>NC_059072.1:321608574-326408574 GCF_020497125.1 Mauremys mutica
AAAATGATTAGATTGATGCACAGAAATCTTGCAGTTCTTTTCCATATAGTTTAATGTATTTCTAAAGGAGAGCTGTATATCCTTAATCAAAACAGTCAGTGAGCAGCAAAGTGTGTATTTAAAGTAATTATGTATTGAACCTATCTGAAGTACTTGGTATTGGCCACTAGCAGGCAGGATGCCAGTGTGATCTGATGAGGCAGTCCCTACATTCCTAACGTTACCAAGATTTTATTATTACAAAATGTACTAAATTACATTTTACTCTGATACTGTTATGTATTATAAATTAAAACTATTGTTGATGAATTACATACGGTAATATATTCATCTTAGATTTTTGTTCACCTACTCACTAATTTGCAAACATCAGCTATTAATCTGTTTCCCAGTCATTTATGTGAATTGAGGCTCTTTTTTTACTCTAAAAAGTGGAGTTGGTTTAACATAGCCACTATAATGATTATCAGGCAGACAGTTGAGTGGATTAACAATGAAACATTTTTTAAAAATGTAAACAAAGTTTTCAGAGTTGCTACAAATATATTAGTTCGGCTGTCCTTTGAGAGGGTCCTTGAAGGTATTGAAGACCATGCCAAGAAACCAAAAGAAATGCAAAGTGGTGTAAAGTGCAGTAACACACAGTGAATAAATTCAAATAAAAACAAAACATATAGATAGATGATCTATCAGGATAAATGCACAGATCTAGAAGTTCATAATTTCTTTACATCTGATGCCTCTCTCTTCTAGGTTTTGATAGAGAAGGACTGGATCTCCTTTGGACATAAATTTTCTGACAGGTAGACAACATTTTTCAGCTAAAGTAGAATTTTACAGATTTGCCAGTTAGTGCAAAGGTATCACACAGTCAATTGAGTTGTAAATATGCTACTAAACAGGGCTTAGTATTCTGCATCAATATTTTATGGAACCTCTAATACTTAAATTAACTACTGCTGTAGTGTTGCTAGGATTCTGTGACTCTGAGTAAGCCAGCTCTGCAACAGGCTGTGTGTTTTGTTACCTGACGCTTATTCAAATGCCCGTGGGATAATTGTTTCTATATCGCAAATATAAACTTCAGGGCTGCCAAGAATTGGATGACAATAGAGAAAACAGACAAAAGTTAGCAAGTGAGGCTCCTGTGAGTGTCCATCGCTGTGGTGTCCTCACTTTGGTTGCCCTAGAGCTGTGAATCCTGCAGTAATTGGGCATCTAACTCATTGAGCTTGATGGCTTGGAGCTGCCTGTGTGTGTGTAGAGACTGCAGCACTGATTCATCACTTTTCTTCAGCCATTCAGAAAGTATTAAACTGAATTGTGCTGTAGGCTAAGGAAGCTGCTGAGTTTGTTACAATGTATTTTTTTTCTTGAAAAATAC
Organism: Mauremys mutica; assembly: GCF_020497125.1. Lineage (NCBI taxonomy): Eukaryota > Metazoa > Chordata > Testudines > Geoemydidae > Mauremys > Mauremys mutica. The sequence goes on from NC_059072.1 coordinate 321,609,959, forward strand.
ATTACTGAATTTGAAAATACCACTTAAATGATTGCTGTTAACTGTCAGATGTTTGGTTGATAAGCTCCGTATACATTTAATTTATTATTGGCTCTGTGAATTCCCAATTCTTTTTGCTCTTTTTTTTTATTCTTGGTGTTTTGGAGCAAAGTCCTGTTAGCTGTGGTAGTTCACATAGTAAACCTGTGGTATGGCTACACTGCATCTGGGAGTGGGCCTCCCAACCGAGGTCCACTGACTTGTGCTAGTGGGGCCTGTGCTAGCACACTAAATATAGCTGCATAGATGATGCTTTGATGTTGTGGCTTGGGCTGAAGCTCATGCTCTGAAACCCCCCACCTACCCCCAGGCTTCAGAGCCCAAGCCGCAATGTGAGAGCACCATCTACATAGCTATTTTTAGCATACTAGCACGGGCCCCCCCTTGCAGAAGTCACTGGACCTGGACTGGGATTCTCACTCCTAGATGCAGTGCAGGCATACCCTATCTGCTCTGACAAAGATGGTGGGGAGACTACCAATTATTTCATGTTGATAGATTCTGAATGTGCAGTACTGAGGCCTATCACAATATCAGATGTTAAAGAGCTACTTAACTAGCCTTCTGTTGTATATTATTCACTACAAATATAATTGTATGTCCATAATGTGATGCTGAAAACTCAGGATGAAAAGGAAGTATTATCGCAACATGGATTTAGAAGCCAAATTTGACACCATTTTTCCTCTAAAACCAGGTGATTTACTCTTGAGCTGCGTAAACTGAGCCCATTAATTAAATAAAAAATTGAAAACAAAATTGTCTCTTTTGTGGATCTGCTGTTCTAGCCAGGTAGGTCCATGAAACATGGTGTTTTGTCCTGGAGTGCCCTTCCACATCATGAGTTATCTGGGGTGGAGCTGCCCTGCAGGTCTTAAATATGTACCTTATTGAAATGAATGTATTTCCTGATTGTCCAGTCAAAATAAATGCAGAAGATTTTGTCAGTGTTTTTTGTTTGTTTGTTTTTTAAAGCTTATTCAAATTTAAAAACAATTTCTGGATTTCCCTGATGTCTTTGTGGAACTTTTTGCAGATGTGGTCAATTGGATGGTGACCCAAAGGAAATCTCTCCAGTGTTCACTCAGTTTTTAGAAGGTGTGTGGCATCTCACAGAGCAGTTTCCACAAGTCTTTGAATACAATGAAGCTTTTCTCCTTCAGATCCATGAACACGTCCATTCATGCCAATTTGGAAACTTCCTTGGAAACTGCCAAAAAGAGCGAGAAGAACTAAAGTAAGCTGATTTATTGCAAATGTTCTTCATTTACTCCAGTAAACTAAGAACTTGTATAAATCTTCAGCTGGGATTCAATAAAAGCAACTAGACATGATCTATAATGGGGAAAGAGTAGCTGAACTGCATTGGAAAGCAGCAATGATTCTCATATGTCTGATACTAAAGACCCTCTTTCTAATTTTGAAAGGAAAAAACATATACACACATTTCATAAAGGAAAAAATCAAGGCATTTTTAGACTTCCCACCCCCAGCATTTTTTTCAAAAATGATTTAAGTTAATGAGGGGTAAAAACTTAAGTCTGATCCCATTCTCCTTCTATTTCAGAATTATTCCTCCTTGTACATTTATTACTATTTTGTCCAGTAATCTGAAGTGCCCAAGTTTTTTTTGTTTTTTTTCCCCTCAGAGTCATTTCTTGAAACTATGAAAAGCATTGTTTCCTAAAGCACTATTTAGCTCTAAACCAATAATAAATTTAGTATTTTTGTTTGTTCCTGGGATATGGCTAAAACTGAGGTATAGGTGGTGTGGAGCTCAAGATGTATGACAAAAGGACTGGAGAGAGGTCCAAAGAGCCTTATATTAAGTCTTCTTTTAAAAGGGGGGAAGATTACACCCTATAATGATACATCTTGTTACTATAATTCTCATAGAGAATATGGTGGTGGCTAAAATAATCACTCAGATTTATTACCTATATTGTATACAATAAGTTAAATGTTCTTGAAGTGGTTGGTGATGTGAGAACTGTTTCAGAAATTCCATTATCTCAAGAATATTTATTGGTGCTTGGCCGCCCGGGTGAAAGGGAGTATTATAAATTCATGAGATGGACAGATAGAAGAACTGGGAAGTCTGTCTCATTCTAAATTCATGACTGCATTTTGGGCAATTGTGGAGGTGAAAAGGAACAGTCTAGTTTGGATTTATTGTTTTGACTGAGGCAAACTGTAAGACTGAGAGCTAGTATTACTGCTTTTCACCCAGTGTCTTGACATTCATTTCTGCTTACCTTAAGATTGAAAGAGAAAACTTATTCCTTATGGCCATTCCTTCTGGATGAACAAAAGAAGTATATTAATCCTCTATACAATCGAGATTTTTCTCAGAAACTTGTCCTCTTGGAGCCTAACACAGCGTCCTTCAATTTTAAGTAAGTTTCATTAGGTACATTATATTTGCTTCACTTCTGTTGTTAGACTAGCTTGTTAAAACAGTTTTGTGTTTTGGTACACACAGGTTTTGGAGAAATATGTACCATCAGTTTGACCGAACTATGCACCCCAGACAATCTGTATTTAATCTCATCATGACCATGAGTGAACAAAATAAACAACTGGAGAAAGACTTTAAAGAACTGGAAGCTGTGAGTATTGTAAAATAAGAAATAAACTTACTCTGAGATCTAAGTTCATTTTCATAATCTTATAACAATGAAACTTATAGCCTTATATGACACAGCACTTATTATGTGTAGCTTTTTTAAAGTAAAGTTTAGTTTGCATTGATTTTGTTGTGTGTCTGGCATTGGGCAGTCATACAAGATTACGTAGGCTCCAAACATTTTGCTCTTAAACTGAAATCATTCTGTCCTCCTGTTGTACTATGCATTGTCCTTTGGTAGCAGGAAAAGCTTCACATCAGAAGAGCAGTTCATTTAATACTGGTTAGATTTTCTCCCAGATAGATATATACTGTGTGACTAATCACCCATCCTTCAAATTGTGCATCCTTTCTCTATAATATCAACCAAGGAGGACAGAAATCTTTTAATTACCTGAGCCATTGTTAATATGGCACAGGTGCCTTTTCTCCCTCCTCTCTCCACCATTCTCTCCTGATCTTCCAACTGGGTAATCTAACTCATGCTCAACCCCTGCCTTTTGTTGGTCCTTTTCTTCTTTAGTTCCACCATTACAGTAACCTGAAGATCGGGGAGTTGGGGTGGGAGGGAGGATGTCTCTGGAAAGATGTCTCCTCAAAATACGGCTAGGATTTGTAAGGACTATAATAGATCCAACTGGAGATGGGTCAGCCTACAACAGGCCACAACATGCTCACAGTGTGACCACCACCAGGTCGCTTTTTGTGCAGCCCTTTAAATTGGTATCTGGCAAGTCTATTGTAGCTAAGTGTTGTCACTTATTCTAGTACAAACTTGTGAAGCAGGATTTAGAGTCGATTGATTTTTTTTAAATTATATTTTATTTAACTTTTTTATAGTGATTAATTAAGATGGTGAAAATTTGAAATTAAAATGTCGTTAACCATCCAAAGTTCTCAAAGGAACAAATCAGTGTTGCTATTTGTAGCAAAAATCTTGGAATGCCAAATTGAAGTTTCTCTCCTTCTATGTATGATACTTTGGGAAGCAAAGCTTTTGAAGATAAGGATTTTTAGGCTAATCCTGTCATAATGTGTCAGATCCAGATTAAGTAATCTGAAAACCTCATCTTTAAAGCCTATAATTTAATCTAAAATCTTGATATTCTAAGACATAATCTCAAATATTTTATATGTCCTAACGTCTTGATTGTTTTTTAGTAATTATCCACAGTTGCATGGAAATTCGCAACTGAATCTTGACCCATTTTAATTTATTATACTCTGCTTTGAAAGGGAGTTTTGGCTTCCTGATGTGGCCAGATTCTTGGGTTGAATGTTGAGAAATGGTTTATTTGTTACAGTTTTTGTTATACATTTAGCAGGATTTTTACACAATCGGTGTCTCTAACCACTTTGAAAATTCCACTCTGCGTAGCTGGGAGTTGGTGTACTGTTATGATACTGCTCAAAAGGCCAAACCAGCCAGTCAGGACGTGGCTTTGGACAAGTGTGTTGAAAGTCGTCTAATTAGCTTGGCTTTTAATTTTTATTTTTATCCTAGGTAATGATGGGTACTAGAAATAATAATTTTAATAGATCCTGTTATATTTCAGAAAATGAAACAAAGAAACAGGCAACCAGAAGAACTCCTCACTAAGGAACCATTGCAGTCTGTCCATCCTGCTTCACCAGCACTTAAAACTTCTCCGTGCTTTAAGAAGGAGCAGCCTCTGTTACCGATGAAAGACTCCATTCGGACTATAGAGGGCAGCAACACAGCAGACAATCGCTACAGTGAATACATGGAGGAGTTGTCAAAAGCTGAGCCTGCTGTTGTCAGCTTGGAGTATGGAGTGGCAAGGATGACCTGTTAGTGAAACATTGAACAGTGCTTCTTTTTTCTAGACTGACTGAAATACAAGACAGATTATTGTGAGGATGGTCTATTGCTGCATGACCAAAATCTGATTTGTATAATAGTGAGCTTTGTTACTGTAGAATAGAACAGCCTGCTAATTGTTAACGAAAGTGTTTGTTGTTCTCTTGAGAAATAATTGAATTTAGCTGTATTTAAGGAAAAAACATTGGGGCATTCAATGATCCTTAGTGACTTAACCAATTAAGGAGTGGTCTGTTTGGATTTAACAAGTCATAGTTTGCTCTAGAGTGAGTAAAACAGTGACATTACTTTAAGATGTGTGCATGGCAGCCAAACACAAATGGCCTTTCAGAACTAATTTTAGCCGGGCAGGAAAAACTTGACAAACATTCTATTTTAGAAACAAGTTATGTGTATATATAGCATACAGTATAAATATGTATACTCCTATTTAATTTTGTCTTTCACTGCAAACTTTTGGTGTTTTAAGTGCCATGAAAAAGTACAGTATATTTCAAACTATAAATAGCTGGCCTTAAATTTGTCAAATCAATTGCCTTCTTGTCCTAGACTATTGCGGGCTGTAACATGACTCCGTTTACATTTGTATTTGCTTGAATTGTTCTTGCTCCTTAAAATGGGATCAGATTTAGGAAATGTAAAAAAAAGCCTAAACAGTTATGCTATCAGCAAATGAAGCTATAAGAATGTTAAATCTTACGCTGAATATTATTCTTATTTCCTATTCCTTTGTTGTTTAAAATTATAATAGATTGGGCAACTTTTGTCAACCTAGAGAATTAATGGATTGACAGCATAATTGAAACTGATTCATGTGTACAGTTTTTAAAATGTTGAATTGTGGCAAGATTTGTAACTTGGGCACCAGTGCAAAGGATTAAAAATTTGAAGAGGTTTTATTAAACTAGCACATTGCTAATAACTAAACAATGGTCATGGTCTCTTCAGGCTGTTTAGCTATTAGACCTGCAATGGAGTTTGCAACTGCATAAGATTCTCTGGGTTACAGTGGCAGAAGGGAAAGTTCTAGGAGCAGCACTTAGTGATTTGCATAGTTTTCAAACAAAATCGCTGATTTTTAACAGAATTCCAATATAGAATCATAGCACTGGAAGGTCATAGTCCCCTTCACTCATGGCAGGACTAAGTATTATCAAGACCATCCTCTCATGAGAAATCTGTATCTCATGAAAAATCGAGGTATTTTTGTATTAAATTAGTCTTTCATTTCAATAAGTTTCAGTTTTTAGTGAGAGTCCCCTTTAAAGAGACTAAGTTTACAAGACGACACAATCCCACTTACCTAAATCTGCAGATGGTCAGTTTTGGATGATTGTGGGTGGAGTGCCAAAAGACTGCTATTGGCTCATGAGTAGGGAGCAGAAGGAATGTACTGTGTTTCTCACAGAGGTAAAATAAAATGTGTCCCTAGATTGCCTTTCATGTTAACTTCCACTGAATTAAGAGGCTTTGCCTGGGTCTCTTGTTTGCAACACTTTCTCAGTTGTTTATATTGCCCAGGTCAGGAGGGGAATTAGGTTTGAAAACAGTAGTAGAAGAAATGTAAGTGCCAGTTCTTAAGTAGAGGTATAAACATTACAAGCCAAGGTATTAAACTCCCTAGGGGCCTAGGTGGCATAGTAGGTTAAGGCCACTGGCTTTGTACTTCTGGGTTCAAATCACTTTTGGCTATAAGTGAAAATGAGTTTAGTCTCATTCTAATTCCTAAAGTGTGTCTCATTAAAATTGCCAGCACACCACACACAGCTTGCCACAATTGACAGTCTCTCTCTGCCCCAAATGAGATCCAGGACTGTAATAACCAGGGCAATGCAGGTCATGATCAAATTGCATTGGCAAAGCTGTCTGGGAAAAATATGACAGTGTCTGCCTGCATCTATCCAGTGTATAAATCAGCTGCCCATTTCACTCACCACATTACAAAACTTGGTGTGTAAATGAATGTTTGTCAGAATCTTTTTATCACTCAAACACCTTCCTGATGTCCATCACTTTTCAGTAAAACGGGGGTGGGGGTGGGGGGAACATCCTTCTATATAAATAGTAAGACTGCACATTTTTTCCTTTTCAACCATTGGTTGAGTTTGTTTGCTGCAAACCTGTAAGACGCCAATGTGCAAAGGAAGGCTTTTGTGCCTTACCGGCCAGCCCCATTTGCTATGTCATCTTGGACTTGTAGTTTCCCATTACAGATGATCTCTGATATTAACCTTGTTTCTTATTACAGTCACAAAACAAAGACTTAAAAAATAACCAAGGTATGTGTATCATTTTGTACTGTTTGTCTTTACTTTCAGCTTTTATGGTGGGGTGCCACATATGTTGCTTTTCATTGTTATTGCTTAGAGAGAACAGACTCTAAAATTTGTAGTTTACTAAACTCTTCTGTTTTGCAAAACATTGTGGGATGATATTTTTTTACTCAGGATGTGTACTGATATAGCTGTATCAGTTTCCTTTTGGTGATGCTAAAATCAGCCTGTTACCAATTCTTCTTGGCCTCTTGTCGAAGGGACACCTTTTGGAACAGAAGGAATCAGTAGGTCCCACTGTATTTTAGATCTTGGGGTAGACCTCTTAAGTCAGCCTTGAAATATAATTAAAAATTACATGCTCAAGCACAAAATCTGCTTGACCTACTCTCTTGGTGAAGACTAATGATCTTTCACTTTCCTGTCCAAAACAAAAATTACTCTCCTCAAATGAGTAGATGAATAGAATTTTATTAGGCTGTTTTGAACAGAAGCTTCTTGCTCACCCCAGATAGCCCTTTTGAAAACCTGCCAGTTCAGCCTCCAGAGTCACCAGTTGAAGAAGCCCAGGGAGGGAGGCAGCTGTCTTTTCCTCCTCTCACCAGGTAGATTTATGTTCAAAGCACATGGGACCTGGGATGAAGTACGCTACAGCATAAACCTTGGCACTACTCCCGTGAGCTAGCCAGTTAGCCTGGTGGGGCCATGCAGTGTCCTTCAGGAAGGTTAGAGAAGAAATTAAGGGAACTGGTGGTATGAAGAGCTGTGACAGAAGTTTTCCAGGAGGAGCAGGGGAAAGGATTTTAATTCTACTATCTTACTGTATTCAAGAGGGTGGGCCTTTCTGTTGCTAGTAGAAATGCTGCTCCAACAGGAAATGCTCATAATACACTTCAGGATAGAGAGCCCTGGATTTCTCTTTTGATCTCTGGTCCTGTGGGTTGGTGCATAGACCAATTCAGCCTGCACACTTTTACAGTACCTGAGACAAAAGTTAGGGTGATCTGGCAGGTCCTGCTTCATCTGTCATGGAGCAACTGCAGCTGGAGTCTGTCAAGGCTGTGTTCCGATTTGGGAAGTTGTTAATAAGGATTTTAGATCTTCTTAGAAGTGGAGTGTGATTTTTTGGGGGGTGGGGATCATACTTTGGCTGTGTAGAATAATGGTAGATAAACTGAGTGTGACTGAACTGTAGTGTCCTTTTTCTGTTACTCAGAAATTTGACTTTGAAAATCTGTGAAGGAAATGCTTTGTCATGAGACACTGGGTTTAATTTTAAAGTGGCCTTGGGTGGAAGGTGTAGTTGAACGAAAAGAGCTTTTTTTTATGGGGGTGGTAGTTAATTATAGTGGCTCTGTCCTTTTTATTACCATTTTCAATATCCAACTGTTCTGTTTTGTAGGACAACTGCCAAATCAGCATACTAAGAAATTAAGCAACACTGAGCTGAGCTTGTGCATTTTTCACACACGTCCAATTACTAGTGACCTAAATCTAGGGGGGAAACAGCCTGAAGTCTAGCGTGTCCATTTACAAAATAAAATATGCAAAAGCAGACCTTCCACTAAGCTGCCCATCCCTTGATTTTCCATAGAACAGTCATCCTAATGTAAATGACTGTTTCAGATGAAAGACTAAAATTAAAGCAGAAGATAAGCTACTGCTTTAACTGCACAGAATAATACATAGTAGAAAGTAATTGTAAGAAATGGCTATTATGTATCCTTTCTGTAGCAGTTTTCAAAGGCTTTTATATCACACTCTCACAGTGGTACACACATCTGTAAAGCTCTGAGATAACTCATTACTCTGACACTGGTACATTCTAACAACTGCACATCCATTATGGACTTAACAAAAGACCCCACAGCTGTCCTATCAAGAGAGGGAATGAGGCCAAGACACCACGGCTTATCCACTATCCTCTTATGAAACGTGCCATAAATAATCTGAAGAAATTCCATGTATTTGTGGGGCGCTGTGGTGGTGGTGGTGGGTTTTTTGTTTTGGTAAGTGAATGCTTGTGGAAAGTATGGGGCTGGCCCTAACGGATGATGAAGGCCTCACTCCACAGAACAAGTATAGCATAGGTAGTATAGCTACCCCTGGAAGATAAACCCATGGGGGTTCTATTAAATTATTCAGATTCTTATTTTCAAAGTGGATAGTTGCTCACTCTAATGCTAACTTGTCTAAAGCTTGGTGACAGTCTGAGTGCTTATTCAGGTTGTGCTCAGGGCTTTAAGGATCTTCTATGCAGTCCATTCAGATCTGCACAAATGGAAGACCATGGACCAAGTGTCCTTTGTACTTTATTCCAGCTTTCAGGGCTGGGTCCTGGCGTTTTGCAGAATCCCACCGTGACCCATAATATGACTAGGAAAGGAGGGAGGCGAGTGCTGCCCAAAGGATAACTTACTGCAGTGCTTGGTATTTGTGTATCATTCAAGCACAGTGGGCATCCCAGTACCTGGGGGCCTGGCACAAGGTCCCATAAGCACTGCAGTTATGCACTCTAGCACTCTTAATGCCTTGTCTAAATGCACAATTGCACTGGTTCAAACTGTTTGGACACTTTAACATGCTTAAGCCTGACTTTATCTTTGTAGTTTTCCCTGTTCAAATACCATCTACACATAGAGTTGCACCAGTTTAGTTAAATCAGTGTAACATCACCACTTCAGGCAAATCCATGACACTTTTGTGTATAGACCTGACCTAAGTAAAGAGGCTTGACCAGGGCACTCATTATGCTCTCTAGCTACATAGTGAGGGAGCAGGAAAATATGAGCAAGGGATGGCACTACTTAAATATCCACCACCACCTGTAGCCCAGGGATGGAGGGAATGGGTTAAGACAATACTTCAGAAGTCCAGATTGGACCCCAGAGCATGTCAGGCATCCTTGAGGTTGAGTACTTTATTTTCCAAGTCTATATGGAGTTGTTTTTTTTCGCCTACTACTTCAGGTAGGAAATGACTTAAATCTTTTGGTATGTTCTGGTGGTGGCAGCATTCAAAATACAGGGTAGTATTTTCTGAAATCTTGCTGTCAGTTTCACTATCCTGGTCATTTATGCAACATTTGTAAACAAAGGGGCTTACAATTTTGATACCTACTATGAAAGTCTTTTCCATTTTGACAAAGGGGATGCTTACACAATGTATTCTAATTTCTAGCTAACTTTCCAGCCACATGAATATATTTACTCCCATTTATCTTCATATTGGGTTTTTTTGCACATAAGCAGACAATGTTGGTAAATGTTTTGTTTTTCATGGTAATAGCACTTACGTTCTTCAAGAGCAGCAACCCTAGCTAGCTTGTTTGCTTTATCTATCGTCTGATCCTTTTCAACAGCTTGCCTGTAACCTCTTTAACAAACATGTTTCCCTCTCAGAAAACTTGACTGTGTGTCCCTTTTCCAGTTCTCAGGGATCTTACTCTGAACTAGTGAACTTGAAAAACATTTGCTTTGCCTTTGCTTTTCAGGGCTTGGCGTTTCAAGAAGCTAGTGCCTCTAGACTCTCTTTAATAAAACACACTTTAATGTCAGATGCAGCTGATTAAAGGAAAAATATTCAACAAATACTGCATGTGATTAAGGAGGAGAAAACTATCTTCATATGTAGGATCCCATGCAAACAGACAGGCTACTTTATTTATTGCGCTATGTATCACATCCTGTAAAAGTCACGTATACCTTTGTCCTGGAATTACGCTTTGATGTAGACCAGTTGAAAAAAGTTAGCAAGCAGAATCTTGTAATGAATATTTTATTTGTATGTACTTAAAAAATAAACAAGGTCTAAAATTAAAAAAAACATATCTTGCAAATCTGACAGTGGGATTATGAGTTCATTTACTTCCAAATCCACACACACAATGGCAGTGAATAGTCTTAAGTGTTGATCAAAATTACTTTATGGAAAAATCTTGTACCAGATGACAATACCGAACATCAGTACATAAATCATCCTGTAGTCTATCCAATCATTATATTGGTTGGTTCAACAACTTTTAGTTGCAGTAGACCATATTTGTATTACAGGGTCTGTTACATTGGTAGCATAATCTTGGTCAAGTTAGCTATGGAGAAACAGTTTAATCTAGTGACTTGAACGAGGCTCAGAAGAGGAGAGACACACCGTGATTCTGTGTCACTTGGGCCTGAATTTTCAAAAGTGACATTGAATTTTCTCTGTTTCAAATGCTGGGTGCTCAATTAGACACCAAGAGTTTGTTTTTCAGAGGCCACTTTTGAAAAGTGGGCCTTGCTCTTTAGAATATTGATTTCTAGTGTTGTGAGAATTCATTCATTAAATGTTTGTACGGTGCTTTCAGGCTATATAGAAGCAAAAATTTTGTTGTTCATTTAATGAACATAGTTGAATTCATTACTTCATAATGTGTTTTGTTGAGGAAATTGAAGTGCATCTCCACCTGTGATAACCATTTTATTTGTTTGGCAATACTCACAGCGACTTCTGGCAGTGACAGCTGTTCGCGTTTGCTTGTCGCCCATGTAATTCCCTCTTTCTTAAGCCCTGTCTACATCTCTAAGGGACCTATTTACAAGATGGCTTCATTTTGTAGTGCAGATGGGGAAACTAATATGCTGAAGCCTTGAACTATCCAGGGCTTTAGTAACACAATTAATGTCCTAAGCTATACCACAAAATAGAACTCTGTTGTAATCAGCCCATAGTCACCACCATAGATGGGACATAAGGAGATTTCTGTGGCCAGATCTGAAGCATTAAAGGTGGTGGTTTATTTTAAAAACCGCTATTTGAGCATTTAACCCTGCCTCACCCTTGGATGGCGCTGTTCTGTGGTTGAGTCGCAGAACAATGCCAATTCCTAAAGCTTGTCTCATGTCTCATCAGACCTTGCAGGGGATGATATTGTGACTCATTTAAAAAAATTAACTGAAGATTACAAAAAGATGTAATAGGCATTGATTGGATTCTCTGTATGGCAACAGTAACTAACTGAACTGAATAGTAAAGTCAACGAGCATGTTCATTGATTGCTGGAGTTTTAGCACATGCCCACTTCTTGAATTGGGCACAGAATGTGGCATCAGCACATTTGTCTACAACTGAATCAAATCAATAGTGTGGGGAGCGCGGGGGGGGAGGATAATTGATTTTAGTGAGTTATCCAATAAAGTGTTTCTGTTTAAAGGTTGTGGGAAAAAAGTTCTCACTTCAAAAATTAATGGTGTATTTCCCTTTCTAGTTTATCACAATCTATTCTAATGCTAGTTGTGCAAATGGCGGGAAAGGATAAACATCTCCACTATTTCTGTTTTGTTTTGGTCTGTGCTGGTTTAATTTAGTCTTGGTCCAGGCCAATCAAATAAAATTATTGCCTTAGCTGCCTATATTTAGGAAATAATATACCTGTCCCATACTTGACGTGGCCTAGGGCATTGATGATACACTTGGTAGAGAGACAAAATTTCAACCATGTGAGAGAATACATTGGACACCATGTCCACCTGCTTAGAGAGTGGGACATAAAACACATGCCTCAGTCCCATCAAGACAAAAATAGAGAGAAAATCTATATATCCCTTATGTTTTACCTATTCTGCCCAGGAGGTCTGATACTGCAACTCCCATTCAGGGCTTTGGCACCACTTGTCGCTAGTGTAGAATTCAATGGATGTTCTCACAGGATTGAGCAGTTACACCAATATTCCGCCCATCCTGTGTACTTTCTGCACCACCCGCGGAAAACTAGCTGCCTAGATGCAATATGGCAGACTCGATTTTTGAGATGGCCTTGTTTTTGTAAAAGTCTGGCCCAGTGTAAGCCTTGGCTATGTTACAGATTCCTTCCTTGAGCCTTGTCTTTACACTCTTCTTGATTTGATACCAGCTACCATCATTGAGTTCTGCTATGATGGTTAGGTAAATGTGATTGTACATTTGCTTTGGAGGCTCACAGAGTTTGGAACACCCTCTTCTGGGGGACATCTGCAGCACATGCCCTGCCTGCCTGCTTTTGAAAAGCAGCTGGGAACACTTGTCAGATGCAGTGTAGTTGTAGCCGTGTCAATCCCAGGATATTAGAGCAGTGGTCTCCAACCTTTTTATGCCCAAGATCACTTTTTGAATTTAAGGGCAACCCAGGATCTACCCTGCCCCTTTCCTGAGGCCCCACCCCTTCCCCAAAGCCCAGCCCAAATCACTCCATTTCCCCTCCCCCACCCTCACTCACTTTTACTGGGCTGGGGAAGGGAGTTGAGGTGTGGGAGGGGGTACGGGCTCTGGGCTGGGGCCGAGGGGTTCGCAATGTGGGAGGGGGCTTTGGGCTGAGCCTGGATCAGGGGGTTGGGATGCAGGAGGGGGTGAGGGGTGCAAGCTCTGGGAGGGAGTTTGGGTGGAGGAGGGGCAGAGTGTTGGGGTGCAGGAAGAGCTGTGGGGTGTGGGCTCTGGGAGGAGTTTGGGTGCAGGAGTTTGTGTGCAGGGCTGGAGTGCAGGAGGCGGTATGGGATGCTGGCTCAGGGAGGGGGGTTAGGGCTGGGGCAGTGTTGGGGTGCAGGGGAGGGGGGTCAGGGCTGGGGCTTGAGGTGCTGGAGGGGGTTCAGGGTGCAGGAGGGAGCACAGGGCTGGGTTGGAGTGCTGGCTCTGGGAGGGGGCTCAGGGCTGGGGATTGGGGTGTGGCCTCCCTTCAGGCAGCACTTACCTTCTGCAGCTCCTGGTTGGTGATGCAGTGTGGCTGCTGCTAAGGCAGGCTCCCTGCCTACCCTGACCCCATGCTGCTCCCGGAAGGGGCCAATGCACCCCTGCAGGTGGGGGCGGGTGGCAAGTGGCTCCGGGCACTGCCCATCTCTGCAAGCACCACCCCCACAGCTCCCCTTGGCTGCAGCTCCATGTTCCCAGTCAATGGGAGCTGCGGGGGCTGTGCTTGCAGGCAGGAGCAGTGCGTAGAGGGAGACCCCTGGCCTCCGCCCATGGGACTGTGCTGGCTGCTTCCAGGAGCGGTGTGGGGCTGGGGCAGGCAGGCAGGGATCCTGTCTTAGGCCTGGTCTACACTAGGACTTTAATTCGAATTTAGCAGCGTTAATTCGAACTAACCGCTCAACCGTCCACACCAGGAAGCCATTTAATTCGAACTAGAGGGCTCTTTAGTTCGAATTTGGTACTCCACCCCGACAGGTGGAGTAACGCTAAATTCGACATGGCTAGCTCGAATTAGGCTAGGTGTGGATGCAAATCGAACTTAGTAGCTCCGGGAGCTATCCCACAGTGCACCACTCTGTTGACGCTCTGGACAGCAGTCCGAGCTTGGATTCTCTGACCAGCCACACAGGAAATGACCTGGGAAAATTTGAATTCATTTTCCTGTCTGGGCACTTTGAATCTGATGTCCTGGCTGGACATCGGGGCGAGCTCCGCAGCACCTGCAACGATGCAGAGCTCTCCAGCAGAGGAGTCCGGCCAATCCAAGAATAGAAAGGTCCCCAGCATGGACAGACCGGGAAGTCCTGGATCTGATCGGTGTGTGGGGCGAGGAGTCTGTGCTGTCGGAGCTGCGCTCCAGCAAGCGGAATGCAAAGACCTTCGAGAAGGTCTCCAAAGCAATGATAGAGAAAGGATACAGCCGGGATGCAATGCAGTGCCGCGTGAAAATCAAGGACCTGAGACAAGGCTACCAAAAAGTCAGAGCGGCAAACGGACGCTCCGGAGCCCAGCCCCAGACATGCCGCTTCTACGAGGCACTGCATGCCATTCTAAGTGGGTCTGCCACCACTGCCCCACCAGTGACCGTGGACTCAGTGGATGGCATAGTGAACCTGGACAGTTCCTCCTCGATGTTCGCCGATGGGGAAGATGAGGAAGGGTCTGTGGAGGACGGCGCAGGCGACAGCGAACACAAAACCGCTTTCCCTGACAGCCAGGATCTCTTCATCACCCTCACAGAGATCCCCTACCAACCCTCCCCGGCCGTTAACCCGGACTCTGAATCAGGGGAAGGATCAGGCGGTAAGTGCTAGAAACATGTAAACATTTATTTTTTATAAAACAGGTCTAAAAAAATAGAAATACTATATATAAAATTTTCAATGAAAAACTATATGAAAAGTAGGTCCACACATATAGGGATTGAACAATAATCCTCCAGGGACAATTCAAGAAAGGTCTCATTTAGGTCCTCGAAAAGCCTCCGCAGGAGGTTCCTGGGGAGAGGTGCCTTGTTGGGTGCTCCGTGGAAGCACACTCTTCCGCGCCAGGACATCCTTAAGTAGATGGGAATCATCGCCTCCACAAGCATGGCCACATATGGTCCTGGTCTCTGCAGGGCTTCCCTTAGCATCCGCTCTTTGTGACTCCGAGGGACCCGCATCAGGGTGATCTCGTTCATGAAATGCTGTATCTAATTAGGGCAATTAGTGTATTGTTACTGTTGTGAATGGTTGACTTTTACTTTGCATAACAATGACCCTCGCTTAACAGCCACGTGTTGTAGGCCACATAGGAAAAGCATACATTGATCTTTCCCGTGCACTGGCGGGAGTGGCTGGAAAAGGGTTAGAGTCTATGATTTCCAGATTGCCTTTAGCGGGAGGGCACAGCTATCCATTAACTGATAAGCAGAATGTACTGTAAGGCTTACCAGGACTGTCTGCTAGACGGATTCAGCTGTCTCTCCCCACTTGTCCGCTCTCCTGTGCAATGCCGCAGCCAATGAGAGCGTATTCCGAAATCTCGAACTTGGCCTGAGATCTCGTGAGACTTGTTGCCCTGTATGGTCTTGTTCATAGAAACTGACTAGACTGTGTTCACTGTTCGCAAACATGTATCTGTTCAAGGAAATCAGTTACTTTTCCCATCACACAGCTTCGGCTCTTTCCCGGACTGCCCCGGCATCCCCCTCGCAGAGGCTGGCGCAGATTAGGCGGCGAAAGAAAAAGACTAGGGACGAGATGTTCGCGGAACTGATGGCCTGCTCCAGAGCCGAGGCGGCAGAGCAGAGACAGTGGAGGGAGACCCTATGTCAACAGCATTGCACACACAGCGAACGGGAGGACAGGTGGCGGCAGGAAGACAAGCAGGCGACTCAAACGCTGCTTGGGCTAATGAGGGAGCAAACGGACATGCTCCGGCGCCTTGTTGATGTTCTGCAGGACCGCAGGCAGGAGGACAGAGCCCTCCTGCAGTGTATCTGCAACCGCCCTCCCCCACCAAGAAGTCCTGCCCCCCCCTCACCCAAAAGTACAAGACGGAGGGGCGGTAGGGGCCGTGAGAACTGTCACTGCACCACTGCATAGCGCTAATGTACCACACACCTCTCACGCTATACATTTGTAGAAGTGCTTCCCTTACAGGCTCACCCAGTCTCAAATCCAAGTTTCATCCCCCCACTGTGTATTAGATTATTAAAAGCTGTTTGCTGTTATTCACTGTTTCGGTCACGTCTTTCGTGTCAGAGGATTTTTTTGGGTATGGGGGGGGAGGGGATTTATAATTGCATGGTATAGCCTACATTACCAGGGTACAGACTTGGGGCCATGATCAACTGCAGGGCACACACACACTGCAGTCAGTAGGCACCAGGGTCACTCTGTGTGGTGTATGCTGCCCCGGGTCATTCTGTGATGTGTATGCTTGTCCAGGGTCCTAGCGCCTGCCACCCCCTTAATGTTAAGGCACGCTGCCCTTACCATGCACTTCCACCGTAGCAACGAGCCTCTCCGCTGCCCTGAGCCCCAACAAGAGCCCTCATCCACGGACAGATACTCACCCTTCCCCCACACCCCTCACCCCTTCCTACACCCAAACCCGCAGCCCACTGCCGTCATCCAAACCCCTATCCAAAGAAGGCACCACTCGCCCCTTCCTGCAAACCCACCCCTTCCTGCAATCCCTCCCCTTCATGCACAACCACTTGCAACCGTCCCCTACCCCAGAGACCTATGTAGGAGCAGGAGGATGTCATTCCTCTATGGAACAAGCGGTCTGTACATCAGTGCACACCGTGCCCAGCACAGTATGCGTCCATGTTTCAACACCTGAACAGAAATGCAAAGTAAAACAAAGATTTATTAATAATGAGTGTAACAATTAATTTGCTTTAAAACGTGCTTTGGAAGTGGGGGAAACTTGGAGAACGGGGTATGTAACTGCAGATCTCACTCAACACATAGAGACACAGGCCCAGGGTCAGTTTCTCTTGAAAGCAAGTGGAGAGTCATAGGTTACCCTGCTCTCCGAGGAAACTTGCTTTCAAAGCCTCCCGGATACACAGCGCTTCCCGCTGGGATATTCTCTCGGCACGGGTGTCTGGCTGAGCGTAAACTGCAGCCAGGCGATTTGCCTCAACCTCCCATCCGGACAAAAAGGTCTCACCCTTGCTCTCACAGAGATTGTGTAGCACACAGCAAGCAGCAATAACTACGGGGGATATTCTTTTCACTGATGTCCGAGCGAGTCAGTAAGCTCCGCCATCTCCCCTTGAGACGTCCGAAAGCACACTCCACCACCATTCTGCACTTGCTCAGCCGGTAGTTGAAGAGTTCCTTCTCTCTGTCCAAGGCGCCTGTATAGGGCTTCATGAGCCAGGGCATTAGCGGGTAGGCTGGGTCCCCGAGGATCACTGTAGGCATCTGCACATCCCCAACCGTTATTTTGTGGTCCGGGAAGAAAGTACCTGCCTGGAGGCGTTTAAACAGACCAGAGTTCCTGAACACACGCGCGTCATGAACCTTGCCCGCCCACCCAACGAAGATGTTGGTAAAACGTTCCCTATGGTCTACCAGTGCTTGCAGCACCATTGAAAAGTAGCCCTTTCGGTTAATGTACTCGCTGGCCTGGTGGGCTGGTGCCAGGATAGGGATGTGAGTCCCATCTATAGCCCCACCGCAGTTTGGGAATCCCATCGCGGCGAAGCCATCTATGATGTCCTGGACGTTTCCGAGAGTCACTACCTTTGAGAGCAGTTGCTCAACGATTGCGTGGGCTACTTCAATCACAGCAACCCCCACGGTAGATTTGCCCACGCCAAAGTGGTTCGCTACTGACCGGTAGCTGTCTGGCGTTGCAAGTTTCCAGAGGGCTATGGCCACTCGCTTCTGCACACTCAGGGCTGCTCGCATCCGGGTGTCCTGGCGCTTCAGGGTAGGGGACAGCAAGTCACAGAGTTCAAGGAAAGTGCCCTTTCGCATCCTGAAGTTTCGCAGCCACTGTGATTCATCCCAGACCTGCAGCACTATGCGGTCCCACCAGTCCGTGCTTGTTTCCTGGGCCCAGAATCGCCGTTCCTCACCATGAACTTGACCCATTGCCACCATGATCTCCACGGCGCGGCGTACCCTGCTTTGTGAGAGGTCTGCGCCACTCTCCTCACAGCGCTGCCGGAGCCTCCTCGCCCGATTTCTCAGCAGCTGACTGTGGAAGAGGTGGACGATAAGGTGCGAGGAGTTGACAACGGCCATAAGTGCAGCGATGATTGCAGCGGGCTGCATGCTCGCAGTGCTGTGGCGTACGCGCTGTAACTGACAAGAGAAGGGCGCGAACAGATTTCCCGCCGGAGCGTTCAGGGAGGGAGGGCGTGATTGACGGTTCAATGACAACAGTTACCCAAAAGCACCCTCGACACATTTTTCCCCCAGGAGGCATTGGGAGCTCTACCCAGCATTCCAATGGGCAGCGGGGACTGCGGGAACTGTGGGATAGCTTCCCACAGTGCACCGCTTCCAAAGTCGACACCAGCCCCGTTACTGTGGACTCAGAAATTCGAATTAGTGTATTTACTGTGGATACACAAATTCGACTTCATAAGGTCGAATCCACAAATTCGAACTAAGTTGATTCGAAATAGTCTTGTAGTGTAGACAAGGCCTTAGCAGTAGCCTCTCCATGCCGCCAGAGATCATGATCAAATGGTTCTTGACCACTGTATTAGAGAGACAAGGTAGGTGCAGGGCCGCCCAGAGGATTCAGGGGGTCTGGGGTCTTTGGCGGTGGGGGGCCCCCACTTTGGCAGTAATTCAGCAGTGGGGGGGTCCTTCCACTCCGGGACCTGCTGCCGAAGTGCCCCAAAGACCCGTGGCAGGGGCCCCCTGCTGCCAAATTACCGCTGAAGACCCGGCACGTTGGCAGCGGGTCCCACTTTGGCGGTAATTCGGCGGTGGAAGGACCCCCCGCTGCCGAAGACCCAGAGTGGAAGAAGCTCTGGGAGCCCGGGCCCCGCGAGAGTTTTCCAGGGCCCCCAGAGCGAGTGAAGGACCCCGCTCCAGGGGCCCCAAAAACTCTTGTGGGGGCGCCTGCGGGGCCTGGGGCAAATTGCCCCACTTGCCCCCCCCCCCCGAGTGGCTCTGGGTAGGTGAGTTAATATCTTGTATTGGACCAACTTCTGTTGATGAGAGAGAGAAGCTTTTGAGCCATAAAGATCTGAAGAAGAACTCTGTGTGGCTCAAAGGCTTGTCTGTCTCGCCAACAGAAGTTGGTCCAATACAAGGTCTTACTTCACCAACCTTGTGTCTGTAACACTTGTCATAGGCATTTCCAGTGTTAATCTATGACCCTTCCTCCTCTTTCTTTGATCCCATATTATTTAGCCTTTTTATCTGTTTCAGTAATCTGTTATTACTTTAATTATACAGTGGTGGAAGAGGAGATTGTATAGTATGAATTGAATATTTGTTTTATTTCTTGACTTATAGGGACAGCAAACTGATTTACTGTTACCCTGTTCCTTGGCTCATCTGGCCCACGGATAAATGCAGCATTGGTCTGTAGTATACTTAACAGGGAGATCACAGAAAGGAAGTTAATGTGTGATTATCAAGCTGGTGTGGGATGTTTAATAACTGGTTATTTTAGGATCTTGAGTGCTATAAGGACTGCATAAGAACAGGAAAAATGGACCAGTTATTACTTAAAATATTTATGTGAATGACTTTTAAAAAGCTCATTATAGGTGTAGGAAGGGATTTCAAAGGAGACTACTGACAGCTTGTAGGAAGGCATGCTGGAAAGTAAAAGTTTAGTGGAAGAAAAATGACTGTTTATACATAAGAAGATTTTTATTCAGTAATTTTATTTCATAAGCAGCATGAAAAATATTACATGGTCATAAATATATATAAACACCCACCAGTGTTGTCTCAAATCACACCTGCAACAAGTTCAAGTTCTGTTAGCACTATGCATGTTTCTTTACTAAGGTAGAGCCCAGGAGTGTTAACCCAATTGGTCTTTTAAACAATTTAAAGAATTAAAATAAATGTTCAACTTCACTGGAAACATTCTTTCTTAGGGGTCTCTGCTTGCCAAACACCAGTAAGAAGGAGTGTTGACAGAATGGTAATCACAATGATATCTAAAAATGGTTTTTAAAATGAGGACGGAAGGCCTAATAACAAGCACTATGGAATAGCTTGACATCCCTGTTTTAGGGATGATGATACATAGCACTTTAGTGCTTTTCATCTACAGATCTCCAGGTCTATATAGAAGGATGGGTAAGTGCTATCACTGTCAGTTTAGAGAGGGAACTGAGAACAAAAGTGGTGGTTGAGTAACTTGTCAGAGGTCACACAGCTAGGCAATGCCAGAGATGGGAATAAAAGCAAGTTTCCTGATTCAGAATCTGATACTCTATCTACTGGGCTATGCTTTCCCTTAACATCATGTAAATTTAATATCTTTACTGGCATTGTGATGGGATGGGCCCTCCTTCTAGGGTACCACCTGATGTACTGGGATTTCACTGAGCCTCTTACTCAGTCAGCCTGGGTTCTCTTTCCCTGCTTTGCTGAATTAGACTCTCTAGCCTCTTGCAACACACACGCACAGGGCCACACACTGCTGCAGTCCCAGACTGAAGTCAGCTCTGTGTGAGAGGACTCCCCCAGCAGTCATGTGCACACCCCTTTTGGGAGTTAAACCCAAAATAATACTGTCTTGCACTGTATAGAAAAATCTGCACCAAGCAAGCTCATAAAAATCCACCCTCTTCCTCAATGTGAAGAGAGATGCGCACGACTTCTTGGCCCTCTCCCCCATAAACTGTTTTATTATAAACAAGAAAAGTTTAACTACAGAAGGTGAATTTCAAGTGGTTAAAGGGATAGCAAAGAGAACAAAGCAGATTATCTTAGTAAATGAACAAAAGCCGCAGACTGATCTTAACACACTTAGGTAGTTAGGATATAAATTCTCACCCTGAGTGATAAACAGGCTGGCAGATTCTTAAGGCACCAATTGCTTTGGCTTTCCCAGTTTCTCTCACACAGGCTAAAGATCTTAGCCTGGGACCATCACTTCTCACAGTTCAGTCTTTGTTCCTCAGGTGTTTTCAGCTGTGTTGTTGTAGGGACAATGAGGCCCCTTCATGTTGTCATTGTCCCTCTTTTATATCTTCCCCACAATTGCTGGAAAGCTTTTTTGCTTTGATCTGGGTCAAACATTCCCCATTGTGTAGAGATTTCTATTGCACACAGTTCCTGGGGTAATCCTTATTCTTGTGTGCATTTCTTCGTTAAGCCACTAACATTGTTTGGCCTCATCCAACATGGCATATGTGAAATACAGAGACTCAATCAATATTCCCAGCTTCAGATACAAAAATGATACATACATACAAATTGGATAAACACATTGAGTAAATCATAACCTTTCCAATGATACCTTACATGAGCCATCTTGCATAAAGTACATCTCTATTATGTCAGTCATATTGTAACCCTATTTTCATAAAGAATATGGAGTAAAAGATCACAGGTATTATTTATTTGGATTTTTTTGGTAGCATCTAAGAGCCTCCGTCATGGACCCAGGGTCCCATGGTACTATCTGTTGGACCAACTCAGAACAAAAGGTGGCTTCCTGTCCCAAAGAACTTACGCGAGGAATTGAAGTTGTGAAAGTTTTATCCAATAAGAGCTGTATTGAGCAAGTGTGTTTGCAAGGAAATCTACCACTCATGCCATCATTACTCACCTTGCTGATAAAATCCATTTGATTTATATAGCACCTTTTCATTCTGAAGGATCCCAAAGTGCTCTGCAAACTGTCCCTGCAACAATTATTTCTCTCACCACGGAATCCTGCGAACTGTTGAGAAGACCCCAGTAACACGATACAATAACTAAGGCAGGAAGTCACGCATGCTGTGTCCATTAAAAATTAACACCTACCAATATAGAAAAAAATGCTATGGTGTTTTTAGCTCAACTTGTCAGCACCTTATGTTTGAGTACATACTCTGCCTGAGTTGTCACTTAATGGATCAGAACTCTTCCTGCAGTGCTGGATATTCTTTGGGGTTCTCCCATCCAGGTATAGCCTCTGCTTAGCTCGTAAGATTTTATAAAATTACAGCCAGAGGAGTTGCAGCTGTGGGGTATATCAGTCTTTCATTCTACTAAGTTAAAGCTTGGGCACTTAGTCTCACTTTAAAAAACAAAATCTGTGAATGGGAACCCTGCTCTTTTTGCACTACACACTATATTCTGTGCAGTGGGTCATTGGTATCTAATTCCCTGGAAGGTTTATGTTCACAGTCTCAGCTTTGCAATAGTGCGGAGTCATGAAAAACACATGCAGGTGAGGATCAGATCTCTGATTTGCTTTTTCAGACCTCCCCGTGCTGTCAGAAGAACACAGAAGGTCAGTACCATTCAGAGTTGGCTGAGGCGATCTCCAGTCCACTGATGTTCATTTTTAACCAATCTTGGAATACCAGAGAAATTCCAGATGAATCTTGTGCCAATATTCACAAAAGGCAAGTGGGATGACCTGGGATAGCTTGACATCAGTGCTGGAAGAACTAATGAAAAAACTGATAGGAATTCAATTGTTAAAGAATTAAAGGTACTAATCCAGGGGTGGCCAACTTGTGGCTCTGGAGCCACATGTCGCTCTTCAGAAGTTAATATGCGGCTCCTTGTATAGGCACCGACTCCGGGGCTGGAGCTACAGGCGCCAACTTTCCAATGTGCCGCGGGGTGCTCACTGCTCAACCCCTGGCTCTGCCCCCACTCTACCCTTCCCGCCCTCTCCCCTGAGCCTGCCATGCCCTCGCTCCTCTCCTCCCCAGAGCCTCCTGCATGCCATGAAACAGCTGATCGGGAGGTACGGGGAGAAGCTGGGGGCGGGGAGCTGCTGACATATTACTGTGGCTCTTAGCAATGTACATTGATAAATTCTGGCTCCTTCTCAGGCTGGCCACACCTGTTCTAATATAATTGATGCCAGACAGTCAGCAACATAGTTGTATGGAAAATAGGTCATGCCAAACCTGATTTTGTCCTTTGATAAGAATATAAGTTTGGTTGATAAAGGTAACTGCATAGATTTTTGTAAGGTGTTTGAGTTAATACCACACAACATTCTGACTGAAAAATTGGCATTCTAAAAGAACAGCAGAACCCTGATAAATGGATTAAGGGCTGGCTTACTGACAGATCTCAAAAAGCAGTTATCAATAGGGAATAATCATTGAATGGGGTGTTATGAGGAGGGTTCTGTGGGGTTCAATACTAGGCTGGATGCTATTCAACATTTCATCAATGATCTGGAAGTAAAATAAAATCACTGCTGATAAAATTTGTGGATGACACAAAGATTGGTAAATAAGGATGAGGACAAGGCAGGCACAGAGAGCTATCTAGATTGATTGGTAACCTGGGCCCATTCAAACAAAATGTGTTTTAACATAACCAAATGCAAAGTTACACATTTAGGAACAAGAAATGCAGGCTAGGGGTGCTGGAACAATTTGTATAGTGGGGGTGCTGAGAGCCATTGAACCAAACAGTAAACCTTGCATATGGTGGAAACCACTTCAAGCCGGGGGTGTGACAGCCACCCCTAGTTCCAGCATCTATGGCCACACCTACAGAATGGGGGGCTATATCCTGGAAGATTTAGAGGTCATAGTGGACAAGCTCACAATGAGCTCCTAATGTGATGCTATAGCAAAAAAGGGTTAGTATAATATAATGTTATAGATAAATGGGGAATAGCGAGCAGGACACTCATTTTGCCACTCAACCAATCTTGATCTGTGTCAAGGACAGCTATTATCATTCCACCCAGTTGTCACATCTTGGGAGTAAAACTCAACTGTAGTCTGACATACCAGAACACCTGAAACAGATAGATAATGCCTTCCTTCCCTCTAGCTGTTTCTTCAAAGCATTCCTGAGCATGGTCTCTAGCGTGTCCTGTCTCCATAGCAGTCAACAGGACGCACAAGAGAGATGGTCATAAGGTGACCAGATGTCCCGATTTTATAGGGACAGTCCTGATATTTGGGGCTTTTTTTATATGGGCTCCTATTACCCTCCACCCCCGTCCCGATTTCTCTCATATGCTTTCTGGTCACCCTAGATGGTCAGTAGCAGTCCACAGAAGAGAAAAGACAAACTACAGGATGGAGTGGGAGGACCTTGCAAGGAGAGTATATAATCCCCACAAAGATCTTCCAGCTCTTTGTTTAGTATCACTTCTCCCTGTGTAACCTAGGCTGTAAGCTCCCCAGGGCAGGGAGCTCTGTCTGTAAAGTGCCAGGCACACTTACAGCACTGAATCATTAACAGTAATGAGGAGGGGTAACCTGGGAGGAAATCTCATGTAAAGTCCCAGTCCCTACCATCTGGATGGTTGGATTTGGCAGCACACTTTTTTAAAGGCATGATAACCAGCTCTGACCTGCTGACAAAGATAACATGGGCTACATGAAGGTATAGTATTCAGCGCTGAAAGCAGAAGGAAAGTGCAGTGCATGGCCAGACTCTTGTGTCTAGAGGAGGTGGTCCCGGTCTGTCACTGAGTGGAGTTATTCAGAATTACATGTACTGTGAGTATAATTCACCTGGAAATGTTTAGCACTATTAATTAGGAATTGGCAAATGGGTTCAGATAAAATGAGAATCAGCTGGAAATATCTTTTGAGACCCTAGAAGGTTTTTGTCTCCACCTACTCTAGTTTTCTTTCTGAGCAGCAGATTTTGAAACCAAATTAAGAACATCTGCAAAGTGCCAGGATACAGAGGTCTGGGTTGGCTTTGGCCTAATACATACATGGAAGGCCTGGTAAAATCCCGCTCAGCTAGTTCAGTGCCTTCCATGACCCTTACTTAGGGTGGAGACTTTGGCCCATATAGTATAATCCCTCACTCAATAGAATGACTATTGCAGTATAGTCCTGTGCTCAGAAAGGCAGGATCTCCTATCTGCAGACTTCATGCAGGCCCCCTATTCTTCCCAAAGGCTAAGGGTTTTGTGATTTTCCAGTTTCAGTACATCTTTGCTTTCTTGGCTGCCTCTCTCTCTAACCTCCTGAATTCTGAATAGCTTGACAAGCAGTAGTACTTGTAAGGAATTGCAGGACACTTTCTGTGAAGTATGAGACAGTTGAACCAAGAAAGAGGAGCTACCAGAGTAGCTGTAGAGGCAAGCGAGGGAGCAGGGGAGTACAGAGAGTCAGTCATCTCATGAGCCCCAAACATCCACCCGGGAATCTGAAAGCCAGTAAAACAATCCATATTTCCACAAACAGTGCACCACATTTGTCTTTAGGTCCCATCATGGTCAACAAGATTGGAGACTATGACACTGCACTCCATGGGCAGCAGGTCACATAGGGTGGGGGAGGCCGTACCTCCCCAAACAGCCAGGCATGGCCTCACCCCCTGCTTACCACCGCTCCCTGTGTGCGGCTCTAGTCCTCCCACCCACCTTCTGAACACTCCCGTGCTGCGGAGGCTGCAGCCACATGCTACCCACTTTCCTGGCACTCCTTTGGGGCTGGGGGGGGGGGTGCAGCCATGTGCCACCTGCCCTCCTTTGGGGCTGGGGGACTAGCCTGGGGGGGACTGGGTAGGTGGCCATGGGGCTCTGGGCAGGGAGGAAATGATAGAGGAAGGGGTGGGGCTGGGGGCAAGCCTCCCCCAGTCAGCAATTCACCCATGTTGCACCCCATATTCTTCAGAGTAATATTATTATGATATGATTATAACAATGTGGCAAGGCACCTTCTTGATCTCACCAGCCTCCATTGCTTTTAGCCTTGGCAAGACAGGCTTGGGTAAAACACTCCTTCTTGGCTGCACAGGGGCAGTCCATTCCTTCTCTCCACCAGTCTTCTGGACTTGTTTTTCTCCCTTATGGGAGAGACTGCAGCCTTCCCTCCTGATGATGCTCACTGCTCCTAACCATGCCATCCTCCCCGAGGAGGGTTTAAAAAGGTCTCAGGAAGCCCTTAGTTGGAATCAGCTGATTCTAACTGAGCTCAGGTAACTACCTCTCAGCTGATCCTAATTGAGTCTCCGGTAATCCCTTCTCAGCTGAACCTGACTAACCTGTAGCTACCCCTCCTCAGTTGATAGGGAGGAGGGCCTTTTAACCTTCTGGGACTGTTTTCTACCCTCCTCCTCCCATCGCTTGCAGCTGTCTGTCCTGAGTTTATCACAATGACCATAATGTATTTTATGCAAAATAGGTCATGTGAGATATCATTGGAAAGGTTATGATTTACTGAATATGATTATCCTATTTGTATGCATGTATCATATTTGTATCTGAAGTTAGGAATATTGACTATATAACTGTATTACAAATGTGTTTACACCTGGGGAACACCCACTAGGCAAAAGATTCTCAGTCTATATGGCTGGCTGGGAAGGGCCCATTCAGGTTGATAAGCCATTAGGAGAAAACAATAGGTCTTAGAAAAAACTAATCTCCAACTGGGGAGTCTTCCTGAGGATGCTACAAACGGCCTCCGAGCAATGGCTGCTGTGGCACTACAGGGACTATACTACAGGCCCTACATGGTTACATCCATGTCACCTGGTACTGGACTCCATCTTGGAATACCAGTGTTTTTCTGCTGACTGGCATGGGAACCAAGCTTTGAGAGAAAGGGTTCCTGCCATATGCAAAAGCTATTTAAGACAGGGGATTGATATCATCATGAGTCTTCACTGACTTCCCACCCAAAGAGACTCTTGGAAACACCTGAGGAACAAGGACTGAACCGGGGGGAAGTGCTGGACCCAGGCTAGAGGGATTTTTTGCCTGTGAAAGGAACACCTGGGGTTTTTAAGCTGTAAGCAAGTGAAGCTGGCCCCTTAAGAATCTCTGCAGCCTGCCTGAATCATCAATTAGGGTGAGAATTTGCTACTTATATCTAATCTCTTTAGTATATTAAGCTTAGTTTGCATGTTTTGTTTGTTTGCTAGGTAATCTGATTTGATCTGTTCGCTATCCCTTATAATCACTTAAAATCTACCTTTTGAAGTTAATAATCTTATTTTTGCTTTGTCTAAAACCGGTGTGGGAGTTCATAACTTGAGGCAGAAAGCTGTTGCATATCCTTCTCCACATTGAGGGAGGGGGCGAATTTCATGAGCTTACACTGTACAGATCTCTGTGTAGTGCAAGATGGTATAATTTTGGGTTTACACTCCAGAGGGGGGTGTGCACATAAGTAGTTGGGCAGTTCCTTAGCTGTAGCCTCCCCATACAGAGCTGAATGCAGTGTCTGTATGTATTGCAATTGGGTGTGTCCCTACCTGTATGTGTTCTGGAGCCTGGGAGAGGGCTTGGCAGGTTGGTCATAGCAGTACAGTGGGGGACTCAATGGTATCCCAGTTCCAGGCGACACTCTGTGGGGGGGGGGGAACCCATCACAGAGACCTCTGCTGTGAGGGGACTGCAAAAGAGCTAAAAAACTGGACTCTTCTCTAACAAGGACTATTTGCTAGGTACTGACAAGTGCTGGAAAAGCAGCCTTGGAAGTTTTATGAATAGGAGACTGGCAAAGGGCTTTTTAAGCACTGATCCATCGGTCCTAGGATTACTAAGGTGTGGCTGTGATTTATTTTAATTGAAATTAGTGGGCTGAAATTTTGCTACTCAGCAGGAAATTGTGATGGTCTTGCCCTGGAGTGGTGAGAGGCCCACAAAGAGGACAAATTGCCAGTATGAGTGCCAGCTGCTGCAGATTCTTCCTTAACTTAGCTGGGAGAGCCCCTGTCTTGGATCAAATTCCAGGAGAGGGAGATATCCTACAAATTTAGACATGCACCAGATTAAATTAATTGATGTAGTAAACCTGTGTGTAATTATTAATATGGTACAAGTGAAAGGGATTCCCAAAAATACTTTGGGGGGCTTTGATTTGCTTCCAAGATGCCTGAAATTCTATCTTTGAATTTTCTAGCTGAGTAGTCCCCTTGCAGCATCACTAGCATAACTGAAATGGGGAGTGTACTTGCCCCACACTGGTCAAAGAGGGGTTAACCTCGTTCTTTGGGCAGAGGAAGCCATGCCCCCTGGCGCCTGCTGGGCATGCTCCAACTGGAGTGTCAGTATAAAAGGAAGCAGCCCAGCTCAGTCAGGGCTGACTACTGATGAGAGAGGATGTATGTTCCTGTCTGGGAATTGCTAGAGCCCAAAACTGTGGAGGCCAAGCCTGCTGAGATCTAAAAAGACACTTAGCTACCTGTGGATATCCAGGAGATGTTGGAACCCTTGGGAGGCTCACAGGGTGGAGACCTAGGAGACATGGAGACCATGCCACTGAAAGATACAGTAGGAAGTAGTCCAGTAGAACTAGAGATAGTGCTGGGTCCTTCAGCCAGATCAAAGTCACATGTTGTGATCAGACACAATGGTGAATACACTTGCTGATGTCGGGTCCAGGGCTGGGACTGGTGGAGTAGGCAGGGCCTTGGTCTCCCTACCCTGGCTACCACCCCCAGGGGTGGCCCTGTGAGGGAGGGCAGCCATATTGATTCTGGCCCCTAGGCTGCATAGCCCTGTGAGGGAGGGCAGCTATATTTACTCTGGCCCCTAGGACACAATAAAGGAAATATTTGCCGGCAGTCTGACTTTGAGAGGGGGGCTTCATTGTACTCTACTTAGGGTATGTCTATACTACGGGATTATTCCAATTTTACAGAAACCGTTTTTTTAAAACAGATTGTATAAAGTCAAGTGCACGCGGCCACACTAAGCACATTAATTCGGCGGTGTGCGTCCATGTACCGAGGCTAGCGTCAATTTACGGAGCGTTGCACTGTGGGTAGTTATCCTGTAGCTATCCCATAGTTCCTGCAGTCTCCCCTGCCCATTGGAATTCTGGGTTGAGATCCCAATGCATGATGGTGCAAAAACAGTGTCGCGGGTGATTCTGGGTAAATGTCGTCACTCAATCCTTCCTCCGGGAAAGCAACGGCAAACAATCATTTCGCGCCCTTTTTCCCCGGGATTGCCCTGGCAGACGCCATAGCATGGCAACCACGGAGCCTGTTTTGCCTTTTGTCACTGTCACCGTATGTGTACTGGATGCTGCTGACAGAGGCGGTACTGCAGTGCTACACAGCAGCATTCATTTGCCTTTGCAAGGTAGCAGAGATGGTTACCATCCCTATTGCACCGTCTGCCATTGTAAATTGGCGATGTGATGATGGTTATCAGTCATTTTGCACCGTTTGCAATTGGAAATTGGCAATGATGGTTTTTTTGTACCATCTGCTGCTGTCATGGGTGCTCCTGGCTGGCCTCGCTGAGGTCGGCCGGGGGCGCATGGACAAAAATGGGAATGACTCCCCGGGTCATTCCCTTCTTTATGTTTTGTCTAAAAATAGAGTCAGTCCTGCCTAGAATATGGGGCAAGTATACTAAAGAACCAGAGAGCACAGCCGCTCCGTGTCAGAGCCCCAGAGATCCCGCATAAATGATGAGCTGCATGCCATTCTAGGGGGTGCCCCTGCAACAACCCCACCCGTTGCTTCCCTCCTCCCCCAACCCTCCTGGGCTACCGTTGCAGTGTCCCCCCATTTGTGTGATGAAGTAATAAAGAATGCAGGAATAAGAAACACTGACTTTTTAGCGAGATAAAATGAGGGGGAGGCAGCCTCCAGCTGCTATGATAGTCCAGGCAGGACGTTAAAGGGTGTAGGGGAAAGGAGCGCAGCTTCCCGCTGCTATGATAGTCCAGGGAGTACAGAATCTTTTCTTTAGACATGAAAGGGTTGGGGGGGGAGTGATGGAGCTCAGCCTCCAGCTGCTATGATGAGGACGGTTACGAAGCATTTTGTACCATCTGCCGGGAATGACCAGGAGTCATTCCCATTTTTACCCAGGCGCCGCCGGCTGACCTCACCGAGGCCAGCCAGGAGCACTCACGGGATGATGAGGAGGGTTTTCCACCATTTTGCACCATCTGCCATCAGGAAAGGAAGGGGAGGAGATGCTGCTGTTCAGCACCGCGTCTACCAGCAGCATGCAGTAGACATACGGTGACATTGAAAAAAGGCGAGAAACGATTTTTTCCCCTTTTCTTTCACGGGGGGGGGAGGGTGTGTGTGTGTAAATTGATGAGATATATTCTGAACCACCCCGGACAATGTTTTTGACCTTTCAGGCATTGGAAGCTCAGCCAAGAATGCAAATGCTTTTCGGAGACTGTGGGATAGCTGGAGTCCTCAGTCCCCCCTCCCTCCCTCCATGAGCGTCCATTTGATTCTTTGGCTTTCCGTTACGCTTGTCACACAGCACTGTGCTGAGTCCCTGCTGTGGCCTCTGTCTATCATAGCCTGGAGATTTTTTCAAATGCTTTGTCATTTCGTCTGCTCTAACGGAGCTCTGATAGAACAGATTTGTCTTCCCATACAGCGATTAGATCCAGTATCTCCCGTACGGTCCATGCTGGAACTCTTTTTGGATTTGGGACTGCATTGCCACCCGTGCTGATCAGAGCTCCACGCTGGGCAAACAGGAAATGAAATTCAAAAGTTCGCGGGGCTTTTCCTGTCTACCTGGCCAGTGCATCCGAGTTCAGATTGCTTTCCAGAGCGGTCACAATGGTGCACTGTGGGATACCGCCCGGAGGCCAATACCGTCAAATTGCGGCCACACTAACCCTAATCCGACATGGCAATATCGATTTCAGCGCTACTCCCCTCGTCGGGGAGGAGTACAGAAACCGGTTTAAAGAGCCCTTTATATCGATATAAAGGGCTTCGTTGTGTGGACGGGTGCAGGGTTAATTCAGTTTAACGCTGCTAAATTCGGTTTAAACGCGTATTGTAGACCAGGCCTTCTGCTACTCAAATGAGTGTAAATGAAGGCACACTCACTGTTGTCATGGTCAGATGAGCTTTCAAGTGCCATCTAAACTAAGTAAAGAGATGTGGAAAAAGCCCAAGGATACTAACAAAGTACAGTTATGCTGCTGCAATATCACTTTGCAATTGTAATGTTTGAAGTACCAATAAATCAAATCACTCTTACACTAGAATTATTCAGTGGAACAGAAACATTACATTCCAGTAAACTATGTCCCACCCCACTTTTTCTAGGAAAAATCTCCTGCAATATCTGTCTATTTTTATGCATATGTAATGATGCTGGTTCACGGGGGACCCAACTGAGAGTGCCAATTCAGGACAAATTACTTAAAACTGGGCAGTTACAGCCCAAGGCTGGGGTTTTTCCACCTCTAAGGCAAACCAAACCAGCCAGACAAAGAGGACTTTGGTCTCACCCCACTGGCTAACCACAAGTCACACGAGCAATTCCCTTAGACACTACAGTTTCCCAGTATAACCACTAGTGCCACTTGTTATGGGGACAAATGGTTATGAAAACCAATACCCCAATAAAAGAAAAAAGTTCTCTTGATCCCAAAGGACCAAGCCCCAGGAAAAAGGAAAGGAAAAAGAGGAGCTGTGGTTAAATGGAATCAGTTACATACAATAACGGCAAAGTTCGTGGTTCAGGCTTGTAGCAGTGATTAAATAAACTGCAGGTTTAAATCAAGTCTCTGGAGTACATCCACAGCTGGGATGGGTCATCAGTCCTTTGTGTAGTGCTTCTGTTTGTAGCAAAGTCTCTCCAGAGGTATGAAGCAGGGTTGAAGACAAGATGGAGATGAGGCATCAGCCTTTTATAGTCTTTTCCAGGTGTAAGAACATCTCTTTGTTCTTACTGTGGAGAATTACAGCAAAATGGAGTCTGGAATCACATGGGCAAGTTCCTGCATATTTTGAGTAACAAGGCATATTTGCCTTCTCTCTATGGGTCAGTTGTATAGCTGATGGTCCTTAATGGGCCATCAAGCAGGCTAGGCAGAGCTAACACCAGCTTGTCTGGGATGTCACCCAGAAGCACGGCATAAGTTTGAAATAGAGCCAATATTCAGAACTTCAACTACAAAAATGACACATGCATACAAACAGCATAATCATAACCACAACCCCTAACCTGGTCTTAGACACCTCCTTTGACCCCCTTTATACAAGACGTCGTGCCACTACAGGACTTTGTTTGCAACCATGTTCTATATGGTCCCAGTTCAAATTAATAACATGACAGGCACCCAAAGCTTTGGAACCAGGGTGAATTGGGAGCCCCAAAGGAGAAGACGTGGGGCCTCAAGGGCCAAAGGAGACTTTACAAATGGGACCCCAAGCAGTGGCATGTTACTGTAAGTACTCTGGTCTGTGAATGAGTTATTGGGAGAACCTTGCCCAGCACTCCAGGGCCACATTGTGCCATGAGAGGGCCTGGTCTGAGATGGGGCTCTGTCACACCCTCAACGTCCTTTTGGGCAAGCTTCTTGCCTGTGGAGGGCTTTCTCTTCTGCCAGTGAGACTTGGCACTGAAGTAAGCCGTTAGCATTTTCAGCAAGTTTCCAAGATAAATGTGACTTAATACAAACAAGATCCGAGTCTAGGAAATGACTCCTGTATTTAAATAAATTCCACTGGGAAGTAGAAAAGCAGAGTTTGTGTTTTGTAACAGAGCAGGTAAATGAGACTCTGTTGAGGTGCTGAATCCTGTAGAATGTATAATGAGTTCCTGATGTATTCTTGAATTCCCTCAGCTATGAAAATGCCTCTTAATCAGTGGGCGGGGCATTCACTCAGGCCAGGGCTTTATAAAGCCGCGCACAAGCGACCAGGGACTGCTAACAGGGAGTTTCGCAAGGGAGTTTAGAAGGGGAGAGGGAAGGGAGCGGGAGTCCCTCGCCGGCCGTAACCCCTTCCCTGTGGCCCCCCCCTAAAATCCTAAAACCTATAAACCAAACTACATTCAAAACCTCTTTCTGTAAACCACCCTTCCACTAACTAGGAGACAATGCAGGCAGAAGCCCAGCAGCAGAGTGGGGGCTATCCAGTTTATTGCACTGAGTGTTGCATGTATGATTACCTGCCCTGTGGGTGGGTGGCGTATGTGTGCAGTCGGTGCAAGGAGCTCCTGGCCCTCAGAGACCATGTACGGACTTTGGAGGCCAGGGTGGCGGAACTGGAGGAGCTAAGAGAGGGCAGAGAGGTATGTTGATGAGGCTTTCCGGGACACTGTAGAATTGTCCCACCTCCGCTCAGACAGCTCCTGTGCTGTTGAGGAGGAAGAAAGGCCCAGGGAAGCAGAGCAGTCAATGGGAGCAGAGGGAAACCTTCCCATAGTTGGGACCCTCCTTCCAGATGGTGCTGGGGTTGCCTCTCGCACTGAGGTTGCCTCTCCGGGGGAGGGAACTCCAGTTTCTAGGAAAAGGCAGGTGTTAGTAATGGGAGATTCGATTATTAGAAATGTAGATAGCTGGGTCTGTGATGACCGGGAGAACTGTATGGTGACTTGCCTGCCTGGTGCGAAGGTTGCGGATCTCTCGAGGCATCTAGATTGACTATGTGTAGTGCTGGGGAGGAGCCGGTGGTCGTGGTACATGTAGGTACCAGTGACATAGGGAAGGGTAGGAGAGATGTCCTGGAAGCCAAATTTAGGCTGCTAGGGAAGAGACTGAAATCCAGGACCTCTATGGTGGCATTTTCAGAAATGATCCCAGTTCCACGCGCAGGGCCAGGTAGGCAGGCAGAGCTTCAGAGTCTCAATGCGTGGATGAGACGATGGTGTAGAGAGGAGGGGTTCACGTTCATTAGGAACTGGGGAAACTTCTGGGATGGGAGGAGCCTATACAGGAGAGATGGACTCCACCTAAACCAAAGTGGAACCAGACTGCTGGCGCTAAACATTAAAAAGGTTGTAGAGCAGTTTTTAAACTAGGAGATGGGGGAAAGCCGACTGCTGCAGAGGAGCGTGTGGATCGGACACAGACTTCTCTTAGGGGAGAGTCTGATGATAGAGAATCTCCAGGTTATAGTCAGGAGCAGAGGACTGAAAAGTATAATGTAAGGGCCGGATCAGATGATAAACAGTCACATAAAGAATCTGGCACATCAGAAAAAGGCAGGCTAATAAACAGGGACAAGTTTTTAAAGTGCTTGTACACAAATGCCAGAAGTTTAAAAATAAGATGGGTGAACTAGAGTGCCTTGTGATAAAGGAGGATATAGATATAATAGGCATCACAGAAACCTGGTGGACCGAGAGCAATCAATGGGACACAATCATTCCGGGGTACAAAATATATCGGAAGGACAGAACAGGTCGTTCAGGGGGAGGAGTGGCACTATATGTGAAAGAAAGTGTAGATTCAAATGAAGTAAAAATCTTAAGCGAATCCACATGTTCCATAGAGTCTCTATGGATAGAAATTTCATGCTCTAGTAAAAATATAACATTAGGGATCTATTATCGACCACCTGACCACGACAGTAATAGTGATGATGAAATGCTAAGGGAAATTAGAGAGGCTATCAAAATTAAGAACACAATAATAGTGGGGGATTTCAATTATCCCCATATTGACTGGGAACATTTCACTTCAGGACGAAATGCAGAGATAAAATTTCTCGATACTTTAAATGACTGCTTCATGGAGCAGCTGGTACGGGAACCCACAAGGGGAGAGGCAACTCTAGATTTAATCCTGAGTGGAGCGCAGGAGCTGGTCCAAGAGGTAACTATAGTGGGACCGCTTGGAAATAGTGACCATAATACAATAGCATTCAACATCCCTGTGGTGGGAAGAACACCTCAACTGCCCAACACTGTGGCATTTAATTTCAAAAGGGGGAACTATACAAAAATGAGGGGGTTAGTTAGACAAAAGTTAAAAGGTACAGTGACTAAAGTGAAATCCCTGCAAGTTGCATGGGCCCTTTTTAAAAACACCATAATAGAGGCCCAACTTCAATGTATACCCCAAATTAAGAAAAACAGTAAAAGAACTAAAAAAGAGTCACCGTGGCTTAACAACCATGTAAAAGAAGCAGTGAGAGATAAAAAGACTTCCTTTAAAAAGTGGAAGTCAAATCCTAGTGAGGCAAATAGAAAGGAGCACAAACACTGCCAACTTAAGTGCAAGAGTGTAATAAGAAAAGCCAAAGAGGAGTTTGAAGAACGGCTAGCCAAAAACTCCAAAGGTAATAACAAAATGTTTTTTAAGTACATCAGAAGCAGGAAGCCTGCTAAACAACCAGTGGGGTCCCTTGATGATCAAAATACAAAAGGAGCGCTTAAAGACGATAAAGTCATTGCGGAGAAACTAAATGGATTCTTTGCTTCAGTATTCACGGCTGAGGATGTTAGGGAGATTCCCATACCTGAGCTGGCTTTTGTAGGTGACAAATCTGAGGAACTGTCACAGATTGAAATGTCACTAGAGGAGGTTTTGGAATTAATTGATAAACTCAACATTAACAAGTCACCGGGACCAGATGGCATTCACCCAAGAGTTCTGAAAGAACTCAAATGTGAAGTTGCGGAACTATTAACTAAGGTTTGTAACCTGTCCTTTAAATCGGCTTCGGTACCCAATGACTGGAAGTTAGCTAATGTAACACCAATATTTAAAAAGGGCTCTAGAGGTGATCCCGGCAATTACAGACCGGTAAGTTTAACGTCGGTACCAGGCAAATTAGTTGAAACAATAGTAAAGAATAAAATTGTCAGACACATAGAAAAACATAAACTCTTGAGCAATAGTCAACATGGTTTCTGTAAAGGGAAATCGTGTCTTACTAATCTATTAGAATTCTTTGAAAGGGTCAACAAACATGTGGACAAGGGGGATCCGGTGGACATAGTGTACTTGGATTTCCAGAAAGCCTTTGACAAGGTCCCTCACCAAAGGCTCTTACGTAAATTAAGCTGTCATGGGATAAAAGGGAAGGTCCTTTCATGGATTGAGAACTGGTTAAAGGACAGGGAACAAAGGGTAGGAATTAATGGTAAATTCTCAGAATGGAGAGGGGTAACTAGTGGTGTTCCCCAAGGGTCAGTCCTCGGACCAATCCTATTCAATTTATTCATAAATGATCTGGAGAAAGGGGTAAACAGTGAGGTGGCCAAGTTTGCAGATGATACTAAACTTCTCAAGATAGTTAAGACCAAAGCAGATTGTGAAGAACTTCAAAAAGATCTCACAAAACTAAGTGATTGGGCAACAAAATGGCAAATGAAATTTAATGTGGATAAATGTAAAGTAATGCACATTGGAAAAAATAACCCCAACTATACATACAACATGATGGGGGCTAATTTAGCTACAACGAGTCAGGAAAAAGATCTTGGCGTCATCGTGGATAGTTCTCTGAAGATGTCCACGCAGTGTGCAGAGGCGGTCAAAAAAGCAAACAGGATGTTAGGAATCATTAAAAAGGAGATAGAGAATAAGACTGAGAATATATTATTGCCCTTATATAAATCCATGGTACGCCCACATCTCGAATACTGTGTACAGATGTGGTCTCCTCACCTCAAAAAAGATATTCTAGCACTAGAAAAGGTTCAGAAAAGGGCAACTAAAATGATTAGGGGTTTAGAGAGGGTCCCATACGAGGAAAGATTAAAGAGGCTAGGACTCTTCAGCTTGGAAAATAGAAGACTAAGGGGGGACATGATAGAGGTATATAAAATCATGAGTGATGTTGAGAAAGTGGATAAGGAAAAGTTATTTACTTATTCCCATAATACAAGAACTAGGGGTCACCAAATGAAATTAATAGGCAGCAGGTTTAAAACAAATAAAAGGAAGTTCTTCTTCACGCAGCGCACAGTCAACTTGTGGAACTCCTTACCTGTGGAGGTTGTGAAGGCTAGGACTATAACAATGTTTAAAAGGGGACTGGATAAATTCATGGTGGCTAAGTCCATAAATGGCTATTAGCCAGAATGGGTAAGAATGGTGACCCTAGCCTCTGTTCGTCAGAGGATGGAGATGGATGGCAGGAGAGAGATCACTTGATCATTGCCTGTTAGATTCACTCCCTCTGGGGCACCTGGCATTGGCCCCTGTCGGTAGACAGATACTGGGCTAGATGGACCTTTGGTCTGACCCGGTACGGCCTTTCTTATGTTCTTATGTTCTTATCTGGCAAACTATTGTTTCCATATCTACATAATCAGAATTTAGAAATGTCAGAGCACTATTTCGTACTAGGGATGGCTGTTAACTTGTTATGTTACATTATTTCTGAAAGGCGATTATAGGGAAAAGTCAGTTTATGTAGAAACTAGGCAGTAATGTTCTATGGTATTACATGTACCAATAGAAACTATTTTTTTAAAGAAAAACAATAAAGATGAACTATTTAATACCTTGATGTTCACTGGTCCTTTCTCTTTGAGTGAAAGTTTCTGAGGTAAGTTTCAGATGCAATAGAAACAACCTTTTAGAAAAAGAAAATGAAAATGGCTAGAAAGTCAATTAATTATGTTTAACACAGTAAGTGTTTTTTTTAATCAAGAAAGATTTAGATTGTTCCATTCAGAGATCTAACGGGGAAAACAAAAACATCTAAATATCAAAATTAATCACCAGTTCATGAAAGGGGAAAAACTTGCCAGGAATCTGTTCATTGTCACTTTTAATCATACAATAACTACTGCAGGATGACTTATGCCTTTGACCTCTGGAAGTTTGACTGTCTCATCCTTTGTTTTAGTAGGTACTGAGGCTTTTTTCCCCTACCTCTTATACTAGTCATGGGAACTGCCACCATTCTGAGGGACAAGGTGGATGAGATCTTTTATTGGACCAGTTTCTGTTGTTGAGAAAGACAAGCTTTCAAGCTTACACGGAGCTTTTGTGCCACAGCTAAATACAAGGTGAATAGATTGTTTAGCATAAGTATTTAACACGTATTTCAAGGTGAAGTGGCCCATTAACACTCTCCAGTCTTAGGGAGGAAAGGTGGTAGGGAAGCAGCCGGGCGAGTTGTTAGTGGGTTATAGATTGTTGTAATAAGCCATAAATCCAGTGTTTCTATTCAATGATTTTTAGTGTCTAGAAAAATTATGAATTTAAGCTCTCGGGCTCATGTTTTGAAAGTATTGTGCTGGTTTATTTTGAGGATGAGAACTGGTAGATCAGGTATAGAGTAATTGCTTTGTGAAAAATGTTCACCCATGGGTGCTGTGGTGTTTTTGTCTTTTATCATTTTTCTGGGTGAGTTCATTTGAGAGTGTGGTGATTGTCTGGTTTCACCCACATAGTTGCTATTAGGGCATTTAGTGCACTGGATGAGGTACACCCCATGTTGTGATAGGCATGTGTTGGACCCATGGATCTTGAAAGGTGTGTTGTGTGGTTTTGCGGGGGGTGGGGTGTTGACAGTGATGAGCTGCCAAAATCTTAACAACGGGTTCCCTATAAAAAGTTCTGATTTAACAACGGGTTCCCTATAAAAAGTTCTGATTTAAGGGATGTGCGACAGCATGTATTTTTTGTACCAATAGGGTTACCATACGTCCATATTTTCCCAGGAGGTGATTAAGAACCGAAAAGCCTGACATGTCCAGGAAAATACAGATGTATTTTAACCCTACCTAAAGTTCTTTTTTAAAAAGATGGGGCTGAACTAGAAATGATCTCCGTTTCACATGTGTGGGTGGTGATCAGGGACAGTCTCAATTTTTGGGTCTTTTTCTTATATAGGCTCCTATTACCCCTCACCCCCGTCCCGATTTTTCACACTTGCTGTCTGGTCACTCTAGGGTGTGCACATGTGTGGGTCCCAGCTGCTCCCTGCCCCCCCCCTCATTAAAGCAGGTGTGCAGGGTTACTGCCCTGGGAACTGCAGGGCATCAGTGGATGTGGGGCTGGCTGCAGATAGGGGCGTGGGGCAGGGCTAGCTGGAGGCAGGGAATGACACGGGCTGGCTGTGGGCAGGTGATGCAGACGGGCGGGCTGCGGGTGGCTGTGGGCAGGGGCTGGCTGCGGGCGGCTGTGGGCAGAGGCTGGCTGCAGGCAGGGGGTGGCTGTGGCAGGGGCTGCAGGCAGGGGGGTGGCTGCAGGCAGGGGGGTGACTGCGGGCAGGGGCTGGCTGCGGGCAGGGGGTGGCTGTGGGCAGGGGCTGGCAGGGGGCTTGCTGCGGGCAGGGGGCTGGCTGGGGGCAGGGGCTGGCTGGGGGTGGCTGCGGGCAGGGGGCTGGCTGGGGGCAGGGGCTGGCTGGGGGTGGCTGTGGGCAGGGGGTGGGGCAGGGGCTGGCTGGGGGCAGGGGCTGGCTGGGGGCAGGGGGTGGCTGCGGGCAGGGGGTGGGGCAGGGGGTGGCTGTGGGTGGCTGTGGGCAGGGGGTGGCTGCGGGCAGGGAAGGCGGGGGAGGGGCGCAGATACTCACACGGGGGGGGGGGTGGTGGTGGGAGCAGCAGGACGCAGCCGGGGACTCACCAGGCAGCAGCCGGAGCCCCAGGGCCAGAGGTCCAAAGAGCAGGAGCAGCAACAGGGCCAGGAGGCAGCTCACATGGCTCTCGCAGCACAGCGCAGCGCCCCCCGGCGGCCGGGAGGAGGAATTACAGGCTTCCCAGGCAGAGCCCATCAAAGCTTCCCTCACAGGGAAGCTAGTTAACAAGCGGTTCTAAAACCGCTTCTAAATTTAACAACGGGTTCGCGCGAACCGGTGCGAACCGGCTCCAGCTCACCCCTGGGTGTTGATCATTGTAGCAGGGCAGATATGTCTGCAGGTTTTGCATCTCTTGTTCTGGCAGGCTCTGGTGCTGCTTTGAGCCGGTGTGTCCTGGTCTGTGAGGAGCTTGCTTCTGATGATCTTGGAGAGGCTGAGGGGTTGGTTTGAAGGCTAGAAGAGGGAGTTCAGGAAATATTTATTTCAGGACGGGGTCCCCATCAGGTATGGGTTGTAGTTGTTTGATAACCTGTATAGGTTCCAGTGTGGGGTGGTGGTAAGTGACAACTAGGGGTGTGTGGTCTGAAAGGTTTTTATTTCTGTATTGAAGCAGGTTCTCTCAGGGTATTTAGGTGGTCCATTTCATGATGCAATCTATTTCTCTGATGGAGTGTCCTTGTTTGGTGAAGGTGGATTTGTGTGTGTTAAGGTGTACTGTATGTCCCGGACTTTCTCCTCGGATCATATTCTGTGGTATCTGAGTACCTGGCTGTAGATATCTGAATTCTC
The DNA here is from genome assembly GCF_020497125.1 of Mauremys mutica. Lineage (NCBI taxonomy): Eukaryota > Metazoa > Chordata > Testudines > Geoemydidae > Mauremys > Mauremys mutica. Next base: position 321,650,033 of record NC_059072.1, read on the forward strand.
GGTGCGATTGGGGTGGTTACTGGATCTATGAAGGTTGGTGTGGTGATTTGCAGGTTTCTTGTATATAACTATCTGTAGGGTTCTATTGTTGAAGCTGACTGTGGTGTCCAGGAAGTTGATGCTGGTGAGGGAATGTTCCAGAGAGAGTTCAATGGAGGGTGGTGACTATTGAAGTTGTGGTTGAAATCTATGAGGGAGTTTAAGCTGTTGTAACCGTGCCTCAGTGGGTCACAACTGAGGATGCCAAATTCAGAACAAACTGCTGAGAAATAGGGAAAACACAACCCAAAACTGGTGGTTATTCTTTCATAAGATATACCAAACCAGCCACAAAAGTAAACTCCTGTTTCACCACACTGACTAACAAGAAGTCATAAAAGCAGTTTCCTTGGGCATTGCAGTTCTTATCTCTGAATCCAGTGGTTCTGGTGGTGATATGAGTGGTTCTTTACAACCAATCTCACCAAATGAAAGGTTCTTCTGATCCCAAAGGACCAACCATACAACCAGGTCAATATATAACTCAGATCTTACCCAAAAATCATGCTGATGTCAATCCTTTAGGATCTAAAATCTAAAGGCTTATTCACAAAAGAAAGAAAGGTGAGAGTTAAAATTGGTTAAAGGAATCAAATACATACAGTAATTGCAAAGTTCTTGGTTCAGGCTTGTAGCAGTGATGTAATAAACTGCTGGCTTAATAAGTCTCTGGTTGCTTTCAGATCACTGGAAGGACCTCAGTTCCTTGGTTAGAATGCTCCCATTAGTATAAGTCCACAGTCCAGAGATTTGAGCATGACAGAGGCAAAATGGATGGGTTTCCAGGGTCATTTATATCCTCTGCCATGTGGAGGAAAACCTCAGCACAGGTAGTGGAGAATTGTAGGTAACCAGATAGTGTTTGGAGTCACATGGGCAAGTCACATGTCCATGCCCAATTTCACTCAGCCATTGCAAGAAGCCATAACCTATATTCCCGACAGCATGTTTATAGGACAGTCCATTCAGTGTAGATGGGCATCTCCTATGGTCCATTGTGAGTTAAGTGTACTTTTGATGGGCCACTCGATTTGAATAGTCCCTCCAAGATGTGCTGGCTAGCTACTTTGCGGGTGTTACCCTCTGAGCAAACATTTGAAATCCAGGTATAGAGCCAATATTCATAACTTCAAATACAAAAATGATACATGCATACAGATAGCATAATCATAACCAGCAAATCATAATCTTTTTATAAATATCTTACATGCCACATTTTGTACAAGATTCATTGCAAATATATTATAGTGGTTGCAACAATTATCTATATAGGCATATTTTAATCTGGTAACATCATAGTTGTGAGTCCAAAGGAGGAAAATATCATCAATGTATCTCAGGTATGTCACTGGTTTTGTGGCATATTTGCATTTCACCCCTTTCCCTTCCTTTCCTCCCTATGACTGGAGAGGTGTTAAATTCACCTTGAATGATACCTTGAAGTATGTGTTAACTATTTATGCTAAACAATCTGTTCCACCTTGTATTTAGCTATGACACTCTGAGTTTCTGAGACCTGAATTTATTTATTTATTTGGTGTATGCAATCCGGTCAAGCCAATCCACAGTGTTCTTATCAACAATGTTCAAGGCACGAAGATCTCCAGGTAGTTGAGTCATTTTTCAGTCCTCAACAATGTGTATCATGTGTACAATGTGTATCAGCATAGTCAACTGTCTCTAAAACGCCACTGAAATTCTGCTACAGCACAAATTCCATGTCCTGTACAAAACCATTTGAGAAGGCTCTGTTGCCTTCATGATAAATCAGACCTGGGTTGATATATAAAATAAGATAATTATTTGTCACTTTTTCTGTGGGCCATGAAGTTCACCACACATCCTCTATTGTAAATCCCTCACCCGGTAAACTTATCCACAATGAGCGCCGTGAGGGAAGACGACTATGTGGCGGATTAAATAAGTCTTTAATGGTAGATGTGGCATATTACACAATTTCATCACAAGCTTTGCTATACTTTCCTCTCTGCAAACACTGGGTGGCGCAATATTGCAGAGGAGCGGTAGGTAGAGGAGTAGATTTAAGTGTGCCTGAAATAATATGCATGGTGGAATTAAGTTGTACGTCGATCATCCTTGTGTGAAATGAACAAGCTTGTACTACAGCAATAGTCCACTGCTGAATAACAGAGTGCCAAGGCTGAAGTGTGTAACATTTGAGCATTGGCACCCCATGTCATACCAGCTAGATTTCTGGGCAGGTTGTTGCATGTTTTGATCTTAGTCACTGTCTTTGTAAGATGGTCATGATATGTAAGAGTTCTATCCAATGCGATGCCTAGATAGACTGGGTGTGAATCATGCTTTATTTACCAGACCCAAAGAAGAGCTCTGTGTAAGCTTGAAAGCTTGTCTCTCTCATCAACTTCTGTTGGTCCAATAAAAGATATCACCTCACCCGCCTTGTCTCTCTAATATCCTGGGACTGACATGGCTACAGCAACACTGCATGCAACTATTTTGAGGGATATTTATTTACTGATGCTTCATGAGGAACTTTCTGTGTAGACAGAGGGGAAGGCAGTCTGATGATGGAGGGGGATTGTAGCTCCTTGGTCTGCTCCTTTCTAAAAGATTTGAAAGGTTTGTTTTTTGTTAATATTGGTATCACAGCTATCTCTCTCTCTCTCTCAGACACACTCATCCAAATGAAGCAACAAGTCACCTTCCTCTGAGCTCATTTAGAATAATCCAGCAGAATCAACACCTGTTAGCAGGGTGAGGAATTTCAGGCAAACAATGCCAGCCAGTTAAATGCAATGAAACTAGTTTATTAAGTTTTGGCATATTCTAAACTCCTTTCAGCAAAATATTAGCCACTCCCCAGTTTCCCGGAGTCTTTCCTGAAATTGTGAAATGAGATTTAAAAAAAAAAAACTTGGTTAAATCTTCTCCCCTCTCTGTCCTCGCTTCCTTGTCTGATTCTGAGGCATTATGCATTTTAAGAACTTCTAATCTTTAAATCCTCACTTAGGCCACCAAACTCATTTCTGTTTGTGACCTCACATCCTACTGACCACTCACACAAGCTTCACTCTCTTTTTGACACAATCGGAGGCCCAATCTGGAAGGGCAGGGACGATGCAGAGATCTGTCAGCATGCCAGTCTGGGGAGCTTACCCAGCTGTGGCTCAGTGTTTGTAGCCAATGCTACTGTTCCTTCACCTTTATAAGAACCAAAGTCCTACAAAAATATTTACTGGGGGGGAGAGGGATGAAATTCCAAGATTTCAACTACCACCTTTTATTTACATATGTAATTCCTGTTTATGCTAATGAGAGTTGTGTACAAATTCTCCATGCATTATACAGATGCACTGTATAATTTGTGCATATGTTAATTAACTGACTTCTTCTCAGTGAAAATCTCTTTAATGCTCATTTGTATTTGAAATAAGCATTTTTCCATTGTCTTATTTTCCTTATTGAATTTTCCTGCCATTTTTAATGGGACCGGTCTTAAAGAATGTTCCTTCCCTTCTAGTTGGACTAGAAATGCCTGAACAGTTTAGTGGGTGTAATTATTATTTCAGTATATATAGAGAGAGGCAAAATGCCCCATGTTCTGAGAATAAGATAATGCTTGTTACACCCAATGCATGACCGTCTAGAGGCTGTTCTCTAAACGCTCCATTCATAATTTTGAAGCGCTGATTGGCCTGGTTTCTAAATGCACTGACCTCCTATTGACTTCAGTAGAATTGGTGAATGCCTAACACCTCGAATCAGACCACATTTGTTTAAAGTTAACAAAGGTCTATTGCATCCTCTTATCCTCTGTTGCAGCCCATCCCATTCTACTTCATCCTACAGTTTTTGTGAGCTAGGCATCTGACATCTTCAGTTTGATACCATCTAATTAACAAATCACGTCTCCCTAGAACTCTGCTCACGTACTCAGCAAGCCTGACATCTCAGTCCACATGACATCTCCTTTTCTTTCAGCATACAGATGAGATGCCTACATTTCATGCTCAACACTCCAGCTTGTTCCCCCTTTGTGTCCTGCATGTTGAATCCTCAGCTGCCTCCTGAGCAGCATAGCGTACACTGTACACCTTTTCCTTAAAGTCCTCAACCAGAACCTCTGGCAAATGAAATAGTGACCTATTTTTTTCCCCCTGTCTTTGTTAAAAAAACAAACCAAAATGTGTTATGGAGTAACAGCCAGCATTTCTTGACTATTAGTAAGATCCGTAGCTCCTACATTTCACAGCCTCACTAAAACTATTCCATCTAACAGTGTTTCTTGTCCTACCATATCTAATACCAATAGCACATTTCTACATACTATTGGCTGGTTCTCCATTGCCTTATACCTCATGTAGTTGATTGTACCTATGTAGAAGTGCATGTAAATTGCTGCCAAACTGGACCGATAGGACCTGGTTGTGATCTCCCCTCTGGTTTTACACCTGTATGACTCTACTGATTTAGTTAGGATTACTACTGATTTGTAACAGGGTAAGTGTGAGGGGAATCAGGACTGTTAGGTCTTATATCCACTTTGTACAACTGTGAATGATGACATAAGACGCAAAAGATGAGACCTGGTCTTTTGTGTTTCTAGGTGCTGAGGGACCCTCATGTTAGCACTAGATGGCATTTGTTAGTCACTCCCCTTCCATCAATCTCCTCTCAATCTCTTTCTTCTCTTCTTCCAGTATTTTAGGGGGAGATTTTTCAAGGGTACAAAGTGTAGTTATGCACCCATCTCCCAGCAAAAATCAATAGTCTTTTGATGCCCAGCTCCTAACTCCAATTTATGCCTCTGAAAAGCTCCTCCCCTACCTTTTGCATCAACACTAACCAGATTTCACACAGAAATCTGCTGCACTTAATCCTCCTGAATACCTCACCAGGGCTCGAATCTTAAGCCTCCTTATTGACAATACACACACAATCAGTGGTATTCTCCCAAGCCTCCATTGTTCAGAAATAACATGAGGACAACTCCGTCAGGGCTGTTTCTGAATCATTTGAGCTAAGAGAACTAAACAGCCCCAAACTGGAAGACAAAAACAGGGCAAAGTCAGTGCAGGCAAACCAAACTCAGCATAGGGAAACAAGGAAAATGAACACAGTGAAAGGGCCACTATGTGGGGGTAATTGGTAAACTAAATTAACCCCTGTACTAGAGGAAGCTAAATAATTGCCAATCCATAGTCAAAATGATAATCACTCAGGTTTCATCTGGGACACACAAACACCATTTTATTAGCAAGCCAAACTATGAAGGGCAGTTTACAAAACAGGGCCAAATTCTGCTTATCTTACCCTTTGGCTTTAATGAGAATATCCATGAGAGTAAGACAAACAGAATTTGGTCCTCTCATTTGGAATCTCAAACACTTGTTCAGTTTCCATGAGTAGTCATGTCATGTGCCAATATAACTGTGCTGTATCTGCTGTATGTTTTACCCTTGGCTGGCCTTAATTCTGTCTTCAAGTTATTGTTTCAAAGCTGCCTGATGCAACATCAAAGCAGCAGCCCTGACAAAGAACGTTGAAGCTGGGAGCTGGGGTGGAAAGAGGAAAATTTGCAGCAGAGTAAGCGTGCAGCTTTTTCTTTTGCGTCAATGGAAGTGAAGGGCATGCAGGAGACCCTGTGGCTGAAGGGAGATTTTTTTCTAGGGGTGACCCTTCCCAGATGGCAAATAATGCAGAAAGAAAATCCAACCCATTTCTGAGTGCTTTAACAGTTTTCCTTCTGTTTGCCCAGCCTTTTGAATAGATATTGGTAGGGAGTAATTGGAACAGAGGGACAACATGCAGGGTTGAGATAACAATAAATTAAGAATGGATGCCTGTTTCCTAGCTTTGTCTATGAAGAAAAAGTAATACTAGTAAATTGAGGTTTATAATGAGGCTTATTCTCCATTACACACCTTGTTTATAGAATATTCTGAGCCCTGACTAATCAGATATAAATCAGTGAACAAATGTGCTGGTTGTCATATTGAACCTTAGGAATATGGCAGCTGTGGTACTAGCAGTTATTATATTTGTAAACACTGAGTGAGAAATATGCTTGAGAGAGAGATACATATATACATGCACAAACTTCAGTCTAAAATGGCTTTTGTTTTTAGATTAAAGAAATGGCAACAAGAAAGAACAAAAATATATGTCCATGAGAGAGCACCGTCTGTGTGTGTCCTTCTCTGGGCAGCTCTACACTACGGGGGAAAATCGATATAAGATACGCAACTTCAGCTACGTGAATAACGTAGCTGAAGTCGAAGTATCTTATATCGATTTACCTACCGTCCTCACGGCGCGGGATCGATGTCCGCGGCGCCCCATGTCGACTCCGCTACCGCCGTTCGGGTTGGTGGAGTTACGGAGTCGACATGAGCGCGTTCGGGGATCGATATATCGCGTCTAGATGAGACGTCAGACTGTAACAGTTGTGAGTACAACATGGCTGCTGTCTCTTGCAGGCAGGCTGAGTTCTCAGAAATGCTAAAGGAAAATGGAAACAAATCTGTATACACAAGTTCAGTAAGTTTTGTCCGCATAAAGCGTTTTCATACTAATTATGCTTTCCCTTATATAACAAATTTGAACCTAAGGAATTTAAAATCCTTTACAAGCGTTAACTAAGCCTTAGGCTTGGTCTACACTAAGGGGGGGGTCGAACTAAGGTACGCAAGTTCAGCTACGTGAATAGCGTAGCTGAACTCGAACTACCTTAGTTCGAACTACTCACCCGTCCAGACGCCGCGGGATCGAAGTTCGCGGCTCCCCCGTCGACTCCGCCACCACCGTTCGCGGTGGTGGAGTTCCGGAGTCGACGGGAGCGCGTCCGGAGTTCGAACTATCGCGTCTAGATTAGACGCGATAGTTCGAACTCCGAGAAGTCGAACTCTATGCGTCAACCCGGCGGGTAAGTATAGACCTACCCTTAGAGGGGTACCCGTGTTAGTCTGGATCTGTAAAAAGTGACAGAGTCCAACTAAGCCTTGTTACTATTCTATTTTGCAGTTGGAGACACTGAGGTATGGGAAAGTTAAATGATTTGCCTAACATCACACATCAAGTCAGTGGGGAAAAATGGGACCATAAGACAGATAAATGTCAAGACTTCTGATTTATTTAGTGTTTCCTGTTAAGAGAGTTGTTTCCTTACCATGTAAACATATAAGGTCACATTGGACAAGCGACAAAACACCAATTTGATTAACTAAGTCAAATCTATTTAAGCCAGTTTTTTTGTTATGGTTGGTTGTCTTTCTAGTGGGTGCTTCGCATTCCCATTTTAGTTCTCAGAGTCATTGCCATTTATAAAATTCTGAGCTTTCATCTTTTCCAGTAGTCTGTTTCCCTTTTATTTTCTAGATATTCCATTCTGGCCCTCTGCACGCTATTCCAGACTGCTTATGGTACTAATATCACTGATATACAGGATGTTTAATTTCATTGTCTCTTTAATAACATATCCTCAGATCTGGGAACAAGTGAGTCTTGTTAGCTACACTCCAGTATTGTGAAGCCATCAGTTTTGAAATCGGCATGCATACTGGCCAGGCTGCTGATTTCACTTGCAATTTTCTCAGTCCACTACACATGCGCCAAATTTCCTGGTGTCAGTGAAGTTACACCAGGGATTAATTACACCAGGGATCATGATCACTCACAAAGTCAGGGCGAGATCCTCACCTTACCTAAATCAGTATATTTCTGATTATTCTAATAGCTAGTGGAATATTAATAAATGGCTAGGTGAAGAACAAAATAAACTTGCCAGTTGCTTAAAGAAAAGAAATGCCACCCCCACCCACTGGAAATTAATATTGTATGCCGTGTTGCGTATGGCACCTATCTGTCTACACTGGGCTCCTCACCATGGTATCTGAGTGCTTAGCTTGTGTTCCAAACTATTTCCTTTGTTCATCTGTTCTGCTCTCAAAATGCACTCCGTGTCTAGTGAGTCTTTCTTTGGCACAATGGTGGTTCCAAATGACAGTTTGCTCCAGTATTTGTCTAATAAAGCCTTTCTAAGCTTTGTCTACACTGTATGGGTCATCCTAGGTACTGGTATCTTGTAAGGAGGGGGGATTTAGAATTTAAGTCTAGCTAGTTTGTTATTTTTAGCCTCAAACTTTGGCTTTCCACCTGGTTTCCTAATTCTTCTGTTTATTGGTCTGTCCCTTTCAACAGCCCTTTTAAAATGCTGCTTTGTTCTACTTTGTAGCTTCTTGTTCCTAGCGCTGCTGTCCCTCCACATGTAGTTGCACTTTGTCCATTTGGCCATCAAGGAAAGCCTGTGGGGTGTGGTTTTTTTTGTTTTTTGTGTGTGTGTGTGTGTGTTTTTTTTTTTTTTAACATTCCTTTTGTTTTCTCTTTACTGCAAATCAAACAGTACCTAGCTACCTGCTGCTTTTGGGGGCAAGGATGCAGGGGCGGCTCTAGACATTTTGCTGCCCCAAGCACGGAGGGTCCGCTGGTCCCGCACGCCTGCGGGAGGTCCACCGAAGCCGCCGGACCAGTGGACCCTCCGCAGGCAAGTCGCCGAAGGCACCCTGCCTGCCGCCCTAGCAGTGACCGGCAGAGCGCCCCCTGCGGCTTGCCGCCCCAGGCATGTGCTTGGAGCGCTGGTGCCTGGAGCCGCCCCTGCAAGGATGTCAAGCTTTGTGTTTAAAGTAATTTCTTTCATCAAGACGTGTGGGAGGAGAAGTGATGATAGCATCTTTGTTGCACGTGTATCCTTGAAGAGGATCAAAGATAGTTCTAATTTTACAGGTTTATTTTTCCTTAGGAATTTTTAAAGGAGACAACTGGGAAGTGGCTGTAAACAACTGATGAACTGATCAGAAACAAAAATTACATGGGGGTTTTAGCTGGGATTTCTTTGAAGCACATCCCCTTCCCATGCTATCAGATGCATGTCCTGATTCTGTTGCCTTTATGGTAGCAATAGAAAACAAAGATCCTATAAGGAGTGGCTGTATGTCTCAGGGTATTGGTAACAGGTGATTTGGTCTAGGTCACTTTGGCAATGATACCTGTAGAGCTAGAAATTGAACTATTTTTTTGGTTTTTAGCAAAGTACACTGAACTACAGTAGTTTTAGTTTGGGAACTGCATGCCTCCTTATTTAAATATTTCCTCTTTCCACAGGGGATTCAGTGAAACAAGCACTATGACCAGACTCTGGCTGGGCCTTGCATAGAAATCACAAGGGGGAAGGATGCAAGAAGTCTTCCCCCACCCACATCTCCCCCACCCATCCCCATGTAGGGGCCAGCCCTGAGGGCTGCGATTGCTAGTACTTCCAGGCTTGCTAACCACTCCAAAAAGGAGTCATGAGCTTGCATCCTCCCCACTTGCTGTCCAGCTACAGTAGGGAATGCATTCGTACCCTCCTACAGAGTGGGACACAAAGCATGCTCCCTTCCTGCTCCCCAGCACTGGTGGATTCAAGCCATCTAGGGCCCAAGACATGCCAGGGTATGGAGCCTCCCATGGCCCTGCCTGCACTGTGGTGCCAGCCCCTACTTGCAGTGGCAGGAGCTATCTGCACGGGAGCCATCTGTTGGAAAAAATAACCCCAACTATACATACAATATGATGCGGGCTAATTTAGCTACAACGAATCAGAAAAAAGATCTTGGAGTCATCGTGGATAGTTCTCTGAAGATGTCCTCGCAGTGTGCAGAGGCAGTCAAAAAAGCAAATGATGTTAGGAATCATTAAAAAGGAGATAGAGAATAAGACGGAGAATATATTATTGCCCTTATATAAATCGATGGTACACCCACGTCTTGAATACTGCGTACAGATGTGGTCTCCTCATCTCAAAAAAGATATACTGGCATTAGAAAAGGTTCAGAGAAGGGTGACTAAAATGATTAGGGGTTTGGAACAGGTCCCATATGAGGAGAGATTAAAGGCGCTAGGACTTTTCAGCTTGGAAAAGAGGAGACTAAGGGGGGATATGATAGAGGTATATAAAATCATGAGTGATGTGGAGAAAGTAGATAAGGAAAAGTTATTTACTTATTCCCATAATACAAGAACTAGAGGCCACCAAATGAAATGAATGGGCAGCAGGTTTAAAACAAATAAAAGGAAGTTCTTCTTCACACAGCACGCTATCAACCTGTGGAACTCCTTGCCTGAGGAGGTTGTGAAGGTTAGGATTATAACAGGGTTTAAAAGAGAACTAGATAAATTCATGGAGGTTAAGTCCATTAATGGCTATTAGCCAGGATGGGTAAGGAATGGTGTCCCTAGCCTCTGTCTGTCAGAGGGTGTAGATGGATGGCCGGAGAGAGATCACTTGATCATTACCTGTTAGGTTCACTCCCTCTGGGGCACCTGGCATTGGCCACTGTCGGAAGACAGGATACTGGGCTAGATGGACCTTTGGTCTGACTCAGTACAGCCGTTCTTATGTTCTTATGTCTGCTACCACTTCTCGGTGGGAAGGCTGGGACTCCTCTCCCCTCCTAGAGAGGCAAGGGCAGCAATGGGGGCCTTCTCCTCCCCAGCAATGGCAGCGCAGCATGAGGTCTGCCTCCTCTCGAGAGAAGCAGGCCTGGGCGGCTATACTTACTCCAGCAATCAGGGTGTATCTGCTTGAGTGGCTGGCCTAGGCCTGCTACACTCTTCCCTTGCCACACACACTGTTCTCCTTTTGGGTGGTGTTGCTATGGCCCCCTCCACAGCAGTGTGTCTTGCAGCTGACCCCACTGCGAAGTAGGGGGCAGTGCCCCTTGCAGATGTTGTCTCAGGCTGTCTGCTGACTCTGGCAGATCACAGTGTTGGTTGCACTTCTTCAAAAAAATGGAATTTGAGCTGCCGACACCATCAGAGAAGTCCAGAGGCTGGGGCCCTAATCAGTGCCTGTAATGCCTGTGCTTTAATCTGGCCCTGTCAGGAGCCACACTGTAAGTAGACCAGCCCTTATGTGAGCTTGTGCCATATTGGCTCAATATGTTTTTGCAGGTGATGGGTGGACTGTGTTGTGCATGAAGGACAGAAGAACCCCTAGAAGCTAGGCTAGCACAACTGTGCCTTCTGTATAGTGTGAATTTTATCATTAGAATTTTTCTGTACTCATTCTTTTCTCCCCCCGCCCTTTCTCTGCTCCCTTTTCCTTCTCCTAGCCAGACTCTCAGCAGGTATAAGTTAGCCTGCAGCCACTGAACTCCATGGAGCTTCCTTTTCTCTCCTTTCTCCCCTCCCAAGTGTGTAAACCTAATTGGCTGAGGGTGTGTGTGTGTGTGTTTGGATTTCCACTCTATCCCTGGGGTGTCCAGTTTACCCCCAGTGAGGCTCAGGAACTGACACATTAACTGAAAAAGCCTTTATTAATTAAAAGGCTGATCAGCCCAATAGCATGGACATATAACAATCAATTTAATATCCCCACTACAAGCGGTGATCAGTCGCTTACAGAAGGGCAGGAAGTACAGCCCACCACATATCAAGGTGCTCTACAGACCTTCTGAGTAACTTGTAATTTTAAAAAAAAATATATACCTGGTACAGAGCAAACAGAGTCAGTTTTAATCAGATCTTGATTCTGTCCCAGCATAAGGGTCTGTGAGACTAGAACCTGGGTCTGTGAAGCTAGAGACAGCTGACATTCCCCCATCACCACCAGAAGGGCATATAGGGCTATCTCCAAAGAGCACTGTGGAGATTAGGCACTGCAGGAAGTACTGCCCAACCAGTATAAGTGCTGGAGCTGGGGGTGCTGCTGCACCCCCTGGCTTGAAGTTGTAATAACCCAAATACATGGCTTCTGCCTTCAGCACCCCCACTATAAACACTATTCCACCACCACTGCCAAAGGGTCTAGACTCTAGAGTGACAGCACCCTCTGGCCCTCTGATTGGCCAATGCACTGTTTAACCCTGGCAGATACCCCAGGAAGTTGTCTGGGCACCCGCATAGACCTACTGTGACTCCAGACCACATGTGGCTTCTGATCTTAGTCTCTTACCCCAGCCTGACTCTGACTCTTGTGTATTGATCCCAGCCTTAGCAATTACTCTGATCCTTGCTTGCCAATTGCTGCCTCGTGGCTGTCCTGGACTTATGGATACCAGCCCAGGTGTGACCGCTAGGCCAGACTGCCTATGCCCCAGTCCTTTACAGTTGCCCAGACCAACTTTTGACCCCTCCATGGAAGCCCCTTAGCAGGGACATGGAACAGGGTGGATCTTCCACCGCCCAGAGGAACCCATTGGGTACCAGATCCGCAAAAGCGGGTTGCTCAACTCCAAACCAACAACCATATGTTGTGGTTGTCCCAAGTGGATGGCTCCTAGCAGAAAACCAGACACTCTATAAACAACTAGCATGGTCCCAAGAAAAGAAGTCCATGCTCCGGGATCGGGTTGGGCCACTGCCCTCTAAATAGGGTCCGATAGTAATACTACCCAAATGTTTTGATGGGAACTGCCAGAAGTTCAGGGGGTTCCTGAATCAACACATCTCCTTTTCCTGTTCTGCCTTTAATGTATCCCATTGACCATGCCAGAGTGGGACTAGTGATCAGTTTGCTAACCATCGTCATCGGCGATCCCTCAATTCGAGGATGATCTCTACCCCAGATTTACTTATGGGTCCTGAGATGACTCAGGAGTCCGATCCTGCAACCACAGATCCACCCGCAGTAGGTACAGACATTTCCTGATGGGTCAGCTGCCTGCTGAGAGAAAGTTCTTTCTTTTTCCTTCCTTCTCTCCCTCTTTTCAGCTTTGAGGCCAAGGCACTTCTTCTCATAGAATCATAGAAGATTAGGGTTGGAAGGACCTCAGGAGGTCATCTAGTCCAATCCCCTGCTCAAAGCAGGACCAACACCAATTAAATCATCCCATCCAGGGTTTTGTCAAACTGGGCCTTAAAAACCTTCCCTTAAAAACCACCACCTCCCTAGGTAACCCATTCCAGTGCTTCACCACCCTCCTAGTGAAATAGTGTTTCCTAATATCCAACCTCGACCTCCCCAACTGCAACTTGAGACCGTTGCTTCTTGTTCTGTCATCTGCCACCACTGAGAACAGCCTAGCTCCATCCTCTTTGGAACACCCCTTCAGGTAGTTGAAGGCTGCTATCAAATCCCTCCTCACTCTTCTCTTCTGCAGTCTAAATAACCCCATTTCCCTCAGCCTCTCCTCGTAAGTCTTGTGCCCCAGCCACATCCATTCTGTAGTGGGGGACCAAAACTGGATGCAATACTCCAGTGTTGAATAGAGGGGAATGATCACTTACCTCTATCTGCTGGCAATGCTTCTACTAATACAGACCAATATGCCATTGGCCTTCTTGGCAACAAGGGCACACTGCTGACTCATATCCAGTTTCTCATCTACTGTAATCCCCAGGTCCTTTTCTGCAGAACTGCTGCTTAGCCAGTCGGTCCCCAGCCTGTAATGGGATTCTTCCTTCTTAAATGCATGACTCTGCACTTGTCCTTGTGGAACCTCATCAGATTTCTTTTGGCCCAATCCTCCAATTTGTCTAGGTCACTCTGGACCCTATCCCTACCCTCCAACGTATCTACCTCTCCCAACTTAGTGTCATCTGCGAACTTGCTGAGAGTGCAATTTAATCCCATCATCCAGATCATTAAAAAAGATGTTGATCAAAGGATTGACCCCTGGGGCACTCTGCTTGATACCGGTTGACAACTAGACATTGAGCCGTTGATCACTACCTGTTGAGCCCGACGATCTACCAGCTTTCTATCCACCTTGTAGTCCATTCATCCAATCCATACTTTTTTAACTTGCTGGCAAGAATACTGTGGGAGACCATATCAAAAGCTTTGCTAAAGTCAAGATATATCACATCCACTGCATATCTAATCTGATCTGCTTCGCAGGGTGATCAGTAGCCTAGGAGGTGATGGGACAGCTTGAGCAAATGAACGCTAGAACCAAAATGCAAAACTGGTTAGAACTGGTCTTAACCAGATCTTGATCATTCCCTGGTGCCCCCTACTTCCTGGTTAGGTCAATCAGAGGCCAAATAAATTGAGCCTAGCAACTACATCAAGTAAGCATTACTTATAATATAGTAGCCATCTTACTTATGTAATGACCTATTCCTTTGGATTACACTACAAAACAAGGACACAGAATTAACTATGCACCACCTGGGAGGGTTTGAGCCAATGAACAGGTGCGGGGAAGGTGGGATGAGTAACAGAACCCAGGAAGTTTTGGGGAGAGAACAAACAAAAGAGCTGAGAAGCAGCAGTGCTGAGCTGGGGCAGAGAGACATCAGAGGTGCAGAGTTGGAACTAAAGCTGCTTGGAGGAGAGCCAGCTGCAAAAGAGGAGTCTTACTGGAGCACGGGCTTGGAGCTGACAGGACAGCTGAGACCACTCAGCAGGACCCACCATTCTGAGTTCATACTGCTCGCCAGCAACAGAGTGCACAGACAGGTTGGACTGACTCCAAGGTCTGTGGAGGGGTGCATTGGCATGGGGTAGGGAGTCTGTGTGTGTCTAGCCAGATGTGGGGATGCTGCTAGGAGTGGCTCGAGCTTTTTTGCCACCCCAAGCACGACAGGCAGGCTGCCTTTGGCGGCGCGCCTGCAGGAGGTCCGCCGGTCCTGCGGATTCGGCGTACCCGCTGCCGAATTGCCGCCGAATCCATGGGACTGGCGGACCTCCCTCAGGCAAGCTGCCGAAGGCTGCCTGACTGCCACCCTCGCAGGGACCGTCAGGGTGCCCCCTGCGGCTTGCTGCCCCAGGCATGTGCTTGGAGCGCTGGTGCCTGGAGCCGCCGCTGGATGCTGCACACTGCAGGGGCAAGAGAGTCTGTGTAAGATTCTGACTTGGGGGTATTCCTGACTTTGCCTGGGTTAGATAAAAGTGTTCTCTTGTTAAATGTGGTGCCTTCTAGGAGGGGGAGTTGATATTTGTGCAGAGGTGTGTAGCTGGGACCTGAGATCCCGTCCCTAGCCCTGGGGTTCCCCTACCTGACTGAGCTATGACAATTTGTCAGCTGAAGCTCCCACAGTGTGGTTTTTTTCCCCTCTGTGTCCCCTCCTGCTTTTTTTCCCTCTCTTTCAGTTTCTTCTAAGTGGAATGCAAAGCCAACAACATTCAGGTCCAACCTTTCAAACCTCCCATGTTCAACTAGATTCAAAATGAGGCAAACTGAGTTTCTGCATTTCTGATTTTAACAACATCAAGTCAATGAAAGTAGATGGATTTGCAGTGTCAGATACACAAGTTTCTCTACAGCAATACCACTATGAATAGGCATAAAAACAAATTTCTGCAATGTATGTGTATTCACTCCTCTGCAACTAGTGATCATTTTGTTTTGAAAATCGGGATGGTGACTGCTGCAGTAATAATTCACATTACAAGCTATGGCTTTGCCCAACATTAGAAGAAATCTAAAGAGAACAGAACCCCTTTGGTTGTTAAAATAAGAGAAATAATTGAAGTAGCTGCTTTTTACCCCTAGCTAAATTCACTAGAAAATAGATGTATTTTCAGGGGCAGCTGTAGCCTCCTTATTCAATGGGTGCCCTACACTAAACTTCCAAGGGGGGCAGTGACCACCCACGGCAGCACCCTCTGCCCTGGCACTGCAACCCTAATCCCAGCCCAGTATGGATCAGAGGCCCTGGGGACGTGGGGCGGGCTCACTCTCCAGCTTCACAGTCAACCTGAAGCAGCCGCTCCTGTCTGTGGGGCTGTGCCTGGCTCCAAAGTCCAGGCATCATGACCTGGCACATGGGGTTGCGCACCACATGGGTTTGGTCCAGCCACTGCTTTGTCATGGCAAGAGCTGCCACTGTGGGGTGAGTGTGGAGCGGCCTCTCTCTCCAACCCCTACTCCGCCCACCCCCCATCCATATGGGTGGGAGAAGTGTATGTTTGCCTGATTTTGCAGCCTTGGTTTCATGATTTCTGTGGGTGCAGTTGAACCCATTAATCCACACTAAAGCCACTCCTGTGTTTTTGGTTGTTGCTAATAAAATTGACCAAGATTTTCAAACGTGACTAGAGATTTTGGATGTCCAGTATCAGATTCCTTAAAGAGGACTGGTCTTCAGAGAGTGGGTGCTCAGCCTTTTCTGAAAATCAGGCTCCTTTAAGGTGTCTGAAATAGGATAGTCAAAAATTAAGGCACCCAAAATTACCCTTCACTTTCAAAAACCTCAGCCATTATTTTAGGTTACATTTTTCAAAAGTGCCTATGTGACTTAGGCTCCTAAGTCTTATTGACTTTCCCTTGGTTGTTAGACTTCTAAGTCATGTAGGTATTTTTGAAAATGTTACTCCTAATCTATTCACCAAAAGTAGGTATGGTCCTTTTCAAAACAAATAATGAGCCTATGGCCCATTGAGGGATGGTAGTTGCCTCAATGAGTGCCTTAGGCTCATAGCAGGGAGAGCCCCCCCATGAGTCTAAGGCCCAGATGAGCCCCTGGAGAATCTAAGTTTTGGAATATGGGGGAGGCCTCCTTTGAACTCCTAAGACTTGCTGATGGGGCTGAGGAGCATCCTAAGGCCTGACTGGAAGGTTTTCTGCTCCTGCAGCTCTCATAAGGTCCACCGGAAGGGAGAATCCCACCCTGCACTGAAGCCTCCTACTCCCCCCCAGGCCTCCCTGTCCTCTAATTTTCTAGGGTCTGCAAGAAAATGCCCCCTCCTATAGATATAAGAAGGCCCACAGGGAAGGGGGACTGGATGAGAATAAGAAATATAGAAGGTGACGAGGTCAGGGGCCATTCCTGTCTTCCTGTGGTCCTCTTACAGTCTGCAAGAGGAAAGAAATGAGCCTCCTGAAGTTCACTGTTTCCCTCAACAACTCTGGTGAACATAAAGGGACTCATCACCCTTCCTGTGGGCTTTTTGACTGGGGGGAAAAAACCCTTAATTTACCTGGTGACAGGCCTCCTTAAAATAGGGATTGCATCCTCCAGGGTTTTTTCCCTACACGGTGGCAAAAAAATGAATTCTGCAATTGTGTTAATTGCTACAGCCCCTGACCCACAGAGTGTACAATGAGAAAAGGAAAAAGACAGATGAAGCACAGGGGAAAGGGAGGTAATAAACAAATGCCATGATCTTGGCCTCTGAAAGGGCAAGAATAGAGGATTTCAGTAGAAAAAAAATCTATGGCTTGTGCTATGCAAGAGGTCAGATAAGATGGTCATAATGGTCCCTTCTGGCCTTAACATTTCTGAATATTTATGAATCTCTTAAAATTAACAACAGCCACTTTCATTTTATATCTCTTTCATAGAGATCTCATGATTCCTGATGCTGTGTATACTATGGAGGTATTTGAGGAACAGAATGAGAATGTGCAGGAATACCAGTCTGTAGTTCCATAGGAAACCCTTTTCTAGGTGAATAGTGGACAAAAGTTCCCAGATACATGAACTTCTTTTTAAAAGCTCTAGAACAATCGTTTGTCAAACTAAATGCACTGAGACATGGCTAAAGCAAATCAGTTTTCCAACCATTTTTTATAATCAGATTAAAAAAATCTTTAGGTTAATAGGTCAGTAATCTGTCTATGCTATAATACTGGTTACTACGGTAATTAAATCATTCTGAGACTCAGAAATACAGATAAAGCAAGCATGGATTAAACTGGTTTGGTGGGATTAGTCTCTTTAGGAAATTCCAAATTGAATTTTTACAGATTAAATACTTCAAATGAACATGGAGACTATCTGTTGTTGATGGCGAAACACCTTTTTAATGAGGAGTCCTGTACAATGAACACTATATACACCATGTGCGTCTCTGATGTTGATCTCTCTGTATATGTTAAGAGAAAAAAATGTGTTTAGTACATGTTGGTGCAGTACTTACTGTTGATAGATGTTACCAGATGATGGCTGTGTGTGGGTTTTCTCTGTGTGCTGTCCCAGCTCTGTGCAGATAGTTGGCACAGCAGACCTCCATCGAACTGCCCAATAACCACAACTCAGTTTGTAGCAAAGACATTTGGTCAGGTTTATTGTCAATGAAGCACAATCCTAATGTCTTGGCTCAATAGTTACTCGCAGAGGCGGATTTACCATGAAACAAACTGTGCAGTGGCACGGGGCCAGGGGCGGCTCTAGACATTTTGCTGCCCCATGCTGGGCGGCATGCCGCGGGGGCGCTCTGCCGGTTGCCGGGAGGCTGGCAGGCGGCTCCGGTGGACCTCCCTCAGGCATGCCTGCGGAGGGTCCGCTGGTCCCGCGGTCCGCTGGTCCCATGGCTTTGGTGGACCTGCCGCCTGCTGCCCTCCCAGTGACCGGCAGAGCACCCCCCGCGGCATGCCGCCCCAAGCACGGCGGCGAAATTGCTAGAGCCGCCCCTGCTGGTGGCCCCCCTTGCTGCTCCTAGAAGTGGCCGGCTGCTGGCATGTCTCTACATGCACCTGGCAGGGGGGAGACGGATCTACGCACTGCTCCCGCCCCAGGCAGCACACGGAGACCTGCTGCCCCCCACCCCACAAGGGGCATGCAGAGACATGCCGGCAGCAGTGCAGCAGGGCTAAGGTGGCTCCCTGACCACACTGCCTCCCTCCACGCCCTGCCACTCCTAGAAGCAGTCGGCATGTCCCAGTGGCCCCTTGGTGGGGGGGGTGTCTCTGTGCGTTGCCCTCGCCCCAAGCGCCCACTGTGCAGCTCCCATTGGGAATTGCGGCCAATCAGGGGTGGCTCTAGGAATTTGGCCACCCCAAGCACGGCGGCATGCCGCAGGGGGCGCGCTGCCGGTCCCGCGGCTCGGGGGACCTCTTGCAGACGTGCCTGCGGAGGGTGCACTGGGAGGGCGGCAGGCGGGATGTCCACCCGAGCCACGGGACCAGCGAACCCTCCGCAGGCATGACTGCGGAAGGTCCGCTGGAGCCGCCTGCCGGCAAAATGCCGCCCCAAGCGCGCGCTTGGCGCGCTGGGGTCTGGAGCCGGCCCTGCGGCCAATGGGAGCTGCGGGGGCGGAGCCTGTGGGCAGTGGTGCACAGAGACCTCCTGGCTCCTCCTCACCTAGGATCCATTGCCAGAGGGGTGTGCCGGTTGCTTTGGGAGCCACGCCACCCAAGGCTAGCGCCGCCCCCTTGACCCTTCCTGCATCCCAGCCCCCTGCCCCAGCCCAGAGCCCGCACCCAGCACCCAAACTCCCTCCCAGAGCCTGACCCCTGCACCCCAACCCTCTGCCCCAATCAAAGTACCTCACTTTATTTTCATTTACTTCCTATTATTTATAGGATGAGGATGAAGGAAAAAAAGAATGAAAAACGGGGCGTGGTGGGGGTGGGGAAATAAGATAATGTTCTTTTTCTTGGCTGGGTCTCAAGGGGGGGAGCCCTGAAAATGAAGGTGTGCACAGGGCTCCACTAACTCTAAATCTGCCACTGGTTATAGGTATACTCACACATGTATGCCTGTTGCAATAGACTAACTCAGTTAATGGCGGGACTTTCCATTATCCCCTAGGCCAGCCAAAGACACTCCCTCCGAGATATCTTTTTATACACCAATACAAACAAGTTGCATATTGCCCCTCTGACGTATCTGAGTGCCACCCATTGCCCTGTATCTGTTGGTTTGATCAAAACGTCTCTTTCTATCATGCTGTCATCCTGACCTTATCTTTAGGTGGGTCAATATGTTCCTGTTATCTCTGGGGAATGTGCTGGTATCAGGGTGTTCTGGTACCATCCTTCTGGAAGGTGTTTGTGTGTGTATTCTTGTTCCTATGACTACTTCGG
The DNA here is from genome assembly GCF_020497125.1 of Mauremys mutica. Taxonomy (NCBI): domain Eukaryota; kingdom Metazoa; phylum Chordata; order Testudines; family Geoemydidae; genus Mauremys; species Mauremys mutica. The sequence continues at coordinate 321,669,793 of NC_059072.1, forward strand.
AATATGTGTTCCACCCTGTTCTTGTCACAACTTAACTTAGCTTTATAGCAGCAAAGCTTTGACCACTGCTTTAATTCAGGCCTCCTAGCAGGCCCCTAATCCAAGGCTTTATATCTCAGGCTGTCTTTCTACTACACTTACTATAATATAGTAGGTCCTAATCTTTTTTTACATGAGTTCAATGGCAGATAAACCATTTCTCCTTTACTCCTGCACATGTTATCAATCTAAGATATTAATTAATATTAGGGCAAGTCTAGGTAATGTAAACTACTGTCTATGCTGATGGTGAGTTGGATCCCTATTACACAAGGTGAAGGAGACTACTGGAGGTATTGTGAGTGATTCAGGCATAACACTTCCAGGATGCCACTGAAGAGGACCCTACTACACTGAAGCTCGCCATTTTCACTGTGCTGGCTCAGGGGCCTGAGGTGTGGGAGGGGATGAAGGCTCCAAGTGGGGCTGCGGGCTCTGGGGTGGGGCCAGAAATGAGGAGTTCAGAATGAGGGAAGGGGTTAGGATCTGGGAGAGAGGGGGAGGCGTGGGCTCCGGCTGGGGATGCGGGCTCTGATGTGGGGCTAGGGATGAGGGATTTGGGGTGTGGGAGTGGGATCAGGGCTGTGGCAGGGGGTTGGGGCACAGGGGGGGAGTGAGGGCTCCAACTGGGGTGGGGCTGGGGATGAGGGGTTTGGGATGCGGAGGGTGCCCTGGGCTGGGATTGAGGGGTTCAGAGGGCAGGAGGGGGATCAGGGCTGGGGTAGGGGCCCAGGAGGGGGTCAGGAGTGCAAGCTCTGAGCGGCACGTACCTCAAGCAGCTCCCAGAAGCAGCAGCATGTCCCCCTCTCTGGCTCCTATGTGGAGGCAGAGCCAGGCTGCTCTGCGCGCTGCCCTGTCCATTGGCGCCACCCCCACAGCTCCCATTGGCTGTGGTTCCCGGCCAAAGGGATCTGTGGAGTCAGTGTTTGGGGCAGGTGCAGCATGTGGAGCCCCCTGGCTGCCCCTACATGTAGGAGCCAGAGGGGGAACATGCCAGCTGCTTTCTAGGAGCCTAGCAGGGAGCCTGCCAGCCCCGCTGTGTGGTGCCACCAACCGGACAGTCAAGAGCCCACTCAGCAGTGCTGACCAGAGCTGCCAGGATCCCTTTTTGACTGGATGTTCTGGTTAAAAACCTAGGTCCTCTTCCTGCGCTTTCCTTTCTCAGTCATTGGACTCTGTCCCTTCCTCTGAGCAGGCATGTCTGCAATCCTCCCCCCAAACCAACAGGGCCCCTGTTGTACTAGTGACTCTCCTCTCTTCCTCTGGATTGCCAAGCAGACTCTGAGTCTGCCCTTGGCTCCCCGTCCCTACCAGGGAGAGTGTATCTCTTCCAGAGCTACCAGCACACAGAGTCCCAGGAATCTAGGTAATCACCTTGGGGGTTACACACAGAGGGAGCATAACCATGGCTCTGCCTTCTCCTTTCCCCCTTGGGGAGGCTAGTCCCATGGTTGGCACTAGTCTTTCACACTCCCTGTGCTGAAGGACTTCAAAGTACTTGGATTGTACAGGCTGTCTTCTCCTGCAGACCAAGAGGGAAACCCTTCTGCCACAAGCCTGTTGGCCTCTCCAGATGCCATCTTCTGATCTCCTAAACATCTGTAGAAAAGGAACCACTTCCCTATAGTCCTCGGGAGGTCTGCAGGGAAGAGAGATTGGGTGATGTCAAAGTTAGACTCAGGACTCACAGTTTGTCAGACCACTCTGTTTTATTAGCACAGCGCTCTGCTAATAACACCCAGATAATGTGAGCACCATGCAAGACACAAACGATCTTATTTATACAGATAAAAGGGCGAGCACTTAACAAGATAACAAAGGAAGCAGAATCTGATAAGTTTACATGCATATCTTATTTCCTTACTAACTATTACCGATCTTCTGTTAATGTTTCGCCATTAGCACCCTTGTTTATGCCTAATGTTTCTTTTCCTGGCACCTGTATTTCAACATTTCTTATTTCTGCTTAAAGGTACATACAACATTTCTTTAATCCATTCTTATTTTTACAATATAATTCATTCTACTTTCACAGTGAGAACATGAGGTTTGGGTGAAGAGGTCAGGTGCATTACTTCTTTATGCATCCATGAAGGGTTAGTCACCACCTATCCTTTATGCTGTATCCAGTATGTCTTCTACAATACAATCTCATTCACTTAAACATTCACTCTCTCTGATTTACCTTGTCTCTGAAAGATGGCTTTATTGGGCCTGATCATAGAATCTCATGGTTGGAAGGGACCTCAGGAGGTCATCTAGTCCAACCCCCTGCTCAAAGCTGATCTAACTCCCAATTACGTTGATGGGATCCATGAGTGCTGAGCATTTTGACAATGAGGCCATTTATTTAAGTGCCTAAATGTGAATGTAGGTGCCTAGTTTCAGGCATCTAAGTAGACTAGTATCAGAGAGGTAGCCATGTTAGTCTGGATCTGTAAAAAGTGACAAAGAGTCCTGTGGCACCTTATAGACTAACAGACATATTGGAGCATAAGCTTTCATGGGTGAATACCCACTTCGTCAGATGCATGTAGTGGAAATTTCCAGAGGCTGGTATAAATATGTAGGCAAGAATCAGTCTAGAGATAATGAGGTTAGTTCAATCAGGGAGGATGAGGCCCTCTTCTAGCAACTGAGGTGTGAACACCCCAGGGAGGAGAAACTGCTTTTGTAGTTGGCTAGCCATTCACAGTCTTTGTTTAATCCTGAGCTGATGATGTCAAATTTGCAAATGAACTGAAGCTCAGCAGTTTCTCTTTGAAGTTTTTTTTGCTGCAGGATGGCTAGCTTTAAATCTGCTATTGTATGTCCCGGGAGATTGAAGTGTTCTCCTACAGGTTTTTGTATATTGCCATTCCTAATATCTGACTTGTGTCCATTTATCCTTTTACGTAGGGACTGTCCAGTTTGGCTGATGTACATAGCAGAGGGGAATTGCTGGCATATGATGGCGTATATTACATGGGTTGACGTGCAGGTGAATGAACCGGTGATGATGTGGCTGATCTGGTTAGGTCCTGTGATGGTGTTGCTGGTGTAGATATGTGGGCAGAGTTGGCATCGAGGTTTGTTGCATGGATTGGTTCCTGAGCTAGAGTTACTATGGTGTGGTGTGTGGTTGCTGGCGAGAATATGCTTAAGGTTTGTGGGTTGTCTGTGGGCGAGGACTGGTCTGCCTCCCAAGGCCTGTGAAAGCGAGGGATCGTTGTCCAGGATGGGTTGTAGATCACTGATGATGCATTGGAGAGGTCTTATCTGAGGACTGTAGGTGATGGCCAGTGGAGTTCTGTTGGTTTCTTTCTTGGGCTTGTCTCTCAGCAGGAGGCTTCTGGGTACACATCTGGCTCTGTTGATCTGTTTCCTTATTTCCTCGTGTGGGTATCGTAGTTTTGAGAATGCTTGGTGAAGATCTTGTAGGTGTTGGTCTCTGTCTGAGGGGTTGGAGCAAATGTGGTTGTACCTCAGTGCTTGGCTGTAGACGATGGATCATGTGGTGTGTCAGGGATGGAAGCTGGAGGCATGAAGGTAGGCATAGTGGTTGTTGGGTTTTCAGTATAGGCAGTGGTGAGCTGGAGCCGGTTCCCACTGGTTCGCGGGAACCGGTTGGTAAATTTAGAAGCCCTTTTAGAACCGGTTGTCCCGCGAGGGACAACTGGTTCGAAATGGGCTTTTAAATTTAACAAAAGCCCCAGCAGCTCCCTGCCTTTCCCCAGCCCCAGCTCACCTCACTCCGCCTCTGCATCCTCCCCTGAATGCTCCCGAGACTTCTCCTTCCCGTCCCTGGCTTCCCGCGAATCAGCTGTTCGCGTGGGAAGCCTGGGAGAGCTGAGAAGGAAGCAGCGGCTTCCCGCAGGTGAGCTGGGGCAGGGGGGTGAGGGTGCGAGGAGGGCTCCAGGCGCCACACGGCTCCAGCCTGGCCCCCGACCCCATCCCCGGGCAGCGCAGCTCCGGCCTGGTCCCGACCTCGGCTGGCCGGGCGGCGCGGCACTGGTCCAGCCCCGGCCAGCTGGGAGCCCTGACTCCGGCCCCGGCCGAGCACCCCGGCTCCGGTCCCAACCCCGGCCAAGTGGCCCAGCCTGGCCCCGGCCCGGCCCCCATCTCCAGGCAGTGTGGTAAGGGGGCAAGGAGCATGGAGGGGGTGTTGGATAGAGGGCAGGGGAGTTGAGGGGGTGGATTAGTGTCGGGGCGGTCAGATGGCAGGGAACAGGGGGATTGAATGGGGGCCAGGGTCCCGGGGGGGCAGTCAGGAAGGAGCAGGGGTTGGATGGGGCGGCAGGGGGCAGTCAGGGGACAGGAAAGGGGGGTGGATGGGACAGCAGTCCGGGGGGGTCCTGTCAAGGAACATGGGGTGTTGGATGGAGCAGGAGTCCCGGGGGGGGCATGACCCCCTCATGGGGTGAGCAGGAGGGAACCGGTTGTTAATATTTTGGCAGCTCATCACTGGGTATAGAGTGATGTTAACGTGACCGTCACTTATTTGTAGACTAGGTACTTTGTACCTGTGATTTTGAAAAATCTCTATGTAAATTACCAGAATGTATAGCTTTCTACACCTCTTTTAAGGTTCTCTGTATAGATTTTAATCAGCTCCCAAATGTTTTGTTTGACCTTTGTGCGTCAGATGACATATAAAAACAGTTGGATTTTACTGTCTTACAATTGTGCTTTTGTAATTTAACACACCCATTACTACGTTGTTGTAATTTATACTGGGAAACCATCAGTTGAGAGAAAAGTGAGAATTATACAGGGGTTCTAAATAGCATTTGCTACAATCGTCTCTCTTTCAAATGTGAGGAGGAAAAGAATGTGCTACTAAATTGAAACAATGGAGGATTAAGACATTTAGTTGCTGCTTTTTAACGTGTGGAGGTTAATATACTTCATTAATTGGAAGCAAGTTAATGCATTTCTTCAGGCTAAATGACATTTCATTTTTCAGGGAAACTATTCCAGAAACCGAATACTTTGTAACAGTTTGTCACAATCAAAGAGCCATATAGTTTAGTGCAAAACCAAAATCTACAGCAAATACTTCCTATAAAAGCTATAAATAATTAATAAAAATCCTAATTCTCTTAAAGTGCTTCACCTTGTTTATGGAGGGGTTCAAAAAACAGCAGAATGGAATGGAGTCATTCCAATTTACACTGTTTTTCTATTCTGTACAGCATTAAGCATCTTGACTAACATCTGTCACGTGGTTTATTTTCTGTCATCAGGGGAGAATTATGTGCGTAGTGAAGTGTTTTGTTTTCATAGGGTTGTTTTTAAAGAATGTATATGCTGCTACATGTTGATGTTAGAGAAGGTAGGTCACAGAAATGCGCCTTGTACTTGGAGCAGAAGGTGCTGAGGTTTGTTATGGTCCTTGATTCCTGTAGAGTTCCTTGTACAGCCTTGGACTGGCCCCCAAGAAGGCTTTGTCTACCGTCCAGATAAGCTTTTATCCTTACAGAAGAAAGTTTCATTTACTTCTGGGGGAATTCTGAGCCAAAAAAATAAAAATTCTGCCTACAATATTTTAAAATTCTTTAAAATTCTGCAAATTTTATTTGTCAATAAATAAATGAGCGTCAGGCTGCTCCCGACCCTGACACAGCTCAAGGACTGGGCCTGCCCCACAAACATCCAACAGCCCTGTCCCTCTGCACCACATGCACCAGGTGGGGCAGACAGGCTCAGCCCAGCAAGATCCAAGTGTAGATGGGCTTAGTGTGGGGGGATCCTGGTGTGGGGTCAGAGGGTTCTGTGGGGGGCAGTCTGAGTGCAGATGGCTCAGTAGAGGGTCCGGGGGTGTGTATGGGATCTGGATGCATAGGGGCTCGTTGTGGGGTTCTGATTGCAGGAGCAATGGGACTCTGTAGGGGGTGTCCATGTGAAGGTGGTTGGGCGCAGCAGGGGGGTCTGTATGTGGGGTTCTGGGGCTCAGCGGGGAGGTATAGGTGTGCAGGGCTCATCAGGCTGGTCTGGGTGCTGGGGATCTGGGGTGTAGTGGGGTGGGGGTCTGGGAGCAGCTGATTGGGGCTCATGGGGTGGAGGTATAGGTGCAAGGGGGCTCATTGGGGTGGTCCAGGTGCCGGGGGGGCTCATCAGGGTGAGGGTTTGATGAGCCTGCTCAATGGGGAAGCCCCAGCTGCTGTTTCTGCCGCTGCCAAGGGGATGTAACATGCATGCTCTGCTTCTCCCCCTCCCCCAATTCACCTATTCCCTTCTTTTCCCCTACCCCCCTTCCCCACTGTCCCCTGACACATTCCCTCCCCTTACCTCTTCCCACTGTCCCGTGCCCCTATCCTCCTCTCCTCACTTCCAAATCCCCTCCAGTGGCATGTGATCCCATGTGCCCCTCCCCACACCTCATCTCTGTTTTTTGGAGGGCAATACCCCTAAAAACTATGCCTACGAGCATCCTCAGCTCCATGCACCTCTGCACAGCTTTCCTTTTCTTCCTCATTATTTTATGCAGGGAAGCAAATAAATCTGCAGGGGGCGTGAATTCTGCATGTGTGCAATGGCTCAGAATTCCCCCAGGAGTATTCCATTGTGCCAGAGGAGTGGGGTTCTTGACCACCAATCCTCATCCACAAGGTTTTGATGATCTTTTAGGTATCCCGGGCCCAGGTCATTGAGCATGTTGAAGATAAAGACTGAGACCTTGAACTTGACTCCTTCATTCTTAATTACATTCCTATACCAGTGTAAAGGCATCCAAAATGTGCATAATTTACACTGCCAGAGAAGTGTAAAGAGGCCTTTGAGTAAATAAGAATCAAGCTCATTGACTTCAATGGACATTGGCTTTTGTGAGAGCAGAATCTGGGCCAGTGTATTTAGGTTCCACAGGTACCCAGTAATTAACCAACCAAAGAAGTAATATATTTAACAGCATCCTATAGCTGGATTTAAAATCTGCTCAGTATTGTCATAGTAAACTGCATGCCACCAAGACCGAGGGGCAGCTGATAGAGTACAGATTTAAACTGATTCTCAATAAATTTAATTAAAACTTGATTTGAATTATTGAGATTCAAATGTTGTTCTGGAATTACATGCACTCTCCATATAAGCAGGGTCTGAAGGAGCTCTCCCCTGACAGCTAGTGATGAGTTGGGGAGGGGAAAAGGCTTCAGGACCAGACTGTATTTACATGCACACCCACTCTGCCTAGGTATCCAGCAGACAGAACTGTGATGCCAAAGTGACTAATTTTTGTTGGTGCTGGGTTACAAATCACTATTGAATGCAGGGGTAATGAAATGTTATTATCCTTATTGTACAAGTAAAGGATAGCAGAACTGTGCTTAGCCTGTCCTGATTGAGGGGGTCACCCTCAACTGCACTGAACTTGCTAAGCAGAGTGCTCAGATGCCAGACCCACGAGAAAGGCAAGAGTGGGTGGGGATAGGTGTTCCTGCTTAGGCTCTGCTTAAGAGTCCTAGGCATGGTTTAACCTTCCCTTCTCTGCTGTTCAAAGATAGAGCTAATTAAGGCTCCATTTTTATTTTGTTAAGTGATCACTAGAGTTGAAATCATCTGTTGTGGGACAGCATTTCTGCCCAGCCTGCTTTAGCAGTGAGGTTCCCCCACTGAGAACTGAAAATCACTGAGAGCTGGGTGGATCCTCAAGAGATCGACCAGAGGTCATTGTAGAGAAGCAGAAGGTGATGGTGTGCAGTGGTGATGGTCGGGAGGGCAGCCAGCAGAGTGGCTGATGCCAGGGCCAGTGCCTGGATGGTGGAGCGAGGAAGATGCACTCTGGGTCTTCACTAACGAAGGCCAACCACTGTGAGTGGTGTGGTGAAGGGACACGGGAGGGGCACATTAAAGGAATTTTTGGTTGTTGGACTCAAGAACTTGAGGCAAAAGACACCACCCAACATACTCTGGGGTGAGTGTTTTGCTCGTGGTTTTATGTTTATGAATCCTGCTTGCGGCATTTTCCCAAATTCTTGCCTTGTTACTTCAATCCTTCTATTAAAAATTTCCTTTTTACACTCAGACTTTGTGCTTGTGAGAGGGGAAGTATTGCCCTCAAGTCTGGTACTGAACATAAGCCACCCAGACCAGAGAATCTATCCTAAAGAGTGTCATAAAGAGGTGAAGATTGTTATTAATAGGAGAGACATTACCCAGTTGCACAGGCCTGGGAGCCAAGAACTGAGCCAACTGAACTAATTCTGCCTCTGATACAGACTCTCCTCTGTATGATCTTGGGGAGGACATGTAACCTATCAGCCTCAATTTCTGGGGTATAAGGTCAATAATAAATATCTGCTTTCCCCAAGGTGCTATGAGGATTAATTTGTTAATATTCGCTGTGAAGCTGAAAAGTGATAAATATAACTTTATTATTTAGCTTGGAGCTAGAGTACTTAACCTGTTCATCCTGATGTTAGAAAGAGACTGTGTTAATAAGAGCTCATTATAATTCATTGTATTGCTCAGAAGCAGAGTTAAAAACATAAATTTGCTAAAGCAAATGGCTGCATCTGTGTAGATTTTACATGACAATCCTGCACACAGCAGGGTGTCTCCATCTCCTGCCTACTATACAGCATGACACAAGGGTGATGTGCTTCTTTGGTCTTCATTGCCAGGAGCCAGTTATGCTTCTCTTACAGTAATTCTCTAGGCTCATTTCCAGAATGGCCTTGGCAAATGACTGCAGAGAAAATTACTGATCCCTTGTCCTCTGAGCTAAAAAGTGTGAGTGTCTGTTGCCAACTGTCAGGGAAGTAAAAGGATGAGGGTGGGGGAACCACCTTTGATGACAGGATGTAGAAAAACCTTTAAAACTCCTGGGGGGGGTGGGGAAAGAAGTCAGATTCCATTCAGATCCAGATTTAGAGGGTCTGAATTGTCTCTGAGACACAGAGGTCACCAGAATAGCCTAAAGCTTAAGGCAAAATGGGATGGTGTGTGTGTGTGTGTGTGTGTGTGTGTGTGTGTGTGTGTGTGTGGTACCCTCATTCTACAGGCAAGGCGGGGTTGTGTGTGTACTGTGTATGAGCCAAACGTTGTGGACGGAACGTGGGCACCGGTCATGGATTGTTAGACCTGGATACTACATTCAGTCAGAGACCAAAAAAGGTTCCTTTGTATTGTCAGCACAATGTTTGAGTTTTTATTATTATTTTGTTGTTCTTATAGTGTCATTTACAGACAAATTAAAGAAGACCATTTATATCCCAAGACAAACTGGCTTTGATATGGTGTTCTTCCTTTTTCTCTATGCTTAATTGGGCTAACAGGGAAAGACGACAGCTGTGATAGTGGGAATGATAAATGCCTTTGCCTGTCCTGGTTTTGACAGCAATCAGCCTGACAAAGGATTACCAACTGATTTGAGATCAGTGTGAGCGCTGGATGCAGCTTGGTCAACCACTCCTTGGTCACTGTGCTATAGAAACAGTTGCCTTTTAAAAAATGTCAAAAATTCTTTTTTATTTGAAGGGGGAGAATCCCTCTTCAGAGATGGGGGGAAGAGACAAAAATGTTAAGGGAGAGGGATCCCTGTCAAACAATGCTTCAGGGCTTATTTGTGTGTGAGTGTGTGTATGCGTGGGGGTTGGTAAAAACGGAAAGGTTGCTCATGGACATCTGCTGTGGAAAAAAGCAGACAATCTAGACAATCCTGTATCACCTGCTAATGTTGCCTATTTACATATTTTTGTAGGGTATTCTGGGTAGAATTCATGACTAAGCCTAGCTACGTAGGGCCATCCCATTTGGTACAGGACAGAGGTGACATCCTTATATCTTTTGGATCAGTAGAGCACTTGGACTTCAGAGTTTATTGTTTTTGTTTTTGCTGGCTGCAGGGGACTCTAAGCAAAAGGCAGGAATTTATGTTAAGAGAGCCCCTCATTCACTGTGGGAAATGACCTTCCCAAGAAGCCACTGGTACCAAGAGAAGATAATGCAAAAACCTGATTTTTGTTAGTTTGCCTTCCTCTGGAACCCAGTCTAGTACCATTGGAGTCAGTGGGAGTTTTGCAGTTGACTTCAATGAAAGAAGGATCTGGCTTTGGTGGATACGAATATCACCACTGTGGCATCCCTGCTACAAATCACCTAGGAAATGATTGTTCCAAGGTCTATCCTGACCCTGGGTATCCCCCATGCCAATATATAGGGCCTGGTAAATAGAATTCTTAAACACTCCTTACTTGGGCAAAGCTTCTATTGAAGCCAATGGAGTTTTGACTGAGTAAGGAGTGGAAGAGGAGTACAGGATCAGGCCCGTTGGCCAGCCTTTTAGTGCTAATTGCTTCCTAATCTGAATTGAAATCAATGAGTATTTAAGCAAGACTATCAAAAATCAAAGTCGACTGCTTTCATTTTTCTTACGGGGGACGGGGGGAGGCACAAGGTAGCTGTCCTTTGGCTCACATTCAGTTCGAACTGATTTAGCAATCTGCTGTCAGGGCAGCAGCTCTTGTCATAAGAACATAAGAATGGCCATAGTGGGTCAGACCAAAGGTCCACCCAGCCCAGTATCTGTCTACCAACAGTGGCCAATGCCAGGTGTCCCAGAGGGAGTGAACCTAACAGGTAATGATCAAGTGATCTCTCTCCAGCCATCCATCTCCATCCTCTGACAAACAGAGGCTAGGGACACCATTCTTACCCATCCTGGCTAATAGCCATTAATGCACTTAACCTCCATGAATTTATGTAGTTCTCTTTTAAACTCTGTTATAATCCTAACCTTCACAACCTCCTCAGGCAAGGAGTTCCACAGGTTGACTGTGCACTGTGTGAAGAACGTCGTTTTATTTGTTTTAAACCTCCTGCCCATTAATTTCATTTGGTGGCCCCTAGTTCTTATATTATGGGAACAAGTAAATAACTTTTCCTTATTCACTTTCTCCACACCACTCATGATTTTATATACCTCAAAGGTAGCCCTTAGAAAAAGTATGGTATTTTGTGTATACCACGTACTGCACAGCGCTCTTTACCAAGTGCATGGCATCAGAGATCAATATTAAACAGAGATCAATGATAATGGCTGGGTGTGCAATGAGTCGTGCTCTTCACTACAAGATACCAGGTCTCCTTTGATTATATCAAGCTAACGAGTTCACTGGTGTGTATCTAGGAATCATTTTAGAATGAATAAATCATGTGAGCGTTTCTAAAGAAATCAAGTATCAGAGGGGTAGCCGTGTTAGTCTGGTTCTGTAGAAGCAGCAAAGAATCCTGTGGCACCTTATAGACTAACAGACGTTTTGCAGCATGAGCTTTCGTGGGTGAATACCCACTTCTTCGGATGCAAGCATCCGAAGAAGTGGGTATTCACCCACGAAAGCTCATGCTGCAAAACGTCTGTTAGTCTATAAGGTGCCACAGGATTCTTTGCTGCTTCTAAAGAAATCAGACAGCTTTAAATGACTGATAAAAACTAAAGGCAGGCTGCATGAAGCCACACTGGTGGTTTAACTCAAAACCACAGACCCAGTCCTGCAAACCCTTGCTCATGTGAGCAGACACTGTCCCACTGAAATCAAAGCTAAAATAAATGCTGTCAAGTGTAGATAGAGAGAACAATGTGAATTTGTATATAAGAGATGGTTGGAAAAGGTTTGATTTCTGTGGAAAATTTTGATTTTTTTGGTTTAAAAAAAAAAGAGAAATTGAAAATGAAAAATGTTGGTCAAAAACTGGCAAACACCAAAACACTCTTGGTATTAATTCTATTGAAATCAATTGTTCCTAAGGTTTATTTGCAGGATTGGGGCCGAATTTTATACAGCATCTCACACTCAATTCTGATAGGGGTTGCCGAGTGGTACTTTAAACATGAAATCCTACTAGCATTAGTAATAATATGTGTGTGAGTAAGAACTACTGATGTTAGTCAGGGTTGCAGTTTCGGGACATACCTGAGGAAAAACCCAGCTGGTGAGTCAGATCTGCAATATCGTTAGTATTGGTAATTCATTGTAACTGGCACAGTCTTTTTCCCCTGTTTCCCCAGACATATATTTCTAATCAATGCTTCTAATTTATATTTGCAGTTTGAGTGTCCTCCCTGTGATGGGGATTTACTGCCCCTCTAATGAACCTGGAATCTGCACTGGGCCATATTTACAAAGCAGCTTAAAAAGAATCTTCATGTTGCCTTAGCCTCTACTGAGTCAGATGGCTTCCGTATGTACAATCATTACCACAATGCTGGAGAAGCTGTCTGGGTTCAGTATATGTCCACAAACTATTTCCTTTACAGTGGCAAAGGCATATAAAATGGTCATGGGGGGAGGAGATAGGTGAAAGTGGGATGAAAGTGCCCAAATCCTGGCTAACCAGGTGTTCATTAGCAGCCATCATGAAAGGAGGATTTATCTATGCTCAGCAGTTGCTTCTAGCAATATTCTTGACAAAGGAATTGAGAAGCACTGCTTGTAAAAATAAAAAAGCACGGTCTGATCCATCTGGGTGTTCTATTTAAAAAGATTGGATTTTTAATTAGGGGTCTGATTCTGATCTTACTTGCACCAGTGTTAATAGGAATAATTCCACTGAAGTTAATGGAGATGCACTGTGTAAAACTGATGCGAGAGGAAACTCAGCCCCTAGCTAGCTGTAAAACAAATGTGAATATTTAACTTGTACTAGTAAAAATGCCCAACCTCCTCAAAAACCATTCTGATCTGTTTGATAAAGACATTTGGTCCTTATATTCCCCGGGGTCCCAGCCTCCTATTTACCTTATTAGTTGGGATTTCTAATCAAAAGCGGTGGGTAAGACCCATCCTTCTGGCACGATTATTATTCTGCTGTCTGCAGGGATTTCATATCCTGGGTTTTCTTTTCATTAATTTTTGAAATGGAAAGTCTGTCTAGCACAGTTAGAGGCAAAGGGGCTTCTTTACCTCTTGGGATCTGTGAACATACAAAGAACCAGATTAATTACTGGATATTCATTTTTTAAAATGGTATTTACAGTTCTTTTTGGCAATTTCTCTTTTCCATCCAGTAGATGGAAGAAATTAAATCCCACACATTTCCAGTAATCACTGTGGAAGTAAATCTGGGATTGAACTTCAGTAGTTCTTAGGGGGTCTAACCACAACATAAACCGTGCTATAGCAGGATTAATCTAGAAGGTTTTTAAATGCAGTGGACCAGTGTATCAGCATATTATTAATTAGAAGTAAATATCTCCCTTTGGTAATGATGTGAACTGCACATCTTTTTAATTTGTATTTAGCTTTCAGACAAGCAATGATCCAAATTACTGTTGGGAGGGAAAAAAATCCAGAATTACCCTTTTTTTCTGTCCACACAATTAAATATTTAAAGGAACATACTCTGTGTATACTCTAAAGATGTTTAAGATATGTTTTTTTATGGGGGGAGGGGTAGTAAGGAGGTGGCATCAGATTCTGATTAGAGCTGGATTTTTGTTTTTAATTTCCAGTCCCATCTCTATGACAGTTTGCCAGGAGGGGTGCTTGGAAGTTAGGACTCCCCATGCTCCTGTGTCCCTGCAGCCCATCAGGTGGACTACTGAGGAACTGACGATGCAGGCAGGCAGTGGGTGAGCTGGCAGGAAACCACACCTAGTTTCCACCAGAAGTTTCAATGAAATTATTATGTTCCAGAGGAATGTTTTGATTTTGTCAAATCAGCATTTTCCAAAGGAAAACTGTTCCACTGGAAAATTTTCAAGCAGCTGCAGTGCTGCTATGGATATAACAAATTGTCAGGCTTTCTATTCAGGCAAGAGATATTGGCTACTGCTGAAGGTAAGATCATGGACTTGGTGGGTGAGTGGTCTTATCTGGTACGGCAAACACTAGTAGTTCTTTAGTTGCACAAGATTTAGTCACCATTGGTGATCCCTTGTATCTCCATGTTTATAATTTTTCATTGGCTTTACATTTGGAAGAAAATCATGTAGAGACTAGAAAGGGAGTTAGATACTAACTGGGGAATCGGGCCTTGTTCTGTAGTGCCCCTTTGGGTAGGGAGCAGAGGCACTGGAACATAGGAACTGCCATGGTGCAAGAAACTCATGGTCTGTTTATGCCCTGATCCTGCAGCTCTTACTCATGTGAGAGTAACCCCCACTTGGAGTTTCCAGCTCCTGGAGCTCCAGACAGCCTCTAGGGGGCCTTATTAAAAGGACTACAAGTCAGAGGCCACCAGAACCCTTTGACCTCATTTCCCAGCATACCTGGTGCTAGGAGTGGGAACAGAACGGACTAGAAATCCCTACTGGGGCCAATCAGGAGGCTTCTCCATAGGGTGGGCTGGAGGAGCAGTCCACTGGACCAGGGTTGCAGGGCTCCCAGCAATGGGACAGCCTGACTCTACACAGAGAGTTTAGTTTCAGGTTTCAATTTGATCTAGCTGTATGGATCAGGCAGCTCCAGTACTGCAATGAGCCGCATCCAGCCGAGAGAAATTTGACCTGGCTCTGGATAAAGAGACCCAGCTAAGACCCCAGAAGGATTCAAGACCAGAACCAGTGAGCCCAGTTGAAGTTGGGGAAGGGACCTTTCCCCACCTAGGGATGAAGATAAAGTAATGTGGCTTTTGTTGAAGCCAGCCAACACCACAGTGCTGCAACACTCCGTCTCAGGACACACTATCTTGGCCATGTCATTTGCCTTGGGGAGGTGTCAGGGAGGTGGATCCTGTGGAGGAGTTTGAGAATGTTAGGAGATAGGGAATTGGCTTATTTATAAGTGTTTATTAATTATTAGTTAATTTGAACCCTTTCCTTCCCCAGATCCTATGTTCTTGTTTCCAGTTAAGTCACCTTCTCTGTTACACTGTTGTTTTTGGTGTAATTCCTTTGCTGGCATTTGTTTTATTTACCTTATTGTCCCCTGTGTAATGTTTTATTTACTTTATTGACCCCTGTTTACTCTCTTTGCTAGCTAGTAGAATTGTCATTGACGTCTCAAGGGAAAGCACCCCTGTGTATATAACATGGTGAGGCATCAGTCTGAGTGGAGGCACCAGGTGCCAAAAATGAACCCAGGACCTGACCCATATGAGCATAGGGGAGAAGCATCTCCAAATATTGGTGATAGCAAGCACCTGGGAGAGAACAAGGAGGAGGCTTAAGCCATACCTCAGAGGAGGGGCTTCATGAGTAAACCCAATGGTTCCAAAGACACTATTTATATGAGCAAGGGTTTGCAGGGTTTGGGTTTCAGAGATACTACAAGGCTTACTCAGTAAAGTTTTTAGAATGGGTTTTTGGTCTAATATACTGCATTCAGTGCTATGTCAGTTCAGATAACTGAACCATTGGTAATCTAACATTTTGATCAGCACCAGTGTAAGGACCAGTGGTTTAGTGTCACCAGTCTTGCAGTGCGGGTTTGGGTGCAATTTTATGTCTCATCACATTTGTACTGTACAATGGTGCTGCAGTTGCTCTGCCCCCTTATTATCTATTCCACTGTTTCTGATACATGTCTCCAAAGCAGTGGTTCCTGGGAGATTTAGAAAATTCTTCTAGGTGCACTGGGGAATTCTCTGAGAAGAGGCCAATGTCCCATAAGTTGCTGGGAGCTGGCATAATTTCCAAGTTCTTTTCTAAAAAAGGAGACCAAGATGAATGCTCAGCTTATTGCATAGGCTCGTGCTGGACAGAGCAGAGAACCAAATACTGAGATGAGTATTTAATGGAATTATTGCTGCAATGATGGCACATACCTCACCACTGGAGGAGCTAGCTCAGTGCTTTAATATGGTGTTCAGCAGGTGGAGTGCTGCTTTTGGTTTCTAACCATCCAAAGACTGGTGGGAATGAATCATTCTTGAGACCTGGGATGAGGAGCAGTGGGTCCATAAGTTCAGAAGGAGGAGGGAGACTTTTCTTTGCCTTTATGGTGAGCTAGCTGCATGCCAAACAGAGCCTCATGAAGAGAGCACCACTCACCAAGGAGGAGATTGTTCTGTAGCTGGCTACCCTGGATTAATTGATATCTTCACTTGTGGGTTTACATATAATAGATCTGAGTTCTAGTCCCAGACCAGTCACTCTCCTGCCCTGTAACCTTGGGCAAATCATTTCACCTCTTTTTATGCCCCCTCCCACTTTGTCTGTCTTGTTCATTTAGATCATAAGCTTTCTGGGGAAGAAACTGCTCATTACTATATGTTTGTACAGTACCCACCACAGTAGAGCACAGATCAAATAAACAAATACATAATAATAATTTGTTGTCTCTCAGCAGACAGGAAGGACGTGTTTTTATTATCCCCTAACTTCCATAGCCTGTGTTATTTATACATTACATTGTTATAAAAGTATGCCAGTGACAGATTTTCATGTATTAAATAAAAGCTAGAATGAAATGGTGTTTGGAGGTAGATGAAAGCATGTTGCTAATGATGGTGCAATGAATAGACTGACAGTGTAATGTACATCAGTGGCTGTAATGCCCAATATGTCATTTCTTATTTTTTATTTGATATATTTTTGGCTGCCTTTAAAAACATTTTCCCCTGCTTGTCCACCATTTTAAGTCTGGCCCCATGGCATGGTTCAACCAACTGCTGCACAGACTGAGCTGGGCAACTTTTATTGTTATTAGTCTGGGAGGAATGAACAGATTGTGCAGCTGATTTTGCAGAGGGGGCTGCCAAATCTGCGGAATTATGGGGGTGGAGGAACAAACCTCGTAGTCCTGGGAGGGTCTCAACAGCTTCTGCAGATGTAGAGAAGAGGGGAACTGGTGGAGCCGAGCGGGAGAGGGACGCTTCCATCTTTCTGTGAGGCTGCATGTGCACTTTGAATAGCGCTAGTGGTGGCATATATTAGAACCCAGGAAACTCTTCCCTCATCCCCCTCACCTGCAAAATCAGCCCCATTGGTACATATTAGGTCATAGAGTCATGAAGTTTACCACTGCATACATGGTACAGGGCCCTTCATCCCCTGATTCCTCTTCCTGACTTGGCCATGGCCTCAGCTGCCATGTCAGTGACTCCCTGAGCAGATCTTGAGACCCTGGCAAAATCCTGGGCATCTCCTGGTCTGGCCTTATCCTTCTGATCCAGCCAATGCTCTCCTCTTGCCCCTCAAATCCCCTAGTGTTTTGAAGTCTCTCATCTGTCCAGTAGCACGTCTGACTGCATGTAGGGGGAGTACACAGGATTTGATCCAGCCTTTCAAATAATGAACATGTTTTCCTTTGTGAACCTGTTATTATTGCCCTAGACTTCATTGTATTGGATCTTAAATCCCTGATTATTTCATGCTTATGCTTTATAACTTTTAAAAAGTCTGCAGACCATATCACTCAACCTACCAGGATCCAAATGCAGGGCACAATGCTGGCTAAAGTCCTCAAATGTCCAGGCACAGGAAAAATCATAATGTAGGAAAATGTTCGTATGATGTGGGATTCACTTCTCTGACATATACAACATGTTCTGCAACCTCAGATTCACTGTTTTGTTCTGGAAATACAGGGTATGCTTCTGGCATCTTTTTTTTTTTTTTTGCGGGGGTGGGGGCACTTCACTGAACTCAGTGGATTTGTCCCAGATTTACGCTGATGTAAATGAGAACAGAATCAGGACTGTAAATAATTTACCACAGAAAAAGTAAGACAACACCCGACTTGAGCAGAAAGCGGGACATCTTGGTTTGAAACTATGCACATTCTTGGTAATAAGGGAAAGTTGAGAGGTATGCTGCTGACTTTGTGGATTCACTACAGCTATTTATAAATGATGTATGAAATGAAAAATTCCTGCTCACCCAGTGGGCTTTACAGACACTTCTGTCATATTGTGCTGTATTCTCTGCTCAAATATAAAGCTCAGGCCAGACAGAGAAAGAAAAGCTCACAAAACCTAGAAGTCTCTGCCAAAAAAATGGAATAGATGACTTACTAGCAGTCATTTCCATCACTAATTTCTATAGGCTAAGTCCTGAGCTTCTTATTCAATATTAATTGAATAAGTCCTAAGTAATGCAAATTCCCAGTGGAGCCAGTGAAAGTTTGCCTAAAGTAATGACTGGGTAAATACGAGGGCAAATTCTGCTTGTCTTATTATTATTCTTTTATTATTATAAGCTTGACTATACTTGATCTGCTGTTAATGGCTCTTAAAAATTCTCCTTTGGCTAACCCAGTTGGAGCCTATGTATTTGGAGGCCCTGGATCTGAGTTTTATCCTTGCAGTTGAACTGAGTGGCCATTCTTTGCAGCACTTTGATAGCTATCAAATTCCAAGGTGATTAGAGATTTCTTACAATAATTTTTAAACCTAACTCCTGATTTGGTTTCTCTGTAAAAGATGTCTATCAGAGCTTTTTCTTTCTCATGCCAGGAGAGAGCTATATGGGTCTCACAGTCAGGGCCAAACTTTCATTTTGAGCCTATGAGTGAGGAAGTCATAAAGAGACCCATAAAGTGGGTTTTAAGTCCATGGGAATAATACTAATACTTAGTTCTTACATAGGCTTTGTGTAGGCTTCTTAGGATGTAAAAATATGGAGCAACTGAAAAGTCCACTGGGGTCAAAAAGCCTCTGCCCTCTTTCAGTTTATCCCAATTCCATTCTCCTGCTTTTTCACCATATCTCCTTATTTGCCCACTTTCAGAAACATATCTGGATATTCTTGGAACTCAGTTTGCATTTCTCATATAAGTGATTCCATATCTTTTCTACAGTTTGCAAATACAGGGCCATATTACCTGCTTCCAGAGAAATCATCTATGAGATTGGGACCAAAGGGGCAGGAAACTCCAAGAGATTCTTCTGGTAGTGTCTTGAGGGGCCCCTCATCAGTGGGAGGAGAATAGGAGTGATGGAGTTGGCAAAGGGCCTTGGCCCTCAACACCACATATTTTAGAAATCCTGGAACCCTGCTGCATCAGCAGAGGCAGGAACCATTTGCCTAGCGGGCCACCCTTTCATGCTGCTCTGCTGGACCCCTCGCCAATGGCAGCACATAGTACAGATACATGAATAGTAATAAAAAAAATAGGGGACAATAACTTACCTGCTTCATGGGGCTGTTAAGCAATAAAACCTGCTACCATTTACATCTGTGCAACCCTTGTTCAGTTGAGTTCTTACTTCTTGTTAGTAGAGTTGGGGAAATGCTACAAAATACTGAGTTGAATTTGTGAACATTTGTTCAAATTCATCCACCCCATCCAACCATATTTGTGAGCTGTTTTGTTCACTTTTTTTAAACATGTGAATCTTTTTTGTTTGCTCGAACTGTCAAGCAATGACTGTTCCATGTGTGGATATCTGTAGTTGTATGTAAACATCTGATAGTTTCCTCTCCTCCTTGTTTATAAAGTTTCAGTCATCCACTTAGAGAGCAGAAATAATACCAGGTGACTTAAGTGACCAGTCACATACCATGATTAATGAATAGTTGAAGACACAGTCAAAGGGAACAGTTGGTGAGCCACCCATCTCTCTCTCTCTAGTTTCTTATATGCCCTCCTACTCCATAGCTTGTACCAGGAATGTTTATAAAGTATACACAGTAAGACGTATTTCACTCTCTTTTCCTTCCAGTCACAGTCATGGACTTTGTTTATTTTGTTTTAACCTTTGTCCGTTAATAAAGGAGGAGAGAAAATGTATATGTTGAAATATGTTGATGTAACCTGTTTATTGAACTATTAGGAATAATGAATGCAAATTGGATAATTCATGAACAGAAAAAAAAAGTTAAATTCGTTGGGTAAATATTCAGAAGAAAGAACTTAATAGCTGAATGCAAAGAATGAAAGATGCTGTAACAGAGTCAAATCTTGGTCCTAGTGAAGTCAGTGATAAAATTCTTATTGACTTCACTGGGACCAGAATTTAGCCCTAAGTATGATCATGTTCTTCTTTAATAATTCTGTATGAAATATAAATTTAAGGTAACTTAGATTTGTTTAGGTTTGCTCATTTAAGAAGTCCAGAATAAAGTCTTCTAAATACCAGGACCAGAGGGTGTAAATTATTGTAGCTCAATTTAAATCAACAGAGATGTGAGGGTTTACACCAGGATCTGGCCCTAGAAGAATAGGTTTGAACTACCATTCTAATTTCATTGTGATGGTCTCTAGGGGTAAGCATATTGCATGCCTCTTTTACATTCATACTGGTAAACAAAGCCATCATGTGCTAAATTCAGCCTGAATTATTAAGACCTGGGTCCAAATTTTCCACAAGCCCTGCCTGCTGTACAGATGGTTACATCAGTTGGTTGCCCCCATGCCACCTTAAATGTGGTGCTGTATGTTCTTGTGTTGCATTTTATTTGCTTACATAACATCTTTGCTCCAAGGTGCTCAGCAAAGATGACAGAGACAGTGCAAAACATAGCAATAATTGACCGCAAAAATAAACAAGTCAACAGTGGATGGATGGGCCTGTCTGTCTAGGCATTTAATACCATGCTTGTCATAATCATGGTATCTGAGCCTTCACTGTGGCATCTGTGTGTCTGTGAGAACAAAATATTGTGTGGAAGAGAGGAAATAGCAGCCTTACAAAGTGGAAGAGAGAGATATTTTGAAATGGGTTTTAGAATGACAAAGAACGTCAGAAAGTTGGGGAGTGTTTCTACTGTGCAGTTTGCGCAGTGGTACAAAATGATGCTGTGTGTATAGTGGGATGAAATGTGCTATGTGCATTATTACTATTGATTATTATTATCTGTCTTGGGGCAGTGCAGTGCTGAACTGAGAAAGCTGAGCCTGAATTTCAGGATCCAAAATGCCATTGCGGAATGTGTAAATAGCACAAACTGTTTTCATCCAAAATAAACCATGCACTGCACACATGATAGTGAACAGCAGCAGCACGAAATGGGTTAAGTTATATAAGCCCTTTTAGGGAGGGGTGAGGAGCAAACTCTATTGGTGTTGCTGTTGTAGCTCAGGTTGATTTAGAATGGATGACAGTGGCCTGGCGCAGGCCCATGACTGAGGAAAGCTGCTTATCCCTCTCTGGGTTGCCATGGAGATGAGCAGGAGGCAGCAGTGGCAGAGAGGCTGTCAGTGAGGGAAATCAGTATCAGGCATCTGTGGGGGTCTGCAGGAGGGGAAGGAGGCAGGATCAGGGACACGGCAGGCAGCAGACATGGACTTGCATTGTGATTGTGCCGAGACTCCGGCAGTCGAGCCGCCATCCGGGAAGATTAATAAAACTGCTTTCAAATTATTTAAGAGGAGGAAATCTGGGGGCACCATGCCCAGCATATTTGGGGTGAAAAACAAAGGCGGGGATGGGAAAGGCTCAAGTAAAGCTGGGATGGTGAGGAGCAAGACTCACGATGGATTAGCTGATGTTGTGCTGGAAAGCAGCAAGAAGGAAGAATCGAGCAGCGGAGGTGGTGGTGGTGTTGATCAACTGAACAGGGATATAAACACCAGGGCTGTAGCCAGCCTCAATGTTTCATCAAACAGCTCCGTGGCTAAGTCACACAGTTTCTTCTCTCTGTTGAAGAAGAATGGGAAATCAGAAAATGGCAAGGGAGAGAATGCAGATCAGAGGGCGGGCAGCAGACAAAAGAAAGGATTGAAAGGGATCTTCAGCAGTATGCGGTGGCATAAAAAGGATAAAAATGGCAAGGAGGAAAGGGGGGAAACATCAGAAATTCAGTCCAGCCTTATTATGTCAGGTTCTCTGACTGCCAGCTTGGAATGCATCAAAGAAGAGGCACCAAAACCTTTGTCTGAGCCTCAATATACCACAGAAGAAATTAACATTGAATTGTCTAGTGATAAACACAGCAGAGATGTGCACGCCACGGCAGAGGAGCCTGAAGTTAGAGATGGTGGGGAAATGCAGAACAACAAAAGCATACAAGGAGAGGATCCTGCTGCCGCTGGAAACCAACATGAGGAGAACCGCCCTGAGCTGCCAGATCCGTGTGTGGAAGAGGTTGGGACTGCGAAGGATACGGCCATAACAGGTGACATTCCAATAAAGACTATTTCCCTTGTTGAACCTGAATGTCTTAGTGGTCAAGAGATGGCAGCAGCCCCTGACCCTTCCTCTATTGATCCACCCTCAGAGCAGTCGATAGATCGTATTTGTTTGATGTTTGCTGACGTGACTTCACTGAAAAGCTTTGACTCTCTTACAGGCTGTGGAGATATTATTGCAGACCAGGAGGATGAAGTGGGCAGCAGCAGTGGCGGCTGTGAGAAGAGCACCCCAGGGGCCAGCAAGCCAGGCACTTCTAAAAAGAACCCAAACATGGTGGCCTACCAGGGAGGAGGAGAGGAGATGGCAAGCCCAGACCAAGTGGATGACACCTACCTTCAGGAGTTCTGGGATATGTTATCACAAACAGAGGAGCAAGTCCAAGAGACCCAGGGAGGAGAAGGAGGAGGGACAAAACCACCTGAGATAAAAAAAGAGAGCAAGTGTGTCGAGGGGGCACAGGATGGTTCAATGGTGAAACGCATTGGTCTCAGCCAGATTCCAGTTCATCTCAACCACAAAGAGGATCAGAAGAACAGGGAATATGAGCAGCCAGAAGGCATCCCAAACAGTGATGAGGGCTACTGGGACTCCACTACTCCTGGTCCTGAGGAAGATAGCAGCAATAGTGTCCAGAAAGAGAGCATCCCCAGGGATAGCTACAGTGGTGATGCCCTCTATGATCTTTATGCTGATACAGATGAAAACATCACAGGGGTGCCTTCTGATGAAGAAGTCACCTGTGTATCACGCTCCAAACCTGTGTCTCCAGTAACAACCACATGCTCACTTAAAACACCTGCAGGTTCAGTCAAGGACTCCAAGATACCTATCAGCATTAAACATCTTACATCGCTTCCCACCAGCCACGGAACAGATGCCAGTAACAGCCATCACATTGCACACCATCATCCAACCAAAAGTGAGATTCCCAGAACAAAAATCCCTGTTTCTAAAGTACTTGTACGCCGGGTCAGTAATAGGGGTTTAGCGGGAACAATGGTTAAAGCCACCACATTCCAGGACAATGCCAAAAAGTAGTTGAACAAGATCTGGAGACAAAGATGGACAGTGAGTTAGAGGTGGGAAAGTCTTTATAGGAAAACACTAATAAATGTTTGCAGCACCTAAAGAAAGGCACCTAAAAGGGCCCCTTAAGTGTATTCTGGGGTCCAGCACTTCTGAATCTCTTCTTGATATACAGTATATAAAAATACAAAAATAGTCAAATTCTTTTCAAGCACTTTTTAAAATTTGTATCTTTTTTCTGAAGCACTAAACACTTAGGAGGTCACTTTTACATGCCTTTGTGGAAGCTGGACTTTGATTATGAACGTAAAATGAGCATCTCCCCAAATGCAAATTAGTGCCATGAGTTCTTCAGGGGGACAGAAATACAGAAAGAGATGAACAACAGGAATTCTCCAATACAATTAGCTTTTATTGGTTTTTTGTTTTTGCTTAAATTGAAAAATGATGTCTGCTCTACAATTTTATGAGGAAAAATGCCAAGAAAAAACAAACAACCCAACAGGTAATTATTTACCTGATGTACATACAGCAATGCTGGTCAGCAGCAGACTCAACTTATTTGTGTCCAGTAGCTAATTAATGAGTTAGGTGGATTTCTATAACTAGAACAGATATTTTTGTTTGTTTGTCTGTTTTGTTTTGGATCTGTTACAATATAAATGGATAACAGAAACATCTGGCAACGTTCAGATGTTTACTTCAATATTTGTCTGATGCATAAAAATCAGGTTCAGGGAATCATTTTACTAAAAGCCAATATATACACACCTTTCACATTTATACAATAAATTACTCTTCATGTGTAGATAGATGCATATTTTAACAGTTTTACTCAATGCTACAATTTTTTAATATAAAAATGTCTGTCTGTATTATCTAGAGTTTAAGCAAAAGTTAGTTTTTATAGCTAATTTTACAATTCTAAAATTATGGAACTTCTTTTAAGTACCGTACCTTAAACTAGAGCAAAACTCTGTTTTATATGGGCTCCTGTTTCCCCAGAATAACAAGTTTATTATGCTAATTTTATTAGAGTGACACATTCATCATGCCAGAGCCAAGGTTCTGACAGCATTGCCATTGCAAACCTCTATTTTCAGGGGTTTATACAAATCTGTGCTGTGCTCAAACCTGGCTGAGAAGAAACCTAGGATAAAGACACATTTTTAAATTCTTATTTTTAAAAATATATAAAATGAGTTTTGGCTGTTTAAAGGAAGTTTTGGACTTTCAGTTTCAGTCTTAATAACTTCCAAGTGATTTTACTTTAAGAAAGAAAAGAGACATGGTAGGTTAGTGATCCAGGAAATAGCCAGACAACCTGGGTGCTATGAAAAAATTGTTAATGGCTGAGATTTTTTTTTTTTTTGAAAAGTGGCTACTGTACATGGGCATTGACAACATTTCAAAGAAATTTCATAGGATTTTATGATGTGCCTAAAGACATATTTTCATGATATTCTGAAACAGCTCCAAAGGTCATTAAAGTCTAATGGGTAAATACTGTGCATTTGCAAAATATTTTAAAATCTGTATTTATTAAACAGACTGCAAGTGCTATGAAGGTGATGTTTCAATGAATCTGGAAATACACATTTAAAAAAGAATTATAAAAATATTATGAAGAGAATCCTAAATTTATGTAAGTGAATCTTGCATGACAGTTTGCTTTATCGTCTCCTTTTAATAAAAAAGAAAATGAGATATACAAAATACAAATTTAAAGAATATTAAGGTTGTAACTTGAACTGTGAAAAGCTAGGAAATACAGTATTAAGAGCCCAATTGTTCCTCCCTTTACATGAGTGCAGCTTCCATTGGTATCACTGGGTGTTGCCCATTTAGCTAATAAGGGATAAAATTGAGATCTAGCTTTGAAATGGTCACTTTACCTAATACTGATTTGCATAACCTTAATGGTGGGTGTCCAGGAGGAAAAGTTATCCTTTCCATTCAATTTCCTGGCTTTATTGGTTTGTGTCACAACCTCAATATACTTCAAAGAAGTTTATTTTTTATGTAATTTCTTCATAATATATATATGTATGGCTGTAGCCACATCCACTCACACACACAGGTTGTACATATGCATGGATAATCATACATATACTGTACAGGCACACAAATGAACATGCACACTCATACATACACACTCTCATGTAAACACTACCAGGCATGTACATTCCTATGCACAGACTGAGGGGACATACAGTAAATCTATATCAAAACTAGTTGGTGATTATTTTCTTTGTCTGAGAAGGGGATTTGCATTTGACCTCACTCTGCTTGTATTTTTAGAAGCTAAAGTTCTCAAAAGGATGAATGTACAGAGCATGGAATTTTAATCCTAGTCATAAAAGTAACAGTCATTCTGTTTTTTCCCCCATCTGACTGTAAGGATCATGTTGTTCTTTGCATGATGATTATACAGAAAATTCATGTTTGCCCATTTTGTTTTAAGGACAAATTGTACAGAAGGGTTGTATAGGGAACTGAAAGTTTGAGATGGAGAGAGGATGTTATGAGCTTGTGACATACTTTAAAGCAAGAAGAGTGGATAGTAGCAGCTGTACATCATTTAAAACACTAGGAGAAATAACCTACCACCTATACAGTACTTGTTTGTGGCAATTTTTCTTCATATGCATTTTGTTTGCATTGTGGCCTGTATATAGCAAGAAACAGTAGAATAATTTTAGATTAGTCCCCTCACACTTATAACTAACAACAACCACCATTAAAATATTTTGCATTTCCTTCATTTTCTCTCCGTATTTCATTTCCATCCTTTATTTTACTCCTCTTGCTGAGTGCTGGCTGGCAAATACAATCTAAACAGCTACTCTCTGGCAAGGAGGTCTGAAGCTTTCATGTGGGAAGAGTGCTCAGGGTGGGAGGGGTACCTGCCTAGCTTCTTTTTTTCCTGCAGAGACTAGGTACTAATCACTTTCTCAAGCTTTATGCCCTATACCTAATGTAAGTAGGTTTTGCAAACCTGTTAGTGATTCATGTGGCTGCTTGCGATGTACAAAGGACAATCATATCCTTAAACGGAGAATGGGAAAGTAACTTGTAGTAGGGTGTCAGTATTATTGTACCATAATAACACAGTGGCATTGATTCACGATTGAGAGCAGTGATTGTGTGGGAGTAAAGAAACTTAAACACAAGTTAACACTTAAATTAGCTCTAAATTTTTATTCACAAAATTCAAAACCAATTACGTTTTTTATTTCAAAAATTAATAATCTGAAATGTAGTAGTTACCAAGACTTATTTTTATTATAATAGAAATATATTTGTATGTTATAACTTCACACAAGGCTTAAAACAAAGCACTAAAAGGCAGTTTAAAAGGCTTTCTTTAAATGTACATTTAATTCCTTTAGATCACATATAAGGGACACTGATATGCTTAATGACTGAAAAATTGATGACTTGCTGGATTTAATGGGTTGAAACATAAAGAGGTAATAGTCTTGGAGGCATTCTGTAGTGATTTGCATTCTAATTTATGACATTATTGTGTTTAAGCAAACGTTTTCATGGCCTTGGTAGATATCAAGGTAGAAATGATCTTCCAGGTCCCAAAGATGTCATTCTTCTCCATTGTTTGAATGTTCTACAATGGTTTTTATTCCTTAAAGAACACTTTGTTTAGAGTTGTGCTTGGGATGATGCTGCATAGGTATGACCCTGTACATAACACATAAAGAGTTTAATAGATCAGGTCTTGGCATTTAGTATATATACTCTTTGCACTTTCAGATCACTACTGGTAAATTTTATATGTCCCTAGGATATTTCTATATATTGCATAACATTTTATAGTTACCTATGGTATCCTCAGTGGTATGTGTTTCTTTCCTAAATATCAGCACACAGGATCTTCTTTTAGTAGCATGATATGCTGTCTTTTGTGGACTCATTTTGTCACAATAGAAGTAAAGTTTGCTGTGCTATAGGTGTGGTCTGCAACTGAGACATTGACAGTAATAGGATTTGAACACATGCAACAAATTTAAGAGGAGAGTACACACCTACTAATAAAGTGAATCCATGTTCACTGTTACTCCAAATATCATCATCATCTTCATCCCCTATGAACATCCATGCCACCATTTAGGATTATTGAGGACTGAATTTGAAGAATTCTGTGTGTAAACATATCCTATGGAAATGCATTCCCTGATTATTTTTTAATGAATCTCTCTAAATTATTTATCTAGGCTAAAATAATATTGCACCAAAGTCTTCAAAAAAAAATGTCTGATTGAGATGGCATTTTCAGGAAAGTGCTTAAAGTACAGATGAGCCAAATTACCAAGCTTTTGCTTAGCAAAGCAAAACTGTAGTTGGTTCTAAAATTTATGGTACTGCCAGAGCTTGCTCCTCAATGGGAGCCATTGATTTTGCTATATGGCCTCACTCTGAAGCTTTTTTGCCTGCTGTAATAGACTGCTTTTTGAAAAGGCTTTTCATTGTGTTAATGGTATGAAGGAGACAGTTCACTGCAACAATAACTACTTATAAGGCAAATGGTTATGTAACAGCAAACAGTATAGGATTTTAAGCAAGGTGGCCTGGGAATTTATTTTCATGGCCATTGATACAAAATGCTACTGCTTCTTTTCAATTCCTGGAAAAACAAAGTAATACCAGCGGAAGGATGCTGCAGAACTAAGTCTTGGCAGAGATTATACATGACAGTTGCTGCAATTTTTCTTATAATTTTTCATTCCGCTGACATAACCCATTTGCCCATGCAGAATAGTACAACACTTAGTAGTAAGTGCTCCCTAAATGTGCACTTCCTTTCTGTTTAAAGGTGAACATTTTAAGATCATACAGCCAGCCATGCAATCGTCTATATTGGTGTGTTTAATATTTCCCCTCATCTAAATGCAAAACACATCTTTTCATTGTTTTTCCATCTTGACACCCCAGGGCTTAACCCCAATGCTCAGCATGTCCAAATTTCAGCTAATACAATCATTGCCATCCTTAATTTAACTTGTGATGGCAGACATGGGACCAGATCCATTCAAGTGCAGTAAATCCTGTGTGCTGTCTGTTGTGTCACTGCCTGTGTTTTGTAATCTGTTAACCAGTATGTTTTTCCTTTTAACTCTAATTGCAGTTTCAGTAAAATCTGTTTTTAGCAAAAACAAGATGTTGGTTTTGGTTTGTAAGAACCCAAACAGATTTTTATTACTTCGGACTATGCTATGTTAAAATGATCACCATTTCAGCATCAAACCATTTCAACTGGTTTTTCTATGCAGACACATCATGTCTTTGAGTATAATGTGCCCATAAAAGAAAATTGGTTGTATCTGCTTTGAATTAAATCTGACCTTAGAATGAAAGAGCTGCAAGTCTGATACCATTTCTCTGCTAATGACAGTAAATGCAAAGGCCCAGATAATCCCTGCCCACGGGACACCGTGCAGGAGGGAGGAAATCACAATGAGGATTTACTTGTGGAGGATGCCTCCCCCGACCCCAAAAATGATCCGATCACAAGGGAGAGGCATGTCCCTTGTGGAAGAGGTTGTGGGGCTCAGAACAGATCTTGGGGGATCCAAGAGAGGCCATGAACTTCTGCCCAGATGCTCTGTGAACCAGCTCCGGCCCCATGGAGGGCCCCCTTGTCTCCCCAGTATCTTAGCTTTTCCTCCCTTGGCTGCTCCTGGGACTCACACATTTTCTTTTCTGTTTAATTTCTGTGGGAGAGGAGGCTGGATGATGTGCATCTCCCATGCCCCTGTCCCCTGCCCACTCCTCCCTCAGCCTACTCCACCACTTTCCAGTATGATCTGGAGCTCGGGGGGAACGATGCAGCAGTTGTGGCTGAACTTCCCTTCCTTGTGAAAGAAAAGAGCGCCACACGTGGAAGCTTCCCTCCATATGTGGATTGAGGAGCATGAGTTGGCTCATTGTACAGACACTACAATTGGTGACAATATATTCACCCAAACTATGAGCCAAATCCTGCTCTCCTTGTTCATGGAAGTACAATAGATCTGCTGAAGCCAGTGTTAACAGTAGTATATTTTTAGCTGTCTTGTAAAGGGAATGGAACTGTTTGGGTCAGTAAGGTGAGCAGGATGTGACACTTTCATTTAACATGTAGCTGTAGGACATCTACTTCCCCAGATCCAGTACAGCTCAAAGACTTTCTCCTGCATTTCAACCCTAATTTTAAAAAATTGTATTAAAACAAAGGGGCTATATCAGTGACTTCGGTGTGGTCTTCTGCTTAAAAGTGGATGGAACAATATGGCCCAAGAGTTAGAGAAGTGAAGTTGCTATGTACATACATGTAAAAGGTCATAGATACATCAAATCAAAATTATAATGCAGCTGACAAACTCAGGTATATGACATTGTTCTGGCATTGCAGTGTAAACAGTTTCACTCTACTTTTCAAGAGGAAAAGTGAAATTAGACTCTCAGTTAAACCAGTGTAAAATCAGAGTAACTCCAGTGATCTGGCCCAGACTACAGTACCCTTGCTCCCACTAAATAACACCTCATTCCATAAGTAGTCTCACTGAAGTCAATGAAACAGTTTGTGGAGTTATCGTGCTACTCAGTATGAGTAAGGGTATCAGAATCTGGCCCTCCAGATCTGCGCTGTTGTATCCATCATCAGGATCTTATTTAAAAGCTCTGCTAGTCTTGAAGCTTGCAGCTTTCTTAAACTATGGAATGTAAGTTATACTGCTGATGACAAAAAAGCCCCTCAGAGAAAGTACTGATACAATGCTAGAATTTTTTTTTATTATAAATTAAAAAGGAAATCAACAAATTAGTGGAAAGAAAAATAAATCTAATAAAATTGTAATAATATGGGATGGTGTTAATCTTTCATCACAGCCATTCTCGATTTATATATCAGTAGTGGGACCTGGGGGGGAAAGTGAGTGAGAGTATTCAGCACTGCATCTGACAAAACTGACACTGAAAAGTTGTTTCTTACATGCTCAATAGGACAGATTTAACTGTTATAAAATGCTGATTTTTTTTTAAACGAGAGACGTTATACCTAGCATCATTTTTAACTGCAGGTTTTCCCATTAGTATTTGTGTTGAGCCATCTCCAGTGAAATAACATATGGCCTGTTCAAGATGATGAGCAAGAAAAACCAGAACTCCACACTTCATGTAATTGATCAGTTTTCTGAGAATCTGGTAAACTCACATTCACCAACTTTGTCAGAGCAGAGACAGTAAAAGCTTAGAAGCTTTCTAGGTGGTATTTTTATAGACTGTTAAGACACCCACTTCCGCTTAAACAAACTTTGAAAAATACATCTACTGTTAAAGAACTTATTTAAAATATAACAAATAGCAATAGGTGGGTTTTTTCCCCGACAGTTAAATGGGATAGATTAATCAATGTTTATATTTTTAATCTTGTAAATATTTATTTTGGGTACTCTGTATATGTGTTGGCACTGATTCTGGTGTTTGCTTATGTACCATTGTGAATGTTGGTGGTTTTGGTAGTCACCCTTCTAACGAATGTAAGGAACTCTGACTAACTGCACTTTTCTTCTTTCATTCAAAAACCTTAATGTGAAAAATATATCCACTGCCATGTTATATGTCATGATTAATGCAATTAATAAATTCAGTTGTTACTTTTCATTATTGTTGTCCCAATTACTGATAGCAGTGATATATTTAGTGAATTGGAAAATACTATGCTTTTGAAAACAAGACATGGGTAGTCGCCAAGATAACTGAAAATGACATACTCATGATAAAAATATTTATTTTTAACATATAAATGCCTTTGTGTATGTTACTAAACACAACTTAGATTGATGAAACTAACTTTTCAAACAAATTGCTTAAAACTTGAAAAAAAATTAAAAGGCAAATGAATTTTTGGCCACTTGTTCTGTTGGTTTAATTTTTTTCCCCTTTACTCCATTTGGATGATGAAAGTAGATTAGTCAGTTTCATTTTTATTTCAAGTCAATTTCAATTCCTGGTTCTCTGGTCTTAGTGATACCACATGTGAGTTGCAAATGGTATGAGGAAATGCAGGCCAAAAATAATTTCCACTTATATCTTTAAAAAAATCTCATAAAATATTATAATTATTAATAATAATATTTGTGGTAAGCAGAGCTGGGCAGAACTTTTTCAATGAACTGTTTTTTGCCAAAAAATGCATGGTTTTGGGACTGAAAACTATTTGTCAGTTTGGATTGAATTCGCTGAATTTGGCTGAAAATTTTTTCTAAAGAGTCAAAATGTTCAGTTTGACTTTTTCATTTTGAAAATTTTGTTCTGAAAAAGTGAAAAGGTTTTGTTTTAAATTTTCAATTTGAGACAGTGTTTTGATTTCAAATTTGGCCAGTTAAAAAAAAAGGGGTGAAAAACAGCCAAATCAAAATGGAAAAACTTGGAAAAAAAATTCATTTCAAGTCAACTTGAAAAATTTGGTTGATTCAAAACTAGATTTTTTATTATTATTATTATTATTATTTTTAGAGTTTTTTGATTTGGTGAAAAATATAAAAAAAGTTTCAGTTCAAATTTGAACCAGATTTCTTTTCTTTTCTTATTTTCATTTTTCAGTTCAGCCTCCATTATTCATTCAGCTCTAGCTGTAGGTTTCTTCTCCCAAACTTAAATTCCAAACTGACCTAGTACTTCTTTAAAGTGGCACCTTATCTTCATTGACTCAATGAGTAGTCTCTGTTTTAGAAAGAGCTACTTATTCTTCAATTTTTGAAAAATAAAGAGTGGGGATCAATTTATTTTTGCATCAATAATGTAAACTGATTTTTTAATAGTCACATTTCTTCTTTTTACTGGGTTAAACAGCACTTTCCTTACATACCTCAAGCACCACTGAACTTGCTTGCTTGTTCATTGAAATATTGACCTGACTAGAATAAGAACCTGAACAGGCTCTTTCCTGAAGTTTTCAGTGAGTGTATTAACAAATCACAGGATAATTAGAAAAGACTAAAACCCATCAGGACAGATAGCCTGGTGTGATACATAGATTCATAGACTCTAAGGCCAGAAGGGAACATGATTATCTAGTCAGATCTCCTGTATAACACAGGCTATAGTACTTCCATCAAATAATTCCTAAAGCAGATCTTTAAGAAAAATATCCAATCCTGATTTTAAAATGGTATGCTGACCCTTGGTAAGCTGTTCCAACGGATAATTACTCTCACTGTTAAAAAAGTATGCCTCTTTCCAGTTGGAATTTGTCTAGTTTCAACTTCCAGCCCCTGGATTGTGTTACACCTTTCTCTGATAGATTGAAGAGCCCATTATTAAATATTTGTTCCCCTTGTAGGTATTTATTGACTGTAATCAAGTCACCCCTTAACCTTTTATTAGGTAAGCTAAATGGATCAAGCTCTTGGAGTCTATCACTATAAGGCTTGTTGTCTAATTCTTTAATCAGTCTCATGGCTCTTCTCTGAACCCCCTGCAATTTATAAATGTCCTTCTTGAACTATGGACACTAGAGCTGGACACAGTATTCTGGCAGCAGCCACACCAGTACCAAATTCAGAGGTAAAATAACCTCTCTGCTCCTACTTGAGATTCCCCTGTTTATGCATCCAAGGATCGCATACACCCTTTTGGCCACATTGTTGCACGGGGAGCTCATGTTCACCTGATTAACCATCACCCAATGACTTTCAATTCATACTAAGACATTCTTCTTGCACAACAAGCATGTGAAGAGTTGCATATAAAAGGCTCAGTGTAAAAATGATGAGCAGAATAGGAAACGCAAGTTAACTTGATCCTGCATTCATAAGAGTGCTGCTCCCCTGTTGGATAGCGATAA
Source organism: Mauremys mutica (assembly GCF_020497125.1). Classification (NCBI taxonomy): domain Eukaryota; kingdom Metazoa; phylum Chordata; order Testudines; family Geoemydidae; genus Mauremys; species Mauremys mutica. The sequence goes on from NC_059072.1 coordinate 321,702,638, forward strand.
TAAGGCCTAAGAGGTGAATATGTAGCTAAGCTCCTTATCTGTACAATGGGCTAATATTCATGCCCATGCCTCCTCACCTACCCACATCCTTTCTTTTTGTCCTGCGCACTTGGGAGAAAAATAATGGGAAAATAGATTACCTGAGACTTACTGCTGCTCAATGCAGATGACTGCCTGGTGGTTACCTTACTTGTGCCTATGCATAGCTGCCACTCTCTTTTGCTCCAGAGTAGGGCAACCTTGCTTCACAAAGACTTCAGCTGAATGACTCTCTCAGACACACTGTTGATGGAGCAGTTAACGTGTTCAGCAAAACAGATTAAATAGCCGGGGGAACAGTTGTGAATGAATCTGTGGGGAAGAAGTAGCAATAGGACCAGGAGTCCTGGATGGAGAGTAAATTCTAAAGTAATAAGGCTGAGTGTTTATTGTTGAGCTAATAGTTCCCTTCCCCTTTAAAACAAATGAAGAAAACCCCAAACCAATGCACCTCTAAGATTCTGGTGGATCACGATACTGGAAACTGGAACCCCAAGGTACCTGCAGGAAGGGAAGATGGCCTGAAAGTGCGAATGTGACCCTTTCTGAAGTATCTGTGGAAGCTGATTGCTGCATCCATTCTGTAAACGTGGCAGGTAAACAGAAGAGAACATTTTCAGCCCCTAATAAACCCTCGCTGGATCTCAGAGCCTGGGCTCTGGCCCAAGCAGGAACATCTACACTGCTATTTTTAGCCCCGTAGCATGAGCGCCGCAAGGCTGAGTCAGTTGACCTGTGCTCTGAGACCCACTGCTGTTTTGTTTTGTTTTGGATTTTTTGCAGTGTAGCTGTACCCTTAGTGAGCAGGGTGGAAGCGTAGCCTGGGAGGAGTGGGTGATTCTTTTGTTCTGTGGTTGTTAGACTATTGAGTGCTATTTGACAGGGCCTTGCTGAGGGAAGGAGGCCTGGTGGATGAGTATTGCTGGGGGAGGGGAAAACAGAGGCTGAGCCACTGCTGCGCTGTACTATAGGAGGTATAGGGAGGAGATGCACTGACTGAGATAATGTGTGTGCAGTGCTTTGGTTATTTAGGTGTGTATTTTTGACAGATCTGGGAATGGCTGTGTTTGGAAAGATATACCCAATGATGGAACGCTAAAGGGAAAATTGTAAATGAAGTAAGACAAGTGCGAGGAGGAAAAGGGGAGCTGATGTGATGCAAGGTCCCCATAGCTAGTTCGTAGCATAACAAGTATTACTTCTATTAGCAAATGTTTTACACTTGTCTAGAGCCTTTTGTCCTGAGGGATCTCAGAGCTCTTCACAAACTCCACCTATACGGCACTACTCAATGCAAACACGTGGGAGATGGAGGGTTCAGCGGATAGGGAGTTAGCCTGGGTCTGGGATTCCTTTGTGACTTTGGAAAAGTCACTTAGTCTCTCTGTACTCTAAGTTCCCCATCTGTAAAATGGGGATAATAATACTTCCTTACCTTACAGGGCTGTTGTGAGGATAAATATACTTAAGTCTGTGAAGTGCTCAAATCCTACAGCAATAGGGCCATGAAAGTACCAGAGGTAGATACAGTAGATATGCAAAACAAATGTTGTGCTACATAGTCTCACCTACCTAAGTCAATTAACCACAAATATGCAAACAGAACTAAGTATATCAGTACAATAAAATGTATTTTTAATAAATATGGGCTAAGAAAAATCTTTTTTGGCCATACCTTTGATTTTGATTGTACACAAACTGGATAAAGGCTACAGCCTAAAATGGACAGTTTATTTTAAAAAGGCTTCTATGAAAGGGACTATCTAGAGTACTGTAAAAATTAAAATTAAAAAAAATAAATGGGCTGTTTAGATGATTACTTTACAGAAAATAGACTCCTCAGATGCAGTTGGTATTAGTCTGAGTCTATGATGGGAATATGGTGCATCTAACTATCTTTTCCCTGGGCTCTCCCCCTCCATGCCTCTGCACTGGTAGATTTTGTTTGTTGACACTTAACAAACCTTATAAAAATGTAGCCTTGAAAGGAAAGAAATCAGCCCTGCAATCCTTTGCCATGGGTATCTGTATTTTTTCTGATTAATAAATTAAGCTTTTGATGCTTCCAATTAGACAGTATCCAGTCATTACCTTGCCACATTTAGGGTCTGATTATGTAGCCACTGCATATGAATAGCTTCTATTGAAATCAGCAGGAATTGCTTTTACTAAACAGCTGAATAAATTGGGGCTTAAGTCTTTCAGACAGCTGTCTATTGCAGCTTTCTCAGAAGTTTTAGACATTTGTTTGTATGGACATGAGGTTAGGTGAAATGTGTCTATGGTTTTACATCCTCTGCTAGATTGTGCCTTAGAATTCTGCAAGTTTTAAGAAAAACAGCAGGACCAGATTACACGGTTAAGTTAAGGTTGCTTGCATTGGATCCTAACTCCTCAGTATGTAACGTACTCAGACAGACTTAAAGCAAATAACTATATAGGAAATAAAGCAGACAACAGGACAAATCCACAAGGGCAAAATGTCAACCCCTAGCACAGAGAGAACTGAGATCTCAGCCTGAGCTATGAAACTCTACATTTCTGCATCAGTTCAGATGAACACACGGCACTATTTATAGCACAGTCCTTTACTCCAGTTCTATTAGCATATCCGTCATCTGAGGATCTACATGACTAACCAAAAGCAAAAGGCTTTTGTATTTTGTTTCCAAAAGGGAAATCCAGTATGAAGCTCATGTTCTTTGGGATGAATTATAGACCTGCTGATAGTAGAAAACCAACTACTTATTCAGTACCATTTGTTAGCACTGCACAAGTCTATTTAGTTACAACCACTGCCCCTCACCCAGCGATTCAGCTACCAAGTTCAGAACTTCAGAAGATCCAGAAAGAGTGCTTTTACTGTTGTGTTTAAATACACAAGCAGTAAGTTTAACATATTTTGTGTCACTGGTGGTAGTTAATCATGACTGAGAAATAAAGGATAGAATTCTAGGAGATGGCCCTGAACTGATAAGTGGCACTAAGACTCCTATTAACAGATTAAAATCTGAATTGTGTGCTCAGTTACCTTCTTGTTTGTCCAGTGCAGTTATTTGGCCTGCTATGTTAATGTTCATATGGAGGTCAATAGCCTTTGGCATACATAGAAGCTTGATAAACTTACAAAGCTTGCAAAGTCATCATTTTGGAATCTAGTACATACCATCCAGTCTCATGAACATGAAGACCAACTCTCCCATCCTCTTTTAGTCCTTAAAGTCTCCAGAGCAGGCAGGCATATAAGGTAGTCATGATCCTTTCATCTTGCTCTGTCAGTTGCAAGTAACTTAGTTTCTCCCAGGAGAGATTTCTCACAGATCTATGTCTCCTACCATCTTCCAGATGGTAGCGGGCGTCTTAACAAGCTTCTTAATCTTTCTTTTCCCTTTGGGAATTCATGTCAGTGTCATCTTGTCACATCTGGTTTTCTCCAGGCTGATGATGTGCATTAGACATGTCACATAATGCTTCTTCAAGAGCTTGCCAACCTACAGATATGTCGGCCTGTTTCAAACCTTCCAGATGGATTGTTGGTGCTTGCAGCAAGGAGTGTTCGTGCTTTGGAGTTATTTACTGTGCCTCTTGGAACAGCCCCTCTCCAACAGCAGAATAAAAGTAAGTATCACTTTGTTCTGTGCAACTGCTTTTTCAGTCCAATTGTTTTCTTGGCTTGACCCATATCATTTAACCTACTCTCTCTCCTCTAAAGTATTTCCATTCTAATAGCACAGGTTCCTTAGGCTTCCCAATCCTTCCATTACAGTGTCTAAGAAGAATTGCCTCCATAGGGAGGAAGATGAATGGTTAAAGAACAGGGCTGGATGTCAGGTGACCATTCCTGGCTCTGCCACAGGCATCCTGTGTGCCCTTCAGCAACTCACTAAACCTCTTTATGCCTCAGTTCCCCATCTGCGAATGGGGATAGTAGAATTTCCCTATCTGAGAAGAGTTTTGAGAGGGATAAATGCATTAACAGTCTATCCAATGTCTGTGGAGTGATTTGAGATCCTTGGACTGGAAGGCACTAGAGCAGTAGTATCATCTTCCTCATCCCTAGCCTGTTACTGTTTCAGTCCTAGCTGGAGATCTTGGGTTTCTTTCTTCTTTTTTTTAAACTATATATAATTTTTCCTGTGTTTTGCAGATCTTTGACTTGAAACCACAACCTCCTTATCTTTACATTTAGTTTTATTGAGAGAAAAATTCAGCTTGGATGTTTCTCTGGTTTTCATTAATGTTCTGTTTCCTCCCTTGCTGTCACCTTTCCAGTTAGGTTGATGGTAGGGATCACTCATTTTCTCCACCACCCCACCAAAATGCAACCATCTCTGGGATTTGATTTGGCAGTTGTTGAACAGCACAAAATAATGGTGCACAACATACACTTGAAACTGCCTTCCATCCCCTTGTGAAGCTGACCTAATTTAAATGTGGCTAATTGCATTCTGTCTATGTGATGGTGAATGAATGTTTGATGATATGTGAGTGTGTTATAAAGTTTGTATTGCCATGAGTTTGTCTGAGATGACTGTATTACTCATGAGTGAGAGAACCCCTAGTAATTTATACTGTTTTCCCCCAAATGTGTGGTAATAAAAGTATCATCCACTTATTTTCTCTATGTTGCATCAGTCTTCCAGGCTTTGAATGGGTTGGGACCTGGCTATATTTGAAACCAATTTTATACTGAGGCACTGTTGCCTTCAGAGGCCACTTGCCTTTTAGGGAGTCTTACATCATGTCTATATGCATAGGTGATTGAGGATATAATGAGGAACTTGATCTGCTTTGACATCAGTCTTGGTTCATTTTTCCTCCACATATAGGGTCTTATCCTGCAGCCCTTACTCACATGAGTAATCTGATAAAGTTTGTGCAAGAAATTTGCTCCATCCACATAAAGTATTCAGGCACCAATGATTTAGGGTGTGGAGTGGCTGGGGAAGTGAAATCCACCCTTCAATCCAGGGCCAGAGTAAGGGTTGCTATGCTGGCCCCAGCTGTTGCTACTCCAGCCTATGAGCTGAAATAGAAGCCAGAGGCTCTCTGTACCAGTTGCCTAGGTTACAAGGCTCATCAGATTTGTGATGCCCTTTTTGGCCTACCCTGAACCACTCCCAGCCATGACTGTAGCTTATGACTGTAGCCTGTGTAAAATCAGCATAGAAACTTTTTCCATGGTGGAGGAGTGGGTGGTGTGGATGCCCCTGCATGGCCACCCAGGCAGTTCGCATGCATGGCTTAGCTGGTTCAGAGGGTCTTGCACTGATCCTCTGTGCCAGGGTGAACTTTACCCTAGGGGACTACAATCAAAAGTAAGGGATGCAGGACCTGGCCTGTGAATGCTTTTTCAGAGGTATCATTTAGCAAAATTTCAGCAGTGACTAATAAGATGTTTGAGGCTGTTTTCAGTACTGATGGCTGAATAGTTTCATTGTAGTTTAAAACTGTAAGATCCAACACTTGATTTCTAGGTTTGTGAGTCTGAATACAGAAGGGATCTCTGGGCTTTCAGAGAAGTACAGATTGGAGATCATCCTGAACACATCTGAACTTTCCTCTTTCTCTGTGGGCCATAGCTGTCGCATGCATATTTGGAATTGACGTAATGAGAAACCTAATGTATAACAAATTTATTTTCAAATCATGTGGAACTTCTTGCTCTGCTAGTTTTGATTGTCTCTCAGTTTGATTTATTTATCAGACATTTTAAAGGGCCAGCACTTTATGTTTGTCCCCTCGTAGTTGAGGGGAAAATGCAGGGATTTATGTTCCCTGTGTATTAAACCCTGTAGGAAACAAACTTTTGTGAATTCAGCTGACATTATTCTTTTGGGGATCTGTTTTTGTATCTCCAGTGGTGTTACACCAAGGATTCACATGGCCCTTGTGCTTCCCTTTATGAATTAGCTCTGCCCTACATAGAAACTCTAAGGGTATATCTACATTAGAACTGGAAAGTGTAATTTTCAGCTCAAGGAGACATACCTGTTTTAGCTATGCTCGAGCTAGCATACTAAAAATAGAAGTGTAGTGGTGGTACAAGGGGCTAGCTTCCCCAAGTATGATCCCATCCAAGATCTTAGGTATGTACTGGGGCCTGCTAGCCACTTGTGATGCTTCTTTTTTAGCATGCCAGCTTGACCCCTCACAAGGTCCCAGAGCTTAGGCTCCAGCCCAAGTCCAAATGTCTACACAGCAATTTTACAGCCCCACAGTCTAAGCCTTGTGAGCCTGAGCCTGCTGACCTGGACCAGCTGTGCGTGTTTAAGTGCTGTGCTCACGATGCCTAGGGGTGACATGGAATGTGAGCTGTCTCAGGCTCTGCAGACCTGGGTTCTAGTCCCATGGATCCCTATGGGTAAGGACTGATTGATTAGGATTTCTGAACCTATATAACGTATCCCTAAACATTCTCTCTCAGGGAAGCCTTGTGTGACAGGGTGTCCTGAAGGGGTTAAAGTGGCTAGGTGGGCTGATTAGCTGCCCAGGGTGCACCTGGAGGAGGAGCCAGGGAGCAGGGATTAATTAGAGATGAGGCTCAGCTGAACAGTAGGGGCCTGTATAAAGCCCAGGAGCTGCGTGTAGCTAGGGTGTGCAGGGAAGTAGTCTGCACCCCTTCTCTAGGAGAAGGGAGTTTGGCCTGGTAAATCCAGCAAGGGGGAGACACCCAGAAAAGTAAGAAAGGTTTTGGGGAAAAGGTAGTAAGGTCCAGGATGGAATAGACCTTGGCTGTTGATTAAAGGGTCCCTGAGCAGGAACCTGGAGTAGACAGTGGACCTGGGGAAGGAGCACAAACCAGGCAGGAGAGTAGACTACCTGGGACAGGTTGCCCCAAAAGACTTTGATACTATGGAAGGGGAATGACTTGGCTGGAGAGCCAAGTCACAAAGTAGAAGCTGCAGCTCCTGGTCAGAGAGGATAATGGGTGGAGAGACTGCCAGAGGAGGGGACAACACCTAGAAGAAGCTAATCCTCAAAGCAGCCAGGAAGAGGTGTCGCAGCAGTGGGTGGACCATGTGACACCTTGTCAACAATCATACTTGAACAACGTGTTTTGATAATTTCACCTTGTTATCTCAAGATAGTAGCAAAGCTTCATGTGAGACTTTTTTTTTTTACAAAAAAGGTTCTATTGACCACATAAAGAGTGATGTTGGTTTTTAGGACACTCATGCTACTTACACAATTGTTCTCTTTAGTTCTGGTGAATGGGGCTCATCCTTGCACCACTGACACTAATGTGAGGTTTGCAATTGATTTCAATGGAGATATGATCAGACCTTGGTGTAGTCGAGTGCCCATTCCCCTTCAGAGCTGGAAAGCCAACTTGCATACAGTGTGTGAATTCAGCTTCTACACAATTTATAATTTCCATTAATTGTTTAAAGTGCTCCAATTTTTATACTGTCTTGAAAGGATCTTTGTTTACATTGATTGCCGAGGATAATATTTCTAACATCAGTAACCATGGTAATGAATAATTCTATTCTCAGAATCTATACCAGCTGCACTAGTGCCTTAATAGTGGCACTCAGGCAGTTTGCTAATGAGAGACTTCTTTACTGTAGAAGGATGTTATTGCTGTCCCTAGATCAGCCTGCAGTTTCTTAAAGACACATTCCATTATTAATAATGCTTGGAATGATTTCAGAGTGGTAGCTGTGTTAGTCTGTATCAGCAAAAACAGCCAGGAGTCCTTGTGGCACCTTAGAGACTAACAAATTTATTTGGGCATAAGCTTTCATTGGCTAGAGCTCACTTAATCAGATGCATAAAGTGAAAAATACAGGAGCAGGTATAAATACATGAAAGGATGGGGGTTGCTTTACCAAGTGTGAGGTCAGTCTAATGAGAGAAATCAATTAACAGCAAGATACCAAGGGAGGAAAAATAACTTTTGAAGTGGTAAGAGAGTGACCCATTACAGACAGTTGACAAGAAGATGTGAGTAACAGTAGGGAGAAATTAGTAATGGGGAAATTAAGTTTAGGTTTTGTAATGACCCAACCACTCCCAGTCTTTATTCAGGCCTAATCTGATGGTATCCAGTTTGCAAATTAATTCTGGTTCTGCAGTTTCACGCTGGAGTCTCTTGAATCTCAACTATACAGCTGTTATTGAGTGTAAGACTTAAGAACATAAGAATGGCCATACTGGGTCAGACCAAAGGTCCATCCAGCCCAGTATCCTGTCTACCAACAGTGGCCAATGCCAGGTGCCCCAGAGGGAGTGAACCTAGCAGGTAATGATCAAGTGATCTCTCTCCGGCCATCCATCTGCACCCTCTGACAAACAGAAGCTAGGGACACCATTCCTTACCCATCCTGGCTAATAGCCATTAATGGACTTAACCTCCATGAATTTATGTAGTTCTCTTTTAAACCCTGTTATAGTCCTAGCCTTCATAACCTCCTCAGGCAAGGAGTTCTACAGGTTGACCGTGCTCTGTGTGAAGAAGAACTTCCTTTTATTTGTTTTAAACCTGCTGCCCATTAATTTCATTTGCTGACCCCTTGTTCTTATATTATGGGAACAAGTAAATAACTTTTCCTTATTCACTTTCTTCACACCACTCATGATTTTATGTATCAGAGGGGTAGCCATGTTAGTTTGGATCTGTAAAAAGCAACAGAGTCCTGTGGCACCTTTAAGACTAACAGATCATAATTTTATATACCTCTATCATATCCCCCCTTAGTCTCCTCTTTTCCAAGCTGAAAAGTCCTAGCCTCTTTAATCACTCCTCATATGGGACCCGACCCGTTCCAAACTCCTAATCATTTTAGTTGCCCTTCTCTGAACCTTTTCTAATGCCAGTATATTTTTTTTGTGATGAGGAAACCACATTTGTATGCAGTATTCAATATGGGGGTGTACCATGGATTTATATAAGGGCAATAAGATATACTCCATCTTATTCTCTATCCCTTTTTTAATGATTCCTAACATCCTGTTTGCTTTTTTGACTGCCGCTGCACACTGTGTGGATGTCTTCAGAGAACTATGACTCCAAGAGCTCTTTCCTGATTGGTTGTAGCTAATTTAGCCCCCATCATATTGTATATAGTTGGGGTTATTTTTCCCAATGTGCATTATTTTACGTTTATCCACATTAAATTTCATTTGCCATTTTGTTGCCCAATCACTTAGTTTTGTGAGATCTTGTTGAAGTTCTTCACAGTCTGCTTTGGTCTTAACTATCTTGAGCAGTTTAGTATCGTCTGCAAAGTTTGCCACCTCACTGTTTACCCCTTTCTCCAGATCATTTGTGAATAAGTTGAATAGGATTGGTCCTAGGACTGACCCTTGGAGAACATCACTAGTTACTCCTCTCCATTCTGAAAATTTCCCATTTATTCCTACCCTTTGTTCCCTGTCTTTTAACCAGTTCTCAATCTATGAAAGGATCTTCCCTCTTATCCCATGACAACTTAATTTATGTAAGAGCCTTTGGTGAGGGAACTTATCAAAGGCTTTCTGGAAATCTAAGTACACTATGTCCACTGGATCCCCCTTGTCCACATGTTTGTTGACCCCTTCAAAGAACTCTAATAGATTAGTAAGACACGATTTCCCTTTACAGAAACCATGTTGACTTTTGCCCAACAATTTATGTTCTTCTGTCTGACAATTTTATTCTTTACTATTGTTGCAACTAATTTGCATGGTACTGACATTAGACTTACCAGTCTGTAATTGCCGGGATCACCTCTAAAGCCCTTTTTAAATATTGGCATTACATTAGTTATCTTCCAGTCATTGGGTACAGAAGCTGATTTAAAGGACAGGTTATAAACCATAGTTAATAGATCTGCAATTTCACATTTGAGTTTTCAGAACTCTTGGGTGAATGCCATCTGGTCCCGGTGACTTGTTACTGTTAAGTTTATCAGTTAATTCCAAAACCTCCTCTAGTGACACTTCAATTTGTGACAATTCCTCAGATTTCTCACCTACAAAGGACGGCTCAGGTTTGGGAATCTCCCTAACATCCTCAGCCATGAAGACTGAAGTGAAGAATTCATTTAGTTTCTCCGCAATGACTTTATAGTCTTAAAGTGCTCCTTTTGTATCTCTATTTAAGTGCTCATTTTGAATTTGTATTTTGTATCCATATTTCTACTTTAAAATTAAAATAAACTGTTTTTGAAGACTTTTAAGGTAAGTAGTAATCTCTCTCATACCTCCCCACCAAAATAAGGGCAAGCCTGGGTCACTTCAGAGCAGGTGTTTGTCATACAAAATAGTATCACCCAGTAAACCTATTTATTCAGCAACTAGTGGCTTTTTTCACTGGAAGAAGAAGTTTATATTTTAAAAGATTAACTTTATAAATTTCAAGTAAAGAAGCATTTTGAAATATATTTTAATTATGCCATGTAGGAATTGTGTTGCTTCTGGATTTTAACTTATCAGATCAAAATATTATTTCTACATCTATATATGAACATGATTAAAAGATGTGGAAATGATATTTTGTGGTGTTAATACATATTGCACACAATATATAAAAAATACGGATAATTCATGTACTGGTTCTTTGATGTCAGGTAAAGGAGGAATTGTATTCTAGTGATTTTTCCTTAGGGTTGGGAGTCAGGAAACTTTGACATTGATTACTATAGGACCTCGTGCAGGCAGATTCAGGTGTTGCCCTTCAGTTTTCTCCAGACTCACCCTACAGTCTTACACCAGTGTTTGCTGTGACCAATGGAAGGTGTTGGGGAAGAGCTAAATCATCATAATTGACATTCTATAGACCTTGGTCTCTGAGCACTGACAAATTCAAACTCTCCTTAGTTGACCTCTCATGTCTTCCCTGATGCTATATAGGTAAAATGTCTGTAACAGAGCTGGAATTTTTGCCTGGGCAGGCTGCATTTTTGACCCAGACTATTTCAGAAAATGTAAGACGTTTCCCTCATAAGAATTGTCTCTCATAAGTGTCACTGTACTTAGACTAGCACATAACTGTGGTGACTAAGTGGTCTCATTAATGATCTGGAGTATGGTGTGGACTGCACCCTCAGCAAGTTTGCAGATGACACTAAACTGGGAGGAGGGTAGATGCGCTGGAAGGTAGGGATAGCATACGGAGGGGCCTAGACAAATTACAGGTGAGTCTTATCTTACGCTGGGGTTACATTCCGCTGTCAGCCCGTAAAGCGAAAATTGCGTATCGTAAAAATTGCATTGAGTGTAATGGCAGGCAGAATCGCCCACACTACAGGTACAGTATTTAAATTATTTTTCTTTTTTGTGTGTGTGTTTGCTGACTGCACAAAGCTGAATTTGCACATGTTAAATGCGCGTAAGATGAGACTCGCCTGTAGAGGATTGGGCCAAAAGAAATCTGATGAGGTTCAACAACGACAACTGCAGAGTCCTGCACTTAGGATGGAAGAATCCCATGCACTGCTACAGACTAGGGACCAAATGGCTAGGCAGCAGTTGTGCAGAAAAGGACCTAGAAGTTACAGTGGATGAGAAGCTGGATATGAGACGACAGTACGCCCTTGTTGCCAAGAAGGCTAACGGCATTTTGGGTTGTATAAGTAGAGGCATTGTCAGCAGATCGAGGGACATGATCATTCCCCTCGATTCGACATTGGTGAGGCCTCATCTGGAGTAGTGTGTCAAGTTTTGGGCCCCACACTACAAGAAAGATGTGGAAAAATTGGAAAGAGTCCAGTGGAGGGCAACAAAAATGATTAGGGGACTGGAGCACATGACTTATGAGGAGAGGCTGAGGGAACTGGGATTGTTAGTCTGCAGAAGAGGAGAATGAGAGGGGATTTGATAGCTACTTTCAATTACCTGCAAGGGGGTTCAAAGAGGATGGATCTAGACTGTTCTCAGTGGTACCAGATGACAGAACAAGGAATAATGGTCTCAAGTTGCAGTGGGGGAGGTTTAGGTTGGATATTAGGAAAAACTTTTTCACTAGGAGGGTTGTGAAGCACTGGAATGGGTTACCTGGGGAGGTGGTGGAATCTCCTTCTTTAGAGGTTTTTAAGGAGAGGCTCGACAAAGCCCTGGCTAAGGTGATTTAGTTGAGGACTGGTCCTGCTTTGAGCAGGGGGTTGGACTAGATGACCTCCTGAGGTCCCTTCCAACCCTGATATTTTATGATCTGTTGGCAACTGTTGACTTCTGAATAGTGACCACTGGTACCTTTGCTCCCAGAATATTAATTATTGTCAGCACCTAACAAATATTACTAACAATGCTTGGCACTGGATAAGATACCCAGATAGCCTGTATCTGGACAGCATATAATGTAAACAATACAAAATGAATGAATTCAATGGGCTTACATAAATAGGGCCACAGGATCAGGTCCATTATCAACAGAGAGATGTCCTGCAGTGTCTTCAGGGAGACACAATAACCATCCCAGCTCTGTTGTTCAGAGCAGACTCCTTAAGGAAGGATTTCTGGAGCAGATTGTTAAATTAATCACAGGGATTCAGAAATGCTCTGCCACAAAGGCTTTGAATACATACAAGAGTGTGTATTCAAAGCTGTGTGTCGTGGGTCAGAGAAAAAGAGGAAGATGCCTTGACTGACATAACAATGCAAAGACTTAATTTTTTCATATATCCAAGTGAAACAAGGGCGGCCTCTCCTACTTGTAAGTGCTTTGATGCTCTAATGTGCCCTGAAGTCGGTGGGCTGAATTCTCCCCACTGATGCCTTGAGTGGAGATCACATAGGCTGGATATGGGCCATAGTCCCTGGTGCCAGAAGGAGCTCGTTGCACAGAAGCAATTCTAACTCACTAGAAGCTCAGAAGTAGTGGAACTCTGCTCTTCCATGCTGTGTGGCACAGAATGCACCCTCCCTCCCCTTACACTGGGGATAGCGAGGGTGGCTAGCACAGGAATTGGCCATGTAGCTTCCACTAGCTTAAAATTTGATGAATGGCTGTTGTACGCGGGGGAAATTCTCTACAGGGGCTATCTTAAGTGACCTTAACAAACCAGAGAATCTGGCTCAGTGTGTGTGGGGTAAGAATATTGTTTGTTTGCTAAGAGCAGCTGGAAGCTTTGCCATTTAAATTGTGCAATTGCTTTAAGCTGTTGGTCATGGGTGGCTGAGTCCCATCTCCCCAAGGTGCCTGAGCTCTGGTTGAACATAAACCCCTGGGACTAGCACTTGATGCTGCAGGTAGAACAAAACCTCAGTTGTCTGTTATACTTTCTCTTTTAGGCCTGGGGAGGGACAAGGATGGCAGTAAGCAGTGTCACCCCCACTTAGGGTGACCAGATGTCCCGGTTTTATAGGGATAGTCCTGATATTTGAGGCTTTGTTTTATAAAGGCCCCTATTACCCCACCACCCCTTATTCCGATTTTTCATACTTGCTATCTGGTCACCCTACCCCCACTCTCACTGGGAGGCTTATTTCAGCAAATCTTAAAACAGACTGTTGGTGTTGGAATAACTATTCATTCATTAATGCATTCGGCCCAAGGAAGCAGACCAATACCCTTGTCATAGGTCTTAGATAACAAGTAAAGAACTGTGAAGAACACAGCCCTCAGGTCAAGAAGCTGGACTTTAAAGAAAGCACAGAGACCAGTTTGCTCTGCATTTTCAAGTGTGACACCTTGGGTTAAATCCTGTACTTGGTGCCTCACGCCTTAAACAAGCAGGGACTGACACTCTGGCTGGATGAACAGGGGAAGAAAAAACAGGAACCTCTTTCTGAACCTGAACTCCAACACCCTCTGAGGGTTTCCTGGCCTCTCCTAACTGACAGCCCTTAAGAAACTGTGAGCCAAATCCTGCCCTGACTTCTGCTTCATGCAACATCCCTAAAGTCAACATGTTGCTATAATATTAACTTGGGGGAGGAAAAAGGAGAGAGAAGGTGCTGTCCTTCCAGATTGAGGAGGTACAATTTCTGCTTTCAAGTATCAGAGAGGTAGCCGTGTTAGTCTGGTTCTGTAAAAGCAGCAAAGAATCCTGTGGCACCTTATAGACTAACAGACGTTTTGCAGCATGAGCTTTCGTGGGTGAATGCCCACTTCGTCGGATGCAAGAGTGGAAATTTCCAGGGGCAGGTAAATATAAGCAAGCAAGAAGCAAGCTAGAGATAATGAGCTTAGATCAATCAGGGAGGATGAGGCCCTGTTCTAGCAGTTGAGGTGTGAAAACCAAGAGAGGAGAAACTGGTTCTGTAGTTGGCAAGCTATTCACAATCTTTGTTTAATCCTAAACTGATGGTGTCAAATTTGCAAATGAACTGAAGCTCAGCAAGTCTGGTCCTAAAGTTTTTTTGCAAGTCTTACAAGTCTGGTCCTAAAGTTTTTTTGCTGGAGGATGGCCACCTTAAGATCTGCTATTGTGTGGCCAGGGAGGTTGAAGTGTTCTCCTACAGGTTTTTGTATATTGCCATTCCTAATATCTGATTTGTGTCGATTTATCCTTTTCCTTAGAGACTGTCCAGTTTGGCCGATGTACATAGCAGAAAGGCATTGCTGGCATATGATGGCATATATTACATTGGTGGATGTGCAGGTGAATGAACCGGTGATGGTGTGGCAGATCTGGTTAGGTCCTGTGATGGTGTTGCTGGTGTAGATATGTGGGCAGAGTTGGCATCGAGGTTTGTTGCATGGATTGGTTCCTGAGCTAGAGTTACTATGGTGCGGTGTGCAGTTACTGGTGAGAATATGCTTCAGGTTGGCAGGTTGTCTGTGGGTGAGGACTGGCCTGCCACCCAAGGCCTGTGAAAGTGTGGGATCATTGTCCAGGATGGGTTGTGGATCCCTGATGATGCGTTGGAGGGGCTTTAGCTGGGGACTGTATGTGATGGCCAGTGGCGTCCTGTTGGTTTCTTTCTTGGGTTTGTCTTGCAGTAGAAACTGAGGAACCACCTGATCAGCATCCTATACAGCAAACAGGAAAACATCAAAAAAGAGCTCTCCAACCTGGAGACTCTCCCTAAGACAGGAGATCTACATTACTCACTTCACCTCTCTACAAAGGAAAAAGGACTGTAAGCTGTCTAAACTCCTACCTGCCACATGGGGCCACAACCATGGTACCCCTAACCCACCCAGCAATATCGTCAACCTATCCAACCACACACTCAGCCCAGAAGAACAGTCTGTCCTATCTCGGGGACTCTCCTTCTGCCCTGCCACCCCCACCAACATGATACAGTTCTGCGGTGATCTGGAAGCCTACTTTCGCCGTCTCCGACTCAAAGAATACTTTCAGGACAACACTGAACAGTGCACTAATACACAGTTACCCTCCCACCAACAGCACAAGAAGAAGAACTCCACATGGACTCCTCCTGAGGGTCGAAATGACAGTCTGGACCTATACATTGATTGCTTCCGCCGACGTGCACAGGCAGAAATTGTGGAAAAACAACATCGCTTGCCTCACAACCTAAGTCGTGCAGAACGCAATGCCATCCACAGCCTCAGAACCCATCCTGACATTATAATCAAAGAGGCTGATAAAGAAGGTGCTGTTGTCATCATGAACAGGTCTGACTACCAAAAGGAGGCTGCCAGACAACTCTCCAATACCAAATTTTACAGGCTACTTCCCTCAGATCCCACTGAGGAATACACTAAGAAACTGCACCATCTACTCAGGACACTCCCTACACTAACACCAGAACAAATCAACATACTCTTAGAGCCCCAACCACGGTTATTCTATCTACTACCCAAGATCCACAAACCCGGAAATCCTGGACGCCCCATCATCTCGGGCATTGGAACTCTCACTGAAGGACTGTCTGGATATGTGGACTCTCTGCTCAGACCCTACGCCACCAGCACTCCCAGCTATCTCCGTGACACTACTGATTTCCTGAGGAAACTACAATGCATTGGTGACCTTCCAGAAAACACCATCCTAGCCACCATGGATGTAGAGGCTCTCTACACAAACATCCCACACGCTGATGGAATACAAGCTGTCAGGAACAGTATCCCTGATGATGCCACAGCACAACTGGTTGCTGAGCTCTGTGCCTTTATCCTCACACACAACTATTTCAAATTTGATGACAATATATATCTCCAGATCAGTGGCACCACTATGGGCACCCGCATGGCCCCACAATATGCCAATATTTTTATGGCCGACCTGGAACAACGCTTCCTCAGCTCCCGTCCACTCACACCCCTTCTCTACCTATGCTACATTGATGACATCTTCATCATCTGGACCCATGGGAAGGAGACTCTGGAAAAATTCCACCACAATTTCAACAGCTTCCACCCCTCCATTAACCTCAGCCTGGACCAATCTACACGGGAGGTCCACTTCCTAGACACCACGGTGCTAATAAGTAATGGTCACATTAACACCACCCTATACCGAAAACCTACTGACCGCTATGCCTACCTTCATGCCTCCAGCTTCCATCCCGGACACACCACAAGATCCATTGTCTACAGCCAAGCACTGAGGTACAACCGTATCTGCTCTAACCCCGCAGACAGAGACCAACACCTAGAAAATCTCCACCAAGCATTCTCAAAACTACAGTACCCGCACGAGGAAATAAGGAAACAGATCAACAGAGCCAGACGTGTACCCAGAAGCCTCCTACTGCAAGACAAACCCAAGAAAGAAACCAACAGGACGCCACTGGCCATCACATACAGTCCCCAGCTAAAGCCCCTCCAACGCATCATCAGGGATCTACAACCCATCCTGGACAATGATCCCACACTTTCACAGGCCTTGGGTGGCAGGCCAGTCCTCGCCCACAGACAACCTGCCAACCTGAAGCATATTCTCACCAGTAACTGCACACCGCACCATAGTAACTCTAGCTCAGGAACCAATCCATGCAACAAACCTCGATGCCAACTCTGCCCACATATCTACACCAGCAACACCATCACAGGACCTAACCAGATCTGCCATCACCGGTTCATTCACCTGCACATCCACCAATGTAATATATGCCATCATATGCCAGCAATGCCCTTCTGCTATGTACATCGGCCAAACTGGACAGTCTCTAAGGAAAAGGATAAATCGACACAAATCAGATATTAGGAATGGCAATATACAAAAACCTGTAGGAGAACACTTCAACCTCCCTGGCCACACAATAGCAGATCTTAAGGTGGCCATCCTCCAGCAAAAAAACTTTAGGACCAGACTTCAAAGAGAAACTGCTGAGCTCCAGTTCATCTGCAAATTTGACACCATCAGCTCAGGATTAAACAAAGACTGTGAATGGCTTGCCAACTACAGAACCAGTTTCTCCTCCCTTGGTTTTCACACCTCAACTGCTAGAACAGGGCCTCATCCTCCCTGATTGATTTAACCTCGTTATCTCTAGCTTGCTTCTTGCTTGCTTATATTTACCTGCTCCTGGAAATTTCCACTCTTGCATCCGACGAAGTGGGCATTCACCCACGAAAGCTCATGCTGCAAAACGTCTGTTAGTCTATAAAGTGCCACAGGATTCTTTGCTGTTTCTGCTTTCACTTACTGTAGGAGTCCGGTGTGGGGGCTCAGGTGCGGCTGGGAGCCAGGCCGCCTCACTACGCGAGGCTAGTAAGCAGTTCAGTCTCCAGAGTCCGAGCCCTAGGTCAGGGCGGGACAGTAAATAGTAGTACCCGGGCTCAGGCCCTCAGGCAGGGCTGAGCAAAACCAACAGTAGTTAAGGCCCAGCCCTTGGTCAGGGCGGGGCAACAAACAGTAGTTCGTAGGCTCAGACCCCCAGGCAGGGACTGAGCAAACAAAGTCAGAAAAGCCCAAGCCCTAGGTCAGGGCAGGCAACAAGCAACAGTTCAGGGGCTCAGGTCCTCAGGCAGGAGCCGAGCAAACAAAGTCAGTAAAGCCCAAGCCCTAGGTCAGGGTGGGGCAACAAGCAATAGTTCAGAGGCTCAGACCCTCAGGCAGGGGCTGAGCAAACAAAGTCAGTACTTTAGGGCTCAGGTCCTCAAGCAGGAGCTGAGCAAACACACAGCAGTCTAGGGGCTCAGGTCCTCAGGCAGCAGCTGAGCAAACAACAGTAAGTCCAGGCTTCTATGCCTGAGCGCTGGTGGGAGGGGGAGACTGCCACCCGTGAGTGGGGTGGCAGGGGGGACACAGGCCCACCCACTCCACTGTGTCCCAGCCCGGGTCCCTAACAGCAGCAGTTAGTCTGCTGCTGTGTCGGTGGGGTCCTGACCGCAACACACCAACATTGGCTCGAAGTCTGCTGTAGCCAGACTGGGGTCGGCTACCCCCGGGCTACTTCCAATCTCCCCCTCCATTGGTACCTGCTCATCTCTAGCGTCCTCCACCGGGTCCCACACCATGGGCTCCTCGGGGTGCTGAGCGCTGGATCGGTCAGGCTGCTCCTCAGGACGCGGAGCTCGGGGATGCTCAGGCAGCTCCTCGGGGTACCGGGCTAGGGGAAGGCTCGGCCAGCCCTCCTCAGGGTACCGGGCTCGGGGAAGGCTCGGTCCAACAGGAGCTCGGTCAGTAGCGTCTGTCCTCTCCGGCAGCCGGGTGGCAACTGAGCGCTGGGCCCGGGCCTTTATACTTCCTGTCCCGCCCCTTGACTTCTGGGGGGGCGGGGACAGGTGGCGGTGGCTCCGCCCACTGAGGCGGCTGTTCTGGCTCGTCCCTCTCAGGTGCGGCTGGGAGCCAGGCCGCCTCACTACACTTACCTTGGTGTAAATCTAGAATAAATCTCTTGACTTCAATGGAGTTACCCTTGATTTACGCTGCTAGGAAAGCAGTACTTGGTCTAGCAAGTAGTTGCAGTAATGCCGGACAAGCATACAGGGAGGTTACATGAGAAGAAAAAACAAAGCCTTCATGAAAAGTGTAGTTTTTAACTGAATATCTGCTAGGCCTTGGGTCCCACAATGAGGCCACTGTTTCTTTGTTTATATACGTTTGTTGACTTTAGTTTGAATGATTCCTTTTTTTAAAGAATCCAGGGCTCAGTTTTAGACAATCATTTGCAGTATAAATGTTCTCTGTCCCTGTGTATGTGTATTCTTTTCTAGCCCATTGGACTTTTAGTGAAGGGAAACGAACCCAAAAGGGTTGAAGTATTTGTCATTTCAGAGGCAATCCCAGAATCTCTTCCCCCCCCTTTTTTTTTAAGGCTGTAGTGCTGCTCATTAGAAACAATTAATCTCTAGTGCTCTCATCTGTTAGTTCACTCCACTGTCATGTGCCCAATCAGCTGTGAAGAGGCAGCCAGGCATCACAGACTGACCATCTCTTCAAATGTTTCTCTTCATTTCCCCTCCTCACAGGTCTTTAAATACACAAGTGCATGAACATAGTATATGTATGACACTCGCATCTAAATGCAACAAAACCCTTCTTTGAACACCATTCTCACAAGATAAAGGGCATCTGGGCACCTTCTGCTGCCTTTGAAAATTAGTCTTGTGATCTAATTAGTACTGGATTTTCAAGTGAGGGGAAAATCGTATTCATGGGTGTCTGAGTGCTTTGAGAGGATCAGCTCTGCTAGGGAGGATGCCGAGGAGTCAGAGCCCTGCCCCAGTAGATTTTCTCCAATAAGTGTTTTTCTTATCAGTAAAGCAACTTCAAAACACAGTTTTAAAACTTTGGCACATTCTCTCTAGTGGCTTCTCTTTTGAATAACTGATGCTGTCATTAACCAGTGGTATTGTTGAAACACGTTGGGGAGCGATGGGGCATCACTCAGCCAGCTCAGGTTCTATTTCTCAATACCCTTCAGCCATGCTCATTATATGAACCTTTGTAAAAACCTGTGTTTTCCCCATCTGAAATCTGGATTAAGGATTTCATCAATAGTTGGTTTCTCTATATATAATTAATTTGAAAATGCTCTGTGTATTTCAATGGTTTCCAACCTGTGGGCTGTGCATCACAGGGGAGTTGCTAGCAGATGTCTGGGATGGCTAAACTTGCTCAGTTCCCTGTCTCTCATCCTCATTAAGTAGATTTGATCAACCATTTGTAACCAGGTCCACACTGTGACAGAATACACCCCTGTATTCACACCCTACACTCTTGTAGTAATCTTCGTACAAAGAATGCCTTGTAAGGTATCCTTTGAAAACACACACATTTGCTGGTCAGTATTATCTTAGTAAAATGAATGTGGCAATGTTGTATGTGAAGTTAAGATTCCACTGTAGGCTGTTAACACATGTTCTAAACCCCACAGCCCTGTCCTAAGCAAAGGAAAGACTGTATACTTGCCTTAATCTGAATTTAACGGTAAACAGTCATCAAGCAGGAAGGGAAGACAAAGAAAGTTCAAAGAGATGGGGGGAAAACATCAGGAACTATCCTTCCACATAGACTTTGTCTCCTGGGTCTCAGCTGTAAATGTTTTTCAAGAGGGGGACTGAAACTATAAAAAGGAGGGACAAACAGCCCAAGGCACCCCTCTCTCCCTGCCCATTGCATTCCCTGAACCTGAGAATATAAAAATAAACAGCTATTGGACTGGGGGTAGGGGGTGGTCCTGACCTGAAAGCTTGGTCAGTAATCTGCTAGAGCATGTGGTGAGTTTTTTAGGTAGATACCATAAGCATTTTATCTTATAATCATTTCTGACATTTATGCCTCATTACTTATACGCATTTAAAATCTCTTTATAGTTAATTTGTTTTACTGTTTTATTTAATCCAATATGTCTAAGTTAAAGTGTCTGGGTACTCTCATTAAAGGAATCATATGCCAGCTCCTTATTTTAAAGGAATTACAGACTTAATATATTTTTTACTGTCTAGGAGACCCACTAAATCGACCGCAAATGCATCGATCACCGCATGTCGAACCCCCAGTAAGCGTAGACAAGCCCTTACATGCTGGAGGATGTTTGGTGAGGAGTCCAGGGTGGAGGCTACAGCAGCAAAGCAGTATAAAGGGCACCTCAGGTTACAGGGCAGAGGTGACACAGCCCCCCACTAGTCTAGATTGTGCCCTAGTTTGTTGCACCCACTCAGAGGCCATAAGTGTCCCACAAGACATTACACTGATTCCTGCAACAACTGCTGCCGGAACTGACTCCTTTAAGTCACCATAGGAACCAGCACAAAGTGTTGTAGGGAGCACCCAAGGAGGACTTGGTGGGAAAGGCTGAATCCATATTCCCAGACTGAAAAAAGGCTGAGAATAACATCATGTTAAGATGTCTCTGTAAAGCTTCACACCGTATGCCTGGCCAGAGATCCAGGTAAGCAGGGAGTAAATATGACCACCACTGTACTGCTCTGTTGTGACATGCTGTTTCAACAGACTTATTCCTTCCCTTGGGATTTCCCAGTGCTTCCTATTGTCCCTAGGCTAGTCTGTCTTTCAACCTGTAAATTCTTTCGGGCAGGGGCTGTCTTGTGTGCTCAAGCAGTAGTAGTCACCAAAAGGGTTAGCAGCAGTTTAAAAACAACTGTTGTGTACAGAAAACCCCCAGAAGAAACTGAGACCAGGTTTCTCCAATCTGCTAAGATCACTCAGCAGAGTGGCCTTACAATGGCTGGAGATGGCCAGTGGAGAATCCTCTTTTGTGCAGTGGACCAGTCTGCCCAAACAGAGCTCCTCTGGAGGCAGCTCTTTGAACTTCTGTGACAGCCACCCCTTAGGCTCCTGGCACAAAGGGAGGAAGGGGGCATGAGGGGTGTCCTGGGGGTGGTGTGTGGACAGAACAAGGGGGAAAAGAGGGCACAGTGGAGTGGAACTTTAGCATACACATTCTCTACTGGAGAAATGTCCCTGAGGAACCTTACTCTAGTGGCATAAACTAGAGCATCTCCTGGGCAACTCTATTTGTCCCAGGACTGTGTGGCTGATAATCTGGATCTTTGACAGGGTTTTCAACATCAATCCAATTTTCTCAGCTTTAACCCCATCACTTTTGAGACCTCCTTTCTTGTGGTAGAAACAGACAGAATTTGCTTTGCAGCACACTGACACCTTTCCAGAACTCCATCACTGCTGCTGCTTGATGCAGCTTCTGTACGTTGGGCAAACCTACCTTTGAAGAGGTACTAATCCAGTTTCAGGGGTTGGCCAGAGCAGATGGAATACTGGACTAGTACTCAAGAGACTTGGCTTCTATTCCTAGCTCTGCCTAGCTCTGCCACTGGGTAGCTAGATGACCTTGGGCAAGTCACTTCACTTCCATGTACCTCAGTATCCCCATCTATAAAATGAGGATAATGAGGCTTGCCTCTCTTTTTTCTTTCTTTCTTTTTTTTTTTTGGTCAAACACTTCTAGATTTATGGTTGAAAAGTGCTATATAAGATCTAGGTATTCTTATTACTTTTGTTCAGTGTACCTAGTCTGGCACTGAAATGGTTATCTAGAGGAATTTGTAAAATGCTTTCTAACTACAGGTGCTGAGTGAGTTTCTTCTATAGCACTTCCTTCCTCCACTAGTGTAGGCTGAGACTAGGCATTTTTCTTTTTGGAGTTCTTTAGCCAACAAGCCAAACCAATACCCAGTGCAGTAGTTAATACAAAGGTAGCAGGAACATGGCTGTGTTTAGATGTCTTTTGTGTTCAGGACTGGAAATTAATATTTTATCCCAATTTATGCACAATATTGAACTGTGATCTGAAAGAGGCATTGGTGAACGAATCTGGATGATAAAAGAATCCACCTGATTCTTCACCCAGAACTTGATCCAAACTGAGTTGTTTTGAAGTTATCCCAATAGCTTTTTGTTTTTATTTGCTGTTGAAGGGTGATGTGCAGTGACTCATGATGCTTCCCAGTGGTCTGTTGACATTGGGATCAGAAGGATGAACTCAACAGTATGATGTGCCAAATGTCAGGAACTCAGCTGCCTCTGGGCTTGGTTGCTTATTAACCCAATATGCTCAGCTGGGCCCAATAAACTCACTAAGTGATTGGTCAGAAAAGCCAAGAGATCATCATTTAAGATCTGTTGCAACAGCAGTACTGTGGCTGCTCAATGTTCCATGCCTGCAGCTGTGCTAATCTGCTTCCTGTCAAGCCCTTGCTCCCACATTGTCTGCTCCATGCCAGCCTAGTGCCTGCCTACTTCTGAACTCCTGCCTTCCTGGCCACCCCACCAGTCCTGTCCTCTCATTTTGCACTCACTACTAGGCCAGACTCCTGCTCTGACTTCTATGTCACATCACCTACACCTAGGCGTGTGACATCAAATACCTGCTGTGTTGCTTCCTGTTTGCTGTCTGTGACCCAGGGACCTCTTGGTACCAACTGGTAGATGGCATAGGGGCTCCTAGGGGTTTACAGGGGCTTGTAAACAGCCCTTGGGGCTGGTATATGCATAATAATTCACCAAAGGGTGACCTGTAAAGTCTCTACCAAGAGTCAGCAACTTACTGGTCATCATAGTCCTTGTGAAATGTATATACTGATAGCACTTAAGAAACTGTATCTATATACTAGAAATTATGGTCTTGAAGTTAAAAGCAGATCCTCAGGAGGTGGCAGGCCTTGGACAGATTCTGTTCAGGCAGGGGGGTAGGAGACATCTCTCTTTGGTCAGGTATCTATTGTGTGTCTCACATTGGAAGTCTATTTGCAACATAGTGCCACCAACTAATCAAGATTGCAAAATTGACAAAAGATTGTGAAATCTCCAGAAAGGAACACGCAGCAGGAGGGGGTTTGGCTTATGAATAAAGACCAAAGGACTGTTTTGATATATCTGGGGTTGCAAGGAGAGAGACAATATCCTTCACTAAGAAGAGGAATTGCTAGCATGTTCTGCCTTATGAAAGTAGGGTCACAGCCAATCTGGCTGAAAAACTCTGCAAAGCTAAATTTCATTAGACAGGAAAGTATCTTGATTAACTAAGTTTTAGGCTGTAGAATGCATGCTATGATTTTGGTGACAACTAATTATTTCCAATATTTCTACTTTCTATCATTTTGAGTCTCTACCCTTTTGTTAAATAAACTTTACTTATTTTCCACTATAAAAATCTAAGTGCTGTGTGTTAAATGGAGCAGTGACCTAAAGGTAAGCTGGTAAGCTGGTGTACATTGCTTCTTTCGGAGCAGCAAGTGGACAAGGGGCTGGTCACTCCAGGGGGAATCTCAGAGGGCATGGAGGTTGGAGCCTGCCTATTGCTAACCTGCAGAGGGATAGCAGGACCTGCATAGGCTCACAGAGGGAGTATTTGTGTGGCCTGTGAGCATTGGAGTCAGGGAACTGACTCATGGCACACACAGGCAAGGCTTTTTCACAGTAGGGCTAGTGGTAGCAAGGTGCCTCCCAACCCTGGGTGCCCCAGGGAAGCATCCCACTAAGGGCCAGAATCTGGTTCCTCACCCATGTTAATTATTACCTCAATCCACAAATAGCCCTATTGAAATCAATGGGACTATACTCAGAGTAAGGCACTACGCAGTAGTGTGACAGATCCACTGCAACTGAGTGCCATAATGGATACTTGGCTGAACTGTCTGTCTCTGGTCCCCAGTGCCACAGCATTTCCCACATATATTCCCAGATTTCATCCACATATGGGCTCCCTGACTCTGGGTCAAATTCTGTTACATAGAAATCTGGACTCAGGCTGATTTCCATTATTAAGGACTGACAGACTATTTTGCAGTCTGTGATTTCAGTGGAGTGACTCTGGATTCTTACCTGTTTACGTGAGAGCAGAATTTGACCCTGCTTCCTGACACAGGAGAACAGAGTGAAACAAGGGTGACTCGTTTTTCAAAAACAGGAGGACCTGCAACAGTGTCACTGCCTTCACTATGAGATCAGAGAGAAGCGTGTTCCTATGGGAACACTAAAGCTGAATATCTTGCTTGTTTATGGGTATAACGCTCATAGTTGTTGCATTAATGTCATTTTTATATTGAATTCTGCAACTTCCTCAGGCTTCTTTTCTTTTGTGCTTTCTGTATCTGAGCTTTTGTTAGTCAGTTGTTATACAGGGAGTTTTACAATGTTTCTTTTACGTACAGGCCTTTTCAGCTGTCATGCTTTGTGGTAATCCCATTCATTCTAGATGTATAGTACATCTATTGTTTGGGGTGTGTGGCTTTTTTTAATGCACGTTTCACTTGAGATTCAATCTCATTTGCCACTTGTCAGCAAGATCAATGACCTGTTGAATTTAACTGGCAACAGCCTCTGTTCACAGGTCATTGCTGTCCAGGTCTTGTTTTATCAATAGCTGTAACAAGGCTGCAGAACTGTCTGCCAATCATTTATAACAGATGGAGGATGGCACAGGTCTAAATAGAGACCAAAATGAGAATTCTTCTTTTTTTTAACTAATCAGACAATGATCCATTTATTCTCATGTCACCAGTAAATGTCTAGAGCGCCATTTAAATGTGATGTGTAAAGAGAGAAGACAGGTTTGTCCTTTTTTCCCCTTTATAAAATATGAATTGTGTGGAATAAATGTTTCCCTTTTTACATTAAAAATCAAGGGCTTGTCCATAGATTCTTCCAGGACAACTGGAGTATTATATCAGAGGTACTATACAAGTGAAACCTGATTTATTAAGAATGTGGTCTTTTTTTTTGCTTTTTTAATTACACCCACTTAATTCTAACACCCAAGAAATATTTGGGAGAAAAGATATCCTGGTTAAAGGTTTGGTAACTCTCTGTCCTTTCAGTCAAGAACTGGGTAATCACAGCTCTGAGACCTCCAGAGAGGTAAAGTAAGCAGGAAGAAAAATTTGCAACTAAGCAAAATCCTTTCAGGCCTTGTTACTATATAATTAAGTGAAAGAGCACAAACCCTGTTTATTTCCCTGGCAGGTCACCTTTTAACTGGAACTGAAAAAAGCCTTTTTGAGAAATTCCAATAAGCATTGTTGTTTGGTCTGGCTTATAGTCAGAAACAGATTAATATGTCATGACTTAACTTTGCTGATTGGGTTTGCTGTTGGGGAAGCAAAAACAATTGCCAAAAGCTCTTAACAGAACTAGCAACATCCTTTCTAAAATACTCCAGTATTCAGTTCTAATGGTCTCAAATGCTGCAGCCTGCCTAGCAGAGCTACTGTAGTGTTTTGGTCATGACAGTGGTGGTTTGTGGTGTTGTGGGGTTTTTTTTTTGTTTTTTGTTTTCCCTCACGGGATTACTGGAGGACACCAAAACACTCATTCTCATTTTCTTTTCCCCCAGGCCCCACCCCTTTTCTTTTGTTGATCTACCTACTTCCCGTGCATGTGTGTATTTGTAATACATCCATCATTGCAGCATAGTATTTGAGCACAGTTCTCCCTTCCAGCTCATTATTAAAATAGGATTTGCATTTTTAAAAAGCCCCATTATTCTGCTCCACTTCTACTACCAGCTGCTGTTAATTTGCCTTATTCCTCCCACACTATATGAGGGCTTAAAGAGGCAGCAGCAGCATCCCATGTTAGCCATTCTGGCAGGGCTGATGATTCTAGGGAGAAAATGGAGGACATAGTAGGTTGGACAAATCATTTTTTTTCCCCAAAGGTAAAAATAAAATGTCTATAACAGAAATAAAAAGCTATCACTAAGCTTACGTGTCCACAACAAGGAAACCACCACGAACCACCAAGACAGAGCTGTTCCCAGCCTAAAGAGCTCTGTTGTAGCACTTCTCTTATAGCCACTTGGTACAGTGACAGGAAGGGTTCTCCTACTGCTGTAGTTAATCCACTTCTGTCATAAACAGATAGTTAAGGGTTAAGGTCTCTTCTACCTGTAAAGGGTTAACATGCAGTACCTGGTGACCACCTGACCAGAGGACCAATCAGAGACGAGATAATTTCAAATCTCTGTGGAGGGAAGCCTTTGTCTGTGTTCCTTGTTTGCTCAGAGCTCTCTTTGGATCTAAGAGAGGTCAGTCATGTCTCCAAGTTCTCCTGGAGTAGTTTCTACTATTTAATAGTGAGTATTAATTAGAAAGGCGGATTAGTCTTTTGAGTTGCTTTCTATATTTGCAATTGTGAGTTTTGCTGAAGGAAATTCTTTATTCCTGTTTGCTGTTACTTTGCTTTCACTGAGAAAGAAAGGGGGAGGGGGAATTCTCTCCAGAGATTGATAAGTTTAGACCCTGTATATTGTTCCAATTTGGTTACAGAGACAGTGACTTTTCTTTTTATTCTTTAATAAATTCTTTTCTATTAAGGACTTGATTGATCTTTCTTTGGGTGGATTCTCAGGGAAAGGTATCCCTCTATAGTTAAATCCCGGTGTCTCTCCTAGGAAAAGGGAGGGGGGAGGAAGCAGGGGGGAATGGTTTATTTCTCCTGGGTGTAAGAACTCCATGGATTTGGGGCTCTTGGAATCCCCTAGGATTTTGGGGAAGGACGGTGTCTCAATCCACGTACCTGATTGAGTGGTGGCAGCTTTTACTAGATCTAAACTAGGATTTTAGTTTAGAGGGAAACCAGTGCAGGTCCCCACATTGGAACCCAACAGCTCCAAGTGGGGGTGAGACCTATGACAACTTCCCTTAAAGGCGGTTGCTAGGATGACAGAAGGATTCTTCCATCAACCTAGCGCTCTCTACACTGGGGGTTAGGTTGGCTTAACTACATTGACTTTTTCATACCCCTGAGCCTGGGCCAACTTGACTTTTTAAAATTGGATGGTAACAGATTGCGAATACCAGCGATGACTTAGCTTGGTGATATTCTAAACAAAAAGAGCTGTCAGCCGTGCCTGTAGCTCTCCCCATTGCTTCACGCGTAATCAACAGACAACCTCTGCTTCAGATTAACACACAGGTGGAGTGACGGTCCTGAAATCTTCACTAGATGACATACAAAAACCTAAAAGCATTAGGTAACCTTCACTGGTTAGGCCCTGGTTCAGGAAAGCATCCCAGCTCAAGGAGGGCATTTAAGCATGTGTTTAAACTTTACATTCCAATGACTTCAGTCGTGCTTAAAATTAAATGTGTGCTTAAGTGCTTTCTTGGGTGAGGGAGAGAGATAAGCATGTGCTTAAGTGTTTTCCTATATCAAGGCTATAATGACTGCAATTAAGAGAAGTGAAGAGAAATAAGAAGCAGAGGCAAAACTATTTGTGCAGTATTTCTAAAAGTCATTGTCCATGCAGTAGTGTTGTAACGGTGTTGGTCCCAGGATATTAGATAGACAAGGTGGCTGGGTGGGGTAGTTTTGTTGGAGCAACTTCTGTTGATGAGAGAGACAAGCTTTTGAGTGACACAAAGCTCTTCAGGTCTGGGAAGTGTTCTCAGAGTCTCACAGCTTAAATACATGTTGGAACAATATAGTACAATACAATCTGTTCTACTCTGTATTTAGCTGTGAGACTCTGAGAACACTTCCTAGACCTGAAGAAGAGCTCTGTGTAAGTTTGAAAGCTTGTCTCTTACCAACAGAAGTTGGTCCAGCAAAAGAGATCACCTCTCACACCTTGTTTCTGTAAAGCATTCAGTACCTGGACAATATTATAGTGTCACAGGCAATTGGCTCTAATGTTAAATAACTGAAACAATTACATGATAAACTTAGAGGTATGTCTTCTTTTAGAACATGATAAACAGTTCTCGGTATAACTGGCATTATTTCCCAGTCTATAAATTTAAAAATAAGCAGTCGTGCTGTTTTCTCATACATTTTTCAGTGTCTCAATCTGAAACCTTGCTTGCTAAGTTTTTCATTATGATTGTCATTGGCCTATTAATTCTGAAATCTCTAGGGTAAATTCTATCTGATCTCTCCACTGATCTGTTGCATTTGAGTTGTCATTTACATAATCCATTTGTCTCTGATCTGGAAGCTGTCTATGGTCCTGGGTGTCAGACAGCATGTACTCAGTGTACTGTAATCCAGGAAGGAAGTACAGAAAAACTCTACACAACTCCCAACTCTTATTCTCAGTGTCTGGAGAATCCGTGCTATTCATGTTAAAGGGCTGCGCGTGTCCTTCACATTTACAATGTGAACACATTTAATGTATTGATTCTTAGTCTCAGATCCTGTTTCGGATAGGTGGTGAACACACAACTCTCACTGACTGCAATCTGAATTACAGATGCTCAGCACTTCTTAAATAAGAACTTTATTAGGGCACCAAACCACTGTTGCTATGCAATAACTAAATGTAGATACAGAATGTACACAACCCTGCCCTTCCCAGAGATTAGCAAGGTGCAGAGTGCCCTCTGCTCACTGGCTGTCCTGGGAGGGGAGGGTGCTCAGTACATCACAGATTGGATGACACAACACTGATGGGTGCCTTTCTTCCGACTCTGTTGGACTCATACAATAATGGACTTAACAATATTTTACACTTCTCTAACACCTGCCATGCAAGGTTTTTAATAATGTTCACGAGTAAGCCTAGCAATTGCACTGGGAGGGAAGGAAAGTATTATTGTTTCCATTTGTAACAATGCACTGGGGCCTGGGCTCACATCTCAATGAACCTTGAGCCCTTAAAAACTGGGCACTGGTATTGTGGGGCACACGATTAGGAGTGAGCATGTGACCTTGACGAAGCCAGATATAAGCCTTCTTTCCTGGTAGGCAGGGGTAGTAGACAGGAAACACAAAGAGTCACTCAGGGAAGTTGAGGGCTTCTCTCCAGAGGCCCAAGAAGGGCTAAGAAAAGGGAAGGACCTTACTCTTCCCTTCAGCTGGTGGAAGCTGAGAGAGTCTCCTGTAGGTAGTACCCAGTATCTTGATTTTTCCCTCCCTGGCTAGTGAATCTGCTTATACGATTTACCATTTCATAGATGAGGAAACTGAGGTATAGGGACTTGCCCAAGGTTACCCAGAGCTGAAAGTAGAGCTCACAGATCTCCTGATTCCCAGTCTGGTGCGCCTCCTATTAAGCACTTGAGGAGATGGCCGCTATGCAGGGGTGGTTTCATTTATGTACAGTTTATGCCCTATCTTTCTCTCGTGAATCCCCTTGATTTGTTAAGCTTTCTAGTGCTAGTAAATATTGCAGTGGAGCCTGTTAGACTGTGGAATGGTTTCCCAAGGGAAGAGCTAAAAACCCATTGCTTAAACTATTTGAAACTAGATTGGACAAAGCACAGGAAACAACGCAGCTCTGGGAAAGAGACTAACTACATGACCTATTTTATCCCTAACATCTATGATTGGATGATTCCAGGGCTGCTGACAGCAGGAGCAATTGCTGTGCACAGAGTAAAATTCACTGGTTTGGAAATAACTGTCTAGTGCATTCCATTTTTACAGTGTCTGCCTCCAAGCAGAACTGTTATCTCTTTCTGTTGAAACTTCCTGCTGTATACAAACAATGCAAACCCTGTATGTTTTCTAGCAACCAAACATACAGAAGAAATCTGCTGCCATGACAAGATAATGGAAATTGTATTACTATTGCTGTTACTAATTATTTAATATTTATATTACCACAACACTCAAAGGCCCCAATTGGGCTTAGGGTGCTAGGTGCTGTACAAACCTATATGAAGACCAAAGAGTTTACAATGTAGGAAGAGCTTCCTGGTACATCTTGAGTTGTGAGTGGGAGGGATACAATCAAATATAGACAATAGTCACATACTCTAATTATAAAGATGACATTTATTGCAAATGTATGCGCCAATTCTTCCCACCTTTTTCTCAGCCTTCCTTTCATTAAATGACTGACTTCTTATGAGATTCCTGACAGAGATATGCTTTAACAAGAGATTTGAAAAAGAAGAGGGAAAACGTGGATATTTATAAGGGGACCAAAGTTTCCTTTTGTGTCCTCTTCCCTTTTTCACTGGTGGTTTCTGCCTTGAAACTCTCATAGGATTTTGCAAGGAATAAGGGCAAAATGTTCTTTTTTCCATAAATTGTTCCCTTTTAGTCCACTGTTTTTGAACAAACATGCTTATTTTAGAGGCAGTGGAATCTAGTGGCTTGAACAAGGGACTCAGAATCAGGAGTCCTGGATTGTGTTACAGAACTGGGGACACGTTTGTTGCATGGCCTTGGGTAAATAATTTTACTTCTGTCTCATAATCACCATTTCACAGCAGGAGAAAACTATGATGCTTCCCACACTAGTGTCTAATACTCTGAAATCTGCAGCTGAATAGCACCCTAGAAGTGCAAAGTACTATTAATACTATGGTTTTGTTTTTTTATTTTATATTAAAAGATTCCTTGCAACCTTCCTCCAGTTCTAGAACTGCTACTGATAACTGCTTCCAGTGGATGCAAATATGAGAGCAGTTTTCAGTAGGGCTGGAGCTATAGAAGCCTCATTTCCCTTCACTAGTATCATTAACATTGCTGGAAAATAGGGAGTGCTTAAGGAATGAACAAAATAAACTTAAATAGGCTCCTGCAGAGTAGGAGGAATTTAGAGGGGACACAAGGACATGGAAGTAGAACTGTCTCAACTTAGCAGTAACAGGAAACACACCTGGAAATTAATAAAATCTAAAATGTAGATAAAACACACAAAGGGGCTTTTTCCCCTGGGGAGAGTAATCCATGTTTGACATTCTCTGCTCTGGAGAATCCACATTACTGGGTGTCAAGGATAACTGACAATTTCCAAGATACTGATGGTGTTTGTCAGGGCATAAGAATGGCCATAGTGGGTCAGATCAATGGTCCATCTAGCACAGTATCCTGTCTCCTGACAATGACCAATACCAGATGCCCCAGAGGGAAAGAATAGAACAGGACCAATCAGGTGATCCGTCCCCTGTTGTCCAGTCCCAGCATCTGGCAGTCAGAGGCTTAGGGACAACCAGCACATGGGGTTACATCCCTGACCATCTTGGATAATAGCCATTGATGGACCCGTCCTCTATGAACTTATCTAATTCTTTTCTGAACCCAGTTAAAGTCTTGGCCTTCACAATGTGCCCTGGCAACAAGTTCCACAGGTTGACTGTGTGTTGTGTGAAGTGCTTCCTTTTGTTTGAAACCTGCTGCCTATTAATTTCATTGGGTGACTCCTGCTGTTTATGTGAAGGGGTGAATAACGCTTTTTCTCTACACCATGCATGATTCCATAGACCTCTATTGTATTTCCCCTTAGTCGTCTCTTTTCCAAGTTGAACAGTCCCAGTCTTTTTAATCTCTTCTCACATGGAAGCTGTTCCAGACCCTTAATAATTGTTGTTGTCGCCCTTCTCTTACCTTTTCAATTTCTAATATCTTTTTTTTGAGACGGGGCGATCAGAACTGCACACAATGTTCAAGATGTGAGTATACCATGGATTCATATAATGGCATTATATTTTCTGCCTTACTATCTATCCCTGTCCCACAGGTGCCTCACATTCTGTTAGCTTTGACTGTAGCTGCACATTCAGTGGATGTTTTCAGAGAACTAGCCACAGTGACTCCAAGATGTTTCTCCCATCATTTTATATGTATAGTTGAGATTTGTTTTCCAATGTGCATCACTTTGCATTTTCCAACATTGAATTTAAGCTGCCATTTTGTTGCCCAGTCACCCAGTTGTGTGAGAGCCCTTTGTAGCTCTTTGCAGTCTGCTTTGGCCTTAACTATCTTGACTAATTTTGTATCATCTGCAAATTTTGCTATCTCACTGTTTATCCCTTTTTTCCTGCTCATTTATGAAGATGTTGAACAACACTGGTCCCAGTACAGATTTCTGGGGGACACTGCTATTTACCTCTTCGTATTCTGAAAGTGGGATTAGATAAAATAAAGGTTGTGGGGTAGCATTCTATATTAATGATGAGGTAGATTCTAAAAAATTAGAAGTGATGGATTTGATAAAATGGAAACTTTTTGGTCAAAATTACTTTAGGGAAGAGAGGTTCCAGGCTGCACTGGGATAATGCTTGGGGTCTGCTACAGACCACAAGGATCCAAATTGGATATGGATAGAGACCTTTTTGGTATTTTTAATGAAATAAATACTACTGGGAATTGTGTGCTTATAGGAGTCTTTAATTTCCTAAATATAGATTGGAGGACAAGTACTACTAATAATGGTAGGGACCTATATTCCTGGATATGTGATAGTCAACAGATTTCTTCATTAAAAAATCACTGGACCAACAAGAGGTGATGCTATTTTAGATTTAGTATTATGAGTAGCAAGGACCTCATGGAAGAACTGGTTGTAGAGGACAACCTTTCTTTGAGTGATCATGAATAAGGCAACGATTTAGTCATGAAATCTGTGACTTCCAGCAACCTGCGCAACTTCAGTGGTGGGGAGCTGCAGGGTCCCCTGTCACTGCGGGGGCCAGGAGCTGTGGGGTACCCCCTCCACCTCTGGTGGCCCCTGGACGCTGCGAGTGGCAGGGAACCCTGCAGCCCCTGGATGCCACAGATGGCGGGGGAACCCGAGTTGGTGGGGAAACGCAGCTCGTTGCTGACATGGGAGCTGAGGGTACTCCGCAGCTCCCAGCCCCTGCAGGGAGGGAGACCCCCTGAGCTGCAGGTGGCCAGGGAACCACCTAAACCTCTGTGCAGCTGCCCCGCTTCAGGTGGTGTGGGGACCTGCAGATCCCCATTTGGCCTCAGGTGTTTTTTAGTAAAAGTCATGGACAGGTCACGGCTTCCCTGAATTTTTCATTTGGCCGTGACTTGTCCATGACTTTTCCTAAAAATAACCATGACAAAATCTTAGCCTTAATCATGAGTTAATTCAGCTTAAACTAAATGGAAGGATAAACAAAAAAGGTCTGCAACTAGGGTCCTTGATTTCAAAAGGAAAACTTCAAAAAATTAAGGGAATTAGTCAGAGAAGTGGATTGAAGAACTCAAGGATATGAATTTGGAGCAGGCCTAGAATTAGGGCTTGTCTACACTGGCACTTTACAGTGCTTCAACTTTCTTGCTCAGGGGTGTGAAAAAACACCCCCCTGAGCGCTGCAAGTTTCAGCGCTGTAAAGTGCCAGTGTAGCCACTGCACCAGCGCTGGTAGCTATTCCCCTCATAGAAGTGGGGTTTTTATAGCGCTGGGAGAGAGAGCTGCAACTACACAGCCACCTTAAAGTGCTGGCCGCGGTCAGCGCTTTAATGTTGCTAGTGAAAACGTGCCCTAAGTTTCTGCAACTTTGATTTAAAGTATCTGAAGCCTACATCCCAAGTAAGGGGGAAAAAATTCACAGGGAGGCGTTCCACACCAAACTGGATGAGCAAACATCTGAAACAGGTTATTAAGAGAAAGCAGAAAGCCAAGAAGGGACTGATCAGCAAGGAAAGATACCTCTTGTAGATCAGAAAGTGAGTACTGCCAAAAGCCAAACAGAGTTGGACCTTGCAAAGAAAACTAAAAACAATAGTAAAGGTTCTTTTGCCATATAAATAAAAAGAAAACAAGGAAAGTAGGACTACTAAGCACTGAGAATGCAGTAGAGTTTCAAGATAATCTAGGTGTGTATGGTTGAACAGCTAAATTAATACTTTGACTTAGCTTCAATAAGAGTAACAAGGAGCTTGGGGACAGTGGCAGGGTGGCTAATGTGACCCAGGCTATGGAAGTAGATATTACCAAATCTGAGGTGGGAACCAAACTCAAACAGCTTAATGGGGCTGAAAGTGAGGGGCCCAGATAATCTCCCTCCAAGAATATTAAAGAAACTGGCACATGAAATTGCAAGCCAATAACAATGTTTACTGAATCCATGAACTTGGGGATTGTACACTGTGACTAGAGAATTGCAAATATAATACCTATATTTAAGAAAGGGGAAAAATGTGATCTCGGAAACTACAGGCCCATTAGTTTGTACTCGATTGTATGATCAGTCTTAGAACAAATCTTGAAAGTAAGAGTAGTTAAGGACAGAGGTAAATGGTAATTGGGATAAAACACAACATGGTTTTACAAAAGGTAGATCATGCCAGACCAACTTGATCCTCATTTGAGATGATAAATGACAGTCTGTACCATCCTTTATGTTATGTTTTGTTCATCCTTTTTACAAGACTATGATAAATTTTGTACAAAAGTGTCTTTTGAGGTATCATTTGAAAACTCATAATTTGCTGATCATTATTGTTCTGGTGAAATGTGTATGGCAAGGTTGTATGTAAAGTCATAAGAGTCTACTGTAGGACTTTACTGAGACATGCTTCAAGTTTAGAAAAGCAGACACAAACCAGTTCCTCACAGACAAAAGGCAAACTGATGCTCAGCCAAGTATCAACAAAATCAGATGGACTATCACCTGGTTATGCAGTAATTTTTTGGCAGAGAAAGAAAAGTGTGAGCGAGAACTTTACATGTTGGCAATGGAACAGCTGGAGGTTCCTGTTTAAACAGGCTGGCTGTTGCCTGAACCCCAGATAGAAACTATTCTTGAAAAGATATAAAAATGAGGAACAGAGGCCCCAAATCACCACCTCTCTCCCCTCATCTCTATTCATGGCATCAACAACATCTGAAAGACAAAAGCATAATTAAAATAGGAGAGGTGCCCTGGTGGAAAGATCCAGCCAGATAGCCTTAAACATGTGGTGAGAAAAACCTTTGCTTTAAATTCACTTATTTTTTTAAGTTAGGTATGTTTGCATTTTACCTTTTTATTTCTTTGTAACCAATTTTGACTTTTATGCCTCAATTCTTGTAATCTCTTAAAAACTTTCTGTAATTAATAAACTTGCTTTATTGTCTTAGCTAAACCAGTGTGCTTGAATTGAAGTGTTTGGGAACTTCCACTTGAGATAACAGTGTTTGTGCATGTCATTTTCCATTGGTGAAATGACAGAATTTCTATGAGCTTGTATTGTTCAGGACGGTGCTGGGCAGTACAAGACCCACATCTCTGGGGACAAGTCTGGGACTGGGACAAGTTTGGGACAAGTTTGCTCGTGTCACTCTGCAATATAAGTCAGGAGTGGTTGGCTATAAGCACTCCTATAATTCAGCAGGGAGTGATATTTTTTGCATACTAGAGTGAACTGGCCAGGAGCGGTTGTTCTCACAGCAAAGCAGTGTAAAAGGCACCCCAGATTGGAGAGTTGAGGGGACACAGATGTTCATCAGTCCACATTCTACCCTGGGTAATATTGCAATAACCAATTTTCTAGACAAAGGAAATGCAGCAGATCTAATCGGCCTAGATTTCAGAAAAGCCTTTGTGCAGTTTCACATGAAAAATTTAAACTGGAGAAGATGGGGATTAATGAGAATTGAAAGGGCGTCAGGGAACTGGATAAAAGACTCAGTGGGCCATGCTGAAAGGTGAATGGTCAGGCTGGAGAGCAGTTCCTCAGGGATTGGTTTTGGGACCAATCTTTTTTAATATTCTCATTAATGATCTGCACAAATAGTAGGTGTGTATTTCCAGTAGAGATAGGGAAGTGTCATTACCATTATACAAGGTACTGGGGATACTGTGTGCCATTCTGGTCATCTTTAAGAAAGATGGACTCAAACTGCAACAGTTGCAGAGAAAGGCTTCTAGGATGATCAGAGGAATGGAAAATCCTGAGAGAAGTCTTAAGGAGCTTGAATATTTTGTTAGGCTAAACAAAGACTGAAGGGAGGTATGGTTGCTTTCTATATATCTCAGAGGGATAAACACCAGGGAGAGGAGTTATTTATGTTAAGTGCCAATGCTGGCACAAGAACAAATAGATATAAACTGGCCATCAACAAGTTTAGGCTTGAAATTAGACAACGGTTTCTAACCATCAGAGGAGTGGTGTTCTGGACCAGTCTTCCAAGGGGAGTAGTGGGGGCAAAAACCCTATCTGGCTTCAAGACTAAACTTATGGAGAGGATGGTATGATGAGCTTGCCTACAATAACATATGTCCCATCTGTGACTGCTATTAGCAAATATCTCCAAAAGCCAGACATGGGACACTAGAAGGGGAGGGCTCTGAGTCACTACAGAGAATTCTTTCCCAGGTGTCTGGCTGGTGGGTCTTGCCCACATGCTCAGGATTCAACTGATTGCCATATCTGGAGTCAGGAAGGCATTTTCTCTCAGGTCTGATTGGCAGAGATCCTGGTTTTTGTTTTTTTTTCTTTCCTTTGCAGTGTGAGGCTTGGTCTAAATTAAAGTTGAACTCTTCAAATCAAGATTTGAGGACTTCAGAAACGCAGCCAGAGGTTATAGGCCTGTTACAGGAATGGGTGATTGAGGCTCTGTGTCCTACAATATGCAGGTCAAACTAGATGATCATGATGGTCACTTCTGCCCTTAAAGTCAGTGAGATACTGAAGAATAATACTTAGAACTTATGTAATGGTTTTGTCCATAGCACTCCAAGTACTCTACAAAGACAGGTAAGCATGACTATCCCCACTTTACATATAGAGTTAAAAACAAGGCACAGAGAGGTTAAGTGACTCTAACACACAGCAGGTCAATGCCAGAGCCAGAAATTGAAGCCTTTCCAGTCCTGTGCTCAAAACACTGGATCATGCTCTCTCCAATACTTAACACAGGTGATGGTTGTTCAGATAACCGAGGATGAGTTTCCAGGTTTATACTCAGGATGTCATTTCCTCCATTATATTAATGGAGGACTAGGTTGTGTTTTTTATCTTCCTCTGGAGGAATGAGCAGTGATCATCTGTGAGTATTAGGTTGGCATAACCCTCATGATGACTTATCAATTCTTAATCCTTTGATGGAGCTTGATGCTGCTCCGTCTTTGTGTCTAACCATACCTGTCTTGTATTTTCTAAAGGGTTTACTGTAATGTCTTGGGGATACTCCCTCCATATTCCTAACCAAGACTTTGGAATAGCCAAGAAACTGACTGCCTCTGGAGAGTCCATCCCAGGTTTTCTGCTGAGCCAAGTGCATGTTGGGACAGGACTTTGGGAGCTGAATTACTGCTGGGTGAATACTCAAACAGTGCAATGTGGTCAATGTCCCTATTGAGTCTCAGTGCCTTGATTTTATAGAGCTCCCAGTAACGAGTGTCGTTAACAGACACTTCCTGCCCAACAGTAGGATTGGGAGGGACCCACTGAAGAGACAGTATGTGGAAGCCTGCAAAGCTGTGTGCTGTTGATGACAGCCTCTGGAGAAGGCTAATCTGACTCCTTTCATGAGGAGTGAAAATCTTCATTTAAAAACTCCAGCATGATAAAATGCCAAAGGCAGGGTTACATTTTGTGGATCATTGTGGGGTTAGCTGCACTAAAGGGTTTTGGTCACGTTTGCCTCAGTGCCCAGTGCACATGTAGAGCTATGGATAGAGTGTGTATTGCAGGGCTCAGGCATAACTTTGAAGGAAAGTGTTCAGTGAAGCCCAGCATGAACTCACTTGGTGGACACTTACAAATGCAGGTGTCATACCAACACTTGGAAAGCCAAGAATGAACTCTGGATGGCAAGTTGTGTGCCTTTTGCAGGGCTAAGGGGTCAGCCCAGGTCACAATGAGCAAGGAATTAGGCTACTTCAGATGTTAAAAAATGCCAGACATATCACCCACATTTTTAATAGTATTTGCCTTAAGACCTTTTTCTCCGGAACATTGCTCTGAAATCCATATATCTGAGTAGGACATGGCAGCCAGGTCCTGTGAGATATTTACACAACGTTGCCTGTAGGCAACTACTGGTTTTAATATCCGATTAAATAAAGGATGTTTCAACTGCATTCAACTAGTTGGCTTACATAGCTGAGCCCTGACCATATACATCTGTCTTAAAGTTTTATCCTGCCATCCATCACTGTAGTATCTGAGTGCAGCATCCATCTAAATTCAATACCAATAGTAAAGTCTGCAGTTTACTTAATGGAGTATTTGGCTCTTCTCCCTTTTTGGAGTTAAAACTCTGCTTGAGGTAGCATTTGTCTTGTTCTGGGGTTTTTTAGATTGGGGGGGGGGGTGGGTTGGGGGTTGTTTATTGGATGGGCGGGAGTGTCAGAGTTGTGAGTCATTCTCGTGGAGAAAAGGCTTTTTCAAAAAGCAAGGCTTTGCAGTGTTTCCTAAAGATAGACTCTGGATTTCCTCTGGAGGGTTGTTCCACAGCCTGAACCCTTTACCAAAAGGTCGTGTTATATCTTGACTTGAATAAAAATCCATGAACAATGACATTAAATGGCTACCTTTCCATTTATTTGTGCTCCTCTTAGAAACAGGCCTGGGTCATAAAATTCAGAGCCAAATTTAGATTTCAGCTTTCCCATCTCTAGTACCTCTGGGACATCTAAGTACACTTCAAGCAGCCATGATTTGTCTCTGTAAACGCTTCCTACAATGCAAAGGGAATCTGGGCCAAGGCTACCTGTGATAAGCTAATTTAAGGGGAATGAGTCCTAGTTTGTTAATTGAATAATGAGCACTTGGGCCTGATAAAAGGCCATCAGGACTCAAAAGAACATCTCTTGAGCAGCACCCGCTAAGGGTGAGGAGCTTTGAGAAACCGCAGGCCTCAAAGAGGAGGGTTTTCAGCCCCTGGGCCCAAGTGTATTTGTATTTATTTGTAGAAGCCCAGGAGGGGAATTTCTTACACCCTTTTGGACTTTGAGGGGTTTCTAAGGGCCCCTGATAGAAGGAAAATTGAGGCAGGGAGTGCCTACAGCATCACACTAGAACAGGAGGGGTGCTCCATGGCAGGGCATCCTGTGACAGAGATACAATCCTTTTACATTTTATCACTAAAATAATTCATCTATTTGAAGACAAATATGACAAAGCTGCTCTCCCCTCACCCCCTGGGTTGGTATTAAGCTTTCAAATCTGCAGTTATCCTTACTGCCAGCAGATGGCAGCAGTGAAGCACCATTCATGTCTGATTTGCCTGCAGGTGTTGAGTTGCAAAACATGTTTTGTTTTGAAAAATGTAAGCGTTTTAAAAAATATAATGTCAACAATGGCATTCAAATATCGTGGGTCTATTCTTCAGTCACTGCAGGCATGACTTGCTTTCATTTTAATGGGCTCTATGTATGTATCAAGAGCAGAACGCATCTTGTATGCATGCATGCTTTTAAAAATCATGTGGGTTTTTATATTAGCAGAGACCAGTGTACTATCTCGGTCTTAAGGAAAGTTGTCATGTTGCTCTAAATGTTTTATACAGTATATACAATTAAAACAACCAGGTGAAAGGTAACAACTTCAGTGATTATTCAATACAAACTCTGTTTTACAGTTTCTGGTGTCCCAGGGAAGACTAAATTAGAAAATCCCACAAAAAGTCTAAGATAAAAGTCTGTAGCAGGACTATTTATCAACAGAATAGATTCAAAGGCCAGAAGAGACCATAGTGATCTAGTTCATCCCCCTGTATAACACAGGCCATAGACCTTCCCAAAATAATTCCTGGGGTCTGTGAGTACCTACATGGGAACAAATATTTAATAATGGACTCTTCAGTCTAGCAGAGAAAGGTAGAACATGGTGCAATGGCTGGAAGCTGAAGCTAGACAAACTCAGACTGGAAATAGGGTGTAAATTTGTAACAGTGATAGTAATTAACCATGGGACCAATTTCCCAAAGGTTGTGGTGGATTCTCCATCACTGACAATTCTTAAATCAAACCTGGATGTTTTTTCTAAACGATCTGCTCCAGGAATTATTTTGGAACGTTCTAAGGCCTGTTATACAGGAGGCCACACTCACAATGGCTCCTTCTGGCCTTGGAATCTATGAATACTCCCGCATGACATGCAGCTGAGAATGCACTCTATTGGATTAGAAGTAAAACCAAAGTCCTGACCACTTGTCATCAGTGATGCCATGGCTCCAATTCCCATCTTCATGCCCCACCCCACCCTCTCTTCAAAATTTCTCACCATATCAGGGTCCCCCATTCTGCCCGAGATTCTGTGTGACCTCTCCTCCGTTCCCTCCTCCCCAATGCCAGAGGCTCTGTATGCCCCCAGTTTCTCCCTTCCCTCCCATGCCAAGGTCCTCCATTCACTCCCTCCCACCACCAGAGGTTTTGTAACCCACCGTTCCTTCCATGCCAGAGGCTCTATTTGCTCCTTTTCCCACACCATTGTTTCTATTTTCTGTGTGGGAGAGAAGTCATTTCAGGGTGTCAACATGTTAAGCTTTTGGGAGGATGGGCTGAGGTGAGATGGCAGGTATTGTTATGGTGCAAGGTGTTAATGGATGCCATCAACCAGTTCTTAACTTAGAGACAATTGCAGAGGTGCTTGAAGCTGTGGGTCCCCATCTTTCTCTTTTCTGCTTTTTCCAGTTTTCACCAACTTCAATAGGCTAGTGTCCACGGATGTCAAGAACTTATCCATAAACTTGGGGTCCACAATCCTACCTCTACAGTCCCACCCGCTGGCTATTCTGGACCAGTGGGATACCTACCAGCAAGCTCCAGAGATTGAACAGCTGGGGCACTGACCCTATCCCAGGCTGCCTCCTGTGGAAGAGCCTCAGTTCCTGCTGGAGCAACTAGAAGAGCAAGAGCAGCTGGTACTGCTGGATCTGCTGATGGTCTCTTCTTCATCTCCAGAGGCCATGATGCCAGTCCCCCGCTCTCTGCCAGAGGACTAGAGGCTGTATCAGGAACTGCTCAGGAGGATTTCTGAAACCCTCCAGAACCTGCTGAAAGAGGTCAGGATCCCACACACAGGTTCCTGGATATCGTCCAGTCAATGGTTGCCTATAAACGAGGCCATTTTGGAACCAGCCAAGGACATTATGGCAGATTCCAGGCACCTGTGCCCATTCCCCAAAGAGGGCCAAAAATATATATATTCCCCCTAACAGATCAAATATTTATTCTCCCACCCAAACTCTTTCTGTCCAAGCAGACCCAGAGTGGAACAGACTTCACCAACTGAAAGCCACTCTTTCTGATAAGGATGCCAAGACTGTAGACTTCTGAGTGGCAGACAGAATTTCTCTTTGGCTAGCCGACTCCTCTGGATCATGAACTACCAGGCACCCATGTCAAGATAAGACTTCATGAACTTTAACAAGACTTTGGAGTTTGCCAATGAACCCCTGGAGTGTGAGACACAATTCTAGGCTATGCTGGATGAGGGGATGCTGGTGGCAAGATAATTACTTCAAGTGTCACTGTATGTGGTGGACTTGGCCTTTCGCTCCATGGTGACCTCAGTCATCATGAAGTGGACTTCCTGGCTGCAGTCTTTGGGATTCCCAAGGGAAATCAAATTGATAGTGGAGGATCTCCCTTTTCAAGGTATCCAACCTCTTCAGCAAGAAGACAGTTAAGTCATTTCACTCAGACTCTCTTGCTGCCCTCTGTTCCCAGAGAATATACACCCCACCACCACACAGGAAATATTCCAGACTAGCATAGGTTCTGGCCAGTTCTGCAGCCTTCTACCACCAGAGGACCTATGAACCACTGAGAAAACGCCAGAGGTCACAGAGAGGCAAATACTGCTCCACCACTGTCCCCACTCCAGACCCAACAGATGCTCATGAAGGTGTATGGATAGGATGCTTGAGAGCTGTTGACTAGTTGCCAAATCACCAGTCTTATTCCCTTTGGTGGCCTCCTGGCCTGTTTCCTTCTGAGGTGGTGGTCTTTAACCTCTGATAAATGGTCCTGGACAGCATTTCAACTGGTTATACCATTGAGTTTGTCTACCCCACCGCCAACTCTGCCTCCCCCAGAAGACTGGGGGCTAGAGACCAATCCTGGACTGCAGGTAGTTGAATGTCCTAATATGTCTCAGAAGGTTCAGAATGATTACACTGGTCACTTTGTTCCCCTCCCTAAATAAACATTACTGGTTTGATAGCTCTTGATTTAAAAGAGACACGTGCATGTGCACACACACACACCCAGCATACAAGAAGTTGCTTCACTTTATAGTGGGCTCACAAAAGTCCACACTTCACATCGACATGTCTATATTACTTAGCCTCCACCGTGTGCTGGTTTGTCAAATTTTCTCCACTACAGGTGATTACATACCATCATGGCCCAGTGTAAAAAATGATTTAGCAATTCCATTTGATGTATTGACGACATTTCCATATGTTAAAAACTTACCAGTACCCTTGAGAGAGAATCCTTTATTTAATACAACCTGCCAGTATCTTACAACAACTGATTCCACTTGTCAACTCAGATTTCGTTTTTAGCCCCGGGGGGACAATCCAAAGTTTAAGATCAGACAAATTAAAACACATGGATTGAAAATCAGATCTCTCAGGCTCTGATTTTGAAAGCTTTCTGTGTGACGAGATTCCTGTGCTTGCATAGAACACCACTGAAATGAATGGACTGCGCAGGGATGCCAGTGTCTGATCGCATGGAATATTTTACAAGATTGGGGCATGAGTTTGCTGTTTTAATTTCTACTGACAAATTGAATTTCTTCCATTTCTTATGCAAAACCTATCCCCCACCACTTTCTGTATATGGCAGTTATACCACAGCAATTAGTCTATGCATGGACAAATAAACAAATGGCTCCAGTATCTTACGCTTAAATTGTAAGCTCTGTAGGACAGGGATTGTCTTTTAGTTATGTTTTCATACAGTACTTACAAACCAGGACCCAATTGTGCTGATTGGGGTCCACAGGTACTACCGCAATACAAAGAATAGCTAATAATAGATTTTAAGAAAGCTGGTAATGAAGTCCACAACTTTCAGGCATATATTTCAGGCTTAACTGTCTGTCATATCC
Organism: Mauremys mutica; assembly: GCF_020497125.1. Taxonomy (NCBI): domain Eukaryota; kingdom Metazoa; phylum Chordata; order Testudines; family Geoemydidae; genus Mauremys; species Mauremys mutica. Next base: position 321,746,128 of record NC_059072.1, read on the forward strand.
ACTGACAGTAGAGATGAAAGAGAAGTGGAAAGCTGATATCTCCCAGTCAGAAGAAAACTGGGAAGAAACATGGCAAAGTTGATGTATCTAAGTTCATTAACTCTACACATTTTTTTTTCCAGAACAAAATCTTAAACAGTGAGACACTGTTTTGCAGAAACCTTTCTTTGGATTTTTCCACAGAAGGGAACAATTTAGCAACTAAATTCTGAACGCCGTTAATGACCTATAATCAGACTCTTTGAAAATCCCAGAGAAAAGCATTCATGACAGATGCGTAAATCTGTCACTGTTCTCATAACCCAGCTGTTACAATTAGAGACAACCCAAGATCCTAAGCTTGGATCTGAGCTTTCCCAGAAATAGGGAAGGTTTGGATCTAGGGTTTTGTTTATCCATCACTCTACACTTTTGAACTGATTCTCCCCCCTCCCCCCCACACACACATACACACTGTCTGAGCAAAATAACCTGCATACAACTATGAACATGTAATCCTTTATTTTATTGTTCCTCTATGGGACAGTGGCTGTACATGCAGAAAGATATATTATTGACCATGACTGGTTAGGCATCTTCATACCAAGGGGGAAAACCAATATTATTGGTGCTAAATCAGACTCGCTCTCTCATCAAGCAAACGCTGGACTATTTGATTTTCCATGTTTCTCTTGATTGGCTGGTTTGATTGTGAGAATAGGATGTGACATCTGCCTGGGCTTTTGTGTGCAAAGTAGCAGTTACTTGAGATGTGATAGGCAATAATTGGCCTCCCACAGAGGAGGAAAACATCCACATAAGTGAAGTTCCTCTCTTCTAAAACATATTAGGACAGGAAACCTTTTGATAAGAGTTAGGCATCCTATCAGGAATGAAATGTCCAATCTGGTTACATCATTGTGTCTCGTTAAACTGGGAAATACAACTCAACCGTTCATTAGTTCTGATGGTGCATCATCCTTCAATCATTCAAAAAGAAACAATCTGCTGGAAGTGTCAATCACACTCTTTGCCAATCTTAGCGAAACTATTTCAATGCCTTTTAAACTACAATTTAAATTCACATCTTTAGACCTTACTGATTTTGGAAGCAAAACTTTACTAGCCTGTACATTTGTTACAGCCATGATTTTGGAGATGAAATATGTGACTTGCAGGCTTTTTACTTTGTTCCATAATCACAGACCACAATTTTCTTTTTTTAAAGAAACTTTATTTATACTTTTCAGAGCAGATGATAAAAGTAAAACTTATTGTTCAATTTCAAATAATGTTAGAGCACCATGATGAGTTTTTGAGTAAGAGATGATACAGGACCAGACATTTAGCATGCAGCAATTCTAATAATTCCATAAACTGGCGGTTTAAAGGAACAAATAAGTGTCTGATTTTGTGGCTACTCTGCATTTAGTAGTTGAGTCATTTCAATGGGATTTGCCCATGAGGAAGGGCTGCAGAGTTGAGCCCTAAACTACTAAACAAACTTGTAAATAGGAAAGAATGCTACCATCTGTGAAGTTGTCTAAACAAATGTGTAATAGTTTAGCTGGAAAGAAGTGTGGTGGCATTACTAGATATGGAAAAAGTAATAAATATCTTTGTAGATTTGAAGATATGGGGGTAATATGGGGTTGATTTTTTCGTCTGTATTTTCTTGATTTGTTTTCAGTGTCTTTTAATTAAGGGGCACATTTCAGGGTGAGTATAAGGTGTGTATTTTGCATTCCAGGAACATAGTAATATGTGATGCACTGGAGAAGGTTGGAACAAACAAGTGAAACAGAAGAGAGTGGTTTCAGTATTTTGAAAATTCACACCCTTGCTACAATACTCTCTTTCTCACTACTTTAGTAAAGTGGATTTCCACGTGGGGCTGAGACCTGTTCACAAGCAGCAACATTTCTGACAATTTTTCAAGATGTATTTTTTTTTTAAGTTTGTCACCCCTGCTGTAATACCTAAAAACACTCAACAGTAGTTAGGCAGCCAGGATGCTGTGGCCACTCCTTATCACACTGTTCAGAATCAACCACGATCTTGTGCTCCTCTGGCAGTCTGTTACATCCACCTTTCATATAATTAGATTGTAAGCTATTTAATGGTGGGAATCAGCCTTTTATTATGTTTGTATAGTATTTAGCACAATGGGGTCCTGATCTCTGCCTGGGGTCTTAGGCACTTCTGCAATATAAATATTGTTATTCTGAAAGGTGTTAATGGCTGCCATAAAGCATGTCTTTGATCTATAGAAAACCTCGGAGATTGTTAAAGCTGATGGGTGTACTTACTACCCATCCTGCTTTCAGGCGTAATGGAAGGAACAGTTAAGCCTCTCTATGGAGTAAAATAGCTAGAAACAATGCTAACCGCTACCCCAGGCAATCAGCCACATGGTGAAGCTTTAGCGTGGTTAAGCCATGTGGTCTGAGGGGTTTCCCTCAGATGGATTGCAAATGCAGGGGCTAAGGGATTGTTTGGAGGCAAGCTGAGTGTGAGCGCAGGGAGAGGAGTATGGAAGCCGAGAGAGACTCAGCAGACAGCCGCTGAGAGAAGCAGCGGTGAGAGTGGTCATGAGAAGGAGCAGAGAGAGCTCCTTGGGGCACAGGACCTGCTGGAGAGGCAGGTTTGGAAACGCTGACCAAGGAAACCGCCTGCTGTTGTTTGTTCCCATTGTGTCTCATTGGGGTCAGGGCCGGCTCCAGAGCCCAGCGGTGCAAGCACCCGCCTGGGGCAGCCCTTTCCCGGGGGGGCGGCAGGCTGGGCCGGCGGACCTGCCGCAGTCATGCCTGCGGGAGGTCCACCGGAGCCCCGGGAGCATCGGACCTCCCGCAGGCATGACTGCGGACGGTTCGCTGGTCCCGCGGCTCGGCTGGACCTCCCGCAGGCATGCCTGCGGCAGCTCAACCTGAGCCGCCGGACCAGCGAACCGCCCGCAGCTGCGGCAGGTCCAGCCGAGCCGCGCGACCAGCGGACCCTCCGCAGTCATGCCCGCGGGAGGTCCGCTGCTCCCGCGGCTCGGGGGCGCCTCCCGGGCATGACTGCTTGGGGCGGCCAAATTTGTAGAGCCGCCCCTGATTGGGGTTTAGGGGGGTGGGGGTTTGGGAAAGAAACAGGATTGCACCAAAGAAATACCTGACACAATCATCAATTTCTCCGAATCGGAACAACATGAGCAAGTCAAACCCCCAAATACTGGCTGATCTTTTGGGCCAAAAAAGGGCAAGAGTAGTAAGAATTTTGGTTTTCACACCTGGGCGTCAGCAAGAAGCTTTTGACAGAAAAGGATTTTTAGAACTCAGAAAAGCCACTATTGTCTCAAAGTGAGACAGAGATCCAGAAAAGGCCCAGAGGAATCAGTAAATTAATTAGGGACAGGCAGGGAGAATTGGTACCTTTTTATATTTATAATCATTTAAAAATTGCTCATATGGGTAACATTTTGAAAAGCACCTAGGTGGCGGAGGCTTCTAAATCTCATTGGCCTTTCATTAGCTTTATACTAAATGCAGCATTGCCTACCCTAGGCATTTCAAAACCATTCGTCAGGCTTGGTTTACAAATCATGATTTTTAAACATAATAATTTTAGGTACTTTAAAAAGAAATTTCCTTGCTACTTTTTTGAGCTTTTCAGGTACAACTGGGTCACGTTTTCAAGCTTTTCTCTGCAACTTTGAGGATTAGAAATTGAAATGAAAGACGAGTTTCTGCTCCAGGAGACCAGTTTTTTTCAGAAAAAAAATCAAGTAGTGCAACATTCACCATAAAATTGTGAGATCTGGCGACCCTGTATATGTATCAATAATGACTATAACAACTCTGTAGGAGCTAGGGGAAGAGTATCTTAGTGCTGAAACATGGACTACAAGGAACTTATTTTTAAAGGAATCTAAAACTAATGATCTAATCCTGTGAGGTGCTGAGTACCCTCAAGTTCCACTGAGCTGAGGGTGTTTGGTATATCCTAATAGGAGCTTCGTGCCTAACAGCATTGGAATGATGTGGCAAGCTGACCCCAAAAGAGTGGGGGAAAATGATTGTATAGGGGTTTGGTAATGGGCTAAGGAAATAATGTTGAGGGTAATGAGAGCTAGATGGCCTAGTTGATAGGACATCTGAGTTCTGTTCCAAGCTCTGCCATGGGACTGCTCAGTGATTCTGGGGAAGTCGCTTCACTTTCCCGTGCCTCAGTTTCGCCATCTGTAAAATTGGGAGAATGATGCTGATCTCCTTTGTAAAGTGCTTTGAGATCTGTGGATGACAAATGCCACATAGGAGCTGGATATTACTGATTGTAAGGAGCTTTTCACCTCTAAATTGCTTGTTTAGTTTAATCTAAGATCGGTAGTACTCAGAAGTTGGTATGTGGAGAATATGGTCTGGAGAAGTGAGCCCAGGAGGTTCTGAAATCTCTGCCACACTAACCATGTGGTCTTGGGCAAGTTTTCTTTGCATCTGTTTTCCAATCTGAAAAATGAGGTCATAACATCTCAGAGGGTTGGGGCAACAATTCATTTTAATGCTTATACAATGCTTTGAGCATCTAAATTTGCTAGAAAAGTGCTAATATTAATATTAGGTGGTCCATGTGAAATTAACTGGTGCTCTGAGTCCTGTTCCCAGTGGACAGAGCTGCACATCACATAACTGCCCCATAGCCTTTGGCAGATTCAGCAGGGAAGGCATAGACCAGGGATTGGCAACCTCTGGCATGCAGCTCACCAGGGTAAACACTCTGGAGGGCTGGGCCAGTTTGTTTACCTGCTGAGTCGGCAGGTTCGGCTGATCACGGCTCCCACTGGCCAGAGTTCGCCATCCCAGGCCAATAGGGGCAGCGGGAAGCTGCGGCCAGCACATCCCTCAGCCCGTGCCACTTTCCGCCGCCCCCATTGGCCTGGGACAGTGAACCACAGCCAATGGGAGCCGCGATCGGCCGAACCTGCCGACGCGGCAGGTAAACAAACTGCCCGCTAGGGTGCTTACCCTGGTGAGCTGTGTGCCAGAGGTTGCCGACCCCTGGCATAGACTAAGCAGATACAAAATCCGAGCCGTTCTTTCTCCCTCCCAGTCAGGTCAAAGGCATGTTGCCAGGGCCGTGTAGGGCCTGCTTCCATGGACTGCACCTGTGTTGCCCTTGATCTGTGGATTCACTCCCAACCCTGCACCTTTCACCAGCACCACATTCACTTTTAAAAATAATAAAAGTAAATAAAACCAGCTTCACTTCCTTGCAAATGAATGATCTTACTAAACAACACATAGGTAACGTACCTTCCATTTGATAAAAGTTGTAGGCCAGTCTTACATGGGGATAGTACACAGTGCTGAGAAGTCCAACAGAGCAGTCCCATGATTCCACCCAATTGGTGAAATGACGTTAGACCAAAATTTCTGCATAAAGATTGAACAATCAACCCAGCCCAGAGGGGTAAGATGATGGTATTGTATGATATTACATTGTGGTGCCTAGTTCTGGGCTATTCACATCAGCGCAACATTCATTAACTAGTCAAAACACCACAGTCCAAAGTGCATACAGACCAGCATAGAGAATTAGGGCATGAAAGACAGCTTATGTGGGAAGTCACATACAATGAAAAGAGAGGGTATTGTGCTTGGGGCAATTCTCATCCATCAGAGTCTTGTCAGTCTGGTTAGAGACTGAAGAATAAATGTGTCTAATTACATTTTGTTTAACCAGACTAGAAAACAAAGGTTACAAGGGCATCACTCAATTTTTTTTCCCATACAGCAACTAGAGATGGATGCACATGGGCTTCTTCTCTCTTACTCTTTCTCTTCACCACCTCTCTCTGTTTTATATTACATTGTGTTGTACCCTATATTATAAATGCCTATGGAAATCAACCAACTTAGATACTTAAAACATGTGGGGCCAGAGTCTCAGCTGGCATAAATCAATGTAGCTCCACTGAAGTCATTAGAGTTATGCTGATTTAGGTGAGCTGAGGGTGTATGTCCAGTTCTTAGCCTGCTGCCGGGCGCCTCTTACTGGACAGACACTGGAAAGCCCTTTAAGGCACCCCCATCTGCCTAAGTAGGGTCTCTATGGTGCAAATCGCCTCAGTTGGGTAGATGGGGCTTGGGCTCTTGGCTTCCACTTCCCTGTCTGTTTTGTCCATTCTCAGGTTCCCGAACCCCAAAAGGAGTAGAGGGAATCTGCTTGCCTTGGGGCTTTCCAAACCTCTCTTACCTGGCCAGTACACCAGGGTCATTGTCTCCATGTAGGCATGGGAGGGGGAAAGGAAGGGGCTGGTAAATGGCCCACTTGAGAGCAGTTCCCCTTTGGTAGCCATGAGCTGCCATCTGCTCTCTCCCAGAGCTGCCTAGCAACTGCTAGGAGTGGAAACTTTCTATTTTTAAGGCCTTATTCTACTCTTGACATGATTGACAGGGCTGGAGGGGCGGGGCCAGCCTTGCCCTCAGCAGCTCTTTAACCCCTTCATCACTGGTGTGTGGCTTATCTACCCTGTCAGAGTCTGGCACATCATCTGTAGCCATATTATTCTGCCATTCTGCAAGTTCTTACAAGCTGGCTTGGGCTGGGTCGAGATTTGGATGGGTGACTTCTAAAGAAAACCTTGTGTCACAGGAAGTAGTGATGATAATTCAGTGGATGAAGTTCTTCTCTTCGAGTCAGCAGTCAAGCAATGTCCCAACCCGGTGCTAGGGTGTGAGACACATGCTGTCTTTGAGGTCAGACATAAAACTGTGGTCCTGCCACTTATAGTAACCATTCTGTGGCCTTTTGAAAAGATCAGGTTAATTTACCCTAGGGTCCTAGTTACATTCCAAATCAAGAAACTACATTCTCCCTGCTCTCTGACTGGATACAGTAAGTTCTTGTTCACTCTGAGCTCTGAGCAGTTGTGCAGCATTTTTGTGCATGGTTAAACAGCTGCTGCGTCCTCCCCTCTCCCTCGCCCCCGCCCCTGGTGGTTGCCATTCTAATGGCATGTGGTCCCCTGTTTGGGACTAAGAGTGAGAGATTTGGGTGCATCCCTGTTTAAAGCGGTATAGGTAATTCTGAATTCAAATTGCAGCATTCTTGTTTGCATTATTGTGTCTTCACTATACAAGTGGAAATGAACTGATTGGTTTTACAGTACTCATAACATTCACTGAAATCTAAGTAGCTCTAATGAAAAAGGCTAGTTAACTAGCAGATGTTAGATGTGAGCAGTGAAAGAAATGTAGGAGGGAAAACATTGCTCACTTATTATATAAAATACTTCCATCTATGTGCAGAATAGCTCCTTTTTTTTGCAGGCATAAACCATGCATTCATTTCCTGTTGTAATCTTACCTAGAGATTGGGAGTGACCCCCAAGTTCTCACGAAATTTTTGTTCACATACACTAAAACAGTCTCTCCTTTTGCAGTCCTGTCCCCTTTGGCTTCACTGGCTGTCCTTTTCCTCCATTGCCATATGACAGCTTTGGACTGGTTTTGTGTATATAGGTCATTATAGTAAAAGTGAATGTGATCTAGAAATAAAAATCAGTTTTTCAAATTGAGTGAATCTTAATGTAGTCTCTCTCTTTCTTTTTCTCACACACACAAACACCCCCACACACACCCACCCCTTTGTAACTGAAATACCTCAAATTAGCAGGACAGTGAGGGGATGGATAGCCTTGCCCACTTCAAGTCAAATTCTAAGAGCTCGGTAGCATTACTATATTCTTTCCCATTTCTGGGACTTTGCATTAGCTTTCATGTTAGCCAAAGGGAGGAGGGATAGCTCAGTGGTTTGGGCATTGGCCTGCTAAACCCAGGGTTGTGAGTTCAATCCTTGAGGGGGCCATTTGGGGAACTGGGGTAAAAATCTGGGGATTGGTCTTGCTTTGAGCAGGGGGTTGGACTAGATGACCTCCTGAGGTCCCTTCCAACCCTAATATTCTATGATAAAACCACCTAACTGCCAAGAAAATAAATGACTGGCTTGTCCATATGCCCCAGCCCCTTCCAATCACATTTTCCCATGGAGAAAAGCAGCTTTGTTGCTTCCCAGGCAGCAATCCTCTTCTCCTCACCTCCCAAAGCGTGTTCTTCACAGGGCTGAGGAAGTGGGGGGATGGACATTAATTCCCCACTCCCCCCATCAACCTTGCAGAGTTCAGGGCAGAAAGATAACATCTGTATGATCTTTCCAGCAGGAACCCTATGTGGTGCAAATCCCTCCCTTCAGTAGGACTCGGGGCCAGCTGACTACTGCAGAAACTCTGGCAGAATGGCTGCAATGGAGCTGCACAGGCAGGAAGCAGGGGATCTGTCAGGGCCATGTAGGTTCTATGTGGATGGCCCTGGTCTCCTGCTGATCTCCTGGGATCCAACCCTGATCCTAGGCAAGCAGCAGAGTCTAGGGAGCTGGCTCCACAGCACGTTCTGCAAGGGATGAACTTTTGGGGTACAAGTACCCATGAAATTTTCTAAAGAAAGGTGGCAGAACTGTTAATGAACATGGATGGAGTTATAGTTTTCATGGATGATATTCTGGTATATGGATATTTGATGGAAGAACACAACAAAACCTTCAATGAAGTTCTATACCTAGTCAGTCAGTCTGGACTGAAGTAAAACAAGGAAAAATACATATTTCACCTACCCCAAATCGAGTTTTGGGGGCAGACAATACACAAAGGTGGAATCAGTCCTAGCCCTAAAATAGTAAAAGCAATTTGAGAATTGAATGCACAAACTAATGTACCATAATGGAAACATACTGGAAATAGTAAATTACCTTGGTTGATATCCACATGACCTTTCCAGAGTGACAATACCACTGAACGAATTGTTAAAGTCCAACACATCTTGGCTATGGGGGCCAAATCAAGAAATTGCCATCAGAAAGGTAAAGGAAATGATCTCAACAGCTCCAGTTGTCAGGTATGAGGATGTGCACACCCCCACAATGGTCAGTGTGGATGCAAGCTGCTATGGCCTAGTGGGGTATTGTTGCAACAACGTGGCTGTGAGTGGAAGCGAGTTGCATTTTGCACTCTCACAGTGAAAGAGGCAGAAGAATGATATGCACATATGGAAAAGGGGTGCCTAGTGTCAAAGTTAGACTCAGGACTCACAGTTTGTCAGACCACTCTGTTTTATTAGCACAGCGCTCTGCTAATAACACCCAGATAATGTGAGCACCATGCAAGACACAAACTATCTTATTTATACAGATAAAAGGGTGAGAACTTAACAAGGTAACAAAGGAAGCAGAATCAGATAAGTTTACCTGGGCTAGGCATGCATATCTTATTTCCTTACTAACTATTACCCATCTTCTGTTAATGTTTCGCCATTAGCACCATTGTTTATGCCTAATGTTTCTTTTCCTGGCACCTGTATTTCAACATTTCTTATTTCTGCTTAAAGGTACATACAACATTTCTTTAATCCATTCTTATTTTTACAATATAATTCATTCTACTTTCACAATCCCTCCTTTTGGTCAAGCTCACGCCATGACCAAAATTTTACGGGGTTCCACATATTAACCGTTCTTTATCTCTTTGTTCATCAGCAATATTCAAAATCATCATATTAGCACTCTGTTCTGGGGCAGTCACCTGAGTGGCATGCCTTACACAATTTTGGGTACAACAGGAGACTAACTGAAAACATACAAAAATTATTAGGATTCCAAACAGGATAGTCAGGGCTCCCTGAAACAACCAGTTTCCTATGCCAGAGAATACTTAGCCACTTCCATAAAGAACTTGGCTCTTCATGGGGAAGATATGCGATTTGTTCTAAGTGGCTAGCTTGATCTATTACCTCATTGGTATCGTCAGGTATAAACACACAACATTGTTTTCCAGTGAGAGCACAGGTCCCTCCTTTGGCCGCCAGCACTATGTACAATGCCTGACGGTTTTGGAGGCCACCTGTCGGATTGCCCCTGTTTCTTTGGCCAGGGCTCTTAAACTTTCTCCAGTTTTATTTGCCATTATTTTAACTACTTCTTTCAACCTCAGGAGCCTTTTTTTTTTGCCTGATGTATTACTCCCCCAAGTGGGTTAAAGGAACTGCCAATAGTCTCTTCCCAGGTGTCATTACTGTTCCATATTGTGTTAAACGGACAAGGTCCTCCAGTGAGGTCTGGGGAATTGAGTGGGATAGCCAGGACAGGAACATCAGTTTGAGAGTGGGCTGGGATGTGGCTGCAGACCCAGCATTTAGAAATATTAAGGGTCTGAGCTATCCATACTTGCTGCTGGATAAAAGAATTGTCATTGTGGACTCCCCAGACCTTCAGACACCAACAGCCGAGGAACAGGCACCACATGTTGGAGGCAGGGCCCTTCTGGTTCTGACAACCTCAACTGAGGGAACTGTAGTCACAGTTTTATGTCCACCAAGCAGCAGGCGCTAGGCTCACTACTGCTTTTTCTTGGGCCTTGCTTTAGGTAGTCGTCTGCTTCTGGCAACCCTTATGAGAACATAGATTGTAAGGTATTGCAGGCTGTTCCTCTACATCATCTTCTGGAGTCAAAATTGACTCTGCGTGGTCCTGAGGTGATGATTGGTTCACTGGGGGTGGTGCATTCTTACACGGCAAAGCATGTATCCATGCTGCGGATGCCAGACAGTTTAACAGCTGTCTGGGTAGTAAGCAGTGCCTGATGATTCTTTGATATTCTAAGTCTTTTTGCTTCTTTCCTTGACTCTGGCTATAACAATGGCCTTCACACCTTATCTTTTCCTGATGCATTCATTCCTCATTCACACAAACAGATTGAGAATACAAACAGTAGTATTTTATATCGAGCAAAAAGGCATTGCAAATTAAACCTTGCTAAGTTTTACAATTAATAACCAAGACAATTTACATTGAGACCCAGGCCTTCAATGTTTCTCTAATTTACTTAACATAGACACAATAGAGAATCCTGTCTCTTACTACCTAAATCTTAAAACAAAGAGTTAGAGAGGGCCCAATTTGTAATGCATATGGGAAAACAGAATCTTATAGTCCCAGAGGGTCATTTCTTTCTGCTATTCAAAAAGGATGGCTAGCAGGATGAAATCAAATTATACATTATAAAGTCCAGCTCCTACATATCCCCCTTTTGACACTAAGATTATCAATCGCCAGTGTCACTTCTTATGTAGTAAAAATACTGGGAGGTGATTTGGGCCTGAGGCTCTAGCTTTGCATACATTTGTTTTATTCACCAGCATATTTTAAACATTTCAGTTAAACACATACAATTTAAAACCAAAAACAATTAGGGGTAGTAACATTAGTATGCCAGTAGTTGTGGGAGTCCATCCAGATAATATGAATGGTTCTGTTTCCCACATTGTTTTGTTTGTTTGTTTTTAGGAACTATGTTACCTTTCTACCTTTTTAAACAGATAATTGGTAACTGTTTGCCATTTAATGCCAAGACTGATAGAGAACTCAGCTAAATCAGTGCTTACAGTAAGCTGAAACTTTTTGGTTGTGGCAAATAGTAAATGTGATTATTGGTAAACACAGTACTTACATTACATGTACATTTGTCTACTGGTGGGTTGCTAACACTTTTATTCTTTTAAAACACTTCTTTCCAAGAATTAACAGACACATTGCCCATTATACAATACTTTGGTCTAATTATTAATTTTATTCCACATACAGGATCCTAGTGAGATGTCTTTACTACAGGGCTTTGGAGCAACAGGCATGGATAAGCATACCCACTTTTGAGGAGTTCACTTGGTACAACCTTTAGTGTCCAATAGTTTCCCTTCCTCCCCAGCCCACTGGCTTGAGGTTTGAGGTAGCCAGAAGGATCCCAGGTGCAATCTGTGGAGTGGGCTAACTTTCCATCTCTTTGCTTCCAGAGCCTGTTGGTGTGCAATTTTAACAATTTCTTCACTTAACAAATTTTGTCTTACCGTACTGGAGACATACTGCATCCAGTTATATTGATAGGTATTAAACAATTATTTTTTTCTTTGCTTTAACAGATGTATTAAAACCTTAATATTTTCTGATATTACCCAAAACATCTTATGTTCTAAATATCTGCATTTTAGTACATTCCATAGCTATTGCAGTATGTTGTGTTTTTTTTTTAACTTATTTGTTTTTGTAATAGGTTGTTCTGTAGCTGGTATTAGCTTTTTCTGATTTTCTGAAAGACGAAAATAACATTTTTCTACCCCTTTCAGGGTGGCATTGATTGTTGCTTAAAATATTCCTTTCTTTTACAAATACCCTTGCTGATTGCAGGGAAAACAGAGGAATTACCCCATATTTTCCTGTGGGTTTTTTTTTTTTTAATATAGGCAGGCCAGGTTTTAATGGATTTTACTTTTTAAGGGTTATGGGGAAATTATTTCACTGTTTAGTTATTACATTCATGAGGTGGTGTACCTCAAGTTTTTCTTCTTATATAGCAGACCAAGTTTGTAATGTTTTTCCTGCTGTGTTAAGCTTTAAGTTTATTCACAGGTAATAGCTGAGAAGCATCATTACCATATTACCTTAAAGGATTTTTCCAAAAATCATACACACTATACGTTGTTACCGGGGTACTTACTAACATTAAATTTATTTCAATGTTTAATATTAACAATAACATTTAGCATCAAATCTCTTAAAGGGATCTTGTTATACCATGTCTTTTATTTAGGCAATTTCTTTTGTGCTGGCAGTTTTCACCTTCCTTTATCAGTTAGGTAATTTGCTTCAACACAGGCTTGGCTTTTGGATTCAAAGCCATCAGCAGAGCTCAGAGACTCTGTCTTTTAAAAGGGACACAATCAACTTCCACCAGAGTTTTGATTTCTTTCCACTTTCAACTCCTGCTTACAAAACACACACAGATCTGAAAAAGAAAACAGTCTATTGCGGCTCTTTTTGGAGCCCTAATAGGATTTTAATTCAGTAGCATATTTCATTTGTATTTCTTTTACCCCTTTTTACAATATACACTGCACATGTCCTAGGGAAAAAGCACATTCCTTCTATACTACAACTTTTTTTTTTAAACATTAGCCATATCAATTTTTACATACAATGTAACTGTTTCTTTTTTTCTTACAGTTTTCATGTACCCTTATCAAAAGTGACAGTCTGATTACACAGAGCCATTTTAAGGCTCTGTATTTTTAACATTGCTTCTTTTTGTTTTGTGCACCTCACCTCTGCTGTTGCTTCAGAGGGGCACTGTTAAATTTTTTTTTTATTCTTTCACTACAGCTCTTATCTGCTATTGTTACACAAAAAAAAAACCCAACAACAACCAACCAAACAAAAAGACTCCAGAATCTCTCCCTATTCTCCTGATTTTGACTGCCCTATTGCAGCCATGACTTGGTTTTTATTTAAAAAACATTTTAAATTTTATAAAGAATCAAGTTACCCCTTAAGGGTTAAATGCTAAATCCCAAAGCCAAACAACACTAATTACCTGTGTCTTGCAAAAAGGTCTGTCAGTTTTGCAACTTTGAATTAAGAGTCAAATGAATTTTTAGTGGCATTAAAAACAAAAACAAAACCAATTTATCTTACACCTACAAAACAGGAGTTTTACAAACCAGATGTGCTGGATTAGATTTTTAGAACTTTACATATTTTCACAGACAAATAGATACATACACATTTTCTTTTCCTTAACATTCCTTTACACTTTTTTTTTCTTTCTTTTTTTACATAGCTCTATATATATTTGGATTATTTACAGGCACTCTTTTGGAAAAGGGCCCATTTTCCCCTTCAGAATGGCTGCAAAGAAAACCAAGAATTCTCTCTTTAACATGGTCCTTTTTAACATTTTCACAAAGTTTAACTGCTTAATTCTCTCCAGCCTTTGTAGAGTTAACTTTTCACTCTCTTTCCATAAATCACTTGTTTATCTCCCAAAATAATACCTTTATCACCTCAGATTTCACCATTTTAAGTATTGTTCCAGGGGTTCATGTGTTCCAGGGGTTCATGCCTGCACTTACTGCTTTTCTTACTCCTTACACTATGCCCTTAGGGCTTCCAACCTGTTTTTCAGTTTCTTTATCTGTTGCTTGCCTGCTTTTCTGGGCCTGATCCTGCTCTTTTTTTTTTTTTTTCCAATGAACCGTTTGTGAGTGATATTGTGGTCACTTCACAGTTTTGAAATAAATGTTCAAGGAAAGGGACCAGGAAGGGTGGGGGCTTTGCTGAATTGGTAGTGGAACACTAAAGAATCAGTTTTTGAGGCAGACAACAAAGGGGAACAGAACAAGGGGCTTTTTGTCCTTTTTACAATGAGATGGAAGTATTAAGGGGGTTGGATCGATCCAGGGTGGGTTTTTGAGAACGGGGTAAAGGGGTGGTGGGAGAGGAGGCTTTTAATAAAGCTTTCAACTTATTATTTGAAGATTTGAGAGAGGCGAGTTTTTTTATTTTGTCCAGCTACGATTTGCCTCTTCCCACCACTGAATGAAACAATTAACCTCTTCTTTAGCCAATTTAGTTTTAGGTTGGCCGAGTTTGTCCTTTAAGACGTCCACTCGGTCTTGTTCCAAGATTTTAACAGTGGCCACTGAGTTTTGGGATCCCCCTGAGTTAGCCTAGACCATTTTTCCAGAAATGTACAGGAGTCCAGACCCTTCTTACAGCAGTCTGGACCCATCCTAAATACATAAAATGAGCCGGCGTTCATTTAGGGAACTGTCCCGACTTAGACGTCTGGTTACCCATACAGGAGGACTTCACACACCAATCGCACAAGAAGGAAATTCGGGTTCGTGAGAGCAATGCCCAGTGCAACACACAAAAGGAGCCCACAGGCTACTGCCTCAATTGCCCTTGCTTTCACACCCAGGGATTTACCCAAAGTGTGGTGCGGCTGCAATTGTGCAGATTCCACTCACTCAGACCGCAGGGACAGGAACCCCTTGGTTGGCCGATCCCCGGACGGAGATGGCACCCAGACTCAAACACTCCACAGGAAGACGGATAGACACAGAGACAGAACAGTCCTCAGTCCGACAAAACACAGAAATAATTACCTGACCAGATTCCTGATGTCAGATCCCCGGGATCCCTACCAGAACAGAGTGGGAACCAACAGGTTTCAATGGCGTAGACTTCACTGTGGTCGTGCACCTTTCTGTTCTGGTGGAGGACCGCTCGGGCCAAATGCCCAGGTGCCGGCTGCCACGGTTCATCCTACAAAAAACAGTCAGGAATCACACAGCCCTAGTGAAGACGGTGTTGCCATCTCGGTGGGACCTCCAAATTGTCAAAGTTAGACTCAGGACTCACAGTTTGTCAGACCACTCTGTTTTATTAGCACAGCGCTCTGCTAATAACACCCAGATAATGTGAGCACCATGCAAGACACAAACTATCTTATTTATACAGATAAAAGGGTGAGAACTTAACAAGGTAACAAAGGAAGCAGAATCAGATAAGTTTACCTGGGCTAGGCATGCATATCTTATTTCCTTACTAACTATTACCCATCTTCTGTTAATGTTTCGCCATTAGCACCATTGTTTATGCCTAATGTTTCTTTTCCTGGCACCTGTATTTCAACATTTCTTATTTCTGCTTAAAGGTACATACAACATTTCTTTAATCCATTCTTATTTTTACAATATAATTCATTCTACTTTCACACTAGCAAGCATATTGTCATGTGAGAACTTTTACAGATACAAGTGGACTGGATTTGTTTACACTGATAATGGACAGTAAACTGCTCATAACTCTCTTCAACAGAAAAGACCTGGATCAAGCACTGCGAGAAGCCAGCATCTATTGATAAGGTTAATGCGATTTTAATCCAATTGCCAAATATGTGCCTGGGAAATACCTGGTAGTAGCAGACACAGTGTCACGGAGCCAGCATTGCACCCAACTACCCATGAGCTTGAAGATGACCTAAAGGCGTACTTGGAGGCAGTGGACACATACAGCCTGGTCTTAGAAAAGAGACTACTCCAATTACAAAAAATGCAACCTCGACAGATAAGCAACTTCAGGAAGTTCTGAGTTACTTTGGGGTGGTGGGCTCAAGTATCTAAAAGACACTAAGGAAATGACAAGAATGGCTGCAATGGAGCTGTACTGGCAGGAAGCAGGGGATCTGTCAGGGCCATGTAGGTTCTGTGTGAATGGCCCTGGTCAAAAAGGCAAAAGGCAAAATTGCATCATAATTTCAAATGAAATAAGAGGAGAAAATCCTAAACCTCATCCATGAAGGACATCAGAGATTAACTAAATACTGTGAACACACCGACCAGTCAATGTGGTGGCTGGGCATGAGCAAGGACATGCTGACTAAGAATAAGGCATGAGGAACCACAGACCCATGCCATGGATAGCAGAATCTACAGACTGGTGAAGACCCCGACAAGCAGGGCAAAGGTAGGAGCAGCCCAGGGACAAGATGAAGGAACTCTACTCAGTTGCCTTCAGGAGCCCAGAAGAGAGGGCGGTCCTGGGTTCTCCTACCTTTTTCCCAGACTGGGAGGAGCAGTACAGGCATTGGGAGTGGAAGAACCAAAAACCTAAGAATTCCAGGTGGAGGCCGAGGGCTGGGCTTAAAGGCTGCTAGATTTGGGTTTTTTTCTTATTTTGGACTTTTCTGTTCACCCCGGAAGGGGAATGGGCTGAGAGGTGACCTGCCAGAGGGCTAGGCCACAGAAGCAGAAGATCATTGTGGAACCAGGACAGACAAGGTGGCACTAGAGGAAAGAACCCCTATTACCGTGCTTTGACATGAGGGGGCACCCTGGTGATGAGTGCACCCTGTAGCAGAGAGGCTAAGTGTAGCTAAGACAATATGCATGTAGGCTTTTATTGTGTTAAACTTTTCTTCTCTGCTTGTTAAATTCCTAGGAACAAGTAAATAATATTTTGGTTTTCAAGAAGCTGTCCTGAGTCACTGCAATTTCATACTGGTCACAAGCTCCCGGAGAGAATTCTGTTGTAGGGTCCAAACCTAGTCAGGCCTGCTGAGGTAATACAGCAGATAACAGTTGGGTACTGTAACCTGGTGACCCAATCCGAAAGGGAGTGGGATTCCACTCAGAGAAAATGCAGGAGTGGACCTGTCACTTGGAAGGATACCCATGGAAAGGAGGAGGAGAGTGGTCAATGGTACAGTGCACCCGTGAACTGTAACAACATCATACAGCTAAAACCGTCTCCAGGAAATTCGAATCAACTACTAAACTTTTACTCCAGTCACCTTTAGCATAAACAATTTCGATGTGTGCACCCACAAATTCCCATCTTTCTTGTAGTAGAAAAAATAAGTCTCTCTAATGACTCTGGATTGTTCATAAGTGTAAAAGCTAGAAGATTATAATATTACATCATCAATATAGCAAAACACAGATTGACTGCAGTAAAGCAGCCAGAGTGTTCTTTATATGTATTCCTAGTCTCTTTGTCCTTTTTTTCCAAATTCAGACCTGGTGTAGCTAGGCGCCACTCAGCAGATAGCAATGGAGTTGTTCCCATTTACACCAGCTCTGAATTTTGCCTGTAATCTCTAATCCATGCAAATGCTCTCTCTTCTGGAATTAGACACAACTGTACTCCATGTGTTTCTCCCTTATCATACAACTACCAGCCACTTAGCATTTTATAGTATTTATCCGTGGCCACATCTCTCGGTCTTTGTTTGGCTTTGACCAGGGCCAGCTCCAAATTTTTTGCTGCCCCAAGCAAAAAAAATTTCCTGCTCCCTCCTGGCCCCGCCCCAACTCCGCCCCTTCCCCACCCCATTCCAGCCCCTTCCCCGCCTCCTCCCCCCGGGCGTGCTGCATTTCCCCTCCTACGCCTCCCTCCCAGGCTTGCCTGGGAGGGAGGGTGAGAAGCGGGGAGGAGGCGGAGGTGAGTTGGGGGGGGAGTGGTTCCTCTGCCCCCCCAGGGTTAGTTCCTGCGGCCCTCCCTGCGCCCCCCACTGCTGCAGCTCACCTCCACTCCGCCTGCTCCCCTAAGCACGCCGCCACCGCTCCGCTTCTCCCCCCTCCCTCCTAGGCTTGCGTCAAAACAGCTGATTTGCGTGGCAAGCCTGGGAGGGAGCGGGGAGAAGCGGAGCAGCTGTGTGCTTGGGGGAGCAGGCAGCAGTGGAGCGGAGGTGAGCTGAGGGGGAGAGCAGTTCCTCTGCCCCCCCGGGTTACTTCCTGCAGCCCTCCCTGCACCCCCCACCACCGCAGCTCACCTCTGCTCAGGGCCGGATCCCAGCTTTTTGAACCCCAATCAAAACAAAAACAAAAACCAAGGAGATAGAGTGCCCCTGCCGCCCCTTGGAAAGTGCAGCCCCAAGCACATGCTTGGAGCGCTGGTGCCTAGAGCCGGCCCTGGCTTTGATCACACCCTGATGAGTTTTTAGAGCAGTGGTTCCCACGCTTGTTCCGCTGCTTGTGTAGGGAAAGCCCCTGGCAGGCCGGGCCAGTTTGTTTAGCTGCAGCGTCGGCAGGTTCAGCCGATCACGGCTCCCAGTGGCCGCAGTTCGCTGCTCCAGGCCAGTGGGGGCAGCGGGAAGTGGCGGCTAGTAAGTCCCTCAGCCCGCGCCGCTTCCAGCTGTTCCCATTGGCCTGGACCAGTGAACATGCAGACGCGGCAGGTAAACAAACTGGCCCGGCCCGCCAGGGGCTTTCCCTGCACAAGTGGCAGAATGAGTTTGGGAACCACTGCTCTAGAGCAAACCTGGTTGGAGTCCCATAGGAATAATAAAAGGATTAATGCCATTTACCACATATATTGTATGCAGGGCCAAGTAATCATGGATACTAATAATGTGCTAGATAATTGGATCAAAATGTTTGGCCCACCTGCAGTTTGGCAGTTTTACTCTTTTGGAATTGTAGGATGTGTTCCATAAGGTGCTTTGAACTGTTTACTAGATGCAGAACTGTGAACACATTATATCAATGCAACCATTTTGGCATTTTCTCCCAGGAAGGAGCAAGTTGTCTGCAGAGTAAGCAAACCAGAACCACTGACATGTGCATCCCCTGTCTTTATTTTGAACTTTATCGTGTGTGTGTATTTACACAGATCTAATCACTCTGACATCACAAACAAAAAATAATGTGAATAGATACGCTGATTAGGAGAAATCTATAGCCAACATGAAGAAAAACACAACTTTGTGTTCTCACTTTACTGATAAAACAAAACATACAGCAAACTGCCACCCCCTGGATGATTTAAAAGGGCCCGGGGCCCCTGGCTGCCGTTGCCACCACCAGAAGTGCAGCGGGGCTAAGGTGGCTTCCTCCCTGGCCTCACTCCTGGCCACTTCTGGGAGTGGCCAGAACGGCCCTATGGCCGGGGGAATGTGTGTCTCCATGCGCTGCCCCTGCTCTGACCACCGACTCCGGGAGCTGTGGCCAATGCGAGCTACAGGGGCAGTGCCTGTGAGCAGTGGTGCACGGAGATCCCCAGCCCCCCTGCCTAGGAGCCGCTGCTAGAGGGGTGTGCGGGTTGCTTTTGGGAGCCACCTGAGGTAAGCGCCACACCCCTCACCCTCTCCCGCACCTCAACCCCCTGCCCCAGCCCAGACCCCTCACCCAGCACCCAAACGCCCTTCTGCACCCAAAATCCCTTCTAGAGTCTTAGGCAGGTGTAGCGGGGGAGCAGGACTTGGACCCATTCTGGACACCACCAAAAATTATACAAACCTGCTGTCCATGGGGAAGCATTTTCCTCTCCCTCTGATACAAACTCTGGACTTTGTTAATCCCCTTTATTTTGTCTGGACGACCCCAGCAGGGGCAAGCCCTAGGACTGATCTGACCCAGGAGTGTGTGCCACGCTGCAGGAGAAGGCAGAGCTACCTGAGAGAGAGGAACCTATCATGCTATGTGCAGCTGCCAGAAGGTGCCTTGTGATGAGTGGGCACCCTGCATGCTGCCTTAACTCAAACAGTGACCTTGGGTCTGTCACAGAGGGCATGATGGGAAGTGGCCCAGGGAGGGGAGCCTTAAGCATCCCTGATAGCCCTCAAAGGGCCCTGGGTCAGAGCACGGTGGAGTGGGAGGGCCTCGGCTCCCCTACCAACAACCCCCTGCAAGTCACCAGCCTGAGTCCTGACCACTAGGCAATGTTACCCTACCAACCAACCCCTGAGCGAGGACCATCACAAGGTCTTGAACAGAGACTGCCAGTCATGCAGAAATGTGGCAGCTTTGGTCGTGGCTATATTCAGCAGCTGAAGATCCACTAAACATTGGGATGGGCCCCCGCAAAACCTTTCTACTTCTGACCTAAATGACCCTCTAAACTCTAATGCTGACATACTAATACTTAGTATGCACCAAGGAGCTACTAGATACCAACACCATACCTTGTTTATTGTTGAATAAAAAATAAACCATGGAAATGTTTGCTCTGTGAACACTGCAAATATAGAATAAGATTAAATATGGATTATTTGATTAAAATATTCAGTGACAATTCAGTTATTCTTTTTGATCACCTACACTCTTAGAAAAGCTTATTAGTAATTGATAAGATCATGAGGTTTTGGTCTGTTTTGGCTTTTCCTTTTCTAGCCATATGCACTGCATCTTTACATTTCTAGGAGTCTGCTGTAGGCAGTTGCCATGGGGTGTTCTGGTCAGACACAGCCTGTTATGAAAGAGTCACACAGGGTGCTTTTTTTCATGGAGACCTTGCTTTTGTTCTTTCTTGAGGTGTTCTTTATTCTAAAGCTGAAGACCAGTAAGATGGCAATATGTGGTTGCCGTTAGAGCATGGAAAAACATACTTCATGTAAGCTATTTGGGGGCAAGGAGGGTTGTGTGTCAAGGACAGTTGTATATTTATACTAGTTGGCACAATGAGGCCCTGATCCCTACTAGGGCTTTTGACTCGATTACCACACAAATCAATGATAAAATAGTGAGAAACTGGATTAACCCTTAGAACGGTGACATTTTCCACAGACTGCCAGCCCCAGGAATGAGAGCACAGAGTCTCCATTTCAAGCAGTCTATATGCATTGCTGGATTGAGCAACATATAAATGAGCCCTGATGCGCACAGGCAGAGGAGCTAGTCAGTAACTGTAAATCAAACTGGTGCCTGTCACAACCACCCATTTTCTCGGCTGCTTTTTATTTTTATTTTTTTCAGCAGTGTGGAAGTGCCAGTGGGAGGGTCAGTGAGAGTTGCCTGCTTTTGTGCCCCTTTCAGGAATCAAACAGCGGTCTTAGTGCTTTGGTTGCTTACGAATGCTTGACCTGCCCTGTGACATTTGAGGGATTGTGCAGAAAAGGTTTCTCTTCAGGAACACATACACAGAAACAGAATAGAACGGAGAGAGTAAGGACAATACCCCAAGCTTCCAGGACTCAATAAGAGTGAATTTACTGAGGAGAGCTCAAACAAATCAGATGAATTCCTCCCCAACCCCCGCTTTCCAACAATTCAGTAGTTCTCTGGTGTGGACAGATTGATGCATATGGGGACTGATGTTCTCTGCTTGCATTGCACAGTGAGCCAGCTTGATGTAGCTGCTCAAGAACATTTGAAGCTGTCAGCCTTGTTTTCTTGTTTGTTCCATCTGGGTGTGTGAGGCCAATGATGGTGAGAGCCTTGCAACTTTTGTTAAAGTCTAAGTCCCTGCACAGTTCTTGGGAAATGTGGAGTGCATGAGTTTGTCCCAGAAATAGGATCGGAAGACTCTGACTTCTTGTTTGGGTGATCATCAGTTTTTCTCCTTACAGACTCTAGGTCCTATAGTCAAGGGCTTTCCTACAGTTGCAGGTGGTTCAGCTTGTGAACCCTTACATGTGCAGGTGCAACTAGGGTTAGACATTTCCAGGTACTTGTGTAACCTTCATCATTATTGTAGCTGAACATTTCCTGGGACAAATTCACATTGGAGGCGGAGCAGTAGTGGTGCCATTATCATCCTTCCCCACACATTGCATCTTGGGAGGAGAGCAGATGTATATTCTGTCCATGGTTCCACAAAAGTCCTGCTGGTGGAGACTGTCCGGGAGATGTGCACTGGATAGATTTTAGTTGGGGGCTGAAGGTGATGGCTAGTGGCATTCTGTTATTTTCTTTGTTGGGCCTGTAGTAGGTGACTTCTGGGTACTCTTCTGGCTCTGCCAATCTGTTTTTTCACTTCAGCAGGCTCCCATGAGCGCGCCGCAGCTCTACTTCTCCTCCCTCCCAGGCTGGCTGCACCAATCAGCTGTTTGGCGCGGCAAGCCTGGGAGGGAGGAGAAGCAGAGCTGCGGTGCACTCGTGGGAGGAGGCGGAGGCGGAGCGGAGGTGAGCTGGGGCAAAGGGGCTGCAGCAAGTAAGGGGGGGAGCGCAGAGGAACCACTTCCCGCTCCAGCTCATCTCCGCCTCCTCCCCTGAGCGCGCCACTGCCACTCCGCTTATCCACCCCCCTCCAGGCTTGCCGGGCCAAACAGCTGATTGGCGCGGCAAGTCTGGAAGGGAGGGAGGGAGAGGCGGAGCAGCGGCGGCGCGCTCAGGGAGGAGGCAGAGGCAGAGCAGAGGTGAGCTGGGGCAGGGAGCGGTTCCTCTCCCTACCCCGATATAATGCGGTATCACCTATAACATGGTGAGATTTTTTGGCTCCTGAGGACCGCGTTATATTGGGGTAGAGGTGTATATGCCATCATGTGTCAGCAATGCCCCTCTGCCATGTACATTGGCCAAACCAGACAGTCTCTATGCAAAAGAATAAATGGACACAAATTTGACATCAGGAATCATAACATTCAAAACCCAGTAGGAGAACACTTCAATCTCTCTGGTCACTCAGTGACAGACTTAAAGGTGGCAATTTTTCAAAAACAGACTCTAATGAGAAACTGCTGAACTAGAATTAATTTGCAAACTAGATACCATTAACCTGGGCTTGAATAGAAACTGGGAGTGGCTGGGTCATTACACAAACTGAATCTATTTCCCCATGTTAAGTATCCTCACACCTTTTTGTCAACTGTCTGGAATGGGCCATCTTGATTATCACTACAAAAGGTTTTTTTTCTCCTGCTGATAATAGCTTATTTTAATTAATTAGTCTCTTAGAGTTGGTATGGCAACTTCCACCTTTTCATGTTCTGTATGTATATATATCTTGTGATAGACCCAGGCCGGTTGGGAACAGCAGAGTAGTAGAAGGGAGATATACTGGCCACTGGATAAGCAGTTTTCTGTTCCCTGAGTGACCAGAGCAGGGGCTGCTCCAGGCTAATGAGAACACCTGACTCCAATTAACCTTTTAAGAGTCAGGTGAGCCTGTTAAGCACCTGACTCTAATTAAGGCCCCTCTGATGCTATAAAAGGGCTCACTCCAGTCAGGCTAAAGGAAGCCAGGGAGCCAGAGGAGAGGAATTGTGTGCAAGGAACTGGGAGCAAGAGGTGTGCAAGAAGCTGAGAGTGAGTAGGCACACTGCTGGAGGACTGAGAAGTACAAGCGTTATCAGACATCAGGAGGAAGGTCTGGAGGTGAGGGCAAAGAAAGTGTTGGGAGGAGGTCAGGGGGAAGTAGCCCAGGGAGTTGTAGTTGTTGTGCAACTGTACCAGGAGGCATTCTAGACAGCTGCAATCCACAGGGCCCTGGGCTGGAACCCGGAGTAGAGGGCGGGCCTGGTTTCCCACCCCCCACAAAAAACCTCCCAACTCCTGATCAAACACAGGAGGAAGTGACCTGGACTGTGGCTTCTACCAGAGGGGAAGGTCTCTAGGCTGTTTCCTGACCCACAGAGTGAATCTATGAGATGAGCAACTCCACCAATAATTGCAGGACCCACCAAGATAGAGGAGGAACTTTGTCACAGTCTCCTTACTATATGTTCCATTCTATGCATCTGAAGAAGTGGGCTGTAGCCCACGAAAGCTTATGCTCAAATAAATTTGTTAGTCTCTAAGGTGCCACAAGTACTCCTGTTCTTTTTGCAGGTACAGACTAACATGGCTGCTACTCTGAAATCTGGGTTCCATGAGATTTGAAGAAAGTAGCTGAAGTACCTCAGGAGATGCTGCTGGGAATGGACATATTCCCAGGAGATCATGAATGGCAGGGGTCTTTTTAGCTGCTTGTGAAAAAACCCTAAGAACTGAAGTTCTAAAGGGGAGAGGAAACTCCACTTTGGTTTAGGAAAGAAAATTGGGCTCAGGGAGCAGGGACTAGGGATGAGGGAAGGAGAAGGATCTAGTTATGTTAGGAAGACAGGAGGAAGGGACAAGAATGGGAAATGGAGAAAGGGGAAGAAGCAAAACCTTCTTCAGGTAAACTTTGGTTAAACACCTAAATTATTTGGAGATTTATCCCAAAATTGAACATTTGGAAGATTTCTCACCCGTAGGGCTATGTCTACACTGCGCACCTTACTACGGCACGGCTATGCTGCTGCAGTCATGCCATTGTAAGGTGCGTGGTGTAGCCGCTCTTTGTCGCCATGCGAGAGCTCTCCCGGAGACCAAATAAAACCACCCCGGGCTTAGAGATGCTAACTTCATCGCTGGGAGCGTGTCTTCTGTCAATGAAGCGCTGTCCGCACCAGTGCTTTTCGTTGTTAAAACTTTTGTTTATGGGCATGTTTTTTTTCGCACTCCTGAGCAACAAAAGTTTTAACGAAAGTGCAGTGTAGACATGGCCTGGTATTTAAAGCAAAGATGTGTGTCTCCTTTTTATATCACTTTTTAAGAAGTTTGTGACTACTAGAACTGTCTGGACTTTGATCTATTGATTCCATTTTGCATTGTGTGATGGAGCACTTCCTGGGAGAAGAACTTGGGGTTATTTTTAATTGGGATGTTAGGGGAGAAAAATACTCCAGTAAAACCAGAGGATGGAAAGATAGTGTTATAGTTGAAAGAATCGGGAGACCCCGCTTCTACCACAGCCTTCCTTTGTGATGTGTGCAAGACACTTAACTTGACTGTGGAATGGGGATGAGAATATTTTCCTCCATTGCAGGGAGATGCCTGTGATGATGAGGGTTAATTCCTCAATGCTTGTAAATATTGAGGACCATAGATGAAAGCTGCTGTATAGATTGTATGTTCTTCTGGGCAGGGACCATATTTTTCTGCTTATTGCAAAGCACCTAGCACACTTTTGGGCTTTTTAAATTAATAGCTATTCCAGGTTCCATCAGTTGGGTCAGACCATGCCAACAAAATGGGGACATGAGCCCTGATTCTGCACAATGCTCCATGTAGACCGTTTCCACACAAAGCAGTTTGCAGCATTGGGGCCATCGTCATTTAGAAAAAGGTGGAGAGGAGCTTTGCTGAAACCCACAGAGTCTATAATTTAGTTATTTTTGGTGTATCCTGGGTCTCTTTTAAAGCCTAAATCCTGCAGAATCTGTACTAATCTGGGAAGATGCATGTAAGAGTTTGTAACTGTAACTATATAAAGGGGGAATGCCCAAAACAAATGTGATTTTTTTTTCACAATCCCATGTGGAAAAATTCTGCAGTTCCTTAGCCAACTGTAGTTTATATGAATTGGGAACAGTTGGACCAAAACCTGCATGATTTTTTTTTCTCTGACCGAGGGATACAGGAGGAAATGCTTTCTCCCCAATGCAATTTTTTAAACATAAACATGGATTCTCTTCCTCAAACGGCTCTCTGCATAATTTCCAATTCATAACAACTCTCTGATTTCTTATCCCTGTGGGATTAAAAGGGGATGAAGACTGGCTCCACCTTTTGATGCATATGTATCAGCCCTGGAAGTAAGGAGGGGATAAGAGATCAGAATTTCAACCTGCCTCTGAATAAGCCTTTAACTAGGGGCATGTGAGACTGGAAGGCTACTTATTGTGGAGTTCCCTGGGAGTTTTCACTCCCCTGTGAAATCTGATGTCTGGATCCACCCTCCAGAGCCTTGTTTGGATTCAGTGGCTATGAAGGTGACAGATCAAAGGGAGTCGCATCTCTCAGGAGAGTCCCCTCCTAACTTCTGTACTTTTAAGCATGCAAGTGACCGAGGATGTGATGATGCTGGTGATTGGTGGGGACAGCAAGGAGCAGATCTCTGAAGTGTTTTGTGGCTGAGCAAGACTTTACCTTTGTTTGGTGCTTTTTTCCCCCTTTTTTGAACTGCTTGTCTAATGGCTAAACTGCTCCAAGGACCAGCCCCGTAGCACTTATCAGGAGAGCTGGGAAAGGTAAGTTTGGAATGGAAAAAAGGGAAATCGTTAACTTTGTGACGGCAAAACGTAGGCAGCTGTGGTGGGGTGTGCGCGCGCCTGCGTGGGTGCGGGAAGGATGGTTGTCTGATAAAGGTGAAGGGATGCTTAGACATAAGCAGGTGCACAAAGGGCTGAAAGCAGCTCTATAAAAGCGGCTAGTCCTGCCTTTCAAGCACTCACAGCACCAACACAAAGCACTCACTATAAGGAGCCCGGGAAAGCTGGTGACCATGGAAACAGGGTTTTGAAATGGCTACAAGCAAGAAACTTTACCTCATTGCTGTGGAAATGTAACTGGTTACTGGGGTTACTAACGGGCCCAGTTGGGGGTGGAGAGTCTCCGAAGCCTTTGGGAAAGTTTCAGATTTACATGGCTAGTTTCTCAAATCTAGCAATTGCTCCTGGTGAGCAAAGCAGCCCACAGGGGCTATTTTGTTTTATCAGTTAACGGTCAGATCCTTTGACCTCCAGCTCAGAAAAAAACTCTACTTTTCAGTTGGCTAATTAGGAAACAGTCAATGATTTATTGAGCGGGATTACTGGCTCTTCTGTCCACTGGATGCTTCCATCGTAGATGATAATGATTAACAACCAGGCCCCTAAAAGAATGAAGAGTAATGAAAGAGGTGTTAGCAGGCTCCTTGGTATTTTAATATTCCATCTGCTTACAGTGCCTCCATTAAGCTGCTTTAGAATAATTTAAGCTTGACACGGTGGAACTAACTAGCCTTCATCTTCCAAATCCTATGCCCAAAATCCTTGCAAATCAGCCAGCGGTGTTCAGTGTTCGGAACAGAGTGTAAATCTGGCTTTCAGTGAGGTGGGTATAATTCAAATCCCCAGTGATAACTCTGCTTGCACCTCAGGAGATGTCAAGGTGTCTGCTAGTGAATGAGAAGAGGGAGGCTGCTCTATTCACAGTCACTCAGGGCACACTTTCGCTTGAAGTATTCTTGTGACTCTCCTGTGTGTAGACAAGCCCTTAGAAACATTTTAGGCATCTCATTTTGCTTTTGAGGTTGCTTGAAACATGAAGAATTTAAAATAAACCCTGGACTTCTTTCTGATCAAACACTACCTGTCAGTACCAGTACTTCCCACTTTTCTCCTGTCTTTTGATTTTTGTTTTTTAAGACAGAGAAGAGACATTTTATTTAAATGCGGCCAAAGGTTAATCTTGATTTCCTATTTGTTTAAGCCTGGGGTGGGGTAGTCAACATTTGTGTTTACAAAAGGTATTTTTCTGCAGGGATTTAACAACTGAATTGCATTTGCAATGTCTGCTCTTAAGCCACCAGCCACCCTTTCAAACAGCTCTGCTGAGGTCAGAGTTGGCACTGCCAGCCTTCCACAGAAGCAGGAGGCCATTCATTCTGCCCCTGGTTGTCACTGCGCAATCTTAACTTTTTTAACAATTAAAAAATGAAATCCTCCTTTATACAAAAGAAGCTAGTATGTCCCAAAGCAAGAGAGTCTTTGCCATCTTTTACTAACGAACAAGATTTCCTTCGAAAGTAACTAATCTCTCCCTATTGCTACCAAAAGTGACACAGTTGCCAATATCTGGACACAATTAAACTTTTCTCACCAACTTTGTGATTATTTTTTTTAATGGACAGTTACTAAACCCAGATACTAGATGAGCTCTGTACTGCATTCTTAGGCCCTACATTGTTATTTATTTGTATTAAGGTTGTGTCCAGAGGCCCCAAACGAGATTGCATTGTGCCATTCTCCCATTGTGCTAGGTGCTGTTATAACACACAGTGAGAGACAGTCCCTGTTCCAGGGAGCTGACAGCTCAGACAAGACAGGCAATGGGTAGATGAACAGGCAGAGAAAGATGGCGTGACTTGCCCAAGTCATACAGCAGGCCAATTGAAGAGCCAGGAATAGAAGCCGGATCTCTTGGCTCTTGACTGTTATCCACAGGACCATGCTGCCCCCATGTTATCATTACAATCAGTTTATGATCTAGCTCTTGCTCAGTTCATTCACTTTTGACATTGTTGGACAACTGGAAGGATGAAGGCATCTGGTACTTTGCTGTTCCGTGACATAAAGGTGTGATTTAGGCCCACAGCATTGGGTCTAGTGCATTGCACATGCTTTTTTCGACGCACAGTAGCACAGCTGTATATATTGTTCTGTCAAGACTATTTGGTTTTTCCCCAACAAAAACATTTCCCCCTGTCAATGAAGAATTATTTATTTACCATCAGATGAGTCACGGGAACTGATCTCATTCCCATTGAAATAAATGGGTGTTCCCGCAAACATTTCAAATCATGGAAGGGTTTGTCTTATTTCAGCATGCAGATTGGAAAACCAGAAAATACAGGACATGCACGTACACACACGCACACACTCATGGTAGAGTCAGTGACCCAGGATCCATACAGGCTTCTGCCATCAAATAATCAGGTACCGGCTCATTGGGGATCCATTATGGTGATGAAAAATGGCTTCAACATTCCCTTATGGTTGGGGGGAGGGGCGAAAAATTGGGAAGCATTGACTGGGGCATGTCTAGGGAAAGTGTTGGATCTGCTGATTCAGCATATTTTTGATCAGCCTTCCTAGGAGCTCAATTATAATATAAAGTTTTTCTTCTCCAACTGAAACCCTGACTGAGGGAGAAGCAGCTGCAAAACTGCCTGTCTTCCCTCATGCTGAACCTCACCCACAGCATAGAAGGCCAGGCTGGCAAAGGGATTGCATAATATACATCTCCCTGTGCCAGCTGGGGTGAGCTGTTAAGTGTTTTGTCAGGTGGCAGAAAAATCTGAACATTGTAGGCTACTTGTGCAGAACGGGAGGTT
Source organism: Mauremys mutica (assembly GCF_020497125.1). Taxonomy (NCBI): domain Eukaryota; kingdom Metazoa; phylum Chordata; order Testudines; family Geoemydidae; genus Mauremys; species Mauremys mutica. The sequence continues at coordinate 321,775,087 of NC_059072.1, forward strand.
TGATAAGAAGTAAAATTGTGATTTCTTGTGCATAGAGATAAATGAGTTACCCCAGAAATCAATGACTATGAGCTAGGGTGAGCTGCCATTTATACAATGGATGCTAGAAAAGCGCCAATGGATTTCAGGGGTACAAAATGTTCAGAACAGAGGGTGGAGCCCATGTAGTTCTATGGTCCCATAAATGTCTAGGATAGGAAGCTCAACAAGTTTATTCAAAGATTAATAAAACCTCCCCCACCCCAAGCAGAACAACTAAATACTTAAAACAGTCTAATAGGCTTTGAATTCAAGAAGCCATGAGGCTGCAAAATGATTGTTGTGGGTTCTCAAATCTCTGTTTAAAACAGTTGATTGTCTCCCTTTGGGCTTCCCAGCACACTTCTTGCTGTCTTTAGCATGGCTGAGTGGTGCCCAGAACAAGCTCTCTTGAGCTTCTCAGCCCGCTTCGAGGAGCCTTAGGAGGGACCCTTTCCAGCTATTTGTGTATTTATTTGTATACATATTTCTATGGTGCCCATCACAGCAGTATCTAGGCTTCTTTCCATAACTGTATCAGCCACACTTCATATTAAGCTTCTGTTAATGGATGTTAAACCTTCAGGTAATATTTATTATACATGGTTATAAGCCCATCAATAGAAAGTGTTAGACATCATTATAAACCATGGTTGTAAACAATGTGTTGGGCTCTATTACAATCGATTCACCATTTATTAAACATCTACTAATAATTTATTAATCCTTTATCAATGAAACCTTAATATCAAGGGCGATCAGTGTATCAGAATATTAATTCCTTTGAGAGAGAGAGAGAACAAAAATCTCCTCCACCAATTAAAGCTGCTTATTTAGGAAGAATCAAATCTAGCTGGTTAGGGGGAGTTCAGAAACAAGCATTAGTGCAGTGTGGCCATTGGCTCAGTCAGAGAGAGAGAGAGTCAGTTTTCTGGCGTGACAAATACTTAATTAGGGTGGGATAGACGCCAGAGTTAGTAGTTTTAAAAATAAATATGAAAGCAAACACAGGAATTCCTTGAAGCAAACCAGTGTTTTCCGTTGCAGTTCACTGCAGATAGATTGACTTGGCAGGCCCGTTGTGGAGGTTACAGTAGCTGGCATGGCTGATGCGTCATTCCAACTATCACTTTTTGGACGTTTTGCTTGTGCCTAATGCTATCTCACCTCAGTGAATGTGCTGTTCCCCATCTATGGCATTAAAGAGAATTCAAAATCAACCCAAAGTGTTTTAAAATAGAGCTGGGTCTTGCAGTGCATTTTTTGCTTCCTGTTTATTAGATTGTAAACTCCATGGTTTAGGGTCAGTGTCTTGAACAGTGTCTGACTTGGTGCTTACCAAATCATCATCATCCTTTTTACAGTGACTATGAGGGGTAATTCTTCAGAACTGCAGACATGTGCATGTATCAATGTGCTGCAATGTGTGTTTAAGTGACCAGTTAGCTGGGATAACTAGTTACATAGTTATGTACAAAGATCTAAATTGTTTGTGCAATTACAGCAAACCTGTGCATGCAATTTGGCAACCAGTTACTAACTTTACATAAGCATTCTTGGTAACTAAGAATTTGGCACATGATTGCATGCACATTTTTGCTCCTGAAGTGAGAAGATATGACTGTTAAAATGATCACTAAAGCTGATCAGGGAACTTTTCAACAAAACATTTTGTTTAATATAGATTTGTCTAAACCTTTTATTATGAAAAGTTTCAATTGGTTTTGACACACTTTTTTTTTCTTTTACTATAATTTTTTTGGGGAAAAAGGGATTTGAAACATTTTGTTTGGCTACTTTCTAAATTTAAAAAATCCAGTCCTGTGGTTCAAAATGACTTTTTGTTTTGACTTTTAAATTAATTTATATTTAAAAGGCTGGATTGAAAAAAAAATCTCTTGATGTTTTTTAGCTGAGTTTCAGGTTGAATAATTGCTGAAATGAAAAAACATTTTTTTTTACATATTTATTAGGTCTCTCTTGTAAGTCAGATTACAAGAGAGAGTCTCAGTGATACTAACTCTGGTTGACAGATAGCACAGGGATGAGTGCAGCATAAAAGCCTAGATGAAAGCAGGGCTTATTAATTCATAAGCTTTTCTACAGTGTTCAGCACTGTAATATCTGAGGACCCAACATTAATGAATTCATCTTCACAACACCCTTGTGAGGTACTAAAGTTTTATTCCCATTTTACCCATGGATAACTGGAGCACAGAGTGATTAAGTGATTAGTCAAAAATTTCACAAGAAATTGAGACTAGAACCTAGATCTTCTGATTCTTCATCCAGGGCCTGCAGCATAGGGTCATCCATCTTCTGTAAGATTCTACAATGAGTGTTTACAGAAACCCGTAAAATAGTCTATCATTAGAATGTTTCATTGATGGCTGCTGATTCTAATTTGTTTACTGTTGTTTTAGTGGTAGATCATTCTGCAGCTTTTGATAGAGGATGATATTAGTATCTGTAGAAGAGTGAGTTGGTCTGTCTGGTACAATATTTATATTGGCTTCATTCATACTTTATTAGTCAGCACAACTATTTAGAATTTTAACATGCTGCAGTTTATCATTCCTGTAGTTTGCATTATAGATAGATATGAGCCTGAGCCAAAAAGTTCCAATCTAGAGCCCAAAGATTGCTAGGGTTCTGGCTACAATAGTCCACACCAAAACTATGAAGAGGTAGAGGCCATGGGGACGTTTGAATATAGATCCACATTTCCCCAAGATTTGGGGATGTTCATATGTAGGATTTTGGTTCAGGCCCCCCTGTAATTATAATCCAGCTTTGGTGACGGCAGCTCTTTGGAAGGCAAGGCGGAATGGGGATGGGAAGTCTTAACTTCATGGTCTGTTTAAAAAAGGCGCTTTAATTGGTATCCTGTCAAAAATACAGAGGTGCGGAAGTTTAAAAACTATGAGGTGATAAACATTTAGCATAAATACAGCAATCAAATGGAACAAAAAGAGAAACACTAATATGTAAATAACTGTAGCCTCTCACTAGCAACTTCTTGATATAGAGCTTCTTCTAAGAGCACTCCCCAAGAAGGGATCATGACCCCTTTTACTGGACCCTGGGATTCCCCAAGATGCATCTATACTAGAAGGAGCAAACAGTCTTCTCCACTCCTACGCAATCAGTCCCAGATATACAGGACAGAACTTTCCTTCAGGAGCAACCTTAGGGCAAGAGTCTTTCCAGGAGAAACTCCCAAATCTCTTCATAAACTGCTACACTACAATGACTCTGTCCCACCACTCAAGCTTTTTCAGCCAGTTTTATCACTTGTCTGGTTAAATATTTTAATAGTTCTTTTTGGAAATGGGATGGGGAGTGATACAATGGAATGTGTTGTTGTATCCAGGAATAATAGTGAGGGTTGTGGGGTCCTTATTTCCAAAAGGTTGTGGATCAGAAACAAAAACAAGTAACATAGATGCTCCTAATGTCAGGACCAGATGATGTCTCTTTCTTGAAGTGTCCTTGCATGAGAATCTGGCAGTTGAGAGTACCACTTGGCTTTATCTCATGGCCCTTTTGGTTTCATCCAAGCTAGTCATCCAGTAACATTTTAATAATTAAATGGACCCCATCTCTGATTCATTCTGAGCTCAGTGTAATGTTGTTGTTATTTCCTTAATAAGTTGAGTCTTTCCCTCCTCTCTTATGCTACTTGTCCATAGCTCTGTGTATATGACACTCAAATCTGTATTCCTTTCATTGTTTCAGTCCGTTCCCTACTTTTTTATGAGCCTCAACCTCCTCAACGTCTAGCTCCTTCATAAGTTCCTTCTGTTCAATATATTCAGTGCCTCCTAATGGGTAAGAATATCAACCTTAGTTCAAACATCAGCATTACCATTTCATTCTTCTATACCAATTCCATAATCAGGACTTTGCAGAGGCTAAAGAAATAGTGATACTATCCAAAGCTATGCCCACAAACTAAATCCCAACCATTTGAAATAACCTAATGAGATGTCACTCAGACTAGATTACAGAGCTTTTTATTAGAATTAATATTCCTCTTTCTTGCATGCAGTGACCTCAGCTGACCTTTGTTACTCTTTATTGCATTCTTTGTTTTGCAGTGAAATAGTTAATAATGCTACATTTAAATGATTGAAAATAAGCTTTAGAGTTAACACATTATTTAGATGAACAGGGAAGTTCACACCTCTCAGGGTTGTTTTAGGCTGTCTGCAGACTCAAGCAGACATCAGTGCAAAACATTTCTTTACAAACAAAATAGCTACAGACTTCTTATTTTATTTTAACAAAAGTTTAGTTTCTGGAATACAAGATAGATGTGTTCTCCCCTATTCCCCTCCCCTGAAAAGCACCAGCTTGCTCTGCCTCCACAAACTGGTCTTATTCAACCTGTGTCAGCTTGACTCCCTGCATTCCATATCATCCATATCGGAACATGCATTCACCTATTTCATGCCTTCACCTCTTTTCATCTTGACTGCTCTAATATCCCTTTGTGATCTCACTATAAAATACTCTGTGTCATTTTGTCCAAAATGAGCTAGCTTATCTCATTACACATGCTCAGAAAAATGGGTACTGACCAACCCCATTCTCAAATCTTCAGCGGGTTCCTCTGCATTTGAGAATACTACTTTCTCGGGGTTTTTTTCCACTGTATTACATTCAGATTAGCAATTAGAACTGTCTTTTACAACCTTTGGAATACAGCCAGGTGATTCCTCTCCTTTCACATGCTGATTTTGGACACAAGTCATTGCTTTCATTATTATCCCTAATCTAGCATTCCATAACAGTTTGTCTCATGAGCTTCTGCTATTCAGAAACCTCATATTATACAAAATGCAACTCCTATTTCAGGATTCTCATAGGTACGAAAATGGCCTAGCATGTATTATGCTTCTTGTCATGATATTACACTAGCTACAAGTGAAAATATTGATTTGTTTTGAAATTCTCCCTGGGGAACAAGGGATTTCCCCCTGTTTATGACACATTTCTATTTTCATCTTCAACATTTTTTACAGGCATTAACTAATTCAGCTGGATTCTGATCTCTTTTACATCAATGCATGTCCAGAATATTTCCACCAAAGTCAAAGGAGTTGCAAAGGATATACACCAGTGTAAATGAGAGAAGAATCTGGCCTGTAACAGCTAAGCTAGTGGTGTTAGGTTTAGAATTAACTTCCCTCCTATTCAGTTCTGTTCTATTTAGGTTTTAATGCCCAGCACAATCATCCTAGAGCGTGGTAGCACACGCACACACAACTTACATTATTTAAACAAGCAAATGGAATGCACCACTTTGAATATGAATTTGAATTGCTGGAAAATAGTTGAAAATAGGAATCACCAAATATACTGAATGTCCATATTAAGATACTTATAATTCTGTTACCGTGGAATACCCCAGATTTTGTTTAACTACATCAAACATTACTGGTATGGTTCCAACTCTCGTCTTTCGATCCAATTCACTACATGAATGCAATTCTTTGGACTTCAGTGGAATTTCATCGGCTGATACTGCTGGCGAAGTTGGCCTGTGAGTTTTGGGAAACGGATCAGCTCTAAACCAGAACACAACATAATCCTTGTTACTCCATATCCAGTTTAAGACTTATGTCATGTGACTTGTATGATTGTGATCATCCAGTGTGTGAAAGGTGGGGGAGAAATCAGGAGGCTGTAGCAACCACTTACTCCTGTATGCTGTATATTGGACAACGCATATTTATTTTACCAAATAACATAAATATCAGGCATATCCAGCCATCCAAAAAATCCATGTCTGACATTTGTGCTATTGAATATTCGGCTACCCGTCTCTTGGTTAATCCTCATAGCTCTAACCTGTCCAGCCCATAAACAGGCAGCATTGGAATCACTCCAGGGCACTCCCAATCCCATGGTCTCTTGGGCGGGGGAGGGGAAGATCATCTTTCCCTTTAGTTCTCCTCCCTGGCCTCAGAGGCAGAATTAAAGGACTCTCAGTCTCAAGGGGTAGGAGGGAGAAAAAAGAAAATGTTTTGTCCTGCTGTCCCCCTCCCCAGGCAGAAGGGGAATGATGAGTCCTCCCACTGCTCTGAGTCTTGTGAAGTGGGGAGTGAAAATTTCTGAAACTGCAAAGCTGGCCAGGGAAGCAAATTAGCGCAGCTTCCACTCTGATCTCCCCTTTCCACATCCACCATAGGCCTCAGCACTCAGGCCTCTACTTTCAGCCATCTTCTGGGTGCATGTGACTTTTTACCCCCCCCCCCCTTTCATCCCCCTATAGGGCATGGGTTTGGGGGAGAGACCATCTGGCTCCCTCCCCTCTCCATGACCTTTTGGAGATCAACTGGTTACACCTACTACATCCTGCCCACCCCAATCCAGAATAATATCCCCCCCTGAAAAGATGGCATCAGAAATCAGTGGCACATGGAAGTGAAGAGGGTGCCAAGGTCTCGCAAACTAGCAGGACTTCTGCTTGTAGCTTTTACAATTATTGTGGCTGGAGGCGGAAAGCAGCGCCCGCCCCTGCGGTTTGTATGGCTGAACTCCTGCAAATGCTTTCTCTAGTGCAGCCCCTGAAAACTATTTTCATTAATTATTACAGCACAAGTGCTGGAAAATTGCCCAGTCCAACTATTTTCCTAGTCCCATATGCATTCAACAAGAAGGGGAGGGAGAGGAACAGTTAGTCACATTGTGTTAGTATTTAATTGGTTAGTTAAGTGCTGTCTATTTGGAATAGAAAAGAACCTACGTTAAATAATTCTGTATTGCGAGGGAAATGGCCTTTTTTTATTTTAAAGAAACATTTTAATGTTTGAAAAGGGAAACCATTCTAAATAACAGATGCAAAAGGTGACAGTAATTTGTTCATATTAACGCAAAACACCACTAAGATTGTACAGAAGGAGGTTGTAGGTAATTAGCAGACTAAATACAATGAGTACGACAGCTCCCTGGAACTGGCATTTCCCCTTTGAATGTAACTCACCATAGACCTGAGAAGTCAGCATGGTGTAGTGGTTATGACAGGGGAAGGAGTAGACAGGGATGTGAGTTCTCGTCTTGACTCTGCCACTGATTCACTGGCAGGAACCTCTCATATTCCATACTCAGTCAGAACTCCTGCTTAAGGCAACTTTGAAGTCAGACACAGTTTTGCCTGTGGGAGGACTGCATGAATAGATGGTGTGTGGCATTTGCTTGGCTGCACTTCAGCTTCCCATCAGTAAAATGGGGATAATATCCACCTTTGCAAAATGCTTAGAGAACCTTAGATTAAAGGCACTACACATGTGCAAAGTAGTTATACTTAGGGTATGTCTACAGTACGGGATTATTCCGATTTTACATAAACCAGTTTTGTAAAACAGTTTGTATAAAGTCGAGTGCACGTGGCCACACTAAGCACATTAATTTGGCGGTGTGCGTCCATGTACCGAGGCTAGCGTCGATTTCCGGAGCGTTGCACTGTGGGTAGCTATCCCGTAGCTATCCCATAGTTCCCGCAGTCTCCCCTGCCCATTGGAATTCTGGGTTGAGATCCCAGTGCAAAAACAGTGTCGCAGGTGATTCTGGGTAAATGTCGTCACTCAATCCTTCCTCCGGGAAAGCAACAGCAGACAATCATTTCGCGCCATTTTTCCCTGGATTGCCCTGGCAGATGCCATAGCATAGCAATCATGGAGCCCGTTTTGCCTTTTGTCACTGTCACCGTATGTGTACTGGATGCTGCTGACAGACACGGTACAGCACTGCTACACAGCAGCATTCATTTGCCTTTGCAAGATAGCAGAGACGGTTACCAGTCATATTGCACCGTCTGCCATTGTAAATTGGTGATGAGATGACGGTTATCTGTCGTTCTGTACTGTCTGCTGCTATCATGGGTGCTCCTGGCTGGCCTCGCTGAGGTCGGCCGGGGGCGCATAGGCAAAAATGGGAATGACTCCCTGGGTCATTCCCTTCCTATGTTTTGTCTAAAAATAGAGTCAGTCCAGCCTAGAATATGGGGCAAGTGTACTAGAGAACCAGAGAGCACAGCCGCTCCGTGTCAGAGCCCCAGAGATCCCGCAGAAATGATGAGCTGCATGCCATTCTAGGGGGTGCCCCTGCAACAACCCTACCCATTGCTTCCCTCCTCCCCCAACCCTCCTGGGCTACCGTGGCAGTGTCCCCCCATTTGTGTGATGATGAAGTAATAAAGAATGCAGGAATAAGAAACAGACTTTTTAGTGAGATAAAATGAGGGGGAGGAAGCCTCCAGCTGCTATGATAGTCCAGGCAGGACATTAAAGGGTGGGGGGAGAGGAGACCAGCCTTCTACTGCTATGATAGTCCAGGCAGTACAGGATCTTTTATTTAGACATGACGGGGGGGGGGGCTGATAGAGCTCAGCCCCCAGTTGCTATGATGAGGACGGTTACCAGCCGTTCTGCACCATCTGCTGTGAATGACCAGGAGTCATTCCTATTTTTACCGAGGCGCCCCCGGCCGACCTCACCGAGGCCAGCCAGGAGCACTCACAGGATGATGACGAGGATGGATACCAGTCCTTTTGTACCGTACAGTCTGCCACCAGGGAGGGGAGGGGAGAGGATGCTGCTGTTTAGCACTGCAGCACCCTGTCTACCAGTAGCATGCAGTAGACATAGGGTGATATTGAAAAAAGGCGAGAAACGATTTTTTCCCTTTTCTTTTGGGGGGGGGGGGGAAGGGTGTAAATTGACGACATATACCCTGAAACACCCGGGAAAATGTTTTTGACCCTTCAGGCATTTGGAGCCCAGCCAAGAATGCAAATGCTTTTCGGAGACTGCGGGGACTGTGGGATAGCTGGAGTCCTCAGTACCCCCTCCCTCCCTCCATGAGCGTCCATTTGATTCTTTGGCTTTCCGTTATGCTTCTCACGCAGCACTGTGCTGAGTCCCTGCTGTGGCCTCTGTCTATCATAGCCTGGAGATTTTTTTCAAATGCTTTGTCACTTCATCTTCTGTAACGGAGCTCTGATAGAACAGATTTGTCTCCCCATACAGCGATCAGCTCCAGTATCTCCCATCCGGTCCATGCTGGAGCTCTTTTTGGATTTGGGACTGCATCGCCACCCGTGCTGATCAGAGCTCCACGCTGGGCAAACAGGAAATGAAATTCAAAAGTTCGCGGGGCTTTTCCTGTCTACCTGGCCAGTGCATCCGAGTTCAGATTGCTTTCCAGAGCGGTCACAATGGTGCACTGTGGGATACCGCCCGGAGGCCAATACCGTCGATTTGCGGCCACACTAACCCTAATCCAACATGGCAATACCGATTTCAGCGCTACTCCTCTCGTCGGGGAGGAATACAGAAACTGGTTTAAAGAGCCCTTTATATCAATATAAAGGGCTTCATTGTGTGGACTGGTGCAGGGTTAAATCGGTTTAACGCTGCTAAATTCGGTTTAAATGTGTAGTGTAGACCAGGCCTGTGTAACAAAGGCGACCTTGCGCTTGATTCTCCACTCACTTAAGGACTTGATCTAAGTCTCATTCAAGTCAATGGGAGTGTAGACAAGGCCTAGAAAACGGATGTAGAGAGGACAGGCTGACAGGGAAATGCTCGGGGGGAATGACTTGGAGTAGTTTTTGTAATAGTTACCTACCCCTGCGCACAAATCCACAGGTGTCAAAAGTCATGAAAATCACAGTTCAGATAATGCTGCCAAAGCTGCAGCTGCATGGGGCCCCAGGTCATCTGCTCCCCTGAGACCTATTGAAATGCTAGTGTAGTGCCTGCTGCTCATGCTTCAGGGTCATGTAGTGTGGAGTACAAGCTGCTCCACGCCGACTCACAGCTTTGGAGTAGTGCTAATGACTTGACCTCCTTAGGGGAACATGGTCTCTCTTCACTTTAATGCCTGAATTGAGTTTATTGCAAGTTCTCCCCTCGTCCTGTTGAACAGGAAACCTTCCTTCATTATTTCCCTAGCTCCCTCCACAGCCACACTCTCCAGCTCTGGGCACTTTCCTACTGCCACCCCCCCATCTCCCCCCTCTACCTTAGCTGGCCTGGCAGAGCAGTTTCAGTGAGAAATAGTGATACGATCCAAAGCTGTCCCCACAAACTAAACCCCAACCATCTGAAATAACCTAATGAGATGTCACTCAGACTAGATTACAGACATCTTTATTAGAATTAATATTCCTCTTTTTTGCGTGCAGTGACCTCAGCTGCCCTTTGTTACTCTTTATTACATTCTTTGTTTTGCAGTGAAATAGTTAATAATGCTACATCTAAATGATTAAAAATAAGCTTTAGAGCAGCAGGGAGCCCAATCAATGACTTCATAGTTGGACTCAGATTTGCTCAAACCTGCCCTGCACAGAAATCTTGACTCCTGTGCCAAAATTAGTCTTTATGGCTGCAGGTGTACCAGCTGAATAACCTGGTGTGTGACTGGGTGTACATACACTTTTCTTTTTTGAAATACATTTTATTAGATTTTCTTGATAAATGATAAAATTAATGTTAGGGGTGCCATATTCAGTGCTGATTCCACTAAGATCACGAGTACACATTCAAACAGAATTAAAACATCTCTCAAGCATGCACTTTAAAGTAATAAACATACCAGGGGTGACCAGGGTCCCAGTGGGGAGCCAGTTATGGTCACTCAATTAGGGTGAACTGCAAAGAATGGGGCAGACAATCCCCACAAAACAGGTGGATATTCCAATACTTAGATTTACCAAACCAGCATAGAACAGCTTCTTTATTACCTTACTGGTTACTCAGCAATCCAAACAACACAGTTCTCTTAAAACGATCCAGCCTCAGGCCTCTATCCAGGTACCCACGTCAAATATGAAGAAAATTTATGTAAATCTTATTTCTTCATATAAAAGAAAATGTTCTACTAATCCCAAAGGATCAGACACATTGCCTCCCAGGTTATTGAATATTCCAGATCTTACCCAAATACACGCTACAGCCCATTCTTATTAACTAAACTAAACTTTATTAACTAAACTAGGTTAAAAGAGCAATATACATACAGACATGAGTTCAATTCATTTAGGTGCAGATTCATAGCAGAGATGGTGAGCTTTGTCATTGCAAAGAGTTCTTTTAGAAATAGTTCATAGGTTATAGTCCAATGTCCAGATATCATATTCAGGGTGTACCTGCATAACTGGGATCTCAAGCTTCCCCTGATGAAGCCTAAACAGATCTGAGATGACAGAATCACGACTTAAGGATCTTTTATACAATTTCATGTCCAAGTTGGGATTTCCTCGGGGAACAAAAGGGAGATATCCCATGTTTACAATTCATTTAAATGCTAGGATGTTCTTTTGATCTCTGAACTATCAGAATACAGCATAGACAGGGACTATTGATTACATTACTCATACATATGTAAATACACAAAAACACAAACATTATCTCCCCACATGTCTTTTGAGGGTTATTTATTTTGCAGGATGTTTAACTCTTTCTAGCCTTGCGTCACACAAGGATTATCCCTCTAGTCTAGGTTTTTATACTAGGTTAATCACCACAGTATCTGAGTGTGTTTGCAACAAGATGTTTTTTTTAAACAACCTATACACAGAAACTCCCCTCTTCTTCTTATCTAGTCACTGAAACATTGGCTTTTGTTTTGCATCCTTAAAGCCACTGTGTGCTGCACTAGGGCTCTGGGGTTCTGCTATGAAATAAGAGCTTTGTTTCTGTGTGATAGAACCTGTATTTCAATACCAATTGCCAAATTCTGGCTCTATGACAGGGTTTTGTAGAGACTGTGTCTACAAAAAGCTTTCTGACCAGGCTACCATTCGGCTTGTTCAAAATGCAACACCTTTCCAATATCTTATCATAGAGAAAGGTCTTAACTGTAGTCCTAGATCTGTGAACCCTTTTTAAATTGTGTGGAAGGTTGGCTCCAGATCAGGCTATAGATTTTACAAGGTAGGCCTCTCTCTACATTGTGCACATAAGTCCAGATCGAGCCCTGAGACACACAATTCTTCTTCCATTCGATGGTATTTGAATGTAAAATTTGACCCTTAATTTTTTTTCTTCCACTTGCCTGATTTTCTGAATTTGGATGTAAAACATGTGATACAAAAGTCAACTGCTGCTTTTCTGACATTTCTAGTGGGGTCCCGCAGGGGTTGTTTCTTGTTCCAATGCTATTTAGTATTTTTATCAACAATCTATGTACTGATATAAAATCCTTGCTGGTAAAGTTTGCTGTTGACACAAAGAGTGGTGGAAGAGTAAATAACGAGGAGGAAAAGCTACTCTGGCAGAGTGATCTGAATTGTCTGGTTAGATGTTCACAACCAAACAAAATGCATTTTAATGTAGCCAAATGAAAGGCAATACACCTGGGAACAAAGCATGCAGGTTATACTTACAGGCGGGGAGACTGTCTTGGAAAGCAGTGACTAAAAGAAAGATTTATGGGTCATTTTAGATAACCCCCTCAGCATGGGCTCTCAATTAAATGCCGTGACAAAAAGGCTAATGAAATCCTTAGATGTATAGAAAGGGGAATACCAACTAGAACTAGGGAAGCAATCTTGACTTGTACTCAGCATTGGTCAAAAGGCAGCTTTTGGCAACAAAACAGTGGAGGTGTACACACTGCAGTGCCACTTTTGGTGACAAAACTCTTCAGTTTCAGCCACAAAATGAAACCATCTCGACGAGAGGCATAAAGCTTTTTGCAGCAAATTAAAGTGATAAAGTGTCAGTGTAGACCCTGCTGTTTGTTATATTGCGAGAAATGGCTTCCCCCAGTATCCCACAATGCATTCTGCCATGACCGTTCTGCTCACTGTTTTAAACTCAGCTGCCCTGCAGGCATGCGCCCCTCTCCTTTCAAAGCTCCCTGAAGTTCTGACAGCTCAGCCTGCTGCTCTGCTGCTCAACTCTGGCAGGAAAGAGCAGATCATTAACGTGGAATGCTGCTGTCTCTGGAACACAGAATCAGGCCTATTGTAAAGAGCGCTTCATGTGATCCACAGCTTATCTGTTTTTGTCCTCTCTCTGCCTGCTTAGTGTTCAAGTCAAATTTTAGCAAGATGTGTGTCTCTTAGCCAGACTTCCTTTTCATGTTACAGAGCTCTGTTCTGCCAAAGGACAACCCTGAATTTAAGGAGGCAGATTGTTCTCTAGAAGAGCTGGGTCAACTGAGAACACCCCCTGGTGATGAATGGGCAATTTGCCACTTTTCAGAGCCTCCAGTACTGCAGATGGATGTGTAGAGGAGACCTTTCCCTCCATTGTCCCTCTATCCTTCCTGTTAAAAGCTCGGCACTTCTAAGTGCTCTAAAATCCTCATGCTTGCAGATTCTCTTGAAATTTGCTATGGTTTGTGGGATAGCAGAGTAGGGTTAGTGACCCACATTTGGTATCATTCGATCCAGGAGTTCCAGAGATATAAGGCCTGAAAAATAGCTGTTTTTCAAAATGTTTCTCAGTGGGTTTTGTTTGCACAGATTTAGAAATTAAATTATTGAGGTGATGTGGGTCAAAATGGTCTCAGTCAGTGTTTACTCAAGGTAGCACATGGCAAGCACTAAGTCTTGGGAGGACCCATGTTGTGAATAGTATTTAAAAACACATTGACATTGCTTGCTTAGATGTGCAATCTGGAAGGCTCATAGTGATCACGGATGACATCCAGGGACAAAAACAAACCCATGAAAGGGTTTCTTTGCAGCTACTTTATGCTTGCCTGGGTAGTCCAAGGGAATGTACCAATGCCATTGCCCCGATGAACACCCTGCCACTGATGTTTCTAGTCTGAACTTTGTACACCTGTGCAATAAAGATTTAATAGCCCATGTTGCTTGCTACAAGTTATCTCTGTTATATTATAACATGTTTTTATTTTATAGGGAGGTTTACTGTGAACACAGCAGAATAGTCAGCAGCTGGTCTAACCAAAATTTTTGTTGTATTGAGTGGGGAGGAGCTCTAGGACTTTGAGTGGGGGGAGGCAGGATAGGGTGACAGGGACAGCGAGAGGGGTTCCAGCTGGTATGGGGTTGGGCAATGAGGATGGATGGTAGGCAAGCTTTGGACTGGTTGTTGGAGAAATTTTACTAGATCCTGGGGAATGGGGCGGGCCAGTGGCTATTTCCTCATCTTGGGCAAGATTAATGTGGTGTTTCCAAGTAGTGTGAAGGTTTGAAACTGACAGGGCTGATACCTTGACTTTTGAGGGAAAAGAAATATGTGTGGCCATATGTGTGGAGTCTGGGAATTCCTGGATTATGAAGTTGCAGAAGTTTTCAGGAGAGCAAGAAGTATATCTGGACATGGGGATTGCTGACTACAAGCTGATTTGTCTCAATATGCGAACTGCAGGACACAATATATAGAACTGCCTGAATGGCTACTAACTCTTGCCAATAACATCTCGCTTCCTGTTTTAAAAAATAACTAGGAAATTCAATGGCAAAAAATATGTTTATGCAGAATTAAAGTTGGTTGGTGGTATGTTATCCCCTTGCAGAACGCTGAGTTGAGCAAAACTCAGACATCTGAAAATTTGGAAATGCACAGTTAAGGTTGCCCATTGCAATCTTAATTCCTCCTTCTTTCTGCAGTGCCCCAGTACACCCTGTTAACACTCAGACCTTACTCTGCCAACCCTACAGTTACTGAAATGTACAAATACTTCACCTCCTTTTACAGCCCATTTACTCTCACCCACAGGATTCCATCTAAAACCTATTAAAGGACAAAAAGGAGGGAAAAAAATTAAAGGTTGCTCCTGTTACCTTCCCTCTGCTACCTTCAAGCAATGTCTCCATAGCACATAGTGGCATTGGCCCATGGCACTGTAAGATTCAGGAAGTTCTAGATCCTGGCACGCACACACACACTTTGTCAACTCCCCCAAAAGAATATCACATGTGTGCAATTTAAGAAACCCTTCACAGCCTTTTACAACTCCACTTACTCACAGGATACCATCTCAACCTACACTTTCACTTTACCATGATTAAAGCATTAGCATTCTCTCATATTCCACTTCACTGCAGACAACAGCCTTGGTAATAAGAGCCCTATCCTCTGCTACTGACATAATCTATACCATACTGCATAGAAATGATGCATCCTGGAGGTATACATGCACCTCTTACCTTTCTCCTCATATCACAATCACAGGCCTGTCACACTCCTCAAAGTAACCCACACATCTCACAAACACAACTCTACCAAGCCTCCACCATTCAGTACAACTACACCTGACACTGACCATACTCACTTTGCCTGGAGGGCATGCAGAGAATAAATGCCTAGGCAAGACTGTTCTCATATCCCAGCTTGCTACTGACAATACCCTTTGTGATAAAACCCCGTCCCCTGCTAATTATGATACACCTCTGCCTCGATATAACGCTGTCCTTGGGAGCCAAAAAATCTTACCGTATTATAGCTGAAACTGTGTTATATTGAACTTGTTTTGATCCACCAGAGTGCGCAGCCCCACTTCCCCCACCCCGGAGCACTGCTTTACCGCGTTATATCCAAATTCGTGTTATATCGGGTGGCGTTATATCGAGGTAGCAGTGTATATAATGTACACACTTCTGCACTGAAATCCTGATCCTGAAGGTACACAAGCAACTCTTCCCTTTGCTCATACACATGAGAGGATGCAAATCATAGATCTCCTGTCACAATCACAGCTCTGTCACACACCTCAGAATAATCCACACATGTCCTCATATCATAAACACACCTTTACTAAGCAGGCCCAACTACTACCTCCGCCATTTAGTGTAGGTACACCTAATACACTGATTTCACCTGGAGTGAGTGCAAATAATTCCCATTGGCCACTGCTAGCTCCAGGGCTACAGAGGGAAGGTGGTGTGGGCAATCTTGTTTTTTTCCATTTTGTCCTTTAATAGTGTTAGATGGAATCCTGTGGGTGAGAGTGAATGGGTTGTAAAAGAAGATGAAGAGCTTGTACATTTCAGCAATTGTGTGGGTGGCAACAGAGTAACGGTATGTGTGCTAAGGGGGCATATTGGGGCATTGCTGAAAGACGACAGAGTTAAGGTTGCACAGGCAACCTTAATTGTACATTTTTAGGTTTTCAGAAGTTTGCATTTTGCTCAACTCACCATTCTGCCAGGGGAATGACATACCACCAAGAAACCTTAACTCTGTATGAAAGTAGATTTTTGCCACTGAATTAAAACATGGTCTTATTATTTGTTGTAATGAGATTTACTGTATTTACCCAATACCAGGAATCAGCTGCACCAGATATAGAAGTACAACAGTTGGCCTGATATGGTTCATTATATGAAAAGTCATTCTTGTAACTGTACACTCGGTAGTGACCTATACTAGCTGAATCTTAAGCATATGAAGAGTTAATTCCTCAGCAGAAGGGCTGCTTCCCCTGCTCTGCACTAGGGAGGGAATGCATCTGAATATGTTAATTGGACAAGCTAGAAGGTCCAAGGATAAATGGAAGAGCTGAAAATGTAACTGGTGATAATTGAAGGCTAATGATCATTAATGGGCAATTGGACACCAGATGTTCTATGCCACATAGAAACTGAAAGAGAGACTGGAGAAACAGTAGAGTTTTTATTTCCATTCAGAGAATTGGTAAGAAATGCAGCTCTCTGTGCTTGTAGTAACCCTAAACTGAATATACTTTGTGTGGTGTATAATTTTCAAAGTGGCTGTGTTAGGTTTGCGGAAATTCTTTTGTTTCCATCCTTCTGGCCATTTAATTTGCCTGTATATCATTTCTCTGACTGTAGCTCTTTAAACTGTTGCTAATTAAAATTTAAAAATCCAGTTGCAGGGCTAGCATTGAATCAGAATGCCTTTCCCCTTTTATGTTGTTTAGTAATTTGCACTATTCAGCGGTAAAGAATATATCCATGTTCAATGGCAGAAACACTAGTTTCCCTCCCCACCCCACTATGATAAGACTCTGTAAATGATATGGATTTCCCAAGTAGCAGTTTCTATATATGGCTATAATCCCTATCTGCATTGCCCAGATGAAGCCTAAAATTTTGTGTAAATTCCATTGTATAATAGAGAACTATCAAGCTGTCTCATTTAGGAACAAGAAAAGGACATTTGGCACCTACAGGCCTCTCTTCTACCTTCCTCTCCCCTTCCTGTGATCTGTCTTTTTAGCCATATTTTTCATCCCCTTCTTCTCCAGAATGAAACCTCCACGTTTTCACACATTCATGCTTTGGCTCAACTCCTTCCTTCAAACTATTTGTCCTGCATATTGGTTCCCATCTATGGCATGTGTTTCCTAATTTTTCTTTGGTCTAGTTTATCCTCCTGTTTTTTTTTACTATGTTAGGAACCCTATTTTAGCTCCTGCCTACACAATTTGAAACAGAGTAAAGTTGAGAATGTTTTAAGCTACATAGGCATCACTTTAGCTCAGTCAATGTGGATGGGGTCAAATGATGTTTTAAAGAAACCTGTGTTCTTGCTGGCTGGAGTACAATTCTTAAACACTGGTCTGATATTGTTTGACCCAGCCCTGTTAGAAACTGGTCTAAATGGGACAATGTTGTAGAAATAGTCTTTAGATATACTTAAATGTCTATTGTAAACAGGGCCTTCTTCTAGTCTTGAGGAGAGAAACTGTCAAAAGTGGTGATGGTAAGGTGCTACCTGCACACTCTGTAGTGCTGGATGCTTTTAAATAATCTTTCTCTCCTGCTTGCCTCCAGTATTAATCTAAGAGCTACTGATTTCTTACCAAAAAAAATTGTAAAGATTAGAGAAATATTTTTCCATTTACTAATGATGAGCTGTTTGGAGGAAAAATTCTTTCATGGACAACTTTTCAATCTTGGTGCTATGTTAAAATTAAATTCTAAGTAGAATGAAAGCTGGAAGGCTTTCTGTGGCAGTCCCAAGGTCACTTCTGCAACATTGCAAATACTGATTAGTAGCATTTGTTTCACAGTAAGACACACAGTTGGTACTTTCAGAACATGACCTGTTGACTTTGTTAAATATTTGCTGTGGTGCACAGGGACATGCCAGAAGCAATAAGAATAACTCTTGCTAAGCTATTTTTGTCTTAGAAATGTAGCTGTTTAAATGAATATACAGTGGAAGGTTGAAGGGCCAGGGTCTGTCATTGTCCCCACAGGAAATCAAGTATGAGTGCTGTGCTCCTTGATTCCCAGACAGTGCAACATGTGACAGTTTGATACTGTAGATATTTGTTCTTCAGAACCTCTTGCAAAAATTCTTTGTTTTAATAAAAACTCTTATTAAATATGAAAACTGTATAGAAACCATAAAATTCTGGTAAATTGAATAGGTTTCTAAAATTGGATTAAGCCTTATACTGGCGACATCCAAAACTTGGACATCATGGTTATTAACAGTTACCCAGAGCTTTCTCATTCTCTATTTATAAGAAAGTCAAAGTCAGTCTGATCCAAAACAAGAGAAATTCCTATTGTTAAACTTGAAGTAACATCTTAAATTAACTAGTGCATGTAGGAAATAGACCCAATTTGTTAGTCATCACTTTTGCGAGGAAGGGAAGACCTGCACCTGCTGGAGATAATGTTCTAAATTACTACACCAAGCTCATTTCTAATTAATGCAATTAAAAACCATTTATACAGATTTCTGGCATGCTCTGCAAAATGGGTGCATCTTTTCTTCTTTAGCACAGTTAATAGTCATGAAGGGCTCATTCTTGCACTCTTTACCCAGGAAAAACTCCCATTTATGTCAGTTGATGTGTTGCATGAATAATTGGCTTTCCACAATAGTATTTGGTGACTTTGTGACAAGCTACTGAATTTACCAGAAGATCATAGAATTATAGTACTGGAAGGGACCTTGAGGTCATCTAGTTTAGTCCCCTTATTATCTAGACAGTCACTGACAGGTGTTTGTCTAACCTGCTCTTTAAATCTCCAATGATGGAAATTCTACAACCTCCCTGGGCAATTTATTCCAGTGCTTAACCACCCTGACAATTAGGAATTTTTTGATAATGTCCAACTCCGGTCAAGGCTGAATCCCCACTCTGGCACTTTGAGTGCAGAAGGTGGAGGCCCACAAGGAATCTAAAAATTAATACTGGCCACTCCAGGCTTGTATTAAACTCCCAAGGTTACAGCTTTTCTCTGACCTTGGATGGGTAGATGCTGCCACCACCCAAGTGCAAAATCTCTTTGAGAACCCAGGAGGGCGCACTTGGGAATTCCTTCTTGTGGTGTACCCTCAAGCCCTTTCACCCCCACTACTCCTCCGGGGAAGAGCTGAGAAAGAAAAAAACAAAGGAAATCAGCTGTTGCCACCAGCGAATAAAACAAAACAAAACATGTGCACAAACCTCTGTGTCTTAAGACACAGAACTCCAATTCTGTTATTTAAAAAAGATAAATGTTATTTAAAAAGAGAGAAAGAAAATACATCTGAAAGCTCAGGCTATCGCTAGATTTTAAAAGAGCAAATACAAGAATTAAGCATCAAGAATAGCTTTCTTGAGGTTCAGCTTAAAGGTTATAAGCAAAACAAAAGCACCCGGGGTTAGCACAGAGGAATCCACAAGCCATAAAGAAATAAAAGATAAACCTAACTGCGACATTTCCTGATCTACTTACATATCTGGGGTTTCAAATTAGTTTTTCTAGGTATCATACAGATGATTTTTCATACTTGGCCCAAAGCTGCTCACAGCATCACTGCTCTGTCCCCCTCTTCCTAGGAGAACAACAGACAAAGGGGAAGTTTTTTCTCAATTTTTAACAGTTCTAGGCTTCTCATTGGCTTTTTTGATCTGGTGCCCACTCACTTCCTTTTACGTATGCATAGCAGTGAGACTTTTAACCCTTTACAGGTAAAGCAAGTAGAGGACAGCCACTAAGAGGGATTTTATAGCTAACTGGCTGGCTGGGTGTCCATAAAAGGGAACAACCCCGGCCCCCCTTCATTTATCACACCTCTCTTGCTACAATTTAAGCCCATTGCTTCTTGTCTTATCCTCAGAGATTAAGGAGAATAATTTTTCTTCCTCTTCCTTGTAATAATCTTTTATGTATTTGACAACTATGTCCCCTCTCAGTCTTCTCTTCTCCCGACTAAACAAACCCAGTTTTTTCAATCTTCCCTCATAGGTCATGTTTTCTAGACCTTTAATCATTTTTGTTGCTCTTCGCTGGACTTTCTCCAATTTGTTCACATCTTTCCTGAAATGTGGCACCCAGAACTGGACACAATACTCCAGTTGAGACGTAATCAGTGTGGAGTAGAGTGGAAGAATTACTTCTAGTGTCTTGCTTGCAACACTCCTGCTAATACATCCCAGAATGATGTTTGCTTTTTTTGCAACTGTGTTACACTGTTGAAGGGTGACCAGATGTCCCAATTTTATAGGGACAGCCCCGGTTTTTGGGTCTTTTTCTTATATAGGCTCCTATTACCCACCACCCCCGTCCCGATTTTTCACACTTGCTGTCTGGCCACCCTACACTGTTGACTCATATTTAATTTGTGGTCCACTATGACCCCCAGATCCCTTTCTGCAGTACTCCTTCCTAGGCAGTCATTTCTCTTTTTGTATGTGTGCAACTGATTGTTCCTTCCTAAGTGGAATACTTTGCATTTGTCCTTACTGAATTTCATCCTAGATGTTTTACTTTGCTTTCAGTTTTTAATGCCCCCATAGAAATAACCAGAGTCCTTTACTATGCAATTCCATTCCTCCAAACCTTGTGTGACGATGGCCTTTACTTTCACTGGCCCCAGGGACTGAATCAAGAACTTGCACAGCTAAAAGCATGAATCTTTACAGTTCCTACAGAGTCTAGTCCCATTTTGGAAAGTCCTATCACACAATAACTTGCAGGTCTTCCTTTATTCAGTGCAGACCTAAACTGCTTCTTGACAGTTTGGGCTAGAAATATAAGCTACAACACAGCAAACAGTCAACTGTAAATAAAAATGGATTTTTGAAAAACACAGAGTTTATTGCATTGCAGCGTTTCAGCACTGCATTTGTATATCTGTGTATGGACAAGAGTAAGGGGGAAAAGATATACTCTGCATAGAACAAGTTTCTCCAGCACTGAAGTTAACATTAATGGAGCATCATGTACTTGTGTTTGTGGAAGTCTTTCCTGAAGCTTTTGCTGTCATACTAGGGTGCACAAATGGGATTTAATACTGAAGAACCAATAGTTTTTTCTAAAATTATCTTCAGAATTACTGGGAAAAGCAGAACTGATAGAATAATTGGGGAGGGGAGAAGACTTATGAAGAAGCAAGTGAAATTTGATTTGCTGCTATTTGTGGGGTCATGCCATTCCTTATCGGTGAATGTCAGTGCCCACCAGACATCCAGGGAATGTTTGTGAATGCTGAAAGTTTCACAAATTTGTACTGGAAGCGTATTTTACAGTATTATCTGTTTGCTTTATGCATTATTCTCGTTTTTATAAGGTTCAGTCAGGAAGAGGAAAAAATTATGTAAACTGGATTACTCATTTCTTCACTTAAATAGCGAATATCAGCATCAGATACTTCACAAATAATCACTAGTCTGCCATTGCTCACTGGGGATGCATGTTGTTTATCCCCAAACAATGAACATATTCACAAACACTGGGATGTGTTTGCGAATGGTTCATGGAGTCCCAAAGCCTCAAATGTCATAAAATGTTTGCTAAATACTAGTCAACCTGCTCTAAACAAACAAAAACCTTTGTGCGGAACACTGGTGGAATTGCATCTGTACTGTACTGTGTGTGTGTGTCAAGTCAACTGCCATTGGCTAGTTAGCACTCTCTCTCTCAAGTTCCCTATAAATCTACCACAATACAATGCCTCACCATGACTGTATCACTGGCTATTATTGCTTAGAAAGCACTTCAGATTTTTCAGCAAGAGGCAGAAATAAGATCGAGTATTAATTGTGGTCAGACTTAGTTAAACTTTGTTTGGTTTATCCGTAGGTCTGTGTCTCCAAAACCTTTAAGAAAGACCCAGTCCTAAAAACAACATGCAGAATTCCATTGATTTGTTAATATGAATGCTGTTCAATTTGATTGAATATCGGATTTAACATTTCTTTGTAAGCCTACTTGACTGTAATTTTCATGTCAACACCGAGCACTCCAGGCCAAAAGGTTGTGTTTATAATATTCAGATCTAATACCTAATTAGTGTATTACTTACACTAATGATTGGACAGAATGTTTAGTCTCAGACAGGTGGAGAGCAAATGGGATGGAAGAGATGTAGTAGATTGTTTAACCTATAAATACAGCTATGCTCTCAGTAATAATGAAAATATCTTCCTGTTGCATACTGATACTTCCTTTCAAAGCAAATGAAATTCCCATATATCGTCCTGTAATAATCATAACATGTTTAAATAACCCATTCTACATAGGTATAAGAACCTAGATGGGTATTAATAGAAAAAATGAAACCTAAATTGAATTAGAGCATTAAATTGTCCATCTACTGTAATGAGATTTTCTACACAGCTAATTGTGGGGATGGGGAGCTTCAGGGGCTTGGGGCAAAGGATCAGACGAGCGTGCTAATAGATGAAGTTGCATTATGTTCAACACAGAATAGAGTAGGGCAGAGGATGATGAACAGAGGTGAGTAACAGTTTGCCTTTCTGATACTGGGAAATGGGGAGATTTCCATTTGGTGAAGGGAAACATTCTGCCGGAGCTTACCCTTTGGAATGAAATAGTTTTGTGAACTAAAATTGGTAGAGGCAAAACGGATCTCATTAACACTGTGAGAATAAAGAGTAACCAAAAAACTGTTCTCTCAGTCTCGGGATAAAATTGTGGCCCCAGTGAAGTCAGGGGGAAAACTCCTATTGACTTCAGTGCTGCTGGGATTTTTCACTCACACTCCACTTTGCAGAACACAGCGGCAATTGCCTGGGGAATCTGATGGAGAGGAGAGAAAGCAGAACATAACAGGCCAAATTCATGCCAAGTGCTGCTCCATCAAAGTCCTGGATGAATCCTATCCCATTTGTCTTGCAGACCTAGAGCTAAGAAATATGACCAAACATGTTGCTTAAGTGCTATTGCTTTTAGAACGCATGAGACAATAATAAAAAATCCCGTTTGCAGCCTTAATTGGCAATGACTGAGTTGCCATTACCCAGATACAGTGCATAATAATGATACCCTGCAATGTGCTTCAGAAGTGACACTAGACAATGTTTTAATTTACTGAAATCATGATTAGCTTAGATAATGAACCCAGAGTTTAATTAGTAAACTTTATTTAACTCTACTGCTAATGACAATTTACACAATTGATTTGCCTCCCCAGGGAAACAGATGGCTCAAGGACAGCAAGCTGAATTAGCTTTGTCCAATTAAATATTTTCAGACAAAAATATTTGATTCATGTCAGTGCAGTGCCGAGCTTACCAAGGACCAAATGGGCACATGGGCCTTTAAAATAAGCAATTCAACACTGAATAACAAAGGGATGCTAAATTCATGTGTTTAAAGAGTTATATAAATTCAGTTTCTCTGTCCAGCATTTATGATGTCAGTAATTTGATTCCAATAATAAACTTGGTCTACTACAAATCACCTAACAAGTAAAGGGATGTTGGATTGTGAGCGCTTTGAGACAGAGGCGGTCTCTTTGCTCCATGTTTGTACATTATCTAGCACAATAGGGTCCTGCTCCATGATTGGGGCTCCTGACGCTGCTGAAATACAAATAGTAGTGTTCTGGAAAAGGCTATGATCTAACTGGGTTCTAAGTATTTAGAGTTGTACATAGGGCCGGCTCCAGACCCCAGTGCGCCAAGCGCGTGCTTGGGGCGGCATGCTGTGGGGGGCACTCTGCCTGTCGCCGGGAGGGCGGCAGGCGGCTCTGGTGGACCTCCCGCAGGCATGCCTGCGGATGCTCCACCGGAGCTGCGGGACCAGCGGACCCTCCGCAGGCACATCTGCAGGAGGTCCACCGGAGCCGCGGGACCGGTGACCGCCAGAGCGCCCCCCCGCGGCGTGCCGCCGTGCTTGGGGGCAGCGAAATTGCTAAAGCCGCCCCTGGTTGTACAGATTCCTGTGTAATTAGTGAAAATAGCTTTGCAAAGATTTGTTGTGAAACTTTGGCTGTTAGCTTTGCACAGGATACCAGTGGCCATGGAACATTTATTTAAAACACTATTTCTAATAGATCAGTCTCTATTGGCACTGGAAGCTGGCCATTGTGTATAATTTAATACAATAATTAATTTCCCTTTACTCAGCGAGCTCAATGCTTGTATCATCCAAGTCCATTCATATATTCAGATCATTTGCTGCATTCCTGTTGGCTTTTCAATTAATAGTGCTGATCAGTGATGTGCAGCTGTAGTTTAATAATTAGAAAAAGACGTACTGTCTATTAAATTAGCTTTTGCTGCTTTCAGGCCTGGGGAAAGAAATATTTTTCAGCCTGCCTGTATGAAATCATTTTCAGCTAATTGAAGATTTTCTAGCTCCATTGAGCTGGTAAACCCAAAGCATATGGGCTTTGATCAGTATTCTTATTCAAGCAGATCTTTGGAGAGAACTAACAGTGAAAAGAATATTAAAACAAAAATATGTCTTGGACTGAATAAATCTGAGAATTCGGTGCTCATGAAAATGGTCATATTGACAGCCCAGGAATACAAAATCCTCCCTTCATCCAAGGAACAGATGTTGGCATGGGCAGTGGTACAAGCTTTCCATGCCTGGAGGGACCATCTTTACAGGTGAGAAGATAGCTCAGTCTCCATGCCCATTCTGACTTTGATCTCTGCCATGCTGTCATCAAGTATAATGCAGATGGTGGTACCAGATTAACCCTTTGGCAAGTGTATCTATGTAGGTAAATCCCCCTAAAAATCATTTGAAAGGTAATTTGGTAAAATACCTCCATGGTAGGTGCTAAGCAATAAGAAGCATCCTCTTGGTGTTGGCTTTTGGGAAGTGGGAAGATAAATGAATGATAGCCGTCATGAACCGAAGTTTTATTATCGGTCTAGTTACTTATATGGCTTACTGATCATGAAACACTGGAGTCTTTATTATTATACAGAACATTGACCATATGCTATGAAACCACAGTCTCTGGTCTGATGTGTTTAGCCAGCTTGCTGTCAGTTGTTGCATAGGGCTTGCTCAGAAAAGAGGTATGATTGATATTGTAATTCAGTTTTCTTTGTTAACAAAATCTAGCACAGTACCATTCCTTTTGTTGTTGGGGTTTTTTTTTTTTTTTTTTTTATACAGAGATGTTTTGCTTTTCCTATGAGCTGCACCAGGGAACTGTTATGTGTGGTCCTTTGTGTCTTTCATGTTTTCTGTAGTGTAACACGACACTCAGTTCAGTGTTACCAAGCCAAAGAAATATTTGGGCCCTTTTGTTTCCAAGATTATTCTTGAGCACTGATTATTGGGATGAGAAAATGTTCTGTACCCGATCTTCCTAATTAAATTTCATGAGAAGTGATTTTTGTTATGGTGTTAACTGATTTGAAAACATGACAAGGAGCCTGAGATACTTTTAGAGAGTCTGATTTTACTTTTAGGAAGGAATTCATCACAATCTAAAGGCCCAGTCATACTGACATTTACATGGTTGAGTAGTGTTACTCATATAAATGTATGTGGCAGGATTGGGCCCTAAACTTGGAGGGAAATAGCGATTATCTATCTTTATATCTGTCTCTTATTGCAAGACTTGCAATTTAGTGCTATCCTGATTGCCTTTCATAATCAATTGTATCTGCAACAGACAGTGTGTGACTCATTGTTGCTATAGACCAGAACTAAAAGCATTCACTCTCAATTCTGCACGTAAAATTTCACATTTTTGGAGTGTTCTCAGTTTATACTTCAGATTTGGAAAGTTTTTTATTCCTGGCGGAATTCTGTGCCAAAAAAATAAAAATTCTGCGCACAACATTTTAAAATTCTGTAAAATTCTGCAATTTTTATTTGTCAAAATAACACTACATGATCATGTCAGTTTCAATTATTTTGGTAATTTATTTCAAAATACCTGTCAGCAAGTATGTCTGTAACAATACAGACAAAAAATTCCCCCAGGAATAGACAGCTAAAGGGAACCCATATGACCACCCAGTTCCTGCTTCTCTGCCCCTCCCGCTCAGAGCCCCGCCATGCCCCTGCAAGCCCAGATACCTACACACCAGAGATCAGCCATGCCCCACCCCAGATACCCACACCCACTCCCCCTACCTCTCAGAACCCAGGGATCCGGAGGAAGAATGCTGGCCTGTGTGGAGTTTCGTACACACGGCTGTTTCCTTCCCCTAGGGCATATGGGGAACTGCAGCTGCCGGGAACCCTCTAGCTCCTTCCGCTCCCCCTAGCAGTGTCTTCTATGTGTGAGCTGTGTTCTGCTGGGTCCAGCAGCTCCCAGTGGCGGCCAGCAGCACACAGATGTGCACAACATTAAAATTTCTGCAGAATTCTGTATTGCGCAGCAGCGCAGAATTCCCCAGGAGTAGAAAAGGTATTTTTTGGGTAGGTAAGGGCAATGCATAGGAGCTTGGATGTTTCTACAACACACATATATTATTATACAGCTTAAAGTAATATATGGAAAATTGTTGCAGCACAGCTACCTCTGAAATCTGATTCAATCAATCCAGCTCTCCCATCTTCTCTGTTTTATATATATATGGTACCCAAAGCACTGGATGACAAACTTCCAAGCCATGAGCTTGATGAATTGAGTAGCCTAGTATTAGCAGTATTGCTATTTAACTGAATTTCGTAGTGCTGTAGAGCAAACCTTGGCTCTGTCTAGGAATGGATCAGATGGTACTTTCATATGGAGAAGGTAGGATTCCTCATTTATACAAGGAAGATATATGGCTCAAGGTACATTAATTCTTTTTATTTCCTGTTGCAGGAAAGTTTGGGAAGAAACAGCTGACAAAATAGTAAAATATCACACATCAAGTAAACCATTCTCCCCCACCCCCCACCCCATCCCACCCCCCCAAAAAGAGAGAAACTTTTTGGATTTTTGTCTAAGTTTTGATATTTCCACTAAAGAATAATGTCTATAGAAAATTCTCAACCAGCTCTACCCCTGCTGTTGGGGTTGTGTCATCAGCCCAGTAGTATCAGTACAAAAGGCTACAGTTAAGTAATGCAGTAATGTGTAGGGGGCACCCACAATTACAAGCCTTTTGTCAACAACATGCGTGTAAGACTTGAACAGCTTCAATGATGTAAGACACCAGATTATTTTGTCACAGGTAAGTGGGAAGCTGCAAATCCTGAATAATGCGATTTCCCCAAATGCAGCGTTGTTTGACATGTAGCGAAAGGCATTTTCAGAAGGCTGGATGGTACACTACTGGCCTTCTGTGGTAACTTGTCACAGCCCCAGCCTGCAGCCAGTCTCCTGGGAGTGACCCCGTTAGTGTTGCAGGCCCCAAGGACTGCACAGTTCCACGTGGGCAGGCCAGCGGCCTCCAACATTCCAAGCCTGGGCCTTCAGTACCAGCTAAACCTGATCTCTCCGTGTCTCCCTGCAGCAGATCCAGCCAAGCCAGACTCCTGCAGGAGGCTTGTACTGTAGCCCTTTAGGGCGCAATGCTCTCAGTGAGTGTTCACAGTGACACAGGACAGGCAGCCTTTTCAAAAACAAGGTAACCATTTATTAGTCACCAGGTGCAATTTAAAAGAGGTATTATGAGGGTTTTCCCACACCTTCATCTGCAGTAGCACTTATTGGGAAGGCTCTTTATCATAGAAAATGTTGGGGAAAAAATCATGGATGACCCAAGAGTAGAAACAGCAAGTGCTGGGAGGAGGAATGGCAGAAACTGTGGGCCAGATTGGCTGGTGTGAATTATCACTGCTCTTTACATCAACTAACGCCCATCATCTCCCTGCTTCAGGAGGGGAAGTGGCAGATCTCTGCATCCCCTGTAAGGAGGCACCCAGGCAAGTCTCTTTATGAATACATACATGTAGGGAGCTCTGACTTGGAGTAGTGAGTCTCTTTAGCCCTTTCAGGTCTGAGCAGTAGGGAGAAGTCATGTGCTCCCTGGGGGGAAAAATGGGAATCCTGGAGGCTTGTAACAAACCAGGCCTAGCTGTTGCTCACTGCTGCAATAAGATACCAAGCTAGATTGACACATGGACCAGTATGGCAAATCCTGTATTCTTAGGTCCATATTTATGACTACAGGGACTTGATTGGAAGAAAAACAGCCTGTCTTTAGTATGTGGCTCTTTCATTTTGTGTAGTTAGTATTATTCTCCACCACTGCAAAGAGTCCGGCAGTTTAGTTCAATTGGCTAGTCCCAATGTGCTACTTGAAGAATAAATCATTTTGGGGGACATTAAGCCATGCACGGGCTGCTCTGCCTGTTACATAAATGTTCCATTTTGCTGTAAACGTCAAGGTTGGCCTGAGGTAATATGAGCTCTATGATGTGAGCAAATGTGACCTGAGCTCGTAGCATATATGTAACTCCTTCCAACTACCTTTGTACACATGGCAAACCAGCTATTGTTTTCAAAAGAAAAATCTGCCATAGTGGTACCCATAGCAAAGTGCAGTTCTTCTGTTACATACCCTGGAATCCCTGCACTCTGAATGCAGGAGGCAATGGAGTATAATGCAGATATTTGGGGTTTCCTACTGAATCTCATAAATTCCTCTGAGGAGGAATTCACTTCTATAAGAGAGCAAGTAACCTAGAAAGAAGAGATCTATTGCCATAGATGTGCGTGGTATTTTACAGACAAATATAAGAAGTCAAATTCTCTGGCCCAAGGAAGCTGCAATCTAGGAACCCTATCCTACTCCCATTGTAAATCAATGGTAAAACTCTCTGTTAGCAAAAGTTCACTCTTATATGTACTCATGTAAAGTTGTCCTCTGTACAGTATTAAATATGCTATTCTTTGAACCTGGTGAGCATCATCTCTGTGTCCCCTCCCCTGTGACTGTGTAGATATTTTTATTTTGGAGCAGATATCAAGCCTCAGTTAAACTAGAACTTCTCTGTAAAGGGTAACAAGGCAACTGCATGCATGCCTGGACCTGGGGCCTGCCAAGTCAGCCTCTGCAGCACCACAAGGAATGGACTGGCTCTGCTCCAGTGACCCTAATTCTTCCATCTCATTGATAACCATTATGTTAGATGGGCATGAAAAATCACCCCCCCCCCCGCTTTCTTCTGCAGCTTCAGTCCCAAGCTTTGCTCCTCAGTCAAGCTGCCGCTGTCAACAAAGAAGTACGAGGCATCACTGGGGAGAAATGGAGAGCGTACTCTGAGAGAGACTATTGAGAAGTCACTTTTGCTGTAAGGCCTATTATTTCATTATCCTGGTTTATTTCCAAAAGAAGCAGCAGCTAGTGTACTGCCCTAGCATGGTAACTGGGAGGTAGGTATTGCACAGAGAACAGCAGAGGATCCGACTTAGGGTAAATTAGCCTTGACTATTCAAACCCATGAATGGTTAACAGAATCCCATCATCGCTTTCCCTATTCCCACTGCTCGCTGTTCTGGCTCTATCAGTTTCATTGTTTATTAGCATCTATTATAACTAACATCTGTCTGTGACTGGCACAGACAACTTGGTGGCTACTAGGTAACAGGCAGGGAGCTGTAGATATGTGATGGGGAAAACAGCCCTGTTGTTGTTTGCAAGCAAACTACTCTTGTGACATAAAAGGAGAAATCCACCCAGCGTTATGTATTGACCAGTAATCTATATTAGAGAGTTGACCAATAAAAGCTACGGGAGTCACAGTGAACAAACTCATTTCTGATAAGATCATGTATATTCATAATGCCAGACCTAGATGAAGTTTGCCAAGCCCTTTATGATAACAGAAACCTGATGTTCATGTTGCTGCTGATGCTATTGCAAATATAAAGTGGCACACAAGCCAGTGTCCCTATATTTCTACTGACTACTGTATTGCAGTATTTTGGGGCTCTCATGTCTTATTCTCTTGAACTGAGAAGAGAAAAGAAAGCATGTTACAATTTGGTCCAACAAATGAGGTCCCACATTGCTTCTAGCTGAAAGTCAGAGGATAATTCAATGTTTTTGTTCTCATTTTGTAAAAAATCTGTTTTGTTTAGTAGTGAATTACAGCTGGACATTAAATTCTGCTTTGGTCTTGTAAGACCATTTTTTATACAGTCAGTGCACCACTTGCCAGGATGCCCTTTTAGATAATGTGAAAACAAGTTGGACTAATTTTTACATCCACGTAAGGGCTAATTAATATTTGAAAAGCACTAAGTATTCTTTATTGATGTTTCGCCAGTTCATACATCAGTTATGTATGTTGCCTAAACAAGAGAATTATCAAAGTACCACTTTATACCTGAGGTTCAGTCACTCATCCTCCCTTTGTGTGTTTATTTTTCGTTGTAATTCACAAGGTGAAATTCCTTGTGCCTATTAAATTAATGGTTAAAGTAAATGAGATTTTGCAACTGACTTAATGGAAGTAGGATCAGACCCCTTAGACAGGAGTCATAAATACATCATGACTACATGTCGATTAATCACAGTTAACTCATGTGATTAACTCAAAAAATTAATCACAATTAAAAAAATTAATCATGATTAATCAGTTTTAATCGCACTGTTAAACAATAGAATACCAATTGAAATGTATTAAATATTTTGGATGTTTTTCTATAATTTTCATATATATATATTGTGTTCTGTGTTGTAATTGAAATCAAAGTGTATATTATTTTTATTACAAATATTTGCACTGTAAAAATGATCAAAGAAATCGTATTTTTCAATTCACTTCATACAAGTACTGTAGTGCAATCTCTTTAACGTGAAAGTGCAACTTACAAATGTAGATTTTTGTTGTTGTAATATAACTGCACTCAAAAACAAAACAATGTAAAACTTCAGATCTTACAAGTCCACTCAGTCCTACTTCTTGTTCAGCCAATTGCTAAGATAAACAAGTTTGTTTACATTTATGGGAGATAATGCTGCCCAGTTCACATTTACAATGTCACCAGAAAGTGAGAACAGGCATTTGCATGGCACTTTTGTAGCCGGCATTGCAAGGTATTTATGTGCCAGATATGCTAAACATTTGTATCCCCCTTCATGCTTTGGCCACCATTCCAGGGGACATGCTTCCATGCTGATGACGCTCGTTTACAAAAAAAAAAAAAGCGTTAATTAAACTTGTGACTGAACTCCTTGGGTGAACTGTATGGCTCCTGCTCTGTTTTACCCGCATTCTGCCATATATTTCCTGTTATAGCAGTCTCGACTGATGATCCAGCACATGTTGTTCGTTTTAAGAACCCTTTCACTGCAAATTTGACAAAATGCAAAGAAGCTACCAATGTGAAATTTCTGAAGATAGCTATAGCACTGGACCCAAGGTTTAAGAATCTGAAGTGCCTTCCAAAATCTGAGAGGGATGAGGTGGCGCATGCTTTCAGAAGTCTTAAAAGAGCAACACTCTGATGTGGAAACTACAGAACCCAAACCACCAAAAAAAACCCCACAACCTTCTGCTGGTGGCATCTGACTCAGATAATGAATATGAACATGAATTGGTCTGCACTGCTTTGGATTGTTATCGAGCAGAACCTGTCATCAGCATAGACACATGTCCTCTGGAATGGTGATTGGAGCAAGAAGGGACATATGAACCTTTAGCACATCTGGCATATAAATATCTTGCGACACTGGCTACAACAGTGCCATGCAAATACCTGTTCGCACTTTCAGGTGACATTGTAAATAAGAAGCCAGCAGCATTATCTCCTGAAAATGTAAACAAACTTGTTTGTCTGAGTGAGTGACTGAACAAGAAGTAGGACTGAGTGGACTTGCAGGTTCTAAAATTTTACATTGTTTTATTTTTTTAATGCAATTTTGGTAAATAATTCTACATTTGTAAGTTCAGCTTTCATGATAAAGAAATTGCACACCAGTATTTGTATTAGGTGAATTGAAAAATACTATTTCTTTTGTTTTTTTTACAGAGCAAATATTTGTAATAAAAAATAAATATAAAGTGAGTGCTTTAAACTTTATATTTTGTGTTGTAACTGAAATCAATATATATGAAAATGTAGAAAACATCCAAAAATATTTAAATAAATGGTATCCTATTATTGTTTAACAGTGCGATTAATCACAATTAATTTTTTTAATCGCTTGCCATCCCTAATTATGACCCAACTCAAAGAATGAGGAAGATAGTGTTGAGAACACCGAGCACTCAGTCCTGTGAACTGCTGAGTGCCCTCAAGATTTGTTGAAGTCAGTGAGTAGGGGCTACCTTTTGTGAGTAAGTCTGCAGGCTCAGCTCATGAGTGCCTGGACATGACGAGAGCTCTGCAGAGTACAGAAACCTGTTTGTTAGAAGTCATTTTACAAGACTGGGGATTTGGATTGTAAACACATTGGATGAGAAAATGCCTTATGTAATAAAATAATCAATAGGAGCAGCCCAGCACTCATGAGCAACCCTCCAGTACCATGCCAGTATGTTTTTCCTTGCTCTCATATATATACACAACATGGTTCCAGCTTCAAGCTTTCGATACAGTCTCCCACGGTATTCTTGCCAGGAAGTTAAAGTATGGATTGGATGAATGGACTATCAAGTGGATAGAAAGCTGGCTAAATCGTTGGGCTCAATGGGTAGTGATCAATTGCTCGATGACTAGTTGGCAGCCGGTATCAAGTGGAGTGCCCCGGGGTCTGTTCTGGGGTCAGTTTTGTTCAATGTCTTCATTAATGATCTGGATGATGGGATGGATTGCATGCTCAGCAAGTTCGTGGATGACACTAAGCTGTGGGGAGGGAGGGAATAGGTAGATATGCTGGAGGGTAGGGATAGGGTCCAGAGTGACCTAGATAAATTGGAGGATAGGGATAAAAGAAATCTGATGAGATTCAACAAGGACAAGTGCAGAGTACTGCACTTAGGACGAAAGAATACCATGCACTGCTACAGGCTGGGGACCAACTGGCTAAGTGGTAGTTCTGCAGAAAAGGACCTGGGGATTACAGTGGACGAGAAGCTGGATATGAGTCAACAGTGTGTCCTTGTTGCCAAGAAGGCTAACTGCATATTGGGCTGCATTAGTAGGAGCATTGCCAGCAGATCAAGGGAAGTGATTATTCTCCTTTATTTGGCACTGGTGAGGCCACATCTGGAATACTGCATCCAGTTTTGTGTCCCCCTTTACAGAAGGGATGTGGACAAATTGGAGAGCATCCAGTGGAGGGCAACGAAAATGATTAGGGGGCTGGGGCACATGACTTATGAGGAGAGGCTGAGGGAACTCGGCTTATTTAGTCTGCAGAATAGAAGAGTGAGGGGGGATTTGATAGCAGCCTTCAACTACCTGAAGGGGGGTTCCAAAGAGGATGGAGCTCGGCTGTTCTCAGTGGTGACAGATGACAAACCAAGGAGCGATGGTTGCAAATTGCAGTGGGAGAGGTCTAGGTTGGATATTAGGAAAAACTTTTTTCACTAGGAGGGTGGTGAAGCACTGAAATGGGTTATCTAGGGAAGTGGTGGAATCTCCATCCTTAATGGTTTTTAAGGCCTGGCTTGACAAAGCCCTGGCTGGGATGATTTAGTTGGGGTTGGCCCTGCTTTGAGCAGGGGGTTGGACTAGATGATGTCCTGAGGTCTCTTCCAACCCTAATCTTCTATGATTCTATGATCTCCTGGCAGGCACCTTGCCAGCACCCTTCTAATTGACACTGAACTGATTCTTGAGCTCTTTCTCCCCTCATCCAATTATCTGAGAGCAGCACAGAAAAAAACTTTCAGAAATCTCCTCCTCTTTTTTTTTTTAAAGCAATCCTAACTTGCAGGTTAAACTTCTAACACCAGTCCCCCAGTGATTTTTCTCTCTGCTGTCGCTGCCTGCCTGCCTGCCTGCCAGCCAGCACAACTCCAAAATTTCAACAAACCCCATTCAGTCACTCCCATATTTGGGGCAACATTCATTTCTCACAGAAATGCTTAAATTTTTGGTGAAGTTTTCTGATATAACCCTTTTGAAAGTTAGGAAAAACTTAGAGCAGCAGTGACGTCAGGAAACCCAAACCTTTCTTATATAACCATTAATTAGGCCCTTGGAATCAGAAATACAGCTTCAAAGTAACTTTTAAGCATTTCTCAGCCTGATGAGTTTGGTTTCTGACAGCAGCCTAGCCAACTTGACTGTGCTGCTACAAGGCTGTTTGTTTGTTTTTTTCCAGCTGCTGGCTGAATTTTAGACAGTTGCTCACAAACAATGCTTTAATGTGCTGCTATTTTTCATTTTACAAACAATTAAAGATAGTGAGCCAAAATTTACCCTCTCCTCCACTGAAATCAAAAGCGTTATACTGTGGTTGCATATGGCACATTGTTTTAAGAGTCATTTTATTAAATGCTAGAATAAAAGCTAAAATCAAAACCTTCAGGGTAAAAAAATTAGGCTGGGGAAAATTACGATTGTGAATTTTGTAACTGTTTTTGTACTGGAAAAAATGCATTTATATGAAAAATTGGAGCCTTTTATTCTAATTTCTTACCAAATACCCCAAACAGAACTTCACTTGAGTTTGAATAGTAATATTTTGCACTCACACAGCTTCTTTCATCAGAGGATCGCAAAGCAATTTACAAACTTTCCTTAATTAATCCTCAGCACCAGTTTGAGGAGGGTAAGTGCTATACAGACAATCAAACTTAGATACAAAGAGGTAAAGACCAACATTCTGAAAAGAGTTATTTTTTTTTGGATGCCTCTGTTTTTTTGGGTACTCACTGTAAGCCACCCAGAAACCAAGGCACTCCAGCTTAATGGACTATCTTAAACATTGGGCCTAACTGGCTTAACTAAGGTCTCACAGTAAGGCCAGTGTTAAACGTGGCCTCCAATTTTGGGCTCCTCTGTTTTTGTGGCCTGCTTGAGACAACTTAAGTCTGATTTTCAGAAGAGCCAAGCACTCACAATTCCAACTGGAGTCACTAACTAGGAGCTGCAGGTGCTCAGCATCTCTGCAATCAAGCTCAAGGCATTTCAAACTGGGTTCACAAAACCAGAGGCCACTTCTGAAAATTCGGCTGCAGAGGCCCAATGTTTTCCTCATGCTGAGCATCCTTAATTCCAACTGAACTCAATAGTTCTCAGTACCTCACAGGATTGAATCACTGGGTCACATTTATCAGTGGCAGAATTAGCAAAATAATGCAAGAGACCTGCACTAGCTTCCCGAGAACACTGACAGTTTATTTCTAACTTCCAAATCCTGCATTTAGTCTTGCAAATGTATGGTTTTTACCTGCTAATGTGCTGACTTGAGCATTCAGGCATGTGATCTGAATATCCTATTTAGGCATCAGCTGGGTCTCAGTTTACACACAGTACTAGGCTGTGAGAGGAACTGAAAATGGAAGGGGTGGAATCCCCAACTCTTGGGACTCTAAAATTAGCCTGGACAAAGGGAACAATCCTGCACTGGCAGCAGATGGACTGGGTGACTTAATAGGTCTCTGTCTTCCTTAACTTCTGTGATAAGTTATAAGTGGCCATCTTTAATGTAGAATTTTCCTTGTAAAAACCTGCTATTCAGGCTACATAGAGATTTTTCTGGGATTATGTGGTGCTAGCTGAGACATTCTGCTTTAGTTAATACACTCTCTCCCCACTTCTATGTATTGACCTGTTTCTTTCTTCTGTCTCTTCCCAGAGTTTGTCTGTGAGAGCTGTCATCACTCCCAACTTGGTAAGAACAGTTAATTTTTTCCCATGTGATACTTATTCCTGCTGCCTTGACAAAAACCTGCTTTTATTGAGCTTGGAGATATGCAAAATGTGTCTTGAGAATAATGAATTCACTCAAACTGGCATCTCTATTCTTAAGAGCCTTTTCAAAATGCAGATTTGAACCTAGGCCAATGGAAACAGAAATTTTAGAACATATGTTAATTTCACAAATCTGAAATGGAGGCACTGAATGCTGTGCAGTCAGTCAGGCTTGTGTTAATGTGCACTCTCGGAGGACTTGTATCACTAGCTTAGAGCAGCTTGAGAGGAAAAGCAAATCTGTTCTCTAACATTAACTGCAAAGCTAACTCCCAGCTCTATCCACTTGTCCATGAGGTTTCTGTTTAATGTTTGTTAACACAGTCAACGCCTTTTTAAAAATAATTGCATCCAAATCATTTATTTAGGAGCTGAAATGTTTTTTACAGTGTAAGTATGTAACTCAAATGGTAACAGAACTTAACAGAAAACTCTGAGGGAAGCCCCGTGACCCCAGGCTTTTTCAAGAGACATTAGTGTTTGGTTTTGTATACTGTGCATGTGGGTTTAAGTCAGGGATCAGCAACCCCTGGCATGCGACTCACCAGGGTAAGCACCCTGGCGGGCTGGGCCAGTTTGTTTACCTGCCGCGTCGGCTGATCGCGGCTCCCACTGTCCGCGGTTCACCGTCCCAGGCCAATGGGGGTGGTGAGAAGCCGCGGCCAGCACATCCCTCGGCCTACACTGCTTCCCGCAGCCCCCATTGGCCTGGAGCAGCGAACTGCGGCCAGTGGGAGCCGTGATTGGCCGAACCTGCCGACGTGGCAGGTAAATAAACTGGCCCAGCCCGCCAGGGTGCTTACCCTGGCGAGCCACATGCCAGAGGTTGCTGACCCCTGGTTTATGTGAATCATTTACACTGAACAGCTAACAAATCTTCAGTAGCTGAATTGTCAATATTAGGTGACTATTGTATCTGACCTTCATATAGACACATGCTCAAATAGTAGTGTACACAAAAGCCCTTTTTAAAGTTACTGGATGTGAAAACGTGATCCAGTAGCCAAGTAAATGAAGGAGCGGGAGATCTATTGTTCCACTGCAACAGCTTCAGAGTTTGTAGGGGTGAAGCTCATTTGTAATGCTGTGTGTCTGTTATGTGTGGCTTTTGAATAAAGCTCCCCAAAACCCCCCACCCTCTTGTGTCCCCCCTGCTGATCTAGGGATGCTAGCAGTGCCCATTGTTTTTGACATCGTTCTGATTTTAATTGGATCAGTCCTGCATCCTACAAACCTAGTTTACAAGACAGTTAAGAAGTCTTATTTTTCTATCATACCTCACAACTTTACTTTCTTGCCATGACACTGCTTCAACAGCAGGAGTTGACTCTATGTTGGGACGACCAGTATAAAGGACTAATGAGAGAACCAATTGTTATCAGGCAAAACAAATGTACTGCAGCCCAAAAGACTTTCTCAGAGTCCCTTCCTGATATAGGGGTCCTTCCCCTCTTGGAGATGCTACACCACTTAGGGGTTCTCTGCGGATGTGACTCTAACTTAAGTTAGTGCAAGTGAGCAGAATCAGGCCTTGCTTTGGCTAGACAACAAAATGTACCTGTGACACCCTGACGCCCCAATATTCACCACTGTCATGTAATTAGGATATGTTTTGTACAAAGTATGTCTTGTGAGGTATCGTTCTAAAAGTCTTGATCTGCTAGACATTAATATCTTGTTGGATTGTGTGTGTTATCGTCATATGTGAAGTTTGGCTATGTATGTATTACTGAAACACGTTGTGAGGTTGAAAATACCCACAAGCAGCCTTTCAGGTACACCAGTAAAAAGGCTAAACAATGTTAATGGCTTATTGAGGAAATGCACACAAGCACCAGGATTACCCCAGGAACTGTGTACAATAGAAACCTCTCAGAGATAGCTCTACACAGTGGCAATTGTTTGACCCAGGTCACAGAAAAAAGCTTTCCAGCAAGTGGGAAGAAGATAATAAAAGGGGGACAATGACATTGGGGGGCGGGGGGACGGGACTCACTCTCCCTGCAACAACACACCTGGAAACACCTGAGGGGCAAGGATTGAACGGTGGGAAGTGATGAACCCAGGCTAGAAGGATCTTTAGTTTGTGTATGAAAACCTGGGAAAGCCAAGGCAACTTGTGTCTTAAGAGTCTGCCAGTCTGTTTATCACTCAGGGTGAGAATTTGCTAATTTATATCCTACCTATCTAGTGTGTTAAGCTCAGTTTGCAGTTTTTGTTTATTTACTAAGGTAATCTGCTTTGATCTGTTGGCTATCCCTTATAGTCGCTTAAAATCTACCTCTTGTACTTTAATAAATTTTGTTTCTGTTTTAAACCCAGTTTGTGTAATTCATAACTAGGGGTGGGGAAGCTGGGCATATCTCTCTCCACACTGAGGGAGAGGGCGAATTTCAAGTAGCTCACGCTGTACGGTTCTCTGTCCAGCACAAGACAATACTATTTTGGGTTTACTCTCCAGAGGATGAGTGCACTTGGGTGCTGGGCAATTCCTTAGCTGAAAGCCTTCCCATGCAGCAACAATTTCAGTGTCTGTGTCTTTCTGCAGCTGGGTGTGTCTCTACCTGTGTGTGTGTGCGCTAGAGGAGGCTTGAGGGCCTAGCTTAGCAGGACAGGGTGAGGGAGCCCAGGCTGGTGGAATAGGTAGGCTCAGTGGTACCCTAGTACATCAGGTGGCACCCCAAAAGGGGGTGCAACCCATCACAATACCATCTTGGTTTTATTGAGTCTGGCCCTGCCTGGACATATCATATGAAGTTTCCAATGCAAGACAATCACGTGTCATTAATATCTGTGGGGTAATGTGCCTCATAGTGAAAACTGTGACAGGTACCACCGACTCCAGCATGGCACAACACTGGAGGAAAGACTCAGCATGCACAGTAGAAAGGAGCAAACACTCACCGCATAGAGTGAGGGGACCTTGACCGCTGTGAAATTATTTCTTTTAGTCACATGAGCTGGTCAATGCTGGCGTGGCGTGAGCTGCAAGGTGTGGCTTAAAGTGGTCCTGTTGTGTTACTGATCCCTGCTCCTGTTCTCTATGATTCCCACTCTGACCCTTGGCCCTGGCATCTGGGTGCTGACCCTCAGCTCTGTCTCCCAGCACCTGACTCCTGCTCAGACCCCTAGGTCAGACCACCCATGTCATGGTCCCTAACACTGGGCTGATGAGGAGCTGGG
Organism: Mauremys mutica; assembly: GCF_020497125.1. Taxonomy (NCBI): domain Eukaryota; kingdom Metazoa; phylum Chordata; order Testudines; family Geoemydidae; genus Mauremys; species Mauremys mutica. Next base: position 321,814,161 of record NC_059072.1, read on the forward strand.
AGATTGGAAGCTGGTGCTCTCAGATCTTCCAGATTCCTGGCTCCCCTTCGTCATGCCAGGAGGAGCCTGGCAGTTCTGCTTCATGGCAGCTCACCAGATGAGCAACAGAAAAGGCTTGAAATTTAGAAGCTTGAGAGCAGGCTCTCAGCTCCCCATCAGCCCACCAAGTGAGCTGCCAATTGAGGCAGGCAGGCGTCTGCGTGAACCCTGCCTGCTTTCCCTCAGACGTCCATTAAAAGTCAGCCATCTTGATTGTGATGAATTGGCATTCTCTGATGGAAAAACAGCCTGTTAGGGAATGCCAACCAGCTCTACTTTCTGATGAGATTTGAAAACAGATGGTGGCTTGAAAAGGCAGAGAGGCTGTTCCAGCTGATAAGGAGTTATGGGGGAGAAGGCTCTTACCCCAGCAGCAGTGAGATTGTGCCTGTAGGGATCTGTCTTCTACTCCTGAGTTTCATAGCTCCACTCAAGTGGATAACCCTGTGATGTGGATTAGGGTTACCAGGAAGAACTGAGCTGCTACCTGGACAGCCTGCAGTTTCCCACCCGATGTGCATCAAAGGTAGCTTGCAGCTGGGGAGCAGAGTTTGGCTCTCTGCTGTGTGGACAGGGAGAGTGGCCCTGTTCATACAGATGGTTGACCTCTGCCATCCTGCCTGGAGCCACACAATTATGGTTACAGCTACCTCGCCCATGCCTAGGTCAAATCTTCCCTCCCAGCGTGGCTGACAGCCCAGAGGAGGTGTGCAGTGTAATTGCAGCTGTGTCAGTTCCAGTATATTAGGAGAGACACGTGGGTGAGGTAATATCTTGTATTGGACCAACTTCTTTTGGTGAGAGAGACAAGCTTTTGAGCCACACAGAGCTCTTCTTCAGGCCTGGGAGCAGATGGTTAGCAGGTGTCTGACGCAAGGGACAACTAGGTCTTCAAGGTTTTGCCCCTTCCAGTGATCTTCAGAGGAAGCAGCAATGCTTGGGAAGAGGGGGCAGAGGCAAAGAGAGAGCTGGTTCTTAAAAAGAGCTTTAAGAGTTGATATTGGGGGCGGCAGTGGAAGAACAGCAGTGGTGCAGTGTAGCAGATTTTAAACAATTGTGTCAGCTAGTGAGAAAGATCCGGGTGAGGACTGGGGTGCGTATTGGCATCTGGAAAAGGCTTGTGGTGCTAGACGAGCTGATGGTTGGATAGTCTTGGATGCTGTTAGGTCAGGACCTTCTCTGTGTGCTGATCCATTGACAAGTGTGCTGAGCTACAGAGGAGCAGTATCTGCTCTGTATTTTCTAGCTCACTTCCCTACTCCCTTGAGAAGCACAAACCAAACAATATTATCATCACCCATAAATGCTTAGACGCTAGGAACATGTCAGAAAATATAACTAATGGATAACCTGCTTAGAAATTTCCTGGACTTGACTAGAATATTCAAAGGAACATCATGAGGTTTTCAGTTGGAAAATAGCACTACATGACAGACCCATTTCTGTTTAAAAGGAAAAAGTTAAAATTGCAAATGTTAAAGCTGGTTTGGAGAAAGAAGAGGAATTATTTGTAGAAATAAATGGTTAGAATTTCCCATTGTTACAGCTCAGGTTATGTGAAACAAATGTGTTTTGACTTTCTAATTCTCCATAGGGTCAGAGTAATCTTTCTAACACACACATTGTCATTTCCTTGAACTAAATTCAGCTACTAGTAGCGTGGTTAACCTTTTCAGGACATTATACCAGCTGTAATTTATTGCTTGTTTAAGACTAAAGTTTTTTCTGACAGACAACTTTGTTCATATATAATACAGAAGGGGAAGGAGGAGAGTCTTATAGATAATGCACTGGACTGGGACACAGAAGATGGGGGTTAAGTTCTGTCTGCCACAGATTTCTTGTGTGACTTTGAGCAAGTCACTTTGGCCTCAATGCACAAAAGGAGTTAGGTGCCGATGTCCCTGTTTTAGACATCAAAGTCCTTGTTTCGGCACCACTGCAATGCACCAATCCTCCCCACCCCCACCCCCCAAACCCTGCAGGTGCCTAAACTCATTCAGCACCTAAGTGGTTTGGTTGTTTGTTTTTTTTCAATAAAAATTCCCTGGGCACCTATGTTTCAGTCTCTGGGCATGCACTCTGCTGCCTCTCTCTGGATGTCCTGGTGCCTATCTCCTGTCTAAACCCCAGATCAATTCACAGAGGAAGATGTGCATTCAACTGCCTAAGTCATGTGCAGGGCCTGATCTGTAGGTGTGCTCAGAGGCTGCCTAGTGGATTGGGTCTTTCAGGTGAGTTCGCACAAAAGATGGGGGTCTGGGGAAGAGGACTTCTAGCCCTGTGGTTCAGGTACTCACCTGGGTTCTGGTAATATCCCCAGTTCAAGTCCCCTCTCCACCTGAGAAAGGACTTGAACTGAGATCCACCTCATGTTCTGATGTGTGGTTCCATCAATTTCTCCTGTTGAAGCTGTTCCACTATGGGAAAAATTAAGAGTCATTATAGCAGAGGGACTGGAGCAGGGGTCTCCCACATCCTCGGTGAGTGTGCTAACCACCCAGCGACCAGGGAGAGGCGGTTGGCCAATGGAGACTCCTGCGACTGTGGGGCTTGTTTCCGATCCTTAGTCCGTTCACGTCTCCGGACGGAGTTCCTCTGGGCGGCGTCCGCTGGCTCCCTTGATGCCTTCGAGGAGCAGTGGGCGCTGTCCGGGGTTCTCTGCTCGGTGTCCCCGTCAGGCTCCCTTCTTATGACCCTTTGACCGCACTCCTGTCCCTGTTCTTTTATTAGTTGTCCCCCGCAATTAGTGGGTTTCTGAGGTCCTGTAGATCCTCCCCTTAGGCTGGGGGGGATCCGTTAGCATGGGGCGGGCTTCTGCCCGCCCTGTTTCCCCGGAACCCAATAGATACATAGTCACTTTCATGGTTATGTGTGTGCGCGCACTCACTTGTGCTTTCTCTGGCCCCAAGGACTCTTTATGACACAAGATGAGTCTGAGTGAGAGAACACACACAGGCATGACAGTGACTTTATGGCCTCGTGCTTAGAGCACTTACCCAGGAAGGATGTGGGAGACCCTGGGTCCAGTCTCCTTGCTCCAGTGAGTCTTCATTTATCCACAAGGGAATTGGTTCAACAGGAGAGAGTGAGGGAGTCTCACATCAGAATGTCCCCTAGTCCAGTGGCTCGAGCACTCACTTGAGAGGTGATGGATCCCTGTTAAAATCCCATCCCTACCTCAAGTGGAAGAGGGACTTAATTGCCCACATCCCAGGCTAAAAGTTATGAGGAAAGTCCTTCCCCTGCTGCTCCCTCTCCCTTTCACCCCCATCTTGCAAAAACAGTGCAAAGCACCTAACTCCAAAGAAGGCTCCTGGCTTTTAATCGAAAGCAGAAATAGGCATCTCCCTGCAGCTTGGAGTCGGGCGTTTACCTCTGTGAGAGGGGTGCAGCTTAGCACACATCCCTCATCAGCATCTCTCAATGTGTAGCTTAGGCGGCTCTCTGCCTAGCATGCTGGCTTTTATGAATCACTGAGGGTACAGCTACACCAGTGGTTCCCAAATTTGGTTCCAGAGTAGCAGCCGTGTTAGGGTAGGTCTATACTTACCGCGCGGGTCGACGCGGAGAGTTCGACTTCTCGGAGTTCGAACTATCACGTCTAACCAAGACGCGATAGTTCGAACTCCCCACGTGCTCCGGTCGACTCCGGAACTCCACCACTGCGAGCGGCGGTGGCGGAGTCGACCTTGGAGCCGCGGACTTCGATCCTGCGGCGTCTGGACGGGTGAGTAGCCCGAACTAAGGTACTTCGACTTCAGCTACGCTATTTGCGTAGCTGAAGTCGCGTACCTTAGTTCGACACCCCCCCCCCGTTAGTGTAGACCAGGCCTTAGTCTATATCCGCAAAAAGAACAGGAGTACTTGTGGCACCTTAGAGACTAACAAATTTATTTGAGCATAAGCTTTCGTGGGCTACTTGGTTCACGGCTCATTCAGGGTAAGCCCCTGGCGGGCTGTGAGACACTTTGTTCACCGGGAGCATCCGCAGATATGGCTGCTCCCAGCTCCCAGTGGCCATGGTTCGCGTTCCCGGCCAACTGGGGTTTTTCTGTGCTTACAAATTCATTAGTTCTAGATCCAGGACCAAAACTGAGAATGGGCAGATTAGCTGTTATTTATACAGCTCAGGCCTTTGATCTTGGCCTTCTGTAACAGGTAACCAGTAGACAATGACCTTCTTCTCAGGGTGCAGCTTCACAAGGCTGGATTTTTGCATAACCAGAGGTGAGAAATTTGCATTAACTTCTCCCCCAGGAAATCCACTTTACACTTATTGTCCATAAATAACGAACACATTTTCAATATAGTCTCTTGAACTCCTAGGTCTTACATCTGTCACTTCTCCCCCCTCAAGCAGTTACATACAATCCTGGCCCACAATTATGCACGAACTTAATACAATAAGGTCTTGCAGGGACTTGCCATATCTGAGACACCATTGTTTTTCATATCATCATATTTCGTCACTTGTCCCTATTTGCCATAAGGGGATGGAGGAGGAAGGAAAATCTACTCTGATAGTGTTAAGTTCAGTAACCCTGTATGTTTCTCAGTCCATAACTTTACTGCTTGTGATAATTCTTGTATACCCCAGAGCAATACTGATACGAATTTCACTCTTGTGATCACAGAAATGAATTCTTCTCAACAGGCTGTTTTATTGGATTATTGGCAAAGCAAAATGACAGCATTTCCTTTCGGGCCACCAGAAGGAGCTGTTGAATTCCAAGAGCACTTTCTTCTGGGAGAAGGAATTCCTTGTACATGAGAGCCAGCAGCACTGACAACAATAAGCAGGCATACAGTCTTGCTTGCAAACAAGTCCTGTTTTGAATAGCGTGGGAGATTCTCCCTGGGAGTTTACATCTTCTTTCAAACCAGCGCTCTGCACTGATCAAAACTGACTTCACAAAGTCTAACGTGCTTCAGGGAGAGACTTCAGGGCTTATTCCTAAAACACATAATGACCAAATCTTAAGGCACGGGATGTTCAGTGAGGCTATTCTGTCTGTAGATTTTCAAAGTGTGGGGCTGCTATCTCCCATTGAGTGTAACTGGAGAGGCAGGGCTCAAAACTCTGCACAATGTTCACCAGTAACCTAAAGTGCCAGAGTGTGGTTTGAAGTACTGCCCTTTCAAGTAACGGGAATAGTATGCCAAGACGTACCCTGGGACTTTTAGTGCTCTGTAGCGGGATGTTACTGTATGGCAAGCTGGTGTGATGTAGGTTCACACCCTGGCTTGCCATACGGTAATTTGCTCTGTAGATAAACCCAAACAGTCAATGCCCACATGACTAAATGAATCCTGAAGGTTAGCATCTTCTCTTCTCAAAGATGATTAGTGATTAAAGCATCAATCTATGGTTGTATCTATTATGATGGATATTGTGATGCTCACTTGTCTCTAAAGTTATTCATATAGTGGAGTTCTGGGGCCAGAGTCACCAAAGCTGGCATAGACAGGTGTAATTTACACTTGTCTGGCCCTTTGGACTTGAACAGAGGAATCCTTCCCAAGGAAGAGCAAACAATGTTGCATCTGCCTGCCGTCCCTTTGGGCTTTCTTCTGCTTGGAGACAGTTTTCAACTTCACCATGGATTCCTGATAAGCCTTGCTGGTGGCGCTGCTGAGGGGATGTGTTCAATCAGCAGTAGACGCAGAACCTAGATTGAATCTGGCCCCAGGTGTTTATAGTCTATTGTCTTGTTATAATATTGTCAGCTTTAAATTTTCACATCTGCTTGGGAAAATATGGCAAGATATAATATAGTAACGGTGCAGGTATCTCCAAATATGGCCTAACAACTGATCCAAGGGGGGAAGCAGGTGCCAGGACAGCACCTCAATAACCTGGTTCCATTTACCTATCTGCAGAGGAGGGTGGAAATAAGTCATGGTGGTGGAAAGGCTGATTCTCTGCATTTCTGGAAATGTTGCCTTCTGTGGAAATAAACGTTGGGTTCTTCTCATTACCAAATGGTGTGTGTAGGGATGGGAAGGAAGAGAAAAAAGGGTATTGTGCATGGACAAGAGGCATGCTGACATCTTGAGGGGGTTACTCACAATGAGTGGCTATCATTGAGTCCTCCAAGAAAACAGTAATTAATACTGCATTTTATAGAATCATAGAAATGTCGGACTGGAAGGGATCTCAAGAAGCCATTTAGTAGAGCCCCCAGTGCAGAGGCAAGACATAGACCATTCCTGACAGGTGTTTGTCTAACCTGTTCTTAAAAACCTCCAGTGACAGGGAACTATCAACACTCGTGAGTGAAGGAGACAGAGCTTGCTTGAGAAGTGGCCCAGAAAGCTGATACTCAGAGCGATGCTCCTCCGCATACTTAGGGAAAATGTGAAACTCATGGCTTTATCTTCAAGAAAAGCAAAACCAAAGAGAGGGAAAAGATACAAATAACTTTGTCTACACTTTATCGTTTTTGGAGGTGCTCAGCTAGCATGGTAACGGAGGGCCATATAAGAATGTAGGTTGATAAATTAATGCAAGTAGACTAGAATAAATGAATTTGAATTATTAGCATTAGTCTCTGATTGTCAATAAATTAATAATAGGAAAGTTAATCTCCTCTCCCCTTTATAAAAGCACAAAAGTCCTCCAGTGGCATAATTCCAGTAGAGAATGACAACCATTGCATATCTAGCCAGTTGCAGGCGTTGCTATTCCCCCGACACTGTAGTGTCTATGCATTGGACAGGTGCATTAGATCTGCATGGCACTGTCCATGGTGGACTTCATACAGGTCTCTTTGCTTTGCTTTTTCCAGGTAGCTTTACTTTGCTGTAGCTCTTTTGTTTGTGTTTTTAGGGAGATTCTCTCTGCTTTTGGGCAATAGGTTGTTTTGTTAGGATTCTTTTTGCTGGTTTCAGTGATGGAGCCTTTTTGCCTTTTCAAAACTGTCCGTGGGCTCCAATTCTATCATTAGTAGCTCTGAGGTACAGCAGCAGTCCATCCACATGCTGTCTATGGTAGGATTGGGGCCTTTGTCTTTGCTCACACTCTGAGTCAGAATGAATCAGCAATAAACATTATAACCACTTATTTTCTGGTAGGGTCAGATTGTGAATCCCTTCCATGATTAGTTTAATTTCAATGTACGTACTCGTCTGAGTAACTACTCACCATCAAGAATAAAGAGTTCATGGCTTGGCCCTTTCCTACATATAAAATGTTGAGTGCGTTGCATGTAGTTCAATTATTCATCATTCTTACTAACCCTCAGGTGTAGATTTAAAACAACCCACTTTTTCAAATAATAATTGTAAAGTTGCTTATTTTTTTTCTGTGACAAAGATCTGGGTTGGGTCAAATTTTAGAGCTGTGTGAGCATGCAGGAATACCGTCAGACAACAAATGTCTAGATTCCATCATAACTCGACCAGAAAACGTGGCATGTTTTTCTTTTGCAATGCTAATGTTTTCATGTATAATGATATTAAATAGCAGCGATGGAAGAAATACTTGGAGACGTATTCATGTCATGAATTGGCTGTCTCCACATACCTTTTGACCATCTGTGAATCCTGTTGAATAACACTGGGCAGAGCAAATCATAGGACTAGCCTCTTTGCTCAGCTAGTGTCTGTTGCCCTGGCATAGTGAGATGGATCAAGCACAATGCCCATTGGTAGGGACAGAGACTTGTTTATCTACACAACATCCCAGCCACTTTTTGGAGCTCTTCTTTTGGTGGGCCTTGGCAGCACCAAACAAACAGCATTGACGTGACAGTGAAGGTAAACACATGGTTAGATAGATCTGTCTCCACCCTGAGCTCTTCTGAAGCAAAGCTAGATGTGTGCAGTGTTTGTCACCTCTCTGTCTGAGCCCTGAAAAGGGAGACAAAAGCAGTTTCCGAAAATCTCTTTCATCTGCTTACTACATGCACTAATTTGATTTGTTTACCAAGGTCTCTGCTCCCTTCCCCCACCCAAACTGTTCTGCTAACCGGTTAGTCTAAATGCAGATGGTAAAAACAGCTAATCTGATTAGTTCTGACAGAGAGGAAAGGCTGCTGGGAAAAGCTGGGTCCCTGCAGCTATTTCAGGTTTGATCAGTCTGTCATGGGTTTGCCAAACGGATAGTGCAGCATAACAGGAGCCAGGCAGGATGCACACAAGTGAGCAGTGTGGATGCCGCTGACCCACAATTCCAACACTACAACTGAGACCACATGAATCTGAGCCATGTTTCGAGTCACGTTCAATGTTGTGACCGAGAAAGTTACCTTCACCTTGGCAGCCTGCCCCTCTATCACGTGGAAGGTAAGCACAGCAACGCAATGCATACAAGCACTGAAGGAACTGCCAGGACAGGAAATATGTATTTGAACCGGTGCACTTACTTTCCCATGAGCTAAGGTTGTGGGCTGTATGTACAATATTTTAAGGAGGCTGCAGTAGGAAGTGGTGTGTTTCAGGAGGATAGAATTATCTGGATCAGCTTTTAGGAACCAGGCTGCCATCTCTTTGTCTTTATATTTTAAAAAAATAAAAAAGTTGAATGATCATTAATTTTTTGTCCCTGGCAAGGAGGTGACTATTTTGTGAGACTTCCTTCAAGCTGCCTACATGAGTTTGGGAGATGCCAGCCTTCATAAGCTGGGAAATGTACCTCAATCAGGGGAAAGGACCTTAGTCTGCCCTTGAAAGAAATTTCCAGAAATGTGGCAGAGGCCTTCTCCAGTGAAATCTTTCACTCTATGCCAGTTTCTCACTCCGTGCAGTAAAGGCCCGAGGGTCAAGCCTTGGACTCCTTTTAGTGAATGGAACTAATGCAGCTAGAATTATGCCTCTTTTTTTCTCAAAGTGTGAAACTTTGTCTACACTTTATCGTTTTTGGAGGTGCTCAGCTAGCATGGTAACGGAGGGAGCTTCCTCTTCCCACAACTGGTTTGAAAATATACCAGGCATCTCACAAGGTTGCTTTGCAAACTCCATTTAATTTCCATTGTGCATAGACTAGCTACTCCAGGGAACTCACCTCCATCATAACACCTTTAAGAATTCTGCCTTTTAACGGTAGCTGGGGATAACTGCCACCTACGTCAGCTATTTCTAACCGTTACAAAGCAAGTGTATGTAAACGTATATGCTTTATTGCACCTCTTTCTTCATCCTCTGGATGTCATGTCTCCTTTTAGATTATAAGCTCCTCAGGGCAGAGGCTGTCTTTTTCTATGTATTTTGTACAGTCTTTAGCACAATGGGCTCCTAAATCCTGATCATAGCCTCTGGGCACTACTGCTATATGCTGTGTTAAATACAAATAATCAGAGCTTGTACAGGCAAAACAGGCATGGGATAAAATTAGTACGGAGCTCCTTTCAGAACTGTGGTCCATGCTGAGACAACCTAGCCTCTGAATAGATCCGTTTCCATTTTCAGTGACATCAACTTCTTACCTGCACAAGCCTGAATATTCACTGCAAAATAATGGATAGTGGCAAGACAATTTCAACAAGATGCACTGTAGGTCACAGATGTGCTTGATGACTGCACCCAGAATACTATTTATCCCGGAAACCTTGAAGCTGTTTGCCTGTCAGGCAGCAGAGAACTGTGAGGAATGGGCTTGAATGAATAACATGCTGGATTTTGCTATATTACAGCATTCCTAGGTGGGCGTGGCTCACCATTTCCTAACACAGTGTAACAGGGGTCCAAATATAACCTAGCATAATGCTGCATTGGATTTCTCTTGGATTTGCTTCTCTTCTCTTGGATTTGCTTCTTAACATTCAGGAGAATGTTGGATATACATTTGGATATTGTATTCACTACAGTGAAGTAGTGAATGCCAGTAACTGCATGCTGGCACACAGTTCTAATGCGTCAGCTCCTTGCTTCTTGACTAGCTTGATACATAGCATATGAACATCAACAGATATCAAATATGATCCTATTGAAGAATATATACAGCATACATGTTTGACTTATGCATTCTATGGAAGCACTGATGAGCACTTTATTGCAGAATAGTTTCTCTGACTTGAACTTTCAGAAATGCAGCCCCGTACATCTGTTAGCAAGGCAAAATCTATGAATAAAATTATATATGCAATGTGTTAGAGAAACAAAATAAGAAGCATCTCCTGCTTTGGAGGCAGAGCCCAGAGAAGAACAAGCCCTGGAGTAAAGCCTGCAGAGAGAGTGCTAAATTTAACAGTTGGGAGCTGAAAGAGGTTGCATTGTTTGTGGGTGAGGGAGGGCAGAGACACGTTGCTTCAGAGTTCTGAGCCTTTTTTTTTCCTTAAAAGAAAGGTAGCTCAGTCCATCAGACAATGCTTAAACTTCCTACACCTCCACATACACACATCAAGGCTTGGTAGTTGTGCTTCATGCAGGGTGGTACCTATACAGCTCCCCAAATTCCCTCTCACTCACAACATGGGATTCCCCAATCCTCTCACACTGTGTGTAGAGGAACCATGCTAGTGCTGCCTTTGGCTGGCCAGGGAGTCTGGTGGAGGATTTGCCCCATGCTGTATATGTGACTTTTCATTGCTACACCCCACTTGCAAGAGCCTAGTCTGACGTTTTGGTTATGTCAAACCCGAGCATATTTCTTTATTGAATGCCATCAATTTACATGGCACTTCACAAAATGCTGAAAAAGACAGGGCTCCTGTTCCAGACAGCTCATAATCTAGTAAAACAAAACAAATATGGGACATCAGCTGAGGTATGGGAGGGGGAGGAAAGCAACATCAGAAGGCTTCATGGAAGGGATGGGTGAAAGGGACACTAACCAGGTCAAAAGGTTCAAAACTGACCCTGTCTTTGAAACTGACATTTAAAAAAAAAAAATGTGCCAGGCTGCCTTGGCAATACTGGCAGGCTCCTCACGGAGCAGAATACTGGCACTTTTCAATCTGCTCACAGGAATGGACCAGACAGGCAGAGCAGAGAGACAGACATGCATGCCCCTGTGCAAACCAAACCGTGGCCGATGCGAACTTGGGTAGTTTCCCTGTTCAAAGTTACTTTTGCATGGTCAGGAACTGTTGATCACTGTGCCATTTTCAGTCATGAGCAATTTCAGACATGAGTCTGTGTCATACATCTGACTTTGAAATCCGCTGCTCTGATCAGGAAGCTGCATTTTAAATATACAAATAGACTCCTGCATGCGATATTGCTAGCAGTGAACTGATGATATAGTGCTTGGATGATTACAACTGGTATCCATAGGCGTACTTAGCTATGGAGTGTGCTAGCTGGCTGAGGATTAGCTACAATTGAGTCCTATTGATTTTCTCTTATCAGTGACTGCACTGTTCTCTTAAAACCTGCTTTAACTGTTTGTAGGGGAAGCTGCTGGAATGGGTCTTTTGTAGCTTTCTATTCAGGGATAGGAAATTTGCTCGATGGGGATCAATCTAACCCAGAAATCATTTGCAATGTCATATTGGCACTGTGTCCCTCTGAAATGGATACATAAATGAGCTCCGGTCTGCAATGTAGACATTTGGAACAGAACCCAAATGCGTTGACAGCTTTCCAAATATACACAATAGCTGGTGTGAAAAGGCTGTCTCTCTCTGACACTTACAGCCGTTAGAGTAAGGATTCCTCATCTGAAAAGCTATTGTGTAGTGATGATGTAAACTCTTACAAAGGAAGCGGACACTGTTATGTCAGAGTCCTGCAAACAGAATAACAACCATAGCAGGAAAATAAGCCAAATCAGGGTCTGCAGGGCCGGCTTTAGGCCGATTTGCCTGATTTCCCCCAATCAGGCCCCACGCCGGCACCTAAGAGGGCCCTGCACTGGCGCCTTTTAAATTTTTACTCACCCGGCGGCGCTCTCTGGGTCTTTGGCGGCATTTCGGCAGTGGATCCTTCGCTCACTCCGGGTCTTCGGCAGCAGTTTGGTGGCGGGTCCTTCAGTGCCACGGAAGACCCGGAGCGAGTGAAGGACCTGCCACCGAAGTGCCACCAAAGACCCGGACTGCCGCTGGGTATTCTAATCGGGCCCCACACTTCCTAAAGCTGGCCTTGAGGGTCTGGGAATTAATTTTCATTAGCAGACATTAGTGTATTGAACCCTAGGCTTCTGTTTTTTTAAATCAAGTCAGCCCTAAGAAATGTAGGGATCCCTGGGAACTCTGCCTATTAAAATGAGCCTGTTTTGTGGTTCTGCTTCAATGACAGGAATCTTAGAAGGCTAAATGAAGCTTGAGGAGAGCTGGCCTAGTTCAGCAAGAATAACAATTGGTGTTTATGAACAGGGGGAGGGATAGCTCAGTAGTTTGCGCATTGGCCTGCTAAACCCAGGGTTGTGAGTTCAATCCTTGAGGGGGCCATTTGGGGATTTGTCCTGCTTTGAGCAGGGGGTTGGACTAGATGATCTCTTGAGGTCCCTTCCAGCCCAAATAATCTATGATTCTGTGTCACAAAGGGAACATATTCTTGTAAGGCTGAATCCTATGAGATACTTACTGCCTCCTGGTGAGGGGTTCAGTTATCTCTATTCCCAATGGAGTCCTTGGAGCCAGTGGGAGTTGAGGGGCACTCAACTAGCAACTATCAGGAGGTGCTTAGCTTCTTACAGGGTTGGGCCTTTAGCTACTGAAGATTTTTTTGTTCGGTTAACAGAACAATGTCTTTTGCCACTGGCAGCATAAATTTAGTTTTTACATATAAATGTAAGTATGAGCTTGATAAAACCTTTGTGTGAGCTGCTTGACGAGTCTAATAACTACTGTTGTGTTGTAGGCTTTTGGAATGTTCTTGTAGCTGAGGTCTCTTCTGGAGCCCTAGCCTCAAAACCAGGGCCCATTTATTTGCATGCAGGGCCTGGTCCCAAGGAATCTTTACATTGACTTCACTGGACTTTGGATCAGGCCCACAGACACCAGGAGAAATAGAAAAGACAGATCTCACACCCAGGCAGGTGGGCAAACAGACTCAAGCCATTTTGTTATGATAGTCATCAGTATTTTTTCTCGTGGGGTTCTACCCCATTGTGCTGCCGGAAGACAGGTTTCCCAAAGGTCAAATCAAATTTAACTCTTCTTATTAACTAATATTTTTGTTGGCAGTGGTTCTTGGTTTGCAAGTCCAACATGAAATATCATCGCTAATCTTGGCCCAGCAGGAGGGAAATCCCCTTGAGGAAAACCAATTCCACCACTACTTGTTTCTGTGTTTGAGAAAGTGTAAGAAATATTTGTAGCAAATCAGAAATCCTACTGGATGGCTGGGCTGGCCTGGAACAAAATCACTCTGGTCTTTACAGGCTATAAGAGAGCTGGTCAAATAATCCATTGAAGATAATATTCCCTGCAAATTTTGTCCCAATTTTTTCATTGTTTAAAATGTACCCATCACTTTCCAGGGGGTTATTATCCATCTCGAGAAACTACCACCATGATTGACACTAGGATGGCCCTCTTTTCTGGCAGACCCAGCAGAAAGGACAGAGACTAACTAGGCATGGAGACTCTCCTCCTCCAACTAGGCATGACCTCTCCTCCCTAAAGCTGTTCCCTCTGGCTCAGGGTTGAGGCATGTTGGCATTAAGGAGAGGTTTGCCCTGCCATGCTCCATAGTGTCCTGTTCTCTGCAGAAACAGAAGCCTTCAGTCTCATTCAATCCAACAGCTTTCATGAACCCTAAATTCATTGGTTGATCGGTTGTTTTTGTACTATGCCCATGAGTGAGAGAAATGGGATGGGAACCTTTCTGTAAATCAAGCCCTGTCACCTTCACCCATTCCAAGGTCATGCTCTTCAAGAGAGGGAAATCTTGCTGTTACTAAAATCAGGTTAGTTTGTGTCTTTCTATACCCTTTACTTCCAGCTCCGAAGGAGAGCAGCTTGAAGGGAAAAGATGAGTCAGTCACAGCCTGATCCAAAGCCATTGAGGTCAATGGAAAACTTCCCATTGACTTTGGCAGGCTTTGGATTTGTATCTCCTGAGTGTGACTCTGGGGTTTTGATTTCCACATTAACATTCTCCATTGATTCCTTGGCATTACAAATATCTTTGCTTTTGAGGTATTCTCTGTCTCTCACTGTGTCTCTTGCTATAGACCTGCAAATGGATCATAGAATCATAGAATCATAGAATCTCAGGATTGGAAGGGACCTCAGGAGGTCATCTAGTCCAACCCCCTGCTCAAAGCAGGACCAAACCCAACTAAATCATCCCAGCCAGGGCTTTGTCAAGCCTGACCTTAAAAACCTCTAAGGAAGGAGATTCCACTACCTCCCTAGGTAACCCATTCCAGTTCTTCACCACCCTACTAGTGAAAAAGTTTTTCCTAATATCCAACCTAAACCTCCCCCTCTGCAACTTGAGACCATTACTCCTTGTTCTGTCATCTTCTACCACTGAGAACAGTGTATGGTTTTGTTTTTATTTAAACAACTGCTTCTGGTAAGAAGGAAATGTGATTCTGTGATGAGTTGCCTGAGCTTGATATTAGCGTGCTGTAGTGCATCATTTGAGCTGTTCATTTCCCAACAGAGGAAATAATCTGTAAACAACATAGTTGTGTAACTCAGGACAAGGGAGGCAAATGTTTTGTTTCATAAATCTCTAATGTGCTGGAAAATATTACTGCACTCTTGAGAAAATAAATTTAAGTACAGGCCCAAACAAAAGCACTCCCGTGACTTGCACTGAGCAACATGGAAAGCATTTTGGTGTCCCTATTACTGCTCTCATTATGATAAAAAGGGCCATTATTGGCAACATAACAAATGAACAACATTCAAAGCCACATGGTAAAACCAAAACTGCTCCAAGGTCCGCTCTGTCTGTTTGTTGACCCTTCATCTTTTCACAGAAGATAAATGGAAAGTTCAGGGTGGATATTTTCACTTGAGCCTGTTTCTAATTGCTTTGTTTTTCTTCTGAGTCCTACATCTCCATCTCTTTTAGATTTATGTACCTTTGGCTACCACTGTCATTCATCCTCTTCTCTGTGCTTATTTATATAGGTTGGTGTGACTACAACTCCTTGAAGTCTTTTTCTTGTAGCAATAGTCACTGAAATGCATAAAGTTAAACAACCTACGGTAAATTGTGTTGCAGTCCCTAAGAGGTCACTTCCCCTCTTCGGTTAACATTGTCCATGCGAGAACACGTCAAACTATTTGTTTGATTTACTGGGGGAAATTCATCCTTATTTCTGTTTGGAAACACACTTTAAATTTACTGTTTGCAGTTGCATTGGTCCCATGACAAGGTGAGTGAGGTAATATCTTTTATTGGACCAACTTTTGTTTGGGGAAGGGACAAGCTTTCGAGCTTCACAGAACTCTGAGGAAGAACTCTGTGGCGGTCAAAAGCTTGTCCCTTTCACCAACAGATGTTGGTCCAAAAAAAAATATTACCTCACCCACCTTGTCTCATAAACTTACTGGTCAGGTGAAATGGGTTGAACACTTCCTGCAAACACATCTCAGCCTCTGAGTGTGCAAACAGCCCTGCCCTTTGACTGTGTCATTGCTTAGTTCTTCATTGTTTGTGATGTGATTGGTCACCGAAGTCTCATGGCATGACTGAAAATTGCTTATATGAATGTTTATGGGAAATGAAAAGAGAGTCGTGAATACCATTTTAAACAAGGTAATGGCTTTTCCATGTGTAAATGTTAATACCTTTTTAGTACTTATCCAGCTCTAAACCAGCTCATATTTCATGTATACGTTTACAAGACAAAAAGAGAAATGGAAAAAAGGAAAATATTGTGCTATATTGTTACCTTTCCAGGTAACACTGCTAAAACCAGCAGAGAAATCAAGAGACCAGCTGCATCTCCCATTAAAATCAGTGGCTACTGGACATTTGTGGGAATGCAGTGTGAGACTGGCAGAATTTTGCCCTGGATTTAAAAACTATCTATTTTCTTCTGATGATTTTTAAAACAATTTCTATACAATGAAGCAAATCCTCTGCTGCTATAAACTATTATAGCTCCATTGGCTTCAATGTGTCTATATGTGTTACTATCTCAACAATCTGTTTATAACCCACCTCTGAATTCAGCTTCTAGCTGTGCTTCTGCTCACCAGCTGTTCCTCTGCCCTGCTGCTGCACTAAAAGGCAGAGAAGCATGAAAGGTGCTGTGAGGTTACAGGAGCAATCCAACAGCATATCCTTAAAGTAACTGGGAGCTTCTCTTGCTCCTACAAAGACCTGAAATTGGATGACGTCATTGGCCAGAACTGCCTGGTGTCCTTGTCAGTCCCACTGCGCTCAGATTCAAAGCTGCTGTGCTGATCGCAAAGAGAGATAAAACAGTAGGCAAAGCATTTAAACTTTTACTAGGTTTTGGTGCAAATATTTTATCTGTGGTCAGCTAAAATTTCCTCATTCTTTCATTACTGTAATTTGGAATTTCACAATAGTAGTAGGGATAATGCTCAGAATACGTGTTCCAAATACACAGGCCACCCTGCCGCACACACGCTAAAGGATGATCACCATGGACAGAATTCTCCTGTCCACATAGCTGTGTCTACACTGGGGGTTCTGCTGACATAGCTGTGCCAGCAAAACATTTTTGCTTTGGCCAGGTCTACACTACAAACTGAGCGGTGTATGAAATAGAAATCAACTGCAGGATTCAGATCCAGATTTCCATACCCCCAGACACCAAGGGTATTCGCACTTGGGGCTTATGTAAGTCTCAGTACAAAACTCCCTATCCAATTTCCAGAACAGTGAGCTGGCTCACTCCTGGTTCAACAAAATGGTGCTCAGTCTTAGCCCTGGTCTGCACTGCACAATTATTTCAATATAACTACATCGCTCAGGGGTGTGAAGAATCCATAACCCTGAGTGACAGTTATACTGACCTAAGCACCAGTGTAGACAGAGCTCTGTTGTCAGGAGAGCTTCTGCTGACATAACTCCACCTCCGTGAGAGGTGGTAGCTATTAAGCCGACGGGAGAACTCTCTCCCATCAGCTTAGAGCGTCATCACCAGAAGTGCTACAGCAGTGTAGTTGCATTGGTGTAGCTGCGCCAATGTAAATTTGTAGTGTAGACCTGCCCTTACATTCAGTGCAATGCAAAACCCCTTCTGTAATAGCATTGCCTTACCCTGGATCATCAATTTTTAATCAAGTGTAAATAAGATCCCCTTATTCTGTAGCAACGTGTCAGGCTTCAGACTGTATTGCAGTAACAAGAGCATATAAACACTAGAACTAGTCAGAAATTTTCCAACAGAACATTTTTCTCATCAGAAAATGCTGATTTGTCAAAATATAAATGTTCTGTTCTGAGTTTCCTGCTAGCTCTCCCTGATGGGCTGCTGCGGAGCAGGGAGCCTAGAAGACCTGGGAGCCTTGCTTGAACTGGGGCTGCCAGGCTCCTGGCTGAAGAGCCAGGAACCTGGAAACTCTGCAGGCTCTCAGGGCTTCCAGAGTCCTGGATTCTTGACAGCCAGCTTGGATGGCTGTCAGGGCTCTGGGCAGCTCAGAGGGTCTGGGGAATATTTTGAAAAGATCTAAACAGAAATTTTATTTTGATTTTTCTAAACAAAAGTTTGGAATTCCTCTTCCCCAGGACATTGTCTACACAACAGAGCTAAGTTGACTTAAGTTATGTTGATGATCATAAATCAGTATAATTACATCACTTGTGCATGTTCACACAATGCTTCCTCTGTCAGCGGAGTGTGTCCACAGTAGGTGCTCTAGGATCGACAGAGAGTAGCTATTCCACTGTGCAACACACCATCTTATGCTGCTAGTAGTTGTGGGAATGGAGAATGGATGACAGTGCATCATGGGGGTGGGCTCACCTTCCCATGATGTATTTTTCTCCATCTCATCATTCTATGGGCTTCCAACTACGTTTTGCGCAGTCTTTCAACAGCCCCTGGAAACTGTGCACCCACCATCTCTGTCTGAAATCACGGATCCTGCACTGCTCTCCAGTCTTGTTATGAGCATTATGAATACAATGCAGCTGGTTCGGCAGTGTCTATCGGGGGGGGGGGGGAAAGAAGTGTATGGAAGGGAGTGATTTGTAAGAGCACTACCATGTTGTGCATTAATTGGTCCATGTAGTGTAGCATCTTGCTGGTGCACACTAAAGGTCCCCTAGTGTGCTTTAATGTAGGGAACCTTTAGTGCACGCCAGCCGGGTCACACCCCTGTAGCAGGCATTGGTGCGCCATGGAGACAAGCCCTGAGTCTCTGTTTCTGTGCAGATGTTTATCACTTACCAAACAGTATAACTGGGGTATTGTAACTGAGTTACGCATCTACTGCTTGTTTAACAATATTTGAAGATGGTCTCAGTAGGAAGGGTAGTCACACGTGGCTTATTACATAGACACTCATTCCGCAACAGTCCTAATTCATTTCTCTTCACTCATGCATAGTGTCATACTTAGATATAGCTCACAAGTATGCTAGGCATGTCATAGATCAAATACAAAGATGTGATCTCTGGCCCAAAGACCTTATTATCTAAATTTAGACGTGACCAAAATGAGTAAGAGTAATAAACAATAGGGGGAATGGGACGAGGAAGGACAAAGGTTACTTACAGGAATACAATTACTCAGTTATGGAATGTACACATCTTCAGAGTTCCATTAGTTACCTTTTTTTTTTTTTTTAAATTAAAGGTAACTTGTGTTTCTTAGGTAACATAGAAGAAAGTTAGATTTAGGAGTGCTTAGAACAGGGGTGGCCAATCTGAGCCTGAGAAGGAGCCAGAATTTACCAATGTACATTGTCAAAGAGCCACAGTAATATGTCAGCAGCCCCCCGTCAGCTCCCCTGCCCTGCTCCCAGCACCTCCTGCCCACCGGCAGCCCTGCCAATCAGCACCTCCCCCTCCCTCCCTCCCTCCTGATCAGCTGTTTCATGGTGTGCAGGAGGCTCTAGGGGGGAGGGGGAGGAGTGAGGGCATGGGAGGCTCAAGGAAGGTGATGGGAAGGGGTGGAGTCGGGACAGGGCCTGTGGCAGAGCCAGGGGTTGAGCAGTGAGCACCCCCCGGCGCATTGGAAAGTTGGCGCCTGTAGCTCCAGCCTCGGAGTTGGTGCCTATACAATGAGCCACATATTAACTTCTGAAGAGCTGCATGTGGCTCCAGAGCCACAGGTTGGCCACCCCTGGATTAGAATGAGCATTTTATATGACAAATTAACTGCATCTAAATGACTTAGAGTGATGACAATTTTCTTTTTGATCTGCAACTGGAAACTCTTTCTTGCTGAGTGTTACATGTTTTCTAGATTAATATAATATTTGTAGAAGGGTATAAACAAGGCTTCTTCAGGTAGATCCACTATGGCTCCTGGATTACCTACCTCAACAGCTCCTCGTGCCTATTCATAGGACATCTCCCAAATTTCTTGTGTTCTAGGGTGACCAGACAGCAAGTGTGAAAAATCGGGACGGGGTGAGGGTAATAGGAGCCTATATAAGAAAAAGACCCAAATATCGGGACTGTCCCTATAAAATCGGGACATCTGGTCACCCTATTGTGTTCGCATCAGACGCTCACAAGGAAAGCACATAGCAGAGCAGCACAGGAAGCTGTCTGTGGCTTCACTAATTCATCTGAGCATGTGCTTATTAGTTGGAATCCTGCTAATGGCTCCACCATGTGGCATAACTTTCACACTGCATCTGAATGGAATTTTTCTTGTGGTGGCTGAGAAGTATTTTCTCCCTCAGTCTGGTTACATTTGTCCAGGCCATTGAGTAATTTTGAGAGGGTGAAAGCTCTGGACATTATGATGTGACAGGCTGTGTGCATTTCTTTGAATGTGGATGGAGTTTCTGTCTTTCTATTCTGCAGAGCATGAGAAGGGAATAGAAAATCAGCTCCAGTGAAGCAGCACCACCACACCCTTCCAACTGTTTTGATAACCAAACTCAAACTGACCCTTCTCAGAGCTTCTTGGGTGTACTTGGGTAACTGTTTTGTTTGTTTTGATGCAAGTCTGCACTGGGGCCAGCTAGCACCAGAACTCCAGATGGCAAAATCCCAAAAGAAGCGCCCACTTGCAGGTGCATTTGGAAGATGCAAGCTCTCTAGCAGAGTATCTAGACTTCTGTATACTTCAGAAAATTGAACCACATCTCTGAACCTTTTGAAATCTGCCCATTGGTAATGCCAAAGTGCTTTACAGTACATCTTATCTGGAGACAAATTGAAGTCCTGTCTCTGTAGTAGTTGTACATACCTTGGTTCTAAACTCGATAAAATCCTCTTATAACCATCCATTGTCTCCATCTCTTAATAGCAGTCAAATTATCTTTTGGCTGCTGGAGATGATTTTATGATATCAGTGGAGAAATGGAGAGTGTGTGTGTGTGTGTATATATCCCCTTTGGTTTTAAAGTCAACTTCTTCAGCAGCTTCTAAGGGGCTGCTTTCTGTTTACAGCATTAAAATATAGAGGGAGGGCAGACTCACTGGGCAATCCTAATATAAACATCTCAAAAGGTCAGACTTTCTCAGCAAATTTCCATAATTTGTTACAGATTCCTAACACATTAAAATTCTGTAATAAATTTCCTTACCCAGAAAAGTGGAAAGAACCCCGAATGGAACAAATTAGATGACTCTCAAGACAAGGACAGCCGTGAGAGTAATAAATGGTACACAATTAACTCCTTAGCAGACTTTAGGCTGCAATCTCAGGTTCAGGGTTGTAGAGATGAAAGACGGCAATTGTAATTGAGTTACTTAGCTTTACCATGTGAGTAGGTCACATTACTTGAGTTACAAAATGACAGTTTACAGCAGATTTTTTTTTAAAATCGTGAGTTCACTCAAATAAAAATGGTCCCTTCCGTTTACGACATGAGTTATTTTGTGGTGTGTATAATGTCTTTAAAAGAGATACTTTGGCACAGGGAGATTTCACAAGCTGTTAAATGCAGTGCTGTACCTTGACTGAGGCTGTGCCCTGAGGGTTTGTCTTGCTGATAATGAATCTATCCTGGTGTTTCTTTGTTTGAATGTGTCAGTTGTCTTTGTGGTGAGTTTTGGGGCTGGAGTTTGGTGGCATCTCAAAACTTTTAGGGCTTGGCTACATTGGAGAGCTGCAGCGCTGGTGGTGGGTTTACAGCGCTGCAACTTACTCACCATCCACACTGGCAAGGCACATACAGCGCTGCATCTCCCTGGCTGCCGCGCTGGCTGTACTCCTGCTCTGCCTCGGGTATAACTCTTGGAGCGCTGGTGATGCAGTGCTGCTCCGCCAGTGTGGCCACCAAAAGCCCTGTTATTGGCCTCCAGCAGAATTTTCCCATAATGCTTTTAAATAAAGAACTCTTTGTTTTGTTATGATGCCTCTCTTTGTTTTGTTGTGAACTCGGGGCTCCCGGAGCTGCTTATCTAAAAAACAAACACAGCTCCTGTTTGCTGTGAATGAGGCAGGCAGGGAGATGAATGTCCACAGCTAGTGTTTGCTTGAGGAGAGAAACAGCACGGCGGAGGGGGGGAAGGACGAGGGGGGGAAGGGAGTCCGTCGGAGCTTATCTGGTCTGTAGGCTGTTTGCATTTAAGAGTGAATGAGGGGTCGGGGAAGTGGTCAGAATTTGCAAGGCAGGGAGCATGAACGAGGAGGTGAGAGGAGCTGAGGGTTGCATTGATATCACCTTGGGCAAACTTAAAAGAAAGGAAGGGATCGGAACTTGCAAGGCAGGGAGCTCACACAGTGTCAGCTCCAAAAATCCACTCTCTCTCTCTCCCCCACGCTCCCTGTCACACTCCACCCCACCTCCCTCTTTTGAAAAGCACGTTGCAGCCACTTGAATGCTGGGATAGCTGCCCATAATGCACCACTCCCAACACCGCTGCAAATGTGGCCACATTGCAGTGCTGGTTGCTGTCAGTGTGGCCACACTGCAGCGCTTTCCCTACACAGCTGTACGAAGATAGCTGTAACTCCCAGTGCTGCACAGCTGCAAGTGTAGCCAAGCCCCCAGTTTTTTCCCTCTTCAGTTCAGTGAAGTTCTCTCGCCTTCCAGACTGGCTAAACATAGATACAAACTAAAGCTGTAACATGGATTACTTCTGTCCATTCAGGGCAGTTCTCTAGCCTAGAGAAACACAGCATCTCATGTAACCCATTAGCTTACATATGAGAGAATTAACTTGTTAGTTACTGTAGTAAAACACTGTGCTCTTCTCAGCTCTAACAAATTGTTGCTCCACCCCATTTAAGAAATTGGTTCCCAGTAACCAGGTGTGGCTCCAGGCACCAGCACGCCAAGCACGTGCTTGGGGCGGCAAGCCACTGGGGGCGCTCTGCCGGTTGCCGTGAGGGCGGCAGGCAGGCTGCCTTCGGCGGCATGCCTGCGGGGGACCGGTCCGCCGAAGCCGCGGGACCAGCGGACCCTCCACAGGCAAGCCGCCTAAGGCAGCCTGCCTGCCGTGCTTGGGGCGGCAAAATGCCTAGAGCCGCCCCTGCCAGTAACTGTAGATAGAAGAATAGAGGAAAAACCACTAGACTTATGACTCCTTAGCCTTGATTTTATTAGTTACTCTAGGTTACTGGTGTCAATGCAATCCGCAGCGGCTCCAGGCACCAGCGCTCCAAGCGCATGCCTGGGGCAGCAAGATGCAGGGGGTGCCCTGCCAGTCGCTGTGAGGGCAGCGGTCAGGCTGCCTTCAGCAGCTTGCTTGCGGGAGGTCTGGCGGTCCCACGGATTCTGCGGCAATTCGGCGGCTGGTAGGCTGAAGCCACGGGACTGGCAGACCTCCCGCAGGCATGCCGCCGAAGGCAGCCTGCCTGCCGTGCTTGGGGAGGCAAAAAAGCTAGAGCCGCCCCTGAATGCAATGCACTGTTTTGTTAAATATCAGCCATAAACCACAGAAAGAAGAGAAGAGTGCCATTGTGTGAAATCAGCTGTGAAGTAGCCACAGATTTCATACAGCACGCAGCTCTGCTGATGTTGAGAAAAATTGTGAATAAACTCTAGCAAATCTGTGACTTGCCAAACTATCAGTAGGTATTGCAGCTGCTGTCTCAGAACTAAAGGGGAATATGCAGAAGTGTACAAGGTGGTATTATTTATAATTTTTCTTCATGTATAGACATGAGGGGCCTGCTCCGAAGCCCGCTGAGGTAGTGGAAAGACTCCTATTCCTGTCAATTTCAGTGGGCTTTGGTTCAGGCTCTAGAATCAATATAGTACCCTGATAACAGAAGCCAACTTTGAGGTGTTTTAAGGGTACGTTAGTTAAAGGTTATGATGCTATGTAAGTGTTCAGTGATATTATTAGAACAGCTAATCAGAGTGTGTAAAAAGCAAACCGCTCTAGGAAACACCTGAACACTGTCTGACGGATTACTAACAGTCAGAATGCCAGCTTTTTAAAGTGAAGGAAAATGTGTTTTCCCTAGCAGACTCCAAAAGGTGACTATTGTGCCAAAGAAAATATAGCAAACCATGTATTTTAATACTCTTAAGAAAACAATGTCTAATGTTACACACAGGCTTTTGTCTTCCAGGACATGACTTCAAGGTTCTCTTCTAATAGCTTTTAGTGATGTCATCAACTAAAGTGCAGTGGTGCTGTGTTCCTTATGCTGCTTTAGGTGGTGGTGTACCATCCTTAACTGTAGTGAGAGAGACACACAAACCTAAGATCAAATCTTGGCAGGGAAGCAAAGGAAGAAATTATTTTTTAAATCTGTTTTTAATTATTTTAAACTCTCAGTCTATACACATACCTTGTTAGTGCTCTAGGATCTTACAGAATATTTGTGTGTAATTCAGAAAAGCCTTTCAGCTCATCTTTGAGTTACTCACGGCTATAATATTTAGCCAGGGCTAGATTACATTATTGATTGAAAAGTGGTAGACTGTAACTGACTAAATAACGAGGCGCTTACCCTGCCGGGTAACACCTACCCTGGCCATTCTCCAGAATTCAGCGCTGGAGGAGGCCACAGAGGTTTACTTACTTTGTACAGTGCTTTACAAATCTTTATCTGAACAACTTTGCTCATTCCAATCCACTCTTTTAATCCTTTTTTATACTATCTCTCCCTTGCCCCTCTTTTACTGAAAGATAAAAGAGAAGGCCAAAGTCCCACTTTGAGAAAGGGAGATGGGGAGGGAGAGATGGGCCCTGTCTCCACTTGTGGAATCTTCATCAAACTTTCCCATTGTCACTAACAGTTCAGCTCTACTTGACTTAGCAGGGATGGGAGCAGACAGGCTGCTGCTGGCTGGCTTTTTTTAAAGCAGTATAGCATGCTGTGTTGCGGAGAGGAGTTCAGTAGGGAAAATCTGGAGTTTGTCAGCTGTGACAGTTTCCTGTCATTCTGCCATGGGTAGAGCAGCTGATTCTGCTCAGTCCCCTGAGTCCTATCTGATCCTTGCATGTCGCTGGACCCCATTCACAGGCCATAAACTCTTGAATGTCTGCTTCTGAGTTGAGACATACAATGGGACTTAACGTGTATTTTGAAAGACGCAATCCACCTGAGCCTTCATTATAGTGTCGTCTTTAGGAGCTGACAGTTATTGTGAAAAGAGGTGGCATGACAAGGCTGATCTAGTATAATGTCCCCTACATCTGCAGGTGGGAGGTGAGATTTAACTCTCTAGTCACATGCATTAATAAAGCACTTAACGCTGTCCTTGTTTAAGTCCTTTGAAATCCTACTGTAGAAGATGCTATGTATTACTACAATGGTTTTAGTTTATATCGCAAAGAGGAGATGGTCTGGTAACAAAGGGTAAAGGGAGAGGTTTTCAAAGACACAAATGGCAGTTATTGACATGATTTTCTGTAGGAGTGTGATGGACGGTGTTCACTGGTGGCGTCACCCAGTGGTTAGGGTGGTAGACCCCCGTTTGTCATGACTCTAATCTTCACCTCCAGGCCACAATCACAACCTGTGGCTGTCTGTCTTTTGATGGGGGTTGACCCTACCTTCTGGTCACATCACCAATCAGTCTTATCTCTCCCCACTGTGAGGGGGATTCCAAGGAAGATATGGGGTCCACCTATTGACCCCTGCAGATGTCCAATCCCAGCTAGGGCTTTCCAAAGGTTCCCCTGGGGAGAGTCTAGAAATGAGGGTTTTCATGCTCCTGTTAATGAGGGAGGTTGGTAGGGGAGCCCAGGCCCTCCCACTCCACTGGGCTCTGTAAGAAGTACCAATGTCCAGCACCCAGGAATACCTTCAGGCTGCCTCTCTGGGCCACTTCCTACCACGCACTCTCTTGCCAGAGTCTTATAGCTTGCCACAGTAAAGGAAAAGATAAGAGTAGAACTGCCAGCCCCTCTGGGCTCAGAAGACAGGCTTTTTCTCTCCAGAAGGTTTCTGCAGAGACCCTTTCCCAGGAGCTCTCAGAGTAAGTCTCTCTCTCTCTCTCTCTGGTCTGCGAGGCCCTTTCTGAGCTGCCTGGCTGGCTCCTTTTAAACTCCACCTCCAGGTGGTACATACCCCACAGGTGTGGCTGGGCAGGGTTGCCTGGGCCGTGAGTTGATCCTTAATCCCTTCAGTTCCAGTATGGGGGATATACACCCTGTCACAGGGAGTTCAGTGCCTAGCTACCATTTACATCTCTGTAAATCACCCCCAAAGTGGGGGCAATTTCTGTCCCCTCTAGAGCCATGGAGGACCCAAACATCAATGGAAATGATGCATTTCCACTGGTCAGGTGGAGAAGGAAAGATCTGGGGAGCTCCATGGAGGCTCCATGTGCATCCATGACCTGTGGGGTCAGCTGGAGTGGAGTGGGAGCAAGGTAGGTTGACCCATGGCTGTGTGGATTTGCTTGCCATTGCCCCTACAGAGCAGGTGGAAAATTGCCCCTGTGTGGGCTGCAGTAGTAGCCACAGAACAGCCTGGGAGAAGGATTGCTTTTCTCCAGGCCCTGAACACCCTTACACCAAGCGTGGCTGTTGGGGAGGGTTTAGCTTTCAGTGCTTGTTATGAACAGCACAGTTAATCGTCAGTTTGGAAGTCATTTAATATTCACTACAGAGACTACTGGGCATTTCCCATTGTTGAGGGGATCTTTGAAAATATTAAAAACTCAATCAGAAATCAATGGCCTTTCAAAACCCTGCGTGTGGGACATTTGAGCTGAGCCATGTAGCTGTGAGCCTTTATTTCATTTTTTACATTACTTGCCAACGCAGCAGCAAAACCTGATATAAACTTTAAGAGCTGCTCCTCGTTTTAGTTCCTTGAAAACAGCCAGTGCAAATAGGAGGGAAAATTTCAATCCTGGACTGGCTAGTTAAACTGGCCTAGCTAGCCGTCCCATTCAGACAGTGCAGGGCCTGCTCCCAGTGAACTCCCACTGTCTTCATTGGGAGCAGGATTGAGGCCTAAGGAGGTGAAAGAATAGAATGCTTAGATATTTTGGACCTGATCCAAAGCCCATTGAAGTCAATGATAATCTTTCCATTTACCTGAGGCTTTGGGTCAGAGTTTAATGGCAAGCCATTCTGCCATTGTTTCCTAAACAACGGCACAGATTCAGGTAAGATAACAAAGGAGCCAGTGTACCTTACAAACATTTAAGTAGACAGACAGAAAGGGAGAAGAGTTCTTTGAGAAGCCTGGGGATAAAGTCTAGTTCAAACAATCAAACTTGCTATCAGGACTGGGGCCAGGGCACAGGAACTAGTGGGGTGCCAACACTGAACCAGGGGCTGCATGGGAGAGGGATGCAGGGCCACAGGAGGGGAAGGAGGGATGTAGGGGATGGGGGTAGTGGAGGTGTCTGAGTGGGGATGCAGGGCCACATGGAGATGGGGCAGATGTGCCTGACTGAATGGGATAGACTAGGGGTCAGACAGGGTCTGCATTGGGGAGGCTTTCCAACTCCCGATCAATCCCTCCCCCCTTCAAAAAAAAAAAAAAACCTGTTCCATACTTCTCCCACCCACACACAACAACCCTGCAGGTTCACTCCCCGGCTCCTGCCCAGCAATTATTTCCCTCTCCCACAGCTCCCCCATTACCCCTGACTCCCTCAAGCCTTGGCACTGCTTCTGTACATTGGCTCAGTTACACTAGCGCAAACTCCTAATATGTCTAATATAGACGGTCTACGCAGTTTCAGTGCTGGTGGCTGTGTCATCATCATCCACATCAGTACTCCCCGCACAGGGGTTTGTAAAAGGTGCTTTATCTTTTTATGTTTGCAGCAATTAGATGTAGAGTGAGAGAAGAAAGCAAAAGGAAACTAACCCGGTCTGTTCCCAGCATTACTCACTTTGCAGTCTAAACAAGATAAAGGTTCGTATCACAACTGAAATATATCTGTAGAGTTGGATTTAAGGCGTGTGTATGTGTGTCTACAGGGCGGGACATGTCCCCTCCCACTCATTCCAAAGCTTCAGAATAGGACATTTTGCTTTAGTTGGAGAATTCTGTCAAGCCGTAACAGCTGGGGAAATGAACATTCTGGGCAAACACCAGACCTCAAGGGGCACATGCTGCTCTGGCACATTTTATTGTTGAGTGGAAATCAATAGTTTCTTCTGCTCTTTAGTTAGAGTTATAACCGGGTATATGTTTTACTAGTGATCAAGTTTACTTTTACTTTGGCTATGATTCTGTGCATTTAATATTTATACTGCAACAGCAGCCAGAGGCCCCAATCAGAACTGGCGCCGGTGTGCTAGATACTGTACAAAAGCATACAAAGACACTTCCTGCCCAGGAGACTTTATAACCTGATGATTTTGGTTCACTTCACACCAAGGCTATCCAGTAAGGGATGCAGTCAGAAGTCTCCATGTGATCGCGCTCTCTCTTTCCCCCTCCTCCCCTTCCCCACACAAAATGCCCTGCTGTGTATGCTTCTAGATAGCTAACTGGATGCCAAGTAAATGGACAATGAAGCGAACAAGGCTTGGTATGGCCAAACTACTGACCTGATCCTTGTGAAAGCAGCTGAGTACCCTCAATTCCCAGTGACTTCCATATTTACTTCAGTTGGAGTGGAGTGTGGGCAGAGCCTTGTAGGACTAGGCCCCATGTTGTCATTACGATACCTCTATTTCGTTACAAAGAAACTCTTGTGAAAATCAGATTGAATAGTCAAGGTTGACCCTAGCTATTCTTGCCACTGTCAGATTGAATTAATGGAATCTGGAAACAGGAAAGATCTTGTCCAGAGTGTGCCAGTGCAGGATTGTTTCCTGCCTAATTTGAAATGACTAGAATGTCAGGGATTTCTTGCTTCCTTTGAGAAATTATTCCACTGTCTAATAGGCCTAACTCTTTGAAACTTTTTCTTGAAATTCAAACTAAATTTTACTGTACTCAGTATCATCCGAATGTCCCTAGGTATAACTCTTCAACCACTTTAATCCATCCTTTCTTGCCCTTTATTTTCTGCCAAAATGTTTTTTTAAAAGTACAAACTACTCACTGCAACAGGGGTTGGCAACCTTTTAGAAGTGGTGTGCCGAGTCTTCATGTATTCACTCTAATTTAAGGTTTTGCGTGCCAGTAACACATTTTAACTTTTTTAGAAGGTCTCTTTCTATAAGTCTATAATAAATAACTAAAATATTGTTGTATGTAAAGTAAATAAGGTTTTTTAAATGTTTAAGAAGCTTCATTTAAAATTAAATTAAAATGCAGAGCCCACCTGGACCGGTGGCCAGGACCCGGGCAGTGTGAGTACCACTGAAAATCATCTCGCATGCCACCTTTGGCACGCGTGCCATAGGTTGCATACCCCTGCACTACAATGTTCAATTCAAAAAGTTTTCCTATCAATCTGGCATGCCATTTTAAACCTATATACAACACTATCTGCAGGTTCTGTTGATGAATTCCTGGCCTGATATCAATTGCAAAACTTTCACTGCCTTTAATAGGGCCAGGATTTCACCCTACATGTCTTGTAGGGAAGAGTTTTGTTAAATACTTTTCCCATCTAAAGTGTGCATCAGCTCCCAGAGATCTAAATAACAGGAACTGTAAAATCAGCAATTACAGTACAGATTTTTTTTGAGAGAGAGAGAGAGGCAAAAAGAATACCAGCAAAGAACACAGGACAATTTACTGGAGTTTGGGCAGGGAAGGTATATTTTGATATTTCCCACCTTCATACTTTGTAAAAGTATATCGAAAGCTCAGTGAGGCCAATTACTTCTGAATGATTTAATTTTAAAAATAACAGGCAGCATCAAACATAAATCTCTTCTAATGAGACTTAACTATTGCCACTGGGTTGGCTCTGCTTGTATCAATAGTGTGCTGATTCCACTAGCGGGGTTCATGACTACTCAAATGTGTTTGCTTTAGAGAGAGTTTGGTGGCTTATCACAAGCTTATCTGAATTCTTTTTGCCTAGAACCCACGCTGGAAATCTCACTAGAACTGGCTTAATTCAGTGATTCTTGTTTTCAGGTCAGCAGTAAATAAGAACCATTTTGCTGTTTGTTTGTTTCCAGATGAAGTCAGGAAGTGCAGAGGCAAATGAAATTTAAAACAAACAAGCTGCTTACATGAGACTTTTTTTTTTCCCAGTCCTGAAAAAAGCTGTTTTAGATCAAGTTAAAAGTGAAGTTTAGACAGTTCCAGTAATCCAAATTTGTTCTCCCAGTCTTATTAAACCGTCATCTGATTCAGACAGGGGATGGGTCCAAACCAGATGTCAGCTCAGCATAGCCCTGAGCTATATGTGGGACTTGAAAGTCCATCTGGATTCAAATTTTGTAAGTGACCTCTCGCTTTGTACTAGGGCTGCACTGCAGCAAACCCCTTCCCAAACTTTGAAATGGTCAGAATGTAGATTCAGCTCAGGTGCAGCGACTGGGACTGCTTGCATGTATAAAGTCAAGCAGGTGCACACATTTTTGCAGGCCAGTTTTACAGACACAGTTTAAAGTCATATTTTCGGTGGACTGAAGATTTGAAGTTGCAGTTATCACACTTACCCCTAGAGGTCCCAAGATGACACAACTGAGTTATGGCTCCAAAACCACTTCTTGAGGAACCACTCAGAATCCAGCACTGCGGGAATACACTGAAAATGTTCTGTCACATTAGTCATAGATGCCCTCTTCACTCTTTGGCCCCTCAGTTAGATTCTGACTATGTAGTAGTGCTGGATGTGAAGTTTTAATTTCTTCAGGAAAAGTATAACTGTCATTAGCAATATGAAGAAAAATCCTGTCTAGATTTCCAAAGACGAGTTGATGATTCACAGGTTTCTGCATAATCTAGTTCTCAACAATATACAGGCTCAGAAATTAATTTGAAATCACCCAGTACAATAAAGATGTTTTTCATGCTGCTTTTTGCAGTCTGTGCCTATTACTATTACTTTGAATAAGATTAATTCATAGAAATTACAGTAAAACAGGTTTAATCTTCTCCATCACATTTAATAGACCACATGGGTGAAGTCAATTTGAAACAATAATAAAAGAAGCAGAGAGAGAAAATTTAGCATGTATTTCTATGGACAACCAGAGCTAATATTACAGTCAAACTCATTGTCCCTTTGTCACTTTTGATGTATTGCTGCAAACTGGCTTGATACTACTCAGTTAAGTAAAGTAGTTCATTATGAATAATTTTGTATTTGTTCTTTTCCTCCAAAAAAAGTGTTATTGATCACAAAGTAAAAAATCCTTTACTTGTAGGTGGTTAGAGCAGGAGTCAGATCTACTGGGCAGAGCAAGTGTCCAGGACAGGACACAGAAACTGGTTCAGAGCTGGAGTCAACTGCCAAATGCCAGAGCCAGAGTCAGGGCCAGGAATCAAAGCGGAGGATCGGAGCTGGGGTCAGATGGCAAAAGTTAAAGCAGGGTCAGAGTCAGAGTCAGGATTGGTAGCTGATGGTCAGGAGCAAGGTGACAGGGCAGGAATCAGAGAGAGGCAAGGATCAGGCACAGAGCAGGAACAAGCTAGGAGCGAGGAACAGATCAGGAATGGTATTGGAGCAGACTGCAGGAGGAAGGCAAGAGCAGAATACAGTGTGGTGGCTATAAGGAAGTCTGCACAGCGGCTCAGAGAGCCCCAGTCAGATCATTTCTTGGTTTAAGTAGCAGATGTGAGCCAATCAAGTGCCTGCAGGCCTTGGATACTCCAATAGGGCTTCCTGTCAGGGCCGGCTCCAGGCACCAGCTTATCAAGCAGGTGCTTGGGGCAGCAACTCAGGAGAGGGGCGGCACTTTCACGTATTCGGCGGCAATTCGGCGGAGGGTCCCTCACTCCCGCTCGGAGCAAAGGACCTCCCGCTGAATTGCTGCAGATCGTGATTGTGGCTTTTTTTTTTTTTTCCCCTGCTTGGGGCGGCAAAACCCCTGGAGCCGGCCCTGCTTCCTGTGCAGCCTGACCTTCCAGGTTTAGCAAGATTGTTCTGCACCCATTTCCATTGGTGGTGATGAGGAAGTGTTAGAGAGCTAGAACCCTTCCAGTGCTGGTTCTAGGCCTGTACCTTTGTATCCTTACAATTTGTGTGTATTTTCATGACCATCTCCTGCCTCTTTCCAGCCGGTCTTTACAATAAAAGTGACTTTTGTTTTAAACTCTAACTTCACAACTATGTAACTCAGGAATTTAAAAAGAACTGAAAAAAATCTAGCAAACTCAGATTTATTATTTCTCTTACTTTTCTCCACAAATATTTAAGTCTGAAAAGGTCCCATTAAAAGGAAAATTCTGACTAGTTGG
The DNA here is from genome assembly GCF_020497125.1 of Mauremys mutica. NCBI lineage: Eukaryota > Metazoa > Chordata > Testudines > Geoemydidae > Mauremys > Mauremys mutica. The sequence continues at coordinate 321,845,839 of NC_059072.1, forward strand.
ATTCACTCCTTCCTCGTCCAGTCACCTACTCATACAAATGACTTCGGCATAACAGTCAACAGAGAGGCCTGAACAAGAACAAGGTGAGCAGATCAGATGCTCTGTGCTCAGCTCTATAAATCCAATGTACTGCACAGTACAGCACATTTGTAAATTTTTGTGCACCCATGTGCTGGTGCTTCCATTTGGTTTTGTGTCAAGATCCTGGCGTTGCATATTGTAGGTTTGAGGTGAGATGGTGGTTCCTTTATTTAGCACAGACTGGGAGAGGATATTGCTCTGTGTTTGTTCTTAAAAGTGCCCGGTGAACTATGTAAAATACTCTATGACAATATCATCATTTCAAGGAATGAGCCTGGTGACATTCTTACCACTTATTGAGAAGTCTATTTCTTGTTTTACCTGGACACCTCCATGCCAGCACTTATAATTTAGTGACTGTGTGTAGTTCATGTAAAAGGCCTCATAGATACTCTGCAGTACCTGTGCTGTGCTTATTTTTATCCAGCCCCTTGGGAGAACAGCAAGTTGAACCTTATAATTTTTAGCAAATTGGTGATTAAACTCCTTCAAGTAGTCAGAAGCCCTGATACTGGGATCTGGCTAGATGCACCGGTGAGGGTAATACCAGCCATAGGGATAACATCGAAAAGCTATGTCCAGGTGTTTAAATTCAGATGTAGTAACCATAACCTTTGCATTTATTGGTTCCTTTGTCCATTGGCGTCAAGGATTAGAGCAACAGATTCAAATAGCTCCTTGTGATTAGTACCTTTTTCTTCATAGGGGACCTTATAGAATGGATATAGCTCCTCACATCCAGATGCTCACTTGAAGATTTCATTGTGGGACTTGAGTTGAAGTTTCTAAAACATTGCCTGAACACTCAGCTCCTTCTGTTCTATGTGGATGCTTTCTTCTGCCTTAGTCAGAGTGTCTTGAATGGACTGAGAACGGACCAATGCTTTCTGTGTTTTTGAACAGGATCACATCCAAGTTGTCCTTGATCATTTTGCAGCACTTTGCATTTCTAGATTATTTCTGCCGAGTTTGAGAGAGTATCTTTTTTCCTTGGAGTTAACCAGAACATTCCTGACTTTAATAAGTGGATAAAATCTTCCTCACCAGATCTTGCAAACCCTCAGTTTCACTGTAATGATGTAACAGGCCCCTCAGGATCCAAGTTTTGACCAACTGTTGGTAGTTACTAATGTATTTCACGTAGTTCTCAAAATTCTTCTTCTCCAGCAGCTTCTTTTGTACAGTGAACTGGAAAAAGTTCCAGTTACTATATACAATGGACTGTACGTTGCTGAGAATATCATCCACTATTTGTGACCCAAATCTCCTGTCTGCATAATCCTCCAGCACCAACTTGAGACACTGGCTACAGGAATCCAATCTGTTTTGACAGGAGTCCTCATGCAAGTAAAATTCTCTAAACACAGAGAAGAACTGAGGTTTCAGTTCTCCAAACATTGCCATGGATCATTTTCTTTGCTGAAACATCTCTGGGTCTTCTTAAATGCATGAGTTGCCTGATTCAAGGCTCCTCGTGTACAATGGCCACTACTTACTGCAAGCTTCAGGATGAATGTGGGGTTCAGAAGAGTGGATTTCTCTGTGTTCTGCACACCCAATATTGTTAGAACCAGCATTTTAGATTCTCCTTACAGCTTGGCATTGAGCTCAGTCAGAAGGTTTGTAATCTACTGCAGTGGGATGCTGGAAGCATCTGTGTCTATCACCTCTTGGATTTTTCCCCCATTTTACCCTTTTAAACTATTGACTGTTCTTCTACTTGAAACTGACCCAACACACACACACAAAATGTTCAACTCCTAAATAGCAGGCAGAGATCCTGTTTATACAATTCTGCTAGCTGTTGTAGGTCATCCTCCCTAGCATTAAATTTCTCTTTATAATCAGTCCATAGTCTAGAATCCCCCTAGCAATTCAATCCAGGCTTAATTTAATCAATTTCAGGAAATAAGTATTCTCTGGAGAAGGTAGTTATCCTATTTGATTAATAAATGTAACTAGGGCTGTCGATTAACCACAGTTAACTCACGCGATTAACTAGAAAAAATTAATCGTGATTTAAAAAATTAATTGTGATTAATTGCTGTTTTAATCACACTGTTAAACAATAGAATACCAATTGAAATTTATTAAATATTTTTGGATGTTTTTCTACATTTTCAAATATATTGATTGCTATTACAACACAGAATACAAAGTGTACAGTGCTCACTTTATATTATTTTTATTACAAATATTTGCACTGTAAAAATTATAAACAGAAGATAGTATTTTTCAATTTCATACAAGTACCATAATGCAATCTCTTTATCCTGAAAGTGCAATTTACAAATGTAGATTTTTTTTTGTTACATAACTGCACTCAAAAACAAAACAATTTAAAACTTTAGAGCTTAAATCCACTCAGTCCGACTTCTTATTCAGCCGATCGCTAAGACAAACAAATTTATTTACATTTATGGGAGATACTGCTGCCATCTTTTTATTTACAATGTCAACTGAACGTGAGAACAGGCATTCGCATGGCACCTTTGTAGCAGCATTGCAAGGTATTTACATGCCTGATATACTAAACGTTCGTATGTCTCTCTTCATGCTTCAGCTACCATTCCAGAGGACATGCTTCCATGCTGATGATGCTCGTTTAAAAAAAAATGCGTTAATTAAATGTTGACCGAACTCCTTGTGGGAGAATATTATGACTCCTGCTTTGTTTTACTTGCATTCTGCCATGTATTTCATATTATAAAAGTCTCAGATGATGACCCAGCACTTGTTCATTTTAAGAACACTTTAACTGCAGATTTGACAAAATGCAAAGAAGGTACAATGTGAGATTTCTACACATAGCAACAGCACTTCACCCAAGGTTTAAGAATCTGAGTGCCTTCCAAAATCTAAGAGTGATGAGGAGTGGAGCATGCTTTCAGAAGTCTTAAAAGAGCAACACTCCAATGTGGAAACTACAGAACCCGAACCATCAAAAAAGAAAATCAACCTTCTGCTGGTGGCATCTGACTCGGATGATGAAAGTGAACATGCATCGGTCTGCACTGCTTTGGATTTTTATTGATCAGAACCCATCATCATCATGGACATGTGTCCCCTGGGATGGTAGTTGAAGCATGAAAGGACATATGAATCTTTAGCACATCTGGCACGTATATATCTTGCAACGCTGGCTACAACAGTGCCATGCGAACATCTGTTCTCACTTTCAGGTGACATTGTAAACAAGAAGCGGACAGCATTATTTCCTGCAAATGTAAACAAACTTGTTTGTCTGAGTGATTGGCTGAACAAGAAGTAGGACTGAGTGGACTTGCAGGCTCTAAAATTTTACACTTTTATTTTTGAATGCAGTTTTTTTTGTACATAATTTTACATTTGTAAGCTCATGATAAGGAGATTGCACACCAGTTCTTGTATGAGGTGAATTGAAAAAAATTTTTTTTTACAACACAAATATTTGTAATCAAAAGTAAATATAAAGTGAGCACTTTTGAAATTAATATATTTGAAAATGTAGAAAACATCCAAAAATATTTAAATAAATGGTATTCTGTTATTGTTTAACAATGAGATTAATCACGATTAATTTTTTTAATCACTTGACAGCCCTAAATGTAACTATTCCACCAGTAAAGTCACATTTATTCTTCTGTCTACTTAACTCCAAGGTTTCTCTGTCAGCTGAGATATACAGAGCAGTGTCCTTTAGACTTTTTATGGTGCACATTTCTTTCTCCACTTTAGCCACATTTCCAAAGATCCCCTTGGAGTCTCAGCATTTCCTTCTTGTAATTTTCCACATCTTCTATTTTTGTGGTGATTTAATTTAACTCAATTGCTCATACTCTGACATTCCTAATCGATCTTCATTCCTACTTCACATACAGTCATAGATTTGTTTTCAATGCCACTTATCATGTGACATAAATTCATTATTCTTTCAGTGGTAGAGCACAGCTTTTCTACAAAGTCTGCCATGTTTGTGATGTGGCCTTTCACTGGTAGGTGTGTTTTGTTCGATTTTAGCACTGAGACTAATCTATGAAGGAATTCTAATATTCCTTGGATTTCCCAACCTGTTGATTGAGAATGAAGCGTACTTAGTTGTTGGTATATTCTCTCCCACGGTAAATATGAACGTTGATAAATATGAACGTTGCAGAGGAAAGTTCTTTTAAATTGCTAACCTGCACCCTGTGTGACCTGATGTCTCCACACAAATTTGTAACTGCAAAGTGTTCTGGTTCTCCTTCCTACCAGGAAATTTCTACCAACCCCTCTGCAATTTCATACTGAACGTTCTATGTCCTGATATATAAGAAAATTATAATACTACAAGGACTAGGTGAGAACCTCCCTGAGCATTTTGTGCTTGAATAAGAAGTAGGTCCCAGATACACAAAGAAAATGACTGGCATTGATGTGAGCTCTCTTCTCTAAACTCTTTGCTTTCTGACAGGGGATGTGGCCTCCATTTTCTCACAATCTCCCTCATGGCCCACACCATTAAGATGTAGTTGGGAATATCAAGGGTAAGTAACCCTATGCCTTCCAGAGGGAAGACACAATGGCACATGGATATTTTTAACAGACTCTCGTATTGTAGGAAACTGTCTGAGCAAAGCAGAACAGTACAAATAACATAGACAACAATCATCTCCAGAGGGTTCGTGGCTGGCATGTTCTCAGGAACTACACATTGGGGCCCTGGACATTTCAATGAGCCATATAGCAAAAGGCTCCCATGCTAGGGAACAGGCCGTATGTCTACACTGGAATAAAAGACCTGTGGCTGGCCCAGGTCAGCTGACTTGGGCTTGTGAGTTTCAGGCTGCGGAGCTGTAAAATTGCTATGTAGATGTTCAGGCTCAGACGGGAGTCTGGGCTCTGGGTCCTCCCCCCTCTCAGGGTCACAGCCTGAGCCCAAACATCAACACAGCAGTTTTTACAGCCCCACAGCTGAATGTTGTGAGCCTGAGGCAGCTGACCATGGACCAACTGGGTCTTCCTTCCTTCCTTGTGCATTTTTGTCATTAGTCAAAATGGCTGCTATCTCCCATTCATATCCGTGTGACTGAAGTCACAGACTGCACATAGTCAAAATGGCAGCTAACAGTCTACAGTCTTTGCAGATGGCAGGGACTCTGCTCCAAGTGAAAGAAGCTGCTATTTCCCATTGTGTTTAATTGTAGACGTACTCAAAGGGTCCAGATTCCTGAATCCTGAATCCCTGGTTACCTTTACATCCCCCCATCTGACCGTGAATCAAGAATCCCTGTAAATCCCATGGGAAGGTGGGAATTAGGGCCACCTCTGGCTGGAGCAGGACGTGAGCTAGTTTCCTGCTGCCTTCTGAGCATAGTCTAGGAGCTATTATTATTTACTGATTGAATTCAAAGTCCTTTTGAGTCACCTGAAGCAGCTTGAAAATTAACATGGCAAAAGGCAGCAATGAAGTCAAACATCATCATCCTGGCTTATTGGTGAATGCCAGTAGCAAAAATCTCCTACGGCTGGAGACGGGACACTAGACAGGGAGGCTCTGAGTTACTACAGAGAATTCTTTCCCAGCTATCTGCCTGGTGGGTCTTGCCCACATGCTCAGGGTCTAACTGATTGCCATATTTGCGGTCGGGAAGGAATTTTCCTCTGGGTCAGATTGGCAGAGACCCTGGGGAGAGGGGGGTTGCCTTCCTCTGCAGCATGGGGCACAGGTCACTTGCAGGTTTAAACTAGTGTAAATGGTGAATTCTCTGTAACTTGAATAACTTATTCTCTTTAAACCATTATTTGAGGATTTCAGTAACTCAGCCATAGGTTAGGGATCTATTTCAGGAGTGGTTGAGATTTTGTGACCTGCAATGTACAGATCAGACTAGATGATCAAAATGGTCCCTTCAGATCTTAAATTCTATGAGTCTATTATTAATTTTAAAATCTCAGCAGAAATGGAGAGCTTAATTTTTGCACTGGCTGCAATTTCCATATAGTTATGGTGTAGCCAGGCAGAATGCACTACAGTATTCCAACGTAGAATGTTTGCAGCACCCTCGGTGTGCTTCCAAAATGCTTGCAGACAGGCTGCGCTCGCACGTGTCTAGTATATTTACTTTTTAATTAAATTCAGAAGAGGTGCCAAAGCTGATTAATGCAAGTCTGCCATGTTTAAAGGGGCTTTGTCGCTGGGGCCCCCAAACACATGATCATATTAGTTAAGATCCCTTGATCATGATTAAACTGAAGGTTAAGTCTCTTGAGAAAGTCTCTGTAGCTAAAGAGTGCTCTTTTGCCTTGGCCAAAGTACCTTGCCCTACTAGGACCTCCAAGCATTCGACACAGAAGCACCTGAAGCAGCTGGCATTGCTACACAGCAGCAGCTCCTTGCCTTCGCAGCAGACGGTGCAGTAGGACTGGTATCCGTCCTCGTCGGACATGTAGCTTGGCCGGGACTTCTGGGAAAGTCTTCCCTTCCTGAGCATGAATTCTCATTCAGTCCTGCCTGGAACATCATCCGAGCTGGAGACTTCTGCCTCAGGCTGCTCTCCCAGCTGGTAGCACCACGTGGTCGCACCTACTCCAGCCTACCCCATGCTCCCATGGCTCATGAAGCCTGTACAGTAGTAAGGAACAGTTCAACTATAGGCTGAGCAAGTACAGAATGGTGGTAGAATGTGCCTTTGGACATTTAAAAGCTCTCTGGCACTGTTGATCAGACCTCAGTGCAACCAACATTGTTGTTATCGCTTGCTGGGTGCTCCATAATATCTGTGAGAGTAAAGGGGAGACGTTTATGGCGGGGTGAGAGGTTGAGGCAAATTGCCTGGTGTTTGATTTTGAGCAGCCAGACACCAGGGCAATTAGAAGAGCACAGCAAGGTGCACTGCGCATCAGAGAGGCTTTGAAAACCAGTTTCATGACTGGCCAGGCTTCAGTGTGACAGTTGTGTGTGTTTCTCCTTGATGCAAACCCGCCCCCTTTGTTGATTTTAATTCCCTGTTAGCCAACCACCCCCCCTTGAAATAAAGTAACTATTGTTTTGAAACCATGCATTCTTTATTAATTAAAAAAAATGAGCTAACAGACAAGGTAGCCCAGGTGGGGTGGGGGAGGAGGGAAGGACAAAGCCACATGCTTATTGTAGCCACACTAGAAATCAAACTGTTTGAATGACAGCCTTCTGTTGCTTGGGGCTTGAGCCATCCTCTGGAATGGAGTGGCTGGGTGCCTGGAGTCTCCTCCCCTCTCCCCCCACCCCCCTGGTCTTGGGCGTCTGGGGGAGGAGGTTATGGAACATGGGGAGGAGGGTAGGCGGTTATACAGTGGATGCAGCGGGGGGCTGTGTTCTTGTTGGCTTTACTGCAACTCCAACAGATGCTTCATCATGTCCGTTTGTTCCCCCATTAGCCTCAGCATCACATCTTGCCACTCTTCTCACTCACTTAATTCTTTCCTGGCCTCTGCCACTGAATGCCTCCATGCATTAAGCTGTGTCCTATCAGTGCGGGAGGACTGCATGAGCTCGGAAAACATGTCATCGCGAGTGTGGTTTTTTTACCTTTTAATCTGTGATAACCTCAGGGACAGAGATGATAAGGGGAGCGTAGAAACATTCTACGGTCTACAATTCTGGGGGTACTGCATGGTCACCTGTGCTGCTGCGTTCGCCACGCTGACCAAACAGGAAATGAAATTAAAAAGTTCCCGGGGCTTTTCCTGTGTACCTGGCTAGTGCATTGGAGTTCAGAGTGCTGTCCAGAGCGGTCACAATGGAGCACTCTGGGATAGCTCCTGGAAGCCAATACCGTTGATTTGTGTCCGCACTACCCCAAATTCGACCCAGCAAGGTCGATTTTAGTGCTACTCCCCTCATTGGGGAGGAGTACGGAAGTTGATTTTAAGAGCCCTTTAGGTCAACAGAACGGGGTTGGTTGTGTGGACGCAGTCATTTTTAAATCAACCTAATGCGGCTAAATTCAACCCAACCCCATAATGTAGACCAGGCCTTACACTGAGGGAAAAACTCCTTCCATTAGCGTAGGCTGCATCTACGCTATGGGGTTATGCTAGCATAGCTATGGAAACGTAGAAATACTGGTATAGTCTCTATAGTGTAGACATACCGTAAGTGGAATGCAGTATATGGCTGAAAGTAAAATACCTTAATATACTTCTACAATGCTAGTCCAAGATCTTGACTCAGCAAAGTACTTGAACTTTAAGCACATTTACATGCTCTTTTGAATGGGAATGTACTTAAGCACATAGAATCATAGGGTTAGAGGGGACCGCAAGGGTCACCTAATCTAACCCCCTGCAAGATGCAGGATTTGTTGTGTCACATGCTTACCTGATTTGGGGCCCAACACAGTAGTAGCTGAAAGTCCTAAGCATCTGAAGGCTGGTTTGTGTGTGAAACGAGTTGACAGTATCAGGCAAGGAGAGAGGTTTGAGAGTGAGGGTACCCTTCGAGGCGGGGGTGTAATTCTCTGCTTGAGACATACCTGTGCAAGCTGTGATTGAACCAGTGCTCTAAAAATAGTGTGTAGCTGCAGCTGCACAAATGGCTAGCTGCCCGAGTACATGCCTAGGGTCAGAGGCAGATTACGGTTTTGTGGGGCCCTGGGCCAGAGCAAGTGGGGGCCCTTCCCCACCCCTTCCACCTGCAGTCCCACCCTCCCCGCACCTCCCACCCACCAGGCGATCCTGCCAGGGAAATGGGGTTGGGGCTCGGGGGCTTCTTCCACCCACCCAGCACTCCTGCCAGGGAGCAGAGTCAGGAAGCGGGGTCTTCCCATGCTCCGTGGCAGAAGTGCCAGGTGGGCGGAGCGGGGCAAGCCCCCACACCCCTACCCTGCTCCCTAGCAGGATCACCGGGTGGGCAGAGCGGGTCAGGGCGTAGGGTGCCTATTTTTCTGGGGGCTCACAATAGGCCATGGCCCCTGGGCACAGACCCTATTGGCCCAGTGGCTAATCCGCCACTGCCCAGGGTCTCAGATGGATATGTAGTGGTTATACTTGGGTCAGCTGGTCCTTGTGCCACCGTGGCTACACTCTCTGTTTTTAGTGCACTAGCTCAATTAGAACATGGGTGTATCAGCTTGAGCTGGGAATCACACCCCAAACTCAAAGTGTAGCCTTACCCTAAGGCAGCCTGCCCCTTTCACTTCCATTAACATTTGTTTTAAAGAAGAAAGGAAAAGGTGCAGTTTAAGCATAAAATGGAGCATGGTTCAATGTGTACAATCTCTCTGGGGGAGCCATATAGGAAGAAATGCAATTTTTTCCTATTATAGTGTTTACTGTCTAATCTGTCACACTGACCATTGTTGTGAGATCATCTGATGAAGGACCCTATTGTAATGCACATGAGCAAGAGGGCAGAATTAAGGTCATTGTGAGAACCTAAACTCTGAATTTCTTGACTTCTGTGGGATTACAGTTTCAGCCAGAATGTGTTTTGCATTGAATAGCCAAGACTTGTTTTCACCAATAAATATCTGCATTTCGACATGCACTAAGAGATGTTTTTCTCCTTTCAAAAAGCAGAGTATTATGTGCAGTATTGCAGCACAATGAATCCAGAACAAACACACCTCTTAGTACTTGGAATTTTTGTAAAGCAGAGGAGTTCACGTATGCAATTTACTGTTAAAACAGTGTGTGTCTGGAAAAAGGTTGTTAGAGCTTTAGATAATACTGTGACCAGACATATATCCTGGACTGTGTTTCAGCTGAATAATGAAATCCTTATTAGTAGAGATGGTCCCAAGCTGCATAGTGTAGATCTATTTCAAAGTTACAAATATTTGTCGGTGTTAAACTTAAGGGTTTTTATGTAGACCCATCTCTAAGTATTAATAACATCTAGTGAACTATTTTAAAGGAGGCACTGGTTGGAACTCTATAGTGAAGATTGCATTTTGAAACACACGGGGCATATTCTCTACACATAGGTGGCCTTTCCATGTGAAATGTCACATAGGATTAGTTTGTATGCCCTTTGTATTTTCTGTGTAATCTTTGTTAGGTTTTGTGTACTAAATTTTTAATAGGAAATGTCTGAAATCGGTCTCTGACTGAAACTGTCAGGGTTTCTCACTCACTTCCCCAGCCCCAGCATATATATTGAAAACAACCTGGCCAAAAGATGAATATTGAGTCATTCTGAAACAATGGGTAGATTCTGAAAAGCAATATTTAGGACTATTTTATTTTTAACATTACTCAACATAACTGAAACTTAGAAGACTGGTTCATAAAATATTCTCCTTAAGAGAAACTCACAAAGGAATCTTCTTTTTCAAAATAGCCACTGGATTCCATCATTCACAATGGAACTGAGGTCACAGGCTGCCCTCAGTTAAAATGGCCACTGTTTTCCTACATCTTATGTTAGGAGGAAGTTCAGGTTACTCTTAACAAATATAGTCACTGTCTCCCATTGTCTCAATGGGAGCAAAGTCAGTCTGCTCCTAGGGAAGATGGAAGTACCCTATGCAGTTGGGAGGCAGAGAGAAGCACTTTGAGTTCAATCCTTGAGGGGGCCACTTAGGGATCTGGGGCAAAAAATCAGTACTTGGTCCTGCTAGTGAAAACAGGGGGCTGGACTTGATGACCTTTCAGGGTCCCTTCCAGTTCTATGAAATAGGTATATCTCCATATATATAATCTGATTCATTTGTTTTGGATGCTTGTGTTTGGTAATACTGTTTCTACTACCCTCTTGTCAGTTTCCTTCAGCCCTTCTAGACGTTCTCCAGAACAGGGGCTGGTGGCAGTCAGGATTTGATGAACTCCCTGTGGTTTGTTGCGGGGAGCTCCCCCTGTGGTGAACCATGGGAAACCTATCAGATCCAGGGGCTGGCCCAGTAATGGAGTTTATAACTCTGTCAGGGGAGTTTGCCTGCTAGCTTATCCTTCTCTCTCTCCTTTTTCCCCCGTGACCTAGCTCCTGAAAGCTACAAGCAGAAGGATGATGAATGTAGAAAGTTCGTTGGACCAAAACTACCACTAGCTGCCATTCTGGGGCTGAGTAGACAGCAGAAATTGTGTAGATTAGACTTTCAGTGTGACAATTAACCTTTTTATCCCCTCAAAACTAGGAAATTAATACGTAAAAATGTAATTGTGAAATAGTATGACCTTGGGAGCCCCTCCATGCCAGCTGGCAGAGAGCCTCACACCCTCATATTGTAACTCACCTCAGGTCTGACACACTCATTGCCCCAACACATTGTTGACATAATATATGTCCCAAAGGTGTTGTGTAAGGTATCATATGTAAACCGGTGACATGCTGGTCCTGAAAATCATTTTGTGATGTATGTATGGGTTGAGTTCAAAGAGTTATAAATGTGTTCTGGAAATATGTTCTTAAAATATATTTGGGAGGTAATGCATAAAACCAGCTTGCCCTAGACAAAGGAATGCATATTTACCTATCTTACCAGCTTGGTTCCAGGAAGAGGACAGTGAAAGTACATTTACATATAAGGTAAACAAAGCCATCAAGCTAAACATGCGGAAGAGAAGAGCATTAAACAATCACCCTGGGGAATCTGCACCCCAACAAGACTTCCTGGCTTTTGAGGCAGAGACAATGGACTTGTATAATATAAGAGGAGCAAAAAAGTGTTTTAGTTATCGATCCCTGAGTGGGCATAGGGTACAGAACCTCTAAGCTTGTGAAAGTTGGGTTCCCTAATCTGGAGGGCTAAGGATGCTGGTAACTGGATGTAAGAAAATTGCTTAGGCAAAGATTGTAACTTGCTAAAATTAAGTTTTAGTCATAGAGAGAATGTTTGGTTTCATTTTATTTGTAACCATTCCGGTCTCTTTTATTCTTGCTTAGTATCACTTAAATCTCTGTTCTTTGTTAATAAACTTATAAACATCTCAGTGTTGTGTATTAAAGTGAAGTGTTAGTCTACAGCTAGCATAATAAGCTGATGTTTGCTCTGTCTGTTTGGAGGCAGTGAGCTTAATAATTTCTGTGAGTGTCCAGTGAGACGGGATACTGCAGAGAGATGTCTCTGGGGAACTGGGGTTCACTGACTGTTACCTGCAAGGCAAGGTTTAGACTGGCAGAGTTTTGAGGAGCTTGCTGGCCAGGCAGACAGGCTGGTATGTCAGGGAACTCTCACAGCTTAGCAGCAGCAAAGCTCACCCTCTTGCTAGGGCAGAGACATAACACAGTGGCTCACAGTCCTGGGACACCTGAGCACAATGTCACAAATAGTTATGGTTGTGACCCGGATAACAGACCTGACTCAAAACTACACAAGAAAAGAAACAAAAAGTGAAACCACATTTTGATTATGAACTGCCTATGCCTCTATACACAAGCACATATGTTACCACTATGCTCACTACTGTACACTGTCAACCACATACCACAACTGTAATGCTGCCCGTCATCCACACCTCCCATTACCAAACTGCCCCCTCCAAACACACTAAACTACAATAAGCATCCAAACAACTACCAGTGTTAAGAGGGGGGAGTGTGGTAAAGGGGTGTGCAGAAGGGACGCATGGAAGTAGTCTAGTATGCTTGGTAAAGTGGTATTAGAAGGCTGGTGTCCCTAGGGGGCAGAGTTAAGGTTGTCATGTGCAGTGGTAAGGTGGGTATCTGGGGGTGAGGGGTAGGAACATGTACTGTTAGTTGGCTTAACTTCTCATTTCCTTGCTTTTGTAATTTTGTCTCAGCTGTTATGTGTGTAGAAACCTCAAATGCTTTACGACAAAGTTTCTTGTGTATGAATATTCTTCACCCAATCTCTCTTTGTGATTATAAAGCTCCTGTTTGCTGTTTGGGATACTACAGAATACTCCAAACCACAGGTGGGCTATTGTAGGCATTTCCCAAGCAGTGAATCAGGGCACTTTGCCACTGCTGAAAGAGACTCACTGGACTCTTGGTGCTTTACTCTTCTCCTTTCTGAGTCCAGGGCCCAAGAGCAAAGCAAGGAGAAGGGCTGGCTCCAGCACAGAGGTTATGTACCTATTACTGGAGATCTCTTCTCCCCACACAGTGGAGCAAACAATCCACTGAGCAGGGTGTTAGGAAAGATGCCTGAGCCTGTCACAATGTTCAGCCAATCAATCTGAGGGTGTAGCCATTCCCAGGCACTTTATAATAAATGTGTGGTGATGGGCTGACCGCACGGCAGTGCTGCGGTAAGAGGTAATAATACAAATAAGAGATGAAGCGCTTTCCCCGCACCGCAAGTGCTGTGGTGGTATTTTGGCACATGCTGTACTTTACGTGAGCAGCCCACAGGGCAGCCTCAGCTGTTAGCAAATGTGAGTGTCTGTGCCCTTTGGCATCACAAAAAGCCAGTTATTGAAGCAGTAAACAAGCCGACCATTTGTGGCATTCTGGAGTGAAACTGCTTTTAAAATGTTCTTTTTTTTTAATTTATTTAAAAGGAAAATGACTCACTGGGTGGTGGTATGTTATAAACGCTAGCATGAAAGACAGTCTATAATAGCTCTTTTCATTACAAGCCCTCTGCTTACATGGGCTTAGAAGAGCAAACTCTGCCATTCAAACACGTTGTCCTTTTCCCCTTTTAAAAAAAGGCTTTTGATGGTGGCACAGAGACAGCTTCAAACTTAATGTGGCTACTTGCCAGTTTGTATAGGTCTTGGAGAGGCCATGGGAATCAACACCCATATGAATAGGTCTTCTGGAATTTCACAAGTTTTTAGTCACACTCTCCATGGAACAGTGCATAGCTGTTGTCTTTTTAGAGCATAGTAGTATGTTTGTCAGGGATGGAGTGAAATTACAGCTTTTTTCCTCAGTAGTCACAAACAGCTATAAACCTAAGCTATAAAAAGTATACAGGGTCCCATTGAGGCTCTTAAATAATATCCTAGAGGTGGCCAGTCTTTGGTATAGGGTAGATTCAGCCTACAGAGTTGTATGCTGCGGGCTGCAGCCCTCTTTATCCTTAACATGGAGGTACATTATATGAAGAGTACATAATACACTGCTCCACGTGGCCTGAAGCAGTTGAGACCTGTGAGCTATACTTCCATGTTTACAACAGCTTCAATTTGTCACATTTTATATGTTAACTATGACCCTGGGGCTTCTTGCAACTTAATTTTGGCCATTGATTGGTCAAGCTAAATACTCTTCCTGTTGGAGCATGCTCTGCATGTCTGGAGGGGCTGGGCTACCTGGGTCCTGTATTGTCCTTAAGCCCATGTGGGCTCAGTGTGCAGTTTGTGCACCCCATCACACTCACAGTCATAGATTCCAAGGCCACAAGGGGCCATCGTGATCATCTCGTCTGACCTCCTGCATAACACAGGCCATAGAACCTCCCCAAAATAATTCCTAGCACATGTCCTATGATTCTGCGATCTTTTAGAAAAACATCCAATCTTGATTTAAAATTTGCCGGTGATGGAGAGTTCACCATGCCGCTTTAAATTTTTTTCCAACAGTTAATTACCCTCACTGTTAAAAATGTACACCTGATTTCCTGTCTGCATTTGTCTAGCTTCAACTTCCAGCCATTGGATCGTGTCACACCTTTCTGTGAATTGAAAGAGTCCTAACCGGCAGCTTGATCAGCTGAACCAAACATCTGTGGTTCAATTTATCCCTAAAAGTGTATTCATTTTTGCCATTTGAAAATTATTGTCAATTGAAAGTTTTGCTTTCTCTCAGTAGGACTGTATTTATTAATTCATAAAATTTTGCTAACATCAGGAGAAATCTTTGTCTATGACCACTGGAAAAAAATGTTCCTCCATCACTAAAAGAGGAATATAATCTTACTTGGTGAATTATTTAAATGTAAATGTATACAGAGAATAAATCCTAGATTGTACCACCAGGAATACTTTGGGGGAGGAGAGCTCATTGATAACATCATGTGTTTGATGTATTCCACTGATGAATTTAAGAACCTATTTATCCATCAGCTAAAAATCTGAATCAAAATGGTGAACTGCAAAGCTTAGAAAACAAACTCTTTAAAAACTTTAATCAGTAACAGAATATAAAGAGAAGGTTTTAAAATGTCAAATGCACAAAAGATTTGAAAGCTGATTTCTCGTTTAGATGTAGTACAGGGTTCCCATTTGCCATTCAACAGGTAGTGACATCTCAGTTAGTTAGAGGCCCATAATGCAAATTCAGATGCAGGTCTGCATTTGCCAGAAACTAACATCTAGGGGGTTTGAGTCCTTTTTAGAGCTGGGACCTGCCAGGAAGTTCAGTTTGGCCCCCTATCTAATCTTAACTAGGTGTGGCTGCACTTGTACAGATAAAATAAAAATGGAGCCCAATGCTTCACATCAAGGTCAAAGGCTGTCTGAATGAAACTGTTCTTACATTATGTTCTTATAAATGAAAAAGTTTCCTTAACTGAGGTGAGTTTTGAATCCCACAAAGGTTTTAGTGGAAATTTTGTAAAACTCAGTGATTTCAGATGAGTTTTACTCTCAGCTTTTGGCTTTATCTGAATCCTGAAGTCAATGTGGAACTCAAGGGCCTCTTACCAATGGGAAGCCAAAGCAAGAAAATTGTTTACACAAACCTTCATGGAACTGTTGAGTCTTGTCCAGTTCCTTTGCTAATCCACAGTATTGGCCCTAGGCTCATGTACAAGCTAAGTGAAAATAGCATTTGGTGTTCCCCCATTAGTGTCTTCTCCCTTCTTCCCTCCCAATTTACTGTTCCACTTAGTTTCCCGTCTACATCATTTCTTCCTCCAGTTTCTGATCACGTGTGTAGCCACTAGACAGAGAAGTGAACAGAAACTCTGCATTGGAGAAGAGCAGTTTGGAACTGGCCTATTGGTGACTGACCATGAGTATTCTAGTGCCATTCTGGTATCCCAGAGGTGTGTGTGGAGCTGTAGGTGGCCACTTGGCAGACTTGCCTAAAGTCATTCTTGCTTGGTCCAATCCAAACTCAAGCTCTGATCCTTGGGTGGTTTACCCATCACTGATTATGACCGCCTGAACCAGCACTAGTGACTGTACCACTTTAAATGGTAAAAGATGTTGCAAGGGAAACCCAGAATAAATTTCTAGATCAGTAAGTAAAGGAGTAAATTGTTTTGAAATATTTTGTTTTAAATTGTAACTACATTAGAAATGTTGGTTCTACACACAAAGTATATTCTCTTAGATACAAATCTTGAGTCCAATGGAACTAGACTTTGTTTCATTGATATTTTTGAATATTTAAGAATATTTTAAGTGTTTAAAAAAAAATCTGTTCCTTTGGTTAACATTTGTTAATCACCAACCAGAAAACCAGTCGTTGTGTTTGAATCCTTCTTTAATGTTTTGAGTTGCCTCTCTCACTCCACGTTTAATGGAAATATGAACTCTACCATAGTTTTTTAAAGCTCAGAAGAGTGCAGTGTGGGAAGAGAATATTGAAACTGAAGCTCTGTGTCTCCTTTAAAGTTTAGTGGGGAGGGTGCAACATTAATAATTCACAGTTCTTCTTATAGTCTCTTGTATTAGAACTGGGACCACATTAGCTGTCTCTGTCAGGCCAGTTTTTCAGCTTATGACAGGAAGTAATAAACCAATGAATGGTGTGCCTGGGGCGCAATATAGAAGCTGGCTAACGAATAACAGGTCCTGCTGCATTTGTCAGAGGGAAGTTTAATATTTTCTTGTTCGGGAGGAATTGCATCTGAGGCAGCAAAGAAGTTTCCTTCTATGTAGATGCATGGATGAGATTACAAGCATGGGAACCGCCATGCTTCTGGAGGTGCCAGCTTTGGGATGAGATGTGAAACTGAGGGCGTGCCCAGTTGTAGTAAACAAAGAACCCATAGCACTTTTTATAAGAGTAAGGGTATTATTAAGCCTTGACCTGACTAAATTCCAGCTTAGATAAAATACATTCCATGTGTGTTTGTTTATCCCTGTAGTTTTAATTGACGACACTATGCTTTTGATTTCCCTGCCAAAAACGTTTGTGTTGTGTTGCGGGTACAGAAGTCTATTCCATTCCACCCATAAAGCCAGCTGCATTTAATTGATGACTGAGTGAACCCTACATACTCTGAGCCAGACTGAAGCCAGCAGAGCGCAAGTATTATCCTATGAACTACTTGATAGTTCTTCCACTTCTTCTGTGACTGACCTAAACAGGCATTAGCAAGTGGACTGACTCCTACTATTTATCAGATGACTGAAGAGAAAGTAGGTAGCCCAAGGTGGAAGGTTCTTTACAGACACATTTACATAGTGGTGTACTAACCCATGGTGTATGTTCAGTAGGTTTGATATATTTACTTCTAGTTACCATGCATCTTTGAAACATTCACCAAATGCTAACCTCTGCAACTGTTTGTGGGGTGGATAATTATGTGTATCAATACTCTTTCTATAGGACTTTATATTTCTGAAGTCAAGATTTCCTTAATACATTTTTCAACTAAAAAAGAAAGAAAAAGGAAAACTCACTTGCATTCTGACTAGGGCTGGTAGAAGATTTTCGACTGAAATTGTTTTTGATGAAAAATTGTGCTTTTTCCAAAACAAAAAATTTCATTAAAAGAGTCTGATTTCTGCAGAAAACTTCAATATTTTGTCAACAACCAATGGATAAGAACATAAAAGCAGCCATACTGGGTCAGACCAAAGGTCTATCTAGCCTAATATCCTGTCTTCCGACAGCAGCCAATGCCAGTTGCCCCAGAGGGAATGAACAGAACAGGTAATCATCAAGTGATCCGTCCCCTGCTGCCCACTTCCAGCCTCTGGCTAACAAAGGCTAGGGACACCATCCCTGCCCATCCTGGATAATAGCCATTGATGGACCTATCCTCCATTAATTTATTTAGTTCTTTTTTGAACCCTGTAAACAAACAAACAGCCTGAAAACTGCAGTATATCTGTTGAAACCCAAAATATTTCTTTCTTTTTTTTTTTGCATTTTCCGTGAAAACTTTGATGAAATGAAAAAAAAAATTGTCAAAATTTTCTGCTGAAGAAAACCCTTGTTTTTCTTCCAGCTCTAATTCTGAGTTATGACTAATACATTATCAACATGGTGCCTGTCACCCAGAAGGATCCCATAGCACATCAAAACGCTAAACTGACATACAAACCATACAAAAGGTTCATTTCCATCTGAAAACATAACCTCCTTTGGGATGAAACACTACAACCATTAAACAGCACATAGCAGTGTACAATAAGAAGTGAGGAAGTCCATACAGACTACAGGTTAAATCAATATTTATTGTTGAAATTTGCCTTCTGGAATTAAGGTCACAATTTGCCAGTAAACATTCACCCGATTAAAATGGAGTAAAGACCATCACAGGAGTAGCTGCTTTCTGTGGTGATCTTAGCTCCAGTTTACATTTCTTCTCTTTGGGCCTTGCTTTATTTACTTATGTGGACCTAACCGCAGAATGGTACAGCACAAGTCTTACTGCTGAGAATGAGTGAAACAGAAAAATACTTCCACCAAAATTGGACTTGCTTTAGACATTTGGTGATCTCTTCCCATCCCATAATATTTCCGTAAGTAAAGGTCAGAAACAGGAAGCCAGTGGGATAGCACTGAGGTAAGCACCAACAGTGCAGGCTGTCCATGCTAGCGGGGGTGTTCTGCTTGCAGTCTTGCCCTGCATTCACGATTGTGCTGTACTACACTGTTGCTGTTGCTCTGCTTGCTGAGTTCCTATCTGGCAGTTTCTGGCACAGCTCCCTGAAGCTGTGGCTCCTGAGAGATTTTGAAAGACCTTCTAGGAATACAGGGAGTCTACGGGGGCAAAAGAGGTCAAAAGGCCATAATTGCCTGGGAAAGTCCCATTAGCCCTTGGATATGGCACTATTTCCAAATCCTCTTTTATGGAGGCCAGGCTGAACAGTCAACTCTTGCTCTTTGCTGAACAAGAAAAGTTTCTGGTGGAGCTTCTAGAAAGCAGTCACAATACAGCTGAAATGGCTGCAGCAAGCTGGTTGAGGATGTTCTAGAATGACCTGTACAGTGTTGGAATGCAATATCTGCATTTGATAGTTTTACTGCATCCTGTCCAGCTCCATGCACTTGAGGGAGACTTTTGCTGGGTAGCACATGTTTAGGTCTGGACAGGTTCATGGGACCAAGTGTACCTTGGATGCTTGTTTTGAACCTTGGACAATCATCAATAGCTGAATAACTTCACACTGAAGGGAAATACATTTCTGTAACTCTATGAAGAGCCAGACCCAACATTTCTTTGCAGGATCGCCATGATGGGAGCACTCTTTCCCAGAGAAATTAGATTAGCGATAGCCCTGCAGAAGCTGGCTTTTCTGCATAATTACCAGGCACTTGGGCATGAATGTGGGGTTGGGAAATCAATGGTAGGTGCTGTTGCCAGGGGTGTGTGAATGGTGATACTTCTTGTGCTGCAGGGGCTTTGGGTCAAAGTGGCCAATATGCCAAAGATCACTAATGGATTATTTCAACTAGTTGGATTCCTAAACAGTGTAGGAGTCATCAAAGGAATTGATGTGCCCATCTTGTGCCCTCCCCTCCTCCCCCAAAAAGCCCAGATGTACATTAGCAGAATGTGCTACTACCCAGTGGTGATGCAAGCCCTAATGGATCATGGGGGCAGGGTCCTGGATGTGTTTAAGTGGTGCCCAGATGATATAATTTTCAGGATCAGGTAGAGAGACTCTCTATTCTTACTGTGAAACATGTACATTAGCGGTGTGTGCATCCCCCCTCTGATTCTGAGTGGCTCTGCATAACCACTTTTACCATTGTTCATGAAACCCCTCCCAGAGAGATCCCAGTTTACTTATACATTTAACAGATGTGGGATGGTGATGCAGAATGCTTTTGAAGACTACAATCTAGGTGAAGATGTTTGTTGCCTGCTTTAACTTGAGTGAGGTAGCAGCAGCTTACCTGGTGTCACAATGGGGCTGCTGCTCCGTTTCCTCTTGCTTGGTGCCTCAGTTTCTCTTTGGGTAGACAATTGATTTGGAAGTTTAGATGGTGATTTTAGTACTTAGGGACTCTGGCCAATGCAAAAATTATCCCCTGCTGTGGCAACAAGAAGTCCAAACAAAAAGCAATGTCCAGTTTTTTCAGCCATCCCCAGGCTCAGCTGTCATTCAGCCATCAGTGCACCAGCCTATCCAGAGGAGAAACTGAAGCAGCATCCTAATACAGGACCAGGTAACTCCCTGTGCTTATTGAATTAGTGTAGACAAGGCCAGATTCTTACCAATACCATCACCCTCCATTGGGAAGGATGGCACCCCAATTTAAAGAAGTGCTTTCTAGACAGTTTTACATGTCACAGATTTCAGAAGCCCGTTAGTGAGCTCTTTTCACTGCTTCTCAGAAAGGTTTTCTGCTCCCATGTCTCATCATTTCAAGAAGCATCTCTATTACATTCTGATATTACAGAGTTCAAGTACCTAGACAGATAGACTGATATTGTATGTAGTTTGCTGTCACTATAAGAACAGAGGCGCCTACCTTTGTTAAAGGAATAGGGAGTCATTAGTAAAAAGCAGGCCTCTGGGCATAAAGGTTCTACAATTTCAAGCTTGATTTCTCAGAGGTTCTGTTTTGCATCCAGAATCACATTCTTGGCTGTAAAGCTCTCTGGTATAATGGTGAAATAAAATACTGACTCCTGACCCTGTTATAGAGATCAGTACTGGTGCATCAGGCTCTTCGAACTGTTACTTGAAGCTTCTTGCTCCCTGACTTAAAGATGTTTCCTAGTGTGCTGCCACCGTGCATCTCTCATGCAATTGTTCGTACGGCGAGCCACAGTGGAGTGAGGAATGCTCCGCACACGACTGTTACAATCATATTAGAGAAGCCCATATTCCATTGCAGGGTAGAGTTCTTACCACAGAATATAAGGTATCAGGGAGTAGTTAATCCAATGGGGATGTTAGTCTGGTAAATTGGTAGGGGTGCCTGAAAAGGTGGGGAGCCAATGGGTTAAAACCCTGCCTGTGTTACAAAACCAAAACCATGTTAGCTGCCGAACCATTTTTAAAATCACATTAATCCTGACTGGTTAAAAACATTTTCCTTGACCTTCACGGACCAACCAAAACTTTCATTCATGAAACTAGGCATCTTTCAAGAGGTTTTCCACTAGGGGATTTTAACAGTCTTTCCCTGGTCCATGCTGCCCATGCCCTGGGTTAAACCCATAAAGGCTGAGCCCGTGTTTCAAATGAGGTCTGTGAGCACAGACATTTTGTGGTGTAGATGATACCTACAAGACTGTACAAGCCTACCACATGGGACAATCTTTGTCTCAAGCTGGTGTGAGGCCAATCCTGAGAGATACCAAGGCCAAGGTGCTAACATGAGTGGTGTGTAATGATATGCTTCTGAGTACAGTGCTCCTGTATAAGTTGCTGTTAGTTTTGGAAGAGTGTGATGCATTCATTTTCGCCTCATACTTGACCCAGCTGTTGTTCAGACTGATCAACTGTGGGTGATGTTGATTTATTAGCATTTCAAAGCAAACATGCCTATGACACTTCTAGTTTTACAGATGATGTTCCCCTCCTACACTGTCTGGTTTAGGAGCAACATAGGCACTGATAGGTTACTAATATCAGCATCTACTAGTATAGCTCAGTCTATACTAGTAGACACTGAGATTCCACTACCTCTGGTCGGCAGGATACCGATAAGAATGAATCTTTGCCACTTGAATAAATGGATAACAACATGTTACTGCAAACTACCACACTAGGTTCTGCACCAGCTATCAATTTGTAGCTCTTTTGAAACCAGCGAGGATTACATAGTAGTTCATGACGGGTTTCAGAGTAGCAGCCGTGTTAGTCTGTATCAGCAAAAAGAACAGAAGTACTTGTGGCACCTTAGAGACTAACACATTTATTTGAGCATAAGCTTTCTGTAGCCCATGAAAGCTTATGCTCAAATAAATGTGTCAGTTTCTAAGGTGCCACAAGTAGTCCTGTTCTTTTTACAGTAGTTCATGGTACATGCTCCAGCGTGACTATGGACCTCATTCAAAGCCACTGAAGTAAATGGAACAACTCCCATTGACTTTGCTGGGCTTTGGATCAGGCTCTATCGATCTGATAAGGTGCAAGCTTCCCCATCTGAAGGAGTTCTGCATTATCTTTCTGTGATTGACAGGGGACAAATTCTGTTCTCATGTACACCTACAGTGGTGATAAGAGGACAGTTGGCACAAGTATAAATGAGTGGAGAAGTCAGTCCAAATTCTGTTCTTTTTTTCAAGACCAGATTCCTTGTTTCAGCATTGCTGAGAACTTGTGGGTCAGCGTGAAAAGCCTGAGAACAACAATGGATTAAGGCATGATCAGACAAATTGATTGCTCCTGCCCGTGTGCTCTGGTAAGGGCTCCCAGGGCACTGAAGGGGGCCATCAAATCAAACATGTTATAGGCACTCTCTTCTACTTCTCCTTGTGGATTTTGTTTTCCAGAATCACAAGCTCACACAAGGTTGTGGGTGTGGATTTCTTTACCCCAGCATCCCTACTTTCCTCCTCCTCACCCTGGACCCTTCCTTCCCAAGAGCCATTTTGGTGTCCTGTATTTTTGACTGATGTGGGTTTCAATCTATCCCTGCCTGGGAAGCTTTTCCCCTAATTTTTGCTTTAACTTCTTCATAATTGTACCGGGGCTATACTGGTATTTTGGGTTAATCCTCAGTTGTGTACAGTGGCCTTTGTTGTAGAGACCTAGCCCACAGGGATGGTGCACTAGATAGTAATAACCACAGAGCCAACTCTCAGTCCCATCCCCTGAAAACATTCCATGTTCCTGTGTGGTCTTATATTAAATAAGCTATTTTAACAGGGCAACCTTGTAAGTTAAAGGCTCATTTATAAGCAGTCTATGGTCTACAGTGCAATCTAAGCACGTACTGTGGACAAGAAGAAACTACGCCCATGTAGGGCGAAAACAAAATGTAAATGGGGAACTGGAAGTCTGAAGGCATTAATGATAAACTATGAAATCCAGGAGAGTAAACAATGGAAATGAAACCTCGGAAGGCATTTATTCTGAATAGCTGAGAATGGTGTGGGCTGCCAAATGTTATCTTTGCTGATCGTTGTGACTCACTAGCATGCTTGCTTAGTCCTTCTGCAGGTTTCTGGTACATTCAGCTTTCATTGCCCATGTCGGGCAAATCAATCTTTCCAAAAGTGTTCACAGTCAGTGTGAGAAAACTGTGACCTGAGTAGCATGGAGCACTGCTATTCCAAAGAAGTTTGGGAGGAGTGACAGAAACCCAATCCGAGCTGGGAACATTTCTATTGTCCCGGACCAGAGGGGTGCCAGTTGAACATGGAGCAACCTAGTGAGGAGTTAATTAAAGAAAACAAGTTAAGGTCTAATCTCATCTGCTGCAGAAGATGGTTAACTCTCTGTTGTAGTGTTTGCAATGTTGGGATGAAACCCCCTCCTCCTCAATCATTTCCTGGCAGAGCAAAATTACAGATGTCAGAAAGACTCATTTTGTATCATTAATCAATGTGGATTAAAATGCAACTGCTTCTGAGCTGCCCTGAGTAGCTGTGGGACATCAGAAAGAGTCACTGAGCCACAAGACCAAAAGCTTGTGTTGTCTGCTTTGAAATATTGTAGTCAGCCAAACGTTTATTAGAGTGGCATGCTAGTTGAATTGTGGCTAGGAGCACGTTGGCATTTAACTGCTTGTGTTCTATCTCCTCCATTATAACATAATTGGTTAAGGAATCATCTGGTATGCTCAGGTGCTTTTGTTGGAGGAGTTCAGAGATCCAATTAAAATCCCAGCCATCTTCTTCATTTTAATTATTCTCTAATGGTTCTATAAAGTATTCTATAATGGTCTACCACAGAGCCCATTCATGCCATTCTGAGTCAATCCACAGCTGTCTATGTGACATCTGTATAATGTTCTCTAAACACAGGATGTTTTCCTGGCTAATGCTTTGAAGAGAATTTTTCCTCTTCTTATGAGGAAAGAAAAACAGATTGCAACTAGAATTGTGATATTTCACAACAGCCAGATTTCCCCCCCCCCCCAAAAAAAAAACCTGTTTTAAATCATTTGTTTTACATTGTTACTTAGCAACACGTTTGACAAGAAGAAGAAGGCTGGAGTATAAAATCAGAAATCGGGATTAAGTGTGAAAAGTAAAGGAGGCACTCGCGCTAGCTTTTTTTTTTTTCCCCCAAAAAAGGTCTCACACTATTTTTGTGTGGGAAAAAATATGCATGTGCTGTCACACGTGGCATTAGGTACATGTGACCTTTACAAACAGGGGGCGAAGTAAACATGTTTCATGCATGCCTGCACAGATGGTTCTGCTTCTTTTAAAAATAAGGCCAAAAAGGCCCATTAGATCATCTAGTCTGACTTCCTGTGCATCACAGGCCACGGGTTTTCACCCACAGACCCCTATCTTAAACACACGGACTTTAGTTAGACTAAAGCACTCCAGTCAAGACAACACTAACCTGTGTGCCCTGGGGAGAGAATGGCAGATCCCCAGGTACTAACAATGTGCCAGGCCCCTGCAATGGCAGGTTGGGGGAGGAGGGGAGGCAACCCCCCCCCCCCCGGAATTATGCAGGGTACAGAACGTCTCCGGTCCCAGGGCTGCGGAGGCAGAGAAGAGCGAGCTCCTGCTGGGGCGGGGGGAAGATGAGCTCCTCCCAGGGCCAGGGCAGGGCGGGGGAGGGTAAGGCAAGTTCCTGCCAGGGCCATGGCTGGAGCAGGGGAGCGAAGAGGCGGGGGAAAGAGAACTCCTGCAGGAGCTGGGTGGGGAGTGGGAAGAGCGAGCCCCTGGGCGGGGGGCACAGAAAGGGGTCAAATTTAAATTCTGGCACATGCTCCTGCTTACAATCTAAGGGCACAGCTACACTAGAGAGTTCACAGTGGCGCGCTGCACCGGTGCAGCCGTGCCACTGTAAGCTCGCTAATGTATCCGGCTGCCGTAAGGCAATGGGAGAGAGCTCTCCTCTCAGCTTAACTACGCTAACCCCCATGAGCGGCAGCAGCTACATCAGTGGAAGAAACTCTCTTGCCGACATAGCGCTGTCCACACTGGCTCTTATGTCGGTGTAACTTATGTGGTTCATTAACACCCCCGAGCAACATAAATTATGCCGACATAAGCTGTAGCATAGACATGGCCTTAGCTTGGAAGGCAGCTTTCGTTCCACTGAGCTTCAGAGTATTTACACTAGCTGAAGGAAGACTGAAAGATCTTCCTGCCTCCACACTGCTCTCAGGATGTGATGCAAGTATAGCTGCAGCTGCTGGTAGTTGAATTTTTGCTTTCTAGAAAAATCCTATTAAATATTGAATATTTTGAACTCACTGGGGCTACTCCATGTGAGTAAAGTTGCTTAAGTTTTTGCAGGATCAGAGCTTTAATTTTGCACTCTTGCAAGCAAAGGAATCATGATGTCCTAAGGTAGAATTTGACCAGTAAATATGTAATTTCCAAAACAATGTTTTCATGTCACAACAGGCATTTGTTTTGCACTAGTGTGATAGGGGGAGGGATAGCTCAGTAGTTTGAGCTTTGGCCTGCTAAACCTAGGGTTGTGAGTTCAATCCTTGAAGGGACCACTTAGGGATCTGGGGCAAAAATTGGTCTTGCTAGTGAAGGCAGGGGGCTGGACTCAATGACCTTTCAAGGTCCTTTCCAGCTCTATGAGATTGGTATATCTCCAATTATTATTATTTTTATTCTGGTCAGAGGTGGAGATTGGCAGGGGGCATATAGGGCCATTGGCCACCCCCTCCAAATTGCATCTTTCCACTCCCCTGCCAATCCTGGTCCTTCAGCACAGCTCCAGGGCACACAGCCCCATCCACTTGTCCTGCCTGACAGAGCCTGCGTGGAGAGCATGCATGGGGGAACTTGGTGGGAGGGTCTGGAAGAGAGGAATTTTTTGTGGGTGGGAGAAGCTGGGGTCAGGGGAGCAGCAGAGACACAGCTGGAAGGTTTCCTCCTCCCTTTCTCACCATCTGGCTTGCAGGTGGTGGGAGGGGAAGGTTGCTATTTTGCATTGGGGAGTATAGGGGATACCTCCCCCTGCACTGAGCTGTTCCCTCCAACTTGGTTGCTGGCAGTAGGGTGTGAGTGTGCTGTTTTGCAGTGGGACGTTGGGGGACTCCCTCCCTCCGCACTGACCTGCCCCATTCTCCCCTCCTGTCTCCCCTGTCTATGCTAGGAGCTACCCCCACTCTCCATTGCAGGCTGTGAACAGTGCCCTCCCCAGCCATCCCTTGCCAGGGTGCAGCCTGAAGCTGCCAGCTGGAGCATCCTCAGCCTGTCCCCAGCAGCCGGGCCTGCTCAGCCATTTTGCCAACTGGTGACAGGCAATACCAAGGGACCTCAGCCACCCCCTCCCATCATTGCCTTGGGGGGCAGAGGCTAGGGGGACCTTGCTTATGGTAAGGAGGGGACATGGAGCTTTGGCTCCATTTGGGGGGGTGAGGTCAGGGCTTTTGCCCTGGCTCTGAAAGGGAAGGGATGCTAGTCATCAATGGGGTGCACTGCCTTTGGGGAGGAAGGGTGATACCTGCCCTCAGGCCACAGCCCTGAAGGGCCAGGGTCGGGAGGGGAATGGAAAGATGCACCCCGTGAGCACTGCCTCCCCACCACGCCTGCAGTTCTGGTCCCTCAACCCAGAGCAATGTGCTTGCAGCAACTACTGCAGAAATTCTGATACTGCACTGCAGAGCCTGTGACGGGAGGTGGATGGGATAGCAGATTTTTTGTAAACTAGGCCTTCTCGAGCTTACTCATTTTTATTCTTTCTGTGAAACTTAGGCTTTGATCATAGAGGGAATGAACTATGTGGGAGGCAAGAAAAAGAGAGTCTTATACAACTCTATCTGTAGTGATTAAAAATCCATCTTGCTTTGAAACAGACCTGAACTTCCAGCTTGTAGAAGCTTTTAAAACAAATTCAAGCATCAGATTTCAGGAATTCCAAATCTTACATATGTCTACTGCAGGTAATTGCCATTGGGGAACAACATCCAGCTAGTTCTGCCAAAGACCTGGAAGACTTTTGTATATACTAGAACAGTGGCTCTGAACCTTTCCAAATGACTGTATCCCTTTCGGGAGTCTGATTTGTCTTGCGTACCTCCAACTTTCACCTCACTTAAAAACTATTTGCTTACAAAATCCAACACAAAAATATAAAAGTGTCACAGCCGCACTATTACTGACAAATTGCTTACTTTCTCATTTTGTCTCTATGAAATGTTAGTTTGTACTGACTTCACTAGTGTTTTCTATGTAGCCCATTGTAAAACTAGGCAAATGTCTAGAAGAGTTGATGTACCCCCTGGAAAACCTTTACTTACCCCCTGGGATTCACGTACCCCTGATTGAGAGCCACTGCACTAGAATATTCTAGTACATTTCAATGATGACACAAATCTGCCACCCAGCTCACACTGAGTGTGAGGACCCTGCAAGTAGTCAGCGTGACTGGCGGGATCTGGCCCTGAGTTTCTATCCTATCCAGCCAAACTTGGGGCTAGACTGTGACTAGCCCTTACACAACTCAGAGAAGAGCTAGGAATATCATGCAGGTCTCCTGACTCCCACTCCAGTTTTCTGAGTAGGTTGTGTCTCTAGATATAAATATTAAAATGTCTCCATAGTACCTATCAGGATAAGGATAAAGGATGTGGACTGCAGCTGGAGCTGTATAGATTCATTAATCTGGGATCTCTTTGGGATAATGTGTGTAAATAAATGTGTGACAGAGCACTGGAAGCTGACAGGTGAGCCAGTGCTCTGATCACTTAGGATATGTCCACACTGCAATTAGACACCCGCAGCTGGCCCGAGCTGGCTGACTCAGGCTAGCAGGGCTCAGGCTAAGGGGCTGTTTAATTGTGGTGTAAATATTCTGGCTCAGTCTTCAGCCCAAGCTCTGGGACCCTCCCACCATGCGGGATCCGAGAGCCCGGGCTCCAGCCCAACCCTGAATGTCTACACCGCAATTAAACAGCCCCTTAGCTTAAGCTCCATGAGCCTGAGTCAGAGGACACAGGCCAGCCATGGGTTTTTAATTGCAGTCTAGACATACCCTTAGGCACCCATCAGTTCCCCTGGAGCAGGCTGACTGGGGATATGCTAGCTGATCAGGCTGGGAGGGCTGGTGCACCAATTAGCCCATCAGCTGAGGGGTATAAGACAGACACAGGCAGGACCTTGGGGAGTAATCAGTGCTAGCTGAGCCTAGAGCTCAAGGAATGGAGACCGCTGTTCCTTACTGGCTCCTCTAAAGCTAGAGAAGTACTGTATGTACTATTGCAATATGAGACTGTATTGGTGGGGTGATGGGAATGTAAATAAATCATGCAAAGTTGCCACTCAACAGAGAGAGTCTGAGAGGTTCCTGTGGCATCTGGGGATAGAGTGTGCCTTATTAGAGACTATTTTACATAGTTTATTTCACTGATTAAAAGCTCTGCTTGTTTAATAACTAACCTCAGTTAGTTCAATGGCTGCATCTTTACCATGAGGTGTTGTATCTTAATGTGACAGCTATGATCCAATATCACTACTCATGCCATAATGAAGAACTGCCTGAACTGAGTGGGAAGGCCCTGGTTTGAATCTGGACCAGGCCAGTAGTGGCTGCAAGTTGTTAATATCTGTTCTTTGACAGCTCATGTGAAATGAATTGATGATGTTTGTGGTGTTGATCCCAGGATAGGAGACGGACAGGGTGGGTGAGGTAATCTCTTTTGTTGGACCAACTGCTGTTGGCAGAAAGGACAAGCTTTTGAGTTATTCAGGTCTGGGCACAATGTTTCCTTCCCCAGACCTGAAGAAGTTGGTCCAACAAAAGAGATTACCTCACCCGCCCTGTCTGTCTCATGAATTGATGCTGTCAGCTAAATTGATGGGGGACAAGTGAATTACTTCAGTTTTCAGAGCAGTCAGACATTTTCCTTGAACATTAAGAAATACCTTAAAATAAATTAGAATTTCTTACAAAGGTCTTAGTGGGGCTGGGCTCTCCAGTTTAGTACATTGTATCACAATTTTGTCTATATGGAAAAACAAAGAGGGATTTTTGGAGACCCTGGGTCCTGTACCAATCTTTCTGGTTCATAGCATGCAACGTGAAGGAACCATATAAAGAAAGGGTGACTGGTGAAGCCCAAATGACTTGTGAACAGCCTACAGTTCCACTTAAGTGGCAGCTTGTTGCTTTGACCTAGTGTTGAAATGTAGTTTCCCCTGGCTGTAGAATGGGTAAGGAAATCCACTGTCTTTGACAGAAGGGCTGTGGCCACACCTAAGCCACTCTCTTTCCCACCCTCACATTTGGGTGAAACAAATGTAGCAATTTGGAGATTTTTTTGCTTGTGGTTATGATGTTACAGGCATTTCTGCAGACTAGGAAGGCCACCATAGGGCTTGTGCTTTCTTCACTTTGGCGCAATGTTAGCGACACCAGGGATAAAGAAGCCATTTTGGCAGCAGATGGTGGTAACCCATCAAAGCTGAAAACAATAGAGTCATGGCCAGGTTGAAGAGAGGAAGGATGATCAAGTGGTTAGGGCACTAGCCTGGGATTTGGGAAATTCATGTTCAATTCCCTGATCTGCTACAGACTTCCTGTGTGACTTTGTGCAAGTTACTTAGTCTCTGGGTATGTCTACACTACAAGACTATTTCGAATCAACTTAAGTCGAATTTGTGGAATCGACCTTATGAAGTCGAATTTGTGTATCCACACTAAATACACTAATTCGACTGTGTGAGTCCTCAGTAACGGGGCCAGCGTCGACTTTGGAAGCGGTGCACTGTGGGAAGCTATCCCACAGTTCCCGCACTCCCCGCTGCCCATTGGAATTCTGGGATTCCCCCCCCAATGCATGCTGGGGGAAAAATGTGTCGAGGGTGGTTTTGGGTAACTGTCATCATTGAACCGTCAATCACGCCCCTCCCTCCCTCCCCGAAAGCGCCTGCGGGCAATCTGTTCATGCACTTTTCTGCTCAGTGACAGCGCGGGCACCACAGCACTGCGAGCACGGAGCCTGCTGCAGTTATGGCTGTTGTCAACTCCTCGCACCTTATCGTCCACCTCTTCCATAGTCAGCTGCTGAGAAATAGGGCTACTTTTCAATGGTGCTGCGAGCACTGGTAGACCATGGGGGACGTTTTACCAACATCAATGTCGGGTGGCCAGGCAAAGTTCATGACGCGCGTGTTTTCAGGAACTCTGCTCTGTTTAGACGCCTGCAGGAAGGTAGTTTCTTCCCGGACCACAAAATAACTCTTGGGGATGTGCAGATGCCTATAGTGATCGTCGGGGACCCAGCCTACCCGCTAATGCCCTGGCTCGTGAAGCCCTATGCAGGCGCCTTGCACAGCGACAAGGAACTCTTCAAGTACCAGCGAGCAGCGTGACCTGTGACTGTTCAGTTTCTTTACAGAGAAGCTGAACCTGCCCCTGTTTCATTACCAAGTTACTGTTGACTAGCATCTGCAGTTACATACCCCGTCCACCCCGCTTCCCCCACTTTCAACACACGTTTAAAAATAAAATACATGTTCCACTGTAACTTTACAAAAGTTTCTTTATTGATGACTTTGCGTTAAAGGGTTGAAATTGGGACGCGGACTGTGCTGGGTAGGGTGTGCGGTGATGTAAAGACCGCCTCTAAACTCGAGGAATGACAGGCTCCTGCTCCCAGAGCGGTCTGCAGTGCCGGACTGGTTGTTTCAACGGAGCCTGCCATCCCTCCTTTTTGGGACTCTGTGTGCGGGGGCTATGTGGCCTTTTGGCGGGGGAGGATGGATACAGATTCCTCTGCTGCGTGGCTCTGTGGTCCAGGACAGGGACCGTTGCATGAGATCTGTAACCCCCCTCCCCCGCTACAAAGTCACGTACCCCCCCACCCACACAGAACCTGGAAACCACCTCCCATACCAACCAGGGTGCCTACTGACTGCAGTGTGTGTGTGACCTGCTGCTGATCCTACCCCCATGTCTGTACCCTGGTAAAGGTGATTGTCCTGTCCAATTACCAACCCCCTTCCCCCCCTTCAAACACAGTCTCCTCTAAAAGAACATGACGGAAACATTAATTAACAGAAAAGTATTTTTTATTATCAACTAGACAGTTAGGGGATGAAACTGGGACGGGGGCTTGGGTGAGGCGGGAAGGAAAGGACTTCTCAAAATTTAGGGTATGAGAGCTTTTGGGTACTTGAGCACTCTGTTGGGGTGCAGTGACAGTTTTCACGGCCCCTGGCGCCCCTCCTTCTGGTTATTTTGGGTGAGGGGGGTATGGGACTTTGTGGCGGGGGAGGGCGGTTGCAGATACACTGAAGGGGGGCTCTGTCCTCCTGCCTGCAGTCCTGCAGAACATGCACAAGGCACCGGAGCGTGTCCGTTTGCTCCCTCATTAGTCCAAGTAGCGTTTGAGTCGCCTGCTTGTCTTCCTCACGCCACCTCTCCTCCCGTTCGCTGTGTGAGCGCTGGTACCGAGAGAGGGTCTCCCTCCACTGGCTCTGCTGGTCCGCCTCGTCTCGGGAGCACCCCATAAGTTCAGCGAACATCTCGTCCCGTGTCTTTTTCTTTCGCCGCCTAATCTTTGCCAGCCTCTGTGAGGGGGATGCTGTGGCAGGTCTGGAGACAGTCAAAGCTGTGTGATGGGAAAAAGGGAGTGAATTCCTTGCAAAGATACATTTTTGCGAACAATGAACACAGTCTAGTCTGTCTCTGTGAATTCTGGGTTGAGATCCCAGTGCCTGATGGGGCAAAAACCATTTTCGCGGGTGGTTCTGGGTAAATGTCGTCAGTCATCCCTTCCTCAGGGAAAGCAACGGCAGACAATCATTTCGAGCCCGTTTTCCCTGGATTGCCCTGGCAGACGCCACAGCATGGCAACCATGGAGCCTGTTTTGCCTTTTGTGCCTGTCACCGTATGCAGTAATGAGCTGCCAAAATACTAAACCGGTTCCCTCCTCCTCACCCCATGAGGGGTCATGCCCCCCCCGGGGGAATCCTGCCCCATCCAACCCCCCCATGTTCCTTGACAGCCCCCCCCCTGGATCCGTGCCCTATCCACCCCCCGGGAACTGGGCAGGAGCCGCGCTGCCCGCACCCGGGGGCCGGACCCGGCAGCAGGAGCCGCGCCGCCCGCCTGCCTGGACCCGGGGGCCGGACCCGGCGGCAGGAGCCGCGCCACCCGCCCGCCCGGACCCGGGGGCCGGACCCGGCGGCAGGAGCCGCGCTGCCCGCCTGCCCGCCTGGACCCGGGGCCCGGACCCAGCAGCAGGAGCCGTGCCGCCCGCCCGGACCCGGCGGCAGGACCCGGCGGCAGGAGCCGCGCTGCCCGCCTGGACCCGGGGCCCGGACCCAGCGGCAGGAGCCGCGCTGCCCGCCTGGACCCGGGGCCCGGACCCAGCAGCAGGAGCCGTGCCGCCCGCCCGCCCGGACCCAGCAGTAGGAGCCGGCGGCAGGAACCGCGCCGCCCGCCCGGACCCGGCAGCAGGAACCATGCCACCCGCCCGCCCGGACCCGGCGGCCAGGCAGGAAACCCGCCATCCGGCCGAGGTCGCAGCTGGATCCTGGGGGCAGGAGCCGCGCCACCCGACCCCAGAGTCTCGCCGGGACCGCTGCCTGGAGCCCTCCTCCCGCTGGGACCCCCGCCCCAGGCTCCAGCTCACCTGGTGGAAGCGCTGCTTCTTCTCAGCCCTCCCAGGCTTCCCGCGCGAACATTTGATTCGCGGGAAGCTGGGGAGGGGGAGGAGAAGCCGGAGGAGCTTCAGCAGAGGAGGTGGAGTGAGGTGAGTTGGGGCTGGAGGAAGGGCAGGGAGCTGCTAGCGTTTTAGTTAACTTTAAAAGCCCTTTTGGAACTAGTTGTCCCTCCAGGAACAACCGGTTCTAAAGGGGGCTTCTAAATTTAACAACCGGTTCGCGCGATCTGGTGCGAACCGGCTGCAGCTCACCACTGACCGTATGTGTACTAGATGCCGCTGACAGAGACGGTCCAGCAGTGCTACACAGCAGCATGCTTTTGCTTTTGCATGACAGCAGAGATGGTTACCAGCCATACTGTACCATCTACCATACCATAAATTGGTAATAAGATGGGCATGGTTACCAGTCCTTTTGCACTGCACCATTTGCTGCTGTCATAAGTCTGCAGCATTCAGTAAAGATACGGTGACATGTAAAAGAGTCAACAGAGGATTGTTTTCCCTTTCACTTCTGGGGGTGGGGGGGTGGGTGCGTAAATTGCCGAGCTATGCCCTGACCCACCGCGGACACTGTGTTTGACCCTAGAAGCATTTGGAGCTCAGCCAAGAATGCAAATGCTTTTCGGAGACAGCAGGAACTGTGGGATACCTTGCGTCCTCAGTCCCCCCTCCCTCCATGAGCGTCCATTTGATTCTTTGGCTTTCCGTTACGCTTGTCACGCAGCAGCGTGCTGAGTCTGTGCTATGCCGTCTGTCTGGAGATTTTTTAAAAATACTTTGGACCAGGCGTAACATTACAGTAATTCCCCTAATTAGATGCAGGAGTCTCCGAGCGAGATCACCCTGAGGACGGTCACTGAAGGAGATAGAGAGCGCATGCTGCGTGAAAGCCAGCACAAACCAGGGGCCTATGCAGCCGTGCTCGGAGAGGCAATGCTCCCTGAGTACCTCATGAAAGCCTGGCGCAGAAAAGTGTGCTACCACGGAGCACCCAATAAGGCAGCTCTCCCCAGGAACCTCCTGCGGAGGCTTTTCGATTCCCTCCTGGAGAGCTTCGTGGAGATCTCCCAGGATGATTTCTGTTCTATCCCCATATATATAGAGACCTCCTTTTCACATACTTCAGATTCCTGTAATATTAAGAATAAAAGTTTACATGTTTAAAGCACTTACCGACTGCTCCTTCCCCTGATTCAGGGTCCGGGTTAACGGCCGGGGTGGGTTGGTAGGGGATCTCCGTGAGGGTGATAAAGAGATCCTGGCTGTCAGGGAAACCAGCGTTGTAAGCGCTGTCGCCTGCCTCGTCCTCCACAAACCCTTCCTCATCTTTCCCGTCCGCGAACATCGCCGAGGAACGGGCCGTCGACACTGTCCCATCGTCAGAGTCCACGGTCACTGGTGGGGCAGTGGTGGCAGGCTCCGCAGCGTCCGTTTGCCGCTTTGATTTTTTGGTAGCCTTGTCTGGGGTCCTTGATTTTCACGCGGCGCTGCGTTGCATCCCGCCTGTATCCTCTGTCTCTCATGGCTTTGGAGACCTTCTCGTAGGTCTTTGCATTCCGTTTTTTGGAGCGCAGCTCTGAAAGCACAGACTCCTCGCCCCACACACCGATCAGATCCAAGAGTTCCCGGTCAGTCTATGCTGGGTCCCTCTTTCTATTCAGAGATTACATGAACTCCTCTGCTGGAGAGCTCTGCATTGCTGCCGGTGCTGCTGAGCTCGCCACGATGTCCAACCACGAAATGAGATTCAAACTGTCCGGACAGGAAAAGGAATTCAAATTTTCCCGGGGCTTTTCCTGTGTGGCTGGTCAGAACATCCAAGCTCGGACTGCTGTCCAGAGCGTCAACAGAGTGGTGCACTGTGGGATAGCTCCCGGAGCTAGTAAGTTCGATTTGCATCCACACCTAGCCTAATTCGACATAGCCATGTCAAATTTAGCGCTACTCCCCTCATCGGGGAGGAGTACAGAATTCGAACTAAAGAGCCCTCTATGTCGAATTAAATGGCTTCCTGGTGTGGATGGGTGCACGGTTAATTCGAATTAACGCTGCTAAATTCGAATTAAAGTCCTAGTGTAGACCAGGCCTCTGTGTCTCAGTTCCCTATCTGTAAAATGGGGATATTAGTGCTGCCCTAGCACACAGGGGTACTGAGATGATAATGTTAAGAAAAGACTGGAGGATGGAGGGATGCCCCTGGATCCTGCCTTAGGAGAAGGAAAGGGATGGTGGGACTAGATCTTAGTGTCTGATCCCACCATGCAATGGAAGGCTCAGGAGAGCCTTAACTGAGGGCCTTTTGCCTATACATTATTACCTTAGAGTACTAGTCATACTGTACATATTGTACATTACTTATGTGCGTGGGAGTTCACAACATGGATTTTCTGAATCACATCAGCCTGTTTGTGTAAAATTGGTCTGAACTGCAGGAGCTTGTTTTGGCTTCGTCCTGCAGCAGTCCCCCATGCAGTGCCACAAGAAGGTGAAGACTGCATTGGTATAATTTGTATTGACAGGATATAATGCAGGGGTCGGCAACCTTTCAGAAGTGCTGTGCCGAGTCTTCATTTATTCACTCTAATTTAAGGTTTTCCGTGCCAGGAATACATTTGAACGTTTTTAGAAGGTCTCTCTCTATAAGTCTATAATATATAACTAAACTATTGTTGTATGTAAAGTAAATAAGGTTTTTAAAATTTTTAAGAAGCTTCATTTAAAATTATATTAAAATGCAGAGCCCCCCGGATCAGTGGCCATGACCCAGGCAGTCTGAGTGCCGCTGAAAATCAGCTCGCATGCCACCTTCTGCATGAGTGCCATAGGTTGCCTACCCCTGATTTAATGAGTAGCAAGTCTAGGGGTTACTGGGGCTATGCTGAGAGAACTCACTGTAGAATAAGAGACACTGTTAAGTAATCTGTGCCAGCAAATGAGTGACCAGTGTTACTTCTGTAACACTTTATAAATAATCCATTAGACTAGATTAAAAAACAAATCAAGTCATACTTAGTTACAGGCATGTTTTGAAAAAGTCACAAGCCTCTGTAAGAAACCATTATCCCCTGTCTGTTGATTTCTTATAAGAGCAGGAGAAAAACGGGGAGACATTTTGGCCTATTCTGATATGAAAAGATATTTATATTTGCCACACTGGCCCTGGTATTTTCTATGTATGAACTATGACAACTGCAACCATCTGAGGGACCTAAGGAAACACTTTCTACTTGTCACACTTGAGACACAAACGAAAGTTCCTGTGTGATATTGACTGTAGTATTTCATACATAATTTTGTACCTCGGTGAACCACTCTACAGCCAGGCTACAATGGTCAGAGATCACAAGTTTAATCAGGGACAGTACTTAAATGGCATACCATCAAGAAATGCCAAGGGTGAAATACTGGCCCCACTGATGGTGATGGGTGTTTTGCTGTTGATTTTAGTGAAGAGAGGAATTCATCCCAATAATGCAGCAGGAAGTGGTGTCAGTTATTCAGTAGGTGGCATCTCCCTTTGGAGTCAATGCCTTGGCATAGAGTAGGTGAGTTTTGGGATGTTGAAGGCTCCATCTTTTGGAAGATCAGAACCCTAATGTCCTGATAACTTTTGGTCACTGAGGATTCTATGTCACTGTTCTCAACAGTTTGGGTGTTAGCCTGAGTGTACACATGAGCTGAAACACGCGCAATTGACACACCGTTGTTGGGAAATAGTAGCTGTTTCACAGCACCCAACACTACTACAAAACAGATCATCACAGGATGTGAAGAAAAATAAGGCACCCTTTTATGTTCTGCCTAAATTCCTCCCAGAAGTTTTAAATCACCCAATTTGAAATTTAGCCAGGGGCCCACTGCTAATACCACAGTGCTCAAGAGTTGGGTATCTAATATACATTCTACTTTTAAGTGTTTGGGGACAGATGCTTTATCATTCTTGTGGGTATTAAAGACCAACATAAAAGTACAATTAAAATAAAGTAGCCAGGATTTTTCTAAATAAATGGTTCTCAATGGAAAAATTGATTTTGATTTCTGTTGCCAAATGGAAGTGTAGAGCAACAGCAGGATTAGCACGTGAGCTGAAATTACTATTAATACGAGACCCACAACTTTTGCAAACTACAGTATAATTCCAGAATGTTTGCTAGTACTTGATATTACCAAATCAGGATTTCTCATCTAGTGACTGCCTGAGGATTCACGGAGTTCAGATGGTTATACTTAGAAAAGGGACAATGTTTTTGTGTACAAAGAGCTTGCTTACCAAAGATGACAATCAAAGACCAATCCCAGAAGTGCATGCATTAAATTGAGCTGGGCAAATAATCGATAAGAAATAATTTGTGACAAATATTCCCCCTTGCTGTTCATGAATTGTCCATGGACATGTTGCAATTTTCTTGGATGTACTCCTCATTCAAAATTATTTGTTGAATGACTTTTGAAAATAAGTGTTGATTTGTATCTTATTTCAAGCAGTTCCTTGCAAGAATAATAATATGTAGGTCTTATATAATGCTTTCTAGTCTTGAAAACACAGAAGGAAACAAAGGTATCTTCTTTACATGTGAATACATATTTGTGGAAAACGTTTCGCAGTTTGTCTAATTCAAGCACTGAATAATAAGTTTCAAATCCAAAAGGTAGATTGGGTGAAATTGTATTTGGTGAAGGCACTGATACTGTATAACGAATTGCATTGTTGCATGATAACTTAAGGAAGAATTACTATCCTCATGAATTTTATATAGTGTGATTGATTGCCTGGCATTTTAATAGTGATTTAAATCACTTGAGTGGTCAGCCTCCCAGATGGAACTCCTCTTTGCCCACCTCTGTATTTAGATTTCCTTTCTCTTTTTTATTTGACTTGATTTCTCTCTCTCTCTCTCTCTCACACACACACATACATACACACACACACACACTTTTTTTAGCAGTGAATTTGTCCCTCTCACAATTGGTTTTGCTTTGTTTCCAACTTTAGAGGACATTGTATGATACATCTGAAAATCTAAAACCACAGCTGTAGGATTGACAGAGAAGACCACAGTATGAATTCTTTCATAGACTGGAAAGAAGCAGAGTCTAAACTTTCCTCAGCCTAGGGCCTCGCTAGCAACTTGACAAGAACTTATGCACCACATGCAATCCTCAATCCTGCATATACTTATGCATGTATGTAAATTTACTCATTTGGATCATTCCACTGGGGTAAAGAACTATTGACATGAGTCAAATAATGGACATATGTAAGCACTTGTAGAATTAGGGTCTTAGACTACTAACCTATTTATTTGGGCATAAGCTTTTGTGGGTAAAAAACCCACTTCTTCAGATGTATGGAGTGAAAATTACAGATACAGGCATAAATATATATTGGCACATGAAGAGATGGGAGTTACCTTACAAGTGGAGAACCAGTGATGAAGGCCAATTCAGTCAGGGTGGATGTGTCCACTCCCAATAATTGATGAGGAGGTGTCAATACCAAGAGAGGGAAAATTGCTTTTGTAATGAGCCAGCCACTCCCAGTCCCTATTCAAGCCCAAATTGATGCTGTTAAGTTTGCAAATGAACTGTAGCTCAGCAATTTCTCTTTGAAATTTGTTTTTGAAGTTTTTTTTGTTGAAGGATGGCTACTTTAAAATCTGTTGAATGTCCAGCGAGAGTGTCCAGGCTTTTGTATATTACCATTCCTGATGTCCGATTTGTGTCCATTTATCCTTTTACGTAGAGACTGTCCGGTTTGGCCAATGTACATGGCAGAGAGGCATTGCTGGCACATGATGGCATATATCACATTAGTAGATGTGCAAGTGAATGAGCCGCTGATGGTGTGGTTGGGTCCTATGATGTTGTCGCTAGAGTAGATATGGGGATAGAGAAGGCAACTTTTTGCAAATAAAACACCCCTGTGATACTGGCAGACTAGGTGCCAGCTCCTGCCAAGGCTTGTAAGTGTCAACTGAATGCTGACCAATACATAGCTGGAACCATCATGGCTCACCCATGTGTTAGTATTGTTAAAATTGGTATTAGTTTTATAAAAATGTGCTTAGAGTTTAGATTTTATGGAATGCTTGTAAATTGCTGCATGAATTAATCTTACTTATAATATCTGTATCCTATGCTAAAAGGTAATATTTAAGTGTTTGCTCTGTAACTGTAAATCATCAGACAGGAGAGAAGCATTAATGTGTGAAATACTAGTCTTCAACAGGAGGTGCGATCTCCTATACAGCAAAGAAGGCCCATCAACACCAGAAGAACTACAATAGAACCTCAGTTACAAACACCTCAGAAATGGAGGTTGTTCATAACTCTGAACAAAACGTTATGGTGGTTCTTTCAAAAGTTTACAACTGAATATTGACTTAACACAGCTTTGAAACTTTACTATGCAGAAGAAAAATGCCACTTTTAGCCATCTTTGTTTCTGTGCTTGTTTTATTTAAATTGTCTCCTTATCTTTTCAAAAAAAATTTTAAACTTTCCCTTTATTTTTTTAGTAGTTTGTGTTAACATGGTACTATGTGTTTATTTTTTGTCTCTGCTGCTGCCTGATTGCGTACTTCCTGTTCCAAATGAGGGGTGTGGTTGACTGGTCAATTCATAGCTCTGGTGTTAGTAACTCTGAGGTTCTAGTGTCTTGTGAACATCAGAGGACAAAAGACTTTGATTGCTCTGCCTCCTGTCATGAAGAGGAGACATGCAAGTGAACCCCTCTCATCAGCTGAACTGGCAGTTCAGGAAATGGGATAAAACCTCTAACAAGAAACTCTTTCTCTGCTGCTTGGACTCTCAAGGGCAAGGTTTTCTAGGCATAAACAAGAGATCCTGCATTGTTTAGCCTGAGTTAGCCCTAAGGGAGCTATAGAGCTTGCTTATTCTAGAAGCTTCTATTAGCTTTTGAACTTAACGCTGTAACTCATTTGTGTATGTGTACCTGCTTTAACCTTGTAAATAACACTCCTTTCCTTTTCCTATTTAATAAATCTTTGGATAGCTTATTATAGGATTGGCTACAAGTGTTGTCTTTGGTGTGAGATCTAAAGTGCAGTGGACCTGAAGTGAGTGACTGGGAATAACCTGAATAGTGCTGTGATTTGTGGTGTAAGGGACCATCTATCACAAATGTAGGCTTACATGTATGGCAAGATGGATCGGAGTATCCAAGGGGACTGTCTGGGACTCCATGTTAAGGCTGTTCTAGCACCTGAGGAGTTTACACTTGATGATTGGTTGGTGAAATCTAAGTATGGAACTCATAGACAATTTGGGGTTTGTGCCCTGCTTCTTCACGTGCTCCGGACCCTGGTATTCATGCTCCTGAGCCTCGGCAAGACAGTTTTATGCCCGCTTCTAGGGGGTGTAGCCTGCAGAGATTACAAATGCCAACATGCACTGCTCCACCCAAGCATGAGATTGGAGGCAAAAAATTGTGCTACTCCTCCTAGTTCTGCCCACATGAGTTGCCAAAATGAGACCTTGCTCACAGTATTCTGTGCAAACGTTCAAAATGTGATTGCATATGCTCTCAGTTCCACTGGGCTCCTTGAGGTTGGCTTCCCCACAGAGGGACTTGAATATGCCCATGGGCTCTTCCTGGCTCCTTGGATTTAGCTGCTTCTCTTGATCTTCTTGCTGGAAAAAGAAATCTAAATGGGAATGAGGCAGCTCAGTACAGTGTAAGATTTTTGTAAAACATTCTGTGGTCTAACACAGGAGGGCAGAGCCATAGGGCTAGAGTTAGCAATGGCATTTCTAATCCGCTGCTCACAAGGGTAATGGACAAATTTCTTAGACTCTTTGCTGGAACACTTGGACAATTAAATGGAGGGGTGGGTGTGTGTCTGTGAGAGAGAGAGACCTAATCTCTGAGATTCTATGACTGCTACAATAGTTATAGACTGACTTTTACCCTAGCAATCTTTTTTTAATGGTTTTGAAATACTTTAAGGGTGATGATTATAAACGGTCACATCCATTACTGCTGACTTAAAAAATAAATCAAATTTAAAAAAATCAAGTTTTTATCACAGAAATAGGTATGTGATACATTTCCTGGAGTCCTGGGAATTATTTGTTAACTTCTAGTAATGCAGGGGATCTTTGTCATCAAATGCAATATCAGTGTTGCTTCAGATATCCTGTACAAGTTTGATCAGGTTTTGTAAAGTGCATTTAAAAATAAACCTACATCAGAAATACTAGTGGAAGCAGACCCCATGACGGGCCAAATCCTCAACTGGTGAAGATGGGAGTCATCATGTTCATTTACACCAGTAGAAAATATGGCCCAATATTTTTACAGTTTCACTCAGTCACTTTCTATTTAGAAAATATTTGCTTGAAGCAGTTGTTAAATACTTTGTCATTTGTCCACTAAAGCCAAAGCCATAGTTTCTTTCAGGTATGCTCTTTGGAATAAGGATATAACACCTGAGAAACTAATGTAATTTCCAGAGCATTTTGGTAAAATAGTGATGTAGTGAGGAAGGTTCATACTGTGTATGTTTACTTTACTGAGCAGAAAGCAACAGTCCTGTTTTCACTCTCTTTTGTAAGTGAGTGGTGGTTGTCAGGGTTAAAAGGTCAACACATCACTGAGTGGCCACTGTATATCCCTTTGTGACTAACTGGAAAACAATCGCTAGGTTAAAGGAA
Source organism: Mauremys mutica (assembly GCF_020497125.1). Lineage (NCBI taxonomy): Eukaryota > Metazoa > Chordata > Testudines > Geoemydidae > Mauremys > Mauremys mutica. The sequence goes on from NC_059072.1 coordinate 321,887,301, forward strand.
GATGAGCTCTTGAAAAGAGCACTAGCACAGCTAAAACCAGTGAAAGCGTGGGACTAAGGTCGTTCATATAGAAGTTGCTGGCTTTTGTAAATCACTAGACCATTCACTATGAACTTTTTTTTAACTTTTTCCCTATGAAGTAAAATCAGATCATGTGAATAAAATGAGGTGTCTTGGTGGGAGATGCTTGTGGATAATTTGCCAGTATATGACCACACTTCAGGTACTGCATGTAATCTGGATGTCTCTTTTAAAAATCAAAAGCCTTAAATCTAAAAAGAAATAGAGCAAAAATGACAAACACTAAAAGAATTAGAAGATTTAACTTCTAAGGAGGAGTTAAGGGAACCTAATAAGTCAGCCCTGTTTCCATTTTTTATCAAAAGGGAGTTTTGCTATTGACTTCAGTATGAAACTGATTGGGTTTCTCCTATAAGAAAGCATGGGTGGAAAGAAGAGAAAAGCAATGACTGATATTACAAATTGCTAGAAATACTTGAAAGGTGGCAATATAGAGGGATGTGTGATTTAACATCAGAGCAGGAACTGATTTAAAATTAAAAAGAAAATACTTTGGGCGAGGAAACACTTCAGAATGGTAATTCTATTCTTTATACATTCTTATATTTCCATCATTACCATAGTATCTGAGTACCTTCTAGTAGTGCATTAAGCAACATGACTAACGTGTTATGCGTGGCTAGTCCTCGCTCTCATCCTCTCCTTTCCTCTTGCAATTAGCAATGAAATGATGTATCTAAAGAAGTGGTAGAGGCACAGTCATTAAGTTTTAATGGATACATTAGGGTTAGATAAACACTAACAGAAAAATCTAACTCAGGGCTTGGCTACACTTACAAGTTGCAGCGCTGGTGGAGGCTTTCCAGCGCTGCAATTACACCCCGTCCACACTTGCAGGGCACAACCAGCGCTGCAACTCCCTGGTTGCAGCGCTGGCTGAAAACCCGTCAGGGTTGGGGTATAAGGAGTGCAGCGCTGGTGATCCAGCGCTGCTCAGCAGGTGTGGACACTCACCAGCGCTTTAATTGTCCTCCAGAGAATAAGGAGTTATCCCAGAATTCCTGTTCAGCCACTCTGCTCATCAGTTTGCACTCTACTGGTCTTGCCTCAGGTGACCCGCCCTTTAAATGCCCCGGGAATTTTAAAAATCTCCTTCCTGTTTGCTGCAGCCAGGTGTGGAGTGCAATCAGTTAATCTTTACAGGTGACCATGCCTCCACGCGGCAAACGAGCCCCAGCATGGAGCACTGGCGAATTGCAGGACCTCATTAGTGTTTGGGGGGAGGAAGCTGTGCAGTCCCAGCTGCGCTCCAGCCGTAGGAATTACGATATCTTTGAGCAGGTATCAAGGTCCATGCTGGATAGGGGCCATGATCGGGACGCACTACAATGCAGGGTTAAAGTTAAAGAGCTGCGGAGTGCCTATTACAAAGCCCGCGAGGGTAATCACCGATCCGGAGCTGCCCCCACGACCTGCCGTTTTTACAGGGAGATGGCCGCGATACTTGGGGGTGACCCCACTGCCAATCCCAGGACCACGATGGACACTTCTGAGCCGGGTGGGGGCCAGGAGGAGAAGGAGGAGGCGGAGGCGGCGGGGGGTGGTGGGAGGAAAACGCGAGTGAAGCTACTGGGATGGGGGAAGACACCCCAGAGTCCCAGGAGGCATGCAGCCAGGAGCTCTTCTCAAGCCAGGAGGAAAGTACCCAATCGCAGCAGCCAGCAGTTGCAGAAGGACAAGCAGAGGAGCGGGTTACCGGTAAGCGGCTTTTATTTTCTGGGTGGAAATGTTTCTGGAGAGGAAGGGGGGTTAGGGCTGTATGCATGCCAGCCTAGATGTGGAATAGCCCATTGATGTGGTCTATCACGTCGCGGTAATCGGCTGCAGTTATCTCAGCAAAAGTTTCAGCCAGAGCATGGGCAATATGCCTGCGCAGGTTTATAGGGAGAGCCACTGTTGTCCTTGTCCCAGTCAGGCTAACGCGTCTGCGCCACTGTGCCGCGAGGGGTGGGGGGACCATTGCTGAACACAGGCAACCCGCATAGGGTCCAGGGCGGAATCCACATTGCTGTAGAAGAGTCTCCCGCTGTTCCCTAGTGACTCTCAGCAGGGAGATATCTTCCAGGATTAACTCCTGTGAAAAATGTTGGGAGACTCTTTAGTGAAGCTAGTGATAGAGATAGGGAGATAGTGAAGATCACCCCTGCAGCTGCATCTTCACTCAACCCCTCTATCACTGCAGCTTACCCGAAGCAACCAGCACCCCTCTATCACTCAAGCCCCACTTCTCCCTCTATAAGCACCCCTCACTCACCATTTCGTGGCTTCCGTTGTGTTATGTGTGTGGTAAAAGAATGCTAAAGTGAGGACTAAGGACTCCTTCAGTGTGTGGGAATTTCAGTCTGGAGATAATGAACACAATGCTTCCCTGTTAAATGTTGTCAATTCTGCCTTTCTAGTGACCTTGACTGCTGGACTGACCAGATGTACCACAGCACAGAAGCTGCAGAATCTGAGAAAAAATCCCCGAAAGAGCAAGGAAGACATGCTGAGAACTGTTATTGCTCACTCTGCTAGAGAGAGTAAAAACTTGCAGGAGTGGAGAGACAAGGAAAGCAGGATCCGCAAGAGAAATGCAGTGGCCAAGAGGAAAAGCACAGAGCAGCTGCTAAGCATCCTTTCGCGCCAAGCGGACTCTATCGAGTCACTCGTTGCCATGCAAGCAGAGCACTACCATGCTACTCCCCCACCCCCCCGTCCCAAAGCTTTTTGCCTTGTGCACCAATGTCAGTTCAAACCCCCCTTCCCCAGCATCCAGGTTCTTACCACCACCAGCTGCCTCCAACACCTGTATGTTCACCAACCAGCCCTGATAACTACAACCCTTACCCTCTGCACTCAACCCCCATCACCATGCAGTTTATGCACCCTGAAGTGCAGGATTCATTGCACAGCACTCCAGACAGGACGTATGCAAACTTGTGACTGTGCAGTTCACCAACCCACACCCCTGCCCGCTTGTGTTCATGAAATGTTGTGTGTGTCTGTCTGTCTGTCTGTCAAGGAAGTTTTTTTCTTTTCAATAAAACAATTCTTGGCTTTGAAAACAGTCTTTATTATAGCAGATAGTGAAAGATACCTTAGCCCAGTAAAGAAACAGGCACTGCAAATCATTTTAGGGATAATAGAATAACAGTGTAAACAGTGCACTTCACTCCCATGCAAGGCAGCCAACATTACTGTTGGCTTTCAGCCTCAAATTCTTCCCTCAAGGCATCCCTAATCCTTGAAGCCCTGTGCTGGGCCTCTCTATTAGCCCTGCTCTCTGGCTGTGCATATTCAGCCTCCAGGACTTGAACCTCGGTGGTCCATGCCTGACTGAATGTTTCACCCTTCCCTTCACAAATATTATGGAGGGTACAGCAAGCGCATATAACCGCGGGGATGCTGCTTTCCCCCAAGTCTAGCTTCCCATACAAGGACCGCCAACGGGCTTTTAAACGCCCAAAAGCACACTCCACAGTCATTCGGCACCGGCTCAGCCTGTAGTTGAACCGGTCCTTGCTCCTGTCAAGCTTCCCTGTATAGGGTTTCATGAGCCAAGGCAGTAACGGGTAAGCGGGGTCTCCAAGGATCACAATGGGCATTTCGACGTCCCCTACTGTGATCTTCCTGTCTGGGAAAAAAGTCCCTGCCTGCATCTTCCTGAACAGGCCACTGTTCCGAAAGATGCGTGCATCATGCACCTTTCCAGGCCAGCCTGTGTAAATGTCAATGAAACGCCCACGGTGATCCACAAGCGCCTGGAGAACCATAGAGAAATACCCCTTACGATTAACGTACTCTGATGCCAGGTGGGGGGGGGCCAGAATAGGAATATGCGTCCCATCTATCGCCCCTCCACAGTTAGGGAAACCCATTTGTGCAAAGCCATCCACAATGTCCTGCACGTTACCCAGAGTCACGGTCTTTCTTAGCAGGATGCGATTAATTGCCTTGCAAACTTGCATCAACACGATTCCAACGGTCGACTTTCCCACTCCAAACTGGTTCCCGACCGACCGGTAGCTGTCTGGAGTTGCCAGCTTCCAGATTGCAATAGCCACCCGCTTTTCCACCGTCAGGGCAGCTCTCAATCTTGTGTCCTTGCGCCGCAGAGTGGGGGCGAGCTCAGCACACAGTCCCATGAAAGTGGCTTTTCTCATACGAAAGTTCTGTAGCCACTGCTCGTCATCCCAGACTTCCATGACGATGTGATCCCACCAGTCAGTGCTTGTTTCCCGAGCCCAAAAGCGGCGTTCAACAGTGCTGAGCATTTCCGTGAATGCCACAAGCACTGTAGTGTCACACGCGGCAGGCAAATCCATATCGATATCATCGTCGGACTCCTCACTGTCACTTTGGAGCTGAAGGAATAGCTTGACTGCCAAACGTGTTGTGCTGGCGACACTCATCAGCACAGTCCTCAGCAGCTCGGGCTCCATTTCCCACAGAAATCGCGATTCACACACAGAGCAGAAAGACACTCACAATGGCGCCAAACGTTGCCGGAAAGACAGAATGCTGGGATGTGAAGCGATGCACCACGGGGCGTTGGAACAGGAAGCGGAATGACCCACACACTTCCTTCCCCTTCCCACAATACTCAGCGCCAAAACGGCGCCAAAACGGGACGAGGTGCTCTGTGGGATAGCTGCCCACAATGCACCTCTCAATACAGCACTGGAAAGTGCTGCAAGTGTGGCCACACTCCAGCGCTGGCCCTACACAGCTGCATGACCAGCGCTGTAACTCCCAGCGCTGCAACTTGTAAGTGTAGCCATGCCCTCAGTGCAGCGGGACATCCCGTGGTCTCTTCAGTCCTATTGTCTATTGCTCTATGCAAGATGTTGTGAAACCCTCAAGTCTGTTTACAGAAGGCAAACTATATAATAGCTAATCAGTTAGCATATCTCCATTTCAGATCAAATTAATTTTCTGATATACATTTCATATGATAAACCTTCCTATTATGGTGTGGAAAGATCTACTACAATAAAGCAAATGAATCAGTAAAAAGCAATGTTATGCTCCATATAAATTTCATAAAGAGCACAAAGTGATCTTATAATGCACTGATAAACTAAAGATATTGAAACGATATAGGTCATATGTAGTGGCAGAATTCTTTAGTGTTATCCCAAAAGGAAATCCAATTCCAAATGGCTAAATTTGGATAAGCCCTGGTTTCCATCCAAACTTCTTTATAGGGCTGGTTCTGATTTACTCCTCTGAAACCTGAAGTCACAAGGGGCCTAGAATTAGGAAAGATAGTTGACAAGTGGCATTCTAGAGGGGTGTGTCTGTGTGTGTGTGTGTTCTAGCCCACATATGAACAAGTGGCATTTGTAGGCAAGTTCCAGTGACTGAACTGTACCTTTGTTCTTGCAGAATAATCTTTTTTTTTTCTTGTTTCATTCTAGTGATGAGGTTCAATCTTTAAAATGAGAACTCAATATTGCTTGTGCATTATTTCACCCAGTTTAAACCTTTCTTTCTTTTAACCTCCCACTCCCTCTCCCCTCCCCCACCCCCCCCAACAAAAAACACCACCACCACCACCACCACCATCACAACAAAAACCTCTCCAAAAGATCAGAACAAATTCACCTCCTGGCATACATGAGCACAACTCCACTGATTTATTTTTTTAATCAGGATGTGAATTTGATCTGTAGTCTCTAGTCATGTGCAGTGAATCCCTGAGAAAACACTAGTAACCTGAGACCAAGCCCAGAGCAATCAAAAAGAAACATTCTGTCTCTTGTAAACTGTGTGTTTGGCTTTCAGAAAAAGCACCTAAGGATGATTGAGTTGGAATCTGCATCAAAGCTCTTACCAACACATCCACATTTCTGCCCTTCCCCCTCTCCTCCAGTTAATTGCTAAGGGACCTTGTTTCAATTTACTTCAGAATGGTGTTTGAATTGCTGAGAAGCTGATAATAGGAATAAAGTAGTTAGGAGAAGAGTCCCAGTATTTGAAGTTGTATTCAATTTTATATGTCTCCAGTTGATACATTTTAAATTGGCACACAAGGACAGGGATGTTTTAATGGGGAGAATTAATTACATTCTCTGATGCTCTCAGTCGTGTATGTATAACTCCCATCTTAGAACTACCACAGCTGCTTAACTTTGATGGAATGCTGCCGGAGGGATTTCTTAGACTCTGTGCCCTGCTCGGTCACAACTCAGCAGGCAGGGAAAGTGAAGGGACAGCATAACTCAGCTTGTAACGTGTGTATACATATGTTGACCTATCTTACCCGTGCCTGTTTGCAGACTAGAAACAAAGCTGACTCAAAGATTATTGATTAAATACTTACTAGGTACTCAGATACTGTGGTGATAAGGGTCATAAAGGTTCCTAGACTGAGATAATAGTGGCCATGAGAAAAGCAAAATTCACCAATAGTTACAACAGATTAGTATCCATGATGCCACAAACTTCCTCTTTTAACCATAAGGGGAAACTGGGCTTATTGGGCACCACTATGTTGTAACTGTTGATAAACTTTTTAATACCAATCAGAGTAGGTCTTACAGTGGCTGGGGTGGGGTTTACACTAGAGATTGAAGAATCTGAAGTTTATAGAAAAAAAATGGAATATTTTAGCTCTCCCTCTGCATCTAGGGTGACCAGATGTCCTGCTTTTATAGGGACAATCCTGATTTTTGGGTCTTTTTCTTATATAGGCTCCTATTACCCCCCCCCCCCACTATCCCAATTTTTCACATTTTGCTGTCTGGTCACCCTATCTGCATCTCTCTCTCCACACAAATTCCTTGCCTCACTATAACTTCTGTTCTCCCCCTGCTATTTTTTTCTTTCTATCCATATCTGGTAGATTGGAGCAATGAGAAATTTTAGCTGCTATGACAATGAAGGGGGCATGAATTACAGAAGTTTGCAGATGTCCCTGTGGCCACGTCTACACTATACTCTCCCCACACCCCACTTTTCCATAGTTGTTGCCAGTGATTCAGTGGCAGTTTAACCCAGTTTTCAGCTGGGTTAGTGTTATCCTAAGAGCCCCAAAGTGTTCACTGTGTTTTTAACTTCTGACAGGCCTGACAAAGTGTCTGTACCTAGCACACTGCTTTCAGAGCATTTATCCACAAAAAACGTCCTGCAAGACCTTAAATCAGGGATCAGCAACCTTTGGCACATGGCCCGCCAGGGTAAGCACCCTGGCTCCCACTGGCTGCGGTTCACCGCTCCAGGCCAATGGGGGCGGCGGGAAGCTGCAGCCAGTACATCCCTCGGCCCGTGCCGCTTCCCGCAGCCCCCCATTGGCCTGGAGCGGCAAACCACGGCCAGTGGGAGCCGTGATCGGCTGAACCTGCAAACGTGGCAGGTAAACAAATCGGCCCGGCTTGCCAGGGTGTTTACCCTGGCAGGCCATGTGCCAAAGGTTGCCAATCCCTGCCTTAAATGATCTCACTGGTCATTAATATTGTTGTGAAATATATGTACAAATACTATGTAAGAAAGGGTGTGTGTGTGTGTGTGTGTGTGCACCTGAATCAAGGCATTGTTGACAACAGGTTTCTGCCAGACAGGCTATTCAGCTGTGTGCTCCGGTTCACATGTAAATTGAACATTGTAAACCAACACAGCGGAAGCTCTGTTTGCATAGGAAGTAATCATGAGGATATGAAGTCAGCACACCAGAGAATAAACTCTTGGGGATGGGTCATCCTGACTCTGGGGACAAACAATGAATTTGGGGGGATACAAGGAGAAGGCAAAAGGACACCTCTAGGTCCTGCACCTGAGAAAGTAACCAGGCAGTGTGGTTAATCTGTATAAATTTATTCTATAGGAAATGTTAGAAAGTTTTGTATAAAACCAAATCATGTATCCATCATCCTTACCCATTATCTCTTAAATCTTAGTCTTTGATGATAAACTTATGATTGTTTTCACTATAAATGTATCCCAGTGCTGTGATGTTATATAGAAGCTGATCCTCAGTTGAACGAAACAAGATGGTGCGTATACTTGTACCCCTGGGAATAACAAACCTGGTATTTCTGTTACCCAGTGATGTTGGCTGGATACCACAAAGGAACTCTTCAGAGGGGCTTGATGTACACCTATTGTTAACCTGCAAAACATAGTGAGGGCTAGCATTGCCATGAGGAGATTGGGTGGGTGGGTAACAGACTGCTGGTGTCAAGGAGCTGACATCCAATTAAGCACAAGCAATTCTTCCTCTAACTGGAGGCAGGGGATAGCATGGTGGTGGCTCTCAGGCTCTGTCTATACTGGCACTTCGACAAAACTTTTGTAGTTAAAAAACATACACGCACACCGTGCCAACAAAGCCACTGCTGCTCATGGGGGGTGTAAGTTTTGTGTCAGTGGGAGAGCTCTCTCTGCCGACAAACAGCAGCTACACTGGATGCCTTTTAGCATCACAGCTGTGTCGCTAAAAGCAGTGCCGGCTCTAGGTTTTTTCCTGCCCCAAGCAAAAAAACAAAAACAAACAAAAAAAACCCCAACAACCTCCCGGAATGCCGCCCCAAGCACATGCTTGGTTTGCTGGTGCCTAGAGCCGGTCCTGGCTAAAAGTCTCATAGTGTAGCCATAGCCTCAGTCCTTGGCACCCCGAGGAAGCATCACAGTTAGATGACATAGTATTCATAGAATCATAGAATATCAGGGTTGGAAGGGACCTCAGGAGGTCATCTAGTCCAACCCCCTGCTCAAAGCAGGGCCAATTCCCAACTAAATCAAGCCTCATCTTAAAAACCTCTAAGGAAGGAGATTCCACCACCTCCCTAGGTAACCCATTCCAGTGCTTCACCACTCTCCTAGTGAAAAAGTTTTTCCTAATATCCAACCTAAACCTCCCCCACTGCAACTTGAGACCATTACTCCTTGTTCTGTCATCAGGTACCACTGAGAACAGTCTAGATCAGGGATGGGCAAACTATGGCCCGCGGGCCGGATCCGGCCCTTCAGGGCTTTGGATCCGGCCCGCGGGATTACCCCTGGTGGTGCTGCGGGCCTGGTGCTGCTCTCAGAAGCAGCCCCCGGGCCGGGAGGCAAAGGGCTCCATGTGCGCACGCAGAGCCCTCTGCCCCCCCCGGGGCCGCAGCACTTCCTGGAGTGGCGTGGGGACAGGGCAGGCATGCAGGGAGCCTGCCCTGGCCCTGGTGTGCGCCACTGCCACCCCGGAGCCACTTTAGGTAAGCGGCACCGGGCTGGAGCTCAAACCCCTCCTGCCCCCCGCCCCCCAACTTCCTGCCCTAAGCCCTCTGCCTGTACCTCGCACCCCTCCTGCACCCAACTCCCTGCCCTGAGCCCCTTTCTGCACTCCTGTGCATTCCAACCACCTGCCCTGAGCTCCCTGCTGCACCCTGCACCCCGTGCACCCCAACTCCCTGCCCTGAGCCCCATCCTGCACTCCGTACCCCACCAGTACCCCAACCCCCATCCCAGAGCCTCTTACACTCTGCACCCCTTCTCTGCCCCAATCCCTTGTCCTGAGCCCCTTCCTCCACATCCCGCACTCCACCCGCCCTGCCCCGGCCCTGCATACAATTTCCTCACCCAGATGTGGCCCTCGCCCCAAAAAGTTTGCCCACCCCTGGTCTAGATCCATCCTCTTTGGAACCCCCTTTCAGGTAGTTGAAAGCAGCTATCAAATTCCCCCTCATTCTTCTCTTCTGCAGACTAAACAATCCCAGTTCCCTCAGCCTCTCCTCATAAGTCATGTGCTCCAGCCCCCTAATCATATTTGTTGCCCTCCGCTGGACTCTTTCCAGTTTTTCCACATCCTTCTTGTAGTGTGGGGCCCAAAACTGGACACAGTACTCCAGATGAGGCCCCACCAATGTCGAATAGAGGGGAATGATCATATCCCTTTATTCATAAAGGTTGATAGATGCCACTTTGTCTACTTTGGCCTCTGGGGTGAATTGGTGGCAGCAACAGTGGAAAATGTTAGTGGGAAAAGACTAGCGTAGCCACAGGCTTAGGGAGTAAGTGCCTGGGTTTGTTTGGATTTTTTTTTCTATCTGCATGTAGCAGAAGACAATACTCCAAGATGATACAACTTGATCTGATCATCATTGTTATAGCTTGTTAAAGAGGAACAATCAAATCTTGATCATTGACACGTTTGGTATTTTGTGCGCACTAGAAAGGGACTCTGTATTAGGTTGCATTTTAACAGTGGTTAACGATGCAAAATGGAAGAATGCAGTCAACAGGGCTGGGCGGGGGGCAAGTGGGGTAATTTGCCCCGGGCCCTGCAGGGGCCCCCATGAAAATATAGTATTCTATAGTATTGCAACTTTTTTTTTATGGAAGGGGCCCCTGAAATTGCTTTGCCCCAGGCCCCCTGAATCCTCTGGGCGGCCCTGGTAGTCAACCATCTAGGAGGCTTCAGTACATTCTTCATTTTGGTATTTTGATATGAAAATGTAATTAAGATGACAGGCTTTCATCTCTCCAAATGTAAGCCTGCTAGGATTGCTCTTTAGTAATGATATTCAAAGCATGTGAGCCAATGACTCTGAGTAGAAAATAAACTCATTTAAATTCTTAAGGCATAGTTAACCATTTTGTAGAAACTTTACCTGGAGGAAAGAAAAACCATGGGTCTTGAAACTAAATGTCCAAAAAAATATTTTGATTATACAAACTGTAGGAAAAAGGTTTATGTGAAGACTTTAAAAATTGGATGTTTGCTTTTAATTCAGAAGCCGTGAACACAGGCTACCCAGAGAAACTGCTAGTCATGTGACACTTCTCTCACCTGCTAACGCATCTGTGCAGTCTGGGACATCAGAACATGACTATGCTGCACATCATGGACACTTTTGAACTCTACAACAGTGGAGAGAGGACCCAAATATTCTATATACAAAAGCGCAGAGCCAACACATTTGAGCTTAACAAGAATCTTCTTGAGCTGTGCCTGTGACCAACTTATGCAGTCCTGATGCCAGCCAGCCAGGTCACTACCATATATTTTAGCCTACTTCATTTACGTGTGTGTGTGTGTGTGTGTGTGTGTGTTTGTAAAATATATATATATATATATATATATATATATATATATAAAATCAACTATGAAGAGTAGAAGTGGAAGTGAGGCTTTTCAGCCAAATCTTAAAGACCCCAAAGACTGGATAAGGTACATTGTAGAGAAACATCTGAACTTTTGAGTGCTCATCAAAATCTTCTGAGGCTTGTCCATTGCTAGTAGCAATCTATATGCTCTTTTTGCTCTCAAAGACTCAAAAGTTCTGTTCCCTCCCCCACATGCTTTTATTCCATTAAAGTTCTTGCCCTTGACAGCCCTTGAGTGAACATAATCCAAGACACACCAACTTTTGACAGTCTCTTTTAACAGGCATTCCAGTAAGTTTTTCATAGTTTATCCTTCACTGCTTCCTTAATTATCTTCTCTTGACAGAGATGATACAGTTCACCTACAGTACTTCTAAGCATGAATTCCTTTGTTTAAGCTCTCTTTTTAGATTGACGGTGAATTCCTAAGTTTGAAAAAAGTTATGTAACAGACTTTGTTTCTCAGACATTTTGCAGTGTATATAACAGTCTCACTTTGCCATTCTAAGGGTCATGTTGCTGGGGAGGGAAGTGTCCTAATTCTGATTTAAAATAACATAGTCAGTTTAATCATGCTGCTGACTCATTTTACATTATTGAGGATTCAGCCTAGCAATGGGTTGTAATATTTTGAGGATATTGGATCAATACTCAGAAGTCTAGTAGTAATGTGCTATAGTATTCTACCACTAAAGTCACCTAAAGTTAAGTAAATGTACTTGTAGTGGATCCTTAGATGGTCTCATCTTGCTTGCATTGTTCATTTGCATGGTTTCAATGAGAGAGAATATCTCTGAATTATCTGATTAGGGAGCAGATCTTTTCACCAGGGACAAGACTTTAAAATAAATAAAAAAACAAAACAAAAAAAACCCACTATAGAAATATCATAATTCTCTATTTTGTGGGTGGTTAAAAGCAGAATAGCTTAGGTCTTTTGAAGGCACAGAACGCTTTGACCCAAAAGAATTCATGGGTAGTCATACGGCTGTTAACTGACAATATTTGGAATATGGTTTGTTTAGTTTTTAAATAATTGTTCTTTAGCTTTGCACTGTCTTTTTTTATTATTATTATTTTTAAGGAAATGTATTGGGGCCCAATTAATTCCTGGAGGAAATTCCATTGCCTTCAGAAGAAGTGCACCAAGGATATGAATTAGCTCCTCTCCCTGACCCCACCCCACCCCACCCTCTACCCCTCCAAAAAAAGCTTCAGAAGACCACATATGACTTACTAGGATAAATTCAAGTGACTAGTTCAGTCAAGATAAAATCTGACAGGGGATTCTGTAACTCTGGCCACTGATTTCAGAGTTGCTGCAGTTCAGAAGCAACTGGTATAAATGTGATTGTTGGGCTGTATTATGGCTCTGTGAACCAGTCACGTTCGGAGAGGAGGTGGAGGAACATCACCTGAGCAAAAGCCTCTGGATGCCTGAGCAGTAGCAGGTATAATGCCTGAGGGGTACTGGAGGAGTAAAGCACTTAAATAGCAGTTGCTACATCTGTTCCACAGGTATAGCCTGTGCTCACCTGACTGTCAGTCTCTAGCTGCTAGGCAGTATTGAGGAGAAGCAGGACCATGACCTTGGCCTTTCTCCAACCAGCACTCCCACGCTGGGGTCTCAAGTGCTGCTCTCAGCTTTGCCTGGCCTCTCCAATGCTCCTGAAACTCTGTGACAGCCACATGTCCATGATCACCCCTGTGGGTGTGCTGGGGAGGCAGGAAAGGAGCTCCCTGCACCCTCCCTCGTTTGGCACATTGGTGTATGGGGGCCCTGATTCATTCTACTGCATGTAATAAAAAGGCTGACTCCTTTATACATACAGATCAGTCTGTGTTCTGCAGGGTATGTAGAAGTATAGTTAAAAAGGTTTATTCTAGGTTTTGACTGGTAGGTGAGCTATTACTGGTTCTAGCAGTATTCCCCACCGCTAGTTTAAGAATTCAGCTGTAATTGTTAGTGACATCCCTTCTGATGGAAAAGGTGGAAGAAAATGGTTAAATTTGTGCTCACTCTATTGCCTTTGGTTTCCTTGTGCAATTGCAGGTTCTTCTGAACTGGGTGGCCAAAAAGACTAATTTTCTTTTGCCTCTGAGCTTAGAAGTGTAAATGAGAAGAAAAGCTAGTCCCTTTTGTCTGACTGTTTTGTTCATCCCGTTTGGCTCACCACCCCACTAACATCTTGCTATTGGGGCAAATTCTTTGCCTGTCCACCTACCACAGTGTAGCAGCTCCTGGATAGTGTCTTTCCCCTGTCTGGAAGTGGGGAAGGATGGGCAGGCATCCCTAGGCCTCTTCTGGGGTTTGTTTCTGAGCACTCCCTCTGCCGGCATGCTGTGAGTGGTCTTAGAGGCAAGGTATTCTGGGGATAATTAATCCGAATGGAATCCTATAGGTATCATGTGTCTTAAGTTTAAGGTAATCTTACTTCAGATTCTATAACTTGGTTTCTGTAGAATGTTTTTAACCCGGTACAGCTGATGTCAAGAGCCTTATTTTACTCCTAGGGAGTAAGTAATAAAAATGATCAACATCTGTTAATGTACAGCAATTCAATATCCTCAGATTTATGAACTTGTAGTAGGAGTTTAATTAGGGATGGTTTCAGCATTTTTCACAGAGATGACTGGCTGGGTTTTTTTGTTTAAATTGCCAAAAATAGCCACGTATGTAGGAGCATATTAGAAAATACCAAGGAAATATGCTTCCCACCCACTCTGAAAAGATTCACTCTCAGCAGTTTGATTTGTTGTTTTTACTATCTCTCCTTCCAGTAGAAAGCCCTGAGACAGGCATATTGCAGGAGGAGGGCTGTAGTACAAATAGTCTCCTTGGAATTTTAAAATGAACACTATGGAAGATAAGAGGTGGATATTTAATTTTAAAAAAATCATATAAACAGAAGTAAGGTTAACAGAATCCATTTAATATGCTGATGCCAAATAATTTATTTTCCTTAAATGAAGATAAATTCCCATCCGGTTGACATCATTAGGGCACATCAGTTTCATGGCCAAGGGTACACAGGGAAGTGATGTGGCCAGCATCACATCAGCCTGCTTTAACCCTATAGATCAGATATCCATTTTGCTGTTAGGTGAACTGGAGGTGGCCTTTCAGTGTGAGATTGAGCCAGACTCAAACCCACACTCTTCAGATTTGTAGTTGAGCATACTAACCACGCAGCCACCGTACTCCAACTCAGCTCTGCCCATCCTCCCAATACAGTGTAAAGTGTTGGCAGTCTCTCCCAGCCAGAAAGAAATTAAAATGGTGGGGGAATGGGGGCAAACATAGAGCCCTTGGGAAGGGAGGAGTGGGAGACACTGGCATGGAGGGAAAGGGGAAATGGATTTTCGCACGTAGTATTTTCTCCCCAAGAAGGTACTTTCAAGTCACCACTCAGTCTGCTTTTTTATGAGTTTAATCATTTTTAGCTTTAAGATTCACTATAAGGCATCTTCTCCAGCCCTTGGATAATTTTCATGGCACTCTTCTGCATCCTCTCCAATTTTTCAACATCCCTTTAAAAACAGTTTGATGCAGTTCTCATCCTAAACAAAACACCATATTCAAAACAATTACAAATTATTTTTACATCCACTAAGACCTTAACAAAAATCAGTCTGATGCATCCAAGTGGCAACTTGTTCCTTTGACTGACAGAGCACTTGTCTAAATAAATTTCGTTTCCTAACTACAAATGTACAGAGTTCCTATCCCCCGCCCGTCATTCTGCCATGTCTGAATAAGAAGAGTGTAGAAATGGCAGCCTAAATCACTGCTTCACAAAAAGGATTTGTCAGACCCCCTGAACAAGAAACAATAGCAATTCATATGCAGAGTACTTTCCTGGGAGCTGCTCTGAAACATATTTTTTGGAGAAGCATTGTTTTGGACTACAGCAAATTTGTGTACTTACACAATGAGATATATACACTTATGGGATTAATATCATTATGCAAATTAGCATTTTACCCTGTATTGCATATTCCTACTGAGACCAAATTAGACTTCTCAATCAAGTGTCCTACCAAGAAATAGTTTTAATAATCCTATTCTGTCAAGCAGCATTTTTAAAGATCTTCTTAATTGTAACATAATCGTGAAAGGAGATGAAATGCATACAATAATGGCAGTTACTGGATTTATGTTTAGGCAAGTGGTTTACCCACTGTCATGTGAAGTGACTTTATTAGGGTACAAAACTAGAACTCTAGTTCAAAATCTTAAAGAACACAGAACCCTATTTTAACCATATCCCAAGAAGGCCTTCCACTCCAAGAGCAGAAACAGCAAAACAAAATGGCTGCTTCCTGTGGTCGAGCATTAGTGGATGAAGAGGCTCCCCTTTTTCCGCCTCTTCTCCACTACTCAGTATTTTGTCCCCATGAAGGTACTTTATACATCATAAACAAGTCACCTGTCCATCTTCTTTCTGATAAGCTGAACAGATTGAGCTCTTAATGATGTGCTCATGGTATCTCATGTTGCTAAGAAGACGAGCTGCTCTGTTCTTTATTAGCTGGAATTTACTAAAGCCTGGCTTAATGCCCAGGTATATTGCATTGCTGTAGTCCATATCGGAGATGTGAAGTCATGTATAACCAAGGCCAGTTCTTCATCCACCAATGTCCTAGCCAACCAGAGATGGGTAGCAGCACCCACAAGCATGGGCAGCGGATGGGGAACCCCCTTTGGAATTAGTTATACTCCTTTTCAAAATCCAACCATTGAGAGAAGATACCAAGTGCTATTTTGGAACACCTTTGACAGCTAATAATTGTTTGTAGCTTGTTTGGCTGCAAAAAAGTTGCAGTTCTATTTTGATATCTTCCTTTGTTCTTTTCTAAAAACATTTATTATAGTAAGTACCTTGCCAGCTCTGACCTTAACTGTGATGGGGGTGATTTAGCCCAGTGTTTTTCAATGACTGGTCCATGGACCAGCACCAATCCCTGAGATCTCCCTCACACAGTTTAGGAAGGCAGCAAGCCAGTCCCTGGTATCAAAAAGGTTGAGAAACACTGAGTTAGCCAATCTTAGTAGTTGCTTACAGTCAAATGCTTATCTTGTCCAGTCCTGTTAGTCAGTCTACAAGATATTTGATAATCCATTATTGATGTAAATCCATTGAATGCAAGGCTGGCTCCAGCTTTTTCGCCGCCCCAACAGCAAAGCAAAAAAATAAATAAATAAAAATAAAGCCGTGATCAGCAGCACCTCAGCAGCAGCTCCGCCGTGCCACTTCAGTCTTCGGCAGCAATTCAGCAGCGGGTCCTTTGCTCTGAGAGGGACCGAGGGAACTGCCACCAAATTGCTGCCAAAGACCCGGACGTGCCGCCCCTTTCCATTGGCCGCCTCAAGCACCTGCTTCCTTAGCTGGTGCCTGGAGCTGGCCCTGATTGAATGTAAATTAGATTTACAATGTAAAGCAAAACACACAAACTAAATTTCTTGCTACAGATTCTTTTAATTATTTTTTTTTAATTTTTTTTTTTTGCAGGGACTTGAAATAGCAGTACTGAGTTGTTTGAAACATTTATCTCTTGCCATTGGCACTATCTGTTCAGACTCAGAGTAGAACATGTTCAAGCTTTTCAAGCATAAGTACTATGTACTTTAGGAAGACTAATTTAGACTCTTTATGAAACTGACAGTTATATAACCATCAAGCTGCTTCATTAAATCTGGATTAATGTCAACAACATTCCTTTTGGAGAAGTTTGCAAGCTCCTTTCCAGGGAAAATCTTTCTGACACGATGGAAGGAAAATTTATGATTTTCGTATTTCTATGAAGTACATTTCCATCTGAGTCATGTTTCATTTGAACCTGTCTCTTCAGCACATGTTTAACAGGATACTTGGGATAAGCTCATCCTGAATAACAGACATTTCTGAGTATTTTTTTAAATGACTAGAATCCTCCTATCAAATATTCTGATATGTGTACTGTGTTGGCCCTTGTCCCTGCAGTATCTGGGCATCATTCATATAATTTGAACTCTTCCGCTGGGTCAGCAGCAGTCACATGTCCGAGATCCACAAGGTCACATATGAGCCTTATGCACCCACAGACTGTGAATCTTTTCTAGAAGTCCTATCTCCCGCCTCTTCCCCCTCCCTCCAGCCAACTGTAGGACTTTTCACTGACTAGCCAATCACCTCCATGATAAACCTGGTGCTACAGGGAAAGTAGTCTTTTACAGCCACCACCACTAAATATTAAGGACATTGAACTGGAAATTATAAACAGGCATGTAACAAAGAATATAATGGTACTCTGGAGGCATACTGACAGAAATCAGTTAGTTCAAGGTTATGCTAACAAGGAGAATAAACATACTTCACAAATATTAGGCAGGTAGATTTGAAGATATCCTCAAACCAAAAAGCTTCATTTCAGAAATGAGTAAGGGTTGCTAAATGACCCTATACTTACTACATTATTCATAAAACCCAAGCACTTTAAAGCAAGAAAACGAATATGTTATCCTTACAAAGCCTGATCCAAAGCTTATTAAATCAAGGGGAGGCTTTCCATTCACTTCACTGGGCTTTGGTTCAGGCCTCCAGCTTGTGTTTTTAAACAAAGTTTGTTTTTAATTCCTGGGTTTTTTATATATAATCGTTCATTTGAGTAAGTTTATTAAGATACTGTGGGAGAAATCCTCAGCTGGTGTAAATGAGCTCAATTAAAATCAATAGTTAGAGCAATTTACTCCAGCTGAGGATGTGATCCAGTATTTATTTTTTAAATTTTAAATACGCTGGATAGAGGAGGTCACCAGATTATTAAACCAAAGAAGTAAACGGAGATGACTAACATAATAATGGCTGAGAACCAACATCCACCCTCCCTTAGTAGCTGTGAAATTGTTTTGGAAAGCATCAGTCATTGAAAACGCATGATCTGCAAATCACACATCCCATTTTATGCCTCTGTAAAGGCTGTGGAAAACACCCACTGAAAAGTGCATTGAGCACAAGTGATACATCACCTCAGTCTTTTTACTTTAGTTGCTGGAAGAATTCATTGATTGGGAGGGGGCATTGAGGAATGTGTCTGTCAGGGTTTTCATTTCTCCATTGGCTACAGTGAGACAATCCTATTCTAGATTTTGAGTAAAGGCCTTTTTAAAAAAATCTTTGATCCTTCTTGCCATTGAAAACTATCTTTTGCACAGGTCCGTTGTAATGGCGGAACCCACAGGAATGCTGGCTTACAATATTTGAAGTAGTAGCTGAGATGGATTTGTGGGCCAAGTTCAGGGAGACAGTAAAAGATGCAAGGTGAATTCAATTGATCGCAATGACATCACCACTAGATGGGTGGCATAAATTCAGATATGTCACATGAGAAAAGAGGATGATGGGTGGTTTACCTCTGACGACATAATACCACCACTAAGCAATGAGGTGAGTTGTTCAAAGGGCATGGAAAAGAGAGAGGTGAGATGGAAAGAGACTGAATTGGAGGAGAGGCGCTATGAAGCCTGAATTCTAACAATTCATAGATTTTTTTTTTCTAATTTCCATGGGTACAAGATAATACCATAATAATGGCATTAGAATTAAAAAGGTGAGTTTAATAGAATTTTTTTCATGAGTTGAGTGTTTATGGTTAAACACCGGTAAAGCTCAAGCAGACACACCTAATTTGAACGTTGATCCTGCCACTTCTGTGCAAGTTAGATTTTACAGTAATCAACTGAAGTGGTTTTTCTTTTTTGGGATTAATCCTGTCTTCCTTAAGGGAAGGGAATAGTAAACTCTCTCTCAAACACAGAAATATCTATTCACCTAGATTAAGGATGTCAAATTCAGGGGCCAGATCCAGCATGCTTGATGTATTTATCTGGCTTGCCATGCTGTTTTGCAGAATGCAAGAAAAAAGGTTTCTAGGCCTAATTTACTTGTTACATGAACCAGTGTAGCTTTAGACTGAAACAACAGCTCTAAGCAAGATGTAAAACTGCCCCTCAGTTGTGTTACCTTCAAAACTAATAATGAGCCTTCAAGGCCCCATTACCCTAAAACAATCGATGGGCAATTGTTTAAAAAATATACGTGCAGTTGCATAGCTAATTTGTCAGTTATGAAATTTATAATAAACATGACATGATAAACTGTAGAACCATGTGATGAATTATGTTATGCAAATGGACAAAAAAAATAAAGCAGAAAAATCTTAGAAATTTTATTTTTTTCCCCACTGAGTGATGCAAAATGCACTGGTAGTTCTATTAACTAAAAATGTGGCTATTACATAGGGGCCCTTGTCCACTGAAGCAGAGCGAGACCTGCTGTGGATCAAGGGCAATATAGCTATAATTTTGTAATCCCTGCTCACTGCCCATAATTCAAAATGTATTTCAGCACGCTCGACAAAATGTGTTTGCCATCCCTGAAATTCTAGGTACCGCAGTGATAGTAGCTGTAGAAATCAATTGATACACAGACAAGGCATAGAGACGCTGACCTGTCATTTACACTATGGCCCTGTTAGACCACTAGCAGTGTAAAGGGCATTTAAAATGGGCCCCTTTGCACTCTTTGTGGTATAAAGGAGCCTTAATGTAAATGACAATTAGGCCCCATGTGTTTTCCATTATAGACAGTTCACCAGAGCTACATGATTTCTGTGGGTAAGAGCTGCCATGTGAAGTGTGGGTGGCGTGGGCTGAAAAGAAAGAATGGATGAAAACTTCAGTGATAAACGGTACCTCTCTATAGTAGGATCATGTTAAAGAGAAAAGAGCTGCGAGGTCAGGAGCACAGCCAACACTCAAAGAACAAAGTGGGAAATTTGTCTGTGTGGGAGGAAAGGAGGGGCCCACTAGGTTTCTCATCCGCAAACTTGCACTTTAATCCCTACGTTCTCATGTTTGATCCTTTCTTTTTCCCTGCCTGTATCTGCAGCAAGATTCTTTACAAACACGTCTCTTCTTCAGAATATTATATTCAAGTAACATCACAGTGACACATACCTAGCATAAGCCAGGAAAATCAAAGTTATAGATGAGGCATTTCATCCTCAACCATCTGTTTGTGGGAGGAATGGGATATTGTTAAGAGGCACAATAGGCTTTCCCAGAGGCGTGTTAACTCTAATTTTGAAATTTGGTATTTGTATCACAACCTTAGCATTATTTATACTTAAGGCCTCTGTTTTTTAAAGGTTGGTTTATTTAGTTAGTTAGTTATTTGGAGGGTTTTGTAGCAATTTTTGAGTTTTTTATAGCTATATAACAACAGGGCGATCAATGCTTTCTTTGTATATACTTTAATGAGTAATGTATATTTATATAAATTACTCATTACAAAGATTACAGTAGTATACACTAAGGTGTAATGTTCTCCAGTGCACTTTAACACAGTGCTATTTGAAATAGCACAATGGTAAAGCACACTAGAGAACTTGTAGTGCACATCAGCAGGGTCTACACGGACCAATTAATGCACAACACCCTTAATTCGCATTACTGCTCTATGTAGACAAGCCCACCAATAACAATTTCTGGCATTTATTGGATAAACACTGACTTCAGTTTTGTTTTTGTTTTTTGTGTTGTGGGTGTTTTATCAATTTAAAACCTAAAATCAGAAGTCATATTGATACTACATGGTATCTTTTTCTGTAAATTGCCTTACTTGAAAACACATCTGTACTGTTAGACCCACATTTCCCTGAGAGCCTGGAATGGGCAAAATCCATATCTTAAATGTTATTTAGGGTTTAAAAGATAGTGTAACTTACATGATCAATTAGAATACTGGAAAAGAGCCATTATATTTAGTATCTGTATGAGTCACATTCAGGTCCTTTTGTCTGAGGGTGAAGTCATAGATTCAACACTTCCACGAGACTTGATAACATGTTAAGCCACCACCAACCTTGCTTGTCTTGCCAATAAATAAGGTTACCTCAGTATTTTCTATACTCTCCTACTTTTACGCCAAGGAGTAAGAGAATATGATAAACACTGTGGTAGAGTTTTGTAGTTATTTCCTATACATGGTGAAATGTTTAAGGTGGGGTACCTGGTAATGTAAGAACAGTGGAATGCTAAGAGGAACTGCAGGATTGCTAGATAAAGGCACTATCCTTCAGGTGACACATTTGGCTGAGATTCGTCCTGCCTGCCAGCTGGCTGGGAAGAAAATTCACATGTCCGTATTGGAAAGTGGATAATCCCAATGTCTTTACTAAATTATTCTCTCTCAATAAAGGTTCTGATGTCCAAGGTTGAATGTAAACTGTCCTTGTGCACATAGGGCTTGATCCCTGACTCTAATGGGGATTCTGCCTGAGTAAGGATTACCAGCTCTGTCCCATAATGTTTTCTCATATTAGCCTAGATCAGTGGTTCTCAAACTTTAGCAACCTGAGGACCACCATTTTGATTTACATTTTTTCATGGATACCCAAGCCCCCCGCTCAGCCCCAGGCTGCAGCCCCTGCCCCCTCTCTTCCCACCCCCACTTCACCCCTGCCCCTCCTCTTCCCTGCCTCTTTCCACCCCCTCCCCCAAGCATGCACTGTCCTTGCTCCTCCCCCTCCTTCCCAGCAACTCCTGCACACCGCTGAATAGCTGTTCCTGGTGTGCAGCAGAGAGGGAGAGGAGTTGATCCGTGGCACCAGTGGACCCTCACCCCAGTTTGAGAAACGCTGGCCTAGATGGTTACTGCAATGCATGTATTTAACTCAATGTATTTCAAAATACTCTGAAATGCTTCTGGGTGAAAGGTGATATGTTAAACCAAACCCTAGTTAAACTCTATCACGCAAATATTAATATAGGCAATTTCTCTCTGGAATCTTTCTGTTTTACTTCCTTCTTGCCTCAGGGGCTGTCCATATTGCAGCAATGTTCCTTGTGTCATGGAGTGTTAGATGCAGCTCTATCCTGAGCTAGTCCTTCTGGTTGGGGTTTGTCAGACATACAGCCCCAGTAGTGCTCCCTTTTGGCTGTTGTGTTCAGGACCTACCTCACTGGTCTCATGTGCCCTTTAAGCTGCTTTGAGATTAAGCAGGTGTGTGTGTGTGTCTCTCTCTCTCTCTGGGTGCACTCTCTGTATAGATTCTCTGTCTAGCACCCCTTTCTGAGATACTATGATCCCACAGCCTAGACCCTGAGACTAGAGCTGCCTCCCTGAGGCTCCCCAATAGCTCTTAGACACACCCTTTCCCAGCACTCCAAGCATGTGGGTGCTCTGAGTTTACAGTTTAACTCTTTGTGGTCAAGTGACAGAGAGAGCAAACAGATTCACAGATAGACTTTGCACAGGATTCTAAACACCACTACTCTTTACTTAGCTTGAGAAACACTCAGAAGTAGATAAAATAAGCACACCTGTATGCATTTCCCTGCCTCAGTTTCCTCACCCCACTGGTGAGGGCCGAGTCCTCTGTGGAATCCAGGTTTCCCCTCTTGCACACACAGTTTCTCTGATTCTGACCTCTGCGGTCAGTGTCTTTCTGCTCTTCTACCCATGCGTCCTTTGTGTCTGTCTTTTCTGACCCACCTAGCCTCTGGCTTTTAAAGGCCAACATCAATACCTGGGTTTCTTTTCTCTGATGCTAGGGATTTTCCACTCCCCACTTTCCCAGCTCCCTGCAGAGAAACTTTATCAAACTTGGTTCCCTAAGCTTCAGTCAACCCATTGTACCAAGGTGCTTGCACCTGAATAAGTGACCATTTAAGGTCTAAGGGCCCACAATTGTGTCTGGGGTGGACATGCTGCAACCCTGACCGGCCATAGCTGACTCCACAGCCACATTGAGGCATTCAATGATCCAACAATTTCATAGCAAGAACTTCATAGCTTCAGCAAGGATTCACAAGTTGTACATAGGCAGACTCCCCAAACCATCCCGGGATTGCTAATGCAACATTACGCAAACCTCTCCTCTGTCTGCAGCAGTAACAGCCCATGCTAGTTTAGAAGAAAAGGACAGAACTGCAGACCTGAAAATTGGCCTCCTGTTTTGTTGTCATTAAACCACCTGGTTTGCTCTAGTTATAAATTTTTAAGCATAATATTTATCTGGTTACCTCTCTAGTCTTGGCTGCGTATTATATGCTTGTATTATATATATTATTTGCCTGGTAGAAACTATGGGTCAGATTTTCTAAGAGCCACCAACTTGTGGGCATGTAAAATTAGAGGGTCAGACACTTCATTGCTTATGTAGGCTGAGCTTGTAACAGCTGGACTCTTGCCCCACCCCTCCAACTTGGCCTGTTCCTCCCTCTGAACACCAGAGAAGACTGATTTTACAGGCTTTTCTATTCTGCTGGTTTTGGTGACAATCAGAAAGGATCTGACAGAGTTTGGGGGTGGGGAGCCAGGGGCCTGGCCAGAGGGTGGGGCAGTAAGAGGTCTGGCTGGAGGTCTGGCTGGAGGCCAGACCTGTGAGGTGAGCCCAGCTGAATGAGGCAAGGAGCCACTTGGGTGGGGGCCTGACCTGAGTGGGAGACAAGGGCACAGCAGGACAGGGGGATTAACTAGAGTGGAAACAAGGTGGGATCCGGGGACTGGCCGGAGAGACTTTCACCATCCTCATTTCTATTAAAATCAGGATCACAGAGTGACCCGTTTGGTGCTGCAAACTGAAGCAGCTCTCTGAGACTCTAACAGTAATCCATTATCCTAACCCTCGGGTCAGTGCCTCACCCCTGTAATCAGGGTGACTCTGCTCCCCTCCTGATGGCCTGGGTGAAGTCTCTGCCTCCCCACCATTCAGTGACCAAATGGTGACTTTTGTGGAAATCAAGCTCGTCCCACAGTTTTTATTTCCACCAGAATCCATAGGGTTCTGCCCATTGATATCTAGACCATTCCCTGAAATTTTGGAATTGATCAAATGTAGTTTTTGAAAACTATCAGGTTACAGACACAGAGAAAAGCCATTGAGTTGAGTGTAGGGCTTCACTTCACTCTGCCAGTAAAGGCTTGCACCTGTTTGAGTACAAAAAAAGTAACCTGTGTGTAGACATAAGCATGTCAATGTATACACCTATTTTTTGCATCCCAAACAGCTATGCCTCTGTGCACAAAAAATTTACGTTGCATGCACTTTGGGGAGCTTTAAAAAAAAGTGGTTCTTTGATATTTTTGAATCAGATGAATTAATATTTTATAGTGTGATATTCTGTGTATTTGATATACCACCAAATTGAGGTTAGTAATAATGAAAAATATGTATTTAGATAAAGCTTGTTTAACCAAAACACTAGTCTGTTTGCTTTCTGCATTTCAGCAGTAGATTCTATAATAAGTGGGGAATTCTTTTCAGGATCATGACATAATTACAAATTCCATACTGCGTACACAATACTCTGTGCACTGTTTGCTGATCTGGGATAAGACAAACTTTACAAAAAAAATTGCCTCCCTGGTTGTGGAGCCTCTGGTGTGCGTTCAGCTTCTGCAATATTAGATTACTTTGGAGCATGTTATTGCTATGAATTAAGGGCTCGATCTTGCAAGAGCTAAGCACCACTGGAGTGATGCTGAGACTCCTCAGCATGCACTGACAATTAAGAGCTCAGTCCTGTGAATGTGCTGAAGATATCTTAACGCTGGTTACTATAGTGATAAGGTTTTTTTTTCTTTCTTTTCAAGTAAGAGGTCTTTGAGCTTAGCAGCCTATCACCTGATTCACTCATGCTAATACATAACAAATCTTTTCAGCTTTAGTATGGTACAGCAGTATGCCCTTTACAAAGAAATATACATGAGTCTTTAAGGGCTATAAATCTCGAATGCTATTAACTATATGGAACTGTGTTGAGTCTATTTTAAAGAAAAATGTTACAGACCTTTAAAGTTGTCTGCAATGACTCAAATTCCAAGGATTTCATTAACCTACTGAGGTTTCTGATGATCACATATGACAATGGTTTTACTCCACCGTCAGCTTTGTTTGGCCATGAGCCAGTACAGACCCACATGCTCCCTATTATGATGCAGAAACAGGCCACATTATGTGCCAAAATCATTGTCCAGACCATAAGCAACCAAAATGGAGCAGAATTCTATAAAACTGCTGCATTTGCAGAAACCACTGTCATTGTTCCATCAATGTGTTGTCTTATAGCTATTCTATGGCAATTTTTATGGTCAACCAATTGTGTTTATTATACCTTCAAAAATTAAATAGGCTTTGCACATTGTGGCTCAAATTCTGTCTGGGCTGAGTTAGTGCAACCCTGCTGAAGTTAACACATCAACTAAAAACAGTTTGGCCAAGTATATTTAAGATAAATGCTGTATTTTCAAGTATAGATTCTCTAAAGAAAAGCACCAGAGTTGATTTATTTACTAATCCCCTTCCTAATCCTGTTATCTGTGAATGGAGTACTAATAAAACTCTGACTCAAGAAGGTGCATTATTTACTTAGAAAAACTAGCAGCAGTCTTTGGGGAGCCCCATAATGATTCATTTGCCAGTTACCAAACCAATTTGTCACATGGAGTGCTTGCCCATTTAGCAAAGCTGAAAAGAAGGGATGGGGATGAGGTCTTTTTTGATCTTTTGGAAACAATGCGTTCTGTTTTTCTGTGCAGGACTGATCCCACTTTAAAAAGTCTAAGACAAATCCTCAGATGTTATTCAAAGAGTATTACTGTGGGGGTGGGAAGGAGTTGAAATTTCTCTAAGCATAAAATAATCCAAATAAGATTAGATCCTGCCACTTGAGTTTTTCTGAACACTGTTTTACAGTTTGCACAAAACTTTCCAGGTTTTTTTGTTTGTTTGTTTTTACAAAAAACATGAAATATTCTGAAGTTACTTAAACTTCTCTGGGGGCAAAATTGTGCATGCAGATACAAGGGGAGCCCCCCCACACACCCCAACCTGCTGGCAAATTAGTTTTACATAGTGTGTCTGGAATCAAAGACACTTTACAGAGTGCATACTCTAAAATGAATGTAAATCCAGTAGACTTCAGTGGTGATGGCAGCTTGTTTCTAATTTCCTCACCAATTTAGCTTTCCACAGCAGCCATTTTGCAGAAAGCACTCTTGTATTGCAAAATAAATTACAAAAAAAGAACATGCTGAAGTAAGTAAGTGTGTGTGTGTGTGTGAGATATGCTGATGGGGAGATCCTTACACAGTTCCGTAATCCTTTTCATTAAATGGTTAGTGAATATCTGTAATAAACACACTGAAGTTCGGTTCTCGGTTGTCTTTACTAGTTTGAAAAACTGAGTAAACCTTTTACTTCTGAATTGGTGAATCTGATAAGGCTATCAATTTCATTAATATGGCAGATGGATGAAAACTGATTAATGAATCTGAAAGTGATCTATTTGATTTGATCACTGATCTCATGCATCTTTTCAAGATTAAGAAGAATTTTAAGGGTTTTAAAATATCAATATACTTCTAGTGCGTGTCTACAATGGTCCATTTTCCATCAATTTAACGCAATGGGCAACTTCATCCAACATACCAGAAATAACAATGTATGACACTGGTATGCTACAGTCTCCTCACCCAAAAGAAACCATCTAGTAAATGTAGTGTAAACGTCACTAAACTTTGTCTCTCACACAGACAACTTAAAAATCCTCAATAGGGGAGATGGACAAAATTATGATTTTAGTGACTCATCTGCATATCTATCACAAATATCTGCACATATGCTAAAGATACCATAGATAACTAGTTCCACTAACTCTCTAATCATCAGATTTGAAGTCTGAGTGCTTTGTGATGACATCAGACCTATAGAACTATATATAGCATTACTCACTGTTTTTGTGCATTGTCTTTCCTAAGTCGAATATATACAAAACTCATACTTCTGTGATTACCATATCCTCACTGGAATCCCATGAATGATCTGTGTGCATCTATTTTACAGGCCTATGGGTAATATCCTTTCCCTCCTGTGAGTGCCCTGACACATGGACATATGTGAGAAAAAGAGAGATAATGGACATAATAAAAATTATTCTCATTGAGGGAAAATGTGCTAAAGTTTGATACCTTTTTAAAAAAAAATCCTCTTTACTGTAGCTCAAATCCTCCCTGTAGTGTCCAAGGGGACGAGGGTCAGCCTTAGGGGAAATGGTGCCCTGGGCAAACTTGTATTTTGGCACCTCTGGCCCCCACTGCCACCCCAGGCCTCCCACCCATCCCCTCCATCACCCCAGGCCTGCCATATTCCTTGCCTCTTGACCATGGAGCCCTGAGTGGTTGCCCACGTGTAAGGCCAGCCCTGAAGTGGACCACACATAGGGAATCTCTGAGGTTCAAGAAGAGAAGAAGTCCTCCCCCACCATCGGTTGTGCATCCAGTCACTGATTGGAGATAGAGCTACTCTGTACCTAATGGGAAGGACCCTCAATACTTATAATACTAGTTCTTCCATTCCCACACCATCCAACCTCTGTTCTGCCCCCCTCCAACTAACCCCAGATCTCCCTTGCATAACAGCACACAGGAAGACTCCCTGGCAGTGGGCTCTGAACAAGTGGTCTTTACCCTCTGTGTAGCCTGACCAATTCCTGCCTCTCCACATACCACAGTTATGTGCACAGCCATAGAGGAGAGAATAGCATTTGTCCATGTATTAATATGACTCTTCCTTTTGTCCAGAAACTAGGTGGAGAATGTGCTTTGGGGATAGGTGGGGTTATGTTTGCTACAAGTGGGATTTCTAAAAGTGCTCAACACTGCTATGTTCACTGCATACACACAGCCCTGTGATAGGCGCTGTTCAAACCTTTCTATTTCCTCAGGAACACCCTCTAAAAACTGCTCCATTTGCATTAGGAAAGACAGATCTTCCAGAGATTTAACTCTTGCTCCTGATATCCAGGCATCCCAATTTTTTACAATGTGGTAGGCGTGTCGGGAAAACGCCATGTCTGGTTTCCACCTTAGGACTCTGAACCACCAATGGGCATGCTTGGGTGTTAGCCCCATTCTAATTTTGGCCTTTTTAAAAAAAAGTTCATAGCTGTTCATGTGTTCCTTAGGCATTTCAGCCGCCACCTCTGCTAAGGGTCAACTGAGCTGTGGCCTCAGCTCCACTATATACTGGTCTGTAGAGATGCTGTACCCAAGGCAGGCCCTTTCGAAATTTTCTAAGAAAGCCTCCTTGTAGGTGGAGAATTTTTTGGAATGGGGAGTGGTACCTGGAGAAGGATTGTTAGGGTTATCTGGTAGACCCATCTTAGCCTTTTTCAGCTCTAAGCACTTCAGCTCTAACTTCATAGACAAGCGTTTTGCCTCTGCCTCCAAGCGTTTCACCTCTTTCCTCTCCTTTGCTTC
This sequence comes from Mauremys mutica, assembly GCF_020497125.1. NCBI lineage: Eukaryota > Metazoa > Chordata > Testudines > Geoemydidae > Mauremys > Mauremys mutica. The sequence continues at coordinate 321,915,758 of NC_059072.1, forward strand.
CAACTCCAAGCATTTTAAGTCCATTTATCTTTCATGTTCTTTCTGTTTTTGTTCAGCCTCCAATCTGGCTAACTCCAGTTTTTTCTGGACCTCACTTTCCATCAGCCTAGCCTTCCTGTGCTTAGCTTGGCCTAACCCGAGAGCTAGAAAGAAAAAAAAAAAAAAAAAGCACCTTGTGAATTCCCTTGCAGGAATTTAACTCCTCTGTCCACAGGTAAAGAAAAAGAAACTCCAGCTGCTCTCAGCTTTTTTTTTTTTTTTAAAAAGTGTCCTTTCAAAAAACAAAACAAAACAACAACAAAAAATCCTCTCTGGTTTTCAAGCAAGCAAAAGAAAAAAATATGTCCTTTTTTTAAATCCTGAGGGCTGTGCTTCTGGCTCAAAATGATTCCATCGCTCTGCCACCATATTAGGGTTCCCTCCCCACTCTGAACACTGGGATACAGATGTGGGGACCTGCATGAAAGACCCCTTAAGCTTATTTTTACCAGTTTAAGTTAAAAACTTCCCCAAGGCACAAATCCTTTCCTTGTCCTTGGATGCTATTTCTGCCACCACCAAGTGATTTAGACAAAAATTCAGGAAAAGGGTCACTTGGAGTCCCTTGTTGCCCAAAATATTCCCCCATACCCTTTCATCCCCTTTCCTGGGGAGGCTTGAGAATAATGTGAGTACCAGCCAGACCCTTTATCCCTAGGACACTGAAAATCAAACAGGTTCTTAAAGGAAGAACTTTATTTAAAGAAAAAGAATCATGTGCAAAATCAGGATGGAAGGTAACTTTACAGGGTAATAAAAAGATTTAAACATAGAGGATTCCCCTCTAGGCTCAGCTTCAAAGTTACAAAAACAGGAATAAAACTCCTTCTTAGCATAGGGAAAATTCACAAGCTAAAACAAAAGATAATCTAACACATTTCCTTGCCTTTACTTACAATTTGTGTAATCTTGGATGTATGTTTTTAGGAGATGTTTTACCTGCTTGGTCTCTCTCTCCGTCCAGAGAGAACACAAACAAAGAGCACAACCCCTCCCTCCTCCCAGATTTGAAAGTATCTTCTTTCCTTATTGGTCATTTTGGTCAGGTGCCAACCAGGTTATTTGAGCTTCTTAACCCCTTGCAGGTAAAGTGATTCTGTACCTCTGGCCAGGAGGGATTTTATGTTACTGCATACATAAAGGTTGTTACCCTTCCCTTTATATTTATGATGGGGCAGAGCAGGGGAGAAGAGGGTAAGAGGGACAGGTATGGAGTGAAGCTGAGATAAAGAGACTGTGAAGGAGAGGGAGGGAGAGGGTTGGAGCAAACAGTCCATCAGCACAGGGCAGAGAAAGTAGAGTCAAAACTGTAGAAAGTTCTCTGAATATCAAAGGTCCTTGCTTTGGCTTCTCCAACCAGATGGAGTCTGTGGATTTCTTTATACTCTGATTTATTACCTGTGACTCCATCAGATACTAAGTATCAGTTTTCTTCCATCTCTCTCTTTTGACATTGCATATCTGTTCTCTGCAACAAGGAAGGGGAAAGCTCTCACTGGTTGTAGATGTTACTCAGCTATCCACACCTAGTGCTGCATTGTTGGCTGTGTTTGTGATTTTTCTCCTCTGACATCTTTTGTACCTCTAGCCCATGCCGATTTTAGAAATGGGGAATCCCATTTGCCGACTGCATAGGTATCATTACATGACTCCTTATTCTAATGTAATAATGACTTGAAGGGGTATGATGATTTGCTCCAAGACAGAATAACTATTACCTTGGGACTGTCTGGTGATGCCCACCACTTCCAAACTAACATTTAAAGGATGCCTGAAAACTGAATGTTACATTCAAATGCATGTGTCAGTGCAGTATATTTAAAAGTGAACCTTGTGGTAAAAACACCTGAACTATAGGGCTCAGTCCTTGACCCCAGAACTGTCTGTCTTGCCCTGCCTCAGTGCAATGCAGCCAGAAAGCTTCCTAAAGAGACAGGTGAGAATTCCTTTGACGCAGGAGGATCCTCTGCATATGTGGTGCCAGTGAAGGTGGCATACAGTCACCCATTCCCACCCGGCACCCCCAATGTAGGGGTCAGGGATGGAGGGGGAGAGAGAGAGTATGCTGGGTCAGGACAGATCACACAGCTCTTCACCTTACCCTGTGCCAGCACAGTGGCTCCTATGGGACTGCTGCAGCTGATGTAACACGATGTTTAAGCCCTTGCCAGGCGGGATCAGGGAGTAGAAAGGTGGCTTAGAGCCAGCTTGCCCTCCACTTTCTTCATCTGCTCCAGGGGTAAATTTGAGACAGTTGAGGATTGAACCCACAGTTTCATTGTAGTACTGTACGTGAACATAACCAGAAAGATCATGCTCAGTCTCTCAGGCAACGAAACTCTGAGATGGAAAGTAACAAAACATGGATTTTTTTTTTAAAGATACGCTCTAATTCAAACAGGAGTTATTCTGGGGAATTTCTGTGGCCTGTATCCTACAGGAGGTCAGACTAGATGATCACACTGGTCCTTTCTGGCCTTGGAATCTATAAATGGCCAGACTCAGCTATGCTACACCAGAATAACTCCACTGCATTCCATGGGGCTATACTGGATTTACTGGTGTCACTGAGTGAGAGCTCAGTTTGGCCATATGTGCATATTTATCATTTTTTTATAATACTTTTGCTATTGCCAAACTTTGCATGCTTCCCTTAAATATAATATATATCCTCCACAGGCCAAGGACTAGATTGCATACTAGGACTAAACTCTTCCTGGGCAGTAGCAAAGCATTGCTCATATGCAAATTTTTATAATAAATTGGTGTCCTTTGGGTGTACAGAGGAGCCTCTGAAACTTCAGCATAGTTATTAATGTGCTTCAAGGTCTAATATGAATTTGAATTCAGACATTTAGAATGCCAAAAAATAGTCCATACAGGGCACTAGGGTATCAGATTTTCATTGCCTCAGAATTTGAGGGTGCTTGTTTTTACAAAAATGTTTTAATATACTCATTTTATTTGTGGTTGATCTGCACCTCAGAGTGAGAGAGTAGAATCTACCATACACTGACTTTTTAAGGTTCCCCTCAAGAGTTTGACATTGGGTCTTCTTGATATTCCTCCTTTCTCTGCAAGATAGAGTTCAACAGAGGTACTTAGTAATTGTTGGGGCGGGGCAGGGGTGTGTGCGGACAATACCTTATATGGCAATAGTTTTGGACTGTGGAAAGCTGGAGAGCCGTGCAATCAGAGAGAGCTACAAATAGCCATGGCATGATCTGACCTCTGCCATCTTTACATTGGTTATTGCATCACTATGACATGCTATAATTAAGTACAGATGTAACATTGCAGCTTGACTATTGCAAAGTGATGTCAGAGCATCTCACTGCAATTATTTTGTGGCTTTTAGCTACTGGGAAGAAGAGGGTGTTTCTTCTCTAGTCCTATATCTCCCTCTCACCTAGCTATTCTTAAAGAAAGACAGAGCTATTACTCCTGTCTTTCCCCACCACCCTTTTGGTTGCTCCAGTGTGGGTTCACTCTGCTCAGTGTTCCCTGCCCCACCTTGCATGTATTTAGCAGCCTGGAGTAACCTCCCATGATCAGGACTCCATTTGCTCTGCCTGAGACTTCACAAATTCCCAGGAAAAGCCACGTACAGCCCTACAGACTATAAGCACACTTTTCCTGAGGTTTTCTGAGCTGCTGTGAGCACATGGCTTGTGAAATCACAAACAAGCCCCAAAGAGCCGATTAATTAAAATAATCCAGCACTAGAGCACAGCCTGGTACAACCTCAACTTTCTGAGCCAAACTGCTGCTCTCTGACTGACAATGTTCTTCATGCCAGTGGCTGGGTCCTGGGCAGAGAAAAAAATCAGAGAATCCTTTTTTTTTAAATTTATTTCCTTTGCTTTTCTCAAAGTTGCTTCACAATGGATTTAGAGTGACTTTCTCAGGGCCTGTGCAACGACCCTTGGAGCCTTACATACTTTGGGTCTGGTAGGAAGCAGGGTCTGATTGCTCTTTGCAGACTATGTGACATTAGTCAGTAGCTTCTGTTCAGTTCCTAGCAGAGAGGTATCCACATCACAAAACCACTCATCACCCTGGCAGTTCCAGCAGACAGGCCAATGACTAAATAAATCTTATTATCCTCCAGGTGGCCCCTCCAAGCCTGGCTGGAGCCCACTGGATAGCAGGGGGAAGCTTGAACTGCCACTGCTGGTATTATTGTTGCTTTCTGGGTAAGATAAAAAGAGAGTTTGGCACTTTTTGCAGGCACTGAATTCATTCATTTTTTATTATTGTTTATTATTTGTTGAATGCCAGTTACATGTACAGAATTTGGTCCATCAAAAGATATTACCTCACCATCATGTCTCTCTAATTACATGCTCAGCATTTTAGTAGCTTCTAACCTCTGTTTCCATGGAATCCTCCAGAAATGTGACAAAATGGAAAGCAAGCTTTTTGTTACAGATGGTTTTTGGGTCTTGTTTTTTTGGTTATTTTTTAAAGGGGAGCTGAACTAGAGATGAAAGTACTTTTGTCAGCAACCATTTCCATTTAAAAGCACAAATGTAGAGCGTTTGGATTCATAACATCAAGTGATGCATTGGTATAACTGCACGGAAAGTTTGGATCCAATAATGACACTGCAAGTTGACAGGAAGGATTCAATCAGGAAGCACAAGTTGCTTTTTAAAACTTGGGTTTTCCTTGTTACCTTAGGCCATAGCAGTAAGGGGATGTGAGGTTACTTGTGTTTGCTTTTTTAGGTGTGTGGGGAAATAGTCCACTGCCCGTTTCTGATGTCTCTCCAAGGGGACCTATTCATCATTTACCCCTCAGGGGTTCTCAACCTTTCTCTTTCTGAGGCCCCCCAACATGATATAAAAACTCCACCACGTCCCACCAGTGCCACAACAACTGTTTTTCTGCATATGAAATCCAGGGCCAGCGTCAGGGGGTAGGAAGCAGGGCAATTGCCCAGGGCCCATTCCACAGGGGGCCCCGCAAATCTAGGTTGCTCAGGCTTCGGCTTCAGCGCCAGGTGGCAGGGCTGGGAGCTCCTGGGCTTCAGCCCCACACAGCGGGGCTTCAGCTTTCTGCCCGGGCCCCCAGCAAGTCTAACTGTCCCTGATCCCTGGTTGAGAACTGCTGCCCTAACTCGATTCCATTATCATATTCGTAGACATGGCAATTTTAGAAGTAGGAGTCAGTAAGGGATACGGAGCTGAGTCCTCATTTCCATACTCATGAAATCCAAGGGATTCTTCGTGTGTGAGTAAAGTAAACAGGATTGGGCCTGTGACATTGCCTCGACACATACTGGTTGTCCCGTTCTCTGTTCTAATTGTTTCTTTTGCTTCTCTTAGTGCATTTCTGTATGTGACAAAAGGATCTATTCTGAATGTTACAGAAATAACCAGCAGCAAAGGCAGTTCTATTCACTTCCCACAGCCATAGCATTGCCGCCCCCCGCTGCCCCTCTTGGCCCTCTTGCTGTCCTTTCTGGCAGTGATGGTCTCTGTCTCAGATGAAGTAAGAGATTCTGTTCTGATTAACAAGATGACTGTGTTGAGAGAGGGGGTTTCCAGTGACATCTGCCTTGGCTCTCGTTTTTTCCTTTGACATCGAAAACAATAGGGACTCTGCCAGGAAAGGCACTAATTGTCCATCCACATCCATTTCATTAATAATGACCCTAGATCACATGCCCAGAACTGATTGTCCCCAAACTGTGGGAGGAGAGAGAAAGGAGCCTCAATCTGGATTTTGATCCTAAATCATAGCTGATCATTCTCTATAATGAGCTGACCTGAAACCCTAGTTCTAAGGAGCCCTGAACTTTTGAGAAGTTCAAAATCTGGATACAAATTTGGCATTTTGGATCTGGTTATCTGCATTTCACTAGTTGATCCAGCTGCTCCTCCTTTGACTTCAGTAGGAATTCCCCTTCTCACATTTCTAATCCGGTCCTATCTCCAAGTCCCTCACCAGTGCTTACATGTAGTCTACACCATAGAGAAGAGAGGGTGAGTTTTAAGCAGCAGCTCTAGTGGGAATTTTCAGCATCCATTTAGTTTGCAATGTGCGGATTCTGAAGAAGACAATGCAGCATTTTTTAGGTTCTGCCCCCATTACATCATCTCATTCTGGCCCTCCAGATGCCGTGTTAGAAGTTTGCGTCCCTTTCTCACCAGCTCCATACTGACCTCACTTACACAGGGGCAACCTCTACTGAGCTCACTGAAGTGAACTTGAACTCAGTGCAGGTGCACCTGTGTAACTGAGGGGCATATTGACTCATACACCTGCTGATTCAAGAATATACCTTTTCTGTCTTGCCTATTCCTTTTAGTTCCCCTCTTTCCCTTCTTTAATTAAGCTCTGTGACTGTATTGTCCAGTTTCATGAAGCATTTGCATGAAGGTCGCTATACAGAAGAAGGGTAGGACTGTGGCCAACCCCTGGGAGGGGCTAAAAGAGGAAGAATAGAGCAAGAAGCCAACCCCACACCCCCATCCAACTCCTGCACCTTGGACAAAAGGACAGCCAGAGCATGGAGGAAGAGTCCAGCTTCTGCTTTCTGTGAATCTTGCCATGTGCGCTAGCTGCTTGAAAGAGGGTAGGGAGGGATGGGTGAGTATGGAAAAGGTTGGGAATAGGGAGATGGAGATTCTGCTTCAGTTTGTGCTCTCCAGGAGCCCCTAGGAGGAATTCTGCCAGACTGTCCCAGAATTCGTCCTGGGAACTCCAGCTACAACATGGCCCCTTCCAGTGTGCCTTTGACTGCATGATTGTATTACTCTGACCGAATGCATCTCTGTATTCACACCCTATTACACCACTGTAATTATCTTTGTACAAAATATGCCTTGTGATGTGTCACTTGAAAACTAATAACTTGCTGGTAAATAATATCGTGGTGAAATATGGGTAGCAACATTATATGTAAAGTTATGAACATAAGCTGACATCATGACTGAAAGGTGGCTACAAAACAAGTCTGGGCAAACCCATTTTTCAAAGACAAAGGACAAGCTGACGCCTCTTGCCAGGTGTCAAAGTTGATGGGCAATCACCTGTCAAGCGGCCATTCTTTGGCAAGGAAGTGGGGCAGGAACAAACTGATCTGCATTTTAGTAAACAACAGCATGGAACCTCTCTCACCACAGAATGTCTTGTCTCTGTCCTCACAGCAGGAACTAACTTTATCGAGGGGTAACCTCAGGAAAATGCTTTTCAAAGAGTGACTATGAAGTGCGGGGCAAAACCACCCCAAGGTGTCTCTCCCTATCCATCTCTCTCACACACACACCAAAGAAGACAAAAGAAACAGCCTTTGGACTTCAGAAACAGATTTGGAAATTTGGTCAGCAATGTTACTGGGAACATGTGGTAAGGGATTTCACCTTGAACCAAGTCTAGTTTAAGTTTTACAATGCTTTCTAGTGCTATCTTTAATTCTCTTGTAACTATTTCTGACTTTAATGCCCTGTACTTGCACTCACTTTGTAATTAAATAAACTGGTTTTATTCATTAATGAAAACCAATTCAGTGTTGTGGTTAAACTGAGCTGTGTGGTAACTCCATTTAAAGTAGCAAAGTGTTGGACATCGTTCCCTTACATGGGCAACAGACCTAAAATATCTGAACTATCCAAAAAAGGGCTGGACAGTGCAGAACACACATTTTTGGGGGAAATTCAGGACTGAGAATGTGTTGAGGCCACCCTGCAAGTGGTAGACTAGGCTGGTGGATGCCAGTGTGTGGCTGGATAGTGCTGGCAGGCTGCAAAAATGCACAGACCTTCAGGGTGTGACCTGCATGCTGTTTGTGAGGGGCCTGGATTGGGAGCTATAGCAACAAAGCATTGGGAGGCACCCAGGGCTGTAGGGCAGTGGTGACACAGCCCCTCACTGGTCTGGATTGCACCCCAGAATGTGACAATTATACTGCACTTTATTGTGCAGCTTCAGTCTGACTTTATTCACTACCATACTTTTTCAATGATGTGACAGCACCCAGAGCCATTCATTGCGTATTTAACATTGGAATAAATAAATGAGACGGAATCTGGTCCTAAAGTATTTTCAAAAGGGAAAAACATCCATTTCTCAAATGACTGCATTGCCTCTGAGTCTCTGAAGGCTTCGTGCTTTGACAGGGAGCTGCCTGTCAGGTAGGTAAGATTCAGGGTGAAATTATGCAATGCACCTAGATGAACATTAGATGCAAGGCATCCAACATTCAGCTCTTCTTGGATACATGATTTTCATTTTTGCTTTCAGCAAAGTTCATACCACTGCATCAGATCAAAATGCACATATGCTTTTTTCCCTTAAATAAATCTTATTTCAAAAAATGGTCACGGTCTGCCTGTCACACAGGTCTGAAAGAGAGGCATTGTCAGAGGCCCATCAAGTCATGAAAAGGCTTGTAGATCCAGCTCAGATGTTTGTGTTTTGTACAAATGGAAATGAATTTATTTGGCAAATCCCTCCCTTAGAAAATAGAAATGGGTGTCATATTTACTAAGATCAGCAAATATTAACCAGAAATTCAGGCAGGTTGAGTCCAAACCAATCAATATGTTATGAAATGCGATGTTTGGCCTGGATCCAAAGAAGCAGATAAATTATTTTTTTCAATGAAAACTTGAACAGATGAATGTTGTTCCACTGTACCAGTCTTTAAGTTAATCCCTATGGAAACCTAAATGGGGATAAGTTAGCTGCTTTGGAATCCCAAGGTATATTATGCTTGATACATAACCTGGATCTGTGCAAGCTCCGCTCTGAGCCATCCCCCTCCTATTTGTATCAGGGGATTGCCGTTTACTCGTTTAAAATCCAAATACAAGGCTGTGAGGAAACTGCACTGCCTTAAGTGGCAGCAGCATGAATGGCTTGATCTATGTCACAGTCATTTCTTTATAGATGCCCCAACAGTTTAAACTGTCCTGTCCTTACTCATAAACACTTTCAGGCATGCCAGTCAAGGCCAAATAAATAGTACTCAATTAATGCTTGAAAAGATCTTCTGTGTGAAATACAGCCAGGTTTCCTTCCTAAACAAACTTCAGCCTTTTATATAAACACTGGTTTTGCCTAGTTTCCTATGTCTTTAAAGCATATGCTGGGCTTCTTCAGCAGAAGAAAAGCTGGTTTTCCACAAAATAAGGAAATGATGATTCTAGGAGAGTAAAGCAGCAGAGCATTTCAGAACATTTGATTGATTGTTGGGATACCATCTTCCTTTATAACCAAATAGCTACAGTGTTCAACTAAGAAATAGCTGCAACAGTAGCCTATTGTTTATAAGAGCTATAGCCTCAATAATCCAAGAAAATGGAATTTATCATTATTACATGGGTCAAAATGTCATTATCACCACATGTGGCTAGGAGAAGAGTTGAAGCAGAAATCTAGATCGGTCTCTGAGTCTGCTGAGCCAAATCTTGCCTTTGTGAGCTGGGGTCAGCAGAGAGGAACACCAATGAGGATGGCAAAGGAAAAGTGGATGGCAAAAAACACCCCAATTCTCCACAAGACCCTCTCCAAAATGCAGGCAGGAGGACTAATTGGCTACGTTGCCACCGCAGGGTCAGAAGAGTTCGTGGGAGTTAGCTCCAAGAGTATGGGATGAAGAGGAACACCAGGGTTCAGATTCTTTAATGGCACCTGTCTGGTGCAAATCAGAACCCTCTCACATTAGGGTTCATCCACCGTAAAGGAACAGTCTTATTTTTATTATCTATAAGTAGCTCTGTTAGTGATTCAGTTTATTTAATGCATTGGCATTGCCATTGCATTTGTCACCATAGTAACTGAGGGCCTAAATGCAGGAATAAATGTCTCCCCTAGATCGGAGTAAATGGCTCCAGCAGATCAGAGTTTACTAAATCCAAAATTAAATTAGTGCACTCATGCGGAAGGCTCTCAGCACAGCTGCAAATGATAAGCAATACAGGTGACTTATTGGCAGTGTCAAACTAAAAGGAGCCCTCTCCCAAATAGGAGATTTATTTCTTCTCCACACCTGCCCCCTATCAAGCAAAAGTCATCTGATTAAATTCTGGCCTCACACTGTGGTACAGAGCTGGAGCTGAATTGCCTAGCCAGGATCCACAGCCATACAGCTTTGAAGCAATGCCCTGAAGTAGCTGTTTAGTATAACCTGTGGATGGAAGACAGGATGGCATAGTGTGACCCAGACATAGTGAGTTCTAAAACACAGTTCTCAATTGGAAGAATATGGTCCAAAAGGGAAGATTTCTCTCAATAGCCAGAGGAAAGAAAGCCCCTCCCAACTTCCCTTTATCCTTACAGTCTCATGACTGGGACAGGTCCCTCAAATCCTCTCTTCTTGGTAAATTCTCAGAAGTTATTGTAGTCTTAAGGTTCCTAGTTCTTGCAGAGTACATCCAAATCCCTCCCCTTCTGGCCACTTCTGCTTTTGTCCTGTCATCCCTCAGAATTTCTGAGTGCCAAGTACCACATAAGTGGTCCTGTGTGGATCTGGCCCACAGTGAATAGATCAGCAAAAAACAAGTCAACACACTCAGGTTCTGATGAACCAATGGGATAGTGAATTCCAGCACTGAGGGCTCTCCACTGAGAATGTTCCATCGCCTTCCAGACATTCAGATCTTAAGGACTATTAGCAAAAGACAGCATGTAAAATATGAAAAGTGGTTCAGTTAATACACTAGCCTTCCCAGGGCACTCACTATTGTGATCTAAGTTAGTTACACTGAATAATATGTAAAGATACTGATAAATCTGCATAAAATGAAAAAACTTTTACGAACAGGTTAACTATTAGTCCCTCAGCATTTCCAGAAATCTAATAAGCACACAAGGCTAATTAGTTCTTTTAAAAAAATCTATTAGTAGGACCTGAACACACACATTAAGAGAGCCAGGGCCAGGAGTGGAAATGTGGGATGTTACTGTCACACTGACTCCTCTGAACTTCAGAGTTCATAATTAGAAGGCATTTTGCAGTACCTTTATGCATTAGCCCATGGCAGTGGGTTGGGAATTGTCAAAGGGCTGGGCTGTAAATTCAGAGGGAATGGCTTATTAAAATCCCTGTTAAATGCATACCCTCCAGGTCTGCCCACAGCCTTGGAACAGCCTTTTATTTCATGGATTGTTTGTGCTCCTAAAAACAGTAACATCAATAGATAGCTCTGAAGGGTGCTGTGCGCACACACCAAGACTGGTTACCATACAAGTGCAAAATAACCTATCATTGACTTGCACCCATTTTGCAGGTAAACCTTTAAAGAGTCAGGATGGAAAAACAAAAACTCACCTGGAAGTTTATCTAGTTATCACTATTTTTATGTGTATAGGAAAGAGAGCGGGAGAGAAGGTGATATTTCCCCCCCTGTATTCATGGGTTTTAGACCCAACATTCTTTGGGCCTGATTCTGACATACTCACTCACATTGAGTAGCAGCTTAGTAGTCAGCTTTTCTTGGGACTACTCAGCCTGAGTAATGGTGGCAGATTCTAGTACAGTTATTTGCCCTAGGCCACTGTTAGTATCAGAACTTGGCTTAAACTAGGGAAGAACATATTGCAAAAATGACATCATAGCTCTGATCAAATAATGCTGTCCTGTCCCCCAAGAGGATATGCCTGAGAAAGCACACAGCCTGCAAACTCCACTGCTGTCAGCACCCTGTCCAGCCACAGGGAATATTTATGGGTAAAGGAGGAAATTAAACCTGCCAGGCAAAGCTGAATACAAACTGGTCTTACAACTTATTAGGCCAACAGGACAAGAGCCTTGTATACTAATGTTCTAGGCACAGTAAGAGGATTTTCCTTTAAGAAGGGAGGGCACCTAACCCACAAGGTTTCTTTCTCCCTGTAAATGGGGAGTCTGGAAAAAACATTTGTTGCCATGGGACAATGATGCTAAAGGGTACAGTGAATACAACTGTCTCCCTGTCAGCAATTCTTATACAGTTTGGGAGGTTTTTTTAAGAAAAACATACTATAATTCTAAACCAGCAAAGTATTTAAGAATGTGCTTAATTTCTAGCATGTAATTAGTTCCATTGACATCAGTAGGACTTAAAATGAAACACCTGCTTAAGTGCATTGCTTGATCATGGTTAATGACAGCAAAACTTACATTCTCAACAAATATTAAGGGCCCTACAATAAACGGAACCCAGCACACACTTCTACATAGTAAGAATGAATGCAGAGACCTGACTGAACAGTCAGAAGTCACAGGATGACATTAAATCTCTTCCCCCGGCCCCCCCCCCCAATCCCCCCAAAAAACAAACTTCTAACACTTTTAAAAACTTCTGAACTTCTAACAGGTGTCCTTTAATAATTAACAGAACTGTGCTGGCCAGAAGGCAATGGGGAAACAATTGTCACCATCCTTCAGACTTTGCCCTCCTCCTTGCAAATCTTTAATGAGCAAAAGTAAATATAGATTTTAGTGTTAAGTGGGCACTGTGCTGTGGTCTCCAGAACCTGTTTTTATGTCGACTGCCTACCCGTTACTAGTGGAGTTAATCTGTCCCAGAAGGCTTTGCTCCTGTCAGACACAACAGAAGAGGTGCTGTTGCAAGTAGCAAAAAGCAGGAACTGAAAGGGTTTAGGAGCTTCCTGTGCTCCCTCACACACATAAGTCATTCACAACTGGGTCATCTGCTTTGGATTCTCAGGTATTCTGAGGCATTTCTGGAGGGTGCTATGGGTCCTGTTGCTCCCTTTGGGAGCAGTTTTCATCCTCTCAGTATCGCCCTCTCCATTTCTTTAGCATTTGCTCCAAAATGTACCAGTTGTGCTTTTCCCACAATGTTTGTACAGGGAGGGATACCCCATCTGAGCTCCCTTGCAACACAGATGAATGCATTCAACCTATTAGGCAGGCTGTGCATGGCTCCACAAGGTGTAGAGGACACAGGAAGCCTTCCCTCTTGCAGTTCCCCAAGGCACACGTGTAGCCTTTTGCTCTCCTGAGTGTGCTCCCCACATCCTCCCTACTAAGGGCTGTGCCTTAATGGCCCAGTTAAGACCATTTACTTGAGAGAATGGTGTAAGAACCCAAACAATGCCATAAAAAAGAGCTTCCTCTACAGGGACTGTTTTGGGTGACAATGGATTTTTAAAGCTTACTCAGACAAACTGTTCAGCCTGTCCTTGCGGTACGTTGTGCTGTGCAGACCAGTTTGGCAGAAGGTCAAGGAATGGGAGATGGAAGTTTGGCAATAAGGTGCTCTCATTAAGGTGTGAAACGAGGTGAAGCGACGTCCCTAGAATGTTTCTGAACTTATGCCACAGGTAACCGCAGCAGTACACTCTAGTGTGCTAACCCTTCCTACTGATATTTGACACTCCATGAATTCCTTCCCTCAGCTACCCAGGTACTCTTTGTTTATTAGCATGTAAGTGCCATCAGGTGTGATGAAGTGTAAGGTGGTGGTGATACTTTCAGTGCTGGCATGGTGGAAGAATTGTGTTTACAGTAAAACTATTTAACAATCATGAGCTGAATTAAGAAAATAGCTGATTTTAGTAAGAGATTAATACACATGAGCTTAACTGAAACTGCACAAGTAAGCTGCAGAGAGCATTCCACCTCCCTCTGGCTCCACAAAAACTTCAGCCACCAAAGCTCTCTGGCAGGTTATCCAGTTACAGGCATTACATCATCAGAACAAACTTTCATTGGTGGATCAATCCCATGGAAGCAGTAGCCTTACATAAATCAACCCTTTCATGGGAGTCACACCTTTGCACCACAGGGAATGATACCCTCTCCAATAATTATTTAAGCTGCCCATTTGAACTGATGATTACCTGTAAACTATGCCCTAGGGACAGTCAGATCAGTTTGTGCATGATCCTAGTAGCTACAGTAAATGTAAGTATAGGCAGCAGAGACGGCCATGGCTACATTTGCAAATTTGCAGCGCTGCAGCAGGGTGTGAAAACACACCCTCTCCAGTGCTGCAAATTGCGGCGCTGCAAAGCGCCAGTGTGGCCAAAGCCCCAGCGCTAGGAGCGCGGCTCCCAGCACTGTACGTTATTCCCCACAGGGAGCTGGCGCTTTGACTACACTTAGCTCTGTAAATCTGTGATATTTTAACAGAATCATCCAGTAAAACACTTGACCACAAAACTCATGCTTAAATGCTTTGCTGAATTGGGGCACAAGTGCACAGTTTGCTGGTTGGATGAGCAAGGTAAAACAACTACAGGTGCTGAATTCACCCATCTCTGGTTTATGGGTACGGGTTATGCCTTTTCCACGTAGGTTATGTCTACACTACAGACCTTCCAGCAGCACAGCTGTATGGAAGAGCTCTCTCCTGTTGGCATAATTAAAGCACCCTCAACAATCTCTCCCGCCGACATGGCGCTGTCCACACGGGTGCTTCTCTTGGTGAAACATATGTTGGTCAGGGGGTTGATTTTTCACACCGCTGCCCAACAAAAGTTTTACTGACAAAATGCTAATGTAGACGTAGCTGTAGCCACTTCTTGTCTCTTTCCCTTTGAAGTCAATGGGAATTTTGTCTTTGACTTAAGCAGGAGAAGGCACAGGCCATAAAGTGTTCTTTGTTTTCTATGGGGGCTGGTCTACACTAGAAAGTTAGGTTGACCTCACTCAGGGATGGGAAAAATTCACACCTCTGAGAGATGTAGTTAAGCCAACCAAAGTCCCAATGTCTACCTAGCTACCACCTCTTGGAGAGGTGGATTTATTACAGTTACAGATGAACCCCTTCCACTGCTGGAGTAAGTGTCTACACTACAGTGGCATAGCTGCAGCTGTGCTGCTGTAGCATTTCTAGTAGAGAAATATCCTGTGTGTCTTTACTGTGAGAGATTTAAAAAAAAAAATTGGCTTAGTGTTCTGCTGCCCTTTATTGAAAAGTTCTGTAGAATGGAACAGGGATGGAACTAACTAACTAAATAATTTAAAACCCTATGTAATTCAATAGAGAGTGATCTTTTTTCTTTAATTTTTTAAGCCATCCTGTAGCATTCTATTGCAGGGATATAATTCTCAATTAAATTCGATAAGATAGTTCAAAAACCTACAGAAAGGTTATAATACGAGACTAATTGTAATACCCAGACTAAGCTATCTCCAGTTATGTCATGACATTCCATGGAATGAAACTGCTTAAACACCTCCATTCTAAACCCTCTACATATTCTAAGGCATTCCAGTTATTGTATAATACATGAGTAAACAGTGTCAGTATGATCTCTTCACACTTTGGCAGAAAACAGATTCAAATAAGCAAAGCTAACAATACTGAAAACTATAGTGTGTATCTTAACTAGGAATGGTATTTCTAGAACCCTGTTAATGATAACTTGTGAAATGTTTGAGGGTGTTTTTGTCCATTAATATTGTATTGCACAAAAAATTGATTCACTTTATTTACATAAGGTGCAATTCTCAAAAGCACCAAAGTGCCATTGACTTTCAAAGTTCCTAAGTCACTTTTGGAAATTTTGCTCATAGTATCATGTCGTTTGTGTTTAACATATAGAAACATTGTACTCACTATTTCTGCCCATGGCTAAGACGAAAATATTTTCTCTGCCTATGAGCTAGGATTCATTGAAGGAAATCAAATCTAGTTTTGTTCCTGTGAATGTCATTTTTTTCACCTGATGTTGTGTCTTTATATGCTTCATGTTTGATGGAAGCAGGATCAAGCCCCATATAAGTCAACTCTTAGAACAAAATAGGTCCATGCTGAGGAGAGTGGACTTGTATATCCAGGGTGCCTGCAGATAACCAGGTTCAAATGATCAGGAATATTGTACTAATTACCTACTGAAATTAAAATTCAGAGCATGTGACACATCTCTCTATCATTGGCCTGGTCTACCACTAGAAAATTAGGTTGATTTAACTACATTGCTCAGAGGTGTGAAAAATCCCCACCTGAGTGGCATAGTTAAGCCAATCTAAATCCTGGTTTAGCTAGTGCTAGGTGGATGGAAGGATTCAGTGAATTACCTACACTGACTGAAGAACCCTTCCTAGGCACCAGAACCCGAGCGCCAGCCTGAGCCACAACTGCAAAGCACTGTCTGCACAGCTGTCTTTAGAGTGCTAGTGCGAGCCCGGCAAGCCCCCATCTGTTGGCCCAGGCAGGGAGTCTCAGTGCCGTGGGCTGTGCGACCTACCCAGAGATGCTAAGTGACTTGCACGAGGTCAGACAGGAAGACTGTGGTAGAACAGAGACTTCCTACTCGGCCAAGTCCTAGGCTAGTGTTTTAACCACTGGACCATCCTTCCCAACCTAGGTGATATGACTGATCCTTATTCATACTGACTTCAGTAACATTACTACTGTGGTTAAATCAAGCAGTATTTAAGAATAAATATATCTGAAAGAACTTAAAAAACCCAACCCCTTATAAAAGCCAGATGTAACCTGCTGAGAGTTTTTTTTTTGTCTGTATGATTTTGATGAGCAGGAGCAAGAGAATCCAGATAAATTGCAGGTCAGCATTTTGTGCACCATAGTTTCATAAGCATCATACATTTTGGTTTCCTAAAATAAAAAAGCTTGTTCTAGTATATTATCTATTGTATGGGAGTTCTATATTTGAATTGAAAATATGTTGAGAAATATTGATCCACCCATATATTGATGCTGGAATTTTATTTCAGAATTGAGCCAGGATGTCTCCGATTGGCTGCCCAAAAAAGGAGGCAACCCACATTATAAGGCATGTTTGACAGCTTAAGCCAGGCTCCTTTCTCTTTCTTCTCTGTAAAGTGATTTTTTCATGTAATGTCAAAATCAGTTTATTAAGTGACAGATGCTTCTAAAACAGCATTCCAGCTACTGATGTCAATGAGGACCCTGAGAATGAAGACCCTCTGTGGATCTGTTATTTTAATATTTGGCCAAGGCTTGCAGAGTATTCTCAGCCCTTACCTAAAGGAGTTTTGCCTAGGTGAGGAATGCAGGATGTGGCTCCTTGAGAGATCTGTAAATGGGATGTATTTTTTAAAGTAATATATAAAAACAAGATACAACATTGGTATTAAAATGCTGCTAATGACATTTTTCAAATCAATAGACCAGATTCCTCCGCTCATTATTTTGCCCACCCCTTCCAAATGAGTTCAGCTGAACTCTTCCAAAGCACCTATGTTGAGGCCAGCCTGCTCCCACAGTGACAAGAGCACGAGATCCAAAGGGGAGAGGTATGCAGGGACAGCCGACGGGGAGGTGCATTAAAATAAGTCAGCCCTGCCTCGGAATACTCCCTATCTCACCCATCCAACAGGACTGAGTGCATGGAGCATCAGCTCCATGGATTTTGGGAAAGTCAGTTCAGGATGCAACAGTGTCATTCCACAGGTTTGTTTTCTGGCTTCGGCTAGTTCTGTGCACATTTATATGTATCTTAAAGCCAGAATTCAGCACTACATTATTCCACCAAATCTTTTTTGTGTATTTTACTAATGCTATGGGAAGTTTTGAGATGTTATTACATTTCTTTAGAGAAATTCAAGCAACTGGCTTGGGCCAGTCAGGGAAAAAAAATACTGAACATTTTTAAGGACCTAATTCCAACTCGGAATGTTTTCCTTTGCTTATGCTTGTCAAATGGACTGTTTATTTCAATAATGAGTTTTCCTTTTACTCTGTAATATGTTTCCTGTTAAGAGATGTTAAAGATCTTTATATCCTAACTGGTAAAACTGTCCCAATGAGACATAATTGGGCCAGGTGTGAAGTCTCCAGTGTATAAATACAAACACGGTCTATTTTTCTTTCCTACTGAAAAGCAAAACCACGTAAAACCACAGTGCTGCAGGCTGGATAAATCTTTCTCATGATGAATTGTTTTTTGCAGATGGCTTCTGAAGCAGCAAAAAGTTAGGTGTGGTTACTGTGTCAACAAATGACAGGATTTAGGTATTTTTCTCAAGGACAGACGTCTCCAAAAAGGCTGAGGGAAAAAATTATGAAGCGTATTCTTGTTCTTAAACTGACATGCTTTTCCAGCTGTACCTCCCACCACAGAGTAGTGGGAGGCACTGAAGTTTCTGATTGGTGTGGAGGTTCCTACAGAAAACATTTTAGTGTTCTGAGCTTTCAAGCTCACTTTGAGAAGCCTTTGAGTTACTCAGTTGGAGTTAAACTATGCTTCGCCCAGGCTTAGGAAGGGTAAACTGTGTTAGCAACAGGACAAACAGGACAGCTTTTTTAGGTGTTTTGGAGGGTCACTAAAGTGCCTTTAGGTTTTCTTCTTGCTGCTTAATAGACATTCTGGGATCTTCACCTTGTTTCTGGAAAGGAGTTGTGATTTAAAGGTTTCTGCTTCACTTTCTTTTGAATCCACAGAGAGGTAAGACAGTAATAATTTTGGATAATTAGTTTCCCTTTCTTTTCCTTTTTTCTGCTTCCTTTGATAAGTTACTGACTCTCATTAATGTTATATTCACACTCTATCCCTCAGTATTGTGCAGCTGACTGCATGCCAGTTGACTGCTGCCATCCCATCCCAGAGGTGGCTGCATTTCTGTAGTTTGTAAAGCAATTTGAGATGAAAGGTGCTAAATTAATGGAGACAGGCTCAAGCTGCAAAATTTGAATCTGGCTTTCAGAGTTCAGGGTGTTCAACCTCTGGAGCTCAGCTCTCCGTAATAAAAGTGACTTGCAAAATTTGCAAGAAAATCCAGATATGGACTTGCAATACCCCCAAAGTTTAGGAGTGTTTGGATCTGGGGTTTTGGTTTAGAGTAATTTGCATATGTGTATATGTGTGTTGTATGTGTATGTACATAACTCTGTGTATATGTTTTGTGTATTGTTATATCCCTTCATATGTGGTCTGGTAAATTAATCAAGTGGCTGATCTGACTAGTAGAATTCAGCAGAGAGATATCAAGAAAATTAGTGAAATGAAAAAGCTGATGCTGGGAACTGCCCATCTGCTTTAGAAGATCATTCAGTGCTGCCCCAGAGGCTCCCCTTGGCTCTTTCCAATCCCACCCACCTGTTTGCCCCTCCAGCCCTTCCCTGTGTTGCCAGCACAGCTCTCTGCTCTCTCCCCACCCCCAAATTGGTCTAAAGCAGTGGTTTTCAGTCTGGGGTCCACAGACCCTGGGGGGTCTGCAGACTGTGCCTAAGATTTCCAAAGGGGTCCGCACCTCCATTTGAAATTTTTTAGGTCTCTGCAAATGAAAAAAGGTTGAAAACCACTGGTCTAAAGTTTTCTAAAGAGATCTTAGAATTCATCATAAAAAAAACCCAATGATTTTTGTGGTGGAGAGGGAGCTGAAATCTAACTTCTGCCATGTGTGCATCCATAAATACTGATCCCTGAAAAGCTGCTACCTCCACTGGTGCCAGTGAAAACTCTTCAGGGAAGCAAGACAAAAGCTCAGCCAGAGCTTCACATGTTGGGCTGAGGATAATCAATCTCAATCCTCCTGTAAAAAAAACAGGACAGCTGTGGGGAAAGATCAATAAACACTACCAGTTGCTCTAGGAGTCTTGAAGAGGAAGGATTCCACAAAATAAACTGAGCAGCAAAGGACTCTGTCCCTAAAGACACCAGGAGGAATCATGGGGGATGCAGCAATTAAGGGGAAGTCTGGTTTTTGTTTTCAGAAGTCCCACAAACACAAATATACAATTATAGGAGGGGAGGGAATCGCTGGAATGGGGAGACTTGCTTGCCTGATGCTAAAGAAAAACTTGTTTGTGCTTAATACATTGGAGAAATTGTTCAAGAACAGTTTATTCATGTGAAAATATAACCCCAGAAAGGCTGCCAAGGTCAGTAAGACCTCAGGGGAGCTGCTGCACAATTGCTAGCTGGCTATGCCAGGTTAAACTGTCCAGGGCTACTTTAATTGATGCACTCAATTTATCCAGGATTTCAAAAACCTCTTGAGAGATTGTGTAACTTTCTGTTTTAGTTCAGTTTTTCATCTCTCAACCTGTCTGTCCCATTCCAATATAATTCTTCCACCCCTGCCTTCCTTGCACATAACCTGTTCCTAGTCTCCAGCCCTTCTACCTGGGCGTATCCTAGGCACCTAGACCCACCTCCTTATGAGTATGCCTCTCTCCTCCCAGAATCCTATTCTTCGTCCCACTTCCACCCCTGCCCTTCCTGCACATAACTTATTCCCTCACCATACTTCACCTTTGCAAGAATTTCATTTCACCACCCCAGTCCTTCCTGCACACATGCCATCCCTGCACATGCCATCGCCTTCCACCCATGCTGTTCCTGTCCTGTTCTACCACCACTTTCCACCTTGCCTTTCAGGCACACATCTCATTATCACCGTTGCATCCCCACCTGTGCACATACCACCCCATTTAACCATTGCTTTCCCACCTCTGACTTCCCTGTGCATATCCCATCCCCCCCAAGCAGGGCCAGCCCTAGGCTTTTTGCTGCCCCAAGCAAAACAAAAAACAAAAAAAAACAACCTCTGAGAGCGCCCGGAATGCCGCCCCTGAAATTGTGCTGCCTCAAGCATGTGCTTGGTTTGCTAGTGCCTAGAGCTGGTCCTGCCCCCACGCTTCCTGAGATGTTCATAAAATTCTGTACAGACAGTAACCATGTCACACAGCAGCAAGAGGAGCTGCCCAGCTCACATCTTTGTTCAGAAGCTTTTGGAAGGGCTGACTGGATTTCCTCTGCTTATACAAGGCAGTTAGACTTCCCCTTAAGATTCTCTTGAGGTTCTGGTTCAAATTAATTTTAACAGCTATATATATATATAGTGCCTAGCACAATGAGGGCTTGATCTGTGGCTGGGGCCTATACTGCAATACAAATAACGAATGTATATGTAGAAATCCAAATGTTATTTAGCAGGGATCTTTTCTACCCTTAAAATTTTTTGTGTTAGGAATTAAAAGTCCTTTTAACAACCAGGTGCTTATAAGCTTGATGATCCTTATGGTGGGATTGACTAATCAACCTTTCTAAATTGTTTAAATGCTAGGCTCTAAAATGAGAGTTGTGTGAAGGACTTATCTACATGGGGAAACAGACCAGCATAATTATACCAGTATAACTCCCCAGCCGGACACTCCTATTCTGGAAAAAGTGTGTCTGCACAAGGGAAGGGAGAGGACTTACTGGTTCTGTTGTGTATTTTTGTGATTAGTTCCTTCCGTTTTTGTGATAAGAATGTCTCACGTCATAAGGACGTGGTTGCAGTGACACCCTGTTGGCCATGGTATCAATATGTCACTAGTGCAGAGTAAAATGTTCCATTATAATCATTCCCCTCCATATGTTATAAACAGTCTATTCCAGCAGAAGGTGGTGAAATGGACGACATTATGTAAGCCCTGTGCTCTGACCCCCCACATATCTGTTTCCAACTGCACATCACCCCTTGCTTATACATTTTATTTTCGCAACAGAGGGGCGTACTCCTACCCAGGCAGCAGCATTTGGGTACTCTGTTTGTGGCAGATGTAATAATGTTATTAATTGTGATGTGGTGAGTGAGGTGAAGTTATTGCATAGTGAGTTGTAAGACTTTCCTATATGAATGTACTGATGTAACTTAACAGCAGGCTCTGGGGAAAAAACAAACAGGAAGGCTTCCCAGATAAGAACATCTCAGCAAACTCTTGAAAAGACAACGGGGGAAGATCCTGTCTCCAATGAAGATGCAAGCCTTGTTTTGCCAGCCTGGGAGCCCAGACATCAAAATGACAGTAAACAGTTTAAAAGGCCTTATCGGGATTGGAGGGGGGTGAATTGTTAGGTGCTGTCCAGTGGACAGGCTGACACAGAGGCTGGGTCTACGCTAGCAACTTATGTTGGTATAACTATGTCATCCCTGAGCAAGGCAGTTATACTAACCTAACCTTCGGTCCCATCGCCATAGCTACTGCCTCTCAGGGGAGTGGAGTACCTAGGCTGACAGGAGAAGCTCAATGTAAGTAGCATCTTCACTAAGTGTTATACCAGTGTGGCTGCAGCGCTGTTATGTAGACAAGCCCAGAGAGAGACTTTGCGGAAGGAGTCTGAAGCAGCTGGGCCATTCTCAGTGCAGGGAATGGTCACCCTTAGGAAAAGGCAGGCAAGCATATAAACTGGCTTATTGTTTTAAGATTTGTTTTCTCTAGAACACTTTTGTTCTAAATATATAATACCTTGCTTTAAGAAGTCCGTTTGGTTATTAAATACCACAATCATTGCTCCCAAAGACAGGTACAGATACTGAGCATAAGTCAGACCTGCTGAGGTAATCGCAGTTGGTCTCTGGAGACTGCAGTCTGGGACCCAGTCTGAGAGTGGGAGAATCACGTGATTCTACCCTGAGACAGGTGATGGCTTGAGGCCAAGAGGGCCAGAAGAGGTCAGAGATGCAGTAACTGTGACAATAACTCATTCTCAATATCAGATCTACCATAGCACATGATGGTATCTAGGGATTGCTACTGTCATTATGGAATGAACACAATCACACGCACACACCTGCACACTCCTACCTGGAAAGGAGCTGTTGAACTGAGTAAGATTTAGCTAGTCTGCTCTTGCTCCTCTTAGTCCTGTTGTCTAAGCAGCAGATTTGTTCCTTGACATTCATGATCATTTCCTCAAGGCTACAGGCAGTGAATTGCCCTTTTTAGGTAGAAAATATAAATGAAGAATTTAACTGAGCAAAAATTTATGTTCTTAAAATTGCTGGGTTTTCTCCCATCCTCTGGCTGTGCCTGCACTGAGGATTTTAGGGAAATTTCCTTTTGTTGGTCTGGCACATGGGCAGCTCCACCTGACCTGCAACAATAGAAGTGCTAGTGTAGATCAGGCAGCAGCATATTTTCCATCCTATCATCTAGGCCATGGTTTTCAACCCGAGAGGACACAATCTGTGGAAGGGGTTGAAAACAGGTCTAGTAGTGTTATGAGCACCCTCCACTTCTTTATGTCTAGAGGGGAGTAGAAACTTTTAGTTTTGTTGTAACATGAGTCATGGTATGTAAAAGGTTGAGAATCACCAATATAGGTGTCACTGGCCCTTTAAGAGAAAGCAAGGTCCAATGCACCTTTGACTTGTCAGCTGCCTCCCAATTTGTTGTAAGAGAGGGCACGTTGGCTATATAAATGGGGGAATGCCAGAGGACAGACAGTGAGAGTCAGTCAGGAAAAGAGGCAACTGTGAGCTGCCTGTTTCAGTCAGGAAAGGGCAGGTGAGAATGCCTGGGAGTGAGAGAGTCAGGAAACCAGAAGGTGAGAGCTGCCAGAGACCCAGAGACTGGAGGAGGTCCCTGAAGGAAGCCGTAGCTGGTTCATGGAGGAAGACTGAAGACAGCAAGAAGGGTTTGCTGGCCCGAGAGCCAGGGCTGGAGAGGTCTGAAGGCCAGAGAGCAACAGAGGGAGTTGCCTGCTGCTGCCTTCTAAGCTGGAGACCCAAAGGCGAGAGCTGGAGAAGACTAAAGACGGGAGAAGCAGAAGGGGTTTCCTACAGTCTCCAGGCTGAAGAGCTGGAGCCAGAAGGCTGACAACCAAGGGGAGTAAGGGATGCTCCTCTCAGGGAGATAAACTCCCAGCAGAGAGAGTGTGGCAGTTCCTCCTGGAAAGAGTGGGATGCAGTCCAGCTGGAAGGGCTAGAGTTGATGTCCTGGTAAAAGGATGGATGAGTTCAGAAGAAGAGCCCAGGTGTGGCAAAAGATGCCAGAGTGTGTATGTGGGGCATCGAGGAACTAGATATCTTGGGATTTTAAGGACTACATGTACTGGATGATAAATGGACTTTGTTTGGGACTTTTGATATGGACAACGTTTTTGTGATAAACCAGCCCCAAGTAGGGGCACTATAGAGGCAAGACAGCCTGATGTGGAGTTACTGGAGACTCTGAAAGAGAGAAACTGAGGTAGGAGTACCTCTTGTACCATGGCTTGCTGCAGGAGGGCACCCGTCCCAGGTTGGGTCAACCCATTACACTAGGATATATAAAACTGAGGCCAGAAGGGACCACCATGATCCTCTAGTCAGATGTCCTGCATTACACAGGCCATAGAACTTTCCAGAATTAATTTCTATTTGAATTAGAGCATATCTTTTAGAAAAACATCCAATCTTGACTTTAAAATGTCCAGCAATGAATAATCCTCCACACAGGGCTACCCAGAGGATTCAGGGGGCCCCCTGCCGCCGAATTGCCGCTGAAGACCCAGCACTGCAGCGGCGGGTCCCAGGGCGGAAGGACCTCCCACCGCTGAATTGCCGCCGAAGATGCTCCGGGTGCCCGGGCCCCGCAAGAGTTTTCCGGGCCCCCTGGAGTGAGTGAAGGACCCCACTTCAGGGGCCCCAAAAACTCTCATGGGGGCCTGGGGCAAATTGCCCCACTTGCCCCCCCCCGGGTGGTCCTGCCTCCACAACTCTTGGTAAATTGTTCCAATTGTTAATTATCTTCACTGTTTAATGGGTGCCTTATTTCCAGACTGAATTTGTCTAGCTTCAACTTCCAGCCATTGGAACTTGTTACACACTTTTGTACTAGATTGAAGACCCTATTATAACATTTTTGTGCCACATTTAAGTGCTTGTAATCAAGTTACCCCTTAATTTTCTTTTTTGCAAAACTGAGTAGATTGAGGTCTTGAGTCTATCACTATAAGGCATGTAATCCTTTAATCATTCTCGTGACTCTTCTTTGAACCTTCTCCAATTTCTCAACATCCTTCTGGAATTGTGGACACCAGAACTGAACACAGCATTCCAGTAGCTATTGCCACTGTAGTTGGCACTGGTGCAATTTACCCTTTCTAGACAATGTCAACACTACAAAATTATGTCATCCTAACTTACATTGGCTTATAGCCACCACAGTTATTAAATTGTTTGTGTATATGCACACTTGGCTCTTGTGTCAGTGGTGTGCGTACTCACAAGGAGCACTTGCATTGTCAGTGTAGGCAAGTTCCTGAAGTACAGTAGCAGTTGAGATAAACAATGCAGTGTGTCAGTGTAATTACATTGGCCTTGACTCAACACTGCTCAGGGAGGTGGTGTTACTAAATCAGCATAGGGAAGCCCTTACATTGGCAGCCGCCAAATCTAAGTGAAGATGCTTCCACAGCTAGATTGGCTAAGGCAGCTAATGTCGACCTAACAGTGTATAGACCAGGCCCTACTCCAACTTGATATTCCCCTGTTTATACACCCAAAGATCACATTAGTGCTTTTGGCAGTAGTGTTGCACTAGGAGCTCGTGTTCAGCTGATTATCCACCATGAGCTCCAAGTCTTTTTCAGAGTCACTGCTTCCCAGGGTAGACGTCCCCATTGTCTAAGTGTGGCTTACATTCATTGTTCCTATATTAATACAGCTAAATGTATACTATCAGAGGGGTAGCCGTGTTAGTCTGGTTCTGTAGAAGCAGCAAAGAATCCTGTGGCACCTTATAGACTAACAGACGTTTTGCAGCATGAGCTTTCGTGGGTGAATACCCACTTCTTCGGATGCAAGATTCTTCTTGCATCCGAAGAAGTGGGTATTCACCCACGAAAGCTCATGCTGCAAAACGTCTGTTAGTCTATAAGGTGCCACAGGATTCTTTGCTGCTTCTAAATGTATACTGTGACACTGCACCCCATATTCTTCATAGTGATATTGTTGTGATATGATTATGACATATGTATGATGTATTTTATGCAAGATAAGTTATGTGAGATATCATTGGAAAGGTTATGATTTGCTGAATATAATTATCCTATTTGTATGCATGGATCATTTTTGTATCTGAAGCTATGAGTATTGATAATTATCTTTATTTCCAATGTAGTTACACCTGTATAACACCCACTGGACAAGTTGTTTTCATTCTAGATAGTGGGTGGGGAAGGGCCTATTCAGTGCAATGGTCCCTTAGGAAAACAATAGGCTTTAGGAAAACTTATCCCCCACCTGGGGAGATTTCCACACTACAGACAGCCTCTGAGTAATGGCTGCTAGGACTCTACAAAGACATGTGATGAGACCACATGTCTCTAGACTCCATCTTGGGATGTCAGTGTTTTTCCACAGACTGGTCTGGGAGTTAAGCTTTGAAACAAAGGGTTCCCACCTTAAGCAAAAGCTATATAAGGCAGTGACTCTGCACCCAAGAGGACTCCTGGAAACACCTGAGGAACAAAAGCTGGACTGAGGGAAGTGCTGGACCCAGGTTAAAGGGATTTTTAGCCTGTGAATGGAGTACTTGGGGATTCCAAACTGTAAGCAAGTGCAGCTTGTGCCTTAAGAATCTGAAGCCTGCTTGTATCATCACCTAGGGTGAGAATCTGCTATTCATATCCAATCTATTTAGTATATTAAACTTAGTTTGCATTTTTTGTTTATTTGCTAGATAATCTGCTTTGATCTGTTTGCTATCCCTTATAATCACTTAAAATCTATCCTTTGTAGTTAATACATTTGTTTTGCTTCACTAAACCAGTGCATGGAAATCATAATTCAGGGGACAGAAGGCTGTTGCATATTCCTCTCCATGTTGAGGGAGGGGGAGAATTTTATGAGCTTACGCTATACAGTTCCCTGTGTGGAGCAAGATGGTATTATTTTAGGTTCATACTCCGGGGGGTGCTTGCCTGAGGAGCTGGGAGGTGCTCTAGCTGAAGCCTTCCCATGCAGGTGCTGGTCAAAGAGCCTGCCTGCAAGTAACTGCAGCTGGGTGTGTTCCTACCTGAAAATATGCAGGGCTTAGCAGCTTGTCACAGCAGTACAGTTTAAGAGAGAGCTCAGGCTGGTGGTTCGAGGGGGCTCAGTGGTATCCCAGTTCCAGATGGCACCCTGGGGGGAACCCATCTCACATATACAGACAATTTTTGCTTGCACCCTAAGCAATCCAGATCGCTCTGTCTCCCTGTCCTGTCCTCTTCATTATTTACTACTTACCCGATATTTGTGTCATCTGCAAACGTTATCAATGATTTTGTTTTTTCTTCCTGCTCACTGATGAACATGTTAAATAGCATGGGGCCAAGAACTGATCCCTGCAGGACCCCCTAGAAATAATAACTACTCCGTGATGATTCCCCATTTACAATTACTGTATGCTGTGTAATTGTGTCCCCAGATATTAGAGAGAGAAGGTGGGGGGAGGTAATATCTTTTATTGGACCAACTTCTGTTGGTGAGAGAGAGACAAGCTTAGTTTTGAGCCACACAGAGCTGTTCTTCAGGTATGGGAAAGGTACTCCCAGCCACAGCAAAATGTAGATTATTTAGCATAAGTAGTTAGCACATATTGTAAGGGACCATTCAAGACAGAGTGGCCTATTACATCTCTGCAATCATATGATAAAAAGAGGGTGTTAGAACATTACAGATTGTTGTAATAAGCAGTGTCTGTTCAGTACATGATTTGTAGCATCTCAGCCTGTCTCTGTCACCCAAGGTCTAAATTTTAATCCATTCCTGTTAAAATTTAATTTCACAATTTTCTCCTTAGCCAAATATTTAAAGAGCCAAGCCAAATGTCTGAATTGTAGGAATAAAAAATCGAAAGATACATTTATTTTAACTACAGCACAACTAAAAAATACAAAACCAGAAAGCAGACAGATCCTTTTACAAATACAATTCCTGTCATCTTTGGAGAAATGTAAGTTTTTAATAGACCCAAATTATGCCAATAAGTACAACCCTGAGAGGGCTTCCTCCATGGCTGGCCAGCTCTTCTGGCTGGTGTTACAGGGAGTGGGTCCATCACCCCAATCCCTCTCTGCCCCTTTGGAGTGGTTATTGCATATAGAGATTAGTCCTGAGCAAGCTTTGCATAAGAGCTGTGATTATGGTAAGTCCCTGCATGGGGGCATAGGAGAAGGAAAGTTCCTTCCACTGCCTCACTGTGCACCCTCACAGGGCCAACAACAGGCTGGGATACCACGGTGTTACCACTGAGCTTAGACCAAGTCAAAAGGGATTTTGTTTCAATCAGACTTTGGCCCTGTAATATTGTCTGGGGTTTTGAGCATTTGTCCTTTCTATTTTCATGGTGCTACCACTGTATTTAAGAATCTGATCCTGCATGAGTACTTCCATTGTTATCAGGACTACCTGCATGCATAAGAAAGGGTTTACAGAACCAGGTCTTTAGATTTGTACCAGTAATATGCAAAAATCTATGCCACTGTTGTATCATTGCTCCAAAAATCTGCCATTAAAAAAATAGCCGTACTTCCAGATTATCACTAACAAGATATATTGTGTTAAGAGTTGGCTATCACACAGTAATATGCCAGTTTCAAGTGGGCATGAGTGCTAATGAAATGTAGATTTGAACAGATGGTCTGTGGAATAGGAAGAGTGTCACCTTATCTGCATGAAGCTATTCTTAATGGCAAGCAATGCCAATTTAGAAAGGGAAATGCATACATCATTATAAGGGATTACACATCTTGATTGCTGAAGGCATTATACCATCTAACAATCCCCGGATATCTTTTTCTTCTTTGTCTCCCTGCTGGGAAAATCGAAGGGGAAGGAAAGGTTTGCACATATTAACTACAGACAATAACGATCTTCTATGAATTCAGCCATTTCTTCAGTCTCCCTCACAAAAATTTAAATCACAAATTAGTCTTGTTACCCAGTATTGCATCCATCCACCTAATGACCCTACGATCCCTGAAAAGGTGCATTTTGAAGTACACTTAAAGGTATGCTTTCCTGGAAGAGAGAATGAAGGTATTGTCAATCAAAGCAGATCAGTCATGGTTAGAGAAAACTGTATACTGAAGAGCTTGTTGATTTTTGACACTGGGCTCTCAGAATGCTACTTGCAGGAAAAATTGATTGTTTTTGTTGTTGTTGTTTGGTTTTTGGTTTTACTTCTTATCCAAGCAAAATTATTTTGAAAAAAAATGGGGGCAAGATTGGGGCTTTGAGCCACTGTCTGTATTTAGAAGTTGGGTTGAGGAGGCCCCGCAGATAGCACCTTGTAGGATCAGCCATAAAGATCTGAAGTCTCAAGGTCCCTTCCAGCCCCCTATTTCTATGATTCTGAGTCAACAGGAAGCATTGCCACTGGTTCAGATGGGAGCAGGAATCCCGAGTACTGGAGGCATGTTTAGGAACCTCATTTTGTATGCAGGCTGTGCTAAATAGCCGGTATGGCAGCCATAACGGATCGGTCTGTGACAAAGGCAGTGTCATATGGGGAGGCCTGAGTTGAGCACTGCCGATGGAGCAGGTAAGGATGTAGGACACAGTGAAATTACAGAGACGGATAGGAGCATGGCCACCAAGGGCCTTACATTTCTTGATATGAATGGAAACTTTGCTGAAATTACAACCTGGCCCCTTAGTGTGATAGAAAACACAGCTGAGCTTTTTATCCTAGCCTGGAGAAGAGCGGGTGTTAAGGCTGTCTTTTAAAGTTCTCTGAGTTGCTTTTTAGAGATGCTTTGACATAGTGTAGTTAATGCTTCCTGGGGTTTATTAAGTAAATAATTATTTGGCCATTAGTTAAATTAGACCCAGATGGCAGAGGGTTACTGAGCAGAAACCAAATTATATGAAGCATTTGTTCCTTCCATTAGTAACGCACTAACTTCAAAGTGTGAGCTATTGATTAAGCAGGGAACCTTTTTGTTTAGCCCTAGATGAACACTAGAGACCTTAAGACTAAGCCAGTCCCATAAGTACAGTCAAATATTTGATTTGGAAATGAAATATTGTATGGTAGAAACACACTAATTCACTCAAGTGATGGGAGAGTAAGGACCCTGATCCTGCAAGGAGCTCTGTGTGGGTGACCCCTGTGCAGAGTCGCTTGCAAGATTGGGGCCTAACAATGTTGTGCACAAATTAACAGACCCTTTTCTTTTTTTAAATCCAGGACACAGTATCACAAAGTGTGTTTTGTTCATTTGTTTTGAGACATGTAGTTTCATTTTAACTGCTTATGATAACACAACTGTCACGGGGTCTGCTCACCGCAGGTGGCGCCTCCTCCTTGCCATTCTGGGGATTGGCTCTTTCTGGGGCTAAGGCCCTCTTCTGGTGATTGCTTCACTCATTGTCCTCTCTCGCCCTGCAGCCCCTTTCACTCCAGCTTAGTCTTTGTGATGTGGTCTTCCAGCCAGGCCACCATGGTCCTCCCCTTCAGGGGTACAAAGTCAGGCAAACTGTCCCAAGCAGTCTACTCTTTGTCTGGTCTGGGCCACTTCCCCAGTGGCTGGTAGGAGAACCTAGGCCTGCCCTCTACTGCAGGTTCCAGCTCAAGGACCCTCTAATGATGCAGCCGAGGTCTGCACCATCCTGAACCTGGCTGCCTTTTCCCAGAGTCTCCTACTCCATCTGACTCCCCCACTCTGGGTTTGCCAGCCTAAACTCCCTCCTCTCAGAGAGTAACTGTGGACTAATTTCTATACCACAAACATTCCTCCCTTCCCACAGGGAGCGACTGCAAACTACTTCCCTACAACCCCTTTCTACTACCTGTTCCTGCATGGGTGAGCTTTCCCTAATTAGGGCCTTCCTCTCAGCCTTAATTCTCCCATCTTGCAGCCTAATAGGTTAATTGGCCCCTCTGGCCTCCCTTAAGCCCTTCACAACTACATAACAAAGTAGTAAAGATTCTGTAGTACATTTTGTAAAAGTCAGTCAGTCTTAGGCCCAGATTTTCGGGTCCAGATGAGGTGCACTTAATGTGGGGGGTAGAAGGTGGGTAAACATCATGTTATGCAACACTAGCAGCTTTCCAATCCTGGGGCTGACTGGGAGCAACTTTAGCGCCAAGTGCAATTTAGAGCTGCCTTCAGACTGATCTAATCTGCACCCAGCTGCCTCTAATAGATAGCAGGAATAGCTGGATTGTACAGGTGCTCTGGCCACATCCCCTTTGCTGAGGTCTTTGTCTCTTATTTTTATGTCCTCCTCTCTTAGCATGACTCACCCTTGTGGACCCTGGCAGTTTCATTGCTAGGGGCTTTTGAATCTTACTAATGTAGTTGAATCTGCCATCCATGGGTGAAGTTCTGGCCCTTGTGGAGTCAATCGAAGTTGTGCCATAGACTTCAGTGGGGCCAGGATTTTACCCCATGTGTTTTCATATGAGAACACAAAGTCTTTCTCCTTTGCTTTCCTGTGTTCTGACATCTTTCTTTGCACTATACAAATGTTATATGTTCCCAGGAAACACAGTTCATTTGCTTAATCAAGGTAAAGAAATCCAAGAACACACCAGAACCTGGTGTAGTTCCCAAATAGGATTCTTTGTAGCTCTCCACACACATGTATGTAACAGAAAAGATTTCTTTTTTAAAATGTCCTTTCACACGACTTTCTATGTGTATAGCGTGAAGTGATAACCGTACTGGTATGTAAAAACAAGATGTCAGGGATAGAACCAGCTCCTGCTTCCTCTGCTCATGCAAGTACCTCTATCAAATGTAGTTAGGCTTCCGTACTCGTGTCAGACGAGCTTGATCTGGCTCATTTACAACACTGAGCGACAAGCTCATTCTTTATCTTGGGTTGTTGTCTTAATGAATTTTTTCCCTGGTAAAATTAAGGAGTAGAGACTTTCATAGGTTAGTCATTCAAATTAGGATGTTAAATCATATTTAATTGCCTTAGATGAAATTTTGTTGCACTGCCTAGATATTTCTTTGGCATCCCAACGTGTTTATCTTTCATCCATCTCTGCAGTTTAAATCCCTCAGTTCCTAAAATGAGAAAATAAAAAACGCTTTTATAAATGGCAGCTAGAGGTTGGCTGAACATGTTCACAGAAGTTCAGGCACTTAAGGGCTCATTTGTATTTTACTACCACTGCAGACAGGATAAGTAGATTGAAATAATTGCTGTATGTAATGCTCACAAATTTAAGGAGAGTGTTGCTGCTGCTTCTTTTTTACCAGAGGGGACATGTTACTCTTTACAAAAGATCTTCAATCTGTTTATATATCCTGCAATGCTCACCACTTTCAGTGGTAAGGAGTATGTCTCATTATCCTAGTCATTCCCCCCATAGATCTTTCTTACAGTAATCATGAATGTGTTTATAGTCTCTTGGCTCTTTATGGCACCTGATTTTATTTTTCATTTACAAACAAGAAAACTAAAGCCAAGAGATCAAATGATTTGCCAAGGGCACACAGTGATTCAGTTGCAGAATATGGAATCCAACCTAATCCTCCTGCTCTAACTATTAAACAACCCTATCTTTAAATAGCCTGTAATATAATATATGGATATATACCTATCTCATAGAACTGGAAGGGACCCTGAAAGGTCATCAAGTCCAGCCCCCCACCTTAAATAGCAGGACCAAGGACTAATTTTGCCCCAGATCCTTAAGTGGCCCCCTCAAGGATTGAACTCATAACCCTAGGTTTAGCAGGCCAATGTGCAAACCACTGAGCTATTCCATTTGAATAGCAACTTGTTATCTGACCAAACAAACCAAATCCAAACCCAAGTAGTACTAGTTATGTTGAACTATCTAAGTGCACTAATTAATATATTGTAATTAATATGGCAGGGTAAATAGAAATTGTGGACAAAAACCTTGTTAAAAATGAATTTCCTGCCCAATACTAGTAATTTGTGATCACTGAAAGGATTGATGAGGACAGTTTGGCTACTTCAGAACACTATTAGATTGCCTTAGGGAAGTTGGCTTTTTTACAAATTGCCCAACTAGGACTATCAATTAATTCAGAAGTCTCCTTCTTTCTTTGCCTCTTGATTTCTTGCCTCTAGGAAGGTTAAGAATTTGTAAGTGCAGTGATCGGGTCTGCTTGAGGCAAGTTATTGCATTGTTCCACTTCAGAACCTTGTAAATAAAAGTGTAAGCCTTTAGTGATGAAACCAGTAGCCACATTGGTCATTAATGCCATTTCCATTATAGCTTCTCAGTCGGTTAATGGCATGTTTGATGTTTGTTATTGTTTTATTACTGCATCCTTATGTTACTGACCATTTTTTTTACCCTGGAGATCCAGGACTAAAACATTCACCCCAGTTACATACCTCACTGCTATGACTAGTCATGTGGTCCTGAGAAAAGGTTAATTTACAACATAATACTTCATTTGTGTAAATCCCCTGTGCAGTCCAATCCATGAATTCCCCATTTTATTTCCTTACAAATCCATCAATTCCCTGCTGCTGCTCCTCTCTGAAATATATACATTTCCTTGCTTCCTCCCTCAAGTTTCTCACCCCATCCTCCTTGGTGTGTCCCTTCCTCTCTCTGCCTCACTCCTCAGGATCCTCCTCACAGTCAGGGCCGGCTTTAGCAAGTGCGGGTCCTGATTCCTGGGAGGGCGGGGCTTGTACTCACCGGGCG
The DNA here is from genome assembly GCF_020497125.1 of Mauremys mutica. Classification (NCBI taxonomy): domain Eukaryota; kingdom Metazoa; phylum Chordata; order Testudines; family Geoemydidae; genus Mauremys; species Mauremys mutica. The sequence goes on from NC_059072.1 coordinate 321,949,081, forward strand.
GCGCTACCAGTCTTTGGCAGCACTTCGGATTGCCGGCCGGGAGAGTGGGGTCACGGGGCCGTAGGGCTGCCGTGCTCCAGCCAGGGTCACGGAGCCGTGGGGCTGCTGCGCTCCGGCCGAAGCTCTGGCTGGGAGAGCGGGGCCAGGAGAAGAGTAAAAAAATTTTAAAGGTGCCTAAGGCGCGGGGTCCTCTTAGGCACGGGGCCCGATTCCGAGGAATTGGGCGAATCGGCCTAAAGCCGGCCCTGCTCACAGTGCAATTCCCAACTAGTCTGTGGCCATAGACCAGGGGTCTCAAACATGCGGCCTGCGGGCCGCAGGGGAGCTCCGCAGGGGCCCCCAAGAGAAGAGCGGAGGCTCCCGCCTCCGCCCCTCTCCTGGAGCCTCAGCGTCTCCGGCGGGGCCCCTGAGCCCCGCCCCGCTCAGAGACGCGTGGTGAGGGGGCGGGGCTGGGAGCTCCAACGGGGCCTGAGCCCCGCCCCGCTCAGAGCGGCGTGGGGAGGGGGCGGGGCAGCTGCCTCCGCTCGGCGTGGAGCTCACAGCCCCGCCCCCTCACCACGCGGCTCTGAGCGGGACGGAGCTCAGGCCTCGCCGGAGACGCGCTCGGGTAAGGGGGGGGGAAAGCGGGACCCGCCGGGCCCGGGCCCGGGCCGGGGGGTGGGGGAGGGAAGCGGGACCCGCCGGGGCCGGGCCGGGGGAAGGGAAGCGGGACCCGCCGGGGCCGGGCGGGGGGGGGGGGGGAAGGGAAGCGAGACCTGCCGGGGCCGGGCCGGGGGAAGGGAAGCGGGACCCGCCGGGGCCGGGCGGGGGGGCGGGGAAGGGAAGCGAGACCTGCCACCCCCCCTCCGCGTGTTCCCCCCCCTCCGCCGCGTTGTGTTGCGTCCCTGCCTGACAGAACGCAGCGCGCCTCTCCCCTGCCTGCTGCCCGGAGGGCTCCCAGCAGATTTGCTGTCTGCTGCCGCAGGGTCCTAGTGCCTGCCCTCCGCCAGTACTGGCAAGGCAGGCTGCCCTTACCCTGAGCCTCTCCAACCCCAAACCCTCAGCCCCAGCCAGAGCCCTCATTCCCCCCGCACCCTAATCCTCAGCCCCAGCCCTGAGCACCCCCACATCATGAACCCCTCATCCCCCTGCACCCTAATCCTCAGCCCCAGCCAGAGCCCTCATCCCCCCACATCCTAATCCTCTGCCCCAGCCCTGAGCGCCCCCATATCATGAACCCCTCATCCCCCCGCACCCTAATCCTCTGCCCTAGCCCTGAGCGCCCCCACATCATGAACCCCTCATCTACAGCCCTCACCCCACACTCCAAACCTCTTCCCTAGCCCTGAGCCCCCTCGCATCATGAACCCCTCATCCACAGCCCTCACCCCACAGCCCAACCCTCTTCCCTAGCCCTGAGCCCCCTCCTGCATCATGTACCCCTCACCCTCAGCCCCACAGCCCTCACCCCTGCACTCCCTCCTATCCCCAAACTCCGTCCCAAAGCCTGCACCCCCACCCCCTGCCGCAGCCTGGAGCCTGCATCGAGCACAGAGCCTGCATCCAGACCCCCTCCCCCACCCAAACTCCCTCCCAGAGCCTTAGGCAGTAAATCTAAGTGCGTGTTTTGTCCTTTGAGTGAGGTGCATTACTGAGTGTATATATTTATTAAAACTGCGCGCGCTTAGGGGAGGAGGTGGAGAAGAGACAGGGCAGGGGCGGGGCCTCATGGAAGGGGTGGATTGGGGGTGGGGTCAGGGGCAGCAAGGGGGCGTGTCAGTGATGCGGCCCTCGGGCCAATGCACTAGTCCTCATGCGGCCCTCGGGGTCATTTGAGTTTGAGACCCCTGCCATAGACACAATGTTGCACTAGCTGCATCTCCTCATAGGTAGGTTGGGAACTCTGACATAGGTAAAGTCTCTCCAGTTGGGAGTCTTGGAGGATTAATCATAGAGACTCTGCTTCTGCTCCTGGAGGACTGTAACCATAAACCCACAACCTGTAGCTCTTCCTCACAGCTTTGCGGCTTTCCAAAGTGGGAGACTGAAGCAGCTGTTGGGAAACTGGGAGAGGTCATCTGAAACTGGGAGTCTCCTGGCCAATTTGGGAGGTTCAATAGGCCTGTCATCACACACCTATCTAGAGAGAATGAACAGCTGATACTCAACAGCACCATATTCCTCTATATTTTTACTCACACGCCCCTTCCTCTCGTAGCTGCACATGTTCTCTGCTTAAGCCCACCCCTTTTGTTGATCCGATCCTCGCCCCAGCACTCCACTCCTCTCCCCTCTCCAGTGCTGTGTGCACCAAAGGGCTGATTTCCCAGTGCTCAGAGTCCACAATTAGGCCAGATTTTCAAATGTGTTCTGCACCCAGCAGCTCCCATTGAACACTTGCAGTCAGATTTTCACTTACTGCTCCACTCCCAGTGTGCTGAGGACTGTTCATAATCTAGCCTTTTATTCTGGTACTTACATGGGAGCTGAGCTCTTCTGGAAATCTGGTCCCAAGTCTTGCACCTAATCGTTTGTAGTTTGTATTGAATTTCTTTGATTTAATTATAAACTCCCAGGACAGAGGTGGGTTTTTTTCATAAAATGCTGACCTGCTCTTATCTGGCATAGTATTGCATAGATCTTCTCCTTATATAGTGTCAGGCATTTCTGCTTGCTTCTATAATCAAAATATCACTGCATTCTACTTTAACACTGCAGAGTCAATGGCCTCATGTGCTGCATAAACCTTTACGCAGGACCTGTCATCCGTGAATTTTATCATACAAGAATCTACATGTATAGGTTTTGTATTTATGGATGTGAAATATGTGTGCTCATGTATAATGTGTGCGTGAAGGAAGAAAAAAGCAACTAATTGCCATTTATTAAATTTCAGTATAAAAAAAACTTCATGCAACTCCTTGACTGCTAATAGAACACATGTCCAACATAGCAATACTTGTACAATCTTCATTACTGTCATGGAATCCTCCACCAGAAACTGCAAAGCCAGCTAAACAAGGGGAGATTGAGGGGAGTTCCTCATAAAAGACCAGCATCTGACATCACTGTCTAAATCCAATATGCATGAGACAGTGAATGTAACACCTATGGAGAAGGAATTGCTCTTTCAAGGCTTTTAAACAAAGTTGCTATTTTAAAAAATCACTTAATGGTCTTTTAAAGAACATACATTTCCCCCCTCTTGTTTCAGAGAATCAAAATTGAAGGAGTGAGGAGGCAATGGAGTTCTTTGTTAAATGGCAGCCATAGCACTTTGAAGTCCTTTAAAGAATATTAGCCTTCCTGGGCATTATGCTAGTGCCTCAATTGTGCCTCTGTGATGGCAATTCTTTGGCAAAAAACAATCCTCTTTTCAAGGGCTATGAAACAGTGTTGTTAAAAATATAGCAGGAGTGTTTAAAACACCTTTTAAAGTTGCAGTCCTTTCTCCTTCTGTCCTCGGTAATTAGTGGATACATCTATTTGCTTTGTGTGACCCAGTGATGAATTGGTCTCCTGATGGGATCTGTGCCTTGATTACATTCCTGTTGCTATCCTAAATATTTGGAGGAAGAATTTCCCTACTTAAAAGTGCATGCTTTGTGTTGTGTGGAATTGTTGAGTTTATTTTAAGGGCTATCAACAAAACATACGTAATATGCAGAGGTAGCCTACACAGTTATATATTATATCCATTTCTTCCCATTTTTTGCTGCTTTTACTGTAGCGGAAGACTTGTTTGGACCCATAGATGGTGAATTATTATTTCATGTTTCTACATCCTCAAGTGATTTTAGTGCTAATGAAAAGTGCTGAATTGATAGCCCTGGAGAGAGAGACTCTTATTCACAGAACAAGTACAGCATGGGAATCAGGAGCCAGACTTCCCCACACTGTCTTACAGCTGTGTGGCAAGAAGGAACTTAACCATGTACCGGTAAATGTTAGCGGGGTAATACAGTGTCCAAGCCCATATCCTTGGCTGGTCTGCTGAGACTGCTGCCAATGATGGCAATAGTAATAGTGGTTGTTGTGAAGACGATATCTGTGCCCTAGGAATTTAACTGAGACTTCCAGCTAATGGCAATGCAGTGTGTTTGCAGCCATGCTGGTCCCAGGATATTAGAGACACAAGTCTCTTTTATTGGCCCAACTTCTGTTGGTGAGAGCAACAAGTTTTTGAGCCACACAGTCTGCTAGAGCTCTTCTTCAGGTCTGGGAAAGGTACTCTCAAGGTGGGAGGGATTGTTTAGCAAAAGTAGTTAGTACCTATTGTAAGGGACCATTCAAAGTAGAGTGGCCTGTTAACACCTCTGCAGTCAGAGCCACTCTACCTTAAATGGTCCCTTATAATAGGTGTTAACTACTTATGCTAAACAATCCCTTCCACCTTGCATTTTGCTATCCTGGAAGTAGAGCTCTGTGGGTATGTCTACGCAGCAAAGAAAAACCCACAGCTGGCCTGTGCCCGCCGATTTGGGCTCACGGGGCTCAGGCTACGGAGCTGTTTCACTGCTGTGTAGGCTTCCAGGCTCGGCCCCTGTGGGGTGGGAAGATCCCAGAGCTCAGGCTCCAGTTCAAGCCTGAAAGTCTTCACAGCAATGAAACAGGCCCACAGCCTGAACCCCACAAGCCCAAGTCAGCAGGGCCAGCTCTACCATTTTTGCCGCCCCAAGCAAAAAGAAAAAAAAAAGCCACTCGGACTGCTGAAGAGGACAAAAAAAAAATAAAACCCAGACTGTGCCACCCCAAGAATGGATGGAGTGCCGCCCCAGGCACGTGCTTCCTCCGCTGGTGCCTGGAGCCAGCCCTGCAAGTCGGCTGGCACTGGCCAGCCAGATTTTTCTTTGCTGTGTAGATATACCCTGTGTGACTTGAAAGCTTGTCTCTCTCTCACCAACAGAAGTTGGTCTCACACAAGGTAAGTGAGGTAACATCTTTTATAACTAGTGCAGTGGTTTTCAGACAGTGGTCTGTGAACCACTGGGGGTCCACAGACTATGTATAAGATTTCCAAAGGGGTCCACACCTCCATTGGAAATTTTTTAGGCATCTGCAAATGAAAAAAGGTTGAAAAGTACTGACCTAGTGGCAATGACATTGTGAAAAATCTCAGCTACTTTGGAGTCAGGGCCGGCTCCAGAGCCCAGCGGGGCAAGCACCTGCCTGGGGCGGCCCTTTCCCGGGGGGGCGGCAGGCTGGGCCGGCGGACCTGCCGCAGTCATGCCTGCGGGAGGTCCACCGGAGCCCCGGGAGCAGCAGACCTGCCGCAGGCATGACTGCGGAGGGGACGCTCGGCCGGCGGCTCCAGTGGACCTCCCGCAGGCATGACTGCGGACGGTTCGCTGGTCCCGCGGCTCGGCTGGACCTCCCGCAGGCATGCCTGCGGCAGCTCAACCGGAGCCGCCGGACCAGCGAACTGCCCGCAGCTGCGGGAGGTCTAGCCGAGCCGCGCGACCAGCGGACCCTCCGCAGTCATGCCCGCGGGAGGTCCGCTGCTCCCGCGGCTCCGGGGCGTCTCCCGCGCATGACTGCTTGGGGCGGCCAAATTTGTAGAGCCGCCCCTGTTTGGAGTTTTCCAGCTACCATGAACTTTACAGTTGTTGAACTGTGCACAGGGACCTAGGGCTAGTCTACACTGGCAATGTCAAAGTGCTGTCACTTTGACAAACCCTGCCTCCACGAGAGGCATAGCTACGAGTGCTGGTGCACTGTCTACACTGGCGCTTTACAGAGCTGAAACTTGCTGTGCTCAGCGGGGGTTTTTTCACACCTCTGAGCGAGAAAGTTGCAGCGCTGTAAAGTGCCAGTGTAGACAAGCCCCTAGTTTTACAGCCCTAGAATGCACTGTAATCATTCAAAGAACTTTCTTATTCCTGCTGGAGAAATTAGGCCAGGTCCACACTACAGGCCTATATTGGTACAACTATGTTGCTCAGGGGTGTGAAAAATGCACATCCCTGAGTGACACAGTTGTAACAACCTAACCCCCAGGTAGATATGCGCTACTTTAACATGTAGGTCAGGGGTCGGCAACCTCTGGCACGTGGCTTGCCAGGGTAAGTATCCCAGTGGGCCGGGCCAGTTTGTTTATCTGCCGCGTCGGCAGGTTCAGCGGACCGCAGCTCCCACTGGCTGTGGTTCACCGTCCCAGTCCAATTGGAGTGGCAGGAAGCCGCGGCCAGCACATTCCTCAGCCCACGGCACTTCCTTCCGCCCCCATTGGCCTGGGACGGCGAAATGCGGCCAGTGGGAGCTGCAATCGGCCAAACCTGCCAACGTGGCAGATAAACAAATTGGCCTGGCCCGCCAGGGTGCTTACCCTGGTGAGTCGCATGCCAGAGGTTGCCAATCCCTGATGTAGGTGTTAGCAGGGCAATACAGTGTCCAGGCCTGTACCCTTCACTGGTCTGCTGAGACTGCTGCCAAGGATGGCAACAGTACTAGAGGTTGTGGTGATGAAGACATCTGTCCCCTAGGAATTGAACTGAGACTTCCATAGCTACCACCTCTTGGGGAGGTGGATTAACTATGCTGACGGGAGAAGCTCTCCCATCGGCGTCTTCACTAAAGTGCTGTAGCATTGAACATGAAGACAAGCCCTTAGTCTTGAAATGTCAAACAGTTCTAAGAACCCTCACCTTTACCTTCTTCTGTCCATATTTTCTAGGTATCCCTTTTCATGACTTGCAGGATAACAAGGGCATTTGCCTGTCTTAAGTGGAGCCATTGAGAACCAGAGAGTGTGTTCTGTTATCCTGCAGGCAAGTAAGTTCTCACAGCTTTTTCAGAGCATGACACTGCATGTAAAGATTGAATAAGCACATCATTGAGTTTGTGATACTTCTGGCCTGATTTGCAGAGGTGCTAGAAGCCCACAATTCCCACTGAACTCAGATTAAAGGTGCTCAGTACCATGGTGATGTGAATCTGAATGGAGCAGAATAGAATAGGAATTTCAGCACCTCTGAAAATCAGACCATTCCAGTCTGGCTGACTGACACCTTGACAAGTATTAGAACTGGTCATGCTGAATGATTGATTAATTGGCCTGCTATAGGCTCTTTTGGACTTGTTTGGCTGCTTCTGTTTTAGGTAGCTATGGGATATATGAAAGAACCACAGTGAACAAATAAAATTCATTTTCAACAAATTAGTTCTTTTAACAAGTTTGCTCTGTCAACAATTGTCTGTCCTGGGATATGTTCCAAACAAATGGAGAGACTCCCTTCCCCTTAGTTCGCCTATGTTGACTCAGTTTTAAATGAGTCATTGCTACTGCCTTTTGGCTCTAACTTGAGAGGGACTGAGCTGTCAAATCAGAATAAATCACGAGAATGGAGCCATGCATTTTCAGCAGGAAGGTAAGAGTAATGGATCCCCTTGTTTTGCCACTGACTTGCTCTAGGATCTTGAACAAGTCACTAAAGCCAAAATATTCAAAATTGGCCACTCATTGTAGGTTCCTCAAATGTTGTTGTCTTAGGGTCTGAGGTTGGCAACCCAGAATCTGAAACATCCAAAAGTAGAGGCCACTTTTGAAAATTTGGGCTTTAATCTATATGTGCCTCACTTTCCCCATCTGTATAATTGGTATAATAAGGCCTTAATTCACATGTCAGTTGTAAGGCCTAAATTCATTAATGTCTGTAAAGTGCTTTGAGATCCTGAGCTGACAGGTGTAATAGAAATGCAAAAATATTATTTTGTCTTTCCCCTCTATGTACTGTAGAATAAAATCAAGATCATTCTGTTTACTGAGGTGATAACAAGGATTCTGCTGTAAATCTGCCCAGGAAAAGAGGCATTCTGCAGCTTTAAAACTTTAGAATGTCTTCTACACCAGCACTTGATTTCCTAGGCTTCATATTAAGACAAGAAATCTCCAAGAGATTTGTCAGACAAGTTTCTTTGTGGGTTTGAATGCTGATTTTATTTTATTTTTTGGCTGTCTGGTTCTGGCTCCTGCTTCCCTTCCTCATGCGTGTGAAGGACTGTAACCAGGGCGGGCAAGTGGGGAAGCCACCCAGGGTGCAAAGCTGCCGGGGGTGGAGAAATAGAGCAAAAAAAGATGAAAAAAACTGGTAAGGGGCTCAAATATGTTTGCTCGCCCCAGGTGCTAAAAGGCCTAGTTACACTTTGTACCTCTGACCTGCCTGGGAATTGACCTTTTACTTTAGTTGTACCTAAATTTCAGTTTCTCATAAAGTTCCAAACCACAGAACAAAGTCTGCTGCTTCACCACAGCATCATCTCAAATATACATTTACATGGCAGCACAGGAAATGAGGACTCTGGTGACTGATTTGAGGCTAAGGAAAATGTAGTTACTTCTTGGCTGTCCTTTAACGATATAACAACTTTTACATCCGATGGAGCCCTGTAATACGGGACTTACGCAAAGCTCAGTAAAGTCAAAGGAAATACTCCCATTGACTTCAGTGGACTTTGGATCTGATCCATAGCCACCACCCCTCTTCCCCACCTCGTTAGGAAGCTTCTGCTGCCCCTGCCTCTGCAGATAAATGGCAAAATTGTACTTCTCCTACTCCAGTGAAGCCACATAGGCAATTGTAAATTCTCTTCTAGCACTGAAGAGCATGTAGTGGAGCTCTTGCCTGTCTGTAATGCAAATTGCCCAAAGCATGGCCACTTCCCTGAGGTCATGTCTACCCTACAATATTATGTTGACCTAACTTAGGTCGGCACACAGCCACAGCAGTGATTCAATTGCTTGTGTGCGTGCTCGCAGGAGTGCTTGTATCAATTGTATTTTCAGTGTGTAGCATTGTAGGATGGCTCCTGAAAGTCAATAACACGTTTCTACAGCTAGGTTCATGCAAGGCAGCTTGTGTCCCTCTAACCCTGTAGTGTAGACCAGGCCTGAGAGGTGCCTGTCTATCTTACATCTTGATATAGTGCTATACCTGTGGTTCCTGAAAGCTGCTCTACCCACTCATTCCCCCTCCGATAGTGTTTTGCACCCTTCAGAGTTATAATTAAGCCCCAAACTTTTATTTTTGCCTGTTTCCCTTTCACTCACCTACTACAGTAATTAATCTTGTTGCACACAGTCATTATTTTTGCAGGTGCAAATAGTAGAAATAAATGGTATGGTCTATCTTTAATGCTTGTTCCTATTTAAATTCTATGCCGATGGATGTTTGGCCTGTGTTCCTCTTGGTTTGCCATTTTGTCGATATTGTCAAATGCAATTTACGCATGATGAACTCCTATCCATTGTAAACATCTTGTAACCTGCACAGTATTTAACTAGACATCTGTGGTTATTAGCTTCTTATATTGCATTGTTCTTCCTCCATGTATTAATTTTATATTTGACACAATAAGCCAGTCCCGTAAACTCTTGTTTCAGTATGAGCAAGTGAACATGAATGTTACATATAAGAATGTTTTAAACAAAGGAGCCTTTAATGAAACACCAGCATAAGTTATGCTGATTTCTTCTCTTGCTTCAGTTTTGTAAGTATATGTTTAACTTGGTGATTTCACACACTGGTTGGAACCATTCGTTATATATTAACTTGGAGCTCGATCTGAAAAGGTACTGAGTGTTCCTGTGATGTGCCAAGTGCCTTTCACACCCAGTGGGAGTGGAACACACTCAGCACCATACAGGACTGGCCCTTAATACCCAGGCAACAGCAGGCACTTTAAACCAAGCAGATTTTCTGTGCTCTAGTGTGAGACAAGGTTCATACGGTAGTTATATTTTCATGCAATGGATTTTCATGCACTGACATTAAATCTCATCTAAAAGAATCAATGGCTGTTGGAAGACTTAAAAATAGAGGTATGTGGATTGGTATTTAACTATGTTTAGTGTTCGTTATGATCTCAGTTGTCCTAACTGGTGCTGAAGAATATTAAAGAAAATCCCGTATCTTGTGTTACTAGAACCGATCTGTGTCCAGAATCAGAATATTAGATTGAGGCGAATGTTTTCACTCTTTTGTCTTTAGCTTCAGTGTGACTTCCACCACTGTAGTTTCTCAAGCAACACTGTAGAAAAGTGTTTTTTATGGTTGTGGATGATCTGAGTAATTTATCTAAATAGAATATCTGTATATTACATGTTATTGCATCTGTAAATTGTACAGCTGTGAAGTCTTTTGCACATAGATGGCTAAAGCTGACTCAGTAGACACTTAAATCAGAGCTTAGGGGACTGGTTTGTTAGGAACTATCCATGCTAGTAGTTCCCAAGTTCTGAAACATTTTTTCAAGGTCAGTTCTGGAAAAGTGTTTTCAGTAATATGGTTGTGCCAATTGTTGTGGACACTCTGGGCCTCATCCAGCTCAGTGGGAGTCCTGTTGTTTCAGTAGGAGTTGGAGTAGGCCTGATATGCACAGAGTCATATCCTGGTCCACTGGAAGTCAGTGGGAGTTTTGTTATGGACTCCAGTAAGATCAGGCTTCAGCCCATTAACTTATTCTTAAATGTACACTAACACAGCAGAAATTTTAAAAGGTCAAAATTATGAAACAGCACTGAGGAAACAGATCAGCTGCTTACATTTTAGGAAAACAAGTAAATAATCAGCGGTTCAAGCCCTGACCCAATTGAAGTTGATGTCAAAATTCAGATTTACTTTAATGAGACCAGGATTTTGCACAATATGTGCAGACTAGAGTGTTTATCCTTCCTCCTTCTCTGGAATTTATATAACTTTTCCAGAGAAACAGGTCTAAACTTCTGTGTTGTTTATAAGGGAAGAGAGTTGTATACAAATGGAGTTTTCTCCCTTCACTAGTAAATGGCACTTGCCATCATTAAGAAAGTGTGGAGAAAATAGTTGACTTTTGTTCTGGATTCACTTGCTAATAGTGCTAATTAGAAGCTGAAAACAACATCATCATTTTGCATGCAGTCTTGCACTTCAAGTCTGTCAGAGGAGAGTGCCTGCAGCATTGTTGGACTGTCAGAACTGAAATGGAGATGACTATAAGGGAGGAGCAATGGCTGTTTTAGGGATTATAGGATGAGCCCTAGTTTAGTTTTGACAAATTATTCTGTGTGATAATTCCTGTGTCTTCTCAAAGTAAACCACCCGACTGTTGGAGACTATTTTGGCCCCAATCCTGAAAACACCTACATATGTGAATAGTCCCATGTGACTACCTAAGTAACTTTATGCATGTGAGTGAACGGGACTAGTCATGTGCTTAACATTACTCAGACATGTCAGTGTTTGCAGGATCAAGGCTTTAATGATTAATTTGAACTGAAATCAGTACAGATATAAGTATGCTACACTCAAGCAAGTTTGCTGGGATGAGGCAGTCAAGTTTGCCAGGTGTTTCTTGTGAGTAAACAAAAGTAAAAAAGAAGTAAGTGAGAAAAAGAGGTGTAGTAGGAGACAATCATAAATTAGCAAGAGGCACCTGTGTACCTAAAGTACAATTTGCTAATCTAGCAGCTAGCATTTTTCATGTGTAGGAAGTTAAAATGAATAGGTTGCCCCTTAAAAGGAAAATGGAAATATAAGTGGAAGTTTATGTAAACAGAGTGGGCTCTCCATAACAAAGAAACATTTATCAAATACTTTCACTGTAAAATGAAGGCACCATTAGATTCCATGGCAGGAAATTGTAGCAATTACACATCATTTTCTCTGGGAAGATAATTTTCCTATTTGTATCAATGAGTTTGTTCTTGCATACTAATTTATTTTTAATATTAACAAAATGTAAACATGTTTAATACTGTGAGACTTAACCCATTGAAAACTCTTGATTTGATTCTCCTTTCACTTAACACCAGTTTAAATCTAGAATAATTTGTTTTTTATTTTTAGAACCAAAACTTTCCCAGTTGTGCTCACATCTACACCTAAAAATATTCTCAAATGTGACTATTTTTTACAAGCACAAATTTAGGATCTTTTATGCACTGTTCTTTAAATGTTTAAAATTCAAAGTACAGAACATTGTGCATAGAATGTTATGGGATTAGTGTATTTATTAGGCTGCAACATAAATGATTTAAACTGAAGTGTTGATCTGACCACGAAAAACACTGCATTCCAAATATATAAATAAATAATGGCCCATTGAATTCCAAAATGCTTTTTAACTAATTAATATATTTTCTTGATTTGGCTCGGTTAGGATAATATCAGTCAGCTGAGATAGCTGGTTACGGTGGTGCATTTTTTTACTCTTCTGTTTGTAATATTTTACTCTTTCACAGGAAAAGCAGCGTGTTTCCAGTGTACTTCGTGAAAAGATTATTTCCTACAGATCTTTAAGATGTTCAGAATTAAAACTTTCACATAAGTTTTGTCTAGCTTGGATAATTACCTGTTGCTGACAGTGGATGTCAGCAGTGGGTCAGGTGGACAGGTGCTAAACATGGTCTAAGCAGAAGTGTAGAACAAGAAAACCATGGATAAAACAGATTTAAAGTGAGCTGATTTTAATACACTGTTAAAGGTTGGGCTGAACCAATTGCTGGTCCCATTGTCAGCAATGGGTATTTTTCCTAGTGTAGATAAGGCTATAGATTTTTTTTAAACCACTTTAAGAAGAATTTATTCCAGGCAGTATGTTTACTGAATGATTTTTATAAACAATGATTTTAGAGGTATATAGAAATAATGTATGTACATATATGGGCATATGCATTATGGAGGCCTTTGGGATTTGTATATAAAGCAGAATTAGAATCCCTCTGTTTAATGACTGATTTTAATATTTGGCACAATAACTCTTCATGGAATTGTATTTTTCGTGTAATTTTTAAATGAAAGTATTTTCTCACTTTTGCAGAGGCAATATTTTAAAATATTCCCTGATTGCACTTTTGTCCTGATAATTTTGCATTTCTTTGGGTTCCTCTCACTAAACAACCACTATCTGTACAAACACACATATTCCAATAATATCTCAGGCACAGGCCACTTCTGACATTTAAAAACTAAATACACAGAGGGAATTATTCCCCTTACTCATAATAACCTGTTCAAGCTACACCAAGATTAGACAATGGCATTTTTTATACCCATCAGCCATTTCCATTTTCCAGCGCTGCCAGCCTGCCCTGATTTACCATATTGTCCTCACAGAGACCATGGGGAGCTAGGAAGGCAGGCTGAACAGCAGGGAGAATGAGGATGGGCTGTGGAGGAAAGAGATGGGGACCTAGGGGTCCATGGCATAACATGTGGTAGAGTGAAACACGACACACAGATAGGGTGACCAGATGTCCCGATTTTATAGGGATAGTCCCAATATTGGGGCTTTGTTTTATATAGGTGCCTATTACTCCCCACCCCATCCTGATTTTTTCACACTTGCTGTCTCCTCACCCTACACACAGAGCACAGAATGTGTTCTAGAGATGTCACAGCAGGCTGGGGGCCGGAGCATTCCTATGCTTTGCTATTCCCTAGATGCCGCAAGTCCCATGGTACAGGTTAGAGCAATCAGTAACCCCTGGCTAGCAGTGTCACAAACTGCCTCCCTTGTTACTTGCTCTAGAATTGGGACTCAAACCTCTGCCTCAGTTTTTAACAGACAGGCAGCCAAATTCACGGGGGTGGGGGAGGGGAGGTCGGTGCTGAAGTTATTTCAGTTACATTTTTTGCCCTGAGATTTGACAAGGTCTTTTAAAAGGGATAAAGTCACTGACAAAAATAGAATTGTCCATTTTGTTATTTGGAATCTTTACGCAAAGACAGGACTTATTGAAGTAAATTAACTACTGTTGTAAGGAAACTTGCAATCTTACGGTTCAGAATGATACCATGATTATACAAGACATAAATTAGTCAAGTTCAGAAACTCTAGCATCAGAATAAATCAGGCAGAAAGGTCTTCCAACAGCTGCCTTAGCCTGAACTTTTTCTGGAAAACTAACTTTCTTGCTTTGGGTCTTGTCACAGGTGCACAAAAGCAGTAGATTATTTTTATTCATATATAGGCTTTTGTATGGCACTCATCACTATGGTATCTGAGCACCTCACAATCATTAATAGATTTGTCCTCCCAATGCCCATTTGAGGTAGGGAAGTATTATTACGCCCACTTCTTTACAGATGAGGAATTCAGACAGAGAAAGAGTGAGAGCCCAAGGTCGCACAGAAATAGAACGCAGAACTCCCGTGTCCCAGTCCAGTGCTTCAACCACAACACTATTTGCTCTGTCTGAGATGTGAATTTTCCTTTTTTAAAAGACTTTGACATTGCTTTCAATACTGGTGAAATTCTGAACATTTGACCTCTACTTTTATTTCCAATTGGTTCATTCTTGACAGCAACTGGAATAACTGAGTTCATTTGAAGTCCAAGGACACTAAGAAAAAGACTCTGTAGATAGACCTTGCCTTTTTTTTCCTTTTTTTTTTAATCAAAGGGCCTATTTGCTCTGTGGGAGGGGAAGGTTGAGCTTGGCAGAGAGACACAGAGACATTGAGAGTATTACATTTGTGGCATCATTTCCCTCCTTTCTGAGGGGAGCTCTTCAGTGGTCAGGATCTGCAGCTGTGCAGAGGCAGGCTAGGGCCTTAGAGGGGGCACCACAGACCCCATAAACTCATGTTTGTGGGTAAATTAGTGCTGTCCCTGTCGGCATTAACATACTGGTGGTCCCCAGCACAGTTTGGAAACCAGGTCCACTAGTCCAAGTGTTGACCAACTGTAGTGCAGAAGTACAAGGCCTCTGGACAGATGGGCCATCTGCAGAGCTCAGGGGATCTGTGAGTTTAGGAAGTCGAACACTTAGCTACTTCAATAAGAGGTCAAACTCAGGCCCAATGGAATAATTCTAGGGAAACTCTGCGAGTCTTAATTTGCAGAGTTTCCTCCCCCACACAGTAATAACCCAACTAGTGGAATAATTTGATCTTCAGCAATAATTTGACCCTGAGCAAGTTTGCGGATTACACTAAGATGGGGCAGAGGAAGATATGCTGGAGGGTAGGGATAGGGTCCAGAGTGACCTAGACAAATTAGAGGACTGGGCCAAAAGAAATCTGATGAGGTTCAACAAGGACAACTGCAGAGTCCTGCACTTAGGACGGAACGATCCCATGCACCGCTACAAGCTGGGGATGGACTGGCTAAGTGGCAGTTCTGCCGAAAAGGACCTGGGGACAAGAAGCTGGATATGAGTCAACAGTGTGCCCTTGTTGCCAAGAAGGCTAATGGCATATTGGGCTGCATTAGTAGGAGCATTGCAGATCAAGGGAAGTGATTATTCCCCTCTATTTGGCACTGGTGAGGCCACATTTGGAGTATTGTGTCCAGTGTTGGCCCCTCCAATACAAAAAAGATGTGGACAAATTGGAGAGAGTCCAGCGGCGGGCAACAAAAATGATTAGGGGTCTGGAGCACATGACTTACGAGGAGAGGCTGAGGGAACAGGGCTTATTTAGTCTGCAGAAGAGAAGAGTGAGGGGGGGATTTGACAACAGCCTTCAGCTACCTGAAAGGGGGTTCCAAAGAGGATGGAGCTAGGCTGTTCTCAGTGGTGGCAGATGACAGAACAAGAAGCAATGGTCTCAAGTTGCAGTGTGGGAGGAATAGGTTGGATATTAGGAAAAACTATTTCACTAGCAGGGTGGAATGGGTTACCTAGGGAGGTGGTGGAATCTCCATCCTTAGAGGTTTTTACGACCCGGCTTGACAAAGCCCTGACTGGGATGATTTAGTTGGTGTTGGTCCTGTTTTGAGCAGGGGATTGGACTAGATGACCTCCTGAGGTCTCTTCCAACCCTAATCATCTATGATTCTATGACCCTAACTAATTAGACAGTGGCTGCTACTGAAGGGAAATGAAGTAATTTAAAATTTTTTAGCTTTCAGGCTATTAGTCTTACTGGTGCCAATTCAGCCTTCATATAGAAGTCACTGGGAGTTGTGACTGTCTGAGGAAAGAATTGGGCACCCTATGTATGACAGGAGTTGATATCAACCCTGTGCACAGCTTGCATGAAATGAGCTACTTGTAGCTTCTATTAATCTGAGATTTTTATTACTGACTTTTATCAATTAAAATGATGTTTATAGTGATCCAATGCAAAGGAAGCCAGCCATTTATTTATCTGCCAAAATATGAAGGGATGATGAATTTTAATCACTTAAGTTTGAAAATTTTGCCATTGATTTTAGTATTATTAAAGAAGAAGGTGGATTTTAAGGAAGAGGAGATAGCACTGTGATGGATACCAAATGAAGGCTTGTAATAATAACAACAGTAAAACAACTAAGGCTACAGTTTTGGCATGGAAATTTTTAGTAAATTTCACAGCAGAGGTGCAGGGAAAAAAGCAATATGTCACAGAAAGGTCACCAGATGATCCTCCCGGAGCCCTAGAGGGAGGTCCTCATGACCAGCCCAATCCCCCTCGAACCCTCGGGAGCCCTGAATACCACCAACTCGATCCTCCTGGAGTCCCTGCCTTTTCCGCAAGGGCCTCCTTATCTTACCCTCCCAACTGACAATCCGCTGGTTTAAAATGTGAAGGTGGCAATGACCCTTTGGCCCCCTTGTCTCTGGCGCAAGTGGAGGCAGGCCTGGGCCCTACCCATCCTCAGGACAGGAGGCACCACTGCGGAGTGGGCTCATCATGTATTTTATTCAAATTCACAATTACTGGGAACACTATGGTCTCCGTGCCAAAATTGTAGCCTTAATAATAACAGGTTCATAGTTAAAGTTGTCAGCCACATTGCATTCTTAGCACACGTATCATCATTTAATGGGAAATTATCCCAAAATTAGACAGACATTATCATAACCTATGAAAATTACTGGAGCTTTTCATTGTTGTATCCCTATTTTAATGTATTGTTTCTATAACTTTCCCATTACGAGATTTTGTGATCAAGCAGTTTACTTGCAACTAAATGGAAAATAAACTTTAAAAAAAATCAAAGATGTGGCAGCTATATAACAAACCAGAGGTAGAATTAGCAAGAGGAAGCCTTTTTTTTTTTTCCCTTGGAATATATATAGGAACATGAGAGAGATCATAGCTGAATCTTTTGGTACAGTAGACATGCCCACGGATGTTAATTTCAGCTTACACTATGCAATAATAAAGGCAATACAGTAGAACCTCAGTTATGAACACCTTGGGAATGGAGGTTGGTCGTAACTCTGAAATGTTTGTAACTGAACAAAACATTCTGGTTGTTCTTTCAAAAGTTTACAACTGAACATTGACTTACTACAGCTTCGAAACTTTACTATGCAGAAGAAAAATGCTGCTTTCCCTTTATTTTTTTAATAGTTTATGTTTAACACCCTACTGTGCTGCGTTTGCTTTTGCTTTTTCTTTTTTTTTGGTCTCTCCTGCTGCCTGATTGCGTACTTCCGGTGCCAAATAAGGAGTGTGGTTAACTGGTCAGTTCGTAACTCTGAGGTTCACCATATATAATTGTAAAAAGAGACTAAACAAATAGAAGTCCTCATGCTAATTTAAAACACTAATAACACCGGAAAATAGACTAGCGGCACAGAATTCTTGTGGAGGTTGGTTTTTTTTTCCCCCCCTTCCTTTTCTAACATAGTTCAGACTTGGATTGCTGTGACTTTCCTATGCACTTACAAACCTGTAATTGTCCAAAGCTTATTGGCATAGCAACCAAGATAACAGCTCTGTTGAGTATTTCTCTTGCATCATACTGGCTCAGTCATGCTGTCGAGACCTGTTGCTTCAGTTTTTTCTATTCTGTAATTATAATAAACATTGTAGATATTATGAACTAGTGGAACTTTGCAGAGGTTTTTTTTTAACTAATTTCTAATCAAGTGTATTGGTTGCTTCATTACAAGGTATTTCTTCAGCAGCTAGGTTTTTAGTAGATTTTTATACCTGGGAAGGGGATAAGATAGAACCCTGGCTCCTTTGCCTCCTCTTAAAAGCACCAGCCTTCAAGATGGAGGACATGCTACAGGTGTTACAAATTACTCTGTCTACCCCTTACTCCTCTACCTCCAGCACAACAGGAAGCAGTGGGATGCATTGTGCCTCACAGATGAAATGTTGCCCCTTGCTATGGATGATGTGCAAATAACAGAGAATGTCAGGGTTGGAAGGGACCTTAGGAGGTAATAATTGGAGATATACCAATCTCCTAGAACTGGAAGGGACCTTGAAAGGTCATCGAGTCCAGCCCCCTGCCTTCACTAGCAGGACCAATTTTTGCCCCAGATCCCTAAGTGGCCCCCTCAAGGATTGAACTCACAACCCTGGGTTTAGCAGGCCAATGCTCAAACCAGGTCATGTAGTCCAACCCGCTGCTCAAAGCAGGACCAATCCCCAGACAGATTCTTGCTCCAGTTCCCTAACTGGCCCCCTCAAGGATTGACCTCACAGTCCTGGGTTTAGCAGGCCAATGCTCAAACCACTGAGCTATCCCTGCCCTGATCACTAATGTACACGGATAGCGTGTAAGAGACCTGGACTACACTGTCCCTACCAGGGTCTGCAAGAGGAAGATGGATGGCTGCCTGATAAGCTAAGACCTGCATGTAAAGCTGTTCATTGCTTGCAGATTGGTTCTCTCTGTAATGCTTTTGTTCTAAATAAATATTTGGCTTTATGAAGGCTGGTTGGTCACTGGTTAACCCTGTTATAGCCCCTGTGGGAGAGCAGAGTGACAAGTGCTGAACTGAACTCGGACTTGCTACAGTGATCACAGTGAAATGCAGCCTAAATCCCAGGTCTGCACAGAGATTGCAGGTTCCATGCCCTGAAAAAGGTGATTGCTAGAGGCCTGAGACCCAGTGGGATACCCTTATAGAGGCTACAAAGGGGTGAGAGGTGCAATTACTTCAGGAATTCTGACAGTGTGATGGCAGTATGTTGGGATGATTTAGTAAATGTCTATCTGTATCAAACTGGGAGGGGTTAGGATGGGATGTGGAGTTGGGGCAAGGTTGGGAAGGGAACAAACACAGATATAGAACACTTTGGTTGTCTGAGGAAACGTTAGTCACAGCAGTTCTTTTTTCTCCCTTGGAAGACGACATGAGAGAAGGATCCTGTCTGGTGATTGGATGAACACCATGCAATGTCTTTTTGCAGTGGAAAGGGGCTTGTGGTGCTGAACTGAAACTTCAGGGAACAAAATAAAGTTGTGGGGTATCTTTCTTTCCTTGTCCATTTCACCTCTGTTAGTTTGTCGCAGAGACAGAATTATCTGGTGATGCTGGGGTGTACGGAAGTTGGTGTTCAAGCTTCATTTGTATGGAAATTTCTGTATGCAAGCTGAGAATAGTCAGTATCCAGCTGTGTCTCCCAGTAGAACCCTGTGCGGTTACAAAATTTGTATCCATATCCGATCTGCAAACACAGTCCGTGGGTATCTGCAGATTTGCAGGGCTATAGATATAACATTTGGATTCATATCCATCCGTGATCCACAAACTTGGTCTGCAGATATCCTCGGATATAAAGCAGATATCCACAGATTTGCAGAGCTCTACCTGCAAATATGTCAGCAAACTTCTGATGTAGCAGACAGTCCAGCTGGCCTTGTGGTTCAATGGCAGTGCAAATCTGCTTGGTCCAGCTTCACAGCTGACCAAACTCCATGATTCAATAATATGTAGAGGGGTGACCATTAGCAGAAACATGATTGAGCCTTAAATCAGTCCCTTTGATTCAGCGAGTGCACCTCTCCCTTGTTATTTAGTCTCACTAAAATGTCACTTACTGAATGAGCAGGGCAGCCTCTGTGAGGGGGCCTCAGCTCTAGAATTCAGAACCCCTTGCTCTATAAGAGCCCATATTTCTGATCCTCCTGAGCGTACTGCAAGACCCATTTATTTCCCCAGGCATGTTTGGTGGGGATCGGTTGAGAGATGTGATGACAGGATGGCAAGGTTGCAGTTTGATAGTTATTTGGTGGGAGGGGGTTATAAAGAACTATTAATAGTTTTTTTAAATATAAATATTAAGAATAAGGATAATAGATAAATTACGGCAATGAGGCAATCTGATACCTGGGTGATAGGTGTGGTATCTGAACCTGAAAAGAGCAGAACAGAAAAAAATAGAATCTAAATGGCTATAATCAAGTGCTAACAAAGAGCCCACTCTAGCTGTCTCTGATAGTCAGTATGTTTTCCTCCCAACATGTGGTTCCCCCATCATCTTAATATACTTTTCACTTAACAGAAAATCTATTTCTAATAACTTTAAAAGAACAGAGAGAAAATGTGCATGGGACCAAACTTGTGACACACTTCACTGCTGAATCTCTGTTCCTTCCCACTTTTCTGTATTTTGCATCTCCACAGTCCTCCCCTCTCTCTTTTTTTCCCTTAAACTTTTGTGAGTCACAAGATAAAGGTAGAACGCAGCCTTCCTAATTGGAAACAGGAAGTTGTCTTTATGTTTGGACACAATGAGCTATTTATTGAAAACTGCTCTTCTGTAGTATGAAGCATCTCTTCATGTCATGCTGTCTTAATAATGCCTCTTGAGGATGGGAACACAATAATAGCATCACAGTGAGACTCAATGGGGATATAAATAGCATTCGAACAGACTGAAAGGCCGAGTCCCTCGTTAAGTTGTGTGCAGCTGCAATGGTGTAGGTGGATGAGTAAGACCAACACTGAGAGGGGACAATGGTAACCTGGTACATAGGGGACTTTTTTTCACTGATGGCGTCATTCCATCCTGCTATTGTGTCCACCCTAAATTAGATCTGTGTGCCAAATGGAGTGCAGCGAACTAAGTGAAACAATCTCTCAACGCAAATCCAAAAGAACATTTTAAATGATAAAACTGAAGTCTATTTCAGTTATTTATAAGTTGTATTTCAGCACTCTTTTGGAACCCAATTTGACACACTTTCTCGCATTGATCATTTCTGTACTCCACAAGCAGTCCTATTGCAGTCAGCACGGATATGTCTACACTAGATATACAGGGGATATACCCGCGCTAGCCCTGATGGAGCTAGAATACTCAAGTAGCAATGAAGCCGTGAGCAGTGGGAGGGGCTGGCCGCCCAGAGTTTGTACCCATGATCTTGGACAGAATTTACTCAGGGTGGCTAGTTCTTCCTGCTGCAGTTACACTTCTGTTTTAGAATGCGATCGGAGCTAGCACAGATGTAGCTCAATGAGCTAGAATTTGTACCTTTACTCGCTTAGGTATTAATGTGAGTAATAGGGTGAACAGATGTCCCAATTTTATAGGGACAGTCCCGATTTTGGGGGCTTTTTCTTATATAGGCACCTATTATCCCCCCACCCCCTGTCCTGATTTTTTACATTTGCTATCTGGTCACCCTAGTGAGTAAGAGCATCAGAACCTGGCTTTTAGTGAACAATTATAAAGTAGCTATATGAGGAGACTTGTATTGGTGATGACTCCTCACTTGCCTCTGTCAAATTAAGAAAATTAATCAGTTTAAACCAAGCAGCCCTTTGAGCCCTTTCCTTAACAGTATGGTTCATGAACTGGAATGGGAGATTTACATGCCAAGATGACAGAGCTATTGAATTTGGAGAATTCCTTTTGGTATATTATTATGCCTGTTAGAAACGTACACAAATAGAAACAACCGTAGTATATTTGAAACCTAATTTATACATAAAACAGACAAAATTAATTTGCAGTGCGTATTCAGATGTCTACTGTTCCTCACTTTTAAACTATCCAAATTAAGAGCTTGATATTGCTCCCCTTGAATTCAGTAGAGGAGTTGCTGTTAATTTCCCTGAGAGCATGACTCAGCCTAATATCCCCAGTGGGACTTATAAAGGTTCTCATGAGGGTAATTGTTTGCAGGACAGAGCCTTAGTCTGTCTGAGATGCAAAAGACAGATACAAATTGCAACATTAGGTAAATACTGTAAACCTCAGAAAACACTCTATAGTTTAATGAAAGAGAATCAGTTATTCTAATACTTTCACCTATTCAAAATTGCGTTGGGGTGCACATTAATGTAGGATGATTTAAAAAAAAACCACACTCAGAATATTGCGTTTACCCCACACCCCACCATCCTCCCCAGCTGTGTGCAGTGTAGCAAATTATTTTTTGCCATGTTTTTCTTGAGTATTAATAAGCTCCCAGTCTCTCTCTCTCCTTTAAATATACTTTTAAAATCCCAGTTTTAAAATAAGAATGAGAAAGAATCACAAAATATCAATGGATGAGCAACAGGGTTCTTCCTCCTCCATTGGAAGTAACAGAACTATTCTCCTTCAGACTTTCCCACCCTGAGACTATGGAAGATGACAATCTTGATTAGATAAGAGCTGCTGACATGCAGCCATTGATGTGCTATGATATTTGAAAAAATATCAATACCCACTAAAAGCTTCAATTTCACTTTCTAGTTCATCTTGCTCCTTCGCCATGAAAGCTCTTAATATTGCTTTTCCTGTGTCACATTTTTTATAATCCTTTTCCACCTGTATTGCACGTCAAATAATCCTTCTCATTCTTTGTCACATGCATTTTAAACCTCTTTTAAATCGCAGATTTAAACTTCTAAAACAAGTTAAATTTTGTGTTGCTATGGCTATTTGTGATGATCATTATCAAGTAATTAATACTACCATTGTGCATATACCAATCTGGAATTTATTCTTGGAGTTCTTTTGGACTTGGTCTCCCACAGTTTACAATGCCAACACAACCACTGATTGAATGACATCCTTTGTTACTCAGGTGGGGTCAAATTATTAGTCTGTAAATAATAGGGTATAGTGCAGCTTCTCAGAAGTACCTATAAAAGTGCTATTCAATTTTTCTTAATTCCATCTTTTTGCACAATCTCTAGTAACAAATAACATTCATCTTCTCAAGAAAGGAAAAACTGGAAAACAAGCCACTATTTCTGCTCTAAAGCAGCCTGCCTTGGTTATAAATGTGGGTGACATTTTGTATTTGTGGAATAGTGAAACAGACATTTATGTTCTGTGAAGAATTAACTTACTGAAACTTGGGCTTGTCTTAGGGCTAGTCTACACTGGCAACGCTAAAGTGCCTTGTGTGGTCGCAGCACAGTGCTCTAAAAAAACCACCTCCATGAGGGGCGTAGCTCCCAGTGTTGGTGCACTGTCTACACTGGTGCTTTACAGCACTGAAACTTGCTGCGCTCTGGGGTGTGTTTTTTCACACCCCTGAGCGAGAAAGTTGCAGCGCTGTAAATTGCCCTTAGCCAGGGGCGGCTCCAAGCCCCAGCATGCCAAGAGCGTGCTTGGGGCAGCAAGCCGTGGGGGGTGCTCTGCTGGCGCCACGAGGGCGGCAGGCAGGCTGCCTTCTGCGGCTTGCCTGTGGAGGGTCCACTGGTCCCGCGGCTTCGGAGGACCTCCTGGAGGCACGCCTGCGGGAGGTCCACTGAAGCCGCGAGACCAGCGGACCCTCCGCAGGCAAACCGCCGGAGGCAGCCTGCCTGCCGTGCTTGGGGCGGCAAAATCCCTAGAGCCGCCCCTGCCCTTAGCTGTTGGGAATCTATGCACCTTTCTTTCCTAGAAATATTGTGCTAGAAAAATAGAATAATGTTTCAGATCTAAAGGAAGAATAGTGGGCCTTGTTCTCCTTCCTTACACTAGGGCAATCCCCATAATTTTGGCGGTACCTTGATATAGCTGCACTTGGGGCACTGTATATATGGGTCTGAATCAGCCTATTTTAAAAAAAAAAAGGATATCCAAGTTAAGGAGAAAGTGCAGACACTCATTATTCTTGATAACAGCAAACTAAAATCTGTCCTCAGATACACTCACAAAACTCCCATTGAATTCAGAACTTATATACATGTATGCAAGGGCAGTACTTTGACCCAATGAAACCACAAAAGTCAGAAATGGGGTTTAGCATAAGCTGATGACTAACACAAACAGGTCTGGGAGATACAAAATACAGCAGTCACTCTTAGAAACATGCAAACACCTCAGATAGAGGTTTATATAACTAATGTTACCTCAGTAATTGCAACATTCTAAGTATTCCCATAGTACGCAGAGACAAGGGATATTGCAAACAATGATGTAATAATCTTATCTAATTATCCAAGGCAAGTTTTTAAGAGTGACCATTATACGAGGTCAAACTTGCAGGCACTTCACCAATATTTCTATCAGTGAGAGCGAGTGAAAGTTTGAACAGCAGTCCCTGATATACAGCGCTATTATAACATGTGGTAAAACTATATTTCCAATCTATTTCTGATACATTTGCTGTTTCAGTACAATCTGATATACTTACCCCTCAAATCCATCCAAATGCTGATCCTAAAATCACCTTCTAGTCTGTCACCCCCACTATAAATCCCTCAATAAGTTCCCCCTCTTCTAATGCATGAAACATGAACTTCTTGTCCTTATTTACAAAGCTTTCCACAATTTAGCCCCTCCCTAGATATCAGACCTATTATCTTATTCCAAGACTTCCTCCTGCCATCACTCCACTAGTGATTCTAGACTCATTCTCTGTTTCTCTAACAAGCACTTTTGGGCTTCCTTAGTCCAGATCCATAAAGCCAATATCTTGTCCTCCTTCAAGTCCTTCCTCAAAATTTACCTTGTCTGTAACACATACAATAAAGAACAGCCTAGGTTAGGCAGATGGAAAGCTACAGTCACTACTACAGACTGGCTAAGAATTCCACATATGATGTCATATTTATGTGTTACCACATTTCCCCTTGCCCACTTGTCTCATCCATCTGCTATGTCACCTTTTACATTGTAAGTGCTTGTCTACCCTTGAAATGCTACAGCTGCTTCAGCGGAGACACTACCTACACTCACAGGAGAGGTTCTCCTGTCATCGTAGGTAAGGGAACTCACCTTCCTGAGAGGCAGTAGCTAGGTCAATGGAAGAATTCTTCCATCAACCTAGCACTATCTACACTGGGGATTTTTCACATCCCTGAGTGATGTAGCTATGCCAATGTAAATGCCCAGTGTAGACCAGCCCTAAGGCCCAGATCCTCAAAGATATTTAGGCACCTAATTCCCATTGAAATCAATGGGAATTAGGTGCCTAAATATCTTTGAGGATTTGTACCTCAGTGTTTTGGATCAGGGACTGTACATACAGAGAACAACTTTCACCTTTTCATGTTCTCTGTATGTATATATATCTTCTTACTATATGTTTCATTCTATGCATCTGATGAAGTGGGCTGTCGACCACGAAAGCTTATGCTCAAATAAATTTGTTAGTCTCTAAGGTGCCACAAATATTCTTGTTCTTTTTGCGGATACAGACTAACACAGCTGCTACTCTGAATCCTGGGAACCAGGCATTGGTGTTTGGGCTGAAATTTCTGAAAGAGGTTTGCCCTCTTGCTGTTTGTGACTGTCTATTAAAAGACTGGTGTATTAGTGTGTAAATAAAGCAAGTTACTCTACGGAAATACCCCACATCACTGATTACTCTGCATCACTGATTTTTTCTCTAATGGGAAACTGATGTGCATGACCCAACATCTGCATGGCACCTTACATTATGGGGCCCAGGATGGCTGAGACACTACTGCAATTTAAATATTTAAATGAGGAAGATGTTTGATATGAAGGTGAGCATTTTATACCAGATTGTTACTGGAATGTGGAACAGTGGCTGAAGACAATGTACATAATGAAAATTTGACCAAAGGCAGAGATCATTAAATTCAGCCACTAGAAATATATAGTGAATAGCAAAATGAGGCAGGGCATGTCTGACCCTGAGTACTGATTCTCTCCAATCACAAATTCTGTGTGTTTTGCATTGACAGCATCATCCCTATGGGGCCAATCCACCTGTGGAGTAACTATAGAAATAAATGGAGTTGCACCAGGGATGGATTTGGCCTTACACATTTGAAATAAAAAGGTAAGTGTTTTAAACCAACCACAGCTTGGAAGACTCACATGGAAAACCAGGCATTATAAGTGAAAGTCCTTGCAAGAGGTGGGGAAGACTAGCTTTGAAACTGAAGATTAAAGTAAATATTTTCTCAATACAGCAAATGAAAAAGCAACTTGTAGAGGACCAACAGCTGAGGAGAGGGTGTGGGAACCAGAAATACATTCAACGGCTGGGAGGTTGTTTAAAAGTTAAGATCAGGAGAACAGATAATTTGGAGGGCTGTAATTTCTCCTGCTCCTGCCTCCCCCATCTCCTTCATATTCAATCCCTAATTGGAAGCCTACTTGAAAGCTCATGCTAAAATAAATTTGTTAGTCTTTAAGGTGCCACAAGTACTCCTGTTTTTTTTACTTGAACAAAGTAAGCAGCAATGACACCCAACAGGGAAGGGCAATTGCTTTATTATTAATGTGTATAAATGCCACCACCCTCCTAGCTTAGTCTTTATCTGTTTTGATAGGATGATAATTAAATTCAAAACACAACACAACAAATAGCCCCAATTTTTCTCTTCCAGGGTGGAGGGCGATGGAAAGGGGAATCAGCCCCTTAATTACTGTGTGCACAGCACTTTGAAAACCTAAATCTCTCGCTAGGTGCTAAGTATTCCCGCAGCCCTTGGCTTGAGCCAACTTTGTTGTTGCAGATGCAGGGGTGCATGGACTCTGCCTCCCAGGTGGGAGGAGAGAGGGGGCCAGCAGCTGGGACACTCCTCCGCCTGTTGGCTTGCTGAGGAAGCTGTCATTGAAACAGGAGCAGTGGGGGGAGAATAGCACCTTCTAGCCCCTCCCTGTAGAGGCCAGCGGCTGGCCCACAGCCTGACATAGTAGCTGCTGGGAGATACACAAGGGTGGGTGAGGTAATATGTTTTATTGGACCAACTTCTGCTGGTGAGAGCCCAGCTTACACAGCTCTTCCTCCCCTGCCTCTCTGGCTGCTCCGCACAGCCCCGGCACGCAGCCTTTGAACCCAGCACTGCTCCTGCACCTCTCCGAAGAGCTGCCTCCTCCCCCCCTGGGGCTAGAGTTCCCCCTCCCCGCCTCCCTACCGCTGCCATAGCGATGTGGAAACAGCTCGCTCTGTCTCCAGGGGAGCAGCGCGGGGGAAGGACTCCTTGGAGCTGCTGCTGCTGCTGCGGGCAGGGCTGGGAGCGGGGCTGCCCCCGCGGGGTCTGAGTCCTGCCTGCGCCTCCTAGGTAATGGGCGCCTGCTCCCGCTCCGTCCCCGCACTGGGGCAGGGAGGGGACACCGCTTTCTCTGCTCTCCTAGCTGCGAGTTCCCTGCCGGGAGGATGGGGGAGCAGCGGGGCAGGCGCTTCTGCCCGAGCGGACACTGGCCGCACTCGGAAAAGCCCAGGCCCCTCTGGGTGGCTGCGGCATGCAGGGGCTTTGGCTGCCCCACGGAACCAGGCGTGTGCAGCGCGCTGCTTTCTACCGCCACTGTGTTGGGTAAATAATGTTTGCAAGTTAGTCTTCCGACTGCCCTTCATTTGTCTCCTCCCCCCGTAGTTATTTCTCGAGGGACTGGAGAACACGAAAGAGGAGCCTCTGGGCTGTACTGGACCCAGTGGCGTTATTTTTCGGTGTGCTTCTCGCTGCACACACCGCTCTCCCACCAGAGTAGTGCCAAGGGTGGAGAAATGTTATGAAAAGATGCGTTACTTGGAAAGTTGGCATGTTTTGGGGGCTGAAAACCATGTTGCTCAAAAATCCTCTCGTTTTTGCATGACAATAGAGTAAAAGTAGCAGCAGTTTTGAATATGCAACAAAATGAGGGGCAGGCTTGAACTTCAAGCCGTTTGGATTTAGTCAGACCGCTCTTGCCCATTTCTGGTTAACAAAGCTTCTGTTCAATCGTTAGAATAAGCCTCTCCCAGCTCAACTCTTGTAGGCAGCAACTAACCAGAGTGCAACAAGGCAGAGTCAAGCTGAGACAATTTGAATGAGGGGGATTAAAAATATATGAGAAGGATTTTAAGCGTCACATCGAAACACACTCCATAGGGAACATTTTAAACCTCCATTTAAAATGTATCCGAAAGGAGAGACTCAACTTCAAAAGTCTGGATCCAATATTTTTCAAGACTCCTAAAAGCTTAACATTTGGGGTATCATGTTTGCTTATAATTTGACATGCACACTGTTTACTTATTTATGGTGTGTTTAGTATATATTCATTCGAAGGGGGAAATGTAACCATTAAAAAGCTTCATGCACTTTTGAATGTACTGTACTCCATGTGATGATAATTGCACGGGGTGGGGGAGGGTTGGTACATTTACAACTGAGGCTTCTGCCTTTAATATTCATTGACCTGCCAAGTGTGGAGAGGTGATGGGAATGGCTTGTTTA
Organism: Mauremys mutica; assembly: GCF_020497125.1. Taxonomy (NCBI): domain Eukaryota; kingdom Metazoa; phylum Chordata; order Testudines; family Geoemydidae; genus Mauremys; species Mauremys mutica. The sequence continues at coordinate 321,977,276 of NC_059072.1, forward strand.
AACCCTGTGAACGGGGAAGCTTTCTGTCTTCACGCTGTGCCTAAGTGCTTCTTCCCAGCTTCTCTGGTTGCTAGGGGGCTTTTACTTCCTGTTTCAAATTAGCCTTTAAAGTTCACATGACTACTTGAGACCAAGACCTTACATTTAAAAAAAAAAAAAACTGACCAAGCTTCAGAGGGTAAGGAGCAGATTTCAGGGGTACTTCTGTCATGAGCTCAGATCAAGTGTAGTATCTGTACATTTCCTACTTTATTTTATTTTATGGCCAAGACCCAGGTATCCAGGAATGGGCTGTCTCTGATCCCACTGGTCCTAGCAAAATTTGACAGTACCAAGGAAACTTGCCCTGGCTCTCATGGTAAGGGCAGTAGCTGTTTTAGGTTGAGAGTCCCTGAACTTTTTTAATTGTTTACCACCCTTGTTTAATTTCCATCCCTCCCAGCATCTGTGGATAGTATATGAACCAAAAGGTCAGGAAAGCACAACCCAGTGAACCCTAATTTGTCTGTTTGTAGTACATGAAGCACAACACATGCTGCTTCCTCCCGTGCTCATCTGCATCCCATCCCACCATCGGCTGCCCTAGGTCACTCTTCCAACAGCACATCATCAGGACAGGCTTTTGTATGTCGTTGCCTACTTTTTTACTGCCTCAAATACCTGCTTGTGTATTTTTCTTTTATTAGAGAAAATTACTTTGCTGTAGATTTGACTGACCCTAGGCTTGTCTGCTAAGGAAATTACAAGCTACTTGAGTGCCTTGCATTTATTACTTCAGTGATACTCCATGCATGAGTAAGGTGATCAAAGTTTGGCCCTTGGATAGCAACAAACTATAGAAAATATACATGTTCTATTATTGTTGTATTAAGTCAATAATATCATAAGAGTAGGTGGCACATGATAGGGAATTTATAAGTCTGAAGGCACTCAGTCTTTTTGATGCGAGTCTTTCCCCTTGGTTGCATATATGGTCATGTGTCTTGGAATTCAGGAACTTAGTATTGTGATGAGAAAAATGGCTGGATCTCTCTTCCCCCTTCAGCCCCCCCAGAATAGTATTTTTTTTTAAGTTTCCATTTTGCTTCAAGTTAAGAATAAAAGAAAGAGCAAGGCAAGTGCTGAAGCATCTCTCACTGTGTTTCAGTCTTATAATTTTGTTTCTTACATTATACTAACTATTGCAACGTTGTGCTTTAGAGGTGGGGCTATATTTGCTTAAAATGTATTGTTAAACTGGGTAGGTTAACTCACATAGCATTACAGTATATCTGCTCTACTAAGGTAGGTTTGATTATTTGAGTCAGATAAACAAAAACATATTTAAGTTAAATTGGTCTTTTAAATAACTAAACAGAACGTAAGTGTCCCTTTTCTTGTTTAAAGTGAACTATTAACAGCTTTTCCCGGAGCCCATGATACAGCTTTGTTTAGTTAATAGTCCTTGATTTTATTCATAGGGAACCATGTCTCATTTCGTAGGGAATTTTGTGGGGGGAAAAATGGCTAACTGCTGGCTTTGTTTTCTTGATGCAGGCAGTGCAGTCTGGAGAGCTCAGTTCACACAGTAGATGTGAAAACAAGGCAAGAAGAGATGCAGTAGATGAAGGGTTGGGACCTGGGACAACTGAGGAAGATGGTATTGTGGATCTGAGCTATAGCACTTTCTGCCCTCATGCTTATGGCATTGAGGACATGACAACATTTCAGAATGGCTGCGGAAATGGCACCACTGTTACCTGTATAGTAATGGATAATAAAGAACCAAGAAGTATAACTAGCAATGGGGGATGCAATAGCAACAGCAGTGCTGAAGAGGAAATACAAGATGACAATCTCAGCCCTTCAAAAATCATGCGCTTTTTCTCTGCCCGTAGGAAACGAACTACCTCCAACTCAGAAAGGCCTCGTTCTCTGATTGTGATGGGCAGCTCTTCAACGTGGAATGCTTTGTCTTCCATTAGAAAAATGGGATCTTTCAAGAAATTAAAATCTTCAGTTCTTCAAGGAATTCAGGCCAGAGAAAGCTCAGATGTCTTAAATGAGAACACTGAGGGAAAACATGTCTCAAATGGTGCAGTGGTGAGAGTTCAGACTAACCGATATTCTTATTCGGGGCCTTTACATGATTCCCATAATGTAGTGGATGGTTTGGCTTCTGATTGTTCTGATGTAGAGGAAAGTGATGATTCCTTCCTGAGGAATACTCACCGATCACGCAGTATCAGACGCGCCTATGGTGTTGGCCGCATCAATTTATTAGACACTGATAAAATTCAGAGTCAGCAGAACTGCACGAGGCCAACATCTCCTATCACCCAGGAGCCAAAGATCTGTGAAATTTTAGTGAAAGATCCTGAAAACAACAGGATTATCTACAGGAGAAGCAAAAGCACAGATAGCTTAAACTTTCTGAAAAAGAGCTCGTTCAAACGAAAGTCCACCTCAAATCTCACTGACCTCAAGATTGCAAGTGAAAAGCAAGTGCCACAAAGGACAGTAAGCACTTCCTCTGCTGACTCCGACAAAGCCAGTGGAAACCCAGAGAGACAGTCAAAACGCTGGAAGAGCCCTGTCAGAGCAAAGGATTTTGACAGAGTTTTGAAACTTGTAAGCAATGTTACAGATGTTGCATGGAAGAAAGATGGTCCTAAGAGCATGACTCCTCCTCTGAACGAACAAAACCAGAGAACAAGGCCAAACAGCAGACTACATGACGACTACTCCCGCAGGGTTTCTAGTAGCAATGAAAATGACAGACGGAGGTGCATTTCCCCTGTGTGCAGTCCAGATTCTGCCTTTTCTGGAACTCCGCATCTTCATAGTCCAATTGTTTCTCAGGATACAGACACTGAAACAAATGTATTTACTGGTGAAGCCAACAGCTTCAGGACATTATCATGTGTCTTAAATGATGTTAGTTCCTCACACGCTTTTAACAACTTTAGTGCACTTCCTAATGAAGTGTTTTATGAAGACTCTGATGAACCAAAAAGTACCAGCCAGTTTACGTGTGAATATGAGCAGCCTAGCATTCCTCTTAGGCCCACTGCCCCTAAACCTCAGAGCCCCAGTGCTGAGAAGGTCAAGTGCAATATTAATTTCCATTGCCCGGATCGTCACAGTACATTGTCACTGAGCTCAATGGAAAGCGAGGAAAGAGTTGAGTTACCTGCTCTGAAGTTGGGGAGAAATCCTGTTTGCTTCCAGGACTCAGTGCAAACTGGGTACTCTGATGATGGAAATGAAGACAGTGGCATAAGCAGCCACTCTCAGCTGAGCCTCAATTTAGCTTCTGGTACCGAAGAAAAGAAGGAAGAGGTAAGAAGGCAAGCAAACCCCACTATATGTTAGATGTTCATGTTGCAAGGTTTATTTTTATTAATACAAAAATGACAACCCGAATGCTAGGAGCTGTTGCAGCTTGTTAATGCTAAAATATGCTGACAGCAAGCAATGATATATTTTTAAATACCAGGTTTGGAAGCTAACATCAAATTATTTTTCCCTGTGTATATTAATATTAAAGAAAGTGTTGGCAGCAAAGCAGTTCAAGTAAATTTTTCAAGGGCAGTTTATTATGGCCTGCAGTTATACCACCTTGTGACGTGATCATGCTGGATTTTACCAAGCTAAGCCAGGACTGGCTGGGTCAGTTCTTGCTGAAGAACACTTAAGTGGAACTCTGTGCAGTCATGTTAATTCAGTAGGTCGCACTCTTCCCTTGGACCAGAAAATGTTAATGTTTGTAGAGCACAGTGGGGTGAAAGGCACAACATAAATCAAACCTCTAGTTGTTTTTACTGTGCATTACCAGCAATGATTGCTGGTAAATTAATGAAATATTTGGAGGCATATTTCAAAAGCAGTCAATTATTTTACCTGTAGTTGTCTATTAATGTTTTTAAAATGATGGGTGGAGACTTAATATGTTGTTACTAACTATAATTGATTTCACTGCACCTAATTAAAAACTTACCACTGTCAATGGATGTGGCCAGTTATATTGCTTCATTTTTGAGTAAATGGGACACCATTAAGGTCTTATGTACAGTGTGGGTTTTGCACTAGGCTGAATCAGTGCAGAACTCTAATGTAGACATCCTGCACCTGTTTAAACTGTGACTTACCTCACTTTCAAAGTACAGCTAGTGCAAGTCACAGTTTAGACTGACACAGCCCATCTGTGCTAAGGGTATACAACTACATTGGTTTAACTGCACCAGTGCGCCCAAAAAAAAAACATTACATAAGGTCTCTCTCCCTTTTTGTATCCCAGATGAAAAGTTTATAAAATCAGAAGATTGATATGTCCTGCCATCTCCTGTTTGTCAGAATTAACATTATACTGTCTACAAAAATGTGGAGTGCCTGCGTTAATTATAAATCACAAAAATCTTAGCTATTCAAATTATAGATTTGAGATGGGTGAGGATTTCTTATGTTAATGAAGCCTGATGCCTTTTGTAAAAAATGACTGTAAATATTCATTATAAGCAGCATCATTCTTCTGGACAAAGTAATACAATTAAAAATAGCTTGTGATACTCAGAATTGTGGTAAAATTGGGAAATGACATGTAATAATGTATATGCATCAGGGCAGTAGAAGAGTTTCTCATTAGAAGTTCTTGGGATGCCAAAACCAGTCTGCTTCGTTCTGCAGTCTTCACACCCTGAGTGCACGTGCAGAGATGCTTTTTAACAGCCTGGAGACATGAGAATGCTAATATATGTTTATATGTGTCAGTTGCATTTCCTGGAAGCTATATGCAGCAGTTAAATGACAATTAATGCTACCTAACTGCCATCTAGTGGTGAACTATAACCATGACATCCTCAAGCACTGAATCCAAAGTCCTGCCTTCCCCTCCCAAAATAACTTGGCACTGCTGTAAAGACATGTGTTTCTATGTATGTGTACATCAGACATACAGGTTATTACTAAATTATATTTAATATTGTGTTATGTCCTGTTTTCTGACACTTATCTAAAAATAACCAAATCTTGACTGATTTTTACCCGTGAGGATGTAGAGTACGTCTGTTAGTTTTCTTTACAGTTTATCTCCTCTTTCAGTTGTCTAAACTGAAATGCACACCCTGCACTAGTGGTAGTTATGTATTTTGAGACATATTAGATGGTAATACCCACAAGAGGCAGATGAACTCAGGAAAATCCAATGGAGTTTCTGACTAATGGCCCCCTCAGCCTCAGGGCATTCAACCATTGGCTTCTCTGCCCATGCCTGCGCAAAGGAAATGTTTCTGTGCCTTTGTGAGGGGGATACAGGCATGGAGCAATAGCTAATAATGCAAGGAGCAGCGTTAACTTGGTGGATACCTGGATACAAATTGTGAGTGGAATGTGCCCTCCACGGCGAGTGGAAACATTTTCTTCCCTTCTATTCCTATCTGCTCCCCACCGCATCTAGAGCCATAAAGCCATAGCCACTTCGAGGTTTGGGCTACACTACCAACTTATGTTGATATAACTACATCGCTCAGAGTGTGGATTTTCCGCACCCCTGAGTGATGTAGTTATACCAGCCTAACCCCTGGTGTAGACCGTGCTATGTCAAAAGGAGGGTTTCTACTGTCCACATAGCTACTGCCTCTCTGGGACATGGAGTGCCTACGCTGACAGGAGAAGCTCTCCCATCAGCATAGATAGTGTCTTCACTAAGTGCTACCATCAGTGTAGACAATCCCTGAGTTGCCATGGATGGGAGGGAGAGCATGCTCTGCTCTCTCCACATTTCCCAGCAGAGTGGAGCTATGGCATCTGCTTTGTGCCCAAGTTTACAGTCACCTCAGATGTCAGAAATATTTTAAATCTGTGCTTATTCAGCCAGTAGGCTCTATCCTGAATGCCAGGTGACGACATGTTGGTTTGAACTTTTGACTGGGATTCCTTCATAGCTTTGCATTCTACCTCTCCATTACAGCATTGCATCCCCTCTCTCCCCCACTCCCAATGCCTTTATGGCAGTTTCACAGCATTCAGAATAAGCTATCATTTAAGATATAACTTTGGATAGCACAAATACACAAATCTTAGGATGGAGTCCTAATGATAAATACAACAACCTGATGGGCAAGCCTCCAAAGGTTCAGAGTTTCACTGCATCTTATCTGTACACTTATGCAATGCATCCATTAGCATTCTGTGGTCACAGATACATAATTAAATATACAATACACATCATGCTGAACAGAGATGGGCCCAAGCCAAAACCACAGAGCCCCAGCAAATTTGGGGAAAGTTCAGATCCAGATTTTAACTTTGTGGTAGAGGCCAGTATCTAATACCATCTAGTTTGAATCTTATACAGACCATCTAAGCATAATTGACATGTTCCTTTGCCTCAGGCTCCAAGCTGTTCTTAGGTAAGTTAGTTTAAGATAAACCCCTGAAAGTTACCTAAATGCTTGACCTTTTAGGAAGGTCAAAACACCTCAACAGATAGTTTTATGTTGAGGAATTGCCTTGATATGGGGCTGAGGGAATGAGATATTTACTTGGATAACCTATCTATCTTCTAACAGATAAATCCGCATCATTGTACTTACTAGCACTATTGCTCATAGCTCTGCTGCAGCCTTTTCTGGATCTATTCTTCTCTTTCTCTTGCTATTCCAGCACCTGATTGTTTCCTTCTCCCATAAGTTGGGTGACAAGGACATAACGCACTTGTCCCAAATGTGTTTTTGTTTGAAGTGAGTTATGGGTGATCTAAGCCCTGAGACTACAAGCTGTTCTGCAGGGGCAAAGTATTGCACCCATGAGGAGCCCCTTGAAGTCAAATGTCAGCCAGTGCAGATCAGCATGAAAGATTGGGGCCCTACTCAGCTACTAAATTCAGGAAGCAGAAGGTTATGAGGCCATCTCTCTCTTTTTGCCTTGTTTTGGGTGCTCCCTAGAGCATGTATCGAATTTCACTACAGATGTCCACTGTCTTTGGTGGATCAGTGGGCAGTAAGGGCTATCCTGGAAACCCCTACTCCTGGCAGTCCTTACCCAAGTACTTCCAACCAAGCTAAGGGGCAACTCATGTTTGGCTAATGTAGATCAACTATAGTACTAAAAACAGAGTACTTATGTGAGCAAGAGTTTAGAGGATCTGTCCCTTAATGAAGGAGTCTTCCTTGGTGTCTCTACATTCCAATCTGACCACCTTGTTTCTCTTAAACTTAGCTGAGTCCTGTGTTCTTTTTAGCCTTCTCCTTTCCAAAGGACTGGCAAAAGTTGTTTAAAGGTCAAATAGACTAGTGTTGGGGTATTTCTACACTACAATGGCACCGTAGTATAGCTGCTTCTTGTAGTGACAGAAGGGGTTTTTCTATTGATGTAGTTAATCCATCTCTTTGAGAGAGGAGAGCTAGGTTGACCGAAAGCTCATCTATGATGGGGTTTATGTTGACCTAACTATGTTCACAGAGTGTGAAATTTTTCCTTGAGTTGATCTCATTTTTAGGTGTAGATCAGGCTTTAGTTGCCCTACCCAGTCAATTAGTAAGTACTTATCAGAGAACTAGCAAATAAACTCCATGAAACTTTGTTAATCTATATCTGTGACTAAAACTGAAAATTAAGGCCTTGTCTACACATGCAAATTGTCCCGATTTAACTAAATTGGTACAACTCCTCTCTGGGGACACTTAAATCAGCTTATGAATGCCTTATGTCAATTCAGCTTAAGTCAGTTTTTTCAGCTATAACTGAGAGTGACTTAAGAGTGTCCACACAAGAGGACTGCACCAATGTAACTGAATCTGTTTAGTTAAATTGGTGAAGTTTTTGTGTGTACAAGACCTAAATTCTCCCCAGATACCAGGATTTTGCTGCCTTTGCTGAGATCTAGTTTCCTCTGTATTATGCTTTTCTGTAGCACTTGTAACACACATTTTGCTTTCAGCTGTCATCAATAGATGATTAAGTATGCTGATGGGTTTGGAATATTTTCCATGCTCTTGGCCTCCCTAAAGATGAGCCCTATGGAAGATGTGGAAATGACAGACATGTTAAATGACTTATTTGTTTTAGTTTTCACCAAAAAGGTTAGTAGCAATAGTTCTAGAATACTCAAGGAGCTGACTGAAGAGGTATCTGAGCCATTAGTGATTATCTTTGAAAAGTCATGGAAAATAGGAAAGATTCCAGAGGACTGGAAAAGGGCAAATATAGTGTCCATCTATAAAAGGGAAATAAGGACAACATGAGTAATTACAGACCAATCAGGTTAACTTCAGTACCTGGAAAGATAATGGAACAAATAATTAAGCAATCAATTTGCGAACAAATAGAAGATAATAAAGTGATAAGTAACTAGCAGCTTGGAAGAACAAATCATGTCAATAGCTTTCTTGGAGGGGGGGGGCGGAGGGAGGGAAAATCGATAGATATGGTATATCTTGATTTTAGTAGGGCTTTTAATACTGTCTTGCATGACCGTCTCATAAACAAACTAGGGAAATACAACCTAGATGGAGCTACTACAAGCGGAGTACATAACTGGTTGGAAAACAGTTCTGAGAGAGTAGTTACAGTGGTTCACAGTCAAGCTGGAAGAGCATATTGAGTGCTGTCCAACAGGGATCAGTTCTGTTCTGGGTCTAGTTCTGTTCAATATCTTCATCAATTATTTAGATAATGGCATAGAGAGTACACTTAAATTTGCAGATGATACCAACTAGGGAGGGGCTGAAAGTGCTTTGGAGGATAGGATTAAAATTCAGAATGAGCTGGAGAAATGGTCTGAAGAAAATAGGATGGAATTCAATATGGACAAATGCAAAGCACTTCACTTAGGAAGGAACAATCACTAGCACACATACAAAATGGGAAATGACTGAAGGATCACTGCAGAAAGAGTCTGGGGTCATAGTGGATCACAAGCTAAATATAAGTCAACAATGTAACACTTAAAAAAAAAAAAAAAGCAAACCTCATTCTGTGCTGTATTAGCAGGCGTGTTGAAAGCAAGACACGAGAAGGAATTCTGCTCTACTCCATGCTGATTAGGCCTCCACTGGAGTATTGTGTTCAGTTCTAGGGTCTGAATTTCAGGAAAGATGTGGACAAATTGGAGAAAGTCCAGAGAAGAACAACAAAAGTGATTAAAGGTCTAGATAATATTACCAATGAGGGAAGATTGAAAAACCTGTGTTTGTTTAGTCTGGAGAAGAGAAGACTGAGAGGGGACATAAGTTTTCAAGTACATAAAAGGTTGTTACAAGGAGGAGGGAGAAGAATTGTTCTCAGAGGTTAAGTAGGATAGGACAAGAAGCAATGGGCTTAAATTGCCACAAGGGAGGTTTAAGTTGGACATTAGGAAAAACTTCCCAACTGTCAGGATGGTTAAGCACCGGAGTAAATTGCCTAGGGAGGCTGTGGAATCTCCATCACTGGAGATTTTAAGACCAGGTTGGACAAACACCTGTCAGGAATGGTCTAGATAATACTTAGTTCTGCCACGAGTGCAGGGGACCGGACTAGATGACTTCTTGAGGTCTCTTCCAGTATTACAACTCTATTATTCTAAGATGCACACATTATTGTAAATAGTAACGACGACATACAATACTTTACTGGCTTGATTGTGCACTCGCATGTACCATTGAAGTTGCTGAAATTAGTTGCTGTTCTAAATTTGCCACAGCAGAGGAGACCAAACTCTCTGATGCATAGGCTGTGTCTACCACAAGCATGACAGCACAAACTACTCCATTTAAGCAGCCTTAGTGGTAATTTGGGGAAACTACATCAACTTTATTATAATTCAAGCACAGTGCTCTACCTGCAGGACAATGAAGAATTATAAATCTAAAATATAGCAATTGCAGCTCTGTGTAACTAAGGTTGAGTGGTGCTTTTTGTCTACAGGTTAACTATTCTAGGTGCTCTAAAATCCACGTGCTGACTTGGACTGTGTTGAAATTTGCTGTGCCTCATGAGGGTGCAGGACAGGGTTAGTGACCCAAAGTTGTTGTCATCTGAGCAATTGGCTCCTGAGATACAGCCCCCTACAAAATCAGTTGTTTACAAAATCACCTTGTTCTTCTAATGTTTTATTGCACACATCTGAGGTTCAAACCATGGCTCTAATCCTCCAGGTTGGCACATACTAGTCATGCCTAAGGCATAATCTACACCTAAAATGTAGATTAACCTAGTTACCTTGCTAAGGGCTGTGAAAAATTTCACACCCTGTGCGCTATATTTAGATCAATCTAATCCTCACTGTAGATACAGCTAGGTTGATGGAAGAATTATTCTGTCTACTTACCTACCTACCACGTCTCAGAAAGGTGGATTATGTACATCAATAGAAAAACCTCTTCCCTTGATGTAGGAAGCATCTACACTACAGTGGCAGCACAGCTGCAGCACCATAGCTATGTCACTTTAGCTGCTGCAGCATAGACATACCTAAGAGAGTGAAATGCACATGTGTAGCAAGACAAGACTCTGTTAACAGCTAGAAGATTTGTAGGCAGTCTGTTGTCTCAGTAATTGGGAGGCTCAAGGTGACATGTTGTGGCCATTGAACTTGAGCTGCATCCAGTCACTGTGAATTTGAGCCCTACCCTTGGCAGCGTTGAGAGATCATGTGCTGTGCACACCAGTTGCTCTCTATCTGCATTCGAGGGGGGCTCCTTTTGGAAGTCTTGCCCTGAGACCAACATTTCTGGTTTAAGAGCAATGCTTTAAAGTGCTCTAAATCCCATGTGCAGACTCTGATTTTGCTTTACAAGTATTGTCAAAGCAATTAGCATTAATTAAATAGATGAAAGAGCCAAGGGTAATGCAGTCACGACTCATGTCCTTCACTCTTTCCTGAACAGTAGGACTGAATGTGATCAAAGAAAAGCAAGTTGCAGGGTCTTTTGGTCAAAGGGTTCCTGCTATACATTCTCCACAACATGAGCTGCTCATAATATTTTCAGATCATTATAACTATTTCGATGCCAAGCTAGGGCATAAGCGGGATTGGGGCAGTGAGTGTGACTGTGGGGTGTATTGGATCAGTGCAGGGAGTGTAGAGTTTGGGAGGATGCAGTGTGATGGCTCTGCCCCTTTGCCAACCTTTAGGGCTGTTGTCCAGCACAGCTATTAACGGGGCCAGCATATCTCTACACAACAATCCTCAGTAGTGCAAGGCTCATTCAAATGCCGTGTTTCTGAAAACCCCGTTCAGTGGCTAGAGCTTTGATGGAGAACTGAATTTCCAGAAAAATAGTTTTTCTATGATATCTCAATGTATAAGGGATGGTCTTCCAAGGGACTTTGTGCACTGGGAGCTGAGTAGTGCTGACAAAGCAGGAACATAGTGGGGAAGGGGGAAAGCTGAGCATATTGACAATGACATGCTCAGGGAAAGGGAAGTGAAGTCATCTCTGCCCTCCTCCTCCCCTCCATGGCTGCCTCCTGATTAGGGGAAGGAACCTAGAACTCCCCTGTCTCCAGCAGCGAGGGAGTGGTTCCAGACTCACTCTTCCCTCCTGATGATGATGCTTCTGAAGGGAGAGTGAGGTCAGAGGAGTGTAGTTAAGCTTTGTGGTAGAGGATATAGAGGTGCTTCAGCTCAGCCCTACTGAATGTCCTCACTTCTATACACCCCCCATTTCTGTCTTCCTTTCAAAACATGCCCCCACGGTGCTGAGCCCAGGATAGAGATCTGGGAATGAACATGGTCAGTGCATGCAACAGGCACACAGTGCTGAGAGGAGTTAGGGAGCTGAGAACAGGCAAGCTTATGGCATAAAACAGGCATACAATACAATGCATAGATGAGTGAGGAGTGGAATGAACATGTTCAGTGTGTGGCATAGTATATAGTACTGAGATTGTAGTTTTCAGCTGAGAACAGGCGTGCTGGGAGCATTCAGCAAACCACATTGCTGAGACCAAGGCCTCATCTATGCTAGAAAATTAAGTCGGCTTATCTACAGTGCTATGGGGTGTGAAAAATCCACACCCGTGAAGGCTGTAGATAAGATGACCTAACCCCCATTGTAGGCAGTACTAGGTCGACAGAAGAATTCTTCCATCTATCTAGCTACCCATCTCTCATGGATGTGGAATGACCTATGCTGATGGGAGAATCAACTCCCATCAGCATAGGTACTGTCTACACTGAAGTGTTACAGTGGCCAACTGTAGACATACCCCAAGGAGGGAGGATGGAAATGCATGGAGCTGAAATGCATGGAGCTAACTAACAGCTTACAACCAGGAAATGAATAATTAAGGTGCACACCATGCCCACAATACAATCTGAACTATGCCCTCTACGAGCAATGCCCAACAAACCAATAAGACGCATACTAGCACTACCCCTACAGATGCTACAGGACATTGGGGACTAGAGCATATGAGCTCTGTAAGAGAAAGTCTAACACCCCTCTGTGCAAAGGCAAACTTTGGGTTTATGTCAAGCATGGCAAACAGGAGCTGCCTACACTCAAACACTGAAGCTATGTCTACACTACCGCGGTAAATGGACCTATGCAACGCAACTCCAGCTACGTGAATAACGTAGCTGGAGTCGACATACCTTAGGTCAAGTCTACGGGGTCTACACCGCAGGGGGGTCGATGGGAGAAAATCTCCTGTCGACTTACCTTACTCCTCTTGTCGGGGGTAGAGTACAGGAGAGCGACCGGCAGTCAATTTGGCAGGCCTTTACTAGACCCGCTAAATTGGCCACCGGTGGATAGGTCTCAGGGCATTGATCTCAGTGTAGACCTGCCCTGAGTGTACTTCACACAAACCACCTTAGACTTACAAAATATTTCCACCCCTTCAGTTTTGCCCGAAGGTCCTTTCTGAGACACTGCCCTCACTTACCTATTGTTAACCATAGAGACCACAGTCATGCATACCACTAGAAAAACTGACAATCAGCGGCACCTCTACTGACGCAGCCTACAGAACTCTGCTGAAATGAGGCAAACTTGATCCCTCAAGGTATGCATGCCGGTTCTCATATCACAGTAACATCTCTTCTAACCCACTCCAACTAATCTCTCCACCATTCAATACAGCTACATGTAACCCAGTGAATACAGCCAGACCATGTGCAGATAAATGCTGCAGTTACCTTTTGAACACAACACAACACAATAGAACCTTCTGATAGTCCTTTTTCATATCTACATATGGCATCAATTGTACTGAACCATTCTCAGTGGCTATTCCCAGCTCCAAGGGGAAGAGAGAAGATTGAGTTACAGGGTTGGTGTGTACCTTTTCATTTCCTGGCTGTCAGAGGTTTGAGTGCAGCTGATTGTGACTTTCTGAAGACTTGCACTTTCAGGTCATTTTTAAGGGGCTCCTGTGACCTCACAGCTAAATACAAACACTCCAGGAGCTGCTACATGCAGTTTCCTGTCTGGCCTATAAAGGCCACTGTGCTGCTTACACTGCGGGCAGCAGTAGTAGTAACTGCCTGCAATCCTGGAGTGCTCTTGTGCTGAGTGGAGTGTGGCAGAGCCCTCAACCATGTGCACCAATGCAGCAGAGCTGACACCCTCCCCACTTCCAACTCCAAACTCAGTGGCAGCAACCTCACCCTTGCACCACAGAGTAGGATGTGGGAGTTAATGGAGGTTGGTTCCCTGGGCAGTCCTCACCCCTGCAGGCTATAGGCAGAAGCAGCTGGAGCCAACCAGAGGATTGGGGCCTGAGGAGTGGTAGGCTGCATGGTGGGGGGGTGGGTATGGAATCAAGAGAAACTGCTGGAGAGGAGTAGGAATGGAGGCCTGTGGGAGCCAGGATTGGCTCCTGGCAGTGGGGAAGGGTTGCCAATTTTGGTTGGCCATATTCCTGGAGGTTTCGTCAAATGTCATAATCTTTAATTAAAGATTAATCTTTAATTCCTGGAGACTCCAGGACAATCCTGGAGGGTTGGCAACCATATGGAACAGTTTGCATATGAGGAGAGATCAATAAGACTGGGATTTTTCAGTTTGGAAAAGAGATGACTAAGGGGGAATATGGTAGAGGTCTATAAAATCATGACTGATGTAGAGAAATTAAATAATGAAGTGTTATTTACTCCTCCTAACACAAGAACTACAGGTCACCAAATAAAATTAATAGGCAGCAGGTTTAAAACAAACAACAGGAAGTATTTCTTCACATAGCACCCAGTCACCTTATGGAACTCTTTGCCAGAGGATGTTTTGAAGGCCAAGACTATAACAAGGTTCAAAAAAGAGCTAGATTAATTCATGGAAGATTGGTCCATCAATGGCTACTAGCCAGGATTGGCAGGGATGGTGTCCCTAGCCTCTGTTTGCCAGAAGCTGGGAATGGGTGACAGGGAATGGATCACTTGATGATTACCTGATCTGCTCATTGCTTCTGAAGCAACTGGCATTGGCCACTGTCAGGTGACAGGATACTGGGCTAGATGGACTTTTGGTCTGACCCAGAGAATCAGGAGATCTGGGTTTCTAGCTTTGCTACAGATTTTCTGTGTATCCTTGGGCAAATCACTTAACTTCTTTGTGCCTACTCCCCTATCTGTGAAGTGAGGATATTTCATACAAAGATGATTTCATTAATGTTGGTAAAGCATTTTGAGATCCTCAGATGGAAAATATGATCTGCATCAATAGGGATAACTGTGCTATCCTGCATTAAAACCACTTTAGAAACCCAGGGTCCAATTCTGTTCTCAGTTACATCCACGCAACTAGTGCTTAATTTGTGCCAGGGCTGAGCCAAACCTCTAGATTTGCTGTGTCAGCTATGAAAGTTAAAAAATTGATTGAGCGCCGGCTAGGATGACCAGATTGCATAAGTAAAATATCAGCACACATGGGGAGGGGGTCACACAACCCTAGGAAGCTGCGAGGGTGGCGTACGACCCTTGCTGCAACCCCCACCACAAGCCACGGGGCAAGGGCTTATGGCCCCAGCTCTGGCCCCTGGCAGAAGCCACAGGTCATGGGCACAGGGCCCCGGCTCCAGCTCCCGCGCAAGCCATGAGACAATGGCACAGGATACCGCTTGCAGGGCAGGGGAGTGAAGGGTCTTGGCTTCAGCCCCAGCCACAGTCACAGAGGGGAAGCCCACAACCCTGCCTTCAACCCCAGCTTCAGCCGCTGACCGTTAAAGCAAACTAAGTCAGGGAAGTCCAGAATCAGTGACTGCTGTGCCCTCCCTGACTAAATCATAGACTTAGTTGTAATCCATATTTAAACACACAGATTTATTTGTGCACTAAACAACCAGGTAAAGGGCGGGGTTTTTTATTCAGTCAATAAATCAACTTCACAATTTGCATACCTCCCAGGACATTCTGGAGGAAAAACAGATGAACCTCAACTTTGGTAGGCCCCTCACTTTGTTCACCGTTTTCCATGTAGGAGAATGGCATCCATAGAGATTTTGGGCACTCATCACTGCCCAGAGAAACAAAGTAGCACTTAACAGCCTGCTGTGTATTTACAAGCCTGTTTACAACAGGGAAAAGACTCAACCAGTGTGTCGGAACATGGCACAGCAAAGTGCCATATCCACGAAGTCAAACATATCCTTCAGTGCTGCTACTCTCTTAGCAGAACT
The DNA here is from genome assembly GCF_020497125.1 of Mauremys mutica. Taxonomy (NCBI): domain Eukaryota; kingdom Metazoa; phylum Chordata; order Testudines; family Geoemydidae; genus Mauremys; species Mauremys mutica. The sequence continues at coordinate 321,992,855 of NC_059072.1, forward strand.
GCTGAAATGATTGAACATCTTAATCACCAGTGTCTCAGCGTCAACTTACAGGGTATTGCTAGCATGTTTCACGCCGTTGTGCTCAGCATGGGCAGGGCAGTTTGCAGGCAAGGTATTTTTGTTTTGTTTTTTTTCCAGTGCTGGTACACCGATTGTCGCTTTCCATAATTCATGTTTGCATTATCAGCACAGTAGGAAGACACTGTGTGCTGCAAGTTTTTCAAGTAATGTGGTGCTTATTATTTCTGCAGTCTCTTTGCTTTGCTCATAGAAGTCCAACATTTTATCTTGGACCCCATGTTTGGGTATCCAGTATCTCAGTGATAAGGGGTAAATTTTCACATTGCCCTTGTTAGATGCATCTGTGGCTATTAAGAACTAGGGACCGTCTGGCTTGCTGAGGTCTTTTGAAAATTCTGTTGAGAGTGGCAACAGCACATTTTTGATTAATGCCTTTCCTTTAGTTCAGCCACAGCTTACATGCTTCGCAATTATTGAATCTGGATACAAGGTAGGCACCAACTGAAGTTCACAGTCACACGAGCGATAGGAGTGTTGATGGACTACTATGTGGTAAATTTGAGTTAGCTCAGCAGCAATAACCTTGTTACTGAAGGATTCATTTGGTCTGCAGAAAAAATTTGAGACCAGAGTATTGCTCTTGTGAGTCTTGGTGTTTTGTTCATGATTTTTTGAATCAGCATGATGCCTAATATCGGACTCACCGCCATGGCAAATGCTAAATTCCTTCCTGCAGTCACCTCACCTCCCGGCTGGGCTGGTGAGTGTGGCCAGGGCAGGGGGCAGGGCATGGGGAAGTGAGTGTCTGGGAGATCTGTGGTGTGGTGTGGGACTGTGAGGGGGTGGAGGGTAGTGGGGGATTGTATGTTTTGGGGGTGCTAGGCAGTGGGGGCCTTTGTGGGGCACTGTGTAGTTGTGGCGGAGCTGTGGGGAAGGGCACTGGGTAGTGGGGGTGGGGAAGATCTGTGTCCCAGCAGTGCTTACCTGGAGTGGCTCCTGGGAAATGCCTGGCAGGTCCCTCTGGTTGCCATCCGGGGGGGGGGGGGTCTTCACATGCTACGCCTGCTACAAGCGCTGGCTCTGCAGCTCCCATTGGCCAGGAACCGTGCCAATGGGAGCTGCGGGGGCAGGACTTGCGAGCAGCGCGCAGAGCCCCCAGCCACTTCTGACCCTAGGAGCCAAAGGTACCTGGCAGGGGTTGGGTCCCACCAGCGCTTACCTGGGGTGGCTCCCGGAAAGCAGCTGGCAGGTCCCTCTGGCTCCTAGGGTTGGGGCAGCCAGGGGGGTCTGCGCCCGTCCCCCAGAGCTCCCATTGTCTGCAACAGAGCCGGCGTTCATGGCGGGTACAGCACACGGAGACCCCCCTGGCTGCCCCTGTGCCTAGGGACCGCAGGGTCCTGGTGGCCAGTTCCCAGGAGCTGAGCAGAGCCAAATAGGGAGCCTGCCAGCTAGGGTGACCAGTACACTCCAGCCCCACGCCAAAATATCAGGACAAATGGCATCCCGACTGTGCATTGGTCGGGACGTGGGACAAACAACTAAATATTGGGTCAGTCACAATTTTATCCGGATGTCTGGTCACCCTAGCCCCGGCACCTCTTTCACTACATATTAAGCACTGCATGCAACCCCATTTTCTTCACTGAGGTTTCATAGGCATAATTAGCAATTAAACCAGTGCAAAACATTTTTAAGGTAGACAAACCCTAAGAGTAGAATTTGATTAAATCACATATTTATCATTTACTATTGATTGCACTTCCTAGGAAAGAATGATTTAATTACAATCAGGGCTGACGAGAGGAGGGGAAGCTGGTGCAAATTACCGGGGCCTGGCGGTCTGGAGGGGGGCCCGGGGCCTGGCTTCATCAACTCTGTTTAGCCGGTCCGCCCTTGCTGGGGAGCCCGAAAAAATTTTCTCACCGGGCCCGAACCCACTCTCAGAGGCCCTGATTTCAGTGCTTTAAAAGCCTTCCTTGTTTTAAATGACAGTATTGGTGGTGAAGAGTTGGGAGGGGAGAGAAAGGATATGCTTGTGGGAGTTGCATTTAACCATAAGGAAAACCTGAACACTTTTATCCTATGTATGAAATGGAATGTTTAATGCGGATGATTAAGTCATGGTAAAAGATGCAAACAAAATCTTGATTGTTGTCCTTTCTGTCTAAAGTAAAATATATTCATCTGTGTGGTAACAATTGGTATATTGACTATGCCTACACTAAAATCTATTGAAAATAGTCTGTCTTCCAGACCTAGTCAACTGTGAGTTATTGCACACTGGTATCACTCCAGGCTCATTGTAGGAATGATTGTTGCTCCTGAAATTTTGAAAGAATGTAGCAGCTTTGTGTTTTCTGACATGGAAAACCTTCACAGTAGTCAGTTTGATTATATCTGTGACCCTTTACTGCCTTGTAAATAAAATATTGATCATGTCTATCAAATATAAAATGACCTTTATGACCTTAACAAGCAGTTATGTGTGTGAGCTTCAGCTAAAGTTTCCTGCCACTGTTTAGCAACAAGAGAAAGAGCAAAGGTTAGCTCCTATAATTTAACTGGGTGGAGATACTTTATCTGGCCTTTTACAGTGTTAAGTGTAGATGATAAAATTATTTATGACCATGTTGTTCCCACGTGCTCATGTACATTGTGCCAGGGCATATGGTTTGTAAAATCTATTCTGACATTACTATTGACTTCTTAGTATTTGTCAGCTCTCAGACTCCACAGGAACATTGAGTCCTTAAATAGTCAGCAATTATAACAATGGGTTTGTGGGAATAAGAAGGTTCATACATTTTCACACATTACTAAATACACGCTAAAATTTGTATTTAAGTTATCAGAACAATCAGGTAGCTACATAAAAAAACATTTGTTTTTTCTTTCTGTTGGTTTGTACACTATTTGAGTGTATGCCTTGAGCCTTTTGTCATATATGTGAGGATGTGATGGATTATCTACTGCAAGTTTTCAGTGAAAACATTCAGTTCTGAAACGTCTCAAACTGCTCTCATCTGTTTCTCACTCACTCTCAGTCAGCAGTTTTATCCTCAATTTAGCTTACTAAACCTGCTTATAAGTTGCCATCAGAAATTAATATATTTTTTTTACATAGGCATTATTAGATTTTTATCTCTAATTTCCCTGAAAGTTAGAAAAAGAATGCTGATTATGTTTATTTTTAAATAACGTTTTCAATGAAAATACTATGGCTAAAGGCCCTGTCCATTATAACTTTTAAATTAGATTGTAACTGATTAGGCCATTTAGGATATGCTGTACACTTCTTGTTCTACCTACAAACTTGAGGGACTGTAACAGGGTGGCATGCCTGTAAGGCTGGAAGGCCTGCGGCTGGTCAACCTTGATTACTAAGGAGTGTGCTGTGTTAGCAACCTGATGGGGCCTGATGAAGGACAGGTGATTCCCCTGTAAAGGGCACCAGGAAGATGTGGGGAATGATCAAGGATCAGAGAGTGCTAGAAGTGAGTGGGCTCTAGCAGAGAATCGGGCCTGGGAGTGGCCTGCCAAAGCAGGAAAGGCCCCAGGCAGGAACGCCTGGGAGGAGGAAGAGAAACTTTTGTTTTGTGTGGACTTTTGGATGGACTTTGTTCTGGGATTTTAAGTTCTGTGTGAAACTTAAATTTTATATGAAAAAAACCCAGTCCTCAAGGAGGGGTATTTTTGACCACATAAAGCCTGTGTAAAGTTTTATTTGAATAGTCCAAGATGAGAAACTGAGACAGGCTGCTTGTAGCATGACTCCAGGTCATATAAGATGGTGTACAGGAGGATTCTGTCTTGTTACAAGGCAGCAGGTTTAAAATGAAGGGAAGTACTTCTTCATACAATGCCATCAACCTGTGGAACTCATTGCCAGAGGATGTTGTGAAGGCTAAACAAGTAACTGGGTTCAAAAAAGAATAAGGTAAGTTCCTGGAGGATAGGTCCATCAATAGCCAAGATGAGCAGGGATGCAACCCCAAGTGCTGGGTGTCCCTTAGGCTCTGATTGCAAGAAGCTGAGACTAGATAGTAGGGGACGAATCACTTGATAATTGTCCTGTTCTGTTCATTCTCTTTGAAGTATCTGGCATTGGCCACTGTTGGAAGACAGGATACTGGGCTAGATGGACCATTGATCTGACCCAGTATGACCATTCTTATGTCCTTATATTCTAACATTAAAGGTATTTATTTACTTTCATGCTACCATGACTGACAACTAGAAAAACAGTTGAAGACAGAGCCAATTTTCCTTTGACAATTAATACTACCTGTGATGGGGTATATCAGACTCTGAGGCCCCCTGCTGGAGGCCTCATGCCCTGCCACCTCCCACCCCAAAAAAGGGCAGCAGAGAGGGTCTCCAAACTGCCTAGAGGGGCTGTGTGGGATCCAGCCAATCAGGGCCCAGCAGCCTAGTATAAGAAGAGCTGCAGGGCTGCCAGATGGAGTTCAGTTCCTTGCTGGAGCTGTAGAAGTGTGGCTGGCTGACGGAGCTACAGAACCTTGGACAGGGCAGCGCTGCCAGAAGCCGGGGAGAGCGAGAAGGAGCTTTGAGCTGGTTGCTGAGACTCCATTAGGACGAGGCCAAGAGCTAAGAGTGAAGATGGCGCAGAGCTGCGAGGAAGTGGCCCAGGGAATTAGAGAAGCCGTGTGACATAATTAAAGGGACAAAGCAGATGGCTGCTACCTACAGGGTCCCTGGGCTGGGAGTAGTGGGCAGGCTTGGGTCCCTCCTCTCCCCCGCCCCCATTAGCCACTGGAGGAAGTGGCCTGGACATTGAAGCACCCCAGAGGGGGAACTGAACTATAGTGGCCCAGCTGGAGAGCTGTAACCAGGACGCCCCAGAGGGCGAATACATTGTCTCCAGGGCCGGAGCCCTGGGGCACTGCCCGATCCCATAGCAGGGACACTCTGAGAGAGAGAGAGAGAGAGTGTACAGGCACACACACTCAGCCAAGGGGGCACTCACGAGAGGTGAGTGTCCCCCGTTACAGTGCCATTTGATTAGCTTTGTAAACCTCCGCACATTCATCAACACAAACAGCAATATTTTAGAAGGTACAAAGAATAGCTACATGTGCATGGGAATCAAAGTAAGAGTAAATTGGAAAATGAAAGAGGCAGAGTTTGAAACATCTAAGGCCATGTCTACACTACCATTTATGTTGGCAAAACTTATGTCGCTCAGGGATGTGAAAAAGCCACTCCCCTGAATGACATAAGTGGTAGTGTTCACAGCGCTGTGTTGGTGGGAAAGCTTCTCCTGCCAACATAGCTACTGCTGCTCATTGGGGGTGGTTTAATTATGTCAATGTGAGAGCTCTCCTGTCAGCATAGAATGGCTACATGAGAGATCGTACAGTGCTGTAGCTGCATCAGTACAGCTATTCCACTGTAAGGTCTCTACTGTAGACATTGCCTAAGAGAGTGTTAGCCAGTCCTTACTTCAGCAGTGCAGCATGGAGAAAATGTGAAAATTTGGAGATACTGAAATGGAACGCTGTGAAAGTTTCTTTGTGGAGCCAGACAGATAAGATTGAGAGCTGTTAATTCAGTACTCTAGTGAGAAATAGCTATGGAGTATAAGGGGAATGAACTCAGAGATACACCTTGAAATTTGAGTAATAAATTGGATCCTGATGGAACTACTAATGTTGACTTTAAAAGAGAATCAACTTATACTCTGATGATACCTGAAGCAAGATTGAAGAAAGGCTAATCTTTCCGAGAATAGGAAGCTAGCTGCTTCCCCACAATATCGTATCTGGTAACAACATAGACCTTTGTTGATGTTCTCAGGGCTTATGGACACAATTATACTGGTATACAAGTGCTTATACTAGTATAGCATTTTCCTCTCCAGGAATAAGCTGTGTGGCTATAAGGCACTTTTATATCAGTACAACTGTGTCTACAGTAGGTCTTTTACTGGCAACACCCCTAAAAGACAGTTATACTGGTAAATCTTTTAAGAGTAGATCAGTTCTTTCTATCACACCAACAGATCTGGCAGCAGAGGACTCATTTGGGCAAAACTCCCACAGAAGACAAAGCGTGGGACTGAATGTATGAAGTCACTAGTTTTGTCCAAGGGTATGTCTGCACTACGAAGACTACACTGGCATTGGTAGGGTGCCGTAGCTAAACTGGCATAACCCTATAATATAGATACAGCCTACACTGACTGAAGGGTTTTTTTCTGTCAGTGTAGGACCACTGCCTCCCCGAGTGATGGTAGCTACATTGACAGAAACATTCTTCTGTCAACATAACTGCATCTACATTGGGGGTTAGGTCGGCATAGCAATGGTGCTTAGGGATGGGGTTTTTTTCACACCCCTGGCTGATGTAGCTATGTCAACCTAACTTTTAACTGTAGACCAGGCCTAAAGAATGACTGAAGAACTGGTCCTTATCTAGCTATAAAAGCTGAACTAAGATTTAAGCTGCTAAACGTCTGATGCTGATCTTGTTTACACTGATACTAATACTTATAGCAGTAATAACTCCACTTAAGTCAGTAGAGTTATACATTGGCTTGGCATTGGTAAGTGAGGTCCTAACTATGGAACTGCTGTAGCTTGCCTCCTGTCTGTGAGATCAGCCAGCTCACAGACAAGAGGTTAACAGTGAGATATTACATAGTCATAGAAAGTAATGGCTCTGATTTAGCAACTGTTCAAGTAGGATGATGCGTTTTTAGGGATGCTGTCATGGTGAAAAAAAATCAAAACTATGGAAATATAAAAAATAAATAAATGGAGTGTTACAAGTATTGTTTAATTCCCCAGACAACTTTTATTCTCCCACTTTAGTGCAAATAACTAGAGCTCTGCTTGAACAGTGATTATGTTTGCTTGTTTTTTTTATTATCCTTTACAGTGCTTGGAAGAATCCTGGGGACTTGACAGTGTAAAGAGAAATATAAGGCCCCAAAGAGTTTAATTTTAGATGTACGTGATGTGATGAGGGAAGGGAAGAGTGGACAGATTTGAATACAGTATTTGCTGTACAAGAACAGATCTTTCAGCCTAACTCTCTAATTTTCTTTTTAAGACATTTTGTTTTTAAACTTTGTGGGAAGGTGAAACTTCAGCACTCCAAGGAGTTAAGGTCTCCCTCAAGCTGTGCCTGCTTTGGGGATTTTCTGAAATTTCCCCAACATTAGCTTTCTCCACTGGTGCTAGCCGTGTTCTTATCGTTATGTGATGTAGAGCTGCTCTGAGCAAGGACAAAAGCCTTGAGCCTTCTCTACACTAGAAATATAAAACACTACTGATTCTCCATTGCTAGCATTAATAGACCTGCTTTAGAACTAGATCAACAGTAGGATAATTTTGGATACTCCGGTGTGGATCCATCCTTAGTGAGACCTTTAATTCCCCTGGAGTGTTGAAATTCATCCAAAGGTGGTGGTGGTTTAAGTTATACTGAAATGGTGCACAGGTGTGTGCCGGACCCACTGCACAGCGGTGATTTTCACCCTACATGAAGCAGTATGCACATCTGTAGTGCTCTTTACAAATGCTGATGATAGTAATGTATGTGGATCTGATCTCACTTATACCAGTATAAAGCAGGAGTAACACCTTTGAAGTCAGTTGAGTTACACCAATGTAAATGAGATCAGGACTGGGGCCCAATGGCTTGAGTCCTATACATACTGCACACATCTATCTGAGTTATCCCACTGATGTCACAAGTCACACTCATACTTATATGCTTGCAGGATTGGGGCTGCCTGCTAGATAATGAAACCTTTAACCCACTGGTGAGCAATTGCTTGTGTGAGTCCTCTGACATCAGTGGGACTACTTAGCAAGTAACTGATCACCAATGGGAGTGAGATTATGATTTTGGTTTTGGGAGGATTATGTTCTTTGTTGCATCAGTGCTTTATGTTATCGATTACATATCTAGGCCTAAAAATAGACATACTTTAGCATCATGTATTGGAAAACAGAAATTAAGCACTACTATATGGATCTGCTACTGTACTTTAGGTGGAGTGCTGCAAATGGTGAACAGTCTGTCTGTTTGCACAGGTTTATTGCCCAAGATGGGAGTGTGAACAGCAGATTAGGAGATGATATGTGACGTGTCCTTTCCTTAGTCTAAAAGTACAAGGTCATGGAATGAATGCTTTGCCTTACTAGTTGCACTGCAGGTCTGTTCAGCTGTATTTTTCTCTAAGGAAAAAAAAAGTAAAACAAAAATATAGAATGACTCGAGTCAACTCCCTGCTCTCTCAGTGTGTATGTGGAGCTCCATTTCCCGTGTCAGACCCTAAGGTAGGTCTTTCTGGGATCTTATTTAAATCTGTGTTCTGCTGCTGCTATCAGAGGAGTAGTTTTTAAATGCCAGCTCCTCAGCTGGTGCAAACTGACATAGCTCCATTGACTTCAGTGGAGCTAACCTTATTTACACCAGTTAGAGTACTAGCCATTAGCTAGAATCTATAGATTTGTTTAAGATCAGTTTTATTTGTTCTCTACAGAAGTTGCAATAGAATTCATAGTTTACCTATTTGCTCTATTTATAATAATACATTTTATATTGTCAGTGGAATAATTTAGTGCAGAATGTTACCTGTATTGATTCCCCCCTCTTATTACAATAATCAGATTAAATATTTAGACTACAAGGAACAATTCCTTCTAGTACCTAAAATTATTGCACATAATCATGCACTCAAAGGACCAACAAAAATTGGCTGCTTAATGATGGTGGCCTTCCAAAAAGTTGGGCAGACACAGATTGTGCATGTGCTGTGAATATATAAAATTCCAGCAATAGAAAATGGCTGAAATGTGATGGTGCCCTGCTCTAACTGATAACCAAATATTGTATCTTAAGTGCTTTTCTTGTTTGTTGAATGTGTCATTTCTAATTTTTTAACGTTAGCATAAATGTAATATGGCAGGCTGAAATATTTGTTATTTAGAAGCACTGAGAAGATAGCACCCATTTTCTAAATTGTAATGCAAGCTATAATAAAAAATGGGCTGGAGGAAAGAGAGGAAGGAAGGAATGAAGCGAAAGCAAACAGCACAAGCTTGTGGTATGTTTGAGTTATTACAGCTGGGTCTGCTAGCTCAGCAATGATTCATTATAGCCTGTCTGTTTTTTTAAAGAGCTTTCTAATTCAGCTGTTTGAAATCTCATCAGGCATCCATCCAAGTTGGTTGCCAGCCCAGGGACACTATTTTCCTTCTCTTTCTTTCTCTTTTGGTTCTCAGTCAAAATTGTTTAAAAAGTTAAGTTGTTTCTCTGCTACAGAGCATTATGCCATTTGTAGCAGATTCATAACTTTTCTGGTTCTCGTGTACTATTAAAGCTGCTTAAAAGAGTTTCTGTTCTGCATTTATCATGACACAAGGAACTGAAATCTCTGTTACAATCCATTGGCTCTGCCATGGGTCAAAGATGGTTTCATTGAAGCAGCCTTGGTTGACCACACAAAGACCATAATATAGGGCCAAGTTATTCCCTTTGGTGTAAAAATCTGTGGGCTGGGAAAATATACCTACAAAATTCTGTTGAATTGGAGAGGCTGCTGTTCTGCCACATGGTTCCCTTACTAAGACACAAAGGCCAAGGGAAAGAAGCTAAGGACACTGAACTGAATCCTGCAGTTCTCTAGAGCTGACATCGCTCTATGCACCTACCAAGCTTCCTTCCCACCCAGTATTGGTGGTGTGGCAGGTGGATGTGCTGGCCTGCAGTTAGTTCTCTATTTTTGACTACCTGTATACGCATCTTGTGCTTGTCTTTGGAGGTGTCACAGAGCAGAACTTAATGCCAAAAAACTGCTACGTTAACCCACAAGTGACTTTGCTATGTAAGCTAAGACCACTTCTACTAAGAGAAAAACACACAGACCACATGCCCTACAAATTCTTCCACAGTTCACCACTCCAAATGCATGCAGATTTTGCCCTGTGCTAAGCTGCAGCACAGAGGATGCCTGTGGCTATGTACTGTAGATGAGCAAGCAGCTGAGCAGCCTGTTCTCCTCCATTCAACTCCACATCCCTTTTCTATGCAATTCCCATGGGTTGCTCCCCTGCACACTGCCCTGGGGTCCCATAGTGTGCAACGTCATTATTTTCAGTGGGTTGATCTTAGCAATTACATTTTATATAGATGTAAATTGTTCTAAATGGATAAATACATTATTTCAGATTTCCCTTTCAAGCATCCATGCTTTGGCCTTGTGGAAGTGATGAACCAAAGCCCACACTAAGTCACAATGAAACTGTCTGAAATTCACTGTTCATGAAAGTAATTAACAATCTGTACGCATAGTACCAGCAGATCTACAACACTTTTGAAAAGGGGGTAAGCATGGCTATCTTCATTTTAGAGACTGAAGCAGTAGATCCTATGACTTGTCCATTGTCACAGACTAAGTCCCTTGTAGAGCTACAGGACTAGAGCTCAGTTCCCCTGATTCCCAGACTCAGTGCTCAGTTGACCAGTTCACAGCTACCCTTGTTAGCTGCCTGCAGTGTTACCTCTTTTCATTGTGAAAGGAAAATAGAGCAGAATAATACATTTCTGTTAAATGTTTGCATAAAGCTCTTCTTAAAAAGAGAATACCGTGTATCATATTTTCTGTGCAGACATTATTTTCAGACTGTTTGTTCAGCAAATTCGGTATTTATGTCGGGATCTGTTGCCACTGGGAAGATAAAAATCCAATCATACTAATGTTGTTAGCAATGCTCATTTGCCTAATTTGTGCTTATGATTATGGCTCATTGTTAGCCATTACATACAGTGTAATATCTCTGTGGCAAAGTTATGTATTTAATTTCTTCCTCAAGTGACAGTTTCATTTATTATAATATGGTGTTGTTTATGGTGCTGTAACACTTTTATAGCAAGTTAAACCATATGCCATATGAAAAACGTATTTTAAATCTTTCTGTATCTGAAACTGCTGTGGCTTATTTGACTTGTTCACCTTTAAAAAGGTTGTTATTGATGACCAGTGGAGGATGTCCCCATCCCAGGATGAAGAGAGGACAGATGCACAAAAGTTCACTCCCAGAAGATGGAGCTCTGGAAAAAGATCTCGGCCAAGGCCACTCTCAGACTATGGTCAGTTGGCAATCAGGAGTTTCTCAATACCAGAAGATTCAGTTGCAGTGGAGTCTCAGAAAACAGACTGTGTAGATGGTGAAAGTCAGCCTGGATTGGCTTCTGTGGAGTCTACACCTCAAATCAGTAGTACAGTAGGTCTGCAAAGAGGGCGAAAACGAAGACCCATCTCTGTAATAGGTGGGGTCAGTTTCTATGGGAACAGCCAGACAGAAGAAATAGAAGATCTGCTGACACAAGTAAGATATAAGATGTGCTCTCTGCAAACTACAAAAGACTCTTCCACTTCCTTGCCTTTATCTTCAAGCTAGAAAATAGAGTGGACATTTCCTTTCTTCTCTTTTTCCAAGCTGACATCACATACTTTGTTTCACTTTCCTTGACTCTAATTTTTTGTAAAAAAACCCATAACATAAGATATTGACTTTTGAATAATCTTGCTTGCATTGTAAACTAACCCTCTTTCTTTCTTGGGACGTTATTTCCAGTAGCAGTTTAAAAATGCTTATTTGTCTATGATAAGGTCACATGTATTTTTTATTGGTCTACAACACACAGGATGTAGGATTCAAGTGAGAAGTGCATACAAATAATATTATAAATACAATAAATTTCATAATCCTTTGAAACCGATCCTCTTAAAAAGCTATGGGTGTGAACTGCTTAGTATTAGCACACGTATAGTTAAATGGATAATCCATTCAAAAACATTGTAGAACAGACCAGGATCCCAGATTGGATGTCTCAGGGATTTGCTAACATGAAATGGAGTCTTTCCATTGACTTTAATGGGCTGTGGCTCAGGTTCAATCTCTTTTGCTTAAATATGCTTATGAGCAGCAGCTAACCAAAATTGATATAAGCTGACAGCACTTGGGTAGCTTGTGAGAAATTAGTGGTCTCAATCCAGTTTCTAATTGACAGGTATTCACACAGGAAAAACATACACTACTTTATTCCTTGGGGAATTCTGCACGACTGTGCAATGCAGAATTTTGCAGAAACTAACGTTGTGCGGGCAGAATTTTCTTTTCCTCCAGAAAATGGGCTGCAGTGCTGTTGGCTGCCACTAGGGGCCGCTGGACCCAGCAGAGCCCAGCTCGCACATGAAGACACTACAGGGAGAGGGGGAGAGGGCTACTAGGTTCCTGACAGCTGCAGATCCCAGCATGTCCTGAGGGAAGGAGAGGGCGGTGCACAGGAAACTCCATGCAAGCCTGGGACTGATCATCAGGCTGTTTCTGCCTCTGGATCCCTGGGCTTCGGAGGAGTGGAAGGAGGCAGAGAAATAGGAACTGGGTTGTGATAGGGGTTTCTTTAACTTTCTACTCCTGGGGGAATTTTTTTCTGTATTGTTACAGACATACTTGTAGACAAGTATTTTGAAATAAATTACCAAAATAATTGAAACTGGCGTGATTATGTGGTGTTATTTTGACAAATAAAATTTGCAGAATTTCAGAATTTTAAAATACTGTGTGCAGAATTTTTTTTTTTTGGCACAGAATTTTTTGGTGCAGAATGCCCCCAGGAGTAACTACTTGAACTAGAGCCTTCATTGGCTGTGCTAAGAGGTCAAGGAATGAATAAATTTGGGAAATGAAAGCACCCCTCTCTCCCCTAGAGGTAGTCTACAGCACTGAGTTGAGGCAGTGAAAAGAAGCCTGCTTAGGCTTTGGCTACACTTGCACTTCAAAGCGCTGCCGCGGCAGCGCTTTGAAGCACTAAGTGTAGTCAAAGCGCTAGCGCTGGGAGAGAGCTCTCCCAGCGCTGTCCGTACTCCACCTCCCTGTGGGGAATAACGTACAGCGCTGGGAGCCGCGCTCCCAGCGCTGGGGCTTTGACCACACTGGCGCTTTGCAGCGCCGCAATTTGCAGCGCTGGAGAGGGTGTGTTTTCACACCCTGCTGCAGCGCTGCAAATTTGCAAGTGTAGCCAAGGCCTTAGTTGTACATGTTCTACAGATAGAAAGAGAACTTTGGTCTCAAGTCCTAGCCACAATGCATTCTCTCTGTTAACATGTTCTCCATGTAACAAAAAAGTTTGAGAACCCCTGGTTCAAGCAATTGCTAAATTGATTGAACACGGGGAAAAAAAATATAGCATTTCCTTTAAAAGTACTTTGAAGTTGTTAAAGAGACCTGATTGCTCTTAGTCTTAATTATCCTCATGAGACTCTACCTCATGCTGGGAAATTCAATGCAGTGTCATTAAAAGCAAAGCCCCCACTGAAAAGAAACAATGATCCCACTCCCTGAATAGGAATGCTAAAACAATGACATGTTTTTCAGAGTTTCCTGTGAAAACTATTTTTTTAACATGGATATTCTAATGTAGTCAGTAATTCTTTCGCTGTGTAGTATAATACAGTTGTCCTTTACATTTTCCTGATCAAAAATAGCTGGATCCTCGAGGCTGCACTCTTTTCCAGCAAAATGGACTGAAATCAATGAAAGTTTTGTCTGTGTACAGACCAATGCTGCAGTCCCTAATAAAACATCTATATTGTTTAATTTAGTTAATTAAATACTTAACTTTGTGTTCACGTGAGCCCTTAGCATTATTATCAAATCTATGCCTTCATGAATTGTAAATAAATAATAGCTGGTTTTCAAGAGGTGCTCTTTAATACTGTTAGGGCTTTAAGTCCAACCTACCTTGAAAGGTGTCCTGTATTTTTTGAGACTTACCTCAAGGGATTTCAGCAATATATTGTCATTTTTAAAAAAACCAATCTTTGCTACAGGGTGCAACTTACTTAAAAATAACCTCACCTGTTTCCCACTGGAAACAGATCAGTGCTTTCCTCTTGAAGAGCCAAAGAACAGAGTAGGTTTTTTTAATTGTAGCTTTGCTGCCACAAAGATGGGGTTAAACAAATACATTGTTTTTGGAGTTAAGACCAAAAATATGGGACAACTTCCATGGTAGGTACTTCCATGGTAGGTCCATAACAATGGACATTTAGGTCTCAATCCTACTCCCATTGAAGTTCAATGGCAGTTCTTCTGTTGCCTACATAGGGATCAGGATCAAGACTTTAACGATTAAATTATAATTGACCAGGAATAAATACATTAAAAGTAATTGGCATTGAGGATATTGGGTGTTTGTTATGGAACAATTTGGAGTTGCTTTTCTTGCTTTAGTTCAGTAGTGCAGTTCTGAGATATTGATATGCCATAGGAGAAAATAATTTGTAAAAAATGAAATAATAATTAGATCATATTAAAATATATCAAGACATTTTTCAGTCTGGTGTTTGGTAGTTAAATTGCTAGTTAAAATGTATGAAAAATACTTATGATTGAGGAACACATCAGAACTATTTCATAAAGAGCTTTTAAAGCCTAATTTTCATGGAGCAGATTTTTTTTTTGAAAGTGTTGAACATCAGTGGAATGTGAAAAAAGTGCTGTTAACTCATTTTGTTTTGTCTGACAACTTCGTGTCGGGGAAAAAGCTTTCAAACAATAGTAAATCAGTCATACTAGTGGGTCAACGAATAGTTCATAGAAAGGATCTGGTGTTTCTATATGCTTAATTTACAAGCCTAAGAGGAAAACAATTAAGAGACTAAGGCCATGTCTATACTAGTGAGCTTACAGTGGTACAGCTGTACTGATGCATCTGCACTTCTGTAAGATCGCTCATGTAGCCGCTATACTGAAAGGAGAGAGTTCACCAGTCGACATCATAAAACTACCTTTGTGAATGGCAGTAGCTGTGTCGGTTGGCAGGAGAAGCTAAAAGGTGCCTAATTTACGTTAATGTAGACCCGTTTCAAACAGGACTACATTAATGTGATCTAGATACATTTTAGTTCATGTTAGCAGGGTCTACACAGGGCAGTGACAGTGCCACACTTCAGTTCACACCCCTGTAGTCCAGGGACCATGCAGACAAGCTCTAAGAAAAAAAATCAGGTTTAAGAGTCTTTTTTTGGTTTAACTATAAAGTATGTTCCTCAGCAGCAGGATATTTATCTCGAACAACATTCTGGGAAATTAACACACCTGTTTGTATAATTTCTATTCTTTCTTTCCTTTCAGTATTTCCATTCTGTTACATATTTACAGTTGGCTGACATTACAGTAAACTATTCTGAGATGTTAGCTACTAGAGCATTTAGACATGGAATATTATGGAGTGAAGACTATAAAGCAGAATATACAGTGTCACTAAACGTAACAGAAGGTTATGGAGTTTTTAATATAACAGAGAACCTTAATGCTATAAGATATTTACCATAATATTGTGTATGGAATGTGATGCTCAATCAATTTAATGACTGCTTGAACTAGGGGTTCTTAGTGTCCATATAGTCAGCTTGAGAGTGTAAGGAAACCCAGTTTCATACCTGTAGCTGTCTTTGGCTTCCTGGTAGCTTTTACTACTAATAATAATGGATTTTCTTTTTTCTCTCTGTAGCCAATAACACGGCCGCCTGTTCCAGCCCACCAAGTTCCCCCATATAAAGCTGTTTCAGCCAGGTTCCGGCCCTTCACCTTTTCACAAAGCACCCCCATAGGCCTGGATCGAGTGGGACGCAGGCAGCAAATGAGAGCATCTAATGGTAAGTTTTACAGGTCTTTTTAAGGGGTTACAAACCAAATATGTTACACAAAAGGAGAGACTGGGCCAATTCATCAGTGCCTTGGATGGTGGGTGTAAACTACACATAGGATGTAAATCAATGCAAATGGTAAAGTAGCTTATGATGAAGCTGCTTTATTTTTATACCTTCCTGTTAGTGCTTGTTCTGCTATGCTCAAGTTACACTTGTTGCACACCCACTGAATGTTAAATTGATTCAAGTTGCTCCCCTTTACTATTTGTACTCATATTTCAATCCATGTACTCCCTACTGCTCTCTGAAGGCTTGCTGCATTAACTAAGGGCATGTCTACACTGAAGAAACACACCCCAGAGCGCTGCAAGTTTCAGCGCTGTAAAGTGCCAGTGTACCAGTGCTGGGAGCTATTCCCCTCGTGGAGGTGGTTTTTTTTAATAGGTGTATGTCTCTATCTATTTCAGAGAGCTGGAAGGGACCCTGAAAGGTCATCGAGTCCAGCCCCCTGCCTTCACTAGCAGGACCAAGTACTGATTTTGCCCCAGATTCTTAAGTGGCCCCCTCAAGGATTGAACTCACAACCCTGGGTTTAGCAGGCCAATGCTCAAACCACTGAGCTATCCCTCCCCCCACAGCCATGGCCAGCGCTTTAATGTTGCTAGTGAAGACATGCCCTTAAGGTGTGAATTTAAAGTCCATTAAAGCATACTAAGCCTTTGTGTGGAGGCTCTCATTCATAAGTCAAGTGGCAACTGCTGTATGTATAAATATCTCCTGTCTGTGTGTTCCATTCTATGCATCCGAAGAAGTGAGCTGTAGCTCACGAAAGCTCATGCTAAAATAAATTTGTTAGTCTTTAAGGTGCCACAAGTACTCCTGTTCTTTTTGCTGTTAGAGAGTGTTCAAAGAGGGATTGTAATCGGTCGCGTCGGGGCTCAACCCTCCTGCGGGCCGGAGGGGAGCCACACCGACTCACTCCACATCTTCTGTGGAACCAGCTGAACAATAATAATCAGTGTTTAGAGGCTCAGGCCCTTGGTTGCAGGGGCTGAGCAGCAGTCAGTATAACGAGCTCAGGCCCTTTGAAGCAGGGGCTGGGCAGCAAATAGTCAATAAGCTCGGGCCCTTTGAAGCCGGGCTGAACAGCAAATAGTCAATAACGAGCTCAGGCCCTTTGGATCAGGGGCTGGGCCGCAGACAAAGTCAGAGAACTCAGGCCCTTGGTTGCAGGGGCTGAGCAGCAAATAAACAGCACAGTGAGCTCAGGCCCTGTGGAGCAGGGGCTGAGCAGTAAATAAACAGTAGGCGTATAGGCCCAGGTCCTTACACCTGGGTGAGGGGGAAAACTGCCACCCGTGAGTGGGGTGGCAGGGGGGACACAGGCCCGCCCACTCCACTGTGTCCCAGCCCGGGGCCCTAGCAGCGGCTATCACTGCCGCTGGTCAGTGGGATCCTGACCGCAACACACTGACATCGGAACCTCTGCGTCTGCAGCCTGACAGGGGTTGGCTACCCCCGGGCAACTTCCATTTTCCCCCTCAGGGCCTACCTCGTCCGGGGCACCAGCTCCAGGCCAGTCAACCTGCATAGGCTCCTCCAGGCCAGGGCTTGGTGGCAGGTCTGGAAGCTCCTCGGGGAAGTCCGGCCAGGCGTGCTCAGGTGGCTCCTCCGGGTAACAGCAGGGGCGGGGAAGCTCCGGCGGCTCCTCTTCGTAGTGGGCGCGGGGGAGTTCCAGCGGCCCCTCTGGGTACCGGTCACGGGGAAGCTCCGGGGGTTCCTCATCATACCGGGCGCGAGGAAGCTCCGGCCAGTCAGGGCAGCTGCCTCGGGCCCTGGAGGGTTCCCAGTCAGGAGCTCCCGCCGGCACGTCTGCTCTCGGCGGTGGCTGGGCCCTGACTGAGCTCTGGCGGCCGGCTTTTCTACTTCCTGTCCCGCCCCTTGACTTCCGGGGGGCGGGGACTGGTGGTGGTGGCTCCGCCCACTTGAGTGTCTGTAAGAGAGCTCCCTCCTCAGGGCAGGAGGGGAGCCACACCGACTCACTACAGGGATTTAATGAACTTTAACTAAGGACTTTAAATTCACACCTTTAGTTAATTCAGATTAATTTCCAATGTAGAAAAACTCTAAATCACCAAAGGATTTGTCCCAGAGATTTGTATGGGAGTTGCACCTACTTACCCAAGAATGAATGTAGCCCATGACATTTATCCAGTTTTATGTGAAGTACAAATCCTTAGAAAGGACTGTAAAATCAAATGCCTTTTTGAAACAGTGTCTTTTAATGTCCTTTTGATTTGCCCCTTACATTTATTCTCCAGTTCTACTTATCATTAGCACTTACTTGCCACATTATCGCAAGCTGATAGCAAGAACAATAGTATCATCTCATAAATCATTAATTGGCAAGGAGATGTTAAAAAGAAGCTTGGTCAATACCATCTGTCTTCTTTCAGATACCAGAGAACATCCGCTGAGCAATTTTGCTCATTTTTCATTATCAAAGGCCTAAAAAGTCAAAGTGCATTCTTCACTTCAGGCCCCTTCACTTCAGTATTCTAAAGAATAGCTGCTGTAAAACCACTTGCAACCTTCACTGTACTGCTCCATATATACATGGAGTAAGTAGTGTTGAAATCAGGATCTACTGTGACTGAAGTGGAAGATCTTATCAAATAGCACTTTCAGTGTTTCTTTATTAAAAATTAAGAGCATTAATCAAATAACTTTTCAGGAGCCTGTATTTGTTGCAAATTCATACCAGTTCCAAGTCGAATTGTTAACTAGATCATGCAACTTTATCTAAATTCCAAGGAAGGAAGACCCTTAATCCACAAATACATTATTTTAGCTATCAAGGTATTTACATACTGCATGCTAAAATCCACAGAAGACAATCACTGAGATGGAAAAGTAATAATAGGTAAGTATTCAAGGTACCTTTAGCCTCTTGTAGTGTAATTTCACAGCTAGAAATGGGACCAGCTAGTTCTCCTCCGATCACTAGCAGGTGCTCCATGGACCACAATTTGGGAATTACTGACTGTAGTATTGAGACTGTGTGTGTATAAATATTACAATATTGGAGACAGTTCTAAGTGCAGAAGAATTTATAGTCCAATTGAAATGATTAAGTAGTACCTCTCTCCATGAGTAATCCCATTGATTCCAGTAGGACTTCTCACTGAGTAAAGTTATGCTTTCTGTTTCATCTTTGGAAAAATAGCATTGGCTAACAAATATAGCTACCTCAGATTAATTTCTTCTTTGTTATTTTAGCTTTAGTATATCCAAAGTTTCATAAATATAAATGTTTGAGGATAACAGATTATGAAAGTAAGGATTTCTGTCATTTGGGAAAGGAGTGAAATCAAAGCAATGCTGGTCATACCTAGATATTACGTTAGCAAACTAGTTATAACTACAAAAGTCATACGTGAATAGCTTTCTAAATCAAAGCCCTGACGGCAAGTGGGTGGAATATTACGAGACAGCAAGAGCAATATAGCTATTTTTTTCTTAGTTACAGGAAAGTTTTATTTTGTGTTACCTAATGTAAAATTATAGATATAGTCAGGGGTGAAAGTAATAATAAATTCTTACTGGTACGGGGGTGGTTCTGGCCCACCAAAGGGGCAGGGCCTCAGGTGGAAGGGATGCGGAGCTGGGGGCTCCGCCTCCCCCAGCCAGCCTAGCCACACTGCCTGGCCCTCGCCACCTGCTCTGCTGCGGTAGTCAGGAGCCCCGGGCCCTTTTAAATCGCCAGCCCTGGGGCAGCCCTGGGGCAGCTTTCACCCCGCTCCCATCAGCAGCCTTGGGAGGAGGGTGGGGAAGGGCAATGACGTTAAAGTGCGGTGGCAGCACTTTAACATCGTTGCCCCTTTTGCCTCCCCTGTCAGTGGCCCTGACCAATCAGGAAATGAAATTAAAACGTTCCCAGGGCTTTTCCTGTGGACCTGGCTAGTGCATCGGAGTTCAAAGTGCTGTCCAGAGCGATCACATTGGAGCACTCTGGGATAGCTCCCGGAGGTCACTACTGTCAAATTGCATCTGCACTACCCCAAATTCGACCCAGCAAGGTCAATCTTAGCACTACCCCCCTCGTCGAGGAGGAGTACAGCAATTGATTTTAAGAGCCCTTTAGGTCGATGGAACAGTGTTAGTTGTGTAGACGCATTGCTTATAAAATTGATCTAATGCAGCTAAATTTGATCTAACCTGTTAGTGTAGACAGGGCTCTGAAGTAGACCTGAGTCTATGAGAAATCCTACCCTGGAAAAACCTGATTCTAAGGCTCAAAGCCTGAGATTAGGTTTTGATTTTTATATTGAAGCAACAACTTCTGAGCAGTATTGATGTTTCTTCTTTCTTCCTAGGAAAGAAGGAGCTGTGTAAACTGTACAGTTGTTACAACTTGAAAAGAGGTGGAATGTGGCTGGACCTATGTTCAGCATCAGGGGCGGCTCTAGGTATTTTGCCGCCCCAAGCACGGCAGGCAGGCTGCCTTCGGCGGCTTGCCTGCAGGAGATCCCTGGTCCCGCAGATTCAGCAGCACGCCTTTGGGAGGTCCGCCGAATCCGTGGGACCAGCGGACCCTCCACAGACATGCCACCGAAGGCAACCTGCCTGCCACCCTTGCGGCAACTGGCAGAACGCCCCCCGTGGCTTGCTGCCCCAGGCACGCGCTTGGCATGTTGGTGCCTGGAGCCGCCCCGTTTAGCATGTTCATATACATGGCCTAGAACCCTGCGAGCCCTGCTGAGGTGCTGGTGCAGAATTGTGTTCTTATTGTAAGGGATGCCTCATTTTGGCCTCTCTTTTTGTGTCTGCATTTATTTATGGATGCAGTTGATGTCATTTAGATTTCTACATGTCTGATTGTGTCCTCAGTTATTTGTGCTTCCTCATTCCCTTCCTTTCCCCCTTCCTCCAGTCCTCTTGTGCAACAAGCAACTGGCCCACAATAATTCATGTGATATTTTAGCTGCCTTGCTTAGCATGGGGCTGGGACCACAAAGACATACAGAACTTTTTGGGGCAAATGCTGGTCACGTTGAAATCAATGAGAGTTCACTATTGACTTCAAACAGGCCAAGGCCAGGTGATATTAGACAGCTACCATAATTAACAAACAGATATTTGTTGGTCCCTTGAGTCACCACTGAAAGGAGTTTTCAATGTAGTGAGATCTAACCATCTTAACTTAATTTTTTTGTCCATATTTTATGCTATTCCTTTTTCACCTGCCTACTCACATTCTCAGAGGTGTGATAGAGTAATTCAAAGGGGTGAATCTGTTTTATGTTATAGTTTTAGGATTTTGTCTGGACAGCACTTGTTCAGTGTGTATTCTTCAGTTGTTGATGCAGATCCCCGGGTTGGGGGCTTTTTATGACTTAAGCAAAGGAATTTTCTATGGATGACTCATGTTTTAGTTGTTTACTGATTTGTATTGCAAGACACCTTGCAACTGTGTTGTATATGTGCTTTTCATAATATATGGTAGCTTATTGTAACTGTGATTATTCAGCAAGTCTGTTCTCAGCAGGGAATTATGATGCAGTTCAATGATTCAGAAGGGAGAGCTCTATTTTTCATGTCCACTGGTTGCCTTCAAAATGCAGTAGATCCTGGATTTTAATAATTAAACGTCATTAATATTGTGTTATAAGTTTGGCATTTCATTCTCTCCCTGAGATGGTACAATAGGAAACCATGTGATTTCTGTGGGTGTTGTGATATGCTGTATGCAAAGTCCCTTGGTGGTTTTCTGAGCATCTTACTAGAGAAACCAGCCCCTAGTATAAGGACTGGAATAGCTAAACAACATTGTTTCCATATAGAGAATCAGTAATTCTGAGTTCCATCCACAGACATATAGCGCCATGACTTCTTTTAAAATTAATTCAGGATTATCTTTTTATACCAGTTTTCAAAAAATTAGTACAAATGCAGGTTGTTGAAGAGTACATGATTTGACTGCAGGGGCAAATCCTGCCCTTGCCTCTAGAACCGATGCAATTCCCCTATGCAAAGGGGAGCATGATGCTGGGGTGATAGATGCTAATCTCCATAGCATCGCCTGTGCTCTGACATGAGAGGGTTGGTGGGGTCATTGCTGAAGTGGGCTATGGATTGAGTGGAGACAGAGCTAAGTGGCTATTCGCGTCCTTCCTTCTCTACTCCCTGTGGTAGAGTTATAGTGAGGCTGCGGCCTGAGTGAGGGAATGCCTCCTCTGCCCCATAACCCCTCAGAGCAATTGACTGCTGATTAGAATTTGGGTTATAATGTAGTGATAGTCGCTTGTAACCAAACAAATATACCACAGTTTAGTTGTGAAGTAACAACAGCATTTAAGAACTGTGTGAAAAATACCTTTGGGTGTATAGTTATACCTACACATTACATTTTGGAATAATATCATAAATGTACAATCTTATGCAAAGCAGTATTGGAAGACATATTTTTGCATATGGCTAGAAGAAATTGTAACTCCTAATAGCCTTTTCCTGTGACTTGGAGTAAAAGAGATGTATCCTTTGAATTTAGATTAAAACTCTAATTCACATTTAGCTGCTTTAATGAAAAGTAGCAAATACACTCTCTGGCACTGACAGGACTGAAAAACATTCTTCATTGCAGTGTCATTAGCTACAGTGCAGTAGACTGTAAGTACATTATCAATGAACACTGTGTATACAGGTTTTGTTTCTTTTCTGTAACTTCCTCCCTAAGGGTACCCCATGATGTCACTGATCCACTAAACCCACAGCTATACGGGAACAGTGAATGAGCTGTCAGTTTCTAAGTAGGCTCCGGCCTGATATGCACATACAGAAGCTCAAAGCAATGAATAAGCTGTTTCTGAATTTTCAGTAGCTCAAAGGCTCTAAGCGTTCCTGGTTCTCTGTGAATCTTTTAAGACTAAGCTTCACCTATTGAAGGCCAAGCCCCTACTCTGTATGTTGTTTTTGACAGCAGCATGGTAGCCAGGGGGGAAATGGCACGATTTTGGAGTCTGGAGAGCCTTCAGATGGGTATGTGTGAGTAGAAGGTTCACTCTTCTTATTCTCTGTAATGTTTCTGATTTAAAATTATCAAGTGTTAGTGTCACTAGGCTTGATTCTGATCACATTCATGTTGTTGTAAATAAGGTAAACTCCACTGCAATCAACAGAGTTATACCAATGGAAAGCTGGATAGAGATCAGAATCAGGCTCGCATTGTCTTAAGTTTTTGCAATCCATTAGAGCCACAGGGATACCCATCCCTATCTGTAAAATATTTAGTCCTGCCGGTAAACATTAGAGGAATGGATACAGAGAGTAAGTGATTGGTTGTTTTTTAAAATCTAGCTACCAAGGCAATGGAAGCCTCTTGACTGGTAAGGAATAATGAGCAGTTACCAGCCCAAAAATTACACTCCTTTTTCATCTTTAGTTAAATGTTTTAGAGTATTTATGTCTACTATTTTTGCTGCAACAAACCAGTTGTCAGTATTGACATTACAATGCAGCTGTAAAAATGAAATCCAGGATGAAATTTAACACTTCAGTTTTGAGGCTGGAAGCTGATTTTTATATATTATTTATTTACAGATTTTTAGGAAAGCAATGTCAGTGAGTTTTAAATGATACCACTTTTAAAATATATAGTTCTATTAGTTTTCAGATTTGTAACCCTATGGCTGAGAGATCTCAACTTTTTTTAATAGGAATTTTGCAACCTCCTGGATTAGCTCTATGAGACATTATTATAAATGTGTATTTTAAAATGTTTTGTGGTGGGTAGAATAACTGTGTTGTTTTATGTCAAGACTAAGGGCAAAATTGTGCCCTTCTAAAGAAAGAAAGCCACAAGGTAAATGTTTTAACTGACCTCTGCATCCTATGGCCTTGATTACTCTTGAAAAATTAGCATCCATATAAGTGGAAATGCTTGCAAGGATGCAAGTGTAAGCACTAATGTAGACAGGGCTATCTATACTGAAATGAAAACCTATGGGTTACACTGTACAGACCATCTGCATGGGATCCAAAAAGCAAGGCAAGCCTCTCTGGTAGAGGTGGTTGGGAATTTTTTGGCTGACTGGCTTTTTGTCAAAATATGCTGATTTGTCAAACAAAAAATTTTGTGGAAATGTATAATTTTTGACAAAAGTTTTGCTGGGGAGGTTTTTCAGCTTCAAGATGGAATTTCTGGTCAAAACAAGAGCTAGAGAGGGAGACATCCAACCTAGAATAGCCAATAGCCTGCTGGTTAGGTCACTTACCTGAGAAGTGGGAGAGTCCGGTTCAAGTCCCTCTTCCAAATCTGGCAGAGCAGGGACTTGAACCCGACTCTCCCAGGTTCCACGTGAGTGCCGTAATCTCCCCATCTCTTCTACCTTTTTTCACAAAAATTTTTTTAAAAAAAAATCAAAATCGCTTGATTGGGGAAATTTTTTTTGAATCTTGAAAATTTTAATAGGCTAGGAAAACCATTTCCTGCCTAGTTCTACTCTCTGCTTTTTACCACTTCATAGCTTACTCCATGCAGGATTACACTGCAGGCCATCTGCAAGGGCAGTGCATGAATTTCCTCTCTGGGGAGGCTACCCTGGCCCTGCCCCTTCTTCCCAAGGCCCTGCCCCTTCCATCCCTCCCGCTGGAGCCCTGAGCCTAGCCCTTCCCGCACCAGGGCCAGAGAAGCCCCAGCCCACCTGCCCTAGCATCTTGCGGCCACTGGGCAGCCCACCCTAGCTGTGTCGGTTGGCCTGAGCACTGGCCTGCCTGCCTCAGCTGCCCAGGCCACTGGCCAGCCCAAGCACTGATCCCCAGGCGAGTCCGAGCAACGGCTAGTGTTGCCAGGTGTCCAGTTTTCGACCAGAACACCCAGTCAAAAAGGGACCTTTGTGGCTCCTGTCAGCACCACTGACCAGGCCGTTAAAAGTATGGTTGGCAGTCCTGCCAGTGCAGCAGGGCTGGCAGGCTCCCTACCCAGCTCTGCGTGGCTCCCGGAAGTGGCCAGCATGTCCGTCCGGCTCCTAGGTGAAGGGGTCGCCACAGGACTCTGCATGCTGTTCCCCCCGCCCCCGAGCGCTGGCTCCACGGCTCCCATTGGCTGGGAACTGCGGCCAATGGGAGCTGCAGGGGGCAGCGTCTGGAGGCATGGTCAGTGTGCAGAGCCCCATGGCCGTCCCTTCACCTAGGAGCCAGAGGGACATGCTGGCTGCTTCCAGAATCTGGCTGAGGTAAGTGCTACCCAGAGCGTGCGCCGCAATCCCCTCCCGCATGCCAACACCCTGCCCCAGCCCTGAGCCCCTCCTGTACCCTAAACCCCTCATTCCCGGCCCCACCTCAGAGTCCACACCCCCAGACAGAGCCCTCACATCCTCCCCTGCCCCAGCCCAGTGAAAATGAGCGAATGAGCAAGGGTGGGGGAGAGTGAGCAACGGCGGGAGGGAAGATGGAGTGAGCAGGAGCGGGGCCTTAGAGAAGGGGTGGGACAGAGGCGTGGCCTCAGGGTGGGGCAGGGGTCAGGGCAAGGGTGTTCGATTTTCTGCAATTAGAAAGTTGGTAACAGTAGCCCCTTCTGGCTTCAGGGGAAGGGAGATTGAGGGTGGGGCTTCGGGGCGGAGTATGGGTGGGGCCACGGCCTGGGTTAGGGGAGACTAACCTGGCCTATTATGCCTGCTGCCCCTGACCATCTGCCTAAGAGTTGTATAAAGATTAGGGCCCAGGTTTTTAAGGGTATTTAGGCATTGCTGTGCTCAGAATTGCAATGCCTAAGTGGCATTCTCAAAAGAGACTTAGGCACTTATGAGCCTAAATTGTTTTTGACAGTCAATGGGATTGAGGCTCCTAAGTGCCTAAACCTCGTTTGAAAATTAACTTAGGCCTGGTCTACATTGTGGCGGGGAGGGGTGGATCGATCTAAGATACGCAACTTCAGCTACGAGACTAGCATAGCTGAAGTCGATGTATCTCAGATCAACTTAGATTGACTTACTTCGTGTCCTCGCGGCACAGGATCGACGGCCGCTGCTCCCCTGTCGACTCTGCTTTCGCCTCTTGCAGCGGTGGAATTCCGGAGTCGACGGGGATTGCGTTCGGGGATTGATTTATCGCATCTAGTTGAGATGCGATAAATCAATCCCCGATAGATCAATCACTATCCGCCGATCCGGGTAGTGTAGTGTAGACGAACCCAGGCTCCTAAATAGGATAGGCATTGGAATCCTGAGCTCAGCAACACCTAAATACCTTTTAAAATCTGGACCTAAGTTCTTTCCCCTGAACCAGGGACCCCTGCAGGAAACTTTCTACCTACCTGTGACACAGGCCCAAAAATTTTAATGGTTTACATCCAGGTCTACTTCTTTGTAGCTCTGTTTGCTTCAGTGAGGTTATTCCTGATTTGTATGGGTGTGTAAATGAGAGGAAAATCACTCCCTAGATGCGTTGTTGTTATATTTTCAAGAGCAAAGGCACTTTCTAAGGGGTTTTGCCTTCGCCTATTGGTAGTTTTATGTTCACATTTTTTATTAAATTGTTTTTGTATGTTTGCTTTTCCGAGAAGGCTTTGATTAAACCAAATTACTCTGTTTCAAGCCTGTCACTATTGTTTTAGTTGTTACAGATGGTGGAACTGAATCTTCTGCCTTAGTTGATGACAATGGTAGTGAGGAGGATTACAGTTATGAGGAGCTCTGCCAACCCAGCCCTAGATACCTGCAGCCTGGAGGGGAACAGCTAGCAATTAATGAGGTAAGTGGAGGATACATTCCAGTATGTCTAACCTTTTGGCTAAAGTGATGATGCCTCATGTGTTTTATATAACTGTACTCAAGCTTGGGAGTCTGGGATCCAGACCTTCTTGCTGCATTATCTAATTTCTCAGACAGATAATTATACAAGGACAGATTTCTCAAAATACTTAGCTCATCCTGAAACAGGTTGTATTTATTTATCTCCTTTTTGTTTAATTATGCTTGTTTAGTTTTCTAGCAGTCTACAGATTGGTCTTTGCTAAGCTTTTGTCCTTCACCAACTTTTCCCCCCCCCATACATTTCAGCTGATAAGTGACGGCAGCATGGTCTATGCAGAGGCACTGTGGGACCATGTGACTATGGATGATCAAGAGCTAGGCTTTAAAGCTGGAGACGTCATCAGAGTCCTTGAAGCTTCCAACAAAGACTGGTGGTGGGGAAGAAATGAAGACAAGGAAGCCTGGTTTCCAGCTAGCTTTGTCAGGGTTAGTAACCTACGTCTGTTTCTTTTCTACAACGAGGGCCTGATTCACCACTGCATTATTGCAGCTTTACATCAGTTTCATGGTAAAATGTCAGTATAACAATAGTTTGTTTTATTTTATTAAATGTTGCTATTCTCGATTAAGCATTCATCTCTTTATATCCTTGTTTCATGCTGAATGCCCCAAACCAATATTAAATTGAAATTAAGTGCCTGATTCTCCACTGCCTTGCATTTGCAAATCAAAATTGTAACTCCTTATGGCCACTTTTCACAGGCATAAAAACCTACACAACGGACAGGGCAAAAGAGAATCAGACCCAAATATTTGTAATCTACTTGGCCACATTTTACTGTCACTTACTCCTGGGTAACCCTTTCAAAATCCAAATAGAAATGAGGACAGAGACCCAGCTCATCATTATCATTATTATTTGGACTATGTCCCATGGAGGTAAAGGAACCAGCACTAATACAACTCAAGAGTGGTCAATATGTACAGAAAGAGCACAGCAGTTTTGGGGATGGAGGTGGGGACATCTGTTGTACTCAGCAGTCTCTTCTGATATTTCAGGGATTTCACTGGTAAAATAATGCCAGACCTGTTATCATTTGTGGCAGTTCTGTCCTTAATGTGAATACCTTATTCGCAGTTCAGCCAAGAGTCTCATAATAGTACAGCTGCTAAGGGATAGCTATAGCTGTATTGTATCATTAATTATATTACAGTAGCTTCTAGATGCCACAACTGAAATCGGGGCCCCACTGTGCTAGGTGCTGTACAAGTAAATTGTAAGAGACAGACCCCCCCATAAAGAGTTTACCGTCTAAGTAGGCATGTTGAAGAAAGAGTGAGTGAAAGGCAGCATTGTTGTTCCCATTTTACAGATAAGGAACTGAGGCAGAGAGATTAAAGGTAAAATTTTCAAAAAGGTATTTAGGCATTGCAATGTTGAATAAAGCAAGGCCTAAATACGTTTAAAAATGTGAACTTCAGGCACTCTTTAAAATATTATTCCTAAGTGATTTGTCCAAGGGCACATGCAGAGTTAATAGCAGAGCTGGGGCCATTAAACCCAGATCTCCCTCATCACAGTCCAGTGATTTAACCACATGGTCATTTTTCCTGTCAATTTTCCCATTTGTGTGAATTAGGTGAATAATGAAGGTGATGGGACTCCTAATACAAAAATGTTAAATCTGACTTCAGAAAAATGTATTTTTAACTTTAGATATCAGTGTGAGTGTGAGTGCCCCATTCTTTGGGAAAGGAGGACAGTTGGGGAAGGGAAAAATGACTGTAACTGATTACTTAAGATCAGGGCCGCCCGGAGGGGCGTGGGGGTGCAAGTGGGGCAATTTGCCCCGGGCCCTGTGAGACGTGGCCCAGCGGCGGTCCGGGTCTACGGCGGCATTTCAGAGGCGGGGGCCCCTTCAGTGCTGCCGAAGACGCAGGGTGACTGAAGGGCCCCCCACTGCCAAAATGCCGCCGAAGACCCAGAACGCCGCCGAGTGAGTACAAGCGCCTCAGCTTCCCCGCTTTGCCTCAGGCCCTCTGAATCCTCTGGGCGGCCCTGCTTCAGATCAGTATCATCCGAATTTAACATGAAAAATAAAGCCACAATTTATTTATTTGAGTATTGGCAATGAGCGCCCACTATTCATGGTCTCTCTAATAAATCTGCACTTCTGTTAACAAAAAGTACAGGCAACATTTATATGATGGCCTTCGGATACTATGGTGATGAAGGCCATATGGGTACCCAGAAAGAAAGAGCGGGCCCATTCCTGAAACCTTTACATTAGTAGCCAGTGGAAATACTTGCATAAGAGTTACATGATAGACTTTATTATGGAATTCTATTTGTATAACCTAGGACAGGGCACCAGTTATATAATAATAATAATAATTAATAATCAGTTATGAGCTGCCTCTCTTGTAATTAAATAAAGTTTGTAATAATTTTTAACATTTGTTTTTGTAACACCTTGCTGCACTATTCTAGCTGTCTTTTCTGTTATGAATGCAGCTACGAGTTAATCAGGAAGAACTTGGAGAAAATTGTGCTAGCATCCAGGATGAAGAGCAACATGCAGATGCTAGCAAACATCGCCAAAAAATTGCTGAAAACAAGGATCAGATGAGAACCAATGTTATACAAGAAATAATGAACACGGAGAGAGTCTATATCAAACATCTCAAGGACATCTGTGAGGTACAGTGTCAAGCCATAAACTTAGAGCATTCCACAGACCTAGTTTGAAGAAATATCCCTTATGAGTGAAAACTTGAGCATTTTCTGTTGTCAAAAGATTCATCCTTGCAATTCTAAGGCTGTCAATGAGAATGCTTTCTTATGCAGTTCTAACTCTCTTCTTTATTGAACACCATAATATACCTTCATTTTGTACCTGTTAACAATGCATTGCTTTCCTGACTGCAGTTTCCATGTTAGGGGAGAGAGTCCAGCTTACTTAGTATTTGCTACCACTTTGCCTCTGTAGATAGCTGTAAACCCATGTAATACTGTAGTATCTAGTTACAGTTTAGTGTCTGAACATTTTGAAGGTGGTCTGCAGAGGAAAAAATGAAAAACTGGATTTTTTCTGGTAATTTATTATGTAATTCTATTTTTAAAGAATATTCTGCTTGTTTAAACTGCAAAAAGATCAGTAGTATCAAGACTTACCTTTTCTGTTTGTTTTTTGCTGAAGTTTCCTTGGAGGATCAGAGACCAGTAGTAGGAGCTTTCTCACACGTTAATTGAAGTTTGAGCCTTTAACTATGAACTTTTTTCTCCCACGTGTGGTTTGGGTGTTTGAGTTAGAGTAGTAAAAAAAGAACCAGTGAAAGATGGTAAACAGCCTGACCAAAATAATCACTTCTCCATTCAGTTTGTTAGGTTTCACTTCTTTTCTGCTTGTTATGACATAGTCTTATTAGTTCTCTAGTCATATATAGAATCTTCCAGGAAAAATAAAAATAATAAGAGCTGCCCTTCTAGTGTGGCAAACAAGCAGATTATTTTTTATCAGGCCTAAAGAAACAAAACAAAGGCACAAACCCATTTTTTTCAGGTAATCTTTAAAATTTGTTCCTAAATTTCAGTTCCTTGAGCAAGATCATTATTAAGATACACTTTTTATCTATGCCAGGGTAAGTGTAATTAAATCTTATACTTCAGGACATAAGCTATAAAAGGACAGGGAGGAATTTTTACCAACGTGTATCTGACACATTTGGCTTGCTTCATGGTGGGTGAATTTCATCTCCCACTGAAGCATCAGGTATTGGCAATTGATAGAAGAATACCAGACTGGCTAGACCAACAGTTTTGAACCAATATGACACATCTTGTGTTGCTTTCTGAACGTAAGAATTTATCTCCCTGGCTTGTCCAACTGAATTGCCTTCTATCTTCAGACGAGCCCCAAGATGCTTGCCTCTTTTGCCATTTATTCTTTCAGGTACCATTCTGTTGCTCCAGCTACCAATTCCTATTTAGTTATTTTTCTTTGGAGGGTGTGGATGTTTTTTCTAATGATGTAATATGTGTGAGAAACTAACGTTAACTTTCATTGGGTTAACTCTGTTGCTGAGATACATCAGTACATACACTGATGTCAGGAGGAGCTGGAGCTCTCAGGATTTGGCCCACTGATATTAATTCTTTAACATCACTAATCATCTTTTTTTTTTTTTTTAAAAGACAGAGCGGCTGTGCATTTAGTGGGCCAGTGCTAATGCTAATGTTTTCCAAGGGGAATAAATGTACCCAAGTTCAGCAAAGAGTGAATCACTCATGGCTGTGCAAGCAGGACAGTGAGGCTGGTGGTGTGCTTACATGTAGATCTGAGTCAGAGAAAAATTTACTCCAGAGGCTGACCCAGAGTTACAAGACCTGCACAAGAAATAACTGCCCTTGTGGGTGCCTGTGCACCAAAGCAAAAGGCAAAAAACACCAACTTGGCTTGGAGCGCTGGCCCCTCCCTTAACAGGCAGGGGTTGGGAAGGTAGGGACATGCATGGTAGCACCCAGCAGTACCCAGAAATGGTATTCAGAAACGTCTGCTTGAACCTAGTTACCTCACTGCAGCAATTGCAAGTTCTTTGGTGCTAGCAGCTCACAGGGAGATCTGGGAGCAAAATGCCTGACAGCGTCCAAAGGTACAGACCTGGCAAACATTTCCTAACCACACGGTTTAACCTCAGTGCTCACATGTACCTGGGTTCCATACCCTATTGTGCGTGCAACAGATGTTTTCTGGCAGCCATTTTAGGATACTGTATCCCATTCTCCCCACAGTGTGTTAAACAGCAGATATTTATTAGCTTGCCAGGTGTGCCTCGCTGCCACATATTTGTTGATCATATGCCTCTCTGTGACATGCGGCAGGAGCTGACCACTTACTTCAGCAGAACCCTAATCTTTTCTCTTCCTCCCGGCTGCACAGTTGTTTGTATTACCTGCTCTTTGGTACTGAATGCAAAGTAGAAGTTACTTCAAGTGCTTTGTGGGATTGGAGCATTGTAACATATCTACTTAGAGACTGAGACAAATGTACTGAACTGAGCCCATATAGATAGACATAAAGACAGATAAATGTTTGTTAATGGAGCACTTGGGTTTTTAGGTAGCAGTCATTCCAGTAGGGTCCTGTCCATGCTATAGATTTTGCCGTGTTTAAGCAGTGTTTAAACACAGTGGCACCTCAAGTACATTATAGCAAAGTAATCTTACCTATGTGGCTGGGACCAAGCCCTGAAATACTCAAGGAATCATGCGCTAGTGTAACACCAACAGACCCTGGTCATCGGCAGGCGGGATTGAACTTGGGACCTCTGGAGCTTAGTGCATGAGCCTCTACTGCATGAGCCAAAAGCCATATGGCCTTTAGATTCATAAATCTCTCTCTAAGTCAGTGGTGAGCAGCCTGCAGCCCACAGGCCACATGTGGCCCATCAGGGTAATATGCTGGAGGGCTGCCAGATAGTTTGTTTACATTTGCACGGCCGCCTGCCTGCAGCTCCCAGTGGCCATGGTACGCCATTCCTGGCCAATGGGAGCTGCAGGAAGCAGTGGCCAGCACGTCCCTGCAGCCTGCACTGCTTCCCGCCGCTCTCATTGGCCGGGAACAGTGAATCACGGCCACTGGGAGCTGCAGGCAGACGTGCAAATGTAAGCAAACTGTCTGGCGGCCCGCCAGCGAATTACCCCGACAGGTCGTGTGTGGGCTGCAGGTTGCCTACCACTGCTCTAAGTGGTTTCGGTGCCACTAGATGGGACAGAGCACCACCCCCCAGAGGTGTGTGGGTTACACTAGCCGTAGCAAAGATTATCTTTAGACTGTGTTTTTACAGAATTTGGTCTCATCTGTACAGGCAAGATCAAACTCTGTCATAGCACAGTTGGGGCAGTT
Organism: Mauremys mutica; assembly: GCF_020497125.1. Taxonomy (NCBI): domain Eukaryota; kingdom Metazoa; phylum Chordata; order Testudines; family Geoemydidae; genus Mauremys; species Mauremys mutica. Next base: position 322,025,227 of record NC_059072.1, read on the forward strand.
ACTACTAAGCATTGTGGCAAAATTGGTAGTGCAGGCTCTCCTCCTGGATTGGTATTTATAACAATAAGATGCAGCTCTGTATTAGATATTATACAAATGCTGACATCTGGCTTCCTGACTAATCAACCCTAGGATGAAACAGAATTAGGATTGGGAGAATCAGTAACATAACTGTTCAGACACAAATCTGAATTTGTACATTGAGTTTTGTAGTGAATATGGCCTTGAAATCAGACACCACAAAAATCTAACCTTGGAAAACAGAATATCAAATTGAGTTGCCTTGTTCAGTACAGACTCCATTTTCAAGCTCTTGATCTCTTTCAGATTTGATACAAAGAGGTTTTCTTATTTTCTTTCCAGGGATATATTCGGCAGTGTCGTAAACATACAGGAATGTTCACCACGGCTCAGTTAAACACCATTTTTGGAAACATTGAAGATATTTACAAATTCCAAAGAAAGTTTCTGAAAGATCTTGAGAAACAGTACAACAAAGAGGAACCTCATTTAAGTGAAATAGGATCCTGCTTTCTTCAACATGTATGTCATTTAACTCCATTTTGCTTATGAAATAAACAAAATATGATTAGTAAATGTTAAACTACCATGAAGAAGACACTTTAGTTAGTGCTGATTATATGAAAACATTTTAAATCCCTCCCTTTTTTCCACCTCCACCCTTTGAGTAGGCCTATTTTCCTTGTAAGTCAACAGTCTTTCCATTTTCATAGCTATGGTGATCCCAAGGTCCCAGATGAACAGGACTGTTTCCAACAATCACAGAAAATGTTCCCTCTAATTTTTTCCATCCATATGCAGAATAAATTTTCTTATGTGCACCGAGGTATGTGCCTATATGCACCACCAGTAGAAACAAAAACTCTAGATATAATATATATATTTTTAAAAGTTACCAGAGGGATAATTACTCCTGCCAGGACAGGTTAGGCATTTTAGAACTCACTACTCAAAGAATAAATTTAAATGTAAGAGAAATAAAAATTATGAAATGCATAGACCAGTCAAAACACTAAAATAACACTTTGAAAGAATAAAATTACAGAGCATATATGTGCATTGCAGGAAGTACCAAGAAGTAACAACAACAATAATACAGGTATGTGTTGGGAGACTCTGTGTGTGAGTGTGAGAGAGAGAGAGACACTGTGTGAGCTGGCTTCTGGGAAAATGTCAGAAACAGTGCACTGTCTCTTTAAGAAAGGCACTCAGCCGACAGCCACTCACCATTCAGACCACAGCAGCTCCTAGTCCTCCTGAGCCAGGCTGTCCCTTCTGCCCTGGGGTACAGGGGTGGGGGGAAGGTGACATCCTGACATCAGCACCCTCCTCCCTCCCCCACCTTCTGCTCAGCACAGCCAGCAGGAGGGTCCCAGGAGCAGCTGCAGGATGGGCAACATGGGGAGAGGGGCACTTTGGAGGGTTCAATAACTATTCATGTATTTGGATAGAATTTGCTGAATAGTTCAGGCTGAAAAATACCCCTCCCCCCCAAATCATTTTGCTTGAGAACAGCATTTTGTTTTCAAGTTTGGCCAGTTTTTAAAAAAAAAGAGGGGGCAGAAAACCCAAAAATGATCGAATAGAAAAACTAAAAAAAATTTGTTTAGAGTCAGTTCAAACATCTCACTCAACTCAAAATGACATTTTTTCAAGTTTTTCAAAATGAAAAAATCTCTTAAAAATTGGTTTGGTTCAAATTGAACTAGATTATCATTATTATTATTTTAAACCAAAAAATCTATTATTTGCTCAGCTCTACCAAAAACCATAGGAGACTTCCAATTTCCAAAGCTCCTCCAAGAAAACTCCTTCTTAAAGTGAGTTTGATTATCGTGATTTTGTGGAGGCCTCTGTTTCAGTGTTCATAGAGAAGCCCCTATGACTGAAATTCACAAATCTAGTTAGTGTAAATAAATATTTGGGTTTTTTTCCATTTCAGAAAGCAGCAAGCACTGCTGGCCAATGCACTCCTCTGCGATCCACATTAACAGGAGTTTCACCTATTACCAATTGTAGAATAGATTCTTCTGTATTTTCTAAATAGATTGTTATTCAGTTTGGGTGTAATTTAGCAAACTGTCTAATTAGTGTAACCAGAAGTGTTTTGTAACTTCAATATTGATTTTTGGTTTTGTCTTTTTAAGATGAATGTTTTAGCTAAAGCTTTGGTTTTTCTTTATAGCAAGAAGGTTTTGCCATCTACTCAGAGTATTGTAACAATCATCCCAGTGCATGCCTTGAGCTTTCCAACCTAATGAAACAGGGCAAATACCGTCACTTCTTTGAGGCCTGTCGCCTGCTTCAGCAGATGATTGACATTGCTATTGATGGCTTTCTCCTTACACCTGTTCAGAAGATCTGTAAATATCCTCTTCAGCTTGCAGAGCTACTCAAATATACTACCGAAGAGCACAGGTTAGAGAATTAAAATTATCTCTCTTAGACCATAATGTTACCTTATTGCTAAAGCAATCTAAGGTAGATTTGGTCAGGCAGTGGATGACAACCTGGCTCCTTAAGATCAATGGCAAAGCTGTGACTGACTTCAGTGGGGACAGAATTTCACCCAATATGTTTATCATCCTGGGACTATGTGAAAAAATATTTCAGAAACAATATACTTGTTAAATGGTCACCCTTGACTATAAGGGGACTGATCTGGAGAGAGAGAGAGAGAAGGAAGGAAGGAAGGAGAAGAGATTTGTAAACCAGAGTGAAAAAACACCAGTGATTCCAAGGGAAAAATGAATAAGGGATACATGTAGGGGATAAAAGGGAAGAATTAGAAAAGAGAAGTGTCTCAGGGTTTCTCTACACAGCAAGGAAAAACCTGCAGCTGGCCTGTACCAGCTGACTCAGGCTTGCCAGGCTCAGACTGCAGGGCTGTTTCATTGCTGTGTTGACTTCCCTCTCACCCCTCACAGTTCTAGAGCCCAGCCAAGCCACAGGTTTTAATTTGCTGTGTGAACACACCCTTAGAGATAGAAGAGGTGAAGATGGTCTTAGAAGAACAACATAAACTGAACATGTTTAATAGTATTAAACATTGAAAAATATGTTCAAGGGGAAAAAGGATACTGAAAAATTCTTATGAAATGATGTAGTTAGATACTGCAAGAAACAAGTGAATCAAAGTGGGGGGAGGAAAAGAGGGAACAAGCAGTATAGAAAGACTCAGTAATTTTGTGGTGGAAAAATATATTAATGAGAGATACCCAGACTATCTACATTCATTGTTACTATCTTCAGTGTAGGAAACAACCCTGGACATAGGAACTTACTCAGGCAAAACTCCCTCCAAAGGTGGTACTGAATATTTTCCAGTGATCTGACAATCACCCGTATATGGATCTTCATTCAGTGTTTGGTTAACTGGCAGCCAGTTCAGGAAATTACCATTTCCTTTGCTATTACTGCACTCTTTCTTAACCCAGTAATCCCTTCTCCAGTATATATTTTTCCAGATGATGCCCATGATTCAACTGTCTTGGGTTTTTATCAGTTGTTTTGATGTCTTTTTTTTTTTCCTTCCATTTTCCCCTTCAAAATTTCTTCAGAGCCCTCACAAAATTAACTTAGAAAATATGTGGAAAGAGGCCAGGGGCTTCCCTAGGTCTGAGCTGTTTAATTTTGTTCACTAAATGTGTAAAGGAACTGAGGCTGTCATTTTCTCAACTCACCATGAGGATCCCAGTTTATCAGACCTAACAGAGCCTGTGTGGTAACCAGACACAGACTTTGCCAGTAAGGGCACCTGTTACACAACAAGTGACAGTCATAGACAGACCAAAAAGAGGGGAACTAAGATAGGAAGGGCAAGGGAAACAGTGATGAGATTGTGCGATGACTCAATAAGGCATGTCCACCCTTACATTAATGGGATTTTGTTACTGTTACTCTCACTTCTTATGTGTGATGTTGCAGAAGTGAGTTTCTAGTGGGTATTTGAATAGGGAGAGGGAGGTGGATTGTGTACACACGCGTCCAGACGTGTGCCGGTGGTAAGGCAGAAGCATGTGAGGAAATCTGCAGAAGTGGAGGGGAAGCCAGGGCTCTCAGTCTTGCCCCTCAAATACTTGTTTACATGCAATGGCCCAGCCTGCCAGCAGCCATTAATCAATCCCTCTATGTTCACTGGGAGGTCGGTAAAACGATCTAGTGGCCAATTGATATTGGTATGTTGGTGGATTTGCACAAAACACAGAGCACAGAAAATACCAGCACTTAACAGAAGCACCATGAGAAGGTTCTCATCTTCCTCCCAAACTTCTGTGACCAAGTAGCTTCACTTACCAGCCACACTGAGACAGGATTCCAATATAAGTTGAAGACAGCAACTGCCCTTGTTGATCCATCCTTGGCATACGACAGTGTGCTGCTGATGAACAATCTGCCTCTTGGCGGCAATGACTGGGAATCGCTGCTTTAAGGTACACCTTAATGGCCAGATCAGTAGACCAAGAACTCTTAACTCGGGCATCCCTCAGGGCTCTGTCCTGGCCCCAGTACTTTTTAATTTATACACCGTGGATATACCAGCAACAGAGTCAAGGAAATTCATGTATGCGGATGATATTTCCCTAGCTGTTCAGCACACAAGCCTCCACACCATCAGCTGCACCCTAACCTGAGATCTTAGCAGAATGGCTGATTATTTCCAATGCTGGAAATTTAGGCCTAATAAAAAAAACAAACATGGAAACTGCTTTCCATCTGAACAATAAAATGGCTAATACCAAACTTGATGTGCAGTTCTGCAGTGAGAGCATCAGCCATGAAGCTAATCCAAAGTATCTTGGCGTTACACTGGACTGGAGTTTGACCTTTCGACAACACCTTGAGAACACCCGCGATAAGGTCAGGTCTTGTGTCGCGCTTATCAGAAAATTAGCCAGAACATCATGGGGCTCCTGTCCACGGACCTTATGAACTGCAACAATTTCCTTGTAGAAACTGACAAAGAGTCCTGTGGCACCTTATAGACTAACAGACATATTGGAGCATAAACTTTCGTGGGTGAATACCCACTTCATCAGACGCAATTGCCTTGGAATATTCTGCAGCTGAATATTGTGCACCAGTGTGGTGTCACAGTAGTCACACTAAACTCCTTGACACTCAGCTCAATAATGCTATGGGCATAGTGTCAGGGATGCTCAAATCTACTCCAGTTGACTGGTTCCCGGTCCTATCGCACATCAGCGTTCACAGATAAGAAGAGCTGCTCAGACATCTCGCTTTCTTAATCATGTCAATGCAAATACAAGGATCCCACTGCACCATGACCTGCAGAACCCGCCAAAGACAAGATTAAAATCCTACAACCCTCTATGGAACCGTATGAAGATCCTTACCCCCAACTTTGATGCTGAGGCTCAATGGAGAGTCACATGAAGCACTTTGCCCACTCAGAACAAACAGCTCATCGTTGATCCTCTTGAGGAACCACCGGGTTTTGATTTATGTAGGAAAGACTGGTGCAGATTGAATTGAATCAGGACATCTCATGGGAGATGTGGACAAACTCTCTTTAAGTGGAAAATGAGGTATACACCTGTGGTCACCAGGTACAAACGATAGAGCACATCATATCTGAATGTCCCCTTTGTTCTTTTGCCGGGGGCCTGAAGGACATTCTACCAGCTCACTGCTGCGGCAATGTACTGGCTATCAAACTTAGCAACAACTACAAATTTATATCTATCTACCCAAGCCATACGGAAGAAGAATAAGAATCAATCCCGCCTCCTTTTATTTCTCCTTCTTTGTGCTCATGACCACCTTAACTCACAACAGTTAAGTAGATTTCAGTAACTCCTCATCCTCTGGATCCTTTCATTGGCATTTCTAAGAAGAATCCTTGTACAAGGCAGAAGAGGACATTCCTCTCACCACCTATAACATTGCAGCTAAGCAGCTGGGACACTAAGCTGTGCCCCCCTTATCAAGTCACCCCAGTCCCATGCCTCACTCCCAGCTATTGGGGTGGAGGGAGAGAAAAATATAATCTAGAAATAAATTATTAAAGAGAACATTGTTTTACACAACTGGATTCCTGTTATAAATAAACTCTTTGGGTGAAACCATGTCCCCATTGAAGTCGATGGGAGTGGTACCATTGATTTCAATGGAGCCTGGATATCACAACTTAGGTTTGATTCTCCTCCTCCTTGCCCTGTGTGTAGTAATTTACACCTGGGCAAAGTGGGTGATAGGGTAGCATAGAATTGTGTAAATTACTATACAAGATGCAAGGTAGTGGGGAATCAGGTCCTTCAGGTTTAAGAACTTTGGTTAGGGGGATAAGTTGATACTGTAGAGAATCATGCTTCAGACAGTCAGTTAAACTGTGTTGATGTGTTATATCCAGTGCATATAATGTGTTTGAAATCTGCTTCCTCTTTACAGTGATTATAACAATATACAGGCAGCGTATGAGGCCATGAAGAATGTAGCATGCCTCATCAATGAGCGCAAACGAAGGCTGGAAAGCATAGACAAGATTGCACGCTGGCAAGTATCTATTGTTGATTGGGAGGTAGGTATCATTCTTCCATTTTCATGAAATATTTAATATTAAAATGTACTTAAATGACTTCTGGGGGGCATCTTTTTTTCTATGGTGGTGAATACATTTCATGTGGTCCTTGGTCAGTTAAAAGTTGAGTTGATTCATTTGCAATGACTCTATTACTGATTATCCTATGTCTTACTCAGAAAGAGCAACAGTTATAACACGCGTTTGTATCTTTGAGATTACAAAGACATGTTGAAAGAGAACAAAATGTATTTTTTTTTTAGGTTGGGACCATTTTATCCGATTCTGATTTCTTGATAGTTTTACATTCAGGTAACTCCATTGACTTCAATGAAGTTGCGCCTGGTTTGCACTGGCGAAACTGAGAGCAGAATCAAACCCATATTTTTGGTGAATGCAGCTTGATCTACCTCTTATATTTATAGATTTTTAAAAAGTTTATTGAAACAGAAGTACAGTTCTGTCTGTCGTGTGTCCAAATGCTACAAAAATAATAATTAGTAATATGATCACTTAAAACTGTGTATTTATTTATTACACATACACTTCTATATATTTTAGGGGCAGGATGTTTTAGCCAGAAGCTCAGAACTGATCCACTCGGGCGAACTGACCAAAATCTCAAAGCAAGGCAAAAGCCAGCAGAGGATTTTTTTCCTTTTTGACCATCAGCTTGTGTTTTGTAAGAAGGACCTGCTGCGAAGGGACATGTTATATTATAAAGGTCGGATTGATCTGGATGAGATGGAACTTGTGGACATTGAGGATGGCAAAGATAAAGACTTTAACATTAATATCAAGAATGCTTTCAAAACTGTGAATAGAGCAACAGAAGAGGTTCATTTGTTTTGTGCAAAAAAACAGGAAGATAAGAAAAGGTGGTTGGAGGCATGTGAAAATGAAAGGCGAAGAGTGCAGGAAGACAAAGAAATGGGTGAGTGCAAAGATTTACAGTGTGGGGGGAGGTGTTAAATCAAAAGGCAAAGTTTCGATTTCTCTCCTTTTTGGCTCTGTGCGAATGGATTCTCACCCTTTTTGGGCAGCGGTGCCTGTTTACCAGACACAAACTTCAGCTATACAAGCAAGTGTCTGTTGTTTCCCATTCAGTTGTGTCAGCTCTGTGATCCTGAGACTGGGGGTTGGAGTGGCTGTGGCTCTGTGGCGGGTTACATCTTACACAACACAGAGAGCAGAAGGCAGGATGAGTGCACTAACTGCAGCACAGACTACTCACTGAGAGCAAAAAAATCCATCCCCTGCTGAAAAGCTTTGTGGAGGGAGAGTCTACAGGGATGAGGGAAGGAATGCTCACTATTTGGTCATGGAGCAGCAGTAAAACTGCTCCACAACCACTTTTGCAGCCCTAGATCAACAGTAGCTCCTTAATCCCCATTCTACGGCCTTCCCCTGCTCTCCTGCTAGTCCTCTCAGAGCAGGTATGCAGCAAGAGGCCCTGTGTAGCTGACCTTTAGTGCATTGGATGGGGTGGAATCCCTCAAGCTCCCTTTGACTGCATAGTAGAACTTCATGTAGTTCTACTGAGTTATTGGGGGCCTTGCACAGCTTCAGAGATGTGAGAGAATTCGCCTCATGAGGGTGAGCTTAGAGTGCCAGTAACAGTAACCTGACATACCAGTACCGAGGGTTTGTCTGCAGGTGAAACACTACAGCAACAGCACTGCAGCTGCACTGCTGCAGCACTTCAGTGGAGGCGCTGCCTGTGCTGACAGGAGGGGTTCTCCCATTGGCGTAGGTAATCCACCTTCCTGAGAAGTGATAGCTAGATTGATGCAAGAATTCTTCCATTGTCCTAGCACTGTCTGCACCCGGGGTTAGGCTGGCATAACTGCGTCACTCAGGAGTGTGGATTTTTCATATCCCGGAGCTATGTAGCTAGGTTGATCTAACTGTCTAGCATGGACTACACCTTATATGTGAACTAGTGGTTGGCAGCCACTTTTCTAAAGAACATTTTGTTACAAAGCCAGGCAGTAGTATCCTTAGGTCTGTGCAACCTATGTAGTATAGCAGCACTCAGCCAAGTTATAGAGGAGGAAAGGCCTAATCATAAGTGAGATGAGGAATGGGTAGAATCCTGCATGTCTGACATTGGATAGGGCCTTGCAAATCCTAGGGCCAGCTTTGGGCCAAAATGTATCCTGTGTGTGTGCGCATTTGGGATTTTAATTTAAAATTATGCTTGTTTCACAGTTTGATACTGGGCATGACCACTTCAGTTTAATAAAATCAATGGTAAAAGATTCAGCAGAATTGCACTGAGAAAACAGAGACATAAGAGGACAGTAGTGATAGGAAACATAAAACTGATTTGTACCTTCCTAAGGCAATGGTGGGAGGGAAAAAATCCCAGTGTGTGTGTGTAATGTATGATGGCTGCTCTCTGTTATGGCATTTATCTTTAAGGGGGAGAGTTGGGATAACTCATAAGTAACATTCTTCAGGACTGAAATGGCTCTAAATGACAGCAAATTAAAATCCAAAGTGCTCTGAATATGATATCCTGGATGACATAACTCACAAGTTATTAAAACTTTAACATGATTAAGAGCCTCATATTCCCAAGCCACCCATAAAATAGGAGCAATCCCTATGTACGCCGAGGCCGATTCTGCTCTCACACCAGTGTAACCCCATTGACTTTAATGGACTTCCTCTTGATTGACACTGGTGTAATTGAAACAAGAATCAGGCCTCTTATGTATATATTATAGGTAGTGGCTGTTCTCTGTTAGGCCATTATTTTCTCTCCTGCTGAGAAGCTCAATAGTTTATGGCTCTAAAGTTATCCTTCTCCTTATTCATGAAAATAAATGTCATGAGCGATCAGTTGTCATTCAACAACAAAAACAACCCCCTTACACACACACACACACACACACACACACACACACACACACACACACACACACACACACACACACACAACCACATAATGAAAGAAAAAGTTAAGAAATTACCAGCTAATATTCCAACATCAGCCTTAACTTTCCCCCATAGACGATACGTTACAAGTAGCCAAGGGTAGCTGGTACCCAAAATAAATGATGGAGCTGAGACAACTAAACAAACTACTTGCAAATTAGTTTCCCTATTCTCCCTTGCTCTGCAGTGCACTGGGAGCCTAGACTCCTGTTGGGCACCCCAGCCGTTGTTTTCGGAAGTGGCTTCTACATGGAGTACACACACTGCCCATGCATACACTTATCACTATTGGGCCCATCTCCAGACTACTGAATATTAGCCCAGCGGCGCTCTAAAAGAACATGTGCATTGGGGCAGGATGGCTGACTGGGAAATAGAAGAACAGTGTAGTGCATTTGGGAACTAATATACAAGCTATCCCATTTATCACAACAAAACGACTCAAACTACCTCAAGCTGTCCAAAAAATGAGAGGGACTAATAGTGAATAGACTGTCACATCAAGGATACAACATCCCCACTCTACCCCAGCCCCTACTTAATTTCCAAATTCTTGATGGGCCGTAGCTCCATTAAACCTGATGACTGGCCACTTTGCAGTTGGGGATTTGTGAATTGGACTGGGCAAAAGGAGAGCAACAGCTAATCTTAGTTCATCTTTGGAACTTTCCAAGGTTCAGTTAGCTCCCTCACTTTAGCTTTGTGAGCCAGGATCTGAGCTCTTTACAATTATAGCAGTTCCTTTCTGGGGGTTCCACAAAAATGGAACCAAGAGAGTATGCAGGACAGCCCAAATTTCTAGGCAGTAGCTGTGTCAGTCCCAGAATATTAGAGAAACAAGGCGGGTGAAGTAATCTTTTATTGGACCAACTTCTGTTGGGTAAAAAACAAATAAGCTTTCGAGAGCTTGTCTCTCACCAAGCAGAAGTTAGTCCAATAAGAGTTATTATTTCACCCACCTTCTCAGCCCAAATACTACACATTTAGAGGATTTTGAAGTGCATACCAGTGGACCCAGACAGTACTGGTACCTGCTGCTGCTGGCGCCTTCTGCTGCTGGCAGAGCTATGTACAGTTTATCAAAACTCATATGGTGGGAGAGAAGGTTTGGAACCTTCCTACAAGAAAACACATGGGTGATTGGGTGCTAAACCTTCCCCCAAAAGTAATATTGCAACAAAAATAGCCACATAAAAAGGCCTGAGACCGATAAGATTGAGGAATACTATTCTAAGGAAAGTTGCAGCAGCCAAATCCCTGATTTTTTTTTATTTTACATCTTATATTTGAATGTATAATCTCATGACTAAACTGGCAGTGGGCACTATAATGATGATGATAATAATAACTTAGCATTTATAAAGGGCTTGATCATGCATATCTTGGAGTCTCAACATTTCCATTGTGTTCAATGCAAGGAGTGCAAGTTAGGGCTTTATATCTACAAAACATTATACAAACATTAATTAGTGTTGTTTGTTCATAACATAAGAACATAAGAACAGCCATACCGGGTCAGACCAAAGGTCCATCTAGCCCAGTATCCTGTCTACCAACAGTGGCCAATGCCAGGTGCCCCAGAGGGAGTGAACCTAACAGGCAATGATCAAGTGATCTCTCTCCTGCCATCCATCTCCATCCTCTGACAAACAGAGGCTAGGGACACCATTCCTTACCCATCCTGGCTAATAGCCATTTATGGACTTAACCACCATAAATTTATCCAGTTCCCTTTTAAATGCTGTTATAGTCCTAGCCTTCACAACCTCCTCAGGTAAGGAGTTCCACAAGTTGACTGTGCGCTGCGTGAAGAAGAACTTCCTTTTATTTGTTTTAAACCTGCTGCAAACAAAAACAGGATAGTAAGAAAATGCATTTTCTATAATTTCATGTATGTATGAAATGTAGGCTGCTGTAAAATATCCTTTATCAGACATTTCAGATGCTTGTTCAGACCAGGAGCATCAGAAGCACCTTAGAAGTTAGAGGAATTACCAGCGCCCAAAACATGGCCCTGCCTCTTACCCCCAAGGTCCCACCCCCCATCACTTGCCCTTAAGGCCGGTAAAAAGTGGGAGGCTTGTAGCCCTCCCACTTTTAAAAGTGATGGGGCCATGCCACCTGGCCGCCCCGTTCCAGCGCCTATGGTTCAGACCTAGTAGTATCCCATGTTATATAGGTAGCTTATGCTATAGAAGGGATGATTCAAATTTAATGTCCAAACCCACTTTATTTATGTTGATATGTCCTCGTAAGTCTCTATGGCTTGGATCTCTTCTCCATTACCCAGGAGAGTTTATTTTCTAAAATTTCACTTTTTTGGCATAGTTGAACACTATCCTTTAGCCAAAGCCAGTGAATACCTCTGGTATTTTCAACTTCAAACATCTTGTTTGATTTTTGTAATTTATCATGCTGGAATTCAGATGAAGTCTCTAATTTAACTATTCAAGGAACAAATAAATCACTCTTGAAATTCTGAAGCTTGAATGACTAGTTCTGTTTTCAAAGACATTTCAGTAGAGGTCAGAGCCTCCCAAACCATATTCAACTCTTCTCAGCTATTATGAGTGCATGCTGGGATGGGCCACAACCAGCAGCTCTTTCTCCAAAACCACTAATAGTAGATCTAAGAAAACAGTCTGCTTCCTGCTACTGCAACTTTTTGATTTCTTTGGCTGCTTTTTTGTCTCCAGGAAGAGAAAAAAGAATTGAATAATTACAAATGAAATAAAAGGAATAACCAGTAACTGAAAGAGTATGGTCAGATTATATTAAAAACAGTCGCCTGAGGGATGTAACTCCTCCATGAATACAGACCAGAAAGTGCAGGGGATTGAAAAGTGTGAATGAAGAGCAGAATGGAATCCAAGTGGCTGCTTTGTTGGGCCGCCTAGCTTTGGGTTGCAGCACTTTGCAGTCCATTGTATATATGTGAATGGAACAAGAAGCACCACACACACCTTTTTAGTTGTGCTAATATAACACGTTCATATGCTGCAAACAACACGCACAGTTACTAGATGAATCTCACACATAGGGAGATGGGACTAGAACATCAGTACTTGAACTCCAAAAACATAGTCCATTAGATGTAAGGCAAAATTCCTCTAGATACACTAAGAGCAGGTGCCTGTCCTCTCTGGGAGCCAGCCTCTCTCAGCCACACTGAAATCCCTCAGACACTTAACACTAGTACATTACAGTAAATTGTTAGGTTAGACCATGGAACATGACACTGACCATGTAAGTAAGTGTGTTTAATATCCCTCAATACACTGACATGCATAACACACACCAAAGAAGGCTACAAGCTCATCGTTAAAAGAAAACACCACCTGGTTTGTTCAAACTGAAGACATTACGTTTTGTAAAATGCCAGTTTAACAGTGACGTAGTTTGAAATTCATTCATATTCTTAGGGGAGCTTTTCAGCTTTTAAAATATATATTTTTATTAAATTTGGATCAACATAGATAAAATGCATAACACAAATACAGTAAACACAGGAACAGCAAATATTGGAGTGTTGGTCTGAGGAAAATGGGTTCAGTTTTCTTTTACAGAATACAAGCAGGATTATGTCTATACATACTGTGACCTTGCTTTTCTCTTACCAGCTTTACACCAGTATAACTCCAATGACTTAATTTAGTTATCCCAGGTTTACCCCAGTGTGAGTGAGAAGAGAATCAAGCCTCATATTTATCTCTCCTAGCAATCCAATAACTGGTTTGTGGATCCACAATATCCACATAATCTTCCTAGGTGTTAGTTTGCTTTGTCATCGCTAATTTAGCTGTGAGAGTTGTAAAATGACAAGTAGCTAGTCAGATCCCCAATGACCACCAGCTGGAGATAATTATTTCAGCACAGGTTGGCATCAATTTGTGCTCAAAGGGCCAAATTAGTATCCCAGTTATGCCAATGAAATGCCAGAGTTAAACTGGTGAAACAGTAAAATCTGGACCTGTATTTCTCAAAAACATATGGTACATTACTATTAAGAATTATTTAAAAATCATTAAAGTATCATTTTAAAATAGTGTTTGCTCACATGTTTTTTCATTTACTATGATCAAATAGCAGATAAAATATCTTAATACTGAGACCCTCATGTACTTTAAAATCCAGGAATGGAAATCTCAGAAAATCAAAAGAAACAAGCCATGCAAAATGCCAGAAAATCAAGGCATGGAAAAATTAAAGGTGAGTATTTAAGTATTATTGTAAGTTTTAAATATATCATTTTTTTTTTCAGTATTGAACTTATGATGGGAGATATTTGTAACCCTTCTGTTAGGGTCAGAGTAGGCAGCAACAAGGGCCGGGTTCAGTATCGAGGGGTTCCTTTTCAACAATACAACAAAGAACCGGCTTGAGCCCCCACCCGTGACCTGGGACAATTACACATCATCCTGGGACGCCTCTAAGAGGCAATACTTCCCCTCTCACAAGCAGAGTCTGAGTGTAGCAAAAAACGTTTTTAATAAAAGGAGGGAGGTAACTTGGCATTAATTTGGGGAAACATCCCAAACAGGGCTCATAAACATCAACCATGAGCGAAAGACCCTTACATCAGAGACTGTCCCAAAGCAGGTCTAATACTTAGACCCAGGTATCAGTGATTTCAGCTCTGCAGCATCTAACAAGACTCTCAATTGAGTTTAAATTAGCTCTGTTATTACACAGTAGAGAGAGGAAGAGTCCAATGGTGTCTGGGACCCTTAGGCAAGGCCCACACAATGAGGGACAAGTACCTGTTCCCATCCTCTCTTAACTCACTGGGCTTTGGAACCCATGTCCCCTGCCTAGCGAGTGCTGTTTAGTTGAGGGTGAGTCCCTCAATTGGGAAATGCCAAGTGCAGTTCTCCTGCCCTTCATTCACATAGGGATAACAACCCTTTATTACTCCTGCCCCAATAACAAGGAGACTGGGGATCCCACAATGCCAAAAGTGACCATTTGGGCAAGCAATCTCATCATGCTAAGCACCTAGGCCAGGTGGGTGTGCCCATGCAAACGAGATCGGCTCCTGAAGTCCTCTTCCATAGCTCATCGCTAGATGTCAAGGGAGAGCTCATTCAGACTCTGCTTACATATTCAAATATAGTCATTCTCTTTGATCCTTTGCAAATCTCTTTTGGGGTTAGACTTTCTAAAGTGATATTATTTAGCATGTATTTCAACTTCAAAGCCCTTTATAAACTATTTACTAAATAATCCTCACAAACACCTTCAGATAGGCAAATTAGTATTAGCCCCACCTAAAAGAAGACCTGAACAGAGAAGTTGAGTGATTTGCCTAAAGGTACAGAGGGTGTCAGTGGTTTAGATGTGATTAGAAACTCAGGGCTCCCTGGTTCCATTCCCATGTTCAGACCCTTCCACCCAAGTTCTCTCTAGAATTCAACACTGTTGATTTAAAATATTATTTGGAATGAGATTTTGTTGTATTCAAAATAAAATTCTAAATGGTTTTGTGTGTGTGAGAGAGAGATTTGGATCACTTTTTGATGGGTTGAGTGGATGAGTTGAGCAGCTGGGAGTCAGACTGGGTCTGAGTGGGCAGTTTGTTGGGGTGCTTTCCTGAAAGATTGGAAGAGTCATGACTTTTGTCTTTGTTCAGATGCATCAATGTCAAAATTTTGATCTGCAGTTGAGAGATTCTTATGTGCATATTAATATGTAAACATATCTATCACTCAGTATATATGAATGAATGGCATGTTACAAATTGGGCCAGATTTTCAGGGCAATGGCTGTAAAATATTGATCAGGAGATTGTGATCTCAATACGCAAATGTCAAAGTCAGAGAGCATTACCTTGGAAAACTATTTCCCCCTCTAAGGTACCTTTTCTTCACCAGTAAGAACATTTTACATAATCTTACCCAGCTATTGCTTAAAAAGTCAAAGTGTCTGCTACATTAACCATCTTTCCTCTTAAAAGCACAATGCTCCTGCACATGTTGTCTGGTTTTGTGAAACTACTGCTGATTTTCTGGACAATACTGTAAAGTTATTTGAGGCCATACAATTATTTGTGTTTTTAACCAATCAAAATTAAGACCAAAATAGAAAAGTGGAAAGTCAGATGTGATAAGATCTGACCTACTCCTATTGACTATGATGGCAAGTTTCAGACTTCAGTGAGAGCTGCATTTGGCCCATATGCTCTGTGCATTTTCTCGGGGTTGATTACTTTGTCATTTGTCTCACACATACTTCATTTTTTCCTTCTGCAGGTATCAGTTATAATGGATGTCCCATGCCTCCTCCACACCAGAGTTTACATCCTATTCATCAACGCCACATCACTGTGCCCACCAGCATTCCACAGCAGCAGGTCTTTGCCCTGGCAGAACCCAAACGAAAGCCATCCCTTTTCTGGCACACCTTCAACAAACTTACCCCATTCAAGAAATGAGAGGGCTAAAGTCATTGGAAGGACGTTGGCTGAAGGAGAGATGTCTTCCTGAGAGGAACCTTTGGGACGCAGTTGAACATGTTTGAGTTGGAAAACCATACATCCTCTCTATTGGAGGGAAAGACATAGGCTCTGCCTGAGCCAAAAACATCACTTTTGTCTAGAAGGAAAATGAAGTTCATAAGGTTCTATGATGAAGAATCCAGATGGTTCTGAAGTAAATGTTGACATGCATCAATAAGCATTGCTAATGAGGAGCACATCACTTGGTGACGAAGGCAAATTGCTGTTATTCTATAGTAGCAGCATCTAATCTCTCTTTTTAGTCGCACTACATTAATGGTGGGGTCATTTGAACATTTCATTTTTCTTAATAGTGAATTGATGGCCAAATTTAGGATTAGGAAGGAATTCTTCCCTCAGGGCATATTGGCAAGGGACTTGAGGAGATTTTTCTCTTCCTTTGGATCATTGAGCAGGGGTCATGCATCAGGATCAGGTGAGTGAATCCCACCTGATTTAACTTGATGTGCATGCAGAAACTAGTGGACCTCAACACTTCCTATCTTTTTCAATGTTTCTTTACATTTGCCAAATGGCAATAGGAAGTCCCGCAAGGCCTTATCTTCTAGGTTAGAACAGAGAAATTTTTTGACTCCATATTACAGAAAAACGAACAAAAAAGACTGCAAGGGTTTATGTATTTAGTGCATACAAGGACTGGAAAGAGGAAGGACCCACCAAATGATTCTTTCCAACCAAGGTACCATACTGCATTCTTGTATTCACTTCCATATACATTTCATTTCTTGCCCTCATCCCCTATCCTGTGACACTCTTCTCTGCAATTCCAGTATGCCTGTGTTTCAGTATAAAAACTGAAGTGTTTTGTTTTTTTAGTCAAATGAAGATAATGTGAACATACAAAAATGCAAAGTTAAGGAATCATGAGAGACTGCTGGCACTAGATAGCGTTGGTTATATAATTCACACTCTAAATTCCATCCACATACAACTTTCCAGTTAAAGTGTATGAACTGTAACAAAAGTTTCCATCAAGTTCCTGAAGCTATCTTTGATTCTGAGCCTCTTACACATCAGTCAAGTGACAGTGGGTTTTTATTACTTCAAAATGTTAAAGAGAAAATGCACCAGTATGGACTAAAGACATTGGTGGAATCAGAAATGGGTGTTGATTGAGAACCATCAGTTTCTCTTGGAGAAGGATGACCTTTTTTTGTGCTAAGGTCAGCTCGGGCCAGGATCTGTAGTAAATAGTTTGCACTGCCCTATTTTGCTTTGCTTGTGACATGAAGTTGGTTTGAAAGAATACCTTTAAAAAAAATCCAGTATGAGAAAATAGGATCTTGGAACTGGCAGTACTGATCATTTTTCTTACTGGTCATGTGTAGTTCTCATTAATGCTAATGAGAGTTATTAAAAAGTATGGAGGAGAGACTCCATAGGTTTCAGCACTGGTTTGTAAAGGATTTATTTCAAATTACAAGATTCCTATGCTGCTGATTAGGGGCATTATCTAATAATAAAGGCAATTTCAGGAGTGTTCGTTGACAAATGAACAAAATCTTATTTGCCATGAATGTGTAAAAATATGTGAAGAACAAATAATAGGTTAATGGGCAGGCATCTTATCGACAATGTAAAAAGCCTTATTTTAAACTCTGATGTTGTAACTGTTTCTATTTTTACTTGTAGCCAGTCTTGTAGAGTCCAAAAGTTGGAGTGTAAAATAATTTAATAACTGTGGTAGCTTCTACAAAGCATGAACAAGCTCACTAAGGATGCACACCAATAAATGTTTGTCAATAGATGTGTTAGAAAAATACTTACACTTCAATTTTCGATGGATATATACATGACCTTTTACTAACAAGTGGTTTTAACTTTAAGTGATGCATTTTGGGAACAGTACGTTTGAAATGCCTTCTGTACGTAGCTTATCAATAACTGAGAAGATCTGCTGATGCTGAACTGAATTGTCCAGTGTGTGGTAAACCTTAGTGCTTGTGCTTTTTTCCTATTTATTAATGGAGTGAAAACCTGATATGTTTGAGAACTGCTTCATGGCAGATCAAATTATTACAGGCATTTTTTTTTCTACGCAATGATCCAATTTGAAAAAAAAAAAGTGTGCGGGAAAGCCAACGAAACAACTTGCTGGGTGTTTTGAGGGTATTTTTTTTAATGTCTATGTAATATAAGCCACCTCCTTTCAGATTTTTTAAAGATAATTCTGAATGTTCAGTGTAAGTATAAGGACTGTATTTCCAAATGAAGGCACCTAAACTTGTGCTCCCACTAAAATGGGTAGCCATGTTGTATTTCTCAGTAGCCATTTGTCTGCACAGTTGCCCAGTTCTGCTGTACGAGTGCAAGTTATGCGCATGCAGTAGGCATGCAGATGTTTAAGTCCTAGCTTCACCACGCACATTTGGAAAGTTTTGCCCTAGACACAGGAAAAGACTTCTGGGCTGCACTGTACACCCAGCTGTTCCTCCATCCCGTCAGCTTTCTATGCATGCTGACATGAGCCTAAAAAGTTTGAGAGGCACATCCATGGTTACACACTTGTCTTAGATAAAATCTATTCCACTCCAAAAAGCTAGTTCCTGTGGCAATACTGGAAAGCAAATTTGATTTCTGAATGTACTTACTGGCATGTGAGTACCTACAAAGACTCTTCTTTGCATAGTGGTGCTTAGCCTTGGAAATGAAGGCAAAGGTTTGAATGTGCTTTTGGATGCATGAGTTCCTTTCTTCAGGAGAACCTCATTCATTTCAACGAGATGCAAGGCAAAGCATTTCATGATGCAGATTATTCAGGATAGGTTTTATGTACAGTATATTGCATATGCATCTGGTTTATTTATCATCTTCTGTGTGTCTTTCCATGCAGCCTAATCTTGCACCAGGTGGGAAAAAGAGATATCAATAAGTCATGTTTATGTACATTTTATTGGCACATGTACATTATGTACATTAATTTATTCATCCATGGTCTAAGACTGTACTCATTTGATGGCAGGATGACACAAAATGGGCCAAAGGGAGACTCCAGGGTTTCGAAGATATCATAGTTAAACACTCAGTTACATTATCCAACAATCAAAGAACCTATTAACCAAGACGTTCAGCATGATTGTAGAGTCTTCATAGGAGAACAGTTTCAAATTAAATATGATGGGTAGTAGTTTATCAAAATCTACCTTGAAAAGAACCTTGTCATTGTCTGACTCCTGATGAAATGGCTTTTCATGTGCATATCAATAGAAAAATCAGAATTCAATAGCTACTAATGTCATCCTATTTTTCTTTGCTTTAAGTTATTTCATGTTCTAATGAAACAATTAAGCACAGCTGTGCCTCATGTAGGTAAAGCACAGGCTGGGGAGAGCCTTCCTTATTACCTATTGAGCAGATAACCTCAGACTTTTATGCTTGAAAAGCATTAAAACAATCTTCCTTGAATGTGTTTCCTTTGGGTTAGGATAATGCCAAAACGTAACTGCATCTAAGAGTTTTGATCTTACTATAAAATAAATTTGTTTTACAAGTGGCTTTTGCCATGCTGAATTTCACATTGATTTTTAACAGTGAAAAGCAGTGAAGGAGTTTGAAGATAGAATACACGAATATTCCACATTTAGTTATTTTTTAAATGATCATAACTTGGAGTTTGGGAGCCAAAGGTTCTTCGCCATAACCTTTCATTGACTGCCTTTCTTTTTCTATGTCTGTGGCATTTGTATTTACGAGATGCCTTCTGAATGATCTTGTAATTTAAGACTTTTGTTGTAAATATTAGAGATGACTTGCATATGTATTTTACTTGACAAATGTTTTTGTAACGTTTTATCTTATGTACATGCTTTGTGCATCTTACCATCTGTGTGCTGTTACACGTAAATCAAGTGTCATGGCTACAAAACAGATGAATTGGCTGTTGACAGCTAAAGTACAATGTATAGGACTGCGGTGACTTGTTCTGAAGTAATCAGTGTGTTGCAAGATTTATTTCCTCTTAATACGTGGTTTGTCAAAATGAATCTATTTTCTGGAAATGAGTACAAACCTACATTTGCATTATTTTGTTCTTACTGTATGTTTTAATTAAATAATGGACAAAACTGATATTCCTCAGCAGTTTGTCTTATAAAATTATATTGTGCAGTTTTAAAAAATGTTGCTGGCTGTTTTTTTCCCTCTATCTTTCCACAGAGGGGTTAAATATTTCTATATTCTCATCTATTGATTTTATGATTGTACCCACCTACACTGGATAGCCTGGACTAATTTTAAACAAAACCACTTAAGTTTGACTCCAGAGTTTAACTCCTCATCATTAAGAAAAGATTTTAAACCTGGTTTTGCCCAAACTGTGTGTCTCTACCATCATTGCTCCTTGCTGCCTTTCATCTGACGGACAGTACCCATCAATACCCCTTGGAAGTAAATATAAGTGTAGCATTTTCTGGCACTAATGAAATTGGTGCTGAACAGAGGATAATTCCATTTTGCAGCAATTTTGGGGGGTTCAAAATGGTCCCTTCCACATGGGAATAAAAACAAAATTTTGAACATTTTTTCTAAAATGGAATTATGTCAGGGGAGGTGTGCACATGCACATACATGCTGTCGGCTGGACAGTGGGTAGAGATGTAGGAGACCCAGGTTCAAATCCCTGCTGTGCCTGATTCAGAGCAGAGTTTTTCATCCCAGATTGCTCTGCTTCAGGCGCAGAAGGGTCTTGTCACAACTGGAATTTTGGCAGTCTGATATAGTGGTTGGAGCAGGATTTCGGAGTCAGGCCAGGTCATATACCAGGTCAGAGGGCAAAATGGGAGTCAGGTGTTACGGGGCAGGCAGGGTCAGGTTACCAGGAGATTAGCAGCAGGAAGGTATTGCAAGAGAAGCAGCCCTGAGCAGGCAGAACACAGTTGCATGGACAACTTTTTGTTCCTGTGTTTGGGTTAAATTTAGACTGGGGACCAATCCAGACCCCCAGGCTTCTACCAATCAGAGCATAGGACTGCAGTCCCCTACTAGAGTTCAGCTCTGTTACTCTAGCAGCCCTTAGCAGGTCCCAGGATGGCAGGTTGGGACTGCCTAACTCCTAAGAACCCTGTGGGCCAGAGTGCAAGACCCATGGTCCCTGACAGGACTTAAGTCCCACATCCCTAGCCATCAGGCTACAGAGTGGAGGGAGAGTCTCTCTGCCTCAGAACAAAAAAACCCCAAACCTCTTTTTGACTAAATCACCACAAAATGGTTTGTCTTTGAAAGAGCATACTGTATTTTTCCGTGTATAAGACCATACTTTTTTCTAAAATCGTTAGACTAAAAATTGAGGGTCGTCTTATACACGGAAGTAAGCTGAGGAGAGAACCGCGCGGTTGCGAAACTGCCCATACCTTGTTTCTGCAAACAGGCTTCCTCCAATCCAGGGCCGGCTCTGGCTTTTTTGCCGCCTCAAGCAAAAAAAAAAAAAAGTGGTGGTGGGGGGCACGCCGGAGCGGAAAAGCAGGGAAAAAAAAAAACCAAAAACACACAGCGTGGCCAGAGCAGCAAAGCAGGGTGGGGGAACAAAAAAACGGCAAAGCAGGGAAAAAAAACCCTGCAGCACAGCCGGAGCGGTAAAGCGGGGTGGGGTGGGGTGGGGTGGGGAGGACAAAAAATCCCAGCATGGCTGGAGCGGCAAAGCAGGTGGGGAAAAAAAACCCCCTGCAGCGCGGCAAAGCCGGCGGGGGGGGAACAAAACAAAACAAAAACATAGCGCGGCTGTAGTGGCAAAGTCGGGGGGTGGGGATATGGCGCAGCTGGCAAAGCAGGAAAAAAACAAAACAAAAAACCCCTTCAGGGCGGCAGGAGCCAGGGGATTCCCTGTGCTGCAGAGTGCGCGCCTGGTCTAGTGTGGGGGAAGGGGAGGGAGCGGAGGGGGAGAGACAGAAGGGGGGCGGCCAGCACTTCAGCGGGGCGCTCACCTCGCGGCCCCATCGCCGTGACGCCTGCGGGAGGGCTCCACGCTGCTCCAGTTGGCAGGGAGGGAAGGACACGGGCTGCCCTGCGGAGTTTGCTGCAGGGCGCTCCCTTCCTCCATCCCCTACAGGGCAGCCAGAGCAGCAAAACAAACAAACAAAAAAGCAGCCATGCTGCCCTAGGTTAGCAATTGGGTTCTAAACTCATGGTATGGCGTCAAACAAAAGGTGATTGTGAAGTCCTTCAAGAAATGTGGAATCAGCAATGCCATGGACGGAACTGAGGATGATCTCATATATATAGACAGTGACTCAGTAGACAGCAGTGATGCAATAGAAGTTGAAGAAACTGATATGTTCGAAACTAAAAGTGATAAAGAAGAAAGCAGTGATGCAATAGAGGCTGAATAAAGTGATTTGCTCAAAGCTAAGTGTGATGCATAATATCATAGTACTGGTACGTAAATGTTGCCTAATTACCGTACTAAATAAAAATGTGTTCTGTTTTATGTTTAAAATATTGATTTCTGAATTTTGGGTTTGAAAAGTGGGGGTCGTCTTATACATGGGGGCGTCTTATACACGGAAAAATACGGTATGTCACAGAAATTTCATGTCAAAAATATTCTGACCTGCTTTTGTGTTGGCAGAATGGTAGGGCTTGCAAATTCCTTTCCCTTCCTCTCAAAGTTTGAACCTTTGATTTCCACCATTTGGCTGTCCCAGAAAATGAGAATTACATGGCTTTTCAAAGCCTGGGTCTCCCATGTGGCATTGAAACAAACAGATTGTATCAAGGCCCTAAACTGTGTAGTTTCTTGCATTTTTACCAACTGCATTAATAGCCTACAAGGTCTCTCTTCTCAGATAGCCTGCTCGGGTGGCAGTCCCAATGGGCTATTGCGTTACAGAGGAAACATATGACTTTAATGTCTCTCTCCTCACCATCTTAGGTGTTCAGATACACAGTAAGGTGCACAATATGAATAGATAGAGAACTAATGGAATGAAGCTTGAGGAAGTATAGGAGCTACACAATGCAGTCAGTCTTCTAAGAAGTTTGAAATTCAACTGTGTGCAGTGGCATATTCCTGCTCTTAGGTTCTCAGGTATCTTGAAATTAGGACCCAATCCCGTGAAGTGTTCAGGACCCTCAACTCCTGTTCGTCTTCGTTGAGGACAAGCACCAACGAGAAAGGGGCTTTAAGTTCATGTATATGCATATTATAGTACCAGTTGATTTCAAAGGCTACATGGTCACACATCACTTGGTAACTTAAGACAAAGATTTGGACCTTTGCATATAGTCTCTAATATTTTGCTTCCTTCTTTAATATTTAGACTGAAATAAACAGCTCTGGGAAAATATACATTTGCTATGTGTTAAATGTAACCTGCAAGGAAAAATAATTAGATTTTTCCTTTTTTAAAGTTGTTTGTGATGCATAAAGGTGGTTTGAAATGTTGAATTTTTTTCCCCTGCATATTTTTTAAAATTAGAAATTCAGTTCTCTACCTGATGTTTCCTTGAAGACACTAGGGCTGAATGGAGAACCTGTAGAATTATAAGGGCAAGCGTGTCCAGATCACACAATCTCCCATAATAAAAACTGACTTTTTGAGGGGCCACACCACAAGGAAAGCTTCTCTATAGAGAGAGTTAGGGATGTTTCCTATTTGGCAAGCTGAGCACAATTGACTGGAAATTCATATGCTGCCACTAATAAATATTTCAGTTTGTGATGGGGCACTCACCTCTCGTCAGTGCTTCCTGTCAGCTGCACATGGTGCTTCAACCTTTCTGCTCCTGGCGCCCCCTGTAGGTTGTTGGCATCACTAGGTGGATCTTCAGTGGCTCAGTCCTTCAGCCAAGTCACACAATCTGAAATAGATGACCCCTTTCCAAGGCAAGGAAAGTCCAACAAACTATCTGCCCTTATTAGGGTCTTCAGCCTGGTCTTTGGGCTCTTTGAATCCAGCCCCTTTTTCAGGCTTTTACTAGAGTCCAACCAGAACTGTAGGTCAGCCCTCACCAGGGTCTTCAGCACCATCTGTGGGCCTGGTTGCATTCCAGCCCCTTTCTTGGGCCTTTAGGTAAAAGTCTTGTCCACTTTGCAGGATTTATGCAACTTCCCCACAGGGACCCAGGCCCGCCTAGTATGCCAGGCCCCAACCCAGGGACCCTGTAAACAGCAGCCACATATGCTTCCCATAATAGTTGCTGCTGCTTCATTCCATGGGCTGCTTCCCACTCACTCCTGTCATCTTCACCCATTATCTTAAGGTTACAGTCCTTGGGTTCTCCCCATCTTTTCTCTGTTTGAGCAGGGTCTCTTGCAGGCCTCCTTGACTGGGGAGTTTCACCATTTACCATCCCTTCCTCAACCTTCTTGTCCCAACCAGCAGCTGAGCCGCTGCAGCTCTTTTTATCTGAGCCTGCTGCACTCAGATTGGCTGCAGCCTTTCTAGACAGGCCTGGAGGACCCACCTTCACGACGCCTTTTCTGGGGACCATGAGGCCTCCAGCAGGGGGGCTTCAAAGGGCCAGGTACATCCCATCACAAGGTTTCAGTACAAAAGAAATGGGTATGTGGCAGAATCTATCATTTACACAGCAAGCCCTCAGCAGATCAACACAGAGCCCATGCAAACTGATGATAGCTTTTACCTTCCATCTACCTGCTGTTTCCTTCTCTTTTGTTTTTATGTTAACTTTTACTTTTGGAGTGTGTAATTTGTGACCTGGGATATTTTTTACTTGATGGCTCATTTTAACGTGTTGTGTTATTCAGATAGTGCCAATAGCATGACAGGTACTTTGCAGGCCAGTAAAGGGTTACTGACTTGTACATTACAGGGGTGTTGTGACAGCAAAGTTCAGAGCTGTGTGTGAGAGAAGAAAAGAGATTAGCAAAGAGAGGGGCATAGCTGCCCTTGTTAGGCCAAAAAATCCACCTGCATTTCACAAGGAAGAAAAGAGCATTGTGAAGAATTTATAGAGGATTCCTCCTTCCTTGTGATCTTCAAAATATTGAAACTGCTGCTGGGGAAAGGAGGAGCACTAGCACCAAGAGGGGCTTCTCTGAGGCCAGGAGAGAGAGGCTGGAGTGCAGTATGCCTGTGTCTGGGCATTAGGACATGAGGAAGGAGATCCAGAAATTAAGATAAGGTGAATTTGGCCACTGGGTAAAAGAGATTAGGCAAAGTAAGAACTGGCTTGAACTTGGCCTGGAGACTATATATCGAGTATTGTCTGGCAATCAGCTCCTCTCTCCTCCTGGCCTATTCTGCACTGGTAGGTCCTGGATCAGTATAACAAAACTCAGCATCACTCACAAATTCAGAGTAAAATCCCTATGCAAATGTTCCTTGCATTGTTATTATTTTATTACAGAAGCAGCCAGGGATCCCAACTGAGACTGGTTCTATCATATCTTTATCTTTCCTGGTTGTTATCCATGTAGTCCCTGCTCATCAGCATTATTGTCAGCTGCTAACAAATAAAACAACATTCAGTCCAAAGAACTGTATTCTCCTGTCCTTTCCAAACTATGTCATTTGATTGCACATGGTGGATTTTTTGCTTCTTTAACTATTTCAGGCCAATCTTTCAGGGTTATTGCAGGTGCAGTTGTACGAAAGAGCTGCATCACAGCCTTCATTTTTCCAGCTGAAACTCAGTGAATGGGACTGACTTCAGTCTGGGAGCCCATCAAGGTTTTGGTTATTAATGATTCACGGCACTCTTGTCTCTACTGCACAGCCTTTACACTATTCACAATCTCTTTTCACTTAGAAAGGGAGCCGCAGGAATGGAAATCAACTTAGGGCTCCAGCATGGCCCTATAGAGCACTCCTAGTAGAGCACTACCCCAGCACCAATGCATGGATTTTATTAACCAAAACACCGTATAAAAGAGAGGAGACTGAGTGTAATAGATCTTGGGAAAATACCAAGTAACTGGCCAACAGGTATGGAGAAGATGGATGTTTTGTTGTTTGCTACCATTTCTGCTTTTCATTAGCATGAAGACAGGCATGGAAGTTCATTCAGAGAAAGCAGAACATGTTTCCTGAAGCACACTGTGTCATATCAAAGGTAGAACAAGCCATTAGATACTGCAGCACATTGCCAGTAATATTTGATATTGCCACAAGATGGTGATACAGTCCTTTCTGAAACTATTCAACAGTTCTGATCTGAGCTTTTTAATTGGTTCAAGTATCAGAGGGGTAGCCGTGTTAGTCTGGATCTGTAAAAAGCAACAAAGAGTCCTGTCGCACCTTAAAGACTAACAGACGTATTGGAGCATGAGCTTTCGTGGGTGAATACCCACTTCGTCAGATGCATGTGGGTATTCACCCATGAAAGCTTATGCTCCAATACATCTGTTAGTCTTTAAGGTGCCACAGGACTCTTTGTTGCTTAATTGGTTCAGTTTATTGAAAAGACTCATGTCCCTGCAGTGTGTGAATCCCCATTGGGCATAGTAATTTCCAGCCCCTTGCACCAGGGGGGTGAATTGTGTCCATTTCCTGTTACACACTAACTTCTGATAATACACATATGTTTTGTCTTTCATTGCTCACATTTAGCATCTGTGGACCTAAATGCTGCTCAGTCACTCTACTTCTATCAGGCCCATAGAAAGCAGCAGTTGTTAATACAACACAATTAAAACACCAAGTTATGGCCACCTTGATTACTCAGCAATACTATGCTCTAATACAGGTGTCGGCAACCTTTCAGCAGTGGTGTGCCGAGTCTTCATTTATTCACTCTAATTTAAGGTTTTGCATGTCAGTCATACATTTTAACGTTTTTAGAAGATCTCTTTCTATAAGTCTATACTATATAACTAAACTATTGTTGTATTTAAAGTAAATAAGGTTTTTAAAATGTTTAAGAAACTTAATTTAAAATTAAATTAAAATGCAAAGCCCGCCGGACCGGTGGCCAGGACCCAGACAGTGTGAGTGCCACTGAAAATCAGCTCACGTGCCGCCTTCAGCATGTGTGCCATAAGTTGCCTACCCAGCTCTAATAGCATGACTGCTTTGGCTCATGCTTGAATGGCTAGTTGGGTAGCCTGTTAGTTATTAATTAAAATGTCTTGTTTACTCCTTTATAAACAAACAAACCAAATAGAGTTACTTCCATATTATACACTTGCTAATATTTGCAACCCTGTGGTCTCATGCCTATCACTCTTTTCGCCCTCCTACTCCTTTCTTAGGGGTCCTATGTTCCCCTGCTGTCAAGTCTCAACCCTATTTAGCTTGTAAGGTGCTTGGGACAGAGACTCTCTTTTACAGTACATTTGTGTAGCACAAAGTTGGCCTGAGATTGATGACAGCCTCTGGGTTCTACAGTACAACCAATCAATAATAACAATAAATCAAAGACTAACTCTTTAAAGTCTAACTGGAATGCTGTGTAATTAAATGCTTTTCTTCTGGGTGACAGTGGAAAAAGCAAAAGTACAGCTCACTAGAGTTTAGAAGAGCTTGGTGTTGGCTTTAAATCTCTATTTTAATTATTGAACAGATCTCAAAACTAAACTGACCTCTAAGAACTCGGTAAGCAAACCTGTCATCCTCACTGCATGTGCCGGGGGCCCACATTCCTTCACATGTAGCACTCACACTTAAGTGAAAGATCCCTGAAAACAGCAGTGTACAAGGAAGCGATGGGTTAGGTAAGACTGACAATCCTGTGTGCAGGTGAGTACATGTATACGGCTTAGGCAAGCAACACCCCCATTGAAGACTCCAGGATTTATTCTAGCTTAAGGCACCAAGATGTGTGTCCTGTGTATAAAGGGATAGGAGGCTGTCAAACTTTTCCATGATGTGCACCGTGTCTTAACAGAGAGATTGTCTTGTAGACACCGCTCCTGCTATTCACAACACCATGGACCACTTCTCCCTTTTGCAACCACATACCATCCTTTGGGCAATTGTTTACAGAGCACAGTGATGGTTGGGAAATATTTAATGAACGTTCAGTTTCATTTGCAAATTAGCCCTGGAAAGAATGAGGCGAGCTAGCAGCAGGTGTCCAGCTAGCATGTGTTCCACTGACCACAGTCTGAGAGTCTTCACTGGGGGACATGGAAATTATCTAGCGACAGAACAAAAAGTTTATGAAAAGTGTCTCAAAATTAAGCTCTTCCCTGAGAAGTCAAATTAAGCAAATAACCCCCTAAGAAAACCTGGTTATACTTAACTATGTATTGCCATTAGCTAATCCTTTTTTTAGCTAATATCCTGTGTGTTTGCAATTTTCAAGCAGAAGAAAGGGAGATGACTGCAGAAAAAATACAAATAATTTTGTAAAGAGGTCAAAAGAAATAATGATCACAGCATACAATCACATTAATGAGAGAATTTATTTAAGCACCAGTTGTGTAAAATCTACTCATATTGAGTATCACTTACTCACATGAGTAGTCCTACTTAAGTTACCCAAAATATTCCTCATAATTGCTACTCAATATGCATAAGCATTGCAGAATCAGGCTCTCAACTAACAAATGCCAGCAGCATTCAGAGGTAAGGCTGTTGGATATTCATTAGTAATGTACTGCAATGGGTCTCCATTAAGAGGCATTAAGGCAAGAGAGACTCTCTCCTGAAAGGATAAATATAGGCAGGTGTTGTGAGGCTAATGGCCCAAGCCACCTGGTCAGAGCATGAAGCCCAAAGGGACTTGTGGAGCTCTGGGGTTCCCTAGGGATGCCAAATGCAGCGGTTGGTTGCAGATTGTATGACTAACCCAGAAGAAGCAGTGTCTCCTTGGGCACAGGGCTAGACAGAGTGGCTAACTTGGGATTTTTGAGCAAGGAAACTACCTGTGTTCTGTATATTCTTACATACTGCTGTTCAGGGAAATAGGACTTTGTGGTGATTTTTATAAATAGCCGGCACCAAGGAGTACTATATCACTGATCATATTCACATGGCACAAACATGCAAGGCTCAGAAGTTCATCTTTTCATTCAGTCTGATGGGCAACAGTAGCATTATTATTACATTTTCCTCCATGTTACTGCCTTATTTTAAGTTAATATAGTTTTTGATGGCTTAACTCCTTTTGCTTGTTTGTCTTTAAGGCATTGCTGGGTGGGTGGGGAAATCACTTCTTGGAGTCCTTATAGTCCACTCATTAAATACATAATGAAGAGCATTTTAGAAGTAAATATCTGATCTAGCTGAAGCAAAGAATTCAAATTTATATTTGCTAGTGTTAGTACTGTCAATCTTAAATATATAGATAAAGGCCCAAGATCCTGCTCCCACTGAAGTTAGCGGGAGTCTGGCTGTTGACTCCTTCCATGAGAACAGGAAAGAGATCTGGGCAGTAAAAGAACAGTTAATTTAATTATTCTCATACATAGGCATATGCAGTGGTTCCATTTTAATATTACTATTTTGCCAGCTGTAGATGTTATGAACTAGTCATCTCTAAAATGCTAAAATGAAAAGGATCGACTTCTCTTTTCTGATATTTTTAATTCTGATGGTATTAACAGCTTTTTTTTATTCCCTGGAACTGAGCTTTTGGGGTAGTATGGCAGGAGGAGAGGGTTGAAAATGTTTACGCTTTCCTTTTAGAAGTGTGAGATTGTTGTTCAACAACATTTGAAAGGTGATCATAATTACCTGCATTGGGATTTTATTACAAACTTCAAACTCAGGCCACTTTCACCAAGATCTATGAAACCAGGTAGATTTTTTTGACCCAGTCAGGGTATGGATTAGGTAGAAATTATGTTCAAATTGTGGGATTTGTACTGAAATGCAATTTACTGCCCCCAGGATGAAGGGGCAGAGTGCCTGTGATTCCCTCTGATAACAGTGATTGTGCGAGGTGCTGCACAGGCGCAGAACAAAAAGACAGTTCCTCCCCCAGAGATCTTACTGTCTACGTTTAAGACGAGAGACAACAGGGGGAGACAGACAGATAAGGGCGATTTCATTTTCATTTCTTGAATTGTTTAGCCAAATTCACATAACCTCCAAAAAATGAAACTGTAGCCAGCATGAAAACAGGACAGCTACTCTCAAGGGCATCCTGGAGTCCCTGGGAACCCTGGACACAATGGCTCACCTGGCTGTGATGGACGAGATGGATCAAAGGATGACAAAGGGCATACAGGTACCAAGCTACCTATTTTGCTGTTAACATGAGTAATATTGTATCAGGTTGTTGGCAACCTTCCTTGTTTTGAATGGATCAGCACTTAAAGTAAGAGCTATATTAATTAGCATTTTCAATCCAGCTTTCAAAACACACTTCACACGCTCTTCCAGATGCTTGCTTTTGTATATAGAAATGCAAGAAAAGAACTAATAATGAATGTAATTCATGGGTAGAGATTAGCTGCAAAAAGCAAATGGCCATAAAAAGGACTTTAGTCTTTAGTTTATTTTGCGTACATTTTTAAGACCGTTTGAAAATGTAGGAGGCCATATTTTGCAATCTGAAAACCAACTAATACCTAAATATCAGATGTGTCCCAGTGAAGAACTTAAAACAGAGGAAAAAATGTGAAATCACTTGTACAATGTGACAAGGTGTGTGGAATGACAGGAAAACGCTTTGTCTGACATCTTAAATGTAAATGTGTAGGGCCTGATCCTGAGCTCAGTAAGTTGGAGTAAATCAGCAGGTAACTTCATTGGAGCTACACTTGTCAAAAACTTGAGTGAGAGCAGGAGCAGGCCCATTGTGTTCTTGCAGGCTATAAAAGAGATTGAAGCCAGAGGTAACTCTTTGCTCATCTGCATGCTGACTGAGCTCTGATAGTCCCCCCAGTTCTTTAAACCTCAGATAAGCTAACATAGCTTTTGGGCCCCAATACAGGAAAGAATCTCTCTGTTCATGAAAGCACATCAGCATGTGCTTAAGTCCCATTGAAGTGAATGCATTAAATTAATGTTAAGCATGTACTTAATTGCTTTCCTGATCAGGGCCTTGGCACCTAGAGTGGTGTGATCCACAAAGGTATGTAGGCACCTAAGTCCTATTTTTAGGCACCACTGTGGTCTATAAAATTCCTGTTTGGCTGCTGCCTAACTCCATAGGCAACAACATTCACTTGGTGACCAAGTCTTTGCCTCTAGCAACGTGCACTGAAGCATCACTCTAGGCGCCTGAATGCTTATCTCGCACTTGAGTTTGTGCAGTGCTGCCTCATGATAGGCAGCTGGACGCCTATCTCCTGCCTAAGCCCAAGAACAATTCACACACCAGGACGGGTAGGCATTTAGCAGCCCATCTGGTTTGTGTATTTGGCAGGCCGGGATGGAGGGGAGCAGGAGAAGCCCCCTTATTATCTATTGCTCAGTGGTTAGGGTCCTCATCCAGGATGTGGAAGACTCCCTGTTCAACTCCCCCTTCCTCCTGAGGGGGAGAAGGGATTTGAACAGGGATCTGGCACCTCTCAGGTGATGTTCTAACTGTTGGATTATGGAATATTCTGATGTAGGTCTCCCTCAGTCTCTCCTATTGTTCACCTTTAATTATAATTGACTAATTAAATATTAATTGAGCCAGTGAGTTAGAATGACTCTATAGCCTCTAGAGCACTCACCTGAGAGGTGGCAGATCCCTAATCAAATCCCTTCTCCCTCTCAGGAGGAGGGGTGACTTGAACTTGGGGGTCTTCCACAGCCTGAATGAGTGCCCAGTCCACTAGGCTGAAGGTTATATGGGAATGGCTCCTCCTCCCACCATTTTGTTTTGGGCCCCATACATGACATGGGCACCTAGCTCTGCTTTCAGTCCACAAGCCAGGGGAAGAAAAGTGTTCAGCTACCTATCTCCAGGAGAGGGTTGGGGCTTAGAACTCCCCCTCTGGTCGGCATGTCCCATGGGCTAGCTTGGGCAGTTCCTTGGCTAGCATGCTGGCTATGTGGATTGCAGTCTCAGGTGCTATCTCTTCCCATTCATTGTATAGGGAGCGTAGACATCCTATCTCAGGGTTTGTGGACTGCAGTGGTGGTGTGATTTTCTAGGCACCTAAAAGTTAGTTGCCAGCACGCTCAAGCTATGGCTACACTACAAGGCTTTTAGCGACACGGCTGTGCCGCTACAGCCGTGCTGCTAAAAGGCATGCAGCATAGCTGCTGTTTGTCAGCAGGAGAGAGCTCTCCTGCCGACACAAAACTTCCACCCCCGACGAGCAGGAGCGGCTTTGTTGGCAGGAGAGCGCTCCTGCTGACAAAGCGCTGTTCACACTGGCACTTTTCCTCAGTAAAACTTTTGTTGTTAGGGGTGTTTCTTTTAACACCTCTGAACGACAAAAGTTTTGCTGACGAAGCGCCAGTGGAGACGAACCCTCAGGGTATGGCTACACTGGCGATTTGCAGCGCTGGAAAGCCTCCACCAGCGCTGCAATTAGTAATTGGCCACACCTGCAGGGCACTTCCAGCGCTGCAACTCCCTGGCTGCAGCGCTGGCCGTACACCTCACTCAGCATGGGGAATAAGGATTCCAGCGCTGGTGCTGCAGCGCTGGTCATCAAGTGTGGCCACACACCAGCGCTGTGATTGGCCTCCAGGGTATAAGGTGTATCCCAGAATGCTTTTATAAATTACTCTCTTTGTTTTGTTATGCAGCCTCTCTTTGTTTTGTTGTGAACGAGCTCTGATCGGAGCTCCGTTGCCGTTGCCGCTTATCTAAAAAACAAACAGAGCTCCTGTTTGCTGTGATCATCTGTACCTGGCTGTAAACAATCAAATGAGATTGCAGGCAGGGAGGGAATGAAACAGCGGGGAGTCGTGTTGGCTGCAGGCTGTTTGCAATTAAGAGTTAAGACTAAGGGGTTGGAAACATGTTCTGATTTTTCAAGTCAGGAAGCTAAACACAGTGTTGGCTCCAAAAATCCCCTCTCTCTCTCCCCCCGCTCCCTGTCACACTAGACCCCACTCCACCCCCCTCTTTTGAAAAGCACGTTGCGGCCACTTGAATGCTGGGATAGCTGCCCATAATGCATCACTCCCAGCAGCGCTGCTAATGCTGCAAATGTGGCCACACACCAGCGCTGGTAGCTGTCAGTGTGGCCACACACCAGCGCTGCTCCTACACAGCTGGATGACCAGCGCTGCAAACTACCAGCGCTGCAAACCGCAAGTGTAGCCATACCCCAAGTGTCACAATGCCTAAGTTCTTTTGTGGATCTGGGCCCCAGTGTCACCACCTGGGATCTCCAGAAGTGCCAGGTTGTTCTGGATTGAGCTGTTGACTACATAACAAAACCCAGCATCTCCTTATTTATCAGAAAATTATCAACATAAAAAAAATGTATTCTGCAGAATCAAACCTAATTTGATCTAACTGGCACGGGAGGTCTGGAACGTAACTAATTTGGAGAGTGATTAATTTATCATCTTGAATACTCACACCTATGAAATGTTCTATAGTTCCCAGATAAGCACCTTCCACCATGCCCCTATTCTTTCAATGAACCAACTATGGCAGAATACAAAATATTCATCTAAAATCTACATACAAAAGAAGCTTGTCATTGGCTTCTTAAAATGCAGATCACTGATGATTACCTTCTAGTTTTATCATACAATGGGGCTCCAGGAAATCAAAGAGGGGTTGAAAATTGAAAATAGAGGGCAAAAGTACTCTTTTCTTTCCAGTAAATTCCCATCTATTAGTGCAGTTGCCTTTAAAAACCCACCATTTACCAACATTTACTATGTTGTGGTGTCTCAAATACCACAGGTTTGTTTTCTTATTCTTAAAATAACTGTGATGACTGTATGGAGTCTCTTGGCAATTGTTGACTTTTTAATGGTTACCACTCTGCTGTCCGAACTGATTTGTGGTGACTGTATCACTCTCTATACTGTATATTGCAAATCTATATTTGCATTTGCAGACATTAGAGTTAGTCTTGTTCCCTTTGAAGCCAATGGGAATTTTGCCACTGACAGCAATAGGAACTGGACTGGGCCCATTATCTACAATATTATACTTTGAAATAAGTGCTCTTAAGCCACACTGACTAGTGAAGGAGGAGAGGATAGTTACCTTGGCTCATGTATGATCATTTTTCCTTTAATCATTCCTGGGCTGATCGCTCATAATTTGCTATCCCACCATTTCATGAGCTCCCTTGAGATTATGGTAAAGATTGTTTCAACATCTGCCCATCATGGAACAGTTACAGAGTTGAGGTTTGTTAGGCCCATGGAACAGGAGTCTGAATGTCTGCCTGAGATCTGTATACTCTGCCTAACAGGACAGTATGTTATTATGACACCACTGGCCAAGCCCCTTGCCATGACTTGACTTAGTTTTAAATGAAAATAAGTTGATGCTTAACTAAAATAGTCTGACCCAAAGCCCCTCAAGTCAATGGAAAACATCCTATGACCTTCAGTGGACTTTGAATCAGGTCCATAATGTACTGGGCAGGGAGCAAGTACAGTATGTGCAGAGGCTAGACATGAACAAGTAAGGCTGAGCACTGAGACCCTGATCCTGGAAGTCCTTGTGCAATAAACAGGAGGCTGTTCAAGATTGTGGTGCTTCATTGAAAGTGTAAAAGGAGGGTACATGCAGGAAGACATAATAATGTATTATTTGTATTACAGTAACATATAGGGAGCCCAATCACTGATCAGGGCACCATTGTGCTAGGCACTGTACAAACACAGAACAGCCAAGTGCTATATGTAGTCCTCCTGAATAGAAGTCTCAAGCCCATCATGAGCAAATTCCCTTACTCTGAAAGTCATAGGGTAAAAAAGAATGTGTGGGCAGAGAATGTTTGTGTTGGAGGTGACCAGGACGTTCAGTGCAATCCTCAGCATGAATGAAGTACTCAGCTGCACGCTCCCTTCTTTGCCGTTATTCCTGTCACTGTTCAGCTGATCTCTTATTAATGCAGGAGGAAGTTCGCCATTACTTTTTATCTTGTATTTTTGTGTGTGACACTCCTCACCTGCAACTGTGCAGGAACAATTCTTCAATATCTACAAATTATGTGCTCAAACTTAGTGATGTGCCTCAGTAACCTGGTGTACGATTATAAGAAAATGTCCTTCCTTTTTCATTTAGGAACTGATGACAGAGTTGAAAAGAAGGGGAACAAAGGAGATCAAAAGGAGAGGATGACCTGGGCAACTGGGACCAAATGGAATTGCTGGAACTGTGGGGTACAAAGGTCAAAAAGGAGAGCTCAGACTGTAAGGACAGAAGATAAAAAGTTGGTCCCATGGGCCCAAAAGGGATGAAGAGTGAAATTCGGCATTCAGGTGTAACTGGTTTCTGGGTCCTATTGGTAATTCAGATCCTAAATGAGTTATTGGAGGTCTAATAATCCAGGAGTTCAGGGGAAAAGGGCTGGAAAGGGGACAAAAGAAACATAGTGATATCCCACTAATGCCAAGAAGTGCCTTGAATGTAGGTCATACAGTTGCTTTTAAACTTCCCTCCGCTCATATTCCAATCAAGTTTCATATGGTGATGTATAATGGTCAAACCATTAGCCAAACCCAGAAACTGGGAAATTTATCTGCAAATTTTCTGGGGTTTTCTATTTCGCCTACCACATCACTGTTTTATTCAAGAA
The DNA here is from genome assembly GCF_020497125.1 of Mauremys mutica. Taxonomy (NCBI): domain Eukaryota; kingdom Metazoa; phylum Chordata; order Testudines; family Geoemydidae; genus Mauremys; species Mauremys mutica. The sequence continues at coordinate 322,060,756 of NC_059072.1, forward strand.
ATGTAGGAGTAGCTCTGGTTAAAAATGGGATAAAAATGCTGCACATTGTGTGTTACACAATTCACTCAGAGTTACACACTTTACTCCTCCTGAACTGCCTGGGCAGTTAGGAATCCAAAACAATCAGACCCTCTCAGTTTAGGAACCCTCCCACCCCAGCATCTATCACTGTCAGCCTCCCACCTCCACAAACCTTCCCAGCAGTGAAAACAATCACAGAGGTATACTTAAATAGAAAAGGGATTTTATTAATAAACCACTTAGTAGGTTTAACAAAACAGAGGCATGAAGCCTGAACCCAAACCCCAAAACAAGAATGGACAACAAATATATAAAGGTCATAAACACAATACTAGATCCATGCAGGAACCAAGGTGAGGGCACCGGACCGACCAAGATCGCTTGACTCTCCGACCAAGAAGTGTTGCCAGGAACCCAAGAATCACTGCTCAGGAACTTGCCGTCAGGAACACCTCTGACAAGGACATCAGGAACAATGGTAAGTCACACGAGTCTTCTGTCTTCTCCTTCTCAGACCTCCTTCAGTACTAACAGAGCTACGCCTGCTTTCTCCAAGTCCTATAGTACTAACAAGCTAGCCTTGCTTTCCCCCAATGAGACTGAGGCCTGATCTACACTACGCGTTTAAACCGAATTTAGCAGCGTTATACTGATTTAACCATGCACCAGTCCACACAATGAGGCCCTTTATATTGATATAAAGGGCTCTTTAAACCAGTTTCTGTACTCCTCCCCGATGAGAGGAGTAGCGCTGAAATCGGTATTGCCATGTCGGATTAGGGTTAGTCTGGCCGCAAATCGATGGTATTGGCCTCTGGGAGCTATCCCACAGTGCACCATTGTGACCGCTCTGGAAAGCCATCTGAACTCGGATGCACTGGCCAGGTAGACAGGAAAAGCCCCGCGAACTTTTGAATTTCATTTCCTGTTTGCCCAGCGTGGAGCTCTGATCAGCACAGGTGGCCATGCAGTCCCAAATCCAAAAAGAGCTCCAGCATGGACCGTACGGGAGATACTGGATCTGATCGCTGTATGGGGAGACAAATCTGTTGTATCAGAGCTCCATTACAGAAGACGAAATGACAAAGCATTTGAAAAAATCTCCAGGCTATGATAGACAGAGGCCACAGCAGGGACTCAGCACTGTGCTGCATGAGAAGCATAACGGAAAGCCAAAGAATCAAATGGACGCTCATGGAGGGAGGGAGGGGGGACTGAGGACTCCAGCTATCCCACAGTCCCCGCAGTGTCCGAAAAGCATTTGCATTCTTGGCTGGGCTCCAAGTGCCTGAAGTGTCAAAAACATTTTCCCGGGTGTTTCAGGGTGTATGTCGTCAATTTACACCTGTCCCCCCCCCTCCCCCCCGAAAGAAAAGGGAAAAAAATAGTTTCTCGCCTTTTTTCAATGTCACCCTATGTCTACTGCATGCTGCTGGTAGACGGGGTCCTGGAGCGCTAAACAACAGCATCCTCTCCTCTCCCCTCCCTGGTGGCAGACAGTACAGTGCAGAAGGCCTGGTATCCGTCCTTGTCATCAGCCCGTGAGTGCTCCTGGCTGGCCTCGGTGAGGTCGGCCGGGGGCACCTGGGTAAAAATAGGAATGACTCCTGGTCATTCCCAGCAGATGGTACAGAACGGCTGGTAACCGTCCTCATCATAGCAACTGGGGGCTGAGCTCTATCAGCCCCCCCCCATGTCTAAAGAAAAGATTCTGTACTGCCTGGACTATCATAGCAGCTGGAGGCTTCCTCCCCCTCATTTTATCTCACTAAAAAGTCTGTGTTTCTTATTCCTGCATTCTTTATTACTACATCACACAAATGGGGGGACACTGCCACGGTAGCCCAGGAGGGTTGGGGGAGGAGGGAAGCAACGCGTGGGGTTGTTGCAGGGGCACCCCCTAGAATGGCATGCAGCTCATCATTTCTGCGGGATCTCTGGGGCTCTGACACGGAGCGGCTGTGCTCTCTGGTTCTCTAGTACACTTGCCCCATATTCTAGGCTGGACTGACTCTATTTTTAGACAAAACATAGGAAGGGAATGACCCAGGGAGTCATTCCCATTTTTGCCTATGCGCCCCCGGCCGACCTCAGCGAGGCCAGCCAGGAGCACCCATGATAGTAGCAGACGGTACAGAACGACTGATAACCGTCATCTCATCGCCAATTTACAATGGCAGACGGTGCAATATGACTGGTAACCGTCTCTGCTATCTTGCAAAGGCAAATGAATGCTGCTGTGTAGCAGTGCAGTACCGCGTCTGTCAGCAGCATCCAGTACACATATGGTGACAGTGACAAAAGGCAAAACGGGCTCCATGAATGCCATGCTATGGCGTCTGTCAGGGCAATCCAGGGAAAAAGGGCGCGAAATGATTGTCTGCCGATGCTTTCCTGGAGGAAGGATTGAGTGACGACATTTACCCAGAATCACCTGCGACACTGTTTTTGCATTGGGATCTCAACCCAGAATTCCAGTGGGCAGGGGAGACTGCAGGAACTATGGGATAGCTACGGGATAGCTACCCACAGTGCAACACTCCGGAAATCGACACTAGCCTCGGTACATGGATGCACACTGCCGAATTAATGTGCTTAGTGTGGCCGTGTGCACTCGACTTTATACAATCTGTTTAACAAAACCGGTTCATGTAAAATCGGAATAATCCCGTAGAGTAGACATACCCTTAGACACAGGCTGCCACTAGGACGGACAGCAACCAGTCTCTGTGTCAAGTCCTTATATAAAATTTCACACTGATCACATGTCCTTTCCCACTCTTTCTGGTTACTTGCCAGCAGTATCCAGGCAGATTGCAGTATCCGTTACTTACACAAACCGCCTACAAGATTTCAAACACCAACAAAGCTGTGACTGTCCAATCACGGACAAGTGCTTGGAAAAAGGGTGCCAAATTGGAACTAAGGGACAAGAAGAATCCCATCCAAGATGGAGGACATAGGAGGGTGAGAATAACTAAAATGGTGATTCATCGTTTACAGTTCCCCTCTTTGTTGGCCATGTGCAGTAACACAAACTGAGTCACCACAATACTATACCTGTATAAGGTATTCTGTCCATTGTCCAGCAAACCCCAAACATTACCTGGATTTAAACCCTTGGTTAGTTTTTAATCACAGTTGTTGATGATTGAAAGGCACCTTATCTTTCAGCATTACCCTGACATTAACCTTTGTTTAATATTGGTAAGCTTTTAAATTCTTTTTCTGACCCAACAAACCAATACCACCATTCCTGTTATCATTAGAATCTGAACGATCAATACAGTTACTATCGGCTGCAACAAGATATTCCATATTTAATTCAGATTAACTGCCCCACTAAACAGTCCTTCCACCAGTGACTAAACCCAGATTCTGAGGAAACTCGTTTCCGAATCTATTCTATCTGCTTGGAAGAGTGATGCACTGTAAGCATCACTTCCTTCCCATCTTTCTCCAGCTGCCTTAACTGCTGTCTAAGCTGAGGATGATGTACGATCTCTCTGAGCAGAGAAAGATTTGCACCCAGGTGTACTGGTGTTATATGGTCATATAGCACATAATGCATGGTAATAGTTTGCATTGACACATTGTTCAGAATTAAATCAATATCACATCCCTGTACAGATAGTACAGAGCATAGGTTAACATAGGGATTGTGATATACTTCATAGAACTCATTTACCACAAACTTTGGACACCAACTTCTAATGCAGATGCATTTTGCATCCACAAATATGATAACAGATCGGTTGTAATCACTGGCACTTAGTCTGTAGTGGCATTTACCCTCTTTAGGATCTAAACAGATATGGGGCCACAGGTATAACTTATATCATACTCCTCTACACAGGAGTTTAAATTAACACTCCTGTAGGTACCCTCTTTCTCATGCACACATCTGTTCAACTCTACTGGCATAATGACGGACTGATTGACATTAAGTCCCAGTGGAACCAAAGGGTAAATCCATTCCCTCTGGGCCTGTTCAATAGTGAGGACAAATGCAATAACTGTATTCATCTCATTTCTGTAAGAGAAATTCACTAACCTCCACCATTTTTGGTGATCTCATTCAAAGGAGTTGAGTATCAGAGGGGTAGCCGTGTTAGTCTGGTTCTGTAGAAGCAGCAAAGAATCCTCTGGCACCTTATAGACTAACAGACGTTTTGCAGCATGAGCTTTCGTGGGTGAATACCCACTTCTTGCATCCGAAGAAGTGGGTATTCACCCACGAAAGCTCATGCTGCAAAAGTCTGTTAGTCTATAAGGTGCCACAGGATTCTTTGCTGCTTCAAAGGAGTTGGTGAGGTTTCTCCAGAGGTCTTCCCTCAACTCTGTTGGCAGAACTCCACTAAACCCATCTCTGATTAGATCTTTTCCTACTGTGAATATCCAGTCCTGAGACTGAATACAGGATAGAGCCATCCACACGCTGATCTGCAGGACATCTAAAGCAGTTATAATATTCAGATGATCCTGCTTCTGGAGCCTTAACCATCCTGGCATGACACTAGCAATTCTATATTGCATCACACTCAATTGATGTAGGGATGTGACAGGGAAGCCACATCTGCGCCTCGAGCCCCTCTCTTGCTAGCCAAGATTTCCTTATCTAAAGTGTTAAGAACACCTAGGCCAGTGCCCGCCCCTCCTGGGGTCACAGCTAGGATGTCTCTCTTGCTCAGACTAGAGTTCCTCAGGGTGCCGCTTTCCAGCCAGGAGCACCATCCCCCCGCCAGTGGCCTTACCGTGTGGACAGCGCTTAGGTAGATATAACACGCTACACACCAGAGCCTTAGGCAAAGTCTGCCGGGGAATTCGTGTGCCAGCCCCAGGGCAGAGGCCGGGTTATTCTTCACAGACGCGGTGAGCAGGGGAGGAATCACTAAAACACACACCGCGACGTGCTGGTCCCAGGAGCGGGCCCCGCCAAGCCCCGGCTCTAGCCCCGGGCCCGCACTGCGCGCCGTGCCGCGGCTCAGGCCCCGCCCCGCCGGCTCCTCCTCACGCTGGGAGGGACGTGCCGGGGTCGCGGCCCTCAGCCGCAGCCGGAACTGGGAGGTGACTCTCGGCGGGTGCTGCCCGCGAGCTCGGCCCGGGCTCCTGCCCCTCCCGCCATGCTGTCCGGGTGCAGGCGGGCGCTGCCGGCAGCCCTGCGCCTCGCGGTGCGGGGCTGGGCACGGGGCGGCGGCAGGAGGCGGGTCAGCACCAGCTGGTCCCCGGTGGGAGCCGCCTTCGATGCCAAGCAGCAGCGCAGCCGGCTGACGGGCCAGAGCACGGTGAGCGGGCGGGGCCCGCCCCCTCGTGGAGGTGGCCAGGGGCCCCCCAGCCTGAGCCCGGCGGAGGCTGGGAGGCGCGCTGCGATCGGTCGCCTCTTGGGTGCGCAGCTGCGCGCACAGCGGCCCCCTGCTCCCTGGGATCGCGCCTCCCCCCCGAGCCCCTGCTGGGACCTGGGGGCGCCCCCCGCACGCCCAGATCTGCGTCCGTGGCATGTTGGCGCCAGGATCCGGATCCGGATCTGTTCCGCTGGGGGGAGGCTCCCTGCAGCGTAGCGAGAGCCGGGGGCTCCCGTGGACCCCGCATTTCAGCTCAGGGCAGGGCGCTGCAACCCTTGGGGTCACACACTGTTATTGCAGATGAGGGTGTCCATGCGGTGCGCTCAGTCCCTCGTGCAGGAGCCTAGGGGAGGGCTTTTTGATTAATAGATTTTTAAGGCCAGAAGGGACCATTATGATAATCAAATCCGACTTTCTGCAGTAGGTAGGGCCCACAGAATCTCGCCCAGCAAGGGTCCAGGATTGCTCCTGTGAACTTCCCCAGACAGGCAGCCTGCACCCTGGGAAGGTTGAAGGGCGATCATGCTATTAAAGTACTACACCTTTGTACTGGGCTGTATTTTAAAGGTATCATCTAGCCCTAAATTTACCAGTTACTTACCACTTCACACTCACTCTCTTTTAATGGCAAGTCTGCACTTAAAATGTTGTACTGATGCAGCTGCACCACTGTAGTCCTTTAATGAAGACAGCCTATGACAACCACAGGAGAGAGCTCTGCTGTCCCTTAGGGCTAGTCTACACTATTGTGCTAGGACATCTGTGCAGCTGTACCGCATCTGGTGAAGACAAGCTATGCTGATGGGAGAGCACTCTCCCATCGGCATATTACTCCATCTCAACAAGAGGCAGAAGCTATGTTGGCGGGAAAGCGTCTCCCGCCGAGATAGCACCAGTGTGGACAGCCCTTAGGTAGATATAACACACGTCACTCGGGTGGCTTTTTCACACCCCTAAGCAATGTAAATTACATTGATTTAAGTGGTAGTGTAGACAAGCCCTTAGTTAACCCGCCTCCCCAAGAGGCGGTAGCTATGTCTGCAAGAGAAGGCCTCCTGTCCACAGCTGGGGTTAGGTTGATATAACTGTTGCTCAGGGTGTGGATTTTTCACACTTCTGAACAATGTAGTTATACCAATATAGGTCTGTAGTGTAGACCAGAACTAAGATAGCTGTTTCCTTTGAGGAAATATCCTTGTGTAGTGACATGTAATCTGTATTTTGAGGATTTAGGAGGTGGGGAGTGAGTAGTGTGTAGATTTTGATCTGATGTTCTGCAGGGGAGTGAGTTTCACCAATAAATTAATAAAAAAAAATTCATTGGAAACAATTTATGACCCAGCTGGCAAAATTATTGAGATGATTCTGTGCCATGTCACCAGTAACTTCTGTATTGAAGCAAGGCAAGAAATACTCTCCTGTTGTATTCTCAGATAAACCTTTTGTTCCAGGGCTCTTCCTGTTCAATTACTCTCCACCCTGTTCAGTTGCTTCCTACGCAGAGAATTTGTGCCTAACTGAAGTGCAAAAGCTCAGATTACACGTACAGCTTAGTCAATCAGTTTTAAAATTTGTCCCTGAGTGTCATTTAATTTCTTTTTAAACTGTGTGTCTGAAACATCCTCTCCTCCAAAGAGATGAAGAAATGGTGGTAAGAGGGGATCCACTCTGGCCAAAATGTTCATACCTGAATGTCTAAAGCAGAGGTGGGCAAACTATGGCCCACAGGACCCTCCTGCCTGGCCCCTGAGCTCCTGCCCCAGGAGGCTAGCCCCTGGCCCTTCTCCCTTCCCCGCAGCCTCAGCTCGCCCCCGCGTAATGCTCTGGGGGGGGGGGGGGCGGGACTGCAAGCTCCTGGGGCAGCACGGTAAGGGGGCAGGAGCAGGTGGGGTTGGATAGAGGGCAGGGGAGTTCAGAGGGGGTGGTGGTCAGGAGGTGGGGGTGTGAATAGGGGTCAGGGCCGTCAGAGGGCGGGGAACAGGGGTGTTGAATGGGGGCGGGGTGGGGCGGGAGTCAGGAAGTAGTGGGGGTTGGATGGGGCAGCGGGGGATCCGGGGGCTGTCAGGGGACAGGGAATGGGGGAGTTGGTTGGGGCAGGAGTCCTGTGGGGGCCGTCAGGGGACGAAAAGCAGGAGGGGTTGGATAGGGGGTGGGGCCAGGCCACGCCTGGCTGTTTGGGGAGGCCAATTTTGGAAACCAGATGCGGCCCTCCGGCCAAAAATTTTGCCCGCCCTGGTCTAAAGTGATGGTTCTAAATCCATATTAGGTGCTCAACCCTTTGAAAATCAGGCTGCTTTTACTTGCATGCTTAAATATGAATTCAGGAACATAACATTTTATGAACCCAGTTATGAAAATTTTGGTCCTGTGTACTGGAACAGTCTTTAGGATCTACACCAGTGGTGGGCAAGCTGCGGGCCGTGTGCAGCCCGTCAGGGTAATCCACTGGCGGGCCGCCAGACAGTTTGTTTACATTTGCGTGGCCGCAATTCACCGTTTCCTGCCAATGGGAGCTATGGGAAGCGGTGTGGGCTGCAGGTTGCCCACCACTGATCTTACACAGTAAGAATTATTTTTCCTAATTTATATTGCAGTTCAATGCAGGAAAAAGCAATCAGTTCTTCTGAATTAAAACTGTTCTGTGATCATATCATAATTCACATAGGAACATTTCAAACTGAAAGTTTGTGAAGATTATTTTGAAATGTCTGATATTGTGGAGATGAAACAGCTTAGTTTTGTTTGCTGTTTCACCCTTTTGTGTGCAAGTTTGTTTGTTTGTTTGTTTGTTTTTTAACTGATATATTGACTACCACAAGCAAATGTTTATCTGTGGAGTGTTGCTGCCAGGCCTGTTGATTTTCTTCTTTTTGATGAGTTATTCATTATTATTATTATTATTTTATTATTTTTAGTGAAAGTCCTGTGGTAGATTTTCCAGGAATGAGATATAACGCAGAATTACCTGAAATTAAGAAACTGGCAGACCAGATACCAGTAACATTGTTTTTCATTATTTTTATATTACTTACAAATACAATGCCCTGAAGTTCCAAGTCAGGCAGTTGAAGCTGCTGAGATCAGGTGTAAAATTTTCAAAAATGCCTAAGTGACTTAAGAGCCTAAATCCCATTTTCAGAATGATTAGGTGCTTTCAAGGAAGCTTAGGCTTCTGAGGCCCAGAACTGCAAGGGTATTTAGTATCTAAGAGGATTTGGGCCTAAGTGCCTAAAATAGGACTCTTAAGTCACTTAGACAGTTTTGAAAATTTTACCTTAGGTCTGTAACATAAACCTCATGATATGAGTGCTATATTTTCAGGCCACTAAAAGTTTGCTTTAAAGCATAAAAGTAGCTCTTCCAAAATTTGTGGCACCCAGATCCCTAAAAAAAAGAAGTTATTTGAAATTATTTTATATCAAAACCCCCTTTCTGAACATTACAGAACAAAGTAACTTTCTTGACAGTTATCACAAAAATAATTTGTTTGCTGATTAATGGAAATGTCCAAGTTTTAGCAAGGGTTTCTATAGTAGACAGTATTATATTGTAAATAAAAGAAATGTTTTATTCTGATTTTTGTCAGTTTGGTGTAGATCTGAAACTGAGAGATTAAAAATGAGATATTCTTGTTTATTTATTCTAGTGTATTTGCACTGTATGTTGAATCTGTACTTGGTATTTTAGGGTCTATTTGGTGTTCCAGAATTGAGTTCTCCAGAAGGTTTTCAAGAAGCACAAGAAAAAGCATTACAAGAAACAGAACAGCTAGTCCAGAAAGCATGTACTACACCTCCTGGGCCACAGATAGTAATGATCTTTGATCAGCTTTCAGATGCATTGTGCAGAGTAGCAGACTTGGTAAGATTTATTGTTAAGTTTGATATTCTCTTGTAAATTTACTTTTTATTTGGATATTTCTAGCTTAGCTCAGACTTTTGTTTTGTAAACTCTTCTGCTATAAAAGGTACTGTATCAACATTGTGACTTCCTATATTGGGATAGAAAATTAAAAAGACCCTCCTTAGTGGGAAATTGTAATCTGTTACACAGTCTTTCCTTAAATTACAGGTAGTTTCAGAAGTTATATTTGATGTGATTTGTAACTGTACAGTGAACTTTAAGTGAGATTTAAAAATAATATATCAATGACAAGAAAAATAACAGTAAAATCAGACCAGTATTTTATTAACATCCTTGCCTTTTGCAAGACTTACAGTTACCTAGTGTGTACAGCTGGGAATCAGACCAATCTGAAATATAAAGACAACTCTAGGCTATAGCATAGATGGCCTTTTCATTGTGCCAACAACACTCAGTTTATAGCCAGGAAATGATGAATCTCTTAGGGTATGTCTACACAAGAAATGCTACAGCTGTGCCACTGTAGCGTAAATACCACTAGAGTGATGGAAGAATCCCTTCCATTGCTTTAGTAGTATTTATGCTACAGTGGCACAATAAATAAGTAATAAATCCACCTCTCCAAGAGGTGGTAGCTAGGTCAACGGACAAATTTTTCTGTCAGCCTAATGGTGTCTACATCAGAGCTTAGGTCAGCGTAATTACATTGCACAGGAGGTGAAATTTTTCACAGCCTTGAGCAGCGTAGTTAAGCTGACCTAACTCTTGTAGTGTAGACCTAACTTTATCCAACTAAATCAATTTAGACAGTGTCATCCCCTTAACAAAATTATGTAATCACATTTATTATAGCTGTCACTCTTGTGAAAAGAGTCATGGGATCGTTAATTCCCGGAAACAGTCGGGATCTCTGTTTTGTATTTCATGCAAAGAACAGCACCTGCAATAAGAACATAAGAACAGCCATACTGGGTCAGACCAAAGATCCATCTAGCCCAGTATCCTGTCTTCTAACCATGGCCAATGCCAGGTGCCCCAGAGGCAATGAACGGAACAGGCAATCATCAAGTGATCCATCCCCTGTCGCCCGTTCCCAGCTTCTGGCAAACAGAGGCTAGGGACACCGTCCCTTCCCATCTTGGCCAATAGCCATTGATGGATCTATCTTCCATGAATTTACCTAGTAACATGATGCTGGAAAGTTTCAGTTCTGGCTTAGAGGGAAGATTGCTAGATATTGTAACATGAACACCGCTTCCTGTAGCAGCCTGGGGTTTTTTAGAGGTCTGCCATCGTATTACTTATTAAGCCTGACACTGCTTATGCCATGAGATCTTATACGATTGCATCCTCATTTGTTATGTCTACAAGCAATATATTATTTAACACAAAATCCAAGTTCAAATAATATTAATGATCTGTTTTAAATCCAATGAAACATGGAGAGTTGAGGATCTGAAGCTCTTCTTAATTCACCATGTTGTGCTTCAATATGTAAACTTACTGATGTGTAAAAATCACCATACTCTCAAAGTGGGTTGTTCATGATGAAGTTATGACCATGACAATTCCTTGTAATTGAAGGATATATTGGTTTTATGAGGTTTAATTTTACTTTTCTTATGGTAGTAATTTTTTTTAAAAAGTGGCCTTATGAGTTGAATTTACTGAGTGTAAAGTCTCCTGCAAAGAAACTTTGTGGAATGTTATTAATACATATAATAAATGTTTACTTCATTACTATTTGAGCCTTTTATGGTAGCACATGATTGATTGCTGCATTAGTGGTATTTTTTCAGGTTATACTGTATGATCTTAGGGGCATAAACAAAATCTAAAAATATATATTGTATCCCAGTGATTATGTTAATTTTGATTTATATCAGTCATTCCAGTAAGAGACTCCTTCAATCCCTCCCGAGGTCCTACAGAATCTAGAGACTGACGTTTGCTCACACTAAAACCAAGGAGTGTTTTAACAATGACATCCATGGAAGCAGAATCTCTCTCTAAGGCCCTCTCCAGTCTACCCACTCCATTAGGAAATGCCTCCTTAAACACAGAAACAACCCTTAAGGTCAACACATTTATCAGGTGAAAGGGGGAAGATAATTGTAGAGTTGAGGACCCTCAACAAGAGAATACATTGTCCTAGCCCAGATGTTAACAAGTAGAAAGGTGGTGTCTCAGATAAATGGCATACAAGCCATAAAGGGCTTGATATAGCAAAACCAGTAGTTTGAATTACACCTCGAAATAGACTGCACTGAGTTCCAGTTTATGTCCACAGGTGTAATACACTGTATGTGGGATGTACAGCTTACCAAGTATATAGCTAATTCTGCACTACATGAAATTTCCACGTGGCATGAAGTATTGCTCCAACCAGAGTGCAATGTAGTAATCCAATCTGGAGGTGAAAAAGGCATGGATAATTATGGTGAAGTCTGAGTTTGAGAGGAAACTTCTTGTCAAGTACAGATAGGGAGAAAAACGCACCTGGCCTTTGCTGCTATTTGTACATCCAGACACAGCTGAGGCCTCAGTAGTATCTCTAGATTATGAATATTAGTGACAAGAGGTAGTTATACTGAATAAAAAGAGCGTGTATTAAATTACCTGTGTTCTGATACTTTCCCAAGCCATCCTGGAAGTAGATCCACATGTTCAGAAGATGCCTCCAAACTTGTACATCAGCAGATATGTCTTAATTTTTGCGTGCTTTTACCCTGCCTACACTCTTGTGCTCACCAAAGCTATGCTGTATTTGGAAGTTGAATAGTTAGTTGCTTAGCTGCTTGACTGGTGCACACAATACCGTTATCACCAAAATGGGGGAAATTATACATAGGTTAAAAAAAAGTAGGGCTGTCAATTAATCACAGTTAACTCATGCGAGTAACTAAAAAAAATTAATCGTCATTAATCACAGTTAAATTGCAGAGTTAAACAATAGAATACCAATTGAAATTTATTAAATATTTTGGATGTCTTTCTACATTTTCAAATATATGGATTTCAGTTGCAACACAGAATACAAAGTATACAGTGCTCACTTTATATTATTTTTATTACAAATATTTACACTGTAAAAATGATAAAAGAAATAGTATTTTTCAGTTCACCTCATACAAGTACTGGAGGGCAATCTCTAGCATGAAAGTGTAACTTACAAATGTAGATTTTTGATTTTTTATTGTTTACATAACTGCACTTAAAAACAAAACACTGTAAGACTTTAGAGCCTAAAAGTCCACTCAGTCCTACTTGTTCAGCCAATCGCTTAGAGAAACAAGTTTGTTTACGTTGACGGGAGATCATGCTGCCCATTTCTTATTTACAGTGTCACCTGACAGTGAGAACAGGTATTCACATGGCACTTTTGTAGCTGACATTGAAAGGTATTTACATGCCAGATATGCTAAACATTTGTATGCCCCTTCATGCTTTGGCCACCATTCCAGAGGAGATGCTTCCATGCTGATGACGCTAGTTAAAAAAATGTGTTAATTACATTTGTGACTGTATACCTTGGGGGAAAATTGTATGTCTCCTGCTCTGTGTTTTACCCATTTCTGCCATATATTTCATGTTATAGCAGTCTTGGATGATGAACCAGCACATGTTCATTTTAAGAACATTTTCACTTTGACAAAACGCAAAGAAGTTACCAATGTAAGATTTCTAAAGATAGCTACAGCACTTGACCCAAGATTTAAGAATCTGAAGTGTCTTCCAAAATCTGAGGGGGATGGGGTGTGGAATAGGCTTTCAGAAGTCTTAAAAGAGCAGCACCCTGATGCAGAAACTATAGAACCCAAACCACCAAAAAAGAAAATCAGCCCTCTGCTGGTGGCATCTGACTCAGATGGTGAAAATGAACATGCATTGGTCTGCACTGCTTTGGATGATAATCAAGCAGAACTTGTCATCAGCATGGACACATGTCCTCTGGGATAGCAGTTGAAGCATGAAGGGACATATGACTCTTTAACATAAGAACGGCCATACTGGGTCAGACCAAAGGTCCATCTAGCCCGGTATCCTGTCTTTCGACAGTGGCCAATCCCAGGTTCCCCATAGGGAATGAACAGGACAGGTAATCATCAAGTGATCCATCCCCTGTTGCCCATTCCCAGCTTCTGGCAAACAGGCTAGGGACACCATCCCTGCCCAGCCTGGCTAATAGCCATTGATGGACCTATCCTCCGTGAATTTATCTAGTTCTTTTTTGAACGTATCTGGCACGTAAATACCTTGAAACACTTGCTGCAAGAGTGGCATGTAAATGGCTGTTCTCAGTTTCAGGTGACATTGTAAACAAGAAGCAGGCAGCATTTTCTCCTGCAACTGTAAGCAAACTTGTTTGTCTGCGCAGTTGGCTGAACAAGAAGTAGGACTGAGTGGACTTGCAGTCTCTAAAGTTTTACATTGTTTTATTTTTGAATGCAGTTATTTTTGTACATAATTCTACATTTGTAGGTTCAACTTTCATGATAAAGAGATTGCCCTACCGTATTTGTATTAAGTGAATTGAAAAATACTCTTTTATTTCTACAGTGCCAGTATTTATAATAAATATAAAGTGAGCACTGTACACTTCGTATTGTGTGTTGTAATTGAAATCAATATATTTGAAAATGTGAAAAACATCCAAAATATTTATATAAATGGTAATCTTTTATTGTTTAAGAGCACGATTAATCACAATAAATCTTTTTAATTGCTTGACAGCCCTAGAAAAAAGTGCACAAAATATAGATGCATATATTAGGCGAGCAAATTAGGAAGTGAAGTTGGAGTGCCTTTGGAAAATTTGACCCATAAAATGACTCCAAACACTTAAAGTAAAAATTATGTGTTTTCAGAATGATGATAAATGTATGCTGTATTACACAGTAAACCACATTCAATTTCAGTTTTTTGTCTGAAAGGAGTTTCATATATTTTAAATAAATCCAAATATAACCTTTAACTGAATAAAATAATTTTTTCAAAAGTGGTAAGTATAGCAGTCTGCAGTCTATTCTTGTGTATATAAAAATATTTAAAAATCTGAGTGTGATGACATTTACCATGAAAAGCAATGCAATGTGGTAAATATTTAGCATAATCATATGAAAACAGCTTAGCCTAAAACCAAGATGAGTGTCTCTTGCAGTATCTGAAAAATGTTAGTACATTTGAAAGATTGAAACGTCTTAGGCTTATTTTTTCCATTTTAAAAATAATTGGGACAAAAAGCAGGCCACAAGGTCATACCTGGTAAGAGAAGTAAAACATGCATCATTGCTGGCACTGTTAGGTTTGTGTCCTCACGTCACCATTGAGCTGGGCATGGGCCAGCAGGGAATTCACAAGTGTAAGCCAAATCCTGTAAACTCCTAGTGCAGGGGTCAGCAACCTCTGGCACGCGGCTCGCCAGGGTAAGCACCTTGGCGGACCAGGCCAGTTTGTTTACCTGCCGCATCGGCAGGTTCGGCCGACCGCGGCTCCCACTGGCCGTGGTTCGCCATCCCGGGCCAATGGGGGTTGCGGGAAGCCGTGGCCAGCACATCTCTCGGCCCACACCACTTCCCGCCGCCCCCATTGGCCTGGGTCGGCAAACTGCAGCCAGTCGGAGCCACAGTCGGCGGAACCTGCCAACGCAGCAGGTAAACAAACTGGCCCGGTCCGCCAAGGTGCTTACCCTGGTGAGTCACATGCCAGAGGTTGCTGACCCCTGTCTTAGTGTGTAGTTCTTATTTATGTGGTAGTCTCGTTGGCTGTAGAAGTACTATTTGTGTGGATAACAATTTGCAACATTGGGCCTTTGAGCCCTGGTCCTACAAAGACACACATGCTTAAATGTACTTATATGAGCTATGCCATTGATTTCAGTGGGACTTTTCAAGTGAGTGAAGTTAAACATTTGGGTGTTTGCAGGATTGAGGCTTTAGTGAGCATGAAGGAAATCTATCACATTGCTCAAGACAGGAGTCCCTATTTTACTGAAAGTTTCTGTTGATCCTTTAATCTTATGAGACACTTTTTCCAGTAGTATGCTGGCATTTGTCTATTTCTCTACAAATGGTGGAGAGACCTTTTGAAAGATGTAGTCTCTAATGGGTTTTCATTAAATTTTGATGAAAGATTAAAACTTTAGCATAAAGTTATAAACTAAGTACAGAAAACTTTTTCAAGCAAGTGTGTATTATTTATAGCAGCAATATTTAAGATATTTCTTAAAACATGTTTCTTAGGAGTAGACGGTCTGTAGTAAATTTTGAAAAACAATACAAAAAAGCATGTTTATTTTTCTGGAATTGAGTTTAGTAAGAAATAGAAAGTTTTCTAAGCAGTAAGATTCAAAGGCACTGTTTTTTTTTTGTTTTTTTTTAATGAGTGTTTCTTGCAAGGGAAAGAACCTTTTTCTAAGGTACATACCTAACTGAAAATAATAATTAAAAAAATCTAAGTGAAAATATTTTCTTTGGAGTGAAATTTATACTATAGCAATTAATAAATGTTGACACATTCTTAACAGATGCTATTTCTGAGAAGACAAATTTATGTGGAAGTGCTCAGTAAAAAGAGATTGCTGTAACAGTGGAAATACGTGTATGTTAAACTGAGTGGAATTGCCAACTTTTTTTTAAAAACTATTTATTTAGGAAGTTTAAACATGTTTACAAATCTGTGCCATGTAAATTCCAATTCTTCTCTAAAAACTAACTTTCATGTAAGGTTTCAAATTATGGACAATCTTTTCCCATCACCACCCCTTCTCTTCTTTTTCTACTATGTCAGGCTGACTTTGTGAAAATTGCCCATCCTGACTTTGCGTTCAGAGAGGCTGCTGAAGAAGCCTGCAGAAACATTGGTACCATGGTAGAGAAGTATGTTTTGTTCATTATGTTGCTGTAATATTGGCTTTCATGTCTGAAAGATTCTGCGTTATCCAAGAGATAACTCTTTTGCTTATTGTTATCATGTATCTGGAGGTTTTTATATGTGGAACAGAGAGCAACTTCTTTTAAAATGTTATTTAAAGATTTATCCTTACAGTGTCTGGTATAAGGTCATTCTGTTTTAGTTTCAGGTTGCATCTGGAACACTGTTTCATTGCGTAATTCACTGTGAAGGTCTGTGCCACTGGAACTCATCAAAGCCTTGGAACTAAATTTTCTGAAGTTTCTGGCAGTTAATTTTTTGGCGCTGAAGTCTGTATAATTTAGGGATGGCAAATCTAAAGGCACACAATACCTCTTTGTCTGGCATACTGACCACTTGGATTCTGATTGTGTAAGAGGGAATGTGAAAAAAGGGAGGAAAATCTTCTATTGAGGTTCAGAATATAGACTTACAATTTGAAGCTGTATCCAGTCAGATATCAACATTGAAGTGCTGTGCTGTCTAATTTACTAACCTTGAGAAAGTCCATTCTGGCTGAAACATCACAAAAAAAAAATCTCATTTGATAAAATATATGTT
This sequence comes from Mauremys mutica, assembly GCF_020497125.1. Classification (NCBI taxonomy): domain Eukaryota; kingdom Metazoa; phylum Chordata; order Testudines; family Geoemydidae; genus Mauremys; species Mauremys mutica. Next base: position 322,077,456 of record NC_059072.1, read on the forward strand.
CTTAGATTAGTATTTGAATCAGATTTTGAGTATAGTGGGAATCAGTTTAAAGAGTTGCTTGTGTTATGATGAAGGCAGATGGGTATATATAATTTGCTATCAGAGTGTAAAATGTAGACAAGGTTGTCTGGGCTTAAAATTTTTTACCAGAGGCCTTTCAAACTAGCCATATTACTCCCTACTTGTCAGAGGTAGTTACAAAAGATGGAGAGTCATTTCCACCAGCAACTTGTACAGGCAATATCTTGGTAAGAAGTCCAGTCAAGCTGAGTGAATAATGGATGTTTCAGATCACTGGCAGTTAAGGAAAATAATTTTGTTTCAGGTTGAACAGGAAACATTTTTTGAAAATTTCTGGCGAATCAAAAAGTTGAGAAAATTTAAAGTCAAAATGAAACATTTCAGTTTGGCCTGAAAAATTTAGTTTAGGTCTTCAGGCATTTTGACTAAAGCAAAGGAAAGGAGGACTAGATTCACAAAACAGCAGTGAGGGGAGGAAGAGGGGGAGGGATAGCTCACTGGTTTGAGCATTGGCTTGCTAAACCCAGGTTTGTGAGTTCAATCCTTGAGGGGGCCATTTAGAGATCTGGTGCAAAAATCTGCCTGGGGATTGGTCTTGCTTTGAGTAGGGGGTTGGACTAGATGACCTCCTGAGGTCCCTTCCAACCCTGATAGTCTATGATTCTAAGATGGTGATATCCCTCTCTCATGAACTCTAGCCTAGTGGGAGACCCAGGTTCAGTTCCTCCCTCTGCATGATGTGGAGAGGACTTTGAACTTAGGTTTCCCCCATTGCAGCAGTATGCCATATCGCTATGAGCTGTTCCACTTTTCATAAATAGTCATCAAAGCAGATGTTGTATTTGGGCCTCCCACATTTCAGGTGAGTGTCCTAACCACTAGGCTAAAGCTTATCTGACAGGTACCAGCTCCACCACCTCCTAAAGCCATTTTCCTTCCTTTCCTTTTGTCAAAAATGCCTGCCTGAAAATTGAAACAAACACTTTGAGGTTGAAATGAAAAGTTTTTTATTTTGACATTACTGAAACGTTTAGATTATTTTGTTAGCTTAAAACTCATTTGGCAAACTCACCACAAATTTGTGAATAGTTTTGGTTGACCCCAAATTGCATTTTTCGGTGAATAAACTAGCTCTGGGTGGGGTTTTTGGGTGAATTAAGTCCAGTCCCCTGTTCCTGGATGCTAGGAAAGGGGTGGGTGTTGAGATTTCTGCAGGAATGGTATCCCTGGGATGTGTTCCTATTTGGGAGCTCCCTGTTTCAAGCCCAGCCTCCATTTTTTTGGGTGGTCCTCCTATGTGAATGCTTTACCAAGTAGCAGTATGAACTTGACATGATTCTTAAGAGCTCCACTGCTGCTTACAGGGTTCCAAATAGCAGTAGAAAAACTGACCAGAGTCGTCATAAGTTTTCTCTGCTAGTGTCTAACAAAGCTATGGCCAGCAGAGGCAGTGGAGCTTTCTGCAGTCTAAGGAGGAAACCACTGCATCAGTGTGTGTACTTGATAGGCTTCACACCATCAAGGCTAGAAAAAGAATAATTGTAAGATTAAATTCAATAGAAACTGATGGCTTGAGCCTGTGCACTTGTTTGGGAAATCTTCCCACCTGCAAGTGGATTTTTCAAGACCTACAGAGTGGGGTTGCTCAGTAAGGCTTACCTTGCTGTGGATTGTCTGTTTTTAAATGTCAGTTTGGATTGAAGCAAACTTTTAGAGAAGAGGAAAGCACAAATTAACACATTCTAAACTTTAGATCAGGGGTTCTCAAACTTCATTGCATCGCGACCCCCTTCTGACAACAAAAATTACTACACGACCCCAGGAGGTGGGACTGAAGCCTGAGTCCACTCGAGCTCTGGTGCCTTGGGGGTGCCAAAGCCGAAGACCAAGGGCTTCAGCCCCAGACAGGAGGCCTATAACCTGAGCCCTGCTGCCCAGGGCTAAAGTCCTGAGGCTTGGGCTTCGGCCCTGGGTGGTGGGGGTTGGGCTTTGGCCCTGGACCCCAGCAAGTCTAAGCCAGCCCTGGTGATCCCATTAAAGTGGGGTTGCAACCCACTTTGGAGTCCTGATCCACAGTTTGAGAACCGCTGCATAGATTATGCCCTCTGTCAGAAACAACATTTTTCTATTGAATGCTTAAAATAAGCCACTATCCTTAGACTTTGTCCTACTTGCCTCAATATGTCATGCAAAAATATTTGCCTGTTGAAAATAAGTACCCACCTGCATAGTCATAAATGCTAGAATGTATAACTTGTATCCTTGTATTGTACAGTAGTTTCTGAGCACAGTTACAACTTGAAAACATTTTGAAAACTTCGCCCTTGATTTCTAATAGTGTATGTCAGAAAAGATTAAGCTCTGCCTTTGAACTAGTAATGCCAGTAACTATTTCTGATACATGATTGCTTTCATCTTTATCTCTTTAGGTTAAATACAAATATCGAGCTGTGCCAAAGTTTGAAACAGTTGCTGGCTAATAAAGAGGTTATGGATTCCCTAGATCCAGAAACCAGGTACTTGTTAATGTTTAACATTTTAGAAGTTAATACGCTATAAATTATTCTCCAAAATGCTTGGAAATATTTCTGTATTGTTAAATTGATGGACAGTTCAGCACCCTTTTGTAAAAGAACTGCAAAACACAATGGGCAAGAAAATCTGAGACTACATTTTTATGCAACTTTTATTAACCACTGAGAATTTAACTGTACAGTAGTCAGGAAGTTCAGTTATTATGAATAGTGTGTGTGTGTGTGTGTGTGTGTGTGTGTGTGTGTGTGTGTGTGTGTGTGTGTGTGTGTGTGTGTGTGTGTGTAAAAGCTATGTTAAGGTTGCCCAGTTTAAATCTTTAGAAAATGAGGAAATGCAAAAGTTAAGTTTCCCATAACAAAATCAACTCAACCAAATTGTATTATTCTGCTATGATATACATCTAACAATGTAAACAGTAATAAGGTATAAATTTAAGAAGGAAAATAGGGAGTGGAATGTATTTAGAGTCGTACAAATTAAAATAAGTGCATGTTCATTCATCTAGAAGTCTCTGACATTATTTTTTTTTTTTATATGTAAATTGTATCTGGAGCACACTGGAAAAATATGCCTATGTGTGGTTAGCTTTCTGTTTATTTTCTTATTATTGGGGTTTCAAATAAAATCAAGCATATTTATTAATGACAGTTGTGCAGGGTCTGTAGGGTCAAATTAACGTCAGCATTTTTTACATTCACTTTATTGTTGTTTTAAAGCACCATTTTTACTGCTGCTTATTCATTTCTGCCTGACATATTATTCTTTCTCTCACACAGTAAGGATAACTATCCTACTTTCCCCCCCACAAACAATCAAATGTTCTAGGCTTAAGGGCTTTTTTCCTCATCAGTCAAAATAAATTAAATATTTTAAGTTAAATTGATGTTTTATAGTTTACACAAATTAATGTAATAAGCTTGTTAAAAGACATTGTTCAGTGCAGATCACCAAAATGTTTACAAGGAAAAACATCTAGTTTCACTGAATAAACAAAGGAATAAACCACCTGAAAGTGCACAGAAAAAAAATAGTTATAAAAGATTATATAATAAGTAATTATTTTCTATCTTAAATCAAAATATAGTCAGTAAAATGTAGCACACTAAAATCTGATTGCTGTGAAATGAGAGAGTCTTTAATGGGATTTTACTGTATTTTTAGGCAAGTGGCAGAACTCTTTATGTTCGATTTCGAAATCAGTGGTATTCATTTGGATGAAGAAAAGGTAATTTTTTTTGTCTGTGATATGTGAATAGATGTTTGCCTGACTTTTAAAAGCAGATAGCAAAATGCAGGGCATATGTAATGGAATTCTGTGCTGAGTTGCGCCCCTGAATGTTCTGGAAGTCAGTGGAGCTCAGCCTTCTAAAAAACCTATTTGTCATTAACTATCAAGTGGCTGGATTTGTAGTGTCCTGTACAACTTTCCAGAGTCTAGTTCAGCCTTCACTCTCCAGACTGCCTTGTTACTCAGTCCTGTGCTACAGAGAGTTACAAGCAGGGCCTCTGGACTCTTAGATCTGCCATTTGGGTTCGTATCTGCACAGTACAATTTTTGTGAAATGGCTAGTTGTTTCAACAATGTAGCTACACAGGGTGGGAAAAACATGCATCCAGTTATCTGGTTAACAAGCTACTCAAATGCAGCACTTCCGAAGGAATCAAACCACATATCTGTGCCACAACCTAAGATTTTTAGTGACTATAGAGCCGTGACTATAGAGCCTCCAAGTTGTGTGTCAGTGTGTCTCTCTCCCTGCAAGAGTCCAAGACTGATTGGACAGAGCTAGCAGATCTGAGCTAGTAATATGTTGGAGATGTTGGGCTGGGTGTCCATAAATGTTCCTGGTACTCATGACGTATCTCTGCATGAGGAAATCTCCTATAATTTTTGAGTTTCTAGCAGTCGAGGTTCCTTGCAAGTCCTGCGATTTTGAGTTCATATTAAGGTGCACTTGGTTAGAGGTATATTGCCATCCATAGTGAATTTCTGATCTTTTCCTAAGATTTGCTGGAATGCCACATGCTGCTTTCTCTGCATGTCTACAGGGCATTCTTGCTTGGATTCAGCTTCCTGGCACAAATTTAGGTTTCAGTCTCTTTGTGTTAAAGAATTTAAGATTGAGAATACCTCAGCTCTCCTGTCCTCCTAGGTATCATGAATGTTTTCTTCAGAATGTCTCTAGAGGTTGGTTTCTCTTTGGATTTTTTCATATATAGTATATTTATCTGTTTGGAATGTACTGTAAACATTTATTGCTGTTGTGGCTGCAGTGGCATTTTTTCATCCCTTTTGAAACATGTATGTTGAATGTTGTCTTTTGTAATATCTTGTTGCGTCTTGTGTAGTTGAGCTTTTTTTTAATTCTCCAGGAGTGGGGATCTTTTATAATCCATTTCTTTTGGAATTAACAAAGTGCCTTCTGAGAACGCCAGTTACAGGATGTAACTTATAATAGATCCCCACAGAGTTGGAATAAGTTTGCTTTTTTTTACTTGACAAAGAAACAGACTGTTGGAGGTGTTGTCAGTAGCTACTGGTGTGGTTCTCTGCTCTTGTTCAATGATGATAACAGTCGGCTGCATGCATGTTCCCTCTGTGTGCTGCCCCAGTTCTGTGCAGAGAGCTGACACAGCAAACCCTGAGAGAACCACCAAAGACCACTGACTGTAGTAAGGTACGAAGGAACCCAAGCCAGGTTTATTGTCAAATGAAGCACAGTAATAGTTTCCCGTAGACTCTACAAGACATACTACAAATTTATGCCCCCAGCAATGGACCGACTCAGTCAGTGGCGGGACTTTCCACTGCCCCCTAGGCCAGACAAAGATGTGCACTCCGGGACCTATTTTTATACAGCTACAGGACAGATTACTCATCCCTACTGATGTATTGAGGTACAGCCCGTTGGCTCATTAGGGTGCTGTCTCCCACTTTGATCATGTTGTTTCAAACAAACATCTATCCATCATGCTGTCCTTTTGACCCTGTCTTTAAGATGCACCTGCCTGTTCCTCATATCTCTGTGGTTCTGATACCATCTTGGCACAAGTTCCTCTTATGAGCACTTATGAGTGGATGCACCTGCGTCTAGCAGCCCTCTTCTTGCCAACTTCTGTGAGTGGGACCTGCCTCTGGCTCACAGCCCAGCTTTTGCTTAGCAATGCCTGGTACTTTGGTTCAGGCTTCAGGCCTCAGACTGGGCCTTTGATACAAGAGTTTATGTTTCAGGGCCTCATCTTACTACATTCCCCCACTTTTTGTCTTTTTAAGGGGAGGATGTTTACCCATCGTCCCGGAAAAGCATAATGCATGGACTAAGGACAACCTAGTGGGCTAAACACTGTCATGTGGCTATCCCATTTTACCATCCATACACTCCTGCCCCATCCGTCATTCAGTCTGCATATTCCCTAGTACGACTGATAGATTTTATTATCCAGTTAATTTTAGTCCCTTATCGTGGGCCTGGGAACGTTAGGCCCAGGACCTGATATAGATGTGCGTGGTTTGTGTATGTGTCAGCATTGTTAAAAGACATGCCATGGCTTGTTGGTCACCTGAGGGCTTTGTGAGGATAGGATAAATATCCAAAGCATACAGATATCTAAGTCTATGGATATGATTATATGGCTATATATCAGTATATATGTTTGTTGGTAAATGAGAATATATGAAGGTTAATACTGGATGAGTATATGAGTACATGGATATATATGCAGATAACTGCTATGATTATTCATAGATAGATATGTTATGCGTTATATAGCATACTACCATAACACCTTACTCCTTAAAATAATTATTTGGTCGTACCACAGCAGTATTAACTGCCATTTCCATCCCTTTCTTCATTCGACGCTGTAGCTTCGCTTTCTTAGTTTGATGTACCATGTAATAGCACATTCCCATGAGGGCAACAACTATTAGTGCCTGGATTCCCATCAAGATTACGCTAAGGATTCGGACCACTGGATGTAAGGTCACATCCTCTGGAATCGCCCACCATGGTGTTTCCACCTCTTTTTCTACATTTTCTATTTCAGTCAATTGCTGCTAGATCAACTGAGTTTTTCATATCAATGATTCTTTAGTTCTTGCTACCAACTCATGTATATCCAACTTCAAGAGTTTCACGGGGGGGATAAGTTAATCAATAAATCTTGTAAGTGTTCATGTGGAGTGATTGTTTCTGTGACAGTATTACCTTTGATTCTTGGCCAGAAGGTATGGGTTCCTATTTGGATAGTATTAGTGACAGGCACACAGAACCCAGCATCACTTGTACGGCAATCGTTTCCATTAATAGAAAAATTATGATAGCCTATAGCACAGGCCAAGTCCTGGATGCGTATCACCTCCTTAACCAGTTCTTTTTGTACTAACTGAGCCCAACCTTTCCCTGTACAATTAATGTCAATTGTGGCATAGCACTCACACAGCCACCATCCATTATGTTTAGTGCAACAGGCTTGATTAATTTCTGAGCCAGTTTCAGTGACTAAGCACACAGAAGGATAATGCTGTCCGTATTTCTTATTTACAAATGTTCCCACACTATTTGTGTAGTATACCTTAACTGGCTCTTGCAGCCATCGAGGGACCGCCATCATGAGGTACACGCTTTTGCTGTCTTCTTGGTCCCATTGTGGAACTCTATCAAATTTAACAAATTGTAAAAATATTGATTCAATATGATTAATGCCTTGTTGCAGCATTTGGTTTAAGATGGCCATGTGGTCTAATATCCGTGGCCAATTCTGAAACTGTAATTGCAACAAACTTTGTTGTACTATTTCAATTATTCTACTGCCATAAGCTGCACAAGCAACTGCCAATGAAACATCATTATTTTGTATGCTGTTAATAAGAGATAGAATGGTAGAATTCAAGTGGCTAAATCCTTGAGCAATCAAATGCATATTATCAATAGTGATTGCATGCTTGTCTAGTAATAGACTGCTAATACCTCCCCCTGTCTTCACCGCTTTGCCTATTCCACTCACCAAAGTGTTTATTTTTAAGTTAAGATTTTCAATATCTGCAGAATTCCATGTGGACATGCCAAGGCTGGAACCTCCCAATGCTGTTCCTAATAAGTCTCTTTTCTCCCTGTCATGTTATGGGGCTTGTGGCTGGGTAGGGGTAAAACCCCCTTTAAAGCCCTGCCAAAATGCTGACTGCAGCCTGCTCTCTGGCCAGAAGGTGTATCTACAGGTGTAGGTACTCAGCAGGGAGCCCAGCTGCAAGCCCTAACAAGGGCTGGCTCAGAGGAACATACTGAGCTAAGTAGTGACAGCTGGGCTGGAGCAGGAGAGGGCTATAAAAGCCCTGGGCAAACCTCAGTGAGGGGGCTTGCCTGGGAGGAGACAGGAGGGCAGCATCTCTGTCTCCTTGCCAACAAGGAAGCCTCAAGGGCCAGGAGACCCTGGGGAGGGTCTATGGGGCACTAACTGTTGGGGGATCTGGGAACTGCACAAGCACTGTAAATAAAGACCCTGGGGTAATCCAACAAAAAGAGGCATGGAAGACTCTTTATAATACCAGCCTAAACACAGGGTGCAGGCCCAAAAGTGGGAGAGCCTGCACGGGACCCTGTGACCGGGCCATTTGAGTTCCCTTCCAAAATTGTAATTGCCTTTCTACTTCTGAATTGAACCACTCATTACAGTGTTTGGGGCACTTCCTTGGCATGGTCATACTACCAAAATTAAGTATCGGTGGCACATAAATCCATCCTACATTTTCTAACATATAGTCTGCAGTAGGGTATAGGAAGATTCCTGAGCTAGGCCATGGCTGCATGGTGGGACATTCACTCCTTTGGGCAGGGTCAGTGGGTGGATTCCTAGGAGAAGGTGGTGTTGGGACTGTTGGAGCTGTTGTTGGACAGGCGTCTTCACAGACCTGCATGTGGCAGATACGTTTACTGGTGCTTGGGGTTATAGACCAAGTCCCTGTATATGTTCTTGTATCTTTTACTTGAATGTTACAAATGCGAATAGACACACTCCACTTATTCTGCAAGTCAGCAAATTCCACCCTGCCAGTCTAATCTCCATATGTTGTTACATTTCCCTCTATATAACTTATAACTGTGTCTGCTTCTTGAAACCAGTCCAAGTCTACTGTGTTGGTTTCGAGTTGATGTGTTTGGACAACACACCCTAGAGTCAGATCCTCTTCTACCATTCCTGTGAGATATATCGCTCCAATATTTGCCTTGGTGCCACTAGAGCACGCTCCATCTCTGGAGTGGCTCGTTTCTTTGTCTTACTTTGTATGTGTACATTTTCATGTGATGAGCTGTGGTTAAGAGTGTTAATGGAACCTGGGTGAGGAAGTGCAGTGATTACAATGCAGTTATTAGCCTGATTACAATTAACAGTATTATCCACCTTACAACAGCATGCGTATTCCCCCTGTGTCTCTTTACTCTGACTTAGTTCTTTTTCAATCCATCGTCAGGCATTCACGACCTCTGGGACAGGAACACGTTAGTCTCACTGCTGTTTCCAACAGGAGGAAGTCATATTCATAGGCCACAGCAGGGATCTATTACATCTGCATGCCTTCTGAGAACAAGAGTTACAGATAATATTCTTTTTTATCACCTCTTGACTTGTTCATTACTTTAAACTATGGATAGTATTTCCAAAAGCCCCCTGTTGGTCACATCAGGATTTAGAATAAGTCAGTCCAGACCATATTATATATTTAATTTTCTTATGATCTGGGCAGATAGCAGGTTGTAGTGACTATTGTGATCCCTTTTGGATTAGGCTGTATTATAAATTTCAGGCTATGGGTTTTCAAATATTTTCCTAGTGTGGCCCACATCTTGATAGAGAGACCATCTTGTGGGCATCTTCCCTCTTATTCACATCATGTAGCATCCCTTTGGCAGCTACAGAACTTACTTAATGGAAAAGTAATACTAAGGGGAAATATTTAATGTAGCCTAGGTATCTATAATATGATGTAACAGCAGAAAACAAGGGGATAAAGTCAGTAATGTTGAGTTCTCTGGATCCTTCAGTGAACTCAGAGGTATCTGCCTGGGGCCACCTGGCCCAGCAACTTGCCCTTTATCCTCCACATGGGGAACAATGTTAGCAACTAGGAGAAGTTTGCATGGGGCAAGCTATGAAAACTCCAGGACTATCAGGGCTCCTTCCCTAAAGCAGTCAGAGTCAGCTACAGGCAGGAATGCAAGGGGAATTCAGGGCCTTCCAGCCTCTCTGCTCCTGGACCTAGAAAGACACTCAGAACAGTGGACTCAGCTGTCTTTTTCTCCATTCACATGGATACAGCAGCAGCTGGAATGATCTTTTATTTCTCACTTGTGTTGCCACTGGTTGTTAGTCACACTACATTTTGCCCCTTTGTATCACTACAGCTCTTCAACGGTCCAGTTTCTCTCACATTTCTGCACATTGTGCTTATTTCTCCTTTTCATTCCTCCTGCTAACTGTCCTTTCCCCCTTCTACTCATTTCCCCCATCAATTTTCTTCCCTCTGTCAGACTCCCAACAATCCCTTCCTCTCCCCACATCAACTTATTTGCCCCCTCAAGAAACCCTAAGCATTTGAAACATAAATAAAACAAATATGCTTTTGAAGAAGAGGTTATGGGAGTTCCAAGACATGTTTCTGTTGTCATCCTGGTCACTTTACCACTATGCTATATTCCTTCCCCCAGGCTTTGTCTATTTAGGCCCAGATCCTACAGACACATTAATAAAGTTAAGCATGTGTCTAAGTGCGTAGTCCCATTGACATCAATGGGACTATTCTCAATAGTAAAGTTAAGTGCATATATAAGTGTTTGCAGGATCGAGGCCTTAGATCATAACAGGGCAGGGGCTGTCTTCCTATATGTTTGTACAGCACCTAGCATGTTGTGGTCTTTGGGCAGTGCCACAATCTACATAATAATAGGAGAGTCAGAATTGTGTGGTGATTAGTTAGCTTCACACAAGCTAGCAGTGGGATCTGCTTCTCTAGCTGATGTCTCCTAGATTTCCTCCATTACTGAAAATCCCTCTTTCCCTTCAGTTATTTACAAAATAATTGGAATATACCAGCATTTTTGAAGTACACCTCTACCCCGATATAACCCTGTCCTCGGGAGCCAAAAAATCTTACCGCGTTATAGGTGAAACCGCATTATATCGAAGCTGGAGTGCACAGGTCCCCCCCCCCGAGCACTGCTTTACCGTGTTATATCCGAATTCGTGTTATATCAGGTCGCGTTATATAGGGGTAGAGGTATATTTACCAATTGTTTAGCAAAAGTAGTGTAAAACATTCCAAAGTTCTGTTTTTTATGAACTTGTTTTGATTTTTCATGCATTGTTACCACGGCAGAAATGTGAGAGAGAATATTTTTTCTTCTGGAAGACAAGCATGTATAATGCATATATGTACACCACCTGATTTCGTTCTCACTGAAGACAGTGGTATGGCTCCCATTGACTTCAGTTGCACAGGATCAGCCCTAAATTAGGATTTCTTTAACGTCATATGCCTGATCCTAAGTAAGTAAGTATTTGCTGGGAATAGATCATGATTTGATTTAGTTGTGCAAACATAGCTTAATACTGTGGAAAACTGAGAGCTACTTGTACTGTATTTTAAGTGAATGTGTATCTTTTGCTTTATTTTTCCTAATTACAGCGTAAAAAGGCAGTGGACCTCAACGTCAAAATATTGGATTTATGTAATCAGTTTCTTATTGGAGCTCATCTGCCCAACAAAATTGACAAGCATATTTTACCAGAACACATTCGCTATAACTTTGCAGTTGAAGGCAATTACATACAAATCACTGGTCTGCAGGCAGACTGTTCTGATGATCTGGTATGTATTGTCTAAGTTTTCTATAGCACATCCTTTAATACAAAGGTGCATCTCAGTGATTTTGACACTAGATGACACAAGCGTGCCAACAGCTAAAAACAGAAAATAGGAACTGAGGGTTAAGATTTTTAGTGCTCTCTGTGGATGCTTTTCTCAAAAGACTTCAGTTAGAGCAAAAGCATTAATAATACCTTTTCAGACTGTTTCACGTAAGGCTGTTAATATTCATCAGGGTAAAGTAAGGAGAATAGCTGAACCCACGTTACCAAGACTATTTTTAAACGCTCAAAATCTTACCCCCATTCTTCATTGAATTTCCCTGATAGCATCTTTCTAAATTTAAATTTCCACTTTAAAACCTGCCTGGAATGGCTCCCATTTTTCTGAGTGTGGGTCCAAACCTGAGTTTCAGGAAAGAAATTGTCACAATACTTTAGAATCTTCAGTTTATGTAGTCAAGTAATTGCTCAAAAGGCAGAAAATGGTTTTTAAACATGTTACTTTTATCCTTTCTGGATACAGATAAGTTCTATTCTTCAAGTTCTTTTTGTATTTTTCTAGTTCAGGTGTAGAATTCAGTATGTAACTTGTCAGTTTAATGAGAAAAATTCACATCCAAGTGTTTTAATAATGATGATTTCATGTAGTTGTTGTTCAGCAGCGTTGCCATCCAAATTGAAGTTTAGGGTTATTTTTTGCTTTTTCTCATATTAATTTTGCATTAGACACTTAAAAATGCGGAGGATAATATGGTAGGGTGGAACAGGGCTTGTTTAAACAGTGTCCTCTTCCATAAATAAAATCTACATATGGTAAAATATTGTTTTGTGTTCCACCAGTTGGTACATACACCTGATGTTATTGGATGAGCTTGTCAAGGGTTGTAAGAAGAACACAATTATTAAGAGGGAAAGCGGGCAGGCTGTCCTTATCCCTTTTTCTAATGGGTAACAGGAGGATATCATTGCTGTTCTTTTTTAGATAGACTTTATATAAAGGATTGCTTAATCTGAAAGCATTGTGGCTGTGATACCTGGCCTTTCATTGGTTTGGGAGGAATTGAACTGTTTCATTTGTGAATTATGCTATTATGAGACCATTTCTTTTCTTCTGGTGTTAGGTACGAGAAGCTGCTTATAAAATTTTTCTTTACCCAAATGCTGAGCAACTGCTCTGCTTAGAGGAACTGCTTACCAGCAGAAACCATCTGGCACAGTTAGTTGGCTATAACACCTTTGCCCACAGGGCTCTTCAGGGAACAATGGCCAGAACTCCAGGTAAAGTACATGTATGTTCAGAAATGATAAGATTTGACTTGTGTCAGGCATGAGGAAAAATGTAGGTAGTTTAACTTGTCAGCTGTTAATACAGTTGTTGCACTGGAGAGTCTTATTTTAGTTATATGTTGTCAACTGAAATATTTATATTTTTCAATAAGAGCGAATATTAATTTGAACAGTCACTGTAATCTACACAATTCACTACTCGATGTTCATGGCTTAGGTAACTAAAAGCCATGATTATCACATCTGATTTTGCCTTGATATACATGTACAGTTTCTGATTTCTGTGTCATCATTTCAGTAGATAAGTTTAAACCAGGCTTGCTCTAGGAATGAAATATTGTTTGCTTCTTGATGTGAACTAATATATTTAAATGACATCATCATTTTGTTTAGTAATTTCCCTTCATTTCATATTTCCAGAGAAGGTAATGCAATTTCTTGAAACACTTTCTGACAGATTGTTTCAACGGTGAGTCTATTTTTCATTTACTTATTTAAAAAAATCCCATTTTAATTTCAAGAGCATAGGTCTTTTGATGCAAGACAAGACTCCAGTTACCAATAATTTGAGCATTTAGAAAATTCCTCTAAGGTTATTACTGAAATATTAATTTCTCTCAGATCTTGATTAAAATATTAACTTTCTTATATTAAATTAAACAGCATGATGTAAAGATTAACAAATATTTATATTGTCATACTGCCACGTGTGGTGGGAAATGGAAGTAGGAAATAAGTCATTCTCCAGATTTTTTTTGAGTGTAATCCACAGTTCTGGTGTGACTCCTACTGTAAAAGGAGATTACAGAGTGCATAAGAGTGAAAACAAAAATTCTAGGGAGCCCAGGTAGCCTCACAGGGACCCACCGATCAAGTACTAAAGCAGTGGGCTTCCCTTCCATATGCCCTACGTCCATTATCACCCCTGATTTTCCCCACACAAAGCTGATCATCCTACTCTACCCCCTATGGTTCCTCCAGTGCAAAAAGAATCATCATCATGCGGAGTGGAATGGTGGTTGAACACGAATATGGAGGTTGGGGGGGAAGATGGGGCAGCAGGATTGTTTGGGAGAGAAGGAGAGGGAAAAGTAGGACCTTGAGAGTACCTGGAGTGGGCGGAGCAGAGTGGATGAGCTGCCTGTGGTTCTTCAGCTCACAGCCCAACTCTGACGCATCATAGGCAGTTGGTAGTAGTAGGGTATGCATTTGTACTGTACATTACTAGGGTGACCAGATGTCCTGATTTTATAGGGACAGTCCCAATTTTTGGGTCTTTTTCTTATATAGGCTTCTATTACCCCAAACCCCGTCCAGATTTTTCATATTTGCTGTCTGGTCACCCTATATATTACAGACAATAAAACATCAATTGTCATTATACTGTACTACACTGGCTAAAATACCCTTTAATTAAAACTTTAAGGGTGAAATTCTTTTTTACAGAACTCTAAAAGATTTTGAAATGATGGAAGGGATGAAGATGAAACTAAATCCCCAAAATTCAGTAAGTTATATTGTGCATTTATTTTCTTTTGATTTTATATAATATGATCTAGCCTGACATCAGATGAGGAAAATAATTTCAGTCTTTACAATTGTAATATGAGTTGCATGTTGATAGATACATGCTCTTTTAGTTTCAGATCATTTTGGTTTTAAATAGCTGTTTCTAGTATTAAAACGAACCATCAGCTATTGGTTTTAACAGAATGATGCATGTGATAACCAAAAACTAAGGTGGAAAATGTAGTGGTTGGTTTTGAGCATGTTAAACATGTTTTCAGTTTTTTAAATATGGCCGTTTATTTTTTCAGAAGTGTGCATTCCCAATTTTCCTAGTGTCGTGCCTGATCCTTCCACACTCAAACCTTGATTTTGCATGTGAATAGGTTTTCTTTACATGTCCGCTTTTGAAAATCTGACTCATAATCCATAGTTTAAGGTTTATGAATTTGGGAATCAGATGCTTTCCATTACATTTTAGAGTGCTGTGACTATAGAAGTGATAAACATACTGAGTTATGTAAAGAAAGTGAGATCTTTGTCTTTGATTCACTTGGTTTTCATTGCGGTAATTACAAGTTGAAATCTTATGTTTCAGAAATTGATGCCTTGGGATCATCCCTATTACAGTGGTGTCCTGCGTGCTGAGAGGTAAGTTCCTTAGATATGTGCTAGCAGTGTAAATGTGAGAGTGTTCATTCCAAGCCCTTGCAACAGGGGTAATGGAATCCATAAATATACACAGGATTTCTTTCTATAAGGCCGTGCTTTAATAAGATAAAAATCACGAGTATCAGTAGGGGCGGTTGATATTCTTCTCTGCAGCCGCAATGCCTATCAATGTTTCCTTCTATTCCCTTTTCTTTTTTGTCTGTAAAGCCAAATATCAAACCTCTTTGGGGATATGAGATAATGAAGTAACCAGTTTCAGAACAGATAGATTTCTTACTCAACTTAATATTGTTTATTACGTTTATTGTGTAATATTTCTTAGCTTAATGCAATAGTGTAAAATAATCATAATGGCCATTGAATGCAAAGTCTGCATTCACCTTTCTTTTGCATGAGGGAAACAGGTATAGTTGAAGTGATTTGCTCCAAGCCTCAGGAAAAGGGGTCAGAAATCTGGGCTTCTGATTATCAACTCTCTTCTCATTCTTCTATACCAGCTGCCTCTCAGTGTGAAAGCAATGTTTCACAATGCTCCGGTATTCACCTACCGGAAAGCTGAAATTATAATTGCACTATGGAGGCGATCAGAAATCTGTATATGCATATATTTCCAAGTGTCTAAATTCCCCATTTCAGATCTAAGCCAATCCCAAACACAGGCTTTGTGGAAACACATTATGGCTTCCAATGGATAAGGGTTAATGATCTGTATTAACGTAAGAACAACCATACTGGGTCAGACCAATGGTCCATCTAGCCCAGTATCTTGTCTTCCGACAGTGGCCAATGCCAGGTGCTTCAAAGGGACTGAACACAACAGGCAGTCATTGAGTGTTCCATCCACTCATGTCCACTCCCAGCTTTTGGGTGTCCCTAGCCTCTGACAGCCCGAGTATGGGGTTGCATCGATGGACTTATCCTCCACGAATTTAGCTAATTCGTTTTTAAACCCCCATTATAGTTTTGGCCTTCACAACATCCCCTGGCAATGAGTTCCACAGGTTGAGTGTGCACCACACATCCAACTGAGTTACCTGCATGCTTTACCTAAGCCACTCAAGGGCAGACAGCCAATTTCCCAGCTCCCCCCGCCTTGCACCCCTGCTGGAGTATAAACCCAGAATTATAACGTCTGACACTGGACAGGGACCTGGGCAAAGTAAGCTCATTAATATAATTTGCTCTCTCCTCTATGTGGGAAAGATATGCACAACAAGCTTGTGTTAACCAAGCTGAGATTTTCCCCAGACACTTCATTTAAAGGCAACTAGTTTAGATAAAATATAAAACAAGTTTATTAACTATAAAAAGATAGATTTTAAGTGATTACAAGTGATAGCAAACAGATCAAAGCAGATTATCTAGCAAATGAACAAAAGTACAAACTAAGTCTAACATACTAGAGGGATAGGATTTGAATTAGCAGTTTCTCATCCTGACTGACAATACAAGCAGTCCACCAAGTTTCCATACATAGGCTAGAAATCCCTGTAGCCTGGGCCCAGGATTTCCCCCAGTTCAGTCTTTGTTCCTCAGGTGTTTCCAGAGTTTTCTTGTATGGGGAGTGAGGCCCAGAGATGATGTCACTCCCCACCTGATATAGCTTTTCTATATGGCGGGTATCCTTTGTTTGAAGTTCAGTTTCCAGTCCAGCTTGTGGAAAAATACAGGTACCAAAATGGAGTTCAGTGTCATTTGGTCTGGTCACATGCCCTTGCATGTCTTGCTGCGTCATAGCAGCCATCATCCATAGGCTGTCTGGAGAGTTTCCAGAAAGGCTCACCAGGTGGGGGATAAGCTTCTCCTAATGGCCCATTACCTTGAATAGGCCCTTCACAACCAGCTGTCTAGACTGGAAGCATCTTGCCCAGCGGGTGTCACCCAGGTGTAACTACATCTGTAATGCAGATACATAATCAATATTAATAACTTCAAATACAAAAATGATACATGCATACAAATAGGATAATTATAACTTTTCCATAGACATCTCACAAGACATATCTTGTACAAAATGCATCATAATTATGTCATAATCGTTATCATACAACTATGAAGAATATGGGATGCAGTGTCACAGGCGACAGAGGATGGATAATTTGATGATTACCTGTTCTTTTCATTCCCTCTGAAGCACCTGGCATTGGCCACTGTTGGAAGACAAGATATGGGGCTACATGGACCTTTGGTCTGACCCAGTATGGCTGTTCTTATGTTGAACAGCACTGGTCCTAGTACTGATTTCTGGGGGACACCACTGTTTACCCCTCTCTGCATTTTTAAAAATTGACCATTTATTCCTACTCTGCTATTCATGAGAGGATCTTATCTCATGACTGCTTACTTTGCTTATGAGCCTTTGCTGAGGGATCTTGTTAAATACTTTCTGAAAGTCCAGGTACACTGTATCCACTGGCTCACCCTTGTCCAAGTCTGTTGACCCCCTCCAAGAATTCTAATAAATTTGTGAAGCATGGTTTTCCTCTACAAAAGCCATGTTGACGCTTCCCCAGCAAATCGTGTTCGTCTATGTGTCTGACAATTCTGTTCTTCACTATAGTTTCAATGAATTTGCCTGGTACTGAAGTTAGGCTTACTTGCCTGTAACTGCCAGGATCACCTCGGGAGCCCTTTTAAAAGATTGGTGTTACATTAGCTATCCTCCAGTCATCTAGTACAGAATCTGAATTAAATGATAGGTTAAATGTTCTTCGGAGTCAAGTATTTTTTGAAAATCATGTTTACCAATCTGAGACTGAACAGATAAAAATGTGGTGATGTTGGTCACAAATAGATTATCCTGCCCATTTTTGTATTGTGAGAAAAAGCATTGTTCCTGGTGAAGCACTGTAAAATAACTGGTGAGGTTATTGCATTTAGAGGACAGCCTGGTTATCATGGTGAAGGGAGTTCTGAAAATAGAACAGATCATGACATTGGGGGATGTACATCTGTTTTTTTGTTTTGTTTTTAGTTTACTAAGTCCCTTATCTTGCATCTGGCTCTGTGAGAGTGAACCCCTGCACCCCTCTGGAACCCCATTGATTTCAGTGCAGGACTGGGGCCTATGCATGCTTTACCCCTACCGCGTGGGACCAGGAATATTTTCACCAAAATGTTTCTAAAGTACATGCAGGAGAGTGAAGGAGAGGTATTTCTGGATTAGAACACTATCGCTGTTTTGCTCAATTGGTTGAATTTTACACAAAAGTAGGTGGCATTTTTCCACCTCATATAGTTTTCTAGTAAAAATACTGCACTCGGGGCCTGATCATATATCATTAGAAGTACCTACACGGGGAACAAAAATCTGATAATGGTTTCTTCAATCTAGCATATGATATAACAGGATCCAGTGGCGGGAAGTTGAAGGTAGACAAATTCAGACTGGAAATAAGGCTCAGATGTGTAACAGTAAATGTGTAATTAACCATTGAAACAATTTACCAAGGGTTGTGATGGATTCTCCATCACTGACAATTTTTAAATGAAGATTGGATGTGTTACTCAAAGATATGCTGTAGTTCAAATAGGTAATTCAGGGAAGTCCTAAAATGTGTTATACAGAAGATCATCAGATTAGATGATCACAGTCCTTCTGGTTTTACCTGTGAATCTATGAATCCTCCACTGCCCTGCTCCTTCTGTAGTAACTTTCACTTATGCAAGCTAGGTTTAAAATTCTGCCAGATCACTGTATAAAGGGGAATGACTAGACAAAGTACCTGGCAATGGGGAATCAGGCCCAAAGAGTGAAATTCATTCCCTCATCACAGAATATTAGTGATTAGACTTTTGCATGGAACTGTGTGACATTGCACCCCAAAATGCCTTATAGAAATATGCTTATAAGTGTAAATATGGTTATGTTCTTCTGTATGTATTCATCCTATTTGTATGAATGTATCCTTCTTGTATCTGAAATTAGAAATATGAAATATAACTCTGAGGTCCTATTGTAATTATGCAAAGTGTGGGCCATTAATGGGGGTTTGGAATCTTGATGGCTCCCATTAACCAGGATAATTGACTGTAGATGGCTCTGTTTACTTGTAAGTCTTTCTGTATACCTGTGTGCTGGCAAGTGGGTAATGAAGTCTTACAGTGACATGTGATCATGTCACCTGAACTGGAATCCATCTTTAACCTGGTGCTTTTCCATTTAGAAGGAGGGGTGGGGACCCAGAGAGAGACAAAGGATTCCCGCCTTGTGCCAAAGCTATCTAAGGGGGTGGAACTGAACAAAGGGGCTGCAGTCATGAGACATCCCCTAGCTAACACCTGAGCTAGAACAAGGACTGTACCAGGGGAAAGGACTGGGCCCAGACTAGAAGGAGGCTAGTCTGTTAAATATCAGAGGGGTAGCCGTGTTAGTCTGGTTCTGTAGAAGCAGCAAAGAATCCTGTGGCACCTTATAGACTAACAGACGTTTTGCAGCATGAGCTTTCGTGGGTGAATACCCACTTCTTCGGATGCAAGCAGTGGAAATTTCCAGGGGCAGGTGTGTATGTATAAGCAAGCAAGAAGCAAGCTAGAGATAACGAGGTTAGATCAGTCAGGGAGGATGAGGCCCTGTTCCAGCAGCTGAGGTGTGAAAACCAAGGGAGGAGAAACTGGTTCTGTAATTTTCAAAGAGAAACTGCTGAGCTCCAGTTCATCTGCAAATTTAACACCATCAGTTTAGGACTAAACAAAGACTGTGAATGGCTTGCCAATTACAGAACCAGTTTCTCCTCCCTTGGTTTTCACACCTCAGCTGCTGGAACAGGGCCTCATCCTCCCTGATTGATCTAACCTCGTTATCTCTAGCTTGCTTCTTGCTTGCTTATGTATACACACCTGCCCCTGGAAATTTCCACTGCTTGCATCCGAAGAAGTGGGTATTCACCCACGAAAGCTCATGCTGCAAAACGTCTGTTAGTCTATAAGGTGCCACAGGATTCTTTGCTGCTTCTAGTCTGTTAAAGAAGCATATTGGAACATCTCTGAGGGTGAGATTTATCTGCATTGTTTCCTGCTGTATTAGGCTTAGACTTGCGTGTTTTATTTTATTTTGCTTGGTAATTTACTTTGTTCTGTCTGTTATTACTTGGAACCACTTAAATCCTACTTTTTGTATTCAATAAAATCATTTTTTACTTATTAATTAACCCAGGGCAAGTATTAATACCTGGGGGGGACAGCTGTGCATGTCTCTCCATTAGTGTTATAGAAGGCAAACAATTTATGAGTTTACCCTGTATAAAACTTATACAGGGTAAAATGGATTTATTTGGGGTTTGGACCCCACTGGGAGCTGGGTATCTGAGTGTTGGAGACAGGAGCACTTCTTAAGCTGTTTTCAGTTAAGCCTGCAGCTTGTGGGGGATGTGGTTAATACCTAAATCTGTGTTTGCAGCAGGCAAGTGTGTCTGGCTCAAACAAGACAGGGTTCTGAAGACCCAAGCTGGCAGGGAAAATGGGCTCAGAGGTAGTCCCAGCACATCCGGTGACAATCACAAGGGGGTTTCTGTGACCCAACCTGTCACATTAAAGTATTTGCACCAAAACCTTACAGGCTATAAGAACGAGCACTGCCCTCTTACATAACCCTTCTGAATGTCTTCTCTCTGCTCGATAGTGTGCCTTACCTCTGCCCCAACTTTTTGGAAGCCCCTCTGCAAGACTATGTTGTCTCCAGTTCACTTCAGTAATTTTCTTCGCAGGCCTGGCTGCACAGAACCCTCAGGCATCAGTTACGTAGAGGTAGCCAGCCCATCAGAGTTTCACAGTGTGTCTGAGCTTTAACCATTTTGTGGCTATTTGTTATGATTGTTCATTTCTGATTCAGTCATCAATTATTACCTATCATGAAACTATCTTTGCTATCATCTCTCCTTTCACTCAGGGTTCTGCACAAGTTCCTCAGTACTTTTTGATAAAAATATTTTATCCTTTCTGATGATTTGAAGCATTCTATAATTTGTGCACCCTGTAATATTTTTGGATGTTGCAATAGAAAATATTTCCATTTCAGTCTGTGTTCCACATTGGTTGCATAGTTGTTCCTCTTTCAGTTTTTACTGTGCCTTGTCTTCCAGGTTACACCCCCAGTTTATTCTTCCAGGTTCTTTATTTAATAAGAGACTGCATTAGCTTTGCAGATCTTGCTGTAGTGAGGTAGTCATTCTAGTCTGATAGTACTCTGGCTTGCTGTTTGTTTCATATTTTGTTCTTTCCAGTGACGCATTAATATTTTAGATGTTGGTCTAGTCTTGAGTGTTCATTGGAAGGTCCATACTTGGATGAATTTAATCTCAAATGACTATTTTTGCTTTTCTGAATAAAATATGTTTTGGTTAAAGATGATTACATGTCATCTTGATTACATGTAATCATCTTTAACCAAAACACATTTTATATATATATTGTGTGTATGTGTATATATATATATGTGTGTGTGTATATATGTATATATTGTGATAGCCCCTGGGGGCCCCAGTCAGCATTCAGGTCTCCATTGTCTGTTATGTCTGTGTAGCTGCACAGCAAAGACAGTCCGTGCCCCAGAGTGCTTACAAGCTAAATATAAGATGACAACACAGGTTTTTAATTGTTTAGTGAGCAATTTTCCCATTTGTTGGAGTAGACATGTATTGCTTAACAGCGCGCAAAGGGAAGAAAAAGCACAAAAATCCCTTTTAAAATAAGTAAATGAAAACACTGTTTCCTATTACATTGTTTTAACTTTTGTTACAGTGTGCAATATATTTTCTTTAACTGTTGTTCATGTGATTGAGATTTGTAGTCTTGAATAATATTTTGTATCGTTAACATAGTTGTTTAGAAAGAGAAGCCAGCCATGGCCCTAACATGTCTGGAATGGTTAGAAGTCAACTGTGCTGATTCTATTCTATATATTCTTAGGCTTTGACAAACAATTTTTGTGTGGCAAGAAGGGAAACCAAAACATACAAGTCATATACAGTTGTGAGGGAAGGAGAAAGCACTGTCAGTGGAAAAAATTCTATCCTGAGATCCCAAAAAGCGATGGGGTCCCAAGCACAAAATTGATTAATTTTTTAGAACCTATTGTGCTATCTTTACTAATGTTGATTAGTACCTTGCTCTTAAACTAGTCCTTTAGGAACTGTTGGAACTAATGATGGAGTGCAGCACTGTTCTTCTTGAGGGTGACACAATCTGATCCTTAATTAACTTATTCCTCAATCATCGTGAGTTTTACTTAAATATACTAATACTACTTGAATCCATCACTTCAACTAGAATTGCATTCCCTTTAGTCACCATGCTGTCTGTAAAATGACACCTCCTTAAATTCCTTTTAATATATATGTTTTCTTTTAACTTCATGTAGTACTAGGGACATTTGTCTAGATAAATTCAAATGGAACCCCATCCTTAATTTTAAGATGCTTGATAATTAAAATTGGGTGCCTTCAACCCTCTCCTCTGCAGAATATCATACATCCTGATCAGTTTGAGCCAGTACATTAATAATAAAATGGAATACAATTTATATTGTATCAGTTTGTCCTTGTTTTCAGTCATTGTTTTTGCTATTGTTAATTGTCAATAAAGTGAACATAGGTGCTATATTGTAGACTGAACATCAGGAGGAGCTCCAGACTCACATGCAGAACAAACTCTTCTCATTCCCAGTTCATCTGTCCACAATCAAGTTGTTTTTCTCAGCTTTCATCGAGTCTTTTCCCTGGAAACTTGATCCCACTTCAAAAGCATAGGTCTCCTACCAGGCAGGAACAGGATAGTTTGCTTAATATATTTTTAAGAAAATTCATTTTAAAAATATTGTCTTCAGCTTTAAAAAAACTTTTGTCAGTTGAATGTTTTTGTACCCAGAGCTTAAATGGCAAAGATGGTAGAATGAGTATCCGTGTATATTTAAGACATTGGAGGCAGAAGTCTGAAATGTGTATTATCAGTGTCTTATAAGAAGATAGAATAATTAGGAGAACCTCAAGAATTTTGGCAACATAGAGGTGATAAAACAGTGAATGCTAGAACATGCTTCACCTCAGACAAGTAAGAAGTTGTCTAATGTGTATCTTATAAAATAGAATATTATGACTAAGTTTTAGTGCAGAAAAATACCATAATGTTAAGTAAATGATGACAGTATATCTCAGCCAGTGCTAATAATAGTAGATGTACTCCCTAAGGGGCTGATCCTGCAAAGACTTATGCACATGAATAGTCTCACTGAGTTCTCCTAGGTAATATCGGTAGGTCATGCCTGGGAGAAAGGCTGAATGTTGACATAATTGTTGCTTGCCCTGTTTTGCCAGCAAAAGTTACTTACCAGTCTGGGCTGGTTTTTTTGGAGGGGTGCGGGTGGGGACTCTGACTCATTTTTTTGAGGTTGTGATAAATTAAGTTTGTGTCTAAATGTGGACCCTGACAAACTTGTATTTCTGTGCCCTCTAAGGTGGCCACTATCTGTGGGACTTTAGGGATAAACCAGGTGGAATTAGGGATGAATATATTAATTGTGAAGGAAGCCTGTTTCCCACTATGGAGAAAGTAGAAGCTAACCAAGTAACTGGAGAAATTTTGTATCCCAGGGAAACTAGCTATATAGAAGTTACTAAAATAACTTGGCCCTTCCTCTAGCCTTCTTGTGAGCTCTGAAGTCAGACTTTTTGCTTCACTAAGAGAAAAAAGGATTTCCCACTTTTCCACAATGGAAGGGAAAATACCAAGATGCCCGGATATAACTGTGAATAAATCTTTGACTTTTCAGGGAGAGCTAGTAACTGTCAAAGGCTCTCCCTCGATTCAGGGAATTACTTCCTGGCATTCTGAGCCTCGGTGTAGAGGAAGCTTCTGGCTCTTGATGAAGCAAGAGAGCGAGAACTGCTCAAGGAGCACTTCAAGATGTTTCTCCTTTTTTCTTTTTTTTTTTTACCATTTCTGGTTTGGGTAGCCTGGGGAGAGTGCTCCCATGCTGAAGAGAATCAGCCGTTTTAGAGAGATTGCTTTTAAATATACCCTAAAAAACATATTGACCCCCACCCCAGGTGAAGGAAAATGTGGTAAAACTCTCACTTCTGTTTAGCTAGAAACCTAAAATTCAAGAGTAACATAAGGTTTAAAAAGAAACAGGAAGTCACAGTTCTGCAAGGTTACCACCTCACAGAGACAGAACGTTCCATAACTGTTTAGGCATTTGTACTGCATCCATCACTGCTAGATCTGAGCACCTGTCTTGAGTAGACCGTGTTCAAGAATATGACTGAAATCTCATTATCTGCCTCTGTGCATTGAAGTAAAGCACCCAACTTGTCAGTATCTAGATTAGTGGATGTGGCATGTTAGAGAAAATCCTGACAGTTAATTTATTTATTTTTTAAAAAAAAGTACTGTGTATTTTCCAGGCAGGATCAGGAGTTTCCATTAAACATGCATATTGTGACTTTATCTAGCTAAGTGAAGGGATAAGAAAATATATTCAGGCTTGTTATTCAGTTGCTTACTGTATGATGTGCTGTTAGTTGGTTGTATAAATGTTTTGAAGTACAGTGGAGTCGCATTATACGCGCATTTAACTTACGCAAATTCAACTATACGCATGCAATGAGCATATGCCCAGGAGTGAGCATGAGATGGGAGATGTGAATCTGCTGTTCGCTCAGTCGGTCTCAGTTCCTGTGTGCCTCTCATAGTGTGAGCATCTCGCCATGCTGAGTGTGATTCTAGTGTTTAAAAATACGTATTTTTCACATAACATGGCCCCTAAACACAAGCCAACTACTTCATCTGGTGCTTAACCAAAGAAACAGTGATCTGTTCCAATGCTGGAGGAAAAACTGGCTGCATTGGACTTATTGAGAG
This sequence comes from Mauremys mutica, assembly GCF_020497125.1. NCBI lineage: Eukaryota > Metazoa > Chordata > Testudines > Geoemydidae > Mauremys > Mauremys mutica. The sequence goes on from NC_059072.1 coordinate 322,102,194, forward strand.
ACGGTATGTCGGTCTCCAACGTGGCGCGTAAATATGGCTGCAACGAATCTAGTATCCGTGCCATCAAGATTCGAGAGAGAGAAATTTGTCAAGCTGTGGCATCAAGGACTCCAATAACTGCTAAGGTGACGAGCCAGGTGCATGATAAGCCTTTAGTGAAGACTGAAAAGGCATTACACTTATGGCTGGAAGACATGAAGCATAAATGTGTGCCTATCAATTGCAACACGTTGCGAGAAAAGACTCTTAGGCGCTACGCGCTGTTCAAACCTGCCGAAGAGGGACAGCCTTCTGATGAGAAGGAATTCAAAGCCAGCCAAGGTTGGCTTAACAGGTTTAGGAACCGCTTCAACCTCAAAAACATGCAGACTACTGGTGAAGCTGTATCTGCTGATGAAGAGGCAGCAAAAGCCTATCCCGAACAATTAAAGAAAATCATAGAAGAACAGGCCTATCTCCTGGAACAAGTTTTTAATGCTGACAAGACTAGGCTCTTCTGGAAAAAAATGCCCAACCACACTTACATTTCAAAATCAGAGAGACAAGCCCCTGGCTTCAAAGCAGCTAAAGACTGTGTGACTGTGTTGTTTTGTGGCAATGCAGCTGGGCATTTAATAAAGCCGGGCTTGCTCTATAGGGCTGCAAATCCCCGTGCCCTAAAAGGCAAGAACAGAAATCTCCTGCCTGTGTTCTGGCAATCAAATAAAAAGGCTTGGGTGACGGCAGTATTGTTTCTGGATTGGTTCCACAAATGTTTCATTCCGTAGGTCAAGCGGTACCTCGAAGTGAAAGGACTTGACTTTAAAGTGTTGCTGATTGTAGACAATGCTCCTGGCCATCCTGAGGCACTCCGGTTTGCATATAACGATGTTGAAGTCATCTTTCTCCCCCCCAATACCACCTCCATCCTCCAAACTCTCGACCAAGGCTTGATTCGCTGTTTCAAGGCCACATACACGAGGCTTACATTCTCACGGATATGTAGCGCTATAGATGCTGATCCCAATCTTAATGTGATGGAGTGTTGGAAGTCCTTCAACATTGCCGATTGCATCACTTATATTAAACAGGCAATGGATGCAATCAAGCCTGAAACAGTCAATGCATGTTGGCGAAACCTTTGGAAAGAATGTGTGAATGATTCTAAGGGTTTCCCGACATTGACAAAGAAGTGAAACGCATTGTTCAGGAGGTCAGGCAAGTGGGTGGTGATGGCTTCGTCGACATCCTTGAGGAAGAAATTGAAGAATTAATTGAGAGCCTTAGAGAAACATTGACTAATGAAGAGTTAGAGGAAGTGATAAAATCATCTACAGGAGACGAAGATGATGACGATGAACAGGAAGAGCCAGCAAGTTGGAATCTTCATAAATTTGCTCAAGTGTTCCAAGGAGCGAAACACTTGAATGATTTAATTTCTGAATACAATCCCTCTATGGAACGAAGCCTCAAAATCACACGTCGTATTACAGATGATTTGAGACCGCATCAAGAAATGTTTGAGCAGCTCAACAGACAGCAGCAACAATTGCCTATCACCATGTTTTTCAAGAAAAAACAACCAGCAGCAGATGAGCCTGACCCATGGTCTCCTGAATTGACATCAAGCCCTGACAACCCCCCAATAGTGCCATCATCGTCGTAGACTAGCAAGAATATCCAGGATGAATGGTGAGTTTGTTTTCCTTTTTTATTCTTTCATTCTTCCGTCTCTCTCTTTCTCTCTCTTTTATATAATTAAAAATACAGTACTGTAAAATTATATTTTGCATATATACTCTTTATTGTATACTGTACATTACTGTATACATTATACATTTATACATATTACTGTACACAGAACCATATATACTGTACTTTATGGGCGATTTAAAGGATTTTCAGGGGTAATTTTGACTATACGTGATTTTTACCTTATGCGCTATCTTTAGAACCTAACCCCCACGTAAGATGCAACTCCACTGTATATCAGTAATGTGACCTGACTTACAAATATTTTGTTAGCTATAATTTGGTTTCAGTTACTGCTGAGTATCTCCTTGGTCTGATACCTTGTATTCATAAGAGCTAAAGGAATTAAGGTAATATCAGCAAAGCATAGTATATGTTACATACCACGTTAACCAGATTAACCAGATTTATAAAAAACTGTAAATTTGCCTTTTGGCAATCAAGTGATAACTTACATGGTAAATGGGTCAAAAAGCAGAGCCACAGCAAACATCAGAATGATCTCTTTATACTGATCTGTTTTTAAAGTTGTCTTTCATCAGTTCTGAACAATCTTACATTGTAAGTGAATTAGTTTGGTTATAGGGCTCAATTATCTGAATTAACAAAATACCCTGAAGGTACAATTAACGGAAAAATGAAAGGGAACATAAAATAGTTGACAACTTGTGGGGAAGCACACTGTGTAAAAAAACCCAACCAACCTCCCCAAAATCACCAACTCTATGAATTCTCTCCCTTCAGGTAAAGGTATAAATGTCAGAGTTTAATGACAGATAATGATCATTGGAAGGGGCTTTTCCTTGTTTTCATCTCTCTTCTAGTTAACCCCATGGGCTCCTCTCCCTTTTATCTTGTACTTAAGTTGTTTCCAACTTTCTTTTAATGTTTGGGAGCAAAAATCAGCCCTAGATTTTTGTCATATTAAAGCTAGTAACATATTTCTGTATTTTATTGATTATAATGGGGGAAAAAGAGCCTTGTGAAAAATGAGAAAATGTCCAGATCTTTCAGATGTTACAGTTAATACCTGCCAATAACAAGCCTTCCCAAGCAGCTAATTTGTAATTTACAGGTCTTAATGTTTAGTCCTTAGTGATATTTGAGTAAACATCATCATTCTTTAATGTCCAAGTTTATCAAAAGCATTTTGAATGGAGTAGATGAAAGTCATGGTGCACAAAACAGTCTTAGTTTCTTTCCAAATGAACAGGTTAAATGAAAGCCGTTTTAGAAGCTTGCATTTTATTTAGACTCAGTGAAGTCATACAAGCTTAGAAATAATTATTTATAATGAAACACTCCATCCTTGTTCTTTATAGCAACACTGCCTTTTTGTTTGATGTATACTGTTCTTGAAGTATAACCCCACCCCATTGTGTCAGTTCATTTTCTTAAATCAGTTAAATGCATGAGATTTTAAAAATAGTGCTGAGCCACATACTTTAAGATGTCTAGATTTCTCCTATAGTTCATCTTTTAATATAAAGCAGGATTTCACATCAAAGAAGCTGTTGTATTTGGTATTTCTGCTTTCTTTGGAAGTGTATTGTGACTTCTTGTTGAAAATCTCTGCACACATCTTCTGCCATTAAGTGCATTATTAAAATAGTTCAGGTTTTTTGGCATGGATTTTGATACAACATGCAAATTCCTTGACTTTAGAAAACAATCGGGGGGGCAGAGTTTGGGGAATTTGCTAAAAGATGGATAATGAAAGCAAGGAAACTAAGTTAATTATTTACTCTATTGCATCACTGTATTACAGGATTTCAGAAGTGTATCCTGTTGTATGTACCGTACATGCTTCTATTCCTACAGGCCCAACAGGATAATTTAAGGGGCATCATTACCTTAAAATCATACTGGTGTCTGAATTTTTTTTACCTAAGGTAACTAATTGAAAGGTTAAAGGAGATGAAAAAGCATTGTTGATTTACTTCATGTATTTGACAGCACTTTGTGCATAGTCATTTTCACGGTTTCTCCCATGTAGCTAGGTAGGTAGTTTTACCCTCAGTTTGTTGGGTTTTTACACAGCAACAAGTAAGACAAACATCTTACAATCACATTTTTCCCTATATTTTAACACCACAAACATTACCAGAGGCACTTGAAGGCAAAGTTACTATTTGAAACTATTTTTTAATTATTTTTTTAAAATTGACTAAATTTCCAGTTAGCAGTGGCCCTTTACAGATGGAGAAACCCAGCCTTACCTTATACTTAAGGCCCTTAGCCTTCATTTTTTACTGATTTTTTTTTTAACTGAAAATTCCCAGATTTTACAAAAACAGTGGTTCTTTTTTTTTTAAAGAATTTTTTTCACTCAAATTTTGGACCATTAAAGTACATGAAAATACTGATTACATTAAGGATATCCAATACATTACATTAGATAGATGTGTTTACATTAATAATTAATATAAGTGTAAATGAAAGATTGTTAAAGTAAAGGCAGTGTAGTGGAAGAAGTGTGTGTGTGTGTGTGTGTGTGTGTGTACATACTATTAATATACAGTTCTTAAAACCATAAAAATGTAGGGCTGGAAGGGACCTTGAGAGGTCATCTAGTTCAGCTCATGCTGAGGGAGGACCAAATAAACTTAGACCATCCATGAAATAAACCATAGCATTAAACTGCTTTTACTTTTAGTACTCTTACTTTTCTCTGTTACTTTTCTTCCTATCCCCCAATATTAACCCTGATATTTACCTGGAAAACTGTTAAGCTAGTTTTTGGCACTCCAGTTTTTTAATTTTTGTAATAAACACTGAAAAATTCCTGTGAAATGTTAAACAAAGAATAAACCAAAACCAATTCTAATACATTCTCAGGCAGCATTTATCTTACTTTGCCTTCCTGGAAATATTTTTGTTGGTTTTGTGTACAATGAAATAAATATTTACCGATTTAAAAATGCAATCCTTCCAAGCTTAATTATAACTGCCTTTATAGGCAGATTCATTGCTGACAATGCCTCAGAATGAGACCAGCATACCATGATGAGAATTTTAACCGTCTAACAGGTCTAGCAGATTGCATATGGGGGGACAGATAAGCAAATGGTAACATCAGGAGAAACTATGCATGCCTTAGACACAATCTCCCCAATATATGTCCCCTACTCAGGGCTCGTGTTTAAATAGACACAACTTGGCATTTGTGTTTCCACAGCATGATGAAGACCTGATCCTGATTAAATATTAACAATGGAGAAGTTGTGTGACTAGGCCAAGATCACATAACAAATCTGAGGCATTGTCAGAACTGAATCTTCCTATAAAGGCATTTATAATTAGGCTTGGATGGTATCCTTCCCAGTGAATGCCTGTACCTGTGCTCCGCATAATACAGTGAGTGAAGAGAGGAGCTGTTGTAAAGAGGCTGTAGGCTTTTGGCGTGTCTATCTAGTTCTGCATGATTGCTGAAGATCTATAGTTAGAGATAATCCTTGTCCCAGGAGCTTACAATCTAATTAGACAAACAAGATATAAACAAAATGTGAAAGGTACATGTCTTGTTAGCCAAACTCCTTTAAAAAAAAAAAAAAGTACAGTCCACTTGCACCCCTCTTCCTCTACATTGTCCGCAGGCCCAGCCAGCTTATTGACTTCTGTTGACCCAGTCTGTCTCCTTTCCATTCGGTCTGCCTCACTACAACACTATCTGCTCGCCTCCCAAATCAGATGATGCTTGTGTAACTCAGAGTATGTAAAGGCAAGCTGTGTGGTTCCAGCTGCTCTCCTCCCCTCCCCTCCATCTCAGCATGGGGGTAGTCATGGAGGCAGCTTTTGCCTCAGGGTCCCCTAAACTGGGGGCAATGGGTCAACATATACTCTCCTCCTCTACAATCCATGCACTCCAGTAGTTCTTCCCTCCCCACCACTAAAAATAGAGAGAGGAAAACTGCCTACATCTTCTGGAACACAGAGATTTATACCCACTTTTGTGCAGCACTTTGGGCTTCTTTGCTAAAAGGTATTATATGAATGTAAAATATTATGATTTGCTTGTGCCTTTTTCAAGCAAACATATTTTAAAACACATGCTAATATAACATTTCCATTGGGTTTCGGTTGAAATAATGTGCCTGGCAATAAATCCACATGTTCTTATCATCAGGTCTTGCATCATCTCTTTAGAAAGTACGGTGCGATTCTGATCTCTACATAGATATATGAAATCCAATACCACAAATATTGACTTTATTTTTTATATTTAGAAGGTTTGCTTCAGAAAGATATTTATAATGTAACTCTCACTGTATTGTTCCTCCATGTACTTCCAGTACTTTCATTTGAATCAAATACAAAAAATCATAATGTTTGTATCTAAGATTCAGACTCTTTCCAAATTTGTCCTATTTGAAAATTCTTCACGCTGTTCTTTCAAAATGGGCACCAATTGAACTGAAATATTATCAGACCGAAAAACAGAACAGCCTTGTCTCTTATTCCATTCTTAATTTCTTTTGGAATACATTATTATAATATCCATAATTATAAGAATTGTATACTTCCTGAAAAATCCTTACTTTACATTGTTGTCTTCAACTTTCTCTTGATGGGTGATAAATCATGTGCTACAGGCATGAGTATAATACAAAAGAGAAATTCAGCTCTTAAAAATTTGATCTTCTAATAGCTATGTAGACTGACAAAATCAGATATCAAAACAATGTGTATAAAGACAGGAAGCTTTCACAATAATTACTAAGTCTTTCCACATATTTCTTAAAAGAACCATTAAAACACAATTTGCTGTTTATGCTCAGGTCAGTACTGGGATCAACTCCAGAGAGAGTGGTGTAGTAAGACTAACATGCTTTGGCAGAGGTTTTTGAGAAGTTTGCACAGTATCCAGGGGCGGCTCTAGGCACCAGCAAAGCAAGCACCTGCTTGGGGCAGCCCATTTGCAGGGGCGGCAGAACCAACAGGGGGCTCTCGGACCTGTAGTTCCTTGGTTAGCTCCCTGCCTATAGAGCCAGCCCTGGAGCAGGGAAAGAACTACATTTCCCAGCATTCCCTTGGCCACTACCAACTGGAAAGGAAGGGGGGGGGACCTCATGCTGCAGCGTGTGCTGTGAGTGGAGAGTTGCATTGTGAAAGGTAGGGATACCATATTTTAACATTAAAAAAACAGGACACTCCACGGGGAGGGAAGCCCCATCCTGCCAGTGCCACCATCCACTCCCTCTGTCTGCCCCCCACAGAAACCCCAACCCATCCAACCCCCCACACACTCCCTGTCCCCTGATCACCCCCTCCCGGGACCCCTGCCCCTAACTGCCCCCCAGGACCCCACCCCCTATCTAAGCGCCGCTGCTCCTTGTCCCCTGATCGCCCCCTCCCGGGACCCCTGCCCCTAACTAAGCCTCCCTTCTCCTTGTCCCCAACTTCCCCCCCCTAGGACCCCACCCCCTACCCGACCCCTGACAAACCCCTGTGACTCGCAAGCCTATCCAACCACTGCCTGTCCCCTGACTGCCCCCCGAACTCCTGACCCATCTAAACCTCCCTGCCCCTGACTGCCCCCCCGAACCTCCACCCCATCCAACCCCTCCCCTGCTCCTTGTCCCTTGACTGCCCCCCCTGACTGCCCCCCGAACTCCTGACCCATCTAACCCCCCCTTCTCCCTGCCCCTGACTGCCCCCCTGAACCTCCACCCCATCCAACCCCTCCCCTGCTCCCTGTCCCTTGATTGCCCCCCCTGCCTGCCCCCGGAACTCCCTACCCCTTCTCCAACCCCCCAGCCCCCTTACCGTGCCATCAGACCAGCGTGTCTGGCTCCACACAGCTCCCCCACGGAGCCCACAGCCTCCCCTCCTACCCCCCCCCCCCCCAGCACCTGCCTTCCAGATTTGAACACCTCAAAATTCAGGAGTGCTCAAGCTCAATTTGGGCAGGTGTTACTTCATTTCTCCCAAATCAAATATACTGATCCACTGTAACTTGCTGTAGAAAAAGTAGGATAAAATTGAGCAAGAAATGCTTCCCAGTGGTTATTAGGACTGGAATTGATATTTTCAACAGCCATTGCCTTTTTTTGTTTGTTTGTTTAAAAGGAAGACAGTGATATTGCATTGGCAAATTCCCCATAGAAAGAAAGAGTGGAACAAAAGAATAATAAAGGCACCTCAACTTTTCCTCATTTATGTAGGACAGTCTTATAATATGCATCCAGATATCCTCCAATCACACAAGCTGAAAATTGTTCCACTTTACTGCAGCTCTGTAACCATATGGGAACCAATCCTGTCTGTGTTCTGTGCACATCTAAAATTCCTGCTGAATGACCCGCCTTGGGAGCGAGTTACCAGTGACCCAGGGGTGCGGCGGAAGGAGGGTGCAGGTGGGGGGGGGGAGAGCCCAGGGCTGGGGCGGCAGGAGGTGTGTGTGTGGGGCGCTGGTGGAGGGGGAAAGGGGGAGCCCAGGGCTGGGGCGGCAGGGGGTGTGGGTGGGGGGAAAAAGCCCAGGGCTGGGGCAGCAGAGGGGTGCGGGGGGGGGGAGCCCAGGCTGGGATGAGGGACAGACAAAATGTTTTTTGCTTGGGGCGGCAAAAAACCTAGAGCCGGCCCTGACGGTATCCGTCCGTCCTAACTTTCTGAGCTGGGTTAGACAACACGGTAAAAACTCTCGAGTCTGAGTTTTTTCTACTACAGTTTCCAACAGTGCTACTACTGCTGGAGCTGCACCTGTTAGGAATTACAGGGCTGAAAAACACTAGCATAGATGCAGTCTATGTACTGTAGTTTACACTACTATGAAGTGTACCTGCATGCAGAGACAGCAGCCATTTTGTTCTCACAGTTGCTGTGTGTGCTGTTACGGAAGACGCACGCACACACAGAGAGCTCTCATGGAGACTTGTATTCTGTCTTTTTATTTTCTTTAATCTAAAATTATGCCTTTTAGGCTGGAAGCATATGTTTTGCTCTTTGGAGACTTATCAATGATAAAGGAGGAAAGTGTGTCTCTCTCTTTTTTTTTTTTTTTGCTGGGTCACACCCCAGAGTGCAGCTGCTTAAATAAGTGGGGTGAGTTTAAATGGTGCTGCCTGTATTGGGGGAAGTAATGACCAGTACAATACCCTTTCAGAGTTCTTGGGGTTTTTTTTTCTGTGTTCTGTTATAGTTTAAAATCAGAATGATACACATGCAAGAAGCCAGAAATAAAACCAGGGTGGAGTGTGCAAATATGTGAAGTCTTGAAACTAAACATCTCCACTGGCTTCAACAAATGTTGCCATGGTGGTAGCAAAATACTGCTGGAGTGCATTATAGGGATAATATAAAAGATGGTGGGGAAAAAAACAAACCCACATTGAAATGCTTAAAAGAACGGGTGTAGTGGCTTAGAGCGCTAATCCTGTCCTGCTGTGCACCACAGCCTACTGAAGTTGGGTAGTGAATTGTAACTGCAGTTATAAGCAACATGACTCCAAAAGACGGTGTCAAAGTATGTTTAGTTCTAAGGCACTGTCTTTTGTGTATGTTGGGGGTGAGGAGGAAGGAGGGGTGAGCAGTTTGGATGAAGAGTAACTGACTCTTTCACAGCTTAGCTATAGTTAAGCCTTTTGATCACAGGCTTTAAAATAGCAGGGTTCTAAATGTTTGGTGTTCAGCTGTTGTAGTCTCCCTGATGCAAATTTAGACTTCAGTGACTACTGATTGGTCAGGGAGAAATAAAAAAAATGACATGAAAGAGGAAAAGGATATAAGATGGAAGGAGCAATGATCTTCTAAAGTAAAAGCCACACTAAGAGTGCAGTCATTCAGTACTCTGGAGCCCTGGAAGAAATGGCAGATGTAAGGGCAGCTGCTCCCTTGGCTAGTGTGTATCGATTGTTGGCAATTTGTATGCAAATCCAGGAAGCAGGGATGTTTTTGTTGTTAAGGGCCACGCAAGAATCAGGCACTAGTCATTCTGTTCTCAGTTTTACCACAGACTGTGACCTTGGGCAGGTCACTTAAGCCCTAACTTTCTAAAGTGTTCACTAATTTTGGATTCGTCAGTTTTTGGTGCCCAGTTTGCAACATGTAGGGACTGATTATTAGGGATTCTGAGCACTAGGTTGCTTAGGTCTCTAAGTCACTTTCATCCACTCTTACAACTTTTTTGCAGTTTTGGCATTTTGTTGTGTCTTCTGTGTTATCTCTATAATGGGTGCTACAATATCTTGCTACTCCTCTGGCAACATTTGTTCATGATAGACAAGCTGTTTAGTTCAAATCAGTTTGAGCTAGGGCTGCTCAGCACCTATGAAAATCATGTCCTTCATGTGTCAAGTTGGGTACTCAAAATTAAAGACTTAAACTAGTGGATGCTTTTGAAATGTTGTGCCTTAACCACTGCCTCACTTTCCCTATTTGAAAAATTAGGTTATTTATTCTCAACAAGGCTGTTGTGAGGTTTAATTCATTTGTAGTTGTAAGATACTGGGATACAGAAGATGAGCACCATAAAATGCCTATAATAAGTAAATCAAGACCATATTTTGCACCTCCGATTATAAAGCTCAACAAATATTTTGACTCTTTTTTTGTTTGTTTTCTTAGGTATAACATTGAGCCCAGTTTGTACTGTCCATTTTTCTCTCTTGGAGCATGTATGGAAGGTCTGAACTTCTTGTTCAACCAACTCCTAGGAATCTCTCTCTATGCAGAGCAAACTGAGAAAGGAGAGCTCTGGTGTGAAGATGTTCGCAAACTGGTGAGAATTCTAATTCCTAACAGTCCTAAACACAAAAGTGTATGGTAGAGCTGCTCATGTGGTCTCTTAAGAGACAAGGAACAGGTTTTCAAAGGTATTTAGATGCCAAAGGATGCAGATAGGCATCTATTGGGATTTTCAAAATTGCGTAGGGCATTTATCTCCAGTTGAAGCCAATGGTAAGTGACTAGTCACTTGTGACAATGCCTATATGCATCTGTAGGTGCCTAAATGTCTTGAAAAATCTCTCCCCAAGTGAAAGATGCCAGAGTCAGAATGGCTGGGTCTCTCTGTAGAGAGAAACAGAGAGAGAATTGTATTTTCTGAATTAAACCTGAAATAATGTACATGGTTGTTAACTCATGCAGCTACAAACGTGCATTCTTACTGTGTAGGGCTTTTACTCTTCCCTTCTTTCCTATTTATTTTCTTATTTGACTCAAGCCTTCCTATTTCTGGCTTGTTCTGTAGGATAGAAGTAGCAGACGTGGACTGCTCTCTATTTGCCATTTTGCTCAGTTCTTTTGTCCTTCCGCTCCCTTCCCGTATTCTCCAGTGGGCATCCTCCCTCCTTCCCTCCCTTCCACTTCCAAACTCAGCCTCCAGTGAGGACTGCTGCTCCTCAAATCCTCAGTGGTAAATCTACCAGTTCTGGCTACCCTCTCATATCTGTCTCCTTGGTAAATCAACTCCTGCTGTACTTAATTTATGTTCTGCAGCCCTGGAGTAGTTAACTTGCCATCTGATGGTAAAAGATGGGGTGGTTATTTTTATTGTGGTGTGTGAGAGTGATCAGTTTGTATATACTGCAGAAATTTGTGCAGTTTGAATTAGCTTTGAAATATTTGTACATCAATATTTCAACTGCAGTAGAATAAATTATTCCTATATTATTTTTTATGTAAAATTATAATGTGCTGCAAAATATATGCAGTATAAACCTTTTCGTTTGAATATATCTGAGAGTGATATTTTCTCACCTTCCCAGCTCAGCAGAACTTTTACTTTGGAAATTATATATTTATTTCTTTTCCAGGCAGTTGTCCATGAAAATGAGGGCTTGCTGGGGTACATCTACTGTGACTTCTTCCAACGAGCTGACAAACCACATCAGGTAACAACTGCGGACTGACTTCACTGGTGGTTTTGCTTGAGTAAGGACTACAGTATTAGGGTCATTTACTATTAATATAAGTCCAGCAACATACATTTGGACTTAAACTAGCACTCAGATAAATTCACACATATCAAGACCACCTGTAAGGCCAAACGTCATTCTAGAAAAGTCTATAATGTATTTAGATTCTAGGAATACTTAATTCCAAAGTATATATAATAACACTGATTGTTCAACTTCCTTTAAACTTTTTATTTTTGCCAGTAACTTCCTTTTAATAAGCCCCACATATGTTGAATCCTTAGATACTACACTGACAGGCACTATGAAAATCCTAAAATAAGCAGTTTTTTGAGAGTTAGTGCCTTCTTATTATCTACCTGCTGCTTATGAACAACCAATATCTGAAATCAAATGCACTTTGTTCCAAGGAAAAAGTCCAGAATGTCAGCTGGATCATTTCTTAAACCTCACGTTAAATGGATGAAGCTGTCTACAATTTTTAGACATGCTGACTACCACCGTGGTGCCAGTCTATAAACTACAAAACAAAATACAACAGAACCTCATTAATTGGCATTAATGACTGAGAAATGTTTTGCAAATGCCTGAATTTTATGAATATGTGAATAAGCAAACACACACTGTGAAACAGCATTATTATTTATTTTGTCAAGTGTGGTTTGGTTTTAGTTATTTTTGCTAACACTTTGTAACGTTCTGCGATATATTTTATAAAAGAATGATGTCTTAATAAGATGTCTCCTCACGATAGAGCTTGCTGTTAAAACTCTGCCAATTAATGGGGAGAGAGACTGTATATGACCTATAGTATTTGTAGGTCAGCGAAGTTCTGATGTGACAATAAACTAAGTCTTTTTGGGAAAGATGGGAATTTTAACCTTTTGGATATTTACTCCTTAGATGGTTTAAACTTAAACATGCTGCTTTTAGAAAATAAAATTTTGTTCAAGACGTTAAAGCTATTGCAATATTTTGTTTTTATCTTTATGAAATAAAAGAATCTTTTAACATTATTATAATCTCAAGTAAAAAATAGCAAACAGAGATGGGAAAGTATAATAAAGACTGGCTCAAATTTTGCTATGTTACATTGAAGCAACTCTATTGAAGTTAATGGGATTGCATTGGTGTCACAGAGCAGAATAGGACTCTTACTGTTAAGACATGCAGCATTTATTTAATACTGTTAATGTGACAACATTATCTGTATAGCATGGCTTTTTCTGAGTGGTTATTTTATCTTCAAAGGACTGTCACTTTACAATTCGTGGAGGCAGATTAAGGGAAGATGGAGAATACCAGCTCCCTGTTGTTGTTCTTATGCTGAGTCTGCCCCATTCGACTAGGAGTTCACCCACATTACTAACCCCTGGCATGATGGAGAATCTGTTCCATGAAATGGGACATGCTATGCATTCCATGCTGGGACGAACTCGGTACCAACATGTCACTGGTAAGACATCAGGAATAGTGATTTTTTGTTAAATGTTTGAATGAATAATTTGCACTTATTAATTTCCTGAAGTAGGGAGTATGTATTTAAATAACTGTGGTGTCTTGAACCTGGTAAGCCAGTAGTGAGGTAGGTAGTTTCGTTTAGTTTAGTTCTTCAAACTGCATTTTAAAATTAAGTGAGCAGCTATGGAGTAATTTTGTCTGCAGGGTTTGAGTGGGTTCCAAAGAGGAGGGCTCTAGACTGTTCTCAGTGGTACCAGATGACAGAACAAGGAGTAATGTTGCAGTGGGGGAGGTTTAGATTTAGGTTGGATATTAGGAAAAACTTTTTCACTAGTAGGGTGGTGAAGCACTGGAATGGGTTACCTAGGGAGGTGGTGGAATCTTCTTCCTTAGAGGTTTTTAAGGTCAGGCTTGACAAAGCCCTGGCTGGGATGATTTAGTTGGGGACTGGTCCTGCTTTGAGCAGGGGGTTGAACTAGATGACCTCCTGAGGTCCCTTCCAACCCTGATATTCTATGATTCTATGTATTTCTTAATCTTCCAAAATATTGTATAATCTTTTAAATTTTATTAGGGTATTACAGATCTTTATATCATAGTGCAGGTTTCAGTGACAAGCCTGTGAAAAGTCACATTTCCAATTAACCCTCTACACCTGTTGATTCAATTTATGATCTCTGTTTACTGTCTTGACTCTGTTAGCACATAGGAAAAGTATAACTTACTCTTGAAGTGCAACCTGGAAGTATATTGCAGCATCATACAAAGTATCACAATTCAGATGCCTGGCTGCTTGGCTGGCAAGATTGGAGATTGAAAAGCAGCATGCTCAGTCCTTGGGATAGGATCATGAACAAGGATGAAAGGAGCTTTTCCTTCAGAGTTAAGACAAGGACTGTTCTATGTTTGATTCAGCTATCACTTTCCTTAATTGAAACTTTAACTCTGCTCTGAAGGACAGAAATTTAGAGTAATCCTTGACCTCAAATTTTCTTTTTCCTTTTTCATATCAGTTTGTTGTAAGTCTACTTACCACTCCCTCTGGGATGCTGTGAGAATTCCTACAGCCTCCCGATATTAGTTTGATTTTCAGAGTCCCAATTACAAAAAGTGAAATTGGTCCCCTTTCCTGCTAAGGAATCCAACAAACTCTTTCTTGCTGTCCCTTTGATGCTTTCTAGTGGTGTTACCCAGTGCCCTGCAAGCTCCCCTCTCAACCAGTTCTGCTTGTAGTAATAGAATAATGGGTTGATTGAAAGTAAATTGAGCTCAGCTTGCACCCAACATAAAAATATGATGATCCTGGGTTGTAAATGATTTAGAAAACTTATTGTGAAAAAAATTGCATCAAAAGTGATTTTTTAAAAAAAGAATACATTTGCAATATGGAAATTCCAAAGCCAGGCTGTACATTTTGTTAGTTGGTAAACAAAACAAATTGGTAATTTATCAGCGTGGAATTTAGTATGTCGTCTTATCACAAATAAATGAACGTGAATGAACACACTGCCTACCAAGTCACATATCACCAGACATTCACAAAAGGGGAGGATAGTGCATATAAGAAAAAAAAAGAGCTCCTTTTTCATTGTCAGTCCTTTTCAAACCATGGCACTCAACATCAGTGTACTGGATGGCAGCTGGCCAGCTGTGTGGCCCTGCTCTCATCTTTGGCAAACAGGTCGGAGTCCTGGTTTTGTCCAGACTGGTTGGCACATCATATACTGCATTTAATATTTGCAAACAGTTCAGAAAGTTATTTTAAGTGGCTGTGTCAGCTGACTTGAGCTTGTGGGGCTAAAAGTTGCAGTGTAGATGTTCCCACTCAGTCTCGAGCCCAGGCTCTGAGACCTCCTTCCCTAGTCATGTGGCTCTAGCCTGAGCCCAAATATCTGCACTGCAATTTTTAGCCCCACAGACCAAGCCCCATGAGCTTGACCTGGGCCCTGTGACTCAGTTCCATGGTTTTTTACTGCAGTTTAGACATGCCCTAATACACATGCAGCGAAATTTGAGGTTGGAAGTGATATTTGCTTAAAGAGGTTGTTTCTTCAGGGAAGGAGATAGCTTAACATTGGGGTCAGGTAGGAAATAAAATAACTGAGGACTTGCTATTCCTTACTCAAATTTATGTTGCTGCTGTATATACAGCTTTGGTTCACTGCCGTCTCATTTTGTCTAGTACCTCTCAGTGTTGCTGTACAGTGCTGATAACACAGAGCTAGAGTGAAGGTGATCAGGGAAGAGAGAGAGGATTTGGGGGTTGTGCTTTTTAAAACACCATTGTGTGACTGCAAATAATTTACTTCCTCAAATTTATTTAGAACATGTTTTGAACCTGCAAAAATGCTTTCACCTGATGATTGCGTTGTTAAGAAAGGCCAATAAAAACCAGAGATATGTGAGCTCAGCAAACAGATGGGAGATAAGAACAAGGATTGCGAGTGGGATTAATGCAGAGTTTGATTTACATTGTGACTGGATTTAGGTTTAGGACAATTCAGAAGATTTGGTGTTTTATGTAGGGCCAGATTGGCTGCAGCTTGGTTTATTTTAGCAAGGTGTGGTCCACAGCTTCATAAAGTGCCTCTCCCAGCTGTTCAAATATTTTTTTACTTTGTGATTTATAGTAAAATGTGTAGGATAATAATGAAGTTTTTCTGCCAATATGTACCGTAATGGTATAGAAATAAAATATTGACTTAAGGAATGAAAGACTATTACAGTTCATTAGAAGTCCAAATTAAATGCTAACGAGCTCTTGGAAAGATAGAATTATGTGTGCTAATGTAAATAGCTGTATACTCATATTCTCAATCTTTTCCTTCCTTAGGGACCAGATGTCCTACTGATTTTGCTGAAGTTCCCTCTATCCTGATGGAGTATTTTGCAAGTGACTATCGAGTGGTTAATCAGTTTGCAAGGCATTTTCAGACTGGCCAGGTAGGAAAAATGAACATACAGACTATTTAAAATATTATAAGCAGATTTGTTAAATGAGTTAATTTTTTCAGTTTTCATTTATAAGGACGTATTAAGACAACAGTAAACTTTGGTAACATTAACCTTATATTTTAATTTATATCTAATGGTTGACAAAAGAATCATTTACCTTCCCCACAATAAGAAGCACACAGTGTATAAAAGGAAATTGAATCTCTACATTTGAAATTGTACTGGCAGTTTTAAACTTTCAACCAAAATCATTTTGCAAAGGTTATACAAAAAGTGGTACAATAAATAAGCTACTCTACGAACCAAATGATGTGAAAAACAGCTTTTAATATTAATACCAAAGTTAGAAATTCAGTGTCTTTAATATTATTTTTGCTCTGACTTTATATAGTGTTAAATCATATTGTCACAAAATCATGGAAAATAATGGGGGATCAACAGTATGAGGCATTTCTGCTTCCAGAGCAGGATTGTTCACATAGGGTACTGAACTGCTTTAACTAGTTTTAAACACTTCAAGTTATTGTTGCACTGCTTCACCTAAGGTACCCGCCCCCCGAAATGTTGCCTAAGTGTGCCTTTTCTTAGTTATATCCCAGTAATCCTGCCTGTATGTATGGCCTTGTACCACTCTGTCCAATTCCTTCCCTCTTTTGTGTTTACACTTTACAAGGGCTTACAGACAGTGCTCAGATTTTCCCTGGGTTCAGATTTTTAGAAGCAATCTCCGTTTTTGCAATTGCTCCTGCTGGCACAAATTCTAGTAGATGTCTGACTGTCTGCACCCACAAACTGGGTAGCTATCTATCTAAGGACAGTATTTGCATATGCAGTACACAGCAGGTGCAAAATTGTGCCTGCCAAAATTGAGGCTTAGTTGAGACTTATCTGAAAATTTGGCCCTTATTCACTGTGCTCAGCCTGCACTTCTCACTCAGGCACCTCTACACTTTCTCCCACCTGTTCCCATACTTGAGGGGAAAACTCCATAAAATCCCTGTCCTCTTTCACATTCCTTCTTAAGATTTACCTGTAAAACCTGCCATCTGACAGTGGCTAGGCTGGTGGCAAGACGAGACGACCAGTTTAACTGCAAAGCTTCCTTATTTTGCTGTCATCTTGTCCTTGCATCTCTCTCTCTTTCTCTCTCTCTCTCTTGCCCGTTTCTTCCTTCTGTTGTGTCTTGTAATATTACTTGACTGTGAACTCTCTGGGGCAGGAACTTTTTTGTTTTTGTTGTTAATTTCAATGTACAGTGCCTAATACAGTGAGGCCCTTATCCTGGGTTGGGGCTTCGAGGAGTCGCTGAAATACAAATAATAATAACAATAATCGATATGTATCCAGTTCTTTTAGTCTTGTCTCTAATTAAATCCCTTAATAATTTCACGGTTGTTCTGGGAACTTTCTTCATTTTGCCTAAATCTTTAATGTAATTCATTTTACTGGGGCCATAGTGTATGGAACCAGCAGTTCAGTGGAAAAGTACTATATATTAGAGTGTTTTATCTTTGCAGTTATGTTTTGAGAACATATAAAATGTTTGGTTTGTTTCTGGTCATTTTGCCTCTTTTACTTTACTTTAGATATTTTAGATAGGTGATTTTCAAACTTTTGTACTGGTGACCCCTTTCACACAGCAAGCCTCTGAGTGCGACCCCCGTTGTAAACTAAAAACACTTTTTTATATTTAACACTATTATAAATGCTGGAGGTGAAGCGGGGTTTGTGGTGGAGGCTGACAGCTCGTAACCCCCAGTAATAACCGTGTGACCCCCAGTTTGAGAACCCCTGCTTTAGATAATGTTGGAAAACTTGGGTATGTAACCTACAGAACGGTAGCATAAGAAAAGTACACTCAATTTCGTGGTGAAAATTAGTAGTAGTAGAACGGAGTCATTTTAGGGATTTATTAGGAATAATTATTCTGTTGACCAAACCAAAATACAGTGAGGTCCTTTCTAATATTTGCTTAGTAAGCCCACTACATGAATGCATTTCCACTTGAAAGTTACCCTAATTGATCTTGAAACGTTACATCTCTTAAATTAGTACATATTCTGTGTATCAACTAAAGCGTGCTCTTTAGCACCACAAACTTCAGTGGGTGAAGTTTTCACCTCATGAGGCATTTGGATATTTGCCAGATTATACAAGACAAATATCTTCTTAACAGTCTGATCCAAAACCCATTGATGTCCATGGAAAGAGTTGACTTTGGATCAGTCCCTAAATGTTTTTAAAGTAAAATGTTAGTGCAACAAGCCAACCAGTGTAACATGTTAACTCCTTATTAACAGTCTTTTAATCATTTTTCCAACAGCAAAAATTTTGTTGTCAACCTTGGTAACTAACTGTAAACTTAGGAGTACTCATTCAGTTCAAAATAAACTTGTTGAATTTACTCCTGTCTCATTCTTCCCTAGAGATTTATGAATCAGGATAAGTGCAATCCAAACAATACAAAAGTTTTTGGCACATTTATATTGATAAATATATGTTTTCACTATGTTACCACACATAACATTTTCACATTACAGCATGCCTACAGAATCTCATCCCTCATCAGTTTTGGATTCCTGCGTTAAAGCTCACTCAGATGTTTTTTGACATAAAGTGATTCTATGTCAGGCTCGGACAAGGATCCCTTCACCATAAGCAGAGGAAATTAGAAGAAAGCGCTGGATGGGACAGAGTGACCATACCTGGCTAGCTGTTCGCAGGGCCGCCCGGGGTGGGGGGGGCAATTTGCCCCGGGCCCCACAGGGGCCCCCACGAGAATTTTTCGGGGCCCCTGGAGCAGGGTCCTTCACTCGCTCTGGGGGCCCCGGAAAAGTCTCACGGCGCCCGGGCCCCCGAAGTGTCTTCCGCTCCGGGTCTTCGGCAGCAATTCGGCAGCGGGGGGTCCTTCTGCTTTGGGACCCACTGCCGAAGTGCCCCGAAGACCCGTGGCTGGGGGTCCTTCCACCCTGGGACCCGCTGCCAAAGTGCCGGGTCTTCGGCGGCGGGGGCTGCCCGCCGCCAAAGACCCCAGGCCCCCTGAATCCTCTGGGCGGCCCTGGCTGTTCATGCATGGTAACAAAACACAGTTTATATTTGTTAAGCCATTTCAGAGATACTAAGCAAGTGAATGATATATCAGAAATCTGTTTCAGATGCTTTATTAGCCAAGCTTCAGATTACTCAAGCATGTAGTGTGTTGCATCCACAGTGGTGATCTGCAGTTAATTCCTCAAAGCAGGAGACTATTACATAGCATGAGAAACTTTCAACAGACATCTATAAAGTCATAAACATTCAGTATTATATTTCAGTAGTATGAGAGTAATTGGAAATATTTTGCTGTCTGCTTCTATAGTAACTTTGTGTGGTTAGTTAGAATAGCTTGTATAGTATCTATTATAATTGAAATTATTGGTGAGGCTAGCTCTCTCTCCGTTTGTGCCTTGGGAACTGCACTATCTAATGTTGCTTACTGGAGGTTCCCATAGTATTACATGCCTTACCAAAGTGGTAAACATCTGCTTTCATATGGGACACTCAATCCTGTAAGGTGTTGAGCACCAACAACTCCTGTTGAAGTTAGTAGGAGTTAAGGGTGTTCAGCACCAGTGTTTTCATCATTTGGCAGGTTTTAACCCATATAACATGTTGTTGAAATAAATATAAAAACTGAAAAATGATTACATTCTGCATTCTCTGGGAAGTTTAAGTGTAGCGTTGCTTAAGTATTCTGAAGTTATCTGATCGCATATGGATTCAGAGCATGAGCACATTTGATCTTCGGGGAAAAACATCTGAAAGAGATTTGTGGAACATCATTTACTGCTTTGTGTCTTCAAAATGGTTTAAATCTAAACCATGTTTTGTTGCAGTTCACAAGCTAAGAACCAGATACTATATCCCATTTAGCACTTTCTTTTAAATTTCTTCTGCATTGGGTGTAGATACTTGCCCTTGTATGGCATAGAATTATTGTGTGCCAGGGAGCAATTGAATTGAGTGAATGTTAATGTAGGAATTCAATTTTGCAGGGGGACAAGACTGGATTAGGCTGCAAGATTAGGAATGGAGCCTGGAGCTACTGTGTGGCATGTGAGGTTTTGAACTGCTGTTTTTTAGTGTTAATTTTTAAAATTTAGATTATATTTGTAAACCACTGTCTAGAATCTAAATAAATCTGCTTTTCCTTTCTTTAGTCAGTCTTCAGAAATTTAGGAAGCTAATGTAAAAGATTTCAGTGTCTCGGATTTACATATGAATAAATTGTAGAAATTAGGAAAAAATACCTATTTATTACTATAGTAGTCATCAGTAGCAACTGCTTTATTTAAGCTTGCTCAGTAGATTCTTTAATAAACCCCTGGTTTCACACACTTATAACTTTACAGAAATTGATCTTTGGGGTTCAATTTTCCATGCTTGGTCTCTGCCTGGAGGTGATTTTTTTGTGTAGAAAGTTTGAGCAAAATTCCCTTGAGCTGTTTGAGTTTTGTGAATATGAAAACAAAATCCACTGTATCCATTATGAAAATTATTCTAACCACACTCTTGGAAAAAAATGGCCATGGCACAAATAGCTGGAGTGTGAAACTTGGCATAGGTATTAGCACCAAATTCTGTTTCTTACACAAACTAGGCATCTCATTAATTTCACTTATGAATAAAGGGACTCTAACTGTGGCTTACTGCTCCCTATAAAGTCAGTTGTAGTAGGATAAGGTCCTGGGCTCAGAGTCTTCATTGAGGTTTGGTTCCTGGCTTGTTGTATGGAAAGGAGTTGGTTTTGATTTTTAAAACATATGAACATTTGAAAATTGAGTATATACAGCAGAAAAATTATTCTATAGAAACACTCTTAAAGATACATAAGTATTACGCACATGTGTGCAGCTGGATAAAGGCCTGAAAGTCATGAAAAG
Organism: Mauremys mutica; assembly: GCF_020497125.1. Taxonomy (NCBI): domain Eukaryota; kingdom Metazoa; phylum Chordata; order Testudines; family Geoemydidae; genus Mauremys; species Mauremys mutica. The sequence continues at coordinate 322,123,117 of NC_059072.1, forward strand.
ACTCACTTTGTCTTCTATGGTTTTGGATTTGTTCATAAGTGCGCACTGATGGGTTTAAAGGAACTTAGAATTTTCACTGGCAAAATTAGCAAAACTGAGTCCAAAAAGCTAGCCAGCACCAAAGTAATAGTTCTTCGAGTGCTGGTTCCTCTGTGTTTTCCACTGTGGGTCCACATGCATCCAGAGTCGGAGAATTCTTGCAAGCAGCATCCATTGGTTTACACATGTGCCATAACTCTCTTTATGCCTCAGATCAAGGAATAAAGGGCAGAGTGGACCAACCACCTCTCTAGTTCCTTCTTATCACCACATGGCCTGGGTCAGAACCTCCAGTGTACGGAGCTGCTGCTTCCTCATAGTTATTCTTTGATCCGTAAATATTTCAAAATTGGCCTTAGTGCTTTTGTATATAGTTTTTTCTAGTCAGATAGATTTCCCCACCTCTGGGACCCCCTCCCCCTTATCCGGCTATGAGTATTGGACTATGCCCAGAATTCTGGGCTTCAAAAACTTGTGTCCTGTCCTTGTTATTTCTCTGTTAACGAAGACCATAAACACTGCCTGTCTTGCCTGGAGGAGGAAACACAGCTAAGGAAAGCGTATGCCACGCTTTCCTTAGCTGTACCGGTGAGGCATGGGAATTCCAGCTTAGAAAGTACCTTATGGAGAAGGCCATGCGGCTGCAGTCGGACCCAGACTGTGGGACCTGTACATTGGCCTGACTCAACACGGAGTGTGTCTCCCGCTGCAAAGTAAGACCCTGCTGCAAGGGAATCCTTTCCTATAGACACTCAGTTAGGGTCTCATTGAGAAGGCAGGAAATGCTCTCATAAGCAGGTCACCCTCTAAGTCTACCTCGAAGACAACCAGTACCACTCTGCGTAAATGGAGCAGGTCTTATCTAAATATTCTTTAACCTTTGCTGGCTTCCACGTTCTGGTTAGCCTCGTGCTACAACACAAGAAGGAACAGTTCATGTGCGGGACCAAGGGACACTGCCACCAAAGTTTTCCAATCAGCAGCACAGGGACTCAAGCACACCTACAGTGGAGCACCCATAGGGGGACACACATCAAAGAACTATCATTACTATGAAAGGTGAGTAACTTATTTCCTCCCATAACACTCCTGCCATTGGTCTTATGGAAAATTCAACAGGACAGGGCATGAATCATCCTCATCACCCCAGACTGACCCAGACAATTTTGGTTCCCAAATCTCCTACGAATGTATTCTTGTTGTTGTTAGTTTTAGTTATATATTATAGACGTATAGAAAGAGACCTTCTAAAAATATTAAAATGTATTAATGGCACGCGAAATCTTAAATCAGAGTGAATAAATGAAGACTCGGCACACCACTTCTGAAAGGTTGCCGACCCCTGCCCTAATCAGTACCTTCCTGCCAGTAAGGATGTCTACTCCTCACTGAGACTTAAACCTTGTACTTTTGGCTCTCACTAAGCTTACACCCTTTGAACTGCTAGCTATATGTCCCATGTCTCACCTGTCCATGAAAGTTGCTTTCTTTATAGCCATCACCTCAACTAGAAGGGTAGGTGAGCTCAGAGCCCTAATGGCGGACCCAGGATACACCATATTCTGTAAGGACATAGTCTCATTACAACTATATCCAAAGTTCACAACAAGGTAGTTTTGGAGTCGCAAAGTAATGCAATTGGAAAACCTAATCCCAGCTATACATATAAAATGGTGGGATCTAAATTAGCTTTTACCATTCATGAAAGGGATCTTGGAGTCATTGTGGATAGCTCTCTGAAAAGTTCTTCCTCGGTGTGCAGCGGCAGCCAGAAAAGCTAATACACCTCTACCCTGATATAACACAACCCGATATAACACGAATTCAGATATAACTCGATAAAGTGGTGCTCCAGGGGGGCGGGGCTGCGCACTCCGACGGATCAAAGCAAGTTCGATATAATGCGGTTTCACCTATAACGCGGTAAGATTTTTGCGGCTCCCGAAGGCAGCGTTATATTGGGGTAGAGGTGTATAATGTTAGGAACCGTTAGGAAAGGGAGAGATAATAAAACAGAAAATATCATAATGCCTCTATATAAAGCCATGGTACACGCACACCTTGAGTACTGCATGCAGTTCTAATCACCCCATCTCAAAAAAAGATATATTGGAATGGGAAAAGATACAGAGAAGGGCAACAAAAATGATTAAGGGTATAGAACAGCTTCCATATGTGGAGAGATTCAGAAAACTGGGCCTTTTCAGCTTGGAAAAGAGACAGCAAATGAGGAGATATGATAAAGGTCTATAAAATCATGAATGGTGTGAAGAAAGTGAATAAGGAAGTGCTGTTTACCCCTTCCCATAACACAAGAACCAGGGGTCACCCGATGAAATTAGTAGGCAGGAGGTTTAAAAGAAAAAGAAGTTCCATATGTACTTGTTAATTAGCCCGTTTATAAGCTGACCCCCCAAGATGGATAGGTAAAAATGGCAAAAACTGTATGACCTTTTCATAAGCTGACCCTATATTTATGGCCCGTCAGGGTAAGTCGCTAGCAGGATAGGACGTTTTGTTTACCTGGAGCATTCGCAGGCATGGAGCCCCTCAGCTCCCAGTGGCCGCGGTTCACCATTCCCAGCCAATGGGAGCTGCGGGAAGTGGCAGCCAGCAAATCCCTCGGCCCGCACCACTTCCCACAGCTCCTATTGGCTGGGAACGGCGAACCACAGCCACTGGGAGCTGAGGGACTCCGTGCCTTCGAACACTCCAGGTAAAGAAAACGACAGTGTATTAAATATTCAATAATTCAATAGAGCTTAAAATTTTCAAACTCTGTTGTAGACCCATTGATAAGCCGACCCCCGCACTTTAATGCTTTACTTTTTTACCAAAAAAATTCGGTTTATGAACGGGTATATACGGTACTTCTTCACACATTGCACAGTCAACCTGTGGAACTCATTGACGGGCTGTGAAGGCCAAAAGTATAACTGGGGTCGAAAAAGAATCCAGTTCCTGGAGAATAGGTCCATCAATGGCTATTAGCAAAGATTGTCAGAGATGCAACCCCTTGCTGTGGGTGTTCCTAAACCTGTGTCTGGCAGATGCTAGGACTGAATGACAGGGGATGGATGACTCGATAATTGCCCTGTTCTGTTCATTCCCACTGAAGCATCTGACATTGGTTGAAAGATGGGATAGTGGGACTATTGGCTGACCCAATATGGCCGTTCTTATGGTCACTTACATGTAAAAGGATTGACTGGATTTTTTTTTTTTCCAAAACTGCATGCATTGGAGGAGAGGAGATTTCATTCCCTCAATGTATGACAAACTAGTCCTTTATCTACAAAGGACAAAACTAATTAGAAAATCATCTAGACTATTTTTGCCAAAGACGAATGAATTTGAGGTCAAGCAATCGCCTACCAGAAGCTCTCTAAATGGATCTCAGGCTGTACTTTGCTCTGCTACCAGCTGTCACATCTTCCTGCCCTCAGAGGTAAGGGCTCATTCTGTAAGAGCACAAGTGACAACAGTACCAAGGAAGTACCTCTAATTGACATTTGCAAGGCAGTTACGTGGTATTTCCTCCACACGTGAAAGACGTTATGTGCTAGTACTGGATACCTCTGTTGATGCACCCTTTGGGACAGCAATCCTTTGGATGGCTCTTCCACTTGTATCCTTGCACCCTTTTTCTACTTGAATACTGCTTGTCAGTCACCCGCTGTGGAGTATACGTATGGACCAGTGCTTGAAGAAAAAGAAAGTTACTTACTTTGTTGTAATGGGAGGTTCTTCAAGATGTGAGGTCCCTATCTGCATTCCACTACCTGCCCTCCTCCTCCTCTGCTTTGCATCATTCCTGATTCAGGGTAGAGAAGGAACTGGAGTGGTAATTGGACTGCTTCACCCTTTATGTCCTCAGTTTGAGGTATGAGGACTATAGCACATGTGCAGACCCGCATACACTGCTTGCAATAATTCTCCAACTCCTAGTGCATGTACACCCGGAGGGGGATACAGATAGGGAACACACATCTTGAGGAACCACCAGTTCCCACAAGGTAAGCAGCTTTCTCTTCAAGAAGATGCATACCAAGCTTATTATTTTTCCTTAAAAACACCCACACACAAAAAACAAACCTCTAGGAAATTAAATACAATACAGATACCCATGTTAATATTGAGATTCCACTGCACAGTTAAAATAATAGAAATGCAAATGTTAAAGCTCCAAGAATGTTAATTAGACCACCTTGTGGACATGTACTATTTTGTGTTCCCGGTTTTCTTGTTAAATGTGTAGCAATGTGATGGTGGTGAATGCCTAAACTAAACCATTTTTCAACTTCATGCCTTTTTGGATGCTAGCTTGAAAAAGTCATTGTCTCAACCGTTTGTGAGTTTATTTATTTCCAGTATTATAGGCAGATGGAATTACAAAGGTGGTGGTTTATTAATCTAATTAAAGAAATGGGCCTGGATAGTCAGAATTATTACTATGATTCTGTTACTTCTTTTGGGGTAAGATAAATAATAGTTCTATAGCTGGACCTTTAACTCAGTTGCTTGTTGTTGGGGCTATTGCTGCTTTTGGCAAGGAGACAAAGTGGAAGAGAGAGCAAAATAGAAAAGTATGGGGAAAGACAGCTTTCTGTTGATGTCTGCAAGAACTGGTGTGTTGGTCAGTCATGGATAGGTGCCTGAGGCAGATGAATCAGCCATGACAGGAGCATATCTAAACCTTGGCTTGCTTCCCCAGTCCAGAATGCCATCTGGCTGGTCTCTGCAGGTCTCTCTCTTTCCAGTGGCTCTCGAACTAGACTAGGCTTGATAGGCCGCCTCATTCTGTCATGCTGTTTTTGCTGACCAAAGTCTCTATTTTTTGAGTTCCATGTCCTCATCGTTTCCCCAGTGAAACCTAACTTCTGACACCAATTTTAGCCATTGTTTTCTTCTTGCTTGTGAATTATCCTTTCAACACAGCCCTTGGGTGTTGATATTATTACCGGTAGTTGATATTAGACTATACAATTAATCACTATATCCTATTAGTCACAAACCCTCATATTGTAGAATATCACTTGTCTCTGTGAATCTTTATGATTTCCCCTGAACTCATGAGATAGATGTAATTTACTTAAAATGATCAGCTGTTCTTCTCTGCTTCTCATACTGATGCTATGTCTCAGGTGAAAGGACAGAGTCTTGCTGCTGTTGTGGCACTTGTATAGCTACAAGAGTACACATAAAACAAGTTGGTAGGCTGAATGAGGGCAAGCAGTTCTTTCTACATCTTCAGCAGCAACTTTTTGGAGAGCTGTCTCTCTGGTCCTTTGGCGAGGGAGATTTGGTGAGCACAGAGAGCGACCAGTGCCCATCTCTATTTGCTCCTTGCACTTGGACTCAAGGAGCTGGGGAACATAGTAGAAACTCCCATCAGAGCAGATTATGAAGAAGAAGAGAATAGTGGAGTGAAAGCAGTGGCTGAATTTCCATATTTTCCCTGCCATGAGAGCACCTGTTCACTTTTCCAGTATAGTGAGAGGATTTCTATATTCACTCTTCCAGTGTAGCAGAAGCATGGCAGTGAAGAGAAATAGTCAATTGTAAGTTGTGGATTAGAGCTGCTGAGAGTGCATGAGCTAAGTTAGGGGGTGAGGTGGTTTGTCCTACATAGCCCATGGAGAGTGTGATATCACTTGCACTGTCTGTCCCCATCACAGAACCTCACTGTTGTATGTTCCTGTGAACTGCAAACCTGGATTCCCCATTTTAGTTAGGATTTGTAGGATTGTGGTTTACCAAAATGCCTATGAGTGAATTTCTAGTGTTTTGTTCTGTTTTAAATTGCATACTGTCTGACAGCTGCTATACTTAAATTTATCTTAATGTTGTTTTAAACGGCCAAAATATAAAACGGTATAAATCAGTTGTGCTGAAAGAGCCAATTTGATTTGAAGTGTAGCAGTGATCTTGGCTGTAGCATTTGTTAAAAGTTATAACTATATAAATTATATACATCCACTGCTGCTAAGATTTTAGGTGTTCAGATTTTGTAATGCAGAAAAAAAATTGCAAATTAAAGCTACATATCCAATTTTCGTTATTGTACTGTATCCAAAATGTATATGTTGGTTGTTGGTGCTTAATAACAAAATGTGCTTAAACATGGATCAGGCACAAAGTTTCTTCCATCAGGCTGTCATCTTGCATACATTTATGTGCTCATTTATTTCCATGATGAGTGGTCGTTGAAGTACTTGCAGGATAGGGAGCAAAATGCACATAGATAGGACAAAATGCACTGGCAGATGTAGAGGAAGAATTATGTAACCTAAATAATTTGTCATCTGCAAATTTTGCTATTTCATTATTTACCTCTCTTTTCAGATGATTAATAAATACAGTAAACAATAATGGACTTAGTACAGAACTGTGAGGCACCTGCTGTTAACTTTTGTCTATTATGAAAATTTAACATTTATTCCTATTCCTTTTCCCCCTGTCTCTTAGGTCTGGTCCACACTAAGAAGTGGGGTCGAACTAGGGTACACAAATTCAGCTACGTGAATAGCGTAGCTGAATTCGAAGTACCCTAGTTCGAACTACTCACCCGTCCAGACGCCACGGAATCGAAGTCCGCGGCTCCAAGGTCGACTCCGCCAACGCCTTTTGCAGTGGTGGAGTACTGGAGTTCGAACTATCGCTTCCGGAGTTCGAACTATCGCGTCCAGATTAGACGCGATAGTTCGAACTCCGAGAAGTCGAACTCACCACGTTGACCCGGCTCGTAAGTGTAGACTAGCCCTTAGCTAATTTTTGGTCCAGGACAGTACTTTGCCTCGCACAGTATGATTCTTGGTTTCTTTGGTAGTCTCTTGAGAGGGACCTTGTAAAAGACTTTTGAAAATATAAATAAATAGTGAGCTGGTTCTCCTTCATCCGCTACTTTGACACATTCAAATAATTTTAATAGACTAGTGAAACATGATTTTTGTTTGCAGAAACTGTATCATATCATCATCTTCCACTGTTTTATTATTCTATTTTAAATCTGTTCAGCCAGTTTACCAGGTACTAATGTAATGCTTACTGATCTGTAATTCCCAAATCATCCAGGAGTTTTTAAATATTTATTTGTTTGTTACCTTCCAGTCTGCTGGTACAGTAGCTGTTTTTTTAAATTAAAAATTACCTATCTTTGCTAGCAACTCAGCCACTTGATACTCGAGCTCCTTCAGAACTCTTGGATATAGGGCCTGGTAAATTGTTGCTTTTAAAATTATGAATTTCTTCCAGTGCTTTTCCAGTCTCTGAAAATACCTCATCTTTATTGCCTACTCTGGATCTACTCATTTTTGGTATCTCCCTGATATTGTCAGCCATGAAGACTTATGCAAGGATGTTTTTCTAAAAGATATGCTCTAGGAATGTTTTTTGGGGGAAGTTCTGTGGCATGAGGTCAGAATGGATAATCACAATGGTCTGTTCCGGCCTTGAAAGATATGAATCCCTTTTATTTCTCAGCAATGTCCTTATCATCCTTAATTGCTCCCTTTCACAACTGATTATCCAGAAGACCCACTGATTCTTTCGCAGGCTTCTTGCTTCCAATATACTAACCTTTAACTATTTGCTCTTAAAAATCCATCTAAGACCACCTAATTTCCCTCTTCCATATTGCCTGATGCTATTTATTTCCTGTTTATTGGCTTCAGTAAGGTCAGATTTCCATATTTTGAGAGCGATCTGGTGCTAATAGTCAGTTATGGTCTACTCTTTGCCTTCCTGGTTCCATTTTTATTCAACAGCACACATGCTGTCTGACGCTGTTATTTTAAGTGGTATCCGTGCCACATCTAAGCAATTTACTTCCTTTACTTTCAATTTGGGGCTTTTTTGGCTAGCCCCTCTTCATTTTATGGAAATCTTCCTGTCCAAAGTTTAGTATCACTGTGTCAGGTTTTGGTACTGTTCTCTCCTCCTAGGATGTTAAATATTGAGGTCAGTATTACATTGTGGTTCAGCTACTTTTAATTCTTAAATTAATGCCTGTGCATTAAGTAAAACCAAGTTGAGAAGCAATAATTTAATCTGAGAAATTGCTTCTCTAACCTTTGTCCCATTGTGCTATTAGACCAGTCTGCATATGATTAGTTGAAGTAATCCATTATTAGCCTGTTAACCTTTGCTGCCTTTTTATCTGTCTTTACACTCAATATCCTTTTCTTGATCTGGAGGCCAACAATATAGCTAAATTCCTATTCCAAAAATAATCACATACTTCTAAACGAGGAGTCTTCTATATTCAGGAAAGAAATAGCACTGGAATAATAAGAGTATTGCAGGACAGAGTTAATGTCCATTGGTCCAGTTCTGCAGGTTGAAATTTAACAGCTGTGTACATTATGACTGGCAAAATAGCAAGTACTATTGTCTCCCATTCTCAGGACTATACTGCATTTATCTGGGGAAAAGACATTACAAGGTCCTGACAAGTGGCTGCAAAAAAAGGTTGTGCAACTTGAGATTTCTTATCTGTTTTTAACTTCCGGATTCCATTTAGTTAATTGCTAACTTTTTTCTGACTTTGGTATAATTTGGTATGCAATTGTTATGTATTTTTATTTTATGAACATCAACATAGTTTGGTTTGGAGTCATATCATTTGTGCAGAATCTAAACATATGGCTATGGGATCAGAATCTGTAAACTTTGATGTATTTCTTCTTAAACACTTCATCACACTGTAAAACTTCAGGTATGCTTTTTGAGTTCTGTGTAATAGCAAACATCTGTGTTACAGTGCAGAACCATTGCATAATATTGTTTAACATAATAGCAAGAACTGAGTTATTTTAACTCTGATTAACATACTTTAAAATACTTACAAAAAGAATATGCTTATTGGGAAAACTGATTTATTGAACTGCCTAAAGATGGACTGACAAGAAATGTAGGGCCAGACATTCACCTACCAGTATTTTGAAAGATATGGCATTGAACAGTCTCTGGAAGTATTTATAGAGATCTAAATGGAAAAGGGAAAACTAGACTGAAGATTGGGAAAAATCAGTCAGTCTTGCAAGGGATGTGGTGGAGTATTTAAAATAACTTTAGTCATGTAAATGTGAAACATAGATTAGGTTTTATTAAAAATATCAAGAATAGTGTTCAGTTTCGCAAAACATCTTCATGTAGATAAATAAGTAGGATCTGAACCAATACTCAGTGAAGACAATGACTAGCCTCCTATTGACTTCATTTGAGATTGGATCAGGCCCAATATGGATTTGTACTAGACATGCTCAAACATTAAAAGGATTTTTTTATTTCTAATATCTGCTACTGAAGTTTAGACTGGATGACCCTGGGGCACTGCCTGCAATAGCTGTGTTTTTATTGTCTGAAATAATAGTCATAATATTTTAAATAGGTACATGTTGATAGCAAAGTACAGTAACTCCTCGCTTAACGTTGTAGTTATGTTCCTGAAAAATGCGACTTTAAGCGAAATGATGTTAAGTGAATCCAATTTTCCCATAAGAATTAATGTAACTAGGAGGGGTTAGGGAAATTCCAGGGAAATTTTTTTCACCGGACAAAAGACCATATTTTATTTTTTTATATATATATGTGTGTGTGTGTGTGTGTATATATATATATATATATATATATACACACACACACACTCTCTCTCTCTCGCTCTCTCTCTATATATATATAAGTTTTAAACAATTTAATACTGGACACAGCGATGATGATTGTGAAGCTTGGTTGAGGTGATGAAGTCAGAGTGTGGAGGAGGGTGGGATATTTCCCAGAGAATGCCTTAGTGCTAAATTATGAACTATCACTCTGCTAAGCCTCAAGGGTTAACCCATTGTTTTTAATGTAGCCTCACACTCTACAAGGCAGCAAGAATGGAAAGAGGGGAGACAGCATGGCAGACAGACACACACCTTGTGTGTGTGAGAGAGAGATGCGCATTGCCCCTTTAAGTACGCTGACCCCACTCTAAGTACACTGCCTTGTTGAGCAGATCAGCAAGTTGAGACAGCAGCTGCTCCCAGGAAGCTCCCTCCGTCCTGAGCCCTGTCCTATCATGTCCTCCAACCCATGGAGATGGGGTAAGTGGGGTGCAGGGGGGGTAGGGGGACACCCTGACATTAGCCCCCCCTCTTTTTCCCCCACGCACAGCAGAGAGCAGCTCCAAGGCAGAGGACAGGAGTAGCACATGGCAGTGGGGGAAGGGACAGCTGAACTACCAGCAATTGATAGCCTGCTGGGTGGCTGCCATACAGGGAATTTAGGGGATTGGGGAGCTGATGGGGGGGCTGCCGGTCCACCCTGGTTCCGAGCCCCCATGAGCTAGCGGCAACGGGCTGCTCTTCCTGCAAGCAGTGGAAAAAGCAGGCAGCTGCCAAATGACGTTATAAGGGAGCATTGCACAACTTTAAATGAGCATGTTCCCTCATTGATCAGCAACGTAACAATGAAACGTTAACCAGGACGACTTTAAGTGAGGAGTTACTGTATTGTTTTATAAATATGCACCTATGAGACAATAAATGGTTATCCCAGGTTGCTAGTTAAAAAGCAGGGCCAATGTAGTAGTCTGCCATTCTGTATTTGAATGTTCAAACCTTCTGTTTGACAAATTAGTACTTGTTGAAATTTAATAGAATGCCTTCATCCTTGTAAGTTTTTCAATCCAAAGTGTTTTCTAAAAGTCGTAATTGTTTTAAAAATTACAGTAAAAATCCATTGTTTTACTTTTATGTTCTCTGTTTGTCTTCCTTACTCAGAAGTACTGTACATTAAATGTTCTCAAACAGTGTGCTTAATTTACTTAATTCTAAATGTATTGTGGCTTTTTTCTTTATTCAAGTCACTGCCAAAAAGCATGGTGTCACGGCTCTGTGAATCTAAAAAGATTTGTGCTGCAGCTGATATGCAACTTCAGGTATGTTCTTTGGTTTCGGGTTTCTCCAGGACCTAAATCTGAAATGACTTCCTAAATTTATAGGAACTGTATCAATTTAATTTGACTCTATTCATTTGTGAAATCTTACAATTTTTTGTAATTTAACACTTAACTCAATGATGTATCTGTGCTTTCTAAACAAATGCAAAATATTTAAACTGAATTGTTTTCAACTTCATTTTAATATATTTTGCTCAACATTGTCAGTTGTCTGCATAAAGTTGGTATTTTAATATGGATTTAGATGCTTATCTTTAGGTACACAGCTTTGAAAATGGTTGCCTTTCACACTTAAGAAAGTTTTAACAGGAAGCCATGAATTAAAATTGGACTTGATATTTTGTTTACTGAATGTTTTAAAATATCTCAAATATAAATTAAAAACAAAAGTGTGCTGAAGTAGCCATTTTTTATTGTATTTACTTTGGCCAAAATTTTCAAACCAGGATCCCTACATTTAAGCTCACAAATCCATTTTCTGACTCCTAAATAAAACCAATTTAATTCTCAGAAATATGGAGCACCTTTAAATTCCACTAAACTCTGTGAGCTGGAGATGCTGAGCACCTTTTAAAAATCAGCCCAGTTTTATTTAGGTGATGAAATATGGATTTTGCTTTCCTGACATAAGCAGCCAGGTTTGAAAATATTGGTTTTTATTACTAAAAGGACACTGTCAACGTTTGTAGGTCTAATATCTGGTCTACCTTATTATATTGTTATAGTCGTTGCTAAGTTCATGTAGTTCTGTCTGGCTTTTCCAAAACAACAGTTTCAACTCTTTCTTTAAGAAGAAAATCAAACTCTTCAGCTCAGCATTAATGCACAGCTCTGCACTCACAGTTGATGAACTTGTGCAATTCAGTAAAAATAATGTTAGTAAGAAAACACATGTCCGTTTCCACCTTCTAAGTCTTAGCATTATAATAAAAGGGGAGTTAAAACTTAGGTAAAATATGTTAGTGTCTTTCACTCGTCTTTTAAAACAAACAAGCAAACAATAAATATATATATGTCATTGTTGAAACAGGGAGCTTGTTTCCTCAATCCCAATAGAGCAATTACCAGTAAAAGTTAATAGTCACAATAGCATTTAGATTATCTATGTTTTTCATAATGATTATTCTGCTTGTGTTTATATTCTGCTAATGCTTATTTTGTATGATTTTTCTCTAGTCTTTTTTCCCTATGCTAAATACTTTTTTTTTTTTAAACCACAATTGGTATAGCTTTAAAGTGAGGACAGCTGCTTTTAGGTGCTCCAAACAGGAGCACTTCGTTTCTTTTTAAGAAATGCAGAAACAAAAAAATCAGGTGGCAGTTTGGACAGTTGGGCCAAGGCCAGAGATTTGTGATATCTTCTCTCTAAAAGATGTCCTAAAGACTGTGTCCTTCTATACAAACACCAACTGTATGAGTTGATGATTTTTAAAATATCTTAATTAAACCTCAGAGGGATAGCCGTGTTAGTCTGGATCTGTAAAAGCAGCAAAGAATCCTGTGGCACCTTATAGACTAACAGACGTTTTGCAGCATGAGCTTTCGTGGGTGAATACCCACCTGTGCAAACTGCTGTGTGGACACATCAATTGATTCAAAACTGGTTATAATAGTTGAGCTTATATTTGTAAATTTACATGTGCAAATTAAACCAATAAGCCAGGTTTATAGCAGGTTGAGTATCTATACAGGTTTGCACTGATTTAACTACGTCAGTTTTTAAGTCACACTTTTAGTTAAACCACTGCAACTTTGGTTGTCACTGGCCATGATGGGTTCTGTGAGAGCTGAGTGATGTGGAGGGGAGCGCTGCTTTACTTTTGTAATGTGAAAGCAGTGAAATGCCCCTGGAAATTCTGATTTTGAAATGCATAATTGTTGCTTATAATTTTTTTCATATACAGATGTGTGCTATGCTACTATATCTGAGAGAGATTGTTTGCAATCTAGAAGGAATCATACAAGAATTAAAGCAGAATTGCTCCAAACTGTACAACAGTTCTGAAAAAGCAAAATTTAACAAAAAAAATACCCTGTTCATGAGAGCCACTAATTTTGAATAATCCACCAGGGTATAGACCAGTAATTGACTTGAAATTCTGAAGTGATGGACATGTGCTTTCAAACACAGACATTCTTTGTTCAGTAATATCTGTACTACCAATAGAGCCCAAGGATTTCCTTTTAGCAGTCAATTTGTATTTGTCCTGGACCAGAGTTGCCATAAATATTTGACTTTCTATTTCAATGCATCTTCAGATAATCTAACAGTAATGCCTGCAGGTGCATATAAACTAATCCCAGATAAAAAGATTGGCTGATAGTCACTTCAGTTATGTAGTTCACAAAAATTGTTCCTGGAGACGGGTGCATGGTGGTGAATACAGAGTTCCCACATTCCTTTGTAGAGATGTGTATTGTTTTCTGTGTAGTCATTTGAAGTTATAATCATTGGAATAAACTCTTGTATTTATTTTAATTTAGTTGTCCAGATATATTCTCCTACGTATTAATGTCTGAATAACCACATTCATTGCACACAAATTGGTAAAGATATTACTTATAACTGAAAACTCAAACTCATTTTTTTTCAAACTTAGGAAAAGCACGTATTTCTCTTTGAGGGCTAAGTGCCATACATGCCATTCATTACTTGACCTTTTGAAAATGAAAATGTTTTGAATTTTCCAAGAGTAGGGAAATATCATAGATGTGTTTTAGCCTATTCAAAAAATAAATAAATAAAACAACTTTCAGATAACTTCTAATTTTTGGTATCTAAAAATCAGAGAATGCAATTAAATTGCTTTTTCATCCATAAACTTCAGTTCTGCAATAATAATTTCAGCTGCTGTGATCTTTAGCAGATTCTGGAGAGAGATGAGGAAACCTGAGTTCTGTACTCTACATTTAAATACACATCTTTTCAATAGGCATATTTTTGTCATGTGGAGTAAATTCCTGTAAATTTGGGCCTGCAGTAACTTTATTGGCACAGTGTCAGAGGGGTAGCCGTGTTAGTCTGTATCCACAAAAACAACAAGGAGTCCAATGGCATCTTAGAGACTAACAGATTTATTTGGGCATAAGCTTTTGTGGGTAAAAAAACCACTTCTTCAGATGCATGGTGAAAATTACAGATACAACCATAAATATACTGGCACGTGAAGAAAAGAGTTACCTACAAATGGAGAAAAGGTCAATTCAGTCAGGATGGATGTGGTCCACTCCCAATAATTGATGAGGAGGTGTCAATACCAAAAGAGAGAAAATTGCTTTTATAGTGAGCTAGCCACTCTCAGTCCCTATTCAAGCCCAAATTAATGATGTTAAGTTTGCAAATGAATTGTAGCTCTGCAGTTTCTCTTTGAAGTCTGTTTTTGAAGTTTTTTTGTTGACAGATAGCTACTTTTTAAATCTGTTATTGAATGTCCAGGGAGATTTAAGTGTTCTACTGGCTTTTGTATGTTACCATTCCTGATGTCTGATTTGTGTCCATTTATTCTTTTATGTAGACACTGTCCGGTTTGGCCAATGTACATGGTTAAGGGCAGGGCCAGTGCAACCCATTAGGTGACCTAGGCGGTTGCCTATGGTGCTAGCATTTGGGGGGCGGCATTTTGGGTCCTTCGGCAGCGACCGCGGTGGCCAGATCTTTGGCCGCCCCGGTCGTTGTCGGCATTTAGGCAGAGGGACCTGGGGCAGAGGGGTATGGGGAGGGGCGCCTGCAGCAAGTAAGGGGGGGCCGTGGCACACGGGAACTGCTCCCTGCCCCAGCTCACCTGTGCTCCGCCTCCTCCCCTGAACACGCCGCCCCGCTCTGCTTCTCTCCCTCCCAGGCTTGCGGTGCCAAACAGTTGATTGGTGCCGCAAGCCTGGGAGGCAGGAGAAGTAGAGCGGCGACGGCGTGCTCGGGGAGGAGATGGAGCAGAGGTGAGCTGGGGCGGGGAGCTGCCACACGGCTCCCCGGGCCGGGGGAAGCTGCCGCGGAGGGGGGGGGGGGGGCTCAGGGCGGAGGGCTGCCACAGGGCTCGGGAGGTGGAGGGGGTGTAAGGTGGAAGTTTTGTCTTAGACGCAAAACATCCTTGCACCCACCCTGGCTGAGGGGCATTGCTGGCACATGATGGCATATATCACATTAGTAGCTGTGCAGGTGAATGAGCCCCTGATGGTGTGGCTGATGTGGTTGGGTCCTCTGATGGTGTCACTAGAGTAGATCTGGGGACAGAGTTGGCAACGGGGTTTGTTACGGGGATTGGTTCCTGGGTTAGTGTTTCTGTGGTGTGGTGACTATTTGCTTCAGGTTAGAGGGCTGTCTGTAAGTGAGGACTGGCCTGTCTCCCAAAGTTTGTGAGAGTGAGTGACCGTTTTCCAGGATAGGTTGTAGATTGTTGATGATGTGCTGGAGAGGTTTTAGCTGGGGGTTGCACATGATGGCCCGTGGTGTTCTGTTGTTTTCCTTGTTGGGCCTGTCCTGTAGTAGGTGACATCTGGGTACCTGTCTCGCTCTATCAGTCTGTTTCCTTGCTTACCCAGGTGGGTATTGTAGTTTTAAAGAATGCTTGATAAAGATCTTATCTTTGTTTGTCTGAGGAATTGGAGCAAATGTGGTTGTATCTTAGGGCTTGACTGTAGACAGTGGATTGTGTGATGTGTCCTGGATGGAAGCTGGAGGTATGTAGGTAAGAATAGTGGTCAGTAGGTTTCCAGTGTAGGGTGGAGTTTATGTGACCATCACTTATTTTCATTGTAGTGTCCAGGAAGTGGATCTGTTGCGTGGACTGGTCCAGGCTGAGGTTGATGGTGGGGTGGAAATTGTTGAAATCCAGGTGGAATTCTTCAAGGACCTCCTTCCCGTCGGTCCATATGATGAAGATGTCATCAGTGTAGCACAAGTAGAGGAGGGGCACTAGAGGATGAGAGCTGAGGAAGTGTTGTTAAGTCAGCCATAAAAATGTTGGCATACTGTGGGGCCCATGCGGCTATCCATAGCAGTGCCACTGACTTGAAGGTATAAGTTGTTCCTAAATCTGAAATGGTTGTGGGTGAGGACAGAGTTACAAAGCTCATCTGCTAGGTGTGCTGTGGCATCATCACAGATACTGTTCCTGCCAGCTTGTAATCCATCCTCATGTGGGGAATATTGATGTAAAGAGCTGCTACATCCATGGTGCCCAGGATGGTGTTTTCAAGAAGATCACCAATGCATTGTAGTTTCCTCTGGAAATCGGTGGTGTCCCAAAGATAACTAGGAGTGCTGGTAGCATACGGTCTGAGGAGAGAGTCCAAATAGCCAGATAATCCTGTTGTAAGAATGCCAGTGCCTTAGATGATGGGGTATCCAGGATTTCTAGGTTTATGGATCTTGCGTAGCAGACAGAATGCTCCTATTTGGGGCTCTCGGGGTATGTCTGTGTAGATTTGTTCCTGTGCTGTAGCAAGAAGCTTGTTGAGCAAATGGTGTAGTTTCTTTTGGTACTCCTCAGTGGGATCGGAAGATAGTGGCCTGTAGAATGTGGTGTTGGAGAGCTGCCTGGCAACCTCCTGTTCATAATCCGACCTGTTCATGATGACTACAGCACCTCCTTTGTCAGCCCCTTTGATTATAATGTCAGAGTTGTTTCTGAGGCTGTGGATGGCGTTGCATTCTGTACGGCTGAGGTTATGGGGCAAGTGATGCTGTTTGTTCACAATTTCAGCCTGTGCACGTCTGCAGAAGCACTCTGTGTAGAAGTCCAGTCTGTCATTTCGACCATCAGGAGGAGTCCACACAGAATTCTTCTTCTTGTAGTGTTGGAAGGAGGATTCCTGTAGGTCAGTGCTCTGTTCATGTGGTGTGTTGAAAATATTCCTTGAGTCGGAGACAGTGAAAGTAGGCTTCCAGATCACCGCAGAACTGTATCATGTGTGTGGGGGTGGTGGGGCAGAAAGAGAGTCCCTGAGATAGGACAGACTCTTCTGCTGGGCTAAGTGGGTGGTTGGATAGATTAACAATATTGTTGGGTGAGTTGTAGCCCCTTGTGGCATGTCAGAGTTTAGATAGTTTACTGTCCTTTTTCCTCTGTAGAGAAGTAAAGTGTGCGTTGTAAATGGCTTGTCTTATTTTTGTAAAGTCCATCCACGTGGAACTATGAGAGTCTCCAGTTTTGAGAGTTCAAACCACAGGTATAGCTCATTTACACAGGTATAGCTCATTACATAATAACTCTTAACAAACAGGCAGGGAGCTATAATAATCGGAACCAAATTAATTAACATTTTAACTGCACTGTTTAAGCTAATTAATGTAGTAATTTATAATAATTACAGTAAGACACTGCTTCCTCTTATTTAAAGTCTGTTCTAGATAAACACTGATAGTAGAAATCTACCAGTATCTAAATGCTTAAAAATAGGTTGAGCCTCAGCAATAATCTCCAAATCACATGGCAATGTGAAATATCTTTCATTCCCATAGCTATGGCAGACGCATATAACTATGTCTCATAGTTGAAAATACTTACGTATGTAAAGTCATCAGTGTTTATTTTCCAGAGTGGATTTATTTTCACTCTGCACTCCTAGTGGCCTGGGTCTAGGCTGACCAGATAGTAAGTGTCAAAAATCGGGACAGGAGGTGGGGGGTAGTAGGTGCCTATGTGAGAAAAAGACCCAAAAATCATGACTGTCCCTATAAAATCAGGATATCTGGTCACCCTACCAGGGTCAGAACTTCCTTCTAACACTCTACATGTGCCAGGGAAAGGCAAAGCTTGTAAGTCGCTTCAGTGGCTTATTTCTCCAGCTCTCTATTTCTGCATAATTCTCTACGTAACCCACCTCATTGGTTTTTAGCAGAGGGTCCAGGAATAGATCCCAGTTCTCTGCTCTAACCACAAGAGCATACACGTATGCCATGGAAAAGCAGCTTTTGAATGTCTTACCAGAGTTTATCATTTTGGAAATCTAGTTGAAAGGTTTAATAAGCTGCTATGTTTGGAAGAGTAATTCAAACAGAAGTAACGTAATCCTTAGGAAATGTAAACATTTCGTCGTAAAGAATTAGATAGGACATAATCCAAACCAAATCTATGATAATGAATGAATTCTGGCTAAGTCGCAAGCTGTCAGTGGGTTTGGATTTTTTTTTTTTTTACCCAATCATAAGACTTTCAAAGCAATAGTTGAGCATGCTATAAGACACAATTCCATTTTAGTCAGATCATCTCAACCTTTTTCTTCTGGGGCCCCCGCCCCAGCATCTTATAAAAACTCCACGACCCACCTGTGCCACAACTGTTTTTCTGCATATAAAAGCCAGGGCCAGCATTAGGGGGTAGCAAGCTAAGTTGCTTGGGCTTTGGTTTCAGCCTCGCATGGCAGGGTTCAGGCTCAGGCTTGGGCTTTCTGCCCTGGGTCCTGTACAGTCTAATGCCAGCCCTGCTTAGCAGACCCCCTGAAACCTGCTCGCAGCCCCCCAGGAGGCATGGGACCCCTGGTTGAGAACTGCTGATGTAAATGATTCGCTCAGCCTTTTCACAGTACCGTCTCCCAAGTTTCTTATTTCATGTACAGATTTTTTTAAAAAGGGAATAGAGGGGCCCAGAGGTTATAAAAGAAAGGGTCTCTCACCTGCCATTATGTCAGGGGAGAGAGAGACGGAAGCTAGCTGTGTATGAGAGAGCGAGAGAGACTCCATGATTTGGAGGAGAAGCCCTATGCAAGAGGGTGCCGCGATCCTGGACCCCCTGAAATACTTTGACTAAATGGCTAAATTTCAGTACCCAGAAAGATAATGGAGCAAGTAATTAAGCAATCAGTTTGCAGACAACTAGAAGATAATAAGGTGATAAGTGACAGCATGGATTTGTCAAGAACAAATTGTGTCAAACCAACCTAATAGCTTTCTTTGACAGGGTAACAAGCCTTGTGGATAAGGGGGAAGAGGTAGATGTGGTATATCTTGACTTTAGTAAGGCTTTTGATACAATCTTGCGTGACCTTCTCATAAACCAACTAGGGAAATACAACCTAGATGGAGCTACTATAAGGGGGGTGCATAACTGGTTGGAAAAACATTTCCAGGGAGTATTTATCAGTGGTTCACAGTCAAACTGGAAGGGCATATGAAGTAGGGTCCCACAGGTATCGGTTCTGAGTCTGGTTCTGTTCAATATCTTCATCAGTGATCTAGACAATAGCATAGAGAGTACACTTACAAAGTTTGTGGATAATACCAAACTCGGAGGGGTTGCAAGTGCTTTGGAAGAGAGAATTAAAATACAAAATGATCTGGACAAACTAGAGAAATGGTCTGAAGTGATAGGATGAAATTCAGTAAGAACAAATGCAAAGTACTCCACTTAGGGAGGAACAATCAGTTGCATACACACAAAACAGGAAATGACTGCCTAGGAAGGAGTACTCCCAGAAAGAGATCTGGAGGTCATAGTGGATCACAACTAAATATGAATCAACAGTGTAACGCTGTTACAAAAAAAAAAAACAAAAAAAACCAACACATCATTCTGGGTTATATTAGCAGGAATGTTGTAAGCAAGACACAAGAAGTAATTCCACTCTACTCTCTGCTGATTAGGCCTCAATTGTAGAATAGTGTCCAGTTCTCGGTGCCACATTTCGGGCAAGATGTGGACAAATGGGAGAAAGTCCAGAGAAGAGCAACAAAGAAGATTCAAGGGCTAGAAAACATGACCTTTGAGGGAAGATTGAAAAAGTTGGGTTTGTTTAGTCTGGAGAAGAGAAGATTGAGAGGAGACATAAGTTTTCAAGTACATAAAAGGTTGTTACACAGAAGAGGGAGAAAAATTGCTCCCCTTTACCTCTGAGGATAGGTGTAGCGATGTGATGACTCACCAGTGCAGCACCTCCTGCTGGTTGTCCTGGGAATTAGCTCGATTCCAGCTTCGGAGCACCCTCTGCAGGCCGCTGTCTCGCCTGCTACTGTCCCTCCCGGACCCCGGTGCCCTTTACCTCGGGGTTCTGCCCCAGCAGTACTCCCATGCTCTGGTCTCCCATCCCAGGAGAACCCCTAACCCTTTATGCCCACCTTGCCTTAGTGGCTACTGCCAGTCATCATCTAGCCCCTGCTCACTGGGGCAAACTGCAGTCTGTAAAGGCCACTCATCATTGGCAAGGAGGTTGGGACCAGCGGCCTCTGCCTAACCCCAGTATGTTTCTTTAGGCCTTGCACAAGGCCTGCAGCCTGGAGGTGTACCAGGCTGGAGCTCCGCAGTTCCTCTTGCCTTATTCCCCAGCACTGCTCCAGCTCAGGTACCCTTTTCTCCCAGGCAGCCAGCCCTTCTCCCTCCAGGGCTGGAGAGAGACTCCCCTGTCTCCTGGCCCTCCAGCCCTCTTATCAGGGCCAGCTGGGCCCTGATTGGGCGCAGTGACAGCTGTGGCTGCTTCCCCAATCAGCCTACTTTTGCTGCTTCTACTCCTCTATCCCAGCCGCAGCCCTCTCCAGGGCTACGTTTAATCCTTTTTACCTTGGAGTGGGGGCAGCTGCCCCACTACAATAGGACAAGAAGCAATGGGCTTAAATTGCAGCAAAGGCAGTTTAGGTTGGACATTAGGAAAAACTTTCTAACTCTCAAGATCATTAAGCATTGGAATAAATTGCTTAGGAATGTTGTGGAATCTCCATCATTGGAGATTTTTAAGAGCAGGTTAGACAAACACCTGTCAGGGAAGGTCTAGATAATACGTAGTCCTTCCATGAGTGCAGGGGACTAGATTAGATGACTTCTCGAGGTTCCCTCCGATCCTACAATTCTATGATTCTAAGTCCCAAACAAAGAACACTTGAGTGGTGAGGAAATTAAGGAAGGGAATGATAAATAGGAGTTCTGTTGGTTTGTGTAGATCAGTGTATCTCATAAGTTGTTTAAAGTAATGGATAAGTGTTTTAGAATCCCTTTTGCAATGTCTGTGTGTTACATGTTTCATCTAAACTGTACACCAGAGTGCTCACAAGGCTGGAATCATGAGAAAGAGTGTGCTTAAGCAACTGGTGTATCTTGACAGGCGGTGGTGGTGATTCTGAGAACCTAAGGCAGTTGGACCCTGAATTCCCACTTCTGTGAAGGGTAACAGACTCTGTGCCCAGCGGGATGTATTCCAGAGAGGCCAAAGAAACAATGCCGGAGGCTACCCAGACCAAGGGAAGCTTAGAAGCAGATGGGTCTGGCATGTGAGACTGAAACGTGGCAGCCTGGTGAATGTTCAGCAGGGGGAGCTTTAACAGGGCCATGACAGATGTCTGTTAGAAACTTCAATCTCGTTATATTTCAGTAAAAAGCCATTTCTGTTTGGTTTGGATTTTCATGATAGCACGGAGCTAGTACACAGTCAAGCTCCTGAATTGTCTCAGGGCTCCCAAAGCAGTAAAGGAGTTAATATAGTAGTATTGTGTTACACAAGTGTTGATAAAGGATAAGATATTAATGTTACCTCCTGACAGCAAGAATCACAAATTCATCTCCTTCCAGCAGGAGCACATTGGTTTCCTCTGAAACATCCAGGTGCTCCACTTAGATGTCGGGGAGGGGCTGCAGTTTACTATTTCTACCTAACTCCTAAATATATTTATTTCCGTGGGATTTGCACTGGGCCTCTTTATCCACAGACAAGAAATCCTGTATGAGTCCCTAGGGTGCTTAGTGTGGCTGCTGCTCCACCTAACAGTTAGTCCATCCTACTGCAACCTCACTCCTGGTTTAGGCCTAATGTCTGTCTCCACCAAATCTTTGCAGAATATTGTGAATTGGACAGCTGTCTCTTGTTTTGTCTGCCGCACAAACCTCCCACAAAACATTTAGGGCTTGGCTACACTTGAAAGTTGCAGCACTGGTGGAGGCTTTCCAGCGCTGCAATTAGTAACTGTCCACACCTGCAAGGCACATCCAGCGCTGCAACTCCCTGGCTGCAGTGCTGGCTGTACACCTGGTCTGGTTGGGGTGTAGTGATTGCAGCGCTGGTGATCCAGCGCTGCTCGTCAAGTGTGGACACACACCAGCGCTGTTATTGGCCTCCAGGGTATTAGCAGATATCCCAGAATGCTTTTAACTAAATTACTCTCTTTGTTTTGTTATGCAGCCTCTCTTTGTTTTGTTGTGAACTCGGAGCTCCGGAGGAGCTCCGTTGTTCCCGGAGCTGCTTATCTAAAAAACAAACACAGCTCCTGTTTGCTGTGATCAATCTGTACCTGGCTGTGAACAATCAAATGAGATAATGAGGCAGGCAGGGAGTGAGTGTTTGCTTGACAGAAACGGGGCAGAGGGGGAGAGAGGGAGTCCGTTGGCTGCAGGCTGTTTGCAGTTAAGAGTTAAGGGTAAGGGATCGGGAACATTTTCTGATTTTTCAAGGCAGGAAGGTAACACACAGTGTTGGCTCCAAAAATCCACTCTCTCTCTCTCCCCCGCTCCCTGTCACACTACACCCCACCCCACCCCCCTCTTTTGAAAAGCACGTTGCTGCCACTTGAACGCTGGGATAGCTGCCCATAATGCATCACTCCCAACAGCGCTGCAAATGCTGCAAATGTGGCCACACACCAGCGTTGGTAGCTGTGAGTGTGGCCACACACCAGCGCTGTTCCTACACAGCTGTACGACCAGCACTGTAACTCCCAGCGCTGCAACTTTCAAGTGTAGCCAAGCCCTTAGTCTCACAAATCAACATGCTGCTACTCCATTTCCCCTCTGTGACTTCCAACCCTGAAAAACCCTCAGCACCTCTCATACAATTCCTGAGTCCCATAAAAGTCCCACATATGCTGTTCCAAGCACCAGTAAAATATCTCTCTCTTTCAGTAGCACTTCTTTCCTAATTCCCTTACCTCTCATTACCAGTACTAGAGGGAATTTGAGAGGTGCAACCAATGGCTCCTTCTGCCATCCGTCTCAAGACACCTTTGGTGTCCACTGCTTAGCCTTCTTCACGTCAGTTGTGATCTTCTACTCTTTATGGCCCCATACACAGCATGTGCATCCTAGTGACATCACGTTGGGCTGTGCTGTGTCTGTCTCTCAGAACCCAAGGAAGGTATTTTGAATTTCTCTTATTAATAAGAGTATTTTAAACCCCCCCCCCAATAGATGGACTTCTTTGGGACATTAGGTGTAGGTTTCAATTTTGTTTAAGGTAGATAAATACATGAGCTTATGGAGGTTGACAGTGCATTTTAAGTGTCAGGGAACTAATCTTACAAGACACTGAGTTCTTAACATCTGTTTGTCAGTTGGAGCTGAGGGCACTCAGCACAAGGGATCAGTCCCTTATCCTTTTATTTTATACCAAAAATAGAAGAGCCAGGAAATGTACATATTTTAAGTTCTCATGGTTTATTCTATTGCCTCTGTCTTTGTTGGTTAACCACATGTCAAATGCCAAGACTGTGAGCCAAAGCTGAATATATGTTTTATCTGTCTAGGTCTTTTATGCTGTCTTGGACCAACTCTACCATGGGGAACATCCTCTAAAGAGGTCAACCACAGACATTTTAAAGGAAACCCAGGAGAAATTTTATGGGTTACCATATGTACCAAACACTGTGAGTATAACATTTCATTCTCATTCATACTTTAAAAGAAAAGGAAAGTTTGGAAATGCTTAGGCCTTGTGACTTTAGCAGGCTGACTAAACTGTCATCCCCTTTCTGCAGAATCTTAAAATCTCCACATTTCCTATCAGCATAATTCAAAACAGAGGCCGCTTACTGAGGTTTTGGGCATAAATATCCAGGTGTGTCACTACTGAAACTGAAAAATTTCAACTCCAGAACTCCTGTCAAGCTACTGTGCCTGTGTGTGCTTGCATTTAAATATAGTTTCCTTGCTTCTGTGATGAGAACGTGGAATCAGTACTCTATTAGTACTGTATTTCTGAATGACAAAGAGCTTAGTGGAATTAGTTTTTCTATAATTTTGGGACTGTGAAAAACAGCATTTTCATTCCATTCTAACAGTCCAACAGCCATTTTGGCAAATGAAGCAAATTGTGTAAAACATGCTGTATGTTAGCATTCAGAGAATACAAGAAAAACGAGGAGTCCTTGTGGCCCTTAACGACTAACAAATTTATTTGGGCATAAAGCTTCAGATGCATGAAGTAAAAAATACAGGAGCAGGTATAAATACATGAAAGGATGGGGGTTGCTTTACTAAGTGTTAGGTCAGTCTAACAAAATAAATCAATTAACAGCAAGATATCAAGGGAGGAAAAATAACTTTTGAAGTGGTAAGAGAGTGGTCCATTACAGACAGTTGACAAGAAGGTGTGAGTAATGGTAGGGAGAAATTAGTATTGGGGAAATTAAGTTTAGGTTTTGTAATGACTCAACCTGTCTTTATGCAGGCCTAATTTGATGGTATCTAGTTTGCAAAATAAGTCCAGTTCTGCAGCTTCACGTTGGAGTCTGTTTTTGATGTTTTTTTGTTGAAGAATTGCCACTTTAAGGTCTGTTATTGAGTGAGAAGAGAGATGGAAGTGTTCCCCTACTGGTTTTTGAATGTTATGATTCCTGATGTCAGATTGATTATTAATTTCTGAATGAGAACGTGTGTGTTTTAATTATGTGGAAATTATATTCTGAAGATGCAAAACAGTTTATACTTGGAATTTAAATCACATTTTAAACAAACAAATAAAAGTGACTCAATTGTTTAGTTATGCACATAGTTCTTGTACTCTATCCTATCAAATCCTGAACCTAGGAGCCCAGCCTGAGTGGCCATTCACGCCTCCCATAATGCAGTTGTGTTCTTTCATTGCTTGGTGCTGTGCAGGAACCGAACAACCCTTCCCCACAAAGAATGGGGCGCCAGTTCCCCTAAAGGGTGTGCATCCTTTCCCTACAAACCCTTCCTGCTCCTTAGGTAGCAGCTGATTCCACTCCCATGGCCCCCTCCTCAGAGTCAGAGGCAGGATATCCCTAGAGAATAGAATTTGGTTATACATTGTCTTTAATATTCAAACTTTATTGTTTAATTACTATTAATATAGAATGATTAGGACATGGAAGCATTTAATATTTGTTCACATAGTCTTGAACTTTAGAACCCTTCTCCCCCTGCAAATCCCTAAGAGGGGAATGTTGGCCAGGTTACCAGATAAGTTCCTTTCTTGCTTTGAAAATTATCTTATAATCTTTAATCTCCACCTTCATAATTTATCTACAGGATGGTGCCTGTAACATTAAGCAACATCTTGTAGTGAAGCATAGCATCACCATTTTAATACAAGCTTTGGTATATGACTTGTTCCCACAGTCTGTCCCAGTACAAAAGCACTCATAATTGAGTTATATTGTCAATATGCTGTCTAGTTTCTTATATTCAGAATTTGAGGGCATCTGGGCTAGGACTTTTAACACATTTAACATCTAAATTACACTTATCAAGAAACTACACTACAAGAACAGTTCGTAACTTTTGTAGGATAGCTCTTGCTACTTGATATGGTGGAGGTGCAGGAGGCATCCCACAAACTCTGATATCCTTCAGAGCATTGGACTCAGTAAAATTGCACTATCTATTAATGACATGATCATGGAACCAGCAAAGATGGTGTGGCACACACCTGCCACGTGTGCTCCCGCCCTTAAAAGGACAGAGAAGACATGTTTTGTCCCAGCCAAGGGGACAGAATTTTTATTTAGTCATCCAGCACCAAATCCACTGATTGCCCAGGCAGCATCAGAGAGAAACAGGCAACACCAGGTATGGTCTTTTCCATTTGATAAGGAAGCTAAGGGACTGTACTGTTGGCAGAAAGGTCTTTTCAGCTACCAGTCTGCAATTCACAATAGCAAACTGTCAAGTGCTTTTGCCCAAGTACAACCTTGTGAACTACAACATATTCACAGAGTTTTCAGATAAGATTCCACGTGAGCTTAGAGGACAGTCTGAGGCACTCATCTAGGAGGGAAACCTGACTCTGAAGTCATCACTTCAAACTGCCATCAATGCGGCTGGCATGGCTGCTTGGTCAGTAGCCACTGCTGTGGTGTGAAAAGAGTGGTGGGCTTCACTCATCTGGGTTCCCGAAGGAGAGCTAAGTCGTGATAGAGGATCTGTCCTTCAGATATGCATCCGACGAAGTGGGTATTCACTCACGAAAGCTCATGCTCCAATACTTCTGCTAGTCTATAAGGTGCCACAAGACTCTTTGCTGCTTGTCCTTCAGAGGAAACTTAGCTTTTTAGTGAAATGATGAACAAGTCCCTACATTCGTTAAAGGTATCCAGGGCAATTCTCCTCTTCCTCAGGATTTATGCACCAGACAAAGATCAACTCCTGAGCCTTTCTTACATCATAGCCATTATGAGCCCCCAAAGAAGTGCACACAACTACAGAGGCTTAGACAAACAACTCTTTTTGCCTCCTCCTTCCAACTGGAACCTAAGGAGCTGCAAATCATCTCTATAGCTAAATTTGTCTAACCTTTTCTGATTTGGGAGTCATTTAGCCCACTTCTTTGACAACTGGTGGAGCATTACATCCAACAGATGGATTCTTGATATTATCCAAACAGGATATACAATAGAATTCCTCTCCCTTTCCTGTCCTCATCCTCCGTCCCGATTTCTCTTCAGGGATCACTCTCACAAGGAGGTGTTCTCTCAGGAGATAAATTCCCTTCTTCAACTGGGAGCCACAGAATCTGGTTCACCCCTTTACCAAGGAAGAGGATTCTATTACAAATACTTCACGATTCAAAGAAA
This sequence comes from Mauremys mutica, assembly GCF_020497125.1. Classification (NCBI taxonomy): domain Eukaryota; kingdom Metazoa; phylum Chordata; order Testudines; family Geoemydidae; genus Mauremys; species Mauremys mutica. The sequence goes on from NC_059072.1 coordinate 322,149,822, forward strand.
AAAACCGTAAACCTACAGCAACTCAGTGTCTATATCCCAGCAACACGATTTAGAATGGTAATGTTGGCAGCAGTAATTCTATTATTAAGCAAAGGAGACTAGTTCACAATTCACAACATGAAGGATACCTGTTTTCATGTACCTCATTTGCACACAGGAAAGTTCTCAGGTTTACCATAGGTTCCTATCGTTAACAGTACAAGCTACTTCCCTTCAGTCTGGCTACAGCCCGAAGGGTGTTTACAGAAATGTTGTCAGTGGCAGCCCACCTTTGCCTCAAGGGAATCTCAATATTTCTGCCCGTTGACGGTTACTGACTGGGAGATCTCACTCCATTCTGCAACAAGAGCCCTTATTCTAGCTGCATCAGTCCCTGGGCATCTCTGTAGACAAAGAGAAATCGTTGTTAGTCCTCACATAGACAGAAGAATTCATTGGAGCAACACTGAACTCCATCAGAGCCAGAGCTTTCCTGCTAGAGGACAGATTTTTGACAATGACAGCAATGGTCATGCAGCTTCAGGCCAGTCCACAGACGTGGGTTCAAACTTGTCTTACTCTTAGGCCAATGGTAGCCTGTACGTATGTAACGCAGTTTGCAAAGCTCCGACTTTGTGCCTTAGCTCGAAACAGTGTACATTCCAAGCAGAGACTGCATTGAAAAAGAGCCATCACTCCGAGAATACAGGACTCAGTAAACTGATGGGCAAACAGCCACCATGTTTGCACAGGAATTCCTTTCACTTCACCACCACCAGAAAAAGTATTAATTCCGGATGCCTCCTCCCTAGGCTAGGACAGCCCTCTGAACGAACAAGTGGCAGAAGACACTTGGCCACCTCAAGAGTTCAGAATGCATATAAATCTGCTATAACTGCAAGCAGTCTGCAGGGCTTGCAAATGCTTCCTCCCATGCACAGCAGTGAGACATGCATAAGTACAATTGAACAAGTCAACAGTAATCTATATCAACAGATCAAGTGATGCAAAATCCACTCCATTTGCACAATAGCTGTCAACCTATGGAATTGGTGCATCAGTCACTCTGCCAGCAGTGCACTTCCTGGAGCAATGCAACAAGCTTGTGGACAGGGATGGGCAAACTTTTTGGCTTGAGGGCCACATTGGGGTTGCAAAACTGTATGGAGGGCCGGTTAGGGAAGGCTGTGCCTCCCCAAACAGCCTGGCCCCCACCCCTTGTTTGCCCCCTCCCAATTCCCGCCCCCCTCAGAACCCTCAGCCCATCCAACCCCCCCCATCCTTGTCCCCTAACTGCCCCCTATTGGGCTCCCCTGCCCCAACCACTCCCCACCCCCTATCCAACCCCCCTGCTCCCAGTCCCCTGACTGCCCCGACCCCTATCCACACCCCCGCCCTCTGACAGACCCCCCGGGACTCCCATGCTTATCCAACCCTTCTGTTCCCCATCCCCATAAAACTTGTGTGCACTATAAAAATTACTCACTGCTGACAAGATTTCAGCAGTAGATGCAGCTGAACTATTGTTGAATGCTGTTTAGCCAAGAGCCGTTGGATCAACTGGATCCTATCCATCTCACATACCCTAACATCTAATAGAGATAATGCAGGCCAAACTAGATCATAGAATCATAGAACCACAGGGTTAGGAGGGACCGCCAGGGTCATGTAGTCTAACCCTCTGCCAAGATGCAGGATTTGTTGTATCTAAACCAGTGATACTCAGACTCAGACTCAAGAGCCACAAGTGTCTCTTTAATGTGACTCCTGCGGCCCTTTGCAGCACCTGATATTAAAACACTGTGCAGTTTAAGTATTAACCAATCAGGAGGCTTTTACTATGTTATTAACCAATTGTAGAATACCTGGTTAGTCATTTTGTTGTGAGAGTAATATGTATCTAAAAATAGTAAATGAAACAATGAATTCACACTACTATGGCTCTTTTGGGTAATGATCACTGATTTGGCTCCTGAACCACTGAGGTCTGAGTATCGCTGGTCTAAACCATCCCAGACAGATGGATATCCAACCAAACCTCTTTTTGAAAACCTCCAGTGAAGCAGCTTCCATGACTTCTTTGGCAGTTCCTTCCGTTGGCCTATTGTTCTTACAGTTAGGAAGTTTTTCCTGAGATTTAATCTAAATCTGCTATGCTGTAATCTGATCCCTTTGCTCACATGGCTTGCATTCCATCCCTTTGAACACCTGTGTCGCTCACCTCTGGATCCTTTCCAGTTTCTCTACATCCTTTCTATACATTGGTGACCAAAATTGGACACGGTACTTCAGCTGAGGCCTAACCAGCCCCAAGTAGCGCGGTACTATCAGCTCCTGTAATTTGCATCCTATGCCTCTGTTAATACAACCCAAAATTACATTTGCTTTTTTTGCAACAGAATCGCATTGTTGACTGGTGTTGCGGTTGTGATCCACCAAAACTTCTAGATCCTTCTCAGCAGAGTTGCTGTCAAGCCAGTTATCCCCCATTCTGTATTTGTGCGTTTGGTTTTTCTTCCCTAAGTGTAGCACCTTACATTTGTCTTTGATGAATTTCATTTTGTTGTCTATGGCCTGGTTCTCCAGTTTATCAAGGTCCCTTTGACTTTTAGCTCTATCCTCCAAAGCGTTTGCAGCCTCCCCTATCTTTGTGTCATCAGCAGATTTGATCAGTGTGCTCTCTATTCCTACTTTCAGGTCATTAATAAAATGTCAAATAATGCCGGACCCAAAACAGATCCCTGTGGAACCCCACTTGAGATCTCCTTCCAATCTGACATAATTCCATTAATAGTTAATCTTTGTTTGCGGTTGGTTAAATAAATGTGGAGGCTCCAGCATGGCAGTGGGGAGCACAGGCCACTGGCTGCATGGAGGTGGGAAATGACCCTGCAGCCCACCCACCCCTGCCCTGGGACACAAACTTGGCAGTGAGACTGCATCTGACTCTGATACAGTGCAAGGGCTGGGCCTGCCTCAGAAACACTCCGGGACCCTGCCCTTCCATGCCAGTGCACCAGGTGTCAGCAGGCAAGCTCAGCCTGGCAGGATCCAAGTGTGGTGGGGGATCCAGATGTGGGGTAAAGAGGGGTCTGTGTAGGGAAATCTGGGTGCAGGTGGCTCAGTGAGGATTACGAGGGGGGATCTGGAGGCACAGGGCCTCTTCTGGGAGTTCCAGGTGCAGGGGCAATGGGACTCTGCAGGGGGTCCAGATGAAGGAGGTAGGATCTGGGTGTGGGAGGATGGGACTTGGCATGCGGGGTCTGGGATGGGGGGGCTCAGCGGGGGAGTCCAGGTGCCGGGGGAGTGAGGCTTGGTGGGTTGGCGGTCCTGGTGCAGCTGGTTGGGGCTCAGTGGGGTGAGGGCCAGATGCAGGGGGCTCTTTGGGATGGTCCAGTGCATGGGGACTGGGGCTCATCAGGATGAGGGTTTAAGTATAGGAGCTCAACGGGTGGGAGTCTGGGTGCAGGGGGAGGTGAGGCTTAGTGGGGTGGGGGTTTCGGTGTGGGGGAGGTTGGCTTAGCAGGAGGCATGGGGGGGATCCAGATGCACGGGGGTTGGGTGGATGGGGAGCAGCTCCCCCCACAGTGACCCATTCCCCTGCAGCTGAGGAATGATGGGGCCTACGGGATGGGGGGATGCAGAGCTTTCTGCAGCTGGGCTAGGTTTCTGGGCATGGGTCAGCCCCGGCCCCGGCCACTCCTTGAAGAGGGAGAGAGGACTAGCAGCCAAGCCCAGCATAGGATAGGAACCACCATAGCCCTGCCCCTCCCCCCACAGTGATTTAACTCTCTGCCAGTTGCTCCAGGTGCTGAAACGATGCACCTATGATGCTTTAGAGAGGCGTGTGACTGCTCTTGTGACTTTCCTTTGTTTCCCTGATAGTCATTGTTCTGTGGGGAAGCAAAAAAAATCTCCATGTGCTCAATGAAGGAATGAATTCTGCATGTGCACAGTGGTGCAGAATTCCCGTAGAGGCACTGCTGACTGCTAGTGATCACCCATTCATCCTCCAGGTATTCAGAAATTGAATGTTTTGTACATTGCTCTAGTAGCTTCCCAGGTGTTGAGTTCAGGCTGACAGGTCTGTAGTTCCCCGGCTCCTCCTTTTTTCCCTCTTTTAAAGATGGACACTACATTATCCCTTCTCCAGTCTTCAAGGACCTCTTCTGTCGTCCATGAGTTTGCAAATATTATTGCCATAGACGCCAACATTTCTTCAGCTAATTTCTTCAGCCCTCTGGGTGAATAGCATCAGGCCCCGTTGACTTGAATTCATTCAACTTAGTCGGAAGATCTCTGACATGTTCTTTACTTATTCTGATCTGCATCCCTTCCCCGTTATTGTCTGTAATAACTTAGCTAGTTCTCCAGTCACTTGTTATTTTTGTGTGTGAAGACTGAAGCGAAGTAGGCATTGAGCAGCTCTGTCTTCCTATCATCTTCCGTTACCAGCTCACCTTCTTCATTGAGCAGCAGACCCATAACATCCCTGATGTTTCTTTTTTATCTGACGTATTTGTAGACCCCCCTTCTTGTTGTCTTTAATATTTCTTGTCAGCTGTAACTCGTTCTTCGCCTTGGCTTTCCTGATTTTGTCCCTACATGCTCGTGCTATTCCCACGTTCACTTCCTTGGTGACATGTCCCTCCTTCCATTTCCCGTATGTGTCCCTTTTGGTTTTCAGATAGCTAAAAAGCTTCTTGTGAAGCCACATTGGCTTCCTGTGACTCTTATCTTCCTTCTGCATTGGAATAGCTTGATCTTGAGCCTCTAGTATTACATCTTTCAGGAACTGCCTGCCCCTTTCAACTCCTTTTCTTCCTAATTGGTCTTTCTGTGGGATCTTGCCAACTATTTCTGAGTTGGTTGAAATCTGCCTTTCTGAAGTTCAGTGTACTGGTTTGTTATTCTCATGTCTTCCTTTCTTAGGATCTTGAATTCTTATCAGATCATGATCACTTCCTCCCAAGTTTCCGAACAGCTTTGCATTTGCAACTAATTCACCCCTTTTGGTCAACACCAGATCCAAAATTGATGACCCCCTAGTTGTTTCCTCAACTTTCTTAATCAGAAAGTTATCCCCTACACGTGCGAAGAACTTGCAGGACATATTATGTTTTGCTGTATTAGTCTTCCAACAGATATCAGGGAAGCTAAAATCACCATTAATGCTAGCCCATGTGTGTTAGCTAATCTTGTTACCTGGTTGAAGAATGCCTCATCCACTTCCTCTTCTTGATTTGGTTCTCTATAATAGACCCTCCACACACCATAACATCACTGTTATTGTTTTCCCTTTTTATCTTTACCCAGATACACTCAGTAGGTCTGCTGCTCACTTCCTCTTGGATCTCAGGGCACGTTTATACATCCTTGACATACACTGCAACACCTCCTCCTTTTTTCCCCCATACCTATTCTTCCAGAACGAGCTATGTCTCTCAATACTGGCGCTCCAATCATGGGAGTTGTCCCACCAAGTCTCCGCAATGCCAATTAAGTCATAATTTTCTTCAAAGATCATGACTTCCAGTTCATCCTGCTTGCTTCCCATACTCCTTGCATTGGTTTGCAGGCATTGAAGATATTTGGCAGACTGTCCTGTTGCTTTTCTTCTTGCCTCTTTAATGCAGTTTTGGTTTCTAGTCCCTTCTCCAGAATTTAGCCCCTTCCCCTCACTAACACCTCTGCAGCCCATTGTTTAAGATTATAGAATCATATAAATGTGGGGCTAGTGAAAGGACCACAAGAAGTCATCTATTCCAGCCCCCTGCTGTGAGGCAGAACCCAGTAAACCCCTAGACTAACTCTGACAGGTGTTTGTCTAACCTATTCTTACGGGATTCTACAACCTCCCTTGGAAGCCTAGCCCAGTACTTAACTATTCTTGTAGTTAGTTTTTCCTAGTATCTAATTTAAATCTCCCTTGCTGCAGATTAAGTTGATTACTACTTGTTCTGCATTCAGTGGACATGTAGAACAATTGATCACCATCTTCTTTGTAACATCCTTTAACATATTTGAAGACTGTTATAAGGTGTCTCTTCCCCCCCCCCAGTCTTTTTTCTCAAGGCTAAACATGCCCAGGTTGTTGGTTTTTTAAAAAAACTATCCTCGTAGGTTGGTTTTCTAAACCTTGTATCATTTTTGGTTGCTCTCCTCTGGACTGTCTCCAATTTGTCCATGTCTTTCCTAAAGCGTGGCACCCAGAACTGGACACAGTGCTGCAGCTGAGGCCTCACCAGTGCCAAGTAGAGTGGGATGGCTACCTCCTGTCTGACATATGATACTCCTGATAGTACACCCCAGGGTATTAGCCTTTTTCACAATTGCATCATGTTGTTGGCTCATATTCAATTTGCGATCCACTGTAACCTGCAATCTCTTTCTGCAACACTACTGCCTAGCCAGTTATTCCCCATTTTAAATTTATGCATTTGTTTTTTCCTTCCTAAGGCCTGGTCTACACTAGGACTTTAATTCGAATTTAGCAGCGTTAATTCGAACTAACCGCTCAACCGTCCACACCAGGAAGCCATTTAATTCGAACTAGAGGGCTCTTTAGTTCGAATTTGGTACTCCACCCCGACAGGTGGAGTAACGCTAAATTCAACATGGCTAGCTCGAATTAGGCTAGGTGTGGATGCAAATCGAACTTAGTAGCTCCGGGAGCTATCCCACAGTGCACCACTCTGTTGACGCTCTGGACAGCAGTCCGAGCTTCGATGCTCTGAGCAGCCACACAGGAAACGACCCGGGAAAATTTGAATTCCTTTTCCTTTCTGGACAGTTAGAATCTCATTTCGTGGTTGGACATCGGGGCGAGCTCAGCAGCACCGGCAGCAATGCAGAGCTCTCCAGCAGAGGAGTTCATGTAATCTCTGAATAGAAAGAGGGACCCGGCATAGACTGACCGGGAACTCTTGGATCTGATCAGTGTGTGGGGCGAGGAGTCTGTGCTTTCGGAGCTGCGCTCCAACAAACGGAATGCAAAGACCTACGAGAAGGTCTCCAAAGCCATGATCCAGACAGAGGATACAGCCGTCATGCAACGCATCGCCGCGTGAAAACCAAGGACCCCAGACAAGGCTACCAAAAAATCAAAGCGGCAAACAGACGCTACGGAGCCTGCCACCACTGCCCCACCAGTGACCATGGACTCTGATGATGGGACAGTGTCGACGGACAGTTCCTCGACGATGTTCACGGACGGGGAAGATGAGGAAGTGTTTGTGGAGGACGAGGCAGGCGAGAGCGCTTACAACGCTGGTTTCCCCGACAGCCAGGATCTATTCATCACCCTCACGGAGATCCCCTACCAACCCTCCCCGGCCATGAACCCGGAGCCTGAATCAGGGGAAGGAGCAGTCGGTAAGTGCTTTAACCATGTAAACTTTTATTCTTAATATAACAGGAATCTGAAGTGTGTGAGAAGGAGGTCTCTCTATATATGGTGATAGAACAGAAATCCTCCTGGGAGATCTCCACGAAGCTCTCCTTCCGTTAATCGATAAGCATCAGCAGGAGGTTCCTGGGGAGAGCTGCCTTATTGGGTGCTCCGTGATAGCACTCTTTTCCGCGCGAGGCTTTCAGGCGGTATTCAGGGAGCATTGCCTCCCCGAGCACGGCTGCATCGGTCCGTGGTTCGTGATAGATTTCACGCAGCATGCGCTCTCTATCTCCTTCAGTGCCCGTCCTCACGGTGATCTCGCTAGGAGACTCATGCATCTAAGTAGTGGAATTACTGTTATGGTGCGCCTGGTCCAAAGTATTTTTAATAAATCTACGGACAGACGGCATAGCACAGACTCAGCATGCAGCTGCGTGACGAGCGTAACGGAAAGCCAAAGAATATAATGGACGCTCATGGAGGGAGGGGGGAATGAGGACGCAAGGTATCCCACAGTTCCTGCTGTCTCCGAAAAGTATTTGCATTCTTGGATGAGCTCCAAATGCTTCTAGGGTCAAACACAGTGTCTGCGGTGGGTCAGGGCATAGTTCGGCAATTTGCGCACACACCCCACCCACCACCAGAAGTGAAAACAATCCTCTGTTGACTCTTTTACATGTCACCCTATCTTTACTGAATGCTGCAGATAGACGCGATGGTGCAGCACTCAACACCAGCATCCTTGCTCCCCCCACGCTATGGATGGCTGATGGTACAAAAAGACTGGTATCCGTCCTCATCATCAGCCTATTGGCACATGGGGCAGTGCAAAAGGACTGGTAACCATGCATACTAGCATCTGTGAGGTTGATCAAGGGCGCCTGGCCCTAATTTTTCATGGTAGATGGTGCAGTATGGCTGGTAACCGTCCTCATCATTGCAACAGGGGGCTGAGCTCCATCAGCCCCCACCCTTCCTGTGTAAAGAAAAGATTGAATTGCCCCTGGACTAGCAGAGGGATGATGGGCTCCTTCATCCACAGTAATTAATGTCCTGCCTGGACTATCATTGCAGCTGGAGGCTTCCTTCCACTCATTTCTCACAAACAAGTCACTGTGTCTTATTCCTGCATTCTTTATTACTTCATCACACAAGTGGTGGGACAATGGTATGGTAGCCCAGGAAGGCTGTGGGAAGGCCGGAATGAACAGGTGGTGTTGTTGCAGGAGCACCCCCTGTGAATAGCATACAGCTCCAAATTTATGCAGGATTGGACACAGAGCAGCTGTGCTCTCTGGTTCTATGATACAGTGGTTCTCTAGTACACTTGCCCATAATCTAGGCAGGACTGATTCTATTTTTAGATACCAAAAAGGAGGGATTGACTCAGGGAGTCATTCCCAATTTTTGCTTTTGCGCCCCTGGCTGCTCGGCCAGGGGCACTTATGACAGCACCAAATGGTGCAGTGCAAAAGGACAGGTAACCATGCCCATCTTATTACCAATTTATGGTATGGTAGATGGTACAATATGGCTGGTAACCATCTCAGCTGTCATGCAAAAGCAAAAGCATGCTGCTGTGTAGCGCTGCTGGCCCGCCTCTGTCAGCGGCATCTAGTACACATACGGTGACATACACAAAAGGCAAAACAGTGTCCATGGTTGCCACGCTATGGCGTATGCCAGGGCAATTCTGGGAAAACGGGCTTGAAATGATTGTCTGCCGTTGCTTTCCCGGAGGAAGTAATGACTGGCGACATTTACCCAGAATCCACCGCGAAAATGATTTGTGCCCCAGCAGGCACAGGGGTCTCAACCCAGAATTCACAGAGACAGCCTAGACTCAGTTAATTGTTCGCAAAAATGTTTCTTTGCAAGGAATTCACTCCCTGTTTCCCATCTCACAGCTTTGACTGTCTCCAGACCTGCCACAGCATCCCCCTCGCAGAGGCTGGCAAAGATTAGGTGGCGAAAGAAAAAGACAAGGGACAAGATGTTCGAGGAACGTATGGGCTGCTACCTAGCAGAGGCGGACCAGCAGAGCCAGTGGAGGGAGACCGTCTCTCTGTGCCAGCGCTCACACAGCGAACGGGAGGAGAGGTGGCATGAGGAAGACAAGCAAGCGACTGAAACGCTGCTTGGACTAGTGAGGGAGCAAACGGACACGCTCAGGCGCCTTGTGGATGTTCTGCAGGACCGCAGGAGGACAGAGACACCCTGCAGTGTATCTGCAACCGCCCTCCCCCGCCACAAAGTCCCATACCCCCCTCACCGAAAATAATCAGGAGGAGGGGCGGCCGGGGACGTGAATACTGTCACTGCACCACAGCACAGTGCTCAAGTACCCAAAAGCTCTCATACCCTACATTTGCCGAAGTCCTTCACTTCCAGACTCACAGTAGTCCCAATCCCAGTCCCATCCCCTAACTGTCTACTTAATTAATAAAAATGCTTTGCTGTTAATTACTGTTTCCGTTATGTTTTTTCAAAGAAGACTGTGTTTGAATGGGGGGCGTGGGGAAGGGGGTGGTTAATTGCATAGGACAGTCACCTTTCCCAGGTTACAGACACGGGGGCAGGATCAGCAGCGGGTCACACACACGGTGCAGTCAGTAGGCACCATGGTCGGTATGGGAGGTGGTTTCCAGGATCTGTGTGTGCTGGGGAGATGTGACTTTGCAGCGGGGGAGGGCGGTTACAGATCTTATACAGCGGTCCTTGTCCTGGACCGCTGAGTCACGCAGCTGAGGAATCTGTATCCGTCCTCCTCCACCACAAGGTCACATATCCGCCCGCACACAGAATTCCATAAAGAGGGATGGCAGGCTCCGTTGAAAGAAGCATTCCGGCACTGCGGACCGCTCTAGGAGCAGCAGCCTGTCATTCCTTGAGTTTAGAGGCGGTCTTTACATCACCGCACATCCTACCCAGCACAGTCTGCCTCCCAGTTTCAACCCTTTAACGTAAAGTCATGAATAAAGAAATCTTTCTAAAGTAACAATGGGACATGTATTTTATTTTTACACGTGTGTTGGAAGTGGGGGAAACGGGGTGAACGGGGTATGTAACCGAAGAGGAGAGTCAACAGTAACTGGGTAAAGAAACAGGGGCAGGTTCAGCTTCTCTGTAAAGAAACTGAACAGTCACAGGTCACGCTGCTCGCTGCTCGCTGGTATTTGAAGAGTTCCTTGTCGCTGTCCCAGGCGCCTGTATAGGGCTTCATGAGCAAGTGCATTAGCGGGCAGGCTGGGTCCCCGAGGATGACTATAGGCATCTGCACATCCACAACAGTTATTTCGTGGTCCGGGAAGAAACTACCTTCCTGCAGGCGTCTGAGCAGCCCACAGTTCCTGAAAACACACGCATCATGAATCTTGCCCGGCCACCCGACGTTGATGTTTGCAAAACGTCCCCTATGGTCCCCCAGTGCTTGCAGCACCATTGAAAAGTAGCCCAATTTCTCATCAGCTGACTGTGGAAGAGGTGGACGATAAAGTGCGAGGAGGAGAAAACGGCGATGATCGCAGCGGGCTCCATGCTTGCAGTGCTGTGGCGTCCGCGCTGTCACTGACCAGAAAAGTGCACGAACAGATTGCCCGCAGGCGCTTTCAAGGAGGGAGGGAGGTTGTGATTGACGGTTCAATGACGACACTTACCCAAAACCACCCTCGACACATTTCTCCCCCCAGCAGGCATTGGGGGCTCTACCCAGCATTCCAATGGGCAGCGGGGACTGCGGGAACTGTGGGATAGCTTCCCACAGTGCACCGCTTCCAAAGTCGACGCTGGCCCCGTGAATGTGGACTCAGAAATTCGAATTAGTGTATTTAGTATGGATACACAAATTCGACTTCATAAGGTCGAATCCACAAATTCGAACTAAGTTGATTCAAAATAGTCTTGTAGTGTAGACAAGGCCTAAGTGTTGTATTCTGCAGTTGTCTTTTATTGAATTTCATCTTGTTAATTTCAGACCAGTTCTCCAATTTATCAGTTTATGGTCTTAGTGGCATCTGTGCAGGGTGAAAACAGTGGGGCTGAATATGTATAAATGGGGGCGTAATTTGGTCTGACCTGAAAATAACTCACCTTAATTGTCAGAGCCCAGGTGAGTGTGGCAGATGTGGGGGACATTAATGGTTAGTTTGACTTATGAATGGAAAGAAACTGGTATAGAAATTAAATTAATAAGGAACTATACAATGCCAGTATTGCAAAGTTAATTTTCGGGGTAGAAACTTTGAGCTTGTTACCTAACCACTTTTCACTTTATGCATAAAAAATGAATAAAAACCCAGATAATTGAAAAGATGCTTTTAACGAAAGAAAGCAATATCAGGTTCTAAGGGAGAGCAATCAGTTTTCATTAACCTCTCTTTTTAGATCACAGCAAAATAAAACAATTTTAATTTGGGAAAAGAGATGGGTTTTTGGTGACTAGTGTTTCCTCCTATTATGTACTTTATTCAACATTTAGAGGAATTCTTTCATTGTATTCATATATAATATGCATCAGAGCTAGCATGCACAAATTGTTGTAATTACCCATGATAGGAGAGTACATGTTTTGGTTTATATAACTTTGGATAGCAAGCCTTTTGATTATTTTCTGGGCTGCTGAATAATCTGGCAATACACCTGATTTGTTCCAACATGTTAAAAATTTAGTATTTCAGAAAGGTCACTTCTATTAGTGACCTAAAGCTTCCCTTAGGTAACAGGATTAATTATGCTTCATACCTTTGTCCACAATGCAGTTTGGTTCATAGCGTGAGAAGTTTTCTTCATATTTAGTAGGTCATATCAAAGAGAAACACTTTGTTTCCTATTTGATGTTTTTGCTAATGAAGGCATTGAGACTTTAATGTATAATAGATGGATCCTTTTTCTACTAAGTAGCGTAGCTACTTGAGCAGACACTGATGCAGCTCTGATTAGAACTTGTTAATTTTCTGAAGAGTGATCCAGCCATATGTCTACTTTTTGGATTTGGTATAACCTCTACGGAGTCAGTTGCTACTTTTGCCAAGTTGGAAACCGCAGTTGTTTACAAAAAAATTCAAATCCCTGGATTAGCTTTTAAATGGGCTTTCTTAAAATATACTATACAATCAAACATAAGAATGTGAGTCTGGTGAGAGGAAAATTAAATAAGCTTGCAATGAACTTTATAGAAGTTTGTATAAATAATTAATAGCTAAAAGCAATTTAGAAAGAACTGGTGCCATATTGAGTTAAACATTCAGTTCAAACCTATAACAATGGTTAGAACTTTCCATAGCTTGTGAAGTCACTCTAGGAGGTTTGTTTGGCTTTTTTTTTCCGTTAACGTGTTTCAGATCACCTTTATGACAGGGAAAATACTGATAGCAAAGTATCATGAAATATTTATATTCCAGCACTAATATGACACTATTCACTGAACAACTGTGTCTGTGGCTGCAGAATGTTTACAGAAATTGTAAGACAGTGAAGCACTTTTAAGGAATTTCTTTTTACAAGTGCTACCTCCATGAAACTCAAACAAATGTTTAGCAATATTTATGTGTAATGGAGCTGCTTTTTAAAGAACTATGAAGAAGAAATTTGTATATGTCCCTTACTGGTAATACTTTTAATTAACTTTTATAAATCATTTGTGGGGAAGAAGGGGAGGAAGAGATTAAATTCTATTATTTAGTCAGTGTGTAAAGTGAAGTTCTCTCACATGCCAAACTCCCATTATTTTTAGAACAGAAGGACTGGTCCTACATATACTTAGTAGCTCAATTATATCTATTATTTATATTTCAGTAGGGGATAGATATAGTATCTAAGATATCCCAGCTGATAACAAGGCCCTATTCTTCGAGGTGCCATATAAACATATAGTAAGAGACACTGCTTTCCCTGAAAAAGCTTTGCTTTAAATAGAAAAGACTGAGTATCAGAGAAAGGAAGGGGGACTAATCGTCAGTGAAACTTGTCTTCACTGCAACAGTTAGCTAGAGTTAACATGCTCAAATGAGAGCAAGCACACTTCAAAACAACACTCAAGTTAAGCGTGGGATTGGGTATACCCTGCATACCATTGGTGGCAATGTAGAGGTGTGTATCTACATGTGTCAGTGAGGGGCTCTGGCAGGGGGAAGCGGCAGGAAAAGACTTGCAGCAGGGCACTGCCAGAATCTTTCCCTGCTGCTGGTACACTGCTAAAAATAGGGGAGGCACTCAGTGGGCGGCTAGAGAGTAATGTAGGATATATATTGTAAGGTTCTGGTGTGTCTTTATTCTATTTGCCTAAGCAGTGCCTCAGTGTCTACACTGCTGTTTATACCTGTGCTGGCACAGCATTCAGTGTACGTACTCCACATGCTGCTGTAAAGAGTGTGCAGTGTAGCTGTACCCTGGATTAGCTGCTGTTGTAACAGCAGTTGTTGCATCCCCCACTGCATTACTAGCATCAGTATTGCTCAAGCTTCAACTCACCCACTTACCCACCCCCGACAGGCTAGTTACATGGAGTTTAAAGCACCACTTAACTCGAGCTAGAGAATTTTGTGTGTGGATGGGAGTTGTTAGGGGTAACCCTCAAGTTATAACTCAAGCTAACTGCTATGAAGATACATTTTTTGGATATGTCCACACCTTGAGCTACGGGTGTGAGTCCCAGCTCCAGGAGACATAATCTCTGCCAATTTTGATCAAGCTAGTATGCTAAAATTAGAGTCTAGTCATAGCGATGAAAGTAGCAGAAGGGGCTGCACTCAGTTTTCAGAGCACTGGCTTGATCAGAAATTACACCTCCAGCTCAATGTAATAGACATACTCTGTGGTTTGCCCAAGGTCACACTGTAAGCTGTGGCAGAGTCAGGAATTGAATCCTGATCTAAATTCCAGTCTGGTGTGCTCAGATATTCAGGCACAAGAACAGAATGGTACTAAAATAACATTAGTTTACAATATTAAATGTCTCATTTTGTAGGTACAGAGATTTTACCTGATTAAGCTGATATATTGGTAAAGATGTGTTTATATCATCATATAGATTTTTACTAGTAATTTTAACTTCTTACAATAATTTAGTTAAAAAAGGGAAACTTCTATTCATCACAAATATTACTTGTATATGTTACCTTAAAGCATTGGCTCATTATTTGATTTAAGCCCAGTGTGTTACTAACAGAAGGTACTGAAAGATGGACTAAGACCTGCTCTTGTGCCCATCTGAAGTCCTGCTGACCTGAGTGGGGCTCTTGTTGGGAAAGGATCTGCCGATATTGACCTGATTGTAGGCCTGAGACATTAGTATTACCCATTCATGGCGGGTAGCATGCTGTCTTCATGTGTATTGCATGTGTGTATGTATTCAAAGCTATATATCAGGATAGAAGGGATGAATTTGGAAATTCTCAGGTTTGTGTATTATGTAATAATTTACTTTAGAAAGCTATCATTTTATGGTAAAATGTGTAATACTACAAATATAGGGAGACAAGGTGGGTGAGGTAGTTTCTTTTGTTGGATCAACTTCTGTTGGTGAGCGGGACAAGCTTTCAAGTCAGGCAGAGCTCTTCTTCAGGCCTGGGAACGGAACTTGAAAGCTTCTCTCTCTCACCAACAGAAATTGATCCAATAAATGATATTATCTCACTCACCTTGTGTGTCTCATAGCCTGGGACCAAAATGGCTACAACTACACTGCATAATACTACCAGTATAGCCTGTCTTAATTTATTTCTTGTCCAATTTAAATATCCTAAATTGTCATTTGACTTTTGTCCTATCTGCCTGCCTTCCAGTCAGGATCTTAATATGAACATCTAATAAAGTTTGTGAAGCAATGCTGAACCATAAATGTAACCTTTTGAAGTATATATTCTTCTATATCTCTCAAATGGCAATTTTCATCACATCGTCTTGGAAGTGGATATATAGTGGTATTATAGCTTTTGTACATTTGAGTTGTGATGACCAAGTCATTCAGTAGGTTAAATTAAAAATGTTTATATTTTTGTTAATAATTCAAATAATTCAACAGCCATATGGTACATATCTAGAAACACTTAAGTGGTTAATTGCACGTTAAATTCCTTTCCTCTTCCCCAATATAAACAACTGCAAAAATATTTACATTCCCTGTCTTGCTAGATTTATTTATGACTTTATAAGAAAAACACAGAAGTGTTATAAATTGAAACTTTAATCTCTTGTTTGACTCACTTTCTAAAATGTCAGTGGTGTCTTAGTTGGTTTATCTTACACGCTATCCTACTCCTAACCTCAGAAAGGCACTTTACTGTAAAGTTTTGAACTATTGTGATATTAGCCAAGCTAGTGGGAAATAAGAAGTCGTTTCTTATAATTAAGTTCAAGTTATTCCACCCAAAATCAGAAGCTGCAACTAGAGAAAAAAGGTGTTTTTGTTTTTTTAAATTCTTTAAGGATCTTTTTTTACCTTTTTTTAACTCCAGTGTATGCTGATGTAATCCTGTTGAAATTGGAAGAGTTTACACCAACATTAAACTGCAGTAACACAACAGTGAATCAGACCCAGCATATAGAAAAAACAACCTCATCCCAAAACAAATACATAAATGATAAAGTCACCCACTGAAATTCTGTCTATTTAAAAAGAGAGAATGTATGGCTCACCAATGCCCTTCCAAAGAGTGTTCTTTGTTTAAAATAAAATAGTGCATGAGTACCTTGGTTTTCTTCTAGAGCAAACCATACCTCTCAACTTTCAAAACTGAGAGACAAGCTATGAAAATGTATGACAAATTACCAAATTGTGGAACAGCTGCATTTTGTGCCATAATTTTCAGATAATGTTTTTTTAACCTGGTTTAGGGATATTTTCTCATTCTGTGAATTAAACTGGTATTTTAAATAGAAAAGTTGAAAAACAAATTCCATCATTTGCAACCATAAGGACTTTCAAACACTTGTGGCTTGCTAGCAGATCTTGAGCCATGGAGTTTCAGATCCCCAGTGCAGACTTCTACCATTTGAGCTACACTTTGTGGGCCAGCCACTAGAAAGGCACCTAACATACACTTTGCCATTGAGTTTCAGAACTAATTGTCAAACAGCACTAGAATGTTGGAAATTCTTTTCCTGGCTCTGGCACGGGTGTATGTATATTGGTTAGAGTCTGGGTAGCCAAGCACACAGATTTATTCATAGATTCTAGGACTGGAAGGGAGCTCGAGAGGTCATTGAGTCGAGTCCCCTGCCCTCATGGCAGGACCAAATACTGTCTAGCTGTAACTGAAACTGAAGTCACCTGAAATCAGAATCAAAATTAAAATTCATACAGTCGAGCAAACTCACTCACACCAACAGCTAGTACTCTCACTCTCACCTGGCAGCCTGTTCGGCAGCGGGGTTTCTTGCTCTCCCTCTCAAACTCCCCTGTCTGCAGCCCCCAGTCCGCTTCGCTATTTAGTTTGTTAATTCTTGGAGGCAGAGTTGATGAGACTTGGATTTGTCATACTAGAGGCCTGGGCACTATTTCCCAGGTCTGCCCTGTGCAAACTTTCAGTTAACTGCTTTATAAAGTGGGTAAGAACAATACTTCACTGCCCTCTTGGTTAAGATATGAAGGCAATAATAAGAGCTCTGAAGAACACAGAAATGTAGACAGCAGTCAGTAAAGGTGAGACCAGAACTCCTGGTTCCCAGCTCAGTTCACCTTCCTCTCGACTGAAGAGAGGTGTGTTCTCTCTCTCTCTCTCTCTCTCTCTCTCTCGTTTGTAGAATATTGCCTGACTAGGTAGAACAGTGGAACAGGATGCCTGTTAAGCTGAAATACATAATGCCCCACAAAAGCCAGTTTGCTTGAATTTTGCACTAAACGATGTACCAATTCTACACAATAAAAAGTGGTCCCACAATGCTTAATGTGCCTAAAGTTGCAGCTCTTCGTGTTGCTCCTCAGATTCTTGAATCTCCAAATGTGGATCACTTTGCAAATATTGGGCCTAGATAAAGGAAGACGTTCTACTAAGGGCCTGGCTTATATAATGGCTTTTATAATTAGCCAGGAGCTCGTTGATGACTTTCAGCAGTTTTTCCACCCCATGCTGACGCCCAACTTCATGGGCCGTAAAAGCAGCAGCACCAAGCTGGCACCAGATCTATGGCTTCTCCACCCAATGGTCCCTGCAGGAAAGAGGAGCTGGCTGTTCATCTGCTTGCATCTACTGCCAGGGATAAAAATTTAATTGGGAAGGGAGGGCCCCACCAAATATTACCTCCACCAAATATTTTTGCTTATGGAAACTATTCAGCAACTCTCCTGCTAAGATTTAATACAGTAGAAATTTTAAATTCAAAATAGTAAATGAAGGAGGAAAAGTATTTACATAGTTAATGTTGGATCTTGTAATATTTACCCTGTGATTTGTCTTCAGACTCAAAACTGAATGGAGACATTTCATCTGCTTTGAAATATTTGAAGATTTATGGAGACCAAATAACAGCACAAACTTTCAAAGAGCATTTTGAAAGGTTCAGGCACTTCTTGAGGACAAATCAAACAGTGTTTGGCTGGATTAGCACAAATACTATGAGTTCTTTTCTTCTAAAAGGAAATTGTAGTCTAAACAGTTACAGTATTTTACAGCACTAATGCCATTAAATGAAAACAAAGACTAGCTATAGATCAAATGAAAACTAGTTAATAGTGGGAATGTAATAAGTTATTCAGTGTTATTTGCAACTCATTTTCCCTTCTACAATTTTGGTTTAGTCTCATAAGGACTATGGCTGAATTTTGTATTAATTGATTTTGTTGTACTTTTAAACATTGCTAAATCTGAGAATTCAGTCTAGTCTTGATAGGTATAGGCTGGAAACATCTTTAACCATACATAACTAAAGTGTCAGCTAAACTTTAAAGGATATCACTTACTAATAGGTTGTAGGAAATTGTAGTAATATCTCTTTAAAGTATTGTTCCATATACTAAGAATGCAGCAAATGTATCTTCATTTAAACGCCTAATAAGACTTTCAATTTATTTTAGTTAAAGTACAGCAGGGTTTTTTATTAGAAAGGATGAAAAGCCATTGCACATGGGATTTTGGAAATTCTTCAGACAAGATAATCAGGGAGGATTGATGGTATGTTGATAGAAAGCAGGCATCTTTAACTAATAATTTCAGTGGATCAGTCACGCACCTTTATTTCTGTCAGCTATACTGTACAAAAAACAGGCAGTAACATGACCTGCAGATGGCATATTATCATAACCCCTGGGCTATGCTATAGAATACACTGTTATTTAATAAACTCCTGGAATGTCTTCATGGAACTTTTTCATAATTATTACATATATTCCTGGAGTGGATGATGTACTCAGAATCTTCATTAACTTTTTTACAGCTTAACAGAAACATAACCTGTAATAAAAAGTGCGTCCTAATTGTGTATGTCTAGCCTGCAGGTTTTCCAACGGGGAAATTCATGTGTCAGATTTTTTTTATTGATATGGGGAAATTATTCAGCTCTGGAAATTGGAAATAAAGAGAATTAACTGAGCTCTACTGAGAGCTGGAGTAGGGGAATTGGTAATTGCTGCAAGGAGGACAGTAATTAGAATCTACTTTGTGTGGGGACATTACAGGAGGTTGGGGGAAGAGAATGGTGACATACTAGAATTACTTGTGTTCTGCAGTGAGACAGTCTGGCCTCAGACTTTTTGCCTGGTTACTAAACACATTTTAAAGTCCAGCCTACACTAAAACTTAGCTGGGGGACAGCTGTGTTATAATCAGGTTTCTTGAAGTGGTATTTGCAGAATGAACAAAACTTTGGTTACATTATTTCATTAGGTGGTTTACTTTAGACTTATCCAATGGTAATTGCCAGGATTATTTCCTTTTCTTAAAATCAGTGTGGCACTTGCCACACTAGGGATATAACCTCATTTTTCACTACCAACCCAGTTGTCCATAGCTTTATTAAAAGAAAACCCTTTGGTACAATGAGTTCATAGCTAATTCCTTTACTACCCTGGAATGTGTGTCATATCCACTGGCAGTTTTTAAAATATATTCAACTTTTGCTAATATTCCATTATCTGTTCTTGTCTCTTTAAGTTATATTATGTGCCCTCATCATCGTAGGATCTGAGCACTTGCCAAGGTGCATTAAGTGATGTGACTGGCTAGCATAGTTCTTTCCTTATCTCTTCCTCTCCCAAAGAAGAAGTTGTGTGGGGATTTTTTTTTTACGAAATATATTAGCAAAGGCAAGGCCAAACAAGTGCATCTTATGCTTGGAATGAAAAGTGATGCGATTTATGTTGGTTCTTACACTGAGAGTTGGTTTCATAGTGTTGGACCAAGAAAGCTCTTTGTCCTGCACATTTGTGATACAGTTTCATTTTGCCTGTGGAGTGGAGCTGTTGACAGTGGTCCTCATCCTGGAGCTATAGGTGATCTTTTAGTTACCCTGGGCCCGGACATTGAGTGCCTTTGAGATATTCTGTGGGATGTCACTATAGGAAATGAAGGGACAGTTCTGTGTATTCACAGTAGCCTGTGTTGCCAAAGAGACATGCTGCTGTGTTCTATACTAGTTGGCGTTTATGATGGCTATTGAAATTAATCCTTTCTGAGGTGCATAACACAGGATTAAGTATTTTCCTCTCATGCCAAACTCCTGAAAAGGGTTTTCTTTTATAGCAGAAAAAGCAGATGTATTCTTTCAGTTTTTCATAAGCAGATATATTTGGAAATTATTAAGATTTTAGGCATGTGAAGAGTGATTCAACAGTAAAGCTTTTTCCATTCTTGTGAGCGCTGTAACCTTTCAAGCTGAAACTTCAAATCCTCAATCTGAAGACTTAATATAGAATAAAATAAAGACTGACATGTTTTCCTGCTTCAGGCTTCTAAAAATACTGGCCTTCTGATCTGTTTTTAAAATGTGTTTTCAGTTTAGTGATTATGGTTAAAATTAAGGGACGAGTTAGAAAAATTGTAGATGTTATGTATAAATGTTGCAACCGCAGTACTTTTCATTGCAAGCTGAAAAATCTGAATTCAAGCTGAACTTAATTTCAGACCCTGGACTGTAGGAGGTAAGAATAGTTGGATTAAAAAAAAATCACTTCATTTTTAAGAGCTTGCACAAGACCCCATGTAGTGTGATTTTTGTATATTTCACTCCCATCAAAAAATTAAAAATTGATAATATTTCTCTGACATTTAGTGACTGTGGCTTTATGCCTTGCAAAACAATTTGAGTAGAAGCCCCTCATTAAATGGTAAAGACAAAGCAAGAAGAAAGTTTTTGACTCATGCTGATATTGTAGGAACTGGGAGCCCATTTTCCAAACAGTGCTCTGGGAGTTGCATGGCTAAATTCCAGCTCACTACTTTTGAAAATGTACCCCTAAGGGTTTTATTTCTGGTTGTTTAATGCTGAACAGACAACATGCTGCTAGCTCCTGTTTTTCCTCATCCCCACACATGGATCTGGATCATGGAATTGGCCACAATTTTTTCCCTTGATTTGAGGCGGTAGGACTGATGATAAGCCACAGTGTTATCCACCAGCAGGCCAGCTCCCGTCTCTGTTCTGTGTTAGGTAGGTCAGAAATGCACCAGTGCTAGATGGAGCACAACAAAGGAACTCTGTATATCTCAGCTGTCACCACTTTGATCAGGCTGCCTCTTCCTGCTATTATATTTTACTTCTGGTGTGCTCCCAGCACCCTTTCACTCTTCTGCTTAGCCTGCCTCAGCACTTCATGGCAGCAGTGTCAGGAGCAGGGAGCAGACACCTATGGACCATAGATTCTGATTCAAAGCATCTGCAAAGCTACCTCATTCCCCTCCTCCCCCCACCCCACCCCCATTCAAAACTTTCCTTATAACTTCTTTGGCATGATACCTACAAAAAAATTGACAATGGTAGGCCACTGGTGTGCTGAGACCACTGCCTATCATGCTGTCCAAAATTGTCTCATTGTTTCCTTTGTGACAAAGTTCCTCCTCTGCCTTGGTGAGTCCTGCGCTTTCTGGTGGATTTGCTCACCTCAGAGGTTCACGGCAGCCCTCAGTTTGGCTGCTTTTGCTAGAGGCTCAAACCTGCCTTTCACTCAGCTAACCTCATCACCAGGGCCAGCTGCAGACACCAGCCTACCAGGCATGTGCTTGGGGCGGAACCTTGGGGCGGGGTGGCGCTCGGGGTTTTTTTTGTTTTGGTTTGGGTTTTTTTGGTTCAGCCGGGCGTGGCGCTCGGGAGGGGGTGGGGGCTTGGGCAGCTTGGCGGGGACGGGCTTCAGCGGCTCGGCGCTTTGGGGGGGCGGAGACTTGGGCGGCGCGACGCGGTGCTTGGGGGGGTGGGGACTTGGGCGACGCAGCGCTCGGCGGGGGGCAGGCACTTGGGCGGCGCGACACTCGGGGAGGGGTTCGGTGGGCGGCGCTCTTTTTTTTTTGCTTGGGGTGGCAAAAATGTTAGAGCCGGCCCTGCTCATCACTGGCCAGCATGGGGGAAATGCAGAACAATCCCTGCAGTCTCTGTGTCCCACCCAGTGGGTCGGGGACAGGCCAGATCCCTTTCCAAATATGACCTTCCCCTCTGGTGTGTGTCACAGACCAGATTAACTCCTCCTTTGTCAGATAGGCAGTTGGGGGAATTGGGGAGGAGCCCAGGCCTAACCTCTACACCAGCTTCCAGCCCAGGGCCCTGTGGATAGCAGCTGTCTACATCATCTCCTGTATCAGCTGCTTGACAGTTATAACTCCCTGGGCTACTCCCCCATGGCCTGCGCCAGCCTGGAGCCCCCTCCCACACTCTGAACCCTTCGGCCCCACCTCCCCCACATGAAGAGAGTACACTTATAAGGTTTCCGGAAAATACAAACCTGGGAGGGGTTGCATGTGCTTTAGAGGATTGTTTTGAATTTTAATCCTATCTGCACAAACTGGAGTAATGGTTTCAAGTAAATAAGATGAAATACAAAGTACTAAGACAAATACAAAATACTCCGCTTAGGGAGGAACAATCACACACCTACAAAATGAGAAATGACTGCCTACGAAGGAGTATTGCAGGAAGGGATCAGGGGGTTATAGTGGATCTCAAGCTAAATATGAGTGTAACACTATTGCACCACCCCACCTCACCCCCCCCCCAAAAGCTATCATCATTACAAGGAAGAGGGTAAACAATTGTTGTTCTTAACCTCTGAGGATAGGATAAGAAACAGTGGGTTTAAATTACAGCAAGGGCAGTTTAGGTTAGACATTAGGAAAAACTTGCTAGCTATCAGGGTAGTTAAGCACTGGAATAAATTGCCTGGGAAGGTTGTGGAATCTCTGTCATTGGAGGTTTTTAGGAACAGGTTAGACAAATTCCTCTCAGGAATGGCCTAGTTGTTATGTAGTCCTGCCTTGAGTGCAGGGCACTGGACTAGATGACCTATAGAGATCCCCTGCACTTCTGTGATTATCATAGAGCTCTGATCCTGTTTGAACAGGACAAATGACATCTTTGAATTGACTCCCACTTCGTTTCCTGGAAGGGAAATAGGGAGAAACGGTTTCTTGTTGATCCATTGCTAGATAGAGCCATCTTACATTGAAGAAGCATATAAGACTGCAGGGAAACAGTATGTCTCTTCAATTTAATTCTACTCCCCTTTTCACATTACAGGCAGGGGAAATCTGAGAACATAAACTTTGTTTCTATGAGAGTAGAGCTGATCATTTCAGTTTTCCAAGCTAAAGAAATGGAGCCAAATAGGGAAGTACTCTATTTAAGTAAAAGAGAGGAGTCCAGCAACACTGGAATGAGTCATAAAACTAAATAACAATTTATAGACAAATAACAGTATAATTAAAATCTGCTATAAATATACAAGCAAATCTGTGAACAATGGTATGTCATGTGGATGTAGTTCATTTACCTCTGAGCTTGTACTTTGGCATATGGGAAGATGTACTTTACATATACAAGTCTGTACTATAATTTTGTTTTTGGCAAAAGATCATGGATTTAACTTTTTCAGGTGTGACTCTGTAATTATCCACATGAAAAATGTGATGTTAATTGTAACAAGTGAATTGTGGTTTTCTTTTAACACCAAATAGAAATAATGTGAATATTATTAAATGTCTGAGTTTTTTGTACTGGTTACAGTTTTCTGTGCCTTTGATTCTGTTTGCTCATAATATTAATTATAATGATTAGCATAGGGAAAATGTAGTCTTTAGCTCAGAAAATATTTATTAGAATGAGGTTCTACATGTTAGTTTTTCTTTCATTGTTTCTCCTTAATACTGTCAGATTTCTGTCAATGTAATACATGAACCAATTCAGTATATAACTCTTGCAATCTTTGATAAAAAGTTCTCAGAATAATCAGAAGGCTGTAAGTGATGTGATTCCCATTCTGTTTTCTTTTCCCTATAGGCATGGCAGCTGAGATTCAGCCATCTAGTGGGATACGGTGCCAAGTATTACTCCTACCTCATGTCCAGGGCCATTGCCTCCATGGTATGGAAACAGTGTTTTGTGCAGAACCCATTTGACAGGTAAAAAGAGAGAGTGCATGAAGTAGATCTCAATGGCATGCTAACTCTGGGGAGCAGAAAATTTGCTTGTCATACTTATAGCAACATTTTGATATTTTTATGTCATTTTAATTGTTTTTTCTAAATATGTTTTTAAAAACAAAGCAAAATATAACCACAGATGATAAGGTGAATTGTAGGACATGTTCACTGATGCAAAGAATACAGCATCAACATTTTAAAATGTAGGTGCCAAGTGGGAGGCACCAAAATCCATATGTAGTCATCTAATTAAAGAGCTTGATTTTCAAAAGTGTTAAATACCTGTAACTTCCATTTGACATAGAAGAAGCTGTCAGTATTAAACAAGCTTCTTGTCATCACCTTCAAAGCTCTACATAGTTCTACATAGTTATCTTCCCTTTTCAAGCTTTGCATTGCATCCCTCTGCTCGGCTAGTATACACAGCTTTATCTGCTTGTTTATTAGTTTCTTGTCCAGACTCCTCCATGCCTTCTTCTGTGCAGTATCCTGTGCATGGTGCAGCCTCCCTGAGCTCATCTGCAAGACTCCCTATCCTGTCCACATCAAAGTCACTCCTGAAGACCAATTTTGTCCTGCTTCTTACAATCAGTTAAGCTGACTTGTACATCAGTTGCCTATTCTGCTTCTCTTAGCCTCTTTCTACTAGTCTGTCTCCTTACGGTGTGAGCTCTGTGGAGCAAATACTGTTTCTTCCTGAATGTTTGGGAAGCACCTACCACACTGTAGGTACTACCATAAATAAATATATTTAATAACAGCCTATAAGCAAATAAATTCACATGTTCAAATTTAGATACCTGTATTTGAAACTGTTTGCCTTAATTTGTAAAGCTTTTTACCTGAATATGTTATATTTGGCTGATAGCAGAGAATCTAACTGCTTGTTTGCTTGCTTTTTTGTTTGACGAAACTTCTAGTTTATCTAGACAGACTACACTGGGGGATATTGCTTATTTGTACCTCGGTAGCACAAAATTTGAACATCTTGTGAACTATCAAAATCTCACTACAATTGAGAAAGTACCGACTTTTGTCATCCATTTTGACATCTATTTTAGTTTTGGGCCAAAACTGTATTTAACATTCAAATAGTGATTTCCTAAAACAAGGAAGTTCTGTATTTGTTCAGGATGTGTGACACTGGGCGGCAATAAGCAAAAACATTTCCTGATGCATTTAGAAAACTGTTATTTAAATGTGGCTAGAAGATATAGCAGTGTAGTTGTAGCCATGTCGGTCTCAGGATATTACAGACACAAAGCGGGTGAGGTAATATGTTTTTATTGGACTTCTATTGGTGAGAGAGACAAGATTTGAGCCACACAGAGCTCTTCTTATTTCAGAGCTAGTGACCATTTCTGGTCCTTGGAGGGTCTCATTTAATAACCGAAAAGGCCAGCACAAAATATAAGCAAAACCTTTATCCCCATGTCTGACTCTCAGCTCAATCTTAGCTTATTTGTTCCATCTGAGTCCACTGCTCGCCTCTGTCCAGGGCCAAGCCCTTTATAAGCAGGTCCCTTTCCTAGAGTCCATGGACTTGCAACTCCCTAGGGAGAATCCTTCCCTAGAGCGAGGTGTCTGTGGAGACCTGCCAACTGCAGCTCTTCTCCAGGAGAGCCCATATTTCTCGATAGACTGGGCTTCCTGCCACCATTTGGGAGATTTGTTTGCTGGGACCAGGCTTTCCTGGTGGCCTGCCAATTGTAGGTCTCAACAGTGAAGACTAACAAGTTCTTTGCAAAGTACAGTATTGCATAAAAACAACATAGTTTTTGTAAATATTAAATCTATCTAGCTTAGTTCATTCTTGCATAATTTTAAATAGTGTGCATTTCTCTAATCAGTATATGATGAAGGCAGCCATTGTCTAAAGGTGGCAGGTTTTATTAGTTCTATAGCTGTGTCTGTTCTGTAAAGAAACCAGAGACAAGTGTGACTGAAAGCTGAACGGGTTGTGTATGCAGGTGGCTGTAATATTATCTGTCTTTTCCTTCAGGGCAATGGGTGAGCGTTATCGCAGAGAGATGCTGGCACATGGCGGTGGAAAAGAGCCCATGCTCATGGTTCAAGGTAAAAGAAAAAGGAGAATTGTTTTGTTTCTGTGACCTTCCTCCCCCTGTTCCGCCCTCTTTCCCCATTGCTGTTATTTACCTTTTGGCAAATATTAGTGGTTGTGATTAGGTAGCAATAAATAATTTAAGAATATTTCCCTATCCAATCCTTTATACTTAACCAAAGTTTTCATAGGATTTATTAAAGGGGATATGCAGAGTAGATTTACCTAATTTAATAGACTAGATCTCAAATAATGCTTCATGGATCACTAGAACTCATGGTAATACCAAGAATGAAATATTTTGAGATCCAAATAGCAGGGGAATAAGGTGTTGGAAAGGAATCTCTTTCAAAGTGATCCATAGAATTCAAAGGTACCAGTGAGATGCTCCAAAAAAGGAGAGATACACCATCATTAATTTTTTAAAAAAGTTTGTTTTACTGATTTTTACCTATATATTAACTGAAAGGCCATCATTCCAAATATTGCTGATGTAGAAATAGGAAATCTTTTGTTCAGTGTCACTTTGATAGCACCAAAGCAGTTCAGGTAGTGTCAGCACTTTGATAATGGACTCTCAATATAAAGAGAGGTTGAAGATTGTAACAAAATTTGGTTTTGATCAGTATCCCTCCTAGAATCCTCTTCTCGTATTTATTCCTTTTGGTGCAGACAAGAACATAAACTGCATTCTTAAATCAAGTCTCAGATTCAAATATTATTTGAATAAAGAAACCTACAAGATGTTTCCATTGATGAAGCACATGAAACCATGCATAACTGCACATGAGTTTTCCCTTCTGTTGTGGGAGTACATAATTTTATTTGCTTATATTTCCAGACAAAAATATATTACTGTTGAGTTGAGGTTGAAAGTATGTATCAGTAATTTTAGGGTAAAATTCATTCCTGAAATGGTGTATTTATTCCAAAAAGAAGCATTATAACTTCAGGAAATTCAGTGTTAAGGTTACATTTAAAATAAATCCAAATACGTTTACATATAGAAATGTACAGTTAAGGCACCCTGACATCCATAGCTCTGCCGTGCATAGGGGGCAGTATGGAAAAAAAAGTCATATAGACTGTTGTAAGGAAAGCAGATAATGGGGGAGAAAAGTGAGCATGGTCACTTGTAAAATGTAGTCTGTTTGCCTTTTCAAATTTTATTTAAATAAATGGAACCTTAAACTAAACTGAATCTTATTATGTCACATTAAGCACTATAATAGTAGAGCTGCATTTAGTCTGTTGTTTGTACAGGCATAACAGTAATCAGATAAAAGTACCTCTTTCCGATTTGTCAGTATGAGCATAATTGATACTTGCAGTAAGAATGCTGAATAAACAATCAGCATTATGCAGTGATAAATTTACTGGCAGAGTGTATACTTCTATAATTTTTTCTAGTTCTTTAAGATGCTTTTAAAAAGAGAGCTTTTAAAGATGGATGAAGTCATAAAATTAGCAGAGAAAATCATCTCTTCTTTTCACTTAATGTAGGGTTCTTGTTTTAATGCTAAAATAGTTCATCCAAAAATAAAAGGCAAAATATGTCCCAGTAGAGGGATGGAATAACTGTCACTGAAAATGAAAACCTTTATTGAAATGAAGTGGTCCAGTTTTGGTTTGTCACCTTGACTTTTCATTTTATGCCACACCCATGTGCGGTTAGGTAGTTCCTTTGCTTATCTTGCAACAGTTATGAATAATGTGGACTGTACAGACATGAAAACTTTTTACTCTCCTGTCCCCATCATTCTGTATTTAGTACAGAAATAAGATTTTAAACAGAAAAGTAATGTCAGGTACTCTAATGTGTTGTCATTCCTTAATATCATCCAGTTACCCTTTTCAGTCAGCTTTTTGTGTCTCTCTCACCATCCTCCTCTTCGTTAAGACATTCCAAAACACTGTTCCTCAAACTGCAGAAGCGCTATTTCCACACACCTCCTCCAAATACATCCTTTACCACCAAGCAATAGTGACCTCTTACTGACGCTACTTTCTTATGGGGGAAGTTTCGGTATTCTCTGATAATAGGTGCCACATTTCAGAAGTCTAAATTTTCTAGGCTCTGATTTTATGATCTAACTTTTAGGTAGAGTTATGCTTGTGCAAGTCTGACTACTGGTTAAACACACACAAAGCTCTTCCCTTCTATTCTAAAGCACGTTAATGCACGTGTCAGTGCTAAGCTGGCCATATTTAATCATTTCCATTGACTTGTTCGTAAAATCTCCTCCTTAATATGACACATTCTTTCACTTGTTCACTTTCTTCATTGCAGTGTTGTAGTGTTGCTTCTCAGATTGTATCGTCTTCTCATTTTTATTTTTTAAATGTTTAGATATAGCCCTAGCTTCAGTCTTTCTCTCACATGATCCTTCAGATTCACTGATAAGGAAGATGTAGGACTCGATCCAACTTCCACTGAAATCAGTGGAGAGACTCGTGTTGGACTGTGCCTTTAATTAAGGACCTGAGATTTATACATCTGTTTGCTTGAATTTGACTCCCACCAGCAATAGCAACGTGCATTACTATTTTAAAAGATGCAGTGTCACCATGAAGTCCTGTCAAAATCTTCTCATGATGTTAACTCTGTTGCATGTCCAATTATTTACTAGATACAAATATGTACTGTAGGAACCACAAATAGAAAATAACTTCAGCTATGTTTTGTTCAAGAGGCCATCATTTGGTATTTAAAGAAAAAAATATAGTTATGACATAAAGTCCATTCGTCCACCTCTGCCAAGTGTCAATGTAGACATTATTGATCCCTGCTTTGCTTTGTATCACAAAATCCTAGTGTGCAGCACTTCAGAATAAATGGGTGCTCAGGGGCCACATAGTGTAGTGGGTTGATCACACAGGTGGAAGCCAGACCTGACTCTTTGTCTAACTTACCATCTTCTAATCTTGAGAAAGAGCACAAAGGGGAGTTCAGAATCTAACTGTTCTTTGTCTTTGAAAATCTGCCCCCTAGAGACTGATTTTAAAAAGTGCACTTGCAAAATGGATGTGAAGTTGTGTTCCTAAACCATTCATACAATGACTGTATTGTAGGCAGATACCTAATTATCCACTTCTGTGCATGAATACCCAATATACATGTGCAAAGTAATCACATATGCAAATTAGGCATGTCGTTGCTCCTGTGCAATTTTGCAAATCGGGCCCTTATTATCTGTTTCTCCATGTGTAAAATTGTACTCACCTCTTGGAGGTATTGCAAAGA
Organism: Mauremys mutica; assembly: GCF_020497125.1. Lineage (NCBI taxonomy): Eukaryota > Metazoa > Chordata > Testudines > Geoemydidae > Mauremys > Mauremys mutica. The sequence goes on from NC_059072.1 coordinate 322,179,056, forward strand.
TTTTAGATAATGTTTGCCCATCTCTTTTAATGTATAAGGTGCTTATATAAATGCTAGTGCTGTTATAATATCAGTTATGAACAGCAGTAGATGCTGGCCCAAACTAAACAAGGCCAAAACAATTACGGTGTTTCAGAGGGACAGAGACCACAAGTTTTTTATAATTTTCCCAATTACAGGTGATTGAAGGTTATGGTTAACCATCCCCAGAAAGGGTGTGGTTAACCACAGGGCTGTAATGTGGAAGAGAACTTCAAAGCAGAGAAGGAGAGCAACACAGCTGCCCTAGGCTTGGGAGAGACCGATCTGAAATGGGAGTCAAGCTGAAGTTATGAAATATACTCTCAGCTAAAAAAACTGCAGCCGTCAGTCTTTGTGGATATCTCATTAAATAATTTAGACTGGAGTGTTGTGTGTGTACATATTGTAATACAGATATTCATGGAGTTTAAAGCCAAAAGGGACCATTATGATCTTGTAGTCTGACCTCCTCTATGCAGTAATAGATTCAGACACTGCAGTAGGATTATTCTAAATTAGCGTTTTGGATCTTTACAATAGAATCTCTAGTACTTTATTTAATCAGGGCGTGCTCTTTTTGCATTGGTAGAATTTATTCTGCAGATATTCCTGATCCCACCTCCTCTAGTACCTTAAAAGCAGCTATTGTCACAGGGCTGGGTGCTGTTGAAAGAACAACCACCATGCAGTACATCATTGCAGTGATAAATGAGAGACATCCAATTGCATTCTCAAATGATGCAACTACTGTGTAGAGGCCAATTAAAATTACGATTGGGTGTCTGATTCTGGAATCTTGAAGATGGGTATTTAAAATAATTTATTTGGAACAAAATCTGGTACTTTTCTTTCCCTTTTTATGGTCCTTTTAACCAATTTTGAATCTACGTTAATATCCTTATTTAAGCCAATTTGAAATAATTCACAATGATTTTTAAAATAAGGTTTTTTAGACTGTTTAGCTGTATAAACAGCCAACTATATTATAGTGTGCCCTTTAGTCACACATTTTATAATTTCCATAGGGTAGAATTTTTACTGTGTTGCTATTGTACTAAGGTAAGAAATTAGATTTACTTGAAGGTAATTCCTAGGATCGCTCTTCGTTCCTTTTTTGAAAAGCAACCAGTACTATATTTGTTTTTCTTTTTTCTTTGCATACCTGGTTGTCAGTTTTTCAAGGAGAATTGTCAGTGGTCTATAAATTTGTCAGCTAATACTTTTGACACCCTGGATGTATGTCCTCTGGACAGGCTGATTGTGTTTGTAATGAATTTTTAAAGTATTTTCTTACATGTTCTTTGTCCATAGTTATTTTTACATGATATCAGAAAAGTCAATGTGGCCTGTTAACATGCTCCTGATCACCCTTTCCAATGGAAAATCTGGCAGGAAGGGGGTGCATGGTACTGGGGAAATGGTTCTGTTAGAGGGACAGGCCATAGGGATTTTGGTGGCTTGATTGCCCCTGTTCCCCTCACACAGCTAAGCTGCAATGGAGCCGTGCTTGCAGGCTTGCCATTTGGCAGCTGCCCCTTGAGGCCTCCTTACAGGGGTATTCCCACTACAAAGAGAGCTGCTGAAAAATAGTACCAGCTTTGGCTGTATTGTTCAGGGAGAGGTTCTCCATGGCTGATAGTGTGTCAATATACTTGTCCTCCAGCCAGCCCAACTCACTTGGGGGAGGAGACCCACACACAGAGTGAATCCCTTCTGTGCACAGGGCAAGTATCTTTGGGATAGAGTCAGATATCTTGCTGTTTGCAGGTCTTCATTCAAGATGGAGTTTGTTTTCCCATCCACCATAACTGATTTGTACAAACAAGTATGTCTTTCTCTAAGCCGCACCAATATACTGTACTGCAAAAGTCGCTCACTTGTCTTTATGAACTAAAGGTGCAAGCCACACCCTATTGTGCTAAAGGGAACAGTAATGAGTGTGTCAGGTTGTTAAAAATAACCATTTTTCTGCTCCTTTTGATATTGAAAATATCTGAATAGAAGTGTTATTGACTGCATTTTAATTCTATCTGCAGTGTGAACCTTTTATTTTTCTTTTAATTCTTGATATTAATCAACTGTGTCATGGCAGTTCATGTTGACACTTGCAATATACACTTAAACCTAATTAAAATAAGGATGCTGTGAGATCCTAACTAGGAAAGTCTTTTAGTAACTATCCAAAATTGCCTGGAGACTTTCTTTCTTCTTGCTTTTTGAACTATTATATTTAGCAATTACTTAACATACAAGAAATGTCTAATGAAGCCAGTTGGTTCCAGTCAGATTTTATTAAAAGATGCACTGAAAGATTTTGTTTTTCATAAATGCTGGTTATTATTCCCACTGAAACCAAATGGTCTAAGGATGTGAAAGAATGTAAGAAGATGTGCACTGTGTGTGCCTGTAGTAAAGGGTTGAGCAAGGTTATATTTACATTGGCAGTTTTGTCAGTAATAATGTGAATCACTTCAAAGAACCAGAAAGTTTATATTTTACACTAACTGCTCTGAATTAGCTGTTTTTGACGTTTTCCAATACAAGTAATGTAATTTCCTTTTAAAGTGTTTAAAGTATTAATAATTAATAATTCACAGTAGATACACAATGCAAACCAATGCATTTTTATTACAGCGGAACAGCTGAAAATAATTTAGACAGTATATTCTGATGCTTTATAGAAAACATGTTTTTTCCTTTAAAAAGTGCACTGTTGCAAATCCATTTTGAGTTGACTGTTTAAAATCTAAATTCCACTGCACACAGGGAAAATTTCTGATTTGAATAGATAGAATCTTCTTGATTAATCAGATCAGAGCAAGGCAGTTAATTGAGATGACATGATTTATTTTTCCTCCCAAAGCAAAGAGTCTGCAACATTTGGAAGTAAAATTTTGTTTTCAGGAACAATACTATTGAGTTTTTACAAAGACTAGACATTTCTAATTTGTATAAATTAGGAACATAATTCTTGTATTATTTAAGTTAAACAAGCTTAGACCCACATGATTTTATTATTTAGTCAGCACTATAAGGGTGTGACGCATTTAACAAGCCAGTAAGAAATGGTCCCCACCTTCAAGAAAGCTTGATACATGTTTTGCAGGATTGAGCCTTAAATTTGGACATAATAGGACAAGTGAAGACAAGAGAAATGAGATAGAGAGAGGAGAAGATGTGACAGGATTTATAGCTAGAAGGTTATGTGACATGCTTAGGTTATGCATGTATCTTGATGATTGGGAGGGAGGGGGGGCGTTAATACCATGAGGGGTGTTAGAGAATGTGGAAGAGAAATGGAGTTTTCCAATGGATAAAATGTAAATCGATTTATGGTTTGATTTTTATATGTAGTGCGTAGTGACAGTGTGATCATCTGGCATTTCTAAATCAGAGTAGGAAGGATGGTCTAGTGGATAGGGTGCTGATCTGAGACTCAATATATCTGTGATCAGTTCCCTGTTCAGCCACAGATTTCCTATGTTACCAAAGTTATTTACTCTATTCTGTGCCTCATTTCCCTATCTGTAAAATGGGGGTAATACTTCCTGGCTCACAGTGGTGTTGAGAGGATTGTGAGGCTCTCAGATACTATTGTGATAAGGGCCAGATAGCTAGGTAGGAAGAAGATTGATTAAATAATCCCCATGTAGAATGATTGCATGCTTCTTGGTGAAAAATTATGACAGCTGTACTGGAGTAAGTTCAGTATGACACACACAAATTAGTTCAGGTAAACATTGTCATGGCTTTTATGTTGGTGCGATTCTCACTGCAAGTTTCCTGTGCTCCTTTCCATAGGTATGCTTCAGAAGTCTCCTTCTGTTGAAGACTTTGTGGACGCCCTTGTTTCAGACTTGGATCAGGACTTTGAAACGTTCTTCATGGACTCAGAATAACATGGAACTGAACTGATTGTTTTTTGTTTCACAGCTGTTCATTGAGAAGCAGAAACAAATAGCCACGGCAGTACTATGTCCATCATTGTTAAGACTGGTCCTCTATAAAAACAAAGTTATTATTTGTAGAATCTTAAAATAAATAGTTTGTTTTAATGGATTGTATGTGGTTTTATTTAAGAAGATGATGGGCTGAGGTTTCAAGTGGTCTTGCAGAAGACTGTTGGGAATATGCTCTTTGACATGTACCTTATGAGTCTGTGGCTATCTGGAAATCCAACCCTTCACCAAGATGGATGGTAGGAATGAGACCTCCTTTGGTACACAGTTATTGAAGTCAGGATTAGCACAAAACTGTCATGACTCAGGGTTGTTTGCATGGTTCCTTCTCAACTGCCCACATCAGTACTTGTCAAGCTTTTTCACCCTATTCTTTATAGAAGACTATGGGATGTTCTGCATCAGAGGAAGGGAGAGAAACAGCCTGATTTGCAGTGCAAAGAAGAGAAACTGGGGAGAAGTGGGGATGGGAGCCTGTATGGGGAATGAAATGAGGGCCGGGGAGCATATAGGGAAAGAAAGAATTGAGTGGAGGAAATGCTAAGGATGTGGAGGGAAGAAAAATGTTGAGAGCGAAAAAAAGCATGGAGAGAGAGAAAGAGTGGGTTTCCTAAAATATTTCAAAATGGAGGAGTGGCATAGAGAGAGTAAGCAAAAGTAAGAGAACAAAGACTGAGTTAAGGAGTAAAAAGTATGTATCCAGAAAGAGAAGTGGAAATGAAGAACTAAGGGACAAACACCAAAATGGAATTCAGCTTCATGGCAGGGAGAAAGAAAAGACAAACTTAGAAAACAAAGGACTTGCAGGAGAAAATAGAAAAGGGAAGAGATGACAGAGAGCGAGAGTTGGGTAAGGTATCAGGTGTTTAACAGATGAAAAAAAAACCTGGCAAGAAAGTGGAAGAAGAGAAAAAAGCTGTTTGTTTATTTTTCATTTATGGGACAAACAGTAATTAAGTCGTATTTTATATAGCTTGTGAAATAAGTCACGATTTTACATGCATTGAAAAATGGTGTCACATCTTGGACGTTTTCCCTCCCACTTTTGATACTCATTGAATGCTTGTGATGTTGAGGTACAGTAGAACCTCAGAGTTCCGAACGCCTCAGGAATGGAGGTTGTTCGTAACTCTGAAATGCTCGTAACTCTGAACAAAACGTTATGGTTGTTCTTTCAAAAGTTTACAACTGAATATTGACTTAATAGCGCTTTGAAACTTTACTATGCAGAAGAAAAATGCTGCTTTCCCTTTATTTTTTTTAGTAGTTTACATTTAACATAGTATTATACTGGGATTTTTTGTGTCTCTGCTGCTCTCTTATTGCATACTTCTGCTTCTAAATGAGGTGTGTGGTTGACTGGTCAGTTCGTAATTCTGGTGTTCGTAACTCTGAGGTTCTACTGTATGTGTTTAGGACATTTACTGGTGCTTAAATTGTTAGTACAGCAATCCTATTCCTAACTGATATTTAACTTTTAAACCATGTGTATTTTTAATTAAATATGGAATTTCTTTGCTGACATAGCAATATTGGGTACATTTTCAACAGTGGTCAACATATTAACTCCTGTGAATGTAGTCTGTTTCATATCTAATGTATTACATTCTGTACTTAGTTTATCCTTAAAGAGGAAGTGTGTGCAACTCTTTTAAATTTACCATACATACCATACTGTAGTTAAACATTTTTTATAAAGTAAATGAGGAAAAAAAGCATTATAAGGAAAATTAAACTATTTGTTCTAGATTTAGATGCCAACACCACCCACCCACACATTATGAAGACTCAGACTTCTCAAAGGATACCATAATAAGCATCGGCATTTTTGTATTAATTTATATGGAATATATGGGCCAAAAGTGTTAACATAACCAGTCACTTTACAACGTTAAACAGTGTTGAACAAGGTTCAGTATGCAGAGACCTCAGCCTGCTCAGTACCATGGTAAACACACCATTAAAAATCCTTTTAACCTTTTATTGAAGAAACAGAAAAGAAGGAAAAACAGTTAAAGCATTTGAAATGTAGAGTGTTCTTGTTCCCTTTCCCTGTAGCGAGTTTTAGAAAGAAAGAAAACCCTTTATGACAGACAGCCTTTTAGATGATATCAAAGATGGTAATAACTGTCAGCCCACATAGTGTTTAGTATTCAGCTGGTGCTCGTATGGGTGGTGAAGTCATCTGGATATCACCCTCTCTGGTCTGGTTCCCTCTCAGAATCAGGCCTGGGATTTTAAGAGACTGGAGGGGTGGCAACAACTCGCTCTAGTAGCGTCCGTCTGTTGTTCTTTTTGTTCCTTTTTATTCTTTTGTACCTTTTCCCCACAAAATCTTTCTTTTAAGGACCCGGAAAGAGAGTGATGGGTGGAATAGATCACCTCCTCATTTTTTTGTTGACCGATTAGGCCTTATATCTGACATACTAATTCTGGCTCTAACTTCTGGCGCCATATCTCCTTTTTTAAACAAGCATAATTTCAACACAGTCCTTGAATTATATCAACTTGGCCTTTTTATTTAGACTAATTCAGTTATTCTGTCTCCCTTTCATATCTTTTCCCATCAACATTTATTGTTATAGGTGGTTGTACCATTAATGAATGTTTGCATACTTTTTACAGATGAGCTCACAATTTGGGTAAATTTGTAGGCCCAGTTGTCACAACAGTATACCAACACTTCATGGAATATTTCAAGGACCTCTGGATGCTGATTTGAGTAATTAATGTTCTTTTACATGTTTTCTCCAGAGGATCAAGATATCAGTGTCTATCCAGGTCAACACGTTTGAATAACTGATTATGATTGAGGGAGGGTTTGTACAGCACAATGGGATCCTGATCTTGGTTGGGGCCAATGTTCCTTCTAAATTGCACACACGAGTGGCCAGAAAACATTCTTGCATACACCACACATGGCACAAACCGTGCCGCCCATTTAGTCCACAGATTGTCATGGTCCGTAGAAGGCCCATATACTGTCACTGTTGGGGTTTGGACCCTGCTTAGACAGAGAGTGAGAGATGGAGGCTGAAGAGGGCCCTTGGTTGGAGAGGTGGGGAGAGGTACGTTCCTGGGGATGGTGAGGGCAGAGTGCAGAGCACTCAAACTAGTGAGGAAAATGCATGGGCTTGTGACCACAGCGTAGGGCTGACAAACAGTCTCCGCTTTCCCAGGCAGGTTGGACTCCACAACCAGGCCCTCCTCCTGTGGTCCTGCCCTTAGCGTTATGGCTGATTACCTTGAGTTTCTCACTCTGCAAAGAGGATGTTTTTTCACAACAGAGTGGACCTGAATTAGTTTTCACTCAAATTCTTAGCGGTTGGGATTGCTAATGGGGAAATAAATAAATAAAACTAATAATTCCAGCTTGGGATTTTTGCAAAGAAACAATTTGTCAACTCCTCTGATTTTTATTCTGTGAATATCTTTGGGAAATAAAACAGTAGACATGATCAAGTCTCTTGAGAATGCATTGTACAGCCACTGTGCTGCTCATTATAGAAGAGGAAATATGATTCTAAATGAAAATTTCTCCCTCTTTTATATGGTGTTTCCAAAAATGTTTCCAGCTGTTCAAATGACTGATGCATTTTCCCTTTTTTTTTTTCCCTTTGAGGAACTTTTATTTTCCAACAAATACACATTTTTTCAGTAATCTGAGATCTCTCTTGTGACCAGCAGTGCAACTCCCCTTAAACAACAAAACCGCTGTAATTCTTTTCCAAATTTTACCATTGGGGCTTCCAAACTAGCTATCCAAAAATTGTTTTTTGTTAACACGGTATCTTGGATTCATATTTTAATCTCAAATTGTGCTGTATTCTTGATTTAGCGGCTATAAAATTATAAGCCTTTCAGGGGAGGGATCATATTTTTCTGCTGTGTGCACAGCATCTAACACAGTGGGGCCCCAACTGGGCTCCTCCCCAGCCCCAGAAGATCCACTGCCATGCCCACAGTCTCTTTTAGGCAGTTTTATTGTCCCAAACTTAAGCACAGCAATCAGAAACAGTTCTTCAACTCACCCTGAGCTGTTACTCCCAGGGGACTTTTTTCCCCTTTAACCTCGCAGGTTCTCACTGCCTCCCCTCCCAGGGAACTCTGGGCAGTACTGCTGCTGCTCCTGCTTCCTAGCTCTGACTTGCAAGGTCTCTCCTCTCCTCTAGGTCCAGGTGCCCTCTTTTAAAGCTCCTTTGGGTCAGCTGATGCAGCACAGGTGCACTGGCTCTGCTGCCACTGAAAGCATGAACTAGTATCAATTCATGAATTGGCCATGGGTCAGTTAGATTTTATATATAATACAATATAATAGAATCCAATAGGATATCATCTTTTTGAGTGATGGTCCCATGTGTATTCCACTACTCATTCTCTGTGAGCGACAAGCATCAGCCGTGCTGCTACTGCCTCAGTGAGGCACACATCACAGCTCGCTGCTCCATCTGCAAGTCCTTCCTACCTTACACCTGGGAACCTCAAGAGCTCCGTGTCTGTAAATACTTTGATGGAGGTAGCCATGAGCCGGGGGGGGCACACTCAGATCTGGGCCTGGGAGCCTCTTCTGTACAACAACCATCACCAGCAGCGAGCACCCCTCCGAGCATGCCCCAGACCCGACGGTCAAGTCCCAACATGAGAGTAAAAACACTCTTATGGGATCAGGAGCAGATCCCTGCCATGAATTTGGTAGGGCCCTATTTATGAGGAAGAGGCAGACATTGAACTGGTACCGCCAGCTCCACCAGTCTCCACTACTGCATCTTCCTTGCCAGACAACGCACTTATTACCCTCCTGCTCTCTCTGCCAGACGACCAATACCAGGACTTGCTCCAGAGGGTAGCAGCAGACCTGAGTGTCCCATTGGAGGAGGTCCAGGACCTACAACATCCTCTATCCTCCAGGGGTAGCTCTGCCCTTTAACGAGACCATTCTCCAACCAAGATGGGCAGTGTGGCACACCCTTGCCTCCTGAGAGGATGGAGAAGGTGGTATTTTGTGCCAGCTAAACAGGGTGGATTTTCTTTTTACTCACCCACCACTCCAGCCCCCTGGTTGTCTACGAGGCAGCAGAGTGGGCACATCAACATCCTCACAAGTCAACCCTTCCAGACAGGGCAGCTAAACAAATGGATCTGCTGAGAAAGGTATATTCTTCTGCAGGTCTACAATTCTGCATTGCTAACAACCAGACTCTGCTAGCCAAGTATGATTTTAACAACTAGAGCAGGTTAGCAGAGTTCAAGGACAAGCTCCAGGCACTGGTAGACAAAATCATAGAATATCAGGGTTGGAAGGGACCTCAGGAGGTCATCTATCCAACCCCCTGCTCAAAGCAGGACCAATCCCCAACTAAATCCTCCCAGCCAGGGCTTTGTCAAGCCTGACTTGAAAACCTCTAAAGACAAAGGGCGACTGGTTGCCAAGGTGGGCCTCCAGGCTGTTGTGGACACGGCTGACACATTCTCTTGCTCTCTAGTGACCAGGGTCCTTATGCACAATCGTCCGGCTTCCCAGAGGAGGTCCAAAATACAACCAAGGACCTTCCCTTTGACAAGAACAAGCTGTTACACAAAGAGACGGATTAATCCCTCCACTCACTGAAGGACTCCAGAGTCACACTACGGCCCCTTGGTATATATATTCTGGCCCTGAGATGCAGGCAGCAGAGGCAACCGTTCTGCCCACGTTGCCTATCTGGCTTACTGTAAACATCAGCAGGAGCTCCCACATCAGTAGCACCAATCTCAATGGCCACGCTTCCCTGCCTCTGTCACAACCACCTCCTCGAGCCTCTCCCTTGCCTGCAAGCACAAGAAGACACATGCAGGTCAACAGACACCGCTAAGAAACACTTCCGGACTCAGGCACATTGTGCTCATGCGCTCCTTCGTGTGGAATACAGATAGGGACTACACATCTTGAAGAACCTCCAGTTACAGGTAAGCAACCTCCTCTTACTGAGTTCAGGGAGCATTAGCTTACTAGTTTTAATGCTGTGTTTGTTTTAGGTCAATTTTTTGCTTGAACAGTATTTCTCAAATCAGGACACTTGCTTATTCTTAACCAACCAATAATTTATTAATTCACCCAGAACCACATTAATGTATAATCAACCGTTCACTGCTCAAATGTAGACACGGCTCATTATGTCTACTACATACACAATACAGTCTTGCAAACAATTATCACAGACTAGAGTTGAGGCTCAACAGTTATATCAAGGCAAGGAACAATGCAAAATACTGTATCAAGATTTATTATATTTACTTATGATAATCACTTCTCAATTCTTTAGTACCCGACACATATGTCTCACTTCCAAAGATGCACTTGTCTTTAAGGCACTTTGAAGGGTGTGGCTAGTACAGTTTGAACAGATTGGTCCAAAAGGGAAGAGTTTAAAATATTAAAAGCAGTTGCTTAAAACATTTCTTTTCAATCTCTTAGGCCAATTTGCTTGGACTTATAAAGGAGTTAAAATCTAAAATATGGCTACTTGAGGGTCTCAGTAGAGAGTGTAAGTTTAGCAAGATAACATACAGTTATTTATATTAAAGACTAGAAAGGGAAATACAATCTTCTAAATGAAATCTCATTTCTTCTTATCCTCCTAATCTTGGGACGAGGAAGGTTCCTTTCCACACAACTCTCTCTTCCAGGAATCAGTCACACTTAGGATTCTGCAGCTTTTTTGGGGAGGTTCAGTCAACTCTCCTATGCTCAGGAGGGTTTCGTATATCCTAGTTTCAGGGGTTGTTGGAGAGGGCTACTCTCTGATTCCCATTGGACATGTGCCAAGTAGGTGCTCAGATTTCAGCTTCTTAGTTTTTCTGCTGCTTCCACTGGTATCCAGTGGATGGCGCTGGTGTGTAACAAATTTCTTTAATCCTTTTCTTATCGGAAGCTTTTTAAGTTTGATTCATTTCAAGCGTTGTTTTTTATTAGCTCCTACTATTAATTGGGATTCTCACCTCACCCCCTTAGGCAATTTCTCTTAATATTTCAAAGTTTTATGCTGGTTTACATCTTTTAACATTTCTTCTTCCTTGAGTCAGACAGTTCCTATTCTAGAGTGCAACAATTATTTACAATGCAAACCAACAAAATCCTTTATATCTTCTAAGTTTGGAGGACATACTCCATACATTTTTATTTTGATTGCACATAAACATTTCACATTATTTAGGATTTGCAGTAGAACAAGAGACATTATTCACATACTGAAGGACATAGAACTGACTCACAGGACAAACAAATGTGAAGCTTCTAATTTGAGTTGCTTTTCTTCTACCCTATAATTCTGAATTGCTAACTATCAGGTGATGCTGGCAAAATACAAGCACATTAATGATATGCGGTTTAGCTCATTTAATTTGCCACAAAAGCCCAATGAACAGTTTCAAGTTTCATTGCCAAAAGGCAGCTCTTGGGTACTGCAGCACTGCAAGCCTCTCTGGATGCAGCTGATATAGCAGCTTGTTCCATCACTGTAATGCATGGCCTCAGTCTTCAGGATTTCCCTATAAAGTCCAGAACATAATTGAGGACCTTTCTTTCAATGGTCTAAAGTTATTCATTGACACCACGGATGATTCGCTGAAGGACTATAGGACGACCCTTCATTCACTGGGCACATATATGCCTGTGAATAAAAAGAGGTTTAACAGAACTCAGACAGTGCAGAGATCACACCCATCTCAGTTCTTCACTTTTAGTGTAAATGTCTGTGTATTTTATGATACACCTGCCTTGTGGTCCCTTTAAGGAGGAAACCAGAAGGCTCGCACCTTTGAGTAGAGTTCAGGGAGAAGGTGTGATCAAACTTCAGAGGGAGTCTGGGTAGTTAGCAGTGAGCTCAGGGGTTAGGTAGCTGGGCCATGTGGTTACAGCTCTCAGATGGTAGGTAGGTAGCTCTGCACCCAAAGAGTGTGCTTACAGGATGAGGGACTCTATCCTGGGAAGCAGTGACTCAGAAAAGGACTTGGGTGGGGGGATTGATATATAATCAGCTGAATATGAGCTCTCAGTGCAAAGATGGGACCAAAAAGACTAATACAATCTCAAGCTATATAAACAGAGCAATAGAAAGTAGGAATATGGAGGTGATATATTCCTCTGTATTTGGTAATGGTATGTCCTCTGCCGGAATACCTTGTCCAGTTATGGTATCTACAATTGAAGAAAGATGTAGATCAGTGGTCCCCAAACTTTATACCTCACCCCTGTCTGCACTCCCTTGCCCCAGGCCAGGAGTGGGGGGCTATGGAGGGGTTAAGGAGGTCAAGGCTGGGGCCAGACCTGGGGATGGAGCCAGGAGTGGAGCCTCAGCTGGAGCTGGCAGCCAGGGGCCCGGGTGTGGAAGCTGGCCCAGGCCCCAACCACGCCCTCCCAAAGCGTTTCTCTTCACCATCCTAGGAGAGTGTGCCCAGGGTCGGCTCTAGGTTTTTTGCCACCCCAAGCAAAACAATTTTTGGCTGCCCCCCATCCCAGCCCTGGGCTCTCACCCACCCCCACCAGTGCCCTCCCCCACCTGCACCCCCTGCCACCCCAGCCCTGGGCTCCCCCCCCACCAGTGCTGACTCCGCCCGCTCCCCCCTCGCCTCCAGCCGGTCCCGCGCTAGCTGGGTTTGGGTAAGCAGCGGGGCTCCTGGGCCATGCCTCAGCCCAGGGTCCCTCCAGCCAGGGCTCCTGCCTCCAGGACTGGCCAGAATCCGGGAGGGCAGAGCCAGGGGATCGCCCCAGCAGGGGGCCGAGATGCCGGGGCAGGGAGCCCCAGAGGGAGCGGAGCACCCCCCCCCGCTATGGCCCCGTTGTTGCAGTCCCTGGGTGTCTCGGGCCACTTTGCCCAGCCCCGGCTGTGGCACTGGGAGGTGGCCTCCCTGCGGCACCTGCAGGTGGCTGTGTGTGCCCCGTGGGGTGGCCCCCAACCCAAGTGTCCCTCACTCGGAGCCTGCCCAGCCCAGCCACAAGATGCGGCACTGCTCCACCGTGGTGCGAACCGCAGCGGCTCCAGGGCGCCCCCCATGCACGACACACTGCTGCTGGCAGGGCTGGCTCTAGGCTTTTGCCACCCAAAGCACAAAAAAAAAAAAAAAAAAAGATGGCCGGAATGCCGCTCCTGAACATGAGCTGCCCCAAGCACATGCTTGGTTTGATGGTGCCTAGAGCGGCCCTGAGTATGCCCCACAGTTTGGGGACTTCTGATGTTGAGAAATTGGAGAAGAACCATGAAAATGATTAAAGGATCGGAAAACGTGTTACATCAGGAAACTCAGAGAGCTCCATCTATTTAGTGTATCAATCAAAATAGGTTTATTCAATCCGTTTATGTAGCTTATCAGAATTGGATGATTTTCTAAAAGACGTGCTCTAGGTTCCAACTGGAATTAATTCAGGGAAGTCCTAATGCCTATGTTATGTGGGAGGACAGGCACGATGATAACAATGGTCCCTTCCGGTCTTGTAATTTATGACAGAATGAAGTATTGATGGAAGTGAGTTTTAAAGAGTGCATGTGAGAATTGGGTTGGTGGCCAAGAAGTGCAATAGGACAGCAGTTCTCAACCAAGGGTCCAGGAGCACGTTTCCAGGGGTCCTCCAAGCAGGGCCGGCATTAGACTCACTGGGGCCCAGGGCAGAAAGCCGAAGACCCGCCGCACAGGGCTGAACCCGGGGCTCCAAGCCGCGCCACCTGGGGCTGAAGCTGAAGCCTGAGCAAGTTAGCTTTGTAGGGCCCCCTGTGGCGTGGGATCCTGGGCAATTGCCCTGCTTGCTACCCCCTAATGCCAGCCCTGGATTTTATATGCAGAAAAACAGTTGTTGTGGTGCAGATGGGCTGCGGAGTTTTTATAGGATGTGGGGGGGGAGGGGGCTCAGAAAGAAAAAGGTTGAGAAGCTGCTGCTGTAGGAGGCTGTTTTAAGTGTAGGCGATAGCAGGAGGAAAGAAGGCATGAAGTGAAAAGTGAGAAAAGGAGAAATATGATGCAAAATGCTTCTTTGCTTGTTTTATATGTAATGTATGGCAACAGGGCATCTGGCATTTCAAAATGCTTATTGGCAAAATGTTGGAAAATCCCTTCTCTCAGTGTCAGGAGTTTATTAAACTGATAGGAACTGATCGAAGGAAGATATGGCAGATATACAAGATATGAAAAGAAGAATATTATCTTTCAAATGAGAACATTAACTGAATCAGGCAATGGAGAGGGAAATGGTCGCAGTAGGAACACAACATATAAAATGAATTAAGAGAAACACTGTGGGAGAAAAGACCATCAGCGTTCTCAGAGAGAGGAAAGCAGGCAATAAAAGATAAGGAAGCATAAACAGGCCAGGGAGTACTGCATGTTGGCCCTTGTGATCTTCCTCTGTGTCTGAGATTTGTTTACTTATTATGTACACCAGGGCTTTTCTTCAACAGATGGCTTTTTTGCTGTGGGGCTTTGGTTCTCTGTGGCTTTGCCGAAGTATGAAAACATTCAGACGTGTTTTTAGAAGGAAGAAGTACCCAAATAACCTTTGATAAAAAACAAAGACATATAAACCAATAGCAAAAAATGATGACAAAGATAAATAAGCAGGATAAATAACTCATTCTCTGCTAGTGTGTAGTTTCAGCATAGAGGTGATTATTCCACTAGCAACCTTTAACATCAAGTGCCTCTCTCTCTCTCTGAGTAGTCAAACACCGCTGTTGTTTGTAAAGTGAAGAGCCATTAACCACATTGTGAGTATTTCAATTTTTAACTTATAATAATGCGCTTGCAGAATATAGTGTTTCCACCCATAGGCAAGTATTTTTCTTCCTACTGTACAGATGGGGGGAAAAATGAATGTCAGAGAAGCTAAAGGAAAATATTTCAAACCCCGCTTGGTAGTGTTGACAATATTAAATTTTTAAAATAAATATTAACTATTGTGAAATACTTTTCTATGGCTCTGACCTGGGCCTGCCAGCTGCCATCTTGTAGGATAAAAAGCTGAATGAGGGTGTGGGTTACTTGCCCAACCCTCCCCCACATTGTTTTTGCCACACCCCCACATTTCCAGCAGTTTTTTTTTTACACACTTCACAGCTACTGCCTTGACCCCACACAGCCTAAAATATATCCCCTGCTCGAATTGTGGATCCCACCTGACTTCACCTCTGGATTGTGGGAATCGAGCAGCAGGAGGGGTGATGAGGCCGTTTAAGTATAAGCTGCTGTGAAATGTATATGAATCATAGAATCAAAAAAATATAGGACTGGAAGGGACCTCGAGAAATCATCAAATCTAGCCCCCTGTGTTGAGGCAGGACCAAGTAAACATGCCGGACAGGGGTTTGGCCAACCTGTTCTTAAAACCCTCCAGGGATGGGCATTCCGTTAAAGTGACCTGCTGAGAAGACATGATGTTGCCAAACCAGTGGAGAATTTTGCAGCTCAGGGACAATCCCCTTTCTTCCATTTGCTGCAAGACAGGGGCACCAGAACACTTTTTACTAGCTGTAAGGGCGAGTGACAGTGGGAGGGGTGGGGTCTTGGAGGGATGAGGCAGTGCAGGAGCTGGGCCTTGGGGGAAGGGGTGGTGCAAGGGTGGGGGCTTGGGGGCAGGAGCAGAGCAGGGTCAGGGGTTCAGATGGAAGGGGTGTCACGGGGCGTGGGGCCATGGTTTAGGCACGGGTGGCTCTCCCATACTGTTAGGAAGCTTCTGCTGCCCCTGCTGCAAGATGGTAGCTGCCGGTTGTAAGGTAAACTTCAGTCACTTGATGAACACTTGCAATAAATAACAAAGGAGAAGCCAGTACTCAAACATAAAATGTCAGTCTTTGGGCAAAAGGTCACAGCAAGAGCCTGGTCTATAATTTTTTGAGGCATTCTGAGATAAGGTAGGTCAGTTCCTGAACAGCTTTATTCAATGGGCTTGTAGCAGCATAAGAGGACAGTTTAAAATGTAAACTGTAAATGGTATTCCTTATCAGATACTGTTGTAAGGTAGGCAAGAGGACTCTGAGCGAGTGCGTCTTTACAGCTACATGTCTGCATTCAGTGGTCGAAATGTTTATAAACCACAAAACACACTAATGGGAATGTTACAGGATTAGTTCCGGATCTTTGCCCAGAGGTTTTTTCCCTGTGTAGAAAATAATAATCTGACATTTCTCTTTAGCAACTGTAAATATGTAGCTAGGTCCTCAGCTGGTATAAATTGTCATAGCTCCACTGGATCCAATCAAGCGCTATGTGCTGAAGATCAGCACCAAGATTATCTGAGCCATCAGCATGGTAAGACAACTCAGTTTCTGAAAATTGAGTAACAGTGCCTGCTTTCTAAAATAGCAGACAGCACATAGACCCCAGCAAGGGATAGGTTATTTGACTATGTCTGAGGAAGTAAATAGCCTGTTTTGCTTTGAAATGCTGATGATACTGAAATCGTGATTGTGCTAGGAAGCTAAACATATGGCTCAGAACATACGAAGGGAACAGAATAACAAGGTGCCATTTGATAGTATTCTGTGTTGTATCCACTCTGATGTTTTTCCCCCTCAGGAGCTTAACTTTTAGAAATGGAAAACCAAGCAAAACTGAATTTAGAGTCTCCAGATTAGATGCATCTCATTAGGTACAAGCATGTTTGGTTGTCTACATTTTAGTTCCCGAAGAATAATACAGAGGCATAACAATCAGTTAATGACAGAGCCTCAAGGAAATACAAGTGTTAGAAAAACTTTTATAACTTACTAAAAACTCCTGTAAAACTAATGACACATGTTATCAGAAGGATTCAGACATTAGCCATAATAAATTCAATTTATTACAAAGGGGTGTTTAAATTATAGTTCACTGCCTCTTTTAAGAATTGTACAAATAGCATTTACTATTGCTATAGGATTGAAAACAGGCATATGGTATCAGCTTCTATAAATGATTAAGAACTTGGGACTTATTTACAGTGGGCCCATACCAATCCGGTTCCTTTATTTGTCAAAGAGAGTATCTTATAGAAAATCCCAAATGCACAGGATGTCTTCAGCCCCATATAACTCCAGATCCTGCTGAAAGTATTGACCTGCTTGTTTCTGTACCACGATTGTTTGCTGCATAACTTTATTTACAGCTTGCAGTAAGTTTTTAAAAAGTCCTCTTGCCCTGCTGCAAAGCCACTGAATAAGGCCTAGTCTCTCTCAGAGGGTCAAGCATCTATAGACCAAGCTGTTGCCGTGGCTTTTAGACATAAGGAGATGCCTTTTGCTAGACCACATGCTGACTTGGCATTGCCGTTCTCCATATTTAGGAGTCTGACTTTGGACATGCAGGTTAGAAAATTTTGCATTAGTTGTCTTTGGTTCAGTTTCTGTTCTTTAATCCAAATTCCAGAGTTCAAGTGGTAAAGTTCTATTATAATTTGTTTAGATTGTACAACCCACATTTTCCCACCCCAACAATTTTTGTTTCTTCTCTTACATTTTCTAATTGCTTAGACCATGTGCTGGATAATATGGGAAGTATTAATGATGAGTGTGTAAATATGAAGGAAACATTAAATTGTCTGGCTTTAATGCACAACCACTTAATTAGTGTTCCTCATTCATCCATTAGTCATAGCTGTTTTTTCAAATGGTTCCCTATGTTAGTCTGAATTCTCTGTGATCCTGTTGAATTGCTCCAAATTCTTAGATCATCCTGTCTAATTGGTTTACATAGATGTTTTTTTCCTGCATTGCTTCACCTTTGGTTTGTCATCTTGTCTTGCCTCACCAGTCTTTATCTCATTTCATGTGGCAAAAGGATAAGATGTAGTTTATTGCTTGTGTCTACTGTGAGCTAAAGTGTTAAGTGACTATAAAAGCAAAAACCCTTTTACAATTAATTTTGTGTATGCAAACCCTTTGTGTCAATTGAAAATACACTGATTCCAAAACACTTAAAGTCAAAAATTTCTGTGTGACAAGTCGCCTTCTTTTTACTAACTGAGAAGCTCTCTGCTTGTTTATTTAAACAGGGAGCTGTTGAGTATTTCTCTGGCATTTACATCTACCTATTTACATTTTCACCAATTCCCTTTGATTTTTCCACATATTATAGTGCCAAGTATCAGAGGGGGTAGCCGGGTTTGTCTGTATCCACAAAAACAATGAGGAATCTGGTGGCACCTTAAAGACTAACAGATTTATTTTGGCATAAACTTTCATGAGTAAAAAAAACCCCACTTCTTCAGATGCATGGAGTGAAAATTACAGATACAGGCATACATATACTGGCACATGAAGAGAAGGGAGTTACCTTACAAGTGGAGAACCAGTGTTGACAAGGCCAATTCAGTCAGGGTGGATGTGGTCCACTCCCAATAATTGATGAGGAGGTGTCAATACCAAGAGAGGGAAAATTGCTTTTGTAGTGGGCAAGCCACTCACACTCCCTATTCAAGCCCAAATTAATGGTGTTAAGTTTGCAAATGAATTGTAGCTCTTCAGTTTCTCTTTGAAGTCTGCTTTTGAAGGTTTTTTTGTTGTCAGATAGCTACTTTTAAATCTGTTATCTGAATGTCCAGGGAGATTGAAGATGTGACATTGCACTCCATAAGATTTTATGAAAATATGCTAATTAGTGTGAATATAATTTAACTGGAACATGCTTCATGCGAAAGGTCTCTTGTAAGGTATCATTACAAATCTTATAATCTACTGAGTATGTTCATTCTGTTTGTGTGAATGTATCATTCTTGTATCTGAAACTAGAAATATGAAATATAACTCTGAGGTCCTACTGTAATTATGCAAAATGTGGGCCATTAATGGTGGTTTGAAATCTTGATGGGTCCCATCAACTAGGACAATTGACTGTAGATGGCTCTGTTTACTTGCAAGCCTTCCTGTGAGTTCAGGCTGGGAAGAATGAAGGCTTGGGGTCTCACAGAACATGTGACCATGTCACCTGGTACTGGAATCCATCTTAAACCTGGGGCTTTTCCATTTAGAAGGAGGGGAGACAAAAGAGACAAAAGATTCCCACCTTGTGCCAAAGCTATATAAGGGCTAATCCATGGAACAGAACAAAGGGGGATGCAGTCATGAGAAATCCCCTAGCTACCACCTGAGCTGGAACAAGGACTGTACCAGGGGAAAGCATTGGGCCCAGACTATAATGGAGTCTAGTCTGTGAATAAAGCTTATTGGAACATCTCTGAGAGTGAGATTTACCGGCATTTAGTTTCCTACTGTATTCGGCTTAGACTTGCGTGTTTTTGTTTTGTTTTGCTTGGTAATTTACTTTGTTCTGTCATTACTTGGAACCATTTAAATCCTACTTTTTATATTTAATAAAATCACTTTTTACTTATTAATTAACCCAGAGCAAGTATTAATACCTGGGGGAGCAAACAGCTGTGCATATCTCTATCAGTGTTATAGAGGGCGGACAATTTATGAGTTTACCCTGTACAAGCTTTATACAGAGTAAAACGGATTTATTTGGGGCTTGGATCCCATTGGGAACTGGGTATCTGGGTGTTGGGGACAGGAGCACTTTCTAAGCCATTTTCAGTTAAGTCTGCAGCTTTGGGAGACATGGTTCAGACCTGGGGCTGTGTTTGTAGCAGGCTAGCATGTCTGGCTCATCCATGCAGGATTCTGAAGTCCCAAGCTGGCAGGGAAAATGGTCTCAGAGGTAGTCTCAACACATCAGGTGGCAGTTTCCCAAGGGGGTTTCTGTGACCCAACCCGTCACAGAAGTGTTCTCCTACTGGCTTTTGTATGTTACCATTCCTGATGTTGGATTTGTGTCCATTTATTCTTTTATGTAGAGACTGTCTGGTTTGGCCAATGTACATGGCATAGGGGCATTGCTGGCACATGATGGCATATAACACATTAGTAGATGTGCAGGTGAATGAGCCCCTGATGGTGTGGCTGATGTGGTTGGGTCCTCTGATGGTGTCACTAGAGTAGATATAGGGACAGAGTAGGCAACAGGGTTTGTTACAGGGATTGGCTCCTGGGTTAGTGTTTGTGTGGTGTGTAGAGGATGGACTACAAGCTGTTAGGGATAGTATCCCTGATGAGGCCATGGCACACCTGCTGGCTGAACTTTATGACTTTGTCCTCACCCACAACCATTTCAGATTTGGGAACAACTTATACCTTCAAGTCAGCAGCACTGCTATGGGTACCCACATGGCCCCACAGTATGCCAACATTTTTATGGCTGACTTAGAACAACACTTCCTCAGCTCTCATCCCCTAGTACCCCCTCTCTACTTGCACTAAATTGATGACGACTTCATCATATGGACCCATGGGAAGGAGGCCCTTGAATTCCACCTGGATTTCAACAATTTCCATCCCACCATCAACCTCAGCCTGGACCAGTCCACACAAGTGATCCACTTCCTGGACACTACAGTGCAAATAACTGATGGTCAAATAAACACCACCCTATACCAGAAACCTACTGACCACTATTCTTACCTACATGTCTCCAGCTTCCATCCAGAACACATCACATGATCCATTGTCTACAGCCAAGCCCTAAGATACAACCGCATTTGCTCCAATCCCTCAGACAGAGACAAACACCTTCAAGATCTCTATCAAGCATTTTTAAAACTACAATACCCACCTGAAGGAGTGAGGAAACAGATTGACAGAGCAAGGCGGGTACCCAAAAGTCACCTACTACAGGACAGGCCCAACAAGGAAAATAACAGAACACCACTGGCCATCACATACAGCCCCCAGCTAAAACCTCTCCAGCACATTATCAACAATCTACAACCTATCCTGGAAAATGATCCCTCACTCTCACTGACCTTGGGATTCAGGCCAGTCCTCGGTTACAGACAGCCCCCTAACCTGACGCAAATACTCACCAGCAACTACACACCACACCACAGAAACAGTAACCCAGGAACCAATCCCCATAACAAACCCTGTTGCCTACTCTGTCCCCATATCTACTTTAGCAACACCATCAGAGGACACTGGTTCTCCACTTGTAAGGTAACTCCCTTCTTTTCATGTGCCAGTATATTTATGCCTGTATTTGTAATTTTCACTCCATACATCTGAAGAAAAGGGTTTTTTACCCACGAAAGCTTATGACCAAATAAATCTGTTAGTCTTTAAGGTGACACTGGACTCACATGTTATAGTGTTATGTCTGAATTATTGTCAAGGGAATTAAACCTTTAAGGGCAAAAGTTAGTGTGGCCATTCTGCTGTTGTGATTTCATTAATTGTAGTTGCATAGATAATATAAATATAGTCGTGGACTCTAAGTCCAGGAGGCACCACCAGATCACCTGACCCTCCTATGTATCACAGGCCACCAACACCACCGAGCACCCGCACTGTAAACCTATTTTCAGACTCTGACAGTAATATGAGTATGAAAACTAGAGATGTGCAAAATTGGTTTTATGGAGCTGAATTTGGTTTTATGGAGCAAAATCCAGGGCCGTCTTGGGTAAACTTCTCAAATTTGATTTCAACTTGCCCAAAATTTGGCAGCAAAATATTGGATGGATGGAAGTTTCCGCTTTCTGCCCATCTCGACCAGAAACGTCTGTGTTATGCCAAATCTCCAAATCAGGTGTGGGGTCCCAGTTGCATCATTTTTGCTGCATTGCACAGCCTTCCATGTATGTGAAGCCAGGATTTATATTTTATTAACCTCTTAGGTTTTTTTTCTTTAGAAAGGTGCATTATGCTATTCAAAAATAATGTGAACAGTCAGCTAACCAGGGAATTCTCTGCTCCACAAATGAGGCAGATTGATTTAGATATTGAGCTAAGGGTCCCTGCTGTTACTGCAGACTGCAACTAATCCCAACAATAAATTCATTCCATTTACATGGACTTTTCCTAATGGGATGCCTTATAAAATGGTATTAGAAAACTAACATGACAGTGTAAATGACCCCTAGGGGGATCAGGTTCCTTGTATATATTCAGTTTATAATTGCTGAGCTACATTTTTTTAATATATAGATCTCTCTCTATGTAAATCTGAATTTACAAAATCTGACAAAGGATGGTCATGTGATAGGATTGTCAACTTGATGGTAATTAAAAACCAGACACTCCAGCAGGAGTGCCAGAACCCCCTGCCCCGCCTCTTCCCCCGAGGCCCCGCTTCTGCCCATGAAGCCCTGTCCCTGCCGACTCCTCTTCCGCCCCTACCCACCATCGCTCACTGCTTTTCCCCTCCCTGCACAGGTCAGGAGGGACTTGCTTGCGGAGCCGGGGCTAGGAGCTGCAGCTGTCCAACGCAGGTAGGAGGCGGCCCCGTCTGAGTAGGGGCTGGCACAGGTGATGATCTGGCACCTCCCCACCTCCCTCACCCACAGTAACCAGACTCTGGGTGTCTGGTCAGTAGATCTGACTGGACATTGTCAGGTCCCCTTTTCAACCAGACTTTCTGGATGAAAACCGGGCACCTGGCCACCCTATCGAGTGGTTAAGGCTGGGACTCAGGAGATCAGTGTGCAGTTCCCAACTATGCTGAAGTTTTCTGTGTGACGTTGGGAAAGTCAGATGGGTGAATCCACACAGCCCCATGGCAGCACGTCTCAGAGCCTGGGTCGACAGATTTGGGTTTGAAAGCCCGAGCTCCAGCCTGAGCCACAAGGTCTGCACAACTATTTTTAGCACAGAAGCCCAACCTCGAGTTTGTCACCCCAGGCATAAACACCCAGAAAACTAAACCACATTTATCTTAAATTTTATAAACTAGGATTGAGAGGAGTGGATTTCCAATTAGAAAGTATTTGGGAAAGAGAGTGTTTTGAAGTTGTTGTCATTTGAGGTTGCTATTTTATGACACCATTGTACTTCTCAGTAGGAGCCCTACTTGGTGATGAAATCTAATGCACCCAGATCCTGTAAACACTTACCCATGTACTTAATGGGCCTGCTCACATGTAAACATTACTCCAGTTGAACTGTTTATATCAGTTAGGTTAAGTATGTAGAGAAGTGTCTGCAGGATCAGGGCCAAGGACTGCCAGGATCAAATTTTCCTTTAGGAAGTATTTCAAATCAAATGACCTTAAAGCTATTGTAATAAAATAAAGGGTATAACGGAACCAAAAAAGGTTTTTGATCCTAACCATTATTTTTTTTTAAATGATAGAACATTTCCAATTGTAGCCACCACTAGCACTTCTCCCTCAGTAATAGAAACAGTGAGAGCTCCAGTATAGACAGATAAACAGTGTTATAACAACCCTATCATCCACACTTGCTCGATGTACCCAGGTTAAAATAGCTATGGCCACTCTATATACGGGGTAAAATTTTCAAATCCCATTTTCAAAAATGATTTAAGAGCCTAAGTCTCAATGAAATCCTCCTAAGTGCCTAGGTTACTTTTGAAAATAGGTCCTAGGTTTCTAAGACGCTCAGGCAATTGTGAAAATAAACTTCTACCCCGATATAACGTGACCTGATGTAACACGAATTTGGATATAACGCGATAAAGCGGGGCTGCGCACTCCGGCAGATCAAAGCAAGTCCTATATAATGCGGTTTCACCTATAACTCGGTAAGATTTTTTGGCTCCTGAGGGCAGCGTTATATTGGGGTAGAGGTGTATTACCCTAAAGCTTGGAGCCTTGCCACCAGCAATGGAGCTACAGCAGACTGAAATTTTAATTAACAAACAAAAAAAAAGGCTTAGTGTAGACACAGCCCCAGGGAAGAGCATGCAACCAAATTGTAGCATGCATCAAAGTGGGAGTCACGCTGGCAAATACAATGGTGTGTCATTTATACAGCTGCCCCCCTCGATTCCCACTGAGAGAGACAAGAATCCCATTCACTGAATGGAGATGCTGAAACAGTGACGTGCATTTCTAAAAACTTGCTCGATAAATGCCTTTGTGTTATTATATAGTAACTATTTATTTAGCTCTCTGGTCTCACCACTGTAACTATGCATTGGATCGCTCCTTTAAGGCTCTTGCAGCTTTTCCATGATAGCACTCACCTTCAACCTACAGGAGAGCCCTTGGTAATATGCTTGCAGTGATAGTTGTCTCCTATTTCACTCCCTTTACAGCACCCAAAAGTCCCAGACTAAAATAGTGCTCCAAGGGAAATGGAGCATAATCAGCCCCAACAATTTGGATAGTGCTAAGTCTTATTCAGTTACAGTAGGTTAATGGATCTGTGTGGACCACACATCTGGTAGTAATAAAAAAGGCCCACACTAGCGCAGCATCTTGGCAGGCCCTCAGCAGCCATTCAGTAGTCCTCATGCAAGGATTTTGTGACTGCCATTAGAGCACATTAGTGACCCATGTCGTGTGATAAAATGCAGGTGTAGTCATGTAAAACTGACACAATGGGGCCACTGAACTCCAATCTGCTGACTGTTAACTCTGCTTCCTTTAGAGTGTATAAACAAGCAGAGAAAACAGAGCCCAGATTTTGCCTCCAAGGCTAGACTTTGCCCATTTTACCTCCAAAGGCCAGTTTGTCTGGGCCCAGCGCCCCCTCACCAAGGGATGAGGGCAGCACAGTACACCAGGAGCTCCCTGTCCTCTGACTTCTAATGTGGGGAGGGGAAAGAGATGAACACTTGGACAATTTTCAGAGACCAGGAAGATTCAGGCTCTGGCACACTGTGACTCCCTACCACTCCAAAACACACTCATTTGTCTTCTTGGCAGCACCAAGGGCATTTAAGAAAATTCTGGTAACCCTGAAACAGATTCAATCCATTCCTGGATCACTTGTTCTTTAAAGCACTATAAAGAAGTCATCATGAGAGTTCTAATGAAACATGAGTTTGTGATAAATGACACTCCAAAAAAAAAAAGCCACCTTGCCCCTACTCAATGACTTATCCACTTGACTGTTCTAAGGGGCCCCTTTGTTGGACAAGTCTCTGTCCCAGAAGTGATTTACCAAAATCAAGGGATTAATATGTCAGATCCAAGTATCAAGGAAATCCTCCAGGTAAACTCTTCTTATAGCAGGGAGGGATAAATGGTTGCCTGTACAAAGAATTTCTTGTGGGCAATGTTCCACTTGAAAATGCTATACACAATCAGGAAGAAGTAGGGAGTACACCCCATCATGCCACAGGACCTAGGAACTGCTCTAGTCTGGTGCACCCCGAAGTACTCTATGATGCAGGACTCACATCTCCAGCCTCCTCCAGGGAAATGATCAATGAAGAGTCTGAAGGGATGGGTCCAAAGCAGTGAGCATCAAACTGCTTAAAATAGCTAGCAGTCAGGGAGATAAGATAACCCTCAACATCTTCAGACTCACAGGACAAAGACAAGCTTAGAAAGTACAACATCATCACAACAATCACAGCAGCATCAAAAAACCAGACAACTGTGGAAGAAGGCAAACAGCCTATTCACCAAATTCAAAAAAGAAATGTCTCTTTCTGATAAGGGCCATGAAATCATAGCCGTGGATTTTTGATCCCCAAAATAGTATAGTATTTTCTCACCACTTGGTTCTGACAGCCGTTTCTGAAGAGGATCCATATCATTATATATAAACATTATCTGTAAATTTCTTCTTGGAAACTAATAATGTTATGATCTAATCAGAGCACATTTTATCTTTCATTTTCTCCCACTCAGAAGCAAGGTAGCAAACTTCAGGATGGAAGACTCAAAATGCATAACCCAGCCTTGCTGAAGGAGATCCAGACATGCTCAGAAGCTTTATATTGTCCACTACCACCTGTTCCTATCTTGACGGCACTTCCCGTTATGAGATCTGACTCCGCTACAGGGGAGCTTATACGCACAGACCTCCCCATCAGGATCTTGTCAGGAAGGCAGAGAACACTCATACAAACAAGAGTAGGTCCCCTCAAGTTGGTTAAGAAATTTTCTGCACAACGCCACATAAGTCAAGCAAACATACTCAGTCAGCCTCTAAGGAGTATGAGTCCCAGAGCCAGGATTCTAAAGCCCATAAAGTGAAGGCTTCTTCAGTACCAAACCCCATTACAGCAGCACCCTTCCACTGGTCCCATCAAAGTTGAAATCTTGGAATCCGTCAGTTCCAGTACAATCAGAGTGGCTGCCACTGACAGTAGAAAAATGAGGGGGGATGACTCCACAAGGGGATGCTACCTTGGACAGAAATCTACCCCATCTTCCAGCTATGCCTTTCCAGCATCAGCACTGCCACTGGACTTGGATCCTTTCTTCTCCTCCTGGGGAGAATCCAAGCCATCAGAACACCCACCATCTCCTCTGCTGAGAACTGTTAGCCCAATGAGATCTAAAGCCTCCTCCCCAGCACTCACCTTGGGACTGCAGGTACCCCATGCCTTGGGGATCTCAACAACCCCCTCCAGATCTGGCATAGTGGCCATACTGGGGAACATGGGGCCTATATGCCAGAGATACAGAATCCATGTATTCTGCCAGGGAGTGCATCCCATTCTCCTCTGAGGAAACTGCCTCCTGACCTTGCTGAAGATGAGGACTTTGAACTTGTTCCTCTGATACTGGTGAAATTCTTTGTCTTCTGATAGAGCAGTCACTCCAGCGTCTCCATCACTACCGGATGCCCCTAAACCATTTCAGGAGTTATTACGCAGGGTGGCAGAAGCACTCCAGATCTCCCTGGAGGAGGCCCAGCATACCCAGCACCAACTCCTAGATATTCAGCCAACCACTAATTCCAGTCAAATGAAAGTAGTCTAGAACCTGCTTGAACAGTTTATGCCAGCTGCATGTGCCCCTACCTTCAAGAGGGCAAGAGAATGATATTTTGTCCCAGCCCAGGGAGCAGAATTTCATTTTACCCAGCCAGCTCTGAATTCTGATGGTCCAGGCAGCCATGGACAGAGCTAGACACAAAGCATTAAATCAGTGCCTTCTGACAAGGAGGCTGAACATCTAGAAGAAAAGTATTCACATCTAGTAGCCTTTAGTTTTGTACAGGGACTATTGAGGACTGTTGGCTAAGATCGAATATCCCAACTGCTCGCAATTCTCGCATTTTGTAGACGAACACAACAGAACAGAGCTCATTGCTAGGCTCTTATTGATGAAGGCAAGCTGGCGGCCAGAACTGCACTTCAATCAGAAGTTGATGCTGTTAGAGGACTTTCCCTTCACCCGCTCACATCCCTGGTTCTTGCCACACAGACAGCAAGCAGCAAAAGACCAGAAGTCCAAAGTGCAGACCATGCAATGTTTATTGGGGTTAGTTTCCAAGCAAGCATATTCCAAAGCCCTTCACACCAGTCAGGCTTATCTCTATAGGCCAGTAGAGTCTGTTCCCCAGTATTCTGTTCCCAGCTCTGATACCATAGAGCATTTACCCCATGTCCCCCTTCCCAGCTTTGACACCACCAGCTTGTGTCCCTGTTCCCCATTCCCTATTCCCATCCCCCCAATTAGCAAACATGATTCCAATTTCTCTTCCCTCCACTTCCTGTTTGACCCCAGTTTATATAGTAATATTCTCAGCTATACCTTAACCTAGCGGTCCCCAATGCGGTGCCCGTGGGCGCCATGGTGCCCGTGGGGCCATCTTAATGTGCCCGCATCCTGGCCCCCGGGAGAGCACCCGCCGAAATGCCGCCGAATTTCAGCGGCATTTCGGCGGCGATGCCTCTCGATGACGCCGCTTGCCGTCGACAAGGGACATCATCGAGAGGCATCGCTCCCAAATTTCGGTGGGGATGCCTCTCGATGACGTCCCTTGTCAACGGCAAGCGGCATCATCAAAAGGCGTCGCCACCAAAATTCGGCGGCATTTCGGCAGGTGCTTCACCACCGCAGTGGTCCTTCATCTGGCACCCGCCAGATGAAAAGGTTGGGGACCACTGCCTTAACCAATCATTTTACTGAAATTTAACTAACCAATCCTAATGTATTGTAACATAATTCTCTAACCAATTATATCCCACTACCCTAATAAACTTACACCTAGCAAAATTAATTATACAGCAGACAGAAAATCAGAGAACCAGACAGATTAACAGTAGAAAAGTGGAAGCCATAAAGACAAAACAATACAAAAATGAGGGTTTCACAACCATTGATAAGTGATTTCTTGCCAGATGGGATGCTATCAAACTAAATTGTCTTTACTCCCAACCATTTACTTCCCTCCCTGTCTTTTACCCTTTGCTGTCTTTACCTCGGGATTGTTCAAAAAGTCAATAAAAAACTTTTTATCTCCATGGTCGCCCATGGATCTTTTACTTTAAAAATGTCAACAGAATCCAGCAGACTTCCAACATGCTTTTTGCAAAAAAAACCCCCAAACATTTCACATGAATATCTAAAGTACCCTCCATTAAAACTTCAGAAAAACCATAAGTGAGCGAGAGGGGGATGGGGTGGAAAGCAACCCCGTGAAGTTATTTTAAAGTACAGGCTAACAGCATCAAATTAAGCAAACTGAGGAGGAGGAGGAGGAGGAGGAGAAGAAAAAGAAGAAGAAAAGGATATAGTTAGCTCTGAGAAAACGGTAGGGCTCCCTAAGTCGAAACAGTTGGGAACCCTTCCCCCCCGGCTTTTTATCCTGGCTCAGGGAGAAGAGTGGGGGTTGTTACCCACTCCTGCAAACCCTGCCATTTTTCACTTTGAAACTTTTTTTTCTCTGCTCCCCTAGGACCAAGTCCCAGCTCCTGTCTCTTAAGGTGTTCTGTTAACTCTGCTTTTGACTCCAAACCCTATGGTGCCAAATCATTTTTAACCACACCTAACTCTAATTTATAATCCTCCAGTAGCCTTTTGCTGGAATAGCACCAAACGTGAAAGATTACTGGCAGCTTCCCATAATGCTGCCTTTACTTCAAACCTCTCACAAATGGACTTAAGTGCCTCCTTTCTCTGGAAGGCATCCAGTCCCCAGGGGCATGAGCCTCCTTCCACTTCCTATTTACCAAGGAGGGTGGGTTCCTCAGCCAGCCCCCATCCCTCTGGGTCCCCTAACAGATGAGGTTGATGGCGATGGCTATTGTAATGCACCAGGACTTATGGCTGCACACTTGGGGATTTCCCAGGTAGGTCCAGAGCACCATAGAGGACCTGCACTTCGATGACGCTCACCTTTTCAGTGAAAAGATGGATGAGTCCCTGCACATTTTAAAGGATTCTAAAGCCAGTCTCTGCTCCCTGGGAATATATACCCCTGCCCTGAAAAGGAAATATCACAGACAGCCTTACGAACCTAGATCAGAATCTCAACAGTTTTATCACCAGCTGTCTTATGACCCTCCTTGTAAGAGGCAGAGAGTACAGAAGTCTCATTTCCTTTCACCACCTGCATCCACAATACCAGCTCAATCTCATCCCCTGGTGAAAAAATATTTTTGACAAGTTTGAGAATTGCAAACCACTAATGATACCACCGCTGCTCAATCTCAACAAACTATTCAGTGATAGTTTAGCACTGTTTCCACAACTGGAGTGCCATAACAGTGAACATGTGGGTGTTAGATAGCCTCCAATCTTGCAATACATGGAAAATGTAATATTCGTCTTTAAGCGCCATTTTCCATCCAAAAAAACCAACCAATCCCTTCCACCTTATATAGTTTCTCTGTATGGTGAGAATCCTTTGTTTCAAGCTAAGTTCCCAGCCCAGTTTGTGGAAAAATACAGGTGCCAAAATGGAGTTCAGTGTCATGCAGTCTGGTCACACATGCCCTTGCATGTCTTGCTGAGTCATAGCAGCCATTACTCATAGGCTGGCTCAAATGTTCCCAGGTGAGGACAAACCTTTTCCATGGTCCATTGTCTTTGCTGATGGGACATTAGCACTGTCTAGTTTCTTCGTTGTTGTATCTGAAAGGCTAGTTGTGGGAGTTTCCAACTTCACAACATCTTTCAGTAACACATACATAGCAAAACTTTGTAACTTCATGTACAATGATAGCACATACAATCCAACAAGATTTTATGTTTAGCAGATCAAGACTTTTAGAATGATACCTCACAAGGCATACTTTGTACACAAGGTATAGTTATAACAGTGGTGAATATGGGGGTGCCAGGGAATTGCTTTGGGGCACAGTGTGTTACAGTGAGATCAGTGCTCCTGTATGTAGAAACAGTCACCCTATGGAATTGGTATATTAAAAATCAAATCACCCCATCCAGGGACACAGAATGTGCTGGTAGACACCCTTAGTAGGCATTTTGCCATCAATCAAAAGTGGGAGTTGCACAATTTTCCATCAACTGGGGACCCCCACCTGGAACCTGTTTGCTTCACAGATGAACAAGAAATGTGACATGCATTGCTCCAGAGGTGCTCTAGGACTATACTCTAAGGACAATTCTATCCTCCCCGGGTTTGGTCATCTGAGCTATGCCTTTCCTCTTTTACCACTCAGTAGTCGGGTGGTCACTCCGCTCTGGCCCTGAAAGGATTAAAAGCCAGCCCTTGGAGAGGGCTGGGGCTGAGAGCCAAAAAAGGAGAGGCTGGGAGGCAGCCAATCAGGGCCAGGCTGGGCCCTATAAAATTGCTGGCAGGTCAGAAGGCAAACAGTCTCACTCTAGCCCTGGAGTGTGAAGGGCTAGCTGCCTGGGAGCAAGGTACTGAAGCAGGGCAGTGCTGGGAACAGCAAAGGGAGCTGGGGAGCTCCATCCTGGTAAACCCCCAGGCTGAAGGCCTTGGTAAAAGCCTACAAAAGGTACTGGGGCTGCAGAGGGGCAGCCCAGGGATAAGCAAAGGCAGCAGGTCCTACCCCCTTGCCAATGATGAATGGCCATTCCAGACTGCAGTTTTCCCCAGTGAAAGGGGGCTAGATGATGACTGGCAGTAGCCACTGAGGCAAAGTGGGCTTAGAGGGTTGGGGGTTCCCCTGGGAGGGGAGACCCAGAGAGTGGGGGGTACTGCAGAGGGAAGAACCCTGAGGTAAAGGGAACCAGGGTTCAGGAGGGACATGGGGCCTGAGGCAGGTGAGACACTGACCAGCAGAGGGCGTTCCAGAGCTGGAGTTGAGCTAATTCCCAAGATGACCAGCAGGAGACGCCACATCGATGAGTCTTTGCATCGCTACACACTCCTACCTCTAGTCTTGCGGAAAATCTGGCAAGACAGAGCATGAGTCATCCTCATTGTCGCCTGTTGGCCCAGACAGTTTTTATTCCAGAGCCTCCTACAGCTGTTATCCCACCTTCCAATCAGCATCCAGACATTTCCTGATGTCTTGACCCAGGTGAGGGGCAGGATCAAGCAGCTCAACACAAAGACACTTCATCTCATGGCTTGGTTTTTGGATAAGCATCAACACTAGAACTTTCCTGCTTGGAAGCCATACAAACTACCCTTAACAGCAGAAGGAGCTTCACTAGGAAATCCTTTTCAGCTGAATAGAAGTGTTTCTCCATCTTGGTGTATCAGAATCTCCCGAATCACTGGATATTCCCTCCATTTTGGACGATCTTCTTTCTCTGAAAATGGCTGCCCTTTCCCTCAGTTCTATACAAGGCCATCTGGCAGCAGTCAGTGCATGCCATCAGATGGGTAATTGGTCTTCACTCACCTATTGTCCATTAGGTTCTTAAAGGGCCTAATTAAAATCTTTCCAATAGTAAGGAAGCCTACCCCTCACTGGAACTTGAACCTTGTGCTGTCAGCTTCTACTAAGCCTCCCGTTAAGCCATTAGCTACATGTTCCATATCTCATCTATCTAGGAAAGTTGCATTCTTTGTGGCTATCACCTCAGCCAGGAGGGTAGGTGAATTGGGAGACCAAATGGCAGATTCACCATACATTGTATTCTATAAGGACAAAGTATCCTTACAAATACATCCTAAATTAATTTCCAAGGTGGTTTCAGAGTTCAACATAAACCAGCCTATCCACTTACCTGTGTTTCCCCCTCCCCCACATCTCATGCATTGTGGGAAGAGATCTGCTCTCACCTTATGTCTACAGAGAACAAAACTGATTATAAATCTCCCAGACTCTTTATTGCCATAGCAGATCTCTAAGTGGATTTGGAGTTGTATCTTACTGCATCAATTGTCTCACCTTCCTCCCTCTACAGAGGGTGAGGACTCAATCTACAAATGACATCTATAGCATCTGTAGCACAAGCGACATCTATAGTATCGCTTCAGGAAGTACCTTTGGTTGACATTTGTAAGGCAGCTACATGGACTTCCATCCATTTGTTCATGAGACATTATGCACTAGTACAGGACTCTGCCACTTTGGGGTACATCCTTTGGGACATCAGTCCTTCAAACAACTCTGCTGACTGCATCCTTGCACCCTCCTCCTACTTGAGAGTACTGCTTGTCAGTCACCCACACTGGAGTACACAAAAGGACCAACACTCGAAGAAGAGAAAGTTACTTCGAGATGTGTGGTCCCTCTCTGTGTTCCACTACCCACCCTGCTTCCCCTCTACTTTGGGCCTTACTTGGGTTGGGAGTACAGAAGGAACTGGAGAGGTCATCAGCGCACCCTGCCCTTTATCTCCTCACTTGGAGGCATGCGGAAAGCAAGGGCTCACATGTGGGCCAACGGACACTGCTTTAAGAATTCTCCAGCTCTAGGCACATGGAGCGCATGCATAACCCACAGTGGAGATGTGATGGACTTGCTCTGCTCTAGTGGCTTTCAACCTGTGGTCTGCAGACCCCTAAGGATCCACACACTGCCCAGGATTTCCAAAGGGGGCTGCACCTACATTCAACATTTTTTGGGGGATCACAAATGAAAGATAGTTGAAAACCACTGTTCTACACACTGCTGGATGGCACCAGCTATTGGTGGCTATGGGGATTAGCTTGTGTGACGTTATTAATATAAACTGTGACCGTATAGATCATTGTTGCAATCAAGGTCCTATAGTAGCCCAAATCTTGTACAAAGGAGGTCACGTAAGGTGTCTGTGAAAAGGTTAGGATTTGCTGGTTATGATTATGCTGTCTGTATGCATGTATCATTTTTGTATTTAAAGTTACACCTCTACCCCAGTATAACGCGACCCGATATAACACGAATTCGGATATAATGCGGTAAAGCAGTGCTCCGGGGGGGCAGGGCTGTGCACTGCAGCGGATCAAAGCAAGTTTGATATAATGCGCTTTCACCTATAACGCGGTAAGATTTTTTGGATCCCGAGGACAGCGTTATATTGGGGTAGAGGTGTATAAGTATTGGCTCTATACTTTATTTCAAATTTGTGCTATGCTTCTGTGTGACACCTCATACAATTTGGCGTCAGCACTGCCTAACCTGCTTGATGGCCCATTAAGGACCTATTGAGAGAAGGCAGATACACATTGTGACTCAGCAAGGCATGCAGGGATATGCCTATGGACAAAACTCTAAAGTTTTTCCATGCCATGTGCTGGGTAGTGTGGAAGTACAGAAAGAACTGACAGGGATTTGTTAGGGGTTCTTAATGCATGACAGTTTGTTAGCAAGAGTAAGACTAGCTGTTAGCCAAAGTTAGGCTAACTGTAATTCTAATAACGCGAGATTTGTAGAAGCGAGGATTGTGTGAGGCAAGTGGAAAAAAACTGTGTAAGAAGTTGTTTTTCGACCTTGTGTAAATAATACAATATGTAGTCTGGCGTCTCTTAAGTGAGAAAAACAAGATATCAGGATGACCTATGTATAAACAAAATGCAGCTGTTGCTTATTATTGTCTATAACAAAAGTATAACTGCTTGCTGTAATTGTTTACCTGTTAAAAGACCTGTCTAGAAAAAAAAAACCCTATGTCCTAATGCAGTCTCTCCCTGTTGTAGCTGCTAAACAAAATAAAGTATCTAACTCTACTGCACCCAAACAAAAAAGCGAGAACTGAGTTTTTCTCCGACAGTAGCTTGTCTTTTTGGAGAAAAGGAAGCACAGGCCACATGGCAAGGGACTATAAAAGGCAGCTGCGTCTCCTTCATCTTGTCTTCAATCCTGCTTCTTGCCTCCAGAGGAACTTTGCTACATTGAAGCTCTGAAACAAAGGACTGAATGACCCATCCAAGCTGTGGGTGTACTCCTCTAGAGATTTGATTTGAACCTGCAGTTTATTCCATCACTGCTACAAGCCTGAACCAAGAACTTTGCCATTCCATGTAACCAATTTCAGCTCTCATCTATATTTCTTTCTTTTTATGAATAAACCTTTAGATTTTAGATTTTAAAGGATTGGCAACAGTGTGATTTGTGGGTAAGATCTGACTTGTATATTGACCTGGGTCCGGGGCTTGGTCCTTTGGGATTGGGAGAACCCTTTTTCTTTTACTCAGGTATTGGTTTTCATAACCATTCTTCCCCATCACGAGTGGCACTAGTGGTGATACTGAGAAACTGGAGTGTCTAAGGGAATTGCTTGTATGACTTATGGGTTGCCAGTGAGGAGAGACCAAAGTCCTCTCTGTCTGGCTGGTTTGGTTTGCCTTAATGGTAAAGGAACCCCAGCCTTGGGCTGTAACTGCCCTGCTCCAAGCAATTTGTTCTGAATTGATACTCTCAGTTGTGTCCCGCCAGAGACCGCATTGTTACAGCTTGATCAGGCCAATGCCCCTTCCAGTGGTTACACTCCATCAATTTGTTCTCTGCAACCGCTCTCTTGCTCCAGGAACAGCAGCATCCTTTCTGTCACTCAGCCCTCCCGTCAGGTCACTACTGTGTTTTCCCCTTATGGAGGGGTGTTGCGAGGTAGGAGGTGTATCAAGGAGTCTCAGGCAGTCTTCTGTTTCACTGCCTCACAGTGCTACTCCTGCAGTGGCTGGCAGGGGAACCTGGAACCACCCTCCACTCCAGGTTCCGACTTGGGGACCTTCTACACTGCAGCCAAGCTCCATTCCCTGCCTTTCCCTGAGCTGCTTCCATACCTCCTGGCTCTCCCCACTCCTCTGGGTTTGCCAGTCTCTTCACTCCTTTCTCCCAGGGAGTAACTTTAGTCAACTCAGCTCTGTAGCACTCCCTCCAGGAGTGACTGCAAACTTCTTCCCTGCAGCCCCTTCTGATTCCAATTTCCTGTCTTTTGTAGAAGCCCCACCTGTCCCTCACAGGTGAGCTTCTCTCTAATGAGCTGCCTTCAACCAAAAGTCCCCCCCTATTTCCAGCCTAATTAGCTGATTGGGCCCACATGGCCCAATACATCTCTTGCAGGGCCAGTGTGGGGCATATCCCACGGCAGGAGAATACATGAAGGTAAGGTAAGTAACTATTAGAAGAGTCTTCTCAGTTGCGTACACATCAAGACATATCTCTTAACTAGGGGTATTGTCCATAGAACAGCACTGCTGCATTTTTCAGTAAGACAGAGTGCCATGTTTGCATCTGAGGACTTGTCCGGGTCTCATTTGAAGTATTTGGTAAATGTCTGACTAGATGATCAAGTGGCTGCCTTCTGTCTCTTCTGAAGCAGTGTGCAGGGGCTCTGTGTATGACTGTGCTGTGGCCCTAATTGAATGTGATAGTGTCAGTGCTTTGATTCCTCTTGGGCAGTGTAGCGAGTCGGTGTGGCTTCCCTCCGGGCCAGCAGAGGGCGCTCCCTGCCAGACGCCCAAGTGGGCTGAGACACCACTTCCTGGTCCCGCCCCCCGGAAGTCAAGGGGCGGGACAGGAAGTATAAAGGGAGGGCGCCAGAGCTCAGTCAGGAGCCAGCAGCCGCCGGGAGCAGACGTGCCGGCGGGAGCTCCTGCCTGGGAGCCCCCTAGGGACCAAGGCAGCTGTCCCGACTGGCCCCCGCTTCCCCGCGCCCACTACGAGGAGGAACCGCCAGGACTATCCCGGGACCGGTACTGGGACGAGCCGCCGGATCGCCCCTGTGCCCCCCCCGAAGAGGAGCCGCCGGGGCCTCCCCGGGCCTGCTACCCGGAGGAGCCGCCGGAGCAGGCCGGGCCGGACTTCCCGGAGGTGCTACCAGACCTCCCACCAAGCCCGGACCCGGAGGAGCCGAGGACCTTTGACTGGCCCGAACCTGGTACAAGTGTGCAGGTAGGCCCCGAGGGGGATATGGAGTGTAGCCCGGGGATAGCCGACCCCTGTCAGGCTACGGACACTGAGGTCCCCATGTCAGTGTGTTGCGGTCAGGACCCCACTGACCAGCGGCCGTGAGAGCCGCTAATAGGGCCCCGGGCTGGAACACAGTGGAGTGGGCGGGCCTGTGTTCCCCCTGCCACCCCACTTGCGGGTGGCAGTTTCCCCCTCACATCAGCGCTCAGGCACAGAAGCCTGCAATTACCTTTGCTGTTGCAGCTGAGCAGCCTGCTGCCGCTCTTGGCTTTCCACAAGGCGTTGAATCAGGCGCTCCATGTCCATTCTTGGTCCTCGGAGGGGTAGGTATACCTCCTGCTTTATTCTGGGCAACAGCAAAGTCAATATAAGCCCAGGCCTCTGGAGCAGGGGCTGGGCAACAGCAAAGTCAGTATAAGGCCAGGCCTCTGGAGCAGGGGCTGGGCAACAGCAAAGTCAGTATAAGGCCAGGCCTCTGGAGCAGGGGCTGGGCAACAGCAATGGATCCAGAGGGCCCGAGGCGTAGGGTTGAGCTAACCCCTGATTCTTGTCGCCCATCATTTAGAGGGGACAAGGAGCGAGTCGGTGTGGCTCCCCTCCGGGTCTGCAGGAGGGTTGAGCCCCGACTCGCCAGCTTACAGGCAGCCAAAGGGCCAGACTTTCAGACTATCTCAGCATCCAACAGCTCCTGTTAATCACAATGGGTGCCCCTGGAAATCTGGCCACTTCATTTTTATGTCCTAAAGTAGCAAAAGAGCCTTTCTGAAAACCTCAAAGAAGCCCTTTCCAGCATTTGGGAGAAGGGCTTGGGAAGCTGTGGTAGAAGGAAACCAGTCATACGCCTCCCCAGACTACCAATCAAACGCCTTTCACTTACACTGTTTTCTGCTACTAAGAATCATTGCACACGCTGCTGAATGAGAATGAGACATTTTGTTTCATACCTGCACATTTCTCATCTCATAAACATCATGTTCTGCCCCATCTGTGACATAAGATGGTGCAGCAGGTTGGCAGGATCTACCCTTCACTTGCTCTGTTAACAGGAGATAGTACCTGCATAAAGTTGCTGAGAAAGTTTTGCTTAGTCTTTGGGTGAAATCCAGGCCCAATTAAATCAATGGCAAGACTCCAATTGAGTTCAACGGGGCAAGGATTTCATCCATTATGGCAGGTACATGCTTCATAACTCCACCCAGATATCAGAGGGACTGAGAACCAGAGTTATGGAGGTCTTTCAGGAAACCCTAGGAAGAGCTGGGTAGCGGGAGAAAGCTTAGGCTGATCTCGTTCTAAGATACTGGTCCTGAGTTACCACTGAACTCTGCAGCAAAGATAGTAAATTTTGCATACATTTTAACTGAACGAGAGTGGGAACATTGCCATGTCACAAAAATATTTTTAATTATTAATTTGTCTAAGAAAGATGTGGACAAATTGGAGAGAGTCCAGAGGAGAGCCACACAAAAGATAAAAGGTTTAGAAAACTTGACCCATGAGGAAAGGTTAAAAAAACTGGGCATGCTTGGGGGAGCTCTTCAGATATGTGAAGGGCCTGCTACGTCTTGGGTGTCCAGAGAAGGCTGTACAGTGCAAAAGACTCATTTTGGGGGGGGGAGGGAAATCCAGGATTGTGTGAGCATTGGGGTCACCCTGCAAGTAGTAACCAGGGCAGCTAGAAGCCAGAGTGTTACTCATGTTTGATGACAGACTGCTGGGGTCAGGGCTGCTGGACCAGAGTTGTGGCTATACACAGACACTCAGGGCATGACTTGCATGCTTGTAGGCTGGTTCTGAGCAATCCAGGTTGGGAAGTGCAGCAGCAAAGCATTGTGAGGCAACCCGAGTTGCAGGGCAAGTGGTGACACAGGCCCACACAGGTCTGGATTGCACCCTAGCATGTCATAAAGCTAGTATCGGTATACTAGTGTCAGGCAGTATAACTGCATCCAAGTAGGGCTTTAACTATTTCAGTGTAAAAAAAAAAAATCACTCACCTACCCAGTATAATTATACCAGAACAAAAACTGTATGTAGACCAGGCCAACATTTCCTTTGGTCAGTAAAGTAGGCAGATATAACCCAAAGTTACATATGGAACTTTTTGAATGAGAAGAGACTATTTTTCCATAAACATTTTTTAAAAGCAGCCTCTTTAATTAGCTGAATGAAATGTTTCTTGCCTGGTATGTGAGATTGTGGCAGGAATTAATACCTGCTGGGATTTGAACTAGGAACCTTTGGATTGAGCTGCAATACTCCTGCTTTTTGAGGTAAAGAAGAAGGAATGTTTAACCAGCTTAGTTGCTATGGGGCAAAACCATCTCTAGCGGGGCCGGCTTTAGGCCTATTCCACCAATTCCCCCGAATTGGGCCCCGCACCCAGTGAGAATCCCTTCCCTGGCTAGAGGCGCCTTTTTAATTTTTACTCACCTGGCGGCGCTTTGGGTCTTCAGCGGCGGATCCTTCACTTTCTCCGGGTCTTCGACAGCACTTCGGCAGTGGGTCCTTCAGTGCCATTGAAGACCCACCGCCGAAGTGCCGCCAAAGACTCAGAGCACTGCCTGGTGAATACAAGCCCCACGTGTTTTTTTACATGTTTTTTTTTTAAAGTCATCCCTGCCAGGGCCCCGTCGAAACTGTTTGAATTGGGCCCCGCACTTCCTAAAGCCAGCCCTGATTTCTAGTATGCAGGCCACTGTGTAGAATAAGTCTGAGCTGCAGATTTTTAACCCACTAGCTATCTCTTTTCAACAGAAAACGTTTCATTCCGGTGTGCACTTTTAGGAGACTTATGTCTTGTTTTTTAAGGCAAGGGGTAAAATTTTCAAAAGTGCCTAAGTCCAATTTTCAGAAGTCCCTTAGGCATTTAGAAGCCTGTGTCTGGGATTTAAGTTCCTAAATATCACTTTTGAAAATAGGACTAAAATTCCCAAGTCACTTAGCCACTTTTTAAAATGTTACCCAAGGACTTTAAAGTGACCAGCTTGCATAGCGCTCTGTCAGGTTTTTAAAAATACACTAGCGGTATAACAAATATACCTTAGGATAGATACAACTACTATCATCACACCCTTCCCATTTGAAGTGTTCATGCAATGCATGTCTGTGGCTTGTTGACATTGCCAGGGGCTGCTTAAGTTCAAAGCTAGTCTTGAATTTGTTTGCTCTCTCCACCCTTTGCCTGCTTTTGGATACTCTTGAATGGGCTAAATATAAATGGGAATACAAAGAAATAACCTAGACGAATAAAGCAGCACAGGTGTGCTTTACCGACACACCCTTTAGAAGCCTGTTTTACGCTACAACTCAATATATAATCATTAGACTATCCCACCACTGGCTGGGAATAAGACACTTTAGGTCTATTAGACAATGGAACCTGTAGATAAACATAATTTATTTAGTATGTATATTTCAGTAGAAGGAAAACTTTAGGGTAATTCATAGTTACTCCTCTATATTTTGATAGAATGTCAAAGAGGCATTTTGCTTGCCCAAACTTTGTAGATCGCACAGACAATGTCAGGGAAATATTTGAATGTATTGACAACAGGCTATGGAAAATACGGTTGGGGTTGTGGGAGCAGAGTGTGTGCTGACATCCATAATTCATCCCCAAAATGCACATCTGAAGAATCAGAGCAGGAGTAAACTAACGTGGGGCTGTGAGAGGAACTGGTATTGAAAGCGAACTGTGTGTACCATGGATAAATGCTCTAGGAACTATCAGTGCTGATCGTGTCTGTTTGGTTATGTGCAAATGCTATTAGTCAGTCAGTTGGTGGTCCAGAAGTAGCACTAAAATATGCACAATTGGAGTCTATAGGTACTTTGTACTTTTCCACCACTCCTAAGCCACAGGCCAACCTTAACTGTGACACCATCTTTCATCCCCACATGTCTGATGGCATTTTTGGTCAAGACTGGTATGTGGAGAGTTCCCTGTTTTGATACAACTTTATTTCCAGGGTTCACTTGAGTTACAAAGCCAGCAACGTTGATTAGTGCTGCAGCTTGATACAGTGGGCTGGAGTCCTTTTGTGTTTAGAAGTCACTTTCTGTATCCTTCTTCCCTATATCCTGGCGGTGCGGGAAGGTCCTTACCATCACTCATAGGTACAAAATCTTCCATAAGAAATCACGTTTTTTCCTAATATTGGCCTATATGGGGACTTGCAGCTTGACAGGTGAGGAATTTCATCTTATGTGTTGCCAGGGCATATGGTAGTTGCGCCTACATTTTATAACTATTTAAGGGCACTGGGATGATTGGCTCTAAGGTAACAGAGCAGATTCAGGTATTTCAATAACAGTTGTCACTTCAACCTTTAACTAGTTACCAGTGTCTTGTCTTATTTCTGTGTCAACTCTGGTGGAAATGGCCAGCACTCATATCCATGAGTCCTTGGAAGGAGGGTGGTTGTAAGATATTGACAGTGCAGAGAGTAAAGCAAAGAATTGGGAGACTACACTACTAATTTAATGCAGCACTAATCCTGGGACATTGTGACAAATCATAGACCAGGTGACTAATCGGTTTGCTGTTGAACAAAGGGGCATCTGTGTGTTTGTACAGCTCCTAGCACAGTTTTTCAATGAGAGATGGCATTTTGTCAAGGAGAGCCTCTTCCTGAGCCCCCAGTCTCTGAGGGACAAAGTGCAGTACTGATTTATACTCCACTTTGATGTAATAATACAAGGGCTGTAAAGCAGCACTGAATTTGACCCTTTTTTTCTCTCTCTCTCCAGTCATTTACAGAAATGCAGCTCCTCCAGAAGGAATCGGAGGGTCAGACTGCTCATGACCTGCTGCCTCCCTACAAAAGTCATCAGTATAATCCTCTAAAACAATGGATATATAATCCAATTTTTATTAAACTGCTGCACATGCAGCTGCTTTCTGTGCCCCTGTCAGTTAATGAATTCAATTTGACAGAAATCCAAGAGGTAGGTAGATGGAATTTCTTTATTTATGCATCTAAAGTGCACTCATTGCTGCACAAAACATATTGAGGACAGAGTCTATGTCTGGAACATTTTATATGAAGCTCTATGTAGGCTGAGCCCTTTGTGTGGTCAGCATTTTATTTTTTGAAAGTTGATCAATTTGAATTGAATGAGGCATAAAAATGAGTGGCAGAGGGGAAACAAAGGGGCACCCACTGGAGATCTGGGAAAAGATTAGGCAGAATGAAAAGGGAATAGGAGGAAGTGAGAACAAAGATGTATACGGGGCAGAAATATGCAGATTGTGGAAGCTCAGGACAAGGAGCATGAACTTGATGTAGAAGGTCAGTGAAGGGATTAAGAGTGGAGAGTGGCAAGTAGTGGATGAAGTTGATTTTAACAACAGCACTTTGAATTTTCTGGATGAAGGGAAAGGTGGGGAAAGGAGGTTGCAGTGATGCCTAAATGAGAAATGATCAGGGGCTTTGGCAGTATAGAGCTGGAGAGGGAAGGATGGATTATAGCAGAACAATGGTGTAGAGATGAG
Organism: Mauremys mutica; assembly: GCF_020497125.1. NCBI lineage: Eukaryota > Metazoa > Chordata > Testudines > Geoemydidae > Mauremys > Mauremys mutica. The sequence goes on from NC_059072.1 coordinate 322,220,456, forward strand.
AGTCTGAATATGCAGTTAAAGATGATTCAAAGTTTCAAGTCTTTGTGATGGGGAGGAAAATATGGTTTGTGATGGAGAAAGAGTGAGAGAAGGATTTGTGGGGGAAAAAATGAGGTGTTCATGGTTGTCCATGTTGCATGTAAACGGTGGAGGCACTTATGAGATGAAGTGAGTGAATAAAAAAATAAAAGTGAATAAACTAAATTAACAGAGGACCCAAGGAATGGATGTCTAAATGCTGGAGTGATGCAGATTCTCTCCTGGACAGAAGCACACATTGCCACCATCAGGGCAATTCACATAATTGGGACCCTGGATACAATTTCCTCTTTTGGCAGGAAAGTATTCCAAGTGGTGGTTCCTAACTAGTGTAATTAGACTAATTTGAAGGAGGGAGAAAAGTATGTTCCCCTAACCCACTTCTCTCTCCCTCCTACTGTTTTTATTTCTTGATTGCTGTGTCCCAAATATTTCAAACTGGAGAAGAGGTCACAACCCAAAGAGGAAAATGTTACCTGATCATTTATTTTCTGGGATTGACCTTTCCACTGCTCTACCCCACTTTGGATAAATCCTTGGATGCTTCTATGAAAGCCTCTCTGAGGTCCTCCATGTAAATCATTAATACTGTTGTATAAGGTACACCATTTAAAAAGTTTGTTTAATTTGGCATAGAGAGTTTAGTGTTTCTATACAGCTTTGGAGGTTACCCAACTGGAGTGAAAGGAGAGTGGCCAAGCTCATGGGACAAGTGTGTATGACCCATATGTCTCACTGGGAGAGGAGTCGGTCCCAGAAAATGAATAATCAGGTAACATTTTCCATTTCATGAAAAAGGCATCATCAAAAGTGATGCAAGATTCTTAACTTGTCTCACTCCCTCTAAATAAGTAATTTCACAATTATATCAAATGCTACAGTTAAATACTACAGCTTACTCAACAGGAAGTTATGGGGCTTTGATATTAATTATAGGTGTGACCTGTTACCCTCCACACAAAAACCTTTACCAATCAGTCAACAAAGGAGCAGATAATTAAAGAGTTCCAGTTTAACAAGCTATTCTTAGTATTGCAAAATGAGAGATAGTGAAGGTAATGAACATGTTAGTCTCACTCACAAACTCCTCATTGTAAGTCCTTTTAATGTATAAAGATCATAAAATGAAAATGTACTTTAAAATTTACATTGCTTCTTTGTTGGACTATCACGTCACACAGCTGTCCCCCTTTCAAAAGGGAAAATTATTTTCAACTACAGCAGCAAGACAGGAGGGAAGGTATTGTAGCTTCCCAGTGCTAAGCTAGGAATGTTTTCAGAACTTCTTTTTTATTCTTTGGCTGGAAGCACACAAACCACCATGAAATCACAGGTTCCAAATGTTGTTTAAAGTAAATGTTCTATAAAAAAAAAAATCTCCTTAACTTTGTCGTCTTTGAGGTTTTCCCCCATATATATATATAATGCCAGTCTCTCCCCGACATTATCTCCTTCCCTTTAATTTTGCATTTGCCTCAGTGGCTCTCAGCTTTTTCCATTCAGAGAACCCCTCCAATTATCTTTTCCATTCTGGGTACCCCCCTTTGATGCAGCTGAGACCAATATACACTTAATTTTGTGGGAAGGGCAGGGTGGTTGCAACCCATTGATACCCAAGGAGATTAGGACACCCCTGTTGAGAACCCCTGCCTTACTCCATCAGTTCACTTTTTCTTCATTTCCCCTTGTCACTGGTGGTTTTGGAAATGGTGGTGGAGATGTCCTCATAATCTCAAATGCAGGACGGGAGTGTGGGTTTATGACACAGTCTAATAAACTAGGTTACCTATGTGTGTTGCTATCTCCAGAGTCTCCTGGCCAATGATGACCTTGACGAGACACTGCAGATTTCAGTGTTAATGGAGCTGCTTCTTTGCCTTAAGGCTTGAATCTGCAGATCCTAAATTTGCATCGTGTTGATGCTGTATGTGATTAATATTCCTGTACAAAAAGCTTAGTTAAAACAGGTCAGGTTGTAAATAGAGATAAATTAATTGAAAACAAATATGTAATTAACATCCAGGAAATTGAGAGTTAATGATCTGTCAACAACCTTAACTCTTCCTGTGTTTACCTCAATTTAATCCATGGACTCCTTACCTATGCTCAATGGGCCTTCTATTCTATATACATGTTTATACTGCACTTATAGTATCTTGAGCACATGTTTAACTTTAACTTCAGTCTCCTAAACTGGGGCCATCATGCTTACAGCATGGGCTACAAGTGCCAATGGAGTTGGGGTGTGAATTCTGCAGATGGTTCTCCACACATCTCACAAACTGGGGTGATTTCTGGCCTCTCGAGCCACTTTGTGTAGAGGGGAAAAGGTAAAGGAACATAGGTGACTGGTTTCCACACAATAGGAACTGAGAGCCATAGATGGCTTCTCCCTTAAAGGATATTGGAGCCCAATCCTTGAGCTGGGCTCTGGGGATGTGCTGCTGCTGTACTCCAGCACTCCTGCCCCCACCCATCATTTCAACTCTACATGTGGGATGGCATTCTAGACACTAAATGACAGGGTGCTGGAACAATTTGTATAGTGGGGTGCTGAGAGCCATTGAACCAAACTGTAAACCCTGGATATGATGGAAACCACTTCAAGCCAGAGGGTGCGACAGCACGCTCAGCACCTCTAGTTCCAGCACCTGTGCTAAATGACCCTCCACTTGCATCATTAAAAGTGAGATAAAATTCCTGACTCTTATACACCATACGGAAAATGTATTATCCCGTTTCTCTTTCCTTGAGTCCATAACTCCTATTTTTCTTTTTGATCAAAATTCACCATCACCACAGGGGCAGTTTACACTTGCAGTACTTTGTATGCTAAATCCTTAGCAAGAGCTTTAACGTACTGGCAGAGAGCTGAAAATACAGTAGAAGAGTATGATTAAAAAGCACTACATTCCAATTTAAAAACACAGACTATGCATTTGAATCACTCTTGCTGTTTATTTTATGTAACTATGTAGCCAAGTGTGAAACAAAACAGAAATGCAGACAACTAATAGTTACAGATGTACATTTTCAGACCTTCATATTCAGGGATGTGTGTGTGTTACTGTGATTGAACATACAAATCATGAACATGCACGCTTGCACTCAGAATTGTACACAATCTTGTCTAAAAATGTGGGCCCAGACATTTGGCTCCACGACTGGTCAGGACTGACGGTGTGCAGTAAATGAGGTTACAGAATATTTGTGTGTGTTGGAAAGGATAAAATAATGATAAATACAATTTCATTTTATAATTTAGTCTGTTTTCACTGGCAAATGATCTCTCTTCCTCTGTCTTTACTGAGGCTTTACTTGTTATTAAGAAGAGAAATGCCCAGCCATGTAAAGTTCTTACTGCTGATAGAGGTCAAAACAACAATGGAAAATACCCTTTCCAAGCCCTAAAGAAGAGCTCTGTGAAGCTTGAAGGCTTGTCTCTTCCACTAACAGAAGTTGGTCCAATAAAATATGTTATCTCACCGGCATTCTCTCTCAATGGAAAATGACATATTTTTAGTGAAGTTTCACAAAGACCATAACAAAAACAGGAAAGACACCTGACCTATTCTTGTTCCAGTCTTAATATTATAATCATGTCATCTGGCATGTGCTGCTTGCGGGAACAAGATATTTCAAAGCCTTATTTGTTTTATAGCTCTGCTTAAAATATCCAGATGCCAAATTAGCCACCAGTTCTGGACCAGATTCAGGGGGTAAATCTAAGATTGTGTAATTTACACATTCTTTTGGCCCCCTCAACATGTATGTTATGCTAAACTAGACCCATTTAGGGTATGAGTACACTGCAAATTAAGGGCTTTGACATGGGCTAGCCACCTCTGTACAAGCTCGCTGGGGACCCTGGGTACATACTTGGGTGGCTAGTCCACACTGAAGTCCATGCCACCACATCTCCCCTACTATCATTACCTGTGCTAGCTAGATTAATGCTAGGGTGGGTATGTCTACCCAAGTTGCAACCACACCTTAATTTGTGGTGTATATATACCCTGAGAGACTCTTGTACCCATGCCCACTTACCATTATGAGACTTTGCACCCCCTTATTCGTCACTTCTGAATTTGGCCCAGTCAGTCTAAGGGAGATTGTTAGTGTAACTTACAAGGCAATCCCTACTTTCACTTATATCCTCTTATATCTTCCTGTGGCTTTTCCATGGCCTTTTTTCTATCCCTTCATTGTGGTACACCAGCCAGGTCTCCCTTAGCCTCAGTTAGCCTTAGGGCCGATGTGTAAATCACAACCTGGTAAGTGTGAGCATGTTCAAGAGAGTCTAAATCTGAGAGTCTGCATCTAAAATAACTTCACTTACATGTCAAAAGAAAGTATAAAATACATCAGCTTTTACTCCCTTACAGTCTTCTAGACTTATGTTGCATTATACGTAAGGTATTCTATTGTAATTTGCTATCACCCATATTTACACTTGGCAGAATTCAATTTTTTAAAAATAATTTAAATGAATAATATCAATGTTTATTTTTTAAATTGTCATTGATTTAAAGTTTCACACTCGTGGGAAATTAATAGGGGGTCAGGCAATTGTTTAGTGACAGCAGATGTTAAAATTCAAAATGTTAAAGCTTTATAACCATTAAAACACAAATTGGCAACATCACATGTCAAAATAAGTTCACAAGAAGCATTTTTCATACTTTGCTAATCTGTAAATTTTGATTAACGATGGAAATATTTTTTGTCAGTTTATGTGAGTATGGTGAAAACAACATTTACCAATAAAAATCTAAGCCTTTTAAGTCTACCCATATTTATTTATTTAGCTTTGGGCAAATACTAAACATGGTGTCTGTGTACTCTGGAAATCATTTAAAAATGCAACACAAATGTGTTTAACTTCACTAGTCAGATACGTTAACTTCACTTGTTACCATATAGCTAGACATGAAATGGTTTAACTAGTCCATTTAAAATATGTCAAGTATCAGAGGGGTAGCCGTGTTAGTCTGGTTCTGCAGAAGCAGCAAAGAATCCTGTGGCACCTTATAGACTAACAGACGTTTTGCAGCATGAGCTTTCATGGGTGAATACCCACTTCTTCGGATGCAAGACATCCGAAGAAGTGGGTATTCACCCACGAAAGCTCATGCTGCAAAACGTCTGTTAGTCTATAAGGTGCCACAGGATTCTTTGCTGCTTCATTTAAAATATTATATCCAATTTTTAAAAATCTCTAACTGAGCATCAATTATGAACTACAAATGGCTCCCAAGAAAAAAAATTATTAAAAAAAGATGTCCAGGGCCTGGGGTGTGTAGCAGTGGTTGGAGGAAGAGTAGTGGGGACTGATACTGAGATAGGGAGCCTTTCATAAGAACAGCCATACTGGGTCAGACCAAAGGTCCATCAAGCCCAGTATCCTGTCCTCTGACAGTGGCCAATGGCAGGTGCCCCAAAGGGAATGAACAGACAGGTTATCATCAAGTGATCCATGCCCTGTCACCCAATCCCAGCTTCTGGCAAACAGAGGCTAGGGACACCATCCCTGCCCATCCTGGCTAATAGCCATTGATGGACCTATCTTCCATGAATCTATCTAGCTCCCTTTTGAACTCCATTATAGTATTGGACTTCACAACACCCTCTGGCAAGGAATTCCAGAGGTTGACAGTTTGTTTCATGAAAAAATACTTTGTGTTTGTTTTAAACCTGCTACCTATTAATTTTATTTGATGGCCCTTTGTTCTTGTATTATGAGAAGAAGTAAATAACACATCCTTATTTACTTTCTCTGTACCACTCATGATTTTATAGACCTCTATCATATCCCCCCTTAGGCGCCTCTTTTCCAAACTGAAAAATCCCAGTCTTATTAATCTCTCCTCATACGGAAGCCGTTCTGTACCCAAATCATTTTTGTTGCCCTTTTCTGAACCTTTTCCAATTCCAATTTATCTTTTTTGAGATGAGGTGACCACATCTGCACGCAGTTTTCAAGGTGTGGGCATACCATGGATTTATATAGAGGCAATATTATATTTTCTGTCTTATCTATCCCTTTCTTGATGATTCCCAACATTCTGTTCACTTTTTGACTGCCGCTGCACATTGAGTGGATGATTTCAGAGAACTATCCACAATGACTCCAAGATCTCTTTCCTGAGTGGTATCAGCTAATTTAGAACCCATCATTGTATATGTATAGTTAGGATTATGTTTCCCAATGTGCATTACTTTGCATTTATCAACATTAAATTTAATATGCCATTTTGTTGCCCAGTCACCCAGTTTTGTGAGATCCTTTTGTAGCTATTCGCAGTCTGCCTGGGACTTAACTATCTTGAGTAGTTTTGTATCATCTGCAAATTTTGCCATCTCACTGTTTATCCCTTTTTCCAGATTGTTTATGAATATGTTAAATAGGACTGGGCCCAGTACAGATCCCTGGGGGGACACCACTATTTACCTCTCTCCATTCTGAAAACTGATCATTGTGGCAGAGCTCCGACCTTGTCCCCGTAAGTCCCACGCCTCTAGGCAGTATATGCTAGCCTCAGTAGCTCACTGCGACCCTCCATGTAGCCCTTCTCTCTCTAGGGCCAGGGTTACAGTCTACTGAGTCCTTTTCATCATAAGGCAACAAGGAGGTTGGTGAGAGAACTCCCACAGTCTCTGTTGTCCCTAGGGGCTTATTTCAGAACAGTTTAGCCTCCTGTCCTGACAGGGTCCTGTCTTCCCCTCCTAGAAGGTGTTTCTGTAATGGTGGGTTGGGGGGAGCCTGGGCCTGCCCTCTACTCCAGGTTCTGGCCCAGGGACCCTAATGGCATCAGCTGTTGGCAGCCGACCTTTCACTGCCAGAGTTGCTACATTTCCCTGGGCCACTTCCCCACAGCTCTCCTGCTTCTCTCTTCTTCACCCTTACCTTAGGGGTCCCTTACCGATGGCGTGAGGGTGTCTTCATTAACCAGCCCTTCAGCCACACTTCCTCTCCTCTGGCTCCCTGGCTCTGTTCAGTGAGCCCTTTTATAGTATCAAGAAGGGCCTTAATTAGAGTCAGGTGTTCACATTACCTTAATGACCTCACCTGACTCTTTGCAGGTTCATAGATTCTAGGACTGGAAGGGACCTTGAGAGGTCATCAAGTCCAGTCCCCTGCCCTCATGGCAGGACCAAATACCGTCTAGGTTAATTGGAGTCAGGTGTTCTCATTAGCCTGGAGTAGCCCCTGCTTTGGTCAGTCAGGGAACAGAAAACTGCTAATCCGGTGGCCAGTATATCTGCCTTCTACTACTTTGTTGTACCCAACTGGCCTGGGTCTATCACACCATTTATTCCTACCCTTTGTTTCCTATATTTTAACCAGTTACCAATCCATGAAAGAACCTTCCCTCTTAGCCCATGACTGCTTATTTTGCTTAAGAGCCTTTGGTGAGGGACCTTGTCAAAGGCTTTCTGAAAATCTAAATCCACTGGATCTCCTTTGTTCGCATGCTTGTTGACCCCCTCAAAGAATTCTAGTAGATTGTTGAGGCATGATTTCCCTTTACAAAAAACATGTTAACTATTTTCCAACAAATTACATTCATCTATGTGTCTGACAATTTTATTCTTTACGATAGTTTCAACCAGTCTGCCCAGTACTGAAGTGAGGCTTACTGTCCTGTGGTTGCCTCTGGAGCCCTTTTTAAAAATTGGCGTCACATTACCTATCCTCCAGTCATTTGGTACAGAAGCTGATTTAAATGATAGGTTACAGATGACAGTTAGTAGTCTTGCAATTTCACATTTGAGTTCCTTATTGCTATTTAGTTTATCAATTTGTTCCAAAACCTCCTCTAATGACGCCTGAATTTGGGACAGTTCCTCAGATCTGTCACCCCAAAAGAATGGCTCAGGTTTGGGAATCTCCCTCACATCCTCAACAGTGAACACCGATGCAAAGAATTCATTTAATTTCTCCACAATGGCCTTATGGTCTTTGAGTGCTCCTTTAGCATCTCAGTCGTCCAATGGCCCCACTGGTTGTTTAGCAGGCTTTCTGCTTCTGATGTATTTTAAAAAATTGCTATTACTTTTGGAGTCTTTGGCTATCTGTTCTTCAAATTCTTTTTTGGTCTTTCTAATTATATTTTTACACTTCATTTGCCAGAGTTTATGTTGTTTTTTATTTTCCTCATTAGGATTTATCTTCCACTTTTTAAAGGATGCCTTTTTGCCTCTCACTGCTTCTTTTATTTTGTTGTTTAACCATGGTGGCTCTTTTTTGGTTCTCTGTTTTTTAAGTTGGGGTATACATTTAAGTTGAGCCTCTATTATGGTGTCTTTAAAAAGTTTCCATGCAGCTTGCAGGGATTTTACTTTTGGTACTGTACCTTTTAATTTCTGTTTCACATTTAGGTCACCAGTTCAGACCATTGTTACAGTAAAAGCTGTGTTATCTGGCACTTTATCAACCAGAAAGCTCTATTAACTGGCATTTCTGATATCTCCCAATACAAATCTTCAGTCTAGTGACTGGAACTAGTATACTGCCCAATATGCAATTGCACATTCTGCACTCTACTTTTATGCAAAAGAGGCAGAAGACAAGTAAGAAAGCTGATATCAAGGATTTATTCAAAAAAGCAGCCTCCAGGGCATGTCATAGGGTCATTACAGATTCAGCCCAATCTCCTACACCTTCTACATCTACAATGATAATTGATGTTGATAATGATGACCCTGAGGCACTGCAAGATCCTGAAGTGCCTTCTGAATCATCAAAAAAAGATTAAATTATGTTCAGTATAGTTTTAGTGTTGTGTATTTTTAGTGATCTCAGTATACGCCATGCGCTGCCCATAGTGATATGCAGTGTCATAAGATAACCTACTGTTTGGAAAATTTTACCTGTATACACCTAAGTGCTTCAAGAAACCAACCACTCTGCAGTGCAGTACTACTACTGGATTGGTGAGTACTTGTATACTATTTTATACTTTATTCATTGTATTGTATTCTAATTCTTTGAGAATTGCTATTCCGTTGATAAGTATAACTCTTAGTTAATTTTTGGCTAACCGGTACCCCTGATTTCCCCCAACATGCCAGATTACAAAGTTTTTACTGTACTATCTGATGGCTGTTCACAATGGGATATGGCTTGGTGATCTCAATCCAGTTCCTGTTAGACACCAAAACTATCTCTAATTGGTACTCAGCAGACAACCAAGTATGGAAACTCTATTACCCTTTCATCTCTTGAAATGACTCTCGAGATCAGGGTTGGAGCATGTGCTGCTACAGCCAGTCTTATGGATAAATTTCCATCTTCAGGACTGTCAGTCTAGCATTTTCACAAGCAATCAAACTCACTTTTAAAAAGTGACTTCTAATGTCAGAATTATTTTATAGGAGTTGAAACATTACCTTAGGATTGATAACTTTTTCAAACTCTGAATCTGAGCTTTCAAGTATTACCATACTTAAGCTAAAATTTCATGTGATTGTGGAATCATGCAAATATTACCCTTAAAAGGAACAGCATTGCAGATGCTCAGGGATGAGAAGCCAAAGTGTCTCTGTTCCACAAAAATCTAATGCTTGGATGTGTGAGGAAAGGGTGGCCTTGGAGTGAATAGATCTCTAGCTAGCTAGAAAGAACATAAAGATTAAAGTAGAAAAAACTAAAGTGAGCTTGAAGGCTTCCTGAGCATGTTAGATGCCAGGAGCTCACAATATCCCTAAATAAAAGAGGGAGAAGAAATGCAAGAAAAAAGTTCAGTTCAATGCTAAATTACTGAACTTATCCAAGCCAGAAGTGTATCCTTCAAAAAGTTGAAAGGTAGCCCAAGTATCGCCAGTTGAAAAGGAACATACAATAAAATATATAAATATATGGTGGCATTTAGGAGAGTTAAAAGGGAATTTGCAGAACAAAGAGCCAAAGAGACACAAACTAAGAGCAAATTCCTGAAGAAGAAATTTAGCTATGAGACAGTCTGATTTTAGTCAATGATACCTAAGCAGATGCTTATGTATTTTACTGAATAGGGATGTACTTAAGCGTATACATAAAGTGCTTTGCTGAAAGCTTAACACTGATTAAAGGAAATAGTTTTTTACATAACTAACTTGTGGAGGTCATTGTCACAAGATATCACTGAATCAAAGACCTTGGTAGGATTCAACAAAGTTTTAGACACACATGAATAATAAAGAAATCATCTGATGTTACACTAGCTAGATGAATGTAGGAGTCCTCATGTTTCATGGTATAATAAACCAACCACTAATTGCCTGGCGGCTAGGCTTTATCATAGTTTGGGGATAGGGTCAAGGTCAGGTCTACAACACAGAACAGAGACTGTGTCAGGGAACAATTGTGTTGCAACGATGTCCCCCGAGGCGGTTGCATAGATGGTCTCTAATAAAGTTTCTAGCTGAAAAGAAGCTGCGGTTCTGTTTTCTACTCTCCCCTTACCTTCCCTGCACTGGTATAGCTGTACAACATAGTTTAGAATTTTAAATAATAATAGCAAATAAACATCATCTGTCTTTTAAAAATCCTCCAAGATCAATTTGCAAAGTCTGTGCCCTGAGGGACATGCAGGCATGGTTAGCTGATATTTAGAAATGTATACAGTGCAGTCAGCAGAAAAAGTGTGGCAAACTTACAAAAATGATAGGAATTCATATTGTGGGCTCTGCAGAGAGAGATCTGAGTCTCTACAAATAACTACAGGGAGAGAAAAAAAATCCAACCCTCCCCCCACAGGATTCAGCAAATCCCACACAATGGGAATCCAGCATTTCATAGCTGATCGCATTGTAGACCACCACTTTCATCAGCAAAAGAATCAAATAATTTAACTGTCTAAATAATGGAAAGATACCATGTATGGTTAGTGTATTAAAAGGACAGCCTCATGTATGACAGTGTCTTTGTTATTTGGTATCACCAAGTTTCATTATATTGCAGTACAAGACAATATAGTATGCATCCAGTGCATGAAAGACATTGATGCACTGCAGCATTTCATGCAAACTTCAAGAGAATGTTTTGCAAAAGAGGGATCTGATGCCAATATAATTGAATATTGCTCCACTCTGGGACAGTGTTAAATGAATGCAATGGATAGTATGCATGAATTAATGGGCAGCTTGGACTGACCAATAAGACTTTGGTTTCTCTAGTGTCCAATTTCCTAATATTATATAATAATATTGCTAGAACTAACCCAGTGTTTTTGGATTAGCTGTGTCATGTAGGGACTATCAAGGTGGCACTGTTCACATCAGGGAAGCGACATCCCTCAACCTTCAAACCTGCCAGCGTGTGACACAAGCCACCCAAAATGTCTGACAATTGACTGAAATGTGGAATGCATTTGTTTCCCCAATTTTTGATCATTTGTTTCTCCTCGTCCTCCCCTTGTTTTCTCCCTGTGTATGTCCCTGTGCTCTTACCCCCTCACTTACAGACTTCTGAACAACTGTGAAACGCAGCTCTGGACTTCCTCAAGCTGAAGATGGTGCCTGCAGCTGGGGCTTCCAGCTGGCAATAGTAATGGGGGTGTATCACCCACACACTCCTCCTCTTCTGCTCCCTCTTTGCAGCTGGCGCCCAGAGCAGCACAGATATTGAAACCTGTCTCAGAAGGCAGGAACAGACAGCAACGTTCAGCTCCAAGGCATGATGTACCATGAAACCTCATATAGTTGAGAGGTCTGGTGAGAGATGAAGGGAGCAGGTGAGTAACTTAGCACATGTTTAGGGCGATACAATGGAGGTGATTTGGGATGCAGCCAGGCCATAATTAAAGTGGCTTTTACAACATCTCTCTCCATCCCTGTTATCAATTCTGTGATATCTATTCCCAGGTGCCTTTAGTTATTGCTAGGCTGCACGTTGCCATAGTACCAGCATACCAGGTACAGGGATTGAGATACATATAAAAATGCCTTCAACAGGCTCAATAGAAGCCCATGAACACCAGCTTTCATCTTTTTTATCATGGTCTGCTGTTGTCCTTTTGTTTCTGTTGTAATTCCTTATTTCCAGTTTTTCCGGGGGAATACCCCAAAATCAGGCAGCATGGTAGGGAAGGGGGCACACTACAGTACTGAGGCAGTGGGAGATGGTTAAGGAGGAACACAGCACATGAATGGAGGAGGAGGAGGAACAAAGCAGATTGGGAGGGGAAGGAGAAGATTCAGAACATGGAGAACATTCCTATGTCTGGTTTTCTGCTTTGTAGTTCTCTTGGGGCTGGGAGTGCTGTAGCAATAGCACATTCAGGCTTAGGGAGAAGAAAGTGTCACAATTCACAATGGAAATTCTCCCAAGTGCAGTAGGAGCGTTGGTTATGAGCTCCAGAGTAGGGCTTGTTAGTGGTTAAAGTAGATGGACACTGGAGGGGGAGCTCTCACCACACCAGTTAATGAGCAGGACCTGTAGGAGTACAGCTTTCCCCAGCCAGGGAAGGAAAGGGGAGTTCCTTTCACTCCCCCCTTGCTTTTAATCCTGAGTCTTGTTAAGTCCTCTGTAGCTTGGCTGCTGGGGTCTGTGACACAGAGCCTTCAAGGTGCATCTAAAGATAAGGATGAGCCATGAGGGGAAGACAAGGAGACCATGGGTTCCCTTTGACAGTTGATCGGGAATATGGTTGAATAAACATCTTCTGTATCTCAGTGAGGTCATACCAGCCGAGGAGATATAGACACACGCTAGCACTAGATTGCAGCTCACTGCCTTTCAGGGTAACCTCCAGTAGCCATTGATACTAAGGTAAAAGCCCCATTATAAAAGTCTTCGTAGGGACCCAAAATATCCTATATTTCTCCAACAGAAATATAAGTGCAGCATGTGCACACTCCCAGTACATCCCACTTTAATTTTCAACTAAGCTAACATCACTCTCTTCCTGTGTTGCACATATGCTTTAATATACTTTTGAAATCAATGCATGTGTTAGGGCAGACCTGATGTATTTCACAGCTCAATGGTCCTGAAATAAAACCCAATTGAAATTCTTAGTCCAAGTCCAACTGTAAATGCACTTGCACATTTGCATAGCATTGTTTATTACTTTGAACAATAAGTGATCATCTGGATTTGAATAGTATCTGAAAATACTGGACCAAATTCACTCTGGCATTAGTGAGGGCAATTCCTATTGAAGTTAATGGAATTAACCACGTATGCAAAGATAAATATGGCTTATTGTCTTTACAAGGTGGGTCTTCAAGTTTGCCAAGAACTGATTAGAAATCCTAGGAACAATCCCCAATGGAAAGTAGAAGTTTACAATTTCTAATATTGGACACAACAGCTAGAGTAGATAAATACCCATACCTGCATTGTGAGTAGTAAATCCATGCATCTTCTTGGCAACATCACATCACAGATTTTAAAGAAGGATATAAGACAAAAATATCTGGAATGTTCAAGATATAAGACAATTAATCAGAGAGAGAAAAGGAGAGTTCCTTCCTGAGAATGATTTGCCTGTATACCTATCGGTCAGTTTAGTAAAGGTGGGTAATATGCAAATGACATTTTGCTCAGTGTCGCTCCAGTTGAATTCTTCACAGAGAATATAGGGCAATCTGAATCTTAAACCTAGTCTTATTATTATTATTATTTTACACCAATGATGAATTATTATGCAACTTCAAAGCAACTTCTTCTGGAATTGTTTAATAACGGTCCGACCACAGGAGTGCTGGCAAGAGACAGATTTTGTTCTCTGGGCCTCACTAACATGACATGGATCAAGGTACAAAAAATTATACACCTGTCACACAGTACGAGTTGGTATCTGCTCACACCTGGAGCTCCTCTTCTGGGTAACAGCTTGATATTTCACAAATATATTACAAAATGGTTCTTCCCTTAGAAAATGAAAGTAGAGTATTGTAATAAGCAGCCACTGTGTGATATTGCACTTTATGGGATTTCCAGCCTCCAGATATAATTATATCTAATTTCTCCACAGCTGAGTGACCTGCACTTAGCATTCTAGTCTGCCAGAATTTGAAAGTAATAGGCTGTAACTCATTGCTGACATGTTTGAGTACTGTATGTTGTTTTCATTCTGGGCTATTTGTCAGTTATTATGAAAAAAAATCACCTACTGTAAAAGGAAAAGTGGGGGAGCCTTTTAAGTACTGGACAGGGAAACAGCTGGTTATAAATGTAAAAAGAACTTATCAATGAAATTCTGTGTTTTAGGAAACTTCATCTGGCGAACAGATTTTTTAATTTTTTTGTGTGCAGGTATTCCTGTTACAGGATTTGCCAACTTCTTTGTATAAACTTGAACACTATATATTCGTTATTGAAAGCCATAGAATATATAATTTATGACATTCTTGAGCTCTTGTCCACAAAGCCTATAGGCTATCTAAATTTACGAAAGAGCAATGAAACCACAGATTATCTTCTTTTTAAACCTATAATAAAGTAGGTATTATAGAATCTACAGGGTCTAATTTCCTATCTGCGTATGCGTGTCAGTCCTGCTAATGCAAATAGGAGGGATGACTGTTGGGGACAGTCCTTGTAGTTATTACAATCACTGAGCTCTGTAAGAGTGACCAATGAATACTTCAAAGCAGAAAAATGCAATTCATAAAGATACTGAGTTTTGTATATAATTTTTAGCTTTTGCTTTTTATTTTCTTTTGGTGATATATTTCTTTCTACACATTCTGGATTTGTTGTGTGCATATATATGTCTTGTGGGTTGTTTTGTGGCATCACTGTCAGTGATAACATCAAAGGTACTGGCATAACCCATAATAGGACAATATGTCTTTTATTCTGTTCTAGAGCCTCCTGCAGTTGCCAGCTCAGTGGATTTATTCTTTTAGTTCAAGTGAAAATCTCATGCTTTCAAACCTGAAGGTCCTGGGTTCAAAACCTGCAGTCCACCTGAGCAGGCGGTCATTACTAAAATTCAAGCCCCACTTGAAGTGCCACTTTTGTAGACATTAGTTCCTCTGGACAAATATTCCAGGCACGGGAAGTATGCAATTCACATTGGGGGAATGTGTCTTTGTTCCCCTCTAGTGGCTGGTTCACATAAGAGCCTAATAAAGGTACCTGCTTTAGCTCACATAATAAAGGCTCATGCTTTTAGTTCAAATGGTCCTGATGACCCAAGGAGGGAGTTGTTAAACTCACACAAAGAAAAAGGATGAGCTAGTGGTTAGAGTGCTGGACTCAGATTCTGAACACCTGGGCCATCTTCCCTGCTAGGTCACAGATTTCTGTCACAGTCTCTCAGTTCCCCATCTGTAAAATAGGGGTGTTACTACTTGCCTACCTCACAGGGGTAGTGTGAGGATGAATACAGTAAAAATTGTAAGACATTCATATACTATGGTGATCGGGAACATATAAGTATTTAAAAGAGATACTAAGAAACTATGCTACTAGCTAATTGGGGCTCATTCTTTGGGTTGGATGGATGTAATGAACTAATAGGTTACTTATGTCTCTGTGTTCTATGATCCTACATTTCTCTGAATGCATAAGGTCAGTCTCCCATTAGCTGTTTTTCACTTGTATCATGCGTGAGCAGCCATGAGCAAACAATGACACTGCAGATTTTCTGGATGCTAATTCCACCCATTAGCTTCCCAGCTATCCTCCAGCTCACAGGTAATGGGCCACTGTCTATCATTTATAGTGTCTGAAGCCGTATCACTCATTTACAATGTTTATACATTAGTTTTTCTTTCAGCATGTTGAGAATGACTAATAAACTGGGGAATCCTAAGAAGAAGAACACACTGCTCTTACGAGGAGATAGGGCAACATGAACCCCAAATAACTAACCAGGTTTCTCAGCTCTGCAGTAATTCTTGTAACAACTGGGTTTTTTGTGGAGGTCGCCTAATCTCATATGAATCAGAGCTGGCACTGGCTGAGTGTGGAAATGAAGCAAGAACATTTTGAAATGATATAGCATGATCTCTCCTACTATCCTACTCAAGTGTCCTGTCCTTTCTGCTGCCATGCTCAAAGCACATTTTTGTACTTGTGTTTTTTAAACTATGATTTGGGTAGGTTTTCTTTCATTATTCCTCAATATTCCAACATGGAGTAAAAGCTTGTAAAATCTAATTGTAAAAAAACTACCGCAGTTTTCTATATTAATATAAAAAAGCTCCAGACTGGGCAACTTCTTTTTCTCTTGTTCTAGAACTTAAAAATGGCCACACGGACATATGTTTTTGACAGACCTTCAAGCTAAGATCTATTCTCATTCATGCCAAGGGTTAGTCAGAAATAAATTAAAACCCCTACATCCTAGCAATACTCATTATTTAGTAAAAATAAAATCAATGCAGTAAATGCTGTTTATTCTGTAGCGCTTCAGAATCCTGGCTCATTCTCTATGGCCCAGCATGGAGTTTATATATGTTAAAAGAACAGCTAGAGTCTATAATCCCCTTTTCTCTGACTAGTGAAGGATAAGCGGATTCATTCCTCATCTTTTAAAACATCACTGCAAATACAGGACCTATGAAAATGATGCCTTTGAACCTTTTTTTTTTTGATCCTCTGAGTACAATCAGCTCAGTAAAATATCTCCCTTCCCTTTTTTTATCATATAACTAATGCAGTATGCCTGAGAGACAATTTATTAGTTTGTGTTCATTTCACACATTCACATACTTGTCATAGAATTTCTCCTTTAATACCAAGAGGACTAATGGTAATTATGGCTACTGGTCAGGGCAATATGTGAAATGGTCACATCGAACTTTATATAAAATCAATCTTATTGTGAACATTCTGACAATTGACATTTCTGACGGTGCTTTTGCAAAGAACTTGGGCAACCAGATTCTGCCTGCTCATGTTCCCACTGTAATTTCAGCTGGGGACAGATGTCTATGCTTCCTTTTTTATGAATAATGCTGAGCACTGTTAAATGGCTGCTGTGCTCTATGCTGCAAGTTCTGCTATAGTTCAGACACAGATTTACACTAAGCAGCATATGTAACAGTGATATGTGTGCCAGTGGCCACTGACTCCAATGGCTACTGACCTCAGTCATGTGACCTTTTAAGGTAAACAAGGTCAGGAAATTCAGTGCAGTGTCTATATCTGCCATTATTAATTTATTTATTATTTCTCTTGTGGTAGCACTTCAGGACTCCAATCAGGGATCAGAGTCTCAAAGTACCGGGGAATGTACAAACAAATTACACAAACACAATCCCTGCCCCAGAGAGCTCAGGATAGAAGACTGGGTTTTTTATGTGTTGCACCTTTGTTGCAATAACGAGGTGCTGAATCACACACTACACCAGTCCCCTCTCTGCCCATTAATCCATCCCCTAGGATATTATTCCAACCTGAGTGCAATGTCAGAAAGCTGCCATTTTAAACTTGACCTGCCTCCAAAACAGAGTTCTTTCTTTCCCCTCAACAGGGGAACCGCCCTCCTCCCACTCACTTCCCACTCAGAAATTACACAGGCCTGAGCCATGGTGCAGTGGTATATTCAGTCCAGGACCCAAAACATGATTAAAATTCCAATACGTTGCCCTGCAGCGTTAGAAATGGCAGCTTGATATGCTCAAAAATTCCCAGTGGGAGGCACAGTACTTGCTCTGTCCCTGGAAGCCATTCACATATTGGATTTTAAAAGCATAATAGCTTTATGTTTAGAAAAACTTGTGTATGTCACTTTTAGAGGTGTTTTATTTAATTGGTTATTGTTTTTCTTCCCTGTAGCTTTGGGCTACTGCTAACTAAGGCAACTGACTTGACAGGCAGAGATATATTAAAAAAATCAAACATTTAACACTCCAAAAATAGATTTTTGGTAATCTGTGGCATATGCAGAATAAGTGTTTGTTTGGCATAAAGGTTTTATCAGCACATGACTTGTGTAAATTGCATGCGGTTTCACTACTCAGAGGCAATGTGATAACGCCAAACTGACACTGATAAAACTGCACCCTATTAGCTTGTACTCACTTATTCTTCATTTATTTTAATTTTATTTAGCGTGTGTGGGTGTGTGTGTATTTATATATAAATTATATATACATTATATGTACAAAACAAATGTCCATATATATGGAGAGAGAAAGAGGGAGAGCAAGATTCTAGATAAAATCTAAAACCAATTGTATATTTCCACTAGTTTACATTGGCCTTGAGCAAATATGAGCAGTGATTTCTTCACTTCCAAGGGCCTGATTTTCCTAAGCTTTTCCCCAATGTTATCCCTTAAACTGTTGATTATATAAAACAGATTTCAAGATGTTATTTGCTACATATTAGAGAATAATTTGTTGTTGCCAATGAGATACAAAAATGAAAACACTGCACCTGACTTGTCCAGCTGTGAACTGAAATTGGGAACTGGACACTATCCGGATAGAGGAAATAGATCACTTTATAATGTAAGACTCAGGATAAGGGTAAGCATTTTGTAAAAGCGGCATGTGTTTTAGTCTGTTTCAACCAGTGCTTTAGAAAAATTTCATTTACAAATTTTTGAACAAGTTGATTCTCCCTTTGCAGGTCAACACAAACATTTCCAACTGTGATGGTGAAGGATTTATAAAATTCAAATGATGTGAAAAATCTAAATCTTACCCCAATGACCCTATTGGAGAAGTTGTGTCATTTTCTATGAGGTTTAGCATACCCTCAATCAACTACCCCTCTTTGTCAAGACACTATTATGAACATTTCCCCTAATCCCATTTATTCACCACTGATGTGAATAACAGCAGGATCACTGGCAAATCCACCCACTATTATTTTTATCGTATCGAATGTACTGCGTCACAGGACATAATCAAAATGGCTCACATGCACTGTTGAGGCCAAGAAGGTTTTGCCAACACTCATGCCTGAACTAAATATGGATTAAATTGCACCCTGCTAGCATAAAGTATGCATTGTATAGCTTTGTTATGCAGTACACAACCCCTGAACTCTCTCAGATAAAGCGGCTCACATAAGCTTCAATAAGGAGTCTTTGTTTTGTCTTAAAAAAAATAAAACAGTGTCTGAAATGGAATGTGCTGCAGGTAGTAAACTAAACTTCAGTCGCCAAAGTCAGCGAGAGAGAGAAATAGGATTAATTTAATGCATGGGGATCGTTGCTTGGAGGCACTTCATAGGAATGCAAACCTAAGGCCCTCAAAGAGTTCACAACAAAGGGGAAATTTGTCCTATCTCAGACTCTTGCTAAGATGATTAGGATCGGATTAATAACCTGGTCTACCTTGCAGAAAAGATATGGACATCATTCTGCTTAAAAGCAACACAAGGAAGGAAAAGCATTTGGGTTTTTATTTGGGTTTTGATGAGATTATTTTAGGTGGCTATCATAGAAACACTAGTGACATGTTTCTGTTGTATTTGTGTTTGGGACTTGGAATGATCAAATAACTATGAAGTCTTTTACACTCAGATATTTTATCTTGTTTTGGGGATTTACTTCATTTTTACCTTCAAAAAGACAATATAAATACCTGCAAGAAAGCTGCTGCTGCTGCTTCTTTTTTGTACCTGGAGGAGGGTCTCTATTTTATTCTAGAACTGGTAAAAAAAAACAAAAAAAAAACCACTGCCACTGAGGCATCCAGCTTGCAAAAGCAAAGCTATCTTGTCAGCTTAAACTAAAATGTTCAAAAGCAAACTAACATAACTAAATAAATAAACAATGTGGCATGTGCTGCTTTGCGAACTTACAAGCTTCAAGTGATCTTTCAGTCCCCTCAGCCCTGACCTTAGAAATACCCATACCTTTTAAATAGCCTTTTTAATCTGGCTTTTAAAAGAGGTGGGATGATTTAGTTGGTGTTGGTTCTGCTTTGAACAGGGGATTGGACTAGATGACCTCCTGAGGTCTCTTCCAACCCTAATCTTCTATGATTCTAATGAAAGCGCTCTATGCACACACTGAAGGAGACGTCTAGGCTCCTAGGGATGTAACTGTTCATCCTAAGGTGGCCGACTGTTTATAGTTCATAGTCATGCATAAATGATCTGTTTGTTTTAATATCTATATTTTCAGACACTAAAGGCTAGCCAACCTCATCTAAGTTATGATCTTGTCTGCTGTAGCCTGCTATTTAAAATATTGTATTGACCATCTTAATACATACAAGAAAATAAGTGTTACACGGATGGCTGAAGCTGTGATATGATCTATACTGGCCGTGATATGCAGAAGAGTTGTAACCAATTAACCTTTTCCACTGCTGAAATCCAGAATGCTTTGTTGTTGGTTAATATTGAACAATCATTATCATTCTTCCAAAGGACAGGAAACAAAAAATGTACTATGCCTGTACGCTCTGTTTGAAAATAATGGCCTGTCCTCTGACAATTGTTTTGTGTACAATGATGTGGCTATAATTCGTGCTTATTGAATTACTTGTGTGTTTGCTATTTATATATTTTTATATGGCCTTCCCCCCCCATAGTATTTAAGTTAATCTCTGAGCACTGTAGTATCTTTCAGTATCTATGGAATTCTCAAAAAAAATGCCTTATGTCACTTGACCCACTATATTATTGTATTTCATTTTACCCTTTGAGTTCCTCTTCAGTTTCTCGTCCATCTCTCTCACTGCACCTTAATCTTCATCGTCTACCAGTTATTAATCCTTCCACACAACACACCCAATCTACTCCTATGTGCCTTATTTTACCAAAGTCCCCTAACAGCTTCTCAACTCAATCTGACCCCCTTCTAGCTACAGGATTTGTCTCTTTCCTTCCTCTCAGCTCCCAACTTCTTCCTTCACTAACTACTCTACTGTTCTTGCCCATCCAACACAGAACTAGGGAGGACACAAGGTAGACATAAGACTAGAGAAGCACAGAGCAGAGGTTCCATCAGCAGGGAGGTAGATCAGGTTAAGACTTGTCCAGAATACATACCTACCTAGCCTGCCTCCTGTCACCACACACTGCATTGTGCTCTCTGTACCCAACTCCTAGAAACAGTGAGTTTCCAGGTGTCATGCCTTTGGAAACTTGACAACAGGGCTCTATTATGAACGCTTTCTGTTTAAGTTGAGCTATTCCTGTCATAATTAGGAAGCACAGTGTGTGACTCACCCTAATCTCTGCCAGAAGCACTGATGATAAAAAGAGTCAAGTCTTCCAGCCCTAATGGTAAAATAAACATGGCACAACCTAGGTCTCTAGTGCTATTGAGCTTTCAGTTTTTTCTATTTGAAAATACATCCCAATAATTCCCTAATATAATTCCCTGAACTGGAGGCACTTAACAGCATATTACAATTCATACATTTTAAGCCCAGAAGTGACTGTTTGATTATCTACTCTGACTTATTCCATTTCACCAAGTGGTTTCTATAGTAAACCCATAACTTCTGGTTGAGCTAGAGCATCTCTCTTAGGCAGACATCAAGTCTTAACTTAAAGACTTCAAGTCACGGAGAATCTGCCACATCCCTTGGTAAATTGTTTCAGTATTTCATTACCCTCACTATTTATTAATGCCATATTAGTGCCTCATTTCCAATCTGAATCTGTCTGAGTTCAGCTTCCAGCCATTGGATCTCACTGTGCCTTTGTCTGCTAGGTTAAAGAGCCCTCTAATATCAGGAATCTTATCTCCATGTAGCTACATTGGGCTGTGATCAAATTACTTCTTAACCTGCTCTTTGATAAGCTAAGCGGGTTGATTTTTTTAAGTCTCTCACAATAAGGCAGGTTTTCCAGATCTTGCTCTTTTCTGAAGTAGAAGAATGAGCTGAGGTCACGCTGGCTTGAGTAAGTCAGTTAATTGTGTTAGTCCAGTACCCCATAGACAAGAGTCCACCTAACAAAACACCCCATCATGCTTGGCACCCTTATTGGCATTCAGCTAAGAGAACAAGCATAGAGCTTAAACTACACTCTGCAGGTCAGGAGTGAGGACACTAGCAGGGTAGTGTTGGGGAAACTTGCATTGTTACTGCCTTAGTGTATCTGTTCCCTGGATAAATAGACTTTAAACTTCAACTCTGCCAACCCCATGCTTTTCAAAAGTACATTTACAAAACTATATGTAAAAATGTACTCCAGATAAATGGTCATTCACATGTTAATGCTTCATAAACTTAGAGTTCTAATCCAGCTTTATGATTTATGCATGACAGGTCTGCCAAGATAGGTGCATTGATAACAGGCTATCTTAATGAAAGAATCTCTTAAAATATGCAATTACAGAAGCCTCTGGGTAGGATTTGGGGTGTGTGAAGGAGATTTCCAATGACATAGAGGGATTCACTTTTTAAACAGCCTATGCAAAAAACAGCGCAAGGTCTAGTGTCCCCTGGGAAGTACATGTGAGCTGAAGTAGAAAAGTTCAGTGGATCTTCTTATCATCAAGGCAACTAACCTCATTCAACATTCTGCTCTTGTATTGTCCCTGATTGTGTTGCTCTGGGAGGTGTTATCATGTCTGTCAAACTGGGGCGATATTTAATTGTAATTATTTAACTATCAAGGATTGGCCAGTTCCTCCAGGAATGCTCACCATGCTCAACCATATTAAATAGATCCATTTTTATTTTGTATATATTTAAAACAAACCACCAATAAGACATGTTCCTGAGTAACCAAAGCACTGCATGGCTCTTGCTCTCAGCAAGCTCGGTCCTGTCATGTCATTATTTGCTCCCTCACCCTCTGCCCCACTCCAAGACCACAGTTTAGACTGTAAACTCTTTGGGGCAATCCATTCAAGTCCTGGCTTCTCTTCTGAGTCTGATGAAAAGGATATATCATTTAGCACAAAGCACCAATGGGATGGGGAGCTATGATATAACATGTCGACAGGGCTGTGAAAAACCCGCTGTTTTTGTTCAGCTTTGTTTTGTTTGTTTGTTTGTTTTTTAAACCAAACCAGTAGAGTTAATCTGGGACCTGGGGTTCCTTTCCACTTGCTCCAGTTTCTGAACTTATTTCGCTCTGAAGTATCTGCATGAACATAATATGTATTTGAAAGATTTTTGGTGCTCAGAAGCATTAAGTTTCAATTTTTAATCTGTGAATGAAAACTTTAACTGTTCTAAAAACTTGTAAAGAAATTAATAAGACCAGCAAGTGTCTTTTATCCCTAATAGGATACAAACAGAAAAATTATAGAAATATTTAGGAAGTCAGAGAAGAGAAAGGGGTGGGACCATCTTTGAAGAGACCTCGGTGGATTAGTAGAGTTGTGGACTATTAAGAAGGCTTGGTTTGCTAGAATCTAAAAACTTCTGGAAGGTGGGAAGGGCAGCTGAGCACATGGTTCTACATAAAACTAGTTAGTTTAACTTAACTTATTTTTCCACATCTTTCTGCACAGTGTTGAATTTAGTATGTTAATGTTTTTTATTTTGACTGCAGTAAATATGAAAGCTGCTGATCAAAACTGCAAGCAGGTAGCTGATGTTTAGTGAGCATCAAATATCACAGCAAATGTATCTAACTTAAGATTTCTAAAACTGAAGGAAGTGGTAGGAAATATGGACTGAAAGAAAGCAAGAATTATTATCAAGTAAAATGTAAACAGCATCAAGAATTTTAGGTGACAAAATCCAAAGGTTTCATGCCAATGTCAAAAAGTGCAGGAACTTTATTTCTTTGAATTCTTCAAGATCAAATGCGTCTTTGGGTGAAACTGTCTGTTGATGTGGAAGAGCAGAACTGTGATGGATTTAATGGTCCAGTAAGAAGAACATTTTAGATTATGTGCACTTTGTATTTGAGGCATAAATATACTTATGAAGTGATTAATATAATTTATATTTTATATTTCATTTAATAAAACCTTTGTGGGTTATGTGTGGGAGAATCAAAGGAGTTTTCCCTGGTGTATATCCAGTGTTCCCTCCTGTGATGTTGCACTCCATATGTTTTATGGAAATATGTTTATAAGTGTGAATATGATGTAACTGGACTATGCTTCATGCAAAAGGTCTTTTGTAAGGTATCATTACAAAGCTTCAAAGAGTCCTGTGGCACCATATAGACTAACAGACGTATTAGAGCATAAGCTTTTGTGGGTGAACACCCACTTCGTCGGATGCATGAGGCATCCGACGAAGTGGGTGTTCACCCACGAAAGCTTATGCTCCAATATGTCTGTTAGTCTATAAGGTGCCACAGGACTCTTTTTCACTTTTTACAGATTCAGACTAACACGGCTACCCCTCTAATACATTACAAAGCTTATAATTTACTGAGTGTGTTCATCCTATTTGTATGAATGTATCATTCTTGTATCTGAAGCTAGAAATATGAAGTATTACTCCGAAGTCCTATTGTAATTATGTAAAGTGTGGGCCATTAATGGTGGTTTAGAATCTTGATGGCACCCATTGACCAGGACAATTGGTTGTAAATGGCTCTGTTTACTTGTAAGCCTTCCTGTGTTCGTGTGAGTTAGGGCAGAAAGAATGGAGGCTTGGGGTCTCACAGGACATGTGACCATGTCACCTGGTACTGGAATCCGTCTTAAACCTGGTGCTTTTCCATTTAGAAGGAGGCTTGGGGACCCAGAGAGACAAAAGATTCCTGCCTTGTGCCAAAGCCATAAAAGGGGGTGGAACAGAACAAAGGAGGCTGCCAGTCATGAGAAATCCTCTAGTTATAACCTGAGCTGGAACTAACAAGAACTATACCAGGGGAAAGGATTGGGCCCAGACTAGGAAGGAGTCTAGTCTGTGAAAGAAGCTTATTGGAACATCTCTGAGGGTGAGATTTACCTGTATTCAGTTTCTTCATGTATTAGGCTTAGACTTGCATGTTCTATTTTGCTTGGTAACATACTTTGTTCTGTCTGTTATTACCTGAAATCACTTAAATCCTACTTTTTATACTTAATAAAATAACTTTTGTTTATTAATTAACCCAGAGTAAGTGATTAATACCTGGGGGAGCAAACAGCTGTGCATATCTCTCTATCAGTGTTATAGATGGCAGACCCTTTATGAGTTTACCCTATATAAGCTTTATACAGAGTAAAACAGATTTATTTGGGGTTTGGATCCCATTGGGAGCTGGATGTCTGGGTGCTGGAGAAAGTCACCTGAGCAGTTTTTGGTTAAAATCTGCAGCTTTGGGGGCATGGACCAGACCTGGGTCTGTATTGCAGCAGACTAGCTTGTCTGGCTCAACAAGGCAGGGTTCTGGAGTCCCAAGCTAGCAGTGGAAAATGGACTCAGAGGTAATTCCAGCATGTCAGGTGACAGCCTCAAGGGGGTTTCTGTGACCGAACCTGTCACACCTTTCTGAGTTCCATATCAATCTTGTGGTGGAACTTGGGGTGTAACCTAATGGAAATCTTCTCTTTGTGGAATACTGTATAAGGATGGTCTGCAATCATGGCTCCTAGCTCACTGACCCCGAAGCGCTGGCCACTAAGAATGCCACTTTCATGGACAGGTGGGTCACAGCACATGTTGCCATAGGTTCGAAGGGTGGATCTGTGAGTGCTGAAAGGACAAAGTTGAGGTCTTATCAAGGTGTAGGTTTAATGACCAGTGGGAAAGTCCTGATCAAGCCCTTCATAAATTGCACTGTGTCTGGGTGTGTAAAGACCCAAAGGGAGTCTTTCTACCAGAGGGAAGAAGTCACTAATCACTGCGAAGTGTACCCGCAGTGAACTAAGGGCCAGACCTGACTTTTTAGATAGACGAGATAGTTGAGGATAACTGAAATATCTACAGCATCTAGCACATGTTGGTGATGACATGCCCAGGCCAAAAAGCGCCACCACTTAGCCAGGCAGCAGGCTCTAGTAGAATCCTTTCTACTTGGTTAAGGATTTCCTGAACAGGGGCGGAGCCTGAGCATTCTATTTTTGACACCCATTGAACTACAAGGCCATGAGGGGGAGTGAGCCCAGATTGGGGTGCTTGATCTTTTTCCCCCATCCTGAGTTAGAAGATCCTGAAATGGCTGGATCCTGATAGGCATGTGGACATCTTAGGACCCAGAGTTGTCTGGGTCAATCGAGTGCTAAGAGGAGGATGGTGGCTCTGTCGCAATGGATCTTCCATAGAGCTTGCGATAGTAGGTGGATGGGAGGAAAGGCATATCTGAGGCCATCTGTCCAGGGGAGCAGGAGTGTGTCATCCTGGGAATTGTGGCCTACAGCTTCTCTGGAGCAATACATGGGAAGCTTTTAATTTGTTTGGGATGCAAAAAGGTCCCATAGCAGAATTCCCCACTCTGTGAATATGTTGATTAGAACCGTGTTGTGGATCTCCCATTTGTAGTCTACAGAGAAGCTTCTGTTTAACTTGTTTGCCAGGAAGTTGTGTACACCTGGCAAGTATGTGGCCTGTGTCGTAACATGGTTTCTGGTGCACCAGTTCCAAAGTCTGACTGCTTCTAGGCAGAGGGGATGGGATCTCACTTCTCCCTGTTTGTTTATATACACCACTGTGGTGATATTGTTTGTTATTACTTGTACATGGAGGGAGTGTATGAGGAGAAGAAAGGCCTTGCATGCAAGATGGGCTGCTCTCAGTTGAGCTCCCCACCCTGAAAGGGATGCTGGCCCTTGGTATGGGATGGGTGAAGAGAGTCCCCATCATGACTCTGTTTTGGTTGGACCACCAAGCAACTCTGATGAGAATTCTGGTGGGAACAGTCATGGTGGGAGTTGATGCAATCCCTGTTTGGTTGGTAGGTGAAGTGTAGCCAAGCTTAGAGGCACCACAAGTGAAGTCTGGTGAACAGCATCACGCAGGTGCATGTGGCCTAACAGAGAGAGACACCCAGTGCGCCGTAGTTCATGGTTTGCAGTGATGCAATAGATGAAATTGTACATCACATAAAATCTGTCTGTGGGAAGAAAGGCTCTCACAGAGACTGAGCCCAGCCATGCTCCTATAAAAATTATTATCCTTCTAGTTGACAAAATGGACTTTTCTGTATTTATGCAAACACCCAAGGTAACAAGAAGGTGCCGAAGATAATCTGTTGCTGATATGTCTTCCTGGTCAGAGGAGCCAGTTGTCCAGATATGGAAACACCATATAGCTTTGGCATTGCATCTGGGCAGCTACTACAGTGAAAACTTTCATGTATAACCTGGGTATCATAGAAAGCCCAAAGGGGCAGAGGAGAAATTGGTCGGGCTCTTGGCCAACCATGATGTGCAAGAACTTCCTGTGAGCTGGGTGAATATTTATGTGAAAATTTGCATCCTTCATGTTGAGAGCCACGAATCACATCCCATCCTGAAGGGATGCATAATCATTCTGAATTTCATCTTTTGAAAAAAAATATTAAGTTACTGAAGGTCCAGAATGGGTCTCCACCCTCCGTCTTTTTGGGGGATTAGGAAATATGGGGAATAGAATCCTCTCCCTTGGTACTGAGGTGGGACTGTTTCTATCACCCTCTGGTGTAAAAGGTATTCAGCTCCAGTTGAAGAATCATTTGGTGAGAGCGGTCGCCGAAGGATAATTTCAAGAACCCAACTGTCTGTGGTGTTGTTATTCCAGATATGGGTGAAGAAAGTAAGATGGCCTCCAAAGGTGACAGGGGAAGAAGTAGGTGGCATCAGTGGCTGGTATACAGATCTTGACCTGCATGGCAAAAATGGCCCTTGGCCTACAGTTGGGAGCAACTGGCAGTAGAGTTTGTAGCAGCAGAGGGAGCCAAGAAGCGGGACTTCTGAATTATCTGTCATTTGCACGGAGGCTCAGGTGGACGCTGGTAAAATGAGGAGTGTAAAAGGGATGGTTGTAGCTTCAAGGGCTGGCTCTGGTGTCTTCTCCTGGGGGCTGGAGTGTAAATCCCCAGGGATTGCAGAATGAATCTGGAGTCCTTAAGAGAGTGTAGGAACTCCTCCATCTTTTCATTAAAATGGTTGGACTTGTTGAAGGGGAGGTCATGGATGGCATTTTGGACTTTCTAGGAAAGGCTAATGATTGGAGCCATGAGTCACTCTGCATGACCAGTCCTATGCCAGAGTTCTGGATGCTGTATCTGCGAACTCTACCACAGCCTGGAGAGTCACCTTTGCTACTAACTTCCCCTCATCCATAAGGGACTGGAACTGGGCTCAGTTTTCCATGAGAAGTTTGTCTCTAAAGTCCACAAGCCTGGCATATGTGTTAAAACTGTATTTTGTTACTAAAGCCTGGAAATTAGTTATATGAAACTGGAGACCTGCTGAGGGGAAGACCTTCCTACCAAGAGGTCCAGTCTCTTTGAGCCCTTATTTGTTGGGGTGGATTTCTGGTAGTGTGATCAATCTCTTTCCATAGTTGTCTATACCATCCACAAGCTAGGGGCAGGATGGGAAAACAAAAAAATAGCTCCTTTGGCAGGAACAAAATAATGTCTTTCAGCTCTTTTTGGTGTAGGGGCACAAGATGCTGGTGTGTGCCAAACCACTCTGTCTGATTCTAATATGGCCTTTTTAATTGGGAGGGCCACACTGCTTCATCCTAGCAGTTACAAAATGTCCAAGAACTGGTGTTGAGGGTCATGGATCTCCTCTAATTGGATTCATAGATCATTAGTGACCCTTTGTAACAGCTTCCAGTACTGACGGTAATCTGGTGGAGAAGGTGATGAAGAAGTAACGGTGTCATCTGGAGATGATGAGGAAGCCCCTATCGGAGCAGTTAATACCAGCAGAACCAGTTCCAGCTCTTCCTCCTTGTACATCAACGGTTCCAGCTGATGAGAGGGGGAGGAGCGGTAGGACTCCTGAGAGGGGTCCCAAGGGCCCCACTAAGGCCACAAGGAGGTATCCACTGGTAACAGTGGTCCCCCTGGGAATAGGTGCCAACAGTCCCTGGGGGCCTGATGGTCATATGTGTAGGTACAGTAACTGTAGCCTCTTGGTTGTCTGTTGGGGCTTCTGTGGCTTCATGGAGATACTGGTGCTGCTCTGTCCTCTGACTCCTCCAATTCCAAGGACAGTCCCATTGGTAGTGGCAGTGTCATCAGTACCAGGGTGCTTCTTCCCGATGAGTTGTGATGGCACTTCTCTGAGACCTTGGTATGACAGCCTGTACCCCAGGGTCACCCCTTTTTACAAGACTAAGATAAACTTAGTACAAAGTATGACTTGTGAGGTATCATTTGAAAACTCATGATTTACTGATCAATACTGTCCTGCTAAAATATGTGTGGCAACACTGAATGTAAAGTTATAGGATTCTGCTGTATATTACTAAAGAGATGTTCTGAGTCTGGGGAAGAGTCATAAACCAGTTCCCCAGAGACAAAAAGCTAGTCAACACCTCAGCCAGGTGTCAACAAAATCAAACAGACTAATCACCTGGTTAAGTGGCCATTCTCTGGTAGGAAAGAGGATATAGGCAAAAATCTACAGCTTGACAAAGAAACAGCTGGGGCTTCCCATTCACATAGACTTTGTCTCCTGAACCTCAGCTAGAGATGATACTTAAAGCAGAGAAAGGACTATAAGAGGAATGAGGAGACGCCCCAGATTATGCCTCCCTTTCTCTCTACCCATGACATCCACAACACCAGAAGAACAAAGGAAACAGCTTTGGACTGGAAGGGGGGATCCTGACTGAAAGGAATTCAGCCAGTAAGTCTGCTGTAATATGTGGCGAGAGAGTGTTGCTTTGAATTCATTGAGCTTGTTAAGTTGAGTATTAGCTGCCCCCTTCTTTCATTTAACCAATTCTGAATTTTATGCCTCATTTACTTGTAATTACTTAAAATCTATTTTTATAGTTAATAAACTTGTTTTATTGTTTTATCTAAACTGGTGTGTTTGGACTGAAGTGCTTGGAAAACTCCATTTGAGATAACAGGATTTGTACAGATCATTTTCTATTAATAAAATGATAGACTTTATATATGAGCTTGTATTGTCCAGGAGGAGAGATCTGGGCAGGACAAGACACACTTTTCTGGAGGGATGTCTGGGACTGGGAATTTGTTGGTGTCATTCTTCAGGGTAATTCATGAGTGGCTGGCTATGGCATGCATAACTGGGAGTAACTTACATGCTGGAGACTGTGTGTGAGGAGCCCAGAAGTGGTTATTCTCACAGCAAACGGCAGCCCCAAATTGGAGAACCGAGGGGACACAATTGTTCCTCAGTCCAGATTATACCCCGTGTACTGTCACAATCAGTAATGAGGCCTCCTCTGGAGTGAGGCTGTCCCAAAGGAGCGTAGGGGCAGAACGGAGTGGAAAGCGCAGGTACAGGAGGAAAAAAATGGTTACTCACCTTTTTGTAACTGTTGTTCTTCAAGATGTGTTGTTCATGTCCATTCCAAGCAGGTGTGTACACACCACGTGCACGCCAGCTGGAAGATTTTCCCTTAGTAGCATCTGTAGGGTCGGCCCTGGCGTCCCCTGGAGTGGCGCCTCCATGCTGCCCTATATAGGTGCCCGCCGACCCTCCACCCCCTCAGTTCCTTCTTGATGGCACTCCGACAGGAGCAGGAGACTGGGTATTGGAATTGACATGAACAACACATCTCGAAGAACAACAGTTACAAAAAGGTGAGTAACCGTTTTTTCTTCTTCGAGTGATTGTTCATGTGCACTCTAAGCAGGTGACTCACAAGCCTGAGTTTAGGTGGTGGGGTCAGAGTTCATTGTAGATTGGAGCACCGCCCTGCCAAAGGCTGCATCGTTTCTGGTCTGGTGCGTGATGGCATAGTGCAACGTGAATGTGTGGATTGAGGACCACGTGGCAGCCCTGCATATCTCTTGTTTCGGGACCTAAGCCAGGAATGCCGCAGAGGAGGCCTGTGCCCTTGTGGAGTGGGCGGGGCAGGCACCTTGGCCTGATTGTAGCATATGCGGATGCAAGCCGTGATCCATGAGGAGATACGCTGTGAAGAGAAGGGGAGCCTCTTCATCCTGTCGGCCACAATTACAAAGAGTTGGGTTGATTTCCTGAACAGTTTAGTTAGTTCAATATAGAATGCTAGGGCCCTGTGAATGTCCAGGGAATGCAGCCTACGGTCTGCGTTGGAGGAATGTGGCTTAGGGTAGAATACAGGGAGAAAAATATCCTGACCCATGTGGAATTGGGAGACCACCTTAGGAAGGAACGCTGGGTGTGGCCTGAGTTGGACTTTGTCTTTGTGGAAGACAGTGTATGGAGGCTCGGATGTCAGCACTCTGAGCTCCAATACCCTCCTGGCCGAGGTGATAGCCATGAGGAATGTGACCTTATAGGAGAGAGATAGCAAAGAGCACGTAGCCAGTGGCTCGAAAAGGGGCCCCATGAGGGTGGAGAGAACCAAATTAAGGTCCCAAGCCGGGACTGGTTGTCGAGTATCCGAGAGCAGCCTATCCAGGCCCTTGAGGAAGCGACAAACCAATGGGTTTGCGAAGACTGAACTACCTTCAGCTCCTGGGTGGAATGCGGTGATAGCCGCCAAATGGACTCGAACCGAAGAGAGGGAAAGTCCCCGCTGTCTCAACTGGAGTAGGTAATCAAGGATGAGAGGGATTGGGGCGAGCAATGGAGCCTGTCCCTGCTGTTCAGCCCAGATGGAAAAACGTTTCCACTTTTATGTGGCCCTGGTGGAGGGTTTTCTGATACTGAGGAGGACTTGCCTGACCTGCTGTGAGCATTGCATTTCCACCTGGTTTAGCCATGGAGCATCCAGGCTGTGAGGTGGAGCAACTCCAGGTTCGGGTGGTGGAGGCGGCCCCGATCCTGAGTGATCAGGTCCGGGAGTAGGGGCAACCTGAGGAGGGCCTGTATGGACATGTGCAGCAGCGATGTGTACCAACGTTGGCGCAGCCACGCCAGCACTATCAGTATGACTTGAGCGTGATCCCTGCATATCTTGAGGAGTGCCCTGTAGACCATGGGGATCAGAGGGAAGGCGTAAAGCAGGCCACCTTCCCATGAGAGAGGAAGGCATCTGTTAGAGACCCTGGACTGCGCCCCATGAGGGAGCAGAACCGTCGACACTTCCTGTTGTCCCTCGAGGCAAACAGGTCTATCTGGGGATAACCCCAGAGATGGAAGATTGAGTGTGCCATGTCTCGGCGAAAGGACCACTCATGACCATGGAATGAGCGGCTGATGGCGTCCGCCAGGCCATTCTGCACCCCCGGGAGGTAAGATGCCATTAGGTGAATTGCGTTCTGTACGCAGAAGTCCCATAACGCGAGGGCTTCCTGGCACAGGGGAGAGACGCATGCCACCCCCCTATTTGTTGATATAGAACATCGCCGAGGTATTGTCCATGAGGACTGCAACGCACTTGCCTGCCAATCGAGATTTGAAAGTGAGGCAGGCAAGGCGAACAGCCCGTAGCTCCCTGACATTGATGTGTAGGGAGAGGTCCTCTGGGGACCAAAGACCTTGGATCCTGAGATTCCCGAGATGCACCCCCCACCCTAGATCCGATGCATCTGTCGCCAAGGAAAGGGATGGCTGAGGGCTGGCGAAGGGTACTCCCGCACAGACCACCTGCGGGTTGAGCCACCACTGGAGAGAATCCAGCACCGCTCGGGGAAGCGTCACCACCAAGTCCAGCGCGTCCCTGGTTGGTCGGTACACAGTCGCTAACCAAGACTGAAGAGGGTGCAGCCTGAGCCTGGTGTGGCTCACCACGTAGATGCACGTAGCCATATGTCCCAGCAACTTGAGGCAGTTCCTCACTGTGGTGGTCGGGAAACGGCAGAGACCGAGGATGTTGGTTGACATGGACCGAAACCTGGCTTCAGGTAGGTATGCTCTGGCCTGCGTCGAGTCCAGAACTGCCCCTATGAACTCTATCTATTGGGCAGGAGACAGGGTAGACTTGGCCTCGTTCGGCAGGAGACCGAGCTTGAGGAAGGTCTGTCTGATAAAGACCACCTGAGCCTCCACCTCTGCCTTGGAGTGGCACTTGATGAGCCAATCGTCCAAGTAGGGAAACAGCTGAATTCCGTGCTTGCGCAGCAAAGCTGCTACAACTGCCATGCACTTTGTGAAGAACCTTGGGGCCATTGACAGGCCGAAAGGCATGACTGTGAACTGGAGATGGGTGTTGCCCACTATGAGCCCGAGATAATGTCTGTGCTGGGGGATGATTGTGATATGGAAGTAAGCGTCCTTCAAGTCAAGGGTGGCGTACCAGTCTCCTGGATCCATGGAGGGGATGAGGGAGGACAGGGAGACCATACGGAACTTGAGCTTCTTTACAAACTTGTTCAGATGCCGCAAGTCCAGAATGGGTCTGAGGCCCCCTTTCGCCTTCAGTATTAGGAAATACCGGGAGTAAAAACCCCTGCCCCTGAGTTCGTGAGGAACTTCCTCCACTGCCCCTACTATGAGGAGAGACTGCACTTCCTGAATTAAAAGTTGCTCATGAGAGGGGTCCCTGAAGAGGGACGGGGAGGGGGGCTGGTGGGGCGGGAGGGAGGAGAATTGGATAGAATATCCCTTCTCTACTGTGTGGAGCACCCAACTGTCCGATGTGATTTGGGACCAGGCATGACAGAAGGGGGACAGACGTGATGAAAAGGTAGGGTTGGTAGGATCCAGGGTCCTGACTCGTAGGTCATCCTCGACCGCACCATCAAATTTGGGGTCTAGGCCCCAATGGAGGCCGCGGCTGGCCGGATGACTGACTGGAGGGCTGTTGTTGCCTCCTTCTGCCGTTTCTGCTTCACCTACGTGAGGGCCCCGGGCGGTTCTGGGGCTGGTACGGCCATGGAGCAGGCTGCGGCCTGAATTGCCTGCGTTGGGTAGCTGGGGTGTGCAGGCCTAGCGAGTGTAAGGTAGCCCTTGAGTCTTTTAAGCTATGGAGCCTCTTGTCTGTTTCTTGGAGAAGAGCATGGGCCCCTCGAAGGGGAGGTCCTGGATGGTCTGTTGGGCTTCATGTGGAAGACCTGAGACCTGAAGCCAGGCTCCTCGCCGCATGACCAGCCCGGTTGCCAGCGTGCAGGAGGCTGCATCCACTGCATCCAGGGCCGCTTGGAGGGATGCCTGGGAAATTAACTTCCCCTCCTCTACCGAAGTGGAAAATTCTGTTCGCGATTCCTTGGCAAGGAGTTCAGTGAACTTGGACAAGGCTGAGCACGTGTTATGGCCATACCGGCTCACTATAGCCTGTTGGTTGGCTATACGTAGTTGCAGGCCCCCCATTAAGTACACCTTTCTACCAAAGAGGTCCAACTTCTTGGCCTCTCTGTTCTTCAGTGTAGACCCTTGGAACCCTTGACGCTCCCTTTGGTTGGCCGCATCCACAACCATAGGGGCCAACGAAGCTGGCGTCTGCCACAAGGTGCGGGACGTATCAGCTATCATTTTGATCAATGGTAGGGCAACCCTAGACAGGCCTGAGGGGGGCAGGATGTCCACTACCGGATCTACATCCATCTCGATCTCCTCCGCTTGGATCGCCAGGCTCTGAGCGGCATGCTTAAGTAGCTGCTAAAGCACCTGATTGTCCTCTAGGGCTGGTGCCGCTGAAGTTCCTGCAACTGCCTCATCTGGAGAGGAAGAGGAGGAGATCACCTGCAAAGGACCTTCCTCTGTACCCTCAGCCTTTGCAGGGTTCTGCGGCACATGGTACTCTGGTTGCAGGGCTGGTGCGGATGTAGGATGCGGCACTGCAGCCGGTACCGGGGTCAACACCGAACGATGAGGCGTGCTGGGTGGTGCCTGCGGTGTCGGAAACATGGTCCCTGTTGGTGCCGGAGTCTGACTAGGCAGTGCTGGGTTCTGTTGTGGCACACTCCTGTCGGACAGCGGTGGAGGCATTTGCGCCAGAGCCACCGACATCAAGGAGACTGATGCAGACCTGGAGCGCGGGCCGTGCGCCTGTCCCAGGGACTGATGGTAGGCCCAGGGAGTCCAGAACAGCCACTGGGAGGGCGGTTGCCACTGTTGTTGCCACTGTGCCAGGTAAGGTTGTTGGCTTGCCTGAGAAGCCAACTTCCTGCTCCTCAATCTACTGGAGTGGTAGGATTCCACCTCCGAGTCCGAGGTCTCCAAATAGGAGGACCAAGGGGGCTCAGTACCCACTGTCACCGGGGAGCGGTGCCGCGAGGCTGGGGAGCGCGCTCTCTGCGCCGGTGCTGCTGGAGCGGCATGGGGTGGGGACTGGGGTGACATCATGGCTGGCTTGCCCCTTGATTGGATCGGGGGTCGGGCTGTGTCTGGTGGCTCTTTCCACCGGCGTGGGGAGGCCGGCACCAGGAGGCTTAATAAGTCAGAGGCCACCTTGAATGCCTCTGGCGTCAATGGGGGATGCACATCTTTGCTGAGATCCAGGGATCTAGACCGGTCTGGACTTGACTGCACCCCCAGCGGGGCGGGAGTCAACGGGACCTTGGGAGGGTGCAGTTGTGGCTCGGCTTGTCCCACCGCAGTTGTGGACGCCGCCGGCCTTTTAAGGTCCTGGTGGGGTGATCGGTCCCTCACCGGCCTCTTCTTTTTTGCGGGCACCAGAGATGGTGATCAGTGCCGCACGGAGGCCAATTTTCTATGTCCCGAGTCTCTCCGGTGCCAGGACTTAGAGGTCTTAGACTGGGCCTCCTGTCTTGTTAGCAGTGCCGGAGCGCTGCGCACCGAGGATGAGGTGCTGGGCACCGGATCAGCAGGCTTAGGGTCCGAGTGTGGCCGTAAAGCCGCCTCCATCAGGAGCACTCTGAGTCTCTACTCTCTGTCCTTAAGAGTCCTGGGACAGAATCCCCTGCAGATACTTCACCGGTCTCTTTGGTGGCTCTCCCCGAGGCACCTCAAGCAGGACGAGTGCGGGTCACTCTTCGGCATAAACTTCCCGCAGTCCTTGAAGAGTTTAAATGCTGGGGACCCGGGCATGCCTCAGTGGGGTGATGAGTATGTTGGGAGGGAAGCCCCCCAACAACTATTAACTATCTACAACTAACACTAACTCTAAACTATGAGAGAGGAAACAACTATATACACTTAGACGAGACACTGCTAGGCTTGCTGCAAGAGCGAGCAAAGTTCCAGCTAGCCGTCACCGGTGGTAAGAAGGAACTGAGGAGGAGGAGGGTCAGCGGGCCCCTATATAGGGTGCCATGGAGGCGCCACTCCAGGGGGCGCCAGGGCCGATGCTACGGACGCTGCTAAGGGAAAATCTTCTGGCTGGCATGCACGTGGCGTGCACACAGCTGCTTGGAATGCACATGAACAATCACTCGAAGAAGAATATATCCTTTGGTATTAGAAAGCTCTCCAAATGGCCTGGAGTACAGGGAGTTCCAGCAGAAATGCCTGAAGGACTTGGCTTATCTGTCTCAGCCATATTCACACAGTCTCTGTGTGAATGAGGCGGTAAAGACAATGAACCCGGCCCTGTACTCATGATGGTGCTGGTGAACATCACTCTCTCTGCTTCAGTATTGCAGTCATCGGAGGAGCCCACTTTTAGTGTGCCTTGCTCTCCACTCTGGGGGTTCTCCATTGGTTCCAGCCAGGATGTCTTAGCTGATCTGGATCGGCTTGGGGAGAGAATACATTTCTTCTGGGCAGTCCTCTGTGGGGTTCTGCCCTGATGCCCATGAGCATGTCGCTTACACTCATGGGGAGCACTGTGGGAAGAGTCTTTGAGCTTGGGTGTTTGAGGCTCTGAGCCAAGGCACATGCTTGGAGGGCACTGCTGGTTGGCTCAGGTAGATGTACAGGTATGGAGCGGGGGGATGACTCTCCCCAGCAGGGCCTCATAGCTGCCTCCATCAGGAAACTTTTTCAATCAGAACTCTCAGGCCTCTTGCATTCTGGGAGGGAAGGATTTGGAAAGACTGCACTTTGCAGTGAGCTGTGCCTCACACAGACGGTACAGGCACTGTTGATGCTTGAGAAGAAGCAAGCCAGGAGACACAGTTCTTCAATCTGAGGACATGGGGCCTAGTCCTATGCCCTGGTGCATAGGCACGTGAGCAGGGAGCATGGGCCTCAATTGTCGAGGAGGGGAACACTTTTATACTATATACAATAATTACCAACCTAAGCTATAAAAACTGTTTACCAAGATTTTACTTTACAGGTTATGCACGGAGGAAAGGAGGACATGCTTCTGACTCAGGCCTTGAAGCAGTGAGAAGGAACGGGAGAGGCCCCGCACTGCCTCTTATACCCACTGCCAGGAGGTGACTGTGCATGTGCTGGTCAATGGCCATGGCACAGGGGCGCATGCACACCTACATGTGGAATACACATAGGGACCAGCACTCAAAGAAGATCCCGTGGAGATTTTCAGATTGGGGAAAAAATCATAACCCTGTGTGGATGACAAATGTAGCCAGGAACCCAGTGTCCAGATCACCATTAGCAGCATTAACTGTATCCAGGAGGGAGAAAAGGGCAAGATGAGGTCTCCTCACTTTTATTTTAGTGTTAGTGGTGATGGAGGACTCAGGAATAGATATCGGGGGGAGGCGATTGCAGCCCGGAGCTAGGGAGAGGACTGAATACAGGGGCCAACAAAAGGGGCAGAGAAATGAGAATGTAAAGAGCCAAAAAGACAGGCCCGCCCAAGAGGAGTGTAACAGGGTACTGGCCTTTTAGAGCCAGAGGAGGCAGTCTGGGAGGTCAGTTACCTTGCGTCAGGTGTCCAGAGAAGGTGAACAAAGGCCAAGGGAATATGTAGACTCGACATTGGCTGAGAGAAATATGGTCCAAGGAATAGTTAGTGTCTGGGAGGGGGAAGGGTTAGGAAAACCCAGGCCATTGTTCTGTTAAGGGCCCAAGACCAGGAACCTTGTAGACAGGACGGGTAAGGCTCCCTTCTCCCTCACAGTCCAGACAGCACCCAGGACAGCACTGGTTATTAGTCCCACCCAGGAAGCATCAATGGAAGCAGATGATTAGATGGGTAAATTAAGAAGAAAACTCCAAGCCCAGTTATGGAGTGACTTCTTAGCAGAAGAACTCAGTCCCCAGAAGGGCTGTGAAACCCTTGAACTTAATGGGAGAGCTGCAGATTGGGGTGGACATGACTTGAATCACCCAGCCTGGAGAAGGAAGGGCTGTGTGAACCCTGACTGTAAAGGAAGAGTTTGTAGGCTGGGAAAGTCAGGACTTGAATCATAGTCCCAAAAAGGAGGACTGTACAGCCCTGAACCTAACGGGAGTAGGCAAAGAGGAGGGAGAGGCTCTTTTTTTTTGGGAGATGGCTGCTGTGCAGTAAATTAGACCCACAGTGGAGGGTCTGGTGTTCTGAAGATGTTGGGTGTGAGTAGATGTATTCCCAAAACTGAGACAGGAGACTGCAGTGGCACGTTATGACACAGAAGGGGCATATTCAGAAACTGCATCCTCAGGCCCTCTTAGAGGTCCAGAGAGGCCTGGGCCACATCAAGCTTTTGAGGCCCCTAGCTGTAATACAAATTAAAAATGATGACACGTAAAGAAAATAAGGCACCAAAAAAAGAGAGATAATTTGCATAATTTTTTAGTTAACAAATGCTTTCCTGGGCCGCTAGGGATGCACATAAAAACAAGTTGCAAAACTTATCAAATGCCAAAAAATTAACAAGGGTCTAAATCTGAGCCCTCCCCCCTCCTTTGAGCACTGATTGGCCTTGTGCATCCTACACGGAGGAAAGGAACATTCCGACACTGGCTAAAGCAAAAGAAGGGGTCGGACAACAGCATGAGGAAAGGGAAGAACTGAAGAAAGGAGGCACTGCTTTTCAAAGAAAGAAACGGACATTCCGGGTAAGAGAGAGACAACTAGAGAAATGAGGGGGTAGAATGGTATTAAATGGCAGGAGAGGGGAGAAAAGGAATTAAAGACAAACATGCCAGTAAGCGCACACCTTTCGGGATGATTTGTGTGTATGCGCATGCATGCTCATAAATGCTAATGCATTTTGTTTGCAGCTTTCATAGACAACTCAGTCTGGCTGCAAGGGATGGCACGGCTCTGATGAGCACTTGGAATTTTGTGGGCTGCACTGGAGTAGTTAAGTGACTGGAGAAAAATAACTGCAGTAAATGAGACAGGACTAAATTAAATTTACCAGAATTAAGAAATCACCCCTGAGGGTGGGGGAACATAGCCACTCCCAAATTATTTGGAGATTAGCCACTGAAAACAACTTTAGCTATTGGCAACTCTAGATGGACCCGCCAACACAAGCAGGCTGGCTCTACTTTAGCACTAATGCTTAGGCTTTTCAAGCTTATGAGCGCTCCCCACAGCATGCTTTATTTAAGTTTAAAAATGAGTTTCACTTTTGAGCTTGGTTATGGGTCAAAAATCTCTCATTGGACTTCCCAATATCCCAATCCTTGACTCTACTATAAAGATGCTGATAAATTGGCAAGGGCAT
Organism: Mauremys mutica; assembly: GCF_020497125.1. Taxonomy (NCBI): domain Eukaryota; kingdom Metazoa; phylum Chordata; order Testudines; family Geoemydidae; genus Mauremys; species Mauremys mutica. The sequence continues at coordinate 322,259,730 of NC_059072.1, forward strand.
CACACCTGCAGGCTCATGTTCAGTTGGTTATCTAACATGACCGCTAAGTCCTTTTCTGAGTCACTACTTTCCAGAACAGTCCCTACGCCTCATGTAAATGTGTTGGGATTCCCTTAAATATCACGCCAACTCTATGAAGTATTTGGATTTAAACAGATTACACTACAAAATCAATCTGTTGAGCTCACCAAAAGATTCTCTCTCCACTTGGGACCAATACCCAATTTGAAGCATCATGCCTTCAATGGGTGATATCTTCAAGCTCCCACAACTTGAAGAATTAATAATTCTAATTTGAAGTAACATGTACTTCAAAATAATATTGGGCCAGATTATGCCATTTTTTAAAGCAGCACTCTACTCAAATCAGTGGGGAAATCTGTTTAAAAGATTATTGCCTGATATGGTCCATCATTATAGTAATGAGTAATATTCACTGGTTGAAATCAACAAAGGAAGAACAATTCATGTAACAGTTTATTCACAAATAGAAAAAGTATTACAAAACAATTTACATAAGATTATAATTTACAGATTTTTTTTAAAAAGTCCAATATGTAAAACAGGACTGAAAAAACTGTGTGTTAGGCACACTGTCTAAATGTGTTATTTGTTTTATATTGGCATATACGTTGCTTGCATATACAATATAAACAAGACCAATTTGGTTAAATTAAGAAAAACTATTCAAAAATATATACACACTATACATATATATTTAAAGAGACTTATTCAGCAGTGTTTTGGTGTAGGGTGTTGGTTTATTTTTGTTTTGATTTTTTTTTTTTTTTACAATTTGCTCTTAAATTATAGGTCTCTCCATTAGAGGAACTTTGTATATAGCTGCTGGACAAAAATGATCAAAGTGTAAATTCCAATGGGAAACATACTTATTGGTGAAAGATTCTGGCAAAGTTTCAGTACGATTTTAAAAGGAATTCCTGATGGCTAACATTTTAATCTCCACACCTATTCTAACAATATTTTGCAATATAATGAAATGCACTTTGGATTTTTCTCTTTACACAATATATACAAAAACAAATGTGTGTTCATGCAGTAAATAGTAGAAAGTAATATTTTCATTTTCTCTAATGTATAAAGTAACAAAAGGAATTTTGAACCACAGTGTTCTGATCTGAATAAATCTTTAGCAAATGTGTATATTAACAATTGTACTGCAGGCACAACTGTGTAGCACAGTGAGTCAGTGATCATATAGTAGCATTTACTGTATAAATATTCATACAAATGATTTCATCAGTAACCCTCCACCATCTTCTGGAACTCTTACTCATGATGAGTAGCTCTTACTCACACAAGTAGTCCCATTGTCTTTTGCCAAAGCAACAAGATGCTTTGGCATTCAACACTGCATCTAATTATTCTTTTGCCAGTCCAAACTTCTGTTGGTGTGTGTCATCAGCAAGAGAGTTTTTCCTTTAAAGAAACTGAACGTTTGCATGGCAATGTAGATACTGATAAATCCCCTTGCAGCAAGAAGGGAACATTTATGGCAAATCTACAGCATTTTGCTGATTACTTTTATTGTGCCAAGACCACACGCGGTGGTTTATAGTACACTTATAAGAAGAGTTCAAAATCTCACAGCTCAATCCTGCTGAATGTAGTTCTTAGTGCAGTTCACTGGAATTACTGGTAGTAAGCACAGTACCTGGTTAAATGCGTGTGCAGTTCAAACCCTAACATAAGATGCAAAGTTGGGGCTAAGTCATATCTCTAGTATTTCAGGGAGAGGAACAAAAGAAGTTACACCAGTAAGATGATATGTTTAACTCAATTTAGTCATGTGCATAACTTGATGGTTCAATTAAGGTATATGTTTAAATAATTATTGTGAACTTGCTTCTCAGTGGGCTTTTTGGAAGAAGTGAATTTTTAAGAGATACTAAAATGAGGAGAGGACAGCGGCTTAGATGAAATTTAAAAAATGAACCAGTAGAAGAAAAAGGACTAGGTCACCATGACCCCTGAAACTCATCCATGACTATAGTAATAGTTTAGCTCTCACTTATATGAATACTTTCATGGTATGTTTACTGTAATTTGACATGACAATTTATTACAAAAATTATTTCAACATCTAAAAAGTATGTGATATAACAAGTCCAATATGCTGACCCTTCCACATATTGAACATACCAAACAAAAAATACAAAAAGCCCTATCTATGAGGCTGATTTTTATAAATCTAAATCCAAATTAAGGCAAATCTCCTGGTTTAAAAAGAAGTGTGATTTTTTTAGGGCACTTCAATAACCCATATTATTGTAACATGCTAATTGCTTAGTTCCCATAGTTTTATTATGTATTACACTTTAACTTAATGGCTAAAGTGTAATACATAATAAAAGCATCATTTTTATCAACAGATGATCATCACATAAATAGAAGTGGTTTTTTTTTTACTCATTCTATAGAAGAAATTGTGAATTAACATTACATCTAGCCCGGGCAGATTCCTAATACATGATTAACTTTGCAAACAGAGTAACTGGCAAACTTCTGCCACACATCTTCTGTCATTTGTAGCCATATTTAACAGATCAGTATAAACACACTAATGTAATTCATTTTGTTATATTTACATAATCTTCTTAGGCTTTTCAAGCACCTTTGAGGCACAGAAGGTTGTTGTTTACAAAAGATGCAAAGTACAACAATAGATTCCAAGGCCAGAAGGGACCATTGTGATGATCTGGTCTGATCTCCTGTATAACACAAGCCAGAGAACTTCCCCATAATAATTCCTATTGAACTACAGCAATTTTTTTTAATATCATGAATCCACCTCAGTCTTCTCTCAAGTTGCCCCTTGATGTTTCAGCTTACAGCTGCTATGGCTCAGATGCAACTTCCTGATAGGTCCAAAATGCTGCCAATTTATTTCTGCTGTTTCTGAAATCATGTAACACTGAGGACCAGGCTGTGTTTAATTCACAAGCATTAACAGAGAGGCATTAGGGTAGCATTCAGTTCTAGTGCTGGCAGAAAAACTCCTTTTGGCTCCCTAAAAGAAAGTGACACAACAGTGGTTACACAAAATCACATAAAAACTGTATGTATTTCTCTACAAAATAAAATTTTAAAAACTTATTGCTGATTTTACGGTCACCTACTGTAAATACAACAAACAAAACAAATCACTAAAGCAGGCAAGAAACTGACGTGTCCTAAAAACATTCACTTGTAAATTTAACCATACACTCACACAATTCCAAGCTCTGTTAAAAATCACTCTTCTTTGAAATGATTTTATTCTAATTATCATTTATTTGCATTGCAATAGTGCCCAGAGACCCAAACAAGATTGGAGCCCCATTTTGCTCAGTGCTCAAACACATACTAAAAGGCAGTCCCTCCCCAAATAACATGCATTGTAAATAGATTAGAATCATAGAATATCAGAGTTGGAAGGGACCTCAGGTTTTTGCCCCCATTGCTCCCCTTGGAAGGCTGTTCCAGAACTTCACTCCTCTGATGGTTAGAAACTGTCATCGAATTTCTAGCCTAAACTTGATGTTCAGTTTATATCCATTTGTTCTTGTGCTTAACTTAAACAACTCCTCTCCCTCCCTGGTATTTATCCCTCTGATGTATTTATAGAGCTATCGTGTCTCCCTCAGCCTTTTTTGAGTTAGGCTAAACAAGCCAAGCATTTTTGGACATTGGAAACAATGTTATTCCTGGATATTATTCTTGAAGGGTTGGCACCAGAACTGGACAGTATTCCAGCAGCAGTCACACCTGTGCAAAATATAGAGGTAAAATAACCTCTCTATTCATACTCGAGATTCCCCTGTTTATGCATCCCAGGATCACATTAGCTCTTTTGGCCACAGTGTCACAATGGGAGCTCATATTCAGCTGCTTATCCACCATGAAAAGCAAATCTTCTTCAGAGTCACTGTTTCCCAGGACAGAGTCCCCTATCCTGTAAGTATAGCCTACTTTCTTTGTTCCTAGATATATAAATTTACATTTAAGCATATTAAAATGCATATTGTTTGTTTGCACCCAGTTTACCAAGTGATCCAGATTGTTCTGTATCAGTGACATGTCCTCTTCATTATTTATTACTCCCCCAATTTTTGTGTCATCTGCAAATTTGTCACTGATGGTTTTATGTTTTTTTCCAGGTAACTGATAAAAATATTCAATAGTGTAGGGTCAAGAACCGATCCTTGCGGGATCCCTCTGGAAACACACCCACTCAATGACGATTCACCATTTACAATTAGATTTTGAGACCTATCAGGTAGCCAGTTTTTAATCTATTTAATGTGTGTCATATTACTTTTATAATCAAAAAGTTGTGTAGTACCAAGTCAAACATCTCACAGAAGTCTAAATTTATTACATCAACATTATTACTTTTATCAACCAAACTTTTAATCTCTTAAAAAATATATCAAGTCAGTTTGACAGGATCTATTTTCTATAAACCCATCTTGATTTGCATTAATTACATTAACAAAAAAGGAGGGTAATTGAGTTCTGGATCAGCTGCTCCATTACCCTGCCCAGGATCTATGTCAGATTGACAGGCTATAATTATCCTGGTCATCCCATTGACCCTTTTTAAATACTGGCACAACATAAGCTTTTCTCCAGTCTTCTGGAACTTCCCCAGTGCTCCCAATGAAAATCAACATTAATGGTCCAGCGAGGTCCTAAGTCAGCTCTTTCAAAACTCTTGGATGCCAGTTTTCTGGACCTGCTAATTTAAAAATGTCTGACTTTAGTAGCTTCTGTTTAACAGCCTTGAGAGATACTTGTGCAATGGAAAGAGTGTTAGCATCACCATATGATGAGACTATGTAATCTGTTTTTTCCACAAACACAGAACAGAAATATTTATTGGATAGTTCTGCCGTTTTTGCATTATTATTGACAACTCTACCATTTCCATCTAGTAATGGACCAATACTATTGTCAGGATTCTTTTAGTTCCTAATACATTTTTTAAAACTCCTTATTGTCCATAACTCTGCTGGCCAAAGAGTCCTCTTTGTTTCTCTTTGCTTCCCTTGTCAATTTTCTACAGTTCTGTCCAGCTTCAGTACATGTTTAAAATTATACTTAAATCTAAGTTTCTGAGACATAGGCTCTGATTTACAAAAGGTTTAAAAAACAATTAAACAGACTTTGACAGGATTTGTTCTATACATTTCCAAAATATTCACATTCTTGTTAATTCCTAAACCCCTTTTATTTTTCATTCAATAAATACAACAAATAAGTGTTCAGATTGAAGGGAAGAAGATTAAAGAGAATCATTTTATAAGTGACATGCAATTTTTAAAAATAAGAGTAGGATTAGGTACTTTATGCTCCAAATGCCATAAAATTGCTACTTTTCAGATACAGGGCACAGAGAGTATTCTAAAAGAAAAATGCCCATCCAGTGGTACTCTGAACTTTTGTGATCCTTACAATGCTCTAGAAGAGACAATAGTTTCTCCCTTCCCATCATTTTGACCTTGTTTACTCTGTACATTACACAATATTAAAAGATGCAGATTAAATCAAATTGGTTAAACATTTTATTTGTCAACAGGGAGATGTGACTGGCATAAAAAGAAGTTTGATGATCTCTTATATCTTTGTTTCTTCTTTATGCAGTAGTGGATTCATAGAGAAGGCTTTGTGTAGCCTTTCATACACATGAACAATGAAAAGTCTGCAATTCTTATTTCATAATCAGGGGCTTCCTTTGAGTTCCACCATATAATTATTAAACTAGTTTTTGCACTTAAATTTTCACAACACTGACAACTGTCAGTGCAACTTGTTCATGCTGGCTCAAACCCTCCATTCTGATTCACACTATTGTTACATTGTAGTATGGGAAAATACCATACTTTTAAAATTCACATAATGCATTTAAATTTTTGAAAATTTTGCAATTATATCATATAAATTACTCCACCAATTCTTCTACTTATATTTGTCTCAGTGTGGCTGGAGGTCTTATACATTCTTATCTTGGTCTCCCTCAGAATGTACCATTCTAACAACAAACAGGTTTTCTTAATTTTTTTTTACAGATATGTATCTTACCTTATTATCAGTCTGTGGGATGATTAATTGTTTCATCACACTCTGACATTGGCAGGTTTTCAGGAGCTGATGAGTTCTGAACTAATGAAGCATCCACACATATGCTCTGTTTGGAAAGTTCAGTGGATTCTGCAAAGTTTCCAGCATGAGACTTAGCTGAAATAAGTACATCACTTAGATCCTGGTCATTATCTGAATCTATATTGGCTCTGTTTTCAATCTCTGGATCGAAGGAACTGATATCTCCTCCAGTCAGTTCTTGATAAGATTCACAGAAAGAGATGCTGTCACAACAAGCAGGGTTTTGCATAAGAGGCCAAGCATCTGAAAGGTCTCCACAGGCAGAGTGTGAAAGAGAACCGAGGAATGCAGGAATCATTTCTCCGACAGAATTTAAAGTCCTGCCAAGAGAAAAGAAACAGGTTGGAAAAAGTTTTCCAAAGACTATGACACTAGTAAGTGTTACATTAAGAAAATTAAACAGGCTCATAGGGTGAGGGATAGCTCAGTGGTTTGAGCATTGGCCTTCTAAACCCAGGGTTGTGAGTTCAATCCTTGAGGGGGCCATTTAGGGATCTGGGGCAAAAATCTGTCTGAGAATTGGTCCTGCTTTGAGAAAGGGGTTGGACTAGATGACCTCCTGAGGTCCCTTCCAACCCTGGTATTCTATGTTAAGCCAATACTCTGGAGGTAGCCATGTCCTGCTGGAGGAGAGATCGTCTGGCAGAGGTCTGTTGGCCTGATCCTCAAATCTGAAGACAGCAGGGGCATTGGGAACACAATGAAAGGTAGAGAGGATGTGCTGCTGGTTCCTCACACTCATTTGTACTCCTTAGTGACTCTCTTCTTTAGACTTCTTCATCCCTTACAACCAGCCTTCAAAATAGTATCTGATGTGACTAATAAGAAAGGTTTTGCTCTAATTTCTGTTTCTGCATTCAATATACATAATATTAGAGAACACTGATAGGTTATTTTTATTTTTAGAGGGACTACTTCCATCTTAGACAAAGAAAAAGAAACTGGAAGCAGTTTTCAGGTAAGTCACAGTCTAGGTCAGGTATTTTGAAGGTGACTATTACTGTGGTATCTAAGGGTATGTCTACACTGAAAACAAAACAAAACATGGCAATAAGTCTCAGAGTATGTCTACATTGTAATTAAAAACCCACAGATGGCCCATGCCAACTGACTTGGGCTAATGGCGCTCGGGCTAAGGGGCTGCTTAATTGCCATGTAGACATTTGGGCTCAGGCTGCAGCCTGAGCTCTGTGACCCTCCCATCTCACAGGGTCCTAGAGCCCAGGCTCCAGTCTAAGCCTGAATGCCTACACTGCAATTAAACAGGACCTTGGCCCAAGCCCCACGAGCCCAAGTCAGTTGACACAGGCCAACTGAGGGTTTTTAATTACAGTGTAGACATACTGTCAGAACCCAGGTCAACTGACTCAAGTTTGTGGGACATGCATTACAGGACTGAAAAAAGCCATGTAGACGTTCCTGCTCACGCAAGGCTGTAGGTTTCAGATCCCAGACTCCAGCTCAAGCAGGAATGTCTACACAACTTTTATTAGCCCTGTAGCATGAGCTCCGTGAGCCTGAGTCAGCTGACCCGGACTCTGAGACTCTCTGCCACAGTTTTTCTTTTTGCAATGTAGTTGAAGGAAAGAGACTTTTCTGGGAAAAGAAATTGGGGCAAACCCTTATTCTTATGGAAACCACCAAGGGATCTTTTATATCCTGAGAGAGTAGACCGGACTTCTATTTTTAAAGTCTTAACCAAAGACCCCACACAAACTGCATGGAACTCAATTTGTCAGCAGTGGAAGGATAAAGGGGCTGAGTCAACCTGGCACTTGAACATGTAGCTGCAGAATGCCTACATGTTTTAAATTTGATGCTTAGACTACTAAGCCATATTGTATCAAGGGCAGCTATTTAAAACCACCTCTAAATTTTTAGTCACATTTGACCACAGGAACAAAACAGCTAAAGGTCAGTTAAAACCTCATATAGAAAACAATTCTGGTTAAAAAAATATTCAGTGTTAAAATCTACAGTTAGGAAATATCAGATGACATCAAAAGCTTTCTATTTTTCCTCACTGTATAGGATTTGTGATGCATAAATAACTGTATCACCACTGTATTTATATTTGGCCAGATGCAAAGTTGGCTAGGAGTAGATGAATAGTTAGTACTATGGGACTCATCAACATTACATTAATCCAGTACTGGGCATTTGTACATAAATGATTAAACAAAATCTCATAGTAATCTCAAAAGTACTAGAACAGATCAGCCAATTCGGAGAGCAATTTAAAGTTTCTGAACCAAAAAAAATATAAACTGAGTTCATGGAGATTACAGGCCATACCACTGGCTTCCAGAATTCTGGTTCACTGTAGTAACTGTTCCAGGCAAACCAGAGGCCTGAATGAGATTACACAACATCCTGCTAGCCCATCAGAGAATAGAGGGTCACCAAAAGGCTAAAGGCAGATTGGGAGAGGGGAGGAAAATCCATCTGGGGAGGAAATTAGGACACTCCCCAAGATAAGGTGTTATTTTATTTTATTTTACTAGTGTCCAAATTTAAGGCTTGGATCTTGTATAGTTTTTCTTCTGGGTGAAAATGCAGAATCTGTTTCACCATAACATGAATTTTTCATGAATCTGGCAAACAGGACTTCCAGCAGTTCAAAGTTTTTCATTAAGTTCCACTGGAACTTGTGTAGCCTGTATAAATATTAATTTGTCTAACGTGCAAAGTAGTTAATACTCAGTACACTCTAAAAAACTGTGTTACCTTTCATAAAGTGTAGTCTGAGAGTGGAAAGTGCAGCTGTGACTGCTGTGCTCCATGCTGCAGGTCTCGTCACAGCACAGTGATGGAATCAAATGAACTGGGCCTACAGAAGAAAACTTTATTTTAATAGAGGTAAAACATGTCCTCAATTAATTCACAACAGGGCCATAAGTTTAAAGTCTGTATTCTTGTAAACTTATCATTTCCCCCCAATTTTACATAAATTAATTCATGAAGATGTGAGATGTCATTGTAAAAAATGGTTTTTTTAATTATTCCTGTAAACCCCAATCTTTTAAAAGCTGAACCTCCCCTTCAGGAAAATGAAAGCATTTGTGTCCTCCTTCAATCCCAAGGTGTGTTAGTAAGGGCCTACTACCTACCACTACTTTAGTTCTTCATAATATGATACTTCCTCTCCTTTCTTGCACGCTTTTATGAGGAGTAAAATAGCTAACAAACGCTGACATTTCAACCGTCATCACTGGCATCTGAGTTAGCACCTCTTGAAAAGAATGGGCAGTCCTTTCCTCATAGCTATTGTTTTAGGTTTTATTTTGAGGGTTTTCTCCACAACAATAACATTAACAATAACTGAGAGACTTTACTTTCATTTCAGAAAAAAATGAGTCTCTGGAGAAAAATTACAGGACTGCCCACGCACTCTCAGCTAGTCTTTTGTGCCTATCCTTTGGGAAACTGCACAAAACCATTAAAGACTGTTGCATTGCATAGAATCATCGGACTGGAAGGGCTCTCGAGAGGTCATCTAGTCCAGTCCCTGAACTCATGGCAGGACTAAGTATTATCTAGACCATCCCTGACAGGTGTTTGTCCAACCTGCTCTTAAAAATCTCCAATGATGGAGATTCCACAACCTTCCTAGGCAATTTACTTCAGTGCTTAACCACCCTGACAGTTAGGAATTTTTTCCTAATGTCTAACACTCACGGCAATTTAAGTCCATTGCTTCTTGTAGTAGCCTCAGAGATTAAGAAGGACAATTTTTCTACTTCCTCCTTGTAATAACCTTTTATGTACCTGAAAACTGTTATCATGTCCCCTCTAAGTCTTTTCTTCTCCAGACTAACCAAACCCAATTTTTTCAATTTTCCCTCAGAGGTCATGTTTTCTAGGCCTTTAATCATTTTTTGTTGCTCTTCTCTGGACTTTCTCCAATTTGTCCACATCTTTCCTGAAATGTGGCACCCAGAACTGGACACAATACTCCAGTTGAGGCCTAATCAGCGCAGAGTAGAACAGAATTCCTTCTCATGTCTTGCTTACAACACTACTGCCAATACATCCCAGAATGATGTTTGCTTTTTTTGCAACTGTGTTACACTGTTGACACACATTTAGCTTGTGATCCACTATGACCCCCAAGATCCCTTTCCACAATACTCCTTCCTAGGCAGTCATTTCCCATTTTGTATCTGTGCAAGTGATTGTTGCTTCCTAAGTGGAGTACTTTGCATTTGTTCTTATTGAATTTCATCCTATTTACTTCAGACCATTTCTCCAGTTTGTCCAGATCATTTTGGATTTTAATCGTATCCTCCAAAGCACCTGTAGCTTCTTATCGTCCACAAACTTTATAAGTATACTCTCTATGCCTTTATCTAATTCATCGATTAAGATATTGAACAGAACCAGACCCAGAACTGATCTCTACAGGACCCAATTTGATATGCCCTTCTAGCTTGACTGTGAATCACTGATAATTACTCTCTGAGAACGGTTTTCCAACCAGTTATGCACCCATCAAATGGTAACTCCATTTAAGTTGTATTTCCCTAGTTCAGTGGTCCCCAACCTTTTCTGGGTGGCGGGTGCTGGATGACGAGCCACCGTGGCCGGCGGACAAGCATCTGCCGAAATGCCCCGAGAAGTGGCAACGTCAATAGGCGTCGCCGCCGAAAATCAGTGGCATTTTGGTGGTGATGCCTCTTAGTGATGCCGATTTTCGGCGGCATTTTGATGGCAATGCCTCTTGATGACGCCACTTTTTGGCGGCATTTTGGCGTATGCTTGTCCGTCGGCTAGTACACAGGCGCACACAGATGCCCCGGTGGGCACCATGGCACCTGCGGGCACTGCGTTGGAGACCCCTGCCCTAGTTTGTTTATGAGAAGGTCACATGAGACAGTATCAAAAGCCTTACTAAAGTCAAGATATGCCACATCTACCTACTGCTTCCCACCATCTACAAGGCTTGTTACTTCAACATATGCACAATGGGCCACAGTTAAGGTTACTCATGCAGTAAAGAGCCAGGGCACTGAGCTGCCATGCTGTGGGTAGCATTTTAATATTGGTACAGGCCAGCAATAAATTACTATCCTTCTGAAGCAATCCTTGAACTGTGTGCTCTTTGGTCTCTACCCAAGGATGAATGTGTAAAAGAAAGAAAGAAACAATGTCTGTAAAATTTCAGTCTAAAATGGAAGGTTTTAGAAAACTCTGAGCCACTAGAAACAGGGGATAAGAGAGGAAATTATTATGCTGACACTATAATGGTAATTACAAATGTACATAGAAAAACAGATCTCTTAGTATGGTGTTAGATGATATAATCAGTACCATGTGGTGATTTTAACTGTGTCTATACTGATATTAGTTTACCACAGTTTAATAACTTTGAATGTTCAAGCCTCCTAGGGTAGGTTTACACTATAATTAAGATCCCGCAGGTGGCCCATGCCAGCTGACTAAGGCTCATGGGTATCGGGCTAAGGGGCTGTTTAACTGCAATGTAGACATATGGGCTCAGGTGAGGTGGGAGGGTCCCAGAGCTCAGTGTGCAGCCCAAAGCCCTGTGAGCCCTAATCAGCTGGCAAGGGCCAGCTGTGGGTGTCTTACTGCAGGGTAGACATATCCTTAATGTAACCTTGGGATTAGGTTCACTGTGAAAATGCTGAAGTTCAGGCTGACTGATCACACACATCAATTTAAATCTCAAAGCCTGAGCTAACAGTACTTTTTAGGAGCAATAGGAAACAAACATGTCTAAACAGACCTGCAGAAGAGTTCTGTGTAAGCTCGAAAGCTTGTTTCTTTCACCAACAGAAGTTGGTCCAATAAAAGATATTACCTCACCCACCTTGTCTCTCACATGTCTGAACTGGCAGATTATTTACATGAAGGATCAGCTGACCCAAAACAATAAAACAAAACCTACCTCAACAGCTTCTGGAAAATTCTAGGCCTATAATGAGAAGGCCACTTTCTTTTAACACTTACAGTCAATCCTAACCTTAAGAAAGAATGATAATGTCAAATTACCATGATTTAACTAGGAAACCAACCAAAGCAACTTGACTGCTAGATAAAAACTCAGCATTTCATGTGTTCCTGATGTTTAGACTTCTTATTTCCATAAGGCCTTATGGAGACCTAACTTACCACATGTCTGTGATGCATCTCGTTGACACTGACAACATGTTCTGTGAGCATATTCATTAAGCCGGGGTCTATCAAAACACGACAGTTCAGAACCATTGTAATGAATATCCAGTGATCTCACAGACCCTTTGAGTAAAATTGAAGAGAAAATGTATCATTATGCTCTATTTGTTTTTGTTCACAATTTTTTATACTTATGGAGTATTTAACATTATAGTTCACAAAATGTTCACATTTCTAGTTTCATAGACGTTAGACCAGAAGGGCACCTTATGATCATGTGGTCTGATCTCTTGCATAACACAGGCTATTGTATTCTTGCACTGAGTCCAAGAAATTGTAGTTCAACTTGAATCTCTTCTAGAAAGACATCTGATCTTGATTTAAAGACTTCAAGTGATTAAGAATACATCCCTTTCCTTAGTAAGATCTTCCAATGGTTAATTACCTTCACTAGTAAAAATGTATGCAGTATTTTCCATTTGAATATTTTTAGCTTCAGCCACTGGATATTTATTTTGTCTTTATTTGCTAGATTACAGAGCCCTCTACTATAAGCAATCTTCACCCAATGTAGGTACTTATGGACTATGGTGAAATCACCTTTTAAATTTCACTACAATAAGTTTAACAGATTGAACTCCTTAAAACTCATTATAAGATCAGCCCTCAAATAATTATGGCAGCTCTTCTATGAACCTTCTCCAATTTTTCAATGAGTGGCCTCACCAATACCATATATAGAGGTAATATCTCCCTATTCCTACCTGATATTTCCTCTTTATACATCTAAGGATCATTTAAAGTCATTTTTATCTTAATTAAAGATATTTTTTAAAATGAGGGCAAAATATCATGCTTTAAGTTTGCTCTTATTTTAATGTTAATTTTAAGCAGTCTGAAAATATGGATGAAACGTTGACAAAAGTATTAATTAAAACATAGCTGATTAAGGCATTTCATTCATCTTGAATATGTCTATAAATATGGATAAATCCTTAGTGACAAACTTGGCATTTTTTCTTCAATAATATAGTAATATTAGTACTGAAATTTTAAAGCGACAAGTCTCTCATTGCACATTTTGTACTATTTTAAACAGGCTTACATTCACACCATATTGCCAAAGGCTTGACCCTGCAAAGGGATCTGTTGTACTGCACACTCTTGTTACTCTTAAAACAAAACAAAACAAAAATAGTTGGAAACTCACAGCTTTGCTTCTTCTCCATAAACTGTCTCTTACAGTAAATAACACAAAGGATGAGAAGAGCTAAGAGCACTGTGGCCAGGGCACTGCATATAACAGCCGCTAGAGCAGTATCCCGAGGACTGGAAGCAGTTGATGGGATCTTCACAAGATTCACTTTGATAGTACCTAAAATATAATTAAGCACATAGGTAAGGCATGCTGTGTGGACAGTTTAGGTAAATGGAAAATCCTAGAAATATAACTAGAACAGGCTCTTAGCACAGAAAAAAAGGACTCTCCATCTTCTAATGTGTCAACAGCAAAGCTGTATAACTAATATTAATATAGCTTATCCTCAGTTATGTTACGTACCCTCAATTACGCTGTCAGGTGCAGACACTTCTAAAATAGCACAATTGGTTAAATGGGCGTATAATGATTTGTGGCTGAATACATATAGACACCCTGGTTGTCAGGGAGGATTGAACCAGGACCTTTAGCAACAAAACATAGGCCTTTGCTACTTGAGCTACAGGAAATCTGTCTAGCTTTGAGAAAGTAGCTAACTGTATAGTTAAAGGGACCACCCACTAGCAGGAGTTACAGTCACACACTAGGCCATTTTTTTCATGCTCCCCTGTTAAGGAATCTTGTTGTGAGTTAGAGGTCCACAGGAATTCAAGTCCATTAGAAGCACCATTTTGTCCTAAACTTGGTTACATATACACACAGGCACCAAGGCTGTCAGAAGAATCAAACTCCGGATTTTCAACTGTGATGGGACTTTATGTACATATAGTGATGGTTTGTTATAAACAGATTACAATTCTTACAGCCACCATACTAACAATTTCAGCCATCCTTTTGGTTTTGGGGGAAAATGAATATTTTTACATGGCAAAGAGAATAGGAGTTGACTAGTGTCAAAGAGGTCCAATTGCAATTATGGGAGGTATCTTATATATTGAGGATGTGCCAATTTTTGTTTTCATTTTTCATTAAATGCTTTCTTATAACTGCTTAAAAAAGCTTTCTTACACTGACTCAGTTCAGACCAGCTTATCAATTTCAGTGCACACTGGAATCTACATTAATTCCATAAACTTTCATGAGGGAAAAAAACAGACCTTTGAGCTTTTATCTGACTGCAAGTTTTTAAAAAGCCCAACAAACCACATTTTATTAACTTATGAAAACATGTAGAATGTGCCTAGTCTTGAAAACATCCTTGGTTAAAACTGAAAGACTATAATTTCCTGAGAAATGATCCATAGTAATAATTTTCAGTTGGGAGATCAAGGCCTGCCAGAATACGATAAAATCACTAATCAAGTCTTACATGTAATAGGTTGTTATCCTAAGTTTGCGACATGATAATAAGAGAGAACAGGATCCTTAGATTGTTTGAACTATCAAAGCATATTACTTTTAAAATACATTTTTCTAGACCAAGGCCTGATCTACACTTAAAAGTTAGGTCAACATAGCTCTGGTACTCAGGGGTATGAGTTTTTCACACCCCTGAGCACCATAGCTATGCCAATCTAACCCCCAGGAGTAAATATGGCTAGTTCGATGGAAATTGCTTCTGTCGACCACGCTACTGCTGCTTAAGAAGGTGGATTATCTACCCCTTCCATCACTGTAGGAAGCATCTACCCAGCATATCAATGGCACCGTAGCTGTGCCGCTGTAGCACCTGTAGCATAGACATGGCCTGAGTATAGTATTTCCAATATACACATCAGCAGGGTTTGTGGACACCAAGTATTTTTTTTTAAAAGAATCCCTGGCCCTCTTAGACCAGTCATATTAACAATTTTATTGGCCACAAAACAAATTGGTATTACTATTAAATATTATGTTCATTCTGACCCACTGCAAGTCTGCAGAGAACATGCTTTTTGACTAAGAAAACCTCTAGGCAAATGGTTAATCGCAAGTTTTAAAAATTCCTTAAGGAGTGACCATTTTCCTGGGGCTTCAGGAGGCTTGTAGTGAGTGCTACGTCACAGAAGGAGAGAGGATTTGGCCAGAATGTAGAGGGGGTCAGCTCAGGTGTCCTGGAACAGAGGTAAGGCTTTTAGTGGAGGATTAGCTACTGAAAGTCTGGAAATTAATTGTTTTCATATAGTTACAACATTCTAGTAGGCCTTGAGGCTGCATTAGGAGCTGCTAGTATGGATCTGTGTACTCATGCAAAGTGTCGCTGTAATCAGTGGGACTCTGCAGAGGAAAAGAGGCCATGCTGGGGGGTCCCTATGCAAGGCTAGGGTATAAGCCAAAATGTGGGCCTTTCTTGTACCATTGTGTCTTGCCAAAGGATAACAGGGTTTTTTAAAAAGTCATGTCTCAAAATTCATGTCTATAAAGATGCTAAAGGAATACTACTCCATGAATTTTCCCTGCTTACTGATTTTATATGTTGAAACTTTTTCATTGTACTGAAATCACAGTATTTTTATTATTATGGCACATGGTCTACCTAGTGTTTAGATTTCAGATTATGGGATAAAGGCATTTCCCTTCATTAGTTTAGAGCAGGGTTACAGAATGTTAGGAACCACTAGGAAAGGGATAGATAATAAGACAAAAAATATCATAATACCACTATATAAATCCATGGTACACCCACACCTTGAATACTGTGTGCAAAAATGATATATTAGAATTGGGAAAAGGTACAGAGAAGGGCAACAAAAATGATTATGGGTATGGAACAGCTTCCAAATGAGGAGAGATTAAAAAGATAGAGACTATTCATCTTGGAAAAGAGACAACTAAGTGGGATATGATAAAATCATGAACGGTGTGGAGAAAGTGAATAAGGAAGTGTTATTTAGCCTTTCACATAACACAAGAACCAGGGGTCACACAATGAAATTAATAGGTAACAGGTTTAAAACAAAAAAGGAAGTACTTGTTCACACAACATACAGTTAATCTGTGGAACTCATTGCCAGGGAATGTTGTGAAGACCAAAAATATACCTGGATTCCATAAATAATTAGATAAGTTCATGGAGAACAGGTCCATCAATGGCTATTAGCCAAGATGGTCAGGGATGTGACCCCATCCTCTGGGTGTCCCTAAATCTTTGACTGCCAGATGCTGGGACTGGACGACAAGGATTGGATCACTTGATGATTGCTTTGTTCTGTTCATTCCCTCTGAAGCATCTAGCATTGGCCACTGTCAGAAGACAGGACACTGGGCTAGATGGACCATTGGTCTGACCCAATATGGCCATTCTTATGTTCTTACATTCTTATTTGAGACCCACAAACATAATGGCTCAGATTAAGTGAACCACCGAAGCATGTGATTACCTTTAAGCTTGTTATAGGACTTAAGTACATGCTTAAATGTTTTCTGGGATAGAGACGGATTTAATCGCATGCTTAAAGTTAAGCACATATTTAAGTGCTTTGCAGAACTGGTGCCAATATGCTGTTAAAATACAATAACCGGGGGAAGGGGGAGGGAAGATCCTACAGTGAGATTCTGGAAAGAACACAATGTTGTGCATTATTAAAAATAAACTTTAAAAAGGCACTTTATTTCAGAAAAAAAAATTGCATTTAGTTTTCAAACTCTCAGTTCCTGTATATTCTAGGACAGGGATCAGCAACCTTTGGCACACAGCTTGCGAGGGTAAGTCCCCTGGCGGGCCGGGCTGGTTTGTTTACTGCTGTGTCTGCAGCTTTGGCCGATCGCGGCTCTCACTGACCGTGGTTTGCTGCTCCAGGCCAATGGATGTGCTGGCTGCCACTTCCCGCCACCCCCACTGGCCTGGAGTGGCGAACCGCGGCCAGTGGGAGCTGCGATCAGCCGAACCTGCGGACGCGTCAGGTAAGCAAACCGGCCCAACCCACCAGGGTGCTTACCCTGGTGAGCCATGTGCCAAAGGTTGCCGATCCCTGTTCTAGGGCAAGAATTTCCAAGAATACTCTGAAACCAGAATATTAAGAGTGCCTCCTGTACTGATTTCTAGAAGTAAGACTAAATACAAATTCTTCCCTGGATTAATGAATAATACAATGTAGGTAGAGATGTGTTTTAAAAACAAACAAACTTTTCATTAATTCAAGATGATTAAACAGCAATATCTGTGGTAATACTAAACACGCAAATCCCAGCTGTATCACTAAAAGGTCTGCCAATAAACAAAATAGTTGAATTTTTCAGCCAATTTATACTAAGCAACCAGACACTGGACAAAAAGTAAAAACACCTCCTTTAACATTTACTTAGAACTGTGGCTTATTACAGTAACTACAGGAATAAGAATGACAAATTTTTCTGTAGTAGATTAACCATTTGAAACCAGAATTAGGGATTTGACATTTTATGTGTGCCTTCAGTGGATACAGTAATAACTGTCAGCACCAAGGGTACTAAGTTTCAGAATTCTATGCAGTGTATTCTATTAGTCAGATACATATTGAGTCAAATCACTGTTAACTAGTAGGAGCTGTATTGAGTAAAACAATGTTAATTATGGCTTCATTTAGAGCAAAATGGCAGAGTGCGTGATGTGCTACATCTTAATGTTTAGGTTAAAACCCTGTATAGATAAAAATGAATTCAAATGTCTTAGCCCACATATTGGAATAATAAGGGTGTTGCTGATCAAGACAGAAACATTGGCATGACTATAAATAGAAGTTTCCACTTTAGCTGTCCATTCTATATTTGGTTTGAATGAGTGCTAATAACTTTAGTTTGAAAATAATTCAATTTGCAAATGTTTAAAACATGAGTATGCTCATTTAAAGGAGAACAAACAAAACAAACAACACCCCTCCAAGCTCTCCTGCCCTACTCTCCTCCAAACAGAAAAAACACAAAATTGATAACACATTACAAGTACTATAATGAGATAACATCTTTGGAAAAAAGAAATAATCCTGATCAGATTTCTGAACCTTCCCACGAATAAAAGATTGACTGCTTTCTCCTGATCTTTGAGTAAGAGGTAAGAAATGTTATTAAACATGACCAGAGACTGTGGTAAACACTGGAAAGACTGTCTCCTAACATCTGCAAAAGGACAGCCATTTGCGTGCATGGACTAGATCCAAAAGTTCATCATGTCAAACCACATTTTTCAAATATGCTCCAACTGCTGACTTTGAAGCATTTTGTTTCCAAGTTGGTGCCCCACACAGTTTTTCAAATAAATGTACCAAGACCCTTGGGGGTGGAAATACAACTATACATGTATTCATCATTTGTTGACAAATCTTGCAATACTTGTTTATAAATAGAAAGCTTTAGAACTTAATTTCTTCTTTTTCAAGCCCACTTCTACCACAATATATATTTTTAAATGACTCCAATTGTTGACAGAGTCAGTGTACAGATAGGAAACAGCATCTTCTTGGGTGCTATTTGAATATTAAAAGATTTTTTTAAAAGGCTTTATATACTTAACCCTACCTAAACTGAAATAGGGACACAAAAATATGTCTTTCCACAAGTAAATCTGGAACATCCAGAAAAATCCAGTGGCAAAGAGAATATATAATTGTTAATGTGGGTATAATGTTGGCAGCAATGACTTGTTTGGGATTTTTTTGTTTCTAGGGGCTCATTTTGCATCTTCTGACATCTGAGGACGTTTACTGCCCATCTATTTTTTCAAGGACTGCCATATTTCCTTCATTTTGTTGCAGAGCTTCCATCCTTTGAATCAAAGTCATGTCCTGTTTGCACAAGGACTTGGTAGGATGCCATGCAGAGCAGAAAAAGTTATTTTTTTTTACTTCAGATTTGGATTTGATTTGTACTTTGGGCCAAATTCTTTTCCTGAAAATTTTTTATGCACAAGGATTGAATATTTTGGGATGGTTTTCTGTTCAGATCCAAATATGAACGATAGCCTTAAAGCTTATGTAAATCCTTTCCAAAATGTATTCAAGGTATCCAATAACTTCTTCCTTTGAAAAGCTTGCCAATCTTACTCTATTTCTTGTACTCTGATATTAGGAAATTTATGTTTACTAGTGTTTAGTTTAATTATTTAAAATCTTGAATGTATTAGAATAGGTTGAATATTAACCATTTAAAATTTGGCTGCAGCCAAGATAGAAATCAGAGGATCACACTCCACACTCAAATTTCAGAATATTCACCCTTTCCTTGAATTCTCTATTTCATGGTAGGATAATAGATTCAGATCCTGTACTTCAAAGTTCTAATTTCATAGAGGTCTGTAGTGCCCATATATATTTCTACAATGCATGCTTGTATTATCATGTGTGTGCAGACTAATAAGATTCCAAGTTCTTAACAAAACTATAGACTGAAAAGCCTTCAGAAATCACAGATATTTATTTTGGTTGATAAAAATGTACACATTTGTTATGGTTTTAATTAGAAAAAAATTTTCTGCAAAAACAAAAGGATACAGTATAAGCTAACTAGAACTGTACATGATGGATGGGCCTGATTCTGCATTCCTTACTCGAGTAATCCTCATACAAAATCAAGAGGGTTGCTTGCATCAGAGGGCTAGATTGGCAACTTGATGTGCCAGCCCTTTCCTGACACAGCTATTTCCTCCTTTGCACTGGCTCAACTGTACTGGCTAGCATGTGGAAGGGAGGGATGGAACCAAAGCTTGCATGGACATATAGGATGGCTCTTGACTGAGCCCAGAAAGATTACTCATAAGAGTTGCAAAATGCAGCCCAACATTGTTACTGCAAAGGGTTGCAACAATTAGATTATTAACTATCACTAATGTTCT
This sequence comes from Mauremys mutica, assembly GCF_020497125.1. Classification (NCBI taxonomy): domain Eukaryota; kingdom Metazoa; phylum Chordata; order Testudines; family Geoemydidae; genus Mauremys; species Mauremys mutica. Next base: position 322,279,973 of record NC_059072.1, read on the forward strand.
ATGCAGTACTCATCATGCAAAGAGGAAAACATACTTTAGAAAGGGACCCGTGCTTTTATTGTATTGCTTTAAATATTTTTTGCAACCACTGAAGACAGTAAAGGCGTTGTTTAGTTTCCTCACTTCTGTCTATTAACAGGATATTTGCTTTATTATCAATATCATAATACACTACACTTTCTTGAAAGTAATGGTTTACTCTTAATTTTTGTCCTCTCTCCATCTAGATAGCTTTGTACAACAGATATTTTCTGGTATTTTAAATACAAATAGTTCAATCTATAAATATGACTGATGAATCTGAATGTCAGCTGTAGCTATGGCCTTTGCCTCCCCAGATTTTTTTTGTTTTTATTGACTCACCCATCTCAGATCAAAATGAAACTCTTGTGGTGTTCAAATAATTTAGCTCCTACAGAAAGCTGGAATTTCCCTGCCAAAACATTCCATCGCTGATCATTAGATTCAATACAATTATTTAGCAAACAGGTCCTCCCTCTTCTTGGGCGGCATCTGAATTAAGATTTCTTTCCATGCAAGCTGAAATTCTCCAGATAGGCAAAACTAGATTATTTGTAAGATTAGACTAATTAAAAAAGAGTGATCAAAATAAACCTCTATGAGGCATTTAATTTTTTCAGACAAAAGTTAGACAGTGTGAGGAACGATCACATGAAAATTCAAGAGATAGATCAGTTACTTCTGAGTTAAGAGAATAAAGCAAAAATAGGATACATGAATCCAGCAATTTTCAGATTTATCTTCACATGAATTTGAATGTAAGAATAAACACAAACACATAAAATGGCTGCTACCATATAACACATCCCTGTTGATCTCAGACATGCATGTACCTGTTCCTCCTTTGGTGGCCAAATTTTTACTTTTTATCTTGGGGATTCAGAGGCCTGAGAGCTGATGAATCTAAGGAAGAATAGTAAAAGGCCAATATGGCTCTACCAGGAACTTTTTAACGGCCTGAAAATCAATAAGGAATTATAAAAAAAAGTTGAAAAAGACGGTTACTCACCGTGGTAACTGGTGTTCTTCGAGATGTGTTGCTCCTATCCATTCCATGTAGGTGTGCGCGCCGCGCGTGCACGGCTCTTCGGAACATTTTTACCCTAGCAACTCCGGCGGGCCGGCTGGCGCCCCCTGGAGTGGCGCCGCTATGGCGCTGGATATATACCCCAGCCGGCCCGTCCGCTCCTCAGTTCCTTCTTGCCGGCTATTCCGACAGTGGGGAAGGAGGGCGGGTCTGGAATGGATAGGAGCAACACATCTCGAAGAACACCAGTTACCACGGTGAGTAACCGTCTTTTTTTCTTCGAGTGATTGCTCCTATGCATTCCATGTAGGTGATTCCCAAGCCTTACCTAGGCGGTGGGGTCGGAATGAGACGTGGCGGAATGTAATACCGCGGAGCCGAAGGCTGCGTCGTCTCGAGACTGCTGCACCAACGCGTAGTGGGAAGCGAAGGTGTGGACTGAAGACCAGGTGGCCGCTCTACAGATGTCCTGGATGGGAACATGGGCCAGGAAGGCGGCCGACGAGGCGTGCGCCCTCATCGAGTGAGCGGTGAGGCGGCATGGTGGCACGCAAGCAAGCTCGTAGCATGTCCGGATACACGCCGTGACCCAGGATGAAATCCGCTGTGAGGAAACCGGCTCGCCTTTCATGCGGTCTGCGATCGCTACAAACAGTTGGGTCGAACGCCGGAAGGGTTTCGTCCGGTCAATGTAGAAAGCGAGGGCCCTGCGGACGTCCAGGGTGTGGAGCTGCTGCTCACGAGGTGAGGCGTGCGGCTTCGGGAAGAAGACCGGGAGGAAGATCTCCTGGTTGAGGTGGAAGGCCGACACCACCTTGGGGAGGAAGGCCGGGTGTGGCCGAAGCTGCACTTTGTCCCCGTGGAAGACGGTATACGGGGGACCCGCCGTCAGAGCCGGCCCTGCCCGCCGTCAGGGCGCGGAGTTCCGAGACTCGTCTGGCGGATGTGATTGCTACGAGGAAAGCCGTCTTCCAGGTAAGATGGAGCAGAGAGCACGTGGCCAAGGGCTCGAAGGGTGGCCCCATCATCTGGGCGAGAACCAGGTTTAGATCCCAAGTCAGAGCAGGAGGACGCACCTGAGGGTAGAGACGGTCTAACCCTTTAAGGAAGCGGGCTACCATTGGGTTGGAGAAGACGGAGCGACCTCCTATAGCGGGTCGAAAGGCTGACAGAGCTGCCAGGTGCACCCGGAGGGACGAGATCGCGAGACCTTGACCTTTCAGGTACCAGAGGTAATCGAGGACGATCTGGATGGGGGCCGAGAATGGGTTAAGACCTCGCTGGTCGCACCAGAGCGCGAAGCGTTTCCACTTCGCGAGGTAGGTAGAGCGCGTCGAAGGCTTCCTGCTTTCCATCAGAACTTGTTGCACCGCCGCCGAACAACCCCTCTCTGCGTCGGTCAACCACTCAGGAACCAAGCTGTAAGATGCAGCGACTGCAGGTTCGGGTGACAAAGCCTGCCGAGGTCCTGAGTGATGAGGTCCGGCCATAACGGAAGGGGAATGGGATCCCGAACTGACAGCTCGAGCAGCAGGGTGTACCAGTGCTGTCTCGGCCAGGCCGGAGCGACGAGTATTACGCGGGCCCCGTCCCTCCGAAGCTTGAGTAGCACTCGGTGGACGAGCGGAAACGGAGGGAACGCGTAAAGGAGGGAGCCCGTCCATGGCAGGAGAAACGCATCCGAGAGGGAGCCTGGAGCTTGACCCTGGAAGGAGCAGAACCTGTGGCACTTCCTGTTGGCCCGGGAGGCGAAGAGGTCTACCTGGGGAAACCCCCACCTCTGGAAGATTGCGTAAGCCACATCTGGGCAAAGTGACCACTCGTGGGAGGCGAAGGACCTGCTCAGACGGTCGGCCAACGTGTTCTGCACCCCCGGCAGAAAAAACGCTTCGAGGCGAATCGAGTGGGTCACGCAAAGGTCCCAGAGGAGCATCGCCTCCTTGCAAAGCGGGGACGATCGAGCTCCGCCCTGCTTGTTGACATAGAACATGGCTGTTGTGTTGTCCGTGTACACCGCTACACAGCGGTCCTGCAGGTGGGTCCGAAAGGCGAGACACGCCAGACGGATCGCTCTCAGCTCCCGGACGTTGATATGGAGGGAGAGCTCCTGGGCTGACCAGAGACCCTGGGTGTGCCGGTCTCCTATGTGAACCCCCCATCCAAGCGCCGACGTGTCTGTGGTCAGGGTGATCGACGGTCGAGGAGGGCGGAACGGAACCCCTGCGCAGACTGTCTCCGGATTTAGCCACCAGTTGAGCGTCTGGAGAGTGGGTCTCGGCACCGTCACCACCATATCCATGGGGTCGCGATGAGGGCGATAAACCGATGCCAGCCACATTTGGAACGGGCGAAGTCGCAGCCGTGCGTGCGCGGTCACAAACGTACACGCCGCCATGTGACCTAGGAGACGTAGGCAGGACCGCACCGTTGTTGTCGGAAAGGCATGCAGTGTCCGTATAAGGGAGACCAACGTCTCGTGCCGAGTATGAGGGAGGCAGGCTCTGGCCAGATTGGAGTCGAGGACTGCTCCTATGAATTCCACTCTTTGCGCCGGAACTAAGTGGGACTTTTCGGCGTTGATAAGTAGGCCGAGAGACCGGAACAGATGCAGTATCTCGGACACCTGAGCCGCCACCAGCTCTTGGGTGCGGCCACGAATCAGCCAGTCGTCGAGATATGGGTATACATGAATTCGACGACGACGGAGGGCTGCGGCCACGACCGCCATGCATTTGGTGAATACCCTCGGTGCGGTGGAGAGGCCGAAGGGTAACACCGCAAACTGGTAGTGGGCCTCGTTGACCATGAAGCGCAGGTAGCGTCTGTGGGGGGGGGTAAATCGCCACATGAAAGTAAGCATCCTTCATGTCGAGGGCGGCGAACCAGTCTCCCGGATCCAAGGAAGGGATAATGGTCCCCAAGGTTACCATCCGAAACTTGAGCTTGCAGAGGTACTTGTTGAGCTCCCGGAGGTCTAAGATGGGACGAAGACCCCCTTTCGCCTTGGGGATGAGAAAGTATCTGGAGTAGAATCCCCTGCCCCGCCTGCTGGGAGGCACCTCCTCAATGGCACCCACGCTCAATAGAGACTGGACCTCCTGTAAGAGGACTTGCTCGTGAGAGGGGTCCCTGAAGAGGGACGGGGAAGGTGGGTGGGAGGGAGGGGGCGAAATAAACTGTAGGCGGTAGCCGTGCTGGACGGTGTTGAGCACCCAGCTGTCCGATGTTACAGAACACCACGCCTGGAGGAAGCGGGAAAGGCGACTTGAAAACAAAAGGGATGGATCCAGGGGGGAGAGTGGTGGGCCGTCCTCGGGCGTCCCATCAAAAGGCCGGCTTTGGACCTTGAGGAGCCTTGGACGAGCCTTGGGTCTGGTTACGACGTCCCCCTGATGGTCTGCAGTGGAAGGGGGCCCTTCGATTATTAAATGGCCGAGACCTGGCCTGCGGGACGGGCCGATAGGGTTGCTGCCGGAACGATCGCCTTTGTGTGGCCGGCGTATGCATTCCCAACGTACGGATCGCCACTCGTCCGTCCTTTAGGGTCTGAATTCTCGTGTCAGTTTTTTCAGAGAATAGACCCTGCATCTCAAAGGGGAAGTCTTGGAGGGTGTATTGTACCTCCAGCGGCAAAGAGGAAGACTGCAGCCACGCAATGCGCCGCATGGTTACCCCGGACGCCACGGTTCTGGCCCCCGAGTCCGCTGAGTCGACCGCCGCTTTGATTAAGGTCCTGGAGGCCAGCTTTCCCTCTTCCAGGAGCGCTGAGAATTCTCGGCGGGAGTCCTGCGGGGTCAGCTCTGCGAATTTTCCCAGGCATCCCAAGATGTTAAATGTATATCGGGATAGTAGGGCCATTTGATTTGCAATGCGGAGCTGGAGGCCTCCCGCCGAATAAATCTTGCGGCCCAGTAAGTCCATGCGCCGGGACTCCTTGGACTTCGGCGCAGCGGCAGGCTGTCCGTGACGTTCCCGGTCGTTCACGGACTGGACAACCAGAGAGTCCGGGGTTGGGTGTACATAGAGGTATTCGTACCCCTTGGGCGGGACGGAATATTTTCTCTCCACTCCGCGTGCCGTGGGAGGGACGGAGGAAGGCGACTGCCAGATGGCGGCATTGTTCCGCTGGATTGTGCGGATGAAAGGCAGCGCTACTCTCACGGGGGCCTCCGCTCCCACGACATCTGTGATCGGGTCATCGACCTCTTGGACCTCCTCGATGGGCAGGTTAATGGCTTTCGCTACCCTTCGGAGGAGGTCCTGATGCGCCTTGAGGTCAATAGGCGGGGGTTCTGATGGTGACGCCCCTGCCACCGCCTCGTCGGGAGAGGAGGACGAGGAGTGTCCAGGCAGCACCTCTTCCGGTGTCTGCTCTACCTCTGGGCGATCAGGTGCCAGTGTCTCATGCCCCAACGGTGGGCCGTGAGCGGCGGTCTGTGCCGTTGGAGACGGGGGGGGCCTGCTGATAGTGGCCTCCGGCACCGCCCGCGCCGAGCCTGGCTGTCTCAGTGGAAGGGGAGGCCCTTGCTCATGCTGGGCCCAGGGTACCCAAAATCCCCACTGCTGGGGTCCATGGTCCTGCGGAAGAGACCCCGCTCGGAAGTCTACCGCACTGCCCTCAGGGGAAGCAACTGAGGGTTCCCTCGAAGGCCAGGGAGGAGCCGTAGCGGTTTCCGGGCGGACGTCCGGTGCCGGAGTAAACTGTCTCTCCGGTGCCGAAGGACGGTGCCAGTCGTCATGCGGCCTAACAGGCGAGCGGGATCTGCGTGTGGCGCGGTGCCGGGAGCTCGACCGATGGTGCCGGGAGCTCGACCTGCGGCGCCGGGAGCTCGACCTGCGGCGCCGGGAGCCGGACCTCGAGCGTGAGCGGCGGCGCCTTGAGCGGCTGCGTGACTCTCGACGTCGCCCGCGCTGCCTGGAGCCGGACCTGGTGCGGTGCCGGTGACTCGGCGACCGGGACCTGGAGCGTCGCCGGGAGTGCGACCGGTACCGCGATTGGGAGCGGTACCGGGACTGCGACCGGCGACGAGACGGGGAGCGGCGTCTCGACGTTGACCGTCTCATGGATCGGGCCCGGTGCGTCGGCGACCGTCGCCTTGAGCGAGATCGGGATCGAGACCGGATCGTGGTGCCGCGATCACCTCGGCCGCCAGGGGAAGGAGGGCGCATCATCAGCGGCTTCCCAATGGACTTGAGTGTCCGCACCGGCGGTACCGGTAGCTGATGGCCTGTATCAGCGGTGAGGTCGATCAGCTCCCTCGCCTTCGCGAACACCTCGGGCGTGGACGGGAGCCTCAGCTCCTCCTCGGTAGGTACCGGGGAGCTGGGCGGTGCCGGACTCGACGGGCCTTGCGGCGCCGGAGTCGACGGCCCGGTGCACTTCTTGTGCAGTGCCTCAGCCTGTACCGTTTGCGTCGGAGGCGGCTGGGCTAACGGCTTCTGCTGCTTCTTCGCAGAGGCCGTCTTCGGCACCTTGTGCTTCTTCCCCGGGGAGAGGGAGCGGTGCCGGGTCTTCGGTGCCGGGTGCCGAGAGGCGTCGGCACCGGAGCGGCTCGATGCTGCCGGTGCGCTGCTCACGGAGGCAGGCTTCGGCGCCGATGGAGCTGGCGCCGGAGGTTGGAGAGCCGACTCCATAAGGAGTTGTTTTAGACGAGAGTCCCGCTCTTTTCTCGTACGCGGCTTGAAGGCTACGCAAATCGGGCACTTATCCGATCTGTGCGACTCTCCGAGGCAGCGGAGGCAGGAGTCGTGCGGGTCACTCACTGGCATGGGCCGCTGGCAAGCCACGCAGGGCTTGAATCCCGGTGCTCCGGGCATAAGCCCGCACCGGGGCGGAAGAAGAGGGCTAACCCCTCTAGTTCCCTAACTACTATACTATACAACTAACTATACAACTATAACAAGAAAACTTTAACAAATTATTAACAACTATATACACTAAATCTATGGAGAACGCTAGGGCTGTGGAGGTAAGGGAGCACTCCACTGTTCCTACTAGCCGTCACGGGCGGAAAGAAGGAACTGAGGAGCGGACGGGCCGGCTGGGGTATATATCCAGCGCCATAGCGGCGCCACTCCAGGGGGCGCCAGCCAGCCCGCCGGAGTTGCTAGGGTAAAAATGTTCCGAAGAGCCGTGCACGCGCGGCGCGCACACCTACATGGAATGCATAGGAGCAATCACTCGAAGAAGAACGTAGACAAATTGCTAAGGAGGATGTCATAAATATAAAGGGAGGGGTAACCACCTTTCTGTATACAGTACTATAAAATCCCTCCTGGCCGGAGGCACAAAATCCTTTTACTTGTAAAGGGTTAAGAAACTCAGGTAACCTAGCTGGCACCTGACCAAAAGGACCAATAAGGGGACAAGATACTTTCAAATCTGGGGAGGGGGAAAAGGTTTTGTTTTGTCTGTTCTTTGTCTGTCTGTTTTGTGTGCTTCCCGGAGACAGATCAAGAAAGCAAGCAATCCAACTCCATTAGTATTAGTAAGTACTAGCAAAGGAATGCGCTAGCTTACTTTTATTTTGGCTTGTGATTTCCTTTGTCTAAGATGGAGGTTTATACCTGGTTTTGTAACTTTAAGGTTTTGCCTAGAGGGGAGATCTTCTGTGTTCTTGAATCTTTTGTTATTCTGTAAAGTACTTACCATCCTGATTTTACAGAGGTAATTTTTTTTACCTTTTCTTTAATTAAAATTCTTCTTTTAAGAACCTGATTGATTTTTCATTGTTTTAAGATCCAAGGGTTTGGGTCTGTGCTCACCTGTACCAATTGGTGAGGATATTATTCTCAAGCCTACCAAGGAAAAGGGGTGTAGGGGCTGTGGGGGATATCTGGGGAAGGTAGGGCTCCAAGTGGCCCTCCCTAAATGTTTGTTTAAACCACTTGGTGGTGGCAGTGTTACCTAATCCAAGGTACAAGGAAGGATTTATGCCTTGGTTAGTTTTTAACCTAAGCTGGTAGAAATAAGCTTAGGGGTCTTCATACGGGTCCCCACGTCTGTACCCTAAAGTTCAGAGTGGGGAGGGAACCCTGACAGAGGAGGACAAAATAATAGCACAAGCATGTAGAAACAAAATCAGAAAGCCTAAAGCACAAAATTAGTTTCACCTAGCAAGGGACATCAAAAGCAATAAGAATAGGTTCTTTAAATACATTAAGAGCAAGAGAAAGATGAAGGAAAGTATAGGTCCTCTAGTTAGTGGGGAAGGAGAGCTAATAACCGATTACATCAAGAAAAAAGAGGTGTTTAATGCAAGTGGATAGAAAGGAGGCAGTATATGTGATAAATCTTGATTTTAGTAAGCCTTTGAAACAATCCCACATGACATTCTTATAAGCAAACTAGGGAAACATGATGTAGATGAAATAACTATAAAGTGGGTGCATAATTGGTTGAGCGACTACTCAATGAGTAGTTCTTAATGGTTTGCTGTCAAACTGGGAGGGAATTATCTAGCAAGGTCCCACAGGGGTCAATCCTGGGTTTGATACTATTCAATATCTGCAGGTGACACCAAACTGGGAGGGGTTGCAAGCACTTTGGAAGACAGAATTAAAATTCAAAGTAACCTTGACAAATTGGAGAATTGGTTTGAAATCAAATGCACAACTTCAAAATGGGAAATAAATGGGTAGGTAGTAGTATTGCTGAAAAGGATTTGGGGATTATAGTGGATAATAAATTGAATGAAAGTCAACAATGTTATGCAGCTGTTCAAAGGCTGATATTACTCTGGGGTTTATTAAGAAGAGTGTAGTATATAAGACATGGGAGGTAATTATCTTGCAGTACTCGGCACTGGTGAGGCCTCACCTGGAGTACTGAGTCCAATTTTGAGCACCACACTTAAGGAAAGATATTGACAATTGGAGAGAGTCCAGAGGACAGCAACAAAAGTGATAAAAAGGTTCATAAAGCCTGACATATGAGGAAAGGTTTAAAACAGGGCATGTTTAGTCTTGAGAAAAGAAGACTGAAGAGGAACCTGATAACAGTCTTCAAATAAGTTAAGGGCTCTTATAAAGAAGAGGTGATCAATTGTTCTCCATGTCCACTGAAGGTAGGACAAGCAGTAATGGGCTAACCTGCAGCAAAAGAGATCTAGGTTAGATATTACAAAAAACTAACTAAATATAGGGGTATTTAAGCTCTGGAGTAGGATTCCAAAGGAGGCTGTGGAATCCCCATAATAGGAGGTTATTAAAAGCAGGTTGGTATAGATTTGCCAGGGATGGTATAGATTTGTTTGGTCCTGCACAGAACAGGGGGCTGGACTTGATCTTACTTCTCAAGATCTCTTCCAGCCCTATATTTCTCTGATTCTAGAAACAAAGTGGATTAATTAGATCTCTAAGAGGAATCAGATCCATGTTATTAATACTGCTATTATGCCAATAAAGTTTTGTACCTAGGCTGAAACTCTACATCATCATTCATGGCATCCTTAATTTTAACTGAATTAAGAAATGTTTGTTCTCAGTACACAAGCAGCTAAGACATTCTTTCCCCCTTCTATTGTATTTTTAAAGATTATTATAACATACAATAAAAAAATCGAGACAAAAGCGCCACACAATACACAGAAAACAACAATACCACATTAGATGTATAAAGAGAAATGGGTTTGACTAGTCAAAGCAGTTACATGGATAGTTTTAAAATAGGAATAATATCATCAGGTCACTTCAGCAGGATGTTGTGAAGATAAATTCATTAATGATTTTGACGCCCTTGCATATTTTGGTGAAAGCAGCAAAGAAAAGCCCATAAAGAAGTTATTAATTTTGTATTCTGTGCAGGGTTTATATGGAGTATGGTAAATAAAGCCTGGGGTCAAGCATGGAATGAGGAAAATAAAAAGAAATATTGAATTACAGATTATTTTGTGCTCTCTGCCCACCCTGTGCACTAAATGAGGCAGAGGTCCTATGGAAAAAGACCATGTGATAATGGAATTAAAACTGTACTGTAATGCATATGTACACAGGAGCCAAATTAAGGGTCCATGGGCAAACTGAGTACTGGCATTTCCTAACCTTGGTGTGCTTCACTTTACAACCTTAATGTTCTTTGAATGTAATTTAATTTTGTATATAATAATTTCATTAAATTACACTGGGAAATTTATTTGCTAAGTGGGTTGAATGGAAAAAGAAAAACAATCAATACAACAACATTATTTTTTTCTCATAAAATTCCTCAATCTCCTGCAATTTCATGTCAAGGAATAAAAAAAGGTAAACTAAAGTATAAGTGGGGAAGAAGACTAAGTATGAGAAAGAACAATAAAATCACTATGGGTCAAATTTGCAATCTGCTTCAAACCCATCTCTAAATTTCCACATCACACATTTACATATATTTTTATTAGAACTATAAAAATATGTGTACATTAGTTTTGTGAATGTAAGATTATAGGCTGCTTTTTGAAAATGTGGTTCTACTTTTTTTTGTAGTAAAAGCTGCATTTTCTGTCCTAGAAGAATTCATAGAATACTACTACAGTTACAGAAGGTTACACCCAATATGGTCCTCACTAAAACATGGATATGCCAATATAGTAAAAGGCAAAAGTTAAGTGAACTTCAGCACTTAATCTCATTCACAATAATTTCCAAAATTTAAACCCGCACTATTATGGCAATAATGTCTTCTACAAGGAGAAAGAATCTGTAATGACAATGAAGAGAGGAAAAAGTGAGAGTGCTTGCAAGTTCAAATTCAAGATGTTTTTTAAAATAAGACACTAGAACAAAGAGATAATGGAATTTCCTATCAAAAACTTGTCTGAATCTGATATGAAGAAACTGAAATCTGGCAAGAGAGCTTTTAACTTCTTAAAATATATAACCCCTCTGGAAAAGTATTCCTCTTTTTTTTCCACACCTTTGAAATGACTTTTTCCTTTTCTCCCCAATAAAGCAAAAGGATGCAATCAAAGTGGCAAGGTAATGTTTGCATACCACAGTGGTCTTTTAATATTAATTTCGCAGGAATATAAAATGCTTTTGTGATTTTCAAAAGAAAGTTGAATGTCTTGGTTAAATTAGTTTCCAATAATAGAGACTACCACATTCTGCTATTTCAGTAAATCTTTATATTCTCATACTGAAATTCTCAGACAGAATTTCAATAATCTAACAGAGCCATTGGTCTTTATCTGCAGCTTGAGCATTATTACTTAAATTTTCAGGACCAGATTCTGAAGCCTGTACTCACACGTTGCTGAGTAGTCCCACTCCTGTGAATAACTACTCACTGCTGTGAGAAATGGCCCAACAATCTGACCTTCAATGCAGGGGCAGCTCCAGCCCCCAGCACGCCAAGCGCATGCTTGGGGCGGCATGCCGCGGGGGGCGCTCTGCCGGTCGCCGGGAGGGTGGCAGGTGGCTCCGGTGGACCTCCCGCAGGCGTGCCTGTGGAGGGTCCCGAAGGGTCCGCTGGTCCCGCACGGCTTCGGTGGAGCATCCGCAGGCACGCCTGCGGGAGGTCCACCAGAGCCGTGGGACCAGCGACCGGCAGAGCGCCCCCCGCGGTGTGCCGCCATGCTTGGGGCAGCGAAATGGCTAGAGCCGCCCCTGCTTCAATGTCTAGTACTATGTCCCACTAGGGATTCAGCTCTGGAATTATGCTCTTACTGTCTGTTTGGGAAGAAATCTTTTAGAGAGCCCTTGCCAGTGGAACTAGCTCCAGTGAACTCCCAGGCCTCATTTTTAGCAAACTTCAGGACACAAAATAGGGCTCACCTGTTTATGCAAGCTTACTCATGGTACTCACTACTAAAGAAAGAGCTCTGCTTTTATTCTATATTTTTTACAATAAGAAGCTAATAACGCAAACAGTTTAAGCTTAATATATGTAATTAGAATATCATATCAATAGAGATTAAAAAACTAAGTAATTCACACAACACTCCACTAAAGTAGTTATGCATTAGCTTCAATTTACAGCTCAAGAAACTGAGGCAGAGAAGTGAAGTGACTAACCCTATACCAGGCAGTGAATCAGCATCAGAGCTGACATTTGAAATGAGTATTTTCTGGCTCCCTATTTGTCACATTAATACCGATCCCTTTTTGTCCCTTTCTACTTTACACCATGTTAGCAATATTGGGACTCTAGCTGCCAATGGCATTTTAAACAGCAAGTCTAGCAGAAACACAGACTGATTCATTGTTGTCCCACCTCTTGTGCAGTCACCAGCACAGACACCAATACCATATTGATTGGCATAATTCTGCATTCACTTTGCAGTGGTATAAATGATGATGAATTGGACCTACTGTGCTTAAAAAGCCAGTTGCAGCTGTCAACACAGCCGGACTGAGACTGCCCATATTACTAATACAGGTGGAGATGTACTGATATTATCAATGGTTGAAAATGTTTCCTTAATTTCCTTATTGTAAATGAGGCCTTTCTATGTGGTTGGTAGTAGTAAAACTAATACTCTCAGGCTAACCACAAAATTGAAAAATTATATCAAAACCTTTTCAATTAGGAATTGTTAAAAAAAACTGCACACAGTCTTAACTACAGCATTCTGATCAGATATTTTTCCAGATAACCCCAAATAAAACACCATACATCAAAATTCTACTGAAAAAATCTCTCTAATTTATTGTGATTCATGGGATAGTTAAATTTGATCAACGTGAAAGCCAAACTAAATAATAAGCATGTAGAGCCAATACCAGCAATCAGGTTTTTTTAAATGACTTTTAGCTAGTGTAAGATTGCTCACAAATTAAGAATACTGTATTCTACAATCAAAGCAATTGCATTCATGAATGAATGTGAATTCTGTAGGTGGATTGAAGGGTAAGATACGTTAATAAGTAAACATACAAGAAAGAACACAGGCACTGATACTTATTCAATACAGGTCAATCACTGGCCCCTTCTCTGTAACTGAGGAATTTCAAGTTCATTTAAAGCTAGTGTAATTGAGTCAACCATCTCCACCATTAAAGAGCAATGATTAAGTTAAATTTCTTGCAGACACACAGTACCTAAAACAAACATTCAGAGTGCCTCTGGCAAAGAGGAATACTAATTATAGGATTGACTCATGAGATGAAAGGTTGCACAAGTCACTACTAGAAACAGAAACAGGTAAGCTATTTAGAAGAAATTATTGAAATTCTCATACTTGGTAGTTAAACAGAGCATTTCATTTTGTAACTGTATTCATCCGTTTCAAGATTCAAAACTAAAATATTTGCATGCTGCTATATTTTTATATATGAACATAAATTAGAAATGCATACTGTAATTACAAAGTCCTGCTGTATGCCAAAGAAATTCTTAACCAAAGAAAAGAATGAACTTCCTAAAATGGGCTTTTATATTGCTAAAATAAAATTATATAGAGAGGCTTTCAAAGTATATTTGGTCACACACAGCTCTATTTATTTATTTAAACAAAACATGGTTTTAAAAATGGATATTTAAAGATTCACTGCATAGTGAGGCTTCTAGACTTCAGTTCCAAGAATTTAAAAGGAATCATAAAAGAAACACGTCATTAAGGCCCCAAACATCTGTGGGGAAGGATACGCAAGCTCAAAAATAGTTTTGTATTTCAAACTGAAGTTTCCACTGGGATTAGCAGACAGGATTGCCAGCCGGGGGTTAGAACAAAGATATGAAACTTGGGCTCCTGCCCTATACATTACTGACTCGCTTTAACCTTTTGAATGCCAGACAAGCTCCATCAACAGCAGGAGAATCTTGTACTGGACATTCGTGAAGCAAACAGAATCCGACTCAATTTTTTTAAAGATTAGTTGACATTTCAATTTCGGCGTGTATCACAATCTATACATTTATTGTTATTTCTGAGTAAATATTTCTTGTTAAATACTTTCAAATGGATTTGCTTAGGAGTTCTGTGTTCTTTATTAAATAAGTTCATGAATAAACACATTAGGAAGACAGATAAAAGAGGATTATATGTAATCAGTATCAGTTTCATACAGGCAATGCTTAGCAGTGCAGTTCAATTTACTGAAATATTTTCAGCTTATGTTTATAGAATTTGCTTAAAATCTAATTAAGGTATTATCATGTACATTTAATATACATACATCTTTTCCTATCATTCCTGATTACTTTGATTTATGTATATAAACAAATACTTTATAAAACAGCATCTTCTCTTTCCTAACTTACTCCAGGATTTTACAGTTTGTACTATGGAAACAACTGATGTCACATATACTAGATCAGAAAATCACTGAATGATTATATTCTCCTTTTTTCTAACATTAGTTAGAAAAAACTTGGCATTAGTAATAACAGGGAAAGGAAACTATACAATGATTTTACAGAGTTTTCATATTAAAATATTTCTGGTGGTACCTTGCAGATAGATGATAGCTTAACATTATGAGATTTTAAAAAAAGAATAAATTATGGGTTTTTTTATTTGTCTTTTGGTTTTTGAGCTGTTAGTGTTTACATTTTCTAACTTTTCTCCAAAATCATAAGGGCTAAAAATGTACCTTAAAAAAGGCATTTAATTATAGACTCCAGAAGATGAAGCTCTAAGAACATCACCAAATAATGTGAGACTCATGAAAAAATTTGAATTTACAATATTATATACATTGTTTTTAACAACCAACAACTACAACCACCACTCCCAGAGGCTACTGACAGCATCTTTATTAAGTCTTTCAAAAGTCAAACAGTTAAACAAAAAGCAAAAACAAAACAAAACCCTCAGTCCTTGCAATCCTAGCACTGGCTGAAGAGCTGGAAGCCACACATGCACCTTTATGTCTTTGTCTGCAGAAACTCACAGTGTTGCCAACTCTCAAGATTTTGTCAAGCGTCTCATGATAATTATTGTTTTCCTTAAATCCTCAGCTCCTGGAGTCAAGTGATATGTAATGTTTTCAGCCTTATTCTTAAAGAAAAAGTGAGTTTCTAGCCCTCATGGCTATGGAGAAAGCTTCAAAATTTGACCCTTAAAGGCTCAAAAAGCAGAAGATAAATACAAAGAACATAATATCTATTATTTTTATAAAATCTCATGATTTTAAAGCCAATCTCATTATTTTTGATGACCTGACTCATGATTTTTGAACATCTAGGGTTGGCAATACTGAGAAAGAGACTTCAAACCCACCTATATTAAAACTAAGTAAAGTGCTTTGAATTTACTTGGTAAAAGGTGCAATACATGTACAAAGTACAGTGTATTCCCCACTGAAGAGAATAAGGCTCCCTAGCTTAAATGCATGGGTAAAGATAATGCCTTGAGAACCCTTGCATGACCTAGACTGATGGCCATTGTATCACCTATACAATGAAAGCAAACCACAAATGATGAGAAGGAAAGGTAAACTGCAGTTGTTACCAAATGATCCTTGCAAAATACTCCAGAGGAGGAAAAAGTTCATTCCTTAAAAAAATAAAAAGGCAGCTAATCTGCCAGGAGGAAAAATTCCTTCACAACTCCAGACGTAAAGTCCTGTATAATGCTGTGCATTTAAGAAAGGGTTGATGTGCTCAATCATTTAACCATCAAACAATCCTGACAGGTGTTCAACCCAACAAACCCAATTCAGCCAAATCTAGAGAACACTAGAATTTAAAGGATGGGAATAGAGTGACAGGAAAAGTCTGGTTGTCAGCAAGAAAGCAGCTCCTCCCCTATCAACAGCTTACTTATGGCCTCAGGCACATCTGCAGGGGTCAATCAGCATAACGGGTGGGATTCAAACCCACCAGTTCTGGAAAAGTCAGGCTTCTGACAGAATCCCATCTGTGTTAAATCACAGGATTACAGAAACTAGAGATGGAAAAGAGCTATTAGGTCTCTTGCCTAGATGGAAGAGGGCACTGGGGCAGAGTCACAGTAAAACATGATTTCTGAGGAAAGAGGAATGTTAAAATTAAAAAGGTGCTTTTTGATTGTTGCTTTTATTGATTTACAAACAAAGAAGTAATATTTTGGGATATTAAGTGATCAGATGTTTTATAAATACAAAAACCTCTTTATGCTTCAATTTTCTAAGCCATATTTCAGTCCAGAATGAACTTCCACAGTTGAAATCTAAAACCCCTGAAAAATAAGGGGGATATAATGGAAATGCTGATACAACCCTAATTATGGCCGTGTGTAAGGAATCAGTCTAATAAATCTTGTTTTGCTAAGAATCACATATGTAATTACTACATGTGGTGAAAATGCAGGGTTTTTCAATTTCCTTGAAAAACAAAACAGGAAGGCGGGAGAGTGGAAGCACATCCTTCATTAGATTGTACAGAAAGGAGAACTACAAAGAAAAACTCACAAAGACCACATTTTGGTTGGCTCTGTATCTGCTTAATTCCATTGGCAAGGTCTATTCTACTGAATTATAAATTTAGCTGCCATGTCTTGTACTTTCATTTTAAGGACATTTTACAATATTTTAATAATAATGATTTTAAAATTTCAACATTTAAATGATACGGAATGAAAAAAGCAAAAAGCATGCACTCTAGTGCAGACCTGCTCCGAAGTTACACTCTCCATTTCAACAGGATATTCTTCTCCCCCGCCCTCCGATACTTGTCTGTGGCCATGCAGATGGATCTGGCTGCAATCTAGTCATTAAAAATCTTCTGATATATGTTCTACTATAAGAGCTTGGCCATATCCAGGCACCTACAGAAAATTAGGAATGGAAAATCCTGTTGTCCATCCTCTTGGTTATGCAGGATTGATCCATACAATACAGGGTTATTCAATAAAGCACAGAAAGTAATTAAACACCACAGATTCCTTTCGGAAACTATTTCTGTCCAACAGATATTAAAAATGCTCTGATACTCCACTTAAGTTTTCATTTGTTTCATTATTCATACCCATACTCATGGACTGTTCTCGCCTCTTTTCTATCTCTTCTCACTGGCATAGGTAGAAGGAAACATCTTGCTTGCTCTCTCCTTTCTCCCTGCCCTGTTTTTGATACACTGAGCATCAGTCGCGCTGGACCCCTGACAGCCTTTTAAAGAGATGAGATCAGCAGACCTAGGTAGGAGTTATTGCTGAGTGGTGCTGCACCTGTAGTGGAAGAGGGTGAGGGGAAGGGAAAGACAGAGCTACCTAAAGAAAAACATTGAATGGATTATTTGGGAAGAAGCAGAAAGCCTGGTTATCGCCCCAGTCACCTACCCTACCCTCATTTACTACAAAAGAATACAGCAGTAAGTGAGGAGTTAGGACTGGTTGGGTGCTCAGATAAGCATTTAAACTGAAATTCTAAACCTCATAGCGCCTTCACTACTTCACATCTAAAACTTTACTTTCAAGTCACTCCAGACATTCAATTCTTCCTAAATGACATCACTTTCATTTTTCAGCAGTAAATCTAAAGTATACAATATTTTATTATATGGTGTCTTATTTTTTCATGAACAGATAAGAGCATTGTCTTTTGATTTTAATCTTTAGAGATCTCTCTTGAGTACTGTTTGGATGACAGACCGAAGTAGTGCAGGTGAATGATTTTGTTACCCTAACAACGTATCTGGGGTGGACAAGTGCAATATGTTAGAACATGATCTTGAGAAGTCATGGTAACTAATGTTACATTAAATATGACTTAGTGCTCCGTATTGACAGGGTCTTTTGTTTTTAACTCTGCAATGAATGAAAGTCAATGGGATTTGTGCTCCAAAGTCACTTTAAGCACTTCTGAAAATCCAACCAGACAGTCCATCTGCACTGAGGATGGGATTTTCTTAAACACTCAGCATAGGCCTAACTCTGCTCCTATGAACATCAATGAAAGCAGAGATAGGCCAATGCGGAGATCTTTTGAAAATCCTATCCTCTGAGTTCAACATCGAGTTATTCATCATCAATGCTCAGGGCATGTACTAACTGATCATTTAGACATGGCAAGTTGGGGTCTAAATCTACAGTGCTCCAGTGTGCTGTGCACCAACTGTTTGTGTGGACCCCGCTGCCATGCATAAGTTCCCTAGTGCACAATGATGTACTTCTGTTTCACAATATATCAATGGGCATTAGGGGATTTTTAATGCATAGCAGCAGAGTTCACATGGACTCTGACAATATGTGGCAAACTGGAGTGCTATAGATTTACACCCCAGCGTATTGCACACTAGCTGATCATTTAGACGAGCCCTCAGTGTTGTGTTTTAACTTAATGTAATTTTACAGTGTGGACAAGCCCTCATTAGACACATACACAAGCACAAAATCCCTCTGTCCAAGTACTTTTCTTTGTGTACATGAGCCTATATGTCTAGAATGCTGTGTATTTGAAGCTCACTCAGCAAAATAAGTTGTTTATGTACAAATACAAATCAATAGGCTAGATATGTACTAACAGGCATATCTATTACGTCTACACTTACAGTGGCATACAGAGTACAGACACAGCATGCTCAGCTAGCATGGTATAAATAGCAGAGTAGATGGTAAGGCACAGCTTAGGCAGGTAGAGTGCCCTACATGCTGGAACCCTAAGATATATATTTTACACAGCTCTCTAAATGCCCAAGCTGTGCTCCCACATTCATACTGCAACTTTTAGCCGTGTAATGTCCCATTGTCTCCCTGCTATAGTGAAAGGCTCTAGCAGCTGGGAAAAGCTCTACTGGGGGGAGGCAGCATGCTTCAAGAAACTTGTTAAAACTGATGAAGATATTCAGATAACTAAAAGTGAATAGATTCAAATGAAAAGGACTTATAACTCAGAGAAGAAGCCAGATCCTGCAAACCCTTATTCTCATGAATTATCATTAATCAAGTGGGTTGCCCCATTGATTTTAATGATACCTACTCGCACAAATATCAGTTTTCAGCTTTGGGCTTTATTATTAGAGCTAGTTGGAAATTTTCTGAGGGAACATTTTTCTTTTGGAAAATCCTAATTTATCAATATCAGAACATTCTGTGGGAATGTTTCAATTTTGACAAAATTCAGACAGAAACTTGGCTTATGGGGAGCCAGGATGGAAGTTCTGGTCTCCAATTCCAGGCTTGCAACTCCTCAGCAGCCCAGGCTTCCACGGTCCCCAGTTTCAGACCAGCCTGCCAGGCACATTGCCAAGGAGGCAGGGCTCCCTGGATTACCCACAGAGTTCTGGAAATATTTTAGAAAAGGTTGAACCAAAATGTCATTTCAACTTTTTCAAATGACATTTTGTAATTCCCATTCTGTAGGAAATTTCAGGATTTAAATTTTTGTTGAGTTTTGGAACTAAATTAAAAAAATGCCTCAGAAAAGGAATTCCAGTTTCTGGACAGCTTTTTGTTATCTATAGTATGTCTTAAATGATAAGTAATCAACATAATGAAGGACTGTCGTTAGTGGCATAGAAATGTGAAGTAATGAAAACCTACATCTAACTAAGTCTAAGTTAGTGGGGCACGTGTGTGCGAAAAAATAGACCACAGTGATAACCCTGGTCTAGGTCAGAGACTGTAGAAAATTATGGAAAGTTATAAAATATGCAATAATTCTTCTAAAATTTTCCCAATTTTGAAAAATATTTACACATTTACAACACATAGTAATGGTTACTCCCCGACTGCCTGGTCAGTGGAAAATTGAAGAGAAAAAGTCATCACCCTCTGCCTGTTGCTTTTTTGTTTGAGGGAGCAGGCACCTGAAGCAAATCAGAAAGGTAAACTAAGGGAGAGGCGAGGCCAGCTGTATTTAAATCAGATAACAGACCAGAGGTACACCAGTCCTTATTAAAACCAAGACAATGAAATCATTTAGAATTTCTAGGTCAACCTATTTTTGATCTATGATGAGTAAAAGAAATGAAAGAGTCAAAAAGCTTTATAGGAGGTGAAAAACAACTTTCATTTCTCTGAAATATCTTGTTGAATTTGTCTCAGACTTCCTGAAAATGTTTTACTTTGGCATCAGGTCACATATGGAAAAATATTGGATGGGTTGATTTCATTTTGGCAAAAGTAGGGGTGGCAGGGCGGGGTCTGTGTCTTAAAATCAGTTTTATAATAGAAAGCTAGTCTCTTCATAATAAACTAATGCTAAGGTCTAATGAATATGTTAATGAAATGGTGCTATGAGTTCCCCTCTCTGATAACAATAAGTCTTTGTGAAAGGCTTATAGAAAGTTGCAGCTTCTTTCTATCACAATTCTCTATGTGATGGCAAGGAGGGCTATGAAAAGAGGATGGTGGTGATATAATCTCAAATAAGGAACAAAACTGGAAAAAAAATGGACATACAAGTTGCAATAAACCCAAAATAATTTCACCCTTTATATACTTTGGTCAGATATTTCACAGATGGAAGCATTAACTGGTCTGCAACTAACTACACAGTTTTGCATAAAGTCCTACTGATAACTTTTCTGATCTCAACTTGACTTTTTTAAATGTCAGCTTTACTCTTAAACAAACAAACAAACGTAAAAGCTCAGTACATTACTTGATATTTGACAAAAACATTCATTTGGAGGCTGATAAAATTCAAACCACAAAATTCTGAAATGTTAAAAGAATCCATAGGAAAGGAAATACCATTATATAAACAGAGGTAATATTATGGAATTGCATGTCATCCAAACTATATCCTCACGTTAAAACACTATAAATATGCTTGATGAAAGAGAATCAATGGGGAAAAAAACAGAAAAAAAGTTTGACATGAAAGGAAATTCCCTCCATGTCTAGTGGGAAAAGTAGACTCTTACAGAGCAGATCTGCAGCCAGTAAGCATCTTCCTTTTTAAAGATTATTTTTAAAAATATTTATTTTGTGATCCTGTAATTTTTCCATTTGGACTGTAACTTCCAGTTTTGATCATTACCCTTTTTGCTGCTGCCTGAGCAGTCGTTGATCTGATGTTACATTTCTTGCATATCTTAAACTACCATTACTTCAAACAAGAGTTTGCAAGATCTCATCCTTATGGCCCAATATTGCACAAATTTATGCATGTGAGTAAATTTATGTCAAATTCTCCCCTCCCTATACTAGTTGCACTTGTTGCCTTCTAACCCTGTGGAGGAAGGGCAAACTACCAAGATTTTTCTCTTAAATAGTGCTGTCCACTGGAGGAACTCAGAATACTTCATAAACATTGGTCAAGATTTGCAATTATTTAGGCGTCTAATTCCTATTGATATCATTGGGAGTTAGGTGTTTCAATCATTTTGAGGGTCTGGGTCATTAAGCCCCCACATTCATGTGTGACAGCATTATTCTAGGGCTGCCAAGCAACTAAAAAAATAATCACGATTAATCGTGTAATTAAAAAAATTAATCGTGATTAATCGTGCTGTTAAACAATAATAGAATACTACTTATTTAAATATTTTTGGATGTTTTCTACATTTTCAAATATATTGATTTCAATTACAGAACAGAATACAAAGTGTACAGTTCTCACTTTGTGTTTATTTTTATTATAAATATTTGCACTGTAAAAAACAAAAGAAATTGTATATTTTAATTCATCTAATACAAGTACTGTAGTGCAACCAGCAGAAGGTTGATATTCTTTTTTTGGTGGTTCGGGTTATGTAGTTTCCGCATTTGAGTGTTGCTCTTTTAAGACTTCTGAAAGCATGCTCCACACCTTGTCCGTCTCAGATTTTGGACGGCACTTCATATTCTTAAACCTTGGGTTGAGTGCTGTAGCTATTTTTAGAAATCTCACATTGGTACCTTCTTTGCATTTTGTCAAATCTGCTCTGAAAGTGTTCTTAAAACGAACACGTGCTGTGTCATCATCCAAGACTGTTACAACATGAAATGTATGGCAGAATGCAGATAAAGCAGAAGAAGAAACATACAATTCTGCCCCCAAGGAGTTCAGTCACAAATTTAATTACTGCATTATGTTTTTAACGAGCATCATCAGCATGGAAGCATGACCTCTGGAATGGTGGCCAAAGCATGAAAGGGCATACAAATGTTTAGCATATCCGGCATATAAGTACCTTGCAACACTGGCTACAAAAGTGCCATGCCAACGCCTGTTCTCACTTTCAGGTGACACTGTAAGTAAGAAGCAGGCAGCACTATCTCCCATAAATGTAAACAAACTTGTTTGTCTTAGCGATTGGCTGAACAAGATGTAGGACTGAGTGTATTTGTAGGCTCTAAAGTTTTACATTGTTTTGTTTTTGAGTGCAGTTATGTAGTAAAAAGATCTACATTTGTAAGTTACACTTTCATGCTAGAGATTGCACTACAGTACTTGTATGAGGCGAATAGAAAAATACTATTTCTTTTATCATTTTACAGTGCAAATATTTGTAATAAAAATAATATAAAGTGAGCACTGTACACTTTGCATTCTGTGTTTTAATAGAAAACAATATATTTGAAAATGTAGAAAAAACATCCAAAAATATTTAATAAATTTCAACTGGTATTCTATTGTTTAATGGTGCTATTAATCACGATTAATTTTTTAATCGCAGATTTTTTAAGTTAATCACGTGAGTTAACTGCAATTAATCGACAGCCTTACATTATACCTGTTTTACAGATGGGGCAACTGATATACAGAAAGGTAACATGATTTGGACAAGATCAACAAAAAGTCCCAAGAGCCTATAATAATAATATCACTTAGCTCCTGTAGAGCACTTTTCATTAGTAGATCAGTATCTTTATTCCCATTTTACAGATGAGGAAACTGAGGCACGGGGATGTTAAGTGATTTGCCCAAGGCCACCTAGTAGATCAGAAAGAACAGAATCCACAACTCCTGACTCCAGCCACGTGCTTTAGCCACATGACTATTTTTCCTGTTAGAAATGAACTATTAGGGCCATGATTTTTAAAAAATGGGTTACTTAAAGCAAGGTTCCTAATTATATATTTTGATACCTAAATAAAATCGACCTAATTTCCAAAAGTGCTGAACACTTGACATGTTCCACCAAAATCAACTAAAATACAGAGTGCTCAGAAGTTCTGAAAAATCAGACCACTGAAAATAGTCTTAGAACTTAGGGACACAAAATGTATTTGGGGTCTGTGTGTGTGACATGCTTTAGGGGAAAAAAAACATACTGCGCACAATTTACACATAGCAATGAATAACTAGCAAAGTTGATTCCTCCAGACATATCAGGTCCCCAGATGGCGCTGTGCATTTGACACGATTTGTTAAGCTTTTAAAGCATTATACAACGTTGTTGCCATCTGTACGTTAATCTGTTTGCTATGATGTGGTGTGCAAATTTAAATTGTAAGCATCAACCACAATCACAGTTTTGCTTTTGCTGTTATTACAATGGATTGTTAACTCTGTTTGAATCAATGCTTACTGTTTTTAATATTTAGTGAGAGATGCATTTTTTTATTGGTATATGCACTTATATGGCAGGAGGGGCAACAAGTACTACAGACACAAGGAAGGGGGATGTGATGAAATAAGTTTGAGAACCACTGATCTATGATGATTTAACTTGACATCAGCTTGGGTGTTTAAATTAAATAACTTGTTGTCACAGTCCATAGTATGTGGAGTTTCGTATTACAAATTTATTTAAAAAGCCCCCAGAATTATTGGTTATTTCAAAAAGAGGATTCTATATTTTTTATCTCTAATAGTAGTTCTAGACTTGAAGAGGATAAATAACTCTACAGGACTGCATGGTTCAGTTTGTTTCCTCACACACCACGGAAACAGTCAAAGAAGTTGCTTAAATAAAATCTCTGTAGAAACCACTCCTTGTACTATCGAGAAATTATCAATGCTTGACACACACATTGTTTAGTTTGACATTATGACCCTCTATGTATATTTACATACGTAAAAGAGGCATAAATCTACCGGCACAAAGAAACTTAACACTTCCAATCTTAATTTAAAAAAGGTTCCTACACTCTAGTTGCTCTAGATATTTATCAGAAGTACAAACGCTTGAACATTTAGAAACCAGGAGAAAACTAGTATGCTATAATAAAAATGAAAAGTGAACTTACAAATAAAGCTCAGTGGAGGTGGCCAAAATGCAAAAGATATTCATTAGGGTATAAAACATTTCAGTAGGATAAAATTAGACATCAGCACATCAGCACTGTAATGCTTTCATTATAATCTAAAAACCTATTTATTTATCTTTTACATGCAGTGATCTGTGGTTTGACTCTCACTTCTCACCCTTAGAAGCTTACCATGTCTGCATATCAACAGAACTCAGATCAAAAATCAAACACAAGTGTTTATGTTTTGCATTTATAACACTCAGTGGTGTACCTGCTTAAGGTTTCATTTACTTTTACTCTTTGTGTTTTTATGTATGATGTATATCTGTTTCATACAGAAAAATAAATGTTTTTTAAATTGAAATGTAGGCTTAGCCTTTGGAACCATTCTGGTGAGTATTTCTGAACATGTCCAAATTACAATCACAAATTAGTAAAACAAAAAACAGATCTTCAAATCTGTGCACACAAAACCTGGTGACTTTGTGTGCCTGGATTAGAAGGTCAAAACTAGTTTAGTGTTATCCAAATGGCAAAATATATATGCCAGAATTTTATTCCAGAATTGGTTTAAAGCAGAAAAATGAAATTAAGTATATCAAGTCTCACATATACAAAGGAGCATGATAAGGATGGATCCCTGTGTGGAGTAGCACTCCACAGATTTCAGTGGGGGTCCACCAGCAGAGATCTCACTGCAGGATCAGGTTCACACAGTTCAAATATCATAAGCAGTGCTGCGCTTCACAACCTTGCCTGGCATAAGACAGTGAACCTATCAAAAGTTAAATTTCTTTATACTATCTTTTGCTCAATTAATTTCATTACAGAACATGCATTACCAGTATATATCTGATCCCACTCCTACACAGTTATATATTAAATTCTTCCCCATATTAGTCTTCGCTCCTTATTGTCCACATTCATTCTGGATTAAGAAAAAAAGTAAAGAGAATGTTCCACAAGTTCCAAAGTTGAGATAGAGTAAATGTGCTTAAAGATTCTTCCATTCTGAAAGTTTCCACTGGTTTGAGAGCTATTCCCTATACTTAAAATGAGTACTACCACTGGAACCAGTAATATCTCTAAAAAAGAAAATGTAAGTAAAAGAATTGAATATATATAAAAATTAGTGCCTCTTTTACGTCTAACTGAAGGTATACATTCAATACATGTAATACTACACTCTTCAGTTGTAGACACTTCCACCACTGTGAATTATTCAACAAAACATTTCTGATTCACTGAAGCAAAAGATGCAATTGTCTTGGAACCTGCAGATGCTAGCTTCTCAAGCTTGATTCAGAGTTGGGTCTCATCTCAACCTTCTCCTGCTCCTTTCCTAAAGGTGCGGGAAGGGGCTACTGCAGAGAATGAAGCAGAACTTCTTAGGAGCAGGAAAAAGCACCCAGAAATGTGGCTCTCTTAATACAGCAATCACCGAACAGTGACTAAATAGCAACTTCATTCTGAGTACAATTGTAAGATGTTTTAAATAGGAGTTTCCTATGAGCTGCAGAAAGTGTTCCTGGAAGTTAAACAATTCTAGACATGCTCCACAGGGAGTGGAGTTATGCTGTATACCCATAACTGACAGTTCTGGTTCTGTCTCTTGAATTGTACAGTAGAAAGAGAACCCTCTGTAGGAAAAGTCCAGATGGCTAAGAAAGACAAGCAATTTTCTTCTCAAATTAAGCTTTGATTTGACTGTACCTTTTGGTTTATTGAATTTGTTGGTTTATTGCTAATGACTAATCCAAAGTACACGATCCTCTCCAGGCTCTCAACTCATGCACTGTGATACAGTGATGGTATTCAAAATATGGAAATAACCCTTTTCCAGGAACAACTTCATCTGGAACCGCCTGATTCCTAGAACTATCCCTATTGCAGAGTTCCCTTATTATGGTGACTTTCCCCCCCCCCATCATATCTTTCTGGGGCTGGCCCTTTAAATGTACCAGAGCCAAAGAAATCCAGTCCTAAAGAACTGATTGCTGCATCTTTCTCTCCTTTATCTTGTAAAAACCTGCTATTTTTTTCCTTTCTGGTTGCTAAGGAGATGGCACATTCTCACAAGTATAGTTTTTGAAGTGTGTTCTGAAACATCCTCTTGTAATGGGTAAATCTCAGATTAAGGATCCATGAATAATAAAATATAATACATAAACCGCATTATCAGGATAGGAGTCGGTTTTATCATCAGCATACTGTACATCTGTTCTTTATATTCCTTACCTCCTACTTTTATCTCAATTCTTTAAGAGTTCTGTTAGATTGTATCAGCTAAAGTTTTAATAGCTGTATGTGTAGGGAAGTAGAGGGTACATCTGTTTCTGTGCCCTTTTTAAACTCAGCAGAGACTAATAATCCCACTGGTGGTTATGCAAATCCTTACCTTAGAATTTGTTTGAATTATATTTGAGAAAACTATTTCAAGACTATTATTAAAGTTTGTACAGTCATCTGATGTTTCATCAGCTTCAGAATTACTGAAGCCAATTCCTTCTTGGGCTAGCAGACAAGAAATTACCATTAAATATAACAGATCAGTAAATGACAATTAAGGCCTTTTTATATCTAATTAATGCATTTGTATCTTGTAACTTAAAAAAAAATTAGAATAAATTGACTTGAAATCCTCAAGCTGTACGTGTAACTAATCTATATAACCAGGTCTCCTGTTCCTCTTCTATTTAGTCTGACTTTTATATCCCCTTGGGTTTTGCCTTAAATTACACTGAAAGCTCCTCAGGTCATATATTGTCTTTTGCTATTCATTTGTACAGCATATGTTGGGCCCTCATAGGGGGTCTACTGCAATACAAAATAATTTAATGATAATAAAAAACTCCATATATTAATTCTTAGAGGAGTATTCACTATGCTCTTTCCAGAATTAGACATATATGTACTCAATTCTGTACACTATTCTCCAGAGACTGATTCTTCTCCAATATTTCTTCTTCTTTTGTAATCCTCATCCAAATTAGCTTTTTGTTCCTTGATTGTAATCAATCAAAATATATGATAAATTCTTCACAGTTAAACAGTTTTACTATTTGAAAATTCTTAAATAATTAGCTTAAAATATACAGATTCATATAGATTTCAAGGCCAGAATGGACCACTGTGATCAGCCTCTTTATTGGTAAATGCATTGGTATTAGTGGAGAAAACACTGTTTTCAATTTTTCAAAAAATGTTTCTTTTGTTTACCTGCTTACCCCCAATTCTAAATATTTAAATATGAAATTCAATTAAGACAAGTGCAAAGTACTACACCTAGGAAGGAAAAATCAAATGCAGAAATACATAACAGTGAATAATTTGCTAAGAAGTAGTATGCAGACAAGGATCTGGAGGTTATATTGGACCACAAATTAAATATGAGTCAACAATGTGATGCAGTGGCAGAAAAGCTAATATTATTCTGAGTTGTAGTAAGTGTTTTATCTAAGTCACAGGAAGTAATTGTTCTGCTTACTCTACTTGGCACTGGTGAAGCCTCAGCTGGAGTACTGTAGCCAGTTTTGGGCATCACACTTTTAAGAAAGGTGTTCACAAATTGGAGAGAGTCCAGAGGACAGCAACAAAAATGTTGAAAAATTTAGAAAACCTGACCTATGAGGAAAGGTTAAAAAACCCTGGCATTATTAGTTTTGAGAAAAGAAGACTGCGTGGGACAGGGACGTGACAACAGTCTTCAAATATGTTAAGGCCTGTTATTAAGAGGATGGTGATCAATTGTTCTCCAGGTCCACTGAAGGTCGGATAAGTAATTACCTTAGTCTGTAGCAAGGGAGATTGAGGTTAGATATTAGGAAAAATGTTCTAACTTCAGGGATAGTTAATTACTGTAATAGGTTACCAAGGGAGGTTGTAGAATCCCCATCATTGGAAGTTTTTAAGAAAAGGTTAGAGAAACACCTGTCAGGGATGGTCTAGGAAGACTGCATAGACCAGTGTTTCTCAACGACTGGTCTGTGGACCGGCACCCAGGGCCGGCTGTAGGTTTTTTGCCACCCCAAGCAAAAAAAACCAAACAAACAAAAAAAAACACCCTCTGAGAGTGCAAGTGCCGCCCCTAGAACTGTGCCGCCCCAATCATGTGCTTGGTTTACTGGCGCCCAGGGGCGGCTCCAGGCACCAGCGCAGCAAGCACGTGCCTGGGGTAGCCTGCCGGTTGCTGTGAGGGCGGCAGGCAGGCGGGCTTTCAGCAGCGCGTCTGCGGGAGGTCTGCCGGTCCCGCAGCTTCGGCGGCAATTCAGCGGCAGGGAAGCCGATGGTGTGGCGTCGGCAGACCTCTCGCAGGCATGCTGCCAAATCTGACCCCGCCTGCCTGCCGTGCTTGGGGCAGCAAAAAACATAGAGCCACCCCTGCTGGTGCCTAGAGCTGGTCCTGCCGCCACCAGTCCCTGAGATCTGCTTGACACAGTTTAGGATGCAACAAGCCAGTACCTAGTATCAAAAAGGTTGAGAAACACTGAACTAGATGACCTCTTGAGGTCTCTTCCAGCCCTGTATTTCTATGATTCTACTGATGCCTAAAAAGTGTATACTTGTATTTCCACTAAAGCGCTGTTTCCAAAGCATCAGCCAATTTTCTAGACTGGTACAACATACAAGCACCTGTGAGTGCCCTCAATTTTAATTTACTGTAATGAAGCTTTCTCCATCTTGCAGACATTATATGGTTTTGGCTGACTCTTAGACAACTACCCCTCATCCAGGACTAGAGCTATATAAAACACCAACACAGTGAAATAAATGAATATATAGATTTGAATATTAGCATACTGAAAACATCATGACTCATACTTCTTCACACAACTCCTACTGGTCCCACATTAAACATGAGGTGTAACAAGTAAACCCAAATAAGAGGATGACTGATTTCCCAGAAGAGGGAGAGATCCTTCAGAACTGACTCTCTCTGGGTAGTTTTTCAGTGAACACTAAAATAGGTGCATTGAATTAAGTATATGTGTGTTTCATCTCTCTCAAAGTTGGAGTGTGATTGCCTATACTATTCTGAGAATAGTTTGGAAACTCAAACACAATGAAGCTTCCTAAGGCAAAACTTTATCCTTTAAAAAGAAGTAAGAGATGGAAATTAATGTTTTGGCATAGCTTTCCTTTTACTTGTTAATTATCAAACTTCTATCTTCAACCAAGAATTCTATCCCTTGCAAAACACACACAAGTACATCTTCTAATGATCCTGAAACAAAGTTATGATAAATATGGCATTCAGAAATTATTTCTAAAAACTTGACTGTAGGACAACGCAGATGATAAAGTTGAGTTTGTGAAGAAGAAAGCTCTTATTCAAACACGTTTATCTGCAGAGATGGAAAAAATAGGTAAAGCAAAGTAAAATGCCTTTTTGGTAAATGTTCTCAGTTTTTCAAGTCTGCCCCAGTCTGCCAGCTCCTCTTCAAAATGGAAGACTCCAGTAGGATTGTTCAGTTGTATGCTTTATTTGATAACATTTGTTTTCTTTGGGTATGTCTACACAGCTGACGTTAAAGTGCTGCCACGTCGCGGCTCCAGCGCTGGGAGAGAGCTCTCCTAGCACTGTAAAAAATCCCACCTCCGTGAGGGGAATAGCTACTAGCACTGGGAGCGTGGCTACCAGTGCTGTAGCACTATCTACACTGCCACTTTACAGCGCTGAAACTTGCATTGCTCAGGGGGATGTTTTTTCACACCCTTGAGTGAAGAAAGTTTCAGCGCTGTAAGTGGCAGTGTAGACAAGCCCTTAGTTTTTCCTTTATTTCCTATTTGATGAGACCAAGACTAGCTGCAAGTATCTCACTTACTTTGTCATAATTTCATTGCTGGACATGGACAAGTCAGGGTTAGACTTGCATCTACTTTCCCGTTCCCAGCCTATAGTGTTG
Organism: Mauremys mutica; assembly: GCF_020497125.1. Classification (NCBI taxonomy): domain Eukaryota; kingdom Metazoa; phylum Chordata; order Testudines; family Geoemydidae; genus Mauremys; species Mauremys mutica. Next base: position 322,309,891 of record NC_059072.1, read on the forward strand.
TTTGTTTGTGTTTGACACTAAGTCTCTAGCACAGACAGATGAAGAGTACCAGTTGCCAGGAATACATTGTAATTATGTCTGCACTTCAGTTTAGAAAGTGAATGCATATAGCCATAGCACAAATACACCAAGCACTCCTAATCTAATGTTTAACTGCTGCACCAAAATGTTGGGGAGGTTATTTATAATTTATTTGAGCTCAGTATTTTAAAATATGGTTATATCTATGTATATTTAATTTTTTATTATGCCAAATTACACAGAGAATTCATTGTTTTCCCTTGAAAGTTTACACAAAGGTGATAATTCTCCTGGCCTTTAACACTCTTTACTTGTCCATTATAGAACCCTTTCAACTTCATCTTTAACAATCCACAACTTGTTTTTCCATGAGTAAATATTTAAACCAAATTTCTGTTTTAAAATGTCTGCAGAAAGACAGAAGATAAAAGCAAGAACTTAGATTTATAGCTAACTAGGTAATAATCAACTGCTCCCCATACACAGAGGTCCTCATCAATGGCTCAGACTTACTATGAACCTTTAGCCCAGGAAGTTCATGCCCTTATGGTAGTGTTCATAAGCAAATAAAAACTTGCCAAAGCACCTCACAAGACAGTTAATTTATTGGAGCAAGATATTCAAACTTTTCCTTTTTCTCTATAATAGCTCAACGGAGTTAGTTGCACAAATATTTGTCATTCTATTTCACATTGAAAGAAAAAGGGATTAAGGAGTGATAGAGCATTAGACATCTAAAAGCCAAACAGTACTTAGGATTGGGGGAAAGCGTATTTTCATGTTTTGTCATTTATGTTTCTCAACACCACTGTGTTTTCTACTTAAGATTCAAAAGAGAGACTTTTCCCCCCTTTAATGTTACATGAACCCTACAAGACATCAGTTTATTCACTTCTTTGAGAATTCCCTATCAGTCCCTTATATAGAAAACCTTCTGGGCTGCTTTGAGGACTGGAGTCAAGACTTTCCTAAAGCAAGAAAGCTCATGTCAGAGACCGGTGAAGATCAGACTACTCAACCCCTTAGTTCACATATCATACCAGAAATATTGCACTGAGTGAAGAATTTCCATTAAATAATTGACCATTTTATATTACACTTATATAGACAAAGTTAAAATTAAAATGTGCTAAACAATTGTCCTAAGAATTGTGCACTGGTATACACTTAGTCCTTGTTTCAAATCATGCTTAGTAGCTATGGACTTTTTAAAAAAAACTTTCCTTTGATTTTTCCAAGGAAAAAAAATACATGGTATCTGCATAAGCATTCTGTTCTTATTATAATACCATTAAACATGATTAACTGTGTATCTACACTAAATTTCGCTAGAATTTCCCAAGTTACTGCCACCAGCTCAGTTCCAATAGTGGTAAAAGCAGTAATGCACTCAGCGCATAGTCAACTTGTGGAACTCATTGACAGGGGATAATGTGAAGGCTAAAAGTATAACTGGGTTCAAAAAATAATTAGCTAAGTACATGGAGAATAGGTCCATCAATGACTCTTAGCATGACCACTGTCAGATAACATAATACTTGGCTTACGTGGACCATGGGCCTGACCCAGGATGACCATGCTTATGTTCTTAAAAGTGCTACTGTAGACAAAAATGAATCAAGGTCTGGAAAATCTTGATTTGGTCAGACACTTGAGAATCTCATTCTACATAGTTTATCCAATAGAACACTGAAATGACTATTACAGTTTATAAGCACATATATAGGGAGATTTCTGAAAGCAGATGGCTCTTTAACAGATAGTGATGACAAATTCCAGTTCCTGGAAGGTGAAGCTTGACAAATTCAGCTAGATGAATAATACTACTACTTAATTCTCATTGTGCTTTTCACCAGCAGATATACATGGCATCTTACCTCCAAAGCTAATATTACTCCTGTAAGCACAAATTGCTACAAAATCCATAGAGAGTGTCTGGATATCAGATCTCAAGACCCTTCAAGAATTTTTCTTGCAGATCTAAGGACATCTGAGTTTGGAGGCCATGGCCCTGTAGGCCTCCAAACCCTTCCTACTCAGGTACATAAATCAAGAACTTCTTGGATAGCTTTTCAATTTTCATGGTTGTTTCATGGGAGGAATGATATAACCCTATATTTCAATCATTGTAGACTGCAGAACAGAGGGAATCTAGACTTCCGGAGTGAAAAACAAAATTCAACCTTCATGTATGTAACTGATTTAAACACACTTTTATTGGTGCATTTTGAGTTCCCAAAGGAACGTTGGACACTTATTTGCTATATAAGAGATGATTGAGAAATTTATTTTTATGTGTGATAAGGAAAGGAAAAGTGTTTTCTTTTCCCGATTAATTATGTAAAATTTTATTTCAGAAGGTGCACCAAAATGTGAGGACTCTATCCACTTCATTCACATGCTGAAATGTGACACTGAATTTGTGAACATTTAGTTGTGAATAGTTACAATATAGCAAAAGCTTTTTCCTTTCTTCATGTTTTCTCCATTTCTACACCTGACTCCATTTAAGGAATTATGTGCTATGAAGAATGTGAGAGTCTTATGAGGTATCAATTATATTTATTTCCAAATATTGGCTTTTTTTAAAGCAAATTGTAAAATGCAATTTCACTGTGAATTTAAGATAAAAAATGGTAACATACATACAGGGCCGGTACAAGGATATTTTGCACCCGAGGCAGAACTTCCACCTTGTGCTCCCCCTCCTCTTCCCTTCCCCCTGGAGCACCGCTTATTATCAACTTTAAAAAATGAATACAGTGGAGGGGTAGGTTCTAAAGTCAGCGCATCAGAGGAAAATCGCGTATAATGAAAATGACCATAAAGTACAGTACACACAGTACACACTGTATACACTAGAACAGGGGTCCTCAACCTATGGTACACGTGCCAAAGGTGGCACGCAAGCCGATTTTTTTTAATGGCAAGCTGCGGGTCCCGGCTGCCGCTGAGCCCGCTACCGGCCTGGGGTTCCATTAGACTTGCTTCCCATGGGATCTTACCTATCGACTCCCTGAGTTTGCTAAAGTCTGCCTTCTTGAACTCCATTATCTTTATTGTGCTGTTTTTCCTCCTACCATTCCTTAGAATCATGTACGCTATCATTTCATGATCACTTTCACCCAAGCTGCTTTCCACTTTGAAATTCTCAACCAGTTCCTCTCTATTTGTCAAAATCAAATCTAGAACAGCCTTTTCCCTAGTAGCTTTCTCCACTTTCTGAAATAAAAAATTGTCTCTGAGACATTACAAGAACTTGTTGGATAATCTGTGCCCTGCTGTATTATTTTCCCAATAGATGTCCAGGTAGTTGAAGTCTGCCATCACCATCAAGTCCTGTGCTTTGGATGATTTGTTAGTTGTTTATAAAAAGCCTCATCCACCTCTTCCTCCTAGTTAGGTGGTCTGTAGTAGATCCCTACCATGACATCACCCTTTGTTTTTATCTGTTATTTACTTAGAAGGTCCTTTCTAAGCTACTTCTGGTAACTGCAGTGACATACTATAATAACATATTGTTTTCAAAGATGTTTAGTTAGTGCAAATAAAGGATTTTTAATAGGTTTAGTCAAGAGCTATTTATGCTTCAGTTGCAAATTCTCATAACTTGCCACAGGAAACATGAGAAACAAGTAACTGCGCTGGTTCCTCATGTTATTTTGTTGAAGACCATCAACCTTGAGTTGATGGAATAAAAAAATCTCTAGTTAAGATTTGGGCTAACTCCTGCAGGTGTGCCAAAGAAAGCACTCTTCTCTGCAATATGGTTTTCTGCCCACTAAGGACCAGTATGAGTCTACCTAATTTGTCTACTTTAGGCTCCATCTGTAGACTCAAACCCTATTCTTTACTGAAAGGCTAAAGCTGTGTTAACTAAACAATTCAGAGTTGTTTAAAAAAGGACCGATCTTGATTCTTTCACCATTTGCGATAATCAACATTTCCAGAAGCTTGTGAACATTCACAAATTAAGCTATTATATTTACTTTTTTAATCTTTCAACTAAAAGGGCTTGATTTTGAAGGGAAATTCTTACCTATTTTGTGGCCCTAAACAAACAATGGGGAAAATGTATATGAATGGCTCGCTGCAGTCTGAGCTCAAGGAAGACAGAGCTATTCATTTCTCTCACCTGCCTCAGAGTTCTTCAGGAAGCAGAATTATTGTTTCAGTATCCTACCTTCTTACAGGAACGGACTAGGTGGGAAGATAGGAAAGATTGCACAACATGAGTGCTGCAGTTAGAGTTACTCAGCTGTGAAGCTGGGATGTTAATACTATTGCAGACTTTATTTCAGAAGGCTGTTATGTTTTTCTTTTGTATCACAAGGCACATTACAAAAATAGTTTAGGGGTCAGTTTTAATTTATTTCCTTGAGGTAAGACGTTTATCTAATTCGGGACCAAATTATACCTTGAAATATCCCGTGAAACCCCCTTGTTCAAGGTGGTTACTCCAGGTAAGTCAGAGCAGAATTTATTCCTTGGTGTCAAAACTGTACATATACTTATCAAATGCTCAACACTACAAAACTAGCTGGAAAAGGTCCAATTTCTTTTCTAGACATACATCATAATTGGAAAAGGTCCAATTTCCTTTCTAGACATACATCATAATTGGAGGGGAAATATTACAACTTTAATAACTTGCTTAATTTATTCTTGCTATTGTAGAAATCTGACTTAATAGTTTCAAATTTTGTAATCTCGAATAAAAATTGAATTATTCTGACTCAGAGTCATGTAATATACTGCTCTGAATCCATGGCAGAAATCCAGGAGAAGTCAGATTTTAAAAACTTTTGCCTTCAAAGATATTGCCTGAATATCTGGTTTAGTCAGGAAAAATGATTTAGAACAACATATTTTACAACAGAAGTCGCTAAAATTTGAGTGGCAACATAATTCATTTGGAAAATTTTCACAAAGTGATCAATTTAAATCTGACCTCTCTGTCCTCCATCCTCAAAGGAAAAGTGCACAATAGCTTCAAGAGATGAGCTTGGAAGCTTAAATTCATAACTTTCGCTAGACAATAAAAATCACGCACTGAAACTCTATATTTATGGCTTATTACAACAATCTATAACCTACAAACCCCTCTCCACCCCCAGCTATTTTTTCCTGCTTTCCTCCCATGAGTGGAGAGGTGTTAACTGTACACTTCACCTTTGAACGGTACTTTGAAATATGTGTTAACTACTTATGCTAAACAATCTGTTCCCACCTTGTATTAGCTGTGACATTCTGAATGCATTTCCCAGACCTCAAGAAGAGCTCTGTGTAAACTGGAAAGCTTGTCTCTCTCACAAGTATCATTTGATCCAATAGAAAACATTACCTCATCCACCTTGTCTTTCTATTCACACAAACTTGATATAGCATTTCACTTTTTTATAAGGCTAGGCCTACACTATGGACCTTACAGTGGCACAGGTGTACCGCTGCAGCTGCGCTGATGTAAGGTCTTCCATGAAACCACTCTATGCCGATGGGAGAGAGCTCTCCCACTGGCATAATTAAACCACCCCCAACGAGTGGTGGTAGCTATGTTGCCGGGAGAGCTGTCCACAGCAGTGCTTTTGTTGGTGAAACTTGTGTCGGTCAGGGATGTGTTTTTCCACACCCCAGATTGACAAAAGTTTTGCTGACAAAAGTGGTAGTGTAGACAAAGCCTAAGACTTAAGCTAAGATAAAAATTATCTTGCAATCAATATTTTTTCTTTGGGTACAAATCTACATACTTTTTAGTTTTTGAATTAGACAATGGAAATATGAAGAATGTTTATAAGAAATCTGGCAAGTTTTGTTTTTCTGGAAATGGTGTAAAGAAGAGGATACTGAAGAACTTCAGACACTTGTCAATTTGTTTTGCAAACACAGTAGTTATGTTTCTTATTCAGTTTTGAAAGATTTCTTGATTATTTATTTAAATGCAAAAGATAAGAGAAGGTTACTCACCCTGTGCAGTAACTGAGGTCCTTCGAGATGTGTGTCCCTGTGGGAGTTCCACTTCAGGTGTTGGTGCATCCCTGCGCCTTTGATCAGAGAATTTCAGCAGCAGTGAGTGTCTGAGTCATGCATTTGTGGTCCCTGTCTCGCGGTGCCACCGGCGCCTCATCTAGCGCACATGTAACCTGATCTCTTTAGTTTCTTCTCTATCGTAGAATCCAGGATTGAACTCCGAAGTAGATGGGGAGGAGTGGGGGGTAGTGGAGCATCCACAGGGACAACACATCATGAAGAACCTCAGTTACTGCATAGGGTGAGTAACCGTCTCTTCTTCTTCTTCGAGTGATGTCCTCTGGATACTCCACTTCAGATGACTGTAGAGCAGTGTCCCACTTTGGATGGAAGGAGCTTCTGAGTTGCATGAGTGAGTGAAGATAACACTATTAGTTCTAGCAGTGCATCTGAGCCTAAGCTCTGGACAATTGCATACTATTTTGTGAACATATTTTCAGAGGCCCAGATAGCAGCTCTACATATGTCTATGCGTGGAACATTGTTCAGAAAGGCTACTGAAGTTGCTATCAATCTGGTAGCATGAGTTCTGATCCCAGATAGGGGTTGCAGGTTCTTTTGCCGGTAACAGAGATGAATGATAGTCTTTGTGTGGAGATTGTGGATCCTTTAGAAGTTCTGTAGTGGAAATGAAAAGTCTTCGGGATTTTCTGAAAGGCTTAGTTCTGTCAAGGTAGAATGCTAATGCATGTCTGATGCCCAGAGTATGTATTTCAGAGTCCTGTGCACTCCTGTGTGGTTTGGGAAAGAATGATGGGAGATGGATTGGCTGATTTATGTGGAAGAATGAAGATATTTTAGGTATAAATTTGGGATGTGGTCTTAGGGTGACCTTGTCCTTGGAAAAAAATGGTATAAGGTGGGTGGGCCATCAGGGCCCGTAGCTCACCCACATGGCAGCCTAATGCAATAGCTACTAAAAATGCCACCTTCATTGAGAGGTGTGTTAGAGAGCATGTCACTAAGGGTTCAAACAGGGGCCTGGTGATGCACCGTAACACAAGGTTTAGGTCCCATGGTGGCGTGGGTGCATAGATTTCGGGGTAAACATTCTGAATGTCCATAAGGAAGCTTTTGGTAATTGGGTACACAAACAACGATGTCTCGTCGATCTTATGGTGGAAGGTGGTAATAGCCGCTAAATATACTTTGATCGAATGAATGGATAGTCTAGACTGTTTCAGCTCCAGGATGTAGTCCAGTATCAATGGCAGAGGTGTGGAAACTGGAGGAATTCATTTGTCTTGGCACCATATGGAGAAGTTCTTCTATTTCTAAAGGTAAGTATCGCGCGTGGTTGATCTTCTTTTATTTAGTAATACGTGTTTAACCTGTTCTGAACAGGCTAGTTCATCATGATGGAACCATGTAGGAGCCACACCTTCAGGTGAAGACTCTCCAGATTTAGATGGTGTATCTGTCCGGAGTTCTGTGATGGAAGGCCCTGCTGGAGTGGGAGAATGCGTGTTGCACATACTGTCATCCGCATCAGGTAAGAGTACCAAGTCTGTCTGGGCCATGTTGGGGCTATCAGTATGACTTTTGCTTTGTCAAACCTATTTTGTGTATCATCCTTGATAACAGTGGTATCCATGGGAATGCATATAGAAGTGCTGCTTCCCATTTTGGTTTGTCTTCTCTTGGTTGCAGGCATGTAAATTCCCAGAGTATAGAGGGTTGTATGGGAGTCTTTCATCGCATGGAAGACTTCATCGGTCTTTGCAGGAACAGTTTCTGTTCATCAAACAGGAGGTCCTCCACAGTGGACTGTATCTCCCTAGGAGAGCCCAAAAAATGGAGCCTGGATGCCAGGCGCAAAACAACCACAGTGGCTGTGGATCTTGCTGCTGTGTCTTCCATGTCTAAGGCTGCCTGTAATGTGGTTCTGGTCACAATCTGTCCTTCAGATATAAGAGATTTAAAATGGCCTGTTTTGTCCTCCGGGACAGCGTTAATAAAGTCCATAAATTTTGAATAGTTGCTGTGCTCATATTTTACTAATAGGCCCATGTAGTTGGCAACCCAAAATTGCAGAGTTGCTGAGGAACAGACCTTGTGGCCGAAAAGGTCTAGGCATTTCCACTTTTTGCAATTAGGCATGGACCTGTATTGTTGCTATCTACCGTGGTGGTTGATGGGATCAACTACGAGATAATTTGGTGCAGGGTGGAAAAATCCATACCTTTTGAGGGTACATAAATATTTTTTGTCATCCCTCTTAAAGGTAGGTAGTATGATCGCAAGAGTCTGCCAAACTGTTTTGGCTGGTTCCATTAGTGCATCATTGATTGGGAGCGCTATTTTGGATATCCTACAAATCTCGACTTCCAACAACTTATATTGCGCCTCTGAGACTTGCTCAAGAGGGATGAGTTATGGGTAGCAAATATATAGTGTCTTGTTCTAGAGCCTCCTCCCATTCCTCAGCTGTGTCTTCAGTGGGTTCTGACTGTGCGGGCACTGATGATGGTGGTGGAAATATAATCCCCTCCCTATAGGGGCTCAGGGGCTGCTGTGAGGCCTTCTATAAGTGGCCCATGGGTCCCAGTAAGGCCAGTGTGTTGTGAACAGCATAGGTGGGCCCATCCATGGGTGGCTATATCATGAGTGCATGTCTTATCCATAATAAGACCTACATTGTAGAGGTCCAGGTGTTGGCTGGGGAAGAGTGTCTTGAAGAGAAAACACCTTCTTCCACATCCTCCTCCTCCTCATTGGACAGAGGAGAGGCTAGCGGTGAATCAGATATTTCTCATACTGCATGCACTGGAGAACCATCAGCGCCAAAGAGTGGTGATTCCGGTATCAACAAGACTAAAAGGTCTTTATGATGAAGAAAGTGTTGCAATGCTGGTGGTTTCATTGCTGATGTATTTGGCACTGTAGGTTTTGGTGCAGATGGTAAAGTTGTCATCGCTGATTGCGTCGTTGCGGATGTGGTCATCAGTGCCACTGTAGCTAGTAAAATAGGCGGTAGTGGCATCACCTGTGGTGAAGGTCTGAGTGCTGCTTCCTTAAGCAGTGTTGACAATGCTGTGGTGGAGGAGGTAGGCAGGCTTGCTCTTGCCTCTCGACTCCAAGTCAGTGTGCCTGAGATTGGCAGAGGCCACTGTGTGGGCAGTGCTGAAGGATCCCAGTGTCTCATAGGTACTCAGCTGTGGTGTGGTCAGTACCGAGGAAAGAGACTGAGCCTGAGACTATTTATTTTTGGTCGACTCTCTCTGAGAAGTTGCCGCTCTTTTTCTGGTTGACTTTTTAGAAGAATAAGCCTTCCTCTGTGATGAGGGTGAGGTCTCCAGGGACCATTGTCTAGAAGGGGTTTTCTGGCCAGGGTCTGCAGCTGGATGCAGGGACTCTTCCATGAGAATGAGTTTGAGACGTAAGTCTCTGTCCCTTCTAGCGCAAGAATTTAGGTTGCAGCAGTGGGCATATTTCTGAGGGATGTATGACTCACCGAAACAGTGGACAGACCGTCCAATACTGGCACGGTGTTCTGGGATGAAAGGCAGTGCTTGAATCCTGGTGAGCCAGGCATAGCTTGAATAACTGTGGTTCACCCGTAAGGGTGAGCCCTAACTAATCTAAGGAAAAAGTTTGGTTTGGGTTTTTTGGTTTTATTTAAGGGCTAGAGTAACGGGGAAGAGAGGGTAAGTACCTAACTATTAAATTAAACTACTCTAGATAAACTAGTTCAACACTAAACGAGCTAACTGTAACACTGTTGGGAACTCAGTCTCAGGCTGACAGTTGAGAAGGAACAGAAGGGGTCACATTGTGCGTGCTAGATGAGACACCAATGGCACCGCGAGATGTGGACTGCGTATACACGACCCAGACGGTCACTGCTGCTGAAATTCTCTGATTGAAGGTGCAGGACACACCAACACCTGAAATGGAGCACCCATAGTTTGAAGAAGAACCCAATATTTACAGAAAGAGACAAAAAAAATTAAGTCACCCAAGTTTTGTTGCAGAATTGGGCTGAATCAACTGGGTTTTGTCATAATAGAACACAGCAACTGCACTGAAACAAAGATGTTTACTTTCTTGGTAGCAAAGCTGATTAAAGAGAAAGCAAGTGGGTCAGTTTCAGCAATGAAAGTACACTTAGCTGAGCTTTCTAGATAAAAGTAGGAAAAAATGTACAAGGCCAAAAGTCGGTCCTGTTCTAATTTGAACACAATGAGCACTTACAGTGAGGTTCATAGGGAGGAGGGGGATCTCCACAAGGAACACACTCCATGTCTTGAAAGCCGCCAAGCTTCGTCTTCCTGTAAAATCTAGAAGATAAAAGAACACCTTGTAAGTATTACTTTTTTATTACAGTAGAATCTTTACTCCTAGGGGAATTTTGCACTACTCTACATGCGCAGAATTCATGTCCCCCACAGATTTTTTTTCTCTCCATGGAAAATACATTCTTCTGGAGAAGTGTTGCAGTTACTTCTTTCACCCACCAGGAGCTATTATGGCACCAGAACAGAGGCAACTTGCTCAGCCAATCCCAGAGAGAGACAGGGAGAGGCTGAATTCCTCACAGCACTCTGCCTGCGGGGCCAGATGAGGAAGCATAGAATATTGGGGGGTGGGTGCAAGATAGACAGAACAAGGCACACGGGGCTGCTAGGAGGTCAGCCTGGGATTCAGAAGGACTAGTAGAGGTGCAGGGACACATAGGGAAGGGGCAGATGTGGTTGACTGAATGGGGGAGGCTAGGGGTCAACCAGGATCTGCATGGGAGAGGCTTCCCAACTCCCCTGCCCAAAATAAACCTGTTCCATACTTCTCCCACCCATACCCAACAACCCTCCAGGTTCACTTCCTGGCTCCTGCCCAGCAATTACTTCCCTCTGCCTCAGTCCTCAGATCCTCCATTATCCCTGACTCCCCCAAGCCTTTGCACTGCTTCTGAGGGGTATGGGAAATACATTTCTGTATTGAAGTTTAACTGAATTATTACTCAAAGTTCTGTATTAATATGCCTACTAAGGAATCTATTTGTCAAAAAACATTTCCTGAATCTTTTTTTGTTGTCTGTATTGTTACAGATATACTTGCTGTCAGATATTTTGAAATAAATTAGCAAAATAATTGAAATTGGTGTGATTATACTGTGTTATTTTGACAAAAAAATTCAGAATTTTACAGCATTTTAAAATATTGTGTGCAGAATTTTTAATTTTTGGCAAAGAACTGTCTGGGACAGAATTGGAGGATTGCTTACAATATGGCTAGTTTATAGTTATGTAGAATGACATCTGAAAAGTATTAAAAAAATTTAAAAAAACGGTTACTAACCTTTCCATGACTGTTATTCTGTGAAATGTGTTGCTCATGTCCATTCCCATGTAGGGATGTATATGCCGCACGCACTGTTACTGGAAGGTTTTTCACTCAGAGGTATCTGTTGGGTCAGATTGGCTCTGGCACCCCTTGGAATCAAGCATGGTGCTGTATATAGGAGCCTGCCACCCCCTCATTCCTTCTTGCCAGCAACTCTGACAGAGTGGTAGAAGGGCAGGTTTGGTAATGGACATGAGCAACATATCTTGAAGAACAATGGTTATGGAAAGGTTACTAACAGTTTTTGATTTGAGTGCTTGCTCATATCCATTCCCATATAGGAGATTTCCAAGCAAATGCAGGAGGTGGGTCCAGAGTCAACAACAAGTGACTGTAGCACTGCTCTGCCAAATCCAGCATAATTTGTAGCCTGTTGCATGATGGCATAGTGGGTTGCAAAGGTGTGGACTGAAGACCACGTTGCCGCTCTACAGATATCCTGAATGGGAACATGTGCCACAAATACCATTGAAGATGCTTGCACCATTGTGGAGTGTGCCGACAATGCTGGAGCAGGGACTTTCGCCAGGTCATAGCATGTGTGAATACAAGAAGTAATCCATGAGGAAATTCTTTGGGCCGAGACAGGGAGGCCCTTCATCCTATCAGCCACTGCCATGAAGAGCTGAGTAGTCTTCCTAAACAAGCTGGTCCTATCTATGAAGAAGGCCAGCGCTCCTCTAGTGAATGGAACCTCTGCTCCTGGCTACTGGCAGGTGGCTTCAGGAAGAAGACAGGGTGGAAAGTGTCTTAGTTATTGTGGAGCTGCAATACCACCTTCGGGAGGAAGACCGTGTGGGGGTGCAGCTGGATCTCATCCTTGAAGAAAACCATGTAGGGTGGTTCTGAAGTAAGGGCCCTAATTTCTGAGACTCTCCTGGCCACGGTGAAGGCCATGAAGAAGACCATCTTCCATGACAAGTAGAGCAAACAGCATGTCACTAAGGGCTCAATGGTTCCCTCTGTGAGTCTCGAGGGAAACAAGTTAAGGTCTCAAAGTGGGATTGGCTCTCTCATGTGCAGGTACAGCCTGTCCAGTCCTTTAAGAAAGTGGCTACAGAGTGTGTTAGCAAAGATGGACCTGCTGCTCATGCTTGGGTGGAAGGCTGAGATAGCTACAAGGTGCACACTAATCAAAGACACCGACAGCCCTTGCTGCTTTAGATGTAACAAATAGTCCAGAATACACGGTATTGTCATTTGCATGTGCAAGATCCCCTTCTGTCCTGCCTTGATTGAGAACCTTTTCCATTTCACCAGGTAGGTGGCCCTGGTGGATGCTTTCTGCTACCTAACAGAAATTCCTGTACTGGACCTAAGGATGCTGACTTCAAAGGATTCAGCCTTGGAGCTTCCAAGCCATCAGGTGAAGGGACTCATGGCTCAGATGAAGGAGACATCAACAGCTGTGGTCTCCTGAATGGAACGCCTGCGCAAACCACCTCTGGGGGCAACCACCAGATGAGAGCGTTGAAATGTGAGCACTTTGTCCAGGCAGTCCTGGCCTGGCCGGTACACTGTCGCTAGCCAGGCCTGAAGCAGTCTGAGTCTCAAACTCATGTGCTTTACCACATATGTGCACAATGCCATGTGCCCCAAGAACTTCGGGCAGGTCCTCGCAGTGGTAGTGGGATGTTTCCTGAGGTTCTCTGTGTTTGAACTCAGTGTCTGGAACCTGGCTTCTGGTAAGAAGGTCTTGGCCTGGACTGAGTCAAGAATGGCCCCTATGAACTCAAGCCTTTAGATGGAGATAAGGGTTGACTTTTGCGCATTCAGCAACAAGCCTAACCTCTGGAAGGTTGACAATATTAACTGAATGTGTGCTTCCATTCTCTGGACCTGCCTCTGACCAGCCAGTCATCGAGGTAGGGATACACCTGTACTCTTCGTTTTCTCAAGAAGGCAGCAACTACCACCAGGCACTTTGTGAAGACCTGAGGGGCCATTGATAGGCCAAAAGGTCAGAGTGCCCACACCATGGCCTCTGCCAATCTCAGGCACACTGATTTGGAGTTGAGAGGCAAGAGCAAGCCTACCTCCTCCACCACAGCATTGTCAACACTGGTTAAGGAAGCAGCACTCAGACCTTCACCACAGGTGATGCCACTACCGCCTATTTTACTAGCTACAGTGGCATTGATGACCTGTCCCACAATGAACCACAGGAATTGTCTGTGGTCCGGGACTAAGGATATGTGAAAATATGCGTCCTTCAGGTAGAGGGCGACATACCAGTCTTCTGGATCTAAAGAGGGGATAATGGAGGCCAGGGAGACCACGTGGTTCTTCAGCTACTTCATGAATTTGTTGAGGTTTCGCAGATCCAGAATGAGTCTGAAACTGCCTTTGGGGATTAGGAAATATTGGGAGTAAACCCCGTACCCCTTAACTCCAGAAGAACCTCCTCTACCGCTACCACTTGCAGGAGCGTTCGCACCTCCTGAATTAGAAGTTGCTTGTGAGAAGGGTCTCTGAAGAGGGATGGGGAGGGAGGGTGAGAAGGAGGGGAAGAACTGAATTCCAGAGTGTATCCTAGTCCTATCATGCGTATCATTTAGCACCCAGCGGTTTGAGGTGATATGGGCCCATGCCCCGATAGAAGTGGGATAGCCGGTCCACTAAGATAGTGGGTCCAGGTATAGCTCAGATATGCCATCCTTGGGTGCACCCTCAAAATGCCTGCTTGGAGCTAGCTGACTGCCTGGTGAGCACAGATCCCTGGGTCAAGGAAGGTTGGGGAGGAGGCCTCCTCTTGTAATTACTGCCTTGCTTCCTACTATAGTCCTGCCTCGGTTGTGACTGGTAGAACAGAGATAATGGTTGCGGCTTGAAATGTTTTCTCAACAGGGCCAGGGTGTGCAGATCCAATGATTTCAGTGCAGCCATGGAGTCCTTCAAGCTGTGCAGCTTAGCATCTGTTCGCTAAGAAAATAGCACTGTGCCTTCAAAAGGCAGGTCTTGGATAGTCTGAGGCACCTCATGAGGGAGGCTCAAGGCCTGTAGCCAAGAGGCTCTTTGCAAAACAACTGCTGAGATGGCTACGTCCAGAGCTGCCTGCAGGGATGCCTTGGCCACCGCCCTGCCCTCCTTGACCAAGGCTGAGAATTCTGCTCTGGACTCCTGGGGCAATAACTTTGTCATTGCTCTCCAGTATTAAAATCGTATTGGCTAAGGAGCACCTGCTGATTTGCAACGTGAAGCTGGAGCCCCCTTGTAGCATAGATCTTCCTGTCAAGGAGGTCCAGCTTTTTGGCATCCTTAGCCTTCGGGGTAGGACCCCATTGCCTCTGTCACTCTCGCTCATTTGCTGCTGAGACTACTAGGTACCCAGGAGGGGGGTGAGTGTAAAGATATTCAAACCCCTTCAGTGGGACAAAGTATTTTCTCTCCATCCTCTTTGCCGTAGGTTGCACAGAGGATGGAGTCTGCCACACACTTAGATTGGTTCTAAAATGGCACTATTTGGGGTACCTGGATGGACCTGATGGTGCCCAAATGTCCACCAGGGAGTGGGAGGTCTGTGCAACTTCCTTCACCTGTATCCACAGGTTTGGGCAACCCTCTTTAGCAGCTCCTGATGGGCCTTGTGGTCATCTCAAATGAGTGCCCTTGAGGTTTCCATGCCCGCCTTATCCAGTGAGGAGGAAAGAGGATCCTAGGACCAGTACCAGTCTTTGTTTTTGTCTGTTTGCTTCTGACGGGTCCCTCAATACCTTCCCTGAAGCACGGTACCTGGCTCAGTGCCTTGGTCCAGTCCCTGCATCGCTAGAGGAGGTGGTTGTGGTGGGGCTCTTCTCTCTGAGGCCTCCCAATAGTACCTCCTTGTCTGAGGTCCTTGGACCTGATGAAAAACCCACAGAGTCCAAAAGGGCCATTGCACGGGCATTTGCCATTATGCTGGCCAGCCTATAGGTGTGAATCCTTGGTTCATATAATCCATTCAGTACTGTTGGCACAACTGATTCTGGCTCCTTCTTGAGGCATAGGACTCAGGCTCTGAGTCTGATGCCAAGGATTCACTACCCAGAGACCGGGGAGGGGAGGTGCCGGATGGTACCAGTAAGCGGCACTGGGCTAGGGGAGACCTATGCTGCTGCCTCATTGCCAACTTCCCTTTGGACGGCACCTGTGGCATCAGTACCATAATTGTCCTTGCCTCCAGTGCTGGCTTGTGTCTAGATGGTGATACCGGGAGGGACATCAGATCCTGTCTTGCCTGGAATGCCTTAGTTGTGGACAGGAGCGCCAGCCCTGCACTCCTATGGCTCTTCGACGGGGGAAACCCAATAGCACTGGACTTGACAGCTCTCTCTCTGGTCCGGAGTCAATGGTGCCACAGCAGCAGTCATTGAGCCAGAGTGGCCCTGGGTGGGTCTAACACTTCCAGAGTCCTTATGACCGGCAGGCTTTGGGGTAGAGGAGCACCCCCCTTGTCTGTTTTACGCTGTTTCTTGCACAGTACCAGAAAATGGGAGCAGTGCTGCATGCTCTCCTGCACCGACTTTCTCTATACCGGTGAACTGTGGAAGTGCTGGGAGTCATGTGACACTGATGAGGAGTCTCTTCTCGGTGCCGAGGAGGCCAGGCTGCAGTGTCTGTCCCTCATGGAAACTGGCACACTACTTATAGAGGAAGAGGTGCTTGGTGCCAAGTCAGGGTGACCTCGCTCCAGGGAATGAAGAGCCCATATCCATCAGGAGGAACTTAAGTCTCTGCTCCCTTTCCTTTTGAGTCCAGGGCTTAAAACCTCTATAGATCCTGCAACGATCATGCAGGTGGGATTTGCCCAAACACTTGGGTTGAGTGCGGATCACTGAGAGGCACAGGCTTGTGGCAAGCCTCGTATGACTTAAAACTCGGAGACTGAGGCATGCCCCAATGCCGGGGTGGGAAAGCAGGGTCCTACTCTATACTAACAACTATTAACTAACAGCAAACATGAACTACTAAAATTTTAAAGCTATTTACAGGAAAAAATACAAAGTCCACTGGGGAGAGAACTTGCAGAGCAAGAACGAGCAGTTCCGGCGATTGTCACAGGTGGAAAGAAGGAAGTGAGGAGGTGACAGGCTCCTATATACAGTGCCATGAAGGTGTGACTCCAGGGGGCACTGGAGCCGACCCAACAGATACCACTCAGGGAAAAAATGTTCAGCAATGGTGTACATGGTGTGTGCACACATACATGTGAATGGACATGAGCAAGCACTTGAAGAAGAACATGCTACCCTGCAAAACCTTCAGAAAAGCAAGATGATTCTCTCAAACACAATTCTGTTGTGAACTGTACAAGAAGTGAACTAGGAGAATGTTTATGTTACAAAACTCATCAAAGAATGAATATGAAGTAGCCAAGTCACCCCATGATCCATGTTTCACCCTCACTCCATTCCCTTTTGTGCTATCACTCATATCATATTTATATTCTGGACTGTAAGCTTTTGGGGGCAGGGACCTGTCTATTTATTTATGAGGCATTTAGCACATCTGTGGGCATGGTACAAATAAAATATGATAAATCTACAACTTGAATCTGTCACCCATATTAGAGTTTATTCGCAAACAAGCTAAATAAAAACACGGGGTTGAAACATAGGGCATGAGGAGTAAGTCAGATGGCTATAAGGAGAAACAAATGAACAAAAAAATAAACAAAGAAAAAACTCCTGAACAAACAAATCAATAAACTACCCCCAAAAATATAAAACCCAAACACCATAACCCAAGCAGAGATTTGACCCTGAAAAGAGAGAAGAGCCGAGACTTTATGAACTTTGCTACTGATTTGGTGCACAATGCTCAGATGCTAGCTATGGTGATGGGCATCAGGATACAATCTTAAAACAGATAAGAGAAGTAGCAGAGTTTGATAAATAAGAACTTCCTAATATGCTTTTGAGAGTTAGGTTTTAAAATAACCTGTGCCAGAGTATAACAGCCTACAACACCTCACCAACTTATTTAGTTTTGTTTTGAGCCTTGTACTAGGTTTGAATCATGTAAATTGTGGTTTCTTCAAGGAAACTTCTTGGATTAAATGTTTACTTTGATGTGACTAGCACACTTATGATCTATCTAAAATAACATGAAGTATTGATTGTACTGGCACCAGGTTGGTGATAATGTGATTGCCTACAAATCAGACAAAAACTCATCATTGATGCACCCATTAAAATAAAATGGGTGCTCAACAGCTCAACAAAATCAACAGCTCAAAATCAACAGCTCAACAAACTAGTTTGATGCTGTGATATGAACAGAGGAAGCACACATTAGATAGAATAGAAGGATGTTAAAAGCCAGTATGCCACTGCAATACAGACCATTGCTGAGATGCAAAACTCAATTCTCCTTAACCATAGGCTAAACCATTTAGCTAGTTATGCTTTGCATAGTCTTTAAATTAGTCATTTTTTGTTATGCTTAATTCCTCTCCATTTTCTCTATTGAATGCATCTCATATTATTTAAACAAACTGGAATTGTTGTTGCTTAGGCATTGCTAAGTGTTCCTAGAGGAAGAAAACTCACTTCTGGATTCAGGATAGAGGTAAAAGTTTGCACACTCTCTCAAAGGCACAGGTAGCCCATGTCCAAAAGGAGCTAAAAATGCCTGTGTGGGCATGGGCATGTTGGTATGGGTACATGTGAAAACCTAATTAGGAGCCCTTTAGTGATGGAATAAAATACATGACTCATAGGTAGGACAATAATCTGAATTGCTATACAGTTGCCAAGAAGGAATAAAATGGTGACTTAGTCCTTGGCACTTATTTATTGTATTTATTATGGTAATGCCTAGGGTCAACAATCATCGATCAGGATCCTGAGGTAGTAGGTGCTGTAAAAACAAATCACAAAAACAGCCCGTCACAGATAATTTACAATCTAATTTTACAAATTGATGAGACAGATTGATAGTGTGGGACTAACAAGATGAGACAAACTCAGCAAGGTCTGTGAAATAACCATAAGTCCCAGTTTGTCACTTGTTTAGTTAAAAGGAGATTTGCAACACTGATGCCATATTGATGAATTGATCTGTGCATTTATTTGACCAATCATCAGTGAATTTTGTCCAAATCCCTTAATGTTCAATAGTTGACAACCCCCAAGATCACGCTCACTGATTCATCAATTTAGTGTAAGAATAAGGAGGATTGAGCACAAGCCATCACCACCAGTCTTGAGTTAAAAATAATAAATAAAAATAATCAAGGCTGGGCAGTGGCCTTGGGGTAGTGGAGGTAAACAAACAAATATTTTGGCCAGTGATGAAGAAAATAAATCAAATGTTTATAAATTTGTGACCAACAGTCCTAACAATCTTCTAGACCTAATGGTAGCTATGGAATGAATCTGTATACCATAAGAAATAGCACTGTGATCCTGCAAAGACTTATACATGCACTCAACTTTACACACTGAGTAACTGCATTGATCTCAATGGAACTACTCACAGTGGGTAAACTTGAGCATGTAAACAAGTCTTTAGAGGATCAGGACCTAAATGATTAACATTCTCAGCTGCTATAATGACCACTTATAACTTATCAAACTTCACTCCAGACACTGCCTCAAGTTATATTGTATTGGGGTCGGGGAAATAAGGCACAAACAAGATGGGCCCCAACCCAAGTCACTAAAGTTAACAGGACTCTTTCAACTCATTTCAAGGGATCAGGTCTTATAAGCATAATTCAATCTCTCACTGTTGTGGCCATTATTTTTCAACTCTCTGTCGCTGTAGACTGAAAACTTCTTGGGAAGGGAATCTGTAGCTTTATTACTTTGTAAAGCACAATGCATATAGATATAAATAGTAAGTTTTACTCCTTCTTGGTAAGATTTTCAAATGGGTACTCTAGCTGAATAACACAACCTATTCAAGTCCCATAGAAATCCTATTTCTAGAGATCATGAGAATTAGAACTAGAAATGAGTACACCTCTACCCCGCTATAACACGGTCATGGGGAGCCAAAAATCCCTACCGTGTTACAGCTGAAACCCCATTATATTGGGGTAGGGGCGGCAGGGCTCCGGCGGTGATTTAAAGGGCCCAGGGCTCCCCACAGCAGCTGGCGCCCCAGACCTTTTAAAGCACCGCCTGAGCCCCGCTGCCTCAGCCCCGGGGTAGCAGCGGCAGGATTCCAGCAGTAATTTAAAGGGCCCGGGGATCCCCACAGCAGCCGGAGCCCTGGACCCTTAAAAGTGACGCCGGAGCCCCGCTGCTACCGTGCTATACACGAACCTGTGTTATATCGGGTCGCGTTATAGCGGGGTAGAGGTGTATTAACTTTCGATCAGGATAAGAAAATATAAAGATTTAGTTCTTTCTCACTTACATTAAACCATTGCAGGTAATTCACAGTACACTGTGTAAATGATATCAATATTAGTGACTATACGCATTCATAGGACCAAATTGTGCCTTCTGTGGTAGGTGACATCCCATTCAAAGTCAGGAACACAGCATTCACACTGAACACAGAATTTATCTCCCTATTATCAAATCTTAGGATGTAAAAACCTGATGATTAAACAAATTTAATATTTTTCAGAAGTAAAATAATATATTCATAAATATCACAGTGATAATGAGACCTGTAAGGGTTAACCCACAGATGAAGTTTCAAGATTAAAGAGGTTTCATCAGAATTTAGAAAATATTTTGACTTCAGTGTTGGGGTGATAATACATTTATAATAATTTTTAAATTGGTTTGGAGAGGTAAGAGGAAGAAGTCAAATTGGAACTTATTTGCAGTTTGGAAATGTCTAATCAGATGTTGAGTTCTTTAAGAAATAACAACAGTAATAATAATACTTAGCATTTTATCGCACTTTATGTATTCAAAGCACTGTACAGACACTGATAATATTATTATCCCGATCTTACAAGTGGGAAAACAGATAGATAAGTGAAGTGATTTGCTCAGGGCCATACACTAAATTGCTGACAGAGTCAGAATTAGTACTCTGGGTTTTCTGATTCCCAGTTATGTACTCATTTCTCCAGATCACACAAACAAGTAAATATTAATGCAACTTGTTTTAAATTTTGTATTTCAAGTTTCATCTACAGAAAATGACTTACCCTGGTAAGCAGTCCCCACACACTGCATTGCTGGTGGCAGAACAGTTGGACTTCTGAAACCGGTTAACTACTGCACAGTCCAGACAAGGTTTGCACTTCTGAAATCCCCAGTCCTCCTTGAATCTGTTTAGCCTGCATGTCATGCACTGTGCATCCTCCCCATATCCAAAACCGCATTCCTGCAGGGATTAACAAGCAATAGCAAGCTATTCAAACATTGAATGTGTGAATAAGGAGAGACTTCTGGGAGTGTAATTATTACTGAGAGTTGGTCTTTCTAGAGACAAAAGCCATCTTTTCGGCAAGTTCAAATGTGTCTTCCACTGCTAATAATCTCCCTTACTTCTATAAGTAATACTGAGTCATTCACTTTATTTGAGAAACCACTGAGCATTTCAATGATAATGGTCTTCAGGGACTCCAACTGCGTCATTACTAGCAGCTTATGGTAGAATTATTGAGCTGTCTGTTTTTTAATTAAGCTGGTCATGCGAATGTGAAGAACCTGGGACGAATGCAGTATTTGGGCACTTATTCATTTACAAAAACAGGAAAGAAACACTTTGATATTAAGGTGCATATCTAAGGTGAACAAAGTTAATTGCTGAAGAGAGGACAAATCTTCAAAGGTTTAAAAGCTCTGTTGGCAAATACAACATAGGGCTAGTTAATGGACACAGAGAACAAGGGCTTGAAATGTTCATTACCCACTAAGAATTTTAGTAATTTAACAATCTCCTAGTTAACCAATAGTTTCCAGTAGAACCAGTAGTTCTCCTAAAAGAGAGTAGTAGGGAATGAGCGTTTCACAACACTGAGGAACTCGGAACAAAACTTAATGCAGCCACTAGATGAAATAAACTTGAGTGGATTCTGTGCTGTTTTTTGTTCTGGGGGATGTAAGAACAATCTACAAAATGAAATCCTTCCATCCCAACCAGTCACATCCTCTTAGCCACACATGGATACCTCCTCAAAGGGACAGCAACCACTATAGTACACAGGTGATGCTTTCTCAAACACCCCCTTTTCTCCTCAGGCATGGGGAGACCGTCAGTAGAATGCCCTCAGTAGATACAAGTTTTAAAGACACAACAAAGGCCCAAACTGTTTTGAGAGAGAGAGAAACAGATATTGTAAATGCACAATACTAAAAAACCCACCCCTTCTCCCAAAAAAACCCGTTACTTACCTGTTTTGTAACTATTGTTCTTCAAGATGTGTTGCACATGTCTTTTCATTGGTGATGTGTGCATGCTCAGCGCACTGAAGCAGTCTGTGTACTGGGTGTGCATGTGCCTACAGTGTAATGGACATGTGCAATCACTTGAAGAACTGCACATTTATAAAGATTTTTAGTCACAAACTAAAGGCCAGATTGTGCAAAAAAGAGAGAGAGAGAGAGAGAAAGGCTGTACTCCCCTAGAAAAACATTGGTGAATGAAAAATGGAATCCTTAGCACTAACCATCTAGACTGCCTGCAGACCTGGGCTGTGGCCACTAGCAGAGACACTGCGGAAGATTAGAGGATTCTGACTATTTTTTCTACCTCAGAAGAGATTTTTGTTCAACCGCTCAAGACATTGAACAAGCCCATCCTCATTTTCCCATTCTGTAGCAAAATTACGAGATCTGCCATAGAACTTTTCTTCAGCTTGCATGGAAGGGTACAGATGGACACTCAGATATACACACAGATCTATACAGGATATAAACTGTATATTGTGTATTCATGTCATTTTATGTACCTATTTATTGTGCAGCTAAACATAATTTTGCACAAACAGCTGTTAAAATGTTATTTATATTGCAAAATCAAGCACTCAAAAGTTGTGAAATTCCACATTTAAGGTTGCATGGGCAACCATAGTTCTTGTTTATCCAGCCTTGCACAGAATGAGGGGGGAAAAACGGTATGTGAGCATATCATTGAAAGACTGTATCAAAATGCATACACACAAGGGGCACAATTTCAGACATCCACACAACCGTCAATATGGCATTTTCCATCTGGCCTTCTTCTCTCTCTCTCTTGACCCCCAGAGTTGAAGTAGATCCTGCACTGGAGGGAGGGTAGGGTATATAAATGGACCAACTGGGGCAATGTGCAGGTAGTGGCCCTGATTGCTGTTAGTGCTTCTACAGAACTTTTCAAAAGGTTCCCACAGATTTCCAATGGCCTTAGTCACAAGCTATGTCTACATCAGTTACTCCTGACGGCATTCTGCACCAAAAAAATCTGTACACAATATTTTAAAATTCTTCAAATTTTATTTGTCAAATGAATATGGAGGCTCCAGCAACGCATTGGGGAGCACAGGCCACTGGCTGCACAGAGGTGGGAGATCACTGTGCAGCTCCCCCCCGGGACATGGACTCAGTGGTGAGGCTGCACCCAACCCTGACACAGCACAAGGACCGGGCCTGCCCCAGAAACACCCTAGGGCCCTCCCCTCCATGCCAGGTGCACCAGGTGTGGGCAGGCAGGCTCAGCAAGGCAGGTTCCAAGTATGGAGAGGCTTAGTGTGGGGGGGATGCATGTGTGGGTTGAGACGGTTCTGTTTGGGGCAGTCTGGGTACAGGCAGCTCAATGGGGGATTCGGGTGTGGGGGGAATCTGGATGCATAGGGGCTTGTTAGGGGTTTCTGGGTGCAACAGTAATGGGACTCTGCAGGGGGGTTCAGGTGAAGGTGGGGGTTGGGGCTCAGCGGGGCGGGGGAGTGCTTTGGGGGGGATAACTTGGCAGAAAGGTGTGGGGAGCTCAGTTCGGGGTCCAGATGCTGGGGGAGTGGGGCTCAGTGGGGTGGCAATCCAGGTATAGCTGGCTGGGGCTCGGTGAGGTGGGGATCTGGGTGGCTTGTCAGGGTGGTTCAGATGCAGGGGGAGTGGGGCTCAGCAAGGGGGGATTCTGGGTGTGGGTGGGTGAGGCTTGGCAAGAGAGTCTGGGTATGAGGGGGTCTGGATGCACGTGAGTTAGGCAAATGGGGGAGCAGCTCTCCATACAGGGATTCTGGCCCCAGCAGCTGAGGAGCAATGGGTGTAGGAAGAGGGGGGAGGGTATGGGGGATATTGCAGAGCTTCCTGCAGCTGGGGGAGAGATCTGGGGATGGGTCTGACCCGGCCCTGGATGCTGTGCAGCGGAAGAGGAAGTCTCATCCTCCCCAGCCAAGCTAGGACTAGCAGCTGAGCCGGGTGCAGGGTAGGAGCCTCCAGCCGGGTCTTCCCCAGTCCTGCCCCCTCCCCCACAGTGATTTACCTGTATACTGGCTGCCCTGGACACCCAAAATGTACTTCTGCAGAGGGTCGCATGACTGCTCTTGTGGCTTCCCTTTGCTTTCCCCGTCAGAAAGTCATTTTTCTGATGGGGAAGCAAAGAAATCTGCAGGGGACATAAATTCTGTGCATGCGCAGTGGTGTAGAATTCCCCCAAGAGTAATCAGTGTGTCCACAGAATCATACTTCAGTAGTATTTGTTAGAAGTGTTTGGGCCCAGTGCAAGAAAAACAAGGTCTCTTCCCCAAGGAGCACATAATCAAACAAATATTAATAAGCAGATATAAATATGATTTAACATTGTGACAAACAAACAACAAAAAACCCTCAATGAAAATGCCAAGTTAAAGCAGCTAGGACAGCAGGACAGGAGAGTGGTGTATCCAAAAATTACAAGTATTGAGAATATCAATTCATACACTAGTATAAGATACCTGAAATGGTGAGTTAAAGGTGGACTGCTAGCTTTATCTGAGAATTTTCTTTGTCACTTATCAAACACAGTGTAAGAGCAGTCTGTGTTAAAAAAAGGAAAATATCTCTGTAAGAGGTGAATTGGAATTGGTGGGATCAACAATGATTATCTAATTACTAATAATTAAAATTAACCCATTCTTATCTCTCATCAGAATATGTATGTTATGCTAAAGCTGGTTGTGGCAGTCGAGTTAAGAGTGTGTTGGAGTTTCCAGCTCAAAGAGAGTTTTAAACCTTTATTTTGAACAAGTTTCATAAGAATCGTAAACAAAATATAGAATGCAAACTTTGAGTACTCTTTGACATAGGCAGCTGGTTATATTCTTTTGTGGTGTCTGAGCTCCAGCAATATTCAGGGCTGGGGGCTCTGCTCCACCAATATCTGGAGCTGGGTCTCTCCCCCAGCCCTGTCTGGAGAGGGCCTCGGCCCCCGTAGGTCTCCCCACATTTTGGTGTGCTCTGCAATTCACCACCTCTTCCCTTCCCCCCCCTTGTCTGGATAACTTCGATTGTCCAGTGCTTTGTTTTCTTATCAAAAAGCTTTGTATTTCAATGTTCTATAGCAAAGTTTTACTATTAATTTTCTCACTTTATTATCTCTATTTGGGGTCCATAATTAACTCTTTTTACTTATATTTCCTCCAGGGGGAGGGATAGCTCAGTGGTTTGAGCATTGGCCTGCTCAAACCCAGGGTTGTGAGTTCAATCCTTGAGGGGGCCATTTAGGGATCTGGGGGCAAAAATCTGTCTGGGGATTGGTCCTGCTTTGAACAGGGGGTTGGACTAGATGAGGTCCCTTCCAACCCTGATAATCTATGATTCTATCTCAATCCCTGCCTGGAAGAAAGCGGCGCGCACCTCTCCCGTACCTGTTTGTGCTGCCGGAGTAGCACATTCCTATGCAGAGCGGCTTCTGGCAGCGTCTGCTGCCCCAGGGTCCTAGTGCCCCACATCTGCTAATGGCAGGGCAGGCTGCCCTTCCACCTGAGCCTCTCCAAACCCTCTGCCCCAGCCCTGTTTATATTCTCATGCACTTCAGCACAAACTTATTACTGGCCAAGGTCACAAACCTGAACAACAGAAAGCAATCAAGTTTGAGCTGCTGCACGCAACCCCTCCCTAATTTTTCAAATAGGTTAACAAAGAGTATGTCTACACTGCAATAAAAAACCTGCAGCACTGTCTCAGAGCCTGGGTCAGGCTTGGGCTGCAGGGCTAAAAACTGCACATAGACATTCAGGCTCAGGCTAGACCCTGGGCTGAGAGACCCTCCTCCCTTGCTGAATCCCAGACCAAGCCCGAATGTCTACACTGCAGTTTTACAGTCCCACAGCCCAAGCCCTAGTTCAGCTAACCCTGCCCAGCCACAGACATGCTGCAGATCTTTTATCTCAGTGTAGACATACCCAGAGAGATTATGCCAGGCAGTCAGGAACAGAACAACAGTCTCTATCATGGCAAACATACATCTTATCCACTCAGTTAATTACTTTCCAAACAGAATATTGAAAGCTCAAAGTCAGTTTCTAACAACTAAACTTACACTCTTCTCATAGAGCCAGGGATAGAATCAAGAATCAATTACGCTACTACTGACTAGTAAATAGTCGGGCAATCCAGTCAGAAAGTGTGTATCAAGTCCTCCTCTAGTGATTGGTTTGAAAAGAGATGAGCCAGGTGACAGGGTCCTCATCTAGGCTCAAACCCTGATGTTGACTTCTATGGAGAGAGATAGTTTACAGTTGTATGTGGTTCACACAGCGAGAAGACATCTTTAGAACAGGTCTTGTACCTAAAAACCATGGTCATCTGTAAATCATGGTGTGAATCACCAAAGTACACGCATTTGCTTTGCATTTTGATTTCACACAATGGCTGGCTAAAAGATTGAGAGGTATGCTTCACACTGGAAGGAACAGAGTACAGAGAGTAAGGAGGAGCAAATTAGACAAGTGGAGGAAGGGCAAGCCCCATGCTGCTGCAGCTGCTCCTGGCAGTTTCCAGATATCAATGAGAGGCTACTGCATATTTCAGGAAGTGAGAGATGACAGACTCCTTTATGGGGCTTCCCTCCACCTAACAGGTCATGTTGGCACTGCTAAATATGGTGGGTTACTCTTGGTGCACTTTCAGTAACCTCTAAGCAGGGATAAAATGTTTAGACCAGTGGTCCCCAACCTTTTCCAGGTGGTGGGCGCCGGATGACGAGCCACTGAGGACCGTGGCTGGTGGACAAGCACCACCGAAATTCCACCGAGAAGTGGCAACGTCAACAGGCGTCGCCGCCGAAATGCCACCGAAAATCAGCAGCATTTCGGCAGTGACGCCTCTTGGTGACACCGTTTTTCGGCGGCATTTCGGCAGATGCTTGTCCGCCAGCCAGTATGAGGGTGCACATAGACCACTATGACAGTTTTGCATGGTCCATAACGAAAGTACTAGCTGCTATATGTCCCAATAGCTGAAGACAGTTCTGGCCCATAGTTTGAAGGCTGATCTGGATTGTATTGACTATGTTGAATAGGGCCATGAATCTGTGCATTGGGAGGTAGGCTCTTGCCGCTATTGAATCGAAATGAGCTCTTATGAATTCAAAGTTTTGCACAGGGGGTAAGGTGGATTTTTGAATGTTCAATTGCAGGCCCAATTGGAGAAAAAGGTCTATGACCTTGCAAGTATTGGAGATCATCATCTCTAGATGAAGTGTGAGCAGGAGTCTTAGGTACTGAGTGAGAAGAGGTAATACTCTTCTTGCCGCCTCACTCTGTTCATGGTACTGATGACTTCTTGGAGCCTAGGACTTTATAGCCTTAGGTTTAACCATGCCCTTGGTACCAGAGGAACCAGCAGCCTCATGGGTATTGGGTCAGAGAGCAGTTCAAAGGGTGGACCTGTGAATGTTGACAGGAAAAAGTGGCGATCCCATTGAGTCACAGTTATAATGCCCAGTGACAAAGTCCCGATCAAGCACGTCATAAGTCTCACAGTAGCCAGGTGTGTAAAGACAATTGTCCCTCTGCTGGAGGAAGGCATTAATTGCTACTAAGTGTACTTGCAGCAAATTAAGGGCTAGACCTGAAGTTTTTAAGAAGAGGAGACAGTCTAGGATAACTGGAATACCTATGGCATCTAGTGATTGTTGGTGGTGACATGCCCAGGCCAAAGCACGCCACCATTTAGCCAGGTAGTAGGCTCTAGTAAAACACTTTCTATCTTGGTTAAGGATTTCCTGAACAGGTGTAAAGAATCCTGTGGCACCTTATAGACTAACAGACGTTTTGCAGCATGAGCTTTCGTGGGTGAATACCCACTTCTTCGGATGCAAAGAAGAAGAATCCGAAGAAGTGGGTATTCACCCACGAAAGCTCATGCTGCAAAACGTCTGTTAGTCTATAAGGTGCCACAGGATTCTTTGCTGCTTTTACAGAACCAGACTAACACGGCTACCCCTCTGATACTGAACAGGTGTGAAACCTGAACATTCTATTTCTGACACCCATCCAAATACCGGAATGAGCCAAGGTTGGGGTGCTTGATCTTGGGGTGCTTGACTCCACTTGAGTTAGGAGAGCCTGAAATGTTGTGGATCCTGATAGGTGAGCACGTGGGCATCACTGGGAGTTCCATGAACCAGAAATGTCTGGGCCAGTTGGGTCCTAGGAGGATCATGGTGGCTCTGTTGCAACTGATCTTCCATAGAAGTTGCAGTAGTAGAGAGATGGGAGGAAAGGCGTATCTGAGACCGTCCATCCAAGGAAGCAGGAGAGTGTTGCCCTGGGAATCATGGCCTATGGCTTCCCTGGGGCAATACATGGGAAGCTCTTTATTCATCTAGGATGCAAAGAGGTCCCATAGCAGAGTTCCCCATTGTGTGAATATATTGGTTAGAACTGTGATGTGGATCTCCCATTTGTGGTCTGCAGATAAACTTCTGCTTAACTTGTCTACAAGGGTGTTGTGTACACCTGGGAGATATGCGGCCTGTATCGTAATGTTATTTCTGATGCACCAGTTCCAAAGTCTGACTGCTTCTAGGCATAGGAGACAGGCTATTGCTCCTCCCTATTTATATACACCATTGTGGTGATATTGTCTAATATTACCTGTACATGGAGCAAGTGTATGAGGAGAAGGAAGGTCTTGCACACAAGACAAACGGTTCTCATTTCCAGAAAGTTTATGGTCCAGGTACCCTGAGCAATGTGGAAGTCCAGGTGAGTGTCCCACCCCATAAGGGAGGAGTCTGTCAGGATGGTGGCCCTTGGGCTGAAACATGTCCCCACCAGGATTTTGCTTGGGTTGGACCACCAAGCAAGGGAGGTGAGAACTCTGGTGGGAACAGTCATGGTGGGAGCCAATGCGATTCCTGTTTCGTCAGAAGGTGGAGTGTAGCCAAGTTTAAAGGCACCATAAGTAAAGTCTGGCGAATGACATAACGTAGGTGCATGTGACCTAACAGAGGAACACTGGCACACCACAGTTTGTGGTTTCTGGGTGATGCAAGGGATAAAGTTGCACATCACATAAAATCTGTCTGTGTAGAGAAAGGCTCTTGCAGAGGCTGAATGCCACCATTCTCCTACAAAAGTTATTGTCATAGTGGGTGACAAAACGAACTTCCCTGCATTTATGCAACAGCTAAGGTAGCAAGAAGGTACCAAAAAGAACCTGCAGCTGCTATGACTTCCTAGTGAGACTGGCCTACCAGGAGCCAGTCACCCAGGTATGAAAACACAGTATAGCCCTGATGTCGCATCTGGGTTGCTACTACAGTGAGAACTTTTTGTGCAGGTATGTAACAAGACTAAAATGGAGGATGTGAAACTGGTAGTGCTCTTGGCCAACCATGAGTAAAAGAATAAAAATAAGCTATAAGCAGTTTTAAAAATTGGTTTCGCATACACGGTGTAGTAATTTTTGTTAATACTGAGAGCTACAATTCTATTTAAAAAGGGACCACTTAAAATCACATTTGTCTAATTTTTTTCCCCAAACCTACTATTTTTACAAGTTAAACTACAATTACCGGAGCTCAAATTAGAGGAGAAAAAGGTTTTTTTTCCAGTTTGCTTACTCAGTACATTTGAAAGCACAGTGTAGAGTCAGTTCCACAATTGCTGCTGTACTATTGTATAGTTGCAACTGCTTGACCATAGATAAGGATTGCAACTGAGTTTCCATTTTTAATTCTGATTTTAGCTTCACTCTGAAATTCATGAAAAGACTATATTAGTCTTTATATGGTGTGACAGAGGTCCGACCTGGTCTCCGTGGGTTCCGTGCTTCCAGGTGGTTTATGCTAGCCTCAGAGGCTCACTGTGACTCTCCATGTAGCACTTCTCTCTCTAGGGCCAGGGTTACAGTCTACTGAGCCTTCTTCAACATAAGCCAGAAAGGAGGTTGGTGAGAGAACTCCCACAGTCTCTGTTGTTCCTACGGGCTTATTCAAGAACAGTGTAGCTTCCTGTCCTGACAGGGGCCTGTCTTCTCCTCCCAGGAGGTGTTTCTGTAGTGGCGGGTTAGGAGGAACCCGGGCCCACCCTCTACTCCGGGTTCTGGCCCAGGGACCCTAATGGCAGCAGCTGTTGGCAGCCGACCTTTCACTGCCAGAGCTGCTACACTTCCCTGGGCCACTTTCCCACGGCTCTCTCTCTTAATGCCTTCTTCATCCCTACCTTAGGGCTCCCTTCCAGTGGCTTGAGGGTGTCTTCATTACCCAGCCATTCAGCCACACTTCCTTTTCTCTGGCTCCCTTTTCCTTTCCCCAGCCTGACCGGAGTGAACCCTTTTACAGTATCAGAGGGGCCTGAATTAGAGTTAGTGTTCACATTAGCTTAACAGCCTCACTTGACTCTTTGCAGGCTAATTGGAGTCATGTGTCCACCCTAGCATGGAGCAGCCCCTGCTCTGGTCAGTCAGGGAACAGAAAACTGCTTTTCCAGTGGCCAGTATATCTGCCTTCTACTACTCTGCTGTACCCAACTGGCTTGGGTCTATCACAATGGGTAAGGTTACAACTAGGTGCAGAGTAGCATACCTTTTCTACCAAATTTGAAGTATATTGGAAAAGAGACTGCGCTCTAAAATCAAAGATGTTCAACAGAATTCAATAAGTGTAATATGTTTTTGCCACTTCATAGATCACCCCACCACTGTAAAACTCTACTTTACTGGACTCCTCTTATTAAGATCTATGGCACAGCATCAAAGGTTACTTAATTAAAGTTAAATCTTATTGAGGAAAATAGAAAGGAGCATAAACTCAGGCAACAGAAGTGTAAAATATAATTAGGAAGGCCAAAAAAGAATTTGAAGAACAGCTAGCCAAAGACTCAAAAAGTAATAGCAAAATTCTTTATATCAGAAGCAGGAAGCCTGCTAGGGCCACTGGACAATCAAGATGTCAGAGGAGTAGTCAAGGAGAATAAGGCCTCTGTGGAGAAACTAAATGAATTCTTTGCATTGGTCTTCACGGCTGAGGAACTGTCTCAGATTGAGGTGTCATTAGAGGAGGTTTTGGAACAAACTGATAAATTTAACAGTAATAAGTTATCAGGACCAGATGGTATTCACCCAAGAGTTCTGAAGAAACTCTAGAAATTGCAGAACTACTAATTGTGGTATGTAACTTATCTTTTAAATCAATTTCTGTACTAGATGATTGGAGGATAGCTAATGTGATGACAATTTCTTAAAAAGGCTTCAGAGGCGATCCTGGCAATTACAGGCCAGTAAGCCTAAACTTCAGTACTGGGCAAATTGGTTGAAACTATAGTAATGAACAGAATTGTCAGACACATAGAGGAACACAATTTGTTGGGGAAGAGTCAACATGGCTTTTGGAAAAGGGAAATCATGCCTCACCAATCTACTAGAATTCTTCGAGGGGGTCAACAAGCATGTGCACAAAGGTGATCCACTGGATATAGTGTACTTCAGTTTTCAGAAAGCCTTTGACAAGGCCCCTCACCAAAGGCTCTTAAGCAAAGTAAGCAGTCATGGGATAAGAGGGATGATCCTCTGATAGATCACTAACTGGTTAAAAGATAGGAAACGAAGGGTAGGAATAAATGGTCAGTTTTCAGATTGGAGAGAGGTAAATAGTGATGTCTCCCAGGGGTCTGTACTAAGACCAGTACTGTTCAACATATTCATAAATGACCTAGAAAAAGGGGTAAATAGCGAGGAGGCAAAATTTGCAGCTGATAGAAAACTCCTCAGGATAGTTAAGTCCAAAGAAGACTGCAAAGAGTTACAAAGTGACTTCACAAAATTGGGTGACTGGGCAACAAAATGAAATTCAGTGCTGATAAATGCAAAGTAATGTGCATTGGAAAACATAATCCCAATTATACATATAAAATGATGGGGTCTAAATTAGCTGTTATACCTCAAGAAAGATCTTGGAGTCATTGTGGATAGTTCTCTGAAAACATCCACTCAATGTGCAGTAGCAGTAAAAAAAAAAGCATATAGAATGTTGTGAATCATTAGGAAAGGGATAGACAATAAGACATAAAATATCATATTGCTTCTATATAAATCCACGGGACACCCACATCTTGAATACTGGATGCAGATCCGGTCACCCCATCTCAAAAAAGAAATATTGGAATTGGAAAAAGTACAGAAAAGGGCAACAAAAATGATTAGGGGTATGGAACAGCTTCCACATGAGGAGAGATTAATAAGACTGGGACTTTTCAGCTTGGAACAGAGATGACTAAGGGGGAATATGATAGAGGTCTATAAAATCATGACTGGTGTGGAGAAAGTAAATAAGGAAGTGTTATTTACTCCTCGTAACACAAGATCTAGGGGTCACCAAATGAAATTAATAGGCAGCAGGTTTAAAACAAACAAAAGGAAGCTTTTCTTCAGACAACACATGGAACTCTTTGACTGAGGATATTGTGAAGGCCAAGACTATAACAGGGTTAAAAAAAAACTAGATACATTCCCGGAGGATAGATCCATCAATGGCTATTAGCCAGAATGGGCAGGGATGGTGTCCCAAGTCTCAGTTTGCCAGAAGCTGGGAATGGGCGACAGGGGATGGATCATTTGATGGTTACCTATTCTGTTCATTCCCTCTGAAGCACCTGCCACTGGCCACTGTCAGAAGACAGGATACTGAGCTAGACAGACCTTTGGTCTGACCCAGTATGAGCATTCTTATGAGTCAGTGAGCTAATTTAGCTCATCACTCCAGAAATAAGATTGGGAAGCAGAAGCTGTCAGCCAGTG
Source organism: Mauremys mutica (assembly GCF_020497125.1). Taxonomy (NCBI): domain Eukaryota; kingdom Metazoa; phylum Chordata; order Testudines; family Geoemydidae; genus Mauremys; species Mauremys mutica. The sequence continues at coordinate 322,342,377 of NC_059072.1, forward strand.
GTGGTGGCCAGCACATCCCTGCCGCCTGTGCCGCTTCCTGCAGCTCCCATTGGCTGGGAACGGTGAACCGCGGCCACTGGGAGCTGTGGGCGGTCGTGCCAATGTAAACAAACTGTCTTGCGGCCTGCCAGCAGATTACCCTGATGAACTGCATACGGCCCGCAGGCCACAGGTTGCCCACCACTGGTGTAGCCACTGCACTTGGTTATGTCACTGTAAATAGCCTCCAGGAAATGTCCCACAATGTCCATCCTGACTGCTACAGTCAGCATTCTGCTGCCCTGCACCCAGCTACACAGCTTCTGCCCCTCCCACTTTAAAGGCCCAGGAATTTTTGGACTTCCCACTTCCTGTTTACTTTGGATGGAGAGCTCACATCTCATCTTACCAGCTGATCACGGCAACTCTACACTGCAAATACTCCCACGTTTGGAGCACATCTGAGTTGTTGGATTTGCTGGTGCTGTGGGGAGAGAAGGCTGTACAGTCCCAGCTCCACTCCAGCTGTAGGAACTTCAATACCTACAGTCAGATTTCTTGTGACTTGTTGGATAAGGGCTATGAATGGGACACATATCAGTGCTGTGCAAAGATGAAGGAGCTGAGGCAGGCGTACCAGAAGGCAAGGTAGTCAAACATTGCTCTGGAGCTGTGCCGAAGACCCGCTGCTTCTATCTGTCTTTGGCGGCAACTCCACCTCCACCACCAAGAGCCCCATGGATATGTCGGCAGGGCTGGAGACAGTGGACTCAATTCCAAGGATGAAGTCATGGACAAGGACGTCAAGTAGGAGGATAATACGGAGCACACGGGAGGGTTGTCTGGTAGTGCGATGAGTCAGGAACTGTTATCCACTCTGGAGGGGTCTAGCTAGTCCCAGCAGTCCATCTCTGGTATGCATGATGCAGGAGAGGGGAGCTCTGGTAAGTGATCTTTTTGAGTTGTTGCTGCTTGGTTATATGAGGTAGAGCTGTCCTTTGCTTTGTTTTATGATAGAAGTGGGTGAAGGGATAGAAATGTAGAAGACTAGCTGTGTTTGCCTGTGCTTCACATTCCCCTTTGCAGCTATGCAGTGTGACGGAACAGTGCGTTAATGCACACCAAGATTTCATGGGAATCCTCCAGAGAGATCTCTAGGAAACACTCCTGGAGGTATTCACCAATCCTCTGCTGAAGGCTTCTTGGCAGAGCTACTTTGTTCCTTCCCCCATTGTAGGAAACTTTCCTGTGCCAATCAGCAATCACTTGTGCAGGGATCAAAGCAGCACCCTGGTGAGCAGCATAGGCACCCGATCTGAAGCTGCATGCATGTAGGAGATGCATCTTTAAATCCTTGCTTACTCTCAAGAGTGAGATATCAGTTTCAATGACCTCCGCCTGTGGAAAATGGTGGCAGAATTTACAATATTGACCCTAGTCACCTGCAGTGATCCCCTTAAAAAAAACAGAGACTCTTTGCCCTACGTTGAATACCCCGCAGCCCCTGGGCTGAACTCACCATGTTTAGGGAATTCGCCGAGCTGTATACTTGCCAAGGGACAGTGAGAAAGTGGTTAATATTTTAAAAAGGTGCATTTTGCTATAATGATTCAATGCTGTGCATGCACTAACAATCATGCTTCTATTTATTGTTTCTTCTGCTTCTGCAGATGTGGCCTTCAGAGGAACTGCCTACACACTGGTAGAGTGCCTCTGCCTGATAAGGAAGCAACCAAGGAGGAGAACGGAGGACATGTTTTGAGAGGTGCTTCAATCCTCAGAGGCTGAAAAACAAGAATGCAGGTCATGGAGAGAGACTTTAAAATAAAAGTATAAAATAGACAGGTAGGAAAGAAAGCAGAATCAGGAGCGAATTTTAATGGACCAGGAATGGATGATAAAAGTGCTGGAGGGGCAAATAGAGATGTTGAAATCTGAGACCAATCCTGCAAACATTTTCTCACACAGGGTCCTACTTCAATAAGACTACTCACATGAGTAAGGATTTGCAAGACCATGCACTAAAGCACACTGCCTCATGTGCTATATACACACATACACACAGGGAAATTCTTATTACAGTTGCTAGAACAGAGCTGAAAGAGGCTCCACATGGCCCCTGCTCCAAGATAAATCCTCGGAGATGGGGAATGCTGGCTAATCAGCACCCCTCCCCCAGCTGGCCAATTGATGCCAGAGACTCCCGGGGAAGGTGGGGGAGGAGCTGCCCGATGTCCCTCAGCGGGTCTCTCCCTCCCTCACTGCTGGGACTGTTCTCTTTCACCACTGGCCCCATCAAGTTCCTCCACCCCTTGAGGCAGGTGGCTGGATATTGCAGCTGAATGCACTGAAAAATAGAAGAACTGAGGCAGCACTGTTGGAGGAACTGAGGCAGCACTGCTGGGGAACTCAAAGAATAGTGACATTGGGACTCAGGGACTGCGCAGGTCTCATGGACAGTGCTCTAAATCAATAAGTCAATTGCAAATTAAGATCCAGATACACCAGTACTCACTACTTGCTTTGTGTTATCATGAAAAGCAGCTATAAATATGGTTTAACCAGCTAGTGGAACCTGGCTGCTTTATGTTGTTTTCATGTACTGGTGAATTCACCTTTAAAAGTTAAATTTTTAAAACATGCTTTACAATTTATATATCTTATCTTCAAATCCATTGGAAATATCACATGGTAGCATTCTCTTTAAACAAGAAACCCAGTGTTTGTATTAAATTTTTAAAAACTAAGGAAATTCCCAGAGAAAAAGGATGTTAAAAACAGAGTTAGGTTGATAGAATTTATCAGTAATTTACAAGTAAAAAAATATTATAGAGATATTGTAACTATCCCACAATCAAGCATTATAAACTCAGGAAACCCAGATACAATGTTACACTTGAAAAAAATCCAAATGTGTTGAGATAAGAAATGCACAGGTAAGCAGGGCTTTGGAGCTGTGCTCTGGCTCCACTCCAGCTCCAGGCAAAAACCTGCAGCTCCACTGCTCTGGAGCTGTTCTGCGCTCCAGCTCCGGGCTCCACTCCAAAGCCCTGCAGGTAAGGCACCCAAACACTCTTATGCTGTAGTGCTATGAGGGAGAAAAAAATGAAAAAAATTCTAATGTCTTTAAAAAAATCAGTGTAGTGTTTATGGTTCCTGATTAAATTGCCTTAATCATTGCTGTTTGGGTATTGCATGGCATCACTACTTTCTGAACCATATAGGCTTGGGTTACGAATAGGAACTAAAAGTTACATACTTTTAAAAAAGGATACATGTGGACAACAAGCTGAACCCATAAAAGTTCTTTCATGCATAAACTGATATTGATTATGTTAACCATACGTGTAAACATATTTGTGGAAAAAAAAATCAAGAAAGGGTCACATGACAGTATATCCCATACATACCTTTGACAGCTCCATTCCAGGTCCACACTGTTTGCACAGGATACAGTTTCCAGCATGGTCCCTGAACTCTTGCTCTCTACAATCCCCCGTCTCACAAATTACTTTACTTAACTTAAAAAAACAAAACAAAAACCAAATAGTTAAAAAAAATTAGCAATAATGCTTTATAGTTAATCTGGACACTTACATCTAGGCCAAATAATTGATTTTAAACACTATACAATCTTATAAAATTAATTAAAATAGAATGTATAATTATATCTACTTTAACCCAGCACAAATCTTATTACTTAATACTACTTACAAATTATATTAAAATAATAATTTCTTATTTTAAATTCACTTTGAGAAAAGGTCTTTTCTGTAAACAAGATGGTTCAGTTAATTCTATCTCCCTAGAAATATCTTTCTAGAATATGGCCAAAATTTTCAAATATGGGTGTGTAACGTTGGGCTCCTAAATTCATATTGCCTAAATAATATGCCTAAATAAATGGCCTGATTTTCAAAAGTGCTCAACACCCAGCAGCTCCCACTGACTTCAATAGGACTTGTGGGTAACTGGTACTTTTGAGGGGAGAAAAAAAAAGTCAGGTGACTTATTTAGGTGTTTAAATATGGTTTTAGATCCTAACTTTAGGCACCCATTTTTGAAAATGTTGACCTATATTTTTATACCTCTAATTTGTTCTAAATTGCAAGAGTGGGCTTCAGTTATTTAAACCATCTGTATATCTGGGTTTTGTAATCTGGGAAAAAGAATAGAATCTGTATATTTAAGTATACATTTTAAAAGAGATTTTCAATGGCACCCCGAGTTTAGGATGAACACTTCAAAAGTTTTTTTTTTAAATTTGCACTAATAGTCACACAATTATTTTCTTGCTTAATACATTAAATACACATAGAAATCCAACTTCTACTTTCCATGATTTCTGAGTACAGCTTCTGACCAAGCTAGAAACTACAGCTTTGATGCTGCAATCTGCACCACAAGCAGATACACCAATACAGAGTCTCAGTAAAATCAGTAGGACCTTGCAGAGATGCAAGGGTCTCCATAAGCAAATCCTACTGCAGCATCAAACTCAGTACATTTACCATTCAGTCTCAAGCATACACACACTTTTTTGATTAAATGACTAAGGCCCAGTTAATCACTTTAATCAAAAGCACATTCTGGAAGATGATGTTGGTAGTCAGTCTAGTTCCAAGTGGAAGGGCATCCACATCACATCACAGTTGCCACTAAGTTATCACCCTGTTTGGTCGTTTCAGTAGTAAGGCCGAAGCATGAACCTGCTAGGGAGACTGAACTACCTTCATTCCTACAGATTGTCTCTCTGGGTCAGAGTTCAGGCACACTGATATGGCAGTGGAAGCTTGCATTGTTGCCAATTGTGCTCTTGCTGTTTTCTGCATAAATAAACAGGGTACTTGACTCCTATGCCTTAAATCTGGCACCTTGCACTGAGAGACGATCAATGATGTACTCATGCATAACCCTGGGGATCTTGCTCCAACTTCAGAAGTCAATAGACTGACATGTTGCACAAGCACTATATTCATATATGTTTTATTTTGCGCAATCAAACCATCCTTCATGTGGGCATATTCAGAGAGAGGTGGATTTCTGAGGGGCAGACGAGTGGGATGGAAAGATGTGTCACATGCAATTTGAATAGAGTATGCAATTATTTCCCAACATTCATGATGAAGAAAAGGAAGTTCTCATTATTTACTTACCAAATACACTAATAATAGTATAAGCATCTTCACTATTTTATCTTGTCTTTGTAATCCTTCACTGCCCATATCTTAGAGTTAAACCTCTCTCCCTTATGAAGAACTAAATCAAAAGAAAAAAGGAAAGTATTTAAAATCCCCAAATTGGACGAGTTTACTTTGAATGTACTATTTATGTAAAATATAGCATTATGTTATACTTTGGTGTGCTGAAATAGATATTTGTCAACATTGCTCAAACGTTTCTGATAAATAATTCCTAAAACCCAAAATAATGACTACTTAATTTACAAATTGGGGATTTTTTGTTTGTTTTTAAAACAAATGGATATCTAGACAAAAGGCAATATATGCAAATTTCTATGCAAATTCAATTTCTATTCAATTTCTATGCAAATTTTTTCATTCACTTCAATAAATACTCAGAACATGCACAGAACAATACAATCTTGCTGTTCAGTTGAGAATGGAGAACATCAAGACTCATTGACAGAACTGTTTTCCAATCCATGAAGTTGACTTGAAGTCTGCTGCATACCTGGAAGATGCCAAGTAAATATAGGAAAATAGACACATAAACCAGTCTATTGATTCGGGGGCCTGATCCAAAAATCTATTGAAGTCAATGGGATTTGTTCAGTGGACTGCATCACATTCTAAGCAAATATTCTATGAAATTCAGAATAAATGATCAATTTGGTTACATCAGATACATTTCAGTACACCATCATCTCAGAAAATGGATTAAAAAAAGGAACAAGGAAAGAAAAGTATTAAAAGCCTTTCTGAATATGTTTTTGGGAGGAGTAGAAAGCTGGGAGATAGGGGAGAAGTAGGAAAGGGGCACAGCTGGTTTTAGGGTTTGAATTTAAGTTTTCTAGAAGCTGAGAAGAAAACAGGTTCACGATTTGCCCATCCACAAACACAAAAGTTTTTAGTGAAAAGATAACCTGGAACTAATTTTTCATTTCTGAATTTGGTAGTGAAATAGAACTATAACCTGAGTTTGCTGTGCAAAAATCTATATTGCAGCACACAAAAATGTAGAGTATAAGCCCATTGTATGTAATTTGTTATTCTGTAAATACAAATGAGCAAGAATTCAATACTAATTTGCCCTTTCTTACTCTAGCACACTGTAACATTATTCCTTTTCATTTATCTGAAATGGAAATTAATAGAAAGCTTTAAACTAAATTATGTTTAAAAGCAAAATTATTGTGATTCAGTGTGGTTTTGTATTTAGGAGTAGAAATGAGTGACAAATGAGAGGAGGGAGGACAAAATACAGATGAAGGAGTTCTGAAAATCAGGAATAGTTGCAAAGTATGTGTTACAATACTAAACTGTCTATTAAAACAACTTTTGTTTTGGGGAAACAGTTTAATAACACAAGTGTTATTAACACAAGCATCTGAAAAAAATATATATGTACTTTAAAAGTTATTTGTATACCAATGTTAGGAGTCTGGGTAACAAGAATTGGAAATTCCCATGGAAGAGAAGAAATTTGATATATTTGGTATTACTGCAACCTGGCAGGATGATTTGCATGATTGGAATATTAAAAATCACTACGTATGACCTGCTCAGGAAGGATATAGTGGGTAAAAGAGGTGTGCGTGAAGGGGGACTTTACTTTAAAGACACCATTACCTGTTTTAGAGTTGTGATTCTGAGTTATCAATAAGATCTTGAATGCATATGTATCAATGTGCTAACTAACAAAGCCCAAGAGGGAGTACTGGTAGGGGTCTGTTATAGACCAGTACATTAAGCCAGAAAATAGCATGAGATTCTGAACATTATAGATTTTAATTTTCTAACATGAGATATTACACGCAACATGAGGTAACTACTGTGGACCTCATTATGACCAACAAAGATGAATTAATCACTGAACTAGAAGTTGGTGGTTGCCTAGGGATCAAGGATCATTCTCTGATTACACTCAATACAGGCAAACAGAGGACTGGCCCAGTATAAATACCTGGTGCTTCAAAAGGGCTATTTTTCCCAAACCAGTGAAAATTATGAGTAAAATTCATTGGGAGGAAAAATGTACACAGAAAAAAAATGAATGAAAATTGGAAGTTCTTAAAGAAGAAGTTTATTAAATGGCCAAAAAGCCATGATTCCACAATCAAGACAATATTGGCTAAAAGTTTAACCTGGTTCCAAAGTAAAGTGAAAGCTGTGTAGGGTTGCCAACCCTCCAGGATTATTCTGGAGTCTCCAGGAATTAAAGATTAATCTTTCATTAAAGATTATGTTAAATATGAAACCTCCAGGAATACATCCAACCAAAATTGGCCACCCTAAATGTGACAGATATGGGAATTTCTTCCAATATCCTTGAAAAACTTTATTGAATTAAGTTTAAGTAACTTTGGAGTCCATTGCATTAAATGCAAAAGTTATGTATTATTGTGGGCTGGGATTGTATGCAACCTCATTAGGTGGGAGGATGTGATGATGTGAGCCCTGAGAAGTGGTATGAACATCAAAGGATTACACTGAATAATGTACCAGACGAGAACTGACTTTTGGGACAGAGTCAAGTAGTTTGCCTGGAGAATCTCTAACAGCAGGTGAAAGCAAATCCTCAACCTTCAGTTATACACAACCCAGTCTTTTGAAGCTATGTTCTGAGGAGAGGACCATTATCTGCTGATTACTTGTTCCTGGAGTCTCAAGATCAAAGGCCCAAGCTTTATAAAGGGAAGAGTAACCTATTCATGGGTGTGCTATTTCTGAGTTAAAGCTGTTATCAACTGGTAACCACAGGAAAACCCATTGGTGGGGTTTGAAGGACTGACTCCTACAAGAGCCCTTGCTGAAGTTGGCAGGAAATCTCTAGTAAGCTTATTAGCATGCCTGTAGGTTCTTTGATTAAAAGCATTACAGAGAAAACATTAAAAACAGCTTAGGAATAAGTGTGCTTGCTTATAAAGAGCTGTGTGGTAACTTGTTAATGCAATTACAGGGTAAGAATGGTGTAAGAATGGTGTCCCTAGCCTCTGTTCGTCAGAGGATGGAGATGGATGGCAGGAGAGAGATCACTTGATCATTGCCTGTTAGGTTCACTCCCTCAGGGGCACCTGGCATTGGCCACTGTCAGTAGACAGATACTGGGCTAGATGGACCTTTGGTCTGACCCGGTACGGCCTTTCTTATGTTCTTATGTACAGCTGTGCATACCCTTTAGAGAGAATGCAAAACACAGATGCTGGCCTGTTTACGTAGTCTGGTTTGCCAGGGATATCACAGTACAAGCAAGGAACTGTGCAGCCTGAAAACACTCCATCAGGAGGAAGAGTGACATGGGTTTCCTCCCACGAGAGGTGACTGCTGAGGAGCCCAGAGCCAAGAGTAGGTGCCCTCAAGAGAGTAGGGAGGGGAAATAAAGGTACACTTGCCCTGAACTGTAACAAAGGTATCAATTAGAAGAGTAACGTGTAACAAATGCAAAGAGGGGGAAATAGATAGCAATCAATATAAATTAGAAATTATGAAGTGTCGAAAATTGATATGGGAAGCTGAAGCCATCAGGGGAAAAACATAGCTGGTAGGACTAAGGACAATAAGGAGTTTTCTTTAAGTATAATAGGAACAAAAGAAATCCTAACAATGGTATAGGACAATTACTAGTCGGAGATGGTAAAACTGTTAATAGTGATGCAGAAATGGCAAAAGTGTTCAGTAAATATTTCTGTTCCATATTTGGAAAGAAGCAGAATGATATAAGGACACCATATTAGGATGACAAAGGATATGAGGATTACAGTTAATTAGTAACTGAGGAGGATGTTTACATCTATGAGGGATAAACATTTTTAAATCAGCAGGCTTGGATAACTTGAACCCAAGAGTTCTAAAAGAGTTGGCTGAAGAAATCTCTGGCTGACAATGTTATTTTTTAATAAATCTTGAAATACCAGGGAAATTCCAGAAGACTGAAAGAGTGCTAATTTTGTGCCAATATTCAAAATGTGTAATGGATACAACCCAAATAACTGAAGGCTGGTTATCCTGATGTCGATTCCAGGCAAAAAAATGGAAAAGCTGATATAAGAATTAATTTATAAAGCATTAAAGAGAGGCATATAATTAATGCCAGTCAACTTGGCATTACGGAAAATAGGACTTGTCAAACAAATCTTTTTAAATCTTTGATGAGATCACAGGTATGGTTGATAAAGTAACTGCAAGAAATATACTTAGATATTTAACTTAGTACCACACATTTTGATGAAAAACAAACAAATAGGAATTTATAATAAGAATAGAGCAGAGTACATAAAAAACCCCAAGAATTTAAAAAAAAAAAAGTAAAAAAAATCAGATTTTTTATTTTATTCAAATTATCTTAAATTTTCCTTTTTTAAAGTAAACTTACTTAAAATGAAATCTGAATTTAATACAAAATATGTTAAGGTCTAAACTTGTTATAATCTCTTAAAACATTTAAATAACAAATAAATACACTGAATCCATGAGTCTCTATCAAAAAATTTGAGTTAAATGCTGCTTTTCTATATAAAGAAAGAATCAGGTGAAAAACATCTAACTTTTGAGGTCAAGTTTTATAAATATGGCGCAATAGGTCATGTATTGTGTTAAGGACTTGTTTGGTATAATAAAAATAAATTTTATATGCTGTTGTGTGTGTTTAAATTCCAGTTACCATCCTAATAGAGCTTGACATAAATCATGAGCAAAAAGTTAATTATCTAGGATATAACCAATATATATTTCAACATTTTCTAACATAGTAAGATGTCCAAGTAATAAGAATCTGAAAATATTAAGCTATATAATTGCTTAAATAAATGTATATAGTTATAGTGTACCCTCCTAGGTAACAAAATAAAGGCAGTACAAATGAGAAAGTTTATTTAAATTGAGGCTTTCCACTTGCTGATTTAAATCTCCTTGATTTAAATCAATCCACCCTGGAATAGAGCATATGTTAAATGGTTTAAGAACTGGCTAACAGATCTCAGAAAGTAGTTGTCAATAGGAAATCATTATTGAATGGTGGTGTTTCTAGCAAGATGCCCCAAGAATCAGTACTAAGCCAAACTCTATTAAACATTTTCATCAGTGATCAGGAAGTAAATATAAAATTACTATTTATAAAATTTGCAGATGACACAAAGATTGGGATAGTGGTAAATAATGATAACAGGGCAGTTACATGGCGTGATCACTTGGTAACCTGGGCCAATTCAAACAAAATTCATTTTAATACAGCCAAATGCAAAGTTACACAATTAGGAACAAGCAATGCAGGCCATATCTACAGAATGGGGGACTGTAGCCAGGAAATCAACAACTCTGAAAAGGATTTAGAAGTCACAACAGATAAGTAACTCAACATGAGCTGCCAGTGGAATGCTGTGGCAAAAAGGACAAATGTAATCCTTGGATGTATAACCAGAGAATTAACAAGTAGGAGTAAAGGAGGTAATTTTACCTCTGTATACAACATTGGTGAGATCGATACTGGAAATCTGCATACAGTTTGAATGTCTACATTTTAAAAAGGATATTGAAAAATTGGAATGAGTATAGAAAAGGGCCACCACATGCCTTACAGTGATAGACTTAGGGTAGGACTACACTTACCTGCCGGGTCGACGGGCGGCGTTCGACTTCTCGGAGTTCGAACTATCGCGTCTAATCTAGACGCGATAGTTCGAACTCCGGACGCACTCCCGTCGACTCCGGAACTCCACCACCGCGAACGGCGGTGGCGGAGTCGACGGGGGAGCCATGGACTTCGTTCCCACGGCGTCTGGACGGGTGAGTAGCCCAAACTAAGGTACTTCGACTTCAGCTATGCTATTTGCATAGCTGAAGTCGCGTACCTTAGTTCGACCCCCCCCTTGCGGTAGACCAGGCCTTAGAGTGTTAAATCTGTTTCGTTCATAAAAAAAGATGTTTGAGAGGTGACTTGGGTACACTGTATAAGTACTTTCACAGGGGGAAAATACCTGAATACTAAAGGCTCTTTAATCTATAGGAGACATAGGAAGACTCAATGGCTGGCATGTGAAGTCAGACAAATTCAAATTAGACACATATTTGTAAGTCTCAAATCAAGACTGGATGCCTTTTTGGAAGATATACTTTAGCCAAACATGTTATTTGGCTCAATATAGGGGTAACCAGGTGAAATTTAAATGACCTGTGATACATAGGTCAGATTAGATGATCTAATGGTCCCTTCTGGCTTTAAACTCCATGAATGTGGATTTTTTATTATATAGGTAAATTTTAAAAAATTAAGGAAACAATAGTATATAAACTTTAAGATGGCTATTGCACCCTTTGAAATAAACAACATGGATGAAATCCTGGCCCCACTGAAGTCAATGGCAAAATTCTTATTGGCTTCAATAGAGGCAGAATTTAACTCTATTCCATTTTCCGGTATCAAAAATTCATATTCTCACAGAAGAAAATGAAATAAATTATTTATTTTCTTTAACGCTATAAAGGCAGGAAAGCATTAAGTCAGGCAATTAAGAATAATTTGAAGTAAACATAAAACTGAAAATTGATAGCTTTTAAATTGCTTTGATTTGACTGTTCAATTACTATTTGATTAGGAAATTATGTGCACTTATACCATTTAGTCTATTCCTCAGTGTAGTGAGTCGGTGTGGCTCCCCTCCTGCCCAGCAGAGGGAGCGCCCTTACAGACACCTAAGTGGGCGGAGCCACCGCCGCCTGTTCCCGCCCCCCAGAAGTCAAGGGGCGGGACAGGAAGTATAAAAGCCGGCCGCCGGAGCTCAGTCAGGCCCCAGCCGCCGCAGGGAGCAGACGTGCTGCAGGGAGCTTGCGTCCCCCCTGCCACTCCACTGCGTCCCAGCCCGGGGCCCTAGCAGCGGCTATCACCGCTGACGGTCCGTGGGGATCCTGACCGCAACACACTGACATAGGTTCGTGCGTGTCTGCAGCCTGATTGGGGTTGGCTACCCCCGGGCTACTTCCAGTTTCCCCCTCAGGGCCTACCTCGTCCGTGGCACTGGTCCCAGGCCAGTCCACCAGCATGGGCTGCTCTCGACCAGGGCTTGGTGGCAGGTCCGGCAGCTCCTTGGGGAAGTCCGGCCAGGCGTGCTCGGGCGGCTCCTCCGGGTAGCAGCAGGGGCGGGGAGGCTCCGGGGGCTCCTCCGGGTAGAAGGCCCAGGGAAGCTCCGGCCAGTCTGGGTGGCTGCCCCGGGTCCGGGAGGTTTCCCAGTCGCGAGCTCCCGGTGGCACGTCTGCTCCCTGCAGCGGCTGGGGCCTGACTGAGCTCTGGCGGCCGGCTTTTATACTTCCTGTCCCGCCCCTTGACTTCCGGGGGACGGGAACAGGCGGCAGTGGCTCCGCCCACTTAGGTGTCTGTAAGGGCGCTCCCTCTGCTGGGCAGGAGGGGAGCCACACCGACTCACTACACTCAGTAATACATTTTATTTGACAAGGGGTAAACAAAATATAATATGAATATAATTAGGAATCTATAACACACTAAATAGTGATCTCCAGAATCAAAACACTATCACAAAATTCAAATATGGGATTTTTCATATACATTAAAAAAAATAATAAAAAACAGCAATTCTGTTTTGAAAAAATGCGTACTTTTGTCTAAGTTTTATTTCATTGTGAAAATAGATCTGTGAAATTTCAAAACAGAAGTTTAAGAATGTAAAATTGTTGTTTTGATAACTATTTTCACACTTCTATATAAAATGACCCATATAAATGATCTTGCTCAAGTGTACTAAAAAATTACCCAAATATGAAGCTATGGCATAATCTAAACAGTCTGGATATTTTTTCAGAGCAAGTCACTTAAATTCTTCTTTATTTTTCCATAACTTAAGAACAGCTTGATTTATTAGCTACCAGATGTAGCACTTGCTATAGGTAATAGTTTTACTGCAATAAAACTATATTAACTTTGTGAAATGAAGTCCCATTCATACTATACATTTTTTCCAATATGCAATAACCTGAAACTTTAATAGTGTTAAAATCAGTTGGCAAACATGTAATTTATTAAAACTAGTGCTGAAATAAAGCCAGTGATATATATACATTTTGACTATTATAACGTTATACTGTAATCACAAGTGTAATAAAAACAAATGTCAAAAGATGGCAAAGACTGATCATCAGTACAGAAAACTCTATTCTAAAGAACCTTTCCTTTCTGATACATTCCTATATCTTAGCTTTTGGCGTCACACTGTGTTCCTTGTAAAATTATCCTATTACAGCATATTGTTTGTAGATTTTTAGAACCTAAGAAGCATACAAAGGTGCACACTGTATTAAATTGACAAATTTTTGTTGGCTTAAGTGTAGAAATGTTTCTCTTATTGCAACTGTGAAATATTTTCTATTGAAAAAAATCTACCAGCTTTATAACTCTGTTGCCAAAACCAACACCTTCAAACATCAGGAGTTCCAAAATGTTACAACTCAGAATCAAGTTCCAAAAACCAAGTGTTTTTGAACTGGCATCTAACTATCAGACTTTCACAACTCATCTACATGTTTTGCTGTACCATATGTTGACTGTTCAGTTTGTAAATAATGTTACCAATCTCCCAGTTTTTCTCAGCTTTAAAAATGAAAAATTATCAAAAGGATATCTGGGTTTAAGCTCTAAATAAATATCAGAACTTGCAAAGGAAACTTGTGAACATCTGGTTCTTAAACTTCAGGGACACTCAGTCAGGCTTAATCGGCGCAAAAGGTATTCAAATCCTTTCAGCAGAGATGTATGACTGTGGTTTTATATCATGCAATTATTTAAGTTATTGTTCCGCTAAAACAAAATCCCAGGAGAGATAACAGCTATTATATGTAAGCAGCAGAATGATCAGTGTACTACATAAGACTTCTGTACCAAGAGTAGAGAGTAAAAAAAAAATTCACTCCTCATGCTGAAATGTAGATAAAAATAATCCGAGTGGTTGAGGTACACTAATAACTGACTCACCTGAAAGCAAGTCTTGAAAGAGACGTAACTGTGCCAGCTGCACGTTTCCTGTTTCTGTCTCAAACTTGAAAGTGCTGCTTAAAAAGTAGACATTGCAGTGCTTAATAATAGCTTGCCATTGGGCAAATTTGTTCTCTCTCGGTATCAACTTGGCATTACGTTGATGTCAGCTGGACACTAGCCAATTATTCTGTGTATTCAAAGTAACAAGTAGCTAATGGATGTTTCTCCAAGCATTGAGTGAGTGCCTTCAGATATTAGTTCAACAAATTTAGAGATTTTTCCCACCTTCCACAGATACCATTACTACTTAGAAATCTACCCAATTGAGTTTTTTATTTATGAAAATAAGGACATTTGAAAATGATGTAAAAAAAATAATTCCATGTACAGATGCACAGTGATATATTAACCCAAACTATGTTAGGAAATGTGAACAAAGGTAATACACTCCGCTCAATTTGTAAAAGACCATATATGACCCATTATATATGCACACGTCTCCTCATATGTGATGAGTGAGAGATCATAAAATAAATTAAAGAGCCATGTGATAAATTTATCATGCACATTAGACCAAGGATTGGCAACCTTTGGCATGCGGTCTGCAGGTTCGGCTGATCGCGGCTCCCACTGGCCACGGTTCGCCATCCCAGGCCAATGGGGGCTGCGGGAAGCGGCACGGGCCGAGGGATGTGTTGGCCGTCTCTTCCCACCGCCTGCATTGGCCTGAAGCGGTGAACCGCAGCCAGTGGGAGCCGCAATCGGCCAAATCTGTGGACGCAGAAGGTAAACAAACTGGCCTGGCCCACCAGGGTGCTTATCGTGGCAAGCGCATGCCAAAAGTCGCCAATCCCTGCATTAGACTGTCTCGCCTGCCCTCTGTTCAATAATCCCTTGTCTTTCAGAATTTAACATTCAGCTCTTACTCTTTCACAGAAATAGCTCTTCCTTCTCCTCCTAAATGTAGAATTTTACCAGGAAAAACATACCAGCCTGCATCTCAGGATTGGCAAGATTAAGTTCTGACCCAGTAACAGGTTTTCCATAAGTGTCATGATTTTTAAGCTGCTACTTCATGGCTTGGGATGCCTGGTAAAGGAGATTTTATATCACAGGAATGGGAAGAGTCCCAACTTCCCAGTGGGCTCATAATTCACAGATTTGCCAAATGTCACACACTCCACTTGACACTCATACATGCAAGCTATTCCTCATGCATTCCCATGGCCCAGAGTGAGTGTCATGCATTCTGCCACTGGGCTCTGGGCAAGAAGTTTGGGCTGCAGTTTATCCTGCCTGCCAACACAGACCAGCTTCTCTGCCTCCACTTCTGACTGCTCTCTACTCTCTATGCCAGTTCTTGGCCACAAGGCGCGAAGGAGGTGGCATTAGCAGAATCAGTGCCTTACAGACAGGAAAGGTGAGCAAAGGGAAGGGGCCCAGGATCAAAGGGAGAAGCAGGACCTCTTGTGGGGACAAGGGCTAACGGACAAAAGATAGGGACACAAACTAATAGGAGGGAAGGGACTAATGGAGCTTGCACCACTGTATAACCCCTCCCCCTCTTTGTTTCCTCCCACACAGCAACATCACTTCCCCCAAGACACCCCTGGTTACCTCTAGCTCCCCACAAGCCTTTCCTCACTTATTATGAAGTGATACTCCTGAGGGAGTTCTGCATCACTGTGTGTGCCCAGAATTAATGTTCCTGAAGATTTCTTTGCTTCCCCGCAGAAAAATGACTTCTGATGGGGAAGCAAAGGGAAGCCACAAGAGCGGCAGCGGTAAAGTAGTGGCAGGGCAGGCAGGTTGGTTCCGGCACCTGGAGCAGTCAGCAGAAATGCATGTGAGAGAGAGAGAGAGAGAGAGAGAGAGAGAGAGAGACTCTGTCTGTCTCGTTCGCTATTGTGTCACACTCATTGTGGAGGGGTCGGGCTTCAGGGTGTTTCTGAGCAGGTAGGAATGGGACAAACTCTGTCCCCTCAGGCAGAGGAGAATGTATGCTCCTGGGGGAATTCTGTGCCACTGGGCAATTCAGAATTTTACAGAAATTAATGTTGTGCATGCAGAATTTCCTTTCCCCCACAGTAAAAAGCTGCAGTGCTGCTAGGTGCCACTGGACCCACTAGAGCGGCAGCTCGCACATAGAAGACACTGCTTGGGGGAAAGAGAGGGAGCTAGAGGGTTCCTGGCAGCTGCAGTTCCCAGCATGCCCGGAGGGAAGGAGAGGGCGACACAGGAAACTCCATGCAAGCCTGGTACTGAGCATCAGGCTGTTTCCCCTCTGGATCCCTGAGCTCTGGGAGGGGGGCGGGTGTCTGGGCTAGTGGGGGGCATGGCTGGGCTTGGGTGGAGAGGGGGTGCAGGTATCTGAGCCGGGGGGGGGGCACGGCTGGGTATGGGGGTAAGGAGGTTTGGGTGAATTGGCTGGGTGGGAGCCATGGCTGGCCTCTGTCAGGGGAGGGGTTGTGGGTATCTGGCTCCCCAACTGGGCTTGGCGGGAGGGGGGCAGAGAAGCAGAAACTGTGTTATCATAGGGGTTTCTTTAACTCTCTATTCTTGGGGAAAAATGTGTGTGTCTATATTGTTACAAAGATACTCACTGACAGGTATTTTTAAATAAATTACCAAAATAATTGAAACTGGTGTGGTTATGTAGTGTTATTTTGACAAAGAAAATTTGCAGATTTTTGCAGCATTTTAAAATGTGTGCAGAATTTTTATTTTTTTGGTGCAGAATGCCCCTTGGAGTAAAGTGTGCAAGGAATAAGGTCCTGCCTGGCTGAACCTACCCTCTCTACTCCAGGGAAGCCTGTGTGGGAAATCTGCTGCCTATCCGATATCATTCACCACCACTAAATCAACACTTCAGAATTGCATAAAATGTCACACATGGAACTACACAAAACTTGGCAGCCATGCATTCACTTCTGTCTCTGTAAAGGCCTGGGATACCAGACCTTAAAATTGTCACATTACAAAGTCTAGAAAAGCTAATTTAGTCCACTTTTTAGAGATTTTCCACATAAATTGTGAGGTATTTTCTCTCTCGGAGCACTGTATTCTTGGACTCATAGTTAACAAAGGCACAGGTAAAAAAAAGGGCCATAATTTTTAAAACTTTCTAAAAGTGTTCCTAAAACAGGATTTATCTGTCATGTCATATTTGCAGAATACATTGTGGTTAGGTGTGGCATAAAGGTTTTATCAGCATGAGTTGGGTCAGAACTGTACTGTTTATCCTTGGCTTTGCTACTTGTGAGTGATGTGTACCAAATACATGCTGATCAAACTATTATACCAGCTCATCATTATCCAGGACTAACACAAATTATTCTTTTAAGGAAATCATTCAGTGAGAAAAGCACAAAATGGTGAAGCGTTGTCTATAACTACATCAAGAGAGAGATTTTACAGGGCCAGACTTTTACTCAGAAAAGCAGTCCCAATTCCACTGAAGTTTATTGGACTACTTATGTGAGTAATTATTACTCACATGTTTCAGGATCAGGCCTGTAGCATGTAATATTGCTGCATGTTTAACTTATCTTATTCTTCAATTTCTAAAATAAATTACTTTTCTGAGTAAAATCTCATATTAGAACTTCAATTGTAGATACCTATGAATACGTTTCAGTACAATAAAAATGGAAATGTCTATATGATGCTCTTGCATTCCATTTATATTACTATACACTGCTGGCTCTTTTATCAAGATTGCTTCAGAAGTGTCCTGCTCTATTAACTACTCAATATTTAACCTTATGATTATTGTACCTATCTAAAAAATTACAAGAGCTGCTTTTATGTATTACTGGACTTTCAAAAGATCCTACTGTGTTACTTTTAACCAGGCCATTTTTGAGAGGTTTGGGATAGGCACAGAACTGGGCTAGTATGATCAACCTTCTCCTGTACTGGGACTGAAACTGGAAAATATAGAATAAAGGGAATCAGTCATTCTTAAAAAACTGATGTAAGGTAAGAAGGGGGGAGGGGAAATCAGTAAAATTAAATCATTATCTCCTTAGTCAACAATCCAAACCGCTCACATTCTTAAAGTAGTACAGTAAATCATTTACTAATAGAGTACAACTCTCTAAAATGTGATAAATAATCATACAAAAATAAACTTACTCCCACATCTATAAACCTTGTTTATACAATGAAAAGCTTCCTGTTTATATATGAAGTTGTCTTAAAACGTGATAAAAGTGAAACTGTACTTGAGTAAGATTACCTAGTAATTACCCAGCCTGTTCACAGACCTGAATAAATGTGTTGTTTTGCTCATATTTAACACAACTGAACCCTATTGTTAATGCAATAAAACCATCCATGTCAAAGATTTACTGTACAGTAAATGTAGAAATGTTAAACAAGTATCAATTGTCAGGACTGTTCATTCATTTTGACTGAGCTAAAGCTTTATCTCCAAGGTCAGATTAGATAATTTTTATGATGTCTGTCTCTTTAAATAACCAAAGAGTTTTCAAAAGAGCACAATTGTGAATTTTTAACTTCCAACTCCCCACCCAGCCTAAAGAGACTGTGCCAGTTTCTGTCCTATTATCGCGTCCCAAAATTATTTCAAGTAAATAGTAATGTATTAAAGTTTTACAAACAAAACATCATCATGAAATTAAGACACGTCTTTCAGAAACATTTTGCTTTCAGTGTCTCTCTCAGGCTGATCAAAACCCTTTTGTCTGCTTTGGAGAGGTAGCTCTTAGCTGTTAAGATCTGTAGAGCAAAGCTCATAGCTACCACATTATCTATCATGAGCTTTTATTTTGCTTGGCATCTTTCACATACGTTCTGCAGCGCTTTTGGATACGAGCTAGGAGGGGGCAGCAGAGCTGGATACATTATGGAACAGATGAAATTAAGTGAAATAAACAAAAAGAGCATGTTTCGCGAGGAAGGCTGTTTCCATCACTTCCAGCACTGCCTCCTCTTGCAATGCAAGTGCTGCTGTTGGTGCCGCAGCGCAGGCAGGTTGATGGCAGCAGCATGATGCGGGACGCAGGGAGGGGGAAGGCATCGGGGCACGCCAGGGGCTCCTGGGACTGCTCCTAGCAGCAACTGACCCCGGGCAAGGCCACTCTCGGGGGAGCTGGAGAGTCTCTCAACACTCCCCGCTCGCAGCCCTTTGCCCCCCGCTACAACCTACTACCCCCACCCAGCCGCAGCCCCTCCTCAGGCCTCCTGCCCCCACCTCCTACCGGCCCCCAGCCCCTCATCACCCACCCGCCGCCGCCCCTGCTCCTACCTGCCCCAGCCGCCGCCGCCGCCGCCTCCTGTTCCCAACCGTTCCGCTCCCCGGCTACCCGCGAGGGTCGCGCTCACGCACCTGCCGCCGCGAGGGTCCCGCACGGACTCCGCCGCCTCTGCCCAGCGCTCTCTCCGCTCTCCCGTAGCCTAGGCAACAGCGCGCCGCTTCCCCTCCCTCCCCTCGCGGGCTGGACTCGAGGACCCTCAGGTGACCCAGGACAGCCAATCGGCCACCG
Organism: Mauremys mutica; assembly: GCF_020497125.1. Classification (NCBI taxonomy): domain Eukaryota; kingdom Metazoa; phylum Chordata; order Testudines; family Geoemydidae; genus Mauremys; species Mauremys mutica. The sequence goes on from NC_059072.1 coordinate 322,362,026, forward strand.
GGGCGCCACGTGACGCCTCAGGAGCAGGCGCTCCGGGGCGGGTACCAGCGCTGCCGAGGTAGGAGGGCGAAGCTGCGAGGGCCAGGCCAGGGCGGCGGCGGTTGGGCAGGCTCCGGCGGGTTTCTCTTGGGTCCCTTCCCGCACGTGCGTTTCAGCCAAGAACGCTCCACAGCGCCGGGGAGGAAGGCGGGGGGGGGGCTCTTGGCGCGGCGCCTCGTTTTGGTGTGGAGGCGCCTCAGGGGGCGAGCCGGGCAGCGCGCGGGGCGGGGTAGGGGGCGATGCTGGGCCCCCAGTGTCGGTCGGGTGACGGACTTGGGAGCCAGTCAGGCCTGGCCGCTCTCCGCCTGCCCCAGGAGTCCCGGCAAGCCCGGGCTGGCGGCACGGCCGCTGGGTTGGAGGCCTGGCTGGCGGTGCGGCCCGTCGGAGCGGGAAAGTGACTGCGCCAGGTGAAGCGGAACAAGAAACTCTCCGGCGCATTGGGCGAGGCGCGTCTAATCAAACCACGAGGGACTCGGGTAGCAAAATGATCCGAGGTTTCCCTGCTCGTGAGCTTGACCCGTTTTCTGAGATCCCCAGGAGTGGAGCCCAGCCCTTAGCTCCCGAGAGCCCGGTGATGAGGCTGGATGATTTACTGGCGTATTTTCACCCAACTCTTAAAAACCAGGATTCCCACGTGCTGCCTCGCATGCCGGTAGCTGTTGATTTAGCATCAACTGATTGGGCTTCGGGGGCTGCAGCTGCATGGAGCAAACTTAGTATAAATCCCCCAGGCGCTGTGTCCGTCCCTCACTAAAAATACTGATTGCTTCAGGAGAGCAGTGGGCCAGGAAAAGATGTATCCACCTCATACTTCTTCCTTCACACAGTGCCACTTCCTTTTCCTCCTTTCCATATTTTTTATTTTTCTCTTTTCCTCCTTTTTATTTTTCTATATCCTGAAATAATAATTTAAAATCCTACAGAATTCAAGCAGTTATCACTGCAGTGGAAGAACATCAAAATACATTGCTAGATGGAATCCAGCCCCTGGCATGCAATATTCCTTTTACAGGTAAACTGGAAGAGCCTGATTCTCCTTTCACTTACCCTAGTGTAAATCCATAACTATTGAAGTCAGTGGCATTTTAGCTAAGGCAGAGGTGGCCAACCTGTGGCTCTGGAGAAGTTAATATGTGGCTCCTTGTATAGTCACTGACTCCAGGCTGGAGCTACAGGTGCCAACTTTCCAATGTGCTGAGGGGTGTTCACTGCTTAACCCCTGGCTCTGCCGTAAGCCCTGCCCCAACTCCACCCGTCCCTATCACTTCCCTTGAGCCTGCCATGCCCTCGCTCCCTCCCCCTCCCCAGCCTCCTGCACACCATGAAACAGCTGATCAGGAGGTGGGGGGGAGGAAGAAGGGGGAGGTGCTGATCGGCAGGGCTGCTGGTGGGTGGGTGTTACTGGAAGAGTGGGGACAGGGAGGGGAGAGATGATGGGGGAGCTGCTGATGTATTACTGTGGCTCTTTTGCAATGTACATTGCTAAATTCTGGCTCCTTCTCAGCTCAGGATGGCTACCCTTGACCTAAGGTGAAACAGGCTGAGATGAGAATCCAGCCCAAAGACTTTCTCTGCCAGTATTTGATTTCAAGGTTCTTTGTTTCTAATGAACCAGTTGATGAAATTACTAAAACTTAGCAGAGGGTGAATAACAAATTCACTGGAAATGGACTTGGAAGTTATGAATAAAAAAATTCAATGAGTAATAGGAATTTTAGATAGCTAATTGCCATCTTTCCATAATAAGGAATTTTTCAAATCCTCCAAAACAGATGGTAATAATGCCTACCTCTTATTTATGGATGCAGTGTAGTTGTAGCTGTGTCGGCCCCAGGATATTAGCAAGACAAGGTGGGTGAAATAATATCTTTTATTGGACTAACTTCTGTTGATGAGAGGGGCAAGCATTTGAGTTTCTTTCCCAGACCTGAAAAAGAGCTCTGTGCTTGAAAGCTTGTCTCTCTCACCAACAGAAGTTGGTCCAATAACAGATATTACCTCACCCACCTTAGCTTTTGTTTAGCAGTTTTCATCCATAGAACTCAAACTTTAGAGCTTTATAATGGCATAAAAATAGAGTTCTCTTTCACTAATCATGCAACTGTCTATGATAAAAAGAGAATGTAACATTCAGTTGGGTCATAAGAGGCAAATGGTTCCAACAAGAATAAGTAGCTTATACATTTTTAAAATGTACTTGAACAATTGTATAATTTATTAATGGGGAAAAGTGCCTAATGAGGAATACTTTGTTTTAGCACCCTTGACAAAGGGAACACTGTAGGACACTGGAATTTTTATAAAGAGTGACATACTATATAGTACAACCATGGTACATCTGTTGTGAGTGACAGCTGTTGTGGAGCACTGAGAATTCTACATCCTTCTGCTATTTACAGACATCTGTTAAAAGTATGTTATCTATTTTATGTTGACACCTGTAAAACCAGTAAATATTTGTTTCTCTCTGTGGAGTCACTGAGACTTACTCCTAAGCATCTGAGATTCAGATATTTATTTCAAAGTAATATAATTTTAGATATCACTGATTTTTTCCTATGAACATAAAATGGATGAGTCAATTTCATGTAAATTGTGATTTTTGAAAATTAAATGAGGTGATGTTTGATCTCTATTTTAAAAAATGCTAGTTCCTTTTTAGGACTTGGCAAAAATTATAAAAGCAGATTTGTGTTGTCGGGAAGGCACAAGAGAAACAGTTGGGAAGTAACTTAGGTTGACCCTTTTGATAGGGCGAAGTTGCATGACATATCTGTTGTGAAAGCAGGAATTGTGCCGCAATAGGAAATTGGTATCTGTATATCTCAAAGATTAAGATAGATCTAACCTTGTTATGACAGCTGTTGGAAACCGATGTCAGCATAGCCTTACAATGTCTTTTGATATTAGCTATTACAAATCTCAAAATGTTTGATATCTAAAACAATCTGTGAAAATGGATCAGTAATGTTAACCAAGAACTGCTGAAGCCTGTTTAATAAGTAATATTTACATGAGTCCTAATCTAGCCAGATTTGCTTAAAAAAAGCAATGTGAACTCTTTGTCCAGATTAAAGTTGAGGATTAATCCATGTTTATACTGTGTTTTGTAAATGTAAAGTCCTAAAAATGCCAAGTATTATTATTATTAAATCTTTAAAAGCCAGATCCATGAAAGGCTAAATTATTATAGCATTGCTTTTTAAACTAACAAAATGCCTGTTTTTTTTCTTGTACTTTGATATCTCCCACTGCGCTCTCACTTTTTAGTGCTCATTTTGCTGTATGCAAGCATTATATTTCAAGCCATTTAAACTGGAAAAGGATCTGTGTTTAACAATTGGGCAAGATTACTTAAAATCCCTGGAATCTCTTGGCAATGTTAGGGCCGGAATACTGCAGTGGTTACTTACGTTGAGTAAGTATTATTCACATTAGTAGTCCTGTTGACTTCAGTAAGTTACTCACTTATGAAAATATTTGCAGGATCAGGCCCTTACGATGACATTTTATTTGTTTGGCTCATAATACACTGAAATAACTATTTTGATTTCTGATGTGAACTAAAACCAGTGAAATACAGTAGTTTTTTCTACATTTTTCTTACTACTTGACAGGAAATAGCAGATTTAGAAACAGTTTCTCCCAAAAGTAATAGGTAGTACAAGTCAATAAAATAACAAGAAGTTGAGAAAACAATGATCAAGAAAAGATGTCTGCTCAGCAGAATAAAACAGGGAACACATCTTTAAGCACACCAAAAATAATCCATTGAGACAATAATTGTTTTTTCTAAATAATATACTGCATTTTTATCCTAGCTGTGCCTTTTAAAAATGCCTTTTCTTGACCACATATTATTCATACGGTGGTAATTGCCTTTCTTATAATGTAATAGTCTCTCTAAAAAGGAATGTGAATCTAATTGGTGCTGTGGGAAGTTAATTAGTTGAAATCAGGCCTGGTTGATACAGGACTGACTTATTAGAATCTCTGGGTATTTGGAAAAATTAAAATGTGCTTCATATACATAGTCTAGAATAGCTGGTTGTTTTTTAGTTTGGAATGAAATGATGTTTGCAAATGAAGCCTGCCTGCATATCTTTAAAATGTGCTGATAATTTTATCTTTTCTTACCTAAGTTTATCCAGGATGGGGAAGATATTTTTACATGTTGTTGTAGCTGCATATACATTTCTAGTAAAGTATAAAGACTTCTGTTTGATGTTTAATAGGTTGATAAACTGTTACTGTTGTTTTTAGCACCCTTTTTGCTGAATATTCAGTATATCATGATTTGTGTCAGCTCTGTTTGTCATCTGCAGTTTTGTAGTAAAATGCTATACTCAAGGTGGATAATTTAAAGTTTAAGGTATTCAAATAGATATTTAGGGCCAGATTTTAAAAAATGCTCAGCACTTGGACGTTGAACTCCTTTGAAAATCTGGCCTTTCATTAGATTCATAAATGAGAGCTCAGCTCCAATTAAAAACCTGGTTCCAACTGTGGGTGCTGAACATGTGAAAACTTGACTTGACCTCATCTAAAATTCTGTCCCTTAAATATGCTAGTGCACGTTATATAATTCTTAAATACCATGAGTGGATATTCCTCAACCTTATTATAGGAATTGGTGGTAGATTTTTAAAAACACACAGTAACTGACTAAATTTAAACATGATTTTGGAGACCTGAATATAAAACATTAGGGATGAAATCCTGGCTGTATTGACCTCAGTGGCAAAACTCCCATTGATTTCATTAGGGCCAGGATTTCATTCTGGGTGTGCTTAAGGATTTTTAAATATTTTATTAAAAATGACTTAAAGGAAGCTAATATCAGACTGAGGTGTTATTTGTATGAGTAAGTATGTGAGGGACTCTATATAGTTTTACTAGTTTTAAATGCTAAAATGAACAACTTTGCACTTAAAAGTGTCATTACATTTACAAATCAACATTATAGTTAAAACATACCTTCTGTTTCAAAATGTATCCTGAGTCCACAGTTATTACAATTAAAAGTATTGCTAGGAGAATGAATTATATATAGACCTAGCAAATGGCCTAGGAGGAGGTGAGAGAATAAAGTATACATGGTATGCAAGAGACATAATTAATCTGTTCTTACATTAATTAAAAGAAAAACTGTAATACACTTCTAAGTCCCACAACCTTTGTATTAAATAAATATAAATTGACAAAGCCAAAGACAAAGGCTATAAACCCTACAGCATAAAATGGTATACACCAAGAATATTAATTGAAATTAATTTAATCTTGTTTAGATCTCTGATTTTGTATCTCTTAGGTAGCCTGCCCTCAATAAAACTTTGCATAATAGATTTTCCAAATAAAAATGCTGCATCAACTACTTAACTGCATTCCTACATAGGTCTGTGTCTTTTAAACTGTGTACATTTCAATCAAGATTTGCAAAGTTTTTCATTCTAATATAAACTACCATTGTCAGTTTTGACAAATCCTGCAATAAAAGATTGCAATGAAATACTAAATGCAGTACCTGCTATATGCTGAAGTTTTTCCAAATGCCAGCCTTTCTGCAAATTAATCCACACTGCCAGAGCTTCTGTATTAACTGCTTTTAACTTACCTCCTTTAAAAAAAAAAAAAGTATGTCAGCACAAGCCCAGACGAAACTCCAAATCCAGGAAAATAAAATTAACCATGCAGATCAAAGGCAGAAGAGCACTGAGACCAAATGCTTGTAATCTGATCAGTGATCAGTTGCCATACATCAAAGGCAGTGCTTCGGAGAGGAAAAAGAGTTCTCTTTTCAGCAGGTAGTTGTACTCTTAAATTCTGCCTTCCAATCCTCAAAATCTTTTGTTTAAAAATGGATCACTTTAGTTCTCCTCTGCTCTCTCCCTTTTTTTGTGATAGCAGAATGTACATGATTCTTACTTACATGCTTAGAGTTGAGTGGCTGGATTCAGTTCCCAAGCTATGTTGTGAATTGTGTGTTGGAAGCTTTCCTCAGTGCCAGCGGGTTCTGCTTTATCCCTTTCATCTCACTGAACTGCAGATCCCATGACATCATTCAATGCTGTGGGACTGGTTAGAGAGCTATAATACAGCCTGTGGGGGAATACAGCTAAAGAGCAACAAAAGTTTGCATGATTTCTAACCATGTTGGTGCATTGTGAGACACACAAGTCTCATTTCAAAGTTTATCTGTAAGTTTCCTCTCAAGAAGAGAAATGGAATCCTAGAAGTTTTTTTGTGTGATAAGATTCCTGATAATTTTCAAATGAGGGTATTTAATAGCATTACCCTTGAAAAAACCCACAATTTTCCGCAAAGGCCTGGCTGTCAAACACACAGCGATTTATTTACAGATGCTAAGCAATTACAAAAACAACAACAAAAAACCACTTACACATTACTGGTAATGGAAAAGCTTCATGGAAAATGTCTTAAAATTTTTTTAACAACTTTTTAACAGCTGAAACTCCAAGTTGAGAAGAACTTCCATCCTATTGTGAATTACCATTTAACTTCTTTGATTGGTAGCGATGGGACCAGCACTGATTCCTGGGTTCTCTTCTTCACTGCCGGTTATTGTTTGGTGTTGTGCAAGTCATTTAACCACTCAGGGCCTGATTCTTCTGTGCCTCATGGCTCCTTTATGTAAAGGAGCCCAAAAGTTGCCATAAGTGTCCCCCCCAAGAAATTCTCTGGATATAGGGGCAGTTGCTGGCAGGTATACAATCAAAGTAGTTATCTTTACACCTTCAGCACAGGGAGGCTTGTTGGGGGATGGAGGGATATAACCAGGGCTTTACTGCACCCTGGTTATTTCTAGCTACTGGAATGGTCGATAGGGACCATTGACAGCCAGGTGAAAGTAGGGCTATGTGTACACTAGAATTGTTACAGTGGTGCAGCAGCCACCGCTGTAGTGCTGTAACGTAGACACTTATTACAGCAATAAAAGAGGTTCTTCCATCGATGTAGTAAATCCACCTCTCCCATGAGGTGGTAGCTAGGTCAACGAAAGAAGTCTTCTCTTGACCTAGTGGTGTCTGCACCAGGGCTTAGGTCAGTGTGACACTAAGCTCCCCTGTATTCACATCCTACACACTATTGTAATCTTTGTGCAAAACATGCCTTGTGAGGTATCATTTGAAAACTAGTAACTCACTGATCATGAATATTCTCGTGATGTATGTACGCGATGTGGTATTAAGCACATGGTGGATTTACACCTAAAGTGTGTGTAAACAAGTTATGTCGGGGAGTTGTTAAACTGGTCTAACCAAAGGATGTTTGTTTTCCTCAATTTACATATAAGCAGTAAACAGACCCACCAAGCTAACAAAGGGTAGAGGCAAACCTCACACTAACAAGTGGGGGAGAAGACAGTATAGTGTATCCATACAGCAGGAGAGAGAATCTCAGTCTGGCTTTTACTTTTAAAATAATCCATTTCAAAGGTTTACTGGTCTGTAAAGATATAGGGGGGAGGGGTGATTGGTGACTGAACTTCAAGTGATAGCAGCAAAGAATCCTGTGGCACCTTATAGACTAACAGACGTTTTGCAGCATGAGCTTTCGTGGGTGAATACCCACTTCTTCGGATGCAAGTGGGTATTCACTTGCATCCGAAGAAGTGGGTATTCACCCACGAAAGCTCATGCTGCAAAACGTCTGTTAGTCTATAAGGTGCTACAGGATTCTTTGCTGCTTTTACAGAACCAGACTAACACGGCTACCCCTCTGATTCAAGTGATAGGTAATTGAATCAACTGATTATATACAATATTACTGTATTGTAGATGTGTATCATGAGTAAGGTCTTTTCTGAAAACTAATGATACGCTGGCATAAGAATGGCCATACTGGGTCAGACCAAAGATCCATCTAGCCCAGTGTCCTGTTTTCTGAGAGTGGCCAATGCCAGGTGCCCCAGAGGGAATGAACAGACCAGGTAATCATCAAGTGATCCATCCCCTGTTTCCCATTCCCAGCTTCTGTTGATTAATATCATTATGAAATGTATGTATTAACACTATATAAAGAATTATGGATAGTTCTTGATATTAGGCTTTATAGTTTGCCTGGACAGGAAGGAATGTCATAGCTATTTACCTGTCTCCTATGTAAATTAGGAATGGAGCAATTGAAAACAATGGAAGCCTAAAGGGAGGGAAGAACAGCAAGAAGTCATCCTGCCCCTTGAAGGAAAGTCATTGAACTTCGGAAGATATAATCATGGAAAGAAACAAGAGTCTTGCAAGCTGAGAAAGATTGGTCCTTGAACCAAGGGGGAGGGGGATTTGAAGTCTCTGGAGCTGAGTATAGATGAGAAACCTGGTTAGGCCAAGATCTTTCACCTAAGATGACAAGGGAAGCCAGCATCTTGTACTTCTCTGGAAGATTCTGACTAGGGGAAAGTCAGTCATGGCTGGGAAGAAGAATGACTGGTGAGAAACTATCCTGAACAAAGCCTGTATCTGGCTAGATTAAGTTTTAGACTTTTAGAAGCATACAGTATTTCCTTGCTTAATGTTGTAGTTATGTTCCTGAAAAGTGCTACTTTAAGCAAACGATGTTAAGTGAATCGAATTTCCCAATTAAATGTGGGGAGGGGGATTAGGTTCCAGGGAATTTTTTTTGTCAAACAAAAGATTATATATATCACACACACACTATAAGTTTTAAACAATTTAATACTGTACACAGCAGTGATGATTGTGAAGCTTGGTTCAGGTGGTAGAGTCAGAGGATGGAAGAGAGTGAGATATTTCCCAGGGAATGCCTTACTGCTAAATGATGAACTAGCACTGAGCTGGGCCCTCAAGGCGTAACATGTTGTTAATGTAGCCTCACACACTACAAGCGAGCACGAATGGAGGGAGGGGAGACAGCATGACAGAGAAACAGACACACACACCCTGTGTGTGAGAGAGATGTGCATTGCCCCTTTAAGTACGCTGACCCAACTCTTAAGTACACTGCCCTTTTATGTAGATCAGCAAGTTGAGACAGAGGCTGCTGCCAGCAAGCTCCCTCTGTCCTGAGCCCTGTCGTGTCCGTTTCTCCCCCTCCCCCGCACTATGTTGATGGGGTAAAGGAGTGGGGGGCAGGAGCAGGGGGGAAGGGGACACCCTGACATTAGCAGCCTTCTTCCCCTCCCCCTCCCCCCGGCTCCTGGGAGCAGCTCCAAGGCAGAGGGCAGGAGCGGCAGAGGGCAGTGGTGAGAGGGACAGCTAAACTGCCGGCAATTGATAGCCTGCTGGGCGGCTGCCGCACAGGGAACTTAGGAGAGCGGGGAGCTGATGGGGGGCTGACGGTCCACCCTGGTTCCAAGCCCCCACCAGCTAGCTCCAACAGGCTGCTCTTTCTGCAAGCAGTGGACAAAGAGGCGCCTGCCAAACAATATTATAAGGGAGCATTGCGCAGCTTTAAACGAGCATGTTCTCTAATTGATCAGCAACGTAACAACTTTAACCAGGATGACTTTAAGTGAGGAGTTGTTGTATTTTGTTTGGTTTTACTTCTACTTGAACTCACTTAATCCGATATATGTTTTGTTAATAAATTTATATTTTAACCATAAACCAAGTTAATAAGCTGTCATGTTTTTTGTGACATTTTCTCTGAACTGTCCAGGAAAAGGCTGGACACTGCAGATCACCTGGTTTTGGAGAAATTCAGGACTGGGAGTGTGTTGGGATCACCTTGCTGGTTGTAACCAAGGCTGGTGGAAGCCAGAGGGGGGCTGTAGACAGGCTGCTGGGGTCAGAGCTGCTGAACCAGGATTGTCTAGCACACGGACATTCAGGGTGTGATTTGCATGCAGTTCAAAATACTGCCTGGATCTGTGTTGGGGGTTGAACCAGTCCCTAGCAAGCTTCAATACAGTGGAGATATAAAAGTGACAAACTGAAGGTCACCGTCCCCTGGTCCCTTAGCCAAGGACAACTTTGGCCTACAGATGAATTCAGCCCTCTGTGCTTCACTGTAACCCTCTGTAAAATAGATATAATATATAGGGGTGTTTGTATTGTATCCAGCGCTGCTGCTGGTTGTCCCAGTGTACCAGTTTCCTAGATTTTGGCAATTGTACCACATGCTCAGAGGCAAATGTTTGTAGGCACACGAGGCATAATGTTTGGTGGGTTCTGATAAACACTTTGAGCAAATGAAGATTCCTTTACCAGAGCTGCCAAAAATAAAAGGTGCATCTAACTTAGACACAATTATTTTAATGCTTAGAACAAAAGATAAGTCAGCAGTTCCTAACACAGTTCCTAGAGCAGTCCAGTACCAGGGTAGTAAGGTAAGAGCCTTGTCAGGACCTTCCCCCCTGTCCTGGATGCAGGCTGCACTTCTTGTCCTCCTGTTATGGTGTTAAGGAGTAAGTCTATGCAGCTCTTGCTATTCTCAGCCTACAGGCTGCCTGGCCTCTCCCAAGCCAGCTACCAGGCTGCTGTTTCCTGCTTTCACAGCCTCGAATCTCTCCTGCACCTGTCCCCTGTGACTTCAGTCTGTTCTTCCTTTTCTGTACTTGAGTATTTAGGAGCCCTCTACTGGATGAATGTTGAAGTGGAAATAACCCATTGCATACTGAGTGGTCAGGCTCATTACAACAGTAATTAACATTTACGAAGTGCTTTGAGATCCTCCTATGAAAGGTGTTATAGAAACATGAAGTTCTGTTGTTTGGATGTAGATGGTCCAAAATAAGATTTTAACATGCCGGTTGGGCTCTTTGGTGATGTGTATAGTAATTGAGATACCAAGGAAAGTATTATGTAAATTTGCAAGGTATGATGTCACAGCTACGAATCAACTCCTAAAGAATACATTACTGGAAAAACTGTAAGCAAACTGGAAGTCACTGCACCTTTGTCTAATTTCCACTTTCTGCTCTTCTTTAAATACAATTACCAGAATTGCTCACTCCTATTTTAACCTTCATTTATACCCTTCTCCCTACATATACACATTTCTTCTTTCAGGAACATCAGCTGATGACAAATCCATTCCATGTCTCCATAGCAAAACTGGAACTGCCAGCATTGAAATGAAGTGGGAGGATGAGGTATAGAGAGTGGAAAGAACCCTCACAGTTCACTTCAAAGGGCTTTCTTTTAGAAGCAATGATTGTTTGCAAAAGGTAACACCATTAGTTCTCTTGGATTTAAATAAAAGTAAAGATTAAAAGGTTTGTTCTTTGTTCTCTGTTTCATAAGCTTTAAAAAGACAGGAAGATTAAGGTTTGTAATCTTAAATTACTACTAAGAATAATTGTACTTTGCACGTACAGAGCATTTTTTCTATGTGGAGTCCAACAGTCTGAGAAACCATATTCTGCTGATTCCTCATAGCTGGATCAGCAGCTATTATTAACTAATAATAAGAATATTTTGCATTTATATATTCTTTTCATCTAAATATCTCAAAATACTGTTCAAAAGTCAGTAAACATTACTATCCCCATTGTGCGCAAGGAGAAACCAATATGTACAGAGGGTAAGTGACTTTCACACAGCAAGCCAGTGGCAGAACCAGGAACAGATTGTAGGTTTCTTGACTCCCATTTATTTGCTTAAACCATTATAGGCCTTGATCCAGTAAAGATCTTAAACGTGCTTAACTTTAAGCACATGAGTAGTCCTATTAAAGCCAATTGGACTATTTGCTAGGGGTCTGGTCCTGCACCATTGAAATCAATAGGAGTTTTGCCTTTGACTTTAGTAAGAGCAGAATCAAGCCCCAGGACAGTACTCGCGCTTAAAGTGAAGAATGTGTATTGCTGGATCAGGGCCATAAAGATTAGTTATCTAGCCCTAGATATAATGATGGTTCTATATAGATGCTTATTGATCGATAAAATAAAAACGCCAATTTCAAGTGTCTCAACATATAAAAGTTCTGATTTTTATTTTGTTGGTATTTTTTTTCTGATCTATGTGACATCTATGTGTGAATTAGGGGTTGGAGCATAGGACTGGGAATCAAGGATTGTGGTTTTATGTCTGGCTCTGGCTCTTGCTTTGTGTGACCTGGAGCAAGTCATTTCACCTCACTGGGCCAGATCCTCAATTTGTATAAATTGTCATAACTGAATTGAAATCAATGGAGCAATGACAAGTTACACCATCTGAAGATCTGGCCCACTGTGGGTTTCTCCATTTGTTTAAAAAAAATCTCTCATTGGGTACTTTGAGAATAATTGGTTGTAATAGTATATTGAGATCATAGATGAAAGGTACTATGTAAGTGAAAGCTATCATGAGGAAAAACTATGCATTTACCAAAATATGTTTTCACCACTCTGTTTTTTAAGCTTACTGCAATATTAATAAGCATTCCTGGAGCATTGGTGCACTTCTCAGGTGACTGAAGGCAACACAGCCTTTGGCTGTGCTCTCATAAGCTATCCAAAGTGTGCACCAATGGCAAAGGAATGCACTCATGGTTGTGCCTTATTGCTTAATTAAGAAAGAAGCTAAGATGTTTCCCCCATTTATTGAGAGTTTAACGCTCCTTTACTGAGAGAATCTATTGCAACTTTCTACCTGCTGGGGTTTCTGAAGCTCTTTGCACCAGCATGCACACTTTAATAATGTAACATTCTTTTCAGAGGTACTGCTACTGTTGTGTTGATGAACTGACTTCCCCAAGGCTATTGGAGCTAGATCAACAATGTTATTAATGTAGGTAGAACAGGAGGACTGGATAGAAATTTGTGTTCTTGAAGGATGCTTTTAGAGGATTATTTTTCTCTGTCTAACTTAAATAAATGTATCTCTACATTCGAGTGCCTTTATCTCAGGAACATTTTATTGTTGTTATGTAATATATTTATATTCTTGTAGCACCTGAAAGCCTCAAACAGGCTAGGCCATATTGTGTGGGCATTATATAAACAAATAATAAATGTCAGTCTGTATTTCAACGAGCGTACAGTCTAAAAGATGATGTAACTGTGTGTGAGAGAGACAAACAAGCAGGCTAGATGGAGTTGGGGCTGTCAGTTGACAAACTTTAATAGGATTTGTACAATTATCTGGATAGTGTTAGTGATCACAGCTGGCTATCTGCCTAGTTTTTATCAAAACATGTATTTATAAGTATTTAATTTAAGCAATTTACTGTAGCAAAACAATTGCAAACAATTGAAGAGCAACTAGTGTAGACAAAGCAACGTTTGTTAGCTAGTTGTGGTTAACTTTGGGGGGAACCTTAAACACACCCTGAGAAGCATGACCACATCTCCATCTTCAAACAAATATTAGTTTACTGTAATTTTCACTTTCCAGTTCAAAATTGCCCCAATTTTTTTAAACCTGCCACAGTCTGCCTCGCAGATCTTGTATCTACTCCTTTCCCCTCCTATGTCTGTTCTCCTTTCTGTCAGTCTTATCAAGCACTGGCTCTCGTTCTCACTCAGTTTCATCAGTGTTGTTATGAGAATCTTCTCCCCTGTAGCCTCTGCTGTGGAGAGCAGCCTTCTTTTATTGCTCTGCCTTATTAGCTTTCCATTTTTTTTTTCAAATCTTTGGTAAAATATTTCTCTCTCTGCCATTATTTTTTAATATTCCATTTCTAGATGGAAGATATTTTGGGATACAATTTGTATGAAACTTGCTATGCAGTCTAAGACCCCAATTCAGCAAGGTGTAGTTAAGCCTATGCCTAACTTCAAGTATGCAAGTAATCCTATTGAAATCAATGGATTATCTACATGCTTAAAATTAATAGGCACATGCCTTGCTGAAGCAAGACCTAAAGCTGTAAATACAATGATCCAGATCCTCAGTTGATGATATGACTTCAACAGAGTTAAATCAATGCATACCAAATAAGGGTCAGGCCTATCATTACTGAAGTTGGCATTATTTTGGGTCTTCTGACTTCTTCGTAGCAAATGACATAAAATATTGTGCTCTGTATTTTAAATTGTGTACTCCAAGTACACACAGTGCAAGCAGCCAGTCACAATTTCAGAAATTGCTGTGCTAAGTACTGGCAGCTCCCTTTGAAGTCAGTAAGAGTTGCAGATGCTTCGCATTTCTGCAGATTAGGCTGTAGGAGTCTAAAGTTGATCACTCAAAAATTGAGGCATTCAAAAATTACAAGTCACCTTTGAAAATGTGGACTTTATTATTTATAATGATACCAAGCTAAAGGAGGTTTGGGGGTAGGAATAGCTCAGTGGTTTGAGAATTGACTTGCTAAACCTAGGGTTGTGAGTTCAGTCCTTGAGGGGGCCACCTAGGGATCTGGGGCAAAATCAGTACTTGGTCCTGCTAGTGAAGGTAGGGGGCTGGACTCAATTAACTTTCAGGGTCCCTTCCAGTTCCATGAGATAGGTATATCTCCATTTATTATTATTAAGATATAGAAAACAACTTGAGGCCCTGTTTGGTAAAGCATTTAAGGGAGTTAGACTAGATCAGTGGTTCTCAAACTTAATTGCACCATGACCCCCTTCTGACAACAATTACTACATGACCCCAGGGGCGGGGGCAGAACATAACCTTAGCTCCCCTGCCCAGGGCTGAAGCCCTGGGGGTTTGGCTTCGTCCCTGGGTGGTGGGGCTAGGGCTTCGGCCCTGGGCCCCAGCAAGTCCAACACCAGCCTGGCAACCCATTAAAATGGGGGTCAGGGCCCCAAAGTGGGTCCTGACCCACAGTTTGAGAACTCCTGGACTAGATGACCCTTGCAGTCCCTTCCTACCCTATGATTTTCTGCTTAAATCCATCCCTGTTCAGCAAAGCACCTAAGCATGTGCTGAAGTTCGAGCACATGAAAGTCAATGGGGCTTAAGCACATGCTTAGATGCTTTGCTGAATAGGAACAGATTGTTGAATTAGGGCCTGACCCACGTGTAGTTTATGGAGATTCAGTTTAAACACAAACAACCATTTTTTTCACCAGAAGAAGATAATGCAGCTGACTCATGGAGCAGCACTGATGTTATTTTTGGATGAGTTTTTCCTCACTTCTGATAAAAAATAGAATTCCTTCTGTGAGGATAAAGGAAGGAAAACAGGAACACTTAGAAAAAAAGTCTAATTCGTTACAGACTGCCACCATTCTTAATGCTAACTATTAAATCTATTTAACAAGTAGTTAAATAGAAATCTGAATAGAGATGATACCTTAAGGAAAGGATAACTAGGAAAAGTCTTTAAACCAGTTCTCTAGAGCCCTGGTTTCAATACCTCATTTATTCACCGCATTTTATCCTGAGGGAGTTGATGGATTTGATTATTTTTAATCATTTATCTTTAATATGATATAATGAGCTATAATTTCCCAGTATGGTGTAGTAAAAGCTAATGTTCTTCAGTTTACAAGATATCTTGCATATTGCCTGCAAATATAAAAATGCCAAAAGAATAAGAATTGTTTGCAGTGTTGGTGTAGCTGTGTTGTTCCCGTATATTAGAGACAAGGTGGGTGAGGTAATATCTTCTATTGGACCAACTTCTCTTGTTGAAAGAGACAAGCTTTCAAGATTCTCTCTTCCAACAACAGAATTTGGTGCGATAAAACACATTATCTTTCCTGCCTTGTCTCCCTAAAATAATAAGAGGACAGAGAAACAATAGATCTTGTTACATATTTTTTTAAAAGCATCAGACTCAGTAGACATTCAGTGCCAGTTTGTTAAAGCAGCTGTTCTTCAGTTGATACTCCTCTGGTTTTGGTCTAGATTACTGGACCTAGTTTGGACATGTACTTCCTAGTCTACAATTTGTAAATCTTTAATTAGTTTTCCCTGTTTTATTTCCCCACTTTTACTTTACCCCACCTTAAAATTCTATCATCTTTTCTTGCATAAAACAAACAAAATAGAACAGCAACAAAATGATATAAGGATAAACATGTGAGGTGCAACGAGAAAGTTAAATGAAGGTGTCATGTTCCCTCCCCACTTTGAACTCTGGGGTACAGATGTGGGGACCCGCATGAAAGGCTCCCTAAGCTTATTTCTACCAGCTTAGGTTAAAAACTTCCCCAAGGCACAAATCCTTTCCTTGTCCTTGGACGGTATTGCTGCCACCACCAAGTGATTTAGACAAAGATTCAGGAAAAGGACCACTTGG
Source organism: Mauremys mutica (assembly GCF_020497125.1). Lineage (NCBI taxonomy): Eukaryota > Metazoa > Chordata > Testudines > Geoemydidae > Mauremys > Mauremys mutica. The sequence goes on from NC_059072.1 coordinate 322,378,157, forward strand.
AGTTCCTATCTCCCCAAAATATCCCCCCAAATCCCTTCATCCCCTTTTCTGGGGAGGCTTGAGAATAATATAACAACTAATTGCCTTTAATAAAAGTACACACCAGACCCCTTATTTTTAGGACACTAAAATGAATCAGGTTCTTAAAAGAAGAACTTTATTATAAAGAAAAAAGTAAAAGAAGCACCTCTGTAAAATCAGGATGGGAGGTAATTTTACAGGGTGATAAAAAGATTTAAAACACAGAGGATTCCCCTTTAGGCTCAACTTCAAAGCTACAAAAACAGGAATAAACCATTCTCCTAGCACAGGGAAAATTCACAAGCTAAAACAAAAGATAATCTAACGCATTTCCTTGCCTTTACTTACAATTTCTGTGATTTTAGATGTATTGTTACAAGGTATCTTTTCAAGAGATGGTTTACCTGCTTGGTCTCTCTCTCTCTATCCAGAGGGAACAAAGAAAGAGAGCACAAACAAAACCTCCCTCCCCACCCCACCCCAATTTGAAAGTATCTTCTTTCCCCATTGGTCCTTCTGGTCAGGTGCCAACTAGGTTAATTGAAGTGATTAACCCCTTACAGGTAAGTAATTCTGTACCTCTGGCCAGGAGAGATTTTATGTTCTTCTTCGAGTGATTGCTCCTATGCATTCTATGTAGGTGTGCGCGCCGCGCGTGCACGGCTCTTTGGAACATTTTTACCCTAGCAACTCTGGCGGGCCGGCTGGGCGCCCCCTGGAGTGGCGCCGCTATGACGCTGGATATATACCCCAGCCGGCCCGTCCGCTCCTCAGTTCCTTCTTACCGCCCGTGACGGCCAGTTGGAACAGTGGAGTGCTCTCTGTCCTCCACAACCCTAGCGTTCGCTAATTTTGTCTGTATATAGTTGTTTCAGTAGTTACTGTTAGATAGTTGATTTAGTTAGTTAGTATAGTTTAGGTATAGGGAATAAGGAGGGTTTACCCCCCTTTTTCCACAAACGGTGCGGGCTCATGCCCAAGGCACCGGGCTTTAAGCCCTGCGTGTCTTGCCAGCGGCACATGCCTGTCGGGGATCCGCACGACTCCTGCCTGCGCTGCCTCGGAGAGACTCACCGAACGGATAAGTGCCCTATCTGTGCAGCCTTTAAGCCCAGGACACGAAAGGAGCGGGACAGTCGCCTAAAACAGCTCCTCATGGAGGCAACGCTCCAGCCCCCGGCACCGACCGCGCCGGTGCTGAAGTCTTCATCGGCGTGCAGCGCACCGGCAGCCCCGAGCCGCTCCGGCACCGAGGCTCCTCGTCCTCCGCAAGCGGCACCGACGACCCGGCACCGCTCCCTCTCACCATCCAGGAAGCGTAAGCTGGCGAAAACAGCTGCAAAGACCCATGCTGAGGGTCCTATCGCCCAGCCACCTCCACCGCTTCCGGTACCGGCTGTGGCCGTGCACAGGCTGTGCACCGTGCCGTTGACTCCGGCGCCACAAGGGCCGTCGAGTCCGGTACCACCCTGCTCCCCGGCACCGACCGCGGTTGAGCTGCAGCTGCCATCCACGCCCGAGACTTTCTCGACGGCGAGGGAGCTCATCGAGCTCACAGAGGCACCGAGCCTCCAGCCCCCGGCACCGCCGGTGCGGGCTGTCGTGTCAGCGGGTAAGCCGGCTATGATGCGGCCCCCTGCACTGGACGGACGAAGTAGACGGCGCTCCAGGTCCCGGTCTCGCTCCCGGTCCCGACGCCGGTCACCGTCGCACCGCTCGAGATCCCGGCACCGCTCACCATCGCGGTACCGGTCGCCTTCTCGACGCCGGTCACAGTCCCGGTACCGCTCAACATCGCGGTACCGGTCGCGCTCCCGGAGACGCTCCTGGTCCCAATCGCCTTCCCGTCGGCACCGACGAAGGTCCGATTCCCGGCACCAGTCCCGGCACCGTGACTCCCGGAGCCGCTCCCGGCACCGCCGGTCGAGATCCCGGTCGACCTCCCGGCACCGGTCGAGCTCCTGGCACCGCGGCGGTCGATGGTCTCGTTCGCCATCTCGGCACCGCGACGACAGGCACCGATCCTCGGCACCTTCCGGAGACAAATGGCTGACCTCGACAGCGCAGTCCATCAGTGCCTCTGCACCCCCGTGGCCATCTCGACACTCGTCGGTCGCTTCGGGGACTGGTAGTGATGCTCACCTTCCGGCTGCCCCGCAAGGTCAAGCCCAGGGTGCGCAGCAGTGGGGCTTCTGGGTCCCCTGGGCCCAATACGAAACTCAAGGGATGTCTTTCCCTCCGAGGGCCCCCACCTCCGAACACAGGGTACCGGAGGCTACGATAAGCAGACCGCCCCCTTCTCCACCAGGTTCGGCTCAGTTGCCACCTGATCCCCAGAGACATCCTCGGCCCGAGTCAGCCGCCCACGCCTTAGAAGAACCACCCGCGGAGGCAGTGGTTCAAGGCCTATCCTCGTCGTCTTTACCGGACGAGGCGGTGGCTGGGGCTGCTACAACAGACCCTCCACCAATTGACTTGCGGGCCCATCAGGACCTTCTTCGCCGGATGGCGAAGGCTATCGACCTCCCCGTGGCGGAGGTCACGGAAGACGAAGACCCGGTGACAAATGTGATTGGAGCGGAGGCTCCAGTGCGGGTGGCCTTGCCGTTCATCCGCACCATTCAGAAAAACGCCACTACCATCTGGCAGTCACCGGCGTCCGTTCCTCCCACCGCCCGCGGGGTCGAAAGGAAGTACTCCGTCCCCCCCACGGGGTATGAGTACTTGTATACTCATCCTGCCCCAGACTCGTTGGTCGTCCAGTCGGTCAACGACAGGGAGAGGCATGGCCAGCCCGCCCCAGCGCCAAAGTCCAGGGAGGCGAGGCATATGGATTTGTTGGGCCGCAAGGTCTACTCTGCAGGCGGTCTCCAGCTCCGGATCGCCAACCAGATGGCCCTCCTCGCCAGGTACACCTTTGACATCATGGTGTTCCTGGCGAAATTCACAGAGCTGGTACCAACAGCCTCACGCCAGGAGTTCTCGGCGCTGTTGGAAGAAGGGAAAAAGTCTTCCAGGTCCTCCATCCAGGCCGCTCTCGACTCGGCAGACTCGGGTGCAAGAACCCTGGCCTCAGGAGTGACCATGAGGCACATCTCGTGGTTACAATCCTCCACACTGCCGCCCGAGGTGCAGTACACCCTGCAGGACCTGCCCTTCGACACCCAGGGTCTGTTTTCTGAAAAGACTGATTCCAGAATCCAGACCCTGAAGGACGGTCGCATAGCCATCCGCACTCTGGGGATGCATACACCCGCAACCCAGCGCAGGTCGTTCAGGCAGCAACCCTATCGGTTTAATCAGCCCAGGTCCCGTCCCTATAACAGCCGACGACCAGGCCTGAATCGACGTAGACCATCGGGCAACCGGCGCAACCAAACCCATCCGTCTTCCAAGGCCCCCCAGGGCCTCAAGCAGGCGTTTTGATGGGACGCCCGAGGACGGCCCATCAGTCTCTGTACTGGATCCTCCCCTTTTATTTTACAACCGCCTTTCCCATTTCTTTTCGGCGTGATCCCGAACAACAACGGACAACTGGGTGCTTCAAACAATCCAGTCTGGTTACCGCCTTCAATTTGTTTCGCCCTCTCCTTCCCACCCGCCTTCCCCATCCCTCTTCAGGGACCCCTCTCACGAGCAATTCCTCTTACAAGAGGTCGACATTCTGTTGAGCTTGGGTGCCATAGAGGAGGTGCCCCGCGACATGCGGGGCAGGGGATTCTATTCCCGATATTTTCTCATCCCCAAAGCGAAGGGAGGTCTACATCCAATACTGAACCTCCGCGAGCTCAACAAGTACCTGCTCAAGCTCAAGTTTCGCATGGTCACCCTGGGGACCATCATTCCCTCCTTGGATCCGGGAGACTGGTTTGCCGCCCTCGACATGAAGGACGCCTACTTCCACGTCGCGATTTATCCTCCCCATCGACGCTACCTGCGTTTTGTAGTCAACAACGCGCACTACCAGTTCGCAGTGCTGCCATTCGGCCTATCCACCGCGCCGAGAGTTTTTACCAAGTGCATGGCAGTGGTTGCCGCAGCCCTCCGCCGTCGTCATATACACGTTTATCCATATCTCGACGATTGGCTGGTTCGCGGAACGTCCCAGCGTCTGGTAACGGACCAGATGACAGAAATCCTGTCTCTATTTCGACACCTCGGTCTTCTCATCAACGCCGAGAAGTCCACCTTAACTCCGTCTCAGCGGGTGGAGTTCATTGGAGCGGTTTTCGACTCCAATTTGGCCAGGGCCTGCCTCCCGCTATCGCGGCACCAGACGATGGTCTCCATCATCCGAGACCTCCTCACCTTTCCCACGACAACGGTTCGGTCCTGCCTCCGCCTCCTGGGCCATATGGCGTCCTGTACGTTTGTCACCGCGTACGCGAGACTCCACCTTCGCCCGTTCCAGTCCTGGCTGGCGTCGGTGTACCGCCCACATCGCGACCCCATCGACATGGTGGTCACGGTCACGAAGCCCACCCTCGAGTCACTCAGCTGGTGGCTGGACCCAGAGGTGGTGTGTGCAGGAGTCCCGTTCCACCCTCCTCGCCCATCCGTCACGCTGACCACAGATGCCTCAGCGCTGGAGTGGGGGGCTCATCTGGGCGACCTTCACACCCAAGGTCTTTGGTCACCCCAAGAGCTCGCCCGTCACATCAACATCCGGGAGCTAAGAGCGATCCGTCTGGCGTGTCAAACCTTCCGCACCCGCCTGCAAGGCCGCTGCGTTGCGGTGTTCACGGACAACACGACGGCAATGTTCTACGTGAACAAGCAGGGCAGAGCCCGCTCCTCCCTCCTCTGCACGGAAGCGATGCTCCTGTGGAACTTCTGCGTGACCCACTCGATTCACCTAGAAGCGTCCTTTCTCCCAGGAGTGCAGAACACACTAGCGGACCACCTCAGCAGGTCTTTCCTCGCCCACGAGTGGTCCCTTCGACCGGACGTGGTACACACGATTTTCCAACAGTGGGCTTTCCCCAGGTCGACCTGTTTGCCTCCAAGGAGAACAGGAAGTGCCACCAGTTCTGTTCCTACCAGGGTCGCTCTCTTGGCTCCCTGTCGGACGCCTTCCTGTACTCCTGGACAGATCACCTCCTTTACGCCTTCCCTCCGTTCCCGCTCGTCCACCGAGTGCTGCTCAAACTTCGGAGGGACCAAGCCCGCCTAATACTCATCACTCCAGCCTGGCCGAGGCAGCATTGGTACACCCTGCTACTTGAGCTCTCCGTTCGGGAGCCCATTCCCCTCCCAGTGTGGCCGGACCTCATCACACAGGACTTCGGCAGACTCCGCCACCCGGACCTGCAGTCCCTCCATCTCACAGCTTGGTACCTACGTGGCTGACCCAGGCGGAGAGATGCTGTTCCGCGGCAGTACAGCGCGTCCTGCTTGAAAGCAGAAAGCCTTCCACCCGCTCCACTTACCTCGCGAAGTGGAAGCGCTTTGCCCTCTGGTGTGATCAACGAGGCCTCAATCCCTTCGTAGTCCCTCTTTCTACAATCCTGGACTACCTCTGGTACCTTAAGGAGCAGGGTCTCGCGGTCTCCTCCTTAAAGGTACACCTGGCGGCCATATCCGCCTTTCGCCCATCAATAGACGGCCGCTCCATCTTCTCCAGCCAGATCGTTTCCCGCTTCCTGAAGGGCTTGGACCGGTTGTACCCGCCCATACGGCGTCCTACCCCGGCCTGGGATTTAAACCTAGTTCTGGCCAAGCTTATGGGAGCCCCCTTCGAACCTTTGGCCACGTGCTCCCTCCTCTACCTGTCATGGAAGACGGCCTTCCTCGTCGCTATAACTCCAGCGAGACGAGTGTCCGAGCTTCGTGCACTAACGGTTGGTCCACCTTACACCGTCTTCCATGCAGACAAGGTACAACTTCGCCCGCACCCGGCCTTCCTCCCAAAAGTAGTCTCGGCCTTCCATGTGAATCAAGAGATCTTCCTCCCGGTCTTCTGCCCGAAGCCGCACGCCTCACCTCGGGAGCAACAGCTTCACACCCTGGACGTCCGCAGGGCCCTCGCTTTTTATATCGAGCGGACGAAGCCCTTCCGGCGTTCGACCCAGCTGTTTGTGGCGGTTGCCGATCGCATGAGAGGCGAGCCGGTCTCCTCGCAGCGGATTTCCTCCTGGGTCACGGCGTGTATCCGGACATGCTACGAGCTTGCTTGCGTGCCACCATGCCGCCTCACCGCTCACTCGACGAGGGCGCAAGCCTCGTCGGCCGCCTTCCTGGCCCATGTCCCCATCCAGGACATCTGTAGAGCGGCCACCTGGTCTTCTGTTCACACCTTCGCTTCCCACTACGCGTTGGTGCAGCAATCCAGAGACGATGCAGCCTTCGGCTCCGCAGTCTTGCACTCTGCCACGTCTCACTCCGACCCCACTGCCTAGGTAAGGCTTGGGAATCACCTACATGGAAGGCATAGGAGCAATCACTCGAAGAAGAAAAGACGGTTACTCACCGTAGTAACTGTTGTTCTTCGAGATGTGTTGCTCCTATCCATTCCAGACCCGCCCTCCTTCCCCACTGTCGGAGTAGCCGGCAAGAAGGAACTGAGGAGTGGACGGGCCGGCTGGGGTATATATCCAGCGCCATAGCGGCGCCACTCCAGGGGGCGCCCAGCCGGCCCGCCGGAGTTGCTAGGGTAAAAATGTTCCGAAGAGCCGTGCACGCGCGGCGCGCACACCTACATGGAATGGATAGGAGCAACACATCTCGAAGAACAACAGTTACTACGGTGAGTAACCGTCTTTTACTGCATACATAAAGGTTGTTACCCTTCCCTTTATATTTATGACAAAAGGTGAGTCAATGAATATGATTTATTAATACCTTCAAAGTAACAATATAAACAAAGAAAAGTAATTATTAACGGTTCTAGAATATGGTAGGATAAGAAGCGATGGCCAGAAGCAAGGGCAGAAAACATTTAGCCTAGATATTAGGAAAATGTTCCTCACCGTGAAACCTAGATATTAGGGAAATGTTCCTTACCATGAAAGCAATTGAGCAGTGGAATAGACTACTAAGAGAGGTGGTTGAGCCACAATTGCTATCTCCTACCTACTATATGCCAACTCCTTGCTGACCTTCCTTAAAAAACTCCTTCTAAAAACCCACCTTTTCTGTGAAACATTCATGATCTAATGCTGTAATATAACTGTTTGTCTTGTGTTGTATTTGTTTTGCTTTTAGATGGTAAGCTACTTGGAATAGGGAGTGTTACTTATTTAGTACATGTCACTTATTGTCCAATCCCATGTACTGCAGTGTTATGTAAGTAATTTAAAAATGGGCTAGACATTAGTGAGAATGGAAACATGGGTAGTTCTCTAAAATATGAGAGATTTAGCTGGATTCAAGTGATTTTCTGGCCTTATAAATGTGTGTAATAATAATACACCATGCTGAACCTGCTGGCTTATTGCGCGGCACTGTGTGAACCTTCAGGTAAACATCGAGCAAGTAGAGAACTACGTAACATCTAGGTTACAGGAAACAGAAGTACAACCTTAGGTCAGAGGTACTGTCTCAGGAGAGAGCCAAAACCTGTACAGGAGCAGGGGTAGCAGGTCACAGCCAGCAGCCTGGGAGGTGGCTGTGGAAGGAAGACTGGGTAGTAGGCAGCCTGGAGGTTGGAGGGCCTGTAAGCAACCAGAGAGCTGGACAGACGCACCCTGCTACTGGCTGGGGGCCAGCAGTACCTGCAGGAGGACAACATGAAGGTTCTCATTGAGATTGGTTTACCCTTATTCTCTTCTACTGGACAATCCTTGGACTGAGGACTTTTGGTTCTTCAAGTGTCCTCTTCATATTCCCACTCAAGGTTGCGCCAGCTGGTGTAGCCTATACGGTGAAACTTCCTCATAGCAGTGCTGCTGGAGCACTTACTTGCCCTTTTTTGCTTTTGGATCCACCATGGAGAATGTAGACAGAGTTGTAACAGCTAATAACTAACAAACAATAAGAATGGAGGTCTGATCTTACACGTCATATTACAGGAGGTCTCAAAATTTGCCTCCAACTTTCTCACAGAGATCCAGATCTTGGCACTAACACTCTCACAAGAGCAGGTCTAGGGATAAAATGCCATAGGGTGCTTATAAATGGGACCCAATATCTTAGCATTGGCCATGTTGGACCCCAGGGGACATGTTTCCAGCTTTGCAAGCTTCTCCAATGCCTCACCCATCTATCTTCTTTAAGGCAACAAGAAATACCCAGTGTCGATCCCCATACCAATCTTGGTACCAGGCAGGTAGAAGAGGTGGCATAGACAGGACCAGACTCATCTCATACAAATTCAGTGCAAGCACTTGTACATGATCAACCTGTACAGCCACCACTGACCACATTATCGTCCTCTTCTGATGAGGCAACAGTGTTGGAGTCATCATGTTCCCCAAATCCGAACAATTATAATACCTACCAGGAACTTTTAAAAAGGGTAGCTAGTTCCCTGGGTATCCAAGTGAAAATGGTGAAGGACAATCCATTTAAATTAGTGAATACCTTCCACGCTTCAGGAGCTGGTAGAATGGCTCTACCAATTAATGAAATTATCCTAGAGACCACAAAAATTGTGTGGCAAACTCTTGCATTTCTTCCACCTATAGCTAAGAGAACAGAGAGGAGGCACCAAGAACACTTCTGTTCACACCCCACCCTAGGATTTTTGGTAGTGACTGGTCAATGAAAACTCAAGGCAAGACATTCCAAATCCACCTCTAAAAATAAAGAATATAAAAAACTAATTTTTTTTGGTAGAAGGGTTTATTTGACCTCAGGATTACAAATCAGAATTGCAAACCACCAGCCTTTCTTAGTCAGATATGATTTTTCTGTTGGGGATAATATGGCTAAATTAGTGATAAGGCAAATAAGAGTATCAGGGCATGCTTAATGAAAGCTGTCTGGTACTAGAACCTCATTTGAAGCAGTCTTGGTGAAAACTCTGCAGATTAGCGTGACAGCATTTATAATCATGATGCATCGTTTCTCTTGGCTGCAATCATCTGGGGTCCAGCAGATGATAGAGAAGTGTCCATTTGATGGTCCTAATTTGTTTTCTAGGAAGACGGATGAAGTGCTGCATTCTTAAAAGACTCTAGAGCAACACTTAAGACTCTGGGCGTTTACACCTCAGGTCTTAAGAGGAAGCAGTTGTGTCCTCATACTAAGCAAAGACATCTTTCTTATGCACCAAGGTATTCTGAGTAAATGAAGAGACGTCATAAACTCCAAAGAAGGAGACTGCCACATCTTGCTTCTGTTCACCTTCATCTAGGAAACTTGCAACCTTGAAAGAGTCTATTTGACTCTTTAATTGAGGCCAGTGTACCAGAGTTTGTCAGAATCTAATTTTTCCTGTCCCTCCCTTTGGCAGCAGGACATGTCAGTGCTTTTGCCTGTGCAGAGAATCAAGTTTATAGGCGCAGTTCTTGACTCCAGTTTGGCAAGGGCATACTTATCCCAGGCCAAATTTGGGGCAATATTGGACCTGTGCATAGGCCTCAAGATCCATCCTTGTACAACAGTAAGGAATTGCCTGAGACTTCTAGGACACAAGGCAGCTTGCACATATATGACTCAACATGCCAGATTTCACCTGAAAGTCATGCAGGGGTGGTTGAACTCTGTCTACCATCCATCTCGTCATGCACTGGACATGTTGACTCGTGTATCTGCAAGTGTGTTGTAATCCCTAGATTGGTGGATGGACCCTCCCTGTGAATGCAAAGGGTTCCCTTTTTCCCTGACTCTACTCTCCATGACTCTGGTCACAAATGCCTCATCCATACAATGGGGTGCTCACTCGGGACCTAAGCAACCAAGGACCTTAATCATATCAAGGACTCTCTCTCCACATAAATGTTAAAGAAGTTTGAGCAGTTCATCTGGCATGTTGGTTTCCCTTCAGCATATCAAAGGTTGTACCATGCAAGTCCTCTCAGACAACGTTGCTGCTACATTCTTGACTAGGCAAGGAGGTGCCAAGTCAGATCACCTTTGTCAAGAGGCAATGGATTTCTGGGTTATTTTAATAAAAAATGCTGTCATACTCAACGCTGCACACCTCCTGCACAATCAGAAATTTTGGGTAGATGATCTCCGCAGAACGTTCATTAGGAATCACAAGTGGGCCCTCAAAATGGACATAGCTAAATCTATTTTTCAGGCTTGGGGAATTCCAGAGATCTATCTGATTGAGATGCGATTGAATAGGAAGTGTCATCTGTTCTGTTCCAGGCAGGTCAGAGCCCAGCATCTGTTGTGAAAGGACAAGCTCTTGTATGCCTTTCCTCCAAGGATGTTATGCAAACTCAGACAGGATTATGCCACTCTAATCCCGATAGCTCTAGCCTGGCCTTGGCAGCATTGGTTCTCAGACCTCTTTAGTCTCTCCATCTGGGATCTCATACCTTTGCCTCAAGTCACAGATATAATTTCACAGAACCCCGGCCTGGTGCTACATGCCAATCCTCCCAGCCTCTGACAGCTTGGACGGTCAGCGGTTAATAGCTCAGGATACTGACTGTGCCCTACAGGTTCAGAACATTCTCTTAAACAGTAGAAAACCATCTACCAGATACCCTTCCATGATGAAATTGAAGCATTTCTCTGTGTGGTCCCAGGAGTAGGGTACTCCTTCTATGCAGTCTTCCCCACACCTTATTCTGCAATATTTACTTCACTTAAAGGGAAAAGGGTTCTCCATGAGTTACCTGAGAGTTCACTTGGTGGCTATTTCTGCATTCCATACTCCTATCTCTGTATTGCCAACCGAATGACTGTATGATTTTTAAAGGGTTCTTCCTCTTTTATATTGCTTAAACACATACAATGTTCCATGTCCAAGTCTAGGTAGGCAATCCACTTAGTTTGTTTCAGGAGATGTGAAGTGGATGGTAGAGATACGTCCAGGATATGATTGTTTGGGACATTGATTGATGAGGTGTTTCATAGGGTGAAGTCCGTTTCCGCGGTCATAAATAAGATAGTGTCTCAGTCCCCATTAATGGAGAAGGTTGACGCATCTGCTATGTGATATGCAGATACCATTCAAAGTGGACCATATTTTCTATCGGTGTGAAAAGCCACTGGGTTCTTCAGTTGGGTCCTTGATGAGGTGTTTATTTGGAATATTGGCATTTTTCCACCTTGCTTGCTGATCTCCAGGGGAAAACCCCAAATCTTTGAGCTCTTGAGTGGCAAGCCAAAAAGGTTTCCTGGATTTGAGTTGAAATCTCAATATATTATTTAAGTTGCCATATATTGGAAGATCCTCGTTCTCTCGAATACAGTGGAACTCTTGGAAAAATTCTCATATCACAACAAACTTGGGATGGGTGGATATGCACCATTACAGGAAACCATGGCTATGGCATTGATTTTGTACTGTGCTCGTAATAATCTGAATAACTTTTCTTAAGTTTTGACAAAAGATGTGTGAGAGCTGTGTGTCCAGATGGTTGAGCTATATTCTGCAGAGAGTAGACAAGGGTCAGTGAGGTTTTTGCATTGGCTCCCTAAATCATTCCTGCCAGTTTCTGGATGAGAGTTACATGTATCTTTATTTTGCCGTGAATATTTTTCCAGTGCTGGTGGTATGTGGAGCTTAGGTCTAATGTCACACCCAAGATACTTTAGGGTGGGATCATGTCTTATCTGCTGCCCTAGCCTTTCAATTATTTCGATAAAATGCTGACACATCAGTCTTAGTTAGGGTTGCTTTTAGCTGCCAGTATAAGAAATATTCTTCCATGATTTTAAGGTTCTTAGTTAGGTTTGTTTTATGGTAGGGAAATCCCATGCCTGTGTGGCCAAAGCAATTGTCATCATCATAAACAAATTTCTGTGATGGTGTTTGGGGAAGGTTACTGCTGTAGATATTAAACAGGATCCATGCTAACAGATCTCTTTAGTAGGGCATCATTGAGAGTGCATGCATGGCCTGCTGACCTTGTCATCAAGGAAAACATGAAATCTACAGTTGCTCAGAACTTCTCAAAAGAATTTTATCATTGCATTGCATGGCATAATTTTGTTGGCTATGAGGAGGAGGCCATTGCTCCACATGGTGTTGTAGGCAGAAGATAAGTGTAAGATAGCTGCCCCAGTCTTGAGTTTTTGCTGGAATCCCACCTCACTCTATGTTGTCGAGACTAATACTTGATCAATGTAGCTGCAGCCTGGTCAAAAACCTGCTTGTTCATTCAGTAACATTACTTCTCCAAGCAACATGATCCTTGCCAGTAATATTCCTTCCATGAGCTTGTATGATATGTAGAGGAGTGATATAAAACCGTATAATGAGGGATTACTGGCAATAACTATAGCCTCATGCCAGATCCTCAGGACAAGCCCCCGAGGAATGGATCACAGTGTTGTCAGCCATTTCTATCCCTGGGCTCCAAGGTTTTTAAGAAATTCTGGAAAGATACCATCAGGTCCTTCAGCTTTCATGAGTGAGAGGGCTTATTTACCTCCTCAACTGCGAAGGCCAACGATATGGGCGAGGAGGCGGGTAGTGAGCTTGACTGTTTGTTGGAGCTCTCTGCACATTTTGCACTTAGTATACTTGTCCTTCGGTGCTTTTGTGTTCATAAGGAGTATTCTTGTGATCACATCAGCTGAGACTTCAGCCTTTCGATATTTCACTGGGTTTGCAGCCAGAAGCTGATGAAACAGTAGTCAAGGTTTGCGGCTGGAGTGAGTGAACTCCAGCACTTCAGCTGTCTTGATCTATCTTTGATGGTGCACTAAGTTCAGTGAGTCTAAGATTTGGGTCACCAAACTTTTGGTACTCCTATTGTAGCCTTTCTGTTTCTGATTTCCATCATGGGGTGTATCCTTTTCAATAGCCATAAGAGAGGGTTTTTTTTTCTTGTGGCTATTTGGATAAGCTGGGTGAAATGATTGCAATTTTCAAGCTTCAGTGGAATCTCATTTCAGGCTTCAGCGGAATCTCAATTGTCACAGTGAATCTTGGCCAATTTGTCTTTTGAAAATTCCATTGCAATTTGGGCTATGACACGATACTGGGATTTCAGTCCCAATGTGGATTATCACCAGTCGATGCTGGCTATGTGGAGAGTTGCCAAGAATAGCTCTGGAGGGCGTTGTAAGGAATTCCAAACTGGTCTTTGGTGAGGAAACAGATATCTGGCTTGTAGTCTCTGTTGCAATAGGCAGAATGAAAAGTACCTCTGTCTTCTGCATGAAAAAGAAGCTATGTATCTTTGTTTGATGACCATTCCACAAGTGCTTTGCTGGCATTATCATTACTATTATAATGCCACATCATGTAGTAGCTATTGAAATAATATATAGCTGTAGGTCAGTGGTCCCCAGACTGTGGGCATGTCCTCCTAGGGGGGTGCAGATGGACTTTGGGGGGCACAGTGGGAGGGAGGGAGCCCCACTATGCCCCCAGCTCTGCTTTGGCCCTGGCTGCGGCCCCAGTCCCTCCCACCAGCCTCAGGCCCTGGCCCGACGTGGCTCTGCTCCCGGCTGGGGCCCCAGCCTCACCCAGCCCCAACTGCAGCCCTGGCTCGAGCCCCTGACCCTGACCCCAGCCCCGACTGTGGCACTGCTCCCAGCTACAGATCCCAACTGTGTCTCGGGGGTGGGACGGGGGCAGGGAGGGATAGGTGTAAGGTAAAAAGTTTGGGGGCAATGCTGTAGGTAATGGGGGAGAGGGCCAGTCTGTATTCGGTGATTTATTTACATGAGCCACCTTTACCTTGCTGATTCTTTTGAAGATGGTGAAAGTTCCGGAATTGCTCTTGGCATCTATCGTGTCATAGTCCTTGATGCCTTGATTGATGTATGTAACAAGGCCATGTTCCAGGTGATGGAGGGAGGCAATTGGACTATAACCATCAATACGGTAGCGTGAGTCTTGTGTCATTTTACATATGGGTTTTTGAAGGGCAGTGACATCAATCATATTATCTCGCCTATTAAGAGCTAAATAGTTATTTTTAAATTCATTGGGATGTACGTTCATCATTCATCTGGCAAATTCATAGAGCTGGGCCTATGATTCTCTTGAAGTGGCACTTTTTGCAGAGTAACTGTTTCCATTGCAGGTTAATCTGAGATTTTGCTGAGGGATATTGAGATTATAGAATCATAGAAGATTTGGGTTGGTAGTTAAAGGCTGTTATCAAATCCCCCCTCACTCTTCTCTTCTGCAGACTAAATAACCCCAGTTCCCTCAGCCTCTCCTCATAAGTCATGTGCCCCAGGCCCCTAATCATTTTCATTGCCCTCCACTGGACTCTCTCCAATTTGTCCACATCCTTTCCATTGTGGGGGGCCCAAAACTGGACAAAATACTCCAGATGTGGCCTCACCAGTGCCGAATAGAGGGGAATAATCACTTCCCTCAATCTGCTGGCAGTGCTCCTACTAATGCAGCCCAATATGCCGTTAGCCTTCTTAGCAACAAGGGCACACTGTTTACTCGTATCCAGCTTCTCGTCCACTGTAATCCCCTGTCCTTTTCTGCAGAACTGCCACTTAGCCAGACGTCCCAAGCCTGTAGCAGTTCATGGGATTCTTCTGTCCTAAGTGCAGGATTCTGCACTTGTTCTTGTTGAACCTCATCAGATTTCTTTTGGTCCAATCCTCCAATTTGTCTAGGTCACTCTGGACCCTATTCCTACCCTCCAGCATATCTATCTCTCCCCCAAGCTTAGTGTCATCCATGAACTTGCTGAGGGTGCAATCCATCCCATCATCCAGATTATTAATGAAGATGTTGAACAAAACCAACCCCTGGGGCGCTCTGCTTGATTTTGGCTGCCAACTAGACATCAAGCCGTTGATTACTACCCGTTGAGCCCGACGATCTAGCAAGCTTTCTATCCACCTTATAGTCCATTAATCAACCCATACTTTTTTAACTTGCTGGCAAGAATACTGTGGGATACCATATCAAAAACTTTGCTAAAGTCAAGATATATCACGCCCACCATTATCAACAGAGCCAGTTACCTCATTATAGAAGGCAGTCAGGTTGGTCAGGCATGACTTGCCTTGGTGAATCCATGTTGACTGTTCCTGATCACCTTCCTCTTCTCCAAGTTCTTCAAAATGGATTCCTTGAGGACCTGACCCATGATTTTTCCAGAGACTGCGGTGAGGCTGACCGGTCTGTAGTTCCCCAGATTCTCCTTCTTCCCTTTTTTAAAGGTGGGCACTATATTTGCCTTTTTCCAAGAGTCTGGGACCACTCTCGATCGCCACAAGTTTTCAAAGATAATGGCCAATGGCTCTGCAATCATATCAGCCAACTCAGCACCCTCGGATGCATTAGATCCGGCCCCATGGACTTGTGCATGTCTAGCTTTTCTAAATAGTCCTTAACTTGTTCTTTCACCTCTGACCTCCTCCCCATATTGTGCTGCCCAGTGTAGCAATCTGGGAGCTGACATTGTCTGTGAAGATTGAGGCAAAAAAAGCTCTGAGTACTTAAGCTTTTTCCATATCATCTGTCATGAGGTTCCTTCCCCCATTCAGTAAGGGTCCATCCCACACTTTCCCTGACCACCTTCTTGTTGCTAACATACCTGTAGAAACCCTTCTTGTTATCCTTCACGGCCCTTGCTAACTGCAACTCCAATTGTGCTTTGGCCTTCCTGATTACACCCCTGCATGCTTGAGCAATATTTTTATACTCTTCCCTAGGCATCTGTCCAAGTTTTTGCTTCTTGTAAGCTTCTTTTTTGTGTTTAAACTCACCAAAGATTTCTCTGTTAAGCCAAGCTGGTCGCCTGCCATATTTGCTATTCTTCCTGTACATCGGGATGGTTTGTTCCTGCACCCTCAATAAGGCTTCTTTTAAAATACAGCCAGCTCTCCTGGACTCCTTTCCCCCTCATATTAGCCTCCCAGGGGATCTGCCCATCAGTTCCCTGAGGGAGTCAAAGTCTGTTTTTCTGAACTCCAGAGTCTGTATTCTGCTGCTCTCCTTTCTTCCTTTTGTCAGGATCCTGAACTCGACCATCTCATGGTCGCTGCTGCCCAGGTTGCCACCCACTTCTACTTCCCCTACCAATTCTTCCCTGTTTGTGAGCAGCAGGTCAAGAGGAGCACGACCCCTAGTTGGTTCCTTCAGCACTTGCACAGGAAGTTGTCCCCAAAACTCTCCAAAAACTTCCTGGATTGTCTATGCACTTCTGTATTGCTCTCCCAGTAGATGTCAGGGTGATTGAAGTCCCCCATGAGAACCAGGGCCTGTGATCTGGAAACGTTTGTTGTCTGAAGAAAGCCTCGTCTATCTCATCCTCCTGGTCTGGTGGTGTGTAGCAGATGCCCAACACAACATCACCCTTGTTGCTCTTGCCTCTAAACTTAACCCAAAGACTCTCAACACGCTTTTCTCCAGTTTCATACTGGAGCTCTGAGCAGTCATACTCCTCCACCTTTTCTCCCTCGCCTGTCCTTCCTGAATAGTTTATACCCATCCATGACAGTGCTTCAGTCACGTGAGTTACCCCACCAAGTCTCTGTTATTCCAGTCACATCATAGTTCCTTGACTGTGCCAGGACTTCCAGTTCTTCCTGTTTGTTTCCCAGGCTTCTTGCATTAATGTACAGGCACCTCAGATAACTGATTGCCCTACTTTCTCAGTATGAATCAGGAGTGTTTCCTCTCAGTATCCCACTTCCCCACTTACCTCAGGACTTAGGTCACCATCCCTTGGCAAACCTAGTTTAAAGCCCTCCTCACTAGGTTAGCAAGCCTGCCTGTGAAGATGCTCTTCTCTTTCTTCATTCGGTGGATCCCATCTCTTCCTAGCAATCCTTCCTGGAACAACATCCCATGGTCGATGAATCCAAAGCCCTCTCTCCAACACCACCTGTGCAACCATGCATTTACCTCCCCAATTCAATGGTCCCTACCTGGGCCTTTTCCTTCAACAGGGAGAATGGTCAAGAACACGACTTGCACCTCAGTCTCCTTTATCCCTCTTCCCAGAGCCACGTAGTCTGCCGTGACCCACTCAAGGTCATTCTTGGCAGTATCTTTGGTGCCCACATGGAGAAATAGGAAGAGGTATCAGAGGGGTAGCCGTGTTAGTCTGGATCTGTAAAAGCAGCAAAGAATCCTGTGGCACCTTATAGACTAACAGACGTTTTGCAGCATGAGCTTTCGTGGGTGAATACCCACTTGCATCCGAAGAAGTGGGTATTCACCCACGAAAGCTCATGCTGCAAAACGTCTGTTAGTCTATAAGGTGCCACAGGATTCTTTGCTGCTTTTAGGAAGAGGTAGTGGTCAAAGGGCTTGATCAGTCTCGGCAGACACTCTATCACATCCTGAATTCTAGCTCCAGGCAAGCAGCACACTTCTCAAGTTTCCGATTCAATGACAGATTGGACAATCTCCTTCCACCTGTGATAGACCCTATGCCTCCATGGGATCTAAATTTAGTTTTTTTGGTGATAATGGGTCCATCTTTTGAGCATATGGCTGCTTGTTTATTTTTACATCTTTATTTTTACATTTTTACATTCCTGTAGCTATTACCTCAGCCAGGAGGGTAGCAGAGCTATGAGCATTAGTTGCTGACCACCCATAGACAGCCTTCTATTAGGATATGGTTTATTTACAACCTCACCCTAAATTTTTAACTAATGTGGTGTTGGACTTCCACTTTAATCAGTCTGATTATTAGTTTTTTTTCCCAACGCCTCTCTCTCAGAGAGATGAAGAGAGTCTCCATACTTTGGACATCTGCACAGCATTAGCCTTTCACTTGGACAAGATCAAACAATTTAGAGTGTTTCCTCAGATGTTTGTTTCCTTTGCTGACAGAATGAAGGAGTCTCTTCACAGACAATATCTTACTGGCTCTCATCCTCCATATTTCTGTGCTATGACATTGCTAAGGTTCCTGCACCTGAGAGAGTTTTTGCACATTTAAGGTCCTTCACTTGTGGTGTTAACTGATTTTTTACCAAAGCTATTCAGTTTTTTCCCACCCGAATTTTGGACCACACAATTACAGGAAAATGCTGATTGTTAGAAAATTCAGTACATTACATTAGGTAGATGTGTTTATATTAATAATAAATTAGTCTAAAGGAAAGGTTGTCTGAAGCAAGGCAATGTAGTAGAAGATACACACATGCATATGTGTACATACTGTTAATGTGCAGAGCATGAAATAACCAAAGCATTAAACTGCTCTTACTTTCAATATTCTTACTTTTCTCTATTTGTTGATTTTTTTCTGTCCTCCTGTCCCCTAATATTAATCCCAATATTTAACAAGAAAACGGTGAAGTTAATTTTTTGCACCAGTTTTCACCCTTTTAAAACATTTTATAATAAACACCAATATGTTCTTGGGAATTTTTAAACAAAATAAAAACTGAAAACGAAAGGCCTTGAGCATATCCTACAAGAGAACAAGCACCATCTACAATGCTCGGTCAGATGCCCATTATGACATTTGCAGTGTTGCAGCTTGGTCACCTGTATCATTTGTACATACTTTCACTAGCTATTATGCTAACACCAAAGTCTCAAGATATGATGCTAGATTTGGAAGATTTGTGCTGCAGTTCTTGTTCAGGTAGATTCTGAAATCCTCCATTCTGAACGGCTTGTGAGTCACTGTGTCAGAGTGCTGTGCAACAGCCGCTGAGCCAGCATGCTGATCTCTGCAACTCCAATTTGTTGCCCTGAAGCATATCTGCCTATGGAAACTGTGCCCAATTGATAAATTGGGATTGCTGGAGAGAGTTAAAATGCTAATTAATTCAATGGCCCAGAGGGTACATAAGGCACAGGAAGGAAGTGCGCAATGAAAGCAGAGAGGGAACAAGAATGAGGCAAGCTTATGGAGCCAGAGCCACAAGAAATCTTCCCCTTTGCCTCAGGAACTAAGTGCTCCATGGTACATGATGCTGCATAGTCTGTAAAGGTGGCAGGAAAGAACAGTGTAAATAAATCACACCTGGTGTTTCACCAGAAGAAGGTCTCCAACCCATTTGTGAGCTAGAAGGTAGGCAGGAGTGAGTCCATCCTGTCACATGTGAGAATTTGTCCAGGATCTTAGCCAGCACGAGGGTTTCTGTAGTAGATACAGAAAACTCTGCAGAGTTTCAGGCAAGCCTTGCTCACCTGGCAGGCTGAGCAACAGAAGAGCCTGCAGGACTTTATAAGAGAACAAGCCAGCAGTAGCTTTTACAGAATGTGGTGAGTCCTATGGCGGGGAATGGCAACCAGGTACAGGCCACTCGGTCTGTAAGAATGGGCCCTGACAATGATCCTGATGAATTCCTGGGCACCTCTGAGAGGGTGCCCGTGGGGCAGGCTGAGACAGGGAAACCAAGGTCCTGCTGCTAGTCCCCTATTTGACTGGGGAAGCTGGACGATGAGCAGGCAGAGACTAAGAGGGTGTCAAGATGGCCATCCTAGATCAAGTCGGCCTCTCCACTGAGAAACACTGCCAAAAATTCCAAGTTGTGAGGTGGACTGGGTGGGGTGTGATGGCCCCAGGCATTCACCCAAAAATTGATGGATTGGGCCGTTCATTGAGTGAGGCCAGATACCCAAATGGTAGAGGAAGTAATGGATACTTTGGTGTTTGGAACAGTTCTTTCAGGACCTCCCTGAGAATATGAAGCTGTGGGTTATACAGCATTAACTGGGCACTTTGGATGTGGAGGTAAAATTGATGGAGGAATTTGTGGAGGTGGACCTTCCCAGCAAAGTGGGCCAACCCTATAGAGGACTGGAACTTGGAAGGAAGTTTGGGGAATCCGCTGCTGCCAAGGGCATGAGAAGAAGAACAAAGAGCCCAAACATGCTGTGGCCAGAGTTTGCCCATGCTGTGTTTCCAGCGTGGGTGCAAGTGACACGAAAAAGGATTGCTTGTACATGGAATGTAGTTTTACAGCTGAGCCTGGACAGAAGGAAAGACAAAAAGGGAAGAAGTTGTCCACCATCACTGGACACATGAAAGGGTTCTGGTAGACATGGCCTCTGCTTGCTCCCTGATCTGGTGACAAGTTGGTGAAACTTGACTGGTTGGTTCCAGGACCAAGTGTGAGAATAGTATGTGTCTGTGGGGATAAAAAGCAACATCCTATGGCAGATATGCCCCTGGAAGTCTGGGGAAGGTTTAATTGGGAGCAAATGGGATAAGGGACAGATTGCCCAACTGTATTGTATTTCCTATTAGGAAAACAATATGGTGTTGGGACCCGAGGCAGGGAAACAGAAAACCCAAGAGAGGGGAAATGAAGCCCGAAGGGAAGGGGAAAAAACAGTTATTGGTAGATTTAGAACATTGTAGACAACAGAGCCTAATTAAGGTGAAAGGGGAGGAAAAGAGAGTCCTCCAAGAAATTGAGGAGGAGGGGATAGGAATTAAGGAAGTAAAAATAGTGGAGAGAGACAACCTGAGCAGCTTTAGTGGAGATCAAGGGACCCATGGAGACACCACTAATGCAGTGTGAAAGAGCAGAAGCCCAGGTGCGCTTTGTAGGGTTGAGAGAAACCCAGGCCCTGAGCAATCAGGGGGATGAGGGGAATGCCCTCTATCCACCGCCAGATACAAAAGGAGAGAATAGGGAGAGCAACTCTTTAGGATCCCCATGGTGTGGTGACTTGTAGGCTGAAACAGAGCTGAAGGGCATCCTCCCACCACCAAAAGTATGATTTACGTGGGCGTAAAATGAGTGGACACCAACAAGGATGACCTGGATCAGTAGTTCTCAAACTGGGGTCCATGCCACTAGGGAGATGTGGAGGACCATGGGGGGGCATGTGGTGGGGTTGAGGCCAGCCCCCACAGGGGTTGGGTAGGTTGCTCTATGCTTCCAGCCACACTCTGCCCCCAGACCAGCTCTGCTTTCAGGCCCAGGTCCACCCTTACTCCCTCTCTGCCCCAGACAAGCACCACTCAGGGTACGTCTACACTACAAGACTATTTCGATTCATCTTAATTCGAATTTCTGGAATCGACCTAATGAAGTCGAAGTTGTGTATCCACAATAAATACACTAATTCGACTGTGTGAGTCCACAGTAACGGGCGAAGCGTCGACTTTGGAAGCGGTGCACTGTGGGAAGCTATCCCACAGTTCCCGCACTCCCCGCCGCCCATTGGAATGCTGGGATTTCCCACCAATGCATGCTGGGGGGGGGAAATTGTGTGGAGGGTGGTTTTGGGTAACTGTCATCATTGAACCGTCAATCACGCCCAGCATCCCTCCCTGAAAGCGCCAGCTGGCAATCTGTTTGTGCACTTTTCTTCTCAGTGACAGCGCGGGCGCCACAGCACTGCGAGCACGGATCCCGCTGCAGTTGTGGCCGCTGTCAGCTCCTCGCAACTTATCGTCCACCTCTTCCGCAGTCAGCTGCTGAGAAATTTGGCTAATTTTCAATGGTGCTGCGAGCAGTGGTGGACCATGGGGGACGTTTTACCAACATCAACGTCGGGTGGCCAGGCAAAGTTCATGACGCGCGTGTTTTCAGGAACTCTGGTCTGCTTAGACGCCTGCAGGAAGGTAGTTTCTTCCCGGACCACAAAATAACGCTTGGGATGTGCAGATGCCCATACTGATCTTAGGGGACCCAGCCTACCCGCTAATGCCCTGGCTCGTCACGCCCTATGCAGGCACCTTGCACAGCGACAAGGAACTCTTCAAGTAGCAGCGAGCAGCGTGAACTGTGACTGTTCAGTTTCTTCACAGAGAAGCTGAACCTGCCCCTGTTTCTTTACCAAGTTACTGTTGACTAGCCTCTGCAGTTACATACCCCGTCCACCCCGCTTCCCCAACTTCTAACACACATTTAAAAATTAAAGTACGTGCTCCACTGTAGCTTTACAACGGTGTCTTTATTGATGACTTTGCGTTAAAGGGTTGAAACTGGGACGCACACTGTGCTGGGTAGGGTGTGTGGTCATGTAAAGACCGCCTCTAAAGTCGAGGTTTGACATGCTCCCGCTCCCAGACCGGTCAGCAGTGCCGGACTGGTTGTTTCAACGGATCCTGCCATCCCTCCTTTTTTGGACTCTGTGTGCGGGGGCTATGTGGCCTTGTTGCGGGGGAGGATGCATACAGATTCCTCTGCTGCGTGGCTCTGCGGTCCATTACAGGGACCGTTGCATGACATCTGTAACCCCCCTCCCCCGCTACAAATGCACGTACCACCCCCAACGACAGAAAACCTGCAAACCACCTCCCATACCAGCTAACCGCCTACTGACTGCACTGTGTGTGTGACATGCTGCTGATCCAGCCCCCGTCTCTGTACCCTGCTAAAGGTGACTGTCCTATGCATTACACTACCCCCTCAACCACCCAACGACCCACCCAAGACATCTAACACAGCGTTGTGTAAAAAACCATGACTGAAAAAGTAAGTAACAGAAAACTACTTTTAATAATCAACAACACAGTAAGGGAAGGACTTTTCAAAATGTAGTGACTGATAGCTTTTGGGTAATTTAACACTGTCCTGTGGTGCAGTGACAGTTTTCACGGCCCCTGGTGACCCTCCTTCTTGTTATTTTTGATGAGGGGGGGATTGGAGTTTGAGGCGGGGGTGGGCGGTTGCAGATACAGTGCAGGGGGGCTCTGTCTTCCTGCCTGCGGTCCTGCAGAACATCGACAAGGCGCCTGAGCGTGTCTGTTTGCTCCCTCATTAGTCCAAGCAGCGTTTGAGTCTCCTGCAGGTCCTCGTGACGCCACCTGTCCTCCCGTTCGCAGAGTGAGCGGTGCTGCTGACTGAGGTTCTCCCTCCACTGGCTCTGCTGGTCCGCCTCGGCTCTGGAGCAGCCCATAAGTTCAGCAAACATCTCGTCCCTTGTCTTTTTCTTACGCCTTCTAGTTTGCGCCATCATCTGTGAGGGGCATGGTGCATCAGGTTGTGATACAGTTGCACCTGTGTGATGTCAAAAAGATAGTGAATTTCTTACAATGATACATTTTTTAAACAAAGAAACATAGTCTACTCGTTGTCTGTGAACAAGAGTATGCACAGCACCTGTTTCATGCGCACTCACTAATGGAAAGTTCGATTTCTCTGAATGCGCTTTCATTGCCTGGGGTATTGGGCTGCAGATCAGAGAACCTTTGCAGGAAAGAAGAATTTGTGTAGCAGCAAGGCATGGTAAGCCAAACACTTTTGGATTCATAGAAGTGAATGTACAGCTCTGTCCTCTTGATGCAGGCAATCCTGAAAGCATAAACTCGGCCCCTGTTGCACCCCCTCACGGCTGTTCACTGGGAAAGATCCCTGTATGCTGCCACTCTGTAGACTGCAGCACGTGGCTGTTAAGTGAGGCTTCTTGTTATGCAAAGGAACAGTTAAGCGCTCCCATTACTAATAGTACCCCAATTACTCTAATTTCATGCAGGAGTGTGCGAGAGAGATCACCCTGAGGAGAGTCTCACGGGCAGAGAGAGCGCGCATGCTGGAAGAAAGCCACCACAACCCAGGGGCCTACTCTGCCATACTCGTGAGGGCAATGGTCCCAGAGTTCCAGCTTATAGCATGGAAAGGCAAAGTGTGCTACCTCGGGGCACACGATAAGCTAGCTCTGCCAAGGAGCCTCCTGCATAGACTTTCAGATTACCTCCAGGAGAGTTTCCTGGAGATATCTTATGAAGATAAAAGTTCCATCCCCCTGTATGTAGACCTTCTGTTCTCCTAATGTCTCTCCCTGTTTAATTACTAAAAAAATGTTAACTCGTTCTTAACATTTATTTATTAAAAGCAGCTAACTTGATTAAAGCACTTACGGACTGATCCTTCTCCCGATTCAGGGTCCATGGTAACGGCTGGGGAGGGTTGGTAGGGGATCTCAGTGAGGGTGAGGAAGAGATCCTGGCTGTCGGGGAAAGCGCCGTCGACTGCCTCGTCCTCCTCATCTTCCCCGTCCGCGAACATCTCCGAGGAACAGTCCGTCGACACTATCCCATCCTCAGAGTCCACGCACACTGGTGGGGCAGTGGTGGCAGACCCACCGAGAATGGCATGCAGTGCCTCGTAGAAGCGGCATGTCTGGGGCTGGGCTCCGGAGCGTCCATTTGCCGCTCTGAGTTTCTGGTAGCCTTGTCTCAGCTCCTTGACTTTCACGCGGCACTGCATTGCATCCCGGCTGTATCGTCTGTCTCTCATGGCTTTGGAGACCTTCTCGAAGGTCTTTGCATTCCGTTTGCTGGAGTGCAGCTCCGAAAGCACAGACACATCGCCCCACACAGCAATCAGATCCGAGACTTCCCGGTCAGTCCATGCTGGGGCCCTCTTTCTAGTCTGAGATTGCCTGGACTCCTCTGCTGGAGAGCTCTGCATCGTTGCCGGTGCTGCTGAGCTCGCCCCGATGAGCAACCAGGAAATGTGATTCAAACTGTCCATACAGGAAAAGGAATTCAAATTTTCCCGGGGCATTTCCTGTGTGGCTGGTCAGAGCATCCAAGCTCCGACTGGCGTCCAGAGCGTCAACAGAGTGTTGCACTGTGGGATAGCTCCCGGAGCTACTAAGATCGATTAGCATCCACACCTAGCCTAATTTGACATAGCCATGTCGAATTTAGCGCTACTCCCCTTGTCGAGGTGGAGTACCGAAGTCGAACTAAGGAGCCCTCTATGTCGAATTAAATGGCTTCCTGGTGTGGACGGGTGCACGCTTAATTCGATTTAACGCTGCTAAATTCGATTTAAAGAGCTAGTGTGGACCAGCCCTCAGCCCCTAAACCAGCTCTGCCCTCATCCCACTCTTTCCCCAGACCAGCTCCGCCTCTAGCCTCAGCTACTCCACCAGCTCCATCTTCAGCCCAAGCTACGTCGCTGTGCTGTAATGGATGATGGGGAGGCGCAGACAGATTCTGTTACTGCTAGGGGCTAGAGGGGCACGACTGGAAAAGTTTGAGCACCGCTGACCTGTATGATCACCCTAGGGACCAAGAGAGGCACCTCTGGTAAGCAAGGGAGAACATGGAGGAATAAAAGTCTGACTGTCAGATAAGGAAGCGAGGTGCGTGAGAGAGTGGTGGACAGCAGCAGCTGAGCCAGCACTTTGATCACTGCAATTCCAATTAGTTCAGGGGT
This sequence comes from Mauremys mutica, assembly GCF_020497125.1. Classification (NCBI taxonomy): domain Eukaryota; kingdom Metazoa; phylum Chordata; order Testudines; family Geoemydidae; genus Mauremys; species Mauremys mutica. The sequence continues at coordinate 322,403,273 of NC_059072.1, forward strand.
TCTCAAACTGGGGGTTCTGAGGTTATTACTGGGGGTCGCAAGCTGTCAACCTCCACCCCAAACCCCGCTTTGCCCCCAGCATTTATAACGGTGTTAAATATATTTAAAAGTGTTTTTAATTTATAAGGGGGGGTCACACTCAGACGCTTGCTGTGTGAAAGGAGTCACCAATACAAAAGTTTGAGAACCACTGAATTAGTTGCTCTGGAGCACATCTGATTATGGGAATGGCACCCAATTGATAAATTGGGATGGGATGGAGAGAGTTAAAAGGTTAATTAATTCATTAGCCCAGAAGGTACAAAAGGCACAGAAAGTGTGCAGTGGGGGCAGAGAGGGTGTGAGAGGTTGTCTTCCTTGGAAAGTCCAAGCCATGAGAGATCGCTCCCCTCCTGGGCTCAGGAGCTGAGGGCTCCATGGTATCTGATGCTGCATGGTCTATCAAGATGGGAGGAAAGACCATTGTAAATAAATCACACGTGGTGTTTCACCAGAAGGTCTCCTAGCTGATTTTGGGCTAGAAACTAGGCAGGAGCGTGTCCACCTTACCACAATCACCTAAAATGGAATGGATGTGTACAGTCAGTGGAAAAAAATGGTCACTGCCTATTCCGTAATTGTTGTTCCTTGAGATGTGTTCTGCATGCCCATTCCATGACCCACCTTCCTTTCCCCTCTGTGCTGGAGTCTGTTACTGGACTTTGGTGAAAAGGAACTGACAGGGGCTTAGGTGACTCTGCCTTTTATGTCATCAACTGGCAGCACAAGTGTGCGGAGGTAAGAGGAAGAGTTTTCGGCAGGAGTAGGTTAAAGACAGTGCTAGTTTATAGGCCTGGAACAGTCAACCAGAAAGTGTAGCTCTGTTCACTGGGTCAGAAGAGCAAGGGAAGTGAGGGTGCCCTGTGTGCCTATATGCTTGCTTTGCATGGAAAAAGGGCTGGTGTGGAGTAATGTGACCTGTGTGTACTATACATACTAATTTATTATGATGCTTTATTAAAACTTTGATTTAAACTTCCTGTCTTTCTCTTGTTTCCCAAGCACTTACAACAAATAAGTTGTTCAAAGAAAATTACAGAAAATTAAAAACACAAACAGGCAGCCCAGTTGCTACTTCACCGGGAGTGCAAATGTTAATAAAAGTGTAAAGTGCAAACAAAACCAATAGTAATATTAATCAGCGCAATGTCACTGGTGATGACACATCTTGTACCTGTTCTCCTGTGGTAGCACAGGGATAGAAAGAAAATGTATATCTGCCCATGCATACTTCTATTCCAGAAATGCATTCATTATTCCTCACCCCACTCCAGAACTGTCCAGTGGCTGCAGGATGTGGTAGCATGGAGAGGAATCCATTGGCAGTAGCTGTACTGGGGCAGCCTGTGAAGGGGCAGAGGCAGGTGCTGGTACCATGATCGATTGGCTAAGCAGCTGCTCAAACTGTTCCCTCTCTTGCTATCATTCCTGCTTCATCATTGGCCTGTAATGCTCAAAGTATTCAGCTACCATTCTCTCCTTCCTTTCCCTGTCCTACTTCATTATTTGCCTCTGCACTTCTAGGATGCTTGGCCAGTCTGCAGCCCAAGTCCTGCATGCCCTGCAGCAGTTGTTCCTTGACGCTTTTTCGTTCCCCCCGCTGGTTCAGGGTCCTCTCCCCAAGAGGCCTGCATGGTTGCATTGGTCCAGCAGAGGTAGGAGGCAGAGGCAATGGAAGAGCACATTATAATTTTGTCCAAAGGAAAAAAGAAGAGTTCCTCCCCTTTCATGTTCTGTCACCACAAAGCCACAAGTTGCAACTTTCATTTTCTTGATATGCCTTTATTTTATTTCTTTACATTTGCCTTCTCAGAAGCAGCTGCATCTGAGGTCACAAGCCCAGTAAGACAATGGTAAATATTTCATATTTTAAAATAATTTAAAAAATAGTTTTTGGCTTGGATGGTGGTTGGAGACCATGCACCAGAGACCTTGTCCCAGTGATGGTTTAATGTTATTTCATGCAGTGGTGATATTGGAAGATGTTAATTTTTGGAGATTTTAGATTGGAAGAAGGAACGACTTTTCTAGGCCTCTGGTAGGCTGTCACAAAGGAGATATTTAATGATTTAGAGATATTTAGATATTTAGCCTGGTGACTGATTTATCCATCTCCAGTCATTTATTTGCTTATAAGCTATGGAGTGTTTGGGTGGGAAGTTTGCTATGCCCAGGAATCTCATGGACTATCTTGAGTTTTTCCTGTATGAAAAGTTCTCAAGCATAATCAGCCTGGAGTAGACAAAAAATCAGACAAACATAAGCAGAATGCTAAATTAGGCTGCAGTAACTTACAACAAATGTGCCTTTTCAACTTCCCCCCGCTCTGGACAGCGGACCAGTGGTACCCAGCAACTTTAAAAAATACTCTGCACTTGATACAGCCACAGGTCACGCAGTGGAACTTATTACCAAGTCTGTCTCTGATGATGCTTTAATGCTACTACCAGTGTGAGAAAAAGAAAGTGCAGTATATATAGTTACAGTATGTAATTCTATGAAAATCATATAACATTAAGCAGGTTTGTGTCATCTATGGGTTTGACTTGGCTGTTCTCCAACACATACGCTTAGATACAAGTAAGAGTAATATAGGCAGTGCTTAAAGTGCATGAGGTTGGAATGGGTTGCAGTCGTGGGAAATAAAATGTCTAAGAAGTGAGCCAGGTAGCTGAGGGGTATACATTTTTAGTTCCATCTGGGGTGAAACACCACCCCCTCTGATTGGCTGCTTTCCCCCTTTGGCTACTCTTCCCCACGAGGAAGGCAATCAGTGCTGCTTCAGGAGGCAGGGAGATCTCTTTCCCCCTTCCCTCATTCTCTCAGAAGGGTGGATGAGGAAGATGAGCCCAGAAGCTCAAGGGGCTCCACTCCCTCCTTTCCCACCACTTTTGTCAAGGCTGAATCCCCACTCTGTCACTTTGAGTACAGAAGGTGGGGGCCCGCAAGGATTCTAAAAATTAATACTTACCGCTTCAGGCTTGTATTAAACTCCCAAGGTTACAGCTTTTCTCTGACCTTGGCTTGGTAAATGCTGCCACCACCCAAATGCAAAAAACCCCTTGGACCCAGGGAGGAGCACTTGCGAATTCCTCCCTGCGGGGTACCCTCAAGCCCTTTCACATCCTCCCCCCTCCAGGGAAGAGCTGAGAAAGAAAACAAAGGAAAGTAGCTGTTGCCATCAGCTAATCAAACAGCATATGCACAAACCTCTTAGGACACCAAAAATCCAACACTGTTCTTAAAAAAGATAAATTTTATTAAAAACAAAAAGGAAGAAAATACATCTGGAACTTAGGCTTTTGCTAGATTTTAAAAGAGCAACTCCAAAAATTAAGCACCCAAAATAGCTTTCCTGGGGGTTCAGCTTAAAGATTACAAGCAAACAAAAGCATCTGGGGTTAGCACAGAGGAGATCCACAAGCCTTAAAAAATAAACAGAAATAAACCTGATTGCGTCTAGCTAAACATTCTGATCTGCTTACACATTTGGAGTTTCAGATAAGTAGTTCTAGGTGTGATCTGATGATTTATGATCATACCTGGCTTAAAGCTGCTTACAGCATTGCTGCTCTATCCCTCCAGCCCAGAGAGAACAATGGAGAGAAAAAGGGAAAGCCTTTTTTCCCATTTTAAAAAGTTCTAGCCTTCCCATTGGCTCTTTTGGTCAGGTGTCCATTCCCTTTTCTTTGCCTGGGGACTTTAAGCACTTTACAGGTAAAGCAAGCAGCTGCCAAGAGGGACTTTATAGCTAATTGGCTGGCTGGGTATCCATAAAAGGGAGCTCCCCCCCCACACTTTATTTATCACACCTTCCTACAAACAATGGGATGGCTTCACTGCTGTTCTCCCTCCCGCCCCGCCCTTCCCTCTCTGCAGCATCAGGCTTGGGGAGGGGAAGAATCCCCCTTCAGCCCTCTAGGCTTGGGAGAGGAGAGTAAAGACACCCCACCGCCACCAGTAGCTGCAGGTAGAGCACAGGTAGTGCTGCATGGCCAGAAGTGATGTGGGGACTGACCTGTTGTGGGGGCAGAATAGATTTGGGGGCTGAATTGATGGGTTGGAGGAACAGAATTGGTGGGAGGCTGAAGGGAGCACTATTAATGCGGGGACAGAACTGATTTTGGGGTTGGGTGGCAGAATAAATTACTGGGCGGGGGGATGGGCAGATGTGGGGGTGAATATTTCCTCCCCCCTTTTTTTCCGACAACTTTATGTAGAAGCTGGAAGAGATGAACTTATGGAAATCACCATAAAACAAGATAGAGTTTTCAGGTCTGAGGACTGAATAGCTGTACTCTATTACACTATTACTACAAAAATAATACCAAAGGGTACTTAATTGTAAGTAAATATAATTCTATAAAAGTATTTTCAAGTTTAAGATCAGATTGATTTTACTTTCCATATATTACCTTATTTTATTTCCATAATATGAACCTCTTTCTAAGTAGTGTAGCGTGCCATGTTGGTCTCTGGATTTGAATTAATGTTTTTACATTAGAATAAATGGTAGTTAAGCTAAGATTAATCTTGAAGGTTTTGAAGCTTAATTCTTTAATTACAGAGTATCAAGATAGCGTTTTTCAACACTGTTTTTGCAAAAATGTCATTTTATTCAAGGTTGTCATGTTGACATGACATGGTTGCCCCAATACTTTTTACTCTTCAGCCAGGTTCATTTTATTGGTTTATTTTTGCTGCAACTGTACAGTTCTTTATTTCTGAAGTAAAGAAAATAATTGTGGATATAATTCGCCTTTCATTTTATCTATTTGATCTTTGCCATTTGTGAGCAGTGTTCTGTACTTGAAGTAATTTACTTAACCATTGCATTTTCTGGAAGCTCAAAATTAAAATATAAATGCTATTTACTTCCCTTTGATTACACAAGTAATTGTTAATTAAAGTTAATGATAATGTGTGTTCATACCTTGTGGGAAGAAGTTTAAAAATTCCATGACAGATTAGCTGGAGGTTAGCACAACCTTTCTTAGTGAATAGAGGCCAGAGGGGTTTGTTACATTATCAGCCAAAATACACCTCTACCCCGGTATAATGTGGTCCGATATAACGCGAATTCGTCTATAATGCGGTAAAGCAGTGCTCCGGGGGATGGGGCTGCTTTACCTTGTTATATTGGAATTCGTGTTACTGCAAGCGGTTCCTCTGCGGCCCTCCCTGCCCCCCCACCCAGCTCACCTGTTTGGCGTGGCAAGCCTGAGAGAGAGGAGAAATGGACCTGCAGCGCGCTCGTTGGGGGAGGCGGAGCAGAGGTGAGCTGGGGCAGGGGGGCCGCAGCAAGTAAGGGGGGGGCGCAGAGGAACCGCTCCCCACCCCAGCTCACCTCCGCTCCGCCTCCTCTTCCCATGAGCGCGCCACTCAGCTCCGCTTCTCCTCCCTCCAAGGCTTGCCGTGCCAAACAACTGATTGGCGCGGCAAGCCTGGAAGGGAGGGAGGGAGAAGCGGAGCAGTGGTGCCGTGCTCAGGGAGGAGGCGGAGGCAGAGTGGAGGTGAGCTGGGGGAGCAGTTCCTCTCTCTACCCTGATATGACGCAGTCCTCAGGAGCCAAAAAATTTCACCGTGCAGTGAGATTTTTTAGCTCCTGATGACTGCATTATATCGGGGTAGAGGTGTAATTTTATTTATTTTAGGAAAACATGCTTTGATGTTATTATATCTGGACACAGCTTATTAATATACAACCTCATTTTTGTGGAGGAATCTGAACTCCACAGCCCTTAGAAAATTAATACATCTCAGGCATGTTAATCTATTACCTGCACTCTCCATAATCTTTTCTGTTAGTTAAATTGTCTGTGAAAGGATAGTCCAACTTTCAAGCTATTGGAACTACTGTAGGCTTTAAGCTTGGAGAGGTAGCTGTAGTCATAGTTAACCTATCTTATTAAATATACCCTTAGTTGTCAAAGTAGTGCAGAACTTTTCACTGCGCTACTCAAAATTATGTTAACTGGACCCCTTCCTCTGCTGTGTGGGGCACAGGTCACATGCTGGTTTGAACTAGAGTAAATGGTGGATTCTCCACAAGTTGAAGTCTTTAAATCAAAACTTGAGGACTTCAGTAACTCAGCCAGAGGTTATGGGCTTATTACAGGAGTGGAGTGGGTAAGGTTCTGTGGCCTGCAATGTGCAGGAGGTCAGACTAGATGATCATGATGGTCCCTTTTGGCCTTAAAGTCTACGAGTCTATGGGCTTGTCTATATAATAAAGAAAAATTCATGGCTGGCCTGTGCCAGCTGGCTCACGCTGCAGGGCTGTTTCATTGCTGTTTAGATTTCTGGGCGTGGGCTGGAGCCTGGGATCTAGGACTCTGTGAGGTGGGAGGGTCCCAGGGCTCAGGCTCCAGCCCGAGCCCGGAAGTCTGTGCAGCAATGAAACAGCCCTGAAGCCCGAGCCCCAAGAGCCTGAGTCAGCTGGCATACACCAGCCACAGGTTTTTCTTTGCTGTATAGAAATAGCCTATGTGGCTAAACTACACACATCACTTTGAACATTTAGCGAATAATATTGGAGCATGTTTTCAGATGGGGTCTTTTGCATGTAATTGCACTTTAAGGACTGATTCTGAAATGGTTCTCAGCTTGGCTTCCTGTTCTGTGGTTGCTCTTTTTGCACCCACAAATAATTATGAGCCTGTATGATAGCAGTTAGACATCTGGTTACTTGATTGCATTGACAAATCAGATATTTAAACCTTGAAGTGCTATCATTTGTTCTTGAAAAATAGCAGCCATTTCTGAAAATCATTAATCAAAAATATATTTAAATTTTCTTCAATGCCATATTTCAGAAAATGGAATTCCAATCCCCGAGAAGCCAATTAAAAGAAAAATAAATGACAACAGACAGTATGTAAGAAGGAAAGTAGGAGGGTTAAGATGGACTCTGAAGAGCAAATAGCCAAAGATGATAAAACAATAACAAGACATTCTTTAAGCATATCAGAAGCAGAAAGCCAGTCAGACAATTATTAGGTCTTTGGGATCATCAAGGAGTAAAGGGAGCAATTAAGGAGGATAAGAACATTGCAGGTAACCTAAATTATTTCTTTACATAAACCTTCACCACAGAGGATGTTGGGATGTAACTACTATGGACTTACACGTTTCAGGTAATAAAGATGAAGTACTGTTAGAGATTGAATTGGTGGGGAAGGATTGCTCAGTGGTTTGAGCATTGGCCTGCTAAACCCAGGGTTGTGAGTTCAATCCTTGAGGGGGCCATTTAGTGATTTGGGGATTGGTCCTGCTTTAAGCAGGGAGTTGGACTAGATGATCTCCTGAGGTCCCTTCCAATCCTAATAATCTAAGGCTGTGCCTCCCAAACAGCTGGGCCCTGCCCCTGTCCAACCCCCACCCACTTCCTGCCCCCTCTCAGAATCCCCAACCCATCCTGCTCACTGTCCTCCAGAGACCGACCAGGACCTTGCTCCCTGACTGCCCTGACCTCTATCCACTTCCTCCCCCCTGCTGAGTCCTGACAGACCCCCGGAATGTCCACGATCCAACCCCCCCCTGTTCCTTGACCGCACCCCCCAACCTCTGCCCTCTGAACGTCCCCAGGACTCCCTGTCCCTTATCCAACCCCCCCGGCCCTGGCCTCTTACCCCCGGCTTCCCCCTCACCCAGAGCCTCAGCGCGTCGCATCCAGGAGCGTCCCTGAACAGCGGTACAGTGTGGCTCTAGCGGGGCCTGAGCTCCTCCCCGCTCAGAGCCGCGTGGTAAGGGGGCGGGGCTGAGATCTCCAGTGGGGCCTGAGCTCCCTCTGCTCAGCCTGGAGCTCGCAGCCCCGCCCCTTTACCACACGGCTCTGAGCGGGGAGGAGCTCAGGCCCTGCCGGAGCCATGCTGCAGCTGTTCAGGGACGCTCCTGGAGGGGGCTGGGGCGGGGCCCTCAGCCGTTCTCTTGGGGGCCCCTGCGGGGCCTGGGGCAAATTGCCCCACTTGCCCCCCCCCGGGCGGCCCTGTTAAATTTTGAAGCAGTTTTAGAACTGGTTGTTAACCCGCTTCCCTGTGATGGGCCTCTGCAGCTTTGATGGGCTCTGGCTGGGAAGTGATGTAATTCCTCCTCCAGCCACTGGGGGTGCTGTGCTGCAGGAGCTATGTGGGCCGCCTGCCTGGCCCTGGGCATGGGCTCTGTTGCTGCTGCTGCTCCCCTGGCCCTGGGGCTCCCGCTGCTGCCTGGTGGGTCCCTGGCTGCTCTGCGGGGCCTGGGCTGTGTCCTGCTGCTCGGGCTGCTCTGAGCCGCTCTCCCTGTGAGTACCCGCCACCCTGCCCGCAGCCAGCCCCTATCTCCAGCCAGCCCCTGCCATACTCCCTGCCCTGTCTCCAGCCAACCCCTGCTGCATCCCCCTGCCCAAAACCAGCCAGCCCCGCACTCTTCTGCCTCCAGCCCTGCCAACTCCTGCTGCACCCCCCTGCGGCCCTGCCCAAAGCCAGCCAGCCCCACACCCCCCTGCCCTGCCTGCAGCCAGCCCCTACGTCCAGTCAGCCCCTACCCTGTCTCCATCCAACCCCGCACCCTCCTGTCTCCAGCCAGCTGCGCACCCCCTGCCCTGCCTGCAGCCAGCCCCCTGCCTCCAGCTAGCCCTGCCCTGCTTCCCTTGCCCTGGCCCCAGCTGTGTCCCTAACACCCTCCCCCATGACCGTATTGCCCCACGCCCCTGTCTGCAGCCGGCCCCACATCCACTGGTGCCCTGCAGTTCCTAGGGCAGTAACTGCACACCTGCTTCAATGAGGGGGGCAGGGAGCAGCTGGGACCCACACATGTGCACACCGTAGGGTAACCAGATAGCAAGTGTGAAAAATCGAGACAGGGTGGGGGGTAACAGGAGCCTATATAAGAAAAAGACCCAAATATCGGGACTGTCCCTATAAAATCAGGACATCTAGTCACCCTAGCACACCCCCAGGGAGTGGCAGGGACCCACACATGTGAAACGGAGCTCATTTCTAGTTCAGGCCCGTCTTTTTAAAAAAGAACTTTAGGTAGGGTTAACATACATCTGTATTTTCCTGGACAGGTCAGGCTTTTTGGTTCTTACATCATTTAAAAATTCCTCCCAGGAAAATACGAACATATGGTAACCCTGTTGGTACAAAAAATACATACTGTGGCATATCCCTTAAATCAGAACTTTTCATAGGGAACCGGTTGTTAAGATTTTGGCAGCTCATCACTGCCTTTCCCTAATCCCCTCTCCCCTGAGCGACACAGCTGGGGCCGGGGCAAGGGAAGCAGAGCGGGCTGGAGCCGCATCACTCTGCTTCCCGCTGCCGGTGAGTGCGGGAGCCGATCCTTTCCCCAACCTCCCCGCACTCACCAGCAGCGGGAAGCAGAGCGACGTGGCTGGGAGCTGGCGGAGTGGAGTGGGCTGGGGCCGGGTTGCTCTGCTTCCCGCCGCTGCCGGTGAGTGTGGGGTTACTAGGGGAAGAGGTGGAATGGGGGTGGTCCAGGGGAGGAGCAGGGGGGAAGGGTAAGAGGTGGGGCGGAGGGAGTTTTCCGGGGCCCCACAGCCCCCCTAGCGATGTCTGTGACCCTTGCAGTGGGTCCAGCCTGCAGGGGGGGTCAGCTGGGGGATAGGTCTGGTTGCCGGGACTGGTGCTGCCTAGGGCACCACGAAATTTGGGCCAATTTGATGCCCCAAATTTTATGGTGCCCTACACAGCTGCGTATGCCTAAGGACGGCCCTGTATGCATATACAAGAATGACAATCAGTCAGTTCTTATGCTTTGATTTGAATGCTCCTTTTGCTGAACTTGTAAGATACAGTGAAACTTGGCAAACTCTGTATTTTGTTAAAGTTGAAAGAAAGGACGATCTATTTTATAGAAGGAATGCTTTAAGGGACATATTGCAGTGCTCTAAAAATTCCGTCTCTTATGACATTGATTTATCAACAGAAGTTAGCTGTTTTAGAAGGGGAATAAAGTTCACAGATAAGTTCATATTTGGATTCATACTACTAATATGCTGATGTCCCTTACTTTTAAAACTGTATTATGGCTGGTCCCAGGGCCGGCTCCAGGGTTTTTGCCACCCCAAGCGGCGTGGAAAAAAAAAAAGCCGCAATGGTGATCGGCAGCACTTTGGCAGCAGCTCAACCACGCCGCTTCATTCTTCGGCGGCAGTTCAGCAGCAGGCCCTTCCTCCGAGAGGAACCGAGGGACCCACCGCCAAAGAGCTGGACGTGCCACCTCTTTCCATTGGCCACCCCATGCACCTGCTTGCTGCGCTGGTGCCTGGAGCCCGCCCTGGCAGGTCCTGTATGAGTGCACACAGGTGGGGAAGAAGAGTTTAAAAAGAACCTGCCTCTTCGTACCTGTGTGGGGACACCAATCACAATCCCAGTCCTTGTGCTCCCTGAGTGCAAAGACCAGGGAGAGTTGAACACTATCTCGAGAGAGACTGAGCAAGGCATGCGGAATTGAGCTGGTTTGGGGCGGGAGAGACACGCTGCTTCCTGTTTAATAAGTGTCACCACTCTGCTTTGGTTTGTGCTCCCCAACAGCCCTTGAAAGCATTCTGGCAGAATCAAATTACTTCTGGAGATTGCAGCTGGTTGGATTCCTCCTCAGCCCCCACCCTATCACAGTAGAATGTACAGTATATAATTACCACTGCTTGTACAGCCCTCTGTAAATAAAAGCAGCTTTAACAATAGAGCATCTGAGAGGCAAGTAGGAAATCAAGGCTTTTTAAAAGGGGGAAATTAAAGAGACTTCATAAATGTGTAACAGCCAAGAAATGCTTTCTAATACCTAGTTTGTTTATTATGTAATGCCATTATTGAGTATTGTCTGGCCTAGCGCTGGGTGCAGAATACTGTCTCCTGCCAAGGCTGCCATCCCTGAAGATGCAGCGGGCCCTGCCTGCAGCATAGCCTATGTCAGGGATGGGCAAACTATGGCCTGGCCTGCAAGCCATTTTAAGCTGGCCCGCAAGCTCCCACTGGGGAGGGGGGTCTGGGACTTGCCCCACTCCGGCAGTCCAGCTGGGGTGCAGGGTTGGGAGCTGCACCATATGGCTCCCGGAAGCTGCTGCATGGCCCCGCTCCAGCTCCTACATGCTCCAATGGTCCCCTCCAGGGCTCCAATGGGAGCTGCAGGGGTGGTGCTTGCAGACGGGGCAGGTGCAGAGCCGCCTGTCTGCATCTCCACGTAGGAGCTGGAGAAGGGACATGCTGCTGCTTCTGGGAGCCGCTTAAGGTAAGTACCGCTGGGAGCCTGCACCCATGAGCCTCTCCCCATGCCCCAACCCCCTCCCCTCCCCACACCCTTAATCCCCCTCCCGCCCTCGAAAACCCCTCGATCCCAGCCCAGAGCCCTCCTACACCCCAAACTCCTCCTCCCCAGCCGCACCTCAGAGTCCGCACACCCAAGCCAGAGCCCTCACCCCTCCCCACCCTACTCCCCCACCACATCCCAGAGCCCCCTCCCATGCCCTGAATTCTTCATTTCTGGCCCCACCCTGTAGCCTGCACCCCCAACTAGAGCTCTCACCCCCTCCTGCACCCCAACCTCAATTTTGTGTATTCATGGCCCGCCATACAATTTCTATCCCCAGATGTGACCCTCGGGCCAAAATGTTTGCCCACCCCTGGCCTATGTGCTGCAGCAGGAGGAGAGGCAAGATTCTGGAACCTCTAAGAAATGCAGATCCAAGCTCCCCAAGGACTCTCCACACTGCTACAATCAGTGCGGGCCTCAGATTTATGGTTTGTGTGACCATTGGCCATTCTCCTCCCCAGAGTGAAAATGCTAAAAAGATGCTCTTGCAGCAGTAGAGGAGTTCCATTGCAGTTTTGTGGTTTGAGAGATTTGTGTTACCTCTGGTTCCTGTAGAGTTCTCCTGTGCCAAGTCCCAGTACTTGGATTCGATGCTGGGGACAGACTTGACCAATAATTAGAGATCGTATCTGTAAATGTGACCTATGTTTGTTTAAGTTATGACATCTGCTGCTGCTGTGTTTTACTTTGACAATGGCATCTATATATACAAACATTTTACATAACTGGTTACATTAACAATAGGTCCTTTTGTTTAGCTTTCTGAAGTTATTTCTGTACAATAGAAGAAAGGCTGCAAAAGAGTAAGAGGTCACCTCCCTACATTAGGACTTAAAAAAAAAAGTCAGAGAAAAAGTCATTTAAGTGAGAAGAGAGAAATCATAATGATTTCTGCAAAGGATTTTTTTTAAAACCTGGGCTTGTACTCTTTTTGTCTGTTTTCGATGTATAAAGAGAGCTTGAATGTTTAAAAATTCCGCCCCCCTCCCGTGCTTCAATGTTTACCTAAGGAAATATCAAAAAAGTCAAGTTGGGTCTATATTGGTTTTTCCGGAGCACTTGCTACATGTCTCAGAACATTATTTTGTGAACTCCTCACCTTAATTGAAGAGAGAGGGCTGTTGAATCATCTTCAAGACTTTCTTTATCCACATTTTATTTAGCCATTGAAGTTAAATAGGTGTTAACTAAAACAAACAAAAAACAAATTTCTTGAATGTGACCCTTCCCCTCTCACTTAACTAGCTTTCTTGTTCCTGACACTTGTAGGAACACAGGAATATACTATACCAGATCAGACCACTGGCACAGTCCACTATCCTGTTTCTGACATTGGCCGGTATCAGATGCTTCAGAAGAAGGTACAAGAACCCCATATGGACAGTTGTGGGATAGCCTGCATTTAAGGGAAATCCCATCCTAATCCTTATCAGCTATTGGTTGTGCCCTGCAGCATAATAGTTGATTCCTCATATATAAAATTGTGAATCCTGTCTAATGTACTCTGATGTTCTCATTAACCAGTGGAGCACTGCATGGGCTCAGGGGTTCACTTGCAGAGATCCAGTTGCAGGAACAAGGCCTTAGCTTGCTCCATGGCGAACATATCTGGTCTGATAATTTTGACCGCAAGTTTAGGTTTCTTTTTTTTTTATTACCTACCTACTAGTGAGAGGAACCATTTTTTCTTTGTAATTTAGTTTCTTGCTTGGATTTAAACATTTCTCTTTCTTCTGTTTGCAGTTCAACATTTTAGTAACAAAAGGAAGGACATTTATTGTTTTTTTTAAATTGTTTTTTGTTTTGTTTGCTTTGGTTGTTTCTTCATTTGTTTAGTTTAAATGTATGGGATGGTCTCCCTTTTAAGTATCAGAAACTTTTTATTTACCCACGAGGTTTTAAATTGTAGACTCTATAGTGTAGATTTTAACTTTAAAGTGTTATCTGTGCAGTTTATAAACGCATGTTTTCACTTGTTTCCAGGTAAGTTCTTGCTCACTGCAGTAGGAAGGCAAGGTATAAAATACTGTAAATGTACAAGGCTCTCCAACGTAGTGCTACCAGTCAATCCTCTTCCCTGTTCTAAATCTTGTACTTCCTGAAGGATTTGAGAGTTTATTTAGTTCTGCCATTAGTTTTTAGCTCTTGAGCTATTACTAGTTAGACTTTTTCAATATTACTATTACTTGTCATGGTTCCTCTGGTATATATACTGCCATCTGTTAGCTGTATTCACCTGGGAAGACTTTGATGCCACAATTTTCTACAGTATCTTATCCTAGGCTAAAGATAAAGCCACTATTCCTTGTTCTGAAGGGCAAAGTCCTGTCCTAAAGTCATTTCCTGAAGTTTATATCTATCTTGAAATACACTATGGTATATCTCTGTTGTGTATATTATCTCTGTATACTTTCTGTCTGTGTATATAATCTTTTTTAAAGGAATGTATGCGTATGTAATCTGTAGGGGGAGCGGTGTGCCACACACACCTACCTTTTAAGCAGATTATATATACACACTTACACAGACACTTTAGGACTAGACTGTTAAGCAGGTTTTTCTGGTTAATGAAAATGGCCCAGATTTTCCCCCTTCTGTGGTAGAACCCATATGAAAAGCTCTTAGTTAGAAAGTCTGTGTGAGAATCCCCTCGCATAGTTCCCACCTGATTGTTCACATTGGATGGGTAAGGGTTTGTCTCACTCAGACTAGGTCATGGGGGCCCACTCTCAAGCCTGGTGGCTCCTCTACACTATCTCTAGTTCATAGTCAGCCCTTGCAGTCTCTGGCAATGTGTGTTTACTGGAGACAACCTACTATGGTTTCCTGGTAGCAGACACCCCTGGGGGTGCGGGGAAACCAGGTTCTGTGGAAAGGATAATAGAGCTGTAGTTTCTTATGTTTTCCATGGATTTTCCTTTGGTCTGAAGTGGGGATTATGTGCATCTTCCTAGCCCTGATCCTAACTAACTCAATCTCAGTCTGCTTCTGTTGTGGTCTGTGGCGCATTCTCCATGGAATTATCTGGTGGAAGGGATGGTGCCACAGATACTCTTGAACTTCTCTTCTCCATGGGCAGGGTGAAAGCCATACATGGAGAATATCTTCTAGGCACTGATGTTGGGTGCATGTTTTAGGCCACTATTTTAGGTTTTCTAAAAGGATTTTACCCACTTTGAGAATTTGGTTAGTTAGATATTCACATTAGGTTTATTTTGTATGTTCATCCTAATTGTGAGTGACAGCTTTTTCTGATTTTTACCGCTCTAAGTGGTGAGTATGTAATATGTACACGTTATGTATATTGTAGATATGTAACCCCTGCAATACAGTCACTCACTCTCTACTGTTTTTTCTGCCTCTAGACTCATACTGTGTTCAAAAGGATCAAAAAGGTCTTTTGTAAAAATGAATAGAATCAGGCTTGCGCAAAAGTTTTATCATCCTACTAGCTCCATGTTTCTCATACAGTTTAAGTAAGGCTTTTCAATCTTATGAATACTCTTCCAGAAATCCCTGAATCTTTGCTGGATATAGTACTGGAGATAGACAGACAGGTATGGAAATTTCTAGACAGCTTTGGTTCTTGTGTCTGGTAGGCCCCTCTACTACATTTATATAAAGAGAGACAGACTTGTTCATGACTTCTTTAACTACGTTACATTGGCAACATATTTTAAAGCTCTTCTGTGTAATACTTTTATGAGCAGAAAAGCCCCAACTATTTCTCCATTATAGATGACCCTCTAAAATAAAGTACTTTTATTTTGACAAATGCTTGACTAACCTCAGGTTTACCTACAAGAAAAAAATAAAATGTTCTTAAAGCTTATTGTGCCAGCATCGTCTTCTTGAGATTGTTGTGATCATGTGACTATAAAAAGTCATATGTTCCAGCACGCACACATTCACACGCACACAGTATGACAAATACCATATGGCAGTGTTTTATTAGTTTCTAATATCTTTGAATACTGTTAAGTATACACTGTCTCTGCTTCACCAGTTTCAAAAAAGAAGAAAGTAAGTCGGGTCTCCTGATTTTTTGATCAGTGTGCTGAAAAGACTTGAAAAAACATTAAGAATGGGAAAGGAAATTAAAGTTATGGTGAATGAGCACACAGGGCATGAAATTCAGCCAGTTCATAGAAAATAACTGATCCATTTCCAAGGCAATAAGAAAGAGGAGCTGAAAACGAACATCATTATTATAGCCAGAGCAAACATTTCAAATATTGAAAAAGTAACTAAAATAACTATTTACCTCTATTCTTGGCATGCAATTAGATGTTACCAACCATTGTATTTAATATCAAGATAATGATGATAATACTTTGAACTAACCTACTTTCAGGTGAGGATTCCCAGAGAACTTTACAAAGATAGGTAAATATTATCATAACAACAAGGGAGAACAAATTTAAAAAAATAATTAGAAATTAACCATTCAGAATGTGTTGGCAGATGCTGCAAAACAGGACCAGATGTGTAGGCTCATAGGAATTGCTATATCCTTTCTGCAATGGTAAATTATAAACAGGGTCCTTTGCACAGAATTTGTTGCAGCAAGGGATGAATTCCACAGAATTGTACTCTACGGTCTAAGGGCTTGTGTACACTTGGAAATTTACCAAATAGCTGTTCTGGAATTCAAAGAAATATCTTTGGTCCTCATGGTAGAGAAAATAGGCTTGAAAACAAGAATCTAATTTAGTGGTTGTTTTTTTAAGGGCTTGACTTGGTGGAGGAATGCACTCTACAAAGGTGTGATTTTTTTTGAAGTGCACTAACTTGTTGCACATTAATTGGTTCATGTAGACCTTGCTGGTGTGCTTTAGCATAGTGCTGTTTCAAACAGTACTATGTTAAAGTGCCCTAGGGAACCTTTAGTGCTCACTAGCAGGGTCTGCATGGGCCAATTATTCAAAACATGTTAGTTATATTTATACATCTAGGAACAAAAAATGTAGACCTACTTACAGAAATGAGGACTCTATCCTGGGAAGCAGTGACTATGAAAAAAATTGGGAGGGTCGTGGTACATAATCAACTGAATATGAGCTTCCAGTGTGATTCTGTGGCCCAAAAAACGAATGCAATCCTGGGATGCTTTAACAGGTGAATCTTGAGTTGGAGTAGAGAGTTTTTTACCTCTGTATTTGGCTGCCCATAAATTTCTGCTGCCCATAATTCAAGAAGGATGTTGATAAATTGGAGAGGATTCAGAGAAGAGTTATAAGAATGATTAAAGGACTAGAAAACATGCCTTACAGTGATAGACTCAAGAAGCTCGATCTATTTAGCTAACAAAGAGAAGGTTAAAGGGTGACTCGGTTACAGTCTTTAAATACCTGCATAGAGAACAAATATTTAATAATGGGCTCTTCGGTCTAGCAAAGAAAGGTATAACATGGTCCAATGACTGGAAGTTGAAGCTGGAAATATGTTGTATTTTTTTAACAGTGAAAGTAATTAGCCATTGGAACAATGTTGTGGTAGATTCTCCATCACTGACAATTTTTAAATCAAGCTTGGATGTTTTTCTAAAAGATGCTCTAGGAACTATTTTGGGTAAATTCTTTGGCCTGTGTTGCACAGGAAGTCAGACTAGATCAGTGATACTCAGACCTCAGTGGTTCAAGAGCCAAATTAGTGACCAGCATTATCCAAAAGAGTCACAGTAGTATGAATTCACCGTTTCATTTACTATAGTACTATATATTTTGTAAATATGTGTATTATTTTCACGGCAAATAAGTTAATAATTTACTGCAAGTTGATGACTTAATTGTTAATAATATAGTAAAAGCAGCCTGATTGGTTAATAACTTAGATTGGTTAATAATTATGTGACACGGTGTTTTAATATTATGTGCTGCAAAGAGCCGCAGGAGACACATTAAAAAGCCACTTGCAGCTCGCAATCGTCAGTCTATCACTGGACTAAATGATCATAATTAAGGCTATGATTTAGTCTTAGGTGCTGGGGTGGGTGGCACCCCAGGGCCCCGCTGCTGCTGCTGCTCTTGGCTGGGGGCAGCATCCCAGGGCCCCACCATCACTGCTGCGGCTCTGGGCAGAGGATGGCGGCCCTGGGCGCCGCTGCTGCTCTTGGACTGCGGCTCTGGAGCAGTGCCCGGGACCAGCTGCCTGGTGCTGCCTGAGCAGCGGCTGGTGCAGCTGGCCCCGGGCTGCCCCAGCTGCTCGGGCGGCCCTGGGATCAGCCCCACCAGCCACTGCAGAAGTCATGGAGGTCCTGGAAAGTCATGGAATCAGTGACCTCCATGAAAGATTCACAGCCTTACTCATAATGGCCCCTGTGAAGTGAAGTGCACTTTAGAAATCACACCCCGGTAGAGCACATTACTCCATGTAGACATGTCTGAGTTTACAGTTAGTCTGAAACAACAGCTTCTAGAGGCATGAACTGTCTCATTCATCAATGTGCTGCTGAGTCTGAAACATAAAGATGCAAATCCATGGCATGTTAGAAAATTAAAATTTGAGGGCATCAAAATACATATGGAGGCTATTGTATAATTCATTTTAATATTTAATTTAATAAAAACCTAAATTTAAAAGCTTCATGTGAAGTCACAGAATTTTGAGAATTTCCACTAGGGCTGCAGAATCTAGGGACTTTGTCACAGAATTTAGTTCCCGTTTGCTGCAGAATATCTGAGGACTTGATTATAAACTAATTGTAAGCTGCATTTCCTGAAATATCTTAAGAAGTATTAATTATCTCAGTAGATAAAAAGGTAGATGCTTATAAACTTAAATAACTATGGGGCATATACGGGCCTGGTCCTGCAAACACAAATGAGTAATTTTAATCACATGCATTGGTGCCATTGATTTTACTGGAACTCCACAAATAAAATAAAATGAATAAAATAGCTACTAATGTTTGCAAGATCAAGCCTTTTATGTGAGTAAGGAGCAACTTAAATGAACTGAGTAAAGTGCCCAAAAACGTAGAATTTGTATTACAGTGGTTTTACAAAAACTATGGAAACATTAATAGATTTTTTTTTTCAATTTCAGTGAAGTTACTTGATTTTAAACATTCTCCAGTGTTACAATCCAAACGGTGTGACTATTGGAGAACTAAAAAACAACATGGACTGTTCGTACAAACACTTGTTATGTAGTAAGAGGGAGCACAGCGTGGTTTAGTAGATAGGACACTGGGTCCTATATTTAGTTCTGCCACTGATCTGCTGGGTGTACCTCGTGCAAGTCACTTGACCTCTTTACCTCCATTTCTCCCTCTGCAAAATGGAGGTAATGAAACTTACCGTATATACTTGTTCATTAGCCCATTCATTTATAAGCCAACCCCCGAAGATGGTTAGGTAAAAATAGCAAAAAATATGACCCTGTCATAAGCTGACCCTATATTTCAGGGGTTGGCAAACTTTGGCTCCTGGTCCGTTAGGGTAAGCCTCTGCTGGGCCTGAACGTTTTGTTTACCTGGAACATTCACAGGCACGGAGCCCCTCACCTCCCAGTGGTTGCGGGTCGCCGTTCCCAGCCAATGGGAGCTGCAGGAAGTGATGTGCCACTTCCCACAGCTACCATTGGCTGGGAATGGCGAACCATGGCCACACGGCTGCATGTCCATACCTCTAATCTTTTTTGTTGCCCTCCTCTGTACTTTTTCCAATTCTAAGATACCTTTTTTGATACAGGGATACCAGAACTGCATGCAGTATTCAAGGTCTGAGCATACCAGGGATTTATATACTGGCATTACTATATTTTCTGTCTTATCTATCCCTTTCCTAACATTCGGTTAGCTTTTTTGACTGCTAGTCCACAGTGAGACGATGTTTTCAGAGAACTATCCACAATAACTCCAAGATCTCTTTCTTGAGTGGTAACAGCTAATTTGATTCCATCATTTTGTATATACAGTTGAGATTATTTTTTCCAATGTGCATTACTTTGCATTTATCAACATTGAATTTCATCTGCCATTTTCTTGTCTATTGACCCAGTTTTGTAAATTCGCAGAGAGCTTTGGACTTAACTATCTTGAGTAATTTTGTATCATCTGCAAACTTTCCCTTCTCGCTGTTTACTGCTTTTCTGAGGTAATTTATGAATATATTGAATAGCACGGTTGCCTGTACAGATTATTGGGAGACTCCACTATTTACCTGTCTCCAATATGAAAACTGACCATTTATTCCTACCCTTTGTTTCCTATCTTTTAACCTGTTACTGTGAGGACCTTCCCTCTTATCCCATGGCTGGTTACTTTGCTTAATAGCCTTTGGTAAGGGACCTCTCTGAAAGTCAAAGAAAAGTATACCCACTGGATCATTCTTGTTCACATGTTTGTTGACCCTCTGACATTTTTTTAATAGAATGGCAAAACGTGATTTCCCTTTAGAAAACCTGTGTTGATTCTTCCCTACCATATCATGTTCATCTATGTGTCTGAGTTGCCTACGGTTCAAACCAACAAATATATAATTAATCACATAAAGAAGGGTAGTTTTGCTTCATTAAAAGGCTCAGAAGTCAATGGTCAGGCTGGTTGGAAGGAAAGTGATAAGGGGTGTAAAACTATTCTGAGCATGTAAAATGTATGGTACACATAAAACAAAAAGTGATGGAAAAAATTCATCTTCCGTGACATCATCCTTTTGTGACTTTCTAATATGGACATTTTCAGAGGTAGGAGGGACATATTGTAATGAATCCATGTATGCATAATATAGACATCATGGTCATAGGCTGTTTTGAACACGTGACAAAGGGGATAAAACTCAGTACCTTCATTTCCAAAAGCACAAGCTTCTTCCATTTAACTAAAGTAAAAGCTAGCTGGACTAGTATTGGAGCTTTTATCCTTGTGGTTCAGCCATTGTACGACAACTAAATCAGAAATAGTTGCGCATGGGTGACATTCAACCCAGTACAGGGCAGTGGTGTGCACACAGTATTCACAATGTTACATACCAAGGAGTAGAATGTAACACTGCAGATATTCTAATAAATGGATGAAAAGGTTGAAAGGTTCCTTAGTCAGCCAGCAGATGTAACACTACACTTAATGTTTGTTTAGGGAGAATGTAAGGATATGCAGGAGTTGAATTATCTTGTGTGCCATACATTTATTTCTTAATGGTGGTTGTTCTTTTTATGGTTTATATTTAAATAGTCTCTTGTATCCCTAGGTATTTATTTGTGTGTGGCATTGTAATCCTATTATTCTATTTTGGCAAGTTGTTTCCTAGTGATTACCACTGACATAAATTATCAAATCATAAGGATTTCCAGAGCTGGCACAATGGTAGGATAATCCGGGCTAATCTATTTATAAAGTGTGTGTAATCAAAATGATTGCAAAATGTCAAAAAAATAAAAATAAAATTCAATAGTTCAAAGCATTACAACAATATCAAATATTCTGTACAATGGAATAATTATACTGTACTATACAAAAGCATCTTAAAAACACTAAATTAAACTTGCTGTTCCTGAAAATAAGGGATTAATACTAGCTTTTGCAGGCACTGAGCAGGATTGATTCCCCATGCCGTTTGGACAATGCTCCTTATTTTCAGCCTGCCACTGTTAGTTCTCCTAGTTGTGCTACATTGTGACAAAATGATGTAGTAGTTTTGTGAGGCAGGCTGTAATCCTTGCAGAGTAAGATCAGTTCATTAAAATCATTTTCATGTTGTGTCCCAAAGAAGTATCCAGAGAGGAAATGCTAATAGAATTCTCAAACAAAAGTCTTTGGTAACTTGAAGGTTGCTGAAGGATTCTCCTCTTACCCAACTGGCTGTGAAAGGAGCTTGTAGCTGCACAACTGTAACAAAAAGTTGGGGAATTCTCAGTTAAGGTTGTCACTGAATCTTCTCATTAATTTAAGTTAAATAATAAATGTAGATAAATAAACACCATACTAAATCTTTAAAATGAAACTTTAACCCTGCATTTCTGGATGAGATTCACCCCCATTATTGCAAAGAGGAGCAAATTATACCTCCTTTTGAGAGCAAGGCGCCTACTGCAAATTGTGGAGCAGATGGAGGTCATACTAAGAGAAGGTGTCTTTAGTTTGTCTCATGTGTTAAATAGGGTCCTCACAGACAGAAGCTGCTGTGGGGATGCATGTTCTCCTGGCCATGCTCACTTCCTCTATGGTCATTGCCACCAACTTCTTCAAGCTGCAATGGCTCCCTGGGGAACCTGCCAAATGGAAGGTTGTAGTGGCTGTTTGTCATTACAGTCTCTCCCCACATACTCTTTGCCACCAACTGCCCTGCACCTTTGTGTATATTAACCGATAGGAGCTTAAACCAAAGGTTAATTTCTCCGTCTTTTGCTTTAATGTTAAAAGGTCAGTTCCTCAGATCCTTTGTCTAGCCACTTTCCATTAAACTGCTCTAAAGAGGCAGCTGTGTAAGAGAATTTCCTGGTGGTTTAAAGCTCATGTAGCTAGCTCCACATCACCTGCTCCCCTCCCCTGGCTGCGTTGTGTCAGGAAAGAAGATCCAAGTTGGGGTTGGGCTCCAGACCACCTGCAGCTGTCCCTATGAGCTTGCTGAAGCCAGCATAATTTAGCAAAGTCTTCAAGTGGCACTTAAATGACACCAAGGACCAGTGTGGCCCTCAGCAGTCCCAGTCCCAGGGTCAGGGGAATGGAATGGTGTCTGACAGCCACTTTCACCATCCCCGTCTCAGCTGCTCCAGCTGTGAGCTTGGCACAACTGAGTATTCAGCCCATAGTATATTCTACTTTTATAGACACTACTGTCTTACATGGATTAGTGTTCAATGACTGTTTAGAACTCTGGGGCACATCTCACTAGAGTTCCTTTTCTCAGTGCTCAGATGTGTCTACAGGAGACACCCAGTTCCCCATCTCTCTCACAATGAGAGCATCTTTAAAGGAGGCCATGCCAGTGCCTCACAGGGTGATAATAGCGTCTCTCAGTGACACTTCAGTTCATGTAGTTAATGTAACCAGTATGGGAGTGGGAAAGAGGCATGAGGAATCCATTGCGTGGGAGGCTGGGGCAGGCAAACAGGCCAGATTCCAAGAGCAGGAGCTAAAGAAAAAGACTAGAAATGTTAGTTTGTTTTTAGGGTGACCAGACAGCAAATGTGAAAAATCGGGACAGGAGGTGCAGGGTAATAGGAACCTATATAAGAAAAAGACCCCAAAATTGGGACTGTCTCTATAAAATCATCTGGTCACCCTGTTCTTTTTAAAAATGAAAACTTAGATTAACACTGACATCTAAAGGGTTAAGTATCTTGTAGCTGATTAAACATTTCACTCCTGCAGCTGCTTGCATTAAAGCCTGTCAGAAAGGGGAAAAAATCCCGTAATAAATCTTTATTTTACAACCTGTTTTCTTCATCATTAGCCTATGTGCTAGTTTTCAGGCAACAATGAGGATATGCTCTAAAGTCTGCAGTTTTAAAACTAAACCATTTTTTAATTATAAGTACACAAAAGTCAGACACTTTTTTAAGAAGCAGCAAAGAATCCTGTGGCACCTTATAGACTAACAGACGTTTTGCAGCATGAGCTTTCGTGGGTGAATACCCACTATTCACCCACGAAAGCTCATGCTGCAAAACGTCTGTTAGTCTATAAGGTGCCACAGGATTCTTTGCTGATTCTACAGAACCAGACTAACACGGCTACCCCTCTGATACTTGACACTTTTTAAAAAATGTGACTTTTTTGCATCTGAATCATTTCAAAACAGTTTGATGATTTTCCTTCAGAGTTGGCAGAAAACCAACAAAGTCCTCTCCTGCAGCCTGAGAATAAACAGGCCAAAGCAGGTTTATTGTCAAGGTTACAAGTGGGGAAAGGAAAGACACACTGACAATAGGGCTTACTTAGAGTAGAAGCCTGGTTTCGGCCTGAACTGTTGCTGTCATAGGCACCAATGCCAAAACTTCTCCTGACTTCAGTGCTAAAGATTGGGCCCTATATAAAGGCACTACTGACCTCTCCATCATTTACATACCTTTTTTTTTAAAATAAGATCATTATTGATCCAGTTGGAAATCTTAGTGGAACTTTGATACTGGGACACCAATGTACAGAATGATTTTTCTTTTTTACCACATCAGTTCCTTTACCAGAAAATTCGTGAATTCCCCCTTTCCTTTCTTTAGGGATTTGTTTTAGAAGAAAAGATTTATTTATTTTCTTGCTCACTCCTGCAGTGCTTGATTTTGCAGCAGTCAAATCATTCACCTATGACATTGCAGTTTGTTGCTGTAGGATTGATGAGTGATTCAGATTCAGCATTATGGGCCAGATCTGCACTCTAAAGTCAATGGGGTTACATAAGTGCAACTAAGAGCAAGATTTGGCTCAGTGTCACAGCTGCAAGATCAAGTGGAAGGGGAGGTTGAGCTTAGGAGGAGGAGAACATTTGTTTGTCAGCAGAAATAACAAGGGAAACTGGGCAACTCAGGCGTTGTGCTTCTTCTCCACATACTCCAGCTGCAGCACTGGGGCAACACCTCTTTGATATTGTAGTCTGTGACCATGGGCCACACTTTCCCTTGCTCTCTGAGGAATTTCCTTTGCTGGGGTGCCACATGGAAAGGGTTCTCTGAAGCTTTGGGGGCCACGTAGGGGAAGGAACAGGCAACTGGGTGCTTTCTGCAATTGAGTCCTCTGTCGGTCACCCAGTTTCTGCAAAAGAAATCCAAGAAGGCTGTATAACTCCTATTTGGATTTCTTTTCAGAAACTGAGAAATCTGCAGAGGATAGTAGTGCAGAAAGCAGCCAGTGGCCTGTTCCACCTCCTGACCAGAGCTTTCTTAACTCTCACTGAGTCTCTCCCATGTCTGCAATATTCTCTTAGGTAATCAAAAACTAGCAAGAGTTCTGTAAAATATTTCCTGATGTTGCCAAGTTGTCAAGGCTTGTTTTGGTTAAAATGCCTTTTGTATGAATTTTGCACCACCTACTGGCAAATAATCTTGGTTTCCCCATGTCAAAGAAACACTATCCTGTTCAAAATTTTTCATTGAGATGAAATGTGTCATTGAAAAGATCTAAATCAACCATCATTATAAAAAAATAAATGTAACTACCGCTATGTGACAATATTCAGCTCCCTGTCTCCACCTTGTTAACAAGTTAGAAATTGTTTTGAGTGATAGCAATACGTGATAGGTCCTGTAAATGTCATGTTAATACAAAAAGATTGTCATGAATTACATTTGTGTGGAGGTGAATATTATTGCTTTCTGCTTTCAGGCAGAACGCTGGGACAATCTGTGGGCGGTTGGGGCTCAAAAATCTGCATATTGTCTATATTTCAGTATTGTTTTTTTTAAGTGCCCTGAAGTCTGCTAGTCACTTTGCAATCAAGCCAGAAATGTCTTGTCTTAAATAAACACAGAATATGAGCAGTTCTAAGCAAACTTCCTAGGTTTAGAATCTGTAATTGCACATTGCCTGTTACACAGTATACTTTTCAATAAATAATTTTGTCACAATTTTAAGTTCTGCATCACTGAAATCCTACCTAAAAATCTCAGCTATTTTATGATGAATGTTAAAATCTGTCTTATAGTTTGTAATTCAAGGGTTTTTTTATTGTCCTAAAACAGAAACTACAATCAACATGCTTTTCTAGTTTCACTCTACCTAGTACAGAGAGGCATAAATTACACCAACCTGTGCCAGCATGGACCATGTGCTTGGGGGAGGGGTAAAGGGGGGATTCAGCTGTTTGTTACTGCTTCCTGTTTGCTCACAGGGTTTCTAGCAGGGTGGAGCAGCAGTAACTTGTGGTCAAAACTCCTGGTATCAGTCTGGGAAACAATGCTCAGGGGTTGTGCTGAAACAATGTCTTTTCAACTACCCTGGTCATGCTCTGTCCACATCCAGCCAGCCCTGTCAACTTTTGAGATGGGGTAGGACCGTAGTGAATGGAAGCATAGTTGAAAGGCTAAAATCATTACCTAGAGTTTGCAGCAACTGCTGGGGATCAGGGCCGGTGCAAGGATGTTTCGCTCCCTAGGTGAAACTTCCACCTTGCGCCCCCCCTCCGCCCTGAGGTGCCCCCCTTGTGGCAGCTCCCCACCCCCACCCTCCGCCCTGAGGCACTCCCCCCGCCCCAGCTCACCCCTGCCCCACCTCCTCCCCAAGCACGCCGTGGCTGCTTCACTTCTCCCGCCTCCCAGGCTTGCAGTGTGAATCAGCTTAGGCGCCACAAGCCTGGGAGGCGGGAGAAGTGAAGCAGCCACGGCGTGCTCGGGGAGGAGGCGGGGCAGGGGTGAGCTGGGGCGGGGAGTTCCCCTGCATGCCGCTTCCCCCCCTTACTTGCTGCAGGCGGCCCTCCCTGCGCTCCCCTGCCCCAGCTCCCTCCGCTTAAATGCTGGCGGCGACCAGGACGGCCAAAGATCCAGCTGCCGCGGTCGCTGCCGAAGAAAATGGCGCCCCCCAAATTCTAGCGCCCTAGGTCGCCTAAATGGTTGCACCGGCCCTGCTGGTGATCACATTAAAAAAATGTTTCCTTCTTTTGCCTCTTTGAAAATCTATCCTTTGCCTCCAGAACAATGACCAGTTTCCCACAGAAATAAGAGGATAGGGACCAGATTCTCAGCTGTGCTCCAAGCTGATCCTGAGTGATGCAAAAGGAGAGGATGCTGGCTGCATCCCTCCTTAGCTGGAAATGGTGCTGGTGTGCAGGACTTCCCAGCAAGCACAGAACCAGTAGCTGGCTCCTAAGTCTTTGATCCAAGGTGTGTGTCAGGGACTGGGAGAGCATGCTGGGGTCTGCATATAACTATGCTCAGCTGGTGGAAGGTTCTCTTGGAGACCATTCTTAGCTGGCGTAGATAATAGCAGCCCCTATGCTGCTCTAGCCAGGCTGGATGTTGTAGAGGGAATCTGAGCATGGTAACTGGTTTTTTGAAGTCAGTTCCTCTCTGCATCACTGATCATAAACTAAAAATATCTGTGTATTTTTAAACTCTTCATTCCTTTGTGTGAAAGATAAAATAAGAAATTGCTGCTGCTGTTTTTGGCTCTCACCAATACACTGATCAAGCCAAAGAGTATTCATTTTCTTCTTTAGACTTGATTCCTGCGGGTCCCAATCCAGCATTCTTTGTGCACCCAATATTCCTTGTAACTATAATGGGATTTTTCACCGAGCAAGTAATGAAGGGCTTGCACTGACATATACATGTGCTCATGGAGCTGTATACTTAGGAGTCTCACCTGCTTCTCCAAGCCCAACACAAAGCCTTCTCCTGCAAAGTACTTAGGGCTAGCTTGTAAAGTTACTTAGGTGTCTAACTACCATTTATTTCAGTGGGAGCTAGGCTCTTACATATCTTTAAAAATC
The DNA here is from genome assembly GCF_020497125.1 of Mauremys mutica. Taxonomy (NCBI): domain Eukaryota; kingdom Metazoa; phylum Chordata; order Testudines; family Geoemydidae; genus Mauremys; species Mauremys mutica. Next base: position 322,429,987 of record NC_059072.1, read on the forward strand.
TGACCCTTAGTGCCTCCAGAAAGGTGCTGAGAGCCCTCAGTTCTTCTTGAGATTTTAGTTTGTCAGTGGGAGATGCTGAGGACCTTAAGGGATCAGGCTTTAAGCAGTTTGGTGGATCTGATTTTTGTTTTAAGTCAATTATTAATATCACTTATTATATTCATTTGTACTATGGCTATCCCCATCTCAAGGCACTTGTTCATGGAGTTTGGAGATTTTTCATTAATTACAATATTAAAGCCTTGTGCCTGGAATTCTAGTAGCATTGTTTTTGATATTGTAATTGAATATATATTTGTTTTCCAAATAACCTTTTCTTTTTCAGGTTTTTAAAAACTTAGTACAAGACTGAACTACAGCACACAGTATTTGTTTAATCATTTAATTTTTTTAAAGGGATTAAATCAATTACCATTTTAAATATATTCCAATACAAAGTTTTTAAGATTTTTTTTTTAAAAATTCTGCTGCGTGCAATCTAACACACAAAAAAAACCTTACTTTTTTTTTAGGCTTACTTGGAAATCTATTTAGCAATGTCTATTTCACATGCTATTCATTCTCCATATTAATCTTAGTTTGTGATCCAGTGCAAGTGTTGTACTACACATGGAAAATTGCATGGTATTGTGTCTGAGGTTGTCTAAAAATAGGGATTGTATAAACCCACTGTTCAAGTACAGAAGTCTTATGGCTGAAGTGTTATCACAGCAAACACCCTTTTCACTTCCATGTACTCAGCTTTATCTTTTTCGAGGTTTAAATATAGATTTCATAAAATCCCATAATAATTGAGTTATGATCCTGCAAACTTCTGCTTGTTTGGAGAGTCAAAGGCATGACTTGCATAGGGTGAAATTCGCTGCACCTACATAGAGCATAAACATTCGGGCTCTGTGTAGCTGGAGTGTGGAGGATTTAGGGAGGTGAAATCCAGCCAACAACTCAGCACCAATGAGCAGGACTACTGCATAGCCCCTACATCATCCCCTACAGCTGCTACTTCAATTTATGGGCTGGAACTGTACCTGTAGCACCTCTGTGTAGGATAACCAGGTGTCCGGTTCTCCGAGCACCGACGCCGCACTCCTGTTGGCCGGTTCCCACTCTGCTGTGCCACTGACCAGGAGCCACCCGAGGTAAGCCCAGGCCCCAACCTCAAGCCTCAACCACTTGCTTCAGCCCTGATCCCCCGCAAACCCGGAGGCCCTTTCTGCACCCCAAGTCCCTCATCCCTGGCCCCACCCCAGACCCTCACCCCCAATCCAGAGCCCTCACCCCCTCCCGCACCCCAACCCCTCCCTCAACCTGAAGCCCCCTCCCGCACTCTGAATCCCTCGGCCCCACCCCCCAGCGTGGAGCCCCCTCCGGCACCCCAACCCCCTCATCCCCAGCCCCACCTCAGAGCTTACAGCCCCAGCCAGAGCCCTCATCCCCTTCCACACCCCAACCCCCTTGCCCCAGTCCAGTGAAAGTGAGTGAGGGTGGGGGAAAGCAAGCCACCAAGGAAGGGGGAATGTAGTGAGTGGGGGGGGGGCCTCAAGACAGGGGCGGGGCCTCAGGGAAGAGGCAGGGCTAGGCTGTTCAGTTTTGTGCGTTAAGAAAGTTGGCAACCCTACCTCTGTGTGAGTTGCATGGTGTTGGGGCCACTGGATCCACATTTATGGCCCCTCCCTTGGACTGTGGCCTTCTGTAACAAGCTGCTCAGGGCCACCATGGAGACCTTTTCAGTTGCATATAGGGCATTTATAGCCATCTGTGTAAGCTGCTATAGGGCCACTTTGCCTGCAGTGCCTCCATGCTGCTTCAATGATAGGCTTGTGCTACAGAGAGCCCTCTGTGCCAGAGTGGAATTTTACCAGCAAGGACTACTCATGGGATGGAGGGATAGCTCAGTGCTTTGAGCATTGGCCTGCTAAACCCAGCCTTGTGAGTTCAATCCTTAAGGGGGGCCACTTAGGGATCTGGGACAAAATCAGTACTTGGTCCTGCTAGTGAGGGCAGGGGGCTGGACTCAATGACCTTTCAGGGTCCCTTCCAGTTCTGTGAGATAGGTATATCTCCATATTTTTTATGGGTTATCAGATCCATATTAATTAATATATATATTTTCTTTAAATTAAAAAGAAATTTTAGGCTTTATTTTAGAACTGTTAAATTCATTTGGGAAAAGACTGAGAGCAGACAAATCCAGATATATCTCATCGACAAGATACAGACATACATAAATAAATATATATTCTGTATGGATGTATGAAATGTAGTGGATTCAATTATTTTGTCTGCCTTTCATTACTGTATTTTTCATTTTTCATCTGCTTCCCTTTTTATCTTTGCTCTATTTCTGCAGAGTGTGCGCATTACAATATGTTCTCAGCATTTGTAGGTCTAGTTAAAAATGGTGTTGAGATATGGAGACAGCTGATAATTCTTACAAGCTCCTTGAGAAGCCAGTCAGAAATAGGTCACGTACAAGGGCTGACAGGCAAATCTCAGAGGCAGCTATCATTGATCATGGCTAATGCTGTGAAGTCTAGCATTCTCTTATCTATCTGTCCTCATAAGTAGCTCATAGAGTGTCAGTAGTAGCAAAGCACATGCTGGGAATGGGAGTTGCATCTTTGTTGGGACATTTAAAGTAAGACACACAAACTCCCTCTTTCTCCTTTAAAACCCTCCTTAAAACCCATTTCTTACAGCAGCCCTTCCTATCTTCCTATTATTTGTAATCCCAACACTCTTCCTGATATGTTGTTTCTGTTATAGTCTTGCTTGTCTTCGCCGATTTAGGGTCTGAGCCTGAGAAGTGCTGATTTCCTCTTCCTAGTGAGGCACTCATCACATTGCAGGACTGAGCTCTTAGATTGTAAGCTTTTGGAGACAGGAAATGGCTCTTCTTCTTTGAGTGCTGTCCCTGTGGGTGCTCCACTCTCGGTGACAGTGCATCCCGGTGCCATTGATCGGAGATCTTCGGTAGCAGTGCCTGGTTGGGCCACGCATGCTCAGCTGCTGTCTCACGGAATCGTTGGAGTTTGTTCAGCGTGTGCACTGCCCGACCCCATCAGTTCCTTCTCAACCATCCTCGGCTGAAGATGGAGTTTGGGGCAGCACTGTAGCTTTTTCCCCTATTGACAGAAAAATTAGATACGATTAACCCAGTTTTACCCTTCCCTTTAGATAAGTTAGTTAATAGTTTAAAAAAATAAAAAATTTCCCCCCACGTTTTCTTCAAGTTCTCTGCTCCTGGTGGAGTGAAAATCCTGCTATGTAATTTTTGGTCCACTGTGACCTTTCCTTTTTTTATTTCAACATGACAGGCTCTCCTGGCTTTAAAAGATGCAGCTCCTGCAAAGAGGCCATGCCACGCTCCAACAGACGTTCACTCTGTGTAAGTTGCCTCAGAGAGACACACATTCCAGCCAAGTGTGCCCACTGTAACAACTTAAAGGCGAGGGCCTGGTGCAACCGAATCCTGCACCTGAAAATTATCCTTATGGAGAAATCTCTCCAACCCAGATCGGAGAAGGATGTACCTAAACCTTCTCCCAAGTGTTCTCCATCCCAGTTGGAACCAACCAAGAGCATGGCTCCATCCTCTCAGGCGAATAGGAAGTGAGCCTCGACCTCCCCACACGGGGAACTGAATAAAAAGAAGTGGTCCCCTGCGAGGTCGCAACCAGCGGTGCCAACGGCCTTGAGAGTCAGCACCAATGACTCTCCGGCACCTCCAGCACTGGGTGCACCGCCTACAAGACGAAGGAGTCGAGACATCAAACTACCCATGTCTCCTCCTTGGCGCCGACGGCACTGACATCCTCATCGGAACCGGCGCCAACCACACAGCCACCTCCAGTGCCGACATGACCCTTGATACCACCACCAACATGCTATCTGGCACCGGCAGACGGCACCGCATTGGGGCCACCAGCACCCACTGTAGCGATATACAAGACGCTGTGACAGACCCAAACCAGTGGGGTACAGGAGTCTGGTAGAGAGCAAATATACTGGTCAGTGGATGAGTAGTTTTCTGTTCCCTGAGTGACCAGAGCAGGGGCTGCACTAAAGTAATCAGGAACCTGCTAGAACCAAGTAAGGCAGACAGGCTGATTAGAACACCTGCAGCCAATCAAGGCAGGTTATCAGGGCACCTGGGTTTAAAAAGGAGCTCACTCCAGTCAGGCGGGGGGGAGCCAGAGGAGAGGAAGTGCGTGTGAGGAGCTGGGAGCAAGGGGCACAAGGAGCTGAGAGTGAGAGGGTGTGCTGCTGGAGGACTAAGGAGTACAAGTGTTATCAGACACCAGGAGGAAGGTCCTGTGGTGAGGATAAAGAAGGTGTTTGGAGGAGGCCATGGGGAAGTAGCCCAGGGAGTAGTAGCTGTCATGCAGCTCTTACAGGAGGCAATATAGACAGCTGCAATCCACAGGGCCCTGGGCTGGAACCCGGAGTAGAGGGCGTGTCCGGGTTCCCCCCAAACCTCCCAACTCCTGATCAGACACAGGACGAGTTGACCCAGACTGTGGGGAAGATCACTGAGGTGAGCAAATCTGCCAATAAGCACAGGACCCACCAAGGTAGAGGAGGAACTTTGTCACAACACCTAAACCATTGGCACCAAATTGCAAGTCTTTGGTGCTGCACCCACTGGCACAGCAACAATTAAGAACTCAGAAAGAAATCTCCGTGGCGCCGGTGCCAGAATCACCTTTACTCGGCACCGAGGGTTCCATTTTAACCCAACCAACTTAACCCACAGCACATTCAGTGTTCACCGATAGCGATAATGATGACCAAGAGGAGGGAGTGTTTTCACCACCACACTCTCCTACACCCTCACAGAAACTCACCAATGGGGTTTTACGACACAAAGAACAACCCCAATATCCATGCCATGGTCCTCCATGGATGGGCCCCCACATGCCATATATAATGCAGTGGCCACCCTGGGACCCATGGGCAGCTTATAAGGCCCACCATGCCTGCACTTCCTCACCACGCAAGGCACAACCTCGGTCCCCACCGCTATCCCCTGTGCCAACTACATCTATGGCCATAGAGGATCTACCGGAGGAGCCAGAGGAAGAGACTGTACCTGAGATGGTGTTACCAGAACACAACTCTTCCTTGTCTCCAGATGAAGCTGTCATGCCATCTTCACCCACTCTGGCTGATGAGTTCAAATAGTTTCAGGAGCTGTTCAAACAAATAGCAATCAGCCAGGACATTCCATTAGAGGAGGTTCAAGAGAACCAACACAAGCTCCTGAAAATTGCGCAACCCTCTTCAGCATCAAAAATTACGCTTCCTATAAATGACACTGTCCTAGAACCTGCTGAAAATATATGGCAGACCCTGGCTACTGCTCCACCAACATGCAAGAGGGCAGATCGCAAATATTATGTCCCACCCAAGGGCATGGACTTCCTTTTTGCCCACCCACAACCTAATTCCCTGGTGGTGGAAGCAACAAACCACAGGGCAAAGCAGCCTCAACACCGGTCCACACCACAAGATAAGGACCACAAGCACCTAGACCTCCTAGGCTGCAAGGTATATACATGGTCCACACTACAGTTCAGAATAGCCAACTACAGCGCCCTCCTTGCCAAGTACGATTTTGACAACTATGGAAAACTCTTTGACTTTACCACAGCTATACTAGAGGACAGGCGTTGGTCCTGATAGAGGGACAGCTGGTCACCAGAACGGCCCTACAAGCTTTCCTGGACATGGCCGATACTACAGCCCACACTACAGCTCCCACAGTAGTGATGCGCAGAGCCTTTTGGCTATCATCATCCAGCATCAAGAAGGAGCTCCAAATAAAGGTAGAGGACTTGCCCTTCAACAAAGAGAAATTGTTTTCAGCAAAAACAGACAATGTCCTGCATACAATGAAGGACTCCTGAGCTACCTGCGTACCCTGGGCATGTACACTCCGCCCCCCAAAAGAAAGCGGTATCAGCCATATCAGAGACCCGGGGTACCGCAATACAACCACCCGCAATCCAGACCATATGTGGCGGGAAGAAATGGCAGTAGATTGCCCGGGCACAGACAGAACCAAACAGACCAGTCCCTGTCCCAACCATTGGGAAACAAACCACAATTTTGAAGGCTTGGTTGAGGGTCTGAGTGACCACCCCTTAACACCAGTACTTACCTGCCCATTTGGTCACCACCTCTGTCATTTCCACTGCACTTGGCAGCAATCACGCAAAACCACTGGGTTCTGGAGATAGTGTATTCGGGTTACTCCATCCCTTTTACTTCCTGCCCACCTACTCTACCCCCTTCCCTATCCCTCTTCAGGGACCCTTCTCACAAGCACCTACTACAGTTTGAAGTAAATCTTCTTCAGCGAGGTGCCATAAAACAAGTACCAACACAATACAGAGGGAAGGGATTCTATTCCCACTTTTTCCTAACCCAGAGAAAAAGCGGCGGATGGCAACCTATACTAGACCTATGAAGACTCAACAAATTGCTACGCTCCCAAAAATTCAAGATGGTCACATAGGGCACAGTAATCTCAATGCTGGAACGAGGGACTGGTTCTCAGCCCCCGACCTACAAGACGCATATTTCCACATCTCAATACATCTGACACACAGACAATTCCTTTGATTCACAGTGGGACACGAACATTTCCACTCCCGTTTGGTCTCTCCACTGCACCAAGGGTGTTCTCCAAAACCCTGGCAGTAGTCGCAGCTCACGTATGCAAACAAGGGATCATATTTTTCCCATACCTGGACAACTACCTCATCAAAGGTCGTTCATACAAGGAGACAGAAACAATCACAAGACTCACCTTCAACCTCTTCCAGATACTAGTTGTTGCAAATAAATTTTCAAAAATCCACTTTTCTACTCTCACAACAACTAAAATTCATCGGATCCTATCTAGACTCAGCTCAGGCCAGAGCCTTGCTACCTCGCACCAGATTCCTGGCCATCAAATACCTTATAGACACTGTGCTCATCTTCCCAAGAATCGAGGCATGAACATGCCTACAATTACTGGGTCACATGGCCACCACCACGTTCATGGTGAGATACCCCAGACTACATATGAGGTGCCTCCAGGGTTGGATGAGCTCAGTATACAGACCCACAGGGCACAGACTCAACATGATGGTAACACCACCCACCATGGTACTAACATCATTACAATGATGACAAAAAGAGATAACATCTGCATAGGTGTCTCCTTTTACCACAGACTTCTCTCCATCCTGATCACTACAGATACCTCCCTACTGGGCTGGAGAGCACACCTAGACCACCACACGATACAAGGAAGGTGGTCAACATCAGAATCACACCTACACATAAACCTTCTAGAGCTCAGGGCAGTACAGAATGCCTCCTTCACTTCCTACTGCTCACAAGAAACAAATCAATCCGAATAATGACAGATAATATCGCATGCATGTTTTACATCAACAGACAAGGCAGGGCCTGATCACGATCCCTATGCATGGAAGTGATGAAACTATGGAACTGGCACATCCAGCATCATATCAACATCTCCGCTTCATACCTACTGGAATGTCAGAATACTATGGCCGATACACTAAGCAGACGATTTTCACAGGGACACAAATAGGAACTGAACTTGACGGTTGCACAAACAAATATTCCATCTATGGGGATTCTCATCTATCGACCTATTTGCCATAACACGGAACTGCAAATGCCCTCTCTTTTGCTCCAGAGCACGGCTTTCCTGATTCGGTGGGAAAAGACATTTATATATGCATTCCCACCAATCCCACTAATACACAGAGTCCTACGCAAGGCCAGGGATGACATTATCTTAATCGCATCAGCATGGCCCAGGCAGACCTGGTACCCTTACCTGCTGCGCATGTCAGTCTGTCCACCACAAACTCTCCCGATGATATTGGGCCTCCTATCTCAAGACAATGGTCAGATCCTCCATTCACAGCTGCAGCAGCTCTATCTGAAAGCGTGGCTCCTCCATGGTGCCAAGTACATGAGTTAACCTGTTTGGAACAGGTCAAACATGTATTACTGAACCGCAGACGGGACTCCACGCTCAATACTTACCTTCAAAAGTGAAAACATTTCTCTGTATGGTGCCTGCTTAAAGGGCTCACTCCCTGCACTATGCTCCTTTCTACAGTGCTGGACTACCTGACATAGCTCAAGAACTTGGGGCTATCATTCAGCTCTATCAAAGTACATCTTGCGGCAGTTAATGCTTTCCATGACAAAACTGAAGGATTCTTGGCGTTTACCCATCGAACCACCAAACGCTTCCTTCAGAACCTTTACCCTGAAGTACACTCTCCCATGTGGGATCAGAACCTAGTCCTCCGGGGACTCATGAGGCATCCCTTTGAACCCCTAGCTACCTGCTCTTTACTACACATGTCAGTGAAGGTAACATTCCTAGTTGCTAGAAGGGTGAGTGAAATAAATGCACCAATGGCCAATCCTCCCTACACAGTCTTCTTTAAGGGTAAGGTCATGATGTGACCTCACCCTAAATTCCTCCCGAAGGTGGCATCCAATTTTCACATCAACCAGACAATGCACCTCCCTACATTCTACCCTAAACCCCACAAAACCCCAACAGGAGGCTGCATTACACACCCTTGATGATAGAAGAGCAATAGCCTTCTATTTACACTGAACAAAACCATTTAGTAAATCCCCTAGACTCTTTGTCTCCACAACTGAATGATCCAAGTGTGCCGCTATAGCCAAGCAATGACTTTCCAAGTGTATATCGGATTGTATTCGATCATGCTACCAAACCCAGAACATAGAACCCCCTACTGATGTCCAGTCACATTCTACTCGAGCCACGTCAACAAACGTGGCATTCCTGCATAACGTACCCATTCTGGATATTTGCAAAGCCGCCACATGGGTGTCAGATCATACCTTTGCCAAGCACTATGCCATTACACAGGATGCTAAGATAGATGCCATAGTAGGCCTTCCTGTCCTCTCCGCTGCTACCATGCACATAACTCCAAAGTCACCCCAACCATAGTGGGTTCTGCTCTACATTCACCTAGAGTGGAGCACCCACAGGGACAGCACTCGAAGGAGAAGAGAAGGTTATTCACCTTGTGCAGTAGAGCCGGCCCTGACAGGGGGATGCATTTTGAAGAACCTCAGTTACTGCACAAGGTGAGTAACCTTCTCTTATCCTAATGACCTTCTCTTACTCTGCTCCTCGTACTCACATATTGCTCACTTCAGTGGGAGTACTCCTATGAAAAGAATTTGTCCCTATGTTTGTAAAATTCCATGTAAGGGAGTTTTATTATTATTAATAAAATGCATTCGACATTTTGTTATCAGCTGATATGAGATAAAGAAGCTGTAGAGACATGTTGGGCAGATATCTGTAGAAACAATGATATCTAAAGATCCTCAACAAAAAAGAAGAATTTGGAATGTCTTCAGTCAGCCTGTAGCAGCTACAGATTTTGCTTGTTTCATCCTAATGAATGTGTCTATGAAAACTATCCCACCAACTTGTATGTGTCAGAAATTGGATTTGGCTTCTCAGTGTGTTTTGATATATTCATGAGAAAGGAAATGAGCACCAAGATTGATAAGAAATAAAATCACCTGATCCAGGTAAGAAACTGTTTGTTAAGGTTGTGCTGGTACTATGTATTTCACTTTCTTACTCTTTTATGTCCAGTATTGCAAGATGTATCATATGATATGTAAGACAAACCATTGTTCTTAGGCCCTCATGGTGGCCTTCAGGAAGTCATTTCCATTTTGTTTAGGATTTGATCTATAACTGAAGTGCTTAGCTGCCAAGGCAGTTAACACCATAGAAATTAGTACAAAAAGTGCTATATTATATTTGTACAATATGGTGAATAAGAGACACAACATTAACACAAAATGTTTGTTCTTTTGTGTATGACTCAAAACACTGCTTTAGCACAGAGTTTTGGCATTTGGTTTCCTGTTTTTCCCATTTATTTCAATGACAATATGCACAGCAGGGTTTTTTAATGCATAAACAGAACTAATGTTTGTGAACATATGCTACTCCTGGGGGCATTCTGTGCCAAAAAATTAAAAATTCTGTGCCAAAAAAATTAAAAAATTCCACACAGAATATTTTAAAATTATGCAAAATTATGCAAATTTTGGTTGTCAAAATATCGCTACATAATCACACTACTTTCAATAATTTTGGTAATTTATTTCAAAATATCTTGCCAAGTAATATCTCTATATTCAGAGTAAGATCAGATATGTGGCAACAGCTGCTTATTTAAAATTGTGTTCGTTTGTTTTAAAATTGTTGTAGAAGTCAGTGGTGAAATTCTCCAGTAAGATTTCCATGGATTGCTCAACTCCATTATTACTGTAAGAGGAATGAGAGGTAATTGCATGTACATTAGAACAAAAATACCATTTGAGGTACAATGATATAACTGTAAATTAGTGATACTGGCATAGTGTATGTTTGTAGCTGCTGTTATATTATTTGAGGTGCAGAATAACTGTTTGCTATTCTTAGGATCGAAGTCTTAAATGAGAAAATCTGTAACATAAATCTCTTACTTTCTGGCCATTTTCTTTCTTGGTGAAATAGAGAATAAGTGCAACTTACCTTTAGGTAACAAATTCCAAGACCTACCATTCACTTCCATTCTCTGACCTTTCTGTAGGATGCCCATTGCTCCCAGTTATTTATATAGAGCCACCATGAGTCGAACTATGTATGCTTTTGTTACAACACCAAAGTAATGAGTTTCTGAACTTCAAAGGTTCTGCTGTATTCCTTGTTCAGCCGAAAACACTCATTGATTTAATTGGTGCACAAGGAATGTGGGGTCTGGCCCTGCATGTTATGGTTCTCTTTTACATTGTGAGAAAATTGTGGATAAGTAACATGTACAGTACAGGATGGCATATCCACAGAATCATAGAAATTAAAGACCAAAAATATGTTGTCCCATCTCCTTAAACAGGACCTTAGAGTTATATTCACATCTTTTATATACAGGATAAAAAAATCACCCCATTTTGTACTTTGCTTCACAAGAAAATGTGATGACCTAGGCAGATGCAGTAACTGCTCCATACTGAATATTGAAAATGATATTCGTTCACCTGTTAACTGAGACGCTGCCATTAGTTCAGTCAGATTTCCTGCTTACTGAAATGTGTTGTCTACATTCACATTCTGAAATGATAGGCAGACCATTTTATCACTAATCTAATTACCAGTGACTCATTTTACTTACTTCTAGTTGAAAGAGAATTTCTGCATTCTTGCATAAGTTATTGTTTATCCAGCTTCTTACAAATGGATTCAGATTATTCTTTTCCTGCCTTGAGGATGAGCTGAACTTAATCCAATATTGTAAATGAGAAGCAGGTGTCCAGATGTTTAGAAATTACCAAATAAAATTGGTCTGTGCACATTTTCTTATAAGCATTGTGTTTGCCAAAAATAGTTCATAGCTCAAAGATTTTTTGCCAAAAATTTGACCTACCTTAAATTGTTATAATTAAGACTAAGTTTACCGTGGATATGATTTCAGAAAAACAAATGAACAAAACAATCTACATTTTACCAATTTTTTTAGTATCACACTCCATTTTGAGGAGGCTAAGGTCCACGTATTCTTGTTGTTTATTTATATTAGGGAGGTATCTGGTTGTGACTCCAGAAATAGAATTTTCTTCTAAAATGGGTATAAATTCCTGATTTTCTTTAAAAGAAGATCTTTTGGGGTGAAAGTTTACACTTTTATGCCCTTTGAATTTCTAATGGAGTTTTTGTAGGGTTTCTTTACAAAAGAAGTCTTTCAAAATGGGCTCCAGTAGAAATTTTTCTTTGACAAGGGAGTTCTACTTTTCATTGGTGAATGATTTCTTTTAAAAAAACATTTTCTGTTCACAAAACATTGGGAGAGAGGTAGGTCTTGAGTACATCTGGTGCAATGTGGAGTTGTTTTTTAAAATAAAACATTTTGGATTTAGGTTTGTGGTGCATCATGTATGGTAGTTGTAGTAGTGGTCTGGGGTGTTGCAGTGGGTGGAGGAGTAGAGGGTATGTACTGTAAAGGTGATTTAGCTTTTTCATTTACTTGCTTTTGTGGTTTTGTGTTAGGTATGTTGTATGTGTAGCTACCCTAACTGCTTCACAACAAAGGTATTTTTGTGTGTATTAATTACATTAGGGGCTAGTAGCTCCAACTGAAATCAGGGCCCCATTGTGCTAAGAACTGTACAAACACCTAGCAAGAGACAACCCCTCAAAACATTAGCAACCTAAATAGACAAAAGAGAAAGGAAGTATTAGTATCTCCATTATACAGATGAGAAGCTAAGGCAAACACAGGGTATGTGCATCAGGAACCAAGGCATGGGTGGTCGGATACAGTGGTTAAAGCTGTAGGCATTCTGGCCTGAGAGGTCGAGTCAAAGTCAGTAGCAGAAGTCTGGAGTCATCTCTACCATGAGTGGCACTTCTGCCAGTGACTGGTCTCCCAGGATGTATGGTGTGTTGACTGTGGCTCTGCCAAGGCTTGCCTGGTAGCAGTATGGAAGCACTGCAGACCCAGGTTCAAGTCTCTCCAATCCTCACAAAGTGACTTGCCCAAGGTCACACAAAGTCTGTGGCAAAGCCAAGCAAAATATAGAGACCCTTGGAGACTCAGTACTGTGCCATACTATGAGACTAGCTTTCCTTTATATTCAGTAGAATTTTACTAGCACCAAAAATGTTCCAGATAGTTTACAAACAAAATTACAGACATATGAACCAGTAATGAGTCCTACTACTGCACTGAAAAGTTTGTTGTTTCTTTTGAATAACACTTTGTAGAGCTCTCATTTTTAATATATAGAGGACTCTGGAGACATGACAAGAGATTGATAAGGCATCACATTTTGGAATGTACAGTATTTACTTTAGAAAACAAGAGAGACTCGTACAATATGATGGATGGCTTACTGCAGCACTACTAGACATTCTAAACCTCTTGATTGTACTAAAAATAATGGATATTTTGGGGACAAAACAATACTTGGGTTTGATGTCTGTCTTTAGCTCTGACACATACCGCTTTTACCATAACCAGTCTGTAATAAAGCTATTGCCCTAGTTAGGAAAGTCCTGTGGATACTCTAAGCCAGGACTGACATTCCTTCTTCAAACCAAATCCTACTTTATCTTTGAGAGTTGTGGCTACATGAAGAATCAGACTATAAGATGATACATGATGTTAATTTCAGTGTGCCTTCTAATTAGCATAAATGTTACTATTATGCACATATTTATATATTGGTTTATTAATTACTGCTATGGAGCCAGCAAACCAAACACACAGTGAGCCAAATTCTGATGTAATTTGTGCCCCATTAATGTCAACAGAATTTGAATTTATACCAATGAAAATTAAGGGTCAGCTTCAGGGACTCAGTGCTATCCATTTGGTATGTCCATGTTGGGGTGGAAAGAAGTCCTATACTTCAGGCCATAGAGCAGCTAAAGAGCCACTCTGGAGGTACTTCAGTCTTTGTGGGGCTAACCATGGAGAGGAGGAAGAACTGGAGCATCCACAAAGCAAAGGATCTTCTGTCCCTGCTCAGGCCCTTTCCCTTGCTCTCCCTGTCAAATCCAATAGCATCCCCTGCATAATACGGTATATGGAGATATACCTATCTCATAGAACTGGAAGGGACCCTGAGAGGTTGTTGAGTCTAGCCCCCTGCCTTCACTAGCAGGACCAAGTACTGATTTTTGCCCCTAAGTGGCCCCCTCAAGGATTGAACTCACAATTCTGGGTTTAGCAGGCCAATGCTCAAATGACTGAGCTATCCCTCCCCTCCTCCCAAGCAAGTTCTATCCCCTTGTGCAGTGGAACTGTACAGGGTTCTGTTGCCAGTGGACCCATCCCAGACAGAGAGGCAGGGGCTGAATTTGTCCTATGGAAACGAATTTGTCCTATGGATTATAACATGTGGGCTCTGCTTGGTAAAAAATACAGTAACTGTAATGAGGGAATTCTCTTTTATTTAGTATTATAGTATGAAAAATATATCATTGAGCAATCAGAGAGCAACATACGTAACCGCAGATGAGGTAGATATTTAAGGAATTCCTTCCTATAACTTACATAAGAGGAACTCCCAATGAGCAGTTGACGAGTTGACTGAAAAAAAAATCTTTAGAGCCCAAAAAGAACAGCAGCAGCAGCAGCGTGCCTGTGTCCTAGACTCATTCTGTACATGCAGAAAACAAGGAAAGGAATGTACATATGCTTTTGTGAGTTGACTCCAGCAAGTGTAATTCTCCTATTACTACAGAATTTCTTGTACTATGCATACATGATCAAAGATGAAATAAAAGAAGTCCCCAAATGTCAAAGTAAATAAAAAAAAACCCTTTGTAAAACTAACATACTTGATAATAGATGGTTATCAGCTGATCAACGTGCACTCTCTCCTATCTATGAAGGTACTTTTAATCCTTTTTTCTTACATTGCGGCTTATATATCTACATGTGGATTTTGTTTGTTTTTGGTATTATTGCAAAGATTTTTCAAAAATGGGTGCCTAAAGTTATTAGGGTTCTTAGTCCATACTTAAATCGGTGACTAGATTTTTTCCAAAGTGCTGAACGCTCATCTCCCACTCACTTCAATGGGAGCCGCTCATTGCGGAGCACTTTTAAAAACCAGGCAGGTGTCCAAATAGAGCAGTGATTCCCAAACTAGGGGTGCTGCTTGTTCAGGGAAAGCCCCTGGCGGGCTGGGCTGATTTGTTTACCTGCTGCATTAGCAGGTTCGGCCGATTGCAGCTCCCAGTGGCTGCAGTTCGCCGTTTTCGGGCAATGAGAGCTGCAGGAAGTGGTGCAGGCCGAGGGACGTGCTGACTGCTGCTTCCTGCAGCCCCCATTGGCCTGGAGTGGTGAACCACGGCCACTGGGAACTGCGATTGGTCAAACCTGCAGGTAAACAAATTGGCCCACCCCGCCAGGGACTCTTCCTGAACAAGTGGTGCCCCTAATTTGGGAACTGCTGAAATAGAGATTTAAGAGCCTGACTTTATGGACCTATTTTTGAAAATATTGGCCTCTATCTCTTTTCAATAGCTCTGCTATAGTTAAGGGTCAGTTACCATTTTCTGTTTTAAAAAAGCAAAATATTTTAAGTGGTACTGAAAAATATTTTCTTTCTTGCCTCACTATATTCAAAACAAAAAATTGTGTCATGTTAAAACACATTATTGCTATAAATCAAGTTAACATTTCATATAATTTATAACTTAGTGCATGACCGAGTACAAAATATTACTCCAGATTCTTAGAATATTATTTCCTTTAGGTAAGCTTTCTCCTTATGACCTCCTCTGTAGTGATAGATAGGCTACAAACATGACTCCTGGCACACCTTACAGTAGTTTTGCAATGATGGATACTATCCAAAAGCATGATGTATTTTCTGCTTTAGCGTCACAATGTAGTTCAAATAATTTCTTTTAGTTCAGGTCTTTGGTCTGTAAATTTATTCCCATCACTCATGGTCTCCTGGCAGGATAACATATTTTTCTTCTGATCAGTACCTTACAAAGCTACTTCACAATTTCTCTTGGGTTTCCAGTGCTAAGGCATAAGCTTTTATATCTAGTTACGTGCAAATACATGTACCGTGCTTTGCGTAGTAGAGTACACTAATGTGTTATGTTACTGAGGGATCATACTGAGGTATAATAATATTCTAGCGAGTTCATCAGCTTCACTTGATAATACAAAGCATCTCCTGCAATGCCAGCTGCTTGAGCATGAATCCTCTCCCAGTGACCTGATAGAGTGCAATTACTGGGCCATCACATGTGCATGGATGTGGTGGGAAGCAGTGTGAGGACACAACAAGAAGACTTGATAATATTACTTTGCACTTATGTTGAACCTTGCTTCTATCTGAGGAGCTCAGAGAGCCCTGTAAGAACATTAGTTAATTAACCAATTAGGTCAGCATCCTTATCTATTTGAGTATTTCTCTTTGAGTTCCACAGTGGCATATACAAAAGCAACTCATGAAGTTTTAGTGGCTGTAAGTACCTCAGAATACTTTGTCAGGAAAGGCACTATGTAAGCTAGAATCATTCTGCAGCTGCAACAGTGGTTTTGACCTTCAAGAGTGAAATTATTTTGCCTCAGGTTGGTGTGTGAAGATCGCAACCAAGGCATAGGTGTTGGAACTAGAGGTGCTGGGGGTGCTGCCACACCCCCTGGCTTTAAGTGGTTTCCATCATATAAAAGGATTTACAGTTTAGTTCAATGGCTCTCAGCACCCCCACTATACAAATTGTTCCAGCAACCCTGAACCAAGGCCCTGATCTTGCAATGAACTTTATGCAGGCAGAACTTCAGTGACTTCACCAGGACAGTGCAGGCACAGGAGTCTGCCTTTGAGGCTCATTGTAGGCTTGGGGCCCAAACATGCTCCTTGACCTGTTGCCTCAGTGTACAGTGGCACCAGTGGCTGAGGAGGTTGAATAATCAGGTTTTCAGATTGCCACAAAAGGCAGCATCAAAATGAGCAGGCTGGGGGCTGGGGTGGGTGAGGGGATTGGGATCTCAATCCTGCAAGGTGCTGAGCACTCTGGCTCTAATTCAGCATGGCACTTATGTATGTGCTTCACTTGAAGTCAGTGAGACTATTGAGGTGCTTAAAGTTAAAACGTGCTTTGTTTGCTCAGAGCCAGAATGTACCACACTTTGTGGGAATGAACCTATATCTTTTTCTACCAGTAGCACCAAGCCAGTCCTCTCCTGGGAGTTTTTCTCTGTGTCGATGATTAATGTGAAATGTAATTGTCTTATATAATGCTTACAAAGTAAAGAAATATTTGTGGTAACATTTGAAATACATAGTTGGCCAAAACCAACCACGAGGCTGGTGTGCTGCCACCTGCTTTGTCCATTCATGTTGCTGAATACTGCACAGGGTATTTATCTAGGACCATTATTTATAATAATAATTTCTATCTGAAGGATGCCTATGCCTGAAGGCTTCTGGGTACCTATCAAAATATAGCTCAAAACATGGCTTAGTAAAACATATGCCAGTTCCCGCTGGAAAATGAAGCTGAGATGAAGATTGATTACCTCAGGAATGCCGTGACCCCACCCAGTATAAAGTTGGGTTGCATTTGTTAAAAGGAACTTGATTGTTTGTTGGGGATGTGGCAAAGTTTCAACCGGGATGAGGCCTAGGGAGAAACAGGGCAATTGACTGAACTATCAATAAAATAACTGACGTGAAAATAGTACAAAACCAATAATACAATAAAAGTCTATTTTTATTAGTTTATTTGTATACTTTTAACTATATATAACACCAGTCATGTACATATTTACATGTATTTATGTAACTTTTAAGAATACAAGTTGTAGACAAGGCTCAGCAGATGCTGTGTTTTAAGCAATCTGTCATCTAAACCAGCTCAGATCAGGACTAGACAACACAGTGCAGAAAACACTGGCAGCCACCAGTGCCTTCTCTATACTAGCTCTGCTTCCAGTCCAACCCGAGTGGAGCTCACTCACTGGGAACTGAGAGAGCTTCTGAAAATCAAGCCACATATTTAGGTGCCTATCTTTGGGAATCCAAGTTTGAAAAGTTTGGCCTTATTCAACATCACACAAAGCATTGTGATTGAGGTTTAGCCAAAACCAAATTACAGCCCTCTCAATCCATCTGTGCTTTCATTAAGAAAGACAGTGTTATCACAGTAAACTCCACCAAACCTAACATTTCAGCCAGTTATGTGATGCTAGAGAGACCTCTCGTGGATGAAATCTATACAGCAGAATTTGGAGCCATAATCTCAGATCACTTGTGACAGGAAACCACAAAAGCAACACATCACCTCCATATTGGTGCACATAACAAAATTAATGTGGTGGGGGTGGGGCCTAGGGGTTTGAAGTGTGGGAGGGTGAGGCTCTGATTGGGGGGTGTGGGTTTGGGGTGAGGCCAGGGTTGAGGGGCTCAGGGCTGGGGCAGAGGATTGGGGTGCGGTGGGTGAGGGCTCTGGGGTGGGGCTGGGGATGAGGGGTTCAGGGTGCAGGAAGTTGCTCAGGGCTGGGGCAGAGGGTTAGGGTGTGTGTGGGGGGGGTGAGGCTCTGGCTGTGGGCTCTGAGGTGGGGCCAAGGATGAGGGGTTTGGATTGCAGGCTGCTACCGTGGGGACAGAGGACTCCCCACAGCTCTCTCTCCCTACAGCAGCAGCTGGGCTGGTGGGGAGGGGCGCCTCTCCCCCAGCCACAGCAGGCCCAGGGCTGGGTTGAGGCCGGGGGAGGGGTGCCTCTCTTCCCTCAGTTTCCCAAAGTCAACATAGTGCTGTCTACATGGGGATTAGGTCAGTATAACTACATGACTTAAGAGTGTGGATTTTCACACCCCTGAGTGATGTAGACTTGGCCTCAGACAGGGAAGACCTCTTCCGCACCTCATCCTGTACCTAGGGAGTAGAGTGAAGCCTGGCGAAAGTCTCATATTGTGGGGACACGAAACTGTACAAGACATAAATAAAGCATACTGTAGGAGCGTATGAGGATTGCT
Organism: Mauremys mutica; assembly: GCF_020497125.1. NCBI lineage: Eukaryota > Metazoa > Chordata > Testudines > Geoemydidae > Mauremys > Mauremys mutica. Next base: position 322,448,589 of record NC_059072.1, read on the forward strand.
TGCAAAGTGAGATGCAGGTAGGGTTGCCAGGCATCTGGTTTTCAACCGGAATGCCCAGTCGAAAAGGGATCCTGGTGGCTCCAATGAGCACTGCTGACCGAGCCATTAAAAGTCCAGTTGGCACCACAGTGGGGCTAAGGCAGGCTCCTTGCCTGCCCTGGCTCCGTGTGGCTCCCAGAAGTGGCTGGCATTTCCCTCTGGCTCCTAGGTGGAGGCATGGCCACGGAGGCTATGTGCGCTGTCCCCACCCTGAGTGCCGGATCCGCAACTCTCATTGGCTGGGAACCGTGGCCAATAAGAGCTGCGGGAGCAGCGTCTGCGGGTGAGGCCTGCATGCAAAACTGCCTGGCTGTACCTTTGCCTAGGAGCTGGAGGGAAATGCACTTCCAGAAGCCGCATGGTGTAAGTGCCACCTGAACCCACTCCTGCACCCCAGCACCCTGCCCCAGGTTGGAACCCCTTCCTGCACCTAATCTTCCTCCCAGAGCCCACACTCCCTCCCGCACTCTGAACCCCCAGCCCCATACCAGAGCCCGCACCCCCCCACAGTCCAAATCCCTGCCCCAGCCTGGAGCACCCACACACACCCTGAACCCCTCATTTCTGGCCCCACCCTGGAGCCCGAACCCCCAGCTCCTGCCCAGCCTTGTGAAAATAAGTGGGGGTGGGGGAGAGCGAGTGAGCGACTGGAGGGAAGGGGGATGGAGTGAGCGGGGGTGGGGCCTTGGAGAAGGGGTGGGGCCTCAGGAAAGGGCAGGGCAAGTGGTGGGGTGTTTGGTTTTCTGCAAACAGAAAGTTGGCAACCTTAGATGCAGGGTGTGGGGGAGCACACTTTGTGACAGTCCTACACCAGGGAAATGTAGAAAAATATTCGCACTGGTGCTACAGGTTGAGCACTGTGTTAGCACTGGTTTGAGCCCTACTATGGATAAGGTTTTGGCATCTTCTGCCGTTTTTACCACTAGGTCAAGAATAGCCTGTGGAACTTTACTACAAAATCATTCTGCATCCCAAATGAGCACTATTACTTCTTGGAAGTAGAGCTGGTCCAAAAAAAATTTTTTTTTGCAGAATTTTTTATAAAAACGGGCTTTTTTTTTCAAAGTTGAAAATTTAGGGGGATTAATTTTTCTGATTTTTTTTCAATGAAAAAGAAAAAATCTGGAAAAGCAAAACATTTCGGGGTTTTTTCCTTTGGTCTTTTTTCCCCTTCTTCTTTTTCTTCTGTCTCTTTCGCTCTGTCTCATTCTTCTTCACTTTTTTTCAGTGGTAGAGAAGGGAAAAAATAAGACAGTGGAGAAAGAGGAAGACCAGGGAGTGAGGAGAGAAAAAAAATTGTTCATCTTAGGTTTAATTTTTTTTTTTTTTTTTTTACATTTTGAATTTTTTTGTGTGAAAATTGTTGAAAACATGAATTCAGAAAGTATTACAAGCATACTTATCATTTTTTACTAGCTCTACCTGGAAGAAACATTGGGGATTTTCAGTGTCCAGCTCTGGGTACCTCAGGCCTGCCCTTCACATATCCCCTGCTTTCTGACAAACAAACTTTCCAAATCTCATGTTACCCCTCTGGATAGAACAGAGCTCACTTTTGCCCCAAGTGTGGTTTGAAAATTAAAATAGAGGTAAAGGAAAGAGACAATGTCCAAGCACCATGTCATAATAAGCTCTTCAGACACTTCCTCTTTCTCCCTAGAAATGTGCCTTTTATCCTCTATAGCTTCTTGTTTTAAAGGAAAAAAAGATAATTGCCTAATTTATATCACATTCTTTGGACCCTAACATTCTTCTTCGAGTGATTGCTCCTATGCATTCCATGTAGGTGTGCGCGCCGTGCGTGCACGGCATCTCGGAACTTTTTTACCCCAGCAACTCCGGCGGGCCGGCTGGGCGCCCCCTGGAGTGGCGCCGCTATGGCGTCTGTCATATACCCCAGCCGGCCCGTCCGCTCCTCAGTTCCTTCTTCCCGCCCGTGACGGCCAGTTGGAACTGTGGAGTGCTCCTTTAGTCCTCCACACCCTAGCAGTTTCTCCGTTTTTTGTACATAGTTAGTCAGTTTACTCATAGTTTAGTTAGTTAAAAGTAGTTTTTAAGGAATTAGGGGGGTTTCCCCTCCTTTTTCCTCACCCGGTGTGGGCTCATGCCCCAGACACCGGGATTCAAGCCGTGCTCGGCTTGTCAGCGGCTGATGCCTGTTGGGGACGCTCACGATTCCTGCCTTCGCTGTTTGGGGGAATCTCATCACACGGATAAGTGCCCCATTTGTGCAGCCTTTAAGCCGCGGACTAGGAAGGAGCGGGACTCCAGGCTTAAACAGCTCCTGATGGAGTCGGCGCTGCGCCCACCGGCACCGATCCCAGCGGCGCCGAAATCGTCTTCGGTCCGCAGCGCACCGGCGGCACCGAGCCGGCACAGCTCGGAAGCGTCCCGCCCGCCGAAACCGGCACCGGCATCCCGGCACCGCTCCCCGTCTCCGGTGCGCAAGAAGAAGGCGCCGGCGAAGATTTCAACTTCGGGGCCGATCACCCAGCCACTGCCAACACCTGCGGCACCGGCTGTGGTGGTGCACTCGCAGTGCACGGGTCCGGCAGCTCCGGCACCGGAAGAGCCGTTGAGCCCGGCCCCCCCCTGCTCCCCGGCACCGCCTGAGGTCGAGCTTGGACTCCCGAGTATGCCCGAGACATACTCGCAGGCGAGGGAGCTTATCGCTTTGACAGAGGCGCCGAGCCTCCGGCCCCAGGCACCGCCGGTGTGGGCTGTACCCTCGGTGGGCAAGCCGGCCATGATGAGACGCCCAGGCGCCGAGGATCATCGAGCAAGGGACTTCAGTCGGTCCCGCTCTCGCAGCCGGTCATCGTCCCGCCGACCTAGGTCCCGACGCCGATCAACGCCTCGGGACCGTTCACCGTCTCGGCACCGGTCTCACTCTCGGCGTCGAGGTACCGATCTCGAAGCCCCAGTCGCCGGTACCGGCGAAGGTCCGCCTCTCGAGACCACTCTCGGCACCGTGGCGACCGCAGTCTTTCCCGGCACCGTGACCGTAGCGCCTCTCGGCACCGTGACCGCAGCCGCTCCAGGCGCCGTGACCGCAGCCGCTCCAGGCGCCGTGACCGCAGCCCTTCCCGGCACCGAAGCCACAGCCGGTCGCCGCCCCGGCACCGATGCGACCGATGGTCCCGGTCGTGTTCCCGGTACCACGAGGACAGGCACCGACCCACGGCACCGCCAGCAGACCTGCGTCGGCCGTCGACGGGGCACTCTTTGAGCGCTTCTGCCCCCCAGTGGTCACGCCAGCCCTCCGTCGCATCCCAGGTCGGCAGCGGAGCGGGTCTCAGGACGGACACCCCGGGACACCCCTATGGTCCACAACAGTGGGGATTCTGGGTTCCCTGGGGGCAGCACGAGGCACAGGGCCCGCCCTTGCCCTCGCAGCCACCGGGTTCAGAGCGTCGCGTGCCAGAAGCGACTGTCAGTAGACCCCCGCCATCGCCAACGCCTGGGACTTCTGTACCGCTGGCGGCGGTACAGCCGGACTCTAACGCGCCTGCTCCAACACTAGACGAGCCGCCACCGGAACCGACGGGCCCGGGTCTATCTTCATCCTCGTCGCCTGACGAGGCTGTCGCAGGGTCGTCGACGGTGGACCCCCCGCCGATAGACTTAAGAGCGCATCAGGACCTGCTTCGTCGGGTCGCGCAGTCCATAGACCTCCTGGTGGCAGAGGTCGTGGAAAATGACCCTGTCACCAATGTCATCGGGTCTGAGGCCCCCGTGCGAGTGGCGCTCCCCTTCATTCGCACGATCCAGCGTAACGCCACCACCATCTGGCAGACGCCGGCGTCCATCCCGCCCACTGCCCGAGGCGTAGAGCGCAAGTACTCGGTTCCCCCCACGGGGTACGAGTACTTGTATACCCATCCGACCCCGGACTCCCTAGTCGTCCAGTCAGTGAACGACCGAGAGCGCCACGGTCAACCTGCAGCAGCTCCCAAGTCCAAGGACGCAAAGCGCATGGACCTCCTGGGCCGCAAGGTCTATTCGGCGGGGGGCCTGCAACTGCGCATTGCCAATCAGTCGGCATTGCTGGCCAGGTACACCTACGAGATGCTGCTCTCGCTCTCCAAATTCACTGAACTTGTTCCTGCGGCCTCCCGCCAGGAGTACACCGCCCTCCTCGAGGACGGTAAGAAGTCCGCGCGCTCCTCCATCCAGGCCGCGCTGGACTCGGCGGACTCTGGAGCCCGCACCCTCGCCTCCAGGGTGACTATGCGCCGCATTTCCTGGCTACAGTCTTCCAACTTGGCCCCGGAAGTGCAGTACACCCTCCAGGATCTGCCGTTTGAAACACAAGGGCTGTTTTCCGAAAAGACTGACTCCCGGATACAGACCCTTAAGGACGGTCGCGTGGCTATCAGAACCCTGGGAATGCACACGCTGGCGACCCAGAGACAGTCGTTCCGCAGACAGCCTTCCCGGCCATTTACTCAGGCCAGGTCCCGGCCCTATAACAGCCGCCGGAACAACCTGACTCGACGCCGACCATCAGGCAGCAGGCGCAACCAGTCCCAGGCGCCCGCTAAGGCCCCCCAAGGGCCTAAGCAGGCGTTTTGATGGGACGCCCGAGGACGGCCCATCAGTCTCTCCAATGGATCCTTCCCCGTTGTTTTCCAACCGCCTTTCCCATTTCCTCCCGGCTTGGTCCCGCATAACATCGGACAGCTGGGTCCTGCATACGGTCCAATCCGGGTACCGCCTCCAGTTTGTTTCGCCCCCTCCTTCCCATCCACCCTCCCTGTCCCTCTTCAGGGACCCCTCTCACGAGCAAGTCCTCTTACAAGAGGTCGAGACTCTGTTGAGTTTGGGTGCCATAGAGGAGGTGCCGCCCGACCGGCGGGGCAGGGGTTTTTATTCCCGATATTTCCTCATCCCCAAAGCAAAAGGAGGTCTCCGTCCAATCCTGGACCTCCGGAAGCTCAACCGGTACCTGCTAAAACTCAAGTTCCGCATGGTAACCCTGGGGACCATCATTCCCTCCTTGGATCCAGGAGACTGGTTTGCCGCCCTCGACATGAGGGACGCATATTTCCATGTCGCGATCTATCCTCCCCATCGTCGATACCTCCGCTTCATGGTAAACGACAGACACTACCAGTTTGCGGTGCTTCCCTTCGGCCTGTCCACCGCCCCGAGGGTCTTCACCAAATGTATGGCGGTTGTTGCCGCGGCCCTCCGTCGTCGTCGGGTGCACGTATATCCGTACCTCGACGACTGGTTGATTCGCGGCCCCTCTCGTAAACTTCGAGAAGTCCATTTTAACTCCAGCTCAAAGGGTGGAGTTCATCGGAGCAGTCCTGGATTCTCAGTTGGCCAGGGCCTGCCTACCGCTCACTCGGCACCAGACGCTGGTAGCTTGCATCCGGGATCTCCAATCCTTTCCCACGACGACGGCGCGGTCCTGCCTTCGCCTCCTGGGCCACATGGCATCGTGCACTTTCGTGACCGCTTACGCCAGGTTACACCTTCACCCGTTCCAGACTTGGCTGGCATCCGTGTACCGCCCGCATTGCGACCCCATGGACTTGATTGTCACGGTCCCGAGGCCTACCCTCAATACTCTCAGTTGGTGGCTAGCCCCCCAGGTCGTCTGTGCAGGAGTACCATTCCGCCCGCCGTGTCCCTCCGTCACCTTGACCACGGATGCCTCAGACATGGGATGGGGGGCACACCTTGGCGACCTTCACACGCAAGGCCTCTGGTCGCCTCCGGAGCTCTCCTTACACATCAACATTCGGGAGCTCCGGGCGATACGGTTAGCGTGCCAAGCTTTTCAGGCCCATCTCCGCGGGCGCTGTGTCACAGTGCTGACAGACAACACGACGGCGATGTTCTACGTCAACAAGCAGGGCGGAGCCCGCTCCTCCCTGCTTTGCACGGAAGCGCTACGCCTCTGGGACTTTTGTGTAGCCCGCTCAATTCACCTCGCAGCGTCGTTTCTTCCGGGCATACAGAACACGCTAGCCGACCGCTTCAGCAGGTCCTTCCTTACCCACGAGTGGTCCCTTCGCCCAGACGTGGTGCACACGATCTTCCGGAGGTGGGGATTTCCCCAACTAGACCTATTTGCTTCCGAGGACAACAGGAAGTGCAACCGGTTCTGCTCCTACCAGGGACGCTCCTGCGGCTCCCTGTCGGACGCGTTCCTCTGCTCATGGAAAGATCACCTCCTATACGCCTTCCCTCCGTTCCCCCTCGTTCATCGGGTGCTCCTCAAGCTTCGGAGGGACAAGGCTCGACTCATACTGATCGCTCCGGCCTGGCCGAGGCAGCATTGGTACACCCTGCTGCTCGAGCTCTCCGTCCGAGAACCCATTCCTCTTCCCTTGTGGCCGGACCTGATCACGCAGGACTTCGGCCGGCTTCGCCACCCGGACCTCCGCTCCCTGCATATTACAGCCTGGTACCTGATTGGTTAACTCACGCGGAGCGTGACTGTTCGCAGGCGGTGCAGCGTGTCCTGACTGAAAGCAGGAAGCCTTCAACGCGCTCCACCTACCTTGCGAAATGGAAGCGTTTCGCTATCTGGTGCGACCAGAAAGGCCTGAACCCCTTTCTCGTCCCTATTCCGGTTATCCTGGACTACCTCTGGTCCCTTAAGGAGCAAGGCCTCGCGGTCTCCTCCTTGAGGGTGCACCTAGCAGCCGTCTCTGCGTTTCGTCCACCGGTTGAAGGCCGCTCCATCTTCTCCACCCACATGGTCTCTCACTTCCTCAAGGGTCTGGACTGTTTGTACCCGCCCGTACGGCGCCCTACACCGGTCTGGGATTTGAACCTGGTTCTAGCCAGGCTTATGGGACCGCCGTTTGAGCCTCTAGCGACTTGCTCCCTGCTTCACCTATCGTGGAAGACGGCCTTCCTCGTCGCTATAACATCTGCGAGACGAGTTTCCAAACTCAGTGCCTTAACGGTTGGGCCCCCGTATACTGTCTTCCACGCAGACAAGGTTTAGCTTCGACCGCACCCGGCCTTCCTCCCGAAGGTCGTTTCGGCCTTCCACATTAACCAGGACATCTTCCTCCCGGTCTTCTACCCAAGGCCGCACGCCTCGCCTCAGGAGCAGCAGCTTCACACCCTGGACGTCCGCAGGGCCCTCGCCTTTTATATAGAGCGCACGAAGCCCTTCCGGCGTTCGACCCAGCTCTTCGTCGCGATCGCGGAGCGTATGAGGGGCGAGCCGGTCTCCTCACAAAGGATTTCCTCTTGGGTGACGGCTTGTATTCGAACATGCTATGAGCTTGCTTGTGTACCACCTAGTCGCCTAACGGCCCACTCTACATGAGCACAAGCCTCGTCTGCTGCCTTCCTGGCTCATGTTCCAATCCAGGACATCTGTAGAGCGGCCACCTGGTCCTCCGTCCACACCTTCGCTTCCCACTACGCGTTGGTGCAGCAATCACGAGACGATGCAGCCTTCGGCTCAGCAGTCTTGCACTCTGCCACGTCTCACTCCGACCCCACCGCCTAGGTAAGGCTTGGGAATCACCTACATGGAATGCATAGGAGCAATCACTCGAAGAAGAAAAGACGGTTACTCACCGTAGTAACTGGTGTTCTTCGAGATGTGTTGCTCCTATCCATTCCAGACCCGCCCTCCTTCCCCACTGTCGGAGTAGCCAGCAAGAAGGAACTGAGGAGCGGACGGGCCGGCTGGGGTATATGACAGACGCCATAGCGGCGCCACTCCAGGGGGCGCCCAGCCGGCCCGCCGGAGTTGCTGGGGTAAAAAAGTTCCGAGATGCCGTGCACGCGCGGCGCGCACACCTACATGGAATGGATAGGAGCAACACATCTCGAAGAACACCAGTTACTACGGTGAGTAACCGTCTTTTTCTAAAAAGACTGTTTCCATGAATTTTGTCACTGTTAATCTGCCTAATAAAGAAATATTGTTTCACTTTACCTATTTCTAAGAAAATAGCATCCATCTTTTGGTCACTTATGGACCTAATTTTGCTCTTATGCAACCTGGTGTTGTCATAACAGATAGTTAAGGGTTACCCACTGTCTGCGATTTGGGGGGCGTGTCATAACAGATAGTTAAGGGTTAACAAGCTCAGTAACCTGATGAACACCTGACCAGAGGACCAATCAGGGGACAAGATAATTTCAAATCTCTGTGTTCCTAGTGGGGTCTTTGTTCTCTTTTTGGATCTAAGAGAGGCCAGATATATTCTTCAAGTTCTCCAAGTTTCCTGAAGTATTTTCTTCTATTCAGTCTAGTGAGTATTAGAAAGGCAGACTAGTCTTATAATTTGATTTCTATATTTGCAATTGTGTGTTTGCTGAAGAAATATCTTTATTTCTGTTTGCTGTTACTTTGATTATTCTGAGAAAGGAGGGGGGGGAGAGCCTCTCCAGGTTTATAAGTTAGACCCTGTATTTTTCCATCCTGGTATTACAGAGATAGTGTACTTTCTTTCTTTCTTTTTAATAAAATCTTTTCTTTTTAGAACTTAATTGATTTCTTCCTTGTTTGGATTTTCAGGGGAAAGGGAGGGGGGAAAAGTGAATCCCTCTTTGTTTTGATTCAAGGAATTTGAATCCAGGTATCTCTCCTAAACACTAGGAGAGGGGAGGGGGGAAATGGGTTGTTTCCCTTTGTGCTGAGATTCAAGTTTGAATCTGTGTTTCCCAGGGAAAGTTTGGGGGGAACAGGGAGTGTGTCAGACACTTAAAACTTGACTGGTGGCAGCAAGAACCAGATCTAAACTAGAATTTTAGTTCATGCAGGTCCCCATCTGGTGAACGCTAAAGTTCAAAGTGGGGAAAAAACCTATGACAGGTGTAAACCAGACTAACTACATTGATGCCAGTGAAGTTATACCAGTGTAAAACTGGAATAAGTGAAATGAGAATCAGGCCCTATGTGAGTGAGTTTTGGGCATAATCCTGCAAGATTTTGAGTGCTGTCAATTCCCTTTGATTTCTATCTAATTTCCTTGAGTTTTAGAAATCTGGCTACAGGTCACTGGCCAACTTCTACTCTCACTTACACTGGTGTAAATTCAGAGAAGCTCAGCTGCAAGTCAGTGGGGTCACTAAGGTTAGATTTATTCTGCTATATCTGGAGAACAGATTTTTGTCCCTCTTAACCCTGAAGGAAAGTCGAATTTGCTGATAAATGAAAATGTCCTTTTACAATGGAAGAGGAGAAACTTTTTGTATTGGTGTAAAGTGACTATGTAAAATTTCTCCTCTCTATTACTTGTGTGTGTGTGCTTCAGCTTTTGCACAGAAACAATTATTTGAAAGAGAGCAAGAAAAAAACAACCCAGCCTGACAAGACCTCCCTTGCATTCCTTCCTTATGTAAGCAGAGAAACCCTCCTGATTTTTTTTTTTGGTACATATTTCAGAGCTGATCTGAGAGACAAGGTGTGTAATATGTTTTATTGGACCAACTTCTGTTGGTGAAAAAGACAAGCTTTCCTTCTCACCAACAGAAGCTGGTCTAATAAAAGATATTACCTTGCCCACTTTGTCTCGAATATCCTGGAACCAACATGGCTACAATAACACAGTCAGAGCTGACTGGCATAATAGGAATGAAGTCAACAGGAGGAAAAGATGATGTAGCAGCTGCATCCCAGGTTTGTGTGCATCACAAGTGGGCCCTGCAGCTCAGTCCAGGTTAGAGAATGGAGGGAAGAAATCCTGTTCTCTTTCCACCCCCACCCCGCCTAAAACAATCAGGAAAGAATGCCTTTAGGAGATCATCATGGGCCCTTTTCATCTGCTTATACCTCAGGAGGAGGGTGATCTGGCTATTTATTTGTTTGAAGACTGCATAACCATTATGGAAGTCAGGAGGGGGAAAAGATAAGATTGTCAATTAATAGATAGAGCCTGAATACCATGAAAATCTATGAGTAGGTAAAACTGTCAGAAAATCTCTGTCAAGAAGACCAAGGGAGGGTAAAAAGACACAATCAAGATTGTCTTCATTGTGACTGATAAGTCATGTATTTGCCAAAACATTTACGCAGCTGCACAGAAGAGATGAAATACGCAACAGAGAGCAAGCTGATTATCAAGAAGAGAGCAAAAATTAGTTCAGAAAGATTGCAAGAAGATAACACTTAGTCTTTTGCACAGAGCCTAGCCTCTGCTAGAAAATACTTAATTGAAAACACAGCACAACCACATGGAGAGTCATTGAACGCAGGGAAGAGTGAGCAGAATATTTTTTAAATGAATAATTGGAGTAAAATAAGCACATTTTTACTCAAGAAATGCATCCTCTGTGTGCCACTGTGAAACTTAGAATGTATGAGTCAGTGTGAACAATGGGGACAGCTACAAGCATGGCTGGGAGCTCCTTTTGTTTAGAACATCACCGGGTTCAGTCATTACTGGAATTCATTGTCTGTCACTGTCCAGTCTTTAAGTTTTCAGCCATTTTGATTTTCTGAATTACACCAGGCTTTAGCTGTAGTAAGACATATTTATGCCATGGGTGGGCAAACTTTTTGGCCTGAGGGCCACATCGGGGTTCCGAAACTGTATGGAGGGCCAGGTAGGGAAGGCTGTACCTCCCCAAACAGCGTGGCCCCTGCTCCCTATCCACCCACTCCCACTTCCCACCCCCTTACTGCCCCCCTCAGGACCCCCGATCCATCCAAACCCCCCTACTCCTTGTCCCCTGACTGTCCCCCCTGGGACCCCACCCCCTATCCAACTCCCCCTGCTCCCTGTCCCCTGAGTCTATGAGTCTATAATTCTGCGTCACTGCACGTGCACAGAATTCATGTTCCCCCCCCCACAGATTTCTTTATTTCCCCGCAGAAAAATGACTTCTTATGGGGAAGCAAAGGTAAGCTACAAGAGTGGTCACGTGCGCCTCCCTGGCAGCTCAGGCAAGTCGGTTCAGGCACCTGGAGCAGCCAGTAGAAATGTAAATCACTGCTGGGGGGCGGGGGGCAGGGGAATGGGCAGTCATGCATGTGTGAGAGAGAGACACAAACTCTGTCCCTCTCACTCATTATTGCGGTATGCTTGGCATGGAGGGGTAGGGCTTTGAGGTGTTTCTGAGGAGGTAGGAATGGGGCAGGCTCTATCCCCTCAGGCAGAGGAGAACGTATACTCCTGGGGGAATTCTGCACCACTGCGCAATGCAGAACTTTGCAGAAATTAACATGCATGCAGAATTTCGTTTCCCCAACAGTAATGGGCTGCAGTGTTGCTAGCTGCCACTAGGTGCTATTGGACCTGGCAGAGCCCAGTTTGCACATATAAGACACTGCTGGAGGGAGGGAGAGGGAGCTAGAGGGTTCCTGGAAGCTGCAGTTCCTAGCATGCCCTGAAGGAAGGAGGGGACGGTGCGCAGGAAACACCATGCAAGCTTAGGATCCAGCATCAGGCTGTTTCTCCCTCTGGATACCTGGGCTCTTGGGGGTGAAGGGTATTTGGGCTGGGGGGCCACGACTGGGCTCTGGGGGGGAAAGGGTGTGGGTATCTGGACAAGGGGAGGCCCCGTGGCAGTGCTCTGGGGCAATGTTACCTCTAATTTTTTATATCCATGTGTGGAATGAATTTTGTTATGTGCACCAATATGGAGGTGATGTGTGGCGGAGGTGGGGCTGAGGGGTTTGAAGTGGGAGGAACTCAGGGCTGGGGCAGAGGGTTGGGGTGTAGAGGGTGAGGGCTCTGGCTGGGTATGCAGGCTCTGGGGTGGGGCTGCGGATGAAGGGTTTGCGGTGTTAGAGGAGGCTCAGGGCTGAGGCAGAGGGTTGGGTTTGGGGTTCCGGAGGGTGAGGGCTCCAGCTGGGGGTGTGGGCTCTGGGGTGAGGCCGAGAATGAGGAGTTTGGGGTGCAGGCTACCCAGGGGCTGTGGCCAGAGGACTCCCCCCAGCTCTCTCCCCACGCACAACAGCTCTGGGGGAGAGGCGCTTCTCCCTGCCGGCAGCAGCTCCGGGGCCAGGGGAGAGGCCCCGCCAGGCCTCTGTGGCTATGCGCATCTGCAGCCCTTTATAGCCTGCTGCGTGACCATGTGGCTGTGCAGCTTAGAGGGAAATTAGCTCTGGGGGGGAAGGGGAGGAGGGTATCTGGGCTGGGGGGGCCACAGCTGGGCCCTGGGGGAGTATCTGGTCCCCCGCAAAACGGGGTAAAGAAACAGGAACTGCATTGTCACAGGGGGTTCTTTAACGCTCTACTCCTAGAGGAATTTTTGTGTGTGTCTGTATTGTTACAGACATACTTGCTGACAGATATTTTGAAATAAATTACCAAAATAATTGAAACTGGCATGATTATGTAGTGTTATTTTGACAAATAAAATGTGCAGAATTTAAAAATATTCTGTGCAAATTTTTTTATTTTTTTTTGTGCAGAATGCCCCCCAGGAGTAATTTGTGGGCTCAGTTTACTACATAACGGTGGGCGTAAAGACTCCATGGGTGCTTTGGGGTTGGAATACCCATGAGGAAAAAAATAGTGGGTGCTCAGCACCCACCGGCAGCCCTGTGGATCAGCTCCTTCCCCTCCCCCCATCCCTTCCACCCACCAGCAGGCCCCACTGATCAGCTCCTCCCCCTCCCCGCACCTCCTGTCCGCTGGTGATCAGCTGTTCAGCAGCATTCAAGAGGCAATGAGGGGGAGTGGAAGGAGTGGGGTCAGGAAGAGGCAGGGGAAGAGGTGGGATGGCACTTGTGGGAAGATGAGTGGTGCAGAGCTACCTAGTGGAGACAGAGAGCTGGTGTAATTGAGAAATCACTCCCCTCCTTGAGCCTATGTGTGCATCCTGTCCCTGTCTCTTTACAGCACAGTGGCAGTGCTGGGTACTCACAGAACAGCTGTAAGGGGGAGAGAGGGGCAGAAGCCAGGTCTTTGAAATATTAACCACCCAGACACAAATTGTATCTGTTGTAGGGGGGTGTGGAGGGTGTCACAAGTAGTGTTTTTAGCTCCTCTTCTATACCCAGTTGTTTTTATGGGGTCATGACAACTAGCATGAAGTTAAACACGATTTTGCACTCAGCATAGATTGTCATATTTAACATTGTCAGTGGGTCATGGGTAACCCTAGGCCATCCCCACCTACCTTGAGTGCTGTCATGTTCAACATGGTGTTAGTTACCATGACGCCTCAGGATTTTGTTCTCACAGTTTAATTTTCCAGTGTAAACAAACCCTGACTGCACCTGATACCTCTTCTGGCTGACAACTGTGTTTTCAGATCTGGGAATGTATGGGAGAGGAGTGTGGCCCTTTTAAGGTCTCCATTATTTATCCACAGAGCATCCTTCTGAAGTGTCAGAGAGGCACATTTGCTCCTATAGTATCTCCTCCCCACCAATATAATCTCCAGAATCCTTGGAGTGGAGCCACAGACTCTGCTTTGTTGGAGAGCAGTTGAAAAGTTGGCTGTTGAGCAACACTGTGGCCATCCCTGAAGAGGCAGTAACTCCCTGCAGGACACGACTATTTCTGTAATCACTGTATTTAACTGTTTGTTTAAGCACCAGCCCTAAACTCTGGGTGCTTTACAGCAATGTGATACAAAAAATTAAAATCTCATTACACAGTCCGTGAACTTAGTAGACTGCCAGGACCAACAATATGAAAAGTAAACTCCCTGAATTTCAAAACTCACTGTCTAATCCTTTCCTTCAAATCCCCTGCTTCCGAACTGCCTGTAGGAAGAGGTGGGGTTTGCAGTGTGTCCAGGTGGTTAATAAATCTCATGCTTTGTATCTATGGAGTCAGGCTGGCTACATAGCTCCAACCAGGCTCTGTGCCATGGAGTGACAGAGCCAGCCTTTGTTTCTTAGCTAAAGGGATGAATAAATTGTGATCAGGGAACTACACTCCATAGTCTTAATTTCCCTGCTTGGATTTCTCATTAGACAATCCATTGTTATGATGTCTTCTACCCATTTTGTAAGTTAAGACTGCTAGTGACTGTATTATAATATTGCTTTCCTGTGATTTCCCAAACATTTGAAATACTATAATTTCTTTCTCAATATCTGAAAAAACTAATGAATGAGAATGCAACATATTCCAGTTAGAATACAGTTCTCAAATTGATCAGAATTCAAAAGAACATGAAACAATGTATTATTCAATAGTGTCACAGGTTAGACTTGTGAATGATGTTAACAGTACTGGCAGTAATAGCTTGAGATGGCTGGTATTCTAATCACCCTGGCTCTTGTAGGCTGGACTGGTATTTTAATCACCCTAGCACTAATAGGCTGGAGTGGTTGGTATTGTTATAGTGCTAATAGCCAGGATAGATGGTATTTTAATCAGCCTGGACCATAACCTAGAAATGTTAATTTTTACACTTCCCCCTCCTTTTAACAAGAAAAATGAGAGTGGTACCCTAACTTTTATCATTTACAAACAATTGGATATAATTTTTATAATTTAAAAAAAAATCAGCTTTGGGAGCCTTTGTCCCAGCCCATATTAGGTACTTTTCTCTTGCCCTATGTTCTTTTCTGTATACTCATTCTCATTTGTCCTCTTCCATGCCTGTGCTGGTCCTTTAAACCTGAGCAAATGAATTACTTGAAGAGACCTGTGGAACTCCAAACCCATGGAATGAACTGCTTGAAAAAAGTTTGATATAACTGATAATACTGGTGCGTATACTTCTTCTAACCCATAACTTATAGGGCTCCATCTGTACTGTAGTGTATTGCCTTGAATAGCTGATGCCCTTTTGTGTAGAACATTAGGGTTTTGTTGCCTTTATCTTATTTTAGGTATGAGGAATGTGGGAGGTAAAATATGTGGGTAGAAGTGAGGTAGTGGTTTGAAACCTAAGGAGTCCATGCGGGTCCATTGGGTTTCTAGGAGCCAGCACAGAATGTCCGTTCAAACATTAGCAGTTGTAGGAGAACTGTGGAGGAGAGAGTGAGGAGACTTTCCAGCTAGAGGTGGGCTGAAGTTGCTGGGAAAGGTATCTCCAGACTCCAGAGACTGGTCTATCAAGCAGAAGGGAGGTTGGGGCTGCTCAGAGGGTAGTGGTGAGACCACATTGGGAGAACATCAGACTCCATGGTTTATGAAAAGAAAGCACAAACTGGGGTGTGAAATGAGTAGGCTTGTCAGGATTGGATTTAAATCAATAGATGTCAATAAATGTTGATTTCAAGTGACACACTGAAATTGATGGAAAATATCCATCAGTAACAGTCGGTGGGAGTGCAGCCCCCAAACCTTGCATCTGCAGGGATCAGGTGTCTGACCCTGCAGCAGCACAGAGAGCCCTCTGCACCTCCACTGTCAATGACCCAATCTCTCACTCACCAATTGTGAGTGTGGGAGCCATCCCCAGACAGGAATCATTCAGCAGTGGGGTGGCCTCCTTTGGGGCTGGGGTCTTGTCCTCCTCCTTGCAGTCCTAGCCTAGGGTCTCTTCTCTGCCCTGCCAGGACTGCTGCCTTCTCCGTACCTTGCACCCGGAGGGATCCAATTTCATCCAGCCATTGCCCATGCAGGGAGCCCAGCTCATGCACTCACCAGCTAGGAGTGTGGAGACCATCCCTGAGCGGGGACTCCTCAGCAGCAGGGTAGCCTACCCTCTGGCTAGGGGCTCATCCTCCTCCTTGCATTGCTGGTCAGGGATCTCTGTTCTGCAGGGCCAGGACTGCAGTCTCCCCCGTACTTTGCATCTGGATGTTTTGGGCCCCTCGGCTGAGCAAGGACCCCCCTGCAACTCTCCTGTCAGTGCTGCCCTAATCCTAACCCCAACCCTACACCTTCTTAATTTCCTGCAAATGTAAAAATTAAAATTGTTAAACATAAAACTTTAAAAATCTTAAATAAAAATAGATATTAACTGTTGAAATTACAAAAAAGAATTCTGCCAAGCTTAGATGTAAGAGTTTTCATGGCTTGATAAGAAAAGTGGACACTTCTAGATGATCAGTTCTAAAGTTCATTCATAGGTTTTGATTGTAGATAATAAATTAAAAGTTTGTTAAATAAGTCTGCAGCAGTGCTGAATGGGGGTTTCTGCAGCAGCCTTCAAAGAATAAGTACAATACCAATCCTGAGACCACCACTCCAGGGGATGGGGTCCTTGTAACAAGGGAGCAGAGAGAGGGTGCCACAAGGTAAAATTTCCAAGTGAGAAGCTTGGTGGTGGCACTGGTGGCAGCAGGTAACCGAGACTGAGTCATAAGAGACATGGGGGTCATGAGACCTCTTTATTACTGCTTATCATAT
This sequence comes from Mauremys mutica, assembly GCF_020497125.1. Taxonomy (NCBI): domain Eukaryota; kingdom Metazoa; phylum Chordata; order Testudines; family Geoemydidae; genus Mauremys; species Mauremys mutica. The sequence goes on from NC_059072.1 coordinate 322,464,827, forward strand.
AAATGTACGGCAGGAACGGGACCTCGAGAGGTCATCTAGTTCATCCCGCACACACTGATGCAAGACCATATATACCTAGACCAGCCATGACACCTGTTTTTAAAAACCCAGTGATGGGGATTCCACAACCTCCCATGGAAGTCTATTCCAGTGCTTAACCATCCTTATAGTTTAAAAGTTTTTCCTAATATCTAACCAAAATCTTCCTTGTTGCAGATTAAGTCAGTTACTACTCATTCTACCTTCAGAGGCCATGGAAAGCAATTGATCTCTGTCCTTTTTATAACAGCCCTTAACATATATGAAGACTTATCAGGTCCCCCTCCAGTCTTGTTTTCTCAAGATTAACCTTGCTCATTTTAAAAAATCTGTCTTCATGGGTATGATTTTTCTGAAACTTTAATCATTTTTGTTGCTCTCCTTTGGACTCTCTCCAATTTGTCCACATCTTTTTTAAGGTGTGGAGAACAGAACCCGACACAGTACTCCAACTGAGACCTTACCAGTGCCAGGTTGAATGGGACAATTTCCTCCTATGTCTTATAGTATTTGGCCATGTTACCACTTTTTGTAGGATCCCTTTTTGATTTTTCATGTCATTAAAGAGCTCCTGATTGGCTTCTTACTGTTCTTTCTTTCCTTCACATTGGAATAGTTTGCTGTTGTGCCTTTTATGTAGTCTTTTTGAGAAACCACTAGCTCTCCTGGACTCCCTTTTCTCTCTGATTTTCTTTCTGTGGGCTCATACATACCAATTCTCTGAGTTGTTAATGTATGCTTTTTTGAAGTCCTTTGTCCTTATTCTTCAGCTCTCACTTCTTCCTTTCTTTAGAATCATGAAATCTATCATTTCATGATCACTTTCATCCAATTTACCTTCAACCTTCAGGTTTGCAACCAATTCATTCCTGTTAGCCAGAATCAAGTCCCACTGGTTACTTCCTCCATCTTCTGAAACAAAAAGTTGTCCCCAACACATTCCAAGGACCTATTGTGCATTTTGTGTTTTGCCGTATTACTTTTCCAACAGATATCTAGGTAGTTAAAGTTCCCCATTACTATCAGGTGTTGTGTACTGGATATTTCTGTTGTGCTAGAAATGACTCCTCCTCCTCCTCCTCCTGATTTGGGGGTCCCTACCATGATGTGGTCCCCCATTTTTCCCCTTCTGTCTTCACCCAGAGACTTTCAACTGGTCTGCCTCTCACCTCCTTCTGGATCTTAGAACAAGTGTATGTATTCTTGATATACTGTGCAACACCAGCATCTCTTCCTTTTGTTCCCTGCCTATCCTTCCTGAACAAATTATCTTCTTGTAAACCAGTGTTCCAGTTATGGGATTATCCCACCAAGTCTCAGTATGCCAATCAAGTCATAATTTTGTTTGTGTATTATATTTTATTATATATATATATATTATTGTTTGCATTTGTATAGACATCTGAGTTATTGAGCAGATTGCCTCAGTGTTTTCCCTTTTGTTGCTCCTTTGATCCTATTGTAATTTTCCACATATAAGAATATATATGTGAATATATATATTCTTAATATAAGAAACTAATTCGGACTGTCAACAATTCTGTTTGCCGTTCAGAATGTTAGTAACTAATTGGTTGAATATGTATTTATCTCAAAGTACACACTAAATCAGAGGTGGGCAAACTACGGCCCGTGGGCCACATCCAACCCGCGGGACCCTCCTGCCTGGCCCCTGAGCTTCTGGCCCTGGAGGCTGCCCCCATCCCGTCCCCTGCTGTTTCCCTTCCCCTGCAGCCTCAGCTCACTGCACCGCCGGTGCAATGCTCTGGGCAGCCGGGCAGCGCAGCTGCAGAGCTGCAGCCTTACCCGGTGCTCTGGGTGGCACGGCTGTAGCGCTGCCAGCCACCGGTGCTCCAGGCAGCACGGTAATAGGGCAGGGGAGTTCGGGTTGGTGGTCAGGAGGAAGGGGTCTGGATAGGGGTCGGGGCGGTCAGAGGGCAGGGAACAGGGGTGGTTGAATGGGGGCAGAGGTCCTGGGGGGGCAGTCAGGAAGGAGAGGGGGTGTTGGATGGGGTGGTGAGGGGCAGTCAGGGGCGGGGGCCCGGGGGCGGTCAGGGGACAGGGAGCAGGGGGTGGTGGATGGGGCAGGAGTCCCGAGGGGGGCGTCAGGGGACAGGAAACAAGGGGGATTGGATGGGGCAGGAGTCCCAGGGGGCTGTCAGGGGGCAAGAAGCAGGGGAGGTCGGATGGAGTCAGGGGCCGGGCCACACCTGGCTGTTTGGGGAGGTACAGCCTCCCTGAACCGGCCCTCCATTCAATTTTGCAAACATGATGTGGCCCTCAGGCCAAAAAGTTTTCCCGCCCCTGCACTAAATCTTAATTATCATACAGTTCACTGATGTAACAGGTTTTAAATTTTAAATGATTAAGGTTGAGGTTGCAAAGAGAGTTTCTTTATAAGCCCTAATTTTGTGTCCTGTAACTTTGGAAAACAGAAAATTTGCTTGGTCTCCTTTTTTCTCCTGCCTATTCTTTCTGTGCAAGCTATCCCCCTGCAAACCTATACTCCAGTCATGATATTTATTCCACCAAGTCTTAATGATGCCAGTTAAGGCATAATGTAGTTGAGGTAGTAAAATTTCCAGTTCTTCCTATTTATTCCCCATGCTCTTTACACAAATGCAAGGACACCTAACATGTTGAGCAGATCCCACTAATGTTTTCCCTCTTGTTGCTCCCGTGACACTATTTTAATTTTGTGTCCCTCCCTTTCCATGACAACACAGAGCTTTCTGTTATAGTTGCCTCTCTTTATACATCCCTGTAGGTTTTTGTCACCTGCCGTCTTTGAACCAAGTTGAAACCCTTCCTCATTAAGTTGGTGAGTTGGTTCCAAAGATGCTGCTGGTCCTCTTGGTCAGGTGGACCCCATCTCTCCCCAGCAGTCCTCCTTCCTGGAACAACATCTCATGGTCATGGAGGCCAAAGCCTTCCCGTCGATACCTTCTGTTCAGTCATGAGTTCATCCAGGCCAGGCTCCAGGCACCAGCATCCCAAGCAGGTGCTTGGGGCGGCAATCTGCAAGGGGCGGCAGTCCGTGTGTTTTTGCCCCAAGCAGAGCGCCAAATTGCCGCTGCCAGCCGCGGCAATTCGGCGGCAGCTTCTATGTTCATCGGTCCACGGGGCGCAGCTTCTGTCTTCCGGCTGAAGACAGAGGCTGCCTCCGAATTGCCATCGCTGCGGAAACACGCATGCGGCCCTAACGGCACACGGACTGCCCCCGCCGTCCCGCGGCAATTCGGCGCGCTGCTTGGGGTGGCAAAATCAGCAGAGCCAGCTCTGCATTCATCTACATTCTATCTGGGCCCTTACCCTCAGTGAGGAGACCAGACGAGAATATATCCCAGTTCTTCCAAAGTTACACTAAGTTTCAGAGAAGAAACAAAGGAAATCAGCTTCCCAGCTTGGGCAAGAGACAAGCAACAAAATTTTTTAATAACAGCAGTAGGGCCATAGTGAAGATCAGGAGCATCCTGACATTGACATCTACCATCACTAGTAAGCTGCAATGACACTGTGAGTATGTTTTTTTCACTGTCACAGGTGTTAGTCTATTCGGTTCTCCTACAGTACAACCTTTAGCCACATAAAACAATAGAGAGAGGCCACAGTTCTATAGATTCAGGTAGGAATTCTAAGACCCAAACTGTAGGCCAGTCTCCTGTGATCCTGACAAGTACCCTTGCCAACTTGGAAAAGAAGAACCAAACTCAGGACACAACTGATAAACAAGTTTAATACTTAGGTTTCCAATAGCCATGATTTAATCAACATAAGAAATTCCTCTAAATATTAATCTGAAGAGTATGAAAGCACATACAATTCTTAAGTGAGAAAGCTAGAGTGGAATAGCAAGGAGGTTCACAAAAGCTACTATGAAGAGTGAAGGTTTTATGATTTGAAAAAATCCCACTGAAAACCTGTGCTTTTTATAGTGTAAGCATTGTCAGCCACACTAGAATTGTGCAAGCATATGACAGACAGAAAGAGAAACTGAGAGAAATGCAAAAAGTGAACAAACAGCATAAAAAGTGAAAAGTAATTTTGATTCTTTAAAAAAAAATCTTTACTATCTGGTCATTTAATGCAAATGGAGATATTTTAAATAGAACTTCTGTCTTGACAGTGATATTTAAAAATATTAAATTTTGATGTGACATCTTCACTTTGTATTTTACTTTATGCAACAGATAATCTAAAAAAACCCCAAACTGCCATTTTTCTGTGCTGTTGAAATCTGAGACTAGTCAGGACCATATCTCTTTAAAAAAGAAAGAGAGAGAGAGAGCGAGCAAGAGAGCGAGAGCTGGCAGGGCAGAGCTAAAGCCTCTGCTGCATTAAACTTGTTTGGCTACATTGAGGCTGCAGCAGCGGTCACGCATTATGCTGAAATCTGCTGATTTTACAAAAGAGGGAAGAGGGACAAGATTGTTTTGAGTCCAGATGCTGTCAAACACCAGCAACCAATGGAAGAATTGGCACAATGAACAGGCCAGTATGTGAAAGCAGTTTATGAAGAAATAGCTAAATACAGTGGTTTGTCCTGTCTGATCATCTGATGCTGTAAGTACTAGCATGATGTAGGATTGCTCAGTCACTGCAGTTGTTTTATGGATATCATGATGCTATTAGCATTCATTGTGGCAGAAACCATAAGCTTTGACATATTTAATAGAGTATTTAGCTGAATGCCTATTGTCTATGTTGTCTACAGAATTTCTGGGTGACTCATAAGCTGCAGTGCGCTAGCGGTGTGGATGGAACAAGGATTTGCACATTAGCTTGCCTCTCCATTTCATAGCTTTGTGTCTTTGTTGCACTGTATTGTGAGAAATGTTAGTATATTGCTGCAGTACTATGCATGTAAGGAGGCCTGTTTCTGAATTTGATCAGCAGCCCTTGAATGCTGGGTTTTGTGGGGCATTCTTTGTTTGACATTACTACGACTGACACAATTAAAAAAAAAAACCCTAAAAATACTACTTACTCCAACTTACTTGATGCTAGATGCTGTAGTTTGAGCAAGCTTTGCAGTAAGTAATTTTTCATATGTATGTATTTGTAATGGGGTTGCAAGATACTGTTAACTCTGCAGTTTGTGAGAGTTGTTCTCTATAAAGTGTGTCAATTATGATTTACTTAGAAAAGGAATGAGCACTTTCCTATGTTTTCCTATGTTCTGACATAAAGTAGATATATGTATTTCAAATGAAAGTACTTGTTCATGTGGAAATTCCACATCTTATTCGTTGGCAGTTGATTTAATGCTTGTCTTCTGTGCATGCTCTAATGATCTGATGTAGTCTTGGTAACAAATTAAAAAAATATGTTCCCTGCACTGTGTATATGAGCAGATTACTCAGTAACAAAGTAAAAAATTTGCATAGCTAAACTATTCATGCCAACAGAGCAAAGAACTAATGCACATTTTTATCATTATTTGGAAAGTATTTTAATTTTGCTTTCATCTGTCAAGCTATGGGCCTATACTTACAGTATCATCACAGTGATAAATTGTGAAACAAAGGATAGCATCCCTGTATTAATAAATCCATGTACTGTCTTATGTGGTACAGTGAAGTTAATCCTATCCTCCTGCTGAAATCAATGAGAAATCTCCCATTGGCTTCAGTGGGAGCAAAAGAAGGTCCAACTGTTTATAGCGTTAGATTGTGCAGGGCCCTACAAGATGACACAAAGGGGAGGGAGCAGTGGCACAGGGAAGCTTTCTTTTGTGCACCTAGCACAATACCTGTTCCTGAATTTAGGGTCCACGTTCTGCTCCCAGCACCTGGCTGCTACAGGCAGTGCAGCTCCAAGAGCCCAGCCAATGGGAGTTATGGGAAGCGACGCGGGCCACAGGAACGTGCTGGCTGCCACTTCCTGCAGCTCCCATTGGCTGGGAATGATGAACCACGGCCACTGGGAGCTGTGGGCAGCTGTGCCTGTGGACGGTCAGTGTAAACAAACTGTCTCGTGGCCTGCCAGCGGATTACCCTGACGGGCCACAGGTTGCCCACCACTGATCTAGTCTGATCATATTGCAGGCCACAGAACCTTGCCCAACCCTCCTATAATAGACCCATAACCTCTGGCTGAGTTACTGAAGTCCTCAAATAATGATTTAAAGACTTCCAGTTACAGAGAATCCATCATTTACACTAGTTTAAACCTGCAAGTGACCCGTGCTCCATGCTGCAAAGGAAGACAACCCTTCCCAGCTTCTTTGCCAATCTGCCCTGGGGGATAATTCTTTCCTGACCTCAAATATGGAAGTCAGTTGGACCCTCAGCATTTTGGCAAGACCTAACAGCCAAATACCTGGGAAAGAATTCTCTGAAGTAACTCAGAGACCTCCCCATCTAGCATCCAATCACTTTTGGGGATATTTGCTGCTATCAGTCGCACACTGGCAAAACATGTAATTGTAAGCAGTTTCATCGTACTATCCCCTCCATAAATTTATCAAGCTCAGTCTTGAAGCCAATTAGGCTTTTTGTCCACATGGGTCCCCTTGGAAGGCTGTTTCAGAACTTCATTCTTCCGATAGTTAGAAACCTTTCTCTAATTTTAAGCCTAAATTTGCTGATGGCCAGTTTATATCCACTTGTTCTTCTGTCAACATTGGCGCTTAACTTAAATATCTCCTCTTCCTCCCTGATATTTATCTCACTGATGTGTTTATAGAGAGCAATCATATCTCCCTGCAGCCTTTGTTTGGTTAGGCTAAACATGCCAAGCTCTTTGAGTCACCTCTCATTAGGTCAGTTTTCCATTCCTCTGATCATCCTAGTAGTCCTTCTCTGCACCTGTTCCTGTTTAAATTAATCAACATGAACCAAATGTTTCTTCAAAATCATAACAGCTAGAGACTTACTTTTTTGTTTTTTAATGTAAGCTGAGATTCTTGAGAACATGATAGTAGGTTCAGAGAAGCGCTGGTATGTTGGCTGGGCATGCATCAGCTATTTCTGATCCCTGCTCTATATAATCGTTCAGTGAAAGAAATCAGTAACCGTGTGGAAATTACAGATAAATATTGGCGGAAAAGTGGTAGTACTCTGCTATTAAGCTTCACTTGTCATATCTACAACTTGTACTTTCCGCTTGGTATGGCTATGCAAATCTTACAGTTTCCTCACTCTTTTCATCCCTTTGCCTCCGTCCCAGCCCTGCTGGTCTCTGACCCATCACTCACTGTCTTCCCTTTCTTGGTTCACTCCACCCCAGGGCCCTGGACATCCCTCAGCATTCCTCCAGCAGTACTGGCAGCTCCTCATATTTCTCTTATCTCATCAGGATAGGTTCTGAAGCATTCTGTTTTAGACACTCCATTCCTTTCTCTGGCCCTAATTAAGCAAATACTTAAATCTTTTGCTGAACTTCAATCATGCACTTAATTAAGTCTGTATCTATTCAGCATCACATGCTTAAGTACGTTGCTTCATAGGGATGAACTTAAGCATGGGCTTTAATGCTTTGCTGAACTGGTGCCTCTGAGTACAGTGGAGACAACAATACTTTCAGAAGTACATCAGGACCTAATTCCACACTGGACGAGCAACATGAAGTGCTCCCAACTCTTCAGGGTGAAGCAGAATAGTACCCTGCCCAACCACAAATAAGTAAGAATGCCATTCTGTCTTTATTACCCTCCTGAGCTTCAGCCACACAGTCTTTGGCGTGAAAGAAAACTTTTGCCTGTGTTTAGTAAGAGCAAATATTGTCCAATCCTGTGTCATCCAGTGTCTAAGCCCAACTAAGGTTGACAGTCCGCTGATCTAATATGTCACATTATGCCTAAATATCGGAGGACATCAAGTATTTTTCACCTGATCTTAGCTATGTTTGTTATCTCATAATCTAAATATTTCTCTGTGAATCAGCATCAGTCATCTGATGTTTTATATAATGTACATACATAGATTTCATAAAAACAAGGTAAGTGGGTTGGAAGCCCCATCACTTGGGGCATCTACAATTACTTTGGATCGTATGCTTTAGGGAACATCCTCTCTTGCAGGAAAATTGTATACCTTACCTAACAGGACTTTTTTTATCTCTTACTTCTGTGTTACTAAGAAGACTAAACAATTTCTGTTGGTTTTGCATTAGTCATTACAAAGATGATGCTAGACAAATTGCCCTTCTCTTTTTTATGTGTAAGATACAATACGCAAAATGGCTCATTTTTCAAATGCGTTAGTATAGTAAGTGGAGGGCACGGGGCTATTTTGTGTGAACATAACGGAGCAAACAGAATTGCACAGAGTCTCTTATAGTGGACTGATTCCCAGGGGATACTCTCTGTCTTCCTCCTCCCCATCTCCACCTCCCGGATACCCTTCATGATGTGGGAGTATATTATTTAGATGAGCAGCAATAACAATAGCATTCTGAAAGCTTTGTGAATGCTATATTGAGAATACAGTAATAGAAAATACTATATATTTTGGTTATTCTGAAATCTATAAAACTTAAAAGGATAAACAGAATATCGTTCCAGTTTTTCTGTGTTTTCCTTACCATCCATCATAATTAACTGTCTGGAAACTCTAAACTGAAGTTACTTTCCTTACTAATTTCTCATTTATGTTTAAAATATTTCCCTCTCATTGCAGCATCTGTAGAGACCTTTGTTATAACTTTTCTCATTAATAATATTTTGTACTTATAACTCACTTATCTCAAATCACTTCACAGACACTAAAGAATTAAGCTTTATAACACTCTATCAGTTAATCTAATTGTTATTAACAGGTAATATTACTGTTTCACAGGCAGAGTGATCCTTGCCCAACAATTCAACCATATTTCTTCCAGTGCTAGGCTAGTGTCATTTTTTTTCATTAGAATAGAAGCATTGAAATATTTGTTTGGAAAAAATATATAGAATCACAGACATGTTACAAGACAGTATAAGAATAAAAAAGAGGTCAAATTGTGGGCATACCAATCTTGGCAGTCCTTTTAAGAATTTTTCTTATGCCACATGGAACACAGTTGTTATCATTAACATCATCTGTTACATATGCTGGATTTCATGTACATCATATTTATTTATAGCATAGACCAAGGAACCGAATATTCTCATCTTTGCAAAGTTTCTCTGTTTTAACTGTGCATGTTGCGTGCAGCCAAATCTCTATATTAATCGCCTTGCTTTTACAATGTTTTGCCTTTCCAGAGCTAAATTTTCAGCATGCTGCATATCTCAATTTAGACACAAGACTCCCTATAGAAGAGAGATTCACATAGTTCAGTTCCCTAGCTAAAAGCATACTACCCATGGAATGTAAAATGCCCTACCATTTTCCTGCAATTGTGGCTGGCAAATGGTATAGAGACCCTATTTGGCAAACAATATCATTAGCCTTTTAAGAATAAATACTTAGCAATTATATAGCGTTTTTTTAGTCCAGTACTGCTCAGATACTCAGGGTTAACCTGAAGCAACTCCACAGAAAGCAGTCGAGTCACTCCATATTTATTGTAATCGGAAGTTCAGTTTGACTCTACATATTTAAAGCACTTAAGAAATATTTATAAAAATCATCACAGTGCCATTTGGGAGTAGGTGAACAAACCCTTTCAAAATTCATTTGGAGCTGTGCTTGCTGTAGAGTTTGGTTCCACCTATGTTGGAATAAAGTTTATTTGCTGCAGAGGGCCAAAAATCATGCATGCCCTAAAGTTGCAGAGCATCTTATAAGAGAGAAGGGGAACGTGAGAAAACTAGTGCCCCATTTTCATACTTCGTTCTTTTCTATCACAAATCTGTCTTTCCCCACCACTGGAGCTATGCAGCCTGCAGGAATTTCTGCAGGTCTATAACAACAGTAATAACCATGGCTATTATTTAGTGATTACTGTATGTGGTTCCAAGGAGAGAGGGACAGAACCCAGCCAGCCCATGCGGTATGTAATTCTCTTTCTTTCATTTTTTAAAGTGACTTTGTATGGGCAGTTAAGGACTCCTCATCCCACATACTGGGGTGCAATTGGGGTTCCATCCTGATTTCCAGATGCCTTTTTTTTTTGTGGGAGGTAGGTTCTGTCTGATCTAATGGGCCAGGGACTACCAAATTCTAAAAACTCTATGCAAATTGCTTTTATAGCACTTAAACTCTGTGAAGTGTTACATCCTCACAACACCCCTGTAAATTAAGCATGAAGAAAGCTGTGGTAGAGAGGTTAAGGTTTTTTTTTTTTCCCACTTCCATGCTAACAGTCATTGAGCAGTAAGCCGAGATGTCTTTGAGTCATATGACTGTTTTTAAAATTCCATTGCCAAATGAAGGAATGAACTCATCACCCTTATATTAGGACGTGGGGCAGTGCACTAAGCTGTCAATGCATTTCCTGTTGTCATTCCCCAACAGTCAGATTGTCTGCCATATATGACAATCAGGATTGGCTGTGTCTGTTATAGAAAGCCATAAAATGTGTACATGGGGCATCTTTTGATTTAATGTATGTATGTATTTTTGATTTATTCAAATGAGCCCATCAGACTCTAGACACATGAACACACAATATTTAAAAATATTACAAAATAAACCTCAGTTGACACAATGTCAATAACACAAACATTCTCTAACCCATAAAAGCAGAGACTATCATCATTCAATCCCTGCCCCCATTAGAGAAAGCCAGTGTGAATAGATAGTCTTTGTAATATACCCTGATGGTCAACAAACTCGATGCCTCTCAGAGAAGAGGTAGAGGCAAATTTTAGAGTTGAGAGCTCCTCACAAAAGATTCCCTGCCACTAGATTCCAGATGTACAAATCTAGACACCGTCAGCTTAAACATGCCAAGTGATCCCAGCTGCTGAAAGAAGCAGGCCAGCACTCAAAACCATAAAAGACTTTCTAGGTGAAAAGCAATATCTTGAAGTGCACCCAGAAAAAGTCTGGAAGTCGCTGCAGACTAGGGTGATAGGTGTAAGATCTGTCATTCAGTGAGTGGGCACACCACCCACATTCAGTAAAAACTAAGTTTCTCACGTAGTCTCTAATGGTATATCAAGCAGTAATCATAGAACTGGAAGGGACCTCAAGAGGTCATTTAATCCAGTCCCCTGCATTCATGGCAGGATTAAGTATTATCTAGACCATCCCTGACAGGTGTTGATCTAATCTGCTCTTAAAAATTTCCAATGATGGAGATTCCACCATCTCCCAAGGCAATTTATTCCAGTGCTTAACCATCCCGACAGTTAAGAAGTTTTTCCTAATGTCAAACCTAAACCGCTCTTGCTGCAATTTAAGACCATTACTTCTTGTCGTATCCTCAGAGGTTAAGGAGAATAATTTTTCTCCGTCTTCTTTGTAACAACTTTTTATGTACATGAAAACGATTATCATGTCCTCTCTCAGTCTTCTCTTCTCCAGATTAAACAAACCCAATTTTTTAAATCTTCCCTCATACATCTTGTTTTCTAGATCTTTAATCATTTTCGTTGCTCTTCTCTGGACGTTCTCCAGTTATTCCACATCTTTCCTGAAATGTGCCTAGAACTGGACACAATGCTTCAGTTGAGGCCTAACTAGCATGGAGTACAGTGGAAGAAATGCTTCTCGTGTCATGCTTACAAAACTCCTGCTAATACATCCCAGAATGATGTTTGGTTTTTTTGCATCAGCGTTAAACTGTTGACTCATATTTAGCTTGTGATCCTCTATGACCCCCAGATCTCTTTCCACAGTACTCCTTCCTAGGCAGTCATTTCCCATTTTGTATGTGTGCAGCTGATTGTTCCTTCCTAAGGACAAAGGCATAGTATTCCACTTATTGAACTTCATCCTATTCTCTTCAGACCGTTTCTCTAGTTTGTCCAGATTATTTTGAATTTTAATCCTATCCTCCAAAGCACTTGCAACCCCTCCCAGCTTGGTATCATCCACAAACTTTTTAAGTGTACTCTCTATTCCATTATGTAAATCATTGATGAAGCTATTGAACAGAACAGGACCTAGAACTGATCCCTGCGGGACCCCACTCGATATGCCCTTGCAGCTTGACTCTGAACCACTGATAACTACTCTCTGGGAACAGAGAGGCTGGATATGATAAAAGATGTGGATATAATTGAGATGTGTATGTGGTATCTACATCCTAAAAGGATGGTCACAACCTCTTCATCACATTGAGATGAGAAAATCAGTTCAGCAGGAGCAACAGGACCCCATAAGACGGTGGTACAACAGAAACAAAGCATAGCAACATTCAGTAAACTGTTAACCAGGAGAGAATCATTATAATCATAAATTGCAATAAGGTAGCATAAGCCAAAAGTGTACAAACCAACATTTTACCATCCTGGAGATCAACCCTGTCTTAGAGCCTAAGGCTGGAGTCTTGCCTTTCAGTCATTCTTTCCTCTCTGTATGTCCCAAAAGCCAAATGGAATTTCATTCCCTGGAGCCAGGGCCGGTGCAAGGATGTTTCGCGCCCTAGGCGAAACTTCCACCTTCGTCCCCGAGCCCCCGCCCTGAGGCACCCCCCGTGGCAGCTCCCCCCCTCCGCCCTGAGGCACCTCCCCGCCCCAGCTCACCCCTGCTCCGCCTCCTCCCCAAGCACGCCGTCGCTGCTTCACTTCTCCCACCTCCCAGGCTTGCGGCACCAATCAGCTTAGGCGCCGCAAGCCTGGGAGGCGGGAGAAGTGAAGCAGCCACAGCGTGCTCGGGGAGGAGGCAGGGCAGAGGTGGGGAGTTCCCCTGCATGCCGCCCCCCACCCCCTTACTTGCTGCAAGCGGCCCTCCCCGTGCTCCCCTGCCCCAGCTACTTCCGCCTAAATGCCGGCGGTGACCGGGGCGGCCGAAGATCCGGCTGCCCCCCAAATCCTAGTGCCCTAATGTCACCTAAATGGTTGCACTGTCCCTACAAATGGAGGCAGGGTGGGAGGAGAAAGTGAAGCTGGACTTAACCTCTTGTTTACTGGGGACCAAGTAGTTTACAGACTTTTTATACTGCAATTTTAGTAACAAAAGGAGGGTAGATGTCAACCCCACCATCTCTAAATATTATTATTTCCTCTAGTTGCTTCTCCCAGCCAGCTAACATCACTTCTGTCTTATCCAGATTGGGTTTCAGACAACTGTCCCCCATCCAGTCATGGCCAGACACGAGGAAACGTAAATGTCTGCACCATCTAGACCTGATGTACCAGAGCTCAGTTTCATCAGCATACTATAGGCATTGCAACCATACTGGTTTCACTTTTTGCCTGGCAGCATCTTGTACACATTGAGCAGGAGGAGTGACAGGGTAGAACATTGCAGCTCCCCTGATATTTTGCTTGACTCTTCTTACCATTGAAAAGAACAAATATATTCAAGTAGGGACTGTTTCTGCCAGGATTGACAGACTCCAGAAGTCAGGGGATGGAAATGTCAATATATATATTTACCTCATCAGGAGATCATTGACCAGTGAGACCAACACTGTCTCCATACCATATGCTGGCCTAAAACCAGAGTCAAAGGAGAGAAGAGAGGCAGAGGCCTCCAGATGTTACCAAAGTTGTTACCCGCACACTCTAGGGACCTCCCCTTACCCCATTCCTGAGGCTCAGGGTGCCCCCTTCTGGGGGCTTATGGGACCTTTTTACCAGTGAAAGAGCCTTAAACAGTAATATCCTTTACCTCTATTTATTAACAGTTACCAAACCAGAATGCATATGCTAAGCATACAATGCTTACCACTTCCAATAAGGCAGACAAACTTTTTCTGGCATTGACCACTGTTGGAAGACAGGATACTGGGCTAGATGGACCTTTGGTTCTTATGTTCTTGTGGCCATTTAGGATCAGGTCATCCAGGGACTCCAGCTTCTGCTCAATATAGTTGGCAGAGTGTTGAGGTCTGGCAGCTCTGATGGGGCTGTGTCCTGGAGTTGGTTACAAAGAACTTCCTTTTGGATGCCAGTTTATATCGTGAAACTTGTTGTGCTTAACTATACCTTAACCAATCACTTTACTAAAGTATTACAAAATAATTATTTGACCAATCCTAACATATTGTGAAACAATTCTTTAACCAATCATACCCCACCTTAGTTGATTTAAATCTTGCAAAATTAGTTATGCAATAGACAGAAACAATCAAAGAAACAGACAGAAACCATACAGATAAACAATAGAGATGTAGAGACCATAAGGGTAAAACAATAAAGAAGTATAGATTTCACAGTCACAAAGTGAATAAAGTGATGAGTGATTCCTTGTCAGACAGAATGCTATCAAACAAAGTTTTCTTGAAACATCTTAAGATTTCTTTATCTGGTGATAGTGGGTACTATTAGGACAGTACAACTTCTTAACAGCCCGATATTATATTAATTTGATTAATTTAGAGGGAATGTGAGGGTGTGACATTCTGCTTCTTGGCATATAGCTGCTTGGCTGCTTTCCTAATGTGGCTTCAGAAAAAGGCCTCGGACCTTACAAAGTTGCCTTACCAAACAGCCTAGTAATCTTTATTATTATTTTTTTTTAAAGGCAAGCAGCTCTAGGCACTGTCATTGGAGAGAGGACAAGTGTCAAGAGATGCTTTCTTGAGCACAGGTCTGATTATCAGCACCTCTTAAAGGAGTGAGAACTTCCCCTCTGTAAAGGAAGCATTGGTGGTGTCTTATGCTAACACATCTGGTTATTAGTCTCCTTACCAGTTGACAATTCTAGATTGTAGGTTGTAGCCTAAAGCTCTCAGAACATATCCATAAACTTAGCGAGTGGCTAAAACTCAAATATAGAAGAAATTGTATTTGTTTCTTTCAGACATCAGTCTAGCTACCAATATCGTCTGCATCCAAGTTATCGTGCAGGCAAAGCAGTTGGGAAAACTCCATGCCATGAGAAACACTCAACTTAGTATCTGAGAAAAGACCATGTGGAAAAGTTCTGTTGTTTGGGACTTTACAGATGCTGAGGTGAAGGGAAAAACCTCTTTGGTGCTATCATAGCCACAGCCTAATAATTTTTAAAAAATGAGCTGTCTTCATGACACACACATCTTAATTTAGAGCACAATTTCTGCCAGCAGCTCCTTAATCTCCCTCCTTCTGTGCACCTGTGAGAGATAACATCTGTGTATTGAGGTGATCTATGAGGAAGATGCAATGGAGTATTTCAGGGTCACCATTTTGATAGTGGAGCATATAAGGTGTTAGAGAATTGTATTGTCATTCTTTCTCAGATACCTGGAACCTATCCTCTTTCACTAATCCATCAGGTGGACCATTAAAATTGCTCCTGTACTCTAATAATTTCCAGCCACCACAGGGGCCTTTGGCATTGCTGAGACCTCAGTCTCTCCTGTCCTCTGAGAACTAAAATGCTTTAATTCAACTAGAGCAGCAGCTCTCAACCTTTCCAGACTACTGTATCCCTTTCAGGAGTCTGATTTATCATGTGTACTCTCAAGTTTCACCTCAGTTAAAAACTTATAAATTCATACATAAAAATTCAAACATGTCACAGCACACTATTACTGAAAAATTGCTTACTTTCTCATTTTTACCATATAATTATAAAATAAATCAATTGGAATATAAATATTGTACTTACATTTCAGTGTATACTGTACAGAGCAGTATAAATAAATCATTGTCTATGAAATTTTAGTTTGTACTGACTTTGCTAGTGCTTTTTATATAACCTGTTATAAAACTAGGCAAATATCTAGATGAGTTGATGTACCCCCTGGAAGACCTCTGAGTACCCCCAGGGGTATACATACCCCTGGTTGAGAACCACTGAACTAGAGTAATCAGGCTCAGTATATGAGTATTTGGATGAAATTTATGGTCTGTGATATGCGGGAGGTCAGACTACAGAATTTAATGGTCCCTTCTGGCTTAAACTCTATGAAACTATATTATTACTTTATCCCCATTTTAAAGATGAGGAAACAAAGACACAGAGCTATTAAGTGATTTGCCTAAGGTGACAGTGCAAGTCTGCGTCAAAGTAGGAAAAGAACCAAGATATTCCAACAGCACAACATTACCGTGCCTCATTTCTTTTAAGGAAGTCAGTTTTTGAAGGACTTGAAAAGCATGTGAGTTCACATATTCAACCAGGATGTGGCTAAGTAGAGGGTCTTGAATATAGCTAGAGCCTGCACTTGAAATGGAAAAACTAAATAATTGTAAAAGTATTGTCTGCAATAACAATAGAATAAACATAAAGGATGCCTTTATTCATTATTATTATTATTATTTTATACATTATTATTGAGAAATGGATCTCTTTGATAGATAAGCAATCTCCCTAATAGAAGTATTTTTTCTACTTTAGGAAATATGTCTGCATACTCATCTGGACCATGTCACCATTGTATCTGAGAGCCTGAAAAAAGTAACAAAATGTTTTGTAAATTTGGTCTGACTGTCGTGGGGTAGGTACCCCTGTCAGAGGGGTGCCGGGTTGTGGGAGAATTAAAATAGGGGTTTGGCGGCCTACGTGGCCTAATCTCCAGCGTCACCATAGCGGCCCTGGCTCCTTGGGCAGCATGGCCCAGTGGCCTCCTCAGCCTACAGAGTGTGGATAACCTCTGCTGAAGCAGCGTGGGGTAGGTACACCCCAGCACACAGACAATTTTACTTCAGTATATTCAGGACTGAATTTTTTGATAGTATGTTACAAACTGTAGGAGGTAAAACAAGACTGTAAAGTCAGGTACCATTGAGTATCATTTCTTCAGATTTTATAGTAGCATAGTAGACCAAGGTAAGAAAATATACATTTTAAATGATATCTTTAAAATAAATTTTATCTTACATTTTACGGTAATTTTCTGCTCAGTGCAGCTCAGGCACTTCTTTAGATGAAATGGCTTTACATAAAAAGATTTTGGTTTCACACATATGGAATCAATTCTGGATATTACCATTTATAAGTGTTCTTTTGTATAATACCTTGAAAAGTTCCATTATGTAAAATATTCTTATTGGAACTTCAACCAAAGGTAATATATGAAACAATCCATGTCTGAGGTTTCTGGTTTACCTTTTTAGAAAAGTTCTCACGGGAGTCAATTTTGATAGTTAAAAGTACTAATACCTATATCCAAACAAAATCTAATTAAAACAAAACAAAACCCCAAACAAAACAAAACAAAACAAAAAAGACCAAGATAGCATTTATAAAAGCATTCATTTACTCAATCACCTTGGGAGGTCAGGTTTTGATAGCACTTGATCAGTAATGCTTTTCCCACCAGCCTTGCTTCATTTCGAGGTTATTAATAAAACCTGATGGTGGTGCTGTTGTGCAGAATTTTTTCTGTCAAACCATTTCTGGCTCCATTCTCCCTTCCATTCTAAAGCTAGGATATAGGTTCTTAGTGCAGTCTTTTTACACCGCATTCAAATAGTTGCATGTAGGAATGTTCTCCTTTCCCTTTCCTTAGCTTTCTGGCAATTTGCAGAAGAGCTAAGGGAAAACTTGGCAAGAAAAAAAAACAGGCTAGCTAGATGATAGTACAGTGGTAAACCTCAAGCAAAGAAAGCACAACTCTGTCCAGAAAAGATTGGATTTATTTTGTTTATTTATTTGTTTATTACAACATATTATAACAAAAGAATGATGTACTAGTCTGAGCATGCTGTACTCTACTTTTGGCATGCTCAGGCTGTCTTTCACCTGTTCCCATCTCTCAGAAAGATTGAACTTCAATGTCTTTCCCCTACAAGCTACCTGTTTTCTAACTGCATGATTATCAATTAAAGCCCTTCTTTGGGTTTTCCCTTTAAATGAGCCTTTTCCAGCACACCTTCCTGGTAGTTGGTCTGGCTCCAGCAACAGCTGTAGCTCCAGTGTTGTTCTTTTACCTCCGACGGTAGCAGGTTGTTGTTATCTTCCTTTTCACTAGTAAGTATTTTGGCCCAGATCAAACAAAGATATTTAGGCTCTTAACTGTTAGGAGCTTAAATACATTTGTGGATCTGGGTCTATGTTCCTTTTTCTGTTGTCTGCCTTGGGGTGGCTTCTGCACTAATGCTTTCTCTCATATCCTGGAAAGTGATACATCCTTGTATATTATCAAGTGGATGATCTCGGATAATGATAGAACAAACAAAAATAGAAAACTCATTCACTCAGAAATCTAGGTGCTCTTTATTCCCTTTTTCTTCTTCTCTATTGCCATGCCCCTATTTGGCATCAGCGACTTTTATAGCCTTCTTCCAGAACTCATGATTGTATGACTGACTGTGTGTAAATTGGTCTCTCTAAGGTCCACTGATATCCTATCCAGGTACCAAGTCTTTGGTCTTTCATCCAAGATCATGGCAAGGGCCATCTTATAAATATAACTCTTGGGTCTCTGCTGGACATGTCCATATCAATGTAGCCTAGCCTCCCTCAACTTAGCTTCAATTGGGGCAATTTGCATTAGGCTCCTCACAATTTCATGTTGTTTCCTATCATGGAGCATCCAGCCATTTGACCATCTCAGCAGCTACATCTCCATGGTGGAGAGCATTCTGATTTATTTTCTTGTGGTTGGCTAAGTCTCTGTTCCATACATTAGGATGAGTCAAATTATAGTTTTATACAATGTGCTTTTTAACTTTTATTGGCCTCTTTTTGTCATAGAAAACTGAAGTCAGCTCCTGTCATTTGCACCAAGAAGCTTTAATACAATGCTGGACATCACACAGGAAGGCACCATTATCCTCAACAATTGATCCTAGGTATGTAAATTCTTTCACTCTACTTAGCTCTTTGCTGGTAAGATCCTTTATGGTGGGCCCCCTCCCTCTGTTATCATACTCTCAGTTTTACCAATGTTCACTCTAAGTCTCACCTGCTCAAAACTGTGTTGCCACTGTTCAAGGTTGGTTTGCAGGGTCTCACAATCTTATTCACATATCACTATAAGTAATCGGCGAACAGCATATTCCAAGGTGGTTCCCTTTGTATATTTTCACTTATGTGTATTATGGAATTGCTGATTTTATGAGCATAAATTTGATCTAGTTGGGATTACTGAAACTTGGTGGGATGATTCACATTAGTAGAATGTTAAAATCAATTGTTCTAACCTATTTAGGAAGGATCAAGTGGGCAAAAGGGGTGGGAGGTGGCACTCTATGTCAAAAGTGGCATTACCTGTTTCTGAGTCACTGATAACTTGGAAGAAAGATGCTTATAGATCAGTGTCCTAACAGAGAAATCGCAAGATGCGGTACTAGTTGGTTTCTGCTACATGCCACCAAATCATACTAGGAAACTGGATGACCAACTCATTATGCACCTATCTATAATATGTAGGATAAAAAGCTATGTGATCACGAGGAATTTCTATTTGAGTGACATGCTGGAGGTCTCATGCTGCCAGCACTAAAACATCCCTGGGATTTCTAACTATTATCACTGACAATTTTCTAACTCAAAAAGGTATTGCAGCCAACACAGGGGAATTGTTTTTTAGACCTTATCCTAACAGATAAAGAGGAACCGATCACAGAACTAAAAATTAATGGTAGCTTAGGTACAAGTGATCATGACTTGATTACATTTACAATGAGCAAGCAGAATAAAGTCCAGACCTTAGGAGCCAAATCAGCTGGGAGGCAGAATTTAATCAGAAAAATGTGAATGATAATGGGGAATAATTTAGGAACACTTTACTAGATGCCCAAAAAACCGCAATCCCACTATTGAAGAAGAATACTGTACTGTTTAAAAAACTGACCTGATTTGAGGGGAAGCAAAGGAAGCTGTAAAAAATAAAATATATAACAAATGGAAGAGAGAGGAAGTTGATAGTAAAGAAGTTAGGAATTGTAAAAAATTGATATGGGAAGCCAAGAAACATACAGAGAAATCTATGACCAGCAGAGTTAAGGACAATAAGGAGTTTTAAAAATATCTTCGGAACAAAATGAATTCTGACAATAGCATTGGTCCATTACTAAATGGAAATGGTAGAATTATCAATAATAATGCATATAATGCGAAGTGTTCAGTAAATATTTCTGTTCTATATTTGGGAAAAAACAGATGATATGGTCTCATTGTATGCTGATAACATTCTTTCCATTCCACTAGTACCTGTGGAGAATATTAAATAGAAGCTACTAAAGTTAGACATTTTAAAATCAGCAGGTCCAGGTAACTTGCATCCTAGAGTTTTAAAGAGCTGGCTGAGGAGCTTGCTAGACAGTTCACGTAGCTTTTCAATAAGTCTTGGGGCACTAGGGAATTTCCAGAAGACTGAAAGAAAGCTAATGTTGTGCCAATTTTTAAAAAGGGTAAGCAGGATGACTCGGGTAATTATAGGCCTTTCAGCATGACATTCATCCCAGGCAAAATAATGGAGTAGCTGATATGGGACTTTGTTAATATTACATTCATGCAAATCAACATGTGTTTTTGGAAAGCAAATTCCATCAAACTAACTTGATTTTTTTTAAATGAGAATAAAAGTTTGGTTGATAAAGGTAATCGTGTTGACATAATATACGTAGACTTCTGTAAAGCATTTGACTTGGTACCACATAACATTTTGATTAAAAACAATAGAATGATATAAAATTAACATGGCACACAGTAAATGCACTAAAGATTGGCTAACTGATAGGTCTCAAAATATAAGTGTAACTAGGGAATCATCACTGAGTTCATGTGTTTGCAGCAGGATCCTGCAGGGATTGGTTCTTGGACGCATGCTATTAAAATTTTTATCAATGACCTGGAAAATAACAAAATCATCACTGACAAATTTGCAGATGACACAAAAATTGGGAGACTGTTAATTAATGAAGAAAACAGGTAACTGATTCAGAGCAATCTGGATCGCTTGGTAAACTGAGTACAAGCAAACAATATCCATTTTAATACAGGTAAACGCATACATTTATGAATAAAGAATGTAGGTCAGACTTACAGATGGGGGACTCTATGCTGGGAAGAAGTGCTTCTGAAAAAGATGTGGGGTTTCTGGTGAATATGAGCTCCCAGTGTGATGCTGTGGTGAAAAGAACTAATGTGATCCTGGAATGCATAAACAGGGGACTCTTAAGTAGGAGAAGAGTGGTTATTTTACCTCTGTATTTGACTAATGTGACCACTGCTGGAATACTGTGACCAGTTCTGTTGCCCACAATTCAAGAAGGATGTTGACAAATTGGAGAGGGTTCAGAGAAGAGCCACAAGAATGATTAAAGGATTAGAAAACATGCCTTATAGTTATAAAATAAAGGAGCTCAAACTATTTAGTGTAACAAAGAGAAGATTAAGGGGTGACTTGGTTACAGTCTATAAGTATTGACACGGGGAACAAATATTTAATAATGGACTCTTCAGTCTAGCAGAGAAAGGTATAACTTGATCCAATGGCTGGAGATGAAGCTAGACAAATTCAAACTGGAAATAAGGTACACATTTTTAATGGTGAGTGTAATTAACTAGGTTTCAGAGTAGCAGCCGTGTTAGTCTGTATCCGCAAAAAGAACAGGAGTACTTGTGGCACCTTAGAGACTAACAAATTTACTATTGGAACAATTTACCAAAGTTCATGGTGGAGTTTCCATGACTGATAGTTTTAAAATCAAGCTTGGATGTTTGTCTAAAAGATATGCTCTAGGAATTATTTTGGGGAAGTTCTATGGTGTTAAGACAGACATGTCCTTCTGGCATGCCTCTCCATCACAAGCTCCAGCAAACCAATTCTCTTGTTATACAATCGTACACCTTCTCCAAGTCCACAAAGACCATGCAGTTTGTCTCTTTTCTTTGAACTTCTCCATGAGGATTTGTAGAGCAGTTTTCCTCCTTCTCATCGTAAACCCATACTGACTCTTCTAAATTTCAACTGTGCCACTTAGATGCCTTTCAGTCATCTTCTTCCATGCTTTCACAGCATGTGATGTCAGCTTAACTGGGTGATAATTAGTGCACAGTTTTTAATATCTTCTTTATGTGCCTTTACTCCCTATAAATTGTAAATTAGCAACCTCTTTAGGAAGTGGTTTCAGAGTAGCCACATCCTTGAGCATGATCACACCCTCTTAAGAAATACTTCCCTTTTTCTACCTAACTGCAATATTGCAAATCCCTCGTTTCAGAATCATCTACTCCTCTTCAAGGTTTGCACTCTCATAGACTCTCTGGAAATATAAAATAATAAAATTGATAAGGAAACCTTTGCTTGACTTAACCCAAACCTACATTTCCTAAGAGTAAATACCATACTCTGTACTTGATCCAAACATCTTCTGTTAGAGGAGTAGTTTTGATCTGGTGTTTGGTCTCAGGAACATTTCTGTGAAGTACAGACTTAGAGCAATTTTGAAATTAAAGTCCTGCAGTGTTAGTGTGCAATAAATTTCTGTTCATCATATTCTGTTTATATAGAACTGTGAGGTTATTCTTAGCTTCTTCTATCAGGAATACAGATTGTCCCAATGGCTGAGGTTTAGCCCCCTTCTCCTTCTGGTCCTGGTCTTCTCAATGTGACTCCTATTTAGTCGTCATGTTTATTTATTTTAATTGTATTCTTCCATGGAGCAATGATAGGACAACAAATTCCACAACATTTCCATAGCCTCTGTAACTTTTGATGATAACATTATTCTTTCCTGGTTGCTACTGGGGCTTGTCATCTTTGTTGCAGTAATAATGAAAAGTATTTCTCTGGGAATAATTAGAGTAATCCTGAAGTCAGTTAATTTAACACCTCTGAGGGAGAGGAAAGAGCAGAACTTTGACTTGTGGTATCCTCTGATGGTGAAGCATAAAAATGAATACAGAAAAGTCTGGAAAAAAATTACCCAAGATGAAAACACTGTTTCCTTGTGCTCACCTGCCTGTATTCACTTGTCTCGTCTTATACTTACATTATAAGATTTTTGGCACAGGAACTGTCTTTTTGTTAGCACAATGGGGTCCTAGTCTGTGACTGGGGTTGCTAGGTACTATGCCAATACAGATAATAAAATCCACTAGTAAAACTTTGCATACAGCCTCAGTGTTCTCCCTAAAATTTATTTTGGATCTGATCCTGCACTCTTTACTCAGGAGAAGAAAGTCAATGGAGCAAATTTTCTCACCCCACAATGGGTGCAGAAGTCCTGGCAGGCAGCGGTATTGGGAGTGAGAGATCCAAACCGTGTTTTTCCTGGCGAATACACTTCCATCCTTACTAGCTGAGGGAGGTTTGATGAATTTGTGACTATGTGGCCCAATGGCTGAACTCCAATGGAAATCATGAAATTGTTGCAGCCCTGAGACTGTAGTTGTCATATAATAATTTTACTGCTGTTTTGTGACCTAAGAGGAATTAATTCCAGTCTTACCACTATTGAACTCCCAAACCAATTCTGCTTGCCTACAAAAGATCAGCATTGGGGACAATAAGACTGTAAGATCAGTCCTTTACCTTGTCAGAAATTTCTGTGATAAATACTGGCATTTGTGCATGCATTTTTCATATTTTATCAAAAGGTAGCAACTCCCGCTACACTGAATGCACTAAACAAAGTTTTTGCACTCTGGAAAAATCCTAATTTGGGGTAGAAAAATGTTTAACTGGTCTCAGATGGGAAAATGAACAAGACTATAGTTTGGCTATATTTTTTTTTAATTCTTGGGTAATTTATTATTTAAATATTATAATTTTTGAAATTATCAGTGACAGATTGTGAAATAATATTTTCTTTATGAATAGCTATACAATATACAGTCACATCCTCAACTAGCAACACTGATTTGCAGCAGCTGAGGATCTGGCCCACAAATTTCATTTGATATTGCTGCCCTAAATTTCCCTGACAATAAGCATATTAAGACTGGGACAATTCCCATTCCAGCACATTTTGCTTACTGGCATCTTATTGTATTACACCCTGTCAGACCTGTTCCAAGTTTCTGCCTGTGATTTATAGGACAATTATCTATGAAAAGCAAAATTCTGTCCATTTGTACAATAGCTGCAGTAACCTTGACTGTGAATTCTCTTTGAAGTGAGCTGGCATGCTTTTTACAGTAAATCTTTAAATTGTACATCTTTCTACTTTGATACCTGGCTATTCCATTTTGTAGTTAAATTTCTTTGTTTCTAATACAAAAGATTCACAGGTTGTATTTTTTATGGTGTCATTCTTTATCCCATTTATTTTGATGAAGGATGTACATTTAAAGTTAAATATGTTTTGGTATATAGCTAGTATTCGGATATCGGCCAGAGTCAGCACTTTGTAGACAGTTACTATGCAAGCTTCTACACCCTGTTGTGCCTGAAACACAGTTGCTGTTTCTGTAACTGAGCTGAAGATTCTCAGAGTCTTTCTTTCTTTCTTTCTTTCTTTCTTGAAGACAATGGAGTTTCTCCATATTTATACTGGAGTAAATGAGATAACATGGCCCAGACAGTTTAAATAAGTTGCCAAAGACCACACAAAATGATGTCAGAATAGAGACTAAAACTCAGAAGTACTTGGCTTCTAGTCCTATGCTCGATCTGCTAGACCATGCTGCTTCGGTCATCTTATTGTTCAGTACTTATGTTTGCTAATCTTTACCTGTATTTTCTCTTTCAAAGATCTATTTCCCCCACACTCTCAGGTTCACTATCATGGTTAAGTACATGTTTTTAGCGTGTGCCACAGTGGACACCATTTTTGCAGGTAAAACCTTCACACCACAATATGAAATCACTCTGGCTCAAATATAAGTTGCACAGTATCATTCAATGTACAATTTGCTGTTCAACCCTTTTTTGCTTTTGGGGAAATGTTATTAAATAATACAATTGTGCTTTTCTCTGCTCCATACTGTGGGCCAGATCCTCCCCCATTGGTGCTGCATGGAGATGTAGCTGGGCCTGGGTTATTGACTATGCCATAACTTGGAGTTTCCACTTTATTGATGACAGATGCAGTTGCAGCCATAGTTCCACATGAACTTACCTAATGGAGGCTGCTCAGTGGATGCTCTGAATATGCACATTCACCCGCCACCCTAGTCAAACAGCTGAACTGGCTAACGCAACTCATTCTTTTAGCTGTACTGCCCCTTATTGCTATTCTATTTGAGGACACACCACCGTGGACTTTTTCCACTGGGATCCTCATGGCCTAGTTCATATCAAAAGAAGTCAATATAAATCAATTGTGATTCTGTGATCAACTGTACTTATAAACTATATAAATCATCCATTGTATTAGTACCATGTTCCCTTTGTTCATAAATTCCCATCTCCTCTAGACTTTGGACTGTGTTCAGTAATTTTATGGGTTATGCTATGTATGCTCTCCAGGCTCCAAGCTGAGGTTTTAAAGATTTTGATTTAGCTATTTTAAGAGTTGGTTTGAAGTGAATTACAGCATCTAGCATGTATCGGGGGTAGCCGTGTTAGTCTGTATGCACAAAAACAACAAGGAGTCCTGTGGCATCTTAAAGACTAACAGATTTGTTTGGGCATAAGCTTTCATGGGTAAAAAAACTCACTTCTTCAGATGCATCTAGCATGTAGATTACATACAGTGGTTCCAATTTTTAGAGGCATGAAGGGGGCGGCGGGAGGTTATCAAATGAGCCTCCAGTTTCAGGCATAGTGAATTGCGGGCACAACTACTAAAATTTCAATGTCTACCTGATTGGCAGGCAAAATTAAGTAATTTAACATCTAAACATTAGTATCTATGCCTATAACTTCACATCCACAATTAATTGCAGGCATCTGCAAAATTGAAGACTGTTTTTAAAAATCAAGCCCTAACTTTTTTGGGATTATATTTTCTTTAACTGAATTTATGTGATGCACTGGAAGGAGGTTTAGGGCCTGTCTATATCAGTTAAACAACTTACATGGCAGAGACCATGGTGTAGACAGCAATCCTTCCATGACTATTTTGTCCAGACCAACACTTACGAAGACCTTATATCGTCATATTAAGCAGTCAGAATGCTAGAGAACCAGGGAACGCTACAGGGTCTGTCTGTGTCTAGTAGCTGACAACCAAGTTCTGTCTCTCTTCTCTACCATGGGAAACACTACTGGAATCATATCATTATGTTCATCAGGGTTGTAATTTGATCCAGTAACATGGTTACACTACCACTTGATCCCATCTACACAGGCAAAACCAAACGGATTTGGGATTATCATGTAAATTTGACAGTGTAGATCTGCCTTTACTGGCCAGGGTTTAACTTCCTCTTCAGCTAAATTGGCCTCTGAGTGAATCAATTATATCTAAACTGCATTTAGGCACATTGTAGTGTCTCATTTCCTTGATTAGCTACAGTTGTCAAGAATACTAGTCCGTACTTTTGTTTTCCATGGGAACTTCAACACTAATAGGAGTAACAGATGAATTCTCTGGTACATCTGGCTTTTCATTTATCCGAGGGGGTATAGATTGCTCACAGCTATTAATACATTATCAGGACAATGGGGTTTAGTTTGAGTATTGTAAGCATACCTCTTTTTCAGCATTCAGGTCATGTACAGTGTTGGGCACAAAATCAAAAATGAAGTCAAACAATTCCTCCAGATCAATATAATAAAGGAAAACCCATGTTAAACTGAGCATAGACATGGAGAATAGCTTCTGGGAAAGTGTGTTACCCATTAATTATGGAGAGATGGTCTTTCAACAGATAAGGTTGTGATTAGCTTTCTATTCTAAGCCTATTTTTTGACATTCCCACTACCCAAGATGGTCAAAACTAAATCAATCATCCTGAAATTTCTCATAAGTTATTTTCTTCTGCAGATTTTTTTGGGAAAGTATATACCTTGGCCCTGCCCTTCCACTGGCTCTCCCTTGTCTTGACTTCCAAGTGCTCCTGCATCACAGTGCACAGGGAACCCCTGAATTGTTGAGCTTTCCACTGCAAAGAAGGTGCACAACCTTTGTGTGACCTCCTTAGACCCTGTCTCCCTCTGCAGTAGAATTGCTACAGTTAACCATTCTGTGGAGTTCTCCACATCCATCAAGGTTGGGGCAAGATTTTCCTTGATTTGCATAAATGGTTGTAACTAATTAAGTAGCACCTAACATTGTGTTACTTTTCTGTTGGACTCTATGCTATGCAAATATTGAAACATTTGTATAGACAGAAAAACAAGCTGAGCCCACTTATTTAAAGGCCTGGAAAAGTATATGTGCCAGATTTTATTTGCAATGATATTACACTGGGAATGCCATTTCCAAAATCACCAGCGGTGCAAGTAGAATTAGTTTCTTACTGGTACACTGCACTCATGGGAAGGACACAAAGGGAGGCATGTGACCTCCGTACGTGACCTCCCACATGACTCCTCACCGCTCCCAGCCCAGAGCCCCCATGCTTTCCCGTCCCCTCCCTGTGAGCCATCCCCTGTTACCTGTGGGGGCTCTGTCCTCCTCCTGCTGTGCTGGAGACTTCTGAACCACAGGGCTCTCCAGAACTGCAGCAGCGAAAGGAGCAGAACATGGGGCTGCTGGGTGGCCCCACACCAGCAGCTCCTCCGGCGTGGCTTATACCACCCCCAGCCCTATCCTCTGGCGGGGATGCTGTACAGACCCCAGACAGGAGACGTAGCTGCATGGAAGGGCTGGAGAGGCAGGGCTAGGGGCGGTACAGCTGCGCTGGAGGAGCTGCTGGTTGGGGCCGCCCGGCGGCCCCACATTCTGCCCCTCCTGTGTCTTTCCAATACAGCATACCGGCTACAAATATCTTACTGGTACGGCATACTGGACCGGACCACCATACTTGCACCACTGAAAATTCCTCTCAGTTTTACATTCCCTGGGTTTTCATGTACAAATTAACTGAATAGATTCCTAAATAATGCAAAACCTCAAGCCAAAACAAAAAAAACCCAGATTATTTGTATTTTAATCTGATAATTTCACAATGATCATATTTACATATTACAGCACAGCCTCAATTATTTTCTGGTTAGATTTGTGTCTAATGGGTTCCCAAGATGCTAGTTGGAGACAAACATGTATGACTATACATTTAAGAAAAGACCTACTAGCTCAGAGCCCAGTCAGAGACACAGAAAAGAATTTAGATTTGCACAGAGACAGAACAGTGAAATGCTGTCAATATTTTAAGAAAGAGTTTCTACAAACCTTGTCCACTTGGCTTATGATGAACCCACTTATTAGGGATATGTGTGTTTGTAATGGGGGAGTCGGTAAAGTGAAAGACTGGGGAATCTATTCACTTATTCTCCCCCTTAAACCAAAATGCATTTTTACAAACTAAGGGGGAGAAAAAAAATCACTGGGCAAACAAATGTAGGAAGCTGGAAAGGGCTAAAAATGGCTTTATACTGCATAATTCATTTATATATGCATAGTGAATGAATCAGTTAAGCAATTTGGCAGCAGATGTGTTGCATCAAGTAGGCACTATTCAGGTTGCTAATGGCAGTAAATTCTGTGTTTCAGTTTGAAGGAATGTGTACATTGTTCCTGAAAACTATACTGAGTGTTTGGACAGCATAACGTAGAGGATGATCTATATAACTGGAAGTGGGGATAGGAGGTGAAGACTTTGTATCCTCCCCTGTAAACCTAGCTGCAATCTAGCTAATTGCCTCCTCTGTCTGCAGTCTAGTTTATTCCAAGGGCAAAACAACTCTTCAAAAGTATTCTGCCCAAAACCCTTCATGGGGCTCTTAGGTTCTCCAAGAGCCTTTTGCAGCACATAATGAGGCAGAGGGAGAAAGTGAAAACCTGCCTCTTAGTCAGTATACTTACAGTAGTGTGTGGGGGGAGAAAAAGGCATAGCTCTGTTTCTGCCCTCCATGTGCTTGCAAGTACTGTAATGCACAGGGTCATTTATAATTAGAAACATGACTCACTTAGAGCTAGGAACTGCAGCTTGTCCTCAGAGGAAACGACTTTTTCATGCCCTTCAGTTCAATTCCTCTCCATATTAATGTCACTCTCCTCTCTCATTTCTTTTTCTTCTTTCAGGACCCCAGAGCTGATGTTGAAAAGTGGCTGCTAACAGACCAGAGAGCTAAGACAGGGCAGACTTTGGTTCCAACATTGTCTCAGCTTCCTGTAAAAAGAAAGAAAACAGAAACAACATCTTTCACATTCTCACTCTCTCTCCACAAAATGGACAAAAATCAGTTACAGAAGAAAATGGTGTGAATTCAGTTAAAGTTGCAGAAAGAAACCAAGTTCTCTGTGCTTGCCAAGTGCCATTGTTGCTGAAAATGAGACAAGCAAGCGTGCTGAACAACTGAGAGCAGGAGGTTTGTCAAGGAATCTGGATAAAGAGCAGTCAGTCAGAAGCACAGCCACATTTCAGAGATAAGGGATGGAGTGAACAGTGAGTGGGCTTTCATAAGATTGGGCTTTCTGGAGTACATTTAAAAAGAAAGAGACGACAACACTCAAGCAGAGAAGATAACAAAATAATTTGTTTAATTTATAAATTCAATGTCTGCTTCATGTTCTTAGCAGGAAAAAATCACATGAAAAAAGAGGATGAAGACCAAGGATAAGATCAGGTAAATGGGTTAACCATTGTGAAATACTTTGATTAGAATAAGGTGACTATCAAAGCTCCTGATGTTGCTCATGTTCTCATTGGCTTCAAGTGGGAGCAAGATTGCTGGAAATGGACTTGGAGTTTATCAAAAGGTGCAGTTCATAAAGGTAAAATGAAGTGCTTAAAATTAAACAATAATGTTGAAGGGCCATATTGTGATCTCTTTATTCATGTTGGTTAGTAGTTACTTATGTGAGTACTTCCACTGAAATCAATGGCATACCTTATGTGAGTAGCTGCTCACCACTATGAGTAATAGAATCACAATCTGACCTTAAGTTCTCAAGTTACTTACAGAATCCACATTTAGCTTAAGCATTTAGACAAATGTATTTGAAAATAAAGACGATGAAAATAATTTTGCTGCTTCACTTACTGCACCTGGCAAGGCCTGAATTCAATGTTCTGTTTCCCTGGCTACCTGCTAAAGCAGGGGTGGGCAAACTTTTTGGCCCGAGGACCACATCTGGGAATAGAAATTGTATGGTGGGCCATGAATGCTCAGAAAATTAGGGTTGGAGTGCGGAAGAGGGTGAGGGCTCTTATTGGGGGTGTGGGCTCCAGGGTGGGGCCAGAAATGAGTTCAGGGTGCAGGAGGAGGCTCTGGGCTGGGGCGGAGGAGTGTGGGGGGATGAGGGCTCCGGCTGGGGGTGCGGAGTCTGGGGTGGGGCTGGAGATGAGGAGTTTGGGGTGTAGGAGGGTGCTCTGGGCTGGTACGAAGGGGTTCAGAGGGTGGGAGGGGGATCAGGGCTGGGGCGGGGAGTTGGGGAGTGGGAAGTGGTGCAGGGTCCGGCTGGGGGTGCGGGCTTTGGGGTAGGACTGGGGATGAGAAGTTTGGGGTGCAGGAGGGTGCTCTGGGCTGAGATTGAAGGCTTTGGAGGGTGGGAGGGGTATCGGGGCTGGGGCAGGGGGTTGGGGCATGGGGAGAGGCTCAGGGGTTCAGGCTCCAGGTGGGGCTTACCTCAAGTGGCTCCTGGAAACAGCAGCCATGTCCCCACTCTGGCTCCTACATGGAACCATGGCTAGGCGGCTCTGCGTGCTGCCCTGCCCGCAGGCGCCACCCCTGCAGCTCCCATTGGCTACAGTTCCTGGCCAATGGGACCTGCAGGGGCGGTGCTCCAGGTGAGGGCAGCGTGCAGACGGGAGCCCCCTGGCTGCCCATACACATAGGAGTGGGGCCATGGCTGCAGCTTCCGGAAGCAACATGGAATGGCCCCCGACCCTGCTCCCTGGCTGGAGTGGCGGAGTGGGGCTATGCTGCTGCTTTTGGGAGATACGTGGAGCGGCCCCCGACCCTGCTCCCCGGCTGGAGTGCCAGAGTGGGACAAGTCCCAGACCCCGCTCCCCAGCGGGAGCTCGAGGGCCAGGATCCAGCCCACAGTCCATAGTTTGCCCACCCCTGAGCTAAAGAGTAACTTCCTTATGGATAGAGCATCTAAACGAGGCTTTTGAGACCACAGCTGTTAATTTAATATTTACTTGGCCTGTGAGATGTTATTTGAAATGTTCTTGCTGTCTGTGGGTGGAATTCACCCCTTGATGGTAGGCCCATGCAAGGCCCTTCTTCCCTCTGCTCTGTGGAATCCCCTTGATGTACATGTGCAGTGTGATTCAAGCAGATGGATGTGCAGGATCTACAGAGCAGCCACTGCACATTCTGTCCACTCGAGTGGTGAACTCTGCACTGACATGGAATATGCCATTGCAGAGAGGAAAAGTAAAAGTTGGTCAGGGTCCTCTGCATGGGAGTGTAGATGAGGCTGGGTCATTATTTGAGCCCAGGCTGAAATGGTGGCCATGGAGGGGCTGATCTGAAGCCTTGTAGCCTACCGTGGGGTTATGTGGGTTGATGTCCTCTCCAAACTCCACACAGGCAAATCACACAGACTTGATTATGCTGGCTTTATGCATGACTTGAGAATTCTACCCTAAAAACAAGTTATTTGATTTCTCAATTAATCATGGATCAGAAGGAGTGAGAGATGTTTCTTATTAATGTTGTGGTTAGTCTGATTTTATTTTGTTCCTAGTTTTATATTTCAGTATTAATTTTTTTATACTTCATTTTTTGTTTGCGTATGTATTTTGTCACAGTTAATTATGGTTATTTGTTGTTTCCTTTTGAACTCTGTAAAACTTCAGTGGAAATTATATATTCTTTCGTATTAAGTGATTAAGTCAAAATCAAAAATTGTCTATCCCTCATTAATCTGATCTGCAAGAAATAGAGAACAAAGCCTTTCAAATGCAAAGCTTGTACAGCTAGAAATATCCCCAGCCTTCTAAACTGACACCAAGGGCTGAAATAGAGCCACATCTCCCAGGCCCCACAATTCCCTGTCCTGAACAGCATCCCTAGGGCAGGAGTTTATCCCTCCATATGACCTTAAGAGAGGGAGAGATATACAAGTTTTGGCCATCCGTAGGTAATTTTAAAAATCAAATAAGAGGTGTTTTCTCCACCCTAGAGCCTAGAAAGAGTGGTGGTGTGGGGGCCTTTTTTTCTTGGTTGTTGCAGTGTGGTGAAGCTCTCTAAACTTTCTTCTGCCTCCAATTACTGTTATATGTAGAGTCTCAGGTAAAATGAAGGAAAGAAAATGGATATCAGTGTTCAAACATTTGTGAATCCAAAGAAAGGAAGAAAAAGAAAGAAAGAGGAAAGTTATCTTTTATCTTTGACATTTAAGACTAACAGATTGATGTCAGAGGTCACTGG
This sequence comes from Mauremys mutica, assembly GCF_020497125.1. NCBI lineage: Eukaryota > Metazoa > Chordata > Testudines > Geoemydidae > Mauremys > Mauremys mutica. Next base: position 322,497,104 of record NC_059072.1, read on the forward strand.
GTTGTCTGAACAATGTTGTGCATTCTGTGGTTTGGCTGTGGAGCAGGGGTTACTTTTGCACATGCAGGCTGGTTATGCAGAGAAAAGGATATCTGAGACAGTGCAGCAGTGGTCGGCAAACTACGGCCCACGGGCCGGATCTGGCCCACCAGCCATTTTAAATAGGCTCTTGAGCTCCTGCTGGGAAGCTGAGTCTGGGGCTTGCCCTGTTCCAACGCTCCAGCCGGGGAGCAGGATCGGGGACCGCTCCATGCATCTCCCAGAAGCAGAGGCATGGCCCCACTCCAACCAGGGAGCAGGGTTGGGGGCTGCTCCACACTGCTTCTGGAAGCAGCTACATGGTCTTGTTCCAGCTCCTGCGTGCAGGGGCAGCCAGGGGACTCCACTCTGCATGCTGTCCCTGCCCCAAGTGCCACCCCCTCAGCTCCGATTGGCCAGGAACTGCAGCCAATGGGAGCTGCAGGGGCAGCATCTGCGGATGGGACAGCGGGCAGAGCCACCTGGCTGCGGCTCTGTGTAGGAGCCAGAGACAGGCCAAGTCAACTGCTTCCAGAAGCAGTGTGGAGCAGCCCCCAACCCTGCTCCCCAACTGGAGTGGAGCCATGCCGCTTGAGGTAAGCACCGCCCGGAGCCTGGCATCCCTGAGCCTCTGCCCCAGTACTGATCCCCCTCCCGCCCTCCAAACCCCTTGGTCCCAGCCTGGAGCACCCTCCTAAACCCCAATCTCCTCATCCCCCACCCCCGCACCCTACTGCCCTGCCCCAGCCCAGAGCACCTCCCACACCCTGAACTCCTCATTTCTGGCCCTACCCTGGAGCCTGCACCCCCAACCAGAGCCCTCACCCCCTTCCGCACCCCAACCCCAATTTTCTGAGCATTCATGGCCCACCATACAATTTCCATTCTCAGATGTGGCCCTCAGGCCAAAAATGTTTGCCTACCGCTGCACTACAGACATCCTGGGCCACAGCATAAGCACTTATTTTGATTCAGTGTCAAAAGGTATTGATTTTAGTCCCCTTTCTCTAGTTCACGGTGGTTAATTGGCTTAGAGCCTCTACAGTGAAAAGAGGTCACCTCTTCATTTTTCAGAGAGGATTTAATTTCCCTTGGATAAGTCTTTTTTACATGATGAGAGTGTGACCTAGCTGCAGTGTCTCCCAGGTTTCCTTTGGCTTGAGGAGTAGGTTTCATACTCATTAGTGCTTGTTTTTCAGTCTGAAAGGTGACTTTTTTCATGCTAAAGACAGGGCACATGCTTCACTTTTGCATGCAGAGTAAATGACTCAATTTATATTGCTTGAGAGCAGATTTTTGCATCACATATTATCATGTTGTCAATAATTTTTAATTCTGTACTTCAGCCTGAAGTACACAATGGACACTAATACATTTTTAAATTAGGGACCTTGTACCACTGAGATAATTGATATTACTGGTTATTTATCATATAATGAATGCCATTCTTCCTGCTCCTTGCAGGTTCTGTGCAGTTTATGCTTTTATGTACATTTATGTTTAAAAGAACTTCCATTAGACTATTTTTGCATTTTTCAGGATTCCCACTGGAGTCTCTTTCCTTTTTTTAGTCTACTATTAAGCAATTTTAATTGCTGCAAAAAATTTAAAAAAAGTCAATCTTAAAGATTTTGGTACAGTATTTTACCAGATCTTCTACTTCAATAAAGTATGGCTTTATCAGGCAGCAACTGAAACAGTATCTATATGTTCATAATTACAATTATGTGTCGCTATTCAAACCTGTGTATGGCATATAATGCCCCAATCCTGCACTGCTCAGGACAGATAGACACCCCCCCTCACCTGCACCCACATGGAACCCCTCTGATGACCTTGGGACTTTGCATGGACATAGGGGGTTCCTAGTGTGGAACATTTTGAAGGATTAGGACCTATATCTATATTTAAATGTCTAAATCAGCACTTAGGCACCTACAAGTTCTAGATGTACTTGGTGGAAAGGAGGGATGATTTCATGGTTAATGCACTGGAGTGGGACTCAGGAAATCTGGGTTAAATTTCTGGCTCTGGTACAGACTTCCTGTGTGCCTTCCCAATCTTGTCCTATCTTGAATGTAATCGCTTTAGCTTGGCCTATCTTTGACTCTGTATTTGTACAGTGCCTAAAACAATGAAGCTCTAGTGTCAATTGGGGTCTCTAGGACAGAGGTGGGGCAAACTATGGCCCGTGGGACCGTCCTGGCCCGGGAGGCTCGCCCCCAGCCCCTCCCCTGCTGTCCCTCCTCCCGCACCCCCACAGCCTCAGCTCGCTCTCTCCACCGCCAGCGCAATGCTCTGGGCAGTGGGGCTGTGAGCTCCTGGGGCAGCACAGCTGCAGAGCCCAGCCTGACCCTCTGTGCTACATGGTGGCGGCGGCGATGGTGTGGCCTGGCTCCAGCTGGGTGGCGCGGCTGTAGTGCCACCAGATACTGGTGCTCCAGGCAGCGCGGTAAGGGGGCAGGAATAGAGTTGGATAGAGGGCAGGGGAGTTTGGGCTGGTGGTCAGGGGACGGGGGTGTGGATAGGGGGTGGTTGGGAGGAACAGGGGGTTGAATGGGGGCAGGGATCTGGGGGGGGCAGTCAGGAAGGAGGGGGGGTTGGCTGGGGCGGCAGGGGGCAGTCAGGGCAGGGGGTCCAGGGGCAGTCAGGGGACAGGGAGCGGGGGGATGTGGCTGGGGCAGGGGTCCCGGGGGGGGCCATCAGGGAAGGGGGGGTTGGATGGGGCAGGAGTCCTGTGGGGGGTAGATAGGAGGTGGGGGCCGGGCCACGACCCCCTCCCCTAACCGGCCCTCCATACAATTTACAAAACCCGATGCGGCCCTCAGGCCAAAAAGTTTGCCCACTCCTGCTCTAGGAGATAATGCAATACATATAATAATAATAATAATAATAAGTAGAGATTTCAAGACTAATTTTAGGCTTTCAACTCTTAAAGCTGTCCCTACATTGTATATATTTGGTACTATCAAGTTATATTTAGTGTGGTGGGGTCCCAGTTCCAAACGCCCCTTCACAAACCATCAGAGGCTCCTCTACTTAAATAAAAGAATCAAATAAAAGAAACTTCCTTCTCAGAAGGGCCTCATTTATTAGTCTTAGGGCTTGTCTTCACTGCAGTGTTAGCTTGAGGTATAGTTCAAGCATTGCCTCTAACCTGACTCCCATCCGCATACAAAAATCTCTAGCTCGAGTTATGTAGTGCCTAAACTCAAGCTAGCTGGCCTATAAGGGGTGTGGTTTGAAGCCTGAGTGCTGCTGTCACTCGAACTAGTAATACAGTGAGGATGCTGCTACAGGATACTTAAAACTCTTCAAGAGCCTTATCTTCATTGCTAAAAAAGGTGTATTTTTTACATTGGGGTAATTGACATACACGAGCTGTCCTGAGGTAAAAACTTAATAAAGGCTCAGGCCTTTAGTTTTACCATGAGGTAAACAGCTCTTTGCTCCTGGTGTTGACTTTGGTGAGTCTGAGGGGCCACACTGGAGAGCTGCACATACCTCATGCCCAATAAAGTAGTGCTGCAGGCACATGTGTTTAGCACTAGGATTTCTGGAGCTTTATCCCAGGGTTCTTTGCACCTCACCAACTGGAGATGCTCTATGTATTGGTGTGTAGTGTATTATGGGAGAACTTGTCTGTCCTTGCTGGACGGCAAGTGGTTTTAGCTCGCCACATTTAGCGGAGGCTTTTCTGGCTCTGCACATTCCTCACAGCCCTAGGGAACAAGCCATGGATTTGTTGGATGAGCTGATCCATGGGTGAACTTTTTATGCAATGGAATAGATGTTCAGTGAGACTCCGGGTGGCATTTCAGGAGCAGTTTCTGAAACATGGAAGGTGGCGGGACTTGTAGGGCGATTCATGGCAGACTGGACAGACATGGTACTTGCTGCAATTGCCATACATTCTGCTTCTGGTGCAGGAGAAGATCGAACTCGCACAGTGTGGTGGGAACCACATTGTCATAGATATCTGGCATGACCAGCAATGGCTCTAGAACTTCCACATGAGGAAGCAGATCTTCAGGGAGTTGTGTGAGGAGCTTGCCCTGACTCTCTAGTGCCACAATGCTCAACTTAGGGAGGCCGTACTAGTACGAAAGCAAGTTACAGTTGCTCTCTGGAGGCCGTTGCAAACCAATTTATTGTTGGGAAGTTAACTATCAGGGTTGTGGTAGTGGAGGTTTGTGAGGTGATTAATCCTGTGAAATAATAGCTGGCTTTAAAAGAATGGGGTTCCCCTACTGGACTGTGGCCATTTTGATGGCACAGGTACCCATAATTTGCCCACCAGAAGGAGCAAGCAAATATGTCTACAGCAAAGGGTTCGAATCCCTGCTTTTCAGGCCTGGGTTGACCACTGAAGTAAATTCATGAACACCAATACGGGAAGTACGAAAAGGTGCATGATGCCAAGGTGCTGAGGAGATCTGACATTTACATGCTGGGATAAAGAGGGACCTTATTCCTTCTTAATGTTGTTATCAAGAAGGTGTTGGTGCCCATTACTTATTTTGGGAGACCCCTCCTACGCACTTCTGCCATGGCTCATGAAACCATACCCTGACATCAGAGGACCAGCCACAGGAAGTTTCATTGTGGGATGGTGGTGGATTGCGCATTTCACAAGCTGAAGGCAAGATGGCACTTGCCTACAAAACCATTTGGATTTCAGTGTGGCTGACTGCAGCCATATGATTTTGGCCTGTTGCACTCTGCAAGGCTAAAGGTGAGTATGTTTGCATGGTGTGGATTCAAGACACTACTGGTTTGCAGACCCAGTATCGGCTACCAGCAAGTGCACTGATCACTTGCGCTGGGTCCAGGCAGGCAAGGGAAGTGAGTGATGCTTTGTGTGCCTGCATCCTTGCACCACAAGTTGGTGTGAACGAGCTATGATGCTGTAATGGGGGCCTGTAATGAGGTGATGATTTTAACAGTTTTGATCAACCTGTAATCAATTTTTACTGCTGTATTATACAACTGTCAACTTGTTACAGGTTTTATGCAACTGTAGGTTTTGAGAGTTTCATGTGATGTGTGAGATTTTGCAACTTAATTAAAACTTTATGACACAACTTCCTAGGTCCACCTTCCTTTACAAGAACCCACACAGCAATCTGTTGTACAACCAAACCAATTTATTAACCAAACAACGGAATAAAAAAAAAGTTAAACCATTACAGGCGTAACAGCTTCCTCTTCATAAGTAGGAAGTAACAAGTGTGCAGTGTGAAGAGAAGTGTACGCGTGTTTGTGCAAAACATTCAAAACCAGAGTAAAACAATGAAATTGTATGAACCCCAAACTCCAAGCCTCACAAGTCAATCTCACTGGTAGTGGAAGCAGCTGTCTGTAGATCTCCTCCTATTCTCCTTCCCTCTGGCAGAATGTGTTGCCTGGTTTGCATGTGGCTGCAAAAGGTTGTATGGGGCTGTAGGTTGCATGGGGATGGAGAGCACAGGGTACATTTGTCCACTCCAGTTCATAGAGTTGTCAATGGCTCAACCAACCCTAGAGTTTTCCAGTTCCTGCACTGGCTGCAGGATGTGATACCATGGAGGAGATTCTATGGGCATTGGTGAAGCTGTCAAAGGGTGCAGCTGTGGAGCTGGTACTGGAGCTGGCAGCTGCACCTTGTTGGTCACCAAGTTGATCAGCCTTTCTATGAGCAGATGGTCCTGTCCTCTATTCCTCTGCTCTTCCTTGAGGAGTTTGTTGAGCAGTCTCTCCTCCCTCTGCATGTCCTGCTCCTCTTTCACACTCTGGAGCTCCAGGTACTCTTCACTTGTGCAGACCACATCACCAAACATCGCATCCTTGTCCCTCTTGTGTTTCCCCTGCTTCTGGACAGTCCTGTTGTTGTGTATTTGGTTGTCATGGGTTTTGTTACTATGGCAACTGAGTTAGACTATTAAGGGATAGCTCAGCCGGTTTCAACTGGCTGAGTGAGCTCTCTGTGTCTGTAAATAAAATGGAGGTTTTGGTTAGCTGTCTGCTCTCTGGCCTCAAGTGATTGCTTCCTACACCGGCTGCCCCTAGGACATAACACTGGCGACGAGGGTGGGATCCTGGTGCTGCTCCAGTAACAGAAGGAAGTAGAAGTCAAGGTAAAGACCAAACAAAGAAAAAAAGCTGCTTGTTTGCACTGACTGTGAAAGTGAAACTAAAAATCATGGCTACTCTGACCAGGCCCCTGGAGCCTTTTGATGAGAATACAGAGCAGTGGCATGTGTATACTGAGCGTTTTGAGCTTTTTGGTATTGCAAATGACATTACAGAAGCGAAGAAGGTGCCAATATTCTTAACTGTTGTAGGGGCTAAAACCTACTCTCTGCTACGCAGCTTACTACACCCTGTTAAGCCTGAGACTAAATCTTACAGTGACATTGTGGAAATCCTGGGGTCTCATTTCTCCCCAAAACCACTGGTAATTGCTGAAAGATATAGGTTCCACAAAAGAGACCAAAAGGAAGATGAAACAGTTGTACAATTTGTAGCCATTTTAAAAAAGCTAGCAGAACACTGTGAATTTAAAGAGATGTTAAATGATGCCCTGCATGACAGGTTAGTGTGTGGCCTCTGCAGTGAAGCTATACGGAAGCGCCTACTGACAGAGGCTCAGCTTACATTACAGAAGGCTGTTGATATTGCTGTCTCCATGGAACTGGCTACAAGGGAGGCACAATACATCGGTGCACCCCCTAGGGTGCAAAAAGTGTCACAAGAACCGACCCACAAAACTGTGCAGAGTCAAGAATGTTACCGCTCTGGTAAGCCAGGACACCAGGCATCAGAATGCTGGTGTAAGGACCTGGTGTGTCGACACTGTGGCAAAAAGGGACACATTGAGTGTGCCTGTAAACAAAAGAAAAAGAGGCCTGTGGTCTGGCCGACAAAAAGAGGAACCTTGCATACCCTAGAGCAGACCCAGGATGATAAAGGTGACACCGCCTCACAAGAGGAAGTGCCACTGCATGTTTTGTCTTTGGCAGCGGGCTCACATGAATACTGGGTAACCCCCTTATTGGAGGGCAAACCTATACGCATGGAACTAGACACCGGTGCAGCTGTCTCGCTGGTTCCTGAGACTGTGTATAAGGAAAAGCTACAGCATCTTCCGCTTAAGGCAACAAAAACTGTTCTGAAGACGTATACAGGTGAAGCTGTGCCCATGTTGGGCACTATTGATGTTAAGGTGGAGCTCAATGGACGGGCGGCTAAATTGCCACTGTTTGTGGTGAGAGGTAACTACCCAGCCTTAATGGGTAGGTCTTGGCTTGGGAAGATTCAGCTGAACTGGGCAGAAGTGCACCGGATGACTAAAGAAGAAACCAGTCTAACCCCTATACTAAGGAAACATGCTGCTGTTTTTGGAGATGATTTGGGAAGTATGAAGGGAATCACTGTGACATTGAACATTAAACCTGGCAGTCCACCAAAATATCTGAAAGCCCGAACTGTGCCATATGCCATCAGGCCAAAAGTTGAAGCAGACCTGGAGCGCCTGGTCACCAATGGAGTCCTAATACCAGTTACCCATAGCTCATGGGCCACTCCTATCGTTCCAATAGTGAAGAAAGATGGCTCTCTCCGGATTTGCGGTGATTTTAAAGTCACTGTCAACCCAGTGTTGTGTGCAGAGCAATACCCGCTTCCCCGCATCGATGACCTCTTCGCAGGCCTGGCTGGGGGACAAAAGTTCAGTAAGATTGATCTGAGTCAAGCATATTTACAGATGCACGTCGATGAAAAGTCCCAAGAGCTGTTGACTATTGTGACTCATAAGGGGCTTTATCGATACTGTCGCCTACCCTTCGGAATCACATCGGCTCCCGCCCTGTTCCAGAGGGCTATGGACCAGATCTTGTGTGGCTTGTCAGGAGTTCAGTGCTATCTGGATGATATCCTGGTCACTGGAAGAAATGAAGAGGATCACTTAAAGAATTTAGAGGCTACCCTACAAAGACTGGAAGAGTATGGCCTACGAGTTCGCAAAGACAAGTGTGAATTCTTCAAGCCCTCTGTTGAATATTTGGGACACATCATCGATTCTGCAGGTCTTCATAAGGCCCCTGCAAAAGTTAAAGCTATTGTGGAGGCTCCCCCACCTCGAAATGTAAGCCAGCTACGCTCATTTCTAGGACTACTGAACTATTATGGAAAGTTCATCTCACAGTTAGCCACACTGCTAAAACCACTTCATGAGCTCCTTGGGCAGAACAAGGCCTGGAAGTGGACTGAAGCCTGTGATGTTGCATTTAACAAAGCTAAGGATGCATTGTTAAATTCTGAAGTTCTAACGCACTTTGATCCATCCTTACCCCTGCAATTGGCCTGCGATGCTTCCCCTTATGGAGTGGGAGCGGTCGTGTCACACATTATGCCTTCGGGAGAAGAAAGACCTATTGCTTTTGCTTCACGCACTCTAAGCAAAGCAGAAACTAACTACGCCCAAATCGAACGTGAGGCATTAGGAATTGTTTTTGGAATTAGGAAGTTTCATCATTACCTGTTTGGGCGAAAGTTTACTCTTCTTACAGACCATCGACCTCTGACATCAATTTTTGGACCCTACACAGGCATTCCCCCATTAGCTGCTAGTCGTATGTAACGTTGGGCATTGATACTTTCTGCACACACATATGAAATCAAATATCGGAAATCCACTCTGCACGGCAATGCAGATGGCCTCTCAAGGTTGCCTTTACCGGTCAAACATCAAGATAGTGCCCAAAAGGAAATCTTCTACTTTGAACAGGTAGAGAATACACCCATGACTGCTACTCAGATAAAGAAGGCAACCCGCGTTGACCCAGTATTATCCCAAGTTATGGACCTGGTGATGCATGGAAAATCTCGACAAACCTCTCCGGTCTCACCCGACCTTGTTCCCTACATGTCCAGGCGGACGGAGTTATCGGTCCAATCTGGTTGTTTGTTGTGGGGGAGGCGTGTCATTATTCCACCACCCCTGAGATCACAGATGTTAGAACAGCTACATTCCGGTCACTGTGGAATAGTGCGCATGAAGGAAATTGCACGAAGCTATTTTTGGTGGCCTAGATTGGACAGTGCTATTGAAGAGAAGGCAAAAGCTTGTATGTCATGTCAGGGTGTAAGAAATGCACCCCAGTTGGCACCCCTACACCCATGGGACTGGCCTGAAAACCCGTGGCAATGTATTCACGTTGACTTTGCGTGCCCCCTTGAAGGAAGCATGTTCTTGGTGGCAGTAGATGCCCATTCTAAATGGCCAGAAGTCTCTATAATGCAGTCCACTACTGCAGAGAGTACTATTCAAAAACTACGAGGACTCTTTAGTCGTTTTGGTCTGCCAGAACAACTTGTGAGCGACAACGGACCGCAGTTCGTCTCTCAGGAGTTTCAAAATGTTATGAAGGCAAATGGGATACACCACATCACGTCAGCACCATATCATCCGTCCACCAACGGATTAGCTGAAAGATTTGTGCAGACAATGAAAAACGCTTTGAAATCAGCAAAGGGACAACACTCCATTCAAAAGCGTCTGGATACCTTCTTACTTTCCTATAGAAACACACCTCATGCTACGACCCAGGCTTCCCCAGCCTTTCTAATGATGGGACGACAGCTGCGCACTTGCTTTGATCTGCTGAAACCTTCTGAACCCAGACAAACTGTGCAACATCAGCAGCAATATCAAGTCATCAGACGGGCACCCAGAGCAAAAGACCGAACCTTTAGCCCAGGACAGCCAGTTTTGGCTCGGAATTATACTTCCAGAGCTAAATGGGTCCCGGCCACAGTCATCACTCAAACAGGACCTGTTTCCTATACAGTCCGGACTGCAGAGAATCTTACCTGGCGGCGACATGTAGATCAGCTGTTGCCAGGTCATGCCAGTCTTCAGGACCCATCTGCAGTTGAGGGGTCTGACTTCACCCCTCCTGTTCCTGACTGTTCTCCTCCATTACCGCCGGCAGCTGAGATACCCCTTTGCCCAGCACGAGCTGATACCACCTCCTCACCTATTCGTGCTGCGGACCCTGAGCCCCTAGTACTTTCGGGTGCAACAACACCAGAAGTTCGCCGTAATCCACCTAGAGACAGAAGGCCTCCTCATCGGCTGGATCTTTAGTTAGGGCGAACCCACGGTTATGGGGCAAAATAATCCCCAGGGTTTAGCCGGGAATGGAGGCAGTCTACCCTCCTTCTCTAGTTTAGTGTGTGTTTTATTTAGGGGATGTTTTTATTAGGGGGGGAGGAATATGTTGTGTATTTGGTTGTCATGGGTTTTGTTACTATGGCAACTGAGTTAGACTATTAAGGGATAGCTTAGCCGGTTTCAACCGGCTGAGTGAGCTCTCTGTGTCTGTAAATAAAATGGAGGTTTTGGTTAGCTGTCTGCTCTCTGGCCTCAAGTGATTGCTTCCTACACCGGCTGCCCCTAGGACATAACACCTGTACTCCAGAGTTCTGGCTCAGAAGGTTGGTCCATCTAAGGTGAAAATGCTTGCCACGATAATGAAGGAGCATATTTTTTCTTTGTCATTGTGGCATGGGGAGGAAGGGGAGGAAATAATCCCCCAGATTTTACGTTCTGCATCAACATAAAGCCAGATTGCAACTTTTTATTATTTTGGAGTGCTTCTCTTATTTCTTTATGCATTGTCTTGTTCATAACCTCCTGCTAACATAGTCAGTCCATGGATTCACTGTGGTACAAGAACAAGAAGAAAGTAGGTTATGAAAATGTTATGGATTTCATTGTGACGGGATCCCCAAGGTACAACCTGGGACTGTGGGACCGCTGTGCCCCCTTAACTCACTGATCCGGGTTGTCTCTAACAATGCCTTACTGGTGACAAGCAGCAAACCCCTCCAGGTGCTGTTACCACCCGGTACAACTGCATTTGGAACGCCACACCCAGCTAGATTGCATGAATGATCCCAGAGCCACTCATGAATCACATAGAGAAAGGCACTAGCCAAATCCCACCCCCAGCATCCAGCCTTGTACCTCAGGAATATATCATCTTGCACTGCTCAAGATCCTTTCTTGAGCAATGCAATTTTATTTATTGGTTCACCACTTCATCAATGGAAAGTGGACATACACCACCTTTTGTAACCTGAGCATATTTACCAAGCACTTCAGTCAAACTAACTGGTAAGGACAAACATTAAAATAAGTGTATTGATTATAAACAGTTTTTAAGTGATTATAAGTGATAGGCAAAAAGTCAGAGTAGTTACCAAAAGAAAATAAAAGATAAAACGCAGTCTAAATTCTCAACCTTATTAGACTAAGCAATATCTGGACTAAGCAGTTTTTCTTGCCCCACTGGATACTGCAGGTTAGGTACAGTCTTTCATACACAGGCTCTCCCTGTTAGCCTTGAGACCACTCTCCTCAGCTCCAGTGTTCTCGTTGCCTTCAGCGTAGGTGGGGGAAGAGACAGGACAAACCATGGAGCCTCTGTCCTCTATTTTACATCCTCATTCCATGTGCTTAGAGAAAACAAGTCCAGATATGTCTGGTGGGCATTGCTGAGTCACCAGGCAAGGCTGAACAATTCACCTGGTATGGCCTTATGCAAATGAGTCATTGAACTGTAATTTGCTGGACAATGGCTGCTGATGGTTGTTCAACATGAGCATTGGTTATCTCCCTTGTTTTTTCTGGGAAGCTAATATCTGGACGGTTTCCTAACTCACAGCATATTTTAGTGACAACCAAGAACACAGTCTTATAACTTCGTATGCACTAATGATATACATATTTAGATAGAACCATGTCTTTTAATAGATCATAGCCTTTCCCATAATACCTTACATGGCATGCTTTATATGAAATATTACAATAATATAATACAGATAATACAAATGATGAATATGGGGGTTACAGGGTGTTCCCACAAGGTATAGAGTGTCACATCCACCCTCAGTTGAAGCAAAACACACTCTATTGCATGTACCATCCTCCCTAATGATAGTTTTGTTGAGCATAACCTGTAAATCCCTCTCTTAAAAGCACATTTTTCATCATGACAATAACAAATATGGCAGGTAACGCTTACCAGGCTTCAGTTCAGATACTGACCCTGTGCTGCATACTCTCCAGGCTGTTCCCCAGGTCCAGCTGCAAAAATAGACCCTGAATGTCCACAAGCCCTACTGGCCGAACTCTGCTGTCTGTTCCTGGGACTGAGACTGCCATGGTCTCGTCTGCTGTTACCCCCCAAACCCGTCTTACACCAGGCTGAAAACAAGGCCATCCGAGTTCAGGAGCATGCCAGAGGTGATGGTAGGCTTTGTGCTTGGGGCAGTGGAAACCCTGGTCAAGCTCCTCATAGCAGCGATGAATGCTAACATTGCCAAACCTGCCATTTCCATCCTTGGCCTTGTGGGATAGCTGCTTCATCTGCTCCCTGTACTACCCACCAGTCTGGTGGATGCCCACATATCTCAGTCTCTTTGAGATGGTCTCATAGAGATGTATATTTTTGGAGCTCATTTTATGATTATGGTCTAGAGGCTTTTTACACCTGAGGTTAATTAGAACTCCCATGTGCTCCTCCAGCCAGCTAACAGCATGCTAGCATCGTCTATGGAAGATGGAGCTGGGCTGAATTGTTCAGAAACTAGAGCAGGATGTGGAAAATGAAATAAATTCCAAGCAAGGGTATGTGAACTGGCAGGTAGCAGTGCATAGAGGGTGACTCTGAAGTGAGTAGGCAGAAGGGCCAGAAGATACAGATACAGGAAATTGTGGGAATGGCATGGCTTTGAGTGGGGATACTACAGGAGTTTGGACAAAAATGCACAGCACAGTATGTGGCAAGCCTGCAGTGTAGACCTACTTTTGAAGTATTAAAAGAAAGGATCATTTCGCGGCTGTTGTTATCATAGAAAATGGGCCTGAACAATACTTTGTATTATAGATAGGAAATGTATGCTAGCTACACTACTTGCAGCACTACAATCTCTCCCAAAACAATATTCCAAAGAGCAATTTATGAAATTATTTTTGTCCTCCATTCTGGTGGTTTGTTCTTTTGCATAATTTGGAACATCAAGTCTTTTTTACTAGTTGTTTGTTGTTGTTTGAGCTTATTTGAATAAATAAACCTTGTGATTTAATATTTGTTATGGAGATACAGTAACTGCTCCATAGTTAGGGTTGCACATAGTTCCTCCCCTGTGAGCCTTAAAAAACTTTGAGAGCTTTTTGTCTGTCAATGTATGTTAGGGTCAGAGCTGAAAGTAAGTTTTTGCTCAGAAACTCACTAGAAGGTTTTTATTTTTTTATACTGATGTGTGCCCCGTTGCTCTGCTTTTTATTTTGTATGCAGGTAGTAAAGTGAAACAAGATTTATGATCTCTTAAACACTCTCCACTGGTATTTGTAATCTGCCATCAATATAAATAGTTATTGCTCCCTTATGTCAGTTATATGTAACTGAGACAGCAAAAACCATGTAGTGGAAAGGAAAAACTACTGCTAGCCATTGACCTTAAATCTTTTTATTAGTAGTAGTAGTAGAGTAGTACTTCTAATGCATCCATACTTTTAGTATTTGGGCATGGATACATGCATTTAGAAATGCATCAGCTCTCTAAAGGAAGAGGAACAAAGCTTCCACCGTCATTATATATTTTATCAGTGCCACAACCATTTAGAGGTGGTTCAGCGTCTGAATGTAATGGAACCATATGATGAGTGCATGCAGACTAGGAATATTGATTACACATAAAATGGAGTAACCCATAATAAATGTTTTCAGCAAAAAGATTTAAATTATGTAACACACCAGGTAAAAGCCAGGAACCTTATTTAAATCAGACATTTTCACAATCCAATCTCTGTCCTTTATTATTAAAAGTAAATATACCACAAATATAATCTTTATGATTTTCCTTTCTTTTTTTCTTTAAGAAAATGAGTGTTCTTGTTTGTTTGCTATTATTGAAGCAGTTCAAGTAAGGCATAATTTAGATCCAGATTCTGCCTTCATGCATCTTCTCTTCCACCTTAACTGCAGTCAGTGCGGGTCCACAGGAAATAAATAAGGGCAGAATTTAGCCCATAAATGATCTGGCTTTGTATCTAACTAATGGTTTGATTACAACTTTTTCCAGTCTTTTCCCTAAAAAAGAGTGTGCATGTGTCATCAGAGAGTGGTAGATTTATTCTCATGCTTCTTGAAATTAGATTAATAAATATGGTACTGTACTATAGTTTGCTGTTCATTAAAGCATAAGCCAGACAAAGATTTCACTGATTAGTACAGTCAGTCATCTCTAGTTAATTTGAAATGTTTAAACATTCTAATTTTTAAAAAAATGCTGTTATAAATATTTAAGGAATTGGCTTAGAAATTAGGTGTAAAACAAATGTGCAATGCTTACTGCGTTTTAAAAGGTTTTAATTTTGTTAGTAGTGCATTGTCTTAAATCTAAAAGTGGTGTTGAGTCATTGTTACTTGCCTGCTAGCACTGCAGAATCTTAGCAGCTGCAGTTGCATATCTTTTACTGCAGTACGCTTCCTGTTGAATTAGTAACCCAATAATATTTGTTTCTATGGCCCCATCCACTCTTCCTTTCCTCAGACTCCTTCCCATCTGTTTCTGCACAGTAATATCCCTTCTTGCTTATGGGAGGGACTCACGTCTTCCAATGCAGCAGCAGATCCTTGCCAGTGTTCACAGTTGTTTCAGATGAGTATGAATATGCTTAGTCATTTTGAAAACTACAGTTTTCTATTTTCAAGGAAATGGCCATTCTGAGGATTGCTTTCATTTTATAGCAATATGATAACATTGCAGAGGGCTCTATACATTTTGCATTCATACTCTACAACTTTGTTTCCACATATCTTGATTGTGTTTAACATCTCCCAATTTCTATAGCACTGGCCAAGCCGAACTCCTTTTTCATAGCTATCCAGTCTAAATACATATTTATTTTGAAAATTAAAGTGCTATTGTACTTTGAAAAGTGACTGTAAAAATGCCATTCTCGGATTTTCATGTTTTATCATCTCAATCCAAGTCAACTGCACTCAGTTTAGAAGTAAAAAGATGTTTCTTTTAAATGCAATTCCTGCAGATTCACCCTGGGTTGTGAGAGTCAAATGAGTTCTTTCCTTCTCATATAATATATGATCATCAGTAATAAAGGTTCTGCAAGCCAAATTTTACTTGTCACCCATTATCTTCAATGGGTTTGTATAGTGCAATGATTTAGTAAACGATTTTGTTGATGTGCACAAGGAGTAGAATTCCATTCACGCTTCCAAAGCTGTGTTGTCTCTACAGTTCTAACAGGAATAAAAACCAGTAAAACATTATTTTTGTCACTAAAAATCAGAAGATAGTATTGAGTACATACCAGGAGTACTTCTGAGTCAGAAGGTACAGTTTTTATACAGTCACTTTTCAGGGATGATTCACTATTTAAAGATGTCTACCCATTGTTACATTTCAGGGAAAAAGAGTTAATCAATCATTATTGCCAACACGCAAAAAGATAAGGAACTTGGTTACAGATAATTGAATTAGCAAAAAGAGCTAATTAACCAATTTGTATCTCCCTAACACCAGATGAACTGTACCAATCCATGGATGCAGACTTGTCATTTCTGAAGCAAACTTCAAATCCAAGCTGTTTCCTGAGAACACTAACCAACTGTATTCCGCATAAGCAAATGCAATAACTTCTCTAGATGTTGACATGCTTTTTCATAACTCTTCTCTGTGTGTATTTTTGCCCTTCAAGAGCCAGGATAACTCCAGACTGATGCTGCCTATACATCTTTCTTCTGGGTGAGGGATCATGGTCTGTTGACGGGGACCACAGAGATGTCTAGTAGCCTTTGGCTCCCTAAAATAATGAGGCTAGATGATTGAGTGTTTGAAGGAAATGGAAAGAGGTAGAGAAAAGGGAACATTTGAGGGAAAATGGAGTACGAGGAGAAGAGGTGAATTTTTTGATACTATGGAGTGATAGAGGAAAAATGAGAGACAATGGAGAATGGGAATAGAAACTGGAAGGTTATTGTCCATAAACATTCAGGGTCAGTGAAGTGAGACAAAGGCTGGGAAATGAGGCCCCACATTGTGATTTTTGTTGCTTACTGTCATTCATTTTGGGAATGTGTGCTCCACACCATGGAGCTGGCATGCTGAGAAGTGTATAAGACCTCAAAACCACTGTGAAATAAGTCAGTGTCATTTCATTTTACAGATGGGTAAACTGAGGGACAGGGAGGTTTAAGTGACCTTTTTCAAGATCGTTGTCAGTGTCAGAGCTAGGAACAGAATTTAGAAGTTCTGCAGTGCCCTGCTCCAATCATGAGATAACACTGTCATTCCAATACTAAAAATCTACAACTGGAAAGCATATCTATCATAAAGAGATTATTTTGTGTATATTGCACTGTAAGTATCAGCTTGTGTCAATGAAAGCATTATAATATTGGCCATGCCTCGCTAGGAATTTTGTCTGTCCTGTTTGTTGCTTTGCTTCTCTTATTTAAAAAAATGCATAAAAAACAACTAGCTGATGACACCAATATTCTTTCAAAGCAGTAGAATTGTTGCAGATTTTGTACAAGACTTAAAATTGAGTTTCTGAGTACTTGTGATCAGTCCATATCCCATGGCAATTTACATGAGTAGGTTTCTTTGTTAACTAAAGTGTCTTGGACAAATTCCACCTCAGGAAATTACATTCCACATACGTAAGTTACATCGACTTACACACTGTCCATACCGCGCTTTGTCGGCAGGAGATCCTCTCCAACTGACACAGTTTCTGCCTCTCGCAGAAGTGGAGTAGTGATGCTGATGGGAGAGTGCTCACCCATCCGCATACCATGTCTTCACCAGACCTGCTACAGTAGCACAGCTACATCAATGCAGCCTAAAGGGGCCTAAATATGCTGGATATGGCCACCAAAGATTCTCTCTTTTCCAAGGGGCTTCCCTGGGTGGTGTAGAGCCAGCATAGCAGTTCTATGCCATTCACTTATAAATAAAGCTATGATTTTGTCACGGAGATCGTGGAAGTCATGGAATCTGAGACTTGCAAAGACCTCCATGACTTCTGCCCTGGTGGTTGGGAGTTGCAGGGTTCCGCCGCCTCCTGCAGCGGCAAAGAGCTGCCACCTGAAGCAGTGGGCCACTCCAGCCGCCGCAGATGGGGGGGGGGGTACCCTGTAGCTCTTGTCTGCTGCGGTGGCAGGGGGACCCCTGCAGCTCCCCATCTGCCACTGCAGGGCAGGGGGACCCCAGCAGCTTCCCTTCACTGCAGCAGGGCCATGGGACCCCTGCAGCCCCTGGCTGCCATGGGGGAACAGGGGGACTCCTGTGGTGGTGGCAGGGGGATTCCCGCAGCTCCCCACCGTTGGAGAGGGGGAAGGGGGACCCTGGAGCTCTGAGCCCCCACGGGTGGTGGGGACCCCAGAGCTCCCAGCCATCCCGCAGCTGCCTAGTCCATTCCCATTTTATCATGGATATTTTGAGTAAAAGTCAGGGGCAGGTCATGGGCTTCCATGAATTTTTCTTTATCGCCTGTGACCTGTCCATGACTTTTACTCAAAATATCCATGACAAAAATCGTAGCCTTACTTATAAGCCTTTCACTGCAGGGGTCTTGATTAGAGTATTGTTGCATTCTGGCTTTTCTTGATTGCTGGAACAGCCTCTTGAGGCTGATCTAACATATGCTTGAGGCTGGCCAAGGATATGAGGTAAAGTGACCTTTGCCACCCCTCCTCACTTCATATACTGAGTTTATCTTGGTCAGAACTGATAATCAGATATGCTTCTACAGATACAGATGAAGAGTACTGTATTTAACTTGTGTATATAGTGCAGATTCTTTTGAGGAGGAGAATTTTAAAATGTTGCAGGCTCTCTCACTCTGGGAATGGTAAAACTTTTTGCAGCACGTATTATAGTCTGTGGGGATAAGAAGGATTTTGCCCTGTATCACCTTGTGTTGGGATGGAATGGGTTGGGGGAATTTTGCTGTCTGTGTTTGCAGTGTTGCAGTGTGTTGGGATAGGAATTAGTTGATTTTGCTGGATGGGTTGAAGTCTGTTGGGAACGGTGGGTAGGGAATTTTGCTGTACATGTGCTAGTCGTCTGTAGGAATAAAGAGGATTTTGCTGCATGTACCGGTATGTGTCAGACTGCGGGGACAAGTGGGGCATTTTGCTGTGTTGTGTCTGTGTCCGGAATGGGGAAGATTTTGCTGTGTGTGTCACAATCTGTGGGAATGGGGAGGATTTTGCTATGGGGGTGTGTGGGGATGGGGAGGAGTCTGGTGTAGTGTGTGAGAATCTGGGGCGATGGGGAGGGGTCTGGTGTAGTGTGTGTGTTGGTGTAAGTGGGAGGATCCTGTTGTGTGAAGTGTGTGTCACTGTCGGCCCGGGGAGAGGAGCCGTTTGTCTCACGCGAGGGCAGTTCCCTGTCCCCGGTAGCCTGGTTTCCCTTCACAGCGGGAGGGGGTTGGTGACAGCCGCCTCCCCTGCAGAGATCTGTGTGTTGGCCCGTCCCCGCTGGGGGCCGCCCGTGCTCAGTCCCGCCCCCTGGCCATGTGTGGAGCCGCGGCGCCGCGTGGGGGACAGGGCCCGGCGGGTGCCGCAGCTAACGGTTCTTTGTGTCCGGGACCGCTGGGCGCGAGCGTGGCGGGGTCCAACTGTCACTGAGCGGCGGGCGCCTCGCTGAGTGACCGCGGCCGCGGGGGGATGTGAGTGCGGGGCAGGGCGGTGGGTCTGCGGCACGGGGCCGGGAGTGGGAGGCGGCTCCCCTAGCGGGGCCCTCCGGCCGGGTTCCGCTTCGGCGACTCCTCCCCGCCCGAGCGCTGCGGCTGGCGCAGCCCCACAGGGGCAGGGAGCGCGCGGGATCCCCGGAGCCTTCGCCATGCGCATCACCCCGCCCGTGCCTCCAAGGCCAGCTGGTCCTGTCCCGGTCAGAGCTGCATCCTCTCTCCCGAGAAGCAGCGTCTTTGCCTGCAAGGGCCCCGCCTGTCGGTGCCTCCCTGCGGCTCGGCGCTTGCGGGGGAAGCCCAGGCTGATGGTGCCTGGCTGAAGAGGTGAAGGATGTAGGGTGGCTAGATAGCAAGTGTGAAAAATCAGGACACTTTTTTGGGGGGGGCATATTGTGTATATAAGACAAAGCCCCTAATATCGAGACGGTGCTGATAATCGCAGGATGTCTGGTCACCCTAGGGGCGAGGTGGGACCTCTCCCTCGCTCCCCCAGCTGGGCAGGGTGAGCTAGTGGCAGAGGGAGCTCTCTCCTGCCCCCGCCCACCCTGAGCTTCTCTGTCTTGTGTTGTGCAGGTTGGCCAGGGTGACCGTGCTCCATGACTGCCTGGGCTGCAAGACATTCGAGGTGCCTCCTTCTGCGGCTGTCGGACACCTAAAGGCATTAATTAATTCAGAAACTGGGTTTCCTGTCGCTGAGCAGAGGTTGTGGCACCTTGGGAGAGAGGTGAGTGTCCTTCTCTGACCTGTGACTGGCTGCCAGACTGATATACTCTTTACATGTTGCCTTGGAAGCATCCCTGCTTTCCCTGGTGAAGACAATGCAGAGTTGAAATGTTTAAAGCAGGGGTCGGCAACCTTTCAGAAGTGCTGTGCCAAGTCTTCATTTATTCACTCTAATTTAAGGTTTCGCATGCCGGCAATACATTTGAATGTTTTTAGAAGGTCTCTCTCTATAAGTATATATTATATAAATAAACTATTGTTGTATGTAAAGTAAATAAGGTTTTTAAAATATTTAAGAAGCTTCATTTAGTGTGATCCTTTTCCTTGCTGAGTTTTCCAATGTGCACCACAGCAGAGAGTGGCTGAGGCCAGGAGCAGAGCCCCAGGCTGGCTGCCAGTACCCCAGGCCAGCAGTGGGCTGAGCAGGGCTGGAAGTCTGGACACCGGCTGGCAGGGGGGCTGGTGGCCGGAACCCCAGACCGGCAGCGGGCTGAGCCTCTCAGCCTGCCACTGGCCCCGCTCAGTCCACTGCTGGTCTGAGGTTCCGGCAGGGGTAAAAGTAACTTAAATTTCTTACAGGTACTGTCGTATTACAACCCCCCTCGGGGGGAGGAGCTCAGGGGCTGGGATGTGTGTGTGGGAGCACTCAGAGCAAGGGGTTGGGGTGTGGGGGGATCGGGGTGGGGATGTGGATGGTGCAGGAGTCAGGGCTGGGAGCACGGGGGGTGTAGGAGTCAGGGTTGGGTGGCATGAGGGGTTCAGGGCAGGAGGTTGGGGGGGTTAGGGGGAAGTCCCGGGGGTACGGGGACTTGGGGCTGGCCTGGGACAGTCTCTGTTGCGGCCGGGTTACCTGGATGGTGGATGGGTCCCTGCCCCATGCTGTTCCTGTTTCTGCCATGGGAGCTGTGGGCCAGCTGTGTGGGGGCACTGCATCTGCAGGCAAATGGGGGGCAGTGGCAGAAGACCAGGGCTGGCTCCAGGCACCAGCCCAGCAAGCAGGTGCTTGGAGCGGCCAACGGAGGGGGGGGCACATCCGGCTCTTCGGCGGCGGGTCCCTCACCGAGGGAAGGACCAGCCGCCGAAGACTGAAGCGGCGGCGGTAGAGCTGCCGCAGATAGTGATTGCGGCGTGTTTTTTTTTTTCTTTCTGCTCTGGGTGGCAAAAACGCTGGAGCTGGCCCTGCAGAAGACCCTCTGGCCTGCCCCTTCCTTCCCCCAGGGGCCGCAGGGACGGCACGTGCCTGCAGTGCCCTGGTGTCCAGCCACAGTGGCGAGAGAGGGGCAGCAGGACAGGCTGGGATGCGGACACCTCCACCGCGCCTTCCGCTGGCCCCTTTCACTTGCCTGACTGCCTGCTGCTACTGCCGCCAGCGCCAGCCTGCAGGAGCGTTCCGGCAGCCAGCAGCCCCCCAGCTGGGAGTGCGCCACGCGCTGCGCCCCAGCATCGGCCGGCTCTGGGTTCCGGCTGGGTTTCGGTTCCGTCTGCTGGCCCCTTGCCAGCCAGGGTCTCAGCCACTGACCTGCTCAGCCCACTGCCAGCCTGCGGTTCCATTCACCCAGGCTGGCAGCGGGCTGAGTGGGGCTGGCGGCTGGGACCTCGGCGTGCCATTAAAAATCAGCTTGCATGCCACCTTTGGCACGCGTGCCGTAGGTTGCCAACTCCTGGTTTAAAGCATTAAATATAATACACCTCTACCCTGATATAATGCACCCGATATACCACAAATTTGGATATAACGCGTAAAGCAGCGCTCCAGGGCAGCGGGGCTGCACATTCCGGCGGATCAAAGCAAGTTCGATATAACGCGGTTTCACCTATAAGGCAGTAAGATTTTTTTGGCTCCCGAGGACAGCGTTATTTTGGGGTAGAGGTGTATGTGCATGCATGAAGTAGCCTACTGCAAGGAAAGCATTGAGACAGTTGGTTGATGATTATTTATATTAGAGGAGAATCTGGAGCAGGGTGGATTTGATTTATACCAAATTGATTTAAATCATGATTTAAATCACTAGTCAGAAAGACTCGATTTAATCATGGTTTTCTACATAAAAGTGCATTCTTGTTGGTTGTTATAACCTTAATACATATTCTTCACAACTCACAGATAGATGTAGGTTTCATTTTTAGAAGGTACACACTATACATTTTTAACAGTGATTTATTTTGAAAACTTTTCAGATTAGTTTTACAGCTATATCAGAAAATGAATGTTTGATTATTTCATTTACCAAAGGTAATTGAAGCAGATATTTATGAAGTCATTGGGAGGTGAAATATCTCCAATTCAGCAGGTTAATCATTAATATTTGGAGGATTTTCTTGCCATGCTGTATTGGGAGGAGAACATCACCAGACAGACATTTAAATTGTTTTATTTAACTAAAACAACAACGTTAAGTATTCTGGATTTTTTTCTTCAACAGCAAACTGTCTGGTGATGTTCTAAAACTGAAACCTACATCTATCTCTCAGTTGTGAAGAATATGTATTAAGGTTATAACAACCAACAAGAATGCACTTTTATGTAGAAAACCATGATTAAATCAAGTCTTTCTGCCTAGTGATTTAAATCATGATTTAAATCAATTTGATTTAAATTAAATCCAATTGGTCACAGGTTTCTTGATTTTACTCTCCTCAGCCCTCCGTTTCCATTTTGTGGTATCTTACCAGCCGGAAAGAGGTGTTAGCACATCATCCTCTGAAATGCAACAGGAAGCCAAGAGTCTGAGCAACACTTTTTTTGGATGGCATTACTACTGAACTATGTCTTTTGGTTGGAAACATTTAGTCACTAAAGAGTCTTGCATAGTTAGTCTGATATTTTTGGTTTTATATTTAAGAATATAAATATAGGTCTTTTCTTCTCTATCATGGCAATTATAAAAGTTATTTTCAACCTTTTCAACTCTAGTTGCTTAGGGCCAGATTCTCCCACTGTTGCATACACTGAGTAGGTAGAATGATCTGCTGTAAAACTGTTTTCCCTTTACAAATAAAGTGAAGTTTGCTTTATTTATAGATGACAGATCTAGTCAGTTAAAATAATCTTGAGTGTCAGTTGTCATGGTGACAGGGCTAATTGCATCTGTGACCCGTTTTCTGGCCTCTCTGAGTGCATCCCCCCTCAGGGCTGCCGAGAGCGGGTTCGGGCCCCGGTGAACATTTTTTTCCGGGCCCCCCAGCAAGGGGCCCCGGTAATTTGGGCCAGGAAAGCTGGGCCCCGGGCCCCCTTCCAGACCGCCGGGCCCCGGTAATTTGTACCGGCTTCCCCCCACCCCTCGTCGGCCCTGTCCCCCCTTCAGTATGAGGCCTTGTGCTTCTGTCTCCCTATAGTAAAATCATGCAATTCTCCCACTCTTAGACTAGATCCCAGGCTGTGTATCAACTGTGTTACCACAATAGCTCTGACTGGGTTTGAGTACCTACTGTTCTTCTCTTCAGGAGCTTGTGGCCAGCAGTGACTCCAAACAGACATCTTAAAATGAAGTATTGTTTAAATTTAACTGTAGGAACAAAGCATAACATAAGAGAAGATGTTATTAAAACAATAAAAGGTCTACACTTGTCTATCTTATTTATAGTCATAGGTAGGCCTGTCTTACCCCAGGCACCCCAAACTCTGGAGTCTGGGTTCACCTTAGCTCAACTTTATCTGTCCCCTTAAGGAAGTGTTTCCCTTTAAATCTAGTCAGAGTCTTTGTTTTTTCTTCCCACAGGTGTTTTTTTAAAGCCCAGTTTGGTTAGAGCCAGAGCATCAAATGCTTTTGTATTGGCCTAAAAGTGTTTGCAAGGAAGTGTGTATCAGGATCCACCCCTTCCCCGTTCTGAGTGCATTTCCTGGCAAATCTGCTATTGAATTAACTCAGTATATGGATACATAAAACAACACAAAAGCCAAGTCAAGAAAGAGTATTCCTAATGTATTACAGTCAACTTCCAATCAATCATAGCTTGCATCACAAAAATAAGTCAGATCAACTAAACGCTCATGTACATGAGTCAATTTATGCGCATGAGTGGTCTCCTTGAACTCAGTGGAACTATTGTGTGTAAAGCTACTCATATTAATAAGTGTCACAGGGTAGCTGGTCCCTATACCTAACCTAAGCCCAGCTCCACTGTTGCAATTCTCTATACCTTTTCCAATTTTAATGTATCTTTTTGAGATGGAGTGACCAGAATTGCACACAGTATTAAAGGTGTGGGAATAACATTGATTTATATAATGGGATTATGATATTTCCTGTCCTATTATCTATCCATTTCCTAATGGTTCCTAACATTGTATTAGTTTTTTTTGACTCCCACTGCACACCGAGTGGATGTATTCAGGTAACTATCCACAATGACTCCAAGATCTCTTTCTTGTGTGTTAATAGATAATTTAAACGCCATCATTTTTTTCGTATAGTTGGAATTATGTGTTCCATGTACATTACTTTGCCTTTGTCAGCATTAAATTTCATCTGCCATTTTGCTGCCCAGTCACTTAGATTTGTGAGATCCCTTTATAACTCTTTGTCATCTGCTTTGGACTTAACTATCTTGAGGAATTTTGTAACCTCTGCAAACTTTGCCACCTCACTGTTTACCCTTTTTTTCCAGATGATTCATGAATATATTGAACAGCACTGGTCCCAGTACAGCTCCCTAGGGGATACCACTATTTACCTGTCCTCATTCTGAAATCTGGGCATTTATTCCTACCCTTTGTTTCCTGTCTTTTAACCGGTTACTGATCCATGAGAGGACCTTCCCTCTTATAACATGACTGTTTGCTTACGAGCCTTTGGTGAGGAACCTTGTTGATAGTTTTCTGAAAGTTCAAGTACACTATCTCCACTGGATTACCCTTGTTCACATATTTGTTGAGTCCCCCAAAGAATTCTAATATATGGTTGAGGCATGATTTCCCTTTACAAATGCCGTGTTGACTCTTCCCCCACACACTGTGTTCATCTACATGTCTGATAATTCTGTTCTTTACTCTAGTTTCTACCAATTTGCCTGATACTGAAGTTAGCCTTACCATCATGTAATTGCCAGGGTTGCCTCTGGAGCTTTTGAAAAAAAATTGGCGTCACATTAGCTATCCTCCAGTCATCTGGTACAGAAGTTAGTTTAAGTGATAGGTTACATACAGTTAGTATTTCTGCAATTTTATATTTGAATTCCTTCAGAACTTTTGGATGAATACCGTCTGGTCCTGATGATTTATTACTGTTTAATGTTTAATGTATTGGTTTGTTCCAAAACTTTCTCTATTGACCCTTCAATCTGGGACAGTTCCTAAGATTTGTCACCTAAAAAGAATGGCTCAGATGTGGGAATCTCCCTCACATCCTCTGCAGTGAAGACCAGTGCAAAGAATTAATTTAGTTTCTCTGCATTGGCCTTGTCTTCCTTGAGCGCTCATTTAACCCCTTCATCATCCACTGGCACCACTGATTATTTGGCAGGCTTCCTTCTTCTGATATACTTAAAACAATTTTTGCTGTGAGTGTATGAGTCTTTTGCTAGTTGCTCTTCAAATCCTTTTTGACCTGCCTAATTATTTTACTTGCCAGAGTTTATGCTCTTTTTTATTTTCTTCAGTAGGATTTGACTTCCACTTTTTAAAGGATGCCCTTTTGCCTTTCTCACTCTGTAGTTTAGCCATGTAGTGTAGGACATTTTTTAGTCCTCTTACTGTTCTTTTTAATTTGGGGTATACATTTAATTTGGGCCTCTATTATGGTAGCTTGTAGACATTTCACTCTTGTGACTGTTCCTTTTAATTTTCATTTAACTACCATATACTCGTTCATAAGCCGAATATTGTTGGTAAAAAAGTGAAGCCTCAAAGATCCGGGGTCGGCTTAGCAACGGGTCTACACCAAAATTTGATGATTTTAAGCTCTATGGAATTTTTGAATTGAATATCTAATACATTGTCATTTTGTTTACGTGGGGTGTCCGCAGGCATGGATCCCCTCAGCTCCCAGTGGCCGCAGTTCACTGTTCCCAGCCAATGGGAGCTGCAGGAAGTGGTGTGGGCTGAGGGACGTTCTGGCCACCACTTCTTGCGGCTTCCATTGGCTGGGAATGGCAGACCTTGGCCACTAGGAGCTGAGGGGCTCTGTGCCTGCAGATGCTCCAGGTAAACAAAACGTCTAGGCCTGCTAGTGGTTTACCCTTATGGGCCAGGAGCCAAAGTTTGCCAACCCCTGAAACATAGGGTCAGCTTATGAAAGGGTCATACAGTTTTTGCTATTTTTTCCTATCCATCTTGGGGGGTCGGCTTATAAACAAACAAGCTAATGAACGAGCATATACGGTAGCTTCTGCATTTTGGTGTCCTTACCCTTTCTTCTTTGGTATTTTTCCCTCACACAGAGATGTTAAATTTAATTATATTATGGTTGCTATTACTGAGTGTTTCAGCTCTATTCACCTCTTGGACCAGATCCTGTGCTCCACCTAGGACTAAATCAAGAATTTTCTCTCTCCTTGTGGGTTCCGGGACTAGCTGCTGCAAGAAGCAGTCATTAATGGAGTCTAGAAACTTTATTTCTGCATTCTGTCCTGAGGTGACATGTACCCAGTCAATATGGGGATAGTCGAAATCCCCCATTATTGGGTTTTTATGTTTTTGTAGCCTCTCTAATCTCCCTGAGCATCTCACAATCACCATCACCCATCACCATCTTGGTCAGGTGGTCGGTAATATATTTCTATTGCTATCCTTTTATTATTCCAGCATGGAATTTCTATCCATAGAGATTCTGTGGTATAATTGGATTCATTTAAGATTTTTATTTTATTTGACTCTATGTTTTCTTTCACAGATAGTGCCACTCCCTCACCAGCATGACCTATTCTGTCATTCCTATATATTTTGTACCTTGGTATTACAAAAAAAACGAGGAGTCTTTGTGGCACCTTAGAGACTAACAAATTTATTTGGGCATAAATAAATTTGTTAGTCGCTAAGGTGCCACAAGGACTCCTCGTTGTTTTTGGTGATACAGACTAACACTGCTACCACTCTGAAACTTGGTATTACAGTATACCATTGATTGTCATCATTCTACCAAGTTTCTGTGATGCCTATTATGTCAATATCCTCATTTAATACCAGGCACTCAAGTTCACCCTTCTTAGTATTTAGACTTCTAGCATTTGTATACAAGCACTTATAACATTTGTCATTATTTAGTTGTCTGCCTTCATGTGATGTAATTGAATGGGACTCTCTTTCATTTGACTGTCTCTCTTCAATTTCTACCTGTATTTTATCAACTTCTATCCTCTTCTCTTTACTAGGATATAGAAAATCCCAGTTAATAGAGCCTCCCCTATGGGATGTCTCTGTCCGAACTGTGTGCCCCTCTGCTCCTGTCAGTTTTCCCTCAGCCCTTAGTTTAAAAATGCCTCCTTAAAGAGGGCCCTTATTTTCCCATAGCCCTTAGTTTAAAAACTTCTCCTAAAAGAGGCTGTACCTGGGCCTATAAAGGGTTGCTAATGGGCAGTTGGGGGATAGAACTGAGACAGGCTGCTCTCTGGGGAGGGAAGCCACTTTGAAGTGGAGCTAGCTCCTATGATGGGTCCCTGGAGCAAGGGGCCAGGGGTAAGAGAAGCCATCCTAGGGCTGCCACTGCAGGAAGGGAGCAGAGTTGACTGAAATTTGGAAGCTGCCAGGAGAAGGAGTACCAGAGACCTCTGGGAGGGGTGGCCCTGAAGCCTACCAGAGGTGACCTGTTGGTGGGGGCATGTGGGGTCAAGTGCCCTTCCCCCGATTGGCCTGCCAAGGGAGGGAGGGAGAAAGGCTCTGTCCTCCTGTTGCCCCTTCCCCCAGCATGCTTGGTCCCTGTCCCTGGCAGCTGGGAACTGTCCCCAGGACAATCTGCTGGGGACAAGAGCCGAGCGACCTGGAGCCCCCTCTCCCCCCCCAGCGCATTTCCAGCTCGCTTAGCCCCTGTCTTTGGCAGCTGGGCTCAGGTGGGGGCACCACCAGGCTCTCTCAGGCAGCTGCTGTGATGCACAGAGCAGCAACCCTGAGTGGCTGGCTTGAGACATATGAGAAGCAGCTCCGTCCCACTCCCTGCCCAGGCCCAGCTTCCAGGGAGAGCAGCTGAACGTGCCGCGGAGGGTGTGTGGGGGGGGATGGCGCAGTGGAGAAGAAGAGAGCCTCCCCTCCCCTTCCTCACCCCTGCAGATGGAGTGGGGAGAGAATGGCAGCCCACGGCTGGGTGCAGGGCAGGGGGGTTGTTGGGATGAGGAAACATGTGGGGCAGATATGTGTCCTCCCCTTTGGATTGTGCTCCTCTAGTATGAGAAGGCATGAGTTGTCTATGCCTCAGGCTAAGGAAGGAGTTAAAAGACTTTTTCTATTTGCTAACATCTGTAAAGAAAATAAAACTTGCAAAAAACTGGGAGTGGCATTGCATGCTTTGGAGCTGGGAGAAGGCTGTTGCTCACAATAAGTATTTGAAAGATTCCAGGCATAAACTTTAACTATTGTAAAAGCACACTTTACAAAGATAGCATCTACTTAAGTATAACACTTCTGCCATTGAATTTTTTTATCTGCTATTGTTACAAGTAGCACTTAAAATTGCTGTGATTGAAAAGGATTTAAAAAAAAGTTTATTTTTTTGTTTGCTTTGTGCATTTGACAATACTTTGTGTATAGTCAGCTTCACTATAAAAGCATAACTATAGTCAGCTTCCCCTGATTATGGGTTTTTCACAGCACAAACAAGGAGAGAAAAAACATTTATAATGAGGAAAATATGATTTTGAAATGACAAATGTTGGCATAGAGAGTTGGGGCAAATAGACTCATATTCAGAGAGTTTAAGGTCAGAAGGGACTACTAGATTTTCTAGTCGGACCTATAACATAGGCCATTAAATTTTCTCCAGCTACCGCTATGTCGAGCCCAATATCTTATGTATAGATACAACATATCTTCCAGAAATTTATTCACTCTTGATTTTGAAGTGGCCCCACATTAGCATTCTTCTAGTCTTCTAGAATTTCCCCAGCATTCTAAGATTTGTTTAAAAATTAACATCAGTGGGCCAGAGATCTCCTCAGCCAACTCTTTCCAGACTTTTTAGATGCAAATTTTCTGGACCTGCTAATTTTAAAAATATTTATCCATTGCAGATGTTGTCATCCTTCTTAGTTACGAATGGACTAGAAAGTCTTTTATTATCCTCATGTGTGGGGAGTGAGTGATTAAGATTCTTTTCAAATAAAGAACAGAAGTATTAATTTAACACTTCTGCCTTTAACAATTTTACCATCTCGTCTTTAATAATGAGCCTATTGGATTGCTTGAATTTCTTTTGTTTCTAATATACTTTAACTCTTTATTATTCTTAGCACTGGCAGCTGTGGATTTTTCCCTAATGGCTTTAGCTTGCCTTATCAATTTTCTGCACTTTATCTCTTCTAATTCATATTGATTGCTATATTTCTCTCTTTCCCCCTTGTTAAATATTGCTTTATTTTAATTGCTGCCATCAGTTTAGCACGGAACCAGGATGGACTTTTAACCAAAGTTGTCATCTTTCTTAATTGTGGAATTGTGGCTTTTTGGCTCCTTAAAACACTCCTAATTTTCATTCACATTTTTCTGTCTGATTTTTAACCCCAAATTGGTTTAATTAATTTTTCTCATTTTTGGGAGGTTAGCCCTTTTGAATCACCAGGAATATATATCAGAGGGTGGGACACTCCTTTGCCAATACCAAATGTAATCAAGTAATGATCACAGGTCACTAGGCAATCACTTACATCCAGCTAAGTGATTACTTCATCTTTATCTGTTGCAATAAGATCCAAAGTAGTTACTTTATGAACTTCACTATAAACTGAAGCTAGTTCTAGCTAATTATTTGAAAGTTGTCAGTGGCTATTTAAAATTCTCTCTGTGAAATCATCTTTATTATTCCAGGCTCACTGAAGATATCTTACAATGTAACATCACAAATAACAGGTGTCTCACTGTAACCTATAATTTTATTTTTGGTATCTATACTATGAGTACTGGTATCTTCTCAGAGTATAAGCCAGGGGTCGGCAACCTCTGGCATGTGACTCAGCAGGGTAAGCACCCTGGCGGGCTGGGCCAGTTTGTTTACCTGCCGCGTCGGCAGGTTTGGCCGAAAGCAGCTCCCACTGGCCACGGTTCGCCATCCCAGGCCAATGAGGGCGGCGGGAGGCCGCGGCCAGTACATCCCTCGCTGTGCTGCTTCCCGCTGCCCCCATTGGTCAGTGGGAGCCGCGATCAGCCGAACCTGCCAATGCGGCAGGTAAACAAACTGGCCCTGCCTGCTAGGATGCTTACCCTGGCGAGCCATGTGCCAGAGATTGCTGACCCCTGGTATAATCTATTGTATGGATGCATACTGAGGAATTCTGTCATTTTTGAGTCAATCCCTGCCAAATGCAAACACAATCTAGCAGAAGTATAGCTATTAACGGATTTCATAGACAACTAGGCCCGGATCCTGTACAACACTCCATATGAGTGCAGAGGTCTGCATGGGCAGAACAGGGCCGAAATGATCACATTTTTCAGTTGTTTTATTGCAATATACTTTTGCTGCTCTAGATCCTCTCTCACAGAGTACTATAGTTTCATTCATTGTTCCATTGTGATATTGCTAGTTTTAGATCCAAGTTGAGATTACATCACCCATATATATTTAGGCTTAGCCGATTTATTTTCTTTTTTTAAAATATTTTTTTACAGATAACTTTGTTTATTTTTAAGCATTTTTGCTTTATATCTATTTCAGTTTTAGCAGTTGCACCAAATTATGGCTTTTAAGCATTTTTTTATTCATATCAATTTAAATTTTCACAGTTGGAGGACATTTTGGGGCAGGGTTTCAAACAATAATAATTTAATGGCAGTAGACATTGAGATTCAAACAGAACTTCATAACTGTTAAAATACAAGGTATCAACATCATGTCTAACTAAATATCCCTAGATCATACTTCTTAAGTTTTCAAACAGCATTTTTCTTACTTTACCTATTTGTAAATCTCCATTTTTATTGATGGAAATATTTTTCCACAGTTCATGTGTGTATGGTGAAATCAACAATTATAAAAATTACCAATAAAAATCTAATCCTTCCAAGCCTATAAATACTCCTTTGAGGGTATATACGCTATGTGCATCTAATATATGCATATGGTTTATGTATACAGGTCTTTTTTAACCTGTTCCTTAAAATGATAGTTATTTTCTTTTATTGTCTGTTATTTTTTGTGTCCAGTAGTGGCCCCAGTGTGCACTTTCCAAACAAAAGAAGGCACATTTGCAATCAGAATGATTTATTAAGTATCGGGGGCTATAAAGCCCTTTACAGAAGCTTTTTGCATTTCCTAGAATTTCATGTTCATAGTCATTTACTATTCTAGCTACTGACATCATTAATTCATCTGTGGAATGCTGGTTAGACCACCAGGTAAAAGACATCATCTAGGATTTATATTCTTTGCATTCTGAAAGTTAGACCTATTGCAAATTATTAAGACAAATGGAAAGAATCAAAACAGGAGAATAAAAAACATTTGGAATCTAATTCTGCCCCTACATAAATGGATATAGCTCCCATTGCAGTCAAATGAAGTTGCATTCATGTATCTGAGGGCAGAATTTTGTCCTGTATGTAACCGAAAAATATTGCACTCTCATGTCATGCACAATTGAAGACATCAGAATGATGTATTTAGAGACTAAATATTGAAGCAATGTGTTGAGACTTGGTCTCTAAATTTTAATATCTAAAAAGTACTTAACATTCTCAAAATGTCTGGAGAAAAGCCATTGCAAAGTAGTGATATTGGAGAATGTACAACATCAAAATCTTCCTTTTTTTTTCTATTTCAGTTATCTGATTGTACTAAGGTTGGAGACTGTCTGAATTCTGAAAATCATATTTTCTTAAACCTTCAGTCAAAAGGCTTGAAAGGAGGAGGTAAGATAAACAGTTGTCTGTTTACTTATATGTTAGGAGATTGTGAAACGTTTTGATTAATTCTCTGGCACAGTTCTGAGTAACGCTTTTCCTTAAATGAGTAGTGGTGCTTTCTGTTAACTTGTACATCACAGCAATCTACTCTTACTTTCTCACTACTGGGATTGTACCTAAGGAGAACCTGCAATTCAGTAGAGTGGATCATTTGGAATAAAAGAGAGGAGAGAGTCTCTTTTTAGAGAATCCATCACATCCACATGCATTGCAACTGTATGAGGAGTGGGAATTTATCTTCATTTGCGAGGGTTTGTTTTGTTTTTCCTTGCCTTTTTCTTTTTCTCCTGTACTGATGATCCCTGGCTGTTTCAGTCAGTATTTCCATTCCTGTGACAGGAGAATGGGGATAGGATTTGTCTCTCTCCGAGGCAAGACTCGTGGAGAGGTGCTGGGGTCTTTTAAGTGTGGAAGTGAATGGCTTCTGAAGGTAAGAGTTCCTTGGCGAAGGATGTGATTTGTTATTGGAAAGGAGGAGAGGCCGGTGTGGTGTTGTGGAGTTTATTTGTTTATTGGTAGTTCCATCCATGTGGCAGAAGGATGAGGATTGACTTTGATGTCCTGATGAGTGTGAGGATAATAAAAAATTGCCTGTTGGTTTTGGTGGTTTTTTCCCATCTACCTCTACTTACTTGTGTCCCAGTGCTCCCAGAAGGCATGTGGAAATTGCTCATTTCTTCCCTCCTGTTGTGTGTGTGTGTGTATATGAGATCGTCAGGAGATTTTGTGAGGATGTGTGGCCTGTGATGCTTTCAGTATGCTAATGACACTTTGTTCTATTCTTTCTGTCAACAACTTTGACAGTGCTATTGATTGTCTGACCTAGTGTTTTAGGGAGCTGTGGGGCATGGATGAGAGCTAGCTGGCAGAAACTTAATCCAGATAAATCTGACGCTGGAGGAAGTAGCCAGAATGTATGATAAGAATAATATCTCTGTCCTTGACTGAAGATATGTACAATCTGGCGGTAGTGTTGGATCTTCAGCTATTGTTAGATGATCATATAGCAGCAGTGTCAAGAAATAATTTTATCATCTGCATGTGGCCATGCACTCTCGTCCACATGTCACCCTGCCCATCAGTTCCCATCCTCAACTTCCTCTGTCTGTTGACCCAGTACAACGGTGAGATCAGACATCCCAATCCACATGTGCTCCACTTCAGGGCGTGGTATTCGGAGGGGCATCTGCTTTGGAACAGACATACTCTTTGGCTGTGCAAGACATTCTCTCCAGCAGCAGAAGGGACTCCACTAGGCAATGTTACTGAGCCAAGTAGAGATGTTTCTCTTCTTGGGTTTAGCAACAAGGAGTTTTACCAGAATTGATGGGGATCCCCCTCATCCTGGACTATGTTCTGTCATTAAAATCATCAGGTCTCACCCTCACTTCTTTGAGAGTCAATCTGGCAGCAATTAGTGTGTTCCACATCACTCCTGTGGGCATTCTGCACCAAAATATTAAAAATTATGTGCCAAAAAATTAAAAATTATGCACACATTTTAAAATTCTGCATAATTCTGCACATTTTATTTGTCAAATAAATGTGGAGGCTCCAGCATGGCATTGGGGAGCACAGGCCACTGGCTGCACAGAGGTGGAAGATCACTGTGCAGCTCTCCCCCACCCCCCTGGGATATGGACTCAGTAGTGAGGCAGCACCCGACCCTGACAGAACGCAAGGACCGGGCCTGCCCCAGGAACACCCTAGAGCCCTGTCTCTCCGTGCCAGGTGCACCAGTTGTGGGCAGGCAGGCTCAGCAAGGCAGGATCCAACGATGGAGGGGCTCAGTGTGGGGGGGGATCCAGGTGTGGGTTGAGAGGGTTCTGTGTGGAGCAATCAGGGTGCAGGTGGCTCAGTGGGAGATCCAGGTGCAGGGGGATCTGGGTCCTCAAGGGCTTGTGGGGGGGGGGGTTCTGGGTGCAACGATAATGGGACTGTACAGGAGGGTCCAGGTGAAAGTGGTTGGGGCTCAGCAGGGGGCCATCTGGGTGTAGGGGGATAGAGCTCGGCAGGGGAGTCTGGATGTGAGGGACTCAGTGGGGGTCCAGATGCTGGGGAATTGGGGCTCAGTGCGGTGGGGATCCAGGTGCGGAGGAGTCGGGCTCATTGGGGGGTTCTGAGTGCGGGAGGGTGAAGCTTGGCAGGAGGGTTTGGGCATGAGAGGATCTGGATTCACAGGGGTTGGATGGATGGGGGAGCAGCTCCCTGTATAGGGATCCCCCCCTGCAGCTGAGGAGCAATGGGTGCAGGAATGGGGGGCGGGTGAGTTTGCAGAGCTTCCTGCAGCTGGGGGAGAAATCTGGGGGTGGGTCTGACCCAGCCCCAGATGCCATGCAGGGGAAGAGAAAGTCCCATCCTCCCTGGCCCAGCCGGGACTAGCAGCTGAGTCCAGCGCAGGGTAGGAGCTGCCAGCCAGGTCTTCCCCAGTCCCGCCCCCTGCCCCACAGTGATTTACCTCTCTGCCAGCTGCCATGGGCACCCGAAACTTACTGCTGGGGAGGGTTGCTTGACCACGCTTGTGGCTTCCATTTTGCTTCCCCATCAGAAAGTCATTTTTCTGCATGGTAGCAAAGATATCTGCGGGGGACATAAATTCTGTGCATGTGCAGTGGCACAGAATTCCCCCAGGAGTACCACATGGAAGGTTACTTTGTCTTTATGCACCCGCTAACCGCTAGGTTTTAGAAAAGCCTCATCAGAACCTTTTCACCCATACAAATGGTCGCACCCCAATGGGACCTGTATCTAGTTCTCTCCATGCTAATGAAGCCACCCTTTGAGCCGTTAGTATTGTGCTCCATGTCCTTCCTTTCCTGGAAAGTTGCCTTCCTTATTGCCATTGCTTCCATGAGAAGAGCCGGTGAACTTGGAGCTATGATGGCAGACCCACCTTTCATGGTTTTCCACAAGGATAAAATCTCCCATGTCTACACCTCAAATTTTTACCAAATCTCCCAGTTTCACATCAATTAGTCCATTCACTTACCTGTTTTCTTCCTGAAACCACATGCATCTACAGAGGAACATTGACTCCTTTCCCTCAACATCCGACAAGCACTGGCCTACTTGCAGAGAATGAAACCAATCAGGAAGTCCCCTACACTGTTGCAGTAGCAGAGAGACTCAGGCCACAGGCCATCTATACCCAAAGACTCTCTAAATGCATTTTGGGTTTCATTAAACTCTGCTACTAGCTGTTGGGTCTACCTTCCACCACAGACATGTGGGCTCACTCAGCAAGAGCTCAGGCTTCAACCACGGCCTCCTTTCAGGACATGCTGCTCATGGACATATGTAGAGTGGCCACGTGGAGTTCTGTGCACATCTTTTCAGCACACTACACCTTAGTGCAGGACTCCACGGCGGATGCCTCCTTTGGCATGTCTGTTCTCCAGACGACCATTCCATCCTCCTGTTCACACCCTTCTCCAACTTAGGTATTGCATGTTAATCACCCTCAGTGGAATTCAGCAGGGACTATCACTCGAAGAAGAAGAGGAAGTTACTTGCCTGTAACTGGAGGGTCTTCGAGATATGTGGTCTCTATCTGTATTTGTCTTGCTGCCCTCTTTCCTCTCTGCTATGGATTGGTCAAATTTGCGGTGGAGAAAGAACTGAAGATGTGTTCTGTCTGCTGTTCCCTTTATTTTATTGGATGGAAACACGAGGCGGGCCAAAGCACATGGGACAGTGTACACTACTTTCAAATTCTCTGACTCCAGATGCATGGTGCTCATGTATAACCCCTCAGTGGAATACAGATAGGGACCACACATCTCAAAGAACCTCCAGTTACAGGTAAGTAACCTCCTCTTATAAGTGAAGTCGTGGGTTTGTCACGGAGGTCATGGAAGTCATGGATTCTGTGATTTTCCGTGACTGCTGTGACTTCTGCTCAGGCAGCCCCTGTGCCAGGTGCACTGGCTGCTGCTGGGGCAGTCTCGGGCCACCGCACCCCACTCCTCAGTTGCAGAGTTTGGGTGTGGGAGGGGACATGGGGTTGGGGCATTGGATGGGGTGAGGTGGGCTCTGGGTGGTGCTTACCTGGGAGTTCCCCAGAAGCAATAACATCCCCATCATTCAGCTGCTTGGGGGAGGTGTTTTTGCTGATACAGACTAACATGGATACCACTCTGAAACCTATTCAGTAGGGGTTTCTCTCCTCTTCCTTATTTGTATTTCCTAACCCTACTAATGTTGGGGTGACCTTCTCCTAGAAGTTACTATATTAATTATCTTAACTTATTATCATGTACGTCAGTTCGTTGCTATGGCACTCTTGTAGTCAGACATCTGAAGATGTTCCCATCCTAAAATATCCAAAAGCTGGTGTTGGCTCATGTTACTGTGTCTGGCTGGTGTCATTATGGACAAACTTCCTCCTTAAACACTTTATTCCCAGTTCCCCAAAACTTAGGGGTGACTGTTAGGCCATTTATCTGTGTCAAAGTTAATCGGCCTCAAGCCTTGTGCTAACAGCTGTCTTACAGGATCCAGTCTTGTGGGTTCCTTGCATTATTGCTGAATAAAATAAATGCTAAAGCAAGCTCTTGGGCTACAACACGGAGGGCTGACTTAATGTTGCACAGGGCTTAATTCTGGCATTTCCTAACTTCTGAGTGCTTGACCTTGCAACCAGAATGTTCTTTTAATGTAGTCTTTTGTGTGTAATTTCCTAGGTTTTTGAAAAAGTGAACTAAAAACCCATATTTCCACCATGGTGCAATCATATTGATGCCCACATGGTTCATCAGCAGGGTCAGAACCTTTTCATCCACAGTAAAGATTTCTGTCACTTGAGCTAATGGAGTAACTGATAGCAATGATTAGGGGTCTTCCATATGAGGAGAGATTAGAAAAACTAGGACTGTTCATCTTGGAAAAGAGATGACTAAAGGAGGATATGACAGAGGTCTTAAAAATCATGAATAGTGTGGAGAAAGTAAATATGGAAGTGTTATTTACTCATTCACATAACACAAGAGCTGGGGTCGCCTAATGAAATTAATAGGCAACAGGTTTAAAACTACCATAAGGAAGTACTTCTTCATACAACACACAGTCAACCTGTGGAACTCTTGCCATGGGATATTGTGAAATCCAAAAGTATAATTTGGTTAAAAAAAAATTAGATAAATTCATGGAGGCTAGGTCCACCAGTGGGGTAATTTAGCCAGGATGCTCAGGGATGCAGCCTATTCATTGGGTGTTTCTAAACCCTCAACTGCCAGAAGCTGGGACTGGACAATGGATCATTCAAAATTGCCCTGTTCTTTTAATTCCGTCTGAATCATCGGTCACTGTCCACTGTTAAAAGACAAGATACTGAGCTAGATGGACCATTAGTGTGACTCAGTATGACTTCCTTAGTAAGGAAGGCCCTGAAGCTGTCACTTGCCAACCCCAACAGGGTCTGTAAAACCCATTGTGTTGGTTACTGGAGTACGTTGAAGATTTGCCCCTACGTCCTCAACACTGTAATTCAGTGGTGAATTCTACCAGTGTCCTGTCAAATAAGGTGTAGTTCCTCTGAATCATGGAGCCATATTTGTGTCAAGTGTAACCTGATTGACATCTCAAGCACTGCGAACTGTACTCTTGAATGAGTCATATTCTCAAGACAATCTAATATTCGTTGGCATTGATAGATTAGGTTTTTGACCTGAGAAGTTAGCAAGAAATGTTAATCAGCCTAACATTTTCCTTCAGCTATATCACTTAGGTTGTTTCAGTTGATTTTGTGGTGCCCTCAGTGAAGTAAGCAGTATCCCAGTGTATGATAGGAAGCATCTGAACTGATTCTGTCCAAAAGATTTGCAGGGCAGCTATGTGGAATTCTTTAAACACATTCTTTAAGCATTATTGCTAAGATGCAGCCTCTAGGCAAGAATCCAGGCTTTCTATCTTGACCTTACAAAACCTCTTCTCAGGATAGAAGCCCTCAAACTCTCCTGCCCCCTAGTCAATTTACTTCATCTTGGAGCTGTCAGTATTGTTTTATGAATATCTTATACTTCTGTATAAAACAAAAAAGTCTCTGTCTACATCAGCTGGCTGTTGCAGCTTCTTGTTCTTAAATTTTGTTTTATAGAGACATTCCTGAAGCTTTCAAGGTCCTTGAATAGTGATCTATTATTCTCTTTAGAAAAAAGAATTTTTCTATACTGTTCTATAAAGATAGACATCATTATAGATCAACCTCTTCCCCACATAGTTGAGAAATCTGTAATTGTTGCCTATTATTCTATTCCTTTTTATATACTTATGCACATTATTTCACAAATTGCTTGTAAAAGGAATAGTAGTTAGAACACCAAGGTGTGACTGCTTTCCATTGTGTGGACTGGTGCATGTTCCTTGCTGGAAGCAACAGCTTTAGAATTTTGAGTTTCAAAAGTGCAGCTTGGTCACAGGCCAGAGTCTGAATCCAAGAATGTTGATACTTTCTGATGTACATCTTCAGAGAACAACTATTACACATAATTAATTCACTTTTATCTGAAGGCTGGACTAGCTTTTAATGTGAGTTAATACATTGACACTGCTTGTCAAAGACCTATATGGTTTAGGTCTCTAGGTACATGATAGTCTACCTTTCTCTACCTTGTACTACCATAATAGTAAAAACCAAGTAGGATCCTCTTGCTTATATTACCTTGATTTGAACATCAGAGGATGGAAGTAGAGTGTACTTGGGTAAGACCTTGGTTCTGGAATTTCCTTTCCCTACAGATCTGAAGCAGGCAAGGTGTGTTGACTTTTGGAGCAAGATATAAGAGCCTTCTGTTTTCACATACTTTTGTCTAAGAGGGTTAATTGTGCCATATACATATGGTTTATTGTGTGGTGGGAGCTTTTATGGCATTGGCACCTCGCATTGAGTGAATTTTAAAAAATAATTTTGTGCAACCCAGGATTCACATGATGAGTACAGTATAAATCTAAAAAAAAATCCAGTAACAGAATAACCAATTGCTTTTTCTTTGTATATTTTTAGGCCGCTTTGGCCAAACAACTCCACCGCTTGTTGATTTTCTTAAAGACATTTTAAGAAGATATCCAGAAGGAGGACAAATTCTGAAGGTATAAAATAAATTGTACTTATTGTTAAGTAAATATACCCCACAGATTAATGTTGTTTTAAACATTGTGAAATATGCTGTATATTGTTTCACTTCATGAGATGTTTATTCTGATATAAGTACATATATCTTTCCATAATTTTCCATTTTGAGGGCAGTGTCAGGTGAGTTGTTGTTTTTTAGTTTGTGGCCTATTCTTTTTGCTCATTACAAAAGAACTGTGTATTTTGTAAAAAAACATGAACAGAAACAATTGATTTTTATTGGATACTTCACTTCATAATTATTTCATGATGATTACTGAAACAAAAAGCATCACAATGCATCTTATGTTAGGTGGCCAACTGAACCTTTAAAATTTGCTTGTTACATAAATATTCTTTGCCATTGCATGTTGCAACAAATAAAATAGTAATATGAATAGAACTTAGTTTAAGTTACATTGCTTTTCTTGAATACTGTATCTGAGTAATTCCAAAAATTGCTGGTCTCCCCTCTCCACAGTGTTGATATAACTTGGAAGATTTATTATATTAATTTTTATTCTGAAACCTGTGATATTCTCTGATTACCTAAACCATGTCCTCCTGTTTAACCATCTGTCTCTCTCTTTAATGTATCATGACAGTACTATAAAGTAACACTGTTTAGATTATAAGCACTTTTAAGCACTTCAGAGCAGTGATTTTGTCTGTATTTTTATTTTTCTAGCACAGTTTTGGGGCAATACAAATAATAATGAGTCCATCAGTTCCATAGGAGCAGAAAAATATTTCTAGTAAAGAATTGAGTTGCAATAACAAGATACATGGATAGTTGTCTCTGGATGTTTAAAAATGAAAATAGTGCTCATTAAAGGTGTTGCATATTGCCAGCTCTGGAGACTGCAGGCTTATCTCTCTCCAAGGGTTAGAGTATAAAGCAGGGTCTCAAACTCCCGGCCCGTGGGCCATCTGCAGCCTGAGAGCCTCCCCAATGTGGCCCGTGGGGCTCGAGCAGTTTTGTGGCCAGGTCTCTCCCTTGGCCCCACCTGCCACCCCTGGGCGTCTGCCTGCTCGCTCCAGTGGCTGCTGGCCCCTCCCTGCGGCCCAGGGGCGGGATGGGGCGGGGCTGTGCCTCCGCATGCTGCCCCCGCCCCAAGTGCCCCTGCGGCCAATGGGACGCTGCAGAGGTGGTACCTGGGGGCAGAAGTGTGCGGAGGCCCCCCGGTCCACCCCACTTTGGAGCCCCAGGTAAGCGCTGCACCCTCAACCCCCTCCCAGAGCCTGCACCCCCACCTGCTCCCCACATACCCCCTCCTGCCCCCAAACTCCCTCCCAGAGCCTGCACCCCCTCCCCACACTCCCCCAGCCCCCAAACTCCCTCCCAGAGCCTGCACCCCAGACCCTCCCCGACCCAAACTCCCTCCGAGAGCCCAAGCTCTCACCCCTTCTGCACCCAAGCTCCCTCCCAGAGCTTGCACCCGAATCCCCTACCCCAGACCACCTCCCCCACCCAAACTCTGTCCCAGAACCTTAGGCAGGTGGGGGGTGGAGTTTTTTGGGGTGGCGGGTTCTGGGCAGCATGAGTGACATTGGCCTGCTGGGAGGATTTGACAACTGGCACTGGCCCTAAGGTAAATTGAGTTTGAGACCCCTGATATAAAGGAAAAAAAAACTATAGTCCTTGGCCTACATTACCAAACTTTTGGGATATGTCAGATAAAATGATTAGCAGTGGAACAGCCAACAGTTTTATTACTTATATTGTTATCACTAGGTTTCAGATTTCCCACCTTGTTAAGAAGAATGGGGCAATTAGAGCTTTTTTCCTCTCTGCAGACTTCATAAGACATCACCACATTGAAAAGTTTCCTTTGCAACCATAAAGGCTAGAAACATTTTTATTTATTTACTTACTTTTTTATTTCTGTTAAGTGAAATCTTAAATTGTGAAAGAACCTGATCAGAGCAATAGAGAAGATATATAGGTGATCCATTTCTGTAGCACACACTGTCCCAGTAGTGCGTCTAGGAGGAGGCCCTGACAAACATGTGTTCTGTAGCACACACTGTCCCAGTAGTGCTTCTAGGAGGAGGCCCTGACAAACGTGTGTTCTGTAGCACACACTGTCCCAGTAGTGCTTCTAGGAGGAGGCCCTGACAAACGTGTGTGTGTGTTTGTTTGTTTGTTTTAGGGGTTAAATTCCAGTATCAGAGTCCCAGCTGTGAATATTCTAAACTGAAGCTCTCAGGTGCCTGTGATCTGAGTTAGGTTCGGAAAGTTTTTGTCTATTCTCACAATGGGAGGAGAGAGGCAAGGTTTACTGCCCAGAAGCCAGGGCAGGAAGTTCTAGACCTGCCCTGTGTGTGCTGATTTGTTTGCAGAATGTTAAGGAAGTATTGACAGAAACTTCGCTGCTTTTATTTTGATTTAAGAGTTGGGAATTCTTTAAATACACAGTATCGAAATGAAACAAGCCAAAAAATGTAGTGGTTTCTTAGGAAGTGCCTTGGAAGGAATGGTATACTGCAACTATTCAAATAGATACTATAATTATTATTCTAATAATGATAGTAGTAATGTGTGTAGGAGTTTGATGATCTCTCTGTATCTTCCTGCACCATTGTTGATGATGATTATTATGAGAGCAACTAAGCAACACATGCAGCGATTCTGTTGATACATTACTATTTGCTGAACTGTGACTATTTCTCTTTCTTCTCCATCTCTCTGACTGTCTTTTAGCATGCACTTGTTGTAGTGTTGACATTAGCAAGAAGTAGTCTATGCTGTTTTTATTTAAGTTTGCCATTTGCACATATGTGGAACAGATGGGTTGTTAGAATGAAAAGTAGAGAGATTGTCTAACATCTAACTTCCTTCAAGACTGTGGTAAACATGGTTTCTTCTTCAAGTGCTTGTTCATGTCAATTCCAATCAGGTGTGTGCATGCGTATGTTCACGGCAGCCTTAGGATTTTCCCCAGCAATATCCGTCGGGTCGGCCTGGGTGCCCCCTGGAGTCGCATCTTCATGGAGCTCGATATAGGGCCCTGCCAACCCACCAACCCCTCAGTTCCTTCTTACTGCCGGTGATGGTTAGCTGGAACATCCCTTGCTCTTGTCTTGACAAGCACTTTGGCAGTGCCTGTGTATATAGCCCTTACAAGTAGTTAGTTTCGTGTTAGTTTAGATTAATTAGAGTTAGTTTTAAAGTTTTCTTTGGGAGGGTTCCTCCTCATCGCTCTCCCGGCATCGGGGCATGCTGCGGTCTCCAGGTTTCAAAACCTGCAAGGTCTGCTGCAAGTGTATGCTTAGAAATGATCCACACACTTTGTGTTTGAAGTGTTTAGAGGAGATCTGTAAGGGGTTTCACACCAGGACGTTGAAGGACAGGGATCAAGACCTGAAAAGCCTTCTGATGGAGGCTGCGCTCCATCCCCAGTCTGACCCTGGGTCAGTGGATCCTGCGCTGAACACCTCCTCCTCAATGCGGAGCACCCCGGCGCCGTCGGCATGTGAATCGGTGCCGGGGAAAGACTCTCCTAAAGACCCCTGGCACTGCCATGGCCTAAAAGAGAAACTTGAAGAAAAGATCTTTTGGTGCCTAGAAATGTATTTGATGGTCCAATAAACATAATGCATTATCTAAGGCCCTGCAAACACTTACATATGTGCTAAACCAGGGGTTCTCAAACTGGGGGTCGGGCCCCCTCAGATAGTCAAGAAGTTATTACATGGGAGTTGCGAGCTGTCAGTCTCCACCCCAAACCTTGCTTTGCATCCAGCATTTATAATGGTGTTAAATATATAAAAACGTGTTTTTAATTTATAAGGGGAGTTCGCACTCAGAGGCTTGCGAAAGGGGTCACCAGTAAAAAAGTTTGAGAACTACTGTGCTAAACTTTACTACTATGAGTAGTCCCTCCAAATGTAAGCATGTACATGAGTGTTTGCAGGATTAGGTCCTAATATACTGATACTCACACTGTTAGAATTTTTCTGTCGATTTCTGTTAGTAATGCTCTTTTGACTATATTGTCCTTTATAATAAGCCTTTTGCTTAGTAATTTAACAGTGCTGCAGCTAATTGTCACTTCCATATTATCTTGGATTGTATGAAAAGTCAAGTATGTAAATAGAAACATAGTCCTAATCACATATTGTAGAAAACCAAATATAGAAAAATAAAAATTACATTACTCATGTTTGGATGGTGGTGCAGGTCTAGGGAAAGGAGGTGCCTCAGAGTCCTATATTCTTCCTCACCTCCTTCATCCCTCAATTATTATGATTGCTCATATGTTGAAAAGTGAGCTGGATGTTGCTCCCTTTAAAGACAGTAGTTGCTGCTCTGAACGGAGCTGGAGAGAGGGGCTGCTGCAGAATAATACATGGGACTCCATACCTCCGATATCCCCCAACCCAGAGCTCAACACAATGCCCCTGCATTGCTTCTTGCTTGATTCCAGTCTGAAAGTTACAGTGTGATCTTATCCCCTTCTTCATATGTTGCATTACTGCTAGACTGCTGTGTTAATCCAGATTGTGATAGTTTAATAAGGTAAAAAATTATAATTTGACATTTTAAAAATTGTGTTTGAGTATGATAGTTGCCCTCTAAAATAAAATTCAGAAATGTCTATTTTAATTTAAGCGAATTGGAGAAAATCACACTTGTTGAAAATATATTGAAAAATTTTTTAGACAATGACCTATAATTATTTTCTATATTCAAGTTTGGAAGCCATAAGTTTAATATTAAAGTTAGGGTGAAACATAAAATTATTGTAATAACTTGGAGGTTATTTTGCTCTCAGGAACTGATCCAGAATGCAGAAGATGCTGGTGCCACAGAGGTTAGGTTTTTGTATGATGAGACTCAATATGGAACAGAATCTCTCTGGTCGAAGGACATGGCACAATACCAGGGTAAGTATATAATTTTTAGCTCATGTTCTCTAATATGTGTGTGTGAGTCCCAATGGTTCAGTAGTCTGTCATTTATGCCCTGTAGGGCACACATTGAATCCATGCACTCAAGGGCAGAATTTGACCCTTATGAACAACTGTTCAAATTTGGGTACAGCATATACTTTGCACAAATCCAATAGATAAGTGGGCCAATAACCAATCTGCATACACAAATTAAGCCTACTAGTAATCTACAATCTTAGTGCTTTAGGCTTAGGTATCTCAGGAAGAGTTAGTGATAAGTATTTGTATGGGAGTCATTCAGGGGAAATCCCAAGGTGTTGAAAGAAGTGATAGTGTTGGTAAATCATTAGTTTTACTTTCCCAGTACCCCAGCATGATAGTAGGACGCACTGGGTTGAAA
Source organism: Mauremys mutica (assembly GCF_020497125.1). Lineage (NCBI taxonomy): Eukaryota > Metazoa > Chordata > Testudines > Geoemydidae > Mauremys > Mauremys mutica. Next base: position 322,541,064 of record NC_059072.1, read on the forward strand.
ATGACAACATTCTTAATGAAATCCAGGAAATGCTAGTAGTTACCTTAAAAAAAAAGAGTGGGGGGACAGCCTTTCAGAGAATTTTTAGTTAAATATAAAAGCTACCTCTACTGAAACTGCAACAAGCGTGATTCTTTGCAGTTCCTCAGATAAATACTTAATTACAATGTGAAATTCTTTTGTACTCGTGTCTCAAGTTAGTGGTAATATACTTCTGACAATTGGTGTTTCTTTTTTTTTTTTTTATCCTTCAGCCAGAATGAGGCCCTGTGTTTTTCTGTGGGCTAGGTAGAATGGGAGGAGGGCACTTGAGGTTAAAAAAAAAAAAGAGATCTGTGAAGGAGTTTGACTGGTAGGTGAACAACAGGTAGGACTAGAGAAGCACTGTTATATGAATGACAGGTTGGGGGAATTGTACTGTAACTTTTGCCATATTGCATATTTGTTTGTATATATCTGCTTTTCTCGCCTTTTAGACTGTACACAGTTTAGGGCATGACCTTCTATTTTTGGACAGTTCCTAATACTGTGGGACCCCAACCAATGTCTTTAAGTGCTCCTAGAATACAAATAATAATAAGACAATAGTGCTTCGTAGATTTCAAGTTGGAATCTGAGAATAACTTGCAGGTTGGATCTAAGAAGTCTCACTGAGATCTGACAAAATGGCTGAGGCAAAATACTCTGAACTAGCATTTGTATAGTCTTGTATACTGGCATCACAGATCTGAGAAGTTTCTGAAGAGCTGTTCGTGTTTGGGGCACATGAATACCATCTCATGACTGAATAATTGGAGCTGAGATTATAAAAGAGCAGCCCAAACTGCCTAAATTCCCTAAGGTCTTTAATGTCTTAGTATTATACCTGAAGTCTCATTCTTACCTGGGGGAAGCTAGACTCCATACCTTAGAAGTCAAAAGTGCTTTTTGTTTTTATTTAGATAGTGCTAGTTCACTTAAGAAATTACCTAGATTTTTTAAGCTTTGGGGATTGATTTAAAGGGCATGCAATTTCCATAAAATGGCTCTTTAAGTGGATTAGTCTGAGCATTGGGATGGTATACATTAGCTAGGTTGAAAATACTTGAGAGTGGGCTTATTTTGGAATATTGTGAAGGTTGCATATTAGAATCATAGAATATCAGGGTTGGACGGGACCTCAGAAGGTCATCTAGTCCAACCCCTTGGGAGAAGAAATACTTTGGCACCAACATTAGTGTCAGTGATAATATTGGCATCAGGTGGTCTTGAAGGCAAAGGTCCCTGGTATGAGCCTGGCTCCAAAGGGACAGTTGAGAGGAGGCTTCTCTCAGAAGAGATGGAGCAGTCTCCCATTGAAGAATATACTGATAGTACGTTCCCTGAAGACCAAATTGGGTGTTCTTTAGTCTCTTGCCCAACGACAAAAAAAAAATTCCAGGAGCACATGGGGAGAATGGCTAATATCCTACAGTTTATAGCTACATAGATTCTAGGACTGGAAGGGACCTCAAGAGGTCATCAAGTCCAGTCCCCTGCCCTCATGGCAGGACCAAATACTGTCTAGACCATCCCTGATAGACATTTGTCTAACCTACTCTTAAATATTTCTAGAGATGGAGATTCCACAACCTCCCTAGGCAATTTATTCCAGTGTTTAACCACCCTGACAGTTAGGAACTTTTTCCTAATGTCCAACCTAAACCTCCCTTGCTGCAGTTTAAGCCCATTGCTTCTTGTTCTATCCTTAGAGGCTAAGGTGAACAAGTTTTCTCCCTCCTCCTTATGACACCCTTTTAGATACCTGAAAACTGCTATCATGTCCCCTCTTAGTCTTCTTTTTTCCAAACTAAACAAACCCAATTCTTTCAGCCTTCCTTCATAGGTCATGTTCTGTAGACCTTTAATCATTCTTGTTGCTCTTCTCTGGACCCTCTCCAATTTCTCCACATCTTTCTTGAAATGCAGTGCCCAAAACTGGACACAATACTCCAGTTGAGGCCTAACCAGCACAGAGTAGAGCAGAAGAATGACTTCTCGTGTCTTGCTCACAACACATCTGTTAATGCATCTGTCACGGAGTCTTCGGGCGATGCTCTGGAACTGCTCCCCACAAAGCCAGTCAGGACTTTGGGGAGCCGCCTCTTCCTTGGAGCAGACTGTTTTCAGGGCAAGAAGCTCACACGGCTTCACCTTCCTGGGTCTGACCTTGGAGCATTCAGCATATGCCCCTCCATGCGCTTCCCACAGTGAGTCCGCCCAGGTGGGGTCCTGGGGAAGCCGGAGGGTTCTGCACGCACCCCCACTTCGCAGTCAGATGTGACTCTTAGCCAGCCAGTAAAACAGAGGTTTATTAGATGACAGGAACACAGTCTAAAACAGAGCTTGTAGTCTCTTTCCCGGGCCAGGAGGTCACCTGATCTCTTTGTTCACCTTTAGCCATCTCCTTGCAGAGAGGGAAGGGCCCAGGCCATTTGTTGCCAGGAGACATAGTGTCAGCCATTTATGCACACTGGAGACTTAAGAAATGCATAGGGGAAACTGAGGCACCCACACAGTATTCAGAGGAAACATTAAGAACAGTCCCACTTCGTCACAGCATCCCAGAATCATGTTTGCTTTTTTTGCAACAGCATCACACTGTTGACTCATATTTAGCTTGTGGTCCACTATAACCCCTAGATCCCTTTCTGCCGTACTCCTTTCTAGGCAGTCTCTTCCCATTCTGTATGTGTGAAACTGATTGTTCCTTCCTAAGTGGAGCACTTTGCATTTGTCTTTATTAAACTTCATCTTGTTTTCCTCAGACCATTTCTCCAGTTTGTCCAGATCATTTTGAATTATGACCCTATCTTCCAAAGCAGTTGCAGTTCCAAATCCTCCCAGTTTGGTATCATCTACAAACTTAATAAGTGTACTTTCTATGCCAATATCTAAGTCGTTGATGAATATATTGAACAGAGCCGGTCCCAAAACAGACCCCTGCGGAACCCCACTTGTTATACCTTTCCAGCAGGATTGGCAATCATTAATAACTAATCTCCGAATACGGTTATCCAGCCAGTTAGGCACCCACATTAGAGTAGCCCCATCTAAGTTGTATTTGCCCAATTTATTGATAATATTATGCGAGACCATATCAAATGCCTTACTAAAGTCTAAGATATACCACATCCACCACTTCTCCCTTATCCACAAGACTCGTTATCCTATCAAAGAAAGCTATCAGATTGGTTTGACATGATTTGTTCTTTACAAATCCATGCTGGCTATTCCCTATCACCTTACCACCTTCCAAGTGTTTGCAGATGATTTCCTTAATTACTTGCTACATTATCTTCCCTGGCACAGAAGTTAAACTAACTGGTTTGTAGTTTCCCTGGGTTGTTTTTATTTCCCTTTTTATAGATGGGCACTATATTTGCCCTTTTCCAGTCTTCTGGAATCTCTCTCCTGTCTCCCATGATTTTCCAAAGATAATAGCTAGAGTCTCAGATACCTCCTCTGTTAGCTCCTTGAGTATTCTAGGATGCATTTCACCAGGCCCTGGTGACTTGCAGGCATCTAACTTTTCTAAGTGATTTTTAATTGTTCTTTTTTATTTTATCTTCTAAACCTACCCCCTTCCCATTAGCATTCACTATGTTAGGCATTCCTTCAGACTTCTCGGTGAAGACTGAAACAAAGAAGTCATTAAGCATCTCTGCCATTTCCAAGTTTCCTCTTACTGTTTCTCCCTCCTCACTGAGCAGTGGGCCTACCCTGTCCTTGGTCTTCCTCTTGCTTCTAATTTATTGATAAAAAGTCTTCTTGTTTCCCTTTATTCCTGTAGCTAGTTTGAGCTTATTTTGTGCCTTTGCCTTTCTAATCTTGCCCCTGCACTCCTGTGTTGTTTGCCTATATTCATCCTTTGTAATTTGTCCTAGTTTCCATTTTTTATATGACTCCTTTTTATTTTTTAGATCATGCAAGATCTCGTGGTTAAGCCAAGGTGGTCTTATGCCACATTTTCTATCTTTTCTACTCAGCGGAATAGCTTGCTTTTGGGCCCTTAATAGTGTGTCCCTTTGAAAAACTGCCAACTCTCCTCAGTTGTTTTTCCCCTCAGTCTTGATTCCCATGGGACCTTACCTATCAGCTCTCTGAGCTTACCAAAATCTGCCTTCCTGAAATCTTTTGTTACTGACTGGGGTTTTAGCACCAGAAACACCTTGTGTCCTTTTTGACATTATGGAATGGCAGACAAAGGGCGAGGTTGTTTTCCTTAATTTCCAGGTTTACTCAGTCAAATAGAAGATGTTTGACTCTTTCCAGTGTTGTCCCCACCATTATCAGAGAGAACCAGTTGTATGTATCTCATGTCCTTGGAAGGTTATCACTTTTTATTGTAGTACCCCTCTGCTGATTCCATACTAGTCTGTGAAGCCTAGAAACTCTCCAACAGTAGCAGGGTGTCCGTGACTGTTATCTTGGGTAGAGAATGGCATAAAGAGGATGCTATTGGGAGAAAAACATATTCCTCTGCTTCTTTGGCTTCTGAATGGCAAATTATCTCACTGTTATGGACTGTTATGTCCAGATATAGCTGTGCTTTTAATCCTATGCTGGACTCTTTACTGGATGACGGGAAGCAGCTAACAGCTTTGTTGTTGAGAGTAGAACATTAGTCAGATATACGCTCAGAGTATTTTGGCACCTCAGACTCTACTGACAGAGCTATGGCCACTAGTGTAGTTCTAAGGTTGTATTCGTGGCTCAGATCATCAGGGCTGGCACTAAAATCACAAACATCAATAGAGGATCTCTCCTTGGAGGGTTCAGTTCTTTACAGTGATAAGACAGATGGGACTCTAGAAAGAATCAAGATCAGAAGGGTTAAGCCTGATCCTTAGGGTTTTCCCAGGCATCTTCTTCAAAAATGAGATTTTTTTCTACTTCCCTCTGATAGCACAGACAGTCCTGTCTGTGCAGCAGTAACAGAGAACACAGTCTCAGAGGACATGCTAGCCTTTTGCCACTGTTGGGTCTGCTCCTGCTTAAAGACCACAATACAGAAGCAGGATCCCTCCCTGCATATTCTCTGAGAAACAGCAATTTTATTGGAATGCTATAGAGCCATGAGTCTCTCTCTGGAATTAAAACCATGTCTCTCATTGTTTGACAATGCGTGGTGTGAGATTACCTTGGATTATTGGGTGTTAGAGTCCATTGGAGATGGTTACTCAATCCAGTTTCACACCAGGTCACCTCACTTTCCAGTTCCCTCTCTCTGGGGACCCCTCTGATGAGAGACTCCTCTGGAAGGAAATAATCTCTCTTCTGTAAAAGGAGGCTATAGAGGATGTTTCCCTCCAGCACCAAAGGAAGCGATTATATTCTAAATATTTTCTAATATTCAAGAGGGAATATTGTCTGAGACTCGTCCTGGACCCAAACAGTATTGTTACAGTCTAGAAGGAATTTTACCTGGAAGCATCACAAACTAAAGTGGACAAGGCTTTTGTGTTGGGTAAAGGATACAGGCTTAGCCGTGTATTGGCCAGAAGCCCCTGCAATTTTAGCATTTCTCTTTCATTTAAAATCACAGAGTTTAGCAGCACCTTCCCTAAAAGTGGATCTAGCAGCTATATCTGCCTATCACATGTTGATTAAACACAAGCCTCTATTCTCTCACTTCAAAGTCTCCAGGTTTCTCAAGGGAATGACTAATGTGTTTCCCATTGTTAGAGGTCCTTTTTCAGACCGCAACTTGAAGCTGCTTTTAACAATGTTAATGGGCCTACCCTCTGAGTTCCTGTCTTGAGCTTCCTTAGAACAGCATTTGTAATGTCAATTACCTCTGTTTGAGAGGATTAGTGAGCTCATTGCCTTCATGACTTCTCCACCTATTCCAGCTTTATGCCTAAGAATTTCATCTGTCACAGTATGTCTTCCTCCCTGTTTTCTTCCCCAGACCTCATGCCCATCCACAAGAGATCTGTTTACACTCTTGCCTGGACAGGACTAAGCCCTTTAGAAAATCTAATAGACTGTTGCCTACAGGGAAAGGTATAAGGTCCAATCTAGAGGTAAACAGACTCTTTCATAATGGATTAGGAAGTATATTGAACATTGTTGTTCTTTAGCCAGAAAACCATTACCTCTGGGTTATAGACGCACTCCAGTCCCCCAGAGCTACCTCTGTATCTTGTTTGAGACAGGTCACCATTGCAGAGATTTGCAAAGCACTAACATGGAGTTCTTTTCCTAAGTACTATTCATGGGACTTGAAATCTGATCTGATGCTCAGTTTGGCAGAGTAGAGCTAGAGTTTTAGCCTACAACTCCTCACTCACTGTCCTCTAATGGGGCACACTACTTGCTTATCTCCCATAAGTGGGAATGCACAGAGGCCCTCAGAGAAAGAGGGATTACTTACTAGTAATTGTTGTTCTTCGAGAGTTGTCTCTGTGCATTGACATTACCCACCTGCCTTCCCTCTGCCTTGGAATTCTTTGTATTTCAGGACTGTGTGGGTTTGGGAGGAGGAACTGGGGTGGGCTGGGGGGCATGTTCTCTTATATTAAAAGGAAATTAGCCATTGGAACAGTTTGCCTAGAGTTGTGGTGGATTCTCCATCACTATCAATTTTTAAAATGAAGACTGGATGTTTTTTTCTAAAAGATGTGCTCTAGTTTAACTAGGAATTAATTCAGGAAAGTTCTGTAGCTTGTGATATACAGGTGGTTAACTAGCTGATCACAGTGGTCCCTTCTGGCCTGGGAATCTATGTAGAGGGGGCTGATGAGATCATAGCGTGACAGTATTATTGCACTCCCGCAACTGACACAGCTTTTCTATACAGTTCCGCAGTTTGGCTAGAGGTGCAAATCCTATAAGTGTGAATGGATAGAGGCAACTTTACTAGTGATGGTTGCTTACCACTAAATATAATTTTTGAGAGTGTTGCTTCTGTGTATTTCAGACTACCTGTTCATTTTCTCTTGTTCCTTGGGGGTCATAGATTTTAAGGCTAGGAAGGGACCATTAGATCCTCTAGTCCAGTGTTTCTCAAACTGGGGTCGCTGCTTGTGTAGGGAAAACCCCTGGCGGGCTGGGCCGGTTTGTTTACCAGCCCCGTCTGCAGGTCCGGCCGATCACAGCTCCCACTGGCCGTGGTTCGCTGCTCCAGGCCAATGGGAGCTGCTGAAAGCGGTGCGGGCTGAGGGACTTACTGGCCGCCGCTTCCAGCAGCTCCCATTGACCTGCAGCGGCGTACTGCGGACAGTGGGACCCGCGATCGGCCGGACCTGCAGACGGGGCAGGTAAAGAAACTGACCCGGCCTGCCAGGGGCTTTCCCTACACAAGCAGTGACCCCAGTTTGAGAAACACTGCTCTAGTCTGATCTCCTTTATAACACAGGCTATAGAATTTCATCCAGTTACTCTTGCATTGAGCCTAGTAACTTGTTTGACTAAAGCATATTTTCCAGAAAGGAATCCAGTTTTGATTTGAAGAATTCAAATGGTAGAGAATCCACCACTTCCATTGATAGCTTGTTCCAGTGGTTAATCACCCTCACTGTTAAAATTTATGTCTAATTTGAATTTGGCTGGCTTTAACTTCCAGCCAATAGGCTCTTGTTCTGGCTTTCTCTGATAGATTAAAGAATCCTTAAGTACCGAATCACCTCCCTGTGAAGGTACTTACACACTATAATCAAGTCATCTCTCAAATTTCTTTTGATAAGCTAAACAGATTGAACACTTTTAGCAATTTTCCAGCCCTCCAATTCTTTTTCTTGCTCTTTTCTACACCTTCTTCAGTTTTTCAACATTGCTTTTAAAATGTGGACTCCAGAACTCCATGTGCTACTCCAGTATTGATCCCACCAGTGCCATATACAGATGTAAATTCACCTCTCTACTCTTGGTCACTACTTCCCTTTTGTACATCCAAGAATTGCATTAGCTCTTTTTGCCACAGTATCATACTGGGATCTCAAGTTGAGTTGTTTGTCCACTATGACCGCTAAATCCTTTTCAGAGTCTCTGATTTCCAGGATACAGTCCTCCATTCTGTACATATGGTCTACATTCTTTGTTCCTAGATGTATGCCCTTGTGTTTGGCTATATTAAAATATATTTTGTTCACATGGACTCATCTTATCAAATGATCCAGATCGCTTTATATGACTGTCCTTTCCTCATCATTTATCACTCTGCCAATCTTTGTGTCATTTACAAATTTTATCAGCACCGATTTTGTATTTTGTTCTCCAATAGGATTCTCAGAATTATTGAAGGAACTGAAGTGGTTGGGGCCACACAGCTCTTTTATAATCTAGGTTCAGGACATTCAGTGTTATAAGAGGATTCTTGTATGACCTCCATAGTCACTGCTTTCCTGAAGTTTCCTGAAGCTCTTTCTCAACATGACTTTCGTTTATCTTGTATGACCGAAGAGGGTAGGTAGTAAACCAAAATTATATGGTGTGTGTTAAAATTTTCACGGAATCTAAAATAATCCAACAAATCAGTTGATGGATTTGTGTCTCTGAGGAGAAAGAGAAGAAAATATGTTGTTTAGGGTTTTTATTTTGCAGAAGTTCCTCTTCATCTCTTTGGACTTTCCCAATAGATTTTAGTTTCATTTCTCCAATACCAGTTTGAGTTACAGCTTCCTCATTAAATTTGCACATCTATAGTTACATTCAAAAATACTTTCTTGATTTAGTAAATTTACTTCCTGGAAATTAAACAGGTGGACCTAAGTGTGCTATTTTTGAATTGCCTTACGTGTGCCTATTTATTTTTTAGGGCCAGCACTTTATGTATACAACAATGCAGTTTTTACCCTTGAGGACTGGCATGGCATACAGGAAATAGCAAGAAGCAAGAAAAAGGATGATCCCCTGAAAGTTGGAAGATTTGGAATTGGGTTCAATTCAGTATATCATATAACAGGTACTGTGTGTAGCTCCTTTAAAAATAAAAATATTAACATTAAGATTTGTTTAATCTCATATACACATCAAACATAAGGATGCTGGCAGGGTGTTCTCTGGGTGAAGTCCTTGACATTGGAATGCACTTCATCCACCCATGCTCCATCAGAGTCCATCTTTTTTTAATCTTCTGGGCATGCTATAAAGTCCATATATTTTCCATGCTTTTAGAGGGAGTGTAGGCTGAGAATTGGAGAGGTTTATTTTATTATTGACACTATATTTTGCTGGTGATATTAATGTGGGGTGAACAATCCTCTATGTTGTATTATTTGAATTGTGCATTTTTAGTTTATGTAACTGATGCCCAGAGCATAGGATGGATGTTTAACAGATGTCTATAAATTTAAATAAGATACAATAAGCGAAGACTGAAGCTTTGTGCAGTTTGATTTTTGTCCTGTATATATTTAAGGGAAATATGAAATAGAGATAAAAAACAATGCTAATTTTGTCTCATACCAAAAAAGTACTTTTCCATCGTATAACCATCACATGCAATTTACTATTTAACAGGAGGACGTTCACATTGTATAAAGTAAAAAATACCCTAGTATACTGCTAATGAGTCATAATGTGCTCCTCTTCCACAAGCTGGTAGCACTTAACTGTGGGCATCTTTTTTTCATTTGGATCTTTTAGTACTGTAGAGTGCTTCCTAAATTCTGTAGGATTGTTTTACCATTTCATTTGATAGTCCTTTCTTTCATTCATATATGTGCATTGAATTAGTACGTTCTATGTAGAAACCTGGATACAGATTTCTGCCTTCTTCTCTTAAAAATTCATACATTTTTTGACTTGCACCCCTAAAATGTTGCAATTCAGTACATTTATTTGTATTCTGTTGTGGTTATGCCACATGGAAAGATTAGCAGTTATTCGTTCTGTTGGATTACATATCAATATAATACCGGATTATTATAATATGAAGCTGGCATGGCAAAAGAAAGGCAAGTATAGACAACTGGTGTTTGATATCTAGATAGTATTTCGTTTCTGAGACTAGCGTGTCAAATCTTTGATCAAATAAAGTTTTGCCCTTTGTCATTTATCTCTGTTATGCCTTCCATAAACGGCGCCTGTCATTGTAAGATATTTTTATATAGTATTGTCTCTACTAGAGTATGAATAGTTGACCATTAGTAGGATTGGGTTTTTGATAAATAAGGGCAATTTATAATTTTAAAATAATAATTTAATTGATTGTAATGGCTAAAGCTGTTTAAGGTATGGATAATGTAGAATATTTTGGGGTTATTCAGATTTGCTGTTTGGGGTTATTCATATTTGTTGGATTTCACTTGTGCAGATGTCCCTAGTATCTTCAGTGGTGACCAGATTGGAATGTTGGATCCCCATCAAACACTTTTTGGATCCCATGAATCAGGCCAGTGTTGGAATCTAAAAGATGACAGCAAAGAAATTATTGAATTTACAGACCAGTTTGCACCATTCATTGGTGTATTTGGTAGCACTAAGGAAACCTTCAAGAATGGAAACTTTCCTGGTACATTTTTTCGTTTCCCTCTTCGCCTACAGCCTTCGCAGCTGAGTAGCAATCTGTACAACAAACAAAAAGTTCTGGAACTGTTTGAATCCTTTCGAGCAGATGCAGATACAGTGCTGCTGTTCCTGAAAAGTGTGCAAGATGTTTCCTTACATGTTAGGGAGGCTGATGGAATTGAGAGACTGGTTTTTAGAGTAACTGCTAGTGAGAATAAGGCCTTGAAACATGAACGACCCAATTCCATCAAGATTCTAGGAACTGCAATAAGTCAATATTGTAAAGGGGTTCCAAGCAACAGTGTAACGTGTGTGACATATCATGTAAATATAGTCTTAGAAGATGAGAGTGTGAAGGATGCACAAAAAACATCTTGGTTAGTATGTAACAGTGTGGGAGGTCGAGGAATATGCAATGAACTGGATTGTTTGGCTGATGACTTGAAGTTTGTCCCTACTATTGGAATAGCCATGTCCTTATCAAGTAATGGGGAAGAGAAAGGAGCTGTAGCAGAGTTTTCAGGAAGAGCATTTTGTTTTCTTCCTTTACCTCCTGGCGAGGAAAGCAAGACTGGTCTCCCAGTTCATGTTAGTGGTTTCTTTGGCCTGACTGACAATAGGAGGAGTATCAAATGGCGAGAGTTGGATCAGTGGCGAGATCCAGCAGCTTTATGGAATGACCTCCTTGTAGTGAATGTTGTCCCAAAAGCATATGCCACTCTCATTTTGGAGGCTATCAAGCGAATGGAGACTGAGAAAAACTCAGATTTTCCTTTGACAGCTGAAAGAATTTATAGACTATGGCCTGAAAAGAACAAAATCAGGGTACACTGGAAACCAATCATAGAACCTCTGTTTAAAGAGTTGCTCCAGAATGCGGTTATTTATTCTGCTAGTAGTGACTGGATAAAGGTGGAGCAAGTGTGCTTCTCAGACATGGATGACAGCTTGGAATATACACAAACTGTCCTCAACTACCTCCAGAGCTCAGGGAACCAGATTGCTACGGTACCAGCAAATATTGCTAGTGCAGTTCATCTTACTGTATCTAGCTCTAAAACTGTGAAAAAAGTGACTCCTGCTGTAGTGCGGCAGGTGTTGAGGAAATCTGGACATACTGGCCCTGCTAATGAAAAGCTTCATCTCTTGGAATTCGTGCTTACTGATGGAGTCTACAGTGAACTTATTGGATTGGAGCTTCTGCCATTACAAAACGGAAATTTTATTCCATTTTCCTCATCTGTGTCAGATCAAGATGTAGTTTACATAACCTCAGAAGATTACCCAAGGTATATTTAACATTTTACATATATTTTGTTGAAACACATTTTAAATATTTTTAAGTACTACAAACTGTCACCTGCTTATGAGTAGTGCATTTAGAATAAGCATACCACAGTTTTTAACATAATAAAATAATGCATAAAAGGAACCCAAGATTAAATTTTATATACTTCTGTATTTGAAAGATTTGAAGATTAGTTGCTGTAAGAATTTATAACGAATTATCAAATCTCGTTATAAAATATACACCAAGTAGCTTTTCTCAAACTAGCTTTCTTCTGGGAAACAGAAATAAGAGAAGGCTGAGGACATGCATTCTAGTGGAGCAGCAGTTCAAGGGATCTGTTAGTGGCCTGGCTAAGGCTTTATTAAAATGAAAGCTTTAGATGACACTAGTCTTTTCCTACCTCCCTTAGCTGTTACTGTGAGGTTTAAATTAGATACAGGAATGGTTAGTTTTACAAAAAATACAAGCTTTTAAAAAATGTATTGCACAGTCAGTTTAGTGGCTCCACATACTGGAGGCAGTAACTAGCTGTGATGGTACTACACTTAAGATCATAAAATACTGCCTTGCTTCTCTGAATACACAAAACAGAACAGGAGTACTTGTGGCACCTTAGAGACTAACAAATTTATTTGAGCATAAGCTTTCGTGGGCTACAGCCGACTTCATCGGATACATAGACTCGAACATACAGCAAGAAGATATTTATACATACAGAGAACATGAAATGGTGGAAGTAGCCATACCAACTGTAAGAGGCCAGTCAATTGAGATGAGCTATCATCAGCAGGAGAAAAAACAAAAACTTTTGAAGTGGTAATCGAGATGACTCATAGACGGTGTGAGGATACTTAACATGGGGAAATAGATTCAATTAGTGTAATGGCCCAATCACCTTCTATGGGTCATCTTGATTATCACTTCAAACTTTGTTTTTTTCCTCCTGCTGATGATAGCTCATCTCAATTGATTGGCCTCTTACAGTTGGTATGGCCACTTCCTCTACCTTTTCATGTTCTCTGTATGTATAAATATCTTCTTGCTATATGCAAAAGAATAAATGGACATAAATCAATCATCAAGAATTGTAACATTCAAAAACTAGTAGGAGAGCACTTCAGTATCCCTGGACACTCAATAACAGACTTAGAAGTGGCAATTCTTCAACAAAAAAACTTCAAAAACAGACTTCAACGAGAAACTGCAGAACTGGAATTAATTTGCAAATTGGACACCATCAAATTAGGCCTGAATAAAGACTGGGAGTGGATAGGTCACTACAAAAAGTAATTTCCCCTCTCTTGATATTCAACTCTTCTTGTCAACTGTTATGAGTAGGCCACTTCCACCTTAATTGAATTGACCTCGTTAGCACTCACCCCCCCACTTGGTAAGGCAACTCCCATCTTTTCATATACAGTGTATATATATATCTTCCTACGGTATTTTCTACTCCAGGCATCTGATGAAGTGAATTTTAGCCCATGAAAGCTTATTCCCAAATAAATTTGTTAGTCTCTAAGGTGCCACAAGTACTCCTCATTGTTTATACTATAGTTAGTAGTTCTGCAATTTCATATTCCTTCAGAACCTTTGGTGAATACCATCTGGTGACTTATTACTGTTACATTTATCAGTATGTTCTGAAACTTCTTGTATTGACGTGTTAGGGTGGGACAGCACTTTGGATTTGTTTTCCCCCCCCGCCCCAAATTAGCTCTGATGTGAGTATCTCCCCCACATCCTCTTCAGTGGAGACTGATGCAAAGAATTCATTAGCTTCTCTGCAGAAGCCTTATCTTCCTTGAGTTCTCTTTTAATACCTTTGTCATCTAGTGGCGCCACTACCTGATTGGCATGCTTCCTGCTTCTGATGTACTTAAAAACTGTTGTTTTTTGTATCTTTAGCAAGTTGCTTTTCAAATTCTTTCTTGGACTGCATTGTTATACTTTTACACAATTAACCTGCCAGAGTTTGTGCTCTTTTTTTTATCCTTACTAGTAGACAAATTTTAAAGGATGCCTTTTTGCCTTGAATGGGCCATTTATCCATGGTGGCATTCTTTTGGTCCTCTTATTTTTTTTTCTGATTTGGCATATGCATTTAGTCTGAGCATCTGTTATGGTGGTTTTTATATAGTCCCCGTGCTGCTTAACCCTTGTGACAGGCCCTTTTAATTTTTGTCTAACAAACATCCTCATTTTTGTGTAGCTGCCCTTTTTAAAGTTAAATGTTACTGTGGTGAGTTTTTTTGTATTATCTTCCCTACAGAGACATTAAATGTAATTACATTCTGGTCACTATTATCAAGCAGTTCAGCTATAGTTACCTCTTGGACAGATCCTGTGCTCCACTAAGGACTAAATCTAGAATTAGCTCTCTCTTTGTGGGTTCCAGAACTAACTGCTTGAAGAAGCACTTGTATATGGTATCTAGAAATTTTATCTCTGCATCATGCCTTGAAGTGACATTTACCTAGTCAATATGAGGCTAGCTGAAGTCACTCATGATTATTCCGCTTTCTGCTTTTGTAGCCTCTCTGACCTCCCTTTGCATTTTACAATCACTGTCATCTGGTCAGGTGCTCAGTAGTATGTTCCTATTGCTTTACTCCTTTTATTTAAGTATGGAATTTCTATTTATAGAGATTATGATACAATTTGTTTCATTCAAGATTTTTACCTTATTTGACTCTGTAGTTTCTCTAAAATATAATGCCAGTCCCTCAACAGCACAAGCTACTCTGTCATTCCTATAGATTTTATATCCTGGTATTATCATGTCCCACTGATTATCCACCAAGTTTCTATGATGACTGTTATAGCAATGTCCTCAATTTAATGCTAGGCACTTTTGTTCACCCATTTTAGTATTTAGACTTCTAGCATTTGTATATAAGTACTTGTAAATTTTGTCAATATTCAGTTGCTTGCTTTCACATGTTATATTTAAATTGGACTCTGTTACATTTTACTGTTCCTCACTGCCTCCTATCTGCACTTTACCAACTTCTTGCCTATCCTCTTTACTAGTATACAGAGTTCCCCCTTTAATAAATTCATCCCTGAGGGATGTATATGCCTGAACCATGTGTTACTCCACACCTGTTGTCTTTTCTCCAGCCCTTAATTTAAAAATTCCTCTACAACTTTTAAAATGGTACATGCCAGTAGTCTGGTTCCATTTTGGTTAAAGTGGTGTCCATCCCTCCTCTATAGGCCACTGCTTCCCCCCAAAGGTTCCCCAGTTCCTAATAAACCTAAATCCCTCCTCCCTTCACCATTATTTCACCCACATACTGGCCCCTTGTGTGGAACTGGAAGACTTTCAGAGAATGCAACCATGGAGGTCATGGACTTTAATCTCTTACCTACCAGCCTAAATTTGGCCTCCAGAACTTTTCTCTTACCTTTCTCTAAATAACTGGTACCTACATGTATCATGACCACTGGTTCTTCCCCAGCACTGCCTGTAAGGTAATGTAGGGTAACTTGAAGTGTTGTGGCTTGTGACATGAAAATTGACTGTCTGAAGCATAAAATCTATTCATCCAACCTTTAACATGGTTATTGGTGGTTTACAATTATTTGTTGCTGGTGATTTCAGAACCAGGAAGAGCACAGCCTGACTTTCAGGTCCCAGATGATGTTTTCAGTGCTAGCATTTACATACCCTACATCTTTATACTCTGATATTAGTTCACTGAGAGACATAGAACCCTAGAAAGCTATTTTAAAAGTCTCTTTCTAGAGTATAACTACATTTAAATCAGTCTTAATGTCTTCAAGTTGTAAACCTGGTATCTTTAACAAGAATGCTCTTAAACCACCTGTCAAAAGTACAGAGTAGTTAGAGGTTAATTTTCTTAGGATTCTCTGTTGCTATATACATATTTTGGTTTTATTAAGAAAATACTGCAAAAAGAAAACTATTCAAAATATATAGGCAAGTACATATATAATTTGTTCACAGTATTTGAAACTATAGAGCAACATAAATGCCTTGGATAAGGATACTAAGATCACTACTTCTTTGTTTTCAATGGCATGCTAGGTCCCTTTTCCCAGGCCTTGAAGGAAGATTACTTTCTGATGACCTGAAGCCTCAAGTTCTAACTGCTTTGAAGGAAGCTGCCAAAAGCCGAGGTAATATTCAGTTTTTTTTGTGTTCTCATCCTTACAAAGAAAACAGATTGATGATAATAAGATTAAGAAGAAATTGTGCGGTTTGCTTTGCATAAGAGCCATTGTTTTCTTAATCTAATTAGGAATTAGGATAGTTCAGGGAGGCTGATTAAAACCCACAATTAAAAGAAATAGGGCTGTTAAGCGATTAAAAAAATGAATTGTGATTAATCACACTGTTAAACAATAATAGAATACCATTGATTTAAATATTTTGGATGTTTTCTACATTTTCAAATATATTGATTTCAATTACAATTCAGAATACAAAGTATACAGTGCTCATTTTATATTTATTTTTGATTACGGGTATTTGCAGTGTAAAAAAAAAAGAAATAATATTTTTTCAATTCACCTAATACAAGTACTGTAATGCAATCTCTTTATCATGAAAGTTGAACTTACAAATGTAGAATTATGTACAAAAAAACTGCATTCAAAAATAAAACAATGTAAAATTTTAGAGCCTTCAAGTCCACTCAGTCCTACTTCTTGTTCAGCCAATCACTCAGACAAACAAGTTTGTTTACATTTGCAGGAGATAATGCTTCCCGCTTCTTGTTTACAGTATCACCTGAAAGTGAGAACAGGTGTTCTCGTGGCACTTTTGTAGGCGGCGTCGCAAGATATTTACATACCAGATGTGCTAAAGATTCACATGTCCCTTCATGCTTCAACCACCATTCCAGAAGACAAGCCTCTGTGCTGATGACAGGTTCTGCTTGATAACAATCCAAAGCAGTGCAGACCGACGCATGTTCATTTTCATTATCTGAGTCAGATGCCACCAGCAGAAGGTTAATTTTCTTTTTTGGTGGTTCGAGTTCTGTAGTGTCTGCATCAGAGTGTTGCTCTTTTAAGACTTCTGAAAACAAATAATATAATAATAATAATTGGAGATATACCAATCTCCTAGAACTGGAAGGCATCTTGAAAGGTCATCGAGTCCAGCCCCCTGCCTTCACTAGCAGGACCAATTTTTGCCCCAGATCCCTAAGTGGCCCCCTCAAGGATTGAGCTCACAACCCTGGGTTTAGTAGGCCAATGCTCAAACCACTGAGCTATCCCTCCCCCCTGAGCTATCCCTCCCCCAAGCTTCACAACTCGTCCCTCTCAGATTTTGGAAGGCACTTCAGATTTTTAAACCTTGGGTCAAGTGCTGTAGCTATCTTTAGCAATCTCACATTGGTACCTTCTTTGCGTTTTGTGAAATCTGCAGTGAAAGTGTTCTTACAATGAACAACATGTGCTGGGTCATCATCTGAGACTGCTATAACAGGAAATATATAGCAGAATGGGGGTAAAACAGCAGGGGACATACAATTCTGCCCCAAGGAGTTCAGTCAGAAATTTAATTAATGTTTATTTTTGTAATAAGCATCATCAGCATGGAAGCATGTCCTCTGGAATGGTGGCTGAAGCATGAAGGGGCGTACAAATGTTTAGCATATCTGGCACATAAATACCTTGCAATGCCAGCTACAAAAGTGCCATGCAAATGCCTGTTCTCACTTTCTGGTGACATTGTAAATAAGAAGAGGGCAGCACTATCTCCTTTAAATGAAAACAAACTTTTTGTCTTAGCGATTGGCTGAACAGGAAGTAGGAATGGGTAGATTTGTAGGCCCTGAAGTTTTTACATTGTTTTGTTTTTGAGTGCAGACATGTAACAAAAAAAATCTACATTTGTAAGTTTCACTTTCACGACAAAGAGATTGCATTACAATACTTGTAAGAGGTGAACTGAAAAATACTATTCCTTTTGTTTATCATTGTTACAGTGCAAATATTTGTAAGCAAATATAATATACACTTATTTCAATTACAACATAGAATACAATATATATGAAAATGTAGAAAAAATCCAAAATATTTAATAAATTTCAATTGGTATTCTATTATTTAACAGTGCAATTTAAACTTCAATTAATCGCGATTAAATTTTAAAATCACAATTACTTTTTTTTAGTTAATTGCGTGAGTTAACTGTGATTAATCAACAGCCCTAAAAAGAACATTATTTTTAAGGCTAAACTGGGCATGCAAAATCTGCTAAGCTTCTCATACAAAAATAGATACAATTTGCAATCTGAATGCAAAATAACACAGGTGATACTCAAAAACTGTCAAAAAGGAAGGAGAAGAGAAGAAGGATGAAGATTTACAGTCAGGTAGCACATGGTTACTCAGTAACGCGCACACACATCCTGAAGTGTCTATAATCATTTTAAATACCCCCCCGAGGACATTATAGCCATTGACTGTCATGTTCTTTTTCGAGTGATTGCTCATGTCAGTTCCAAGTAGGTCTGTGCGTGCTGCGTGCACAGTCGTTGGAAGGTTTTTTCCCTAGGGATACCCATCAGGTTGGTTGTGGAGCCCCCTGGAGTGGCGCTCTTATAGCGTTGTATATAGGTCCCTGTTAAACCACTGCCTCTTCAGTTCCTCCTTACTGCCAGTGATGGTCGTTGGAGCTACTTTGTTCTCTTGTTTTGGGCAAGTGCTTCTCCTAGCGAACGTTTATTCTTGTATTGTGTATAGTTCTGTGTAGTATAGGTTTTCTAGTGTTCTAGTTAGTTAGTTCATAGACTAAGTTTCTGTTGGGGGTTATCTCCCTCCCCTTTTTTCCCACTCCCCTTCAGGGACCAGAGGCACGCCTTGGTCTCAAGGCTTCAAACCTTGTGGGTCCTGCAAGAAGCTTATGCCCAGGGGATATCCTCACGACTTTTTCTTAAAGTGCTTGTGGGAAGCCCACCAGACCGACAAGTACAAGACCTGCAGGAACTTCCGCCAAGGATTAAGAAGAAGAGAGACTTAAGACCTAAGCTTCTCCTTATGGAGTTGGCTTTCGCTCCCCAGTCCGGCTCAGACTGTGTTGGGATCCAAGCCCAGCACTTCAGTGCACCAGCCCCAGTGAGGGAAGCTGTGGCACCGGCAAAGGATTCAGGGTCCAGAGACACACGCACCACCACTCTCTGGCACAGAAGACAAGTTTGGTGACCTCTCAGCACTGATCTCACTAGCCGGTGCCACATAAGAAGCAGAGAAGAACCGAAAGGGGGCACTTGCCGACAGTCCGAGCAGTGGAGCGCAGCGGTGCCCGTGGAGTGCGTCCCATGTTGGGACACTCAGCTCCTGCTCAGGAACAGCTGGTACTGTCCAGTCTGGCTGCCCAGGTGGAACTGTTGAGTCTGGTTCTGTTGGACTCCCCAGGACGGGAGAGCCAAATGGTGGAGTTGGACAAGCTGTCCACTTCTGACATGTCAAGGCCGCCAAGGACCCCATAGAGATGGCAACCCAGCACCAGCAGCACCAGCACTGCACAGGGGGACTGGACTTTCCCAGGGCAAACTGGCCATGTTGCGGCACCAGTTGCACTCTCCTCGGCACCAGTTGCCGGCACTATCCCACACGGTACCGCTGTGGAGTCTGAGATCAGACTCGTCCTCAGAGTTGGAGCTGGAATCATACGTGTCCAGATGTAGCTGGGCCAGTCTTGTCGCTCCAGGAAAAATGAGACACGACAACTCCTGATGATGCCATGACCACCGCATTGGCAGGTGCCTGCTCAGTGGCCGTTCTAGACCCCACGGGTGTATCATCAAGCCCAGGGGCCAAGCTTTTGATTCCTTTTGGTTGCCTCGGACAGATGGGGGCCTCCATCTGCCTCCATGGTGAGGGAACCTCCAAGGGGTTTGGAGCCCAGCACCCAGGCCAGCACTGAGGTCGGCACTGATGCCAGTGTTGAGGCTGGCATTGACCCTGGCACTGAGTTTGTGTCCGGCACCACATCTGCCACTGTACAGTAAGTACCAGCACTGGATGACCTCCATGAGTTGGAGGGTCAGGAGGACCCTGTGCCCATTATGGCTTCTTCATCCTCCTCCCCAGACGAGTCAGTAGCAGGCTCTGCCTGTTTACCGGCTTTGAGCAATAGAGCCCATCAGCAGCTGCTCAGAAGAGTAGACCAAAATCTGGGCTTGCAAACAGAGGAGGTGTCAGAAGAAATGGACCCTGTGGTGGACATTTTGATGCCAGAAGGTCCTTCCAGGATGGCCTTGACATTGATCAAGACCATCCACAATACTACCAAGACTCTCAGGCAAACTCCTATTTCCATTCCCCCTACAGCTAAAGGAGTGGAAAGGAAGTACTTTGTACTCTCCAAGGGGTACGAGTACCTTTTCAACCACCCTCAGCCAGGCACACTGGTTGTGGATGTGGCCAATGCCAAGGAAAGGCAGGGTCACCAGGGCTCCACAGCAAAGTCTAAAGAGGCAAAGAAGCTGGAGCTCTTCGTCCGTAAGATCTATTCCACCAGGGGGCCCCAGCTTCGAATTGCCAATCAGCAGGCAGTCCTTAGCCTCTATAATTTTAACTCTTGGAACTCCCTGTCCAAGTTTAAGGAGCTACTCCCATCTGACTCCTGGTGTGACTTTGGGGCTGACCCAGAGAAGGCAAGACCATTGCAAGGACGTCCTTGCAGGCTGCATTAGAGTCGGCAGACTCGGTCACCACACAATGTCCATGGCCATTGTCCTACAGCGCAGCTCGCGGCTGCAAGTCTTGGGTCTCCCTCTGGAGGTCCAACAGACTATACAAGACTTGCCATTTGATGGCTCGGATCTCTTCACAGAACAGACAGACTTTAGGCTCCATAGTCTTAAGTACTCTAGAGCGACCTTAAAATCCTTGAGGCTTCATATGCCAGCCCTGCAAAGGAAACATTTTAAGCCTCAGCCCCTGCCTCACTTCTACCCCTCTCAGCCGAGGCAAGACTACAACAGGAGATGGGGTAGAAGTAATAGGGGAAGGAGGCCTCCACAATCCTCCTCCACCCAGGGCCAAGGCTCAGTGAGACAGTCGCCGGCTCCCAAGAAAAACTTTTGAAGGTGCGCCTGGGGGCAATGCACCAGCCCATATCCCGGATCCTTACCCTCCTTTTGTGAACCGTCTGTCCCATTTCTACTGTGCTTTGCCTCAAATATCCTCAGACTGATGGGTCTTGAGCATGGTAGAATTGGGATATTCTCTCCAATTTTGTACCCTCCCAACCACCTTTCCTGTCCCTCTTCAGGGACCTTTCTCATGAGAGCTTCTAGTGCAGGAGATGCACGCTCCTACAACTCAGGATGCTGGAAGAGATACCTATGGAGTTCAGGGGCAGGGGATTCTATTCCCATTACTTCCTAATCCCCAAGGCCAAGGGTGGGCTCCGGCCTATTTTAGATCTGCAAAACCTCAACAGATTCATGAAAAAGTTGAAGTTTCACATGGTGCAGTCCTCAGTTCCCTTTATCCTGGACTACTTACTTCACTTGAAACAAAAGGGGCTGGCAGTCTCGTCAATAAAGGCGCACCTGGCGGCAATTTCGGCTTTGCAGCCTGGCTCAACAGGCCACTCAGTGTTTGCTAACCCTATGGTTGCCATTTCCACAAGGGGTTGGACAGACTGTTCCCCAAGTAAAGCAGCCGATCCCTCCATGGGATCTTAACCTGGTGCTCTTAAGGCTCATGGCCCCCCCCTTTGAGCCCCTAGCAACATGCTTGGTGCTCTACCTTTCTTGGAAAGTGGCTATAACATCAGAACCTATTGGCTATAACATCAGCTGGGGGGTGTCTGAGATCAAGGCTCTGATGTCCGAGCCCCCTTATACTGTGTTTTAAAGGACAAGGTACAATTGCAGCTGCACCTAGCTTTCCTCCTGAAGATAGTTTTGCAATTTCACACGAATCAGGATACCTTTCTGCCGGTATTCTACTCTAAGCCGCACACCAGCGACAGGGAACACATGCTCCATTCCCTGGATGTCAGAAGGGCATTAGCCTTTTACATCAAGCGAACAAAGCCGTTCGGGAAGTTGACACAGCTCTTCATCTCTATTGCTGAAAGAATGAAGGGTCTCCCTGTTTTGTCCCAGAGAGTCTCTTCTTGGATCATGGCATTTATCAGAACATGCTATGACCTAGCAAAGATTCTGGCCCCAGCATTGACAGAGCACTCCACAAAAATGCATGCTTCATCTGCAGCCTTCCTGTCGCAGGTCCCCTTTCAGGACATCTTCGGGTCTGTGACGTGGTTGTCCATCCACACCTTTACCTTGCACTATGCCATCACACAACAGGCTAGAGACGATGCCACATTTGGTAGAGCTGTGCTACAGTCTGCAACTTGGTGAACTCCAACCCCTACTCCGGGGGACTGCTTGGGAGTCACCTACTAGGAATTGACATGAGTAATCACTTGAAGAAGAAAAACGGTTACCTACCTTTCATAACTGTTGTTCTTCGAGATATGTTGTTCATGTCCATTCCAAGACCCACCCACCTCCCCTCTGTCAGAATACCTGACAAGAAGGAACTGAAGAAGTGGCGAGTCAGCAGGGACTTATATACATCACCATAAGAGTGCTACTCCAGGGGGCGCCACAGCCAACTCAATGGATACCGCTAAGGAAAAAACCTTCTGATGATCATGAACATGGCACACACACACCTACTTGGAAAGGACATGAGCAACACATCTCAAAGAACAACAGTTACGAAAGGTAGGTAACCGTTTTTTCCCCACTCCAGTTAATGTGTTTGAATGTGTGTGCAAGTGCATATGTAAACTATCAGTAACAGTACCAGTCTTTTGGTTATAGTGGACATGCCAGGCCTCGCATTCTGTGAGATATTAGATTAATAGATTTTTAAGTCCAGAAAAGACCATTATGATTAGCTATTCTGATATCCTGCTAACAGAGGCCAATAATTTTCACCAAGTGATTCCTGTGTCGAGTTCATAAGTTATGGTTAAGCTACAGTGTATCTTTTAGAAAGATGTCCAATCTTGATTTAAAGACTTCAAGTGACAGAGAATGCACTACGTCCCTAGATAAATTGTTCCAGTGGTTAATTAACCTTACTGTTAAAATTTTGTGCCTTATTTCTAGTCTGATTTCATGTGGCTTCAGGTTCTAGCTATTGGATCTTGTCATGCCTTTATCTGCTAAATTAAAGAGCCCTCTACCATCAGAAATCTTCTCCCTACGTAGGAACTTATAGGTTGATCAAGTCAGCTCTTAACCTTCTCTTTGTGGGAGAAAAACGAGTCCTCGCTCTGAGGTTGGTTGCAACATGTCAGAGGCAGTTTATTCTCAAGCTATATTGCAAGGGGGAGAGTGCACAACGGTAGGTCTCCCAAAAGATAAACAGTTTGGGCAGGCATTTATACCTTTTGTTACATACAGTAATGATCACCAACTGCATTTTGTTTATACATATTCCTTCCTGATATCGTACTTTTCTCAGCAGTTCTTGCTATAGTCTGTGTTCCATTCTTACCTAACACAAGGTCAAAACAACCTCTCTTACAGTTCTTTTCCACTCGCCCAGGCCCTGTCTGGAAGTCTTGCGTTATTAGCTATTAGAGTTAGCCTGACTCTTGCTCTTCCTACAAGACTAAGATGTCTGCGCTTTTTCCCAGCTTCCACATCTTGGATAAATTAACTAGATCAAGCTTCTTTAATCTCTTATTGTAAGGCAGGTTTCTCAGACCTTGAATCATTCTTGTAGCTCTTTTCTGTAGAGCTAGGTAAATAACTGAGTTTTTTGATTTGCTGGCAGTTCTGAAAAATTGTAAAAAAAAAAAGAAAGAAAGAAAGAAAAATTGGGTTGGGTTGAACCCAAACTGAAAATTCCAAAAACATGTTGCTAAACAAAATGGTCTACAGTTTTTTTTTCAGTCAAACAAAGTGGTTTTTTGGACCTGGGTTAGATTAACAAAATGGTGCATAAGTGGTGGTACCTCCCTTTAGAACTATAGCCCAGTGGTTTGTTCATTCACCCAGGATATGGAAGACCTGGATTTTAATTCCCTCTCTACTTGATGTGGAGAAGGGATTTGAACTTGAGTCTCCTTCCTTTCAGGAAAATACCCTAACCACTAGGCTATGAGAGATTCTAGGGTGGGTCTCTCTCAAGCTCTTCTGTTGAAGCTGTTCCACTGTGTATAAATAATCAGTCACTGGAGCAGGAAGACTGGAATCTAGGTTTCACACATCCCAGATAACTAAGTGTCCAACAATTCTAATTCTCTCTCTGGATTACTTATACATGGTGGAACACCTTCAGCAGGAGAGACTGAGAGAGACCTGCCCAGCAGGTCCTGCCTCAGCAAAGGGGGGCTAGACTAGATGACCTATTGAGATCCTGTCTGGGCCTACATTTCTGTGATTCTATATACCAAAGTGAAGTGGGTGAAGCAAGTTCAAATCCCTTGTTCACATCAGGAAGAGAGGGGAACTGAACCTAGATCTCCCAGATCCTGGCTGAGTGCCGTAGCTGTTGGGCTAAAGATTATGAGGGAAGCTGATTTTTTTTTCTGGATGACTGTTCAGAGAATTCATGTAAAATTCATTAATTGTTTCAGGTCAACTCAAACTGTATTTTTCAGTGAATAAGCTATTTGTGAAAAAATTTCACCTGGCTCTACTTTTCTGAATCCTTTCCAATGAATCAACTTTTTTTTTTAAGGTGTGGACACCAGAATTGGACCTAGTATTCTAGTAATGATCACAGCAGTTTGTTGTCTTTGATATTCTTCATCTGTCTCTTCTCCTTGACATCCTCTATTCTTTTAGCTTCCTTGACTCTGGACTCTCTTGTTTTTTCTCTAATCTCTTTTGTCGACTTTTCACCATTTCCTTTGGTAGCTGTTCCTTCTCCTCTCTCCCGCTGAGTTGAAGTCCTCAAGGGTTCTATCATTGGGTGACCTGCACCACTTGCATGGGTTTAATGATCACGTCTATGTTAATATTTTCAAATATAGCAGAAATAGATGAGATGTACAGACAGGTGACAAAATGATTAACAGCTTGGCAAAATTTCCATACGAAGAGAGACTGGAAAGGTTGGGACTGTTTAGTTCACAGAGGAAATAAGTATGAGAGAATTATTAATAAGATAGTTATACAAAATAATGATTTACCTTCTCTTTAATATACACAAGTGCTCTTATTTACTCTTTCTCATAATACAAGAGCCAAAGGACAGCCAATGATAATGAAAGCCTGGAAATTTAAGATTGATATAAGGAAATATTTCTTTATATAACACATTTAGCTCATGGAATCTGTTGCTACTAGATTTCATTAAAACCAAGAGTTTGGTGGGAGGTAGGCAGATATGACTACTACTTATTCTGCTAAGACATGCTTGTTTTACTTTTTCCTCATCCTCTAACTTTACCAACAAATCTTGTTTCAACTATTTGTTGTGTTCTATTGTAACCCTGATTGTAAATTCTTTGGAGCAGTGACTATTTTTAAATAAATATTTGTACTGTGCCTCTGTCTTGATTGGTATTCTAAGGTGCTACACTAATATAAATAATAATTGGTGAGATTTGAGAAGAATTAAACATTTTATATGGATGAGAACATGCACAGTTACATGAGACGGTTAAAAAAATTAGAAGTAGAGAAGAGGGGAGGTGGCCACGGGAGGCCCCCAGTTCCAAGCCTCCCAAGAAGTCTGGGGGTAGGACCCAGGGTAGGACCCCCACAGTCATAGTTTCCTCCACGGGAGTTGGGAATGAAGACCTGAAGTGATGGTCAAAGGGAAACAGCTTTCATTCTGTTCCCCAAGACTTTCCACAAGGCTGGTGAGAAAAGCGGGAATAGCACCCAGAGGAGCCTCCCCCTCTCCTTTACCGCACGATCCAACCACAACACTCCAAATTTAGTATCTCCTTTAATTTTCCTTTGATCTCCAAATTTCAAGCTGAAGAACCCCCATCCCAAAATACAGTCCCATTACTGGCAGATGCACATTTTAGCGTTGTTTTTTTTAAAGCAATTTTGCTAGGACTGAAAAGGAGATGATACATTTTAGATGAGTAAACATCTAAATGAGGATCAGTGGCAATATTTGAACATATGCTTATTGCTACAAGTATAATCACAGATTTACAGGTGGAGAGAGAAAAATCCATGGGCTGCATGAGGACACTTCGTATAATAGTTCACCTAATTTTGTAATGCTGTCTATCAAATCTATATATCTCCAGATGTTTTGTCCTGATTATTGAATTTACAGTTTTTTGCAATATGGAAATTATTTGCATCATTGTAGTTTTCTGACTCTTTCTGTGATGCATTTATAGAAGTACATATACCATCATCTTTTACACCTTTGGTTCTTATATTCAACAGGCCACCTAATATTTAGCATTTCTCCTTTCTAGTGTTTCATCCTACTAGTATTGCTTCAGAGAAAACACATGAACATTCTTGTACATGAATATGATGGGTAGACTTCTTCTGTAGAACCTTAAATCCTTTAGATCATTCTTCTGAACTCCAGAGTGGCCCACTTTGCTCTTCATGACTCTTTTGCCATAAATTACTTTTCCTTCTAAGGCATTTACAAGGTCATAATGTACACATGATACAGTAAGATCTGTTCATTTATCTTTTGGCTGGTTCTAAAATCCCAACTGCCAAGAATATCCCTCCACGTGACTATGCAAACATACAAGAAACATGTTCTTACATCTTCTTTCTAAAGATGGGGTGGGTTCCACCACTGGTGTTGCACAAAAAGATCCAAATCCATTTTCACTCCATAAAGCATATTCTTTTATTGTAAGAGGCTGATTGTTACTTTTATATTTAGCATGATCATGTGTAAATCACTAGCATTTTGAATGTTTTCTGAAAAATGGATTTGATTATATTCTAGCCCAACAGCTTCTCTGGGGATTTTCAGGTAGGATTACTGATTGAATATTTTGTTGGATTGAAGTGTGGCATTTGTGTGGCTTTGATGATTAAATGTTCTCTCTGCCTCAGCTTCCATATAAACAGAAACTGGATAACTTACATAGTTAAGCCTAATAATTCAGAAGATGATAGTGTTGGGACTCATCGTATAGAAGACATAATATTTTAATGAATTTATATTCATTAATTGATGCCAATTGTTTAAATAAACCAGTGCATCCCGTGAGAATTTTCAGAATTTCTAAATGGTATCAAACTTTTATTCTATAAAATTGGCAAAATAATTTGAAATGTCAATATCTGAGCTACATGTTTAAGGTGTGAGGACTGTACATTCTAGGAGCTGCATGCAATTAAAGAATTAATTGGAAGTACCTATCAGCTGGCATACTTTAATCATTAATCAACAGCATGAACATTTGTTTTTTATATTAACTTTTTATGTTCAATAAATATTTAAGAGCTTGCACTAAAATAATAGGATTTTAGTTTTGATTTTAGGAGAATTTCCCCCTCCCTGCCCATCTGCCTTAAATTTCTGTCCCTTCTGCTAGTGCTGCTGCCTCTCTCAATACTGCAGCACCAAGGAGGGGGGAATAGCTTTTGACAGCCTGAAGGAGGGAAAACTTACTGCTTCCAAAAATGTTTTTGTTAGCCACTTCCAAACTAGGAGACAAGTAGTTGGTGGTGGAAGTACTATCCAAGGCCGTGATCAAGTGTCTTGATGTTTTTGGTCTTTTGGCCTCGAGATGAAAACCTTGTCTGTGTCTTGGGAACCTTGAAGTAAAAAATTATCTAAGTTGTATCTCTTTCCATCTCACCCTCCATGTTGAGACTTTGAAAGGAGGTGGAAAGAAGTGAGATTTTAAGCTTTTGCTGATCACGTTGATAGCCCGACCCTGTGGAGTCAGATTCTCCTCTGAGATTATGGGAGATGGCTGAAAAGTAGGCAGTCTTGCAATGGCACGCAGAATTTAAAGACCCGTATTATCATACATGTATGTACAATTTATATTCTCATCAATATTCAGTTCTGCATAACAGTTGTAACAGCTTCATTCTTATCAACAAAGACAATTATATAGCAACATACTTGATTTACTTGTACCTAGGGGCATTTCAAAGATAGACAAAGGGATTCTGCTAGCCCATATACTATTATGTATGACTGTATGTATTCTTCATGTTGTAATTAGTAACACATATCTACATGTCTACACTATGAAATTAGGTCGAATTTATAGACATTGATTTTTAGGAAATGATTTTATACAATCGATTGCATGTGTACCCACTGAGTGCATCCACAGTACTGTGGCTAGCGTTGACTTTCAGAGTGTTGCACCGTGGGTAACTATCCCACAGTTCCCACAGTCTCCGCTGCCCATTGGAATTCTGGGTTCTGCTCTCCTGCTCTTGTCTTGATAGTGAATTTCACTATGTTGTTTGTCATGGCTTTCGGGTACGTGTGTTCTTACTCGGGAAATGTGCGCGGTGCTAACAGTTGTTCTCCACCGAATCCGCTGCAACTCTGCTCTCCTGGTGCCATGAATCCACCTCGCAGGTCCTCTCATCATTCTGTATAAATATCTATTCTCGTGGCATCTGTCGACATCCACTGCTTCCTGCTCTCCTGCAGACGCCATACCACGGCAAGCATGGTGCTCAACACTGCTGCTGTTGTGAGCATTGTAAACACCTCGCACATTATCCTGCAGTATGTGCAGAACCTGCAAAAGCAGGCGAGGAGGTGACGACAGTGCGATCACAATAGTGATGAGGACATGGACGCAGACTTCTCTCAAAGCACGGGCCCTGGCAATTTGGACATCATGGTGGTAAAGGGGCAGGTTCCTGCCATGGAATGCTGATTCTGGGCCTGGGAAACAAGCACAGACAGGTGGGAACGCATAGTGTTGCAGGTCTGGGATGATTCCCAGTGACTGTGAAACTTTCGCATGCGTAAGGGCACTTTAATGGAATGTTGTGACTTGCTTTCCCCTGCCCTGAAGCGCAAGAATACCAAGATGAGAGCAGCCCTCACAGTTGAGAAGCGAGTGGTGATAGCCCTCTGGAAGCTTGCAACGCCCGACAGCTACCAGTCAGTCGGGAATCAGTTTGGAGTGGGTAAATCTACTGTGGGGGCTGCTGTGATCCAAGTAGCCAACGCAATCACTGAGCTGCTGCTATCAAGGGTAGTGACTCTGGGAAATGTGCAGGTCATAGTGGATGGCTTTGCTTCAGTGGGGTTCCCTAACTGTGGTGGGGTGATAGACAGAACGCATATCCCAATCTTGGGACCAGACCACCTTGGCAGTACGTAAAGCGCAAGGGATACTTTTCAATGGTGCTGCAAGCACTGGTGGATCACAAGGGACATTTCATCGACATCAACATGGCATGGCCGGGAAAGGTGCATGACGCTCGCATCTTCAGGAACTCTGGTCTGTTTGAACAGCTGCAGGAAGGAACTTACTTCCCAGACCAGAAAATTACTGTTGGGGATGTTGAAATGCCTATAGTTATCCTTGGGGACCAAGCCTACCCCTTAATGCCATGGGTCATGAAGCCATACACAGGCACCCAGGACAGTAGTAAGGAGCAGTTCAACTATAGGCTGAGTAAGTGCAGAATGGTGGTAGAATGTGCATTTGGACATTTAAAAGCTCGCTGGCACAGTTTACTGACTCGGTTAGACCTCAGTGAAACCGATATTCCCATTATTATTGCTGCTTGCTGTGTGCTCCACAATATTTGTGAGAGTAAGGGGGAGACGTTTATGGCGGGGTGGGAGGTTGAGGCAAATCGCCTGGCGGCCGATTATGCGCAGCCAGACACCAGGGCGATTAGAAGAGCACAACTTGGCACCCTGCGCATCAGAGAAGCTTTGAAAACCAGTTTCGTGACTGGCCAGGCTACGGTGTGACAGTTCTGTTTGTTTCTCCTTCATGAAAACCCACCCCGTTGGTTGACTCTACTTCCCTGTAAGCAAACCAACCTCCCCCTTTCGATCACTGCTTTCAGAGGCAATAAAGTCATTATTGTTTCAAAATCATGCATTCTTTATTAATTCATCACACAAATAGGGGGAAAACTAGCAAGGTAGCCCGGGAGGGGTGGGTGAGGAGGGAAGCACCGGGTGGGGTGGTGGCTGGATGCCCATAGCCTCCCTCCCCCCCCCCGCGTTCTTGGGCGTCTGGATGAGGAGGATATGGAACTTGGGGAGGAGGGCATGTGGTTATACAGGGGCTGCAGCAGCGGTCTGTGCTCCTGTTGCCTTTCCTGCAGCTCCACCAGACTCCTGAGCTTGTCAGTTTGCTCCCCTATTAGCCTCAGCATTGCATCCTGCCTCCTCTCAGCATGCTCCTCCCTCCGCTCATTGCATTCATTTAATGCTTTCCTGGACTCAGTCCCTGGAAAAATCGTGGAGCAGGTCCTCAAGGAATCAATTCTGAAGCACTTAGAGGAGAGGAAAGTGATCAGGAACAGTCAGCATGGATTCACCAAGGGCAAGTCATGCCTGACTAACCTAATTGCCTTCTATGAGGAGATAACTGGGTCTGTGGATGAGGGGAAACCAGTGGATGTGTTATTCCTTGACTTTAGCAAAGCTTTTGATACGGTCTCCCACAGTATTCTTGCCAGCAAGTTAAAGAAGTATGGGCTGGATGAATGGACTATAAGGTGGATAGAAAGCTGGCTAGATCATCGGGCTCAACGGGTAGTGATCAACGGCTCCATGTCTAGTTGGCAGCCGGTTTCAAGCGGAGTACCCCAAGGGTCGGTCCTGGGACTGGTTTTGTTCAATATCTTCATTAATGATCTGGAGGATGGCGTGGACTGCACTCTCAGCAAGTTTGCAGATGACACTAAACTTGGAGGAGTGGTAGATACGCTGGAGGGTAGGGATAGGATACAGAGGGACCTAGACAAATTAGAGGACTGGGCCAAAATAAACCTGATGAGGTTCAGCAAGGACAAGTGCAGAGTCCTGCACTTAGGACGGAAGAATCCCATTCACTGTTACAGACTAGGGACCAAATGGCTAGGAAGCAGTTCTGCAGAAAAGGACCTAGGGTTACAGTGGACGAGAAGCTGGATGTGAGTCAACAGTGTGCCCTTGTTGCAAAGAAGAAGGCTAACGGCATTTTGGGTTGTATAAGTAGGGGCATTGCCAGCAGATCGAGGGACGTGATCATTCCCCTCTAGTCGACATTGGTGAGGCCTCATCTGGAGTACTGTGTCCAGTTTTGGGCCCCACACTACAAGAAGGATGTGGGAAAATTGGAAAGAGTCCAGCAGAGGGCAACAAAAATGATTAGGGGGCTGGCACACATGACTTATGAGGAGAGGCTGAGGGAACTGGGATTGTTTAGTCTGCAGAAGAGAAGAATGAGCGGGGGATTTGGTAGCTGCTTTCAACTACCTGAAAGGGGGTTCCAAAGAGGATGGATCTAGACTGTTCTCAGTGGTACCTGATGACAGAACAAGGAGTAATGGTCTCAAGTTGCAGTGGGGGAGGTTTAGGTTGGATATTAGGGAAAAAAATTTCTCTCGGAGAGTGGTGAAGCACTGGAATGGGTTACCTAGGGTGGTGGTGGAATCTCCTTCCTTAGAGGTTTTGAAGGTCAGGCTTGACAAAGCTCTGGCTGGGATGATTTAGTTGGGAATTGGTCCTGCTTTGAGCAGGGGGTTGGACTAGATGACCTCCTGAGGTCCCTTCCAACCCTGATATTCTATGATTCTATGACTCTGCCATTTTTTGCCTCCACGCATTCTGCTGAGCTCTTTCAGTGCAGGAGGACTGCATGAGCTCTGAGAACATCTTGTTGCGAGTATGTTTTTTTTGCCTTCTAATCTGCACTAGCCTCTGGGACAGAGATGATAGAAGGAGCATAGAAACATTTTCAACTGCGGGCAGAAAAAAGGGGAGAGTAGTATTTTAAAAGATACATTTTAGAGAACAAAGGGAAGACTATTTCACACTGAATCAAATGATTCACATTACATAGCATGTGTTTTTGGTACAAGGTCGCATTTTGCCTCTTATATTGAGTGCCTGCTGGTTTGGTGTGAGAAATCACACACGCTTGGCTGGGCAACAGAATTCGGCTTGCAGGCAGCCATGGTAAGGCAAAGGGTTTCGGCTTCTTCAACCTTCATAACGTGGGAACGGTTTCAAACAGCAGCACCCTCTTTTCCCATACCAAGCAAAGCCCGTTGGGTTGGCCATTTAAAAGGAGGGGCTGCAGTTTTAGGGTGAATGTGCAGCACAATCCAACCCCCTCCCCAATTCTCTGGGATGATCGCTTCACACATCCTCCCATCCACCTACCACGTGGCTAGTATCAGGGAAGCAGGGGCAGCTCCAGGCCCCAGCACGCCAAACGCGTGCTTGGGGCGGCATGCCACGGGGGGCACTCTGCCGGTCACCGGGAGGGCGGCAGGCGGCTCCGGTGGACCTCCCGCAGGCTTGCCTGCGGCGGGTCCGCTGGTCCCGCGGCTCCGGTGGACGGGAGGGCCACCAAAGCCACGGGACCAGCGGACCCTCCGCAGGCATGCCTGTGGGAGGTCCATCGGAGCTGCCTGCCGCCCTCCCGGCGCCCGGCAGAGCGCCCCCCGCGGCATGCCGCCCTGCTTGGGGTGGCGAAATGTCTAGAGCCTCCCCTGCAGGGAAGATCCCTGTCAGCCAAATGCGAACAACTCAGCATGAACGGGCCTCCCCCCACCGCATGGCTAACAGCAAGGATGATTTCTTTTCAGCCAAAGGTAAATAGCCCAGCAGGAACAGGCACCTCTGAATGTTCCCTTAAACAAATTTCCCATATTTCAACCAGGTGACCATGAATGATATCACTCTCCTGAGGCTAACACAGAATGATAAAGAACAAATGTTGCTTGAATGCCACCAAAGCTTGGGCCCATTTGCTGCATTGTTTTGTTCTGCAATGTTTCCAGACTACCCGCTACTGGCTTGGCGTGGTAAAGTGTCCTACCATGGAGGACGGAATAAGGCTGCCTTTCCCAGAAATCTTCTTCAAAGGCTTTTAGAGTACCTCCAGGAGAGCTTCATGGAGATGTCCCTGGAGGATTTCCTCTCCATCCCCAGACACGTTAACAGACTTTTCCAGTAACTATACTGGCCGTGAATGCATCCCAAGTCTTCAGGGCAAATTAATCATTAAACACGCTTGCTTTTAAACCCTGTATTATATTTACAAAGGTACACTCACCAGAGGTGCCTTCTCTGGCTTCATGGTCTGGGAGCCCACCTTCGGAGGGTTGGGAGGGTATTGGCTCCAGGGTGATGAACAGTTCCTGGCTGCCAGGGAGAAGGGATTCTCCACTCCCCTGCTGTGCGCTATCCTCAACCTCCTCCTCCTCCTCATCTTCCTCATCCACAAAATCCTCATGTTGCATGAGACTCCCCTCTTGCAGGTGTCCACGGACAGTGTTGGGGTAGTGGTAGGCCCCCCCACCTAGAATTGCATGCAGCTCATCATAGAAGCGGCATGTATAGGGCTCTGACCCAGAGCGAACGTTTGCATCCTTTGGTTTTTGGTAGACTTGCCTCAGCTCCTTAACTTTCATGCAGCACTGCTGTATGTCCCTGTATGTCCCTGTTGTAGCCTCTGTCCATCATGCTCTTGGAGATTTTGGCAAATACATTGGCATTTCGTCTTTTGGAACAGAGTTCTGGCTGCACAGATTCTTCTCCCCATACAGCGATCAGATCCAGTACCTCCCGTTCGGTCCATGCTGGAGCTCTTTTCGATTCTGGGACTCCATGGTCACCTATGCTGATGAGCTCTGCATGGTCACCTGTGTTGATCAGCTCACCACGCTGGCCAAACAGGTAATGAAATTAATAAGTTCCTGGGGCTTTTCTTGTCTACCTGGCCAGTGCATCTGAGTTGAGAGTGCTGTCCAGAGCGGTCACAATGGAGCACTCTGGGATAGCTCCTGGAGGCCAATACCGTCAAATTGCGTCCACTCTACCTGAAATTCGACCCAGCGAGGTCAATTTTAGCACTAAATCCCTCACTGGAGAGGAGTACAGAAATGGATGTTAAGAGCCCTTTAAGTCGACAAAACAGGCTTGGTCGTGTGGACAGATGCAGGGTTAAATCGGCCTAACGCTGCTAAATTCAACCTAAACTCGTAGTGTAGACCAGAGCACAGAAACAGTTTTGTCAGAATGGAAGTAGTTCAACTTTATATACAAATTGTGGGCGCCTTAGAAATACCTCAAAGATATCCTAAGCACTGAGAGGGCGGGATAGTTATTGCATTATCCATAGTAAATGTTACATAGGAAAATGTAAAAAGATTGTTTGTGCTTGATGTTGAAAAGAAAATCTCTTTTTTTTTTACTTAACATATTAGACGCACCATCAACTTGAAAATCATGGTGCTTGAAAATGTTGTACT
Organism: Mauremys mutica; assembly: GCF_020497125.1. NCBI lineage: Eukaryota > Metazoa > Chordata > Testudines > Geoemydidae > Mauremys > Mauremys mutica. The sequence continues at coordinate 322,575,213 of NC_059072.1, forward strand.
TTCTATCTGCAGTATTGTACCTCATCCAGTGTACTTAATGTCCCAATAGCAATATGTGGGTGAAACCAAACAATCACTATGTTCTCAAATGAACACACACAAGAAAATGATAAAAGACCATATCACTTGTGGGTGAAAACTTTTCACTGGATGTATCCCACTGTTCCTTGGGATAACTTCCATAGTCCTGTCCATGTCAACAATCTGCAATGCAATCTGTTTCAAATGGAAGTCAAACCTCCCTTTGCAAAAAGCAGCAGCTCAGGTCAGCGTTAACACATTGTCTTCTGAACGCCAGAGCCTGCAGGGGTTTTCAATGGACACTGATCTGATGAAGCCTTTTGCAAAGTGAGCTGCTTCCTGGTAATGTGAGCACAGCCAGATTTTGGTGAATCTGTGGTGTAAGGCCAGTAAAACTGTGGACGTCAGCAAAAGCATAAAGAATAGCCAGGCATACCAGCAGATAGCTAAAAAGCTGGCAGCTCAGCGGATTTTCCAAACAGGCGATAAATGCAGGGTGCGAATTAAGAGGCTAAAGAGTGAATACAGGAAAACCCAGGATAAGAGTCACATCTCGGGCAACTCGCAAACAACATGCCTATTTTATGATGACTTTGATCAGGTCCTCGGCACTGCACCCAGCCCAGAACCAACTGTGCTTCATAATGACCTGGTGAACTGTGATGGAGCACTGCTGGCTCCTGAATCCGGCATGGGGATTCATTGCAGCCAGCAGCAGGCTTCGAGCCAGGATCATGAAGTGACTCTTTTAGTGCAACCAGTTCCAGAGCAGGTTGTGGATCAGGATCAACAACAAAATCTCAGTTCCTATGTGAAGAAGCTGTTTGAACCCCTCCTACTCCTGAGGAACAGCGCGCTGCTGAGAACCTGGTGGAGACAGAAGTCGCTGGTAAGTATATGATTCAAATGAAAAGTTTATTATTACTGTAATTGGATTGATTTGTGCTTAAAGTGCAATGCAAAAACGCTAAGCCCCGGTTACCAGCGTTTGAACACTAATGGTGGATTGTATCACAGCATCTAGGTGTCCCCTCCTTCCCCCTCCCCACCATGTGGAGTTCAAAATGGTGAGTTGGAATTTCAAATTTTAAAAACAGCTGTATTTTAACTGTTAAGACAAAGAGATTTGCTACAGTCATTCTTGTTTTCCTTTGAGTATTTGGAAATTTGCCACTTTGCAAGCACTCCTCCTGGGTCTGTGCAACTGCCCGTAAATAGTAAACTGAGTGTGTGTGTTTGGGAAACAGTATTCTTCTTCGAGTGCTTGCTCATGTCAATTATATTCTAGGTGCGTACATGCCCACGTGCGTGGCTGTCGGAGATTTTTGCCTTAGCAATTTCCGTAGGGTTGACTGTGACGATCTCTTGAGTGCCGCGCGCATGTGTCGGTATATTAGGCACTGCCAGCCTTACACTCTTGCAGCTGCTTCTTACTGTCCATGGTGGTTAGTCGGAGCATCTTTCCCTTGCCTAGCAAGGGTTAGTGGTTCTTCTACTTTGCTCTTTGAGACTTAAGGCTTTGTAAATAGTTCGTTTACAGTAGTTAGTAAGTAGTGTAGTTAGCGATAGAGTCCCAGTGGGGACTTTGCCCCAGGCATGCCCTGTTGTCTCCGGGTTTTAAGCCCTGCTCTGACTGCAAGAAGCCTATGCCTGTTAGTGACCCCCATAGCAGCTGCCTCAAGTGCTTGGGGGAATCATGTGAAGGACAAGTGTCGCATCTGTAAGAACTTTCGTCCCAGAACTCAGAAGGAGCGAGACATCCATTTGAGGGCTTTCCTCATGGAGGCTTCTCACCACCTGGTATCCAAGCCTTCCTGGTCGGACTTTGCCCCAGCACCTTGGCCTCGGTGCACAGCGCACCCCCAGCACCAGGCTGCACCCGGTACAACTCCCCATTGCCAGTGCCTAAGAAGAGGTTGAAGAAGAGCGATTCCCCAGCACTGAGCAAGAAGGGCAAAGGACCTAGTTCAGGCCACCAGCCCACACCGGAGCCACATGGGGACACCCCGCTGACGGGGCCCGCTAGTCCCCCGAGGGATCTGCCCCTGACTCCAGGCAGCAGTAAGGGACCCAGAGTGGTGACAGGGCCAACGCTTTCCCAGGTTCTCCTGGCGCCCATAGAGCAGAGGCCTCTAGCAACGTGTCAGCACCGCGTGTGTCGCAGGACACGACAAGGGGTCCTGGTGAGGGCAAGCCAACCGTGAATACCCCAGAGGGGGGACAAATGACGATTTGTCTCCAGAGATGAGACAGCGTTCTCCATCTTCACGCCCCAGGTCTCCATCTTCTGCGGGATGTACAAGATTGCTGGCACCGTGATTATGGTCTCTGCCCTCTCAATGTGGGTCCCCTAGAAGAAGGCATTGGTCACCGTATCGCTGGCACTGATCATCCTCCTGCTGGCTGTCCCCTCGGCATTGATCCCCATCTCCCAGAGAGTGGGAGTGGTCTCCGTTGCAGTATTGATCCCCCAGGCCCCGGCACCGATCCACCTACTCAAGGCATCAGTCTCCCGTGGCAATGGTTAGCTATCAGACACAAGCTTCAACGGCCGCTCCGTGGTCATTGGAAGGTGATTCCTCTGGTACAGAAAGGGAATTCAGCCCTTCACCGCAACAGCACTGGCACGATTGGGCACCTTATGCTGCGTTGACTTGTGCAGTGCTGTTGTGGCAGCAAGACAAGTGGCTGGAGCAATGTCCCTACTGATGCCGATGCCTCCGTCAATCCATTCCTTGGCTGCCGCCTCGGATCAGCAACCAACAGCACTGAGATTACCCCAGCCTTGTGCACCAGAGGAGTGAGCGCCCACCCCAAAACCCTTTTCCCCTGTGGGGAATGATGCCTCAGGTCCTTCCCCGATGACCCAGTCATCCTCCTTGTCCCTGGATGAGGTGGTGGGGGGGCCCTCTCTTGCCAGCCTGCCAGACAATTTTAAACAACATTAGGCTCTGCTTCGTAGGGTGACTATGAACTTGGAGGAGATGGCTGACATCTTATTTAATGTGCTCTCGGCCTCTACCCCCATCCATGTTGCGTTAACATTACACAGTGGGGTCCTAAAGATAGCAAAAGCCCTTTGGCAAACTCCTTCTTCCATCCCTTCCACCTCCAAGAGGGCCGAGAAAAAGTATTTCGTCCCGGCCGAGGGTTTTGAATATCTGTATACCCACCCTCCTCCGGGCTCACTAGTTGTCTTGGCGGTCAATGAGAAGGACAGACAGACAGGGCATATAATTTCAACCCCCAAAAATAAGGAAGCCAAGAGGCTGGATCTTTTTGGAAGAAGGATTTATTCAACAGCCAGCCTTCAGTTACAGGTGGCTAACCACCAGGCTCTCTTGGGGAGGTACATCAACTTATGGGACTCCCTCTGTAAGTTCAAGGATTCCCTGCCCCAGGACTTTCCCCAGGAATTCGGGGCCCTGGTGGAGGAGGGGATGGCAGCTGCAAGGTGCTCCCTCCAAATAGCATGGGACACATCCAATTTGGCAGCTAGGGTGGTCGTGTTGGCGGTGGTCATGAGGCACAGCTTATGGCTTCAGGCCGCTGGCCTTTCCCAGGAAATGCAGGCCTCGATCCAGGATCTTGAGGCTCACCTTGATGGGAGCGGTCTCTTTGCAGAGCAAACTGATGCGAGGCTGCACGGACTGAAGGACATTCGGGAACCTTCACTTGCTGGGTCTGCATATGCCCTGTCGAAGCCTCACAGGGGCCAGAAGCACTCGTTTTGAGGGTGCACTCGAGAGCAGTGCCTCAGCAAACTCCCTAGATCTGCCTTGTTCTTTCATCAGGAGTATTTGTCCCTACCATTCAGTCTGATCACGGGTCACCTCAGACCATTGGGTGCTAGAGATTGTGTCTCAGGGCTACAGCTTGCAATTCTTGCTCCCCCCAACCCTCTTCCCAGTCCTTCTTCAGAGACCCTTCTCACAAGCAACTCCTCGTCCAAGAGGTCGAGAACCTAATGCAGCTGGAGGCAGTGGAGGAGGTCCCTTGGGACACAAGGGGAAAAGGGTTTTAGTCCCATTATTTCCTAATCCCGAAAGTGAAAGGAGGCCTAAAACCCATTCTGGACCTGCCGTGCCGCAACAAGTCTCTAAAAAAGTTAAAGTTCTGCATGATCTCCCCAGCTTCCATCATCCCCTCCCTGAATCCAGAAGACACCATCCTCGAGCTGAAGGACACTTAGTTTCATATCTCCATCTTCCAAGGTCACAGATGATTCCTCCATTTTGTGGTTGGCAGGCACCATTTCCAGTTCACGGCGCCTTTGGTCTCTCGTCTGCCCCGAGGGTGTTCACAAAATGTATGGCGCCAGTGGCCGCTTACCTGAGGTATCGAGGGGTTCAGGTTTACCTGTATCTTAATGATTGGCTCATCAAAGGCAGATCTCAGCAACAGGTGCAGAGGAGCCTTGATCTGGTTCGTTCCACCTGCCATGACCTGGACCTATCGATAAATGAAAAGAAATCGACCTTAAGGCTGGTGCAACAAATAGAGTTCATTGGGGCGGTTCTTGGTTCCACACGATCCAGAACCTTCCTTCTGGAGACACATTTCCAGGCCATGTCAGACCTGAATCCTCCATGTGAAACACTACCCACTCACCACTGCTCACACCTGACTGTGATTGTTAGGCCACATGGCCTCATGTGTGCACATGGTCCAGCATGCCCAGCTCCATCTCCGGCCACTGCAAGCATGGTTGGTGTTGGTCTACATCCCCAGCAGACACGATCTAGACCAGGTAGTCAGGATGCAGGTTCATATCCGCTCATCACTGGATTGGTGGTTGAGCCCCACATCAGTGTTGGAGGGAGTTCCCTTAGCAGCCCCATCCCCCTCACTGACCCTGGTTTCCGATGCTGCTGGTCGTGGGATGATTTGTCCCTCCACATAAACGTCAGAGAGCTCAAAGTGGGTCACCTGGCCTGCCAGGATTTCCTGCCCCATAGGAAGGGCAAAGTGGTGCAGTCCTGACAGACAATACTGTGGTGATGTATTACATCAACAGACAGAGTGGAGCCAGGTCGTCAGCGCTTTGCCAAGAAGCTCTCTGCCTTTGAGACATCTGTGAACAGCATGCCGTCCATCTGGTAGCCGCGCATCCACCCGGGGCCAGGAACATGTTAGCAGATGGCCTCACCAGGACCTTCTTAATTATAGATACATTTCAGTTGGGGGTTCCTTCTCCCCTGACTGCTTTCCCCTCCTGGGGACCAGGGCATGCCTCGGTCTCACGGTTTCAAACCGTGTGGATCCTGTCTGAAGCCTATGCCAAAGGGAGACCCACACAACTCCTGTCTGAAGTGCTTGCGGGAAACCCATCAAACAGATAAATGTAAGATCTGCAGTGGCATCTGACCGAGGACCTGGAAGGAGAGGGCCTTTAGGCTGAAACTACTACTCATGGGGTCAGCCATTTGTCCCCAGATGGCAATGGCGGTGTCTGATCCCAAACCCAGCACTTTGGTGTGGAGTGCACCGGCCTTGGTACGAGAGGCCGCAGCGCCGAGAAAGGACTCGGGCTCCAAGGACCCTCAGCACTGCCATTGCACGGCACCGAAGACCTCCTCCAGTGCGAATGCTCAGCACCGCTCCCATTCATCGGTGCCACACAAGAAAAAGAAGACAGACAGCGGTCGTTCTCCCACTAAAGTAGTGGAGTGAGGAGGCACCAGCCAGGTGTGTCCCCTAGGACACCCTGCTCCAGTTCCCACTTAGCTGGCACTGTTTACTCCGGCCTTACAGTGAGGTTTGTCAAGTCTGGTTATAGTGGACTCCCTGGTGCGGGAGTGTTGGAAGAAGGACCCAGACCTTCCCTCTACGCTGGACACCTTTGCAGCAGCTAGGGACCTCATAATGATTACGGTGCAGTCCCCTGCACTGGCATCGGTGCTACAAATTTTAAAATTACCATTGCCTATGTACTTCTGTAACTATGATTAACAAGGCTGTGTCAAGAGACAGTGTGATGACTGAAGCATCTCCTTCACAATATGTGTGGGTTCACTTTAGAATTGTTATATTTTATGCCCTTGACGTTCCACAGTTATTAATTCTGTACTCCTCCACAGAGCTACTTTAAACAATAACCCTCTGTTTCTTATAATATTTAAGGCCCATAACCTGTACTACCTGCTGTTCTTCAGGAACTTGATCCCTGGCTCAGCATACCCTCAGGACCATTCCAAAACGAAGCTTTTCCATGAAGAACACATGGTCGATGTTCTTGAGAGAGCAGAGCAGCAGTTCCAGTACCTGAAGAAGAGGGATGAAAGACTGGAAGACTTGGCAGGCTGACCGGCAGGAAGCAAGGTTGAGGCTCGCTGCCCAGGTGCAGGCGAGTGTTTCAGCAAGGGAGCAGGCACTTGCACAGCAGTTCCTGGAACAGAAACTAAGGGAAGAGGACAGAGCCCAACAAAGACAACTTTTCCAGCAACTCCTATCTTAATGGCTGCAAGATCACTGGCTCCTGCTGCCTCTCCCACAACACAGCATGATGCCCCAGCAACGTAGCCTCAGCCCAGCAGTAGCTTGCACAACTCCATGTTGGGGGGAGCCCATGCATTCAGGACTGATGAGCAGCTGGGCTGGGCAACTAAACCCTGTGCAGCCTTCCTTCTTTCACCCCTCTTCGGTTGAAACCTCCACCTCGCTCACCCGCCACAAAGCGAGGGCTAAACATGTAAAGAAAGGAAAGGAGAATTTGGGGCCAGCGGACATTTAGTGTTAGGGGGATTGTGTTAGGTATTAACTATTTCTGTCCTTTGGGGCGGGGGTGTGTTTGGTGTAATGGCAGCTGGCCTGCCCAGCACTGTGTGAGTGGTTTACTGTTTTCTGACCTGTTTACAAATAAAGAATGTTATAGTTTCAAGAAAGTTTATTGCTGTTCAGTGCATCATATCATATACACAGGGTCTGAGATAAAGGTAAAAACATGTTAAGGAGTAATTAAGCATGGGAAAGCAAACAATATTCCTCTCTTTGCTGGTCCCCAGTCACAAATTTATTTTTCATCATGTCGTCTGACTTACATTACATAGCACTTAAACCCACACCCCTCCCATGCACTGCCCCCCTGCCAAAAATGGGCCAGTCCCCTCCCCCACCCAAGCACATTCATACAGGTATTATCCCGCCTCTTCCATTGGGCCATGCAAGTCAATAATGTGAATGCACACAAAATATCCCTTCTGCTGCACAGGTGCAACAGCTCCCACAGTGGTAGCTGCACTTTCTGGCTGAGGGTACCGATCCAGCGTTCCCTCGCCATCATAGATCCATGCAGGTGGAAATCGCTCACCTCTGGCCTCTAGGTTGTGAAGAGCACAGCAAGCCACAGTAATGCAGACAGCGTTAATTACACTGGCATCTGAATGGGTTTCCAAACACCTCCAACATGATTTTAATCTGCCAAAAGCACATTCAACAACCATTCTACAGCTGCTTTGAGTGTAATTAAACCTTTATTTGCCAGGGCCTCGGAAATCAGGATATGGTATCATAAGCCAAGGTAAAAGATGGTATGTGGGGGTCCCCCAGAATAACAGTGTGGACAGTAATATCATTTATGTCAGTGTCATTTAGTAGGAATAGTGTCCTAGCCTGTCCAAGAATGTAGACTGCCGAGCGGTGAAAAATTCCAGCATTGTGAACTTTTCATGTACAGCCCACATTGACATTCATAAATCTGTGATCCACTGCATAACAATGGAGTAGTACCCTTTGTGGTTTATATATTCATGTGCTCCTTGAGAAGGGCATACTATGGGCACAAGTCACATCACTAGGACTGCCACAGTTACGAAACCCCTCTCTCAAAGCCATCAACTACCTCTAGAATATCTTTAATGCCTGTCACCTTGGGGTAAACCTCATGCCTGATTCTGTCAGTTACCTCTGCCACCACTTTACCCATAGTCAGCTTTCCAACCCCAAACCGGTTGGCAATAGGCCTGTAGCAGTCTGGGATAGCCAGCTTCCACACAGTTATAGCAACCTGCTTCTGGACTGGCAAGGGTGACTTTGTGTATCTCTTTATGCTGGAGGGTGTGTCTGGGGAGGGGGGAGTTAAGAAGCTCACAAAGCTCCAGAAATGTTGCTTTCTTCATGCAAAAGTTCTGGATCTGCTGCTGGTCATCCCAGCTCTGAATGACTATCTGGTCCCACCATTCGGTGCTTGTGACCATATACTGGAAGCAGCGCTCTACGTAGGGGCCATCAGTGGCTATGCCAATTATACTGAGCAGCATCTGCCACTGTGAGTCTGTAATCCCAGGGTATTCCTCCTGCAGCTCCATCAGGAAATCAGTGAGGTACCTTTGGTGGGACAGAAAACATTCCCAAAATGCCCACCAGCACCTTATGGATGCTCTGCCAGTTTCCTGACCCATGCATGAAAGTGCAAACAAGAGAAGTTCATCCAAAAATGCCTCTTCCTTGTTGCTGGCTCTGGTAGCTGGGAGTACACAGAACAAAAAGATAGCTCAGCAGATTTGTTGGCAGACAGTTCAAATTTCCTGTAATGTGCAGGGTGAGCAGCAGAGTTTTCCCACAGTGCGACACCTTCCTAGGGCTAGAGTCAGCATTGTGGGGGGCAGTGCACTAGGAGCTCTGGCATATGGTTACCTTGACTAGGATCTGTACTTTGACTCGGAGTGTGGATGCCAGAGCTCTAGATTCGAGCACCAGTCGGAAAATTCTTAACCTAGGGTTACAATGCAATGTCAGCTGACTTGAGTCTCGCTATGCGTACATTGCTGTGTAAACTTGAAAGCTTGTCTTTCTCACAACAGAAATTGGTCTAATAAAAAACATTACCTCACCCACTTTGTACTTTCTGTAGTTATAAGTAACATAAGATTGATGAAATGGAAATTTTTTCTTATGTTTGTGCAGATAGTGTTTCCCTTTCCGAGAAAACTGCTATAAACATCAACATTCAAAAGATCTAAATAAGAAACTTTTAAAGGATTTAAAAAACATCTGGATTTACTATGTAAAGGCTGATTCTATCTGAAAGAGAGTTTAAAAAAAGTTTAAAAAATTGTTATTAATGGCACATTATTTTAAGAAAAATACATTACAGTTGTTCACCCTAATCTCCTTTTATTTCATGATCACCATCTGCTTAGTCTGCTACAATAATACTTTGCACTTACATAGCACCTTTCATCCAAAGGTCTTAAAGTGCTTTGCAAAGCTAGGAACAGAGAGGCTAGGTGACTAGCCCATTGATATAGAGCAAGTTAGTGGCAGAGCCAGAACTGGAATAAGTGTTGACAGTCTTCTGCTTTAACCACATAAACAAACTGCTAATAGTAATAAAAATTAAAATTGCTACAGGTGAAATTTTCCATGTAACTTTCCACTTCATGTTTCCTTTTTTATGTTCTTTTTCCTTTTTTTGGACATCATATTATATAAAATGACTTTTTGATAAAACCAATATTGATTACTGCATATGAATGTATATTGTGTTCGAGAAATACATGATGCATTATATTTGTATGTAATTATTACAAAATTGTCACACATTTCAGATTTGGTTTTAGAGTATAAGGATTAATGCAGTTTATTATATATATGTGGTAGAAAAGTAAAATGCTTTCATGATAATCGGTTACTGGAGCTTGGTGTTCTATTTGTTGTGCTGTCAAAGCCTTGTCCCCACAGCTGTTTTGTTATTATTGGACTACTGCTTTTAGGGAAACAGTTTTGTTAAGTGATTAGAATAGGGGTCTGAAATTCAACATTGGTGGGTTCTCCTCTTGGTTCTGCCACTGTCCTGCAGAGCTATCATGGGAAATGTATTAATTTCCCTGTGCTTCAGTTTACCCATTTGCCTATCTTACAGAAGTGTTGTAGGGTTTAACTATGATCTATTTATTTAGAATACCAATGGATAGTTCAAAATATATTCTTTTAAATAAAGACTGATTCATAGTAGACATTTTTACAGACACATACGCACACCTCTCTCTCTCTCATATATATTTTTAACCCCAGATTCAGCATTTGCTATATAGTAGTTTTGTTGCTACCAAATTTTTTTTACTGACTGAAGGTTGAATAAAGCTTAGGCTAGTACCTAGGATGGTCCTGCAGTTTGTTCTAACCACTAGGCTACACTTCACATTGTTTCTAAACATAAATATTAATTGAATGGTTAATGCAAAAAAAATCATTTATCTGAGCCTTTCTGTTTGAGTTTAAGCAGGCAAAAGGGCAATCCCTACATGCGCTGCCGTATTTTATATATTGAAAATGAACTCGACATCTGTTTTTGAGTGCCCAAAGACTTTGTGCAAAACTAACATACTGATCAGTTGCAATCTGGTAATTGTTTCTTGTACTAATATGTAATGGTCTTGATTTAATCAACTCAGCAAAGTCAGATGAGACCTTTGAGCTCAGGTCTGAAATCATCTTTGTGAACAAGCATAGGAATTGGGAAGTTTCCTGTCCTGATTTTTCTGTTTCCTTTATGAAAAAAGTACAGAAAAAAGTATTTCTCCTGTATTGTTTGATTTTCATGGAGTTATTGTTTTATTTTGATTTCAGGAAGACCATGCACTCAGCTGCAGCTTCTGAACCCTGAACGATTTGCCCGGCTTATCAAAGAAGTTCTGAATACTGTGTGGCCTGGCAGAGATATGGTGGTACAATGGTATCCAGTTTCAGAAGATAAAAATCACCCATCTATTTCATGGCTTAAGATGGTCTGGAAGAATCTATATATACACTTTTCTGAAGACTTGACTATGTTTGATGACATGCCACTTATCCCGAAGATGCTGCTAGAGGAAGACCAGGTATTAGTGGAACTTATTAGACTTAGGACTCCACCTGCAATTATTTTAGAAGATGAATCTGAGACACAGCTTCCAGGATTTTTAGCTGACATAATTCAAAAACTTGGTGGTGTTGTACTTAAGAAGCTAGATGCCTCTATACAACATCCACTTTTAAAAAAATATGTGCATCCACCATTACCAGGTGCTGTTTTGCAGATAATGGAGAAACTGTCATTGCAAAAACTGTCCAGTCAGGTTTCATCATTACCTCCAACACATAAAGATGCTCTTAGGGGATTCTTAGCTAGTTTAACTGATGCCAGTGAAAAAGAGAGAAGAATTATTCAGGAGCTACTGATATTTAAAAGAATTCAACAATCATCTGATGAAGGGGTCACGGCTTTTACTGGATTAAAAGGTTGTAAAGTGTTGCATCACACTGCCAAACTTCCACCTAGTCTGAGACTTTCTATTCCAATAATTGACAGCAGTGATGAAGCTACCATTCGTTTAGCTAATTTATTAAAAGTAGAACAGTTAAAGAGCACAGATTGTCTAAAGTTTATTATACAGGATATTCAAAATGACTTTTATTCTTATGATGAAACAATACAGATTATGCTCTGGGTTCTTGAAAATCTCACTTTCCTCAAAAATGAAAATACAGATGTGCTAGATTGGCTGTCATCACTAAAATTTATTCGGATTTCACAAGGAAAGATAGTGTCGGCCAATGAACTTTTTGATCCTGAGGTAGAAGTACTGCAAAATCTGTTTTATGCTGAGGAGGAAATCTGCTTCCCACCCAGTATTTTTACAGCATCTTCAGATATTCTTCATTCTCTGAGACAAATAGGTTTAAAAAATGAAAGTGATCTTGAAGAAAAAGACATTATGCGAGTGGCAAATAAAATTGAAAGTTTGCAAGGTGATTCTTGCACAAGTCATGATGTACTACTAAGAAAAGCTAGAACTCTGTTAATGATTTTGAACAAAAATCATATGTTGTTGCAGTCAGCTGAAGCAAAATCAATGCTGAAAAAATTAAAATGGATTCCAGCATGTAAGGAAAGACCTCCAAACTATCCAGGATCACTGGTTTGGAAAGGAGACCTTTGTAATTTTTGTTCACCGCCAGAAATGTGTAATATAGCTCATGCAATTTTAGTTGGTTCATCAGTTCCCTTTGTGGAAAGTGTCCATTTAAATATAGAAAAAGTACTTGGTATCTCCACCAAACCTGGCATAAAAGCAGTCTTAAAACACTTTAAAGTGGTGGTTGATTGGCACAGTTCTAAAACTTTTAGTGATGAAGACTATTACCAATTTCAGCATATCTTGCTTGAAATTTATGGATTTATGCATGATCACTTAGAAGAAGGTAAAGATGCTTTTAAAGCCTTGAAATTTCCCTGGGTCTGGACCGGTAAAACATTTTGTTCCCTTACCCAGGCAGTAATAAACTCAGTACCTGATCTTGATCTCCAGCCTTATCTGCATAGTGTGCCAAAAACTATGGCTAAATTCCACCAATTGTTTAAAAGTTGTGGTTCAATTGAGCAGTTGACACCAGACCACGTTTCCATGGTCATTCAGAAAATATATCTAAAGAGCGAGCAATCTCTCAGTGAAGAGGAGAGTAAACAAAATCTTCACATTATGCTGAATATTATAAGATGGCTATACAGCAGTCAGATTCCAGCAAGTCTGAATACACCTGTGCCTATATATTGTATCAAATGTCCTTTTAAGCTTGTAATGAAACCAATTCATGAATGTTGTTATTGTGATATCAAAGTTGATGACTTAAATGATTTGCTTGAAGATTCTGTGGAACCAATAATTCTGGTGCATGAAGACATACCCATGAAAACTGCAGAGTGGTTAAATGTGCCATGCCTCAGTACAAGATTGATTAATCCAGAAAATATGGGATTTGAGCAATCTGGGCAAAGAGAACCTCTCACTGTAAGAATTAAAAACATTTTGGAGGAATACCCTTCTGTTTCAGATATATTTAAAGAGCTGCTTCAAAATGCTGATGATGCCAATGCAACAGAATGTAATTTCATGATTGATATGAGAAGAAATATGAATATAAGAGAGAATCTTTTGGATCCAGGAATGGCAGCATGTCATGGACCAGCTTTGTGGTCATTCAACAATTCTGAATTTTCTGACTCAGATTTTCTAAATATAACTCGATTAGGTGAGTCTCTAAAAAGAGAAGAAGTTGATAAAGTCGGGAAATTTGGACTAGGGTTCAACTCTGTTTATCACATCACTGATATTCCTATCATTATGAGCCGAGAATTCATGATAATGTTTGATCCAAACATTAACCATCTCAGTAAACATATTAGAGATAAATCTAATCCTGGGATCAAGATTAACTGGAGTAAGCAACAGAAAAGGCTGCGAAAATTTCCTAACCAGTTCAAGCCATTTATAGGTGTGTTTGGTTGTCAGTTACCGTTGACTGTGGAGGCTCCTTACAGTTATAAAGGAACACTTTTCAGACTTTCCTTTAGAACTCAGCAGGAGGCTAAAGTGAGTGAAGTCAGCAGTACTTGCTACAATACAGCAGACATTTACTCTCTTGTGGATGAATTTAGCATTTGTGGTCATAGACTGATAATATTCACTCAGAGTGTAAATTCAATGGTTCTGAAATATTTGAAAGTTGAAGAAGCTGACCCTGGTGTAGCACAAGATACAGTGACTATTAAAAAAAGTCTGTGTTCCTCCAAAGCATTGACTGCGCCTGTTGTAAGTGTTTTAAAGGAAGCAGCTAAACTGATGAAGACTTGCAGCAGCAGTAATAGAAAGCTTCCCACTGAAACACCAAAGTCTTCATGCATCCTACAGATAATAGTAGAAGAATTTCATCATGTATTTAGACGGATCGCTGATTTACAGTCTCCACTTTTCAGAGGTCCAGAAGATGATCCATCTTCTCTCTTCGAAATGGCTAAATCTGGGCAGATGAAAAGGCCAGTTGAAGAACTGCCACAAAAAACAGTAGATTCTTCCACTTGGCTCATATGTTCTTGCATGGATACTGGTGATGCTTTAAAATTTTCATTACATGAAAGTGGACGAAGACTAGGTCTTGTCCCCTGTGGTGGAGTAGGAGTACTGCTGTCTGAAACTCAGGACCAAAAGTGGATTGTGAAACCTAATTGCAACAGCATTGGGGAAGTATTCTGCTATTTACCTCTACGAATAAAAACAGGTTTACCTGTTCACATCAATGGCTGTTTTGCTGTTACTTCAAATCGAAAAGAGATCTGGAAAACAGACACAAAAGGAAGATGGAACACATTATTCATGAGGCATGTTATTGTAAAAGCCTATTTAGAAGCACTTTGTGTTTTACGTGACATGACAGTCAATGGCGAGCAAGCTGACTACAGTTACTATGCAGTGTGGCCAGATCCTGACTCAGTGCATGATGATTTTTCTGTCATATGTCAAGGATTTTATGAAGATATAGCTCATGCAAAAGGGAAAGAAGGGATCAAAGTGTTCTCTGATGGTTCATCTTGGGTTTCCATGAAGAATGTGAGGTTTTTAGATGATTCAATACTGAAACGTTCAGACATTGGACCTGCAGCCTTTAAGATCTTCCTCAAATACCTTAAAAAAACTGGATCAAAAAATCTTTGTGCTGTGGAGCTTCCGTCTTGGGTAAAGGCAGGGTTTGAAGAAGCAGGATGTAAATATATACTACTAGAGAACACTTTCTCTGAGAGACAGTTTTTTTCTGAAGTCTTTTTCCCTAACATTCAGGAGATTGATGCAGAGTTGCGTGATCCTTTGATGCGTTATGTTCTGAATGAAAAGGTTGAGGAGTTCTCAGGAATTCTTTGTGTTACTCCCTGTATTCCTTGTTCTTTGGATAGACATTCTTTGGTAATACCTTCAAGATTGATCCACCCTGAAGGAAGAGTTGCAAAGTTGTATGATGCTAAAGATGGAAGGTTTCCTTATGGCAGCAGTCAGGATTACCTTAATCCAGTTATCTTGGTTAAACTTGTTCAGTTAGGTATGGCTAAGGATGACATTTCATGGGAAGACCTAATAGAACGTGCAGAATCAGTAGCTGCAATTAATAGGAATGATCATGTTGCAGCCTGCCTCAGAAGCAGCATTATATTAAGTCTCATTGATGAAAAACTAAAATGTAGAGATCCTAGAACTAAAGAATTTGCTGCAAAATGTCAGACAATTCCTTTCCTCCCATTCCTCACAAAACCAGCCGGCTTCTCATTACACTGGAAGGGTAGTGACTTTCAGCCTGAAACAATGTTTTCAGCAACTGACCTTTTCACTGCTGATCATCAAGATACTGTTTGTCTTTTACAACCAGTTCTTAATGAAAATTCCCATTCCTTTAAAGGTTGTGGGGCCATATCATTAGCTGTCAAAGATTTCTTGGGTTTGCTTAAGAAACCAACTGTTAATATGGTCATAAATCAGTTGCAAGAAGTTGCAAAGTCATTTGATGGAATTACATTGTATCAGGAGAATATCACCAATGCTTGTTACAAATACCTCCATGAAGCAGTGCTACAAAATGAAACAACGAAAGCAGTGATCATTGAAAAGTTGAAAAATTTTAGTTTCATTCTTGTTGAGAGTGCATATGTTGACCCAACAAAAGTGTGTTTTCATTTGAACTTTGAAGCAACACCATATCTTCATCAATTGCCTAATAAATATAAAAATAGTTTCCGTGAACTATTTGAAAGTGTAGGTGTAAGACATGCTTTTACAGTTGATGATTTTGCCCTAGTTCTTGAGTCTGTAAATCATGAGAGGGGAAGCAAGCAGCTAACTGAAGAGAATTTTCAGCTTTGTAGGAGAATCATTAGTGAAGGAATATGGAGTCTCATTAGAGAGAAGAAGCAAGAATTATGTGAGAAAAAATATGGTGAGATTTTGTTACCAGATACTCATCTAGCACTTTTACCTGCTAAATCTCTGTGTTACAATGACTGTCCTTGGATAAAGGTTAAAGATACAACGGTAAAATATTGTCATGCTGATATCCCTAGAGAAGTTGCAGTAAAGCTTGGTGCAGTACCCAAGCGACATAAAGCTTTAGAAAGATATGCCTCTAATATCTGTTTTACTACTCTTGGGACTGAGTTTGGACAAAAAGAAAAATTGACAAGTAGAATTAAAAGCATTCTTAATGCCTATCCCTCTGAAAAAGAAATGCTGAAAGAGCTCCTTCAGAATGCAGATGATGCAAAAGCTACAGAAATCTGTTTTGTGTTTGATTCTAGACAACATCCAGTTGATAGAATATTTGATGAGAAATGGGCACCACTTCAAGGACCAGCACTATGTGTTTACAACAATCAGCCTTTTACAGAGGATGATATAAGAGGAATTCAGAACCTTGGAAAAGGTACTAAAGAAGGAAATCCATGTAAAACTGGACAATATGGTATAGGATTCAATTCTGTGTATCACATTACTGACTGCCCGTCTTTCATATCTGGTAACGATATACTCTGTATCTTTGATCCCCATGCTAGATATGCACCAGGTGCAACTTCAGTGAGTCCTGGACGCATGTTTAGAGATTTAGATGCAGATTTCAGAACACAATTCTCAGATGTACTTGACCTTTATTTAGGAAATCACTTTAAAATGGATAATTGCACAATGTTTAGGTTTCCACTTCGAAATGCAGAAATGGCAAAAGTGTCAGAAATTTCCCCAGTTCCATGTTCAGATAGAATGGTCCAAAACCTCCTGGATAAGCTGCGCACAGATGGAGCAGAACTTCTAATGTTTTTGAATCACATGGAAAAAATTTCCATTTGTGAAATAGAAAAAACAACTGGAGCACTGAATGTGTTATATTCGGTAAAGGGCAAAATCACTGATGGAGACAGATTGAAACGGAAGCAGTTCCATGCATCTGTAATTGACAGCGTAACTAAAAAAAAGCAGTTAAGTGAAATACCTGTGCAACAGATTACTTACACTATGGATACCGAAGACTCTGAAGGGAACCTTACATCTTGGTTAATTTGCAACAGGTCAGGTTTTTCAGCTATGGAAAAGGTATCTAAGAGTGTTATATCAGCTCACAAGAATGAAGACATTACCCTTTTTCCACGTGGAGGAGTAGCTGCTTGCATTACTCACAACTACAAAAAACCACATAGGGCATTTTGTTTCTTACCCTTATCATTAGAAACCGGGTTACCTTTTCATGTCAATGGACATTTTGCTCTAGATTCTGCCAGAAGAAATCTGTGGCGGGATGATAATGGAGTTGGAGTAAGAAGTGACTGGAATAATAGCCTAATGACAGCACTAATAGCACCAGCCTATGTTGAACTACTGATTCAACTGAAAAAACGTTATTTTCCAGGCGCTGATCCTACAGTATCAGTATTGCAAAACACACCTGTTCATGTTGTGAAAGACTCTTTGAAAAAGTTTTTGTCTTTCTTCCCAGTTAACAGACTTGATCTACAGCCAGATTGGTATTGCTTAGTGAAAGCAGTTTACAGCTGCATTCATGAAGATTTGAAACGCCTTTTACCTGTTGTGCGGGCTCCAAATATTGATGGCTCTGATTTACATTCTGCAGTTATCATTACTTGGGTTAACATGTCTACCTCGAACAAAGGTAGGCCATTCTTTGACAATTTGCTACAAGATGAGTTGCACCACCTCAAAAATGTAGAGTACATCACAACACGTAAGACAGTGGCAGAAAATGTTTATAGACTCAAACACCTACTTCTAGAAATTGGATTCAATTTGGTATATAACTGTGATGAAACTGCAAATCTTTACCATTGTCTTGTAGATGCAGATATTCCTGTCAGCTATGTGACTCCTGCTGATGTCCGCTTTTTTTTGATGACCTTTTCTTCTCCAGACTCTAATTGCCACATTGGAAAGTTGCCTTGTCGTCTTCAACAGACAAATCTGAAACTCTTTCACAGTCTAAAACTTCTGGTTGACTATTGCTTTAAGGATGCTGAAGAAAATGAAGTCCAAATTGAGGGATTGCCACTACTTATTACACTTGACAATGTCTTGCAAGTTTTTGATTCAAAGCGACCAAGGTTCTTAACAACATATCATGAACTGATTCCGTCTCGCAAGGATCTGTTTATGAACACTCTGTATTTGAGATACAGTAATATTTTACTTACCTGTGATGTAGCAAAAGCTTTCGATGTCACAAGTTTTGCTGATTTGTTATCATCCGTGTTGCCTAGAGAATATAAAACCAGAAGTTGTGTACGATGGAAAGAAAATTTTGCAAGTGAATCTTGGCTTAAAAATGCATGGCATTTTATCAGTGAATCTGTAAATGTTAAGGAAGACCAAGAAGATATGAAACCAAAATTTGATAATATTGTTGATACTTTGAAGGATTGGGCTTTGCTTCCAGGTACAAAGTTTACTGTCTCAGTCAATCAGCTTATAGTGCCGGAGTGTGATGTCTTGGTGCCCCTCAGCTTAATGCATATAGCTGTTTTCCCAAATGCTCAGAGTGATAAAGTTTTCCATGCTTTAATGAAAACTGGTTGTATTCAGCTTGCATTGAACAAAATATGCTCCAAAGATAATGTTTTAGTGTCTCTGTTGTCAGGATATACAGCAAATATAGATAATCCGTCAAGCATTCTGAAAGCCATACATTATATGGTCCAGACCTCGACATTTAAGACTGAAAAATTAGCAGAAAGTGATTTTGAGGCCCTCCTAATGTACTTCAGTTGCCATTTAAGTAATTTGATGTCACAGGATGACATCAAAATTTTAAAGTCTCTCCCATGCTATAAATCCATTAGCGGTCGATACATCAGTATTTCAAAATGTGGAACATGTTACATACTCACAAAAAGTATTCCTTCAGTTGAAGTGGATAGGTGGACACAGTCAACTTCATCTGCCTTTCTTGAAGAAAAAATTAACTTGAAAGACTTGTATACTGTGCTTGGTTGTGTCCCTGTAGATGATCTTGAAGTGTATTTGAAGCATCTTTTACCAAAGATTGAAAGTCTATCTTATGATGCAAAGGTGGAGCACCTGATCTACTTAAAGAACAGACTCTCTGGCATTGAGGAAGCTTCAGAAATAAAGGAACAGCTGTTTGAAAAGCTGGAAAGCTTTTTGATAATTCATGATGCAAGCAATAGACTAAAACCTGCAAAACATTTTTATGACAGAACTGTAAAAGTCTTTGAAGTTATGCTTCCTGAAAAATTGTTCATACCTCAAGATTTTTTTAAAAGACTGGAACAACTCACAAAACCGAAGAATCAAGGGGCATTCCTTACATCATGGGTAACATTCCTGCGGAATATAGGACTAAAATACATTATTTCCCAGCAACAGTTACTACAGTTTTCTAAGGAGATCAGTATGAGAGCTAACACAGAAAGCTGGTCTAAGGAAACACTGCAAAGTACAGTTGATGTCCTCCTTCATCACATATTCGAGGAAAGAACTGATTTATTATTGGGAAACTTCCTAAAAGAATTATCTTTAATTCCTTTTTTGTGCCCCGAGCGTGCTCCTGCTGAAATTGTCAGATTTCATCCTCAGTATCAAGAGATTAATGGAACACTCCCTCTTATAAGATTCAATGGAGCACAAGTAAACCCTAAATTCAAACAGACGGATGTGTTACAATTGCTATGGACTTCGTGTCCTATTCTTCCTGAAAAAGCAACACCTTTAAGTATCAAGGAACAGGAAGGAAGCAGTCTTAGTCCACAAGAACAGCTTGAGCAGGTTTTAACTATGCTTAATGTTAACTTGGATCCTCCTCTGGACAAAGTTATCAATAACTGCAGAAATATATGCAATATAACAACTTTAGATGAGGACATGGTGAAAACCAGAGCTAAAGTACTAAGGAGTATCTATGAATTTCTCAGTACAGAGAAAAGGGAATTCCGCTTTCAGCTTCGAGGGGTTGCTTTTGTGATGGTGGAAGAAGGTTGGAAGCTCCTGAAGCCTGAGGAGGTAGTAATAAATCTTGAGTATGAATCTGATTTTAAACCTTACCTTTACAAACTTCCTTTAGAACTTGGCACCTTCCACCAGTTATTTAAACACTTAGGTACTGAAGATGTTATTTCAACAAAGCAGTATGTTGAGGTTCTAAGTCGCATATTCAAGAACTCTGAAGGAAAACAATTGGATCCTAATGAAATGCGCACAGTTAAAAGAGTTGTTTCTGGTCTGTTTAAAAGTCTGCAAAATGATTCTGTTAAGGTTAGAAATGACCTTGAGAATGTGAGAGATCTGGCCCTTTACCTTCCCAGTCAAGATGGTAGATTGGTAAAATCAAGTATCTTAGTTTTTGATGATGCGCCACATTACAAAAGTAGAATACAGGGTAACATTGGTGTGCAGATGCTTGTTGATCTTAGCCAGTGTTATTTAGGAAAAGACCATGGTTTTCACACTAAGCTGGTAATGCTGTTTCCTCAGAAACTGAGGCCTCGCCTACTTAGTAGTATTCTTGAAGAACTGTTAGATGAAGAGTCTCCCAAAACATGTCAGTTTGGAGCATTATGTTCTCTACAGGGAAGATTGCAGTTACTATTATCTTCTGAACAGTTTATCACTGGACTCATTAGAATTATGAAGCATGAAAATGACAATGCTTTCCTAGCCAATGAAGAAAAGGCCATAAAACTGTGCAAAGCCTTGCGAGAAGGCTTGAAAGTTTCCTGTTTTGAGAAGTTGCAAACAACATTAAGGGTTAAAGGTTTTACTCCTATTCCCCACAGTAAAAGTGAAACATTTGCTTTTTTAAAGAGATTTGGGAATGCAGTAATACTGCTTTATATACAGCACTCTGACAGCAAAGACATAAATTTCCTCTTAGCATTAGCAATGACCCTGAAATCTGCAACTGACAATCTAATTTCTGATACCTCATATTTAATTGCCATGTTGGGTTGCAATGATATTTACAGAATTAGTGAGAAGCTTGATAGTTTAGGAGTGAAGTATGACTCCTCAGAACCATCAAAACTTGAATTACCTATGCCTGGAACTCCTATACCAGCTGAAATTCATTACACTCTCCTTATGGATCCAATGAATGTTTTTTATCCAGGTGAATATGTTGGTTATCTTGTTGATGCTGAAGGTGGTGATATATATGGATCATACCAACCAACATATACATATGCAATCATTGTACAAGAAGTAGAAAGGGAAGATGATGAAAATTCCAGTTTTCTAGGCAAGATTTATCAGATAGATATTGGATATAGTGAGTATAAAATAGTGAGCTCTCTTGATTTATACAAGTTTTCAAGACCCGATGAAAGTTCTCAGAGTAAGGACAGTGCGCCATCTACCCCAACTAGTCCTACAGAATTTCCAGCACATGGACCTAGGACAGTTCCTCCTCTTTTCTCTGGTAGAGAGAGCCACAAAACAACATCTTCAAAACATCACTCTCCCAAAAAGATTAAGCTGAATTCTTTGCCAGAAATATTAAGAGAAGTGACATCAGTGCTCGAACAGGCTTGGAAACTTCCAGAATCTGAAAGGAAAAAGATTATTAGAAGGCTATATCTTAAGTGGCATCCAGATAAAAATTCAGAGAATCTTGATATAGCCAATGAAGTTTTCAAACATTTACAGAATGAGATTAACAGACTAGAAAAACAGGCCTTTATCGATCAAAATACAGACAGAGCATCAAGACGAACATTTTCATCCTCAGCTTCTCGATTTCAGTCAGACAAATTTTCATTTCAAAGATTTTATACTTCATGGAATCAAGAAGCAACGAGCCATAAATCTGAAAGGCAACAGTATAAAGAAAAGTGTCCATCTTCCACAGGGCCATCTTACTCTGCACGTTTCTTTGTACCACCCACATTCAAGTCTGTTGGTAATCCTGTGGAAGCACGTAGATGGCTTAGGCAAGCTCGAGCAAACTTTTCAGCTGCAAGAAATGACCTTCATAAAAACGCTAATGAATGGGTGTGCTTCAAATGCTATCTCTCCACAAAGTTAGCCTTGATTGCAGCTGACTACGCAGTAAGGGGTAAATCAGATAAAGATGTAAAACCAACTGCACTTGCACAAAAAATAGAGGAATATAGTCAACAACTTGAAGGACTTACAAATGATGTTCAAACACTGGAAGCTTATGGAGTAGACAGCTTAAAAACTCGATATCCTGATTTGCTTCCCTTTCCACAGATTCCAAATGACAGGTTCACTTCTGAAGTTGCCATGAGAGTGATGGAGTGTACTGCTTGTATCATAATAAAACTTGAAAACTTTATACAACAAAAAGTGTGAGAGATTTGAAAGTTAGAAAATTGTACTCTCAAGAGCTAGATATTTAATGTGATAGGATAGAACTGTAATTTACATGTGCAGATTACTGTATTTCTGAGAGGTTACACTTACCAAACAGCTTAGAAATACAATGGACATATTTGGATGGTACTGAAGTATTTAGAATTGAAATTAATGTAAGCAGGCCTTTTTTTTTAAACTGAGTTTATTGTATAAGCAAACTGTAAAACGTGAATATTTAAAAATTTGCAGGGAGATTGTGCTGCAAAAAGTAGCTGTCTGTACAGTAAATTGGTTTAAATTGATCTGCACTTTATGTAACCAAAACGTAGCGGTTTGTTAGATAAAGCTTGTATATAAACTTAGATTTTATTTCATTTAATATTATGCTTCCAAAAACGTGGTGTCATCTTTTTAATATACTGATCAGATTGGACAAATTACTAAATGAAAATCATAAAATAACTTTGGAGAGGAGTCACTCCAGAGCATTTCTTTATTCTTTTATCTTCCATGGACATTGATGTCTCTCATAGTAGTATTCTTATCAGCTGGATCTGATTATCAGGTTGCTGCAGTATTACATCCTCACGTTTAAAGGATAATACAGTATCTTTGAAATGGTACAGTATTTTAATCCGGATTAATATTACTTGACTTAACATACAACATCATGTAGTGCATTGAATGCATTTACTTAATTGTAATATAATTAGGTATTTAATTTACATTTTCTGTTTAAGAGCCTGTTATTGTTTATTTAATGAAAACTGCATGTGGATAACGTAGGATAGGTGACCATTAATGTACAGAGTTTTATGAAGGGTTTTTGAAAACCATACTCCAAAACTAATTTCTCAAATGCCTAAATGCTTGAGTTTCATGTTTCTCTCTCTCTGTGTGTATATATATATATATATATATGTATATTTTCCACAAACAAACATTGAAAATATAGTACAACTTGGTAATCCATTATTTGGTATATAGCAGGCAATATCTTTTGTTACATGTCAGAAGGTGCTGCAATATAATGTTCCTTTTATTTTGTCTTTCACCATGCCACCAGAGATGTTTGATTTTTAGTTTACCTTCTTTGTAATACTTCTGGTAATGTCATGTAATGTACTCAACATTAGCTATTTGTAAGGAATTATGGGAATTTGTAAATAGGATTTTTTTTGTTTGTTTTTTGTTCCAAATCTGCCACATTAAACATAAATATTCATCACTTCCCAATGACACAATTGTCATAACTGTTTACTTGCTACCACAGTGAAACTGTAGTTTCACTTACAGAATGTAAAGGCAAACAGATAATAACACGATTTTACAGGGGTGCTGTGCGTGCAGCAGCATGGTAATCCAAAAGAGGAAATGCTGACAAAGGCTTTCTCAGTTTCATGCACATAAATAAGGGCTTGTTATGTTCAGAAGTCTCACAAGTAATTATTGGTAATAGGAAGAAATTACGCTGATTGGAAAACTGTATTGCTTCTGGTTGTGAAGCCATGTGATTATTTCTGCTGTTATATTAAGTGCCATAACTTTAATAAAGAAAAATGCAAACACATACTTCAATCTGGTGTGTCTTGGATTTATAAATTAGCCCAGTTTTAACCAACAATTTCAAGCTTACTTTTAGCTAAATGTATAATCACTCCATTTTGGTTCATTCTAAACAATTGTACAGTTTCCATCAGCATATTAAAAGAAAATTATGCAGATGAATGCTTTTTTCCTTGTAAAGGCTCATATGCCACATTTCACAGTTCATTGAAAAACGTAATTTTTGATGATTTTGTGAAATAACTAGCAATCAGGTAAAGGAAAAACTAGGTGTGCTCATGAAATAAAGTAGCTTATTCTTCACAGCTTTTAAACAGGTAGTATTAATGATCAGGTAATTTTTATGGTAATTATGAGATGAAAAAGTGTTCAATGTATGTAGGATGTTTAAGTGCATCATTAAAATTACTAATAACATGAAAAAAAAGTTTAAAGTATTTTTCATTCTAACTTAATGTAAAATACCACCATATGGAATAGTAGTAAGAAAGCATCATAGGAGCAATTTGAATACTATTCAAAGACTTTCACAGAGACTCTTTTAAATAAAGAGTTATAAGTGAAAATATGTGTTTGCCTCAAAAAAAGATGTTATAAACCCTTTAAAACAGTTGTGCAACATTGTACTGAATTAGCTTTGTTAGTCATATTTTACATATTTACTGAGTGCTGACAATGTGCTAGAGAAAACCAATTCTTGCCTTCAGTGGCTTAAATCTTAAACTTTAGATGTTGAACTGGGGAAACAAAAAGTCTGAATATACAGAAAAATCCACACATTGCCAGTGATATTGACAGTTTCATCCTGGTATAATGCAGTCAACAAGTTATAACATTTTTGTATGCATATACTAAGGCATGTTTAGGTATCTGCTGCTCCTAATTGGTGCCTATGGTATTAATATTCAATACAGTAATTATTAATGTACTATATTAATAAATCACGGGAGTCTTACTCAGAAGTCTGAATTGCCTTTTCGTTTGGGTTTGGTCCCTATCTCATTCCACTAATCCTAAGTAATGCAGCCTCATAAGGCCCAAAAGCAGTCAAAACGCTGCACTAGTTACTGTGCAGGAAGGCAATCCAGCATAGAAACTGATTGCACAAGGGCATTTTGCATCCTTAGCAGGGGGAAAATGTTGGTTTACTTTCTCATCCTCAGTTCTACCAAAAACTGTGAGAAGTGAAGAACATAAGAACAGCCATACTGGGTCAGACCAAAGATCCATCTAGCCCAGTATCCTGTCTTCCGACAGTGGCCAATGCCAGGTGCCTCAGAGGGAATGAACAGAACGGGGAATCATCAAGTGATCCATCCCCTGTCGCCCATTCCCAGCTTCTGGCAAACAGAGGCTAGGGACACCATCCCTGCCCATCCTGGCTAAGAGCCATTGATGGGCCTATCCTCCATGAACTTATCTAGTTCTTTTTTCAATGCTGTTATAGTCTTGACCTTCACAACATCCTCTGGCAAGGAGTTCCACAAGTTGACTGTGCGTTGTGTGAAGAAATACTTCCTTCTGTTTGTTTTAAACCTTCTGCCTATTAATTTCATTTGGTGACCCCTAGTTCTTGGGTTATAAGGAGTAAATAACACTTCCTTATTTACTTTCTCCACACCAGTCATGATTTTATAGAACTCTATTATATCCCCCCTTAGTCATCTCTTTTCCAAGCTGAAAAGTCCCAGTCTTATTAATCTCTCCTGATACAGAAGCTGTTCCATACCCCTAATAATTTTTGTTGTCCTTTTCTGAACCTTTTCCAATTCCAAAATATCTTTTTTTAGATGGGGCAACCACATCTGCAATCAGTATTCGTGGATTTATATAGAGGCAGTATGATATTTTCTGTCGTATTATCTATCCCTTTCTTAATGATTCCCAACATTCTGTTAGCTTTTTTGGCTGCCACTGCACGTTGCGTGGATGTTTTCAGAGAACTATCCATAATGCTGCCAAGATCTCTTTCTTGAGTGGTAACAGCTCATGTAGCTAATCATTTCATATATATGGCTGGTTTATGTTTTTCAATGTGCATTACTTTGTATTTATCAACACTGAATTTCATCTGCCATTTTGTTGCCCAGTCACCCAGTTTTTTTAGATCCTTTTGTAGCTCTTCACAGTTTGCCTGGGACTTAACTATCTTGCGTAGTTTTGGATCACCTGCAAATTTTGCCACCTCTCTGTTTAACCCTTTTTCCAGATTGTTTATGAATATGTTGAATAGGACTGGTTCCAGTATAGACCCCTGGGGGACAACACTATTTACCTCTCTCCATTCTGAAAACTGACCATTTATTCCTACTCTTTGTTTCCTATCTTTTAACCAGTTAACAGTCCATGAGAGGACCTTCTCTCTTATCCCATGACAGCCTACTTTGCTTAAGAGCCTTTGGTGAGGAGCCTTGTCAAAGGCTTTCTGAAAATCTAAGTACACTATATCCACTGGGTCCCCCTTGTTCCCATGCTTGTTGACCCCCTCAAAGAATTCTAGTAGATTGGTGAGGCATGATTTCCCTTTACAAAAACCATGTTGATGCTTCCCCAACAAATTATGTTCACCTATGTGTCTGACAATTTTATTCTTTAATATAGTTTCAACCAGTTTGCCCGGTACTGGAGTCAGGCTTACCAGTCTGTAATTGCTGGGATCACCTCTGGAGCCCTTTTTTAAAATTGGCATCACATTAGCTATCCTACAGTCATTTGGTACAGAAGCTGATTTAAATGATAGGCTACAGACTACAGTTAGTAGTTCTGCAATTTCATATTTGAGTTCCTTCAGAGCTCTTGGATGAATCCTGGTGATTTATTACTTGTCCTGGTGATTTATTACTGGTTAGTTTATCAATTTGTTCCAAAACCTACTCTAATGACACCTTTATCTGGGACAGTCCCTCAGGTTTGTCACCTAAAAAGAATGGCTCAGGTTTGGGAATCTCCTTCACATCCTCAGCTGTAAAGACCGATGCAAAGAATTCACTTAGTTTCTCCACAATGTCCTTATCGTCCTTGAGTGCTCCTTTAGCATCTTGATCGTCCAATGGCCCACACACTGGTTGTTTAGCAGGCTTCCTGCTTCTGATGTACTTAAAACATTTTTGGTATTACTTTTTGAGTCTTTGGCTAGCTGTTCTTCAAATTCTTTTTTGGCCTTCCTAATTATATTTTTACACTTGACATAATCTTCCTTGACCAACTTCTGCATATAAACTGTGGAAAAGCCTTGTGGTGGCTCTTTGCAGGCATCTGTGGAAGTGAACTGTGGGGATGTCATGCAGAAATAGGCACGACAAATGTGACTACACACTGGACTCATCCAAATCCTATGGAGCACCGAGGAGTGTGCACTATTCAACTCCCTTCCTAGAAGTAAAACAAACCTTCAGAAATGTATCCTCCACCCTGGTCCCCCAAAAAGGGTAAGAGCTGTGAGGAGCTTAGGCTAGTGATGATTGTTACAGAATCCGTATGAACAATACATTTAGTGGTAGATTTGAACTTCAGGAACAGGGTTGGTAGAGCCTGAGCATTTTATACAAGTGAAATGTTCACTCATGTGACTCTTTCAGGTTTCCAAATCTTACAGCAACATTAGCACTTATGCTGAAGAGCACCGTTGATTTGCCTTTACAAAGGGACATACGTAAAATATTTATGGCTTATTTTTAGTATATTTTTGTGTAACCTGATATCATTAAAAATGTTTCCATGGACTATATAAACATTTCTATGGAAACAGGTTTTTTTTAAAGAAGTAACGTCCCTTGCAATAATCTCTGCTGAATCCTGCTTATGGGCTGCATTCAGGTGGTACTCAAGTTTTTTTCATTGTTGGCTTTTTTTAAAGCAAAGTCATAGTATCACTAAGAATCCATTATAACTACACTGACTGAAATCAAAATAGTATACCAAGTTTTAGATGTGGTATTGGTCGGTCTTAGCTTGACAACTGCTAAACCAGCAGTGTATAAGGTGAATAGTATAAAAGGAAAATAAACAGCATAGAGTGTGAACACTAAAGTAGATATTTCAAGTTTTGCTTTTTCAATACTCTGACAGATTATAAGTAACCAAAATAAATTGTTTTAAAAAAAGACAACAGCTATTTAATATAGTAATACCGCTTTCAACAAGATGGAGGGCTGGCAAACTAATGGACATACATAACCATGAGCATGGCAATATGCATTGTCCCCTAGCAGCTTATCAACATTAGGTATGTAACATGAGCTTGGCATCAGGCTTGTGCACTACTTTCTCTGAATGTGACATACTCCTCAGTCAGCTCCACCATTCTCTACAAAACAGTTTACCTGCCCGTTTGGCTTACCTTTCCTCTGCTGTGCTCCCAACAGAGGTAGTGCAGAAATCTGTGGCTAGTTAGTACAGCAGTCCTGATACATTGTTTGTTTCTAAAGCATGTGAGCCCAACTGTGCCTTTGCACCTATTATAGTTAAAGGTTTTTTTTAGAGGCAACATCACCTGATGACAAAACAAATTCTAGATTATATTTTGGAGGGAATTCATTGTTTGGTTAGTCAATATTTTGTATGGGTTAAAAAATGAAATTTAAGAGACTTTGAGAAGATGTCCCAGTGAACAGACAACTGGAAAATGGACTTGAGCAGTAATTCACTCTGATGTAAACATGAAAGGAGAAACTTTTCAAAATGTATTAAAATGTATAAAGTTTATTCAATGCAATTTGTCAGTTAATTTTTGCAGTTTCCTTTTGCATAAGGCTGTATAAAAACAGACAAAATGCTGAAGGGCTGTGAGAAGGGAGGCGAATTTCTAATAAGCATTTTTATACCAGTATATTCCATTTCTCTGTCTTTCACCTTACAACAAAAAATCTTCATAAAGTTCCTAGAGTGGTAAGAATTTCTGTACATAGTACCCATTCTTTTGGAAAACATTCTAATCACACAGTCAGGTACAATAGGATTTATCATTCTGTTCTTCATTCTGATGATCTGCAACCACTTCCTGTACCTTTCCAGGTGGCAAAAGTACCAGCTAACCCCTAACCTATGTCAAAACTGTAGGTTTCCTCTTACAACATCCATAATACAGCTATGTATTTTCAATGCAGAATTCTATAGCACAAAGAAAATTAAAATATTAGACACATTAGTAGGTAATGATGGTTCAGTGGTTAGGGCACTAGCATGGGTGTCAGGAGACCTGATTTCATTTCCTTGCTCCAACACAGGCTTCCTCTGTGATCTTGGGTATTTCAGCTAGTTTCCCTGTGCCTCAGTTTCCCATCCATAAAATGGGGATAATAGCCCTTTCCTACATTGCAGGGCAGTTGTGAGGAAAATTCATGAAAGATGGTGAGGCGCTCTAGTAAAAGGGATGGAAGGAGGGGCCTACAAGTATGAGCACTAGCTAGCATAAAATAAATTGCATTCAGTACTAATTTAACACAAGGGTACTGTTCTGATTGTAGTCATCATTTTTAATGCAATAAAAAAACACCTCCATTTTCATATTTTTGATGCTTTTGCATGGAGAGTTCTGCCGAATCAGTGTTTCTTGCTGCAGAATTTAGCCCAAGCTTGCTCTAGGGCACTTGGGCCTTTACTGCACGGAGCAGGTACAATCAGCTGGAAGCTTTTCTTGTCAGTGTCCAGCTGTAACACTCCTCCCCAGGGCAGTTGGGCTTTGTCAGCGGCAAGCACCTACCTCACAAATGTGTTTTCTTTGATGCTTTATACATGTAGTGTTACTAATTATTCTGAGTTTTTCCACCAGTGCCAAACTAGTACATTACAGGCAGTGCTATAAGATGGCTGTATCTGGTCTAGCTATGCCTATTTGGTGTTGGGGCTTAATTCTTAACAATAGGCCAGTTGTTTTGACACGCCGCCAATAGGTGGATTTGTATAAACCTAAGAAGTTGTTTAACATGAAGCTGTAACAAAGCATAAAGGTACTACAGTGACAGGTCCTCCAAAATAGGTAATAATGAATGAAAATAGCATTAAAGGTGCTAAGGCCCAGAGCTGCAAAGGTATTTAGGCATCTAGGATGGGCTCCATGAAGGGACTTAGGTGCCATGACACTCAGCGTTCCCATGCCTAACTTTTAAGTGCTCAGAAAGTCCAGGAACATCACTGAAACCACAAAGCCAAGTGTCAAGGTTCCTTCCCCACTCTGAACTTTAGGGAACAGATGTGGAGGACCTGCATGAGAAGCTCTAAGCTCAATTACCAGCTTAGATCTGATCTTGCTGCCACCATCCAGATTTCTCAGTGTCTGGAACATCCTCTTTCCCCCCAAAACCTTCCCCTCCCTGGGTAGCCTTGAGAGACTTCCTCACCAAGTCCCTGGTGAACACCGATCCAAGAGCTTCTCATGCAGGTCCCCCACATCTGTACCCTAAAGTTCAGAGTAGGGAAGGAACCTTGACAAGTTACAAAGAAAATAAACATAAACCTATTTATCCCTTTCTAAAACTTACTACTCTGATAAGAGGCAGGTTCCTTGATCTTTTTTCACTCCAACTGAAACTGACTAAACAAAGGAAACTTCCCTCCTTCCTTTTGAAACATCTTGTTCCCCCATTGGTTCCTCTGGTCAGGTGTCAGCTAGGCTAGGTGAACTTCTTGCCTCTTTTACCTGTAAAGGGTTATTAACCCTTAACTATCTGTTTATAACACCAAGTTAGGCACTTAGGCTCCCAATACAAAGAAATGGGAGCGAGAGGCCTAACAATGTACTCTGCAAAAGCCAAGCAGAGTGCTGCCTAAACTAGCCAGTGGGGGAGGGATGTGTGTGCTAAGCCCCGTCTCACTCTCGGCAATTGATTAGGGAGCCGCAAACAGGCATCTGCCAGCAGGATTTGGATGGTTTAGGTGCTCACGGTGTTTCTTGTGGGCCTGAATCAGGCACCTGCCTCACTCCACACAAAAGAGCCAGAGGAGGAGGGGGGTGCCCACCTCATAACACTTACCCTAGTAGTTCGAGCACTCACCTGGCATGTGGGGTACTTAGGTTCAATTCCTGCCACCTCTGCCAGAGGGGGGGAAATGATTTAAATGGGAGTCTTCCACATCTCGAGTGGTGTGTCAACACTGAGTTTATGATGTGGGGCTTCCTTAGTCTCTCCTATTGAAGCTGTTCCACTGTGAATTATGAACCAGTGATCAGAACTCAGAGTCTCTCACCTCCCATGTGGATGCCCTGACCCCTGGGCTACAAAGTCATTCTCTGGCACTCTCTCTTGCTGGCCCAATGACTAGTTAAAATATTTATGCTCAGTGGAAGTCATTGGGCCAGAGAGAGTGAGAATGCAGCTGTAATCCGGTGGTTAGGATGCCCACCTGGAGGCGGACATCCGCCAACATTTAGCCAAAATGGAACAGGTTCATCAGGAGAGATTGCGGGCATCCCACAGCCCAGTGCTTAGAGAGCTCGCCTGAGATGTGGCATACTCCTGTTTAAGAGGGGAGTGGGACTTGAACCTAGGTCTCCCCTTCCCAGGTGAGTGCCCTAACTGCTGGGCTAACAGTTATAAGGCACTCGGACATGTAGGGGCCTGACCCGGTAGACGTGCACTGAGTGCACCTAACAGGTCTGTTCCCATTCAAAAATCTATTGGCCGCTGTTTCATGAATTGCTCCGGGGTGTAGGCGGGAGATAGGTGTCCAGGTGCTTAGAGGGAGGCAGCAGTGCTCATGCCCAGAGGCAGAAACATAGGCACCTAGGGACCGTTCACTCTGGAAAACTTAGGTGCTGAGGGAGTTTAGATGCCTACGGTGTTTGGTGGGAGCTGTGTGGCTCCCAGTGGACCCAAAATTTAGGTGCCTAAAACAGGGGCTCAGTGCTTGAGTATTTTCATGAATCCCTCCTCTAATTCCTGTTGACATCAATGGGCATTAGGCACCTAAATACCTTTGAGGCTCTGTGCCTAAGACCCTATAACGCCATTAAGTCCCAAAACCTGCTAATCCAGATGGGTGCAAATGGTTCATTATTGATGGCTCTTCACAGAGTAAGGGGTCTGCAGTTAGGTGATTCATGGGCTTCAGGAAAAGGAACTTTTTCTACCTACCAAATAGCATCATGCATTTGAGAAAGCTAGAACCATCTTTAAGATTTTTTTTCTTTTCATAGTCCAGCTGGCATGTAGCTAAGAGCAGCACACATTTCCCAGTTCCAATTACAATCACACTGTAAAGCTAAAAAAAAAGGCTTTCAAGTGAGTATCCTGGTCCATGCACTACAAGGAGCTATTGTTGGAGTGGGATATATGAACATATTTCACTTTTGTACAGTTAATAATCTGATGACACAGAATGTTATAAATCAGTAATCTTGGCGATTTCACATTAATTATTGTGATTTCTTTCATGCATCCCAATAATAAGCAAATCTACATACGCTTTGCCAATCTAGAAACAAAGGATTTATCAGTTTAACATATTTTGCACAGAACTCGTACAAAAAGCCGTGCCTTCGTCGTTTGTGTTATTGCAAGAACAAAATTGCATAGACTGTTTGCTGGCACTACGTGAATTCACCAAACAATGCTTTTGTCTTATCAAATAGTTCAAGTAATTCCTTAAACTGAATTTCACACACTAATGCAATTTGTACTACTAGCAAATGTTTACATGTATTAAGAGAAAATCATAGAGCTAGGAAATATTAACTATTACATGATCAACTGACTGAATAACAGTTCAGTGGCGCAAATAAATCCTTTTTATTTTGTTTAGTTCACTATATGGATGACTTCCAAATGTTCTGATTTCCAGAACATTTAGTTTAGCTCAAACACATCTGTTGAAGGTAAAATTTTAATTGTGCTCTTTTGCTTTTTTTCCTTACAATCTAGAATTCTGGATGCAAATGTGTTTCCGAGATTACGGCGATGGTTTTTAAAATCTTGGAAACTCTGCTACAAAACAATATAAAATTCAGTGAGAATAGCCAGAGAAAATATGGCATAGGTAGGTGCTTTATTGACAGACATGACTGTATTCCTGGCAAGTTGAATACCGACCAGCTGCTGACAAGTAAAGCTTTCCATCTGGACAAACACAGATCTCATAGAGTTCCTGAGATCTATCATATCCACCCCTTGTCCCTTCAGGCAATTTGGGCAGCCGCACAGTTTCAGCATCAAGCAGAAGCTGTATGGGAGAAAGCAGGACAAATGGGTTTGTTAAGGTAGCAGTAACAGAGTTTAAGGGGTTAAATTTTCAGAAGCATCTAAATGACTTAGGCTATTAAGACCCATTTTCAAAACTTAGGCACTTTGACCCAGATCCGCAAAGATATTTAGGTATCTAAATCCTATTGACAGTGGGAGTTAGGCACTAAGGCCCAGATGCACAAAGGTACTTAGGCACCTATATCTGGGGTTAGGGGCCTAAGTCCCAGTTTTAGGGTCCCTGCAATTCACTGAACCCTGTGTACACCTAACCTCACTCGGTGCCTACGATCTTGTAATCAGAGTTCCCTCAGCATCTATGTTCCTGTCTCTGGGCATATGTACTGCTGCCTCACTCTAAGCATCCGGGCACATGTCTGCTGACCAGGTCCCAAAGAGCAATTCACAAACTAGGGAAGATAGACATTTTCTCACCTAACTCACATGTGCGGCCCAATCTGGTAGGCATGCTCAGAGGCTGTCTACCAGATCGGGTCTCTCAGGTAAATTCACACAAAACAGCTGGCTGGGGGGATGGGGAAAGGAAGAAGGAAAAGGACTCCTAGCAACTTTTAGCCCAATGGTTAGGTTTCTCACCTGGGATGTGGGAGGGCCTCAATCCAACTCCCCTTTCTACCTGATGAAAAGAAAGGATTTGAACAGGGATCAGCCAATTTTCAGGTGAATGCTCTCATTACTGGGCTATGGGATATTCTGATGTGGTGTTTTTTCAATCTCTCCTGCTTAAGTTTCACTGTGGATAACTAGTTAAAGAGTTATTGAGGGAGGGGAACAGAGCGAGAAAGAAAACATAACTGTGAGAGTGACTCTATTGCCTGGTGGTTAGGGTACTCACACCCAATGTGGGAGGCCCAGAATCCAGTCCCCCTGCTCCAAAATGAAGGTTACTCACCCTGTGCAGGAACTTCAAGATGGTGTCCCTATGGGTGCTCTGCTCTAGGTGCGCTTGTGCTCCATGCACCTCAGATTGGGACATTTTAGATAGCAGCATCCGTCTTGCCTGTGCATGCACTCCCTGCAGTCTTGTGCCCTGCACCAAGGCTATATAGAGCTGTTCAGGCAAACCATCCTCAGCTTCTTTTCTACTGTAAAGAACTCCAAAGGAGAGGAGAGTAGGGCGGGTAGTGCAGCACCAATAGGGGGACACATCTCGCAGAACCACAGTTACTGCACAGAGTAAGTAACCTCTTCTTCTTTGAGTAGTTGCCCTATGGGTGCTCCACTCTAGGTGACTTTTGAGCAGTACCCTCTACAAAGGGCTGGGGCTTCGGCATTGAGTCTAAGACCAAAGACATAACAGTAGAATCAAATATGGCATTAGAAGCTGAGGCACGAGTAACTGCATAGTTCAGCAAATGTATGAATGAAGGTCCAAGTCACGGCTCTACATATTTCCATGGTGGGAACATTCTTAAGAAAGGCTACTGAAGTAGAGGGGGATCTTGTGGAGTGAGTTAATACTCTAGAGGTAGGTTGAACCTCCTGAGACTGATAGCAGTAGGTAATTCAGCCAGATACCCATCTAGGGAGTCTTTGCTTGGGAATCAGAGATCCCTTAGTTCTGTCCACAATGGAGAGAAATAGTCTGGGAGATTTCCTAAAGGGCTTAGTCCTGTTTAGTTAAAAGGCTAATGCCCTCCCAACATCAATGTAATGTAATGTAATGTAATGTCACATCTCCTTTATCCAGGGGTGGCTTAGGGTGGAAAACTGGAAGGTGGATAGGTTGATTCATGTGGAAGTCTGAAGATACCTTTGATAGGAACTTGGGATGCAGTCATAGTGTGACCTTATTCTTAAAGGAGACTGTGAAGAGGGGGTATGCCACCAGAGCCCCTTTCTTACCCACTCTTTGAGCAGAAGTAATGGTTACTATAAATGCAGTTTTCATAGACATGTGTAGAAGGGAGCAGGTGGCCACAGGTTGAAAGGGAGGCCCTGTAAGACATCTGAATACCAAGTTGAGGTCCCATGCGAGTTTAGGGCACCTGATTTGTGGGAAGAAGTTGTCCAATCCTTTGAGAAACCTCCTTATAGGATGAGTGAAGACGTAAAAACCCTCTACCATAAGATAGAAGAACATAATAGCTGCCAAACACATATTTATGGAGTTTAAAGATAATCCTGTCATTTTTAGCTCTAAAATGTAATCTAGTACAAATGATAATAGGGAGGATGGAGGTGAAAAATATTTTAGGTCACACCAGTGTTTGAATTTCATCTACTTTTAGGTATATGTGTCACAAGTAGCTTCTTTCCTGCTATGTAACCGCACTCTTTTCACATCCTCAGAACAGGTTGTTTCTAACCCCGTGAATTGTACCTTGAGTCAAAGAACCCAAGGGTTGGGGAGACGGATTTGACTGCCATCATGAGAGAGGAGATGAGAGACAGTCCAGAGAGTGATCAGTTGACAAATAGTGACCTGAGTGAGATAAGGAAACCATGTTTGTCTTGGCCATATCGGAACTACAAGAATAACATTGTCTTTGTCTTTCCTTATCTTGAACAGCACCTTGGATATCAAGGGAGTTTGGGGAAATGCAAATAGAAGACCTAGACTCCAGTGAAGCAGAAAGGCATCTTCAGGAAGTGGTGACCCAGACTGCCTTTCAGGCACAACTGGGAGCACTTCTTTTACTTGGCTGTGGCGAACAGTTTTATCTATGGGATGCCCCAAAACTGAAATATGCGGTGGAGTACAGTGGGATCTATCTCCCATTCATGATATTGAGGGACATGCCTGATGAGGGCATCCACTGTGTTTTGTACACTTAGAAGGTAAGCTGCTGAGATGCTGATCTGGTTTCATATGCACCAGTTCCAAAGCCTCTCTGCTTTGACGCAGAGGGAAGGCAATCTCACTCCCCTTTGACAGTTTATATAACCCTCACTGATCAGAGGGAGGAAATGGATACAGGCATTTCTGATTGCCCTGAGCTCTAGCAAGTTAATGTGCAGAGTGCACTCAAGAAGAGACCACCTGCCTTGAATAGTATGATGGTCTAAGTGAGCTCCCCATCCCAGTACAGATTCATCTGTTGTTATTACTGATGTTGGGGATGGCTGAGTGAAGGGGGTTCTTCCACCTAGTCGAAGGATATTTTTTACTACCCAAGGCATGGAAAGTAGCGTGTTTAAACTCTGTTTGCTTGGCAAATAAACAGTTCTGTGCTATCCTTGGCAGCAGCGCATGTGAAGCCTCACATGATTTATTACTATGGTGCCAACCTCCATATGTCCCAATAGCTGAAGATAGTTTCTGGCAGATGTTTGAGGGCTGACTTGTACTGTAGTGACTAAATTGATTAGCGTTATGAACCAGTGCGAAGGGAGGAATGCTTTGGCTGTTACTGCATTGAGATAAACTCCTATGAACTCCAGAATTTGCACCAGGGTTAAGGTGGACTTTCAGGTGTTTAATTGTAGTCCCAGCCTGAAAAATAGGTCTACAACCCTCTAAGTGGCCATTGAAGCTTCATTGAGGGACTGCTTTTGAGCAAGCAATCATCATGGTATGGGAAAATCAGCAATCCTAGTCTGTGAAGATGAACCCACTACCAGGGAAAGAACTTTTGGGGACACTCAGGGTGCAGACAAGAGACTGAACTGGAGCACTGTGTACTGAAAGTGCTCTTGACCCATAGTGAATTGTAGGAACCTTCTCTTATATGGAAATAAGCATCTTGAAGGTTGAGGGCCAAGAACCAATCCCCTGGGTCCAATGATGCAATTATTACTGCAGGAGTTATCATACTGAACCTCTGAATCTTTATAAATCTGTTGAATAATATTAGATCAAGAATAGGTCTCCAACTGCCATTCTTTTTTGTAACCAGGAGGTACCTGGAATAAAATCCCTTCCCTCTGGCGTGTACAGAATGTCAAGTAATTTATTCTAGGACTCCTAACCTCTTTCAGTGGAATTCGCAAAGAGTCACCTATCCTTTAATGAGGTCCTGGAACTGTTTAAAATCATTGGCCAAGGACAGCGGAGGCGGCAAGACAATTTCATCTGGGGATGAGGAAGAGATATTACTTGTAGGGGTAGAGAGTTGCAGGTTGTAGAGATGTCTTTGTCCACTCTAACTTCCTGCTCCTCAAAGGTCTCTTGTGGATCAGGAACCCTACAGAGAAAGGCTGGTGGGGATTGTCTGTTCTTCTCCCGGCAAGAAGCATTAGGGGACCTGGATAATTGTTGGTGGTAAGTCATCCAAGGGTCCCGGTACGGCCACTGAGGCAGTACATAAGACATGGAAGGAGGAAACCAAGGGTGTCCATACCAGCGGGTGGAGTGTGTCTCTCACAAAGATAGTCTGATTTTTTACAGTTCTCAGGATAGAAGATTCCTTGATAATGGAAAGGAGAGCCTTGGACAGTAATGTGGGAGACTGATGAAAAGTCCCCATCATCTTCCGCCTCCTTGTCACTTCATAGAGGTGGAGCACACATAGAGATAAGGCCGAGAGGTGCTTGGTACTGAGAATGGGTCAGTGCCAAACTGGCGACATTCAGGTGTTTCTGTTACTGCCAAGTCTGAGGAAATCAAAACTCTTGCAGTACTGTAACAGTGGATGGTACTGATGAGGTAAGTTGAGCAGAGGTAACTGTGGCAGAAGGCACTGATGGTACTGAAAATCTCAGGTGCTCTGATGCGTGGCCAGTAGGGGTTGGTCTGGCCCTTTGCAAAGCTGAAGTGCTGGGTACCGAGGTCTTGGTAAACTCCGCCAGTACCAATTCAGAAGAGCTGGTCTTCTTCTCTCTGCTGCTCCAATTACCCAGTGATACCAATCTTCCAGAGCTGGAACCCTTAGGATTCTTAGGCCTGTTGGTGGTCACAGTACCTAAAGAACCTACAGTCTCATGGGAAATTGGTAGGTGCCAAAGCAGTTGTCTGAATTGGAGACTGTCTCTTTGAGGTAGATTCTCTATCCAGAGAACTTAAAGACCACTTTCTAGGGTCTTTTAAACAGGAGTCCAGAGATTTCTTCTTCAGTGCTGTAGGGCATTGCTGTGCTGAGGAGGTGGAAGTGGTTGACCTGTTCAGAGACCATTGTATGGGAGAGGAGGTCCCCCTGGCTGGGGTCAGAAGCTGGTCAGAGTGAGGTCTCCATTATGAGGACACATAGTTAAAGTTCCTAGTTCTTTCTGGGCCTCAATTTTAATTGCAGACACAAATTAGACTTTGGGGGAACATGTGACTCCCCAAGGCAGCAGACACACCAAGAGTGTCCATCTCTGACCAGGATAGCCTCTCGGCACGAAAAGCAGCATTTAAGCCCAGGAGAACCAGGCATACCCTCCTAGGGCTGAGGTTCCCCTGAGGGGAGAAACAAAAAAACAAAAAGCAAAAAATAGGTGAAAGGACAATAGTCATTAACCTAAAAGTATAAGTAAAATCTTTTAAAAGTTTTTTTTAAAAGCTATAAAAATTATTACAGCTAACTAACATGAAGGAAATTCTAAGAACTAACACTAACTAACTAGTAAGAATGAGATAAGAATACAGTTGAGGTAAGTTCAACTTGGACGCTGCTGAGGCTCCATCTCAGGCCAAGGCGGTTGAGAAGGAATGGTACTAGGCATGAGGCTGCAGTGGGCATATGCATGGGCTGAACAGACACAGCTACCTAAAATCTCTGATCTGAGGTGCATGGGGTGCAAGCACATCTAGAGTGGGGCACCCATAGGGATGCTACTTGAAGAAGAACTCTTTAGTTCTCCACAGTGCAGCAGCTTCAACAGGAGAGATTGAGGGAGGCCCCTGGTCAGGCTATCCCATAGCTCAGTGGAAGTTGGCAGATGTGCATTGAAATCCCTTCTCCTTCTCATGTGGAGGGTGGACTTGAACTGGGAGTCTCCTGCATCTCACGTGAGTACCCTAACCATTGGGGCTAAAAGTTATGAGGCAGCACCTTCTCCTTGTCAGCACAAAAATGCCTTAGGTGCCTAACTTGAACAGAGGGTTCACAGCTGAGACTCACTAACAGGGCTAGGTGCCTAAGTACAGGCTACAGTGAGGTGTTTATCTCTAGGAGGGGCAGGGCTTAGCACACACCCCTCTTGTCAGCATCTCCCATTGGCTAGTTTAGGCAACTCCCCACTTAGGCCATGTATACACTACCATTTAGGTTGGTAAAAATGTTGTCACTCAGGGGTGTGAAAAAGCACACACACCCCTGAGCGACCTAAATTTCACCAGCATAGGTGGTAGTGTGCACAGAGCTGTGTCAGTGGGAGAGCGTCTCCCACCGACATAGCTACTGCTGCTCATTGGGGGTGGTTTAACTACGTCGATGGGTGAGCTCTCTCCTATCAGCTCAGAGCGGCTACACGCGAGATCTTACAGTGATGCAACTGCATTGGTACAGCTGTGCCGCTGCAAGCTCTCTAGTGTAGACATAGGATTAGGATACTGGCTTTTGTGAGTCACAGTCTAAGATGCCTGTCTCACCTCATTCATGATCGATGGAGCCTAGGCACCTAACGCAGACTTTGTGGATCACAGTGCTGATCCTGTGATTTTCTAAATGCCTAAAAGTTAGGTGGAGTGACACTCAGCATCACAACACCAAAATACCATAGTGAATCCAAGCCTAAGTGCTTTGGAAAAATCTCATAAAGGTGCCTATCTGTAGGCACCTAAATACCTTCAAAAATCTGTCCCTTAGATCTCATTGAAAGTCAGTAGGATTTAGGCTCCTGGGGGGCAAGATCCACAAAGGGACTTAGGCATCTACCTGCCACTTTAGGAACCTAAATCCAATATTTAGGAAACACTGAAATCCTTTAAACACCCACTCAGCTGCCTCTGAAGCCTGTTCCCCAGGTGCCTAAGTTTTCGCCAGTGGGCATGCGCAAAACCACCTAAGTCCTAACCTCACCAAGCTGCTCAGTGCCCTAGCTCCTGTTTAAGTTCCAGCGGGATACTCAAATGAGGCATTCCCTGGCCTGTCTTGCCTGTGGGGCTCAATCGGGTAGCACACCTACCAGATCAGGCCTGCATAAAATACACTGGGGATACCAAGATCAGGAATTTTTCAGACTAAGGCATATGTGTGTTCCTGAATACCCAACAGCCAAGTAGTCACCTGAGATGTGGAGACTGTTTTCAAATCCTTGCTCTGCCTCATTTGAAGCAGGGACTAGAACAGAGGTTAGCAAACTACAGCCCGCGGGCCACATCTGGCCGTGGGACCGTCCTGCCCGGCCCCTGAGCTCCTGGCCCGGGAGGCTACCCCCAGCCTCTCCTCTGCTGTCCCTCCTCCCCCGCAGCCTGTTCCACTATGTACAAATACTCATTGGGGCAGAAAGAGAAAGCATGAGAATGAATGCTAAGGGCTCTCACCTAGGAGACCAGTGGTCTACTCCCTGCTCCAACGAATATGTATTTTATCAATGCCTAATTTGTGGCTGGGGCACCTTTAAAGGCTTGGCAGTTCATCGCCCCAGCACCTCTGGGCTTACTGCATCAGTTATTAAAGTAAAAAAAATTGCTTTAGCCCTGGCACCTTACTCCTTGAGCCCTGGCACCTCTTTCATTACAAATTAAGCACTGTAATTTATACATAGACGATCTGGTTCAACAGGAGAGATTGCAAAAACCCTATCCCTGACAGTCTGGTGGTTAAGGCAGTCACCTAAGAAATAGGAGACCTGTGTTCAAGCTGCAAATCAGGAAAGCAGGGAATCACACCTAGGTTTTTCCACCTCCGAGGTGAGTGCCCCCACCAGTGGGCTACTGAGAATAAAGATGGACACCACCACCCCTTTAGTCTTTCACTGGAAAGGACTGACCTGTCTTAGGCACTTAATTCCTTTAAGATTTTTCTCCTAGAGTCTTTTCTTGCTTCCACTGAAATCAATGGCTAAAGTCCACTGACTTCAATGGGAGCCGGAGCTGGACATCTGTCTTCTTGCATTTCATTATGTATTAGGTTATCACCCTACCTCTCATGTTCCAGAACTACAGAAACTGCATGGAACAAAGCAGAGCACTCACTTCATAAAAAATAATAATAATAAAATAAAAAAATAAGCAAATAAGTGCTGTGCTAGGATAGAAGTGACTTCTTAGCATTTTTAAACTCTTTCAACACCATATTATTCCTTGCCCTGTAAACAAATGTATTATTATGGCATCATTATCTGGAACTATCAGCATATTTGCTAAAATCTGAACAATTATAATATGGTTACTTTAAAATGACTTAATGACATTGATGGCAATATCAAACAGCATCAATATAAACCACAATAAAAATATCATTTATCATACGCACCACTCCTTCACTGCTATGCAATTTGATATCCATCTGAGAGAGAGCTTCAATATTGCCAGCTTGTGCTTTAATATTAATCCCTTTTGGTGCATCCATGCTCAAAGACCGAGTTGGTGATTCCAATCTGAAAGCAAGTAGAGGAAATCTGGCTGTAGCATATTCTTAAAAAGTTTCTTTATTTTGTAAAATAATTTTTAAAAAACCTTTGAACTTATAAAACATTCTGAGATAGTGATGTGAGGAATTCTATAAAAGATGATAGGTTTCTATTTCTTTATGCAGACTTGAAACAGTGGGTAGTTGTTTCAAAACGAACAGAGTATCCTGTATGACAGTGTAGAAAGAACTCAGGATCATACTATATGGTACTTTAGACACAAACACTGCAATTTCCGTTTCTAAGGTGTAGTTTTCAATGACACCATAATTGTTCTGATACAAATATTCATATTTGAAAATGCATTTTTATAATCTTTATTTTCACTTGATATAAACCAAACCATTCTAAACACAGTTGGTGAAATCCTAACCCAGTTAAGTTTTGCCATTGACTTAAATGGGGCCAGGGTTTCAGGATTTCACTCGGTATATTTATGTGCTTGCTGTAAGTAGCCTAACATCTGAAGGCTATGACAACTAGCCTCATCTGGAAAATACTTGAAATTAATCTGCCGAAAATACTCAGAAATAGCTACAAGTAATAAAGTTAAAGTCTAACATAAACCGAACATATTATATAACAGTACCTGTGCAAACACAGTTGGTGCCACAAGGTGGCAGAAAGGGACCATAGTAGCTGAATGGTTGCCTCCTTGGCTCAGCTACATGGAATTAATGGGGTTCTGTTTGTAAAAGAGATCAGGATTTTTCCCACTTTTGGATATTTGGCATTATTTACAAAATTAAACAAGAAGATCAGAAACAATAATTAGGTTTGATTTCAAGCAGTGCTTTCCATTTACTCATTAAAAATCCAATTCAAGACACATTGCAATAGGATATGTATGTATTTTGCTTCTTTCTGTGATTACCTAGTTAGGACCAGGTCATGTCAGAGCATCAGTACCTTTCAAGATCATACCCTTGTGCACCTTTGCATTATTAGCTAGTTCTGCTTAATGATAACAGACCCAATGTTAGGCCCTCAGCCATAGTTACACTGGATGATACTGAACTCAATTCTTCCTGCCTGTGTCCTTTAAAAAATAGTCTGTTTTAAAGAAAATGAATAATATAATGGCTCTGATAGTTTCTTAACTAATTTATTCCCTTAGAGTTGTAAACAGGAAAAAGAATTGAAATCTTGTTCTTATTTGTACTGTACTTTTTTTTTCTTCAAACAAATTATTTCAATAATAAAGGCCTCTCACCTTCCTGATGGGGAACAAAGTGTCTCTCTTATAGTGGAGGGAATAAGGAAAGATCTCTTTTCCCTACTTGATAGGCTAGAGAGCCTGTGGGGGTGAAGGAAAGGAGAAGGGTTTCTCAGAATGACTGGGAGTTGACTTTCGTTGGAGATGAAACAGGCCCCCATTAACCAGTAGGTGGGTCCGAAGGCTTCACTGGTGTTGAAGCACTTTGTGCCATAGGTTTAGTTGGAGCAGCCAGTGCCAACTGTGCGGCTTTGGGCCTCTCTTTGCTGGTATCGTGTGACGGTACCATCTTGCATGGTCCTGTCCTCTTAGGGTCCTTGGACTTATCAGTAGTGCCAGTACTGGAGGTCTCTGAGTGGTCACTGGAGCTAAGTCTCTCAGTGGAAGATGTTGAGGCTATTGACCTTGTAGGGGACCCTTTTTTGTGATGGCTCCTGGGTAGGTGAGCTCAGGGTTCATTTCTTGCTATCTTTGTGAGAGTCGTGGCCTTTCTTTTTACAGCGCGTGGCAAGTGCGGGGCGGCAGTTGACGGTGCCTGTGGTGACTGTTGCACAGGACAGGTATTGGAGCCAGGGTCTGAGTCTGGCCACAATGCACTGTCCATCATTAACATTTTTAGCTTCAGGTTATGGTTCTTTCAGGTTCATGCCTTTAAGCTGAGGCAGTCCGTGTATTTCTGTGTTATTTGCCCCTCTCCTAAGCAACAAATGTACAATGAATGCCTGTCGCTTACAGGGATGGTCTCATAGCAGGTGAGGCACCTATTAAACCCCGGGAATCCTGGCATAGCCCCATGTACGGGGGAACTTCCCTATAGGGAAGAACATAGAAAAAAATACTATTCTAACCTAAGGAGTAACAGGGAGTAAATAATTTTTTTTCAGGAGGGAAAAACTAAGAAATGGAAATGAGTATCATGTATAAACTTTTAACAGAAACACTAACACTACTAAAGGCAGTAAAGACTTTCCTATGAAGGGTTTTGCTAGAGATTCTGTCCCTTGCGAAGGGCAGTTGAGAAGGAACTGAGGGTGGTTGGACCGAACAGTGCTATATAGTTGCTGCTCACAGCGCAAGGTGGGGAGGATTTCCTCATCACTCCAACAGGCACTGCTATCGAAGATCTCTGATCCTACACTCAAGGACACAAGTGCACCTAAAGTAGAGCACCCATAGGGACACTGCTCAAAATAAAATTAGTTTTTCCCATACTTGTTGAGGACTGGAGGTGGGGTGCCTCAAGCTGGCAATGTTTTGTACATTTTAGGAGCAACACCTAAGTATTTGAACCCGGCCCTTTTTGCTGTCAACACCACCTTGTAGAAAGGGTACACCTGTGGCAAACACACTTTTGAGACTGTTGCCTAGCTTACAAGTAGTCTTGCACAGAATACAAATGACCACAGCAAAATCACCAGTGGTCTATCTAATTCATTATTCTGTCTTTGACACAGATAAATATCACATACTTTAGTGAGAGGCATAAAATCCCCAGAATACCCAGAATATATCATGTGCAGGGAGTAAAATTTCTTTCTGTCTCCAGCTGGTGATCAACACGCTGAAGAACAAGCATATAATTGTCATCTTGAATAGTGTAATTGCAGAAGCTATTATTCATAACTAATTCTTTTTGAAAAGCTATTTGCCTCAAGAATAGCTTATATACTATGCAAGTAATAAACAATGAACTTTAAATCTTCTTTTGAGCTATTAGTAACTCACAGGAGCTCAGTTTTGTGCATTGGGTAACAAACTACACTAAGTACCCATTAAGATAGCAGCTTTTTGGATGCTTAGTTAC
Source organism: Mauremys mutica (assembly GCF_020497125.1). NCBI lineage: Eukaryota > Metazoa > Chordata > Testudines > Geoemydidae > Mauremys > Mauremys mutica. The sequence continues at coordinate 322,619,589 of NC_059072.1, forward strand.
TGTAGTTTGACTTTTTCCTGATTTCATCTAGAAGAGCTATATATCTTTCCTGATACCTTTTAAGAGGAACATGATGTGTATATTTGCTTCTGTTTGTTGAACCAGGGTCATTTTGTATGAAAGGCAAATATTGTATTTGGAAATATTCCAGTTACGTTTGCAATTACGTATTCCATAAAAATCAATTTATGTGAAAGAAGAAAATAATACCATGGCCCTAGTTTTAAAAAGTTTATGTACCTGCAATTAATTGAAGGTTCAAAGATACCTCAAATCCTAAAGGCTTTGTCAATATTTAAGTTGTATCATAACTATGAATCTCTCTCTATTCTGAGTTCATCAGCATAATATCTCAGCACCTTCAACTACCAAGAGGAAGGACATGTTGTTTGTGTGTTTGCTTATTGTAGGAAAGCTAGGTCTAAGAAGGTTATATTACATATTGAACCGAAGACAGTGTAATCTGTGGACATGTTAATAATATGCTCTGGGTACGAGTTCCACAGTCTCATTATTATTTTCATTTGCTGCAAAATTTTTGCCAAATAATTTTGAATAACAAAAATTGTAAAAATCATATTCTGTGGCCATGGCTCCCCAACATTCCAGCCTCTTCAGGGGTCACCTTGAAGAATTTCTGGTCAAAAGCTCCATGAAACCAGTGATATAGCTGAGATACATCAATGACATTTTTATCCTTTGGACAAACAACCTAAACTCACTCATAGATTTCCACCACAACTTCAACAACCAGCTACCATCCATCAGACTCTCTCTAGACCACTTACATACCAGCATCAACTTCCTGTATACCACAGTCAGCTTCAGCAGTGGAACCCTACAGACAACTATATACAAGAAACCCAGGGTCACCACACCTACCTTCACAGTTTGAGTAACCACCCCAAACACACCAAGAAATCTGTTATCTACATCCAGGCCCTCAGATACCACAGAATATGCTCCAAGAAGAAAGTCCAGGAAACACACCTTTTACACACTTAAAACCACCTTCACCAAACAAGGATGCTCTATCAGAGACATAGATTGCATCATGGAATGGGCCACCCAAACCTGCTTCAGTACAAAAAAAATAACCCTCCAACTAAACACCCGTAGCTGTCACCTTCCACCCCACACTGGAACCCATATGGGGTATCATTAAACAATTACAACCCATATTCAATGGTGGGGACCACATGCCTAAAGAAATCTTTTCCAAACCCCCTCTTCTGACCTTCAAACAACCCCCCAACTTCGCCAAACTCGTTATCAGAAGCAAGCTTTCCACAGACCAGGACACACCAACTCAAAGTGTCACCAGACGCTGCCAGAACAACAGACATATCTCCACTGCTACAATGATAAAAAAAAACCCACAACACATCTTTCAAGATCCATGAGTCCTATACATGCCTATCACACCATGTGGTATACCTCATCCAGTACCCTAAATTCCCAAATAACAACTATGTGGGTGAAACCAGACAACCACCTCACTCTCGGATGAACTCACACAGAAAAATGATAAAAGATAAAAACGATGTATCACCCATAGATGAACAATTTTCACAAAATGATCACTCCATATCTGACATCTCAGTCCTTGTCCTCAAAGGAAATGTGGACAATGCCTTCAAAAGACAAGTCTGGGATCTTAAATGCACAACTTTTCTAGAAACTAAAAATCATGTTCTTAATAAAGACACTGGATTTATGGTTTATTACAACAATCTGTAATCTCCTGACCCTGCCCCCCTTCAACTTTTTGTACTATGACTGCAGGGGTGTTAATGGGTCACTTCACCTTGAATGGTCCCTTTGAATATTTATTAACTACTACTGCTAAACAATTTGTTCCACCTTGTATTTTGTTCTAACACTCTGAGTACCTTTCCCAGACCTGAAGAAGAGCTCTGTGTAGCCTGAAAGCTTGTCTCTTTCATCAACAGAAGTTGTTCCCAATCCTTTAATCATTCTCTTGGTCCTTTTTATCAACATGATAACCCAACATGCAAAAAAGAAAAAGAAAATATGCTATATGAGACATAATTCATCATTTTCTTTGGCTGCTTTAAAATATTCAGAATCTCTCAACTTTCACTTAAAGTAACAATTCCTAATGAAATGAAAGATTTAAGCTAGTTTAATCATTTCTGAGAATATCCCAGTTAGATTCACTATTGTTGATTCTGTTCTACATTCTTGGGTCTTCAGGTTGTGTTAAGATTTATTGTTTTCCTTTGTACATGATACACAGTGTGACAGATCCAAACCAGGAGGGTACAGGAGTCTGGTAGAGGGCAAATATACTGGTCACTGGATGAGTAGTTTTCTGTTCCCTGAATGACCAGAGCAGGGGCTACACTAGAGTAATCAGGAACCTGCTAGAACCAATTAAGGCAGACAGGCTGATTAGAACACCTGCAGCCAATCAAGGCAGGCTAATCAGGGCACCTGGGTTTAAAAAGGAGCTCACTCCAGTCAGGGAGGGGAGAGCCAGAGGAGAGGAGCTAGGAGCAAAAGGTGCAAGGAGCTGAGAGTGAGAGAGGGTGCTGCTGGAGGACTAAGGAGTACAAGCGTTATCAGACACCAGGAGGAAGGTCCTGTGGTGAGGATAAAGAAGGTGTTTGGAGGAGGCCATGGGGAAGTAGCCCAGGGAGTTGTAGCTGTCATGCAGCTGTTACAGGAAGCACTATAGACAGCTGCGATCCACAGGGCCCTGGGCTGGAACCCGGAGTAGAGGGCGGGCCAGGGTTCCCCCCAAACCTCCCCACTCCTGATCAGACACAGGAGAAGTTGACCGAGACTGTGGGGAAGATCACTGAGGTGAGAAAATCTGCCAATAAGCACAGGACCCACCAAGGTAGAGGAGGATCTTTGTCACAATAGCTATAGATTATACCTCCATGGACTAATACACTTTTTACTACAAAAATATTTTCTTAACCCAAATATAATCAGTAAGTGACAGAAGGAGCGATCATGAGCACAACCTCATATTCAAAAGCAGACAGATCTCTAATAGACATATCACTAGCAACAGATGTTTCATTCATCTAGCAGCAACTTAACCACCTTGCTATTTATATAAAAATCAGGAGTTATTCAAGCTTGAAAAATACTGCAGAATATTGCATGAATATTCAGCTCCAATTTCTGAAGATAATTCTTTTCTGTCATTCCGATTTATATTAGCTTTCCTTCACCATTTACACAACTGAGTTTTACTGCTTGTATCTTCATGGAAATAAAGTTTCAAGGCTGTATATTATTATTATTTATTTTGAGTCACCAAAAAGCAAACCTGCTAATCACATCTCAAACAAAGACATGGCCTCTTGCCCTGAAGAGCTAACAAAGTACATCTGAGTGACAGAAGAGGGAGGTTGATGAACACAAAGAGAACAATGATTCCATGATCTGTTTTGTTTTCCTCTCTGCACTTTGTATATTAGCAGCAGAAATGCGTGTGCACACATCCAATCAGAACAGTGACACCATATGACTTCTAGCTAATCACAAGTAGACACCACTGTTCTAATAGTGGACATTTGAAGACTGCAGAGTTGCTTGATCAATCCATTGTTTAAAAATATCAAGTAATGTCTATTATTTAAAGTAATGTGAGGAGATCAATCTGCTTGTGATGTCCTTTAACAGACAGAGGCTAAAGTCATGGATAAACTACTTGTTGACATTTCCCAACTCTACACATTAGTATTGGAAAGTCCTATCCAATCAAGTCCCCCTCCTTTAAAAAGATATAAAAATGCTACTGTACATTTAGACCATTTCTATGCTACACAGTTTTGTTGCCAAAAGGCAGCGTTTGTCGACAAAACAGTGGAAGTGTACACACTACTGTGCTCCTCCCGCGGACAAAATTCTCCTGCTTTGCGAACAAAATAAAACCACCTTGATGACAGGCATAGAGATTTTTGTGGCAAAGTTAGATCAACAAAGCATCAGTGTAGACACTGCATTCGTTACGTCGTCATACCTGGCCTCCAGAAGGTATACCACAATGCCCTCTGTGACTGCTGTGCTCACTGTTTTGATCCACTGCCCTGCATCTCGCTACACAGGCAGGGCCAGATTTTCAATTAGGCACAGTAGGCATGTGTCTAGGGGTGCTTACATTCTAGGGGCACCTTACCTCTCTAAAACTGTGTGCAACACAATGGTCAGCTATAGGCAGGGATGGGATGGGACGGGACGCTGAAGATGCTGTGGCTAGGGCTGTGTAAGGTATAAATCCAGCCATGTACACAGGCATGCACCCCTCCACATTCAAAGTCCCAGGAAGGATTGAAACTGCTCAGCGTGGAGAGCTACCCCAGGGTTCTGGCAGCGGGGCTCCGGGGGCTATTTAAAGGGCCGGGGCTGTAGAGGCAGCGGGAGCCCTGGGCCATTTAAATAGCCCCCAGAGCCCTGGAGTAGCGGCAGGGCTCTGGAGGCTATTTAAAGGGCCCAGGACTCCCCTGCTTCTACCACCCTGGCCCTTTAAATAGCCCCTGGAGCCCTAAGGTAGCGGCGGCAGGGATCTGGCAGCTATTTAAAGGACTCTGGTGGCAATTTAAAGAGCCTTGGGCTCCAGCCGCTGCTGGGAGCCCCAGGCCCTTTAAATTGACGCCTGGGGAAGCCAGGCCACCCCGGTATGGCGCACTGGCTCTTGCTGGTATACTGTACCAGGGCGTACTGGCTTATTTTCAGCTCTGGAGAGGTGGCTATAGGAGAATTCGGAGGGAATCATGGATGATTATCAAAACATAATGCAGAATCCTGCTCTCCCTGGTGCTAGAACCACAGCGGTAGGCAGGCAGGCAGGGTGGGCTGCTGCTGAGGTGGGGAAAAGAGACTTGTGCTGTGCAGAGCCAGGAAGGGAGGCAGAGGCTGATGTCAGGGGGTCCCCCTCCCCTTGCCAGTATACCTGTCTCCGCTGAGCTGGGGCAGGGGCAGCTCTAGGTGTTTTGCCGCCCCAAGCACGGCAGGCAGGCTGTGTTCGGCGGCTTGCCTGCGGGAGCTCCCCGGTCCCGCGGATTTGGCGGCACACCTTGCGGTGACCGGCAGAGCGCCCCCCGTGGCTTGCTGCCCCAGGCACGCGCTTGGCGTGCTGATGCTTGGAGCCGCCCCTGGGCGGGGGACAGGGGGGACACCATCTATCTGTGCACAAACTTCTTCCTCAGGATTGTTTGCTTCTGTCTGCTGTCTGAACTTAGACAGCGTGCCAACACACTCGCTCTCCCCCAACATACACTCTGTCCCTCTCTCACACACACACTCCCTGTCACACACTCTCCCTCCCTCTCTCCCCTCCCCCACTTCTGTGAACTTCTCATGTTAGTGTTCAGCAATATCAGTTTGCCCAGCAAGTCCTAGTCTCACCCCTACAGACTTCCACTCCCAGGTCTCCTCTCCAATGCCCCCGGCTCCTTATATCCAGTCTCCTTGCCTGACTAGTCCCAGTCTCCCTTCCAGGGCTCTTTGTTCAAACTCAGTGTCCCCATGTGGCTCCTTGTGTTAATCTCTTTGTCCAGCCAGTCCTAGTCTGTCTATCCAGCTCCTCATCTGATCCCAGTCACTAACTCCCAGTCCTCCTGTTTTTCTACACATCTCCCAGCCCATCTTCTTGCCCAGCGAATTCCAGTCATCCCGCCATCTCCCATTCCCAAGCTCCCCACCAGCTCCCAGTTTCGGCTCAGCCAGTCTGTCTCCCACCCCAGCTCCCAGTCTCACCCCTGTTTCTAGTCCCACTCTCAGTTTCCCTCCCACCTCCACCAGCCTCCAGATGCAGTTTCTCACCCTAAGCAAGGCTCCTTGTCCAAATCTACTCCTTCCTCACCCATCCCAAGGTCCATCTTTTATATCCACTGCATTGTAACCAGGCAGCTTCCTCTTTGATGCTGCCTAGGCTCAGTGTGGGAAGTGAGTATTGAGCGCACAGGACCTTCAGGCTCCCTGTTCTCAGTTCGGGAGTCTGGACCCAGCATGACCCACAGCAGCCCAGAATTCTAACTGTAGAGAAAGTCCTGTTCAGCTCTGGGCTGGACCATGATCAGTGTGGATCGAATCTTTGGGGAATTTTGCTGCAATGCTCTAGCAAGTGTGTACTGAGCATGTGCAAACTTTGATTTCTCAAAGGGTTTTAACTTAGCCAAATTTATAAGACATTCATGGGGATGGCAAAAGGCATCCCTTACAAAAAGGCCACCTTCCTGTCAGAATTCAAATCCCTTCTCCAATGGAAGCATTACAGCTTCTTAAATAAAAGGTTTCCAGCATTTTTAAACATGAGCAAAACATATTTTCCCTTAGCCTTGTTTTCAGAAATGGATGAACCATTCTGGCTGAATTTTTTTAAAATAATTCAGCCTAAGGCATAGAAAATTTCAGCAAAGTTAAAAGCAACTGAAAAGAGGGTCTTATAATGAGAAGTGTTGGGTAACCTTCAAAATAGCACTGCTACCAGCTCCCACCTAAAATTCATAGGGTACCCAGAATCAGAATAGGTAGGTAGTAGCTGATATATAGTAGGGTATATTTAAGCTCAGGGCTTTCCCACTGCACCAGGGCCAGCACAGTCAACAGGCCCCCATTTTAATGTAGAACTAGGTGAGGCACAGCATTTTAGCTTTGAGATGAATTCCCACAATGCATTTTTCCTTCTGCAGCCCATTTGAAGAAGACCCTCAGATATTACTATTATTGGTGCAAGGTGGATAGGTAGATTAGGAAGAAGCTCATTGTGCATGACTGGGTCCCCTGAAAAGCACTCAATACAAAGAGCTAGGCAAAATCCCAATTTTTGCTTGGGCAGGTAGAAAAACAAACTTATTTTGCTCAAAAACGTTACATGGTCAGCCTATACATCAAAAGAAGGAAATCTGCCAAACTATCAGTGGAGCCCCTGGACAATCAAGGTGCTAAAGGAGCACTCAAGGGGGAGAAGGCTGTTGTGGTGAGGTGACATGAATTCTTTACATTGGTCTTCACTGCAGAAGATGTGAGAAAGATTCACACACCTGAGCCATTCTTTTTAGATGACAAATGTGAGAAACTGTCCCAGACTGAGGTGTCAGTCAAGGAGGTTTTGGAACAATCTGATAAACTAAACAGTAATAAGTCACCAGGACCAGATGGTTATCTTGACCACCTTGCTCAATTGGTCCTTCAGCCCTCATATAGATTGCACTGATCACAACATGTCTTCCATTCGTCTCTTATCCTGGCCTCCTTTCTCCATGTGCAGCCATGCCTTTTCACAATAAAATCTTCCCATCTCTTAGGAGGTTGGCCGAGTGGTTGTTTCAGTTCCTGTGGGTATCACTCGGTGACGATTGCAGTCCATTATGTCAGTGAGCCTCGCTATATGCCCAGGACACCACATTTTACTGTACCTGCTTTCAACAATGACATCCTGCACTCCAGTCTGCTGTCTGATCACTTCATTGGGAACTCGGTCACGGATTGAAATCCCCCAAATTTTTCCATTGTCCTCACCATGACAAATAGTTGTTGCTCCTCTATCTTCATCAGGACCCATGTTTTGCTGCTGTACAACATTGCTGGCAGTAATGTTGAGTTGAAAGGTTGCCACGTGTTCCCTTGTTGATTTTTCCTTGGAGGACATCCTTGATAGTATATAATGTACTCCAACCAGTTTCTTTCTTCATGAGAGTTCAACTTTCTGATCATGATGCATGTTAATTTCTTGGCCCAAATAAACGTATTGCTCAACTTCTTCTATTTGTTCTCCCTTGACTATTATTTTGGCTTTTGGGAAGGCTTCAGATGACATAAATTTCGTTTTAGAGTGGTTCATTTTCAGTCTGACTTGGCTGCCTTTTGTGCTAAGTTCTCACAGCATATTCTGTAGTTTGACAGTGTTTTCAGCAATCAACATGATATTGTCCATGAATCTGAGGTGGTTTAAGTGCTCTCCATTGATGCTAATTCCACCCTTCCAGTTCATCTGCCTCATTACCATTTTGAGGCAGACTGAAGAGTTTCAGTGAAACCTTGTCTCCTTGCTTCGCACCTCTTTTGACTGGGATGTGAAGAGGAGTGTCGAACAGAGTTATATCCATAGTGCAGTCAGAGTTTGCTTCCTTTAGTAGTTTGATGTAGTTTGCGTCAATGCCCTGCTCTTCAAGAGCCTTCAGCACTGTATTGATCTTTACACTGTCGAATGTTTTTTCATAGTCGATGAAGGCAATGCATAAAGGGAATTTATATTACCTTGAGCACTCCAATAGCTGGTTTATAGTGCAAATATGCTCCATTGTGCAGAAATTCCTTTAAAAACCTGCCTGCTCTCTTGGCTGCTGCTTGTCCAGACTCTGTTATTATTTTGGTGAACAGCTTGTAGACATGTGAGAGGCATACTGGATGACAGTTCTTTAGATCTTTGCGATCGCCCTTCTTGTATAGCAAAATGGTGTTGGCCTCCTTCCAGCTAGATGGTATCTTCTGCATTTCCAAGTAACAGCTAAATCTTTGAGCAAGGGTTTCCCAGAGGTCTTGGACTCTAGCTCTTATCATTTTGGTTGTCAGTCCATCTTTTCCTGGAGCTTTTCCTTCCTTCATTTGATAAACTGCATGTCGAACTTCACTGCTGAGGACCAAGAGTACGTGCTCGTTGGTCTGTTGAAGAGATAGTAGTAGGACATTTATCTGAGATATGAACAGTTTGGTGTAGAAATCTTTGCAGACCACTTCCATCCCTGTTCCGTCAATTACTGCTTTTCCATCCTTGTTTTTCAGCACTATTATTGTCGACCTGTACAGCGTCAATTCCCATTTGCATTTTTTGAGACTTCTGCGTTATTCAGCCATCTTTAAGAGCCTTCATTTCCATACTTCTCGAAGTCCTCCTTTAGTCTTCTTATCAGCTTGCGGAGGAGGGAATACTCAAGTTTGTCACCATCATTTTGTTTCATATTCCTTCACTTCTCTAGCAAGTTCCTCATTTCCTCTGAGATTCGTCCCTTCACTGTTTTTGGTCTTTCTTTCTCAGCTAATTTTATGCATTGCTTCGGCTTATCAGCAAAGTTTTTATAGTCCTTGTCACAGTTATCTATGAGACTCCAGTCTTCCTTGGAAATGTTTGCTCTCTGATTTGACAGCTGTAGTGCTGTCTTCTCCACCTTTTCGTTGAAGTTGAGCCTTGCTCTAAGCAAGTGATGGTCACTACTGGTGTTGAATTATGGCACTACTGAGATGTCTTGCATAGGCACCGACTTCTTCTGTGCTGGTGGGTGCTCAACCCCACTCTGCCCCGACTCCACCCCTTCCCCCCCATTCCAACCCCTTTCCCAAAGTCCGCACCCCAACTTCGCCCCCTCCCTGCCCCTATTTGACTCCTTCCCCAAATCCCTGCCCCGGCCCCACCTCTTCTCTGCCTCCTCCCCTGAGCGCCATGTTCCCGTTTCTCCATGCTCCCTCCCAGAGATTGCTATGGCTGTTTGGTGATGACAAGCGCTAGGAGGGAGGAAGGAGTGGAGACGCGGCATGCTGGGAGATGGCGGCGGAGGAGGAGGAGGTGAGGCGGGACGGGGAGCTTGGCTTCTGGTGGGTGCAGACCACCCACTAATTTTTCCCTGTGGGTGCTCCAGCCCTGGAGCACCCATGGTGATGGCACCTCTGATGTCTTGTACAATGCACCACTAATCAATCAGCATATAGTTGATCTTGTTCTTGTTCTTTGCATTGGGTGCGATCCATGTCCACCTTCTCTTGGCCTTCTTCTTAAACTAGTTGTTACCAATGAACATTCTTTTGTCTTTGCCAGAGTTACCAGTCACTCTCCTCGTGGAGTCCATTTGCCGATGCCATACCTTCCAATGAACTTTTTGCCTTCTTTCCCTCTTCCGACCTTAGCGTTGAAGTCTCCCATCTCAATCATCTATATGGATTTTTGAGCAAGGGTTTCCTTGAGCTCCTGATAGAATTCTTTCTCATCATCATCTTCACTTGTGCTTGTGGGAGCATATATCTAGATAATCTTGAGGGCGCTGTTCTTGTTCAGTTGGAAGTATAGCACTCCGATGCATGATGACTTTGAACTTGCAGGAGATTATTTTTGAAGACCATTCCTTGTTGACGATAAAACCAATTCCTTCATCAGTTCTCACACCTTTTCCCAACATGATGGTGCTTCTATCTCTCCACTTCACTTCCATCTCCTTTCTTCATTGTGTTTTGCAGAGACCAAGGATGTCACTGGCTGTCCGTGCCTTCTCCTACATTAGGTGGTTGATCGAATCGTCCCTCATCAACGTCCTGCAGTTGTAGGTACACACTGAGAGGGCAATTCTTTTTCTGGCCCCTGAGATTCTTAGCAGCTTCTCATCAATTGAACTCTGCATCACCACCATAGAATGGATCGAGGAACACACAAGGAACTGGGGCCCATTTATTTCTGTTGTTTTAGCCATTTCTATGCTCTCAGTGGCACGTTTGCCTCCTCAACTTAGCTAGCACCCAACCTCAAGAAGGACAACTGTCCTCTCCCTGGATTGGGAATCTGACACCTTAATAGCATGGTAGGACCTACTGTAGAATGCACTTTGCTACCATCGCGGTCAGACAAGCCAGGGTCACTGCTGTATGCTTTAAGGCATGATTTTGCAGTGGTGAATGGTATTCACCCGAAAGTTCTCAAGGAACTCAGATATGAAACTGTAGAATTACTAACTGTGGTATTAACCACAGTCTCTGTACCGGATGATTGGAGGATTGCCATTTTTTAAAAAAAGGATCCAGAGGCAATTCTGGCAATTATAGGCTGCTAAACCTAACTTCCTTGCCAGCCAGCTTGGTTGAAACTATAGTAAAGAACAGAATTATCAGACAAATAGATCAACACAATATGTTGGGGAAGAGTCAACATGGCTTTTGTAAAGGGAAATCTTGCCTCGCCAATTTTGCAGAATTCTTTGAGGGGGTCAACAAACGTGGACAAGGGTGATCCAGTGGATACAGTGTACTTGGACTTTCAGAAAGCCTTGACAAGGTCCATCACCAAAGGCTGTTAGGTAAAGTAGGCAGTCATGGGACAAGGGTGAAGTTCTCTCGAGGATCAGTAACTGGTTAAAAGATAGGAAACAAAGGGTAAGAACAAATGGTCAATTTTCAAAATGGAAAGTGGTAAATAGTGGGTCCTCCAAGGATCTGTACTGGGACTTGTGCTATGTGACATATTCACAAATGATTTGAAAAAAAGAGGTTAAAAACAGTGAGGTGACAAAATTTGCAGATGATACTGAAATTACTCAAGATAGTGAAGTCCAAAGCAGACTGTGAAGAGTTACAAAGGGATCTCACAGAACTGGGTGACTGGGCAAGAAAACAGCAGATTAAATTTCGTGTTGATAAGTGCAAAGCATTGCCCATTGGAAAATATAATCCCAACTATACATATGAAATTGATGGGTCTAAATTAGCTGTTACTACACAAGAAAGAGATCTTGGAGTCATCATGGATAGTTCTTTGAAAACAGAGAATTTTAGGCACCATTAAGAATGAGATAGCTAATAAGACAGAAAATATCATAATGCCAGTATATAAATCCATGGTACACCCACGCCTTCAATACTGCATGCAGATGTGGTTGCCCAAACTAAAAAAATAAAAATAAAAATAAAATTAGAATTGGAAAAAGTACAGAGAAGGGCAGCAAAAATGATTAGGGGTATGTAACAGCTTCTATATGAAGAGAGATTAAAAAGACTGGCACTGTTCATGTTAGAAAAGAAATGACTATGGGGGGGATACGACAGAAGTCTATAAAATCATGAATGGTGTGAAGAATAATACACAACCCAGGGGTCTCCCAATTAAATTACTAGACAGCAGATTTAAAATTAAAATAAGGAAGTACTTCTTCACACAATGCATAGACAACCTGTAGAACTTGTTGCCAGGAGATGTTGTGAAGGCCCAAAGTATAACTGGGTTCTAAAAAGAATTAGATAAGTTAATGAAGCATAGGCCAATCAATGGCTATTAGCCAAGATGGTCAGGGATGCAATCCCATTCTCTGGGTATCCCTAAAGCTGACAAATCTCATATAAACAGTCTTCTTGCTTTTATGTTCACCCTCCACCTAATATGCTTGTTGTGGCAGCAATGGTCCAAAGATCTAAGGCAGATCTCTTACACCTCCTAATCCTGCTTCCAAAATGGGTTCGGGAACATATCTCAACAAATTTTTCATTCATAGTCTTTTGGAACCACCAAGAATCCTTTTTACACAAAATGTGTTAGAACTGAGAGGTATTAATCTCGCTTTCAAATCCTTCCTCCCACAAGTGCAAGTCAATAGTTCAAGTATCCACAGACAATATGCCACTGATGCATTATGTAAACAAACTGGAAGGAGCTCATTTGTTTCAGCTCTGCAAGGAGATGGCAAAACTTTGGGACTGGTATAGCCTACACAACATTTATCCAATTGGTTCACATATAGTGTGAAACCACACCGAAATTGCAGATCACCTGAGCAGAGATTCCTCACTGATGCATGAGTGATCTCTAAAAAATTTAGTGATTCAGGATATTTTCAACCTTTGGGGCTTCCTGGACTGTTTGCCACCAGATTCAATAACAAATGTTCCTGTTTTTGTTTAAGAGCATGCTCAGTCAATAACAGATACATTCCTACTTGATTGGGGAAGGGGTATAATTTATGCATTTCCTCATTCCCACTAATGTTAAAAAAAGTAAAGAAAATAAGACAGGACTCAGCCAATATGATCCTAATTGCTCCAGGGTGGCCAAGACACCAATGATTCACCAATTTACTCCTTCTATCACAAGGGAATAAAGATGCTTCTGGTACAATGGACCTACTGTCCCAGCAGGGAGGGAAAGTCTTTCAACCAGATCCACACTCATTGCATCTAACAGCTGGGGAAATAGGACTTTGATAGATTTAGAAAAGTCTTGTTCTATTATTGAGGTAATACATATTTTAATTTACTCTGGGAAACAGGCCACTAGAAAATGTACTTGCAATGGAATAGAATTGCTATATGGGTGTCTAATAAAGGCATTGACCCAGTCTCTGCTCCTACTCAGTATACCTTGGAATATTTATTCCCCTTAAAGCTATGGATTTGTCTAGCTCTTTGCTTAAAGTCTATTTAGCAGCAATAGCAGCTTTTCATACGTTTATTGATAGTAAATCTATTTTCTCACACAGCTCCGTTAAAAGATTTTTAAAGGGTTTATTGAATTTGTATCCACCAATATGAAAGCCAGTTCCTACGGGATTTAAACTTAGTGTTAACATAGTTTATGTCTGCTCCATCTTAACCTTTCTCAGAATGTTCTTTATTTCATCTTTCTATAAAGACAGCTTTCATAATAGCAATCGCATCTGTTAGAACTAGTGAACTATATTCTCTGATGGCTGACCTTCCTTATAACTCTTTTTTATAAGTCTAAGGTGGTTCTTAGACCTCACCCTAGATTCCTTCCTAAAGCAATTTCAGACTTTCATGTTAGTCAGTATCTTAATTTACCAGTATTCTTTCACAACCCGCCCCCACACACATAACAGTGAATCCAGACTGCATTCTTTAGATGCAAAAGGAGCACTATCCTATCACCTACACAGAACTGAACACTTTAGGCCTTCTCCTGAGGTGTTTATATTGTATGCTGGTCACTGTAAAGGACAAGCTATTTCTGCCCAGTCTTTGTCTAGATGGATCGGACAGTATGTAGAAGAGAATTATAAGAATTCTCCCCTTTTTTCTCCTGAGAGTCTTATTGCTCAATGTACTAGGGCAGTTATTATGTTTGTACCATGTGCTAGACATATTCTTCTTGTTGAAATATGTAAAGCTGGCACTTGGAGTTCAAATCAAACTTTCAGTAAATATTATGTATTAGATTTGGCAGCCAGCTCTGACACATAGTTTGGCTGAGTGGTGCTTTAGTCATTATTTAATAAGGACTTTATGTCCCTCAATCCATCCTTGGAATACTGCTTGCCAAATTATCCCAAGACTGGGAATATGCAGAGGATGCTTGAAGAAGAATTGAAGGTTATTTACTTGTAACCAGAGTTCTTTGAGATGGACTCCACATTTTCACACTTCCTTCCCACTTTCCCCTCTTCTGCAGGTTCCTAATTGAAAAATACCCCTTGAGAACATAAGAACGGCCATACTGGTCAGACCAAAGCCCATCAAGCCCAGTATCCTGTCCTCTGACAGTGGCCAATGGCAGATGCCACAAAGGGAATGAACAGACAGGTTATCATCAAGTGATCCATGCTCTGTCACCCAATCCCAGCTTCTGGCAAACAGAGGCTAGAGACACCATTCCTGCCCATCCTGGATAATAGTCATTGATGGCCCTATCTTCCATGTATCTATCTAGCTCCCTTTTGAATCCCGTTATAGTATTGGCCTTCACAACACCCTCTGGCAAGGAGTTCCAGAGGTTGACAGTGCATTGTGTGAAAAAACACTTTCTTGTGTTTGTTTTAAACCTGCTACCTATTAATTTCATTTGGTGGCCACTTGTTCTTGTATTATGAGAAGCAGTAAATAACACTTCCTTATTTACTTTCTCTATACCACTCATGATTCTATAGACCTCTATCATATCCCCCCTTAGTCGCCTCTTTTCCAAACTGAAAAGTCCCAGTCTTATTAATCTCTCCTCATACGGAAGCTGTTCTATACCCGTAATAATTTTTGTTGCCCGTTTCCAATTCCAATATATATTTTTTGAGATGGGGCAACCACATCTGCATGCAATATTCAAGGTGTGGGTGTACCATGGATTTATATAGAGGCAATATGATATTTTCTGTCTTATTATCTATCCTTTTCTTGATGATGCCCAACATTCTGTTCGCTTTTTTGACTGCCGCTGCACATTGAGTGGATGTAGAGAACTATCTACAGTGACTCCAAGATCTCTTTCTTGAATTGTAACAGCTAATTTAGACCCCCATCATTGTATATGTATAGTTAGAATTATGTTTTCCAATGTGCATTACTTTGCATTTATCAACATTAAATTTCATCTGCCATTTTGTTGCCCAGTCACCCAGTTTTGTGAGATCCTTTTGTAGATCTTCGCAGTCTGCCTGGGACTTAACTATCTTGAGTCTTGAGTAGTTTTGTATCATCTGCAAATTTTGCCACCTCACTGTATACCCCTTTTTCCAGATCATTTATTAATATGTTAAATAGGACTGGGCCCATGGAGTCTTCATTAGTGGTGGAAGGGACTGAGGTGACAACTAGCACCATGCCCCCTTTTATAGTCATGCCCTCAGAACATGTTCAAAGGCTGAGGAGTATGGCAGGAAGTGCACGTGTGCTCTCTAGTAGGCATTACTATAATAAGGATCCACCATCCAAGCTGCACCAGTTGGAAAGGCTGAGGAGTATGGCAGGAAGTGCACGTGTGCACTCTAGTAGGAATTACTATGATAAGGATCCACCATCCAAGCTGCAGCAGTTGGTGCATCCCAAGAGTGTGAATGTGCAGAGTCTATCTAGTAGAACTCTGGTTACAAGTAAGTAACCTTCATTTCTTGCATTTAATATTTATACATTCCTCCTTACTCATTCATGACAGAGTGCATAACTGGCAGACCTCCCAAACAGGTGGGTCCCACTTCTAACTTATCTGCTTTGTGATTAAGGTGCAGGGAGAAGATAAGCAGGGTTCACACCCACATTGTGGTGGGATAAGGGAATTAAAACATTTAGCTCTGTAGTGAGGCACCCTGGTTCCCAGCGGCGCCTGAGAGGGCCGAGCCAGAACGGACGCCACAGTGGGCAGAGCCACCACCGCCTGTTCTCGCCCCCCAGAAGTCAAGGGGTGGGACAAGAAGTATAAAGGCCCGGCCCCAGCGCTCAGTTGACCGCTGGCCGCCAGAGAGGACAGACGCTAGTGCTCTAGCTCCCGCTGGGCCGAGCTTGCCACGTGCTCACTACCCTGAGGAGGACTGGCCGAGCCTGCCCCGGGCTCGCTACCTTGAGGAGGACTGGCCGAGCCTGCCCCGGGCTCGCTACCTGGAGGAGGACTGGCCGAGCCTGCCCCGTACTTGCTGCCCAGAGGAGCTGCCTGAGCTTCCCCTCGCTCTGTATCCTGAGGAGCAGCCCGGCTTACCCAGCGCCCAGTACCCTGAGGAGCCCATGGTGTGGGACACTGCGGAAGACGCCGGGGATACCCAGGTACCAATGGAGGGGGAGAGTGGAAGTGGCCCGGGGGTAGCCGACCCTAGTCCGGCTGCAGTAGACCCCGAGCCAATGTCAGTGTGTTGCGGCCAGGATCCCCACTGCCACAGCAGCTGACTGACTGCTGCTGTTAGGGCCCTAGGCTGGGACACAGTGGAGTGGGTGGGCCTGTGTCCCCCCTGCCACCCCCACTCACGGGTGGCAGTCTCCCCCTCACCCCAACGCTCAGGCGTAGGAGCCTGGACTTACCTCAGTGTCTGCTCAGCCCCTGCCTAAGGGCCTGAGCCCTGAACTACTGTTTGTTTGCTCAGCCCCTGCCTGAGGGTCTGAGCCCCTGAACTATGGTTTGTTTGCTCAGCCCCTGCCTGAGGATCTGAGCCCCTGAACTACGGTTTGTTTGCTCAGCCCCTGCTGCAGGGTCTGAGCTTTAACTGCGGATTGCCCGTTCCTGGCCCAGGGCCTGGACTTATAGACTGTTTGTTCACTCAACCCCCTGCCGAAGGGTCTGGACCCTGACCTACTGGCTGTCGGTAGTGAGGCGCCCTGGGTCCCAGCGGCGCCTGAGAGGGCCGAGCCCCAACACCGGACGTCCACACGCTCCCTACTTACTGAAATAGCATCTGCTTGGAAGGGACAACAGGTGAAGGGGAGAGGCTGCTCAACAGGATACCGGGTGTTTGGCTACATAGCTGAACCAGTAAGTGCACTTGTAAAAAACCCAAGTGGTGAATTTAAATTTTATGTTTGACTGAAGGAAGGATTCTGAATGGAGAAGATAAGAGAGAATGGAAGGAAACTATACAAGGGACACTATGCTATATGCCTCCAGCACCAGTGCTGGTATTCGCTAGCCAATCAAGACCAGGTCTAGTACAAGAGATCCTATTTTCTTTTCTGAGGACATCTAGATCCATAAAATAAAAAAACGAGGATGAATAGTTTTTTCTGCCCCTGTCAAGGTTCCTTCCCCACTCTGAACTTTAGGGTACAGATGTGGGGACCTGCATGAACACCTCTAAGCTTAACTACCAGCTTAGATCTGGTTTTGCTGCCACCACTCCCAAATACTAACTCCCTTCCCTGGATAGTCTTGAGAGACTTCTTCAACAAGTTCCTGGTGAACACCGATCCAACCCCTTAGATCTTAACACAAGGAGAATTTAACCATCCTCCCTTCTTTCCCCCACCAATTCCTGGTGAGTCCAGATCTAATCCCCTTGGATCTTAAAACAAGGAAAAATCAATCAGGTTCTTTAAAAGAAGGCTTTTAATTAAAGAAAGAAAGGTAAAAATCATCTCTGTAAAATCAGGATGGAAAATAACTTTACAGGGTAATCAGATTCATAGAGCCCAGAGGAACCCCCTCTAGCCTTAGGTTCAAAGTTACAGCAAACAGAGGTAAATCCTCTTATCAGAAAGGAACATTTACAAGTTGAGAAAACAAAGATAAAACTAACACACCTTGCCTGGCTGTTACTTACAAGTTTGAAATATGAGAGACTTGTTCAGAAAGATTTGGAGAGCCTGGATTGATGTCCTGTCCCTCTTAGTCCCAAGAGCGAACCCCCCCCCCCCCAAAACAAAGAGCACAAACAAAAGCCTTCCCCCCACCAAGATTTCAAAGTATCTTGTCCCCTTATTGTCCTTTGGGTCAGGTGTCAGCCAGGTTACCTGAGCTTCTTAACCCTTTGCAAGTAAAAGGATTTTGGTGTCTCTGGCCAGGAGGGATTTTATAGTATTGTACACAGGAGGGCTGTTCCCTTCCCTTTATAGTTATGACAGCCCCCTTTTGTTCCTCAGGCTGTAATAGCCACACAAGACAACAGACTAATGGTTGCACTTATTCCCTAGATTGGTGTTGCAGCTTGAAGACACAGTAGCATGAGGACATGTGTCTCCACTCTGAGGAGCTTGCAGGATAGACAGACAATACAAATGAAACACATAACACACTGGGAAATTCAAGACAAGGGTTCTCTTTTATGGAGTTTTTGTTGTTGTTTATAAGGGGAGGGAGAGATGACAGCATTTTTACTGATACAGATTAGCATTTGCAGTCTTTTAGGAGGAAGTGATTTATGAAAAGGGATTTGAAAGTAGAAATGATTGGTGTTTGGAACATTGGAAATATAGAGAGGATCCCTGACTTTGGGAGCAGAATGGAAGAAGACACAAAGCCACAGAAAGAAAGTAATGCACAACTCACTGGTGGAGTCAAAAGAACAACTGTGGAAAATAAAAAATGTTAGCAGAAATGTAAGCAGAGCAGAGTTGGGCACAGTCAAGAATGTGAGGATTGAAAAGAAGCCTGAATTTGATGCAGAAGGTAAGAGGAAGCAAATGGAAGATTTTGAAGAAGGAAATAATTTAAAGAGTTGCTGGACTGACAGAGGGAATCAGGACCATTTTCTGAATATAGTCTGAAAGTCCATAATGCATACAGGGCCACTTCTGTTATTGCTCAGAAGGAGACCTTATCTGGATGAAAAGTCCTACTGAACGAGTTCTCATCTCAGGTAGACACTGTGCATACTGCAATCACAGTGGGTGGCACTTTGAAGCCCATTCCTCATGGGAGTATAGCTCAGAACTACTATCAAACCAGAGAAGCTTGGAGGCTGTCTGCTACCCGATGCAATATGCAAGACTCTGTTGTGTGCTTCCACCTGAGGGCCAGTAAGGATACTCATCAGCCACAGTGATAAGAAATGGCGGTGGGAAGGGATTAAATTATGGAATGAAGTACCAAACTGATGCCTGGATCTGACAAACTCAGGTACTGATTAAATGAAGTTCTGCCAATACAATAAAGCATCTGTGAGCTAAATGGAGTCCAGCACCAGCAGCACCAGGTGCTAAGATGTAGTCTCAGCAGGGTGTTAGTAAATTAAAGGGGTTTAATGCTGACAGCTACAGGAGCCAGTGTGCTTACCCAGGAGGTTCCCAGGGGCCCAGCACCATCAGCTCTGGGCTCTAATGTGCCAACCCAGCAGTGCACTGATTCACCATAGAAATTTGGCACCAATAGTTCCAAGTCCTATTGCACTGATGCAGCAGGACACTGGTGCACTGCAGGGTTCCATGCTTACAAGCCTCTAAAGGCAGTCAGATGCACAGATACAACATAGTGGTAATCCTGTCAGTTTGATGACAGTGGTGCTACTGGCTGATTCTTTAAGTGTGTGGAGGCTTGACTTCTCATAGCACTCACGGATGCTAGCCTTGGAATCAGTAATTCAACCAAAGGGTATGGGATAGGGTAGTTTTCTGTGTGACTTGTACTCAAAGCTGGCAATCCAGAAGTGGAAATTCTGCACTGATATTACATTTAGAGAAGTGTTCAGAGGAGAATTAGATGACTTATTGGACAAAATAGTAATATATAAGAAAGGAAAAACAAACAAAGGTAACCAAAGACACATGACCTTTATCTATTCTAATGTTGTCTTATATTCTTTGATTAAAGAGTGGAACTGATAAAACTTCAGCTTTATAAAAGTTTTAAAGCATAACATCTTTAGAAAGTTTCGTTATGGAGATTTTGTCAAAATTATTACTTTAAAAATAAATCTAAATAGTAGTGAGGGGATGGGGAAATTGTCGTTGTTGTTGTTATTGTTATTTGTATTATCATAGCACCTAGGAGCCATAGTCATGGCTACTGCACAGTAGAGCCAATAAAGTGTCTTTTCCACTAGTATTTTCATTCCACTGACTTTCTGGTTGTAGTAGAAAAGTATCTGCAGATTGAAGAATGATCAGGGATATGAGATTCCCTGGAGCAGAAAAGGCACCTGCTGTGGCCATCAGTTAAAGGAAGGGCCTGTTGCAGGAAGGGCAGAACTTAAACCCAGAGGACATAGAGTCTACCATACTCATGATAAGGCACAAGCACCTGAGGAGATTGTCTGGGATAAAAGGAGGAATGGAAAGCTGCCAATGGGCAGAAAAGCTATTAATTAACTAATTATAAGATAATCTAAATGTATATAAATATTTATAAAAAACTAACTAGTTGCTAATGAGAAGCAGGGATGACATCACAGTTCCAACTCACTACCATGGATAGTAAGAGGAAACTGAGGGTCAGTTGGGTTTGTGTGGCCTTTTATGGCCTTGACAGTAAGGGGAGCAAGGACCGGCAGGGTGTAGGCATGACCCAAACCCCAGTGTGCTTGCTAGAAAGTTCCAAACTCAAACACAGAGTGCATATGCACCAAAAGTGAGATCAACAAAAAAATTACTTGAAAAATATATTTTGCTAAAGCTAAAAAATCATTTTTGAGATCTTATCTCACAATAAAGAACTCCCATCCTGGCCTAATCTACCATGTCACCACCACCTTCTTCAAGTTTTTAGAACAGGCCTCTTTGATGAAGTCTATAAGCCCTAGACCTTGTAGACCTCGCTGGAATCTTAGGCATGAATAAAAGTATGAACCAAAGAAAGTGAACCAAAGTTGGCATGGCCTTGGCAGAATAGTAATACTACAGGCATTAGCTAACCAAGTAAGCACATTCCTGATGAGAGAATGGTACAGAAACACATCAAGTGCTCAAGTAACTACCTAAACACATACCTAAGAGATGGTACAAAGTCCTGGAGCAAATACATTTACATCTTCTTGATACTAAAACAGCATCGAGTTCTAATGACACCTTCAAAAGGCTGTAAAGCAATTTTAAACAATGTTAATCAGCCAGTCAAAAGGTACCAGTTATGATCATAACAGCTTGATGATTTATTACTTTTCCACCTATCTTAAATACAGAGGTCTTTTCCATCTATTTCTCCACTGTCACTCAATGCAGTAGTGTTGCAAAGGATGAGGAATAAAGATCAGAACCCAGATATGATTAAAATGGAACCTTCAGCTTCTCTTAAGACAGACAGTTGTGGTAAAGAGTGATAAGCAAAGATATTTCAAAAGAGGTTTCTGTGATGACCTCAATTTTCCAATGTGCTGACTCTCAAGGTAATTAAAAAAGAGAGGCCCCAGTGAATGTGATTGAATCTGGCATTTCACAGATGCTTCCAGCAGAGCTTTTCAAATGACTTTATTTATACTATAATGCAACATATTCTGTCATAGAGTTTTACTCTCTATTAAAGGTACTATTTGCACTACTATAGTTAAAAGTTCAGTTAGTATTTCCATTCTGAACCTTTATTTTCAGAAGTTTATAATTCTGTTGTAAATATTCACACCCAGTTTAAATTTGTCATGCATTTTTTACCGAGTAAGCAATTTTTTCTTTACTGAATAGAAGACATTTTAATTTTGGACATTATAAGTTATAAAAACTTACTTATAAAACCTCTGAAAGTTAGTTGTTTGTGCAGTGTGTGTGTGTGTGTGTGTGTGTGTGTGTGTGTGTGAGTAAGAGAAGTGCTAACTAAAAGGCATAGGACTATAGAGTCCTAAAAATGTTTCTATATTATGATTACAAATGTATACTTATGTTGTAACCTATAAGTCAATCAGACTAACCAAAACTTCATACGAAGTAATAAAAACAAAAATAAGGACATTTACTCTCAGGCATGAAAGAAAAACTTGACCTATGTTAGCCAATACATATATGTTAGGCGTAATATCCACCACATTAATGGGTATTATGCAAAAAGTTACATTATGCATGAATGGTATGTTCTAGCACAGGTTGGGATATACCTCTACACCCAGCTGGTTTGGAATGTGGTATCCAAAACAGAGATAAGAAAAGTATAGAACAAAACAACAAGTTAAGGAACTGTTATGAACTGGTGGGTTAGATTTTAGTGTTGAGTAAAGAGTTTTGTAGCTTTTAAAATCATACTATAAATGATGATGATGATGTTCGTCCATCGTATTCGAAGAAGACCTTGACATCTAGCAGGTTGTGAGCTGTCCACAGTGCGTCCGCAGGTGGCTGGTAAGGCCAATACGGGCACGGAATGTTCTGCCACATGTCGGGCAGACGTGTGGGCACCACTGTTACAGCATTTACAGCTCTGGCTTTACGGAGTGCTCGCTTCTCTTGTGCTATGGCTATCCTTCTGGCTTCAGATGTCTGGCAGCCTTGGTGGATCAGCGTACGCCATGTCTATCAGTCTTGTGCCAGGGTTTCCCAGGAGGTGATGTCAATATCCAGGGACTTAAGAGAGGCTTTCAGCGTGTCTTTGTATCGCTTCTTTTGTCCCCCGTGCGATCGCTTTCCTTGAGACAGCTCACCATAAAAGAGCTGTTTGGGGATGCGGTGGTCTGGCATCCTTACAACATGGCCTGCCCAGCGTGTCTGGGCTTTCATAAGCAGAGTGTAAACTGATGGTAGGCCTGCTCTAGAGAGGACTTCTGTATCTGGCACCTTATCCTGCCACCGGATCCTCAGAAGTCTGCAGAGGCAAGTCATGTGGAAATGGTTCAGTTGCCTAGCGTGCCTCCTGTATACAGTCCAAGTCTCACTGGCATACATCAGGGTAGTTAGCACTACTGCTCGATAGACTTTAAGCTTTGTAGCAAGGCTTATTCCACGGCGGTCCCACACGTTGGTCAGCAGTCCGCCAAATGCAGAACTTGCCTTGGCGATTCTGCAGTTGACCTCGATGTCAATTGTCACTGCGTGAGAAAGGGTGCTGCCAAGGTATGTAAATTGGTCCACTGCTTGCAGCTTTTGTCCCTTCACTATGATGGTGGGCTCTTGGTGTTGGGCTTTCAGAGCTGGCTGGTGCATCACTTCGGTTTTCTTTATGTTGATAAGGAGGCCAAAGTTATCGCATGCTGCTGCGAATTTATCCATGCTAGCTTGCATTTCCTGCTCTGATCCAGCATTCAGGGCACAGTCGTCAGCAAAAAGGAGGTCTCGTAACACAGTCTCCTTTATTTTGGTGACAGCCTTGAGTCTTCGCAGGTTGAACAGTTTCCCATCAGTCCTGTATCTCAGGCTGATTCCCAAGGAACTGTTCTGAAAGGCGTCTGACAGCATGGCTGAGAACATTATGCTGAACAGGGTCGGTGCCAACACACATCCTTGCTTGACGCCGTTTGTGACGGGAAAGGCCTCTGAAGCTTCTCCGTCGTCCAGAACACGAGCCGTCATGCCGTCGTGGAACTGACGTACCATCAGGATGAATCTGTCAGGGCACCCAAACTTCGACATGATGCGCCACAGACCTTCACGACTGACAGTGTCAAAAGCCTTGGTAAGATCCACGAAGATGGTGTACAGTTCACGATTCTGCTCTTGACACTTCTCTTGGAGCTGTCGGACTGCGAAGATCATGTCCACAGTGCCACGCTCTTTGCGGAAGCCGCACTGTGTCTCGGGTAGTAGACCCTGTTCCAGGTGGTCAATCAGGCGATTCAGCAACACTCGTGCAAGGATCTTACCTGCGCTAGAAAGCAGTGAGATTCCTCTATGATTATCGCAGACTTTTCGATTTCCTTTCCTCTTGTAGAGGTGTACGATGGACACGTCTTTCAATTCCTGAGGAATGGACCCTTGATTCCAGAAGGACTGGAACAGCTGAGTGAGTTTGTCAACAAGCATTGCACCACCATCCTTATAGATTTCCGCTGGAATCGCATCAGATCCTGAGGCCTTGCCACTGGACAGCTGACTGATGGCCTGTAGGGTTTCAGTCTCTGATGGTGGAACGTCCAGGCTGTAGTTAATATCCGCCTGGGGCATTCTGTCAATCGCCTTGTTATTGATGGAAGATGGGCGGTTCAGTACGGATTGGAAATGCTCAGCCCAACGCTGTAGAATCAGAGTCTTCTCAGTAATGAGAGTTACACCATCTAAGTCCAGTAGAGGGGAACTCCCTGAAGGCCGAGGTCCGTACAAGGATCTAAGGACTTCGTAGAACCGTTTGGCATCGTTTCTATCAGCAACCTTCTGGATTTCATCTGCTTTGGCACTCAACCAGGAGTCCTGCATCTTGCGAAGCTTGCTCTGTACAGTCCTGCGAATGTTGTTGAAGGCATTTTTCTTAGCTGTTGACAACGGGTCGTTCTGATGAGCACGGTGAAGGTGGTGCTTTTCAGCAAGTAAAGCCTTGATCTCTTCGTCGTTTTCATCAAACCAGTCCTGCTGTTTCCTGTGTGAGGGGTCCAAGAACCTTTAGTGCAGAAGAGTGCACAATATTTCGGAAGCGTTCCCAGTTCCTCTCAACATTTTCCTCTAATTGCAGCTCTGAGAGTTGATTGTCGAGATCTTCTACTAGTGAAGCTGCTGTGTTGGGGTTCCTCAGTTTACTGATGTTGATCTTTTTCATCACAGCTTTGTTTCCCTGCGGACGTCTCTTTGGCTTGATGTAAAGGCTTAATTTAGAGACGATAAGTCTATGATCAGTCCAACAGTCAGCACTCGGCATGGCCTTGGTCACCCTTACATCCTCTCTGTCTTTCCTCCGCACGATGACATAATCAATGAGATGCCAGTGCTTGGAGCGTGGGTGCATCCAGAACATCTTTTTGCGAGTGGGCAGGTGGAAGATGGTATTAGTGATGATCAGATCATGAGCCGCGCATGTCTTCAATAGTAGTAGACCATTGCTGTTGCATTTGCCAATTCCATTTTTTCCAATGACGCCATCCCAGGCAGAGTGATCGGATCCTACTCTCGCATTAAAATCGCCAAGTAGAATCAGCCTGTCGGTGCGCTTCACGGATGAAAGTAGGGCATTGAGATGTTCATAAAACTTGTCCTTTACTTCATCCGAATTCGTCATTGTGGGTGCGTAAGCGCTGATTAGTATAACTCGCTTTCCTCTCGGTAGTGGAAGATGCAGTGTCATGAGTCGATCGTTCACGCCCTTGGGAAGACTGGCAAGTTTGCGGACAAGATTATTCTTAACCGCGAAGCCAACTCCAGATTCACGACGTTCGTCACTGCTGCGTCCACACCAGAAGAATGTGTAACCACCTCCTATTTCTGTGAGCTGACTTTCGTTGGCTAGACGAGTTTCACACAGGGCCGCAATATCGATGTTAAATCTTGCGAGCTCTCTGGCGACCAGGGCTGTTCTTCTTTCTGGTCGATCTGCTGAGGGGTTGTCTTGAAGCGTGCGTACATTCCATGTACCAATAATGAGTGGTGTCACCGCATAAGATGGGATCCCCTCCAGCTGCGGTAAGCTGGCCAGGGTTCTATGAAGCAAACAATGTTTAGGGCACCTTTTCTAGCCCCTTCCTCTTACTACGGAGGTGAGCAGTGCGGTCCTAAAGAGGGCTGCTCAGTCACTCAGGTAGATGCCGAATCCAGCTGTTGCTTCGGTCAGCAAGAAGACGACCATTAGACCTGAGCCGCCTGTGTGCAGGTCCGCGGCTACAGATCCCAGTGTATCCACACCTGCTGCTTCGTCGCTCGCCCATCGCCACAGGACTTTAAAGTTTACGGGAATTGGAGGGATGTCAAGACTTGCGCATAAATTGGATTAAAGTGAGGGAGAGGTGCGCATAGTCAGCCTCACTCTCTCTTCCCAGATTCCATCTTGCTCCAATGGCAGGACAAAAGTCGAGACGGTTGGAGATGGGCTGGGCGCAGTGGTTGACCAGGGCGTCTTTCGTGTCTTGCCGTGCTCTTAGCGTACCACGTCGCTTGCAGAAACCGCCTTCATGACCGTTGGTCCTATTCCAAAAGGTCTCATCCGCTCAATCCGCCGGAGTCTGTCTTCACATGCTCGGGATAGACAAGGCCCTATCTCACTGAAGGTCTATGCCCGACGGCTACCCTCAACTACTATAAATACCACTAGCTGAAATGCATATCTTTGAAGCTTACCTTCTATGGAAGGTAAACATGCTGTGTGATAAGATTTGCTTCCTGGAACGAGAGTATGTATGTCCCCTTTTAATATTGTACTGCTTTGTCTTTAGACAATAAATTTGGCTAAATCCAGTTATTTGGTCTCAAACATTGTTAAGAATGAACCATGAGTGTAGTCAAACAATCGACTTCACCTTTTAGTCAATACCTACTACATTTGTTAATTTATATTTAAGATGATACAGATGGCAATTCTTAACAAAGAGCCTACTAGACAGAGCTATGCGGGTAGTTTATAGTTGTCAAAAATAGGCATAAGTCAAAAATAGGCATAGCTCAAAGTGACTGCCCTCCACCACATGACAAGAAGACAACTTGAAAACTAAAAAGTTTAATAAATGTCTCTAAAATAAGAGAGAAATAAGATTTAATTCCTCACTGGAAAGGGAGTCTGAGATTGCATCATAGATTCCATGGCAGCAGAACTTCAGGACATGTATCAAGGGGACAGTGCTTTGAGGCATTTGTCCCTGGGATTGGCAGCTCTAGACTATCTCCATGTCTCTACTGGATCAAAAACAACTCTGCAGTGAGATATGCTACTCAAGGAAAATCAGTAAATAGGCCTGTTTTGTCCTAGGTTGTCCTCCTTCTATCATGACAATGGTGGGCCACAAAAAACTCTTGCCTATATGAAATGAATGTTTAATATTCACCCACCTCATCAAATGCTCTGAATACCTCTCAAGAAATAAATAAAAATAAACAGCATTAAAATAGGACCTAGTCAAGCATGTGTGAGACAGTGTTTAAAAATATATTCCAAGAGACTCTGAAAAGGTGTTAGGACTATAGCTTCCTGATGATACGAAATATTAGGAATGAGTTGAAGAATAGCAATGAAGCTAGAAAACTCAACCCCACTTAATAAGTCAGTATTTTACTATTATAATTAGATTAATTTAAAAAAAAATAGCTGCATAGCTTGTAGGCCATAACAGAACAAAAGAAGTATACTTGGAAAAATCCCTTTCACATTAGAACTCAAAGTCTTTTCAAATATAATCCTTGTGCAGAAGTACGTAAAATTGGTACCCAGCTTCTAACAGAGACAAATTGAGGTATTTCCTAATTACATGGCCAGAAGTGGTATCCCTGGAAAGATAGAAAATACCAGCTATTTTAACTAGTCCTTTTCATGGATTTTATTAGTGCACTAAATGAAGAGAACAGAGTAATTCAAACTGCCATAATGAAGTACTTCATGTGATTTTTTAACCAACCTGAGAATGAAAAAGTATATAAGCAAATTAATGCCAGTGTTTATAAAAATTATACTGCAATGGAATTGTCTCACCATCAGGGAACAGAAATGCTGAGACACAATTGTGTAATTACTTTTCAGTTATGTAATTCATTCCACTGTGATTGGCTGGTGTTTCTAATTTGCATTATGACAGCAAATACAGATCTCTGTACTTTGATTAGTTGAGAGCCATTATTAGGCAGTTAGCATGTATGCATTTGTATTACTGCAATAATCAAACAATGATTTTACAAATCACTCTCTCTGGTTAGCCACTATTCAGCTCTCTAAGTGTTTCCCTCAGAATTCTTATCTATATGTTCATAGAAACATGACTACTTCAGTTTCTGATCCTATTCCCACCCTATTACCAATTTAACTTATACAAGCATATAATTGGATTACAAAACAAAGTCATTTTACTGGTCAGGAAAGGTCTAAGCCTTCATCATTGGGGAGGAAATACTAAGAAGATTGCGGTGGGGGCCATATTTGTTGTGAACAAATTTGTTGAGTTCTGATAGCAGCAGCCAATCACAGCAGATAGATTTACAGTAACTAAGTACATTGTGAGGGGTGATAAAATACTTCACCATAATCATATTCTCAAGTTATTATAAAGTGTACAATTACTACATCTTAGGCTAATAAACATCTATTCCATTGGTATCTTTTAGCCTTAGGTACAGACATTTTCTCAAAACAGGAAGCATCCTCAAGTTATCATTTAAAGATTCAGAGGAACGTCCAAAACAATAGCTCTTGTTAAAAACAGGGCTAGAATTTATCTAGGGAAATATTGAAACCTCTTCAGAATATCCTGAAGGCCATTAAGAATTCATAATCTGGAAAAATAACTCAATGGTTAATTTTATAGGAATTTCTCAGATATCTTGATAACGTGCACAATATACTTATAACAACACTTTGACAAAGGTTCAACTCTCTG
The DNA here is from genome assembly GCF_020497125.1 of Mauremys mutica. Taxonomy (NCBI): domain Eukaryota; kingdom Metazoa; phylum Chordata; order Testudines; family Geoemydidae; genus Mauremys; species Mauremys mutica. The sequence goes on from NC_059072.1 coordinate 322,647,809, forward strand.
GAATACTGAGAACATTATTTTTACAGTTAATAATTATGGTGATATTAAAATCTAACAAAAGTGTGGAGCTGTGTAGGTCATATAGTCTGACCTCACTTGTGAGTGTACATATAAAAGTCTTGGACAAAGTACTGGCAGAATGCCCAGAACTGATTGCACTAAAAGTGATTCACTCTGACCAATAGGATTTACGCTCAGAAGGTCTACTTGTATGGCTCTAAGACATCTATTTAAAGGCCAATATCAGATGGAAATTAGTTCTGACCTTAGATGTTAGGTAACTATCTTATTGCTGCCAAGAAGGTTGGATAAGCAGACACACTGATAAACTATACAGCAGGGAGAACATACAGTGTAGACAACTGTTATCCTAAAAACGGAAGCATCTCACACTCCAAAAATGCGAATGCCTAGCTCAGATAAATTATGTTGAGGTTTATAAAGGATTTACATATCTAAATGTAACAGGTGAAAAACTGTCTAAATACTACAATAGTATTAGAAAAACTAAAAATAAGTTATATCATAAAAAGTGAACAATATGCCTTACAATGACAAGCTCTAAACATGAGCTGTATGTTATTTAGGGATATAAAGTATAAAAGAAGTAGAACACCAAAGTACTATAAATTATAAAAGAAAAAAAAAGTATTGGCATCACAATGAAGAGAATGTTTGAATTCTGACTCTAACTTTAGGAGAACTAGGGCATCTGTTCCCTTCACTTCAACCTTCCTGGCCACACAATAGCAGATTGCATCCTACAGCAAAAAAACTTCAGGACCAAACTTCAAAGAGAAACTGCTGAAGTACTCCTGTTCTTTTTGCTGAGCTTCAGTTCATTTGCAAATTTGACACCATCAGCTCAGTATTAAACAAAGACTGTGAATGGCTAGCCAACTACAAAAAGCAGTTTCTCCTCCCTTGGTGTTCACACCTCAACTGCTAGAAGAGGGCCTCATCCTCCCTGATTGAACTAACCTCATTATCGCCAAACTGATTCTGGCCTGCATATTTATACCTGCCTCTGGAAATTTCCATTACATGCATCTGACAAAGTGGGTATTCACCCATGAAAGTTTATGCTGCAATACATCTGTTAGTCTATAAGATGCCACAGGACTCTTTGTTGCTTTTTACAGATCCAGACTAACACGGCTACCCCTCTGATACTTCTCAAGGTAGAATTTCTCTCTCTATGCATTTGAAAGGATAGAACTAGAACTACTTAAATGAAGAAGATTTTTGGTCTGTGTTATTGCAGCTTTTATCAGCTTTTATCTAATTTGAAAGGTGGGATTAAAAACAGGTAATGTGCACTGTAACTAGACACTCTACCACTTTTCCTTCTTACTGGGGGGGGAGGGAGTAAAAAAAGTGAACCCGCACCTCCTTTTCTTTCTGAGTGAGACTTATGAATGCAGCCACTTAATCTGGAAAGGACTCCATTTGTATTGCTTCACATTTCTAAAGCAAACAGGATAATGAAAAGACAGACACCAAGGCAGGAGTAATGGCACTGCCCTGTCTCCATTATTTATCAGCAAGAAGATATGGTCTAACAAACTTGTCACTTCTTATCTAATAAATCAGTCTCTTTTGAAATTCAACACTAGGGCTACAAATCCAGGAGACTGTGTAATTGAGAAAGCCATTTGCGTCAACATTGTTTACTTTGATGCACTAAACCCTAATGACATACGCAGAGAACAATGAAGGAGGTCTCAATGCATACGCTATAAATTGAAGGGTATGAACATTTAGTGCTTTGAAGTTACAACACCCTTGACACACAAGGCCCCACATACATTTGAGGCTAATGGTTTTTCTTCAAGTCTCAGTAGGTCTAATATTTGCTACACCCTTAACCACTTCATATCATATTAGCTTGTGTGACAGCCTGCAGAATATAATCATTTGACCAGAAGAACCACTAGGAGGATGAAGAGCAGAATATTAATAAATTAGACTCTAAAAAGGCATTGTGATATTTGAGGTGAGGGAGTAAGTGATATTTTATAGCTTGGTCCCTACCAAACTAATCTGAAGAGGAGGTCAAGATTTAAATTTGGAATAACTTGATGCCAAAACAATGAATAACAGAACTTGTAGACTTTGGAACAGTTTCTGATCCCACTAACTCAATATACTGAACATGGACAACTAGTTGGGATTTAAGTCATTCCACTTGAGCACTGGCAACTCAAGGTAACATTCTAGACCTGAACCTGTGCTTTTATTTGGCATGGCCAACTCACTAAACAGATAATACAAAGGGTATGCTCATCCATGAAGGTCAATTTTTCAGTACACTTCAAGTATCTTGAAGGCTTTTCTTCAAATGTAACTGTCCAGTTTGGAAGTTCAGCCAGGGACATGAAGAAAGGCCCATGAACCCTGAAGATTTTCTCTTTTTTCTCCACACCCAAAATAGTGATCAGGGTAAAGAAGGAGCCCCGGGAATGAAACCACAGATGAGGGAGTCCCTCCTGAAGCAGCAGACTGGAAGTGAATGAGTGAAAGAGATAGTGTGGGTGGGGGGAGTTCTCTCTTTCTTTCCCTCTTACTCTGATCTTTGACATAGCTATTTAAAAATTAAAATTAAGACTATCACATGCTGATTGTAGAATGAATTTATCTCCTCACCACAATCCACACATGGGATTTACTTTGGCTAAAATACCCTAAAATTCACAGTAGTGTGTGTGAAGGAACCATATCCCAGGATTAGGGAGATCTGGAACATGACAGGAGCAGAACTCATTTAAAGTAATTTTCTCAGCAGGAAATACTCCTTAATGCTACAGAGCTGGACTTTTTTATGTTTAAGTGGCCAGTCATCCTTTCCTTGGGTTGTTTGGCTTAACAGATCCACCACATACATCCTTCAAAGACTGCATTTCTGCAGAGGTTTTCTATTGGCTTGTGCCAGATACCACTGTGGAGGCCATTTTTTCCCTAGTACAATATTTGTCCAAAAAAATCTTGACTACATAACTATTGGGCAGTGATTAAGTATTTTTTTAACTTAATGCAGATAAACAACTTCTACTATATCGTAATAAAGAAAAGTGTAAATGTTACTTTAAGTGTTCCAAATAAAGTCAAGTATAAGTTTAGATGAGGGAAATTAAAAGCTTTAAAACACACCAGTACATTACTTTAATGATCATGAATATACTCATCATGAATATACACCAACGATCAATCTTAAAAATTCATCTCTAAGTGAATCCTCAAAATAACAGAACATAATTAACATAAATAAGTCACAAAGTAGGACGAAAAGGGAATAATATTACCAGCAATTACTGTAAATATTGTTAGGATGCCCTAAAGTTCACATTTATGTTGATCTAAAAGAAAATGTGAATATCTGTAGAAAATTATATTTTACATATAAAACATATATATTTTTTATGCAGAAGTTCTTACCTAAGCGATTTAAAAGCCTCTGCTCTGACAAGGGGTGTCTCTACAGAGTGTTCAAAAATGGCCCCTTCTGGCCCTGAAAGACAGGAAAATATATCATGGAAAATGTAAGAAAATTGTACATTGATTTGCACACCATTCCAGTATCATAAATTAAATTTCCATACATTAATATCAAGGCAGATATATTAAATATATATTTAAAGTTCTGAGTCCAATACCGGAAGAAGAAAAAAAAGGAAAGTGAAGAGTGCAAATACAAATCCCCAAAATGAATACAAAATCCTCTTGAAATGCACAAATAAATTGTTGAGATAGTTACAACAGTGACCCTTCATATTCAAATAGCTGGGTAGGATTTAAATGTGAGATTTTCATTAAAATTAATAGCAGCTGCATAACTAAAGCCCCACAAGTCTTTTGAAAATGTTTAAGTCTTATACAATACCACAAAAAAAAAAGATAGAGTTTGGACTGAAATTTCTTCTCAGGTATTGCAGTATACTGTATGGTAACCAGTAAGTAACATTTCCTATCTTTAGACTAAATTGGTGAGTAAAGCACAGACTTTCAGCATTAAGAAAAAAGACAGGGCAACACCAATTTTGACCATAACTTTAACCATTTAAACTGTAGTGACAGACATTTATTATAACTTGTGAATGATAATCATCAGAGTAACATGAGTTCAAGACAGTAATCCCTGAATATTAATCTCATATTTCTGCATTGCTCTAACAAAAACAATCTGGTGGCAGAGACAAAAAAGAAAGGTTACTCACCTTGTGCAGTAACTGGAATTCTTCGAGATGTGTGCCCCTGTAGGTGCTCCACTTTAGGTGGCAGTGGGTCCCAGTGCCATTGATCAGAGACTTATGGTAGCAATGTCTGCGGGGGTCGCACGTGCACAGTAGGTGTCTCATGGTGTCATTGGTGCTGTGTGTACAGGGCCGGCTCTACAGTTTTCGCCGCCCCAAGCAGCATGCCGAATTGCCACCACCGGCGTCGGGGGCAGTCCGTGTGCCCTTAGGGCGGCAGGCACGTTTCTGTGGAGCTGGCAATTCAGCGGCAGCTTCTATGTTTAGCTGAAGCCACCCCGGACAGCTAAACATAGAAAAGCTGCCGCTGAATTGCCGCCACCGCGGAAACGCGCCTGCCGCCCTAAGGGCACACGGACTGCCCCCCTTCCCGCCCGTCCGCAGCAGCAATTCGGCGTGCTGCTTGGGGGCAAAACAACAGGGACTGCCGCCCCTTGCAGAATGCCGCCCCAAGCACCAGCTTGGAATGCTGGTGCCTGGAGCTGGCCCTGCATGTGTAGCGCATGCATGACCCAAGCCCTCCAGTTCCTTCTCTACCACAGAATCCTCAATGCGAACTCTGAAGTAGAATGGAGGAGGGCGAGTAGTGGAGCACCCACAGGGACACTCATCTCAAAGAACTCCCGTTATTGCACAAGGTGAGTAAGCTTTCCTTCTTCAAATAGTGTCCCTGCGGGTGCTTCACTTTAGATGACTGTAGAGCAGTGCCCCTCTGAAGGCTGGGGGGACTTTGGGTTCATCTGAGTCATTGAAGTAAGTACTGTGAGGCCCACTATGGCGTCAGCCTGGAGTCCTGTGTGACTGCATAGTGTTTTGTGAATGTGTGGACGGAGGCCCAAATGGTCGCCTTACAGATCTCTAGTATTGAAACATTATTAAGGAACACTATTGAGGTTGAAATGGACCTAGTAGAATGTGCTCTAATGTGCTCCGGTGGTTGTATTCCGGATATGGTAGCGTGTTTGAATGCATGGGGAAATCCATTTGGATAATCTCTGAATGGATATAGCATTGCCTTTCAAGCGCTTGGTAGTAGAGATGAAAAGTCTAGAGGATTTCCTGAAAGGTTTGGTTCTTTCAAGGTAGAATGATAGCGTCCTTCAAATGTCTGGAGTGTGTAGGTCAGCTTCTGTTGGAGTACCATGAGGCTTAGGGTAGAATGTCGGTAGGTGAATAGATTGGTTTATATGAAATGCTGAGGTTACTTTCAGTAAGAATTTAGTGTGTGGACGTAGCATGACCTTGTCCTTGAAGAATGTTGTGCATGGAGGATCTGCTATGAGCGCCCCTATCTCTCTCACCCTGCTGGATGAGGTAATGGCAACCAGGAATGCTACTTTCATCAATAAGTGGAGTAATGAGCAGGTGGCTAATGGTTTGAATGATGGTCTAGCAAGGCATTTCACTACCAGGTTGAGATCCCATGTTGGTGTAGGTCATCACACGTCTGGGTAAACATTTATGAGACCCCCGAGGAAGCATTTTGTAGTAGGGTGTGCGAACATCGAAGTTCCATTGAGCTGTCCATGGAATGCTGAAATGGCCACAAGATGGACTCTGATTGAGCTCATTGTTAAGCCAGTGCTTTTCAGCTCCAATAGGTATTCTAAGATTAATGGTAGTGGTGCTGAATCACTCATCAAGTGTCTTCCTTGACATTAGGCGGAGAACCTCTTCCGTTTATGAAGGTAGGTATTTCTTGTAGTCAGTTTCCTGCTATTTAATAACACATGTTTAACTTGTTCCAAGCAGGTTATTTCATCATGGTGGAACCATTCAGGAACCACGCCTGTAGGTGGAGTATTTCCAGGTTCAGGTGAAGAGTATGACCATTGTGTTGAGACAGCAGATCTGCCCAGCGAGGGAGAGCTCGCATGGTGCATATCGCCATGCATAACAAATAATGATACCATGCCTGGGATGGGCTTCACCAGATTAGAAATTTGCCCCAAATACACAATATAATGAGCAAGTCAATGATGTCCATACTGGATTGATCGCAGCCCAGGTTAATAATGACCGTGCCATCTGTCTCCCACCAGGGCAGACACGACAAGTATACTACTGGTATAACCCCAACAAAGAGGATCTGTGGAAGAGATAACATCACCATAGCCACATGGAATGTAAGGACATTGAGACAAATAGGTAGGTTGAAAAAACTCATGTATGAAATGGAACAGTACACCTGGCACCTGCTAGGAATCTCTGAAGTCAGATGGAAGAACTTTGGAGAGGTACTAACAGAAGGCCATGTACTCTATTACAGTGACCAATGTCCAGCAAGCTTATTTCCATCTGTCTAAAGGCAGTACCATTTAGTATCATGGTGGTACAAGTCTATGCCCTTATAATAGATTATGATGATGAGCAAATTGAAGATTTTTACAATCAGCTCCAAGACATCATTGATAAGGTACACAAGAAAGATATTCTGAGGTACAGGGAAATTGGAATGCTAAAGTGGGTACTGACACACAGGCAGACTGGTGAGATTATTGTGGCCCTTTCTGTAATGTGGTAACCAATGAGAGAGGATTGAGACTTTTGGAGTTTGCCAGCTATAACAATCTGGTTCAGGGACTTGGCAGTGAGGCTGAACCTGACCCTGACACAGCACAAGGGCCATGCCTGCCACAGAAACACCCCGGGGCCCTGCCCCTTTTGTGCCAGGAACACCAGATGTGGGCAGGGAGGCTCAGCCTGGCAGCAGAATCCAAGTGCAGAGTGACTTAGTGTGGGGGGATCCAGATGGGGGTAAGAGGGTTCTGTCGAGTGGTGGGTAAGAGGGTTCTGTGTAGGGCAGTCTGGGTGCAGGCAGGTCAGTGGGGTATCTGGATGCATAGGGAGGTTCCAGGTGCAGGGGCAATGGGAGTCTGCAGGGCGGACCAAGTGAAAGTGGTTGGAGGTCAGCAGGGGGTGCGTCTGGGTGCAAGGGAGGTTGACTTCATTTGGGTGGGAGTCTAGGTGTAGGTGGTTGGGGCTCAGTGGGGAGGGTGTCTGGGGGTGCTCATCGGGGTGGTACAGATGCAGGGGAGGTGGGGCTTGTCAGGGTGAGGGTTTGATGGGCCTGCTTAACAAGGGAGCCCCAGCTGTTCACAAGGGGATCTGCATGCTGGGCCCCCACTTCCCCATCCTCTTCTCTTTCCCATCCCATGCCCCTTCTCCACTGCTCCATCTCCTCTTCATCCTACCCTCTTCCTTCCCCACTATCTCTTTCCCCCTGCCCCCACTTCCCCCTGCCCCCGCTTCCCCTATCCCCTTCTCTTCCCCATCCCATGCCCCTTCCCCACTGCTCCAGCTCCTCTCCATCCCACCCCCTTTCTTCCCCCCTGCCTCGTTCCCCTGCCCTACCCTACCGTGGGCACTCACTGTTGTACAAAATGAAGGATGGCTCCCAGCATACAGAAGGGATTTCAACCAGCACTAGGACTCAGAAGGTGTGTCCAGCTGCAAAGTCCAGGGAGCTGAGCAGCACCTTCTTTTTTCAGCTGGGCTGCGCAGCTCTGCATTCACAGAAATGGCTGGGGGCAGGAAGCAGTGGCATGTGATCTTGCACCCCATGTGGTCCCCACCCCTCCCCTCTATTTGGGGGGCAATGCCCCCAAACTATGCCATGAACATTCCCAATCACATCCCCTGTTCCTCCTTCACTTTCTGCAGGGAAACAAAGAACGCTGTAGGAGGGGGACCTGGGCTGTTTTCATTCTCCTTGGGGACCAGGAGTACCCCACACAGACCCCCACTGCCCAGTGCCATCCCCAGAGACCACTAACCCGCCCGGCCTGCCCCCCAGCCACACTCACCGGCCCACTGGGCGGGGGCTATTTTCCTTGCCTGGGCTGAGCCAGCATCACAGCTGGGGCCGGTCAGGGATCAGAGTGGGAGGGGCCTGCCTGAGCGGGCTCCCTCAGAACCCCCTTGCCTGGGGCCCAGATGAGCCCTGCCCCACATGCTGGCCAAGAATGACCTGGCCCTTGCACTGGTCCCAGGCAGCTCAGCCCTGGGAGGTGGTGGGGAGAGCAAGACTGCCCAGAGTCAGAGCCGTGCTGGGGAGCAGGGCAGGCAGACCCCTGTGGAACGTGACTCCCCAAGAGTCCCCCAGCCCAGCTGGCAGAGAAGTGAATGGGTGGAGGGGATGGGACAGGGCAGGGATACCTGGGCTTGCCAGACAGGCGAGAGGACTACGGGGGAGGGGCTGGAGAGGAGAGGAGCCAGCCTGCGGTGGTCTCTCGGCTGGCAACGCAAGTGAAGTGCAGCGCCTGGCCAGCTGACGGGCCCCTGTTGAGCATTAGCCTGGTGCCATTGTAAACCCAGTACTGGTGACATCAGAAGAGAACTTAAGAGAGATAAGAACAGCACTGAGGGAGCTGATAAATACAGAGCGACTGGCAAAAAAAACAAGAAAGGAATGAAGGTGGCCAAGGAGATATGGATTGAAAAACAATGCTCTAAAATTGACGAGTGTATCAATAATAAAAATAGCAAACGAGCCTTCCAGGTTGTAAAATATCTGATGAAGGAAAGATGGACCAAAGCTAACGCAATTCAAGACAAAGAAGGGAACAGTCTTACAGAAGAAAAGGACATCATCAATAGGTGGACAAAATACTGCTCTGATCTATACAACCACCAGACAAATGGAGATCTTAGTGTCTTAGACAGCTCAGATTCAACAGAGGAGGATGACTTTCCAATACTACGTGACGAAGTGGAGACAGCTGTGAAATCACTCAAGAATAGAAAGGCTAGAGGTATTGACAACATCCCAGCCAAACTGATGAAATTCAAAGGAGAAATAGGTTTCAGAGTAGCAGCCGTGTTAGTCTGTATCCACAAAAAGAACAGGAGTACTTGTGGCACCTTAGAGACTAACAAATTTATTTGAGCATAAGCTTTTGTGGGCTACAGCCCACTTCATGAAACAATGGGTGTTACCATACACACTCTAACAAGAGTGATCAGTTAAGGTGAGCTATTACCAGCAGGAGAGAAAAAGCTTTTTGTAGTGGTAATCAAAATGGTCCATTTGCAGCAGTTGACAAGAAGGTGTGAGGAACAGTGTGTGTGTGGGAATAAACATGGGGAAATAGTTTTATTTTGTGTAATGACCCAGCCACTCCCAGTCTTTATTCAAGCCTAATTTAATGGTGTCCATTTTGCAAATTAATTCCAATTCAGCAGTCTCTCGGAGTCTGTTTTTGAAGGTTTTTTTGTTGTAATATTGTGACTTTTAGGTCTGTAATCGAGTGACTAGGGAGATTGAAGTGTTCTCTGACTGGTTTTTGAATGTTATAATTCTTGCCATCTGATTTGTGTCCATTAATTCTTTTATGTAGAGACTATCTGGTTTAGTAATAGATGTACTCAGCAAGATCTGCAACAAGATCGGCAGACAGGTGAGTGGCCCTCCATGTGGACACAGTCACTAATCATCACTCTGCCAAAGAAAGGCAACCTGCAATTGTGTCAAAATTACCAGACCATAAGCTTAATTAGCCATCCCAGCAAAGTGATGTTGAAAGTCATATTGAACAGATTGAAGCCACAAGCAGACAATATCATCACTGAAGAACAGGCTAGCTTTCGTGCTGGAAGAAGTACCACAGAACAGATTTTCAACTTTTGTGTTCTATGTGAGAAGTACTTACAACACCATCAGGACATCTACCACGTCTTTGTTGACTTCAAGAAGGCATTTGACAGATTATGGCACAAAGCTCTCTGGGCAACCATGAAGAAGTACAGTGTTGGTCGTAAGCTTATTCTTATCATTAAACAACATATGCCAAGACCAGCAGTGCAGTTCTCATCAATGGCACAATGAGAGTGGTTTCACACCACTGTTGGAGTCCGGCAAGGCTGCCTTCTTTCGCCCACACTGTTCAACATCTACTTGGAGCACATGATGACTGATGCCCTAGAAGATCTCATATGCACAGCTAGCATTTGGGGGCGAACAATCTCAAATCTTCTGTTCACTGATGACATTGATCGCCTGGCAGGCAGCGAAGGAAATGAAACAATTGGATGAAACCTCTGCAAAATATAGCATGGAAATCAGTGCAGAGAAAACCAAGCTGATCACAAACAAATGTGATGGGATCAGCTCACATATCACCGTCAGTGGACAAGGGCTGGAGACAGTGAAATAGTTCAAGTATTTGGGAGGAATCATCACTGATGAAGGATCCAAAGCAGAAATTCGGGCAAGAACTGTGCAAACTACAGCAGCAGTGGCAAAGTTAAAGCCAATTTAGAGGAATAAGAACATCTCCCTGGAATCCAAACTGAAACTGCTGCATGCATTGATCATCTCAATTTTTCTGTATGCATGCGAGACATGGACCCTCACGACAGAACTTGAATGGAAAATACAGGTAGTAGAGATGAGATGTTTCCGTAAAATCCTAGGCATCTCCTACTTCGACCATTTCACTAATGAAGAGGTCCACAACATCATCACCCAATGTGCTGGGTAATATGAAGACCTCCTGATGACCGTGAAGAAGCACAAGATGAAGTGGTATGGCCATGTAACAAGATCATCTTACCTATCCGAGATCATCCTCTAAGGGACAGTACTGGGGAAGAGAAGAGGTAGACAGAAGAAGAGATGGATCGACAACATAAAAGAGTGGACAGGAATGGACTTCGCGGAGACTCAAGCACTGACACACAATCATCGGGGGTGGAGACAATTGGTTGATTGCTCATCAGTGATGGTGCCCCAATGACCAATGTGGGAGTAGTGATGATGATGATGATGAATAAGGTATATAAGAGATGCAAAGAGAAGAGAAGTTGGACTATATTGTACATAAAGATACAGTATTGCAAAATATTCTTGACGTGTTTTTTAAGCCTGAAACTATTTCATATGTCCACAGCTTACTCAACGTTCTACACAAAACTGAAAACATTGTCTTTAATGAACAAGTAATACTTAAAAAAAGAGCTTATTTTTAAAATTGTTATAGTGGGCTTGATTTTCCTCTCACTTATACAGCTTTTTTTATACTGGAACAATTTCATTGACTTTAATGGATTTACTCCTGATTTGCAGTGATGTGAAAGGGAATCAAGCCTTATATGTCTATATAATACCAATGAAAAAGACGGTTACTCACTGTTGTAACTGTTGTTCTTCGAGATGTGTTGCTCATATCCATTCCAGTTAGGTGTGCGCGCGTCGCGTGCATGCTCATTGGAAGATTTTTACCCTAGCAACACTCGGTGGGTCGGCTGGGCGCCCCCTGGAGTGGCGCCGCTATAGTGCTAGATATATACCCCTGCCGACCCATCCACTCCTCAGTTCCTTCTTGCCGGCTACTCCGACAGTGGGGAAGGAGGGCGGGTCTGGAATGGATATGATCAACACATCTCGAAGAACAACAGTTACAATGGTGAGTAACCGTCTTTTCTTCTTCGAGTGATTGCTCATATGCATTCCAGTTAGGTGATTCCCAAGCCTTACCTAGGCGGTGGGGTCGGAGTGAGACGTGGCAGAATGCAAGACTGCTGAGCCAAAGGCTGCATTATCTCTGGACTGTTGCACCAATGCGTAGTGGGAAGCAAAGGTGTGAATGGAAGACCAGGTCGCTGCCCGACAGATGTCCTGAATGGGGACATGGGCCAGGAAGGCGGCAGAAGAGGCTTGCGCTCTTGTAGAGTGAGCAGAGAGATGACCAGCCGGGACCTGAGCAAGCTCATAGCATGTCCTGATACATGATGTCACCCAGGTCGAAATCCGCTGAGAAGAGACTGGCATGCCCTTCATGCGATCTGCTACCGCCACAAAGAGCTGGGGCGAACGGCGGAAAGGCTTCGTTCGGTCTATGTAAAAAGCGAGGGCCCTACGCACGTCGAGGCTATGAAGCTGTTGTTCCCTACGGGATGCGTGCAGCTTTGGGAAGAAGACCGGGAGGAAGATGTCCTGGTTCACATGGAAAACCGACACCACCTTAGGCAGGAAGGCGGGGTGTGGCCGAAGCTGCACTTTGTCCTTATGGAAGATAGTATACGGCGGGTCAGCCGTTAGGGCACGAAGCTCAGAGACTCGTCTCGCCGAAGTAATAGCGACGAGGAAGGCCATTTTCCAGGACAAGTAGAGAAGGGAACACGTGGCCAAGGGCTCAAAGGGGGCTCCCATAAGCTTGGCTAAGACCAAGTTCAAATCCCAGGTAGGAGTTGGGTGCCGTACCGGAGGGTATAATCGTTCTAGCCCCTTAAGAAAACGGGAAACCATGTGATTGGAGAAGATGGAACGTTCCCCTATGCTGGGCCTAAAGGCGGAAATTGCCGCCAGGTGCACTTTCAAGGAGGAGATTGCGAGGCCTTGCTCCTTGAGGGACCAGAGATAGTCCAGGATCTTGGGAATAGGTATCAGGAGAGGGTTGAGACCTTTCTGATCGCACCAGTGTGCGAAACGCTTCCACTTGGCGAGGTAAGTCGACCGAGTGGAAGGCTTCCTACTCTCCAGCAGCACCTGCTGCACTGCAGCGGAACAGTCCCGCTCCGCTCGGGTTAGCCACGCAGGAGCCAAGCCATCAAGTGGAGGGACTGCAGGTCCGGGTGGTGAAGCCTGCCAAAGTCCTGTGTTATGAGGTCTGGCCATAACGGGAGGGGAATAGGATCCGCCACTGAGAGATTGAACAGCAGGGTGTACCAGTGCTGTCTCGGCCACGCCGGAGCAATGAGAATGAGGCGGGCCCTGTCCCTCCGGAGCTTGAGCAGGACCCGATGTACGAGGGGGAACGGAGGGAAGGCATACAGTAGGTGATCCGTCCACAGGAGGAGGAATGCGTCCGAGAGGGAGCCGTGGGAGCTGCCCTGGTAAGAGCAGAACAGATGGCATTTCCTGTTCTGTCTGGAGGCAAAGAGATCTACTCGGGGAAAGCCCCACCTCTGGAAAATTGTGTGGACCACATCGGGATGAATCGACCACTCGTGGGAGAGGAAAGACCTGCTGAGACGGTCTGCCAGCGTGTTCTGCACTCCCGGAAGAAACGATGCTACTATGTGTATGGAGTGGGCTATGCAAAATTCCCACAGTTGCATCGCTTCTGTGCAAAGCAGGGAGGAACGTGCACCGCCCTGCTTGTTGATGTAGAACATCGCTGTCGTGTTGTCTGTGAAGACGGACAGGCAGCGACCTTGGAGGTGGGAGCGAAAGGTTTGGCACGCCAAGCGAACCGCTCGCAGTTCCCTGACATTGATGTGGAGGGTCAGCTCGCGGGGTGACCAAAGGCCCTGGGTGTGTAGGCTGCCGAGGTGCGCACCCCACCCCATGGCCGAGGCGTCCATAGTCAGAGTGATGGAGGGGTGAGGGTGGCGGAATGGGACCCCGGCACACACCACCCCTGGGTCCAACCACCAGTTGAGCGACTCGAGGGCCGATTTCGGGATCGTGACCACCGTGTCTATAGAGTCCCTGTGCGGGTGGTAAACCGACGCCAACCAAGTTTGAAAAGTGCGAAGGCGGAGCTTCGCGTATAGGGTCACGAAAGTGCACGCTGCCATGTGGCCTAGGAGGCTGAGGCAGGTGCGCACCGTTGTCGTTGGGAAGGACTGCAGGCTTCGGATGATGGAAGCCATGGCCTGGTGCCAAGGCAGAGGGAGGCAGGCCCTGGCTAGATTGGAGTCCAGGACTGCGCCGATTAATTCTATCCTCTGCGTTGGAGTCAAGGTAGACTTCTCGGCGTTGATCATAAGGCCTAGGTGTTGAAACAGGCCTACGATCTCGGCCATTTGTTGCGCTACGAGCTGCTGGGACGTTCCGCGGACCAGCCAGTCGTTGAGATACGGGTAAACATGTATCCGACGACAGCGAAGGGCCGCGGCGACTACCGCCATGCACTTGGTGAAGACCCTCGGTGCCATGGAGAGGCCGAAGGGGAGCACCGTAAACTGGTAGTGCTGGTGGTTGACGACAAAGCGCAGGTAGCGTCGATGAGGAGGGTAAATCGTGATATGGAAATACGCGTCCTTCATGTCGAGGGCGGCAAACCAGTCTCCCGGATCCAGGGAGGGAATATTGGTCCCCAGGGTCACCATGCGGAACTTGAGCTTGACCAGAAATCTGTTGAGCTCTCGGAGGTCCAGGATTGGTCGCAGACCTCCTTTTGCCTTGGGGATTAGGAAATATCAGGAATAAAACCCCCTGCCCCGCATGCCGTCCGGCACCTCCTCTATGGCACCCAAACTCAACAGAGTCTCGACCTCTTGCAAGAGGAATTGCTCGTGAGAGGGGTCCCTGAAGAGGGACGGGTAGGGTGGGTGGGAGGGAGGGGGCAAAACAAATTGGAGGCGGTAACCAGACTCCACCATGCGAAGTACCCAGCTGTCGGATGTTATCTGGGACCAAGCCGGTAGGAATTGGGAGAGACGGTTGGAAAACAACGGGGAAGGATCCGGCAATGAAACTGGTGGGCCGTACTCGGGCATCCCATAAAAAGTTCTGTTTGGGCCCTGAAGTAGGCTTCGAGGGCGGTTGGAACTGGTTTCCCTGATTGTCCGAGTGTCTGCGCCGGTTCACTTTGCCCCGGTGCCTGTTATCTGGCCACGGTCTGGGCTGGTTGTACGGGCGGTATGGCTGTGGGTAACCGCCATGTGCATGCCCAGGGAGCGAATCGTGACGCGACCATCCTTAAGGGTCTGCAGCCTTGAGTCGGTCTTCTCAGAGAAGAGACCCTGGCCATCAAAAGGCAAGTCCTGGATGGTGTGTTGGACCTCTGGCGGGAGCGTTGAGGTCTGACTCCACGAAATTCGCCTCATGGTCACCCCAGAGGCCAAGGTCCTGGCTCCCGAATCTGCCGAGTCCAGCGAGGCTTGGAGGGCCGACCGGGACGCTTTCTTACCCTCCTCAACAAGGGCCGTGAATTCAGGCCGGGAGTCCGGTGGCACAAGCTCCGAGAATTTCGAGAGTGACACCAAGGTGTTATAGGTGTACCTGCTGAGGAGAGCCAGTTAGTTGGCCACCCGTAACTGCAGGCCACTGGCCGAGTAGACCTTGCAGCCCAAAAGGTCCATGCGCCGCGCTTCCTTCGATTTAGGCACTGGCGCTTGTTGGCCATGTCGCTCACGGTCGTTAACCGACTGGACCACCAATGAGCATGGAGCAGGGTGAGTATTGGAGGGGACCAAGTACTTCCTTTCCACTCCCCGGGCAGTTGGAGGGATGGAAGCTGGTGACTGCCAAACGGTGTCCGCATTCCGCTGGATCGTGCAGATAAACGGCAGGGCCAGTCGAAGAGGCGCATCAGCTGAGATGATATTGACGACGGGGTCGTCGTCTTCCGCCACCTCCTCAACTGGCAGGTTTATGTTTTGGGCCACCCGTTGCAACAAGTCCTGATGGGCCCGAAGGTCGATCGGAGGAGAACCCGAGGCGGACGCCCCTGCCACCGCCTCATCTGGGGAGGAAGCGGATGACAGGCCCGGGACCAGAGTGTCCTGTGGGGGTTCAGTGAGCTGCTGCGGGGCCTCGTCGATGGGGGGATGCTCTGCATCGATGGACGTCAGCGGCCCCTCTTCCACGGCTGCGGGAGTAGGCCTGCTGACCGTGGCCTCAGGCGCCCTGTAGTCGGAGGGCCTGGAGCGCTGAGTGGGAAAGGGGGCTCCTTGCGCCTCATGGTACGCCCATGGAGTCCAGAAGGCCCATTGAGGAGGTCCCTGGTCTTGGCCTTGAGGCTCGGTGCGCTGGTCAACTGCGCTATCAGCCTGGGAGGAGACAGATGGCTGTCTCGAAGGCCACGGCGGTGCCAAGAGACTTTGTGACTGCGCCGTCGACGCCGCCAGTCTGTCCCTGGATGGTGCCGGGGAACGGTGCCGGTCTTCGCGGTGCCGGGAATGAGACCGGGACCATCTACCGCGCCGGTGCCGGCAGGTCGACCGGGATCTCGAGTCCCGACGGTGGGAACGGCTGCGTGAGGACCGGTGCCGGGAACGGGCAGGAGACCGGGACCGGGATCGTCTCCGCGAGTACGACCGGTACCGCGATGGAGAGCGGTACCGGGACTGCGAGCGGTGCCGAGATCTGGAGCGGTGAGAACGGGAACGCCTCCGGGACCGGGACCTGGAGTAATGTCTGTCCTGTTTGTCAGGGGAGGGAGGCCTCATTATAGCCGGCTTGCCTGCTGATTTAACAACCCGCACCGGCGGTGCCAGGGGTTGAGGATGCGTTGGCTCCGTCAACGCTATCAGCTCTCTCGCCGTCGAAAAGGTCTCAGGCATCGACGGGAGAGCGAGCTCGACCGCGGTGTGCACCTGGGAGCAAGGAGGTACCGGACTCGACGGCCCTTGCGGTGCTGGAGTCAACGGTACAGCGCACGGTTCATGCGCCGTCGGTGTCGGTGCCGGTGGTGCCGGCGCCGGAGGCCGGGCGCCAGGTCCAGGTGCAGAGACCTTGGAGGAAGTCTGTGCCGTCTTCCGTTTCCGCGATGGAAAGAGGAAACGGTGCCGGGGGGCCGGTGCCGGCTGCTGCTTCTTCGGGGCCTCGGTACCGGAACGGACGGGAACCGCTGGAGCGCTCCGTACCGAAGGTGTCTGCGGAGCGGCTGGTGCCGGCGCCGCAGGGCTAAGTGCCGACTCCATTAGGAGCTGCTTCAAACGAAAGTCCCGCTCCTTCTTTGTCCTTGGCTTGAAGGACTTGCAAATGCAGCACTTATCTGGCAGGTGAGACTCTCCTAAGCACCGCAGGCACGAATCGTGAGGGTCTCCAATCGGCATCGGCCTCTGGCAGGCCGAGCATGGCTTAAATCCCGGTGCCTTGGGCATGAGCCCGCACCAGGTTGGGAAAAAGAAGGGCTAGCCCCCCAATTTCCCCTAAGTAACTATCACTAACTACAACAAACTAGTAAACTAATCTAACTATATTTTAAGAACTATATACAACAACTATGAGAAACAACAAGTGAGAAGCTAGGGCTGTGGAGGTCAGCAATGTTGCACTCCACTGTTCCAATGACCGTCACGGGCGGTAAGAAGGAACTGAGGAGCGGACGGGTCGGCAGGGGTATATATCTAGCGCTATAGCGGCGCCACTCCAGGGGGCGCCCAGCTGACCCACCGAGTGTTGCTAGGGTAAAAATCTTCCGACGAGCGTGCACGCGGCGCGCGCACACCTAACTGGAATGCATATGAGCAATCACTCGAAGAAGAACTGCACAATTATCTTTGCCAACTAGAAGATTAAAAAGGAATAGAATACATATTTTAACATCATTATTTCAATGAATGTATGACTGATTCTGACTTTGTGCACAGATAAACCTGTTCAAAATCAATTAACAATTGTCCAGTCTTTCATATCTTTGCTAAACATGCTTTTTTTGTTAAAATTTGGTGTCCCTTGGGCATATAATAATCATTTGAGGTGATTTCCTGGTTAAATAAAGTTGTAATTTCAATTACTGGTAAGTTAAAAAGCAAAAAATCTTAAGATATAACCCCGAGCAATAAACACAATTTATGAACACATATTTTAACTTAAATTTGTCTTAGAAGTGCTAATTGTACTTCTACTAACTACTACTGTTATATTTTTTATACAATGGAATAACTTGACTTGATCTATTAAAATTAAGACCTCACGATTTTAGAGTACTAATAATGAAAGCAAGTTAAATATGACAGTTGTAATTAGGTTCTAAAATATGGAAACTGAAATTGAATGTAAGTTACGTGGCAATGTCAGTATTTTCTTTGATCAATTATTCCAATTTAAATCCAGAGCAACTAAACTTTAATATGTAAATATTAAAGCAAGTTAGACCTGTAAAATATTGTTAGTGGCTACAGATAATGTAAGTACTAGTTTACAATGGAGCACAGTAAAATGTCTTTATGTATGCTATCAAATAAAAGCATAGTAACTACTGTTCTGTATTAATGTTAATGATGTGCAGAACTATTCAAACATGATCTGATAACATCCAAGGCAAATTTGTCTTTTAGTAAGTGACATTTTAAATGCACTATACTTAATAAAGTTCTATGGTGTAAATATCAAAGGCAAGGTGAAATAAGAGCATGCTGTCACTTTGAAAGAAGGTATAAAAAATCACTATTTTACAGCAGAACTTGGCAAAAGTTCCATTTAGAATTCTCAATCCAAATGGTTACACAAATAAGACTATGCAGGATTCCTTCAGTCTTAGTTTACCAATTACCATGTGTACTTAAAATAAGAAATAGATGAGAAAAACAGCTTAGGCACAACGTCTATTACCTACAGGAACTAGTTTACGGTGAAGTTTATGCAAACCCCATTATAATGCTAATGACACTCCTAACCCATACATTAAATTTATTGCTAAAGGTCAGAACATTTTCAAATTTTCCCTTTCCTAATGAGGTAAAGATAGAACTTGCATTTACATGCACATTGTTTAATGTAAATGTTATTTTAGCTTAACTGTGTGTGGTTTTGCTTTAGTTATATGTGGAAACACATTTTTCAGGCATTTCTTAAATGTCTATTACGAACCTGTGATTCGAAGTTTATCTGTACCAACTACAACTTCATTTTCATCCACTGTAAAAAGTGGCTTGCCATCTACGGAGTTGATCTGAAATTGCTGACCATGGACTTCTACCATTTTAGGACCTGAAAAGCATATTTGACAAGATAAATAATTATTAAGTGAACTTTCATCATTATTCCTTTCTTGTACTCTACATAATCAGCCATGTAACACCAGGTTCAAAATCCACATTCAAAATCCACTCTTATCGACGTTGAGTCATCGAAAGGCATTTAGGAATTGTGAAGTGCTTAGATACTATGGTGATGGGGGACATATAAAGGATCTTTGATCATTATAAGTGTAATATTGCTTCCTTAATTAACAAAAATAATGATGATTTATTGATATGTTTGCAACATCCTCATTATTAGGGAGAATAAGCTCTTCCAAAAAACAATCCCTCAGCTGTTTACATATCAAGTACAGTTTTTGGCCCCACATTTTACAAATTTTGCCTATCATGTTCTTCTTAAATTACATAAAATTAGTTGAAAAATATTTTCAGATTTTATTTGAAATGCCAAAAAATCATCCAGCAGACTGGCCATCCTATCAACACAGTAAACTGAGTCAAAGCAGAGGGTTTGTCTGGCATTCTCTGGCCTGAAATGTAGATTGCCAGTTGTGAATCTATTTGGGTTTGGCTGATTGTTGAAGAGAATGACTCCTGTCAAGATCAAAGGGTGGTTGTGTTTTTCTTCTTCAAAATGACAACTACTCTTCTTAACAGACTCACAGATTCCTGAATCACTAAAACATAGTATTTTATTTTGATCTCCAATAGTTAATATTTAAATCATACAGTGTTTTAATATCATCGGGTGGCTCTAGCGATTACGTCGCCCCAAGCACGGCGGCACGCCGCGGGGGGCGCTCTGCCGGTCGCTGGTCCCGTGGCTCTGGCGTGCCTGCGGGAGGTCCACCGGAACCGCCTGCCGCCATCCCGGCGACCGGCAGAGAGCCTCCCGCGGCATGCTGCCCCAAGCACGCGCTTGGCGTGCTGGGGCCTGGAGCCGCCCCTGAATATCATGTGCTGCAAAGAGCTGCAGGAGACACATTAAAGAGCCACTTGCTTGCAAGCCTCAGTCTGAGTATCACTGATCTATAGTGATAAGGTTCCAGGCCCCACAAAAATAAAACTAATGGTCCCCAAAGAGGGGATGAAGGGTGGATAGGTAATGGAAGAATAATGGAGAAGATGTACAATACGAGTCAAATAAGAGTACCAATAAGAGCAGGGCTGGTTCTACTGTTTTCGCTGCCCCAAGCAGCGCGCCGCATTGCCGCCATGGACAGCAGGGGCAGTCCGTGCGCCATTAGGGCGGCACGCACGTTTCCGCGGTGGTGGCAATTTGGCGGCAGCTTCTGTCTTCAGCCGGAAGACAGAAGCTGCGCCGCCACAGACAGCTGAACATAGAAGCTGCCGCCGAATTGCCGCTGTGGAAACGCGTGCCGCCCTAACGGCACACAGACTGCTCCCGCCGTCCGCGGCGGCAATTCAGCGTGCTGCTTGGGGGCAAAAACGCAAAGACTGCCGCCCCTTGCAGATTGCCACCTCAAGCACCTGCTTGGAATGCTGGTGCCTGGAGCCGGCCCTGAATAAGAGTCAAATTTATTTCCTTTATGTTGATGTAGCAGGACGAACAGACAGCAAAGTGGAGGCTGATGGCCTCCTCCTCTAAGTCCTCTGTCTTTTCTTAGAAACTTCTAATGGTCTCTGTTGTGAGTATTAGGTTTGTCTCAAATATGGTTGTGAGCTGACTTGCTTACTTCTCGATGTAGGTGTGTAAACATCTAAAGAGCTCAATATTGCTTGAGAATCTTTTAATGAATGTAAGGCCTCATCAGTCTTTATATGAAGCAAATCATATCCCTCAAATGCAGGTTCTCTATTGCTGTTTCTACTTCTTTAGGTATTCAGGGCAATTTTAGTGAAGAGGACTTCCTCATGGCAAAAGATGTGGCCATGGATCTTACCACTGTGTACAAAACATCAAGAGCAACCTGGAGAGACGTTTGTGCCATGAGTCAGCCCTCTGAGACAAGAGACTTGAATTTCTCTCTGTTGCCATGTGGAATTTTGTCCAATTGTATTTTGCCAATAAACACTGATAACTGGCAATCAAACTGGCAGAAGAATAATTTTTGCAGCTGATAAACCAAGTTTCTAAAGTTCTTTTTCATGGGGCATAGTCTTTGGTGGTCTCTGTTGTCTGGTCCCCCTGTTACTAGTAGTGACTCAGGAAGGGGATGCATATAGAACTGCTCAAATCCTCATGAGGAAACTTGAGATAGTTGATCAGCCCTTTTGGATGTAGCTGTCAGCCAGATGTAAGCGTCATGTGTCTTCCTGAGGATTTTGACTGGCTCCAGCAGGCCATAATTTTTTGGCATTGCAAACTGTCCAGGCAGAGATGTATATATGCTTTATGGGATTTCTCCTGGAAAACATTCAATGGAATTTCAAGAATGTCCACCTTTCAGCATAATGATTCTTGAAATGTTTTATAATCATTTGGCTGTATGCTTGATGATAATTGTACCACAGCCTTATCAAGTGTTGAACAGGAAACGGGCAACGGTATTATCTGACAGCAGCCTGAAAATCCTCTTCCTTCAGAGCCCTGATCTTTTTGGCGTTCAGCAGATGGAATTGCTGTCTGAGCTACCTGCAGGGCTTTCTGATATCTGTGTGGCGAGCAGGACCTAACCGTGGATGGGGCTGCAAAAGCTGACTTCCTGGTTGTCTGTAAGCGGCTGATTTCTCTCCTAGAGTTGGAACTGTCTTAACTGAGGTCTCAGGTAAAACTTCAGTGTGTCCCTTAGCTCGTATCGCCAAGGTACTAGGCACTGTAGTGGGGTATTAGCTGGTATTGAAGTTGTTATGTTCACCCAAGACAAAAGTGGTGATTCCGAGACAGTCAGATCACCCAGTATCGAGTAAACTGTTGGTACTATGTCACTACCATAGACAGGTGGACAGAAGCTATCAGTACCCCCAGTGGTGGGTACCAATGTTGCCAGTACCAAGAGCCCTGGTGCAGAAGGATCTGAAGAGGGGCGTATAGACCTCCCCAGTAAAAATAGCATGCGGTGAGCCTCTCTTACCTTTCTGTTATCTTACAGAATGATTTTCAAATGGCACACTTCTCAGGAATGTACCCTTTACTCAGGCACAATAGGTCCATTATTAAGCAGCATTACTATACCACAAGATGGGCAATTTTTAAACCTAGGAGACTTTTTTTTTCATCCATAAGTTCTGGACCTGTTACTGGGAAATTCTCATTAGGAAAACTAATGAAAAACAATATGGACTTTTTAAAAAGGGAGAATAAAAGTCTAAAACTATTACTAACTGTTAACTAACAATCTAAAACTACAATGATCATGAACTATTTATACTAGAAAGTATAAATCACACAGTGAATGAGAGGGTTGGATACTGCCAAAGTTTTTATTCATAGCAATAGGTGGTAAGAAAGAACTAATGGAGTGTTTGGGTCATGCCACCCTTTATTTTCTTGGGTAGGGGAGTACTAGGCCACGTAGGGTGCAGGTACTGCTGTTGAATCCAAACTCGAATGCATGGGATGAATGTGCACGAAATGTGAAATACATATGGACAAGCCCTCAAAGAAGAACGCTTGTCTTTTTAAGGAATTCTGGATTCCTCAACATAAGGTGATAATTCTTTCTAAACAATATATTCCAAAAGAGTAAAAAAAATTATTGAACCAACACTTCAAAAAGGAAGACAATATTAGAGTTTTTTGTAGTGTAGATAATCCAGCATTCACCAGAATTTGAAGAAATAGACATAATTCAAGCACTTTACTCTACCTAATTTGCTCCAGAGCACTTTGAAGGAGGAGGTCTACTTTGGACAGCTCTGTTAGTTGCCTCAGGCATGATACACCATTGTAGTGAATGTAAAGGCAAGCACTCAAGACCATGTCAAATTTGAATTTACAACACTCAAATTCCAGCTGACACCCCTCTCTGGACAGAGAGAGAAAATGAAAGCACAAATCCACTACTGTTTCAATGAACTGCAACAGCATATAAATTACTTCCTCCAGTCAGTTACACCCCTAAACTGCCTAATTTAAACCAGTACAGCCATTAAAGAGTGTGAAAGAAAAACAGAAAGCTGAACCATTTAAATAATTTTGTAAAAAGCTAATGACAGTGAGACAAAAACAGACAGCCAAACCTTTGGTTTTCCTGTCAAAACCTCCAGGAAACAAATGCTTTATTCATTTATGGAGTTACCAATTAATTGGTGAGTGAGAAATATGATCTTAGTGCATATTGTGTGGCAGGTGGGCTATTCAAATGTGGTTATCGTAATGAACAATTAGCATTGTATACTGACCTTTATATGTTCAAAACTCTTTACAAATATTCATTAAAATCCATACAAAATGCTAAACAAAAGAAAATAATTTAGACTTACCCACGTTTAATCTGCCTGTGACTTCACCATCTGAATTGCGAGCATTCACAGTCACATTATGAGTAGACTGTAGAAGTAGTGATGAGTCCTACAGTATCAAGGAAGATTTGCAGTTTTAGCAGAACAAATAGATTTCAAAACAATTTATATAATTTATCATTACCATATATATTATTAATAAAGTTATTAAAAGAGCCTTTGGAATAGAAAACCAGCCAAAGAGTGAAGTGTCTGAATTAATCTTTTGTGTTTAGCGCTCTCATTTAGTTGACAGATGTAACATAAACCAGAAAACCTAATTATTTGAATAGGCACTCAACACACTGATGGACAGCAGAGATGGATCCAAATTACAATCCTCGATTCAAATACCCTTTTAACTTTGGAGACATTCAGATTGGGAGCTGGTCCCCACTCTATAATCAGTCTAACCAAAGTCCCCAATCCAGCTCCCTTTTCCCCCAAATTCGTGGCTGGGATTACCTCTGACTGGCAGTTATTATCCATAAATAACTACACCATGTTTTCCTTCCAATTCTACCTTTTTCTGATGGTGTAGGTAGGTGAGGAAGTCAATATTGTATTTTTATGACCCCACACACTTTTTTCCCTGGACTATTCCCCACTTTTGGTCACTCTAAAACAGAAAATATGGTAGATATATTTGGAAATGGCAGCATGTGGTACAAAGTGATTATCAATTCCTCAAAATATTCAATATAAAATCTTAGAGAACCACATTGAGAATAATATACCACCTTATGGGAATCAATTCATACAATAAATATGTATTTTTCCCTCCTTGTAGGAGGAAGAAACTATTAAAACCTGATAGCTGGAATGAGTTGGTAAAATTTTGATAAAGTCTCCTGTTGAAATGCCATAACACTATAGATTTGAATCATTTATTGTCTTCTTTCCAGAACCTTTTTAAAATTAAAATACAAACAAAAACCACCTTATTCAAAATACACAAACATAATTAAAAAGTGTAGTCCTAAAGTGATCAAAATCTATAATATTAGCCCAACAGATACAATTGCTGGCAATCTATCTTTTGATAAAAGTTTAGCACTTGAGTCCCAGACTTCCTGCATTCCTGCAGAAAACTGGTCATGTGAAAAACGATGAATGATGATGAAAGCTGTGTAACACTAATGTTATGATCCAAGGCTCCCACCTTGAAAACACAGACATACTTAACTTTAAGTGTGAGTAGTCCCTCTGGGTCCAGTGTCAGGACAGAATTGCGTTTAATGTAGAAATATAACTGTGTTGTAAATAAAACAAACCCACTAAGTCAAGTTAGCCATTTTGTCAAGGTGGCATGTAATCAAGCAGGTGACAAATAATGGAGCAACAGTTATTTCACACTTCAGTGCATTAGACAATAAAACCTGAAAACAACTAACCAATAAATAAAAGATTTAAAAAAAATCAGACCTGAAACTAAAAAACAATGGTAACTTACCTACAACAACTGTTGTTCTTCAAGATGTTTTATGCACATATACATTCCACGTTAGGTGTGTGTGTGCCCGGTGTTCTTGTGTCAGAGACTTTTGCCAGAAGTACCATGAGGGAACGCATGTGCCCCTGCTCTCCTCATGCACTCAGACAAGAGCATAAAAGGGGCATGTGTGTCACCTTCCTCTCTGTGCTGCTTGTGAAAATATTAGCCAGGTGGAAGGATTGTGAAATTTATATGTGCACAACACATCTCCAAAAAAACAAACAAACAAACAAACAAACAAAAAAACAGCTACTGTAGGTAAGTAACTGTTGGGTTTTTTTCCTTCAAGTAATTGTGCATGTATACATTCCATTTTAGGTGACTCTGTAGCAGTTCCCTTACAGATGGTGAGGCTCTGGATCATCCGAAGAGAGACTGCAACATGGATTTACTAAAGTTAGCATAGTCACAAGAGGCTTGAGTGATGGCATAATGTCTGAAAGAGGTATGTACAGATGACCTCATTGCCACTTTACATATATTTGTTATTGGAACATTGATCAGAAAGGCTGATGAAGTGGACTGGGCCCTGATGGAGTGAGCTATTACTCTCACTGGAGGAAAGACTTTCACAAGATCATAGCATCACTTGACACAGTCAGAGATCCAGTGTCCATTTAGTTGACACTGGTTGGCATTTGATTCTCTTGGCCTAGGCTATGAAAAGCCTGTTAGAGGTTCTGAATGCATTACTGTGGTCAAGGTAGAATGCCAAAGCTCTACAAAGCATGAAGTGTTTCCTCAGTGTTGGATGAATAAGGTGAGGAATAATACAGAAATTTTATCCTTATAACAAACCATATAGCAGGGGTCAACTAACAGTTTGCAGTTTGGAAACCCTTCTTACTGAAGTAATTGCCACATTTTAGTTGACAGTGCATACCCTGAAGGCCTAAATGACATATGCATACACACTTGACACCCAGAGTGCGTGGCTGGATCAGGTGAAGCATGGAGATCCCCAGAGGCCCCAAAGATTGCAACTATAGTAATCACACATTATCAATAAAACCTACATATACTAGTCCTAAGGAAGCACCATCTAATAAAGCAATGATTATATATATAATTACTAATCAAATGATGGATTTTACATTGATGGTCCTTTCCCATGAGTTAGGGCAGTAGGAAGTAAATTGATAATAACACTTTAGCCCTTTACCCCAATGAAAGAAAGAGGAAAAAAAAGGAACTAATATCAATAACAACTAGTGCCCATCAGCTTGTTTAGAACAACCATATCAGACCTGAGAGAGCAATACATATATTCCATATGGTCGGATCATTCCATAGATGTCTCCTCTTGCAAGGCAGGAGTTTGAAGATTTTTTAGGTATTTTTCTGTCTTTTGGCAGGAACTGAATGGTATTATCTTCTTACCATTTTTAATATGGAGCGTTGCTGGATATTTAATAAAATACTTCAAGTTCATCTTCCTAGCCAATTGTTTCACTTGGTTACAAGCTGCCCTTATTGCAACTACATCACGGGCATAATCTTAAAAGAACAGTATTTTAATTGCTGGTTCTCCCCATAACAATCCTTTTTTCTCTGGATTTGATAAGGTCCTTGGTTGAAAACTTCAGGAACTTCACAATCACTGCTCTAGCCTCATCTCCTGGAACTGACTTGAGGGCAAGGTTCCAGTGTGCCCATTCTGTATTAAAACAAAGATCTACCAGCAGATACATCAACTTAGTTAGCAGTTTGGGGACAAATTCAGAGGGTTCACCCTTCTCTATGCACTCAGGGACACCCACAATCCTGATATTCCATCATCTTGAGTGGCTTTCTAGATCAATTAGCTTGGTTTTAATAGATCTGATATCATTACAGTTCTTCATAACCTGTAATTTGTTCTCTTTGAAATCATCTTCCACTTCAGAAATTCTGTGTTCTGCTTCACTAATCCATCTGGATAGAACTTGTAGTGCACTCAATCTAAGTCATGGTGGTCTGAAGGGTGGAAACTGTAGTTTTAATTTCATCAGGGTCTGTGGCAACCTATTGTACAGATATCAGATGCATTCTGTCAGGCTTAGGCACCATTTTACTTGTAGAAGTAGGGGAGACAGACATCTTATGTTTTTGGTGGTTTTGGATTCAGAGAAGAAGATGCAGAACTAGAAGGCATCTTGGGAGTTTCAACAGTAGCATGCAATATTTCTTGGGATTGTATAGTGAGTTGTAGGGGGCAACATTTGAAGATTCCCCAGGGGCCACTTCAGAGCTCAAGCAACCTGCATCCACCTCAGTCTCAGTGCCCTCTGCTGTCCAGATTTATTTTAAAAAAACAAGAATCTTGTAAATATGAAAACCAGGAAGATAGGATATCTCAAAACAAGTTGCCAAATGAGTAAAAGGAATTATTTCAGATTAGTAAATTATCTTTAAAAATTACAGCACATAGAAACACAAACAGAACCAATAACTCTTATGAAAAGACAGGAAGGACAGAAAAAGATGAGTGTGCCAGCCTCTGAGCCTTAGGAAGAACAATATGCAATGGTTTAGCCTGAATATCCAAGGACAAGAAGTTATATTTAAGGTGGGGAAGAAAGATCAAGAGAGACTGTGAGCTAAATCTATTATGTTTATATATTGGTAAAAAATCAGACAAATCTGGGCATTTCAAATGCACTTTTCTGATTGCTGCTGCTTGATTTAATAAAATAAACCAGTGATCAATCTGGTCATACAATCTGGTCCAGTGTGATAAACTATATTCTGGATCTTTAGTTACCATTCACATATTGGTGCCTATTTAAAAGTTAGTGACATATTTCTAAGGACTCATCCTATGTTGCTGTCCCTTGAATATGTACTAGCTAAGAGGCAAAGGTTTCATCTAGGTCTCTGCACTGGAGTCAAAATTAAGGCATAAACTAATAACTGACTCCAGAGGAGATGCATAGCAAGTGCATTTTCTGCTATGTATTTTCTTTGCACTTTGTAGACCTCATTAGAGGAGAAAAGCTGAGACTCCAAGAAAAAAGACTATTAAGGCAAGTGAGAAAGCTGTGTGATGGCTATGAATGGCTCAGTTCCCCAAGAGGCAAAGGTAGGAACTGAAATCATAACAAATAAACAATTTTATGAGAATACATACTGAAATGATACCCAAAGTCATGGGCAATTCTTTCTCAAAAATGTTAAAAAATATTTTTCAAAAAACCCCAAATGCTGAATGACTGTCAGTTCAGAAGGGCAGAAAGAGACAGTGACTTGTATCCAGCAATCTAAGGCCTCTAATTTATGCCATCAACCAATGATGACAATAGAATCCCTCAACAACTGAGCATAAATTAGCCATAGCCACACTGCTCTCTTCAGACCCGTAGACTGTTAAGAGATGTATGGTGGCGTTCCAATGGTGGCTCAGCATTGAATAAGGATTCCTCTAGTCCAGGGGTCCCCAACCCCCGGTCCGCGGCCCGGCCTCTTAGAAACTGGGCCGCGAACCGACCCAGTGGACCTCCCGCAGGCGTGACTGCGGACGGTTCGCTGGTCGCGCGGCTCAGCTGGACCGCCCGCAGGCACGCCAGCGGGCGGTCCACCGGCTCCAGTTGAGCTGCCGCAGGCGTGCCTGCGGGCGGTCCAGCTGAGCCGCGCGACCAGCGAACCGTCCGCAGTCATGCCTGCGGCAGCTCAACCGGAGCCGGTGGACCTCCCACAGGCACGCCTGCGGGCGGTCCAGCTGAGCCGCGGGACGAGCGCTCCCGACTGGTCCCTGGTCCTGAAAAGGTTGGGGACCCCTGCTCTAGTCTGAGGGACTCCTTCAGCATCCAAATATGCTGATTTCAGAGCAGCTATGTGTTCTATTAGTTAATAAGCCTCAAAGAAGAAGAAGTTACTCACCTTGTGTAGTAATGATGGTTCTTCGAGCACCTATGGGTGCTCCACTGCAGGTGTGCTTGTGTCCTTGTGCTGCTGATTGGAGAACTTCGGTAGCAGTGTCTGTTAGGTACGCTCATGCACTGTCTCTCCTGGTGCTGTGCCACCAGGCTAGTCAGCGTATGCAGACTAATGCCCCTCAGTTCCTTCTCTACTAGAGAGTCATTGACAAGAACTTTGAAGTAGAGGGTAGGAGGGTGGGTTGTGGAGCACCCACAGGGGGACACATCTTGAAGAACCATTGTTACTACACAAGCTGAGTAACAACTTCTTCTTCGAG
The DNA here is from genome assembly GCF_020497125.1 of Mauremys mutica. Lineage (NCBI taxonomy): Eukaryota > Metazoa > Chordata > Testudines > Geoemydidae > Mauremys > Mauremys mutica. The sequence goes on from NC_059072.1 coordinate 322,676,733, forward strand.
TAGTGTCCCTACGTGTGCTTCACTGTAGGTAACTCCCAAACAGTATCCTTTCTGGAGGGCTGTTGGGTCAGTTTCAGATGACAGCACTGGGGAGGCAAATATGGCATTGGAGTTGGAGTCCCCAGTGATTGCATAAGGTTCTGCGAAAGTGTGGACTGACGTCCACGTTGCCGCTCTACAGACCTCTGAGACAGGGACATTCTTGAAGAAAACAACAGGTGAGGAGATCAACCTTGTGGAATGTGTATGAATAGGGCCTGGAAGGGTCATGTGAATTTGATAACACTGTCTTATGCAATTTGAGATCCACTGAGGGTATGTCTACATTACAAACCTAAATTGATTTAATATAGGCCAACTTACAGACACTGCATCGCCCTAACTACACTGACATAAGCCTTATGCCTCTCATGGAGGTGGAGTTATTATGTCAGTTTAGGAGAGAATTTACATGAGTGGGAGGAAGGCTGTAGTGTAGACACTGACATAAGCTGCCTTATATTGAGCTAATTATGTGTAGACCAGCCCTTAAAGAGCCTTTGGGCTGATATTGCTGAGCCCTTGGATCTTTCCACAATGGAGAGGAAAAGTCTAGGGGAGTTCCTAAAGGCCCTCATCCTGTTAAGGTAGAATGCCAGGGGCTCTTCTGACATCTAAGATATGTAGTATAGCCTCTGTGTTGTCTTGGTGATGCTTGGGGTAGAAGATTGGAAGGTGAATCAATTCACTCATGTGAAATGGAGAGGTTACCTTAGGGATGAATTTTGAATGCAGCCTGAGAGTAACCTTGTCCATAAAAAATACTGCGTAGGAGGGAGGCGCCATCAGAGCTGCTATCTCTCCTATTCTCCTGGCTGAGGTAATCGCTACCAGGAAGACTGTTTTCATGGATAGGTCTGTCAGCAAACAGGTGGCATGGGGTTCAAAGGAAACCTTCGTCAGCCTTTTCAGTTACTAGGTTTAGAGCCCACATGGGAGTAGGAAGTTGAGGTTGAAGGAAGAACTTTATTATACCTTTGAGGAACCTTTTAGTGGTTGGGTGTGACAGCACTGAGCAAAAGGTTGTTGAAAAGTTGTCATAGCTGCTAGGTGGACCCTAAGATAATCCTTAGGGATAATCCTGACTTTTTAAGAGTCAAAGCATAGTCTAGAATACATGGAAGAGTTGCGGAGGTTGTGGAGATTTGCTGGGCCATTTCTGCAGGTAATTACATCAAGATGAGGACTTTCTACTGTGTAATAGAACCTCCTGCACCTCCCTTGAACAGGAGCTTTCTAGGTGTTGGAACCAAGCAGGAGCCATGCCTTGAGACGGAGAATCCCCAAGTTGGGATGTAGGGTACATCATTTGTTCTGTGAGAGGAGATGTGGAATGGGATGGAAGGAGATCAGCAGGCATATTGTGAGCTGTGACAGGTAAGAGTACCAGGTCTGTCTCTGAAAGTAGAAGCAATCAGAATGACATTTTCAGCAGGACCTTCAACAGTAGGGAAAACAGAGAAGGTCCTTGTCCCATGGAAGGAGGAGAGCATCGTTCAGGGAGTGCTGTCTCATCCCCACTCTGGAGGAGTAGCATGGTAAGTGGTGAACAGGTCTGTGGATAATGTTCCCCATTGTCTGAATAGGTCATGCAATCCTGTTGGGTGTACATCCCATTCATAGTCGTGTGGGACTTTGTAACTAAGATTTTATGCTATTGAGTTTTGTCTGCCTGGGAGGTAAGCTGCAGACAGTGTAAGATTGTGGGAGATGCACCAATTCCATAACCTCATTGCCTCGGTGCATAGGGAGGGCGACCTGGCTCCCCGCTGCCGACTGATGTAGTACATACAGCCTATGTTGTCTATTAGGATCTTTGTGTGTGATTCTGTGATCAGTGGAAAGAAATGGATGCAGGCATTCCTGACTGCTCTCAGTTTGAGGAGATTGATGTGAAGGGATATTTCCGCAGATGACCATTTGCCTTGCATCGTGAGGCTGTTTAGACCTATGAGTTATGCGTTGTTGGTGAGGAGCAACGACGGTGATGTCTGCGAGAAGGGGATCCCTTTGCAAACGTTGGCTAGGTCCTTCCACCAGTCTAAGGAGTTTTTGATCCAGGTGTCTGTGCAACCTTTCCTTGTTCGGTTTGTAAACCAAGCTGACCCATAATTGGAGGCATTGCATGTGAATTCCAGGTATTGCATTGGAATGAGTTTGACTTCTGGGCATTGATCTGAAGACCAGTTCTGTGAACAAATGTATCGTAGTGTTGGTGAGCTGATGAGCCTCCCGGAGAGATCAGACTCTGAGGAGACAATTGTTCAGGTGTGGGTAAATCATTATCCCTAGAGAGCATAAATGAGCGGCCACCACTGAGAGAACCATGGAAAATACTCTTGGTGCCAACGATAGCCTGAAAGGGAACACTCGGTATTGTTAGTGGTCATGTCCCATAGTGAACCTGAGAAATCATCTGTGAGTTGGTAAGATCGAGATGTGAAAATAGGTGTCCAGAAGATCTAGTGCTGAAAACCAGTCTTCCTATTCTAATGCAGGGAACATCATTGATAGGGTGACCATCGTGATTTTTGAGCCTTGAAAAAACTTGTTGAGAGCTCTGAGGTCTAAAACCTCCCTTCCTTTTGGGTATTAGGAAATAATGAGAGTAGAACCTCTTGCCACTCAGTTGTTGGGGTACTGTTCTATGACTTCTAGATGGAGAAGGTGATCTACCTCTTGTTATTGTAAACTCTCATGAGAAGGGTACCTGAAGAGGGATGGGGAAGGGTGTTGTGGAGTAGGGTAGTAAAATGAATGGAGTACCCAGTTTGGATGATCTCTAGAACCCATCGGTCCGATGTTATGTGGTCCCAGTCTCTGTGGTATGCTGCCACTCAGTGTCCAAATGGGTGTGGAATAATGCTAGGCTGTATCAGTCAGGGGGAATGGTCTAACAGTGCCTCAACTTGTCTCAACTCAAAGTGGTATGTAGACATAAAGGGCTAGGACAAGCATTGTAGGCTAGATGGTTTGTGTTTAGGGAATTTCCCTTTCTTTCTTTGCGGCTCGTAGTGGCTCTGAGGATGGTACTAAGACTCTTGTGGTCTATGCTGGGACTGGGGACTAAATCATCTCTTTTGTCCCAGTATATAGATATCCAGTGACCGGAGGGTAGCCCTCGAGTCCTTCAGGGTATGAAGGGAGGTGTTAGTCTTCTTGGCAAAGAGCTTTGTGCCCTCAAAGGGAAGGTCCTTAACTATGGACTGCACCTCTTTCACGAATCCCGACAAAGGAAGCCATGACACTCGTTGCATCACCACAGCTGTGGAAATGGACCTAGCCACCATGTCAGCCACGTCGAGGGCAGATTACAGCAATGTCTTTGCCACTAATTGGCCGTCTTGGATAATTGCCTTAAAGGAGTCATGATGTGTCTCTGGCAACTTTTCAACAAAGTAATTTAGTTGAGAGTACTTTATGTAGTTGTATTTCGCCATGAGGGTTTGGTAATTGGTAATACTGTAGAGTGGCCAAGGAATACGCTTTTCTGCCTGAAAAGATCAAGGTGCTTCCAATCCCTATAATAGGGAGTAGCCCTTGACTGATGTTGTCAGCTGTGGGAGCTGACAGCATCCACCACGATGGAGTTGGGTGGTAAAATAGGAATTCAGACTCCTTGGTGGGGACATAGTATTTTTTGTTTGCGTGCTTGCAGGTTGGTGTCACTGATGCTGGCATTTGCCACAGTCTTTGCAGAGTCTAAAATGGCCTCATTAATCAGCAGGGAAATCTTTGAGGAGGATGAAGAGTGGAGGATGTCAAGGAGCTGATGGTAGGCATCCTTGATTTGCTCCAATGGTATCTGGAGAGTGTCTGCCACCCTTTTTGCCAGCTCCTGGAATAGACAAAATTTGTCTGCCAAAGATGGTGGTGAAGGTGTGATGCTTTTGTCTGGAGAAGAGGAAGATATCGTCCACGATGTCACTTCTGCCTCTGTACCAGCTTCATGTTCCTCTATCTCTTCAGGCTGTTCCAAAGCTTTGGATGCTGCGGCCAAGGGGGTGTGCCCTGAGGGTTCTCAGGTAAGGCTTGAAGCTCGAGAGGCATGCTGTCAGTGCACCGCCCAAGGGTCCCAATATGGCCATTGGGGTGGCATAGAGCCCAGTGTTGGCACGCATAGGTGGCCATACTAAGGGCTGGTCCACACTAAGAAGCGGGGTCGAACTAGGGTACGCAAATTCAGCTACGTGAATAGCGTAGCTGAATTCGAAGTACCCTAGTTCGAACTACTCACCCGTCCAGACGCCACGGAATCGAAGTCCGTGGCTCCAAGGTCGACTCCGCCACCGCCTTTTGCAGTGGTGGAGTACCGGATTTCGAACTATCGCTTCCGGAGTTCGAACTATCGCGTCCAGATTAGACGCGATAGTTCGAACTCCGAGAAGTCGAACTCACCGCGTCGACCCGGCTCGTAAGTGTAGACTAGCCCTAAGATGTTGGTGGTGGTCATGGGGCCATCTGTGGGTACATCCTTGGTAGTGAGCATCAAAACAGGCTTGGGAGGAGTATTGTGACACTACCTCCTTTGTCTCACTCTCTGAACCCTTTCTAGAGAGTGAAGGGGCATGGCATGGCAGTGGGGATACTTCTTGTGCTTGGTAGAAGATTGGGGCAGAGGTCTTGGTACCAAGAGGTGAGTATCCAGCATGCAAAGGTCTCTGAAATGGTTGGATTCTGCCAATACTGATCATCCCAGTGTTGGTGGCAGTGCTGGGGATGGGGAATGAGACCTTGTGCACCTTTGCCTCTTAGGTGCCTGGCGAGCTCTCTCTGGCAGTACCAAAGTGGACTCACATACTGGAAGTGTCTTTTTAGAGTGTTTGCTCTTGTCATTAAGTATCCATGATTCAGCGCCCATGTCCATTGGGTCCATGAGACTGTCAGTAGTACCAGTAGCTGTTGGTCTTCATGAGGCATGGATGCCAGATTGAGATGGTCTTGGTCCCGGCGATGCTGAAGATATCCGATGAGATGGTGCTTGCTTACAGCTATATCGGGGTTCACTAAGGGACTTCCCCACTCTCTTCTTAGATGATTTGTGAGAAGGGTCCACAGCCTGTTTCTTCAACCCACATCCCTTAAATGTAGAAGGTTGTGGGGAAGACTCATGTCTACCAGGTGACTGGGGCTAGAGAGCTGCCTCCATGAAGATGCTCTTCTGGTAGAGTTCTGTCTTTGTGAGATCTTGGCCGGAGTTGTTGGCAAAGACCACACTTCTGTTCTATGTGGCCTTTCCTGAGGCAGTGACTACACTGAGAGTACTTATCCGCAACTAGGATCATCTCTTTACAGATGTGGCACTTTTTGAAGCCCCGCAAACTGTGCATACCCTGTTGAGGGGAAGGGTCCCCAATGGGAGAAAAAAGATGGGAAGAAAATAAAGTCTCTTTCTTCTTTTTTTAAGGGTAAAATAAGAAAGAAGGAGAAAGAAAAAGCTGCAGTTGTAACTAGGAGGCTAACTAACTATAAGTATAGTTAGGAGAGAGGCTGGGGACAGATATCTGTACTTGGTGGTATAGGCTCCTTGTGTGAGCCAGAAGCACCAGTTCCACCTGTGCCTCTCTCCACTGTGGAATGTCAGAGTTAATGTTTGATTCCCTTAAGAATCTAGATACAGGTTACTTAACTATAAGTATGTAAACGAAGAGAACAATAGTCTTAATGGATTGCTAATGGCTCTATCTCTAGCCACCTGTGGTTGAGAAGGAACTGAGAGGGGTTACCTGTGTGCACTGACTAGCCTTGCTGCTCAGCATGAGGAGAGACAGCACATGTGTGGGCCCAACGGACACTGCTACCAAAGTTCTTCAATCAGCAGCGCAGGGACAAAAGTACACCTACAGTGGAGCACCTATAGGGACACTACTCAAAGAAGAATATCTCTGAGAGGATTCACATTTAAACACATAAATCATGTTCCCTTGACTCCAAATCAGAAAACAGAGCACATGAAACAAAGAGGAAATACAGATTTAGTAATGCATTTCCACTATCTAATAAGATGCTGTTCATGCTATTGGAAAAATTTGTTGCACAGAAAGATAAAATAAAGCTTAAATGAACATTCTTGGAGATGTTTGGGCTTTCTCTCAGCAACTCAAACTTGCTGGAATCTGTACGTGACTCACAATGAAAGATGGCTTAGAGCTACTCAGTATGAGTTAGGGTGGCAGAATCTGGCCCTGAAGAAGATTTTATTTAGTTTGCAGGTAACAATACTGCTCCACAACAAATTAATGCCTGGATAATTTAAGACCTGTTCAGAACCACTCCTTCTTCATTCAAACTACTGGAAAGATGCTAACAAGACTCCTTCACACACCTCCAGATGTTGGAGCAGTTTCAAACACCTGCCTCTCTCTTTAAAAAAAAAAAATCGAACTGTTGTGAGAAATGTTTCCTGTCTCTTTTTCAATTGTGTAATTTCCCCTCCTTCCCCACCAACTATAAATAAATAAATAAATAAATATTACCTATCTGAAGCCCAGGTAGGCAAAATATAGTCCTACATAGTTACAGCTTTTTTATGCATAAATATTTTACAAATTTAATATCTGTTATCTTGTGTCTTACAGATATAGAAATGGGAGCTTTGTATCATTGGAAAGGGAGATTCCCAGCTCTTCAATCAGATCCAGCACTTACCTTCACCCTGGGACATTCCCAAGAATGGAACTTTAATTGAGGTATACAAAACCTATTTCTGGCCATTTTAAAAAATATTTAAGACTCCTTGTAAACCCTTAACAGTTGAACTCATGGTTACCAAGATACCTGGCTTTACAGGGAAGAGATACAAAAATACTCAATAAAAAAATCTTAAAACTCTCTAAAATATTCCTAAAGTTTTAACACCATTCAGCTGGAATGACCTGCATAACTCACTCATGGCTTTATCACTCAAGAGCAATATGCCTAAGTATTTCACCACAGTATCTTAGTACTGCCATAGCATCTGAGCACCAATTTCAAATTCACGGATAAAATCTTTTGCCATGTTACACCATACTATATTTATATATATCCACACATACCATAATATTCTATACATGCACACATTTTATATATATTATTGATTTTCTTAATGGATTTCTGTACATTAATTCTCTTTTAGCATGGATTTTCTATATCTACTTACCACTCTAGAGTGAATTTCTTTGGCATACAAAGGGAATAAGAATTCTGACTCTCCTTCCAGTCGAAGTCCTTCTTTTGTAACATGTAAATGTCCCATCCCAGTCTGTGGAGAAGATGAAAGAGTAATATATGCTTTATTCTTACTGTAATTTTTATTTCCTTTTCATTTGTTAAGTTGGATCATTATAGAATTATAAATTTTTTCTGCCTATGCTATTAATGAAGATAACTGCACTATAGGACTTAACAGTTTGGTTAGCACTTCAAAATTCTTCACTGACTTCCAGACAATTCTTCTTAGGACATGAAATATTTTTATAACCAGACATCCCAATACCTTTTATTAATAATGTGTTTTGAGGAAAAAAGGAAAAATGTGATGCAAGAAAGAAAGTTGTTAGTGTAATTGATTTTTGGATCTTGAGCTACTTCATCAGCAAGAACAGGAAGATGCCTGGGTAGGAAGAAAAAAATCAACTAAATTCAAAAGTGAATATGTATTGACCATGTTTACACATCTTTTGTGCTTACTTTCCAAAAACATGTGAACAATTTATTTTTGCATATACTAATGCTCACATAGAACAAAACTTTAAGATCCTATGCTTGAGTATTTGCTCAGTTGTTGGTATATTTTATTTGGAATGCAACACTGGTTGACACAACAGGGGGAGAGGCTTTGTGATTTTATTTTCCATTTTTAATTCTTATTTTTAACTTCCAGGTCTTCTCTTCTCTTCGGTCTCTCTGTGAACACTCCAGCTCTCAGCATCTCTCAGGATTCACATTCCTTTCTCTCTTTGCCAACTCCTTCAGTGATTTCCCCCATCTCTTAGGTCCTTCCTCATTCTCTGTCATTCCTTTCATCTCCCTCACCATCTTGTTTCATTCTTCTTTTCCTCTTTCCCTCTCCCTTGGTACATAGTTTGTAAGATGAAAAATATGGCTAGGGGCAATTCTAATAAGCAGAGGATCTGGAGGCTGCCAGATATTCAGGATCTGGGCCTAAAAGACTTGCCCATGATCACTCAGGAATTCTGAAGGAGCAAAGAACTGAACCTGGCTCTATGTCACAGGCTGGTGCCATAACCACTGAGCCATCAGAGAGTATTTAATTTATATATTTCATTCAAAATTATTCTATAAAAAGGAGATGACACTGGACACCATAATTTGGTTCTGTAAATTATGCAATATACTTACAAGGAGAAGCAAATATCTTGCTGCAAATGTTGATATGGAATACCTACCGCGTAAGAAATGAACAGTGAGCGGAATAAACTTTGTTTCAGTACAAAGTAAAGCACCCAACCACTTTTCTTGCATTCTCTTTACGATACCAGTAAGTGATACTGTAACCCACATGCTTACACTGCAGCATTTGATTGACTTAATATCCAAGGAAAGGAAGAGAAGCAGTGGGGAGGACATATTAGTTCTATTCTATTCTATTCAGTATACGCTCTTATATCATGCTCATCACCGTAGTATCTGAATGTAGTATCTGAGTTGAATCTGCTGTATTGCATATATGCAGAAAGCAGGGTAGGGCAGCTTAATCAATAGGGCCCAAAGACATCTGGAGAAAGGTTGTAGTAATTGCTAGATATGCTCCATAGCTGTTTCTGAAGCTGTACAGTGTTGCCCGATCCTTTTTAAGGGTAATAATACTTGTACTGATTGCCAAGGAATCAGAAGATAATAAGGTTCTTTCCCCAGAATCAGTTTACACAGAGACTAAAACCAATGAATTCAATATCTTGTAGGAACTCTTGTAGTGTATGGCAAAGACACTCACACAGAGGGCAAAGTAAAGCCTGAGAGATTTTTATCAGGATCACTTATAAAGCCAGAAAAGCTCCGAGCCACATAAACAGATAGGAATAATACAGTATTGGGGATATCTGTGCTATTATTCTTTGCATGAGCTCTTTGATTTGCATACGTAGACCCATCCCTGAGGACTTGGTGATAAAAAACAAAGGACCAGCCCTGCCTCTGGCAAGCCAAATGAGTCCATTGGTCCAGGTTCCTCAGTACCCAAGATTGATGGTAGAGGGTGGGGAGGGATAGCTCAGTGGTTTAAGCATTGGCCTGCTAAGCCTAAAATTGTGAGCTCAATCCTTGAGGGGGCCATTTAGGGAACTGGGGTAAAAATCTGTCTGGGGATTGGTCCTGTTCTGAGCAGGGGGTTGAACTAGATGACCTCCTGAGGTCCCTTCCAACCCTGATATTCTATGATAACAATAGAACTGAAGGCCTCAAATGGTGGAAAGCTAAAAGTGATGGCAATAACTCTCTCTCTCTACATGATAGTTTACCCTATTATAGGGCCTGAACACCATCATGAATATTTATGTTAAATCCCAGCATTCCATGCCCAAATCTAATTTCCTCACCCACATAATAATGGGGTACATTTATCCTATAGATTAACATATTAATGGTATCTAACTCATTATCATATCCATTACTTCTTGCTTAAGCAGCTCTGCAGTTATTACTTCCATGTTCCTGTGGTTGCAATTTACCATTAGTTTTCAGCTTCTGCCATTGAGCAAGCTGTTCCTAGTTCCCAAAATCTGAGGGTAACCATTAGGCCATTTATCTATGCCAAAGGTTGCAGGCCTACTATACTTATGCTAACTTGCTTAAGCTAATGTCTTATAGGATATAGGCCAGTAGGTTCCTTGCATTACAGCTGAATATAATAAAAACTAAGCTAGCCATATTGGTTACAACAGAAAGTAGACATTAAAGGCAAGCAGTCTAGCAGATTCCATACATTCACCATTTGAGAGCTCTGAGCCAATCAGAGATCTGGAGACTCTAGACTCAGTGGCCGATTGACACGGGACAAAGATGAGTCTGCTGTGTGGGCTGGGTACCAATACCTGTATCACTTTGGATATGAGCTACAGATTCTCTGTCTTGCTAGAAACAAAGGAGACAATCAACTATTAGTTCAGACACTGGGATTTGCTACTGGCTTAAAGGATCTTCTGAGGGAATATTTATATTGCATTTACAGGGAGACTGCAGCTCATATAGACATACCCAACCTAGTTTTAACCTAGCTAGCTCAAGTACCAAAACAATGAAGCCATGGGAGCACAGGCTTTAGCACAGGCTAGCTCCCCAAGTAATTACCCAGGGTTCTGGGCAGGCTTGCACAACCCATGCTGAAGTCCATGTTGTAGTTGATCTCTGGGACTCCTTCAACCAGATCAGAACCCCTAGATACTGAACCTGGCCCTTGTTGCTGCCAACTGTGATGGGCAGAAGGGTTACATGTGTATGAGTGCACCAAGGTAAAAATAGGTATATATTCTGTTGAAACCTTGCACTGAAATATATGTAAGAGCAACGAAGTGGAGAAGTCTGTATAAAGATACACTGTAAGCCAGTGATCCCCACTCACTGGCCAGTATGACAATAAAATCCTCACCAGTGGAAGTATTTCAGTCCTTTTCTTTAGCATAGGTTTATTGTCTCTCAAATCAAAACAGTTCACCTAATATCTGTGACAGTGTACCCCATAAGGCTTTATGGGGTGGGGCTGCTTATAAATGTATGTATGATATAACTGGAATAGAGTTTTGCTACATATGCCATGTAACATATCTATGTAAAGGTTATGATCTACTGGTTATGTTCATCCTAGTTGTATGCAGGCACCATTTGCGTGTTCAAAGTTATGAACATTGGCTGTATAATTGCTTGATTTCTAAGTAGCCTTAGTTAGAACATTTAGTCACTTCTTGGGAAAGGAATGTGCTCAATCAAGAAGCATTTAAAAGACAAAAGAGCTTGGAAGACTCCAATCCATATAAGAAGTCTACCTGAGGACATTCAAGGTAGTATGTGGGTAATGACTGCTGCCTGCAAGTCCTGAGTCATCCATGGACATGTGACTTGCCCATGTGATTCTAAATCTCCATTTTGTGATTGGATTCTACACAGGGTGAGGAGGGGGTCTCCACCCACAAGAGAGAGTCTATTTAAACCCCTGGGAGACCCCTCCATTTGGTCTTCATCTGGCTAAAGAAGGAGCCTCTCCACCCCCCTCAGGATACTTAAAGGAAACTGGAACAAAGGACAATAACTACAGGGGGTGTGAGTGATTGCTGGACCCAGGCTAAAAGGAGATTAGCCTGTAAAAGGGAGCATTCTGGAACTGGTGAGGATCTTATCTGTATTTAGTTTGATTAGACATAGATTTGCGCATTTTATTTAATTTGCTTGGTAACTTACTTTGTTCTGTCTGTTACTACTTGGAACCACTTAGATCCTACTTTATTTAATAAAATCATTTTTTACTTATTAATCAACTCAGAGTACGTATTAATACCTGGGGGAGCAAACAACTGTGCATATCTCTCTATCAGTGTTATAGAGGGCGAACAATTTATGAGTTTATCCTGCATAAGCTTTATGCAGGGTAAAACGGATTTATTTGGGTTTAGACCCCATTGGGAGTTGGGCATCTGGGTGCTAAAGACAAGCACACTTCTGTGAGCTGTTTTTAGGTAAACCTGCAGCTTTGGGACAGGTAATTCAGACTCTGGGTCTTTGTTGAAGTAGACAAGAGTGTCTGGCTCAGCAAGACAGGGTGCTGAAGTCCTGAGCTGGCAGGGAAAACAGGGATAGAAGTAGTCTTGGCACATTGGCTGGCAGCTCCCAAGGGGGTTTCTGTGATCCAGCCCGTCACAATATCCAAATCAGGTCTGTTTCCTTTTCCCATAGCCACCTGCTGGTCTCTATAGCTCCTAGTATACCAAAATTTAGGCTTTACTACAGTAGACTCTCACTATACGTCTCTCCTGTTTCCAGGCTCTCTCCTGACTGAACTAAGAGCATTCATTTACACCTCCCAGCAGCCCGTCATATGATTTGGTCTCCTGGCCCCATTCCTACATGGGTCTGATGATCATCTCCCCAAACATCTGTTCGTAAAGGGGCCACACCTCAGAACACCAGTATGGCCATTCTTATGTTCTTATGTAATCAGGCCCCATTAAGGCTTCCAGGGTTGAGACCTAAAAATTAAAACACCCCAAATCATTTGTCAGTTTTCAATATCTTGGCATTGGTACATGCCTGGTTTAGAATCAGGGCACCTAGTATCCACCCCAGTCTTCCTTGTGTTTGTCTCCTAACTTATCTTTCATTATTATAAGTACATGTCATGCACACTGTAGAGCTCATATGGCTTGTTTCTTGTTTGCCTGTTGATTTTCTAGTTTTAGTAAGTCCCCATGATTTTTCAGAGTCCAGATCATTGCACAACTTTTAATGAGACACGTTCTGTTACTAAGATGCTTTCATTTCATCCCTTTATTATCTGTTTATTTTAGAATTTGTTTTTAATAGAGTTATGTGAAATATTCATAATCAAATTTGGAATGCTTAAAATTTGAACATTTGTTGCCAATTCAAAACTATGTATTCTCTCTAAATATCAATACTAAAATGGAATTATTTTTGTGAAAGTGGTCCCACTTTAAGCAAAATTATTTTCATTGTGAAAACATGAAATGTCACAGTTTTGAATAGTTTCTCTGACAAATTGTTATTTTATAAATATTTTAGGGGGTGAAAAATATCTGTGAAACAGAATTATGAAAAATGCCTCACAGTTTTTTCTGCAATTGCACACAGCTGTAGTTTCTAATTTCAAACCACAGCCCAGATCCTTCAAACAATATACAGTACTCCCATTAGAAAAGTTAAGCACTTGTGTAATCATTTGCAAGATTGGGTCCTGAGTCCTTCTAAAAGTTCACTATTTTCAGCTAGTGGTTTCACCACTAACTGGTGTCTTGCATAGTATAATACATATACACTTCATCAACATGTATTCAAAATCTGCTACATACAGTATCACTCCTTCATTTGTACACTGTCTGAGGGAATGTACGGAGGACTACAATCACCTTTTCATCTGTTTTACTACCTGACCATTTCAAATATCTCCAGGAGTTTCCATTTGGCACAGGGTCTGGACCTGAAAACTTCAACTTTTAAGGAAAAGACACCACAGAAGTTCAACATCATTGAGTCCAAAGAGGGAGTATTGCTGAGAGAGACAGAGACAGAGACAGACAGACAGAGACTTCTCATTAATGATGGCCTACTGGTTCTAGCTAAGCACTTCTGCTTTGTTCCACTCTGAATCCCAGAATCAAATAAGAAGGTAGATCATTTTTATCAGGTGCCACCAAGGAGATGCCAGTATTTCCTAACCAGTCTTACTCCTGACTTATTGATGATGACAGCAGCCAATGAAATTGAGTAGTTCCAGAGCAGGTTAGACCTTCCTATTGAATAAGGACATCAAAAATAGACCTTAGGTGAAAGAATGCCTTCTTGGGTATCTATGTGGCAAATTAACAACCTGTCATAGGAAAGTACCAATTTTATCTTGGGGATAAATATTCCTTCTAATCAGTTCATAGATTCATAGTTTCTATGGCCAAAGGGGACTATTATGATCATCTAGTATGACCTCCTGCGTAACAGGAGGTCATTATACCTGACAGATTTTACTTGATTGATCTAATTAACTAATGCAGCTACAACTTCACCAAAATAAATCCTAGAGTATATCTTTCAGAAAAACATCCAATCTTGATTTAAAAACTGTCAGTGATAGAGAATCCATCTTGACCCTTGGTAAATTGGTCCAATGGTTAATTACTCTCACCATCAAAAATTCACATCTTATTTCCAGTCTGAATTTGTCTAGTTTCAACTTCCAGCCATTAGATCTTGTTATACCTTTCTCTGCTACATTGAAGAGCACATTATTAAATATTTGTTCCCCATGTAGATACTTCTAGACTGTAATCAAGTCACCTCTTATAACCTTCTCTCTGTTAAGCTAAATAGATTGAGTTCTTGGAGTCTATCACTGTAAGGCATGTTTCTAACTCTTTAATCATTCTTGTTGCTCTTCTCTGAATCCCCGCCAAGTTATCAATATCCTTCTTGAATTGTGGGCACCAGAAATGGACATAGGATTCTGGAAGCAGTCGGACCACTGCCAAATACAGAGATAAAATAAGCCTTCTACTTCTACTTGAGATTCTCCTGTTTATGTATCACAGGATCACATTAGCTCTTTTGGCCACAGTAAGAAGAACAGGAGACTTAGTACCTTAGAGACTAACAAATGTATTTGAGCATAAGCTTTCGTGGGCTACAGCCCACTTCTTCGGATGCATAGAATGGAACATGTATTGAGGAGATATATATACACATACAGAGAGCATGAAAAGGTGGGAATTGTCTTACCAACTCTAAGAGGCCAATGAAGTAAGAGAGAAAAACTTTTGAAGTGATAATCAAGATAGCCCAGTACAGACAGTTTGATAAGAAGTGTGAGAATACTTACAAGGGGAGATAGATTCAATGTTTGTAATGGTTCAGCCATTACCAGTCCCTATTTAAGCCTAAATTGATTGTATCTAGTTTGCATATCAATTCCAGCTCAGCAGTTTCTTGTTGGAGTCTTGTTGGCCACAGTGTTACTCTGGGAGCTCACAGTCAGCTGATTATCCACCATGACCCTCAAATCTTTTTCAGAGTCACTGCTTCCCAGGATGTTTTCCTGAGGTGCAGGAAAAATAAATACACACATACCACCAGCAAAGCTAGTAACTAAGGGGCATATAGTGGCCAAGCACATCCTTCAGGAACTTAGGATGCTTCGGGTGGCATCAGCTTCTTCCCTTAGATTGTGCTCCTTGCTAACAATGTTAGGCATTTTGGCTAAGTCTCAGACCCAAATAGAAGATCCTCTCTTTGAGGGAGAGGGTCTTATCAGCCTCAAGATGGATAAGATTCTTGAGGAAGTGAAGATTCTTAATCTATTGTTGATCTCTGGGACTCCTTCAACCATATCAGACAAGGGAGGCCCCCCTTGACCTCTTCCTTCCAGAATCACAGACTTAACCTCAGTTGTCCAGCTTCAATTTCAGAAGAGGTAGCCATAACACCAGAAGAAGAAAGGCACTGGAAAACATCTTAGATCAGTTTCATCTTCTGCCACTCATTTGACTTCTTTAACAGCAAGACCAAAAATCCGACATGTTACCTGACAAGCTAGCACCAGTTTTACCTTCTGCTTTCCTCTCATTCCTCCTCCTTTTGGAAATCATTCTGACAGTTTCTTTGATGCTTTGGGTAGAATTACTATGGAGTCTAGCTACAAGAGATCATCCAGTTTGTCACTTCAGTTTCAATTTGTAGCCTTTCTGGCCTACGGTGTTTTATTATTACAATATTAAGATAGGAAAGCCATTCATTTTTACATTTAATTTCTAGTATTTATTTTTATTTTACTTGATTTTAAATGTGAGAGCTAAGCATTTTGATAAACAGATTGAAAGCATATCTAGCTTCATTGTATTTTTGTATGTACCTTTATTTTTTCTGCTGAAAAGCAGTTTTGTAAGTTCTTAGAATAATGCCCATCTTGAATAAAAACTAATATCCTTATGTCTCAACTGTACAGTAGGATTTTTCTCTAGCATTGTAAGAAGACCTTGTAAAAACTATGCTAAATCAGAGCAAAAGGCTTTTTCTACAATGGTAACAGTAGGTTCTATACTGAAAAAATAAATCTTAAAAAAAAAAAGTTAAAAAAGATATAGATAAGAAAACCAGTAAGATAATTCACTGAATAGCTGTGACAGGCAATCAACTCAAATGAAACTGGTTCCTCTTTAGCAGCTACAACAACATTAGGAAAACGAATGGCAAGGCATTTATTATTAGAAAACCAGGGGAAAGGGTTTTGTGTGTGCTATCCCATCCCAAATATTGACAGTCTACACATAATATAATTACTGAAAAAAATTGACAATGAAACTAACTACAGTGTAGTCAAAATGTAGCAGAATGACCAGCCAGGGAGCCTCTTTTCTTATACATTTATATCTTGCTTTTAAGTCAAATTCATGGAAAGGCTAAAGGAAGTTTAGATTGAGACATCTATTGTTGTGTCCCAAAGGTACCTTAGTTAATGACTTTATAGATCCAGCAATTTGTGCAGTATTTCTTGTTGCGATTACTATTTTAGAAACTTGCTTGGCAAACAAAAGTGTACTGTTTCATTGAGATAATAAGACTGTGGGTAGAGTCTGTTAATAAGCAATCAGCAAAAACAGGATTGGTAATGAATCTGATGAGAGCTTGTGTTTGACTCACAATATCTATTTTAGAGCTAAGTATGTGCATGGTGTATTAACATTGCTGATGCCTCATCTCAGTTTCTGTTGCAAGAATTCTATTTCCTGGCATCAGACAGACAAGTTTATCTGATTCTTGTTCTTAAGAGACAACAGAATCTTGTCAGTTGAAAATATTGGCCATGTTAGAGTACTCAGCAGCACCAAGTACTTCTGAAGGTGAGAGGTTTATTTGATATCTACTGGTTTGGAAACTAATCTTACCCTAGCCATAAAATGGTTACACATGACATAAACTACACTCACTGGGGCTTGGTTAGAATGAATATAATTAATATTCCATGGTCTAGAAAACTAAAAGGCTAGTTTGAATGCCACAGTTCTGTAAGTCAGTGGTTACAGAAAGCTAGTCCAGGCATGGAGACTCAGTGCAAGATTCACTTTTGCCAGATTTTTCAACCTGCTGAGGTTTGCCTATCTTAAATGAGAATAATATTTAAGATGCAGATGTACAAGATATACTTAGGTCCTGTCATATTCAATTCTTAAACAGGAGGGAGAGATTTATTAAAAAAACAGCTACAACTATAGTTTAAAAACTTGGCTTCCAACACAACTTGAGTTTCAGCTTTGTTTTCCTGGTTCAAAAAGGACCACATATTTTCTGGAGCTCTATACACCACATAGGATACATCTACACTTGAGCTAGATGTTATTTTCAGCTTGGGTAGATGTATGTGCACTAGCTTTGACCAAGCTAGCTTGCCAAAAATATAACTGTAACAATGGCGGCACAGACAGTATGATGGGCTAGCCATCTGAGTGCATACCTCGGGTCACAGGCAGAACTTGTACCTGGGGCAGCTAGCCCATCCCGTTACTTCTGCCACTGCAGCTACACGTCTATTTTTAGCATGCTAGCTCCATCTTGAGTTTACATGTACCCAGAGACACATCTAATGGCTAGATAATACAATGCAAGTAAAAATATCATTATATCTGACAGATTTTACTTGATTGATCTAATTAACTAATACAGCATACAGTCCACTTGTTCAGGAGCTGGATTTTTTGAAGGGTTGGATAATTTTATTTCCATTAACATTTGCAACTATGCAAACTAAAATAAAAACAAAGGTAATTAAATCTAATGCTTTAGGGTATAAGATAATTGCCTGCAAGAGTTATTGTCAAAAAGGATTTTCCTGTGAACAATACCACACAGTGGGCTCTTTCATGATCCCCTCTGAGGAAAAAACAGTTACCTACCTTTTATAACTGTTGTTCTTTGAGATGTGTTGCTCATGTCCATTCCAAGTAGGTGTGCGCGCACCACGTGCACAGTTTATGGAAGATTTCCCCCTTAGCGATATCCATTGGGATGTTCAGGCGCCCTGGAGTCGGCCCATCATGCCACTGCATATATAGCCTTGCCAACCTGCCACTTCTTCAGTTCCTTCTTGCTGGCTGGCACCGACAGACGGGTAGGCGGGTGAGCCTTGGAATGGACATTTCAAAGAACTGTTACGAAAAGGTAGGTAACCGTTTTTTCTTCTTTGAGTGCTTACTCATGTCGATTCCAAGTAAGTGACTCCCAAGCATTTCCTAGGAGTGGAGTGGGAGTTCATTCGTGGATTGTAGCACCACTCTGCCAAATGCAGGATCATCCCTGGCCTGCTGTGTTATAGCATAGTGTGAGATGAAAGTGTGGACTAATGACCATGTTGTGGTCCTGTAGATCTCTTGTATGGGAATCTGCACCAGGAATGCTGCTGAGGACGCTTGCTCCCTTGTGGAGTGCACTGTCAGTGCAGGGGCTGGCACCTTTGCCAAGTCATAACATATATGAATGCAGGAGGTGATCCACAAAGAAATTCTTTGAGAAGACACCAGGAGGCCCTTCATCCTATCTGCTACTGCGACAAACATCTGGTTCAATTTCCAGAATGGCTTCATCCATTTGATATAAAAAGCCAATGCCCACCGAATGTCCATTTGTTATCACGGCCCTTTTGTGGCTAGGTATCACATTTGTTATTTCTGTCCTAACTGGTTATTTCAGTTCTTTCCAAGTTCCAAGTTGTGGTATACCTGTTAAGTTTAAAAAGGTATGAACTTAGAAAAGCCCCTACACCAACCTGCTTTAACGCATCCTCTACATTAAAGGTCACAGCCATACATGGACTTTATGCTTTAGCTCATCACCATCTGTCTTAGGGTTGCCAACTTTCTAATCCCACAAAACCGAACACCCTAGCTCTGTCCCTTCCCCAAGGCCATGCCCTCTGCCCCACCGCCTCCCTGAGGTCCTGTCCCCCGCTCACTACATTCCCCCTCCCTCGGTGGCTCATTCTCCCCCACTCTCATTTACTTTCACTGGGTTGAGTCAGGGGGTTGGGATGTGGGAGGGAGTGAGGGCTCTAACTGGGGGTGTGGGCTCTGGGGTGGGGACAGAAATGAGGGGTTCAGGGTGTGGGAGGGGGCTCCAGGCTAGGAAGATGGTTGGGGTGCAGGAGGAGGTGAGGGCTCCAGCCAGGAGTATAGGCTCTGAGGTGGGGCTGTGGATGAGGGGTTCAGGGTGTGGGAGGGGGCTCTAGGCTGGGGCAGGGGATTGGGGTATAGGAGGGGTGAGGGCTCCATCTGTGGGTGCAGGCTCTGGAGTGGGGCTGGGGATGAAAGGTTTGGAGTGCAGGAAGAGGCTCCAGACTGGGACAGACTTTGGTACCAAAGACTTTGGACTCCGAAGAGGATTCTTCATCTGGAGACCATGGCAGTGTAGTACCTGCTTCAGCCACTGGGCAGTACCGAGAGACCGAGGACCAGTGTCAGGACAGTGACTGGTGCATCAGTTCCATGGAGGGCTTGCCTCTGGACAGTGCCACGGTGGTTGGTACCAGGAAGGAGCTTGCCGGACCTTGTTCCCTTCTGTCTCTGGTTGCTTTGGCTGGAGGGGTCCTTGAGGGGTCAGCGGGATTGGGAGGGACAGCAGTTCTTTCACCATCTGAAAGGCCTCTGGGATCAAAGGGTGAACAAACGCTTGGCCCAAAGGCTGCTCCAGGCAGTTGGTGGTGGGTCCCATTCTGGACTTGGTGCTCTGGGCGGAGGCTGCAGCACCATCAGCGGCTCAGGGGAAGATGAGTGACCCAATGCGTGTCTCACACTACATCAATCTGTCTCTGCCTTTCTCTCTTCAGCACTGGAGAATGACCCCTCTCGGTGCACTGTTTCTTATGTTTTTTCCTTGGCACTGGGGATGGAGAACGGTGCTGGGAAGAATGCGGTGCCAGGGGAGCGCATCACATGGGGGCCAAAATACTCAGAGCGGTTCAGCTCCTAGACGGGTCTACGGGCTGCCTCCATGAGAAAGGCCTTCAGCCGAATGTCCCTGTCGTTTCTGGTATGAGGTTTGAAGTCCCTGCAGATCTGGCACTTCTCTTTGACGTGAGACACCCCCAGACACTTTGGACAGCTAGCGTGTGTGTCACTTACTGGTATCAGCTTACCGCAAGAGGTACATGGCTTAAAGCCCGGGGACTGAGGCATGCCTTAATGACAGGAACAACTATTAACACTACTATATACACTAACTCTAACTAAGAACTATATACATTAACTATGATAACTATACAGAATATGAACAGAGAAAGTTTAACCACTGGGAAAGAAACCTTTCCACAGCAAGAGGGGTCATTACAGCAACCATCAAAGGCAGTAAGAAGGAATTGAGAGGGTGTGGGCTGGCAGGGCCCCTTATACTAGTGCATACATGCACGGCTCCAGAGAGCACTAGAGCTGGCCCTATGGATACCACTGAGGGAAAAATCTCCAGCAACTGTGCATGCGGTGCACCCACCTCTAGCATGCAGTGGACATGAGCAAGCATTCGAAGAAGAACTTGTAGTTTAGCTTGTTCATTTTGGGGGAAGATGAGACTGCATATGGAGCAGAACACCCCAATCCTTTAGCAGTGAATTGCAAAAAGATTTCCAGAGTTTAATAAGGAGGGTTTGAAAAAAAGGAATACAACAGGACCAGCAGAAGCACCCTAAAAGTGAGGGGGCCAGAGGCACCCAAAACGTGGCCCTGCCCCCGCACTGCCTCTTCTCCCAAAGTCCCCACCCTCATGCCACACATTCTACCTGAGGTTCCGCTCTTGCACCGCCCCTTCTCCCCGCTCCCCGACCCTCACACTGCCCCTTCTCCCAAGCCCCCACCCCAGCACTACCTCTTCCCTCCAAGACCCTGCCCCCACTCACTCCTCTCTGCCCCCTCCCCTTTGCTCACACTTACAGCCCATAAAAAGTGTGTGTGGGGGGAGCCAGGGCCCGCTGGCCCCCTGTTCTGGTGCCCCTGGAATGCAATAATAGGTAGGTGGCTAGGCATGGACATAGTTGGGCCACTGCTTAGCTGGACATTTCAGGTACACAAGTCCTGCAATATAGAACTGGAGAGAACCCTTACAGTTCCATCCTGAGGCATTTGCTGCTTTCCTTGTGGATAAGCAGGAAGAGACCAGGATTCCTTCAGAGAGAATTCCTGAAAGGGGAGGGAGTTTTTGCCAATTTTTTTGTTCCATGACCCCTAGGAAAGGAGCCACCCATTGGCCACACAGGGGAGCCACACCGGGGAGCCAAGACCCGGGAAAATAAGTGGAGAAGGGGTGACCTTTACTGTGAACTTGAGCCACACACACAAAATGTTAGCCACTTACATTCACTGTGATTCATGATGTGCAGTCACCAAAGTGCACATCTTCCAAATGCATTGCATAATAGTTTAAAAAATTAAACATGATCTAAGACCTTCTGTACCTGTAGTACACATGAAAAAAACTGTGCTGAAAAGAATTTATGTGGGGGAAGAAGCTTGACAGGAATCCAATCATAAAAACTATGCTGAGTAAGAGGCACTTAAAATTCACCTGCTTATAGTAAAAGAAAGAAGAGTATAGACATAGCTCCATGAAGATAAAATGCCCCTTCATTTAGTGACTAGCATAATAAAGATAGATGATAGAAATGTTAACATAATACTCTTTACAGAATGGCAGGGGCAGAACAGTAGGAATTTACTGTTATTGTTTTCCTTGTAATAAGTCTATTCAAATCAACTATGCATCACAGACTGCATGGTAGGATCAAATTAACTTAGCTTTGATATTCACTGAAGCATTTTATTGTATTCTGACTCAAGTTTCCTCTTGCCGACTTAACCTAAGTTACACTCTAAATTACTTTTAAAATTACATGATAATAATATACATATTGTAGTGAAAAGTTATTACATTTCTTCTTGAGCAATGCAGTTGCTTAACCTAAAGCATAAAGTCGTTTCAAATACTTTGAGCTTTAATTTATTAATTTGATAAATCAATTTCTAAACCTTAAATAGCAGGGAAATAGGTGATTAAAAAATCAGCGTTTGAGTGCAGATAGAAAAAGAAGCTGAATTAGTGAGAACATTTGAACTCTAAAGAATTCTGGGGGTATAAATGAAACTAGAGAAATCACACTTTGTAAATGGCAGAAAAAACACACTGAGGCAAGAACAAATAAAATCTCTCACAGAACTGTTTGAATTAACTGCAAATGTAAGGTCATCAACATAAACATCATTTAAAAATCACTTAAAAATGACTTAAAAATCATAGAGGGATGAATGTTGTAAAAGATGACTATTCTGTACGTATTTCCAACAGAATGAGAAATTCTAATTAATAAGGTAAGAAAAAGACAAGGTTATTACATAAGAAGAAACTGACATACATATGAAATAGGTGAGGTCATCAGGCAAACAAAGGAGGAGAATATGATTAGTAAAGACTAGAAAAAGAATGGAAAATTAATGAGGCCACTTACTGGAGAAAACCACATCACTTTAAGAATCCAAATTGTCAAAGCAAAATTCACAACTAGGACGATAAGCAGAAGGAGGACAAACAGGTAGAGGCAACGCTTTCTCCAGCCATAAATACCAATGTTGTAGACACATTGGTTCTCCGGCCTCTCTAGGCTGGTGCCTTGTGTTGTTGTGGTGTATTGTTCACGTACCATTTGCTACAGAAGGGGGGGAAAAGAGTTTTGTTAACTATGTAAATTAATTTATTTAAAAAAATTCTGTAAGAGAAAAACAAAATCAAATGTCTATCACTTTAAGTGATATCATTATTAGGCTCCAATTTGCTGCATGATAACATAGAATAGAAACAGTTTTGCTTCTTTTTCATAATATTTGAACAAAAAAATCCCACCTGAAAATATTACACTATTCATGTCATAATCTGCAACTCACATAGCAATAATTGTATTGTATAATGATATTGTAAACTATGCTCAAGATACTGGTCAAGATAAAACATAAAATTTAGAATTTTTTAAAATTCCAAGAGGTACTATATATTCTTTTCTGTTTTAAATACCAATTCTATCACAACATGCATTCCAATATTTTCTATATGCAGTAACTATTACAACTAGCTTGTTGCAGTACTAAACTGTGTATCACTGGAATGCCAAAGTTTGTTAGGTTTCATGACCTGTATAAGAAGAAGGAAAAGAGGTTTTCAAACTGCAAAGGTAAAACATGCTTGCTCAACCCTTTATCACAATAAATATTTAAAGATGTTCTAGTAATAGAAACATACAGTAGTAACCAGGGTTAAACATCTTCAGTCACACTACATCATAGTTTTCAAAGTAGCACTTACTAAAACTTAAAGGCAAATAGTTACTTACTAAAATACTTAGAACATGAAGACTGTCACTACTTTACACCTTGAAAGTATGGAAAGTTTACATTTGAGCCAAGAGAATAAAAACTCAACAGCTGAAGCTGTTTATCAAAAACCAACAATGGGTAATATCTGTCTCAGCGCCACTGATATAAAGGGGGGGAAAACCCCAAAACCCTAATGTGCAAAAGTAAACAGATTTTGTAAATGCAAGTATTTCCCATAAACCAAGTAAGCCCTCTCTGGGCTCTTACATAAGAAAACGTGTCCATTTTCTCACAGAATTATATTCTCAAATGAGAGTTCCTTCAGATCGGATTCACATGAGGTTTCTTATCAATTTTGAATACTCCTGGGAATTAGATCACTATGATCAGCACAAAGAATTTTAAAAATGTGATTAAATTACATCCTTGCTCAGCTGCTGAATTACTCTAACTCATTAGGGAAGCTCTTTCCAAGTCTCTTGCAGAACCATGCTCTGTCTGTTTGTTACAGACAAGTGGTTCACAGTTCTGATGCTCTGAATTAAGAATATCTGTCTTTTGTGATCTGTAGCTTTCTACCAAACCCCGAGTCAAAGAAAATAGTCTAGGTTTACAATTAAACAAAAGCTTATGTATTATTGTACACCTAACTTCCTTGCATAATTATAATATTCATCCCCTTTCTATATCTCTTTCATATTTAAAAAAACCCTATAATTCATAAAACATTGCAAAGGTGTAACAACTTGTGTGTTTGACCACGCCCGACATTTTTTTGCTACAGCAGCAATGCAATAATATTGCCATTGATTTGTTGTTATCAATCAAGCTAACCTCATAATGTTGGCAGACAAATCTTTTTACTTCCTGAAAATGCTCGAGCTGGTATAAAGCTGGTGTACTGTATTTAGTTGAAAGCAGGCAACTAAATACAGTACACTCTCGCTGTAGCACTCTTCATAATAATGAACCTTTGGCTATGATGAACCCAGTCCCTGGATCCCGCCTCAAGCCCCGCTGCTTTGGCAGGGGCAGACAGCTCCTACAGCCCCGCTGCTGCGGTGGGTACTGTAGTGATACATTTTATAAGTTTTTGTATACAAATGCTAGAAGTCTAAATACTAAGATGAGTGAATGTGAGTGACTGGTATGAAATGAGGATATTGATATAATAGGAATCCCAGAAATGTGGTGGAACGATGATAATCAATGGGACATGGTAATACCAAGGTACAAAATATATAGGAATGACAAGAGCAGGTCATGCTGGTGGAGGAGTAGCACTATATGTCAAAGAAAGCATAGAGTCAAATATAGAAAAAATCTTTAATGAATCAAATTGTGTCACAGTTTGAAATTCCATGCTTGAATAATAAGAGTACAGCAGTAGAAATACACCACAAACCACCTGACCAGGATGAGGATGGTGATCGTGATTATGAAATTCTCAGAGAGATTAGAGAAGCTGTAAAAATAGAAAATTCAATCATAATGGGGATTTCAACTATCCCCGTATTGACTGGGTACATGTCAGGTCAGGACAGGATACATAAATGAAATTTCTAGACACTATTAATGATTGCTTCTTGGAGCATCTAGTTCTGCAACCCACAAGGAGAGAGGCAAATCTTGATTTAGTCCTAATTGGAACACAGGATCTGGTCCAAAGGGGGTGGGGAACGGACAAAATTGAACAGTTTAAAATGAATATCTTTACTGAACATAATCCTCATCAAAACTGTGTTTATAGAGTGCAGGATGCCTGACTTGTAGGGGTCACTATATAATGCCAGTATGCAGAAGTAGTATAGGATTCTGACTTCCCAGTCTGATGGAACTCAGGCACATGACAAGGTGAGATGCTTGGACTTCGGAGAGGATATCAGCAGTTTGTCAGAACACTACTTATCTACCCACTAAGTAAAGATAACAAGCTGAAATAAATAACACAGCTACAGTAATTTTCTGCTAGAGGGAGAATGATTCAGGGGAAACAGTGATTCCAGTAAAAAGGGAGGAGAGATACATTGGAGATACATTCAGGTTAAAATCAAGTAGGGAGGGAAAACCCAAACGTGTATGACTAGAAGGATTTTTCCCCTCTTTTCAACCCCAGCAAGCAATATCAAATATATACTATTGTCCCTAAATTATATGTCACAATAATGTACTTGGAATTTGCATATTTTATAGCATATTATAATTTGCACCGTAAACTAGTGTCATTAGCTAAAAAGCGAGGGCTCCTTGAACTGCAATTTGTGGGAACAAGCACTGAGAAAGTAATATACCATACTGAAGTGTTTGCATACCCATCAGTGCAAATCTGCATAACTATGAATTCATCATAGCTAACCGCATTGTACATCATAACTGTTACTCCAATAGCTGGAAAGGTAGTCACTCTCAGTGCAAACTGAAATGCTGCATCAGAATCTATTGTATTTAATGGTTGTATATTTGTGAATAAGTACTGCTAAAAATGCTATTTAAAACTTATATCAAGACTTTACTTTTTATCTTTCATATATAATTATTTTTCCTCATTTAAAATATCCTTTCTGATAGGAAAAAAAAATCTTTGTCATCTAATCAGAAACCTGCCTCCGAGTAAAAAGAAATAGCAAAATACTTTTTACCTGATTTTATGAACGTTACTTTAGGTTCCTGCGTGGTCTTAAAGCCTAACCAAGATTTTCAAAATTGGATATATTTTACCTGATTTTATGAACGTTACTTTAGGTTCCTGCGTGGTCTTAAAGCCTAACCAAGATTTTCAAAATTGGATATATTTTGGGTACCTCAAGTCTTACATCTCCAACTTGAGATGCCTTATAGGTGCTTGATTTATAGAAAGTGTTAAGCAGCCCTATCCCTGAAATTCAAGCTCACCAGTAACTTTGGTAAATCTTGGCCTAGGTTTTCAAGTAATACACAGAAAGAAAGCAAAAGGAGAAAACTATAGATTGTCTTCTCTGTTCACTTATTGCTATAATGGTATGACAGATGAAAGACGAATGAATTATGATATAGCCATCTTACATCATTAGCCTGTTCACAGGTCAGCAAGACGCAATCCTCGATCCATCAAGCAAGAGTTGTCTCAGAAGCACTTTTCTCTTTAACGGACTCATTACATTAAAATACCATTTCTTGATTGGAGCCTTAAAGCCAACAAACCATGCTTCGTGTTAATAAAATTTTGGCAATACAAGATAAGGAGAATGTTTAACCCTACAGAAAGTGCAGTCTTCTTTTCAGAAAACACTCAAGGTTAAGGCAAACCATAGATATGTTGATTTGAAATCTAGTGTTCACATTAGGGATAAACTCAAGTGTGAGATGGAGGGCAACCCTACAAAGGAAAAAATGAACATGGGGGAATAAGAAAATAAGACAAGTATGGCATTCAGCTCCCCAATTCTTCTAGTGGAAGTCACTACAAAAGAGGGATAGCAGCTTAAAGGGAACTGCTTCTAGAGTTTCAAAAAAGATGAACTGTTATTACTGGCCAAACCAAAGAGAAATCCAACTGAGTGTTAACAGAATCATAGAAGGGTGTCTAACAAATACACTGGTAGAGGGTGAGAGTCATTTCCCCTTATGCTGCAAGAAAATTACCAATAGCTGAAATCACTAGGAAATGAATATGAAGGACACTAAGTCGGTTTGTTTCCAATACATACCAGAGGAAACAAGAGAAGACATTAATATTGCACTCAGTAAGCCATCTCATATATGCCTTCCAAATATGTGAATATGTACAGTGTCTGAGGTGAAAGATTCCTTCTGGTAACTAGATAGTTGGGCAAAACGAGATGAGACTCTTTACTGCAGCAAATGGACCAACTCAGAGTCAGGAATTTTGAATGGGGGAATCAAACTGATTCCTGTGAGAGGAAATTTGAAACATAGGGGGGCATCTCCAGTAATTCCCTCAATAGACTAATTAGGTCGCCATACCAAGAACAATGAGGACATCAGCAAAGCAGTAAAATGAGTGGGTCTTACTGAATATGTTGGGGATTGGATAAATTGGGAAAAGCAGTATTCCAGATCCTTCAACCCCAAACAAAATGCATTGGTGGATAGCACTTTGGGACTGGAGAAAGAAGGTTGGTGAGGTAATATCTTTCATTGGACCAACTTCTGCTGATGAGACAAACTTTTGAGCTTACACAGAGCTCTTCTTCAGGTCTGGTAAATTTACTCAGAGGATCACAGCTAAATAGAAGCTGGAACAGATTGTTTAGCATAAGTGGTTAACAAGTATTTCAAGGGAACATTCAAGTGAAGAAGCCTGTTAACACCCCTCCCTCCAGTCACAGGAAGGAAAGGGCGGGGGGAGAAACAGCTAAGAGAATTCTTAGTGGTTTATAGATTGTTGTAATAAGCCATAAATCCAGTGTCTCTATTCAGTCCATGATTTTTAGTGTCTAGCAAAATTATGAATTTAAGCTTCGCAGGCTCATCTTTTGAAAGTGTTGTGCAGGCTTCCATTGAAGATGGGGACTGATAAATCAAATATAGAGTGATTATCTCTATGAAAATCAGGGGAGTGTCACTGAGATTAAAAACAAATCAGCGATGATGGGACACTCCTACGCTGTCTGTGTAGTTAATCCACAGTTTTGAGATGCGGTAGCTATGTCAATGGGAGAAACTCTCCTGTTGACATAGCGCTGCCTACTCAGGGAGGGTTAGGTTGGTATAACTCCTCGCTCAGGGATGTGGATTTTTCACATCCCTTAATGATGTAGTTATACCGATATAGGTCTGTAGTGTAGACTCAAGGCTATCGTAGAAATTCCTATACTCTGAAAAATGGGAGGTTAATGGCTGCTAACTGAGACAGTCTGTTGTGGAATTGCTCTTTCCTTGGAGTTAAGTCCTGAGGGAGAGAAACCACAACCACACCCAGAACATCTCAGGAGGAATTCTCAGAAGAAGAGAGGCTCTGGTGACACATCATCTGTTGACAAACAAATGCCTGATTATTGCTCTGGATTAAAATTGCTTGTTCAGAAGTGATTATGGTTTCCAGGGCCAGGAAAATAGCCTGAAGCTTGTTTTTGTTCCTCAGGAGTCCATGTGCCCTGTTGAAATAGTGCTCCCTACTCCAGGAGCAGGGCCGGCTCCAGACCCCAGTGCGCCAAGCGCGCGCTTGGGGCGGCATTTTGCCGGGAGGGCGGCAGGCGGCTCCGGCAGACCTCCCGCAGAAATGCCTGCGGAGGGTCCGTTGGTCCCGCAGCTCCGGTGGACCTCCTGCAGAAATGCCTGCAGAGGGTCCGCTGGTCCCGCAGCTCCGGTGGAGCATCCGCACGCATGCCTGCGGGAGGTGCACCAGAGCCGGGGGACCAGCGGACCCTCCACAGGCACGTCTGCAGGAAGTCCCCCGGAGCCGCGGAACCGGCGACCGCCAGAGCGCGCCCCCTGGCGCGCCGCCCTGCTTGGGGTGGCGGAATTCCTAGAGCCGCCCCTGTCCAGGAGTCTAATATCCAAACCATGCAAAGGATGTCAGAAGTCAGCGAAAGACATATTCACCATGTTGTGAGGCAGATGGGAACATCAGAATAAAAGGGACAGAACCACCTAAGGAAGATAGAGGACAAAGACTGCCACATTTCCAGGAGGAAAGGTTGCATAGGACACAAATAAAGGGAGATGTGAAGTTCAAGCAGCATGCAAAGTGATCCAAAAGTTGAAGAATGGAATGAACTAAAACAGGAAGAAAATACAAGAGCTGGAATAATGCTGTAATTAATGCACAGTGATTGTACTCGAAGCAGGAATAAATACAGGGAAGTCCTACAGCCTGTGTTATGAAGGAGGTCAGACTAAACAACACAATAGTCTTTATGGCCTCAAAATCTATGAATCTATACATTGCATGGATTTTAAGGCCTGAAGGGACCATTAGATCTAGTCTGACTTCTTGTGTAACACAAGCCATAGACTTTCACCCAGTTACTCCTGCATGGAGTCCAGTAACTTGTGTCTAATTAAAGTGTATCTTCCAGAAAGGCATCCAGTCTTGATTTGATCCAGTTTCTCTTTTCTTTGACAAATAGCTGCAATCACCATTCTGGATTTCAACATTGCTTTGTTTTAAAAACATATGGGGTGTTAAATATCCTTCTTTCAAAATTGTTACACTAAAACTGAATGATTTGTCACATTCAAATACCATTTACTTCACTTTTGTTTTATCATAAGAAACAAAAAATATTTGTGCATTTCATATACATTAACTATCTGCCTATGAAGAATGACTACAATCCAAGAAACAGAAAATAATTCCATTCAAAACACACAAGACCTTTGTTGCAATTTGTAAGATTTCTAAAAAGCTCTGTCAGCCAACAAAGTCATCCTTATTGAAGAGTAGATATAATATATTTTCACATAATTACACTAACATTTCCTTTTGCAACGTATTGCAATAAGAGAAGATCACAAAAAGCAGACTTTTAATTAAGAGTTAATTAATTTCAAATATCACTAATTGAGCCAATGCTTCTGAAGAGACAAACCAAAAGAAACTTTGTAAAGAAGATCTCATCTCTGCTGTTGTGATCACTAACATCTATTTCTCTAAGGAAAAAAAAATGCTTTTATTGAAATCCAGATTCTTTCTGTTCAGATCTGCTTAATAACATTCTAAAATTAAACAGCAGCATAAAGAGTTTAATCAGGACCATCAAATCTTTTTCAACTATGTTTCAGACATTGTGCATCTGTAAGTTTTCACCCTGTGGAAGTAGAGAAAGAACTAACAGGAATTTGAAGGGGATTTCAATGCATGACAGTCTCTGTTAGCAAGAGTCAGGCTAGCTGTAACCCTAATAACATAAGATTTGTAGAAGCGAGGATTGTGTGAGGCGAGTGGGAAAGAACTGTGTGAGAAGTTGTTGCGACCTTGTATAGATAAATATGGAATGTAGACTAGAGTCTAAATAAGTGAGAAAAATAAGTTATCAGGATGACCTATGTATAAACAAAATACAGCTGTTGCTTATTATTGTCTGTGTAGTGTTGCTTATTATTGTTTGTAATAAGCAATTATTATTGCTTTAATTGTACACCTGTAGAGACACCTGCCTAGGAGGGGGAAACCCTGTGTCCTAGTGCACTCTCTCCCTCTATGCAATTGCTTGAGAGAATAAAGTATCTGACTTTGCTGCACCCAACCAGAGAGTGAGAACTGTGTTTTTCTCTGACATCCCCTAATGGTGGTATTCCTCCTTTGCATATCCACCTTGTGCTACAAACAAAACAGATTAATTTTATGATGGTAGGCTGTGATTATTCAGTGCAGTCCAACCTATAGCAACCAATATTATAGCATTTTGTTCCAGTTTTCATACTCTGTCACTCAGATCTCCTCCCTTCTGCTATTCACTAACATCAAAAAATTACAGTAAGACCTAATGAACCTTCTTGAATTATGAATTCTCATCAGCATTATCATGTATCAAACCAGTTTCTCTTGGTAAGCATATGGTATATCATAAAAAAATAAATACATTGTTGGGCCTGTATATGTCATTATACTTCGTAACAATAGAACATTTCAGAGTAGAGAACTGTCTTGGCTTTAGAATGACATATTACATGTGAAAGTTTAAGTACATATATCTAATTATCTATACATTTTAATGCTGGTCAGTATAGGATTGTAAATTACTTGAAAAAAACTATTGCTATGTATTTTCTTAACTTGATCTTTCTAGGCTAAGATGCTGGAAGGCTTTTCTTTACATGGAGGTGAAAGATTTCACTTTGGATTATTGTAAGCTGCAGGTATCTTAGTTGTACAGTGTGATCCAAACACTAGCTGACAGTTCAAGAAGAGAAAATGACCGAGTTGGGGTCAAGGGGGCTTACAGCAAGTTTGTCCTAGAGTCTTTCAGAAGTAGTTAATGTGTGCTAAGGTATGAGCTAGTTGTATTATTCAGTAACAGCTGAATCATTTGCTTACAAAACAAGAGAAATACATTATATATAACAAGTATAAGAGGAAATTTAATATCACCCGTTAATATGGCAAACTTTAAATAGGTAATGCTAATACTCACTGATTTTTTAAAAATAATTTGTAAATTCAATTAAATACTGAAAATTTTAAATAGAATAGCAAACTATATAACCCTGTGTATCCTCTGGAAATTTAAAATAGGACAATATATTTGGTCAGCTGCCAATGCTGTATAAAAAATTATTAATTTATTTTTAGTCTGTGACAGATACATTTCACATCTACAACATGTAACTTTATATTCTTACACCATGCAATTTAACACAGATACTCATTTTAAAATAATGAACTTTTATTTATTATATTCAAACCCATGTGAACTAAATTAGGGAAGTAACATTGTCTTAGCTTCAAATCAGAAGGTTAAAAAAATTGATAAATTAAAATCAGATTTCTAGATAACAAGAAGCAGGCCAATGTTTAACAATGTGCTTCTGTATCTTTAACTGCCCACTGGGAAAGAAGTCAATCAACACTGCTGGTTAATAATAGTAGGACCAGCTGTTACACAGCTTGAAATTGACAACAGTAAACTAATTTCAGCACTTACTTCCATCTTTCAAAGGGGAGTATATTTTGATTAACTATTAGTATTAGGATTCACCATAACAGGATTTTCTTTATTTTTACTAGTTAATATTCTAAGGAGTAAAGACGAACAAAGGAGAAGAATAATCCAGTTTGAGACAAGGTTCAAAGCACTACTGGGCAGTGCAGAAAAACAACTCATAAATACATTGTTACAATGTACTGTAGACTGTTTATATAAAAAGGATTCGCTTTTGTTTTATCCATTCATTTCCCTTCTCCTAATGTCAGTTCCACAAATTTCTAATATCAACTTTCATATCATAATGCTACTGATCTCTGGGGTCTATTATTATTGTTGTTTCCAATGTACTTGATAAAAAATAAATTTTAGTACTTAAACCTCACACATCACTACAGTTTTCTACAAACAAAAGGTCATTGTCCCTTCTTAGTATGCTTGTTATTTCTAGTTTAATATTATTTATGCATATTTAGTTCTAATAATTTCTACTAGAAATTTAAAAAAATCATTATTACCACAGCCTAATCTAAAAATTATGTATTAATTATATTAATTACTTAATAATTCCCAGTTATCACTTTGAGGGTTGTTAGGTTCTTGTCCCAAGATCAGGCCCAGTACGAGCCTGTACACCTGCACATCAGACACACCATCAGGGGCTCGTACACCTGCACATCTACCAACGTGATATATGCCATCATGTGTCAGCAATGCCCCTCTGCCATGTACATTGGCCAAACCGGACAGTCTCTACGCAAAAGAATAAATGGACACAAATCTGACATCAGGAATCATAACATTCAAAAACCAGTGGGAGAACACTTCAACCTTGCTAACCACTCAGTGACAGACTTGAAGGTGGCAATTTTGCAACAAAAAAACTTCAAAAACAGACTCCAAAGAGAGACTGCTGAACTTGAATTAATATGCAAACTAGATACTATTAACTGTGGTCTAAACAAAGACTGGGAATGGTTGGGTCATTACACCAATTGAATCTATTTCCCTATGTTAAGTTCTCCTCACACCTTCTATGGGCCATCTTAATTATCACTTCAAAAAGTTTTTTTCCTCCTGCTAACGATAGCTCATCTCAATTGATTAGACTCTGCCTGTTGGTATGCATACTTCCACCTTTTCATGTTCTCTGTATGTATAAATATCTCCTGTCTGTGTGTTCCATTCTATGCATCCGAAGAAGTGAGCTTTAGCTCACGAAAGCTCATGCTAAAATAAATTTGTTAGTCTTTAAGGTGCCACAAGTACTCCTGTTTTTTTTGCGGATACAGACTAACACGGCTGCTACTCTGAAACCTGTCTATTTCCTGTTACCCAAAACTTAGGGTTTACCGTTGGACCATTTATCTGTGTCAAAGTTCATAGGCCTCAAGTCCTTATGCTGACTTGCTGAAGCTAATGTCTTACAGGAACAGGCTTGTAGGTTCCTTGTATTACTGCTGAATATAATAAAGGCAGAATATAATAAAGGTAAGCTAGCCCTATGGGCTACAATATGTATGCAAAGGGGCAGAAAGAAAAAAATTCCAGTGATGCTGTAGTAATTTTTACAACATATTCTACGTTTAGAATATATATGTTTCACTTTGCTTTTTATTCCATGAGATCCTTGGTAAATTTCATTAAAAGCACCTTACGGTTCTCAGTTTCCTTCTCACCCACCCAACTCCCCATTTTAAATGCAAGAAGTTTTTGGGGACAATCACAATCTTTACATCTTGGCAGGTTTAATGTAAAAATCACCTATTCCGTGCAATTTATTGGCAGGAGCCCCTCACTGCCTACCTTAAAACATGTACTGATAGGTACAGAAATAGCCCCTTACTGCCTTTAGTGGAGAAGGAACTTTGACTGGACAGCAGGTGAATGAGGAAAGTCCAAATGCATGAGTGGCTGGGAGAGGGGCTGCCTTTCTCAACCCCTCCCATTCAGTTCTCTGCTTAGCCACTGGGTGGGTAAAGTGGGATGGGGCCTGCCAATTGGCTTTCAAGCGCAACCCATTCCTATTTGAGCCAAGTCAGAGCTTTGCAAAAGTCTCTTATCTTCAGTTAGCTGTCTTGCCCTTCCTTTCTTTAGTTAGGAGCTGTTCCACTTATGATACTGCAGATTTAACTGAGCACCTGTTTTTAGGGGTCAGGAAGGAATTTTTCCTGTTGGGTCAAACTGACATATAGCCTGGTGGGTTATTTCACCTTCCTCTCAGCCTCCTGATAGCACAGCTGGGTTAGAAGCAATAGGATTTGGAGTTCTTATAAGGCTTTTATGATTACTGACTCATTGCAACTATCAGCCAGTGTCCAGTGTGGAGAAAGGCTAAAAAGGCCAGCTCCTAGAGGTAATTGAGACCAGTGATTATACATTTGGGCCTTGTGCTCATGGCAGGGAGGAGCTTGACGTCTCTGAGGACCAGGGCCGGCTCCAGCATTTTTGCCGCCCAAAGCGGAGGAAAAAAAAAAGCCGCAATTGGCGGCACTTCGGCGGCAGCTCTACCACCACTGCTTCGTTCTTTGGCGGCAATTCGGCAGCGGACCCTTCCCTCCGAGAGGGACTGAGGGACCTGCTGCCAAATTGCCGCCGAAGAGCCGGACGTGCCACCCCTTTCCGTTGGCCACCCCAGGCACCTGCTTGCTGTGCTGGTGCCTGGAGCCTGCCCTGCTCAGGACTAACATTCCCTGCACCCAGTCTTGTGGCCTCTGTCACTCCACACACCCTGCCCTTATAAAGGAGGGAAGAAATTTCACAACTGAACTGAATCTGTGGTATAGACCAAGGAGAGTCTACCCTGCATTATTTTTTGGTTTGTGGAAAAAGCCCTGTAACCCACACTGCAACCAATTACATGCCTGGTACATGGGGGTGGGGGGGCATAATGCCCCTCCCCAAGGAATAATTAACAAAGTTGTAACCTGCCATTTAAGCCCATCCCATGTGTGTCAATCTTTTGCCTGCTTGTCCTGATTAATGCACTTTAAACACATAACTTAATTATGTGATTTTCAAATGCTCAGTGCTGGCCTAACTCTTCTTCCACTGAAGCCAATGGGAATGAGTTAGGCTAATGCAGAATGTTTGTGAAAATCCCACCCAAAAGTGAATCATATTTGTGCTTGAGACAAGATGTGAAAAAAGCTATTTTTTTCTTAAATAATGAAATTCCATTTCAGATTATACTAAAAGTATCCTTGATCAATTGTATGTTCTTTGACTGCAATCGTATTTATTTACAGTCTATGGACTTTTTTTTTTAATTGTCTTGTGGTGATCTTTTTGGCTTTGATTGGTTTTTTAACAAAAATATCAGTTCATTTATTTAATTTATATTTGAAATGTAGGTAATTTTGTGTTAAGAATGTAAACTGCATATGCATGTGTGCATGCACATTCCTGTATGTATATCTATGTACCTTGGTTACTTACCTTACAATAACTGTGTTTCTTCAACATGTTATTGCCATTGTGGATTCCACTGCAGGTGCATGTGAGCCTAATGCACATGAGAGCAGAGATTTGTTTTTTAAAATAGCATGGCCTTGGCAGATGCTGCAAGTGCCCTGTGCCTCCTCGTGCTCCCATATAAGAGCATAAAGGGCAGGGTATTCCCTCCTTCCCTCAGTGCTTGAAATTAAAAGTCTATTTTGCTGAGGATTCCAAAAAGCCGGGATGGACCACAGTTACTGTAAGAAAAATAACTGTTCTCTCTTCTTGGAGTATGTTTCAATGTGGATTCTACTGTAGGTGACTGGCAAACAGTACCTTTTCTAGATGGCGAAATGAAGAGTATGAGGGACGATAGTACTGCTCTCCTGAACTTGGCATCTTACCTGGCTGCCAGGTCAAGGACATAATGTTTAATAAAAGTCAAAAGGTTGCTCCACACTGTAGCCTAGCAGATTTCAGAGATGAAAAAGTTCCTGAAGTAGGTGGAACACATAGCCTGTGCCCTGGTGCAGGGAGAGGTATGCTAGCCATCTGATAAGACAATGAGTAATGGGCTTAAATTGCAGCAAGGGAGGTTTAGGTTGGACTTTAGGAAAAACTTCCTAACTGTCAGGGTAGCTAAGCACTGGAATAAATTGCCTAGGGAGGTTGTGGAATCTCCACCACTGGAGGTTTTTAAGAGCAGGTTAGATAAACACCTGTCAGGGATGGTCTAGATAATACTTAGTCCTGCCTTGAGTGAAGGGACTAAATTAAATACAACAGTCCCCATTGACAGAATATCTGCTCTGTGATGGACTTCTATAGCAACTATTCATGGCTGGTTAACTCATGGCTGCTCAAGTAGTCTACTAGGTCACTGCTGACCCTGGGAAGTGTACAGCCAATGATGTTATCCTGTGTAGATCACACTACAATCAGAGTCTGATGGCTTCCTGGCAGAGAAGGGATGATCAAGCATCTCCTTGCTTGTTTACATAGAGCAATGCAAATGTGTTTCCTGTTAGGACTTGCACTGTGGGTTCTGCAGACAAGGCAAGAATGCTATACAGGCTAGCATGATGGCCCTCCACTTCAGGATGTTCACATTTTAGTTTTAGGTCTGAGAACAAGTTCCTCACATCTGCATGTGGTTCAGGTGAGAACCCCAATCTGTCCCTGAAGCATGTGTGATAAGTATCATAATCAGGTAGGGGATAGAGAATGGCATACCTTTTCATACCTTCACTTGGTGAACATACCAAGCAAGATCTCGCAAGACTTGAAGCAGGGTTGTGCCTCTTTTGTTCATGTGATGTCTGGATAGGTAATATGTGAACCTCAGCCATAGCTGAAATCTGGCAAGCAGCATCATAGACACCAGTATGTGGCCTAAGAGTCTCAAACAAGTATGCATCATAGTAATTGGATTTGACTTCAGGCAATTCGCCATTAACTGGAGAGAGTGGAGTCTGTCCTCTGGGAGGTAAGCTCTTGTCAATCAGGTGTCAATCATAACTCTGATAAACTCTATCATCTGTGATGGTATGAGGGATGATGTCTTGTAGTTCTCTGGAAGTCCCAGTTGGGAGAATAGAAAAAGGACAGATTGAAAGGCTGTCTCCTTAAATGTGCTGCCACTACTAGAAGGAATTTGTGAATACTCTCACAATGCTAGGGAAAGTCTAAAGTGCAGTATCCTGCATTGAGAATGGTTGGGTTCACTGTAATTTCTGTGGGCTGGATGGATTGCCATATGGAAGTACATATCCTCAAAGTTGAGAGCTTGGAGAGAGAGAAGGATGGAGGCAAGCATTACCATTTTGAATCTGAGATGGAATATGTATTTGTTGAGTCTTCTCAGGTCTAGGACAAGACAAAGACCCACTTTCTTCCTCAGAATGAGGATATGCTGGAAGAAGAAGAAGCCTTTTCACCTGAAAACTGATGGAACCTGATCTATGGCTCCTAGGTAAAGCAATGAGGACACTTCTATTTGTAACAGGCTCTCCTGAGAAGTGTCTCTGAAGAGAGACAGAGAAGGTAACTGGATGTGGGTAACCATAAGCGGTGATCTCTAGCATGCATTGTCTGACATCACAACAGACCACACCCAGTGGGGAGAGGTGGCTTCTGAACATGATCTGATTTGGCTCCACACTTTCCAGTCAAATGTGCTGATGTGTTATAGGAGGGGGGTACATTGCCAAGGTGGAAGAAGACTGTCACCCTTTGATATACCTCACTCTTTTCTTGGGGTAGTATTCAGGTTGCCTGGGATGGTAGGATGGCGTCTGTTGTCTTAACTGGGGTTGAGGAGGATACAGCTTGCACTATGAGGCTGAGCTGTAAATCCACAGATAGCACAGGGGGGCTTTTGAGTTATTTAACAAGCAGAGAACATTGTCTGCACACACTCTAAATAGTTCTGCACTTTCAAAAGGCAAGTCCTCAACTGTGGCTTGTACTTCTCGCAGGATACCCAATACCTGGACTCATAATGCTCTCTAAGGCTGTCTTGGACACCAGTTGGCCTTCTTTATTTTGTCTTTGAGCAACTTCATGTTGTCATACAGGAGCTTTAAGAGGAAGGATGTCACCCTGTCCCAAATTAGAAAGTCATGCTTGGCCAGTACGGCCTGGCAATTAGCCACATGCACTTGCAGAAAGGAAGAGTACAACTGTCAGGAGACTGGGTCATAGGCAGTCAGACCTAGTGGTCAGAGCAGGAGTCAGGGTCAGGAATCAGAACCAATGGTCAGAACTGGAGTCAGAGTCCAAATGCCAGAGCTGAGGGTCAAGACACAGTCAGAATGAGGAACCAGGGCAGAGGTGCAATACTGTAGTCAGAGTCTGAATGCCACATCAAGGGTCGAGAGAGTCAGAGGGAGGAATCAGAGTCAGAACTGGAGTTAGAGACGCAGGAGCAGGGCTGGTTCATAGGCAGAAATGAGGCTGGGATAGGATTGGAACAAGAATAGGTGCAGGGCAGGGTCTAGTCTGGAGCAGGGCTGAAGCAAGGCAGGAGCTTGGAGTGAGGCAAACACAGGGAAGCCGAGAATCTAAGGAGATGTGCATTTGAGCAGCCAGCAACATACTGCTGCTACTAGGCTTAAGAATTAGCCCTCTAGATTTCTCAGCCAATCAGGCATGGTGGTCTGTCACACAGCCTAGTGTTCTTGGTAGGTAGTCAGGAGACTAAGCAGGCACACCTACAGGGCCTTATTCCTGACAACAATTTTCTGCAAAATAGATCAAGCCTTTTGGGATTCTTGTCCTTAGGGGTACTCTGACTCAACTTAGATTTTTCTTGTACTGCTAACATGACTAAAGATCTTGGGGTTAGGGTAAATACAGAAGTACTGAATCCCCATTGGAGGGACCCAGTACTGCTTTCCTACCTGTTTTGCAGTGGGTGTTATTGGGGCCAGCATCTGTGCAATCCAGACCAGTAAGGGGTTGTATCACAATCTGCCCTGTAACCATGGGTGCTGTAAATGTTTTGCTGCTGTGGCTCACAGCCCAGACACCAACAGTCAACAGACAAGCATGCAGTCCCTTGAGTGTCTTTGTGCTTTGCACATGCAGTTCAGCACTCTTATCCCAGCTGCCTGCCTACAATTCCAAAAGCCCCACTCTAGCTTCGAGCACCCAATTACCTTATGTAGGGCCCAATCCTCTCCTCCAAATTTCTCCCAAATTGTCTGCCCGGCAGCGTCCAGGCCTCTCCTAGTACACATAGAGAAGTTATTAAGTTTGCAGATCCCTTTAAAGAAATAGTACATCTGCAGCTTACTACTTTACTGGAGTTAAACACTCTTTTAATCAAAGCACTGATCTGGTTTATAGTGAAAAGTAAAACACATTTATTAAACAATATTAATAGGTTAAGTGATACCAAGTAGAAGGAATAAACATTAGAAAGGATTACAAACAAAAAAGGGTATTCTCAGACTAAAACTTAATTTCAGCCAGTTACAATCTTTGCCTAAGCAGGTTTCTCACCTAAAATCAATTTCCAGAGACTTCAACCCTCTTGGTTGAAGAACCCATCTTTCTACAATTTATGTAGTACCTCAAGTGATGAATAAATTAGGAGTTCTCTGCCCCTCCCTTTATAGTCCAGTAAACCTTTGAAAACCCTCTTTCTCAAAAGTCATTGACACTGATTCAATAGGCAGGCAGGCTTCTTGGCAGTGCTGTCTCCATCACCTAGCAAGACTGTTAAGAGGTCATCTTTCCCCACTTGCTTTCATGATGGCTTTGTTTACCTTGCATGTAAATATGCCTTTGTTACCTTTGTATGAGGACCAAGCTGGTCAGACAAGCAAATACATAGTCCTTTGTGATCTGGACAAGCTAACTCCCCAACTATCTTGTGAGCTTTGATAATTTTGTTTACCGCATATGTAAATTGCAATCTCATTGCCACTGCTTAACCCTGCTTCATTTGTACTGAAGACTTGGGCAGACTTGTTCTCTACTTCGTTCAAATACAGACTTTAAAACATAATATCAAAGAATGTAGATAACTCAAGATATAATATTAATACACACATTCCACAGTTATATTAATCACTAGTGTGTCATTAGTTTTCCAATGATATATTGCATAACACCTTTTAGATACAGATCATATGACACCAATGAGTACACTGGTCAAGCCATCTGAAACTCACTACTAGATACCAGGGAGCCCTTTGGCCTTGAGATGCTCTTAGGGTCACAGTGTTATTGTGGCCGGCATCTGTGACAAGGACTTAGACAGTTCAAGAAGTCCCTCATTTATGGGAAGGGTGATGCTGCCTGGAACAGAAGCTGGCAAGGTGTCAAACACTTTGGAGCTCCTAGAATGACTTAATCATTTGGTACTATTACTGGTTCCAAAGATACTACTTCATCAGGTGAGGAACATGAGAGGTCCTCTGGTGATGATACAAGGCAATGTTGTGGCTCTACCTTTGGTTTTTCCTGGTACTCTGGTGTAGGTCGTCTGTCCAAAAACACAGATGGGGAGAATTACCTCTTTTTATTTCATGAGTGCAGTGGACACTGGTGTCTTGATTCATGAAACGGTGGACCCCAGTATCCCAATAGAGCCAGGGTGTTACACCATAGGAATACGTCTAACTTGTTTAGTACTGGCCAGTCCAGTGCTGTTCTCGATGAGACAATAGATACTGAGTCCTTTAGGGAAAGCTGATAGAGTCTTTCCATGGTGCTGTTGACTGACCTCAAAAGAGAGGGCTCTTTGCTCTAAGGTGGGAAGAAGTGAGGAGAAATAGACCTCTTCTAGGAGTACTGCTGAAGTATATGGTGCTCTTGGTACAGCGGTCTATACCAGTGCTCTTTTAGCACTGAAGATGGTCCTAGTCCTGGTTCATTCAGGGTTGCATCCTCTGCTGCAGGCACTGAAGGCTAGCCAATTATTACCCTCATTTTGTTTTTGTGCACTTGATTTTTCCTTCCTAAATGTAGTACTTTGCACTTGTCTTTACTGAATTTCATCTTGTGGATTTCCAACCAATTCATCAAGGTTCTTTTGAATTCTAATCCTGTCCTCCAAAGTGTTTGCAACCCCTCTCATCTTGGTGTCATTCAGAAATTTTATAAACACACTTTCCACTCCATTATCCAAGTCATTTATTAAAATATTGAATAGTACTAGACCCAGGACAAACTCCTGTGAAACCGCACTAGATACATGCTCCCTGTTTGACAGTGAACCACTGATCATTACTCTTTAATAATATTATAGAATGAGTCAAAATATTTTGACTATATCATGTCATAAATTGTCATGTCATTATGAAATGATGTAATACTTGAAACATTTCAACTTTGATATTCTAAACCATAATTTCTGAAATATTTCAAATATTACATATTTTAATTACATATTATTTTGCATTATTTTATATATTTTTATATTATTTAATTTTTATATTTTTAGACTGTATACATTGGTAATTGATTTTGAAATTGGTATTTTAATTGGTGTTATTCTAATTTATAATTGTTTTTGTAATAGGTAGTTTCCAATTGTAATTTGGTATAATATAAAAATAAAAAAATATAAAACAAAAATATTAAAACATTAAAATGATAATTAAAAATACCAAACCTAAACAGGCAGCTTTCCTGCTTGCCAGACCGGCAGCCTTGGGGCTGAGGACTCAGGCAGTTGGCTGGGCCAGACGAACAACTTGGGAAGATATCTGTTCACCATTACAGTTAATTGCAACTGAAGAAAATGGACACCCTGCTGATGGGCAAAAACTGGCTATGCAAGCTTAAATTGGACTGGTGTGTGGTACACCACATACCATATGGGGAGTGGGAGAGCTGAAATTAAAACAAAAAGCTCTATTTACTATAGACATGGATTTGGTAAAAAGAATAACACCAAGGCTGGTTGTTTCCAATAAGGCCATTATGAAATTCCTGAAGACTAGGCCTGCGCCATACATTAGAATAATAGAATCACAGAATCATAGAATATCAGGGTTGGAAGGGACCTCAGGAGGTCATCTAGTCCAACCCCCTGCTCAAAGCAGGACCAATCCCCAACTAAATCATCCCAGCCAGGGCTTTGTCAAGCCAGACCTTAAAAACCTCTAAGGAAGGAGATTCCACCACCTCTCTAGGTAACCCATTCCAGTGCTTCACCACCCTCCTAGTGAAAAAGTTTTTCCTAATATCCAACCTAAACCTCTCCCACTGCAACTTGAGACCATTACTCCTTGTTCTGTCATCTGGTACTACTGAGAACAGTCTAGATCCATCCTCTTTGGAATCCCCTTTCAGGTAGTTGAAAGCTGCTATCAAATCCCCCCTCATTCTTCTCTTCTGCAGACTAAACAATCCCACTTCCCTCAGCCTCTCCTCGTAAGTTATGTGCTCCAGGCCCCTAATCATTTTTGTTGCCCTCCGCTGGATTCTTTCCAATTTTTCCACATCTTTCTTGTAGTATGGGGCACAAAACTGGACACAGTACTCCAGATGA
The DNA here is from genome assembly GCF_020497125.1 of Mauremys mutica. NCBI lineage: Eukaryota > Metazoa > Chordata > Testudines > Geoemydidae > Mauremys > Mauremys mutica. The sequence continues at coordinate 322,718,855 of NC_059072.1, forward strand.
GGCCTCACCAATGTTGAATAGAGGGGAATGATCACGTCTCTTGATCTGCTGGCAATGCCCCTACTTATACAGCCTAAAATGCCGTTAGCCTTCTTGGCAACAAGGGCACACTGTCGACTCATATCCACTTATCCACTCCAACCCCTAGGTCCTTTTCTGCAGAACTGCTGCCTATCCATTTGGTCCCTAGTCTGTAGCAGTGCATGGGACTCTGCACTTGTCCTTGTTGAACCTCATGAGATTTCTTTTGGCACAATCCTCTAATTAGTCTAGGTCCTTCTGTATGCTATCCCTACCCTCCAGTGTATCTACCACTCCTCCCAGTTTAGTGTCACCTGCAAACTTGCTGAGGGTGCAGTCCACGCCATCCTCCAGATCATTAATGAAGATATTGAACAAAACCGGCCCCAGGACCGACCCTTGGGGCACTCCGCTTGATAACAGCTGCCAACAGCTGGCATGCCATTCTGCAACAGCCTGTGGAAAAGCATCTGGATGAACTACAAAAGCAGGGCACAATTTTACCTTTGGAGTTCTAGGACTGGGCTGCATCAACTGTATGTATCCCAAAGGGCAATGGCAGCATAAGAATTTACGGGGACTATAAAGTCATAAACTCCTAGTTGGAAGTGGACCAATATTCAATTCCTAAAATATAAGATTTATTTGCAAAACTGGAAGAGGGACTGAAGTTTATGAAACAAGACTTGTCCCAAGCCTACCAGCATATGGTATTGCAGTCAGGTTCAAAACAATTGCTGACAGTGAATGGATATAATGGGCTATTTAGGTATGAAAGATTACTTTACTGGGAAACCAGTGCACCTGCTGTGTTTAAAAAATGGTAGATCAGTCAGTTTTACTTACTATAAGTTCAGTCATAGAAATTAGAGATGTTAAAGAATTATCATCTCTCTAATATTTGCAGGGTATGTCACTGCCAGATTTCTTACAATAAATTACCTAATTTTTTTGCTGTGGTAAATATATATTTCTAAATATATAACCTAAATTTTCCTTTTCTTTCCATTATTCTTAGTTATTCCCTCCTTGTACAATGTTAAATTATAATATATTTGTATCGTGACTCTTCTTAGCCATAACTAATAGAACAATTACTACAACAGTAACGGTTGTTCTTTGAGATGCTCTTGTCAGTGTGGATTCCACTGTAGGTGCTAATGCACCTTATGAATGCAAGATCAGATTCTTTTGCATAGCTGTGCCTGTTGGGTCTGTGCATGCATCTTATGTCTCCTCGTTCTTACATGTAAGGGCACAAAGGGCAAAGCGGCCACAACCCTACCTCATTTCCCTCACAATTGGAAACACATGTTAGCTGAGGATTCTAAAAGCAGGGATGGAGGGCAAGCTGCAGCAGGATCCACATGCATAACATCTTGAAGAACCACAGTTACTTTAGGGTAATTAACCATTCTTTCCTCTTTGAGTATGTGTTAGAGTGTAGGTAACTGTAAGCAGTACCCCTTCTGGATGATAAGATGAGAAGTATCAGCTGTATTAGCTGAACAGAGATTGTAGTACTGCTCTCTCAAACTTGGCATCTGCCCTGGCAGCTAAGTTCAACGAATAATGTTTGACAAAAGTCAGTGGGTTATTCCACATCACCTTGTGTGTCTCAGAAATTGGCAAGTTCCAGAATCTGGGAGAAGATGTTGCTTGAGCTCTGGTGGAATGAGCATTGATGTTTGGAACTTTACTTGAGATGTACTGTGTTACCCATTTGGAAATCCACTATGATAGCCTGGCCTTAGAAGACAGTCTGAATAGCTTGGTCCTGTCAGTGTTGTAAACTAGCATAGTGGAAATGTCCAGTGTATGTATCTTCTGTCATAAATTAGCCTGGACCTTTGGGAAGATGACAGGGAAATTGATTGATTAAGACAGAATTTCTAAGACTACCCTGGGGATGAATTTGAAGTGAGGTGTCTGCACCATCATGTTGTGTTTATGAAATGGCATGTAGGGAGGGCCAGCCATGAGTGCTTCATGCTCAGCCTCTCTCTCCTGGCTGAACTGAAAGCAACTAGGAAAATGATCTTCAGAATGAGATGATGTAAGGAACATTCTGAAAGGGGCTCAAAGGGAGGCTCCATTAGTCTCTACAGCACAATGTTGAGGTCCCTGGCAAGAGTAGGTTCTCTCACCAGTGGCTGAGTGTATAACAAATCCTTGAGGAACTTAAATACCACTGGATGGGAGAATCATAGAATATCAGGGTTAGAAGGGACCTCAGTAGATCATCTTGTCTAGCCCCCATGCAGATTTTTGCCCCAGATCCCTAAATGGCTCCCTCAAGGATTGAACTCACAACCCTGGGTTTAGTAGATTAATGCTCAAACCACTAAGCTATCCCTTCCCCCCAAGGCTAGATAGGCAGATGGCACACCAAAATCAATGCAAGGTGAACCTTAATTTAGCTGAACAAAAGGCTGGAATGTTTCAGATGCAGCAAGTAGTTAAGGAGCTATGGTACTGAATCCTGCATCGGGTCCAGGTCATATTCAACTGCCCATATCAAGAACCTTTTCCATTTTAACAAATAAGCCTTTCTGTATCAGGCTCTGCTGGACTTATAGAGCAATATCTGTCTGTGGTACTTAACCAACCAGCATTGAGGCTGTTAGATGTAGGGACTTTGGGTCTGGCATACCTAACTGTGGTGTTATGAAATCAGGTCTGGGCAGTTTGGGAGTTGAACCATGACTAGGCATTTTGTGAAGATTCTCAGTGCTGTGTAAAATCCAAATAGCAGCATTTTGTACTGGTAGTGATTTAGTCTTACTATGAATCTCAGGTCCTTTCTGTGAGCTGAGTGGATGATTGCATAGAAGTATGTGTCTTGCAAGCTGAGAACCACGAACAAGTTTTGAACCTGCTGAGGTGGAATGATGGAGGCAAGCATTTCCATCCTGAATCTGAGGTGGCATATGTATTTGTTCAGTTTCCTCTGGTCCAGGATAGAGTGAACACCCACTTTTCTTCTCTGGGATAAGGAAATTTAGGGAGTAGAAGTCTCTTCCCTGGAACCTCCTCAATGGCTTGCAAATGAAGCAATGAAATCACTTCTTTTTGTAATAGGCTTTTATGAGAAAGTTCACTGATTTATATATATATACACACACACACACACACACACACACACTTTTTTAATATCCAAATTGAAGAAGAAAAAATGGAAGGATGAAGGCTATATTTCTTCACTAATTTAGTGGTAAAGAACAAGTTTGAAGCTCTATGAAGTAAAGACATGGACACTTGCTGGGTTCCATCTTCTGGAGTAAGAAGGAACTAAGGGAGTGTCGTGGCCAGTCTGTCTTTTATGCCTGTTCCATGGAAGCACGAGGTGGCACTGGGTGCATGTGTGGCCCAAAAGGACACTGATATTCAAAAAAATCTGATCTTACACATAATAAGGCACATGGGCACCTGCAGTGGCATCCATATTGGTACATACTTGAAGAACAAGGATATACTATCATACTTACCTCTTAATTTTTCCTCATAAATAAATCCTTCTAACCCTGGATAATTTTGTTGCTCTTTTAGTATTACCCTCCATTTTTTAAATGTATGTGATATTGAGGTGGCCAAAACATAGGGTATGGCTACACTTGAGAGTTGCAGCACTGGTGGAGGCTTTCCAGCGCAGCAATTAGTAACTGTCCACACCTGCAGAGCACATCCAGCGCTGCAACTCCCTGGCTGCAGCGCTGTCTGTACACCTGGGTCTGCTTGGGGTATAACGATTGCAGCGCTGGTATTAGGAGATATCCCAGAATGCTTTTAACTAAATTACTCTCTTTGTTTTGTTATGCTGCCTCTCTTTGTTTTGTTGTGAACTCCGGGCTCCGGGAGCTGCTTATCTAAAAAACAAACACAGCTCCTGTTTGCTGTGATCAATCTGTAACTGACTGTGAACAATCAAATGAGATAACCCACTACCTTGCTGTGAATGAGGCAGGCAGGGGGATGAGTGTTTGCTTGAGGATAGAAACAGCAGGGACAGGGGAGAGAAAGGGAGTCCATTGGAGCAGCTTCTTATCTGGTCTGCAGGCTGTTTGCAGTTAAGAGTAAGGGGTCGGGAAAATTTTCTGATTTTGCAAGGCAGGGAGCTGATACACAGTGTCGGCTCCAAAAATCCACTCTCTCTCCCCCGGTCCCTGTCACACTCCACCCCACTCCCCTCTTTTGAAAAGCATGTTGCTGCCACTTGAACGCTGGGATAGCTGCCCATAATGCATCACTCCCAACAGCGCTGCAAATGCTGCAAATGCGGCCACACTGCAGCGCTGGTAGCTGTGAGTGTGGCCACACACCAGCGCTTTCCCTACACAGCTGTACGACCAGCGCTGTAACTCCCAGCGCTGCAACTCTCAAGTGTAGCCATACCCTAAGTGTAGAATATTCTAGATTCATTCTCATAGAAACTTATAAGGTAAGTCTACACTGAATCTGGGAGAGAGTCTCCCAGTCCAGATCCACAGACTTGCATTAGCAGGGCTTTTACTAGTACTTGACAGCCTTAGCTCCAGCCTTAGCCACAACATCAAAGAAATGTCTACACAGCCATTTTCAGTACACTAGCACAAGCTCAGCTAACACAAGTCTGTGGGCTTGGGCTGGGAGGCTCACTCCCAGATGCAGTGTACACAAACCCTAAGAAGTGCTTATCACCTCCCTATTGTGCAACATGATGCCTCTGTGCATACAGCTAAATGTTACATTGGTTTTTCTTTCTCCCATCCCAGACTACAAGCTCAGATCAAATCTGCTCTCCTTTATGACTTTTGTATCTTTTGATATTAGTACATTCTATGTGTTACTTTCCCATTAGTGATGTGTTTTAGATACCTTCCTCCACTTGTATTGTTTCCATTTTTCCTTGCTTAATGCCATTTTAATTTCTGCCCACATTTCTAACCTTTGTAGGCCCATTTCTATTATTTCTCTGTAATCACTGATATTCACAACACCTTCCATCACTGAAATTCACAGATAACCTGTAGTTTACCTTCACTTCCAGTTCATTAATGAAAATGTTAAATAAGAATGACTAATTCCTGCAGTATCCAAATATAAATGTCCTCTCAGCTGGATTGCATTTAATTAGTACTCTTTGTTTGAGTTTTCTGTCATTTTTCACTCCACAGTGCTCAGATCCAAGCCAATCTGAATTACATTTTGTAATAGTTAACCAAATAGGCTATTGTATCGTACACGTCAACAATCCTACTGTAATGACTGCACAGATATGAAAGGCAGGAAATACAATATTGATTCTAATAATTATTGAAGTGGACAAGCATTCTGCTAGAGCAATCAGCACATATTCAACTAAACACAAATAATATATTTTTAAAAAATTATGGACTAGATTGAACAACCTACAGTCCCATGGGCAAGCACTTTAGCAGGAATACATGTGTAAGTGCTTGATCAGATGAGTTACACTTGTATAATCTTGATCTAAATAAATCAAACATTTAAGTAATTTTCTTTCTGATGCGCTATTAATACATGGAAGCCACAAATTTTGTTGTTATTAAATATTATTTATGTTTCCCCAATATATTCTTTACTTCGGATATAATCAACAATCCAAACAAGAAGAAAACTAGTAAGGAAAACAAAAGGACGAAGAAATCCTTTTTTGCCCAATGACGGAAATGTAAATGCGGACCCCTAATATACTGTCAGAAGTAGTATAATATATTTTGTACATATTATAGGTAGCACAGGTAGTAAAGCTTGTAGTTAAGGTTGCTTGACATGTCTCAAGATCCTGTTTTCAGTTGTTCATAACTTTGTCAAACTGTAACCATTTGGGCTGAAATTTTCCATGCCAAGTTTCTGCCTCATACTGACTTGTCTTGGAAAGTTTCAGCAAAAAATGTTTGAGCCATTTTTAAGAATGAAGATAAGGAAAAAAATTGTTTTACCCATGCTAAATTAGCTATAAGAATATTTTTAAGATGCTCTAATGCCTCCATGTTCTGGAGCAGAGACTTGAAATTTGGCAGTTGCTGCTTTGCCAGGGATGTGCCTTTTGCTGTTCCTATTTAAAACTGTCTAACTATCACCAATTCACGAGCCTTTGAAAAAGTCTCAGTCTACAAATGCTCAATAGAGATTTGTCAGAGTTTTGCTGCTAAATTGTCCAAAGATTTCATCTGCACTAAGCATGATTCAGCCCCTAACAGCTTCTACATACTGACCAAACTACATGTGTGCCATCCCTACAATGACTGAACATACTCCCATCTGGTGATGTAGAGGGCTGAGCAAGATTTTCCATGCAATCGATGCTCTGTACTGATCAGTGCTGGACACCAGAAGTGAGAGCAGGGAGACTGTCTCTCCTGTGCTCTCAGTGATCCCCTGCTGGTGCCCAAGCAGCCACAAGGAGGAGGAAACAGCCTGACTTAAAACACAGAAGAATGAGAAATGGGAGATGGGATGTGGATGTTGGGTTATAACTGTCAGAGGTCAGGGAGAAGCAAACGGGGAGGGGAAAGCAGTGGTTGACAGGAGGCACTGGTGGGGACAGCAGAGTATTTTGAGAAATAAACTGCAAAATATAATCTACTTTCCCCCATCCAACTTTCTTCTGTGAAATATTACTCATATTTATTTGCAGAATTACTGAATTCTTTGCAAAAGAGATTTTTAAGGGTTTGAAGAAGTCAACAGTGGCCACAATCATATATTTGTTACAAATCTACTTGTCTTTTAACACATTTATTAAAATGGCACTCACTAATACCAGATCTAAGTAATTACAGAATTTGGAGCAGTGGTCTCCAACCTTTTTAAACACAAGATCACTTTTTGAATTTAAGTGCAACCCAGGATCTACCTGAAAGAAAATGTAGAAATAACAGTAATCACACAAACCCAAATACCCTTGCCCTGCCCCCTGCTCTGCCCCTTCCCCAAGGCTATGCCCCGGCTCCGCCCCTTCTCTGAGGCCCCACCCCACTCACTCCATCCCCCCTCCCTTCGTCACTTGTTCTCCCTCATCCTCACTCACTTTCACCAGGCTGGGACAGGGGTTGGGGTGTGGGAGGGGATGTGGGATCTGGGATGGGGCCAAGGGGTTGGGAGTGTGGGAGAGGTTCCAGGGTGAACCTAGGGTAGGGGGTTAGGATGCAGGATGGAGTACAGGCTGGGGCAGGAGGTTGGGACGCAGGAGGGGGTGCAGGGGGTGCAGTGCAGGAGGGGGCTCAGGGCTGGGACCAGGGTTGGGGTGCAGAGTGCAGGCTCTGAGAGGGAGTTTGGGTGCAGGGGGGCTCAGGGCTGGGGTAGTGGGTTGGGGTGCAAGAGGGGGTTCAGGGCTGGGGCAGGGGTTGGAGTGCAGGAGGGGGGTGAGGTGCAGGCTCCAGCTGAGTGCCGCTTACCTCAGGTGGCAGTGCAGCGGGGCTAAAGCAGGCTCCCAGCTTGCCCTGGCCCTGTGCTGCTCCCAGAAGTGGCTGGCATGTTCAGCAGTGGCTCCTGGTGGGGGATGGGCAGGTGGCTCCGCACGCTGCCCCCGTCCACAGAAACCACCCCCGCAGCTCCCATTGGCCACAGTTCCCTGTTCCCAGCCAATAGGAGCGGTGGGAGTGGTGCCGAGGGTGAGAGCAGCGTGCTGAGACCCTTTGCCCCTTCCTCCCCCCAGGAGCCGCTGCCAGACATGCAGGACACTTCTGGGAGTGGCACGGAGCCAGGGCAGGCAGGAAGCCTGCCTTAGCCCTGCTGCACCACTGGACTGTTAGCGACCTATCTCCCAGTTTGGCTGCAGGAGGGTTGGCAACTGTACTCTGTGACCGAGATTGACTGTCAGAGGTTCCACAATTGACCAACTGATCGCGATCTACCGATTGGTGACCACTGATTTAGAGCCTTTTACTTCTAATGTAGGTCACTGGTTGCTATTTAACTCAAGATGGCTGTGGTGGTGGTGTCCAAGAACTATCCCTGATTTCTCCCTCATGTGATCAGAAGTTGTTCATGGCAGCTCCTTCTGACTCCCTCCCTTTGATCCCCACACCCTATGTAGTAGGGAGAGAGAGAGAGGGAACAATGGGAGTAAAGACCCCATTCTGGATTGGATTAAGCCTTGGGTCTGTGCTAGATGTACAAAGAATGAATTCACTCTATATACTAAAGGCTCTCTCACAGCTGAGATTACATTATATAAACTCAAAAAGTGTTACAAAATTATCTTCTTTAGTATTACATAAACAAAAGCATATACAATGCAATACACTACTGAATTTAACTATTTCCACAAACAATCCTATTGTAGTCTATAAATTTAAATGTTTCAATATTTTTATAATTATGTATTAAAAATCAACACTTTAACTTTGGCTCCTAAAGTAAACACATAGAAACATGATCTTAAATTAGGACAGCAACAGCTGAGAATGTCATACAAATAGATGGAAGATAATCTGAACAGATCCAAAAACTGTCAGTACAAAAAACTCTCTCTTTTTATTACAATACCTATATCAAAACAAATCAAAAGCACTTTTCATAACTTACCTTAGAGATCTGAAACAACACAGACAGCTGAATTAACTATAATCAGTCTCCTCCCAAGATGCAACATGTAACTTTTCTACCACTTTCAGATCTGGAGTGGAAGATATTTTAGGCCTGGATAAATATCACTGAAAGAAAATTCGTTCCCATGTTTGGCTATGTCTTACATTCCATCTCCTTTCACTGGCAACACAGACACAGCTAATTTTAATCTGTGACATAGACATGACAGTTAAAATTGTTTAGGCACTTACTCCAACACACTGCACTAACTGTTCCAGCATAAAAAATTTCTGATGTACAATAAAAGGGCCCAACCCTAATAGGTCCAGGGCACCAAAAATTCCCAGTTACTCAGCACCTTGCAAGATTAAAATCAGAGGATTACTAAAATCTTTAGCTTCCTATAACATCCATTGCTAATTTAAAGAAAATATATATTCAGACTGCATACATAATTTCCAATGGAAATCTAATAATCTATTCAGTAAAATCTTTATTAATGTTAACAATTTCCTAATTATAATACATCTTTTATAAATATTAGTAATTAATATAATTAAAACAGCACAACAGTGGCTAAGTTTTCTTACCACTTACATATGAAATATGAAAATGTATACCACAATCTTTGTTTAAAACAAGGTAAGGGATGCAGGTGCAAGCCTTAAAACTACATGTTTAGTGATGAAGTTATGCTAACATTATGTTACACTCGTAAGTGTAATTTTATATTAAAGTTTTAAATGTAAAATCTAGAATTCTGGCTTTGCATTGCTTATATTAGCCTGATTATGCAAATACTAACCCTCAAACTCTGTTTTTATTCATGATACTTTGGATAAAATCAGTGTTGGTAGCTGTTTACATTTTAAAATACATTAAGATATATATCTGAAAGATTTGTAGAAGATTAAAAGCTATGTAAACATTTGTTATGTGAAGCACTGTAATCATTATCCATATGTTTTATATGCTTGCACCATTTTATTTCTCATAGTACTATGTATTTCCTTATTTTAAACTATGCATTCACATTGTAGCCTGCTTTAAAAATTGAAGGTCTTATCAGACATCCAAAAGCTTCAGATAATAAATTTAGGACTGACACAGTCCCAGTTAATGACAGAGTTATGAAATACTCAGTTCCTTTTATGAATTCTCTGACCATTAATCCTTCATCAACTTCCGTTTGGAATACACAACACCAGAGTTCATTTACACACAGAAACTAAATCATGAATGTATGACAAATACTGCAAAATATATTTTTCAAAATCTAAGATTTCTAAATAAAATATTGTAGGGGCAAGGTTGCGGAAGATTGGCAAGGAGCTCAGTCCGGACCGAGTATGTGATTGAATGTGGGTGGAAGATGCAGGCCATTCAGTGAACTTTGCCTGATACACCTTGCTATCAGGTTTAGTACAGTTCAGCATATTTTTGTCTGTAAATACGTTAGTTTAGATAATATGTACAATTTATGAATGTAACGAATGCAGCCAGCTCAGGGTACGTCTACACTACGGGATTATTCCGAACTTACATAAACCGGTTTAGTAAAACAGATTGTATAAAATCGAGTGCACACAGCCACACTAAGCACATTAAATCGGTGGTGTGCGTCCACGGTCCGAGGCTAGCGTCGATTTCTGGAGCGTTGCACTGTGGGTAGCTATTCCGTAGCTATCCTGTAGTTCCCGCAGTCTCCCCCGCCCCTTGGAATTCTGGGTTGAGATCCCAGTGCCTGATGGGGCAAAAATCATTGTCGCGGGTGGTTCTGGGTAAATGTCGTCAGTCATTTCTTCCTCCGGGGAAGCAACGGCAGACAATCATTTCGCGCCCTTTTTCCCTGGATTGCCCTGGCAGATGCCATAGCATGGCAACCATGGAGCCTGTTTTGCCTCTTGTCACTGTCACCGTATGTGTACTAGATGCCGCTGACAGAGGCGATTCAGCAGCGCTACACAGCAGCATTCATTTGCTTTTGCATGATAGCAGAGATGGTTATCAGCCGTTCTGTACCATCTACCATGCCATTGTAAATTGGCAATGAGATGACGGTTACCAGTCCTTTTGTGCTGCACCATCTGCTGCTGTCATAGGTGCCCCTGGCTGAGATCGGCCGGGGGCGCAAAAGACAAAAATGGGAATGACTCCCCGAGTCAGTCCCTCCTTTATGGTATCTAAAAATAGAATCAGTCCTGCCTAGAATATGGGGCAAGTGTACTAGAGAACCAGTGTATCAGAGAACCAGAGAGCACAGCCGCTCTGTGTCAGACCCCGCAGAAATTATGAGCTGTATGCCATTCACAGGGGGTGCCCCTGCAACAACCCCGCCTGTTGATTCCCTCCTCCCCCAGCCTTCCTGGCCTACCATTGCAGTGTCCCCCATTTGTGTGATGAAGTAATAAAGAATCCAGGAATAAGAAACAGTGACTTGTTACTGAGACAAAATGAGGGGAAGGCAGCCTCCAGCTGCTATGATAGTCCAGACAGGACATTAAGCAGTGTGGGGGAGAGGAGCCCAGCATCCCACTGCTATGATAGTCCAGGCAGAACAGAATCTTTTCTTTACACATGAAGGGCGGGGGCTGATGGAGCTCAGCCCCCTGTTGCTATGATGTAGATGGTTACCAGCCGTTCTGTACCATCTACTGGGAATGTTCAGGATTTTTTTACCCAGGTGCCCCCGGCCGACCTCACCGGAGGCCAGCCAGGAGCACTCACGGGCTGATGATGAGGACGGATAGCAGTCTGTAGCGGGGTGGACCCCGCTCCAGCCCGGAGGGGTTTAAAAAGTGGCCTGGCAGGGCTTGAGAAGACAGCCTTTAGCCTGGGCTGATTGGGGAAGTGGCTGCAGGTGAGGCCACACCCCAAACTGAGCCACAGGCCTTATAAAAAGGCCAGGGAAGCCAGGAGCCAGACAGTCTCTCTCTGGCTATAGAGAGAGATGGGCCTGGCTGCTTAGGGCTTGAGACTAGATACCTGAGTGCAGCAGGGCTGGGGAAGGCTGAGGAGCCGGGGAGCTCCAGCCTAGAAAGCCCCAGGCTGCGGCCTAGCAGTGGGCCAAAGGTACTGGGGGTTGCAGAGGGCAACCTAGGGGTAGGCCAAGGCAGCAGGTCCAAACCCAACTTTGCCTGTGATGAGTAGGCTGATACTGCAGTCTGTCCCAGAGTGTGGGGCTAGACAATGACTGATAGTAGCCACATACTGAGGCAAGGTGGGGCTAGAGGGTAGGAGTTCCCCAAGGAGGGGAGACCCAGAGAGACAGGGGTTACTGCTAGGGGGCAGCACCCCATGTAAGAGAGCACCGGGTCCAGGGAGGGACACGGGGGGCCTGAAGACAGGTGGATCACCAGCCTGCAGAGGGCGCTCCAGTGCTGCAGAGAGCTAATTCCCCAGAGCAACCAGCAGGAGGCGCCGCGGGGGTGAGTCTGACCCTGTTACACAGTCCTACTGCACTGCACCATCTGCCACAAGGCTGATGATGACAATGGATATCAGACATATTGTACCATCAGCCACCAAGGAGGGGGGGCGAGGATGCTGCAGTTGACTGCTGCAGCATCGCGTCTATCAGCAGCATTCAGTAAACATAGGGTGACATTTAAAAGAGTCAAGAGAGGATTTTTTTCCCTTTTACTTCTGGGGGTGGGTGAGGGGGGTAAATTGACGAGCTATGCCCTGAACCACCGCGGACAATGTGTTTGACACTACAGGCATTGGGAGCTCAGCCAAGAATGCAAATGCTTTTCGGAGACTGCAGGAACTGTGGGATAGCTTGAGTCCTCAATCCCCCCTCCCTCCCTCCATAAGCGTCCATTTGATTCTTTGGCTTTCCGTTACGTTTGTCACGCAGCAGTGTGCTGAGTCCCTGCTGTGGCCTCTGTCTGGAGATTTTTTAAAAATGCTTTGGAATTTCGTCTTCTGTAACGGAGCTCTGATAGAACAGATTTGCCTGCCCATACAGCGATCACATCCGTACGGTCCATGCTGGAGCTCTTTTTGGATTTTGATTTCGGACTGCATCGCCACCCGTGGTGATCGGAGCTCCATGCTGGGCAAACAGGAAATGATATTCAAAAGTTCGCGGGGCTTTTCCTGTCTACCTGGCCACTGCATCCAAGTTCAGATTGCTGTCCAGAGCTGTTAGTGGTGCACTGTGGGATACCACCCGGAGGCCAATACCATTGATTTGCGGCCACACTAACCCTAATCCGATATGGTAATGCCGATATTAGTGCTACTCCTCTCGTTAGGGAGGAGTACAGAAACCGGTTTAAAAAGCCCTTTATATCGATATAAAGGGCCTCTTAGTGTGGACGGGTGTGGTGTTAAATCGGTTTAACGCTCCTAAAACCGGTTTAAACGCGTAGTGTAGACCAGGCCTCAGTAAAGCCTTGCTTATTATTCTCGGGCTGAGTGTCATTCTTTCACCGGTATCTCGGCCCCCCTTGTGGGCACAATTGGCGTCACAAACAGGATACCGGTGGAAGGATGCTTCTTTGGGGAAGGAAGGATAAGGGGGAGGGAGAGAGCCGCATCCCCGAGTGGCTCGCCACGGGACGGTTGTCAACAGTGGCTTGCAAGCTGGCGGGGTTGGTTGCACCCGCCGCATGGCCGGAGCTTGAGAAGGAGCCGGGGGTCACCCCAGTTAGGCTGGAGGAACTGATATCCAAGCTGGATAAAGCAGGACCCGCAGAGCATAAAGCAGCGGGAAACTTGGGATGGGTTTTCCTGACCACGCTCCACGCGGCGGACAAGGTGCTGCTGGTTCAGCGCCAGAGGATAGGACGGTTAGAGGCTGATCTGCAGCAAGCGAATGAGGCCCGTTCACTGACCCAGGAAGTTATTACTGGCACAGCCAAACGGTCCGAGCGCTTAGAGCACCGATGCGCGGTCATGATGGCTTGCATTGCGAACCACTGGCGACTGAAGGGAGGGCGGCAGGATGTGCGTCCCCTTGCCGTACGCGCGCTGGTACGCAAAACTTATTGGGACCCAAAGACTTGGGATGGGGACATTTGGGAGACAAATGAGGATGAGTCCCCCGGGGAGGGGGATGGCAGGAAGATGGGGCTTTACCTGCAGCTGCGACCCGTTGTCAAGGTGCGATATGAAGGAGCACACAGGGAAGGCCTTGACAACATGGTGGGGAGGGAGTCCATCTGGGAATTTAAGTCCTCTGAGATACATGACTTCGTGCAGCGTTTCAAGCAGCGTCCCAAAGAATCATTGCTGGCTTGCCTGCTGCGGCTGTGGGATGAGGGGGCGGATGCGATTACCTTTACTTCCGCGGAGTTAGGCAGAATGGCCTCGCTGACCAGGGACCCCCTCCTCTGTAGGAATCTTAAGGCAGGGGCCGCTGCGGAGACGAACTTTCCGTTTTCCTCCCTTATGTCATGGTTAACCATGGCTATCAAAACGATCTGGAGTTCGCTCGCAAACATGGATGATGAGTTAGAGCAGTGGACTTCTATCCCAGAGGGGGTTAGCCAGCTCCAACAATTGGGAATGCTCACCGGCATATTTGCCGAGGACTTTGAAGGGCCTGATGCTGTGGAGCTGACTCACACCATCTGTACCCGGCTTCTGCGGAATGCCCCCTCACACCTGAAGGCAATGATCCTCCTGATGGTTTGGGGGGGCCATAGGGATGGTGGGAGATGCGGCGCAGCTCATGATGCAATTAACAGAAATTGATGGTATGATGAAAACCACCAAGCCATGGCAGGTGAATGTGAAGCAAAAGGAGAGGGTTAGCTGCAATACTATGTTCAAAGACTTGCTGAAGGCGAGGGTCCCCTTAGAAGAAGTAGATGGGAAAACCAGTGCTCAGCTGTTAAGATGCTGGTTACAGCTCAAGCAGGAACAGCGTACCAAGGAAAAAGGGGGAGGCCCGAGTAAAGAGGGCCCCCAAAACAAGGCGGCTGCCCCCCCTCAGAGACCCCAGCCGTCTGCCCCACCAGAAGCTACCCGCCCAATATTGACGGGGTGGTGGGTCCCCCTCACCCCCCATCTTGGAGGTAAGACGGTTTGTAGTGGGGGACCACCGTCCTTATGTTCCAGTAGACATCTACTGGCCTAGCCGGGGGGCAACAACAAGTGATGGTCCTTGTGGACACCGGAGCAGAGGTGACTATACTGCATGGCACCCCACCCCGTCGAGGCCAGTCGGTATTGGAGAGTGGCCTCAGAGGGGCGGATGTTCGGGCCACGCCAATGCAGTTAAGGCTGGCCATCGGGAAAGCCCCCCCCCATGCAAGTCACCATCTTAATCGCCCCCATTCACGAATACATATTGGGCATAGACCTCCTCCGAGGGCAGACCATAGACACTCAGTGGGGACCCTTTTCCTTTGGGCACCTGCTGAATGTCCGAGCGGCTGTAACCATGCTGCATGGGCATCCGTGGTGGGACCCCGTAGTGCTTCCAACCCCTACCATGGTAGTCAATTCCAAACAGTATCGGATACCTGGTGGGCACGAGGAAATAACCGCCACTGTTAAGGGATTGCTCCAGGAGGACATCATTCGCCCTGCCATGAGCATGTTCAACAGCCCCATTTGGCCAGTCCGCAAAAAGGACGGAACCTGGTGCATGACGGTTGACTACCGCAATCTGAACAGGGTAACCCCAACCCTAACAGCAACGGTTCCCGACGTGGTCTCCATCATGGAGCGTCTTGCGACATGAGTGGGGCAGTGGCATGTGGTGGTAGACTTGGCAAATGCCTTCTTTCCCATCACAATTGCCCCGCATCCAGGGGGACATGCAAACCTATCCCGCAACAAAAGTGCAGCTGGAAATAGGAGGCCATGCTGAGATGTACCAGCTCACCTTAGCAGCCACTCTGGCCTACCCAGTGATACTGGGATAGGATTGGAGATGGTTTGAGGAGCTCCCACAGCAGTGGGGAAAAGGCCCCTTGATTAAGACCAGCTCAGACCCCAAAATGAGGGGGATTATGGGCTAGGATAAGGTGGAAGAATACCAACTCGACAGCATGCTAGCTCAGAGATGCCCAAAGAACTAAGCGTCGGTTGACTAATAGAAAATGAGGACTTCATACGGGAATATTGAGAGGACCAGATTCTGAGCCAGGCCTGGGAGCAAGTTAGCATCCCCAACAGGAGGGCAAAGTCCAATGGTCAAAGCAGTGGCCCCCTTCAAGCTCTGGAATGAGTGGCTCTACTAGGTGACAAGAGATCTCCCCAGCCCTGAGAGATATGGCAACAGCTACTGGTGCACAGAAAGTTCCACCATAGGCTTCTCTACCTGGCCCACTTGGTGCCATGTGCAGAGCACTTGGGGAGGGAAAAGATGTTGGAGAGTGTGGCCCTTAGGTTCTTCTGGACAGGGATCCACAAAGAGGTCTGCGATTTCTGTGCCTCATGCCCCAAATGCTAACTGGCAAGATCCAAAGGTATGCCAAAAGCCCTCCTGATTCCGTTCCCAGTGGTGGGCATACCCTTCGAACAAGCAGGGATGGATCTAGTGGGTCCCCTTGAAAAGAACATGTCAGGATACCATCACACATTAGTGATAGTCAATTATGCCATGCACTGCAAATGCTCCACCATAACAAATGGACTCATGAAGGTCTTCACAAGGGTCAGAAGACCAAAAGAAAATATTGACAGACCAGGGGTCCAACTTCTCATCTAAACTAATGCAGTAGCTGTACAAATCACTAAACATTCAGACCCTCAAGATCTCCATCTACCATCCACAGACAGATGGGCTGGTGGAGTGATTCAACGGGATTCTGAAGACCATGTTGAGAAAGTTTGTTGATTCAGACCCCCAGCACTGGGACCAACTACTATCATCATTACTGTTTTCCATAGAGGAGGTCCCCTAAGCCTCCACCAGGTTGTCTCCCTTTGAGCTTCTTTATGGGAGACAGCACAGGGGGATTTTTGACCTCCTCTGGGAAGCCTGGGAAGAACAAGAGTCCTGGGCTCAGTGTCGTACGTGCTTCAACTGCGAGAGAGACTGAAAACGCTAAGGGGCTTCACCAAGAAAAACCTTTTGAAAACCCAGCAAACACAGAAACGCACCTACAACTAGGGAGCCCAATTGCAAACTTCTGAGCCAGGTGATAGGATGCTGTTGCTACTCCTGACCTCCAAGTCTAAACTACTGGCCCAGTGGCAGGGCCCATTCAAAGTGATGAGGAAGGTTGGTCCAGTTGACTATGAGATTCAACAGCCTGGGAGGAAGAAGGAAATGCAGATTTATGATGTCAACATTGAGCCTTCCAGGCCTTCAGAAGGACTTATGATAGTCCAGTACCCCCTAGAACCTTGGCCACAGGCTCTCATCACTAGGTGGTACAGCCTGGCAACCAACCTCCTGAAAGGGGCTAAGCAGGGTTTTCCCTTCAATTACAGCTCCAGACTATGGGCAGGAATGGGGCTGGGCAACACAAATGGAAGCAGGCAGACTGTATCTCTATGCTCTCAGCGATTCTCGCTCCCTCCCCCCCCCCCCCCGGGGCCCAGGCAATGTGGAGGAGGCAGCTGCCTGATTCAAATGCAGTAAATCTGCAAATTAGCCTGGGGGTGGGGGTAAAGATTGAGGGTGGGGTGAGGGGAGAGGAATGGGAAACTGGAATTGAGAACTGGGGTGGGGTTGAGATTGGAATTGAAGGGATAGAGAGACTGGGATTAAGAGCTGGAGCAGGGGGACAGGAGGCTAGGAGCCAGGAAGTGGGGGGAAGACTAAGATTGGATGAGGACCTAGGGAGAGAGTGGAACTGGTTGGGCAGGGAAATTGAACTTAGAACCAGTGGGATAGGGAAAAGAAGATGTGGGGGGAGAAGACAGATCTGATGAGGAGTCAGGGTGTGGGGAACATCTGGGACTGGCTGGACAAAGAGACTGGGACAAGAAGCTAGATAAGGCAGGGACAACAACCCTGGAATTGGACAAGGAACACAGGGAGGGAGACTGCGGATGGGAACCAGTGGCAATGGAGAACATAGGCTGAGGCAGACAGACAAAGTGAATGAAGAGCTAGGAGGGAGGGAAACTGGGAATGAAGAGCTAGGAGGCTTGGCAAGTAGATTGCAACTGGTAGGAGAAGCCTGAGAAGTGGACATAGGGACTGGGTAAGTAATGAGAATGGGACTTGTATGAGAAGCCAAGGGTGGAAGAGAGATAGGACAGGAACAGGGAAAGGTTGGAGATGATGGGGCAAAAGGGGTCACCTTTGGAGAGAACAGGTAGAAGAGTTTGTGCTTGCTAGAACACAGTCCCCTCCAGATCCTGGAATGGAACCTAAGTTTCATGTGTCATCATTCCTCTGCCATCAGCAAATATCTGTGAAATCACTGGTAAAATATCCCATCCTCCTCTAGGACTAGTCCACGTAGAGGGTGACAAACTGCTACTGTTATCAGTTAATCCCTTAGCTCAAATGGTAGAAGTCTGTACAGTGAATCTAAGGATTCTAACCCTGATGATAATCCATGTGGATGTCATTTGATGCCACATGTTGGAATTTCTATTTTCTGACTTCTTTTTTTTAAAAAACTGAGAAAATTATATTAAAATGTATTAAAATAATGTTACTAAGGTTGCAAAGTCAAGCACTTATGTGTTAGGAAATGCCAAAATTAAGACTGCCTGTGCTATATTCTAGATTTTTAAAAGAAAAAGATATGGTACATTAAACATTATTTTCATGCTCCTTTCTAAAAGTTTTGTTTAGAAAATCTTCTGTAAACAATTCTTGGTTTTAGCAGATGACACCAGATTCTCGTCTGCAAAAGACCTACTTCATATTTAATACAACATAAGTGTGTCTTTCACATTTTGTTCTTCATTATTATTTTTCGTCCTTCGTGCCTAATCCTGGTCCCATGTAAATCAATAATAAAAGTCCCACCAAGAAAGGCAGCAAGATCTGGCCCTTTTAGATACATCTGATTTTTTAAAGTTTATTCTTTAGAAATATAGATGTGTGCTTTAGCCAATAAAAAGGATGATTTGCATGTTCAATAACCCCGTACAGATTTACTTTAAATTGATGCATATTAGTATAATATTGACAAACCAAATTTTTGTTTAATGTTAATTAATGGTGCTCAGATCAATAAACTAAACCATAAAAAATTTGGAAATACAAAGTTAAGGATTAAAAATAATTAACAAGTCAAAAAGTCTAGATAATACTTAGTCATACCATGAGTGCCGGGGACTGGACTAGGTAACCTCTCGAGGTCCCTTTCAGTCCTATGATTCTATGAATTCAAGCACTGTCAAGTTAGGAAATGCCAGAACGAACATTATTCATGCAACCTTATTTTGTCCCCCTTGTGAGTATGCATTACGATACAGTCTAAGTAAATTATCCCATATTTTCCCCACAAGACCCATGCGTCATTCAGTGCACAGGATGATCTGCTCTGGGAATGAATTAAAGTTGTGTAGTGAAAGAGTCTGTTGTGTGTAGGACCCCCTGCCTCATTTGTTGCAGAAATTGGAAAGACTGCAGTGAATGAAGCAGTGCATTTCAGGAAAAGAAAGGATGGTCTTGTGGTTAGTTGCCCTGGAGACTTTGATTCTATCCCTTCCTCTGCCACCAAGTTTCCATGTAATGCTGGGCAAGTCTCTTACACCAGACTTTTCACAAGTACTATGTATGCATGTAATTCAAGGCTGCATCATAATGCCAAATAAAGGTTGCATGGGCAACATGCATTCTGGCATTTCTGAACTTGAGAATGCTTGACTTTGCAACCTTTTAATCCTTTTTAATTCTTAACTTTGTACATCCTAATTTTGTATGGCTTAGTTTCTTGATGAACACAAAGTTAACTAATATTAAATAAAGCTTTGTTTGTGAATTTCCTTCATTTTAATACAAAAAATCATTTATATGTTATTTAAATAACTAAGCACTTGCCACATTTGCTGTTTTCTATACATATTTTATAGATGTTATTTTTGTGAAGCTCCATATTTCATTTCTCATTGCCATGTTGCACAACATACGTAAAAGTAATTAATTTACACTTTATTCTAACAAAGCATTTTAGTCTTCTTAAAGACTTTTTTTTTAAACTATGTACAGAAAACAGAGTAGGGACTATTATCTATAGTTCTCCACTTTTTAAGAAAGGTACATATTCAGAAAACCATAGCCCCCGAATTGTAAGAAGCATATACATGAAAAGGAACTGTAATTTTGTATCTTACTTTCATGTAACCTGTAGCAGGGTGGTTACCCCACTTCTACCCTGACGGGCTTAAAACAGCCCTGGGGGAAGGTTGTGGCTGGGAGCTGCTAAGCTGGGCTGATTGGGAAGTGGCTGCAGCTGGGCCACGCCCCAGTCAGGCCACAGTTGGCCTGTATCAAGAGGCTGGGAGCCAAGAGCTCAACAGTCTCCCTCTGCCTGTAGAGGGAAAAGGGCCTGGCTGCAGGGAGCTGGAGACAAAGTACCTGAGTGGAGCAGGGCTGGGGAAAGGCTGAGGAGCTGGGGAGCTCCAGCCTGGAAAGCCCCAGGCTGCAGCCTAGCATTGGGCTAAAAGGTACTGGGGGTTGCAGAGGGCAGGGGTAGGCCAAGGCAGCAGGTCCAAACCCAACCTTGCCAGTGATGAGTAGGCTGATACTGCAGTCTGCCCCAGGGTGCGGGGGCTAGACAATGACTGGCAGTAGCCTGATACTGAGGCAAGGTGGGACTAGTGGGTGGGGGTTTGCCAGGGAGGGGAGACCCTAAGACTGAGGGAATTACTGCTAGGGAGCAGCACCCCAGGTTCAAGGGCACTGGGTCTGGGAGGGTCACAGGGGCCAAAGGACAGGTGGGTCACCAGCCTGCAGAGGGCGCTCCGAAGCTGGAACGAGCTAATGCCCTGAGGATGACCAGCAGGAGGCGTCGCAGGGGCAAGTCCGCACATCTACATAACCCTTTTTGAGGAAAGTAACACACAATTGCAGCTTAAAAAGAAACAGTGTAATTTACCATCATATAAACCCAAAGGAGCATAGCAGGAGCTTATCAAAATATAGTATGCTTTCATTACACTTCTTCATCTTACCCTTCTCTGTAATAATGTTATGGTAGTCTGAGGTAAATTAGTTATCAAAGATAGCCACTGCTATGACAACTAGCTCAATACTGACTCTTCCCAAATATGTAAATGACCAAGCAGGAGGGAATGATAATTGGTTGATTATCTCTGATGTCACAATGCTACAGCTTGGGCTGCATCAGTTTGGCAACAAATTTTCATGATGCAGGGCAACATAAGGCTTTTCAGGGGCTCTGTTTTCTCTAAATTTTCATTAAAAAACAACATACAGAACAAAAAGAACATATTGGAGATTATTGCACATACATAGTACTTAGTGGATGAAATTTCATTCAAATTTCTCATGGAATGTTAATAAATGTTCTGAATAAAAGTGACAAACTGAGGTACAGACCCTGTAAAACAGAAAAAGATGACACAACCTCAGCTAAGGCTAACTGCAAGACCATAATACATTACATGTATTTTGTCTCAAAGTAATGCTATTCTTCTCACTGAAATCACTTTCCTTGTATTTTCCACTTTTCACCTTTCATTTTCTGAGACCAATCATGCAATACTTCATGACTTTCACACTAAGGAAATTGGAATTAATCTTGGAGAATTACCATTATTACAAAATTTACAATGGTGATCTGGAACTTAATTTTTATTTTTGGATAACC
The DNA here is from genome assembly GCF_020497125.1 of Mauremys mutica. Lineage (NCBI taxonomy): Eukaryota > Metazoa > Chordata > Testudines > Geoemydidae > Mauremys > Mauremys mutica. Next base: position 322,740,118 of record NC_059072.1, read on the forward strand.
ACCACACTACAAGTATCACCTAATAAAAGTGTTTAGCAAACAAAATGTAACTCTAACACATTCATATAATTAACAGTAATACAAACTAATAAGTAATATCAAATTCTTGGACAATAAAATTAAGGGAATACTTATTATGTATTTTTAATATTGAGTATGACTCAAAATATTTTAATATTAAAAAGTGACTGACACTTTCAGCGATCAGAAAAGTATTATATTTGTCTTTCAGTGTGAATGCCATGGAAAGGAATAGAGAATCCATGGGAAGTAGGATTGAGCCTGGAGTGTTTAATTTGAGGGTGGTAGCACGTTGTTATTGTTTGTTGGAATTTTTTGTTTTGTTTTAGTAAAGACGATCTCATGGAGGTAAATTTAGACCAACTGCAGCTGGTGTGTACACTATTTGGAACAGGATAAGAGAAGCCAACTGTTCATAGAAACATGTTTCAAGATGTAGGTTTTCCTCAGATTCTGGTTTTGAATCTCCTGTACAGCACTTATGAATCCTTTGATTCAAAAGACAGAAACATGAAGAGATTTCAGAATGCATTTAAGCAGATAGCTATTTAAATAAATACCAATGAAAAATCAGAATTAGTTTAAAATCAATGACTCTTGAAAGAGTCTATTATGAGACTAAAGTGTCTACAGACTACTTTCTTTTTTTCAAAGGTGAATGCACTAATGTTTCCTGGATTTCATTATGACTGTATTACATACACGCACGCGCGCACACACACTTACTTTACAAACTGAATTGTTTTCCCAGTTAAAAAATGACCTTATGAAAAGCCATTTTCATTTCACTTTTAGGTGCAGTTTACACACATCATGTTTACTTCCCGACTGCTTCAAGTAATTTAAAAAAACATGCAAAACAAAGTGGCACAAACACAAAACATTCCATCTGTAGCATGTGTCTTTTACTAAAGTTATAGTTGCTTAGGCCAAGGCTAAATATAGCAGACAAATAAATTCTCTTCCCCTTAAACTCCTGTTTACAAAATTCCAATTCAATATTACACATGGGAGTTCTCTCAGCATACAAAAATACAGTAAGTTGTGTCTATGTAGAGACAAAATTTCTCCCCAAATTCCTTTGTCTGTTACTTTTCCCTAGCTCCTGACATTTGAAAGGGGCTGGCATGTTCAGCCTCTGACCTGGTACTCTTGTTTAGTTGTAATACTTGTACTCCTGCTAGTGTTACACTCCAAGGAACTGATTTTAATTTATACTAACACACCCTTGTAAAGGGTTTTAGGGTAACTGAAAACCCAGCCCTAAAACACAAGGTGTAGAATGAGAATTTAAATATGCTTACTGACATTGTTTTGAATATGATGCCAAAGTGTTGTGTGTGTATATAAAGCACTGAAGTAATAAAAAAGAAGAGTGATGATTATGCCATCTTTGTGGATGAATTATAGAATAAGTATTCAGTTGCAGTTTGAATGATTTTTTTTTAAAACAATCTTGGCTGCTTTTGACATCTCTTAATGATAGAGATTATATGCTAACATTATATATTTAAATTTCTAGCTATGTGGAGTTGTTTAGATGTTTTATAGATATTCATTTAAAAAATTATTATGGTTTGAATATGATACTGGATTTTTGTTTATCATGAAACATTATTAGTAGTAAATCTTACACAGGTAGAAGTTTTCAAAATTTTACTATTAGATTACTTAGACTGAGGTATAAGTGTCACAGCATAACTTCATCGTTTTATTTTTTCTCAACATTGTTAGGGAAGAAAATATATTGATTAAATATTAGGACAACAGAGTATTTATTTTTTTAAGAAAATTTTGTCAGGCTAAATCTTCAAACAGGAGAGCTTGAACTATTTAAATGGAGATTATTAAACACCTCAGCCTTGGGCCATCATGTTGAGCCTTGGGCCTTCACTGTGGCGCTAACACCCTCCCAAGGGTACAACACAATTCCAGTGGTAGTCAATCACCTGATGAAGATGGCACATTTTATATTCTGTCATGACCTTCCCACTGCCCAGGAAACAGCCCATCTGTTCCAACACAATGTGGGCAACCATTGAAGGTGAAAGACAAGTGTTGTATCCAACCAGGAGTCCCAGTTCGTTTCCCACTTTTAGCAGGAATTTCTCTGCCTCCTGGGCAGCAAACCTTGAAGTTGAGGGCCTATCACCCTGGTACTAATGGTCAGGCAAAGAGAGTAAATGAGGTACTGGAACAATACCTACTCTGCTTTCTAAACTACCACCAGGATGATTAACTAGCACTCATTTTCCCATGTAGAATTTACATTCAACAACTCCATACACACCGCAAACTCAGCAGATCACTTTCTTAGCAAATTATGGATTCCACCCTCGGTATTACTCCAAAATCCCACTAGATTTGCCAATGCTCTCCATTGCTGACCTCACTGCCAGGGGCGGCTCTAGCCATTTCGCCGCCCCAAGCACGGCGGCGGGAGGTCCACCGGAGCCGCCTGCCGCCCTCCCGGGACCGGCAGAGCGCCCTCTGCGGCATGCCGCCCCAAGCACGCGCTTGGCGTGCTGGGGTCTGGAGCCACCCCTGCTCACTGCACGTATCCACCAAGTACAAGTGAATCTCGGAGTTAGAACACCAGAGTTATGTACTAACCAGTCAACCACACACCACATTTGGAACCAGAAGTACACAATCAGGCAGCTGCAGAGACCAAAAAAGAAAGAAAAAGCAAATACAGTACAGTACTGTGTTAAATGTAAACTACTAAAAAAATAAAGGGAAAGCAGAATTTTTCTTCTGCATAATAAAGTTTCAAAGCTGTATTAAGTCAATGTTCAGTTGTAAACTTTTGAAAGAACAATCAATGTTTTGTTCAGGGTTACAAACATTTCATAGTTACGAACAACCTCCATTCCTGAGATGTTCGTAACTCTGTGGTTCTACTGTAATTCAAAGACTCAGGTACCAGTTAGAAGAGGCTCAGACAGCATACAAGCACCATGCCGACCAACAGAGTCAGCCAATTCCCAACCTCAAGGTAGGGGATAAGTTTTGGTGTCCAACCAAAACCTGCGATCCACCTGTCCATCTGTGAAGCTGGACCACAAGTACTTGGGGCCATTAGTGATCACAGAACAACTTAAGCCAGTGGCCTTTTGATTGCAGCTACCAGAATCGCTTAAAGTCCATCCCATGTTTCTCACATCCCTCCTGAAACCTTTAATCAAGAATCTCTTCCCACACAACACTAATCCTCCCTGTCCAACCAATACTATGCAGGGCCAAGAGGAATAAGTAGTCCAGCAGGTTCTGGACTTTTGCTGAGTCCAGGGAAGACTCCAATATCTGACTGACTGGGAGGGATATGGCCTAGAGAAGTGTTCATGGGAACATGTCCATGGCTTGCACCTCCTACACACTTTCCACTAGGCCTATCCCAAGAAACCCAGCTCAAGGTCTTCTGGAAGGTGAGCCCAAAAGTAGAGGAGTGCTGCCAGGGACCAGACTAGCTAGGACCAGGTGCTGACCTGCTCCCTGCTAACTTCATGGCTAGGCAACCGATGAGCCCAGATGCACGGCTTTGGGGCTGACAGAATGACCACAGCCCCTGATTGGCTGCTGGTTTAGCATCCCTGTTTATAAACCTGGGCACCAGAGCAGATCTGCAACTGCTCAATGCATATCATACCTGCAGCCTCGCTTGCCCTTGTTCCAGCCCTGCTGCAATCTGCTTCCAGTCCCAGCTCCTGCTCGAGCCCCTACTCTCCTATGGCTTCAGACTTCTGGCTTTGATTCCCAGCTCTGCCTCTCACTTATGACTGTGGTTGATCCTCCAGTTCTGACATTCAGCTTCTGTATTTCTGATATGATCCCTGGTTCTCCCTCTGCCTCTGGCTTACGACTCCAGTGTATACTCCAGTTCTGATATTCAGCTTCTGTTCCTCCAGTAATGACCCTCAGCTCATCTGTTGGACTCTGCTCACCCTGCACCCAGCTCTAACTGGTAGGTCAAACTCACTTCCACCATTAGGCCTGACTGCCAACAGCCCAATCAGCGACACACAAAGACTTTGTAAATTGTACGGATAGATTCTCAAATTGTCATAACATGTTTAAGAAATTTTCCTAGGATCTTCAAGAAAAAAAACTTTAACAAGATCCAGCCCAGTGGTCAAGCCCTACCATAAAGTAATTTTTTTTTTTAATGCCAGGATCTGGACTTCATATCCAGACTTTTAAGCCTTGTCTATACTACAAATGCTTTGCCAGCATAGCTATACTGGGAGAGCCCTTAGTGTAGATGCAGCTAATGTTGGCAGAAGATTTTCTCTCAGCAGAGTAACACCACCTTCATGAACAACATCAGCAATGCTGAGAGCAATGATGCACCCACCTTGGGGTTTTTGCTGGCATAGCTATGTCAGCTGGGGGTGGGTTTTTTCACACCTGGACCAACACAGCTACATCAATAAAACTTTGACCTTAGTACTGAAGACATAATATAGCTTGTGTTTGAGAAGGCTTGCCTCACTTTACTGTGTGGAGAATGCATGTTGCCAATGTACACACCTCTGAAATGGAACCTGCAACCTGAACTACACAGAAGGTGGATATACATCTCTAAAGACACTTGACAAATTCAGGGACATATGGCCTGATAGTGGTAGATTAATACAAAATAAGTGTTTGATGTAGCCAGTGACTGTTGCTTTTGTAGTTTTGCGTTAGTGGCAAACCTTTAAATATACTTCTGAAATTCATGTGATACTCCTGGGGGAATTCTGCACCAAAAAAATCAAAATTCTGTGCACATTTTAAAATTCTGCATATTTTATTTGTCAAAATAACTGTCTGTCAAGTGATTAAAAATCATGATTAATCATACAATTAAAAAAATTAATCACGATTAATCATGCTGTTAAACATGTTAAACACTGTTGTAGCATGTAAATATCTTGCAACGCAGTGCCATGAGAACGCCTGTTCTCACTTTCAGGTGACATTGTAAACAAGAAGCGGGCAGCACTATTTCTTGCAAATGTAAACAAACTTGTTCAGCCAATAGCTCAGACAAACAAGAAGTAGGACTGAATGGACTTGTAGGCTCTAAAGTTTTACTTTGTTTTATTTTTGAATGCAGGTTTTTTTTGGTACACAGTTCTATATTTGTAAGTTCAACTTTCATTATAAAGAGATTGCACTACAATACTTGTATAAGGTGAATTGAAAAAAACTATTTCTTTTGTTTTGTACAGTGCAAATATTTGTAATAAAAAAATATAAAGTGAGCACTGTACACTTTGTATTCTGTATTGTAATTGAAATCAATATATTTTAAAATGTAGAAAACATCCAAAATATTTAAATAAATGGTGTTCTATTATTAACAGTGTGATTAATCGCGATTCATTTTTTTTAAATCGCTTGACAGCCCTACTCCTTAGTATTTTCATTAAGATCTTCCTGTTTTCCTTTTTCTTCTAAAAATACTGAAAACTTAGCATGCCACCAACATTCTTTGTGGACTTTTCAAAAGTAGCAGCAGCTGCATGGTGACACAAGGAAGCTTGGTTCCTCTCAAATTTGTCTCAAGTCTTTTTCCAAATAAAGAATCCAGACTCTGTGAGAGCTTCATCTGTGTACTTAGTCAAAAGTAGCTTGTGCCCAAAAGCTGTACAACAGTAGAAACAAAGTACACTGTCACTAGCTTCAGAATAATGGAGCCACTGAAAAATCAAACCTAGATGAGCAGAAAGAATGGCTCTCTTGTCATGGTTACGCATAGCAAAAGATTTAAGTTATGGTTGATGAGGTATCTCAGAAATACTAATGGGATCAGCCAACTGACATTAGATTCCTGTTGCAGGTTATGGCCAAGACAGCTCAGTAGTACAACCAGCAGAAGCTGTTCCACTTGCTGTTGGAATTGTAGTTTCCTCCTTTTTAAGCACCCACGTTTAAAGGTATTTCATTTTAGCACCCTGAAAATATAAACTTTGTTTCTGTAATTCACTCAGTCTCTCCTCACATAGTAAGAGTGGTGTATGGCTGCAGAACTAAAAACACACACAGTACTCTTTGGCAAACAAATATTTAGTTAACCTTAGTTTTAAATAGTCACTACAATCTTTGTAGAACTATTATGTGGCAGAATGAAGAAAGGGAACAGCTTACATCTGATCCATTGATTTCCCTGGAAAACAATTGTTTGTATATTCTGCTTATATAACAGGGGTGGTCAAACCGTGGCTCGCGAGCCACATGCAGCTCTTTTACAGTTAAAGTGTGGCTCACGGAACGCCCCCCCTTTCCACACCTACCAGACTGGGGGGTAGGAGGGTGAAGGGAGAGCTCGAGATCTCTGCCTTGCAGCAGGGTGGTGGAGTAGGGCCTTCTGCCCAGTGGGGAGGGGGAATCTTGGGGCTTCAGCCACACAGGGCATGCTTCCTGGGGCTCGGGGCTTCAACAGGCACGGGGCTGAAGCCACAAGCCCCTGAAGGTGCCTCCCACAGGGCTGCAGCCCCAAACCCTGGCAGGTGTGCCCTGGCTCTTGAACTTCTGAAGATTCTTAGATGCAGCTCAAAGGGTCAGTAAGTTTGGCCACCCCTGTTATATAATCTCCTGGGTTCCTTGCTCCCCCAGACTCTGACAAGAAAAATACTACAAGTAAGATGGCAGCTGGAGGCCCTTTGACTGCCCCCTGCCCAGGCATGATGGGACTGAGCTTAGAGGCTATATAGAAGACAGCCAGAGAACCACGGCTCCATGATATCTGCCCTACCCCTTCCCTTTATGAAAAGAACAAATAGAAGAAATGAGGAGGGAGTAAGGGAAAGGAAAGAAGACTAGAGCCTATCCAAGTCTAGCAGTCAGCTGCAGAGTGAAAGCTAGCTGGACCTATCCCAGGTCTTCCTAGAGAGAGAGACAGAGTAAGAGCATGAGCATCTTGAGATCCTCTGTGAGAGACAAAGGGAAACAGCCAACCAGAAGTACAGACAGATGAGACTCACAGAGGAACTGAGAATTCTCCCTCAAAAGACAAGACCCTGCTTGCTGAGCCATTTCCCAGACAGGGAACAAAGGAGACAGTGCCTACTGCAGAAGAGACCTTCAACCTGGCCCAGGCTACAAGAGTCAGTTGATACCCCAGGAGAAAGAGCAGGACTTCAATCAGCTGAGACAATCCTGTGCTGAAGAAAATAAACTGAATAATCAGGGGGCTGCCTCCGCTACAAAAAATAGTGTGAACATGATATTCAATAGCTTTTTTAATTTTTTAACACAAGCCCTTACCCTCCAAATACATTTGTCTATGCCCCTAGGAAATGAAATTGTTTTAAGGACTTAGAGGAGGAAGCAGATGAAGTTCTCAGAAAAGGATGGAAGATCAAGAAAAACCCATTTGATGGGAAAACAAAGTAGAGGAAATCACTAGTGGAGCAAAATTGAAACGGGGAAAAAAAATACTGCAGCCAACACTATGCTAAAAGTACACATGAGCACCCTCTGGTGGACTGCAAAGAAAAATGAAGCCAAATTCAGCACAGCATTATCAAGAAAAATTATTGGGAGGGGAAGTTTGCAAAGCCTGCTCCCTCTGAATTCTATAGCAACTCACATACTGTTTGAAATAGACTAGAGGAGGAGGGAAGAAGCAGCAGGAGCAGCCTCTGAAGAAGACAACTTTAAAAGCTGTGGGATAGAGGCAGCAGGGACAGAGGACAGCAAGGGAGGGAACTCCCTCAGTAGCACTAGACAGAATCTGTCCCTGGAAGAAGATATTAGCCAGAGGGATGAAATCTCTGTGGGAAAGGATAATAAAGGGTCTGAAACGAGAATAAGTGGATCCTGCACAATTGGTGATGGAACCACTGTGGTTTCTTAGGTTTGTTTTTTGTATCACTGGCAAGTTGCACAACTCACAGAATCTTCAGAAAAGCGTGTCAGGCTATTTTTTCTTCACCTGTTCCTTTCAATCTTCATCCTTCCTCTCTTGCCCATTTTTGGAGTCATGTTGGTATCATGTCAGAAAAGAGCAAGAGTAAAGAAAAGCCTGGAGTAAGAAGACTCAGAGCTGTGCTCTATTCTTCAAAAAAAAAAGAGCAAAGAATACTGGAGCAGTGGGAGGTGGAATCAGTTGGATTTCACTATTTGCCCTCTTGCTTTTTGGTAGATGATGCTGTAAAACTAGCTGTTCTGTATTTCCAGCAGGATGGGGAAAATATGCTCAATGAGCAGGATATTACCAACTGGGACCAAAATGCCCTAAACTAAAATGTGAACTAATTAAATACTGAAACTAAAGTCCTTTTTGGACTGATGATGATTTGGGATAAGAAAAAGGGATCACTCGAACACAGAATAATTTCCAAAATTTGGATTAACTCATTCCAAATATCATTAGTTATGTATTTGTATTTGATCTTTTGAAACGCAATATTTAAAATAATGGAGCAATGAAAGCATGACCATAAAATACTTTTACCAGTTTCCTTTGCCTATTTGTTTAGCGGTTTTCTTAAACTATCAAGAATGAGCTTGAATTCAGGTCTCTTGGCCTAAAATGTTTTCCAGAGAAGTAGATATCCTCTTGTAGGAGGCATAAGAAATATGGGAGAAACTGCCACTCTTCCTACTAAGAAGGACTTGCTAAAAATGTTCTCTTTACTCCCATCCAAGCTCACCTAATTTTAATTATAACATTACATTTGTAATAATTGATCTTTGTTTGTGGATCACTGATATGTATTTAACAAATGATGATATAGGTGAGGCATATTGATTTCTCTTAAATTATCTTATGTGAGATATGTTGCTAAAATAAAATGTTTTTATTTCACGGAACACATTCATATAGTGTTAAATCCAGTAATCTGTTGCTTCTTGTAGAAAAAGATAGAACTATAGTATTCATTATATACATAATATATCATTAATTCATATGTATCATTATCTTTAAGACATAGACTTTTTGTGTGTGTGAGAAACATAGCTGAGAGAGGGAAAAACAATATAAATAGGAGATAGGAATTGAATAAAGCAGACAGCCTATTAGAGGTTGTTTCATTAATCCTCTATATGACCAAGGGACTGATACTTCTGAAGAAGAGCATCAATATGCTTCTGGTTTTCAATAGACATCTAAGGAGTTAGACATCTAACCAATTTACATATTGGTTAAAATCAGGAAATATATTTATTTTACAGTCTGGATTGAAAGCATAGTTATCACTAAATCTTCAGTGAAGAGCATGTTGATTAATCTTATTGATATGACCAAAAAGAGAATACAATAATGTATGGACTTATTTTCTTTGCAGCAGATAAAGAGGTCATGGTTATGTTAAAAAAGGTCCTTTAATTTCTCATTTTGTAGGGGTTATAGCACATCATTAATATGCAGGGCCAGCCTTAGAGCCGGGCAAACTGGGCCCACTCCCAGGATGCCGTAGCCGGGGGGGGGGGCGCCCCAAGGGTCTCAGGCTTCCGCTCACTGGCTGCAGCGGGACTTCACCTGGCTGCAGAGCGGACTCCTCCTCTCTGGGCCAGCGGGCTTCTCCCCACTCCCCTGGCCCCTCCCTTCCGTCCACTCACACCTCAGCTGGCCAGCTATTAAGTGCTATCTACCATACTTGGAAAACTCCTTATTGTCTTTAACTCTGTTGGCAGTAATTTTCTCCTTGTGCCCCTTTCCTTCTCATTGATTTTTTTTTTTTAACAATTCCTACTTTTCAATTTATATTCATTGCTATCAACTTCCCTTTTTTCCATTAGTTATATATTTCTTTTATTTTTTATATTTTGTAGTTTCTTTCTCTCCCCCCAGACCCCACCCCTACTCCACCTTTCCCCCAAGGTCCCATCCCACCTCTTCCTGCCCAGTTCTGCCCCCTCCCTCGAACATGAAATAGCTGATCCTTGGCAGCCAGTAGGCACTGGGAGGAAGTCACTGGTGGGAGGTGGAGGTTCTGGTAGGGGGGCTGCTGGTGGGTGCTCAGCGCACCCATTTTTTTCCCTTGGGTGCTCCCGCCCCAGAGCAGCCATGGAGTCGGCACATATGCTTCCCCTTTAAGCCAGTAAACTGGGACTGCCTTCTATATTAATTGCGGCTTTTTGGGGGGCATCTAGTAAAATGTTCTTACACAGTTCGCAGTTATCATTTACATTTTTCAGTTTAAATTATCTCTTCCAGCTGATTGACTTTTTTTCAGCTTTGTGAAGCAGACCCTTTTAAAGCCACTATACACACACACTCACTCTCTCTCTCTCTCTAAAAAAATTATTTATTAGTGGATTTATGTAGGAAAAGCTGACTGTAGAATTTTTCAAAGCCTGAGAAAATCTTATGTCTAGGAATCAAGCCAGGGTAACAATAGGTATGATTATCTCAGTGTCATTTTTAAAAAAAACATACCCATTTTTATATAGCATTCTTCAGAGATTTGCAAAATTAATTTTAAATCCTTCATTGGCAGGGTGACTTCAATTTGGAACAAAGACCAGATATTTATTTTAAAAACTTCCCATCTTAGAAAACATGCAGAATACTGGGCTCTTCTTAAGTTGCTATTGCCAAATATTTGTAATTACCTAGTAATTTTGTATAATTTTTTACATTTTCATCATATTGAGGAAGAAGATAAATTTATGTTCGTTTAAAAAAAAACAGAAATGTAATTTTATGGTATATACTTTTTCATGGTAATAAAGTACAGTTATTTTACTTTAACAATGAGTAAACACAAATTCCATATATCATGCTTAGCAAATAAACACAATAAACTGTTGTTCTAGAGTCTGTTGCAAGTCAATATATTTAAAAGTTTTAGAAATATTGTTATAAATGTTGTACAAAGGCAGCATATACATTTAGAACACCAGAACTTTTAATCAATGATGCATAGCCACAGATAAGTAATTCGTCACAGTAGTTTTGTATAATTTTCAGTTTGTGAAAATAAAACTAATTCTTTGTTTTCTTAGACTGACATTTTGTAATTGATTTAAATCCACACAAACATTGGCATTCCAACTGATCAAACCTATCCATGCATCTCTATTACCTTTAAGTGAAAAACTGTAATTAACCCTACAAATTTAACACTCCAGACAAAGCAGAAGGCAATTTAAAGTTTAATATTAATCTCCAATTTAGCAAGAATGACAAATTGATAAAGTACAGTTACATAACATAAGAACATAAAATAAAAGTTAAAACTTATGTCCCCAAAAGAGAATTAAAGGTAAATATGATTTTATATTTTGTGTAAATGTTTGCAGCTCCAAACAACATCAAAAATTATAATCTACAGATATAACAGTTAATACAGCAGCTCAGTGAAAATAGTGCATTATTTGAGGAGTAGAATCTAAATTGCTTATTTTGTACGTAGGTATGTAGTCAAACATAAGAACAGATGAGCTAATTCTTGTATTCTTATAAAGTTGATGACTTTCGTGATATTCCTGGATAATGTCAATTTTTATATGGAAAACAGATTATGTAGGATGCATGATACAGGATATGGGGCATGACTAAACACAAGTTGCAAGGTATACTACTCAGAAGTATTATGAAACAGCATTCAGCAAGATATCCAACTGGTCATTGCAAAGCATTCTTACAACCAGCAGTTTTGAGGATAAATATCTTTTCTGCTTTGTAGAACAACTTATATTTTTTTAAAAACAACAATTTGTTTATAACAAAATCTAACACAGGGTAAAAATACATACTATCACTGCCTCTGGCTTTAAGCATTACAACCGAAGGTCTAATTTTCAAACTTGGGTGCCCCAAATTAGGCATAAGATCCATATTTAGGCTCCTTTATCATCCATGGATCAAATCCCAATCCCACTGAAATCACAGGGAGCTCTGCAATTGACTTTAATAGAATCAGGATTGATCTCGAGTGCTTATTTAAGTGTCCAATTCTTTATATATTCACACATGAAACTTCGCTTAAGAAAATGTTTCCATTTACATCAATTGAAAGGTAGCAATAAAGTTACTCACATCTTCTTTGTTTGCTGGACTGAGCACTCAAATCAGCATTTAGGCATCTAAATTTGAAAACTGCAATCACGATCTTAAATCACCACTCCTCATATCACTACATCCTCTTATCTTTTATTGCTTAGTTAGAGCCTCACAGACATTTTATTTTACAAGCTTTGCAATATAGTTTTACAGAAATGAATATCTTAAAGACAGTCTTATTACCTGTATGGATGGCTCCATCTTTAATGCACTAGTACTTCCTCCATGAAACCCACGATTTATTTATCATCTTTTTAAGAGCACCACCAAGTCTCTAATCATTTCCCCCCCCCTTAAAGTAGTAAGAACTGTGAAAGTACAACATATTTTACAATGGAAACATTGTATGCTTAATGCTTTATCTATTTACTATGTTCCACCAGTTGCATGAAAACTTAGAAACTTGTCAATTGGAATTTTTTTTTTAAAAACAGAGTTGGAAACAGTTCCTGGTTCTATATTTACCCATACCTCAACCATATATATTTTTTAAAATTCTCTCCTTCTCTCTTCTGATGCTATGGGAAAGATCCACATAAAGGGAAATTGACTAAAATGAAAATTGAATATACACAAAGTGCTGTCAAAAACCACACAGGATCACTTACTCTGATAGGTATGAATAACTGCTCATTAATGTATAAAGGGTTCCCTGTCTAAAAAAATTGATAAGTATTGTTTTTGCTAATTTCCTTGTTATAATAATCATTGGTGTTACCTGTAACACCAGAAGTGTGACTTTTTTTTTTTTTACTTCAGCAGTGTCCTTTTTTAGAGGGACACTAAATTTGGCTCAAATACATTTTTTTGTTCAAAAAACCCCCAAACCCCTTTTTCAAAAATCTATGATTAACAGAACTTTAATTCATTTTTAAAAAATCACTTTGGTGTTTGCACCAAACATTGCAGCACTGTAATGGAGCTTGAGAATTTGAAAGTGAAACAACCACATTTGCAATCAGTGGAGCAGCTCAAGATGGGTCCCTCTCAATTTAGAAGAAATAGGGCTGGCAGCAGAGTATTCTCTGTGAGAGGACATTCTCTGTATGGAACAGCCATCATCTGTCTGAAACAGCCCCAAGTCTACTGACCTTCAGGACACATTGAGAGGTACATCTATTTATGTGGGCTGCTATGGAGGTGGATTTTGAGGGCAATCTGATTTGTGGTAGACAAGGAGTTTGGTTGCTGACTGGTGGTTAATTTTTGGTTTTGTAATTCATGGCACAAGTACTTAAAGCCTTAGTTAGGAACCCCTTTTTAGTAGTTATTTGTTTAATAAATCTAAATAAACAAACAAACCTACATAAACAAACATAAAACCGATTACTTTATTTTCACCGGCCACCTGAAAGCAATGAAAACAAAATACCACCATGAAAAATAAATGAGATTTAAAATTTCTTCTGTTTTAATCTGAAATGTTACTAGAAACATTGCTTTTTGAAATGTTACTTTGAATATGAAAGTGTTCCTTAAAGGTGTACAGCAAAATAAACATTTCCAAAAAAATACACCACTATTGTGGCATATTAACTATCGTATCATATAGCACAACAAATAATATGATCTCTCATACACATACAGATGAAGGACAATTCTTTAAGGAGAGTCTTTGTTTCCTTTTATTTTTACAGAAATTTAAGTTGATATTCAAGTTATGCAAATATCAATACACAATTAAAATGTATTTACTAAAGATGCTAAAATTAAACATCCGCATAAATAAATTGCCCATATATAAATGCTAGAAAAGTTTAAATATTTCACACACTGAAACAAGTTAAACTAGATGAAATTAACTGCTGACTACAAGATTCTCCTTTCAAAGAACAAAAATCACAGTATCAGCCACTCAAATGTTGCAACTATTTATGTCTTAGCAGAAAATGCTGTATCTCCCACACAGCAAACACTTGTGAATCCCTCTCATTGTGAATTTTTTTCACTGCTTTGCTCTTTTGTGTAGCAGTCATATGAACATGGAACTTTCTGTTTAATCTTACCCTCAGAAACACTATTTACATTACACTCAACCTGAATAGACAGGGTAAATAATAAGCTTCCAGCAAAACCATCACCGCATCTCATGTAACAGCTACATGCTCACTTTATACCCCACTCCCTTGGAGAAACCAGTTCAACTGAACTGATTAGTTCCACTTCTGGGGGGGAAAAAAAACCACAAAGTGTGTAGTATTTATAAAATCCTCAACATATACCATTAATCATTAATCATCCATCACCCCCTCCCCAATTCCCACCCAGAACGAATGCCATTCTCTTTGTCCAAACGATCGGTATAAGAATTACTTTCTTCCCATTGCCCGCGTCCCAGTACTCTGTGCAATGGGTTTTACAGTGCAGCATGGGACAGGGTGGCCATAGGGGATGGGAGTAAGGCAGGGGGCTGCATGAGATGAGGGGGGTGGCTACAGGGGATGAAAGTGAGGCAGGGAGCTGTGTGGGACGGACTAGACTAGCCCCCGTGTATGGGAGTGGGGCGGCGCTGAGAGGGGGGGTGAAGCAGGAGGCTGCATGGAGTGGGGTGAGGTGAGGCAGGAGGCTGCATGGGACCGGGCGGGGGGTGTAGGACAGGGCGAGGCAGGGGCTGTATGGGATGGGGCGAGGCACGGTAGGAGGCTGCATAGGGTGGCCGCATGGAGGGGGGCGAGCCGGCAGGAGGCTGCGTGGTCAGGGGGTGCCCGGCTGGGAGAGGGGCCGGGAGGGGTGCATGGGAGGGCGGGTTGAGGAGGGTTTACCTGCGGCTCCCGCGCGGCTCCGCGGGGGCTGCACGCGGCAGAGTCCCCGTGTGTCTCTTCATGCCTCGGGGGCTGCCAAACCCGCCCGGAGGCACCAACCGTCATCCAGTCTCCTCCCCGCCCTCCTAACTCGGCGGCTGCCCCAGTCGCTGCGCGGACAGCGGCCGCCGCCGCCGCCCCTGGGGGACCGGAGAAAAAGGGATGGACACTCCCAGGCGCCCTCCTTGCCCCGGCCCGCTGCGTCCGTCTTCCGACTCTGGGGCCCCAGCCGCGCGCTGCTGAACAGACTCCTCCACCTGCGCCCCGCTTCGCTCCAACCGCCAACGGCCGCCATCGCCACACGCCGCGCCCGCCTGGCACGTGCCGCGGCGTATCGGCAGGGGAGCTTCTCCCGCCAACGTCGCGTAGGCTGCGCTGCCTGCAGCGGTGGGTTTTTTATGCCGACAAGAGAGCTGGCTCCCAGCAGCACAGAGTGTCTTCACCACCAGGGGCGCTGCAACAGTGTCACTGCAGCGCTGTAAGTGTAGACGTGGCCTTATTCAAAGTTCAGAGTTGGGTATACAGAGACTTAGTCAACCTGCTTGGTGCCAGGGCAAACACGTGCTTAAAAACCGTTTAACCTTTTATTAAAGATAGAGAAAAGAGGAGAAACAGTTAAAGCATCAGAAATACAAAGTATTAGGTGAGGCTTTCATTTTAACAGATCTTGTTCTCTTTCCCTTTAGCTGGAGAGAGTTTTCAAAGGAAAACCCCCTTGTTTGTCCTTTTGGGGGAAAGAGAAGAAGTTAGCTGAGATGGGTTGAAGCTGGCATTGCTACTGTTGTTAAAGTCCAATTCCATTTCATCCCAAGTAGTGTTTGGGATTGAGCTGGAGCAAGTAGGAGTGGTGATGTCATCTGGATCCCTCTTTGTGGCCTGGTCTGGTCAGGGCATCCCTCAGGATTAGGTCAAAGAAGGTCTGGGGTCACAGGAGATGGTGGGGGAGGCAGGTAGGGTGGTGAAGCTTGCTTCAGTATCCTCCATCTGTTCTTTCTCACTGTTCTTCTTCTCTCCATCTGTTCTTTCTGCATGATCATCATTCCCCCCAATGTCTCTTTCTTTAAGGACCCCAAAAGGGATTGATGGGCGGAATAGCCCATCTCATTATTTTGTCCACCAATTAGGACTAATATCTGACACACACATTTTGGTTCATTAATTTCCAGTTCCACATCTTCTGTTTTTACCAAGCATGATTGCAGCATAATCCTCGAATTATATCAACATAGCTTTAGCTCTTTGTTTGAACTAATTTAGTCTGTCTGGTTCTCTAGAATCTGTTTAATAACATTTTTATTGAAAATAACTTGATCTGCTTGCCATGGTAAATGCCTAGGCAGGCAAAAGTTATAGACCTGTTTTCAAAATTATTATCAATTGCTCTTGGAGGGGCAAATAGAAAGGTGATATCTGGGAAA
Organism: Mauremys mutica; assembly: GCF_020497125.1. Taxonomy (NCBI): domain Eukaryota; kingdom Metazoa; phylum Chordata; order Testudines; family Geoemydidae; genus Mauremys; species Mauremys mutica. The sequence continues at coordinate 322,756,362 of NC_059072.1, forward strand.
AGATGAAGGACTATGGCAATTTTGAGGTGGTAGTGGGGGAGTAAGAGCTTAATATGAACAAAGGAAAGATCAGGTTTGAGAGATGAATGGAGGCAAGAGTTTTTAAGGGGAAGACAGAATGAAGAAATTTAGAGGAAGGAAACAGGAGGGGGCTAAAAAGGAAGAGAGCATTAGGGTACATCTACACTGAAAAAAGTCCCCGCCCCACCTCGCCTTTTCCCACCCAGCCCCACCTCCTTCCTGCCCCCATTCCCTGTCCCTTCCCCCTAGTGCCTGCCCCTGCCCTGCCTCTTCTCCACCTCCTCCCCTGAGTGTGCCGGGTCCCTGCTCCTCCTCCTCCCTCTTGGAAAGTCCTAAGTGCCACCAAACAGCTATTAGGCGGTGGGAAGTGCTGAGAGGGAGGGAGAGGAGCGGGAACAAAGCAAGCTTGGAGGGGAGGAAGGAGGCAAGAAGTGGGGAGCTTGGCTGCCGGCGGGTGTGGAGTACCCTCTAATTTTTCCCCATGGGCCTGGAGCACCCACGGATTTGGTGCCTATGACTTGTCTAGCCTAGGGAAATATCACTTAAGACTTGTGTAGATGTGATGTCCACTGTCTTGTCTGCCACTGGTGATTGCACTAAGGATCTCCAGAGCTGAGAGTCTCTACAGCTTGAGCTAAAGACCCAAGCTTTGTAGCTGGGGACTGTAACAGAATCACATCCTCTGTGGATCAGGTACAGAGAGGGACATATAATACACACTGACTAGAGGTTTACATAGATAGTTTAACACCTTTAAAAATGGATTGACTGGTCAGGATTGACCCTAGGCTTCCCCCGACAAATACTTCATCATTTTGACAGAAGCTGTTTATGGATCACCTGGAAGAGCTCTGCAAACCACCAGTGGTTCTCAAATGATTGTCAGAGAATCGCTATGTTATGAGATGTGACATCCATGGGGAACAGTGGCATCAAATATGGAGTTAGGGTACCAGTTTTTTACTATAGAGTATCAACAAATATCTATAGAAATGACAGCAAAAATGCTGGACAGTAGAGCACACTTACACGTTCTTCAATGTTGTCTCTTATGTGTGGAATAAATTCCTGAATCAATTCCCGAATCAATTCACACAGCCATTTGGACTGATCTGAAGTTCATTGAAGTCGATGAAAATAAACCCATTTATTGCTATGCACTTTCAATTACACCTATTATCTTGTCCTCTGCCAAGTACTTTCTCAAGATCCACCTTGACGGTGACACTCATAGCAAATTACCTAACGACAATTGCTAGGCTTGTTATGTGTTAATGATTCATTACAGTTAATTCATTCACTCACTTACACACATCTTGTCTGGAGAGAAAGAAGAAGGAAGCAGAATATGTGTTTGTACCTTCATTCTTGTCTCCCTACTCCTCCCCTACCTTTTGTTATACAGGAGGACTTCCCTCCCTGTCATGTCTTGTCCTTATTTAGATTGTAAACTCTTTATGGCACAAACTATCTTATGTTTGTATAGCACCAAGCACAGTGGAGTCCTGATCCTGATTGGGCTTCTAGATGCTATAATAATAATATAATTAATAATTAAAAATCAATATTTGATGGGCTGTTCATCAGTGTTAGACATGTCACTCTATGGGAATTACTAATGGATCTACACTTGTCATTCATGAATACTGGTAAATATGAAAGTGTTAGAGACAAAGCCCAATATTTTCAAAAGTTTAGTTGTCTCCAGTTTTTGGTGACCAAACTGAAACACTCAAGATCAGTAGCTACTTTTGAAAATTTGGGCCTAAGTCCCCACTCATATAGCAGTTTGGTGCACAAAACTCCTCTCAATTCATAATGTGCACAACAGAACTCGCCTTCTCTCATCTGAACCCCCTTTTATCTGAATTTCGAACATCCCCAAAATGTTTCAGATAAACAGGATTCTTCTACTCATTTGTTTCCCACATCACAATAGCAGCTATATCACAGCTAACTGAGAAAATCTCCCATTCTAATAACTTGTTTTCGAAGAGAAAATTGATTTTTGCAATGTGCAAGGTATTTAAAAATAAATAATGTATAAGACCTGGTATTGTAATGAAGAGGCTAGAGCAGTGGTGGGCAACCTGTGGCCCATCAGGGTAATCCACTGGCGGGCCACGGGACATTTTGCTGATGTTGACCATCCGCAGGCACGGCTGCCCGCAGCTCCCAGTGTCCACGTTTTGCCATTCCTGGCCAATGGGAGCTGCGGGAAGTGGCAGACAGCACATCCCTGCAGCCCACGCTGCTTGCTGCAGCTCCTATTGGCCGGGAACGGCAAACCGCGGCCACTGGAAGCTGCGGGCAGCTGTGCATGTGAACAGTCAATGTAAACAAGCTGTCTCGCAGTCCGCCTGTGGATTACCCTGACGGGCCACGTGCGGCCTGCAGGGCCACAGGTTGCCCACTACTGGGCTAGAGCATACATGTAGAAAGCAATGATGCTGGTTAGAATCAGTATTGCTTAATGATGTGTCACAGGCTAGAGTTTTCCCTTCCCTCTTCTCCCTCTCCTGCCTAATCATGTCCTTAAAGTTCCATAATATTTGCTCAGTCCATGTCTACATTACAAGCTTTTGCTGGCATAACTAGGTCAGACAGGGGTGTTATCCCTAGCCAACGTAGCTGTGTCATCAAAAGCCCCTAGTGTAGTCTGGGATTTAAGATTGGGACTTTTCAGCTTGGAAAAGAGATGACTAAGGGGGGATATGATAAAGGTCTATAAAATCATGAATGGTTTAGAAAAAGTGAATAATGAAGTGTTATTTACTCCTTCACATAGCACAAGAACTAAAGGTCACCCAATTAAATTAATAGGTTTTAAACAAAGAAACAAAAAGAAGTACTTTTTCACACAAGCACACAGTCAAACTCTTGACCTCATTGCCAGGGGATGTTGTGAAGGCCAAAACTATAACGGAGTTCAAAAAAGAATTAGATGAGTTCATGGAGGATAGGTTTATCAATGGCTATTAGCCAAGATGGTCAGGGATGCATTGCAATCCCATGTTTTGGGTGTCCCCAGCCACTGACTGCCAGAAGCTGGGAGTGGACATGAGTGGATGGATCACTCAATGACTGCCTGTTCTGTTCATTCCCTCTGAAGCTGCTGGTATTGGTCACTGACAGGAGACAGGATACTGGGTTAAATGGACCACTGGTCTGATCCACTATGGCCGTTCTTATGTTCTTATGTAGATGAGGTAATACTAGAAAAACTGCACTTTTGCTGGTATAGCTTATTTTGCTTTGCAAAGGCTGGAATAAGGGCTTGGCTACACTTACAGTTTGCGGCGCTGGTAGTTTGCAGCGCTGGTCATCCAGCTGTGTAGGAGCAGCGCTGGTGTGTGGCCACACTCACAGCTACCAGCGCTGGTGTGTGGCCACATTTGCAGCATTTCCAGCGCTGTTGGGAGTGATGCATTATGGGCAGCTATCCCAGCATTCAAGTGGCCGCAACGTGCTTTTCAAAAGAGGGGGGTGGAGTGGGGTCTAGTGTGACAGGGAGCGGGGGGAAAGAGAGAGTGGATTTTTGGAGCCAACACTGTGTGTTAGCTTCCTGACTTGAAAAATCAGAACATTTTTCCGACCCCTTAGTCTTAACTCTTAATTGCAAACAGCATGCAGGCAACACGACTCCCCGCTGTTTCCCTGCCTGCCTCTCATTTGATTGTTTACAGCCAGGTACAGATGATCACAGCAAACAGGAGCTGTGTTTGTTTAGATAGCAGCAGCAATGGAGGAGCTCCACAGAGCTCATTCACAACAGGGAGGAGGATCTCATTTGATTGTTCACAGATTGATCACAGCAAACAGGAGCTGATAAGCAGCTCCGGTAGAAACGGGGAGCTCCGGAGGTTCACAACAAAACAAAGAGAGGCTGCATAACAAAACAAAGGGAGTAATTTAGTTTAAAGCATTCTGGGATATCTCCTTATTCCCTGGAGGCCAATAAAAGCGCTGGTGTGTGTCCACACTTGATGAGCAGCGCTGGATCACCAGCGCTGCAATCGCTACACCCCAACCTGGCCAGGTGTACAGCCAGCGCTGCAGCCAGGGAGTTGCAGCGCTGGATGTGCCTTGCAGGTGTGGACAGTTACTAATTGCAGCGCTGGAAAGCCTCTACCAGTGCTGCAACTTGCAAGTGTAGCCAAGCCCTAAGTTATACTGGCAAATTTTAGCAGTATAAGCTGCCTCCACACTAGTAGCACTTTGCTGTTATAATATACCTGCACCAGCAAAATGCTCCTAGTGTAGACATGGCCTTACTCTCTCACTCTCTGGGTTCTCTGTCATGGATCCCTGTTTCCTTGTGCAGCTTCAATTCTGTAGTGCTTGGTGGGTTTTTAATAAATGTGTAATGGGGTCTCTGAGTATGCTTTATCTGTGAATGCCAATGAGTGACTGTGAAGGGAGCATGTTAGCTTGTATTTCAAGTATGACTAGAATAGCAATAGCCATTTGGGGCCTGTGATAATTTTTGAAAATGCTATGTGAGTGTCCACATTCTTAACCCAGCCCCTTTCCTATCCGTTTGTTCTCTGCAGCCACCTTTGTAACCGCTTACAACCTCCTTTTTTGAAAATTCTATGCACACCCCAAGTCATGGTAAAAAAGCCTATTTCTGCTCTTTAAATTGCCAATTTCTGTTGAGCAAGTGTTTTGGAATTCTACTGATGTACACAATCTTATTAATTGAAGGCGTGAGGTGTTGAATCTCTAACAAAGGCATCCCTTCTTCCAAGTGTCAATTACCCATTGTAGTTCAATTAGCAAAAACAAACAAAAGACAAAGAGTTTTTAAAAGTCTTAATGACATCTCCCAGCTTTCAGTCTTGTGTGATGTCTTGACTTCATGAGTCTACCGATCACCATAGACTCTTACAGGGTAGACAAGATTTGAATTCGCAATGCAAAAAACAATCTCTCTACACTTCTCTCATACATTTTTTTACGATAGGCTTACTTTCTTCCCACTCTCTGATGCTAGATCCATCTTAAAGTTTATTTGCATTTTTGATGTGCATCTTTATTTTACTACAACTTTATAGTAAGAAATGTAGATCTCACATGTGTGTGGAAAGAACAGAAGGAAAGCTCATTACAAGAAGTAATTGATTAGTTACCAGAATATATTTTATAATGAATAAAAGTTTGGAAAAATAAGCATGCATTAGTAGTACTAGTAACATTTACAGAATTATGCCAGAATTTTAGGCAAACAGTTAAGCATATATGCAACTCACTTGAGTATTTCCACTGAAATATGTAAAGTTATGCACATGCTTAATAAAAAGAACGGGAGTACTTGTGGCACCTTAGAGACTAACAAATTTATTTGGGCATATGCTTTTATGGGCTAAAACCCACTCAATTTGCAGGACTGAGACCTCAGTTAATAAACCATACTGTAAGGTGTATGCAGTGTAGTTGTAGCTGTGTTGGTCCCAGGATATTAGAGAGACAAGGTGGGTGAAGTAATATCTTTTATTAGACAACTTCTGTTTTTGAGAGAGTCAAGCTTTCGAGCCACACAGTTGTCTCTCTCACCAACATAAGTTGCTCCAGTAACAGATATTATCTCATCATACTGTAAGGGTGAAATTCTTTGCTTAGTATCTAAAAAGCCACTGAGAATTATTATTGAGATGTAATGAAAAGTCTAGGATTCATTATGAGGCATTCATATCTATGCCACTATCTCATGTGTGGCACATTTATGTACCATCATTTAACCTTTTTATCTTCTGCCCTTCCTAGAATTAGAAGAAAATAATATGCCACTGAATACTCTTTCTCTTGCTTACTCTTTCAAATTTGCTTATATCATATTTAAAACAATTTCTCACTCTACCTTTTTGAGGCATATTCATTTTAGCATAGTATCCACTGTGCTTTATCCTTCAGGAGAATCAGTTCATTACATTGTTCTACACCTATTTTGGGGGAGTTCTATGGCTTGTATTATACAGGAGGTCAGCCTACATGATCACAACGGTCTCTTCTGGCCGTGGAATCTATGAAAAGATATATATGCACAAAGGGGACTTCTTTGCAAGCAGAGGTGGGAGTGCCATCTACCCTACACCATTCTTCCTTTCCACTCCTTCATATTCTGATAGAAGCATTTCCACTTCAGATTTTGGCAGAAGAGTTTTAGAAGGATTTTAAGAATGGATCCTTGGGTGCAGGTCACTGATGAGCTGAAAGAATGCATGCAAGTCTGTGGCAATTCTTAGGAATAAAAAGGGAAAACATACAGGAGCTAAAATATTTGCCATCTGAAATAGAGGGAGATGTAACAAGTTGCTGGCAGGTGCAAAATGGTCACGTTAGGATTACTGCTGTTGAGCTCTGCCAAATGTAAAGGGTAAGCTCCAGAAAGACATCCTAGAAGAGAGCAACCTTGCACTGGAGCAGTTTTAGTAGAGAACAAGAAGTCATAAGGGAAGTAGCTACCATATCACTAGGGCCCTACCAAATTCACGATCCATTTTGATCAATTTCACGGTCATAGGATTTAAAAAATCATAAATTTAATTATTTCAGCTACTTAAATCTGAAATGTCACGGTGTTATAATTGTAGGGGTCCTGACCCAAAAAGGATGGGGGGGGAGGGAAGGTTGCAAGGTTATTGTAGGGGGAAGTTGCAGTACTGCTACCCTTACTTCTGTGCTGCTGCCTGCAGAGCTGGGCCCTCAGTCAGCAGCCACCACTCTTCCGCCACCAAGCTCTGAAGGCAGCAGGGCAAAAGTAAGAGCGGTATGGTATGGTATGGTATGGTATTGCGACCCTTACTTCTGCTCTGCTGCTGTGGAGTGCTGCCTTTAGAGCTGGGCAGAAGTAAGGGTAGCAATACCATGACCCCCTAAAATAATCTTCAAAGAGTTCTGTGGCACCTTATAGACTAACAAATGTATCGGAGCATGAGCTTTCGTGGGTGAATAATCTTGTGACCCCTCTGCAACTACTTTTGGGGTCAGGAGCCCCAATTTGAGAAACGCTGGTCTCCCTTATGTAATCTATATAGTATAGGGTAAAAGCACAGAAAAGACCAGATTTCACAGGGGGAGACCAGATTTCGCGGTCTGTGACACGTTTTTCATGGCCGTGAATTTGGTAAGGCACTACATATCACTACAAAATTACAGAATTCCTTGTTACCATGTGTAATCAGGTTAGGACTAAAGCAGCTACTGATTAGACCACTATTGCAACTACCTGTATTCCTACTAATGCTGCTACCAGCACATAACAGAAATTATATAGAATTGATCAATTATGAAAAGCAGAAAGGAATTGAATCAATGATTGTTTGTGTGAGTGGTGCTGGGGAAGACTATGGCATGGATGAACTTTTATTGAAGGGAAGGAAAGAGTATGGATTTGATACTGAGTCACATATATTGCTGACTGAAGCAGAATTTTTAATTTATTTTAAGCAGGGACCCCCATGGTTATTTTTATTTATTTATTTTTTGCAGCACCTCGCTGAATGGATAGTTTAAGGGACTAACTACTCTCCATAGTACTGTTCCCTGCAGACCCATCACATTTCCACTGAGGCTTGCAGGAACAGACTCTGGGTTATCTCTGTTATCTAATGAGCAACTAACCAAGGCAAATCCAGGTTGCTGGAGCTCAGCTGTCAGAAAGCTCAGATCAACAGAATGGTGTAAAGGGGTAGCTATTTTTTTTGAGAATTTTACTATTTTTTGTACTTGATAGCTGATGAATATTTCTGTGTGGGAGTTATGAGTTTATTATATATTTCCATGCAATAAACAAATATTACATTTCTACAACAATTGTAGTATCATGATAACTCCTCTGGATATAATTGGAATTATGTAATGTCACATTATTGCTACTGGGTAAAATTTTCAAAAGCACTTAAATGACTTAGAAGCCCTTCAATAGGTGTCTGGTTCCTAAGTTGTTTCGGTCATTTGAAAATTTTACCCAGAATGCCATCTCAGATTTGCTCATGTCATGGTCGTAACTAAGTACATCTCTACATGCCATGCTTTAGCACAAGTGTACAAATTCTGATGTGCCTAAATTGCACTATAATGGAGTTATTTAGTTTTAAGAAATGTTTGACAACAGTGTCTAGAAATTCCCATTTGATGGATCTTTATTTAGTCATTAAACATTAAAATATTCATTATAAATTTAATTTAATTAGTGGACAAGTGATTCAGTCCTTAAAAGCTAATTGAACTAATGATAAAATATCAACCAGCCATACCCAGATTAAAATGCTTTGTTAAAATACAATCTTTAAGAGAAGTGAACATTTACCAGTTACTAACATTAAAATACTTTGTCAAATCACTGCAAAAAAGTTGTCTTCAAAAAGTCTCCACGCAGTCTCTTTTTGGAAAAAGCCTTTACTTGATTTCCTTTATTCATTACAAAACTTGATTCCATCTTTCTGATGAATATGAAAATCCTTAATAAAAAGGAAGACTATATGAATCTACACAAAATATTGATATATAGTTCTGTATTGAAGAATCCCAAAGGTCCCACTTAAATTTTCTGAACAGATCTCAACTTTTATTAAGTACTGAGACAAACGTTTTCTGGAGCTCCACAGAGGAAACAGCAATCCTAGTTACCATCATCCAGACAGCTCAAAAAGTATCAAGTACCCCGTCAAATGTCCCTTTCCCAGACCTGAGGAAGAGCTCCATGTAGCTTGAAAGCTTGTCTCTCTCATCAACAGAAGCTGGCCCAATGAAAGATATTACCTCACCTACCTTGTCTGTCTAATATCCTGGTACCGACATAGCTACAACAACACTCCATACAAATGTTCCCAAAGGCTTTTTCTAGATTTGGAAAAGAAGTTGAGATTAGATGGTGGTTAACTAACACATTTTAGCTCACCCTAACCTAACTATAACTTTTACCCAGGCATATATTGGTGCAGGTTAGCATGTTACGTTATTTTAACCAGTTAAGTGAACTATACCCACTCATGCCCCCCAGGGAATTGATCCTTCTCTAACTGGCAGTTATATATCCTGTAGTTAAACTCAATCTATGACACACTGGCGATAGGAAAGAAATTAGGAAGAAATGCATGTATTCTATTAGGCAGATAGATGAACTGACACCTACGAATATAAAACTGAAGAAAAAAGGCAGCACAACAAATTTCACATACTACAGAAACTGGGTGTAAGACAGGACATATAATTTTTGTATGTTTTAATGAAATGCTGAAGGAAATACTTTATTTAATGATTTTAAATAGGCAGATAGCACAAGTGTCAGTAGAGGAAGGAATAAACTTGTCATCACTGCAAATAAAGTTGAATGTAATAAAAAAGTATGTCAATAAACTGCATTTTATGTTTTAACTGATTTTAATAAATCATTTAGAATCAAGATACTATGCTGCTTCAGAACTTCACAGAAGAATCAGAATGACAAAAGACTTTTAAATTTTATCCTGAGGTGAAAATAAACAAACTTGTTATGACTGACCTGGAAAGTGTTCAATCAGAGCAACCTGTTTGAATCTAACTGATATGCCCTGCCAGTGGTAAACATATTTTCATTGTGAAAGGTGGGCCTTGACAAAATGTCTGTAGAGAAAGTTAAACAATATTTAGGTGGCAACAGAACATTTCATGATTAGTATGATAGGTCAGGTGAAATTCTGTAAACAAGGAAAGGAAAAATTATTAGCAAAAGTCAAAAAAGCTTAAAGGGGAATGAGTGGAGGAAATAGCTATGGATGTGGTGAAGGATGAAGCAAACTAAGGACCATGTCATCTCTGTAGTGTAAATAAATACACAAAGGGACCAAAAAATATACTGCAGCACAGTAGTATAAAAAGTATTCCAGCATCCTTTCAGTTCTAAATATTTGTCATATGCACTGTTCAATAGGTATTTCGCAAGATGCTTCTGTAAACACAGAAGCATCTTGAATCGGGAATGTGAAAGATAGACTACTGAATACCTACAGGTTCTTTCAAAGCATAAGGCACAGACTGTCCCTTAAGGAATTTAAGTGTGACATTTTTAACTACCTGTAGTTTTACTATTATGACTTTCACTAAAAATCATGTTTGTATCAAAAATAGATGTCTATTTTTTTAAAATTTAAACACCAAATCTAACACATGATATATGGTGCTCCAATCCAGTTAGACATTATTAAGTCAACTTTATATACATATTAGAAAATAATCACACTAGGTAACATCAGGGGTACATAATGGGTGTCTTTGGGATATAGATTTATGGTACATGTGAACTGAAGTCCTCATAACTATCTCTGGTTTCAGAGCAGCAGCCGTGTTAGTCTGTATCCGCAAAAAAAACAGGAGTACTTGTGGCACCTTAAAGACTAACAAATTTATTTTAGCATGAGCTTTCGTGAGCTAAAGCTCACTTCTTCGGATGCATAGAATGGAACACACAGACAGGAGATATTTATACATACAGAGAACATGAAAAGGTGGAAGTATGCATACCAACAGGCAGAGTCTAATCAATTGAGATGAGCTATCGTTAGCAGGAGGAAAAAAAAACTTTTTGAAGTGATAATTAAGATGGCCCATAGAAGGTGTGAGGAGAACTTAACATAGGGAAATAGATTCAATTGGTGTAATGACCCAACCATTCCCAGTCTTTGTTTAGACCACAGTTAATAGTATCTAGTTTGCATATTAATTCAAGTTCAGCAGTCTCTCTTTGGAGTCTGTTTTTGAAGTTTTTTTGTTGCAAAATTGCCACCTTCAAGTCTGTCACTGAGTGGTTAGAAAGGTTGAAGTGTTCTCCCACTGGTTTTTGAATGTTATGATTCCTGATGTCAGATTTGTGTCCATTTATTCTTTTGCGTAGAGACTGTCCGGTTTGGCCAATGTACATGGCAGAGGGGCATTGCTGGCACATGATGGCATATATCACGTTGGTAGATGTGCAGGTGTACGAGCCCCTGATGGTGTGTCTGATGTGATTAGGTCCTGTGATGGTGTCACTTGAATGGATATGTGGACAGAGCTGGCATCGGGCTTTATTGCAAGGATAGGTTCCTGGGTTAGTGTTTATGTTGTATGGTGTGCGGTTGCTGGTGAGTATTTGCTTCAGGTTGGGAGGCTGTCTATAAGCGAGGACTGGCCTGTCTCCCAAGATCTGTGAGAGTGAGGGATCATCTTTAAGGATAGGTTGTAAATCTTTGATGATGCGCTGGAGAGGTTTTAGTTGGGGGCTGTAGGTGATGGCTAGTGGTGTTCTGTTATTTTCTTTTTTAGGCCTGTCCTGTAGTAGGTGGCTTCTGGGTACTCTTCTGGCTCTGTCAATCTGTTTTTTCACTTCAGCAGGTGGGTATTGTAGGTTTAAAAATGCTTGATAGAGATCTTGTAGGTGTTTATCTCTGTCCGAGGGATTGGAGCAAATACGGTTGTATCTTAGAGCTTGGCTGTAGACAATGGATCGTGTGGTGTGTCCGGGATGGAAGCTGGAGGCATGTAAGTAAGTATAGCGGTCAGTGGGTTTCCGGTATAGGGTGGTATTTATGTGACCATCGTTTATTAGCACAGTAGTGTCTAGGAAATGGACCGCTTGTGTGGATTGGTCTAGGCTGAGGTTGATGGTGGGATGGAAATTGTTAAAATCTCGGTGGAATTCCTCGAGGGCTTCTTTTCCATGAGTCCAGATGATGAAGATGTCATCAATGTAGCGCAAGTAGAGTAGGGGTGTTAGGGAACGAGAGTTAAGGAAGCGTTGTTCTAAGTCAGCCATAAAGATGTTGGCATACTGAGGGGCCATGCGGGTACCCATAGCAGTGCCACTGACTTGAAGATATATATTGTCCCCAAATGTGAAATAGTTGTGGGTGAGGACAAAGTCACAAAGTTCAGCCACCAGGTTAGCCGTGATATTATCTGGGATACTGTTCCTGATGGCTTGTAGTCCATCTTGGTGTGGAATGTTAGTGTAGAGGGCTTCCACATCCATAGTGGCCAGAATGGTGTTTTCTGGAAGATCACTGATGGATTGTAGTTTCCTCAGGAAGTCAGTGGTGTCTCGAAGATAGCTGGGAGTGCTGGTAGCATAGGGCCTGAGGAGAGAGTCCACATAGCCAGACAATCCTGCTGTTAAATCCTGTTGTTAAATCCTGCTCTGAAAGTCTTTCTACAATAGTGGGATTAAGGTTATAGCTCACAGATGCCTGTCATCCGGTCAGTTTACACTACAGGGAAATAAAATAGGATAGTTAATTTTCTTGTATTCTGTTAAAATGTCAAGGTTTAATTAAACTTCTTCAGCTTAAGTATTGCACAGCTATGTTCAGCTGTCATGAAGCATACTAGAAATTGATTTGTCATTGCCTGCATGCCCAAGCAGACATTCAGTAGGCACTGTATTTTTATCCAAGATTTTTTAATAATCGAAATGGCTTTCTGATTCTAAAATTCATATGAGTCAGTCTATATTAAAATAAGCATTACTCATATGCTTCTAAAGTAAAACAAGGCAGGTGACAAATATATGACATTTACATTCAATTATGCATTAACAACCACATTTGTGCTTTTTCTACAATTAATTTTTACTACTTTCAAATTTCATTCATTTCTAAAGATTGTATATTATTGCTTCAGTGGTAAAATGATTAATCACTAGGCAATGTCATGAATTAACAAGAAAATTGCAAGTCAGTAAAGTAAAATGATTTGTGACAATTTTGAGGGTTAAAACAGTTCAACTGTTCAACAGTTCAGTTAAAGCTTTAAGGAAGGCTGAAAGAATTGGGTTTGTTTAGTTTGGAAAAGAGAAGACTGAGAAGGGACATGATAGCAGTTTTCAGGTATCTAAAAGGGTGTCATCAGGAGGAGGGAGAAAACTTGTTCACCTTAGCCTCTAAGGATAGAACAAGAAGCAGCGGGCTTAAACTGCAGCAAGGGAGATTTAGGTTGGGCATTAGGAAAAAGTTCCTAACTGTCAGGGTAGTTAAACACTGGAATAAATTGCCTAGGGAGGTTGTGGAATCTCCATCTCTGGAGATATGTAAGAGTAGGTTAGATAAATGTCTATCAGGGATGGTCTAGACAGTATTTGGTCCTGCCATGAGGGCAGGGGACTGGACTCGATGATCTCTCAAGGTCCCTTCCAGTCCTACAATCTATGAATCTATGAATAAGGAAAGGAGTCTGAAACCACCATTGATTATGTATAAGGTATGGTGGGTGTTAATGTAACCTCTTATAAAAGGGTGATACCAAGCCTTGGGGTAGTGGGATACATTGGAACACGCTGACCTGATGACCACACATGGATCACCTCACTACTTCAGGGTTCCCCATAAGGGATGATGTGAGTAATGCAAGTGCAGGACATTGTGTATTGGGTCTATCTCCTTGGTAAATTACAGTTAGGGCACCATGTCTGTCAGGGAGGTGGCGGAAGTCATGGATTCTGTGACTTTCCGTGACCTCTGTGACTTCTGCAGTGGCCAGTGTGGCTGACCCCAGAGGATAGGTGCCAGAGGATAGGTTGCTATGCCTTCATTCTGGGGGTTCGAGCAACTGAAATTAATGACTGGGATCCCATCTGGGTCACCAAAATGTTGGAATTATTAATAATATCTGAAATTATTAATGTGGGAAATCACCAAACATCAATTTAACTATAAATTACTTTATTAAATCCAAAGGCCAAATGGTTCTGTATATATTTGCTCTAAACATGCCTAAAAACCCTAACTAATAAGCAATTTACTACATCCAAACAGTAACAAAACATTTATAAGCATTTGATCAAAGTACTTACAAACGGGCTAAACTCAGGAGTGCTTAGACTCATATTGGTTGCCTCCAGCATGTTCAGACAGCAATGAACCATTTAAAAGCTGATTTTTTTATACCCTTTAACAAACAAGTGATGTCATTGCCAATTACTGACTGCAGCTAAAAACCAATTTGAGACAGTTCACCCTTATTACAGATAAGATTTACAACCTCCTTCCTTCCCAAGGCCATTCCTCCTTATCTCTTCCCCTCCTTCCTGAGGACTAACAGCTTTTTCACTGAACCTGGGTTCACATGGGAGATATTGTGGGTATGTGAGGTGGGAAAGGGCAATGTAGGCTCATTTTAAGACAGATTCTCTTTGTCTGATTTCAGACCATCTGCAGTCATGGGTGGCGGGTATCAAAGGCAGGGGAAGGCTGAGCCTACCCAAGCTGCTTGTGTGGCCCTGCCCACACTCCACTCCCAAACCCCTCCTGCTTCCTGACATGCTCTGCTGTGGCTCTTCCTTCCCATGCAGCCGGGGCCCTGGGACATTGGTGCCGGAACCGGGAGTGGAGGGGTGGGGAGCAGGGGGTTGTTGTCCTCCCACTTTTTGAAAGTGGATGGGCCTGGCTCATCCACTTTTTGCTGGGGCGGACCCAGCCCCTTCCCCTCCTCTTCCCCCTGAGACCTCATCCCTGGCCATGCCAGCATGGAGCCCAGGCAGCTGTGGGGAGCTACGGTCGACCCTCCACTTGCCTGGGGTGTAGAGGGGCTGAGAACAGCCCCTGGCCCGTGTCCCCACCTCCCAGGCTCCCCAGCCATCCAGGGCAGGATGAGGGTCTGTGACTCCACGCCAGCTCCCCACAGCTGCCCATGTGGCACTCCCTGACTCGGCTCTGGCCAGGAGCCAGAGCTGCAGCCCGGTAAGCAGGTGCAGCCCGGCCATGGTAAGAGCCACACAGGCAGCTGTGAGGAGCTGTGCAGTCGCAGAGCCTCCACCTGCCCTAGGTGGGTGGGGAGCCTGGGGGGCTGGGACATGGGTCTGAGACTGCTTGGGCCCCCTGCACCACAGGTAGGTAAAGGGTCCGCCGGGGATTGCCACAGCTGGCCACCCGGCTCTTATCAGGGCCGGGCTGTGGCTCCGAGGCCCCCCCTCCTCCGGCTGGAGCTGGGTTGGGGAGAGCTTCATGGGCAGCTGTGGGGAGCCTGGCTTCCTCCACCTGCGCTGGGCGGGGGGCCTGGGACAAGGACAGGGGGCTGCTTTTGCATCCACCTTGGGTGGGGGCCCCAGCTCCCCCAACTTTTGGGAGGGCTCCGGCGCGCTTGCCCTCAGCTGGGGCTAGTGGGGCCCGGCCTGCAGCCAGGTATTCTGGGCAGCTGGAGCCAGAGCTTGTGACACTACCTGGGGGTAGTGCTGTGCTTAGCTGCCTGCCCACCAGCTGCTCCGGGGCTCAGGCTGGGGGCCAGGGCCGCCCAGAGGGGGGGCAAGAGGGGCAATTTGCCCCAGGCCCTGAGCCCCACAGGGGCCCCCACCAGAGTTTTTCGGGGCCCCTGGAGCGGGGTCCCTCACTCACTCCGGGGGGCCCGGAAAACTCTTGCGGGGCCGGGCGCAGGAGCTTCTTCGCTCCCGGTCTTCGCCGGCGGGGGTCCTTCCGCTCCGGGGCGGAAGGACCCCCCGCAGGTGAATTACCGCCGAAGATGGAGCGGGACCTGCCGCCGAAGTTCAGCTCGGTCTTCGGCGGTAATTCGGCGGCAGGGGGCCCTTCCGTTCCGGGACCCGCCGCCGAAGTGCCCCGAAGACCCGCGGCGGGGGACCCCCCGCCGCCGAATTACCGCCGAAGACCGGGCTGCACTTCGGCGGCAGGTCCCGCTTCGGCGGTAATTCAGCGGCGGGGGAGCCCCGCCGCGGGTCTTCGGGGCACTTCGGCGGCGGGGCCCGGAACGGAAGGGACCCCCACCGCCGAAGACCTGGGGCCCCCGGAATCCTCTGGGCGGCCCTGCTGGGGGCTGCGCTGCCACTCCGGAGTTAGGGTTGGGGGAAAAGTGGGGGAGGGGCAGGGCGCTGGGCAGAAGGGGCAGGCTGGACATGGGCTAACCTCCTCAAGCCCATGGTTCACCCACCGCCCATGTCTGTAGTCACCCCTATCGGTCAGAGGCCTTCTTTTTAGAAACTTCCCCTTACTTTATTAGTTATCCTTTCACCCAGACATCCTCCCTACCTCATTCCTTTTGTCCTTACCACTTAGTATTTTCAAGGCCTTCCATTTACTTGCTAGTCAGGGCCTCTCTTTACAACACATATATATTTCCTTAACAAATAAACTAACTTAATTCTTTAATTTTATACTTATCCTACACAAACCAGTCCATTATTTTAGGTTAGTACACCCAAAGTGACCTCATCTCTCTTGGCTGGCTGATTAATGACCAAGATAGCCAGTGCCTTCTTTGGTGAAGGGAAATTCCCTCATTCCTTAAAACATGCAGTGCCAAACTGAAGAAAGCCTTCCATGATGCATCACAGCTCTCTATTTACCACCTTGTATAAACATTTTCATTCCTCAGTAAATTCATAAGAGAAGCTAGCCAAAAGCTATCTTCTGACCTGTCTAACCTAAGCTTATATCCTAAATCCTGCACAATCAGGATTCAGGCCAAGCCATATAATGGAAACAGCATTAGTGGTGCAGAGGGCTGAACTTTTTGTGTCAGTGGATGAAGGCCAGACATCCAGTCTCATGATCCTGGACCTCTCTGCTGATTTGACCCACTCAGTACTGAAAAACTACTATCTTGCCTTAGGGAGATGGCAGGAATCTGTGAGGATGCTCTGAAATGGTTTGAATTGTTCCTGGAAGGAGGCACCCAATGATAGCAGTGAAAAACTGCACCTATGCCCTCAGAAAGTTCACTTATGGAATCCCACAAGGATCAGTTTCCCAGTTTTATTCAGCATTTACATGCACATGGTAGGAAGTCTGGTCAGAAGACATGCTGCAATGCCAGTGATATGCAGATTGCAAACAGCTCTATTTATTCACCTCCCCACCACTTCCTGTCCCATGAAAGTTTAAGTTTGTACATTTTAGTTAGGAGTCCAAATGTTTCTGTTCAGAAAATATACTTTTTTGGGAAATAGATGTAGATGGTATATTATTTTTATTAATCACGATTGTTCATCTTGCATGATTAGCAGTCATCACTTCTTTGACATCTGTAAAATCTCTCCAAGTCACTAGAGTCCCAATTTCTTGGGATTTTTGACAGAGTTATGTACCATATCTGGACTTTGGATAAGTCCAGGCCTTTAGAGTCTAGTATTTTATGATAATATCACAACCTATTAAAAAAGTAAATTAAAAGAATCAGTGTGCACTATTATATCTAGCTGATTGTTTGATGAGAAGGTGTTATATAATAAAATAATAATGTAATAAATCAAATACATTTCAGTTTTGGCCTATGACAATTTCAAAGTAAAGATTTAGGAGTAATTAAACAATAACTTCATAGACAATTTTTCACAATTCTCCTAGTGTTTCTTTATTTGAAAATTAAATGGAATAAGTGGTTCTAGATACTAAATATAATTGAAGGGCTAGATCCTCAACTGGTGTAAATTGGCATAGATCCATTGCACTCTATGGAGCTGTGCTATTTACAAGGGTTGAGGATCTGGCCCATAGACTTGAGCTCCAGTTTACCAATAAAAAAGCCAGAAAATTCTTACTTGCAGTCATATCCATCAAATATCTTTTGTTGTTTCCCCTAAGTATAAAAACTCTAGCTGACATTACACTCCTTAAAATCTCCAAGTAAAATTCTCATGATAGTTCTGTTGTTTCTGGAACAGTGAAAATTCTTGCATTTTAATTGTCTAAGTTTTGTCTACCACAGTTGGTTTACTCTAAAAGCATTCACTGTGAAGTTGAAAATACTTTTTTGAGGAATTACCTTCACTTCCCCCCCTTTGTCTCAACCTTCATCTGCAGCTCATAGAGTGGGTGACATTATATCATACTCATTCATGCAGGAATGCACTTAATAGAGTCACAGGGAAAGGGATCATTAATTGATTGCCTGTAGCTTGATTGCCTGTGGATAAGACTCAAAGGTGCACTCCTCCATTTCAGCAGGGGGAAAAACGCTGCCATACTTCAGTGTGCAGATTTATAAGTAAAACTTTTACTGACATGAGGAAACACCCATGTTATCATAAACTGGTCAGTACAGTATCAGAAAGATACATATATTCATAAATCATTCCATTGTTAAAGAAAATAGTGCTCAGGGGGACAAAAATTCATTCGCTGCCAGTTAGCTGCCCAGTCTTGATAAAGCTGGAGGTAACTCCAAAGCTGTAAGCATAATACTGCCAGGAATCTCTGGAGGTAAATGCCACTGAGGGAAAAGATTTTCACAGTTTGACATCTGTGTCTTGACGTTTGAGGGGCAGGGAAAGGAAAAGTGATATAAAGCCATGAGGTATATGGCACTCCTCCATTCACCCTGGTTTCCTTGTATTGCAAAATAAAAAATCCTTTTATATAAAACAAAACCAAAAATAAAAAATGCAAAATACTACATTAATATTTTGCTATGGTAGTTATAAGTAGTTATAGTCTTAAAAATAATGTGGTGTGTAAAATTTATATTTATATTACCCTAACTACTAGAAACATAATAGTAAATATTTTGCTAATATATTTGGTTTTGTATAGATTACTGATTGACACAAATGGCCATGTCACAGGTGCAGTTATTTTGTTTAATACAATAAGGTACTTTCAGCATTAATTGTTTGAATTGTTTTCCTACAGCAAGGAAAAAACTGCCACAGTATTTGTATTGTACAAAAGATACATCAAATGCTACAACAACAAATTCTGATTTTGGACCACTGTAGGGACAAAAACTATTTTCCTATTTGCTCTTTGTAATTAGTAGCTCAGGAGTATAACCTAGTAGGACATATATCATTTTACCTTAAAAAAGGGTTAGAGGAGCTGTCCAGAATGCCTGGTTTGGCAGAAAGAGGAAAGCATACAAATAAGTGTTTTTTTCTAAGGTAATCAGAAGGATTTAGAAATAACTTTTTACTGGCCCAGTATATCAATAATTTTGTGAGAGCTGTTTATTGAAGATACAGTAGACAACTTTCTCAGGTGAGTACAGTCAATGCCATCAGCTTCTCCAGAATCTAAACTACAGAGGTTTTTAGCTCATGTAGTTGTAAAGGAAACCTTAGAAACATGGTGAAATAAACTGAGTTCCATTAACTGATGCTGAAGTGGCAGAGCAGTGAGAACATCTGCAGTTATTCCAGTGGTATGCCTGTAGAGGAATTCTACTTACCTTCCTTTCAGCAGCAGCAGTAGACGAGACCTATTTCATACACATGGCTGTCGTGAATCAATCTGTCTGCCTTGCTATTTATCTAGGCATTTGTGATGCTTATCTATATCAATATAGATAACTATATTTAGGTATATAGTTTTTACTTTACAGGTCAGTCCTGATGATTACCTTACAAGCTTCTCGTTTTATTTTTATTGTGCATTTAATATTGTTTCATTCCTTTGTATAAATCTTTTCTTAGATGTCAATTGGTTTAAGTTTAGCAATACAAAGAACAACATGTTGTATTGCAAGTAAAAAAATTGATCACTGAGATAACACTTGTGTTGCCTCTGTGGTTCAGACTGAAATGAAACAGCTACAGAAAGGGACAGCAATGAGAGAATTTTGAGTTCAAACTCAAAATTACAAGTTTTAGTATAGTATCTTGTGACCCAGTCAGCCAGTGACAGAGTTCCAAGAATAGGAGCAGCCATCTTGCAGAACATATAGATTGCAATTTTTGACTGAATAGTCAACTTAACATTTTGTCCTTATTAGTACAATGAACAATGGTGAAATAAAAAAAGTGACCCAGCTTTTGCCCCAAAATTGAAGCAAACCATTTCTGAGGTTCAAAAAAAGTCAAGATACCATTTCCCTATGTTATTTTTATTTTTTCATGTCCTCTGTGTGCATGGTTCTGGATGGGACCGAATGTCAAATATTTTCATAGATTCCAAGGCCAGAATGGCCATTGTGATCACCTCTCTGACCTCCTGTATAAGACAGGTCATAGAACTTTCCTAAAATAATTCCTAGAATTTATCTTTTAAAAATGTATCCAGTCTTGATTTTCAAATAGTCAGGCATGGAGACTGCACCATGACCCTTGGTAAATGGTTCCAATGGTTAATTACCCAAACTATCTAAAATTTCACCTTATTTCCAGTCTAAATTTGTCTAGCTTCAGTTTCCGACCATTGTATCATGTTACACCTCTCTCTGCTAGGACTAAAGAACTAATTTTTAAATATTTGTTCCCCATGTAGATATTTATAGACTAATCAAGTCATCCATTAACCTTCTCTTTATTAAGCTAAATAGACTCAAAGAGCTCGGTCTATCAGTATAAGGCATGTTTTCTAATCCTTTAAAGATTTTCATGGTTCTTCTCTGAACCCTCTCTGCTTTATCAATATCCTTCTTGCACTGAAAGCACCAGAGCTGGATGCAGTATTCCAGCAACAGTTATACCCATGCCAAATACAGAGATAAAATAACCTCTCTAGTCCTACTCGATGTTCCCTGTTTGTCCATCCCAGGATCACATTAGCTCTTTTGGCCACCTTGCCTTTATTTAAGAAACCTTCAAAAGGGGAAAAAAAGCTTATGTTCGTTTGAAAAGTCTTTGTGGATATTTCAAGGAGTACTGACACCATGTTGGTGACCCTGGAAAAGAATACTAATTTTCCAATGGTGAACAAGGAACTTTAACAGAATAAATAAAGAAGAAGTATCCCAAAGTATGCTGTTTTTGCTTTTTATCTCAGCAGAGCTTCTAGAATCTCTCTCAAGCCTGTCTTGCCTGGCTTCCTACAATGGATATAAAGAAATGGTACATACACATCCTTACAGTCTCTTAGCTATGTATCTTGGTACACCTCTTCATGAGGTAACTATTTAAACTGAATACCCACTTCGTCGGATGCATGAAAGCTCATGCTCCAAAACTTCTGTTAGTCTATAAGGTGCCACAGGACTCTTTGCTGCTTTTACAGATCCAGACTAACATGGCTATCCCTCTGATATTTAAACTGACCAAGTCTATATTTTCATAAATGGGAGTCTGTTATATGTGACTTAAAGAAACTGCCCTTTCATGGGTGGATGGATTCCAATAAAGCACATATTCAAAAATGTTCAACAAAAGAAATTAAATATCAGTTAATTTAGTCCCTAGTTTAAGTGTCTTCTGGAACATGTGTCTAAATCTTTTGCTGAACAGGGATGGACTTGTATTTCAAAGAAATATAAACAGAAAATGTCACTTATTTGTATAGCTTTTTACTACATATTTAGTTTGCAGTTTTGTTCTGACTCTGAGTTAAGTATATCCACTGGTGTAATTAATCCATAGACATTGCTTAAGCATGTGCTTAAGTTCGTTGCTGAATCAGGGTTTAAGTCCTACTATAGCTCTTTCTATTCAGATTCCTTTGAGGAATTTTTCTGTGGTGAGAGATGCTCAAATGATAAAAAATTAATACCATTTATTTTGTCTTCCAAGTACCTGAAGCTGTGGTGAGGAGTTTCTTTAGGACGGTCCTTTTGCTCTTCCCTAAAAAATGCTTTCATTATAGATGCTGAGCCAGGAGACACTTCTTGAGTTATGATTATTCTTATTGTTCTGCTTGGAGACTCCTGGAGGATGTTAACTGCAGGGCTTTGGAGCTGTGCTCTGGCTCTGCTCCAGCTCCAGGCAAAAACCTGCAGCTCCGCTGCTCCAGAGCTGCTCCGCGCTCCAGCTCCGGGCTCCGCTCCAAAGCCCTGGTTAATTGTAGTTCAGATGTTATTAGATTTGTCTTTCATTGATGTCTGTGAAAAACAAACATTCACACTTCCTTTGAGTTGATTTACCTGAGGGATGTATTAGGTTCATCACTCTAGTTTTTCCCCTTTAAAATACTGTATACAAATAAAGTTTAAAAAACACTGATTTCGATTAACTGCCTTAACAAAGGCATCTATCTAGCTTGCCAGCAGGTGGCATTTGTTCACAAATGATGAAAGCTCAGGCACGTTTTCCCCAAAATATATTTTTATATCTTCAAAGTAGTATAATAAAAATTGTGTAAAGTATGTTTGTTTGAGGTGTTGAGTGCTTATATCTTGATTATTTCATCCCAAAAAACGTAAGATAAAATTTTAAGTAATTTTCCCTTCAGCCTCAATGCTCTATGGATCCAAGTATACTTTTTATTTATCTTTTATTGACAAAACTTTAAAACAATATGGGGAGAAAGCAATCACTACTACAACAACAAAAAGATACAGAAATGGGAAGGGAGGGAAAGAAAGGAAGGAGGAGAGGGAGGGGGAAAGGAGAGCAATAGCTCAATTTGCAGCTGCTAGGGATTAATCAAAGTTTTCTAACAAATTAGACTAAATCTTTTACATTTGTCTGAGGTGGCATCTCCAAAACGTTATCTGCTGTTCAGTTGCCAGGTCAGTCCAAGTCACTGAGCCACACTTCTATCACTGTAGGCAGTCTTCTCTCCCATCTAAGCAATATGAATCATTTGGTTA
This sequence comes from Mauremys mutica, assembly GCF_020497125.1. NCBI lineage: Eukaryota > Metazoa > Chordata > Testudines > Geoemydidae > Mauremys > Mauremys mutica. The sequence continues at coordinate 322,778,796 of NC_059072.1, forward strand.
CAAGTGGTGGTCTAGAGAACCAAGCTTTCTGTGAGTTGGAGAGTTTCCAGGATGATGGGATATTTCTCAAAATTGTGTTCTGGGATCTTAATTTTAAGGAGGTATCCATTATCATACTAATCCTCCTGCCCACTGTTAGCTAGAAGTATTGTATCCTGGTGATAGGGAAAAATCAATTTGATTTTGATTCTCTTATGCAATAATTCAGAGCTTATGACTTGTTGTCCTAACAAACATTGCTACTAAATACTTTGGTCAAGGAGAGAAACGTGGAATGTCTGTATCAGCAGGTAAACAAACCTATGTACCTACTGTCCCTGGCTTAAGATAACATGTTCCGATCGAAATGGTACAATATGACGTCACTAATACTATATATGTATGTGTAATGAAAATTTTGTATCGGTGTGTCCTTCCTCTGGCATTAGTCGAGGAGGGCACCCGCTCAGCTGATCGCTCAATAAAGAGTCTGTGTAACAAACTCAGTTTTGCTCTCTGTGTCTCTCTTTGGAGTAATTGGCTAGCTCCGGGGAGAAACGAGCCCATTTTGGCTAACACTGGGATAGTCCCAAAACATGTGAAGCATGTGAAGCCAGCATGGCTCCAGGAGACTCACATCTCCAGCAGCGGTTTGTTTTGGCCAGGGAGCGGCAAATACTGTAGAGCTGGCTAAGCAGCACACCGAATTGCCGCCGCGGGCGGCGGGGGCAGTCCATGTGCCCTTAGGGCGGCAGGCGGGTTTCTGCGGCGGTGGCAATTCGGCAGCAGCTTCTATGTTTAGCTGAAGCCGCCGCGGACAGCTAAGCATAGAAGCTACTGCTGAATTGCCGCTGCCACGGAAACGCGTGTGCCGCCCTAAGGGCACACCGATTGCCTCCGCTGTCCGCGGCGGCAATTCGGCGCGCTGCTTGGGGGCAAAACAACAGGAACTGCCACCCCTTGCAGATTGCTGCCCCAAGCACCAGCTTGAAATGCTGGTGCCTGGAGTCGGTCCTGGTTTTGGCAAAGCCCATGCTCTGTAATTGTGGGGACAAGAGTGAACAAAATAAAATTTTCTGCTGGATCAGCCTTAATTGTAGATCAATAGTAGAGTTATTAATGTGTTGCCAGGCAGCTCCCCATTGGCTAAGATTTGAGATCAACACAAATGTGTTCGAGGCCTGGAACAGATAATCTAAATTAGGGAGATTATTTTGGGCCAAGAATTCATAACAGACTTCAGCTAGTTGGCTGACCCTATGGAGCTCTCTCCACATCAACAACAATTTTGGAGTCTCTGGTGCTCCCAGCGCATCAGGACCAAATATGTCCTTCAACGGATGCTTAAGCTGCAGGTAATGCCATGCAGCTGGACCAGGTAGGTTGTATTGTCATGGGAGTGCTTGGAATGGCAGAAACCGATCCTCTGAGATCAACTGAGAAACCCATATTATCCCCTTATCCATCCACTCTCTACAATAATGGTTTCTTGCCAGTTTTAAAAAATGTGTTGCCCAAAAGTACAGTATCAATGTGTGAGAAGGGATGGAATTCTAATTTTCTATGCAAACTGGCTCATGTTTATCCAGTAGCCAATACTGTAGGGGACATTTTACGATCAAAATGGTAATAGGCTGAAGCCAGTATTCCTGCCAATGGGAGGGGATGGATCAACACCTGTTCTACCAGCAGCCAGGGAGTGGTCTGCTCTGCTATGTTTTGGAGCCACAGGGCTTCCTGGCTAAGGATAAAGCCTGTATGAAAATGCTGAAAGTCGAGGAAATGTAAGCCTCTAAATGTGATTCAGAGCCATAATTTACAGGGCTTTAGAGCAGAGCCTGGAGCAGTGGAGCTGCAGGTTTTTGCCTGGAGCTGGAGCAGAGCCAGAGCACAGCTCCAAAGCCCTGGTAATTTACACAAAGCCAGTCTTGGCCTCCCACCTACCCCCCAGGAATATATATATATTTTTAGTTGTTAATTTTCCTGAAATAAAATGAAGGAACAGTAACTGGGAGCTGTGAGACAGAGGCCCATTTGTGGTTATTATTCCACATCAGCAGCTTTTGTCAGACTTGACATACTCACTACACCTAACACAGTGTTAAAATTTATGTCCAAAAGGTGTCATGTAAGATATCATTGGAATACTAACAACTAATAACTCAACTCACATGATGTGCAGGTACAGGATGTGTATAAAGAGTTATATGTGCTAAAATTATGTTCTTAAATTGGGTTTGGCAAGCAGTTCATAAATTCAGTCTGCCTAGACAAAGGAATGTGTATTTGCTTGTCAGGCAGAGATAATGGGGGTCCATTTAAATAGAAGGTGAAGAAAGCTATCAAGCAGGGGAGAATACAGCCTGGCATCTACTTCCAAGCAGGAGAGAGAAGCTTTATCTGGGCTATAAAGATGGGAGTCTGAAACTCAAAAGATAAGTAATTGAATCAGCTGATTGTATACAATATTACTGTATTATAAAAGTGTATCAAGTAAGGTCCTTTCTGAAATTTAATGACACACTAGTGATTAATATAGCATTAATACATATATTTCACAATGAGAAAATATGGATATTTAACAATATTATGCTTTAAAATCTGTGGCCAACCACAGGGAGAAACAGGTTTTCTCCCAGACAGGAGGGAAAGCAGCTATCTACCAGTCTCCAATGAAGTTAAGCAAGATGTGACTGTAACAGGGTCAGCACTTACCTTTCGTGCATAACACCTCTTCTCTGGGGGATAGTGCCAGCAAACAGTTCTTTTCACAGGGCAGGACAGGGACACACCCATCTCTCATGGATGTCCCCCTTTATCTCAGTTAGGTGTGTTAGGCTTTTTCTTTTTTGGTCTTACATCAGGGTGGTGCCTGCCTCTCACAAGCCCCCTCCCCTCTAACCCCTGGTTCTCTCAGCCAGTGGTCAGTAGCTCAGTCCTCCAGCTGAGCCACACACACTGTCTCCACTTCTGGGGTATACAGTCCAAGTTCTTTCTCAGGCCAGGTAGGGGGCCATAGCTCTAAGGCTCCTTCCCAGAGGCACTGCCTTCTTCAGACACCCAGCAGGGGCCCATCTCAGTACTCTCAGCTGTGTCTGGCCAGGTCCTGAGCTCAGTCCCCCTGGGCTCAGCCTGCCCACACTGACCTTTTCATGGTCCTGCTGCTACTCTAGCCAGCCAGGCAGGCACCTGGTCTTTAGCAGTCTTCCCTGGGCTCAGTTCTGCCTAGTGAGCTCTCAGCAGTGAGCTGCCCATAGCCCACGGCTCATCTAGCCAGCCAGGTACCTAGTCCTCCCTCCTCAAGCTCCACACAGCAACTAAAGGCTTTACTCTGCTGCTTTCCTTTTATACAGCTCTTCTGGCCCCTTATTGGTCGCTTCAGCAGCCCCTCTGATTGGCTGCTCTTCTGTAGCCACTCTCAGCTGCCTTGAGAACTTCTCGCTGCTCTATTCTGGGGCAGGGTGATGCAGGGCCTCCGAACCTAGTCCACCCTGACACAGTGATAAAAAACAATGGAAGCCCAATTTACATATGAATCAGCAGGGGGATGGGAAATCTACAAGAAGGGAACAACAGCATGAGGTCATCCTGAGTCGGGGGACAAAACAGTGGGTTTGGGAAGATAATATAAAGAGAGAGAAGCCATCCATCACTAGACAGACATGAAGCACCAGAGCTCTTGAAAACTGAGAAAGATGGGTCCTTCAAACAATGGGGCTGAAGTCTCTGGGAATGGAAGACTAGCAAGGAAAATATCTTGAACAAAAAGTGTAGCTATGTTGAGTGTTAGCCATTAGAAAGCTTATTTTTACTTTTGTTGGCTTTTAACCTTTTTGAACTTTATTTCTTCTACGTGGTATCACTCAACCTGTGCTCTTCGGTTAATAAACTTGTTTTATTTTTACAATATATTAACTCAGTGTTGCGCTTGAAGGGAAGCATGTTACCCCAGTTAAGTTAATAAGCTGTAATGTGCTTTTTTCTCTCCAAAAGAGCCGAACAAATCTTATTATTCCCCTGAATGGTCGAGGAGAGGGCTGGACATTTCAGAGCACACAGTCCAGGGAGAATTTGGGTCTGGGAGGATGTTTGGGGTCACCCCTGCATAAGGTATCTGAGTGATAGAGACTAGAGTGGGGCTATTGTGTTGTATGCAGGCTGCTGGGGTCATAGACCTGAACCAGGGCTGCATAGCACACAGACACTAAGGATACTGCAGACTTATCTGGTGGCCTTTGGTATCTGGGCTATGAGCTACACCAGAGAAATTAAGGCAACCAGGGTTACAGGGCAGGTGATGACACCCCTCACTGGTCTGGATTGCACCCCAGAACATGACAGAAACCCTCTCAGGATAGAATATTCTGGGGAGCCCATTCATTTTGATAATAATTTTGTCCATAAGTGTAAGGGTTCATCATCTGCCCAAATTTCTAAAATGGGTTCTTGAGTAATTTTGACCAGATTCTCCATCTCATTGGGAATGACTATCCCTGAATATTTCATAAGGTAGGGTTGCCACCTAGAATTTCAATCATAGATTCCTCTATGAGCATGTTCCTTATGCCTAGAATTTCTGACTTTTCCCAATTGATTTTATATCCCAGCAGATGTCCAAATTCACTAATTAGATTTAATAGATTAGGAACAGAATCTTCAGGTTTAGATACAAGAATAAGAGCATCATCGGCATAAAACACGATCTTGTGTTCTGTTTGGCCTATTCTGGTGCCATGCATGTGTTGATTTGCATGGATAGCAAATCTAGGGCTAGGACAAATGGCAGAGGTGAGGGGGACAACCTGTCTCATACCCTGTGAAGTGGGAATTGTATAATGCCATTGGTAACCATTCTGGGAGGGGGATTCATATAAAGAAGTTTAATCCAGGAGATAAATTGACTACCAAATCTGAAGGTAGCAAGCATGCAAAAGAGGTAGCAAGAGATTCCTTTGACTCCCTTGAAGCTGCAATGATGTCAGTCATTTGGTACATATTGTCAGATCTATATCTGTGATGGATAAACCCCACTTTACTGACATGAATAATTTGAGATAGGATTTTATCAAGCTTTTTCAGAAGGGATTTAGCCAACATTTTTGCATCAAAATTTATAAATGAGATTGGCCTATTGCTGCCACCCAGCATGGGTTCCTTACCGGCTTTGGGGATAACTGAGATGACATCTCCCTTAAAGTGCGAGGGAGTGTATTCTTACTCCTGGCTTCATTGTACATATCCAATAACTTGGGAATCAGAAATTTTTATACAAAATTCAATGGCAAACTCAGCTGTGTTTGGTGCTTTACCAATTTTCATTTCTCTGACTGCTAGTTTCAGCTCTTTTAATTCTAGGGAGGCTTCCAAGGCCTCTTTCTGAGAGCCAGAGAGCTGCAGCAATATTGGATTTTGATGAATACTTCCAATGTATCTGCACTGAATCAGCCAAATATAACTCAGAATATTTTTTTTTAATTGTTCATTAATTGGCAGTTGTATTGTGAGTATTTTGTTATTCCTATCCAAAAATAGCACTGATTTTAATTTTGATTCACTTTTTGTTTGTTTATAAGCCAACAGTTTGCTGCTTCTTTCACCAGATTCCCAGTAATTCTGCATTAAATAAAATGACAAATTCTACCCTCTGCATGTGAAGTTTGTCTCTCATAACTTAAGTTAGTAAAGGTTTGTAGTTTCTCCAGAGAGTGGGACAGAACACACTCCTCAGCAGGAGCTTTTAATTTCTGCAGCTAGGGAGTCTTCTTTTTAAAAGATGCATAGGTAATAATACACCCATGAATAAATGCTTTGGTGATTTCCCAGAGAACTGCTGAAGAGTGAGCTGTCAGAGCATTAGTCTCATAAAAACTTTCAAGCCCTTGGTATATATGGTAAAAATGCTGGAGTAAGGGTGTATTAAATTGCTGTCAGGGCCCTAGTGGTCAGAGCCAGGGATAGAGATGGGGTCATGGTCAGAAGCTACACTCAGGGTCAAGCTGGAGTCAAAGTCGGATGCCAAGCCAAGGGTGAGAGCCAGGGTCAGAGTTGGAAGCCACGCCAAGGGTCAAGCCAGAGTCAGACATTATTCCAAGGGTCAAAGATGGAGTCAGCAGCACAGATCAGGGCAAGGAAGCAGGAACCAGGAACAAGGTCTGGTAACAGGCGTGGTTATGAGGCATGGTAGCAGGAACAGGGAGCAAGCAGCAGGGACTGAGGACAAGGAGTGTGGAGGCAGGGACTTGGTCTCAGGGATCTGGGTAGCAAGAGGCCTAGCAGCTAGTTGTTCAGACAAGGATCAGGAAGCTTTATACCTGTCAGCAGGTGCTGCTAGTCACCTTAATCCACTGAGTCAGCAGGTATAGGTAGCCTCTATTGGTGGGGCATTAGCTGTAGTTCCCTCATCTCACCCAGTAGTGTGGTGGCACTGAGGGTAAGCTTATGCCTAATAAAGGCTAAACACAATAGTACATATCAATGATCTGATGCAGGAATTGTTCCAGTATGACAATCCACTATGTTGTTGATTAAATCTAGTTTTACTAAAAAGTAATCTAGATGAGAACAGGTGGAGTCTTCTGTAGAAAAAAAAGTATAATCCCTAGACTCAAATCTGCCATATGATATTGGATCATCTAATATATGTTGGAATTCCTATGAAAGCAGGACACTGACTTATCCAAAACAGGATTGAGTACTTCATTGAAGTCACCAGCAATAAGGGAGAAATGTCCCATGGCACTCGATCAGCAAAAAAGGCATGAAAAAAATCAGTATGGACACAATTAAGAGTGTAGTTCTTAGAAAAAACAATTGTTGTCCCAGCTTCAGTCTTGATTATAATATATCTACCATCCCTATCTCTCCTAGTATCCAGAATCCTTAGACTGTGTCTTTTATGCAGTATGATCAGACAAATTAGAGCAGTAAACTGAGATTCAAACAGGGAAGAGGAAAGACACTACGAAGTACCCTTTCAACTTGCTAAATGCCTGGAAAGATTAGGAAGGGCTGCTGGTAACACTGTTTCCCCCCAGAACCAGACTCAGTCCCCAGGCCCCTGGAGCCCACAGCTCTGACCAAGTCCTGGTGAGAGAAAACCTGCAGGTGGAACAAAAGCGACAGATCCAAAAACTGGCCCGGTCTTTCTTGGCAGTCTTTTCCACAGTTCCAGGACAGACTCACCTAATATTCCATCATATAGAGACTGACTCAGAGAAAAAGGTGAGAGAGAACTTCCAGCCATTGCCAAGACATGTGGGAAATGGTACAGAATGAACTGAAAACTACGTTAGACCTTGGGGTAGTTGACTTGGCACATAGCAAGTGGCAAAGTCCTGTAGTGTTGGTACTTAAACAGGATGGGTCTACCAGATTCTGCATAGATTTCCAGAAGGTCAATGTGGTGTCCAAATTTGACACCTGCCTGATGCCAAGGGTTGATGATTTATTAGGTCAGGGGCCTCCAGGTGTATCACTACCCTCGACCTGGCCAGGAGTTACTGGCAGAACCCCTTGACCCCAGAGCCCCAAGAAAAGCCTGGCTTCTGCATGCCATTTGGATTGTATCAATTTAAGACTATGCTGTTTAGACTCCATGGCTTGGCAGCCACCCTCCAAAGTCTGATGGACAAAGTGCTTCAGCCTCACAACCAATATGCAGCCATGTACATTGGTTACATCATCATCTATAACAAGTCCTGGAATGAGCACTTAAAACATGTTGCAGTTGTCTTGTGGGCCCTCAGAAGTGCAGGACTTACAGCTAACCCTGCCAAGTGCCACTAACTAATCAAGGGGTGATGTACCATGGGTATACAGTGGGGATGGAATGCCTATACCCATTGGTGGGGTAGGTCCACCACAAAGAGGCAGATACAATGCTTCTCAGGATTGTTGGACTATTATAGGTGGTTTACTCTGGATTTTGCCACAGTTGTGGCCCTGATGAAGGACCTAGTGAAAGACATAGCTCCCAGGAAAGTCTAGTGGTCTAGGGACTCCACCATGGCCTTCAAGAAATAGAAAGATCAACTAACTCAGGAGCCTGTCTTGTTCCACTCTGAGTCTTCAAAACCTTTTGTCCTGCTGACGGATGCCTCCAAAGTTGGCCTGGGATGGAGAAGAACATCCAGTCCTTCAGATCAGCTGGAAATTGTTCTCCTATGAAGGAACATTCTCAGTAATAGAGAAGGAGGCCTTTGTAGTAAACTAGGACATTAAAGCACTCTGTTGTTATGTTGTACTTATGGGAAAAGCCATTCTATCTCATGACAGATCATGCACCCCTGGAGTGGCTGAATGGTATGAAAGACCATAATCTGCAGATTATGTGCTGGCATTTTTCATGATAGCTGTACAAATTTGAGGTAGCATATCGAACAATATGTGATACAAGAACTCAGATTTCTTTTTGAGGAATGAAGAGATCCATCCATGCAGATTGACCCCATGGCACCCACACTGAGAGGAAAGGTGTGTGATGGGGTTTACAAGACCCACACTAAGGTGAGAGAAGTGGTGTAGCCATATTGAGCCAAGAAGGCCTTATCCCTCTGCAGCTGCTGAGCATGCTCTCTATGGATGATCTGTTTCAAAAGAACTCTGTCAGTCATATACAGGGGACAATGAAGGAGAGACTGGTGGCAAGACACAGACAGGTTGTATACAGAGTGATCTAGAGTGGAAGGACCAGGACTGTGAATAAGACATGGCTGGGAGGCGAAGCCAAGGACCTTTCCACCCCCCGCCCGATTCCTCTCTGCTCTCAGCTCAGAGCGAGATGGGAACCACCATCCCTCAGCTGAGGCTTTGACTTGCTGAGACTGGATAAGCAGAGGGTTGGGACTGTTTCCCAAACAGAAGGGAGAACATGGAAGGTAGGAAGCAGCCCATGGGAGGCTGGTCTGGAGAAGCAGCCTGAAGGGACTGAGCCACCCCTTACCTCTCTCCCTTTGGATCCTGGTCTGGGAATTGATGGAAAGGGAGATCCTGGGTACCGCTACCCTTCCCCCATCCATCGGCTGCCTGAGACACCCCGGAGGGCTTTGAGGGGGTGATAATCTGTGACTTGGCTGCTGGACCTCCCTGGGCTGCCTGGAAGAGCCATCCCAAAACTCAAACACTCTTTGGCCATGGCTTGACCACTAGGCCTGCTGGCCCCCAAGTGAAGCCCACTACAGCATCATACATATGTCATTAACTTCCAACATCCCATCAACAATGGCCTGTGAGCCTCTACTTCTTCCTTAAAGGGAAAAGGGGAAAAAAGAGGGAGGAGGAAGGAAATCCAACATATCCTCACTTATACTACATGTGTAAACCACATTTTTTTGATCATAGTACCATGTGGTGCCCATAACATGCGTATAACACAACTCATGTGTGCCCACATGCAAAAGTGCTCCCCATCATGCACTGATACTACAACCACCATTTGGGTTCAACATGCTGAAAGCAAGGCTAAATCACTGTGTAGTCTTCCCTGGTGCCAGACTCCATAGATGCAGTGCCAGAGGGGACAGAAATTGCTGGTTTAATAGCCCCAGTACTTCAACAATGTTCCGACACTAATGACCTTCCCTGCACTCCATTTGTTTTCCCTAGCTGTGAATGAATGAGAAGGCTCTGGAGGAGAACTAAAAAAAAGAATCTTAAGTATGCTTTTGTTGCTGGGTTATTGTTGGTTGATTAAGAGTTCAAGATGATTACAGGAATAGATAGTTTTAAGGTTCTGTATATATGAATTGTCAAGGAGCACCCTAAGCAAGGGACAGGTTCTCCTTTTCAATAGATGTGGTTTATATAAGTCTAAATAAATAAATAACACACAGTTCCACAGTCAAATGATCACCACGTAGGTGGCCTGGGTAGTCTATTATCTGTACTCCACTGAAATCATGTTGGCTGGAAATTACTCATGGCATTTGTACAAATAGTGTTGCTATGCAGCTCAGTTGCACCCTATTTTCACAGAGAAGAGCCTTTTCTATAACTGTGTCTTAATCCACTCATAGCACTGGCATGGATCAGAGAAGGACATCATAGGAGCATACTCTTGCTGGCTTCTGGTGTGGGAACTGATATTTTATATAGGAAGATGAGAAGATCAAAGATTAGCTGAACTTGGTCATTTGCAATATTTCAGAGTATGATCAATGGTCCAAGGGAGTAGGGGAGGTGATCACCACTTAGGTCTGGTCTACACTGGGGGGCAGGGAATCGATCTAAGGTACGCAACTTCAGCTACGTGAATAACGTAGCTGAAGTCGAAGTACCTTAGCTCGAATTACTTACCGTCCTCACGGCGCGGGATCGACGTCCGTGGCTCCCCATGTAGACTCCGTACCGCCATTCGCGTTGGTGGAGTTCCGGAGTCGACAGGAGCACGTTTGGGGTTCGATATATCGCGTCTAGATGAGACGTGATATATCGAACTCCGAGAAATCGATTGCTACCCGCCGATCCGGCGGGTAGTGAAGACATACCCTGAGAGTATCAGAGGAGTAGCCATGTTAGTCTGGATCTGTAAAAAGCAACAGAGAGTCCTGTGGCACCTTTAAGACTAACAGATGTATTGGAGCATAAGCTTTCGTGGGTGAATACCCACTTCGTCAGATGCGAGTAGCAATCATTACCAAGAAAGGATAAAAGGACTGAGGAAATGAGTAATAAGGCCTAGAACAATAATAATTGGTCAGTCCTGGGATGCGGAGTTTGACCCTTACTGGGCAGGACTTGCCCATCCACCCAGGTGCTGCTTCTGGTCAGCAAACAGGTGCCATGCAGTGCTTTAGTGAGGAATGAGGAGGAGAACACCAGCTCTGTGAACTAGGTAGACCAGCAGGACAAAAAGGTGGACCAGGAGGTGCCAGATACATTGCTCAGATCTCATGAGCTCTTTGTGGGGACTCAAAATGGAAATATATCTGAATTGGCATCTGGCCAGAAACTGTCCCCTGGACTCCTCCTGATTAAGCGTATCTTTTAATTTCCTGTTCACAAGTGTTAATAATAATTGATAATATTTTGTGTGTGGCCCATAAACTGTTACATCATGAGTGAAAGAAAATAAGATAATTAAGTCATCTATCAAGTGCCTTTTTTCTCAGATTAGCAAGAAGTTATTTCACTATTCCTTATCCAGAAAAATCTACTTATCAGGGTTTTGTCTGAGAGCTGGACTTTTTAAAGCTATGCATCACATATTGGCCCCCATATCTCTGAAGAGGCTTAAGTAATGTCCTAAAAATACATTAGGATCACGATTCCTGGTTTTAAAATGGAGGAGTACGGCAGTGTAAACGGGTCAACTCACCCCTGCGGCGCCTCCTGCTGGTTACTCTGGGAATTAGCTTTGTTCAGCACCAGAGCGCCCTCTGCAGGCTGGTGATCCACCTGTTCTCAGGCCCCCATGTCCCTCCCTGGACCCGGTGCCCCTTTTCTCCGGGGTGCTGCCCCCTGGCAGTAACCCCTTTTTGCTCTGGGCTTCCCCTTTTGTCTCAGGGAACCCCCGCCCTCTATCCCTACCTTGCCTCAGTATGTGGCTACTGTCAGTCATTGTCTAGCCCCACACTCTGGGGCAGACTGCAGTATCAGCCTGTTCATCATTGGCAGGGTTGGGTTTGGACCTGCTGCTTTGGCCTACCCCTGGGCTGCCCTCTGCAACCCCCAGTACCTGTTGGCCTTGTGCTAGGCCGCAGCCTGAGGCTTTCCTGGCTAGAGCTCCTCAGCCTTTCCCCAGCCCTGCTTCACCCTAGGTACTTATCTCAGCTCCTAAGCAGCCAGGCCCATCTCCCTCTGAAGGCAGAGAGAGACTGTTTGCCTTTGGCTCCCTGGCCTTTTATAGGGGCCAGCTGTGGTTCAGTTTGGGGCGTGGCCTCACCTGCAGCCACTTCCTCCATTAGCCCAGTCTTGAGAACCGCCGCTCTCAAGCCCTGCCAGGCCACTTTTAAACCCCTCTGGGCTGAAGCAGGGGGTCACCCTGCTACAGGCAGAAAGGGATCTAGGGGTTATAGTGGACCACAAGCTAAATATGAGTCAACAGTGTGATGCTGTTGCAAAAAAAGCAAACATGATTCTGGGATGCATTAACAGGGTCCAGAGAAGAGCAACAAGAATGATTAAAGGTCTTGAGAACATGACCTATGAAGGAAGGCTGAAAGAATTGGGTTTGTTTAGTCTGGAAAAGAGAAGACCGAGAGGGGACATGATAGCAGTTTTCAGGTATCTAAAAGGGTGTCATCAGGAGGAGGGAGAAAACTTGTTCACCTTAGCCTCTAAGGTTAGAACAAGAAGCAATGGGCTTAAACTGGAGCAAGGGAGATTTAGGTTGGACATTAGGAAAAAGTTCCTAACTGTCAGGGTGGTTAAACACTGGAATAAATTGCCTAGGGAGGTTGTGGAATCTCCATCTCTGGAGATATTTAAGAGCAGGTTAGATAAATGTCTATCAGGGATGGTCTAGATAGTATTTGGTCCTGCAATGAGGGCAGGGGACTGGACTCGATGAGCTCTCGAGGTCCCTTCCAGTCCTAGAATCTATGAATCTATGAATCCTCACTTAACTTTCATAAAAAAGAACTTTGACTAAAATTTATTTTGGGATAGTCTTTTAATCAAAGTGTCATGATATTTGGAGAATTAGTAGCTTTCTTGAAATACAGCAAAAACCAGTGGTTACCATTTTAATACAATAACTCTGTAAACCACAAAAAGGTTGTAGCATCTTAAATGCCTTTTCGAAAATGTTATGATATGCATCAGTACTGACATCTTAATTTCATTTCAGTGTTTGGCTGATGCATTTTTATGTAATTATGTACTATCAAAGGTCCCTTCATAACAACAGATTTTATTTGCTTCAGCGAACTTGATGAAACCCATGTGCATGGGTGTGTTTCACAAATATATTGAAATTCATCATCATCTAAAACTCATACAAACTAATGGTGCATAATATGCTAGTACACACAGACTTATGGATCAGAAGACACTATTTGACAGTCTATTCTCCAAAGTATGTGGAGATCATCTACTCCTCTGACTTAGGGTACGTCTACACTACGGGACTATTCCGAATTTGCATAAACCGGTTTTGTAAAACAGATTGTATAAAATCGAGTGCGTGTGGCCACACTAAACACATTAAATCGGTGGTATGCGTCCACGGTCCGAGGCTAGCATCGATTTCTGGAGCGTTGCACTGTGGGTAGCTATTCCGTAGCTATCCCATAGTTCCCGCAGCCTCCCCCGCCCCTTGGAATTTCCGGGTTGAGATCCCAGTGCCTGATGGGGCAAAAATCATTGTCATTGTCGTGGGTGGTTCTGGGTAAATGTCGTCAGTCACTCCTTCCTCTGGGAAAGCAACGGCAGACAAGCATTTCGCGCCTTTTTTCCCTGGATTGCCCTGGCAGATGCCATAGCATAGCAATCATGGAGCCTGTTTTGCCTTTTGTGACTGTCACTCTATGTGTACTAGATGCCGCTGACAGAGGCGATTCAGCAGCGCTACACAGCAGCATGCTTTTGCATGACAGCAGAGATGGTTACCAGCCATACTGCACCATCTACCAATCCATAAATTGGTAAAAAGATGATCATGGCTACCAGTCGTTTTGCATCATTTGCTGCTGTCATAAGTGCCCCTGGCTGCTCTTAGCCAGGGGCGCAAAAGCCAAAATTGGGAATGACTCCCTGAGTCAATCCCTCCTTTTTGGTATCTAAAAATAGAATCAGTCCTGCCTAGAATATGGGCAAGTGTACTAGAGAACCACTGTATCATAGAACCAGAGAGCATAGCTGCTCTGTGTCAGATCCTGCAGAAATTATGAGCTGTATGCTATTCACAGGGGGTGCTCCTGCAACAACCCCACCTGTTGATTACGTTCTTCCCCCAGCCTTCCTGGGCTACCGTAGCATTGTCCCCCCACTTGTGTGATGAAGTAATAAAGAATGCAGGAATAAGACACAGTGACTTGTTAGTGAGATATGAGTGGAAGGCAGCCTCCAGCTGCTATGATAGTCCAGACAGGACAGTAAGGAGTGTGGAGGAGAGGAGCCCAGCATCCCTCTGCTAGTCCAGGGGCAATTGAATCTTTTCTTTACACATGAAGGGTGGGGGCTGATGGAGCTCAGCCCCCTGTCGCTATGATGACGATGGTTATCAGCCATACTGTACCATCTACCACGAAAAATTAGGACCAGGTGCCCTTGATTGACCTTACCGATGCTAGTCAGCATGGTTACCAGTCCTTTTGCACTGCCCCATGTGCCAATAGGCTGATGATGAGGACGTATACCAGTCATATTGTACCATCAGCCATCCATGGCGTGGGGGGAGCAAGGATGTTGGTGTTGAGTGCTGCAGCATCGCGTCTATCTGCAGCATTCAGTAAAGATAGGGTGACATGTAAAAGAGTCAAGAGAGGATTGTTTTCCCTTTCACTTCTTGGGGTGGGTGGGTGGGTGCGTAAATTGCCTAGCTATGCCCTGACGGACACTGTTTTTGACCCTAGAAGCATTTGGAGCTCAGCCAAGAATGCAAATGCTTTTCAGAGACTGCAGGAACTGTGGGATAGCTTGAGTCCTCCAGTCCATGAGCGTCCATTTGATTCTTTGGCTTTCCGTTACGCTTGTCACGCAGCAGTGCGCTGAGTCCCTGCTATGGCATCTGTCTGGAGATTTTTTAAAAATGATTTTGAATTTCGTCTTCTGTAACGGAGCGCTGATAGAACAGATTTGCCTGCCCTTACAGTGATCACATCCGCATGGTCCATGCGGGAGCTCTTTCTTTATTTTGATTTTTAACTGCATCACCACACGTGCTGATCGGAGCTCCACGCTGGGCAAACAGGAAATATTCAAAAGTTCGCGGGGCTTTTCCTGTCTACCTGGCCACTGCATCCGAGTTCAGATTGCTGTCCAGAGCGGTCAGTGGTGCACTGTGGGATACCGCCCAGAGGCCAATACCGTCGATCTGCGGCCACACTAACCCTAATCCGATATGGTAATACCGATATTAGCGCTACTCCTCTCGTTAGGGAGGAGTAAAGAAACCGGTTTAAAGTGCCCTTTATACCGATATAAAGGGCCTCTCAGAGTGGACGGGTGTGGCGTTAAATCGGTTTTACGGTCCTAAAACCGGTTTAAACGCCTAGTGTAGACCAGGCCTTACATTTGATGTAACTTTGAAAAATATGTAAAAGTGCATTGAGGGATGACATATACTATAGGAATGGGTAAAAAAATGCAAAGGGAGATTCAGGTGACAACTCGTGGTTTGAACCCTGTTTTTTAATGTCCAGGTGATATGGAGAAGGACAAATTCTTCACGTTACAGGAAGGTAACTACAAAATAAATATGTTGTCTTCAACAAATTATATTAATGTATGTGGAAGCAATAGACGAACTCTATTTTATCTGTAAAATGGGACATTAACTAGTCTCTTATGATCCACAAATCTATATGCCTCTGGGTTTATATATGTGTAACAGAGAACAGAGTTTAGACTGTAGAGTGAAGCCATAAGATGGGAACTTTGCTAGTTGGCAGAGTTGGCTGTAGTTTATGGCTTCCAGATGACACATACCATAATTAGGTAAAAATTGCAGCATGTAGCTTCTAGAAATGGAGACAAATATAAATTATGCAAAGAGCAACTGATTAATGTATATACTCTTGTAAATAAATGATCAACTTACTGTATTAGTCCTCTTTATTAATCAGTCATGTTTTCTCAGTAGCAAACATTATTGGCTTAAATTTTAAATCTGTGGGTAATTACAGTGACTGCACATGCACATCAGATAATAGCACATGCAAGTAGTCACTTAAATGCATAACTGACCATTTACATATAAACACCATCTGTGCATGTAATTACATTACAGCCTCATTAACTGCGAAACCTTGAATCATTTTATGAGCACCGTCCATCCTGCCCACTGAATGAGGTGGTATCCTATAGGAAGAAATTGTATATGATTGTATCATAATACATACAGACAAGGAGGCCAAAATAAGGTTGAGCAGGCAACCATAATTCTGCCATTTTCTAATTTTTAAGTGCAGATACAGTTTGATTTTCCACCAGGCACCTATGGGAGTTAGGCACCTAAGCTGCTCAGGGACTTTTGAAAATCCTATTGAGCAGCTGTCTGAATATTTAGTTGCCTAAATACATTTGAAAATCTTGTCCTAAGATCACTTTTGAAAATTGGACTCAGTATTAACTTTCAGATTTTAAAATTTTTAGTCAGTCAACATAAGGTCCCTTGTGAATCAGGTCCCTGAGCTCTAGTTGGTTTGGTTTTAATAACTAAAGATTTGCCACTTTCTAACATTTTAAATTCTTGAAGAAAAGTATTCTCTAGTTTCTTAAAGAACGCATAGAAATTATACTGTGTATGCCCTGTATACAAATTATTTTTTTTAATCAGACTACTTTGACAAACATCTTGTGACTTCTCTTGACTGTCACTAGATTTTTTCCACAGTACTTTAAAACATTTAAAATCTACATAGAGATACTTCATGAAACTTCTTCTACAGGTGCCTGGAATTATCAATTTTAGTATCATGGCAATTTGTCAAGTACTGGATATTCTGCTACAATTAGCAGGCAGAAGGTGCTTCTGGAACCATTGTCTTTCAGGGTTCCCAACTGACTATTCCTATGATAGAAAATATCTTAATTCAGTGAACCTCAAGGCCCTTACCAGCCATTGCTCTTGAATAGCTTTCAGGAGTATCACTGAATTTTCATACTGAAAAGCTTAATAACCTTTTAAAGATGGAATTCGATTGAGAGGAGTAAAGCTAATAGTTTGCATCTGTCCTCTAAAGACCTTTGTGCTGGTTTTCATATGTAAATGAAAAAATATCACATTATAGTCCATCACCATATGATTATGAAGTAGGAGACTGGAAAATGTATTTTGACTCCATTTCAAACCCACTCTTTTCATTAGAGGTCCTGTGTTGTGTAAATATGTTTTTTTTAAATATTTGAATTATACGGAATCTGTAGTCTAACTTACTGTAGTAATTTATGAGTAATGGTGGAACCTAATAATAATTATAGTGGTGTATTAAGCATAGTACTGATTCAGACAGACAAAAAGTTATTGGCTTGGTTGAGTGTTGGTATTTGGAAGATGAGCATCGAAAGCATATAGCAGGAATGCTGAAAGGAGAAAGAAAATGAGTGGGGTGGGATGTTGTACTAGAAAGATGCATTACACTAGAGCAGTGACTATTAAACTGGTAGTGTCCACAGGACAGTAAAAACAACATGGACAAAGCATGAAATAAGTGAGACTTTAAAAGGCACTAGAGAAGGCTATGTTGTCTCTTGTAGGGACTAGTCCTTCATAGGAGAAAGCAAAAGTACTTGAGACAAATATCCCTATTTAAAGGGTGTTTTGTATTTGTTTTTTGTTTTGCAGTGGATGGAATTAAGCATGCATTGTCAGATACAATACATATTCTCATGTAAGCTTTTCAATGCAGGGACTATTTATCCCTATGTTTACAGAGCACTTAACATATTTCTAGGCAAAATAAATGATAAAACAGACCTGTGCAGCCACATCACTGCTACAGCAGGAATTCAAGAACTGTATTATTGAAAATTACAGGATAATAATCTTAGACAAACAGAGAGCACCTATCTATATACAGAAAATATGTCCTATGATGAGTCCAGTGATATATGAAACATATTTGTTTTTGTTTTATGTGAGCATCATGTTATCCCTTGCATTTATTTGATGGTGCTTTTATTTAAGAGCATCCATTGTATAATGAAAAAACTAATTTGTATTAATACAATGAAGTATTTAGCCTCAGTTATAGCTAAACTTTCATAGCTAATGAGAGTAGCTATGAACATTATTTTGAAGGATTTATTTTCCACTTGTGAGTTTCAGTCTTAATGAGGATTACATTCTCAAAAGGAGAACAAATAATTGATAAAAGTAATATTTTGCCTTTCAATAATATCTTCAGCCCCTTATTTTGGTACAGATTAAGATGTTAACACTCTAGAATTTAGGCCAATGAAATAATAACTCTACCTAAATCCTGACAAAAGGTCAAAGTTTTCAGTTGCCTGTTACCTGCATTATTAAGCTTTCCAGACTTCATCATTCAAGATCTCAGAACTTCCTCCTCTGTTCATTGTATGGAAGCAATTTTCACTTAGTTACATTAAACAGTGAAAACAAGCCTCTGCATTTGCCAAATATTTTTGGCTTTATTAAGAATGTGCTAAAATAATTTCCAGCCCAGTGACTATTTAGATTAGTTAAAGAGACAAACTGGATAGAAACATGAAAGTCATTGCTCATTATACAGAGTGACAATTTGAAATTTCTTCATTGATGTCCCTCAGGGAAGAGTTTAGAGAACACTTCATTCATGTCCTTTTCAGTTAGCCAGTAAGATTGCACTGGGTATATCACATGCCTGAAGAATTTGGAGGCAACTGGAACACATGGAGAAGTGGCTTGACATAAGAATCAATACTGCTGTTTAGGGGTCGCCTGCGGGTAGCATATTCAATGCCCTTTATGCTCTATAGAACAATGGGACCAAATTCCAGGGCAATGTTCATTTATTTTATTGCCATGGAATACTATTAATTTCTATCTTGTTCTCACACAAATAGGGACAGCTGTGTTGCACAGCTGGGAATAGTCAGTGATACAAAATGAATTGAGGATTATTTGAACAGTGATTATTTCTGATGACTGATTTTGTGACCATGCTCTTCAGCTGACGTAGCTCCTTCTTTCAGGCTCCAACAATATTCGCATGGGCACCCATGTGTGCCAGAAAAGGGTGGAACTTGTAGTTGGCTGCAATGACTCATACCACCAGCTCCTTGTGCCTTGACTGTTGCCTCATTCAGTTCACCAGCCTACACTTTAGGTCCCCCTCACTCCACAACTGCAAGCCAATCTCCATATGTGGCTCCTGTACCAGTGCAGAGATCATGCCTTGATTTATTACGTAGTCCTGCCCTGAGTGCAGGGGACTGAACTAGGTGACCTATTGAGGTCCCTTGTTCCAGTCCTACACTTCTATGATTCTGTGCATTGTAATTTGGTTAACTGTCACTGTGCAGAAAGTTTAAGAACAAGAGGCCATAGCAGGTAAGTCCCAGGAAAGAAGAGAAATAGGGTACTGACTGAGCTTAGTGGGGTGGGTTGTGGTAGAACATTGAAAGCATTTTGATACCAGTTTTCTATCTGTAATGGTAAACTGTAAGATTCTCTTTAAAAAAAAACAACCCAAAAGATAATTTGTTTTGAGTTAACTTTCATAATAAAGGCCTCTACTGAGTGTGGCTTAGTGGTATACTGAATTTAGTATTGGGGTAAGTTCCACTTAAACTTAGTGGTTAGAGAGGTTATCTATTTCAGGTCATGCCTTCTAAAATAAGAAAGTTAATTAAGAAACAAGTTTCTTTGTCCTAGATTTTGTTGCCTTACTGTCTGAGACCTCCAAACTATTTTTCCATTAACTGTCTTCTGGTTAGAGAAAATAAATACCAAGAAATTCAACACTAGGTAAAAGGAAGTTGGCAGAATTACCTCTTCCTTTTTTGAAATGATAGCAATAATTATTTCATGTTGCTATGTTTTGTTAAATAGTTACTACACTTCAATCTTGAATTCCTTTCAGTGGTGGATGAAGCAAGTATTTTGGCTATTCTAAATTCATTCTGTAAAAGTCTTCATAATTACACTGTCAGGACTGACTATTGACAGCCCTGGATCTCAGGTAATGTTAGTTTTGGGGTGAAAGTCCTTATTTGGGAGGTGAAGACAAAAACATTTGTTCTGGAAGGCTGATTTAAAAACAAACAAAAGCACAATTGTTTGATACTCCTGGAGGATTGGATCATAAAAATAAGTGTTAGAGGAGACAGACTAATGGACCAGGTGAATTGGTCAAAGGTGCATGATACCTTTATTTATCACATCTCCACAGATGTAGTAGTCTACTAATATAGAATGGTAGATAAAATCAAGAAAAGCCAATGTAGCATAATTCTAGAGTGCAACTGGTTGAAAATTAGATTAATTTTTTTCTATAAAATGACTTTTTACCAAAATGTTTGCAAAAAGTTTTCATATTGTGAACAATTTAAAAAAGTCAAACTTTTCAGTTTATCAATTTTCCATTTACAAATCAGAAGAATAAAGCAAAATACTGATCTTTTTGGCAGAAAATAGTTACCCTTTTTTCAGCCATGTGTATTTTATGTGAACTCATTCACTTGGGACTAGAGAGAGGCTAATCAATTGTACTAATAAGGTTGTAAGTGATCTTTTATGATCCTGGTCTTGATTTTCTGAAGCACTAGATATTATGGATGCCCAAAGAGTTAAACTTTGGAAGAGTTCTTTTAGTGATAAGAGAGCAAGGCTTATATGGAATAAGATAATTCCTAGCATATATTGAGCTCCCGCTCTGCTTTCAATAATTGGTCAGTGGATGACATGCTGAGAGAGACACTTCTTCGTTGTGGGAAAACAGAAGGATGAGATGACAGATAATGAATATCACAGATAATGTTTTCAATACTACAGTCATCATGCCTTCATTTTCAGCTAATATACACAAATCCTACTATTTTGAAGGCTTGAGAGTCTATTTTAAAAAAACCAAACCAAACCAAGAACTCTGTGTAGAATACAGCATGCAGAACAGATGGAATTTTAAACTACAGGGTCTGATGGGAGTGTAATTCCCTTCCCCTGAACTGGGTTTTATGAGCCTGAGAGGCCAATTGATCTGCCTGTTTGAACCTGGAGGGTGTCAGGTTCAAGCCCAGCTCGGGGAGAGTAGAAATTGTTTCCATAAAGAGCTGGGTGAGCCAATAGTGTTTCATTTCTAGGAAGTAACCTGAATGAAGGTTGAAAAGGATAGCAAAGCGCTTAGGCTACTTTCAGGTGAGCTGGAAGCCTGACCAGAGATAGGGGCCCTATGTAAACCACTGCCTGAGGGGAGGAGAGTGCCAGCCCCAAGGTGGTGCGGTTGGTGAAGGTCCAGCAGCCTGAGACAAGCTATAGTGGATAAGATACGCTTTTGAGGAAGAAGCAGCCAGCTTAGTTCAGCCAGGTCAAAGATTTGGTTTCGTTCACATTTCTTTTGGATGTTGGTAAAGGGCTCTAGGGCCTCAAAGAGACAGTACTCTGCAAAGTGGTCTAACTGGGGGTGGGCCAAGACACTCTTATAACTGGAATAAGCTAAAAAGCAAGAAGGGGAAACTGAGGTAAAAGTTGCTGCTCTGTTCCAGCCAGAAGGAAGTATATTAGGACAGCAACTTCCCATATGGGGCCACTCAGCTGGAATTAAATGCCATTGTGCTAGTTTCTCACTACTTTGGGTTAACCTTCCATACTGGAAACTGTATGGGAGACAGCATTGAGAGAGAAAGAGCTGACGTTGCTGCCTCCAATGTCTGTGTGGCTGATCTATGGGTACAAAATGAAGAAAGGGGGGAGGGATAGCTCAGTGGTTTGAGTATTGGCCTGCTAAACCCAGGGTTGTGAGTTCAATCCTTGAGGGGGCCATTTGGGGATTGGTCCTGCTTTGAGCAGGGGGTTGGACTAGATGATCTCAAGGTCCCTTCCAACCCTAATAATCTATGATTCTATGAAAAGTGCCTTGAAATAGAAATGTCTATCTTTTCAATATAGGAATCTCCCCTCCCCACCTCTGCATAATCTAGGTTTTTGCCATCTCCCCACAACTTGTTTTTATGAAACATGGTTGGTTCTTCTGAGTGGAGATCAATATGCATCACCCTGATATTTCTACTTTTGTATTATCAGCACAAGAGTTCCATAAGTGTGCTTACTCTGTATCATGGCTAGTGTGCTGTATTACTCTTATTGTAAAAAGCAACAAAGAGCATAAGCTCCAATACATCTGTTAGTCTTTAAGGTGCCACAGGACTTTGTTGCTTTTAACAGATCCAGACTAACATGGCTACCTGTCTGCTCTTATTGTGCTTATCCAAAAAAGTTTAAAGAGGAAAATATTCACACACCTTTTTCATTAGCCATTTTGCAATGTGCAGTAGCATACCTATTTTCCTACCACTATGGGAAGTATCATTTCCACCTTTCATTATTTGCTAATAGCAATTCTAGACTCCTGTAGAAATCTTTGTATCCAAGCTCGACTCTCCTAATATATTTGTGCTTAGTATGTGTGAATGCATAGATCAAAGTCATTCTACTTGCTGCAATTTAACTCAGAGGATTTGCTATGGTGTGACCAAATATTAGCTAACACCTGGTAAGCTGGCCAGTGTCCTGACACTTTATTGACATACCTAAAGACTGACGTGCCTATTTAAGGCTAATATTGTAACCATCACTCCTTTCTTTCTTCTTGATCTGAGTAAGTCACTATTCCATGGTGGTGGTGTCATTTTTTTAATCTGTGACTGGTGAGCTTGTTGAAGTGAACTATTACCCCTCCTCCCAAGAAATATTACAATAACTATGAAATCCAAAATTTTCTAGGATTATTAGGTGTTTAATTTTTTTGGACAGTTTGATTTCTGTATCTTGTATAACCCTGTTGCTAACACTGGTTAATAGTGCATAATACATCAAAATAAGTAAAAATTAGTTACAGCTAATTCTTCAATTTCCTTGTTCTTACTGTACCTTGCCTGGTATTTTCTAGGCAACTGATGTAAATGCCACACACACATCCCAAAAATAGATTCTTTGCCACCTATCCATATACTTAGAAAAAAAATAGAGAACACTTATTTGTAATGTAGAGCCAGATCTTCAATTAGTGTAAATACCTCTCAATTCAAGGGATATCACTAGAGCTTTTCAGAGGATGGACATTTCATCTTGCAGATTGAGATTTCAATATTTGGCTTTGTGAATCATCATGCAACCTGAAATATAAGTTCTCTG
This sequence comes from Mauremys mutica, assembly GCF_020497125.1. Classification (NCBI taxonomy): domain Eukaryota; kingdom Metazoa; phylum Chordata; order Testudines; family Geoemydidae; genus Mauremys; species Mauremys mutica. The sequence continues at coordinate 322,801,732 of NC_059072.1, forward strand.
CAAGAGAATTCAGAATTTGTTTTGGATAACACCATGGACAAAATTGAAGTGCCTTGTTTTGCTTCACTTTGTATTTTTAAAATCTTTGAAATGAATGTTTCACAACAAAGTTGAAACATTATTTCAATAGTGAACTCGAATTTTCTAAAATTGACACTTTCACAAAGCATTCTGGTGGAATTGTATTCTCCAACCGAAAATCATTCCATAAGTGTTTCTGAATACCTAGATATCACTCCTCTCATTTGCCAGGTGACTCACTCTAAACAAATTAGGTGTTCCCTCACTTATTGTTGAAAAGTGATTTGCATCAGAAATAGAGAAATCATGAAACTGAGATCTCATTGACCCTGTTTTTGGGTTGTCACACATTGTATTCCTCATTTGAGTATCTTCAGTGGAGCTATGTTGCCTTTCATCCATTTATAAAAGACCATGTGATACCCTGTACTCCAGGTTCACCACTTATATGGTTATTTTGTACAAAGTATGCCTTGTGAGGTGTCTTTGAAAACTCATAATCTGCTGAATATAATCCTGCTGAAATGTGCGTAACATCACTGCATTTCCGATTTGAGATTTTTGTGATTGTTACTGAAATACATTGTTAATCTGGGTAACACCCAGAAATCTTTTTTTCTTCCCCAGAGACTAGGATACAGTGGCAACCCCAGACAGGTTTCAGCAAAGTAAAGTGTGCTATCACTTACTTAAGCAGCCTTTTTTAGCAATGGGAGAGTATAAACAAAGAATTTACATTTCCTCCCAGAAATTCTTCAAACTCTACATATATGGGAGACTGTCTATACTCCAGTGTGGGGAGGGGGTAATCCTTAAAGAGAAGAGGATATTAAAAAAAAGACCTCCACCTCACCCCTCTCTTCCTTCCCTTTCTCTGATTGAGATGACAATGACTCTCAAAGAACAGAACAAATGAAGTGGTTCCAGGCTGGGAAAAGATGCAGCCTGTGACATGTATTGTAGCTGCTGGTGAGAAACTCCTTTCTTGCTTTTAAACTTACTAATCTTGGTAAGGTTTAGGAACTAACCTGTGGTTTTATCCTCTTCTTTATTTTGGAACTAATTCTGACTTCTATGTCTTATAATTTATAATCACTTAATCTCTCTAATAAACTTGTTTTATCTAAACCAGTCTGTTTGAAGTGTTTGGGAAACCTCTACTTGAGAGAGAGGATGGTGCATAATCATAAATAGTCCATCATTCCAATAGTGGGAATGAATTTACACAGGTCAGTACCCTCCTGGACCATGTAAGATGCAAACTTCCGAGATGCAGGGCTGGGAATATGGGTGTGAATATATGTAATTCATGGATGGGTGGGCATTGCATTCATGTACTCAGAGGGGAGTGACGTCTTTGTTTTGTTTTTAAACCACTCATCCTGGTGGCTGAGAGAGCAGAGGCTGGTGGGATTTGCTGTTCAAAAGCAAAGCAACGTAAAAGGCATTCAAGGCTGGAGAACTAAAAAACGCAACAGATTGCATCCTGGGGAATGTCACACCATAGTATCTCCAATTTGCTTAAGTATTATGAAGTTGCTAATTTGTTGTGTATAAATTGTTAGAAGGCAGCTAAGAGAGTCAGGATTCACTGAGAGCAAATAGCTGTAAGTAGGCATTGGGTGCTCTTTGTTTTCAGACTGGGGTTTAATCCATTTATTAAGAGAATTGTTCTGAGCTCTTCAATGAGAGGAACATAATAAACAAAAAGGAGGGGTCCAAATCCCTGAAGAGAAATGATCTTGGATGAATCAGGCAAGTTCATGTACACATTGATATGCTGTATAGTTTGAAAAAGATTACTAAATCCCATATCAATAAACAGTATAAAACCAAAGCCATCAGATCTTAAAGAACATGTCAGAGTGAAGAATGAAATTAGGGAAACTAATGACCTTTTGTAATGCTCCTTTCTGTAAAGAGTCAATTCCGAATATTGGAGAAAGTCCAATATAAGTTTATTTATAAGTAGGGAACTACCAAATTCATGGTCCATGTTGGTAAATTTCATGGTCATAGGATTTCAAAATTGACTATTTTAATGGTTTCACGGTTTTGTAACCATGGGGATTCTGACCCAAAAGGGGATTGCTGGGGGGGCTGTTGCAAAGCTGTTATAGGGGAGTTGTGGGATTGCCACTCTTACTTGGCCGCTGCTGCTAGCAGGGGTGCTGCCTTCAGAGCTGGGCAGCTGGAGAGCAGCAACTGCTGGCCCAGTACCCAGCTCTAAAGCCAGCACCACCCTCAGCAGTGGAGAAGTGAGGGATGCAAGGTATGGGGTCGGGTGGGTTACCATATGTCTGGGTTTTCCTGGAAGCTTCCCGCGTGGGTCCGGGGCTGACAGCCACCCTCTTTTCTGTGCTGCCTTCAGAGCTGGATACCCACCCAGCAGTCACTGAGCTTCCTGCAGCTGGGGAAAGTTCCTGGAGGTGGGTCTCACCTAGCTCCAGAAATGGCCTCTGTAGGGGAAGAGGAAGTGCCATCTCTCCCCAGCCTGGGCAGGGTGTAGCAGCTGCATGCCGGCACATGGTAGGAGCTTCTGGCCGGGGCACTCCCAGTCCTGCCCCTCCCCTACAATAGCCACATTTCATGGGGGAGATCAGATTTCACAGTCCATGATGTGTTTTTCATGGCCATGAATTTGGTAGGGTCCTATTTATAATGGGTTTGGGGACACCAAGAAATTACAAACTGGTTAATAGCTGTTGTAAGGAAGGATCAGATCATTAGAAACTATATTAAGAATTTAAGACCAAGGAGCACATTGGAAAAAAAACCCCACAGCTTTCCCCAGACTAGCCAATGCTATCAGGAAAGAGTCACATCTCCGTACAGTATAGGAAACATCTATGGAGATGAAAGCTAGACAAAGTAAGGGCTGACAGACATTTTATGTCTTCAGGAAGAATTTTGTTTACCTGGATATTAGAGGAACTCTGAATCGCTAGAGCACAGGAGAGAAACAAATGTAGCCAAATCAGGGGTGAGGTGGGGGAAGAGGGGTTATTGATTCAGCCAGAATGCCTCCTAAGGCAGCAAGCACAATTGTCAAGCCCTATGATTCAAAGCATATACTGAAGCAGAAGCTCTGCTACCCTTCGGCAGGTCAGGCAGGGCCATGGTTCTGCCCTCAACCTAGTCTTCCCCATTGAGGGAATTGTATGGTGCCCCTGCACAGGTGCACAATGGAAAGGTGGCTCCTGGGTCTCTCGCTCATCTTGTGTACTACCATAGGCCAAGCACAATCAAGCCCATAGTATTTTCAGATTGAAAGGAAATCCAATAAGACTATTTAGCCAACATTCCCTAAAACTGTCTTGTAAGCAAATCTCTAATTGTTTTATTGTGAATTACTTAATTTCCTGATTGACCAAACCTTCTTTTCATTCCAGTGGAATTTGGAATAAGTGGGCATGAATAGTGCAGAGATACTAAGCCAGTTATGCCAATACCCAGCTTTAGATGTTTCTGCTCCCTCTGGGAAAGGGGAAGTGACTGAATGTTCCCTAGACCGCCTGAAACAGATGAAATAAAGGCCCCAAAATTTCTGAGGCATCAGCTGGAACTGACTCTAACCCTCACTTGGTCTGCAAACTGACATGAAACTTAACTCAGCAGGGTTTTGACCTCTAAAATGGTTTGAAGGAGTTTGAAACCTCCAGGTGAAAGAGGAGTGACACCTGGTAAGCTTAGCATTCATGCAGATAGACTGTTATGTTTTCTCTGCAATGCTTTTGTCTTAAATAAATGTATTGTGCTTTGTGAATTTGCTGGCTGGTCACTTGTAAGCCCTGTGATAGCCCCTGGAAGATGCACTGGCACAGGGCTCATGTCAGATCTGCTTGGATAAGTACAGGGAATTGCAAGGGGTCTAATTCTGAAGCTCTGGTCTGGAAGGAGAGAACTTGGGCTCTTGTCCTTGGAGAGGTGATGGTTAGAGGACTGAGGGGGGTGCCCTCAAGGAAACCACGAAGGGAGTAGAGGTCCAATTAACTCTGAAACTGACAATTTTGACCAGCTCTAGTTTTAAGGCTATTTTCAGGAACAACTCTAAATTAAAAAAGATATAGTTAGGTGTTTGGAAGTTTTTAATAGCAATACTTTATGTATCTGAATTCTACAGAGAGGAGTTAGTTGTGCTGTTTTTAGGGAACCAGAGTTTTTATGAAATTATTTTCTCTGAACATGAATACTTGTAAAGTAGATGTTCTGAATGCCTGTCCTGCCAAACAGCAGCAAATCATCATTTACAGTGATATCACTTGTGGAAGTCCAGTAGCACCATCAAAGCAGTATAGTGCTGCCATGAGTAATGTTGCTGAGTAGGGTACACTAACACAGCTATATAATTTGTTTAAACTCTATATTAAGTTAGTTGTGGCTAGTCTGAAGTGAATGGTGTTTTGTTCCAATAAGGCTAGTGGGTGGGTGGTTTTTTTTTTAACTATAGGTTTTTTGCCATATTGGAAAATGAAGCAGTAAAACTTAATCAAGGAAAAGATTTCTCTTCTAGTGATCACAGAATGTTAGGATTGGAAGAGACCTCAGGAGGTCATCTAGTCAATCCCCTGCTCAAAGCAGGACCAATACCAGCTAATCATCCCAGCCAGGGCTTTGTCAAGCCGGGCCTTAAAAACCTCTAAGGAAGGAGATTCCACCACCTCCCTAGGTAACCCATTCCAGTTCTTCACCACCCTACTAGTGAAAAAGTTTTTCCTAATGTCCAACCTAAACCTCCCCCTCTGCAACTTGAGACCATTACTCCTTGTTCTGTCATCTTCTACTACTGAGAACAGTCTAGATCCATCCTCTTTGGAACCCCCTTTCAGGTAGTTGAAAGCAGCTATCAAATCCCCCCTCATTCTTCTCTTCTGCAGACTAAACAATCCCAGTTCCCTCAGCCTCTCCTCGTAAGTCGGGTCTCCCTGCCCCCTAATCATTTTTGTTGCCCTTTGCTGGACTCTCTTCAATTTGTTCACATTCCTTCTGTAGTGGGGGGACCAAAACTGGGCACAGTACTCCAGGTGTGGCCTCACCAGTGCTGAATAGGGGAGAATAATCACTTCCCTTGATCTGCTGGCAATGCTCCTACTAATATAGCCCAATATGCCATTGGCCTTCTTGGCAACAAGGACACACTGCTGACTCTTATCCAGCTTCTCAACCACTGTAATCCCCAGGTCCTTTTCTGCAGAACTGCTGCTTAGCCAGTTAGTCCCCAGCCTTTAGAAGTGCATTGGATTCTTCCTAAGTGCAGGACTCTGCACTTGTCCTTGTTGAACCTCATCAGATTTCTTTTGGCCCAATCCTCCAATTTGTCTAGGTCACTCTGGACCCTATCCCTACTGTCCATTGTATCTACCTCTCCTCCCAGCTTAGTGTCTGTCATGGGATCTCACCCCCACTTTGAGCTTGTGGGTTCAAAGATGGGGACCCGCATGTATTCTGCCACCATGTCCTATGGGATCTCACCCCCACTTTGAGCTTGTGGGTTCAAAGATGGGGACCCGCATGTATTCTGCCACCACCCTAACCCTTAGGGTGGGGTTCCTTCTCGCTGCCACCACTCAATCAAGAAATATGGATTGAGACACAGTCCTTCCCCAAAATCCTAGGGGATTCCAAGAGCCCCAAATCCATGGAGTTCTCACACCCAGGAGAAACAAACCATTCCCCCTGCTTCCTCCCCCCTCCCTTTTCCTAGGAGAGATACCGGGATCCAACTACAGAGGGATACCTCCCCCTCCCCTTTCCCTGAGAATCCACCCAAGGAAAGATTATAAATTCTTTTAATAGAAAAGAATTTATTAAAGAATAAAAAGAAAATACAGAATCTTTATGAGCCCAAGCTGGACACTCATAGGGTATAACCTTATCAATCTCTGGAGAGAATCCCCTCTCCCCCTTTTCTCAGTAAAAGCAATATCAGCAAACAGGAATAAAGCATTTCCTTTAGCAAACACACAATTGCAAATGTAGAAATCAAATCATAAGACTAATTCGCCTTTCTAATTAATACTCACTATTAATTAGTAGAAACTACTCCAGGAGAACTTGGAGACATGACTGTCCTCTGTTAGATCCAAAAACAGTTCTCTCCAAGAACACAGACAAAAGCTTCCCTCCACAGAGATTTGAAATTATCTCGTCTCTGATTGGTCCTCTGGTCAGGTGGTCACCAGGTACTACATGTTAACCCTTTCCAGGGAAAAGAGACCTTAACCCTTAACTATCTGTTTATGACACGCCCCCCAAATCGCCAACAGTGGGAACTACTGGTGGTGATTTCCTCCTAGAACTGTAAAATAAACAGATAAACAAAACACATGCACTATTACATATACTACTAAGTATGTAAACAACAAGATATTTGACATTGAACAACACTTTTTATGCATTTGCCCGGACATACTTGACGACGTCCTTGCCCATCCTCCCAGTGGAAGGACTTCCCCAACCTGTCTTTGGTTTGTTGACCCCAGAATGCCCACTGGGATGTCAGGGCCCAAGCTTAAGAGCTTGTCCCAGTACTTAGTTGGAACTACCAACTGTCTTTGAGGATGCTGGCCTTCCTGGTGTCCACCAGAAAGAATGTCCTTATATAAAAGTCCTTGTTTTAGAACAAACTGGAATTGGGTAGAAGAGCTGAGAGGCGGTGGGTTGCTTCGTGCCGCCGCCCAAGCTGTCTTAAGGCTGTTATCGGCTTCCTGCTCAGTCTGGAACTGTTCCCTTGAGGCGGGAGACACCAGTTCCTTTGGGAGCGATGTAGGTGATGAGGTTGTTTCTATTGACTGTGGACCGCTCTCCGCTGGTGCACAAGGTGATATTTCAGGCTCTGGCTGAGCCTCTTGGGTAGAGTTGTCTGCTGCTTCTGCCAGTTTAGGCCCGTTGGCGCCCCCTGGCGGTGGAGTTGCAAGCGTTGGCGTCAGTGCTGGCGCTGGTTCTGCCGCTGGTTGCTTTTCCAGTTCCGGTCCTGGGACTGGATGTACTATGGCTGCTGTAGTTGTTGGCATGAGATCCGGTTCCACCACCTCTGTCTGGGTCTCTGGTAACACAGACAGGGTCCTGGTGGATGGCTCAGGAACAGGGATGGGAGTGCCTGCTTGTTCGGCCTGGCTGCGGGTGACCACTCCCCCCCTCTTGGCCAGCTGCACATGGTTGGCCAAGTCTTCCCCCAATAGCATGGGGATGGAATAATTGGCATAGACAGCAAAAGTCCACTTTCCTGACCAGTCCTTGTACTGGTCTTCAGGGATGCTGTACCCATGGCAGGTCCTTTTAACCTTTTTGAAGAAGGCCTTAGTGTTGTCACCTGCCATGTAGGTGGGAAATTTTTTGGGATGGGGAACAGTGCCTTCTGGTGTTGGTCACACCCCTCTGCAGTCAGTGAATTTTATGTGTGGCTTGCTGGTGTTGCTTTTTGGTGCTGGCCACACCCCTCTGCAGTCAGTGAACTGGTTTCCCCAATTCCTAACCCTTTCTATTCCCGAGAGACTGAATAGAAAAGAAACAAAACCTTTTCATTTGCAAATGTGTAGTTGCTGTTTGCTGATATACTGAGAAGACCAAAAAAAAAACCTCGTTTGTCCTGTTTCTAGCAACTTGCTAAGTACCTCACAGTGGGGGTCCTTTCTAACAAGCCTCCTAGAAAAACTTGCACCTCTTTCCTAGCTGTTTTCAAGCAGACAAAGAAAAAAGAAAAAAAAGAAGAAGCTGGTGCTACTTAGTACCTGCGAGAAAAATCTAGTAAATCCTCTCAGGGATTTGTATTCCCTGGCTCCAGAGGATTTCAAAAGACACAGGGAAAAAAAATGTGGCTGGAGGGTTTCTGTCTCCCCCCCCCAAACCTGTTTTCCCCACTGGATGGGAATGTACTTTGTCGAGCACTTCCCCCCACCTTAGGAATCCTGAGTGATACCTGATATCACAAAGGAAGGACACACCTCTAGGGAAGAGTTTTTCCTCAGCATAGCCAGCAGAGAAAAAAAACTCCTCCTAACCCTGAAAACTGCTTCAAAACTGCCTTTTCCTCAAGCTGCCTGTCCAAGCAAACAGAAAGAAAATCTGCTTCCAACAAAGCCTGTTGGAAAACTTAATTCCCTCCAGCCAACCTGGCTGAAACTGTAAACTCCCTCTTCTCTCAGGTTGCTTTCCTGCTCTAGAAGAAGAGAATAGCTCCCTTCAGCGTAGCCCAGCTGAAAAAAACTCCTTGTAACAATGGGTTCGAAACTCCGCTGCCACCATGTCATGGGATCTCACCCCCACTTTGAGCTTGTGGGTTCAAAGATGGGGACCCGCATGTATTCTGCCACCATGTCCTATGGGATCTCACCCCCACTTTGAGCTTGTGGGTTCAAAGATGGGGACCCGCATGTATTCTGCCACCACCCTAACCCTTAGGGTGGGGTTCCTTCTCGCTGCCACCACTCAATCAAGAAATGTGGATTGAGACACAGTCCTTCCCCAAAATCCTAGGGGATTCCAAGAGCCCCAAATCCATGGAGTTCTCACACCCAGGAGAAACAAACCATTCCCCCTGCTTCCTCCCCCCTCCCTTTTCCTAGGAGAGATACCGGGATCCAACTACAGAGGGATACCTCCCCCTCCCCTTTCCCTGAGAATCCACCCAAGGAAAGATTATAAATTCTTTTAATAGAAAAGAATTTATTAAAGAATAAAAAGAAAATACAGAATCTCTATGAGCCCAAGCTGGACACTCATAGGGTATAACCTTATCAATCTCTGGAGAGAATCCCCTCTCCCCCTTTTCTCAGTAAAAGCAATATCAGCAAACAGGAATAAAGCATTTCCTTTAGCAAACACACAATTGCAAATGTAGAAATCAAATCATAAGACTAATTCGCCTTTCTAATGAATACTCACTATTAATTAGTAGAAACTACTCCAGGAGAACTTGGAGACATGACTGTCCTCTGTTAGATCCAAAAACAGTTCTCTCCAAGAACACAGACAAAAGCTTCCCTCCACAGAGATTTGAAATTATCTCGTCTCTGATTGGTCCTCTGGTCAGGTGGTCACCAGGTACTACATGTTAACCCTTTCCAGGGAAAAGAGACCTTAACCCTTAACTATCTGTTTATGACAGTGTCATCTGTGAACTTGCTGAGGGTGCAATTCATCTCATCATCCAGATCATTAATAAAGATGTTGAACAGGACCGACCCCTGAGACACTCTGATACCAGCAGCCAACTAGACATTGAGCTTTTGATCACTAACTGTTGAGCCTGCCCGTGATGTACATTAAGTAATGTAGAACTAGTCAGAAAAAAAATTGATGGAGCCTCAACCCAACAGAATAGGCAAGCCTATCAAAATTGAAATGTTTCACAAAAATTGGATTGTTTTTGCTAGAATTTAATTTCTGAAGAAAACCAGCTATGTTCAAATTCCAACATCTTTATGGAATAAACTTTTAAAAACATTTTATATTCAAAAAAGTGAAATCTTACTGTTGTCAAAGAAATGTTTTGAACAAGCAGAGGCTTCTGGAATTTTCCTTTTGGAAAATTTAGAAATTTGGAGGTTTTCTTCAAATTTAGAGCAAAGCCAAACTTCAAAATCTGTCTTTTGGTGGAACAGAATTTCCATCCTCCACACTTCTCTAGTATGGCTAGAATCCATCCACAAGCACAAAATGGGTAGTAGGAGCAGCTGATAGTGCTATTTACAATATGAGTGCCCATCTGAAAAATCCATTTTTTCCATTGTCAAATACAATTTTCTGTTTTGTGAGTGATTCTGTGACTGAACAGATGTGCTCACAGAAGTTACTGTTGAACCATTAGCAAAAATGTGAACAGAAAAGATGCAGCATTATGCTGCATGCATCAGTGTCAGCATTATCTTGACAGGTAAGGAATTGCTTAATATACACAGGTTGCTAGTCTTACAAAATCTGAGTCTAAGAATCAGAGATGCGTGGTGGTTTTTTTATTTTGTTTTTAAAGCCCTACCTGAATGTTGTAAAGCTGATGTTACTTTTTTTGTTTTCTTTTTTGTTTAAGTCCCGACTGCCATCTGAACATGACAAACTCTCCTTTTACTTATGCTGGGTGCTGTTTTTCTACACTTAACTCACTATTGCTCTAAATCCAAACTTAGTCATTTAAAAAGATTTCTGGGTGAAATGTATAACCCCCTACAGAATGTCTGCCTATCTTGAGGATACAAGGTGTATATAGGCCTTTAGCTGGCCTATGCTCAATGATTTTCAGCCTGTGTGAATGTCCTTGCCAGTGAACCATTTTAAAATCAAGAACACACAGTTTTTAAACAGAGATAAAGTACTAAAGTTCTAGTTCCATATGAAGATCTTACAATAGGCTTTGATTATATGAACCTATAACAGGACATAATGATTGTACTGCCTGGTAATGAATTCCATACACCACAATACTATTTGGATAAAAATGCTGCATACAACTTTCAAAAGTAGGATTTCATACAAATGTAGTATAGGAAGAGACATACTGTGGGGCCATGCAGGTACCCATAGCAGTGCTGCTGATTTGAAGGTATATGTTGTCCCCAAATGTGAAATAGTTATGGGTGAGGACAAAGACCACATGATCCATTGTCTACAGCCAAGCTCTACGATACAATCACATTTGCTCCAACTCCTCAGACAGAGACAAACACCTATAAGATCTCTATCAAGCATTCTTACAGCTACAATACCCACCTGCTGAAGTGAAGAAAACAGATTGACAGAGCCAGAAGAGTACCCAGAAGTCACCTACTACAAGACAGACTCAACAAAGTAACAGAATGCCACTAGCTGTCACCTTCAGCCCCCAACTAAAACCTCTCCAGTGCATCATCAAGGATCTACAACCGATCCTGAAGGATGATCCATCACTCTCACAGATCTTGGGAGACAGACATGCCAGTCCTTGCTTACAGACAGCCCCCCAACCTGAAGCAAATACTCACCATCAACCACATACCACACAACAAAAACACTAACCCAGGAACCTATCCTTGCAACAAAGCCCGTTGCCAGCTCTGTCCACATCTATTCAGGGGGCACCTTCATAGGATCTAATCACATCAGCCACACTATCAGAGGCTCATTCACCTGCACATCTACCAATGTGATATGTGCCAGCAATGTCCCTCTGCTATGTATATTGGCCAGACCGAACAGTCTCTACATAAAAGAATAAATGGACACACATCAGATGTCAAGAATTATAACATTCAAAAACTAGTCGGAGAACACTTCAATCTCCCTGGTAACTCGATTACAGACCTAAAAGTCACAGTATTACAACAAAAAAACTTCAAAAACAGTCTCCAATGAGAGACTGCTGAATTGGAATTAATTTGCAAAATGGACACCATTAAATTAGGCTTGAATAAAGACTGGGAGTGGATGGGTCATTACACAAAGTAAAACTATTTCCCCCCTACTGTTCCTCACAACTTCTTGTCAACTGCTGCAAATGGACCATTTTGATTACCACTACAAAATTCTCTCCTGCTGGTAATAGCTCACCTTAACTGATCACTCTTGTTAGAGTGTGTGTCCTACTGTATTTTCCACTGTATGCATCCGATGAAGTGGGCTGTAGCCCACGAAAGCTTATGCTCAAATTTGTTAGTCTCTAAGGTGCCACAAGTACTCCTGTTCTTTTTGCAGATACAGACTAACACGGCTGCTACTCTGAGTGCTATCTTGGTGACTCACTAAGTTTGCATTTCACTAAAACCCTCAGATCCTCTTCTGCAGTATCCCTTCCTAGGTGGTCATTTCCCATTTTGTATTTGTGCAGTTGACTTATTCCTTCAAGTGTAGTGCTTTGCATTTGTCCTTTAATGAATTTAATCCTATTTATTTCAGACCATTTTCCCAGTTTGCCAAGACCATTTTGAATTCTAATTCTGTCCTTCAAAGCTGTTATCCCTCCCAGCTTGGTATGTTCTGCAAACTGCATAATTGTACTGTCATTTCTCCATAAAATGAGTAGGATTATTGAATAGGAATGGACCCAGTACAGATCCCTGCAGGACCACACTTGATATGCCCTTCCATCTTGACTGTGAACCATTGGTAACTACTGAGTACACTTTTCCAGCCAGTTGTGAACTGTTATGTCCTAGGGGCAGCCGGTGTAGGAAGCAATCACTTGAGGCCAGAGAGCAGACAGCTAACCAAAACCTCCATTTTATTTACAGAAACAGAGAGCTCACTCAGCCGGTTGAAACCGGCTGAGCTATCCCTTAATAGTCTAACTCAGTTGCCATAGTAACAAAACCCATGACAACCAAATACACAACATGAACCCACCCTATAGTAGGCTTGTTTAGGCTATTTCTCTTTTGCTTATGAACAAGTCATGTGAGACAGTATCAAAAGCCTTACTAAAGTTGAGATCACATCTATTGCATTCCCCCTATCACAAGGCTTGCTACTATCTCAACAAGGGGTAGGTTGATTTGACAATGATTTGTTCTTGACAAATCCATGTTGACTGTTCCTTATCACCTTATCTTATACATGCTTTCACATTGTTTGTGCTCTATTATCTTTCTGAGTACTGAAATTAACCTGAGTGGTCTGTAATTCACTGGGTTGTCCTTACTCCTTTTATAGATAGGGCAAATATAGTAGCTTTTCCCATTCTTCTAGCCTCTCTCCCATCCTCCATGAGTTCTCAACAATAATTGTTAATGGCTTAGATCTCTTCAGCCAGTTCCTTAAGTATTCTAGGATGTATTGCTGCAGGGCCTGCTGACTTGAAGACCTCTAACTTGTCTAAGTAATTTTTAGATTAATGTTCGCTGTCTGATCGCTAACTTTTTTGATGAAAACTGAAACAAAAAATGGGTTTCAGAGTAGCAGCCATATTAATCTGTATCCGCAAAAGGAACAGGAGTACTTGTGGAACAAGTACAACATAATTTGTTCGTCTGTAAGGTGCCACAAGTACTCCTGTTCTTCTTGAAATAAAAAAGGCATTTAACACTTTGGCCGCAGCTGCATTTTCTGTTAGTCTTTCCCTCCTTGTTGAATAATGGGCCTACTCTGTCCTTGGTCTTCCTCTTGCTTATAATGTATGTGTAAAATGTTTTCTTGTTACCCTTTAAGTCCCTAGCTAGCTTAATCTCATTTTGTGCCTTGGCCTTTATAATTTAGTCCCTGCATACTTGTGGTATTTTTTAATATTCATCCTTTAACTTAACCTAATTTCCATTTTTTGGATGACATTTGAGTTTCAGCTCATTGAAGATCTTCTGGCTAAGCCAGGGTGGCATTGGGATAGTTTTGCTCTTGTTCTCATATTTTTATTAAAAAAAAAAAAGACTGGTAATCTCCTGAATTCTTCCCCCCCGTCCCCTTCTTAGACTTGCTTCCCATCAGAATTTACCAACCAATTCTCTGAGTTTGCTAAAGTCTGACTTCTTGAAGTCCATTGTGTTTATTCTGCTATTTTCCCTCCTATCATTCCTTGGAATTCCCCTCTCCCTCATTACCACCAAATCCTGTGCTTTGGATTATTGTTAGCTGTTTATAAAAAGCCTCAGCCACCACCTCTTCCTGGTTAGGTAGTCTATAGTAGACCCCTACCATGACATCACCCTTGGGGTTTTTTACCCCTTTTTATCCTTACCTAGAGACTTTCACCAGGTTTACATCCCACTTCTACCTTGATCTCAGTGCAAGTGTATAACAAGCTGTATCCTTCTGTACCAATATTGCAATCATGTAAATTATGTGACCAAGTCTCTTTCATGTAGACACCCTAAGTCCTATTGACTTTCACTGGACCTTGGGCATTTTTTAAAGTTTTACCTGAAAATATTTTTGTACAATTCCAAATAAAAGAAAGGAGCTGGAAATACTGACTGACTTTAATTCTTGATATGAGTTCACTAATCCAGATTAAAATTATTAAGGAGTGTTGCTTCTTCCACCAAGTGTAAAGGCTGTCTTATCTGTACTCGACTGTGTGGACTCAGCCCTAAGACTTCATCCTTTTCCTGCTTCTGGAAACCTGCCTTTCTCTGTATATTTTCCATGTCCTCTTTACTTGAATCAAAGTTCTTCTTCATCATAGGCCTCATACAAAGCTCAGCTAAATCCACTTTTGTTCATCAAAAATAAAATTTTCAAACAAAATTCAGAAAATGTTGACTAGCTAAACATGTTTTGGGTGGGTTTTTTCCAATGAAAATCAAATTTGACCCCCTTCCAGCTGGTAGGGGAAGACGTAGCTAAGGCAGGGGGACATTTGGAGAAATTTCCAGTTTTTGACTGGACTTTCTTTGCCCTTTGGTATTGGCTGTTGGTTTGAAACATGCCACACCTCTTCCTCATAGTGTCTTCACTCCTCACCTGTCCCTCTTACCTTTTTTCCTTTTCTCCTAGCCCCTTAACCCTCTTCCTTTCCCCTTTCTTTCCATTTTAGCTGATCCGTTCTGAATCAAACTGAGCCACATTTCAAAAATAAATTGCAAAACTAACATGACACTTATTGCCATCACACTGTTCATTCTACTTGTGCATTACATCTCTTCCCCCACCCTGTGTCTGTCTTGTCTATTTAGACTGTAAGGTCTCCAGCCAGGGACCATCTACTACACTGTCTGTTCAGTGCCTGGCACAATGGTGCCCCACTCTTGGTTGGCCCTTAAACACTACTGTAATAAAAATGTTAAATACTAATGTCCTCTATATGGCATGTAGTGCTACATAAGAGAAACAATGATATAACTGTTTCTCTTATTTACTAGCAAAAACAAGGTGAATTAGTCCACCTTCTCTAAGGAGTGGGTTTTTACGTCTTTTTTTTTTTTTTTAACTTCAAAGCTCCATAGAAAGCTCCCTGTTGGTTAGGACAGATATTGAACACATGTGAAGGGGAGTAAAGCATAATCTTAAATATTGCAAAATTTAATATTCCTGAATAGACCTCTACTGCTAATATTACATTTAGAGTTGGTTGGGATTTTTAAATGGAAACTCTTTTGTCAGAACATGCTGGCTTGTCAAAACACAGTTTGCAGGAAAGGGTCTGCTTTCGGTGAATTTCTGTTTTGAAATTGATTGCAAAACTTTTTTTCCCCAAACTATGTCTTATTCCAGGGGTAGGCAACCTATGGCACGCGTGCCAAAAGCAGCACGCAAGCTGATTTTCAGTGGCACTCACACTGCCCGGGTCCTGGCCAGTGGTCCGGGGGGGCTCTGCATTTTAATTTAATTTTAAATGAAGCTTCTTAAACATTTTAAAAACTTTATTTACTTTACATACAACAATAGTTTAATTATATATTATAGACTTATAGAAAGAGACTTTCTAAAAACTTTAAAATGTATTACTGGCACACAAAACCTTAAATTAGAGTGAATAAATGAAGACTCGGCACACCACTTCTGAAAGGTTGCCAACCCCTGTCTTATTCTAACATTTTTTTTGAAAGATTTTTTTCCATTTTTGGTCAGAAATGACTCATTTCAAAATATGACCTCTTATAGTTTAAAAAAAGTCAAAATGAAACATTTTGATTAACCAAAACTAAAATTTTTTTTCAGATGGTTGGTTAAATCAATTTTTCAAGGGTTTTTTTTGGACTTTTTTTGTTCCTAGTTGAGAAGGGGAAACCATTTCCAGTCCAGCTCTAAGTGCACTTATATATTGATCCCATTTGTCAAGATAGCATTACGCCTTGGGGTCCTCTTCAATTCTTCATTATGATCCTGATCCTGCAAGCACACAGGCGGACTGCTGAGCTTGTATAGAGCCCCAGTGATTTCAGTGCTGCACCCATACAGAACTCCAATCTGAAGATGAGGCTTTGGGACTCATTTAGGTGCAAAGGTCATGTGTGCTATAGAAAACTGACAGATTCTTAATTATAACCTCAAGTATCGGGAGTAACCATGTTAGTCTGTATCCACAAAAACAGCAAGGAGTCCAGTGGCACCTTAAAGACTCAGATTTATTTGGGCATAAGCTTTTGTGGGTAAAAAACCTCACTTCTTCAGGTGCATGGAGTGAAAGTTACAGATACAGGCATATATAATGACACATGAAGGGAAGGGAGTACCTCACAAGTGGAGAACCAGTGTTGACAGGGCCAATTCGATCAGGGTGGATGTAGTTCACTCCCAATAATAGATGAGGAGGTGTCTCAGACCTTGTGAGATAGGCCAGTTTTCGCTTACAGACAACGCCCCAACCTGAAGCAAATACTCACCAGCAACTACACACCACACCACAGAAACACCAACCCAGGAACCAATCCCTGTTGCAAATCTCAATGCCTACTCTGTCCTCTAAAAGCAGCAAAGAATCCTGTGGCGCTTTATAGACTAACAGACGTTTTGCAGCATGAGCTTTCATGGGTGAATACCCACTTCTTCGGATGCAAGTAGTGGAAATTTCCAGGGGCAGGTATATATAAGCAAGCAAGAAGCAAGCTAGAGATAACGAGGTTAGATCAATCAGGGAGGATGAGGCCCTGTTCTAGCAGTTGAGGTGTGAAAACCAAGGGAGGAGAAACTCTGTCCTCATATCTACTCTAGCGATGCCATCATAAGATGCAACCACATCAGCACACCATCAAGAGCTCATTCACCTGCATGTCTACTAATGTTATATATGCCATCATGTGCCAGCAATGCCATGTACATTGGCCAAACCGGACAGTCCCTATGTAAAAGAATAAATGAACACACATTGGACATCAGGAATGGTAACATACAAAAGCCACTAGGTGAGAAGTGAGGTTTTTTACTCACGAAAGCTTATGCCCTAATAAATCGGTTAGTCTTTAAGGTGCCACCACACTCCTTGTTTTAATTATAACCTAAGTAAGATGAAAAACTGCATATACTTTAAAAATGACAGGCACTAAAAGCTGTATTTAGGTTGAGACAATCTTTAATTCTGCAGTGAATGAAATGTCTTACGGTGAACTAATTTTTGGCAGCAATGCCAATACATAAGTCCTATACCAGCAGAAAGGGGAAAACACTCAAACTTAAATTTGTGTCCAGCTAGAATGCGAAAAGGCATCCGTTTGACATCAGTGCTGTTAATCAATCCTGTGAAGTTTGGAAAATCTAAGTGAATCCATAGCAGCATATTTTAGTCCCAGGTCACACAGTGCCCTCCTGGGCTCTCAGTGAGGTCCTGAAATAAGACACAATTTATTTTATTTATAGAATGTAAAAGTGCAAGCACAAGTCTAGAATGAAGCAAAAGAGCTTATTGAACTTATAGGACCAGCTGGGAGTTTGGGCTGAAAATACTTAACCTGATTACCTGTCTCTTTCTACCAGTGAAACCATCGTATTACCTCTGCAGAGAAAGATAAAAGGGGGAAAAAACACATTGATTCTGCCTGTATAGAAGGAGGTGGCAGAGAATGGGTTTAATACTACAAAGTTTTCTGCCTCACAGTTCTTCCCCTTTACTTTTTATAGTTCTCACTGAGATGAAAGAAGCTATAGTAAACCAACTGCCATTTTTCTTGAGATGTGTGTCTGTGTGTGAGAGACTTCTCTTCCCTGTGCTTCAGCTTCACCTCCTTTCAGTACTCCTTTTATTACACAGCCTGAAACTTTTAATAGGGGTTCAAGATTGAGCCACAGTACGCAGGGCAATGTTGTTTCCATAAGCAAACCAGAGAAGAGTATGCCTACATGCTGAGCTGATGCAGGATAATTTTAAGCTCATGGTTTGGGGGAAAAAATCACTCAGCCAGGTTATAAAACAGGACAGATCCAAGAAAGCATGCTCATTGTTTTCCCATTATAATCTATGCAAATGATGCTACAGTGTGGGGCAGGGCCTTGAAAGAAATGGTAGCTTTTAGCTCTAGTTACACTAAGTAGAGAGTAGAGTAGCTCTACAACTGGCTCTAGAGATTGCTACCATCTGAGTTAAAGGGGATGATTTCTGTTTTATAATCTACTTGGTAGTCAAGACTTCATTTTGAAGGTTTTTTTGTCTTGTTACTTTTTCATGAGCATTATGGCCAAGATTTAAAAATGTGTGGAGTTAGGTTCAAGTCCACATTTAGTTATCTAAGTGATCTGATTTTAAAAGCATTGAGCAGCTTGTTACCCAAAGTTGGATATTGTATCACTGACAGTTCAAGCACTCAACTTTTCTCAATGTCCACAGTGTAAATTGCTGTTCTTGCAATCATGTGTAATGTATCTGTCTGAAAAAGCAGAAATTAAAATCAATGTACATCTTCAAAGAATGAGGAAACTGGGCTTTAAAAAATATCCTCTTGAACTAACTATGCACTTTCTGGACCAACTTCTACCCATGAAGGAAAGATATAAATTAAATCTGACTTTTCTTTTCCATCAGTGCAATGTACAGGTGAGAGATTTAAGCAAACACTTTTCACCATTCTAGTAGCATTTACTCACTACATTGTTGGGTAGAATGGAAGCTTATAATGTGCTCCAAGTAAGGATATAAACATAGCTGCTCAGGAGCAGACCTAAACTGAGACCTGAGCTACAACTGGTGTCCTGGTTCCTCTCCCTTGCTTCAAGTCTATATCAGCAGCTGCTCTGTAGCATCAGCAAATTACTTTATTCTCCACAATGGATCAGCTCTGCTAGCTGGTGCTTTGGAAGCAGGGCCAAAGCTTTGCCCATTCCCTGCTTGTCCCCACCTATGTGGGAGGGGAGAGTAGTGGTACTGTCAGGAGTAATCCATGCAGAGGGTTAGGGGGTATCCTATGCCCCGTTACGCCTCCCCTTTCTAGGCCAAGGGTCCTGTAATGGTTCAGTATCTTCCTTTGATCCCAGGTGTAGCCTTGGGAAGAGTAAACCATTCTAGACTAGATGTAGCCAGGTAGAGGTATTCCCCAATTAAAGCTTCAGGACTGTTTCTCGAGGACTCCTATCTGTGTCACTGATTTGCTTTTCCTGCCCAGTCCCTCTGACATCCCCCTTCTGATCTAACTCCATAGTAAGTCACATGTCCTAAATCAGAGGCATGTGCAATTTTAATAGAAAATAGGTATTTCCCAGTCTGTCATACATAGCAAAAGAGACAACCTTGCTCTGTATTAACAGATGCATTTGCTGTCTTGAAGTGGGTAGTTTGAAATGTATGGTATTCTATCGTGTGTATATAGCACATTCTGCCTCCCTGTCTCTTGCCAGTTATATTTCCTTCATATTATGCAATATTTTGGTTCTAAGAAAGTTACCATTTACTGTATTTATCCCATTTGATCATTCTGGGCAAGTGCAACCACTGGGACATGATAAATTGTATTCAAGGGCATTAGGGACAGTTTTCAGTATATGTTTCAAAATTCTTAATCATTTTTAAATGAGGTTAATACAGATTCATGACTCTGTTTTGTCACTGTTTTATATTTACTAAACTATTATAAGTAGCTGTTGTAAAATATTTTTACTTAATAAAATGTGTTTTTGGTATTACAGTCTGCAATGCACTACCCATCAGCTGCTTCTAATACTATGGCAATTTAGCTCATACCACAGTTCCTGAAAATAAATCTGGCAGGACTGAATGATCACTGATACTTAGGAAAAGCTTTCTAGTGCATGTGTGGATTAATAAGCAGAGAGCTCTCCTTTTATATGTCCACCTAAATAATGAAAGGAAAACCATCAAATTTTATTTTCTCTGACATGCACTTTCTTATACTCTTGTTGTTAGCAGAACTCAGAGGAAGAACTTATATATGCATACAACTCTCATCACCATCTCCCTCCATTTTGTTTTGAGAATCCTGTTGGCACTATTGTTGCTCAAACAGCACTTATGCACTATTGCGTGCGCTCTCTCTCTCTCTGTCTCTCTCTCTAATACACACACACACACACACACACACACACACACACACACACACACTTTTTAAAAAAGTGTTAGGAGAACATGATGGTTATATGGAGTGCTCCAAAGGCAGGAAGTGCCAAAGTTAAGGTTGCACATGCAATACAAGGGTTAGGTGGAGAGTCTACTCTCTGCTTTGTGTGAGAAATTGTGCTCTGTGATACTTTCCTGAATCATAGTAAAACAGCAGCTCCTGTTTTGTGCAGAGGGGCAATGAGCCCTGTTGGCCCATTCCCAGTTAAAGTGCACTCTCCACTTTGCCTCCAACCAGCTGTGATTTCTCTTCATACTTTCCAAGAGGTATTTTGCTGGCAGAACATTTACATTTGTAAAATTACAGCTTAAGGCAAGGTTATTTGTCATCAGCCTGTTCTAAAGCCCAATGAAGATAATGGAAAGGTTCCCACTGAAGTCAACAGCCTTTGGATCAAGCTCTCTATCGTTGTGGGGGAAAATGCATACCAGAAAAAACAGGAACCTTAGGGACATTCCTCTGTGCACTTGTGGATAGTGGACCCTCCTTCCTTTCTTCCAGTGGAGCTAATAGTAAGATGTGTCTTGATGGTGCACTGAGACCACTGCATGTCATGCTAGCCAATATTGTCTTTCCCTGTCTGTCTGTCTCCAACTGTTGTTGTCTCTTGTTTTACACTGTAAGCTTTTTGGGGCAGGCAAAGTGCTTTTGTTCTGTGTATGCATCCTGTAGGGGGAGATTTTGGCAAACGAGTAAAGTGCCTGAAACCACTATGGCTTATTCCTTAAAGCAGCCAAGTCAGCAGGCCATAAAGTGGCCATGTAGCAAACTCAGCTTGACCAAGGCAGGAGGGGAGGGAGTTTTGGGTGCCACAGAAAGGGCAGCTTGACCCCGCATCCTTCCTGATAAGAATTGTGTTGAAGTTGCTGATACATGCATTTTAGAAGAGCAGGAATGTCTATTGGGGCCTCAAGGCTGCAAACTCTGGGAAAACCCCACACCTGGTTAATCAATAATCAGAAGGAAACCTCTTGCTTGACCATTGAAACTACTTGCTTAACAAGTTTTTTTTTTAAGGGACATGGCATTCTATTACTAATGTATAAATAAGGGGGGAAAGTTTGAGGTACTGGGACTCTTCAGGACTGGACTCTCCCTCTGGATGCAGCTTGTGTTCCCCACCAGCACATGGGCTGTCACCGTGCCACTCGAGAGCCACACTCAGCTTTGGTAATTATCAAGGGTTGGGCAGTGTTTTACTAACTTGTTGCAGATGTGAGTAAGTGCTTGAGACTAAAGTTTTAGCTTTAAGTGAAAGCACTCTCATGTTGTCCTGTTTGTGCCAGACACCTATCGGCTGGATGGCTGTGTCTCCCCTGATTTATTTCCTGACACCACCTCACAGAGAGTAAAAGTTACCAAGAGCTTTGAGTTGAAAGAACCCTGGGTAAGATATCCCACCTAGCACAATGGGGTTCTGGTCCATGACTGGGGCTCCTGGGTGACACCTCAGTATAAATAAACCAAAAGTGAATACATCTTCCTGTTTAGCAGAAAATATCAACACTTTCTTCTGGTTACTAAAATATATGGGCATTATTCCCTAGAAGTATCCAGTTCACTGAACATGCACAAACTTCCTTTTTTTTCCCCTTGGAATATGGTTCATATTAACACATCACCCATTTCCAACAGACCCTTTCAGAAACAGATTTCTCTACAAAGTGTTGTCTGACCATGCATGTTTTACTTGCATGTCCAGTATCCCTCTCCTTTGTAAGAGTAATGGTTATTAGCAAAACCGTCAGTAGTACTCCATTGTCATGGACATAGAGGTAAGTCATTTATATTTTATACAGCATATAATCACTTCAGACAGGCTAGACTCAGTAATACAACAAGGTATGTATCTCTTATTTTATCTGTATTGGTTTGTCCATACTTTAAAGAAAATTGGAAATGCTCTTTCCAGGGTACTAACTTTAGTATAGTAAACAGCAACTACTGGGCTTTGCTTTATCTTAATCAATGGTGGTTATGCAGTTATTTCATATTACTCAGTATACAGTCTTACTTCATTAGGCAGGATATGAATCTTTCTCAGACTAAAATAAATTATACACTTACTCACGTGAGCAGTCCCATTCCCATATGTAAGTGATTTGTCACTTGCTCACATTCTGTACCATAGAGACTCTAATAAGGAGGAAAAAACTCTGCAGCCAGTAGAAACAGTTATAATCTGCAGAGCTATTTGTGGCAACTTCTGCATCAAATATGAGGGTTATGAATTCATATTTGTAATTTGACAAATTGTGGGTGAGATGGGATTTCCCTCCAGGGTTTATTAGTAAGGACTCAGATTTCTTCCCCCACCTTCCCGCGTGACATACACTGTTAGCCTACATGATATAGAAGGTGATTCTCTTCTATCACAGGAACTCTATTGTGTGAGATAAAGATAGAAACTGGTGACCTTAACCTTTCCCATCTTGCTGCTGCCATAGTCACCACCACCTGCCACTGCTTCATCTTCTAATCCGTTCTCCCAGGGAGCAGATACTAAATCTCCCCTTAGTGTGTTGCTAAAGTCAGTGGTGTTCCTCTCTCTCAGCAGACTTAGTTTTTGATTTATGGTTCTTTTAACTTTCCTTGTCTTTGTTAAAGCTCTCACAAGTGACTGCAATTAGTTTAAAAATGCAGCTGCTCAAGTATTAACCTGCACAAGGTCCTTGATATGTGTTTTCATGCTATAACCTACAGTTGGTGAGTAGGTTGTTCGCTAAAGTTTGCAAGGGTAATTTAGCAGCATGGCTATTTTATAAGTTTGAGGAAAGGCATAGATCTTCAGTCAGGATTTTTTTAAAGTATTTATTTATTCATTGTTTGCCAAAGAAATACCTACATTTAATTACCTAAATTGAATTGTTAATGTAGCCCTCTCCAAAGGTGTGGATTAAGCCTTCCCAATGAAGCTTGCTAGTTGGAGAGCCTTCTCCCCTCTCCTGGCATGGGTTGGGTCCTGGATATTATTTATTTATTTATTTATTTTGTGCAACACCTAGTGCCTCCACCCAATGTGACTCTTTGCTGTGCCTAGGACACAAGGAGTGTTGTCCCTTGGGAAAATTCCTCATGCTACCACTGCTGGCAAGAAGTATAAAACCCAGTACACAAATAATAAAGAACACACACATTCCAGCGAAGAAACACTGACACAAATAACAATCTCTAAGAAAAGGGGCATTAGCAGGAGCAGGAAGATAAGACCTGGGGAAGGAAAGGGGTTAGGGTGAACTAATCGCTACTAAAATATCAATACATTTCCCAGCTTCCTCCTTGAGTCAGGACATGAGTGCTGCAGCAATGTGAATGTTGGCTGGCTTAAAAAAAAGAAGGGGGGTGCGCTTATACAGCATCTTCACCTCTGCATGGGGCAGGGTCTTCTCCTGTCTCCTTGTGCTGGAGTCCTGTGGCAGTCCTGGCTGGCTCTTAGAGATCCTACCATGTGATGACTACTATCTCTCTCTGGACACTGATCTTGATAGGGCTGGAATTACCTGACCAGAGGTGGGTTACTGCATAGGCCCACAGTAATTTGGAGACCCCGCAAGAGTGCTGTAGTCCCACCTCCTGGTTCTCCTCTTTCTCCCCAGACCCTGCCACCCTACTCCTCTTTCCTGTGAGGCCTGGCCAAACTGGATGCCAGAGCCCACAGGGTGAGCAGCCTTTCTCCCTCTGCACAGAGCCAGCCTGAGCAAATGCTTGTCTAGATCACCCCACGCAGAAGCCTCCTAGTTTCTACTCCATTCTGTCCCCACCCTTGACTCCAAGCATGTTGGGACAGAGTGTCAGAGGACTCTGGTAGTCCCTTGCATAGAACCCCCTAAAGCTTCACTCGATAGCTCCAGAAGTTGGCAAACTCCAACTCGGGGTTACATTAAGTTGTGGCAATTAGGAACTATTGGGCTTGATTCTGCACAGTGCATGAGCTCTGCTTGGGTGTAGGGGAAAGAGTCTGTAGGGCAGCCAGCCATGGGTTCCTGATTTTTAGCCCAGTGCAACTTGGAGCTGCAGGGGCATCCACTTTAATGTATGACATCAGTGAGAATTGGGCATAGCAGAGCCTTTCTTTCCCTTACCACGCCTCTGACATGCCCCCCAATGTGTCTTTTACATCCTCTAAAACATACTTTGTGTGCTGGATCACAGAGCCTTGACAGATCTGTGCTGTCTGCATTCTGCTCCTCTGCATACAGGGAGCTGCACTGTGGGTACTGCATTCTGTGCTTTCTTCATCTCTTCCCCTGCCCTCCCTACCCTCCCCTCCCCACCCACTGTCAAAGTGTAAACTGGGGGCCCTATGACCCTTTGTGAACCTCAGAAAGGCTTCAGATTCTGTCTGAGGAAAAACGGGAAGGTTTGGGCCAGGTCTTACTTTGCATCTAGTGGTTAACCTAAGAGACTAGCTGGAGGAGGGAGAAAGTCCTGCAATGTACATGTCCATCAAGACAATCAAAGCTTATATAAGAGTCCATGCATTTTGTTAGCATTAGCTCATTGATGGAAGACTCTTCCTCTGCTGGCTTTAATATTGTTTACAGACACTTTTGCAATTCCATTCTTAAACATAACAGGACTTGGAGAAAATTACTGAGGGGACTGGCCTGCTTGAAACTGTTCATGGGGCAATAAAAAAATAGATCAATCTCAACAGGATCTTCACAGCAGTGCAATGGTTCTGCTTCATAGGAGCACAACAATCCAAAAAAGTAACTGATTTGCTCCTCAGTGGAACAATAATTTTTTCACGTTTTACCCTTGTTGATTCAATTCTAGTTATTCATTGCTAAATAACACAACTTACTTGTCAGAAGTCTTTATTAGACTGCCACTGTCTTTGCTGACAACAGGAGACCAGCTTAGCACTTCAGTTACAGACGCTAGTAAAGAATGACATGATACAGAAGGGGATATCAACATACATAATGAAAAGTTGCCAAGCTCACCTGGGTACAGGTCCTTTCATTATGTGCTCTTAAAGCAAACTAAAATAAAACTATAGATAGGCAATGATAAGCAATGCTGGAACATTAGCTACAAAATTGTCACTTTCAAGCTGTTCTACAACGGCTCAAGAACCCAGGTATGAATCTTGGGGCAGATTAAGATTTCACCAACAGATTATCAAGTGTAAACTCCTCAGACACTATAATAGCCTTAATATGGAGTCATAGACAGTGCCCTGAGTACTTCAATCTATTTTGCCACCCAAGTAAGCTTGCCTCTGTGATAAGATGGTTCCTTACACCAAAAATCACAAGAATATTCAGGTATCAGAGGGGTAGCCGTGTTAGTCTGGTTCTGTAGAAGCAGCAAAGAATCCTGTGGCACCTTATAGACTAACAGACGTTTTGCAGCATGAGCTTTCGTGGGTGAATACCCACTTCTTCGGATGCAAGACATATTTCGTGGGTGAATACCCACTTCTTCGGATGAATATTCAGGTTACTCAATTCCAAATGACCGATCACTTACACCAGGTCAATTGCACTTTAGATCCCACACCAAAGACAATACTTGTAGCTAATCCTATAATAAACCACCAAAATATTTCTTAACTAGGAAAAGGACATGAGTTATTTACAAGATTAAAGCAGGGAAACCTATACACACAAATGAATTTCAATCTTAAGTTTCAATAAGTAATTGGAGCTTCTCTAATAGCTAAACTCTTTAAGTCCTTTAGGATTTACCCAGGTTTAGCACTGGGATCTTTTGCTTATGCTTTGGTTATGTCTACAGTAGAGAGCTGTACCAATGCAGCTACATCTCTGTAAAATCTCTCATGTAGCTGGTCTATGCCAATGGGAGAGAGCTTGCCTGTTGGCATAATTAAACTACACCCAATGAGTGGCGGTACCTGTCAGTAGGAGAAACTCTCCCTCCAACATAGGGGTGTGAACACTACCACTTATGCCAGCATAATTTATGTTGCTCAAGGGGGTGGTTTTTTTATACCTTTGAGATACATACGTTTTGCTTAGTATCAGAGGGGTAGCTGTGTTAGTCTGGATCTGTAAAAAGCGACAGAGTCCTGTGGCACCTTATAGACTAATAAAAGTATTGGAGCATAAGCTTTCATGGGTGAATACCCACTTCATCAGATGCATGTTTTGCTGACGTAAGTGGTAGTGTAGATATGGTCTAAGTAAACCTTGCCCCTCAGAGTCTAAGCAGCATAAAAGATATAGTTCCTCATCTCTTTCCTCCTCCTGCTTGGCATTTAAAATTCAGCTATTGGGAGGAATTCAGTTGCAGGGTAGGGGGAGCAATCCACTAAGCCTTTTGTCTTCTGATGCTCCACCATGGTTTGTCTGGTGTTGGTGGGCCTCCTTTTGTTGGGCAAGAGATAACACCTCCTGCTGGAAACTAGTATTTCACACTTGCTAATGCTTCTCTCCTGTCTGGTGATTTTACATTACAGAGCAATCATTTAAGTTTTACCTTATAACATGGGAAGATTATAAGATTATTATTATAAGATTAATGCATGCAGCAATTTATAAGCAGTTCATAAAGTCTAAACACATTTTATAACTCTAATATCTATTTTAACAATACTAACACACAGGCGAGCCAGACTGGTTCCAGCTATACGTATATCAGTGTTCAGTTGAGACCTAGGTGCCTTAGCATTAGCTGGCACCTAGTCTTCCAATGTCACTCATACTTCTGAAGTATAAAGTTCTAGCCTCCTTGTATTTCAAATTGATTTGGACAGATTATTTTTCTGAAAGCGCTTATCCATGACAATAAGAAATCTTCCATTGTCTAATGGCTGGAATTTGAAAATAGCTCATCTGTATTATAGGACTTGGGAGGCTAAATTTTGTTGTCAGTCTTAAAGAATTCAGTAGTATATTGGAAGCAATATATATTGCAGATATATTTATAGATATTACTGCAAGAGGTTTCTTTCCTTTTACTCTTTCTCCAACTTTGATTTAACAGAGTATTGCAGCCTGTTTTTACTGGGGTGGCAAATATCTAGTTTATCATTAGCATTTCTGTTGGGGTAGCATCCAAAGCTAGGGTGACCAGATGTCCTAATTTTATAGGGATAGTCCTGATTTTTGGGTCTTTTTCTTATATAGCTCCTATTACCCCCGTCCCGATTTTTCACACTTGCTGTCTGGTCACCTTATCCAAAGCCCCCAGTCTGAAGCAGGGTCTTATTGTGGTCCTATACAATCATACAGGAAAACAAAGTGCCTGCCCTGAAGTTCTTACAATTCAAAATGACAAAGGATATGGAAAAAGGATACAGCATATTAATAAAGTGATGGAATTGATGGTTGGCAAATATCATCTTTTTAATGAGCCTGTCCCCAATGTCCCCCTAACTAGTCACTATTAGTTCCTAATTTTTTAGTGTGGGTATATATAAATAGGCTTGGAAGGCTTAGGTTTTTATTAGTGAATGTCGTTAAAGATATATTTCACTGTGTACACACACAACTGAGGGAAATATATTTCTATCCATAATAATAGAAATTTACAGACTGGCAAAGTGAGAAATTGTCAAGCAGCATTTCTATTAGAATTTAATTTAAGGCACATTGTTTGAAGTTGTTTTTACAGTTATAAAGCTTTAACTTTTTGAATCAGTGTCTCCTGTACCTAATTATTGTCTGGCCCCTCCTTTGCCTGATCCCCTCATAGTTTCCTGCAAGTGTGAAAATGGAAATTGATAAAAATAAAAAAGATGCTTAAACCTCAATATGATTAATTGAAATTATAAAAAAAATCTAATTCTGCCAAGTTGAAATATAAAGTATCTCTGTGCACTGTTCACCCATCTATCCCTGACTCTTCCAGTTGCTGCTAACCGTGGCCTATTCTCCACCACTTTATCTCTTGCTTTCCAACGTCTCAGGTGCCCATCTTCTCTCCCTAAATCTCTGGGTTGGAATGGAACACACTGCAGCCAATCAGAAAAAAAACTCAGCAGCTGTCCAGATCTAAACTTTGAAGGCTAAAAAGTTTCTCCTTCTGGCACTCTCTCAGGACTCATTTTGAAAAATTGGCCACAACATATTTCAGCACCCAGCAAAGTGTCCCACTGTGACACTTTTTGCCAGATTTTCAGAAGGACTCAGCACCCAATGTGCTGAACTCTTGAAAATTTGCCAGCTTACTCTGGTGTTTAAATGGATGTTGAGCTGTTTTGAAAATATAGCCCCAGATGTGGATGCTGAGCTCTTAAAAATCCTTCTCTATCTATTTAAATATATAGTGCATTTTCCAAAGCACCCAAGTGATTTAGGAGGTTAAGTCCCCTTGACTTTCACTTAAGTGCTTTTGAAATTTTTACTCGGTACGTAAAGAAAGTTAGTTACTCATTATCTGAATCTTTTGGACTTCAGCCCCTTGTATATACACTGGAATAATTCTGGTGGGCAAATACTTTATTTTCCAAGTGCAGAAAGAATCTAATTTTTCAGAAATTTTTCACATGTGCTCTTAGATCACTTTCTTTATCCTGCATATATTGTGGTAGAGCTCTGATCTTGCTCCTGTGGGTCCTGCGCTTCTAGGTGGTTTATGCTAGCCTCAGTGGCTCACTGTGACCCTCCACGTAGCCCTTCTCTCTCTAGGGCCAGGGTTACAGTCTACTGAGTCCTTTTCATCATAGGCCTGCAAGGAGGTTGGTGAGAGAACTCCCACAGTCTCTGTTCAGCCTCCTGTCCTGACAGGGACCTGACTTCCCCTTCCAGGAGATGTTCCTATAGAGGTGGGTTGGGGGGAACCCGGGCCCGCCCTCTACTCCGGGTTCCAGCCCAGGGACCCTAATGGTAGCAGTTGTTGGCAGCCAACCTTTCACTGCCAGAGTTGCTACATTTCCCTGGGCCACTTCCCCACAGCTCTCCTGCTTCTCCCCTCTTCACCCTTACCTTAGGGCTCCTTTAACGATGTTTTAGGGTGTCTTCAGTAACCAGCCCTTCAGCCGCACTTCCTCTCCTCTGGCTCCCTGACTCCCCTGCCTGACTGGAGTGAGCCCTTTTTATAGTATCAGCAGGGCCTTAATTAGAGTCAGGTGGTCACATTAACGGAATGGCCTCACCTGACTCTTTACAGGTTAATTAGAGTCAGGTGTTCTCATTAGCCTGGAGCAGCCCCTGCTCTGGTCAGTCAGGGAACAGAAAACTGTTAATCCAGTGGCCAGTATATCTGCCTTCTGCTATTCTGCTGTACCCAACTGGCCTGGGTCTATCACAATACTTATTTACTATTTTGCACTTCTATTTTAAATTCATATGGAAAACAATTACCCTATATACTTGTTCATAAGCCAAATATTTTTGGTAAAAAAGTGACGCATCAAAGAGCGGTGGTCAGCTTATAAATGAGTCTACACCAAAATTTGATGATTTTAAACTCTATGGAATCATTGAATTGAATATCTAATACATTTTTGGTTTTTGTTTACTCGGACCATCTACCGGCATGGAGCCCCTCAGCTCCCTGTGGCTGCGGTTCGCCATTCCCAGCTTCCATTGGCTGGGAATGGTGAACCGCGGCCACAGGGAGCTGAGGGGCTCCATGCCGGCAGATGCTCTGAGTAAACAAAACGTCTCAATCCACCAGCGGCTTACCCTGATGGGTTGGGAGCCAAAGTTTTCCAACCCCTGAAATATAGGGTCGGCTTATGAAAGGGTCATACAGTTTTTGCTATTTTTACCATTTTTGGGGGGTCCGCTTATAAAAGAATGGGCTAATGAACAAGTATATATGGTACTTTTCAGTTCTTAAAATTTACTCTGGCTGATTTATCTAAAAGCCATCATATTTTTGATAACCATGTAGTAATGTTTTATCTTGTACTGAGTACCTAAAAATATCAGAATCCCCACAAATTCCTTTCAGGCTTTCCCTAATGATTACAATACATTTTCTTTACACCACTTGGAGACATTTTTTTAAAATGATAGAATATATGAGGCTTTTACAAACCAGATTATTAAAGACATTACCAATTGCAAATACATTGGCACTTTTAATAAAGTTATTTTTTTACTTGATTCATGTATAAACACTGGCATGATAGTGGAAATTTTAAAATATTTTTTTAAAATGAGGTCTCAGGGTGATTCTCTAAATATATATGCCATGACAGTTCTGACAGCTGAATAAACATCAGCTGAGCTCTTACCAAGAACAAAATATCTTCATAAAAATAAGGAAAAACAGAATTTTGCATACTCTCAAGGTTATATAAAGACAATGCAAAACTGAAATATCCAGATACTGCACATAATGAAAAGACTACCCATCATTATATTTTAGATCTGATCCTACATCAGTCTGAACACAGCAGAATGGAGAACATAGGGGATTAGTGTGCCACAGCAGATGTGCAAGCAGGCATAACAGATGTGAAAGTTTTGGTCTACCTAGATAAATTACTACAGTTGTTCATGCTCACACCTTTTCTTTACATAATTGGAGTTTGTTCCATGGCGTGAGAGGGGTATAGTATGGCAAAAGAGTAGTTAGACACCTTACACCCAGTTTGGGACACCAAACTGAGGAGGAGAGCAGCTACTTTTTAAATAAAAATAGTAATTTCTGCACATGTATGGACGTAGTTGTGCAGACACATATGAGGAAGGAGCTGGGGGTGCGCAAGATGGGGGAATCAAAGCTGCCATAGAGGCAGATTTTTCCTATAGTCATACATGCATCTTCCTTCCAGTAATGGCTGGTAGAGATCAGGCACTCTGAGTAACTGAACATGGTTCTTAATTATTGGGAAAATGCACTGTACAGCACTCCTTTGTTAAAGGTGTGGCCATAATAAACCTCGTGCAATCCACTAAGTTGTCTGGAACAGGAAAGTGAGGAATGGCCAAGGATGTCACTCAGGCCATCAATTTTGGCTTGAATAGGGACTGAGAGTGGCTGTCTCACTACAAAAGCAATTTTCCCTCTCTTGGTATTGACACCTCCTCATCAATTATTAGGAGTGGACTACATCCACCCTGACTAAATTGGCCTTCAACATTGGTTCTCCACTTGTAAGGTAACTCCCTTCTCTTCATGTGCCAATATATATTTATGCCTGTATCTGTAATTTTCACTCCATGCATGCGAGGAAGTGAGTTTTTTACCCACAAAAGTTTATGCTCAAATAAATCTGTTAGTCTTTAAGGTGCCACTGGAATCCTTGTTGTTTTCACTCAGTGTGGTATTCATAGAATCATAGATTAGGGTTGGAAGAGACCTCAGGAGGTCATCTAGTCCAATCCCCCTGCTCAAAGCAGGACCAACCCCAACTAAATCTTCTCAGCCAGGGCTTTGTCAAGCCAGGTCGTAAAAACCTCTAAGGACGGAGATTCCACCACTTCCCTAGGTAATCCCTTCCGGTACTCCACCACCCTCCTAGTGAAATAGTGTTTCCTAATATCCAACCTAGACCTCCCCCACTGCAACTTGAGACCATTACTCCTTGTTCTGTCATCTGTCACCACTGAGAACAGCCTAGCTCCATTCCCTTTGGACCCCCCCCTTCAGGTAGTGGAAGGCTGCTATCAAATCCCCCCTCACCCTTCTCTTCTGCAGGCTAAATAAGACCAGTTCCCTCAGTCTCTCCTCGTAAGTCATGTGCTCCAGGCCCCTAATCATTTTCTTTGCCCACTTCTGGACTCTCTCCAATTTGTGCACATCCTTTCCATAGTGAGGGGCCCAAAACTGGACACAGTA
Organism: Mauremys mutica; assembly: GCF_020497125.1. NCBI lineage: Eukaryota > Metazoa > Chordata > Testudines > Geoemydidae > Mauremys > Mauremys mutica. The sequence continues at coordinate 322,833,357 of NC_059072.1, forward strand.
CTCCAGATGTGGCCTTACCAGTGCTGAATAGAGGGGTTCTCTTTATCTGACCCATTCCACATCACATGGCCTTTTAGATTACCATGACTCAGCCTTAGAGGCTTATCGGCCCCACCCACATTACAAAATATGCTCAAGGATAATAGTAGCTGACAGACAGCCAAAGGAGCTGTGGATTTATGTAATGATCAATACACTTTAATAAATCATTGACACAGTGACCCCATAATTTTGTTTATACTGGCTCTGGGCTGTAGTGAGGCGGTGTGGCTCCCTGCTGCCCCGGAGGGTGCGGAGTCCATCCGGAGGCTGGAGCGGGCAGAGCTAGGGAGCTCTGAGCCCACCCCTCACCGGGTCAGGCAGTGACCCAGAAGTATAAAGGCTTGCCCTCAGAGCTAAGTAATGCCCCAGCCGCCAGAGAGACCAGATGTCTCCAGTCTAGCCCTGACTGGGAAACCCCTGTGGCCCAAGCTGCAGGCCAGAACTGGCCTGACCTGCCCTGCGCCCGCTACCCAGAGGATTTGCCAGACCTGCCCTGTGCCCGCTCCCCTGAGGAACTTATGGTGCTGGACCCCCCCCACCCCCGCAGAGAACAACACCCTGACCCAGGTACTAACCGAGGGGGAGTCTGGAAGTAGCTCAGGGGCAGCTGACCCTAGTCTGGCTGCAGCACTGCCAGACCCCATGTCAGTGTGTTGCGGCCAGGATCCCCACTAAGCAGCATGTCTTCTGCCGCTGCTAGGGCCCCGGGCTGGGACGCAGTGGAGTGGGAGGGTCTGCATCCCCCCTGCCACCCAACTTGTGGGTGGCAGTCTCCCCCTCTCCCAGGCCTTTTGGAGGCTTGGGTCTACTGTCACGGCTCAGCCCTGCCTGAGTGCCTGACTCATTGTTGCCCCACTCTGACCCAGGGCCTGGGCTTACAGTGCGTATTTCAGTTACAGGAAGGGCTGCTGAGGGAGACCCCGCAGACAGACTAATTCCCCCAAACGTCAACTGCAGTTAGTGAGCTGGTGTGGCTCCCCGCCGCCCCAGAGAGGGTCAAGCCCCAGCTAAACCTTGTACACTGGAATACCCTGTAATAAAACATTTTTGAAAAGGAAGTTCATTTAAAGTACAGTAGAACCTCAGAGTTAAGGACACCTTGTGAATGGAGGTTGTCTGTAACTCTGAAATTCTCCAGATCTAGCAGCTAACACTCCAGGCCAGGTTTCAGCAGCTGAGTTCCCTGCTCAGTGCTGGCATGAGTTTTCAAGATTGTGTGGAGGTTGTGAAAGTAGCACAGTCTCCCCGCCTGCCTCCCAGTGCTGCTCCTGATCTGCTGGCTCTGCCTGCCTTGGGCTGGCAGCCCCAGCATTTTGCAGTAAGTGGCTGCCCCGTGGGTGGGGGTGGGGGTGAGGAGGGGTGGGGACAGGCAGCCTTGATGTGCCTACCTTTAAGATGCAAGACAGGCACAGTACAGTATTTGTTTTTGTGTGTCGGTTGCTGCCTGATTGGTCACTTCCAGTTTCACATGGTGTCTGGTCGACCAGTCAGTCCGTAACTCTGGTGTTTGTAGCTCTGAGGTTCTACGGTATGATCCCTCACAATGCAACTATGGGGTGTGATGACTATAAGTGCAGTGTAAAAAATAAAAAACAGGCTCTCAAAAGAACCTGATTCAGCATTGCTGCTATATGGCTGCCAAGTTACTGCTGTCTAGTAGCAAAGAGTAAGGCCAAGAGGGGAATGTGTAGATGAGAACCTCAAGCCTGCACTGAAGACTGTGTCCCCTTAGACATACCCTTCTTCACCTGCATCTCAGCCCTTTATTACTCTGCACTCTTAGGAATGAAGGAATAGGTGTGCAAGGAGCTTGAGATTTTTACACCTAGGGCCAAAATCTATAGTGGGGAAAACCAGCATTGATTTCACTGAAGTCAGTGAAGTGCTGTTGATTTTTATTGAAAATTCAATGCCTTTGTCCCGTGGTATCATGATGTTATTTCAGAACTTTTTAGGAGCTGCATTGAAGCTTACAGTTTTATTCTCCGTACACTTCTTGAGGAAACTGCCTATTTATTTCTCTTCTCTGAAGGAAGTATGAGGAGATGAAACAGTAGTAACAGAAAAAAAAATGCTTCTTTCAGGCCTTTTGTCCAGAAAAGAGGATACCAACCATCAGTCCTAACACTGTAGGGCAGATTGTGGCTTTTAAAGCCATGGACAAAGAAGAGTGGTGCAGATTCAGAAAACTCATTCCCATTCTCAGAACTCTTCTCCTTCCTACCTGATATCCACAACCACCTGTCTCAGAAGTCCTTACTCTTGTGTTCCTGGGTCTAGAAAATTGAAGGCGAGGCAATAGGAAGAACATGCATGTGATCTGAAATAGCCTCATAGACCCTTTGCTGTCTCCTTCCTCTGCTGCCTGAACTCTATGTATCTGCAGGGCTAGGAGTTCCTTAATAGGAGTCAAATGTACTGCATCCTCCAATGGCCAGAACAGATACAGCCATACCAGGAGACCTGCAGTAGCAGCAGGTTATACTGCTACAGTACCTGCAGTACATTGCTATACAACCGAGACATTATCGATGAAGACATCTCTTATCTCTAATAATGCTTCTCCCTCAGGAGACTTGAACATAACATAAGAACATAAGAAAGGCCATACCGGGTCAGACCAAAGGTCCATCTAGCCCAGTATCTGTCTACCGACAGTGGCCAATGCCAGGTGCCCCTGAGGGAGTGAACCTAACAGGCAATGATCAAGTGATCTCTCTCCTGCCATCCATCTCCATCCTCTGACGAACAGAGGCTAGGAACACCATTCTTACCCATCCTGGCTAATAGCCATTTATGGACCTAGCCACCATGAATTTATCCAGTCCCCTTTTAAACATTGTTATAGTCCTAGCCTTCACAACCTCCTCAGGTAAGGAGTTCCACAAGTTGACTGTGCGCTGCGTGAAGAAGAACTTCCTTTTATTTGTTTTAAACCTGCTGCCTATTAATTTCATTTGGTGACCCCTAGTTCTTGTATTATGGGAATAAGTAAATAACTTTTCCTTATCCACTTTCTCAACATCACTCATGATTTTATATACCTCTATCATGTCCCCCCTTAGTCTTCTCTTTTCCAAACTGAAGAGTCCTAGCCTCTTTAATCTTTCCTCATATGGGACCCTCTCTAAACCCCTAATCATTTTAGTTGCTCTTTTCTGAACCTTTTCTAGTGCTAGAATATCTTTTTTGAGGTGAGGAGACCACATCTGTACACAGTATTCGAGATGTGGGCGTACCATGGATTTATATAAGGGCAATAATATATTCTCAGTCTTATTCTCTATCCCCTTTTTAATGATTCCTAACATCCTGTTTGCTTTTTTGACCGCCTCTGCACACTGCATGGACATCTTCAGAGAACTATCCACGATAACTCCAAGATCTTTTTCCTGACTCGTTGTAGCTAAATTAGCCCCCATCATGTTGTATGTATAGTTGGGGTTATTTTTTCCAATGTGCATTACTTTACATTTATCCACATTAAATTTCATTTGCCATTTTGTTGCCCAATCACTTAGTTTTGTGAGATCTTTTTGAATATTGTACAAATGGTAACACCGAACACTGGACATTAAATGCTGTATTCTACAGCTCAAATATAAATAAAAACAATATCCGACTTGTTCTGGTAAGGATGCCAGTGATAATACTAGCAATCCAGGTGAGGGAAAGGTTGGTCATTTCCAGTAAACCATCTGGCTCCCAAATAATAAAATGGGTATAATATGTTTAAAAATGAATGCATCACAAGTTTTTACTTTAATTGATTCAATTGCCTATAGAAGTCGTGTTGCTAAGTCTGTAAAATCACTATCTTGAGCTATTTCATAACAAAACCAAAATAATCTGGGTTCAGTTTGAATGTAGGGTTTACATTCTTGTTTCTTTTTATTTGAACACTTACCAACATGCAAGTATTTACAATACTTTGGTTTACCTCTCCTATTTGTTCTAGTGATGACAGGTCTGAACCAATTACATTTTGTACACTAAGTTAATACACTGTTTTCTTGGTGTCCTTAGTGTATAGCTTCCTAAAATCACATTATCAAAAGTCACTATTATGGTTTCTCAAATTACACCAAATAATTCTACTATTGTTCTTGCAGCCCCAGTCAGTAAACTGCCAGTCATCGTTCTAGAAGGATGGTAGTTTGATTGCAGGTTGTGTAGCTTCATGTGTTCATGACTGGCTCATTTTATGTGGAATCACCCAAATGGCTTGTTAGTTTTTTAATTTGTGTAATAGCTGCAGGGGATGTTTTAGTAATCTTATCTGGTAAGAAACTCCCTGGGATGGCAGGTGCGACAGAGCTTTTCTTCCTGCTGAGGTAGATTAAATTGAATTCCATTCCCTTTACTGTCTGGTCTTTCAAATGAGACCTTAAAAATGAGATCCTGTCTTCTTCGTGGACATTAAAGAGCTTGTTGTGCTTTTTGTAAGAGCAAGTATTTACCCTTTTGTCCTTGGCCAAATTTTTCCCCTCCTCCTGTATTGCTGTTTCTTTTCTGGATCTCTGCCTGGATTACTGTCTTCCTGCTCCAGAAGCAGCTGCATGGATCCGGTATGAGTCTGTCCAATGTTTTGGAATCTTTTGGTGTGGAAAAGACTAGATAGATTAAAAACACTATTACAATTCATTAAAATATGTTAGGATACCTTTAAGGGCCTCTGTTCAAACTCCCAGAATGGAAATTGAAAATAAATGGAGTAAGATCCTATAGTATGTTTTAATTTTTTATTTTTTACTGCCGGAAATAGTTCCCCCCATCTTAAAAAGAGAGCTTCATTCAAACAACAAAGCTTAAGTTCAAGAAAGTGGGAGCTTAAAATCTTTAAATATTTATATAACTTTTAGATATTGTTTCTACAAAGGATTTAAAACATAATTTTGATTTCTTTACTATTTTAAATGATATAAGGCAACATTTTCAAACCTGTGTGTATAAGTATATAGTAAATCTTCTGTTTATATGCCCAATATATGAATGTAGGAGCTTAATTTTAGGCCCCTAATCTCGAAAATTTTTATTGAAATTTGTCTTTCTGGTATTCTTACCATCTGGCTATGTAATCACCTGAAGGATTCACTACGTGACACATCATGTTAGACATAAATGGGAACCTCTGTCTGATAAGACAGAATCTTTACTATTTTAAACATTTATTTTCCCCTTATGTTCCATCATTTAAAGCCAAATCACAAATTAATGTTTTCAATAAATGTATTTTAATTTCAAGTGTCAGTTTTATGCAAACGTTAGCGAATAACATCTTTCAGTCCTGGCATCAAATAAAATTCAAATACAGACCTGCTCATAAATCAAGATCAGATTATACAATTCCAATCACCTTTTTAAGAATATGCTCTATTGTTCCCTTGAAATAAATTATTCAAAGTTTAGTCATATTTTGACATTTCTCTTGGAATACCCTGTACAGTTTATTATATTTTATTAAGGATGACATCCATTAATAGGAGAATGAGACAAATTTCTTTCTGAACTGAAACAGATTCTGCAAGTGACATTATCACTTTATAACTACCTTTATACGTCAATTAAAATGAAAGAGAATGAGGTGAAAACAAGCTATGCACAAAAGTAAAAAAATATGTAAGACTCAGAATGATCTTAAGCAGACATCAAACTGGTATGTTTCTAAGAACAATAGACCAGATGTTTATTTAATTCAAATTAAACAAGTTAACCCTCCTGCCAATAAGTCCTGGCAATGGATGAGGAAGTGATAGCATGACCTTTACCATCACTGGTCTCTTCCCTTCAATACGTGCATAATAATGTGCCTTAACTGTACAAGACCCAAACAGGTTCATCTAGCCCCAAGGCCTAAACAGGCTTGCAGACTGCAGTCCAGTGTTATTGTTGTGCCAGGAAATTACCACATCTCTGTGGGAGTGACATGCACTCATTCAGGGCGGGTGCAAGGATGTTTCGCGCCCTAGGCGAAACTTCCACCTTGCGCCCCCACCCCGAGCCCTGTGGCAGCTCCCCACCCCTCCTCTGCCCTGAGGGCCCCCTCCCCCCCCGCGGAAGCTCCCCCCAGCCCAGGGAGCCATGTAGGGTGACCAGTCAGCAAGTGTAAAAAAATCAGGACAGGGGTGGGGGTAATAGTAGCCTATATAAGAAAAAGACCCAAAAATCAGGACGGTCCCTATAAAATCGGGACCCTAGAGCTGAGCGGCAGCTCCCTGCCCCAGCTCACCTCTGCTCCGCCTCCTCCCCAAGCACGCCATCGCCGCTCCACTTCTCCCGCCTCCCAGGCTTGTGGCGCCAATCAGCTGTTTGGCGCTGTAAGCCTGGGAGGGAGAGAAGCAGAGTGGGGCGGCGTGCTCAGGGGAGGAGGCGGAGCAGAGGTGAGCTGGGGTGGGGAGCAGTTCCCCTGCATGCCGCGCCCCCCCTTACTTGCTGCAGGCGGCCTTCCCTGCGCTCCCCTGCCACAGGGTCCCTCCGCCTAAATGCCGACGACGGGCGGCCAAAGATCCAGTTGCCACTGAAGAACCCGAAATGCCGCCCCCGAAATGCTAGTGCCCTAGGCAACTGCCTAGGTCACCTAATGGGTTGCACCAGCCCTGCACTCACTAGCACATTTATATCACTGCTCAGATCAGAGAGGTCTTGAATATCTGAGCTTATCTGTCATGTCACTGTAGGGCTGGTGACAGACAGTAGATTCAAGTGTCACTCCACAAGCAAAGATGAGGAGGCCAAAGATCTTTAGAGCAGGGCTGGCCCACAACTTTTTGGCTCTTGAAGCATGGAGCTCAAATGATGCTCCCATGTCCCCTCGCTTGGGCCAAAACTTTGAAAGGTCTCCATTCTGCCTTCTTCCTGTTCTACTCCTCTCATGATACTGCTCTGCTACCTACCCCAGTAAAGGAGAACTAACAATTTAAAATGCCTTGTTAAAAATTTTTAAGTAACACTCAACTTTCAAACATCTGAACATCAAATGTAACTTTTCTTGTCTGCATAGTAAACACTGGCATTTTTATCTGTTTGAATAATCAAAGTGGTGCTTTCGGTGCCTTCTTGGTTGCAAAGATTTGAACAACTTCCTGAAGGTCCACAGTCTGGGCCAGCTCATGCTCTATTGAGATGGTTGCAAGGCCGACCAACCTCTCCTGTGTCATTGTGGAGCGTAGATGTGTTTTTATTAACTTCAACTTGGAGAAGCTGCATTCTTCACTGGCAACTGTTACAGGAAGTGTTAGAAGTATGCGCAGAGCAACAAAAGCACTTGGAAAGAGGGTGGTCATCTTATTTGTGCACATATATTCCAGAATAGCCTTTGGAGATGATCCAGCTGAAATGTATCTTGAAAGGGCTTTCAGTTCATCACCTAAATTACTCGCATCAATATCGCGCATGTCATCGTGTGTCAACACTGTCTCTAGTGCCCTGCATTGCTGGTGTAGGTCTTTAGGTATAGAGAGGAGTTTTTGGAATATCATACAACATCCCAAATATACTGCTGTGTTCCTTGAGCTGCATGAAATGTTCTTCAACTGTCTGTATTGCGCAATCTAGCACCTGGTTAAATAATTCAACTTTGAATTGTTGTTTGGGGTCTCTTATGGGATTATGCCTCGTAATCAAAATGTCGTCATCTTCAGTGACTCTTGTATTCTTGAATGGGTGGGAAAATAGCTTCAGTGTGAAGTTCCTCTGCCAATTTCTGTACACTCTTCAGAACGTTTTGAAATCCCTTATCTGACCGGTAATACTGTAGGTATGACTTTGCTTTGTCCTGTTGTTTCATTGCTCCAGATATATCAAGGTCAACACCTTGGAGTCTCTTGCTTACATTTATTTCAAACAGTATGTTATGCCATGACACTAAGGGTACGTCTACACTACAAGACTATTTCGAATCTACTTAATTCGAATTTGTGGAATCGACCTTATGAAGTCGAATTTGTGTATCCACACTAAATACACTAATTCGACTGTCTGAGTCCACAGTAACGGGGCCAGCGTCGACTTTGGAAGCGGTGCACTGTGGGAAGCTATCCCACAGTTCCCGCACTCCCCGCTGCCCAGTGGAATGCTGGGTAGAGCCCCCAATGCCTGCTGGGGGAAAAAATGTGTCGAGGGTGGTTTTGGGTAACTGTCATCATTGAACCGTCAATCACGCCCTCCCTCCCTCCCTCCCTGAAAGCGCCTGCGGGCAATCTGTTCGTGCACTTTTCTGCTCAGTGACAGCGCGGGCGCCACAGCACTTTGAGCACGGATCCCGCTGCAGTTATGGCCGTTGTCAACTCCTCGCACCTTATCGTCCACCTCTTCCACAGTCAGCTGCTGAGAAATAGGGCTACTTTTCAATGGTGCTGCGAGCACTGGTGGACCATGGGGGACGTTTTACCAACATCAACGTCGGGTGGCCAGGCAAAGTTCATGACGTGCTTGTTTTCAGGAACTCTGGTCTGTTTAGACGCCTGCAGGAAGGTAGTTTCTTCTCGGACCACAAAATAAGTCTTGGGGATGTGCAGATGCCTATAGTGATCGTCGGGGACCCAGCCTACCCGCTAATGCCCTGGCTCGTGAAGCTCTGTGCAGGCGCCTTGCACAGCGACAAGGAACTCTTCAAGTACCAGCGAGCAGTGAGCAGCGTGACCTGTGACTGTTCAGTTTCTTTACAGAGAAGCTGAACCTGCCCCTGTTTCTTTACCAAGTTACTGTTGACTAGGATCTGCAGTTACATACCCCGCCCACCCCGCTTCCCCAACTTCCAACACACGTATAAAAATAAAATACATGTTCCACTGTAACTTTACAAAGGTTTCTTTATTGATGACTTTGCGTTACAGGGTTGAAACTGGGACACGGACTGTGCTGGGTAGGGTGTGCGGTGATGTAAAGACCACCTGTAAACTCAAGGAATGACAGGCTCCTGCACCCAGAGCGGTCTGCAGTGCCGGACTGGATGTTTCAACGGAGCCTGCCATCCCTCCTTTTTGGGACTCTGTGTGCGGGGGCTATGTGGCCTTTTGGCGGGGGAGGACGGATACAGATTCCTCTGCTGCGTGGCTCTGTGGTCCAGGACAGGGACCGTTGCATGAGATCTGTAACCCCCCTCCCCCGCTACAAAGTCACGTACCCCCCCACCCACACAGAACCTGCAAACCACCTCCCATACCGACCAGGGTGCGTACTGACTGCAGTGTGTGTGTGACCTGCTGCTGATCCTGCCCCCATGTCTGTACCCTGGTAAAGGTGATTGTCCTGTCAAATTACCAACCCCCTTCCCCCCCTTCAAACACAGTCTCCTCTAAAAGAACATGACGGAAAAAGTAATTAACAGAAAAGTATTTTTTATTATCAACTAGACAGTTAGGGGATGAAACTGGGATGGGGGCTTGGGTGAGGCGGGAAGGAAAGGACTTCTCAAAAATTAGGCTATGAGAGCTTTTCGGTACTTGAGCACTCTGCTGGGGTGCAGTGACAGTTTACATGGCCTCTGGCGCCCCTCCTTCTGGTTATTTTGGGTGAGGGGGGTATGGGACTTTGTGGCGGGGGAGGGCGGTTGCAGATACACTGCAGGGGGGCTCTGTCCTCCTGCCTGAGGTCCTGCAGAACATGCACAAGGTGCAGGAGCATGTCCGTTTGCTCCCTCATTAGTCCAAGCAGCATTTGAGTCGACTGCTTGTCTTCCTCACGCCACCTCTCCTCCTGTTCGCTGTGTGAGCGCTGGTACACAGAGAGGGTCTCCCTCCACTGGCTCTGCTGGTCCGCCTCGTCTCGGGAGCACCCCATAACTTCAGCGAACATCTCGTCCCCTGTCTTTTTCTTTCGCCGCCTAATCTTTGCCAGCCTCTGTGAGGGGGATGCTGTGGCAGGTCTGGAGACAGTCGAAGCTGTGTGATGGGAAAAAGGGAGTGAATTCCTTGCAAAGATAAATTTTGGCGAACAATGAACACAGTGTAGTCTGTCTCTGTGAATTCTGGGTTGAGATCCCAGTGCCTGATGGGGCAAACACCATTTTCGCGGGTGGTTCTGGGTAAATGTCGTCAGTCATCCCTTCCTCCGGGAAAGCTACAGCAGACGATCATTTCAAGCCTGTTTTCCCTGGATTGCCCTGGCAGACGCCACAGCGTGGAAACCATGGAGCCTATTTTGCCTTTTGTGACTGTCACTCTATGTGTACTAGATGCCGCTGACAGAGGCGGTCCAGCAGCGCTACACAGCAGCATGCTTTTGCTTTTGCATGATAGCAGAGATGATTACCAGCCATACTGTACCATCTACCATACCATAAATTGGTAATAAGATGGGCATGGTTACCAGTCCTTTTGCACTGCAACATTTGCTGCTGTCATAAGTGCCCCTGGCTGCTCTTAGCCAGGGGGCGCAAAAGCCAAAATTGGGAATGACTCCCTGAGTCAATCCCTCCTTTTTGGTATCTAAAAATAGAATCAGTCCTGCCTAGAATATGGGCAAGTGTACTAGAGAACCACTGTATCAGAGAACCAGAGAGCACAGCTGCTCTGTGTCAGATCCTGCATAGATTATGAGCTGAATGCTATTCACAGGGGGTGCTCCTGCAACAACCCCACCTGTTCATTCCATTCTTCCCCAGCCTTCCTGGGCTACTATAGCATTGTCCCCCCACTTGTGTGATGAAGTAATAAAGAATGCAGGAATAAGACACAGTGCCTTGTTAGTGAGAAATGAGTGGAAGGCAGCCTCCAGTTGCTATGATAGTCCAGATAGGACATTAAGGAGTGTGGAGGAGAGGAGCCCAGCATCCTGCTGCTAGTCCAGGGGCAATTGAATCTTTTCTTTACACATGAAGGGTGGGGGCTGATGAAGCTCAGCCCCCTGTTGCTATGATGAGGACGGTTACCAGCCATACTGCACCATCTACCATGAAAAATTAGGGCCAGGCGCCCTTGATTGACCTCACTGATGCTAGTACGCATGGTTACCAGTTCTTTTGCACTGCCCCATGTGCCAATAGGCTGATGATGACGATGGATATCAGTCTTATTGTACCATCAGCCATCCATAGCGTGGGGGGAGTGAGGATGTCGATGTTCAGTGCTGCACCATCGCATCTATCTTCAGCATTCAGTAAAGATACGGTGACATGTAAAAGAGTCAACAGAGGATTGTTTTCCACTTCTGGGGGTGGGGAGGGTGCGTAAATTGCCGAGCTATGCCCTGACCCACCGCGGACACTATGTTTGACCCTAGAAGCATTTGGAGCTCATCCAAGAATGCAAATGCTTTTCGGAGACAGCAGGAACTGTGGGATACCTTGCGTCCTCAGTCTCCCCTCCCTCCATGAGCGTCCATTTGATTCTTTGGCTTTCCGTTACGCTCGTCACGCAGCAGCGTGCTGAGTCTGTGCTATGCCGTCTGTCCGGAGTTTTTTGAAAAATACTCTGGACCAGGCGTAACATTACAGTAATTCCCCTAATTAGATGCAGGACTCTCCGAGCGAGATCACCCTGAGGACGGTCACTGAAGGAGATAGAGAGCGCATGCTGCGTGAAAGCCAGCACAAACCAGGGCCCTATGCAGCCGTGCTCGGGGAGGCAATGCTCCCTGAGTACCTCATGAAAGCCTCGCGCGGAAAAGTGTGCTGCCATGGAGCACCCAATAAGGCAGCTCTCCCCAGGAACCTCCTGCGGAGGCTTTTCGCTTACCTCCAGGAGAGCTTCGTGGAGATCTCCCAGGAGGATTTCTGTTCTATCCCCATATATAGAGAGACCTCCTTTTCACATACTTCAGATTCCTGTTATATTAAGAATAAAAGTTTACATGGTTAAAGCACTTACCGAGTGATCCTTCCCCTGATTCAGGATCCGGGTTAATGGCCGGGGAGGGTTGGTAGGGGATCTCCGTGACGGTGATGAAGAGATCCTGGCTGTCGGGGAAACCAGCGTTGTAAGCGCTGTCGCCTGCCTCGTCCTCCACAAACCCTTCCTCATCTTCCCCGTCTGCGAACATCGCCGAGGAACTGGCCATTGACACTGTCCCATCGTCAGAGTCCATGGTCGCTGGTGGGGCAGTGGTGGCAGTCTCCGTAGCGTCCGTTTGCCGCTTTGATTTTTTGGTAGCCTTCTCTGGGGTCCTTGATTTTCACGCAGCGCTGCGTGGCATCCCGGCTGTATCCTCTGTCTCTCATGGCTTTGGAGACCTTCTCGTAGGTCTTTCCGTTCCGTTTTTTGGAGCGCAGCTCCGAAAGCACAGACTCCTCGCCCCACACACCGATCAGATCCAAGAGTTCCCGGTCAGTCTATGCTGGGTCCCTCTTTCTATTCAGAGATTACATGAACTCCTCTGCTGGAGAGCTCTGCATCGCTGCCGGTGCTGCTGAGCTCGCCCTGATGTCCAACCACGAAATGAGATTCTAACTGTCCAGACAGGAAAAGGAATTCAAATTTTCCCGGGACTTTTCCTGTGTGGCTGGTCAGAGCATCGAAGCTCGGACTGCTGTCCAGAGCGTCAACAGAGTGGTGCAGTGTGGGATAGCTCCCGGAGCTAGTAAGTTCGATTTGCATCCACACCTAGCCTAATTCGAGATAGCCATGTCGAATTTAGCGCTACTCCCCTCGTCGGGGTGGAGTACCGAATTCGAACTAAAGAGCCCTCTAGGTCGAATTAAACGGCTTCCTAGTGTGGACGGTTGAGCGGTTAATTCGAATTAACGCTGCTAAATTCGATTTAAAGTCCTAGTGTAGACCAGGCCTAAGCAACACAGAAATTTGAAGTTATGTATATTTCTGGTGATTCTATTTCCCTCTGCCACTGTTCTCCCATGAACAGTTCCTGTCATAGCGTTATCTTTCATAATGGCAATTATAGCATTATCTATCTTCCCAATTTGGTGCTTTATCACCTCAACTCGACTTTCCCATCATGTGGCCCTCAGTGGTTTCAGTATCAGAGAGGATGTTCCCAGATGTTGCTTCAAAATTTGCCATCGATGACTTGATGCAGAGAAAAATATATAGATGCTTTGAATTGAATTAAAAAAATTCAGCAACCTCACTAGAAGCTGATGCTGCAACACTGACCACCAAGTTCAACGAATGAAAACTGCATGGGACAAAAAAAGCTTGATGGTTTAACTCTTTAATCCGTGACTGCACTCCTCTATTCTTTCCTCTCATATTGTCACCATTATCGTAGCCCTGACCTCTCATGTCAGCTATCGTAATTCCTGTATCTTCCAGCTTTTTAAGAAGCACATTTGTCATACCAGCTCCTGTAGTATCAATGTCAATAAATTTGAGAAAATGCTCTCTGATAGTCACCATCGCAGGGAAATTTTCACTAGGTTCTGTTGTTGTTACAAAATGCACCATTAAAGTCACTTGTTCTGTATGGCTGATGTCAGATGTGCAGTCCAGAATAACAGAGTAATATCTTGCTGACTTTAGATTTGCCACAATCTTCTGTTTGACTTTTGTTGCCAATAACTGTATGATCTCATTTTGAATTGTTTTTCCAAGGTAGTGGTGTGTGTACATTTTTTGGGTGGAGACTCTTAGATGTTCCTGGAATACAGCATCAAACTCAGCCATCAGCTCCACAATTTTAAGGAAGTTTCCATTGTTTGGCACATACAGCTATCTGAAGTGCCACGCAGTGCTAGGTTTTGGGTAGCAAGCATTCTCACAATGGCAATGAGCCTTTTCAGAACACTTTGGCAGTAAAAAGACTCTGATGCAATCTTCTCTTGATGCTGATCATCTATGGTGGCCTTTAACCTTAGTCTCATCTCAAACTGTTTCCACCTATGGAATGCTCTCTGGTGATTTGCTGCCTTCTCATGGCATGCCCTTTGTTCCTGTAGAACCCAATGTAGCTGGAACATTAGACTGGAAGAGTTTGCAACAAAAACAGTAAGCAGCATTCTGGGTTTTTGAGTACATAAGCCATGACCTCTCCACTTTGTCACCATTGGGGATTTCACACCAGTAATGTGTTGGATGGAAACTTCTATTTTCATTCTTTGGTTTTTCACTTGCTATGGACCCATGCAGTACAAGGAAGTCCCTCAGGCTACTGCTCAAGTGGGTCCAGAGTCCTGGATCATCTAGATTTAAGGAACTAAACTCAGCAGCAGCTGTTTTTTGCGCCTCCACCACACTCTTCTCTGAGCTACAATTTTCTTCAGGAATGTGCATAGTTACACTCATCTGAGATGGAGATATGGATGCTGCAGTAGCTGCTATGTCACCTACACTCTGACTAACTGGAAGATCAGGCATCTCCTCACCACTCACATCCTCACTGCGGTCAGAAGGCTCACCGTGACCATTTGTGTCAATCTCAGGAGAGCTCCTTCCTGCTTAGATAGAAAAGCTTCCTTTGCTTGCTTTCTTTTTCTGAATGCTGCCCCAAAAGGGCGTTTTTCTTCTTTCACTCATGACTGCTGTTCTGTGCAAGCTATAGTGGCTCTCAAAACTCAGTTGAAGGGGACAAATAATCAGGCTGGTAGCAGGGCCTGTGTGAGGGAAGATAGCAGTGTCTTAAGGGCCTGACTGGCTCCTACTACTTCAGTTGACTGCCTGTTTTCCTCAAGTGGGTTCAGGGAAGCAGCAGGAAACAGGAAGCTCCCTGAGAAGCTGGTGTTAATCAGTCCAGGCTCCTGGAGCTCCTCCTCCCCTCTTTCTCTGCAGCTCCTGCTGCTTTCTGCTATTCCCTCTCACCTTTTCTCCTGTCTGCCTGTTAGTCTCTTGTGCCCTTCTTCCTCCAGCACAGCACTCCACCATCTCTGTGCATCTAGAGCAGAGAGAATACATATGCACCAGCAGCAGACACAATTTTCTAAACTCTGGGTCCTAGTCGTACCCTCTTCCCCCCCGCTCCCGCCTGCCCCCCAGTCTGGCACCTGAGGCAGCCGCCTCAGTTCACTTCATGGTAAGGCCAGCCCTGCTTTAGAGGCTGTCTCAGAATAAGCTTATCAGCCACTATACCTTGAGTAGAAATTCTGTATAGAGGGTTACTTTGTTCAGTGAACAATATGACTTGAAAGCAAAAATATCTAAATTGATGCTGAGAGATTCTGTGGTCTTTGTGAGAGCCTGTATCTTCTCAGGAACTACATTCACGGGACACTCAACTTGCAGCCAGTGTCTTGAAACTGAACCTGCCAAGGAAATGCTGGCAATATCCTCAGTCATGTGGCTAAATAAACAAAAAGTCCTCCATATAATGGGCCACTAATGAGAACCCCATTTCCTTAGTAATACTTCAGGAGATAAGTAAAGATCTCAGAGGCCACACATGACAGGCAGCATTCCATGGACATGGGCATCCCCTAATAAGATACACCCCCATATGAATCCAACTGCATTGAATTCACGAACAAGAGGACAAAGCAGACTTTAGAGTTACTTTGTTCAGTAACACACTAGGGCTACAGGTCAAGATTATTCAGAGCAAGGTTAAGAGCCTGGTAGCATTCCAAACCCAATTCAGAGTCAATTGTCATTTATTAAAGATCCAATTATTAAGCTATAATGCATAGTTTGATGCCTGACTTACATTGTGCCACTTTTGATTTTTAAATACTGTCTGTTGGAATGTGAGGTAGGCGTGCTTAAGAGTATGCTATTGGTGTGGTAGCTGGTAGTATTCCAAAAGAAATTAAATGAACCAAACTTTTGTTTGAAAAAAATAATTATTCAGACTCTCAAATCTTTTCAGGACTTTGTTCATTTGAAGACAAGGATTGCAGGCTGTCTGAAAAATTAGTGAGTGTGGTGAAGAGAGAAGCAATAGATCTGCCACATCTTCTACAATGAAGTACATCTCCTGTGTCTGATTTTTCAATTCTGGTTGATGATTTTAATTTTCGTGAAAGACGTACACAAAAATATAATGACAAATCAAAT
The DNA here is from genome assembly GCF_020497125.1 of Mauremys mutica. Lineage (NCBI taxonomy): Eukaryota > Metazoa > Chordata > Testudines > Geoemydidae > Mauremys > Mauremys mutica. The sequence continues at coordinate 322,849,277 of NC_059072.1, forward strand.
GACATTGCTATGTAAGATAAAAGCTGTATGAACTCCTACACTTTCAAAGCATTGCAAAGGATTTTATGTGTGTGACAACTCATTAAAATCAACAGTCACATGCCTAAAGATATCCACACTGCTTTGAAAATGTAGATGAATGAGTCTTAGACTTTGTTAATCTGTCCTTTAGAAATGCTGATGTTCAAAACACATTTAGTAGTTTAAAAATATTGGAGAGTATTTTCTAAAACTTTAGACAACACCTCTGAACAAAAAAAAAAGATACAGGAGAGGCTGGGATGGAAGCAGTATAGACTGCTGTGAGAAGAAACAGGTAAAAGAAACTCATTAGCAGCTGTGAAAAAATGTAGATGTATATATCAGATATTGAAATGGGTCTAGCATTACATTACATAGTTGTATATTCAAGTTCCAGATCTGTATGGGGACCTGTGCTGTTCAACATATTCATAAATGCTCTGGAAAAGTGGGTGAACAATGAAATGGCAAAATTTGAATATGATACAAAGTTATTCAAGATAGTTAAGTTCAAAGCTGACTGTGAAGAATTACAAGGGGATCACCGAAAATTGAGGGAGTGGGCAACAAAATGGCAGATGACATTCAATGTTAAGTGCAAAGTAATGCACATTGAAAAACAATCTCAGCTATAAATACAAAATGATGGGGTCTAAATTAGATGTTACCACTCAAGAACAAGTTGGAATCATCATGAATAGTTCTCTGAATCCATCTCTTCAATGTGCAGCGGCACACAAAAAAGCTAACAGAATCTTGGGGACTCTCTTTCTGCCCCACCACCCCCATGCACCTGATACAGTTCTGCGCTGATCTGGAAGCCTACTTTTACTGTCTCCAACTCAAGGAATATTTTCAACATGCCACTGAATAGCACACTGACCTACAGGAACCCTCCTACTAACGCTACAAGGAGAAGAATTCTGCGTGGACTCCTCCTGATGGTCAAAATGACAGACTGGACTTCTACATAGAGTACTTCCACAGACGTGCACAGGCTGAAATTGTGAACAAACAGCATCACTTGCCCCATAACCTCAGCCATACAGAATACAACACCATCCACAGCCTCAGAAACAATGCTGACATCAAACCAGATAACAAAGGAGGTGCTGTAGTCATCATGAACAGGTTGGATTATGAACAGGAGGCTGCCAGGCAACACTCCAACACCACATTCTACAGGCCACTATCCTCTGATCCCACTGAGGAGTACCAAAAGAAACTACACCATCTGCTCAACAAACTCTTGCTACAGCACAGGAACAAATCTACACAGACACACCCCTACAGCCCTGACTGGGAGTATTCTATCTGCTACCCAAAATCCATAAATCTGGAAATCCTGGACACCCCATCTCAGGCATTGGCACTCTTACAACAGGATTATTTGGCTATTTGGACTCTACGCCACCTACCTATCTTTGAGACACCACTGACTTCCTGAGGAAACTACAATGCATTGGTGATCTTCCTGAAAACCCATCCTGGCCACCATGGATGTAGAAACTCTTTTATACCAATATTCCACAGGAGGATGGGCTATAAACTGTCAGGAACAGTATCCCTGATATGGCCACGGCACACTTGGTGGCTGAGCTTTGTAACTTTTGTCCTCACCCACAACCATTTCAGATTTGGGGATAACTTACACCTTCAAGTCAGTGGCACTGCTATGGGTACCCGCATGGCCCCACAGTATGCCAACATTTTCATGGCTGACTTAGAACAATGCTTCCTCAGCTCTCGTCCCCTAGCTCCTCTCCTCTACTTGCACTACATTGATGGCATCTTCATCATATGGACCCACAGGAAGGAGGCCCTTGAATTCCACCTGGATTTCAACAATTTTCACCCCACCATCAACCTTGGCCTGGACCAGTCCACATAAGAGATCCACTTCCTGGACCCTACAGTGCAAAGAAGTGATGGTCACATAAAGACCACCCTATACCAGAAACCTACTGACCACTAGACTTATCTACATGCCTCCAAATTCCATCCAGGACACATCACACAATCCATTGTCTACAGCCAAGCCCTAAGGCACAACCACATTTGCTCCAATCCCTCAGACAGAGACAAACACCTGAAAGATCTCTATCAAGCATTCTTAATTACAGTACCCACCCGTAGAAGTGAGGAAACAGATTGACAGAGAGAGACGGGTACCCAGAAGTCACCTACTACAGGACAGGCCCAACAAGGAAAATAACAGAACACCACTGGCCATCACGTACAGCCCCCAGCTAAAACCTCTCCAGCACATCATCAACAATCTACAACCTATCCTGGAAAATGATCTCTCACTCTCACAGACCTTGAGAGGCAGGCCAGTCCTCGCTTACAGACAGCCTCCCAACCAAATGTGAGATACCTTTAATGTGCAACCCAGTAAAACAAATGATATGTGCCATGGAGTTCAAACATTGCACGCTAGGAGATGAAACAAATAACTGTATTCTAGTGACTTTATAGCAATATATTCATTCTAAACTAATCTTGCAAATTTTGAGAACTACACTAGAGATAAAGAATGAAAGTCATAAAGATTTCCCAGCCTATAAATGTCCCTCCACAGAGAGATGACATTTGTTGATTGATTGAATTAAAAAGACTAAATCAATATAATTAATATACAACCCAAAAGAGGAACAAGTCAAGAACCAAACCTTGGGATAGTGCTTCAAGAATTCAAGCAGCTCTTACAAAATAGTCACTATACTTCAATGTGAAAATAATACTTTAGCCAGGATAAGGCCAAGTCTATCATATGTTCATATTTTAACACTAATATAAAATCTGTCTTGGTAAAACCTTAGCTTAAATATAAAACAAATCTCTATAGAAGTCCATTATTCAGAGACAACAAAATGTTACTAGTCACACTAACAGTAGCTGTGTTGCAGTGTAGCAGTATGAACCCAGGAATATTCTAACATTCAAATTGTATACACAAAAACAAACTGTTTACATTTAATTTACTAATCAAATCAGCTGCTAGTAGAACAGATAGGAGGTGATAATGATTGATATCTAAATACTATTAGCTTTTGTGATGACTTTGAGGCAGCATATCCATCAGCCATGACTGGTTAAATAAACAAGACAGATGGTGAAGGGAGTTTAGCAACCATGCCAGCAGCTTCCTTTTGAGATCTGGGTATATGGAGAAAATGGATCATGTGAGCTTAGATGGGGTTTTTTTTTTAAACAGTACATTTTCAGCTAGAGGAAAAGAAAAATTCACTGGCTCTGTTAGGCAGAAGAAAAAACCTGACATGCATTGTTGGAACCAGTGTGATAAGTAATGAAAAGTATGCACTAGAAGCACAAATAAAAAGATCATTAAAAGTAGCATATTAAGAAAGCATTAGAGCAGTCAATACTAACAATCTGACTCAGATGTTTGAATGGTTGAGGCTAATTAAACCATTCACTACAACCAATAATGTTTTACAACTGAAAAAGTTATCAGAAGCTGCTAAAAATGAAGATTTATGGAGCATGTAAACAATTCCCAAAACTAATTAAATATAGATCTCATTCTGCTTTAAAAAGATCTCATTAAATATAGATCTCATTCTGTGTTACTTTTCTGCTTAGCTCCGAGCATAACATTTAGGGAAGAATAAGGCAAAACTGCATTGAGTGTGCATGCTTGTTCCAAAGATTTAAAAATTTGTATTTTTAAAAGTGCTTTGCAGTCTCAGTAGAAAGAATAACCTCCATACTAGATCAAGAGAGCTAAGATAAACCTTACCAAAAAGCCTGAGAGTTAAAATGTTAAATTCCCAACCTTCCTAATGCTAATTTGGTCACTTGTGATTATCAGAATTAGTTCCATTCCATGTCCTATTTTACAGAATATTTTGCAAAAATATTGGGGACAAATTGAGCTCTCAGTTACTGTGGTTCTACACTGCAGTAACTCCATTGACTTTAACACACTGCCTTAACAGATAAATGAACAGAAATCAGCTTCTTGTGTAAAAAAATTGCTGGAGAGAGGTTATGTAGGTCAAATTCCAGGAAAAAAGGAACAGTGGAGTACAGTGGAGACTATTCTTCCAGCACTGCTTGGTTTGGGCTGGAGGAGGAAGGGAATGATTAATATGCAAAACTCCAACATCTGCTATTGGGAGCTCAACATGTAATTTCACCAGGCACTGGTGAAAGAATGACAACAATTTCACTCTGAAGGAATGGCAGGCCAGTAAGCTAATAATTTGTAGTCTGCATGTTAGATGGAAGGTACCTGGGACTGGTCTCTTTCTCTCTGGGTCAGTTGAAAAAAGGGAAGCAAGTTTGACCTACAGGATCAAGCAGAGGACTGGAAATCAGGAGGCTTGATTTCCATTCCTGTCATTGTCACTGGCTCCTGTGAACGTGAGCAAGTAACTTAATTTCTGCCTATTCAGATGAAATAATAATATTATTAATTGAATGTATTCATGCTAATCAAGCATCTTGCACTGTATTCTTTTAAATCATAATGTATTTTGGGACCAGGATTATGAGAGCTGTCAAATATGGTTGGTATTTCTTTAGCTAAGCCTACTATAGACAATTCCTAGGTGCATGACATAGGAACATTTTTGTAAGTGTAATATAAAAAGTGTAGCAAGTCACATGTTCCAGATTACATTGATGCTCTAAAAGAAATGCTAAGTAGCCTATTAGGACCAAATTCTACCTGACTTACACCCATGTAACCCCACTAAAGTTATATAATGAAGGGTAGAAGTAGACCTCTGGTTTTCAACCTGTGTCTGTGGACCCCTGGGGGTCTGCAGACTGTTTAAGATTTCCAAAGGGGTCCCCACTTTCATTTGAAATTTTTTAGGAGAAATGAAAGGTTAAAATCACTGAATTAGACAATTTAGACTAGAATAGTAGTTTTGCCAAAATGCTGCAAACTACTGATCTTCTTTCTCTCTTTCTGTGCATGATAACTTCTAATCCCCTCTCTGGAGGGAGATCTGGGATAGTTCCAGCCAGCTGCTTCTCCTCTTGAGTTGACTCCCAGAGCTTCTCACTGGCTCTTCTCTTCTTGCTGTCTCCCTGTCCTCCATCCCCACCTAAGTTCCTTCTGCTATTTTCACAAAGGGAGGGGGCATCCCAGGCATTGTGGAGCCCTTGATTCATAGGCTGTCCTTTTGCAGCCTGTGACCCCAGTGCCACTACACCTGGGGGTCAAAAGACTTCCAGCTGCCATCTGATTCCAGTGGATGCTGTTAAGTACAGTATCTACACACAATACAAGCTGCATCAACTGCAGACTTGCCAGGGAAGTTTATAGAGGCAGTATGTATCTCATTAATTAAACATGAAGATTATACTAAATTCAGAGATGATGTGAACACCAGCGAATAGAGAGAAATAGTAGAAAAAGATGTAGAGAAGTTAGAAATATGTACAGCGAATAAATTGAATTTCTCTTTGGACAAAAGCAAGCTCCTTGCTCTGCGAGATACCTGAAAAGCAGAGGATATAGTGGCTGTCAAAGAAGATATGAATTTGCAAATATTATACGCCAACAACACATCACTGCTGTTCCAAGCTGGCCACAAAAAAGCATCATGCCATGGAACAGGGAGGTGATAGTCCCATTTTACACAGCTTTGTTGGGATTGTACTTGAAATATTGCCATTATTTCAGAGGTGTTCATCAACTGAAAAGAGCTCAGTGAAAGCAACACAAATGATTAAGTGGTAGGTGTGATTGCTTTATGAGGAAATACTAAAATATATAAATGTAACTTAGCTAAGTGACAGCTAAAGCAGGGGTATGATGACCATTTTAAAGAGTTTGAAGGGTGCACACACTAAGCAAGTAGCAGAACTGTTTAGAGTAGTACATAGGACAAGGATGTATAACTAGGCGTAAAAGGATGAAAAGGAAATTGTATGCTGATTACATGAGAATGAGATTTAATAGCTTGTGAAAATGATTGAAACTCCATTATCTGAGTCGTGTACAACTAGACTGGTGAATGCACTAGAAAATGTCCTGCAAGGAACAATCCTTTACTCATGGACAAGATGATCTCCAGGACTACATTTAATCTATGAATCTAAGGCCTGGTCTACACTAGGACTTTAATTCGAATTTAGCAGCGTTAATTCGAACTAACTGCTCAACCGTCCACACCAGGAAGCCATTTAATTCGAACTAGAGGGCTCTTTAGTTCAAATTCGGTACTCCACCCCGACAGGTGGAGTAACGCTAAATTCGACATGGCTAGCTCGAATTAGGCTAGGTGTGGATGCAAATCGAACTTAGTAGCTCCGGGAGCTATCCCACAGTGTACCACTCTGTTGACGCTCTGGACAGCAGTCGGAGCTTGGATTCTCTGACCAGCCACACAGGAAATGACCTGGGAAAATTTGAATTCATTTTCCTGTCTGGGCACTTTGAATCTGACGTCCTGGCTGGACATCGGGGCGAGCTCCGCAGCACCTGCAACGATGCAGAGCTCTCCAGCAGAGGAGTCCGGCCAATCCAAGAATAGAAAGAGGTCCCCAGCATGGACAGACCGGGAAGTCCTGGATCTGATCGGTGTGTGGGGCGAGGAGTCTGTGCTGTCGGAGCTGCGCTCCAGCAAGCGGAATGCAAAGACCTTCGAGAAGGTCTCCAAAGCAATGATAGAGAAAGGATACAGCCGGGATGCAATGCAGTGCCGCGTGAAAATCAAGGACCTGAGACAAGGCTACCAAAAAGTCAGAGCGGCAAACGGACGCTCTGGAGCCCGGCCCCAGACATGCCGCTTCTACGAGGCACTGCATGCCATTCTAGGTGGGTCTGGCACCACTGCCCCACCAGTGACCGTGGACTCAGTGGATGGCATAGTGAACCTGGACAGTTCCTCCTCGATGTTCGCCGATGTGGAAGATGAGGAAGGGTCTGTGGAGGACGGCGCAGGCGACAGCGAACACAAAACCGCTTTCCCTGACAGCCAGGATCTCTTCATCACCCTCACAGAGATCCCCTACCAACCCTCCCCGGCCATTAACCCGGACTCTGAATCAGGGGAAGGATCAGGCGGTAAGTGCTATAAACATGTAAACATTTATTTTTTATAAAACAGGTATAAAAAAATAGAAATACTATATATAAAATTTTCAATGAAAAACTATATGAAAAGTAGGTCCACACATATAGGGATTGAACAATAATCCTCCAGGGACAATTCAAGAAAGGTCTCATTTAGGTCCTCGAAAAGCCTCCGCAGGAGGTTCCTGGGGAGAGGTGCCTTGTTGGGTGCTCCGTGGAAGCACACTCTTCCGCGCCAGGACATCCTTATGTAGATGGGAATCATCGCCTCCACAAGCATGGCCGCATATGGTCCTGGTCTCTGCAGGGCTTCCCTTAGCATCCGCTCTTTGTGACTCCGAGGGACCCGCATCAGGGTGATCTCATTCATGAAATGCTGCATCTAATTAGGGCAATTAGTGTATTGTTACTGTTGTGAATGGTTGACTTTTACTTTGCATAACAATGACCCTCGCTTAACAGCCACGTGTTGTAGGCCACATAGGAAAAGCATACATTGATCTTTCCCGTGCACTGGCGGGAGTGGCTGGAAAATGGTCAGAGTATATGATTTCCAGATTGCCTTTAGCGGGCGGGCACAGCTATCCATTAACTGATAAGCAGAATGTACTGTAAGGCTTACCAGGACTGTCTGCTAGACGGATTCAGCTGTCTCTCCCCACTTGTCCGCTCTCCTGTGCAATGCTGCAGCCAATGAGAGCATATTCCGAAATCTCGAACTTGTCCTGAGATCTCGTGAGACTTGTTGCCCTGTATGGTCTTGTTCAGAGAAACTGACTAGACTGTGTTCACTGTTCGCAAACATGTATCTGTTCAAGGAAATCAGTTACTTTTCCCATCATACAGCTTCGGCTCTTTCCCGGACTGCCCCGGCATCCCCCTCGCAGAGGCTGGCGCAGATTAGGCGGCGAAAGAAAAAGACTAGGGACGAGATGTTTGCGGAACTGATGGCCTGCTCCAGAGCCGAGGCGGCAGAGCAGAGACAGTGGAGGGAGACCCTATGTCAACAGCATCGCACACACATCGAACGGGAGGATAGCTGGCGGCAGGAAGACCAGCAGGCAACTCAAACGCTGCTTGGCTTAATGAGGGAGCAAACGGACACGCTCCGGCGCCTTGTTGACGTTCTGCAGGACCGCAAGCAGGAGGACAGAGCCCCCCTGCAGTGTATCTGCAACCGCCCTCCCCCGCCAAGAAGTCCTGCCCCCCCTCACCCAAAAGTACAAGACGGAGGGGCGGTAGGGGCCGTGAGAACTGTCACTGCACCACTGCATAGCGCTAATGTACCACACACCTCTCACGCTATACATTTGTAGAAGTGCTTCCCTTACAGGCTCACCCAGTCCCAAATCCAAGTTTCATCCCCCCACTGTGTATTAGATTATTAAAAGCTGTTTGCTGTTATTCACTGTTTCGGTCACGTCTTTCGTGTCAGAGGATTTTTTTGTGTATGGGGGGGAGGGGATTTATAATTGCACGGTATAGCCTACATTACCAGGGTACAGACTTGGGGGCATGATCAACTGCAGGGCACACACACACTGCAGTCAGTAGGCACCAGGGTCACTCTGTGTGGTGTATGCTGCCCCGGGTCATTCTGTGATGTGTATGCTTGTCCAGGGTCCTATCGCCTGCCACCCCCTTAATGTTAAGGCACGCTGCCCTTACCATGCACTTCCACCGTAGCACCGAGCCTCTCCGCTGCCCTGAGCCCCAACAAGAGCCCTCATCCACGGACAGATACTCACCCTTCCCCCACAGCCCTCACCCCTTCCTACGCCCAAACCCGCAGCCCACTGCCGTCATCCAAACCCCTATCCAAAGAAGGCACCACTCGCCCCTTCCTGCAAACCCACCCCTTCCTGCAATCCCTCCCCTTCATGCACAACCACTTGCAACCGTCCCCCACCCCAGAGACCTATGTAGGAGCAGGAGGATGTCATTCCTCTATGGAACAAGCGGTCTGTACATCAGTGCACACCGTGCCCAGCACAGTATGCGTCCATGTTTCAACACCTGAACAGAAATGCAAAGTAAAACAAAGATTTATTAATAATGAGTGTAACAATTAATTTGCTTTAAAACGTGCTTTGGAAGTGGGGGAAACTTGGAGAACGGGGTATGTAACCGCAGATCGAAATCGACACATACAGACACAGGCCCAGGGTCAGTTTCTCTTGAAAGCAAGTGGAGAGTCATAGGTTACCCTGCTCTCCGAGGAAACTTGCTTTCAAAGCCTCCCGGATACACAGCGCTTCCCGCTGGGATATTCTCTCGGCACGGGTGTCTGGCTGAGCGTAAACTGCAGCCAGGCGATTTGCCTCAACCTCCCATCCGGACAAAAAGGTCTCGCCCTTGCTCTCACAGAGATTGTGTAGCACACAGCAAGCAGCAATAACTACGGGGATATTCTTTTCGCTGATGTCCGAGCGAGTCAGTAAGCTCCGCCATCTCCCCTTGAGACGTCCGAAAGCACACTCCACCACCATTCTGCACTTGCTCAGCCGGTAGTTGAAGAGTTCCTTCTCTCTGTCCAAGGCGCCTGTATAGGGCTTCATGAGCCAGGGCATTAGCGGGTATACTGGGTCCCCGAGGATCACTGTAGGCATCTGCACATCCCCAACCGTTAGTTTGTGGTCCGGGAAGAAAGTACCTGCCTGGAGGCGTTTAAACAGACCAGAGTTCCTGAACACACGCGCGTCATGAACCTTGCCCGCCCACCCAACGAAGATGTTGGTAAAACGTCCCCTATGGTCTACCAGTGCTTGCAGCACCATTGAAAAGTAGCCCTTTCGGTTAATGTACTCGCTGGCCTGGTGGGCTGGTGCCAGGATAGGGATGTGAGTCCCATCTATAGCCCCACCGCAGTTTGGGAATCCCATCGCGGCGAAGCCATCTATGATGTCCTGGACGTTTCCGAGAGTCACTACCTTTGAGAGAAGTTGCTCAACGATTGCGTGGGCTACTTCAATCACAGCAACCCCCACGGTAGATTTGCCCACGCCAAAGTGGTTCGCTACTGACCGTCTAGCTGTCTGGCGTTGCAAGTTTCCAGAGGGCTATGGCCACTCGCTTCTGCACACTCAGGGCTGCTCGCATCCGGGTGTCCTGGCGCTTCAGGGCAGGGGACAGCAAGTCACAGAGTTCAAGGAAAGTGCCCTTACGCATCCTGAAGTTTCGCAGCCACTGTGATTCATCCCAGACCTGCAGCACTATGCGGTCCCACCAGTCCGTGCTTGTTTCCCGGGCCCAGAATCGCCGTTCCACACCATGAACTTGACCCATTGCCACCATGATCTCCACGGCGCGGCGTACCCTGCTTTGTGAGAGGTCTGCGCCACTCTGTGAATTCCTGTCCTCACCACGCTGCCGGAGCCTCCTCACCTCGGGGGAGGGATAGCTCAGTGGTTTGAGCATTGGCCTGCTAAACCCAGGGTTGTGAGTTCAATCCTTGAGGAGGCCACTTAGGGATCTGGGGCAAAAATTGGTCCTGCTAGTGAAGGCAGGGGGCTGGACTAGATGACCTTTCAAGGTCCCTTCCAGTTCTAGGAGATTGGTATATCTCCAATTATTACCTATGTTTATTTTTTTTGCCCGATTTCTCAGCAGCTGACTGTGGAAGAGGTGGACGATAAGGTGCGAGGAGTTGACAACGGCCATAAGTGCAGCGATGATCGCAGTGGGCTCCATGCTCGCAGTGCTGTGGCGTCCGCGCTGTAACCGACCAGAGAAGGGCGCGAACAGATTTCCCGCCGGAGCTTTCAGGGAGGGAGGGCGTGATTGATGGTTCAATGACAACAGTTACCCAAAAGCACCCTCGACACATTTTTCCCCCAGGAGGCATTGGGAGCTCTACCCAGCATTCCAATGGGCAGCGGGGACTGCGGGAACTGTGGGATAGCTTCCCACAGTGCACCGCTTCCAAAGTCGACACCAGCCCCGTTACTGTGGACTCAGAAATTCGAATTAGTGTATTTACTGTGGATACACAAATTCGACTTCATAAGGTCGAATCCACAAATTTGACTTAAGTAGATTCGAAATAGTCTTGTAGTGTAGACAAGGCCTAACATTACTAAAATGACCACACTGCATCATCACCACCTTCCTTTATTTTTCTAGAATTTAAATTTCAACTCAACACTTAAATGTGCTTAACGTTATATATCTACTTAAGTTCATCCCTATTCATCAAAGCAATTTAGCACTTGGTTGAATTAGGTCCTTAATGTTGTTTGTAAAATTGAGCTCAGACATTTAGGCAGCAACAGGCCTAACAACTAAGTGCTCAGACCAGGGATGGGAAAGGAATAGGAAGCTTTATACTAAGCGGTGTCCAATCAGCAGTCTGCTTTAATGATTTGACCACACGCAAGTGGGTGTAGTGCCTGGTGGTGGGGTATTTGCAGCAGTTCCCTCATCAGCCATTGCAACTTGGTTAAGCTCCCTCTTGGTAGCCTTGCAGGCCTGTGTTCAAGACCCACGGCACCAACATTCCTTTAAATGTCCCTCTAATGATTAATCCCACACCTCTGGAAGTCAGAACCCTGAGCCTGATGTTTAATGATCCCTGAAAGCAAAGTTTCAATCTCTAGTACTGCCGATTTTGTAGCTTTTATTAGCAGTAAAATCACTCTGAAATATATGGTGGGAAAGTTCTATCAGTGTATTTGAAGTACTAGTGTTATAACCTTGGGAATAGAAGTGAGGCATAATTGTATTTTCTAAAAACCTATGTAATAGGTAAGGGAAGTATTTGAGTTTCCTGCCTGTGTGAATAGAAAAAGTCCCAACCTATACTGTATATGAAAAAACAAAATTATGACTAAATACTCTCTCCTGTAGGCTAGAAAGCCACACTGTAAATTGTTGGTGCTGCACAAAGATTGAACAGACACACAAAGTGACCTTTCTATCTTTGTCTGTTCATTCAACGAATGAGCTAATCAAAGTGTTGGTCCTTATTTCAGCCTCTCACTCGCCATAAGCTAAAACTACACTGTAGAGAAAAAAAATTAAGATATTGCACACTCCCCTCTACATTTGCACCAAATACAGCCCTAGATCTCACTGGACCAAATCTGCTCTGTTTTCTCAGGCTATGGAAAGCCAAACCCAGAAAAAATTGGTGTGGTTCTGCAATGGAAAGCAGGAGACAGGACTGGAGAGTCCAGTTCAGAAGAGCTGCAAACTCTGAGCACTGAATATCTCAGCTCCTCATGGGTCCATTTATTTCAGTGCATGGGGTACTGAAGGGTGAGATAGGGCAGTCTGTATAACATCAACTACATGGATCTACTGGACGTTCTCCCCCATGAAGGAAGAACTTGCCAGTCAAAAGGGCTTCATATAGAAAGCAGAGATCACAGTAGACACGAAGTTTAAGGCACTACAAAAAGCACTGACTGCTTTTGGTGGCAGCCACATGAATGTAATTAACTTTTATCTTGGGAAATGATCACCCAAAAATATCTTCCACAAATCTACCATTGACTTTAATAGGATTCAAGCATGTGCTTAGAGTTTGCTGAATAGAGGTGGGATCACTCATAAACTTAGGCTTCGAAAGATTACATTTTATTGGTAAATGTCAATAAACATTAATTTCATTGTATGCATGCACACCAGTGGAAAAAAATTTCCATTGAAAATAAACAAAATGTACAGATAGGCAAAGTAAGAAAAATACTGATTGATAACTTCTTTAGATTTAAAGCTAAAAATTTGACATACTGTATGTTGACACTTAGTGTTTTAAAGTTTATAAAGCTTTAACTTTTTGAATCTGAATAGAATCCTGTGGCACCTTATAGACTAACAGACGTTTTGCAGCATGAGCTTTCGTGGGTGAATACCCACTTCTTCGGATGCAAGAAGTGGGTATTCACCCACGAAAGCTCATGCTGCAAAATGTCTGTTAGTCTATAAGGTGCCACAGGATTCTTTGCTGCTTTTACAGAACCAGACTAACACGGCTACCCCTCTGATACTTGAATCTGAATGTCTCTCATTAAATAATTATCTGACTCCCTATAATTTTGTGCAAGTGTAAACATTTCAATTGATAAAAATAGAAAAAATGTTTAAAAATAATATCTGCTGAAATTTAAAAAAATCAAATTCTACAAAGCCTATATATATTTAATATTAAGCACGTGCTCAAGTGCATTCACTGGACTATTGTACAAAAATTAAATTACATTAGACCCACTATTCAGCTTTGTTTTCCTTTAAAGGAAGCAGAGATATGTTTCTAAAAATAAAAATTCTCAACACCTAAGTGACTTAGGAACCTATCACATTTTTTTCAAAACACGTTTTATGTTCTTAGCAGTCTAAGTCTCACTTAAAGAAAATGGGATCTCACCTCCTAAATGTTTTGAAAATGGGACTTAGTTTTGAAAAATTGTACCCTAAAACTAGAATTCTGGTTTTTCATAGCTCAGCAGCCATGCTATGTTCTATGGCTTCTTTTTTAGATAAATAATGCATAAATGACTTTTGAGGTCTATTCTCAACAGGAAACGTTTTAAAGACTTGGTCGATGGAAAAATTATTTAAGGTGTGTTTTTTTAAAAAAACCTTATTTTCAAAAATAACCAATGGTGGTAGTCTCCCTAGTTTTAAAACAAGTTCCATAATACTAATAAATAAGCATTAAAATAAAGATGATAGGCTTATTAATAGAGGTGGTATATTCCTAATGAAAAAGATATCAAGTTGCCACAGGTTTTTTGCTTGGGAATTGGTAACAGTTTTCATATATGTAATATATCTGGCTATTCATTTACAATCTTTGCCCCTGTCATATTTTATTGTTTTTGTATGAATTAGTAAGTAAACAGTCAAATTGTTTACCCCAGAGGAGAGGCCTATGCCTCTGAGTTCTGTCACACAAGGTGTGTTAGTTCCCAAGAGCATGCTAAAATTGCAAGCAAGAAGGATCTAAAAGACACCTATTGGTAGTAGAGGATGAATACTGTCTTTCTAAAAGACTATTCTTGGTAACTATGGATACTGCTGGTTCTGTTTAGGGTAAAAAAACCAAACACCCTATATTACAGTGAACTTATTTTTTTGAGATCAGTGACACTCAGTCTTCAGTGGTTCAGGAGCCAAATTAGTGATCAACATTACCCAAAAAAATCACAGTAGTGTGAATTCATTGTTTCTTTTATATTTTATATTATTCTCACAGCAAATAAGTTATCAACTTACACTAAATCAGGGGTTGGCAACCTTTCAGAAGTGGTGTCCCGAGTCTTCATTCATTCACTCTAATTTAAGGTTTCACATGCCAGTAATACATTTTAACATTCTTAGAAGGTCTCTTTCTATAAGTCTATAATATATAACTAAACTATTGTTGTATGTAAAGTAAATAAGGTTTTTAAAATGTTTAAGAAGCTTTATTTAAAATTAAATAAAATGCAGAGCCCTCCGGACCAGTGGCCAGGATCCAGGCCGCGTGAGTGCCACTGAAAATCAGCTCGCGTGCCGCCTTCGGCACCCGTGCCATAGGTTGCCTACCCCTGCACTAAATTTTTAATTTGTTAATAATATGGTAAAAGCATCCTGATTGGTTCAAGACTTAGACTGGTTAATATTAAATCACATGGTATTTTAATGTGTGGCAAAGACCCACAGGAGACACATTGACGAGCCACTTGCGGCTCATGAGCTGCAGTCTGAGTATCAGTGGTTTAGATCCAATTTTCTATAGCAGGGAAAACAACATAACATCTTATTGGGTTCTATGCCTGAAGACTTCAGTAGTTTCTGTGACTGGCCTACTCTTCGTCCAGGTTCTGGACTGTCTGGTGAATCCATACAATTGTTGCTTCAGAAGCCCCAGTTCCGAGCTCCCGTGCACTGAGGTGAGCAAATAACAAATCATTGCTGATTGATGGTCCCAGTGATACAGTTGTTAAGGTAAAACAGGAAGTTGAGGACACTACCTCATCACTGTCCTTCCTTTGGAGCTATGTGAACCCCTGGAGGTGCAGTAAACTCAGTGGCTACAGTTATGAGAGATCTTCCTTACACAGGCGCACAAGAAGGCAGAGATGTCTTATGTTCAGCCCTTATTCATGCATGAGGGTCAATCACAATCAGGCATAATTAAATAATAATGATAGCTCTGATTCTCCACTACCTTTCATATGGTGAAATGATGAAGTCACTTCTATAAAGTGGGTGCAAGTGATATTAAAAAATTCTGATTTGGTAGTATTTGCATTAATTTTGCTGTCTCTTTGTACAGGTGTAGATAAATACACAAGGTACAAGGCAGGGGAGAATCAGTCTAATTATATAGCTGAATGCTAAAGGGTTCATGTGTAGTAAAATATGGAAGAAAAGTTTAACAGTTAAATATATGTAATGCAGAATTGTTTAGTGTCCGAGGAACATATTTTAAAATTACTGGGAATATCTTGCTCAGTGATAAATAGAGCACACAGACATTTTCCCCTACAAATAACTTAAAAGTAAGAGGGTTTGTTATTTTAATTGTTGAGCATGTTCCATTTCATTTGGAAAAGATACTTAAAGAGAAAATGGGTAATACATTTTAATCAAAGGGTCCATTAGGCATACTGAAATAAGTATTGTATGTACATACACGTTCTACAATCAATGTATTCTTCAGTGAACTCTTCCCTAAAATAGACTGTATTAAGGGCTAGCTTCACACTAAAACTGAAATTTATAGTGTGGTCTGTTTTGGAGCTGGGTGCTGAGCCAAGCAGCCTCCTAGGTTAGCCCGAGAATTTACTAATGAGACTCTTTCCTGCAATCCTTTGATCTCTAATCCCTTGACAAGATGATGGGGCTCACTGAGGGGTTTAAAAAGTCAGCTCCTATAGGTATGTCTACACTGCCCACATTACAGCGTGGCTGGGGCGGAAGAGCACATGGTTCAGACAGTCATCCCTCAGGGGAGGATTTATTAAAGGGGATACTCTATTCCAATGGTACTCAAACTTATTTGATCATGCCCCACATTCTTTGTGTCTGTAGTTGTTTCACCCCCCCACCCCCGCCAAGGTGAAAGTAAGCTGGTACGCCCTGGTACGGTGAACGGGCAAGAGCCGGTACGCCGTACCAAGGTGGATCGGCTTCCCCAGGCAGCAATTTAAAGGGCCTGGGGCTCCCAGTGGTGGCTGGAGCCCCAGGCCCTTTAAACTGCCACTAGAGCCCTGCTGCCGGAGCCCTGGGGAAGTGGCAGTGGGGCTCGGGCAGTGATTTAAAAGGGCCCAGAGCTCCTGCCACAGCTACTGCCCCAGGCAGGGATGGCTCCAGGCTCTAGGCACCAGTCCTGTCAGAAGATAGGATACTGGGTAAAGTGGAGCATTGGTTTGACCCAGTATGGCTGTTCTTATGTTCTAAATTTTTAATGTTCTGTTTAATTAAAATTAAATCTCATTTACTCCAGAAGGAATTAGATTTGCTCCATAATGCCTGATTCTTCATTGCTATGCAGTTTGTGAAGTTGTACACATACCCTGTATTGTCAGATCCTCAGCTCATGTAACATGGAGAAACTTCACTGACTTAAATTGAGCTTGTGCAGAGGATCTGGCCAAGTGAGTACCATTTGAGTTTCAAAACAGAGTGATTACACAATGCATAGAATAGTGGAGAATCAGGTGCAGGAAATGTATTCAGCTCTATAATAATTGGGGATGGACTTTCCTGGGAAAATATTTTCCCTTTTAGACTCATTCTTACAATTAGAGCTAATCAAAAAGTTTTGAATTTTGAAATGTCAAATTTTGTAATAATTTTTTTTAAATGTTAACAAAATGTTTGTGAAAATTTCCTGTCCACATTTGATCAACTATAGAACTTGCCAATTTTTTTATTAATTCTGAAATACTGAATTTAGAAAATCTGAAAATACAGTATTTTAACTTTAAAAAAAATACAAGAAAACAACATTAACATATTTTTGTGTTTTCCCTCCATTTTTTTCAATCATTAGGACTTATATGTATTCCAGAATTATCAGTTCTTAGCCCTGGTCTACACTATGAGTTTAGGTCGAATTTAGATTGATTTAACCCTGGACCCATCCACATGATGAAGCTATTTTTGTCAACTTAAAGGGCTCTTAAAATCAATTTCTGTACTCCTCCCTGATGAGGGGATTAGCGCTGAAATTGACATCGCTGGTTTGAATTTGGGGTAGTGTGCATGTAATTTGATGGTATTGGCCTCTGGGAACTATCCCAGAGTGCTCCATTGTGACCACTCTGGACAGCACTCTCTACTCAGATGCACTGGCCAGGTAGACTGGAAAAAGCCCTGGAAACTTTTGAATTTCATTTCCTGTTTGGACAGCATGGTGAGCTGATCAGCACAGGTGACCATGCAGAGCTCATCAGTACAGGTGACTATGCAGTCCCAGAATCGCAAAAGAGCTCCAACATGGACCGAATGGGAGGTACTGGATCTGATCACTGTTTGGGGAGATGAATCCCTGCTATCAGAACTCTGTTCCAAAAAGACGAAATGCCAAAACATTTGAAAAAATCTCTAAGAGCATGAAGGACAGAGGCTACAACAGGGACCCGCAGCAGTGCCGCATGAAAATTAAGGAGCTCAGGCAAGCCTACCAAAAAGCCAAAGAGGCAAATGGCCACTCTGGGTCAGAGCCCCAGACGTGCCGCTTCTATGATGAGCTGCCCCTGTCTGTGTACACCTGCAAGGGGGGAGTCTCATGCAACAGGGATGAGGATTTTGGGGATGAGGAAGATGAGGAGATTGAGGAGAAGAAGGAGGATAGTGCACAGCACACAAATGGAGAAACCATTCTCCCCGACAGCCAGGAACCGTTTATCACTCTGGAGCAAATATACTCCCAACCCGGGCTCCCAGACCATGAAGACGTAGAAGGCACCTTTGGTGAGTGTACCTTTGTAAATATAATGCATGGTTTAAAAGCAAGCATGTTTAATGATTAATTTGCCCTGAAGACTTGGGATGCATTCGCAGCCAGTACAGCCCCGCCTTTTCAATGGCCAACCTACAGGTGCTTGGTATGGGAAAGGAGGGCACTGCTGTTTGAAACCATTCCCACATGTTCTGAAAGTTGAAGCCAAAAGACAGTGGCTTACCATGGCTACCTGCAAGCCAAATTCTGTTGCCCGGCCCTGCAGGTGTGATCTCTCACACCAAACCAGCAGGCCCTCAATATAAGAGACAAAATGCGACCTTGTACCGAAAGCACATGTGCTATGTAATGTTAACAGCTTGGTTCACCATGAAAGAGTGTACCCATTGTTCTCTAAAATGTGTATTTTTAAATACTACTCTCCCTGGTTTTCCTCCCGCAGCCTCAAATGTTTCAACGCTCCCCCTGTCATCTCCATCCCAGAGGTTAGTGCAGATAAGGTGGTGAAAAAAAACAACACATTTGTGATTAATTGTTCTCTGAGCTCATGCAGTCCTCCCGCACTGAAAAAATGCAGCAGAATACATGGAGGCACACAATGTCAGAGTCCAGGAAAGCAGAAAATGAACGCTAGGACAGGATGGATGAGCGAGAGGAGAGCTGGCGGAAGCAAAAGGAGAGGTGGCGGCAGCGTGATGAGAGGAGACAGGATGCAATGCCAAGGCTACTGGGGGATCAAACAGATATGCTCCGGCATCTGGTGGCGCTGCAGGAAATGCAGCAGGAGCACAGACCATTGCTGCAGCCCCTGTGTAACTACCTGGCCTCCTCCTCAAGTTCCATAGCCTCTTCACCCAGATGCCCAAGAACGTGGGGGCGGGGGGGTGATGATGGATGCCACGGTGTGTGTGTGCTGAGTTTGGAGGGGCTAGAAGGGTTGTTTGAAGGCCAAAAAAGAGGGTTCAGGAAAGCTTTCTTTCAGGATATGGTCCCCATCAAGTATGGGTTGCAGTTATTTGATACCTTGCATGGGCTGCAGTGTGAGGTGGTAGGTGACATTTAGAGGTGTGCGGGCAGAGGGCTTGGGTTTTCCTGTATTGAAGTAGGTTCTCTCAGGGTATTAGGGTGGCCCATTCCATGATGCAATCTACTTCTTTAGTTGAGTGTCCTTGTTTGGTGAAGGTGGTTTAAAGCATGTGAAGGTGTATATCAAGGACTTTCTCCTTGGAGCATATTCTGTGATATCTGAGTGCCTGGCTGTAGATAACTGATTTCTTGGTGTCCATCCATCTGCACAATGTTGACAAAGGTAAATGATGAAGTGCTAAGAGTAGTAGGAGTAATAAAAATAAATTGTAAAAAGTAAACAATTAGAAGGAGCAAAACTATATTTAAAATGGATTACATAAAGGGGGTACAATTCAGGGAATCCCAGCAGAAGATGAGACAAATCTGTGAACTGATAGGAGACTTTATATGGACATACAAGCGGATAGGGGATTCTTTTAAATACACAAAATGTGCAACATTTTACATACACCCCCAAAAACTATTTCACTGACTCAAGTCTCCTCTAGCAGCTCGATACATTATATCAGAGAGGCGCTGCCATGTCTAGGGATTGGGATGCCCTGTGCTTTTGAGGACACAGCCCAGGCAACTGGGTTCTGTGACATACTGTCCTGTGAGAGGGGAAATAAAAAAGCCCCTCTGCCCCACACTCTGTTTTTGCAAACATAGCCGGTGACTCATCCCATCAGAGTAACTGTGACCACTGTGCTGGGGTTTTGGCCTTTGTTACCATCTGGCAGTGCTTCACCCTGGGTAGGGGCGTGCATGGTTGCACCTCACACTGGAATCTCTATCGGGTATCATTAAACAATTACAAGGTATACTTGATGGTACTACACCCTGAAAGAAATCTCTCAGACCCTCTTTTCTGGCCTTTTGGCTTTATTTTGCAGGTGATAGGGGTTAAGCCCCATCACACCCTGCCATAACAACAGATGTAAAACCCACAGACATATCTCCACTGCTACAATGACCAATGCACTCTA
The DNA here is from genome assembly GCF_020497125.1 of Mauremys mutica. Classification (NCBI taxonomy): domain Eukaryota; kingdom Metazoa; phylum Chordata; order Testudines; family Geoemydidae; genus Mauremys; species Mauremys mutica. The sequence goes on from NC_059072.1 coordinate 322,869,309, forward strand.
CACCAGAATTTAAGATCCCTGGGTCCCACACATGCCTATCACAACATGTGGTGTCCTTCTTCAGCGCATTAAATGTCCCAACAACAACTATGTGGCTGAAACCAGACCATCAGGACTGCCTGAAATGAAGTCAGTCTTTCTCTCTCTCTCACACACACACCCCCCAACCCCTGGGTGACCACTTTTTCACAAAAATGATCAGTCCATATCTGACTTCCCAGTCCTCATCCTCAAAGGAAACCTACACAAGAGATGAGCTGAAGCTGACCAAAGGGAGTGTCCACTGACACGTAAGGAAATGCAGAGCACAAAAGAACTTACATGGAATTGCTGTTCACAGAGAGCTAGCTATCTTCTGCTTTGTCTCACATGGGTGCTAGTTGGCTGCAGAGATCCTCATTTCTCCCCAGCACACACAGATGCAGAAGCCACCCAGAATAGTACCTAGGAGAGTTGGTCCAAATATTCCAAACCAGAAGATTTTTCACTGAAAAAATCCTTTACTCAAAACCATAAGAATTCACAATTATTTTTTACATTTTCACAGCATTTTAAAGTTTTGTATCAATCTTTATCTAAATGATTATCAACAGTTTGTGTTGAAAATCCAGTTTTGATTACAAAGAAGTCAAGAAAAAATTCAACATCCCCTCCCAAAAATCTCGCAAACCCTGCAAAGCAGAAACAACTTCAAAAGTTTGAAATTGTTCACTTTTTTCCCTCCAAAGGTCAACCAACATGTGTACTTGGTGATGTTTCTTGTTCCAAGATGACTTGGGTCTCTGCTTCTCCAATGTTGTTCAGAAGTGCTAGGGGTAGCGTATACCAGCCATAAGAGGAATGCTGAGTGTGCTGTCCCCAAACAGCTGACCAACAGCTGCCTGTGACCTGCCCAGGCAGAATGTCTGAAGGAACTTCCACAAGACTCCTACAACAGTTCTGCTCTTCCCTTCCTTTGGAACAGTGCGACTCTGTCCCAAACACCAGGTGTTAGCCAAGAAACAGTTACTATATGGAACTGACTACTCAAGGCAGCACCAGGAGCAAATAATATAATAGACATTATTTGAAGGAAATAATATTGAAAGATATGCAGTTGAAAAGCATACATGCAGGTGCACAAGGGGTAAATGAGTTGACAGGATTCCCAAAATGTAGAATAGAGCATGCATTAAATTTTGCAATTTGCCAAAGTATATGTAGGAATATACAGTCAATTGACTGCAAAATGAACATAATAATAAATACAATGGATAAATGATGCCTTTCTCCCACAAATATGCTCAGGGCATTGTACAACTTGAAAAACATAAAATGAGAACATAATAAATAAGCCCCATCTTAACTTTCTGACCCAAACAGATCCAGTGTTAAGAAATAAATGACCCTGATTCTGGCTCCCAACTCAGCCACTATACACTGTTCCAGTAGCATATAGGGGCTGTAAAGAAAAGGCCTTAACAGTCCAAGAAAAAACTTCTTTAGCACATGAACTGCATCCCACCCCCAGCACACACACAACCCTTGCTAGGGAATATGCTGGGGACAGGAAAGGACTAGAGGGCATGCAGAGTGATCTGGGATGCAGAGTCATTGGTAGGCTGTTAGGCAGCCATGGGGAGGCTATGGTAGGTAAGTTATTGGAGCGACAAGGACCCTGGCTCAGGCAGAATTCAAGTGGTGCACAGTGCACTACCCCCTCATCCTGTTTTGTGCCCTCTGTCCTGTCCCTCTCCTGAGCAGCAGCAGAGAATTTGACTTGGTGTTTATTTCCTCCACCCCCAGAATTAAATAGGGAAATCCAGATTGGTAGTATTAACAGGATTTCCCCCATACCCCCTCGAAAAGACATCATTCTAGAAGGTTACATCCTTGATGTCAGGAGCAGCAAATTCACATTCTATGACCCAACTCCGTAAAGGCACAATTTCCTGCCAGCCTGACTGAGACTTAATGATACTGAATTATATAGTGACTGTTACGAAACCATGTTACTGACCTGTAAAGACTGGGGGTATAATGTGGTTCTATGGATTTAATATGATTTGAGCCCATCTACAGGAGCACAATCAAATTCCCCTTTTATAACTCATTGCTCTGACACAGTAACTTTTATACAGTAAATGGGCCTGAAGATTTACTTATATATGTGCTCTGGAACTCCTGTTGAGCCAAGTTCTTTTTGCTTAAGATATTTGTAAGGAGTTCAGTGAAGAGCAGAATAAAGTGTAACTCTCAAAACAGCTTTGAGCTTCAAAAAGGCTCTAGTTCCTTTGATATTTGGACAAAAGTCCAAGGCACCTACTTTTAAAAACTCATTTGACCTTCTGTATCTTTGATGCCCTTTCAAAAAGGTTTACTTGACTGAGAACTGACCACTCAGCTTTGTCAAATGCTTTTTCTGCATTTAAAGACAACACAATGAATTGAGCAACTAATGTGTAATAATCCCACAATCCTAAAAATATTAATAATTTTTTCCATTCTGTTAGTTTCCAAAGGAGGGAACATCTAAATGAAGATTTTGTTTTTATTATCTTTGCTCAATACTTCTTTTTTGCCTTAAATGTATAAGTGGAATTCTATAATCTTATTCATTCTCTCATAAAACATCTGCAGGACAGAAAGTAACAGAGGATTTTCAGCTTTCAAAAACGATGAAATATTCAGTTTATCTATCACCTCTGTAATGTAATTCAATATTTTTTATGGTGAGCTTCTAAAGATGCTCACTCTGTCCGTTGATCTTGTTATTGCTTTTTTCTTTTTTTTCCATTCTAGATGATGCAATATTCATAAATTTTCCCTTTCTTACAGCCTTGGCAGCTTCCCAGACCATTTTATTACTTGCCTCCCTATTATAATCTATCACAACATAATGACAAAGTTAATCTTTTCTTCCCACTGGATCTTTGCCTGCAGTCCTTACTTATGCAAAACCCCTATAAAAGCCAGTGAGTTTTTTTCCAGAGTAAGATCTGGAATATCCGGCTGTCAAAGTGGCAGACAGGAGCAGATCAGGAGTTGGCTCACATGGAAATGGGCACTGGCTAGAGCAGGAGCAGTAGTCTGTTGAAACTACTAGCAATGGGAATGCTCCCAGAAAGGAAGTGATGTTGGAGAGACTGCTTTCCTTTAGGAACCTGCACTGGGATCACTTGGTTGGATCGGAGTCTGTGGGAGGGCTGAACCCTGGTTGAATGTTATGGAACCTACCACAAGGCCAGCAGGTAATTGCCTCTGATGACTCATCACATTCTCTGCTTCAGTGATGACTCATCAGGCTTATGCAGCCTTGAGCCCAGAGATATCACACAGGCCAAAACTCTTGCAGGTTTAAGTAAACTGTCTCCACCATCTGTTATCTCTCTGATTGCCCTAACACTTCATAAAGCCTAGACTTACCATATAAAATATTTGCTGTGTTGTTGGAGCCATGCTGGTTCCAGGATATTAGAGAGACAAGGTGGGTGCGGTAATATCTTTTATTGGACCAACTTCTGTTGGTGAAAAAGACAAACTGTCGAGCTTACACAGAACAGGGGGGAGGGATAGCTCAGTGGTTTGAGCTTTGGCCTGCTAAACCCAGGGTCACGAGCTCATTGCTTGAGGAGGCCATTTAGGGATCTGGGGCAAAAATCTGTCAGGGATTGGTCCTGCTTTGACATGGGGTTGGACTAGATGACCTCCTGAGGTCCCTTCCAACCTTGATATTCTATGATTCTTCTTTGGGTCCAGGAAATGAACTCAGAGAGTCACAGTTAAATACAAGGTGGAACAGATTGTTTAGCATTAAGAGTTAACACATTGTAAGAGACCATTCAAGGTGAAGTGGGGAGTTAACATGTCTGCAGCCATAGAACAAAGTCAAAGGAGGGTTAGTGGGCTATAGATTGTTGAAATGAGCCATAAATCCAGTGTCTTTATTACATCTGTAATTTTTAGTGTCTAACAAAGTTATGAATTTAAGCTCCCAGGCTCATGTTATGAAGGTTTAATTCTTCATTCTTTTGTCCACATTTCTTCTTTCCTGAGCTAGTAAGCCTCCCTCCCTTTGTGATCATTTTCTTTTAGGGAACCAATTGATAGGTTGAAAGGTTTTCTCCAAAGTTAGTAGTGCTCACTGAGGCCAGCTCTAAGGGGAGCTGATTGCCCTTAGTTCCCTTTGGTATAAATATGAATTGAGGGTGCACAGTCCCATGCAGGAGGTGTGCAACAGTTCTCAGGGTGCCCAGGACTGTGAGTCACCTTGTTACCCTCCCCTGCCTCCAGCAAGAGAGAGACTTGCTTGTGCTTAATTGGGTGTCAGCTCACTGACACCTCCGGCCTGTTGGCCACCCTAACAATCTTCTCTGGGGTATGCCAGCCCTCATTTTGCCTTGCAGGTTAACAAGAAGTGTATCCCAGTCCCTGAGGCCCTGTAGTGTCCAGCCCCTTATCCACTGAATACTCACAAAATTACCAGGTCAGCTGTCCTCAGAGGGACAGGGCACTGCCAGCTTGTATGATTCAATTCATGAGTACTGCTTTGCTTAACACCCCAGCATGTGGATATATCTGTAGTAAAAACAAGAATATGTTTATTAACAAAGAAGTGAGATTCAAAGATTCATGTGAGTAGGAATATTGGAAACAAAATGGTTACATATAAAACAAAATCAATACATGCTTTCTAGAGACTAAATGTATCAGGCTAACCCTCCTATCTAAAGCAGCCTTATCTCACTCAAAGCCTTTTACAGTGTCTCCAACCAAGGCTGGTTGGGATCCTATTTTCATGAATGTAAACGTGATGTCTGTTTATTTCCTAGATGCAGACAACAGGACATGTTCCTTGTCCCCGAGCTATAGTCCAATAAACCTTTGACTGTGGACCCAAGATAAGACTCTTTTCCCACTGCTGGTCTTCTCTTCCTGTTAAATCTCACAATCCTTCATCTGCATTCAGAAGTGAAAGGAAGCTGGTTCGGGCCAGTACAGCATACCAGTAAGAAAGTAGTCAGTGGTACAGGCTGGTATACAGCCAACATTAAAGTGCCACCACGGCAGCACTTTAAGCACCATACTGGCAGGGCAGCTGACTTGGGGTCAAAAGGAGGCAGCTGCCTTGGGGCCTGGTGATTTAAAAGGGCTGAGGGTTTCCTGCAGTGGCCAGAGCCCCAGGCCCTTTATATCATGCCAGAGCCCTGGGCATCATAGGCCAAGGAGTGTTGAATGGCTCGCTGGGGGAGTCTGGCCCCAGCCCTACCCCTTCTGCATGAGGCCCTGCCCCTTCCAAGGGCCCACAGCTGCACCTCCCCCTCACACACACCTTGCCCAGGACCCTGGCTGCCCTGCATACTGGTAAGCCCTTTAAGTTACTTTCACCCCATCTGCATTTAGCTCAGAGTGGTGACGGAATGAGACAATGCTCAGTTTACATTTCAAAAGACAGATAGATAAAATATCTCTGGTCTGACTGGAAATCTATTTTTCACCTCTGCTGGGTGTAAACACCTTGATACAAATGATAAGAACATATTATTACTAAATCCTTTCCTCACTTCCACTGCAGGGATTACCTGGGAGAGATAATACAGTTGGGGGCATCTATTAATTTTTCTGTGGAGTCTCCTCTGTGATGAAACCCTCTTTAAAGGAGACCCTGTGACAGATGATTTCCATGGAGTGCAAATGTGAAGGCAAGGCTCCCGAGCAGTTGCAAGGCATAATACCTCTGTGCAGACAGCCTGCAGGTCCTCACATCAGCAAGGCTTGGAAGTGGGCTCAGTGGCTCATTCTATAGGGGGGAGGGCAAACCCCAACCTCCAAAGGAACCACCAAGGATATCCTCATGGAGCTCTCTTTCCCCTCAATCATAGAATCATAGATTATTAGGGACCTCAGGAGATCATCTAGTCCAACCCCCTGCTCAAAACAGGACCAATCCCCAAATGGCCCCCTCAGGGATTGAACTCACAACCCTGGGTTTAGCAGGCCAATGCTCAAACCCCTGAGCTATCCCTCCCCCTTACTCTGGAGGTGGGCAGTCCAACCCTGTGTGAGGGAGGGGATGTCACACTTTCAGAGCTCAGGCACAGTGAGGAACAATTCTTATGCCCCTTGCAATCCTGAGAGAGCTTTCACCTGAAGGCTGTTATCCTTATTCTTACGTGGCAAGTATTACTTTTATGAATGCATGTTCAATATAAACAGCATTGCCACAAGACTTACCCTACAATATAAATATTTACAATGGCAACATACTGTAAAAGTCAATAACCAAATGTAGTGAGTCATTAACACAGCCAGAGTTGCTAAAAATTCTTACCAGATCTTTCTTTTACTCAATAGATGAGAGTGCAGTTATCACTAAACTTCACAGTAAATCTCCTAAGTGTGTAATGATCTCACCTGCTGGCCATTGAAAGACTAAAAGAAGATATCAGACTGATAAAGTGTATTTTCCTATTCACAAGCATAATAATGTAAGGATCACATTCCCACCAAGACAAATGATCAAAGTTGTCAGCGTTAGTGCACAATACACATATAAAACAGGGGGCAATTGATGTTATAGATAAAAGACCCATTAGGGAATCTAGTCTATCCCTTGGTGCAGGAATAATTCTTACAGTTATAACCCTTCTGCACCTATTACGGACAAAGAACTAAATGGTCTTGAGTCTCCACTCAGAAGCCTGGGAAAACTAAATGCACCCTCCCTGGGTTGCCTTAACTTCCATTCTTGCAAACACTTTAAGACTGCATACAAACAAAGAAACCTTTATTAGGGGAAAGGGAACACAGTCATGAAGTTGGAAAAGCACAGCAACAGAATATATATTCAAATGAAGAGTAAAATAGTCCCCCTTCCAGTGATTTTGGCAGTAGCCTATCTCATATTTTTTCCTCCCACTGAAGATACTGTCCCTCAGGTAACAGTCCTTTGGCTACCCTACTTTACCCAACCCCCAAACCCTACTCACAGTTTGGAACAATGAATAACAACATATCTCTTTGTAGGGGTATCTCCACTCACAAGGGAGCTGCTTGCCCAGTCCCACCCAGAGGTGCAAACACCTAACCCATTTAAGTAATTCAGCTTAAAGCACATGACCTGTTTAAGAGCTGTGCTGGATTAAGGCCAGAATAGTCAGCACCTTACAGAATCAAGCCCTTAACGTGGTCAGTTTCTTCCCAATAAAGTGCATGGGAGTTTGCCGATCATTCCAGTGGGATCAGAGGATTTGGCTTTATAAGCCAACAGTGAGACTTTAAAAATAGTGGGTCAAATTCACTAGTTTGCTCTAGCAGAAGCAGCAAAGAGTCCTGTGGCCCCTTATAGACTAACAGACGTATTGGAGTGTGAGCTTTCATGGGTGAATACCCACTTTGTCGGATGCATGTTTGCTCTAGTTGCTTTGTGCCACTCTGGTGCCCCCAAAACAGCCATGCACCTGGGTATAACTGGCCAAAGCAGTACAAAGCAACAGCAGTGTACAAGGGAATAAAGAGCATTAACTTCAATAAACGGAGCACCTGCAAGAAAGGAAAGTCCTATCTCTATATTCATGGACCTTGAACTATTAGTGACAGTGAAATTTACAAATGAGATTGATTCTAATGATGTGAAGATTTTATGCTCTACATCAAATGAATCATCCAGAATCTTATGGAAGTCTGTTTCAATTCCAGTGTCTTATTCATTGGATATGCCTTTTGTCTGGAAGTGTTACAATAACCTTGGCTGAAATGGACATTACAACATTATAATGCATGGACCAAATACGGGCACTGTTCTATTACAAGAGAAGCACTAACTATTGTTCTGAGTTTACACCTATTAAAAATACACAGGACCCTTCATTACATGAAGATTGTGTTTCTGACTTGTTCTTCTAGCTCTTTAGAAAATTAAATGTGAAAATGATATAATAATTTTCATCTTATCTTTGCTCAACCCAGCAGGTGGGGGTATTGAGAGCACAGAAAAGAAAGGTTCCTTGCTCTCAGTTCCAGTGCCCTACCTCAGTGGTTCTCAACCAGGGGTACATGTACCCCTGGGGGCACCCAGAGGTCTTCCGGGGGTGGGGGGTGTACATCAACTCATCAAGATATTTGCCTAGATATTTTTACAACAGGCTACATAAAAGCACTAGCAAAGTCAGAACAAACTAAAATTTCATACAGACAATGACCTATTTATACTGCTCTATATACTGTACACTGAAATATAAGTACAATATTTATATTACAGTTGATTTATTTTATCATTACATGGTAAATATGAGAAAGTAAGCAATTTTTCAGTAATACTGTGCCGTGACACTTTTGTATTTTTATGTCTGATTTTGTAAGCAAGTAGTTTTTAAGTGAGGTGAAATTTGGGGATATGCAAGGCAAATCAAATTCCTGAAAGGGGTACAGTAGTCTAGAAAGGTTGAGAGTCACTGCCCTACCCCACCCTATCCTGGAGCAGCTGGGAGAAGCCATTACAAGGAAGGTCTGGCTTTGGCCCTGTAGACCTGAACTGGGGAGAGAGCATGCTCAATTGCTCTGTGGGGCTGGCACATGAACAGTCTGGTCAGCACTAGGAGCTGTGATAGGTTGGAGCATACTCAGTAAGGATGGACTATTTAAAGATTTTTTTACTACTGAAATTGAAGAAGTCTCCACTGAGCACGTGTATACTGCAATTTTTCAAAGGCTTATATAACTTGGTCTAATTTAGATTAATTTTCATAGGTATGGCAAAAGCCACATCCTTCACACACAGGTCACTCTCCTCCTCCTCCTCCCACCCCCCAACCCCAGCAAAATTCAAGTCACTGCTCCAAAGCATGGTCGTGCTAAGCTGTTAAAAGAAAAGGTCCCCAGATTTTTTTTATATGGGCAAAACAACATAATTTCTTTTGGCCTTGTTCTCAGAAATGGCTGAACTGTTCTGGCTGATTATTATTTTTTTTTAAATCTACCTGCCGTGTACATTTTCAGCCCAAATGGTTACAGTTCAGAAACATTATAAGGAACTGCAAGTAGGGTCTTATGAGAAATGTCAGGCACTCTTAATAACAGGTGATGGAACTAGCCCTGCTTACAATATGAATTACCCAGGGTAGCTGACATAGAGAGACAGAAATTCCAAAAAATAATATTTATTTTCTCCTGGCAAAAGGCCTCCTTCAGCCCTCAGCCATTGAGTCTTAACCTTGAGGAGAAGCGGGAGGAATTGGTCCATTTTCAATCCCTCCAAATGGATCTTGCAAACAGTGCTGGTGCTAGCCCTTTGGGGCACTAAGCAGGAAAATTTGGGGCCCTCACACAGCACATACTAATAATTAATAGGGAGGCCCCTTTAGCTTCTTGGGGCCCTAAGCAATTGCTTAATCTACTTATGCCTAACACCAGCTCTGCTTGCATAAGGGTTTGTTCAGCCCCACTTGATAGAGAGGGATTAGAATGAAAGTGTGTCTTCTACCATAACTACAATGTCCCTGGTACTACACTACAATAAGAAATAAAAAAGTCACTTGATGTTTTCAGAGCAGTTTTTTAAAGGTGAAAGCCAAACTGAAGAATTTTCCTGCACTTTGGCTCTGTTCAACTTCCTTTTGTTATTCAAATTACTGCCTGGTCTTCTACCAGTAAAAGATAGACTTTTAGAGAAAGAGATGGAAAGTGCACTGTCAAAGAACCACTTTTCAAAGGGGGACCTGATCTGAGAAACACAAAGAAGCTGGGGCACAGAGAGAGCAAGGATTCAGGAGACTAGATGCAGCAAAGCTGGTTTCCATGTTACGGGGCAGTGAAACTATGAAAAATTTGTGGAGAAATTCAAGTAATACTAGTTTCAACCAAAAATATCTATGGAAGGTTCATATTTATGTGGGTCAGGATATTCTTATGTAGTTTTCGCTGATGTCTTTGTATGGTGTATTATTAATGTGCCTTCCATGTGCCTTTCTACTCTCAGCCAATACTATTGTCTATTCAATTAAAATCTATCAGAAAATAAATCTTATGGTTCAGTCAGCTATCATGCAAACACCATTTATGAAAATACTGATTTTTAAAATGACACCATGTTACATATTATGCCCCTGATTCAGGTAGTTAGCTAAGCATGTGTTTAACTTTAAACACATAGTTTAAATCCCATTGATTTAAATGGGATTTAAACACCTGTTCTGAAAATGTATGCTTTCCTGAATCCAGGGCTGTGACATTTCTTCCTTCCAACTCTCTTCTCCTCCTTGGTCTTTCAGCTTCTCTCAGTTGTGTGGACTTGCCGCAGCCTGACCACCCCTTTTACAAGACTATGATAAATCTTGTACAAAATATAGCTTGTGAGGCATCATTTGGAAATTCGTAATTTCCTGATTATTATTGTCCTGATAAAATACATTTGGCAACGTTGTATGTAAAGTTATTAGATTCTACTGCATGACATTGCTGAGACATGTTCCAAGTTTAGAAAAGCAGACACAAAACAGTTCCTTGGAAGCAAAAGGCAAACTGACACCTCAGCCAGGTATCAACAAAATCAAATGGACAATTGCCTGGTTAAGCGGCCATTCTCTAGCAGGGAGAAGGGTATGAGTGACAAATCTACTTTTTGGCAAAGAACCAGCTGGAGGTTCCCATTCTCACAGACTGGCTGTCTCCTGAACCTCAGCTGGAGGTGATTTTTAAAGAAAAATAACTTAATTAAGGGTAACAGATGCCCTAAAATACTCCTCCCTTTCTCTCTGCCCATGGTATTGACAACACCTGAAGAGCAAGGAAATTAACAGTGAACTGGGTGAGAGACCCTGGCTGAAAGGATTCTAGCCAGTAAGACTGCTGAAGCATGTGGTGAGAGAATCCTTTGCTTTGAATATATTTAGCTTGTTAATTGTGTTTTACCTTTTATTTTCTTGTAACTAGTTCTGACACATATGTCTCATAGCTTTTAAGTGATTACAAGCAATCTTTCTGTGGTCATTAAACTTGTTGTTTTTGTTTTATTGTAAACCAGAGTGCTTGGATTGAAGTGTTTGGAGAACTCCATTTGAGATAACAGGATTTGTGCGTATCATTTTCTATTAATAAAATGACAGATTATCTATGAGCTTGTCCAGAAGAAGCACATTTATGAAGGAAAGTCAGGAACTGGGAGTTTGCTGGTGTTGCTCGGCAGTGTAATTCATAGGTGGCTGGCTATAGCACTCATACAGTACAGCTGGGAGTGATTGACTTGCTGGAGGCTGTGTGTGGGCAGATTAGAGAGGTTGCTCTCACAGCAGAGCACTGTAAAAGGCACCTCATGGTACAACTAACTGTTTGTGCTAAACTAACTGTTCCATCTTGTATTTAACTGTGACACTCTTAGACCTGAAGAAGAGCTCTCTGTAGCTTGAAAGCTTGTCTTTCTCACCAACAGAAGTTGGTCCAATAAAAGCTATTACTCACCCACCTTGTTTCTCAAACACGTTAAGTCAGATAAAGCAATTCCATAGCACAGAATTGTTAAGTAAATTGACTTACCTCCTCTCTACATAGGTTACATCTACTTTTAATCAGGCCTCTTGTTAAGCCCTCTCCATGCAGTTTTTGCTTTTGCCAAGAAGTATGAATGATGTCACAGGGTCTCTGGTTACAATTCAAGATCATGGCTCTCACATATATAAAAAATAGCAAAATCCCCACATTTATATCTTTAAACTGGCTTTTTTAATGTAATTTGCATCTGGTAACAAGGAGGAGAGGCAGCAGCGTAGAAGCAGCCAGTACTCTGTGGAACCATATACCTGACCACAGTGTTTCTCAACTGGTGGGCTCATAAGAGGCAATCGGGAGAGTGAGGGTAACAAGGTATTGATATAAACAATCTAAACTAAAGAAAAGGTCATGGCCTAGATGTGCGGGGAAAAGTAGAGGAAGGAACCAAAATTTATGCCTAGGTTATGGACCTGGGTGACAGGACAGGTGGGCTTCCCCAGAGCTTGGACGCTGTGGGCCCAGACTCCGAGGCAGTCTGCTACCTCTTATTGAGAGTTCAGTTTTGGTCACATTGATCTTTACATGATGGTGAGCCATCCAGAAGGAGCTGTTGGAGAAGCAGTGAGAAATGAGAGAGATTAATTTTTCTTGCTTGCATATTTATACCTGCCTCTGGAAATTTCCACTACAGTATCCGATGAAGTGGGTATTCACCCATGAAAGCTCATGCTCCAATACGTCTGTTAGTCTATAAGGTGCTACAGGACTCCTTGCCGCTTTCATTAATTTAGTTGAGATTTACAGGCCATATTGGTGCCTTTTTTGATGGTGTGGTATCATCATATAGCATAGTCAAATAAATTCACATAGGAATATTTTCAGGCTTACTTACCAAATCATTTTAGTAGAAATAAAAAATTCCAAAGGCTATTAAGCTTTCAGCTGTGCTATAAATCTTACTTAGAGATAAACCTACTTAGCTACAACAACAGTGCATACATAAATCTACTTGGATTCCACACTATGCAAAGCAGTGAAAGCTGATTTTCCACAACTTGGAGGAAGGGCAAATTGTGTTGTAAATTTGGCTCTATTGCTACAATTCAGCAATTTCACTACTGATTATTTTTTCCCATAGATAGTATATTACACACTATAGCTGCATGTTTTTCTTCCACTGTGCAGTATAGTGGATATAATTAAATAGCATGAAACATATCTAAAAATAATTTGTAGGAGAACTGCATCTAATTGGGTTGGATTCTAAAGCCTGCCAAGTAGCTAAACTACTGTCATTGTAGCACTGAAAGAACTTTAAATGAATAAGAAACCAAATTCAAATGGCAGCATCAGGTCTATGAAATTAGCTCATGTCACTGTAAGAAAGCAAGAGCTAATTAAATATATTGTGGACTGAGCAGAAAGTCCTTCTCCAACAAAACATCACAAAAGCTAATTTTTACCATTGTTGTGGATGTTGGAATGTTTTGTTTTTTGAAATGAGACTAATCATCCCAAGTCGATTTTTTTGCATTTAGATTTAAAAAAAAAATTCTCTTTGCTTCTCTGGTGTCCCAGCAGGATTGTTTTGTAGCACTAATCCTTTCCATATTCTGTTGCATAATTAGTGTTGGTGCCCATCTGTACTAAAGTTTTTAGCTACAGGTGGTATATTCTATTCCCTCAGAATATTTCTTGGAACAAACAAGCTATGAGACAATTGCTTTCCTGTCCCTTTTGTTGTTGTGACTAACATTTTGAAATGTTTAACAAGCCCCAAAATTCTGCTTTTCCAAAAAACATTCATGCAGATGATGGAGTTTTGCAGCGTTTCCCCATTACTTTTGAGCTCAGAGCTAGCTCTGCCATAATAGCTGAACAGGTTTTTTTTTTCTAGGGCTGCAAAACCATTCCTGTGGTTGACTTCAGGGTGATAAGGTTAAATGGGCATTCAGCAACATCAGGCAGATAGGGATGGGCAGGTTGCCTAGGTCCTAAGAACTCCCTAGGGACCTGTTTGATCGGCCTATGTAAATGAGGACTTGTGCTCATAGAAGATATAGCTATACTGGTTAACGTATAGGTCCTCCTCTGATACTGAAGTAATTTTGACGAGCTGAGTAGCCTTAAATTCAATGAAAAGATTCTCTTTCAGAAGAGAAGAATGAGCAGCTACAGAATGAATGTTATCCTAATTAAGTTTTATTTCCAGCATAGCTTTGGACAGACATAGGTATTAAAGGCAGAACCCTAGTGCAAGGTTGGAGTTCAGCAGGAAATGGGAAGAACGAATCCTTGTCCTTGCCCTTGCCCTTACAGTATGGCATGGAAACACAGCCACTACTATACTCTAATGACGGCAGCAGCCCCTTCCACATCTGCAAGGGGTGCTTGGCACATTGTCCAAATAGTCAAGGGTACCCTGGTTATACCACTAAGGGCCTCTCCTCCTTCACAGCCCTCCTGACTCTCCCCTTCTGAAGGGAGCATGTGCAGGAAACTCTCTGAGATGAAGCTCACAAAGTTCTTAAGACTTCTGTCCTCCTCCTGTGGATTTCCTGTTGGTGATGACCTGGTAAGAATCCTGGTAACTGAGTCTCACTCTTTAAGAGCAAGAAGTGAAATGGGTTAAATGCTTTTTCTAATTGTGATAATATTAGTTGTGGTTTTGCTTGTAATGTCCTAACATGAATCTTCAGAACATCTAGTTATTGCATTGAGTTGTTGCTTAGACTGTGAAGAATTAGAAAGCTTGAAGTATCAGATGAACTGTCCCATTCACTAACAGTTTAGAATCAGTGTAAATGTTTTAAAAGGAGAGATACTGTAGTTGAAGGTTTGTCAAAGAACTAGGTGTAAGTAAGTAATTATTAATCCCCATATGTGCTGGGATTTGGGGCTAGTTTCACCAGAGGGATTTAGACACCTACATCCAGTAGTTAGGACACCGAAATTCACAAACTCCCCCCCCCCCCCACCACAACCACTCAGCTGCCCCCTACCCCATTTAGGCACCTTAATAGGCACTTAAATTTCTGGTCATAAAGGGCCTTATGCACCTAAATTTCTGCCAGTGGGCGTGTAGAGAGCCACTTAAATCCTGTCATCACCAAGCAGCTTGATGCCCTAATTCATACCTAAGCCCTGTCAGGATTCACAAACTGGACATTCCCCTGCCTGTCACACCTGCAGGGCCTTCTACTTAATAGCTGAGTGATTTGGATGCTCACCTAGGATGTGGGAGATTATAGGTTAAATCCTCACTATGTCTTATTCAGAGTAGGGACTTGAACACAGCTCTTCTACCTTCCAGGAAAGTACTTTAACCACTGAGCTAGAGAAGGGCATTCTGCAAAATTATGAGAGAAAATATTGTTTTTAAAAATTCATGAAAAAACCACACCATTCACCATAGCATATCTTCTAAGGCTGTCACTTTTTGAACTAAAATGTGTGTCATACAGGAAGTTTTATATTGGACTTCAATTAGATGCTGCAATTTCATGGCTATCCTCACAGGAAATCCTCAGATAATGTCAGGATGAGATTTTGTACCTTGGATTGTAGCCCGAGAAAGCCATAAAGTGAGTGATGGTGCACTTTATTTCTACTGAAGTTAGACAGCTGGGAACTGAATGTTATGTTTCTTTTGAATAAGTGTCTGGGGAGCTGTAAACATGGTAAAATAAACCACCATTGAGGTAGTATAAATTATGGAGCAGGACTGGTAACAATTTAAGTGCTTTTAATGTGTGTTTAATTAAGCAGTCCCTCAGTTAATGAGGTACGAGATCAATGGTGTATTTTAAGAATTAGTACATAATTCTTACATATTTGTTAAACCTCAGTATGTCTATTTAATACTTGTGTTATTTAATTAGATTACAGTGACTGTTATTAAATCTACCAGTGTGTATTTCACCAACTAGTTATTCTTGTAAACACGTACCAATCAACTAGTATTTAAATAACATGATAGCTTGAGGTGAGATGGTTGCGTCTTCTAGAAGTAAGGAAGATACCTTTCTTGTATGGCCCATTTAGAACTGGGCAAATACTGTGCAAATATTGTTTTTATGTATGAATTTGAATTCTTAAACACATTTGTTATGACAGTGTCCATGCCCATTATGTGTTCACTTTATTTCAGTTGGGGACAAAACCATACACTGTGACCTATGTGCTCATTCAGAATCAAAGCATTTTGGTTCTCAGATAATCACAGTGAACTGCTCAGAAACAAGCTACAGGCCAAGGAGTATCCAGAGATATGTTAGAAAAATGAAAGTTGCACTCACATTTATTCTATTTATGGACAATTTGTGGATGGAATTGGTCAAATGAGAGATTTGTTATGCGTTATTTGCTTAGTGCTACCTCTAACATTAAGGAAAATATCACAGCTCAATGCCCTGTTGACAGCTCTCATTCATAATGCAAGGTCAGATGAGAGACCTATCTAAGAAAAATGGAGTTTCTTCAGGAAATGGTGTTGAAACTGAGTCTCTTCTCTCCGAGTCAGTATTCAATCCAAGACCTTAAACTAGTACTAGGGGACACAGTCAGAAATGCAGTATTTCAGATTAGATGAGGCCCTGTCCACTGGTGGCATTTTCAGCAAGCACAAGAGGTTCTGTTAACCTTAGAGTCCTTGTCACATTTAAAATGAGTAATTACATTCTAACCTGAAATTTTTCTGACAGTTCCAACTGGATGTTATTTTTCACTCTTTTTATTCTAAAATATTGTTTAGTGTTGCTGTGGCTGCTAAATGGCCATCTCCAAGGGTAGCTGCATTTTTGCGATAGATAAAATGATCCCATATAATGTGTAGTTTTAGTAAATCTGTTTGAAGGATGCTATATACTTGGGTAAGAGATGCTTTGTAAGTGTCAGAAGCAGAAGAGAAACAGAAGAAAAAGCACAATTCTTTGTGAGTATTTGATACAGAAAATACAATAATTCAGACTATGCAATACATTAGCAGGAGAGATGGCAAACTAACTATGAGTGATATATCCTGCCACTGAAAGATTCTGCCAGCAAATGCTGTAGTTACCAAATGGGTAAAACTAGTTTGAAAGAATTCAGATTATGGAATATGTTGACTTCCTGTTAGGAGGATAAAAATGTTGCCATCAAAAATAATTCAAAATCACAATAAAAGCATTTTCAAATGTTTTATGTGGTTCATGTTTCATAGGCTTCACACACACAGACACAAGAGCCAGGCAGAGCCAATTTTAATACAGCTAATGACAAATTGTGCTATTTCTGAAGAGTTCTATGGCTACACTTATCTGACAATGGCAGAGAAACAGATCTCCCTTTATGATAGACCTTATCGATATTCTGACCATGGTGTCCACCAGGTCAATTAATATTTCAGATCTCACCCAAACAGATGCTTACAGCCAATCCTTATTGGGACAGTCCCTGGTGTTATCTGGACTAGTGATCTGCTAGGTCACTCCAATCCTCAACTCTGGGAGCCAGCCTTACCCTGCTGTGCTGTGAGGACCCCCACTCCTAGGATGTTCCCGGACAGCCTCTAGCATATAAGCCTCTCTCAGCTATGTGAGTGAACACTTTTGGCCAGCCACTGCTTGGATTGTGCAACCGAATTACTTTAGCAATACCTCCGGTCCCAGACACAACCCTAGGAACCTCTGTCTTGCAGTGTCCAGTTATGTCCACTGGACACTGAAAGCTTATATGAGTTCATCAATTTGACAAAGAAATTTATATTTACCAGGCTTGTTATCCCAAGGGGAGTCTCTGACATACTTCAAGCCAAACACACTGCTTCAGGTAGAATAAACAAACAGATTTATTAACTACAAAAGATAGATTTAAAGTGATTATAAGTCAAAGCAGAACAAATCAGATTTGGTCAAATGAAATAAAAGCAAAATGCATTCTAACTTGATCTTAACTCTTTCAGTGCCCTTACAAACTTAGATGCTTCTCACTATGGGCTGTCTGGTTGCTATTCAGGTAGGCTCCCCCTTTGCTCAGTGCTTCAGTCGCTGCTGGTGGTGTCTGTAGATAGAGATGGAAGAGAGGAAGAGCATGGCAAACATCTCTCCCTTATCATGTTCTTTCTTCCCTTTTGGCTTTGTCCTCCTCCCCTTCAGAGTCAGGTGAGCATTACCTCATCATAGTCCCAAACTGACTGAGGGAAAGAGGGTGACTCACTTGAGAGTCCAACAGATCCTTTGTTGCTGCCTAGGCCAGTGTCCTTTGTTCCTGTGAGGCTGGGCTGGGTTTGTCCCGTACATGCCCTGATGAGGTGTGAACTGCCCCTCTGCTCCTGCAGAGTTTTGCCTGGGCTTGTTTTAAACCATGAGGACACATTTTCAGCCTCATAACTATATACATGAAATTACAACCTATAACATTACTATAACAACAATGCTCAGTGCATCATGAGCCTTCTGAAGACACCTGACATGACAAACTTTGTATTGGATACCACACAATCATATTATAAGGATGAACATGGGAGTGCAGGGGGGTTCCCCCAAGGTACAGAGTGTCACACTTATTAACTAAATCTAAGATTTATTAATAAAAGAAAAATGTTATATATAATTAAGAGATCAATATATATATACAAATGTGTGTAAAGTCCATAGGTCAGTTTCATAGCAGAGATGGTAAAGCTGCTGATTTGTAAAAGTCTTTCTGGAATGAATTTAAAACACTATAATCCAATAGGCAGTTCAGATGTAGATTTTGCTCAGATTCTTCCATGAGAATTCCAGGGTAAATCCAGAGTTAATCCGGAGACCTCAGTCTTGTGGCTTAGACCTTCCCTGTTAAAGTTTAAGCAGACCTGAGATAAAAATGATCAGGCCCAGGGTTTTCTTAATAGCTGAAGCAAGCTGGGTGCTGACATGTAATTTCACTAGGAGGGTTTTGATGAAAATGAGCCAACAGTTTGATGTCTATTCAATGGGTCCTTTCTCACACAATACATTTAAGCAATAGTAATTCAAATTACTAAAACAGTTCACTATATCAGATAATTAAGCTGAAGACAATGTAAATAATATTAGTTCCTACAGTATCTTACCTCTTGGAGTCAATAGAATACAATAATGAATCATTAAAAGACAGCTACAGGATTTTAGCATCCACAAGCTAATTAGATCACATTGTTAAACTTCTAATAAGATATAGGTAAACAGACAAAATATACTTAGCATCTACTCTTGATTGTCTAACAATACAGGCAAATGTGTCAAAGATTTGAGTCTACTTAACATGGCTTTGGTGGCCGTTCCTTGTAGATATTTCTGTTTACCATTTCAATGCCTCCTGTTAAGCTGTTATGGGTCCCACACCAGTTGACCAGTCTGTCAGTGTCACAGATATATTGGACAGATGAAGCTATCTTTCTTTGGAGGTTCCTGCTTGATGGTTTTAACTGTGAACTTTTGAACTAATCACTTGTGGTGATGGTTTTGTTTTATCATTTCAGACAGGTGAATCCTCTTAAGGTACAGTCAAAATACTCAGTGGTAAAATAAATGCTCTTTCATGGTGCAAAACAAAACTAAAACATGATATGGACGATGTGAGAGCAGAGGATTAGAAGCTATTTATTGAATTTTATCTAATTTTCTCCTTCTCGGAAATATCTCTGCCTGCCTTTTTTCATCTTTGGCACAGGGCTACACCTCCTAGTGGAAACAGGAAGCACCTGGAGCATGTTTTCTCACTATTTTGACCTGCAGAGTCTGACTCTGGGCTACAGGCCTGATCCAAAGCCCACTGAAACCAATGGCATAATCTTTCTATTGAGTTCAGTGAGTTTTGGATCAAGCCCTACAATTCTTATAGCCAATGAAAATGTTCAGTTCTAAAGGTAAGAAGCTACCGGGTAATGAGCATCCTAAATTTCTACTGAACTGAATGGGAATGAGGCTCTTTACGTCCTGCAGGATCTGATTCAAAGGTAGTCAGCAGGTGGAAAGTGGCACCATGCAATTAATGATTCTTTGCTCTTTTTTATGACATAGTAGTCACAGCTCCAAAGCATGGAGTTTCAAATATTTTATTGTTATAGTCAGGAGGATTTTAGTCTTGATAAAGAGGAGGTGACTTCTTACAAGAGCATGGAAATATTGATCTTTTATTTACTGTCTTTTTATCACACCCAGGGGATTTGCAGTTTTCTGCTGTTCAAACAGTGGCACTAAAAATAAGATAGTGTTCTGTTAGGTTGCTGAGAAGGTTAACCAAGCAGGGAAAGGAAGTTGTAATTGTAATGGTGGGAAATAAACATGAGACCACATGAGTTTTCCCATGTTGAATGAGAAAATAAACATGAAGCCAACCACACAAATCTTTTTTCCTCACAAGAAGGCAAAATGTGTTTCTAACTAACCACTTTGCCTTTCTAATTAACGGTATTTGGTAATGGCTTTATGTACCAAAATGAGATTGTATTTGTTTTGCTCGTTTGTGAACAAATTAAAACCCCTTCAAAACAGACATATCCAATAAAATAAGTGGCTCCTCTGATTTGTTAATGAAGTGAGAAAAACAACATGTAGACTCCTGATCCTGTCACAGTCAGTAACATCTGAAACAGGACAGCAGCTTCGCTAAGGAAACGGCAGTTTTTGTATTCATATAGCTGTATGGGTCAATGCTTTCTTACACTTTATATCACAGTTGTGGAGGCTGGGTTTTGTCAATTATTTTGCCAGGTTTATAAATATTCTATTTTCATTTTGAGTGCTCATGTATGGAGGACAATTTTGTAATAGCACCTTTTCTCTCTTTTTAAAGTAGAACAACTCAACTGTACATTTTCAGCAAAGATGTCTTTATAAGGTACTTGCTAGTTGTCATAGCATCAAATATGATCTTCTCAAGCAGAATATCCCTCCTGGGGTACAGGCTGCAATGGTCATAAATAACATAATTAGGTTAGAATAAATGATACAGAAATCAGTGCATAAAAGTGAAAATGTTTTACATTTTGATGTATGTTTTCTCCACCTGCAATGCCAAAATAGATAAAGCAGAAAAGAGTCCTGTAGCACGTTATAGACTAACAGACGTATTGGCGCATGAGCTTTCATGGGTAAATACCCACTTCGTCGGATACTCCAAAATGTCTGTTAGTCTATAAGGTGCCACAGGACTCTTTGCTGCTTTTACAGATCCAGACTAACACGGCTACCCCTCTGATACTAAAATAGCTAAAATGTCTCTAATCAATTTTTAAAGGTCTTTTAGTACTTTGTCCCCCATCTTCTTTTCAATGGAAAAACAAAAGCTCAACACATGTTTTCAGGAATATGAACTATATTTTAATATATTGACATCATAGAGAAACCTCTTGAAATGTTTGTATATAATTCCTTTGTAGGGTATTGATCCACATTCAGTGACTCAGAAAAATACTAATTGCAGCATCTCATTAAATAAAAAACATGAGTTAAGCTTCCCTGAGGAAAAATCCTTCACGATAACATGGAAGGTGCTTGCTCAATGTTAAGATCTTAAAAACTTGAAACATTAGGAAAATGAAGAACTTTACTCTTAAAAAGAGACCATTCACCGGAGTATATCAAAGTGTTTTAACAATACGAAGTAAGACTCTCAACATATCAATGCACGAGAAATGTAGATATGACACCTTTTTACAGAGGTGCTGAAGAGTTAAGAATAAGGCACCTGTAAATTCTTCTGAATTACTCATTAGCCGCACCCATACTATGTGGTCGCCACAACTTCTGCACATAGTGGTAGACTCTCTACCAGAGCACTGAATAGACAGAAATGTAGGGAGGGCTTGTGGACAGGAAGTGTGGTTACTCGCTCAGTGGTCTAGTGATGCAACAGAGGTACAGTAGCAGCAGCTAAGATTACAGCCTGAGGGCTTGAATAGTGGCCATAGAGGAGCTAGGCTACAGCCTGCCTAAAGTTATATGGGGTTCAATTTCATTCTCCCCACCTATGTGATTACTTGGTCTCTGTGTATTTGTGGATAAGTTTACCCTAAATTGTCCAACATCAAAAGAGCAAATCAGAAGAAAAAAGAATAGAAGCTGGGAATCTTGACTCCCCATCTATTGCTTTGAATATCTGGTGGATAGTGCTAGTAGAAATATTTTTGCCCCAGTTTTAACATATGAGGGACTATATAATCCTAACAGTTTCTTCACTTTTGATTCAGGGTGCCAATAAACTTACACTACAATGGTACAAATTTCAGTAATGACCAAAACATATTAGAAGGACCAATAACATTTAATAAAAATGCAAAAAATATGAGTGATTTGTTAAACTCTAGGGTTCACTGATTAACCTTGTATAGAGAATGCCCACTGTTGTCATACTTGTTATCATGTTTGAAGTAAACATTAACAGAAATAAGCTATGGTTACATGCTAATGGAATAGTCCTAGTGCAGTCATAGACCTAGTCATAGGTCTCACCCCCACTTGGAGCTGTTGGGCTCCAATGTGGGGACCTGACTTGGTTTCCCTCTAAACTAAAATCCTAGTTTAGATCTAGTAAGCTGCCACCACTCAATCAGATATGTGGATTGAGACACAGTCCTTCCCCAAAATCCTAGGGGATTCCAAGAGCCCCAAATCCATGGAGTTCTTACACCCAGGAGAAATAAACCGTTCCCCCTGCTTCCTCCCCCCTCCCTTTTCCTAGGAGAGATACCAGGATCTAACTACAGAGGGATACCTCCCCCTTCTCTTTCCCTGAGAATCCACCCAAGGAAAGACCAAACAAGTCCTTAACAAAAAAGAATTTATTAAGAATAAAAAGAAAGTAACTTGTCTCTGTAATCCAAGATAGAACAATACAGGGTCTAAATTTATCAATCTCTGGAGAGAATTCCCCCTCCCCCCTTTCTCAGTAAAAGCAAAATCAGCAAACAGGAATAAAGAATTTCCTTTAGCAAACACACAATTGCAAATGTAGAAATCAACTCATAAGACTAATTCGCCTTTCTAATTAATACTCACTATTAAATAGTAGAAACTACTCCAGGAGAACTTGGAGACATGACTGTCCTCTCTTAGATCCAAAAAGAGAGTACCTCTCAGAGAGCTTCGTTGAACTGTCCCAAGAGGATTTTTGTTCGATACCTATATGCATTGACCTTCTTTTTATATAGTTTTTATTCCTGTTTTGTTAAGAAATAAATGTTTACATGTTTATAGCACTTACCGACTGATCCTTCCCCTGATTCGGAGTCCGGGTTAACGGCCGGGGAGGGTTGGTAGGGGATCTCTGTGAGGGTGATGAAGAGATCCTGGCTGTCGGGGAAAGCAGTATTGTAACCGCTGTCGCCTGCCTCGTCCTCCACAAACCCTTCCTCATCTTCCCCATCGGCGAACATCGCCGAGAAACTGCCCCTCGACACTATCCCATCCTCAGAGTCCACGGTCACTGGTGGGGCAGTGGTGGCAGACCCACCGAGAATGGCATGCAGTGCCTCGTAGAAGCGGCATGTCTGGGGCTGGGCTCTGGAGCGTCCGTTTGCCGCTTTGATTTTTTGGTAGCCTTGTCTCAGGTCCTTGATTTTCACGCAGCACTGTGTTGCATCCCGGCTGTATCCTCTGAGTGCCATGGCTTTGGAGACCTTCTCGTAGGTCTTTGCATTCCGTTTTTTGGAGTGCAGCTCCGAAAGCACAGACTCATCGCCCCACACAGCGATCAGATCCAAGACTTCCCAGTCAGTCCATGCTGGGGCCCTCTTTCTACTCTGAGATTGCACGGACTCCTCTGCTGGAGAGCTCTGCATCGCTGCCAGTGCTGCTGAGCTCGCCACGACGTCCACACAGGAAATGAGATTCAAAGTGCCCAGACAGGAAAAGGAATTCAAATTTTCCCAGGGCTTTTCCTGTATGGCTGATCAGAACATCTGAGCTTGGACTGCTGTCAAGAGCGTCAACACAGTGGTGCACTGTGGGATAGCTCCCGGAGCTAGTAAGTTCGATTTGCATCCACACCTAGCCTAATTCGACATAGCCATGTCGAATTTAGCGCTACTCCCCTCGTCGGGGTGGAGTACCGAATTCGAACTAAAGAGCCCTCTAGGTCGAATTAAATGGCTTCCTGGTGTGGACAGGTGCACGGTTAATTCGAATTAACGCTGCTAAATTCGAATTAAAGTCCTAGTGTGGACCAGGCCTAAGATTTTCAAAGGGTCTTAAGCTCTTTTAGCCTGAATATTTATGCTATATGTAAGGTG
Organism: Mauremys mutica; assembly: GCF_020497125.1. Taxonomy (NCBI): domain Eukaryota; kingdom Metazoa; phylum Chordata; order Testudines; family Geoemydidae; genus Mauremys; species Mauremys mutica. Next base: position 322,893,010 of record NC_059072.1, read on the forward strand.
AACTTCAAATCAAATTAGGTTTTTGTAATTTCCATTATAGTAAATAATTACTAACCAGTTACTACATGCTCCAAGCAGAAATAGGCAGTTATGGGCTCAATCCTACAAGGATTGAGCACTCCTGTAAGGTACAGAGTACCCTTATCTTCCACCCAGCTCAATGGCTGTCAAGGGTTCTCAGCAGCACCTTGCAGGATCAAGATCTATAAATAAGGTGACCATATTTTCAAAGTTAAAGCACAGGGACACTTTAGTAGCAATATTTTTTTGGGACACAAAATACTCAAGTGCTCTGCATTCTGGCTACTCTGCTTGGGATGAAAAAGCTCCACCTGGATCAGTTCAAAGAGAAGCTGAGCTTTCCCTGTTCCTTCATTCTTTCATTGCCTTTTGTGCAGTGCCTAGTGCAATGAGGCCCTAATCTTGATGCATCAAATAATAAATAGCATGCTTAACGTTAAGCATATGAGTGGCCCTACAGAAGCCAATGGGACTATTCATGTGCATAGAGTTAAGCATGAACATAAATGTTTGTGGGATAACCTTAAGGTGAGAAATACTTGGCAGGGTTAAATAAAATGAAAATAGGGTGGTTAAGCAGAGTGTCAATTGAGGTTAAAAATAAACTTCCATGGTGAAATAAAAATCAGAATTTAAACTATCAATCACAGGTGCTAGAACTAGGAGTGTCGGGGGTGGAGGAGGGGGTTGTTGACTTGAAGTTGTTTCCATCATATACAGGGTTTACAGTTTGGTTCAATGGATCTCAGCACTCCCACTGTACAAACTGTTCCAGCACCCCTGCTGTCAATAAAGGTAGAAATAGTTTTACTAAATCATTTAGCTGTATCACCATAAGTATCTTTCTGTAGTTCTTGTAGAACTGCATACAGTATAAAAACCAAGATCAAAACTATCAGCTCTAAAGAACTTTACTGCACTGTACAACCATTAGATTGATCCTTTCCCCTCTCTTAAACCATTCCTGTTTAGACAGTGTTCTTGGAAATGAAGTCTGTGTAGAGTTGATAACATGGCTTTTAGTTTCCTTTCACATTCAGTTACTGATTAGTGAGAGGATATTCAGTTCAATGGTAGGTTTTCAGTTTTGTTACTTGTAACTGAGCCATTACATTCAAAAGGTAAAATCAAAGGGGACTCTGAAGCATACAGCACATGTGGCAAGGACATTCTGTCTATGGCTCACTTTGCTGTACTCTGTGGTCTGACAATGAGTGTGGTCTGACAAGAATCATCATCCATTTGGGGGAACTGCTTTTTTGCAATTTTGAGAAGATAAGTGTCCATTACAGCCAGAATCTTGATCCTGTGTATTTTGTCATCTTCCCAGGATAAAATCCCTTGATAAGCTTTTATCAGCAGAAGTGTCAGTTGAAAGTCTGGTCCAATATACTGCAGACTGTGACAGATGACGTCATGAAGTGTGGCACAGCCTCTAACGCGGCACATGCATGCACAAACCTTACCATGAGTGTCAGAGGTGAGTATGAACACTGTGTTGAGAAATATGAAGCAGATCTGCTTGTGGAATAGGGCACTGAGGCTGAGAGGAGGGACAGTGAAGGAGAGAGCGCCAGGGGAATGATGTGAATTGAGTCTGATTGTGGAACTCTCACTTGGAAGTCTGAGACAATTTTAATGAGTAAGTGATCACCAAAGCAAAGACAAGTTACACCATAGGGTGCTAAGAGTGAAATCCACCCCTGGAGAGAACCAGTCTTCCACCCATGTTGCACTTACACTCTGTTTTGAGGGCTCAGGTGGAACTCCAGTGGTGCTGGTGTGATCCACTGGTCAGCATGTATTACATGTACCCTTCTGTGGCCAATCCTTGGAGAATGGGAGCCTGTTGTAATCTCTATTTGTATGGTGGCTGTCATCTTGGCCAACACAAAGGATTGAACTGGACACCTGCAGAGCTAAAAGCATGAGTCTAGTGTGTAGTTTGAGCTAAAGAGCCAGGCTCTAACTCTTTACCTGGTGTCCCATGGACCCATATCTTCTGTGGATCATGCATGTGGTCCAGTGGGTTATGTTGACTCTCTCTAGAGGAACTGATTTCACGTTTAGTGAATGAAGAGCTGAGATGCACAAGCCAGAAGACAAGAGGGGAAGGTAAATGAAGCAGCAGATTGTTACATTAATTGACTCAAAATCTCCTTTCATTTGTAACAGTGTAACCCCATCAAAGCCTGTGGTATTGCCCCAGTGTGAGTGAGAGAATTTGATCCAACATTTACTATAGTATTTTGGGGTTTTATGCATTGCAACGAGCAACTAAAGAGGTGATTTTTCTAAAGAAAAATAACTTAAACACATTATCTTGATCAGGAGTTTTCAGCGGTTTCTAGTAAAATGTTTTCTGAATGTTTTGCTTTTGTTACACTGTAAACTGCATATTAGGGATCACTTTTCCCACCACAGAAATGCAGCCACCTCAGAGATGAAACATTGCAATGTGATTAAAAGGACAAAGCAAGTGAGGTAATATATTGAATTGGACCAGCTTCAGATGTTGGTCCAATAAAATATTACCTCACCCACCTTGTATCTCCATATAACCTGGTGGCATTTTATATGAAAAAGGAAGTTGAACCCATACTCCTGCCATTACTGACACTTATTTTTTTTCTGCAGCTCTTTAGAAAACCAGCCTCAGTAGATAGAGTATTGATTTCCCGCTTCTCTTTCAACAAGGAGCCTGATATAACTGGCACATTTAGAGTCTGATTCCAAGAGGTGCTGAGCAACCACAGCTTCTACTGAAAACAAAAGTGCTGTTAATCAAAATATGAGCCACAGTGCTGACAGCTATGGTCACATCCTTTTAATGAAGCATGTGAGAGAAATGCTATGGATATGAATTTCTTTGGAGACACCAGTATATCGGTGTTTCATCATGCTGCCCCAGAGCTTTAAAATTCCTTATGATCTTCATTTCCTGCATTGCAAGGGCAATTCCATTGAATAACAATGATTACTTGTACAAAAGACACTCTTCCTGCAGACAGGTGAGATCTAAGGCTACAGTACCATAGCCTCTGGGTCTCCATTGAGTAACAGGTTCATGGGCAACATAGGGATATGGCTAGAGGAGGAAGGACCAAGAAGCCATAATTTTAGTAAGTCTGAACTTTCTGAGTTTTGAAATATCAAGTACATTAAACATTTTAATGTCATGTTAAATTCAGAAGGATGTAGGGAGTGTAAAAGTCCATAAGTGGCCAAATAATACTTAGGCACCATAATAAGGTGTCTTAAATAAAATAACCAGAAATTGGTGTAATTAACTTTCCATTGTACACCTAATTTTCCCCACCCCCCTCCTTTCCTGGCCCTCAACCATATTACTTCACTGAAGCCCAAATTGTGAGCCTAAAATTTTTCATGCGCTGAGGATAGAATTTTTTGGGAAAGCTAGTGGGAGCAGGTATTTGTTCCAAGCTCTCCCTTCCCTGGTGATAACAGGTTGGTTCTGTGTGTGTTTTGTTCAGCAGAAATGGAGTAAGTGGGAAACCAAAGAAACCTGGACAACCTTGGAACAACTGAAGATCTGCGATATGCTAAACAGACTGCTCTATTTGAATGAATTAATATCAGCTTATGTCTTTAGGTAGTGCACCATGTATATGATGTAACTCCCATTGACTTTCGTTGAGAATTATGGTGACATATAGGGAGGAAAGATGATTTCCTGTGGTGTGTAAATACTGCAAGTGTTCTGTGGTCCCTAGAGGGAAAATCACTGAGGGATAAGGTCAAATGTAGAGTGTAATTCACTAAAACGATCATATTGAAAGCTATGTTTATATCAAGTTAGAAATCCCTTCTGGAATAACAGACTGCCAAGGTAAAATCTGAGTTTGTCTAATGAAGAATCGGAGCAGAGACCTGAAGCTTAACCTCCTACATTGGAGGCAAGTGCTCTAACTGCTGAGTCAATGTCATTGTGGGGTCTGGTGTTTACAATCTCTCTGGAGTTGTTCCATTTTGTATAGCTACAATGGCATGGTAATAATAGGTAGGATGGATTCTGAAAATGAAACTAAATCAATTGGAAGAGAGATTAAGTCACATATAAAATTACTTTGTTTTGGATGTCATCAGAGTAAGATTCCAGGACGTTTATAACGAGTTCAATAAGGATTCATTCAGCAATTTCTGTTCTGTACCATGACCTTCCAAAGTTCTACTCACCCTATCATCCAAGTGAAAGAATTTATTTTGGCAGGTGAATAAAATATTGTTATTGTCATTATCATAGTAAGGATGAGCAAGCTGGTTTTACATCTAGGGGTGGTAAATTTTCCTGGCAGCTTTGTAAGGTTACCCTGCCATTTTGGAATATGTTTCCTTGGCCAGATTTTGATTAAACTGTTTCTAAGTGCATAAAAAATCACCCCAGCAAATGGGAAAAAATACACATTCTAATTTAAGTCAAATCATCACAAAATCTGATAATTAAATGAACATATCATGGGTGGATTAGCTTTGGCTGTAATGTTAGCATTTAGATGTATCATTATAAGCACAATCATCAGAAATTTATTCACTTCAAAGGAGTTAATATAACCTACTGAGCTCCATTCACTATAGTTTATTTATATTGCTTTCTGGAGTTGAAGGGCACTTTTCGTCTTCTCCTTATTTGTGGTTTAAATTAAAAGGTCAGACAGTCCAAGTTTAAAAAAAATCTGTAGTCCTGGCTATTGGTCATCCTACTCTGAACTTGTATTTTGGAATGATTCGTTCCCTAGAGAGATAATGATGATTTTTCAGCTACAGACACTATTCATTCATTTTCTCGGAAGACTCCTTAATTTAATTTCAGCTTATCGAGTACATATCTAAGATCCCTTTTCAAAGAGGCATGCATCAATGAAATTCTGCTGCTGGCTTTTCACCTACTAATTGCAAGCTGGGAACTAGTTCTCCTTTTTCAAACAAAGCCACAATTTTTAAATTTTCTCTGAGTTTACCAGTGGTTATAGAACCATATAGTGCATACATTGTGATCATGATAATGTGAAGCTTTCAGCTTAGCTTGAAATAGCATCTGTCCACTATAATGGCTTTGAAATCTTGATTCTAGACCTGTTTTTAATTACTATATAATGTACTTGGCAAAGGCCTGGTCTACGCTACACGTTTAGGTTGAATTTAGCAGTGCTAAATCGAATTAACCCTGCACCCATCCACACAACGAAGCCATTGGCGCTGAGCTGTTTGTGTTTGGCAAGCAGGGATCTTCCCTGATACCAGCCTCACGGTGGGGGGAGGGGTAAAGTAATCATCCCAGAGAATTGGATGGCGGGGGAGCGTTAGTTTGGTTTCTGCTGCTGCACGGTAACATAAAAACCGCAGCACTCAATGGGCTTTGCTTGTTATGGGAAAGGAGTGTGCTGCTTTTATGAAGGTTGCAGAAGCCGAAAGACAATGGCTTACCATGGCCGCATGCAAGCTGAATTCTGTTGCCCTGCCCTGCGTCTGTGATCTCTAACACCAAAGCCACAGGCACTCAATATTAAGATGCAAAATGCGACCTTGGACCGAAATCACATGTGCTATGTAATGTGAATATTGCTGTTCACCATGAAAGAGTACACACATTGTTCTGTAAAATGTATCTTTTAAAATACTACTTTCTCTTTTTTCCCTCCTGTAGCTGCAATTTTTTCAAGCCTGCCTTCTCCGTCCCGAAGGCTATCTCAGATAAGGCAGTGAAAAAAACGCACATGAGATTAAATGTTCTCTGAAATCATGCAGTCGACCCGCAGTGAAACAGCTCATTTGAATGAGTGAAAGGACACAGTATCACAGTACAGGAAAGCGGCCAATGAACGTGAGGACAGGAGGGATGAACATGAGGACAGGAGGGACGCTCGAGATGAGAGGTGGCAGCAGGAAGATCAGAGGAGGCAGGATGCAACGCTGCAGCTGCTGCGGGATCAAACGGACATGCTCCAGCGTCTGGTGGAGCTTCAGGAATGGCAGCAGGATCACAGAGTGCCGCTGCAGCCCCTGTACAACTGCCCTCCCACCCATGTTCCATAGCCTCCTCACCCAGACGCTCAAGAACGTTGAAGGGAGGCTCCGTGCATCCTGCCACTCTACCTTAGTGGACAGCCCAAGTAAAAGGCTGTCATTCAACAAGTTTTGAAGTGGACTTTTCTTTCCTTCCCTCCTCCCACACCCCACCCGGGCTACCTTGTCAGTTCTCTCCCTATTTTTATAATCAATTAATAAAGAATACATGGTTTTTTTTAAATGATAGTGACTTTATTTCCTTTGAAAGCAAGCTGTGATCGAAAGGGGGAGGGTGGGTGGCTTACAGGGAATGAGTCAATCAAGGGGGCAGGTTTTCATCAAGGAGAAACAAACAGAACTCTCACACCGTAGCCTGGCCAATCATGAAACTGGTTTTCAAAACTTCTCTGATGCGCAGCGCTTCCTGGTGTGTTGTTCTAACTGCCCTGGTGTCTGGCTGCACATAATCAGCATCCAGGTGACTTGCCTCAACCTCCCACCCCGCCATAAATGTCTCCCCCTTACTCTCACAGAGATTGTGGAGCACACAGCAAGCAGCAATAACAATGGGAATATTGGTTTTGGCTGAGGTCTGAGCGAGTCAGTAAAGTGCACCAGCGACCCTTTAAACGTCCAAATGCACATTCTACCAACATTCTGCACTTGTTCAGCCTATAGTTGAACAGCTCCTGACCACTGTCCAGGGTGCCTGTGTATGGCTTCATGAGCCATGGCATTAAGGGGTAGGCTGGGTCCCCAAGGATAACTATAGGCATTTCAACATCCCCAACAGTTATTTTCTGGTCTGGGAAATAAATCCCCTTCCTGCAGCCATTTAAACAGATTAGTGTTCCTGAAGATGCGAGCATCATGAACCCTTCCTGGCCATTCCATGTTGATGTTGGTGAAACATCCCTTGTGATCCACCAGTGCTTGCAGCACCATTGAAAAGTACCCCTTGCGGTTTATGTACTGGCTGCCCTGGTGCCAAGATAGGGATATGGGTTCCATCTATCGCCCCACCACAGTTAGGGAACCCCATTGCATTAAAGCCAACCAATATGACCTGCACATGCCCCAGAGTCACTACCTTTGGTAGCAGCAGCTCAGTGATTGCTTTGGCTACTTGCATCACAGAAGCTCACACAGTAGATTTGCCCACTCCAAATTGATTCCTGACTGACCGGTAGCTGTCTGGCGTTGCAAGCTTCCACAGGGCTATCACCACTTGCTTCTCAACTGTGAGGTCTGCTCTTATTTTGGTGTCTTTGCACTTCAGGGCAGGGGAAAGCAAGTCACAAAGTTCCATGAAAGTGGCCCTATGCATACGAAAGTTTCGCAGCCACTGGGAATCATCCCACACCTGCAACACTATGCGGTCCTACCAGTCTGTGCTTGTTTCCCGGGCCCAGAATCGGCATTCAACAGCATGAACCTGCCCCATTAACACCATGATCTCAAGAGGCCCATGGTTTGACAGAATTCTGTGTCCATGTCCTCATCACTCTTGTCACCATGTTGCCGCCTCCTCATTGCCTGGTTTTGCAATTTCTGGTTCAGCATAAACTGCACGATCATGCGTGAGATATTTACAATGTTCCTGGCTGCTGCATTGAGCTAAGCGGGCTCCATGCTTGCCGTGGTATGGCGTCCACACAGGTAACCCAGGAAGGCACAAAACAGTTGTCTGCCGTTGCTTTCATAGATGGGGCCTGATGACATGGACCCAGAATCACCCGCAACAATGTTTTTTGCCCCATCATGCATTGGGATCTCAACCCAGAATTCCAATGGGCGGGGGAAACTGTGGGAACTATGGGATAGCTATGGGATACCTACCCACAGTGCAATGCTCCGGAAGTCGACGCTAGCCTCGGTACTATGGACGCACACTGCTGAACTAATGTGCTTAGTATGGCCGCATGCACTCGACTTTATACAATCTATTTCCAAAAATTGATTCTGTAAAATCAGAGTAATCGCATAGTGTAGACATACCCAAAGGTTATTATTTAGCATCGAGAAAGAGATCAGGCTATAATTCCTGCAGCTGATGCAGAGAAGGGTCTAGAATTCATACTTGTGTTTGCCTACACCTTTAAACATTAGAGAAAACATCAATCTTAGAAAAAGATATATACTATTTTTATGAGAAATGTGGTAGTGTTTTACTGCTCTTTTTATGTATAAATAAAAGGTTTGTTGGCTCCGAGTATTTGGGACTAAAAAGAATTCAGATGTATTCATTTATTTAATAAATTCCCACATCCTAAAACACAAGGAAAGATCACTTTTCCAAGTTTGTAATTATAGTCTGATTTATATTTTCTACTAAGTCGGTCAAATTCATTGTTGAATCAGCCCTTTCACCACCAGCAACAGCACAGAAGTAAGAGTGGCAGAGTATAGTATTGCTGACCTTACTTCTGTGCTGGTGCCAGGAGCAGCACAGAAGTAAGAGTGGCAGGATATGGTATTGCTGCCCTTACTTCCATGCTGCTTCTGGTGGTGGTGCTACATGCACAGTTGGGTGATGGATAGTGGTGGCCATTTACTGGTCTCCCAGCTCTGAAGGCAGCGCCACCTCCAACAGCAGTGCAGAAGTAAGGGTGGCAGGGTATAATATTTTTGCCCTTACTTCTCCACTGCCACAAGCAGCAGCACGGAGGTAAAAGTGGTAGGATATGGTATTGCTATCCTTACTTCTGCGCCACCACAAGCAGCAGCATGGAGGTAAGAGCAGCAATACCATACAATGCCATTCTTACTTCCACACTGCTGTTGGCGGTGGCACTGCATTCAGTGCTGGGTGGTGGGATAGTGGTGGCCACTGGCTGGCCACTCAGCTCTGAAGGCAGCATCACCTGCAGCAGTAGCACAGAAGTATGGGTAGCATGGCATGGCATTGCCACTCTTACTTCTGCGCTGCTGCTGGTGGCGGCATTACCTTCAGAGCTGGGTGGCTGGAGAGCCGAAGCCAACGTCCAGGTATCCAGCTCTGAAGGCAGTGTCACCACAAGAAGCAGCACAGAGTGTGGCATGGTATGGTATCGCCACCCTTACTTCTGCGCTGCTGCTGGCAGTGGCACTGCCTTCAAAGCTGGGTGGCTGGAGAGTGGCGGCTGCTGGCTAGGGTGTTCATGTTGCTTGCTTCACAGGAGGACTACTTTTTAAATCCTGCTCCCATCACACCTCACAATACTCACTGCCACCCGCTCCCATGTTGTTTATTGAATTTTTATCCTGCTCTGGCTATTATGGCAGTGGATCCTGCGGGACCCTCAGGATCCCTGTCCCACTTCAGGGCTCTAGCCCCTACCATTTTTTCCATCATTTTCCTCCCCCCATTTTTCTGCCTTCTCCACTGGATCTGTGCCCTGGGCTGGTGCCCCACTTCCCCCCCCCCTCGGTTACGGCCTTTACAACAGAATAGCCCAGTGCTTGGGAGGATATTGTGCTGCCATGGCAACCTGGTAAAAGGTGATGGGGATGGTTTCTGGGTCATTTTCAATCCTCTTTGTGAGATTTATCAGAATGCTTGGAGTGGGAATAGTGTTTGAAGGTCTTGCTGCAGGATTTACATTTGACCCCTGAAGGTGTAAGAGGGTCACTATTTATTTGTTGGACAAGGCATTATTCCTCTTCTTATTACTGCACTGCCAACTGCTGAAAGAGCTGCTGCTGCTGTTGTGGTGTCTCCTGCTTTTGCTCCTGGGTGGCCATTTGTTGGAACAGCTGGTACTGTTTTTGCTGCAGTGGGGATGCCTGTTGTTGTTGGCTGTCCAACAACCACTTCAGTAATTTTACCATAGTTATCCTTTTTCAGGAGTCACAGCAGGTCTGGGATGTTGCCTGCTTTCTCTGCCAAATTGTGATGGGGACTGGGCTTATGTGTGGTGCCACGGTACTTATATCACTGGGTATCAACTCTCCCCTGTCTCTGGCCTCCCTCGCTAGCAATCACTCCAATGCTGTGGTTGTGCACCTTTTAGTAGGTAGCACCTTTTAGTAGGCTCAGGGGCCACTTCACCAATTGAAGTTCACCCCCTTCTGGGTTAACGGAGTCCAAAAAAAGTGTATACAGTCCAACATCCTTACAAAAGAAAGGGTCTTCAACTCACCTTGCCTATGAGTGGAACACCATTGGGGTTTAGAACGTCTCTATCCTCTCCTCCTCTCCAGGGGAGGGTAAAGAAGTTTATCTCCCCTCCACAAAAAGGGTGATTTGTAGGGGAGTCTGGGCTGTCCCTCTCCACTCAGCATATTGTTAAATGCCTCATCGGTGATCCTCCAGAAGTTAGAGCTCAGGGTTCCCTAGTCTTAGGGAAGGGCTAGTCCCTTCTCTCAGGCCTGGGGTAGCTGCTGCTAGCAGAACCTTTCCTGCATCCAGGACTCCTGCTGCATCCTCATTCAGAAGCTCCCAAGGTAAGTCCCTCATTCTCTGCTGTGTCTCTCCCTTTTAAACTCCTTGTAAACAGGGGGTTTTGAGGGCCATTGGGCCTAGTATTTTCAGTACTTGATTTCCTGTCTCCTGCTTCTGTGGTTGAGGTGCCTCAGTCTTTAAGGCAGGGGGCAGTAGGGAGACCCAGGGCCTCCCATTCCACCAGGTTCCAGCCCAAGGCCCCGTGTTAGTTAATCCCGGAGTAGGGGACCTCCCAAGGAGGACTCTACATTTGCTTCCCTGGGCTACTTCCTACAGTTGCCCCTTCAGTTTGGGGCATAGCCCCTATAGTCCAAGTGTCTGTGGTGGCTTGTCTCTAGAAGTGCTCCCTCATGGACCCTGGGTGGCATCCTGCTGAGGTCCCAGGTTCCTCCAGGTAGGGCAGCTGTAAGTTTGGTTTGGTGGGGTTAGAACCCCCACAAGATCTCTGCACTTCTATCACCGGGGTTTTTCTAAGGCCGGGTGCTCCTAGGCCTCTTTCTCCACCTCCTTTGTCATGGAAGATGGTGGGTTCCTGGTGGCCGCCTTGGCTGGCAGGCTAGTGATCCTTTCCTCAGGTGGGAAGTTACCTAGCACTTGTCTCTTCATCAGTCAGCCCTGAACTGAGTCAGATTCTCTCCCCTCCTGGCCTGGCATTTGTTCCAAGTATAACAGGGTAGGGCTAAGGCTCCCCTTAACTCCTTCTGTGCTGGTGGGTGGTTTCTCTGCTTCACCACACTCCTCCTCCAGTTGGAACAGGTTCTACAGTTGCAGTGGGGTGGGATCACAGTGGCTCAGGACTGCTATCTAACCCCTCCTGGCCCAGTGTGGGGTTTATACAGCCCATCATAGGTGTCCTAAGAGGCACAGCCCTTGCAGCACCTCAGGCTCCTGGCAAAAGGAATGGATGGTGTGGAGCTGGTGCATTACCTTGGCTGTAACATCCTCCTCCTGCAAAAGAACAAGAACCTGCCAGTGATTTGGATGCCCCATGTCTGACATTATATGATTAAAAAATTACCATGTATATCTTTGTTGCTACCACTGTTATACAGCTGCAACAAATCTTGTAGAAACTGTCATAAGGTTTCAATGGAAAAGTTATGATTGATTATCATATATGTATGCATGTATCATCTTTGTATCTGAAGTTGTGAATATTAACTGTGTACCAGTATTTCAAACGTGTTTGCTCCTGTGGTAACACCCACAAGGTAATTTACATCCAGTCTGGCCAGCACACTGTAAGCTGATTATTCAAGTTGATGGTTCATTGAAGGACATTTAGCTCCCACAATGGATATAGAAGAAGCTTGTCACCCTCAATGTGCCTTCCTGAGGATGTTTTAGCCAGAATATGAGTAATGACTCCTGTTATGACTCAATAAAGCATGGAAGGGCATGTGACTTGCTCATGTGACCCTGGATTCCATCTTGTACCTTACTGTTGCACAAACTAAGACAAAGCTTTCCCTCCAAATGGGAGAAAGTATAAAAGGCCCTGGAAGCATCTCCATTTTGCCTCTTTCCTGCTCTGGACTATGGACTTACATTAAAGAAAGCATTTCAATCAATAGACTGAGGACCTTCCAATCTTTTGGAATTTACCAGAGACACTACAAGCCAGCATTTTATTCCATAACTGCTTCAAACCCGATAAAAGAATTCTGCAATTATTGTATGTGTTTGATTTCCTTAACCATTTTAAGTCTCTTCTCTTATAAATACACATTTAGATATTAGATACTAAAGGATTGGCAACAGCATGATTATTGGCTGTGTGGCTGATCTCTTGGGATAAGAAGAGCCCTTTGTTTAATAACCACTCATTATTAAGTCAAGGTGGTGAAACAAGGGCTGGGATACCTAAGGAGATTGCATTTCTGACTTCTTGTTAACCAGTGTGGTGGGACTGAAGTTTACTTTTGTTACTGGCTGAAAAATAACCACCAGTTTGGGATGGGTCTGCCCTATTTCTCAGCAGTTTGTCCTGAATCTGATATCCTCAGCTTGACCCTCTGAGGCATGGTGACTCCTAGGAATCAGGATGGATTAACAGCAACAGAAACCAGCAGCATTTCCACCTAGCACCTGCTCATGTCTCAGGGACAGATTTACTCTCCTGACCCCTGAGGCTGGAGCATGGTCCCCTTAAAAGCTCAGACTCACCACTTAAGCAGGAATAGAAGAACTTGACTCAAGCCTATCTCATTCCCTGCTCTGCCTCCCCAAGGGGAACACTCCTAACCCACAGCCCCTGCAGCAGCAGATCCTACAGTCTGTCAATTAGCCCGCCTACACCTAAAGTCAGGAAACTGGGGTTTGAGGTCACTTATGACAAATTCAGGGAGGGTGATGGTGAATTGGAGCAGGGCTGTGCTGCTCCTTATGGCCCTGGCTCAATCCTGGGACCCTCTGGATCTGATCCAGAAGTTGACATGCTGTGGGGAAAGGAGGCAGGTTAGGGTCAAAGGGCAGGTACATATGCTGTGCAAATGAGCCCCTCTCCAGCCCCAAGGAGATGAGATTTTCTGGCCAGGGTGGTATATCTGATTCAGAGATCATAGAGCTTTAGAAGGGGATTGTTACACCCAGGACAATGCTTGTATCCTGCAGGTTACAATTTGTCATTGTCTCTCTAGATTGGGACAATGTTCAGTGTTGGAGCTGGTCCCATCCTCTCTGAACTCCTGATTCATGAACAGCTCATCAGGAAGGCAAGAGACCCCTTGTTCCTTCCTGACTCTAAAGTCCTTGAGCTGCTCCCTCTGTACCACCCCACTCACTCATTGTTAGTTCTGGGGATCAAGCAGGCTACACATGAAAACATCAGAGGCTACTCAACATGCCACACTCAGTTTTCAATAGATTTGTAGACTTTAAGGCCAGAAGAGACCATTAGATCCTCTAATCTGAGCCCCTTTTACCCCCCCCGCCCCACACACATATATCACAGGTCTCCTGTATAGCACAGTAGCTAGTTTTTGACACTCCAGAGAGGCACCTAGTCTTCATTAGAAGAATTCAATGGAGTGAGAAACCATCACTTCCTTTGGTAGTTTGGAGGAAACTAATACAGTGAGGGGGAGGGAACTGACCCCAAGGCCAAACTTGTGAGTCCCTATCAAAATACATATGCATTTATTTATTTATTTTATTTTCTTAATCTAAACAGTTGTCCTGACACAACTTCTAGTGTTGGCTATGTCTATACTGCAGTTTTGTTGACAAAAGTTATGCCACTTTAATTAAAGTGCTTTAATTAAACCGCTGTTGCATGTCCACACTATTCTCCTTTTGTCAGCAGAGTGCATCCACATTAGCCACTCTTGCATTGTCACTGAGAGCAGTGCACTCTGTGTAGATATCCCACTCTGCAATTGGCTGCAAGGTGCTTTGGAAAAGGTTTGCGGTGCTTCATGGGGCAGGTACAGCATCACATGATGCAGGTTTCTCAATCCCATAGTCCCATGGGCATCCTACCAGATTTCCAGCCACTTTTCAATAGAGTGTGTGTCGGGGGTAGAGAGGGGAGACACAGACACAGTGTGTGTGTGTAAGGAGAGTGTATGAGAGATTGCGGGGGAGCATGTATGTGAGACCGACAGTGTGTGTATTGTGGGAGAGCGAGTGCGTCGGCATGCTGTTAAGTTCAGACACCCGCTGGAAACAACCAGTCCTGAGAAAGGGGGTGGGGGACGCCCCCGCCTCCCTCCCTGGCTCTGCACAACACAGCAGTCTCTCACACAGGTCTGCATTCCTAGTGTGGGAGACAACAGCATTCCACGCTAATGATTTGCTCTTTGTTCCCTGAGCAGAGCAGCACGCTGAGCTTCACCGAACCTTTCAAAGGAGTGGGAGTGCATGCCTGGAGGGCAGCCAAGTTAAAACGGTGAGCAGAACTGAGCAGAATGGTCACGGCAGCATTGTGGGATCCTGGGAGAGGCCAGTTCTGGCAATATAACAAACAGCAGCATCTACACTGATGCTTTGTTGTGTTAACTTTGCTGCAAAAGCTTTATGTCTCTTGTCGAGGTGGTTTTGTTTTGTCACCAACAGTGGCATTGCCCTGTGTACACCTCCACTGTTTTGCCACTAAAAGCTGCCTTTTGACATCAAAAGTCTGCCGAGTAGACCAGGCTTTATAAAACATGCCTTACTGTGATATAGCTTATTCCCCTCCCTGTACTGGAATTGCTATACTGGTATAAAGCACCTTTACACTGATATAACTGTGTCAACACTAGGGAGATTTTACCACTTTAACTATAGTATTAGAGCTCAAGCAGTACAACTTTCTAGTGTAAACAAGCCCCTGCTCACCGGCACTTATGCATCTTTATATTAAATTAAACAAAAAAGTCAGGCTCTTGTTAAGAGGGAAAAGAGACTGGACCTTGACAAAAAATAATTGACTACCCCTGTCATAAGGTCTGTAGCAGCAGGCCTACCTGAAAGGAAAATGTATTTCTTCAAATGATGGAGCAAAGCCATGACAATGCTGGTACAATATTCAGCTTTACTCTGCCTGCTGTTCTTCATGACCTCACTGTAAATCAGTTGTTTTGATTCAGTGATTTTATCCTTTTTAGCCAAAAACCAAAACAA
Organism: Mauremys mutica; assembly: GCF_020497125.1. Lineage (NCBI taxonomy): Eukaryota > Metazoa > Chordata > Testudines > Geoemydidae > Mauremys > Mauremys mutica. The sequence goes on from NC_059072.1 coordinate 322,908,086, forward strand.
AACAGTCAAAACTTCTAAAATGGCTGCTCCAATTCAGACACAAGATGCAGGACTCTAAAATGTATCAATTTGTCATGATTACCACATTAGTTTAAGAGAAATCTTTGCCTATTCAGTCCACCTGAAAATATAGATGTATTTGAACTGGTGTTTCACTTGGACTGTCATTGCCTCCACTGATCTTGAATAACAGTTGTAACTTCACTAAATAGCAATAAGGCCTCTAAATGGCCATCTAGTTTGACAAATGGAAAAAAAATCTTAATTTGGTTCCTTTAAGGTAATTCATGGTAGAAAAATGAAACATCCTTGGGAAGTTTTCCCAATGATCAGTTTTGGCTACATTCTGCAAGGTGCAGAGTGCCCAATAGGCACTGTGGGCAGTCAACAGCTGGAATTAGGCTCTTGTGAGGTGACTTTAATGGATATTGCACCTCTGGTTCTATCAATGGAGAACCATGTTTATTTACCAAACTTTGAGCGATCAGGTCATTGTCCTGAAAAGTGATTGCATTAAATGTAATCACTGCACGGTTGAAAACAAAGAAACCAGGCAATAAACCCACAAATGAACTCTTCAGAATCATAGCTTTAATGGGTCATACAATTCATGCATTTTTAAATAAAGTTCCTAACTGGATGGCTGCGAGTTAGAAAGTGGACTGGTGCACTGAATGGCTAAATGCGGCAATTACAATATTTCTTTCTTTGCCAATCTAAAATTAATGAAAAACTTTTCTTGCTGTGACCTTGACGAATGGAAGTGTAACCTTTTAAATCCTCAGAGAGTGCTGAATTGTACCCTATGACAAATTGATGGAAAGGAATGCAATTGAACATTCCTAATTAGTAATCTGAAACTCTGTGACAGGAAAGAACGCTAAAAGGCATTGATTGGATTTTACTTATATTAGGCACCTTCCCCAAGAACAGAATTTGAAGATTGTCTGAGATTAAAATACCCAACCTCACATGATTACCTATAGGTACCACCAGAACACTTGTAGATTTTACATAATCCAACACATTTTTACCCAACATAAAGCCTGATACTGTAAGTAGCTAAACATTTCCCACTTCCATTGACATCAGTAGGAGTGGAGGGTGCTTGGCCTCTCTCAGAATCAGGCCATAGTTCAATTTGAGTATTTAAGGTTTTAGTCTTATTTTAACCAGTCTAGTAAAATAACTTTAACATGGGCATAAATTAGAGTTACTGTTAGAGTATCACAAAGAGGACTTAGTATAAATAAGAATCACATCCTATGTGGCCATACCTAATACTGAGGTGTTTGGTGGTGTAATCACTGTATGAATGGGCACAGGGATGTATGTGCATATGTTAAAGCTGAGCAAACTAGAAGCAATTAGTTTATTTGACAAATGTTGCCTTTTTTGCTAATGGAAAAACCAATCCCCATAGACACCAAAGGGACTATACACTTAATCATATACTTGCATACTATCAGGTGACCAGGTCATGGACCTTCTGGTCTACTGCATAGAGGCAAAAGTCTACATGCCAGAGCCAAAGCAGAGCCAGAATCAGGAATCACAGCCTAAAGTCAGAACCAGAGGGACAGTCCAAATGCTAGAGCCAAAGGTCAGAACTGGAATTCCTGGTGTCAGGAAAGCAGGAGCAAAGCTGGGACAAGGCCAGGTGCAGGGCAGAAGCAAGGCCAGCACTGAGAGAGACAGAATCCACAAGTATGTGTGTCATAGCACCAAGTGAATTGCTGCTGCTGGGTTTAAAAAACAGGCCTGCTAGCTTCTTCAGCCAATCAGGCAGAGCAGTCCCTCAGGTGACCTAGCTGATGTGGCTCAGCTGTGCTTGTTAGACTCTCCAGAGACTGAGCAGGTGCAGCTGCAGGGCCTTATTCCTGAGCTGTGCTTCCCTGGAGCAGGGGTTTGACACTTAGTATGATCCTGGGTACATTATGTCTCTGCAGCACTATTTCTGCTCTTACTAAGAGGCAGATGAACTTGGATAATAACTACAGGGGCCAAATTCTGCTCTTTGTTGTACCAGTGTAAATAGGGAGTAACTCCATTGACTTCCACCAGTTTGAAAATGTATGTTTGTTTGTTTTTTTTCCTAAAAAAAGGTCTAGCAAATTAGCTTTAACAGAATGGTGAAAAATATAAGACTTGATATTAGAGGAGCATTTGTTTTTAGAAATCCCTACAATCTCCCATGGACTGATAGGAATGCTCATGATGCTGACTGCAGTGGGATTCCCCATGTGAATAACTGCTCACCAATGTAAGGGTGGAAGAGGTTCACAACTGGGCCTTATTAGGTTTTTTTTTTCCTAGTTAAAATCAATGATAACCAAGTGATTTTCCCCCTTATCATCTAGATTCTATCATTTGATTGCTGCTACTTCTGACTTGTGTACAAAGACAGGGGGAGTAGATGCATCTCTGGTGTGATGCCACTGATGTCAATGGACCTAGGGGCACAAGAGAAAACCCAACATGAAGATGAACTTGGCTCCTGCTCTCCACAGTTTTGCAAAAGCACTTTCTTCAACAAATAGGTAATCTAAAACATAGGGACCTATTGTGTTATAAGTACCTGATATCTTTAATTTTGACTAATTTCTAATCCCTTGGATGATAAAGAAATGTCAGAATGAAGGTTATAAGACTGTAAGGAAGTGGTGATATTTTGGCTCAAAAGTTGTAGCCACAATTTGTTAAAATTGAGGTTTCGGTGTGGGGGCTAAATCTGAGTGTGCCAAGTTGCAATGCCTTTCACTCAAATGTGGCCCAGCTGCCTTTCTGTCATGCTCCAGGGGCAGCCAGGTCAAATCTGAATGAGTAGTATTGTGACCCCATGAGTGAGTGGTGTTACACTCTGGTTCATGGGGTAACAACACCATTCAAAAAAGGTTGAGGTGTGTGTTAAAAGTTGTAGTTTCCACAATAAAATCACAGCCAATGATTTTCTTGCAGTCTTATTTATTCGTTTTACTTCTACCAGTTCTTCCTGTCTCCTTTCCTTCGATCTTCTAACAGACTTTCCTTAAACAAAAACATTGTCTAACATAAAACCCTACACACTTCGCTGGCAAATTTTACCAACACTTTTAAGAAGTCTATCATCTTGTGTTTTCTTCAGTAATTAATATTCTGAACTTCTTTTTTCATTAGCCCCACCTTCCTACATCCTTTCTACTAAGCAAGCAGAGTGCAAGTATAGATCAGAAGAAATAGTACTTAAATAGTCTTCCCCTAAAGTGAATGGAACTCATTAAAGTGTTCTTTTTAAGTTTAGTTATAGAGAAACTGCAAGATTAGCAGACCATATCTGTTTCACCTTTATTTTTCTTATACACTAGCTACTTGTAAAGTACATTTACTTAGTTTTTAATTTAAAAAAATACGTGTTATGTTTTTTAACAAATTAATCTCTCCACCTTCTCCCCACCCTACTAGTCCAGCACTCAAAAGCAATTGTATAACAATATGTTATTGTGCTTGCATAATGACGAGCCAGTAACATATGTTAAATAAGCAAATTTTAGCAATTTCTAGATGAGTTTTGAAAAACAACAAATAAGATGGGGGCGGGGACTATATAGGGTGGAATAATGTACTGTTACTCACATTCTGTAGGATCTTTTCAGGTCATCTGCATTTTTCTGAATTTATTATTTTCTCTTTGTATCCTTTCTTTTAAGTTCTTATGGGAGGAGTTGATTTTTCCACTCTTATTCATATTGAGTTGTTTCTTGATTTCAGATAGGACTTCTCATAAAGTGAGGTGCTACTCATTGTGGGTAAGGGTAGCAGAACTGGGCTTTTTGAATTGCTTGGGTTTTTTTGTTTGTTTGAAAGTTGTATTTTTATGCTGTGACACTGCAGCCCATATTCTTCATAGTTGCATCATAATTATGTCATACTTACATCATAATCATACATTTTGTACATGATGGGTCATGTAAGGTGTCATTGGAAAAGTTATGATTTGCTGGATATAATTTTCCTATTTGTATGCATGTATCATTTTTGTATCTGGAGTTATTAATATTGACTATGGAGTTGTATTTCAAATGTGCTTACTCTGATGAACACCTTTCAGGAACAGTGGTGACGCTAGACAATGCTAATGGCTCAATCCACAATGGGCTGTGGAAAAGCTTGGCCTTCTTGTAAACCAGGGGTCAGCAACCTCTGGCCATGCAGCTCTCCAGGGTAAGCACCCTGGCGGGCCGGGCCAGTTTGTTTACCTGCCGCATTGGCAGGTTTGGCTGATCACGGCTCCCACTGGCCATGGTTACCGCTCCAGGCCAAAAGAGTCTGCAGGAAGCTGTGGCCAGCACATCCCTCAGCCCGCGCTGCTACCTGCAGCCCCCATTGTCCCGGCCCACCAGGGTGCTTTACCCTGGTGAGCCACGTGCCAGAGGTTGCTGATCCCTGCTGTAGACATTTCAGGTAGCCTGTAAACAATGGCTGCTATGACTCAGCAAGGGCATGTGACCAGACCACATGATATTGAACTCCATTTTGGGTACCTGTATTTTTCCACAAACCAGGCTGGGAACTGTTTCTGGAAAAAGGGTTCCTGCCATATGTTAAAGCTATGTAAGGTGCAATGTGACATCATCTACTGGTCTCACTGCCCACACCTGCAGAACAAAGACTGACCGGGGGAAGTGCTGGTCCCAGGCTAAAAGGATTTCTAGCTTGTGTATGGAAACCTGGTGGACTGATTGTATCATCAGCCAGGGTGAGGGTGAGGGATTGCTAATTCATATCCAATCTTTCTAGTATTTTAGGCTTAGTTTGCAGTTATGTTTGTTTATTAGGTAATCTGTTTGCTATCACTTTTAATCACTTAAACCTACCTTTTCGTAGTTAAAAATGTGTTTGTTTGTTTTTCTTCTCTAAACCAGTGTGCCTTTGGCTGAAGTGTCTGGGGGAAATCTCAGCTTGGTTAACATATGCTTATTGCATATTCCTCTCCACACTGAGTGAAGGATGAACTATTTATGAGCTTACACTGTACAGTTTCCTGTGCAGTGCAAGATAGTATAATTTTGGGTTTATACTCCAGCATGGGGTGCGTGCCTGGGGCACTGGGAAATTGGCTGGTGTCTGCTGTTTGCACTCAGGTAGCTCAGTTTGGGTGAGTGGCTCCACCTGCTGTCGTGTTGGGTGATACAGAGCCTGGTGAGACTGGCTGTGTCTCCAACCCGTATGTGTCTTAGAGGGGTGCAGCGGCTCCCATGGCTCCCAGACTGCACCCTAGGGGTGACAACCCATCACATATGCATTTCCCCTCTGTGTGTGTGTGCGTGTGTATGTATGTGTGCCTGTGTGTATATAATTGTTGTAAAGGGACAGGTAACATAATTAGAAGACAGAAAAATAATAAAAAATAATAAAAAAATAGGGATGTAATAAAATCCAATCATTTATATACAATTAGTATACTGTGAGAGGTGTTGTATGAATTCCCTTGGGAAATCTGTGGGAACTTAGAATGAAAATAAAGAATTCTAAAATTATTTATCATAACCTCTTAACTTCAGCAAACATATTTAGCATTTAAGTTTCTGTGTGGGTAACAAATTACTTCATCCCAGGGGGGACATTATTTATTACTCAGACATAAATAGTGGAGGAGGTTAGTGAAATCCCAATGCAGTAAGAAAAATGAACTGAAAGCAAACGACTAAATGATGGTTTCTATACTGCTTGCTCATAGTGAAACCAGTGGGATTATTCACATGAGTAAGGCTTTCAGAAAGCAGGCCCATAAACAACTAGGTTGCATATTATTTAATAGTCATATTTCCCCTGTAATATTACATAAAAAATCCACTAAAATAGTGTTGCCTTTGTGATAACATTGTGCAACATAGATATTGGCTACATTTGTATCCTTTTGCTCATTCTGACTAACTCCATTCTATAGAGCATTAAATGACAAGCTGCATATGTTTGTGTTTGTAAGTGTTTTTTTTTTAAATCTATTTCACAGCACTGTTAAATGATATAGACAGAATTATGGCACTACAGTGACATCATTCTATGGAAATCACATTGTTCTGATACCATTTTTGTGTCCCTTAATTTTTTCTGTCTATTCCTCCAGGAACATGCCCTTTTAGTGACCATCAATCATTTTACCAGTCCTAACTTTGATCTGTGGATATAGAAGCAATTTGATGTCTCTCTTTGGGATGATTCCCATGAGATCATATGGGATTATGTTATAGCAAGGGGGTGTTTTCAGTGTCGTCAAACTGATTTGCTCAGTCACATTTAACCAATTCAAGACAAATTTGATAAGATGCCATTTTAAAAAGAAAATATATTAGAGTTCAGTTTCCTTGTACATTACTTGTAGAATCCCCCCCAGAAACAGGGTTTGGAGTAATACCTCCCCTACCACCACCATGCTTTTAAAGATGCAGATTTACAATGTAGAGACCCTCATTTGAGACTGAGACTGAAGATATGAGCCACCTGTTATGACTGATAAATGAAACCAGAGGTAGTTATGAAGAACCCGCATCTCTTCAAACAGCAGCTCTACCTACAGTTAGAGCAAACACACTTTCATGCTTTGTAATTAGGCTTAGAAGTATTAAATTTTTATTGGTAAATGTCAGTAAACGTTAATGTCACCGTACACATGCAAACCAATTAAAAATATTTCCATCAATTATAGTCTACGTTTACAGATAGGCAAAGGAAGGAGGGATTCTTGAAGGACTTATCAGAGTTTGATTTAAGGATATTTACTTTATGTAGTTTGACATGTGATGTTGACAGTTTGTGTTTTAATAGTTATAAAGGTTAATTTTTTTAACCTCAATGTCTACTGACATTAAATAATTGTTTGAACACCCCCATAATTTCCCACAATTGTGAAAATTTAAATGAATGAAAATAGAAAAAAACTTAAAACCCATAATTTTGTGCAGCTGTGAAAATTTTAATTGATAATGTACCAAAAATAAATTGATAACATAAAAATAAACATTATTATCCATTGAAATGGTAAAAATTCTGCAAGCCCATTTGTAATGGTTTTAATTTGCTTCCCATTGATTTCAATGGGAGCAGGAGCAGATCCAATATTTGGTACAGACTAATCATTCTCATAATATTCACCATAACTGTGTAACCAATAATGGAAAAACTCCCATTGATTTCAATGGGCTTAGCATTAGGCTCTCCCAATGCAGTAGATCTATAGTATAAGAAATTCATTGTAATATGCTAACTCCTACAAATATTAGTCCCAGTCTTAAAGTCCTTGTTCTGTTTCTACTTACTCTTTATTCAGGCAACATCTTCTTTACTTCAGTGGGCATTTGCCTGAGACAGAACTTAATAAAGAACTCGGGATCTGGCCCATTATATTGGAGCTAGGTTTTGCTCTCACTTGCTCCAGAGTAAATCTCAAATAACTGCTCTGAAATTAATCATGTTACTTTGGATTTATACTGGTATAAAAGAGATCAGAATCTGACCTAAACTGTTTTCTTTAAATAAATTAAAAAAAAAAAAGACCAAATACAAAACAAAAAAAAAACATTTGAGGCTTGGTACTGTTACTTGAAACTCACTGTTGAAATTAATTACATCTGACGAAGTAGGTATTCACCCACGAAAGCTCATGCTCCAAAATGTCCGTTAGTCTATAAGGTGCCACAGGACTCTTTGCTGCTTTTACAGATCCAGACTAACATGGCTACCCCTCTGATACATTACTTTATACTGTATTTTATCTAGCAACCCTGGGAATGAACAGCTATCTCTAAAGCTCAGTGGCTTTTAGCTCTGTCGAGTGGTAAACCATACTATGTATTCTTTCTACTGTAAAATGAGGTTTTCCACCTCATTTCTCCGCTGAAACTATTTACACAATGTCTCTATTCTTTTGTGATTTGTACAATATCAATGACATTCACATGGGTACTGTAATGGAGAAAAAAGTATTATACGCATTTATGCCAATGTTCTTTTAAATTTACCCCTCATGTACATGATACTTATATAAGTCTTAAAGTAATGATTTCAGCCAACTGAAAGACATCTGACTAATGATGAACTTTTTTAATGTTTGCAGGCCCCACTCTCTTGCCACAAGTTCCATGGGACTTCCTTGCATTCAGGAATAGGGGTCTATAGTGGAAAAGGCCATTCTCTTCTTCTTTGGAACAAAAGCCTGTTAGAAGCCACAGCAAGGCTTCAGCTCATGTTTCAGACCAGCAGTTTACAAAGTCTTTTATCAGAATAAGAATCCATTTTAATTAAACTGATTAAAATTACCATAGTGGCTGGTAAGCAGTTTTGAGCTTCACGTGAGGTTTGAGAACCTCTGTATTAGACCATTAATCAGATTATTTGACTATCAAACTGTACCAAAAACACATTAAGATGTTTTCCTGCCTTTCCCATTTCTTTTACTTTAGAAACAGCCCACTGACACTATGGGGGTTCTGTTTCCAGCGTCAAGCACACGTCTTATTGTGAGGTCTCAGGACAGCTGGCTCAGGCTGGTAGTGTAAAGGATGAACTTTCTCATGTGGCGGGAAAAAAAGAACACTGAAGACCAGTATAGGAATGGGAGAGTAATAAGGTCTGGAGATGGGTGGGTGGGAAAGAAGGGGAACATGGCCAGCAGGTGGAGGAGTTTAATTTCCAAAAAGAATTCTGTAAAAAGTTATTAAATTCTAAACCCATGTTGTTTGAGTAGGTTCAGAATTAAATTAAATGAGTTCTCCCATATCTCAAAGTAAACTGATATTTTTGCCATCTGCCTGGTCATTATTTTTTATGTATTTAAATAGATTAAATAATTGATTTTAGTAAAATTCTGATTTTACAACCTATTGAGACTCTTTTCTTTAAATTTTAGTCCGTTACTCTTGAGCAATTAAATTCCTCATTAGTTTTCCAAGGGAAAGTTGACATAAAGGAATTAGTAATTATAATTTTATTGCTCATGTTATTGCTATGTAATGCTCATTTGGAGAGAAGCACAATGTTCTGTTTAAGCATATTGCATTTATATTATTGCCTTTTATTTCATTCTGAAAAGCATTTGCTTGATGATGTATGGGTAAAGCACAATGATTTCCAAGGGGACTCTGTAGAGATGGGTAGAGAAATGAAGGCCAAATTTGGGACAAATGGGCCAGGAAGATGCCAGTGCTGCAGTGAGAGACAGCATTGTCATCTGAAGAATGTTTCCTGTGTTAACAGATCACTGCCGCAAGTGGGACAACGTGTTGTCTGTTTTTAAAAGGACTGAAATTCTAGAGTAAAACAACCTTTTCTCTTTAGCAAATTACTAAAAGATGCCAAAATTTTCTCAATTCAGTTGATTTCAAAGGTTTTCAAATGTGCTCTTGACACTGCCTCCTTTAGCTGGGGTTGTGAAGATAATTGATACATCCTTATTTTAAAAAAACAACAAAAAACCTCAAAAGACACACATCCAAGGCTCCAGGTACCTGAACTCATTAACAATACAATTAAATCTCAGCAGCATGAAATGATCAATTCAACAGTAACTCAGCCTGCCAGACACCTACAGAAATTCTTTCCCACTCCACTATAGAAGCACCTTCTCCAAAAACACTACGAGACAGATGTCTTTTGCAAAATGCCAAGAAAGTCCCCAAATTTGGGCCATTATGGACCAAGAGGAGGGGGTAGGAAGCAAGTTTCAGAGGCCTGGAGCCCTCCCAGACAACCCCTTCCAGCAGCCCACTCCCTTTTATAATGATGGGGATCCAGCTTGAGCATCCCTGCTGATCGCAGCTGTGGCAGGATGTCATGGGGACAGAGGTGTGCTCTCAGGTAGGCTGGTGCCAGGCTATTTAGGGTTTTATCACTCACAACAAAGCCTGAAACTTCACCCAGAGACAAAGAGGAAGACAGTGCAGACCCTGAAGCACTAGTGTCATATGTCCCATTGAGATGCCTGCTCAATACGTGAGCCAGTGTATTCTGCATCAGTTTCAGTCTCTGAATGGTTTTATATTTACATAAAAGACTGATTTTTAACAGTGTGAATTCTATAAAATGGCATTTGTTCTCTGTATTGGGGTTTTGTTTCTTTAAAGCAAAATGTTGTAAACAGGAGTGGTAAACCTTTTTAAAAAAGCGGGGGTGGGACTTTATCTGTGGTGTAACTTTATTGCCTTTACCAGAATTCCACTAAGGAAGAAAAGCAACACCTCTATGTTTTCCAGTGCTTTTGAGTCTATAAGTACCAAAAACAGATGACAGGTTTCAGAGTAGATATCCAAATATGGTCCTTTCAAGTAACTGCACGCTGCCATACTAATCAGCTAATTAACGCGTGGCTAAAGGCAATAGGAAGGAAGAAGAGGAGACTTATTTACTTCAGCTTCCTGTTAGGATTTCTTTCAGTTATATGTCTTGTCTAGAGACAGAATCCTCCATATAATTTTAGATTTGGTTTAGTCTGGATGAATACCTAAACACATAGATGCTTATCTAAACTAGCCAAACTGCTTGAGTCTGCAAAACTGGCCTGGACATTTCATGAAAACATGCTCTCATGAGATTTCATATACTCCTTGGGTACATCCAGACTACCCGCCGTATCAGCGGGTAGCGATCGATTTATCAGGGATCAATATATCGTGTCTAGACGAAATGCGATATATTGATCCCCGAACGCGCTCCCCGTCGACTCCGGAACTCCACCAGAGCGAGGGGCAGTAGTGGAGTCGACAGGGGAGCTGCGCCTGTCAATCCCGCGCCGTGAGGTAAGTCGGAATAAGATGCATTGACTTCAGCTACGGTATTCCTGTAGCTGAAGTTGCGTATCTTACATCAACACCCCCGATAGGGTAAACCAGGCCTTTGTTTCTGGTCAGACTAGAAATAACACAAGAACAGACATTTCCCACAGAACTTCCGCATTTCCACCTCTACTCCAGGGAACAAGGGAAGAAAGGTAAGGGAACTTTTTCAAACCTTACAAAGATCAATTTCCGTTCTGGGGAGGTTCTTACTTTAGCCAAAACATTTTTTTAAATCTGCTGTTTCACCCTGTTTGATACCAGGTTACTTAATAGATGTCCTTTTCCCCTGTGCAATAGCACTGCAGTTGTGATAAGTGGTATAAAGGGAGGCATTGCTCTCTATTTTAGGAGTTTTAGTGCTCACCACTGTAATATCTAACCATGCTAGCAGGGCATTCTCTATGAATAATTATCAATATCTAGTGTCAGAGGGGTAGCCATGTTAGTCTGGATCTGTAAAAGCAGCAAAGAGTCCTGTGGCACCTTATAGACTAACAGACGTATTGGAGCATGAGCTTTCGTGAGTGAATACCCACTTTGTCGGATGCATGTAATGGAAATTTCCAGGGGCAGGTATATATATGCAAGCAAGAAGCAGGCTAGAGATAACGAGGTTTGCTCATGCTCCAATACGTCTGTTAGTCTATAAGGTGCCACAGGACTCTTTGCTGCTTTTAGCAATATCTAGCAATTATATGGTGCTTTTCATCCATAAATCTCAAAGCACTTGACAAAAGAAGTAAGTTTCATTATCTCCATTTTACAGATGGGGAAATGGAGGTAGAGGGAGGAAAGTGACTTGCCATGGTCACACAGCAGGCCAGCAACATTGGAAATGCTCATCTTTTCTTTACTGTCTTTGGAACTGGGGTGGGTGGAGGGATACAGATGGTCAGATGCAGAGTGGTGAACAGTGAATTTGGTTTACTTTGTATCCTTTAAAATTTGTAAAGCACTTGCAATAAAGGAGAAGTACCTACAAAAACAAAATCTGTATAAATAAAATTAATAATCAAACTTCTATTTGTAAACATGTAACTTTCTCCTTCCTCACACCTTTTCTTCTTTTTAAAGAGAATGGGAAGATCCATCGGTTTGACTGGCTGGGTCAAATCCTTACTTAAGCCTTATAGGGAATAACTGAAATACTGCAGCACTCTGTGGACTTTCTCTGACTTAGTTGGGGTTGGTCCTGTTTTGAGCAGGGGGTTGAACTAGCTGACCTCCTGAGGTCTCTTCCAATGCTAATCTTCTATGATTCTGTCCACCTTGAAAAATTTGTGTACAGTACTAAAAATCTTTTCTTTGCTTAGCAGCTGAGTCCAAGACTACTATAAAAAGCCCTATCTGAGTAGAATATGGGCTTGGCAGAACATCTTATTGACCTGATTTTATGTAATTGAATCTTGCTATACTAAGATCTGCATTATTTTACCAATGAAATATTTGCTGTTTTAATTATTAAAAATCAACAGATGTGTGTAACTTTCATGGTTAATGATCTTTGTTTCTGCTTTTAATCCCTGACTATTAGACAAATGGACTCAAATTACTTCAGTGTTCAAGAGGCCGTTAGAATCTTTTCCAGGACTTGGAACACTAATGGCATTTGAAAATTGAAAGGTAAGCATTTTGTCCTTTTACTGAAATATTTATAGACAAATAAAAAAAGTAAAAATCTCATGTTCTAAAAACACGTCTAGACATTTCCTCATTGTCATTCATTTCTTTCTTTTGTGATTGATTATTGACTTTTAAACTGTTCACCAGAGTACACTATCTGAGACATTATACTAATTTCCAAACAGAAATTAAACGATGCCTAGAGAAAACCAGGCAATTCCATCAAAGCCAGGCAATAACATCATAGTTGTAATAAATAATAATTATAGCACAAAATGGAGAAACTAGTAAACACTGGAAAGTAAAAGTAACTCAATTGACTTCAGTAGCGTTTTCATTATCAGGGGGTCGGGACTCATAACAACTAATAGTTGTTAGGCTGTTCTTGTGCATCTCCTTTCCAGCTGTACTAGACCAGATGAGCAGAGAGAGGGGGCAGGGGAAAGGAGGTCATTTTGTTAGAACAAGGCAAGGCTGTGAAAAATCTATGGCGTAAGAGAGAGGCTGTGTGTGTTGGAGAGGATGGGGAGGCCTGGTTTGTGCCAGGCTTCCCAGCATTGTTTTCTAAGCAGCTGTTTGGCTGAGTGCTCATACTGCCTAAGTACTCTCTCAAATATTGGAAATAATATTAAGGACAAAATCCAGATGGAGGCCAGGCACTGGCGAGATGCATGGGAGAGAAAGAGAGGAGGAAGCTTGGTGGAAGCTGTCTCAACCCAATGGCTCTTGTAAGCAATGTGAAGCATTTACATAGCCATCCTCTGCTGCATGAGGGACAGGAGAATCCCAGCAGAGGCAGATTCCTGGCCATGAACATCCATGTTCCCCTACATGCTGCTCCACAATGGGCACACACAGTGATGAGCTGCCAAAATATTAACAACCAGTTCCCTCCTCCTCACCCCACGAGGGGGTCATGCCCCCCTTCTGCCCCCCGGGACTCCTGCCCCATCCAACCCCCCACGTTCCTTGCCACCCCACCCCCAGGACCCCTGCCCCATGCACCCTCCTTCCCTGTCCCCTAACTGTCCCCTGCCGCCCCATCCAACCCCTCCTCTTATTCCTGATGGCCCCCCGGGACCCCTGCCTCATCCAACCACCCCTTCTCTCTGTCCCGACTGCCCCTGGAACCCTTGCCCCTGACTGCCTCCCACCGCCCCATCCAACGCCTGGTCCTTCCTGACTGCCCCCCGGGACCCTTGCCCCCATTCAATTCCCCTGTTCCCTGCCCTCTGACCACCCCGAGTCCTGATCCTAATCCACCCCCCGCCCTCTATCCAACACCCGCTCCCTGCCCCCCTTACCATGCTGCCTGGAGATGGGGGCCACGCCACCCAGCGTCAGGGCTGGGAGCCGTGGGTGCCGGACCGGAGTTGGGGGCCGGGCCAGAGCCACTGGCCAGGCCGGAATTGGGGGCCAGGGGCCGGCCTGGAGCCGTGCCAGCTGGAGTCAGGGCTGGGGCCACCCTGGGGCCGGGGGCTGGCCTGAAGCCGCGCCACCCGGCTGGCTGGAGTCAGGGCTGGGGCCGGGGGCTGGCCTGGAGCCATGCTGGCCAGAGTTAGGGCCAGCCCAGAGTCAGGGGCTGGCCCGAAGTTGGGGCCAGGGGCCGGCCCGGAGCCACTTGCCAGGCCAGAGACCAGGTGCTGGCCCGGAGCCGCGCCGCCCGGCCGTCCAGAATCGGGGCCGGGCCTGCCCACAGACGCGTGGCACCTAGAGCCCTCCTCCTGCCCCCCGCCCCAGTTCACCTGCAGGAAGCTGCTGCTTCCTTCTCAGCCCTCCCAGGCTTCCCACGCTAACAGCTGATTCGCGGGAAGCTCGGAGGGGGAGCCTGCAGGGGAGGAGGCAGAGGCAGAGCTGGAGCCAGGTGAGCTGGGGCCGGGGGCAGGGCAGGCAGCTGCTGGAGCTTTTGTTAAATTTAAAAGCCCTTTACAACCGGTTCTAAAAGGGTTTCTAAATTTAACAACTGGTTCCCGCGAACCGGTGGGAACCGGCTCCAGCTCACCACTGGGCACACATACCCTGCATGGCTCCCCCCATCCAACCCCTTGTGCAGCAATTGCATTGGTTCCACTGAAGCTGAGCTCCTGCTCCTTGTTCTACACCAGAGCTGGAGGTGTAATTTCTACCTCGAGTAGACCTATCCATGCTAGCTCTGATTGAGCTTATGTGCTAAACACAGAAATGCAGCTGGCGTGGCACAGGCAGCAGCACAGACTAGCCACCAAAGAATGTACCTTGGACAGGATTGTACTTGGGCAGTTCCAATCCTACCGCTTGTGCTGCAGTGGCTACATTTCTGTTTTTAGTGTGGTAGCTGTGACTGATCTAGCACAGGCATGTCTACCTGAGCTGGAAACTACACCTCCACCGTAGCCACACCCTTAATGCCTCCAGTGCCCCCTCCTCCCCCAGCAACAAGGCACACACTGACTGGCCAGCCCTCTCAGCAGCTTTGTGGGACTCAGGAGGGAGACAGGGACATCCCTGGGTGGGTCCCTGGTGGGGGCGGGGGGAATTTTTCTTGGCTGAGTAGGATGCTCTCTCAACAGTATCTGGTACCCTGGCTGTGAGCAGCAGTGTCTGTGTGAACTGCTGCTGTTCCCTGCTCTCACAGGCTGTTCCTAGATCCTGCTTTCAATCAAGTACAGTAGAACCTCAGAGTTACAAACACCAGAGTTACGAACTGCCCAGTCAACCACACACCTCATTTGGAACCGGAATTATGCACTCTAGCAGTAGCAGAGAAAACCCAAAACCAAACAAATACAGCCCAGTACTGTGTTAAACGTAAACTACTAAAAAAATAAAGGGAAAGCAGCATTTTTCTTCTGCATAGTAAAGTTCCAAAACTGTATTAAATCAATGTTCAGTTGTAAACTTTTGAAAGAACTATAATGTTTTGTTCAGAGTTACAAACATTTCAGAGTTATGAACAACTTCCTTTCCTGGGATGTCTGTAACTCTGGGGTTCTACTGTAGTGAGAAATGAGTCTGTTAAACTGAAAAGTCTAAATTTCAAACAACATATTGCATTTAACCAAACCAAACCAAACCACCCTCCCCTCAGATATGGCATTATTTCTAATAGGTCTTCCAATATGCCCCAGTTTATGCAGAGGGGTGCAGGGGAGAATAGGGGAAGTATGTGTCTAGCATTTGATTATTCCCACACTTTCAGTATTAGAAACTGCCCATTTTCTTTCAGTTACCATCCTCAACAAGTTTTTCTCACCCTGTCAGCTGTACATTTCTCTGTATTAATCAATACTACAGATCAGGCCACTGTATAATGCACCAGTATAGTACCACATGGCTAAGGTTTAGGAGTCTTAGTTTATACTCTGGGTTGTTTTAGGCTTGTCACAGTGCCTCAGTGGGTCACAACTGAGAATACCAAATTCAGGACAAGCTGCTGAGAAATAGGGTGGACACACCACAAAACTGTTAGTTATTCTTCTCTGAGATATACCAAACCAGCAACAAAAGTAAACTTCTGTCTCGCCACACTGGCTAACAAGAAGTCAGAAATGCAGCCTCCTTGGGTATTCCAGTCCTTGTATCACCACCAAAAACACTAGACTTAATGAGGAGTGGTTATTGAAAACCAATTTAATCAAACAAAGGGTTCTTCTGATCCCAAAGGACCAGACCTATAGCCAGGTCAATATATGTCAGATCTTACCCAATAATCACGCTGTTGCCAATCCTTCAGTATCTAATATCTAAAGGTTTATTTATAAAAAGAAAGAAAGAAAAGTGAGAGTTAAAATTGGTTGAAGGAACCAAATTCATACAATAATTGCAAGGTTCTTAAATTAAGTTTAAAGCAGTGATGAAATAAACTGCCATCTTTTTAAATCTCTGGTTGCTTCCAAATCATTGGAAGGTCCTCAGTCCCTTCGTTAGAATGCTCCCATTAGTATAAATTCATAGTCCAGACATTTCAGCAAAATGGAGATACTTCCAGGGCCTTTTATAGTTTCTGCCATGTGGAAACCCATTATTTCCAACTGTCAGGAGTCTACCCTCACTTGAAACTGGGCGGTTTCAAAGTGAGGACCCGCATGTCTTCCCCCCACCCCAAAATCCTAGGGTAGGTCTCCTTCAAGCTGCCACCACTCGGTCGATTACGTGGGCCGAGACACCCCTGATTCCCCCCTTGGGAACACAGATCAATTCACAGAGGAGGAACCTTCCCCCTCCCCCCTCTCTCCAGCCTGCTCTGGAGACAGAGGTGCCTGGATTCAAACGCCTTGAATCTCACACACACAGGGAAGCAGCCCACTTCCCCCTCCCCTTCCCCTGAATTTCCCCAAGGGAAGGAATTAACCAAGTCCAAAGAAAAGAAAAGAATTTATTAAAGAATAAAAAGAAAAATACAGAATCTCTATGAGCCCAAGCTGGACACTCATAGGGTATAACCTTATCAATCTCTGGAGAGAATCCCCTCTCCCCTTTTCTCAGTAAAAGCAATATCAGCAAACAGGAATAAAGCATTTCCTTTAGCAAACACACAATTGCAAATATAGAAATCAAATCATAAGACTAATTCGCCTTTCTAATTAATACTCACTATTAATTAGTAGAAACTACTCCAGGAGAACTTGGAGACATGACTGTCTTCTGTTAAAACCAAAACCAGTTCTCACACAGACAAAGGCTTCCCTCCACAGAGATTTGAAAAAATCTTATCTCTGATTGGTCCTCTGGTCAGGTGGTCACCAGGTACTACATGTTAACCCTTTCCAGGGAAAAGAGACCTTAACCCTGATCTGTTTATTTATGACACGCCCCCCAAATCGCAGACAGTGGGGGAACCACACTGGCGGTGATTTCCTTCTAGAACTTTAAAATAAACAGATTAACAAAACACATGCACTATTACATATACTACTAAGTATGTAAACAACAAGATATTTGACACTGAAGAACACTTTGTATGCATTTGAGCGGACATACTTGGCATTGTCCTTGCCCATCCCCTCCCAGTGGAAGGAATGTTTTTAACCTGTTTTTGCTTTGTTGACCCCAGAATGCCCACTGGGATGTCAGGGCCCAAGCTTAAGAGCTTGTCCCAGTACTTAGTTGGAACTACCAACTGTCTTTGAGGATGCTGGCCTTCCTGGTGTCCACCAGAAAGAATGTCCTTATATAAAAGTCCTTGTTTTACAACAAACTGGAATTGGGTAGAAAAGCTGAGAGGCGGTGGGTTGCTGCGTGCCGCCGCCCAAGCTTTCTTAAGGCTGTCATCGGCTTCCTGCTCTGTCTGGAACTGTTCCCTTGAGGCGGGAGACACCAGTTCCTCTGGGAGCGATGTAGGTGATGAGGTTGTTTCCATTGACTGTGGACCGCTTTCTGCTGGTGCACAAGGTGATATTTCAGGCTCTGGCTGAGCCTCTTGGGTAGAGTTGTCTGCTGCTTCTGCCAGTTTAGGCCCGTTGGCGCCCCCTGGCGGTGGAGTTGCAAGCGCTGGCGTCAGTGCTGGCGCTGGTTGTGCCGCTGGTTGCTCTTCCAGTTCCGGTCCTGGGACTGGATGTACTATGGCTGCTGTAGTTGTTGGCATGGGATCCGGTTCCACCACCTCTGTCTGGGTCTCTGGTAACACAGACAGGGTCCTGGTGGATGGCTCAGAACAGGGATGGGAGTGCCTGCTTGTTTGGCCTGGCCGCGGGTGACCACTCCCCCCCTCTTGGCCAGCTGCACATGGTTGGCCAAGTCTTCCCCCAGTAGCATGGGGATGGAATAATTGTTATAGACAGCAAAAGTCCACTTTTCTGACCAGTCCTTGTACTGGTCTTCAGGGATGCTGTACCCATGGCAGGTCCTTTTAACCTTTTTGAAGAAGGCCTTAGTGTCCTCACCTGCCATGTAGGTGGGAAATTTCTTGGGATGGGGAACAGTGCCTTCTGGTGCTGGCCACACCCCTCTGCAGTCAGTGAATTTTATGTGTGGCTTGCTGGTGTTGCTTTTTGGTGCTGGTCACACCCCTTTGCAGTCAGGGAATTGGTTTCCCCAATTCCTAACCCTTTCTATTCCCGAGAGACTGAATAGAAAAGAAACAAAACCTTTTCATTTGCAAATGTGTAGTTGCTGTTTGCTGATATACTGAGAAGACCCAAAAAAACTGGTTTGTCCTGTTTCTAGCACTTGCTAAGTACCTCACAGTGGGGGTCCTTTCTAACAAGCCTCCTAGAAAAACTTGCACCTCTTTCCTAGCTGTTTTTAAGCAGACAGAAAGAAAAAAAGGAGAAAAAAGAAAAGAAGAAGGAAAAAAATCCTTTTCTAACACAGCCTGTTAGAAACCTGTCTGGTGCTACTTAGTACCTGCAGAAAAGTGTAGTAAATCCTCTCAGAGATTTGTATTCCCTGGCTCCAGAGGATTTGAAAAGACACAGGGAAAAAAAATCTGGCTGGAGGGTTTCTGTCTCCCCCCCCCAAACCTGTTTTCCCTGTTGGATGGGAATGTACTTTGTCGAGCACTTCCCCCCACCTTAGGAATCCTGAGTGATACCTGATATCACAAAGGAAGGACACACCTCTAGGGAAGAGTTTTTCCTCAGCATAGCCAGCAGAGAAAAAAACCTCCTCCCAACCCTGAAAACTGTTTGAAACTTGCCTTTTCCTCAAGCTGCCTGAAGCAACCAGAAGAAAACTGTTTCCAACAAAGCCTGCTGGAACTAAATTGCCTCCAGCCAACCTGGCTGAAACTGTAAACTGCCTCTGCTCTGAGTTGCTGTACTCAGCAGCCCAGCTGAAAGGCTGCTGCTAACAATACCCCTGAGAAAAATCTGGTCTATTCCTCAGGACTTGTGTTCTCCTGTCTTCTGATCCTTTCAAAAGACACAGGGAGAAAAAAAAAACCTGGCTGGAGGCTTTCTCTCTGCAACCCCCAAACCTGCTTTTCCTGTTGGATGGGAATGTACTTGGCGAGCACTTCCCCCCACCTCAGGAATCCTGAGTGGTACCTTGTATCACAATGGACGCCAGTACCTCTCCACCGGAGGCTTTGTAACAGAAAGCCCTGCAAAAAACTGAAAATACTTGTAACCCTGAAACTGCCTCAGAGTGCCTCTGGTAGAAAAGCCTTGCCTCTCTCTCTGGGTCCGAAACACCGCTGCCACCATGTCAGGAGTCTACCCTCACTTGAAACTGGGCGGTTTCAAAGTGAGGACCCGCATGTCTTCCCCCCACCCCAAAATCCTAGGGTAGGTCTCCTTCAAGCTGCCACCACTCGGTCGATTACGTGGGCCGAGACACCCCTGATTCCCCCCTTGGGAACACAGATCAATTCACAGAGGAGGAACCTTCCCCCTCCCCCCTCTCTCCAGCCTGCTCTGGAGACAGAGGTGCCTGGATTCAAACGCCTTGAATCTCACACACACAGGGAAGCAGCCCACTTCCCCCTCCCCTTCCCCTGAATTTCCCCAAGGGAAGGAATTAACCAAGTCCAAAGAAAAGAAAAGAATTTATTAAAGAATAAAAAGAAAAATACAGAATCTCTATGAGCCCAAGCTGGACACTCATAGGGTATAACCTTATCAATCTCTGGAGAGAATCCCCTCTCCCCCTTTTCTCAGTAAAAGCAATATCAGCAAACAGGAATGAAGCATTTCCTTTAGCAAACACACAATTGCAAATATAGAAATCAAATCATAAGACTAATTCGCCTTTCTAATTAATACTCACTATTAATTAGTAGAAACTACTCCAGGAGAACTTGGAGACATGACTGTCTTCTGTTAAAACCAAAACCAGTTCTCACACAGACAAAGGCTTCCCTCCACAGAGATTTGAAAAAATCTTATCTCTGATTGGTCCTCTGGTCAGGTGGTCACCAGGTACTACATGTTAACCCTTTCCAGGGAAAAGAGACCTTAACCCTGATCTGTTTATTTATGACACCAACAAAGCCCTCCGCACAGCTTGTGGCAAAATACAGGTAACAAGATGGAGTTTAGTGTCACATGGTTTTGTCACATGCCCTTGTATGCTCTGCTGAGTCACAGGAGGGGCCATCACCCTTACTCTAGTTAGAATGTTCACATGAAAGTTCATCAGGTGTTGATGGGTGTCTTCCATGGTCCATTGTTAGTTAAGTGTTCCTTGATGGGCCATTTAATTTGAATAGTCCCTTCACCATGTGCAGGCTAAATACCTTGTGGGTGTTACCACAGGAGTAAACATTTGAAATACAGGTACATAGTTAATATTCATAACTTCAGATACAAAAATAATGCATGCATACAAATAGTATAATAGTATTCAGCAAATCATAACTTTTCCATAGACATCTTACATGACACACTTTGTACAAGATTTGTTGCAATTATATAACCATAGTAGCAACAATGATCTACATGGTCATATTTTAATCAGATAATGTCACAAGGCTCTCTGTGAACTAAAAGCCCAACATGAGCTGAAGCAGCATTTTCTGTAAAATAGTCAAAATGAGATGGATTTAAAAAAAAAACACAATGAAGCTTTCCCCCTCATATCTAAAACTTTGCTAGTGAGGCAGCTAAAGAGATAAAAGTTGATAGGGCACTATTAAGAATGTACAATCTGAGGCCTACTGGGTAGGGGGTCATTTCCTCAGTGGGAGCTTGAGGTGGTATTTACTGCTAGAGTGCATGGCCTGCTGTGGTCTATGACTAGTGAAATAACAGATCCTGGCTGGACTCTGGTATAAACGCCTTTAATCAATCAGAATTGTCCTGTTCCTGTAGGTTTCGTATTTGAAAAATACAGGGCATTTTCTTAACAGAGGTCATTCATGTAATTAAAAAAAATAATTTGCAAAATAAAATCCCTTGAAGGAGAGCCATATAAAAGTTTATTTTCTTCAGAGTGTTTGCGATAATAGGATGGTACAAATTAAATACTACTTTTATGCTTAATTGGTTTCATTTGCAGGAACTAGTCTTGTTTACCAGTGTATGCTGGTTATATGTAAAAGGAAAGAGAGTTTATTTTATTTTGTTGCTTTGTATCAGTGGTCTCATCTGCATGTGAGAAAAATGCTTTAAACATCTGCTTAAATTATGCATATTAAAGTTTGGAGACTGTTCAAAAGGCTAAATGAATTTGCTTTGACCACGAAAACACCCCTTTTGGGTTTACAAACCTTGGATGTTTGAGCTTCCCTGGCACAAATGTTTGTGAGAAGGAATTTCAAAGGCTCATGTGAGAACAGGAATGGAAACTGAATTTAAATTTGGATGTGCAAAAATTCATGTTAGAAAGGCTGATGTACTGATCCCTTTAGAGAACAGAAACACTACCAAGTGACTTATCTAATCAATCATGACTAAACAATAGAGCTCAACTTTATCCAATTAACAAATATTTGAAGAAAAACTGTAAATAAAAGAGAGCCTAGAAGCAGTGACCATGAGCTACCTGAATTCAACCCAGTGTTGACCTTTGACCTATGACATGAGCTCAGGTAAATAATCATGTATATGTTAGAAAGAGTTAAGATACTTGATAAATTAGTGCAAATGAAACTAAAGCTATAATGAAAGTAGGAATAAGTAAAGAAACGTAAAGATGGACATTACAGTGAGGCTGACGCTTAATATTTAGCTTGAGGCCTCATGGTGGTAATAGCTAGCACAAGGCCACATTAGGTCTACTAAAAGTTAGCATTAGTAAGTAACCTTGGATCAGAAGATTGAGCAATATATATCTTGTGATAAACTGTCTTGACTGCAAAGGTTTTATTTAGCCAGATTTCCTTAACCACGTTGTACAGAGAATCTTCTGTTTGTGCAAATGTTTATGACAGAACCACCAAAATGGATAGCAGGAATGACAAATGTGGACAAAAGGTCAAGACTTAATCAAATATGGTCTCAGAAATAGATGAATAAGGAATAGGCACATAAAAAGGGAATTAAACCTGAACCTCAACAGGACCTCAGGCTGGTGACTACCTTAATGCTTAATCTCACTTTAAGGAGAAACCCAGAGCCCAGTGGATTTGTGAGTATACATGATGCAGATTCTGCTGTTATTCTTATGTTGTTTTTCTAGTTCAGTGATTTTGCTTACATCCTTCTTCCTACCAAAGAATGCCAGTTAACCAGGTGGTAGTCCATTTGATTATGTTGACACCTGGCTGAGGCATCAGTTTTTCTTATGTCTCCGTGGAATTGGTTTGTGCTTGCTTTTCTAAAGTAGGAACATGTCTGAGCAATGTTATACTGTAGAATCTTGTAACTTGACGTACAATGCGGTCACACATATTTTACCAGGACAATAAAGATCAGCAAATTATGAGTTTTCAAATGATACCTCACAAGACATACTTTGTACAAAATGTATTATAGTCTTGTAAAAGTGGTGAACATAAGGGTACAGACTGTCACACTTTTATAGGACCAACTTCTGTTGCTCAAAGAGACAAGCTTTCAAGCTTACACAGAGCTCTTCTTCAGGTCTGGGAAAGGTACTCAGTGTCACAGCTAAGTCTCTAAGTACTTTCTCCTGACCTGAAGAAGAGCTCTGTGTAAGCTCAAAAGCTTTTCTCTTTCAACAGAAGTTGGTCCAATAAAAGATATTACCTCACTCACCTTGTCTCTCTAATATCCTGGGACCAACATGCCTGCAACAACATTGCCAACAACAATAAAAGTTATCTTAAATAGGTATTGTTGGATTCATCCTCACATTTTCCCTTCTGAGTGAGAACACAAGAAACTTCAGGAAGACTGATTCAGGATTGATGAGGTTAAAGAGGTGTGTGTGGAAATGAAAATCCAGCTTCTAACATAAGATAGTCACAACCTTAACAGTGGAGAAGCTTCCACATCTCCATAGTAAGCCTTAACATGAAGCCAAATACAAAGCAGAAACTTGATTTTTCTCTCCTTGAAAATGGATTTACACCAAAGAATGTACAAACTTGATCCCTCAACAAAATAAATAATAGACTTTCTTGGAGATTCAGGTCTCTGAAAGTAGAGGAGGTGGTGGCTTGGTGAGTTAGCTCACTTGCCAGGGACCAAGGGTCTCAAAGCTGGATCTACAGGATTCTTAGGAGATAGTAAGCACCAACCTGCCAATAGTTGCTATGGCAGAAGCTGAAACCTGATAGGGGACTCCAGTCCTGGTACCTGATTGGCAGGATGCTGGGGCTCCTGATTGGTCCATAACTCCTATATGAACCCACCATAGGAGGAGGAAGTTGTCCATGCAACTGGGATCCATTCTGCTCCCCTGGCATGACTTCCTGGTATCCTGACCCAGCCTGACTCTGGTTATCAATCCATGATTCTGCTTTCAAGTTTGTCTCCTGCCTCTGGTCTCCTGGTAACCTCACCCTGCCTGATGCTCAACTCTTGGTATGCCTTCAGGCCTGTCTTGGACTCTGACCCAACCTGACTCCTGCTTTGACCACTAGGTCAGACTGCTCATATCCCAGCTGTGACATTGCCACACCTTTAGGTATTACCTGGTGTGTCAATACCCAAGTGCATCAGATCACTGCATGTTTATTATCTAGCCACCAACTTCAATGTTCTTGTTTTGGTGGCTGTTCTAAAGGAGTCTTGTCCTCAGGCCAATGGAGTCTTTTCATTGACTTCAATCCACTTTAGATCAGGCCCTTTGTGTGTATGCACTGGTGTTCTTTCATTTGGTGAGCGGTGACATAGCCCTGGTAAACATGATTGTAATAATAACAATTATAAGGCACTGGAAAAGAGGCGACTAAGGGATATGATAGAGGTCTATAAAATCATGAGTGGTATAGAGAAAGTAAATAAGGAAGTGTTATTTACTCCTTCTCATAATACAAGAACAAGGGGCCACCAAATGAAATTAATAGGTAACAGGTTTAAAACAAACACAAGCAAGTATTTTTTCACGCAACGCACTGTCAACCCTCTGGAACTCCTTGCCAGAGGGTGTTGTGAAGGCCAATACTATATCGGGGTTCAAAAGGGAGGGAGGTAGATTCATGGAAGATGGGTCCATCAATGGCTGTTAGCCAGGATGGGCAGAAATGATGTCCCTAGCTTCTGTTTGCCAGAATCTGGGATTGGGTGACAGGGCATGGATCGCTTGATGATAACCTGTCTGTTCATTCCCTTGGGGACACCATTGGCCATTGTCAGAGGACAGGATACTGGGCTTGATGAACCTTTTGGTCTGACCCAGTATTGTCATTCTTATGTTCACTCATACCCAAAGACTTCCAGAACTTATCTAAAATAACAAAGCCCAACTCCCCTACCCCAAAAGGCAACAGGAGTCAATAACCTAGAACTAACATTACAAATTCAAACACATCTCAGACATGTTAGCATCTCTTGACTGAATTGAGATACCAATTACTATAGTTGTTTGTTGCTGTCACACCAGTCACATCATTTATAGCTGAGCCCATTCAGCAGGAAGGGTAGGATTATCGGGCACAAATCTGCAGTGCTTTATTAAGGAAAAAACTCCTTTTGGCTTCAGTGGGAGCCTTGCCTAAGTAAGGTCAGCAAGATTTAGCCAATGGTAAAAATAAATAGTCTTAGGTTCTCTACTCCTCCTCTCTAGACTAGTTCATCTGGCTTTGTTTATTTGGTTTTGAAGTCAAGAGTTTCCCATCTTTCACCTTTTTTTGCACCCTGACTTTTACACACTTCACTTCAGCTTTAGCCTTTGCTCTCTCCCTGCAGCAAAAGTTGCATTGGCAGTTAATGACTGTGAAACTTCTCTTACAGCAGGGGGTTAAAGGACATTAATTAAGTATTGATTCTGCTTGTGCTTTTTCTTTTTGTAACCTCAAATGCCTACAGATTAGTTTGGGGTTTCTTTTAGTCTTAAACTTTTCTTTTCCTTTTCCCATTATACTTTAGGAAAGTACTTATAGTAAGAATGGAAGGGAAAGAAAAAATGGGCATTCCCCACAATATTCAATTTATCCAGCTAGAATTTGAGCTTTTTAAAGAAATTGGCCATAATTTTCAAATGCTTGCCCCTCCTGCATCCATAAAACCTTGAATCTGTGAGTGTAAATGGGTAGCTATACAATTACCCATTTATGTACATAAATGTAGAATTTGTGCAACACATCAGGTGTGTGTATATTTTGATGGCCAGCTTTGAAAATGTGATCATTTGGGTTTGATTGTTGTAAAAGGCAGAAGGGATATGTAATTTTTTTTAAAAGATACCTGATTTTTTGTGAGGTTGTAGAACAAAACAGGAATTACCATTAGATTAGATCAACAATTCATCTAATCCGTTAATTTGAATGGGTCATTTGGGTTTGATTGTCTCAAAATAACAGGACCCAGGATTATGTAATTTTTGAAAATGATACCTGAAGTTTATGAGAATGTAGACCATAGGAATTGTCAAATGGCTTATCAGCAATTTATATAACCCACTTGCCAGATGACCATTTAAATATTTATGTATATATTTTTAGTGGAAATGTACAAATTTAATAATTCTAGAGATGCTAATATCCAAAGAACAGGTACAACACAGTTAGTGACAAGACTGGTTTCCTCACACCATCTCCCAACATGACTCAGTCCTGATCTAGAAGTGGAGAAAGTAGCTCAGTTTCAATTGTCCATTCAGTTTTTGGCCTCTCTGCTGGCACTGCCAGTATGTGTGTGAGCACGACTGATCCCCAACTAACTCCCTCAAGGATTGAGCTCACAATCCTGGGTTTAGCAGGCTAATGCTCAAACCACTGAGCTATCCCTCCCCCCTGGGAATTGGAGTGAGATACCAGACTAACAATGTGCAGGTCTGTGTGTGTTTGTGCATGCATACATGTGTGAAGGGTTGGGATAGCAAGGAGAGAGAATTGGGTGACCATGACTGAGACAGCACAGGTAACTGAACTAGGACCATATGATCCTAGGCACCACATTTGTCCCACTTGCAGGTGTAATCATTTGGGCACAGCTAGATTTTTATTGTGAGGTCTTACTAAAAAAAACCAAACAGCTATTTATTTTACTGCAGTAATGTAGCTGCAGGAATCCAGTGATGACACTGATCTATTCTTTTCTGACACAGCTAATTAATTTCTTCATTTAGAAGGTACTTTGCTGGAGGCCACCTGTGTCACCTCTGAATGCGTTGCTGGAATTTACTCTGATTGGAGAAGCCAAGATTACCCAGACTCTTCAGCTGGTGCAGAAAGAGGCACTGTGTTTACTTAGCTGGGTAAAGGCAATAGAGCATATTGCACTTGTGCTTCTCACCCTTTTTGATCATTACTACATTCCATTTTTAATTTCCCATTGAATAGCCACGTTTTGGATTATTTTCCCTACTCCAGGTTTATTACCTTGCATTTTTCCAAGCTCACTCTTCTTTTATTTTGTGAAGAGTCATACATTTGCCTTTTTCCAGTTTTGTGATATCTCCCTTGGTTTCCAAGACTTTTCAAAAAATAATTGTCAGCGGTACAGTAATGCTGTTTGTTAATTCCCCTTGTAATCTAGACAACCTGGACTCACTGATTTGGATATGTATATACTTAGCATGTATTCTTTCCCTCACGTTCTAGTCTTTCTGAATTATTTTCTTTATCTTTCTTGTTGAAGAGACTTTTTAAAAAGAGTGAACCTGTGGCACCAATTCTACTGCTATATTTCCAAGGAGGGGAGCTGGAGTAGCAAAACTTTTGGGCTCCTTTGGAGAATGGTGATGGTCTTTCTTTTCTACTTAGATTGCAACCTTTTCAGGGCAAAGGCTCTCTCACACTGTGTTTATACAGCACCTAGCACAGTGGGGCCCTGCTCTTAATTGGGGCCTCTTGTCATGGTGCTATTGTAACACAGATAATATTAAATTCTAGAACTACTCTCACAGATTTCAGAAATGCAAGTAGGTAGGCTAGTTTATATCCAGCCCATGCAATAGCCTCCATAAAACAACCTTTCCCCTCCCAACTAACCCCACAGCTACCAACCAATTCAATGTCTGGGCCAGGTTTTGAAACATTAGAAATGCTGCTGTGAGAGATCGATATTTCATAAATTGACATTTGAGTCTTGCAGCCATTAATCCCACTCCAGATGTTTGTTTTGTTATGAAAGTCTAGGAGAACAAAAAGTAGTGATGGGCAATGCCAAAAAGCAAGTGCCAAGACAGTGCTGAGATTTTGTCAGCCTCGTGCAACTAACTACTTCAGCACCCAGACTCTGTGAAGGAACAGAAGAGAAGCTTGCAAGCTTGAACAGCTGTGTGCAATACTGATGCAATGGATTATCTGCAGGAGCTGCCAGATTACAGTACCCAGCATTTTAGTGATTCATTTTTATATTTAAGATTTCAACCGCATCCTGTCTCAGAACCATTGGAAAATGAAAACAAGGATGAGGCCTTAAATATAGTAGGGGAAATGCCACTAGCTAAGGCCTTTTCTTCACTATGAAAAAGGTGTGTTCTTAACTTGAGTTAGCTTATTCCAGTTAAAATGCTAGTGAAGACAAGGCAGTTTTAGCTGTAGCAGGTTGAGTTAAACCCCATGATCCCC
Organism: Mauremys mutica; assembly: GCF_020497125.1. Classification (NCBI taxonomy): domain Eukaryota; kingdom Metazoa; phylum Chordata; order Testudines; family Geoemydidae; genus Mauremys; species Mauremys mutica. Next base: position 322,936,019 of record NC_059072.1, read on the forward strand.
TGGAGTCTCATAGACTCATAGACTTTAAGGTCAGAAGGGATCATTATGATCATCTAGTCTGACCTCCTGCACAATGCAGGCCACAGAATCTCACCCATCCACTTCTATAACAAACCCCTAGCCTATGTCTGAGTTATTGAAGTCCCCAAATTGCGGTTTGAAGACCTCAAGCTGCAGAGAATCCTCCAGCAAGTGACCCGTGCCCCATGCTGCAGAGGAAGGCGAAAAACCTCCAGGGCCTCTGCCAATCTGCCCTGGAGGAAAATTCCTTCCCGACCCCAAATATGGCGATCAGTTAAACCCTGAGCATGTGGGCAAGACTCACCAGCCAGCACCCAGGAAAGAATTCTCTGTAGTAACTCAGATCCCAACCCATCTAACATCCCATCACAAACCACTGGGCATACTATCCTGCTGATAATCAAAGATCAATTGCCAAATTAATTGCCAAAATTAGGCTATCCCATCATACCATCCCCTCCATAAATTTATCAAGCTTAGTCTTAAAGCCAGATATGTCTTTTGCCCCCACTACTCCCCTTGGAAGGCTGTTCCAGAACTTCACTCCTCTAATGGTTAGAAACCTTCGTCTAATTTCAAGTCTAAACTTCCTAGTGTCCAGTTTATATCCATTTGTTCTTGTGTCCACATTGTTACTAAGCTTAAATAATTCCTCTCCCTCCCTAATATTAATCCCTCTGATATATTTATAAAGAGCAATCATATCCCCCCTCAACCTTCTTTTGGTTAGGCTAAACAAGCCAAGCTCTTTCAGTCTCCTTTCATAAGACAGGTTTTCCATTCCTCGGATCATCCTAGTAGCCCGTCTCTGAACCTGTTCCAGTTTGAATTCATCCTTCTTAAACATGGGAGACCAGAACTGCACACAGTATTCCAGATGAGGTCTCACCAGTGCCTTATATAACCGTACTAACACCTCCTTATCTTTGCTGGAAATTCCTCGCCTGATGCATCCTAAAACCGCATTAGCTTTTTTAACGGCCATATCACATTGGCAGCTCATAGTCATCCTGCCTTGTCTTCACTAGGACTTTAACCCTAGTTTCAAATTCAAATTGTTTGATTCTGCTCAAGATTGCGTTGAGAAAAATGATTTGTAATAGCAAAAGAATTTACTCAAATGTTTTTTATAATTTATAAATAAAAAGGATTGTTTATGAACTGGGCTAATGGTTCAGCAGGGAATGCTACATGTCTAGTACAGGGGTAGTCAATAGGTGGACTGTGGGCCAAATCTGGACTGCCAGATGCTTTTGAACAGACTCTGAAATCTTTTTATGTACCCATTATCGTTATTGTTGTTTTTTGTTATTTTCATTAGAGTCTGGACCATGACTATACCTTGACCAAGATATTTGGACCTTGACAAAAAAGAGACTACCCCTGTTCTAGTGTGTCAAGACCTATGTTTGGAAGAGAGGATGAATGCAGGTGGCACTCACAGTTCTCTAACCAAAGTGAGAAATAAAACTAAGCAAATCTGCACGTAATGAAAAGGCAATAGCAGCAAATAAAGGACCAAACATTCAGCTAGTGTAAAACTGCCTAACTCCATTGATTTAAATGGAGCAATACTGATTTACATCAGATAAGGATCTGGCTCAAAATGTTGGCAAAAACATGGGGCAACAAAACAAGTCAGATAAGTGCCAAATCTAGGTTTAAAAATTAACTCTTAATATGGTAGTCAGAAAAAAACTTCACAGGAAGAAAAATACAGATTACGTCTTATAAACAAGTCACTTATATGAATAGAATGTTTATCAAAGTTTTACAGCCACCCTTTGAAAAAAAATAAATGACATAAATACCTCTCTTGTGCAGTTTCATATAAATGTTTCACAAAGTGAAGACTTCTCGAATGAGTAGCTTCTAAAATAATAAAACTGTTCTAGGGACAGATTTAATGTACACAAAACAATGTAATTAAAGGGTGCTTCACTATATTCAAATTATTATTCAACTGACTCATCCCTAATAAAAGCCCCTCTCCTTTGACCCACCAGACCATCTGTTCATAAGCAAATTAACTCCAAATGAATAACATGCAGCTTAAAAAAAAGATAATGCGATAAATTTTGTTTCTTCATGTAACCTGTTCTTACTTTGGCCATGTTTTCTTCTTCTTAGCAACTTCTATTTTCTCTCAGTGACGTCTCATGCTCTAAACAAGACAGCAACTTATGTTTTTATGTAAAGAGGAAGTACTGATATATGTTTTAAGTCTGAATGAGCTCCTGACATTATCCCCTGGGGAAGGCTACTTACTTGTCTTTATTTAACTGTAAGTAGTATATATGCTGCCTTCAAGAATGTTGCAGGTAAAAGTATCTTGATAATGTTTCAAAAGATGAGTTTCAATCAGCAAAAGGAAAGAGCAGTCCCTTTCCAGCATGTGTTACTTTTCCACTATAGATACCACAGGATCTGCAGTCAGACGTCATTCTGCTAATTCATATTAAGATGGTATTTGGATCATATTTATATTTAGGAATGAATACAAATTGGACAGATATTTCCTGCAATCTCTGAAAGTAATAGGAGGGTTAGAATTGCCCATTTGCTATCCACTCTAAAAAGCTCTTGAAGCCAGATAAGAAAAGAAGTGAAATTCCCTGATTTTGCTTGAGCTGTTCAGGTCAGATGCTGTAGATTAGTTGTATTAATAACAATCTTTGTGAGAATCCATGGAGGGAGAATAATTTTACAACCACTTGAATGTCCTAAGAACACTGCATTTTATAATGGCCATAGCACCACTAAGAGATCCTTGGAGTCTCAAATGATGGACTTGGAAGAAATTTTGTTTTTCATTTTCATTTAAAGGCATTTTCATTTAGTAAATCTAGTCCACACGTTCTCAAACTGGGGGTCGGGATCCCTGAGGGGGTTGTGAGGTTATTACATGGGGGGTTGCAAGCGTCAGCCTCCACCCCAAACCCCACTTGCCTCCAGCATGTATAATGGTGTTAAATATATTTTTAAAAGTGTTTTTAATTTATAAGTGGGTGGGGGGTCACACTCAAAGGCTTGCTATGTGAAAGAGGTCACCAGTACAAAAATTTGAGAACCACTGATTTAGTTTAATGCATTTACCAAAGGGTATCAGAAACAGGGCCGGCTCCAGGCAGCAGCGCAGCAAGCTGGTGTTTGAGGCGGCTCATGGAAGGGGGCGGCATGTCCGGGTCTTCGGCAGCAAGTCCCTCAGTCCCTCTTGGAGGGAAAGACTGGCCACCGAATTGCCGACGAATAATGAAGCGGTGATGAAACGGTAGAGCAGCTGCCAAAGTGCTGCCGATCGCAGCTTCTTCTTTTTTTTTTTTCTCTCTTTGCTGCTTGGGGCGGCAAAAAAGTTGGAGCCGGCCCTGATCAGAAATAAATACTGAGCAGGTTAGTTAAAATGAGAGGAAAACTTTCAATCTGTTAAAGATATTACATGTTACAGATATATATAGAATTTGTATGTTTATTATATCAGCCTTCTATTTTTCCCCTTAAAATGTTTGCAAGATGAAGATGATGATTGATATGATATTGAAGGATTTAATTGGGTGTCCTGGCTGTTAGTTATCTCAGACTCTGCAACATAGATAACTGTTTAAGGGATTTAATAACCAAGGGCCTAATCATGCCAAGCCTTATGCATAAGTGTAGTTCTGAGTCGTGAAGAATAAAATTGTCAGACACATAGAAAAACATAAACTGTTGAGCAATAGTAAACATGGTTTCTGTAAAGGGAAATAGTGTCTTACTAATCTATTAGAGTTCTTTGAAGGGGTCAACAAACATGTGGACAAGGGGGATCCAGTGGACATAGTATACTTAGATTTCCAGAAAGCCTTTGACAAGGTCCCTCACCAAAGGCTGTTACGTAAATTAAGTTGTCATGGGATAAAAGGGAAGGTCCTTTCATGGATTGAGAACTGGTTAAAAGATGGGGAACAAAGGGTAGGAATTAATGGTAAATTCTCAGAATGGAGAGGGGTAACTAGTGGTGTTCCCCAAGGGTCAGTCCTAGGACCAATCCTATTCAATTTATTCATAAATGATCTGGAGAAAGGGGTAAAAAGTGAGGTGGCAAAGTTTGCAGATGATACTAAACTGCTCAAGATAGTTAAGACCAAAGCAGACTGTGAAGAACTTCAAAAAGATCGCACAAAACTAAGTGATTGGGCAACAAAATGGCAAATGAAATTTAATGTGGATAAATGTAAAGTAATGCACATTGGAAAAAATAACCCCAACTATACATACAATATGATGGGGGCTAATTTAGCTACAACGAGTCAGGAAAAAGATCTTGGAGTCATTGTGGACAGTTCTCTGAAGATGTCCACGCAGTGTGCAGAAGCGGTCAAAAAAGCAAACAGGATGTTAGGAATCATTAAAAAGGGGATAGAAAATAAGACTGAGAATATATTATTGCCCTTATATAAATCCATGGCATGCCCACATTTCGAATACCGTGTACAGATGTGGTCTCCTCACCTCAAAAAAGATATACTGGCACTAGAAAAGGTTCAGAAAAGGGCAACTAAAATGATTAGGGGTTCGAAGAGGGTCCCATATGAGGAAAGATTAAAGAGGCTAGGACTCTTCAGCTTGGAAAAGAGGAGACTAAGGGGGGATATGATAGAGGTATATAAAATCATGAGTGGTGTGGAGAAAGTGGATAAGGAAAAGTTATTTACTTATTCCCATAATACAAGAACTAGGGGTCACCAAATGAAATTAATAGGCAGCAGGTTTAAAATAAATAAAAGGAAGTTCTTCTTCACACAGTCAACTTGTGGAACTCCTTACCTGAGGAGGTTGTGAAGACTAGGACTATAACAGCGTTTAGAGAACTGGATAAATTCATGGTGGTTAAGTCCATAAATGGCTATTAGCCAGGATGGGTAAGGAATGGTGTCCCTAGCCTCTGTTCGTCAGAGGATGGAGATGGATGGCAGGAGAGAGATCACTTGATCATTGCCTGTTAGGTTTACTCCCTCTGGGGCACCTGGCATTGGCCACTGTCGTTAGACAGATACTGGGCTAGAGGGACCTTTGGTCTGACCCGGTACGGCCATTCTTATGTTCTTATGTGAATAGAACACAATGCAACACCATGGCAGAGCATGGTTCACCTCTTTCTAGTGACTGGTAGCCTACTACTGCTACCAGCTAATGGCATTAGTCTATTTTCTTAAGCGGTAGAGTGTCTGTGCTGCAGTGCTGAAGGTCCAGGGACTGAACCTTCTGATGACCCATGCAAGAGTTATTACATAAGCAGAAACTACTCACATGAGTAAGGGCTGCAGAACTGGGGTCCTTATCTTGCACTGCAGTTAAAATTTTAATAACTATATGCAATCTATTTGGCTTTTCTGCATTCTTCTGTTGTCAGAGTGGCCTGTTATTGACTACTGGAATTTAGTGGAAGTACAGTTCAGGAACTATAAAGTTTGCTGCAGCATTGGAAAAGTCTGGTCCAGAAGCCTGACAGTTCCAGTTTTGAAAGACTTTCTGGTAATTAGCTTGGGTATAGAGTTAGCTGAGGAACTTTCCTTAGGAAAAGAGCTGTTCGAGTCTTGAAAGACTGAATTTAGCTTGATTCAGCCTGTACCAGCCTAAACAAAGTTTTTATTTAGCCTGTCTTGCTCTAACTCTGGGGGCTTAAAAATTTTAGCTGGGTGTTCTATTGTTATAAAGTCATGGGAATTTTTGTGTCTGTTCCTACAGGGCTTAAAATTAAAAGTATATTTTCCCTTGTATTTTCAATGCTCCGGAGTCTTTTCCTGCCTCTTCTCCCATCCATGATAATTGCATTTATGACCCCCAGTTCACACTTGTTTGATTGCTGTGTGACACTCACTCTTCAAAATGTAACCTTGATTGCTATTTTTATTTGAGAAGGAGAGAGAACTGAGCATTGAATGGACAGCTCAGTGCAAACTTCTGCACAATGGGAAGCTGCAGCAAAACAAACAAACAACATGTTAGGATGCATTCTGGATGGGATGGCAAATACTGAAAATATTATAGAATTATTTTGTAAGCCAATGGTATGCCCTTACTGGGAATACTGTATTCAGTTCTGTATCAGAGGGGTAGCCATGTTAGTCTGGATCTGTAAAAAGCAACAAAGAGTCCTGTGGCACCTTATAGACTAACAGATGTGTTGGAGTATAAGCTTTCATGGGTGAATACCCACTTCGTCAGACTCATGTATTCAGTTCTGAATACCATATCTCAACAATTATATAGCAGAAATAGAAGAGAGAAACTGAATTATTAGGACTCTTTAATTTAAAGAGAAGAGGAATAAGAGGGGATATGATAGAGATATGCAAACTAATGGAATGGTATAGAGAAGGTAACTCCTCTGTACCTGTTTTATAATATAAGAACAAAGAGACACTAAGTGAAATTGAGAGGCAGGACATTTAAATGTGGTAAAAGAGAGTACTTCTTAAAACAATGTATAATTAAACTTATAGAATTCATTGCCACTAGATGTAGTTGAGACTAAGAAACTGGTGAGGTTTTAAAAAAGTTACTCTGGTTAGGACTAAAACAAATTTTGGAAAGCATGTAAACCCACGTGCTTTAGAGTATAAATCAAACTTTAACTGAAGGAGTTTGAAAGAAAATTAACCCAGGGGCAGGCTGTTCCCTAGTTGCATGCTATAGGGTTTCTTACACTTGTGCTGAAGCATCTGATTCCAGCTACTGTCAGGAACAGGACATTGGGCTAGCTGGACCACTGTTCTGGTACTGCAATTCCTATGTTCTTAAATTAAATAGGAATCTGTATGAACAGTAAATAGAATTTTGGTCAGATTGCAACATAAATTCACAGGGACATTAAATATGAGCCTTCTTGTTTCAATACACATGATAGCCTGGCTCACTCAAATCCCCTACAGTAATTAGATGGAAATAAAGGTAACTTTTTTTTTCTTATAATTGTAAATTAATTTAAAAAAATCAGTATAAGGCAAATACTTTACATTTAAATACCATTTCCAAATAACTCCATGACAATATGAACCAAGTCTTCAAAAGTGATACTCAAATGATATTCACTCTCCTTAAAAGGGATGGATTAAATTGTCCTATGAAATTAAATAGTCAACACTTAATGTTGTCATATTACAAGTTCTCACTGAACTATTTATCTTAATATTTTAGTGCTACAAGTTCTCATTGCCAGATAGAAAAAATACACATATGTAATGATTCTGCCAGGTGTTGTGGGCAGCATCAGGGTCCAGGTTCAAATATCTATGGGTTACTCTTAAAATGCCAGAGCGCCACTGACTCACGCTCTTATCACCCCCTCCAATGGGCACCCTTAATAGGGAATACTTCTCTGCTCACAGGCACTAAGTCTGGATATAAAACAAGACAAGAGTTTATTAGGGAGCAAGGGAACACTGCATCAATTTGGGAAAGCACAGCTACAATATATATTAAGGAATAATGACCAAATATCCCCCACAGTTCTTTTAGCAGTAGTTCAACTCATTTCCTCCCAGCCAGCTGTCCAATAGGTGAATGTCCCTTTATTATATTACTTCCCCTTTCTCCCTCTGCCACACTCCACCTACAGTTTGATGTCCCCAAAGTGTCAATTGGAGGATTTCTGGTAGAAAGCTTATGCAAGGGACTCTCTCTGTGTCCATGCTTTCCCCTGTTCACAAATAGATGGTGACAGAGATGCTTCCCCTATGGAGCTTCTGTCCATTCTTTTCCCATTCACCAGTGCATACTACGAGCAAGCTTCAAATCCCGTAGAGCTTCAGGCCCTGGGGCTTACACATATAAAGCACTTGACGCTACACATTGTCTCTTGACAGAGGCTGAATATGACAGTGTGTGAATCTCCTAGCGCAATCTGAAAACACTTCTGTATCTTTCAAAACCTGCTACTTTTTTTTGATTTGACTAAATAATTTTCAGATACCTAAAGTAAGAGTGATTTATAAACATGGAATTGGCTCATGAGCAAAAGTATATGTTAATTAGCTGAAACTAATATGTGCTTTTAATCCCTCAGAAAATGCTCTTAGCACTGGATGGGAAAAATATCATTATCAAGATGCTACAGTATTCTTAGAAAGATGTACTAGTGCTAATGGGAGCCTGGGATAGTCCTATCATGGATTGGCCAAGCACAAGATAAAAAGTGTGTGTGATCTTGGTTTACATTTGGGATTACTAGGTAATCATTACTTTGGTAGCTGAGATACAGTAGCTTTAGAGGATCAAACTGAATCGTCTCTATTCACATATTGCTTTTGTCTCATTACAACAGAAACTAGACGAGCTTTGGTTTTTATGAGTGAAGATATCATTTAAGCTTGCTGACTGAGTTCTCACGTATTAGGTTATATCTCTTATTGATGATTCTCTCATATACAAGATAGTTTATTCATAAAACCAGTTTTGAAAGATTTATAGCATTGTACTTATGACTCCATCAGGAATCCATACATTGCAAGGCTTTACCCAACATGCACGCACACGGTTTTCATATGATCTTATCAGGGTAGCCGTCTACATTTATTTTATATGATTAAGTAAATGGACCTGATCATGCCATCAATTTTTAATTCATGTCATCTGTGTTTAAGCACAAGTCCTTGTTGACTTCTTTGGGAACAGATGGTACAATATGCCTATGCCATTCCGTACCCCAAAGCAACACCCTTGCACCCCCATATTTACAATGATGATATAATTATGATGTGTTTTGTACAAAGTACGCCTTGTAAGGTGTCATTCTAAAAGACTTGATCTGTTGAACATTAATATCCTATTGAATTGTATGTGCTGTCATTGTATCTAAAGTTATGAATATTGACTATGGACCAGTATTTCAAATGTGTTTGCTCCTGGGTAACACCCACAAAGTAGTTTAGATCCAGTCTAGCCAGCATATTGTGGATGAACCATTCAAGTTAATGGCCCATCAATGAACACAATGGGCCATGGGAAAAGCTGACCCCCGCCTGATGGACTTTCCTGTAAACCTTCTAGCCAGTATATGGATAATGGCTCCCGCTATGACTCATCAAAGCATGCAAGGGAATGTGACTAGATCATGCAATACTGGACTCCATCTTGTGTCTGTACTTTTCCACTAACTGTGTGGGGGCTTTTGTTTGGGATAATGAAGTTCCCTCCACATGGCAGAAGCTATAAAAGGGAGGAAGTGACATCAATTGGCCTCACTCCCTCCACAACTCAACTCCTAGAAACACCTCAGGATCAAAGAGTGAACTGGGGAAGGTGGTCCCAGGTGGGAAAGAAGGAATCCCAGTCTGTGTATGAAAGACCTGTAAACTGCTTGTACTATCATGGTGAGACCAGTGGTGAGCTGGAGCCAGTTCCCACCAGTTCGCGGGAACCGGTTGTTAAATTTAGAAGCCCTTTTAGTTCTAAATTTAACGGGACAACTGGTTCTAAAAGGGCTTTTAAATTTAACAACCTGTAAAGCTCCAGCAGCAACCCGCCCTGCCCCACCCCTGGCCCCAGTTCACCTCTGCCTCCTCCCATGAATGCGGGAAGCCTGGGAGGGCTGAGAAGGGCGGCTTTGCACAAGTGAGTGTGGGTGGGTGGGGGGAGTGAGGAGGGCTCCGGGGAAGGGCGGTGTGCCCCGGCCCCAGCTCTGGCTTCGGTCCTGGCTGGGTGGTGTGCTCCAGCCCTGGTGGCTTGGCCCACCTCTGGCCCGGCCCCAGCCAGGTGCCCCGGCCGGGCGGCGTGCCCCGACCCCGGCTCCGGTGTGGTCCGGCCCCGACCCCTGCCCCGGTGTGGCCCGACCCCGGCTCCGGTCCCAGTGGCACGGACTGGCTCTGGTCCTGGCGGCGCAGACTGGCTCCGGTCCTGGTGGCGCAGCCCAGTCCTGGCCCAGCTGCGGCCCCGGGCCTGACTCCAGCTGGCCGGGTAGAGTGGCTCTGGCCCGGCCCTGACTCTGGCCGGGCACCCCTAGCCGAACGGCACTGGCCTGGCCCAGCACCCCCGGTCCGGCCTCCAGTGCGGTAAGGTGGCAGGGAACGGGTGTTGGAAGAGGGCAGGGGAGTTTGGAGGTGGGTGGATAGGGGTTGGGGCGGTCAGAGGGCAGGGAACAGGGGGATTGAATGAGGGCAGGGGTCCTGAGGGCCATCAGGAATGAGAGGAGAGATTGTAGGGGTGGCAGGGGGAAGTCAGGGGACAGGGAAAGGGAGTGGATGGGGCAGGGGTCCGGGGGGGGCCACGACACCCTCATGGGGTGAGGAGGAGGGAACCGGTTGTTAATTTTTTGGCAGCTCATCACTGGGTGAGACACTGCTTGATTCAAATCCTATCTAGTATATAGAACTTAGATTGTGATTTTGTTTATTTCTTAGGTAACCAACTTTGACCTGTACGCTATGACTTATAATAACTTAAAATCTATCATTTCTGTAGTTAATACATCTTTTATATTGTTAACTAAAACAGTGTGGTGTTTGAAGTGCAAAGGGAAATCTGCTCAGGAACATGGGCTGGTGCATTATCCTCTACATATTGAGGGAGGGGCAGACTGGGAAAAACTTACACTGGTCAGGCTTTTGACTAGGGCAAGATGGTACAGCTCTGGGGTCGTAGGCTGAGGAGTTGTGGGAGGGTGGGGGGACTGGCTGGAGCATCTCTATTGTTAGTTCATGAGTGGCTAAGAGAAGTATTCATATAATTGCATCTGGGTGGGTCCCTGCTTGTGTATGGCTGTGTAAGTGCAAGACCTGGATAAGATTGCAGCTTGCCATAGCTTGAGAGGGGGCACAGACTGGTATGCCAGTGTCAGGGGTACCCCAGTTCCGGGTTACACCCCGGAGAAGTCCATCACAATGGCCCAGTTTGAAACTTTGCCACCCATTGAAATCCAGCATTATCTTATTCTGCTCTGCAATTTCAAAAATCTTTCAGTTGTAATTGGTATTTAATATTTTACTACATGTGTAATTCACTGAGGGTAAAAAAGGAGATGCACGTGATAACAATTTAGAGCATGCATCTGAAGGGCTCGATTCAAATACCTTTCTTCACACTGAATAGTATCTTACCTCTCTAGTAGTCTTATTCATTTCAGTGGGGCTAGTTGCAAAGTAAGATGCTACTCAGTGAGGAAACTGAACAGCAACAGAGATCAGGCATGTTTGGATCTGGACGTTTGAATCAGGAACATCATTGAGTATCTAAATAAAGGATTTAATTAGCTTCTGCAGTAATTCTTGCACCTTGGTTTTTCCTTTTTAAATGAACAAATCAGATTGCTCTGTGGGAGCAAGAGGGGGGAAAATACAAAAACACTTGTTTGTGTTGGTATTTAAGAAGAGATCAGATAGACACTAGTGGCTTCTGTACAAAAAGATGATGCTAGAACTTCCACCTGTTTATTGAATAGTCCATAACAGCTCCTTTAGAAACATTTCAGAGATGATATTTCCTCCTGAACAAAGACTTTGCCAGGCAAAATCAGCCTACAGTGCATTTTAATGACTGAAATTGGGGGTTTATAATGGGCAAAGCCTGGCCCTTAACTAGATTTTCTAAAAGGGAGTTTCTCATTCCACTTCTAGTTCTTTGGGGAGGAATCAGACCGAGAATAAAAACTTAATGTTCTGTCTTACAGAAGGTGATAATCACCATTGTTTTGATAACATTGCAAACTACAATAGGTGAATGTAAGGGACTTTCATTTGCAAATAATGCTGGAGATTTTAAGGAGTAACAGTCCTCCCTGGTGACTTATGTTGACAATGGCTTTTTGATCCTAAGAGTGAAGGAAACCTACTGTGAAAGACCCAGGCCAGTTGGGTACAACAAAGTAGTCATAGGCGGATATACTGGCACTGGATTAGCAGTTTTCTGTTTCCTGACTGACCAGAGCAGGGGCTGCTCCAGACTAATGAGAACACCTGACTCCAATTAACCTGCAAAGAGTCAGGTGAGGCCATTAAGGTAATGTGAACACCTGACTCTAATTAAGGCCCCTTTGATACTATAAAAGGGTTCACTTCAGTTAGGCTGGGAGGAGCCAGAGGAGAGGAATGGCTGGTCAATGAAGACACCCTCAAGCCATCAGTAAGGGAGCCCTAAGGTAAGGGTGAAGGGATAACTCAGTGGTTTGAGCATTGGCTTGCTAAGTGCAGGGATGTGAGCCCCCTCCTTGAGGGGGCCATTTAGGGATATGGGGCAAAAATATATTGGATTATTTAGTTGGGGAGTGGTCCTGCTTTGAGCAGGGGGTTGGACTAGGTGATCTCCTGAGGTCCTTTCCAACCCTGATATTCTATGATTCTAAGAGAGAAGCTGGAGAGCTGTGGGGAAGTGGCCCAGGGAAATGTAGCAACTCTGGCAGTGACAGGTCGGCTGCCAACAGCTGCTGCCATTAGGGTCCCTGGGCCAGAACCCGGAGTAGAGGGTGGGCCTGGGTTTCCCCTCACCAACCTGCCACTACAGAAACATCTCCTGGGAAGGGAAGACAGGCCCCTGTCAGGACAGGAGGCTAAACTGTTCTGAGATAAGCCCTAGGGACAACAGAGACTGTGTGGGAGTTCTCTCACCAACCTCCTTGCTGGTTTATGATGAAAAGGGCTCAGTAGACTGTAACCCTGGCCCTAGAGAGAGAAGGGCTGCGTGGAGGATCGCAGTGAGTCACTGAGGCTAGCATAAACCCTCTAGAAGCATGGGACCCACAGGGACAAGGTCAGACCTCTGCCACACTACATTCCAGGGAATTGCTGTTCTCCTTCTTGGCCTTTTGACAAAGTTGTGTAGTAGCTTATCAGTTTAATGTCTAATTTACCCTCTGTCTGGCCCTGGCAGCAGATGGATTAGATGACTTAATGGGCCTTTTCTTCACTGACTCCTATGATTGATTTCTGCAAAGTGAGCTGAGTAGACTGCTAGTTAAAAGTAGGGAAAAAAACCACTGTAGTTCTTACTACCTCTCATCCCATCTTTATAAATTAGTTGTCCATCCAGACAAACAAAGGACTTTGATCACATTTTCTATCTAGCATTAAATTACTTAATTTCAAATTATTTTCAATCAAATGGCTCAACTATATTATCTTGACAAATCAGTTCTGCCTGAAAGAAGAATTTCCCAAAGGGAGAAATTAGTTCCTGAGTGAGGAGGCTGCATAAGGCCTATGCACTTCTTACATCTCACTTAAGCCCTATAATTACAACAAATGGTTAAGCAGTGGACAGACCTTGGGCAAGATCCTCTATGCAGGGGTGAATTTTCCCCAAAAGCAAATTGTTTCCATACTCTGACATACACACACACCCAATGCTTGAGGTTTGGTATTGTACCTCTGGGAGGCGAAGCATAGAACTTGCAGCCTGGAGGGAAGGCAAAGTTGTCTTTAAGTCACGTTTGTGTGTGCCATATTCTGGGCTCCTCCAGTGGCCAGTGTAGCCTCTGGCATAACTTAGGAAGCTACCCTAATATAGTGCAGCCTCCGTAGACTATGCTATGGACAGAAGCAACATCAAAATGCCTGCAGCAGTATTCACTATGGACACATCTGGGGAACAACCCCCTACACCAGGGGACTGGAAGTAGACTTGTAGGGCAAATAATATAAACCCTCTCCCTCCCCCTTGGGTTGTTGGCTACTCGTGTTATTAACAGGTTTCAGGCTGCTTCAGAGTACACTGGGGGACTGATCCAGCACACAGACAGCCCAGGATCAGTGATGTGCAAATGGTGCTAAAAACTACCCCAGGTTGTGCTATAAACTCTTTGGCTGCAGTCAAAGGGGCACTCTGAAAACACACACAAAATCAAAGTGTATTGCTGATGTGAGGTTAAAGTTTACATGTTCAATATAACAATGGAGCAGAATAACAACTTGTGCAACCCCAGGGATCTGGTAAGCAAGGATATGTCTCAGGGGCAAAGGTTAATGCATTAAAAGCAGTAAACATGACCTGAATAGATAGGCATTGTGACAAGGTCAGGAAATGGTCCTGTGTGGCTGGAACTTATTTTTGTGATGAGTTCTGAACTGATTTCTGTCTAGAACTAGTTGGATAATATCCCTTGTAGAATTTTGTCAACAATCTTGTAATATATTGTTTTTCAATTTAACTAGATTCAATATTAAATAAACACACAATCTTTGCTCTGGGTTCTAGCCACCTTTTTGCACGAGTTAAAACGAAAATCTGAACCAATGTAAATGCCAGTAGCTCTCATACCCCTTTACTAAACGACCACTTCCTCTCTATGCTATAGGTAAAAACTGAGGTTGTAAGGTCTTATCTGATTCACAAAGGATGGTCCAGTGGTCGAGGGGATCACTGGAGGCCTGAGTTCTATTCCTTATTCTGTCCAGGACTTCCTGTGTGAATGTGAGCAAGTCCTCTGGTTTCTTTGTGCCTCAGTTCCCCATTTGTAAAATGGAGATAATACCTCACATGGGTGTTGTGGGAGCAAATACATTAAAAGACCATGAAATTCATAGATACAGTGATTACTGAGGGGCATATAAGTATTTACGCTAAATAAGCACTCCAGACAGGAGAGAAGACAGATGGCAAAATCTGAATGAGGGAACATATGAAAATTCAGCAGCCACTTTAGTCCAGGCTCAAAAACTCTGACCCTCCTTTATCCCCTCCATTAGCTCCATTTTAAATGTCAGGATCCCCCTTTTCCTGGATGAAGAATTCAGGAACCTTTTGGGAAGTTATCCACAAATTGTTTGATAGGATTTTATAATCTTTTATCCTGAGGCACAATATAGTGGCTCCTAATTGCCCTTTGCTCCAGTTTCATTCTCACAGGTCACTTTGGTTGCAAGAAGTGAGAACCCTAGAAGCCTCTTGATGAATTTGAACAACTGCAATATTGAATCCTCATGAGCTGACTATTCAGGAGGCAAAGAAACAGTTATTCGCCTCCATGCTACTGACGAAGTCCTGGGCTGGTGGTATCCTGAGACCACTACCTAGCATGCTGATTGTCTCATTGTTCCCTTGTACTCCTCCATTGTTCTGTCTGAATTCATCTGTTGTCTCTTGTCTTATACTAAGATTGTATGATCTTTGCAGCAGGGGCTGTCTTTTTGTTCTGTGTTTGTGCAGCGCCTAGCACAATGGGGTCCTGGTTTGACTGGGGCTTCTAGGGGTTATGATGATACAAATAATAAGTAATCAGCTGAATCATCAACAGATGAGAATGACAGCGCCGGCCCATCTCAACTAATTTCTTTTTTCCCCAACAGGACAGTTTTTACCATCTTTAATACCATCTAAGACACTGTCAAACAAGGGATTTTTCTTCTAAAATCTCTTTCCAGATAAAGGGAAAGAGAACAAGGGACGTTGTTAAAATGAAAGTCTTATTTAATAGTTTACATTTCAAATGCTGTTTTTTCCTTCAACTTTAATAAAAGGTTGAAAGGGTTTTTAATGGTGTGCTTGCCATGGTATTAGCAGGCAGAGATCTCTGTATACCCAAAACCCCAGACCTTGTTTAATGTTGGACAGTGACTGGGTTATGTTAACTCCTTTAGATCATATATTTCATCTAAATTGATATCCCACACAACATCTGATATATTCAGCTGATGCAAAGCTCAGTTTTTTAAAAATTCCGTTCTTCTCTTGTAACTCAAAGGGATCTATCATTGAAAATATTGTAAAATCACTTAAAATATTTTATAGTAATTGTTATATTTTGTTACATTTGCCATTATATTAAGATTATTTGGTTTTATAGAGTCTGGGTATAAATATTTTCTTAGTTCTTATTTACTTTGAAAAATACATTTTACGCATGAACCAAGTCACTTCTTTCTACAGTGATAATCAAACAGCTCGGTGGTTGGGTGTTTTTTTCCCCAGATTTTTCTTCTATCAACAGCCGGATAACTGTGAAAGACAAGGTTTTTTTTTTTTTTTTTTTTTGTAGGTTAACTCAGAGTTTCACCAATTCTGACTTGGGAAGAGTCAGTTCATGTCCTCCAGCACAATCTGTAGCTAAAATATAGATATCTTTAGGCATTATTCACCATGAATAACACCAGCAGCCAAATCTGTGATCAGCTCCTATCAGGGATCTGACATTACTTTCCATGCGACTGCTAAAGTAGTCTTAGTTCTTTGAAATAATGAAAATGTAATTACTATTGTCTTGCCTCCTTCTTCCTTAAAATTACAAGAATAGCATCAACTGAAACAACTTCCCCTAATCTAACTTTATATTTGCAGCCTTTAATAATTAAAGTAGTGTGGTCTTTTTAGGTACAACTTTAAACCTAAGGCTTTGATTACCCACTGCAAGGCTTGGATGCAATGGAGGGGCAAGAGAGACTACCAGAGAGCTGATGGTGGGTCCTTGGTTCTTGTCCACCTGTCCCCAGGGTAAATTAAAGCTGCAGGGAGGCAGCTCTAACTTATGCCATTCAAGACCGGCTCTAAGCACCAGCAAAGCAAGCACGTGCTTGGGGAGGCACATTTCTGGCCATCCTTTTTTGCATGGGGTGGCAGAAAACCTAGAGCCGGCCCTGCCAGCGAGCCACTGCCACAGAGGCAGGTGGAGGGACCGGGCCTGGAGCCACTCCCGAGAAGAAGGGATGCAGCGCTTGGCACGGGGCTGAGCCTCTTTTTCCCCCCCCCCCCCCCCGCCCAGCCCTGCTGAGCCAGACTTTGCTGCAAACCACTGGCCTGGTGCACAGAGCTGCCCCCAGACTCGGGAATGACCTGTCCAAAGCTGTTTTTTTTTCCCCCCACACCAGGCCAACTTGCCTGGGCCTGGGCCAGCACTGGGACCCGGGCGTCTTGGCACCAGCCCACCACTGCGGTCTGGGTGCTCTCCCTGCTCCCCAGCTGTTCTGGCACTGTGGCACTCAGCTCTGCCCTGGGGGCACCTCAGGGCTCCATGCCAGTGGAGTTTGGCTGGAGGTGCATGGCCAAGGTACCCTTTTGTGGGTCTTAAATGAGCAACTTCAGGGGCCTGGCTATGGATTCCCCTGGACCAGTCGCTCCTTCCCTCCAGTTAGGTGCCAGAGGACTAGAGAAAGGTATGACATTTGCCATCTTTAGGAAGGGGACCAATGAAGCACCAGGGCACTATAGGCCAGTCAGCCCAACTTTGATCCCTGGAAAGGAACTGGAACAAATTACTAAACAATGCATTTGTAAGCCCCTGGTGGATGATGACTAGTCAGCATAGATTTGCCAAACCAGCTGAATTTCCTTCTTTGGCAGGGTCACTTGCTGAAAGGATGGGGGAAGCAGCAGCTGGGCCATCTCTCCACTTTTGCCAGGCTTTGGTGGCTCCAAGGGGAGGAGTAGAGGCTCCTTTGCTGGGGGGCTGGTGTTAATGAGTACACTAGGAGGAAATTGTTTTATTTCATTAACTACAAATTCTGTTCATTTTTTTTTTATTTTAAACAGTAAAACCAACAACAACAAAACCATTGCAAAGTGCAAACGTGTAAAAGCCGAAAAAAAGGGGGGGGGCACTGCTAAAATGTTTTTTGCTTGGGGCCGCAAAAAACCTAGAGCCGTCCCTGATGCCACTGATATTAGGTTCCTCATTCTGCCAAGTCTCTCTTGCTTCTCCCCGTCTCTCTCCATTCTCTTCCTCAGCTTCTTCTTGCCCTGGCCTTCCCTTACACCTGGTGGAGATCCAGTGAAGGTGGTAACAGATTTGGGCAGAGGAGCTAAGGCATGAAATAGACATCAGTTTTACCCAATCAGCGATTCCTCCTAACTAGGATGACCAGATGTCCCTATTCTATAGGGGCAGTCCCGATATTTGGGGCTTTTTCTTCTATAGGTGCCTATTTTTCACACTTGCTGTCTGGTCACCCTACCTCCAACAGCGGAGGAATCACCAACTCTTTTAGATGCCAAGTGGACTTGATGCACCAGAGAATCTGGCCCTTAAAGTTTTTAAAGCAAGTACTATCTCAGCTTTGAAAAAAGTTTTAGAGTGCAGACTGCCTACATCATAGGCTGTCCATACTGTATACAGAATCAGTATGACTGAAACTGAGATGTGACATAAGTTTGTAAGGGCAACATTTAAGTTAGGAAAATATCTGACATTAAATCTGATAAGGATAAAACATTAAAATAAGTTTATTAACTACAGGAAGATAGATTTTAAGTGATTATAAGCAGTAGGCATAAAGGTAAGAGATAGCTACTTTAAGAAATAAAAACAGAAACAAGAATTCTAAATCCTAAACTTTTAGTCTAAGCAAGTGTTGATTCAAACAGCTTTTCTTACCGTAACAGATGGTACAAGCAGGGGACAGTTCCTCAGTACACAAGCTGGGACTACCTTCCAGTATGGGCCAAACTTCCCTAGTTCAAAGCCTTTGTCTTCCAAGTGTTGAGACGGGGGGAGGCTAAATGTCCCTGTATCTCTTTTTATACCTTCTTCCAACTTGCTAGAAAGATCCTTGCTGTGATGTGTGTTAGTCTACCCCCATGGTAGTGGATTGTGTGTTGATGAGTCGTCAATATAATCTGGCTATTGATGGCTACTTCTTTGTTGCAACTGAAAGGCTGGTTGTGGGGGTTCACAACCTCACAACATATTTCAGTAACACATATAGCAATACTTCATAGCATCACTTAGAATGGTAGTACATACAGTTCAACAAGATATTAATTTTTAGCAGATAAAGACTTTTAAAATGATACCTCATAAGATATACTTTGTACAAAACATATCATAATATCACAGTGGTGAATATGGGGGCTCCAGGATTCCACTTTGAGGTACAGCGTGTCACAGTTTAGATACCTAAAAATGCATCTGGGTACCTTAATCTACCATGTAAAAGCCACTGCCACCTAACTATACATATCTAAGTCCCCTCTGTGCCTAATTTTCTGCTCATCAGCATTGTCAAACCCATCTAAACACTAAAGCCATCCCACAGCCAAAGAGCTGTGCAGAGCCCTAGAGCAAGTTGAAACCCTGGAGGCCCCAAAACATCATTTTCTAACTAAAAAGGGGAAATTCCTATCTTGCCAGTGGCGCAGATCCAATAAGCAGGCTCTGAGAAGCCTAACTCTGGTTACCTGCTGGCCTTTGCATCAGGAGCGCTGGATGCAGGCCACCTATAGGAGGAGAGAAGCTGAGTACCTGCAGAAAAGACATAAAGAGTAAGTGTGAGCAAGAGAGACAGACTTTTTCAAGGAGACAGATAAGGTGGTAGGTAAGCTGGTAAGGTATGAGAAATGGTTATAAGGACACAGAGTGCAGGCCAGGGACATTTGGGGTAGCCAAACAGAGTGGGGAAGGGGAACCACAGATAGTTAGGGTTAGGAGAGTATCCCTGGAAAGCAAGAGGGCTAGGGAGTGAGGAGGGTCACTAGTGGTTGGACGTGGGAAAGTGGGAGGTAGCTGGGCTGCTGGGCAGGGATGGAAGAAGCAGGGACGGCTCCAGGCCCCAGCACGCCAAGCATGTGCTTGGGGTGGCAAGCCTCAGGGGGCACTCTGCCGGTCGCCAGGAGGGTGGCAGGTGGTTCCGGTGGACCTCCCGCAGGCGTGCCTGCAGAGGGTCCGCTGGTCCCACGGCTTCAGTGGAGCCTGCGGGAGGTCCACCGGAGCCGCAGGACCGGCGAGTGGCAGAGCGCCCCCTCCCCCTCTCCCCCCCTGCCCCCGGGGCGGCATGATGCCATGCTTGGGGCGGCAAAATGTCTAGAGCCGCCCCTGGGAAGAGGCCAGACAGCAGGTAGCAACATGATCAACATCTTTGTGGTTCAGACACTCCCACTGTTACAGGAGGAATATTAGAGGCAGAGGGAGAGGACAGGGGAGCCCCAGCTGAAGGGTCTGCACAGCTGCCCACATACCCATGCCCACAATTACCGCCCTGCAACAGTTTCCTGGTGATCCCAGAGTGAGTGTGCATCCAGCAGCACAGACTCAGCCAAGGTGCTACCCAGAACCTGTGCAATATCTCCAGGGAAACCTCAGTGCTATGACCCACAGGAGACATGCAATACCAGGGCTGGCATGGATCAGTACCACTGTGGCTTCTGAATCATTTCAGAGGGTCATCAAGTTGACCATTGAATCTGCCCATCCACTGCCTCTGGTAAAAATTGATATTTATGATTAAATTTTTTTTGTTATGAATTGAACCATTTTTAATCAAATGGTCACATGATCAACAAACAGTATTCATAACCATCATCATTATCTTTTAATCCAGATGCATATGGTAGCCAGAATGATCTGATTTATCAAGAGGGCCCAGTGCTTGGACAAGGTGAACTCCTGGACAAAGAACAGCTGGCTGAAGCTGAACCTGACACTGAAGCACACTGCAGTGGTGCTGTGGTCCATGGATGGGCAGTGGCACTTGTGACAGTTGCAGCCCATGGAGCTAACTTAGCTTTTTATTTTATTTGCTATCAATTGGCAATCAATACAATTATTAATCATTAAAGAATCAGACTACACAGTTCTGTCCATGGCATTGTCATATGGATAATGTGACCACTCACCAACAAAGTGCACAGGTTCTGTACATGCATTGTACGCTCCTCCTGTATCTGGCATACTGTTCACATTCACTGCTTTTCCTCAGCTGTAATTATTAAGTGTCCAACTCCCCTTCACCCATCACTGTGATGACAGAGAGGCTGGCACCCTCAAGTGTTCCAGGAGCTGCTCTGTTCCCTTCCTGAGCAGAGCAGCTGTGTTGGCCAGGAGACGATATAGGCCCAGGGGTCATGGGCTGCCATCAGATACAGGGCATTCCTGATTTCTTCAGGCATTTGGTTTAGGGTAACTTCTGGGAGGCTGTCCAGAGGCTGTGGTC
The DNA here is from genome assembly GCF_020497125.1 of Mauremys mutica. Lineage (NCBI taxonomy): Eukaryota > Metazoa > Chordata > Testudines > Geoemydidae > Mauremys > Mauremys mutica. The sequence goes on from NC_059072.1 coordinate 322,956,862, forward strand.
TGGCACCACATTGAGCCTGCAGAAGAAGGTTATGGCATTGAATGTATTTGCTATGTGTGGAACTGCTGCTTTGCTCACCCCACTGTCCTGGGTTCCCCATGGCTGCTCCTCCCTTCTCCTTCCCTGTGAGATCACATGTCCAGCCTCTGTCTTTTGATGGGCTGCTCAAATTACCATTGTTCTGTCTGGTACTTGTTTGTGCAGAGTCTGGAACCAGTTGTGCTGGCTGTGCCATGTCCACAGCGCCATTCTGGTGTGCGGGTCTCCGAAGGGAGATGGGTCTGTCTTTTATCCTTCATCTGCATTTCACTAGACAGTGTTGTGTCCTTGTGCTTTCAACAGAAGCAGCTCCTTGGTGTTGATCTTGACAAGGACAAACTTTTTGGCCAGATACCAGTGTGTGTGTGGCTTCCCTATGCCTCTTCTCTTCAAGGCTGCCATGCTTGGGTCTCCGTGTCTCCTGCTTGGCTTAGGCAGCTCCCTGCTCAGTTTGCTGGCTTCTGAAAATCCCTTCCTTGGGCATTTAACTGTCCCTTAGCTCAGGCAGTACTTCCATAAGACAGTAAACCACATAGGGGTTACTCACTGCAACTCTGAGCAATGCCTAAATACCTTTGAAATATGCCTGCACATTAGTAACTTTGCTTGCACTATTTCATACCTGAGCATAGAGGTGCATATTTAACTTAACTTGTTTGAACTCAGTTAGAAACAGGGACGGCTGTAACTTCTTTGCTGCCTCAAGCAAAAAAAAAAAAAAAAAAAAAAAAAGCACCACCCTGCTGAACCAAGTATCAAGGATACACATAAAACTACTTTTTTGTGATTGCAGTGAGATTCAAATCAGGTAATAGAAGAGTTCTATAAAATGCATAAACAAGCAAAATTATAGCAAGACACTTTACATGCAAGGTTCAGGAATATTTCAAAACTTTAAATTAATGTTCCCAGGACTGACTATATCAGAAATGCAGCTTCGAAATTAAAATGTTAGGATTTTAATATAGTGCAGTAGTGCTCTCTGGTGGTGACATAGCAAAATCTTGGTTATTCAGTCAAAATGTGATCAACAAATGGCGCTGATTCAGTTCTGTTTCTAAGTCAAAGACAATATACAATTAAAATGTAAGATACCCCCTGAATTACTAAATACACTGGACTGTTGATAATGGGAGGGTGCTCAAACTAGAGGTCAATATAATTCACTGTTTTTAAAAAGTATTAGTAGTTGTAATTTTTAAAACCAGTGAATTTTATTGACCTCTAATTTGAGCATCATCCCATTTTATATATATACTCCACACACACACTGCTTAACAGGACTGAACTACCTAATTATAAAAAGGGAAAGGGTTTGTGTAAGTACCCCCAATGTTCTGTAGTTATATAAGCATAATTTTCATAAGCATAAGAACACCTAAATGGGTAACTTGCTTTCGGGGAGGTCAACTTCAGGAAAATGAAAACTTCCACTAAGACAAGTTAGTTATAGTTTACACCCTTAAGGTCTGCACTTGCTCAGTTAACTGCTCAAATACCTCAAAGACTCTGAATAAAAAGTGTGATCTTTGCAGAGACCAGGGGACAATATCATCCCATAAACTGATATACAGGAAAACAAAGCAAATTATTTTTGGAACAAGTTTTAAATTATTATTTGTAGAACAGTAGTTCCTACAGGTTACAGCTGAGATCAGGACCCCATATATGTTAAGCTTTATCCAAATAGAAAGTAATAAATGTTCCTTGCCCCAAATTGCTTTCAGGGTATGTCTAAACTGCAAACCTATCCTCACTGGGTTGGTGGTGCGTGGCCTCACCAGGAGTGCTCCCACCGATGTAAGCTCCCAGTCTCTAAGCTCCTCTGGCTGCTCCCGGCCAGGAGCCTGGCTGCCCCAGAGACAGATGGGAAGCTGCCCATGGTTTCTTCCCACATCCCATTGCCCGCCAGGACCAGGCAGGGGAAGCCACCCAGGGCTTCTTGCCCACCCTTCCCCCTGTTCCCCAATGGCAGTGGGGACTAGGGTGATCAGACAGCAAGTGTAACAAATTGGGACGGAGGCTGGAGGGTAATAGGACCCTATGTAAGACAAAGCCCCAAATATCAGGACTATCCCTAAAAAATTGAGACATCTGGTCACCCTAGTGGGAGCATTCTTGTCAATGTCACAGCTCTTTCCGTGAAATTGACAAGACAGCTGATGTAAGGGACACGGTGTCTACACAGACACTGCATCACCCTAACTACACTGACATAAGCCTTACGCCTCGCGTGGTGCCAGAGTTATGTTTGTCTAATAGGGAGAAAGGCTGTAGTGTAGACACTGATGTAATTGACCTGTGTAGTATAGACCAACCCTCAGTCTAAATAGACAAGACAGAAAGAGAGTGAGATTGGAGAAGTATTACTATTATCCCCATTTGATAGATGGCAACTGAGGTACAGAGACCTCAGTTTGGCAGAGCTCTTAAGCACATGTTAATTCCATCCCTGCTCAGGAAAGCACCTTCTTACGTGTTTTGCTGAATAGAGATGGAATCAAGTATGTGTTTAAGTGCCTCTTTGAATCAGATCTTCATGACTTGCCTATGCTCGCACAGAAAGTCTGTGATGCAGCTGGAATTGAACCTGATTCCAAGCCTAGCGCCACAACCAAAAGATCATTCTAACTCTTAATTTGAAAGTACTAATCTAAGGAGAACGAGTCATTCTGGAACAAATGCCCCCCTCCTTTACACAGCATAAATGGAATAAGAGAATAAATAACTGAACAGGGGCTGGAAAAGCCACCCACAAGGAAATACAGCACTATGCCACACAGCACCAAAACCACATCTTTGGAGCACTGCATGAGAAAAGGAACTGCTATTCAGAAGGGGAAGTTGTCAAGTCAGCCTCGGTGTCTGCTACATGTTCCTTTGCCCAAGTGCCATTATTTGAGTCAATATTTGCAGAACAAGTTAATGTTGGCTGAGCATTAACGTGAAATAAATGTCTCACACAGTGATGTCTGCCAATATTTAACAAGAGGTTCCTACAAATATTTCTCCTTAGCCTCTCATTAACCCCATTTACCAGGGCCCATGTATCTGCAGACAGGAGGGATGAGGGAATGAGGTACTTGTTCATTTGTTTTCCCATTTTCTCATAATCAAGCAGAGAGACTGCGAAAACTTACATTTAATTGTATTTTTTTGGAAGTGTTTATAATTTATTCCTGAAACCTATTCTGAGGTCATTGGTAGTACAGCAGCGTATTCATTTGCTATAACCTAAAGTGTGTGTGTTTGCTGAGGGCAGAAGTTAAGCCTTTGCAAATAAACTCTTATTCTGGGAAACATTTTCTTTAAAATGGTTATTTTTAGGAGCCATGGGATAAGACATCTCTGGCAGTGGTAATTTAGTAGTGTCCAAGGAGGGGATGAACTAGGGTGACCAGACAGCAAGTGTGAAAAATCGGGACGGGGAAGTAATAGGAACCTATATAAGAAAAAGACCCAAAAATCGGGACTGTCCCTATAAAATCGGGACATCTGGTCACCCTAGGATGAACTCTCAGAGGCAGAGGAATCCCTCCAGTCCGTTCTTTGATTTGGTAGCATAATGTTATCAAGGGGCTCTGAGAAATCCACTCCAGCTCATAACTAGGCCTATTAAACTGACTGAAGCAGTCACATGTTCAGTCATTGGTGAAGAACCATGGGAACAAGACAAATGAGTCAACCATTATGTAACTTTAGAGAGGCAGCATGGACTAGTGGACTGAATGAGACAGTAAGGATGTCGCTTTGACTCTGTATGGCCTTGGGCAAGTCGCTCAACTTCTTCAGTGTTTTCCCATTGATAAAACCGTGATAATATTTATATACCTACCTACCAAGGGTGCTGTGAGGATTAGTTAGTAATTGTTGGAAAAATACAAATCACGATACACATCCTAAATATTATTTGTACTCATTAAAAGAAATGTTCGGCACAGTGAGAAATTGCACTTTACAAATTAACTAGGAAAACCAATGAATGTCTAGATTGGTTTATATTACTTAGCTGATAAGTTTGAAGGAACTGCCTCTTCAAGTCCAGTCCACTGTTGCTCTACAAAGGTACCAAGCATCCTCCCATTTCCTCATATTGTGCTGATACAAAAGACCATCTGCAAGTTCAAAGCCTCTGTGCATGGCTAAATGTTATTGCTTTGTGTCTCTGAATTAAGCTATGGCTATTGGCTCATTCACATCTCCCCCCTCACACACAGTGCTCTTGCATAGTATCACCATGGTATTGTTTCAAAAGGAATTTGTGTGTTTCTTTGTGGACTGATTAAAATCCTGATGCAAAGGTCACACTTCCATATTGTGAACCAGCCTTGTCAATGGAGCTATGCTGATTTACACCAGCTGACAATCTGACCCTGTGAATTGAGAAGAAAATATTCAGGGCATGGCCTGAACAACACGAATGGATGAATTTGTTTCATTCATTTACCCAAAAGTTATAGGAAGACCCAAAATGAAGAGAGATTTGACTTTTCTCTCTATTGCCACAGGGTGGCCACCTAACCACACTAATCTGTGTTGTTAGTAACACACTGAATAGCTCTTTTCTTCTCAATTTAGATGAAAGGCACTTCACCTATTCTAAATCTTTCCATATAAAGTATCAGATTTCACACAATTCTGTAACAGTGTCTAAATATTCAGATAATTCCACAAAATTATTAATATTCATTATCTGTATGCATTCCTACAGTAGCATTATTAAAAAGCTGCTGTAATCAAGGAGTTGAAATATGAATGGAAATGGAAATTATATGAAGGAAAAATCTCACACAAATTCTAACATTCCACTCATTGTCTTCCCTTAAAAAAATGACTGAATCTACTTTAGAGGATTCATGACATTTTGTTAGTGATTGGTATAAATGCATCCTTTTAATTAGATCTGCTATTGGTTGTTAACACTAATCCATATAAAAATAAATATAATTATTGATCAGTAATTCTGAAATGACATTTAGCTAATTTAACTGGCTTCCTTGGTTGGGCTAAGCTGTTTAGGGCAGGACTATAGTGGACCCATCTTTAAACCTCCTTTGGGTATGTCTACAGTGCACATTAAGCCTGGGGTCTAACTCAGGTTTGAGCCCAAGTCCCTGTTCCGTCCACACACAAACCAGCCTGCCTTGGGTCAGGAAGCACCTGAGTCCTGCTGTGATTTTGGTCCAAGCCCTCATATTTTGCAGTGTAGTTGCCGGTCATGATGCAGACTTGAATCAGAAGGTCTGTATAGTGCAGTATGGATGCATTAGTACTGCCCTGAGACCTATGTTCATCAACTATAAACCCAGGTTCAATGCAGTGTGGATGCTGAAGCCTGGGTCCCACAGACCCACACTTAGTATTCAGTGTAGATGTAACCTGTGTGGTTTCCCAATCCCAATTCACAACTCCTAGTAGCTATGGGGCTCTTCCAGCAGCCAGGGATTGCCAGAGCACAGTGGCAAACATGCCCTCTTGTCTTGTGACTATGACCTGCTAGACTGGGGGCCAGAAGGTGGCTTAGAACTGGACCACCAGTGCCATCAACATTGAGGAGTTGATGCACTAGGGCGTTCCTGCCCATGACACATCACGAAAGACGTAATCTGGCCAGGGAGCCTGGCCCATAGGGGAGGATGGGGACTTGAGGCAACAAAGCTACAGCTCTCATAAGGCATTGTGGTGGCATTTCTGAATTGAAATGTTTCAGTTTTGGGGCAAAACATTTTTATTTAAAAAGAACTTTTTCCCCCCATGGAAAGCAAATACTTTTCACAAAACATTTTGTTTAGTCAAAATTCCAGTTTTCCACTGAAAACCAGTTTCAGTGGAATTTTTTTGTTCAGCTCTACTCATAAGGTTTGTAGAATCAATTCAGATAAATATTCAAAATTTGGCTACTAAACACAAACTTTTCTGGACTGATTTAGACCCCTGGAGCTGCAACACTGCACTGACACTATCATTAGAATGAGCTTTCTAATTACGGTGTTTCCTTTAATGTGCCCTTCACAGTGGCATCTAACTACCTTTCAAAGGCCTGTTTGTCACAAATTCACCAAGTAAGTCCTATTTAGTATCTATAGGTCATGCTTTAAAAACTCAGATGACAGCAATCCAGGAAAGGATAATCATTCAAAAAGATGAGTCCACGAACTGGAATATTTACTAAAACAGCAGGGGATAACAATAGGATTTAGAAATGTTGGAAATTCAAAGGCTCTTTTTGAAGAGGGCTTGTGGTAATATAAACTTCAGCCTGCATATTCCTAAGAAATGGCATTCTTGGGAATGACAAGCCATGCATGTGTGGTCTGAGAGAAGGCAGATTGAATCACACCCCGAGAGTAATAGTTGTACTGTAACTAAACTTACTGTGCTATCTTACTGACCCCTTTTTCAGGAGGAGGGCTGCATTTAAGGCTCTAAACTATATTTTATCTGTCTGTTTTCTGTGTAGTCGAACATGGCATCAACGGCCTGATCTTCACAAAATGAGGCCCAAGGACAGCATCTACTTTTGCATATGTCTTACCACACCTCACACATGTATCACAAAGCATGCTGGCTATGTGCCTGTGCAAATCCCCCATTAGTACCCCACATTTAAGGTTTCACACAATAGTAGTTAATTTGTTTTAGAAAAAGGTGTTACGGATTTGGAGATAATTTTATCCCTGTCTTATTGCCAGAGGCAGGTAAACCAGCTGTGAGCTACAGGCTAGGTGCTGATTGTGCAGTGAAAATGAGCTGCCATCTTAACTCCTATAAGGGCTGAATTGGTAATGTGACAATCTTGAAAAAATAAAACAAGCTTTTCAGAGGTAGTTACTTTCTTTATCCAATGTAGGGCCAAATTCAACCCTTAAATAACCCTGTAAGACTTCCAGTGTCTTATAGGACAGGCAAACATCACCAGTTCAGCTTCAGTTTGAATACCCAAGCACCTTTGCTAAATTCTTAAGAATTTAGTGACACTAAAGAGTAAAAGCAGCTCCATAATATACAACAATATGAAATTAAGAAAGTCCCAAACCTGTATAGGGGGTGGAAAAGAAGATTGATGTTTATTGTTTAAATCACAATACCTAAGTAAGTGCACAGTAGAACAGGGAGAATGCAAGAAAGATACCAATATTGTAACATAATGTGTCATCTTGTAAAGCAATGTACAGCAAATGGTGGATTCTAGCATCATCCATAACTCTCATGGATGGAGGGGTCTTAATGTTCTTAAATTTGACAGAATGGATTCGCTATGAGCATGGGGTCCCAGGGTCCCACTGCCACAGGTTGTTATCAAGGCAAGTAGCTCAGATGCTTTCAAATGAGGATTATATATTTATATGAACAAAAATATCATCTGAAGTTGCATTATTCAGAGTTATAAATATAATTCTGTAGGGCACAAACTGATTACCAGCAGGCTTCAGGAAGGAATTTCTTCATGGGGTGTATTATGGTGAGTGACTAGTTATGTTTTTTTTCAGACATAAAACTGACTTGCCCTCAGAATGGCCTTTTTATTCAATAGGAGAACAACAAAACAACAAATGAAAATGTACTGTAATGTTTCCACCCCTGCATGCCGACATTGGCAGAGAAGATTGTAATACATCATAAAAAATATCTCTATGGGTCAGGAGTTTTGTCTGTTCTGCTGTTGCAGCATAAAAGAGGGATGGAAGTCACTGCTACAGGATATTGTTGAGGCCAAGATTCACAGAGGGAGGGACATTTATATGGATAGCATGAATATCCAGTTATATTAATTAATATTAACAAAAAGGGAGCCAACTACCATGAGACCTGCATGGTGGGCACATTCTACAGTTTCTTGTACCTTCCTTTGAAATATCTGGTGTCAGTCACTCTTGGAGACAGGACACTGAACTAGATGGGCTACAGATCCAATTCAATATAGCAATTTCTGTGTTCCTATGAATGTATTCCAGCTGCCCCCAACCCCCTGAAGACTTTTCTAGGCATGGGGCATGGAGTTAGTATCACATCAGGTGGCCCCCTGAAGATGGTTGTTGGTAGGAATGGCAACCTGGCATGTGGGCAGGGGTGAAGGCACCCAGTTTTGGAGTGGAGCAGGCGGAGTGGGGGATTACAGGTCATTGACCCATTCATGAACACGTACCTTGAAATAAATCTGTTGTGTATTGTAAGAGACTCCAAAGGCCTGTCAAGGAAAGATTGCTGGGGTCCCATAAAAGATGTGTCCAGAAAATAGGAAGCGGGGCCTGGGGGGAGGTGTCTATGGGGTTAGAAGGCCGGACAGCAAAATATCTGGGTGCTCAAACTTTTCTATTCTGTATATTTGGTTTCCTGAATAAGGGTTTATATGGTATTAAAGGTAATTTTAAACAAGCCGCACATGCTTAGCTATTATTATTATTTTAAAGTATTATAGAGAAATCTACTGTTAATGTTGCTTCAAAAAGGTCAGGTCTGGTAAAATAACATTTTACACTCCAGAATCTAGAGCATGAACCTTTATAAAATGACCATCATTCACTGAAATTTCAAGCTCAGGAAGGAGATATTTCCTTCTCTGATTATCAGTGTTTTCTGCCTCTGTGTGATATTTAACCCATGAGGCTCTAAAGGTTATATGAGCTGTCTGTTTATATACTTTGGAAAGTTTTATACACCACCCTGCTGTTATTACACACAAATAAGTGACTGAATAAGTAAGTAAGCCTAAATCAATGAATTTACCAGAAACATAAACCAAACTGCTCAGTCTCAAGTATTGTTTATGTTTAATCCTGCCTAGTTTTGGGGACTAGTGTATAGAATTCTTTGTGAGAGTCCTGAAGCTGTTGAAGATCCCTTCAAAGAAAAACCAGTTATAGAAAACTGTTATCCCCAGAGATCATGTGATCAGTTAATATACTTGATTCACACACCGGTAATCCACAAGGCTGCACTCCAGACAGTTAAGTGGCTTTAACGTAAACTCCTATTGCAGAGGGCTAGAAAGCAGATAAAAGCTTCATTTGTCTTCTGAGCACTTGCTGAAAATCTACCCATTATACAATGCAGACCTGTATGAAGGCTGCTGGTGCCTTTTTGATGTGGGAGAATTCTCTTCTTTCTGTGAAGAGTCAATGACCCAGCTTTTCTTCTTCACTGGCAGAATGTGGGTATTCACTCACAAAACATTCCAGCACTCTGATAGATAGCTGTGCTGAACTTGGCCTGCACTGAGCTGTGGGATCAAAACTTGGACAGATCCTTTGTTCTGTCGCATGGTGTCAGCAAGTTGCAGTAGCCAGTCTGTCAACCAAGAAGCATTTCAATGGGAGGACAGATCTTTTAGTTCACAGATAGAGCAACAAAGGTTTACTTATGATTTAGCTGCCTCCAATGAAAAATAGTTTTTTTGTGTAAGCTTATTTATCATCTGCTCTTGTCATCGTTTCTCAGTTTATGGTGACAGTCATACCATGGATGGAGTACAGAGTCTTTTATCTGTAAATGTTAACATGTCTTTGAAGACTAAGCATGAAGTATATTACATCAAGTTTAGTGATATAAAAGCTGGAATGACTTCATAAAAAGAGAGGATCATGGAAACAGACACAACTGTTTGTGGGTTGTTTAGAAAATAAAGCTAAAGTCAAACAAACATAGTATTTGTTTTAAAGGTCCTATACTGTGTCCCAATCCAGCTCTCACTGAAGTTAGCAGGAATCTTTCCATTGACTTCAAAAGAAATTTAATCTGGCCTCTCATCAATATTAAATTCATATAACTAAACTGCTTATGTCCATTACCAAAATTAAAGACTTTTTTGGTTGCCTTAGGATACAGCGTCCTTCTATTATGTGCTTAGTCAGGAGACCATCCCCAGATATGCACACAAAGGAAGTAATACAGCTACCCAAGGTTAGGCATTTGGGGGATTGACAGATGTATGTCCTCCCTGCTAAATATAGGGTCAGATCCTCAAGTGGTGTAAATTGCCATAACTCTCTGGGCTTCAAGGGTTTGAGTGTTTTGCATGTTCTGCACACTCTTAGAATGAAGGTTTTTATGTCACAACCACAATTTTTATATGTCCCAAGGACATTTCTTGTTTTACTGCACATGATAAATTCTGTTTAAAAAAATACATTAAAAATAATGAATAGACAAATAAAGAACAGCATTTGAACCTCCATTTGATATGCAACTAGTAGAATTTTGTAATCAGTCAATTTGAATTAACCACAATAGTGACACATGCAGTCTAAGGAAGCCAAATCATGGCCATGGGATTCTTATGCATCTGAACAGATTATGGTTGCTGGTGGAGAAGACTACATTTACATTCAAAATCTGCATTATAGAAATTCCTCCTTTTAAATTTCCTTTCCATTATAGATATTGTTTAATTTTGGGCTGTCATGCCATGCTGCTGATGACATTAAAGAGTCAAAAATGCATTTATCAAGTTAATTAATCACTTTGCAACTCAGAGGTAGCTACTGGAAGCAAAGTGCCATGTGCTGCAGTGGGCTATGTGCCACTGAAATACACTACGTAAGAAGTACATTTTTAGAGCACTTCATAATCTTTTTTTTGTGGTGGCAGAGTCAGCCCACCCAGTATGTAAAGGCATGCAAATGATTTTAACAGACGAGCATTGTGTTGACCAAGGCTTCCAGTGTCAAATTATACAGAAAGATTCAGACAAGTTTTTCCCTATGATAAAATGCACATATTAGCTTAAAGATGAACAGAAGTTAAATGTGTTATTTACAGACTGAAATACCTTTAATAAGATAATTTTTGTATGTAGTCATTATTTTTCTAAGAACCCACACTGGTAAACACCTAATGCACAAGAGGAGGTGGTTTTAATTTAAATGAGCAGATGCTATCGTTTCTGTTTGTTAATTATGGATTTGTTCGCCAATGAAAACAGTTGATGGATCAGCATGCGTGAGCTCCTGAACCTCAGCAAAAACCCCACACTAATGAGACAGAGGCAAAAATGTAACCGCTTCAGGTCACAGTCAGCAGATGGGAACCGACCAGATGTCTGTCTGGGGCAATGAAAGTACAGCATATACTTATATACATGTTTTTATACTGCAGCAACCACTGAAAAGTTCAAATTCTTGTAGTAACCATAGCAATGGTTCTGAGGTTTCCCTTGGCAGTTGGGGGAAAAATGAAAAACATACAAATTTAAATATGAAACCTAAACTATCAGATGGTGCTTACATGGTCATAAAATGTGCTTCAAAACACAAAAAGAGGATTTAAAATTAGTTATAAACTAGGTGAAAGCTGTATTGGGTAATTTTGGCAACATGAGATGCCACCTGTTAGCAGATGAAAATAAAATTGTCTTTTAATTTTCGCTTAGTTTTTATTAAGCAAGACATGCTGTAAAATTTAATGTGTCTAAACATTTTCCAAAGAGTGTGTAACTTACATAAACAAGACCATAATATTAACTAAAAATTTGAAATTGTTCCATTTCTAATAAAGGACTAAGTTATACAGTTGCATATTAAAAGCTAAACTAGCTAACAACCCAAAAACTTTGTTGAAAGTGTCAAGATCATTTAATCACCTGTCACTGCAAAATTGCACATACCGTATATCTCGGCAAAACAGAAGAATGCAAAATAGTCATTTTTCTCTTAAAAACTTCACGATGGCCTGTATATTCAACAAGCTATTTAAGCATGTACTTAACTTGAAGCACAAGAGTAGTTCCATTGACTTATGATCTATTCATTTGCTTAAATTTATACATGTGCTTAAGTACCTTGCTGAACTGGGGCTGATATGTAGAAATTCCCTACAACCCGATATGAAATTTGCTCATGTATTGAGACAAAGAGTTTCCCTATATCCAAGTTCACAGCAAGAATATTTTGCCTTAGGGACCTAATCCAGACTTCACTGAAATCAGTGGGAATCTTTCCACTCATTTCAGTGGGCTTTGGATCAGTCCCTAAATGTGTAGATGGCATATCTTGTAGTCAGCACAAACTCTGTGTTTTCCAGTATGTCAGTGTATTTTCTCTGGGCTGTGAACTGATATATTGCCATTACATTTAGGGAATCAAAAAAATAAAGGCATTTTCTCTCTGAAGGGGCAACCTTGCCCCAACATATGCGGGTGCAGACAATACTGGGTACAGCAGAACCAATGAATACTCCTGGGCATCTGTATCCCCTGCAGAGTATGAAGTAAAAGTGACTCCCCGTGGCCCAGTTCAGGAGAAGAGTTCAGGACAAAGAAGAGATATTTCTACCACACACATGTGGTCGCGCATATACACAGGCAGAGAGACGAGGGGAGCAGACTACCTACAAAACCATGGCTCAGGGAATATTTCATTTCCCGTCCCTAGCCCTCATGTATTATCTCTCCAGAGCACATCTTGGTTACACAGGAGACATAACATGGACAGGATATGGGCCTACATGTTGTATGTCAAAGAGACTTCAAAACAAGCACCCAGCTAGGTCTTCTGATGCCTATCCCTTTGATACACTCAATACACTAGTATGTCTAGAACATCCACAGCTCACTCATTAAAATGTTGGAAAAAAAGCTAGAGGTTATTCCAGCATAGACCACAAGAGAACTCCTGTTCCATATTTTGAGTGAACAATAGAAATCTGCACCTGCACAGGTTTCTGCCAAAACTGATCTCACACAAGGGTTGATCTTGATTAAATGCATTAGGCAGGGAAAGATGGATTTCTATACATCTCATTGTACTTGTTTTATAGGTTATGCTCATGGGTGGAATATAAATTTTGTGCAGGACACAGGAGGAAAATCATATTGAGACCCAGATCTGCTTTTGACTGCAATAGATTCAGCAAAAGCTTTGGCCAGGACTTATTCTGGACTTCAGTAAAACTCTATTGCAGAAGTTTCCGTATGTTTAAAGGAACTGTCTGAGAGTTTGTGTACATTATAAATCCCATTCTGAACAGATTTTGCCTGCAGTTGTGAAGCGGCAACATTTTTTCAGCAATTTTGGCTTAAGTCATAAAATTCTATCCTGGAGCGATGAAATTAGAAAAATATTTTACGAAACCAGAATATGAGTCACGTATTTGCAATCTCTTTCCCTAGCATTAGCCCTTTTGTGAAAGAAGTTTTCTGTCACAGCTGCAAAGCGCATACTGGTTGCCTCCAAAATATGGAAAATAAATCACAGCTTTGCCACAGATTTGGTAACATAAGGAAAACAGGGCAGTTTCCATGTCGATGCATAAACCACCCACACACACACTAAAGTTGCACTTAATTTCTTTTTTTGCACTTTGCTTTGATTCATCATTTTGCAAAGGGTCTGAAGCCTGATTGTGAGAAGCGCCTTACTCTGGCTTGTGAGCAATTATGGGCACAAATAGTCTCATCAGTGGGAGTAAGGGGCTCAATATTTGACCCAAGGGCCAAATTTACCATTGGCCTTCACCTTGTGTCATCATTTGTATCAGGAAATAGTGAGTACAAATAATGACACCAGGTGATTTGGTTGTGTTCTATACTCACTCTGCACAGGCATATAAGACTACACACATTTCAGGGCAATGGTGAATCAGGTCAAAAGCAAGTAAGAAGATGTAACTAAAAGAACATAATGTGTAAGGGCTGATCTACACTGCGGGGGGGGATCGATCTAAGATGCGCAACTTCAGCTACGTGAATAGCGTAGCTGAAGTCGAAGTATCTTAGATCGATTTACCTCTCATCCTCACAGCGCGGGATCGACGTCTGCAGCCTCCCCTGTCGACTCCGCTACCTCCGTTCGCGCTGGTGGTCTAGATGAGACGCGATATATCGATCCCCGAGAAATCGATCACTACCCGCCGATACGGCAGGTAGTCTAGATGTACCCTAAGGCCTGGTCTACACTAAAAAGGGGGTTCGAATTAGGGTACGCAAATTCAGCTACGGGAATAGCGTAGCTGAATTCGAAGTACCCTAATTCGAACTACTCACCCGTCCAGACGCGGCGGGGTCGAACTCCGCAGCTCCAAGGTCGACTCCGCCACCGCCGTTTGCAGTGGTGGAGTACCGGAGTCGACCGCGGCGCTTCCGGAGTTCGAACTATTGCATCTAGATCAGACGCGATAGTTCGAACTCCGAGAAGTCGAACTCACCGCGTCGACCCGGACGGTAAGTGTAGACTAGCCCTAAGGCATTTACCCTCTGGTATTGTTTTAGATGAATTGAGACAGTGGTCTCAGCCTGTTCCTAATGAACAGAATGTCTACATCACAAAAACTATTGCCACAGATGGCACATTAGTTGTCAGATGTAACAAAATGGTTGAGGGCTGGTGACCCTGAAGAATGAACTCTCCTCTCATCCCTAGGGTTTATTCATCCAAATAATGGTTAAGGTGCATTGGCAAGATGGTATGGGAATGCTGTACATTGTTGCTTCTTGTACTGCATCTTTCTATAGATAAACAGAGGACTTTACCCTCCAGTACTGTCAAATTGACACTATAGACCCATGACACTGTTATATTTCCATGTTTTAAAATGACCTACCAATATTCAGCCAGGAACAACCCAAAGCACATAACAAACTGATATGCAAGTTGATTATATAGAATTATTTCACTTACCACTGAAATGCAGCCACCTCCAAGATGAAACATGGTAACTGTTCAGCAATGCACAACAGCACTATATGCTAATCTAAATCAAGAAAAAAAATTACCTTTTTCAGATGAAATAACAGGACAATTTTAAAGCAAGGTGAGTGAGATTACTCAAATTGAAATTTGGCCAAGGCAGGCAGTCCTGTGAAAACTGAAATGGGGTCTAGCCTTCATGAACTTGCTTAGGTTTTTTTTTAATCCTGTTATAGTTTTGGCCTTCACAACATAATCTGGGAACGAGTTCCACAAATTGACTGTGTGTTGTGTGAAGAAATACTTTCTTTTGTTTGTTTTAAACCTTCTGCCTATTAATTTCATTTGGTGACCCCTAGTTTTTGTGTTACGAGAAGGAGTAAATAATACTTCATTATTTACTTTCTCCACACTATTCATGATTTTATAGATCTCTATCATATCTCACCTTAGTCATTTATTTTCCAAGCTGAAAAGTCTCAGTTTTATTAATCTCTCCTTATATGGGAGCTGTTCCATGCCCCTAATAATTTTTGTTGTCCTTTTCTGTATATGAGATGAAGCAACCAGATCTGCATGCAGTATTAAAGTATTCATGGGCCTACCATGGGTTTATATAGAAGCAATATGATATTTTCTGTCTTATTATCTATCCCTTTCTTAGTGATTCCCAATATTCTGTTAGCTTTTTTTGACTGCTGCTGCACATTGAGTGGGTGTTTTCAGAGAACTATCCACAATGACTCCAAGATCTCTTTCTTGAGTGGTAACAGCTAATTTAGATCCTATCGTTTTTATGTATAGTTGGGATTATATTTTCCAATGTACATTACTTTTCATTTATCAACACTGAATTTCATCTGCCATTTTGTTGCCCAGTCACCTAATTTTGTGAGATCCCTTTGTAACTCTTAACAGCCACCTTTGGACTTAACTATCTTGAGTAGTTTTGTATCATCTGCAAATTTTGTCACCTCACTGTTTAACCCTTTTTCCAGATCATTTATGAATACGTTGAACAGAACTGGTCCAAGAAAAAAACATTGGAAGACACCACTATTTACCTCTCTCCATTCCAAAAACTGACCATTTATTTCTACCCTTTGTTTCCTATCTTTTAACCAGTTACTGATTCATGAGGGAACCTCCCCTCTTATTCCATGATAGATTACTTTGCTTAAGAGCCTTTGCTGAGGGACCCTCAGATTATATCAAGATGTTGATTCATTATGGTAGAGTGCTACTTACTGCTGAATAACAACTTCTTTCAGGACCCTGTTTTTTGGTTGGCAGATTATTATCAAAGTAAAAAGACCTTATGACCTTGCTTCAAGTGTGTGACCTGATGTGGTTTTAGACCAAGATAGTATTTCTGCATTTCTAAAATAAATCATTATCCACACAGATGATACATTCTCTACAACATCATCTTGCTGTTTCTGGCTTTACAAAATTCATGTTATGACAAATTAGTTTAATTTCACATTGCTTTGATTTTCCAGAAAACAAAGTACAGATTTATCTCAAAGGGCAATTGTCTATTGTTGGCTTTCCATGCTAGCTGAAATTTTATGAGACCCATAGCCCAGAAGAGAAAACTGTACTGTGCTCCCAAAACAGCAGCTACCTATCTTCTCTTTCTCAGCTATTGCCATTGCATATTGTCCAGAATCTTTCTTAAAAAGTAATGGAGTTAATGTATCTTTAAAATAGTGCACTAGACTAAAGTCTTGATTCTGTCACTCACATTGGGTAGTACCTTACTCCACAAGAAGTTCAATTGATTTGAAGCAGATAATACCTAAAGGGTGGCAGAATTGGGCCCTGTATGAATCAGAGCACATTAAGGTCAGATCTTCAGGTCTGAACCTAGTGTCTTTAAGCCAACTTTAGGCACCCCTGATTCTGCGGCTGCCAGGCACTAATCCAGTCCAGTCTAGTCCTGCCACTTACAGCAGCTTATGGTCCAGTGGAATTTGGCTCCAAGTGTTATTTAGAATAAATAACAAATACCAAATTACTGACTTTAAATTCTTATAGGCCAGATCCTGACCTCCATTGCAGCTACTTTGTACCAGTTGGCTGATTGAGGATCACCCCCAGGTGGCATAGGGAGTTGGGGAGAAGTCTCATCCAGCTCATTCTTACCAATGATCTAACCTACTGCAGACACTGAGAGGCATTTGATTGGACTCTCAGGGCTGGTCAGAATGCAGCTATAAAATGGAATGTCTCCAGCATTCTAAAAAGATTTCAGCCCATATATTGTCCCTGGCTCTGCTCCATAACATACACATTGAGAAGGAGGGGTGAAAATGTAAAACCCTAAGGCATCCTAAAAGACAGAGTCTTTGGGGCAAAAGAGAAATTGCCCAGCATTACTCTTTGGGACCTCTTCAAGAAAAAAGAGAGAGCACCACTGAAGGGCAGCTAGATCCACACCAAGCAGAGACAACAGGAATGTCCCCAACACCTCATAATCAAAGATATCAGAGAGAGAGATAACTCTAATAATATCAGTATGGACAACTGGGATGAAATTCTTGCCCCACTGAAGTCAATGAGAAAGCTCCCATTGACTTAATTGGACCAGGATTTCAACCCATGTCATCCAGGTTGAAGATAAGGGGCAAAGGAAATCAGAGGCGTAAAGACACTCCTTGAGTTATCTCACCATAACCCTTTCCAGAATATTATCATGTGCGCCATACGTTGAACTTCCATCTGAGTCAGTGAGAGCTCCTCATGCAGAACATCAGCAGATAGCCTGTGCCCGACAGAAGAAATATGCAAGGAACAGTTAAATATTTTTAAAGGAAAAACGGCTTTTAGAGAAGTATTTAAGTGTGTAATTCTAAGCAGACTTCATTCGGAGCACTAATTCACACAAGCTGTTTGACTGTTGTTTTTTTCATAAAATTTGTCATGGAGAATTACAGAAGATTATTAATAAACAGCAAATCAAAACAGTGAATTTTGATGCTATCCAGCTCCACTGAAACAAAACAAACTAACCCATCAAGGACACTAATGACACTAGGGAGGAATATTTTGGCCAATGTGTCCCAGAAATAACATGATATCCTGTATCTTGTACCCATGGCTGTGAGGATTCAGTACACAACCAGTCCATTCCTGTATACAGCAAAAGGCACTGAGATGGGCATAAAACTCAACACTTTCTGAACTGAATACACAACCCATTTTTTTGACGTAGCCACCACACAATAATTGCCTTTATATTAACAAAAAAACAAACAAACAAAAACCCACCTTACAAAGAATACATGTAATTATGCCTAAGGCTAAGATTTTGCCAGGGATATTTTTAGAAAGTGACAGAGAGCTCACGAGCAATACAGAAAAATTCACAGAAGCCCACAACTTTAGCGGGGAGGGATAGCTCAGTGGTTTGGGCACTGGCCTGCTAAACCCAGGGTTGTGAGTTCAATCCTTGAGGGGGCCATTTAGGGAACTGGGGTAAAAATCTTTCTGGGGATTGGTCCTGCTTTAAGCAGGGGGTTGGACTGGATAACCTCCTGAGGTCCCTTCCAACCCTGATAGTCTATGACCTGTCCCTAACTTTTGCTAAAAATGGGAAGGGGCTGGGCAGCTGTGGGGTGACTGGGAGTTCCAGGGGCTCAGAGCTCAAAGGTCCCCCTGCAGTGGCCAGGGGCTGTAGGGATCCCTAACCACACCCCCACAGCAGCAGGGAGCTGTAGGGATCCCCCTGCCTACCTGCAGCAGTGGGGAGCTGTGGGGATCCCCCTTCTGCCAC
Source organism: Mauremys mutica (assembly GCF_020497125.1). Taxonomy (NCBI): domain Eukaryota; kingdom Metazoa; phylum Chordata; order Testudines; family Geoemydidae; genus Mauremys; species Mauremys mutica. The sequence continues at coordinate 322,975,300 of NC_059072.1, forward strand.
AGCAGCAGGGAGCTATGAGGGTCCTCCTGTTACCTGTGGCAGCGGGGAGATGTGGGGATCCCCCTGTCCACCCACAGCAATGGGGAGCTGTGGTATTCCCCTGCCCCCCTGAAATGACAGGGAGCTGCAGGGGTCCTCCTGCCACCCTTGGCAGCTCAGAGCTTGGGGGCCCTGCTGCCTCAGGCAGTGCGGATACCTCACAGCTCCCTGCCACTGAGGGAGGCAGCAGGACCCTGCAGCTCCCAGATGAGGGGGCTGAAGTCACAGAGGTCTTTGGAAGTCATGGATTATGTGACTTCCACGACCTCCATGACAAAATAGTAGCTTTAATTATGCTGCCTTATGGGGAAGGAAGAAGAGAAAGATTTTGTGTTTCATTTTAAAGTCACACAAGGTGCTCACATATTATGGTGATGGATATGGTGCTGCATAAGAACTGACATAATCAATTTTCCCTCTCTCCTGGATAAAACGTACCAGTACAACATACAATATTAACCAACCTTACACTCAAAGCAGATCTCTCCTTTCCTGCATGAGATCACAAGGAGTTTACAACTAAAAAGGCCAAAGCCATGTCTCACCTCCCCCAGCAAAGCATAACAATCTTTTGTTTGCTGTCTATGTCAACTATTAATTTCAGAAGTCAATGATACTTTGAAAGATCTGTATTCCATGTTGGAGGAAAGGTTGGAGGTCTAATCTTTCTCCATCTATTAGGAATTTGCTTCCTTCCAATAAAACTTTCAAGGAATTCACAGTGTCAATGCCCAGAATGCTAGGGAAGGCTCCTTGTTCAGATGCTTTTCAGGAAATCATGTTAACTAATGTATTATATTCCAGAAATTTGATATCTTGGAGCAGAACCAAAACTGGTGATAAAATACTGTATTGTCCTTTCTCGGTGTCTTTATTGACCTGGGGAGGATTTAAAGTTCCTCAACAAATAAGGAGTGATGTAAAAGTCTCAACTGCCACTCTCTCTTTCGTTGGAGCTATTCCACTTTGTATAGATAATAAAATATTCATTGTCCCTCTGTTTCTGGCCCAGTAAATATTTAATTATTTACACAAAGTGGAACAGCCCCAGCAACAGAGATTGACTCTATAGCTTGGTGGTTAAGGCACTTGCCTGAGAGATGTAGGTTCAAGTCCTTGCTCCATATCAGGCAGAGTAGGCATTTGAAACTGGGTCTCGTAGGTCAGTCCCCAAATCCAGGAGCTATTTTGGTATGGGTGTCTGTCTCACTTTCTCATTCAATAACATTTTCGAAAGCTCTCAGTTTTGTTCTGTTGTGGAATGAAAACAAATATTGTTAACTTCCATTTTTTTTCCACAAAATGGAATTCTTGTATTCAGGCCAGCCCTATAGTTCACCTCTGAATTCAATAAGCATATAGGCTATGTCTACCATGGAGCTAGAGATGTGATTTCCAGCTTGTGCAGACATACTCACACGAGCACTCATAATGCTAGTGTTCTAAAAATAGTAGTGAAGTCAGAGCAACAACAGCACAAGCAAGCCAAGCTGAGTGTGTACCCATGGCTTTGTACTCAGCATGGCTAGCCCATGCTACAGTTCACTGCTACCCCGGCTACACTACTATTTTTAATCCACTACGTCAATGCAAGCTAGCATGAGTATGTCTGCATGAGCTGGGCATCATAACCGCCCCACAGTTCCAAGGGATCTGTACCCATCGTCTGAAACCACTGCCTCAAATTCCTCTCTTCTAATGCCATCCTGTATCTCCTTCAATCAGGTTTCTTCCTAGTTCACTCCACTGCAATAGGACTCACCAAGGGTATCTCTTCCTGGCTAGATCTCAGAGACACTACTCCAGTATCAGTCTCCTTGACCTCCTTGCTACTTTGACAGTCAAACTCAAAATCTCCTTTTTGAAATCTTTTCCTCCTTTGTCTTTTGTGATATGGTTCTCTCATAATTCTTCTCCTATCTCCCAGGTCATTCCCTAGGCATCTCTTCTAGTGGGTCACCCTCCGCTTTTCTCCAATTCTCTGTAAGGATCCCATAGGTCTCTGTCCTTGGCTTCCTCCTCTTCTTGCTCTACATTCTTTCCCTAGCTAATATAATCCTTTCACATGGTTTTAGCTATTATCTATATACTGATGATTCACTAGTCTCCATCTCCACTCTGGACTTGCGTCCATCCACCTAAACCTGTATTTCAGCCTCTCTCTCTCTGATATCTCCCTTTACATCTCTATCTGTCATGGCCAAAACTGAACTACTTATGTATTTCTCCCCAAACCTCCCCAGGCTTCTTTCCTCTGTCATTATTAACACCATCCTCCTCCCAGACAGTCAGGCCCATAAACTAGGGGTCATTTTGCGCTCTTTGTAACTCCCTATGGATGATGCGCAACTGGGAAGAGCTGGATGGCTTTGCATTCTAGCCCCTCCACCCCCAATCTGCCCCTGACATATTCTCTATGTTGGGAGAAGGAAGCATAGGAGTTGGCTACACCACACAAGGAGGCATTGGATTTAGGCCACAAAGGTACTTAGGCATTGTGATGCTCAGCATCTCGACGGCTAATTTTTAGGCGCCTAGAAGATTAATGGAACATCATTGGGATCCACAAAACCTGAGTTAAGCTTCCTCACTCCCTATACAATGGATGGTGGGAGTTAGGCACCTGAGAATAAGATCTGCAGAAGCCAGCATGCTAGGCAGAAAGCTGCCTAAGCCAGCCAATGACAAATGTTGACCAGAGGGATGTGGGCTAAATCTTGCCCTTCTCACGGAGCTAGATACTTAGGTCTGGGCACTGGACAATAGATTGATTCTAACTGTTTCTCTTCCCCAATTAATATTTAACTTTTCAATTATGTAATTAAAGTGGAACAGTTTCAACAGGAGAAATGGAGAAAGACCCGTATCAAAATATCCCACCCTCCAATGATGAGGGAACTCACCTGATAGGCAGCAGATGCCTGTTCAAATCCCTTCTTCTCAGCAGGTGGAGGGGAGACATGAGTGATGGATGTCTTACATCCCAGGTGAGTACCCTAACCACTGGCCTTGAGTTTATAAGGGAGGATGTTTTCTCCCTCCTACCCTTCCCCCCTTTTATTGTGTGGAGTTAGGTGCTCTCTGAGGTCAACTACCAGATTGGGCTCCACTGGAGACACAAATAGTCCTCCACCTATCTTCCCTGGTTCTTGGATCACATTGAGGCTTAGATGGGATATAGACATCCAGGTGCCTAGAGTGAGGTTGCAGTTCCGATGCTCAGAAGTAGAAACGTAGGGAACTTTTACAGAAGAAATTTAGGTGCCAAGAGAGTTTAGGTAGCAGCTGAGTGAGGGTTTTGTTTTTAAAATCCTTCATGTTGTCAATCAATAAAATAATAGCATACCACACAGGAATATCAGGAACCATAAAAACATTCTTCAAATGTTGTAGTGGGCCGATCGTGGCAATTACTTATACAACAATCCAATCTTCTTCCATATAACCAACAATAGGAGCATCAAAGGTAGCGGTTACAGCAGGCTCTTTTACAAAAGGCCTCTTCCAAATGTCAGCTTGTCATTTCCCAGTGGGAAAGAGCTAAAAAAAATTCAAGAAAAGAAAAGCAGATATGGGAAAGCTACAGTTACACACCTCAGGAGCCACATTACATTATGTAGCTTTATAATGTATCATTTTATTGTGCGTGTGTGTATTTAAAATTTATCACAAAAGACAGTCTTTTGCATTGCAGGAGTTGTTCTTTAAAAAATGTACTGCTTTGCCTTTTCAATGAGATAAAATCAAGATGGTTGTTGCAGTATTCTCTTTGCTTATACTCAAGTGTACGGCAGGGGACTTGGACCCCTGATTGAGAAACCGATGGTGTAGGGGACACCACAAATACTGCAGCAACATGATTTACTGGAGAAAGTAGTTAAGGACATTGAGGTCAATGGTAATTGGGACAAAATACAACATGGTTTTACAAAAGGTAGATCATGCCAAACCAACCTGATCTCCTTCTTTGAGAAGGTAACAGATCTTTTAGACAAAGGAAATGCAGTGGATCTAATTAACCTCGATTTCAGTAAGGCATTTGATACTGTTCCACATGGGGAATTATTAGCTAAATTGGAAAAGATGGGGCTCAATATGAAAATTGAAAGGTGGATAAGGAACTGGTTAAAGGGGAGACTACAGTGGATTATACTGAAAGGTGAACTGTCAGGCTGGAGGGAGGTTACTAGTGGAATTCCTCAGGGACTGGTTTTGGGACCAATCTTATTTAATCTTTTTATTACTGACCTTGGCACAAAAAGCGGGAATGTACTAATAAAGTTTGCAGATGACACAAAGCTGAGAGGTATTGCTAACACAAAGAAGGACCGGGCTATCATACAGGAAGATCTGGATGACCTTGTAAACTGGAGTAATAGTAATAGGATGAAATTTAATAGTGAAAAGTGCAAAGTCATGAATTTAGGGATTAATAACAAGAATTTTTGTTATAAGCTTGGGACGCATCAGTTGGAACTAACAGAGGAGGAGAAGTACCTCGGAGTATTGGTTGATCACAGGATGACTATAAGCCACCAGTGTGATATGGCCATGGAAAAAGCTAATGCGGTTTTGGGATGCATCAGGCGAGGTATTTCCAGTAGAGATAAGGAGGTGTTAGTACCATTATACAAAGCACTGGTGAGACCTCATCTGGAATACAGTGTGCAGTTCTGGTCTCCCATGTTTAAGAAGGATGAATTCAAACTGGAATAGGTACAGAGAAGGGCTACTAGGATGATTTGAGGAATGGAAAACCTGTCTTATGAAAGGAGACTCAAAGAGCTTGGCTTGCTTAGTCTAACCAAAAGGCTGAGGGGAGATATGATTGCTCTCTATAAATATATCAGAGGGATAAATACCAGGGAGGGGGAGGAATTATTTAAGCTCAGTACCAATGTGGACACAAGAACAAATGGATATAAACTGGCCATCAGGAAGTTTAGACTTGAAATTAGATGAAGGTTTCTAATCATCAGAGGAGTGAAGTTCTGGAACAAGGGGAGCAGTGGGGACAAAAGACATATCTGGCTTCAAGACTAAGCTTGACCAATTTATGGAGGTGATGGTATGATGGGATAGCCTAATTTTGGCAATTAATTGATCTTGGACTATTATCATAGAATCATAGAATATCAGGGTTGGAAGGGACCTCAGGAGGTCATCTAGTCCACCCTCCTGCTCAAAGCAGGACCAATTCCCAACTAAATCATCCCAGCCAGGGCTTTGTCAAGCCTGACCTTGAAAACCTCTAAGGAAGGAGATTCCACCACCTCTCTAAGTAACCCATTCCAGTGCTTCACCACCCTCCTCATGAAAAAGTTTTTCCTAATATCCAACCTAAACCTCCCCCACTGCAACTTGAGACCATTACTCCTTGTTCTGTCATCTGCTACCATTGAGAACAGTCTAGACCCATCCTCTTTGGAACCCCCTTTCAGGTAGTTGAAAGCAGCTATCAAATCCCCACTCATTCTTTCCTTCTGCAGACTAAACAATCCCAGTTCCCTCAGCCTCTCCTCGTAGGTCATGTGCTCCAGCCTCCTAATCATTTTTGTTGCCCTCCGCTGGACTCTTTCCAATTTTTCCACATCTTTCTTGTAGTGTGGGGCCCAAAACTGGACACAGTATTCCAGATGAGGCCTCACCAATGCCGAATAGAGGGGAATGATCACGTCCCTCGATCTGCTAGCAATATCCCTACTTATTCAGCCTAAAATACCGTTAGCCTTCTTGGCAACAAGGGCACACTGTTGACTCATATCCAGTTTCTCGTCCACTGTAGCCCCTAGGTCCTTTTCTGCAGAACTGCTTCCTAGCCATTCGGTCCCTAGTCTGTAACAGTGAATGAGATTCTTCCGTCCTAAGTGCAGGAATCTGCACTTGTCCTTATTGAACCTCATCAGGTTTCTTTTGGCCCAGTCCTCTAATTTGTCTAGGTCCCTCTGTATTCTATCCCTATCCTCCAGCATATCTACCACTCCTCCCAGTTTAGTGTCATCTGCAAACTTGCTGAGAATGCAGTCCACGTCGTCCTCCAGATCATTAATGAAGATATTGAACAAAACTGGCCCCAGAACCGACCCTTGGGGAACTCCACTTGATACCAGCTGCCAACTAGACATGGAGCCATTGATCACTACCCTTTGAGCCCAATGATCTAGCCAGCTTTCTATCCACCTTATCGTCCATTCATCCAGGCCATACTTCTTTAACTTTGAATCTATCTCCCCTTGTAAGTATTCTCACACTTCTTATCAAACTGTCTGTACTGGGATATCTTGATTATCACTTCAAAAGTTTTTTTCTTACTTAATGGGCCTCTCAGAGTTGTATGCTCTCTGTATGTGTATATATATCTCCTCAATATATGTTCCATTCTATGCAGCCGAAGAAGTGGGCTGTAGCCCACGAAAGCTTATGCTCAAATTAATTTGTTAGTCTCTAAGGTACCACAAGTGCTCCTGTTCTTTTTTACAAAGTTTGTAGGTATTCAGGACCTAGGCTTTTGGTTCAGATCCATTCCTCTTTTTCTACATTCAGAATGATAACATTCTGCAGATAATCTTTAATATGTTATATACCTTTGCACTGTTGCGTGTGTACATATAATCACCCTTATTATATTATCAATATATAGATAGATATATTTCACTCCTATGATGTCACTACTGTTTTTTCCCCAGGCTTCCATTTTATGTGGCATTGTCAGAGCCCTGAGTAATCATAATTTGTATCAACTTTAAGGCTCTATATTACAACATCACCACTCTGGCTGAGGAAGTTCAAAAGTATATCTTTAATTGCCCTGGCCACTGTTCAGTGCTATGAGGCATTCCCTGCCCAGCAAGGAGTAAGCAAACCCTGTGCCACTGCAATAATCCCAGCCCCTCCTTGGCCAGGGAGGAAGAGGTTTGAACAAAGAATCGAATTCTGGTGTGAATAGTAGAAGAGGGATTTTTTCCAAATGCAATTATAAAATATAGCATCTGCATGTTCTGTCTTTCCCTCCACCTTTTATCCTCCCTTTTACTTTCATTTTCTAGAGCAAGTCAACATTTCAAATTTCATAATCTAGATGAAATTTCAAAATCTGAAATATGAAGATAAAATTATGAAATGTGTAATAGTTTGGTGAAATGTTCCCTATTGGCAGTGCTGGCTGAGATTTTTCAAATATTTGAATGTAAAATGTATTCTTTCCCTCCCCCTCCCTAACCTCTTTGCTTTCTTCCTCTGTAGAGAGTGAGAGACAGTAAAGGCAGGCAATCTTTATTTTTCTTTTTAAAGCCTCTTCCAAGAGCTGGAAAAGTTCTAAAGGAAGGCTGTGAAGAACAGCTTGGAGAGAAGCCCCATAGCATCTACCCATGGACATAAGAGTGATCTGCAAGATAGAAAATGAAAAGAACGAAGAGCCTTTTTTTCTCTTTCCACATACACTATGGCAAATGCCATACTTTAGCAGTTTGGCAACCCCGCTGCTGAGTCCTTATATGAACACACAGACATATACACTCTTCACTACTATTCATGTACTTTCCCCACTTCAGTTCTCATGAGTTAAGCTTCACTGCACTCCACTCTCCCAAACACAGACTTAACATAAATATTAGCTAAGTTTATGAAACTATTAATTTCATGGGCACTTGTGAATGATTATGATTAGGCAAATGAAAAATCATGGCCTAAAGAAAGCAGACAAAGGTTTTTGAATTAGATGAAACAACTGCAGCCAGGAAAGTCCAATATACCCAGAAGTCAAAACAGAAACAATTAAAAAAATTAATGCTCCCTATACACCTGTAACTTTCACAGTGCGCTGTCTCTCTCTCGCTCGCTCTCTCTCTCTCACACACTCTCTCTCTCTCTCTCACACACACACACACCTTTCTTAAGAGTTGAATTGAAATTAAAACAGATCTTCTTTGTCTGTTCCGGTCATCACCTCTCCACACTACCTACATTTCTAGTACTAGGTAGATAAATACTCTCTTCAGCAGCCAGTCAATGTAGAGTTCTCCAGTGGACCTGAATCTTCACATTGAGGCCTGAAACTAACTGATGGTACCTATAACATGGTAAAGCCTCTAGTCCCCATTAACATAGTGTTGGAAATATGTCAAGATCTAAATAAATCAAGTTTCCTGTTTCTTTGTAAATTACATTTATAGTAATTTCTGAGATGACACTAAAAATGCAGTACCATTTGAATCAACAGCTACATCACAAAACAGTGTTTTGGTACCAAAATTCAATTTATAGAAATTTTTTTTACTGGTAAACAATCTCAACTCATGTTACTCTGCAACTATGACAATACTAAACGAACCTAGAAAATAACTTTCCCACCATGAATTTAGTGCCTCAATGTTTTGTTAATGGGTTATGGACCTGTTCACCTATTGGTCACCAAATCACATCTAATTTGGGAGTGACTGTGATGTTTATATAGTGACATATGTTACATGAGCTGGTGGGTTCAGTTTCATAATAATAACGATAATGCTACTTCTCACGTCTATAGGCCATGTCATGGAAGAGTCTCAAAGTGCTTTACACACATTGATCAATGAAACCTCACAATACCCTGCTTCCAAGTAGATAGGTTTAAACCTATTTTACAGTTATAGAAACCAAAGCATACAAGCCACATTTTACAAACTTCAGTTAGGCACCTAAATCCATGTTGGGGCACTTAAAATATGCTGCAACTGATCAACACCTCTGAAAACCAGATCACTAGATTCAGGGCAGATCTACACTACAGCTTAAGTCGATCTAACTTTTGTTGCCCACGTGTTTGAAAAAACTGCACCCCTCCCCCCCCCCACATGAGCGACGCAAGTTTTGCACTGTCCACACTGGTGCTATGTCAGTGGGAGACACTCTCCTGACGACATAGGTTCCACTTCTTGCCAAGGTAGAGTAATTATGCCCACAGGAGAGTGCTCTCCCATCGGCATAGTGCATTGTCACCAGCTGCAATACAGCAGCGCAGCTGTAGTGGTGCAGCTGCACCGACGTAGTGATCTAGTGTAGACTTGCACTAAGAGTCTAAAGATGTGCTGTGCTCAAGCTGTGCTGGCTAGCGTGTTGGTGGGGGAGAGGACAGAGTAAAGGGTTTATCCATTCCTGCCACTTCCTGCTAACCTGCTCCAGTGGGAAGTAAATAGACAGGCAGTGCCAACTGACTCCTGCATGCTAAAAAAGCCTGCTCCAGGGCATGAAGAGGGTCCATGCTCCCAGTCATTCCCCTTCAGGGGCATGTCAAACAAGTCAGTTTTTTTGACTAGTGAATAAACATTTGGTTAGTTCCTTTTATCCAGTTACAAGAGTTTTGACAATCAGGATGCCATGCATTTAGAATGAGAGATTTTGTAAACCTGTAATATTCTTAACAAGGCAAATACAGCTGCCTCCTCCACTGTCATGGTACCTCTCCTGGGCAATGGAACTGGTGTACTTCAACTGTGCAAGGGTGAAGGGAGATGAGCAGGACTGCACCCTCAACAGGGTGTGGTATTCAGCAGCACAAATAGGGGCCAGGATAGCATGAGCAGGGCCAGTGCTGGAAGATCTGCTGCTGTACGGATACTCTTGTCCGAATCATAGAATCATAGAACTTAAGATCAGAAGGGACCATTATGATCATCTAGTCTGACCTCCCGCAAAATGCAGGCCACAAAAGCTGACCCACCCACTCCTGAAATAATTCTCTCCCTTGACTCAGCTGTTGAAGTCCCCAAATCCTGGTTTAAAGACTTCAAGTAGCAGGTAATCCTCCAGCAAGCGACCCCTGCCCCATGCTGCGGAGAAAGGCGAAAAACCTCCAGGGCCACTGCCAATCTACCCTGGAGGAAAATTCCTTCCCGACCCCAAATATGGCGATCAGCTGAACCCCGAGCATGCGGGCAAGGCTCTCCAGCCAGACACTCAGGAAAAAGACTTTCAATATCCCAACATTGACTCTCGGTACTAATTACCAGTGGCAGCACGTTATTGACCTATTGACTAAATAGTGTTATCCTATCAAACCATTCCCTCCATAAACTTATCAAGCTTAATCTTAAAGCCAGAGAGGTCCTTCGCCCCCACTGTTTCCCTCGGTAGGCTGTTCCAGAATTTCACTCCCCTGATGGCTAGAAACCTTTGTCTAATTTCAAGCCTAAACTTCCCGACTGCCAATTTATATCCATATGTTCTCGTGTCCACATTAGTACTGAGCTGAAATAATTCCTCTCCCTCCCTGGTATTTATCCCTCTGATATATTTAAAGAGAGCAATCATATCTCCTCTCAACCTTCTTTTGGTTAAGGAAAATAAACCGAGCTCCTCAAGTCTCTTTTCATACGACAGGCTTTCCATTCCTCGGATCATTCTAGTGGCCCTTCTTTGTACCCGTTCCAGTTTGAATTCATCCTTCTTAAACATGGGAGACCAAAACTGCACACAGTACTCCAAATGAGGTCTTACCAACACCTTGTATAATGGGACTAGCACCTCCTTATCTCTACTAGAAATACCTCGCCTAATGCATCCCAAGACCGCATTAGCTTTTTTAACGGCCACATCACATTGCCGACTCATAGTCATCCTGCGATCAACCAGGACTCCGAGGTCCTTCTCCTCTTCCGTTACTTCCAACTGGTGCGTCCCCAGTTTATAACTAAAATTCCTGTTAGTCATCCCTAAATGCATAACCTTACACTTCTCACTATTGAATTTCATCCTATTACTAATACTCCAGTTTACAAGGTCATCCAAATCTCCCTGGAGGATATCCCGATCCTTCTCCGAATTGGCAATACCTCCCAACTTCGTGTAATCCGCAAACTTTATCAGCCCACTCATACTTTTGGTTCCGAGGTCAGTGATAAATAGATTGAATAAGATCGGACCCAAAACCGAACCTTGAGGAACTCCACTGGCAACCTCCCTCCAACCCGACAGATCACCTTTCAATACGACCCGCTGCAGCCTCCCCTTTAACCAGTTCCTTATCCACCTCTGGATTTTCATTTCAATCCCCATCTTTTCCAATTTAACCAGTAATTCTTCATGCGGTACCGTATCAAACGCCTTACTGAAATCAAGATATATTAGATCCACCGCATTTCCCTTGTCTAAAAAATCTGTTACTTTCTCAAAGAAGGAGATCAGGTTGGTTTGGCACGATCTACCTTTCGTAAAACCATGTTGTAATTTGTCCCAATTGCCATTGACCTCAAGGTCCGTAACTACTCTCTCCTTTAATATTTTTTCCATGACTTTGCATACTACAGATGGTAAACTAACAGGCCTGTAGTTACCCGGGTCACTTTTTTTCCCCTTCTTGAAAATAGGAACTATATTAGCTAATCTCCAGTCAAACGGTACAACCCCCGAGTTCAGAGATTCATTAAAAATTATCGCTAACGGGCTTGCAATTTCACTCGCCAATTCCTTTAATATTCTAGGATGAAGATTATCCGGGCCGCCTGATTTACTACCGTTAAGCTGTTCAAGTTTGGCTTCTACCTCGGATACTGTAATTTCCAACCCCGTACCTTCATTCCCATCAGTCACTCTGTCACTATTACTAAGCCCTTCATTATCCTTATTAAAGACCGAGGCAAAATATTCGTTTAGATATTGTGCCATGCCTAGCTTATCCTTGATCTCCACTCCGTTTACAGTTTTAAGCGGTCCCACTTCTTCTTTCCTAGTTTTCTTCCTATTTATATGGCTAAAAAAACCTTTTACTATTGGTTTTAATTCCCTTCGCAAGGTCCATCTCTACCCGGCTTTTGGCTTTTCTCACTGCATCCCTACACCCCCTGACCTCATTAAGGTAGGTTTCTTTGCTGATCCCTCCCATCTTCCACTCCCTGTACGCTTTCTGTTTTTTCTTAATCACCCCTCTGAGTTGCTTGCTCATCCAGCTCTGTCTAAAACTGCTACCTACGAACCGTTTTCCCTTTCTCGGGATACAGGCCTCTGACAGCTCCTGCAACTTCAACCTGAAATAATCCCAGGGGTCTTCCGCCTTTAGATCCCTAAATATGTTAGTCCAATCCACTTCCCTAACTAGTCGCCTTAATTTCGTAAAGTTAGCACCTCATGCCCAATAGAGCATATTTGCTCCTGGAGATAAAGGAACCCCAGGATAGCAGTATTGGCCACAGAATGGCTCCACAGCTCCCTCATGGCCTGGGGTTGGAGAGGGCTCCTTCCTTCTAATTCTGCATCGCACCCCATGGTGCTATCTATTATTTGTTATGTGTATTCTGGTAATACCTAGGGGCCCCAATCAGGAATCCAGGCCCCATTGTGCTTGGCACTATGCAGACTCACAACAAAAAGATAGTTCCCCATGTTGAAGAATGGAGCCATTATCTATCTAATTAGGGCTGTGTACCTAATGCATTTTGACTTTAATATCAGGTTTTTTTCATGGATTTACTTTTTGGGCCCAATCTATTGGAGATTCGCTTGCTTGTAGAACATAAAGTGTAGACTTTGTGATCCTTTTCAAAGTGTTCTAGCAACTGGATTGTAGATTTCTGCTGTGCCATGTGGTGGAGCTAGTGGACAGCTGTTCAGAGATCTTTGCTGTTTTCATCCTTACTGTTGTTGCTATGTTTGGGGCGTTTTTTTTTCTTTCTTAAACACAGTCTGACAACTCTGTTTAGTCTGGTAAACTATCTATAAAACCTAATCGTTGCTTTTGAATTTATATTTAAAAACCCCAACACTGATGGAAATCCTCAAGGCTTAATTTTTAGAGTGAGAGCTGCCAAAATTGACAGCAGTTTTTCCACACACATGACTAATGATGATTAAACTTTTATTCCGTAAAGAGCAATGTCTTTGAAGGGGGCTACAGTCTTAATTCTTCAATTTGTAGACAACAATGGCCCCTGCACTGCAGAAGATGATCATCTAGAATAATACAGAACAATTATATAGTTTTACGTAGGGATGGAGAGGTAATCCAGAAATAAAAGTGTATATTGCCTCATTCCAGTAAAGCATGTACATAACTTTAAGCATGTGAGAATTTCCACTGACTTCATATAGAGTTCTCATGTGCTCAAAGTTACACGTAAGCTTAAATGCTTTGCTGAATTGGCACTAAGGCCCAAATGTTTAAAGATTGTTCTGCTAAGTGTTGCAAGGCCTAAGTGACTCAGATGGGTAAATCCCATTTTCAAAGGTGACTTGGGCACTTAGGATCAGAGTTTTAAAGGTCCCCCCGTGTTCAATTCTCTGGAAGTTAGGCAGCTAAATACCTTTAAAAAGTGGGTATATGTGAATAAGCAGTACCACAGAGGGAGTGTGTGGTCTTGTGATTAAAACAACACACTATAATTCAGCATTGTTGAGTTCCATTCCCTGCTCTGCCATTGACCTGCTGTGTCACCAAGGGCATGTTGTGTAACTTTTCTGTGCCTTAGTTTACCCCTCCATAAACAACAATATTCTTAGACAGAAGAGTCTGTTGTGCTGACTGTCCATGACCCTGGCTTTATTCAAGGCTTCTAAGAGCTCCACAGGATTATTACTGATCTGGTGCAGCCAGGTTAATTAGGGGTGACTGTGAGCAGGCAGTGACCCCTCCTGACCTCAAGTCTGATCTTCAGAGCTCGATGTGTGGGGACTTCAATTGTGAGGCAGGCAACATGACCAAAAAGGGCCAGCTAGCAGTGACCAATAATAACTTCAGTCCCCTCAAGACCAGAAAAGATGGTCCAGAGTACAGTAGTCTTGTGTCCTCCACAAAATGTTGATCTCTGTAAAACAAAGACGATATTTATTTGTCTCATAGAAGTATCAGGGTAAACGTTCCTTTTAAATCTTTGGATAAAAGGTGCTTTGAAATTATAAAGTATTATTGTAAAAGCAGCAAAGAGTCCTGTGGCACCTTATAGGCTAACAGACATATTGGAGCATGATGCATCCAACAAAGTGGGTATTCACCCACAAAAGCTCATGCTCCAATATGTCTGTTAGTCTATAAGGTACCACAGGACTCTTTGCTGCTTTTACAGATCCAGACTAACACGGCTATCCCTCTGATACTAAAGTATTATTATTACTTTAGTCCAGATACCCATAGCACATAATTTTCCATACTATTTATTTCTCTACCCACTGTACATCCCTCAGTACAATAGTCAACATTTTCATACCCAGTGTGCTATTAGATATTAGAGTAGATATTAGATATTAGAGTATTTCCTAAAGGTGTTGATCTTGCTGTCCTGGCCAAATTCCAATGTGGGTAATTACATTTTGCCTGCTGAAATTCTCCCTGTAGTTTAAATTGGATTAGATATTTTTCACTTCTACTAAACTGTGGTGTAGTGTAACTGCAGACTGTTAAATAGTTCTTGCATTTCATTCCTGAAGTGGCTGTGATGAAGTGAACCAAGTGTTCTATTTGCTTGGCCATAAAGTGCTTTGAGTCCTTTGGGGAATACAAGATTATATTAATAATTTTGATGGTGTTTAGAAAAGCATTGTTGGTTTGAAACCACACTTGTGAACAGCTATTTGGTTTCAGATTTCCTGTGGGTTGAGCTCTTACTGGTCATTGAAAACTTGCATAATATCTGATTTGACGTGCACATTTGTAAATCAAACAGAAACTTACCAGTTTCTGGTTCTTTTCTGTGGTCCTTTAACTTGAAAATGGTTCATTTGTTAAAAAAAAGATATTTTGTGTAGTGTTAGGCCATTAAGGGTACGTCTACACTACAAGACTATTTCGAATCAACTTAATTCGAATTTGTGGAATCGACCTTATGAAGTCGAAGTTGTGTATCCACACTAAATACACTAGTTCGACTGTGTGAGTCCACAGTAACGGGGCCAGTGTCGACTTTGGAAGCGGTGCACTGTGGAAAGCTATCCCACAGTTCCCGCACTCCCCGCTGCCCATTGGAATCCTGGGATTTCCCCCCAATGCATGCTGGGGGGAAAAATGTGTCGAGGGTGGTTTTGGGTAACTGTCATCATTGAACCGTCACTCCCGCCCTCTCTCCTTGAAAGCGCCGGCGGGAAATCTGTTTGCGCCCTTCTCTGGTCGGTTACAGCTCGGAAGCCACAGCACTGCGAGCATGGAGCCCGCTGCGATCATCGCTGCACTTATGGCCGTTGTCAACTCCTCGCACCTTATCGTCCACCTCTTCCACAGTCAGCTGCTGAGAAATCGGGCGAGGAGGCTCCGGCAGCGCGGTGAGGACAGGAAGTCACAGAGTGGCGCAGACCTCTCACAAAGCAGGGTACGCCGCGCAGTGGAGATCATGGTGGCAATGGGTCAAGTTCATGGTGTGGAACGGCAATTCTGGGCCCGGGAAACAAGCACGGACTGGTGGGACCGCATAGTGCTGCAGGTCTGGGATGAATCACAGTGGCTGCGGAACTTCAGGATGCGTAAGGGCACTTTCCTTGAACTCTGTGACTTGCTGTCCCCTGCCCTTAAGCGCCAGGACACCCGGATGCGAGCAGCCCTGAGTGTGCAGAAGCGAGTGGCCATAGCCCTCTGGAAACTTGCAACGCCAGACAGCTACCGGTCAGTAGTGAACCACTTTGGCGTGGGCAAATCTACCGTAGGGCTTGCTGTGATTCAAGTAGCCCACGCAATCGTTGAGCAACTGTTCTCAAAGGTAGTGACCCTGGGAAACGTCCAGGTCATCATAGATGGCTTCGGCGCGATGGGATTCCCAAACTGCGGTGGGGCTATAGATGGCACTCACATCCCTATCCTGGGACCGGCCCACCAGGCCAGCGAGTACATTAACTGAAAGGGCTACCTTTCTATGGTGCTGCAAGCACTGGTGGACCATAGGGGACGTTTTACCAACATCTACGTGGGGTGGCCGGGCAAGGTTCATGACGCGCGTGTGTTCAGGAACTCTGGTCTGTTTAAACGCCTCCAGGCAGGTAGTTTCTTCCCGGACCACAAAATAACGGTTGGGGATGTGCAGATGCCTACAGTGATCCTCGGGGACCCAGCCTACCCACTAATGCCCTGGCTCATGAAGCCCTATACAGGCGCCTTGGACAGTGAGAAGGAACTCTTCAACTACCGGCTGAGCAAGTGCAGAATGGTGGTGGAGTGTGCTTTCGGACGTCTCAAGGGGAGATGGCGGAGCTTACTGACTCGCTCGGACCTCAGCGGAAAAAATACCCCCGTTGTTATTGCTGCTTGCTGTGTGCTCCACAATCTCTTTGAGAGCAAGGGCGAGACCTTTATGGCTGGATGGGAGGTTGAGGCCAATCGCCTGGCTGCTGATTACGCTCAGCCAGACACCCGTGCCGATAGAAGATCCCAGTGGGAAGCGCTGTGCATCCGGGAGGCTTTGAAAGATAGGTTCCTCGGAGAGCAGGGTAACCTATGACTCTCCAGTTGATTTACAGAGAAGCTGAACCTGAGCCTGTTTCAGTGACTGTTGACTTCGATCTGCGGTTACATACCCCATTCTCCAGGTTTCCCCCCTTCCAACACACGTTTTAAAATAACTGTAATGGAACACTGATTATTAATAAAGTTTTCTTTAATTATGAATTCCTGTTCAAGGGTTGAAACATGGACGCGGACTGTGGTGGGTACGGTGTGCACTGATGTCCAGACCGCTTCTACACTAGAGGAATGACAGGCTCCTGCTCCTACAGCGGTCTCTGGGGGGAGGACGGTTGCAGGTGGGTGTGCAGGAAGGGGTGGGTTTGCAGGAAGGTGTGAGGGGTGCCGTCTTTGGGACGGAGTTTGGATGCAGGCTCTGGACTGGGGGTTGGGGCGTAGGAAGGGGTGAGGGGTGTGTGGGAAGGGTGAGTATGTGTCCATGGATGAGGGCTCTTGCTGGGGCTCAGGGCATCGGAGAGGCTCGTGGCTAGGGGGGAAGGGCATGGTAAGGGCAGCCTGCCTTGCCATTTGTGGATGTCAGGCGCTAGGACCCTGGGGCAGCATACACCTCACAGACTGACCCGGGGCAGCATTCACCTCCCAGAATGACCCTAGTGCCTAGTGACTGCAGTCTGTGTGTGTCCTGCTGTTGATCCTGCCCCCAAGTCTGTACCCTGGTAATGGAGGCTGTCCTATGCAATTAAAAAACCCCTCCCCCCCTTCACACAAAGTCTTCTGACAAGGAAAATGTGACGGAAACAGTGAATAACAACAAACTACTTTTAATACTCAACTACACAGTGGGGGGATGAAACTTGGATTTGGGACTGGGTGATCCAGGAAGGGAAGCACTTCTCACACTTTAGGGAATGAGAGCTGTTTGGTACATGAGCGCTCTGCTGGGGTGGAGTGACAGTTTTCACGGCCCCTAGCGCCCCTCTTTCTTGTGATTTTTGGTGAGGGGGGGACAGGACTTTGTGGCGGGGGAAGGCGGTTGCAGATACAGTTCAGGGGGGCTCTCTGCTCCTGCCTGCGGTCCTGCAGAACATCTACAAGGCGCCGGAGCGTGTCCGTTTGCTCCCTCATTAGCCCAAGCAGCGTTTGAGTCGCCTGCTGGTCTTCCTGCCGCCACCTGTCCTCCCGTTCGCTGTGTGAGCCCTGGTGCTGACATAGGGTCTCCCTCCACTGTCTCTGCTCGGCCGCCTCGGCTCTGGAGCAAGCCATCAGTTCCGAGAACATGTCGTCCCTAGTCTTTTTCTTTCGCCGCCTAATCTGCGCCAGCCTCTGTGAGGGGGATGCCGAGGCAGTTCGTGAAAGAGCCGCAGCTGTGTGATGGGAAAAAGGAAGTGATTTCCTTGAAAAGATACATGTTTGCGAACACTGAACACAGTCTAGTCAGTTTCTGTGAACAAGACCATACAGGGCACCTAGTCTCACGAGCTCTCAGGACAAGTTCGAGATTTCGGAATACGCTTTCATTGGCTGCGGTCTTGCACAGGAGATCGGACAAGCGGGGCGGTACAGCTGAATCCGTGTAGCAGCCAGGCCTGGTAAGCACTACACTATAGGCTGCTTAACAGTTAATGGATAGCTGTGCCCTCCCGCTGAAGGCAATCTGTAAAGCATAAAGTCGGACCCTGTTCCAGCCCCTCGCGGCTGTGCACGGGAAAGATCACTGTATGCTTTTCCTCTGTGGCCTCCAACACGTGGCTGTTAAGCGAAGGTCATTGCTATGCAAAGTAAAAGTCAAGCATTCACAATAGTAACAGTACACTAATTGCCCTAATTAGATGCAGCAGTTGCCGAACGAGATTAGCCTGAGGCGGGTCACTCGGAGAGAGAGAGAGAGGATGCTGCTCGAATCCCTGCACAGACCAGGACCGTACGCTGCAATGCTGGTGGAGGCAATGATTCCGCTGTACATTAGGATGGCCTGGCGCAGAAGAGTGTGCTTCCACGGAGCACCAAATAAGGCACCTCTCCCCAGGAACCTCCTGCGGAGACTTTTCGAGCTGCTCTCTGAGAGCTTCGTGGAACTGTCCCAGGAGGATTTCTGTTCCATCCCTATCTGTGTGGACCTTCTCTTTATATAGTTTTTTAAGCAAAAGGTTTTATATAGTTTTTACATATTTTTTATTCCTGTTTTTTAAAAAATAAATGTTTACATGTTTATAGCACTTACCGACTGATCCTTCCCCTGATTCTGAGTCCGGGTTAACGGCCGGGGAGGGTTGGTAGGGGATCTCTGTCAGGGTGATGAAGAGATCCTGGCTGTCGGGGAAAGCGGTATTGTAAGCGCTGTCACCTGCGTCGTCCTCCACAAACCCTTCCTCATCTTCCCCATCGGCGAACATCGCCGAGGAACTGCCCCTCGACACTATCCCATACTCAGAGTCCACGGTCACTGGTGGGGCAGTGGTGGCAGACCCACCGAGAATGGCATGCAGTGCCTCGTAGAAGCAGCAGGTCTGGGGCTGTGCTCCGGAGCGTCCGTTTGCCGCTCTGACTTTTTGGTAGCCTTGTCTCAGGTCCTTGATTTTCACGCGGCACTGCGTTGTATCCCGGCTGTATCCTCTGTCTCTCATGGCTTTGGAGACCTTCTCGTAGGTCTTTGCATTCCGTTTGTTGGAGCGCAGCTCCGAAAGCACAGACTCATCGCCCCACACAGCGATCAGATCCAGGACTTCACGGTCTGTCCATGCTGGGGACCTCTTTCTATTCTGGGATTGCATGGACTCCTCTGCTGGAGAGCTCTGCATCATTGCAGGTGCTGCTGAGCTCACCCCGATGTCCAACCAGGACATGAGATTCAAAGTGCCCAGACAGGAAAAGGAATTCAAATTTTCCCGGGTCGTTTCCTGTGTGGCTGGTCAGAGAATCCAAGCTTGGACTGCTGTCCAGAGCGTCAACAGAGTGGTGCACTGTGGGATAGCTCCCGGAGCTAGTAAGTTCGATTTGCATCCACACCTAGCCTAATTCGACATAGCCATGTCGAATTTAGCGCTACTCCCCTCGTCGGGGTGGAGTACCGAATTCGAACTAAAGAGCCCTCTAGGTCGAACTAAATGGCTTCCTGGTGTGGACGGGTGCACGGTTAATTCGAATTAACGCTGCTAAATTCGAATTAAAGTCCTAGTGTAGACCAGGCCTAAGTGGATAGGACCTTACTGATGGAATTAAACAATGAAAATTGATTGCTATTGGGATTTGATTGGGATATTACAGAGCACTCTCTTAGGGTACGTCTACACTACGGGATTATTCCGAATTTGCATAAACCGGTTTTGTAAAACAGATTGTATAAAATCGAGTGCGCGCGGCCACACTAAACACATTAAATCGGTGGTGTGCGTCCACAGTCCGAGGCTAGCATCGACTTCTGGAGCGTTGCACTGTGGGTAGCTATTCCGTAGCTATCCCATAGTTTCCGCAGCCTCCCCCGCCCCTTGGAATTTCCGGGTTGAGATGGGGCAAAAATCATTGTTGCGGGTGGTTCTGGGTAAATGTCGTCAGTCACTCCTTCCTCTGGGAAAGCAACGGCAGACAAGCATTTCGCGGCTTTTTTCCCTGGATTGCCCTGGCAGATGCCATAGCATGGCAATCATGGAGCCTGTTTTGCCTTTTGTGACTGTCACCGTATGTGTACTAGATGCTGCTGACAGAGGCGATTCAGCAGCGCTACACAGCAGCATGCTTTTGCTTTTGCATGACAGCAGAGATGGTTACCAGCCATACTGTACCATCTACCAATCCATAAATTGGTAAAAAGATGATCATGGTTACCAGTCCTTTTGCACTGCACCATCTGTTGCTGTCATAAGTGCCCCTGGCTGCTCTTAGCCAGGGGCGCAAAAGTCAAAATTGGGAATGATTCCGAGTCAATCCCTCCTTTTTGGTATCTAAAAATAGAATCAGTCCTGTCTAGAATTTGGGCAAGTGTACTAGAGAACCACTGTATCATAGAACCAGAGAGCACAGCTGGTCTGTGTCAGATCCAGCAGAAATTATGAGCTGTATGCTATTCACAGGGGGTGCTCCTGCAACAACTCCACCTGTTGATTCCATTCTTCCCCCAGCCTTCCTGGGCTACCGTAGCATTGTTCTCCCACTTGTGTGATGAAGTAATAAAGAATGCAGGAATAAGACACAGTGACTTGTTAGTGAGAAATGAGTGGAAGGCAGCCTCCAGCTGCTATGATAGTCCAGACAGGACATTAAGAAGTGTGGAGGAGAGGAGCCCAGCATCGCGCTGCTAGTCCAGGGGCAATTGAATCTTTTCTTTACACATGAAGGGTGGGGGCTGATGGAGCTCAGCCCCCTGTTGCTATGATGAAGATGGTTACCAGCCATACTGCACCATCTACCAGGAAAAATTAGGGCCAGGCACCCTTGATAGACCTAACGGATGCTAGTCGGCATGGTTACCAGTCCTTTTGCACTGCCCCATGTGCCAATAGGCTGATGATGACAATGGGTATCAGTCTTACTGCACCATCAGCCTCCCATGGCGGGGGGCGGGAGCAAGGATGTTGGTCTTGAGTGCTGCAGCATCGCGTCTATCTGCAGCATTCAGTAAAGATAGGGTGGCATGTAAAAGAGTCAAGAGAGGATTGTTTTCCCTTTCACTTCTGGGGGTGGGTGGGGGGGGGTGCGTAAATTGCCGAGCTATGCCCTGACCCACCGCGGACACTGTGTTTGACCCTAGAAGCATTTGGAGCTCAGCCAAGAATGCAAATGCTTTTCGGATACTGCAGGAACTGTGGGATAGCTTGAGTCCTCCAGTCCATGAGCGTCCATTTGATTCTTTGGCTTTCCGTTACGCTTGTCACGCAGCAGTGCGCTGAGTCCCTGCTATGGCGTCTGTCTGGAGATTTTTTAAAAATGATTTTGAATTTCGTCTTCTGTAATGGAGCGCTGATAGAACAGATTTGCCTGCCCTTACTGCGATCACATCCGCATGGTCCATGCTGGAGCTCTTTTTTTTATTTTGATTTCGGACTGCATCGCCACCCGTGCTGATCGGAGCTCCACGCTGGGCAAACAGGAAATATTCAAAAGTTCGCGGGGCTTTTCCTGTCTACCTGGCCACTGCATCCGAGTTCAGATTGCTGTCCAGAGCGGTCAGTGGTGCACTGTGGGATACCGCCCGGAGGCCAATACTGTCGATTTGCCGCCACACTAAACCTAATCCGATATGGTAATACCGATACTAGCGCTACTCCTCTCGTTAGGGAGGAGTACAGAAACTGGTTTAAAGAGCCCTTTATATCGATATAAAGGGCCTCTCAGTGTGGACGGGTGTGGCGTTAAATCGGTTTTACGCTCCTAAAACCGGTTTAAACGCCTAGTGTAGACCAGGCTTTAGTCTTGTAAGACTGGTGCACAAAACTAAACTAATTCTTAATGCATCTATTAAGATGTTGTGTGTGGAGAAGATGGGGACATTTACATTTAAAAATCCCCAAACAAAATTATACCACAAAGCAAACTACAGCTCTGTACACCTCCATATGTGACTAATTATAAGACAAATTAATGGGAACAAAGCAAATTCAGAGTTAAGACTGAACTTTGATTCTGAACTACCATGCTATGCTCAGCTACTGAATTGGCGTCTTGACATACTAAGTGATCTCATATAAAAGGCAAGCTGCAATACCAAAACACAAATTAATGGGTTAAAGTCTGGATCCTTAGCTGGTGCAAACTGCTGTCACTCCACTGAAACTAATAGAGCCATTCTGATTTACACCAGCTAATAATATCAGTCACAATGACAATTTCTTTTGCCTTCATTGCTTAAAATAAAATTTTTACATTATTCATCTGTATTGTTGTGGCTTCAATCATAATAAAAATGTGATAAAATAATGATGCTTCTATGAAATCAGGGGACATTCTTCCTGTATAAAATCAGCATGTAGTAAGCTTCTGATTTCTATATAGCCTTCTGGTATATATTTATGTGACCTAGAAAGGTACTAAGAAAATATTTGAATTTTTCTTTTTATTTACTTTAAAAAGTTTTTCTCTGAGACATGTTGTTCACTTGATCTAAAATCTCACTTTACAAGGGTGTTCAGGAATGTGTTGGAATAAATCTCAACAGTCATATTCCTGAATAATAGCTAAATGTTCATGAGTGCTGAATGCAGAATGAAGTATAGTCCAAAATCTTTCATGACTAAAGAATTTTTAAAAAGTGTTATTTTCAGACTCAGATACTTAGCATTTTCCTGTTGCCCTCAGCATTGCGTCAGTAGGTGCATTCTTTAAAAGAGATCACATCTTTGTTTCTTTAGTCTGTAGCAATGCCATCTGTGTGTACTTTTGATAAAAAACAGAAACAAAACCATGGAACCCACAGCAATTGTGTCTCTGCAATTAATTTGTACTTATTTTCCACGTAACCTACATATATAATGGTATGAAGTATGGGCCTGATTCATTCTCCTGATGGAAAGTAGTTCTGAACAAAGAGGACTTAGTGGCACAAATTGCCCCCTCACCCAACACTCTGCCAACAAGGGAGAGAGCTGTTGGCACAACGTGGGCAGAGTCCACTGGGAAGGGGAATAGATTAGGTCTCCTGGGAGATGAGTTGATTCAGCACATTTCCCAGGATATCTCCACTGGCTGGGCTTCTGTGGAATCTGGGCCAGAGTTTAAAGCTGTTCTCAGTGGCAGAAACCACTGCCTAGTCTCATTCAGGGGTAAATACCTCAACTGGTACAGTTGCTCTGAAGACCTATATATCTACTGATCCCCTTCTCTTCTGTAAGTTTAAAATGGTTGGAGTATTTCTCTGCTTGATATAACTGCAGCACTTTGGGCCAAATTCTCCTTTCACACCAGATTTATATGGTGTAACTCTATTGACTTCAGGGGCATTACTCTCAATTTCCACTAGTGTAAATGAGATAGCAATCAGACTCCTTCAGTACATCTGAAAGTTTAAAAGCACTATTACAGCTAATACAATGTTTTACAAGATTTCAGTGGGAACACTTGTGAAATGGAAATTGCTTTCAGTTGGGGGTTAACATGAGGGATTTGGTTAAACATTGGTATGAACCCCGAGAGATAACAATGTCAAGTTATAATACTGTTGTTCATCACTGAAGGTTTAACAACAAAGGTTCTGATCCGTACCTGCTCTGTCTGATTTGGATGCAAACATTATTTGAAGCACAATGAGCAGACAAAGAAAGCAAAATGGTTTGAAATCCTACATGAAGTGGATACTGGTTACTTAAGTCAGCATTATGTTCAGAAACAACAGACACAGCTGTCTTGACCACACACAGACCATTTTTGCAATTGCCAAAGTACAACATTACCATGCAGCCAAGTTTTAAATTATGGTAAGATGCTTTAAAAATAGCAAATCAGTTCCATTAATATTACACATTTACCTTTCAGATCATTCTCGTCTTATAACAAATGAACATTGAACAGTTATTTGACTGACTAATCCATATACGCAAAGTAAAAATTACTTCATAAAAGCAATGGAGCCACTGTTTTATGTGAACAGGACTTCATAACAATGTAATTATAGTTTCTAGGTGCACATAATTAATTAAAACAAAAACAGACTTACATGCAGTCTTTCTTCTGGCTTTTACTTTACTTTTCTTAGATATTTTTACTAGCATGGAAGAGTCATAGTGAAAGTGAATATAATATATATGGTTTACAAATTAAAATTGAACAGAGGCCTCAATTCAGCAGAGCACTTAAGCACATGTCTAAAGTTAATCATGGACTGAAGGACTTTGCTGAACCAGAGCCCTAAACAACTGCACTTGGGCCTTTTCTTGGGATTCAGACAATTTTCAGTCTTTTGAGATGGCCAAGACAAAGATAAATTTAGATTTGCCTAACTTGTGTTGGTTCTGTTTAGTTTTTCCATTCAGGCCTAGAAAAAGGACAGTTTATTTTCCAGGTTATTCTGCTCATTTGTGAATCTCTAACTGAAATGATAATCTATTGTCCCTTTTAAGTAATTCTTGTTCTGCTCCCAGGAGTACTGGGGAACTCAAATTAAAATACACACACACCCATAATGTCAGGTGCATATTATATGGAAATATGCACAAAATCATAAAATATATGAAAGAGAGGACATCAAAAAGTTCTAAATTTCAAGTTTAGTCCTTATAAGCATACAGTATCCTTGGTGCTGATACACACTATCTAAATGTCTGGAAGTGCTCACAAGGCCTGTTCACTTGGTCTGTACATAATCTCCCAGTGATTCCTGCTGTTGTCTTCTAGGAGGTAGATCCAGTGACTTTCTAACAAGCTGGGAATCTTGAAGATGGTGCATTTTATGATTTCTACTCTGTTTCAGTAAAGTTAGCAGTGGTCTGTCATTTGTTCCCCCTCACATAACTAGAGGAGTCTTGAATTTCAATGAGAAACATAGAATCTGGTCTGGGAGAACAACAAAATGTTTGATTAAAGGAAGATACTGTTTATCCAAACTGGATTAATTTTGGCCTCTCTCTGTCTCTCATGGTCATTGATAGAAATGGGCATGGTAAAAAACACATTAAAGGCAAGCTTCATATAGCCACCAGCTGGAATTTTTCATACTGGATTTTGAATATGGCAACAAGATGGTAGGATTAAAAAAACGATATCCTCTGCCAAACCTCAGCCGTTTCTTACACACTTGCTTAGACCTATAGGAAGAGAAAGGGAGACGTTGTAGTAGTATGAAAATCAGGTCACTGAAGAGTACCCCTCCTTGGCCACAAAGACTGGCCATATGCACACAAAACTGGAGTGTGACTGGCACTGCCCTGTGCCTAGTACTAGACACATCTGGCTGCTTTGTTCTAGAGCAGATATAAAATCATGGTGCAAGGCGGCAAGCATGCAAGCTGCCATGTTCACTTGCAAATCCAAAGATGATACTTCCCCCTCTCCCCCCCCCAAACACCCTAATCAGGGCCAGGCTCCAGGCACCAGCTTATCAAGCAGGTGCTTGGGGCAGCCACTCCGGAGCGGGGGGGGGGGCACTTTCAAGTATTCGGAGGCAATTCAGCGGAGGGTCCCTCACTCCCACTTGGAGCGAAGGACCTCGAATTGCCGCACATCACAATGGCAGCTTTTTTTTTTTTTTTTTGGCTGCTTGGGGCAGCAAAACCCCTGAAGCCAGCCCGGACCCTAATCTCTTGCCTTTGCCTTCTTTATGCTTTTATTCAGCATTGCTAATTTTGATTATTTTTTTTTGTAAATCAAATATGATCATCTTCAATAAATAGAAACGTTAACAAAAAGCAACAAAAGCTAGCCCAAATCAATTCGTGGGACATTATTAAATCCTTTGGAAACTGTTGTATGCAAGCAGTGGCATGCTATTGCTTCAAACAGCCCAAAAAGTACAAAAGAAAAATATATATGTCATTATGATGTGTATGTTTCCTTAAGAAAGTACAGCTTGTTCAGAGTAATGTTCAATATTATGCATTGTGACAGTTGCTATGGTAACAACTCTCCCCCACACCCTCTATGTACAGCAAAGTAATTAGGTGGGAAAAGCCCATGGAAATTGTTAGTAGGTAGAAGACTACTGGCACATTTGGGTTCACTTTTTTGTTTTTCCAATAGTATGTATATTTGGTGCCCCAGTGTTTGGTCAACCCCAAGCAGCATGAGAGGCAACCAGTTCTGCCTGAGAAAAGAGAGGTGATGAAGTGCAGGAAATAGCAAATGAAACAAACATTCTTCCATTTTCACAGAATTTCCATAGAACAATGATCATGGAGCAGATCCTGTATGATGTAGGGCAACAAATAACTTGTAATGAGCTTTCAGTAGGGATGTCTGCAGGAGACACAGTGGTTTCAGTGCACAGGGCTTTCCTGGCCTTCAGCCTCATCTGGATCCCTATTCACTGATTCTCGGGTCTGAAGAAAGCACCATAACTCAGAAATGTTTGTCAGCTGGTTTCAGAATACAGTCCTAAAGGTCAGTTAAAATGGGTCTTATGTTTGCTAAGTGGGTCTAGATACATGAACATTAGAGGATTGAACATAGGCTGATTTTCATGGGTGGGGGGGTGAAGCGTCCCCTTGGGGAGGCTAGGCCCCTACCCCACCTCTTCTGTCTGAGGCCATGCCTCACTCACTGCTCTCAGACTCCCCCCCCCGTGACCCCCACGGGGGCGGAGGGGCCTGAGAGCTTGGCCCCTCCCCCCCCATAGCCCCGGATAGGATGGGATGGGATGGGAGGGGCTGAGAGCCCCAGATGGGGTCCAGCTCTCAGCCCGAGCCGTGACTGCAGCGTCACCCCACGGCCACCACCCCACTCGTGGCCCCACCCCATTCTGCCCCCTCCCTTGTGGCCCTGCCCCCGTTCTTCCCACGACCCCTCCCCATTCCACTACTTCCCCCATGGCCCCGCCTCCATTCCATCCCCACTCTGCCTCTTCCCTTCGAGGCCCTGCCTCCGCTCGTTCCTTTCTGCCCTCACCCACCCGTCCCTCCATTGCAACCCTAAGACCAGAAAAGCTCTGTGTACTTTTTGCGGCCCTGGGGCCATGGCAGGCAGCGAGAGCTCCTCCATCCCCAGGGCGGTGGTGAGGGGGAGATTTTTCCAGGGTCCCCAAATTGGCTAGGGGCCCTGGTCATGGGCCCCGTGGCTCCATGCCATAATCCACCACTGCTCCCCACCCATGGTGGTGCGAGGTTTGGATAGGCTTAGCCTCCCCCAGCCTGCACTACTTGCCGCCTATGCTGATTTTCAAGTTTCAAACAAAAGCTTAAGCCAGGCATCAAGGACATTTAAAACAGCTCCAGGGTGGCGCTGGCAGATTATAATGAAAATGAAATGGCATTCTTTTCTATAAAAAGATTTCTCTTAGCTATGCTTGAAACATCCTATGAGAGCCCTTTTTAGTTCAATCCTGTCTGAACATTCATTAGGATGAGACCTGATGAAAAAGAAAACAGCACAGACACATTTTGTAGACTTCAGAAAATGAAGTAAGATCCAGACAGTCTGGTTAGCCACCAGTGGGTGGCTCATAAAAGGGTGGAGATGCAGGTGACACTTGAGCAGAGTAGGAAAGACTTGGTGTACTCATAGGGGGGAGAATGGAAGTACCAGGGCAGGATTGGGGTGCAAAAGGACAAGATCACCCATAGAGGGGAGGCACTGGTGGAAAAAAAAGTGGATGAAGGAGTCACCCCTTGTTGAAGAGGATGATGGAGATACCTTGGGAGAGTAGGACAGAGACACCTGCAGGTGGAAGGGCATTGGCTGATCAGGAATTTTTTGATTAAGTGTTTTTTGTCAAAACCAAAACTGTTTGCAAAATAAAGGCTGGTTTTGACACATCTTCTGGGTCGGAAATTTCTTTGGGAAAAAAAAAGTTTTAAGATTGTCAAAACGTCCCCTTGACATTTTCAAAACAAAAAGAAATTGGTGAGATTTTTTTGAGTTAAAACAACTTTTCCATTCAAAGTTTCTGTGAATTTTTATTTTAAAAAGTTTATTAAAAAAAGGTCAACATAGAAATGAAACATTTCCAAATTATTAAAATGAAATGTTTTAATTGATCTGAATCAAATTTTTTTTAAAAAAAAATTCAGTTAGCAAAATTTTCAAGATTTCAACTTCTCATCATGATTTGGAACAGGAATATTTTGGGATCTCAACAATTTTCCCAGGATGGGAAAATTGTTTCCTGTCCAGCTCTAGGCCTGAGCTCTCATAGCTCAATGGAAGAAAGCTAAGGTACCAGCTGGCGTAAGTAGGAACTGGGATTTGAACAATGGGAATAGGCTGGAATAGGCTGCAGTCATCAGAATTGGGTAGTGACCTTCTCATGAGGGAAGAGGATGAAGCTACCAGAGCTGTACACAATTGCCTGACCTGCCTTTGAAAATTAAACTCCTATCTAATATTCCTTAAAACACAGATTATTCCGTTCTCCAGTGCTTTTCATGTTGGATCTGAGATCAGAATCAAACCCTAACATTTTAAACTAGAACAGTGTGTAAACATCCCAGATATTTTATCATAATGTATGGATTTTAATGGCAACATCTTTGTAGCCAGAAATAAACACTTGTACAGGTACTGCACATTTATTTCTAGTGTTCAATAGTATTGCAAGGATTAATTTATGTTTGAGACAATTTTTATGAGTCAAATTCTTTGCTATTGTAAATGAGTGCAGCTACCTGACTTCAATGGGATTTTACCCATTTACACTAGCACAAAATTTGGCTCTAAGAATTTAATCTTTAAGATAAGGAACAGACCAGAAGGTATAAATAAGGCAGCATTTTTCTCTTCTCTTCTATCAGTTTATAAACATAAACTTATTTCTTCCCATGCTGCACAATTTAAAAACCAGGACAAAGAAAGTGTCAGAGCAAGAGTAGCTATGTGCTAATTTATAACTGCTCAGAGTTAAAGGTAGCTCCAGCTGACAGTAGCTTCAAAAAAACTGTGCCTGCTGTAAATTAGAGTAAGGAAACTGATCACTGAAGGTAAACAGGTGATGAAATACTTCATTAGTACCTCATTTGTAATTTATGTCTGCTGAAGTAGTTGACAAAGAATCAAAACGTAAGTGGTAGATTTCTCAGAAGTGAAGCCTTTGAGGTCACTGAAGTGGATTAATTATAACCCAGTGTAAAGCACAGCCTGTCTCTGTGTCAATTACCAGTATTTGATAACTGAAATTATGTCAAGCTCTGTTCTTCTTCAAGATGCAGCCACACATTTTAAAATCATTACGAATGTAAGCATGAACTACACAGAACTAATGAGTTCAGCTCATTTATTAAAGTTCATTTCGACATAGCAGATATAAGTTCAGATTCAGAAGGGAGTGGGTGGAGAGGGTTCCCGTTCTGCAAAAATAAACTCTGGCCCTTATCCCCTCTCCCAGTCATGTGCATGGGGAAAAAAATTAAGTTCACTTGCCAGGGAATCATTTAAGTGTACCGAAGGAGACAGAGGTGAGGTAGTCGATTGCTATTTAATATGACGTGCTTCTAATAATGGATATCAGAGCTACTAATTGTTAAATGAAACTGTTGGGTTTAATTGACTCCCTGCTGTTCATATTAATAATAGCTAAATGCCTGAGAATATACTTCTCCTGGGTCTTTAAATTTTCTTTCCTTCTCCCTCCCCCATTTTTTACACTGAATTTTTCTAGAACTGCAAGCGTACTGGATTGCATTTGATAGCATCTGATAGTATGTTAGTATTAAACTCTACCACAAGCACTCTGGTGGATAACTGTATATTGACATTGATGTAAAGTCTGCCGTCAGTGTACAGGCAGATCAGCATGAATCCCATGTGTCCAAGTTCAGTGGGAGTGTGGAGTATGCAACTAGTCCACATGGAAGAGTGGCAGAATATGCAACAAATTCCATCCATGCAGCAAAAAGGGGTCAGATACTGCTCTGGGTTTCATTCTTTAATGGAATTACTCCATATTTAAAACAGTGTTACTACAGATCAGACTCTGATCTAGGGTGACCAGATGTCCCGATTTTATAGGGACAGTCCCGATATTTGGGGCTTTTTCTTATATAGGCGCCTATTATCCCCCCACCCCCTGTCCTGATTTTTCACACTTGCTAGCTGGTCACCCTACTCTGACCTAAGATCGAAGAGGAGAGTTTGGTCCTATGTGAATGTTTTTAAAATATCTATTCCCTTTCAGATAGAGTACCTAATCAGTGACTAAGACTAGAGATATGTGCCGGAGGTTTTTTAATGCTAATTACATTAAATAAAATCTTAGTTCAGATTGTGTCCTTGACTGGACCTATCAGAAAATGTATCACAACTGCATTTTTAAATGAACCTCTTAGTGATTCCAGCACTCATCAGAAATGTTTTAAGAAGTCACAAATTAGTACTTTGATGTAGACATATTCTAATTAGGGCTGTGAAATAATTAAAAAATTAATCACAATTAATTGTGTAATTAAAAATTCAAAAATAATAATATAAAGTGAGCACTGTATCTTTGTATTCTGTGTTGTAATTGAAATAAATATATTTGAAAATGTAGAAAAACATCCAAAAATATTGATAATAAATTTAAACTGGTATTCTACTATTGTTTAACAGTGTGATTAAAATTGTGATTAAACATGACTAATTTTTTTAATCTAGTTCATTTGTTTTGCATTATATATCTCCCATGGGAAAAAGTTACTGAGTGCATGACAGTGTAATTGTTTGTCCATTTTGGCATGTAATTGCCAGTTGTATGCATTCAAATGCAGTGGTATCTTTTTGGAATGATTTGGATTATGTATAGCATATCACTTTTTATTTTTTATTATGTTTCATGACCTTAATCACATAATAAATAGCATATTATTGCACTACTTGCCTGATGTAACCTGTTCACTAGGAAGAGATTGTTATATATTGAACATATTAGCCTACGGACATTTAGTAGATTGGGCAAAGATTTAATTTCACCATATTACAAGCCATTGCATTTTTTGCTTTCCCTTCTTCCTCCTTAATCTCTTTTACCACCTGCTTCACTGAAAAACTAGTAACAGAACAACCTCTATTATAAAGGTAATAGGAACTATAGAACTTGTAAAAGATATTATTCATAAATGGTGGATATAATGATGTTTTCGGTGCCTATCTCTTACCCACAACCAACGGTGGGTGATAATGGATTCAATTTATGCATTGAGGCTATTGTTAGGGTGATTAATTCACAACTCTGTGGTGGGATGATAAAGTAACTATGCTGAATCAATGCTATCAAGGGGTTAAGTCACATCTAGAGATCAGATGTATGTAGTATGTTCTCTATTGCTTATTCACACTTCCCTAATAACTAATAGCTACCACTTTCCATTGTAACATCATCAAATTGCTGCTGATGGTCTGGTGACAGCTTGTCCTTGAACTCTCCTAACCTAATATATGTGTATTAAAATCATATTTGGCTAGCAGAGCCTGGTGATTGGCAATCCAAAATTGTAGCACCAATGTGGAGTAGATCTTTCTCCCCAAAAGGTCTATGTGCTTGGCTGCCTGGTCTGGAGAGGTGGACTTTTGTGTGTGTTGGGTGCCCACATGCATGACCAGAGAACTGGATTCCAACTCACGCCATGTGGCGATAAGAGGGAATGGAGAGGCATTGACCCACATGGCCTATTATAACCTTAGCTGGGAGCATGAGGAGACACATGACACATGTACAGGTCAATGGACACTACTAACAAAGCCTTCCGACATGCATGCGTGTGCGCGTGCACACCCACATTTGGAATAGATATAGGGACCATCTCTCGAAGAAGAATTATTACTTTTGTCATTTGAGGTACATAAAAAGTTCCTAAATTGTCCTGTTGTAAAAAAATATGGGTTTATATGGTGGTAAATGTTAAAACCAACCTTGAAATACTATTGGAATTTTATGTTGTATCTAATTAGCCATAACAAGATGGTGAATAAGATTCACAGGCTGGATTTTCCTGGTCATAGGAATGCAGAGAGAAACTGCTGTATAAGATGAAAAGTTGATTCCACACTTTTGGGACTAATGCTGAGTACTACCTGTAAGAGGACCACTTGATTTTCTACTGTAATAAATTTGGTATCTTGACACTAAAGGGACAGCTCTTCAACTGATGGACATTGCATAACTCCATGGAAGTAGATGCAATTAATGCTGGACAACTTTTTTTTTTTCAGTAAATAGCAAATTTGCCAAAAAATGCGTTTTGGGGGAGGGCACCAAAACTATTCCCAAAATTGGGTCAAATTCATAAATAGTTTCAACCCAGAAAAAAGGACACTCCTCCAAAAAAAGTCAAAATGTTTCATTTTAGCTTTTTCATACTGAAATGTTTCAACTATGTCATAATGGAACATTTTGATTTTTTGTTTCAAAATGTGGTTATTTAAAAAAAACATAAAAAGTTGAAAAATACCCCAAAATGTCCTCAAAATAATTGAAAAAAATGAGAAAAAAAGGTTTCAGTTTGACCAAAATATTGTGGTTGACCTGAAACTATTATTTTTTCAGTTCAGTGGAACAAAACAAAATAAATCAGTTTCAGTTTGAACCAAATCAAAATATATGTATTTGTTGGGGTCTGGTCCCTGAACAAAAAAACCCAGTTATTCACTCAGCTCTAACTGAACGATGGCAAATCTACACCAGCTAGGGATCTGACAAAGACCATGAGTAAGAATTATTTGGATGTTATTTTGTTTCAAAATGAAAAATAAATTTTTGTTAATCATCTAGATGTCTCTAACCTATTTGTTTCTGCTCTGATCAATTAGATTTGCCCATTGAATTTAATTAAGCTCTATTCAGGCTCACAATATTGCAAAACATTTTTCCCCTTGAATTTTGTCTTGTATTTTGAGTAAATTTCCCTGGACTTCACAACGCTGAAGGGTCTTTCTCTTAGTTCTGCAGTCTTGTTTGTTACAAATAAGTGTGTTCTGCTCAGTTCCATGACCTTTGGATGATATCAAGATGCTATAGAATATATAAGGTAGAATCCCATCTAGTAGAAATATCCTGAATAACTTTCATTTAATTTCCCCCTCTGCAATTTCAATAGAATGTTTGCTGCCTCAGGAAAATGGCTGAGAAGATCCTCAATTTATTTTAGTAGTTAGAGGCAACATTCTATACATGACATTCAAGAGGCCAGAAACCCACAGACTATAAAATTGAAATAAGTGTTTTCATAAGCAAAGCAAAGTGGTCAGCCACTATGCTTCCAATTTACAGCATCACAGAAAGATGAATTACCTTGCTGGTATTTGTTATTTTAGTTCTACTCAGTGATTGCATGATGAAAGAGATTTTCCAAATATATTCATGAATAATAATAATATCATTTTAATGATATTGCATCCATGCTTCCAGTGGATGATTATAAAGAATGCCGATGGGCAACAACAGCCATGAACTCCATTTGAAATCATGTCTAAAAGAAATACTACACTGTGGCTATGTACATTTAAGGACTACCCAATGTTGCCACTAAGAATGGTAGACTGCCTACAGCTATCATTCCAGCTATTTCTGAGTAAAGGTAATAGCTCTGGAATGATATCTGACTTGAGGCAGTCAGGTATTAAAATACCAGACAAGCCCAGCTGCCTGTACCTGACTGTACTACGGGAACACTGATCAGCATGGCAGCTTGCCATAGATATGTCCCTTTAAGATGGAACATCTCCAAAAGGCAAAAGTTCAAGTGGATTCAACATTTACCTAAACACAGTCCCTCATCCTTAACTTGAACAGAGTGTTCTGTGCTTTCCTGCCTTTCTCTATAGTGGTTTATGAGACTGCTAAAAGAAGTATTGGAAATGTAAATATGAAGAGATGCGTAAGGTTCTATTTAATGTATCTTCTAAGGAAATGAGCAAATATGTTGTTCTTAAATTACAAGTTGGTGCACTTAGGGTGAAATCCTGGCTCCACTGAAACCAATGGCAAATTTCACTGACTTCAATGGGTACAGGATTTTACCAATACTTTCCTACTGAGAGCTTTTTGGATTTGTCTGGTCTTTCCTAAGTCTGTAACTTTATGTATGAATATTTTTTTCTTTGCTGGTTACCATTTCTATAGGTTTCATTTTTGCTTATAATACTATGCCATTGTCTTACAATCATTCTATCCATAGACTTCCACTAGCACTACTTCTCCTTTCTTTATAAATCACAGTTATCACCACAGACTTCCCCTGACAGTTTCCAGCTGCCCTGTTCTTAGCCAACCATATTACACATAGGGCTGTGTGGTTTCATTTTGTCCTTTTCAAATGCCAATACCAAATTATTCTGCAAGTCCTTTCTCTCTGTCAGCTGATTCCTTCTTGTCTATCTGGACCACACTGTTCAATAACAAAAGCTGTTGACAGCATACCTAAACATCAAAAATAGCACGTTCTTGTTTCTAGATTTCATTTTTGGAGACACAGTGCATATTATCTGGTGAAATAAAAATCTCCTTCTGTTGTGGCCATCTCTATGCCTACCAGCCCCAGAACCGGCTGGTGAAATGTGCTTAAATTTTTAGCAAATTGTTCTAATCCAACTGACTCCATAATTGTATTTCATCCTTTGGGCCTTATTTGGGTGTTGAAAAGCTTGCGCCATTGTCAAACTATTTTGGCTTCATTTTTCACCAGTTGATAATTATAAAACACAGGATGAGCAATGGGACTGTATTGAAGTGAAAATGTATAAAGCAGCAGCTGCAGCAAATAAAGTAGTAATTCAATTAGACATGTCTTAAAGCTGAGGTGCCATGAAGAACATGCTTCAGATGCAAGCCCATTCAATTTCTGGGATGGGAATCCTCCAGTTAGTAATTTCAGCAAAGTAGCTCAGTTAATTACAGCATATTAGCCAATTAATATGTTAATAATCTTCAAATTCAGTACATATCTATATGCATATTACAGAAGAAGATGATTTATTGTTTGTGTGTTTTAACAAGAACAGGTTATGACTAATCTAACCTAGAGAAATCTTCCTCACCAAAATACCTAGATTCTTTTCTTTTTTAAACCTATCAGGTTTCTGAAAACTAGTCCTTTGTTTAGACTAGAAAATACTTTCATAATAGAATCTGTGAGAAGCATTCAAGAGGTATTCAGATAACCGTAGCTGTCAATTTAAAGTTGTTGAATCTATTGTTTGCTTCGAGAAGTAGAATGAATTAATTATTAGATTTCAGAGTAGCAGCCGTGTTAGTCTGTATCCGCAAAAAGAACAGGAGTACTTGTGGCACCTTAGAGACTAACAAATTTATCTGAGCATAAGCTTTCGTGGGCTACAGCCCGCTTCATCGGATGCATGTAGTAGAAAATACAGTAGGAAGATATATATATACATAGAGAACATGAAACAATGGGTGTTATCATGCATACTATAAGGAGAGTGATCAGTTAAGGTGAGCTATTATCAGCAGGAGGGAAAAAGAACTGTTTGTAGTGGTAATGTAAATGGCCTATTTCCAGCAATTGACAAGGAGATGTAAGGAACTGTAGGGGGGAGGGAAATAAACATGGGGAAATAGTTTTACTTTGTGTAATGGCCCATCCACTCCCAGTTTTTATTCAAGCCTAATTTGATGGTGTCCATTTTGCAAATTAATTCCAATTCAGCAGTCTCTTGTTGGAGTCTGTTTTTGTAGTTTTTTTGTTGTAATATTGCGACTTTTAGCTCTTTAATCGAATGGCCAGGGAGGTTGAAGTGTTCTCCAACTGGTTTTTGAATGTTATAATTCTTGACATCTGATTTGTGTCCATGTATTCTTTTATGTAGAGACTGTCCAGTTTGGCCAATGTACATGGCAGAGGGGCATTGCTGGCACATGATGGCATATATCACAGTCTCTACGATCTAAAGCTTCTTGCACTTGTGGAGAACCCATCAATTTTACAATATTCTTTTCCCACCCAGTCTGGCGAATCACTGAATCTTACAACCAATCGCCTGCATACAACAGACTTGAAATACCAAATGCCACCTTTAACAGACAGTGGGATAGGTAGCCTGTGGCTTCTAACAACTTTATTTAAATGTTAATTATATCGTTCTTGTCTCATGTAAATTGTTGGCCTTCTGAAGTGAACAGAAGAACTACTGTCCCTAGAGGGAAAATGGTCCAACTGATCAGTGTCTTGTTTCTCATATAACTTAGCAACACTTGATTGCTGAAGTTTGGCAGGACAGCAAAAGTGCATAAATGCCCCTAGTTGATACTGTTTTTATTGGGGGCTACAGTTAAATTGAATGATAGCTGTGAAATATCATTTTGACACTATCAAATTATTGTAGCAGGGACAGCCCCGATGATTCAGTTCGTTCTCCTCAGACTAGGAGGGGTACAGTCCTCAGACGGTCTCAGCTACTCAAAGTTCCCTCTCTTTCTCCCAGCGTAACAGCTGGCTCTTGGTAGCTTGCGCCTGATCGGAGGTTTCCTCTGCAGCAAGATCTGACTCCTTTCTTCCCTGGCTGGAAAATGACTCAGCAAGCAGAGTCTCTTCTTGTGAAGAGGAATTATTTGTGTCTGTGCAAGTCCCACCTGCCTGGGCTTCTGTCACTCTTTCTGCAGCCAGGCTGGATGTTTTACGCTTTCTCTCAGAATGGCTACTGATCCTCTTTCTCTAACTCTCTGTCCACAAGGATTTCTGATGATCCCCGATCTCTAGGGAGACCTAGGATACTTTCAGGCAGTGGCCACTCACTCACTCCCCAGAGTCTTCAGATTGGCTCCTCTCTTATTTCCTCCCCAACCTACCTGCACGAGTTCCATTTGGTCTTTTCACAAAAGCAGGGAGGAGGCCTGGTTTTTTTTGCAGCCGCTGACTTCAGTCCCATCACGCCTGGAGGTTAAAGGGGCTTCATCTGTCATCTTATCTGTAGTCTTTTCCTTAGAGTTTTTGGGTAAGAGAAGAACCCAAGGGGTTACATAAGCAAAACATAAAAGTAATTGTTTTCCAATGTAATCAGAAGATCAGGTGTAAGCTGTTCCCTTTCTTCAGTCAGCCACATTCTAAACAGTTGTACAAAGAATGCAGTGACTATATGAAATCAAGAAGCTAGCTAATGTTTCATTTTTGCCAGAGAGTATTGTGTGTGTGTTTTTTAATTCTGCAATCATTGGCCATTCTTTCTAAGTAGTGACTGAGTGATGTAAAAAAACAAAGTGTATATTTTCAAGGTACTAAAATAAAATCAAGTACTTTATTAATGCAATGCCTAAATTTTTTGGGGGGGAGGGGGATGCTGAAGGGGGGAATTTTATCTGATTACATATGGCAAGTAACATTTGCTCTGAAACATAGAGGTCAATAGATATTGTACATTTTGGCTGTCTTGATATAAAGTATAAACCTTCAATATTTCAATACAGATAGAAAAACTTCAGTTTAAATCTATTACCCATAACAGCACACAAAACAGCCCCAATACATTTCATACCCAGAAAATGACAGCACTAGTGACTGATAAGGGGAAAAGTGGTGATAGCATTCTTAAGCCCCCCTTGAGCCACACAAAAGTGCATTATTCTCCACAAAGAAAGATTCCAAAAACTCTCCATTTCAGGCACTTTCTTCCTCTAGGGGCTTCCCCTCGTCTCTCCTTTCATTTGTCCTCTTATGAGAAATGCATGACAACCATGGAGCAAAAAAGGACTCCAGGCAGCGGGTCAAAACCACCCTTGCTTGTGTGCACTCACAACTCAGCTGAAGGTCATGGGAGCAGAGAAGACAACCTGGGACAGGTGGCTGCCTGAATAAGTCTGCTGCTCTTGTGATGGGCTGAATTAGAGACCGCTGCCTCAAAGAGGTCACCGGTCATACTGCTTTCTGATGTCCGTGCATTGCATTGTTGCAATGGAGTGGGGACCAGGAAGTAGACACAGGATTTTTCAATTTTCCACAGTCCCTGCTGTTATAATCTTCTTATCTCTTTGATGCCTTCCTCTTGCCATCAGGCCTATCAGCTACCAGGAAAGAGGCAGCCTGTAGAGCACTCCTTGCTTTAGGTTAGATTTGAGAACTTGTAGTGTATGGCGTAGGGAGAATCAGCTGAATAATCAATGTCTCTCCAGTGGATTGAGGCATCACCGTACGAATGAATTCAGCTGTATCTACTCTTATCACTTGACTAAAACTCAGTAGTAAATCTTGGTAAAATGAAAACAATTACATTCAATAGCTAAATTTTTTTGCTCAAGCCAAAAATCAATGCTCAGGGAAAGGCATGTATTTGGTTTTTTGCCCACTCAATTATTGGAGTGCATGGGGGGCATTTGGGAGGGGTAGTACATCTGTTAGATGAACACATCATGCTCCTTAGGGAGTAACTCATCCGCTTTGGTAGCCACCTACATCTAGTTCTATTCTGTGGCTCCAAGTAGCTGTTTGCATTTGACAGTGGCCACACCCCAGTAAACCACTTCGATGAGCAGGCTAAACCAGGTGAGGGTAGCCAATGGGCCTTTTACCCTTAGTGAGATAGAGAAATTGCCTTTCTCTAGCATTCGAAGACTGTTCCAGTGGACTGGGGAGAGGAACTCAATCAATGATTCAATTACCTTGAAGGTGGTTCAACAGCTGACAAGGCACTGAAGATATCCTGATCACCTCCTGCAGCTAAGGAAGTCTTCTGCTATAACAATTCTTTGTGCCACTGAAATCTGGCTTCTGCAGCCGAGTGGGACTGCCCCTATGCAATGGCTTTCTCACTTAAAAAATTACTGCACCGTTTTCCCCCCACTCCTCACAAATGTCATCCCATCATCATTTTATCATTAATTCAAGTCCTGCAGGGATGGGAGCATGGCAAAGTGACAGGTGGAGCTGCCCACTGGCAGTCGTTGCCACAATCCTGCATGTAGGTGGCCTTAGGACTAGTGGCCGTTCAGCTCCATCCTTGAGACAGCAGAGAAGTTTGGCAGTATCCTAGGTGACTGAGCAGCCCTCTTTAGGGTAGCACTGCTCACTCTTTCCAAGGGGCTAGAAAAGGTGCCCTAAACATTGCACCTGCCCCATGATATCTGGCCAGACTATTGCAGCTGGCAGATCATCCTACAGCAGTTGAAAAACAACAAAGAAGAAAAGACTCATTTTAAGAGCATGGAACGTCTGCCCGCTTACAGACAGAGGTGATACATGAAGGCCTGCGAGAAGAACAGCTCTCGTCTCTAGAGAACTCGCCCACTACAATGTTGATCTTGCAGCACTGAGTGAGATTAGACTGGCCAGAGAAGGCTCCAACAGTGAGCTAGGAGGCAACTATACTTTCTTCTGGAAAGGAAAAGCAGAAGATGAAGATAGGATCCATGGAGTTGGATTTGCAATCAGAATGTCTTCCCTGAAACAACTTCCTGACTTCCTTGTTGGCCTGAACGAATGGCTCATAAACTTCGATTCCCCCTGAGCCCTTCATGGCATGTCACTGTTATCGTTGCCTATGCGCCTGCACTGACCACCACACAGGAAAGCAAGGAGCAGTTCTACTCTTACCTGGACTCCTTTTTCAGATCACCCCCTGTGTATGACAAGCTCATCCTGCTGGGAGACTTCAACACTGGAGTTGGTAGAGACAGCAGTGATTAGAGAGGTGTGATAGGACAACATGGAGTGGGAAAGATGAACAGAAATGGACTCCTTCTCTTGGGTAAATGTGTAAAACATAGTCTGCTCATCACTAACATTATCTTTAGGCAAAATGTTAAATATAAAATGGCATGGATGCACCCATGGTTCAGACAATGGCACCTGACTGACTACGTTATCATACACAAACGAGACATCTGCCATGTCAGAATTACTAGAGCCATGCATGGCACAGAATGCTGGACAGACCACAAATTGGCAAGAGTAGTTCTCAACCTCTATGTAGTCCCCTCACATTGCAAGCTCCCCAAGCTCAACAGAATAGCCTTCAACATAGCAAAGCTCAAACACATTGACTATCAGGTGCAGTTTCAGCAGTCACTTGGTAAGCTTTTATCATGCTCCTGATTCACTGGCAACTCAACAGAAAAATGGAACCAACTCAAAGATGTGATTATTGACACAGTGTTGGGACCAAAGAAAGGGTACTCCAGGATTGGTTCAATGAGAACAATGAGGACATTTTCAAACTCCTAAGTGACAAGCAGAAAGTGTTTGTTAAATGGCAGAATGATCTCACTTCCATCTGAAAGAAAGATATGTTTAAATACCTACAGTTTGAACTGAGGTGAATTCAGGATGAGTGGTGGGAGAGGAAAGCTTTAGAAGTTCAGCATTACATGGATACAAACAACACAAAGATGTTCTTTGACTCTCTCAAAACAGTCTACGGACCATCTAAATCTGGCACAGCTACTCTGAAGTCGGCAGTTGGCACAACTTTAATCAAAAACAAGGAAGGAATCATATAAAGATGGGCTGAATGTTTTAATAGTCTACTCAGTAGACCATCCACAATCTATTGACATGTCCTTGATTAATTACCTGAGAAACCCATCAAAGAGGATCTCAACTTCCCTCCATCAGTTGAAGAGGTCATGAAAGCCATCAAACAATTGAATTCTGGCAAAGCATCCAGAAAGTATGGAATTCCAGTAGAACTGTACAAAGCACCAAATCCAAAGGCAATCAAGGTGTTTCATGAATCTTGAGTTGTATATGGGAGGAAGAAGAAATGCCAAAAGACTTCAAAGATGCTATTATTGGATCAGTGTTCAAAAACAAAGGCAGCAAAGCTAACTGTGAAACTACAGAGGCATTTCTTTCCTCTGTACAGCAGGGAAAATACTAGCTCATATTCTACTGAACAGACTCACTGTGAATATAGCTGAGGAGAATCTACTAGAAGTGCAGTGCGGTTTCAGATCAGGTTGCAGTACTACGGATATGATGTTTGTCATAAGGCAGACTCAGGAAAAATGTTTAGAGCAGAACATGGACCTGTATGCAGTTTTCATCTACTTGACCAAAGCCTTTGATACAGTCAACAGAGAGGATCTATGGGCTATTCTACATAAACTGGGCTGCCCAAGAAGGTGCATACAAATCATCCACGTGTTCCATGACCACCTGACAGTGCAAGTACTCTCCAAAGGTGACTCTTCTGATACATTTGAAATCTTGAATAAAGTGAAGCAAAGCTGCGTACTTGCTCCAGTGTTGTTCAACTTGTTCTTTGCCTGTGTCCTGAGCCATGCCACAAGGGACTTGGGTCAGAAGATGTACATTTACTAATGACTTGATGGCTCCCTCTTTGATCTTTGAAAACTTAAAAATAAGACCAAGATGCTGGAGAGACTTCTCGTTGAGTCACTTTTTGCAGATGACTGTGCCCTGATGTCCCATAGACATAACAACCTTCAGGTCATCGATAGATTTTCTGAAGCAACTCAGCTCTTTGGCCTCATCATAAGTCTCAGTAAGACAGAGGTCTTATTCCCACCAGCATCTCATTCCAATGCCCCCACACCAGTCCATCCAAGGCACACACCTGAAAAATGTGGATCAGTTCAAGTATTTAGGCAGAACAATCTCTAATGATGGTTTTCTTGATAAGGTAATTTCCTCCAGAATCAGTAAAGGCAGCCAGGCCCTTGGTCGAATCCAAACAAAAGTCCTTGACCAACACAACATTTGTCTCCCCACCAAACTGAAGTGCAGTGGTCCTACCAGTGGAAAGGACCTTAAGAGTTCATCTTGTCCAGTCCCCTGCACTCATGGAATGACTAAGTATTATCTAAACCATTCCTGACATGTGTTGTCTAGCTTGCTCTTTAAAATCTCCAGTGATGGAGATTCCACAACCTCCCTTGGCCATTTATTCTATTGCTTAACCACCCTGACAGTTAGGAAGTTTTTCCTAATGTCCAACTCAAACCACCCTTGCTGCAATTTAAGCCCATTGTTTCTTGTCCTATCAGCAGAGGTTAATGAGTATAATTTTTCTCCCTTCTCCTTGTAACAATCTTTTATGTACTGGACAACTGTTATTGTGGCCACTCTCAGTCGTCTCTTCTCCAGACTAAAGAAACCCAATTTTTTCAATCTTCCTCATAGGTCATGTTTTCTAGACCTTTAAACATTTTTGTTGCTCTTCTCTGGACTTTCTCCAATTTGTCCACATATTTCCTGAAATGTGGCACCCAGAACTGGACACAATACTCCAGATGAGGCCTAATCAGCATGTTTGTTTGTTGATATCCTCAACATGTCTGTTGACACCCTCAAATAAATCTAATTGACTGGTGAGTGGGTTGTTTACTTGACTGTTTGTGTTTTAGATATGGGCTACATAGCAGAAGTAGCTAACAGAAGACTTTTAAGGGAGTTTAGATTGTGAGCTGTGATAGCCTTTTCTTCCAGGTTTAGCACTGTGTACAATATCAAGATGACAAGCAAGAGAACAGTGGTGGTGACCTGCAAAAGGTGTGCCAAGTTTTCTTTCTTCACGTAAGTCAGAAGGAACTTTCCTGTATATGAAGTGCAAAGTAGAGGCTGTGG
This sequence comes from Mauremys mutica, assembly GCF_020497125.1. Classification (NCBI taxonomy): domain Eukaryota; kingdom Metazoa; phylum Chordata; order Testudines; family Geoemydidae; genus Mauremys; species Mauremys mutica. The sequence continues at coordinate 323,017,762 of NC_059072.1, forward strand.
TGGAAGACAAGATTCTTGGATTAGAGGGGCAAGCAGAGATGCTACTGAGAACCAGAGAAGCTGAGGAATTCCTGAGAAGCTGGGTTTGGGAAATCTCAATACCACATGTTCAAGGAAGAAAGCAGCTGGCCACCAAGGAATAAGTGAGAGAGAGAGAGAAAGTCAGAGAGGAGACCTGGCAGTTTGTAACTACTGGAGTCAAGAGGTTACAGCGGCATTCTGCACAGCTGGAAATAGACAAAGATGTACATGCTGTGGCCACCGTAGAGAAGAGGGAGGGGGGAATTTCACACAGCTAGAAGTTTCCAATCGATACCAGGTCCTCAATATAGACAATGGAATATATCTCTCAAGATACAGTTGATCAAAGGGAATGGAAAGATATACGGGGCACACCTGCAGATGGCAGCTCAGCCCAAGCTCTAAAAAAATCAGGCTTGCTGACAAAGAGTTCTCCAAACATCCAAAGAATATAGATGATCCTTGTTGGGAATTTCAATACTCAGAAGAATCAAATGTGACAGGATCAGGCCAGATGGCTACAGGAGAGTGATAGAAGGCAGATATAGTAGCCCCAGGTTAAGTAGGTCCCCTTTCCCTGGGTAAGGTAACAGGGAAGGTTCCAGAACAATCAGGAACTTTCTGGAAACAAGGCAGACAGGCTGATTAGAACACCTGCAGCCAATCAAGAAGCTGCTAGAATCAATTAAGGCAGGCTAATCAGGGCACCTGGGTTTAAAAAAGGAGCTCACGTCAGTTTGTGGTGCGCATGTGAGGAGCTGGGAGCAAGAGGCATGAGGAGCTGAGAGTGAGAGGGTGTGCTGCTGGAGGACTGAGGAGTACAAGCGTTATCAGACACCAGGAGGAAGGTCCTGTGGTGAGGATAAAGAAGGTGTTTGGAGGAGACCATGGGGAAGTAGCCCAGGGAGTTGTAACTGTCATACAGCTGTTACAGGAGGCACTATAGACAGCTTCAATCCACAGGCCCTGGGCTGGAACCCGGAGTAGAGGGTGGGCCCAGGTTCCTCCCAAACCTCCCAACTCCTGATCAGACACAGGAGGAGTTGACCCGGACTGTGGGTTCCACCAGAGGGGAAGTTCTCTGAGGTGAGCAAATTCACCAATAAGCGCAGGACCCACCAAGGTAGAGGAGGAACTTTGTCACACAAAGCAACATTATGCAAAGGACAGGTGGGCAACAGTATAATGTGCTGCCTTCTTGGAGCCGAGACACAAGCTGTCACTCTAAGACTGGATAGGCTTTTAAAGTCAATGGAAAAGGATCCATTGGTGATGGTTCATATTGATATTAGTGACATTGTGTCATGGGAAAGCTCACAGATTTTAGATCAGTAGCTCTCAAACTTATTTTTACTGGTGACCCCTTTCACATAGCAAGTCTCTGAGAGCGACCCCCCTTATAAATTAAAAACACCTTTTTATACATGTAACACCATTATAAATGCTGGAGGCAAAGCAGGGTTTGGGGTAGAGGTTGACAGCACAAGACCCCCCATGTAATAATCTTGTGACCCCCTGAGGAGTCCCAACCCCCAGTTTGAGAACCCCTATTTTAGATGACTTCAGGGAACTTAGAAGCATGCTGAAGAAGAATATCTAAGTGATCTTCTCTGAGAGCCTTTCTGTCCTACAAGCAAAGGAAGACAGAAGATTCTGGAAGTGAACCACTGACAAGGTTTGTGATGTAGAATGGAGGGTTTTTTTGTGTGTGGAATATTGGTCCATCATCAATGGGGAGGTGTTCTGTATAGTTTGGATGGCCTCCATCTCGGGGAAACAGTCTTCTCAGGGACAGCTGGCTAGAGTAATCAGGAGGGTGTTAAACTATTAACAAAAGGAGAGATTAAAGAGAGGGAAGATATGAGCATTCAGTCAGTACAAAATTGAGATGTTGAGATCAAAATTAATCAAGGAACCAAAAGATGTGAAAAGAAGAAATTCTTGCATTACTTATATACCAATGCTAGGAGCCTGGGTTACAGACAAGAGGAAGTGGAATTGCTCATTTATGAGCATTAATTTGATCTAGCTGGTATTACCAAAAAGTGGTGAGATGATTCCCATGACTGGAATGTTAAAATCAATGGTTATAATCTGTTTAGGAAGTATTGAGTGGGCAAAAGGGGAGAGAATAGCACTCTGTGCCAAAAATTGCATTACGTGTTTCTGAGTCACCCATAACTCAGAAAAAAAATGATCTTGAATATTTAGGGATCATGTCCTAATAGTTAAAGCACAAGGTGGGGTATTAGTTGATGTCTGCCACCAACCACCAAGTCATGTTGGAGAACAGGATGACTGGCTCCTCATGCAAAAACCTATTATGTATAGGAAAAAAGCTGTGTGATCATAAGGGACTTCAATTTGTAGGGATCTCATGCTGCCGGTACTAAAACATCCTTGGAGTTTCTAAATATTGCAGAAGATAATTTTCTAACTGAAAAAGTGTTACATCCAACATGGGGGAATTCTATGAGACCTTGTCTTAGATAAAAAGGAACTGATCACAAAACTAGAAAAGAGTGGTAACTTAGGTACAAGTGATAATGGCTTGATCATATTTATAATGTGCAAACAGAATAAAGTCCTGACCACACACACACACACACACACACACACACACACTTAGTGCTTTAAAAGGGAGAATTTCACAAAGCTGAAAACAATTATGAGCCAAATCAGATGGAAGAATTTAATCAGAAAAATGTAAATGATAATTAGGAATTGTTTAAGAATTTACTATATGCCCAATAAGCCATAATCCCAAAATTCAGGAAAAAGGCTGTATTAGTTAAAAAACTGATCTGGTTTAGAGGGGAAATGAAGACAACTACAAAAAACTAAAAATAATATATAACAAATGGAAGAAAGGGGAAGGTGATTGTAATGAATATAAATCAGAATTTAGGAATAATAGAAAATTGATAAGGGAAGCCAAGGGACACAAGGCTAAATCTATGGCCAACAGCATCAAGGACAAGGATTTTTTTAAGTATATTAGGAACAAAAAATAATCCTAGCAATGGTATGGTGGATACTATTAGATGGAAATAGTAGAATTATCAATAATAATGCAGCAAAGTAAGAAGTGTTCACTAAGTATTTCTGATCTGTATTTGTGAAAAAACAGATGGTGTAGTCATATCATATGATAACAATCTTTCCATTCCACAGTATCATCAGAGGATGTTAAACAGTAGCTACTAAAGTTAGATTTATTTTTTTTTAATGAGCAGGCCCAGATAACTTGCTGTTTTAAAAGAGCTGGCTGAGGAGCTCACTGGACCGTTACTGTTAATTTTCAGTAAGCCTTGGAACATTGGTGAAGTTCCAGAAGACTGGAAGAAAGCTAATGTTGTGCCAATATTTGAAAAGAGTAAATGGGATGACCTGGGTAATTATATACCTGTCAGTCTGACATCGATTCCAGGCAAGATAATAGCGCAGCTGATATGAGATTCAATTAATAAACAATTAAAAGAAGGTAATATAATTATTTACACTGATAAAGTTTGCAGATGACATAAAAATTTGGGGAGTGGTAAGTAGTGAAGAGGACAGATCACTGATACAGAGCCATCTGGATTTCTTCGGAAACAGGTTGAAAGCAAATAATATGCATTTTCATAATGCTAAAATGTATAAATCTAGGAACAAGTATGTAGGCCATACTTACAGGATTGTGGGCGGGGTGGGGGGGACTTTATCCTGGGAAGCAATGACTTACAAAATGATTTGGGGGTCGTGGTGGATAATCAGGTGAACATGAGCTCCCAGTGTGACACTGTGGCCAAAATGGGCTAATACAATTTTTGTATGCATAAACAGGGTATTCTTGAGTAGGAGTAGAGAGGTTATTTTACCTCTGTATTTGGCACTCATGTGACTGCTGCTAGAATACTGTGTCCAGTTCTGGTGTCCACAATTCAAGAGGGATATTGGAGATGGTTCAGAGAAGAGCAAAGAGAATGATTGAAGGATCAGAAAACATACCTCATGGTGATATATTCAAGGAATTGAATCTATTTCACTTAACAAAGAGAAGATTAAGGAGTGACTTGATTACAGTCTATAGGTACCTACATGGGGAACAAATATTTGGTAACAGGCTCTTGAATCTAGCAAAGAATTGTATAGCACAATTGCATAGCTGGAAGTTGAAGCTTGACAAATTCATACTGGAAATATGGGGTACATTTTTAAACAATGAGAGTAAAATAACCTTTGGAATAATTTACATAGAGATGTGGTGGATTCTTCATTGCTGACAATTTAAAAATCAAGATTAGATGATTTTTAGATATGATCTAGGAATTATTTTGGGGAAGTTCTATGGCCTACGATATACAGGAGGTCAGACTAGATGATCTCAGTGCTCCCTTCTGGCCATGGAATCTATGAATCTAGCCAGGTCTGTGAATTTGGCAGGAAGGACCGATACATTCACTCACTAACTTTACAACCCTCAGACAGCTGTAGGATTATTTTCTCTGGATCACTGTTTACTGTCATATGCTTGGTTCTCACAGAAAATAGCTTGACTCAATAGATCAGTGAGGAGAAAGCACCAAGTCCTCCTACCACCAATGCCTGGAGCCTCACAGGACAAAAGACTTCTGTTATGGGGATACATGTTTATTACATGTAATTAAGTAAAAGAAAGGGGAAAAAGAAGACTCACTTTTGTATACTATACAAGATGACTGAATTCAGTTATAAAACACATAGCTCATCTCAAAGACTTTTTTCAGTACACAGTATTCCATTACAGTCATAAAGTATATCACACTCATGTGTGTCATGTAATACTCATGTGAGCAGCAAGGGGTCAGACTATGACCAACATTTTCAAATCTGTATGCCTGGCTCCTAAATAAAAGTGGCCTGATTTTATTTGTTTTTATATATAAAGTCTACATACTTTCAAGCTCCACTTTTCCTTTCTCCTGATAACTCCAGCATCCTCCCAGTCTCCCAAAGTTCTTTGCTCCATGTATTCAGGGTATATCCATATCCTGCCACTTCTTCTTCCACAACTTTTTAAATTGAGTTCAGAATCATATCCATACAGAATGGCCAATCCATTACTTTGGATCCAACAAACTTTGACTCAAGGAAAAGAAACAAGCTTTATCCAAATTCTTTGGCGGCAGCAATTACATCTAGTTCAAAGTTGGTGATCACATTCAGGGCTCTTACAAGAAATTGGAGGGGGAGTGTTTGCAACATTTTAAGTCTCTAAATATACTTTCATGACTTTTTTTTCAAAACCTCAGTGGAAAATGGAGGATAATTACCTACTAATTTTTATGCCTTCCTACAGGTACATCCATGTGGTTTCAAAGGTAATTTATCATCCAATCTGTCCCTTTTAATTCTCTTTCTCAGTGCCTCCTTACAACATTAACTGGGAAGTACAGCCTCCATAAACTGGGAAGTATGATTAAAGTGTTACGTCAGCAGGGTTATCATGATATCTGGTTGTAATGATTGTAATAGTATATATTGCTCTTTCAACAACTTTTACAGCACAAAAAGGCTTTACGAATGTGAAGATGATCAATACCATCAAATGAGATTCATGTGCACCTCTCTCTGCAACATGTTCCAGTATAGTAGTGGCATGTTCAAGAAAAGAGATCATCTATTTTTTCCTATGTTGCCAGAGAGCCATACACTCTATTAATGTAATGCCTTTCATTTGCATGCCGTTACAATAGCCTCGCAATCTCTAAAGTGCATGCAATTAATCAAAGAGAAAGATGTCTAAGGTGCAAAATAAAAGGACTGAAGTCTTGGCAAAGACTTGTATAGCCCAGAAAGCAAGAGGGATTAAAATTTTTCTCAAGTTCCCTTAATCCTGCTTATCGTCTACCCTTTCAAAGTGCAGTTCTTAGAGCAAAATGCATGTGCAATCAGAATGAAAGATGCTTAATAACAACTTTCAGAATTATTAAAAAGAGGCAGGGTGACTTAGTAGACCGCACATTGGCCTAAGGCTCAGAAAACTTGGGTTGTGTTCCCAGCTCTACCAATTGCATGCTAGCTAAACTTGGTCAAGTTATTTCACCATTCTGTGTCTTGGTTTTCCCACCTACAAGGTATGGGTAATGATATTTTCTGCCATGGTACAGCACTTTGGAATCTATGCATAAAAAGTGCTATCAAAGAGCTATGAATTATTCATAATAATGTTTTCTATAGCATGCTAAGTTTGCACAGTTCTGAATGTTAGAGATTAAAGCCAAAAACGTAACAGATCCATGTTCCAAAGTGTTAACACTCTAAAGGAACAAGCAAAACCAAAAAGAGAATAAGACTGATACACAGAGAGGGATGTTAGAATTAAAGCTTGAACACATCACAAAATAGCTGGGCTTTTATCTTCTTGGAAATAAATGTTCAATTAAAATTAAAAAATTCTCAGTCACATTATGACTTAGGGACAGATTTTCAAGCAATACATTGATTTTTCAGGGAGGGTGGGAGTGGACATCTGACACAAATGAGATTACAGTGAAACCTATTTTTTCCATCAATGAAGCAATGGTTCAGTAAAGTACTTAAGGATGTGCTTAATTTTAAGCATGTGAGTAATTTCAGCTCAGTTTCCTCCTAACTTCTTCCAAACATAAAACTCCTCTCCCCCATGCAGACCTAATCCCATCAGATCTTACCTTCTGCAGTGCCAAATCCCTTTTTCATTTGTTTTCCATGAATATTTAAGTGTCTGAGTTTTACTCATGCAAACATCTGTGGGAAGTGACTATTAAAGCTCTCACATTTGCTGATACCAAATTTTAAACCAGGAAGTGGAACCTGTGGAACTCATTGCCTTGGGATGTTGTGAAGGCCAAAAGTATAACTAGGTTCAAAAAAGAATTAGATAAATTCATGGAGGATAAGTCCATTGATGGCTATTAGCCAAGATAGACAGGAATGTAACCCCATGCTCTGGATTTCCCTAAACCTCCAACTGCCAGAAGCTGGGACTGGATGGACAAGGGATGGATCACTCAAAATTGCCCTGTTCTCTTCATTCCCTCTGAAGCATCTGGCACTGGCTACTGTCAGAGACATGATACTGGTCTAGATGGACCATTGGTCTGATGCAATATGGCTATTCTTATATTCTTAATGTGACCAGACCTGAAAGTGGCTTATGTCACAGGGCATTGGACACTGTTTGATATAGGAGGGGAACAAGGTTCCAACAACCTCTTTCAAGAGCCCCAACACAGAGATAAGTAAATGATCTAGAGAAAAATCTAACTTTACACTTTGCAGCAGGATCTGAACACCCATGAGCAGTTACTTTGTGTTGGTGTGACAAGAGAAAATTTAATTTGGACTCTGCATCCAGACAACAAATCTTATATTCACCTAGTTTTTCCTAGGACTGATGACTTGGCAAAGGCTTGTATAGCCCAGAAAGCAAAAAGGGGCTTATATTTTTCGAATGTTCCCTAGAGTCTATTTATCTGCGACCTCTCCCTGAGAGATTCAAAGCCTCAGTGAGTTCTTCAAGGCCCCTTCCCCCCATTATATAAATCATCTTTGTCTTCCCAGGGAATAGAAACAATATGATGTGACATAGATGGGAACTAACCAACAGAGCTTGAATTTCACATGCCAAGTATCAAATATGTTTGCACATTACCTAGCCCACTGAGACGCAGATTCTGACTAAGCTCAATAACAACAATATTCTCAGAAAACTGTTCATGCTGGGGTTTATACTATTCACTTACACAGAAGGGAAGAATAACACCATCCAGAGCAGGAATTACTGGAAGAAATTTTGTGGCTGTGTTATACAAAAGGTCAGAGTATATCATCACAGAGGTCTGTTTTTTCCTTAAAATATATAACTCTATGCTAGTCAACATGTTTTCATTCCACTCATTGTTTATTATGGACCCAGTTCTGTAAGGTCCTGGGTGCCCTCAACTCTCATTGAAGTTGATGGCACTGACATTGAATGGGCTCTAAGAATACACTGCAAGAACTAGGCAAAGATTAACTTGGACCAAGAGGGAGAAAACACACATTCAAATGCAGCACATGAGATGAGAGTATAATGACCACACAGGTTATAAAGCGGAGTTTGAAATCCAGAACTTAAGCAACAAAACACAGAACTTTGAGCTAAAGGAATAACTCAATTAAACGGCAGTTGTAGTAGGCTGTTATCCTCTATGCATACTAATCAGGAGAGGAGGACCTGGCCCTAAGTTTATTACAAAATAGCACAAAGGAAAACAGAACCTTCTGGTGAGGCAAACTGTTCCATGTTTAAATGTGCTTCTTGTCTATATGACGGCTTTGCTTGTTTCAAAATATAAAGTCTCCAAACAGGTGAATGTCTCACATCCATTTTGAATCCATTTGAAAGGTGATTTGTTAGGTAAAATAGGGCCTCAGTTCATTTTCAGTAAATGAAACACTAAAGAAAGGGTATTGGAATTAGTAAGTCGCCTTTGGATTTGGTTTTGTTTTCAATTATACAATGAGTTCTGGGTTTATGCAGAAACCAGCTTGCCTTGCCAAAGGCTGTGTTTACAGGGAGTTATGCCAATCACACATAAAGAATATTTAAAACTGAAAAAATGAATTCAGTGGATACAGAAAAACTGTCCCCTTGAGCAAACAAAGTACAAGCATAACAGTTTGGGCTATATTCTGCTCTTAGTTGCACTAGTGTAAGAATAGATTCACCCCTGTGGCTTCAAAGGAGCTACTTTGCATTTACACCAGTATAAGTAAGAGCAGAGGCTAGCTCATATCATTCATTGGATCATTTCTATAACTGTGAAAGACATTAGCTTTATATACCTACCATGAATCTGCACTGGACCCATCTTCTGTATTGGTTATATCTATCTGTGCAGCAATAACTATAACCACTTTTTACTACCTAAAGATTTCTTATTAAAATACCCCAAACCATAAGTATACAAAATCTGGTCTGCAGAGGGATTTTTCTAGCCACTGGGTTCATCAGAGGATTTTCTCTTTTGCCTATATTTTACATGTTGTTGTTTTTTAAAAAAAAATCACAAGTTTACATTTGGAAATGGTTTTTTTGGCTTTCAGACCACATACTTTTCAGTACTCTGTGAGAGTGTGTGTGTGTGCGTGCACACGCAACACATATTAACAAGTAATAAAAGATACTCTCTGGTTCATGTATGCAGTGGAGATCAGATTATGAAAGGTTAAACCATTAAACAAATGCTAATGCACTCTGTTGCCTGGACCTTCTCCAATAGTACCTGCAGCAGCTGTCAACCTAATTAAGCCAGATGTGAGTTAAGTGTAAACGGACCTCCCAGGAGGAACAATAACAGATTTCAGGTCCTTAGGGGGCTTATGGTAGCAGTGCATATAATGTTTCTGAAGGAAACATCACCCTTACCTTGCAAGTTTTCTGCTCATTAGTACCATCCTGATTGTACTCCATTGAGACTGAACGGGGCGGGGGGGGCGGGGGGGGAGGAATGCCTCTCATCATTCCAGCTAAGGCTGGCATTAATCCTCATTTTCAACTGATTCTCGCAGTCCTGCCATTTACTCAACACGCTAAACTCTATTTTTTTAACCTCTACTCTAGTATTAAGTCTGGAGCATATTTTAAAAGTGACATTTACTTTATGCAAAGTTTGCCAACCCTTTAAGTATATGTGCAAACCATAAACTGATAAAGAGCGTGTTAATAAGACCATGAAGATTTACATTCGAGTTACAGAATAGCAAAATATTCAGTAATTATGAGCATGCGGGTGCACAATAAAGTGTGATAATGAAAATACAAATCTTTTTGACGTCTGACAATATTACAAGAAATGAACAAAGAAACACTTGGTATTATATAAAAGCCACCAAAGAGTCCAGCTGAATTAACTGTTTCTTGTGTGCCATCAAATGTAACACCACCACCTTAAGCCTAGCCAGGGAAAGCCAACTCTCAAAAAGGTCCCCTGTATGTTGTTGAATTTAGCAACTATCTAATCGATCACATCACAGACACGCTCTTGTACCTCTTCACACAAAAGAAGAAACTCAGAGCAGTACAGTAGAACAGAACACAGTGCAGTTTTACTGGGCCAGATGTTCAGCAGTCATAAATCAGTGCAACTCCTTTGACCTTATTGGAGCTATACCATTTACATCAGCTAAGGACCTGGCCCTTAATTCTATTCAAGGCAACAGTAATGAGAATAATAAATAATGGAATAAATAAATAATGACGCTTAGCTTTAATAGCACTTTTCACCTGTACATATAATAGTGTGGTGACTATTTACCAAAACAGAGCTACCGCTCATGGCTCATTATTTACAATATTCTGGGGTATTAAGTTTAGTTCCTGTTTTATTGAAAACCAGTATTGCTATGCTGGCCAGGATACTGGGGATATTTTTGAAAAATTCCATAGTGATGACTGTAGCTCTTGCATAGTGGTTTTCTTGTGAGGTAGGTATATAACATTACTCCATTATACAGAAAAAAACATTGAGGTGGAGCGATGAAATGACTTGCTCAATGCCACCCAACAAGGCAGCAACAGATATGGGATTAAGAGTCAGTAGTTTCTGGCTTCTATAGTATGATCAATTCCCCCCCCGCCCCTTCACAGCCGCTTCAGGTCAGGAGTTGGGGGACCTCATTCTAAAATCCTGTATTGTTGACAATTGTTTGCTGTCTCACCACTGCTTAACTATGCTAATGTACCATGTAACAGTCACCTTATTGACCCATGTACTAGCCTTAAACACAGTGTTGTAGCTAACTAATTTCATTAACTTTTTACAAAGCCTGTAATGTTTTATTCATGAGGACAATATTAGCTCATCAATCAGATCACCATTCATACCCCTGCAGGAAGGGAGGCAAGAGGGAGGGAAACTACATGAGGTTCCTCTAGTGGAATCTCTCTGAATTTTCCTGTTGGGGTGGGAACAGGAGGCACTGGTTGCCTCCTGTGTAGAACAGTTTGTGCAGATGCAGAATGGCCAATCTCAAGTTTTCAGAAATCACGAGTCAGGTCCCCAGTTCTTCCCCAGGAATCTACAAACAGCAGACACCCCTTTAACTTGGCAGTGTCCCTTTAGGCATTATGTTGCTAAATATTCTTATTTTTATCCACAGTAATTACTATTAGTGTTTAAGACCTTTAGATGCAGATGGTGAACTGTCTAATAAAGTCTGCATGGAATTGTAATGGTATATTTATAGGGATTATGTCTCCTGATCAGTGCAATTTAGGTTGTAATCTTCCATTTAAAATCTCTTTTGTACTGTGACTTGGAAAAAAACTCATTATACAGTATAGTGATAAAATAAATATAATGAGGATCACTATTTTTCAAGGATAAACTTTACATGGCTAAAAGGAAAGAACACGTTTCAACCACATTTATGAAAAGTTAAACAGATGAAAAATCAAACTGGTGTAATGTTCCCTATAATAATCTGTATTAAATGCTGATCTACCTCTTGTGAAATAAAGAATTATATAGTAGGAGATGCTGAGTGCTTTCAAAAGGCTTTGAAATCAATTAATCACCTGTAAGATTTTTCACAGAAGCTGATGTCAGACAGGACAAAGAACGAGTTGCAGTAGCTTAAGGATATCTGATCAAAAAGATTTCACTGGTACAAAATCCAACATTAAAAAAAGACTGTTTTATAAAGATGTGATATATATAAAAACAGCCACATAAGAAAAGAATTAGTCATTTAAGTGGTCAAGTTAAAAAACACAGAGTGAGGGCTAACTTGGTCATCTTCCAAGACTTTATAAACCAAAAACTGTGAGCTCAAAGTCCTCTCTGTTTCTCTTTTAGCCTGACCATTTGAACAGCTTCTATCCCTTTCTAATGTAGCTGGCTTTTGGGTAACATATCTTTTTATGTCTGCCATCTTTTCTAACTTATCTCCTTTATGTTACATGCTCATATATTTCTTTTCTTCTTTTCCTCAGCAATTTATGTATGTATTTATTTTGGATCAGAAAAGTTGTAAAACCTAAATAAGTATATGATAGCATTGATGCAGGGACAAAACACACACACACACACACGCAGTATGTCTGTGGGATATATTTACTCAGCATCTTCCACTATATTATTCTCGTTTCAGAGGAGTAAAATCAGTTTTTAGCATAGATTATCATGTGGCACATCATACTGATTACCTTTCTCTCCTGTTTAATATTGTGTGTATTAGTTTGTGCACACAGAAGTGACTTCTGTTAAACAGGAATATGTCACCAGAACATATATGGGGGGAGGGATAGCTCAGTGGTTTGAGCACTGGCCTGCTAAACCCAGGGTTGTGAGTTCAATCCTTGAGGGGGCCATTTAGGGATATAGGGCAAAAATCTGTCTGGGGATTGGTCCTGCTTTGAGTAGGCAGTTGGACTAGATGACCTCCTGAGGTCCTTTCCAATCCTGACATTCTGTGAACCAGATGATATTCACTCAAGAGTTCTCAAGGAACTCAAATATGAAATTGGAGAACTACTAATTGTGGTATGTAACCTATCACTTAAATCAGTCTCTGTGCCAGATGACTGGTGGATAGCTAATGTGATGCCAATGTACCAAAAAAAAAAGGCTTCAAAGGAGATCTTGGCAATTACAGGCCAGTAAATAATTTCAGTTCCAGGCAAACTGGTTGAAACTATAGTAAAGAACAGAATTATCAGACACCTAGATGGACATTATTTGTTGGGGAAGTGTCAACACTGCTTTTGTAAAGGGAAATCATGCCTCACCCATTTATTAGAATTCTTTGAAGGTGTAACAAATATATGAACAAGGGTGATCCAGTGGATGTAGTGTACTTGGACTTTTAGAAAACCTTGGCAAGGTCCCTCACCAAAGGCTGTTAAGCAAAATAAGGAGTCATGGGATAAGAAGGAAGGACGATCAGTAACTTGTTAAAAGATAGATAGCAAAGGGTAGGAATAAACAGTCATTTTTCACAGTGGAGAGAGGAAAATAGTGGGGTCCCCCAAGGAACTGTACTAGGAGCATTATTGTTCAACATATTCATAAATGATCAGGAAAAAGGGGTAAACAGTGAGGTGGCAGTTTGCATGCGATACAAAATTCCTCAAGATACTTAAGACCAAAGCAGACTGCAAAGAGTTACAAAGGGATCTCACAAAACTTGGCAACAAAATGGCAGATGAAATTCAGTGTTGACATGTGCAAAGCAATGCACATTGGAAAACATAATCCCAACTATACATGCAAAATGATTGGGTCTAAATTAGCTATTACCACTCAAGAATGAGATCTTGGAGTCATCATGGATAGTTCTCTGAAAACATCTGCTCAGTGTGCAGTGGCAATCAAAAATGCTAACAAAATGTTATGCACCATTAGGAAACGGCGAGATAACAACAGAGAAAATAACATGATGCTACTATATAAATACTTAGTATTCCCACTCTTTGAATACTGTATTCGGTTCTGTTCACCCCATCTCAAAAAAAGATATCTTAGAACTGGAAAAAATAAACAGAAGGGCAACAAAAATTATTAGGGGTATGGACCAGCTTCCCTATAGGAGAGGTTAAAAAGACTGTGATTATTCATCTTGGAAAAGGGATGACTGAGGTGGTATGATAAAGGTCTATAAAATCATTAACTGTGTGGAGAAAGTGAATAGGGAAGTGTTATTTACGCCTTCACATAACACACAAACCAGGGAACTAGGGAAGTTAATAGGCAGTAGGTTTAAAACAAACAAAAGGAAGTACCTCTTCACATAATACAGTCATCCTGTAGAACTCATTGATGGGGATATTGTGAAGGCCAAAAATATAACTGGGTTCAGAAAAAAATTGGATAAGTTCATGGAGGATAGGTCCATCAATAGCTATTAGCCAAGATGGTCAGGGACTCCATGCTGTTGGTATCTGTAAACTTCTGACTGCTAGAAGCTGGGACTGGATGACAAGGGATGGATCATTCAGTAAATTGCCCTGACTTGTCCCACTGACGCATCTGGCACTGTCCACTGTTGGAAGACAGAATACTGGGCTAGATGGACTATTGGTCCAAACCAATATAGCTGTTCTTCTGTTCTTATTTTGATTGCCTTAATTGAGAGACATGAAGCCTGATTTTCAGAGGGACTATATGATCACAAGGATTAAACATAAATGAGCCGTACGTGCTCTTCCCCTTTGAAAATCAGGCCCTATGTTTCTGAAGTTGGGGGTCCAAAAATGAGGTTCCCCAAATCAGAGGCCAGTTTGAATAGATTAGAATTTGATTGTGTATGCATGTGTGCATATAATACAGATAGCGCGATAGATACCAAATGTGTGGAGGTGAGAATGTATGATAAATTACAGAACCGTATGATAAATGAATTTATTATACTTTTGACCACCTCAGCTGCCCTCTGCCCACTAATCCTTTCCCCCTGTGCCTTATTCTCATGTTCCAGACCTCTGATACATTCCTTTGGGATGACCTTCATAACTCACTGTTGGCTCCATCGCAAATGGGTAATCTCTACATCCCAAAAGCATTATGATAAAACTTTTGTACTATATCACACCATGCTATCATGCATTCACTATGGTCTTGAACCGTTCGCTGAAGTAAGTATGAGTTTTACCATTTGGAGCAGGAGCAGGCCCTAATATGCACCATGTAATAAATTGTGTACCCATATGATAAACTCATCTGCAGGAACCATTCTATGCCTGGAGTCTCCCTGAAAGAAGGTTACACATTCTAGAGGTGGGCAGCAGGTAAGTTAATGCTGACTCAGAGTTTTCGGAAGGGTACAATGGCTCAGAGCCTCTGAGGTCGATAGATTTATATAGGAAAAAATAATGGAGAAAGTACAGAGAGTAGAAAAGGTGCTTTTACAGTCAACTGGAGGTGGTAGCTAAGGTGTCTACATCTCAGGTTTGAAATTTGTAGTGTTCTTGAAGTCACCTCCAGGTTCAGTCTAGGCAGGGTTTGCTTAACCCTTCATCCTGAAGGATGATAAACTGAGATATGTGCAGTTTAATGTCTGGATTTTTCAGATAAAACAGTTGGAACTCAAATCCTCTCTGCTTTGTGTGGAAGAAAAAATACCTCATGACTCATATTGTAACAATAGGCCTCTAGAGATTTACACTATCAGAATGTAAATTTGCTGTCATGGTTCATTTTCCCCCCTTCCCTCCATACTGGATAGCATCCTGTCAACCAGTTGCTTGCAGTCCTTTATCACAGAGGCCACTGCAGTTGCTGTTTGGGATGAAAGATGCTATATGAATGTAAAATACTACATTATAATCCTGATTATCTGAATAGCATAAGAGACATGGTTTTTATTTGTATAATTGGGAGTTTGGATAACTGAGAGGTCAGGAGCTATTCAGCAGCTGGGTGGCGTCCCCCATGGCCTGTTGCTCATCCTTCTGCTCCTCACAGTCCTGGCCGGGGGTCTCTGCTCTATTATCCCAATCCCACATTATCTGAATCCCTTCTTTGTCCCCCAGCATGAGATAAATGGGGGACGAAGAAGGGATTCAGATAATATGGAGGTTCTGCTAATAGGGTTTCAGATAAACAGGAGTATATTGGATTACCAGATGTTCTTCTTGATTGGAATGTGCTGAGTTGAGCCATCTCATTTACCAACATGTCTGCAGGACATCGATTTAAAGGACTGTTGCTTTGGTGGGATGGTATTAGCCTTTAATACTTTGGACAAGTAATAGTAGCAGCACATAGGTATTTTCTTAAAACTTTTCTGCTTGCACCTTGTAACAGTCTCTGCTAAAATGTTCTCAGCATTCACATTCCTGTGTACAATATCTTTGCCTTAAAGCCTAATATATGTAATTATGGAATCAAGGAATTATCTTCCATATCTTAAATGACAGTTCCCATATGGCTTCATAGCCATCTGTTGTATTTTTATTTCTCGTCTAAAAAGAAAATTGAAGTGGTACAAAAAATGTTTTATGAACTGGGTTTTTGGTTTAAAACTTTCAGGGAAAATGTCCTCCAACAGTATGAATGCTGCTAAATGCTGATGTTAGGGGTGTTTATAGCAATTGTTTACCTTCACCTACTGCTCCTTTTTATTTGTATCCCAAAACTCTGAGGCAGTTCTATAAGACAAAGTATTTATTTTAAAATTATGGGTGCGTCAGAGGCTAAGAGAAGGTATTGAAGACAATAGACAGTCTCTAAAAAACTGTTATCTCTATTTAACCAAAAAGAGATGGGGGAAGAACCATGACAAGGGAAGCTAACAACAGTGTAATTAATCTTATTGCTTCACTGATTTCATAAATGTAGTACTGCTCATATTTCTGGATCACATGTGTAGGGAGAATATTTTTTTCCAAGTGTCAAATGCAAGGATTAGGTTACAAGTTCAGTCCAGTTGTTGCTTTAGGAATGCAGCTGTTTTCTGTCATTTGATAGCTAAAGCCAATCACAGAATTAAAAAACAAAGAATATTTTTCTCTCAATCTCACAATTACATCGTTGCTGAATTTATCTCATGCCCTTTCACGATGGTCTCGTTGCATTATTTATGTAAGTCTCTTTGCCTTATTCCCACCTTTAGTGATCTCTCTCCCAGTTATGACCCAGTTTTCATACTCACCCTATCCTCTCCTTTTTCGATCTCATGATACTTTTATACCTTCCCTTTGGGCTTCTCAATGCCAAAACGTTGCCACTCCCTGCACTGCCTTTTTATTTCTTTCCCCTCTAAAATTCCTGCTCCATTGTTAGAAAACTCCCCTTCATCCGCAACCTCTATTTCCTGCTGTCTGCACCTCCTCATAAGAACATAAGAATAGTCATACTGAGTCAGACCAAAGGTCCATCTAAGGCCTGGTCTACACTAGGCGTTTAAACCAGTTTTAGGAGCGTAAAACCGATTTAACGCCACACCCATCCACACTAGGAAGCACCTTATATTGATAATAATGGCTCTTTAAATCGGTTCCTGTACTCCTGCCCGACGAGAGGAGTAGCGCTAATATCAGGATTAACATATCAGAATAGGGTTAGTGTGGCCGCAAATCGACGGTATTGGCCTCCGGGCGGTATCCCACAGTGCACCACTGACCGCTCTGGACAGCATTCTGAACTCGGATGCACTGGCCAGGTAGACAGGAAAAGCCCCGCGAACTTTTGAAATTCATTTCCTGCTTCCCCAGCGTGGAGAGCTCATCAGCACAGGTGACCACGCACAGCTCATCTGCACAGGTAACAATGCAGTCTCCTGAGAATCGAAAAAGAGCCCCAGCATGGACTGCACGGGAGGTACTGGATCTGATCGCTATATGGGGAGAGGATTCAGTGCTAACAGAACTGCGTTCCAAAAGACGAAATGAAAAAGTATTTGAAAGAATTTCTAAGGCTATGACGGATAAAGGCCACAACAGGGACTCAGTGCAGTGCAGAGTGAAAGTTAAGGAGCTCAGACAAGCCTACCAGAAAACCAAAGAAGCAAACGGAAGGTCCGGGGCAGGTCGAAAAACATGCCGCTTCTATGCTGAGCTGCATGCAATTTTAGGGGGCTGCGCCACAACTACCCCACCCCTGACCGTGGATTCCGAGGTGGGGGTTGTAATCTCTGCCATGTCTGAGGATGATGCGGACGGGGAAGATGAAGATGAAGAAGAGGAGGAAGACCTAGCAGAGAGCACACAGCACTCCGTGAGCCCCAGCAGCCAGGAGCTTTTTATCACCCTGACGGAATTACCCTGCTCCTAGCCCTCCCAAGCAACTATCCCAGACAATGACGCCATGGAAGGGACCTCTGGTGAGTGTACTTTTGCAAATAGCAAACATTTTTTTTTAAGCAAGCGTTTTTTAATGATTGATTTGCCCTGAGGACTTGAGATGCATTCGCAGACAGTATAGTTACTTAGAAAAGTTTGTTAACATGTCCGGGGATTGAGAGGAAATCCTCCAGGGACATCTCGATGAAGCGCTCCTGTAGGTACTCCAGAAGCCTTTGCAGAAGGTTTCTGGGCAAGGCAGCCTTGTTCCGCCCACCATGGTAGGACACTTTACCACGCCATGCATGTAGCAAGTAATCAGGTATCATTGCATGTCAAAGCATAGCAGCGTATGGTCCCGGTGATTGCTGGCATTCAAGAAGCATCCGTTCTTTATCTCGCTGTGTTATCCTCAGCAAAGTGATATCGTTCAGGATAACCTGATTAAAAATCAGGAATTTAAGTAAGGGTGGTGGCCATTTTCCTACTGGGTTCATGGACTGCAGCAGCTTAAAAAAAAATCCTTTCCTGCACGTAGCCAAGCGGGGGGAGGGGAGGAGTGAAATGCCGATGATCTTTTTTGTGTCAGCGGGGCTTCCCCAAGCTACCAGCCACGCAGTGGGTGGGGGGTGGGTGGGAAGGGTGTTGATTAGCAGGGAGCTAGTATTAGCCATGCGTTGAGGGGAGGGGTAAATCACTACAGACGCCGAAAGACAGTGGCTTACCATGGCCGCATGCAAGCTGAATTCTGATGCCCGGACCTGTGTCTGTGAGATCTGTAACTCCAGAGCTGCAGGCACTCAGTATTAAGATGAAAAATGCGACCTTGTAGGGAAATCACATGTGCTATGTAAGGTGAATAGTGCTGTTCACTGTGAAAGGGTATAACCATTGTTCTGTAAAATGTATCTTTTAAAATATTTCTCTCCCTCATGCAGCTGCAAATTTTTCAAGCGTCCCTCCTCCATCCCAAAGGCTAGCACAGATAAGGCGGAGGAAAAAGAAGACGCGAGATGAAATGTTCTCGGATATTATGGAAGTTACACGCAATGAAAGAGCTCATCTGAATGAGTGGAAGGACGTGGTATCAAATTACAGGAAAGAGGCCAGTGAACGTGAGGACAGTAGGGACACCCGAGATGAGAGGTGGCGGCAGGAAGACCGGCAGGAAAATCAGCGGTGGCGGGATGCAACTCTGGGGCTGCTGCGTGATCAAACTGACATGCTCCGGCGTCTGGTGGAGCTTCAGGAACGGCAGCAGGATCACAGAGTGCCGCTGCAGCCCCTGTATCACCACCCTCAACCCTCACCATGTTCCACATCCTCCTCACCCAGACGTGTAAGAACGCGTGGGGGGAGGCTCCATGCACCCGCCCACTCCACCCCCGTGGACAGCCCAACCAGAAGGCTGTCATTACTGTGAAATTTTTTTAATGGCCTTCTCCATCCCTCCTATCCTCCTCCCAAACCACACCCTTACTTCTCTCCCTCTTTTTATAATGAATTAATAAAGAATATATGATTTTTAAACGAGAGTGACTTTATTTGCATAAGTAAGCTGTACTCGAAGGGGGAGGGTGAGTTGCTTACAGGGAATGAGTCAATCAAGGGGGGGTGGGTGTTCATCAACAAACACAGCAGTCACACTGTACCCTGGCCATTGATGAAGCTCGTTTTCAAAGCTTCTCTGATGCGCACCACTTCCTGGTGTGCTCTTCTAATCTCCCTGGTGTCTGGCTGCGCGTGATCAGCAGCCAGGTGATTTGCCTCAGCCTCCCACCCCGCCATAAAGGTCTCCCCCTTACTCTCACAGAGATTGTGGAGAATACAGCAAGCAGCAATAACATAGGGGACATTGGTTTGGCTGAGCTCTGAGCGAGTCAGTAATGTGCTCCAGCGCGCCTTTAAACGGCCAAATGCACATTCCACCACCATTCTGCACTTGCTCAGCCTGTAATTGAACAGATCCTGACCACTGTCCAGGCTGCCTGTGTATGGCTTCATGAGCCATGGCATCAAGGGGTAGGCTGGGTCCCCCAGGATAACGACAGGCATTTCAACATCCCCAACTGTTATTTTCTGGTCTGGGAAGTAATTCCCTTGCTGCAGCCGTTTAAACAGAGTAGTGCTTCTGAATACGCGAGCGTCATGAACCCTCCCTGGCCATCCCACGTGGATGTTTGTGAAACGTCCCTTGTGATCCACCAGTGCTTGCAGCACCATTGAAAAGTACCCCTTCCGGTTTACGTACTGGGTGCCCTGGTGCTGCGATATGGGTATGGGATATGGGTTCCATCTATCGCCCCACCACAGTTAGGGAATCCCAGTGCAGCAAAGCCATCCACTATGGCCTGCACGTTTCCCAGAGTCACAACCTTTCGTAGCAGCAGCTTAGTGATTGCTTTGGCTACTTGCATCACAGCAGCCCCCACAGTAGATTTTCCAACTCCAAATTGATTCCCGACTGACCGGTAGCTGTCTGGCGTTGCAAGCTTCCACAGGGCTATCGCCACTCGCTTCTCTACTGTGAGGGCTGCTCTCATCTTGGTATTATGGCGTTTCAGGGCAGGGGCAAGCAAGTCACAAAGTTCCATGAAAGTGCCCTTACGCATGCGAAAATTTCACAGCCACTGGGAATCGTCCCACACCTGCAACACAATGCGGTCCCACCAGTCAGTGCTTGTTTCACGGGCCCAAAATCGGCGTTCAATGGATAGAATCTGCCCCATTACCATCAGGATCTCCAAAGCGCAGGGGCCCGCGGTTTGAGAGAATTCTGTGTCTACGTCCTCATCACTGTCATCGCCGCGCTGCCGTATCCGCCTCCTCCTCGCCTCGGTGTGAAGGTCCTGGTTCACCATATACTGCACGAGAGTACGCGAGGTGTTTAAAACATCCACGATTGCGGTATTGAGCTGAGCAGGGTCCATGCTTGCTGTGCTATGGCGTCTGCACAGTTCACCAAGCAAAAAAGGTGCGAAACGCTTGTCTGCTGCTTTCAGGGAGGGAGGGAGGGGTGAGGCTGTACCCAGAACCACCCGCGACAATGATTTTTGCCCCATCAGGCACTGGGATCTCAACCCGGAAATTCCAAGGGGCGGAGGAGGCTGCGGGAACTATGGGATAGCTATGGAATAGCTACCCACAGTGCAACGCTCCAGAAGTCGATGCTAGCCTCGGACCGTGGACGCACACCACCGATTTAATGTGTTTAGTGTGGCCGCGCGCACTCGATTTTATACAATCTGTTTTACAAAACTGGTTTATGCAAATTCAGAATAGTCCCGTAGTGTAGACGTACCCTAACTCAGTATCCTGTCTTCCAAGAGTGGCCAATGCCAGGTGCCCCAGAGAGAATAAACAGGTAATCATCAAGTGATCCATTCCCTGTCGCCTATTCACTAACACGCACCTCTTCCCCTCTAATTCTTCCTCCATCTGTGCTGTTTCTAGTTACATTAAGTAAAATATGATTGAATTATTAATCATCCCCATTATAACCAACAATTCCATTATCAAAAAAAAAATCAAGAACACCTGATTACAATATTTGAGCCATTTAAAACATTTGAGCCTAAAAATATAAATGCAGGTGCATGGGAAAATAATCATGGATGCATTTCTTTCCTTAGTCACACAAGTGCTTTTTCCCATTGAATTCCATCTGCGTAACTGAGGGCAGAACTGGGCCCATTAAGTTTGTATTAGAGTAATGCTTAGATAAATAAACTAAACTTCTGGGCTCTTCATAATCAAAACTAAACACAGCACTACAAGAAAATGGAGACTCAAATGTTCTTTAACACTGAAGACAGACACGGCTTGCTCTCCTGGTATGTAATCTAATATCCTTTTCCAAAGCTCAAAAGTAACGATGTGTTTATTTAACCGTTTCACCAAGGCCTCTGTTTCCACATTTAAAAGGATGTCCTGACACTGGCAGCTTGAAGGAATTTTGAGGAAACAAGGTGATCACCCCTAAAACTCCTCATAAAATGTGGTATGTACGTTCCTCATTGTTTAAATAAGAAAATGAACATGTTTTCAGTAGCAGAGCTTTTATGTGTACGTTATTTTGAGGGATGTCACTCAGTTTACATCCAAAGTTACCTACATTTCATGTAAATTTGGTAACTCCTCACTTTTATTGTAGAAAAGTATTTATGGATTGATTTTGGGGGAAAGAATTACAAACTGTTTACTTTTATTTTACAGCAGTTTGGGATAATTTATAGAGGCCATTATACCTACAAACCCTCACATTCTCTCAGTAGGTCTGTAATCAGTGAACTGTGCAACAAACACAATTTACTCAGTATCCGACGGGTCTAAACCTGAAATGTCTGCATCTGAGGGCAAGATACAGATGGGCCATTCACTCAGGTTACGTAGTGGACAAATCCCTTTGTAATTACCCTGCACACTTGTACTTCCCGCTATGGACAAGGGAATGAACAAATAATTACAGTAATTTGCCAAATAGGTTTACTAGTCTTCTGGAAATGGACCATAACAAAATAAGGATTGTGTTTGAAGGTAAATTCCATAGCTTGCAATCTGTCAGCATATAATAACAAGCTAGTATCATGTATAAGAATTAATAGGGTAAGCAAACCAGTCCCCACTCTAGTAATTTTTCTTTGCTAAATAACATACTGTCCCTCTGTAATATAAGTCAGAGCATTGATTTTAGACAGTCCTTCTAATAGACTGGACTGAGAGTGTAATCAACTAAAACCCTCTGCTGCTATGCTGTTTTCTTTCACTTATAAGTGCAAACTCTGTCAGAACATTTTTCAGAATAAGCTCATAAAGTAAAATGCTCTATATTAGTAGGTACTTGCAACAAAGGGACTAATTTTCACAAAATGAAGGTCCCACCCTGCAATGCTCAAGGCTGTTCACTAAAAGGACAGCAGAATTCCTAACCCATTCTGCTCTTTGATATCCATGTATATGTGTCTGCATGTATGGCTAGAAGCGGTAGTTCCAGATCTACACTTCTCTCAGACATGGCCACTACTGGAACCGTGCATACAGTATGGTCAGATATGAAACCATTTTTGTATGTATCAACTGCCTCATCCTGGCTGTTCAGTGCTAAACTGGCTTAGAACTATAATAATTACACGAGGAAAAGCTCTATTAGAATAGGTCTTTCAATTCCTTTCCCTGTGGCAGTGTAGGATTGATCTCTATGGTATGTTTTCTAGTGCCTTGCCCAGCCTATTTTTAAAATTTCCAGGCAATGGAACTATTCCATAACCTCATAGTTCTTCTCTGGCATGTAGACCATGATATAATGATAATATTGACCATAGTATAGACCATAACATTCACTGTGATTATTCTTAGGGATGCAACAACAAAAACGTTTGCATAAAGTGAGACCCAGCTTGAATAGTCACACAATGTTTGGAGCTGAACTTAACTTAAAGATTTGGTTTTTATTGTTAATAACGGGAAAAGTTCTGGAAACTTTTGAAAAATAAAGATGTTTGTGTGTAGCTCTGTGCTTCCTGATTTTGGCTTGCATTGAGATTGGAGGAGTAGAAATATCACAGGACAGCTTGATACACCAATTAGCCTGCTATGAAAAAATAAAAAAAACATTGGCTGAAATTGAAGGGTCCAATTCATGTAGCAACATATGACCTCCATAACTATAGTATCTGAACACATCACACTCTTTAATGCAGTTAGTCTGACAACAATCCCGGTGAGGTAGGAAAGTACTATTATCCCCATTTTACAGATAGAGAATTGAGCCATAGAGAGCTCCAGATCCTGAAAGGTATTTAGACTCCTACTTTCCACTGATATCAATGGAGAGACAACGTGGATGAGATAATATCTTTTATTGGACCAACTTCAGTTGGTGAAAGAGACAAGCTTTCAAACTGCACAGAGACACCTTGTCTCTCCAATATCTTGGGACCAACGTGGACACACCACCACCAATATCAATGGAAGTTATGAGCTCAAATTCCCTGGAGGGTCTGGATCTAAATGACTTGCCCAAGGGCACACAAAGTCTGTGACCAAGCAGGGACTTGAAGTCAGGTATTCCAACTCCTAGGCTAGTGCCTTAACCACTGGCTCCATTTTAGGTGTTTTTAATGGCACTCATTACCATAGTATCTCAGTGCCTCCCAAGTTAATTAGAGTGGCAGATTCTTTGGTTCTTCTCTCTTCCATGGTTATAAGAAGCCTGGTTGGGATAGAATTTTTTGAGGGGGTTAAGGGGAGGATAGTTTTTGTTGCAAACTTCATTCTGGTTATGGTGGAAAAGCTTTGTCTGAAAGAGCACTGTGCCAAGTACTAAACTGTATTATTCCTGTGCAATCCCATGTGGGTGTCTCAATTACAGCAATGTCCTCACTTCTCATATACTAATTGTGACTTAAGGTCACCAGCTCTAATCCAACATTTCCATCTAGCTGGCTTATATATGGCTAGATCTTATTTATATTAACAATTGATGATGACATTGATGATGATGGTGAATACCAATAAATATTATCATTTGCATTTTTATATCATCTTCCATCTGAAGGTCTCAAACTATATTACAAGCACAGTGCAAAATGTGCAGTCTTTACACAGTCCTTGTCAGTTGAGGTTTTACCTGAGTGAGTCCTTGGGAGTCTGAGGGGAGATCCTAAGCTGATCCTGGGAGATGCTCCATTTTCTTTTGTATGGCAATAGTGAACATTGAAAGCAATGGTGTGACTACAGTTGGATATTAAGGACTCTTATCAGTCCAGAGCAGAGTGGGTAGCCATGTGAATGGCTGCGACATCTGCAGGATAAGCATAGATTGGGCATTTATACATGGTGTGTCCGCTAGTTTGCACCATGACACAGTTGCAGTTCAGCGATTCCCTCACTTTCCATCCATGGAGTAAGTAAGCACATCTTCCATGTCGGATGCAGATACAGTTTAGAGTTGTTCACATGCACTGTGGGGAGCAGAAGCCCAGAACTCATACAGTTGGGTTGTTGATTAGATTTTTGTTTTGACACTTCGGCAGCTGTCCAGGCTTCAGACCATCTTCTGCAAAAGTCCTTATCTTCTGCAATGAGGGGCGTGGTAACGAGGGGGGTGTTCTAGGTCATGGTGGAGTGATAGTGTGGTATTTGCCGTGATCTTTATGTACTCACTAGTTGTCTCAGTATCTTGTCGGATATTTTCTGGAGCACTGTTAGCCAATACCAATAGCCATGAAAGTGGTGTTGATGGGAGGGTGCCGCTGATTATGCAAACAGTGGCATTAATTTTGGTGTCTGCTAAAATGGTGTTTGGGCTTCTGCTCCAAACTGGGGCACAGTATCCCACTGTGGAATGGCCCAAGGCTAGTGTAAATATTTGGAGTGTGCAGGCATCGCTTCCCCAAGATGTTCTTGCAAACTTTTGCATGATGTTGACCCTGGCCTTCATTTTCCTTTTGGTTTGTTCAAGTATTATTACCACAATTGTACAGATGGGAGATGATGAGGTATCA
The DNA here is from genome assembly GCF_020497125.1 of Mauremys mutica. NCBI lineage: Eukaryota > Metazoa > Chordata > Testudines > Geoemydidae > Mauremys > Mauremys mutica. The sequence continues at coordinate 323,043,061 of NC_059072.1, forward strand.
TAAATAAACAGATCCAGGTTAAGGTCTCTTTTACCTGGAAAGGGTTAACAAGCTCAGTAACCTGAGAAACACCTGACCAGAGGACCAATCAAGGGACAGGATAATTTCAAATCTCTGTGGAGGGAAGCCTTTGTCTGTGTTCCTTGTTTGCTCTGTGTGCTCTCTTTGGATCTAAGAGAGGCCAGACATGTCTCCAAGTTCTCCTGGAGTATTTCCTACTATCCAGTATAGTGAGTATTAAAAAGGCGAATTAGTCTTATAATTTGATTTCTACATTTGCAATTGTGTGTTTGCTGAAGGAAATTCTTTATTTCTGTTGCTAATAAATAAATAAATAAATAAACAAATAAAAAAGAGCCTGAGATGCTGTTACTGATTATTCTGAGGAGGAGGGAGGGGGAAGTCTCTCCAGTTTTTATAAGTTAGACCCTGTATTTTTGCATCCTGGTAATACAGAGAAAGTGTACTTTTTTTTCTTTCTTTAATAAAATCTTTTCTTTTTAGAACTTGATTGATTCTTCTCTTGTTTGCATTTTCAAGGGAAAGGGAGGGGGAGATGAGTCCCTCTTTGTGTTGAGTCAAGGATTTGACTCGGTGTGTATTTCTCCGGAGCAGGCTGGAGAGAGGGAAGGGGGGGGAGGGGAACTGGCTGTTTCTCTCTCTTTGGTGAGATTCAAGGGGTTTGAATCTGTGTTCCCAGGGGAAGTTTTTGGGGGAACAGGCAGTGTGTCAGACACTTAGAAAACTGACTGGTGGCAGCAAGAACCAGATCTAAACTAGGATTTTAGTTTAGAGGAGTCCATGCAGCTCCCCATCTTGGAACCCAACAGCTCCAAGTGGGGTAGAAGACCTATGACATGAGGTTAAACAAGTCACCTTTGGCATTCGTTGGTTGAGTCTGTATTATATCTCTCAGTGAGCTGAAAACTAAATTATATGCTGACTTTTTGCTGAATATGCACTTGTCACATGCTATAAAATGCTGCACCCTTTATCGTACGCAAAATAGCTTACTTGTAGATAAAACCTGGTGTGGTCTCTCACACATGATGTTCAGAAACAGGTAAGTAAATTGAATAAGATTATATTTGTCACAGCTACATTCCTGTCTCACTGTAATCCATTGGCTGATTTGTAAAGTCCTTCAGGGAGTGCCACAAATAACGTATGATGTAGGTAAGTAGTAGATTTTGCATCTGGATTTCTGTTTTAGCTGAATGGTGAGTAAAAATTCACATACCTAGACAGTTCCTTATTGGCTACACATCTGAAATGGCACAAGAGCAGGGGTTATCCCTTCCAAAGTCAATTGTAATTTATGTTCTCTAAACTACTTGCCAATTCTTTTCACTTGGCGAACTGACACAAAGGTGAAGGATATGTGGATCAGCACATTTCACAGGATAGCAGAGTAATGGAGGATCTGATATTTGGCATGGATGCTGCAGTAAGAGCCTGAGATGCATAATATATTCCCAAATTTTGGAAACATTGGTGTGGATCTGAGATTTGACTTTAGCCCTAAATTTTAATTTGAATTGAATGCCTCTCTTAGCAGGCTGAACAAAAGAGTTAAGAAAGGAATGATTAATTGGATGAATTACAATATTGCCTTCCTAGAAGCATAGTTTTTCCATGGCTCTGATAGATAAATAGATAAAATAATAAAAATAATTTTATTTGTAAGTCTTCTATCTACCATGTGAGTTTCCAGGACAACAAGCCATACTATAAATTAAAATGCAAGTTTCAAATGTTATAAAATAAAAAAACCAATAGGATAAAAATCTAAAGCCACCAATGATCCAAGACAAAAGCCAGGCAAAATAAAACACCTTTAAAGACCTGTTTAAAAGAGGCCAATGCCATAATCATCATAAGGTCAGACTAGAAGCCATGTTACCTATGTGGAGCCAAAGAGGCTAAACACACTAATGGGACTACTTCTGCCAGATTCAGGATCACACACACACACACACACACACACACACACACACACACACACACACACACACACACACACACACACACACACACACACACACACACACAAAACCCCAAACATTAGCCTCACTAAAAGGATATTAAGGTTTTAAAGCCATGCATTCAGAAGTTAGGAAAATCCAGAACTAAGGTTGCCTATACAACATTAATTTGGCCTTTTTGTACCTATGCCTTTTATTACACGATCATGTACTATTTTTTTCCACAGGACCCCTGTCTCGTTCAGAGCACAGGATGGCCTTGTTCTGTGGCTTCCTTCTTCATACTGCCTGGGCCCCAGCAGAGGAGTCAGTGACAGCACAGGAAGAACAGGATTCCTGGTCTCATTTCCAATGCTTGCTCCCACCTGGGCTCAGAGCAGTTGGGAGCATCTATCACAGAGAAATTCCCAATGTTGCCACTGTAGCCATGGGCAGGAGGGAGAATTTATTCTGTGGGGATGGTACATATGTAGTCTGGTCAGCAGTAAACTGTGAGAGGTTCAGGCATACCCAGTGTGCTCAGCAACTTCTGAGATTTTAGCTGCTAAAATTTAAGACTCTATTCAGCATGTGGAAAAATATTTTTTCAAAGGCTTATAATTTGACAAGTATTGGCAAATTTTCACAAGAACAGTAAAAGGCAAAATCCCTGAAACAAAGGACACCTCCCTGCCAAATGTCAAGTTCCTGCTCTAAAGCATGAACTTTTTAAAGAAAGGGTCACCAGAATTTTTTAATTTTGCAAAGATGGATTGAAAAGATTTTTTGGCCTAGCCTCATTCTCAGAAACAGCTGAAACTGCTTTGGCTGAAATTTTCCAAAAACATTCATCCCGACACTTAAAATTTCAATGCAAATGGTTAAAGTTTGGCCAAGTTAGAAGTAACTGAAAACAGGGTCTTATAATGGGAAGTGTTGGGAAAACATAATAATAGGAGGTGCTACCAGCTCTGCCTATAGTAATAATCACATAGAATTGCCTCATGCATCTCTCAATCTAGTAACAGTTCCGATCACTGCAAGGCGTATTAATTGTGTGAGGTATGTAACCTTGTTTGTGCTGAGCGCTTTTTGTAACTGGATTTTTTAATGCCCCAATCCTGTAAGTACTTGTATATGTGTGCTTACCTTAAGAAGGAGAAGAGTTCTATTGAGTTTAGTAGGACTACTCACGCACTTAAAGTTAACCATGCATGTAACTTTTTATAAGATGGTGGCATAGGTCAATAATTCCTCAACCTATTTTAGTTGAGAGAGTCATCTACTAACTGCAGTTTGTATTGTAAGATGATACACCATGGCCAGAAAAGCCTGTTGACTCTCATCCGTTATTTGGTTCAACGTCTTTAACATCTGGAACATTAATCTGCTATTCTGATTTTTTGTAAAATTTTTGTAAAATTTTTGTAAAATTAGATTTCTGTCTTTTAAAGATCTCTGAGGGAACGTTTGTGGTCTTGGCAGACTCTGCTATCTCAATTCTAATAATGCCCATATTTTGGGAGACAAAACAGACTAGTCAGGCCCAGGGGTTCTCATTGCATCAGATGCAGTATTTCAAACCTTTATGATTTCATCTCTTCTGAAGAGAACAAGACGAAATACAAGGCAGTTGAAAAATATATTTTTGCATGGATATGTTTATCTAAAAGATGATAAAAGGATGCCTCCTAGGAAGAAAATAAAACCTTTTTTTTTTTAAATTAACTTGTGCTGCATTTTAGGCCAAAATATATCCATTTCACATTCAATTTATAAAATATATTTTTAAAAGTCTCATTTCTGTCCCTCACAAGTGTGATGGAATCTTAGAACAAAATAAGAGATTTTGGTTTGATTGCTCTGTTCCTAGGAAGATACTTGGACCTGAAGCCTCAGAAAGCCTGTTAATGATCCTGAACTTTTTTTCTGTCTAGACTATGCGCTGTTGATATTGTGGTTAAATGAAGAGGATGGCAGGATACCATAAAGCAGGCCTACCATTTCCTGGAAGAATGCAGAAGGGTCAGGTATTTAGAGCAATATTGTAGATGAGAGAAAGGAAAATTATACTGTATTCTTACTGACCCAGAACCAGTGGAAATAAATCTTGTTACTCTTCCCATATAGAATATGGCCAGTCTGTCAACAAAGTTCTAGTTAATGAAATCCGTACTTTGTGCTCCGCATTGGCTGTTATATGAAAGTGCTGACTGAAAAGCTAATTCTGTGTTAGTTTAGGGGTTTCCTAGAAGGAAAGTAACATGTCTGAAACATTTCTGAAAGTTAACAAAATGTGAACCAACAATAACCAGGGGCAATGCTGAGTGGGCTGCATCACACGGGGATCATATGTCTAAGATGATAGCTAGACAATTACCCAGAAAAATCTTTAAGCCTTGACATCATGAAGCAAAATGAAAAGAGGGGGAGAAGGTTATTGGGAATATAAAAATATAAGTATTAAACATTAAAAATGTCTTTCCCCTCTTTCCTCACAGATACATTGGTATTTAGAAACAAGCTTGTCATGGCAGATACTTTAACAAAATGTAAAAATGATCTATTAATATTTCATCCTTTTTTCAGCAAATAATTTCAATGACAAGTTGCAGGAGATAAAAGCATCCAAGATGGTAGCCAGCTGCTCTCTGAGGGCTTGTCTACACTTAAAATGCTACAGGCACAGCTGCACTGCTGCAACTGCATCACTGTACCACTTCAATGTAGACACTACCTACTCCAACAGGAGGTATTCTCCATCAACCTAGCACTGTCTACAGGAGGACTGAGGTCGGCTGTACTATGCCACTTCAGGACATATTCCATACCCCTGACTGATGTAGTTAAAGGGAGTTAATTTTCTAGTTAGTCCAGGCCTGAGAGAGAATATATATAGTAGACATGGTGGAGAAGGAGTCACCTGCCATTGAAGTGTCATATCTTGTCCACTACTTAAGGTAGGACACTGAATCAGCGAGAGTAATGGGCTCATTTCATATGGCAAACCTGTCCTTACACACATCATTATAAATATGTCATTGATACTGAATATTTGAGAAGACAGAAATTTAAGCCCCAATTCTGCAAACCGTTATGCACATGCTTAACTTTACGCATCTGTAAGTGGTTTGATTGACTTCACTAGCACTATCCACATGGGAAATGGGAGTATGTCAAAGTGCACTATGGAACTTTTAGTGCCCAGTTGCAGGGTCCGCATGGAGTCTTAGTGTGGACAGGCTAGTGTGCGATACCGTGAATTCACACCCTGGCTTGCCGTGCACTACGTCCTCCGTTGTCTTTAAGGATTTTATAATATTTTTGCATGGATATAAAATATTTTCAGAATTCACTACAGGAGCTCCCTATGGACTCACTAGAACTCATCAATAAAAAGATCAAATTCAGTTGCAGATATTGATGTTCCAGGCAACTCAATAATCAAAGCTAGTGAGGAATACACAATGGGCCAAATCCTATTTTCATTGAACTTGGTGACAAAGCTTATATTGACTTAAATGGCAGAAGGATTTGGCCTATATGCAGGAAATGTAGGAATACAATAGTGTATAGAAATACTTATTTGAATAATCACCCTTTGGTACAGGGATTCTGATCCAGGCCTGTATTTGGTCCCTAACTTATATCTATGGCACGAGATTAAAGAAACAAACTGGGCATGTTTGAGGAAGCCATTAACATTACTGACATTTTGGTTTGGTAAACGCATCTACTCCAGAAAAGAGTAAACTTACCCTGACTAAGGCCAATGATTAGACAAGGAATCAGGTAGACATAACGGGCACACAATGGTTGATCATCATCCCAGAGAAGGATGTTGTGGTGACCCATGGCCCAGGTAAAACTATTTATTTTTAGAACACTACTCCCTAGCTCAATGGCATTGATTATGGTTCCAACACATGCCATGGTTAAATCGTGAGCAATTGTACTTTACCTTTTTATCTGGTATTATTCAATATTTTCATTAATGACTTGGATTATGTAGTGTGGAGTATGCTTATACGTTAGAGGCAATTTCCCTACCGTACTCAGAACCGGTGAGGCCTCAACTGGTGCATTGTGTCCAGTTCTGGCCACCACACTTTAAGAAAGATGTGGACAAATTTGAGTCCGGAGAACAACAAAAAATGATTCAATGATAAGAAAATTTGATCTATGAGGAAAAGTAAAAAAGTTGGATATGTTTAGTCTTGAGAAAAGACAGCTGAGGAGGGACTTCATAAGAGCCTTCAAATATGTAAAGGGTTGTTTTAAAGAGGACTTGATCAATTGTTCTCCAGGTTTACTGAAGGTAGAACAAGTAGTTCTACCTTCAGTAAACCTGGGGGGAGGGATAGCTCAGTGGTTTGAGCATTGGCCTGTTAAACCCAGGGTTGTGAGTTCAATCCTTGAGGAGGCCACTTAGGGATCTGGGACAAAAATTGGTCCTGCTAGTGAAGGCAGGGGGCTGGACTCAATGACCTTTCAAGGTCCCTTCCAGTTCTAGGAGATTGGTATATCTCCAATTATTACCTTTAGTAATTTGTAACAGGGGATATTTAAGTAAGATTTTTTTTTTTTTTGCCTTTCAGGCTTCTGTGAGCAGTAAATACAACATCTGAAAAGGCTCCTAGAAGGAAGACATTATGGATAGTGAGAGATCAACTGTTGTGATCTGCACACATGTGCCATGTTTGTCTTTCTCTCAGAGGATAGAAGTAACTTCATCTGTACGAAGTGCAAGCTGGTCTCCATATTGGAAAAGAAGGTTAAAGGACTAGAGACCCAAGAATCAACCCTGCATTCCATCAGAGAAAATGAAGATTTTCTGGATAGAAGTCAGTGTTTGGTACTGCAGGCACAGCATACTGAAGAATCTGAGAGGACAGTGCAGAACGGGGAAGAAAATTAGTAGCATGTGACCTCCAGAAAAAGAAAGAGGAGAACTCTTCTGTGACATTGCACTCCTTATATTTTATGGCAATATGTTTATAAGTGTGAATATGATGTAACTGGAATACGCTTCATTCAAAAGGTCTCTTGTAAGGTACCATTACAAAGCTTATAATCTACTGAGTGTGTTCATCCTGTTTGTATGAATGTATCATTCTTGTATCTGAAGCTAGAAATATGAAGTATTACTCTGAAGTCCTATTGTAATTATGCAAAGTGTGGGCCATTAATGGTGGTTTAGAGTCTTGATGGCTCCCATTAACCAGGACAAGTGGGGAGTAAATGCAGCTTTTAATTTTGTATTTTTTATTTTTATCAAAACATGAAAAAAGGTGAAAAATTTTGAACGAAATGAACACTCTTTATTCTAAAATTTTCATGGAAAAAACAATTCATTTCAACTTGCATACGAAATTCAAAAGATGCCTAATCTAAACAAGGAAAGACTTTATTGAAACACTGACATATGTTCTGTTCTGACAGGTGGAGTTTTATTTGACGGAGCTTGCTGATGCTTCTTAATCAGTCAAAACTCCCACGGAAGTCAATGGAAATTTTGTTTAAGTCAGGAATGCAGGATCAGGGCTGAAGTTACTGTATGCCATCCTAAAATTCAGGGCATGCCTCTGTATTTTGGTGGGCACTATGTTTACATATCAGAGACCTAATCCAAAATTCATGGAATTCAATGGAAAGGGTCTCATTGACTTCAATATCAATATAATTTTTGTATCTGATCCCAGGAGACAAGAAGATTTGTCTTTGTGAGGATCTTTCTGAAGCTGTGTCTGCTGATTCCTTTTGAAAATGCACATTACTCTGTTACTTAATCATGAATGGAAGAAGGTTTCAGACATGTCAGATGCCAGAAAACTTGAAAAATATTGGTGTGTACAATTTATGGTGACCAGAGAAAGGGCACATTTAAAGGGCACATTTCAAAATCTTTCGTGGGCACAATTCCTGATTTGCACCGGAATATAGGGTCACAGACAGGGAATGCATACCAAGAGGATTTTCAAAGAGTGTGGCTGGGCACATGCAGCTATCTATAGTATAGATAATCCATCATAAAGATGTCCTAGGATACTTTTCTGTACTGTTTCTAACCTGTGCACTTATCAGCACATAGGCCCCAATCCAAAGTCCATTGAGTTCAACAGGAGTCCTCATACTCCTTAGAAATACCTAAGAGATCATCAGAACTCACTACTCTTGACACATGGATGTAAGAATACTGTGAGTGGAGTAATTTCAATCCAATGAACTGTACAATTTTCACCAACATACACTTGCTAGCTCAGTTTTTTTTTTCTTTTGTGAATATATGTTATAGCTTCTTTTGTCTTAAGCTTCCACGGATGAGTGCACTCATGGTAATGTGCCCTGGTAACATTCTTTTTCAAAGTGTTACTCATTGTTCCAAGAAGAAGAGGGGAGAAGCTATAGCTTTAAAATTGTATGAGCATGGGAAAATCAGACATGGTAGTAAAAGTGGATGCTGAGTGTGTCAGATAAAATTTATTAGATAGGGGTCTCAAGCACAGTGCATTCCTATATAAAATTCTTGGTGAGTTGCCAGAGACTGAACTTTGAGTATTACACCAATATAAATATTTTCTACAGTGCTAAGACTGCTGGCTGTGATAGGTTTCTGCTCTTCTAAAATATCTTGCCTCAAAATGCAAAGAGGTCAATGGAGGTCAAACTATAGGGAAATGAACTTTTTAATGAATTAATTCTGTATGCCCTAGACATAAAAAACCGTATTGTAGAAAAGTGCATTATTAATATGTGAAAACAATTGTGAGTTCCAAGAACACATGCAACAGCACTGAGAGTAGGATTTTTCAAAATGTTCATAGTTCACCTAATTCTTCTCCCTTTGAAGTCAGAAGAATAGATTTGTAAAGAAAAAATAGTTTGATACATATAAAAAATTCTTACATAACCATGGCACACAATGTGCCTGGGTACTTCAATGGTTTCATTTACCAACAGCAGCACATATTTTCCAGTAGGCTTTTTGCCCATTAAAATTGTGCCCATGATAAGGGTGGTTTTTTAAAAAAACTATAGCTAACACTGTTCTCTTAAGAGTATCCTTTGTGTATTAAAGGTTTTAAATGATACAAGCTTTGGTAGTGCTTAGAGCTGTCTTGAAGTCTGATTTTTACTTCAGCTGAATACTGGCCAAAAATCTGATATTCAGCTTCAGCTGAATAATTTTTCATAACCACAAAATTTGGAGGATGTGCCACTCCCTCTTCTCAGGACCTTTAGCTATGGACCTGGCTGGAATGACATTTCATGGGGGCATGTCCTCTTTTCTCCCTTTATGCTGCTTTAGCCTGCTGTGTGTGTGTGGTAGGGAGGGATGTCCTCTTTTCTCCCTTCTGCTCAGATTTCCACTGCTTTGTGGCAGTGTGGTACTTTTTACTCTTTATCTCTGAAAGGGCTCACTCTGGGCCCCTATGCTCAGGACTGTCTTTAGGAACAACACAGAGGAGAAGTTGTCAAATGTTGACAGAAATCAGATTTCAATGCGTATCTTGGGAGATTAAGATGAATAGTAAATCACACACTTTCAAAACCACTTTGCTCTGGTGTAAATGACTACATAAGGCACTGAGTAATGGTGAATAAGGCCTAAGTACTTTATTTATATTTGCTTAGTTTCTTTTCCCAAAATATTATAGCCACATACTAAGACTGTGCACTCCTTTCATCCAAGGAACTTCAAGTGTTTTACTAATATCGATTATATAAGCCTCTCTTACAAAACCACTACTATAACTTAGGTGTTTCTATTCCAATTTTAGAGATGGGGAAACTGATGCATAAACATTTTGCCAAAGGTCACATAAGAAGTCTGTGGCAGAGCTGGGAATAGAAACAAGAATACCATTCTCCTATTCTCATTATTAATAGTTATTTGCTTTACTATTTATTTATTAAGCAATTTATTTCAATGCATATCTATTATTTTAATTTGATTTTTATTGCAGTAGCACCAAAATTGGGGTCCCATTATGCTAGGTCCTGTACATACAAAGACCCTATCACAAAAAGGCTGCACTTTAAATAGACAAAGAAAGGATTATTATTCACATTTTACAGATAGGGAACTGAAGCACAGATGGCTAAGTGATTTGCCCAAGGTCATATAACATCTTTTGTATCCTACATCAGTGCCTTAAGCTCAAGTCCATCCTTCCTCTTGAAGAAAAAATATACCCATTCCAAGCTCTAAGTGCTATTTATTCAAAAGTTTTAAAAATACAGTCCATGCACATAAAATAACAAAACAATCCCCTGCCTACTTCCATTTGTTCTTTTCATAGCATTTAAGTCCCAGTTGCTCTTCTTTTGATTGCAGGAATTAATACAAAATAAATATTAGACTGTGATTACCCTGATGTTTTCAAAATTGATTGATAATGTGGTGTGGAGGTGTGGAGAGAACTGTTTGTGTTCCCTACTGATCTGTGCTGCTCCAGGAATACTAAGATGTCATCTAGACCTCAAATCTTGTCCTTTTATTTTTTGCAGAGCAGAAAATGTAACAAATTCCCCAGCATCAAGTAATTTCCTTCCAACATGAGCTGACTGATGAGTTTACAGCAACTGCTTCTAGAAGACACATCAACTGTGCTTCTGTTCCTCTAGAACATTTTTAAACATTAGAAATTACAATATACCATTTAATTACATGAACAGAAGGCCAGATTCTGATGCCCCTACTCAGACTTTAGAAGGAAGATATAAGTATTAATTCCCAGGTCTCTCCTGAGGTTGAAATAACATACCAAAGATAGAGTATGGGGACATGTATGAATAAACACCTGATTGTGAGATTAATCAACATTAATAACAGATTTCACCATGTATTTAACTTCAGCCATAGGTTAATACTTCAAATCCAAAAACTGGCCTGTTGTACATCATCCTCTCGAAAAATATTGTGACTGATGAGTATGGAACACATGTCTGTCATCACTGCACTTTGCTGGACTATAGACAATTAAGAAGGTGTTCTCTGAGATATTTTAATGCCAGTGCTGAATACTAGCCCTAGTAAGGGGCTAGATTTACATCCTGTTACTAGCCCTGAGTGAGGGGTGGAAGGTACACAGCTCCTGGATGAGCACTGGGAAGGAATGTTGACTCAGGGCTTATCTATAGGCAGAGTTCACTAGTTTAACTTAAGGTGTGATTTTAAACCCATTTAGTTATACTGATGCAAAAGCTCCATGAACATTCTTATTTTGGCTTAAACCAGCTTATTTGGTTAGCGTAAGTCAACTTAGGAACAGGTTTAAGTAAAACAAAAGTAAGAGACGAATTCTTAAACCAAAACAAAAGTGTCCATCTAGCAGTTTGCACTGGTTTAACTAAACCAGTTTAATCAGACCAGTGCAAGTCAGCGTATAGAAACGCTTCAAAAGAACTCACAATTTATCCCCAAACTCTCTGTCCGCTCCTGAGGAAGGTGTACTTAGCTACATCTCCTTTTTCTCTGCTATCCAGCCAGCTTGATGGCTGACACCCTGAGGGCATGTAGCCAAGAGACTGCCCATTTCTCTTTCCTATTTTCCTGTGCCCTGTATGGTATTAGGACCTGTGCCTTTAAGAACTCAGCTTCCCTGTCAGAGATTCTGGGCAGAGTGCTTTGAAGCTTCTATTGTTATGCTTAGATTGTAAACTCTCTGGGCAGGGTCTGTCTTTTTGTTTTGTGTTTGTACAGAGCCTAGCACAATGCAGTCCATGACCAGGGCTCCTAGGCACAATGATCATATAAATAATAATAATATGCAATAGTTGGAACCAGACACAGGAAGCAGATCTCTTATAAGCATCTTAAGCAGGGGCGGCTCTAGGCACCAGCAAAACAAGCTGGTGCCTAGGGCGGCAAAATCTAGGGGGCGTCCCCTGCGGCCGGGGGGGGCGGCAGGCTGGGCCGGCGGACCTGCCGCAGTCATGCCTGCGGGAGGTCCACCGGAGCCCCGGGACGACTGGACCTGCCGCAGGCATGACTGCGGAGGGGGCGCTCGTCCCGCGGCTCGGCTGGACCTCCCGCAGGCATGACTGCGGCAGCTCAAGCGGAGCCGCCGGACCTGTGAACCGTCCGCAGCCGCGGGAGGTCCAGCCGAGCCACGCGGGACCAGCGGTCCCTCTGCAGTCATGCCCGCGGGAGGTCCGCTGCTCCCGCGGCTCCGGGGCGCCTCCCGCGCATGACTGCTTGGGGCGGCCAAAAACGTAGAGCCGCCCCTGATCTTAAGCATCGAGTGGTCACTGACCACATGGTACCAGGAATAAAAAGGCACTAAGTCAATACCCAGAGTGGAAGAATAGAGCAGTTAAAAGTCCCACCAGAGTTGAAACTCTCTGGAAATGTGGAAGACAACTGGAGAAGATTTAAACAGCACATCGCTCTGTATCCGCAAGCAATGGGTGCTAGCAAAAAGGAAGACAGTTGGAAGGTAGTCTTATTTCCAACAATTGCTGATTCTGAAGCATTTGATGTGTTTAATAGTTTTCAGTTAACTCAAGCAGAGGAGGCTAACTATGAAACTGTATTCCAGGCATTTGAGGAGCAGTACATATCACATAAAAATGGAAAACAGAGGAGTAATGTTTTTAAAAAGAGGGTACAAAAAGAATGTGAAACCGTAGAAGAGGTTGTGACTGTTCAATGGCTGAAGAGCCAATCCTGCAATCTTGGAAGGCTAACTGAGTCCCTGCTAAGAGACCAGATTATAACGGGAATCTGGAACAAAGCACACAGAGACAAACTACTGGAATACCTAGAATTAACCTTTGACAAGGCAATTGGAATTTGCCAAGCAAAAGAAATCATCCAGTCCATAATGAAGCTTATGGTGGATAGACAGTGTTCTGGCACAGTACACATGATTGTGAATCCAAATACTATAAGAAAAAGAGACAAAAGGCAGAAAAGTATGTGGAGCTCAAAGTCAGGGTCCAGCAAAAATGACACATGGAGCTGTACATGCTGTGGCAACAGATACAAGCCAGGACTATGCCCAGCATATGGGAAAAGATGCAATATATGCTGTGGATCATGGTGAAAGAGTTTGCAAGCACCAGCAGAGTGTGCACAGTATGGACAAGGAGGACAATGACAGCAACACTGTCTCAGAAGTTTATTGGACTAGCAACCTGAAATCAAATGGGACATTGATTAATTTTAAGTTGGACACTGGTGCCCAAGCCAGTTGCCAGAAATATTGATATTAGCACTAAGAAAAGCTAATATGTGTTGCCAGAAATATTGATATTAGCACTAAGAAAAGCCACAGGTATTGGAGGGCAAATGGGAAAAAACTGAGGGCTGACAGTGGTGGACTTATCCCCACTAAAGGTGTATGTGAACTAAATGTATGGGTAAGTAACAAATTGGAAAAAATACAATAAGTAATAGTACCAGGGTAAAAAGCGCCCATCATTGGGTTAAAAGTCTGGCAAACCCTTGGTCTCGTCAAAGATGTGAACTCTTTGGAAGGGTAGGGGACCAGAACAACTGAGGAGGAGTTTCAGGACATCCTCCAAGAGACAGGGAAGCTCTCACAGAGTACAGAATAAAGGTAAAAGAGACCAACCTCCCACAAGTCATGACACTAGGAAAGTTAATGTCACCCCAAGGCAACACCCACAAGAGGAACTGAGTAAGCTCATTGCTCTGGGAATCACAGAGTGAATAGAAGAACCAGAGTGGCTATGCTCCTTAGTCACTGCAGGGAAAAAAAAAAGACTGAACCCTTCTCTTGCAGTCCCCAAAGAATTAAATAACATGGAAAAAGGGAACATTTGCCACTGCTCACAAAGAAAGACATTTTGGGGGAGATGGTTGATGCCAAATATTTTTCTATGCTTGATGCATCAGCAGGACAAGAACCCTGGCAAGAACCCTTAGAAAAAGAGAGCACATATTTAAGCACATTCAACATCCCTTTTGGGATACAATGTTTCTGCAGACTATCGTTGGGGTTTTGTTCGGCCGCTGCACATTGAGTGGATGTTTTCAGAGAACTATCCACAATGACACCAAGATCTCTTTCTTGAGTGGTAACAGCTAATTTAGGCCCCATCCTTTTATATATATAGTTGCGGTTATGTTTTTCAATATGTATTACTTTGCATTTATCAACATTGAATTTCATCTGCCATTTTTTTGCCCAGTCACCCAGTTTTGAGAGATGTGTTTGTAGCTCTTCACAGTCTGCCTGGGACTGAACTATCTTGAGTAGTTTTGTATAATCTGCAAATTTTGCCACCTCTCTGTTTACCCCTTTTTCCAGATCATTTATGAATATGTTGAACAGGACTGGGCCCAGTACAGACTCCTGGGGGATACCAATATTTACCTCTATCCATTCTGAAAACTGACCATTTGTTCCTACCCTTTGTTTCCTATCTTTTAACCAGTTACTGATCCATAAGAGGACCTACCCTGTTAACCCATGACTACTTACTTTGCTTAAGAGCCTTTGGTGAGGAACCTTGTCAAAGGCTTTCTGAAAATCTAAGTACACTATATCCACTGAATTCCCCTTGTCCACATGCTTGTGGACCGCCTACAAGAATTCTAGTAGATTGGTGAGGCCTGATTTCCCTTTACAAAAACCATTCTGACTGTTCCCCAACAAATTATGTTCATCTATGTGTCTGACAATTTTGTTCTTTACTGTAGTAACCTCCTTGTGCATTGGTGTAAGCATCATTCTTCTGGAAGCTTATCCACAATTGGGTATAAATAAACTTTTAGACAAAGTTTCCTTTCAAAATCCAGAAAACATTGTCTGAACTGCTATATAGCACACCCTGAACTCATGAAAAAGTACCTTATATATAAAAGGCATTGTGAATATTTGTGCAGTTATGGTTAGCCAAAGCAGATATTTTCCGATGCTCCAGCAAACACCTTTCCACCAGCAAGAAGCAACAAGATTTGCGTATTGCTTCTAAATACACCCATTCATCATTTACAGCCAAATTTTCAGAAGCGGCCACTGATTTGGAGCAGTTCAGATTTTGGTAGCACAATGACATTGTGGTGTCTCAGGTTAGCACTCATACACTGAAGTACCCAAAAAATAACGGCTGCTTTTGAAAATGTTGGCCCTAATGAAACATGACATACCCAGAGACTCCACATATCTCAGAACTAAGGTACAAACAGGAATATAAAATAAATATCTACTTTATATCTGGGGTACATTTCTAGCAGGCTGACTTATTGTTTATTGGCACAGACACGATTCTTGGTACTGGGAAACAGTTAATCTTTTATTATATTGGACAGTCTTGTGGGATTACTTCAGTGATTCATTACAGAAATCAAAGTAAATTCTACAGCACTATGCAGCTTGGCTCATTCAATTGGAAAAACCTTAATGATCAAAAAAGCATGTGTTTTTACTCAGATATATTTTATGACATGGATGTAAAATGTACCTACCACAGCTTTTCATTGTTTCAAAGACAATAACCATGCTCACTTTAAGCATTCCATTGTTCTACAGCTGAAATAGGGAAGGCCACTATAGTTATTGACACAACTGACATCTTCATTTTTATTATCTATAGAATAGGCATGATTAATTACCATATTTCATCAACAAAGCTTCATCTTCAAACTTGTAGGAATTATAGCATTGCCTTTGTGACATGACATTTAAGAATCTGTCAGCTTTTCCACCATAAACAACTATATTTAAGGGTTTATAATGTGGAGGAAAAATCCTTCTGAGTGAAAGCTTAACATATAAATGCCAGCTTAGAAAGAATTTGTTTTCTAAGGGCCAGATTCTGTCACCCTTACTCATGTAAAGTAGAGCTTTATTCCACAGGATCGCCTCTCATTTTACTAGGTAAAACCAGAGAGTAAGTTACTACTCAACAACTAATGGTGTCAGAATCAGGCCATAAATTAGAAGAAATTTATTCTAGTCATTTTAATGTATTTATTTCAGAAAAGCAAACCTGGCACAAAAGAATAGATTTATGTTTCTTTTATCATTGTATTTAGAGAAAAACTAATTTTGGATCAACAAAGGATGAAATCTTGGCCCTATCTGAAGTCAGTGGGAATTTTGCCATTAACTTCACTGGAGTTAAGATTTCATACAAAATCCCTGAAGTGGATAGTATCTTTTGGTAGTTACACAAACTTTGCCCTATATTTTCACATGGATTTATCATAACAGAGCCCCAATAATTATGCAAACGTTCATTTCTAATATGAAATGGAAATTGGGGTTCTCATAGAGCTCAGTGGAACTGTTCACTGGAACAAAGATGCAAACATGAGTGTTTGCAGGAATTGAGCTTATTTTACTAATTAGGGAATCTAAGTTTGGACCTTTCTGACTAATGTCCTAGGTGTCTGAGGGTCAGTGATGTGGTTGCAAAAAATCCTGAGTTTTTTTTAGCATAAGGCTGATATTTTATGTAGTGAAGATACTTGCCTATCATTTATTATGGTATCAAGTAATAATGTACATCAAAAATCCTCTTTTTGACACCATCTGCTGCCTATGATTTGAGTGATCCCCCTTATACTCTTCCTTTTGTGGGATTTAAGTGCCCACTAGTATGGTGCTATGACCCCTTTGCCTAAAAAGGGCTTCACACAGTAATTATGTACTCGTTGTTGTTTGGGGGCTTTTTAAAGAAGGAATTTGAATATGTGTATTATAGAATATATAGTTCCAGGTTGATGGGAGATAATGACTCTAGTTGTAAGCATGGCCAGTTATATCATGGCTAAAACTGAGCTAGAATATATTAGGTTTGATGGAGCATTGGAGATAGGGGACTATTATTCTGGAAAGAACAACAATGCCTTGCAGCAGCTAATAAGGATCAAGGTGGGCAAAATATGTTACATAATAAAATTATGCCTAGACAACAGAAGTTCTGATATTAGAAACAACTACTTTAGGGGTCAGACTGAGTTGGGATGGGTTAGGTATCCCCGAACTTCTAGGACTTTTTTTTCTTAAGGTTTTGGACTTCTGCTCATTTTGCCCTTAATATAAATTAAAGTTTTTTCCATGAGGAAATTGTTTTTAATAATTGAGGGTCAGAGCCCTCCAGTGTAATTTAATGCAGCTCCATCAAAGTCAATGGAGCTACATCAGTTTAAAGCAACTGAATGTCTGACCCTCTGTTTTTAACTAAATGAAAGTCTGTGCTATGCAAACAATGATTCTTGTCTGAAAGTAATGGATCAGACCTGACAAGCCTTTAATGTAAGTCTTAACCATTGTGAAAGGTCTTGTTTGGATAATCTGCATTGTGTGTGTCTCATTAAGTCTTAGAGAAACAACATGGGTGAGGGAATATCTTTTACTGGACCAACCTCTCTTGGTGAAAGAGACAAGCTTTTGAACTACACAGAGCTCTTCCTCAGGTCAGGGAAACGTAGAGTGTCACAGATAAATACAAGATGGAACAGATTGTTTAGCATAAATAATTAATACGTATTTCAAGGGACCATCCAAGGTGAAATGGTCCCTTAACAATCCTCCAGTCATAGGGAGGAAAAAAAAGGGCGGGGGAAGAAACTGGGGGGTTGTTAGTGGGTTATCTATGCTAACCAATCTGTTTCACCTTCTATTTATCTGGGACACTCTGAGTAAGTTTCCCAGACCTGAAGAAGAGCTCTGTGTAAGCTTGTCTCTTTCATCATCAACAGAAGTTGATCTAATAAAAGATATTACCTCACCCACCTTGTCTCTCTAATACTCTGGAACTGCTATGGCTACAATACCACTGAATACCTATCATGAAATCTGGTCATTTTTAACCAGTGGGTAAGGATATATACCTGGAGCACCAGAGAGGCAGTATGGTCCAGTTGACAGGGCCTTGTGGTAGGACAAAAGAGAGTCGCATTCTAGTCCTGTTGTTTCCACTGACCAACAGAGCTGGGTGAAATTTTTGAGCCAGGCCTTTTTTTTTTGGGGGGGGGGGGGGGAGATTCAGCAACACCAAAGCGTATCTTGAATTTATGTGGGTTTTGGCAAATTGTTTGTGTCAAAACAACAACAATTCCAGAAAACTTGAAATGTTTTGTTTCAACATTTTCACAAGATGTACAATTTCAATTTCTCATTTCAAAATGACTTTTTGTTTCTAAATTTCCTTCAGTTTTATTAAAAAACATGTTAAAAATGCTCAGAATTGAAATGAAACATTTCATTTCAGCTCAGACAAATCATTGTGTTTGACCGGAAAAGATTTTTAAAAAATTGTTTGAAATTGCTAGTGAACTGAAAAGTCTGTTGTTCACCCAGCTCTAGCGAACAGTACCTAGTGCAAAGGCCATCCTGATTTCAGTTGTGGTTTCTTCATGGTGCCATGATAACAGTAATCTTCCTTAACGTACATTGTGATCCTGAAACTGTCTCCACAGAGGATGGAAGGGTACTGAGCCAATTGCATAACAGGGAACTTAGAAACACCACATGTCTGCGGTGACATGAGATGCATTACTCCAACCCTTTCCTCTAGCAGGTGGCGGCCTGACCTGGCTTCTTGAGAAGTTCATGAATGTTTGGTAAATTTACAAGGGAAAATATACATGCTGTTATGTGGTAATCTGGCTTTCCATGCTGTACCAACCAACTGCAAAATCTATGACTTTCCACAATGGAAAGAAAAAAGAGGTCTGCAGCAGCGTCTTGCATGCTATAAGATGCATTAGCCCCAGAACCTCAAGGGGGTTTGGAACGAATGTTATTTTCCATTATAACATTTCATGAAGTGTGAGTTGTTGGGTTTTTGCAGATGTTGCTGGCACTGCTGCACCACATTGTCTTATTGATACAGTAGAGGTGATGGAAAAGGAACTTGATGTTGGACTGTTCACCTTTGCTTTCCTGAGCAAGCTTTAAAAGATGAAAATTACACACCCACTACCACCAAATACAGGACCAATATCTCCATATCACTCCTTTCACAAACGTCACATGATTTTTCTCCAATAATTTTTGTAATGTCTGTCAGTTTGAAAAAGACACAACTGAGTAGCAAATCTTGAAGTGGGTTTTTAGATTATTGTTACTCCAGTTGGCACTACCAAACGTCTGCTCATACCTTTATTACATATAAAGTGCACAGCATCGATTCCCAAACAAAAACATTTTAAAGCAAAGTAACATAGATAGCGTAGTTCAGAGGACTCCAACTAACTCCCTGCCTGCCAAACGGTATTACAGTACCTTTACAAGAAACTTTGAAAACCAAATATTAGAAAGTCTGAAAATGTGCCGTTAGGGGACCCAACCAGCATGCAACCTATTAGGAGCTTAGATGCTAAAGTGATGGCGGCCATATATAGATTGATTCATCACTCGCAATCACCCATCCAACTTAAACTGCCCATGGTACCCTAACTTTGTCCCCTTGTTCTTTTGTTGTTGCTGTTATGCAAAAACGACCATATATTGTATATTACTGATTGTATATATTGTTTATATAGGGCTAGGTTATCCCTAGACCTTGCTGTGCTGCATATAGGGTAAGTGGGAGTAAGGTCTCCCATTTATTCCCCTTCTTGACTGCTCAGATTGTGGCTCCAACCGTAGAGGAGGGAGAGGGAGAAGAGCATGGGTGTTCACAGAGCATGGGTGTTCACACAGTATAAGCAGGGCCAGAGTAACTGGCTGGGTGCAAGTGGTGGGAGGAGTAAGCTGCATTATAAAAAAGTGTGACATGATTTACTTCCACACCCAGAATATGGGGGTAGGGAAAGCCCTGTACTGCCCTGTACTGCAGCTCTGTGAGATATAATTTCCTCTTGAAGCTCCTCCTGGGCTATGTACTGCCACATCCACAGGCTAATTCCTGACCAGATGCTAAGTCCCTCCTAAACACCCTTAATGCTGCTCTGCAAAGCAAATGGATCTTATAGATTCCTTTAGGCAGTACCTGAGGCTTCCCTCAGTGACAGTTGCCCCACGCTTGAGGGGACTTGAGTGGGTGTTGTAGAATAGGCTACATGGCCTTTACATCACCTGAGGAATTCCTTACATAAAAGGGACCCCCAGATGGGTGTTTAAGATAGTTTTCTATCCAATGTGGCACAAAGGGGAACAACTGTGACCAGGATCTCATCCAATAACTTTTCTGTGGTATATGACATTTCAAGGGATTGTTTGGACATAAAGGAATGGGATGAAAATTGATTTAAATGGGAATCTAATTTCCGTTTTAAGTGCAATGTGGCTAACACAACTGCATCGTACTGAGAAGAAAGTGATTCCAGATGAGAGATTTGGCAATTTTGATTATGCCACTTGGAAAAAGACAATGAAATCTGGAGGTTCCAGAAGAAAAAAAAATAGAAAAGGCAAAATACACTAATTTATAAAACTAAAAATGTGGGTGTTAGCGATAAAAACAAACAAAAAAAAACCAGAGGAGTTCAGAGCTGCTGTTATCTATAAGACTGGAAAAAGACAATATTATAATAATTCAAAGTAAGATAAATAGAATAAAGATTGATGATAAAAAAGCAGAAGATTGCAAGAATTAATTATATATAAATTATTAGAAATGGAAGGATTAAAATATTTCCCCGAAAGAAAATCAACTGGGATTAACAATTTAGACCTCAGTCCTGCTGTGTTACATTGACAGCCCTGGAGAATGATATCCTTTACTGATCCATAGAACAGGCACTGCACAGACCGCTGAAGTTCAAGCTTCACAACCCATCCAACCAACTCCATATCCTTGACCTGTGTGCTAATACCATACATTTAGTGATGGAGTTTTTGTGTGGAAACCTGTTCATCAGGAACTGCACTGAGATCACCAAGACCCTGATCCTGTAAATACCTATTTGGACAATACATGTGCTTAAAGTTAGGCATGTGTTGAAGTGCTCGCAGGATCAAAACTAAGTGTCCATGTAGACTCTGCTGCCGTGCACTAACAGTTCCCTAGTCTGCTTTGATCTACTCCCATTTCAGAGTAGCGTAGATCGAAGTGCACTAGGGAACTGTTAGTGCACCACAGCAGGGTCAACATGGACATTAGTTCACGTCAGGCTAGTGTGGGGTAGATTTACCCCACAACTTGCCACAAACTAAATGTTCATATAACAAGTGCCAATACTAATGAGAACAATGTGCAACAGCGACTTTGGTTTTAGAGGTAGTGCTGATTGCTCTGTTCTATTTGTTGACCACAGCATATCATTGCACACTTGTTAAATTTTCAAACACACACCTTTGTGCTTTCTCCTGTGCCGCCCCTCATTCTTGGGCGGAGCTCCATGTAAACATCTACAAAGTTACCTTATCATCCTCCTTCAAAACCTTCCTTAAAACTCTCCTTTGACAGGATGCCTAGAAACAGGGCCAGCTCTAGGCACCAGCAAACCAAGCATGTGTTTGCGGCGGCACATTTTCAAGGGCGGCATTCTAAGACATCTTTTTTTTTTTTTGCTTCAGGCGGTAAAAGCCTAGAGCCGGCCCTGGCAGCAGCAGCGCGTCGTGTCCTCGGGCCACTGCGGTTCACGCTGTGGGGGAGCAGCGCCCACACCTTGTGGCTGGGCCGGGCAGGGGGGACACTCGGGCTGGGGGCCACCCCTCGGGGCACATGGAGCTGCTTGCAGATGCCACAGGACAGCCGCCCCCCAGTGCTGCAGCCGGGGCTGGGCAAAGCAGCCCGAGCTGCCCAGGGACTGTGGCAGGGTGGCCAGAAGCAGCAGCAGCCACAGCGGGGCCATAGAGGAGGTGGTGCTGCCATGCGGGGCCCACGTCCCGCTGTCTGGGGCTCTACTCCCTTTGTGGCTACCCTGCTCTGGCTCCTCAGTTCCATGCTGGGGCGGTCCCCCGGCTCTGCCCTCCCGGGTCCCAGCCAGTCCTGGAGGCAGGAGCCCTGGCTGGAGGGACCCTGGGCTGAGGCATGGCCCAGGAGCCCCGCTGCTTACCCCGACCCTGCCAGTGCCGGACTGGCTGGAGGCAGGGGGGAGTGGGCAGAATCAGCACTGGTGGGGGGAGCCCAGGGCTGGGGCTGCAGGGGGTGCAGGTGGAGTGGGGGGGAGAGCCCAGCAGTGGGGCGGCAGGGAGCGTGGGTAGGGTGGCGGGGAGAGCCCAGCACTGGGGCAGCAGGGGTGTGGGTGGGGTGGGGTGGGGTAGGGGGGGAGAGCCCAGGGCTGGGGTGGCAGGGGGTGAGGGGGAGAGCCCAGTGCTGGGGCAGCAGGGGGTGTGGGTGGCGTGGGGGGGAGAGCCCAGGGCTGGGGCGGCAGGGGGTGCGGGTAGGGGAGGGCACTGGTGGGGGGGGAGGGGAGAGAGCCCTGGGGTGGCAGGGCAGCCAAAAAATTTTTTGCTTGGGGCGGCAAAAAACCTAGAGCCGGCCCTGCCTAGAAAAAAAAAACTTGACAATGGTTAGGCTGTTGGTGTGCAGAAACCATGCCTATCATGCTGACCAACATTGTCCTGTTGTTTCCTTGCACTCCTCCTTCCATCTGTTGTCTCATTTTTTATTTGTATATAGATTGTAACTTCTGAGAGGCAGGGACTGCCTTTTTTGTTTGTGTTTGCCTAGCACCATGGAGTCCTGCTCCATGACTAGGGTATTATAACAATTAATAATAAATAAATACATAATAATTAATGAATAATAATAATAATAATATGCAGTGTCAGAAATCCAGGCAATAAAAAGAAATCAAGGGACATGAAATAAACTAATTGAATCTATGCTTTTTTCTTGTTGGTTGATTAAGTTAGAAATTGACAATAGTGTTATTTAGCAATAGAAAATGTTGCACCAGAAACTCTGGATTGAAGTGAGGTGAGGTGGACTTGTTTAAAAAAAAAACAATTGAAGAATAAGAATTCTTTCTCAATGGGGAAGCATTTCTGATGACATTACACACACTTGTAAATCAAAGTAAGTTTAGGGGACATCCTATAAACATCCCAGTTCTTTTCTGACTCAGTCTTTCCTAGAATTTCTGAAAGCTGCAAATCAAGCCAGGCAGTTTAAATCCTGTTAAAGTCAGTAAATTCATGTAAAAAGGAATGCTCCTTGGACTACAGTAAGGTTTCCTACCAATTTTCCTTTGATTATATTACAGATGACAGTTTATAATAGAACTGCAGACTTGGTAATACGGAAAAAAAACATAAAATTTAACATTTATATATTTCCAACTCTGTCTCACAGAGGGATTTTAAAAAATTGGTGAGGAATTTATAGCTTGACACGATCATATCAGCAATAATAATATGAATTTTAAGAATAATACAAATAAAGTTAATAAAAAAGAGTATTAGAAAACACCATAGAAGCTCAAAGTGGAGATGGCAGCAAACAGCACAAATTGCATGGACACAAAGCAGCACTATTGTTTTTCAATATGTGAAGAAGTTAAGTGTGTGAATTCTCTGCACATCAAGAGAATAGTACAGCCTATAAAAATCAGGTTATAAAGAATGTACCATAGTTTTTTTCCATGATTAATTCCAGACCTGGGCCAAATGATTTGAGAAGAATTCTGGTGTCCCAAAACAGCAGCAAATGATTTGGAGTCTGCCATTCAACTGGGCATTTTTCTGCCAATCAACTATCCCAAACAGTGGGCCTGATCATGACATACTTGTGCACATGAATAACTTTACTCATGTGAGTTATCCTACTGGCTTCACTGAGACTACTCACAAGTGAACTTACTCACTTGCAACACTGTTAGAAGGATTTGTCCCAATAGTCAGATCATCATATTTTCTACGCCATCCACAGTGGTGAATATGATTTTGTAGCACTGTGATGATGAGTATTTATTATGTTGATTCCATCCCAATTCTGCTATAGTCCTTCAACAGACAGTACCATAGTGGCTTCCCTACTTGTTGATGGGTATAACAGGGTTCTGTTAAATATATTTATAGTCCACAGTGCAAAACTCAATTAGTTCATGAAAATTAACTCAGAGGATAAGAACAGCCACACTGGGTCAGACCAGTTGTCCATCTAGCCCAGTATCCTGTCTCTCAACAGTGGCCAATGCCAGGTGCTTCAGAGGGAATGAACAGAACAGGCAATCATCGAGTGATCCATCTTCTGTCATTCTCTCCCAGCTTCTGGCAGTCAGAGGCTAGGGACACCCAGAGCATGAGGTTTCAGCCATACATGAACTTATCTAGTTCTTTTTTGAACACCGTTATAGTTTTGATCTTCACAACATCCCCTGGCAACAAGTTCCACAGGTAAAATTTGGTATTTTCAAAAACTGTTTTGGCAATATACTAAGTTATATGGATGAAGAAAAAACAACTTTTCACACATACTATGGCAGTGAATGACATCTTTTATTTATGTGTAGCACCTATAAATTATTGACCCCTTTTTTGAATAATTTGGTATATGGAAAAAATATGAAAAAAAAATCAGCAACATTTCTAAATTAAGACTTCATTTTATAAAACATCAACTGTTGTGCATCTGTAATTAAAATATCTTGTCAGTATCCCTTTAGAATAATTTGATAATAGTGTAACTATTATATAAATAACATTTAAATCTGTTAAAAAAAGATTTTGTTTGTTTGTTGTTAATGATTCCCCTTATTTTGAGAATCTGTTTATGATGCAAAGGAATTGGGATTTTAGATTTCAGTATGTCATGTCCTGAGCTTTCTTTTTTAAACATTAGTTGGAGAAAGTTTGCCCCATCCTAGATTAGTGTTCTTATCAAAGCCTTGTAGATTTTGGGGCAATGATACACTATGCCCCCAGAGAATTTTGAGGGATAGGTAAGAGCCTGTGATGTGAAAAAAAGAATAAAGAAAAGTTGTGTCATCTAATTTTCGATCCACAGACAATGAGGAGCCTCATGATGATGTAGTGAAAACTGCAGACAAAGAACTCAATTTGAACTCTGCTTGCTTCATGCAATAGATCGCCATCGCTATGAGGGAAGCTCAAGACATGAGCAATCTCGGAAACATTGGAAACATTAAGCAATGAAGTTATGTGAATCCAATTAAAATCCTGTCTACTGAGAAGAGGATTTCTGTCTCATATACCTAGGGGGGTGACTGTAGGCCTAACTGACTGTGCTAATGGTCATGTTATGGTTGATTTCTTAGAGAAGTGGTTCCCAAAATTCCTAAACGTGTAAAGGGAACCAGAATAAAGAGAGACAGGTTTCATCAGCCACTGCACCTCTGACCTAAAAAAGGAGGGAAGCCCTATTTTGGTTTAGTTGATAGAGGGAACACAAAGAGGTATGATGATAGCCAGGGGCGGCTCTACGAATTTGGCCGCCCCAAGCAGGGCGGCATGCTGCAGGGGGCGCGCTGCCAGTCCCGCGGCTCCGGGGGACCTGTTGCAGACGCGCCTGCGGAGGATGCGCTGGGAGGGCGGCAGGCGGCTCTGGCAGATCTTCCGCAGTCATGCCTGCGGGAGGTCCACCTGAGCCGCGGGACCAGCAAACCCTCCGCAGTCATGCCTGCGGGAGGTCCGCTGGTCCGCGGC
Organism: Mauremys mutica; assembly: GCF_020497125.1. Taxonomy (NCBI): domain Eukaryota; kingdom Metazoa; phylum Chordata; order Testudines; family Geoemydidae; genus Mauremys; species Mauremys mutica. The sequence goes on from NC_059072.1 coordinate 323,068,508, forward strand.
TCCGATGGTCCTCCCGCAGGCATGACTGCAGAAGGGCAGCCAGAGCCGCCTGCCGCCCTGCCGGCAAAATGCCGCCCCAAGCGCGCACTTGGTGCACTGGGGTCTGGAGCCGGCCCTGGTGATAGCTGTGTCAGCGAAAATGACAGATATGGAGGCCAAATCTCAGCGCTGGGGTGAAAGACAGGAATCTAGAACAGGAAAGGGAGCTGTAATAAAGGCTGGGGAAGGAGGGATTTAGCCTTCATGGTACTTCTCCCATATTTGTCCAGGTAGTATTAGTTGCCATGCTCATACTTTTAACAGGAAAGTATGTGTTGATGTCAATGGTCTGGGTTGAGCTTAGTACTCCTTAGGGACTACTGAACATTTGGTGTCAGAAACCACTGGAGTCAGTGGATACTGACCCCAGCTGCATGGCAAGGATTTAACCTTTCCTAATCCTGATCCATGTCACATACCGGGACCCAGGCAGTACTTATCAGTTTCTTACTTGCAATACCTTTGTTACACTAAGAGGTCATTCACAGTCCTCCGGGGCCTGTCTTCTTGTATTTAAGTAAAAAAAACCTGAAAGGAATGAGAAAGACTTTGATGTCAGGAAGATACCTGAAGCTGTGCACATGGCTGTACAGTATGGGCAGCCATGGAGGTCAATGTTTTCTGTGGCCATCATTCACTCTGTTTCTCTCACATTGCCATGCACCCTGGGCATTCAAAGGGAGCATGGGCAGGGGAGAGGATCAAGAGGAGGCTGAGGTGGATTGCCCCTTTCTCTCAGTTTAAAAGAAAGGGTTAGGGTTGCATTTATGTGGGGGCAGAAGGCTGTTCCAGCAGATGGGAGGATTCCAGGTTGAAAGAGTTCCAATCTGATTATGTTCCACGTGAAACTGAATGCCAAGGAGCATATGGAGCATTAATATATAGGCTAATATTTGGTCAGGAGCTCTCGCCTTCCAACCACAATGAGTTTAAATTTTGTTAGCTTAAAAATTAAAGGGGTTACACAACCCAAATAAGCAAAAGCAGATGCTTATTTTTCTGAATGCCTTACTTAGCTTTTCAGCAGGAAAGACATGGCCAAGAGGAAGAACACCAGAGGAATAGCTTTTTGTACTTCTGAGAGCAACTAGCTTCATAAACAGTATTATCTCCTTTTACTTGGGGAGAATTTACTTATCCCCCAAATCAATGGTTCTAAGATTGGCATGTTTCAATCATACTTTTAAAGTAATAGCATCTCAGGTATTCTTTCTAAAATTATGCCTATTTACGCACTTCAGGGACTAGAAAAACATCCATAAATTATCTTCCAAAAACTTGGACTACATTTGAACATTATAACTCTTTGATGGTTGGTGCTTAGTTTGCTGATCTTTTCTACCTACTTCTGGAAAGATCAATTTTTGTGTGTACAAATAAATTAACTTACAAATACTAGCTAATTAATGCACATATAATCCTTCTGCCAGGTGCTGTGGGCAGCAAAAAAGAGCTAGGTTCAATTTTCTAATGGGATTACTTTTGAAAATTGAAACAATATCAGCTCAAGTTCCCAACCAGAAACCTATGAAACTATATATATATCGCCCTGGGCACTCTTGACAGGCAATATTTCCCCATTCACAAGCACTGAGCCCTGGAGTTTAAAACAATGAGAACTTTATTGTGTGAGGAAATGGGGGTGGGGGCAACAGTATAAACTTGGGAAGCCAGCAATTAATAAATCAACAATATCTATTACGTAAGACTTCCACTCTGCAAACTCCTTTCACAGCTGTGAGTGGCCTGTAAGCTTTAGCCACTTCCCTCCTCCTCAGCTTCCCCCACTTAAAATTTGCTGTCCAGAGCTGGAGGAGTCTGAGAATTTTGGCAGGTCAGTCTCTAGCCCTGAAGGGAAAGGCTGGCTGGGCTGCTTGGGGGGTTTTACCACCTGACTCAGCTGAAGTGATGCCAGCTTTGGTTACTGGGCAAGGAGGCCTGCACCAGAGTCCCTAAAGCCTTCAGCCCAAGCCACCTCAATTCAGCTCTGTCTGTGGTCTCAAAGCTGCCTTAGCCCCGTTCACCAGCTCAAAACCACCTCATCTCAGACCTGCTGTCTCAAAAGCATCCATTGTCTTGAAGTTGCTTTTGTGCTGACTCTTTGGAGAGCGATCAGTTGTATGTAAATCCCTTAACAGAGTCCTTACCACCAGAAATGCACTCCCAGCAAAAATAAACAAACAAAAACCCAGGAGCTCTTTCCCTCCCCTTCTCCCTTTAGCCCTATCCACTGGGGTAAACTGGCCCTTCACCATAGCCACTTCGGGGCAGTTTTCTTGTCTTTTAATCTCCCAACAAAGATAATGGCATTTTATTGCTCCAAAACTCAAAATGCCCCAGACTGTGACAGTGCCTGACCCACTCAATCATTTCCCCTTGCTCACCAACAGATACCAGCAGAGGACTCCTTTCTCTATGCTGCCCCCTATGCATCTGGAGATCTCTGGACCACTCTTCTCCCTATTCATCAATAGGTGTTAACAGCGGGCTCACTACTCTAGGACTTCTGGCCATAAGTCTTACACATACAAAAATCTGATGCCTCCCTAGGCTGGCAAAATTATGTGTCTCAGACTCAGAAATGAGCTAAGTTTTTGAAACTGTGGCTTTTTAAGTCGTGTATAGTTGTTTCTTTTTTTCCAGAAAGACTGCCAAATTACCATAGCATGCAATTACAACTTCTGATCCTCCCTGGAAGCCAACCTTTTTGTTATTATTAGAAAGGAGAACAATAATAATGTTGTTTAATGTGATTTGAACCCAAGCGTCTTAGTGTTACAGAAAGAATTATTCCAGGGAGAAAGCAGTGTGCAGTATAGTTTTTCTTGAAAAATACAAAGTTTATATAAAAACCTAACATTATTAAAATTGTTGCTTTAATAATCTGTTGAATTCAGTGGAACTACACTCGGTTACCCTACCTGAGGATCTGGTCCAATGTCTACAAAGTATCTTAGGAGAGAATCTTAAATACAAACCTTTAAACAACTTTAAAATCTCCTGCAATGAAAAGCCTGCAGGCTGCATGGAAACTTTTAAAAAACACCACAATAGGTGCTCAAATTAAATGTATATCTCAATTTAAAAATAATAATAATAAGAGGACCAAAAAATGCCACCATGGCTAAACAGATTAAGAGAAGTTGTTAGAGGAAAAAAGGAATCCTTTTAAAATTGAAAATCAAATTCTACTGAGGAAAATAGAAAGGAGCATAAACTCTGGTAAGTCAAGTATAATTAGGCAGGCCAAAAAAGAATTTGAAGACTTACTAGCAAAAGACTCAAACACTAATAGCAATTTTTTTTTAAGTATACCAGAAGCAGTAAGTTGACAAACAATCACTGTGGCTGCTGGACAATTGAGGTGCTAAAGGAGCACATAAGGAATACAGGGCCATTGTGAAGAAGCTAAATGAATTCTTTGCATCAGTCTTCACTACAGATGATGTGAGGGAGATTCCCATACCTGAGTCATTCTTTTTGGTAACAATATGAGTAACTGTCCCAGACTGAGGCGTCATTAGAGGAGGTTTTGGAACAAATTCATAAACTAAACAGTAATAAGTCACCAGAACCAGATGGTATTCACCCAAGAGTTCTGAATGAACTCAAATATGAAATTTAAACCAGCTTCTGTACCAGATGACTGGAGAATAGCGAATATTACACCTTTAAAAAAAAAAAAAAAAAAAAGCTCCAAAAGCAATCCTGGCAATTAAAGGCTGGTAAGCTTAACTTCAGTACCAGGTACATGACCAATACTTTATGCTGTATCATCGGAGATAACTTACTTGAACCTCCACTTAACCTTAACATTACTTTGTACTCAACTGCAATTTTTACCCTTGCTGTCTTCCACTCCTGATGCAAAATGTACTATGACTTCTTCCTGCATGGTAGTATCTTGTAACTGCTTTACTTAGGGGACTTGTGTTCTAACATGAACAGAATTACCAAACATATAGATGAACATATATTTTTTAGGCAAGAGTCAACACAGCTTTTGTAAAGGAAAATCATGCCTCAAAAATCTATTAGAATTCTTCCCGAGGGTCAACAAACATGTGGACAAGGGTGATCCAGTGACTATAGCATACTTGGAATTTCAGAAAGCCTTTGACAAGGTCCCTCCCCAAAGACTCTTAATCAAAGTAAGGAGTCATGGGATAATAAGGGAGGTCCTTTCATGGATCAGTAACTGGTTAAAAAAACCAGAAAACATAGGGTAGGAATAAATGGTCTGTTTTCAGAATGGAGAGAGGTAAATAGTGGTGTTCCCCAGAAATCTGCACTAGAAGCAGTGCTGTTCAAAATATTCATATCTGGATTTAGGGGTAAACACTGAGGTGGCAAAGTTTGCAAATGATACAAAACTACCTAAGATAGTTAAGTCCAAAGCAGACTGCGAAGAGTTAAAAAGAGATCTCCCAAAACTGGGTGGCAGGGCAACAAAATAGCAGATAAAATTCAATGTTGATAAATGCGAAGTAATGCACATTGGAAAACATAATCCAAACTATACGTACACAATAATGGTGTCTGAATTAGCTGTAACCTCTCAAGAAGGAGATCTTGGAGTCATTGTGGATAGTTCACTAAAAACATCCTCTCAGTGAGCAATGGAAGTCAAAAAAGCGAACAGAATGTTAGGAATCATTAAGAAAGGGATATTAAATAAGACCAAAAATATCATAATACCATTATGTAAATCCATGCTAAATCCATTTGAATACTGTGTGTAGTTCTGGTTGCACCATCTCAAAATATATATTAGAATTGGGAAAGGTACAGAGAAGAGCAACCAAAATTATTAAGGGTCTGGAACAGCTTCCATATGAGGAGAGATTAAAAAGACTGGGGCTATTCATCTTGGAAAAGAGATGACTAAGGGGGGTATGAGAGGTTTATAAAATCATGAATGATATGGAGAAAGTGAATTAGGAAGTGTTATTTACCCCTTCACATAACACAAGAACCAAGGTTTAAAACAAACAGAAGGAAGTACTTCTTCACACAATGCACAGTCAACCTATATAACCTGTTGCCATGGGATTTTGTGAAGGCCAAAAATATAATTGGATTAAAAAAAGAATTACCGATAGATAAATTCATGGAGGATTGGTCCATCAGTGGGTATTAGCCAAGATGGTCAGGGATGCAACCCCATGCTCTGGTTAATTATGTTGACTTTGGTATTTAATATACATATTAAGTTCACATATTTAGGATTTTCATGGCAACATATCACAAAATAATGTCCATACGTTAGTAAGTTTTACTTCCTTGAATTTGTTCTGATGGAGCTGAAGAAAGATCTCCAGTACTACTCTATGTTGGCTTCACCCTTACTCCCATAGACAGGCCATTCTAATCCATGAAAGGTTAATCTAATGCTGAAATAAAGAATGACCCAAGTAATATATCTTAGCCACTTTTTTTTAGTCCTGAAACCATTTTAAAGTTAATTTGCTAAGTAGAAAACTGCCTAGACGATAGTGAAATAGAAGTAATATATGTTGATGTTAAAAAGATCCACAGTGATGGTGAACTAGTCACTTGCTCAATAATTCTGCCGTTATGAACTGAGTGTGAACTGATGGTAATTGAAGTGATAAAGGCTCTGAAACACTCTCCAAAGCAACATCTGCATCCAATCAGAGAAAGTAAGGCAAATATGACAAGGACATTTAATGACAGGATTGTTTCCCTGCCAGTGTTTAGCTTAAAGAAGCCTGGCCACATTCCATTTAGAAATGATACTAGCACAATCAGCATACCATTTCTGCATAAGGTGCAACTGGGGTTCTCAGAGATATCTGAAGAATGTAGTTAAGTATCTGTTTGAAATCTGGACCATTACCAAGCTTCCCAATGCTCATGACACTCTTGGTTGATCTCTTCTTTCAGATTTTTCCACCCACAAAAATTCTTTGCATTACTTGTACATTAACTTTGCTAGTATTTAATGTACACTGGTATTCCAATTTTTTAGCACAACAAGTTTCTGCAAGACTGTGCCAAGTCTCCATACAGTTACTCACTTTTCTCACATTGTTCAGTCCTCACACCGACTTCAAATATTACACCCAATTTTTCTCCGAGCCATAAAGCACTAAAAGCCTTTCTGGGAGATCTGAGAGAAATACCTAAAATAACCCCTTTTCAAATTTAGCATTTGACTGAAGGCAAACCTAGATAGAAAACTTAAGAATAAATTTAAGGTCAACATGCAAATAGATAATGAATTGCAATTTAACTGTTCTAAGTGTTTTGACTTACTGTGTAAGTATATGCAATTTTTTCTCCAACTAAGAATAGCTGAATATGTTTGTACAGCATTCTTCACAAATAGCATTAAATCATCCTTTTATTCCTGCAAGAGTAACCCACAAGTGAGATGTGTTACAGATCCCTCTGTGTGCTGATCCACAAAAGCGTTGTAGTATCTGAATAAGGATTTGAAATCTGGATGAAGATTTTCAAATTTGTGAAGGGTGCCTAAATTTTTGGGAGACTTGAAAAGATCTTGATTCATGAAAGGGCAGAACCATCTTCTGAAAATAAGGCTACTTCTCCCTTTCAAAAGTAATTTGTCTGCATACAAATATAGAGTCATAGACTCATAGACTTTAAGGTCAGAGGGGACCATTATGATCATCTAGTCTGACCTCCTGCACAACGCAGGCCACAGAATCTCACCCACCCACTCCTGTATCAAACCTGTGTCTGAGCCATTGAAGTCCTCAAATCATGGTTTAAAGACTTCAAGGTGCAGAGACCCTTCCAGCAAGTGACCCGTGCCCCAGGCTGCAGAGGAAGGTGAAACCCCCCTAGGGCTTCTGCCAATCTGCTCTGGAGGAAAATTCCTTCCCAACCGCAAATATGGCGATCAGTTAAACCCTGAGCATGTGGGCAAGACTCACCAGCCAGACACCCAGGAAAGAATTCTCTGTAGTAACTCAGATCCCACCCCATCTAACATCCCATCACAAGCCATTGGGCATATTCACCGCTAGTAGTCAAAGATGAATTAATTGCCAAAGTTAGGCTATCCCATTATAAAATCCGCTCCATAAACTTATCAAGCTTAGTCTTAAAGCCAGATATGTCTTTTGCCCCCACTACTCCCCTTGGAAGGCTGTTCCAGAATTTCACTTCACTTCACTTCACTTCTACCCTACACGTTTAAACCGAATTTAGCAACGTTAAACCGACTTAACCCTGCACCCGTCCACACAACAAGGCCCTTTATATCGATATAAAGGGCTCTTTAAACCGATTTCTGTACTCCTCCCTGACGAGAGGAGTAGCGCTGAAATCAGTATTGCCATGTCGGATTAGGGTTAGTGTGGCCGCAAATCGACGGTATTGGCCTCCGGGCGGTATCCAGTGCACCATTGTGACCACTCTGGAAAGCAATCTGAACTCGGATGCACTGGCCAGGTAGACAGGAAAAGCCCCACGAACCTTTGAATTTCATTTCCTGTTTGCCCAGCATGGAGCTCTGATCAGCATGGGTGGCAAGGCAGTCCCAAATCCAAAAAGAGCTACAGCATGGACCATACGGGAGATACTGGATCTGATCGCTGTATGGGGAGACAAATCTGTTCTATCAGAGCTCTGTTAAAGAAGATGAAATGACAAAGCATTTGAAAAAAATCTCCAGGCTATGATAGACAGAGGTCACAGCACAGTGCTGTGTGACAAACGTAATGGAAAGCCAAAGAATCAAATGGACGCTCATGGAGGGAGGGAGGGGGTACTGAGGACTCCAGCTATCCCAAAGTCCCCGCAGTCTCCAAAAAGCATTTGCATTCTTGGCTGAGCTCCCAATCCAGGGAAAAAGGGTGCAAAATGATTGTCTGCCGTTGCTTTCACGAAGGAAGGCTTGAGTGATGACATTTACCCAGAATCACTCGCGACACTGTTTTTGCATTAGGAACTCAACCCAGAACTCCAGTGGGAGGGGGAGACTGCGGGAACTATGGGATAGCTACGGGATAGCTACCCACAGTGCAACGCTCCGGAAATCGACGCTAGCCTCGGTACATGGATGCACACCGCCGAATTAATGTGCTTAGTGTGGCCACGTGCACTCGACTTTATACAATCTGTTTTACAAAACCGGTTTATGTAAAATCGGAATAATCCCGTAGTGTAGACATACCCTCAGTATGAGAAAGAAGCAGGAATACCTACCTGAAGGGGATAGATTCATAAAGGAATTCAGAGATTTTAAGGCCAGAAGGGAACTTTTTGGTAATCTTGCCTAACCTACTTAATATGGGCCATAGACCCTCACCTCATCAAGCACATAACTTCTGCTGGAGCTATAGCATATCTTTTAAAAACATATCTAGTCTTGGTATAAAGACTTAAGTGATGGACAATCCATCCTGTCCTAGATAAATTGTTCACATGGTTAATTACATTCCCCATTAAAAATCTGTGCCTTATTTCTAATCTGAATTTCTCTAGTTTCAGTTGCAACCACTGGTTCTTGTTATGTCTTTTTCTCCTAGAATAAAGAGCTATCTACTCTCAGAAATCTTTTTCCCATGTAGGTACTTGTAGATTGTGAACAACTCATCTCTTAACTGTCTCTTGGGTAAACTAAATAGATTGATCTTAATTAGTCTTTCATTATAAGGCAGATTTCCCAGAACAAGATATTTTTGAAACTCTTCTCTGAACCTTTCCAACTCATCAACATCATTTTTGAAGTGTGGACACCAGAACTAGAGGCAGTATCTCAAGATTACAAATGTTGGTGGGTACTGGAGGAAGGGAGGAGAGAACTGATCATGAATGCAAGGTGTAATAATGAATAACTGTCAGCAATCGTATAATATTGCCAAAGGGTTTGAACCACATCCATTTAAGTCAATGGAAAAACTCCTATTATCTTTAATGAACTTTGGATTGGGCCAAAAAAGAACACCAGGACTTAATATCATGAATAATATTGTTTAGCAATATATTAGATTATATAATAGTTTCAGAAATGACATATTGATTGAATCTCCCTTACCCTGTTATTCAAATTCAGGATGACTCAATCCCTGGGAAAGTTGGTAGAAAAAAATACCATCATGGTACATCATAAACCCAGCTAGGGAACCTGGCTCATACAGGAGAATGGGAGTTTTAAAAAACTCATTGATTTAAGGAAGACTTGCCTTTAACATACTGAAATGGTGAAGTTTCTCAAATGACAGATTATATAGTCACACTGAGTGCCAGTGACCATGGAATAAAATCAGCAAAGAGATAAAAGGACTTCAGAGGAAATGACACTATAACTTACGGCAACAGCAGTAAATCAAGTACACACAGAGAGCCCGATCTAGCTGTCATCGAGAGCTTTTTTATTATTTCCAATGGAAGCTGGATTCACCCTACAAAGAAAGACGTCTGTTAGGGCTTAATCCAAAACCCATCAGAGTTAGTGGGAGTCTGTCCACTGATTTCAATGGCAACCTTATCAGACCTTTAAACTGCTTAATTTATAAATGTAATTTTTCATTAGAAAGTTTGCATTTTATTGTCACATTTAGAAATCATCCACAAAGTCTAGTTAAACATAAGCTCTGATATAGTAAATTGTACTTACAACTGATAAGGAAACGAGACCTACAGGAAACTGCTTTGATTATTTTTAATTGCTTTATGTTAAATCTTGGAAGTAATTCAATGGTGATGAGTGCTTAAAGTGACATTTTGAATAATTTCATTTTGTGGGATTTGTAGGATCTGCAGAGACATGCAGATACATGTAGGATATTCAGATTTGAACCAACGCTAGGTGCTATTACTCAGAATACTAATAAATGAATGAGCATTCAGTTGTAACCTAGTTTATCTCATTTTTGACACAATTGGGCTGAGTTTTCAAAGGGGTCCCATCCCAGCATCCATTCCTGCCTGCGCAAATCACCTGGGCATACAAATGATTCACACAAAACCCATTTGTGCATGCCAATGTGATTTGAACATGTAAATTCTGTCATTTGAATGCACAAGAGAATGTACACAGAGTTTTGTATGCACAGGTAGCCCTAGCATTCAGGAGGTCCTCCTCCAGGACGGGCGGCCAAATGTGCAGGGTGGGGGGGAAGCAGGGAGAGAAGGATAGAGAGCCCCCTCAGCTAAGGTGGGGTGGGGAGAGTGCTGTGGCCTTGGGCTCATAAGAGGGCTGGAGGGTTCACTGAGCAGGGGAGACATGTCAGGTGGTCACGTGTCCTCCCCTTTAGCTTGTGCCCTCCCAGTCATCTATGCTTCCTGGGGGCACACAGGGCTATGAGGCACCTCACTACCACCTGCCCTTAGTGTAAGGAGGCCTTGTGTGTGCCTGCCAGAGCTCAGCTCCACGACTCCACCAGCCTCAGGCAACACAAGCACTTCCCTCTCAGCCTACACGGGCTCTGCTGTTCCATGGGAACTAAGCAGTAGGCACCCTCCAACCCCTCGAGTGCTCTGTGTCCCCACTTGACACTCACAGAATTCACAGATCCGCTATTCCCAAAGGAACAGCACACTTCAGCTTACCAGTTACACCTCTGCACCGCCTCTGCGCTCAATGCACAGCTCTTAGACATGTTTACAATGAAAACAAGCATAAAAAGTGTGTTTAACAAATAATAGAGATTTGAGAAGAAGCAAGTAGAATTAATGGAAATGAATGATTACATATAAAATAAAGTCATAGCACATTTTCTAGGGCCTAAGCTAAGCTAACAAGACATTCTCTTGTCTCACAAAAGTTACCTCACCCAAAGACTTTCTTCCAGAATTAAACAGCCAGATTGGCTGTGATCCTCCATTCAAAAGACAAGCCAACTGGCAGCTTGTCCCCTAGGTGTAGCAAAGCAGGGTGTACCGCTGTACCTCCAGATATAGTTCCAATGATCCATTGTCTTCACTTGTAAACAGGGTAAGTCCTGCTGCTTATCTTTTGCTGTAGAGAATCTCCCCTGGAGGCTCCACAATCTCCTGATTAGTATTTTGCTCAGTATGTAAACAGGCATGCATTGTGAAGCATACAGTACTCAATTCACATATAGCCAGACAGGTAGATATCAGTCACTTACCTGAAAAAAGTCTTAGTACCTTCTGGTGACCAGCCTCAATTCAGAAAGCTTAAGAGCATCGTTTTCGGTTTATATACACAACTCCCTGCCTATTCCTCATATATACATTTTGCAATGATTATGATGATCAGTGTGACACAGGCTTTCAGTGTAGGCTTTACATGACACCCTTTGACAAACTATTATGTCAAGACGAGACCCGGGGGATCCCTGTAAATCTATGAACCCCTGTGCCTTCTGCTGGTTGGCTCCAAGAGGTCCCTGGGTCACAAAAGCATGATTTAAGACTTGTTCTCCATAAGTTTCCCACAGCCATGTTGGAACAGCAACAAAGGAGCTAGAGGTGGCATTGGAAGAGAAAGATGAAGACAAGAGGGAAGAGAGATATAGGTGCAGAGGAGGGAAGGAGAGAAGAAATAAAAGAGGATGAAGAGGAATCAAAACATAGTCTTGATTGTTGCAGGATAATGGTTTGTAAGACACTCAGGGTATAAGCCCCTTTGCTCACAACACTCAGCTGGCTCCTTACCATCTCTGGGTGGTACCTTTCGTTCCCCAGGAACAGTGTGGGGTGCTGGAGGACAGGGCAAGAGAAACATATAAGAAGCTGCAGCACCAACAGCACCTACCTCCAATCAGCAACAAGCCCCTGTTTAGCATGCCACACCGCCATCCTGTAGCATTTCTACTGCTCTTCCCCAGTTCTGACACCAAACTTCCCCCCAAATGAGGACACCCCAGCATCAAAGGAATATTTACCCTAACTTTGAGTCTAGCAGCCAACTGTTTTATTTGGGCACGTGAGATAGAGTTCCATTCCACTGGGTAGTTACTGGGGACAGGAGGAACATATAAAGGATGAGAGTTTATAAAGAGCCTTTTCCCCGTATAAGGACCAAGGAGAATTACAGTTCCTGTGCTCAGAAAGCAGGGAGGGGCAGGGTCACATCCTAACCCCACCCCTTCCACAGACCACAGAAAGGACAAGCAAATCAGGGGTAAACTTCACCCTAAAAAGAAAGGCAGCTGCATTTTCCCTGCATGACAGACAACTACAGGAGGCCTTTTGCCGCCTGATATTACTCCTGGAACTGTTCAGCTCTGCATCTCTCCTTACTATGCATAAAGGCACAATTTAGTCAATAATAAATACAAGTGAATGGGGTAATGGAATTAATTATTTTGAAATACTTGCTGGATTTAATTATTTTGAAATACTTGCTGGATTTAATAGTATTGTGAACTCCTTGAAAAAACACCCTGTAAGATACTATAGCAGTGAAAAGGTATGTATGAAATAAGAGCACATTTTTCCATGTTCACATTCAATATTTCTGCACCTGAAATTATCTGGAGTATTGATAAATTAACTTACATGGTTGCTTTTGCAAAAGGATTCTGTATATTGCTACCATCTGTGGACCAACACTTTTTAAAAAGTACAATATCAGAAAAAATGGCATTGTAAACATTCTAAAAAATGTTACTAGGTATTCCAAGCTCTAAAACTTTCTTACCATATTAGGTTTTCATTAGAATTTGGAATGGGGTGAGCAGGGTGAATTTCTAAACCTTAGAAGATCAGGCAAAAGAAAAAAATATCAAGTAAATCCCTGTAAAAGCAATATCACATCCAGAAGCAACATGTCATTTTGCATCTTCCAAATACTTTGAAAAGAATAAAATGTGGTTTGGAAAGCAAAGTGGTATGTCTTTAAATTCCAGCTAAAGAATCAAGGAAGACATATTTGTTTTCTTTTGTCTTTTCGCACAGCTTTTTTTGGATTGTTTTATCGATCTGTAAAGCCCTTTCAGACCATTTTGTATGACAGGCTAAATATGAAATTGTTATTTTTGTTGCTAGAATAAATGAGATAATCTGAAATGTTTTGTCTACAAAAGGGAAATTGTAATCAATTTTCTATGGGATATGCAATAAATCCATGGGCAAGTAAACACATCATACTCCTTGGGTTGTGGGTTATGGATCAGTTGCTTCTGGTGGTGACGGACTGTGAAAGACTGTTTTCCTTCATACAATTTGGAGATTTGCTTTCCCTAAGTATTCTTGTGTCAGTGGCAGACTATAATGTTTTAACTAGCTGGGCTTCTCCCACTTTTACCCAAACCACAACTGTGAGGAAAAGAATAATTGGTGTGACTTTCAATAGGACTGGTGTTCTTAAGTCACTGAGATGTTTTTGAAAATTTCTCCCATTGTCTATAAATATCCTTTTAGGAGGACCATATATTCTCCTTTTCTCTTGTACATATAACTCCAGTTAATACTAATGGGATAATAACATAATTATACAATTTTAATATTAATTATCATTCTATTTGCATTATAAGAAAATGATTTGGTGAATCATTTGAAGAGAGTTCAACTCAGAGCACACATACAATCAGCAATGCAGATTTATGTGGTAATCTACAGCACTGGAAATGGGAGACAGAGCTGACACACTTGTGGTACTGACATTTGGGCCATGATAAGACTAAAGACATCCCTTGGGGTCATTCTTGGCCCAAAAAATTCGCTCAAACACCTGGATCTTGAAAGGAATTTTCCACCCATTCATGTCCCACTTTTCTGCCGGGGAAACAGAATAAATGTAGGAACATGATTAAATACAGTACTTTTTTCTGCTGTTAGAACTATGTACATCTTTGCTGTCTCTCCATCCTTTCCTCTCTTTTCATAAAGGGTGCTTCAGCACTCATAACCTAAAAAGTCTGCTCCTCCTTTCCTTGTAAACTTCCCCCAATAAAAATGTTATTTTATAGTTTCATTTAATCACGTCTGTGTCATTTTGTACCAAGTGGCATACTAGATTTTTCTGGGATTATTCCTCTGGTTTGGTCAGGAATGACCCAACCCTTTCTTTTTTGTCCCATTTCAATATTTCATCTAGGAAAAGTGTTCAGCTTTATCATCTTGTTTACTTACCCTATTGAGTGACAGGGAGAGAACCAGATGTACACTAGCCAGGTGAAATCCAGATCAGATATGAAATACTTGCTCTGCTGACTTCAGGAGGTTGATTTTTAACCTGAGGACACATTTGTAGGTACATTAAAAGCCTTTAGACTCCATTGCCATCTTTCTCCATTACGACTGAAAACTTTATTATTCTTGCAGATTCTTACAGAATACTATTTTCTGCCATTTCATGCAATTTATTTTATAGTCCATGTTCTACAAGCTCACAACCTCAATGGAACGTTTGACTCCCCTTTCCCCTCCTCCTCAGATCAATCCTGTTGCTAATTTCTCTAGAACAGGCCTGCACAACATGCGGCCCGCAGAGCCGCACTGTGCGGCCCGCGGGGGGATTCTGAATCCCCCGCACACGGCGCTCTGCGGGCAGCCCAGAGCCTTTTGAATCCCAGCCGTGGCAGGGAATCAAAGGGCTCTGAGCTGCCCACAGCGGCAGCGGGCAATCAAAGGGTTCTGGGCTGCCCGCAGCCGCGGGGAGCACAGAGCCCTTTAAATCCCAGCCGCAGCGGGGAATCAAAGGGCTCTGGGCTGCCATCCGCTGCGGCCTGCAGCCGCTGATTTCCCCCTCCACAGACCCCTGCCCTAACTGCCTCCCAGGACCCCCACCCCCTATCTAACACCGCTGGTCCTTGTCCCCTGATACCTCTCTCCCAGGACCCCACCCCCTATCAAAATGCCACTGCTCCTTGTCCCCCGTTTGCCCCCTCCCGAGACCCCTGCCCCTAACTGCCCCTTGGGACCCCAGCCCCTATCTAAGCCTCCCTTCTCCTTGTCCCCAACTGCCCCCTCCTGAGATCCCCCCAACTTCTCATCAGGACCTCACCCCCTACCTGTCCCCTGATAAACCCCTGAGACTCCCATGCCTATCCAACTGCTGCCTGTCCCCTGACTGGCCCCCCGAACCTTCACCCCATCCAACCCCCCCTGCTCCCTATCCCTTGACTGCCCCCCAGAACTCCCTACCCCTTCTCCAACCCCCAGCTCCCTTACCATGCCACTCAGACCAGCGAGTCTGGCTCCATGCAGCTCCAGACACGTTGCTGCCATGCTCCCCCGTGGAGCCCACAGCCCCCAGCACCTGCCTTACAGATTTGAACACCTCAAAATTCAGGAGTGCTCAAGCTCAGTTTGGGCAGCTGTTACTTCATTTCTCCCAAATCAAATATACTGATCCATTGTAATTTGCTGTAGAAAAAGTAGGATAAAATTGAGCAAGAAATGCTTATTAGGACTGGAATTGCTATTTTCAACAGCCATTGCCTTTTTGTTTGTTTAAAAGGAAGACAGTGATATTGCATTGGCAAATTCCCCATAGAAAGAAAGAGTGGAACAAAAGAATAATAAAGGCACCTCAACTTTTCCTCATTTATGGTGGACAGTCTTATAATATGCATCCAGATATCCTCCAATCACACAAGCTGAAAATTGTTCCACTTTACTGCAGCTCTGTAACCACATGGGAACCAATCCTGTCTGTGTTTTGTGCACATCCAAAATTCCTGCTGAATGACCCACCCTGGGAGCGAGTTACCAGTGACCCAGGGCTGAGGCGGCAGGAGGTGTCTGTGGGGGGCATTGGTGGGGGGGAGCCCAGGGCTGGGGCAGCAGCGGGGTGGGGGGAGGGCACTGGTGGGGAGGAAAGGGGCAAGCCCAGCACTGGGGCGGCAGGGGGTGTGGGTGAGGGGAGAGCCCAGGACTGGGGCAGCAGGGGGGTACGGGGGGAGCCCAGGGCTGGAACGGGGGGCAGACAAATTTTTTTTTGCTTGGGGCAGCAAAAAACCTAGAGCCAGCCCTGCCGGGTTCCTCCAGCCGCCGGAGCCCCGAGCCCTTTAATTTGCCCCTGAGGGCTCCCAGCCACCTCTTCAGCTGGGAGCCCCTGGTTGATTTAAAATAAAGTATCACCTCCCCACCCCCAACCTTCCTTTTTGGCCCACAGCTGTTTTGGTGGGGCGGCGCTGGGGAAGGAGGGTTTGTTACCGCAGGGCTGGGCGGCCCTGGGGCAGGGTGTTTCTGCGGGGCCGGGAGGTTTCGGCCCTCAGCTGTTTTCTTTGGAGGAATGTGGCCCTTGCCGCTTTACAAGTTGTGCAGGCCTGCTCTAGAACATCTCCAGAAACTGTTAACTCCTCTCTATTCACATGCTAAACCAGGTCCAAGGGCTTAATCATCCCTTTCCTTCATTTATGCAATCTCCTCCCCACTTGGGTCATTGAGCAAGTAGCGAGCCAATGTTCACCTTTCCAACATAATGCTATAAAAACACCAACTATTGCACGACCCATGATAAAATGCTGAGAGGTGACCACATTGCATCTCTCAGCTTTCTTCCACATCGTCTCCATGCTTGGAATTGCCCTCTTGCCCCGGTCTGCCATGATTAATTCAAGTCACCCCTGACGTCTTCCTTTTCCCTTGAGACCTATAAGCCTTAGCATTCCCCTCTCAGAAATGTTAACAAAATAAGTAAACCTGTATTAAATAACATCACTACACATTAACTTGTTTTTTGTAGCATCCCATCCATTATTCTTTGATTGTTGTCTAATTAGTTTATATGCCCCGTGGGGCAGGAACTTGCCTTTGCTTTTGCTTGTAAAGGGCCTAGAACACATCAAGTATGAGATAAATGAACAAATTAATAAAAACATACTTGTTAAATTAGCTATTGAGTTGTCAGAGAAGAAAAGCTTAGAGAAGCCAGAAAACTTTAAAAATGAACTGCAATGTCTCATAATATGAATGTGACTAAATGTACTCCTAATGCTTATCTCTAGTAACATGTAAAAATTTTTCAGAACTAATGCTTGTTTGGTTTTGACTATCTCCTACTTTTGGATGAATGCAGTGTCTGGATAGCCAATTAGACAGATTGCTTGAGATGTTCAAACAAACATGAGGGGAATCTAAGGGTTTCTGGAAAAGGGAAAGGCTTAATGTGAACATAAAAGTTACCAAGGCCTAGATTATGCTATTTAGACACAACCCTGAATTTGGTGAGGTGCTGGGCTGCATAAGGAGGCATTCCCAGGAAACACAGCAGATAAAAATAAGATTTAGCATTTCTATAATACTTTTCTTCCACATGTCTCTAAGTTGTGTAAAGATGTAAGTACCGCCCTCAGTTTATAGATAGGAAATGCAAATCACAGAGAAGTTAAAGTCATACAGCAAGTCAAGACAGATCTGGGAACAGAACGTATAGCTCTCCTGACCCAAGCCATTGGGCCACACCTATGATGCTATCTTTTTGTGGGGTTGGTCACCCCAACCCATGCACCGAGACACACCAGTTGGTGTGTGGATAGTTGGAGCCATGGCCCTTTTTCTTCCTGACCCCTTCAGCAAATTAGTGTGGGAGCAGTTCCTGTGCTGCCTTGAGCAGAGGGACTGTATTTCCATTTTACCCTTAAATGAACTATGCAAGGGGAGGAAAGCTTTCCAGAATCACTGTTCATACGGCCAAAGATCCCAGCTGAGCACCACATCCTGGCCACACACTAGACTGCTATGAGGGAATCCAGCTGTATTCAGGTGTTTTAAGTCTCCAGAGCCTGAATGCAGCCCCAGTCTTAGCCTACACCCTGAGAATGTGCTTAGGGACCTATCTGTTTAGCACCAACCCCTGAGACCTGGAGCCCACTGTCCATTGCCTAGCCGCTGGTCCTTCACAGTTCCCCTTAGTGTAATACATCCCCCGCTTAGAACCCCACCCAAAGGGGTGAACATTCTGATTGACCTCTTCTGGAGTGGGGGGGTAGGTATAAAGCATATAACACACATGGACACTCTGCACAGTTTCTAACACAGTTTCACTTAATCATATGAAGCAACAGAGAGTACAGATCATCTAGAACACAACAAACATCTTAAATGCAATGACCTTCACTAGCTCACCATTCCCTTGGGGGTACTTGGTATGTGCATGGGGGTCACCAGTGTTCAGGAAGGTAGGCAGGGTCTCTTGCCTTTTCAGGCACCTACATGTTTGGCTGCTTCTCCCTCCTTTTGAGCTGGAGAAAAATTCCCTCCTTCACCCAATAAAGCAGCACCTCCCTTCATATAAACTTCCAGTCTCCTCTGCCAGGTGACTAACTTATCAGCCCCCACAGCTGACCAGAGACCCCTCCCAGAATGACTTCATTGCCGAAGCAACACCCCCCACCACCCCGCCAAGTACAGACTTGAATAACTGGTTTGTTCTGGTCAGCAGGCATCATTTGGATGGAAGATCATCAAAGTGTAATGACCCCTCTATTGTTTGCCCTGTGCTAGCTCCCCTCTGGATATTCCAAACAGTAACTGCGGGTAGTGATCAATGGCTCCATGTCTAGTTGGCAGCCGGTATCAAGCGAAGTACCCCAAGGGTCGGTTCTGGGGCCAGTTTTGTTCAATATCTTCATTAATGATCTGGAGGATGGTGTGGACTGCACTCTCAGCAAGTTTACAGATAAACTTGGAGGAGTGGCAGATACGCTGGAGGGTAGGGATAGGATACAGAGGGACCTAGACAAATTAGAGGATTGGGCCAAAAGAAACATGATGAGGTTCAACAAGGACAAGTGCAGAGTCCTGCATTTAGGACGGAAGAATCCCATTCACTGTTACAGACTAGGGACCAAATGGCTAGGAAGCAGTTCTGCAGAAAAGGACCTAGGGGTTACAGTGGACGAGAAGCTGGATATGAGTCAACAGTGTGCCCTTGTTGCCAAGAAGGTTAATGGCATTTTGGGCTGTATAAGTAGGGGCATTGACAGCAGATCGAGAGACGTGATCATTTCCCTCTATTCAACATTGGTGAGGCCTCATCTGGAGTACTGTGTCCAGTTTAAAATAAATAAATACAAAAATGTTTAACTGTTTTGTTTTAATATTTTCAAAACATTTTAATGTTTTGGTTCAAAACATTTTTTTCAAATGTTCCTTTAATTTTAATAAAAATCCAATAACAATATTTAAAATGTTCAAAATGTAAATGAAATATCATGTTTTGTGTTGAACAAAAAATTAAATGCATATTGTTTGGGTTAACCTGAACTAATTTTTTTTTTCAAACTTTTCAATTCACCAACCATCTTGGAAAATGTAGTTTTTGGTTCTTCTCCAAACATTTTTTTTTCAAAATTTCCAGCAAACCAAAACCACCTGTTATTCACATATTTCTACTTGCCATTCCTTAGAATATTAATATAAATATGCATCTGAATGGTGTTGGCTCTAACTTCAAATGTCCAAGTATTCTGAAACTCATTGTTTCTGTATGGAAGAATAGGCAAGTGTTCCCTCCAAAGCCAATCAGCGATATAAGAAAATAAGAACATAAGAACGGACATACTGGGTCAAACCAAAGATCCAGTCTCCTGACAGTTGCCTATGCCAGCTACCCCAGAGGGAATGAACAGAACAGGTAATTATCAAATGATCCATACCCTATCACCCATTCCCAGCTTCTGGCAAACAGAGGCTAGAGACACCATTCCTGCGCATCCTGGCTAATAGCTATTGATGGACCTATTCTCCATTAATTTATCTAGTTCTTTTTTGAACACTGTTGTAGTCTTAGCCTTCACAACATCCTCTGGCAAAGAGTTCCACAGGTTGACTGTGCTTTGTGTGAAGAAATACTTCCTTTTGTTTGTTATAAATCTTCTGCCTATTAATTTCATTTGGTGACCCCTAGTTCTTGTGTTATAAAAAGGAGTAAATAACACTTCCTTATTTACTTTCTCCACACCAGTCATGATTTTAGAGACCTCAATCATATCTCCACTTAGTTGTCTCTTTTCCAAGCTGCAGATTCCCAGTTTTATTAAGCTGTCGTCAGATGGAAGCTGTTCCATACCACTAATAATTTTTGTTGCCCTTTTTTGAACCTTCTCCAATTTCAATATATCTTTTTTGAGATGAGGTGACCACATCTGCACGCAGTATTCGAGAAATGGGCTAACCATGGATTTATATAAAGGCAATATGATATTTTCTGAATTATTATCTATCCCTTTCTTAATGATTCCAAAAGTTCTGTTCACTTTTTTGACTGTTGCGGCACATTGAGTGGATGTTTTCAGAGAACTATCCACAATGACTCCAAGATCTCTTTCTTTAGTGGTAACAGCTAATTTAGACCCCATTATTTTATATGTATAATTGGGATTATGTTTTCCAATGTGCATCACTTTGCATTTATCAGCATTGAATTTCATCTGCCATTTTGTTGCCAGATCACTCAGTTTTGTGAGATCCTTTTGTATATCTTCGCAGTCTGCCTGGGACTTAACTATCTTGAGAAGTTTTGTATCATTTGCAAATTTTGCCACCTGACTGTTTACTCCCTTTTCCAAGTCATTTATGAATATGTTAAATAGGACTGGGGCCCAGTACAGACCCCTGGGGGACACCACTATTTACCTCCCTCCATTCTGAAAACTGACCATTTATTCCTACCTTTTGTTTCCAATCTTTTGACCAGTTTCCATTCCATGAGAGGCCCTTCCCTCTTACCACATGACAGCTTACTTTGCTTAAGAGCCTTTGGTGAGGGACCTTGTCATAGGCTTTCTGAAAATCTAAGTGCACTATATCCACTGAATTCCCCTTGTCCACATGCTTGTGGACCACGTCCAAGAATTCTAGTAGGTTGGTGAGGCATGATTTCCCTTTACAAAAACCATTCTGACTGTCCCCCAACAAATTATGTTCATCTATGTGTCTGACAATTTTGTTCTTTACTGTAGTTTCAACCAGTTTGTCTGGTACTGAAGCCTGGTTTACCGGCCTGTAATTGCCAGGATCACCTCTGGAGCCCTTTTAAAAAATTGGTGTCACATTAGTTATTCTCCAGTCATTTGGTACAGAAGCTGATTTAAATGATAGGTGACAAATGACAGTTAGTAGTCCTGCAAGTTCACATATGAGTTCCTTCAGAACTCTTGGGTGAATACCATCTGGTCCTGGTGACTTCTTACTGTTTAGTTTATCAATTTGTTCCAAAATCTTCTCTAATGACACCTCAATCTGGGATAGTTCCTCAGATTTCTCACCTAAAAGGAATGGCTCAGGTTTGGGAGTCTCCCTTGCATCCTCAGCAGTGAAGGCCAATGGAAAGAATTCATTTAGTTTCTCCGCAATGGCCTTATCATCCTTGAGTGCTCTGTTATCATCTCAATCCTCTAGTGGCCCCACTGGTTGTTTAGCAGGATTCTCCCTTGACTGGTTTAACCTGTTCCTCCCCACTGTTCAAACAATAGAGCTAAATAGGTTTCATTAGGAGCCTCTTTGTTATGTTAAATGATCAATCAGCTGAAATCAGTTGTGGTAGGACTGTGTTTCTGCCCTGCCTGCTAAGAGATGAAAATTACTGAGACTGATGTGCAGAGGTCACAGAAGAGAGGCAGGTGGCAGCAGAAGGCAACCGACAATCATCTGGTGAACGAGTGGCTGATGTGGTGGAGAGGTGTGATGAGCAGCCAGCAGGGCGGCTGGTGAGTGGTGAGCAGGCAGCCAACAGGAGCAGCCAGCAGAGAGGGACGGTGAGCAAGTGCCCAAGTAGCGGAGAGAGTAAGGTACCTCTTTACCTCTGCAAATGCACCTCTGAACTCTGGGTCTGCACTGACCAAAGACAGCAACTGTGAGTGGAGTACAGAGAAGGGTCGGGCACATGAAAGGGACTTTTGTGTTGCTGGATTTAAGAACCTGAGGGGAAAAGGACACTGCCCAACTTACTTGGAGGTGGGTCTTTTACTGATGGTTAATGTTTATGAACTCTGTGGTGTTTTCCCAAGTTAACTCTGAGTTACTTTCCTTCTTTAATTAAAAGTTTCTTTTCTACACTCAGACTCTGTGCTTGCGAGTGGGGTATTGCCTCTCAGAGGTGCCATGGGGTGGTGTGTAATTTTCCCAGGTTATTGGGTGGTGGCTTGAGCTGGTTCTGTGTTGTATCAATGGAAAGGAACCACTAGATACTGAACCCAGCCCCGGTTGCTGCTGGCTTCACCTGGCAGAAGGGTTACATAATTATATTTTTACCCTTCATTTGCCACAGTTTATGTTCCTTTCTATTTCCCTCACTAGGGATTTAACTTCCACTTTTAAAAGAATGCCCTTTTGCCTCTCACTGCTTCTTTTACTTTGTTGTTTAGCCACGGTGGCACTTTTTTTGTTCTATTACTATGTTTTTTAATTTGGGTTATACATTTCAGTTGAGCCTCTATTATGGTGTCTTTAAAAAGTTTCCGTGCAGCTTGCAGGGATTTCACTTTTGACACTGTACGTTTTAACTTCTGTTTAACTAACCTCCTCATTTTTATGTAGTTCCCCTTTCAGACAATGCTACCATGGAGGTCCTGGATTTCAATCTTTTACCTAGCAGCCTAAATTTAGCCTCCAGGACCTCTCTCCTTGTCTTCCCTATGTCATTGGTACCTACATGTACCATGACCACCAACTCCTCCCCAGCACTACACATAAGTCTATCTAGATGTCTCGAGAGATCTGCAACCTTTGCACCAGGCAGGCAAGTCACCATGCGGTTCTCCTAGTCATCGCAAACCCAGCTGTCAATGTTTCTAATGATTGAATCGCCCATTACTAACACCTTCCTCTTCCTAATAACTGGAGTTCCCTCCCCTGGAGAGGTATCCTCAGTGCAAGAGGATACCATAACATCATTTGGAAGGAGGGTCTCAACTATGGGATTGTTTTCCTCTGCTCCAGTTGGATGTTCTTCTTCCCTGAGACTTTCATCTTCCTCAACAGCACAGAGGCTGTCAGACCGGGGGTGGGACTGTTCTCCTGTGCCCTGGAAAATCTCATCTGTGTACCTCTCTGTCTCCCTTAGCTCCTCCAGTTCAGCCACTTCGATCTCGAAAGCCCGTACATGGTCTTTGAGGGACAAGAGCGACTTGCACCGAATGCACACATATGCCACCTGGCCATAGGGCAGGTAATCATACATGCTGCATTGGGTGCAATAAACTCTGTTGCTGGACGTCTGCCTGCATTATCTTTTTACTCTTGAAGTTAGTTCCTTTGTTGATGTTTTGTTTTTATCTGGGCTGTTTTTGGCTTTACACATACTTCCCCTCTAAACGCCCTCACAAAACTCAGCCATTATCCACTCCTGTTCGCTAGCTCCTCCGGTCGCTTAGGAGCAGGCTTTTTAAAGCCCTGGCCTTCCTGAGTAGCCCTGCTCCCTCGTTAAGGGCTGATGGGTGCTAAAAGGCTTAAAGGGATCAGCCTCATTAAGAAGTTCTCAGCCTTGCCTAGCAGGCTGCTAGGCTCAGCACACACATGGTCAGCACACGATCCCCCAAACAAACAGACCTCATGATACATTTCAGTCAAGCAGCAAGCACACCACAAACACTCACACTAAGTATGGCTAATGAGCTGTCATTAGCCATACTTTTGGTGTTAGAGAGTGTGCATGAACAATACTATGAAATAGCAGCAAAGAATCCTGTGGCACCTTATAGACTAACAGACGTTTGGGAGCATGAGCTTTCGTGCTCATGGGAGCTCATGCTCCCAAACGTCTGTTAGTCTATAAGGTGCCACAGGATTCTTTGCTGCTTTTACAGATCCAGACTAACACGGCTACCCCTCTGATACTTAATACTATGAAATATATACTATAGTGTACTATGAACTCCAGTAGCTATACCTGGGTCACCTCCATGACTACCCAAATCTTCCAGTTGGAATATCTTTCACTTCCCAATTCACATTCCAGAAGACAGACTATGTTATTCTATGTTATCACTGAGTTAAAGTACTGTACAATGGCTCAGTAGGCAATGCCACTAGCATATGCAGGTACATTATAATGCTAATATCTGTTATTTCATTTCTGATGTGACAAATGATAAAAAGTTTGCATTACAGTAAGTGTAATTATTTTACCTACTTGCTCTACGGTTTACTGGAATATTTATATTAGTATATAATTCTAGATACACATGTGAACTGAAAAAGATTATAAAAAACTGATATTGTTTTACGTTTGTGATGACCTCAGTAAGTAATAGACCTGTTGATAATGCACCTAGATATGAATTGTAATGGACAAACAGGGTCTGGGATAATTTCTCCAGGATACCTGCCTGGAGTGTCCAATTGTAATTGTCACAACCTCACCCCTATTTACTGATCTGTATTGCTTCAGTAAAATACAGCTAAGAAGGACATCTATTAATGGTCAGAAATGTGAATTTAAAAGATCAGTGCAGCTGTGACACTTTTTGCAGTTTTGGCTTATTGCTCATGTTATCTTCAAAGGGAGTTCATTTCTAAAGAATTCCCATCAAAAATCTTGGAACCTCTATAAAAATTCCTGATATTTGAGCTCTCTGCTTTAATTATTGGCATAGCCATGTACTAGTAACAATCCCATTAAATAAACAAAGAGAGTATAAGAGGTTGGTGCTGGTCCAAGTTTTGTCGGTTTGAAAACAATTTATTCAATTTGCAATAACTGTGGCTATCTTAAAAAAAAACCCAGAAAAGACATATTTTTAAAAACTAAGTTTTTAAAACCATAAATACACTTTGCTTAGGGATGTGTTGACATTTTGTTGTGTGTATCTGCACATGATCTGAGCTGGATGAGCTATGTGAACTGGGCTTCATCAAAGAGTCTCAGAGCATTGTCTGAAATTTTCAAATGGAACATAACCAGTCTGAATGCTTTCCCTGTTCAACAGCAGCCAAGAGCTTTGGGCAGGGCTTTTAAAAAATGTTTAATGCAGCAAAGTATAGGATGAGTAATGATAAGCTATAAAATCTTAGTTATGTGGCACCATGGCAGCTGGAAGCATACCAAGTTTCTCTTTGCTTGTGCATATGTGGATTCTACAGGAGCCACAGTTTGGCACTTCCTGGCCTAAACCCTGCTGTTCAGGAACCAGTGAGGAACCTCTGGACTGGATGGAACATCAGGAGTCAGCAGTTTGTCTTAGTAGGACATTCTTGGATATGTATTCGTTTATTTAGATTTTTGTTTCTAAAATACACCTATCGTTTCGCAATAGAGAGCAGCCCTGGCCAGGAGTATGACTTGAGTAGAGGGTGAGATATAATGAATTTACAAAAATTCTAAACCTTTGAAGTTGAAGATGATTTACATTTTAGATGTGTTTTATTATATTTTTTTGCCAAGTTTAGCTATGTTTCTTGTTAAAACAGCTGCATAGTTTGAGTGTTGATACAACAGTATACTATTTAAAACTTATGGTACAGTTCCTAAGAGGTCGTTAGGAGCCTGTCTCCCACTGAAATCAGTGGGAGCAGGGCCGGCTCCAGACTCCAGCGCGGCAAGCACGCGCGTGGGGTGGCCCTTTCCCGGGGGGGCGGCAGGCTGGGCCGGCGGACCTGCCGCAGTCATGCCTGCGGGAGGTCCACCGGAGCCCCGGGACGACCGGACCTGCCGCAGGCATGACTGCGGAGGGGGTGCTCGTCCCGCGGCTCCAGTGGACCTCCCGCAGGCATGACTGCGGCAGCTCAAACGGAGCCGCCGGACCTGCGAACCGTCCGCAGCTGCGGGAGGTCCAGCCGAGCCGTGCGACCAGCGGACCCTCCGCAGTCATGCCCGCGGGAGGTCCGCTGCTCCCGTGGCTCCGGGGCGCCTCCCGCGCATGACTGCTTGGGGCGGCCAAAAAGGTAGAGCCGCCCCTGAGTGGGAGTTAGGTGTACCTTTGAGGATCTGGGCTTATATATCATTTAGTGCCAGGTCAGGTCAGCGTAAAACTTAATACAATCCACACTATTTGTGTGAAACTGACTTGTGCTCTGACACATGCTATGGAGACTCAGTAGTGGGACACAGCTGGGGTCTGTTAGCAAAGCTCATGTACTACTTGTTCCGCTGTTCCAGATTTGGGGGAAGAGAAGTAGCTTTGCTATGGGGCTGAGTATGGCATTAGCTGATCCTGGTATCCAATCCAGGAATTTGTTTCTGGAATTGATCATCTGACCCTAACTCGTGGCTCTTGAGAAGGACTTTGTTAAAAATGGTCGTGGTGAACTGTCCAAAAATGTAAATATGGCTTAGTAAGGGATTCAGTTTTTCGATTTAGTTGACTTAATTTTAACTGTACATATTCCCCTCCTCCCACCATGCATACTTGTTTAATTTTAAATTAGCCTTTTAGTTCATTGGAGAGATCATTTTACTGATCCTCTGCAAAATTCTAAAGCCAGTGCTGCTAAGGAGAATCATTTCTGTTTAGCTATTCCCAGGGCTTGTTGTTCAACTCAGAGAAATTAAATAGACTGTAGTGAAGAGGTATTGGACTTGGGGAGCAATGAAGGCTGGATACGGGAACACTAGTGGGCTAGGAGGAATGTTTTGCTTTGACTACAAGCATGCTTAGATGATAAGATCTATGGGATAGGCACCATATTTTTGTTATGTGTGGGTACGCTGCAGAGCACAACGGGCTCTGATCCTTGACTGCGACTTCTTGACACGACTAAACTACAAAAAATAATTAAAAAAGAGGAAATATGAATGGAAGACGGGACACCACACACCTTAATGGCAAAGGAAACAGATATACACCGCTACCTAGATATAATGCTACCTGATATAACACAAATTTGGATATAATGCGGTAAAGCAGTGCTCCGGGGGGGCGGGGCTGCACACGCCGGTGGATCAAAGTAAGTTCAATATAACACGGTTTCACCTATAACGTGGTAAGATTTTTTGGCTCCCAAGGACAGCGTTATATCGAGGTAGAGGTGTATGACCTAATGCAAAACCTATGGAAACCAATGGAAAGGCTTCCATTGACTTCGCTTGGCTTTGGATCATGCCCAGAGAGCATGTTGATGCTTGGGTATTGGTTGTTTTACATTGTGGGAAGGAATGCAAAAAAAAAAAGAAAGTTGCACTCCCAGCATAGTCTTCCCTCCTTGAGTATTGTTTATGGTACTCTCCTCTACTCCCCAGATCCATCATTTAATTTAAATTACTATTCCCACCTCCCTACACACATACACATAAACTAAAAAAGTACCCAAATGGGGGAGAAACAACTTAATACCATTAAAAAATGCAATTAATATGGTTGCATTGGCCATTGGCAACAAGTGTAAGAAAAAGTATCTGCCATCTGTTTATCTCGCAGCTGCATCTTCTGAATGACAAGTAGAGGAGTGAGAAGCAAAGTATATTCCTGTCCGTATTACCATGAGTAATGAAAATGACATATGGTGTGCTCTGTAGACAAGTCAGCAGTGGCACACAGGCAGCTGGGTGTATTTTCCACCTGAGTGTCTGATTTTTCCCTCTCAGTCACACAGCTTCATTTGTTACAGAGATGGGGAGAGACTATTCCACGTAGTATATCCCTAATGATGACCACCTTCCTTCTATGACAAGCTCAGTATTCTAGAGAAAGCCATTCCTTCCATATTCCACTATTTTCACAATAAGATGTATCTTTAGAAGCCCTGTTGAGGAGATTATTATGGGTACAATTTGCCAGGTGTGCAAAGAGTTGTGTGAAGAAATTTTCCAAAAGGGAAAATATCTACATTTTGCAAAAAGTAAAGGGTAGGGCCCAGGGTTATATGCCTCCTTCTGAACTCTGAAAACGAAAAATATTCAGAGGGATACCTATTTTCAGGGCCCTGTGTACTCTGTGCCACAATGAGACCTGACTGAATGGCTGATGTCCCTGAATTATTTGGCACCATAGTTTATCACCACAATACCCCCTTCATTCCCACCCCTCCACCCGCACAACTATGGCTCATACTTAACAATACTAATTGCCATATGTTATATCCTAGGGGCAGCCGGTGTAGGAAGCAATCACTTGAGGCCAGAAAGCAGACAGCTAACCAAAACCTCCATTTTATTTACAGACACAGAGAGCTCACTCAGCCGGTTGAAACCGGCTGAGCTATCCCTTAATAGTCTAACTCAGTTGCCATAGTAACAAAACCCATGACAACCAAATACACAACATATTCCTCCCCCCCTAATAAGAACATCCGCAAAATAAAACACACACTAAACTAGAGAAGGAGGGTAGACTACCTCCATTCCCGGCTAAACCCTGGGGATTATTTTGCCCCATAACCGTGGGTTCGCCCTAACTAAAGATCCAGCCGATGAGGAGGCCTTCTGTCTCTAGGTGGATTACGGCGAACTTCTGGTGTTGTTGCACCCGAAAGTACTAGGGGCTCAGGGTCCGCAGCACGAATAGGTGAGGAGGTGGTATCAGCTCGTGCTGGGCAAAGGGGTATCTCAGCTGCCGGCGGTAATGGAGGAGAACAGTCAGGAACAGGTGACTCATGATTCGGTGTTTCACCAGGAGGGGTGAAGTCGGACCCCTCAACTGCAGATGCGTCCTGAAGACTGGCATGACCTGGCAACAGCTGATCTACATGTCGCCGCCAGGTAAGATTCTCTGCAGTCCGGACTGTATAGGAAACAGGTCCTGTTTGAGTGATGACTGTGGCCGGGACCCATTTAGCTCTGGAAGTATAATTCCGAGCCAAAACTGGCTGCCCTGGGCTAAAGGTTCGGTCTTTTGCTCTGGGTGCCCGTCTGATGACTTGATATTGCTACTGATGTTGCACAGTTTGTCTGGGTTCAGAAGGTTTCAGCAGATCAAAGCAAGTGCGCAGCTGTCGTCCCATCATTAGAAAGGCTGGGGAAGCCTGGGTCGTAGCATGAGGTGTGTTTCTATAGGAAAGTAAGAAGGTATCCAGACGCTTTTGAATGGAGTGTTGTCCCTTTGCTGATTTCAAAGCGTTTTTCATTGTCTGCACAAATCTTTCAGCTAATCCGTTGGTGGACAGATGATATGGTGCTGACGTGATGTGGTGTATCCCATTTGCCTTCATAAAATTTTGAAACTCCTGAGAGACGAACTGCGGTCCGTTGTAGCTCACAAGTTGTTCTGGCAGACCAAAACGACTAAAGAGTCCTCGTAGTTTTTGAATAGTACTCTCTGCAGTAGTGGACTGCATTATAGAGACTTCTGGCCATTTAGAATGGGCATCTACTGCCACCAAGAACATGCTTCCTTCAAGGGGGCCAGCAAAGTCAACGTGAATACGTTGCCACGGGTTTTCAGGCCAGTCCCATGGGTGTAGGGGTGCCAACTGGGGTGCATTTCTTACACCCTGACATGACATACAAGCTTTTGCCTTCTCTTCAATAGCACTGTCCAATCTAGGCCACCAAAAATAGCTTCGTGCAATTTCCTTCATGCGCACTATTCCACAGTTACCGGAATGTAGCTGTTCTAACATCTGTGATCTCAGGGGTGGTGGAATAATGACACGCCTCCCCCACAACAAACAACCAGATTGGACCGATAACTCCGTCCGCTTGGACATGTAGGGAACAAGGTCGGGTGAGACCGGAGAGGTTTGTCGAGATTTTCCATGCATCACCAGGTCCATAACTTGGGATAATACTGGGTCAACGCGGGTTGCCTTCTTTATCTGAGTAGCAGTGATGGGTGTATTCTCTACCTGTTCAAAGTAGAAGATTTCCTTTTGGGCACTATCTTGATGTTTGACCGGTAAAGGCAACCTTGAGAGGCCATCTGCATTGCCGTGCAGAGTGGATTTCCGATATTTGATTTCATATGTGTGTGCAGAAAGTATCAATGCCCAACGTTGCATACGACTAGCAGCTAATGGGGGAATGCCTGTGTAGGGTCCAAAAATTGATGTCAGAGGTCGATGGTCTGTAAGAAGAGTAAACTTTCGCCCAAACAGGTACTGATGAAACTTCCTAATTCCAAAAACAATTCCTAATGCCTCACGTTCGATTTGGGCGTAGTTAGTTTCTGCTTTGCTTAGAGTGCGTGAAGCAAAAGCAATAGGCCTTTCTTCTCCCGAAGGCATAATGTGTGACACGACCGCTCCCACTCCATAAGGGGAAGCATCGCAGGCCAATTGCAGGGGTAAGGATGGATCAAAGTGTGTTAGAACTTCAGAATTTAACAATGCATCCTTAGCTTTGTTAAATGCAACATCACAGGCTTCAGTCCACTTCCAGGCCTTGTTCTGCCCAAGGAGCTCATGAAGTGGTTTTAGCAGTGTGGCTAACTGTGAGATGAACTTTCCATAATAGTTCAGTAGTCCTAGAAATGAGCACAGCTGGCTTACATTTCGAGGTGGGGGAGCCTCCACAATAGCTTTAACTTTTGCAGGGGCCTTATGAAGACCTGCAGAATCGATGATGTGTCCCAAATATTCAACAGAGGGCTTGAAGAATTCACACTTGTCTTTGCGAACTCGTAGGCCATACTCTTCCAGTCTTTGTAGGGTAGCCTCTAAATTCTTTAAGTGATCCTCTTCATTTCTTCCAGTGACCAGGATATCATCCAGATAGCACTGAACTCCTGACAAGCCACACAAGATCTGGTCCATAGCCCTCTGGAACAGGGCGGGAGCCGATGTGATTCCGAAGGGTAGGCGACAGTATCGATAAAGCCCCTTATGAGTCACAATAGTCAACAGCTCTTGGGACTTTTCATCGACGTGCATCTGTAAATATGCTTGACTCAGATCAATCTTACTGAACTTTTGTCCCCCAGCCAGGCCTGCGAAGAGGTCATCGATGCGGGGAAGCGGGTATTGCTCTGCACACAACACTGGGTTGACAGTGACTTTAAAATCACCGCAAATCCGGAGAGAGCCATCTTTCTTCACTATTGGAACGATAGGAGTGGCCCATGAGCTATGGGTAACTGGTATTAGGACTCCATTGGTGACCAGGCGCTCCAGGTCTGCTTCAACTTTTGGCCTGATGGCATATGGCACAGTTCGGGCTTTCAGATATTTTGGTGGACTGGCAGGTTTAATGTTCAATGTCACAGTGATTCCCTTCATACTTCCCAAATCATCTCCAAAAACAGCAGCATGTTTCCTTAGTATAGGGGTTAGACTGGTTTCTTCTTTAGTCATCCGGTGCACTTCTGCCCAGTTCAGCTGAATCTTCCCAAACCAAGACCTACCCATTAAGGCTGGGTAGTTACCTCTCACCACAAACAGTGGCAATTTAGCCACCCGTCCATTGAGCTCCACCTTAACATCAATAGTGCCCAACATGGGCACAGCTTCACCTGTATACGTCTTCAGAACAGTTTTTGTTGCCTTAAGCGGAAGATGCTGTAGCTTTTCCTTATACACAGTCTTAGGAACCAGCGAGACAGCTGCACCGGTGTCTAGTTCCATGCGTATAGGTTTGCCCTCCAATAAGGGGGTTACCCAGTATTCATGTGAGCCTGCTGCCAAAGACAAAACATGCAGTGGCACTTCCTCTTGTGAGGCGGTGTCACCTTGATCATCCTGGGTCTGCTCTAGGGTATGCAAGGTTCCTCTTTTTGTCAGCCAGACCACAGGCCTCTTTTTCTTTTGTTTACAGGCACACTCAATGTGTCCCTTTTTGCCACAGTGTCGACACACCAGGTCCTTACACCAGCATTCTGATGCCTGGTGTCCTGGCTTACCACAGCGGTAACATTCTTGACTCTGCACAGTTTTGTGGGTCGGTTCTTGTGACACTTTTTGCACCCTAGGGGGTGCACCGATGTATTGTGCCTCCCTTGTAGCCAGTTCCATGGAGACAGCAATATCAACAGCCTTCTGTAAGGTAAGCTGAGCCTCTGTCAGTAGGCGCTTCCGTATAGCTTCACTGCAGAGGCCACACACTAACCTGTCACGCAGGGCATCATTTAACATCTCTTTAAATTCACAGTGTTCTGCTAGCTTTTTTAAAATGGCTACAAATTGTACAACTGTTTCATCTTCCTTTTGGTCTCTTTTGTGGAACCTATATCTTTCAGCAATTACCAGTGGTTTTGGGGAGAAATGAGACCCCAGGATTTCCACAATGTCACTGTAAGATTTAGTCTCAGGCTTAACAGGGTGTAGTAAGCTGCGTAGCAGAGAGTAGGTTTTAGCCCCTACAACAGTTAAGAATATTGGCACCTTCTTCGCTTCTGTAATGTCATTTGCAATACCAAAAAGCTCAAAACGCTCAGTATACACATGCCACTGCTCTGTATTCTCATCAAAAGGCTCCAGGGGCCTGGTCAGAGTAGCCATGATTTTTAGTTTCACTTTCACAGTCAGTGCAAACAAGCAGCTTTTTTTCTTTGTTTGGTCTTTACCTTGACTTCTACTTCCTTCTGTTACTGGAGCAGCAGCAGGATCCCACCCTCGTCGCCAGTGTTATGTCCTAGGGGCAGCCGGTGTAGGAAGCAATCACTTGAGGCCAGAGAGCAGACAGCTAACCAAAACCTCCATTTTATTTACAGACACAGAGAACTCACTCAGCCGGTTGAAACCGGCTGAGCTATCCCTTAATAGTCTAACTCAGTTGCCATAGTAACAAAACCCATGACAACCAAATACACAACACCATACAGTTTGTTGATGATTATTTTCAAAGATTTGCTTTTTATTCTGCTCTCCCATTGGCCTGGTTCCACTCCCCAGGTGCCATCTTCCATGACATTGTTCAGGAGATCCAGCTCAGAACCTCCTTCTCCTCATGTACATTGGGGAAGGAAGGAGTTTGTAGTTGGCTTTAATAACTCATTTCCTTGGCACCTGCAGCATTCTCCTTACTACCAAACTCACCAAATTAAACTTCTGACTCCTACCACCCCTGACTGCAGACTGGATGTCAGCCCTATCACGCCAACCCACTGCTGTCCAGCTCCCTGAAACAGTGCAGGGACATTCACTGAAATCCAATTAAGTCATCCTTGTGGGGAAAGCCAGAGAGCAAGAGACACCTCTCGGCAGGTTCTGGCAGGGCAGAGCAACAGGAAAAAAATCACCTCAGACTCTTGGTGGCAATAAAATGATGAATTCTGTGGAAAGCATGCTAAATTTTATGGCAATTTGGGAAGATGCCAGATTTCATGGCTGTAGTGTCATGGCATTCTCAGGGCCCTAGTTAAGATGAATGGAGCAGTTCACACCTCTGAGAGCTATTACATCAGGCTTTGCAGGTTCAGGTAGACATAACTACATTGCCAGGGGCAGCTCCAGGCCCCAGCACGCCAAGCGCGTGCTTGGGGCGGCATGCCGTGGGGGGCGCTATGCCGGTCGCCGGGAGGGCAGCAGGCAGCCAGCCTTCGGCGGCATGCCTGTGGAGGGTCCGCTGGTCCCGTGGTTCCGGTGGACCTCCTGCAGGCGTGCCTGCGGAGGGTCCGCTGGTCCCACGCCTGCGGGAGAGCCACCGGAGCCACGGGACCGGCGACCGGCAGAGCGCCCCCCGCGGCATGCCACCGTGCTTGGGGCGGCGAAATGTCTAGAGCCGCCCCTGTACATTGCACATACTTGGTTCACATTTGTAAGGTTATCTTTGTAACCATAAGGGCTAAAAACATCATAAAAAAAACCAACAAAAATGAAAAGCTCAGATTCTGTGGCAAGGGGTAGATTCCATGGCAAATTCTGCTGCCTTTAAATCATGGACTATATGGACCCCTGCTTATGTTCCACATGGATACACATTTAACCATCACAAAAACTGAACTGAGAGAACAAATACCAATTCAGCTACAACTAAATGACCTAACTCCTGCTTGTGTAAAAGTCTGTCATAATTTGCATAAAATATTCCAACATCCCCACCTGGGGTTTGTATCTGGAACATCACTGCTCTGCTTTGGTCTCTTATTTAGTCGCAAGATTGTTAGTGGATTTCTTCCTACAACCATAGCAGCTAATAATAGGAAGTACAATGCTGCGGAGCACCCGTTCACATTTTACATTATGCGAGGTAACGTATAATTGGGGAGGGATAGCCTCCCCAATAGTGGTTAGTGTTGGCCTGCTAAACCCAGGATTGTGAGTTCAATCCTTGAGGGGGCCACTTAGGGATGTGGGGCAAAATCAATACTTGGCACTACTAGTGAAGGCAGGGTGCTACACTCAATGACCCTTTGGGGTCCCTTCCAGCTCTAGGAGATAAGTACATCTCTATTATTATGTAATGACTGCCATTATTCTTTTACACACATGAAATATTTTAAAATGTTCACCTTTCCAAACCACTAACTCAGGCATATGCAATGTTATTATTTATTTCTTACAGTATTAACTGGGGGTCCCATCCGAGATATGGGGTACATTTGTGCTAGGCACTGTACAAACAAATAATAAGAGAAAGTCCCTGCCTCCAAGAGCTAACAATCTAAATAGATAAAACAGCCGGAGCTCAAGAGGGGAACAAGAGCTGTATATATAGAAAGAAAATAATTGGCTCAAGATCACACATCAAAGACAAGAATAGAACTGACATTGCTTTAATCCCAGTCTACTTATCCACTAGACCAGTGGTTCCCAAACTTGTTCCGCCACTTGTGCAGGGAAAGCCCCTAGCGGGCCAGGCCAATTTATTTACCTGCTGTGTCCGCAGGTTTGGCCAATCGCAGCTCCCAGTGGCTGCGGTTCGCTGCTCCAGGCCAATGGGAGCTGCTGGAAGCGGTGGCCAGTACATCCCCCGGCCCGCCAGGGACTTTCCCTGCACAAGTGGCGGAACAAGTTTGGGAACCACTGCACTAGACCATAGAATATAATTCCCCATTATAGCTGTTACTGTCTATAGGTGTGCATGAGGTGGGTGACGCATGGTGAAAAGTATCTAAGAGGCAATGCAGAGCATTACTGATAATGAATTATTGCACATATTTCAAAGTGCAAAATATTAAATGTGCACCTTTTGGTTGTAATAAATTGGGGTGTCATGATACCCAACATTTGCAAAAATCCTTTCTTTGTTTTGTTTGCAAGAGACCAATTGAGCACTCCATTTACACAGGAGTTCAGAATTGGCTGAATGTATCATTAGCTTAGGTGGGATGATTATGGCAATTGAATCCCAACGGTGGGGCTGAAAATCAATGCAGGGTAGGTTTTATACAGCCACACTCCCTTCTGCTCCAGACAGACTAACTTTGCAGCTCGCAGAGAGCCATGCTGTCAACAGCAGTTTAACTCTCTCTGCATAGCTTTAGACAGGCGAAGGATTACCTCACTGGCGCAGCTGGGACTGAGAATGTGGTGGGCAGTGTTTTACACAAAACTTGTCCTCACTTTGCAGGCATGTAAATGACTACATAGGGCACAAAGCAGTGGAGAACTGATACTCGTCTCCTTCTTAATATTTGGGAGTGGGCAGTGAGGGGAAAATAATGAAAAATGTAGAGCCCAATTCACTTACACTGATATAAATCAAAAGTATTACAGGGTATGTCTACACCACGAAATTAGGTTGAATTTATAGACTTCTTTTTTTCAGAAATTATTTTTATACTGTCGATTGTTTGTGTCCCCACAAAAAATGCTCTAAGTGCATTAAGTCGGCGGACTGCGTCCACAGTACCGAGGCTAGCATCGACTTCCGGAGCATTGCACTGTGGGTAGCTGTGGGTAGCTATCCCACAGTTCCTGCAGTCTCCACTGCCCATTGGAATTCTGGGTTGAGATCCCAATGCCTGATGGGGCAAAAACAGTGTCGCGGGTGATTCTGGGTACATGTCGTCAGGCCCCCCTCCCTCCCTCCCTCCCTTTGTGAAAGCAATGGCAGACAATCGTTTCGTGCCTTTTTTCCTGGGTTACCTGTGCAGACGCCATACCATGGAAGGATGGAGCCCGCATGGCTGACCATCACCATAAGTCTCTTGGGTGCTGGCAGACGTGGGACTGCATTGCTACACAGCAGCAGCTCATTACCTTTTGGTAGCAGACGGTGTGTTATGACTGGTAGCCATCGTCGTCATACTCCTGAGTGCTCTTTTAGCCGACCTTGGTGAGGTCAGTCAGGGGTGCCTGGGCAGACATGGGAGTGACTCAGCCATGTCATTCTCATCTTCTGCTGAGCACCCAGGAGATGATGATGACTAGCAGTCGAACTGCACTATCTGCTGTCACCCTAAAGATGTAAAAGATAGATGGAGTGGATCAAAACAAAAAATAGACCCGATTTGTTTTGTATTCATTTGCTTCTTCCCTCCCTCCCTCCGTGAAATCAATGGCCTGCTAAACCCAGGGTTTTGAGTTCAATCCTTGAGGGGGCCATTCTGTGTGACAGTTGTTTGTGTTTCTTCTTTATGCAAAGCCACTCTTTTGTGGACTTTAATTCCCTGTAAGCCATGTTGTCAGTTGCCCCTCCCTCCGTTAGAGCAGACAATTGTTTCACGCCTTTTTTCAACCCAGACACCATAGCACTGGGATCATGGAGCCTGCTCAGATCACCACAGCAATTATGAGCACTGTAAACACCCCATGCATTATCCTGGAGTATACGCAGAACCAGAACCTGCCAAAGCAAAACCAGGCAAGGAGGTGACAGCAGCGCAGTAATGAGTGATGAGGACATAGACTTCTCACAAAGTACAGTCCTCAGCAATGTGCACATCATGGTGTTAATGGGGCAGGTTCATGCTGTGGAACACCGATTCTGGGCCCGAGAAACAAGCACAGACTGGTGGGACTGCATAGTGTTGCAGGTCTGGGATGATTCCCAGTGGCTGCGAAACTTTCGCATGCGTAAGGGCACTTTCATGGAACTTTGTGACTTGCTTTCCCCTGCCCTGAAGTGCCAGAATACCAAGATAAGAGCAGCCCTCACAGTTGAGAAGTGAATGGTGATAGCCCTGTGGAAGCTTGCAACACCAGACAGCTACCGGTCAGTCGGGCATCAGTTTGGAGTGGGCAAATCTACTGTGGAGGCTGCTGTGATCGAAGTAGCCAATGCAATCAAAGAGCTGATATCAAGGGTAGTGACTTTGAGAAATGTGCAGGTCATAGTGGATGGCTTTGCTGCAATAGGATTCCCTAACTGTGGTGGGGTGATAGACAGAACCCATATCCCTATCTTGGCACCGGAGCACCAAGCCAGCGAGTATATAAACCGAAAGGGGTACGCAGGCAGCCTGGACAGTAGTCAGGAGCTGTTCAACTATAGGCTGAGCAAGTGCAGAATGGTGGTAAAATGTGCATTTGGACGCTTAAAAGCATGCTGGCGCAGTTTACTGACTCGGATAGACCTCAGCGAAACCAATATTCCCATTGTTATTATTGCTTGCTATGCGCTCCACAATATCTGTGAGAGTAATGGGGAGACATTTATGGTGGGGTGGGAGGTTGAGGAAAATCGCCTGGCCCCTGATTACGCGCAGCCAGACATCAGGGTGGTTGGAAGAGTACATGAGGGCGCGGTGGGCATCAGAGAAACTTTGAAAACCAGTTTTATGACTGGCCAGGCTATGGTGTGAAAGTTCTGTTTGTTTCTCCTTGATGAACCCCCCCCCCCACCTTGGTTCATTCTACTTCCCTGTAAGCTAGCCACCCTCCCCTCCCCCCTTCGATCACCGCTTACAGAGGCAATAAAGTCATTGTTGTTTCACATTCATGCATTCTTTTTTAATTCATCACATAAATAGGTGGATAACTGCCAAGGTAGCCCGGGAGAGGTGGCAGAGGAGGGAAGCACTGGGTGGGGTGGGGGAGAAGGGAAGGACAAGGCCACACTGCACTTTAAAACTTAAAAACTTTAGAACTTATTGAAGGCCAGCCTTCTGTTGCTTGGGCAATCCTCTGGGGTGGAGTGGCTGGGTGTCCGGGAGGCCCCCCCACCGCGTTCTTGGGCATCTGGGTGAGGAGGCTATGGAACTTGGGGAGGAGGGCTGTTGGTTACACAGGAGCTGTAGCGGTGGTCTGTGTTCCTGCTGCCTTTCCTGCAGCTCAACCATATGCTGGAGCATACGAGTTTGATCTTCCAGCAGCCTGAGCATCTGATCTTCCAGCAGCCTGAGCCTTCTGTCAGCAAGCTGATGCCACCTATCATCTTCAGCCTGCCACTTACTCTCTTCAGCCCGCCACCTCTTGCTTTCCTGCACTCTGACATTGTATGCCTCCACACATTCTGCTGCGCTTCGTCAGCGTGGGAGGACAGCAGGAGCTCAGAGAACATTTCATCCTGAGTGCGTTTTTTTCGCCTTCTAATCTTCGCTAGCCTCTGCGAAGGAGAAACATTTGTAGCTGGTGGAGGAGAAGAGAGAGTGATAGTTCTTTAGGCCCGCAAATTCCCTTTGCTTCATCATTTTAACCACGTCTTCTCTCCGCCATTTTGTTTGCTTTCTCCAAAGCATAAATATTTTATATTCTCTCAGCCTCTGTGTGGATAGTTCTAGACGGAAAGGCATTTTGCTGTGCTGTTCTCATTCAGTTGCAATATGTGCTACATGTCCTGGGCTAGATCCTCATCTGGTGTAAATCACTGTAACTCTATTTATGTTAATGGAGCTATGCCAATTTGCACCAGCTGAGTTTCTGACCTTTGAAGCAAGTTCTGCATTAAGCTCACCTTACTTGCACTCATCTCCTCCTAGAAGAATTCCATTCTGAGAGGTCATCATGCAAGACTCTTGTTCTGATCTAAGCATGACATTTTGTTTAATCAGCCCCAGAGAATATCTCTGCTACTAACATCGGAGCACACAAAAGTCCAGCAAAGGTTGGAAGAAGAGCTAAAAAAAAAGTGTCATGAAAGAGAATCATGGCAAAAGTTGTGCTTTGAATCTGGAAGCCTCTCACACTGCAACCAAGTGCAATGCCAACAAACCACAAGAAAGGCATTTCTTTGTTATGCATTTAGGTTCAGATGACCAAATACAGCTCTTATGCACCCCAGAGTAACCTATTTACTTCACTGGGATTGTATCTGTGTGAAAGCAGTATTTGAGTCATGACTTGATCCTATTTATTAACACACATACAGAATGAAGTCCAGAACAGTAATATATGTATTTGGTGCTTTGAAATGGCCAATTTCACAAAGTAAAAACATTTATGAGCCAGCTGGGAGGAAGAATTTAACCAGAAAAATGTGAATGATAATTGGGAATTGTTTAAAAATACTTTGCTAAATATCTCCACCCCCAGTCACAATTCCACCAATGAGCAAGAAGACTGTATTGGTTAGAGAGGAAGTAAAGACAGCTGTAATATGTGTATGTGTCTGTGTGTGTAAGTAAAACAAGAAATAGAAGAAAGGGGAAGTTGATAGTAATTAATACAAAGCAGAAGCTAGGAATAGTAGAAAATTGATAAGAAAAGCAAAGGCACACAAGGAGAAATCTCTGGTCAGCAGAGTTAAGGATAATAAGTATTTTTAAAGTATTTTGATAACAAAAAGAATCCTGACAATGGTGTTTGTCCATTTCTAGATGGAAATGGTAGAATTATCAATAATAATGCAGAAAAGACACAAATATTCAGTAAATATATCTATTCTATATTTGGGAAAGAAACAGTTGATATAGTTATATCATATGATATTACTCTGTCCATTCCACTAGTATCTCAGGGCTATGCTATGATAAACAGAATCTACTAAAGTTAGATATTTTTGAATAAGCAGGTTCCAGATAATTTGCACCCAAGAGTTTTAAAAGAGTTGGCTGAGTAGCTCACTGGCCATTAATGCTGTTTTTCAGTAAGTCTTCGAACACTGGGGAAGTTCCAGAAGACTGGAAGAAAGCTTATGTTGTTCCAATATTTAAAAAGGGTAGGTGGGATGACCCAGCTAATTTTAAGTCTGTCAGTCTGACACTGATCCTATGCAAGATAATGGTGCAGCTGATTTGGGATTCAATTAATAAAAAACAAAAAGCAGGGTAATCTAGTTAATGCTAATCAAGATGAGTTTATGGAAAATAGCTCCTGTCAAACTAACCTGATATCTTTTTTATGGGTTTACGAGTTTGATTGATAAAGATAATAGTGTTGATATAATAAACGTAGACTTTCGTAAGGCATTTGACTTAATGCCGCATGGCATATTGATTTAAAAAACAGAATGATGTAAAATTAACAGAGCACCATTAAATAGATT
Source organism: Mauremys mutica (assembly GCF_020497125.1). Lineage (NCBI taxonomy): Eukaryota > Metazoa > Chordata > Testudines > Geoemydidae > Mauremys > Mauremys mutica. Next base: position 323,108,520 of record NC_059072.1, read on the forward strand.
TCACGATGGCTAATTAAAAGATCTTAAAATATAATTGTAAATGGGGAATCATCATCCAGCTGGTGAGTTTCTAGTGACATCTTGGTCCTACGCTATTTAACCTTTTCATCAATAATCTGGGAGAAAATATAAAATCACCACTGATAATTTTTGCAGATGACACGAAAAAAGGGTAAATAATGACAAATAAGTGGTAAATAATGAAGAGGATAGCTCAATCTGGATTGCTTGGTAAGCTGGGTACAAGCAAACAATATGAGTTTGAACATGGCTAAATGTAAGCATATACGTCTATGAACAAAGAATGTAGGCCATATTCTATCCTGGGAAGCAGTGACTTGGAAAAAGATTTGAGGGTCATGGTGGGTAATCAGCTGAACATGAATTCCCAGTGCAATTGTGTGGCCAAAAGAGCTAATATGACCCTTGGATGTATAAATAGGGTAATCTTGAGCAGGATTAGAGAGGTTATTTGACCTCTGTATGTGGCACTGGTGCTGGAATACTGCATCCAGTTCTGGTGTCCAAAATTCAAGAAGGATGTTGATACATTGAAGAGGGTTAGAAAGAGCTATGATAATGATTAAAGGATTAAAATATATACCTTATGGTGACAGGAGCTCTATCTAGTTAGCTTATCACGGTTAAGGGGTGACTTTGTTACAGTCTATAAATACCTACATGGGGAACATATGTTTGAGAATAGGGACTTCAATCTAGCAGAGAAATATATAACACAATCCAATGGCTGGAAGTTGTAGCTAGACAAATTCAGACTGGAAATGAGGCATGAATTTTTAACAGTGAATGTAATTAACCATTGGAACAGTTTACTAAGAATTGTGATGGATTCTCCATCCCTGGCAATTTTTAAATCAAGATTCAATGTTATTCTAAAATATATGCTCTAGGAATTAATTTGGGGAAGTTCTATGGCCTGTGTTTTACAGGAGGTCAGACTAGAAGATTACAATGGTTCCTTCTGGCCTTGGAATCTACTCTGAAGTTGTGTATCTTAGTTTGAACCCCCCCGCTAGTGTAGCCCAGGCCTATGTAAAGTTGGCTTTGAGGGCTGTTTAAGCAGTGACCATCTACATATAATATCAAAAAGAGAAAAGGTTGAAAGTGGCTGTGAATTGTGATAAGAATATAAAGCATTTTCACCCTGGATAACACTGATTAATATTGTAAAATCCATATTTGAGATTAATTAGGGTATTTCTCTTTATTCATCATCTCTTTCCTCTTCCTCTTCCCTTCCCCACTGAAATTCACTGGATTTAACAAGTCATGCGGAGAAGAAATCCAAATACTCTTCTAGTCTCTGATATGTGGTGAACAAGACAGGGCAGAAAAGGAACATGAGTATCCTTACTTTTGAAAGTACTCAGTCTTCCAAACTGGTTCTGCTCATCTTTGCATGGTGAATTGTTTTCAGCGGCCCTTGAAGTAATCTGACAGTTTGTTAGTCCAGGCAGTACAGAATCTTTTCTTTAGACATGAAGCGGGGGCGGGGGGGGGGCTGATGGAGCTCAGCCTCCAGTTGCTATGATGAGGACAGTTACCAGCCATTTTGTACCATCTGCCGGGAAAGACCGGGAGTCACTCCCATTTTTACTCAGGCGCCCCCGGCCAACCTCACCGAGGCCAGCCAGGAGCACTCACAGGCTGATGATGAAGATGGATATCAGTCATATTGCACCATCTGCCACCGGGAAGGGGATGCTGGTGTTCAGCGCTACAGCACCCCATCTACCAGCAGCATGCAGTAGACATAGGGTGACATTGAAAAAAGGTGAGAAATGATTTTTTTTCCCTTTTCTTTTGGGGGGGAGGGAGAAGGGTGTAAATTGATGACATATACCCTGAAACACCCGGGAAAATGTTTTTGACCCTTCAGGCATTGGGAGCTCAGCCATGAACGCAAATACTTTTCGGAGACTGCGGCGACTGTGGGATAGCTGGAGTCCTCAGTACCCCCTCCCTCCCTCCATGAGCGTCCATTTGATTCTTTGGCTTTCTGTTACGCTTGTCACACAGCACTGTGCTGTGGCCTCTGTATCATAGCCTGGAGATTTTTTCAAATGCTTTGTCATTTCATCTTCTGTAACGGAGCTCTGATAGAACAGATTTGTCTCCCCATACAGCGATCAGATCCAGTATCTCCCGTACAGTCCATGCTGGAGCTCTTTTTGGATTTGGGACTGCGTCGCCACCCGTGCTGATCAGAGCTCCACGCTGGGCAAACAGGAAATGAAATTCAAAAGTTCACGGGGCTTTTCCTGTCTACCTGGCTAGTGCATCCAAGTTCAGATCGCTTTCCAGAGCGGTCACAATGGTGCACTGTGGGATACCGCCCGGAGGCCAATACCGTCGAATTGCGGCCACACTAACCCTAATCCGACATGGCAATACCGATTTCAGCACTACTCCCCTCATCGGGGAGGAGTACAGAAATTGGTTTAAAGAGCCCTTTATATCGATATAAAGGGCTTCGTTGTGTGGATGGATGCAGGGTTAAATCGGCTGCTATATTCGGTTTAAACGCATAGTGTAGACCAGGCCTATAGCTTGAAAGCTTGTCTCTCTCACCAATGGAAATTGGTCCAATGAAAGATATTATCTGGGACTTTTCAGCTTGGAAAAGAGACAACTAAGGGGGGATATGATGAAGGTCTATAAAATCTTGACTGGTGTGGAGAAAGTAAATAAGGAAATGTTATTTACTCCTTGATGTAACACAAGACCTAGGGGTCCCCCAATGACATTAATAGGCAGCAGGTATTAAACAAACAAAAGGAAGTATTTCACACAATGCAGTCAACCTGTGGAACACATTGCCAGGGGATGTTGTGAAAGCCAAAACTACAACAGGGTTCAGAAAAGAACTAGATAAGTTCACGGAGGATCGGTTCATCAATGGCTATTAGCCAGGATGGGCAGGGATGCAACACCATGCTCTGAGTGTACCCAGCCTCTGTTTGTGTGAAGCTGGGAGTGGATGACAGGAGATGATCCATGTGATTGCCTGTTCTGTTCATTCCCCTTGAAGCACCTGGTACTAGCCACTGTCGGAAGACAAGATACTAGGCTAGATGGACCTTTGGTCTGACCCAGTATGGCCGCTTTTATGTTCTTACCTCTCCAACAATGTCATACTATGCAGAGATCATTTCTTTTCCATTTGTTTTTCTTTCTAACCTTAAGAAATCATGTTTATTAATATTGAAGCCTTGGGCTCTTGTTTGAGAATTTCACACAGACTGTCCCAGGGAAGTGAAATAACCCTCATTCTATAAGAGGAGATAGTGAAGAAAGGGAAGGGGGGCCTTTGCCATTTGGAATTTTGGGTTAAAGAATAACAGACTAAAAGCCCTGATCTTGCAAACATGCATTTAACACTATGCATGTGAGTAATCTAATCTAAGATATCTATCTGTGGTAATTCTGTGACTCCTATTACCATAATATCTAAATACCTAATGATCTTTAAGGTATTTATCCTTGCAATACCACTGCAAAGTGTTATTATCCCTATTTTACAGACGGGGAACTGAGGCACAGAGAGACTGAGGGCTTGTATATGTGCACATTTATTTCATGGAAAGCTGGGGTGTGAATCTACTCCACACTAGCCCCCCCACACTAACTATCCATGTGGACCCTGCTGATGCTTGCTAACAGTTTGTGAATGTGCTTTGATCTACCCCACTTTGAAATAGGAGTAGATTAAAACACACTAACAAATTATTAGTGTGCATCAGCTGGGTCCACATACATAGTTAGTTCTTGGCAGGCTAGTGCATAGTAGATTCACACCCCAGCTTGCCATGAAAATAAATGTTCATGTAGATAGTCCCAAGTGACTTGCCCAAGGTCACACAAGAAATTTATGTGAAAAGGAATTAAGAACAGGTCCTTAGTCTTAGGCTCGTGCCTTGACCATCCTTTCCATCGTGTGTTTAATTGAATGGGATTACCTAAATGTTTAAAGGTAAACCCAAGAATAACTGGTTTTTGCCTGATCAGTGTCTGTCTTGTGGTCCTGTCTTGGAAGTCTGATGATGCATGGTAAACCTCTAATGAGTACAGAGGAGAACCAATTTTAAGGCATTTAAGATAATGTTCTTTCTTTTCATAAAATCTCTGACTAGCATTTGCTAAATTCAAATAATCTCCAATACTTTTTCATTAGTTTATGTGATCTAGCCATGCTATTTTGAGAATTTTTCTATAAAACCATAATTAAAAGGATTGTCGTTTCTATTATTAATTGTTGCATGTCCATGTTTCACATCTGTAATTTAACACAAACCAAATATAAGTTTTTAAAAGTCATAATTTAGTCATCAGATTTATGCCCCTTCTCATCAGAAGCTTATTCTTCCAGAATGTGTCTTTTGCTCTTGCTATTTTGGTGCTAACTTCAGCATCCTATCTTCCATCTTCTGTAACTGTGCTTCCTAAGTAGCAGTAATTTCTCACTGGCTGTATGGCTTTGTGGTACATTGGAATCTTTCATGTTTTTCCAGGATCCTTGCATAACACCAAAGTTTTGTCTTGTCCACATTCAACTGTAAACCATATTCTTTGCCATACTCATAATCTCCACTAACTTTATCTGACCTTTTTCTAAATTATCAACATCTGTCATCTGCATAGTGAATGTTACTCTCCTATTTCCATTCATCTTACTATCATCGTCTGTTTCTTCTATTAATTTAATCTAACACGCATAATAAATGTTGAATATATTCAGTGACATTCTGCAACCTTGTCTCACTCCTCTCTTGATCTCTGTTAGATTTTTATTTTCATCTCCCATTATAATATCCTTCTGGTTTAACTATAAATTGTCTTATTACTCAGAGTTTGTATCCATCAGTCCCTATAGATCTTAATATGTTGAGCAATTAGTAGTTGTAGATTCTGTCAAATGCTTTTGGGAAGTCAACAAAACACAATTATACTGTTTTCATCGTTTCAACTGATCTTTCTTGTAGGAGCTTCAAGGTCAGATTGACGTTTATTGAACACTTTCCACATTTGGAGCAGTATTGTTGTTTGCTTATTTCCTTATCAATTTTTCTTTGTAGTTGGTCTTGAACAACTCAAAAAAGTATCTTGAAGGCATGCAATACTAGGCTGATTGTTCCATAGTCTTTACAATCCATAGAGTTGGTCTTTGGGGGATTTGGATACACATTGAGGTAGTAAAGTCTTCTGGCAATTCTTCTATTTCAAACATATTCTTCATTATTCTGATAGGGATTTCAAGCCTTCATAACCTATGCTTTTTAACAATACAGCCTATATTCCATCACAACCTTATGGTTTTCCATTCAGAGATCTTATGAAAAGAAACATTTGATTTGCAGGGCACATTTAAGAGATTCATTGGGTGATGTATGTTTATGGACACTGGAAGGGAACATTAATGGCAGAAGAATATGAGGCAGAAAAAAAGATCTTGGATGCATGATGTAGTATCCTGGATGGATCAAAAGGATGATTCATCTACAAAGAGATTACCAGAGGATAATACAGAATGGACTACCATGGTTGCAAACCTCCAGCAGTGGAGATGCCACATTAGAAGAAGAAGATGATGTTCAGTTTAGCCATTGTTTTAAAGAGTAAGCAATTCTAATGAAGACATTTGTTTGGAACTGCTGCTCTTAACATTGTTAAAGAAGAAATATTAGTTGCCATCCATGCAAAGATTAAACTGTGATTTCTTTGACTGAAACACTTTAGAGGGGATGTTACAGACATCTTCTATTCTGTTCCTAACGTTGCTGAATACTACCCATCCAGAGAAACCTAAAACTTCCACGTAGGTTGTCACATCTCTAGGCTTCTGAAAAATTAACAGACTGTCCATGCTGTCTCAATGTATGTACCAGGAATATAGTCAAGTGGTTAGCTCTGTGCCTTTAAAGCAGAGCACAATCCAACATATTCTGGATTAAGACAGGAAAAAGAGATGGGAGTTGGGCACCTAAGCCCAGATTTTAAAGGTAGTTAGACACCTGTAGATGCAGATAGGTGCCTAGTGGGATTTTCAAAAGCATCTATTCATTAGCTCCTATTCATTTCAATGGAAGTTAGGTGCCTAGGAGGTTCTAAAAATCAACAAGATGCTTAACTACATATTTGGGTGCCTAAATACCTTTAAAAATCTGCCCCCTGGTCACTTTTGAAGATGGGATTTAGGCTATGTCTACACTATGGAGTCCATGCCAGCATAGCCCCCTAGTGTAGATGCAGCCTACACCAACAGAAGGAGTTACTCTGTCGGTATAGGAACACACCCTCCCTGAACCACTCTTCCATCAACATATCTGAATCTACACTGGGGATTTAGTCATTTTCACACACCCGACCAACGTACCTATGCTGACATAAATTTTAAGTGCTGAATTTCACCTCTTCCTCTTTTCAGAAAATTTGTGGGCAGCTTCTCAGATTTATTTATTTGAAATTATTTGCAACTTGTTTATAAATTATGTTTCCCTATGAATAAGTCACAAACAGTTCACTGCAAACATTTGAATTTTGAGACTCCTAAAGCACATTGTATTGTTACATTATATGTTGTTATATTGCTTCTGTTCCCTGATTAGATGACTTAGGTAACTAATGTTGTGACAATTGGGCCTACAAAAGTTACCCTAATTGGGAGCGCAACTGTAAAAAGTGAGTCTAAATTCATAAGCTGTCCCATAACAACTGCTGATGGGAAAAGATGTAACAAAGATGCTGAATTAGGCCAAACAAAATGTCTACTGATCTAACTCAAGGATTGTGTTAAGAACTTGCTTGATAAATGGGAAAAGGATAAAACCAAAAATCAGTGAAACAAAATTGGTGCATTTGAAATTAGGCCTAATTGGTGGACATAATAATGAGGAGATGGGCTATTCAAACCTCCACTACCTTTTTGGATCCTTAAAGAGAGAGATTTTGGGGATAAAAATTGGCTATTGGAGCAAGTGTCACCATCATGGCTGCCACCCCTACCATCCCCTGCTACCTTGGGCCTTCTGATGGATCACTTGATGATTACCTGTTCTATTAATTCCCTCTGAAGAACCTGGCATTGGCCACTGTCAGAAGACAGGATACTAGGCTAGATGGACCTTTGGTATGACCCAGTATGGCTGTTCTTATGTCTCTTATGTTTATCCTAATCCTAAGAGATGTCCTGATCAGACCAGGACAAAGAGAGAGGGAGCCAGATGACATTGCCACCAGCTGAAACCCAAACACCACCTGAATGTGAGACTTAATCTCCACACTGCGCCTCCTCTGCACCATGTGTCCTTCGCTTTCCCCTCCTTATTACTTCTCTTTCCTACCTCTCTCCTTTTTCCTTCTGTCTAATAAGAGTCTGGCTTAGCCAGCCAAGACTGCAACATTGCTGTAAGTCTGTGATCAGAGAGGCAGCTAAAACCAATGACCTAAACTGCCTGACGCTGGTACACGTTTGCCAGGTCTCCGATTGGCTGGTAAGACTGTGTTCTGGGCCTGGGTTTTTCCAGCTCTGAGGTTGCAAGTAAGAATCAACACCAGAGAAACAAGCTAACGTTTTTTTCTTTCCTGCTTTTTTCTCTTTCCTCATGTATGTGTTTGCCTTGTTTTTTCTTCTAGGAAACAGGATCAGACTTTAAAAACAACAGCAACAATGACAGTTTCAGCCTATTTCAACTAACTTTTTCACTTTGCCCCAAAAAGGACAATTACTATCATCTTTGAGATCTCGCCATCATCTTTGCTATTCAAACAAGGTTGTTTCCTCTCCCCCTCCCCCCGCCCCCCTTTTACAAGCTCTCTACAGATGGGGAAAGGGAACAAGAGGTGTTGTTAAAATGAAAGCCTTTTTAATACTTAACATTTCAAATGCTTTAACTGTTTTCATTTATTTTTGTACCTTAAATTAAAGGTTAAAATGATGTGTTTGCCATGGTACTAAGCAGTCTGAGGTCTCTGCATACCAAATCCCAAATATTGTTTAAAACTGTTTAATATTGGATAGTGACTAGGTTATGATTCTTTGGGCCCCCTTTTTTCCATGTAAATTAATACAACACTAACCAATAGAACAGGGGTTGGCAACCTTTCAGAAGTGATGTGCCAAGTCTTCATTTATTCACTTTAATTTAAGGTTTCATGGGCCGGTAATACATTTTAACGTTTTTTAGGTTTCTCTCTATAAGTCTATATATAATAAAACTAAACTACTGTTGTAGGTAAAGTAAACAAGGTTTCAAAATGTTCAAGAAGCTTCATTTAAAATTAAATTAAAATGCTGATCTTAAGCCGCTGGCCTGCTCAGCTCACTCCCGGCCTGGGGTTCCGTTTACCTAGGCTGGCAGCGGGCTGAGCGGGGCCTGCGGCCAGAACCCCAGGCTGGCAGCGGGCTGAGCGGGACTGGTGGCTGGGACCCCAGGTGGCAAGGGGCCGGCAGCCAGAACCCAGACCGGCAGCGGGCTGAGTGGGGCCAGCAGCCAGAACCCCAGACTGGCGGTGGGTTGAGTGGGGCAAGCACCCCAGACCAGCAGCAGGCCGAGCTGCTCAGCCTGCTGCCAGTCTGGGGTTCTGGCTGCTGGCCTCTTGCCAGTTGGGGTCCCAACTGCTGGCCCTACTCAGCTCGCTGCCAGCCTGGGGTCCTGGCCCTGCCCACATAGAGTGAGTACCTACCTTCTCCCTGGTTATGGCCCATTCTCTTACTCTCTCTCTCTCTGCACTGAGCTGAGGGTGGGGGTGCACTGAGCACAGGGCTGGGGGTGAAGGAGCAGGCTGGGGGTTGGGGTGCAGGGTCTGGCCAGGAGCTAGAATGAGGGAGGGGGCTCAGGGTTGCGGCAGGAGGTTTGGGTGTGGAGCGCTTACCTGGGCAGCTCCCATTTTGTGCAAGGGGTACAGGTGGGAATGGAGGGGGGTGCAGGAGCTCCCATCTGGTGCTCAGGGTGGGGGTGGGGATGTGTGGGGAGTGCAGGAGTCAGGGCAGGGGGTGTGGGGAGTGCAGGGATCAGGGCAGGGGGCGTGGGGGGCTGGGTATGTGTGGAGGGTGCAGGAGTCAGGGCAGAGGGCTGGGGAAGTGTGAGGGGTGCAGGAGTCAGGGCATGGGTTGTGCGGGAGTTGTGTCTCAGTGTTAATATGCTTCTTCAAAGCATCCTCCAGCTGAATAGGCCCCCGTTGGGCTCCTCTTACAGGCTTGTGTTCATAACACACAGCACAATGTGAACAGCAATGCAAGATCCATGTTTTCTGACAGAGATGGCTGGGTTACAGGTTACCAGGGCAGTTGAAAAGCAGCTGGCAATCTAGTACGAGCCCCACATTGTACCTTCTCCCATGCAAATCCTTCCCAAAGCACCCTGCAGCCAATTGCACAGTGGGATAGTTACCCACAGTGCACTGCTCTGTGTGTCGACGCAAGAGCTGCTATTGTGGAGGTGCATCACTGACACAAGGAGCATAAGGGGGACATGCAACTAGGGTGACCAGATGTCCTGATTTTATAGGGACAGTCCTGACTTTTTGGGTCTTTTTCCAGTTCCCCTATTCCAATGCGGTTTTTAGATTAGTTATCCCAGTTCAAATCCCTTCTCCCATTTGGCAGAAGGGGGACTTGAACTGGTGGACTTCAGCATCCTGATTACTCTAACCACCCAGCTAAAAGTTTTGAGGGAGGGCTGCCTTGCTCCTTCCTCCCTTTGGACATTTTGTGTAAACATCTCCATAGAGGCCTGATCTGTAGATGAGCTCTGCTCATGTCTACCAGATCAGGCCCTGCAAGGGTACTGGGCAAAGGAATGCCTGTCTTCCTCCACTTCATGCATTGCTGTGAGGCTTAAGTGTCCAGATGCCTGGCTTGGGGCTGCAGTGCATGTGCTCAGACAGCAGCATAGGCACATAGGAGACTTTTACTGCAAAAATGTCGGCACTGAGAAAGTTTAGGCATCTACAGCATTCGGGGCAGCTGAGCATGGGGTTTGTGAATCCCACCATTGCCTGTTTCTAGGTTTTAGGCACCTAAAGTGGCAGGTAAGCACCTAAGTCCTTTTGTGAATCTAGCCCAGGGTCTGGGGGGAAGTCTCTGTCAATCATGAGCTACATTATTTCTAATGTTTTTCTGTATTTAAGCCAATCTAGAGATGACTGAATAATAATTAGTAAATCAGTTATTCATGAGATTTTTCCCCAGTAGTTGTTGAAAAATGTATTCCCAAATATTTATGTTTTAATTTGACCAGCTCTAACCAGAAGTGGTTTTCCCAACTCTACAGACATTTATTTCTAAATCTTTATTGGGTGGATTGCCTGATTCTCATACAGTTTAGAAAGTTACCCTGCCTTCCTTGCATCACATACAGGTGGTACCATAATGTGCAGAGGCAGAAAAACGTAAGAGACATTTGGGTAAACAAGTTTCCTGATTTAAGATCCTGAGGATATGGGACGGACAGCTCCGGTCAATATCAAGACATAGAATCACATCAGTCTATTTTGGCAAACCTCAGACTGCTTGAAAAAGCCAGAGGAGGTCTCTGAATAGACTCTGGGCTAAGAAACCTTTAGCAACCCTTGCACTGATATCAATGTGATCTTATTTTTCATTGGAAAAGACCTCCAAAGCAGAGTGTAGCAGAATTGCATTCTTCACAGTTTAAAAAGACCGAACATTGCAAAGTGAAATGCAATTTTCCCCCACTAGAGGGTGGTCTGGTCACCTCCAAGTTACAAAAGAGGGGTGTATGCCAGGCACTTTCAGAAAGCCTCTCTACTGTAGGTAGACTATGCAATTTCAAAAGATTACTGTTTTCTATTTTTTTTCATTCATGTCTCATAAAAATTCTCCCTTAATTTTTTTGAAATGGTGTCTATCACTAAATACTTGGAGGTTTATAAATATTAGTGTGCTCTGAAGTACTCTCTGAATACATGTACACATAGAAGCAGATCAAGGCTCACTGGTAAAGGGGAATAGTGTTCTGAAAATTTTAAAAGCTGCTTATACAGCTGATATTAATTTTTCTCACATAGTTTTCTCAGGACAATAATACAGAAGCTGGATAATTAAAAATAAAGGGCTAAAACCTAGCAAAGTTAGCTCAAATTATATACCGTGTTATAAGACTGCCAGATATCCTGAAGTCAATAGGACTGTCACATTATTTGAAGGACTCGCCCTGGTTCCCAACCAAAAAGAGCTGCTTCTTCTTCCCCATCCCCACCTTGTTACTATACTTTAAACGTGTGCTACGAGCACTGCGTGGGGACAGTTCCAGCCTGTTTTCTGTTTCATGTGACTTCTGCTGCTAAGAACTCTTTAGGCAGGGGACCTCCCAAGGAATGTAAAGATGCAGCCCTGTATTATGGGACTGCAAGTGCAGCAATCCATATGCCATACCAAAGGGACATAGATTCCATCTGAAATTTATAGCGATTACAGCTACTTTACTGTTAAACAAAGAGCTCCAAACTTTAAGGGCCTGGTGCAATGCCTACCAAAGTCAGTGGAAAGCTTTTCTTTTACTTTAAGGAGTGTGCAGTCAGGCCCAAAATACTCAGTCCTTAACTTCTTCACCCTAAGAAATAAATACACGTTACGATAGCAAATCCTGTTCATTTTACTTATGCAAAACTCCTTTGAAGCCTAGAGGAGTTTTCAATGAGGCAGGTTGAATTTGGTCCTGGACACTGTTGCCATCTGTATTACATTATTTCAGAAACTCAGTTTTCTTACTTTTAAACGGCCAGACAAATGAATTAATCTGAAAAATATCCAGTGGCAGGTAAGTTAATTTACTAGTGTTGGTCATTCGCAGGAATACTCCAATATTGGTATACGCCTGGAAGAAAGAGCAAATTTTGAAAGTAAAACAGGACACAAGTTGCTGTCACATAAAAAATAAATATACTCATAAAGTGAAAAAAGTCATAAGCACCAGCTCTGTCACAGAAACAGATGTAAAGTAAGCTAAATGGTTGGAAAGAAATATACTGCATTTTTGTGAGTGAAATTAATCATCCATTATGAAAGAGAAGTTATTTGCCTGTTTGAGTTTTGTCTGTTTCACATAGTTCAGACAGCAAAAGCATTTAACATTAAAGAATTCATTATTAACCCCATGACATTCAAATCATGTCAGTGGATAGACCCCAGCTGTCAATGATATTAAGAGTATACTCAGTTGTGAGTCTGGAACAGAATCACAACATATCCAAGAAAGGGCGACACATTCTGATGCAATGAAATGAATTATTCCGTCATTCATCAGGACCGTATAGACGTAACACAGCAAAGAATAAACTCTTCTCCCTGTGTGAGTTCTTCATGACTTAACGTCAGAGTTAGATATTGTGTGGTAAACCATGTGGCTACTGGAGGCGATGAGGATAAAGATGATGGGTTTGATAAACATTTCCAATAAAAAGGTGTTGCCCTCCCAGGCCCCTTTCAGGCAGCAGCAAAATTTTGGAGGAGTGGCATAATCTCTAGTAAGTAAGCGTTATATATGTAACCATTAAGACAAGTTAGTAGAGCTGTCCTTCGTAATTTGTTCAAACATCTGGTTACAACTGTTAAACAGGTTTAAGAGGAACATGTGGTCCTCATTTAAAACATTGCAAACACTATCATGATGTAGACTGTGAAATTTTAAGAAAGACTACTACTGTTTTGATTATACTCTCAGACAGAAAATAAAAGAGAACTCCATGCTAAATGATGTAAAGCTGTGAGAATTCCAGTCTCCTTTAATAGGCTTCTCTACTGCAGATGAAGCAGCAACATTTTTATTACAGAACAAGCCAATTACTAAAAAAAGGCACCAGTTTCATTGTTTTCTGCTTCCCATGTGAAGTTATAACAAAAAAGGAAGAAGATGAGGAAGAAGAAGAAGCAAAAATACATGGAAAATGCAGTTAAAATGAACAAGGTTTTACTTTTAATGCCCTAATTCACAATCTCGAGCGCCACCTTACAGGTCTGCTTTAACCCCAATTAATTAGGTATTGACTTGTTTTTTTAGTCAATTAAAGTATAATTAAATGGCAGTGGTCTATCTCTGAAAAACAGATGAAAAGGTTCTGGTAAGAATCCCTAGGTTAATCCAGCTGCTTAAAATGTGTGTTGTATTTGACCATTTGCCAAGAAAGTCTGTGAATACATGAGCCAGCTGGCATAGGGATGGCTGGTGGGAACCTGTCAGCTGACTAGGACCATAGCTGAGGCCTTTTTACAAACTCTGTTTTTAAAATACCTAAGAATGAGGCACTCTAACTTGGCAGCCAGGCAATTATCCCTGCAATTTGAAATCTTAAGATTTTTTTCCTCTTAAAATATGATTCTTGAATCATATTCCCTGAACCACTGAACCAAGCAGCTTATTTAGATTTATTTTAAATACTTAGCTAGGAGAAACAACACATCAAAGCCATATTTTGGCAACTATGGAGCCCGGCGATTCTGACCAATACTGCAAATCAGAAGAAAGAAAATATTTGAATGTATTGTATGTAGTAGCCTCAGCATGCACAGTTTGAAGTGTCAGGTGTAATAACTTAAGGTCTGACCTTCAGAGGAGCAGTGCACCCACCACTCCAATTGACTTTAGTGGGATCTGCAAGCGCTTTGCCTGCCTAAGGCCAGATTGTGCTCCCGTTGGTGAGCAGCTATTCACATGAATACTGCTGTTGACTTCAATGGTATTACTCGCATGAGTAAACACTCACCAGTGCAAGTAAGAGATTTGTGAACTGCCCCCTAATGTACCATTTTTACTGTAGCATTTAAGACAAAGAAACTTTGAAGTTCACCAACAATACTGGCATTTTAAACAATCTTTTCTTCCCTCATTTTCATTATTAAATGTCATATATATATTACGCAGAGGAGCAATTGCTCAGGCAGATAGACACTGTCAATGGCTATTTAAATGCTGGATCATGTGTGGTGTGCGTGTGTACAACTGTGTATCTGCATGCCAGGTGTCAATATGAAATTTGCCATGCTAACAAGAGCCTTGCAACAGACTGTTACTTTGATTTTTTCCACCTGGTGCTTGCTGCAGCAACATGTCTGACTCGCCATGTGAGTTATCTGAGAAGCTGTCAAAAGGAAGGGAAGATCTGGGAAGTTTTCAAAAACCTGGCTGAGCCTGCCTTCTCAATAGTAACACTTTATGACACTTTTATTTTAAATCCCAAATCTCCATTGCTTGATTTTCTTTCCACTGAGAGAAGTTAGTTAGCAACAAAAGCCTTTCAGGCCACAAAATGTTGCCAGTCGCATTTTCTACAAGGTTTTCTCTTTGCTCAACCTGAGGTTTCTCCTCAGCTGCCAATCTCTTCTCTTCTCCACAAATAAGCAATGACCTTGCTATTTGTGCAAGGAAAGATAAATATTATCCATTTAAGCACCTGGAAGACAGGATAAAGCACATCTTCTTAATCCATTTCTAAAAGGTTAAGATGGGCATCTAAAGTTGCTTCATATTCACTGATTTACTCAGCTATGGGCCTGTTCATATTCTCAGAAAACAGGGAAATGATATATACAACATGGAAACACTAGAAAGAAAATAAAACTACATTAAAAATATTATTAAGGTTGCAAAGTTCACCACTAGAAAGTTAGGAAATGCCAGAATTAAGATTGCCCTTAAAGAATTTGCTATTTCATCTATGACAAGACACAACAGAAGGTGAAATAGAGGGCCAGGAGGAAGGAGAACAAAGGTAATAGTAACGTATGGTTACACAGACTAGTGAGGTGGATAATTGGCAAATTTTGATCTAACTTTTAAAATATTAATTACTATCAGTAATTCTTAAATCAGACTCCCAAAGCCTCAGTTTACCCAGAGAAGCAGGTAAGTAACGACAGCTCCAGCTCCCCTTCCACCTCACCAGTGTGCCACAGCAACTCCCAGACAGGCCACTGTTACTAGCAGTGAGAAAATACAATAGTGCAATCACCATGACCATTTGGGCTTTGGCCTTTCTGCTGACACCAACCTTAAGGATGCCAATTAGTGCTTGTTTTGAGGGTGTCTCTTTTGATGTGGAGTCTTGGACTGAGACCACCAACTTATTTCAGGTAGGCCACCTCCATGAACGCTATTTATATTGTGGTTAAGGAAAGACATTTCTTTTACCAAAAGTCTCAGAAGTTCAATGAAACCCCCCTCGTTTAAACAATAGTCAGAGATTTGACCTTACAAAGAGAGACTCGATAGGAAAATTTTCAGAGTCATGGTAGTAATGAACAGTCATTAATTTAAAACAAAACACATTGTTTCTTTTACTCAGTGATAGGTAATGAAATAATGAAAGGAACCCACAAGCTTTCAAATTGCAACATTAGCCGGATTTTCAGTGTAGCAAGATCAAAGAAAGGGGATTTGTGAGTTATAGTCAGAAAGTATCAGACATGGAAACTCACCACCAAGCTAGCGGAACCTAATCAATCCCCCACCCTCTTTAGCCTCCTCCCATCTTCCCTCCACTACGTGTACACTCTCTGTATTTACAATATCCTGCTCTTTGTTCTGTGTTCTGGTCCATTAGATATGGTAAACCACATGCAGCCCTGCATTGCTTTTGCACTTCCAGGAATCATTGTTTGTCCTTCATTTGAGCAATAAGGAACAATAGGCAGTAAGTTTCTGTGAAATTTAGCACACCTCAGTCATGTGGTATTTTCAGGCATAACCTGAAATCTGAGTTATCTGAGCCATTTAAGGATAATGAACACCTTGAGATATGCAGCCTGGATTGTGTTCTGAATTACAGTTTACACATAATGGCCTACATTTTCAAAAGTGACCTGTGATTTTGGGTGCTCAGTGTGAAATGCCTTAAAGGGGCATTATTTTCAGAAAGTGCTGAGTGCCTATCCTCTGAAAATCAGGCCCATCTAAAAATTGAAGCATCCCAAATCACTTGTTATTTCTGAAAATCTAACCCAATAATGGTAGTGTCTTCCCGCTGGTATGGTGGCTTCTATCCATCATCTCAAAGTGCTTCATGAATGTTCAGGTGCCAAGCAGCAAAATGGAAGTTCTGGTTTGCACCCACCACGTTGGGCCATTAACATTAAAGTTGTGTTTTACCTTGATTTATCTTTCTTTCCATATCTCTTGGTTACTCTTCTTGTTTTCTTATTCTTTTCTTCCACCTTCAGATAATTTTCTTGTTGTTTTCCTTTCTGTCTAATTTTCTACCCTGGATCCCCACCCCACCTTGATGAATAACCTCGTGGGCAGGCTATTCTAAAACTGCTGCCTGCAGGTTTTCTTCACCTTCCTTTGAAGCAGTTGTTACTGGCTACAGTGGAAGACAGGATGCTGAACCAAGTGAAGTACCAGACTCCCTGTAGTGCTCCTGCATCTGACATGCCACCTCCTACTCTTGGCACCAACTTTGCCATGCCAGTCTATGCCAGAGGCAGCAAAAAAGGCAGCATGAGGCCACATATGTCAGCCCTACACTTCTCCTGCACTGGGGAATTCTCCTTCAGACAGCTGCAGTACATCAACAGCCCATGTACAATGCTGGAGTGACGTACAGGGCATGGGGGCCAGAACTGGCCTCACAGTTTCCCTCCTGTTACTATTATCATTATTATCTCATTCTCATTATTCTCAAGTGAATGGAGAAGCTAAAAGAGCTGTGCCAATAGCTAAATGAATCCTACGACAAGAAGATCCACTCTTAGCTTTATCAATGTAAAACCCACTCTCTCTGTGTCAGCTAAATTTAGCCCAGCTTAATTTATGCACAGGACACAAATTAGATCTACATTTCCCACATTGGAGCACAATTTGGGTCTAATGTGGCTAAGGTTTTAACGGGTTCAATGTGCTGATGAGGAAGCTGAAGAGAAACATTGTTTTGACAAACACGGATCAGTTGGACCCCTTCCAGAACATCACCTGGGAGACGCAGTACCCGTCAAACTGGATGGACAGAAAGCCCGGGCAACTGGAACAGTGTTGCAGAAAAATGTTTCGTTGAGTTTGCACTTGGAAGAGCCTGTCAAGGGCACTTCATGGAGAAACTGGAGACATGAGATTCATTTCTCCTGGGGATGCTGGGAGCATTTTTGGTGGTAGTTTCCTGAGTCTGACCAAGGAGCAACTGTTTATTCTGCCAAAGAGACAAACACAGAGTCTGTTGTTCCAATATCAGCATCCAGCATAGAGAAATAAAAGGACCTGGAGACTGTTCTTGGATTTTTTACTGCAATTAGCTTAAATTTGTAAACCAAAAGTTATTTTGAATGAGAAACCTCAATTTTTTGTTCAGAAAATGTTGAAATGAAACATTTCAGACAATTTCAAAACTTTTCCTTCAAAAACTTTTTCAGTCAAAAAATTAGTCGAAACTGCTCCTTTCCCCAAAAAAGTCTCAACTTGTGATGAATTGGCATTTTCCAATAAAAAACATTTTGTTAAAAAATTCCCAACTAGCTCTAGTCCTAAACTGTTCATTAGGAATGTGTCCAATGTACACAGCTGTCAGTATTCTTCTGTCTCAGGCAATAGATAAGGATGACTCCTTTTCTCTGAATATTGGAAGCATATTAAAAAAATTCATCATGCTGCATTGTCTGCTGTAGCAGCAGCTCTCCTGGGAGTTCCAAGAACAGTGAAGGTGGAGTGAAGGTAAGAGCTGGGGAAGGAAATGATGTGTCTAGTCCCAGATTTGCTTATAGCTGCAAATGGACTATTTCTGAATGACGTTGTGCTGTCACATTGCAGGTGCAAGGCGGCAAGTACAATACGGTCAAACCAGCTCATTGCCACAGCACTGTGCTAATCCTCACAACATCCCTGTGAAGTGAGTAATTATTATTATTCTCAGCATAACTAATAAACATCGTTTAAAAAAAGAGTTAAGGTTGAAAGCGTGTTTCACTGGAGTTTAGAAAACACCCAAATTCCCTATCATACAATTAATACAAAAATTCTACCACTTCAAAACACCCACCCACCTTTCTCTAGTCCAATGACCACCCCTTCCATCCCCCCATAACTTCTCTGACCTGTCTCATTCTCCTCTCTGCCTTCTAATCCACAGCGCTTTACTCTCTTTCCATGCCATCGGAAGCTCTATGTAGTCTTCATCCCACACATACCCTGTCAGAGTCTTATCCTCCTCCATTCATCATCTATTTTGTTCTATATAGGCTCTTGTACCACACTCACCACAGTAGTATCTGAACTCCTTCCAGTAATGCATTAAGCAATGTGACCAATATCTGTCATGTTGTTTGCTCTCTCATGGTCTCCCAGGGGGAGAAGTGTGTGCAGTAGAGTGTTTTGTTTTGGATTTTACACACATACATGTTGCTATATGTTTATGTTAGAAAAAGAAAAGTCAATGAAATGTGCCTTACATTTGGAGCAGAAAGTGGAGAGGTTTATGATGGTTCCTGAGTTCATTCCAGAGTCTCAAACTGTCCCCAAGAAAGCTCTGTCTCCTACACTGACAAGCTTTGCCCATATTGTAATTACATTGTGCCAGGGGAGTAGGGTTGTTGACCATGGTCTTCATCCCAGAATTTTAGATCATCTTTTAGATATCCTGGGACCAGGCCCTCGAGGGCCTTGAAGATGAGGCCCAAGACCTTGAATTTGATTTGATTATCTATGGGAATCCAGATAGGGAGCAGAATACAGGTTTGATGTGATCAGAGTGGCCAGTGTTTCTGAGGAGATGTGCTACAGTGTGCTGTACCAGGTGGAGCTTCCTAAGTGTGAAGGCTTCATGCCCAGGTATGTTGCATTGCTGTAGTTCCGTGGAGAAGTGACAAAGGAATGAATAACTGAGGCCAGGTCATCATTCACCAGGATGGGACGGAGTCTCCTAGCCAAGCAGAGATGGTAGAAAACTTTATTCCCATATATGAGAATTTAGTGAGGAATCCAGGAGCACTCCTAACCTATGGACTGAATTAACCAATTATGGGTGATTATCTTTAATCAACGGCGACTGTGCCTTGGATGCAAATTCTTTAAAATGATTTCCTCTTCCCACGACCATCACCACTGTCTTGCTGGGGTTCAGCTTCAGCCAGCTGTTCTTTATCTATCATCACTACTTGTTGGGTGCAGACGTGCAGGGTCATCTAGCTCAGCCCATTTGCTGCTGAACAAAAGCCTGGAGTCAGAAGAAGGTTAGTATACATTTATAAAGATTTACCTTATATATAACCTGCCCAAACACATTAAAAGGCACTACTTCTTAACAAGGCCAACAAAACAAATTCAGAGCTTGTGGGCCAAGTCATGAGGTATGACAAGCCAAAGAAAGTTAGGAAAATGTTCCAAAGTGAATGATGGAATGTTTTGAAACACCATACATTTCAAATTCCTCCTCTTGATTTTAACAAACTTCCCAGAAAAAAAAACAACCCGTCATAGAATGAGATGAGGCAGATGAAACTTCAGAGGATCAGGCTCCTTTTTGGGGGCAGTTGAAGAGGTAGGGGTGAAAATGGGACTTTGACTGAAAGCCGGCTTCAGCTTCAGCTATGGAGCAGCTACTGCAGCTCCATAAAACTGTAGGTTTGGCATCAAAAGCTAGTGGCAGAGAGCAACTAAATGGATCGCCACATGGAATGACTAAGAAAACATGTGTTTTTATTTTTAAAGAGCAGCTGAGGTTGGGTCAGCTGGTTGTGATAAAGAAGGCTTCAGTGTTTCTAAACTGATATATAGGGAGGATTATAGGGTGCTCCAAAAATCAATGGAAAAGCAATTCTGACATAACTGAGCACTTCTACGTTCCTTTGGTATTTGTTGAAATAATATTTGTTACTGAGAATTTATTTGGTACAAAATGTTAGTGTTTTTAGCATGCTTCCATGGGTATTCAGCATTGTATAATTGATGTACTGGTTTTTCACACTGTAAACTACAATGCTTTTGAGTCTCAATAGTAGCATGAAACAACAGCTCACTGGGGGCACATCAAGTTTTGTGCCATCACAGTTAGGTCTTCAGGATACCATGACTGTATTAATATATTATAACATGGAGGGTTGTCAGAGTGAGTTCTAAAAGGAATGAAACCCATTATAACCAGGGTGTTCAAACTCTAATTTACAACCAAACCCAGAGACCTTGAAGGTCTGTGAGATAACATGCAGGTTATGGACTAGCGTGATATTCACAAGGGAAAAGTGCTTTCCTGCACTGTTGTAAATGGGGCTTTCTAATTCTATAGCTGGCCTAATATAACTGTATCCTGCTTCCCTTTGCTTCTGCTTGCTTTTTGACTCAGCCTCTCATAACTCTCTTTTTCTCTCTTGCTATCTTTCCTCTTTATTTTAAGTTTGTGATAGGATAGATCCAATGTTTTAAGAAACATTCTAACCAACATTCTAAGCCCACTTTACAGAATAATATCTTAGAAGTAGGAGAAGTGTATTAGGAGATAAAATTAATATATGCCAACTAAGTCCACTTTGGCATTTCAGACATTTTTGCTATGATTGCAACTTCCAAAACAACTGCGTAAAAGTGTTTTTGAGCCTGCAATGAGAAGCTCCCCTTCCCACTGACAACCTAAGTCCGCTCAGGCCCGCTGACAGCAATTCCGGGCCCCAGGGCAGAACAGTCTAGGGTTCCCCCTAGAAAGGGATGGCTGAGGTTTACGACTTACTACTTTTCACACTATTGATAACACATTAGAACTCACTATGCGTAAGTTGTGGCATTGCTTGATCTAGTAAACTTTTTTTCCAGTTACAGCACCAGTATTAAACACATTGTGAGCCTAAATATAAGATGTAGAATTTGTTATTTTGAATTATATATTTAAATTAAATAAATACATTATGGAATGGAATTAATTAATATATAAAACATTTAAAGAAGCACAAAGTAAGAAAACACCTAAAGTATCAAGTAAGCTAATTGAACACCTACTCGTGATTCATGTGTAATCTAAAGACAAGGAAAAAAACTGATATACAAGATGTAAATGAATATGACCAACAAAGTTAAAATACACAACACAATAGTTTTGCTGTGGGTGCTGTGGGACATCAACACCCAGAGCAATGAGGAGATGGCAGGCATGGTGCACCCCATCAACTGGGAGATCTCCAAAAAGGTGGCTGGGGTGAAGGTAGAGGAAAACCCGTGCCTTGTTCGCTGGCTGAGTGTGATGGCCCCTTATCCTGCACTCGTGATAGCAGCTCGTCAGCCAATGCTAGCGGCAGTGAAGTGGGGGCTAGCCCCAGCTGCCTCTCGGCAAAACTAGGGCAGCCCAGTTGGGTGGCTGAACTTGCTGGCTTATGTCTGGCAAGAAGCTGCAGCCCTGGGGGAGGAAATCTGGTAGTGCAGAAGGAGCTTGTTCCTCTTTCAAGTCTCCCTGTCCTCAGCCCCACAGCCAGAGAGCTAGCATGGCAGGCACAGCGGGTCCTGACCAGCCAGAGGCAGCAGCAAGCTCTGCGGTTCCCAAGCTGCTGTTACTGACGCTCTGTCAGACCAGCAGGGTGCAGCAGCGCTCTGGGAAACTGTTACTGTCACCATGAGGGACAGTGCTCTGTACAGAGCAGCTGCAGCAGGAAATGGATTTGTTTATTTTTTTTAAATCATAATTTTTATTAAAAAAATACGTATCTATCCCATCCGCCCAGGCCCTTTTAAATCGCCGGGCCCCGGGGCAATTGACCCCCTTCCCTTCCACCCCCATTGGCAGGCCTGCTCAGGCTATATTCCCCAAGAGGGTTTTACTGTAGCTTCCCAGAATTCCTTGTTTCATCAGAAAGAATGGCAATACTTTTCCTAACTTCTGACACCCCTTCTATCCAGTTGTGTGATTCTGCACCTGTATGGGATACTTCTCTTGGTCTAAACTGTAAACCAGCAGAAAACTGATTCAAGGTGTATCTCAAGGAAATAGGATGTCTCTCATTTTTAGTATTATATTTCTCTAACATTTTACATTTTTTTAGTGCCCGGCAGAAGAAAACCGCCAAAGGGTCAGTACACAGATTGATATAGGGACTCATGAGTTTTCCTCAAGTATCTAGGCTGTATTTACCTACCCTGGCATGCCTGATCTGTTCTGTGTTTCCCCAATGAACTCCATGCAATGAATTCCTTGTGGGTGGGCATTTGGGCCCTTTGATTTCTGTGGGGCTCCACAGAGGCACACCAGTCTGCTCACACAAAGCTCATTGCAGGATCAAGGTTCTAAGATTGGCCTCTGAACAAAGCACACAAAAAACCCAAACCAGGCAAACCTCTCCAGACAACCACACACACATCTGCATGGAATTCAAAGAGAGAGGAACAGAGACACAAGCTTTGTCTCTTTTGTCTTAATGATTACATGCCACAAAATGGAGTTAACTGTGTGTCATATCACTCTAGTGAAATCTTTTTTACTTTACTTTTTTACTAAAGCCAGCACCACCTGTTTTGTTACAGGTGGTATGTGTCTTATTTCCATTGACAGAAAAGTAGATATATTTTAAAATGCTCTTTATTTGTGTTAGAGAGAGAGAGAGAGAGAGAGAGAGAGAGAGAGAGAGAGAGAGAGAGAGAGACTATCTATCTATCTATCTTAGGGCACCTATTAAGGGGGCATCTAAGCACAAAATACAATCTTAAAACAAGCCTAGAAAATTATCAAAATAAATGGTGATGCGGGATTTTCTTTGTGTGTGTGATGTTTAATAGACCTTGCAAAGACGCCAAAGGCTTACGCCCATGAAACCTTATGCCCAAATAAATTTGTTAGTCTCTAAGGTGCCACAAGGACTCCTCGTTGTTTCTGCTGATACAGACTAACACAGCTACCACTCTGAAATAATGGGACTCTGTCCCTACAGTATCTTTCACTGTGACAAGTTCACACTGTAGGAATCAAAGCCATCGATGAGAACAAAAATCTGAGGAGAGCAGAGAAAATGGAAAATGAAGTTGACTTTCTAGATGCAACACACAAAAATTAAGTGATTAGTAAATTTAATTACAAGCTCGAATAGACTGGCTTAGCAATGTGTCCCATTATGACACTGGAAATAAGGCTCTATTCACCCAAATGACCATATAAAGTTTCAAGAGGGAAAAAAAATAGGGTGGGAAGAATCAGTGGATACAATGTTAAAAGAGGGAATAATCCGCGCTACTTAATCAGTGGAACCCAACAGGAAAACCCAGTGCTCGTAGTAGCTAAATATTTGGGTTTTACATGAGCAGCAGGAAATGAAACAAGTCACCTGAAAAGATTAACTATCCATTTTCTAGGGTTGATGAGTTGACAGCTTGGTGGTGCTCCCCAGATCAGGTTAGAGGCAGTACAATAGCAGCTTATTGAGTAGGAAGTGCCACAAACTAATGAAAGCAAATTGATAAGTTGCTATAGTATGTCACAAAGGAGGATACTATTTATCCTCCTATGTTTTGCCCTTAAATCTAACAAGTGCACCTGCAGCATTCCAGAGACGAAGAAAGAGACGGGGCAGAAGCCCCACCACCAGCTCTT
Organism: Mauremys mutica; assembly: GCF_020497125.1. Classification (NCBI taxonomy): domain Eukaryota; kingdom Metazoa; phylum Chordata; order Testudines; family Geoemydidae; genus Mauremys; species Mauremys mutica. The sequence goes on from NC_059072.1 coordinate 323,132,040, forward strand.
TTGTGCTGCACTTGGAATAGACTGAAGCAGAATGTTTAGTAGAATTTTAAAGTGGGGCTTGTTAGTTAATGAAATTGAAATTTTTAAAGACAACAATGTAATGAGATAGGAAAGTAGAAGATGACTGACAGCAGATCCTAGAAATGTTTAAGACATTCATTATTAAACGTTGTTATCCACCAATAGAGTTTTCTTGTTAGAGATTTGTAGGGAAAAACTGGCATTGAAATAGGATGCAAGATGATCTACTTATACCTGGGCTGAGTCACAAAGAAGTCAGTGAGGCTACAGGCAGATAGGCACAGGGGTTTGCTCTCATGGATCAGTTTGCAGAATTGGTACTTAAGTGGGTGAAAAAAAGAAAGTTTCCTGAATTGCAGCATTTTGCAAGTGCAACTACTGTGAAGACTTTACACTCCAAAGGATCATGTTTAAGTGATTTTCCCCCATCTCTAAACATTATATTTGCAAGCAGTTAAGGAAAGTCAATATTTTCTAGGATTAGTATTTTTGTAGATATTATTTCCATTTCTTGCAGTTCTCCTCTCTAGGTCGCTTTCTTCTCCCTACGGTGCTGATCCTATAATTGATACCACACAGGCAGACCCTTGACACCACATAGAGATTTACTGACTTCAATGAGGATATATGGGCGTGAGACTGGCTCCACTCCTGTGGAGTCAATTGCCAGATTGCAGGCTTAGTTATCAAGTAAGACATTTTTTTTTCCTGTCTAGCAACAAACAAACAATAAGAGCATGACCATGCATGCTTTTTACATGTTCATAGCCCTACAGTCCCTGTGAAGCTGGAGGAAATTATTATATTTCAAATACTTCATCTCTTCATAATCCCCAGAGAGGAAGGGAAAAAAACAAAACAAAGAAAGCTGGAGTCTCTCTCCTAAAGATCCCTACCTATGGTTAATCCTCATTCTGATGAAAGGTGCTTGTCTGCAAGTCAGAAGAAACTTTGCTGTAAGCCAGGCTAAGGATCAAAAGGTCTTCCAAATTAATGCTACCTTCGTTCTGGCACTTCTTAACTTTTCCAATTTAGTCCCCAATCCCTCAATGAAATCTATGTCAATGGACTCCTATTCTTATGCAGAGCCCCACTGAAGTCAATAGTACATTGTAAGGGGTCCAACCACAGAAAACATTTTGTGAGATCAGGGCCTTAGAAAAAAAAGTGTGGTGAATATATGAGCATTTGTGTTTAAAATTTGCTTTTGTGAGTATTCTTGCTGCTAACGGTCACTATTAATGGAAAGCAAGGAGGAAAGGGACAGTAAGAAAAAAATTCCCTTCCTTTGGTAAGTAAAGGTGTTTAAACGGCTTGAGTTGAAATTCAAGGAAAATTATTTTTCCACCATTTATTCAAATCTAAAAATATAATTCTACTGCAATTTGACCTTGTGCCACAACTTCCTACTGGCCTATGATCACTGATTGTGATGTGCTATAAATAGCTTTGATGTTGCATTAAGGAACAAACATTTTAAAAGTCGATCAGCTACAGCCACACAATTGAACCAAAAGCTCTCAAACTACAGGGTCCAGAAACCTTTTAAAAATTCTGTTTACTAAGGAATCTGCCTACCTAAGTTAGAGTCATAAGAAAAAGCAAAAAGTAAACCACTTGAACATGGGGATATTGGGCTAGATCTACAAAAGGACTTAGATGCCTAAGTGCCATTTAAGGCACCTAAATTCAACATTTAGGTACCACTGAGACCCTCAAAACCCCTGTTTAGCTGCCATGGAACTTTATAGGTAGGGCCCTACCAAATTCACAGCCATGAAAAATGTGTACAGACCATGAAATCTGGTCTCCCCCTGTGAAATCTTTTGTGTGCTTTTCCCCTATACTATACAGATTTCACAGGAGAGACCAGTGTTTCTCATGTAACCCTTCTGCCCCTCTAAGTTGGCAGCAACAAGGGCCGGGTTCAGTATCCAGGGGTTCCGTTTCAATAACACAATGCAAAACCGGCTCGAGCCCCCACCCAGTGACCTGGGACAATTACCTACCACCCCCCCGGGCGCCTCTAGGAGGCAATACTTCCCCACTCGCAAGCACAGAGTCCGAGTGTAGCAAAATCCTTTTAATAAAGGAGGGAAACAATGCGGCATCATGTTGGAGAGACACCACAAACAGGACTATACACAAACCATAAGCAAAAAAAACCACTTCCAAGTACATTTGGCACTGTCCTTTCCCCCTTAGGGTCTTAAGTCCAATCACCCCAAAGTCCAACAACCCAAGAGTCTCTGTCTCTGGTCAGTGCCACCCCAGAGTTCAAAAGTTTATCTGCAGAGTTTTACCCCCCCAGCCTGGGTGGAAATGGGGGGGGGCACACACAGGGTGTTAAAGGACACCTTACGTGGGCCAGGGCCGACTGCCCCGCTTCTCCGTGGAGTTCTGCTGTAGCCTTCACCACGACTGGCTCCACTCCATCAGCTGTGCCGCTCCTCCAGCCAACCTGTGAACCGCATCAGCCGTCCCCGCGAACCGCTCCACACTGCTCACTGTTCCACAGGCTGCGCCAACGTGCTGCAGACTGCTCCGCTCTGCCAGCTGCTTAGCAATCAATCTTCAGGCTCCCCCCCACTCAGTGATCTCAGCTCAGTAAGCTTAGCTCTTTTAGTGATTTCAGCTCTTAGTGGTTTCAACTTGAGCCCCAGTGCCACCTTGGCCCAACATGAATTCAGGTCAGCAGCCTCCAGATGGACTCCTAAAGGATTCAAAATTAGCTCTGCTCTTTAACAGTGGAGAGAGGAGGATGTGCAATTGGTGTTCCAGGCCCTCAAAAGGGGTCCATACCATCAGGTACACACACCAGTCCCCAGCCTCTCTCTCTTCACTGGGTTTTGGAACCCATGTCCCTTGTCTAGCAAGTACTATTTAATGTAGGTTGAGTCATTTCTGTCATAAAGCAGTCTCATAGTTCCTCATTCACATAATTAAGGTAACAGCACTTTTTTCTCCTTCCTGCCCCAATAACAAAGAAATTGGGATTCCACAGTGTGAAAATAACCATCCCATGCTGCTGTGTGTTATGCTAAGTGGAGTGGGTTTACCAATGCAAATGCACATTCCTAAAATTCCTTTGCCCACTCCTCATAATGTACCACCAGATGTCAGGGTAGATCTCATCCTGACTCTGCTTACACTCAAATTGGGGGTCCTGACCCAAAGGGGAGTTGCCAGGGGGGTCACAAGGTTATTTTAGGGGGGTTGCACTATTGCCACCCTCACTTCTGTGCTGCCTTCAGAGCTGAGTGGCCAGAGAGCGGCGGCTGTTGGCCAGATGCCCTGCTCTGAAGACAGCGTCCCGCCAGCAGCAGCACAGAAGTAAGGGTGGCAATACCATACCATGCAACCGTTACTTCTTCACGTCTGCCTTCATAGCTGGGCAGCCAGAGAGTGGCGGCTGCTGACTGAGCACCCAGTTCTGCAGGCAACAGTGCAGAAATAAGGGTGGCAATAGCATACCATGCCATCCTTGCTTCTACACTGCTGGTGGCGGTGGCTCTGCCTTCGGAGCTGGGCTCCTGGCCTGCAGCCACTGCTGTCCAGCTGCCCAGCTCTGAAGGTAGCACCACCGCCAGCAGCAGCACAGAAGTAAGAGTAGCAGTACCACAACACCCCCTACAATAACCTTGCACCGCTCCACAATTCCTTTTCGGGTCAAGATCCCTACAGTTACAACACCGTGACATTTCAGATTTAAATAGCTGAAATCATGAAATTTACAATTTTTAAAATCCTATGACCATTAAATTAACCAAAATGGATTGTGAATTTGGTAGGGCCCTATTTAGAGGTGCCTACAATTTATAGGCCCCTACATTTCGACCATAAAAGTCCCCTAGACACCTAAGTTTTGCCACTAGGCACGTGCACTGTCACCTGAGTCTGGGCACCTATCTCACACCCAAACCCCCGAGGGACCCTCAAACTAGGCATTCCTCTGCCTATCTTGTCTGTGGAGCCTGATCGGATAGACCTGCTCAGAGCACTCCTAACTCCACAAAATACCCATAACTTTTAGCTCAGTAGTTAGAGCACTTATCTGGGATGTGGGAAACCATGTGAGTGCTCTAACCACTCCCTCTTTGCTTAATGGGAAAAAAGTGGCTTGAACTTGGGTCTTCCTCCTCTCAGAAGGGGATGTGCTAACCACTGGGCTATGGGGAATTCTGGGGAAAATCTTTCTTGGTCTGACCTGGTGAAGCTGTTCCACTGTGTATCAGTAACTAACTATGCATTGGAACAGAGAGATTGAAAACTGAGGCCCCACCTCCCAGATGTGTGTGCTAAACACTAGGCTATAGAGTCATTCTCACTCCTTTTCTGGCCCAATGATTATTTAAGTATTTATACACAATGGAGCAGCTCCAACAGGAGAGATGAGAAATCCCAGACCCAGAACACCCCCTGGCCCAGTGGTTTGGACTCTTTCTTGAGTGGGAGGGGAGACCCAAATTCAGATCACTTCTCCACATCCCACAGAGTAGGCATTGACCATAGGTCTCTCAAATCCAGAGTGAGAGCTTTAATCACTGGGCTAAAAGTTATAAAGCAGCCACTAGGCATGTGCACTTTCCTCTTTCCTCAGTATTGCAAGAAACGGCTCTTGTGCCTAACTCCAAGCGAGAGTCATGCCTGAGAATGTGAAGCAGAGATAAGTGCCTCCCTCTGGCGCAGACCTAGGTGCCTAACTCCCTTTGAGGGATGGAGCTTTTGAACCCACCCCTCCACTTGCCATTTCCTACTGTCTATCTTAGATGGCTCCCCAGTCACCATGCTCACTTTTGCGGATCTCATATGGCCTGGTCTACACTGGGGGGGGATTGATCTTAGGCCTGGTCTACACTGGGGGGGGGTCGAACTAAGGTACGCGACTTCAGCTACGTGAATAGCGTAGCTGAAGTCGAACTACCTTAGTTCGAACTGCCTACCTGTCCAGACGCCGCGGGATCGAAGTCCGCGGCTCCCCCGTCGACTCCGCCACCGCCGTTCACGGTGGTGGAGTTCCAGAGTCGACGGGAGCACGTTCGGAGTTCGAACTATCGCGTCTAGATTAGACGCGATAGTTCGAACTCCGAGAAGTCTAACTCTACGCCTCGACCCGGCGGGTAAGTATAGACCTACCCTAAGATACGCAACTTCAGCTATGAGAATAGTGTAGCTGAAGTCAACGTATCTTAGAACAACTTAGAATCACTTACTTCACGTCCTCGCAGCGCGGGATCAATGGCCGTCGCTCCCCCATCGACTTTGCTTCTGCCTCTCACCGAGCTGGAGTTCAGCAGTCGATGGGAGAGCAATCGGGGATCGATTTATCACATCTATACTACACACGATAAATCAATTCCTGATAGATCAATTGCTACCCGCCAATCCAGCAGGTAGTGTAGACGTAGGTGCCTAAGGCCTGGTCTACACTGCGGGGGGTGGGAGGAACCACCTAAGATACACAACTTCAGCTACAAGAATAACGTAGCTGAAGTTGACATATCTTAGGGTATGTCTACACTACAAGAGTAGTTCAATTCAACTTAAGTCGAATTTGTGGAATCGACCTTACAAAGTCGAATTTGTGTATCCACACTAAGGACACTAATTCGACTTTGTGAGTCCACACTAATGGGGCAAGCGTCGACATTGGAAGCGGTGCACTGTGGGCAGCTATCCCACAGTTCCCGCAGTCCCCGCTGCCCATTGGAATTCTGGGTAGAGCCCCCAATGCCTGCTGGGGGAAAAAATGTGTCGAGGGTGGTCTTGGGTAACTGTCGTCATTCAACCGTCACTCCCGCCGGCGGGCAATCAGTTCGTGCACTTTTCTGGTGAGTGACAGCGCGGACGCCACAGCACTGCGAGCATGGAGCCCGCTGCGATCATCGCTGCATTTATGGCCGTTGTCAACTCCTCGCACCTTATCGTCCACCTCTTCCACAGTCAGCTGCTGAGAAATCGGGCGAGGAGGCTCCGGCAGCGCGGTGAGGACGTGAAGTGTCAGAGTGGCAGAGACCTCTCACAAAGCACGGTACGCCGCGCCGTGGAGATCATGGTGGCAATGGGTCACGTTCATGCTATGGGACGGCGATTCTGGGCCCGGGAAACAAGCACGGACTGGTGGGACCGCATAGTGCTGCAGGTCTGGGATGAATCACAGTTGCTGCGAAACTTTCGCATGCGTAAGGGCACTTTCCTTGAACTGTGTGACTTGTTGTCCCCTGCCCTGAAGTGCAAGGACACCCGGATGCGAGCAGCCCTGAGTGTGCAGAAGCGAGTGGCCATAGCCCTCTGGAAACTTGCAACGCCAGACAGCTACCGGTCAGTAGCGAACCACTTTGGCATGGGCAAATCTACCATGGGGGTTGCTGTGATGCAAGTAGCCCATGCAATCGTTGAGCTACTGCTCTCAAAGGTAGTGACCCTGGGAAACGTCCAGGTCATCATAGATGGCTTCGCCGCGATGGGATTCCCAAACTGCGGTGGGGCTATAGATGGAACTCACATCCCTATCCTGGGACCGGCCCACCAGGCCAGCCAGTATATTAACCGAAAGGGCTACTTTTCAATGGTGCTGCAAGCACTGGTGGACCATAGGGGACGTTTTACCAACATCAACGTCGGATGGCCGGGCAAGGTTCATGACACGCGTGTTTTTAGGAACTCTGGTCTGTTTAGACGCCTGCAGGAAGGTAGTTTCTTCCCGGACCACAAAATAACTGTTGGGGATGTGCAGATGCCTATAGTAATCCTCGGGGACCCAGCCTACCCGCTAATGCCCTGGCTCATGAAGCCCTATACAAGCGCCTTGGACAGTGACAAGGAACACTTCAACTACCGGCTGAGCAAGTGCAGAATGATGGTGGAGTGTGCTTTCGGACGTCTCAAGGGGAGATGGAGGAGCTTACTGACTCACTCGGATCTCAGCGAAACCAATATCCCCATTGTTATTGCAGCTTGCTGTGTGCTCCACAATCTCTGTGAGAGCAAGGGGGAGACCTTTATGGCAGGATGGGAGGTTGAGGCAAATTGCCTGGCTGCTGATTACGCTCAGCCAGACAGCCGTGCGATTAGAAGAGCCCAGCGGGAAGCGCTGTGCATCTGGGAGGCTTTGAAAGCTAGGTTCCTCAGTGAGCAGCGTGACCTGTGACTATTCAGTTTCTTTACAGAGAAGCTGAACCTGCCCCTGTTTCTTTACCCAGTTACTGTTGACTATCCTCTGCAGTTACATACCCCGTTCACCCTGTTTCCCCCCTTCCAACACACGTGTAAAAATAAAATCCATGTTTCATTGTTACTTAACTACGTTTTCTTTATTAATGACTTTGCATTAAAGGGTTGAAACTGGGATGCAGACTGTGCTGGGTAGGGTGTGTAGTGATGTAAAGACCACTTCTAAACTCGAGGAATGACAGGCTCCTGCTCCTAGAGCGGTCCGCAGTGCCGGACTGGTTGTTTCAATGGAGCCTGCCATCCCTCCTTTTTGGGACTCTGTGTGCGGGGGCTATGTGACCTTGTGGCGGGGGAGGACGGTTACAGATTCCCCTGCTGCATGGCTCTGTGGTCCAGGACAGGGACCGCTGCATAAGATCTGTAACCATCCTCCCCCGCTACAAAGTCACGTACCCCCCACCCACACAGAACATGGAAACCACCTCCCATACCGACCAGGGTGCCTACTGACTGCAGTGTGTGTGTTACCTGCTGCTGATCCTGCCCCTGTGTCTGTACCCTGGTAAAAGTGACTGTCCTATGCAATTACAAACCCCCTTCCCCCCCCCCCCTTCAAACACAGTCTTCTGTACAAAAACATGACGGAAACAGTAATTAACAGCAAAGTATTTTTAATAATCAACTAGACAGTTAGGGGATGAAATGGGATTGGGGCTTGGGTGAGTCAGGAAGGGAAGGACTTCTCAAAATTTAGGGAATGAGAGCTTTTGGGTAATTGAGCACTCTGCTGGGGTGGAGTGACAGTTTTCACGGCCCCTGGCGCCCCTCCTTCTTGTTATTTTGGGTGAGGGGGGTATGAGACTTTGTGACGGGGGAGGGCAGTTGCAGATACACTGCGGGGGGCTCTGTCCTCCTGCTTGCGGTCCTGCAGAACATCCACAAGGCGCCGGAGCGTGTCCGTTTGCTCCCTCATTAGTCCAAGCAGCGTTTGAGTCGCCTGCTTGTCTTCCTCACGCCACCTCTCCTCCCGTTCGCTGTGTGAGCACTGGTACTGAGAGAGGTTCTCCCTCCACTGGCTCTGCTGGGCCGCCTCGGCTCGGGAGCAGCCCGTAAGTTCAGCGAACATCTCGTCCCGTGTCTTTTTCTTTCACCGCCTAATCTTTGCCAGCCTCTGTGAGGGGGATGCTGGGGCAGGTCGGGAGACACTCGCAGCTGTGTGATGGGAAAAAGGGAGTGAATTCCTTGCAAAGATACATTTTTGCGAACAATGAACACAGTCTAGTCTGTCTCTGTGAACAAGACCATGCACAGCACCTATCTCATGCGCACTCAGGACAAGTTCGAATTTTCGGCCTTCGCTTTCATTGCCTGGGGTCTTGCACTAGAGATCAGACAAGCGGTTCAGGACAGCAGAATCCGTGGAACAGCCAGGCATGGTAAGCCGTAGACTGTAGGCTGCTTAAAACTTAATGGATAGCAGTGCCCTCCTGCTGCAGGCAATCCGGAAAGCATAAACTCTGCCCCTGTTCCACCCCCTCGTGGCTGTCCCCGGGAAAGATCCCTGTATGCTGCCCCGCTGCAGCCTCCACCACGTGGCTGTAAACCGACGCTTATTGTTATGCAAAGGAAAAGTGAAGCATTCCCAATACTAACATTACACTAATTCCCCTAATTAAATGCAGGAGTCGCCGAGCGAGATCACCCTGAGGAGGGTCACTGAGGCAGATAGAGAGCGCGTGCTGCGTGAAAGCCAGCACAAACCAGAGGCCTATGCTGCCATGCTCGTGGAGGCAATGCTCCCAGAATACCTGATGACAGCCTGGCGCGGAAAAGTGTGCTACCACGGAGCACCCAATAAGGCAGCTCTCCCCAGGAACCTCATGCGTAGGCTTTTCGATTACCTCCAGGAGAGCTTCGTGGAGATCTCCCAAGAGGATTTCTGTTCTATCTCCATATACATTGACCTTCTTTTCACATAGTTAACATTCCTGTTCTTTCAAAAATAAATGTTTACATGTTTATAGCACTTACCGACTGATCCTTCCCCTGATTCAGGGTCCGGGTTAACGGCCGGGGAGGGTTGGTAGGGGATCTCTGTGAGGGTGATGAAGAGATCCTGGCTGTCGGGGAAATCAGCATTGTAAGCGCTGTCGCCTGCCTCATCCTCCTCAAACCCTTCCTCATCTTCCCCGTCCACGAACATCGCCGAGGAACTGCCCGTCGACACTATCCCATTGTCAGAGTCCACGGTCACTGGTGGGGCAGTGGTGGCAGACCCACCGAGAATGGTATGCAGTGCCTCGTAGAAGCGGGATGTCTGGGGCTGGGCTCCGGAGCGTCCGTTGGCCGCTTTGATTTTTTGGTAGCCTTGTCTCAGGTCCTTGATTTTCACGCGGCACTGCGTTGTATCCCAGCTGTATCCTCTGTCTGCCATGGCTTTGGAGACCTTCTCGTAGGTCTTTGCATTCCGTTTTTTGGAGCGCAGCTCCGAAAGCACAGACTCATCGCCCCACACACCGATCAGATCCAAGACTTCCCGGTCAGTCCATGCTGGGGCCCTCTTTCTATTCTGAGATTGCATGGACTCCTCTGCTGGAGAGCTCTGCATCGCTGCCAGTGCTGCTGAGTTTGCCCCGATGTCCAACCACGAAATGAGATTCAAACTGGCCAGACAGGAAAAGGAATTCAAATTTCCCCGGGGCTTTTCCTGTGTGGCTGGTCAGAGCATCCGAGCTCGGACTGCTGTCCAGAGCGTCAACAGAGTGGTGCACTGTGGGATAGCTCCCGGAGCTACTAGCGTCGAATTCCATCCACACCTAGCCTAATTCGACATGGCCATGTCGAATTTAGCGCTACTCCCCTCGTCGGGGAGGAGTACAGAAATCAAACTAAAGAGACCTCTAGGTCGAACTAAATAGCTTAGTTTGTGGACGGGTGCAGGGTTAATGCGAATTAACGCTGCTAAATTCGACATAAACTCCTAGTGTAGACCAGGCCTTAGTTCGACTTACCTCATGTCCTCATGGCGCAGGGTCAATTGCCGCGGCTCCCCTGTCGACTTTGCTTCCACCTCTCGCTGAGCTGGAGTTCAGCAGTTAACGGGAGAGCAATTGGGGATCAATTTATCGTGTCTACACTACATGCGATAAATCGATTTCTGATAGATAGATCGCTACCCGCCGATCTGGCAGGTAGTGTAGATGTACCCTAACTGTCCCCATGCACAGTATAGGAGCATGGGCACCTAATTGCAATTGTGGCTTACAGTGGGTGGCAGGGCACCATAAAGTTAGGTGCTACACCACTCAGCGTTACAATACCTCAGTCCCTTTGTGGACTTCGCTCATTTCTCCTGTGCACATTTTAAATGCAGAAGTAGGTAACTATTTAAATTACTTGTTCCCAAATGAGCGTTCATCCAGTTTCCTGACATGACATAGTGAATTACTTTGGCATGATTGTGGCTTCAAAATATAGGCTTTGATTTACCACTTCATTACTCCAGTTTTATATGATTTTTACTTTGTTGAGTTGTGGCTGTATAAAACAGGATTAAAGCAGTTGTGAACAAGGACTATAATCTCACTGCAATTTAGCAATGAATGTCCTGTACTGTAATGACTGTCAAAAGAAAACAATTATTCAGACTTAATTTTGATATGGTTCACATGATTTTTTTTATTCTGTATTCATCATTAGTATATTTGAAGACTATTTTTCTTCTCACAGTTGTGGGAGTATGTGTACACTTATTTAGGGAGAGGTGAAGAATAAATACTATTTATTCACCTCTTATTTTTATACGTGAATAAGTGAATTCACTCTTATTTTTATGCACCTCTTTTTTAAAATCAAGTTTAAAGTCTCAACCCTTATCTTCCTAGTGCTCCATGTCCTGGGCCAGGATATGTAAAAGACTGCCTAAAGCTCTGGGATGAAAACCATGGTTGACAGCTAGGCTCCTCTGGTACAATTGAACTCTCTACAGTAAGAGTAAATCTGGACTGTGTAGGAGACAGAACTTTCACAGGGGCTGGTCTGAGACTATGGCCTGGTTTACACTGGGGGGGAAGACTGATCTAAGTTACGCAACTTCAGCTACGTGAATAATGTAGCTGAAGTCGACATACTTAGATCTACTCACCGCAGTGTCTTCACTGTGGTGAGTCGACTGCTGCCACTCCCCCGTTGACTCCGCCTGCGCCTGTCGCTCTGGTGGAGTACCGAAGTTGATGGGAGAGCGCTCGAGGGTCGATTTATTGCATCTAGACTAGAGTAGACTAGACGCAATAAATCGACCCCCGCTGGATCGATCGCTGCCCGCCAATCCGGTGGGTAGTATAGACATCCCTAAGGAATTAATATTTCCAGGAACTAAGGACCATTACAAACCTCACCACCAAGTGCAAGGCACATTTCTTTGACCCTGCCTTCTCTATCATAAACCTAGAGCAATGGCTATATTAATTAACAAAACATAACAAAAAACCTTATCAAAACAAGACACTCCACTGTAGTCCTTTACCCCATCCCAGAAGAGATGGAGAGAACAAACAACATGTCACACATTTAGTCACATTGCTTAATACTCTTCTGGAAGGCATTCAGATACTATGGTGATGAGTGTGGTATAAATACCTGAACAGACTAGAAAAAAATACCATGTCATACTTTTTTAATTTAAAAATGTGCTGTACAATATTTTGGATTAGTCACAGCCCAAGTTGGAAAATGAAACTAAAATTTTTCATACCTGACATTTGTCACAGAAAGCACATGCCTGTTGTCTAGCCCTCTAAATCTTCATTGTGCTCATCATAATTAGGTGTATTTGTGGTGGGAGCAGAAGTAATGGCTGTAATGGAGAAAGTCCATTGACCTCGATACTGCTGCCGCTTCACCTCATGTGGGTATTGTTGTTGCTGTCATACAGCTCCTCCTCAGTGGTTGACAGCTTCATGGAAATGTCCATATTGTGCAGAATTTCCTATCTGTAATGCTTAACAAAATGCAGACCACATTCTATGACTTTAGTGTGCAACCTCACACCAATGTATTGATGTTCCTCTGCAAAGCACACCAGACATTGTTTACCATTGCTTGAATGCCAGTGTGAAGGGATGGTATTTCTGAATGGACAGGCATTAATTCGGCACACGTTAAATATATGCTTAGTACTGAGTTTCTTTTACAAAAACAGCTCTGCTGTTAGGCACATCAGTGATTATTGTTGCATGTGGTTTATGTCTGATCTTTGCATTAGTTTCTATGCCCAGAATTAAATGTTTTCAAAGTTCTTGAATAAGTCTGTGCATATTTTCTCTTGTTATCTTCTTAATAAGATCAAAATTGAGGTCATGCTCATGCTCTTATTTTGAAGTCACAAGTGTTGCTGTTTCAGCCATGCAGTAAAAGGAGGTTTTGATGTAATTTTTGTATGTACCTTAATTCTTCTATAAAACAGCCAAATTCTGCAATCATCCAAAAAGTCCTGCTTCTATTAATTTGCAATGGGATCCTATAAGCTTTGGTAATATGGCAGATACTAAATCAGGTTTGTTTGACTGGAATGCAAGGAACACAACTGAGACATGGGATTCAGAGCAGACTCCCATACAGTAAGATATTCAGGCCCGATTCTCATTTACTGTACGGCACCTTTACCTTTTGTAGTTAATAAACTTGTTTTGTTTTGTCTAATACCAGTGTGCGGAAATCATAACTTGGGGCAGAAAGCTGTGAATATTCCGCTCCACATTGAGGGAGGGGGTGAATTTCATGATCTCTGTGCAGTGCAAGACGGTGTATATTTTTGGGCTTACAGATCTCTGTGCAGGGCAAGATGGTGTATATTTTTGGGCTTACCCTCAGGGGAAGTAGGTGCACTTGAGTAACTTGGAAGTTCCTTAGCTGAGCCTTCCCATGCAGAGCTGATCTCAGCATCTGCGTGAAGCTGCAGCCGGGTTTATCCCTACCTGTATGTGTGCTGGTAAAGTGCAGTCTGAAGCCTGAGGGAGGGCTTGGCAGGCTGCACAGCAATACAGTATAAAGGGAACCCAGACTGGTGGGCAGGCTCAATGGTACCCAGTTCCAAGAAGCATCCAGGGAGGGGGAGAAACCCATCAGAGTAGCCTGTATTACTCAGGAGACACAAGTTTCCTAAGCGCTGAAGGTTTCATGCCCAGGTATATTGCACTGCTGTAATCCAACCAAGAGTTGACAAAGGCATGGCTAACTGGGGCCAAGTCTTCAATAGCCAGGATAGGCTGCAGTGTCCTAGCCTAATGGAGATGGTGGAAAATGTTATCTCTGGCTGTTGCTATGTGAGACCTCAGTGTCAAAGAGAAATCCAAGAATACTCCTAGATTATGGACAGAATTGACCAATTGTTGATGACCAGTTTGAGTGGTCCTTAATGTTTCTTTGCTGTTATGTAAATGTGATGCTTTACTCAAACTCATTTTCATGACATCCAATTACTTTTATTCACGACTGAAGGATTTAAGGTAATGTTACACATTTAAAAACTGACTCAAGTACATAGAATTCGTATGCATCAGGTCTCGTTCTTCATTTCTTTTGCCCTATGTAATCATTTTCGCCTGTGTAATTTGGGTGCAAAATGTTATCATTCTGATCTATTAGATTGTTACATCCACATTGCACAAGGATTCAAAGCAGTGGAGAATCAGTGCTGTGATGTCTTTGTATTATAATGGACAAGGAAGATTTTTAATAGGTGTCACAAGCACTCCTGTTCTTTTAGCTCAGATTAGTTAGCTTAACACAATTGAAAAGCCTTGTTAAGATTCCAGCTAACTAGAGCTGGGTGGAGAAGGTTAATTCCAGCTCCCCAATGCCAGAGCCTTTCACTGAGGCGGGAAAAAGCTCTGGCAGAGGGGTGGCAGCAGTGAAAGGTGCCAGCAGCAGGGATTCCCCATTGCCTCCCTCTACCAGAGATTTTCCCCACTGCGGGAGCTTTTCCTCACTGTCTCCCTGCTGCCGGAGTCTTTCCCTGCAAGGGGGAAAGGCTCCAGCAGCTCTATGTGGTGGGGACAGGCTCTGGCAGCAAGGAGGCAGCAGGACCCTACACAGATAAAAATAGCAGTGTCGATAGGGGAGGCAGTGCCTGGGTGTGTAGAGAGTTGTGTAGAGTATATCCGTAAGGTTCTAGTGTGTCTTTACTCACCTTAGCAGTGCTCATCATCTACATTGCCATTTATACCCTTGCTAGAGGTGTATGTACTCGACACGCCACTGTAAGGAATATGCAGTGCAGACATACCCTCTAATGCTAATGCATTTGAAGCCATGTCAGCTGAAGGCTCCCTCCTAAATATAAAAGTACGGATTTAGCAGTTCAGTTTAGACACCTATGTTTGTAAATTTTGCCCTAGATCTATTATAATATGCTGAGAAATATCCTCTGGATATTAAGAGATTGATCCAATTTTCAATGAAGTCAACAGGAGTCTTTCCATTGTCTTCAGCAGGAGCTGGATTGGGCTCTATATATTCATGGCTGTTATTTTGTTTTCCTAAAAATACAAAATCCACAAACCTTTTTCCAAGAAAGAAAAACCAATTAATATAACAATAGCCATTGTTCATGGAGCAACAACTATGTTCTCTGCTTTGCTGCTGGGGGATGGTGGAATGAGTCTCAGTTAAGTACCAAACACTTTTCCAAGAGCTCTGCTGACAGCATTCATAATGCTTGTATAAAAACAAATATAAATACATCTGATTGCATCCCCTGGGAAGCCCAGGAAAAAATAAAAAGCTCTGCCAAATGGAAAAAGACAAAATTGGTGTGAAAAGTGAATTTGAGACTTCTAAGAGAACATTATGAACAACAGAGAATAAGATAAACTAAACCCTAATCCAAATAATATGATAACAGACAATACGTTCTCGCTTGTGTGTACTGTTGATTTGTTTAATCATGTTTTATTAGGTTCACGTTTTAAAAAATAGAAACAAGCACAATAGAGTACAAATGTCCTAAAATATGCATAAATATTAATAATTCTTACTCATCCTTCAAGGAAATGATTTTAATTGTTGTTTGTGTTTTCACACTTCAGTTAAATTAAAAGTAAAATTCACCTCTGTGATGAGGGCCAGCATAAGCCGTATACATCACTCACACTCTATTTTGAAGGTTAAGTGGCACTTAAGTGGTATATAGTGTTTCTGTAGGCATTCTACACAGGGATAAATTTCACCCCACTTGAATTGTGTATATTAGATGTTTTTTAGTAATTTTCTATTTAGAAATCTATATTCAGTATTGCCAACCCCGAGTATTTAAAAATCATGAGTCATGCACCAAAAATCTTGAGTTTGGCTTAAAAATCATGAATTTTGAAAACATAAATCTGTTCTTTCTATTTGTCTTCTAGTGTTGAAGACTTTAGGGTTCAAGTTTTAAAACTTTTCTCTGCAATTACAAGGGATGGAAACTTACTTTTAAAAAATTAAAGATGAGTTTCTCAGGTAACAAGAACACATGATAAAATTGCAAGAGTTCACAACACTATATATTGCAATGAAATTGTCATGAGTATTTATTTCAGTCATATTAACTGACCTCCTGAGGCTTATCAATACCATTAAGAAACACACAAAGATGAATATCAATAATAAATTAGACATGTTCATTGTATATGGATCTCTTGCCAAGTTGCTGGCAATAATAAAATTAATAAATTACTGACCTCTTCGTTATGGGTCTTTCTCCTCAGATCTGTACCATGCAGCTCTAAAAACTGGAGCAGGTTATACAAATGAATAGCTGTTAGCAGCTGTCTCTCTTAAAGCATGATTTGCCAATCTTCAAAAAGTGTGTGTTTCTGGATCTCTCTGTCTTCTCTATGGTGCTGGTGGACCTGAGGAACAATGATGACACAGAGAAGAAATTTATACCCAAACTCTTAAGTCCTTTACATATTTCACCTGACATGAAGGAGTCTGGAGAAATTTCTTAAAATGTGCTTCTCTGAAAAATGGTGTCAGGGAAGATACACCATAAGGGCCATATTTAATGAAAACCCTCCCCCATTTCACCACCATGCAATGCTCAGCATAAGCCAAAATCCTGATTTTTGTTTTCCCTCACTTTGTTCAGGCTTCAGCAACAACAAAAAATGTATGTATTTCTCAGCTAATTTCAGTCCCCACTAAGGCAATTCCTGGGAAATAGAGAACAAATAGCTTGTTTCAGTTTGCAGGGGGCTCATCTTAGCCCATCTTGGGCAGACTATATAAGAAGGTTAGCTGGGAATAATGCAAATCTTCACTGAAGGCTGTGGAAACATGGTTCTAAACATGCCCTTTACAACATTATTAGGTCATGGTAGGGTGCAGCTTTGTTCTGCTGAAATGAAAATATATCCTTTTGTAAGAGTTTAACGTTATAATTGTAATAAGATTATACTACTTAAATATTGACTAAGTAAGTTACTCTTCAAATAATGGAGTAAGGTGCTACCCTATATGAATCTGACCCTAAGAGATTAGGTCATTTTCTGTGTAATTTGAAGGAGAAAGCAAAATAGTGGAAGCTAAGCAAAAGAACTAGAAAGATAATACAATAGGTGTTCACAAGACAATCGGAATCAACATTCAATACCCTTCGCCTAGGTTCAGGGTTTAACAATAGAGATATTTGCAATAAGCAACTTATTCAATGCATTTAGCTCCCTTTTCTCTGTGTAAATTATTCACAGACCACAACAAGAGCTAGCTGGGAATTTTCCATCAAAATTTTTTTTGATGGAAAATGCTGCTTCTGCCAAAACAAAATTTTCCATAGGAAAATATCTATTTTGCCAACATTTTTCAATTTTCCATAGGAAAAAATCAGAATCATAGAATCATACAAATGTAGGACTGGAAGGGACCTCAAGAAGTCATTAAGTCCAGCACTCTGTGTTGAGGCAGGACCAAGTAAACCTAGACCATCACTGACAGGTGTTTGTCCAACTTGTTCTCAAAAACCTACTATAAAAGGAATTCCACAAACTCCCTTGGAAGCCTATTCCAGAGTGTCACTACCTTTATAGTTAGAAAGCTTTTTCTAGTATCTAACCTAAATCTCCCTTGCTGCAGATTAAGCCCATTACTTCTTGTCCTGCTTACAGAGGACATGGAGAACAATTGATCCCAGTACTCTTTAGAACAGCCCTTAACAAATTTGAAGACGATCAGATTCCCCTCACACCCCGTCTTCTTTTCTTAAGACTAAACATGTCCAGTTTTTAAATCTTCCCTCATGGGTCAGGTTTTCTTAAACATTTTATCATTTTGTTGCTCTTCTCTGGACTCTGTCCAGTTTGTCTACATCTTCTCTAAAGTGTGGTACCCAGACCTGGACACAGTACTCCAGACAAGACCTCACCAGTGCCGAATAGAGGGGAACAATTTCCTCTCATATCTTACATTCAACACTCCGAGAATTATAGTAGCCTTTTTTGCAACTGCATCACATTGTTGACTTAGATTCAGTTGTGATCCACTATAACCCCAGATCCTTTTCAGTAATACTATTACCTAGCCACTTATGCCTCATTTTGCAGTTGTGCATTTGATTTTTCCTTTGTAAGTAAAGTACTTTTCCCTTGTCTTTCTTAAATTTCATCTTGCAAATCTTCAGATTTGCAACCAATTCCTCCCTGTTGGTCAGAATCAAGTCTAAAATGGCTGTCCCCGAGGTTACTTCCTCCACTTTCTGAAACAAAAGGTTGTCATCAGGACATACCAAGAAATTATTGGAAATTTTATGTTTTGCCATGTTACTTTTTCAACAGATGTCTGGGTAGTTAAAGTCCCTCATTACAACCAGGTCTTGTTGTTTTGGATATTTATGTTATTTGTTCTATAAATGCCTTCTACCCCTCCTCTTCCTGATTTGGTGGTCAATAGTAGACACCTATCATGACATCATCCCTATTTTTTACTCCTTTTATCTTTATCCAGAGACTTTTAACTGTTCTGCTTTCCACATCCTTCTGGACCTCAGAACAAGTGTATATATTCTTAACATATAATGCAACATCTCCTTCCTTTTTATCCTGCCTGTCCATTCTGAACAAACTTTGCCCCTCTGTACCAATATTCCAGTCATGAGACTTATCTCACCAGCTCTCTGGGATGTCAATTAAATCATAATGTAGCTTATGGACTAATACTTCCAGTTCTTCCTGTTTATTCTCCATACTCCTTGCATTTTTATATAGACATCTAAGATGTTGGGCAGATTCCCCCACTGATTTCCATCTTGTTGTTTCTATGTCCCATTTGTAATTTTCTTAGTTCTCCACCTCAGCATCTACCCTGTGTAAAGGCTGATTTTTTATGCTTTCCTGTAGGCTTTTATCACTTAACTCCTTTGAACTTAGTTTAAAACCTTTCTCCCTAGGTTAGTTAGTCAGTGTGCAAAGATGCTCTTCCCCTTCTTGGGCAAGTGGACCCCATCTCTTCCCAATAGACCTTCTTCTTGGACCAGCATCCTATGGTCAAGGAAGCTGAAGCCTGCCCATCAACACTATCTGCGCAGCCATGCATTCATCTCTAGTAGGTGTGTAAAATGAAATAACTTCATTTCCATTTGGAACTACAGTTGAAACTGTTCAGGTGCCTCATGTACCCATTCTCCTCAAGTCTCCAAAGGCTGGGCTTATTGACTGAACTGTATCTTATTTCATGTACCTGGTCTCCCCTCTAGTTCAACTGATGTGGTGTATCATCTGTGTCATGTGACCATGGTGCATCATGGAAGAAGTACTCCATCCAGGGAACCCAGCTTATAGAGGAAAATGGAGGCATGAGGCATTTGAACCTCATCTCCCAATGGGCATCAAAAGGGAACACATTAATGTCAAACCCATGTGAAAGGAAATATTTCAGTTCAGGAATGTTCAAATGATATATTTCAAATAAATTATTTTTTGGAACTTCCCATTCTGCAAAATATTTCCATATTTAGCCATTGTGTCCCAATTCAGGACAAAAACAAACTTTGAAATATCAGCCTTTTCCATGGGATGGAAATTCTAATTTTCTACCAGCTGTAACTATAACTATTGCCTCTAGTCTTTGCTATTCCCAATTGGCTATTTATGTTGTGTAATCAGTCACCTACATCATATGATAGTGTTTCTGCCTCCCTGATTGGATGATTCATTGGATGACCCACATATAGCTTTCAAGAGGGGTGTGTAGTCACCCCTCATGTGCAGGGCCGGCTCCAGACCCCAGCGCGCCAAGCGCGCGCTTGGGGCGGCGTGTCGCGGGAGGGTGGCAGGCGGCTCCGGTGGACCTCCCGCAGACATGCCTACGGATGGTCCACCTGCAGGAGGTCCACCGGAGCCGCGGGACTGGCGGACCCTCCGCAGGCACGGGACTGGCGGACCCTCCCACGCGCATTTCCTAGAGCCGCCCCTGCTCATGTGAATGTACATATGAGTACACATGTTCACTGCAAATGAAGAAAAGGAGTTGTGTATACTGTCAAAGTGAATTGGAAGTTGTAATTAGCATAAGTATTCATTAATATCTTCTTTCTTTGTTTCTTTCTTTCTTTCTTTCTTTGTTTCTTTCTTTCTTTTATTTTTTTTTTGGCAGCATTTTCCCAAATCTTTTTTAAACTGACAACTGGAGGATTCTGTGCACAGATTGAGGTAATTAGAGCTGTGAAGGGAAAGGGGGAAACTCTTAAGAAGCTGAAACTGAAACAATGGTGTTTATGTTGTGCCTTGGTTTGACTCCAGGGAATTAAGAGCTAATTCTTTTCCTAATACTCATAGACTTAGATGGAACTGTATATGTGCCAGGAAGAAGGCGAGCCATTTCAATCTCCTGACTAGAGAAATGTATTGATTATACCAGACCAAAACCAGGTATGTTCCAAAGTAAACAGCAAACAGCTATTTTAATCTAGAGCTTTTTAAGTGTCACTGTTAATTCTTTTTCTCAATTTTCTTACAATTTATTGAAATTTCAGTTTATATTGAAGCATCCTTTGCTTATAATTATCAAAAAGTACCTGTGTGCTTCAGGTCCGAAATAAGCCATTGTCATTTCAGATTTGCGGCTATGGCACCAGCTCCTGGATTACATCAAAATCGTGGCTCTCATTTTTAAACAAGTACATTTCTAGAGCTTGGGATTGCAAAGAAAAGTAAGCTCAACCTGAAAGTAACCAAACAAGTGATAACTGCCTGAGTCTGCAGACTGTGTGGGACAACAGTTTGGAGAGGTTTAAATTGTCCCGTGCATCTTAAGAGGGTATTAACTCCAAGACTTGCTGCTCTGGGTCTGCACTGACCCAGCTAACAGCACCCCAGAGAGCTCTGCATTGGTAGGAGGGTGACAAGTGCAGTGGGTATGGCCCATCCACTCAGGCATGTTCATCCTGGATGCCACCCATCCTCTGCTGGTCACAAAGAATGTGTGGGGGCCCTGCTGTCACTCCAATAGGTGAGGAGAAGATCCCATGCTACTGCCCCCTGGAAGGAATAGGGGGCCCTGTGACAACCACTCCCAGGGTATGTCCAGACTACCCGCTGTATCGGCGCGTAGCGATCGATTTATCGGGGATCGATATATCGCGTCTCATCTAGACACGATATATCGATCCCCGAACGCACTCCCCGTTGACTCCAGAACTCCACCAGAGAGAGCGGCAGTAGCAGAGTTGAAGGGGGAGCCGCGGATGTCGATCCTGCGCCGTGAGGACGAGAGGTAAGTCGTAATAAGATACTTCGACTTCAGCTATGGTATTCCCGAAGCTGAAGTTGCTTATCTTATGTCGACACCCCCCCATAGTGTAGACCATGCCCAAATGGGGATTTGGGTCAACTGCGTGTGTACAGCATGGAGCCAATGACATCCCATACTATAGTGCACCTAGGGGATGGATTGCTCTAACCTGGCTCTGGTGTGCTCCCTGATGTTAAATTCCAAAGACAGCAGAAATAGGTGGAAGCCAGAGAAAAGCAGATTTCTCTCCTTATTTAAATTACATTGGGAATGGATTACAAATTTATATTGCTCCTTACCACAGTGTGTCATTTTTTTATTTCCACGTAAGTGCAGCATTCCTATGCAACTGGGCTAAGATGCTCTCTTCCCAAACCTTCAGTTTCTCTTGCAAGAAAGCCTGACTACATATAGCATTGTAGATGCAGGTCTAGATACTGGGCTCCCTTAAAGATACTTTTGTAAGGGTAAATTCTACCTCTTGGACCTGTTCAAATTATTTGAAAAGAATTAAAATAGAGGATACATGGGAACTGATAGGCATAATTTGCTTACAATTTCAAAGATTTGTGATAAAAAAAATTCTTACTGTGTAGGAACTAATGGAGGTGAAATTAAAAACACTTAAAATTTTCCCAATATATGTAACCCTGTTAAAATCAGTGGAACTACTAGTGTAATGCAAGCAGATTTGGCTGAAGAGTGACTAAAGTGAAGGCCCCTATTTATTAAGGTTCTACCACAGCTTGAACTGTATATTCACCATCTTGGACCTACAAGAGCAATACAGCACAATGGCTGCCCTTCTTCTGTATAACTAGGATGTTATGGTACTACCTCTTAGAAATAGGGTTTATTTTGCCAGCAAATGAAGAAGAAGCTAAAAGATTGTGGATTCACAGATCAACTTATTTTCACTGAACAAAAGCACTTTCCTTTTTATGGCAATAGTTTACCAGACAGGTTCCTGTAAGTTTAGGTATGTATTAAGAAAAAAATGTGTTGAGACAAATCTATAGCAAAAGGTTAAAAAGATATAAATGATCTTACAAGAGAGATTCTTCCTCACTGCCACAGAGATTTGCATGAGGTAAAGGAGTTGCTCTCTTTGAAGTGTTGCCAGCATAAATAGCTCAGAGTAAGAATTTTGGTTTTCATAACAAATACTGAAATGCAAGAGAACTATGCATTGATGAAAATACTGTATGGTTCACTGGGACTAGACAACTCAAGCAGATTTAGCTACAGTATAAATAAAATGTCTTCCAAACTTCTCTATTTTTTTCTTTTTTTTTTTTTTTTTGGTAAGTGGTGTCAGTTTTGTAAAATGATTCCCTGGTAATAACAATAGCACTGAAAGGCAGATGGTTCATCTTTAAAACCTGTCCAGTCTCTAGACTTCCTGAGATTTGGAATGCAGGCTCTCACCTGCAAAAACAACTTTGGAGCAGCAAGGTCCCAGCTTCTCACAGCAATGTTAATTAATGTTTCAATTAGGTCTATTTCATCTCTGATTTCTACCTGTGAAAGTCTTTCCATTGACTTAATTGGGTTTTGGATTAGACCCCTAAATATACAGTAATGCAGCCAATTTGAGGTTGGTCCTTTGTTCATACTGTCACACAGTAGTATCTTGACAATTGTAACTTCACTAATCTGCAATCCTAATAATTCTCAGAAAGTCCCCACTGATCTTGCTTTACTTTTCCCCTCACTTTTCATCAGTTAATGGCACAATGTTATATTGAATTTTCCATATCAAGAAGACTTCATTCTTTTCACACAATACACTGCAGCATATTTCTCAGTGTACTATGTGGTATAATTGTAAATAATGTAAAGTTTATTACACTCATCAAAATAAATGAACAAAGACTAATTTATGGTACTGTAATTGTCATTTTTTAAAATCATGTTTGTTCACTTAGAGCCCAGTTGTATTCCCATTGAAGCCGATGGCAAATATGCATGACTTCAGTGGGAGCAAGATATGTCGCCTAGTTGTTTGGCGCCAAACTATAACTGACCTTGTTGTGGGCGCACAAGGGACAGAGGAGCATGCAAGGGGCCTTTTCTCCTTCCTCACTCCGAACAATGGCCTGTTAAAATGAAGTCACTGACTTTGGAGAAATAAAGGGACTGTTCCAAGGGGACTGTTCCATGTGCTCCAAGGAACCATATCTCTCCAAAGGGCACGAGGGGACAATGTGTCTTGGGGGACAAATGATATATCCCCTGAGAGGGGGAGTTTAGTAGCAGGCACACACACTATGCCCCCTTCCGACCCCCCCCCCAATGCTGGGACGCTTCAGGAGGAATTCTGCCTTGTAGTCCAATCTATAATTTATGTATTAATTATATTGATTATTTAAGAATTATCACTTTGAGGACTGACAGATTTTTGTCCCAAGATCAGTAGAGCCCTGCACGGATACACAATTTATATCCATGGAGCTGCAGAGCTCTAGCAACAACAAGGAAACCAGCAGGGCCATAGCCAGAGACCGACCCAGAAACTGGAGCGGTGAAAGCAGCAGTATATCAGGCTACCGCTCACAGAAGTCTGTGCATAGTCCAGGCAGCTCCTCCGACGTAGCTGTGCCGGCCCCAAGCCCTGCCCACTGGGGCAGGAACCAGGCTCACCGGCATTTAGCAAAGACACAAACACTCTAACCCAGCAAGGTAAATAGAAATACTACATCTGAACATTCATATACTCACACCATCCCTTGCAGATAAACCTGAATTATTAGCCATTATCTTCCTCCTCACCATCATCTTTCTTCTCATCACCAGTGGCCATCATTCTGGCACCTCCCAAAGGCTACATCTCTCTCCCCTCCTGCACAGAGGCTGGGGTACAGCTTTCATAATATGTTATGCTGACACCCTATGTCTGATGCATATTCAGTAGGGGTCTTCCCCTTTCCTTATTTTATTTCCTCACCCTACTAATGCTGGGGTGTCATTCTCCTACAAGTTAGTATATTAATGATCTTAACTTATTGTCATGTACATCAGCTCGTTGCCATGGAACTGTTGGGATCAGGCATTTTCAGTTGCTCTATCCAAAAGCTGGGGTTCCTGTGGTTGGCTGATGTCATCAGGGACAAAATTCCCCTTCACAGTCTATTTCTAATTCCCCAAAAATTAGGGGTGACCATTAGGACATATATCTGTGCCAAAGTTCATAGGCTCAAGCATTATGCTAACTGCTGAAGCCAATGTCTTATAGGATACAGGCCTGTAGTTTCCTTGCATTACTGCTGGATATAATAAAGGCAGAATATAATGAAGGCAACACGGTGAGTATAAAAAAGGCAAGGTAGCCCTACGGGCTACAGCCTCAGGGGTACATGGCTCCACACTCCTTCACACAAAAGCCCATGCATTCATGACATAGTTAAACCCTAATTTATGCCACTGCATTTCCCAGTCAATAATGTGAATTAGCAAGATTCTCCTGTATATAACAATTAAAGGCCAAATTCTTTAACACTGCCTCCTGAGAAGTGTGTAAAGCCCCGGATGCAACAGAAATAGAATTATTTTGCATGTGTGTGTGTGTAGACAGGCTTTGGAAAGCCTACACAAAGAATTGCACTACATAGTTCATAGTCAAGACCTGCATCATCTCTCTGCTTAGGAATGGGTGGATGGGGAGCATAGAAAACAGATCTCTATGTTACAGCACAGTTTCCCTAACACAAAACTTTACACAGGCTTCATCTGTTATTCCTTCTCATAGCCTCCAACAGCGTCTCTGGAGTGGCTTCACAGCAGCTACTTAAGACTGGGGTTGAAGATTCATATATACACTGCTACCTCGATATAATGCCACCCAATATAACATGAATTTGGATATAACACAGTAAAGCAGCGCTCCGGGGGGGCAGGGCTGCACACTCCAATGGATCAAAGCAAGTTCAATATAACGTGGTTTCACCTATAACACGGTAAGATTTTTTGGCTCCCAAGGACAGCGTTATATCGAGGTAGAGGTGTATATACACAGCCTGCCTATTTTGATTATGTGCTCTATTCAAGGATTAAGCCTTAAAAGACAGTCATCCATGTACCATGATCTGGAAGAGGAGTCAGAGCGCCCACGTTCCCTGGGGACACTATTATTGATGGGAAAAACAACGAGGAGTCCTTGTGGCACCTTAGAGACTAACAAATTTATTTGGGCATAAGCTTTCATGGGCTAAAACCCACTTCATCAGATGCATGGAGTGAAAAACACAGTAAGCAGTATATAGATCACAGCACATGAAAAGCTGGGAATTGTCTTACTAGGGAATGCAGAGAGTTAGGCTGGAAGCAATTCTGCCACATGGACAAAGCAGTGCACAGGGTTTAATAGAGTTCCACTTGTTCAACTTAACCTGCATTCAGCTTCACACTTCGTGAATTAAACCATCCACAGTCAGCTCTTCTGCCATGGAGAATTATCTCCACATATTCTCTGCTCAGTATAATGCACCCCTATCTTCATTCTTTATTCTGATGCCCCAGAGCCAAAATTCCTACTCTAATACAGGATAAGGCCATTAGGGAAAATCTACAAATCCACAAAAAACAGAGAAGACAATTCAATTAACAGAACCTACTGAGGTTCTTGTTGTTTACATGTGGACCAGCACATCTACATGTAATGTGTTATGGTCCTGATCCTGCAATACTTACAGATGCCTAACTTTAAGCATGTGAGTTGTCCCATTGACTGTAACTCTATAAGCTCAGAATCTTCAAACACTTACCTGCTTAACTTTACTCATATGTATAGACTTCTAGGACACCTCAGACTAGTAAAGATAAGCAGGTGAGTAAATGTTTGCAGGTTCAGGCCTATACAGTTACAGTACTTGGTCAAATGTCTATTAAAAGTCTGCATAGAGCTAAATATGAAAGTCCGCTGCCAAATTCAAATACCAAAGAAAAACCCTCTGAAATCAGAGGCAACAAGTTTGCACATGTGCTTGTTTTCCTAAGAGTGCACCCTTTGTGATTTCATATTTCATGATGACCACTTTGCTGACAGCTCCTTCAGAAAGGTAAACAGATCATCCTGCACCAGAGCAAGGAAAAAAACTCTGTCTTTACATTTACTTGTTCTTGTTTGCAAAATCTTCAGCTGCTTACTCGGGTCTGAAGCATTTGAAGAGCCAGATGAAAGGGAGATTGATTGAAGACATTTGCACTACACAAAGTTCCTGCTATATATTTTAATCTCTTCCTTGATGGGCAGAAGGTCAGCAGAAGTAAAATGAGCTCTGACTAGGGTGGTCCCTCCCAGATGAACCTCTAATGGAGGATTCCTCTTATTTCCACTAAAGTGGTGGTCAAGAAAAAGGAGGTCAGGATTTGAATGAGCTAAAGGCCTTTTGTGTTCTAGCCTTTTGCAAATTGGTCTTTGTGCAGCTGCATTAAAAGTATAACAACAGAGTCACACGGAGTATCTAGTCCTTTGTTTTTGCTATCAGAATAATATTAACTTGAATTGCCCTATAGTCATCAACCTTGCTATAATAGTTAACAAATACACCCTATCCAAAATGATAGACCAGATAGACAGCTGGTCTAAACTGATGTAGCTCCATGGAGCTATAGAGCTCTGCAGATTTCCACCAACTGAAGATGAGTCCCAATGTTACTCTTTAGAACATGTATATTTTGAAATTAATTTTTGAAAGAAAAAAAAGCACAACAAAATGCAAACAACACACATAGAAATAAACCATCTTGTTTATCAGAAGAAATAATACCTTGGATAATGTAAAGGATGACATTTAATAAAATATAGAGATTCTGTTTGGGATTTGGATCCCACTCTGAGAACGTAGTACTTAGGCCATTCTCGACAGTCTGTCTTCCTGTAGGCTGCCTTCATTGCAAATGCACTGGGCTGAATCAGTCCCAAATTGCTGCATTGTTATTGTGGTACTGGGGCAAAAATATTTGGCAGGCATTTCAAAGTAAATGCTTCAGATGGAATGACAGCAGCTGAGGAGCAAAATGCCAAGATTAAGGAAAGTGTATGCTTTGCTATGTAGGGAAGTTTTTCAGGAGAACATACTAAAGAGAAGTTCAGTCAAGATTTAATGTAATTACTGGTAACGTACTGAGAATGGGAGAAGTGGAAGGGCAGTATTTTATGTATAATCTTTTAAGATATTATTTAAATATTAGAATATGTAAACAAGGAGAAAAAATAACCAGATGAATGCATATAAGGTATTTTAATAATAAAGAATACACATTCCATTTGGGAATTCTATGCTAGTAATATAAATTCCTCACAGAAAGAGTGTGGCAAGGTTCTGGATATATAGAAAACAGATATTTTGTATTATTATAGTGGCATGTTTGCCTCACCAAAGCTTGGGCAATTTCAACATTTCCATTAAAAGTTGCTATTTTCAGGGATCTTTTATAACTTGGACATTAAAATTGGCTCCAAGCTCTGACTTGGTAAATGACATCTCAGCCTGGGACTCATTTTTAAGACCAACAGTTTTAAAAAATTAGTTTGAACATCTTTAGTTATGGAAGAACAACAAAAGAGAAAGTTTTCTGGTTTCATAAAATTTAAAAATGGCTTTAGTTTACAAAGGTAATTTGTTAAGGAATTAGTCCAATTGCTCTAAACCCCTTTGGGATTCTAAAAAAGTAAATGGCTGAGACGCTAGATGTGAAAATGACTTTGCCATGTGCAGTAACTACTTTTCATGATTAGTATGAGCTTTTGATCTGTATCATGGACGTGCAAAATGAAACAGTCTGCCTGTTTATACCAGTGGGAGTGGTCATTACATTTTGTACAGATGTAAATGCACACAACACACATCCAGAAGCATGCATAATGATTGGAGAAGCTCCAAGGGGCATTCCAGACTGCCAAGAAAATATTGATATTTTCCATTGCTTCTTTCACCTCTTGGTCAGCACCCCTCAAGATTTGTTTCTTGGTCTTTCCCTTACTCCTGGTTGACATCAGCTGCTCTTTTGGCTTTGCCTACTATTTCTATGGTGACGATTTCCAAATTTAACTCTCTATCTAAGCTTTTCCTTCTCTGATCAGTCTCATATCTCCTCTTATTTTTCTGAGATCTCATCCCAGGTGATTTGCTGAGCACGCCAATTAAACCTTGGGAAAATGAAATTCCCTGTCTTCCGTCACCACCTATAACATCCTTTCCCCTGCCTTTCTCCATCCCCACTGAAAGTCCTACTACATTCTCTCTCACCTAGGCTCCCTGTTGTATTCAACTTCTCTCTCTGCTTTTTCTCCGCCCAAACTTCCACCCACATCTCAACTGTTGACAAGTCCTGTCAGATTTCCTTTTAGAATGTCTCTAAAACCTTTCCTTTCCTGTCTGAGGTCACTGTAAAAGTTTCTGTCCTTGTCTTGACACTCTCTCATCTTGGCTACTGCAGTCTCATCCTCTGTACCCTACCCTTGGCCACATATTGGCTTCCTTCAGTCTGTTCAAAATGCTGTTTCTAGTAATATAAATTCCTCACAGAAAGAGTGTGGCAAGGTTCTAGATATATAGAAAACAGATATTTTGTATTATTATAGTGGCATGTTCTCCTCTTCTGCTGCTCTAACTTTGTCATTCCTCCAGCCTGTTGGTATTACCTACAAGGCCATGCATAATTCCAGCCACCTACTTCTCAATTCTAATTTCTTCCTTTTCCTCAGCTGCTGCTGATACTTCAACCATACCATCCTCCTTCACCAGGGGTGAAAGTAACTCACAGGACTTACCGGTACAGCCGGAGTCCGGGGGGTGGTGTGTGGCCTCAACCGGAAGAGGCGGGGCCTCAAGATTTAAATCACTCAGGGGGGTTCCAGCTGCAGAGGTGGCTGGTAGCCCCCAGGGCAAACTGAAGGGCCCTGGGGAGCTCTGGGCCCTTTAAATGCTGGCCTGGCTGCCAAAGCTGCAGGTGGGATTTAAATGGCTCCACCGGGCTTCCCGCTGCAGCGGGGAGTCCAGAGGAGCCATTTAAATGCCGGCCCTGAGTCTGGGCCGGGAGCTGCGGGCCAGGGCCGGAGCTGCGGGCTGAGATTTAAAGGGCTCGGGGCTCCCTGCAGAGACCTTTAAATCCCCACCGCAGAAGCTGATGCGGTCCGGCACGGCGTACTGGCTCTTGCCGGTACGCCGTATCGGACCGTACCGGCTTACTTTCACCTCTGTCCTTCACCCTCTTTTTGTTCCTTCCACTCATTTTATGCCATGCTACCCCCTTTACTTGGAAATTCCTCACTATCCCTATGAGCTATGTGAAAACACTCATCATTCGAATCCCTCCTTAAAATACCCTTCTTCAAGAAAATCCATGGAAAAAACGGTTTGCAAGTGAGGTGGAGATTAGGCTGGGGTGGAATCTACCCTGCTTTGGGATTTGATCCAGTTCTGGGAAACTGAGGCCTGACCCTGATGCTGGGTGATTGGTGGGAGTTGAGGGAGCTCATAACTTACAGGATTGAGCTCTATATGTATTAAATATGGGAAACACATTTCCCATGTTCTTTGCAGCACATAGTACAAACAAGTAGCACCAAGACAGTACCCGTCCCACAGAGCTCACAATCTGGGGTTTAAACAACATGCAACTGGTGAATAAACTAACAAATGGGAACACACAGAGAGGGAAGATTTGATAACAGTAAAGAGGTATTTTTACAGAAGGTTATTTTTTAAGCACTGCTATAACTTCAACACAGGCATTACAATATTATGAAAGAAAAATATCTCCAGAGCTCCGATTTTGGAGGTCAAGCACTGTCTGACTTTTTATACAACTGGGCTGTGAATTCCTGAAAACAGGTTGATAATACAAAGACATTCACTTCATGCTTTTCTGATCCATTATCTCTGCAGTTAGTTGTAGCATTGTGCATTTATTGGGAAAGTTGAAGACAGACATACAGGTCCTATCCCAACAACTTCACTATTCAATTATTTTCTTCACAGGTAATACAAAGTGTGAAAATCCAGGAATTAACTACGTTTTAGAAAGAAGTTCACCTTTTGGATTTCCTTTGGTTCTCCAAAATGTACTGCATTTCCCGGTCATGTGCTCCACACTTGAGCTAAAAAAACTTTCCTTCATCTCACAAGTGATCTCAGAAGGTGCACTTCTAAGTCAAACTGCTTTAAATTTATCAACCATGGCCAGAAAATGGCAGAATAGATGTGTGCACTTTTTTGGTATCCTTTTCTTTCATGGTATAGTAAGTCTATAAAGTAGGCTGCATAGTGTGTGATACCTTCAGTCTGAAAAAGGCCCTCTCTAAAGGTGTTGGTTGATATGTCTTGATATCAGTTTTTCTATAAGCCACAATGTGTGTTAAACCTATTGGGCAATTGATAAAAGTATTGTAGTTTGAATGGGTATCTGTTTAAATTGTCTATCTGGTAAAATTGTTAAAAAACAATCCAGGTAGTGACCCCTACTTCAATAAATAACTATTCAATTAAGAGTGATCATATCTGATGGGACTGAAAAAACTTGTAACCTCCCCCTATGCAAAATGATTGCCAAACTTTTCCTGGGCCTGAAAAGACAGATGGGATAAAGGTGCCATAAGAACAGTAAGAATATCAGGATTTAAGATAAGATGGGTAAAGCTGAAAAAAAAGTCATTATATTAACTTGAAACTATTGCTTCTAACTCAAATGATGTGAAAAATTCTACATCCCCCTGGGTAACAGCTAAAATAGATGAAGGGATGTTGGTTTCCTATATGTATTTTTAAAGTGCATGTCTGGATGAATATATCTAGACAAGTAGCATTAAGCTGCATATACCACGTCTCATAGGATTTAACTACACTTGTTCAGAAGGAACTCCTTGCATATCCTAGGCTATGCAGAGTAAGAACTTGGTCAACCTCAAAAAGCAGGACAGCAACCTGGCTTTGACTACCTGGATTTTACAGGTTAAAATGACTTTGTACATTAAACACATGTAAAGCCTGATTCTCATTTACACTAAGGCCCCCTAGCCCTGATCTATTAGTATATGCGGGCTTTGAGGTGGGTGGAAACCCTATAAACACTTTAAGGCCCCATTATGCTGCCAGAGCAGTACTAAGAAGTCTTAATATTAATGAGAACCTGTAGGCTTTATTTCACATATAAGGATACTCTGTGCATCACAACAAAATCCTGCCTAAAGAAAGTCGGAATACAATGCAAAATGAGTAATGTGCCACTAACTCCAGGGTCCTAGTCTTAAACTGCAAATGTTGTTAACGTCTTGTATAAGCTATTTCTGCCCACGACCAATAAATGCCTTTTGTTGATTTCTAAAATATCCAGTTTACCTTCAAGACAAGTACAAAAATAGTCCCAACTAATCATGATACCTGATCTGTTGGGTACCAAAAAACCTCATTTATTATCAAAACTGGAAAGAAAGAGGAAAGAAAAAGATGATGAGCTGTACCTCTGGAGAAAATGACCATCCAGTTATCCATCAGCAGCTAGTCATTCATTAGTAATATGAATTGGTCCCCAGTGGTGGTTACAGTAGTAGTAAAGTATGATATCTTAATGTATATTCAACATGGCAAAGTGTCCATGTGGGTGGGTAAATGCAGACAGTGGGCAGACCATGGTATTTGTAGTCCTACGCCACTTAAGACTGAATGTTGGCATCATTGTCTGATACCATGTTTTCTAGCTGTGTTGTCTTTCTACTAGATTTTCCTTGTGACTTACTGCAAGTCCAAATCCTCTCCTCAGCACCCTAGCGCAACTAACCAGTCTAATGCTGTGTGCTGCAGATGGATCCTTAGTTACAAATGTTATTATGTGACTCCTGGCCATAATGTTAAGCAACTGTATCTACTGCATCCTTTGGAATGGGCAGATCAGCAAAGCATGCTCCCTCAATGATCCATGCTGGCTCCTTTATTATTCAACATTTACGTTAGTGACTTACCTGATACAATTTTGTCTAAGTTCATTTATGCTGACAACATTGTTCTTGCAGCACCTGGCAAAGACCTCACCACCATCGGTGACACCCTCTCCACTGATAGTGGTGGAATTCATTCAGTACTGGAAACTGCCCCCAATCACCTCCAAAACCTTAGTAACAGCCTTTCACCTAAACAACAAAGCTGCTAAGGAACTACTCAATCTCACCTTTTGTGCTCAACGGGTCCAAAATGAACCCTATCTGAAGGTCATGGGTGTAACCTTGCATAGAAGTTTGACCTTCAAAACTGATCTGGAAAAGACATGCAAAAAAGATACAAACGAGAAGTAGCCTTGTCCAAAAATTGCAGGCACAACATGGGGTGTCAGTGTGTACACACTTCCAACAGTAAGTGGTATACTCAATCACTGAATATTGTGCACCGGTCTGGTCGGGCTGCTCACATACCAAATTTCTGGATGCACATCTTAATGTCACACAGATAATCATAACTGGAACATTAAAACACCTGTTGAATGGTTACCTACTTTGGCACATAGACCTCCACCCAAAATCCAGAGAGAGACACACACACACAGTTTGTGAGTACAATATAATCATGACCACTTACCAATTCATAATCCAGAATCTTCTGAAGATATGCCTGAAATCTCATAACCCTTTTTGGGATTGGGCTAAAGCTTTTAAAGCATCCACATTCAATCCTGAGGCACACTGGAAAGAATTCTGGGATAATGCTAATGTCCTAAAACAACACATGATTGCTGACCCCACAAAAGAACTTCTAGGTTTCAACCTACCCTGGAAACAATGGTCCTCACTGAACCATTTCAGAACATCTCATGGCAGATGCAGTCATCTTTTACACCCCTGGAAGATGAGAGACAATGCACAATGTGACTGTGGACATTAGTCGCAAACTATGACCATATTGTAAACCAGTGCCCTCTTTGATAGTTTGCCATTGGCATTTCAGATGTACAATGAGCCTTTTCCAAAGCCACTCATTGGCTCACTGACCTGGATTTGGTTATTTGAATGTTGCTAATCAACTCTTGCCATACAGAAGAAACCAGTCTTTGATAGACTATCCCCAACTGATATTGATCAAAGAAGCAACAGCAACAGAGAGGCTAGCCAATATTTTCATAATACAATAATAAAGAGATACTGAACTTTTTTTGGGTGCACATCAAGATTTTTAGATTGATGTCTTTAAGGACAGAAGGAGCTATTATGCGCATCAAGTCTGAACTCCTACATAACATTCTAGATAGAACTTCACCCAGCAATTTCTGCATCAAGCCTAAAGACCTGGGATTGAGCTAGACCATATATTTTATGGATCTAGAGGGCAAATATTGACCTTAAGGGACAACAAATCATAAAGCTTATTGAAATGTACTATCTTTATCTGCCATTCTGTCTAAATTGTTGAAAATCAGAAGAAACACCTTGGTCATGGTTGGCCGATAACAGCATTGGTCTAAGAGATATATTTTTATCTTCCTCTTATTATTATTATTTGTATTGTCATAGCAACACCTAGGAGCCCTAATCATGGACTAGGAGCCCATTGTGCTAGGTGCTGCACAAGCCCAGAACAAAAGTTGGTCCTTGACCCACAGAGTTTACAATCTATGTATCCTGAGGGATAATAATGCTTTCAACGAGTCATGAGCTAGCATTTTCCTCTTATCTGCTACACTAACCAATATGTCTTCCCTTCTATGTTTATATCATGTTCAGGCTAGAAAATATGGGAACTATGTCAGTCCAGCCTGTGACGTATTGCGTTAAGCAGAAAAGCCACTTTGCACTCTACATGGATAACTTTCCAAATAAAACCAGACAAAATCCTTCTGTTTCTTCATTACTTTGTATTCACAATGGCTTTATCCTGCAGTCTTTACTCAGGCAAAACTCCTATTGTCATCAAGAGGAGTTTTGTCTGAGTGAAGACTGCAAGATCAGGCCCCAAAAGTGTCAACTTTGGGGAAATGTTAGTGAATGAAGATATATGAAAATACTAATCCCTGACCATTTCACACAGAGATTACAGAGAATGCTCCTCAATACTTCACTGGCTCTTGTATGTTATTACAGACACAAGTCTTACCTTAGGATTGTTAATGTTCTCTTCCATGGCTTAGTCTTGGAAGCCCCTATATTCAACGCACTCCTGTCTGTGATACTCTGGCTGAATATATGCTGAGGTTGGAACTGTATTTCATGAAGAAAAACTACTGTGTCCAAGGACCACGCACAGCAATGGTACACTACAAATACAGTAAGGTATAAATTAAGGCCCTGATGCTTCAGTGGGCCCCATATGGTGGATCCCTGTACCCACACGTAGCCCATTGTGCTTCATCGGGGTTCTTGGAGGGCACCTGGAGCTCATTGCAGTATTAGCCTTACATCTCTCTCCTTAGGCCTTTGGATAGAGGAACCCTCTTTCCTTATTTCTAAGCTTCCTGGCTTTTCCTGACATAGCTTTAGCACTGTCCCTTTGACATAGGTTTAACACAGTTTGGGAATTTAATATTACTATTAAAATGAATGCTAGAATTACTGCTTCGTGTGGCATTTACTATCCTGAGTGAAGCTGAAATTTGTTGGACTGAGCTGGAGTTTTTCCCAGCTTGCAAAGCAACATTTTCATTAGAAATGATAGAGCTCAGCTAATCCCAGCCATAAAGTGGTTGCTATTGAATGCCATGGTAGCTTTTGAAACAAGAAAAACTATCACTGTGTTCACTGTGAAAGATTAAGAGACTGTCAAGTTAAAAAAATTATTGGCTCTGCTTAACACTTGCTAAGCACAGTATAGACTGTTTTATCCATTTGTACTCGCTCACTTGTCTCCTTCATGTGTCTTATATAACAATTTCCAAAGTCAGAAACAAAGAAAATAAAAAGGCATCAGCTAAGATAAAATGGCACAAGATTAAAAAAATTTAGCAGCTGTAGAACCTGGCCTGAAAGAACAAAGCAGATTAAAAACCTTAATATTTTACGGTGTTAGAATGCCACATATTAAATATAGATTTTGCTCCTGATTATATTGTTACACATTCCATTGTTCCCATGCCATTGGCCTTCAGGACTTTATTACTTAGCAATTCCAAGATCTGACACAGTTAGACTAAAATGCATCTGATCTTAATGAATGGCATGAGATGAAAAATGAAACATATCAGTTGATTTCAGGAGAAAAAATACCATTTTAATTTTCCTGCAAGTCTATTGATTGGTGACAGATGTTACTTTTCCCATTTAATTATTCTTGATTCATTTTCCAAATACAAATATAGATAAATGTCAAAGTATTTTAAATCATCCAGATGAAGAGTTCATATAAACAATATTTCTTTATTCTTCTTTAGAGATCTTCCATATTCAGTAAGTTTCAGTCAGGATGGTCTTCATCAAGGCATACAGTACCTTACAGTTGTACATTACATAGCTAGAACAGTGTATATGAGTGGAAGCCACACCTCCTTGAGCTGTGATGATGTCAGGCTACTAAACAACTGGTTGGTAATTAGACAGAAAACCTCCAAAGAAAACTCAGCGTACTGCAGGAAGATGCATTGATAATGCAGTAGGAGGCGCTCTTAGTGAGCACTGAACCAGTGCCCCGGCATGGAGTGAGGTGCATAAAACTTAAGTCTCATGACCACTTACTATTTCTTTTAGCACCATATATGTGGCTGGCAGCTAAAAGAAAATTTTAAAAGTGCAAGCCCTTTCTCCAAGGAACTATCAAATTAAATTAAACATACCAGGCTTGATTGAGTCTTTACTCAGTCCTCCTCCCTGTTGTGCCCAGGTGGCTGGTTAGCTGATGCAGGAATCTACACAACAAGAATTCTCCACTAGCTATCTCTGGCCTCTTCGATTTAGTGGAATGGAGAATATGTCTTGCAAGCTTCTAGATAGTAAGCTGTAGAGTATACCAATGCGGTACTACAACTGCTAATAATAATAATAATTAATAATAAAACTAACTGTGTTCTGCATGAAAAAAGTCTCTTATTTGTATTTATAATTATTCACATGCATTATCTATATAGGGAAATATATGTTAGAATGTTCCCTAGTAAATTAAAGTTTTTGATGTTGGTAATCTACAGCTGGGATATATAATGGCAAGGCTTCTTTTGTTTCACCTGTAATTTAACTGAACATGAGGAAAAGTGCAGCTATACATACCAGACCTATGTAAAAGACATGATTGGTGTTTTAGTAGAACATGATATAGATAATTGTTGTGACAACTCCATATGTAGATGGTATAACAGTGAAAATCAAGAGACAATTCATGTAAAATAAAATGTAAGAGAAATAGCTCACTTGGATTTATTTTTCTTTGTTCAGGAGACTTGGCAAAGTTTCTTGGTTGGCTATAACCAGACTTCTGGTGCATATCAGGCATTTGTGGGACTCCCTACACAGACTGATCCAAGTCGGGATGAAGATAATTGGATATAGGGATTCAATATAGTGTAGATAGTGTAAGCTGACAGGCTGAAAATTATCCTTATGGCCATCGTTTTGTAGTTAACAGTGCCAACAAAGTCAGTCTTTGTGCAATCGTTTATATAACTCATTCCCAGTCTAGCCATTCCTTTATTTTTGTTCTCCCCAGAAAAAGGAATATTTTTGACTCAATTTTTTCCAATTTAAGAAATTTAAAACAACCTGTTTGACTGAATGGCTGATATTCCACAATGACCTGTGCTTGGTTCACTGAATAGATTAGACTAGACAGCCATTGTGATCCAGGTTGTCAGAGGCTGCTTATGCCACAGGACAGCATTCCAGGCTCAAGAGAGAGGAAGGAAATCTGTCCCATAAATAAGTAAAGCAATGGATCAAGTACATGGAGATATTAGCTTTGAGGAGGCAGCAATTTTGTTAGTGGCACTTATTGTCTCTAGTGAGACAAAAGCACTAAACAGTGACCACAAACATAAACATGAACAAAACAATATTGAGAGATTCTAAATTAGCATAACGTATGAGGCTGAGTCTCCTTCTAGAGACGCTTTCTTTCCCGACAAACTTACAATTGAGGTGAGGCCCCTTCACCCTTTACACAACCACACTGGGGGTCTCTACTTCATGGGTTTGAGCATGGGGAAGAGAACAGGGACTGGGTGCCTTTTACAGTCAATGGGACTACTCACCTACTTCAGTGATCTGCTGGATTAGGGCCAGAATTCTCAGCGCCTTGCAAGATTCAGCATGTATATATTAGTAGCAATATGGGGCCAGATTGTGACCCCCTCACTCTCACTGCAAGGAATGAGTTGCAGGAGCCAAGGCATCTTCAGTAGGAGATAGATGCCTCTTGCTGTTTTGTAAATTTGAAAAAATAAATGGATCCATAAATGAGCTAAAATATTGTTTTGTCCTAAGACTTACCTGCTATTTTGCATATCTTGTTCTTGAGAAGCCTTTGAAGGTTAGCTAGGCCATTGCAACTGGGATTTCTCTTCAGTGGGACTACCCGCATAAGTAACTGCCTAGCAATGAGGGGAAAGGGCTCAAACGGTCTGGCCCTATAAACACTACGATGAAACACTGCACTATTAATGCTCCAGGAACAACTTTTAACTAAGTTTATTTCTTCATTTACTATTTACAGGCCTGCAATCCACCTGATAAATCCTACTAGGGCCCAATTAGATTTCCTAAAGCAGTTATAGAATTTGCTTCTGCTTCTTTGATATAATTTCAAATAACCCTTTCAGGCTGCTCCCATGGAGTTTCCTTTGATGAACTACCTCTTAAATCATAGTGCAGTTTCTGTCTGTTCTAACTAAATCACTTAATGATGATTCATTATAATTGTATTATGGACCAAAGGATTGGATGAAGATTTTGAAGGGGTTGATTGGAGAGGTGTTTCATTGTAGAGATCTGAGTATATCCTGTGGTAATGTTCTAACATAAAACATTACTACATACCCATAAAATCCAAGTGTTTGGAAGAGACCATTTCTCTTTGGGACAGCAACTACAGACATTTATTTAGCTGTTCTGGGAAAATATCAACAGCAAAGAAAAATGACTGATCCTTTGGCATTTCCAGAAATGGTTTTGCCCTGTGCACTATATTTCTATCTCTGAACGAAGTGACCATGTTAGGGCTTCAAATCCTCTCTTATTTTCGTTAAGGAAGACTTATTTTTCCAGGTTTCCGCTTGCTGTTGTGCAGAGACGAGTGGTGAAGTACAAGGGAAATTAACTGTTCAGGACTCAGCCCTGCATACTTGCCCTGGAGTCCTTACTC
The DNA here is from genome assembly GCF_020497125.1 of Mauremys mutica. Lineage (NCBI taxonomy): Eukaryota > Metazoa > Chordata > Testudines > Geoemydidae > Mauremys > Mauremys mutica. The sequence goes on from NC_059072.1 coordinate 323,170,262, forward strand.
AAGCAAAATACCCATCTAAGTCAGAATTTGTTCCCCAAAACTAAAAAGAATGGAAAAAAGTCAATGCAGCTTCTTCAGAAAAAGATATCCATGGAAGTTTTGTTTGGCAAGTGCTCGTTTGTGTCATTTAGCTACAGCCCAGAGCCAGGGAGTATGCAGAACCATGCCAGTCATAGAGGAAGAATTAACCTGAGTTCTCTCTGGAGAATTGCTTCGTTAGCTCCTTGGTACACAGGGGAACCATGCCCACTGCTAAAACCCTTCAGGCAGTTCCATGCCAAAGGTGTTCCAGGCCCATTTTGAAGACTCAAATCCAGACCCTTCCCCTGCAAAAAACCCAGTACTCACCACTAAGTGATTTTACAAAGCGATCTTTCTAGCCATTTCAGCCCGTGAAGCAGTAGCTTCCTTACATGCAATGAATCCAAAAGACCACAATTCCAAGAAAGTGTGTCGAAGGCCACCAAGTAAATCATGAGCCATTTGAATGTCAAGATATGGACTAAGAACATAAGAACGGCCGTACTGGGTCAGACCAAAGGTCCATCTAGCCCAGTATCCTGTCTACTGACAGTGGCCAATGCCAAGTTCCCCAGAGGGAGTGAACCTAACAGGTAATGATCAAGTGATCTCTCTCTTGCCATCCATCTCCACCCTCTGACAAACAGAGTCTAGGGACACCATTCCTTACCCATCCTAGCTAATAGCCATTAATGGACTTAACCTCCATGAATTTATCCAGTTCCCTTTTAAACGCTGTTATAGTCCTAGCCTTCACAACCTCCTCACGCAAGAAGTTCCACAAGTTGACTGTGCGCTTTGTGAAGAAGAACGTCCTTTTATTTGTTTTAAACCTGCTGCCCATTAATTTCATTTGGTGACCCCTAGTTCTTGTATTATGTGAATAAGTAAATAACTTTTCTTTATCCACTTTCTCCACATCACTCATAATTTTATATACCTCTATCATATTCCCCCTTAGTCTCCTCTTTTCCAAGCTGAAAAGTACTAGCCTCTTTAATCTCTCCTCATATGGGACCCATTCCAAACCCCTAATCGTTTTAGCTGCCCTTCGCTGAACCTTTTCTAGTGCCAGTATATCTTTTTTGAAATGAGGAGACTACATCTTTATGCAGTATTGAAGATGTGGGCGTACCATCAATTTATATAAGGGCAATAATATATTCTCCTTATTCTCTATCCCCTTTTTAATGATTCCTAACATCCTGTTTGCTTTTTTGACTGCCTCTGCACAGTGTGTGGACGTCTTCAGAGAACTATCCATGATGACTCCAATATCTTTTTCCTGATTCATTGTAGCTAAATTAGCCCCCATCATATTGTATGTATAGTTGGGGTTATTTTTTCCAATGTGCATTACTTTACATTTATCCACATTAAATTTAATTTGCCATTTTGTTGCCAAATCACTTAGAGTAATGAGATCTTTTTGAAGTTCTTCACAATCTGCTTTGGTCTTAACTATCTTGAGCAGTGTAGTAACATCTGCAAACTTTGCCACCTCACTGTTTACCCCTTTCTCCAGATCATTTATGAATAAGTTGAATAGGATTGGTCCTAGGACTGACCCTTGGGGAACACCACTAGTTACCCCTATCCATTCTGAGAATTTACTATTTATTCCTACCCTTTGTTCCCTGTCTTTTAACCAGTTCTCAATCCATGAAAGGACCTTCCTTCTTATCCCATGACAACTTAATTTACATAAGAGCCTTTGGTGAGGGACCTTGTCAAAGGCTTTCTGGAAATCTAAGTACACTATGTTCACCGGATCCCCCTTGTCCATGTTTGTTGACCCCTTCAAAGAACTCTAATAGATTAGTAAGACACGACTTCCCTTTACAGAAACCATGTTGACTTTTGCCCAACAATTTATGTTCTTCTAGGTGTCTGACAATTTTATTCTTTACTATTGTTTTGACTAATTTGCCCGGTACCGACGTTAGACTTACCGGTCTGTAATTGCCAGAATCACCTCTAGAGCCCTTTTTAAATATTGGCATTACATTAGTTATCTTCCAGTCATTGGGTACAGAGGCCGATTTAAAGGACAGGTTACAAACTCTAGTTAATAGTTCAGCAACTTCACATTTGAGTTCTTTCAGAACTCTTGGGTGAATGCCATCCAGTCCTGGTGACTTGTTAATCTTAAATTTATCAATTAATTCCAAAACCTCCTCTAGTGACACCTCAATCTCTGACAGTTACTCAGATTTGTCACCTACAAAAGCCAGCTCAGGTTTGGGAATCTCCCTAACATCCTCAGCCATGAAGACTGAAGCAAAGAATCCATTTAGTTTCTCCGCAATGACTTTATCATCGTTAAGTGCTCCTTTTGTATCTCGATCATCGAGGGGCCCCACTGGTTGTTTAGCAGGCTTCCTGCTTCTGATGTACTTAAAAAACATTTTGTTATTGCCTTTGGAGTTTTTGGCTAGCCGTTCTTCAAACTCCTCTTTGGCTTTTCTTATTACATTTTTACACTTAATTTGGCAGTGTTTATGCTCCTTTCTATTTACCTCACTAGGATTTGACTACCACTTTTTAAAGGAAGTCTTTTTCTCTCTCACTGCTTCTTTTACATGGTTATTAAGCCACAGTGGCTCTTTTTTAGTTCTTTCACTGTGTTTCTTAATTTGGGGTATACATTTAAGTTGGGCCTCTATTATGGTGTCTTTAAAAAGCGTCCATGCAGCTTGCAGGGATTTCACTTTAGTCACTGTACCTTTTAATTTCTATTTAACTAACCCCCTCATTTTTGCGTAGTTCCCCTTTTTGAAATTAAATGCCACAGTGTTGGGCTGTTGAGATGTTCTTCTCACCACATGGGATGTTAAATGTTATTATACTATGGTCACTATTTCCAAGCGGTCCTGTTATAGTTACCTCTTGGACCAGCTCCTGCGCTCCACTCAGGACTAAATCTAGAGTTGCCTCTCCACTTGTGGGTTCCCGTACCAGCTGTTCCAAGAAGCAGTCATTTAAAGTATCAAGAAATTTTGTCTCTGCATTTTGTCCCGAGGTGACATATTCCCAGTCAATATGGGGATAATTGAAATCCTCTACTACTATTGAATTCTTAATTTTGATTGCCTCTCTAATTTCCCTTAGCATTTCATCATCACTATCACTGTACTGGTCAGGTGGTCGATAATAGATCCCTAATGTTATATTCTTATTAGAGCATGAAATTACTATCCATAGAGATTCTATGGAACATGTGGATTCACTTAAGATTTTTACTTCATTTGATTCTACATTTTCTTTCACATATAATGCCACTCCCCTCCCCCCCCGACCCCTGCATGACCTGTTCTGTCCTTCCTATATATTTTGTACCCCAGAATGATTGTGGCCCATTGATTGCCCTCAGTCCACCAGCTTTCTGTGATGCCTATTATAGCAATATCCTCCTTTATCATGAGGCACTCTAGTTCACCCATCTTATTATTTAGACTTCTAGCATTTGTGTACAAGCACTTTAAAAACTTGTCACTGTTTATTTGTCTGCTCTTTTCTGATGTGTCCGATTCTTTATGTGAATGTTTCTCATCTGATCTGGCCCTTACATTATCCTCTTCCATCCTCTGCTCCTGACTATAACTCAGAGAATCTCTATCAATAGACTCTCCTCTAAGAGAAGTCTCTGTCCAATCCACATGCTCCTCTGCAGCAGTCCAGCTTCCCCCATTTCCTAGTTTAAAAACTGCTCTGCAACCTTTTTAATGTTAAGTGTCAGCAGTCTGGTTCCACTTTGGTTTAGGTGGAGCCCATCCTTCCTGTATAGGCACCCCCTATCCCAGAAGTTTCCCCAGTTCTTAATGAACGTGAACCCCTCCTCTCTATACCATCGTCTCATCCACGCATTGAGACTCTGAAGCTCTGCCTGCCTACCTGGCCTTGCATGTGGAACTGGGAGCATTTCTGAGAATGCCACCATAGAGGTCCTGGATTTCAGTGTCTTCCCTAGCAGCCTAAATTTGGCCTCCAGGACGTCTCTCCTACCCTTCCCTATGTCATTGGTACCTACATGTACCATGACCACCGGCTCCTCCCCAGCACTACACATAAGTCTATCCAGATGCCTTGAGAGCTCCGCAACCTTTGCACCAGGCAGGCAAGTCACCATACGGTTCTCTTGGTCATCACAAACCCAGCTATCTATGTTTCTAATGATCAAATCTCCCATTACTAACATCTGCCTTTTCCTAGTGACTGGAGTTCCCCCCCCCCCCCCCGAGAGGTAACCTCATTGCGAGAGGATACCCTAACACCATCTGGAAGGAGGGTCCCAACTATGGGAAGGTTTCCCTCCGCTACCGTTGACTGCTCTGCTTCCCTAGGCCTTTCATCCTCCACAACAGCGCAGGGGCTGTCTGACCGGAGGTGGGACGATTCTACAGTGTCCCAGAAAGCCTCATCAACATACCTCTCTGCCTCTCTAAGCTCCTCCAGTTCCCCCACCCTGGCCTCCAAAGCCCATACACGGTCTCTGAGGGCCAGGAGCTCCTTGCACCAAATGCACACATATTGGATAGCCCCCACTCTGCTGCTGGGCTTCTGCCTGCATGGTCTCCTAGTTAATTAAAGGGTTTTGTTTAAATCAAGACATTTTGAATGTAGTTTAGGTTATAGTTTTAAGGAAAACAGCAAGGGGCCCTTGCCCCCTTCCCACTCCCCTTCCAAACTCCCTTGCAAAACTCCCTGTTAGCAGCCCCTGGTCGCTTGCGCACTGCTTTATAAAGCCCTGGCTTGCTTGATAACCCCGCCCACTGACTAATGCTCAGCCAATTAACAGAGGCTTCTAGCTTTCAAACCTTCCTTTGAAGCTTATAGCTTCCAACTGCCAGACACAGCACACGGTCCTTCAACCAACCAACCAACCAAACAGACTCTGAAACTTTTTGCTCACAACATTAATTTTTTTATAAGACAGTATACAATATCGCTGCCAAAACATGAAATAAAAATGCCGGCATGTTCCAACTTAAGTTCTGGTTTAACATTGTGTGAAGCCTTGATCTTGTCTAAAGCATCAAAAACACCCTCAACCTGATTTTGAAGTGGATGGATTGCCTTTACCCTATTGACCATTTTGTCACGCTTTGACATTTTAATGTAATGCTAATATGCTTTTTCAACACATCCCAATGACTAGTAGAAGTGGAAAACAGGGTATAAAATCTTTGGACAATTCCAAGAAATAGACCAACTTGGGGAACAACAATTGCAGCAGCTTCTCCAACAAGATTCAGCAGCCTTATTAGCTCTGTTGTCATAGCTTTGTCCCCTGCAATCAGCCATATCTAAACTGACTTTTTTTCAGCTTCTCTATAATAATCTCTGTACTAACCTCCCCTGTCAATGACATCTACAAAGTGTTAAGCCTGGTCCTGAATGGTCCATTCAGCGCACTAATTGTGGACTCAAATATACCTTTTAGCATACTGAATGGGTCCTAGAGTGGCCTGGGGGGGGCACTAAACAGGGACCTGAATAAACCATTTGGGGGCACTAAATTGAGAAGGCTAGGGCCTCACAAAGGAAGAAAAGAATGAGAAATAAAGTTATTAAAAAAAAAGGTTGGTTTGGTCCCAGTTCCATTTGAACCCCCACTTCGGATGGCCCTGCCTTCCAGGCATGCAGCTTATTACTCTCACTGAGCCAGTCCTGTGCTGTGGACTTGTGTGGAAGGGGGCGGGGCACTGGTCTTGCCTTCCTCTCATGACCCTTAATCACTGCATGACCCAAGTGAGTAAGGACAGAGTATAGTTGTGTCTGACCCTTAGGTGACATATGCAAAGGCTTCCAGCACCCTTCTCCTGCCACTGACCGCCCATGAGCCAAGCACAATCTGGCTCAAAATTTGTCCCTGGATGTTTTTTCCTACAAAGCTATTTGCATTTGAATGTGCCTTGTGCTGGAGATGTTAAAGAAGCCTGAGTTTAGCTTTGGTAAGCTTAGTTACACATTTTTAAAGCCCAGATTGTTTACAAGTTGAATACACATCCAGCTATTAAGATATGCCTGAATAGCTCACTAATCGACTTGACATTGAGTTCACAGGCATCCTCAATTCCTACTGGAATCTGAAAGTTGTCAAGAAGATGGTGAAGTTCCATTTGGCATAAAGCAAACCCCTCCTCCGACAGCTCGGGAAAGTTACATTTAAAAAAAAAACATATTTTCTTAATGCATTTTTTGGCTAACTCAATTCTCCCCACTACCTCTGAAACCTTTTAGTTGAATGCGCATTAAACAGTTTACTGAGATATCAACAAAATTCCTCCTATACTAGATCAATTCATTAGAATTTGATCCCGTTTTAAGAGAGTTCAATTGTTGTTGCTTCTGTGTGGTTCTGAATTTCTCACTCATGTTACTAATTAAGATCACTCCACCTGCTATGTGCAAAATAGGAAAAGAAAATTAGGATTCCTTATCCATACCTCCTTTCTCATCTCCTGTTGATGCTGCTAATATTGATAGAAGTCCCACAGAGGGTTTTCAGCACCATATAAGCCCTATGGTGGGACTGCAAACTGTTGGTGGAGAGGATCAGCACACAGACAGTGGTCCTGCACAACAGGGGAGTGCTATAAGCACTGGGACCTGTGGGTGGAGAAGTACCTGAACAGTGTCTTCATAATATGGAGGAGGTTTCTCTGCTGATTCTACATAGTCCAGTTTGGAAGGTAGCAATGGAGGTGTCTAGTGGTCGAAAAGGGCCACAGTCCCTTTGATTACATGTATTCAGTGTCCCTAACACTCCACTCAGTTGCTCAGAGGAGCTACAGTGTCTGTCTGATAAAATGAAGAAGTGCTCTCAAGTTGTGTTAGTCAATTTTACTAACCAATCTCCCTCACTTCATCCACATAAAGCCTCATTACTGAGTTATTTGGGCTGAATTTCTCCCAGAGGGAGTGTTTTATTTCTGCTCATGAATATCCTTCTAGGAACTGATTCTGAAGTCACATATACCAGTTTTATGCCAATGTAACACTATTGACTTCAGCAGAGTTCATCCTCATTTATACCAATGGGAGATCAGACTCCTTTTTTTCATTATCTCTAGTAGTCTAACAACATATAGCCATAGACCAATAAGGTACGTGTGCAGTTGTTACTCATCCTGTACTTTACTATTAGCTCATGGAAGGTGGAAATAGAGGACCAGTGATCTCTCCAGAGCTCATGCCAAGTGCCAACACTGCCCAAGTGGTTGCCTGGTTGAGTGTTCTCATTATGTTGCAGACACTTTCAAAATGAATCACCTGTAAGCCTCACTTACTCCATGTTTATTGCATAACAGAAATTGTGCTTATTCACATATTTTGCACTTCTCTGAGGTAAGTATTCAAGCTTCTAGTACAGAACTTAAAGTAAAGCAGTAACTTCCATCGTGCCTTCCAACACACCGGAACTGAGAGCACTCTACAAACTTTACATGTAAAGGAATCACTTCACCAACCCCTTCTGGAGTGGAGCACAAAGTAAAGGTCAGATTCCTGCTCTATGCTCAGTCCTCCTTTGTGCCTTTAGCTTCCCTAAATCCCTGAGAGGCACAGAGCCAGCTATGATCATTTTATGCCTCCCTTCACAGCTCTACCGGATAGAGGGGGCATGTTAGGGTCAGTGGGTTCTGCACTCACTGATAAGAATCGGAGGGAAGGATCCGGATCCATACATTTAAACCTTTATATATTTTCCCCAAAAATTTCCCAGAAAAATCTTACCCTGGGATGAGATACGGCATGTGAAGTTTTAGGGGGATTTGGTTAGGGGAAGTTGAGGTAGGATGTTAAATATTGGCCTTACAATGGAAAACTAATTTTAATCTGAACTACAGAGAGGCTATTGCTGTTCCATAATCACTGGCTTTTGCTAAAATGTATATATTGATTTACTGGATCTCTGAGTCTCTTCAAACATTAAAAGTGAATTTAGTGATGATGGAATGTGCAAAAGTGACAGCTTTGGAAGGGGAGGGCCCATGTTCACCCACAAAACAGGTCCCACACACAGAAGAACAGACTGCAACCTAGGTCATTCATCTGAGCAGTTTTTATCTCATTCTTGTTTCAAACCAAAGAAAAAGGCCTCATGACCTGAACCTTTCTCTCAGATTCTTTCTGCATGGCCTTGATGACCTTCTTCTGCTTTTAAAACAGCTCCTCTGGCACACAGTCCCTGAACTTTTTATTGTGAGTGGACTCACCTTTACATTGCTGCAGTCACCCGTGATTTCATTGTGTGGTGAAAAGCAGCAGTGAGCACTACAGAGCTCAGAAGGCTTGACCGGAGTGAGAGAGAACGCCTCAGTACAGACATATTATACAGACTGGCTCCAGGTAGCTAGATGGGTGGGTGAAGAGGGAACAGGCAGGTCTGATGTATTGATTGTATCTGTGGGTTTAATAGCCAGGGATGAATGAGTAAAAGCAAGAAGTTCAGCATCTTTTACATTTTCTTATGTGAACTACTCTGGAAAGCAGGAGGATTTTTTTTTTTTTTTTTTGGTCACTGAAGATCAAGACTCAAGTCAATGCTCATGTTTCTAAGCTTCTGCTATGAGCTAGTTATCTGCTGGACTGTGACTAGCTGATCTGCCTTGAGCAAGGGGCAGCAGGTTTTTGTGCTGACCCAGGAGCAACCTGGAAGGGAGATTATGACTCAGCTCTCCCTCCTAGTTTCTCCATTGCTCTAGCGACGAAGTAAACTGTGCAGAGTCCACACACAGCACAGCACCTTCAGCCCAGAGCAGCAGTACAGCTACATTACAGACACTTCCTGGAGGAGGGGGCAAAGCAAAGGTTCAACCCACTCCCCATGCACTCCTGAACATCTGTGTAGTGGCTCTGCAAAGCCTGCTTCCCCTGCTGTGCTACTGCCCACAATGTAGGTAGCCAGCACAAGGAAGTAAGGCTGGAGCTTACACCTCATTCCTCTCTTGCACTGCCATGCAAGCTGGCCACGATTTGGCCCTATGCTGGCAAAGGTGGCTAGGCTTCCTCATTAATGTTTGAAAAGTTCAACCTTCATTCTAAACTTTCTTGCTCAAGCCCATTTCTAATTATTTTAGTTTAGTTCTTAACGAGGTAAACCACTGTTGCAACCCCCTGGCTTAGTCACCACTTGCACCACTGAAGCACAATTTGCACTGGTAGCTTCCCCAGACCCAGTGCAAACTTCGAGCTTAGTTATGATTTGCACTTGTGCCGAGCAATTTGCACTGTGTTACCCTGGTAGGAAAACCCACTGGTGCATCCGTAGTCTACACAATCAGATGATTAAGCCCAGCTGCACTGGTGGCTGAAATCCCAGGGTAGACAAGACCTTACTTACAATGTGGTCAGGAGCAGCGAGATCACAGATACTGAACTCAAATGGCAATTGATGAAGTTCAGCTTGGGACCCAGAGGGCTGTGTCATGCAGCAACACATGGTGGCCACGAATGTTTAAAAAAAAAATCAAACACTGAAAACATCTGTGCCTCTGTTCTGTCCAGGCTTATTTTTCCAATATTTGACATACTTCAAATAGTTCAGCATGACTTCTCCATTAGGACAGAAGAAAAGAAAAATAAAAACATGCAATATTTCATTAAGAAGAATATTTCCATTGACATGACAAATTTGATCAAACTCCCTTCTCCCCTTTCTCTCGCTCGCTCCTTAAACTGCCATTTGCTGTCCCGTCAAGCTGCTCTGCCTGCCAGCCTCTTACTGCTTCTGGGATGTTTGGCTGCTCTCAGACCATCATCTGACTTCAGTTAGCTTAGGGGGCTCCAGCTGTGCTCTTAAATGTCATGGACAGAGGTAACAAAAGGGGAGAAGGTTAAGAGAATCAAATATGTTATTAGGCATTTAAAAAAAATCCTTTTGCAGTGGATGTAAATCACATGCTTGGCAGGCAGATCTGTGGATGTCAGTGTCGTGGGGAAGGGAGGATTGCTTTTTTCTGATTATTTCCCCAAGCAGTCTCTATTTCATACATTTTGTTCCTGTTTGTCTTACTCGTTTTTAATTTATTTCTCTGTACGTCCAAGAGGTCAGGATTTAGGACAAGATTTTGACCGTTCCTGAGGCTTATGCAAGAACTTTCTCATCCACGCCATTTGGGAATCTATTTTAGGCTGCTCATCATTACTGTCAAGTATCAGAGGGGTAGCCGTGTTAGTCTGGTTCTGTAGAAGCAGCAAAGAATCCTGTGGCACCTTATAGACTAACAGATGTGGGTGAATACACATGAGCTTTCGTGGGTGAATACCCACTTCTTCGGATGGCATCCGAAGAAGTGGGTATTCACCCACGAAAGCTCATGCTGCAAAACGTCTGTTAGTCTATAAGGTGCCACAGGATTCATCATTACTGTGACATATTCCTACCTCTGCCTCCCCTCTTTTTCTTCCTGTCCCATAAAGTACAGCCTCTTACCAACCTCAACTCAGGAAAACACTTGAGCACCTGCTTAACTTTAAGCAGGTGCTTAAGTCCCATTGAAGTCAAAAGTGTTTAAAATTAAATCTGTGCTGAAGTGCTTTGCTGAACAGGGATGGACTTTGCATGCACTTCAAGGCTTTCCTGAACCAGCACCTTCCCTCACTTTGGGACATGTCTATTTGGATCCACATTCTAACACGGTTAGCATGAACTTACCTACAAAAGTCCCTTGGTTTGGGAGTAGGGGACTGGAGAACTGTCAGCTTCAGGCTTACCCTCTCCTGTCCTTACTGCCCCTCTCCACCTGCAAAGCTCAAACCCCATGAAGAGTGGCTTCCCTGGGTTGGAGGAAGGAAGAATAATGCCATTGAGGCTCCCCCTGCCCTGCCTGTTGTGGTTTTGTCCCCTCTGGCCATGGAGAGAAGAGATGATAGTGCCTTTAATTTGAAGAAGAAGATGAGAAGACAGATAGGAGGCAAAGGAGTCAGGGGAGCCAAAGGAATCGTTAGCAAGCAGCAAGTCTGGCTTCAAAGATGGTTAGTTTAGCTAGGGTTAAAGGCCTGGTCTACACTGGGGGGCAGGGGGATCGATGTAAGATATGCAACTTCAGCTACGGGAATAGCGTGGCTGAAGTCGACATATCTTATTTCGTCTTACCTCCCATCCTCATGGCGCGGGATCAACGGCCGTGGCTCCCCCGTCTACTCTGCTTCCGCCTCTCACCCTGGTGGAGTTCCGGAGTTGACAGGAGCGCGTTCGGGGATTGATTTATCACGTCTATACGAGATGCGATAAATTGATCCCCGATAGATCCTCCTCCTCTCACTCCCTATTCTTCCACTAGAGGCTACACCACTGTGGATGTCCACAGGGAAACAGCAGTGACAATGGGCCCCACACTACAAGAAGGATGTGGATAAATTGGAGAGAGTCCAGCAGAGGGCAACAAAAATGATTAGGGGGCTGGAGCACATGACTTATGAGGAGAGGCTGAGGGAACTGGGATTGTTTAGTCTGCAGAAGAGAAGAATGAGGGGGGATTTGATAGCTGCTTTCAACTACCTGAAAGGGGGTTCCAAAGAGGATGGATCTAGACTGTTCTCAGTGGTAGAAGATGACAGAACAAGGAGTAATGGTCTCAAGTTGCAGAGGGGGAGGTTTAGGTTGGATATTAGGAAAAACTTTTTCACTAGGAGGATGGTGAAGAACTGGAATGGGTTACCTAGGGAGGTAGTGGAATCTCCTTCCTTAGAGGTTTTTAAGGTCAGGCTTGACAAAGCCCTGGCTGGGATGACTTAGTTGGGTTTGGTCCTGCTTTGAGCAGGGGGTTGGACTAGATGACCTCCTGAGGTCCCTTCCAACCCTGAGATTCTATGATTCTATGATTCTATGATCTTCATAGGAATCGCTGGTTCAGATCAAAAGCCAGGGCCAGAAGAGGGCAAATGCAGGAAAGAGTTATCCTTGGTTAATTTTCAGGTACTCTTTCCTTCTAGTCAGGGGAGAAGTTTAGGAGGCTGCAAAGTGGGAAGGAGGAGTTCAGGGGTCTTATAGGGAAAGGCCGCTATGTACCTGATGCTCATGCTCCTTGCTTCATCCCCTCCTACTCCCATCCCCAAAACACGGTGTAGGGACTCTACTGAGAAAAGGGCAGGGGAATGCTGCTCGTGAGGTGGTACCTTCCCTCTCCTTTCCATGCACCCAGGGCAGCTCCACTCATGAACAGTCCTCTTTGCTCATATAAGCAGAAGGGATGACCCAGGCCATTGTAAATATCACTCAGTAGCAAATCATCCTTGTGGGAAGTAGCTAGTACTGGTAGTGGCAATCAAGAAATTGACCTTATAATTAGAGCTCATCAGAATTTACTTATCAAAACATTATTTTTATATAAAATGTTTTTGATCTAAATATAAAATTGAAATTTCAGGGGTAAAATTTTGGTTTTGGTAAAAAAAATCAATTTTTGATCCAAAAATTCAGGTTTGGGTTTTCAAAGTTTGAAAAGTTTTAACAAAAAACAACTTTTTTCATTAAAAACAGTTTTTGAAAAATGAAAAATGTGGGGTTTTGGTGTTCCAACAGTAAAAAATTTCAGAAGATTTTTTTTTTATTTCTCACAAAAATAATTGTTATTTTTGTACCAGGTCTACTTACAGTGTGATCAGGTAGTGCTGGAACTTGACAGAGATTGTAGGGGAGGGCATGTTCAGGCATCTATTTGTGTGTTCAAGACAGGATGCAAGAGTGTGTTTTGAACTAACAATGTGTATTTAACATGTTGGGGCAAAAACTTCATAACAAAGAATTTATTTAAAAACATGTCCTTCTTTTCCTGCTTGTGAGCTGTCTTTGAGATTTCTCCAATTATTTTGCTTTTCAATATTATTTGCAGGATAATTTTTGAGAATAATTCTTAGTCTGTGGTTTGTCTGAGGGCAGATCATTGCAAATATTTTATATTCAAAATTCCAGCTGTGCTGAGTAGCTTTGAAGATTGCATGGGACGTGATGGTCCCTGAATGGATGATGTTACCGTCTGGGATCAGGTTGCTGGGGTGAATGTGTTTGTGAACTTAAAATATATTCTTCATGAATGTTCTCTAGTATTCACTTAAAAATTGCTGTTCTATGATCATTCCTACAGACTCCTTTGCTAGCATATTCATGAAAAGAAAACACAAGTTTCATACATTCAAATGGATACTTGTGGGCACAGGAAATGTGAGCTGAAATCTTTGTACATCTCACATGTAACGACCTGGGACAATCTGATCCATAATTATTTGAATATAAATGATCAGATCCTATTCCCGTTGACGGCAATGGGGAGTTCGCCATTGGCTTCAGCAGTAGCAGGATGGAGAACTAAATGATCAACAATTTCCCTATCCCATCAGCCATTCTCGTAAAACAGTGACAGCTCATATGAGCACACATTTTGCAAAAGGGTTTTATCTTTTTCATGTAAGGCTTCCCATATTTTTCTGCTAATTTGTGGAGTGCAATTCCACACCATGAAAAGGAAAATTTTAGCTGTCACTGTTGCATTATCTTTATTCATAAATGTAGTTTGATATATTTATATATCATGAAATTAGGAAGACAGCACATGTGTTCACCACCTGAACAGATGAAAACATCATGGCAAGGGATAAGATGATAAAGTACATTCATCCCAACCTCCAAGGTGCACTCCTGCATCTGTTAGATATTTACTTTTATAAAAGTATCTTAGAGATTTAAGCATCTGAGACCAGAGGAGGGGACACATTAAGAAAAGGTTGTGAGATGGAAGAGTTTTGTCCAGTAGAGTAAGTTCTGAAAGCTTGGGGAAACAAAACTTACTCCCCTTAGCAATGTTTTTTTAAAAGCTCTCATCTCATAAGCCCAGGGAGGATGTTATTAAAGTCAATAAAGAAAAACATTAAGAAAAAATATGCAAGCACATAAATGTAACATCTGAAATGTACAATGTTAAGCTGTAAAACCACTTGCTGTCTCTTTCTTCTCCTGCTTCTCCAGGTCCTCCTCATCCCATATAACTGTTGTCTCGTATCATGAAACAAAACACACTTACAGGAAAATCAAAGCAGATGCACATACCAGTTCATTTTTCTTTTGAGCTTAAAAAAGCCTTTTGCTCTTCCTTACCTATCTAGTGTCAGGTATAACAAAACAACACTTACAAAGGGTAGATTTTCAGATGTGGGCACCCCATTGGGCAAAATAAATAAGGGAGACAGTGTTACCTGAAATAGGGGACTGGGTATCAGGACCTTTGGGATCTATTCCCTGCTCTGTCACTTAGATCATGTCTACATTATGACATTAGAGGACTAGATCCTCAGCAGGTGTAAATTGTCATGGCTTCATTGACTTCAGTGGGACTGTGACAGTTTACACCAGCTGAGGATCTCACCAAGAATTTTTAGCATTGATATAGATAGAGTAATATACCTGTCTCAGTCCAAGCCTCTGGTGTAGACATGATGCACTGCTGTAAACCAGGACTTACACTGACTGAGTTTATTGAGAAACCAGGATAAACTGTACTGGTGAAGGTCACCTGCATTAGGGGTTTATACAGGGTAGCTATCCTGGTGGCTAAAAACCCTAGTTTAGGCAAACCTTGACTTACTGTGTCACCATGGGAAAGTCCCTTTAACTGCCTGTGCCCAGGAACATCAATCTGAGACATGCCGTTTTCAGAGGGTGATATGAGATACAGTTCATGCTTTCAAAGTGAATTGAGGTCTTCAGATGAAATGCGCTAAATAATTGCAAAGTGCTGCTATTTCTAATATTTTGTGATGGCATCAAACATAAGCATGCCCTTTTCATCTGCAAAGTAAAAGGCAGCATTTGCTCATGAAAAATTAACATTTTCATGCCTAGGAATCCATTTGTTTGGGCAGTTACACATATTGAATATGCAAGTGAGTACCCACTTCATTTTTATGTGCCCAAAGGTGGGATTTCCATGTGCAGCAGATGCATGTCTAGGATTTCCAGGTGTAGTTAAATGCTCTCATCTGAAAATCTGGCCCAAATTATCAAGAGGAAAAAAAGATCTAAAAGTGGAGTCGCTTTGTATTTGTCACAATGTTTCTCCTTGGCTGGTTATTATAACTTTAATATAGTCTCTCCCCCCATAAAAGTCACTTAACAATGTTTGATTTGGGCCTCATTGCTCTCCCACAGATTAGTCACATGTCTGAATATTAAATGGTCTATTTAGAAGTCATTTCTGGAGGCTACTTATACAATCTCTCCAACCTTCTACTCTCAGTCTCCTGTTTGGTACAGGGAAAATAAAATTATAAGGGTTCTGTTGTGTGTTACTCCATGCACATTTTTCCTTTCTTCCTCTCTGTGTTACTGACGATCACGACTCACCGCACACATACACACCTCAAAAATAAAAAGAAATCACATTTGGAACTACATAAACATTACCTCATGCTTTCAGAATAATTGATTTTGACACTCGGAGCTGTTTGACATTTTCTGTCAGCACAGTGGGCAATTTCCGGCTCATTCTTCATTACAGCTCTAACAAACAAGCAATATTGGACTTGTAAGGCTGAAGGGGTTTGTTGAACAGGCTACAGTTTAAAATTCTGATATCGCTAGTAAACTGCATTTCCTACACAATTAGGGAGGGGCAAGTGTTACCTTTTTCTTTGAAGCTTGTGTATCAGGTATTTGGCTGAATCTGAATTTGGCTATACTGATTATTTTAAACATACTCTTTCTTATCCCTTCCTGTGATATAGTCCTAAAATCATAGCTAGATATGACGAAACCTCGTCGTTTTTCTTGTCTATTCTCCCAGCCTGGGCAGGATTGTGCTCTCGTTCTTTGTCCAGTCCAGCTTTAAATGACTCGAGAGTGAACTTCTAGCCCTGCCATTGGAAGTATGTTCCTTAGATTTCTAGGGGAACAAGACATGCTAAAAGATGCTGGCAACTGTTTAACTTCCCTGAAGGTCCTGGCATTCAAAAACCTACAGGTTTCCATCTTGTCACCCCTTGTTTTCAAACCGTATGAAGAGCCATTAGGGGAATGGTGAAATGTTTTGGGCTGCAGTGTCACCAATATGATCATTTATATCCTTTCTTTTCCTCAGGATTCTATAACAGTCCTATTACTTCACAGTGTCTATCTGAGGTAGGGATACGGACGATGGCAAGTTGGCTGTGACTCATCTCAGATAAGACAGAAATTAAATCTGCTGGCCAGGAGGAGCATATTGAGAGGTGGACAGAGGTGGTATCCATGGCAACAGCAGAAGCAATGCGGCAGTTTTCGTTTTGCCGAAATGGTTGTGACTCCAACACCTTATTGGATTCATTGCTCCTACAAGATTCATGTGCTGGCCATTAGTGCCTTTCATCATCTTTTGCGTCTCCTTTTCCATAATACAGAACTTGCAATGGTCGCTCATGCTTCTGTAACCTCCAGGCTGTCCTTCCGGAGATGGATCTCCTTGAAAACCATCCTGAAGTTCCAGACAATGCAGAGCACAGCTGTGGGTTGACAAAATGGCTGCAAATATTTCTGATTGCAGAAGCAGTGGTTTCGATTGAGGTAACAACAGTGGTGAACTTCATATGCTTTGTAATTTATAATGTAATAATGTAATGTAATTTAATTAGCACCTACGTGGCACGGTGACAGGCATTTTTGGGGCTTGTCCTGCAATTCAGACTAGATAGTGTGAATACCAGCACACACCAAAGTGCTCTACTATAACTGCTCTGTGTGGATGCTGCAGGCACAAATTCAAAGGTATCTAGTTTGTGTTAACATAGGCCTCTTCAAACAGGACTACATTAATGCAAACTAGGAACCTTTAGTTTGCACCTGCAGCATCCATACGGGGGAGTTACAGCGCAGCACTTTAGTGCACACTGCTGTTCACATCCCCATAGTTCAAACTGCCGGGCAGTATAGACATAGTCTAGAGTCATTAGGTTAAATTAAATGGATCTGGTTTTAGGATGTAGTTGAAGATATCCTAAATTTTCCCTCAACTTAATTCCATTGTTCTTACTCCCTAAACAAGACTTTTTATTCCTTGGGCCCCAATCCAGCAGTTCTCACTCAGATAAAAATTCCAGTGTAGTCAATAGGAATTTGACTGAATCAGGAGAAGACCCATTCAAATACCTGTACATGGTTATCTTATTCTCCACATCACCCATGATGTTATACAGCATTTTAAATTATGTATCTAATGAGAACCTCCTGCACTGGCATAAAAGAAAGAGCATTGCCAGTACACTAAAGCTGTGACCATCTGGAACAGATGGGCTTGGCCAGGCATGTGGGATGCAAGCAAGCATAAAGCTGTAGGTTGCAAGGAGATTAAATTAATGTGGATAGTGAGAGCTGCCATAGAAAAGAACCATCTTCCCACAAAATTGTAACCACAACTTAATACACCAAGGATTGCTATAAGAGGACCTCTGGTATAAAGTGGTACTGTCAAAGCATGAACAGACAGGGGAACAGTAGGCAAACAGGTTGACCAGCTGAATTAAGAGGGTCCAGGCAGACTCGGTTAAAATTAGGTTGATTGAAGAAGTCCCAAGTAGAAACTAGCCTGGGGAAGCAGAAAGAAGTGATGGTAACTGTAGACATGTAATCAGAAGTTAATCTCCAGAGACGGGATGACCTGCGGTGAGAGTGCACTGGATACACTGGGCAATAAAGTAGTGTCCTGAATGTCATAAAGGACAGGACAGAACAATCAGCAAGAGGACAGCAGTCATGAGGAAAGATGAGAGAAGCAGGGATAAGAATGTATGTTCAGGTTTGACAGGGATCTTAGAGCTGACTTGTAGGTACTTTGTCCTACAGTCTACATTTCTAGCTAAGCCCAGACTTGACCGTGTGCTCCAGGAGTTGCACACTTGTAAGTTTGGTGTGTGCAGAACTGCACTTTTGAAGATCCAAACCTCAGTTCTTTATGTGGAACTTTATCATTTCAATCATTAATAATACTAGAGCCGGGTAGATGGATGGGCCTTGCAGCATGTCTCAAAGATCAAGAGGGGTGTATTCTATAGCAGGGTAGTATGTGCTATACAGAACACGGAACAAATGCCATCTCCTTTTTCTTTAATAGGACATCAATGTGACACATAAAAGCATAATAATATTACACTTGCCTCAGATAAATTGTTCCATACTTTGATCATCTTCCTGTTGCTATCTTGTCAGAAGTTCATTTGAATAGTCCGTTTCCTTTATTTTTACACCTCATTGTTTCCCAGCTGTGTAGGACTGGAGAAGAATGTGCATTTATAAAACAGCTACATGCTTAAAATATAGACACTTTTGCCATTTCTTCTTCTTTTTTATGTATTTTTGCAGCCAGAGGTTGCAGTCAGGTTTGTGGTCTCATTGTGCTCAGCGCTGTACTAATGAAGGCTCTAGTCTTGCAAGCACTTACAAGCATCCTTAACTTGATACACCTGAGTAGTTCCAGTGAAGTCAATGGGACCACTCACATGACCAGAGTTCTCACGTGCTTAAGTACTCTGCAAGATCAGGACCCTAGAATTTACAAGACACATAAAACATACTCCTGCAGCAGCTGTCAGTCTCCCGCAATTGCTTGTTTTATTATTTCTAGCCTCTGTAAAACATGCTGCTGAAAAATCTTGGACATTTTGTTGTGCACATGAACACAAAGAAACATTCTCACTCTGCTCTAAACCATAATATTCTGATAATGAATAGCCTTTTGCTGAGTAAATAAAACATGGATTAAAATATTTAAATGCAATTAATTTAATGGGCATAACAGACTTGTTATAAACAAACTCTAGTAACCGCACAGACAGCACAATGTTATTGTTTTTAAATTATTTTAAATTTACAGCTGTGCCAAATAAGAACATTTGGAATACGTAAAACAAGAGTTTTGCAGTCCTGTGGGGCCAATGTAATTTGCTATTTAAAACATAATTTTAGTCTCTGCATAAGAAAATTGGCTACAAGAAAAGGTCACTTGGCTTGTCTAAGCTCATCCTTAATACATTTTTTTCCCTGAGAATAGCCACACTTGTTGCTTCTTGAATCACCCTTTTCCTGTCTCCCTTGTTTTTAAAATATCAGCAAGTGGGTTAGTTTATGGAGAAAAGCAACTTTTTTTAGCAGCACATTTTTGTTTGTCATGAATATATTCTTCTCTAGCTTTTGTTTATGATGGTCTTCCTGATCTTATGATGAATATATAAAGGTGATATATGCTGGTATTATGAATCCTGTTAGGAGTTTGTAAATGTCAACTAAAATCTCCTCTTGCAAACCTGCTCTTCTCTGATCTGTACTTAGATTTGATTCCCCTGTGTTGTGACTCATTTGTTTTACTGCTAGAATCAAATATTTACTTGTATTTCTTAAGCACAAGAGGTCTCAATTGGGCCACATCACACTAAGCTGTGACCTAAAAGCTTCAAGTAGCCTTCCACCCACTCATCCACCCCTCATCCTCAAAAGCGTGATCCAGGAAAAATTTTGCCCCAGGGAGGCAAAATTCTTTCCCAAACTCCCTGACATGCAGAAGGAGCACACCTACTGCTACAGCACTTCACAGCTATGCTGACAAAGGGTATGTCTACACTGGCAGAGTTACAGCGCCAGCCATTACAGCACCGCTCAGAGAGCACTGAAGGGAAACTGCTGTTGTGTGTTCACAGTGTCAGCTGCCTGCGTAATAGCATGTTCACACTTGCAGCACTTGCAGTGGTATTTGGAGGGGTGAACTCTGGGCAGCTATCCCCCAGAGTATCTGTTCCTCTTCTGCTGCTAAGAGTTGTGGGATGGTGGAGGGGGTCGTGGGGCATCCTGGGTCCTGTCCCAATGCCCCCTGATGCATTGCTTCGCATCCCAGAAATCCCTGTGCATCCATCCACATTTGGTGCCCTCTTTCAACAGTTTGTGTACTGCGCGCTCTGCCTCTTCGGTCTGCAGGAATGGATCCTGCACTGTTGACCAATATGCTGCTCATTCTCACTTAACACATCACGAGTGGCAGAGGAGTTTTTCCTTAAACTACAAAGGCAAGAGGAGTTTGACATTGATCTTGCCATGCGTAGTTGCTACAACACAAGATTGCTTGTGGCATTCATGGAGGTGCTGACCACAGTGGAACACCGCTTTTGGGCTCAGGAAACAAGCACTGAGTGGTGGGATCATATGGTCATGCACGTCTGAGATGACAAGCAATGGCTGCAGAACTTTGGATGAGGAAAGCCGCATTCATGGGACTGTGTGATGAGCTCGCCCCAGCCCTTCGGCGCAAGGACATGTGAATCAGAGCTGTCTTGTTGTTGGAGAAACATGTGGCAATTGCGCTATGGATGCTGGCTACTCCAGACTGCTATCAATCGGTCGCTAACCAGTTCGTAGTGGGAAAGTCGACCGTTGGACTTGTGTTGATGGAAGTGTGCAGGGCCATTAATCGCATCCTGCTCCAAAAGACCATGACTCTGGGCAATGTACATGACATTGTGCATTTGCACAAATGAGCTTCCCTAACTGCAGAGGGGCAGTAGATGGCACGCATATTCCAATTCTGGCACCAGACCACCTTGCCACAGAGCAGGGGCGGCTCCAAGCCCCAGCACGCCAAGTGCGTGCTTGGGGCGGCATGCCACGGGGGGCGCTCTGCCGGTCGCCGGGAGGGCGGCAGGCAGGGTGCCTTCGGCGGCATGCCTGCGGAGGGTCCGCTGGTCCCGCGGCTTCAGTGGAGCTGCGGGACCAGCGGACCCTCCGCAGGCACGCCTGCGGGAGGTCCACCAGAGCCGCGGGACCGGCGACCGGCAGAGCACCCCCCGCGGCATGCCGCCGTGCTTGGGGCGGCGAAATGTCTAGAGCCGCCCCTGCCACTGAGTACATTAATCAGAAGGGGTATTTCTCTATGGTTTTCCAGGTGCTTGTGGATCACTGTGAGCGTTTAATGGACATTAATGCAGACTGGTCTGGAAAGGTGCAGCACGCACACATCTTTCAGAACACTGGCCTGTTCAGGAATCTTCAATCAGGGACTTTCTTCCTGGACCAGATGATCACCTTAGGGGAAGTCGGAATGCCCACTTGGATTCTGGGAGACCCTGCCTACCCCTTAATGCTGTGGCTTATGAAGCCATGCACAGGGCACCTTGACAGAAGCAAGGAGCAATTCAACAACAAGCTGAGCAAATGCACAATGACTGTTGAGTGTGCTTTTGGCCATTTAAAGGCCCGCTGGGGCTGCCTAATATGGGAGGCTGGACCTGGCCGATGACAATATTCCTATGCTTATAGCCGCGTGCTGTATACTCCATAATATTTGTGAAGGGAAGGGTGAAAGCTTCACTCAGGGCTGGACTGCTGAGGCTCAGCACCTGGAGGCTGAATTTGAATAGCCAGAGACCAGGGCTATAAGGGGGCAGAGCACGGGTCCATAAGGATCAGGGATGCCTTGAGGCAGCTATTTGAAGCTGAAAGCCACTAATATCTAATATTTGTTGCCATGTTCAGGCGTGCAGTCCTTGTAATGCTAGGAGGTGATTGTGATTGGTGCAGACGATGCACTATCAAGGTTTAAGAAAATTGCCTGTTGCTTTGCAGGGGTGTTTGCTTTCAATTAATGGAATAAAGATTGCTTTCAAACCAAAACAATTCTTTTATTAAAAAACAACAACTGGAGGAGAGAGACAAACAAAAGAACACATCAGCACTGAGGGGGATAGGGGAAAGGCGGGTCTCAGGAGGAGGTGGGGTCCTGGGACGGTTGAAAATTTGGATATGTCCAGGTATCATATCCAACCTTCTCCACTGGAGTACAGTGCAGCGGGTGCTGTACTTCAACAGGGCTAAACTGCAGAGGGACTGGGTACTGGGAATCCGCAGGGCTGGACTGTGATGGGGCAGGAGTGGAATGCAGTGGGTACAGACTGGAGCAGGATGTTGATAAGAGTGCACTGGCGGTGTCTGGGGGTGCATGGGAAAGAGTTTTGTGAAAGCAGCTGCAGGGGAGGGCGAGCATGGAGCTGCTCAGTTTGCAGTGCTAGTAGCACCTGAAGCGTGTCCACTTGGAGCCATAACATTTAAAAGCCGCTCCATGCATAGGCGCCAACTTTTGCTGGTGCCAGTGGGTGCTCGACCCCTCCTTGTCCCTCGTCCTGCCCCGACTCCACCCCTGCCCCGCCCCCATTCCAACCTCTTCCCCAAAGTCCTCATCCCAACAACATCCCCTCCTTACCCCATTGGACTCATTCCCCAAATCCCTGCCCTGCCCTGGCCCCGCCACTTCCCCGAGAGCACCACATTCCCCCTCCTCCCCCGCCCTCCCAGCGCTTGCCGCAGCAAAACAGCTGTTTTGCAGTGGCAAGCGCTGGGGGGAGAAGCGGTGAAGGCACGCTCAGAGGCAGAGGTGGAGCAGAGGTGAGCTGAGGTGGCGGGACGGGGTGGGGAGCTGCCAGTGGGTGCAGAGCACCCATCCATTTTTCCCCATGGGTGCTCTGCCCCAGAGCACCACAAGAGCTGACACAAGATCATGAAATCTCAGGGAGACAAAGGCAACAATTAGGGTACGTCTACAGTAAGAAATTAATTCGAACTTATTCGAATTTTCAGAAGTGATTTTAAACATTCGGTGTTGTGCGTCCCCAATAAAGCGCATGAATTCGGCAGAGTGCGTCCACAGTATCGAGGCAAGCATCAAATGTTGGATCAGTGCACTGTGGTAGCTATCCCACAGTTCCTGCAGTATCTGCTGCCCATTGGAATTGTGGGTTAAGTTCCCAGTGCATGATGGGTCAAAAACATTCTCATGGGTATTTCTGGGTGTGTGCTGTGACTCGCTCCTCCCTCCGTGAAAGCTACGGCAGATGCCATACTACCAGCAGATGGTGCAGCACGATGCACCGCCTGTCTCCTGGTACTATGAATCCACTTCACATGTCCTCTTGTCTTTCTATCTAGTCTTTCATCTAACCATTTCCCATCTTTTTTCAGCTACCATGAACAGAACCGCACAGCTTCCACCGCTTTTTCCATGTTTTCTGTCCTGGGCTTCCATAGAAGCTACAGAAGGCAACAATTCCCTGCTGTTTTTCGGCCATCGTGAACAGAGCCACACAGCTTCCACCACAAACTCTGCTCTCCCGCTCTTGTAGCTCTAACGAGCTTCCCGACTCCGTGAAAGCTACAGAAGACAACAATTTACCGCCTTTTATCAGCCATCTTGAACCGAACAGCTCATTTCGCGCCCTTTTTCCAGGATTACCCGTGCAGGTGCCATAGCGCGGCAAGCATGGAGCCCGCTCAGATCTTCGCTGCAGTTTTGACCATTGTAAATACCTTGTGCATTATCCAGCACTATGTGCAGTACCTGCAAAACTGGGCAAGGAAGCGATGACAATGCAGTTACTATACTGATGAGGACATGGATACAGACATTCCTAGAAACACGGCATGTGGCAACTGGGAGATCATGGTGGCATTGGGCCCGGTTCATGCTGTGGAATGCTGATTCTGGGCCCGGGAAACAAGCACAGACTGGTGGGACCACATAGTGTTGCAGGTCTGGGATGACTCGCAGTGGCTGTGAAACTTTTGTATGCAAAAGTAGGGCCACTTTCATGGAACTTTGTGACTTGCTGTCCCATGCCTTGAAGCGCAAAGACACCAAAATGAGAGCAGCCCTCACAGTTGAGAAGCAAGTGGCCATAGCACAGTGGAAGCTTGCAATGCCCGACAGCTACTGGTCAGTCAGGAATCAGTTTGGAGTGGGCAAATCTACTGTTGGGGCTGCAGTGCTGCAAGTAGCCAACACAATCATTGACCAGCTACTATCAAGTGACTCTGGGAAATGTGCAGCCCATTGTGGATGGCTTTAATGCGCTGGGGTTCCCTAACTGTGGTGGGGTGATAGACAGAACGCATATCCCTATCTTGGTCCCATCACACCGGGACGGCCAGTACATAAACCACAAGGGGTACTTTTCCATGGTGCTGCAAGCACTGGTGGATCACAAGGGACCATTTCACCAACATCAACGTGGGATGGCCGGGAAAGGTGCATGACACTCGCATCTTCAGGATCTCTGGTCTGTTTGAACAGCTGCAGAAAGGGACTTACTTCCCAGACCAGAAAATTACTGTGGAGAAGGTTGAAATGCCTATTGTTATCCTCAGGGACCCAGGCTATCCCTTAATACCATGGCTTATGAAGCCGTAAACAGTACACCCTGGCCAGTAGTAAGGAGCAGTTCAACTATAGGCTGAGCAAGTGCAGAATGGTGGTAGAATGTGCTTTTGGACGTTTGAAAGCGCGCTGGCATAGTTTACTGACTCGGTTAGATCTCAACACAACCAATATCCTAATTGTAATTGCTGCTTGTTGTGTGTGCCACGATCTCTGTGAGAGTAAGGGGGAGATATTTATGGCTGGATGGGAGGTTGAGGCAACTCGCCTGGCAGCCAATTTCACACATCCAGACAACAGGGCAATTAGAAGAGTGCAGCAGAGTGCGCTGCGCATCAGAAAAGCTTTGAAAGCCAGTTTCGTGACTGGCCAGGGTACGGTGTGACAGTTGTGTTTGTTTCTCTTGAAGGACCCGCCCCCTATATATGAAAGGAAATAAAGTCTAAATTGTTTAAAATTTGTTCTTTATTATTTGTTGCACGACACATTGAGAGAAATCAGAAGGCAGACTGGGGGAGGGGGGTGGGTTAGAGGGGTGGAGGAGGAGGGAAGGACAAGTCAAGTAAACCAAATCAAATGTTTGCATATGGTAGCTTTCTGCTGCTTGGGTGATCCTCTGGGGTTGAGTGTGTGGGTCCCCATAGCCTCTCCCCTCATGTTCTTGGGCATCTGGGTGAGGAGGCTATGGAACTGGGGGAGGAGGGAGGGAGGTTATACAGGGGTTGCAGTGGCAGGCTGTGGTCTTGCTGCCTTTATAATGTAATAATAGCAGATGTACCAACCTCCTAGAACTGGAAGGGACCTTGAAAGGTCTTTGAATCCAGCCCCCTGCCTTCATTAGCAGGACCAATTTTTGCCCCAGATCCCTAAGTGGCCCCCTCAAGGATTGAACTCACAACCCTGGGTTTAGCAGGCCAATGCTCAAACCACTGAGCTATCCCTCCCCCGTTAGATCCACCATACAGCGCAGCATGTCAGTTTGCTCCCCCATGAGATTGACCATAGCATCCTGCCTGCTCTCATCGCACACATCCCTCCTCTGTTCATGTTCCTGTAATGCTTTACGGGACTCCGCAATTGTTTGCCTCCACACATTCAGCTGGGCCCTATCAGTGTGGGAGGGCTGCATCAGCTCAGTGAACATGTCTTCCCAAATTCGTTTTTTTCAGCCTTCTAATCTGGACCAGCCTCTGGGATGGAGTAGATAGGGGCCACGTTGAAACATTTACACCTGCGGGAGGAG
Organism: Mauremys mutica; assembly: GCF_020497125.1. Taxonomy (NCBI): domain Eukaryota; kingdom Metazoa; phylum Chordata; order Testudines; family Geoemydidae; genus Mauremys; species Mauremys mutica. The sequence continues at coordinate 323,195,681 of NC_059072.1, forward strand.
AAAAAGGGAGGATAGTATTTTAAAAGATACATTTCATAGAACAAAGGGGACGCTTTGGTATGAGTAAGCCATCACACACAGCCAGGCGACAGAATTCAGCTTGCAGACAGCCTAGGGGCATGCGGGGTTCTGCTTCTTCTACATTCATTTCAGTGTTTTCAAACTTTCAAACTCTTTCCCATAGCAAGCAATGCTGGTGGGTTTGCCATAAAGGAGGCCCTGCGGGCTCTCTGGGATGATCACTTCACACGACACCCAACCCTCCACACCCATTGCGTGGCTCTGATGAGGCTCTGAGCAGGGATGAGCCCTTTAAACTATACGCGAACAGCCCAGCGTGGCTGAGTTTCCCCCCCGCCCACCACCACATGGCTCCTTTCAGGCTCTCACTCACCAGAAGTACCTTCTCCAGGGTCATGGTCCAGGAGCCCTCATTGGGAGTGGGGGGAGGCTAGTGGCTCCAGCGTTAAGCATAGTTCCTGGCTGGGGGGAAAACAGATTCCCCACTTGCCACCTGTGCACTGTCCTCCTCCTCCTCCTCTTCATCCTCCAATAACTCTTCCTCCTCGCTCTGTGCAACTTCCCCCTTGCAGATGTCCACAGACAGTAGTGGGGTAGTTGTGGCGTCACCCCCCATAATTGCATGGAGCTCATAGTAGAAGAGGAATGTATGGGGCTGTGACCCAGAGCGCCTGTTTGCCTCCCTGGCTTTTTGGTATGCATGCCTGAGCTCCTTGATTTTTGTACGACACTGCTGTGTGTCCCTGGAGTAGCCTCTTTCTGTCATGGCCCTGGAGACTTTAGCATACGTATTTGCATTCCTTTTTTTAGAACGTAGTTCTGCCATAACAGATTAGTCTCCCCAACATGCAATGAGATCCAGTACCTCCCGTTCAGATCATGCTGGAGCTCATCTGCGAATCCGGGACTGCGTGATCTCTTGTGATGGTGGACTCTGCATGTTCGTCTGTGATGGTGGACTGTGCTGACGATCACCTGTGCTGATGGTGACCAAATAGGAAATTCAAAAGTTCCCGGGGCTTTTCCTGCCCATCTGGCTAGTGCATCGGAGTTGAGAGTGTTGTCCAGAGTGGTCACAAGGGAGCATTCTGGGATAGACCCAGAGACCAATAATGTTGAATTGTGTCCACAATACCTTTAACCCGGGATTGTGATCTCGATTTAAGCGCTACTCCACTTGCCGAGGTGCAGTACAGAAATCGATTTAAAGAGCCCTTTAAACTTATTAGACATGGGTCAGCGTACAAAAGATTGATTCACATGTGAAAAGAAAGAGAGAATATCACTGACTCCACCAGCTCCTATTGTTCGTCTGATTTGACCATAGTAATAAAAAATGGCCAGTACCTAGCTCTCATGTTCCTGATTGTTCCTTAGATATACAGTTGATACTGGCACTTATGTATGTCTAATTCCTTCAGATAGCACACAAGCTGCCATTTATGACATCATAATTCAATACCACACAAACTATCATGACAGCATAAATACAGAACTCTGAACTGGAACAACATTAAGAGGCAATTTCCTGTGAGATACTGAGTGTCCTAAAATCCTATTGCACTCAGCACTAGGCCCTAGGAATAGCAGACAAGAAGAGGCTGACTCTGACTTCTGTTTTGATGTGTCTTAGTAACCAGAAATGACTGGTATGAGAATATGCAAATACAGATGAGCCATAGAACAATGTAAGTCAAATTTTGAACCTGCTGACCCTAAAAAATTAATTCATTTGGTATTTTTTACAATCCCTTGTGCAATTTTAATATTTTTTTTACTTTTCAGTTTTAATATGTATTCTATAAATATCTACTAAATCATGGAGAGTGTATACTAGGTCCATTATTTCTCACTTTGTAACATTTTCCAATAAGAAATAATATATGAGATGCTGAATTCTTTGTGACATTGTAGATGGAAATATATTGGGCCAGATCCTCAGAGTGTGTATATCAGTGTAGCTGTTAGAAACTATGAGCCAGGTCCTTATTCATGGCCTGACTGCAACCTCCCACAGATTCTCCCATGGGAGGAGAACAAAGAGGGGGACATTGCTGTGTGGTTATCTTTCCAGAGACTTCTCCTCAGTCATTCTGTGTGGGGATGAGGTCACCAACTTTGCAAAATAGCCCCTGGGGCCTACCCACAAATTTGCATAGACTCCAGGGGATCCCCTGAAAATCAGAGATTCCAGCACTGAGGCTCCATGCCTTTGCAGGTGCTCCTACGAATTCCTTGTGAGCACAGCTGCAATGGAGCTACATTGAAAGGGACTGGCCTGAAAGTGGCTGGCACAGGTCCCAAACCTTTTAAACAGGGACTGCTAAGGTAGAAAGGGACCTAGCCCCAGGCTGTACTACCTTTCCACTCTGATCTCCATAGGTCTGGTACAGGAGACAATGTGCCTCTCATCCAGCTTTGTCCTTGGACCATGTGTTCATCCTCAGCCCTGTCCACCATCCATCTACTCTCCAAGCATGGCTCCCCAGACCTGCAGAGAGTCCTCTGCAAAGCTAACCCTGCTTTGTAACAGGGGAGGGGAGGATCTGCACTTGGAACTTTATATCAGGTCCTCACTTTTTATTGCCCTTTCTCCATCTCTGGTCCCTGTAGACAGTGGGAGTTATATCTGCGTCAGGTCTGAGCAAAAAATATTAATTATAATTATTATTATTTTATTATATTTATTTATTTAACAAATGAGTACGGATCTCAGGATTCCCTTGTATGTAAGTTCATCAGGAATCCACAGAATTACATAGAAACAAAGTATATTACTTTTATCTCAGTGTTCTTTTCATTCAGGAAATCTCGTTGATTTAAGTTAGAATGAACTGATAGATCAGGCATATTCAAATCATGCTGGCTATGACTGTGCCTGAAGTATTTGCCTCTGAACTATTTATCTCTAAGTCCTTCAGCACTGCAATTTGTATCTGTGGTTTAAAACTATATGCTCCATATTTCCTCACTTTTCTCTCCATATCCATTTCTGGGCCAGAGATCCTTCACTAGTATAAATTGTTATAGCTTAATTGATATCAATGAATCTAACACCACTTTATACCAGCTCTGGATCGGACTGTCTGTAACTTATACTATTCATTGTCATGCCACAGCATGTGAGGTTTCTGCAGCCAGTCAAAAGTAAACATCAGTAGTTTGACACAGGTAATCACAGACTAATCCATGAATTTAAAGGGTCTGCATATGTATCCTTGTGTTATTCTGCTGCTTGAATAAGTTCTCCCTTTTATCATTTGACCCACAAGCTCTATACCACATCATTTTTCCCAGAGGTCCCAAATTGTGGTTGCTTGTCTAAGCAATGAAGTAAACAGCATACACTCTCCTTATGCTGACCCAAACATTTATTTAGGGGTTTAGTTGTGCAATCTATATACTTCGCACCTCCACTGGCAGCTGTGGTAGACTTAAATCCTGAGTTTGCTTTAATTTCTCACACTCACTTGGGAGGTTAGGCTCACTTGGGAAGTTAGGTCACACTCACTTGGGAGGTTGATTCTCATTCTGGATTCCCTCCAAACCCAATCTGCCTCTCTTTTTAGGGCTCGGCTGCAGCTGCAAACAGAATGTACGTCTGCAGAGTACTCTCTGAAAATAGTTGTCTTTGTTGTGACTAAGATATTCAGATCTTTTTTCAGTAGCACCCTTATTTGATTGACTGATGTGCCTGCAAGTTATTTTTGAATCTGAGTTATTTCTATTTCTGATGTAAGATTTTAGATGCTGTATAATTGCTAAGCCCACTCTTTTATTTGATAATACTTTTAATCTAAAATTGGGAGTAAAGTGTGTTGTTGTTGCAAAGTCTGTATGTTTCAGAAATATTGATGGTCACAACCAGACTATGGGCGTCTACCTTACATATTACATTACATTGCCTAGAGGCACAACAAGCAAACATTATGCCCTCCTGCACTGGCACTAGAAATCTTTTTTAGGTCCCTTCTTTCTTTCCTGTTAGAAAAACACGGGGCTGTTCAGTAACTCTTTCTGTGTGAGATTCTCAAAAGGTAAAGGGATAATATGCATCACTAATGTTATCTGTGTGAGTTTAACAGTAATGGCTTTTCATGGGCTGTATTAAAATTGTACAGATTTTTTCACGAAGTTATTAGAGTTTGATATGGATCGTTCACATGCATCAGCTAGGCTCTTAGTCCTCATATAAAAATAATTATAAATACATATTAAAATAATCACAAAAAGGTACATATTACTACATATGGGATTTTTTTTAACAACAGTGAAAGGAAATTTCAGATGAAAAGCTGGTAACTAAATGCTGCCCGAATGAAAAGATAGGTGGTATTTTACTATTTGATAATCTCCAAAAATATGTGAGTGTGTGATCACAATTCTAAAAACGTACAGAAGATTAGAACACTAGCTTAAATGGGTCTATTTTTACTTTGAAATGAAAAGCTGGAATGATCAGACTGAAGTTATCCCCAACCACTTAACTTGACCAATCAAAATAACCTCCTGCATGAGTTGGAAATTTGGAAAATAAAAAAAAAAAAACCTCTAGCTTTATATGAGCTTCTTTTTAGCACTATAAACATCTCTCAAAGAAACCTCTTAGCACCCAAATACAGGTGATGCATTGACCATTACTGTAGCTTCACAAGAATCAACTGAAACCCAGGATGATGTCAGTTTTAATGCAGTTCTTTACATTCCAAAATGTTGGAATGTAGAGAATATTATGCATATTTTATTCTCTTTATATTATTATTCTTATTAGAATATCAACCATAATGAAGGCTGGCATTTTACTGTTAGTAACCTGGGGGTGTGTATGTTATAGGCAGAGCTACCTACTCTGCCTGGGTGCCCAACACATTCCATTAAAAGACCTTGTGATATTTCCAGACTTGCCTGTTCAAGCTGAAATTTTCCATGCTGGGTGTCTGCTTTGGGCTGAATATTTTTGGAAAGTTTCAGAAAAAATGGCTCAGCCATTTCCAAGAATGAGATTTGGGAGAAATGTGTTGTTTTGCACATGTTAAAAAAAAAACCTCTTACAAACTTTTCACTGGGAAGTTCTACCACATCCCATGCTTTGGAGCAGGGACCAGAAATTTTGGCCGGGGTGGTGGTATCAAGGATGTACCTTTTGCTGTAGCTGTGTAAAAGGCTTCCAATTGGCCACAATATAAGATTTTGAAAAATATCTCAGTTCTCATATACTCAGTGGAGACTTTGAGTTTTGCTGCTAAATTCTCCAAAGATCTGTACTGGGAATGCTCCATCCCAGGGCTGCAGGGTTGAACAAGATTTTCTCTGCAACTGATCTTCCAAGCTACCAGGAGTCACTCTGGCACCAGGCATTAGGACCTAGAGTAGGGAGACTGTTTATCCTGTGTTCTTAATGTCCTTCTGGGTAGCATAGAGGTGGCTGTATCTTTACAGAAATGCAGAAGGTATAAGTTCCAGACCTGGAGAGGAAGGTCTCATATAATATATAGTGGAGAATAGTCTTTACCTTAAGTGTTACTGTCTCTGATAAAAAACAGTCTTTATTTCTGGTAGTCACATCTCAAGAGTAATTTTGAGCTGTGGTAGTATATTTCTTTTTAGTTAATTACATTGCTCTTACAAATAATTAACAATCGGAAGAAGGTAATGGTGTTCATAGTGTAGTAAAAAGGTAACAGAAGCAAAACAGTGAGTTTAGTTGAACTTTATTCTACTATTTAACAATACACTCACATTATTTTTTAATCAATCTTCTCCCACAAATCCATCAAAGTCCTCATCTTCTGTGTCTGAATTGAACAGCTGGGCAATTTCGCCATCAAACATGCCGGGTTCTCTCTCATCATTGTCGGAGTCAGTCTCGTTGCCAGGTGGCTGTTCAGCAATGATGCCAGCTTTCGCGAAAGCTCGGACAACAGTTAAAGCAGATACCTTAGCCCAGGCATCCACAATCCATTCACATATGGTGGCGTAACTCGCCCAGCGCTGCCTCCCAGTCTTAGTAAAGGTGTGTTCGCCGTCTGTCATCCATCGCTCCCACGCCATTCGCAACTTCACTTTGAACGCCCTGTTTACACCAATGTCCAGCGGTTGGAGTTCTTTTGTTAATCCTCCCGGAATGATGGCAAGCTCCAAATTCATTTGCTTCACTTGGTTTTTCACAGTAGCGGTAAGATGGGAACACATGGAGTCGCAGATCAACAGGGACGGTGATGCTTGGAAAAACCATCCGGTCTCTTTACATACACCTCTCTCAGCCACTCTCTCATTTTCTCCTCGTCCATCCAGCCCTTTTGATTGGCCTTAACGATGATTCCAGCTGGAAACTTTTCTTTTGGCAGTGTCTTCCTCTTAAAAATGACCATAGGTTGTAGTTTCTGTCCATTACCGTGGCAACCAAGAACAACAGTGAAAGCCGACTTCTCATGCCCCGTGGTGCGTATCGATACCGTGCTGGTCCCCTTTTTCTCCACAGTATGGTTCACGGGGATGTCAAAAGCGAGGGGGACCTCGTCCATGTTGGTGATGTGGTTGGGCTGGATCTTTTTGTCGGTAATCTTGTTACTGCAGTAGGTGCGGAAGATGGCCAGCTTTTCTTTGTAATCCGCCGGCAGTTGCTGCGCCACGGTAGTTCTTGTGCGGATGGAGAGATGACGCCTTTTCATAAAACGAAAGCACCAAGACGGACCTCCTTGAAAGTGTTCGATCTTCATGTCTTGTGCTATCGTTGTTGCCTTCAGTCGAATGGTGACTGTAGAGACGCTTCTCCTGGCTGTTCTTTGTTCAATAATCCATTGTTCAAGTTGGTCTTCTAACTGTGGCCACCTCGATTTGTTCCCGCGGAAACTCTGTTTCGTCTTCTTAACTTGGCGCAGTTCATTTTCTTGCTTCCTCCACTTCCGAACCATAGATTCATTGATGTTGAATTCTTTCGCAGCTGCTCTATTCCCATTTACAACCGCGTAACTGATAGCCTGTAGTTTGAATTGTGCCTCGTAAGCATGTCTCTTCACTGGTGCCATTTTCGGGGGTCCTTAGACAAACAAATGTTGTTTTGCAGCATACCGGTAGTATACCTACCGGAGGAGTGGAGAAGGTAAATGTACATACTGTACGTATTACGTAATGTTCTCTGATTGGTTTATCGCTGCCAGCGTACATAGTTTACGTATTACGTCCCTGTGTCAGCGAAAAATGGTCCGACAGTCAATCAAGCAAAGCGCTTACCAAAGTCGCACAACAACATTTTTACAGATTTTGGAACTCAGTGCACACATAAGGCGCACCGGATTATAAGACGCACGGCCAATTTTTGAGAAAATTTAAGGCTCTTAGGTGCACCTTATAGTGCGGAAAATACGGTACATTATACATTATACCTAAAGCTATTATGTACTGTGTGCATTTGTTTCTTTAAAAATAAGTGCACATCCACTATACCCAACAGCCTTTCAACCTAATCATTAGTAGTTGGCTGTTTTCTTGTAGATGTCAGAGAAGAAGTGGATCTTGGGGAGGGACCTGGAACACCTATTATTACACAGGGTTTCATTCATGAAGCTTCAGCTAACCTTGAATCCTCAGGTACTTCTTTCCAATTAGGAATAGCTATGTTTCTTAGTAAAAACTATCTCTCAGGCCCCACTGAAATACATGCTAATAGATCAACATGGCACATGATAATTAGAAACCTGTATAAATGATGACAGGCTATGGGATCTATTTTAGTCTTTAGTCACATGAAGAAAACCATTCTAAGATATTATTTTACTCTTGTTTTATGAAGGCAGTTTTTTCAGCAGTATCAGATTATTTATGTTGCCATATTTTTCTGTGGTCTTCACAGATTTTCGTACCATTTAATGATCAAACGGAAAACTCACTTTTATCAACTTATACATTTAAACATAGCCCAAATAAAATGCAGATAAATAACACCAGCATAGTAATTATCTTTAAAAAAATAAAAATAGGATTTTTAACATTCCTTACATCCTGCTAGGAACAAAAATAGCTTTCATACCGATCTGTAAACTAAGGAAGAAAATCTGATGGGATGGGGGGTGGGGACCTTGTACTAGAGTGAAATAGACCGTGCTGAATTGGAACATGGTGAAAAACATACTCATCAAGAGTAAAGGAGATTAGAGGCATCTTTCACATTGACCAAGCCTGCCTACATCCAGCCATAATAAATGTTTCAGTAGCAGAGGTTGACCATAATAAGTGTTTTTGCAGGCTTAAAGCCAAACCTGAAACAGGGCTCTGTAGGGCTTTGTCCAATTTCTTAATTTAAAAATGCAGCATTCGTTTTAAAAATATATTTTAGCCATACCAGTGCAGCTTTGTTGCACTAAAAATATGCTTTTTACTTTCCTAAATGTTTGATAAACTTCCAGGTTTATTAAAGCAATGTAACAGAGACATCAAATGACGCTATCCCCCCCTCCGGTTTTAAGATGAAGGTTGCCATAGAGTAGGTTCTTTACTTTTTAAAATATCAAAAAGTAGTTTGTTGGTTTTAAATATAAGGTCCTATTGTACCATAAGGCTTTAAGGAGAACTTCCCTTTCAGTTCTGAAGGGGTGTTTTGCTAAAAACCTGATAGCAAAAGAGGGTCTATAGAATGCACCAAATTCTTCTTTCCTGCTTACCCTCCTCACTTTGGCTTTTATTTTTCACTTGAGAGAGCAACTCTCACAGACTCACTGTTGCCTAGTGGTTAAAGCAGGAGACTGGGAGTCAGTACTCCTGGGTCTGTCTATTGCTGCTGAATTGCTGTGTGACACTAGGCAGGTATCCTAAACTTCTCACTGCCTCAGACTACTCGCTGTAAAACGAGTACAAGAATATTCATCTACCCCTTCATTGGGGCTTTTAATTTTTTATTCTTGTCTTATATTTAGACTGCAAGCTCTTTGAGACAGGGACTATCTGTGTTCGTACAGCACCTTGCAAAACAGCATCCTGGTCCATCATGGACTCCATCCTAAGCACTATATCAATGCAAATAATATATAAGAATAAGTAAAAATAAAAATGATTTGCTTAGTAATACCCTAAAGGGGCAGCTGAGGGTTTGTCCTGACACAAGTGAACTCTCAAATGATGCAAAACTGGTAACGCTGTCTCTGTGTCACCCACTCATCCCACACACACACGTTGGGTGGCCTGGAATCAGGGGAGTGGAAGGGTAACTTAGAGTCACCTTTCACCTGCATTGTGTATAAAGATGAGGACTGGCTCCACTACTTGCAAAGTCTTTTGAGGTCTTTGGCTCACAGTTTCTGGCAAGTATGAAGAACCGTTATTCATATTTTTTAAAAATTCATATAGCAAATACAGGCTTGTAATTGCCTGGATTGCATTGTATTCTATTTAGGAAGCTTATTTAAGCCATGAAATGTGTATCTTACAGTGCCATAGGCTTGTGTCTGTAGCCAAGATACTGTCTTTTCAAATAAATAGTAGATTTATTTTAGTTTATGAAGGTAATTCCTATTCCTAACAGGTAGAAAGAGAGGTTCTATATTAATAAGATATAGGTTTTACAAACAGAGCAATTATTTTAAATCTCTTTAAGTTGTAATATTGTATTTAAAGGTGAAACAAGACATTAGAGAGAACTCCACTAAGATGTTTGGCCTTTGGTAACCATAATGGGAATGGGTCCTATTGCCTCTTCTTGTGGATACACCCACAGGAGGTTCTGAAGTGTACAAATGCGGGAGACACTGAAGTTACACGTGTAGAGTCTTCCCCTGGATCGCTCTATCAGAAGCAGAATTTGCCCCACCACTGAACTGGCCCTTGTTGGCTCAACGGGTAGTGATCAATGGCTCCATGTCTAGTTGGCAGCTGGTATCAAGCGGAGTGCCCCAAGGGTCAGTCCTGAGGCTGGTTTTGTTCAATATCTTCATTAATGATCTGGAGGATGGCGTGGATTGCACCCTCAGCAAGTTTGCAGATGACACTAAACTGGGACGAGTGGTAGACTCACTGGAGGGTAGAGATAGGATACAGAGGGACCTAGACAAATTAGAGGATTGGGCCAATCTATGACCTTATAGTCCATTCATCCAGCCCACACTTCTTTAACTTGCTGGCATGAATACTGTGGAAGACCATATCAAAAGCTTTACTAAAGTCAAGGAATAACACGTCCACTGCTTTCCCAGCATCCACAGAGCCAGGTACCTTGTCATAGAAGGCAATTAGGTTAGTCAGGCATGTCTTGCCCTCGGTGAATCCATGCTGACTGTTCCTGATCACTTTCCTCTCCTCTAAGTGCTTCAGAATTGATTCTTGGAGGACCTGCTCCATGATTTTCCCAGGGACTGAGGTGAGGTTGACTGGCCTGTAGTTCCCTGGATCCTCCTCCTTTCCTTTTTTAAAGATGGGCACTACATTAGCCTTTTTCCAGTCATCTGGGACCTCTCCTGATTGCCATGATTTTTCAAAGATAATGGCCAATGGCTCTGCAATCACATCCACCAGCTCCTTTAGCATTCTCGGATGCAGTGCATCTGGCCCCAGGGACTTGTGCTCATCCAGCTTTTCTAAATAGTCCTGAACCACTTCTTTCTCCACAGAGGGCTGGTCACATCCTCCCCATACTATGCTGTGAAGTGCAGTATTCTGGGAGCTGACCTTGTTCGTGAAGACAGAGTCAAAAAAAGTACTGAGTACATTAGCTTTTTCCACATCCTCTGTCACTAGGTTGCCTCCCCTATTCAGTAAGGGGCCCACACTTTTCTTCACCTTCTTGTTGCTAACATATCTGAAGAAACCCTTCTTGCTACTCTTAACATCCCTTGCGAGCTGCAACTCCAAGTGTGATTAGGCCTTCCTGATTTCACTCCTGCATGCCTGAGCAATATTTTTATACTCCTCCCTGGTCATTTGTCTTATCTTCCAATTCTTGTAAGCTTCTTTTTTGTGTTTAAGATCAGCAAGGGTTTCACTGTTAAGCCAAGCTGGTCGCCTGCCATATTTACTATTCTTTCTACACATCGGGATGGTTTGTTCCTGAAAACTCAATAAGGATTCTCTAAAATACAGCCAGCTCTCCTGGACTCCTTTCCTCTTCATGTTATTCTCCCAGGGTATCTTGCCCATCAGTTCCCTGAGGGAGTTAAAGTCTGCTTTTCTGAAGTCCAGGGTCCGTATTCTGCTGCTCTTCTTTCTTCCTTGTATCAGGATCCTGAACTTGACCATCTCATGGTCTCTGCCTTACAGGTTCCCATCCACTTTTGCTTCCCCTAATAATTACCCTACTGATGCCATAGTGCTTTGCACCATGTGTTGTCCTTCACACCCATGCTGCATTAGGATTGGGTAGCATTTCCCTTTGCACAGTGCTGCATGATCACACAAGGTGCATGGCAGAGGGGATTTAGGCCCTTTGTGCCCTGTTTTCCAACAAGCTGCCACTGTTTCTGATAAGGTTGCTAGATTTGGTGTAAGAACACCAACTCAAGCAGTAGTTCTTAGTTGAGTAAGTTGTATAAATAGCTCTCTTCCAGCTTAATGTACGTGCCATTGTGGTATTGCACAGCAAAGCCAATAAGTGGCAGGAATAGATGAATACTTAAGTAACAAAGATGTTGCTTTTCATTCTAATGTCCCTAATCATGAACAATTGAGAGAAAAACAGAAAGTATCTGAAATACTGCATACAGAATATGAAGTGTTTTTAAGTTGTCTATGAGCACTCAGGATGTCTTCTTTAAGCATTTTGCTATTATAAAAGATGACCTTTTACATAATACTGCTGCAGCAGCTAAAGCTAAATTATTCCATTACTTCAAGGTTTGCAACTCTTTATTTACAAGGAGCTAAAAAAATCCACTGAATCCAATGAAAAAATATAAAAAATATTTTATTTTTTGAGAAAGGGATGCTGCTGTGTTCACACTATCATGCCACATTGGTGTTGGGTTATTTTTCTGTTGTTTATTTGTATATTTTTTCTAAATGGAGGTTCAACATTACAAAGCCTTTACCTATGAAATGTTCCATTTTTAGCCACAGTTTTCTGTTCTTCGTGGATGACCTGAAATTTCTTAAGAGACCCTTCCCACCTACATAATAGTATGTGCAACATGACATGTGCTAGAAGAGATTAGGGAAGCAGCTGCTGAGGCCCAGCAGCCAATAGCCACCAGCTACTGCCACAATATTATTTCTGAAGCCTAAGTCATCTCTAACCCTGAGCTCGGATTGATCTCCCAGAGTATGTCTTACTTTATAAAACAACAGATTCCTCGGGGGAAAGTAAGGTTGAGGTGTTTCTTTTGCTGGAACATAGTTTCCATATTGTATATCACAGCTAAAGAGCTAATTACAGGGGTTTCTGCTCACTGGCCCGACAGCCTTTTTCCTTCCTTCCTTTGCATTTTATTTCCAATTGTACATTGCACAGCCATTAGTATAGAAATATTCTTGGCTGAAATAGCTTCATTTTACCCTGCTATCATCACTTCCTCCTGGACTTGGGGAGCAGAGTAGAACCACTCAACCATTCCTGGGTGAAATTCCATCCCAGGTCAGTGCATGTATAGTTTAGTTAGCAATCCCTTCCATGACTGCTGTGTTGTGCCCAGACCCTGCGTGGGGACACAGCCATGTAGTTTGTTTGCAGATGAGCCAGGGAGAGTTAATGTCTGTGAATTCCCAGCCTACTCATGGACTAACGTACTGCTCACTGTGATTAAGGATGGCAGAATTGGTTCCTTGTCTGGTAGTATGATTTTTTCCCTCTAAAAATATTGTAAAACATCTCTAATTAAAAAGGGATGCTGCTATAACACACTAATTATGGACATTTTAAAGCAAAAGTTACAAGAAAAAAAATTGGAGTTTTTCATTTTCCATGTTGGTGCATTATTGATTGTAATGGCTCGTCACATATGTTGGTGACACTTGTTTCATGGTCTTTTCTGGTCATCATATCCACAAACTACACAACCATTTTCAATTATACTCACTGAGTTAGCAAGAATGGTGACCCTTCCCCCTCAAACTGAGCCTGGATTTCTGTTTAACTGCCCAAACACAGTAGGATCATGTTTCCACTGCAAATAATGTTTAATGGTCCTGGTAACCCAGAGTTACAATAATATGAAATATGAAACTCACAAGATCTTGTGGCAGGCATGAAACTAATCTGTGTCACATCTGCCCATTAACATTTCAATGCATTGCTGTCTGCATAGTTTTATTCAAAAGAGGGAGAAAGCACTGAGTATATCAAAGTGAAATGCACTCAAATGTATTACTTATGTTTCATGCAATTTTTAGGGTAAGTTAAAAAGATGGTGGCTGGGTGGCACTTCTTTCCATCTACAGCACTGTGCATCATTATGGCTCAGTTGCCCCATCTGTCAGATGGAGATAATTATCCCCTCGTTCTTTGAGGTCTATTGATGAAAAATATATATCAGAGATGGTGATTGATTATTATTGTCAGAACTCCCAGAATATTCTCTGTTATGGAGCAATACTGAAACCTTATCAACTGAGCTGAATAATATAGAACCCCTGTCTGCTTAGTTTTATGACTGCCTTTTCCATTGCAAATCCATGCTCCTTTCTGCTAGCTAACGCAGTGGTGCATATATCTCTGCTTACTGCCATGATACTCAATATGTAGCTCTCAGGCTGCATCTGGCTGTTCATAGCTCTGTGCACAGCACTCTGAGCAAAGCACTGCTTGGAGCCCTGGTGATGATGAGGCATTGATGTCTTGAGGAAAGCTGACAATTTAAAACAAAGCCACAGACAGAGACAGGCATGTGGGTGGCAGTGACATGGACAGAAACAGACTTCTCAAGGCTCAAAACTGGCGACCGACTTCAAAGGCTCGATCTCTCACTGAGTCATCAGTAAGGCTGCACCTATTATAACGTTTATGTGGCTGTTTTGGTGAACAAATTAACGATTGCTTTGCAGTAGTCTAAGCTGCTGACTTATAAATAAACTTCTTTTTTGCATTTACAGTGTATTCCAAACTATTTTTCATGTCTCTGCGGCTGCTGAAGGTTGCAGCTCAGTTACTGACGATGAGGTCAAAGGTGCTTTCAAGCTCAGCCCTCAGCTGGGGGAAGCGATGTGCTCTACTGGTCCCTGAGTGACAGTTCCTCCTGGAGGTTCCCAATGACCAGAGGAAGGGTGTCTGCTGCTACCTATCTTCATAGGGTGCAGTATAACCCCCTTATGGACCTGAACAGCTCTGCTGGTTGTGCATAGGAAGTATAAGGACATGGGACCATGTCCTTTCTATGCTCAAGCAGTTCTTTCACTCTGGGCAGAACAAGATGGCCTCCTGCGCCTTTCAGGGGTTGTCTCCTTTTGCCCTCCACTCCATGTATCCACAGAGCAGCAGAACCCAGCCTGGCCCTATGTAAATAGTACGGATGCCATTGTCTCACTGGCATGCACTGTGAAAATTGCAGTGAGTCTATCAAGGTTTATAATCACACAGCATGTGAAAGAATTAGCATCATTGAGCCTCACTGTTCCTTTCAGTGAAATGTTGATTTAGACATGTTTCCTTTCTTTGCATGTTTCCTTTGAGGAGTTTGTCTTTCTCTAGTTGACTGAGTTAAATGCCCTGTTGCCTTTGTGGAAGTCTCTATCTCTCTCTGTCTCTAAAGAGTATCCCAGCTTTCTTTTGTTTCCAAAAAATTGCATCCTCCGCTACAGCTATCCTTCTACTCGGCATTCTGCTCTCATGGATGGAATGATGCTTCTTTTGAACCCTAAACAGGAAAGGCCAAAATCTACTGTTTAGTTCTTTCTTTCTGCTCATCCATTAGTCTTCCATAACTGTTCAGTGTGCCAGCCATGGGGGCCAGGGCTAGATTGTGATTTGGCCTATATACATATGCACATGAGTTAGGGGGAATAAGCACATCCTTAAGCTTCTGCACAGGCTATTTGAACTCCAGGTCCAGGTGCTTAGAAGTCAGCAGGCACCACATGCCTGTATACTCCACCCAAGAGCAAGGAAGCATGGCGTAGGTTGACGAGGCCAGAGAATGGATGGAGCTTCGGCTCCATAACCTCCCCATACCACTGACCAGCACTGGGTGTCTTGTAATTTTCTGCTGGAATGGGCCATTAGTAAATGATTTCCCTCCCCACAGAGTGAAGAGACGAAGGGATGGAATTGTCCCTCAGAAGTGTCTCAACAAACAAACCAAAAAGCAATTTGCAAAAATGTTCAGGGAAAAATAAAAATGTGTTGAACAGTTGACTATTATGTATTTGTATTACCGTAGCACCTCAGAGCCCCAGTAATTGTGCTAGGCGCTGTACAAACACAGACCAAAAAAGGCGGTCAGTCCCTGCCACAAAGAGCTTACAATCTAAGTATAAGACACAACACAACCAGCCATTCCCCTGTACCTGTGATGTTTCAATTAATATACACATTACTCACAAAACAATGGTGGAGATTTTCCTCAAATGACCCCAGAAAAACCAACAAATCCTTCTGGACTGAGACCCAAGCATGGAGGGAACCTCGAATCATAGAATCATAGAATATCAGAGTTGGAAGGGACCTCAGGAGGTCATCTAGTCCAACCCCCTGCTCAAAGCAGGACCAATCCCAAACTAAATCATCCCAGCCAGGGCTTTGTCAAGCCTGACCTTAAAAGCCTCTAAGGAAGGACATTCCACCACCTCCCTAGGTAACCCATTCCAGTGCTTCACCACCCTCCTAGTGAAAAAGTTTTTCCTAATATCCAAACTAAACCTCCCCCACTGCAACTTGAGACCATTACTCCTTGTTCTATCATCTGCTACCACTGAGAACAGTCTAGATCCATCCTCTTTGGAACCCTCTTTCAGGTAGCTGAAAGCAGCTATCAAATCCCCCCTTATTCTTCTCTTCTGCAGACTAAACAATCCCAGTTCCTTCAGCCTCTCCTCATAAGTCATGTGCTTCAGCCCCCTAATCATTTTTGTTGCCCTTTGCTGGACTCTTTCCAATTTTTCCACATCCTTCTTGTACTGTGGGGCCCAAAACTGGACACAGTACTCCAGATGACTCCTCACCAATGTCAAATAGAGGGGAATGATCACATCCCTCGATCTGCTGTCAATGCCCCTACTTATACAGCCCAAAATGCCGTTAGCCTTCTTGGCAACAAGGGCACACTGTCGACTCATATCCAGTTTCTCATCCACTGTAATCCCTAGGGCCTTTTCTGCAGCACTGCTGCCTAGCCATTCGGTCCTTAGTCTGTAGCCGTGCATGGGATTCTTCCGTCCTAAGTGCAGGACTCTGCACTTGTCCTTGTTGATCCTAGGGCTCAGTGAGGGTTGCGGGGGATGGGACTGGAGGGGGGCTTGGGAGAGTGAGGGGTCAGGGTCCAGCTGGTTGGGGCTCAGTGGGGTGGGGTCCAGATATGGGGGGCTCCTGATGCAGGGGGTGAGGCTCGGTGGGGTGAGGGTTTGGGGGGCTCCTAATGCGGAGGGGCTTGGTGGGGGGGGTTGTGCAGGTGGGGGAAGGGATCACTGTACAGGGAGCTGCTGCTCCTGTCTGCCCAACCCCTGTGCCTACAGACTCCCTGCACCCAACCCCCGCACCGAGCCTCACCTGCACCTGGACACTCCTCCCCTCCAGCCTCAACTCTCCACCCCCATGATGCAGAGCTTCCTGCAGCCAGGGGAAGTTTCTGGGGCTTGATCTGACCCTGCCCTGGCTGCTCCATGTTGAGGAGGGGGAACTCTCTCACCATCCTCCCCCCACCCCAGCTGAGACTAATATCCCTGGGCCACCAGGGCATCACCAGGCCCCCTCCCCTGGGTGATTTACCTGCTCTCCTGCTGCCCGAATAGACTTATCTGAGGGGCTGAGGAGGGATGAGTGAGCACTGGTGCAGCTTCTCTTTGTTTCCCCACAGAAACCATTTTCTGCAAGGAAGCAAAGGGAATCTGCGGGGGGGGGAGGCATTTTTCTGCTGCGCCGCAGGGGCGCAGAATTTCCCCAGGAGTAATTAGAGATGCCTAGAAAAATGGACATATTGGACCAGTTTTACACCAGCTTAGAACCTGATCCATCATTTTTAGGGCCTTGATTCAGGAAAGCCTGAAAGCATGTGCCTAAATTTAAGCGAACAGGACTTAAGCATATGATTAAGTGTTTCCCTAAATATTTTAATATATTAAAATGGATTTAAAAATAACCATGGAAATTCTGAAGTAGATGTTTGCATCTGTTTTAAAGAGTGCACTATACATTTCAACAACCTACCTTGATAAGGAAGTATTCCAAGGGTTAAAAAAAAGATCAATCAATATCTGCATGTGTTCACTTGGTGTGTTGTTAAGCATCAGTTAGATCAATAGTTCAGTGCTGTGTCTGGAATTCACATTAAAATACAATGTCAGGAAGGTTGGAGTTAGAACAGTATTGATGGTAAATGAACGTAGGTCATTTGAACTGGTAGATTCAGGCTCAACATGTCAGTTCAAGATAATGGAAATCAATAAAGGGGCAATGAAAAAGTTAGTGGAAATGGGAAGGGGAAAAGAAAGGAATACAATGAATTACAGAAGTTAGAAGTTTGCTTTGTCTTCCTTACTTGATTTTCTAATATTTAGTCATTGCTTTAGTGGAAGAAAAAGAAGCTAATAAAATTTTTCGTTTTCTTTTTACTCTATAGTATTAGGGTCAAATCTTGCAAACCTTCACTCATGTGAGTAGCCTTATTGACTACAATAGGACTACTTAGATGAATAAGGGTTTGCAATCCTTCCTCAAAACTCAAGTCATCCACCGTCCTGATCAATTTACTCTTCTATGAGCTCCTTCTAATTTGTGATTATCCTTCCAAAAAATTGGTGACCTGAACTGAATGTTAGATTTCAGGTGCAGTAATACCAAACTCAGGTGGAGAGGAGACATTGCCTCCCTACTTTTGATGTGATACCTTCGTGCATGTAGACCAACATTCATTAGGTTTTTTTGCCACCATGTCACACTGCAAACTCCTGTCTAAATGACTGTCTACCATCACCCCTAGATTTCTTTATGGCTTGCCTGGTTTCTCTCTCCTATTAAGTACATAAGATTCAGATTGTTTTTCCCTAGGTACATTAACTATCTTCCCAAACTCAATTTCATTTTTCTCTTTTCTCTCAATATTTCTAATATCTAGGTCCATTTAAATTATTTCTCTGTCCTAACTAGTGTTTGCAAATCCTCTCAATTTAGTGTCATCCACAGATCTGATTAATGTGCTCTTTACATCCTCTTTTAGATCCCACCAAGAAATCCTCCAACTCAATATATTGCCATTTATCCTTACCTTTTTGTGAAGATCTTTTCAGCCAGCTTTCAATCCAAACCAATTTAAATTAAATTTTAAAAAAGGTTTTATTTTATCCTGTTTATTTAATTATTTAATATCTATAAGTATGTTAAATGCTTTACTAAAATGCAAATAGCATCTAGTGTGTTCTCATCATTCACTAGTGTTGTTTCTATATGAGAGAGGGAACAAAACACCAGGGATGTTGCAGGAAAAGCAACCATCAGGAGTGTGTAAAGAAAAGGTATAAGAAGAAATATAACAAGCCCCCCAACTAGGACACACTTATGCTGGATAATATCAACTTTGTTATTTTCATCACCACTTAGGCTACCTCTCAGTTTGGTCCCATATATTTATTATCCATTCTACATTAGCTTATTATTAGCATTATTATTTATATAGTAGTAGTGCCCAGAGGCCCCATCAGAACAGTGGAGACACTACATAGATGAAGACACAATCCCAACTCAGAAATGTTTACAATGTAAAAATATAAGTGCCATATGAAGGTTATGGGGAAAGGGATACACATAAGTGCATAGAATTTGATGCACATATGTACTGTGGCAAGGCATCTCTTTCACCTTGTCAGCCTCAGCGTTCCTCCCTCTGGTGGGGTGGTGGTGGGAAGGAGGCAATAGTAAATCATTCCTACTCCGGAGGTTTTCTAATTCTTAACTTTGGTTTATTAACAGTATGTACAAGGTGGGCCTCAGGGTAGTCCCAAGTCGTTCTCTTAAGCAAAAAAAAACACAACACAAAAGGTATACATTTCCTTGCCCCCACCAGAGCACTGACTTATGCTGGCTTCTGGTTGCCAGCCTTCCCCCAGATAGAAGTAAACTCAATATTTACCCTGTATGGAGGAGAGCAACTCTCCATCTAGGAGAAGCCTTTTCCCCCCCTGCTGCCCCTAACCCTGCTGCAGCTTGTTTCTAATCCCTCCTCCTACTCCTCTCCTCTAGAGGGGGGTTTTAAAGGTTACCAGAGGCCCTTAATTGAACTCAGGTGTGTCTAATTAACCTGAGGTAACCTCTTTTCAGTTCATAGGCCTTCACCATTCTAGGACTCATATTCCTGCCTTCCACCACTCTCCTATAGATGTTGTCATGGTACAAATCTGATGTTGTCATGGTACAAATGCATTTTAAAAATAATATTGTTATAACTAGATGAAGTGTCAATCATCTTCAATGCATAGTCAACCAGTGGAACTATTTGCCACGGGATGTTATGAAGGCCAAAACTATAACAGGGCTAAATAAAAAACTAGAAAAGTTCATGGAGGATAGGTCCAATGGCTATTAGCCAGTGATGGGCAGGGATGCAACACTATGCTCTGGGTGTCCCCAGCCTCTGTTTGCCAGAAGCTGGGAATGGGCAACAGGGGATGGATCATTTGATGATTACCTGTTCTGTTCACTCCCTCTGAAGCATCTGGCATTGGCCACTGTTGGAAGACAGGATACTGGGCTAGCTGGACATCGGTTTCACCCACTATGGCCAATCTTATGTTCTTATCTGCCTTGCAAACCTGCAATCATTAAGTGGATGGTTTCTTATGATTGGCGAAGCAGACATGGATTTGGAGGAGGGATTTGATATAGAAGGGATAGTGGTCTTACAGATCAGCTCAGGATGGGAAATTGAAGCACAAGCGGCATGTTTCCAAGCACAAACTCAGTTAATATGGAGGCAGATTCTACTCTGGATAACAAAGTCCCACCACAATCTTCCAAAAGGTACCCAAGAAGTTGAATACTATGATGCACAATGAAGGGCTCAAATGATTCATGAAAGGCCAAAATGACTCAAATATGACCAGTATGGTGTCTTTGTTTAAACCTGAAAGTTACTTTCCAGCCATGTACTGACACGTCTGCGCAGCACTCAGCGTCCATCTTAATAAAATAAGCTTCTCAACAGAGTTAAGTGCCAAAAGGAGAATGTGCCCAGCTGTCTTCACATGCCAACTGATTCGTAGACAAGTGGACAAGCACCCAGCTATATAAAAAGCACACATCACGTGGTATTTCTGGAGAAAGCATGTGCCAAGCCATTTGCAGTGACTTTTAGAAACAAACCACATTCAACATCTCCCAGGTTAATAAAGATCAGATGACAGCCTACATATTTTCAAAGTTTTAAAAACAAATATATGTACAGCTTACCAGCCAAGGATGTTCCACTGGTTTTATTATCACTGACAATGAAGCCAATGTTGTAAGAGTAGAGTGAGATGGCCAATTCACTCATGTCATGTTCTGTGCACAGTCTAAACCTGCTGCTGCATGCATTTTCTTAAGAATGATGTTATTGTTATTATTTATTATTCAATATCTTCTGGCAGAGGCTCACAAAATCTGACCTCATTTCAGTCACTCAACAAAGGCATGTAACATTTTTTAGAGCTGCAGGAGGAAGTACTTTACTCATTCACAGATTAAAACTGGAAGTGACAACTTAATGAACCTTGACATTTTTCTATACATACTGAAAAGGCTGGTAGAGCAGTAGAAAGCTGTCCCTGATGTTCTTTTCATCACAAAGATGGGCAGAACCAAGTCCTACACCACATTCTTTTACGGGCTCCATCACAGGAGGGCAACTTAAATATCCTAAGGACTCAAACAGCAACCCACTGGAGGGCATTGCAGTGAGGATGCACCACTTCAGCTCACCCTCTGCTCTCCCTGACAATATCTCCTGCAAATGCACACATGCCCCAGTGGAGGGAAAGTTACAGCAACTTTCAATCCATGGCAACAGCCTCTGGCAGATTTTCTACCATCCAGGAGAGACCCCGTGCCCTGCTGAGGGGAAGCAGGTGTGAATGTAGTCTAATGGGGGTTTTCTCTATTTAAAGTTGAATTAAAAAACTCTAAATAAATGTCCATCCATTGAAAGCATAGAATTTCACCTGGTTTTCTATTTTTATGTTCTATTTTATGATCCAAAGCACATAAACTGTCTCAGGGTTGTTTGAAAGGTTTACAAACCTACTTTGAGTTTTGCATTTGTAACAAGATCTCAAACCCAGGTGAGTTTTGCACATTTCCAATTTTATGTAACAAAATCTGATGCCATAAGAATTTTACATGAATTATTCTGCTTGACCCAAAACTGAATTAACATTCCCATCTTTATGGTCTGAAAGAGATAAAAGAAGCTACTGTGTTGGGAAAGCAAACAGTGTTGCAGCTGTAGGTCATTAGTTGCATCAGTAGTGATGCGGTGACCTGGTGTATTACCATGCAATGTCTGTTTGGTGCCATTTGTGAAATGGGTTGGTGATGCCAGTCCACTTCATCTTGGACATTGTCGCCTCTGCTAAGACAGCAAACCAAGGTGTCAAGTAGTGTCAACTGAGGCATTAGCTTTTGCCTTATGGATACCTAGGAAATGGACCAATAACACATTACACATAGTTATAAAGTCATTGATGATTCTTCATAGCCATCAAATAGTATAAATGTTTGGTCAATAATAACTCAAGCTGAACTCAAACAGCTGACCTGGTGGTGAATGGCCCTGTATTTCATTACTAAGCCTCTGAGTCATCCAGTGCCTCTTTTCTTTTTAAGTAAGGTCTCTGCATGGGTTTTAGATATCACTTAATGGAATGTGGATATTAAATGTATGTAAATCCATAGCATTTTGGGTAGAACCACATTCCACCATCTCCCATTATAAACACCATCTCCTCCTCCTCTTCAAACCTGTCAAACAGACAGGAGAGCCTAACAGACTCCAGAGGTAAATCCCTACTTCTGGTGGGCTAGTGCTGCTGCAGAAATGGAAATTCACAGTGAAAATAGCTCCTATATGCAGACTATCAGAGAGACCTACTACAAACTGTTTTGTAAGCACCTGAATAATGAGTATCCCTGTGTCTGTTAAACAGAAAACTGTGCAGTTAGTTTTTCCCATGGTTTTAGTGCCCAGACATATGAAGACTCCTATATATATTTTAAAAAGATTTTTAACCAATTTTTTTTTGGAGGAAGGGACCCACAGCTGTACCTGAATGACATTTTAAGCACCAACTGCTATGATAATCTTTGGACACTTATTTTCCTTATGGCATGACATTTTGTACAGAGCTATGCAAAACTCAGCAGTTTTGATTCTCAGAGATTCATGGGTTTTTGTTTGTTTATTCCAATAATTGTGCTTCAGGACTGAATTAATTCCAGAACTCAAACTGGAACTCCATTGAACCTAGTATTTTTTCCTTTTAGAAACCCATCATTTTCCCCCGTGCTCTTAAATTCTTTTTCAGGCACTTTCTATTCAATCTTTAGTTGCTAAATGGTTGATTCCTCATTATCACTGTGTCTTTCCAGCTTCTTCATTTCAGCTTCCACCTTCTCTTTCACAGCATTACTTTTACTTTCTGTGCAGTCTTCTTTCACACAAACATATTTCAGATGAGGCTGCTGTCATACCTACATAGCTATCTATTTCTTTCCAGTGCTGCTTTCAAAGACCTCAGTTCTATTCGTTCCTTTTTCAAAGTGAGATGTTTTGTATTACCTATACAGTTTAGTGATAAAAGGAGATGTAATGAGATCAGTTTCCAGAAAAAGAGAACATTTATCCTCACAAACTTTCAGTAAGCTCTCTGGGTTGATTTTTTTCTTTAGCTAGATTAAAGCTGCTACATGTTCATTTAAATTCTGTAGCAAGGCACTAGAGTGAGTCATCCTCCAGTCTAGGAGATATGAGTTGGTATCATCTTGACTTGTGGTTACTGCCTGACCAGCATGGAGATCTATATCACTGGCTGCATGTTTACCTGTTCCCTCTGGAATTGTTCATTCTTGCTGCATTCAAGACACTCCTTCCCAATCACTGGACATGCTGGCTATCCTTTAAGGAGATACTGCACTTTCTGTGTTGTCAGATACCCCTTGTGTGCCTTTAGCTTATCGCAGATTTTGGATTACATTCCATGCCTAGGGCCTATGTTTCCACTATTTCCACAAACTGACTGATGTCCACAAATCAGTCTAATATGAGCTTTGGCTCTCTACATGTCTGATCCAAAGCCCAGGAAAGACTCCTGCTAATTTAAACAGGCACTGGATCAGGTTCTTAGAGCTCATTTGTAGAACTTGGTTGTTGAACAATGTGGCAAAATTTTCACCTGGATGTCATAAGCCAAATTAATAACCTCATATGTGAATGCTACATGGCATAAAAATAGTCTCACCTGGGTTTTATCTTGCTTGCCTGAAAGCCAATGCTTGATCTCCCCCATTACTTTTCAGAGAAGTCACCAATCAGAATGTTTCTGTCCCTTGTGAGGCCTCATTCCCTTTGCTAGGTTCCAGCCATGGGAGCTGTAAGTTTGTCTAGTGTCATGTTCACAGTTCACATGCAGATTGCTTTATTCATGTTTAGTGGTCCTGCAGACAATGACAGTTATAGTGATTCTGGGCCTAATCTTCAAAACTGTCTTTATCTGCAACCTACCAAGACAGCTGTACTTACTGGGAAATGAAAGTGCCTAGGGTGAAAGAGGAAAGACATTCTCTGTGCAATGTCCTAGGCAGTAGAAAACCTTACTGGAGGGCATCAAAATGAGCCCTCATCTGACCAGTTTCAGATCCCATTGTAAGACATCCTCTTGAGAGAGGTCAACCCAAAGTAACAGAAACTGAAGGCCAAGGCTGAAGCAGAAAAAGGCGACCAAAGAGGGGAAAATCCAAGTTTAAGTGGCAAACACTGGATTGGTGAGAGCAGTGTTTACTTTGAATTTCATGCTTATCATAAATGATTATTTGTCCCCCAGATTGTACAATATGTTGCACATGACAGATCACAGAATCAAAGAAATTAGATATGACAAATATGTACGACGCTATATCTGGTCCATATTCTGGGTAACAATCTTCCCTTCAATATATTCTCCCAGTGCCTTATCCAGTCTAGCTTTAAATGCCTCCAGGTATTTTTCTGAAGACAGAAAATTTGGAAAAAAGGAATTTCAATCCTGATATTTAAAGAGAAGAAAATACATTGTGTACTTATAGTTGACAAATTATTTTTGTTCTTAAAATAGAAACTACATTATTTTCTTCCTTGGTTCATTACCAACACCACAAAAAATCACAATACAGACAAAGGGATTCTTTAGGATATGGTTTCCTGCATTTATTTCTATATTTACATCACTGAATACTTCCCCCCGCCACCCCTAAGATAATATTTATAGGATTAACCATCACATTGTATTTATATATATATAAACTAGCAATTCATATACATGGTGTTTTTACTTATCAGCTGAACAAAAGGTCACCTCAAATATTTCTCAAAAACATGAGTAAGTTTCTCCCCATCAATTCACATACAAAGAACGTTCTGAAGCAAAGGTTTTTAGCCATAAGGTTGGAATCTGGAACCAGAAGAAAGTGAATTACTAAGTAAAATAAAATAAAACACGCAAATCTAAGCCTAATATAGTAATAAAACTGAATACAGATAAAATCTCACCCTCAGAGATGTTTCAATAAGTTTCATTCACAGACTGGACACATTCCTAGTCTGGGAACAATCCTTTTCCCTGGTACAACCCTTGTTCCGGCTCAGGTGGTAGCTAGGGGATTTCTCATGATGGTCTCCCCTTTTGTTCTGTTCCATGCACTTATATATCTTTTGTATAAGGCAGGAATCCTTTGTCCCTCTGGCTTCCCATCCCTCCTTTTCAATGGAAAAACACCAGGTTAAAGATGAATTCCAGTTCAGGTGACATGATCACATGTCACTGTAAGACCCCAAGCCTTCATTCCTCCCAGCCTAACTCACAGGGAGGCCTGCCTGCAAACAGAGCCATCCACAGTCAATTTTCCTGGTTGATGGGAGCCATCAAGATTCTAAACCACCCACACGTTGCATAATTACAATAGGCCCTCAGAGTTATATTTCGTATTTCTAGTTTCAGATACAAGGGTGATACATTTATACAAATAGGATGACCACACTCAGTAGATTATAAGTGTTGTAACGATACCTTACAAAAGATCTTTTGCATGAAGCATATTTTAGTTACAGTATATTCACGCTCATCAGCGTGTCGGGGTGGGAAGTGGGTGGGAGTGGATGGGGGTGGGCTAGGGCAGGGCTCTCTCCTCTTTTTTGATTGTTGAAATATGGTAACCATAGGCGAGGGCGGAGCCGGGGGGGTGCATGGGGGCTGGCGCCCAAATACATCCACTGCAGCCTGTAGGAGCCCCCGGGGGGGTGCTGGGCCACAGCCTGGGCAGGAGGGGTGGGGGGGCATGGCTGCTCCTCGCTAGTGGCGCCGCCGCCTTTGCAGGGCTGCTGCCCCCCTGCACCATGCCGGCTCCTCCATGGCTGGGGCTCGCTGCTGCCGCAAGCGGGACGCTCTGGCTCTCCGGTGCCTCCAGAAGGTGGCTTCTCCCTGACGAGCTGCTGCAGCAGCCCAAGCCTGGCAAAGCCAGTGAGTGGACTCGGGGTGGGGGCCACCAGGGTGGGGTGGGGAGGGCTCGTGGGGGCACTGTGCACCCTCCAGGGGAGTTGAGGGGGCAGGGAGGGGGGAGCCTGGTCTGGGGAACAGCCCCTGGGCATGGATGGCCCCTGGGCAGGCTGGTCCCTGGGGTCTATAAAGGCTCATTGGGATTTGCCCCTCAATGAACCAATGTACGGGGGTGGGGGAGCGCAAGGTGGAAGTTTTGCCTAGAGCGCAAAATATCCTTGCACCGGCCCTGCCCCAGGGGGTGCATGCACCCCAGATTAAGACCCACTGCACTAAACTAATAAGATCTGCATTTTAATTTAATTTTAAATGAAGCTTCTTAAACATTTTTTAAAACGTATTTACTTTACATACAACAATAGTTTATAGACTTATAGAGATCTTCTAAAAACGTTAAAATGTATTACTGGCACGCGAAACCTTAAATTAGAGTGAATTAATGAAGACTCAGCACACCACTTCTGAAAGGTTGCCGACCCCTGCCTTAGTATGTTGTTCCAATGGTTAATTATTAGCCCCACTGTTGAAAATGTGCACCTTATTTCTAGTTCGAATTTGTCTAGATTCAGTTTCTAGCCATTGGTTGGACAAGATGATCAGGCCCCTTCAAGAGCTATCCACTATGTGCTTATGAGTCAAATTACAATACAGGGCCAGGCCTGGGAACTTGCATTTGTAACTTACATCTACAACTGCAGTAATTAAATGACCAAGATGCACCTTTGGTCCAATATCAGCACTAGTGGATTACTTCCTGATAGAATAATAACTAGGCCTGATCAACCCTAAATTTGCTTTTATGGGAGATTCAAGGGCACCCAGGTCTCCTGCAGGCATCAGTAATACATTCTTTTCTTTCAGATGCAGACATTACTACCATGATTAGAGCTAGTCAAAAGTGAAACACTTTTATGAAAATGTTCATGAAATAATATAATTTGTCATAGGAGAAATTTGAAATTTTCCAGCCAGCTCTAGCTGTGATACATGCTTTTGTCACCTCTAAACTCAATCCTTACAATTCAGCCTTCAGCCTACAAGGGGCTAGCTCATAAATTCAGAAGCTAAATCCAGGATAGAATTGAAAAGAAAAGTTTTCTTGGCAAGTGGAGTATTCTGTTTTGAAGATTGACCATTGTTTCATGTATGGAACTGCCTACTTATTAACTTCTGGGTGGAATTTAAGGTGTTGGTTTAACCAAAAAAGCCTTAAAATGCCAACTCTACATATGACTGCTTTTCTCTTTGCTACTGGTATGCTTTGTAATTCAGAGGAGACACCCATGTTGGACTTCCCTGGAGGCCCTTATTTAGGAAAACACTTCTTTAAGACTATCCCTATGGAAGACAGCACTTTAGCATGCAGTTTACTTTAAGCACATGTTTAGATGCCATTGACTTTCAGCAAGACTTAAGCAGGTGCTTAAAGGTTAAGTATGAAGTTGCATAATGTTCAGTTGAAGGAGTGTTGTCCTGAATACAGACACTTTTCTGAATTGGAGCCTAAGGGAGGAAACTGCTAGCCTGGCATTCTCCAGGATGGCCTTTGATTTTGGAATTCCCTTCTTCCTTGGTCTGAAACAGCCCAGATGCTGGCTTTCAGGACATATTGCAAAGCCCATTTGGACATGTACTTGGGGGGGGCTGAGGTGGTTGGAGATGGAGTCGCTTTTTTGGAGATTGAGAAGTAGGAAGTTTTTTACCTATTTTGTAAAATGTTGGGGGTTTTTTGGTCTGTCTGCTGATTGTTTGTGATAAGGGGGATGTGCTTCCATTTTAAATGGAGCCAATAACTCAGTCTGGGAGTCAGATACAAATATAAGAAACTACCAATCACCTCTGCCCAGAGATGAACTCCTTAGTGGAAACATGTCATAGCACATTCTATTAAATGCACTATAGTTCCTAAGAAGCAACAGGAAATATGGGACAGATCCACAACTAATGTAACTCATAGCTCCATTGATGTCAATGGAGCTAAGCCACTTTACATCAGCTGAAGATCTGTGTACTTTAAAGGGATATTTAACCTCCACAACCTTCCTATCTTGTGAGCCCTCATTTGGAAACATTATTCTGACTCATGTACTTATATTTGAGCTGAGTATGACATGTTTTCCACTTGACTCTGAACTTCTTTTGAGTACAATAGTATAATGTGACATAACTGACTGCTGAAAGCATCAGCACCTCCCACTAGTTGGCGCCATTGCTGCTGCTACAAAGGATGAGGCGGGAAATGTGAAGAGATGAGCCTTTCCTGAGCATTTGCTTGAGAGAGAGGTACAATAAATGTTAAGATTTTGTTTTGCTTTGTTTTATTTTAATATCAATAACATTCTAATTCCTTCCTTAGGGTGGAATTAGAAATCCATCAGGGATAGAAGTCATATTCCTATAAATAAATGGATCAGGAATCTAAAATATCTACAATTGTACTAAATTATTAAAGGAAAATGCCACTAGGAAAGTCAATGCCACTTTGATGAGCAAACTTATTACAACAGTGAGAATGTCAATTAAATCAGTGGGCAACTGGAACTCCAAATATGAATCCAAATATTGGCAATGTTCAGGATTTCTCTGCATCTCCTGAGTGAGTGAATGAATGGCAATGAGTTTCCAGATTTTGCCAAGGGAGCTTAGAGGGGATTTTCTGTTAAAAGTCCAATATGTAGAGGAGAACAGCTCCCCAGAACTCTATTGACAGATCAGCAGATCTATTCTAGAAACCTCTCCTTTCCTTTTTTTTTTTTTTTGGCAAGGGTAATCAAGAGTAATTGGTTCGTAGACGCTGGAGCAACAGCAGCAATTTTCCATGAACTTCACTAATTTAAAAAAAAATCTTTACATTTGTCACATTCTGGGGTGCAATCCAGACTAGTGAGGGGTTGTGTCACTGCCTGTCCTGTAACCCTGAATGCGTCAAAATGCTCTGCTGCTGTAATACCCTTTGTCTAAAGACTCCCAGCTAGCATACAAGCATGCACTGGGGTAGGTATGTTAAGCACCTCTGAGTCACCCATGCTGATTCTATCAGCCCACTGATTACACAACTGCCATACTCTGTTCTCCACCAGCCTTAGTTACATCTGGCAAGATTACCCCAGCACCCTTCCCCCAAGTCCTAATGTTTTCCAAACTGTAAGCTCTGCAATGTGAAGCCCTCTCCTCGACCATTCAGGGACCATTAGAGAGATTAAGGTTTATTTGTTCCTTTAAAGATACATTACCCGAAGCTTGTCACATTAACTGAAGTTAACATTCACTTAAAATCATAAACAGCGCTGGGTTGGTTTAGAGTAAAAGTAAAACAAATTTACTAACAAACGGAGATAGGACTTTAAGTGAGTTCATATAAAGGATAGCATTAGAAATGGCTACAAATAAATAAGTGAAAAACACTTTCTAGAAGCTACACCTTAACAAAACAAGCTTACAGCCTTTGTTCAAGGTAGTTTCCTTACAAATCTACTTTTCAGAAAGATGGCAGATCCATCCTTCTGGTTAGGATCTCCCACAAAGTCCAAAGTGCTTAGTTCCTTTGTCTTTTTAAGTGAAATCTTACTTGGGGTTCTTTGCCCCTCTCTTTTCTATACAGGTAATGACATTAGTGGGTTGGGATGCACTGAAATGGTCAGGCCAGCTAAAACTTACTACCAGATATCAGTGAGCCCTTGCCCTTTTTCACTGAGATGCTATTATGGTCACAATATCATACCTGAATTTATTTCTGTGAAATGGACGTGATGGAAGGAGGATATTCTGGCTCAGTAATGGTGGAACAGATTGATTGGGAACCCTTTCAATGGGAAAGTGGAGAAGAGGAGTGTTTGAGAGGAAATCTAAACCACAAGACATACCTCAATGTTTTTAACTGTTATTGCCTCTATGTCTTGCCTACTTTTCTTGATAGCAGAGAATGTATCCTCACATGCATTTGGAAAGCACCTAATTTATGGGTGCCATGACAATAAGAATAATAGATAATACTAAAGAGAGATGGACTCCAAGCTAAACACTGTTTCCAAACACTCCTAACCTTCAGGAATGTTCAGAAGTGAAATCTGAATCTATATCTGTATCATCATTATAATAGTCTGAGCCAAAATCCCTAAATTTTGGAATCTTCCAGACCCAGATCTGGATCTAAATTTTGTGACTTGCAAATTTTGTGAATGCAAATATAAACATTCCTGTACAGCAGTTGCCATTGAAGTCTTTACAACTAGTTTTTGCAAGTAATTATTCCAATTATCTTGACAATTATTAATGGCCTGATTCTGCAACCCTCATGTGTCATGTCAAGTAGCACTTACACGGGTGGGGTGCTTCAACGAGACTCTTCAGGTGAGTAAATGCTACTCAACACAAGTAGTAAGCTAACATTATTAGCAAATAAGAAAATTAGTCTTGAACGCATTGAAAGCTTCCCCAACACACAAACACACTCTCAGAAGTTCAAATAGTGTATTGATTTTATGTTAAGCAAATACAGAAACAAAGAAAATGAAATAGTCTTTGAATTGTTGTGTTTAGGTAAATCTCTGTAGATTCAACATCTTACTTTCACATCATACTCCGCTGTTTCTGAATTGCCGGTTCACTACACAGACACCAAGCCATACTTCTCTACCATCTAAAATATACAACTTCCCTCCTGAAACTGTGATCGGAAAGAGATCATGGCCCAGCACACATATAATATGCAGAAATCTCATGCTGAACACACCCATTTTGTTTAATCTGACGTTCCATTTCCTCCTCCCCTCAAAGCAGTTCATACTTGACACAAGTTTAGTGGTGGGATTTTGATGTAGGAGAAACATTTAGGTGCTGAGTCACAAGTCTAATGGGCACCTTGAGGCTGACAGTGGAAAGTGAACATGCCAGTTGAGTGACAGAAAGCTTGCAAGCTCTATTTCCAATTCTCGTAAAGAATTTCCTATAGCTCTAATTTTAAATTATTTGAAGACCCTATTTAAGATTCAGTCTAAGCACCATTGTTTTTGGGTAATTCAGCAAGACCTGGGGCAACCTCTTAGCACAGGAAATAGAACTGATGTTTAGCTAAAAGGACTTGATGTATGTTGATGCACCAGATATTTGCTTTTTTCAGGAGTAGTGTTTGCTGCTTTCCACTACCTACAAGTTAAGAAATTGTGTCAGATCCTATAATAGGCAATTACATGTTTTTGAAAATTTCCATAAAAATCACCAACTAACTGTATTTGAACTGTGGAATTTCTGTATGTTCATACAGTACCTACCCTTCCAGAATGAATTTCATTTAGGCAATTTAAAATACGGTAAAACATCCAACAAAGATCAGAAGGCAAATTGGGTGTTTTTGAAACGTAACAGTTCTTTTCATTACAAACCACTTGGGAAAATAATATTGAACCCATCCAAGTTTCACAGGTTCAGAACATCTGAAATGCACCCAAACACCATTAGTGTTTCTAACGTTTTGTTTAGAAACTCAGTGTCTTTAATACTTAACATTTCTTTGTGATTATTTTATAGACATGATGTCATTGTTTCACCTTATTTTACTAAGCACCAGTTGACACTGTTGCCAGAAAGCAAAGCAATAATGCGGTAGTGTTATGAACGGAAAATGCTGCAACATGGTGTGTCTTGTGGGGTGAAGGGAGGTCTAGTTCAGTTTAGGGATTTGGATGTAATTCTTTTTACAGGTAGCTGTTCAGACAGAACTAAAATAAAACTGAACACAGTGGGTTCCAACTACACCCTGTTCTGTTTACTAATGTCAATTTTCTTCCCTAAAGTCTTGTGAATTTCAGTGCTTATAAAAGGGAAGGCTGACAATACACTAGTTTCAGCAAAGCATAGCAAAGCCAGGAGCTGTTCAAACTTCACAACACAAAGTACTAAGCACCTCAGTTCTTACTGAACCTGCTGTTCTGTGGCATGTCTGTTTAGGGCTACATCTAAAGAGAAGACAACTACTCAGTGGATTGATGCTAATACAATCTATTTCTGATCCAATGGGTCCCACCCTCTGGTTTTGCCCATTCACACAACTAGAGTGGTCACCATTAAGAAGTCAGTGTTTGACAAAAGATCACAGAGCTAACACGATTATTTTGTGTTCTAATTACAGGGGAAACAATAATAACTGTGTGGTAAATGCTGACATTTTAGTGCTAAAAACCACCACCTTTCTTCCTCTCCAAACAACACTTCAGTTGTAGTGATGGAGGTGAGGCTGAGGAAGAAACTACCAGACACTTATACATGTGTATGCAAGAAGAGATTACATGTTTATGTGACTATGACAGCAATGATAAGGATTTTGCTTGACAGGTGTGTGTCTCTAGAATTTATACAATGGTGGTTTCCTGGTTGCCCAAGTGTGTAGCTTTATATGTTAAGTATTTGTTTACTGCCTAATCATTGTGAATCACCACAGGAATTTGCAATACAGAATTGTCAGTGAAATAGTGATGAATAGAGACAAAGTATAACCATATTGTTATAAAAGGGAAGAGGATGCTCAGAAGTCTTGGGTGCTGGAGAACTTTGCCCTTCCACTATCCTTGATCAAGCACAGATGCCTGATGTTCCATCTCAAGGCAGCTCTCCTACCATTAGAAACTTCTCCCTCACTAGTTTGTAATGAAGCATATTTATAATTCCACCTTTCTTCAGGATACTTCCAGGAATTGCTTTTTGACCCAGCCCCCATTCAATCACAGGAAAAAGGGACGAAACAGTGGCCAGTCCCTTTATGGACACATTACAAACAAAAAGAGCATATTCCTCTTTTACATTCTTTCCTTGACACTTGGGACGTATTACTGCTTCAGTCTTTTCAGCTCTCTGGATAAGAAGCAGCTCTTAATCAAACATGGGAACTAGGCAAAATAATTGAGTCCAGTTACATTTTGGTTAAAACTAAAAGAGCTGGATGTAGATGTGCAAAGTATGACTGGCAGCATAATGGGTATGCCCATTGTAGGCATAAAAGAGACTTTCCACAGGCATTAAAATTCATTCTTTTAACTCAACTGGATAAGGTGACCAGATGTCCCGATTGTATAGGGACAGTCCCAATGTTTGGGTCTTTTTCTTATATAGGCTCCTATTGCCCCCCACCCCCTGTCCCGATTTTTCACTTTTGCTATCTGGTCACCCTACAACTAGATCACCCAGGAAACAGTGCTATAAACAATGGTACCAGCAGATTTACAAGTGGCCATGGGACTTCTTTCTCCTCCTGTAATCCTAACTGTTTGAGAAAGGTCTCTGGCAAACAGCTTACTCTTGGCATAGCTGGCATCAAAAGTACTGGAAA
This sequence comes from Mauremys mutica, assembly GCF_020497125.1. Taxonomy (NCBI): domain Eukaryota; kingdom Metazoa; phylum Chordata; order Testudines; family Geoemydidae; genus Mauremys; species Mauremys mutica. Next base: position 323,228,862 of record NC_059072.1, read on the forward strand.
GTGGCAGACCCTGGACTTTATCTGAGGCAGACTGTGATTTGTCTTTAAACTGTAGGCAGAATGAGTGACTCACAGTAAAATCAAGGACTAGCAATTGAAAAACATGACAGCACTCATTAGCTGATGCCACTGTATCATTTTTACAAGTACCAGCTTACAAGGATGACAGGATTTAGAAGAGCATGGAAAAGGAACTTGGCAATTTAGTTTCTATTATTTCCTAGAGCGAGAAGATGGGGGACATGCGATTCTGATGAGGAGAGGAGTTCCTCTGAGCTGACAGTGCTATAATACTGAGAATTACTGAGACTGCCCTGTACTACTGCAAGCACAATGAGCCACTCTCATTTGATGAGTCCAATATTAAGGTGGGTCTTCAGGGCCTGTTAAATAATCAACAGCAAAGAAGGTGCCTTAGCACTTCTGGTATTTGCTCAGACAGTACCCACTACCTAAAGAGCAGGCAATTATTCTGATAGTTCCTTTTCTGTTGTTTCTTTGTGGGACCCTACCTTCAAGGCCATTTCTTTTTCTAGTACACATACTGGTATTAAGTCCTGTGTTGTGCTTCCCCTGAGGAGAGACACACCTCTCCTTTAGTACAATGACTGAGAAAAGAGAAGTGTTTCAGACTCTGTATTGTAGTGTTTATTATATTTGGAACCCCAACAAATGCACAAAATCCTCCCAAGCTCTGCTACACTCTACTTCTCAGTAGAAAAAGGGAACCTCTTCCCCTCCTCCAACAGGCAGAGCAGGAACTAGCACTCAGGGGACTGCAAGGAAGGAGTCTGGCTTCCATGCTAGCTGGGACCACAGAGCCCCAAGCCCCAAGCCAGCTAGGCGTTGTGGCTAAGCCCCCAGCCAGCTTTGAGAATGCGCACTGCTCATTTGTAAAGGAGGAATCAAGTGTGCCTGGCAGCATGTCACCCCAAACTCCTCACTCCCCTGAGCCATCCCCTGCTGTGTGCCAGCCAGATGGTCCATGTGCCAGATGTCTGGCCAGCAATGCTCCTTCCCCACAAGCCCCCATATGCTTGTGTAATGCCAACAGACCCCAGTCATCAGCAAGTGGGATTAAACCAGGGACCTCTGAGCATGAGCTAAAAGCCAACTGGTTGTTAGCCAAGACTGTAGAACAGACTCATTTAACTCTCGCTCTCTCACTCTAAGTGGTCTCAGTGCCCCTAGATGGGACAGACCACCACACCCAGGAGCTGTGTGGGTTACACTTGCATCAGGAGATCACCATACCACTGCTGGCTGCATGGCTCCCTCGGCAGTGTTATTGTTTGTCAGATTAGGGATCATTTTTCAAACACTGTTAAGATAGCTAAAGAAATTGCATCAAATGCCAACCTGATTTCTTCAAAATTAATGCCTACCAGACCCAGAAGTTCCTAAATCACAGGAGATAATGAGAATGACCTTTACTTTTTCCTTTTTGGAAACCCCATCAAAACCAAGCAGCAGCACTTTTCATGGCATTTCTTTTTTCAAAATGAAAATGACGTATTTGGATAGTACTGGGGGAAAGGCAAAAAGGGGTTTAAAAAACCCCACTGGAAATGTAATCTGCGGAGACAAGCCTTCCTACCCCAGGAAAAACCCAAAAACTAATGTGGCCTCTTGATCTAAAATGAAGTAGCATTCTACACTTATGACTCACAACACTATTATTAATTATTATTACTTAGGCTTAAACCTGTAAGATGCTGACCATCTGACTTCAATGTGGACTGAGGCAGCTCAGACAACTTGAAGGAAAGGGCAATTTAATAGCACTCTAGTGTTTTACAGCTGGTAGAGTATTCAAAAGAAGACAAAAAAAGAAGCAAAGTCTGGGCTCCAAAGACCTTAGAGATTAAAGGCACAAATAGGTGTGGTACAGGTAATGGACTAAGGCCTTGTCTACACTACAAGACTATTTCGAATCTACTTAAGTCGAATTTATGGATTCGACCTTATGAAGTCGAATTTGTGTATCCACAGTAAATACACTAATTCGAATTTCTGAGTCCACAGTAACGGGGCTGGCGTCGACTTTGGAAGCGGTGCACTGTGGGAAGCTATCCCACAGTTCCTGCAGTCCCCGCTGCCCATTGGAATGCTGGGTAGAGCTCCCAATGCCTCCTGGGGGAAAAATGTGTCGAGGGTGCTTTTGGGTAACTGTTGTCATTGAACCGTCAATCACGCCCTCCCTCCCTGAAAGCTCCGGCGGGAAATCTGTTCGCGCCCTTCTCTTGTCAGTTACAGCGCGTACGCCACAGCACTGCGAGCATGGAGCCCGCTGCGATCATCGCTGCACTTATGGCCGTTGTCAACTCCTTGCACCTTATCGTCCACCTCTTCCACAGTCAGCTGCTGAGAAATCGGGCGAGGAGGCTCCGGCAGCGCGGTGAGGACAGGAATTCACAGAGTGGCGCAGACCTCTCACAAAGCAGGGTACGCCGCGCAGTGGAGATCATGGTGGCAATGGGTCAAGTTCATGGTGTGGAACGGCGATTCTGGGCCCGGGAAACAAGCACGGACTGGTGGGACCGCATAGTGCTGCAGGTCTGGGATGAATCACAGTGGCTGCGAAACTTCAGGATGCGTAAGGGCACTTTCCTTGAACTCTGTGACTTGCTGTCCCCTGCCCTGAAGCGCCAGGACACCCGGATGCGAGCAGCCCTGAGTGTGCAGAAGCGAGTGGCCATAGCCCTCTGGAAACTTGCAACGCCAGACAGCTACCGGTCAGCAGTGAACCACTTTGGCGTGGGCAAATCTACCGTGGGGGTTGCTGTGATTCAAGTAGCCCACGCAATCGTTGAGCAACTTCTCTCAAAGGTAGCAAAGAATCCTGTGGCACCTTATAGACTAACAGACGTTTTGCAGCATGAGCTTTCGTGGGTGAATACCCACTTCTTCGGATGCAAGAGTCACTACTCAAAGGTAGTGACTCTCGGAAACGTCCAGGACATCATAGATGGCTTCGCCGCGATGGGATTCCCAAACTGCGGGGGGGCTATAGATGGGACTCACATCCCTATCCTGGCACCAGCCCACCAGGCCAGCGAGTACATTAACCGAAAGGGCTACTTTTCAATGGTGCTGCAAGCACTGGTAGACCATAGGGGACGTTTTACCAACATCTTCGTTGGGTGGGCGGGCAAGGTTCATGACGCGCGTGTGTTCAGGAACTCTGGTCTGTTTAAACGCCTCCAGGCAGGTACTTTCTTCCCGGACCACAAAATAACGGTTGGGGATGTGCAGATGCCTACAGTGATCCTCGGGGACCCAGCCCACCCGCTAATGCCCTGGCTCATGAAGCCCTATACAGGCGCCTTGGACAGAGAGAAGGAACTCTTCAACTACCGGCTGAGCAAGTGCAGAATGGTGGTGGAGTGTGCTTTCGGACGTCTCAAGGGGAGATGGCGGAGCTTACTGACTCGCTCGGACATCAGTGAAAAGAATACCCCCGTAGTTATTGCTGCTTGCTGTGTGCTACACAATCTCTGTGAGAGCAAGGGCGAGACCTTTTTGTCTGGATGGGAGGTTGAGGCAAATCGCCTGGCTGCAGTTTACACTCAGCCAGACACCCGTGCCGAGAGAATATCCCAGCGGGAAGCGCTGTGTATCCGGGAGGCTTTGAAAGCAAGTTTCCTCGGAGAGCAGGGTAACCTATGACTCTCCACTTGCTTTCAAGAGAAACTGACCCTGGGCCTGTGTCTGTATGTGTCGATTTCGATCTGCGGTTACATACCCCGTTCTCCAAGTTTCCCCCACTTCCAAAGCACGTTTTAAAGCAAATTAATTGTAACACTCATTATTAATAAATCTTTGTTTTACTTTGCATTTCTGTTCAGGTGTTGAAACATGGACGCATACTGTGCTGGGCACGGTGTGCACTGATGTACAGACCGCTTGTTCCATAGAGGAATGACATCCTCCTGCTCCTACATAGGTCTCTGGGGTGGGGGACGGTTGCAAGTGGTTGTGCATGAAGGGGAGGGTTTGCAGGAAGGGGTGGGTTTGCAGGAAGGGGCGAGTGGTGCCTTCTTTGGATGTTACATGATACATGTTTGCGAACAGTGAACACAGTCTAGTCAGTTTCTCTGAACAAGACTATACAGGGCAACAAGTCTCACAAGATCTCAGGACAAGTTCGAGATTTCGGAATACGCTCTCATTGGCTGTGGCATTGCACAGGAGAGCGGACAAGTGGGGAGAGACAGCTGAATCCGTCTAGCAGACAGTCCTGGTAAGCCTTACAGTACATTCTGCTTATCAGTTAATGGATAGCTGTGCCCTCCCGCTAAAGGCAATCTGGAAATCATATACTCTGACCCTTTTCCAGCCACTCCCGCCAGTGCACGGGAAAGATCAATGTATGCTTTTCCTATGTGGCCTACAACATGTGGCTGTTAAGCGAGGGTCATTGTTATGCAAAGTAAAAGTCAACCATTCACAACAGTAACAATACACTAATTGCCCTAATTAGATGCAGCATTTCATGAACGAGATCACCCTGATGCGGGTCCCTCGGAGTCACAAAGAGCGGATGCTAAGGGAAGCCCTGCAGAGACCAGGACCATATGCGGCCATGCTTGTGGAGGCGATGATTCCCATCTACATAAGGATGTCCTGGCGCGGAAGAGTGTGCTTCCACGGAGCACCCAACAAGGCACCTCTCCCCAGGAACCTCCTGCGGAGGCTTTTCGAGGACCTAAATGAGACCTTTCTTGAATTGTCCCTGGAGGATTATTGTTCAATCCCTATATGTGTGGACCTACTTTTCATATAGTTTTTCATTGAAAATTTTATATATAGTATTTCTATTTTTTTATACCTGTTTTATAAAAAATAAATGTTTACATGTTTATAGCACTTACCGCCTGATCCTTCCCCTGATTCAGAGTCCGGGTTAACGGCCGGGGAGGGTTGGTAGGGGATCTCTGTGAGGGTGATGAAGAGATCCTGGCTGTCAGGGAAAGCGGTATTGTGTTGGCTGTCGCCTGCGCCGTCCTCCACAGACCCTTCCTCATCTTCCACATCGGCAAACATCGAGGAGGAACTGTCCAGGTTCACTATGCCATCCACTGAGTCCACGGTCACTGGTGGGGCAGTGGTGGCAGACCCACCTAGAATGGCATGCAGTGCCTCGTAGAAGCGGCATGTCTGGGGCAGGGCTCCGGAGCGTCCGTTTGCCGCTCTGACTTTTTGGTAGCCTTGTCTCAGGTCCTTGATTTTCACGCGGCACTGCATTGCATCCCGGCTGTATCCTTTCTCTATCATTGCTTTGGAGACCTTCTCGAAGGTCTTTGCATTCCGCTTGCTGGAGCGCAGCTCCGACAGCACAGACTCCTCGCCCCACACACCGATCAGATCCATGACTTCCCGGTCAGTCCATGCTGGGGACCTCTTTCTATTCTTGGATTGGCCGGACTCCTCTGCTGGAGAGCTCTGCATCGTTGCAGGTGCTGCGGAGCTCGCCCCGATGTCCAGCCAGGACGTCAGATTCAAAGTGCCCAGACAGGAAAATGAATTCAAATTTTCCCGGGTCATTTCCTGTGTGGCTGGTCAGAGAATCCAAGCTCCGACTGCTGTCCAGAGCGTCAACAGAGTGGTGCACTGTGGGATAGCTCCCGGAGCTACTAAGTTCGATTTGCATCCACACCTAGCCTAATTCGAGCTAGCCATGTCGAATTTAGCGTTACTCCACCTGTCGGGGTGGAGTACCAAATTCGAACTAAAGAGCTCTCTAGTTCGAATTAAATGGCTTCCTGGTGTGGACGGTTGAGCGGTTAGTTCGAATTAATGCTGCTAAATTCGAATTAAAGTCCTAGTGTAGACCAGGCCTAAGAGTATCACATGGACTCTTGGGCTAAACTTGTGCTATGCACCAGCACCCAGGATGCTGCTGGGGAGGTGGCTGGGGGTATACAGACTCTCCAGAAGGAATTTTGTGGACTCAGCCAGAACTCCTCCTTGTGCTTGCAGCCAGCACACACTCATGACTGCTGTGCCTCCCCAACAGAGGGTGCAACATATTCCACTCGCCTTGCCCTAGAGGTCCTTTCCTGAATTGGGGCCATAATGATTCTTTAATACTGTACTGAATAAAATAATGGGGGGAGGGGGACTGACATTTTCTACAAATTAATATCACCCATTTTTGCATTCCAAAATGTTGTAATATGGTCACAAAAATCATATCTTAAAATTGTACATATTTTTTCAGTCAGGACCACAGAGTTTTTACTTCCTCCATGCTCTCATAAGGTGCCCATCACTGTGGTATCTGAAAATGAGCCATTTTCACTCAGAAATAGACCTTAATCCAGTTTTAGTCTGAACATTTTAACAAAATTGAGCTAATTTTCAAGTCGCAGTAAAATATAAAAATACTAAATTCATGAGCATTTCAAAGATTATTGTGAATTTTACTCATATCATTTCTTTTAACCCCATTGCACGCAGAAATGTGCAGTGAGACATATTTAATTTCAGCTTTCATTACAGTTCAAAAAGGACCCCTATTCACTAGTTTTAGAAATATTTTTTCTTGTTTCCAGGAGACTCACGTTAATTAAGTAAATTTCCATTGCTTGTTTCTGTATGAGGGGCAAAATTGGTTTGGCCCAGAGCAGTAGCTACAGAATAAAGAGATGTGCTAAAACGCTGATGGACCGGATATCTGACCTTCCTTATTCACCTCTAAACTTGTGGACTCTGTCCTCATTTGTCCCTAAATGTGGTACAGTACTTCCTTAAGAAATACTGGAATGCACTGTGTATAAGATAACTCTCACTACTAGATGCTGTGATATTTTCAGAAATACTTTTATACATACATATTACTGAATGGAATGGAATGTCAGACCAGCCCAAGCGATGGTGTGTTCCTTCCACTACCAGCTAATGGAGCTGCTTTTGAATCTAACGTCTCCATGCTTTATGTATGAGGTTAGCTGGCAACCTTGGTATCTGTGTATAAAAGCAAAGAAGGATTATTACTTACTGCACTGAAGATACTTCCAGGAATGCCATGAAACATGGTGGTGTGATGAATTTGTGTCCTTGAATAGGTATATTACCTTTAAGACCCCACCTCTTCTACTGAGGGCTCTTCAGATCCCCTTTCTGAATGCAAGCACTCAGTGCTGAGGGGGAAAGACCAGCCTATTTGCAGAGATCTTTCTACTCTTCCCTTACGTAGTCATAATAACTACTTATGTCGGACAACTTGAATCATAGGATTAGGAGCAACTTTTAAGTCTTATGAGTCATTGTTTATATTGATGATGTGGAATTTTTGTTGGTTTGTTTGTTCACTTGCTGTGGCTCCTGCCCCCCTTATATTCTGTCTATTCTGTGTTCAGAAGAGCAAATCCTTGGGACTGACATGCTTTCAACTTATCAGGGATGTTCTGTGAATATATTAGTTAATATGTGTACAGCACTGGGAGAATGTAAAATGGTACATAAATGCTAATTATTACTAGATCTATAATTACAATAATATTTATTATCCACATATCAGCATTAGCCAAATTTCTGGATCCCTACACCCCTTGACTTTGGGGTGCCTCATCATCAGAATCCAGATCCAAATTCTTATTCTGAACACTCCAGAATTTGGTGAACAAGGTGGAAATTGGGATCTAGCTCTAAATTTTGCAGTTCTAGACCAATGTTATTATGAACATAGGTACCTTTCAAAGAAATAATATAGTCATGTACAGGACTGGTCCAGAGCACTGCAGTAACACTACCACAAGCTGTTTGGCCAGATGCTCAGCTAGTATAAATTGGCACAGCTCCAATTATTTATATGCTGATTTATGTCTGATGACGCTATCTCTCTATAGTGGTTCGGATCAGTACGGTGACACATGGTAATATGTTTATATTTATGAGCATTTACTATACACAGATTTAATGTTTTTTTAAAAAAGTTTAATGATCATGAGGAGCCAGAATATATTGCTGCACTGATTGTAACCACTGACAGAGCTAGCACAAAATAGCAGCGTGGCTGAGGCGCGAGCAGTAGGATGGTCTAGACACTATGTACCGTGGGTTTCGGACGGGATTGTACTCAAGGTAGCTAATCCATTCCGCCGCTTGCACCACTGCAGTGACACTTCTGTTTCTAGCATGGTAGCTCAATCAGTGCTAGCATGGATATGGCTACCCATGCTGGAAAGTACACCTTCCACCTCCAGTGCAGTGAGAATTGGCTCTGAGAAATTATCATGAGTCTCATAGGATTTCTTTGGTTTTAGTAATTTTGATGCTACTCTTTTTGCTGATGTTAATCTTACTCCTAGAGCTCGGCAAATTGTCAAAAATTTTCTAGAAAATATTTACTCAGCAGATCTGAGTCCATTTGCTCATGCTCCTGCCTCTTTCTGTGGTAGCCTGGCACATGAACATTTGAGTGAATAAGTTTTACTGGCAAAAATACTGGAGGAATGTTATTGGGCTTAATAAAGGGAAAATTAGGGGAAATTCTATGGCCTTTTATGCAAGCCATCAGAGGACGTAATGGTCCCTTTAGTCCTTGAAATCTACAAATCTATGACTCTGAGTGAATATATGAAGATAAATTTCTAAGTCATACATGTAAGCATTTTCAGGAGTGAATTTTTCATTCGCACACACAAATATTCACAATGTAAGTGCTTGCACATGTATCCAATGTACCCCCTAGTCTGAGCAATCAAGTTTTTTGGTTCACTGCTTTGCTCAACTCTGCATACACATTGATTCTAATGTAGTCACACACAGCATTAAAGCCACTGCAGCTATGTAAATGTGGATCACCTGGCTCCTCCCTTGTCCTAAATCCACCCGCATCACCACCCTCCACACCTTACTACATTGTGTTGGTGGGGAGTCTCCCCAGTGTATGGTTTTCTATAGGTGCAGAGACAACCTTGCATGCTCATTCAAATGGATTTTGCCTTGGTAAGCCTTATCATTTGCAAGTACTAGTGATAGCACATCAAATTTTGCAGACAAGTAATTTACAAATTCACAAATAGAAACTACATTTAGAAAATTTAGCTCTCTGATCAGCAGAATTGCACACAAAACTATTATAGTTACTCAAAGTGAAAAGGAAGCATTGCACAAAATATATCTGATTTTACAGTATTGCACGGTAGAAAGTTTCATTTAAACAGTGTCAATCTGACAGTGCTGCGAAGCAGATTTTTTGCCTCGGGAGGTGAATGAGATATGTGATGTTGTGTGTTAAGAATACTTGGGCATGGAAATAAATGTTGTTCTGTGTAAGTATTTGTGGAGATGCATCAAAAACTTCTTTTCTACCAAGGACAATTTGTTAAACAAATTATGTACTTTAAAGAGAAATGTTGTTTAAGTTTAAGCCTCATATTCAGTTGGGTTTTTTTAAGAATCATTTACAAAATCGAACGCAAAGAGAAAAAAATTTCGATGCTTTAAAAAAATGCAGTCGGAATGGTATGAGGAGAGGGGGAAGGGGGTGGAGATGGAGATAGGAGACCTGGTGGGTGGCCTATATTTAAAAGTTTCCTTTCAATGATTTGAATCCAAATACACAGCAGGCAGAAGTGTGCTACTGCATGAAACAAAAGTATGACATTGATTTGATATGGACCTGACTACTATTTCATTGACCAAACAGAGCAAAATTCAAAAAATAAGCAGCATATTGTAAATGGTGAAAAGTAAAGTAGTTCATTTAAATTTAATATATTAGTTTCAATCTTTGTTTATAGCATACTGCACTTTATTATATTAATTGTTTTAAAGAATATAAACCAGCCTGTTTATAAACCAGTCTTACATGGTTTTCTTGACTTGTTAGATACTAGTCAAGGCCAACAGGGTTTTAAATAGAGCTATCAGTGCCTCAGAAAAATTTTGTTCTAGTCTCTAGGTCTAAGTTAGGACTAAGGAAGTGATCACAGAAATTTGCTGATTTGTTTGGCTCTACATCACAATCCCTGGAAAGCAAAGGGGAAGTAACCCTGCCATGAGAGGAGAATCTTCTTAATAATAGTACCATGAACATCTGTTCTCAAAATACTGAATAAATCCAGGCCAGGCTCACAATCAGATGACAACTTGCTCCTGTCCTTGGAACTGTCCCCTTTGGGATTAAAAGAATGATTCTCTCTGTCCATTTTAAGGGTGGCTTCAAATGCCTCCTATATTTAAATCTGTTTTTCATTATTTTTAATTATTTATTATCATTTTTTAAAATATGACTTGGTATTTTCAGAATGACCTTTTGAAGAGCAAACACTCTGGAGGCAAAGGGAACGTTGGTGTTGACACGCACTGAGTTGGGTCCAAAACTAGATAAACTTCTCCAGCTGGGGATGTAAGAAAACTTTAACTATTCATCAAGGTCAATAGACTTTTCAACTACAAAACCAGAAATCTGATTAGGATATAATAATAAAATAATAATAATAATAATAATACCACCTAGCTCTTATATATCAGTAGATCTTGAGGCACTTTATAAAGGAGGTCAGCATCATTATCCCCATTTTACAAGTGAGGTTAAGCAACTTGCTCAAGTTCATCCACATGGTTAAAACCAGAGATAGAACCTCAGTCTCCTGTGGTCCAGTCCAGTGCTCTATCTATTATGCTACATTGCCAATGTGCTGGGGCCTGCTTCCCAGCAAGCATAAAGCAGCATCGTTCCATAAGGCTCTAGCTTTCCCTTTTTTTGCATAGCTTTGTTTACTGGTAAACTACTGAGATACCAATAGTTTGGGACAGCTGTCCCACCATGCACAAAGGGGTAGGAGAGGAAGCATACAGCCTTCCTGCAACCTTTGCACCTACATACAGGGATCAGGCATAATCAGCACAAATGGGAGGGATACAGACAGCTTACAGCTAAGTAGCAGAGACCGTGGAATCACCTCCCTGCAGAGCACCATGGCCATAGACTGTCTCTCTCCCAACCCCATACCAGAAGGCTGAATCTTAAAGGCACAATCTAGTGCTCTGCATTGCCCAAATGTTTCCAGTATTTTATTTTAATTATACATTAAAAGCAAGAGGGTATTTTATTATTATTTAAATGTGCGCAATGCCAAAGATAGAATTCTGGCAAGATTTTTTTTATAATAGGTATTGAAAAAACAACCATTGATATATGTTACACACACACTCACACACACACAAACTAAATTAAAAGAACATTATTAAGGTTGCAAAGTTGAGTACTCAAAAGTTAGGAAATGCCAAAATTAATGTTGCCCAGGCAACTTTAATTCGGCCCCTTCTGTATATGCATGTTACTATCTTTAATTACATTCAAATACAAGTGTTTTCACAGGACTCCCGCTCCATTCACAATACTTAGCAGTATAGAGCACTTTATAGGTTCAAAGCACAGCTCCCATTGACTTCAGTTGTAAACCAGACAATAAGGTCTCAAGTTGGTCACCCAGAAAACGAGGAACACACAATTAGTGACCACCTGTGAAAAATTTAGTTTAGGTGACTTGTCCAGCATCATGTAGGAATGCTGTGAGAGTCAGAGAGAGAATCCAATTCTCCAGGGCAATGTGGGTATTAACCATGAGGCTATCTTTATCCTTTCTCTTCTTACAATCCCCTTCCTCATTCACCACACACCTTCCACAAGAACAGCTACAGACTAGAGTTCACAAATCTGATTTAGCCCTACAGCAGGTCCAGCTGTGGATGGAATGACACAGAGGTCCTGGGGGAAAAGTATGGGATCATATAATTAGGGACTGCATCATAATGTAGACACTTTAAGGTTGCACATATAATTTTAATTCTGGCACTTTTTAAGCTTCCAATGCTTGACTATTTAAACTTAATAATGTTATTTTAATAGTGTGTGTGTGTGTGTGTGTGTGTGTGTGTGTGTGTGTAATGTCCTGGGTTTTAAAAAAAAAACTGACAAAACAGAAAAATTCCATCACAGATTATTAGGGTGGGAAGGGACCTCAAGAGATCATCTAGTCCAACCCCCTGCTCAAAGCAGGACCAATCCCCAAACGGCCCTCTTGAGGATTGAACTCACAACCTTGGGTTTAGCAGGCCAATGCTTAAACCACTAAGCTATCCCTCCTCCATCATATGAATTCCCACTGGATTCATCAACAGGGCTCAAACCCTTTGATCCACTAAACAGACCGCTCCCATTTGAGCTAACAGAGTAACTGGTAGCTGTAAAAGGTGTAGTAAGATGAGGCCCTGAAACAAACTTTTGTGTCATAGGCCCAGTCTGAGGCCTGAAGCCTGAATCAAAGTACTTCCAGGCATTGCTAAGCAAAAGCTGGGCTGTGAGCCAAAGGCAGGCCTCACTCACAGAAGTTGGCAAGAAGAGGGTTGTTAGAAGCAGGTGCATTCACATATAAGTGCTAATAAGAGGAACTTGTGCCAAGATGGCACCTGGACAGCCCGATACAAGGACACTCCATAGACATAACAAAGAACAGGCAGGTGCATCTTAAAGACAGGGTCAAAAGGACAGCATGATGGATAGAGCTGTTTGTCTGAAACAACATGATCAAAGGGGAGACAGCACCCTAATGAGCCAAGGGGCTGTACCTCAATACGTCAGGAGGGATGAGTAATCTGTCCTGTAACTGTATAAAAGTAGGTCCTGGAGTGCGTATCTTTGTCTGGCCTAGGGGGCAGTGGAAAGTCCCGCCACTGACTAAGCCAGTCCATTGCCAGGGAGCACAAATTCATAGTATGTCTTGTAGAGTCTATGGGAAACTATTACTGTGCTTCATTTGACAATAAACCTAGCTTGGGTTCCTTCATACCTTACTAGAGTTTGTGGTCTTTGGGGGTTCTCTTGGGGTCCGCTGTGTCAGCTATCTGCGCAGAACTGGGTCAGCACACAGAGGGAACACGCACACAGCCGACTGTTATCATCATCGAACAAGAGCAGAACACCACACTGGTAGCTACTGACAACAACAGGTTTTCATTTTCTATGTGGACTGGCACTAGAGGGAATGGGACACTTTTGCAAGTGGATTTCACATTCATTTGCGCACAGCAGCGGAATGGTGAGACTCAAGAATTGGGTTCCAGGCTGTGGAGGGGAGTGTGCTCTTGTGGGCACAGACTCTTCTGCCTGTTCCCTCCAAGGGTGACCCTCCCTTCTGCTCCATCCCCTCCAATCTGTCCCTGTCCCAATCCCATCTCCTCCCCACCATTGGCTTCTCATCCCATTCCCCTCATCTAGCCAGTCAGTCTCTACTTCTCTGATGTCTCATCTCATCCAAATCTCCTTCCCCAACAACTCCTACTCTCACCATCCAAGCCCCCTCACTGCCAGTCCCAGTCCACTTGCCTAGCCAGTCCCTTTCCCCCCCTGATATTTCTGTCTCCCCCACCCATACCTCCAGCTGCCCCCTCTGTCCACATTCCCCATCTCCACTGTCTCCCAGTCCCAATCTCCCTCCCTGGGCTCCTTATCTAATCTGTGTCCCCACTACTCCCTGTTCTTTGGCCAAGTCTCTACCCAGTCAGTCTCAGTTCTCACCACACGCACCAGTTCCTAGTCAGAGTTGTTTCCTCTTCCTCTTGCCCCCTCTCCACTGGTTCTCAGTCCCACTATCCCTCTGCTGCTCACTCAGCATTGAGAATTTTAGCCTAAACAGCAAAAGTTTGAACTCATAAGCTACTGAAAACAGGATGTTAAAATGGGAAGTGTTGGGCAACTTTAATAATCTGCAGTGCTACCAGCCCCGCCTGTAGGACACACACATGAAAACACACATTTCTTGAACAAAGCTTCAGTAGAAAGATTTGTAATTAGGACAAAGTAATTCCAAAGAAAAACGCTACAAATACTAAGGATTTTCATAGTGTACTTGGATATGCTTTTGATTTATGATTTGACAATGTGCTAGAATAACTTATAACAACCACATGCCTAATAATATGATAATTTTTCAAATAATGTAGAAGGAATGTATTTTAGAAGATAAGCAATACTTTTTATCCATGCGAAAACAAACTATTAAATAGAAAGTGATCTAATAGAAATATATACTTGGGGAAAATACTGAGGATTTTTTGCCTTGGAATTCTTAATGACACGTTGCTGCACACATCATTTGTATTAAATTCTTATGTTCCAAACCAGCTATGGTTCAGTCTCTGTTTGACAGCTCTATAGACTATAGAAGTCAATGCAGAACCTGTGCAACTCAACAATGGCATTGATTGTTATAAAATACTTTGCCATATCTAGTTACATTTAAAGTAATATAGAAGTGAAAGTCTCTGGTTTTGGTATTGTGGGAGAAAAAGCTTTTAGAGAATTCAAGTACTGAAAGGTGTTTGCCAATTAAAAATGGGACAGGTTAAGAAAGATCACTCTAGGAACCTCAGGAGATCCAGTGAAACATATAAAAAATACTTGATTTGGAGAAACTTACACAAGTTTGGATGCTTACTTGACTGATTTGAACCTTTGAAGAATTCTGCACATCTCTCCACCCATTCCCCAAACAGATTCTTGCTTCTCCTATCTGTTTTTATCTTCTTGGGGGAGTCTCAGAAGCTTGCTATCCCTATCAAGTGGATTTTTTCCTTTTTCTGAGGTACACCAAGGAGCTTATGTCTTCTTTTAAGGGCTATGTCTGTAAGGAAGTAGCTGACCAAATACTCCTTTACCAGTCCAGTCTGGGGTCTTGCTCTAATCTTGACTGATGGCCCATTTGGGGTACAACAGGATTCAGTAAACCCTCCCTTGAATCCTGAAGATCTCATCCCTCTAACATTTAAATGTAAATACCATAGGAGATTTATGCCTCGGAGTGCACCACAATATTGTCCATACAAACTCCTTCCCCATCTCTATTCATATGATATGAGCATATCTTGTGGGAATTTGAAGTCTCACAACAGTGCATTCCAGGGCATAAACCCCAGAATGCCTTTAAAGTTCAAAGTTCAGTTATTAGCAGGACTAAATTATGGGGTTATAGGATCCTGCTGTATCAAAGCAAACTACTTTGATCAAAACTATTTTTTTTCAAGACAAAATAACACATAGGCTACATCTACTCTAGTGTGCGTACTCGGGCAGTTGACCATGCAGCTTGTGCATGTACCCCATAACCCTGGTGAGGGTCCACAAATGCTATGCTGGATACAGGTATATAGTGTGTATCCGCATATACCCATGATGACACTGCCTCTAGTTTAGTATGTGACATCAGTGCTGCCATTTCAGGGGCAGTATCCTGGGTTCTGGTGCCTCACAGGAAACACTCTAGCAACTACCTTGCTGTGTGTTGTTAGTACTTTCCTCCACCTTCACACATTTGCTGATGGCAGTTCTTGCTTACCTCTTCCTCCTGCCAAACTAGGTGGAATACCTAGGAGCAAATGACTGCTGCTACTGACAGGGTATGCCCATGGGTGGATCACCGCTTCTGGTCCAGGACAGCCAGCATGCTGTGGTGGGATCACATCATTGTGGAAAACTAGGATGATGAGCAGTGACTTCAGAACTTCTGAATATGGAAACAGATCTTCATGGAACTATGTGGGGAGCTTTCCCAATCCTCCAGCTCCAGAGCACTCAACGTCAGAAAGCCACACCAGTGCAGAAGCAGGTGGCTATGACCTGTGGAATATGGTATCATTTGATAGCTACTGGTCAGTTGCAAACCAGTTCAGAGTGGGGAAGTCAACTTCGAAGTAATGGTTATATAGGTTTGCGATGCAATCAATACTGTCACCTCCCCACCGGTAGTTGCCATAACCCAAGTACCAAATATTATAGTGGGATTTCAGAGGATGGTGTTTCTGAACTGTGCAGGGGCCATCGATGGCACCCACAACCCAATACTTTGCCCATCAAAAAGGGATGAGTAAATATGTGAGCCAAAAAGGTTACTATTCCCACATTCTGCAAGCTTCAGTGGACCACAGATGCAGGTTCATGAACACCAGGGTTGGAAACACAGGACAGGTTCATGACACCAGAGGGCTGAGGAGATTTGGATTGTTCTTGAGGGCAGAAGAATATATGATGTGGTTCTCTATGATGAGTCAGTGCCAATAATTATTTTGCACACATACCCTCCACCGGCATCTAGCTTGGCTCATGAAACCATACTCTGACATCAGTGACCCAAGAAAAAGGGAATTCAACTGCAAAGTGAGTAGCTGCAGAATGGTCATGGACTGAGCTTTTCGAAGGCTGAAGGCTTATTGGCGATGCCTACGCACCCCTCTGGATGCCAGTGCAGCCAATGCCATTCACATAATCGTGGTCTGCTGTTCCCTTCATGATGTATGTGATGCTAAAGGGAAGTACTTCCTTACAGAGAGGGCACTGAACAGGACTAGTTTGTAAAGCTTTTGCAGATAGCTGGATTCCATCCACATGCGCACTGGTCTTGGTTCGCAGTGGACAAGCAAAATCTGGGATGCTGTATAGCTGCAAATCCTTGAACAGGAGGGAAGCAGATGGTGACTTCTGCCTGTGCCAAGGGACACTCTCACTCCCTGTGCAACTGCTGGAACAGCACAAGAGAGAATGCTGACACATAGTTGTCTGCCAACACATCTTTGTGAAGGTTTTGTTCCCATGTAAGTGACACGTCTTTAACTGTCTAAGTAGACATTTGTTTCTGTAATTGTTGACTCATTACAGACAATTGTGGCAGGTCAACTCCACTAGGTTAACATCTTGAGGCTAGTAATACGAAGTGGATATTCACCCACGAAAGCTTACGCTCCAAGACATCTGTTAGTCTATAAGGTGCCACAGGACTCTTTGTTGCTTTTTACAGATCCAGAATAACATGGCTACCCCTCTGATAACTTGAGGCTTGGATTTGTGGTGTGGAAGATGTCAACCCAGTTCTATTGCCGTCATTGTGCAATCCTTTTGTGTGACTTAACCCCTGTTTTGAAGACCACAATATTGGGAGCACTAAATTAGTTTCAATGCCCTTTGTGACAATCAGGATCCAAACACCGCAAGGGAGGAAGAGGGAGTTTACACTGCAATTGAATCAACTGCATAAAAATATATCAAGTAAAGTTTTTTATGAAAGCTTGTAATGTTCTGAACTTGATGGTCATTATATGTATACAGCTTATGGTTATGAATGTCTGCACATATACACGTAGAAAATTTTAATAGTAACTGTGTACAACTTCAGCATCACTTCATAACAGAGTGGTGAAGCAAACAAACAGGGAGGGGCTGCCTCATCAACCAGAGGAGACTAGCTCCAATCACCTATCATTGTACAATCCAGGAAAAGACAAATGATGGGCCATTAGGATTAATGGGAAAACACTGAGAAAACCCAGCTATAATATCACCCATGAGTCACCACTTCAGAAGAAAGAAAAAAAGGAAAAGCCCCTTTAAAAAGTAGGTTTGAAACTTCATCCAGAATGGAGGGACAATCTCGAAGATAGGGGTCAGTCTGTGAATGCTGGAACCTGCTCTTGGTCTAGGAGACATGTTGGGAAATTGTTTAAAGGCAATAGGTAACTTGCATGAGGCAAGGGAATTTATCTAATATAAAAGTGTAAATCCTGAAGTTGGGTCTTAATGTTTATTTTCTGTGGAACTGGTAGCTGCTTGCTTCCCTTGCTATTTAATCTTTGAATCTGTGATTTTGCTATTAATTAAACATTTTATTTTTACTCCAAGCAGGTTTCTATTGTATAACTGTGTGTAGTTTGTGTGCTGAACAGAATGGATAATGTGGGGGAAGGTTTCATGCCTTTGGGGGTGATGAACCAGAGGGGAAAGTCCAAGTGTCTGGTAGTTAAGAACTCCAAAAAGATGGATTGGGGAAGACTTAGGAGCAGAGGGGCCGTTGGTGTCACCCTGTTCCTTGTAAGGAGTAACTATGCTGGTGGAAGCCAGGATCAGACCTTTATACTTATGGGCTGGCTACTGGTGTCAGGACTCCAAGCCATCTCAGCCATAAGACTCCTTACAAGGCAGGCAGTAACAAAACCCCTTGGTGGTCTGGGGGAGCCCCCAAATACCACAACCTTTAAAACAGTTCTCTGAGGGCTTGGCTACACTTACAAGTTGCAGCGCTGGTGGAGGCTTTCCAGCGCTGCAATTACACCCCGTCCACACTTGCAGGGCACAACCAGCACTGCAACTCCCTGGTTGCAGCGCTGGCTGAAAACCCGTCAGGGTTGGGGTATAAGGAGTGCAGCGCTGGTGATCCAGCGCTGCTCAGCAGGTGTGGGCACTCACCAGCGCTTTAATTGTCCTCCAGGGAATAAGGAGTTATCCCAGAATTCCTGTTCAGCCACTCTGCTCATCAGTTTGCACTCTACTGCTCTTGCCTCAGGTGACCCGCCCTTTAAATGCCCCGGGAATTTTAAAAATCTCCTTCCTGTTTGCTGCAGCCAGGTGTGGAGTGCAATCAGTTAATCTTTACAGGTGACCATGCCTCCACGCGGCAAACGAGCCCCAGCATGGAGCATTGGCGAATTGCAGGACCTCATTAGTGTTTGGGGGGAGGAAGCTGTGCAGTCCCAGCTGCGCTCCAGCCGTAGGAATTATGATATCTTTGAGCAGGTATCAAGGTCCATGCTGGATAGGGGCCATGATCGGGACGCACTACAATTCAGGGTGAAAGTTAAAGAGCTGCGGAGTGCCTATTACAAAGCCCGCGAGGGTAATCGCCGATCCGGAGCTGCCCCCACGACCTGCCGTTTTTATAGGGAGATGGACGCGATACTTGGGGGTGACCCCACTGCCAATCCCAGGACCACGATGGACACTTCTGAGCCGGGTGGGGGCCAGGAGGAGGAGGAGGAGGAAGAGGCGGAGGCGGAGGCGGCGGCGGGGGGGGGAGGAAAACGCGAGTGAACCTACTGGGATGGGGGAAGACACCCCAGAGTCCCTGGAGGCATGCAGCCAGGAGCTCTTCTCAAGCCAGGAGGAAAGTACCCAATCGCAGCAGCCAGCAGTTGCAGAAGGACAAGCAGAGCAGCGGGTTACCGGTAAGCGGCTTTTATTTTCTGGGTGGAAATGTTTCTGGAGAGGAAGGGGGTTAGGGCTGTATGCATGCCAGCCTAGATGTGGAATAGCCCATTGATGTGGTCTATCACGTCGCGGTAATCGTCTGCAGTAATCTCAGCAAAAGTTTCAGCCAGAGCGTGGGCAATATGCCTGCGCAGGTTTATAGGGAGAGCCACTGTTGTCCTTGTCCCAGTCAGGCTAACGCGTCCGCGCCACTGTGCCGCGAGGGGTGGGGGGACCATTGCTGAACACAGGCAACCCGCATAGGGTCCAGGGCGGAATCCACATTGCTGTAGAAGAGCCTCCCGCTGTTCCCTAGTGACTCGCAGCAAGGAGATATCTTCCAGGATTAACTCCTGTGAAAAATGTTGGGAGACTCTTTAGTGAAGCGAGTGATAGAGATAGGGAGATAGTGAAGATCACCCCTGCAGCTGCATCTTCACTCAAACCCTCTATCACTGAAGCTTACCCAAAGCAACCAGCACCCCTCTATCACTCAAGCCCCACTTCTCCCTCTATAAGCACCCCTCACTCACCATTTTGTGGCTTCTGCTGTGTTATGTGTGTGGTAAAAGAATGCTAAAGTGAGGACTAAAGAACTCCTTCAGTGTGTGGGAATTTCAGTCTGGAGATAATGAACACAATGCTTCCCTGTTAAATGTTGTCAATTCTTTTTTTCTAAAGTGACCTTGACTGCTGGACTGACCAGATGTACCACAGCACAGAAGCTGCAGAATTTGAGAAAAAATCCCCAAAAGAGCAAGGAAGACATGCTGAGAACTGTTATTGCTCACTCTGCTAGAGAGAGTAAAAACTTGCAGGAGTGGAGAGAAAAGGAGAGCAGGATACGCCAGAGGGAAAGCAGGACCCGGCAGAGAAATGCAGTGGCCAAGAGGAAAAGCACAGAGAAGCTGCTAAGCATCCTGTCGCACCAAGCAGACTCTATCGAGTCACTCGTTGCCATGCAAGCAGAGCACTACCGTGCTACTCCCCCACCCCCCCGTCCCAAAGCTTTTTGCCTTGTGCACCAATGTCAGTTCAAACCCCCCTTCCCCAGCATCCAGGTTCTTACCACCACCAGCTGCCTCCAACACCTGTACGTTCACCAACCAGCCCTGAGAACTACAACCCTTACCCTCTGCACTCAACCCCCATCACCATGCAGTTTATGCACCCTGAAGTGCAGGATTCATTGCACAGCACTCCAGACAGGACGTATGCAAACTTGTGACTGTGCAGTTCACCAACCCACACCCCTGCCCTCTTGTGTTCATGAAATGTTGTGTGTGTCTGTCTGTCTGTCAAGGAAGTTTTTTTCTTTTCAATAAAACAATTCTTGGCTTTGAAAACAGTCTTTATTATAGCAGATAGTGAAAGATACCTTAGCCCAGTAAAGAAACAGGCACTGCAAATCATTTTAGGGATAATAGAATAACAGTGTAAACAGTGCACTTCACTCCCATGCAAGGCAGCCAACATTACTGTTGGCTTTCAGCCTCAAATTCTTCCCTCAAGGCATCCCTAATCCTTGAAGCCCTGTGCTGGGCCTCTCTATTAGCCCTGCTCTCTGGCTGTGCATATTCAGCCTCCAGGACTTGAACCTCGGTGGTCCATGCCTGACTGAATGTTTCACCCTTCCCTTCACAAATATTATGGAGGGTACAGCAAGCGCATATAACCGCGGGGATGCTGCTTTCCCCCAAGTCTAGCTTCCCATACAAGGACCGCCAGCGGGCTTTTAAACGTCCAAAAGCACACTCCACAGTCATTCGGCACCGGCTCAGCCTGTAGTTGAACCGGTCCTTGCTCCTGTCAAGCTTCCCTGTATAGGGTTTCATGAGCCAAGGCAGTAACGGGTAAGCGGGGTCTCCAAGGATCACAATGGGCATTTCGACGTCCCCTACTGTGATCTTCCTGTCTGGGAAAAAAGTCCCTGCCTGCATCTTCCTGAACAGGCCACTGTTCCGAAAGATGCGTGCATCATGCACCTTTCCAGGCCAGCCTGTGTAAATGTCAATGAAACGCCCACGGTGATCCACAAGCGCCTGGAGAACCATAGAGAAATACCCCTTACGATTAACGTACTCTGATGCCAGGTGTGGGGGGGCCAGAATAGGAATATGCGTCCCATCTATCGCCCCTCCACAGTTAGGGAAACCCATTTGTGCAAAGCCATCCACAATGTCCTGCACGTTCCCCAGAGTCACGGTCTTTCTTAGCAGGATGCGATTAATTGCCTTGCAAACTTGCATCAACACGATTCCAACGGTCGACTTTCCCACTCCAAACTGGTTCCCGACCGACCGGTAGCTGTCTGGAGTTGCCAGCTTCCAGATTGCAATAGCCACCCACTTTTCCACCGTCAAGGCAGCTCTCAATCTTGTGTCCTTGCGCCGCAGAGTGGGGGCGAGCTCAGCACACAGTCCCATGAAAGTGGCTTTTCTCATACGAAAGTTCTGTAGCCACTGCTCGTCATCCCAGACTTCCATGACGATGTGATCCCACCAGTCAGTGCTTGTTTCCCGAGCCCAAAAGCGGCGTTCAACAGTGCTAAGCATTTCCGTGAATGCCACAAGCACTGTAGTGTCACACGCGGCAGGCAAATCCATATCGATATCATCGTCGGACTCCTCACTGTCACTTTGGAGCTGAAGGAATAGCTCGACTGCCAAACGTGTTGTGCTGGCGACACTCATCAGCACAGTCCTCAGCAGCTCGGGCTCCATTTCCCACAGAAATCGCGATTCACACACAGAGCAGAAAGACACTCACAATGGCGCCAAACGTTGCCGGAAAGACAGAATGCTGGGATGTGAAGCGATGCACCACGGGGCGTTGGAACAGGAAGCGGAATGACCCACACACTTCCTTCCCCTTCCCACAATACTCAGCGCCAAAACGGCGCCAAAACAGGACGAGGTGCTCTGTGGGATAGCTGCCCACAATGCACCTCTCAATACAGCGCTGGAAAGTGCTGCAAGTGTGGCCACACTGCAGTGCTGGTAGCTGTCAGTGTGGCCACACTCCAGCGCTGGCCCTACACAGCTGCATGACCAGCACTGTAACTCCCAGCGCTGCAACTTGTAAGTGTAGCCAAGCCCTGAGAGGCTGGGAGGAGCTTTAAATTTTCTTTCTTTTTACAGCTGACTGACTGTGTTGATAACTGCACTTATCAGCTACTTTGCATGACTACCCCCAAGGTTTAAACCAGTCAAGGTTTGCTGAGGAGGGGGTAGGAAGATCTGATGTCTTTACTGTTAATTTAATTGTTTGCTTGTTCTGTATATGAACCAAGAAGTTTATTGAAGCTTTTCCTGTGTTGTTGTGACACCTACTGCTGTTAATACTACCAGTGCATTCTGAGCACATGTCAGTTTTCCCATCCCTCTGGTGTATTCTTTGGCATTTAGATATCCATGAACCGGGTGGGGGAGAGAATTCTTTGCAGTCCAATGGCACCAAAGAGTAACACAAATTAAAGTCATGTTCTTTGAACTGTGGGGCCCCATCCCAAACCTGGAAGAAAAAAATAAATGTCCTATTCATCACAGTGAGGAAGGAGGGCCTGTATGAAAGTCAAGGAAACAGTAACATGTATTAAAAGTTATACACATGGCATGCAATTGAAACTGTTTTAAAAATGAACACATAATGGATCTTACTCCCTGAGCACCAGGCACACATTCATGTCTTAGAATACATCTCCTTGCCCTCCTCCTCCCCCTACCTTTGACAAGGCAGGGAATGGCTACTGAAAATTGTCTGGGGGGACAACAGGGAGTGTCTCCTATGCGGTGTTTGTGGCTGGACATGTGTTGCCTTCAGGGACTGCTCATGGTTCCCCTCCTACATACATACTACAGACCAGTCAGCCTCACCTCAGTCCCTGAAAAAATCATGGATCAGGTTCTCAAGAAATCCATTTTGAAGCACTTGGAGGAGAGGAAGGTGATCAGGAACAGTCAACATGGATTCACAAGGGCAAGTCATGCCTGATCAACCTGATTGCCTCCTATGATGAAATAACTGGCTCTGTGGATATGGGGAAAGTTGTGGACATGATATATCTTGACTTTAGCAAAGTTTTTGATACGAACTCCCACAGTATTCTTGCCAGCAAGTTTAAAAAGTATGGCTTGGATGAAAGGACTATAAGGTGGATAGAAAGCTGGCTAGATCGTCAGGCTCAGTGGGTAGTGATCAATGACTCAATGTCTAGTTGACAGCCAATATCAAGCAGGGTGCCCTAGGGGTGTGTCCTGGGGCCGGTTTTGTTCAACATCTTCATTAATTATCTGGATGATGGGATGGTTTGTACCCTCAGCAAGTTTGTGGATGACACTGAGCTGTGGGGAGAGGTAGATATGCTGGAAGATAGGGATAGGGTCCAGTGTGACCTAGACAAATTGGAAGATTGGGCTAAAAGAAATCTGATGTGGTTCAACAAGAACAAGTGCAGAGTCCTGCACTTCAGACGGAAGAATCCCATGCACTGCTACAGGCTGGGGATTGACTGGCTAAGGAGCAGTTCTGCAGAAAAGGACCTGGGGATTATAGTGGACAAGAAGCTGGATATGAGTCAACAGTGTGCCCTTGTTGCCAAGAAGGCTAATTGGACTGCATTAATAGGAGCATTGCCAGCAGATCGTGGGAAGTGATTATTCCCCTCTATTCGGCACTGGTGAGGCCACATCTGGAGTACTGTGTCCAGTTTTGGGCCCCCCACTACAAGAAAGATGTGGATAAATTGGAGATAGTCCAGTGGAGGGCAATGAAATTGATTAGGGTGCTGGGGTACATGACTTGTGAGGAGAGACAGAGGGAACTGGGCTTATTTAGTCTTCAGAAGAGAAGAGTGAGGGGGGATTTTTATAGCAGCCTTCAACTACCTGAAGGGGGATTCCAAAGAGGATGGAGCTCAGCTGTTTTCAGTGGTGGTAGATGACAGGACAAGGAGCAATGGTCTCAAGTTGAAGTGGGGAGGTCTATGTTGGATTTTACGAAGAACTATTTCACTAGGAGGGTGGTGAAGCTCTGGAATGGGTTACCTAGGAAGGTGGTGGAATCTCCATCCTTAATGGTTTTTAAGGCCAGGCTTTACAAAGCCCTGGCTGGAATGATTTAGTTGGGGTTGGTCCTGCTTTGAGCAGGGGGTTGGACTAGATGACATCCTGAGGTCTCTTCCAACCCTGATATTCTATGATTCTATGATTCTATAGATTTCTCCTGTGAGAAGTTTCAGGTGCCAGCTGGGGGTGGGGTGCCAGGAGTTCTGCAGACTCTTCCCAGTCACTAGCAGGGGTTGGGCATCCTCCTCAGCAGCACTCTGGTGCCAGTTCCTGGAGAGCAGCAGTGGCCATATCAGCAGGTGGGTCCCAAATTCATTCAGGCTCAGCATCTGGGCACACTCCCGTTCCCTTTGGGCAAGCTCCCATTCTCTCTGGGCAATCTCCCTTTCCCTGTGGTGTGCCTCCTGCTCCAGGAACCTGTTTGTCAGTGCCTCCTCCTGCTGGAGAGCCCGATCCTCCCATGCCCCTCAAACTGCTCTTCACTCCTCCCATCCATGCCAATGAGCAGGTCCTTTAGGGTCCTTCTCCATCTGTCTCTGCTCTCCCTGGGACACTGCTCCTGCCCTCCTGGTGGAATGGTTTCCCTCTCAGCAGCTGAAGGTCCTGCCAATTCAAAGACAAGGGATGCATTAGATTTTCAAATGAAGAAAACAGTTTGTAACAGTATGTAACAAGGGAGCAAGAAGGATATTGGGGGAGGGGAGACAGGTCCATTGTAATTTACCCGCCTCAGGATCCAGTTCCTGTTGATGCTTGAGGTCCTCCTCAGGCTCCTCAGCAGGGGTTTGTTCAACCAGCTCCACTGGGCAGAGGTACAAATGTACACACTTCTCTTCCTCCGCGGTTCCCGTGTTTTCCTGCTGCCTCCTCCCCTGACTCTCATCAGCACCCCATTGGATGATGAAGCTGGGGATCTGTGTGGGAGGGGGTCAAGAACCATTCTAGGGTCTGGACTGGGCACCCTGGAGAGCACCCAATCCAGCTCATCATAGAACAGGCATGTCCAAGGACCCTTCCCAGACCGACGGTTGGAGCCATTTGTCCTCTGGTACAGGAGCCTCAGGCATTTCATGCATTCCTGGCAATGGGCTGGAGTCCGATGAATGCCTCTGTGAAATTTCCAGGTGCTGGTGAATGTTCCTGCAGCTCTGGGAGAAGTTGTGAAGGGTGGCAACAGAGACACAGGAACCTACATGGAGGACAGGTCCATCAATGGCTATTAGCCAGGATGGGCAGGGATGGTTGTCCCTTGCCTCTGTTTGCCAGAAGCTGGGAATGGGTGACCAGAGACGGATCAGTTGATGATTCCCTGTTCTGTTCATTCCCTCTGGGGCACCTGGCATTGGTCACTGTCAGAAGACAGGATATTGGGCTAGATGGACCTTTGGTCTGACACAGTATGGCCGTTCTTATGTTCTTATGTTCACAGACTGTGTGAGGGTCAGGCAGGAAAGGGTTCACTACATTTTGGTAATGCAGCTGGAGACCATTGAAATACAGAATCTAGTACATGCCCTTTGCCCCTGTTCACACTGCACAGTAGCATGGGTGCAGGGCTGAGCCACAGCCTGAGGAATGTACGTACCCCCATCATCAGGCATGCTAGCTTATTCCCACTGTACTCACCTTCAGATATATGCTGCTGAAGTTATGGCACATGGGGAGGTTATGGCACAAGAACAGACCTGGACATGTGTTCTGCTACTAGTATACATGTACTTTAAGGAAAAAAAATATTTTCTCTGACTTACTAGTGGCCGATGTGAAGTACTATCACAGGATTTCTTGGGGAGTGCCTGTCAACTTCTATTTTTACTTCTAGTTTTTTGTATTTTTGTCAGTATTTTTCATGGATTTTTTTAATCCTCTAAGAACCCATATATGGGGACAAAAACAGGGAGACCTAGTCTTTTCATTGAGTTCCAAATGGTGGAAATATTGCAAACATCAGATCTTATGTTATCTCTACTCATGCAGGTATTGGAAATGTAAAAATCAATAAAAATACAGAGCTATTTGGTTTAATTCCATTTTACCAGAATTGTTGGCCTTTTCCAGGTTTGTATAGAATCCAGATGCACAGCCCTGAGGTTTTCAAATGCATTTCTTATATGAGGATGAAATTATGGTTGTGCTACGAGTGCAAGACACTCAGAAAACACACACAAAAATCCCACAATTTGTGCATCACAAATTCTGTGATACAGGGGAAATGGCACATTAGAGAGGAAGAAGGGTTTTGTGGTTAAGGCTCTGGAGAGGGACTCTGCTGGATTCAATTCCTTCCTATGACTTAGATTTCCTGAATAATCTTGGGCAAGTCATTTCTGTGCCTCAGTTTGTTCCTTTGTAAACTGAGGATACTGACATTTCCCTAAAATGTAGGGGTGTTGTGAGAGTAAATGTGTTAATGTTTGTGATCTTATCAGTTACAATGGTGATGGGGATCATACAGATATCTAGGGAGATAGGTGTGCCAAACATATGCCACAATACATGGTTCAAAACTGTAAGCTGTGGGCAAATTCAAAACCACAAAAGCAGCTTCCATATAAATGAAAAATGAATTACTCATCATTCAAGCAAAACCAAAAAATGTTGTGAAGCTGAAAGACTATTCTGGTTCCTTCTTTTTCCTGGATATACACCCCATTAATTTAAAAATTATATGAAACTACAAATGTCTCTGGGAAGTGACTGGAATTCTTTGCTTTCTTTTCTGCTTCCTTAAGATGACAAATTTAATATTTTCAGTCAATTAATGAGATAAATTTAGTTCCTTGTATGTTTTCATAAGAAAAAAGGCTTTTGTTCACCCAAAAGAAGGATACAAAATGTAGATCAAAATAATCCTCCAATTTTATAAGGCCTTTGCTTTTCTGAGTGCTTACTGCTGTGTGGATTTTATTGGTCATCTTGTGAAATTGATGCTTGACTTTCCTTATGTCCGTTATGGAATTTATGTTGCATGACCATTATGGAATTTTTTGTCATGCACACTGTGTAATTTGTGCAGTGCACATATTTTAACAATCATTTTTGTGTTTTCCAGTTTGGCACTCATATGGCCCCTTACTATAGGTGTCATAGGACTAAGTCTAAAAATATAGATATCTCTGTTCTTTCTATGTTTGTTATCCTAAAAATCATGACTAAAGTTTAGGATAATCTTAAAACTTCAGGGTGTGTGTCTTTTCTAAGTCATTAATTTCCACGAACATTGTTCATGAAGCAATGGATCTGACCAAACCACAACACTGGCAGTTTTTAAAGTGTATGGACTATTCCAAGGTGACCAGGCAGGTGAGGTAATATCTTTTATTGGACCAACTTCTGTTGGTAAAGACACAAGCTTTTGAGCTATTCAGAGCTTTTCTTCAGTTCTGCGTAAACTGGAAAGTTTGTCTCTCTCACCAACAGAAGTTGGTCCAAAAAAGATACTACCTCACTCACCTTGTCTCTCAAATGTCCTGGGACCAACATGGCTACAACAACACTGCAAACAATATGACATAATATCTTATGTGTTCTATAGCACTGGCTGTAGTCAGAAGCACATCCCTCACTAGCACCAGAGGTTCCTCAAGCATCTAACAGTTTAAACCATTGAATACACTTCTTGAGAGCTCTTAATGTATCCATAAATGAATGGAAACAGGCAGTGAGGAATTAATTGTATCAACACTTCAGGGTTAAGAAAAGATCAACATACACTGTTGAGGCACAAATTGTAACTCCATATCTGCCATCTTTATAGCAAAATACCCAAAAGATGATTTGTCCTGGATGTTAGTTCCCTTAGCACCAAATTAGACATTCTGTGGAAAATGTACTGTCAATTGCACCAGCATAAATTTAAGGAACCCCATTGACTTTACACAAGTCAGACTGAAATCAGAATTCAGCTATTTCACAAGTTTGTAAAAAGGCAATTAGATTTCCTACTTTGTCAACCACTGTCAGTTAAAAAGGTCTGGAAATAAAAATCTCATTTAGAATATAAATGCCTGTTTTAAATCTCACATCTACATAAATCAAGAGTAATTCCATTAAAGTCAGTGGGATTACAGCGAGGTAAAAAGGGAGTGTATGTGAGACCAGAATCAGACTCCAGGTGTTTCCAGAAATGCATGACTGGATTTGAAACGAAAAGGTGGAAAAAGCTTTGTCAATTTTGGGAGTATCCAGTCAGCTATAATTAGAGGTGCCAACTGCTGACAAAACGCGGCTTTGCATGAAACTTCTCCATGGAAACAAAGAAGCCTTGCAAAGAAGGTGTCAAAAAAGCAAGAGACTTTTCTGAGCTTGGGAGCAATAATTGCCTTAATAGGAACTCCTCCTTACAATGGAAAATAAGCATAAGATATGAAAGCCAGCCATTACTGCCAACCAGACAACTATTGGATGTGAACTCTGCTCATAACACATTGTTATTCTTTATTTCGGCTAACTTTATACATATATAAGTAAGCTGGGAATATTCATGGAGAATTTGAATTTTCCAAATGCAGAAGCTACATCAGTTCTCATTTGATATCCACATGTGATCTGACGTGACGTGTCTCAGACTGGAGCACAAACTATAGCAGGCATTTTTCAGAACTGGTACTGTGTATGTACTGCAGTCAACATTCAGAATGCCAAGGAAAGGCATCTACCACATTGCCCGAGTCACTGAAATTTGGATAAAACAAAGCACTATTTTCTCTTGTGTCTTTTTCTCCTTAGTTATGTTTTCTTTCTCATCTTCTCTCCACTTCTTTCCTTCCCATCTCCATTTCCTTTTGTTTTGGCCCCTCCTCATCCTCTCTTATCCCCTTCTTGTCTTTGGCCTCTCCATTTTAAAATTATCTTAGTTGTACAATAACTCCTACCACACAAGATTTGGCCTTTAAGTTGGAACCTCAGCATTTTTATACACACATACATGGAAAGATTCAGTAGTATGGGGTACATCTGTACAAAGTGCGGAGACAAGTTTAAACGGTGCATGTTCTGTTCACAGCATACTGTCAGTACTGAATAGAGAAGTGTTTTGTTTCAGAGATTTTTTTCTTCCCCCCCTACAATTTTCATGTGAAAAGAAGAACTGTCAGAGAACAAGGTAAAATAACACCCAGAGGGAAGAAGGAGGAGTTGAGCTGAGGTTATCTGGAGCTTGGGCTCCCTTTGAGCTGAGCTACAATACAATGGGACAGCTTGGATTTCAGTGTTGGCTCCTCTCCATGTTTACTTTTCTTTCAAAAGCAAATGCTTACTTTGCAGAAACTAGAAGGACAACTTCTTAATGCTCTGCTCCCTGATTAGAGCCCAACCTGGAATTTTTATTTATTTATTTACTTATTTATTTTAGACAAACTGTATATTAGAAGCTCTTTAACTGTTTATCAGAATGATTTTGTGTAAGCCTGGCAATTTTCATGCTCTTCTCACACACCACACACTAGATACACCATTACATATAAACTGCCTATTCTCTTAAACTCCATTCCATCTCTTTTGTCACTCCAATAACCAAGGTATCTGAATGTCTTCAGATGGAAGGCTTTTCCCTGATAGGGAATCAAAAGCATCAAAATCTGGCTACTAAACCCTCTGGGAGGGCATGTATATATAATAATACTCTTGTATTTAGCCACATGCAACCACTGCAGTACAAAGAAGAGAAAGAAAAAGGGCTTTTGTAAATCTTTCAGGTGAAATATTAAACTTACAGTAAGTGCTACACACAATGATCCAATTAAAAACTTTATTACAGTTTAATTAAGAATATTAGTTCATGATTATCACACAAAGAACAAACAAAAAAACAGCATTTGCTCTTGTTTGTTTCTATATGAGGCAGTGGTCCAATTTACATTTTTTATTCAAATTAGACACTAGTTCATAGAATACCATGTTTGGACGCCAATAAGATTGATGGTTTTACTTTCCTAGAAAGACATAAAACTACCTACTTTTAAATTCATTTTGGAGCAGTAAATGTCAGATTTGGTGAACAGCAGCCATATAATGGATGTGTTACATTATTTTATCATGTGAGATTTCTGTAGCTTCAGTGTCTGAAAGTATTCAAAGAGGCTGCAAATTTTATATACTTAATGAAGTTTGTATATCTGACATCACCGGCAATGTTCCAGAAAATAAATAGTATATTTAGCCACTCTAAGTAATTATTTAAAGTAGTGTATGTGTTTCTGAAAAGATAATTCAAAGATGACAGTTTTAAGAAACTATTAATTAGGGTGAACTAATTAGAAACAGATCACATGATGATAAATGAGCTAATTTGATATGGTGGCTTGTCTGCAAGCATGTAAGTATGTGGAGTGATCCTGCAGATAATTGTATTAGTATCTGTGCTAATTAGGGCTTAGGGACATCCAAGCCACAGTGTATTCCCAAAGCAATCAAACAATCAAACATAAAGATTAAG
This sequence comes from Mauremys mutica, assembly GCF_020497125.1. Classification (NCBI taxonomy): domain Eukaryota; kingdom Metazoa; phylum Chordata; order Testudines; family Geoemydidae; genus Mauremys; species Mauremys mutica. The sequence continues at coordinate 323,259,388 of NC_059072.1, forward strand.
GTTGTAAATATATATAAGCTAATTTAAAGTGGCATTATTACAATGTTTCAGCTATTTTAAAAAAGTGTTTGAAAGCTTTGTGCTTTGACAAACAACCTTAACTCTGACCCAGCACCCTGCTCTCTGTTCACCTAACAGTGATATTGGTATGTCATGAGTATTGCAATGTCTGAAAGTTTTTACATCATTGACATCACTGTCAACAAAATTAAAATGTAATTCCACAGAGAAGCCTCCGTCTGTTTCAGTGATCATGATACTCTGATGTCTGTAGACAATTTTTTTAGAAATCACTTTAAAATATTAGAATATTAGATATAGATTTTATATATTCTTTACTTTCATAAACTCTTTCAACCTGATTGGAGTAGTTCATAAACTCCATAGCCACAAGGAAGGTCAAAATAGGGTATTTAGTTTGGCTTTGATATGGCCTAACTAAGACCTTGTCTACATGGGGAAATTTACTAGTATTACTATACGGATATAATTATACCACTATCACAATACTGGTGTAACTTCTTCTGTGAACACACTCGTTTGGAACAAAAGTGGCTTTTTAAAATTTAGAATTAAGCTAAACCAAAAAAGACACTCGTATTCCAAATAAGAGTGTCTACATGGGAAGTTATACTGGTATAACTATATCAGTATAATTTTACTGGCATAACTATAGCTGTATAGTAATGCTGGCCTGAGATACTTATATGGTAACTCACTCATTCCCCATTATTACCATAGTTTTGAGCAACTCATAATCTTTAACTGGACACTCCTGTGAGGTAGGGCAGTGCTATTATCTCATCTTACAGTTGGGAACCTCAGACATACAGAGTAGCTTGCCCAAGGTCACATGGGAAGTCTATGGCAGGTTTCCAAAGTCCCAGGCTAGTACCACTATCACTGGGCCATACTACTTCTCTCTTCATGGTCCTATCTACCAGGAGTGGGCAGATATGAATGAAAGAAAACAATGGAAGGAGGCTGTTTCCTTGTTCCCTGAATATCTGCAAGGGGTATGTCTACACTGCACACTAAGTATGGGATCTAACTCAGGTTTGAGCCCAAGCCTCACTTCTGTTGACACATAAATCAGTCTAACTCAGCTAGGAGGTCCAAGCCCTATCATTTTGCAGTGTGGATGCAGGTTAAGCCACAGACCCGAGTCAGAAGCTCTGCATAATGTAGTATGGATGCTGTGAAACCCCTGTCCAGCAATTGTATACTCAGGTTTACAGTACAGTGTGGATTGTAGGCTAGATCCATTTGAAGAGTTAAACAGGACATTTAAACAATAATTAGGCCTGTGATGCAACCAGCAGTGCACATTCTGAAAATACATTTAAAGAACTGCAGCAGCTGACAAAGGCACAACTACCATGAAAGCAAAAATAGGCCTATCTATTTCTTCCCGGCTCACTTGAATTGAATTAGAGACATTATTATTAGAGCTGGTCAAAAAGTTTCCATCAGATCTATATGTTTTTATATATATATAAAAATTGCATTTGTTTTTTTTTTAATTAAATTTTTGTTTCCCTCAAAATTGTTGTTTTTTCAATGAAGAACTGAAAACATTTTTTTTCCATTTTTTCTCTCTTTTGTGTGTAGAAAATATTTTCTGACGATCTCTAATTTTTATTATGCTATTTGTGTTGTTAATTTATCCTTTAAAAGTTATACTCTGAGCTCTGAAATCAACACAGCAACTCAGAGCCTTGTTGGAAAAATCCTTCTAAATGAGGCAAAACCAAGTGACACTGAGATGCCTAGATTCCAAGGCCACAAGGGACCATTGTGATCATCTAGTCCAACCTGTGTAACACAGGCCATAGAACTTTTCCTAAATATTTCTTAAAATGCCTCTTTTAGAAAAATATCTATTCTTGATTTTAAAAATTGCCAGTGATGGAGAATCCACCACCACCCTTGATTAGTTCTTCCAATGGTTAATTACTCTCAATGTTAAAAATGTATTCCTTATTTCCAGTCAAAATTTGTCTAGCTATAACAAGAGCCATTGGATCTTGTTATATTTTTTTCAGCTAGACTGAAGAGCCCATTTTAAATATCTGTTCCCCATGTAGATACTTGTAGACTGTAATCAAGTCACCCCTTAGCCAACAGACCAACATCAAAGAACCTCCTATCAGGTAAATGCCTCTGGACAATGAAAATCCGTAGTGTAGTTGCATTTGTAAAGGAAATTCGGTTTATAATATCTGAGCACTGTACTACCTAGTCTGAACACCTGATGGAATGTGGCAACTGCTTTTGCAGGGTATTTTTAGGAGCTTCACCAAACAGGTCACTGCATAGATGCTATTAATTTTTGCAGAGATTAGCTGTGTTTGAACATTAAGGCGGATTTTCTTCCAGAAAATATTTGGAAGCTAGTTTTTTTACAAAACAATGTGCCTCCTTCCCCACTTTTTAAAAATCTATTTTATTGAAGGGAAAAGGAAGTGTACTTCTGTTATTCAAAAACATATATAGAACCCTCCAAGTAGATGTCCCACAATACTCAAAACAATTAGAACAGTTACAGTAGCTAGCATTACAGTCAAACTTACAGGTTTTAGTCTCAGAACACACATAATATTGAATTAATACACAATAAATAATTAAAATTAAATAGAACACACACACACACAAAACTCTCCAAAAGATATGATAATAATAATGATGATGATAATAAAATATAATATAAAATATATGGAGATATACCTATCTCATAAAACTGGAAGGGACTCTGAAAGGTCATCAAGTCCAGCCCCTGACCTTCCCTAGACAGGGCCAAGTACTGATTTTTGCCCCAGATCCCTAAGTGGCCCCTTTAAGGATTAAACTCACAAACCTGGGTTTAGCAGGCCAATGCTGAAACCAATGAGCTATCCCTATACAATACCTGAGGTTGTATTGCAAGAAGGGTCCACTATCTTCAACCTACTAAATAATGCAGGCCATACAATTTCACCCTCCTATAAAGGAAGAAATTATCCTTCCTTCCCATGTAAGTGAACAGTATCAAGCACAATAACTTGTGCTTGAAATAGGGCATATCTGCTGATTTAACAAATAAAAGTGTCAATGAATTTACAGCATCTCTTGGTGACATGTTCCAACTGTTAATTCTCCTCGTGTTAAAAAGGTTGCAGCTTATTTGCAATTTGGTTTTCTCAACTTTAGCATCCAGCCACTGGATCTTGGCCAGAAGGGGAAAAATGAAAAAAATTGTCAGCAATTTAAAAACATTATATTGTTAATCAAACTTACTCATCATAATGAACTGAGTCATTGCCCATGGGATCTCATAAGCAGCTATAAATTGCAGAAACTTTATTATACAAACAGAAAATTATGTTAACCTTTGGGTCTCCCGGCATTTGGGAAATTACTGTCCATGTAAGTATAAAATGGACATGGAGACCAAGTCACAACAAAGTTCTGAAACTTGCCCTGCAGGCACAACATGAATTTGTTCATGACCAAAGTGAACACTAGACTTTTCACCCACTGTCTCTGTGGGAGGCATGACTCTTCTTCAAGCTCTAATGATTACATTCTTCATAGAGATGATAATGCTTTTTAACACATCTGTTATACTGCTGGCAAGTTTATACATGTTAATGTATTGATATATCACTGTTCTGCAAAATGACTTCACATTTTTCCCCTTGCTCGTCCAACATAAAGGAAGAATCCCATGGTCAAACCCTTCTCTTGCTCCTAGAGGCAGTATCTCTCCTCCCTTGCTATATCATGCCACCTGCAACCATTTCACCCAGCAGAGTCCTAGAGAAAGTGTTCTTCACCCAACAAAAACTCTGATTACTTCAGCCTAGCTTGACACCATTTTAGCAGTACTGACCAATGGCTACACAAAGTGCAAGACAGTGGATGAAGCCCATAATATCAGCCATGCTGAATCAAAACACTGTATCCCATCTAAGTGACAATCTACTAGCTAATCTCCAAATTACGTTTAACTAATTTGCAAGGTAGTTTACTTGCATATCTGCTGCTTTCAGGTATATTGCCTTTCTTTTCATTCCACTCTGTCTTTTTTTCATATATCATTTTTATCTCCCTTTACGAAAACTTGTCACTCTCCTTTCACTATTCCTTTCTTTATAAAATATTTTGTATACGCTGCAATAAATAAAGTGTATTTTAGCATCAAAGGCTTTTTTGTGTGAAAAGGAATGCTAGGACAGAGAGACCTGTATCTTTTGTAATGAAATATTGTATTTGTCTCCATAAATTGAATATGGCATTTCAAAAGAAAATAGCTAGGGCAATAGAAGAAGCAAACCCTAGAGAACACCTGCAGAAGACCATTTCAAATCAGAACATATGCCACCATCTTAAATATAGTTGTTTCCCATTATTATTTAAATATGATGATAACCAATTTAGGGATTGACATAAAACCCATATTGCATTATTTTGAGGCTTTGTTAAGAGCAAAGAATGTGTGACCAAATGAAACATTTCACTAAAGCCAATAAACACAGCTTCAGTCATATATGTGGCCTTTATCCACTGCTTGATTAATATCACATTTAACCTAGAATAAGGCTGAGGTTATGGAGTGCTTTAAACAAAAGACAGATTGAAATGGAGGCTGGGGAGAAGTAATATGTTTAAATTAATAAAGTCATTGATCTGTCTACGCACCAAACATTTGGAAATATTAGCTAATGGCATTAAAACAGCTGAGGGTCTATAATTATTTAAATCCAAGAAAACATCACACCATCTTGGTGTGATATGAAATGTCTTCCAAATGCTTTAGGGGTTCAGCAGGCACTTAGATATACTGAATAAATCTTGAATAGGATGTCAAGGATTGTAGCTGCAAATAAGAATCTCATGCATCAGTCTGATTACATGGCAATTAATTATGTTTAGTACCTCATTAAAATGCACAGTAACGAAGAGAAAATTGATCAGATAAAATCCCATAAATTTAACTTCTCAAAGGGTCAGTATTCTCCCAAATTTGTTAACGGGAAGAGTGATGATTATTTAATCTCTTAACTATTTGTTTTGTCTGTTACAAGTTAGCCCAAATCTTTCATTCATTAATATGAGTCGTTCTAGCTTTGCAAAAAGTTCTTTCATTCCTTTCCAAATGTTCTCAGACTCATCAGCCTTTTCAACAAGATAATCTAAATAGAATTCAGTTTTTGCTTTTCTCAATTTAATTTTATTTCCATTTCAAAGCAGAATATAAATATCCAAATCAGCAACACATCTGCTTTGTCTGTTATTTTTGCCATGTCTTATCTCCCTGATGAGAAGCATCATTTTGTCGTGGGTCATGTGAGGATAACAATTCCTTGCCTTAACCTGACTAGTAGTTATGAATCTGAGAGGATTGAAGAGGTTCAGCATTCAGAAATAAAACAACGACAGGCATGGAGACTGTGTAAATATGTCAATTAATAGGCAGTCAGTCCAGCAGTTTGGTGGCATCCAACAGCTATGCCATAGAAGAGATTAAAGATTCCCCCTTCCCAAGCTGGTAGATACTAGAAACTGATTTATAGCAGACAATACCAGTTAGATCACTCCTACAGCATCCCTTGCCAGGCACACGGGGTGAAAATGAGCCCATGAGAGTTAACTTGCATGATTTGAATGTGGAAATACAGTATTGTGTTGTTATCATCAATACATCATTTCAGGGATACATAAAAGCAGTAGAAAAACTATTCCCTTTCTGTTATGTCTTTAAATTTGTTAGAAAAGGAATTCAAGAAATAACTCAATTTCTCACCAAAATATCAAGAGCAAAAGTTATTAAAAGCATTTCTACAGAGTTGAAAGCAGAAGATATTTAATCAGTCCTGACAATCAAAGCATGATCCAGTGGAAACATGGACAATACTCACTGCAGGGAAGAAATCAAGAACCATCCTTTTTTAAGTAGCTCTGATTCATAGAATATGTCCTGTTAATGTGCACACTTCCATTTACAGGGCTCTAATCCAATAAATTCTACCCAATGATACATGTATTTCTACTGGTTTACTGGGCTTTTGTAACTGGTGCCCTTGGTGAACAGAGCTTGGCAAACACCCCAAAACATTTTGTAGAACTGACTGAAAAATGGAAATTTCATCCCATGGAAAATATCAATATTGTCCCCAAATTGAGACAGTCAAAATATCAAAACTTTTTTCAGAAAGAAGACAAAAAAAATTGATTTGGAAATGTCATTTCTATGCATTTAGTCTAAATGAAACTCTCTGACATTCCTCAATCTGCTACCTGAAGTGTGAGTGGGGCTTTTGGAACCCACCAAGGGCTACAGCTTGACGAACCCACTCATAGCATCTACACCGCTTGCCTCTGAGCATGTGGTACACCCAGCACATGACCACACATCTATGCGACTGGCGTACAACAGTGACACTGTGATATGGGGTCAGCCATAAGCTCTTCCAAGCCTTCACTTGCCATGAATGCTCTTTAGAATAAGCTTCTCTGAATGTCCAACAATTTTCCAGGTGTCTCCTCACACCTTCATCAGCCTTGAGTTTCACTTCCTCGTTTTTTCCACCTGTATCAGCTTTCCCTGCCCATACCCATTCTTCTTCTTCCTAGCATGGCCCTGCAGGCCTCTCACATAAGAGCTAAATGAATAGCATGCTGCCCATGGCCTAGTTTGGAATGATACCTCTCATTCTAACTTTTCCTTGAATAAATAATTGAATTTGACATTATTTTACACATGTTCCTTGATGTGGATGTCACTAAATTCTGCATAAATAAACAACCAGTGAAAATATGGCCTCCATTCTTCCATGGCACTACATTTTCCCCACTTCAAATCCTTCCTAGCTATATGCATCCAATGCAAGCTCTTTATTGTTCCTTTCACTGCACCATACAAAAGGGCTCTTTGCTCTCACCACTTTACACCATCCTCCTGGCCACCTAAGCTCCACCCAATCCACAAAACTAATGGCAGTCTTGGGGGCTTCTCCCATAGAACTTGAATCCCCTCCCTGATCTGGTCTGCCTATGCTGATCCTTCTTCAAGTCTTTGCTGAGAACACATTTCACCACAGAATCCTATAAAACTAAGACCACCTCTGTTCACCCTCCTTAACTTCCTGGAAATTACATGCACATAAAAATACACCTCTACCTCGATATAATGCTGTCCTTGGGAGCTAAAAAATCTTACCACATTATAGGTGAAACCGTGTTATACTGAACTTGCTTTGATCCACCAGAATTTCCCCCCTCCCCCAAGCACTGCTTTACCGTGTTATATCCAAATTCGTGTTATATCGGGTGGCATTATACCAAGGTAGCGGTGTATATATTTAGTGGCAAAAAAATACCTCCAACGTCATTGACACACAGTTAAGGTTGCGTGGTGACAGGTCATATGTACAAGCTTTTCATCTCCTTTTACAACCCATTCGCTTTCACCCACAGGATTCCATCTACCACTATTGAAGAACAAAAAGGAAAATAGAAGTTGCTCACACCACCTTCTCTCTACCCTCTTGAGGCAATTCCTCAATAGCACATAGTCACACTGGCCCATGGCACTCTAAGATTCAGGTGGTTCCAGATCCTGGAGTATACACACTTAGCCAATTCCTCAAAAAGAATTACATGTGTGCAATTTCAAAACCATTTCACAGCCTTTTAGAACTCCACTTACTCACAGGATGCCATCTCAACCTACACGTAATCATCATTAAAGCATTAGAATCCTCTCACATTCCACCTCACTGATTCGTAATAAAAGCCTTATGCCCTGCTACCGACATAACCCACACAGTTCTGCACTGAAATGATGCTAACTTCATCCTGAACGCATAGGCACCCACAGAAAAAAATGGTGGGTGCTGAGCACCCACCATCAGCCCCCATTATCAGTGCCTCCTCCTCCCCCCAGTTCCTCCCACCCGCTGGCGGCCCTGCCAATGAGTGCCTCCCCAATAGAAGTTATGCTATACACTTCAGTGGGAATGGAGCTGGATGAATTCTTTTCTCACAGAGAACATTAATAGCCAGAGAGCAAGAGTGTGAATGACTCTGTAATCCGGTGATATGTAATGAAAGACTATATCATTAGGCATATGCACAAGGGAGAATATTAAAGATTGGATATTCATCCATTCCATATTGTCTACATATGGGACGATCTGCCAGGGGAGAGCCAGCACTTGTTTGGGGGAACCACCCCCACACCCCAACTCACTACCGCAGCCTGGAGTCCCGTCCTGCACCCCAAACCCTCATCCCCAGCCCCATCCCAGAGCCCCCCCACACACCCCTGCACCCCAACCTCCTGCCCCTGCCCGGAGTCCCCTCCCACACCTCAAACCCCTTATCCCCAGCCCCACCCCAGAGCTCTCAGCCCCAGATGGAGCCCACCCCCCCCCACACACACTCCGATCCCCTTGGTCCTAGCCCAGAGCCTCCTCCTGCACCCCAAACTCCTCATCCCCGGCCCCACCCCCGAGCCTGCACCCCCAGCCCAGAGCCCGTATCCCCTCCCACACCCCCTACCCCAGCCCAGTGAAAGTGAGGGTGGGGAAGAGCGAGCAATTAAGGGAGGAGGGATGGAGCAAGCAAGGGCAAGGCCTCAGAAAAGGGGAAGGGCAGGGGTGTTCGGTTTTGTGTGATTAGAAAGTTGGCAACCCTATCACCCACAGAGAATGGATTTTGTAGACCCTTCCAAACAGACAGAAATGCAACTTCAGAAAATTAAATGCAAATCAGAAGAGAACGGTTCCAGTAATGCACGGCAATGCAGACAGCTCATCTGTAGCTTCACCGCATGACAGACCCAGAGGAAAATCTGAAACTGCCAGCATAGCTAAGTGATGCTTCTGCCAAGGAGCCAGCTGCCATGATTGGAAATATATCTTCCACAGTTTTGCATCTGAGTCTTGTGATTGTGATCCAAAGAGAAGGAAGAATGGTAAAATACACTATCCCTCTTCCCTGCATATAAATAACCTATGCTACATTATTTGTTTAAACTTCGTTTCAGAATTACATCTGTAACAGAGAAAACTATTCTTTAAATACAGAAAACATTTGAGCCTGATTCACCACTTTGTTCCTCGAGTTTTATTCCATTGGAATCAATAGAATAAAACTGGAGTCATGCAGTGGTAAATCAGGTCCACTGCCTTAGGAACATCATATTTAAATATAAAACATGAGTGAGTTACTACAAACATAGTGAATAATGTAAACAATGAGTGGATGTATATAGCTTAGCATTGTATTAACACTTTGTCTCACAGAAATAGACAATCCAAAGAGGTTCATTTTCAAAAGGGTGGCCTCACTTTTCCCAGGGCAAATTTTCATCGGCATTTTGCTTGTGAACTCAAATACAAGTGGGTTGCATCTTTTTGTACCTCACTGTTGGCATAAATCAGGGAATGAGAGTTGCAGTTGCTCAGATTTGCATCTACAATTCACTTTGTGCCCACAAATTTGGCAAATTGCATCTGCAAAAAGGCGGCAGCCTCTTGGAAATGTGGACCTTAAAATTTAGCAGTTTCTTTGAGACAAAGTATTGCACCAGCATAAACAACACCAGCACAAAAGAAAGCTGGGACTCAGGCTGAAAAGATAACTCAAAATACATACAATTAATCCTCTTTACAAAAAAAAAAAAAGTATTATACTTAGACACCCAGAGGTGACTAATGAGAACGCATGGGCAGTACAAATAGATAATCAAATACTGAATAATTCTTTTGGTTTCTGACTTTGAAACTAGCAGAGGCTATAGAGGGTTTTATGTAAAACACTTCATATGAAGTCTCGCTATATACGGAAACCCTGGGATGGCTCCAGAGAGAGCTGTGCTATCTACCCAAAAACTATTTGGCAAGTCAGTGGACTCTGGTATTGTATGAAAGTCTGGGCTTCAATACAAGTTTTCAAAAAGTGCCTGTTGGCTGAGCTACCACAGTAAAGCTATTTATTGGCAGAGAAGTTATATGGGAAGCTGAAATGAAGACCCTGTTTCTTTTCCCACTGTGATTTTTTTCTCACCACAATTAATTTATTATAGGTATTTCAGTCCAGACCTTCTGCACAGTGATCAAGGGACAAAGTCTAGACATAATTTATTGGCCAGTGCCTGGTGAAAACAGAATTGCACCATCCACATTTTCCCTCTGTCGCTCTTTTTTTTTTATTTGCCAGTCACACAGAGTGCATTAGATGATAAATGATATCTGGTATCTGATCCTAAAATAACTGAAGAAGGATTTCCTTCTCTAGAGCTGAGCTGTGTCATATTGTGAACACTTCTCTTAATTTTAAACAGTAAACAACAACAAACTCAAAAACAATGATAAAATAATCATTGTTATTCTTATCATTTTGTACTTATTAAGAATCTTTCATGTCAAGCCCCGGATAAAGCACAAGTCCTGAGTACTTGTGTTAAACATGAGAACACACTGCCTCTCTTTGGATAAATGTTAATTAAGCCATTAAGCCTCAAAACACTTCTGTAAACTAGATAATTATTTTGATGCCCATTTTACAAATTGCCAAACTGAAGCCCAGAAAAGCTAAATGACTTGGTTAAAGTCAGGCAGCAAAGCAGTGGCAAAGTTGGGTATAGAAAGCACAAGTCCTGAGTACTTGTGTTAAACATGAGAACACACTGCCTCTCTTTAGACATCTGATGTTATAGAGAAGTATCAAAATACCAAACACTATGGTATGGAAACAAGCCAAGAATACTAATATCTTAGAATTTACATAGTGCTTTCCATCTTCAAAATGCTTTACAAATATTAATTTAAGAGTCTTCAAAGTGTCCCTTTGACGAAGGCGTAGTATGGTTAACTCCATTGTAAGGGAGGGGGCAGTGCCAAGCAGAGAGATTGAATGACCTGCTCAAGACCACACAGCAAGACCACACCACAGTGGCAGAGTCAGAATTTAAGACTTCCTGTCTCCCAGGCCCATTCTCAGAAGATTAGACAACATTCCCTCTCTAGAAGCACATGCAGGTCTATCCTCTGTTCTTTGAGCTAGTCATTGCAACTCCATGCAACAAACCTGAGTTAGAGCTATGGCAAGGGGACTGGGCAGTCCTGTGCTTTGCTGTGTTAAGCAGCACCCAATCCCATTGAAATCAGTGCTGAAGGAAATGCAGCACAGTCAGCCAGAGCACTCTGCATTAGCTCAGAATACATGCAGAGAAGCTCCCACAGAACTGTACACAGTGACCAGCAAGAGTGCATGCAAAATAAAATGAGCACTGGGGCAGCAGGGGCATCATTTGCTATGAGGCAACAGGGGGCAGTTGCCCCCCCAACCTTGGATCACTTACTTTACCCCCACTTACTTGACATGAGTCTCTATGCTCCATTTCCCCCGGCCTCAGACATTGCAGGATGTAATGTAATTACTTATAATGCTCTATATGCTAACAAAATTTTGCCCCCCATCCCTGAATCTTCCAGACATGATGACCCTGGTGGGGAAAAGGGGTGAAGGGTAGGTATGATGGGGTCAGATAGAGATGGGCTGTGACCAGGATCAAGCACAATACAGTAAATGCTTATGATATGGACAAGCAGCAAAGAGTCCTGTGGCACCTTATAGACTAACAGACATTTTGGAGCATGAGCTTTCGTGGGTGAATACCCACTTCATTGGATGCATGTCACATGCATCTGACGAAGTGGGTATTCACCCACGAAAGCTCATGCTCCAAAACGTCTGTTAGTCTATAAGGTGCCACAGGACTCTTTGCTGCTTTTACAGATCCAGACTAACACGGCTACCCCTCTGATACAAGATATGGACAGTGGACAGTTATCACAATTTTCAGGTATTTTGCCTGTTAGCCAGGATCAGTGGATCACCCACATATGCTCAAGGACAGTTTTCTTCTGATTATGTAAAAATGGCACCTTTTTACTCCATAGATTTGCTCCCAGTGTGTATTCAGGGTCACATCTGCTGATTTAAGTCACAAAAATGTGTGTCTGCTTTGTACTCCTGGTGGAACTGCGGAGCCAACACAGGTTAGAGACAGCAAACAGGATTCTAGTCCTTCTTATACACAGATTTACCAACGTGTCACTCCAGGCAGAAAACCTTTATTATAGGTAAGGATGTATGTAAGGACTATAGCCCTGTTTCTCTTTCAGATACCAGAAAAATTTGCAGGGCTGACAGTTAGAAAAAATCTTTTTACTCATAAACTGAGCATATGAAAAATTATCACTCACAGCTCAGCTGCTCAGTGCCCCGTGCTGGAGAATTGGCACAATGTCATTGCCATTCCACCTGCCTGCCTGCAGCACCTGCTCCTAACTCATTTCTCCTGCTGAGAAGCCCTACTGGTGGTTCAGCACTGCTCTCTGACAACTCCCATCTGCATCCAGAATTAAGTCCTTCTGAGCTTTTGAGGTACTTGCTCTCATCTTAACTAGAATTCTTTTTTTTTATAAAGAAATAAATATATTGGGCCAAACTCTTCTGTCCTTGCTCAAAATTCAAAATGATTTCAATATAAGTTTCGTCTGAGTAAGTGGGATTCATAACATGCATTTTTATACAGTCCCTCTATCAGGCTGTCCTTGGGATGTCCTTAATGTATTTGTGGGTAGAAATCAGCAGAAGTAGAAACACCCCATAAATCTTTAGAAGCCATATTATAGAAACTATTATGCAAACGCCACCTAGAAAGTGATCATGGAAATCGCAAAAGTACTCATTAAATGTGAAACGAAGACCTAGTGAGGAGCTTCGTACAGCAAATATGTTTTCAAGAGCACCTAAAAATACTGGAATGAAGTTGCTGGAGTAAGAGGAATTTAAAGGAAGTATCTCTCAAGAACTGCCCATTTACAAAACAGATAATGCTGCCATAAACCACAAGTGGCTTCTTTAGATAATCATCTTTGATATATATGTTCTAGCAGATCACGCCAAGCTCTTACTATGTAGAATTAGCACGAGATAGTACAAAAAGCAAAACACATAATAAAGAAAAGCCCTAGCAGCTTAAGGTGATCTAAAGTTATCATTGTGAGCTTATCACAACACACCTTCCAGTGCTCCCAATCCTTCCAACCAGTTCTTACTCTTACAGGCAGATGGGCAAAGGGCCAACTTTTCAAAAGTACTTAACACCTTTGAAAATCTGGCTCCAAAACCTTAGTGCCAACATCTACCAAGCTTCTTGAGTCAGAGACGATTAATCTTGAGGTAGTTACATAAAACCTCCTGTCCAAGAAAATATAACAGAAGCAATAATGTGACAGAATGCCAAATAGTCACCCTCCTGGCACGTGAGAGCGAATGTTAAATCTCAAACAAAAAGCAACTGGTAAGCTGCCAAGCAAACAACTGTACCACTCATGCCAAGGCCACGGGTCATACATAGCCACTCTTGGGGGTCAGTTTTATAAAAGAAACAAGACATGTAAACAAAACCAGAGAATGCTCTCTGTTCCTTGAGGACATCCAGAATATTACCAGCACTGTTCATGAACTGACAGCATTACCAACCAGTCAATGACAGTGAAAAGCACAAAAAGCCATTTTTTATATTCTCATGAGCATATGAGGTCCCCAGTTAAGTCAATGGGAGCACCATTTGACTATCGGAAGGCAAAATAAGGCCCTGTGGCAGGAGATCAGAGCAGCACCCAAACATAATAGCAACCAGTAATACAATATTACATCTCAAAGTTAATACCTGTTCCCTAGTGCAAAAGTACATGTGGTAAATTTTTCTGTTTCCCTGGTGTTTGGAGAATAACTTTCAGTGGGACTACTTGTGGGGCAAAGCAATAATCATAAGTAAAAGTACATAGAAATTCATTTTATATTACTGTCCCTGTTATTTTTACATCTTTGATCTACACATACCATTCCCACTGATTTCCAGTGATCTCACAGATTTGTCTAACTAATCTAGTTAAAAGTAATACTGTCAAGTTACATGAGATTATTTTCTTTAGACGTTGCATCAGGACCATTCACATGCAGAGAAGCACAGTTTGGCACAGCCCTTGAGGAACAATAAGAGCTGCACCGCTGAGTTTACAGTGCTGCTAGGGTTGCCAACGTTCTAACTGCTGAAAACCGAACAACCTTGTCCTGCCCCCTTCCTCGCCTCTCCCCCTAAGTCCCCGCCCCTGCTCACTCTGCTCATTCCTCTCCCCCTCCCTCCATTGCTCTCTTTCCACCCCCCCTCGCTAAGTCCCCCCTCTCCCGAGACTCACCTGCTGTTTGCAGAGCCAAACTGGGAGGAGCTGACACAGAGCCTGCCCACCTGCCCAATCAGGGCACAGCGGGGGTTGGTCCCCAGAGCAAGGGGCCAGGGTGGGGAGGGGTCAGTCCCTGTAGCAATGGGCTAGGGCCAGGGCAATTGGGGCATGGTGGGGCAGAAGGAGGGGGTGGACAGGATCCCCTCCCCCATCCCCAGGCAGCAGCAACTACCTCTTGGAGCCCAGTCTGGAAGCCAGCCACTGCTCTCTGTCAGGTGGCATCAGCAGCTGAGCAGAGAGTAGCTCAACCATGTGACTCCAGCCCCAGCTGCTGCTCTTCCCCCACATCCCCCAGTGGCAGAGAGTGGTTACTGTGGCCAAACAAATTTTTAGTGTCTTGTCAGCTGTGCTGACCGGATGCTGCCAGGTTCCCTTTTTGACTGTTCCGGTCGAAAACTGGACACCTGGCAATCCTAAGGGTGCTACTAAGGTTGATCTAGAATTCCCAATTGGAATTTCTGTGGTTTCAAAAAGCAATCACCTGATTGTCAAGAACAATAGTGACCATGGGGCCATAAGAAATTTTACGAAAGATTTTTGGAAAAACAGAGGCTTCAGCAATTTACCACACACATACTGAAAGGGCTTCATTACATCATGTTACGATTAAGAAAAAAACATCAAAACATATTATCACATGCAAGAATAAAACAATGGCTTATGTTGAAAAGCATCTGCTTCAAGTTAAATACAGATGTGAACCGTTGATAGAAACCATGACTATTATCATTGGTGTTTTTGTTTTACTTCACTTTCTGTCACAAAGGACTTAACTGGTTCAGGCATCTTTTAATAAAATTGATCTTAATCCAATTAGGCAGAAATATTCAGACATTTTTAAGAAATGGCTATAGTTTTGGAGTGCTTTCAAATGAAAACCTTTCCCCAATGTCTATTCAAATACAAGGAAGGCATTTTTATCTGTATTGTATATGAGCTATGTGAATGCTATAGACACTTTGTGCTGATTCAGCGCTCACGAATACCTGTTCTATATCCTTCTAAGTCCAAAGAGTTATTTCACTTTTGAACAGTGGGAGAATGGAATCAGCCCATTTGCTATTCCTCTAGAGACAATTTGCAAGAAAAAGTAAAAGAAAAAAAAACTACACAACTTCACTAATACAAAGATGTGTAATCACCAGGAAATAGGGCTGGCTTTAGGCCAATTCCCCTGATTCCTGTCAATTGGGCCCTGCGCTTCAGAGGGCCCCGCAGTGTCCGCTATCTTCGGCAGCAGCTCAATCGCTGCTGCTGTCTTCGGTGGCATTTCGGCAGCAGCTCTTTCGAATCGGGCCCCACATGTCCTAAAGCCGGCCATGCCAGGAAAAACTAGAGAAAAATAATATATGAGACAACTTTACTTACAAATGTACATGTGGGTGAATTTATAAGCACACAGAAAATACAGCAAAAGGGCAAAGAATAACTGAGACACCATTTCTGCGTATCAGGGGTCAACCTCCAAAATAAGTTCAGAGGGTTATTGGTGAAAATGTATTTAATTAGATCAATAAGACTTCATGCAGGAGGAAGTATGTATGGGAAAGTACTGGTTTGCAAGATTGGGCCCAACAATGTGTGTATTGTTATTAAAATAATCTTAATTTACAAACCCTAGAGTCCAGTTAGTTTGGCCCTATCCTACTCACATAGTCTTGGAAGAACAAACCAAGAAGAAGCTATTTTTGACCATAAGAGATGCATCACATAAACTGTAAAAGTGCTTTCTTTAACGTTGAGTCACTTACCAAAACATGATGATATAAACAAAGGATGCCTTGATCATTTCTGTAATAATGAAGCAGATGAAAGTACAGTTGTGATTTGTTTTTAAAGATTCAGTCAAAAGTTGGAGGAGAAATCCATGCAGGACCATCCAACCAGAGGATTTGTGCCTCTGCAGTTCTTTCCAGATCTAACCCCAGCTCTCCAGAAGCACGGATCCTGCAACAGCCATTATCCAATGTGTGATAGGAGAAACTACATAATGGCTTACTCAGCATTCACTTGTACCCCAAATCTCTGCCACACTGCATGCTGCAGCCCTACCCCAACAGCCCCCTCTCACATTCACCCCCCCAGCATGTCCCCCATGCTGAAGTTTGCAAGGTGGTCATCAAGAGGCAACCTACAGATGTCTTGCACAGCACTTGCATGAAAGGAATTATGCCTCATCTGAATATGGGAAGTTTAGGGTCCTTTTATGCTCCTCCAGTCTTGGGTGGAAATGAGGACCTCATCCTATTGGCCTGATCCATTATGGCAATTCCTGTGTTTCTAGGGTTTGGTTCTCCAAAGCAGTAAGGGACATTTATTCGGTTATTTATTTATTTATTTTAATTGAATAGACCAATTTATACTAGCATACCATCCTGAATAAGCCCCAGTTCAGCAAAGCACCTCAGCATGTGGGACATACGAATATTAAGCTTAAAGTTAAGCATATGCTTAACACTCCAATTCAGCAAAGCACTTGAGTATGTGCATATATTTAAGCACATTCTTAAATACCTTGCTGAATGGGGATGGACTTAAAATATGTGCTTTCCTGAACTGGGAGAACTTCAAGCTTAAGGATCTGGTTCAATACAGTTCAACACATCTATTAATATTAAATACATAGTGCACTTTAAAGAAATATATTTAGACTGAAAAGAGTTAATCTTTCTAAAAGCAAGGTTAACACCTGAGACAAGTGTTAATTTATTCCTATAACTATCTGAACAGGGTACTATAAAAAAATAACATTGTTTTTTATTGTTTTTAGATGGGTGCATTTTATTTATAGCAAATCTGACACCCTTATTTTAATCTTTTTATAAATCAAGTAAAAATTCAATCTGTATCTCTTAATTGTGGATGATTAGGTATTCATATTTTTAAGATAACACTTAGTATTTAAGGTAGTATTTTAAGGCTACATCTTTGGTTTTTAAGGTACTATTCTCCTATTGAAGGCAGTATTGGAAAAATATATGCAAAAGATAACATGATGACTTTATCATGGATCACCATGAGTTAACACTATTAACACTTACGATCCTTAGTATTTGCAACATACAGTAAATACAGCCATTTACTGATAACACATTCCAGGTTGAAATGATACCTACAAAATGCTTAAATATAGGTAACAGCAGGTAGTATTTAATAAGTTATAATGCATAGGTTTTTTTGAAGGTAGCATTGTCTGTTTTGTCACTGATGAAGTAAAAGCCGGGCACCCACATGCATTCAATTGCAAGGTCAGAGCCCAAATGAAAAGACAAGATTGCTCATCATAAACCACCAAATAATCTCAATAAGGGTTTCTTTGCATGACTTATGGTGACTCAAATTTTGTGGATCACTGAGTTTTTAAACTTCATATCACTAGTACCTCGGTTTCCTGCTGCTCAAAGATCTATAGTCCCAGAAACATGATGGAAGGAGTTTCTCAAGAGTTGTGATAAAAATTTGCATCTCTGTTGCTTACATGTTTTTGCACATCTGAAAATAGTTAAACTAAAAAATTAATGACTGGATCGAGAAAATCCCCTTCAGGCCACAGAAAATTAGTTTAATCTGTGAATGTGATTTATGCCCTTCAGGAGACAAAACTTTACCATGACTAGTACAGCTAACCATAAAATGTGGCTTTATATTTGTTCTTCTTTATGATGCCTGTCTTTGTCATGTAGGTGCCTGATTCTTTCTCTGCACGGAGTGGTGGTGGACTGAACAGTGCTGCTTTATTGGCAGAACACTAGTTTATTTAATGATAACGTAATCTATCCATACTACTGATTTTGGACAGAAGGTCATCTTAAAATGATATTAGGCCACCTTGAGGAATAAAGGGGTTAATTCTGTTTTATTAATTATATTTGAAATATAATGGGGGGGGGGCAGATGGGAGAAGCAGATGTGAATTCAAAGAGAGCTCAGATGGACAGATTCTGTAAGCTTATGTTGAATAGTACCTTACTCCATGAATAGTCAAAGTGATTTAAGCAGGAGTTGGGTACTATTCAACCAACATAAGGCTATAAAAATTGGTCCCAAAATGAATTATTTTAAAATGTTATGTTTAAAATATAGGCAGATAAAACGGAAGGTAGCATGAGCTCTTTAACATTTAATGCTTGTTTATATTGATGCATTTTGAGTTTAATGACATTTTAATAGCAATATTTTGAAAGCAATATAATATTCCTGTTTATATACAGTTGTGGTCGCAGAAATCTGCTACTGTCCCACAATGAGCTTACAGGCCCATGTGAATTCCTCCAAAAAGCACACTTCCCCAAGGGGCAATGAGGCATTCAAGAAACAACAGCTGCACATATTTAATAGGGTTGGAGTTGTTTGTTTGCTTTACATGGAAATATCAGGATACGAGGAGGGCAGGAAAACAATTTTCTGAATTCTTGCGATAAATGTGATGAAACCACCATATGTCTTCAATATGTCATTGCTGTTTCATATCAAAAGCATTCAGCTGGTGCACTAGCATCTCTGTGATGGCCCAGGTTTCAGAACCATACAAAAGGACAGGAGCCACTGCTGTTTGATAGATACACATCTTAGTTCGAGCTGATATGTGGCATTGACAGGGTAACAAGCCTTGTGGATAGGGGGGAAGTGGTAGATGTGGTATATCTTGACTTTAGTAGGGCTTTTGATACTGTTTCACATGACTTTCTCATAAACAAACTAGGGAAATACAAACTAGATGGAGTTACTGTAAGGTGGGTGCATAACTGGTTGGAAAACCATTCCCAGAGAGTAGTTATCAGT
The DNA here is from genome assembly GCF_020497125.1 of Mauremys mutica. Classification (NCBI taxonomy): domain Eukaryota; kingdom Metazoa; phylum Chordata; order Testudines; family Geoemydidae; genus Mauremys; species Mauremys mutica. The sequence goes on from NC_059072.1 coordinate 323,278,476, forward strand.
GGTTCACAGTCAAGCCGGAAGAGTGTAATGAGAGGGGTCCCACGGGGATCAGTTCTGGGTCTGGTTCTGTTCAATATCTTCATAAATGATATAGATAATGGCATAATGAGTACACTTATAAAGTCAGTGGACAATACCAAGCTGGGAGGGATTTCAAGTTCTTTGGAGGATAGGATTAAAATGCAGAAGGATCTGGACAAACTGGAGAAATGGTCTGAAGTAAATAGGATGAAATTCAGTTAGGACAAATGCAAAGTACTCCACTTAGGAGGGGACAATCAGTTGCACACAAACAAAATGGGAAATGACTGCCTAAGAAGGAGTACTGCAGAAAGGGATCTGCGTGTCAGAATAGATCTCGAGGTAAATATGAGTCAATAGTGTAACACTGTTGCAAAAAAAAGCAAAGATCATTCTGGGATGTATTAGTAGGAGTGTTGTAAGCAAGTCATGAGAAGTAATTCTTTTGCTCCTCTCTGCACTGATAAGGCCTCAGTTGGAGTATTGTGTCCAATTCTGGGCAGCACATTTCAGAAAAGATGTGGACAAATTGGAGAAAGTCGAAAGGAGAGCAACCAAAATGATTAACAGTCCAGAAAACATGACCTATGAGGGATGACTGAAAAATTGGGTTTGTTTAGTCTGGAGAAGAGAAGACTGAGGGGGACATGATAACAATTTTCAAGTACATATAAGATTGTTACAAGGAGGAGGGAGAAAAATTATTCTCCTTAACTTCTGAGGCTAGGACAAGAAGCAGTGGGTTTAAATTGCAGCAAGAGAGGTTTAGGTTGGACTTCAGGAAAAACTTCCTAACTGTCAGGGTGTTTAAGCACTGGAACAAATTGCCTAGAGAAGTTGTGGAATCTCCATCATTGGAGGTTTTTAATAGCAGGTTAGGCAAACACCTGTCAGGGATGGTCTAATTATTACATAGTCCTGCCTTGAGTGCAGGGGACTGGACTAGATGACTTCTCGAGGTCCCTTCCAGTCCCACACTTCTACAATTCTCTGATTCTATGCTTGACACCACAGTAGTTTCTAAAGAGCATGCATAACATATATAGTCTTGCTGAGTCAATGTTTCATATCAGCAATGCAACCTTCCTCCTTGGTGACCATGGAGCCAAGATTCCAAAATGAATTGACAAATTCAACTTTTTGTCCATCAAGTATGATGTGTAGGGGGAGAAGTCCATCAGCCACTTTCATCAGTTTGGTCTTCTTCCAATTGACTTGAAGAGCGAGGATCCTCATTTCTACGGTAAATATTTTCAGGGCATTGGTGAGATTAGTTCATGAGGGTGAGAATATAGCAGCGTCATTTACATACTCCAGGTCTGTTACACAGAAGTCATGAAGTACCCATCCCCTGGCCCTCCCCGTATGTGGCTAGTGACAGCTTCCATCATTTGGTCAATAATGATGTTGAACACATCAGGGGCCAGCCATGCACTTTTGATGGATGCTGCTGTTGTACTCTGTTTTCTGAGCAGTTTTAATTATGAAAGTTTAATTATTTTCCTGGTTAGAGAATGAGATCTTCATGCTAAAAAGATCAAGATGGTAAAATATGGGTCCTGTAATGACTTCTTTAGGTAGAGTCTACAGGTAGGGTAACAGAAAAGCACTCAGCATTGGCCTAGCTCTGCTCCCAATGAAGTCTAACAGGACTTAGAAACAAACAGAAGCACTTCAGAACTCACTTCCATATGAAAGCATAATCTTCTCCTACCCCAGCTTTTTATAAGACTACAGACCGAGAGTTGGGATTCCCAGGTACCTAGCAAGCTGATGCTGTTTACAAATAGAGCCAACAATAGTTTTTAAAAACTGATCATGAGTAATCTGTGTGGAACCTGGAACTTTCCCTCTGTATCTCACGTATGTAATCCTGAACCAGACATTTACTTTCTTCTCTCTTTTTACGTGTCTCTGCTTTAACGGGAGAGATATGTGGTACTGTGTACTACTGCCTCCCTTGAATCCGTAATAACAGATTAGTATCTCTGATCAGAAATGTTCTCATTTCCAGAAGAATTGGTCACATGGTCACGTATTCAGCAACCATGTAAGCTATTACAAGAGGAGCTAGGAACAGATCATATTGAATTTCTGCCTTCACGTTGCCTCCCCATCACAGACTGGGTACCTGTTCATCTATGTGATGTACCCTGCCTTAGTGGTGACTATCCAATACCTCTTTAAGTATGGAGCACAATGTTCTCACATATACACACACACAAATAGCACCAGACATTCATAAATGCTCCTCACTTCAGAACTTTCCTCTATAATTTTTACAAGAGCAATGGGTAAATAAAATCCCTTATTCTGGAAAACTCCCATAGTCATCATACTTAATATACTTGAGAAGAGGCTATCTCAGTATCTGCAGTATTCTTCCATGTAATCTCTATAGTAAATATACTGAGGTATTAGTGAGGTTTGATAGATAGATAGATATTGCAAAGTTTATATGAACAATGCTATATATTAACAAGAGATGGGCCTGAGCTTCAACATTTAAATCTGGTTGTCCACATCCTGTGCCTTGGTTCAGGCCATTTCTAGTATTAATATTATTAAATCAACTAATTTACTATGCAACATAAATGCTTTGTTGACTATGACTCCAGGGTTTAGGTTTACCATATTAAGTGTCACTAATGCAGCTTGTGATTGCAGGGTAATAAAGAATGCAAAAAAGAAAGAAAGACATGCTGTGTTCAGGACCACTTTGAAGGGAATTATGATGAAAGTGTCTAGTAAAGTTCCTAATAAATAAGACACCATGTACGGTATAGTTTACTGTACTTGAGAATTTGAGCATTTTCAGGCCAATTTTGCTGTAATCCCACATGTGCCTGGCAGCTGGCACATGTGTCACTCTGTGTCTGCTGAGAATTACTGAAGTAAGGGAATTTTCCTTGGGTGCAGGGAGTAGAATATAATCAGAGTTCTCTCAACAAAAGGAACCATCACTGATGAAATTTACCGTTACTAGGGAACTGCAATAAGATGACATCAAATGGTCTTTGACTCATTTCCCAATGAACAATGAGAACTGAAAGAGTTACCGTATGCCATTAATTTAAAATACATCAGAGAGGACTCATAAGAGTGAGAAATGACTACCCTGAGTAATTTGCACATATATTAAGTCAGATTATTTTTGAATCCTGAGTGATATGCAAATAAAAGGAATAAAGTTTTTAGAAATTGTCTTTTGTTACTAAAATACTATTCTTTTCAATGAAGCTCTATGAGTACAATAGCTATCATTTCTTCTTACTTGGTAGAGAAAATGACTGGGTTAAAACAATAGGCATCAATTCCTTAATTTTTAGTGGCAGTGGGGTTTGAAATACAATCAGCCCCACGTTAAGAAGATAAGAAACCAATCCAAGGCATAGAAGCTCACATTGTTCTCCCCCTCTAACTCGACAGCTGCTTGTCTGAGGATCTCTCATATGGAAAATATGTGAATATGATGAAACATCTGTTAATGTATCTCTATCCCCACCCTACTCCTTAAAAGCAAAAACTGCAGGCTTGTTACTATTTTCAATAGTACCCAGACACTTGTTCTATTTATTGGAGTATTAGAACTTTAGATAGAAGAACATGCTGGGGCTGTCTGTTTGAGGATGGAATGGACTTTTCAAAGAACAGTCTCCATTAAAGAGCACTGACACTACAATAATGTATGAAATGTGAGGTTATTCATATACAGCAGACAATAGTCCTAAAAGGTATCATTGAAGAGGATTTCTATTTAGAAATGCTTAGCAGCAGGATACCTAAAAGCACAATTTAGCTACATTGGCTTGGTAATATTCTTTTACTGGCAAAATAATTACAAGTCCAGCTGCTTGTGTTCTCCCTTCTATTTTTTATTAGATGGCTACCTCTCTGATCTCTTGCATGCTGAAGACGCATGGAGTTCATAGCTGCTGGAGACACTGGCAAATTTTCCTGGCATTCATTGTGTTTTTTTTTTACTGGGAAAACTGGGAGAGTGTCAGCAAACTTGGTGCAATTGGGAAAAAAAGTCAACTCCATTTTCAGATAGAAAAAGAGAATAAAAGAAAAGAGTCCAAACATTTGTTGCTCTTGGCTTTAGCAATAGCAAGGCAGCTTCACAAACTTAATAAAACGCACTCATAGTGCTTAATGCCTATAAAGTATATATCCTGCTACAGAGACAACAATCTCACAGTAAGTTGTGGTTTTGAAAACAATTATTTTGGATCAACTGAGAGTTATTTCTGGGACTATCATTTACTGACAGACAAGGCACTGTCTGTCATTTTCAGATCTAATACCCCATATATCCTTATTTGGTTGTTTTTTTCACAGCCTGTAGACACGGCAGTAAGCAAGTTCAACCACAAGGGAAAATTTTAATTTTTAAAATGAAAATGAGATGATAATCTGTCTTGGTTGCTGCCATAATCTTCCATTTCCACTTGACATGTTTATTCTTTGGCATTTAAAGTGTGGTACAGAATGCCATGAAGGAAGTAGGCTATAAATGTTAGTTTTGATTGAGTATGACATTGAAAAATAAACAAGCCAATGTGTGACGTATGCAGTATAGTTGTAGCTGTGTCAGTGACAAGATATTAGAGAGAAAACGTGGGCGAGGAATATCTTTTATGGGATCAACTTCTGTTGGTGAGACAAGCTTCTGAGCCACACAGAGCTCTTCTTCAGGTGGTCCAATGAAAGAGATTCCCTCACCCACATTGTCCCTCTAATATCCTGGGACCAACATGGCTATTGATACACTGCAACAGACCTCAAGAAGAGCTGTGTGTGCCTCAGAAGCTTGTCTCTCTCACCAACAGAAGTTGGTCCAATAAAAGATATTACCTCATCCACTTCATTTCTCTAATGTACAGTGTAGCTTTCTCATCTTCTGTCATCCTCACTATGCTGCATATGATGATGCTGAGCACTTGCTACCAATAAGTGGATAGAAATGATGTGGGAATCTGTGGTGGGGCAGGTTCCCAACCCAGTCAGGAAGGGGTTAAAGAGCTCCTTTGGATGCAATCACCCAGTGCATGTGTGAGGCTTCCTGCACCTGGAGAGGGGCAGCTCCTTAAAAGGAAGGATCCAAGCCCAGTCGAAGGTGGCACTCAGAGGAAAGCCGAACAAGGCTCCCTAGTGCCATAGAGCAGGGGCTGCTTCCCCAGAAAGCTGCTGAAGAACTTCTCCTGCCTGGACTCTCTGCAGAGATAGAGGGACCATCTTTGCTTTCCATTAAAGGCCATGGTGCTCAGCCTGGGCCTCTCAGTCACTCAGGGGGTTAGGAACACAGCCCCCTTTGTGGAGACGATTTAGCTTTTGCCTTGTGAAGAACAGCGGGATGAGGCCAGATTGTTTTGTGGGCTGCAGGATTATTTTGTTTCCCTTTCTTTTGTCTTGGACTGCAGTCACTGGCTGAAGGAGGGGAGCCACCTCCCTAAGACTTACAGCTGTGAGACCGCACCCCCGACTCCAAATCAGTGTTACAGTGACAGCTACACCCACAGAGAGACATCTGGGATGAGAGAGGTGCCCACTCTCATCCCTTAGGGCACACAATTGGTCAAACCTATGACAGCCTCAGACCAGGCAGAGATGTCAAAAGCCCACAACACTAGTTGGTAAGTTTAGATGCTTAACCACAATGCTGGGAAAGAAAATTGTAAAAGAACTGGAAAAAACACTTGACAGTCAGTGTGAAGATTCTTAATATCCAACATTCATACCCTTTTTGAGAGAAGAAAAGAGAAACATTTGGTGGCAGAGAGAAAGAACTGACAGAAAATATGTATCATCACCCGCTGCTAAGAAAACACTTCTTTAAAGAGCAGCCTTCATTGTGCTACTCCCACTGTAAAATGGGTGTAGAGACAACTCTCATACAATGACGAAGGTGGAAAAATCATAGCAAATCTCCAAGTCGGTGCCTTTTGTTTTTACTGCTTTGGATGTGCGTATTGCAGAGCTGTAAAAGCATGGAAAAACCTACCAAACAAGCCAACTCTCTTCTTTAACCCTTTGGCACTGGGTGAGTAGTGTCTGGAAATCTTGACTTCTAGTGTCAAAGGTATCAAAACAAAACAAAAAAAAACCTGCACAACCCTCAGAAGTCTGGCAAGAGAAGTGGAGAACATAAAAGCTGTGAAAATGAGGCTAGTAAGAAAAAAAATAAAGAAAAGGATTGGCGCTAGAAAATATTAGGTCTTGCTGACTGATCTCTGAACAAAGAAAGTTCTTTAAAGAGAAAACGCTTTACATTATTTCTGCAAAATAGAATCGTTGTAATGTCGTGATTTAAAGACAAAAATGAAGTCTGGTTTATAGAAATCAAAATTACAATTAATGAAGTTACATAAGCTCTTGTCTTATTCTGATGCGCCCAAAAGCTCATGGGTAAGAGTCAAAATGAGATGATGCAACTTAGTATTATGTGATCACTTTGCTTCTTGTATTTGCAGAAGCTTTGGAACTCTTGGCACCATTATTCCAGAGGAGGAGAAGAAAGAGTTGGTTTTTGTTTTAATGTTGAGTCAATTTGAGTCACAAAGTCAGTTTGTGAGCTTCTTTTTACTTATGTAGTGATGAAACACATAAAACCAATGGGTTGGATGCTCAGCTAATGTAAATCAGTATATCTCAATTAAAGCCAATATAGCAGCATTTCTCAAACAGGGGTCGCCGCTTGTGTAGGGAAAGCCCCTGGCGGACCGGGCCGATGTGTTTATCTGCCCCGTCAGCACTGGGAGCCACAATCAGCCAGACCTGCCAAGAGGGCAAGTAAACACAGCAGCTCGGCCTGCCAGGGGCTTTCCCTACACAAGCGGCGACCCCTGTTTGAGAAACCCTGCAATTTAGCTATGCCAATTTACAGTAGCTGAGTATCTGGCCTTGTATTGAACATTACGGTGCTTCTACAAGTAACATGGATACATACACATATATAGGCCAAATCCTCAGCCTCATTCAGGCAAATGTGGAACCTTTTCCATGCTGCCCTGCCCCTGCAACTCTTGTGCCATATTTCTGGCCCTGCCCTACATGCAAGTCCTTACTGTATTGCTTGCTCTCAGTCTCTCTCTATGTGCATTTCAATGTCTGTCTGTCTGTCTCTCTCTCTCTCTTTCTTTCCCTCATATGCTCTCTTGTGTGCTTCAGGTTTTTAAATAAGATTTCTGGTGGGGTTGCTGGGAGTTGTGATGTTCACAACGACCAGAAAGTGCCTGGTGCTTGAGTGGCTTAACTTGCATCTCCTAGCTTAGTTGTGCCTCTGATGTGACTAATTCTGAAACACCTGGCTAACCACATGGGTGCTTCTGAGTGCATCTGAAAAATACTGAGATGCCAGACTCTGACTGAACCAGGCCCTACTCCCACCCTCCTGGGGTGTTCCGCACAGAGTGTACTCAGAGGAATACGTTGTGACAAAATCTTTCTTCTGAACATCCAATGAGCATTCAAACATGCACTGGATCCTGCTGAAGCACACAAGAGGCCACCTGCATGGAAATGAGACTTTAACTAGAACTGGGTACACTGTAGAGAGTTACTGTACAAGCTTCCTCTGACAGCTCTGCCATCACACTTCATTTCTGAGCTACAGTATCCCTAAAATTCCAATCTTGTGACCCTTGAGCAGAGATTACCAATCATGCCACATTCCTCCGGATTGTCTTGTTATCTGTGATGTACACAAATGACAAAAGGACAAGGAGTAGCCTAGCAAACCTATTTTGGCCTAAATTAGTTTGGAACCGAGGTCTCCAGAAGTAAAAACAATCATCAGAGAAAAACTTATGGGAACGTCCTGTATAGTGCAATAGAAAATTATAACCTTTCTATAGGATTTCTATAACATTTCTGTAGACACTGGGGTCCCCCCACAATTTAAAAGTCTTTTCTATAGGGGAATGTTTTTTCATTTGGATGTATTAACCCTAGAGAGAAACCTTTTGGATTGGGCCCCACAATCAAAAGAGACACAGGCAGAAGCTAAGGATTCAGAGCGTCTGCTGGGAGCACACAGCAGGCCCCCTGCAGAGGTAGAATGAGCTGCCTCACTTGGAAGGAAGATCAGGTACTCAGAGTGGGGGGAGAGGAAGAGAAAGGGCTGGGAAAGAGGGTCCATCTGAGGTTGTGGTGAGGGCACTAACCTGGGAGTCAGGAGAACCAGCTTCAGTTCTTTGTTCTGCCACAGATTTCCTGCGTGATCTTGGGAAAATCACTTAGTCCCTCAGTTCCTCATCTGTAAAATGGAGTCATAGTACTTCCATGCCTCACACGGGTATTATGAGAATAAATACATTAAAGAATGTGAGGTGCTCAGATACTATTGTAGTGAGGCCCCAACAAGTACCTTTGCTGGATTAATCTCCATATTCCTCTTAATCTGTCCCTAGACACAAGAATTCTGAAATAAAATCTAGCATGTTCATACCCAGAATGATCTTCTAGCTCACCCCTCTTTCAAAGACACACCGCTGTCTCAGTGCTGGGAACAAAATGACTGGTTTGGGCAGCCTGTTGGATGTATAGAATTCTTCTGTGTTTTTTGCAAGCAAAAATCATGGAAGGCTCCAGTTCTACACTGCATGTGTGTCACTAGAAAACAAATAGGCTAGAGCAATTGTGAGTGTATGAGCTGTAGGTGGGTGTCCCATACTCACACAAAGAGCAGCTGGGAGGTCAGGAAATTGCTAGTTGTGACTTGGAAAGTACCAAATAATAAATTTCAACTAAAATTAAACCATCTCTTCCCCTTTTGAAAAAATCAAAAGCATTGTTCAACCTGCAAATCATCACACTGTATATTTTACCTGCATCGGATTTGAGCAATTTGACTCTATTCAAATTATATTTCTATTAGAGGACATATAGATACTGTCCATATTTTTGGTCTTTTAACCTTCTGCCTTCTGCACAATTTTATTTAAAGAGGCAGTGTAAACTTGAAATCTAATCAATGTAAAAAATATTTGCAATTCAGCAAGTACCTTCAATTTAAAGATTACCTGAAAGAGGGGAAATGGGTTTGTGCCTCTTTTTTATAGATATGTAATATATAAAAAAAAAGCTTGAAACTTTTTATTAAAAAAAATTCCGCTTGCTTTGTGCTTTAATATTTCAGGAATCTCAAGTCTGGTCACTCTTGGTTTTGTGAGAAGAATCACTTGCATTTTCAGAATACACTGTGAACTTTCTCAGCACTTAATGAAAGACAAGAAAAGGTGTTGAAATTTTGTATAAACATACAATTTTCTTCAAAGAGTTTTAAACAATCCCAATCAAAATCTCTTCTCTCAATTAATCAGGATTTAATGGCTCACTAATGGTGATGTCATGATCCTACTAGTTCTCCAGGTGTCCACAGTATCGTCCAGGAAAAACAGGGTAGACAAGATCTGAATTTCTAATGTAAATATTATGATACAGCAGCAAAGAGTCCTGTGGCACTTTACAGACTAACAGACGTATTGGAGCATGAGCTTTCGTGGGTGAATACCCACTTCGTGCATCCGAAGTCTATAAGGTGCCACAGGACTCTGCTGCTTTTACAGATCCAGACTAACATGGCTACCCCTCTGATATTATGATACAAAGATCTATGTTTAAAAGAACGCTAAGGACACAAAGTAAATCATTCAAACAGGAAATGCCAGAATTAAGGTTGCCATTACAACCTTAATTTATCCCCCGCAAGCCGATGCATCATGATACCATCTTTAATTATATGATCAAATACTATTTTTCCACAGGACTGCTGTACCATTGAGTGCACAGGATGGACATTGTTCAGGGACTGAATCAGGATTCTACAGTGAAGGAGGCTGTTGAGTGTCTCGAGAAGTTAGTGGGAGCAAGAGGCAGACTATGCTGGAGAGAGCCCAGAGGAAGTAGAGGAAGGACTAGGAAGGGGTTCTGCCCTCTCCTACCCAGCCTGTCCACTTTGTCCCTGTCCCCCACCCCTTCTGTTCTCCCCTTCTGTTGCCCTTGTTTCTCTCTGATCCTGATTCACCCCTAGCATACACCCCCTACCCTGCTTCATAGATACAACAAGGCCAGAAGGGACCATTGTTATCTTCCAGTCTGACCTCCTATACAACATAGGCCACAGAAAACTTACCCCAAAAAATTCCTAGAATAGATCTATTAAAAAAACAAATCTTGATTTAAAAATTATCAGAGATGGAGAATCCATCACAATCCTTGGTAAATTTTTCCAGTGGTTAATTACTCTCACAGTTAAAAATTAATACCTTTACTTTAAAGCTACAACACAGCAATAGTTTGGAATGCTTTAGCAAAATAGTACTGTTGCAATTACCATTTTTTAAAAAATCAGCTGTGTAGTTTGTCCAAAGTGTCAGTCACTGGTGCAGCCAGCCAGTCTCTGGGAAATTGGGGGAGAGTACACGCAGTACAGAAACTAAATCCTTTCTCCTCCTATTAAATGAGAAGGAGACATGGTGGAACAATGAAAATGTGGACATTTTTCTAAAATTTGAAGGCTCTTAACACCCCTGCCTTAATCCTGCCATCAGTTATGCCCATTAAGGATATACAATGTGTTGATCCTATTCTACTAGCTTGTAAAAAGAAGGGGAGGAGAGGGTAGCTATTAACAACAGAATTCTAAGAAAAATGCAGCACATTTCACAAAAACACCGTTTTGTACAGCTAACATTAATGTAGCATTAAACATGCTGCCAAACCTGCCACACTATGTTGGTTTCCAACTTGTCCCTTATTAGCAGTCTGTTTTCTTATGTCTTCAATGATAGCACCAAAATAAAAATAACACTGAGGTTTTTTGTTTTGCTTTGTCATCAGTGGAATAATGTTTTGACTACGGCTATTCAATATCATATTCTCCAAGTGGTTCCAAAAGTAATACAGCCAAAATTAGCATCAATCGGACAACACACGGTAGGCAGAAAAGGGCAACATTATGGGTCATTTTTTCTTTCTGTTTTTTTGCATCTATAATCAAGTGCAGGTGCAAATAATGCCACTTAGCTAATAACTCAATTGTGCCTGCAGTTCTGATAGTTACATGTGTATTTGTCATTAGGGCCAGCAATTAACTACACATTTTGTTGCGGGTGCAAAAATAGAAGCCAAATTGATGCTCTTTCAAAAGTTTGGCCCTGGGTGTCACTATATCATATACATATTTACAACTCTGAATCATAAGTGGAAAATGTTCTGATTTGATCTTATTTACACTTACAAGATATGATTGGACTTTACAAGCTACGACACAGAATAAACACATACTCCTATTATAGACATAACTAAAGGTTACATATGACTAATATGATTTGATGTTCTAAAGTAGAAAAGGTAGATCTAATTTTCCTGCACCTTATCTGCTAAGCATGTGAGTAGTCCCACTGAAATCAGTAGGTGTGCTTATGTGCTTGAAATTAGGATTGTGTTTATGGGGCTGAAGAATTAGTAGTCTCTTCCTTCACACATAATGGCCCCAATCTTGCAGTCCTCACTCAGGCAAACATCCCTTTTAAGGCAACTGGAGTTTTGCCTGACTGGAGGATCAGTCCCAATGTTTCCTCCTCAGATGATGGACTCAGACCAGGTTGACAGAGAGATAGAGAGATAGATAATCTCAAATCAAACTGCATATAGATATTTACAGATCATGGATAGAAGAATCTAAAAAAGAAGCATACTTATAGAAAACAAGTCTAACAAAGACACTATGGAATTTGAATCCTATTTCCAAGATGAACTTAGAGCAGTAACTGTAAAGAAGTTACAGAAACAGTATTAATTGTCCACCTGTGTCAGTGAAGAAGCCACAGGCTTCCCTGAGGTGCCTTCTGTCTAACCTCAGGAAGGTATGAGTCCTACCACAGATCTCACCACCTTCAGTACAAATTGTAAAACCCATTTCTTTGGCCTAGAGATCTTCTGTGTGTTTACTTTTGGAATGTGTATGGTGTTGTCATAGCACATTCTAAATGGATTGACAACAAATGTAGACCCTGCCACTCTGGTGTGACATACTCTGATTATCTGCCATATTTAGCAGGCAGCGTCCTATGTTCTGAACCAGCTGAAACTTCTAAGCTGCCAGATTCAGCAAGGTACCTAAAATACTTAACATGTAGGATAACTTGTAACTAAACACAAAAGAAAGATTCTTACCAGTTCTTATAAGAGAAGAATGGACTCAGTGGCTGGGAGGGCATGACAACACTTGGAATCTCCAGGTCATTTAGTCCTCTCATGCTGAGTAGAGCTGTGTTTGACCATCTTAAGGACAAAGTATCTATATGTCTTTCTCTAGCATTACTCCAAAAGGATGACCACAACCTTCGCCATTGCCAGGAGTCCAGTATACAAGGCATCACACTGGTCTCCAGGTCATCAGTCTCCTTGTAGAAGGACTAGAATGATATTCTTTTGAAAAGCATGAGGATGAGGGGGAGCAGAAAGAAGGAGAAGCAAAATGGAGGAGTGTAGAAAGTAGGTGGATATGAGTTCAGAAAGCTAGAATGGAAAAAAAATGGAGAGCTTTAAAATAAAAAGGCAATTTTGCAATAGATGTGGAGCTAGTGAAGTAACTCTACTAGAGGTGGCAATTAGGTGGGGCCAGAATGAGAGAGTAGGCTCTATTCAGAAATCTGACCCTGGTGGAAAGAACTGATCAAAGTGTGCCCATTGTGAATAAAATATCTGACTAATGTAGCCTTTTCTGTTCATGAATCATTTACAAATGGAGTCTGAATTCTGCAAAGGTCTCACAGGTAATTGCCTTACAGTTTATGGAAACACATTTCAGTCTTTTATAGGGTGTTCACAAACTGTTCACTGAATAATTGCTATTCTTTATTTGAGGGTTGTGGTTGGTCAGCTCAATCATATGTTATAACTTCTGTGCCCTGATTGGATGATTGAAACTTTTTAACAGAAGTATAACAAATAACATTTAGGGACTTATGAGCAATGAATATTCCTGTCTGCACAAAAATATCTCTGTTTGTAAGTGAATATGGGTATTGAGATTAAAAGTAGCCATTCCCCAAATATTCACGTAAACAAAAATCCATCAAAGAAAAATGTTCATGAGTAGCAAATAATAAAGGGTTTTGATATAGCTGAATTGTACAGCCATTCAGAAGGCAAACAAATGCTTATAAACTCTGGACTAGATCCTTAGTGGGTGTAAATCCAGTGATGTTGATGGAATTGATGGAGCTTTGTCGGGAAGCTTAGAAAGAAAGGATTTAGGAAGATCATAATAAGATGCAATTGGACCAGATGAGCTGGGAAGTGATTAAGGTATGAATCAGGTATTCAAGGGGGGCAGAAAAAGGGAAAGACAACTTCTGGCAATGTTGCTGAAGTGGTGACAGGTGGACTTACGGATCAGGGAGATGAAGGAGACTAAAAGAAAGTCTGAGGTCAAGGATGACTCAGTTTTATTTAAGATTTAAGACTTAGGAACAAAGTCAAGGTTTGTCAGAAAACTGGGATAAAAAGAGTCAAGCACTGTTAGAATAACAGTTACATTCAGGCATGTCTAGAAATATAGATTGATCTAGGTTCTATAGGATTTTAATATTAACATTAGGCAGCAGATGAAACTCTTAGACAGATTAACTGAGTAAGTGATACACTGGATGAGCAAAATGACTGGTCAGCAGATTTACCACAGTGCAGATTTAGCAAGATTTAGTTTACAGAATTTTCTCTGTAGTGAGGGTTGGTTAATTTTTTTTTATACTGAATGAGGACTATGAATGAATGCCCTTTTCTCAAAACCCATCTAAAATCACAGTGACACCACAGGGCTATTTCTAGCATAACACAAAACCTGTCCATATTGTAAATATGAAATATTTTCCACTAAGGTTAACTCAGAGCTCCCATGCTGTGATGAAAAGCCACACTGCCTCAATTTAAAAAACAAAAACAAAACAGTGTACGTACATACGTCGTTAACAGGCAGAGGGGAGCAGAATGCAAACCCTATGCACCATCTCTGCCATAGCAATGTACTGTTACACACGCACATATCCCTTCTTTTTTGTCTCCTAGACAAACATGAGTTGGGGAGGGACTGTTATGGGAAAGAATAAAGAAATATATCTTTAAATCCAGGAGCCAGACCATCCCTACTCCTCCTCACACAGATACCAGATTCTGCACAGAGTTCTACACAGGGTCCCTAGAAGTGGGAACAAAGCCAAGAAAATAGCAAATCACCCCCAGCACATGATTGATGGATATATGTGCACAGCGGGTTTCATTCATATACAAATCCAGGTCCATGTTACTAAATTTGATGGGTTGGAAACAAAAATCATGCAGAAGGGAACATGACGTAAAAGGAACCCTGGCTGCATATCTTCATTACAGGCATCCCAGGCATTGAGGAGAGAAAACCCAGGGCCACCAGCACCAAAACAGAGCCCTTACTACTTGAGCTGAAGAAAACTTAGTCAGCTGTAAAAAAGTAATAGACTGTCATAGTCACTGGGGCCAGCCATGTGAGGAAGACATGATGGCCTGCAGTAGGCCAGTGTATTACACATATTTGACAATCCTACAGCTTTCTCCCACACGGACACAACTAGTAAAGTTTGCAGATAACACAAAAATTGATGGAATAGTAAATAATGATTGGGCAGGTCAATTATACAGGTCAACCTAGATCACTTAATAAGGTGAGCTCATCTGAACAACACATTTGAAAACACTACATAAAAGTCAGGTCTTATTTATTAATTATGATTATTATATTTACTATGCTATACTATTAATTATTATTATTAATAATAATACAGCCAAATACAAGGTCATACATCTAGAGCATACTAATCAGATGGCAGACTTTATCCTGGAAAAACAGTGACTCTGAAAAGAACTTATGAGTCACCTCAGAAAACCAATGGAACTTATATAAGCTCCCAATGTGATACTGTAGCTTAGGAGGCCAGTGCAATCCTTGGATGAATAGACAGGAGAATAACAAATAGGAGTAGGCAGGTGGTATTATCTCAGTATACTGGAATACTGTGTCCCGTTCCAATGTCCATACTTCAAAAAGAATGCAGACAATTTGGAAAGGGTTAAAAAAGAACTACAAGAATGATTTAAGGTCTGGAAAACCTGTCTTACCCTAAGAGATTTAAGGCTCAATCTATTTAATTTATCCACGGGAAAGTTAAGAGGGGACTTTATCACAGGCTACAAGTACCTATATGGGGAACAGATTTCTGATAATAGATAACTTTTTAATGTAGCAGAAAAAGGCATTGTGATATCCAATGGTTGGAAGCTGAAGCTAGACAAACTCAGACTAGAAATAAGACACAATTTTTAAACAATGAGGGTAATTAACCACTGGGGACTTGGTGGGTTTTCCAACACTCAGAGTTTTTAAATTAAGACTGGATAACTTTCTAAAAAATATGCTACAGCTAAAACAGAAGTTATGGACTTGATGCAGAAATGACTGGGTGACATTCCATGGCTTGTGTACTGTAGGAGGTCAGAGCAGATGATCAGAATGGTCCATTTTGTCTTTGAGATTTAATCTACAGTTAATCATATGGTGCACCAGGAAGGAAAAGGCACTGAGAGGTGCAAATATATTGTGAGTTTCTTTGTTTCCCTGCCATTATAACTGAACGTTATTTTTATGTTTGTACAGGCTTCTATCATTTCTATTTTACAAAACAGCCACTGCTGGCTGGCGCTGCATAAGCATCTCGACCTACACAGCTGCAGCTGAAGCTCTCTACAGCACTACAGTGACAATAATATTGAGAAAAGAAGCAAAAGAAACTGTATGAACAACTAAGTAAGAAAATAAGCATAGGCCTTACAGGGAATGCCCATGAGTTTCAGCCTATGAATGAAGCAAGGAAAATATGTGCTTCTAATGGCATCCTTTTATAAAAAGCATTCAACTCCTAAGGTTTTTATTTTATCAGTGAAAATCCTTATTATAAGCTCTCCCATCTCTTCCTTTGTATTTGGCAAAATAACCATAAGTAGATTGAGTTGGGGTACTTGTATCCTTAAGTACAACCCAAGGTTTGCATAAACAATTCATGTTTTGTTATTAATTTTGGAAACAGAGGCTGGAGACATCCCCATCAGATTCTAACTCTCTTAAAGCACATTAAATTTGGGCACCTTATCTATCTACTAGTACACCTTTCACTCATTTTCTAGAAGTATCCCCCTAGAATGGATAGCACTTTTGGAAGAATCTGAAGACAGACTGTGTCATTTATATCAAGAGGGATGCATAATTATTTTTCAATTTGCAGAATGCTATTTAGAGGAATCCTAACTGTTTAAACACTGTTTACAAAATTCAAACTCTAACCAGATTCAGGTCTACATGTACAAATTATACGTAAATATTAGAAAAAATTGTAATATCCATCAAGTTATTGCCTGCAATTTCTTACAACACCATGTTATTTTACCATCTTCAGGCACAAATTACATTGTTCCATACACATCACATCACTACTGTCAATTTCCATTGATATATTTCACTATTCACATTTTAAAACTGATGGTTAAGGTCATTCCCACACTGTCCAAGATATCATATATGCTCTGAATATACAGTATTATGGAGGTCTAAGCATCAGAGTCAACATTTTCAAAAATGGCCACTGATTTTGGGTGCCCAACCTGAGAAATATAGGGATTTATTTTCTGAAGTGCTGAACAGAAGTTAATGGGACTTGCAGGTGCTCAATGCCACTGAAAATGAATAATCTACAATTAATTACCACATTTCAAAATTTGGCTGCAGGTGTGTAACACCAAGCTACAGCTTTAAATTCTGGTAGGGCTTCAAATTCTGGTAGGGTCAATTCATTCCTTTTAACTTTCCAAATTGAGAAAGTTCCTTTGCTTTATGGAGAGTTTTCAGATGAGATCTTATATTAAAAAGGTCATGTATGCTTCTCATGAACATTAAAGAGAGTACAGCACTTTTTCTAAGAGCAGTCGTTTGTCCAACTGTAAGGCCAAAACTTTTCCCACTCTCTAACTATTTTGCAATGTGTTGCATTTGATTGTCTGCTTGACTTCATCCCCGGAGTGGCTGCATTTCAGAGATGCTTTGAGTATAGCTATATAATAAGATCCCAGGTCTGTCACCTCTTTCTGTGTGTCACTCTAATGGCTAGAATGTCAGTTGAGTCAGTGTGAAGTAATGGAAACAGATACAAGCTGACAGCAATTTTTGTTTAGAATATTACCAGGTTAAACCATTACTGGGATTTGTGGTGTGTTACCATAAAATCTTAAAGTTCTCAGCCATTTTAACTTTACAAACTATACCTGCACCACACCATGGGCTTTCAGCTACAGTAAGGCATGTATCCATGCTAGGCCAAAAGTACTAGAACACTGTGATATCAGCGGTAACTCAACTAAACACCGCCTTACTTTATAGCTAATTTGCATGCAACTAACTGAAATGAAACTGGTGGTATGAAGGAGATTGTACAGACGGTGGACTGTCTGACCCATCTGCCATCCCTGTGCAACTGTACAGGCTTTCAGCTACCTGTAGGTTATTAAGCACCTTTAGGAAGGAAAGGCAGACTGGGGCCCCATCATTATACAAACATGAAGGAGCCCCGTGCCCTGAAGAGCTAACAATCTAATTGAGGCAAGGATGTAAGAAATGGATGTAACAAACAGAAGGAGGGTGTCAAGAGGTTCATGGAAAGAGATGTACAGCGGATGCCATTTGCAGTGCACATCAATAACTTTTATTGGTGATAGAAAACCTATGTGCAATGCTGCATATTCTTGAGAACCATCTTCTGGCACAATGCCTGTTAACATATATACCAACACCTGTATTTTAGAATACTCTTGTAGGGAGCCAGGGTGGCTTCCCTCCAAACCCGAGGGTAAAAAGCGGCTCGCTCAGCCTGAGTGGGCGGGGCCAGGCCAAGCTGACTCCACCCCCTGGAAGGGGAGGAGTGGAACAGGAAGTACAAAAGGCAGGGCCCTTAGCTCAGTCAGGGCAGCACCAGGGAGGGAGGCAGATGCAGGCCGCTGCCTGCTCCCTTCAGACCCTGCTGCCACACCAGGGAAGGCCCTGGACCAGGAGAGACCTGACCTGGAGGAAGGACTGGGGCTACCAGGACTGCCCACCACCGAGTACCCGGAGGAGCCTGATGCGGAGGGGGAGCTGGAGCTGCCAGCAGCTGAGTACCCAGAGGAACTGGAGGGGCCGGAGGGACTCGCTCAAGCAACTGGGTCAGAAGTAGCCCAGGGACAGAACTGCACAGTGCGGTGAGTCTATTTGGTCAGCGTGCTGTGGAAGGAACCCCGCTGACCCAGTGGCGGGACCCTTGCCTGAGGGGCGCACTACAGACTTTTGCCGGCGCTCCCCTGCCTGAGGGGCGCGCTACAGACTTTTGCCGGCGCTCCCCTGCCTGAGGGGCGCGCTACAGACTTTTGCTGGTGCTCCCCTGCCTGAGGGGCGCGCTACAGACTTTTGCTGGTGCTCCCCTGCCTGAGGGGCGCGCTACAGACTTTTGCTGGTGCTCCCCTGCCTGAGGGGCGCGCTACAGACTTTTGCCGGCGCTCCCCTGCCTGAGGGGCACGCTAGAGACTTTTGCCGGCACTCCCTTGCCTGAGGGGCACTACAGACTTTTGATGGTTCTCCCTTGCCTGAGGGGTGCTACAGACTTTTGCCGGCACTCCCCTGCCTGAGGGGCAAGCTACAAACTCTGGCTGGCGCTCTGCCCACCACTAATTCCCCAGTGACAGGGGCATGACCCAGGCTGGCCAGTGAGTCAGTAGCTCCCCACCGCCCCCTAGCGGCTTGGTGGGCCAACCGACACAGCTCACAACTCTCCTAAAAGAAGGAAAGGAGGAAGTAGCATGGAGGTAAGTGTGACAAGAACATATGTT
Organism: Mauremys mutica; assembly: GCF_020497125.1. NCBI lineage: Eukaryota > Metazoa > Chordata > Testudines > Geoemydidae > Mauremys > Mauremys mutica. Next base: position 323,297,442 of record NC_059072.1, read on the forward strand.
TACATAGACTACCTACATGTACAATTTGGTCATTCTAAATCATTGGCTTTGTATGTTTATATAAAATATAAATAAAAAATAGATATCATCAATCCTGCTGGCCATTTACTTTGCCATTATCAGCTGGCAAAGTCCTGTAGACCTCACAACAGAAGTGGGTCCTGGGAAGGGATTTTCAGGAGTAGATAATGACTTTGCAACAATAGGGCTCCATGCAAAAGGGGTGGTAGAAAATACAATGGTGCTTGTGGGTGAAATGAACAAATATTTGCATCTTCCTCTATTTTTCTGTGTCTTTTCCTTAACTATTTTCCTCTCAGACGATCTCTTCATTTAGGGCTTGATCTGGCTGCTCATCTGCACACAGACCTCCTGCCTTTGTCATGCCTTTATATCTAGAGCTCCCTGCCCTCTCCTTCATCCACATCATCCGACTATCACACTGGCTTCTTCCTGGGTTTCTGTTAATGTTGTTAATTAGTCATTGTAATTACACTGTAACCAGCCCCTCAGCAGGGTGTAACCATGAGAGCTGTGGTACACTGGTCCCCTGGATATTTGGTAGCACACGGGTTGTATCACATGCTTAGAGGCACAGAGCACTAGGATCTAGCCCTCAGTGGGTTCCCATAAACACTCAGTCTGATGAAGTAACAAAGAATTCCTTCCGTAGGGGGCTGCCCAAAATAAAAGTTGCTGTCCCCCCAGGTACGATTGCTTTAAGGTACAAACAAAAGATGAACCAACAGTTCCTACCTCAGCCCCTCAGAGCAGTTCAACACAGTGGGGCTATCCTGGGACTCCTCCAGCTTAGTGCCTGGATACTCGCTCCAGGCCACCCTTCTCTGAGAGAGAACCATGCATTAGCCTGCAGATCTCCTGGCCAGAGTTCCACCTACTGCAGCTACTGCTGGCCCCCTTGGCCACAACAGGCACTCCCAGCCTTTCAGTTGCAGCTCCTAAACTGCCTGGCTTTCTCTCTACCTCCAGTTCCCAGGCCGCTCCTCCTGGCCTGCTGCTACAGCTCCCATGCAGCATTTCACACACCCCTGAACCATGTCCCCAAATGGTACTGCCCTCTCCTGTGCTGGAAGGATCAAGGAGCTCTCTACAGGCTGGATAATGTACTGGAGGGTCACAGTGCTCAGTTCAGAGACAGAAAGTTCATGACAATAGTTAGGACATTTTTTGTTTTATTCTTCTTGTGTAACTAGGTCCTTATTCTGCAAGTATTTGGTAGTATGTGCCTTCAATTCCCATTGACTTTAGAGGGATCTAAGGAAGCTCAGCAACTCAGAGGAGACATCAGCATCTTGCACATTTGGATACTAGATGTAGCAAATAAAAATAATATATATTAGGGTATAGTTTTCTTTACTTAGCTGTGAAACAGTGGCATCTACTTGTGCTGCACCTTTACATTGATATAACTCTTCCTGTTTGCAGAGACCAGCTATTTTGTTCTCAGAGATGCTGCAGCGGGATACAAAGGACACACACATACACAGTGCTCTCTTTTCTGGGGCCTTTATTTTTCTTCTTTCTTGTTGTCTGTTTTCCCTTAATCTAAAATAAAAGTCATCCATTTCTTCCCAGCACTACTGTGTGTCATACCGCTATTACACTGGGACGCAAGCAGAGCACAGGAGAAATGTTAACGTTCTCAATCAAATAAAGAATTTCACTGTCAGCGTTGCTTGCTGCTCTCTTGACCTGAAATACAAACACAGCAACAATGTAAAAAGTGTAAAAAAAAAATAAAAAAAAATAAAATAAAAATTAAAAGCTTTGTGCAAAAGAAGTCATAAGTCATCCCATGTAATGATTTAGTAGGAAAATATTTCATGCCTCAGTCCATTGAAACTAGACTGAAGTTACGCCTTTGTGATATCTGTATTTTAGCTGCTGACAATTGAAAGGGAACACATCAGCATTTACTTATCCTGCCTAATGAATGTTATCGTGTGGAAACAGTAAACCAATAACAGCTAGGATCAAACATACCAATCTCCTTTTGAACATACAATGCCCTCATTTATATAAATCTTAAAACCTGACTGACTTTCTCATTGATCACAGTGAGTGAACCATTGCCCAGTAGAAAAGGCCTTCTCTCACAAGAATTCTCAGTGCAGTTTGAAACAGTGGCTCAAATGAATTGCTGGAATGACCATCCGAAGGGCTACTCATTAGCTAGGACTGTCCTTGGGAATTAGCCAGTTGTGAGGTAACAAGACCACAAAGTGCTGTTGGTATTGGCAGGCGAAGCAAGGTTCATCGTAGCACCTCTCGTCTAGACTAAGGGTGTAAAAGGGAATAGAAAACAATTCTTTGCTTATATGCACTTGATGTTCCTGCCCATTTTTCTATAGAAAATTTAGGACATTTGGAACTTTTCTCTTTTATTTCGGAAAGACAATTTATTTTGGAAACCAGAATGACTCACATTGGAAACTGGCTGGCAGATGATCGTCTATTAATGCTAGAAACTTCAGAGCTATATGAATAGTTTGAAGAAGGTGTGTGGACTCAGTTTTTATGTGAATTAATTAATATTATTATTGATTTGTTTGTTTCTGGTGGCACCCACATAGTGCTAGAGATTGTGTTAACATAAAGGAAGGCATGTTCCTGAGAGCTTTGGCCCCTAGCCAGCAAGCTGTTGTATGTGGGTAGACCCCCTGCCCATGAGGAAACTCAGTGAAATCAGCGGGCTTGGCATGATAAGGATCTAGCTACCCAGAACAGCTTGCAAGATCAGGGCCTAAAAGGACAAATAAACATGCAGGAAAAGGGTAGGGGAAAGAGGCATAACATGCAAGTAAATTTGTCAAGTTGATCATGCAATGATTTGAGGTTTTTTTTCAAAAAGACCTATAAAAACTACCCGCAGTTGCCCATTAATAATAATGCAAAGGTATATGAATTCAGTTTTCCATATGAAACCCATGCACAATATCAGAATCTTCCTGTAATCTAATTATAAGTTAATACCTCTGTTTTTTCCTCCCCCTCTCTCAAGACAGGAAACAGCAGAGGCTGAGACACCTTGTGTTATAGAAATGTAGTCTATCTAGCTAGACTAGCCAGGGGTGGGGCAGAATCAGAGCCCAGTGCCCGGCACAAAAGGTAAAGCAAGGGGGACAGATTTATTTCTGACCTAGGACTGTGGTTGGTGCAGCCAGGGTTAGAGGAGAGGCTGATTGTACATCCCTTATTCTGCTGCTGAAGGGCAAGGAATAGTTGAGGGCAGCCTGGAGGCTTGTCTCCTTCTGTCCTCATTACCACACCCTTCCTTTCTTGGGATTTCCTTATGCTAGAATGCCCTTGCACTGGGACTTCTGTGCAGGTGATGTGCTTTGTGCTAGGGAGAATTTATGAGAGGCTGGGATTACACCTAATCACATGAAAAGACCATAAATTATCCCCTTCCAGCCAAGACACAGTTCATCTATTAGTCCTGGAACTCACAGTAAAGAGAAAGCATTCACTCTTACCAACTTATTCTTTGGGTGCCTTCAGGCCCCCTGGAGGAGAAAAAGGTGCATAAGGGCCTTATAGAGGGTGGAACCCTAAGGAGGAAGTCAGGCACAGCCAATCTGATATCCTTTTGGGGGCTCTTCTTGAGCAGCACATGCTGAGGTAACAGTTCCACCACCCATGCAGAGAGAAGAATGATTCTTGCTCCACTCCCAGAACATTCTGCTGGCCAATGCCAGCACAGCCATGGCATACATTAAAGTTTTACCATTTTGAATGTTGCATTTAGTTGTCCAGTAAATTATTCCTTTTAATGATTTAAAAATAAAATTGCTATCCAGCATCCTAGAATAAATGATTGACATGTGCTGAGGTTACGAAATCTAAAATTCCAACTTCCTGTTGCCCACATGTTTTTTTTTCTCTGTTTGCTTAATGTATTATTGGATTGTGGTAGAAGCTAGAAGCCCTGCTCAGGGACTGGGGTCCCATCACTACAACAGTACAAATAATAATAGTATTAAGCACTGGAAACATGTACCATGAAAAGACAGTCTCTGTCCCCAAAGAGCTTACTATGTAAAGCCCAGATCCTGCACACATTTATACACGTGCTTAACTCTACTATCATGATTAGCTCTATTGATTTCAATGGGACTACTCATGGTAGCAATGTTAAGCATGCATATAAGACTTTGCAGGATCAAACCTAAGTAAATTTATCCCATGTGGTTGAGTTCTCTTTAGGAGCTGACAGTTTAAAATTTTGTGGTGAGGAGCTAATCCCTTTAAGAGGGCTAAGCTGTGTTTTTATTTATCAAATATGTCTTTAGATATCTAAAGCATTATAACTAATCACAGCAGTTTTCTTTTAAGTAAAACAGTCTCTCTGAACAGGCTTAAATTAGTGCAGCAGTGGGCATGTGTTATGTGCTATATAAGAGTTTGGTATTAATTATTATTGTTGTTGTTGTTATTATTAAAGGCAGTTTTTCAAGCTGGATCTACATAAAGATGAGCTCACTATAGTCCTGTGTTCGATGTAAGGCATTCATCACAGGCCCGTGATCTTCGCTCAGTTCCATGAGGAACTGTCCTGTGTCAATTATATAATAATTAGAATGTGTAGTGCTGTCCTGTGTAGACTCTAGTCAGTGATCAGCAGAGATAGGGTTAACTTTCCCCCTCAGCAGAATAGCTCATTACAGAGATTGCTAGAGAACTCAGCTGAAAGGGGAATGTGGCTGAGTTCAGCTGGAGCAAATTAATCTGTCAGTGGAGGGGCTATAAAAGAAGGTTGCATGGAAGCACTGCTTTTTCTTGTTTGGGACTGGCTGGGGAAGCAGATTCATTCTAGTGCATGGGGTTATCATGCATCTGAAATACTGTTTAGCTGTCTTCATTTCCATTAGAGTAGCAGCTACAGCAATATCCTTGTCACTTACTGAGCTCTGGCTTTGAGCACCCTTTTACCTCCATGTATTTGAACCCCAGACTTATGGGTGGTTTCTCTTTCACTTTTATTTTTCCTTCTCTTTACCTGATTTGTCAAGGTTAACTTGAATTCTGTGGGCACAAGTTACTGCCTCTGTCTGCCTCAGTTTTCCCATCAGGGGGAGGGATAGCGCTGTGGTTTGAGCATTGGCCTGCTAAACCTGGGGTTGTGAGTTCAATCCTTGAGGGGACCATTTAAGGCTTTGGAGCAAAAATCTGTCTGGGGATTGGTCCTGCTTTGAGCAGGGCATTGGACTAGATGACCTCCTGAGGTCCCTTCAAATGCTGATATTCTAAGGTTAAGGGTTAGGCAAACAGTGAGAAACATTCTTCACAAATACTTCAGCCCATCAGAAAGTGAATTCTATTTCTCTGTATTATTTTTCACAAATATTTGAGTGCTATAAATAACTTCATTGACTGCCCACTGGGGGGAAATTTGAGAGTTGAGCTAAAATTCATTTACTGAAGAAATACATTAGTTCAGTTTGAGGAGAACTGTATCAACAACTTAAACTAAGGCACATAAATTTAATTAGAGAACTATCTGACAGATCAGCTAGAACTAGAATGCTCCTCCTTCATTATTTCCATTTTTACAGGAGGTTACAGTCCTTTGTTTTTCCATGACTGAGCTAACTCCTCCCTCCCACCAGTCCCAACCTTGCTTGGGCTTTCAGCTTAAGCAAACATGCTGCCCTTTTCCACAGCAGAATGCCGATGTTCAGTAGAATAATAGTACACAGTGATTGCCAACCACAGGACATATGCATAGTAAAATATATAAAACAAATACAAGCGGGGGGTACTTAAAAATATTGAAATTGGGGATGTTTGCACACAACAATTTGCATGCATACAAAGAAATCTTGCATGCATACAAAGAAACAATGAACAGAAGTGCTAGATATCAAGCACCTACAATGTGCTCAGAAGTTAACAAGATGCTAGGGAGAGTTCCTGCCAAAAGAGCTCACAATATAAGGGCTCCCACTTGCAATGACTTATGCACATGTATAATCCTATTGCATCAGTGTTTCCTGAATTTTTCCCCTGCTGTGATTCTCATGCTCTTCCTCCTTCTCCTCAAGAGTAACTGACACAGTGCTACCATCAACTTCTCCCTCAGAAGAAGAATACCGTGGTATGTCATATTTCTCAGTGAAAAGGATAAACTCCCCCATTTCTACCTGAAGGTGCGGAGGAGTAATAACTTACCACCTTCTTAGCAGTCCTTTCAGTGGGCACCTAGAAGGCCTTGTGCCATGTGTAGAGGTGGTCCCCAGGGCAGTTGGGCCTGGATGCTGACCCTCTCATCTAGTAAACACTTTGCTCCATACTATGAGGCAAAAAATGTTCAAAGTGTCTCGGGAAGCAAAGAAAATGTCTGCTTCTTGAGATTCCCCTTCATAGACCCTCCATCCTTCCCCAGCACTGCCATTTCATGCTGAGTGATCACTCCGTTACATGTATTTAGTTTGCAAATCATGGTCTCTCTCTCTCTCTCTCTCTCTCTCTCTCTCTCTCATATTTTTCCTGCCTCTGATGACCCTAGCCTCAAATACACAAAGGCAGTATGTTTAGCACATTCAGGACAAATATGCTCATTCTTGGGTAAACACTTGCGTTCATGCACAAATCAAAGCACCTTTCCAAACATATACGCAAACAAAAATTGGTCACACAAATGTTTTGTGGGAAAGCAAATAAGAATAGGCTTGAACATAGTAGAATTGAGTCATGATTTCACATACATGACAGTAAATCATACTCTCCCCCTTTGGCCCAGCAGTAGTCTCCACTGTGTGTTTGTTTATATAAGCAATCGTTACACTTGTAGTCACGCTACGGCTAGGAGTTAGTCAGCCGTTGAACTCACTTGCTTTTTCCCAGCAAAGACACCACATACTATATTTGGGGATTTAGTAATGTGGTGTTGACCATAGAGGTTATGCTGAGCACAAAATGTCACTCACAGCCACACGACACGAAAACCTGTCTGAGAGAGAAGAGATGAATGTTTTGTCCATGAAGATACTGAATCCTCTCCACTTTTTAACCTTCTTTCCTATACTGTAGAATAAATGTGAAAACTATTGATGATGGACTGATAATAATAATGGTTTATTATTAATAGTCTTCATGCATTGGTCATTGAAGCTACAGAAAATAAACAAACAATGATGTCAGACAGTGTATAATAGAAAAAGTAAGTCTGTAAAAACCTACCCTTTCCTGGATATAATGACATGTTTTTGTTGCAGCAAAACCCTAAGGCTGATTTCTTACTCATGACTTCAAAACCCCACCATTCAGTAAAAGCCTGTGGAATAAAACTGTCCCTGGAATCCAGTTATGTTTTTCTGAAAATCCCACTTTTCCATGTAATGCACAGCAACAGTGGTCACTCACAGTTTACCCTAGTGGCTTTTGGTGTGGTACAGCAAGTTACATGAGGTGACATACACAATGCACCAGGTTAAAATATGCTGGCATTTTCTGTAACATGGAGAAATGAGCCAAAGATACAATCTGTTGTCAGCCTGTGTTTGGCCATATATTATTTTTACTGTGGAGGTTTTTTCTTCACGTATGTTACCTTTATGAATGTTTTGAGCATATACTGTCTTAGAAGACACGCATTTACTAAATAATTCATCACTGACGTAGAAAAATAGCTTGGCAAGTCTCCTTCCCCTCCCCCCTTCAGGCTCATAAATTCCAGAATTTTTGCCCCACCTTTTTGGCACATCTTTTCTTCATTTTCTGTGAAGAGCTTAACCCTGAAAAACACAAACTATCTGAAGTGTTTTGTCAAATCTTTTTTGAGCTAGCTCCTCAAACAGGGTCCCATCCAAAGCCCACTGAGTCTTTAACTTCAGTGAGTTTTGGATCAGGCAGATAAATTGGATGGCTTCTGTTACTTCACATGCTTCTACTGAAAGCCAGGACTTTGTACACATGAAAGGAACCTCTGTCCCTAGTATAAACTGGCCTGGTGTTAATCACTTTGCACTGACTGACATCCTTTCTGCCCTCTTACTATTCAGATCATCTGTTTCTCTCTTTCCAGCACTCACAGACATATCTCATTTTGTTTGTTTCAGAGACTCCAATCATCTCTAACAATCTTTCACTCCTAACAACTTCTCAATACTCAGTGCCCCACTAGTACACATGGCTCTGACTGCATTTGACTAATTGAGATTTGTGCAGCTGCCATTGCTTTGGATGAGGAAAAAATATATTCCTTATACAAGTGAAAGAAGGGCTAACTCAGTAATGTGATCTCTTACTAAACCACACCCCATGCTAGGAACAGTTAGGTAAAATCCATTACACAAAGAATTTCAAAGATTCTTTTTCAAAAGCTATCAGCAACAATGCAGCCCATTGTTTACATTTTAATTAACTTCTGTTTCACTGATTTATATATAAGATTAATTAACCTTACGCTTTTAGCTGAATTATTGCAATTTGAACCTATCCAGGCTTTAGTTAAGATCTTCAAAGCCTAGCACAGATTGTTTATGTAGAGGAAATCAAATTAGCAATGCTGTTTCAGTGATTTAATAGCTTATGGTTGCTGCCATGATGAGGAATAGTAACTGGAGAACCTGTACCCCACCTTCTTGTGCTTGCAAAGGCTTTTTTTCCTTTACCTTTGCAACAGATACAGCAACTGTACTGTTGATGTTTCAGTAAACATGGGAAGTTAGATGATCACAGTGGTTCTTCCAAATGTTAAAGCCTGTAATTTCATAGCCAGAGCCAGAAAAATGAGGGAAGTGAGGTCAGGGTAAATGTTCACAACCTGTTGTACTGTGTAGGAAAAATTAAAGTTAAAAACAGAAATATGCTTGAGTTTGTGTTGAAAACATACCGTATAGCTGGTATTAATGTTAAGAACAACTCAGTGAAAACAAAAACCAATATAGAAGTAATGCAAAAATATCACTTCACCATGGTTATTCAAAAAACGCAATGGTTCTTTTAAAAATCCCACCTGAGATTTCATTGCAGCAACCTTAACTCTGAAGAGTTTTGTTCCTTTTATTATATTGATTTTGGTATCTCTATTTTATTTTTAAAGGATATTGTTAAGTAGGAAACATCAGCTAATGATTAATAAATGGTGAATATTTGTAATTGCTGTTTCTTGAGAGTAATGTTGCATACTTGACGTTGATCAGGAAAGTCTATAGATGCAGATGTATAGGCCCAGATCTTCGGCTATGACTAAGTTGCACTTTACACAACACAGGACAGGGGTGCAAAGCAACAGCTTTGAACAGCTTACCAAGGGTCATGGTGGATTCTCCATCATTGACAGTTTTCAAATCAAGATTGGATGGTTTTCTAAAAGATCTGCTCTAGGAAATATTTTTGGGGAAGTTCTATGGTCTGTGTTATACAGGAGGTCAGACTAGATGATCACAATGGTCCCTTCTGGCATTGGAATCAATGAATCTATGAAAGGCAGCTTCAGGTAGCTATGCAATGCCCTGCCCACAAGCCAACAGCATGCTGAACTGGTCTTCCAGCACAAGCTGTGTGGTCTAAATTATGCCTCCTGCCAGTGGCCCAAAGGGGTTGTTACAGCAGCTAGGAATTGCCAGTTTAACCCTCACACCCCCTGGCTGTGGTGTTCTGTCCCCTCTAGTGGCACCAAGACCACTTAGAGATTAATGAGTCCACTCTACAGCCTGAGCTAAGAGCCATGTGGCTTTTAGCTCATGCAATAGACGCTCATGTACTAAGCTTCAGAGATCCCAGCTTTGATCCTGCTCGCCAACGATCAGGGTCTGTCGGTGTTACACCAGGAAGTAGGGAAGCCTCAGACATTACGTTTTTCCTCCAGCCATGGCCCCTACACATCTTCATCCTCTACCCATCCCTCCCCTCTGCCCCCATTCCCATCCAGTCCCTGCATCACCTTCTGTTCCTCATAGTTTCCTAGAGAGTTTAAGGCCAAAACAGACCATTAGATCATCTAGACTGATCTGTATATCACAGGCCCTTAAATTTCACCCAGTCACCCCTATATTGAGCTCAAAAACTTGTTTGACTGAAGTAAAACTTGTGCTAGGCCAAAGCCTAACTTCCAGAAAAACATCCACTCTTGATCTGAATACATCCACAAATGGAGACTTCACCCTTTCCTTTGGTAGCTTGTTCCAATGGTGAATCACCCTCACTTTTAAAAAACGTGTGCCTTATTTCAAATCTGAATTTGTCTGGCTTCAGCTTCTAGACATTGGTTCTTGTGCCTTTCTCTGGTAGATTAAAGAGCCCTTTAGTACCTGGTATTTTCTCCCCATGAAAGTACTTGTACACTGTAATCAAGCCACCTTTCAATCTTTGTTTTGATAAGCTAAACAGTCCTCTCCGCCTCCTCCATCTTCTGTGCCCTATTAACAAATTATTTTATGCTTATTTTTAACATTTATTTTTTAAACAAAATCCTTTGCATGTCTCTCTGATCTATCGGATGAAGAGCGAAAACAACCTACGATGCTGAAAACACCTAGATTTATGACCTTCAAAAACTTCAGCATCCACATAGACAATGTCATAAGTATCTTAGCACCCTGTCTCCTATCCCACACAGAAACCGTAACTTCACTCAGACTGTCACCAGCTCGAATGGCTATCAGAGACCTTAAAAATGTTCACTTTTCTTTTGTGATCACCACCCCATTGAGGCAAAAATCAGAACCTTTGCTCCATTCTACCAAGGAGATGAACAACTAAAGCTGGTTAACCTGTGGGAAAAGGTTGTTTATAGTCAACTCTTGAAGGGAAAACCACTCACTCACAAAGTCAAAAGGCCAACAACCTGGGAGAACACTAAAATTATCTGATGACCAGAAACATCAATGCCTTGCTCTCTTCCCCTTCACAGACCAAAAAGATCTCTGGGGTTCACTGAAGCACTTTGACAGATGAAGAACACAGGAAGACTAGTATGCCTATAGCATAAAACCAACTCTGAACCATATGTCAGTCATACAAAAACTATCATACAAGGACTACCTTATGTGGTATTGGGGACTGTGCCTTTAAGGGCAGAGCTTCCCAGACAGAGTCTGAGCAGTGTGCTGGTAAGCTCTTGTAGTTGTTATGTACAGTCAGTTGGAACTGGACACAGAATAAAGCGGATCTCCTACAAGCATTATAGCAGTGAGTGATAACTGAACACCAAACACTACTATAGTAAAAGAAGCAAGAAGAACCCTCTGGTTCACTATCATCATATCTACAACCCCCACACATACCACAGTGAAATGATTAATCAGTCCCAGCTGCCTCATCCAGACTTCTGACCCCATTACTGATAGCTGCAAGGAGCTCTCATCCTACTTTGCAGAGATGATAAACTAACAGAGAGAAACTCACCAAGACAGAAAATTCCAAATTGGCCCAGACTCCCTTATCCACCATGCTGCCCTGACACAGTTTGACTCCATGCAACCCATCCACTGAAGCTCAAGAAGCCCTGATAAACATGTAAGTCACTATGCAAGATAAACCCATGCCTGCCTTTACTGGTGAAAAGCCAGCAAGGAACATGTATGCCCATAACTACCTGAAAGATTCATAGGTTACAAAACCAGAAAGGATCACTGTAATAATCTAGTTTGACCTCCTGCATAACACAGGCCATAGGATTTCCCCATATTATTCCTGGTACAAATCCAGTAGCTGTGGCTGAACTAGAGCATAACTTTTAGAAAAACATCCAACCTTAATACAAACATTTCAAGTACTGGAGAATCCACCACAACCCTTGGTAAATTGTTCCAATGGTTAATTATGCTCACTGTTAAAAAATGTGCCTTATATTTCTAGCTTCAACTTCCCACCACTGGATATTGTTTTACCTTTGCTACATTGAAGAGCCCTCTATTATCCAATTCTGTTCCCCAAGGAAGTACTTAAAAACTATAATCAAGTCACACCTTAGCCATCTCTTTGATAAGCTAAACAAATTGAGCTCCTTGAGTCTTTCATTATTAGACATGTTTTCCAGTCTTTTAATCATTGTCATGACTGTTCTCCAAACCATCTCCAATTTTTCAATATAGATCTTGAATTGTGGACAGCAGAACCGGACACAGTATTCCAGTAGCAGTCGCATCAGTGCCAAATTCAGAGGTAAAATAACCTCTCAACTTCTACTTGATATTTTGATATTTATGCATCTAGGGATCACTTCAGGCCTTTTAGCCACAATGTCACACTGGAAGCTCATGTACTTTTGATTATCTACCATGATCCCAAAATCTTTTTCATCCACTGGCTTCTAGGATAAAGTCCCCCATCCTATAAGTATGGCCTACATTATTTGTTTTTAGATGTATGACGTTATATTTGGCCATGTTGAAATACAGGTCATTCTGTATCAGTGACCTGTCCTCTTCATTATTTACTAGTCTTCCAATCTTTTGACATCTGCAAACTTTATCAGTGGTGATTTTATGTTTTCTTCAAGGTCATTGGTAAAAATGTTAAATAGTTTAGGGCCAAGAACCAATCCTTGCAGGAACCCACTAGAAACATACCTGCTCAATGATGATTCCCACTTCACAAATATGTTTTGAAATCTATCAGTTAGCCAGTTTTAATCCATTTAATATGTGCCGTGTTCATTGTATTGTTCTAGTTTTTAAACAAAATGTCGTGCCATACCAAGTCAAATGCCTTACAGAAATCTAACATCAACACTATTGCCTTTATCAACCAAACTTGTAATCTCATCAAAAAGTTATATCAAGTTAGTTCAACAAGATCTATTTTTCCACAAACTTATGTTGATGGGCATTAATTATATTACCCTCCTTTAATTATTTATTAAGCAAGTCTCTACCAGCTATTCCATTATTTGCCTGAGATTAATATCAGGCTGACAAGTCTATCCAGGTCATCCTGTTTACCCTTTTTAAATATTGGCAGAACATTAATTTTCTTCTGGTCCTCTGGAACTTTCTCATGTGTTCCAAGATTTATTAAAAAAACAACATTAAAGCCCCAGAATACTCCTCAGCCAGCTCTTTTAAAACTCTTGGGTGCAAGTTATATAGACCTGCTGATTTAAAAATGTCTAACACCAGCTGCTATTTCACATCCTCCTTAGTTAATGGTCCAATGGAGAGTATTTCATCATCATCCTATGATATGGTACATTATTTGGCTTTTTCCCAAATGCAAATCAGAACTATTTATTGAACATGTCTGCCTTTTCTGTATTATTATTGACAACTCTATCATTTCCATCTAGTAATGAACCAATACCATTGTTAGGATTTCATTTGATCCTTATATGCTTGAAAAAATCCCTTATTGTCCTTAACTCTACTCACAATAGAGGTCTCCTTGTGTTCTTTAGCTTTCCTTATAAATTTTCTACAATTCCTAGCTTCTAATTTATATGCATTGCTATCAACTTTCCCTTTTTCCATTTGTTATATATTGTCAATAATGCTATTATGATGATACATGTGATCATTACCCACTTTTCATATGATCATTACCTCTATATAAACATGTACCTTGCAAAATGCAACAGTCTATCCAATCTTCAAAAAGCCAACACTTGATAAAGATCTTTTCAATTATTACCCCACTCCCAACCTTCTGTTCCTAAGCATAATCATTATGAAAGTGGTAACAGCTGAGCTCCGACAACATATAACATCTGACAAATCCTGGCTGCTTCACAGTAAGGATTCAGAATTGGGCACAGCAAAGAAAAGCTTTTGACAGCCATCTACAATATGCTACTGATCTTCCTTCATGATATAATACGTTCCTTTTCAACAGGACTCAGAGAGTGGTGATAGGCACTTCTTACCCAAGGGTCCTCACCTGTGGTGTCCCAAAGAAACCCATACTGTCTTTACTCCTCTTTTATAGTTTGAGACCTCTAAGATATATGGTAATCTGGGCTCCGTTGCCAGCAACATGCTTATGGCATCCAGCTGTATATCTCATTGTCTAACAGCTAAAAGTAGTAACTAGGACTCTTTCCCCTTTGTCTGAAGAACACGTGCTTTTAACATTTTCACAATCGAATTAGTACTTAACAATATAAAAAGGATAGGCAGAAAATTCAAGCCCCGTTCAACTACCGTGCATTGTTATGCTTAGAAGAAGTGGTAATGACATAAGGTTACCCTGGAAAGTCAAGGGACAAAAAAATGCATTTCCTTTTTTTTTCTTCTTAAAGAATTTGCACTTTGAACTCAAGGAACAACCCAAAAAATTCAAGTTCTGAACAATGCAGTCTCAGTAAGTTCAAATTTCAAGCTTGAAAGGGTTGAAATGGGAAATTTGAGAATTTTGGCTGTTAAAAGCAGAAACAGACAAATATTTTCCTAGAAGAATGGGGTCTTCAAAGAGTCTAGAGAATCAGGAATTGGATCATCTAATTATGAAAAAGACAGGGAAAGAGAAGATTCGTTTTAAACATTTTAGTGCCAGGGCTGTATTTTAAATGAAACAAATCACTTTCTGGCCTTCTGTGAAAAGCAGTGAGCCCAAACCCAGCACCAGAAAAAGCAGCAAAGTGGCCAGATTTCCCAGAAGAAAGGGCCAAAAAAGCAGTAGTCTGCTGGGAAAATCAATAGACTTGGCAGTTCTCTTAACGTGCTCCAAGAAGTTTGTACATTATAGTATGTGCCAAAGCCAAACATGCAGAGTAATACCATAAAATTCTCTGAAGTGAATATCTGGTAAAAAGATATCAGCTAAAGAAAAGTTTACTCTCTATGCAACAAAGCAGACATTAGTATGTAATAACACACTAACCTTACCTGTTAAATTAACGTTCCTAGTGAAACAATATATTTTCCATCGACTACACTAAAACTTCTACTATAGTCTAAAACTACCCTTTTTATGACTGTATCTGAACCCTGATATACAGTAAAAATTATATTTAAGTTTGTATACTGTACAGTACTACTTTGTCTCCATTAATTTAGCTTAGTTATCTGAACAACAATAACATTTGCACTGATGTAGTTAGTGTCTTAGGATTTCAAAACACTTTACAAATACTAATGAAGTAAGCCCAACAGCAACATCATTGTGAAAAAGGTAAGTTACCTTAAATTTACATAAATGTAAATCATGTCCCCATTCACTCAGACTCTGATCCAGCATAGTAGCTAATGAATCTTACTCCTATGCTTTAAATTTAAGTAAGTTCTTAACTGCTTTGCTGGATCAGGGCAGAAGTAAGTCTAGGGCAGAGTAAGGAAAAGATCCCCTGAGTCTGTCTCTGGGTCCCTTTGCTTTAATCACTAGATCACAGACCATGTCTATACTACCAATTTGTGTTAACAAAAGTGATGTTGACACCCAAAAGTCAACATAATAAAAATCGCAATTTCATATTCACACTTGCTTCCTCTGTCAGCAGATCGCATCCACAGTGGGGGCACCATCACTGACAGTGTGAGCAATGCACTGTGTGTACCTATCCCACAGTCCTTCTGTTGCTAGGTGCTGTGGAACGATGGAGCGGATCGCGGCGCATCTTGGAACAGTGCAAAATGTCCTGTGATGCATTGCTTTCTGTCCCAGAACTCCATGGGCTTCCAGCTTTGTTTCACTGCATTTTTTCGATGGCCCTTCTTTGCTGTGCACTGTGGCATCTTTGTGAGAAGGGATGGATCCAGCACTGCTTTCCTATGCTCTGTCAACTGTCATCCAGACCTCGTGGATGGCAGTACAGTTAATCGTGAAGTTTCTAACTGAAGAAGACTCACAGATGCCTGACACTCTGCATGTTATGGATAGGAGCAACTTTAGGTTGCTTTTGGGCTCATGAAACAAGCACTGAACGGTGGGATCGTATCATCATGTGGGTGCGGGATGATGAGCAGTGGCTACAGAACTTTCGAATGTGGAAAGCCACCTTCCTGGAACTGTGCATAAAGCTTGCCTCAGACCTGTGACATAAGGACAGCAGAATGAGAGCTGCCCTCTCAGTAGATAAGCATGTAGCAATTGCTGTGTGGAAGCTGGCAACTCCAGACTACTACTGGTCAGTCGCAAATCAATTTGGAGTGGGGAAGTCAACCACTGGGGATGCGTTAATGTGAGTGTGCGGGGCAATAAATCGCATCCTGCTATGAAGGACCATGACTCTTGGAAATGTGCATGAAATAGTGGACAGTTTTGCAGAAATGGGTTTCCCTAACTGTGAAGGGGTGATAGATGGCACATGTATTCCAATTTTGGCACCAGACCACCTTGTGACGGAGTACATCAATTGGAAGGGGTACTTCTCCATGATGTTGCAGGCGCTTGTGGAATCACCATGGGCATTTCACTGACATCAATGTAGGGTGGTCTGGGAAGGTGCATGATGTATGCATCTTCAGGAGCACCAGCCTGTACAGAATGCTGCAAGTGGGGACTTTCTTTCCTAACCATGTCCATAGTGATCCTGGGGACCCTGCTTACCCCTTACAGCTGTGGCTCATGAAACCTTACATGAGACACCTGGACAGCAGTAAGGAGCAGTTCAACAACAATCTCAGTAGGTGCCAGATAACAGTTGAATGTGCCTTTGGCAGATTAAAGGCGCGCGCTGGTGATGCCTTTATGGCAGGTTGGATCTCACTGAGGATAATATTCCCATTGTCATAGCTGCATGCTGTACATTGCATAATCTCTGTGAAGCTAAGGGTGAAAGGTTTGCTCAGGGGTGGAGTGCTGAGGCAGACCGCTTGGCCGCTGATTTTGAGCAGCCAGACACCAGGGCTGTCAGAGGAGCCCAGAGGGGAACTATTCAAATCAGGGAGGCTTTGAGGCAGCACTTTGACAATGACCACCAGTAATGTATATCTCTGTCTGAATTGCTTCAATGTTACATTACATGTAGTTTCCCTAGGGGGCAATGGTTACATTTGGGGCCTTATATTCCTGTAATAAAGTGATTAAAATGCCTGTGAATGTATTGGCAAAATAAAGATGATTTACCATTATAAAAGTTTTCTTTTATTGCACAAGAAACAGCACACACAAATACACAGATGCTTGGCAGGAAAGGAGGAACCAGGGAAGAACAGACTTTTACAGCTGTGTGTGGGTCCAGCTATCATTGTGAAAGTTGTCCGAGGGGGTGGAGGGAAGGAGAAACCAAGAAGTCCTGGAAGGTAGAAAGGAATGTGTTGGCGGAGTTTGGGAGGTGGGGGAGCACGGAAAGAGTTCTGAATGTGCTGCAGTGGAGGTTAAGCACTGATCTGCTCAGTCTGCAGCATTATTAAGGACTTCAGCATCTGTGTTTGCTCCTCCATTACTTTAATCATCCACTCAGTAGCATCCTTAATAAACACGTGATTCTCTTTTCTGTCCTGCTGTTCGGCTTCCCAGCACTCCTTTCATTCCCTTTTTTCTGCATTGGAGCTCTGCAGGACCAGCCAGAGCATGTCTTCTTTTCTGCATCTTGGGTGCTTTCTTATCTGGTGGAGATTCTCAGCCGGGGTGCATGGGGTGTTCCTGAAGGCCACAGCTGGTGAAGCACAGGGGACAATGCACAGAAGCGGGATTGTTAAATTCATGCACGGTATTGAAACATTTATGTTAAATACACCTTTTGCAACATTGCCATCACTTTCTCACTGACTCTAGCTAGGCACACATCTCTGCGAACACCCAAAGCATGCTGAGTGTTAGTGGGGTGGAGACGTTCCACAAGGGGAAAAGAGCACACGCTGTTTGTAAAGGTTGTGGTGCAGCATTCTAGGGAACAAATTCTAAAATTCTCCCATACTTTTCCACAGGCAGGGGTAATTCTAGCAGACATATCACTGCTAAGGGTAAGCAGGAAATGAGGTTACATCTGCTCCATATTTGTGGCTTCTGCCTTGCTCCCTATGCTGCTCGCCTGTGTGCTGCTTTGGTCCCTCAACAAGTGATTGCCGAATGGCATGTGAATATTTCTACAATTGGGGAAGGAACAAAGCTGCTCTGCCATGGAAACTTTGGCACAGGATTACCGAGTACCTTCAGAAAATTTTCCTGGAGATCTATCTCGAGGATTCCCATGAGATCTCGGTATGCATCAACACCCTGTTCCACCTTACCAATTAGCTACAGAGGGAAATGTCCAGCTCACAGAAACCCAGCCAGTCTCCCACATATCTATGCTCTGAACCCACCTCCACACTACACAAGCCACAGCCACTTACCAAAAGTCTCATCTCCTGCTTCTTGCTCACTGGAGAGCAACTGCTGAGACTGTCTAGACACCTCTCGAGTGGAGAACAGTTCCTGGCTACCTGCCCTACTGGGCGACGCCGCTGGGAGCTGCACATCCTCATCTAACTCCACCTCTTCATCAATAACTTTGTCCTCCAGACTAGGTCCACTTTCCGCTGTCTCCATGCCCTCCGAAGTATCCACAGGGCTCTTGGCAATGAAGGTGGGGGTCGCCACCAAGGATAGCATCCAGCTCCTTATAGAACCGGCAGGTCTTAGGTGAAGCACCGGAGCAACAGTTTGCTTCCCTCACATTATGGTACACCTGCCTCAGCTCCCTTATCTTCACTCTGCACTGCAGCATGTCCCGATCACAGCCCTTTTCACACAAGCCTCGAGAAATCTGCCCATAGATATCCCAATTCCTACAGTTCAAGTGCAGCTGGGACTGCACAGCCTCTTCTCCCCGTATACTGAGCAGATCCAACAGCTCTGCACTGGTCAAAGCAGGAGAGCATTTTCCCCAACAAAAGTCTCCTTGCAGTGTGTACGCGCTCATTGTTTGGGTCGACAAATGGCAGTTTTGGCAACAAAACTTGGTAGTGTAGACAAGGCCACAGTCTCTCCCTACGCTAACTCAGAAAAGGAAACAAAGCAGCTGTTAGGGAGGTATCTAGGAAATGGAGCATTAGACCAGAGGGATTGACTTATGAGGAAAGATTAAAAGAGCTAAATGTGGATAACTTGACTAAGCAATGACTAGTGGGGTGACATAAAATCTATAAATATTTGTAGGAAATAAACAGCAAGGGAGGAGAGGAATAATTTAATAAATTACAAAGCAGTATTTGGAGTGAAAGTAGAATGAAAGTAATATAATGCACTTCCAAATGTTGGGACAACCTGGAATTACTAATACTTTCCTCAGAATTTTTAATCAGAACCTCTGCTAGGTATTATCATCTGCTGTACAGTAGCAGTAAACTCGCTCTGGTGAAATCCTGAGAACTTGTTTTCTGTCAATCATCAAAGCTATTAATAAGGTACCTATTGCCTTAGTATCTAAGCACTGAAATAAATTATGAAGGAAAAAGTCCAGAATAAATAGTGTTGCCTGTCCCTGGTTATAACTCTTCCAAGTTATAGGAGTATGTTAATATATGTGTTGCAGGACTGTTACATTTTTGTATTTGTTTTGACATTGGTTCTGGGGAAGGGCTTTACTGAGACAGTGGGTGAAATCCTGGCCCCGTTGAATTCAATAGGAGTCTTCATGAGGTTTATTGTCCCTTCCAAATTGTTGATAGCATTGGCAATTATAACTCTGAACGTTTTCATTAATTGTATGTACATGTGTCCAATCAATTCCTCTTTGAATCTTGCTAAATTCTTAGTCCAAACAATATCCTGTGGTAATGAGTTGCATAGTGTAAGTGATGTGTGAAAAATGTATTACCTTTTAGCAGTTTTGCATCTGACATCTTTCAATGTAATTGAATATCCCCTTATGCTTGTATTATGAGACAGGGAGAACAGAAACTCCCAATCTACCTTCTCTAGACCATTCATTATTTATTATCCTCTTATTTGCCTTTTTTTTCCTACAGTAAACAATCCCAATCTTCTCAATCTCTCTTCCTATGAGAGTTTTTCCTTTCTCCCAATCATTCTCATTCCCCTTCTCTGAACTCCCTCGAATTCTGAAATATAATTTTTCAGATGGAATGAGCAGTACTGCACACAGTATTCCAAATGACTTCATACTGCTTAACAATGGCTCTTTCCAGGATACAAGGAAGGAAGGAAGAGTATATTTATCAACAATTACAACCAAAAGAATCTCATTGAAAGCCACTTCCCTGGCACTAGTTAGGAGATGATGTGTAAAATCAGCATCTTTTAATAGATTCCTATGTTCCTATGTTCTATTACATTGTGAGTCATATATCCATGTAATATGTTATAGGTCATTGTGGCCTGGTATGAATGACACATGCTTGACATGAATACATGCAAGTTGGCAACTGAAAGAACTTAAGGTCAAGAACTATTGTGCAAAAACAATCTTATGTTCAGAGAAAAATGCATAGAATCAACAGAAAAGGAAACAACACCAAGCTGGACTGATATAAATTTGTATAAGAATTGGAGGAAATGGCACATCTTGGATCACGGTGGCCCACCCAGGATTGTCTCTTTGGAATTGTGTGGGTAGAAGTTCTAGTAAACAAAGGCAAAAACCCAATGAGGCAACTGAATAGACTATAAATGGTTGCCTATGATTTCTGCAAATCGGAGTCACTTATTGATCCAGAATCCTGTGTGGATATTGATGTGGTTTTCACTGGCTCCCCACATATATGATCAGAAGGAATCTAGACTGGCCATCAGGACCATTCTGATCTTTGGACTTTGGTATAGTATGTTTGGGGTGTGAATGTGGAGTGAGTAAAGTTTGTTTTGTAATCAATAAAGAGCATTTAGAGTATTAGTATCTGCCTGCTCCCCATCCCGTAGGGAGCCCTTTATTGCAGGTCTAATGTGGTGGAGAATGTGGATGGGGGAGAAATGTTATGGAGTGCCAGATTTCGAGACAGGGTCTTGCAGTGTTAGGGGAGTCCTTATTTTAGACTAATAAGGGTGACTCCTTATTTGTGAAATTTGTGAGAAATTTTGTGAGGAAAAAAAACACGTGGGGAGATACCACGTGGTGGTGTTGTAATAATGTTTAAAACACTGTTTTAAAAGAAAAGCAATAATATATTCAAATGAGAGTGCTTATAGATCAGAATACTGTGAGATTCAGAATATCGCTTGAAGATATTTGAAATTGAGGGGAGTAGATATGGATAAGTGGAATGGGAGATGTACTGATAAATTGCTCAAAGATATGCAAAGGATGGAAGAAGAAATGTTTAAGGAGCAGAAAAAGGTTGCAGCTATGCAAGATGAGGGTTCAGAGAAACCTGTTCTATAGGGAAGCCCCTATGACCAGTTGCTCCCACTGGAAATGAGTCCTCAGGAGTGGGAGATGGTAACTAGATTCAAATGGGATTCAAATGGGAAGCCCAGGACAACTTTAATTGTGGGAGGTAATGGACCTGAAGATGGCCTATTGGATAGTGAGGCTGGTGTAAATATTGCAAATAAAAGTTGTGATTTGACTCGATATATGTCAGAGATCATTATAGCGGCCTCCTTTATTGGTGAAGGAGTGACAGGAAAAATGTATCATTCAGTAGAAATAGCTATACCCAGAGAGAGAGTGGGGGATTTTTGTTGTAAAGAACAAATGCTTCAGATAGATCAGGCGGCTGAGCCAGTAATATTGAGGACTCCTTTTTTGAAGAGGAATTGGTTAGTTTTGGATTTAACTAGTAGAATTCTGTGGCCCGGCTGGACAGAAAGTGTCCTGACAGCATGGTACATTCCAAGAATATGTGATGCAGAAGCAGTGGAGGAGATTATACTAGATCAACAGGATGTGTGGGTAAAGGAGTTTCCCGATGTATGGATTAAGAATAAAGCAGAATGTGGTAAAATCAAAGCATGTGTTAAAATCGTGGGGGATGAAGTGCCACCACAGAGACAACATAAATATCATGTTCAAGCACAGACAGGAATTGAGAAAATAACTGAATCGTTAGAACAACAGGGAGTAATTGAGAAGGGGAATTCTGCATACAATAGCCCAATTTGGCCCATATTAAAAGCTTCCGGAGACTGGAGATTGACAGTGGATTTTAGACAAATTAATAAAGCTACCCCCAACCATGGCACCAATAGTAGAAGATCTACCTCAAGTGATGGCAAGAATACTGGGGGTCCCTAAATGGTTCTCTGTCATAGATTTGGAAAATTGTTTTTTCACTATCCCATTGCATCCTGATTCTTGGGCCCGCTTTGCGTTTACTTTTAAGGAGCAACGATACTTATTTAAAATAATTCCCCAGGGCTTACACTGTGCTCCAGCTATTGTACACCAACATGTGGTGCGAATGCTGGATCAATTATCCAAAGAGGATGGGGAGAATGTCATATCATATGTAGATGACATATTAGTGTGGGGGACACTGAAGAGGAGGTGACTGAGCGGACTAAAAAAGTGTTGAGACTCATCCAGGAAACAGGTTTCAGGGCTAATAAAGAAAAAGGCCAACTGGTGCAGAGGAGAGTGAATTATTTGGGGGTGATCCTAGGGGAACAAGGAATTCAGGTAGATCAACAAAAAGTGAATTATTAATGAATTTACCAAGGCCAGAGGATTCTCATGCGCTGAGGGTGATGTTAGGAGGGTTTAACTAATTAAGGAAACACATCTGGAATTTTGCCATTATAACTGGACCCTTGTGGTATTTACTAAAAAAGAAAGTAGAATGGGAGTGGGAGCCCAAACAAGAAAAAGCTTTCTGCAAGTTAAAACAAGCCTTGATACGAGCCCGGCATTGAAATTCCCAGAGATAAACAAGACATTTGTGATTAAGTTGGCAGCAACCCAACAGGGTCTAGCGGCAGTACTGATGCAGGAAATTGACAGGAAGTTAATACCGGTAGCATACGAGTCTAGAAGATTAACCTCTATGAAGCAGCAGTTTGGGACCTGTGAAAGAGAATGTTTAGCTGCTGTGTGGGCCATTCAAGCATTTGCTTTGACTACTGGCACAGCCCCTATTATAACACAAACACCTCATTCTCCCTGGAGTATATTTTATCAGGGAAACTGCAGGGTAAAAGGAGTATCGAATACCAAGATGGCCCAATGGACCTCGATGTTAACTAGCTGAGATGTTACTTATGAGAAAAACAAACAAGCAATGATGTTACCATATGCCCTCCTGTCGGAAGGAGAGGAGCATGAATGCCCACTTCCAGAAACCGAACTGAAGTTAGTTGAAGAAGCACCCCCAGTAGATGAAGTATTAAACCTCCAATTAAAAGAGGTTTGGTTTACAGTTGGTAGTTCATACCATGAGAGGGGCAAGCAAAATATGGGATATGCTGCTGTACAAATTGATGTGAAAACTATTTCTGGTTCTATGAATATGACTTCAGCTCAGGGAGCAGAGGTCAGAGCTCTTAGTGATCTGCTTAAACTGAAAAATAATGTTGCAGACTGTCTTTATGTCTATATGGATTCAGACTTTGTGGTACAAGGACTGTTATACTGGATTGGGATTTGGAAAAAGAATCATTGGGAAACAGCTGAGGTGAAAAAATTGGTTCAAAAGGAGAATTGGAAATCTATCTATGATTGGTTGAAAAAACCCTCAGGAAAATTAAGAATAAGACATATTAAAGGTCATCAAAAGTGAGAGGGAATGAAAAATATTGAAATGATAAAGCAGATGCTTTAGCTAAAGTAGCAGCAAAGGAACTTTTTGGAGTTATGGTAGTTACTAGAGCTCAAGCCATAAAACAGGAGGTTAAACCTAGGAAAGATGGGGAAACTGGAATATACAAGGTGGCTAAGCAGTGAATAAGAAAACAGGAGAGGTAAAGTAGGTACCTGACAAACTTCAAAGAGAAGAGATTATTAACTTGTGTCACTCTATGGCCCAGCAAGGAATAGAGAATACTCTCTTTAAGGTAAAACAAATTGGAATATGGCCTAAGGTGCGAGAGGACGTAGAAAACTTTGTTAAAAATTGCATAAGGTGTGCAGCAGATGGGACTAGACCACGGAATTTGGGATCCTTGTTGCACCAAAGAATTGTGGGTCCATGGAGTAGAATACTCCATGATTATATTGATAAATTGCCTAAGACCCAAAGAGGGAATCTGTATTTATTAGTGATAATAGATTCCTTTTCTGGATGGGTGGAGGCAATTCCCACCAGAAATCATACTGCAGAGACCACTGCCAAAAAATTGTGGGAAGTAGTGTTTAGTAGATATGGAACTCCAAAAGTAATTGATTCAGATGATTGGTCACATTTTGTAGAAGAGTAATTAAAAGTTTATTAAAAGCTTTAGGAATAAAGAAACAACTATATACCCTCTATCATCCTCAATCGTCAGGGACAGTAGAAAGGATGGATCAAACTATTACACAAGCTTTACACAAAGTCGTGCAAGAAACTGGCAAAGATTGGGATGATAAATTGCCAATGGTGTTGGTGGCCATCCGAAGTAGTGACCGATTTGGGTACTGGCTACCAGCCTTATCAAATTCTCTTTGGAAGGCCTATGAGATTGCGGAGCTCTTTATTGTACCCAGAAGAAGAAGAGGAGGGGGTATCAGTTACCCAATGGGTAAGGGAGTTACTGATAGAACTTATGAAAATGGAATTTAAAGTGACTGACACCACTGAAAAAGCAAGAGACTATGCAGATTCTCGTGTGGCTCAGGACAGTAAATTATGGGAAATTGGAGATAGAGTAATGTATTTGAAATTAATATAGAAAAATCATGTTCTGGAGTCTAGATGGGTTGGACCATTTTCCATCATGAATAAAATTTCACCTACTTTAGTGCAGATTAACAAGGGGGGAAGGGAAAGTGGGTCCACACATCACAATTAAAGTTATGGCCTAAAGATTAAATAATGTTCTTTTCTTTTTCTTTTAGTTTGTTTTACAGAGGGAAAGGAATGCTCAATTGCACTGGAGATTATCCTGTATGGACCTTGGATTTGGAGTGTGGATACGGTGCTACAGTTTTTGTAATTGGCTTATTGCTTATGCTTGCTTTGCATTTTGTGCTTAGTAGAAGAATTGTGTTGTGTGCATTATATTTTAGGAAGAAGAAAAATAATACTGGAGCTCGAGAGAAGAGAGAAGAGGTTAATATAAGTATTTAGAATAATACAGCCAGAAGCATCGGACATTATTCTTATGGAATAATGGCCTTGGCTTCAATATCGAAGATACTCATCATTCAAAAGGGTGGAAATATGGTTTTTGGCTTTTATGTTTTTTTAATATTTGGGGAAATTAAGGGATACATGGATATACATATGGGAGCACCTCTAGGATGGAGGTATGGATTAAAGGGAATAATACATTTGACTATTCGTGGGACAGAATGGGAAAAACAGGACCAAACAAAACCAGATGTAAAGAAAAACCTTTTGAAGTAAAATTTGAAATATGGTGGGAAGATGGCAAAAAATGTGACTTGGGAATATCTAAAGCCAAAAGATTTGGAAGAGCAATGGAGGTATTGCACATACTAAGGGAGGAAGGTCACCTAATGTTTAGATTTAGTTATGATGAGAACAATCTTAATATGAGTACTTTGAACTGTATCTCTTGGAGTTTGGGATTTGATGTACTCACCCTAGACATGACTAATGAACATGTGGAATGGAATGAGTCAATGGCTCTTAAATTATGGGAATATGGTGTAATGGCAAATCCTTCCATAATGATAAGATTGAGTTGCTTTAGAAAAATTAATGGGGGAATATATTTTCGGGGATATGGTATTTTTTTAATGTTTATTAATCAGATACCAGTAAACAAGATTGCACCAAGAATCATGGCAGACGAGCACCCATATAGGAGGGGAGAAGTAATCGAATCCCCAACTATTGTGAATCAAACAATCTGGTTGGAAGGAGCGCAAGTAAACATAAGTGCACAACATCCAGAGTGTATTGCCTATATTACAAGCGTGGCAACAATAATGGGTAAATGGGACTATACAACATAAGAGAGGTATAGGGGGGTATATTGTAGGTAATATTGGTGCTGAAGCTGGAGTTTTAAACTCATTTGATATTGAGATGTTACAAGGAAAAATGTCAGCTTTGGGTAAGATTTTGGGGGCTATACAGACACATGTAACACAAAAAATTGGTGCATTATCGGAACAAGGAATAAGAAGTGTGGAACTCCAGTTGAAACAAGCCCAAGCCTTGTAAATCTATTTGGTGTGTCTGAGATTGACAATAAAACTATTCTAGCAACTGTACAGATGCAAACTTATAGGATACAATACACAGAGAGAATGGTTAATCTGTTAAGTAATGGGCATGGCCTTTTGAGTGGTTCAAAGATCCTCAGAGATGGAATCAATGAATTGCAGGATGGAAGAAATATATGTAGTTTAACTGGGATCAAGCCACTCTGAGGGGAGAGTGGAAAAGAATAATGCTGTTACACAACACAAGGAAGCAAAGAAAAGCAGCAATTGCCTGGGTTTTACCAAAAATTATTAATGAAGAGCTATGGCAAATAGAAAAAAGTGAGACACACTTGATTCAAGAAGAAGGGAATTATAGATTAGTAGAATTAACGAAACATTGTGAAGAGCGGAGACGAAGTAAATGGGTGTGCCCACAACTAACTTGGTCCCTAAAGGGATGTCATTTGAACAATTCAAGCAGACAACGTACCATGCAATATTTAGCCTCTAATGGTACAAGAGTGTTTGTTTGATTTAGGCAACGGGTCTATTTTTCTGGTAACCACTGAAAAACATTTATTTTGGGGAAGTATGACAGAAAAAGGCTCAAATGAGTCATGTAAATGTAATGTAACATAGGTCATTATTAATGGAATTATTTACCGAGGTCCTCTATTTTTAAAAAAAGAAATTGTTTGGGAACCAAAAGATGTGGACTGGTCCTTTGATTTTAGGATACATTGGGAACACTGGGAAAAATTAATTGATTGAAAGTGAAAAAATCAGGCAATATGCAAAAGATGTATCTAAGTCTGCTCAGCTGGGAAAAATAAACATTTTGATCCACAATGGTCAAATATTAAAATTGGGGAAAGAAGAATTGGCAATTTCTGATTGGTATGATGTTTTTAAAGGATGGTCTCCCAGTGTCACAGCTTTTCTAAATGTAATGCTACATCCCATTGTCATATTATTTGCATTAATGATTTTGTTAACCTTTTTTATGCTATGTTTATATTGCCAAATAAGAAAATGACAAGAAGTTTTGGAGCAGGTGACATATAAAATTTAATTGCTTATGAAATTATAAAGTGATACAATAATTAATGGCTTTAATCATGTATCAAGAGGGAGGAATGTTGGGGGAGATATATATATCTCCCCCAACATTCCTCCCTCTTGATACATGATTAAAGCCATTAATTATAGATATATATAGATATATACATTGTGTTTCATATATCCATGTAATATGTTATAGGTCATTGAAGCCAAGTATGAATGACGCATGCTTGACATGAATATGTGCATTGCAGGTTGGCAACCAAAGCAAGAACTTAAGGTCAAGAGCTATTAGAACAATTTGTGCAAAAACAATCTTCTTATGTTCAGAGAAAAATATGGAGAATCAGCAGAAAAGGAAACAACACCAACTGGACTGATATAAAATTGGATAAAAATTGGAGGAAATGGCATGCCTTGGATCATGGTGGCCCACCCAGGATTGTCTCTTTGGAATTGTGTGGGTAGAAGGCCTAGTAAACAAAGGCAAAGAACTGATGATGCGACAGAATGGACTATAAATGGTTGCCTGTGATTTCTGCAAATTGAAGTAGTTTATTGATCCAGAGCCCTGTGTGGATATAGATGTGGCTTTCGCTGGCTCCCTGCATCTTTTGAGCTTATGATTGGAAGGAATCTCGACTGGCCATCAGGAGCATTCTGACCTTTGGACTCTGGTATAGTATGTTTGGGGTGTGAATGTGGAGTGAGTAAGGGGTTTTTTTATGTAGCATTTAGAGTATTAAATACTAACACTGTGTCCGGTATCTACCTGCTCCCCATCCCAGAGGGAGACCTCTATTGCAGGTCTAACACCTATATTTTAAGGGCAGAAGGGGCCCACTGTCATCAGCTAGTCTCAATTACTGTGTAACACAGTCTATAGAACTTCACCCAGTGATTCCTGACTCAAGCCATAATTTCTGATTGATCTTAGAGCTTGTCTTTTAGAAAGACATCCAATCTTGACTTTTGGTGCTGTATTACCATAGTTCTGGATTTCTAATGACTGAAGCTATAAAAAGAAATGTCATATATAAATAAACAAATAATTGCAGAAATGTAAACACAATATCGCAGTTGGTGCTTTTGTTCCAAGTCTCTTAAAAAAAAGATCTCTTGAAATGTTGCTATATAAAACAAAAAACTCAGCTGAACCAAAATAATAACAGATGTACTGTAAGTGTTCCCAGACTAAACACCTTGGAAAGTTTGAGGTCACATTCATTAAAATTGATCCCTATCTGAAATAGTTTTGACACATACTTTTAGCCTCAGTGGTAAGCAACTGAATCCTTTGAAGCAATCTATACCAGGCCAGCTTGAGTCTGTCATGTAAGTTTTTTGTTGTTGTTTGTTTTATCTTATCTTATATTTTTGTATCAGTTTCTCCACTTTGGTTAAAATCATGAAGGTTTTCAAGTGATCTTTCACACTGATGATATTTTAAAGCAACAACTTGTGTGTGTATAGTTAGAATGGAAGGTAACCTTTGAATGTATAAAAA
Source organism: Mauremys mutica (assembly GCF_020497125.1). Lineage (NCBI taxonomy): Eukaryota > Metazoa > Chordata > Testudines > Geoemydidae > Mauremys > Mauremys mutica. The sequence goes on from NC_059072.1 coordinate 323,326,049, forward strand.
CAGAAAGCTAAAATGATATAATTAAGAATAAACTGGTTATGACAGTGCTTTCAAATTACTGTAAATGTGATTAGGTAGTATTATGTTCTACGAAACTACAATTCTTCATTTGTTTAACATTTTCCTAATTATTACTAAACCAGTAAATAATTATGTAGTCTTTTTTAACTCAGTATTTTATGTTTTTCTGTAAACAGCATTACATCGTACTGTAGGCTGCAATATGACATGATACAAGATGATAAAAAAATCTGCCTCTAATGGGTGGTTCTAAATGTTACTCAAAATATTATGCAGTGATTCTAATTAAAATGTTGATATTTATGACCCAATAGTGATTAGTGACCCAAACGTCTGTTAGTCTATAAGGTGCCACAGGACTCTTTGCTGCTTTTACAGATCCAGACTAACATGGTTACCCCTCTGATACATGACCCAATAGTGTAATTTCTGACATCAAAGAAGAACCAGTAACAATTGATTCAACAGATCTATCTGAGCAGAAGACCAGACGGGAAGAGGGAACAGGTTATCATAACCCTCTAGACAACTGTTGGGAACCTCTTTATGGGCAAAGCTGGGCAAAAAGTTCATGAGACTTTCTACAGTTTGCACCAAAACTTTTACTGAAATTTTCATTAGCCAAAAACACAGATGTCAGTAAGAAATCCAGGTTCCATAATGAAAAATTTAAAATTTGCTACAATCTCCAGTAAAAGATAACACATTTTTTTTGTGAAAACCAGAAAATGTTGATACTGTTGACAAAAATTCCCCCCAAAACTGATTTTTTTTACAAGGGCCAATTTTCTTGTGGGGAAAAAAAATCAACCAGCTGTAGTCAGAAGAAAGCTTGCTACCAGCAAACCTCTAAGAAAAGGCAGACTTTATGCTTGATCCTACAAACTCCCATGTAAATACGCTGGACAAGAAGAGGCCCATTGAATTCAATGGGACTACTCATTATTAAGAACTACTCACATGAATAAGGATTATTAAGCTCAGGCCTATTATTCAGGAGTTGTGCCTTTAGGGACAAATCTTGCCATCTTTAGTCAGGCAAACTCTGAGACTGAGTAAGGATAGTTGAATTTGATTCTTAGAGTAAAATTTTCAAAACCACCTGATTGGGTTAATGGGATGGAGGCTAAGTGTTGAAGTCATTTTTGAAAATTGGATTTGGCTCCTAAGTCACCTGGGGCTAGATCAACAAAGAAGAGTCAGGCTCAGCATTGCGATATCTATCTTTAGATGCCCTGCCACCCAGTGGAATCCTCTGCCCTGCGTTAGATGCTCAAGCTCCCTATACAATGCTTGGTTAGGCATCTAAGAAAGGCATTCACAGAAGCCAGCACGCTGAGCATGAAGGGAGCCACCTAAGCAAGCCAGTAGGAAATGCCAAGGAGAGAGGTGGGCCTACTTTTTCTTAGCTTATGACAAGGTGGCACATGGTCAAGATTCATCACCAAATTTGGTCCACTGGTTGGATTATTAGCTTCTCTGGCTTGGGCCTGGTACTGATGGGGAGTGAGATGGGAATGCTGATTCATGCTGCTGGGCCCTAAGCATTGCCCCATAAAGGAAATGAGGTACCTACTCTGAGTCGGAGGGAGGCACCTACCTCTGCGCAGGATTCATAATCAGGAACCCTCTCCTGGAGTTATGTGCCTTGGCCAGGTCAGTCCTTTCTTCGTGTTGGTTTTCCTCCTATCAAGTCCTAAATAGTCTGGACCATTACTACCTGTGGTTTTAAATGTATCTTGTCCACATACAGTATTAGATGATCAGCTTTCGGTGAAGCTCTTTTTAGGATCAAAATAAAAATGAATGAATGAAGAAAAGAAAAATGTATATTGGATAACAGTAACACAGAGACTGTGTTTACATTTCAGATACATATTTAAAACAGATAAATCTGAATCCTTTCTAGGATTAAAGCGAGAGCTAACAGAAACTGCCACCTAAGAGCAGCTACCTGCAATGGTCACCTAAGAAAAAGCTAACTGGGTGGCCAGTAGGGAGTAATTACATTTATCCGATCATATCTTGTAATTCATGAAAAAAATCCAGAGTTTTCATAATTAATTACAATAACATTTTTGAAAGTGATATTAAGCCTTGCATATCAGGGCTTAAGCCAGTCTCTAACTATTAGAGATCAGAATGAAACCTGTGCGGGGGGGAAAGGGTGGATTATTCTACATGTGCCTGCTGCAGGGTTCTTACACTGTCCTCTGAAGTATCTGATACTGGCTACTGTGAGAGACAGGATACTGCACTAGATTCACCTTTTGTCTGGTGCAGTATGGCAATGCTTATGTTCTCATGAAGGGAGGCTGCAGGAGCTGTATGTGGGGTGATGGTGTCTTATTCTCCCTTTAATCCCAATGAGTCTACATAGGCGTTGGCCACAATCTGACCCTTAATCACATATTGAAGGATGGCATGAACATACAGTTAAATGATTATGAGGGAAGATTGTTTTCCAAATGTCAGTTTTTGGCTATGGTATGTGATTCCCAGCTCACGTTGATGTGCCCATGTTAGCGCTCATCAAGCTGGCATGATAAAAAACAGTGGTGTAGCCACAGCAGCCTGGGCAGAGGCGTGGGCTGGCTGCTCCGAGTAAATACCCACAGGAAACAAAATGGCTTGTACCTGGGGTGGCTAGTCCTTCCCACCACTGCCTGAGATACTGCAGTTACACCACTATTTTTAGTGCACTTGTGTGAGTCTGTGTACTCAAACTGGGACTCACTACCCCAACTCCAAGTGTAGAAAAAGCTCAGGTCTGCTTTGCCATGCACTGCAGGATTTGTTCTTCTGCAAGAAGATTAAAAAAAAAACAGCATTCAACAGATGCTTAAAGAAGTGAAATTGAAACTATACAACTTTCCAGGCCATTTATCAAGATGCTTGCAGGCCCCAAAATTAAAAAAAAATACTGTGAAAAGAAAATTGAATCAATACCCAGAGCATTTTAATAAATGAATCTTAAAAGAAAGTCAAAGAACTGCTGACATGTTGGCTGTTGCCAATTTCTGTATAAGTTTAAAAGAAATTGTCTATCTCTGCCTACTTCTTTTCTCCATGAATTAGCATCCACTGAACCTCAACACATAGATTGGGTTCCTTCATGCCAGTATGTGAAGCAATTTAGGAATTTCAGTCATCTGGACCCAGAGTGAGGGGTCATCCATCAACTTATGCCCAAAGCTACCAGTGCTAAGCATATAATAAGCAGTTAATAAGCACACATTTAAAGACAACAAATGCTTTTGTCTTTAAAAAAGAACAGAGAGCGGATTCCAGCCATGTGAGACAAGATCCCATGCTTTTGGGAGGCCTGGATCAGCAGACGCTCTTTATCAAAGGAAAGAAATGGAAAGAGAAGGTGAGTTTCTCTCTTTCTCTTGATGTGATATCCTTCACCCTCAGCAAGACCTTTGAAACCATCAGCAGCAAGAAAGCACAACTTCATGCTCTAAGACCCTATGACGATGGTTTAATGCAAGTGTCATATGGTAGAATACCAGTCTATGTTAAGAGGTATCATTTGCACAATATGAAATGGGCAAAATGGAAATAACCTTCAAAATTATTCATGAAATTGTTTTCCCATTTTTTGCTTTTACCTCTTATTTCTGACAATAACAATAAATGACCATTATAAACCTAGGGATAGGCTTTTAAAAACCCTCTTCCAGCCGCACTCATCAAGTACTATCTTCCTTTCTTTGAAAAGCCAGATTATCTCAGTATAAAGGATTGGTAGTGTTAATTTTAGTTTTGAAAATACATATTTTTCACAGTGAAGAATCATTTCTTAATATCATATCTTGGACTTTTTTCAGAAGTCTTTACATGTTTTGTTTATTTTTAGCTGTATTTAGGAATATCTATTGGCAGACAATTAAAGATATACAGTAGCCAAGGTAACACATTAATGTGTATTTACTTTGATCCAGAAGGTCATCTTAAACTGCTCCCATCTGCCTAGGTGAAATTTAATAAAGTTTATAGCCAGGTCTATATTCAATCTGACCACATGTTTTTGCACTCAAAAAAAGGTGAGAAAATTTTTAAAATGTGTGAAAGTGGGGGCAAAACATTTTTCATGCTTATTTACTATTCCCAAGTAGAAAATGGTAAGAAAATATGTGACAGCAAATTTTAGGTGCTAAATAATATTAATAACAGTTACAATAATAGTATTGTGAATACTCAGTTGAATATATATTTTGCAGAAATATTTTTAATCTAAAAAATTTATATCAATTTATTCAAAACCTCCTCCACTCTGACCCAACTATTTGCTGTCAGGGTAATGCAAAATTTTAGCCTGGAGTGAATTGTTATTAATGACTCATAACCCACTGAAAATAGGATTTTTTAATGGAAATATTGACATGATCTAAACTATTCTAGCTCAGACAGTGGTACTCTGAATCTTGCACATGAAAGTCCTCATTTAAATACAGTGATGACAGGAGTTTGTTTTTCACAAGTCCTATAAAGTTCAGTTCAAACAAATACTTGTTATCAGATCATTGAAAAGATGAATGCTTTGTTTTAATGTTTTCCTTGGTTTTGAAGTGGCTAAATGGTTCATCAACCCACTGAGTAGTTTCCTTATTAGTTTTCTTTTTAATTAACAGACATGTGAATAACCACAACTGCCTTGTGGGACATACGAAACACTGAACAGATGACTAACTTGCAATGAGCAATCTGCTCAATATAGTCTGCCTTAATTTAAGCCATACGTGAGGAAAAACAAAAGTATGGCAAGTATGCAGCCTAATGTATCGTTTTGTGTCTGTTTTAAGTTATATAAGTCCCTGGTGTGCAGAAAGTAACATTCATAAAAGTGAAAGCAACGTTTTTTGATTTATTGCCACCTGTTAGCGTGATTTTGACCTCCAGTGGGGACATGCATTATCATCCAGGTCAACACAGCATGGCATACTACTTTGGTGTGCTGTAGTTGGAAGCCATCATGACTGCAGAAACTAAGGACAACCTGAAGTGACAACTTGCACCAGGCTGCTAGCATGTAACTGCATTAGCACCTGAGAGCAGGGAGGATTGCACGTGTTGCCACTGTAATCCAGTCCTGTTTGTGGCTAAGAGCCATCTACTGGGGGTTCATTAGAAACTGGCTGGAGGGCAGTTCAGCTCTGTAAACTACAGCTGTCTAATTGGGTTTGCTTGTGTGCACTGTCTTTGCTTTTATAATGGAGGAAAGCTACACAGCCTTTCTAATTAGATTGTTAAACATAATAGCTGAATGACACAGCAGTAAAGAATGTGTCCTACTCTTTGTAAATGCAGAATAAGGAGCAGAAAAGACTCAAGTTTTTTTCCAGCCCATTTCCTCCATCATCACATCCAATGGTAATGAGACTGTTTGTTTATTTTTTCTCAAATTAATGCAAAAGATTGTAGGCCTTGATGAAGTCCAAAATAAATGTCAAAACACAATTCCAGTAGCAAACACATCTCTCTCTCCATTCTGTTGTTTCTCCTTTTATTTGTTTGGAATGCTCAGGCCATGCACTAATTGATGTCCTTGCTGGCAATGGACACGGAACAAAAACTGAAGGGCTTGGAAACTGAACTGTCCTCTCAGCCCTGAAGGTGGTCCTTCTAGAACAGGCCTGAGGCACACTGGCAGTGTGGGGAAATTTCCAAAACCACCATCCATGCTGTACCTGTTTTGTGGATTAACAGAGGAATTCGGTCTCCTGGGCTGTCAGTTCAGCCACCTTTCATGAGCTCTAAACTGATCAAGAGAGAAAAGGAAATACTGTGAAGCCAGTTTTCTTCCCAGCTTCTTGGGATTCAAAGATTCTGCTCCTTTTATAGTTCTTCATTGTTATTCACGCGGAGCCCAAACCTATAAAACGTAGAGCGTCTCAGGACGCTCTGCTCCCATTCACTTTATATGGGCTAATATAGCATAAATCAATTGTGACATCTTAAGTAGACTATTATTAGGACTTCTAAAATGTTTGAATCTTTTTGCTTTTCTTAACATTGAATGGACTGTCATCTTGTCTTTTCCATTAAGGTATTTGCCAGGCACAGGAGGCCTACTAAGAGATGCCAAGCAAATTTCAAGACTTATAGGAGAGTGGGAAAATAGTCAAATACGAATGTGAACTGTACAATTTGCACTTATACTAATGTTTAGCCCAATCTTGAGAACATGCCATTGAAGTGTTAGCATGTGTAATATCTGTAGCGCTCTCAAGATAACACAGTTATCCATTCATCAAACACTACATCTGATATTTGCCCAGTGGGGACAAGGAAATAGATTTATTGAAAAATGGCCATTGCATTAGAGCAAAGATGAACCTTTCAGTTGAAAATCATGTGAAAAGTCACATTTTCGTACATTTTAATACAATCGCCATTTCATCCAAATTGCAAATAAGGCGACATTTGGGGGTACAAAAGTTATAAAGGGAAACAGCAAGCAACTGAATGTGAAATTGTGTTAAACATTTTCAGAATTGGACCTCAGCCTTTTGAATTCTTAGTATGCTGAAATGAGCTAGTTATGTGTATTTCTGTCTCCCTTAAACCTTTTGGACCAAAATCAACTTGATTTCTATGGAATGACTCCTACCTGAATTTGGCTCTACAAAGCATCAAAAACTGAAATATGAAAGATAAAACTTGAACCTGACACCACTCAGCCTCTTTGTATTACATAATCACAACCCCACCAAAAAGATTCAGAATAAAGCAAACCCAAATATTGATTTACTTCAGAAACCGGAGACTTTCTGCAGTTTAATACTATTTGATACTTTACACCCCTGTCTTTATTTTACATCCACAGACAATATTTTAAATTTTAAGAAACAGTAAAGTTTAGATAGGAAAGGTGAAATTGAGAACAGACTACAGTCAGGAACAGCAAATATTAAAGGACATTTAAATCATGGTGCTGGACAATGCTAAAATAAAGTTATTTTCATCTGGTGGTTATTGCTGAGAACATGCAAAGGACTGTTTATTGATCACTAGCCTTAAAATCTTAGTGGATTATATAACATTGCATCTCTATAATTAATGTAAATATCACTCTTAAATATGTTCAGAAAAGGCCTATTGCAATCATGTTCCTAGCAATCCTAGATTTATGTCCTGTCAGATTTGTGTCATTGGATACTAGTAGATTTCTAAGAAAATACATCCCTTTAGACATTATAATCTTGCACATTTATACATATATTTATGAGTGAGGATACAGAATAACTCATGTGTACAATGCACAGGAAATTATGTTTGGCAGAGCGATTAGCCGCTTTTGCCACTGCTTCTATAAGATAGTTCCCAGAAGTGTGAGCTAATTTAGGATTATCTGTGAGTGCGATCACTCCTATGTAATTTAGGATCTGATCCTGCATTCAGATCCACACCGGCAGAGTTGTTTCATCCTGTGCAGAGCCCATGCATCTAGCACATTTAGGGTTGCCATAAAATAAATAAATGACAAAATGTGGGGGCTATATGTGCAAACTTCCTGTTTGTAAAATACATGTATGGAGAACGAAATGCAGCTGTATTCTGTGAGGAATAAATAACAATCGTATAGTAGGGCAGTGATTGACTTTTCGACTTCAGGGCTGCAGCGTAGTCAATGAGGAAATTTCTATAGACCCACAGGCCCATTCGGAGGAGTTAGCAGAGATTAATTTATAGGGTGTTTCCCCCTCTGTGTATTTGTAGCTGCCCATGGGAGGACCAAACCCCTCAGCAACTACCAGAAATATTAGGAGAAAACTTTCTATTAAAAATAAATGCTTTTTAAATAACCCAGCAGCTAGTTTAAGATCAGCCAGGGCTGGAATTATAAAGGCTTCCACTTAGCTGCAGTGAAGAAGCTTAGCTCCCTAGCACTACATGAAGAAGAGGAACAGTGCTGAACTGTGCTTACACTCTCTCTCTCTCTCTCTCTCTCTCTCTCTCTCTCTCTCTCTCTCTCTCTCTGTATATATATACACTAAAACCTACAAGGAGATTGGTTAGTGTTTTTGTTCAGTACATACTGTACAGTATTTGTTCCTTACGTAAAAGCTGGGGAGAATATGTGCGTCAAGCAGTGGGCACTCTAATAGATAGGTACCAAGAATTCTTTACCAAATGTCTGTCTCTCTGACTGTACCAACTTGCTGGGACTGAACAGCTCGTGTCTGCAGCCAAAGAAAACATCCAAGGTGTAACAGTGTCCTTTGCCTTCATAAGGGGAAAACTGGGTGCACCCATGAATGTAATAATAGATATGCAATCAGCCATGGAGTTCAGATCCAGATTTAGATCCAAATCAGGAATTTTGGCAACGTTTTTTGAGTGTTCAGATTCAGTATTCTGGGTCAGGCCTTTTATCAGCCTGAATCATGAAATTCCAAAGTAGATCTGATTCTAGAGCAAAGCATCCTTAAACTTTAGGGTGAGATTTCTATGAGACTGTTTTGGTTTGGGTACATGTTCATCCAATGTGCATGTTGATCTTGGCTATTGCTATGTGGGAGGATGTTCAGAATCAGATCCATACTTCAGAAGACAGGATGTAGCCACATAAAGTGTATATGATCAGAACATGGCTTTGCACAGGTGTGCTTTAAGAGAAAGCCATTCAAAAGTTTTTACACAAGGAACCCCAACTATTCTGATAGAAGTGAACTGATAGAGGGCTAAAAGGCTCAGTGAGCCAGCATTGAGCCACTCTTTACAGTCCTGTTTTTCCTATCTGGAAACTTGGATTAATGAAATTGCTGGCCTGTTCTTAATCCTCATTATCCATAACAAAAAGCACCACATAATTTGGCACAATTGCCAGTCCCTGCTGAAGCTGTATAAAATAAATATAGTGTATGTAGCTCTATAACACCATGATCCCTTGCTGTCTGTACCTTCACATTTCTAGCCTTCTGGTTTCTGTACCTTCACCTTCAAACGTGCTGCTTTCAGAAACAGACAGTTTGTTCTAAATTGTACCATTATGTAACAGAGACTCACACACTCTGCTCTCTCACTGAGCCTTTACTTTTGTTCTTTCTTGTTGCTGTTTCTGTAATCTTTCAGACGGAAAGTATATGGGTTCTCCTTGTGTATGGAAAACAGTAAAAGTTTAAAAAATTATCATAGAGGGTGAGAGGCTAAATAAATAAGTAGTTTCACACAGCTTTGCTTATGAAAGGCCCAAGACCAGGGTTGCTACAGTGATTGGAGAAAACTGCATAGTGCTTGCCCACTCAGTGCTCGTCACCCCTCACTAACTTCACACATAATTTTAATAAAAAGTAATTAACAGAGATGGCCCCAATATACAAAAATTTAGATTCATATCCAGAGTTCAACCAGGAAAGGAGGAATTTAGAATCAAGGTCATGAATTCTGCCAATTACACAGAACAGACCAAGTGACAAAATTCAGACATGGATCTAGAATTTGATCTAACTTCAGATTTTGAATGTCCCCAAAGTTCAGGAGTGGTCAGGACTGGGGTTTTAACTCAGAGCCATCTCTAGTAAAATCAGAGAAGAAAAAGCAAAGTATATTTTAAACAGGGTTTTTGGATTTTTTTGTTTTGTTTTGTTTTTTGTTTGTTTGTTTGTATAAGCTACAGGCTACAGTACTTAATCTAGGCCTCAGGAGAAACCTCATACTACACCCTTCCCTAGGATATGTGCTGAAGCATGTTTTTATGTTGTCAAAGATTAAATAATTGGTAGAATATGGTCCAGATCAAAAGGCTATTCTATGTCATAGCCAATTAGGAGGTGACCACAAATACAACAACTAATGATTCCTGCTGCTACGATACCTGATGTAGTTAACCATGTGGGTTCAGAATGAAAGCGAATATACTCACCTTGTGTTTTAATTCAAATCCTCATAAATTGTTAATTTTAGAACTGAATATATTTACCAGCCTCAATCTCCAAGGTAATATTAACATAAAAATGAACGATTGGCTTGAATTCTAAGCAAGAACAGTAAGTGCGCCAGCTGGCCACTGACCTCCAACACAGAGATCAGTTACAAGAAAATATGCATGCAGCAAAAAGCTTTAATCTGGTTTTCTAAGCAGCCTTATATCAAGACCCTTCCATAATAATATTTGCACCATTTTATTTGCCTATCAGTTATATTAGGTATATTTAGGACACCCATCACTGTAGTGTCTATGAGCCAGTATCTTTGTTATTCGTGCTGCAGACAGGGAAAATGATTGATTTCAAACAGGAACATTTCTTTCAGCATTATTCAGAGGTTTGAATAGCTGTAAGTGAGAACACTCTATTACTCTGATGTAAAATATTAGTCACCATATGCCAGTGACTCATGCATCAATGCTTTGATATACATAAACTGATTAATTCACCCCCAGATTAGCCTTTGTATTTTATTGCAATCTCTATTCATATGGAATAGTGTTCCTACACATGGCACATTACTTGTATTTTAATGGATAGACTTTAAGTTGGGCTTGGGTTTTTAACAGCAAGCACAGATTTTAGGTGTCACAGTCTTTGAGTTCCCAGCTTGAGACATATCCTAGCTAGACGGTCAGAGGTGATGAGCATCCACTGTCCTCACTGACTTCAGTTACAATTATGGTTGCTCAGCGCTTCTGAAAATCGGAACATGAGAACCGCCATACTGAGTCAGACCAATGGTCCATCTAACCCAGGGGTTGGCAACCTTTCAGAAGTGGTGTACCAAGTCTTCATTTATTCACTCTGATTTAAGGTTTCGCGTGCCAGTAATACATTTCAACGTTTTTAGAAGGTCTCTTTCTATATAATATATAACTAAACTATTGTTGTATGTGAAGTAAATAAAGTTTTTAAAATGTTTACAAAGCTTAATTTAAAATTAAATTAAAATGCAGAGCCCCCCGGACCGGTGGCCAGGCCCCCAGGCAATGTGAGTGCCACTAACAGCAGCTTGTGTGCCATAGGTTGCCTACCCCTCATCTAGCCCAATATCCTGTCTTCCAACAGTGGCCAATGCCAGATGCTTCAGAAGGAGTAAACAGAATGAGGCAATTTATCAGGTAATCCATCCCCTGTCATCCAGTCCTAGCTTCTCGCAGTCAGAGGTTTAGGGACAGTTCAGTGCTTTCTTTCACATATAGTGCCACTCACCATCAGGGTAACCTACTCTGTCATTCCTTCGTATTTTGTACACTGGTATTACTATGTCCCATTGATTATCATCTTTTCACCAAGTTTCTGTAATGCCTATTATATCAATATCCTCATTTGATACCAGGCACTTAAGTCTACCCATCTTAGTATTTAGATTTCTTGCATTTGTATACAAGCACTTATAAAAATTGTAAATATTTAGCTGTCTTCATGTAATTTAATTGAATGGATCTCTTTTTTGTTTCACTGTTTCTCTTCAGTTCCTACCTGTACTTTATCAACCTCTATACTCTCCTCTTAACTAGGATATAGACTATGTCCCCTTTAATAAATCCTCCCCTGAGGGATGTGTCTGACCAGACTGTATGCTCCACTGTAGCTGTCTGCTTCCCCCCAGCCCTTAGTTTAAAAACACCTCTATGGTCTTTTTAATTTTACATGCTAGCAATCTGGTTCTGTTTTCACTTATGTGGAGCCCATCCTTCCTATATAGAATCATAGAATATTAGGGTTGGAAGAGACCTCAGGAGGTCATCTAGTCCAATCCCCTGCTCAAAGCAGGACCAACACCAACTAAATCATTCCAGCCAAGGCTTTGTCAAGCTGGGCCTTAAAAACCTCTAAGAATGGAGATTCCACCACCTCCCTAGGTTACCCGTTCCAGTGCTTCACAACCCTCCTAGTGAAATATTGTTTCCTAATATCCAACCTAGACCTCCCTCACTGCAACTTGAGACCATTGCTTCTTGTTCTGTCATCTGCCACCACTGAGAACAGCCTAGCTCCATCTTCTTTGGAACCCCCTTCAGGTAATTGAAGGCTGCTATCAAATCCCCCCTCACTCTTCTCTTCTGCAGATTAAATAACCCCAGTTCCCTCAGCCTTTCCTCATAAATCATGTGTCCCAGCCCCCTAATCATTTTCGTTGCTCTCCGCTGGACAATCTCCCATTTGTCCACATCCCTTCTGTAGTGGGGGGACCAAAACTGGATGCAGTACTCCAGATGTCACCTCACCAGTGGCAAATAGAGGGGAATAATCACTTCCCTCGATCTGCTGGCAATGTTCCTACTAATACAGCCCAGTATGCCGTTGGCCTTCTGGGCAACAAGAGCACACTACTGACTCATATCCAGCTTCTCGTCCACTATAATCCCCAAGTCCTTTTCTGCAGAACTGCTGCTTAGTCAGTCGGTCCCCAGCCTGTAGCAGTGCATGGGATTCTTCCTTCCTAAGTGCAGAACTCTACACTTGTCCTTGTGGAAACTCATCAAATTTCTTTGGCCCAATCCTCCAATTTGTCTAGGTCACTTTGGACCCTATCCCTACCCTCCATTGTATCTACCTCTCACCCCAGTTTAGCATCATCTGCGAACTTGCTGAGGGTGCAATTAATGATCATCCAGATCATTAATGAAGATGTTGAAAAAAACTAGCTCCAGAACCGACCCCTGGGGCACTCCGCTTGATACTGGCTGCCCACTAGACATCAAGCCGTTGATCATTACCTGTTGACCCCGACAATCTAACCAGCTTTCTATCCACCTTATAGTCCATTCATCCAATCCATACTTTCTTAACTTGCTGGCAAGAATACTGTGGAGATCGTATCAAAATCCTCCTATCCCAAAAGGTTCCCCCATTCCTAATAAATCTCTCCACTGAAGAACATCCTCTCATCCATTCATTGAGACCTGCAGTTCTGCCTGTCTAACTAGCCCTGTGCATGGAACTGGAAGCATTTCAGAAAATGCTATCACAAAGGTCCTGGGCTTTAATCTCTTTCCTAGCAGCCTAAATTTAGCCTCCAGGACCTCTCTCCTACCTTTCCTTATGTCATTGGTACCTACATGTACCACAACCACTAGCTCCTCCCTTGTACTGCACAAAAGTCTGTCTAGATATCTCAAGAGATCTGCAACCTTCTCACCAGGTAAGCAATTCCCCATGTGGTTCTTCCAGTCATCACAAACCCAACTATCTATATTTCTAAGAATTGAATCCCCCATTGCTATTAGTTGTCTCTTCCTAATAACTGGTGTTCCCACCTCTGGAGGGTATCCTCAATGAGAGAGGATATCTTGACACCATCTAGAAGGGGGGTCCCAACTATGGAATAATTTCTCTTTGGTCCAGCTTGATGTTCTACTTCCATGAGACTTTCAACCTCCTCAACAGCACAGAGACTTTCAGACTGGGAGTGGGACCTCTCTACTGTGTTCCAGAAAGTCTTGTGTATGTACCCCTCTGTCTCCCTTAGTGCCTCCAATTCAGACACTTGGGTTTCAAGAGCTTGTACTCGGTTTCTGAGGGCCATGAGCTGCTTGCACCGAATGTGCACATATACGCCACGCACCCACAAAGCAGGTAATCATACATGCTGCATTCAGTGCAATAAACTGGATAGGCCCCACTCTGCTGCTGGATGTCTGCCTGCATTATTTTTACTCTTGCTGTTGTTGTTTTTTTAACTCTTGAGGGAGTTTCAGGCCTAAGGTGTTTCAAGTTCTTCTGTTACAGAGAAAGAAGCAACTTGGATATAGATGAGGAGACGAGGAGAGAGGAGTCAAAAATCACGAGTCACAGGTGACAGGAGAGAGAGTGGTATTATCATCTATAATATTTAATGGAGGTTCTGAGTGGGTTTGAGAGGAAAGAGGAATGAGCCCATTCTGTGCATATGGAGCTTTATATGACAGCAACCCATCCAAGATTAGATATTTCATCTTTCACTGTCTATCAAACTGCAATCAAAACACATATTTGACACTGACCATAGCCCCCTCCAAAATGCTGCTTCTCATCTTTCTTACCCATGTTTCAGCAATGTCTTTGAGTAAATGGCTCCTCATTGTGGTACACATCAAGTTCAAACTTCTTTCAGGTCCTGCATCATCAAGCCCTTGTGACACCTCAGACCTGATCTCTCTCTTCATTCCGCCCTCACTCTTCTCTCTGCCAATGACAAATTCAGATCAGACGTCAGTGATGCTGAAAATGGAATATAAGGTTTCAAATATCCTTCCATACACAGGGCCTGGTTGTCTTACTTTGCATGGGTGTAACAACCATTTACCTCAAAGGAAGTTACATCAGCCTCAAAGTGCAATGGGTAATTTACTCTGTGTTTCAGGGACTATCACATCGTTTTTGCAAAAACCAATGGAAGGTAAAAATGAGCATCTCTGGTAGTTGGTAGTTTCAAACCCATTGAACTCAATATAACTGAACTAAAAATTTGGGACCAATACAGGGAATTCAGCCCTTTCTATAGTACAGCTATGATGGGTATTTGAACAAGGATTTGCCTTGGAGAGCAGAGTAGAAACTGCTGACCTAGACCACAGTGTGAAAAAGCTATGCAAATGTCATGGCTCTTCTGCACAAATAGTAATCTTCCCTACTCCAGTCCATTTGGAAAACAATGAACTTTGTGTTGAAATCATAGGAGAGATCTGTATTGTCAACAAAAGACAATGGGCCGAATTCTGCTCTCAGTTCCTTGATACCAATGGAATTACACTGCTGGATTGAGAGCAGACTATAGCCCAGTGGTGCCTTAAGCATCCTTTGCCATTTCTGACATAAATCTAGTGTTTTGGGGGCTGGTAACTTAGCTGTTTTAACTATTACAAGCCTGACCTGAAACTTCGTTCATAGCTTCTCCTCAGCCCACATGCAATTTCTTTAAAATAAAATACAGTATTTTATATTTAGTTCCTTAATGACCAATTATTCTTACCAGACCTGAAAACAGAGAGGCCCTGTCTGCATGGGGAGTTGCTATCCCTGTAACACCTTCTCCCCCATGTTCCCCCTTCCTCCTCAGTCTCCTCAGATCTATGGCAGAGCAGTCTCTGCAAGGATCCACACACAGAGAGGGGGTAAGACAAGGGTGAGTCTGAGGAGGGTCGCAGATCACAGCCCAGCAAGGAACTTGCCTAGAAGGCTGTGCTAATTCCAGGGGTTAGCCCCTCTGTGCTTTGGAACCTGCCTTTAAATAGGTTTAAGGAGCTGTGCTCATGGGGGGAATTTTGTCAGCACAGCTCCACTAGAGGTGGGTGGGTTGTATGACAGGGAGACAAGAGACGGCGTGGTAGTGTAGGGTCACTGCACAGATAGCCCTGGTCTCTAGCATATTCCCCAGGATCCACAGCGTGTGAGGCTGAACACGCTTCTTCCTCCTCGGGGGGGGGAGAGGGGACTGAACACACCCGAAGAGTTCAGAGGAAGGTCTGTGAGAGAAGCTGCACATAGGTTTTCTCCCAAGCCAATGGGGGGTTGGACCTGAGCCTTATTCCTTGTGTTGTATAATCTCTTCTTCTGAGAGGCTAGATTGTCACAACCCTTCCTTGGCTGCACAGCAGAGGCAGGGGAGTGAGGTTCTCCAGACTTCCCTGCATGGCCCTGCTCATACTGTGACTCCAGCTATGGTTGGGGCAGGGCTACTTGCCCAATGCCCCCCACAGTGCGCAAGTGGAAAGGATTGCAGACAGGGAAAAACCCTGGCTCCAGCCCCTCTACTTGACCAGCTACCCTGGTAGACAGGCACACAGTGGAGAAAAAAGCCCTTCAGAAAGGATGAGGTAAGTCAGTGGTTCTCAACCAGGGGTACGCGTACCCATAGGGGTACACAGAGGTCTTCCGGGGGGACAGCAACTCATCTAGATATGTCTAGTTTTACAACAGGCTACATAAAAAGCACTAGCAAAGTCAGTACAAACAAAAATTTCGCATAGACAATGACTTGTTGATACTGTTCTATATACTACACACTGAAATGTAAGTACAATATTATTTATATGCAAATTGATTTATTTTATAATTATATGGTAAAATGAGAAAGTAAGCAACTTTTCAGTAATTGTGTGCTGTGACACTTTTGTATTGTTATGTCTGATTTTGTAAGCAAGTATTTTTTAAGTGAGGTGAAATGTGGGGAACACAGACAAATCAGACTCCTGAAAGGGCTACAGTAGTCTGGAAAGGTTGAGAGCCACTGAGGTAAGTGACTCCTTTCCCTGAGTAAGAGGGGAGCCGAGAAGGAAGTGTCACTCTCTGAGTCCCAGTTTATCCTCTGATGTGCTCCTGGGCAAGTGTAGGTATGTGTCACCTCCTCTGTAGGGAGGTTCGTAAAGTTACAAGCTAGCCCTTTATGAATACTTTTAATTAGACATTTTCAGAGAAAAACAGACATTCTAATGCACATAGTTGGTTATAACACATCAATTTGCCAAGGAATGTTCAAGTACATTTTTCTTTTTTACGTGTATGCTACTAAGCTTGATTCTTCAAACAAATTAACTGTTGTTGTGAAGCATTTTTATTGTACACTCATGGAGGGTTTTGGCAATCCCCCCTCCACCCCAAATCAAATGAAAAAACCTCTCAACATACAGAACATATCACATAGATTCCTGAAAAACAGAAGAACTGTGGAGATTTAATTGTAATACAAAAGTTAATTTCTTCTTTCTCTTATTGTATTGATAACATTACAAAAAAAAGGAAAATCTGACTTCAAGTGATCAGTGTAATAATGTGGTTATAAAATATTTCTAAAACCCTGCACACAACCTTTCACAATATCTTTTCCATAGGAGGTCTGTGTGTGCGTGGGCACATATGCAAAGGGACCTGTAGGATGTGTGTGGCGGTAGAAAGCCTGCAGGGTTTTCTTTCTTTCTTTTTTAAATGCATTAGGCTGGGATTCATCAAAGGGAAAATCCAGTAGACAGTCTTAGTTATTGCTAATTTTAATGAATAACTGACATTCCTCATTTTTTATTTTACCTACTTTGGCAATTTGTTAGGTTGACTCATAATTCCTAGAAATAAAAAAAAACAGGAAATATTTGAGGGAAGGGAGGTATCAAGAAACCTCCAGAAATTTCAGAAAAGTTTAAGTGTTTGTCAAACATTGTTCTTAAAAAAAAAACAGAGAAATTATTTCCATATGATGAGTAAAAGGCTGTCTAATAAGAAATTCATTTCATGTGACCTAAGAACATGTATCACCAGAGATAAATGGCTAATGTACCACACTACTAGCTAGATCTGACTAGATAGTGATCGCATTTCATGTATGTCATAAAGAGGAGTGATATGAAAAGAAAAAGAATGATCTATTCTTCTCTTCCTGATATTATTAATAAAATAGGTTGCATGGGGAATGAATGTGAAAAATGGCGGTGGATACTCTAGAACTTTCTTCCTACATTTCTTTGTGACCTCAATCACACTTTCTATTAACATATAGCTCAACATAGTCTGTTTTCTAATAAGCCGGATCATTTTAGTCACTGCATCACCTCAACACCATCTAAAACTACCTTAGCATTGCGGTTCATTATATTTTTGGTTCTGTGCATGTCCTATATTTTAAAGAAATCACATTTCCCCAACCTCACTAGCCTACTGTCATCTGCTAATCTGGGACTACGTTCTCCTGCAGAAAGAAAAATACAAAATGTTTATGGTTGCAACCCCCCATATTTTCTTCAATTTCAGTAACATCCATCAAAGCTAAATCAGCAGGCCTTGCTACTGCTGCCTTTGTTGCTGCTCCAACTGTGTTCTGTGTCACTGGATATAGGGCCTCTGTATCAGAGTCCAGCAAAACAACATCTGCTAAAGAGATTAGAATTACGTCAGTGCTGGTGGCTAGCTGAAGAAATGTTTGTAAAGCACTTTGAAGATGAAAAGTGCTATGCAAATGCTAATTATATAATAAGTGATTCTACCAAAACAGAAACATTCCATCCTTAGCCTCCTCCTTCTCTACTAAATATACCATCAAAATCCCAAGGTTTATTTTAGAGATACTGGACCAAATTCATTGTTGTTGCATAGATATATATATATATACATAAACTAATGAAATTACAGCAGGAATGATTTCAACTCACTGAGCTAGATTCAAGGGACAATTGATACATTTGTAATGGAATGACTGTGACCATTTACCCTTGTGTTATTCTCGCCTTGTGCAATATTTTATTATTTATAAAACACTCCAAAGTGTATTAGCTACTTTGAAGGCAAATAAAAAAAAACATTTTGTATTATGTGACATGACTTCTGCTGTTACAGTTATATAAATATACAAACCAAGAACTCCTTATTCAAACATCCCTGAAGTTTAGGGGCTTCTGACAGTTCTTACATGCAAAAAAAGAGTGACACATGACCACCCAGTCACTGGCTGACAATGAAAACCGACAAGGAGCAGCAAGCACAGGCTCCCGCTGGAGAAGCAGCCACCCCAGCAGCCAAAGACACCACTGAAAAAGGGACTGTGGTGAGAACAATATGATCATAAAACTACTGAGCTTCAGAGATAGCAGTTATCAACATCTGTCCAAAAAGAGACAGAATAATCCTTCCACCTGTTAGAGGGCTCAGATGATCTACCCCTGCCCCCAAACTAGACATCTCTGTGTGTCCGTACACACGCCCACTATATTAATTACCTATATTAGTCTATGTTTTTTCTTCTTGGTTGATATATTTTATTTCCATATTACTTTTTTAAAAAATAAAGAGGGGTGGAGAGAGATAAGCTAAATGCTACAGTAGTCAATGCAGTCAGTGACTACTTTTCCCTGCCATGTGACGGGATATAACCTTGTATAACTTTGACCCATGTCATGTGACTGAACCAGGAAATAAAGAACTGCAGCTTATCAGCAATCCTGTGTATAAGGCAATTATTAAAGGAATAATCCTCCATTGTTAAGTGACTGTTAAGTGACTGACTAGATGCCATAATAAAGTTTTGCCATCTGTAATTTTCATAATACATATACATATGTGTTACCATCACCGAGGCATAAAACAAAGTAATTTCCTAGGATAAATCCCTTAGGGTTCTTTATCTTTATTCAGTCCTCATTCAGGCAAACTCCTATTAAACTTAATCGGGACACTGCGCTGCGCCCTGGAAGTGGCCAGCAGGTCCGGCTCCTAGGTAGTGTGACGCACAGGGCTATGTGTGCTGCCCCCACCCTGAGCACTGGCTCCGCACTCCCATTGTCCGAGAACCAGCCAATGGGAGAGGGGTGGTGGTGCCTGTGAGTAAGAGCAGCACCCACGGCACCTCCTGACCCCTCTCCCTGCACCTACTAGCGCCGGACCTGTGGCCCGCTTTTGGTGCGTGTGCAATGCAGTGTCAGGGAAAAGGCAGGCAGCCTGCCTTAGCTCCTGACCCCCACTGTGCCGGTGACTGGGAGCCACGTGAGGAAAGCCTGAGCCCCGATCTCCTGCCCCAGTTCTGAGCTGCCCCCAAACCTGGAGCCCCCACCTGCATCCCAAAGCCCTCATCCCCAGCCCCACCCCAGAGCCCTCACCCCCTCTGCACCCAGGGCCGGCTCCAGGGGTTTTGCCGCCCCAAGCAGACAACAACAAAAAAAAGCCACAATCGTGATCAATTCAGCGGGAGGTCCTTTGCTCCGAGCAGAGTAAGGGACCCTCTGCCAAATTGCCGCCAAATACCTGAAAATGCCGCCTCGCCAGGGCCGCCCAGAGGATTCCGGGGGCCTGGGGTCTTCGGCAGCGGGGGGCCCTTCCGTTCCGGGACCCGCCGGCGAAGTGCCCCGAAGACCCGCGGCGGGGGCCCCCCCACCGCCGAATTACCGTCGAAGCGGGACCCGCCACTGAAGTGCAGCCCGGTCTTCGGCGGTAATTCGGCGGCGGGGGGCCCCCACCACGGGTCTTCGGGGCACTTCGCCGGCGGGTCCCGGAATGGAAGGGCCCCCCGCCGCCAAATTACCGCCGAAGACCGAGCTGAACTTCGGCGGCGGGTCCCGCTTCGGCGGTAATTCGCCAGTGGGGGGTCCTTCCGCTCCAGAGTGGAAGGACCCCCCGCCGGCGAAGACCGGGAACGGAAGAAGTTCCTGGGCCCGGCCCCGCAAGAGTTTTCCAGGCCCCCCGGAGCGAGTGAAAGACCCTGCTCCAGAGGCCCCGAAAAACTCGTGGGGGCCCCTGTGGGGCCCGGGGCCTGGGGCAAATTGCCCCTCTTGCCGCCCCCCGGGCGGCCCTGCGCCCCGCTCCGGAGTTGCCGCCCCAAGCACCTGCTTGATAAGCTGGTGCCTGGAGCCGGCCCTGTCTGCACCCCAAATCCCTGCCCATCCCAGAGCCCTCACCCCCTCCTGCACCCCAACCCACTGCCTCAACCCACAGCCCCCTCCTGCACTCCAAATCCCTTTGCCCCACCCCAAAGCCTGCACCCTAAATCCCTCATCCCCAGCCCCACCCCAGAGCTCGCACTCCCAGCCCAGAGCCCTCACCACCTCTGCACCCCAACCCCTTACCCCAGCCCAGAGCCCCCCCACACCCTGAACCCCTCATCCCCATCCCCAGCCCAGAGCCCCCCCACACCCTGAACCCCTCATCCGAACCCCAGCCCAGAGCCCTCACCCCCTCCTGCACCCTAACTCCCTGCCTCAACCCACAGCCCCCTCCCACACTCTGAATCCCTTGGCCCCAGCCTGGAACCCCCTCCTGCACCCCAAACCCCTCATCCCTGGCCACAGCCTAGAGCCCGTACCCGCTCCCGCACACCAAGCTTAATCAGAGCTATTGTGTGTCTGTCTACCCACACTGGGTAGTCCTGGGTTCAATCTCCATTAACAACCTTGGGGGGGTCTACTCAGGCTGGGGGGCACCCTCCTGGCTGCTGTGTAGACATACCCCTTCAGTCTTTGAGACCACTGACTTCAGTAGGCTTTGGATCAGCCCCTGAACCATTGTTCTATATATTCCCCTTTTAGAGAAGTTCATCACATGCTTCTAACTTCTGAATTGTTCAACTCCCATCAAGGGTGCCATTTTGTAATGAACAGAATATATACAGACACTGCTGTCATTAGTAGGACTCAAACCTAGGCTCGCCAGCACCAGCATGTAAGCCCTTGCCAATTCAGCTGAAGAGACAAGACTCTATGTTGTCACTCAGGCTATGTCTATACTTGGAGCTAAGGCTGTAGTTCCTAGCTTGAGTAGACATACCCACGCTAGCTCTGGAGTGCAGCCACTGTCGCTCAAGTGTTCGGAGGGGCTAGCCACTCTGGTTACCTACCTGTGCAAGACACAAAGCATTCTGTTTTAGCCCACTAGCTCTGATGAAGCCAGCACCGTCACATATCCTTGAGTGGCAATGACACCTCCAACTCAAAGTGTAGACACACCCTAAGTGGCCAGCCACTATATAGACATGATTACACACATATAGGCAGCATATTATACTTCCATTTCATGAAAGACTATTTTTCTCACAATGTTCTAAAGGAAACCCATATTTCTCCTTTAGTCTACTCTTTTTATACAATAAAAATATGTATTATTCCTACACCCAGTTTGCAAAATAAGAGTTAGGAAGTGCCTATTATATTGTATGGCCAGACCAAAGTAATGATGGTCAAGGTGGTATGACTATGGTCTAGATGTAATACATTATAACAATCCAATTTGGGCATGTAGAAGGTCTCTTTGCCAGACAGCTACAAGCTGAGACTAATTATGATCCATTTATATTTGGGCCCTCCTGCTGAGTTAGACATACTGCTGGTAGGCAGGAAACTCTTTCAAACACACAAACACCAACATATTTCTCACACACATGTGAGAGAGAGGAAAGGCAGCACTAGCGAACACATTACTTTTCTTTAGCAGGAAACAACTGAAGTCACTCGCTGATCTGTGTTATACTAGGGACCCTAGAAGAGGAAGGATGGTCTAGTATATAGAGCATGAATCTGACAAATTCAATTCCCAGCTACACCACAGGCTTACTGTGTGACATTGGACAAGTCATTTAGGCCCAGATCTTCAAAGGTATTTAGGCTCCTAACTTCCACAGAAATTAATGGAAGTTAGGAGCCTAAATAACTTTGAGAATCTGGGCCCTTGTCTCACTCTCTCTGCCTCAATTCCCCATTTACAAACTGGGGATGGTGAGTACGTCCCTATCTCACAAGATGTTGTGAGGAAAAATACATTAAAAAGCATATGAGGTGTGCAGATATTATAGTAATGGGAGTTAAATAAATACCTATGTTAGGCAGTTTTTTATAATTATTAAGTAGTATTATTAATAATATTAATAATAATGACAATTTGTCATTAACATAGCACCTAGGAGTTCTAGCCATGAACCAGGAACTGTTGTGCTAGGCACTGTACAAGCCCAGACCAAAAAATTCAGCCTGTGCCCCCAAAAGCTTACAAAGTCTAAGACAAGAGCCAACAGCTGAATACAGACAGACCAACAGGAGTCTACAAGGAAACAATGAGACAATATTGGTCAGCATGGTAGGCTGTGGTCTCAGTACGCCAGCAGCGTAACCATGGTAAAACTTATAGGTATCGTGGCAAAGGCAAGTATAATAAAATGCTTAATTTGTGACAAAACATATAGCAGACCTTTGTGCCTTGCTATTGTATCACTTGCTGCCTTATGTTTTTCTTCTTTCTTTTATGTCAGAACTAGTGAGAGCCAGATTGTGCCAGGCATAGCTGTGCAACAGCAAAGGGGGAAGAGAGAGACAAGAAGCTTCACCTAACCCGTAAAACTCTGTGCAACAGCCAACAACTGCACTCCCCTAAGTGCAGAGAGTACTGCCTCCTAGTTCTCCAAAGGATGCCAGCCACTTCAAAAGTCGTAGCAGGCTGGGGTCCCACATCTCCTTAAGAAGTGTATCAAAAGCATCAGGAATAGGGCTGGCTGAAGTTTTTCAACTTTTTTTTTTCAATTACATGAAAATTTTCATAGGAAGCATGAGCTTTCCTCAAAAAAATACATTTTCCCCCCCATTGGAAAACTGAAAACCTAAAAAAAATTCCATATTTGTGGACTTTCAGCAAAAAGTTGAAATTTTCTTTGGAAAGTGTCAATGAAAAGTGAGTCATTTTCATTTCATAGTGGTGCAGAGGAAATGGACAGCCCATGGTGGTAAGCTTCATGTTCACCATATGACTTCTCTGGATGATGAGCTATGATGGAGAAAGTGCTACATAAGGGCCAAATCCATTCTGTGGGAGTTTGGATGGAGTAAGGCCTTCAGGGTTTGGCTCCGGCACACACACATCTAAGGTAATTAGGAAAAAGTCAGAAAAATTATGAAAAACCTGTGAAGTTTAATGCAATTAGTTATATTTAAGTTTGCTGTTTGAAAGCTTTTCTTGGTAGGAAAGACCTTTTTTAAGCAGAAAGTTGCTACCTTATCTTATTTAGATACTGCCCTAAAGGCACCGGCCACCACAGACCTACACACAGAAAGTGTGTTGATGTCAATGATAGTTCTGCATGGAACCTGACAACCCTGCTTTGTTGTATTACAGGAAAATTCAGGACTTGCACACACAAGCTGATTTCTACTCCAGGATCACAATGCTTTTCAGCTAATAGCCACAATGAGTTTACGTTTACTTGGAACTGAAGCACTCCTAAAAGACTTCCTTCCAGTAGCTATGAAAGTATGTATCTTTTTCTACCATGTTATCTTATTTAATCAGGACTAAGCAAACATATTACACACTAATAATAAAATCACTGGAAATTCTCTATTTAATCTGTCTGCTCCTTCTGTAAAGGTTTCCAACAAAGGCTAGCACACTACCTAATCTTATGATGAGGCAAAATTACATCACAAAACAGCTCTGCATTATCTGTTTACAAATAATCCTATTGTTGTTACAGTGCAGTGACAAATTACCTTTCGTGTTATCAGTAGGTAATGCAATTGCATTAGACAGGCTGGACTGAGTTGTCACTTCTGATTGCAGTTGCTTAAAGGAAAACTGCAGTGATTGGTTATAATAGCAGAGGGCTCCATTGTGGCTGAGAGATACTGGCCTGAGTTCGGGGTGGGGAGGAGCAGCAGCACCACAGGGGAAGCTGCAGGAGGGACTGTGCCTTTTAGACAGAGATTCCAAGCGTGCAGGGGAAGCTCCCCGGCTGCACTATCCCTTAAGCTGATGCAGAACGTGCCCTTCTTTGTGCCTGGCAATCAGAGCTGAGTAATGTGGAAGGGGAGGGGGCAAGACCATGCTGTGCCTGCTCCCCATCCCTTTGGGGTTGCAATAGGAAGAGCCAGTCTGTGCACACAGGAAAGTGCAGGTTCTATATGACTGCACAGCCTTTGTTCATAGGGCATGGAGGAGGGAAGGCTTCTTGCACCCTACTCCACATTATTCCGCTGTTGAGCACAATATGGCCCTTAGATTTAGCGCTAGATTGGGCCCTCATCTTCTGTGGCCTGGCAAGAAATTAATGCATCCCACACTCCTCCCTGTCAGTATTTTGCACCCCATGGAGAGCTGTAGCTGATTATCATCATGCCTCCAGCACAAGAGGGATCGGGATGTGCCAGAGAAAATGTGTCTCAGAGGATCCTCCCAGAGCCCCTTACTCAGGGCGAAAAGCACAATCTAGCCCTTAACAAACAGGACGATAAGTGCTAAAAAAGGCATTTTAATTGGTCAGTGTTGTAAAGTGCTTTGAAGATTTATAACCTTCAGAAAGCCTGAAATGGTCACAGAGAGGTGGTGGTATTTTTGAACCAGTGATCTTATTGTTGTTATGCCTATGCACTCTCCAACCCATTGTCTCAATACACATTCATACAGCGAATGTATCTGTTGTGTCTGACAGTGACAGTCTCTGCAGATTACAGCTCCTGCTGTCCAGGCACTTCTCTATAGCATGCTGAGTTCTATTGCACTTGCAGCACTTCTTATCCACACATTGGCCCACCTGGAGTTCTGGCAGTAGCGTAGCTGTGGGGGAGCAGGGGAAGCGGCCGCTCCCACTGAGCACATTCCCCAAAAGTGGCACCTTTTTAATTTTTACACTCACTCGAAGGGGTGCTTCCCAGCAGGGGCGGCACATCCGGGTCTTCGGCGGCACTTCGGCAGCGGGTGCTTCAGTTGCTCTGGGTCTTCAGCGGGAATTCAGCAGCAGGTAATTTTTTTTCCCGCTGCTTTGCAGCAGGTGGTGCCTTTTTTTATGTGTTCACTCCCCCTGCTGTTAGAACCTGGCTACACCACTGTGTTCTGGTGATCCAGACAATACCCCGAGACCTCCTAACAGTCCCCCTATAATTGACCCATTTACTCAGTATGGTAAATAGGAGCATCTTCCCTGAGCTCTCCTGATTTAACTCAAGTCAATAAAGACTTTGAACTCCCCAGTATCAATCTGTCCTTGATCACATGTGGGGCAAGCCCTCCTCAACAGCCTCACTCCACTAGCTTCCAGCCATGTATTTCCATCTTCTGTCTCAGTTACATCAGTGCAGCAGGAAAATATTGCTGTCTTCCCCAGAGAACTAAAGAAATGGATCACGTGATAATCCTTCCATAAAGTACACCTGCCCTAACCCTCTACTTTCCTCCAGAAAGCTTCTTACCTATAAATGCAGGTGACAAATGGAATTTGGACACCTAACTCCCTTAGAGTCCTTTGAAAATCGCACCCTAAATGTTTAGGGAGGATTTGAAGTACAGTGAAAGAACCCTGTGTATGTGATTTCCTATTGCTCTAGCATGCATAGCACTATGACTGTTAGTTTAATGGCATAGGCCAGTTTTGTCTGAGAGCCACAGTGTCTACCCCATTAAGTGTGAAGTTTCCAAATAGATGTAAATGTGAAATAATATACTGTAGATGTGCACTGGAGATACTGACATTAGATGAAAAAGGCCACTGCTGCCCAGTTTTGCATTGAACACAATTTTTCACACAGCCCTTATTAATCATCTGGAAAGAAAAACATTTTTCACATCCATTAACGGTTTCTTGGGCATTCTGACCCCTAGGCAAGACATTTTGTCCTTATTTTAAATTCCATAGTTAAAATTTAAGACAGATCAAAAAAAAATTCCTGCCGTCTCCCTCTTCAACTGTGCAGTACATCAGAGCGATAACAGTGTGGTTCACATGCTGGCTGCAATGATACAAGATCAGATATATTTCTAATATTACAAGAGCATATATATGTATTTATACAAATTGCACAGATGAATAGGGGTATTAAAATACTCTGATCCTGCTCCTATTAAGGACAATGGGTGGTATCTATGTTAATTTGAGCCCTTGAGACCTCTAAAATGTTTAAATAAAAATAAGCTGTGGCATGAGGGATCTTATACTACTGAACTTTATAATAGCTTTGATATTGTTGTCAGCACAGATTTCATGGCTGAAACAAGCCTGAACTTGCCTTTGCCACCCAGGTTCATCAAAATGGGCAGGGGGACTTGAAGGGGGAAAGAAAGGCCCTAAAGGTGATTCCCACCACCCTTTAAACCAGACCAGTTGTCCAGAACAGCTCGAGTAGTGTCTTTGCGGCTAGCCGTCATCTGGAAGAAATCATGTGAACCATCGCAGTTCCCAGACATGAGACCATGTAAAATAGGTGAGAGGCAAGTACGCTGAATCCAACAAGATCAGCCTGAGAAAGTTCGGGTTGGACGTTTCTTTCAGACAGGCACTTCATATACATCATGACCTTCAGGGACTGTAAACTCTCATCCTGTTGGGGTTATTTTAAATCAAAGACCAGTGTGCCAGCAGCTGCACAAGTGAGGAACGCCTAAGAAAATAAATACTAGTTAGAGTGCTATTTAATGCCGTTAACTGCAGTGGGTGGAGGCTGGAGGGCAGTAGCTTTTAACAAGTTTTATTTGAAAGACTAACTCAGTGTGGTTGTCACGACAGTTGTCTTTGTGGCTGAAGTTGTATTGCTAACAGATGGAAATCTGGCAGCTTTTTCTAATTTATGCAGATGCTTTGCAGAAGGAGTAACCATGCTAAGTGATTCTAACATTAACCTTACACAAACCTTTCTCCACTATGTTAATAAACAGAACATTTTAGGGCTGCTCTGTTGAAAATTCTCACAGAAATGTTCAGCAGTTCCTCCCTTTTCATCTCTGCAGACACTCGGAGAATTTAAGTCCTTCTGCATAAAATCACTGAATTCAGAAATGAATATTTAGCAAAAGTCCTATCCAATCCTCTAAATATCCTTTTTAACCTTAAAATTACCCAATTGGTAGTATCTTAATGAAAATGCTAAGCGTGTGCACTGTCTGTATTTGAAAACTAGCACTCTGTACAATTCCTAAAAGGAATACCAATTTAGATATTCCTCTTGTTAAACCAAGCTAGAAAAAAACACTGAATAATATGCTTAATAGATATCTAGAGTTTCATCTTTCTGCTTTCATTGGCTTTTTAAAAATGTAAACACTCTTTCAAACCAATAACACGTTGCCTTATTCTAATCTGCAGTGAGTGCAATTATATTACACGCCCTCATCAGTGCTAAACAAACTGATGTACAAACTGATGTACCCCTTAGATCTTTTATTGACCTCTTTCACATTAGGGTTGCAGGGCTTCTTTTCCCAGCAGCTTTTAGAGAACCAAATGACCTTGCACTTTACATTGTCTGAGTCTGTGCTGAGATGTGTTATATTTTTCTTTGACTTGATTTGAACATGTCTCTATTGTGGAACACTGATTACAATGTATTTGTATAATCAGTGTGCTGCTTAAAATGAATCAAATGGTACCATAATGATCGCATGGACTCACACTCTAGGTGGTGCATGAGCTCAGAACTGTTGAATAGCAAAGCCTATTGGGGCTGTATACACACCCTGTATAAATCCTTGTTCCCTCCCTCCCTTAAGGATATTTAAAAGGACACCACTCTACAATCATCATTCATTTTCTCACTGTAAATCAAGAGTCTAGTTAGAAGATTCTGAAATAAATGGGGACAGGCAGCATGTAGCGTGGATTCATGTGGGCAATCTAATAATTTCAAAGAGCCATTTGTTATGGTTTTGATTCTTTAAGTATAACCTGCATTACTGACAAGTGACCCCTTGGATTGAGAGGACTCATAAGTGAACAAAAATGCAGGTCTGCTCCCCTGACATAGGCATTCAGGCTAGAGACTAAGGGTACGTCTACACTACGGGACTATTCCGAATTTGCATAAACCGGTTTTGTAAAACAGATTTTATAAAATCGAGTGCGCGCGGCCACACTAAGCACATTAATTCGGTGGTGTGCGTCCGCGGTCCGAGGCTAGCGTCGGTTTCTGGAGCGTTGCACTGTGGGTAGCTATTCCCTAGCTATCCCATAGTTCCCGCAGCCTCCCCCGCCCCTTGGAACTTCCGGGTTCTGTCTGGAGAATTTTTAAAAATGATTCTGAATTTCATCTTCTATAACGGAGCGCTGATAGAACGGATTTGCCTGCCCTTACAGCGATCACGTCCGCATGGTCCATGCTGGAGCTCTTTTTTTATTTTGATTTCGGACTGCATCGCCACCCGTGCTGATCGGAGCTCCACGCTAGGCAAACAGGAAATATTCAAAAGTTCGCGGGGCTTTTCCTGTCTACCTGACCACTGCATCCGAGTTCAGATTGCAGTCCAGAGCGGTCAGTGGTGCACTGTGGGATAGCTCCCGGAGGCCAATACCGTCGATCAGCGGCCACACTAACCCTAATCCGATATGTTAATACCGATATTGGCGCTACTCCTCTCGTTAGGGAGGAGTACAGAAACCGGTTTAAAGAGCCCTTTATATCGATATTAAGGGCCTCTTGGTGTGGACGGGTTGGGCGTTAAATCGGTTTTACGCTCCTAAAACCGATTTAAACGCCTAGTGTAGACCAGGCTTAAGTGTAGGAAGTAACACTGTATGAAGGCATGGATGGGACTCCCATTCGAAATCTTGCAATCTTCCATGATGGAGACTGTTCTAGGTTCTGGAGTAAAGACCATCTAAGACATGCTAGTCTTATTATTAATTATTATTATTATTATTATGAGATCCTGATCCACTTTGATCATCTGAATGGCAAATGACTGATTCCTAGTGTTATTCCCAAGTACTGCTACAAGTAGTCTGGGTGTCATCTAGTAGGAGCCATCTGTCTTGGTACTAAATAGGTCAGAGCCTTCAAATGATAGATCTTGAGTTGTAAACTAGACTGTCTCTGGGCAACCCAAAGGCATGAGGAACAGGGAATAATAATGATTGCTGCAAAGGACTTGTCTGCAAGGTTGGCACCATTATACTCCTTTTGCAGGGTATTTGGTGCTACCCACATTAACAATAACATTGGCTTCCTTTCTCATATCCTCAGACAACTGAGCCAGAAGTGGAGGCAGGTGCAAATGTGGTCCTTGCTAATACTGCTTAGCAATTAGCTACATTCCGAATGAGAATAACTGATCCATATGGTTTTCTTTCTAGAATATCTAACCTCTTCTAGCATCACTGCCTATATGTCAAATGACCCAGATTGTCAAGATTTTACACAGTGTGGCACCAGTTGTGAATGAAAACATTCAAATCTCTTCTCAGAGATTCAGGACTCACAGTCCACTCTCTTGGATGTTGCTGATATGCTGACCAGAGTTAACTACAGAGCCTTTACTGATTCTCTTATGTATTGGGTGGGCCACTCTGCCAGTGGGCTTCATCTGAAGGATATCAAACCCATGAGATTTTTCATGGACCACTGAAAATTCAACATCCAATATTTCAGCGAGGCTTTGTTTGAACACTGTGCTGCAAAATAATGTACGTTAAATAATTTGGGTTGAGGACAGGTGAATTCCTAGGAGAAGCCGGTTCTAAGTGTTTTAAAAGCTACAGAGTACAGGTGTTCTCAGATGAGTCCTATATGTGTGTGTAGTTTATCTCAAAATAAAGGTTAAATGTATGTATAGCTAACTAGTAAGTCGTAATTCAATACCCTCTTCTCATGGGCAAACATGGATATTTTGAGGCTTACTGGTGAGCTTTTTACCAGTATTAAAAAATGCTACAGCATCACTATAAATTTGTAATGCATTAAATGACACACACATTGCAGATGGCACTAGCTAACAAAATATCCTATTAGGTAACATACAGTAATTTCATTTGGTTTTGCCCAGGATAACAATAAATGTACTATGCTGCATTCATATAACCATAGTGTCAAAAGACAAAGAAAACACACCAGCTTTCAGGCCTTTCCTCAACCCCAAGAACTAAGCATGTCAGAAGAAGAATTCTGAAATAAGTTTCATATAATAGTGGCCAAAATAGCATAGTTAAGATCCATCTTCCTCTCTATACTCCCGGTCCAATAACTCATTACTTTATTTAAAAAATCATTTAGAGATAAAAAATTCCTATGTGTGGTCTGAGCCCAAAAGTGATATTTTTTTTCTAATTTTTCAGCCATTGCAGCATCAGCTAAGTATCAGTTGTCCTTGGGAGTCCTGCAAATTCACTGTGTTACAAACTGATCCTACTGTACAGTAGTCATACCTATGGCTGCTTATGCAATCTAGCAGAATTTGTTGCTAAATTTAGCACAAGATCGACCCACACTGCCCCAATTTGTCCTGATTAACCTGGTTGCTTTATCTTTGCTGGCTCCAGCACACAACTAAAACAACTGACATATCCAGTACAAGGCCAGCTAAAAAGCTCTTTCAGCAGCTGTAAGTTAATATGCTTTGTAAAAATAACGAACGCTTCCAATCCACTTTAGAGATCCGCAGTTCTCCTAATGTGCAATTTATTTTCTTCAAAAGAAGAGCATAAAATGGCAATCCATTTATTTAATCAGTTCCTCTGCTCGTGTCAGGGTGTTTGTGTGTGTGCACACCTGCATGCGGGATGAGGGAGGGGTACCTCTTGAAATGTTAGACTTTGTCAAAAGTGATGGATTGACAGCCCTAAAATTGAAGTATCTCATTTTATTAATCCCACAGAACAGCTGTAGCATGAGCACCAATAGTTTAAGTTTCCTCACCATGTCCCTGTAACATGTCTCAGTGATGTTAAGGAGAGACCACCACTGGGAATGAGAAGATATTTTAGTCTCCATGTCTATTCAATATTGAGCATCTCCAAGGGCACTGCCTTGTAGTGTTATTTCTTATGTATTATTATTTATATCAGGAGTATGCCTAGGATCGGGGGCCCATTGTCCTTGGCACAGTACAGACTAGTAAAAATGAAGACAGTTTCTGCCCCAGACAGTTTATAATCTAGGGAGACTAAAAGGACTCTCAGTGATATCAAAGGACTTTGGATCACACCTAGGACATAACAGGTAGATGACACAGACAAACATGCTCGGAACTGGGTGAAAGGAGGCAGTAACAATGAACACAGCTGAGCAGAAAAGTCATCCTAGCTTGTCAAGTGTCCTAGCAATGCCAGAATGAAGTGATTTGCAGATATCATAGGCTTTAAGGTGGGATTCAAAAGAAGACAAGGTGGTGGCTATATGAATTTTGATGGGGAATTTTTCCTGTGCAGAAGGGGGCGGCAAAGGAGAAAGCATGGTCAAGAGGGAATCAAGGTTGGCATCACTGGCTTAGCAGAGGTAGGAGTCGATGGCTCATCTAGCTATTAGATGTGATAGAAAGGGCAGGAGTAAATGGCAAAGGGCTTTAAAAGCAAAGTCAAGGTGTGAAATCCTGGCCTAATAAATCAATGGGAAAGCCCTCATTGATTTTAATGGGGTCAGGCTTTCATCCTAGGAACTTACATTGGGTGTAGTAAAGAAGGGGGAGCCAGCAAAGCACTGATCCAGCAGGAATTGGATGAAGAGCACCAGCTTACTCCACATACTGTAGACAAATGAACAGCTGTGCAATGGTAATGACTTTCAGCATTTCAGCTCAGACACAGCTGAACCAGTGACCTAGACGTGACAGGCTTCATATCACATTGCAGGTCCCCTGAGCCCCCAGTCTCCTGTGTGCTTAACATGCTCCTAAAGAATCTAATTCAGCCCAGTACAGAGAACCATCGTAAGGCCCTACGCACCAATATATTAATGAATACTTTGTAGTTAGTCACTCTACTTAATTAGAATTCACAGCAATAATTTTATAAGCCTAAAGCACTTTCAGTAATTATATGAAAATTAGCAGAAACCATAGTAGCTACAATGATGTCTAAGCAAGAACCACATGCTTGCAAAGGCTTAAGCATCTGACCCATAAATATGAATACAACAAACATTGATTTACTATTAACTCTTGCTTTATTTTTCATCTATAATGCCACAAATGTGCACGGTAGTTTGCAGTAGTAAACAGTGCATACCACTTTTTCCTTGAGAATCAGATAATAGCAGGTCCCTGACAGAAAGTGCTTACAGTGTAAAGCATGTCAGATAACCCAGAACACACAACACTGAATTAGAGCTTACGTGCTTCATAGAATTATGTTGGAGATGTTTCCTGAGCTGTTTAGATGCTATGGTAATAGAGGCAAGACAGAAAGAGAGAGTTTGGCATACCTCAGGAGAGAGGTTATTCTAGTATGCAGGGTGACGTGGAACAGTCAGAATTAGTCAAATGAGACAACCTTGGCAGCAAGGAGCGATGTCTGAGCACATGTAAGGAATGAGAGGAGTTGTAGGTAGACATAATGGTAGAAAAAGAGTTCTTGGGAACTTTGAGATTAAGCAGAAGCTTGAACTTGATGCTGAAGAAGAGTTGGAGCCAGTGCAGTGATTCAAGGAGAAGGGAAGCCCCCTGTAGGTTGCCAACCTCACTAGGTGGGTCTTCAGTGGCTCAGCACTCCAGCCAAGTCATACAATCAAGAATGGACCTCTTCTTGGGGTATTCAAGTCCAAAACAAAAAAAGTCTTCCAATCCCAGGCTCATGTTGGACCAGGGCCATCCTTCTTGATGGTGCCTTCTCTCTTCAGCCTCTCCTGGGCTCCTTTGAGTCTCTCCCTGCTCACCACCAGGATCTTCAGCCCCATCTCTGGGTCCTTTAAATCCAGCCCTTTGCTTGGCCTTCTAAAGGAGCCTTGTCCCCTTCCCGGAGTTTAGGCCACTTTGCTAGTGGCCAGTGACAGAACCCAGGCCTGCCCACTAATCTGGGTTCCAGCCCAGGGACTCTATAAACAGCAGCCATGTACTACTTCTTTTCATTAGTTGCTGCATTACCTGGGCCTCTTCCTACCTGGTCCCTTTCCTTTCATCTGTTATCTTAGCATTAAAGTTATCAGATCCTCTCTCTCCAAGGCCTGGTAAACGCAGCTAGTCTAGCATTTTTGGCCAGAGCAAAGCACCCTTCCTTACCTCTTTAGCCCCAGCCAGGAACTGACCTGCTAAGGCCCTGCAGCTCCTTTTAGCTGAGCCTGCTGGGCTGTGGCTGGCTGCTTCCAAAAGGCCTCTCTAAGCAGGCCTGGAGGACTCACCTTCACTGCTCCTTCCTGGGATGGGGTGTAGTAGGACTGCAAGGCCTCCACCAGGAGGCCACAAAGGGCCAGGTACACCCTGTCACATGGTGATTCCTCCATGTTGTTAGCTCTGCTTGCCAGGAGCGTGCAGACTTAAAAGATAGCTTGGCACAATGTGTTGGCAGGGTGTGACAAGTTCCCATAAAATGCTGTGGGATGGACAGTCAAGTTTTCCCATGGTACACCCCAAACAAATAGCTATAGTAGCTACCTCTGGGAAGGGTGCTAGGAATTTGGGGATAGGCTGATTTGACTGGGGTCTGTGTATTGCAGTTTGGACACCTGAGCGTGGGTCTAAGACCCAGGTCCAGAAATTCTTAACCTAGGTCAATATTCAGTGTGGACACTCAAGCCTGTACTATGTGCTTGCAAACACTGAGCCTGCAGGCTAGTGTCCCACAGACTCTGGGCTTACACTGTAGTATAGAAATAACCTTAGAAGCTAAAGGGGTAATCCAGCCCACAGGACTCAGCAAATCTGACAGTAGGCACTTTTAAAGTACTGTAACTATTGTGATGACTGTGCAGTTGCTGTTTGGACTGTAGCAGAGAACTGTACTCTTTCTTTCCTGCTAAATTAATACCATTAAAACTTTTTGGACATTTATATATCTGTTTATGGTGCTGATTAGAATTTTGCTGAGAACATATAGGCTGACTCAGTGGCCTACACTATCTAATTAAAGAATTGTATTAAGCTATCTTTTTCTGTTTCTATTTTTTAAGGTGGCACAAGTACTTTACTATGGACATATTTTCATTCTGAATTTTTAAAAAATATTTCCAGTTTTTGCATCAAATAGCATTAATGTATGAAGTAATCACTAAAAAGATCCCTCTGAAGGTTTATTGTGGAGTGTCAGTGTGTTGTTCATTGGGGCATGTCTTGTAACACTTACATTAGTAGTTTCCTGGTAAAATACTTTCACAAATATTGTGTGAAAAGTACTATATTGATGTCTGCTCAAGGAGCTCTCCTCATTAAGCCAAATTTGCACCTATTTGCTTGGTTAATAAGTAATACCAGAGCTGTCTTGAATAAAGCTTCTGGTGTAGCTAACTTTCTCTCCTCCAAAATGCTGAATAGAAACTTTGAAACTAACAGTTATTGGAATACATATGTATGTATTTGTTTTTGTTTTTAATATTTTAGAAACTGTGTAATGTATTAATCCACTAATGTGAAATATTATATGTATGGTCATGGTCTCCTTTCCAATGTTTTGTTTATTGCAACATTGTATTTCTTTATTTCAGTTTATAAATGAACATTAAAAGTACCCATCCAAAGTGCTTTGGGCTACAAATGGTCCATTCCAACTTCCTTTGGAAGCATTTTTTAAACTTTATGGCTTTGCTCCTCATGGGCCTTGTGTAGTTACCTTTAATGAATTCTTGTCCATCAGAAGAAGACTCCCATTAAGCCATCTCCTTTCACAGAGATATTTGCAGGATTTAATTCATAGACAGGGATTGTGACTGCTCTCTAGATTTAGAGGGTACCTCTGCTTTTTGGTTTTTTGGTTTGCAATTGCAGGGTCTCAAGATCCATCACTACTTCTCAGTTGTAAAATGGCAGATGTGACCCAAAGTGCCTGTGTATTTTTGATTGACCCGAAGAGACTGGCTTTACCTTTGTGTTGCAGACCTTGAGAGAATTACAAGTACCATTGTCACCAACCAGCTGGAGCACTGTAATGTAAGCTTTCTAGAGAATTCTCATTAGTTTCAGCTAGTGCAGAATGTATCTGTCTGCCTGTTGAGTGGATCACACTGATATGGCAATATGACAGTTGCACTCCATTTGTGCAGTGACTTCCTCTTTGCTTCCAGGTGCAGTTTAGGTACTGTTGATGTTGGTGTTGAATTACTGATGATCTACAAAGCCCTAATATTACAGGGATCCAATTGTTTCTGAGGGCACCTGTCTGGGCATCTCTCCTCTTATCCCCCAGTGTCGCAGTTTCAATCAACTGGAAAGCTTCAGTCTCTCTCATTTGGGCTGAATTCCTGGGAGTAGGTAGCAATGCAGCCTCAGGAAGGTGACCTGGCCTTTGCAACATGGTATCCTTTGTAATACATAGTGAGCATCTCCTATAGAGTTTGATCTGTTACACAGAGCTGGGTCCTCTACAACAACAGAAACCCTTTACTGTCACCTTGCAAATACCCCCCGGGAGTAGGGGGCAGGCTAGGGAATATAAGATAGACACCCTACACTAGCAATTGTAAATCTGGCCCCAGAATTCAGTTGAGAACACAATGGAGACCAGTGAAACACAATGGAGACTTGTTCAGATCAGAGGGAGAAGGTGTTACTGTTGATAGTCATCTAAGTCAACACTGTCAGACCAGTCCTTCAATTTTGTGGCCTTGGGCGTGGGAAGCAGAGCTGAGTGGTTCCCATAGTACCCAGGACATGTTCTGTGTCTTTTAGCAGTAAAGGCCGCATGTTAATAATATTCTGGCACCAATACATATTGCAGTGCAACTTCAGTAATCAGCACAATTTGCCAAATAATTTGTAGGCTGATGGTTATAAGAGCTGACACTGCCAATATTTTATAAAGACTGAAAGAAATATTTCTCATTTCCACATTACATAAACAAAGCATGCCAGATAGCCTCAGGAATACTAATGATCTCCTGTACTTAACATATTTAATTAAAGTATTTCATCAACTGAAGACTGGCCATAATGTTCAGAAAGTTCTTGAACACATGAAAAAATATGATGTTAATATTATATGTGTTCATTAGTAAAACTATGGTCTTGGTTACAGTGGCAAATATAGTCACAGAAATTAGGTCTTCTGGTCCACTACCCTTTCAGCTACAGTATTATTCCCTAAATTATATTTCGATAGTTCCTTGTTCAATCCAGATTTAATTGATTTAAGCAATGAGTCTTCCATTATTTCCCCAAGGACATTATTTCACTATCTAATAAATCGTCTTGTTGAGATTTTTTCTGATAATCTTTCCATTCTGTCCTTAATTTCATCCCATTATAGAATACTTTGCAATTACACAGTGTGACAGATATGACAATATCCTGCAGTATCCTGGGAAAACCTAATGGAGTTAAGTTTAATCTTACTGAATAATATTTAATACATTTGGGGTCCATTGTATTGAAAATGCAAATGTTTGTGTACTATTGTGGGATTGCATGTAGTGTGTTTTAGGAGGAAGATGGATTGATGCCATCTCTGGGAGATAATGTGAACTTCAAAAATCTATGTTTAACAAGATAGCAACATGATTGATCTTTTGGGACAATATGTGTGAAGTGGTTTTCCTAGGAAATAGTAGGGAGGAGGGGGTTGGAAACCCAAACCTATGAACATGGACCTTTGAAGCTTCCCCCTGAGGGTGAGATCTTTTGTCTGTTGATCACTTATTAGAGAAAAACAATTCAGAGACCCAGTCCGGATTCTCCAGGGACCAACAGATAAAGAAAGGACTTTTGGATAAAAGCCTGAGGTTTAGCTGACTTTGTCCTGATTCAACAAATGGACAAAACCCTTGTCCACAGAGGGCCCAATCCTTAGGGAAGGGATGGAAGGACTTGGCCTTCTG
The DNA here is from genome assembly GCF_020497125.1 of Mauremys mutica. NCBI lineage: Eukaryota > Metazoa > Chordata > Testudines > Geoemydidae > Mauremys > Mauremys mutica. The sequence continues at coordinate 323,363,097 of NC_059072.1, forward strand.
AGGCCCCATCAGACTGGGTGCTACTTCTGATCTGAGGCTGTTATGAACTTGTGGCACCAAACAGACTCCTTTGGGAGGTTTGACAGACTCACCTGCCAGAACCCATGTTGGAGACAGGTAGGGTGATCTCTCATAAGTTTATTAGAATGTGTGTAGGTTCTTCTATTGTTTTAATATGTTTTCTCTGTAATGCTTGTCCCCGAAGAATAAAATACGCTTGGTGAGAAAGAACTGTGAGGTGATTTATAACGGTTGACAATCACACTGTATGCCATCTCTGAGGGGGAAAAGCAAGTAGGACAGACTGTCTTTTGCCGGGAATAACAACAGTGAAAGCAGGGAACTGCTCAGCCAGGAAATACCCCAGTCAGAAAGGAGAAAGATGTGTGTCTCCATCTATAGCGGGGTGGTTACCCCACTTCTGCCCTGAAGGGCTTAAAACAGCCCTGGGAGAGGGCTGTGGCAGGGGAAAAGCTGGGCTGATTGGGAAAACAGCCAAAGCTGTAGCCAGTGCAATCAGGGCCCAGCTGGCCCTTATAAGATGGCAGTGGGCCAGAAGGAAAGACACTCTCTCTCTAGCTCCCTAGAGAGAGAAGGACCTGGTGTTGTGTATTTGGTTGTCATGGGTTTTGTTACTATGGCAACTGAGTTAGACTATTAAGGGATAGCTCAGCCGGTTTCAACCGGCTGAGTGAGCTCTCTGTTTCTGTAAATAAAATGGAGGTTTTGGTTAGCTGTCTGCTCTCTGGCCTCAAGTGATTGCCTCCTACACCGGCTGCCCCTAGGACTTAACACTGGCGACGAGGGTGGGATCCTGGTGCTGCTCCAGTAACAGAAGGAAGTAGAAGTCAAGGTAAAGACCAAACAAAGAAAAAAAGCTGCTTGTTTGCACTGACTGTGAAAGTGAAACTAAAAATCATGGCTACTCTGACCAGGCCCCTGGAGCCTTTTGATGAGAATACAGAGCAGTGGCATGTGTATACTGAGCGTTTTGAGCTTTTTGGTATTGCAAATGACATTACAGAAGTGAAGAAGGTGCCAATATTCTTAACTGTTGTAGGGGCTAAAACCTACTCTCTGCTACGCAGCTTACTACACCCTGTTAAGCCTGAGACTAAATCTTACAGTGACATTGTGGAAATTCTGGGGTCTCATTTCTCCCCAAAACCACTGGTAATTGTTGAAAGATATAGGTTCCACAAAAGAGACCAAAAGGAAGATGAAACAGTTGTACAATTTGTAGCCATTTTAAAAAAGCTAGCAGAACACTGTGAATTTAAAGAGATGTTAAATGATGCCCTGCGTGACAGGTTAGTGTGTGGCCTCTGCAGTGAAGCTATATGGAAGCGCCTACTGACAGAGGCTCAGCTTACATTACAGAAGGCTGTTGATATTGCTGTCTCCATGGAACTGGCTACAAGGGAGGCACAATACATCGGTGCATCCCCTAGGGTGCAAAAAGTGTCACAAGAACTGACCCACAAAACGGTGCAGAGTCAAGAATGTTACCGCTGTGGTAAGCTGGGTCACCAGGCATCAGAATGCTGGTGTAAGGACCTGGTGTGTCGACACTGTGGCAAAAAGGGACACATTGAGTATGCCTGTAAACAAAAGAAAAAGAGGCCTGTGGTCTGGCCGACAAAAAGAGGAACCTTGCATACCCTAGAGCAGACCCAGGATGATCAAGGTGACACCTCCTCACAAGAGGAAGTGCCACTGCATGTTTTGTCTTTGGCAGCGGGCTCACATGAATACTGGGTAACCCCCTTATTGGAGGGCAAACCTATACGCATGGAACTAGACACCGGTGCAGCTGTCTCGCTGGTTCCTGAGACTGTGTATAAGGAAAAGCTACAGCATCTTCCGCTTAAGGCAACAAAAACTGTTCTGAAGACGTATACAGGTGAAGCTGTGCCCATGTTGGGCACTATTGATGTTAAGGTGGAGCTCAATGGACAGGCGGCTAAATTGCCACTGTTTGTGGTGAGAGGTGACTACCCAGCCTTAATGGGTAGGTCTTGGCTTGGGAAGATTCAGCTGAACTGGGCAGAAGTGCACCGGATGACTAAAGAAGAAACCAGTCTAACCCCTATACTAAGGAAACATGCTGCTGTTTTTGGAGATGATTTGGGAAGTATGAAGGGAATCACTGTGACATTGAACATTAAACCTGGCAGTCCACCAAAATATCTGAAAGCCCGAACTGTGCCATATGCAATCAGGCCAAAAGTTGAAGCAGACCTGGAGCGCCTGGTCACCAATGGAGTCCTAATACCAGTTACCCATAGCTCATGGGCCACTCCTATCGTTCCAATAGTGAAGAAAGATGGCTCTCTCCGGATTTGCGGTGATTTTAAAGTCACTGTCAACCCAGTGTTGTGTGCAGAGCAATACCCGCTTCCCCGCATCGATGACCTCTTCGCAGGCCTGGCTGGGGGACAAAAGTTCAGTAAGATTGATCTGAGTCAAGCATATTTACAGATACATGTCGATGAAAAGTCCCAAGAGCTGTTGACTATTGTGACTCATAAGGGGCTTTATCGATACTGTCGCCTACCCTTCGGAATCACATCGGCTCCTGCCCTGTTCCAGAGGGCTATGGACCAGATCTTGTGTGGCTTGTCAGGAGTTCAGTGCTATCTGGATGATATCCTGGTCACTGGAAGAAATGAAGAGGATCACTTAAAGAATTTAGAGGCTACCCTACAAAGACTGGAAGAGTATGGCCTACGAGTTTGCAAAGACAAGTGTGAATTCTTCAAGCCCTCTGTTGAATATTTGGGACACATCATCGATTCTTCAGGTCTTCATAAGGCCCCTGCAAAAGTTAAAGCTATTGTGGAGGCTCCCCCACCTCGAAATGTAAGCCAGCTACGCTCATTTCTAGGACTACTGAACTATTATGGAAAGTTCATCTCACAGTTAGCCACACTGCTAAAACCACTTCATGAGCTCCTTGGGCAGAACAAGGCCTGGAAGTGGACTGAAGCCTGTGATGTTGCATTTAACAAAGCTAAGGATGCATTGTTAAATTCTGAAGTTCTAACGCACTTTGATCCATCCTTACCCCTGCAATTGGCCTGCGATGCTTCCCCTTATGGAGTGGGAGCGGTCGTGTCACACATTATGCCTTCGGGAGAAGAAAGACCTATTGCTTTTGCTTCACGCACTCTAAGCAAAGCAGAAACTAACTACGCCCAAATCGAACGTGAGGCATTAGGAATTGTTTTTGGAATTAGGAAGTTTCATCAGTACCTGTTTGGGCGAAAGTTTACTCTTCTTACAGACCATCGACCTCTGACATCAATTTTTGGACCCTACACAGGCATTCCCCCATTAGCTGCTAGTCGTATGCAACGTTGGGCATTGATACTTTCTGCACACACATATGAAATCAAATATCGGAAATCCACTCTGCACGGCAATGCAGATGGCCTCTCAAGGTTGCCTTTACCGGTCAAACATCAAGATAGTGCCCAAAAGGAAATCTTCTACTTTGAACAGGTAGAGAATACACCCATCACTGCTACTCAGATAAAGAAGGCAACCCGCGTTGACCCAGTATTATCCCAAGTTATGGACCTGGTGATGCATGGAAAATCTCGACAAACCTCTCCAGTCTCACCCGACCTTGTTCCCTACATGTCCAGGCGGACGGAGTTATCGGTCCAATCTGGTTGTTTGTTGTGGGGGAGGCGTGTCATTATTCCACCACCCCTGAGATCACAGATGTTAGAACAGCTACATTCCGGTCACTGTGGAATAGTGCGCATGAAGGAAATTGCACGAAGCTATTTTTGGTGGCCTAGATTGGACAGTGCTATTGAAGAGAAGGCAAAAGCTTGTATGTCATGTCAGAGTGTAAGAAATGCACCCCAGTGGGCACCCCTACACCCATGGGACTGGCCTGAAAACCCGTGGCAACGTATTCACGTTGACTTTGCTGGCCCCCTTGAAGGAAGCATGTTCTTGGTGGCAGTAGATGCCCATTCTAAATGGCCAGAAGACTCTATAATGCAGTCCACTACTGCAGAGAGTACTATCCAAAAACTACGAGGACTCTTTAGTCGTTTTGGTCTGCCAGAACAACTTGTGAGCGATAACGGACCGCAGTTCGTCTCTCAGGAGTTTCAAAATTTTATGAAGGCAAATGGGATACACCACATCACGTCAGCACCATATCATCCATCCACCAACGGATTAGCTGAAAGATTTGTGCAGACAATGAAAAACGCTTTGAAATCAGCAAAGGGACAACACTCCATTCAAAAGCGTCTGGATACCTTCTTACTTTCCTATAGAAACACACCTCATGCTACGACCCAGGCTTCCCCAGCCTTTCTAATGATGGGACGACAGCTGCGCACTTGCTTTGATCTGCTGAACCCTTCTGAACCCAGACAAACTGTACAACATCAGCAGCAATATCAAGTAATCAGACGGGCACCCAGAGCAAAAGACCGAACCTTTAGCCCAGGGCAGCCAGTTTTGGCTCGGAATTATACTTCCAGAGCTAAATGGGTCCCGGCCACAGTCATCACTCAAACAGGACCTGTTTCCTATACAGTCCGGACTGCAGAGAATCTTACCTGGCGGCGACATGTAGATCAGCTGTTGCCAGGTCATGCCAGTCTTCAGGACCCATCTGCAGTTGAGGGGTCTGACTTCACCCCTCCTGGTGAGACACCGAATCATGAGTCACCTGTTCCTGACTGTTCTCCTCCATTACTGCCGGCAGCTGAGATACCCCTTTGCCCAGCACGAGCTGATACCACCTCCTCACCTATTCGTGCTGCAGACCCTGAGCCCCTAGTACTTTCGGGTGCAACAACACCAGAAGTTCGCCGTAATCCACCTAGAGACAGAAGGCCTCCTCATCGGCTGGATTTTTAGTTAGGGCGAACCCACGGTTATGGGGCAAAATAATCCCCAGGGTTTAGCCGGGAATGGAGGCAGTCTACCCTCCTTCTCTAGTTTAGTGTGTGTTTTATTTAGGGGATGTTCTTATTAGGGGGGGAGGAATATGTTGTGTATTTGGTTGTCATGGGTTTTGTTACTATGGCAACTGAGTTAGACTATTAAGGGATAGCTTAGCCGGTTTCAACCGGCTGAGTGAGCTCTCTGTTTCTGTAAATAAAATGGAGGTTTTGGTTAGCTGTCTGCTCTCTGGCCTCAAGTGATTGCCTCCTACACCAGCTGCCCCTAGGACTTAACACCTGGCTGCCTGGCAAGCTGAGGAGGGTACCTAGGGTGGAGCAGTGCTGGGGAAGGGCAGAGGGAGCGGGGGAGCTGCAGCCTCGCTAAGCCCCAGGCTGCAGGCCAAGTTAAGGGCCCACGAAAAGGGTACTAGGGCTGCAGAGGGGCAGCCCAAGAATAGGCAGCGGCAGCTGATGCAACTCCCCTCGCCGATGATGAGTGGTTTACAGACTGCTGTCTGCCCCAGTGAACAGGGGCTAAGTGGAGACTGGCAGTAGCCCCCGAGGCAAGGTGGGAATAGAGGGTTGGGGGTTCCCCTGGGTGGGGAGACCCAGATTGTGGGTTGCTGCGGTGGGCAGAACCCCTGGGCAAAAGGCACTGGGGTCCGGGAGGGACACGGGAGCCAGTGGCAGGCGAGACATTAGCCGGCAGAGGGTGCTCCAGACCTGGAAAAAAGCTAATTCCCTGGACAACCAGCAGGAGGCATCACGCCGGTGAGTCATTGCCCCGCCACGCCATCCAAGAGAGGTGATGGCCAGGGGAGCCAGAAGTCTGAGAGTGGGTGTCCTTGCTGAACCAATAAGAGGCAATACAGGAGCAGTAACCCTGAATTGTGACATACGGTAGATTTCATCCAAAGTTATTAAAAGTATTAATTGAGTCTCATAACATCGCTGTGAAGTAGGTAACTACCATTATACTTCACTGAGAGAACTTGAGTTATTCACTGAAGGTCTCATATGTGGGAACAGGCACAGCTGGAACTAAAACTATTTGAATTGGATGAGAGTTGCATGTGCACATTTTATGAGATTATCCAGCCCTGCCATTCTCTGCCCTAGCTTGCTTCTCTAACCTGTCTCTTAACAATACCCCTTTGGATCACCAAACACAGTTCCTCTCCTTTATTGGCATTTATGCCCTTCAGATGTTTACAGATATTTATCATATTCCTTCCTTGCTCATCAGTTGACCCTACTCTTCACATTTGCTCTTTCCATAAATAAATCCCACCATCTCTTAATCCATTGTGTTCTTCTCTAAAGTGCCTCTAATTTGGAAACATGTCTACCATGCTCAGTTGTCCACAATTGTACCTAGGGGAGCTAGCCTCACTGGTGGCGTATGAACAGGGACTACTGCCTCCTGGGCTGTGGTATGATGCTGATTTTCATCATTATTATTATTTGTAGGATACAGAAAATATAAATGGCCATTTTACAAAAGCTCTCAAGAAGTTTAAGCTCTAATCACCTTACATGAAACGTTAGATAATGGTTGAAATGCAAGAAAGATAAAAGATATTACATTACCTCGTTGCATTGCTAGCCCATGTGTTGTCCACTACTACCTCATGACATAACTGTTTTCTAAGCATTTCCCTGCACTGAATTACTTGTGGTTTAGGTTATTTTATCTAGCTTGCATTTTTCTAAGTCAAATAGGATTTTATTGCCTACCCATACTTGTACATTCACGTCCTCATGCATCATTTCTTTGTCCTCATTGTTGTTTGTAACATCTGTCCATTTAAATTAATTACTCCTGCTATTTGCAGGACCAATTCTTTAAAAGTCAAAGGGGAAGTTGAAGGGAGATGGTTCCTAGCCCGTTTTATAAAGTCAAAGGTGCTTTGATTGGTATCATATCAACGGTGCAAATATACAGGAATTAAATAAAATGATGAATGATGACACATTTTCCCAGCCTCTGATAAAACCTTAAACACGGTTGAATGGGTTACTTATAGCACAAATTAAAAGAGAAATGCTAACTTCTAAAAAATTTCTCCTACTAGCAGCTTTCAGTACAGACTTTCCCTTGAAATAATTTTTAGTAAGATCCTATGCCTCTTTATAGTCCCACTACTATCAAAGTGTATCCCATAGGAAAGGCAGCCACTGATTCACCTGCCCTTTGGCAATCTGTCCCAGGTAGGAAGTCAAACCTTCCTTTCGGGGGAAAATGAACCTTAAAATGAGCATTAATATAGGAAAAGCTTCCAAAACCTTTGCATATACTACTAAACCTGCAAACTTAAAGACTGTGCTACTTAATCCCACTTCCAGATCAGTAATAAAAATGTTAACTAAAACTAGGGCTAACATCTTCCACTAGTTGGCACTGTAGAGTGTGTAACTTGATGATGATTGTGTCCCTTTGCATACAATGAAAGCATCTGCAGCAACCCTAGGATAAAAATTTCAAAGGCTGTCATCAATCCTCCTGCCTCGGGGCATGAACTGATCACCAGCTGGAAAGAGGAAGAAATTTCTTCTCATGGTATAAGGTTACGTAACTAGGTGGATTATGGGAGTCCTACAACTTCCTCTGCAAAATGTGCCATAGGACACTGTTGGAGACAAAGCAGCAAAGAATCCTGTGGCACCTTATAGACTAACAGACGTTTTGCAGCATGAGCTTTCGTGGGTGAATACCCACCTGAAGAAGTGGGTATTCACCCACAAAAGCTCATGCTGCAAAATGTCTGTTAGTCTATAAGGTGCCACAGGATTCTTTGCTGCTTTTACAGAACCAGACTAACACGGCTACCCCTCTGATGTTGGAGACAAGCTATCAAATTAGATGAGCAGTATGTTTCGCTATCGCAGCTCCTATGTTACTATAAACGGTTGATCTTTTGGCTATTTAGGGCCACCATTCCTGCAAGTGGCTATACTGAGTTTGTAATTGAGATCAGTTTTTAATTAGACAACTTAGTATAAATTAATATGAAACTAGAACTTCTCATCTGTCTAAAGAGTATCCTCTGACCAGCAAACAAGCATAGCAGGCAAAGTTATATGAACCTATCATTGCCTTTAACATGAATTATGTCTGAAAGTTTCTCCCCTGCTCCTTGAAGATTAGAAAACTTTTAGCTCCTCTGTGAGACCTAAAGGGAAAGTTTGAAGAATGTGCTATATAGGAAAATATACCTTGAGGAGCACTTTCTGGAATAAAAGAATCCCTTTCTAATTTAGTTAGAAAAGACAAATGTGGTGAGGAATCCATTTAAGTAGAAACAAAGCATATGTAGCAAGTGGGAAATGAGGAAAAACAAGTTATGCTCCAAACCCAATCTACTCTAGGAGAATGCAGAGCACCTGCTTTTTGAACCCTACTGAACAAGCAGTTTTAATCATCCCCATTTCCTGATATGTGTACATGCTAAAAGTTGTGCCAAAAGCAATCTAGACTCTCTAGTTATTTTTGTTGCCTGAACACATATCCTAACCAAAATAGACTCCACTGATTCCCTCACCTCACTTAACCTTCAACCAGCATATTTCCTTTTCTATCTCTTGGAAATAGAAACAGTTCTCATTAAAATTTCATGCCCAGGTGGCATACAAAACTAGTCAATCACAAACCATTTCCAGGTAGAAAAACAACTTAAGTCCTGGGCAGAGGTGAAAGTGGGCCAGTACCAGCCGGTACGGCATGCCGGCCGGGTAAGACGTGGCCACCGGTACCAGCCTGTACACAGCCAATGTTAAAGTGCTGCTGATATCGCTGCCCCTCCTCTCCCACCCCCCACCTCCCCCGTCCCAGGTAGGGTCACCAGATGTCCTGATTTTATAGGGACAGTCCTGATTTTGGGGTCTTTTTCTTATATAGGCTCCTATTACCCCCCACCCACTGTCCTGATTTTTCACGTTTGCTGTCTGGTCATCCTAGCTCCAGGGCCACCGATTGGGGGGGCAAAGGGGGCAGCTGCCCTGGAGCCCAGCAATTTAAAAGGGACCAGGGCTCCCAGCCGTCCAGGGCTCCCAGCCCCGCCCCTTCTGCCCAAGGACCCACCCCTTCCGGGGTCCCAGAGCCGGGCCCCTGTACAAGTAAGTCTTTTATGTTACTTTAACCCCTGGTCCTGGGTACCCATAGAAGCAAGACAATGTTATATACCCGTGAAACATTTTCTCAGTTGTAATTTATTCATGTGGGTGTCTGTCAATCACTAGCACTAAATACATTTAATTGTACATTTGTGGTCACACAAATGTTTGTGGGACACACTTTCAATATTTGCTGAAAGTTGGGCTTCTCAAAAGTGTTCACCATTAGCCTAGCTTGGCTCCCATTTGAGTTAATAGTAAACCTTCCACTCACTTCAGTGGAAGCAGTTAGGCCAATGCCAAGTGCTTCTGAAAAGCCCATCCTAAATATCTAAAATTCAGCTTAGAGCTTTTGCTTCAGTATCTGCCTTTCAAGTATGTTACCAGTGAGCATTGGGTGCGCTTCAAAATATTGGAAGTTTGGTTCTGGTAAGTATCAGAAAGTCTGAAAACTCTTCCAAATTTAAGAGATGTAAATCTCTTAAGTGTTCAAATGAAGCAGACATCTATGAAATCTCCACTTCTCCAGTATTTCTGACAAGTATTAATTCCATCTCTAAGTGAAAATTATCATATTATTTTACAAGACAGTGTACCCTGCATGTTATCTGACACAAAACCACCTGCTTCCTAACACCTAAAATACAGAGATTCATCTGCCCAATGCTACCCAGAGCTCAATAGGTGTGTAGAGGGAACATAACCACTGCCACATCTCTTAAGAGGATGCATCACACACACTGCATTATGGTGCATGGGGGGGACTGGGCCCTGCCTTCTCCTGCCATTTTTTGAGAGGTCGTAGTGCTAGACAGAAGTAGTCATTACTCTCAATGTGCATGGAGTTGAAGATGGTGGTGGGCATGGCTGCTTCAGCCCTTACACCTGTCCAAGAGTAGGTGGCTGTAACTTAGGGTGACCAGATGTCCCGATTTTATAGGGACAGTCCCAATATTTGGGGCTTTTTCTTATATAGGCACCTATTGCCCCCCACACCCTCTCCCAATTTTTCACGCTTGCTATCTCATAGATCATAGTCATAGATCATTAGGGTTGGAAGGGACCTCAAGAGATCATCTAGTCCAACCCCCTGCTCAAAGGAGGCCCAATCCCCAAATCGCCCCCTTCAAGGATTGAACTCAGAATCCTGGGTTTAGCAGGCCAACGCGTCACCCTACTGCAACTGGACTCCAAATCAGCCATTGTTTGCGATCATCTTTGTGTTCCTGACTCAAGATTGTATCTTTGGTTACTAAACAAAATAATGTTTAAAATAAGATAAATACTGTGGACATTAAACCTCTGTGTGCTGGTATAGGCTTTGATGTTTAATTCCCTAAATGAGGTGGTGAGTTTTTTTGTTTTGTTTTGTTTTGTTTTTTAAATATGGCTAAATTCAGCCCCCCAGGAAAAAATGTCTGTACAAGGCTGTCCAGATGATTGTTACTAGAGGTTATCTCTGTGCATACACTATTAGTCACAGGCAAGAAAATTCACTTTAATATAAAAAAAATCTGATAGTAGAATGTGTTAATGATAATCCTTAGCATTTCTAATACGGTTTGATTCTATACTCCCTCCCCAGAGTAAACTCCCAAAGTTACAAGCACAGTAAATGCTATCTTCACACAGGTTTTCCCATGGAGGGGCTTGGACACTAGAGATGGAATTTTTGGGTGTTGAGGAGAGGGTTAAATTTCTCCAACTTTCCCATTGGTGGTTAGGGGCAGGATTTCCCCTTGTGAAAGTGACAGAGGATGTGCTGAGAACAGATCATGTTGACATAGGTGCTAGAACTAGGGGTGCTGGGGATGCAGCAGCACCCCCCGGCTTGAAGTGGTTTCTATCATATACAGGGTTTACAGTTTGGTTCAATGGCTCTCACCATCGCCACTGTACACATTGTTCCAGCACCCCTACATGTTGACCAATATTGTCTCGTTTCCCTGCACTCCCCTGTCAGCCTGCACCTATGTGCTGTCTCTCATTCTATACTTAGATTGTAAGCTTTTGGGGGCAGGGACTGCCTTTTTGTTTTGTGTTTGCACAACTCCTGACACATCCAAGTCCTGATCCATGACTGGGGCCTCGAGGCACCACAATAATAGAAATAATTAATAATAATAATAATTAATAACCTGAGTGAGTCCCAATAATAGCATGGATCTTGAGACATCCATATGAGGAGGGAGCAGCATTTGTTCTGAGGCAAAGCTCTTCAGCATAGTGCTGATGCAAACTCTCATTATCCAGCTCTATTAATTAATAATACTTTAGGAGTTAGTCTGCAAAAAGCAGGTTCTGCAGCAGTCCTCAAGTGTAACCTAGAACGTTCCATTGAGATAAATGTTTCAACAGAGAGTACCAGTGACCCAATGGACAAGAGATTTGGTATTATTGCCACCTTCCCTTTGTCATTCCATCCATGTTGCCAGTGTGTGTTTGATTTATAGCTGACACTCCATAGGAATCTCCTGTCAGGAGTAAGGCCCTCCAGCTGCACCTGCTCAGGACTCCTGACAGCCGAACAAGTCAGGTAAGCTGCCTGACAGACCACCCTGCCTGATGAGCCGAGGAAGCTATCAGGCCGGTTCCTAGGACCAGCAGCAACCATAACTCAGTGGCTGCTCGATGCACACGCCCACGGACTCTCTGTCTTTCTGTGCTTGTCTCTCTTCAAGCCCTGCTCCTGCTTTGCTCCTCCCTGGCTCCAGCTCAGATTCTTCCCCATGCCCAGTCTTATTTCAGCCCTGTCCCAGCCTTGCTCCTGCCTTTCCTGACTCCTGGTAATCTGGTTCTGACCCTCGGCTCTGATTCCTGACTCCGACTCTGTCTCAACCTTTGATTCTGGCCTTCGGACTCTGACTTTGACTCTGACCTTCAGCCCTGGTTCCTGGTTCTGACTCTGTCTCAGTTCTTGGCTCTGCCATTCTGACTCCAGACACTAGACCTGAATCCTGCTCTGACCACTAGGCCTATGACCTGGTCACCTGACACCTCGCTGGTGAAGGCAGCTGGGAGAGGTGATAGCGTGAGAGAGGCATCTATTGCCACCCAACCTATACCCATTTACCTTCCCGCACCACCCACACTGGGTGGGCTGTGCAGGCTACCTACAGCCACCCTGGCAAAGGGACGATTGTAGCTGTTTTCCATGGCCACACAGCCGCCTCCTCCTTCTTCCACTGCCAGGGCCCTGCAGTAGTTTTTACACCAGCAGCCATCACTGTAAGTCCAGAATGAGTAAGTCCACTGAGTTTAGCTACGTGAACCTAGGCAAAAAATCTCACCTTGCAAGCCGTAAAAGAGAAGTACAGTTTCTGTTACTTTACTGTCAAAGTTGGACTGGGCATAATGTAAAAAAAAAAAAAAGTTACATTTGACTTCTTTTTCCCTCCTCACTTTCATCTGATGGAAAAACTGATTCAAAGGGGAGTCGTGTGCTTAGGAGAACCTGGCTAGTGTTAAAGCTCTCTTTAAAAAAGAAAAATTCCAAGCTCCCATGCTCATGATGACCCTAAGGGGAATGTGATTAAAGGCGATGGAGAATGAAAGGTAAGCAGTGTAAGTGTCTCAGCCAGACAAAATACAGTAACTTGGGCCATGACTGTTCCACATTTGTGACCACAATGTTTGTTTCTTGGTTCTGGCTCTCCATTCCTAGCCATTTACTCTGCTGGTTGTAGGCAATGGTGTTGGGGACAGGGGAAGAAAAAGGATAGTAAAGGCGCCTTTCATGTTGTGGTGCTGACTCTAGTCCCCTTCCCACACTTTACTTTTTCTCTGTTTCTCTCAAAAGTCTCATGAGCCTGACCTAGAACTTTCAAAAAAGAGAAAAAAAATCATGTTCAAACTGAGGTCCAGTGAACTCGTTCTAAATACAATTTTTCCTTTCAGTGGCACCTGCAACAGAAGCAGTTTGAATTCCCACTCCATTTGGTGGCTCGGGTGTTAATACTTTTAGTCATATCACTATTCATGCCAGTAAAGATTGAGCTTATGCAGCATCTAGGGGCTGGGTCCCAGGATTTTACATCTGTCAAACAATTAAATCACCATCATACTGCTTTGCCTACCACAATCCATACTCCCCATTCTCTGCTGCCAAATACTTCCTTTTCTCTCTGTTTTCACACTGCTTCATTAAAATCCATTTAAAGCCATCTTCTCGTAGTGTTGCCTCTGTGCCCTTTCCTGCTGTGAATGCGTGCTCTGGGACGAGACCATAACTGAAACGCTCTGCTCTGTGATGAATGTGTGAGAAGCAGCACTCTCTCAGTTCAAGCAAACTGGAGAGATTAAAGTCAGTCAGCTCATGAGCTCGAAAGAGCTTGTTTAAAACCTACCTTTTATGTTCTTTTATTTGTTAAAAGTGCTAGTTTTTTAGGGATTGAAAAAGACCCAAAGTATGAATATGGGCTCAATAATACATACAGATGGATGGAAAATTTCAAAGTTGTGGAAAATGAGGTGGCAATTGGCAAAAAGGTTTGTTTTGGGGATATTTTATGTGTGTGTCAGGGGTGTGTGTGTGGAAAATGTACCTTTCTTAGCACTCTATTAATAATTTTTGTCTTTACTTTTCTGTAGGAGGGTCTATATCTTAATTTGATTTTCGCACTTCATTAAAACATAGGATAAGGAGTCAGAATGACTGGCTTTTCTTCCTAGCTCTGTCACAGATTTCCTGCATGACCTTGGGTAAGTTACCTCAATGGGAAGAGCTGATGTTCAGCAACTCTGAAAACTGACTACACACGAAGCTGTCTAAACGTGGATTGGTATGCCTGAGTTTGAAAATGTTAGACTTAATCACTTTGCCCTTCAATTTTCCCAACTGTACCAATCAGGCTAATAAAATTTACCGGCCTCAATATTCTAGCAAGTCTAGATACTACAGTGACTGGCATCCATGAATTCCTAGCAAAAATACAATTAATTCCTTTTGTAAAGGGCTTTAAGATCTTCAAAGGAAGGTGCTACATAAATGTCAAGTATATTACTATTTTTATGTTTTCCTGCTCTGTCTTGCTATAGTTGATATTTCTAAACATCTATAGCTGGTCTCTTTTGGAGCAAAGACAGAGCTGAGCAAAATAATTCACAACAAATAATTTCTTAGATTAATTTAGCTTCTTTTTTGCTTGTAGAATATCTACTGTCTATAATGTGTGGAAAGATAAACACTATTGTTGTTGGGGGGACTTTAATTTGGGAGATATATGTTGGAGGCCCCAGTGAGAGACAGCCACTGAACCTGGGCTGGAAAGGGTAGCCCAGGCACTATGGCTGAAGAGCCCTGCCTTTCAACTGGACTGCCCCAGAGACCCAACAGGAGACTCACTTTGAACAGGAACTGTTTGAGGCTCTCTACCTAGAGTATCTACAACTTTTCACTTTCCTGTCAAGCCTAATGAAATATCCTTTCCCTTAACCATGTGTCTGCGAGGTTATTGGGACCCACCAGGGCTAGTGCCTACCTGGCCTAGTTGCTGAAGTACCTACTGTGCTTGCCTCCAAGTTACGATACGCCTGGCATGCTATTGGCCCATAGGCATTTGATGTACTGGGCAGCTACAATACTCACACTGCTTTTCTGAGGGCATGGTCGTTTCTTAGGAAAAGCACCTATATTAGCTTAAAAATAATGGGTTAGATTTGGCCCCAAGCTACAATCCCCTATCGTGGAAAATCCCATTGGTGTGAAAGGCCCACAATCACCTCTCCCAAGTGGTTACCATCTGACCCACAGTGGCTAGATGTGGTGAATCAGGGCATCCCCTGAACAGCCTCAACTGGCAGAGCCAACTTTAAAGCTTCCTTCGGCTAGCAGAAATCCTGGGGAGAGTGGAGCTGCAACCCCTGCTTGCCCTTTCCTTGGGGCAAATCTCTGAACACCCTCCCCATTCCCCTGCACTAGCGGAAGTGAATCAAGCCCAGCTGCATTAACCACTGTATGCTACATTCAAAAATATATATTATGTCTACAATAAAACAACAAGGCAAAGTTATGAAGACTGAATGTATTGAAAAGTGAGCTGAACCTGAAGGAATAGACAACATGGGCCAACACATTACAGAGCCTCCTCACCGAGGATGAAATGGAAACTCTGGAGTATTTAAAGTAGGCAGACGAGGAAAGGAATTTAACTTAAGGGTAATCAGACCACATGTGTGGTCCCAATAGCTCTTGGATAAATTCTTCTGGTGCTGCCTCAGAGTAATGTCACTACTGCTCTTTTAGGGAACCCTACCAGCTGCCATCTGTCATTGTAAATGCTATTAGCCTTAGCTTTTTCCTTTCTGTACAAATCTCACTGTTGTTACTTTAAAATTCATTTCCCCCAAAACAAAAAAGGGACTATTCTTGAATAGTAGCACAATTATGTTACGTGCAATCAATTTGTTCATGTGTATTTGATCTATGCATGTGTGTAAATGTATAATTAGTAAGTTCTTATATAAATTTCAATTTCAAATATGCTATTGTTTGTTTATGAAGAAAAGAAATGGATAACCACATGTACTGCAGCAGCAGCTACACACACAATGCACAAACTGGCCACATACCAGTCATTGTGTTGTGTTTCAAATTGAATTGCACTGTAACTGCTTGTGCCTTTAGATTGTAGCATCATGTACAGCTTTCATCACTGGGTATAAGGTTATACATGGTAATGTGGTTAGATACAACAAAACATGTGAAGTACAGATATTGAGCAGGGTAAAAATGTTATAATAAAAAGTATGGCGGGGGGGTTGAAAGGGGCACTGCCAATTCATTTTAAAACTATGGGCTTGATTCTCTACTGCCTTGCACTTTTGGTGGAAAATGCTAACATTGTGATGAAACTGACCACACAAAGGGGCAAGGAAGATACAGAATCTGCCTCTCAGATCCCAAGGTGAGTCTGCAGAGCTGTCAATTTTCTGTAAATTGAACACCTTTGCACTGGATCCACTGAGAGAAACCCACAATGCCAGCTCTGCAGTTTTTCAGAGTAGAACTGCAATTTAAAGAACAAAATATTTGCAAAGTAGCACAGCAGGAAAATGCACCAATCTACACGTGAACAACAGTGCAGGCCATTTCTGCAAGGTATTTTTCAATACTGCAAAGGAGAATATATATGTATACACACTATGTATATATTATATTATACATGACTGAGGGGACCTCTTAACAGAGTTGTCCCATAAGCAGTTTCAATAGCAGAACCACAAAAGGAAATTAAGCAGAGATGACACCAAACCTATGAAGTTTACTGTGAATTTACCAAATCAGAAGCACCGACAGCTGTAACTATGCGCAGGGTTGGGGAAAGAAACATTTCAACAGGGTAATTTTTCTTTGTTTTAATCACTTTCTTATAGATGATAAACTAATTATTATTGTTTTACATTTATAATGTTGCCTTTCAGCCTGGACTGACCTTAAGCACTTTTACAAACTTTCCTCCTAATTCAGCACATGCTCAATTTTAAGTATGTGTGTAATCCCACCCCTCTTCACATGATGAAATCAGTGGGACATAAACATGTGCTTAAGTGTTTGCCTGAATAGGGGCCTTTTGTACATACTAGAAAACAAATCACTTCCATTGGCCACTGAAAAGTAGATCTGGGGTGGAATGTAGCATCTGTTTAACAGGGCTCAGTGATGCTAAACAACAACTCAGAATAGGAAAAGAAGTGAAACAAATTGCTTCATTCCAATAAGGGGAGCTATGTTCCCTCACTCCTCCATGAACTTAGTACATAAATTCACATTCATTTCAAAGCATTTTAAGCTTTTAGCTTTTTATTCACTGACAGCCCAAAGGTTAAAAGTGGGACAACTCTCCGCAGTTCTGGCGTGCAAGGCGCACAGAAACAAACACAGCATGTCTGCAAGCCCAATCTTAAACCAAGATAATTCACTGGGTTACTTCATCACAAATTAAATTGTTTATGATACTTTATGAAACACCCATTGCAGTGTCCATAAAAGTGGAATGCTGCATTTATGAGGCAACCCTTATGAAAGGTAGTATAATTTTAGTATCTTATACTTGAGGTATGCTAAAAATATATTACTTTTTCATCAGGGAGCAATTACGGTAAGAAAAGAGAGATTGCAACACTGAAGAATGGATGGATCTGACTGGCTGAGAATGAGGTAAGGATTTATAACATATTGTTCTCTGGTGGTCTGGTGGAGCACAGTGAAAAGTTACAGTGGCTGCCCAGCCTGCTAGTCTGGCCCAATCCTCAGTAATTTCCCTTCAGTCCTGTGTTCTTAGTGAGGCTCCTATGCAGCCTTAAAGTTCCTTTGAAACTCTGAAGCAACTGCAAGAATCCCAGTAGAAAGCAGGGGATAAGTGTCAAACTACGATCATACAGACTGACACAAGAGACATGGGGCCGTAATGCTGCATGCTGCCACCACTAGACAACCAAAGCAAATTATAAATGGTGTAGTAGGGTGTCTGCTGGATATGTGGTATGAGATATCTATTTTTATGTTTCAGTTTTCTGGAACCCAGCAGTAGCAGCTGAAAACAGTCAAAAGTGTTTAAGTATGTGCGCAATCATCAGAATGCAAGGAAAATAACCTTTTCTAATGAGAGAGAAGGTAAATAGAGCCTGAGAAACTGGAAACATTCTTTGGCTTGGCTTACTGAAGAAAAAATCTTAAAAGGCATTGTGCACTGCAGAGAGGCCATTAATCATAAGAAATGCACTTCCTCAAGTACAGTAGGGACATGTGCGAGCCTGTCACTTTTCAAACCATTACTCAAGAGCTTTCCAGAATTTCAGAATACAATGATTCTTCCTTCAGACCCAGCTTAAGCTGTCTGGCAACAGAGTTATTGATTTGAAGGATGACAGCTTAGGGCTTTGTTCACCTGGCAAGATCCATAGTTTTCCAGACCATGAAAGCCCACCATAAACTGCAGGTGGTTGCCCTAGTTGGACACATGCATGAGATAAGCAAATGAGCTGGAAACTTCACAAACTGTAAATGAATCTCTACACTTCTGCAAACTTTCCACCTGATATCCTAAAATTGATATTGCCTGCCATAGCAGAAACCAAAGAAATAATTTAGAGCCATAATGAAGTAATGATCATTGCTACAGTGGCTGATGAAAACAGCAGCTCATTTAGATTTGTAAGCGACCTTTCTGCCCATTGCCTAAGCCTCTGGACACATTTACGGTAATTAAAATCTCAGTCAACCATAGTTTTGCATTATCCTGCCAACAGTGGGCTGCTAAAAGAACACTCCCCAAATATGAACTAGTCGTGAGTGTGGAGAGACATGCCCCCATCCCACTGATAGAAAGGCTAACGAGCATTCTGGCACTCAAGCAGAACCAATTAGGTGCACCTGCAGAACATGCTCCACCTGGAAAAAAGGGAGCTTAAAAAGGTGAAATTTGCCACAGAGAGGGGTCAGTTTGCCTAGAAGGAGAGACTGCTAGTGAGCTCCAGTAGCAAGGGGAGCCCAGCCTGAGGCTGCGTCTAGCCTTTTCTTACCCCTCCCCTCTTGTTTGGGGTAGACTGCTACTATAAGCCCTGGAGGGCTACTGCAAGCCAGTGACCTGTTGCAGGGGCCTGGGGAGCGCTGCCAGAGACTAGAAGTAATTGGACTCAGAAAGGACCTGGGAGTGAGCTGATCTCCCACTGGAAACAGAGAGATTGCCCAGGAATGGTGGGTTCCATAGGGGACTTGGGGCAAGAGACTAAAAGAGCCTATGGCCAAGTCAAGACTGAGGGCTGGCCAACTACAATTGGTACAGAATATGGACATACAGCCCTATGCCTGATACAAGGCCCCAAGACAGAAACAGGTACCACACTGGTTCGCTGAGAGGGGGCTTCCACCGAGATGGACCCCAAATGCTGATGTAAGTGGATAGCAAAAAACCAGCAAGAGCAATTCCAGCAGCAGACGTTGCAGCAGTGAATGGCCCAGCATTAGGCCCAACCAGCAAAGGAGATTGTATCCTAGCAGCAAGAACCCAGAGAGACTTTATGCAACAGTTAAGACCTCCGGCACCTGCACAGAGAGACTCTGCAAGGCCCAATACACTGGTGAAGTTAACTAAGATGTGCCCTGATGACAATCCAGAGGTATTCCTCACCACCGTTGAAAGGGTGGTGCTGACCTCTCAAGCATTGGGCATTAGTTTTAGCTCCATACCTGATGGGACAGGCACAGATGGCATACTGTAATCTTGATCCTGAGCAGGCTAGAGACTACAGTCAGGTGAAGGCCACTATTTTAGGTGAAGAGAGACGTCAGCAGCGCTTTAGAACACAGACCTACTCCATGGAGACATGACCTTAGCTGATGGCACGATGATTATAAGAGCATTGCTGGCTGTGGCTTCACCCCGAGGATCACTCCAGGGCTCAAGTTGCAGAGTTGGTCCTAACAGAGAAGTTTGCATCCATACTTCCAGTGAGGGTCCAGGAGTGAGTTCGCCGGCATTGCGCTGAGTCGTTGAAGTGCAGCTGAGGGAGAATTTTCTCGCAGCTGAAGGGTCACTGGAGATGGGACATGCATGGCCTCTGCCCGCTTGCCAACGAGCACCACTGATAGTACCAGATGCCTGTCAGCAGACACCAAACCCCAGCACATTTCCCATTATGATGGAAAATATATACACACCCCACTCTAGTGACCCAAGCTACCCGCATGTAAAGACCTTGGTAACACATGGGGTGAGCTCAGATGAGGTATTACCCAGATAACTGCCCAGTGATGAAAACAACCAGGCTAGAGCTCAAACACAGGCCCCACTTCTAGTTTAAATCTGCTCCCCACCAGGAAGAAACCCACAGGGATGACCTCAGTAACCTGCTACTCCTATGGGAAACAGGGATACAGGAAGAAAGTCCCCATTGATGGAATGCGAATACACACAGGTTTGGATAGCGGAAAAGAGGGCCAGTAGGAGGATTCCCTCAAAGTTGACAGTCCCCATGTGGGTCCAAGGGAAGGAGGTAATGGGGCTTGTAGACTCAGAGTGTAGCCAGACAGTGATACAAGGCACCCTAGGGTGGGTGGAGGGGATGATTTACTTGCAGTGCATACATGGAGACATAAAACCCTATACCTGTAGATGATTAGAACCAACAGCGGGGTCCCACACCTATTCATTTACACTAGCATTTTTAGAAAAATTAGTATACCCCATGATATTTGGCCAACATTGGGCCTTGTAATGTAATAATTGGAAATATACCTATCTCCTAGAACTGGAAGGGACCTTAAAAGGTCATCAAGTCCAGCCCCCTGCCTTCACTAGCAGGACTAAGTACTGATTTTTGCCCCAGATCCCTAAGTGGCCCCCTCAAGGATTGAACTCACAACCCTGGGTTTAGCAGACCAATGCTCAAACCACTGATCTATCCCTCCCCCCCCTAAAACATACCACCTTTTTTTGGAGAATGTGGGCATCGATCCCACTACCTCTCGCATGCTAAGAGAGTGCTCTACCATTTGAGCTAATTCCCCAGACCTTCTTTCTGCAAATCATTCAGTCTTTGTATCACAGGTGTTTTGGGGTGTGGTGTTGTAGGGATAGAGTGAGGACCTGATGTGTTGTCATTGTCCCTTTTTCATATCTTCCCTCCCTCTGCTGGAAAGCTTTTTTGCTGTGATCTGGGTCAAACCATTCCCATTGTGTAGAGCTATCTCTGAGAGGTTTCTATTAGGGCTGTCAAGCGATAAAAAAAATTAATCACCATTAATCATGCTATTAAACAATAATAGAATACCATTTATTTAAATATGTTTAGATGTTTTTTACATTTTCAAATACACTGGACCCTCGCTAGAACACGAGATTTGGGATCCATGCGCGGTACCTCGTTAACACGGGGACCGCGTTGTAGCGGGGACCACGTTAAAATGAATTGCAATTAAAGTAATTACATTTGAGATCCATGGCCGCGACCGCGTTATATGCAAATTCATGCTGTATAGACGTGCATTCTAGCGCGGGTCCGGTGTATATTGATTTCAATTACAACACAGAATACAAGGTGTACAGTGCTCACTTTAAATTTATTTTTATTACAAATATTTGCATTTTAAAAAACAACAGATATAGTATTTTTCAATTCACCTAATACAAGTAGTGTAGTTCAATCTCTTTATCATGAACGTTGAACTTACAAATGTAGAATTACATACCAAAAAAAACTGCATTCAAAAATAAAACAATGTAAAACTTTAGAGCCTACAAGTCCACTCAATCCTATTTCTTGTTCAGCCAATCGCTCAGACAAACAAGTCTGTTTACATTTGCAGAAGATAATGCTGCTCGCTTCTTATTTACAATGTCACCTGAAAGTGAGAACAGGTATTTGCTTGGCACTGTTGTAGTCGGCATCGCAAGATATTTACATGCCAGATGCACTAAAGATTCATATGTCCCTGATGCTTCAACCACCATTCCAGAGGACAGGCATCCATGCTGATGACGGGTTCTGCTCAATAACGATCCAAAGCACAGCAGACCAACGCATGTTCATTTTCATCATCTGAGTCAGATGCCACCAGCAGAAGGTTGATTTTCTTTTTTGGTGGTCTGGGTTCTGTAGTTTCTGCATCAGAGTCTTGCTCTTTTAAGACTTCTGAAAGCATGCTGCACACCTCATCCCTCTCAGATTTTGGACAGCACTTCAGATTCTTAAACTTTGGGTCAAGTGCTGTAGCTATCTTTAGAAATTTCACATTGATATCTTCTTTGCATTTTGTCAAATTTGCAGTGAAAGTGTTCTTAAAATGAACAACATGTGGTGAGTCATCATCCTAGACAGCTATAACATGAAATATATGGCAGAATGCGGGT
Source organism: Mauremys mutica (assembly GCF_020497125.1). Taxonomy (NCBI): domain Eukaryota; kingdom Metazoa; phylum Chordata; order Testudines; family Geoemydidae; genus Mauremys; species Mauremys mutica. The sequence continues at coordinate 323,384,980 of NC_059072.1, forward strand.
AAAACAGAGCGGGAGACAGGAGTTCAGTCCCAAATGAATTAAGGCATTATTTTTTTAACAAGCATCATCAGCATGGAAGCATGTCCTCTGGAACGATGGCCAAAGCATGAAGAGACATATGAATCTTTAGCGAATCTGGCACATAAATATCTTGCGACACCAGCTACAATGGTGCCATGCAAACTCCTGTTCTCACTTTCAGGTGACATTGTAATTAAGAAGTGGGGAGCATTATCTCCCATAAATGTAAACAAACTTGATTGGCTGAACAAGAAGTAGGACTGAGTGGACTTGTAGGTGCTAAAGTTTTACGCTGTTTTGTTTTTGAGTGCAGTTATGTAATAAAAAAATACATTTGTAAGTTGCACTTTCATGATAAAGAGATTGCACTACAGTATTTGTATGAGGTGAATTGAAAAATACTATTTCATTTATCATTTTTACACTGCAAATATTTGTAATAAAAAATAATATAACGTGAGCACTATACACTTCATATTCTGTGTTGTAATTGAAATAGATATATTTGAAAATGTAGAAAAACACCCAAAAAAAATTAATAAATTTGAATTGGTATTCTATTTTTTAACAGTGCAATTAATCGTGATTAATTTTTTTAATCGTGATTAATTTTTTAGAGTTAATCACATGAGTTAACTGCAATTAATCAACAGCTCTAGTTTCTATTGCACACAGTTCCTGGGGTAATCCTTATGCATGTTTGCATTTCTTCAATAAGCTGCTAACATTGTTTGGCCTCATCCAACGTAGCACATTTGAAATACGGAGACATGATCTATATTCCCAGCTTCAGATACAAAATGATACATGCATACAAATTGGATAAACACATTCAATAAATCATAACCTTTCCAATGATACCTTACATGAGCCATCTTGCATGAACTATATATCTTAGTCATACCATATTCATATCATAACCATATTTCCATGAAGAATATGAGGTGTAATGTCACAACCAGATCCAAAGAACCAATTGGGGAAAATGATCCAAGAATTCTCTGCAAGTCATGCCCCATCCCACTGACAGAAAGGCTAAGAAGCATTCTGGCACTCACACAGTGCAAATTAGGTTCACCAGTAGCACATGCTTCACCTGGCGAAGGTGAGCTTAAAAAGGTGAAACTTCCCACAGAGAGTGGAGAAGTTTGCCTAGGATGAGAGGCTGCTAGGGAGTGTTAGTGAGCTCCAGTAGCAAGGGGAACCCAGCCTGAGGCAGTGGCTAGCCTTTCCTCTCTCCTCCACCCTTGTTTGGGGATAGATTGATTCTACAAGTGTGATATGGAAAAGGGGCCCTGCAGGATTACTCCAAGACAGCAACTCCTGATAGGATGTGGGGAGCATCGCCAGGGGCTAGAGGTAATTGGACTCAGAAAGGACCCCAGGAGTGAGCTGAACTCCCACCAAGAAGAGAGAGATTGCCCAGGAGTGGGGGCTCCTGCATGGGATCCAGGGGCAAGAGACTAAAAGAGACAATGGTCCAGCCAAGGCTGATGGTTGGCTGACTACTGGGGGGAAACATTTGTGGTGGCAGCAACATGCAGAACCTTGAAATATTTTTTAAACTGAAATTTCAGGAACACACAAATCATGCAAAACAAATTGGTGTAAAAGTTCATGAAGAAATGTTGACCTGTGTTTGCCAACACTAATTTTGGAGTTGCCACCCAGATATGCAGCTTTCTTAATTTTACTTCCCACCACCTCCACCTGGTCAAATGAATACTATCAAGTAAACTAAATCTATTAATCAAATAAACTATTCTGGAATAGCATCAATAATTCTGTCAGAGTGCGGAACTTATCTAACTGTGTTTTGTACAGTGGCATGTAACACATGGGTGGCATTTTAAAAGGGTGAATGACATCCCAGTCCAGTGGGGTTATGAAGGGCTTTACACATCAGTTAAGCCTAGTTCATGACTAGGACTCCTAGGTGCTATGGTAATACAAATAACAATAAATAATAATAATAATAAGCCCCACTTGAACCCTTACAAGTTGAGTTAACAAGGACTCAGCATTCAGCACCTTGCAAGGGCCCTCTGCATCAGGGTTAACTTCACTCTGGAAGAGAGATTCTTAGCCTAGTGCAGTGATCCCCAAACTTTTTACCTCGTGCCCTCCCTTACCCCTGACATCCCCCACCCCTATAGCCGGGACCAAGAGCAGGGCCGTGGCTCCAGGAAGGGGAGGATGCTGATAGAGGTAAGAGAGCAGAGGCTGGAGCAGAGCCAGGGCTAGGAGTGGCACCTCGGCCGGGGGCCAAGGCCAGCAGCTGGGGCCCTGGGCACAGAACTGGATGGTGCTCCCTCCCTCCCCCCTGTGGGGACTGGCCCGGGCCCCAGCCATGCCCCCTCAAATGTTCCTCTGAACCCCATAGGGGAGCACACCCCACAGGTTAGGGACCTCTGGCCTAGTGTCTACCATGGATGCAAGGAGTCACAAGGCCTCTCCCACATATATGGAGCAGCTGTTGAGCAGCTCCATTGAGGTTACTTCCATCCCATGGATTTGCCTCTAAAATATTAGTGGTAATTAAAATTTGTTTTTATACTTTTGGGAGCATAGTTATTTCACAGAACTGTGACAGACCTGTATTGTTTGGGAAACAGTAGGTGGTGAAGTTTTTCCAAAAAGCAGTACACATTATAATAAGCCATACCGGAGTCAGTGTATAGTTATGCTAGCCAGTTTGGACTTCTTTTCATGAAACAGGCCATTTGTGGGATGCATGACATCTTCTAAAACACCAGAATACTTCCTACTGCTCAGTGCACAGGTCTGCACTGGCTGCACTTCATTAAGTCCTTGCCAGCATGGTTTTCTGTGTGCGCACAGTTGTCTAAATGGAGAAGAGGGAAATTATAGGGGAGAGGCAATCAAATCTATAAAAAAAAAAAGTGAAAACTTTTCTCCCTGTTTATAGCACCACCGCCTTCATAAAATCCCAGGTACAGAATGGCTGTCTAACAATCTGTTGGTTTTTAAATAAGCAGGCAGAGTTAAAGGAAGTGCTTTTTTAACTGCTGCCACAAAAATTGTTGACAGCTAAGTGACACTGGAAATCCATCAGGAGGGAGGTCACTGCAGAGCCTGTCAGTTTAACTCTTTATCAGAACTTGTTTAATGGGACTTTATGTTCAGCAATGCGAACTTTGAAATACCCAAGTTCAAATTTCACCTTCAGACTTCCCATCTGCTCTTATTTCATCCTCAAACTTTCCATCTGCCTCATCTAGGCCTTCCTAATGTGATGCCCAGTCAGACTGTATGGTTTTCCCAGGTGCTTCTGTCTTGGAAATTTTATGGGGTATAAGAAACAATAAAAATGTATGTTATACATGTTACCCGTATTAATTAATTCCACTGCACAACAATGTTTCTTAAATGATATTGTCCAGAAAGGCTGTTAAAATCTACTGTAGACAAATATGGCAATATTTTATTGCTCTTTAATGCCAGATGGGTTAGGAGTTCAGACAGACATTTGCGCTAATGCATTTTGCATTTAGGCATTGTTCTGGGAAAAGTCAAAGCTTAGTGACAAAGTTAAAAATAATATACTACTTTGTCAGCTAGGAGCAAATACAAGGCAGAGATTATGTATTTCTCTACTAACTGGAATTGGGAAGGGGTGTGGGGAGGCATATACTATCACGCTATTTCACAAATCTAAAGTGAAAACTTTTGTATGGTGGCCTCCACTTAGTCCCTGTTGATAATGTATATATACAGTTCACCAAATTTTGACATATTTGGCAGGATCTGAGCAAAGAAACCTCCATATGTGGAACAGCCAGAATCACAATGAGCTGGGTAAAAAGCACAACAGCAGCTAAACGTTACTCCTGGCTGTAGCAGAGACAGAAAGTGAAATAAGCGGCACACGGCCATATGCTGTAGTAAGTATAACAATTAGCGTATTAAGGAAATATTCAGCCTTTGTGGATATTCCTACTGCTCTTTGCATCAGGTGGCTGATCACAAAGTTAACAGAGACCATCAGAGCCCTACATAAGTAATGGGCTACTGACAGGAAACTGTATTGGATAATGGTTTTTATTATTATTTTTTAACAAGGGCAGATAACTGAAGACTTTATGCCAAATGAGTGAACTCTTTGGTATCCTTTTCACTGATGGGCAGAAGACATAGGAAAGAAGTGTAGATTTAGGTCTTAGTTGGGCCTTTGTCCTGCAGAAAAATGTGGAAAAGAAGGGGCCTTGCTTAGATTTAGGTTCCCCTCAAAGAGAGGGGTTCTATGTGTATGGCGAAAAGAGTGAGGATTCATCGGTGTTCAGCCATTCCCCTCAGAGAATTGTTTCATTTCAGTTTTCTCCAGATATGACTATTGTAACTGAAATCTTCCAGTACAAGTTTTATAGGCAAACCTAGATCCACTCAGTCACAGAGGATTTGTGAGGTCCTAGCAGGAATGAAGAGGAATACTCATTTAGATTGACCCTCCATTTCCCTGTTCCCCTTAGTCCGCTCTTGGCCTCAGATTAACTTCTAATGGAGATGGGCATTTGGTAAATTGATTCTAATGAGCACAGCTGAATTAACAATGCAGAAAAAGATCCACAAGTATTTGTGCAAATTTGATTTGATGATATGCACTTTATTGTTTTCTGGTAAGCACTAGGCTAGGTAAGACTTTGTTCGTAAGGAGTACTCTGGGGGAGCTTGTATTCCCATGAACACACATGTTCACATGTATTTGCACTTGGGATCTTCCCCGCTGGGAAGTTTTGTGTATGGAGGATTTTTAATATTTTAGATATTTTTGGCTGTTTTGGATCTTCATACAATTTAATTATAATTGTTTATTTCATAAAATGTAACTGAGCCACCCAGCTGTGCACGTGCCTAAACTGCATTATCTTATTGCTGTAACCCTCATCTTTCCTCACCGCTATCCCTTCCTACTGTTTCTTACCCCTCACACTCATTGTGTCACCATTAAATTAGAATGTGAGCTCTTCAGGGCAGAGATGGTGTCTCTTTATCGTGCAAGAAATCCATGTGCCGCAGACAACTGAACCACTTACACACAGACACATAAGAACTCCTGCCCTTCCTGCATTGCAAAAATCTAGGCTATTGACACTTGAGATAATAGAGAACTACTTGAGGTATAACTATAGGATTCTTTAGGCACTGTGTGGGCCAGCCAGTGGGCAGCAACATCATTTCAGGACTACATAAAGCCAGTACATTATAAAAGTTAGCTAGGCTTTGGGTGCTGAAAATAATAATAAATAATAATAACATATGTAGTTCATCTGCTGAGACACACAAGAATTGTATCATTGTAAAAGTGGGCATTTACAATAGAGATGTGATTCAAGAAAACGTTTGTAAGCAAAACCAGCAAGTTCAGTCTCCTGTTACACGTGGATTCATGTTATTTGATTATCATAAGTGCTCACACAGCTGCTAGGTATTTGTAATGATAATAGTGAGCCATGCTAGTTTCAAAATTTTAGCACATATGATTGTTTGTCCAGTAATTTTTACCAATAGTGTGATGTTCACTCTTCATTATTCATCATTCTCCTGGTTTAAAAAGTCTCTATCATCCATTCAGGAAAGAGAGACAATACCATGTGACTTACATGACTAATTTCACACTATGAATAACTAATAGATGAAATGACCAGTTTGCAGCTAACCTATAGACTGAAATTTGCTTGCATTAACTATTCAATGAATATTTATGAGCAACAAATATATTCATGAACAGAAAAAAAGACTAAATTTACTATTAATATTTGCAATGAATAATTCTGCTTTGCTACTGGGGACATCTTGCTCAGGTCCAATCATTATCAGTTATTTTGGATTCCTGTAGACTAAATAATTATTTCAACGCAAATTAGGAAAACAATTTCAGATCAGGTGGTTCCTATAAATCCTCAGTTTTTTTATATGCTATTTGCAGATAATTTATTATTATTTGCTTGTGAATAAGCATAACTGATGAGTTAAATGGAAATAGGCCACAGTCTTGGTCTATTGCCATTTAGCTCATTGTTTATTAATAGTTCATCTATGATGGTGGCAGGAGGACTCTGGGGATTAGCAATGGGTTATGGAGCCTTTCACTTCTGACTGGTTTGGATACATCCCAGGTGAATAGTAGCCAAACATTGCTGCCATCTGTGGCTGATCATTGAGCTACAGTATCTGAAATGAATTTGTGGGCATCTTTAAACATAGGAGTCTCCCACATTGCAATTATATATATTGCCAACTTGTCTCAAGCGTGCTGTGAAATTACTCCCAAAGGTGGTGAAAATCATACCACCTTAGGTGTTCATTTTAAAAATCAGCTGGACAAAGCACTAGAAAATACATTGTCGGGAATAATCCTGACCTAATAGATCTAATGTCTGTGATTCTACTCCTGATTATTAGCAGGTGCATTTTCATTCTAAAGCATGGTTTGATAGTACTTCTTTATCTGAAGCTGCATATCCATATCTGTGCTGGCAATACAGGGTTTGATGATTTTTATGTTTAAACAAGAAAAAATTAGATATCCCTTTAAGTCTATGCAGCTTTAGTACTTTTTGCCATCTATGAATGGCATAAGAAATCCACTGTGTGGACATATTTAAATCATTGCAAGAAGGAGGAAAAAGTAAGTTTGCGATTGGTTTACATACAAACTTGCATCTAAAAAGCTAAACTGGTTTTCACTCACTCCTTTTGTTCTTTCAGTGAAGGTTTGTGTGGAGACAAGGCCTGAGTCTCCCACAAAGAAACAATACTTCTAAAAGTAAGAAGTGTTACACTGGGTTACTGGGCCAGGTTGTATGGTCACCAGTCTGTTGCAAGTGGACTCAATCACTGAGTCCCAACTGGGTTTAGGTAGAATTTAGTCACTGTTCCTAGCTCTGGAACTATAGAGCATACTCCCAGGCTCAGATCTCTTGTCTGACATCCTTCTTTGGGCACTGCCATTCAGCCACATTAAACTCCAAATCAGTGTCTGAGACCTTCCAAGCTCCACACACACACACACACACACACACACACACAATTTGCTTACACACACTCTCCCAGAGTTCCACTTAAGCTGTGGTCACTCTGGGTTTCTAGTTTAACACCATTGGGGACAATGTGACAGGTAAGCAAAGGAATTTCTTAACGACAGAAACTTTACCCTCAAAGCATGTGAGAGTTACAGATCTTTGAAAACAAAAGACAAGTCCTGAGACACACCCTTTCTTGCTCTCATCTCACCCCTTCTTGTGGGGTATGCCAGCATTTCAGGCTGGGCAGATTCCCTCTTGCTCTCAACCTCCTGCAAGTTTTCCTTTCATGTGGTGGTGGTGGTGGTTGTCTACCTGGACAGAGCAGCTCCTTGCTCTGTCTCTCTGACATGTGCTCCACTGGGAAGCTCTAGCCCTCCTCCAGTCATGCATGTTCCTCTTCAATATGCCACCTGTGTAAAAGACCATTGTTCCATAGGTATGTGTCAGGAGTTGAGAGACAATCAAAGTCAATGGCCCTAGACTGTAGTCTTCATGGATTCTCAGTGATAGACTTTCAATGAGGTTTCAAGCACCTTTCCTTGACAGGGCAGCTGTCTGGAATACAAAGCAGTAAGCTTCCGGCAGACAAGTTTAGATGTGTTCAGCATACAATACAAAATACAGTTCATAATTTGATACAGATATATCCCACCCTGCCACAAGAAATGTAAGTAGTAGGCCATTACACACAGAGGGCCAACTCCAGATGAGAATTTGCCCTAACATGTCAGACTCACAATATCTTCACCACTTTGTTGCAACTGTAGAACAGCTTTTCTTGAGGAGTCAGTAGCTCTTCTCGTAACTGGGCAAGTTTGACTCAATCCCTGCTTAGTAGTAACCTCAGCTTTACAAATGTATAGTGTGAATGTTACTGCTACTCCTCATTCAGACTCTGTTCACCCAGTCATGAAGGAGGACAGGAACATGGAGTTGAAGAAGTCTCTGGCATTTTACCATTTCTGATGTCATAGTTGAATGCTCTGGCTTTCTTAGAACAGAAGAAACTTTGAGTGTGGGATTGTGTGATGGGGTACACAAACTGACACTGGAGCTCTAGATCATACAGCCCTGCTTTGCAATTGCTGCACCTGCACAGCCTGTACAAGCTGGAGCTGGCATTGAAAAAGGGAAGCAGAACTGCTTGGAGGAGGCAGGCAGAGAAAGGAAGCAGACCTCTGCTCTGAGCTCTGGGATTACCCAGGAGCTCTCATTGCCTGAGACCTGGCAACACAGCTAAAGCCTGCAAAGGAGAGACTGTTTACTGATTGTGAAGGTCAGAAACTTTATCTGAAGTTCTTTAATTTACCGCTGTGAAAAAGGGGACTTAGGTAGGAAGTGATCCAGGGAGGCAGCTGTTTAGCACTCCCAAGTGCAGAATTAAGCTGCCCATTAATGGGCCCTGGATCAGAGCCCTGTGGAGCTGGTGGGCCTGGGCTCCCCACCAACTCCAAAAGACAAGACAACAATAGGAGCCATTACCTCGGTGGAGAATCCAACTTGAAAAGACCCCAAATGTTCAAGAGCCCAGACCCCAAATCCCCAAACTAAGGTGAAAGCCCTGAAGTGCATGCAGATGATGAAAGACTTCTTCTTGATTTGACATTCTTTTGGTATACCCCAAAAGGGGTGGACTGGAACGTGTAACCTGGCCAGAGATGCTGAGCCACAAAAAAAGGGACAGACCCCACAAGACAGAACTAGAACTGAAAAGGGAGGCTGTCTAGAAGCAAGACAACCTGCCACACCCTTTCCTGACCACTAGGCACCACTGGTGGTGAGCAATCCCCTTTACAGATTGGCAAAAGTAGTATTCTCCCTTTCCCTTTAATAATTGATCATCCTCTGCTTCTTTGCAATTTTCCATCTGTTGTTGCTGGAGAACAGCTCTCTTTTCACTTGACCCATGAAAATCTCATCCCTAAAGCTCTGTTCCACACAGTGCACATGTCTCTCTCCTTTCCTGTCTCCCAGCAAAACAAACAAAATGAAAAGCTATCTCTTTTGAAAAGAAGTCTGGCTTTCTCAGTGTGTAGGAAGGCAAATTATAGTTATAGTTGCATGCTATACAGTCTCAAATTTCACACAGGAAATCAAAATCTTGGAGAGCACACTCATAGCAACATTGTCCAAAATAGTCATTTGGTAACTTCTCGTCATTTAGGTTTCCATTTGGGAGGCCTAAGATGGCAAAAGGAATTTGTAAATTCAGCTACCCAGAAAAAAGGAAAGAAGAAAGCTACAGAATTTGACCCACACGCTGTATAGAAAGGAAGCAAAATCTATTTGAAGACATCCCAAATCCTTGTTTGTCCCACCCCCTTTATACCCTGCAGAAGCCACTCTGACACAAGTCTCACAGGTGACAGGCCCTTGTAGATGAACTCTAAAGTCTGTGAGCAGGTGACCTTAACTAACCATTATTTTAAACTATTTGTCAGAGGTGCCTAGACTCAGGGCCGGTGCAACCATCAGGCAAACTAGGCAGCCGCCTAGGGCGCCAAGATTTGAGGGCGCCAAAAAGTGGTGCCCAAAATGTCTGGGATGCTCACCCGGTGCTGCGGCTTTGATCAGCTCCAGCTGGCCAGGAAGTGATGTCATTCCTCCTCCAGCCGCCGGGGCTGCTGTGCTGCTCCGGCTCTTCCCCAGGTCCCCCGCCCCTGCTCAGCCCCACCCCGCCTCCACTCCCCCGAGCTCTGCAGCAGGGCCGGGCCTGCCCTCACAGGTGGGGGGAAGTGCAGAGACCCGGCCCCAGCCGCGCCGCCGGTGAGTGCTGGGGGGTGGTTCCCCCCTGCCCTCAAAGCCAGCCCCGCCCCCGCAGAGGCCTGCCCCCCCCACGGAAGCCTGGGGCACCCCTGCCCCCCCGAGGACCCTTCCCCCGAAGAGGCCTGGGGCACCATGTCCCCCCATGGGGGGCGGCGTAGGGCCCCAGAATATCTAGGGACAGCCCCGGTACCCACCACCCTGTCTCCAGCCAGCCCCTGCTGCACCCCCTGCCCGCCTCCAGCCAGCCCCACACACCCCGTCTCCAGCCAGCCCCTGCTGCACCCCCTGCCCCGTATCCAGCCAATCCCACACCCTCTGCCCTGCCTCCAGCCAGCCCCGCACCCCCTGTCTCCAGCCAACCCCTGCTGTACCCCCTGCCCTGCCTGCAGCCAGCCCCGCACCCCCTGCCCTGCCTCCAGCCCCACACCTCCCGTCCGCAGCCAGCCCCGCACCCCCTTGTCTCCAGCCAACCCCTGCCGCACCCACCTGCCTGAAGCCAGCCAGCCCCACACCCTTTCAGGTTATTCATTTATTTTCATTAAATATGTAGACTAAATAATGAAAATAATAAATTTTCAAGCCGAACATGTATTAATTCTAATGAACAATGCCATATTATGCAGTATTCATTTTTGAAAGTTTATAATCAATGCTCTGGGAGGATGGGTGGGGGTGGGGGCGGGGGGCGCAAGGTGGAAGTTTTGCCTAGGGCGCAAAGTATCCTTGCACCGGCCCTGCCTAGACTGTTCACATACATTTCCCATATTTTCTTATAAACCTAAAGAAATTCTAAGAAAAGCTAACACTTTTCAATATTAACATTCCCAAGTAAATCCCTGTGTAGCTTTTCTTGCTACTGAGTTCTACTTACATCTCTGGGTAATGTGTTAGGTTTAGCAAACACCTTGTTCGCAAATGTCAGATCACCATATTAGGTCATGAGGTTCAAAACAAATTCAGCAGGCCATGAATCAGTTGTGATTAGCATATATTGTATTTTTAGTTCAGAACAAAGGTTGTTTTGGTATCAAACATCTCCTCACGAGTTTCAAAAAATAACACTGGCTCTGGGTTTTAAAGGTGAGCTGAAAAACAAAACAAAAAACACTGTATACTGTACTGTTCTTGCATGACAGATAAAAATGGTCTTTCCAAGGATTTGGGTATGTGAAGGGGAGTTGTCATTTAACAAAATTATTTATTTTTTACATAGAAATAAAAGTCCCTGACTTCCCTGTTTTTGCTGAAAGATTTTTCCAGAAAGAACATCTTGAAAATCTTTCAAGGACCTGAACACTTTCAGATTACCAAGGAATCTACATCCCCTTCCAACTCATCAAGCGTTGGTAGATCTGTATCTTGGGCTTCAACTTGGGATGAATTGCATCAATTCTGGGAGTGACACCAGGGATGAATTTGTCTTCTAATGTTCTGTTCCGGATGCATGAGGAAAGGTGTATTTTTGCTTGGACGTTGTGAATGTATCTTCCATGTACAGATCATAGTTACATTACAAGTATGGGCATAAGCTTTTGTGGGCTAAAACCCATTTCATCAGATGCATGCAGTGGAAAATACAGTAGGCATGAAGTTGATGGATTTCCACTTCATACGGCTAAATTCAGTGCCTTGCATGGTGACAGGTTTCAGAGTGGTAGCCTTGTTAGTCTGTATCAGCAAAAAGAACGAGGAGTACCTTTTCTACTGCATGCTTCTGATGAAGTGGGTTTTAGCCCATGAAAGCTAATGCCCAAATAAATGTGTTAGTCTCTAAGGTGCCACAAGGACTCCTCATTCTTTTTGCTGATACAGACTAACACAACTACCACTCTGAAACCTATTACAAATATGGTTGTTCATTCTTGTTTCATTAGAAATAATAATTGTTCAGTTATATTGCAAGTAAAGACTATGATACAGAGATAGGTTGCACAAATGCACACCTCACTAACCAGAGGACATGAGGACACCCTCCATGGGAAAGGGGAGATCTTGACTAGAAGCAGCTGAATCATAGATTATTAGGGTTGGAAGGGACCTCAAGAGACCATCTAGTTCAACCCCCTGCTCAAAGCAATCCCCAAATTGCCCCCTCAAGGATTGAACTCACAACTCTGGGTTTAAGCAGGCCAATGCTCAAACCACTAAGCTATCCCTCCCCTCCCTAGGGCTTGACCCACCCTCACTGCCATTGCCATTGGGTATAGTGCACGGTGTGTGGCCCTGTGACTGGCTCCCCTCTGGTGAGGATGCGGGGGAGTGGATACAATTTGCTTCCCAGGAGGGTAGCTACTTCAGGCTCCCCACTTCAGCCTCACCCATATCTCCTCAGCTTGTTGCTGGATCTCTGGTGATGCTGAGGACACATGACCACCAGTGCTGGGGTCTGGAAAGGATTTTCCCCCCATATGGCAAAACTGGCAAACTGCTGTTTGCGTTTTTTCACTTTCTACTCATTATCCAGGTGGTCGACTTTTGGGGAGTTTAAATTACAAGTGTCACAGGGCTGGGCTGTATGGGATGGGGGCTGGTGTATGGGATGGGGGCTGCCCAGCAGCTGGATTCTGTGGGGAGGGGGGTAGTGTCTGAGGGGTGCCCTGCAGCTGCGCTCTGTGGGGAAGGGGGCTGGTGTCTGAGGGGTGCCCTGTGGCTGGGCTCTGTGGGGAGGGGGAGTTGGTGTGTGAGGGATTCCCCATGCTGGGCTCTGTGGACGGGGCGGCTGATATCTGGGCTAGGGGGTGCCCTGTGTCTCAGCTCTGGGGGGGAAGGGGGTGTGGGTGTCTGGGCTGCGGGGTGCCCCACAGCTGGACTCTGGGGGTATGGGAGTGCAGGTATCTGGGCTGTGGGGGGCCCACACAAACTCCTTCAGCACCCCCCAACTGGAACTGGGGTGTAGGAGTTTCTTCAACTTGCTACTCCCGGGGGAATATTTTTTGCTGTAGTCTGTATTGTTGACATACTTGCTGACAGGTATTTTGAAAGAAATTGCCAAAATAATTGAACCTGGAGTAATTATACTATGCTATTTTGACAAATAAAATATGCATAATTTTAAAATATTGTGTGCAGATTTTTAAAGTTTTTGGTGCAGAATTTTTTATTTTTTTATGCAGAATTCCCCCAAGAGTATGTATATGCTACATTATAGATCACTATTAATTGAGAGTTGAATTCATACTAGTGCAAGTGGCCTATACAAGGCAGCTTTGAAACACTTACAAGGAGCTCTGTTCTGAAAAGTGACCTTAAAGATAGCTTTATGGATATCTGGAATGTGCCTCTGTAATTTATATATCAAATGTACTCAGTTTTCAATCTATCTTTCTTGCACATTATCACCAGTAATAAAGATTCTGCAAGCCAAACTGGACCATCACTGACATCTGTGCAAACAATTGCCAGCACTGGGCTTGCAAAGGTGTAACTAACTGGACTTAGTGAGCAGCTATGATGATGAGCACAGAATGAGTAGCATCCATGTCAACCTTTCTTAGCTGTGCTTGCCCTGCAGGTTAACAGCAAGGAGAAAAAAATTACAAACTTACTTTTGGCACTAAAATGCTCTGATAGACTCTAATTATACTCCTGATTGCAGATCTGTAGCATCAATAAGGTTTCATTTTTACAGCTATTTTCGCTGTGCAAATGCTTAAGTGTGTGCAGGGCCTGACTCGGGCTCTCTGCATTTGGGTGAAAAGAGTAGTGCACCCTATAAAATACTTCAGTCAAAGTATCATGAGTCCTAGAACAAGACATCATATGCAACAGAATGGGGAAGAGGGAATAATATTTTTTAAATTAAGGTCTTCCCCTGGAGCATGGGAGCATGGTCAATGGCTTGGAAGCTCCCGGAAATTGAATAGCATCTGTGGAATGAAATGCTGTGTTAGCATCACTTTAAAAGGTCCTTTACACTACTTTACCAGTACATTTTCAATCGCTTTATGGCTCCTTTACACCACCAGAGGAGACATAGTGTAAGTGAGAATTCAGGCCCTAAACCTCTTTTCCCCACTATTTCTTCAGCTTTGTGTGGGTTTCTTCAGTACAGAAAGTATATGCTGTTTTAATTTAATGTGTCCTTAAAAGACTTAAAACAGGACTTCTGCGGATCACTGATTCCAAGAATTGGTCTGTAACACTATAAAATAGCATTATTTATGTTCAAATACTGTTAAAAACACAAAGATTTGCAAGTGAATTTGAATTATCATAAAGAATGATTGGGCCATAGCCAGAACTTGCAAGAAATGAAAGAAGCTATATAAATGAAAGAGAAAAGAATCTGCCTACATTTTCTCATGACTTTCCTGATTACTCAGCATTATCTGTCAGAATATTGCATCATGGCCAGACTTATGCTCCTATGGAAGGCGGACAGGGTGAAATTCACCCATGCACAGAGAGTTAGCATATGGCCTACTCACCACTAAGTCCTCGGGGTTTAAATGGGACTTGCACACATTGTGCCTAGTGAACAATAGTGAATGTCACACAGGATGCTGCCAGCTTTGTTTAAATCTTTCTTGTTCCAAAACTATTCGAGAAACAAGCAATTATTTCCAAAATTATGTGCTAAGAGATCAATTTTTATATTTCAAACTATCAGGGCAAACAGTTAGCAGAGGCGTGGTTGTTATGAAGTGTTTCATTCTAGTTCTAATAGTCTTGTTAAGCTTTTGTCTTGAATTTAAACATATTGAGTCGTAAATAATAGCATCTGTGGAATGAAATGCTGTGTTAGCATCACTTTAAAAGGAAAATACCATATTTGCCTTCATGTAAAAATGGCTGTTAGTAAAAATCTCTTTTGTTTCCCTCATTCATGCTCTTCTGGGCTTCTCTAACAGAACCCTCTGTTATAATGACACATAGAGTAACTAGTCTGTAATGCCAATGGAGGCTGTAATGCCAAAGAAGAAAGCTACCAAAGCAGGCCGGTAATGTTAGTAGTTTGCTGCAGCTGAGTGGCAAAAATGTTGATTGTTTTGCATTTCCTTCCCAGAGTAATCACTCTATAAAGTAGCTTCCTTCATGTGGCACAGAGCTCTGTGAGGGTGATTTTTAAAATTACCAGTTGCTCTTGGAATTAAATCATCATGGATTTGGGATGCAGTGTTTTACAAATCCTTCAGCTTTCTCTGAAAAAAATGCTAATGCGTCTCTGGTTTTATTCTTCTAGTAGGCTAAAACATCTGATAGGGCCAATGTATAAAATGGTTGATAACTATCAAAAGAAGGTAAATGTCTGAAATTAGAGATAAATTGCACATGTACTCTTACTTCTGCCATTGAAATAGGGACTGCTCCTGTGAGTAAGGTGGAGGGGGGATTTGGTCCATATTTGTATAGTTTATCCTGCTTGAAAGATCTGATTTTCAGCACTGTGCTAAGTGCTCATGATTTATTTTGGTGTGTTTTTTTTAATGCAGCATAGGAGTTTTGCTGTGTGAAATGAACACAAGTCTAAATATTGTCCCAAAGCTCATATGGAGGGGTCTCGGTGATGACATTTTTTGAAATAAATGAATCTCTTTTTTTTTTCCCTTAGGTGACTATAGTTTGTTGGCCAGATCCTGTGCCATTGCAAATCTACCAGAGCTTTAAACCTGCATTACACATGTGAAGCACAGCAAAGCAGCTTTACTGGCACTGAGATCAGGCTCAATACTTTTAAGGAGATTAAGTTCTTTGTAGATTCTTAACCATCTCTTATGGAGGCAAGTGCCCACTGAAGTCCCATTTCATTCTTGTATATATCTTCGGGAATAATTCAAGTATCAGAGGGGTAGCCGTGTTAGTCTGGATCTGTAAAAGCAGCAAAGAGTCTTGTGGCACCTTATAGACTAACAGACGTTTGGGAGCATGAGCTTTCGTGGGTGAATACCCACTTCGTCGGATGCATCCGACGAAGTGGGTATTCACCCACGAAAGCTCATGCTCCCAAACGTCTGTTAGTCTATAGGGAATAATTCAGTGTATTCATACTATATATCTGACCTTTTCATAGGGATAAAGTCACTTGGCTTTAAGCACTCTGCTTCACTAGGCACTGAAAAAGATACAGCTATCATTGCACTCTTTGTTGCATGAATGTTATTACAGAAATTAAAAGCATATAACATTTGTTCCTACTGGAACAAAAACTAGGTAAAGAATTTAAAATTACCCCCAAATGTAAACCCCGAGGTCTATATAGTATCCTGACTAACTCATTTTCCACAAGCATGTGCTCAATGTCTTTTTCTCTTAAAAATCTGGAAAAACAACTAGATCTAATGATCTATATAGGGACTTCAGTCATAGGCATACTGTTGGAAGAGGAAAACTCTATTGGTAGTGGCTTGGGTCCTCTTGTGCGAGAAAATATTTCTTGTTGACTTGTATCAAAAGCAATCTGTTTTTGTCTTTTTCCTGCAAGCCACCCTTGCTGTCCCCTTTGCAAACTAATATGAAATTTCACAAGACCACACACTTGTCTTTTCCATGTTTTTTTTTTCCTCTCTTCAGTTTTTCAGAAGTCCTCCAAAGGGAGAGGAACCTTGGAGAATTATTTCTTTCCAGAATGGCATCTGAAGTAGAATTCCACTGTTTAAATGCTCTTTTGCTCTGGCCACTTTCCATAAGTTCCATCTTCACATTAGAAGTTTATCATCCTGCTTAAGCTGGAACTGTGTCCAGCTGGGGAGCTGCCATTCACTTCATATTCATCTTACTAAATATTCAGAGAATGAATTTAAACAGCTAAAAACGTGTGGCTCATAATACACAGCTTGAATTTATGGTAACACTATCTGAATGTTAATAAGGAATTTGCAAGCTATAAAGATGATTATCTTTGTCCTTAAAGATTTATGTCCTTGCCCAGGCCATCTCCATATTAGTGATGATAGGCTAGGCAATCATTTTCTTTAGAGTTGCCAACATTTTTCCTATTCTCTTCTTTTACAAGAAAATGCATAGAGCATGAAGAGAACCTGAAGTGAAAAGAGTGATTGTGATCACTATTATTTTGTCCATGGAAAACATAATTTTCAGGAAAGAAAGGTTTAAACCCCCATATGACAATGTAATCTTGACTAGGTTAGGCATGATTTCTTTAGAAAGACCTTAATAATTTTCTGAAGCCTTCTCAATCCACTGCTAACTTCACACACTCAGCAGCTGACCTTCCAGTGATCTGCTGCACACCATCTATCCTTCTCCTCACTGATCATCACCTGCTATGATGATCCACCAATATTCCTTTCCTAATAACTTTCTCAAGTTCATTTCCATCTCTACACCTGATGTGGCCAAATATATAAATTTGTCTCTGTTGCTTTCTGAGAGCAGAGTCTGCTTCTCTCCAATAATATTTCTAATATAAGAGTTCATCATCTTTTCCATCCAGGAGATACAGAAGAGTCTTCACCAGGACCACAGAAGCTTCAGTTTTCTTCCTGTCAGCAGCATTAGTTTCCCAGGATTCACATCCATAAGTCGCTATTGAAAAAATTAATTTTTTTGCCAGTCGAACCTTCATACATTTCAAGATGCCATGGTTTTTCCACATTTTTGTAAAGGAGACCAGGGCTGAGCAAGCCTTCCCTAGTCTTCTTCCAATTTCTTTGGAGCAGCCTCCTTGGCTGGATATGTATTATCCCAGATAATTAAATTAGTCTACTACTGCTGCTACAGATTGACTGTTAATCATGATCTTGCATCCTGTTGTTATTGATTGTGTCAACATTAATGCATTTAGTTTTCTCCATATTTAGGAATAGTCCATATTCCTTACTAGCAGATTTTACAGATTTCAATATTCATTTTATAGATTCGATGGTTGCAGCAAAAAGCATCAGATCATCGGCATATCTGAGGTTGGTTAAGAAATGTGACCAAAGGAAATCCCACCTCCTTCCACTTTATCATAACCTTCTGAAAAGATCTTACAAGTATCTTAGGGTATGGCTACACTTGAGAGTTGCAGCGCTGGTGGAGGCTTTCCAGCGCTGCAGTTAGTAACTGTCCACACCTGCAGGGCACATCCAGCGCTGCAACTCCCTGGCTGCAGCGCTGGCTGTACACCTGGGTCTGCTTGGGGTATAACGATTGCAGGGCTGGTGCTGCAGTGCTGCTCGTAAAGTGTGGCCACACACCAGCGCTGTTATTGGCCTCCAGGGTATTAGGAGATATCCCAGAATGCTTTTAACTAAATTACTCTCTTTGTTTTGTTATGATGCCTCTCTTTGTTTTGTTGTGAACTCGGGGCTCCGGGAGCTGCTTATCTAAAAAACAAACACAGCTCCTGTTTGCTGTGATCAATCTGTAACTGACTGTGAACAATCAATTGAGATAACCCACTACCTTGCTGTGAATGAGTCAGGCAGGCAGGGGGATGAGTGTTTGCTTGAGGAGAGAAACAGCGGGGGCGGGGCGGAGAAAGGGAGTCCATTAGAGCAGCTGCTTATCTGGTCTGCAGGCTGTTTGCAGTTAAGAGTAAGGGGTCGGGGAAATTTTCAGATTTTGCGAGGCAGGGAACTGATACACAGTGTCG
This sequence comes from Mauremys mutica, assembly GCF_020497125.1. Classification (NCBI taxonomy): domain Eukaryota; kingdom Metazoa; phylum Chordata; order Testudines; family Geoemydidae; genus Mauremys; species Mauremys mutica. Next base: position 323,403,352 of record NC_059072.1, read on the forward strand.
GCTCCAAAAATCCACTCTCTCTCTCTTCCCTGCTCCCTGTCACACTCCACCCCACCCCCCTCTTTTGAAAAGCACGTTGCTGCCACTTGAACGCTGGGATAGCTGCCCATAATGCATCACTCCCAACAGCGCTGTAAATGCTGCAAATGTGGCCACACTGCAGTGCTTTCCCTACACAGCTGTACGAAGACAGCTGTAACTCCCAGCGCTGCACACCTGCAAGTGTAGCCATACCCTTATTTTCATTGCTTACAAACTGTTTAAAAAAAAACTAAGAAAGTACAGATCTTACTTTAGTGATATGTACATTTTCACCTGACTTCCCCAAATTGTCTGCAGTTATGTGTGATCACATACATTTCTGTGTGAAAATGAGCATTCATGCACAAAAGTCAGAAACTTGTTCATGCAAATGTTTGCATAGCTAGTTGTGCAACCACATTTTTAGAGACTATTGAGATTTTGGTCCTTTTGGAGCCATCACTTCATTCCCAATACCTGTGTTGGTGGTTTGTTAAACTTTTACTGCATTATGTAAGGTACTCAATTAAGAAGAAATACTGAGGAAACTTAATTCAAAACTTTATTCAAAAATGTCATTTTTGTTTATTTTAACTGGGATACTCTATTCAGCATACTGTCATGTGCTAATTACTCATTCTGAATGTTTGAAGTTAGTTAGAAGAGAAATTATGCACTTGAGAGCCCACTAGCCCATAATCTTGGAAGCAAGGGTGGGAGAACGGAGGAAACCTCTTGTCCTATATATGAGAAGTCTTCCACCAACAATGCCCATTTACCTACATGGTAGGTGTCATCTTCCTGGGAAGAAGCTGTGGCCTGCTATCCTACTGGAGCATCTTTGGTAGATAAATTAGTCTCCCCTATGGTGTCTTGGTGGGAATTCCAGGCAGGGCCTCTTTATGAGAGAGCTGGACTTGATATAACCACAGATTTTGTTCACTTAGCCACCATTAACTGGAAATGAGAATACCATGTAGTCAGGAATAACTTGAGCTTTGTATGAACATACAAAGTAGCTGCAGCTGCAGTTTTGCAGATAAAGATAGAAAGTAAAAATTGGAAGAACCAGGAGAATGGGCAGAAGTGTGGATAGCTGACCATGGATCTAGATGTTCCTGATAATGAGTTTTTGCTGATCTTATGACTAGGGGCTGTTTGCTGATGTTAGGAAAATTAGTAGTTTGCAAAGGGTTACTATGAATAATGTGCTTTATTTTGAGCAACCTATAAAAAGATAAGTCACAGTGTGCAAGTTGGAGAAGTTCAGAGATGTTTTCTATGAGCTTGGAGGCAAACAGCCCACTACCCAGTGGTTAGGAGGAAGGCTGACCACTGGAAACCTGCCTCTGACCACTTAACACCATCTCAGACTTTGGGTAACTATATCTGGGTTGCTCTAGACTATTGGCTATTTTAGATGTGTGCTGTAGTCCTAATAAATGGATTTGGGCGGGGGGAGGGGGTTTGAAAGCACTGATGTTGTGTGCCAACCATTTATCAGATGGAGGAGCTGTGTCCCAACTGATTTATTCCTGAAACCACCTGCAGAGGGGAAACTAGAAGTTATCATAGCTGCAGGTTCACAAAACCCTGAGTAACACCTCTGCCTCCTTCAAATCCTGGAAGTTGTCTTGGGAGTGGGCAATAAACATGAAGAATGGGGTTTCTGAATACCTCAATGTACGTTGTGGGTTTCAGAGCCTTACAGGAGTTGGCCCTATCATTCCTAATTGTCTCCTTGAAAGCATTAGGGCGGAAGTTAAAATCTGTGATGAAGCTGACAAAATCCAGCAAGCACAATTTCGCTGGTTCAGACATAGGCAGAGAATGAATGAGGAGGACCTGGTGAAGATAGCATGGCAGGAAAGAGACCCTGAGTTAATCCAAGGAAGTAGTGGATGGACTGCATCAAAGAAGATAGTAAGCAGGTGAACCTAGGTGCTCCTTCAAACAAATGAAGATGGTAGATAATTGCACAACAACCCAATCCCAGATGATGGGATAAGGGGAAGAAGAAGTATTTGTAGGTGTATATATAATATCACCTTTAAGCTTTTAATACAAGGGTCGGCAACCTTTCAGAAGTGGTGTGCCGAGTCTTCATTTATTCACTCTGATTTAAGGTTTCGCGTGCCAGTAATACATTTTAATGTTTTTAGAAGGTCTTTTTCTATAAGTCTATAATCTACAACTAAACTATTGTTGATTGTAAAGTAAATAAGGTTTTTAAAATGTTTAAGAAGCTTCATTTAAAATTAAATTAAAATGCAGAGCCCCCGTACCAGTGGCCAGGACCCGGGCAGTGTGAGTGCCACTGAAAATCAGCTCACGTGCCACCTTTGGCATGCGTGCCATAGGTTGCCTACCCCTGTTTTAATACTTGATTCCTTAGTTGCAAACATGAGGAAATTATGATTTCCTCCAAATTGACCAGATACAATTTATCAGGCTACCTGCACAGGACAGGTACTTTTATTTTAAATATCAGTGATATATTTAATTTGGTTGAATATTTTCTAAAATTCATCGCCCTTGGTAAAATAAAATATATTAGATTTGATGTACTTGGATACAAAAACTTTCATTTTGCCAAGATTGTCTGAAGTCTCAGAGTGTACATTATGTTATTTGAGATGAAGGAAAAAGTTATTTGTGGTGCTTCGGCATGACACATGATGTAATTTTACACACTATCTGCATGTGTTGTATTAGATTTTGCCAATACAGGCATCTGGTATCAATGTTCAATCTGGAATTGGTTCAATAGAACCTATCAGTACTGAAGAAAACTAAGCATACAGGTTATGTAGAAAAAAATGCCTTAATATTATTAGTGCTGTCCTATTTGCTTTATGTTCTCAATACATGCTATATTTTCAGATGAACTAACTATATCTTATGTTTTATTTTAAAGGAATATTATCAAGGATATTAGACCCAAAATTGACCCATCTTAAAGTATTTACAATATACAATATAATGTTTCCAAATATAAATTTCTGCTGGTGGATGTGATGGGGAAATTATGACAAGATCACTCTTTCTGGAAGGATAATATTTTTTGTTCTTTGCAGCAGCAATGAATTAACAACTCAACTCTATCTGGTCAAAAATGCAGAAAATCTTTTGCAAATAGCTTTTATCAAAATTAAAATATTAATAAATTGTTGACCATTTTATAAACTGGTTGAAAACTAGCATATCTATTGGTCTATCTCTCTGACTTGCCCCATTCACACAGTATCTGAGTACCACAATGCTGCCTTTCGAACTGTGCAATCGGTTTTTATGCAAGCTCCGCAATTATGGTTCCCTCGCTATGGGTGTATGAAGGGTGGAACAAAGAATGCAGAGCCATCCCCAGTATTGCCAACCCTGAGCTGTCAAATATTATGAGTCAGGCCATAAAAATCATGAGGTTTTTAAAAAAAATATTAAATTTGGGGTTGATTTTGTTTGCCTTCTAGGTTTTGAGCCTTTAGATTACACTCACATCACATTTTTTAACTTTTCCCCATAACCATGAGGGCTAGAAACATACTTTTTTTTAAATGAAAGCTGAGAGTCTTGTGTAATCACATGACTCCAGCAGCTGGGGCTTTCACAAGAACACTAATTATTGTGAGACTCATAATAAAATCACAAGCATTGGCATTCCATCTTACACAGTGCACTCACCTGCTTTAGGAGTCAGTCATAGTTTAGCTATAGTCACCAGGAAGCACAAAGCTACTGCTTCTGCTGGCAGCATTAGAACTCCCAGATTGCTGGTCTGTGCAAGCTGAGGGTAAGAGCACAGTGTGGTCTTCTCTCCAGGAAGGCTGTACACATTGCACCTGGGTGGCAAAACCTGTTGTAGAGAGAGAAAAGGCATTTATCTTCACAAGTTAAGGGTCAATATCATGACATGCATGTTTTACAGCTGCAGTCATGTTATGACAAATTTTATCAAGAATAACACCTTACCTAAAACTAAACTATTATGTGTTATACTTAAAATAGTTGAACAGCAGTACAATAAAAGCTGACATTTTGACTTCTATCTCATTATTTTCAATGAAACCCAGGAGTATTGAAGCAGATGGCATATGATGCACAAGCTAAGTGCATGGATAGGTTTCTGTGTTAAATGTTTAACAGAGTCACCCACAAAGGAAAATTAATGAATGGAGCATCTACCAGGTCTGAAGTATGATTTTTTTATTTCAGCGGGAATTAGAGAGAGAATTGGCCCAATTCCATCTTCACTTTTATGTGGGACTCTTTCTCAAGTCAGCAGGCGATACAGTCCTGTCAGTGCAGCCAGAATTGGGTCCACTGGGTCTAATTCATCCCAGATGTAGGTCACTGGAAATACAATGAATAGATAGATTTGGCCTACTGCTTTGGTACTGTAAAGTGGCAGCAGTTGTTCTAGCTGACATTAGCATTAAAAATATTATATACCAGTTTAACAAAACCTGACATATCTGTTTAAAGTAAAGTCTATAACTTCTGTTTAAATTATCTAACCCACATCATCTCAAGGGGCAATTCTGCAGTTTCAGAAAATTGATTGCCCTGCAAAAGGCATCGTATTTTCCCTCATTAGCTTTGCTTGACAACTACCTGGTGGCCTATGCTTTTGTTTACCTTTTCTCCCCCACTCGTCTGATATGAGAAAATGTACATCTTGTATACTCTTTTTCCAAGGCCTGCCTACAAAAACTAGATCTAGCTTTCAATTTCTAGATGTAGAGAGACACAGTGATAACTCCAATGACTGAGCAGTTCTTGGAAATCAGTAACTGCTCGCGCAGAGCTTTTGAATGATCTATATTTCACTGTACAACACGTGTTGATCTAAGTCATGATTATAACAATCACTCATAAGAGTTATAGTCAAAGGTCACTGGAATAGAAGCAGTAGTGTGCATTCTGTTTCTACTTGTAACATATGGGCATTTCAGAATTCAACAGCAAATGTTTCCCTTTTCCTTAATTCCTTTAACTCAACGTTTTTCCCTCTTAGGATGCAATATTAAAAATAATTATTTCATTCACAAATGCTTTCCATGGCAAATCCTTTGACACACAACCTAGAAGGCTCAAAAAACAGCACAGTAAATAAAAGGCAAGTTGGAGAGGGGGAGGTTACATCAGAAATAGCTGTGATAATAGACGAAATATATTCTCTTTCAAAATCTTGGAATCAGCATCAGACTTTGGGTGATTGAATATGAACATGTAAAGAACACAAAGTATTGGTGGTTAGACAGATGGTAGGGTGCTTTTCTAAGCCCTCCTTCTCCTCCCCGCCCCCCTACCTCCAATTCCACACTCTTAACTTGTTAGTAACAAGGTGGCTATTCCATTTTTTTCCAGAATGAGTAAATTTACATGGTTCGTGTTTAGAAATGAAAGTTTTAAAATATGCATTTAATTTAAATGGCTTTTAAAAACATATGATCTGAATTGAAAAGTGCAGATGTTAATGATAATAGAAATCAAGCAGACTCCTTCTGGAAAGGACAAAGAGTTTTGTCCTGACTACTCTGCATTTCAGACTGTCTTTGTCTGACGTTTTCTTTTTAGTCACTCCTCTAGCTAATTGCTTTTCTTTGTTAGCTTTAAATGTATTTGCACACTTCTTGTACTGTGCTGAGACATTCCCTATAGGTGCTTATCAACAAACAAGCTAAGCTGCTAGCTAAAAGGAAGAGGAAGTGAGCCTAACAGTTTCTATCAATGGGTGTAACACATCTGGTGAAAATACAGAACAAATAGGAATTTTAATATTCCACCACATATGCCATAAAATGGCACTGGTATATCTGCTATATACACAAAAACTTACATATATACATATAGGTGCACTATTAAAGGAGAAGGATGAGGTAAAAAAACTGCCACAGAATTAAATATATTATAAATCACTGTGTCCTCACAAGCCAATCAGCAAGCAGAATCCTCTCATGTTCTAAAGGCACATATTTTGCTAATGTGTCATCTTCAAAATGCTGGGAGAATCCTTTACTGGCTGGTGACGGGTTGCTCTCCCTGCAGGTGGAACATTCCATAATAGCTGAGGTGTTGGAACCTTTGAAAATATAGTTTGGAATGATTTCATCTCAGTTCATAGATGCTGTTGGGGTATGATAGTGTCCACTTGCAGTATGGGTGCCAAAAAGAGCTGGGATTTGCTTTGCAGTTCTCTTATCTATACTGCTCATGAAATAACATTCCAACCATCCAAAAAGGCAGTGCTAGAAGTACGATGGAGCTATATTCTAAAAATCTATTTGTCCAGCTTTATTTTCCAAAAATGTATTTCTGACTGTTATATTACTGAACATATTTTTATTATTTTAATTAAATTGTTACTTGGTGAAATTTGAATGGGATCAGCCAGATCTTCAGTTAATTAAAGTCTAGAGAACTGTGTAGGTTCACATCTAGCCCCACTGACTCTTGACAAAGAGCTTTCCATGAATTCATAAGATGGAATAGTTCAGACGTGATTTAGTGCTGGTTTCCCAATACTGTCTCTGCCCCAAACCATAACACAAGATGAACAAGACCTTTAGAGTAGCAAGAAATTAGTCAATTTTCCTAAATTTAGGAACTGGCTGCTCCAAACTACATCTTGACAGTTGCATCAATAGCACCTAATTATGGAGGAATGGGTGGCTTGAGGCTTCTCTTCTCCTACATCGCTCTCCCTCAAAAGAAACCATGAATGTGTGGAATGAATCCATACTGATCCCCAGTCATGGTATTGGAAAACTCATGCCATTTGCCACTTACTGTGGCCACAATGAGTCATGAGAAAAAGTCAATTATTTATTTGTGAAATTCCCTACTGGTGATGGGGTGGAGGCCACATACTGTTCAGTTCTCAAGTTGCAGAATGAGATAAATAATGTGTTATATTTATCAAATGATAATGAAGTCAAGAGAAAAATTGAAAAAGAGGAGGGAACAAATACATTCACTGGCTGGGAAGTTGCTTAATGTTTAGAAGGAGGGAGATTCCCCTGGCACTTCCCACAGCCTACAAATAAATCACCATGAGAAGATGATTCAATGTTGTGCAAATTCAGTAATATTTCAAAAAAGCATTTAAACAAATATTAAGTTAAAAACCTATGAGAGAAGAATAAGAAGGGGAGATGAGGGGATAGAAGGCAAAATGAGAAGGAGGCAAAAGAAAAGGATACAATTTTCAAAAGCGTCTAGGGGAGCTTAGGCAGCTTTTGGAAATTTTTACCCCCAGAGCATAAAGTAGAGATAAAAAGATCAGAATGGCCATCTTTCCATATAACTCAGTTGCAATAGGATATCCCCAAATATCTAATCTATGGTATATATCCCTTCTGGATCATGGACACTTATGGTTACCACAAATACTGTGAACATCTATATGGTGGGTTTACAGATTACATGCTGTCCACTAGGAATTCAGGGAAGATCAGAGGGCTTGTTTCACTTTAAATGGCAAGGTGGAATAAATAAGAATTTCAGGGGTAAGAGCCTCATGGTTTATCTATGAAGCAACCTAGTCTGGATGGAATTTTAAGGGGTGTGGGGGAAATCACAAAAATCCTCTCTCTAATACTTTTATTTTGCTTCAAGGCAAGTTGTTTGTGAAAACTTTCCTTTTGATTTTTGTTATCCAAATAATTCTAGCTTAAATTGGAACGCAGCTATTAATCTGATAATGACACGGCTGAGACACATTCTCTGCCGATTGATCTCAAATGACTTACAAGGCTTTACTTTACCTCATTGTCTGCATTCCTTTCCAGCCAGGAGTTTTGTCAGTATTTCACACACACACAAAACCCCCTGAAATGTAAGTATTAAGATGATTACTATGTACCTGGAAATATCCTTTAATTTTAATTTTGTTTTATTTTATTTTTAGCTTCAAAGCTTTCCCAGGAATGAACACCTGTCTTTCACAGCATAACAAGAAATAGTCAGGTACCTCACATGCTTTGTTGTGTCAAGTCCTCTAACAGGTACACTGAGTATAAGTCACATTTTAATTAATGATCAAAGCAAGGACACCTGTAAATTTTGGTGGTGTTTTTTCAGTTCCTTGGTATCAGGTTTATCCATTGGAAAATGATTCCTTTGATAGATATCCTGCTGACATCACATATCGTTCATGCCTAGATATCATGGTGACTGGAGCCTGACAAATGCCTAAACAGAACCAATAGAGTTTTCTCCTTCCTAAATATCAGTTTGAGCATTGAAACCTGTATTAAAATTATAAGCTATCACTTTAGAGTCTCAGGGTTTTTTCCTGGTCCTGTTTGCAGACTGTATGTCAGAGTGCAATGTAGGTCTAGCAGCTGTCAGTCTGCAGTGAACCAGCCTAGAGTAAGATGGAGTGAGCTGTCTCTCAGCCTACTTTGTCTCTCTGTTTTGAGGTTCTTGTGTGGTAGGGTTCTGAATTCTAAGAAATAAAGTAACTGTTAGGTTGCAACCTTACAGAAAGAGTAGTTCATGTTTTTATCTAACGCCTCTTTGTGTATGCCATGAACATAACAATGATTATGGGCCTTCTTTAAGGTCTGATGTGAAGAGGCATAGGAGTGGTTTAAGCATTGGATTGCTAAACCCAGGGTTGTGAGTTCAATCCTTGAAGGAGCCTTTAGGTATCTAGGTCAAAATCAGTACTTGGTCCTGCTAGTGAAGGCGGGGGGTGGGACTCGATAACCTTGCAAGGTCCCTTCCAGTTCTAGGAGCTAGGTATATCTCCATCTATTATAAATGTGTGCAGGCCCTGCAGAATGTTCCCCTATCTCCCCAAACCCCCAGTGGGAGCAGCTGGAGGTAGAGGGGTGAAGAAAATGCCACTCTGTGAATTCTTTCCCTTATCCCAAAAACTTGTAGGAAATCCTGGCCCAAATCAGCATTAATGTCCATGGGGATCAGGGAGGAAGGAATCCTCTCCCATCTGAAGTGTGAAGAACTGGGGCAGCAGTTCTGTATTCACTACTGCAGCCTGGGGGGTTAGTTCAGTACTTCCACACAGTAGTGGACAGACAAAATCACAAACCTGCTGCCACGCTGCCATGGATAGCCAATAAAAGATATTACCTCATCCATCCAGATTATTTCTTTCATGTTTAAAAGATGACAGGACTTATTCTTATTTACACTAAGCCCCTCTTACACCACTCTGGCACTGTAAAGAGGTATTAGAATAACTGAGAAATCAGGGTGATACTTTGCTATAGGCCAGACTACCTTAGTCCTGAAGTAGTTCCACTGTAATAAATTAAACTATTTACAAAGTACTAATCAACATAAAGATGACAGAACCTGGTCCCTAGAAAGTATCTTTGTGCTCTACATAAATGTTCCTAGTGACTCATCCAAAAGTGACTAGTGATATTAGGTGTCTAAACCGAAACACCTTAAACAGGGTTGATATTCAGAGCATAGAACACAACAGCTGCCTGAAAGCATGCAGTAATGCTACACACCACTTAAGGTCAGTCAATGAAGAAATGTACTGTATCCAAATTAAACTTCATGTAATTTGGGAAGGGAGAATATACCTGAAGAACAGATGATCTTTGAATTTAAGAAAAGTGATTCTGTTTATACAAATTCTGTTTGTTTAATTTTATGCAGTTATGGATCAAAGGAAACTTCACTCTAGAAGTTTGTACCTAAGGTGTTTACCTTTCAGTAATTGGTGATTTTTATTCACTGATATGTGAAAACAAGTGTAATATCCTCAGCAGGGGAGAAAATTCACTAACTTGATCAATAAATAAACATAACTTTATAAAATTAATTTCTAAAAGAAAATAAAGATTAAAGATTATCTTCTATAAAAAGTAGATACTATAGAATGTGTTTCCCCAGGAACCTGGCGAGTCAAGTAAAATATCATCAAATAGTCATAAACATATTATAAGATCTAACATAAAGCCTCAGATCAGACCAGCGTCATATGGCCTAGAAGTAATAGAGAACCTCGTATTCCTTAGACTTCACCCGACTTGCTGGAGATCAACCTTTTCCTGCAAGGGAAGAAAAGCAAGGCTTGAAGATAACTTTCACCTCAAGAGGGTTATTTGTGTGTGATTATAGGGTGAGAATTCTCTCTCCACATACCATGTTGGGATGGGGAAAAATAAAACCATACTCATCAGGGAATATTGCCATATGCTTTTTTCATAATTGGGAGCTACCTATCTATCCAGATACTTACATAGCCTTTATCACTGTAATAGAGCTCAGGGGCTCACAATCATTAGTGGAGTTCTCCGCTCATTGTCCCCTTCTGGCTCCTTGCTTTTGACCCTGTGACCTTCACTCCTATTACTGTTCTTTCATTAGTTGTCCCCCGAGATTATTTGAGTCTTGGGTCCAGTAGCTCCTCCCATTAGGCTGAGGGAGGGGCTTTAGATATGGGCAGAATTTGCCCATCCATTCCCCCAGAGCCTCAATAGATACAAAGACCCACTCACCCCTCCATCAGAGCCTGAAGTTACCCATCTCTCAGGCATGGTGCAGCAAATCAGCTGCACTGACTCATCCCTCAAGCAGAACCTGCAGTGATTCATCCCTCAGGTATGCTGTAGTAGCCTATCTCTGGGCAAGGCCCAGGTCAGATGACTCCACTACCAGAGCTGCAAGTTACTCTATGCACTACTCAGTAAGGAACTCTCCTGCTGTCTCATGGTGTTAAAGGTACTTTAGGCTTCCAGCCTGCCCTCGATTCTGTCCCTATTCCTGCCCCAGCCTTGCCCGAGCTTTGTTTCAGCCCACTTCAGCCTTCTCCATGCCCTCTTCCAGCCTTGCTTCTGCCCTATTCCTGACCCACTCCTGGTTTGTCTCATCTACACACTTTGACCTCCGTTCTGAATCCTGGCCTGTCCCCAGACCCAAACTTCAGTGCTGCCATTGGCTCAGTCCTGATTTTATATCTGTCTTCAACCCTTGGCACCTGTCTTTGACCACTGCTGTAACCATCTGGCCCAACCATCTAGAACCCAGCACTTGACACAGGCAGCTGAAATGTTTACCCTTTCAGAGGGTTTCTTTTTAATCCAGAGTTCACAGGAGGTTTTTTTATTTTTTTAATTGGAACCAGTCCCAATTCCCTGGTGGAGCAATACAGAGCTAGCAGACATACAATTTATCAGCCAAGTCTCTGATACTGAAAGAGGAGTTGTTAACTAAGGCTAAGTGATTCAGCAAGACATTAATATCCTCAAAGGAGTCATATTTGGGCTTCACTGATTTGGCTAGAGAGGCAGCTCTGACTAGCATTCCAGTTAACCCAGTGAAATAAGAAACTAATGTAAAGATTTAGGTTGTACAAGTGGGAGTAGAATTCACATATGCCACTTTGCTGCTGAAACAATTTAAGAATAGAGGTTTAATTCATGAAGAGGGATTTTAAATTCCTATCTTATATTTTATTCACAAGACAAAACCCCTATAAATTCTGCTGCAGAATTTCTCAGTTGTACTTTTCCAACTTGAAAGTTAGGCATCAGTCTGCCTTTGATATCCTGCATGTAGCAAAGATTCCTTGATGGCAAGCATGCAATACAAGGAGAATCATTCACTGCTGTGTTGTCCCACCATTCTCCCTGTAATTGTGTCAGTGTCCTCCATTTCTATGGGACTGCTGGAAAAAATATTCTCTGCAAATGGATTTTTGACAGTATTAGCTAAAACTAAAGCTTCCCTCACCTCGGTGGAGTTAAGGGTGCTCAGTACATTACAGGAATTGGTCTAGATACTCCACCTCCTTTGCGCTAGACGATGAGATCTGTGAAGGCTTAATGACTCAGGCTTTATAGGCAGTGAAAACTACAAACACTGCGGAGCAATGGCTAAACCCCACAGTCCTAAGCCTTGACATAAAGCCTGTTGACAGCAGTGGAAGTCATTTGGATCAGGGCCATCGTCCCCAAGACAATTGAGGGAAGCCATCCAGTTCTAAATCTCAGACACTTAATCCTGTTTATGAAGACTTGCCCTATAGTAATGAACAGTCTGAAAAAATTAAAGTAACTTATGCTGTAAACAGGCAGGATTTTTTCACAAAAAAAGGCCTCCTCTGCATTCCCATGTATCCAAACTATAACAAATTCCTAAGATTCTCTTGGAAGGGAGTGTTATGCCGTCAGGAGGTAATGACGTTTGGCCTGTGCACTGTCTCGAAGCTGTTTACTTACTATAGCTGTTTCCTATAAAGTCTCTGCTGCTGCCTTTACACTAGGAAGCTGCACTGCTGCAACTTACACCACTGTGACTGACACAGAGAAAGTGTAATTGTGCAATGTGACCAGACTAGCCACCTGTTTCAATGCACACAGTGCTCAGTAGGGTGACCAGATAGCAAGGGTGAAAAATCAGGACGGAGTGGGAGGTAATAGGCACCTATATAAGACAAAGCCCCAAATATCAGGACTGTCCCTATAAAATCGGGACATCTGGTCACCCTAGTGCTCAGTGTCCACACAGCATACTGCTTGCAAGTGTTGCATAGCCTGTGGAGTGTTGCACCTGGTCTATAATTTCCAGCACATCTCCCTAGAGCAAACACATAATGTCTATGGTATATAATGTGTATCTACACCTTGTCACATTTTTGGTTTGTTGCAATAGATGCTCTAAAAGGTTCTGTCCTGCCTGAGGAGCTATGTGTGTGCCATAAGGGGCAGGGGCTAAGTCCTCACAATGGGAAGTACTGTTGCAGAGAGACACCATACTCATACTGAGCCCCTGCAATATCTCCATATTAACCATCTCTGGTGGGGTGATAATCAGCAACCACCTGATCATTGATATTGCTTCAGCCTGGAGAAGGCTGCAGGCCCAGCTGAGGGCAATTATACACTTTCTGTTGGGGGCATTATGAATACCTGGATGACAATCACTGGGCTAACAAGGTAGCTGGGTAGAATATAAGGGAAGGAAACAGGAAGCAAGGGGAGCTTCAGAGGTGCTCATAGAATGAGCCTGGGCTGGGGAGTGAGAGCTGTAGGGAAGTCTACCTTTGCTCTAAGCCTGGGTTGTGTGGTATCACAATGCAAGAGGGAAATAAATATGCACTTTGGTGTAAGATAAACAGCCCAGTGTGTGTTTGTGACTCAGAAACCAACTGAGACTAGCCAGGCAGTGAAGTTCACTGGGTAGTGACAGAGGCACCCTGTGACACCATCCTGTAAAAGTTCTTCTTTATTTAGGACCAAATCCTGAGGTCCTTTCACAGGGTCAACCGCTGACTGGATTTTCTAGATCTCTGCAAAACTAATAGTTAGTGGAGCCCATTAGTAAAGCTGAGCTTGGCTAAATAGACACTGAGGTGGGGGGAAAGGGATTTTTTTGTATCTTCAGTATAAAAATGTTGTTCAAGTAAAATCTAGTGCAATTGTTGATGTGGGACTCTCAATAAGTCTGTGGCTGCATGTTAAATGTACATTCTTCATAAATCAAGCTTTTTAATTGCTGTTTTGTTCATATAACATATATAGCGAACTAGAGATATGTCTAGCTCATTAAAGTCAATGGAAGGTTCCCATTGACTTCACTCAGCTTTAGATGAAGCCTTAAATTATTCTATAGGAATGGTCCAAACACTGCAGCTTCCAATAATGTCACTACATTCTATTCATTACTATAGGGAGTCTGGATGTAGCCCTGAAAAACTCACTAGTTTTATTGTTGCCATATTTTAAAAAAAAGAAAGAATCATCTCAAAAATACACTGGGCAAAACTGTAGGTCTCCTCTACATATCAAATAGGATACCACAGTAATAAATGCCTTCTTGTCTTTTATCCAGGGATGATACTTACTCAGAAATTTTTGACATCAGCAAACTCTGAATATCAAGAATTAGAACCTGCAAGGTTCCTAAAGAAATCATCACACAATGCTGGAAATTATTTTACAAAACTGTCATGCTTTTTACTCAAAGTGCTTAACAAAGGCTAATTATCATGTCCCTGTAACAGATTGGGAAGCTGAAGGTTGAAGTGACTTGCACAAGGTCAATGCAGACCTGGAAATAGACCCCACATTTCCTGATTCCCAAGACAGTGCACAAGCCACTGGACCACACTAAGTCTCAAACCTATACCTGTGTTTTAAAAAAAAAAAAAAAAAAAAGCAAGAGTTCAACTGTATATTATAACATCATAAAGCAGGGGAGTTAGATTTCAAGAGAGACGTCTTCATGCATTTCTGTTATTTCAATGGGGTGGTGTACTTGCTGGAAGAAGAGTAGGTTTTTCTGTTGGCAAAGAATTTATTGTGACTTTATTTGAAAGAGAAGATTTTCACTGTGGTTGCAAACCAGAAAACATTTCAGTGGCTTGGAGTAAACTGCAGCTAGTCCCTTGGCATTGCAGCTTAACAGCCACAATACAACTGTGATAAAGAATAAACCAAACTAGGAATTAAAATAATTGCCTGAACTTTAAACATTTTTGATACTGACATTTAAATAGTCATACAAGACAACCCAAACAAAGTGGATCAATGTGTAAGTGGGTCACAGTCTAGAGCCTGCTGCTTTTCCACAACTGCAGTGTAAAATCCCCACTTCACCAATCCATTTAGGATTAACTCAGCCACAGATATAAGACACAGCTAACTGCGTGCCAGAACCATGGGGCTGCAAAAATAAGCACATTACCCAGCCAGCTAGCTCTTCACTTGGAGCCTGAATGTGTATGTTGGACTCATCAGCGAGGCCAGGATGAGTCAGACAAAAACTTAAATCAAATTTTGCCCCACACTGCCAGCAGGCAACTTTTGTTTCCGCTATAGAAGCTGGTGAAACATAAATTAACATAATGAACAGTATCGCTTCATTATGACTTCATTCTATACACAAATAGTGGCATATTCTTTGTCATTGGTGTGTGTGAAGGGCCGTATCATGCCACTTTAGAAAATAATAGTGTGCAAGTGAAAAACTTCTGCATCCTTGTTTCAATGGCTAGTTGTCATTACTAGTCCAGCCCAGGTTAGTCAGTGTTCCACTTCCTACTCATTTTGGCCCTTATGAATTGCCTTATGAATTTCTATATTCCTTACTCTTCACTTCATATACCAACCCAGAATCACTTTCCTATGTGCCCTTCCCCACACTTTGAGTCCATTCTTCCCATCTCACTCATTGAAAATATTAGCATTTGAAGCACAGAAGCAAGCAGAATATCAAATGATAATCTGCCATGATGGCTCATCAAATGTAACATGTGACAAAAATATCATATACCATTAAGGCCAAATATCTTCTAACTCTATGATAAACTGCCAATTAATTAACACTCACTGTCATCAAAAGATTGGATTTCAATGGTGGTGACCATGGTAGGCTAAAGGATAGCACAATGAAGATCCTTGGACTTAAAAATGTCTAAAAAGTCTCCTGTGCCACCCAAGGACTTTAGTTTTTCAACCTCAGTAGAGCATAACTGAGGCCATGTCCACACTTACCAGGGATCGATGCTGCTGTGATCGATGCAGTGGGGGTCGATTTAGCGGGACTTGTGAAGACCCACTAAATTGGCCACAGAGCACTCTCCGGTCGACTCTGGTACTCCATTGGTTATTTACACAGCTGGAGTAGTGTAACTTAGGTTGACTTACCTTGATAGTGTACACAAGGCCTGAGAGTGGGAACTTCAGTGCAGTAGCATCTATCTCCATAGCCGTGAGAAGCTTGAACTGGGCAATTTAACAAGCCACTATGCAAACTGTGGATTAAGGCCAACATTTCCAAATGTGGGTACTTAAAGCTAGCCTCCTAAATCCGTTTTTAGGTACCTGAACAAGAGGTCTGATTTTCAGAGGTGCTGAACATCTACACATTCTCTTGAAGTCAAGCTGACAAATCTTCAACTGTATATTTTGTTGGGGGGAGAGGGGGAAATTAGCAAGAGTTGTTGCAGAAAGAGAGAGAGTTTTAAACATCAAATACATTCTATAAATACCCTCCCTAACAGGGTCAGCACCTAAGCCAATCTTTCTCTCATCATCATATCATCAAAACTTTGCAGAATCACTGAAGTTAAAAGGGCCTACTGGGTCAATCAGTCTATCCCCAGGGTCAACGTAGGATTGTTCCCAACAGTATATTTTTTAGTACCTTGATATTCAGTTACTTTTCTCTAAAATCTGCTGGAAGATTGTTTGACTAAAATAAGACATGCAGTAATAGATAAAGCTAAAAGAAATAGGTAATTTTGCACTATCATGATTCATGGCCTGGGTCTACTTCTCTTCGCAGTAGAAAAAGAAATGTAAAGTGGGCCTATGATGTTATTGCAACAGTACAAGTAGTTTGATCAGACTGACAGCTAGCAGTGTACAGGTATAGAAGTACTGCTTGGAGATACTACTAAGAACTGATGTGCTGATGTACATTACAAGATGATCACTGCTCATATTTTATTGCAAGCCCAGTAACACATATTAGGGCTCAATTTTACAAGGTGCTGAATGTACCTATGTGGTGCTGAGTGTACTCAGCTCCCACTGGGAACACCTCATAGGCGGAATCAGGAGCTTGCAGGAGCCAGCCAACCTCTAGCACCATTACTCATATAGAGGAGGGTGGGATAGCTCAGTGGTTTGAGCATTAGCCTGCTAAACCCAGGGTTGTGAGTTCAATCCTTGAGGGGGCCACTTAGGGATCTGGGGCAAAAATCAGTACTTGGTCCTGCTAGTGAAGGCAGGGGGCTGGACTTGATGACCTTTCAAGGTCCCTTCCAGCTCTAGGAGATTGGTATATCTCCAATTATTACTTTAGAATAGTACTTTACTGTATAAGAAACAGAAGTCAGTAAGAGCAACAGTGGCAGAACTGGCCCAGTGGTGACGTTAACTTTGAAACCTTTTTCCACAGCAATTGTGTGTTCTTTTAAATGGATTAGAGACTGTGGCAAAGTACCTTCTTCTCCTCAACAGGCTCAGTCCTTTTTAGCCTTGGAGACACAGGCTTGGGCAAAGCAAACCCTTCTAGGTAGCACAGGGTCTGGCTAATCCTTCCCTCAGTCAGTCCCTTGTGCTTATTTTCTCCCCTTCTGGGGACAGAGCACAGCCTTCCTTGCTGGAAGAGTTCAGAGCCTTGCTGCACCTAACTTGCTGGCAGCTTCCCTGCTTCTCTCACTCTCCCCCCTGCTTCCACACCAGGGAGGGTTTAAAAAGGTTTCCAGCAGTTGGAGCCAGCTGAACCTAATTAGTTCCCTGGTAACCCCTTTTCCATCTGAACCTTATTTTTCCCTGGTTATCTCTCCTCAGTGGATTGGGAGGGGCCTTTTAACCCCCTTGGACTAATTACTACCCCTCCCTTTGTAGCCATTTGTCCTGGGTTTGCCACAAGACACATATTCACTTTCAGGTGTTTTAACTTTTTTTTTTTTACATGTGTGTGTCCAGCAGCACACTCATCCTCATTCTTCTCCTCTTCAGATTCAAGGTCTTGATAATGCTCATGTGAGATTGCCACTGGGCTGCTGCTATCATACATAAAACATGAAGCTTACGAATGTTCTATACTTCCTTTTACAGTATCTATGCCTCCACTTTTTTGATCTTCTATTCTCAAAGGATTCAAAGACAGGCTGCTATTGGTGTTTTTTAATATGAGGGCAAGTTTCTTCATTGTCTTCTTGAAGCATGAAATATTTGGCATAATGGTCCTGCATCTTTTTTTGTCTCATTCAAATAAAAAGAAACATATATATTGAAATTGTTAGTATTTCTCTATTTAAAACCCTAAAAACACCTAGTAATGTATATAAATTTACACATCCCATAATTATTTCTGGAAATAGCCCTATTTTTCATACATGCAGTGAAGCTATAAATCTTATATACTGTATTTACTTAAATCACAAAAAATATACAGTATATATGTAATGCCCCTATCCGGTTACCTCCTCTGGTGCTACTTTTCTTGTGGGTTTGACAGACAGGCCTGGGTTCTTCTGGGTCCTGTCTCCCGCTTCAGCTGAGTGTTTTCTTTGTCTTGTTCTGAGACACAATCAGTTGGTGGTTTCCGAACCTCTCACACTCCTTCCCAACAAAAGTGCAAGAGGTGCTGCTTGGAAGAAAAAATTCTAACTACTCTCTAACCCTGGCCCCGCTACCTGATATATGGAAACTCACAAGGAATAATACGGATGTACAGTATATCAGATCAAGTAATTGTATTAAACAAAAGTTAAACATAAACTAACAATGCAAACAAATGCACTTAGAGTCACCGGCACCCAACACTGTGACTTATACCAGAGGAAATAGGACTTTAATGTCCTGTTGGTATGTGTACTACAGTGGGGCCCTGGCTGGCTGGGGAAAGTGCTGTATATGGTAGTAGCAGAGAGCAAGTTATAAAGGTGTCTTCCAAACAATGGACCTGACTCCCTAACGAAAGGTTGATGCACTCAGACTCTATCTCGTGGATGATCCTCAGGTTTAGATCTTGGCCTGGTTCCCTCAGCAGCTTGACAGTCTCAGTCAAGGTCCACGCTATCCTATGCTAGTCTTGTACTATTTTTCGCTACCAAAAGTATACTGCTTCTGCTTCAGAGGTCTCTCTCCCCATAGAGGGACTCAGGGAATAGGCACAGGCTATATAAAAAATAATTCTAATAAATCCTAAACCACAATTTCATATTTTATAAAACCCAAATGTAGGTTAAAGCGGGCAGGAATTCCTGATCTAGCAACGAGAAGTATTTCTTGCCAGGTGGTAACTGCATTAGCTGGAGTGTTAAGGGACTAAACTAGTCCTAAACCAGCTGGGAACTTTCCCAACTGAAACCTATAAACTGAGAGCTACCATGAATAGGGACTGGAACCGGATGAGGAATATTGCTGCCAAATACCAAAGGCCATGTTTCAGGGATGACTCGGCATGTAGGTATGGGAATCCCAAACTCACCAAAAAGCTTGTCCTCCCTTCCGAGGCAGGCTCAGGGCTCCTCTCTCCTCACAACATGGCTCCTCTGGGGGGTGGAGGGGTTGCCTAGCATCAGAAACTTCCTCATTGGCTAGGGTAGCTCATTTCCCTGGGTTTAACCTGTCAACCTTCCTCCTTTGAGCTAGCATGCTTGTGGCCATCCAGCCACACACTTCAATAACTCCCCAGAGCTGGCAGAGGCCTCTACTCTCTGGCATCTTCCCTCTCTCCCTCTTGGTTGTCAGGCAATGGAAATACTGAGCCTGCCCTTGGCCATGCTACTTCCTGGGAGAAGCAGTCCTCTCCCGAGGGTTTCCTCAGCAACCTGCTGCACTCCCTGCCTGAGTTGGTGGCACAGATACACCACAGAAGCCAAGGTAAACCCTGCAGGAGTGGTTACATATAAGATCCCTCTGTGCGTGTGCACAGCTATAGCCCTGACAGTTATAAAAAGTATGTTAAAGCTAGTCCTTTCCTCAAACAATGTTAATAAAAAGAGGAGTTAAAAAAGCCCACTCTACACAAAACATATGCTAACTTAACTTCTCAACCACATACCTAATCATAGATATCAGGGTTGGAAGGGATCTCAGGAGGTCATCTAGTCCAACCCCCTATTCAAAGCAGGGCCACTTCCCAGACATTTTTTTGCCCCAGATCCCTACATGGCCTCCTTCAAGCATTGAGCTCACAACCCTAAATTTAGTAGGCCAATGCTCAAACCACTGAGCTATCCCCCCATCTACCTCATCTCCCCCTCTATTTGTTTATTTATATCACAAGTTCTCCAGGACAGAGCCCTTGTCTGCATGTTGTGTGTCAGCTGCCTAGCATATTAGGTTTGTGTACGCTTCTGATTTCTTTTGGCACTCCTTATGTTACACAGTATCCTCATCTTATATTTTGTGTTAAGTACCTTCCTGGGTGAGATGGGATGACACACTTTATTGCTCCTATTATCACCTAATCATAACCTTGAACTATTAACACACCACAGATAGCACTTATTAAGTTTCACTGGCAGACTTTTTTTTAATAGGATGGCTAGTTGTAATACAGCTGGAGCTCTCTCAAGAGGCATGAGGTTAGCTTACATCACACTGTATCACTTCTCATTTTACTAATCATTGTTGCACTTGGCTGACATGGTTCACCATCATTGTATATATTCCTTTAAATAGCCTAAGTACTGCTAACCACTCTGCTGACAGAATGATCAGGGATTTTATTTGTTTGTTTTGTTAACAGAAGGAGGTTCTATCCAATACATAACTTTCTTGAACTTGAAATCTGATGATTGCCCTGGCCTCACTGTTGTTTATTATATTGTCTAGTGCTCGTGCATGCTTTCCAAGTGAGGGAGTAGGAATATTTTCTTCTAATTCTTAGATCTATTTCATTCTTCATTCCACAAATACACCTGGCATTGTGTTCTCTGTATATGATCATGTAAACACAGTTGTCATTGTGACATGGGGTCAGTTTATCACTGCGATATATGCTAAAGATGTTTCCTTAAAAGTTCAGCCGCCTTCCTCTTTTATTATAGAGTGCTGATCAAGCTTTTGTTTATGTTTCACTGTTGCCTGCCCTTCAGAGGATGGATGTTATGGCTGGTTTTGAAACTTTTCTGAATGCTATGTGGAATGGTGAGTGAAATTACTTGTAATTCTGCATAAAAGAGTGAGTGGGATAAGTGTGTATACATGTGAGTTTAAGAGTTTTTCTGTACATATTTTTGTCACTAACATATGACATGCAGACAGGCAGACATGGTACCTATGGTCAGCTTCTCATTGTTTGCAGGATTGTATGCATTTTTCACCAGATTTTACAATAGGTTGTGGTACCTCCCATTATGATTTCCATTAGAAATAATGGCTCACATCCAGCGCATCTTCTTCCAGCAATTGCTGAATACCTGCAGTTCTCTTGAATTAAACAAGAAATTTGTGTCACTTGTCCAAGAAATTATTTTGAAGAATGAACAGGAAAGTTAAATGCAAGAAAATGCGAAGGAAAAGGAGGGAAGAAAGAAAGAAAAAGAACAATGAGCTGGGATCAGACTTATTCTCTATTTCTCTCTCCGGTGTTGCCCTTGGCTCAGACACCCTGCATGGAAAATTTAAGTACAAAGAGTAAGAAACAAGCATCTGAAAAACAATATAAACAATTGGAAAATTGTTGGGCAACCTTAAATTTATATATCACTACCTGCACTGCCTATGATAATAAAACTTAGGTTATATATAGCATTCATCATTTTGAAGCATTTTACAAAAGAAGGTAAGAGATGTTATCTTCATTTTAAATATCAAGAAACTTATACACAAAAAGGTTAAGTGACTTGCCTATGATCCTATGTCTGGTCAGTGGCAGACTGAAGCATAGAAAACATGACCCTATTGAAGTCAATGGGAATTTTTGTCAGGATTTGTCAGGAATTTCATCCTATGTCTCCTTGCTCTTAGTCCAGTGACCTGTTCCATGAAACACAGCCATCTCTATCAGGAAATGCAAAGACTTTTTAACAGCATACAACAACATTACACAGTGCTCCTCAATTTGGGACTATGCTATCTATTTTATAGAAGCAGAATGCAATTATCCCAATTGGAATCTGGCCAGTTACCACGTTTAGTACTCTACTCTAGTCTCTACTTTTGTGAAAAGAGGCTACCCTGCATTTAATGCTGTGTCTATTGGATAATTTTGAGTCAAAGGAACTAATTAAGTTATTAAGGAAATATAAACCAAATATTAAAAGCTACATGTTTCCTGACTTTCTTTTTATAGTAAAGGGAACCTGCCATGCTTTCAATACATACAAATGTTCTTCTTGGGTATAGAGAAATAATATTCTTTTTAGGGAATTTGAATGAGGTTCCGAAAGAAATGCCTTGTGCATATGAAGTCCACGTGGTATGGATACTTTGGCATGGGACCAGAAGTTTTCTCTGAGGATGATCTCTAACTCCTCCTGTGCCTATTAAATGACTGGTAATTCTATTTCTATGTAGTTAAACTCCTGCACTGGGTCAGGGGCTGTTTTGCACAAGCTAGAAAAAAATATAATTGCTTGTGATGGGCAGGTACTGAAATACCAATCTCTTCCACCCTTGGTACCTATGGGTACCACTACAATACTTGGCAATAACCTGGTAACCAAATCCACCTAATATCTCAAAGTGTAGCTCACATATCTGATATATGAAAAAGAACTACTGGAAACATACTGCCAAGATTGCTCTAATCAGAATCTAAGCACTACAACTGCATGGAATATTCATTGGAAAATATATAATGCTAGGGGACAAAACCCAACCCATGAGGGTCCCTTTTATCCACTCTACTGCCATCAGCTGTAAAGCTGCCCTAACTGAGTAGCTGAGGATTCTGTCAGTAGGTTAGAACTAGAATATCTGTTTTATGGCACCCCAGTCCCGTTGGTCATCTACAGGTCCAGTGCCAAGTTGAACCTGAAAACAGAGACCTTAAATCTTGCCTACTTATCAGTTTGCTGAGCTCCCACAAATATGCAAGCTACATTATGAAATTTTTGCTGCCAGTGGCATTAATATTTTTTTTATTCTGTAGACGGCCGTGAAAATGTGAAGGCTGCCATTCTGAGTTTCAAGATGGGAGTAATCACATCTATGCTCAGGAAGGTCAACTAGGATGACCAGATGTCCCGATATTAGGGGCTCTGTCTTATATATGCAACTATACCCTCCCACACACACAAAAAAAAGGGTCCTGATTTTTTACTGTTGCTATCTGGTCACCCTAAGGTCAACAGAAGCCATTTTGACATGTTCTTGCAGCATGAGTAGTTGCATTTTGTGTGCTATCTCTGGGACAATCAGAAAAAATAACTGGGGGCCAGATTTTTTTTCTCCCTTAGGTGTAAATTCGGAGTAACTCCACTGAAATCAATGGAGTCACATTTGTGTAAAATTAGTTTAAGTGAGAGAAGAATCAGGCCCTTGCTGTGTAAGCCACCTTTCCAGAGATAAGCCCTAGAGTTTCCCTAGCCACCTGATATGTGATCTCTCTGCTGTAGAATATGGAAGAGAGTAATTTACCCCATCCCTCCACAGAAGATTAACTGGAATTGGAGGGATGACAACTGATGCTTGTTTACACCCCAAAAACACCAATAGGAAGACTGGATCTGCTATTTACCAATTTAATCTTTGATAGGTGTAGCATGCTATTGGTCTTTGCCCTTCAGCCTCCTAAAAAGTTAAAAAGAAGTACTATAAGAATCATGGGGGATGTCAGGGAATGTGATAGGGTCTATTCAATGGAGGAAGATTGTGTGAAGAATATGCACCACTATGGCTCTGGTTTTGCACCATTGATGTTAATGGGAGCCTTGCAGAGGTTGCAGAGGAGCACATTAAAAAAAGAATAAATATTAGCAGCAGCAAACGGACATAGACCCTCTGCGCTGCTCCCCCAAACAGAAGCCCTTTTTACTATTGCTAATACTTAAATGTAAAAACTATGTTAGTCAACATTAAGACTTCCACAGGTGTGCACTCAAGTAAGAAAATGTCAAATTCAAGGATGAACATGCAATCGTAACACTGCTCCATTACATTACAGCCTTGATTTCTCTGGTCACACATTTCTCAAACACTATAAAAATAAAATATAATAAACATAAGAAATAATTTTAGAGGAAAATGGCTTTTACTTTAATATGAATATATCTGATGCTGTTAAAAAGATATAAACCTTTCTGCCAGGAAGACGATATTTTTCTTTCATTTAAGATCCAACCTTGAATTGGCAATGCGCAGAAGCTACATCTTCTGGAGTTTGCAATATGCTGAGTAAATGCACTTCATCCTCACACACTGTTAGTATGGTCTGTAGCCACTACAAACCAATGCTAGCTTTATTGATTCCTGGAGATAATCTCCTTGAATTCTTTGATTACAAGCAGAATGCTAATTCAAGAAGGGTTTAATAATCATACATAGGTCAAAAATCATAATGCTCCTTACAACAAAACAGAAAGTAAATATAGAAACTGTTGGAGGATTATGCAAACAATTTATTCGAGGAAGCTTCTACTCAGGTTAAGGGGAATGTAAACACTGACCTTAGTGTACTGTGATCTGCTGAAATATTTGCAGTAGCAGATATCACTTTGTCGATGTTTTTTCTTACAAAATCAATAGTGGAAGTAAAATCCCAGAACACAATCACAGAGAGACAAAAGGATCAAACTTGATGGGAGAGTTCAGTATTCCCTTTTATACTCATACAAAGGAAATATTTTTCAGTTTACAACAGTTTATAAAAGAAGAGCCAGATCACAACAATATTACAGCACACAGCAGATCATTGTGTGTAATGCCAGGAAGGCCAGATCACATTGCTTTTGACATACAAATAAGACCTGCAGAAGTAAATGAAGTAGCACTATAATGGAGTCAGACAGACCCCAGAGGGTCATGATGGGTACCTGCTCTTCGTCCCCTCTGTTTTTCTTATGTTAGGGCCACTTCTGCATGTAGCAGGGAGATCTGCCATGGAAGTGCCTGGCCTGGACACACATTTTTTCCATTAAAACCATAAGTTGGCTCAAGTTGTTAAGTCATCTGTTTTCTATAAAAACAACATAGATTATCAGTACATTTGTCTTCCTATCAATTGTGATCGCCAGTGTGTTAACACTGAGCTGCATAAAGGACAAAGATAGATCCGTGAAATTCCTTTGTATATATATTTTAACCAACAGATGGCTATACAGCACAAAGCATACATAGAAAAAGAGTAATTTGAAACCTGGATGGCAGTCTATTTGTATGACACAGCTCTTGCGGACATTTCAATGGATTTGCTAAATGTTGCCCATACAATAGTACTGTATCAATATTTTTTTTCAAATATGAGTAATTAAAACAAAATAATCAATATAAATGTTCTTGTTGTTGGAATAAAATATTATCATCACTTAGAAGGTTTACATCAAAGAGTTGGTCAATGTGTCTCCACTTTTGCTCTTGGGTGAGATACTAGCATGAGCAGTAATTACTTGCACGTCTGCCACAGTTCCAGTATGAAGGAAGTCAGCAAGGTCTGTCTTCTCTTTCTGTAGTAAGCAATAATCAATCTATCTTTTGTCCACTGTTGATCTTTCTGCCAACCAAAAGCTTTCAGATAATCAGATTGCTCCAACTGTATGGAATGGACATATTCATAGCCAGCTTCAGTTATTTGCCTTGCTTCCTGCAGCTACTATACAACCAAACAATACTCCTTTCTTAGAAATTCTGCCTCAGCTTCTCACATTACAGGTTCTGTTCTATATTATATCTACAGTACACATTTAACTAAATAAACTAATATCCTAGCTCCAGTTCTTCTCAAAATGTTTCAGCAGTCATGAGTTTGACTCATGTTTCTTTGAAGCATTCAAAAATAGATCTACAGGTGTCTGCAGTTACTTCTTTATGCAACAATAGAGGAGCATGGCTGGGTGATAATGGATTCTTTAACTATCGGACCTCTTTAAAAAGAGGAACTACATATTCAGATAATTTATTCTCAGGCCTATTTCCTTGCTGGAAATGTTGACTGTAAAGTCAATCACTGTAACACAGACATGTCTGATGGCTTAGTATGAACTGGCTTACAGAAAACTTGTAAGGAGTTCAATAGACAAATACTCTGGGACAAATTCTGTTCTTGTTTACACTTGTGGACCCCTGATTATATTTAATGGTCTGTGATTGATGTTAGGAGTGTTAGCAATGATAATGTAGTATTCAGGCCTGTATATTTGCCTGAGATAGAATTTTGAGTCTTGTTTGGCCATTTGACTTTTAATACTTTTATATTCTTACTAATATGTATGAACAAAGACACTGTGTGTTACATCTGCCCACAAGCAGATGGGGTGAAAAAAGCTAAACTGTTGCTGGGTATAGTGGGAGTTTAATATATGAGCACACACTTAAAGAACAGCCCTGGCTCAACTCCTCTCCTGAGATAAGGTCGAACAACCAGTGAGGAGGTGCGAGGGGAAGAAGGGGAAGGTATAAAAAACACTAAAAGCCAAATAAATGCCTGTCCCTGACAGAAGCACCTTACCTCTCCTATAGGGTACAAAAAAGGTGGTACCAAAGCCCCAAGACCCTCCAAAACAGAACATGACTGTAAATTGCAAGGGGTGGGACCAAGGGTGTGCACTACAGGTATAATTATGCCTGCTAAGAAAGAGAATGGGAACACTGGTAAGGCTCTAGAGCATACAAAATTATGAATATAGACTCATAGACTTTAAGGTCAGAAGGGACCATTATGATCATCTAGTCTGACCTCCTGCACAATGCAGGCCAAAGAATCTCACCCATCCACTTCAATAACAAACCTCTAACCTATGTCTGAGTTATTGAAGTCCTCAAATTGTGGTTTGAAGACCTCAAGATGCAGAGAATCCTCCAGCAAGTGACCCGTGCCCCATGCTGCAGACGTTGCATTGCCTACACATCAAACTTCTGGTCTTCTACTTTCTGTCTGTATGACAAAAAACAGAGCAGGGTGAAGGGAAAGCCCTTAACAATTGACAATACACTAAATTAGAAGTTTGGGTCCAACTGAAGACCCTCCTCGGCATATCCATTTACCTACACTGCATCATGTGGTCTCCCCTACTCACCTGGGGCCAATACGTGCTCTCATTTTTCACTCATGCAGCTCCATTGGTTACTCAGAGCAGAATTTGGCTCCAGAATACTAGTGTCTCCTCTGATCTCATACTTTTGTGTGGGATTTAGCTGATTTTTGAGTGCAGGTCTCTTAAGGATTTAAGATTATTTAAATGTTTTTATTATTTAAATGGTTTGAATATTTGGTTGCATGAGCATGACTGAGAGTTTCCATCATTCCTCCTGGAATAATATTTCACGGTCTTGGAGTATGGCTTGGGACACAGATTATCCAAAGCTGCACTGTGGTTGGCTATAGAAGCCTTTTTTTAGGAGGTTGGAACTGTGCTGTAAACTAACTCCTATGGCCCTGTAGCACTGCATTTTCTTATTTCCTCCTTATTGGCTGCCCTTTTCCAAAATGAGAGGCTCCTCATATAAGTCCCACTCAGGCCTTTTCTTCCTCAGGCAGCATTCCTGGGGATATTTGTCTCATTCCCTTCCTACTGTCTGCACACACAAGATGGCTCCCTCCCATAATTCAAACACTGCAAAACAGCATGATTGACTGGAAAGAACTGAGAAGCTGCCCACCAAAACAGCCTCTGACTAGTTCCAAAGCTGCTTCCTGCTGAGACAACAGTAACCCACTACAGTTACAATCTGTGTCAGAGCCCGGGTTTAGGAATTTTTACATGATTGTTGCCTCTTCTTGAGTTTAACCCCCTGATATCTAATACATATTTACAAAGAGAAACAAATTGTAAATAGAAGTATGAAATGGCACATCCCACCTCTCTTACTCTCCAGGGGAACCGTATATAGCTTCTCCCCTACATTAGGGCTGCCTTATGCATGAATCCCTAAAGCCAGTGTAACTAGACATCAGAGGATCACCTCCAGTAGCACAGAGCAGGTGCCCTGGAATGGCTCCTATGCCACCCCTGTTCTGTAGGGAACATGGCAGCCTGCACAATTTAGAGGAGTCACCAGCTATGCACCCTCGCCCACCGCAACCTCACAGATTACATTCTGCATTGGTTGGCCACAGCCAGGGTTTTGGGCCATAGTTTCCCTGTTTATACTACAGTAAGAAAATAGTAATAAAGATTAAATATCTATCTATATTAATATATTGTCACCCCTCACTGTAAGCTCTAAATCAGTCCTACAAGTGGTATCCCATGCACTGTGGGGAGATCTGTTGATTAAAAACAGAAGCAAACTACTAAAAGGAAAGAGAGGGATCATTTCAATCGCAACTATTGAGCAGAAAGGCAAAGCCAAAGGACTGTGACTGATTCATTGAATAAGTTATTCTTCCATAGACTGAAGCATCCATATATTTGTCATTAAAGTCCCTTTTTAAAGAAGTGAAAGATACTAGTAGAAATAAATGAATACCAGCAGAATGAAATTAAGCAGAACAGAGTCCCAATGGTATTTAATTCTACAGTCTATAATGAATGGATATGTGTTTCTGAGAGATAAACTAGATAAACGAACCACAAGATCCAATCATTAATCACTAGAGAGAACATGACTTAAACATCAAAACAAAAGGAGAAGAATGGAATGTTCTATGGAGGAATGCAGTGAAAATTCCTAAAAATGTCAGAATGAAAAATATTGGGGCCTGATTCTCCTCTTTGCACTGGTGTAAATCAGAAGTAACTCCACTTAGGTCAGTATAAAACTTGTTATTATTAGGCGTTCAGTACACAACCGGTGTGAGTGAAGATAGCTGGGCCCATTAATAATAAATATATACACAGGGCATACCTAACACTCAAAACTATAATTGCCAAATGATGGATTTGGCAAGAATTAGTGTTTGTTTGGAGAGAGTCATGGGTAAAAATAGGGTGAGGTTGAATTTTGAAAAATTTTGTTGGTCACATTAAAACTTTGCACAATGAAAAGTGGTAGCTGGCTTAGCAAATGCTTTGGCTGAGTTTTTCAAACCCTATAGCAGGAGATTTTTGATCCAGGTCTCACTTTATCCCCAAGCCTCTAAGTTTAGAGGGATTTGATACAAGGTTCTGGTGTGGCCCATCTTCATATATATTCATATTCATGATATATTCATATTTCATTTATTAAAAATTGGATCTGTACTGGTACACAGAGTATATGCACAAGTGATAAGATTGTTCAAACCTGGTTTGAAGGCTATATAGTAACTCTTCAAATTAAAGATCTGTCAGGCATATATTTTATCTATGCTCTACTTTTAGGATGTTGTATCTCCCACTGGAGTTAAGGTCAGTTAGTTTCCTGGACTTTTAGGCCCATGTTCTCCCTACAGCTAACAAGAGCAGAGAAGAACCAACCCTTGTAGAATTCAGGGCAGGGGGATTGAAACTGGAGGAAGCAGTGGCTCCATGGAATGCTGCCCCTTCCCATTCATGCCACAGATGCCTCCTTCCACTTCAGTGCAGTTGGGTTGAGGCCCTGTGATGAGCAAGCCAAAGGTGGGATACAGTAGGCCAGGCGATACTGCCTCACATCTTCAGGGATGTGTAAAAGATTCTATTAACCCTGTTGGCATTAACTTCCATACAGTTTCCATAGCACAGGATGGAAAAATCTCACAGGATGGAAAAACTCCCTGAGCAAGGAGACCATTAGATCATCAACTAGGACTTCCCATCTAACAGAGGCCAAAAATTACACCAAGTTATCCCTACACTGAGCCCAGTACAGAGAGCACTGGGAGGCCATTACAGAAACCTTTGGGAGCAGGGCCGCCCAGAGGGGGGGGCAAAGGGGGCAATTTGCCCCGGGCCCCGGGCTCCGCAGGGGCCCCCAAGAGAAGAGCGGAGGCTCCCGCCTCCGCCCCTCTCCTGGAGCCTCAGCGCATCAAGCGCCGAGACTCCGGCCGAGCCCCTGAGCCCCGCCCCGCTCAGAGCCGCGTGGTGAGGGGGCGGGGCTGGGAGCTCCAACGGCTCCGCTCGGCGTGGAGCTCACAGCCCCGCCCCCTCACCACGCGGCTCTGAGCGGGACGGAGCTCAGGCCCTGCCGGCGACGCGCTCGGTAAGAGGCCAAGGCCGGGGCCGGGGGGAGAAGCGGGGGCCGGGGCCAGGCAGGCAGGCGGGCGGGCGGGCCGGGAGAAGCGGCGGCCGGGGCCGGGCGGGCGGGCGGGGGGGGGAGAAGCGGCGGCCGGGGCCGGGCGGGGAGAAGCGGCGGCTGGGGCCGGGCGGGCGGGGAGAAGCGGCGGCCGGGGCCGGGGGGGGAGAAGCGGCGGCCGCGGCCGGGGGGGAGGAGAGAAGCGGCGGCCGGGGCCGGGCGGGGGGGGAGAAGCGGGACCCGCCGCCGTCGAAGCGCAGCCCAGTCTTCGGCGGCGGGGGGCCCCTTCTGTTCCGGGACCCGCCGCCGAAGTGCCCCGAAGGCCCGCGGCGGGGACCCCTCCCCCCGCCACCGGATTACCGCCGAAGACCGGGCGGCGGGTCCCGCTTCGGCGGTAATTCGGCGGCGGGAGGCTCCCGCCGCGGGTCTTCGGGGCACTTCGGCGGCGGGTCCCGGAACGGAAGGGGCCCCCCGCCGCCGAAGACCCCGGGCCCCCGGAATCCTCTGGGCGGCCCTGTTTGGGAGCCCATTAGATCATCGTCTGACCTCCTATAGGCCACATAATTTCATCTGATTGCCCCTGTATGGAGCCCAGTAACTTGTGTTTGGCCAAAGCATATCTTCTAGAAAAGCAACCAGTCTTGATTCGAAGACGTCAAGAGCTGGAGAATCCACTGTTTCCTCCAATGGTTAATCACCCTCACTGTTAAAAATGTGTGCCTTATTTTTAGTTTGAATTTTTCTGGCTTCAGCTTCTACCCTTTGGTTCTTGTTAGGCCTTTCTCTGAAGACCCCTTTATTTCCTGGTATTTCCTCCCCATAAAGGTACTTATACATTGTAATTAACTCACCTCTCAATCTTTTTGTTCTTTTTAAATCTCTCACTGTAAGGCATTTTCTCTCTGCTCCTACTCCCGAGTCTATCTATTGCATTATCCCTTTTTGCTACAGCGTTGCACTGGGAGCTCATGCTGAGTTGCTTGTCCACTATAACTCCTAAATCTTTTTCAGAGTCACTGGGTTTTCAGAAAACAAGCCCCAATTCTGTAGGTTTGGCCTGTGTTCCTTGTTCCAAATGTATGACCTTGTATTTAGTTGTATTTACACATATTTGATTTGAATAGGCCCATCTTACCAAGCGATCTAGAGTGCTCTGTATAACTGCCCTGTGCTCATTATTTATAATCCCACCAGTCTTTGCATCATCTGCAAATTTTATCAGCAGTTTTCTATATGGGGAGCAGGCATTTGGGAGCAGCTGCCAGACAGAAGCACATAGGAACTCAAGAGTTGAGGAGGCAGTGCTCCTATGATTTGCGGGTGTGGAGCAGTTAGGAGGCTCTAGGGGTCAGACACTCACAGCCAATCAGCGTGCATAGAATTGGATAAATGAAAATTCATGGAACTGATCCACTGTAAAACTAGAGTAACACTGTGGCCCATTGCGTTAATTGTGGATTTGTAAATTTTAAGGCCACAAGGACCATCACGATAACCTAATCTGACCTCCTGAATAATAACTCAGCCCACAGAACCTCACCCAGTAAACCCTGCATCAAGCCCATAACTTCGGATTAAAGTAGAGCATATTTTTAGAAAGACCTTTAATCTCAGTTTAAAGATTTCAGTGACAGAGAATGCATCACATTCTTTGGTAAATTGTTCCAGTTATTAATTACCCTCACTGTCTATATTTTGCCTCTTATTGAGCCACTGGAAGTTTTAATTCTATATTCATTGTATGCCTACATCTTTAATTTTACAAATAATATTTGGCCTTTCCTCACTGTTAATCACATTGAAGGCCCTAAATTAATCTAGGGAAGAGAGAGAGAGAATTTAATACATTATAATATGTTTAAAGTTTGCTGTTGATAGAAACTCTTTCTAAAAAGAAAAAAATATTTGGTTATATATCATGTATTATATGAGATTGTAAGACTGGGCAAAGTGTGTGTGTGTGTGTGAGAGAGAGAGAGAGAGAACACAGCTCTGTTCAATTTGCTGAGAAAAAAACAACAGGATGTTTTGTTCATAAAAGCAAGCCAGAAATTATTCCCTTTTTCTTATTTTAGCTGCAAATAATGGTGCCTGCTCCATAGGGCATTTTTAAATAAGAAGGTTTCAAATTTTGAAATATATAAGCTCATGTTTCTTATTTTGGTGCTTTGGTGTCAAACAAGAAGAATGTGCTGTACGTTAAGGAAAGGATACTGCACCACTGAACTCCATGGGAGCTTTGCTGTTGATTGGCATGCACGCAGCATCGGGTCTTTAATGTAAAATTAGGAAAGGGGGTGCTACTTCTACACAACCAGACCAAAACCACTGTCAACTTACAAGGGTTTGTGCAGTAATAGTCAAAGTGACACTACTTTGTTGCCTGCACAAATCTGGAAGATTTGAAGACCACTTGCCTTATAACACAAAGGGATTTTTTTGGTGTGGAAGGTAGGCAGAGGGGTTGAGAGAGAGATGGGGAATGAACAAGTTAACAATGATTCCCAAAAGAGCATAACTGGGAATCAGTATTCTATGGGGAGGAAACTATGTATGGCAATAGTGATTATATTGCATAGTAAATCTTATACAATCCTGAATAGAAGCTAAAATAACAAGGAGAATGTATATTTTAAAATAAAATTGTTACTGGGAATGTAAATGATTGGGAAGAGTCATGAGGAGTTATAATCCTGCATTAGCAAAAGCTTCTGAAATTACTCTTAAAAACGAAAAAGCTTGTTTAAGCAACAGACAACAATAAATATGGGCCCAAAAAATAAGTGATTGACACTATAAGATAGAGTAGAGATTTCATAGATACATTCTAAGGGTAGGTCTATACTCACCGTCCAGGTCGATGCGGTGAGTTCGAACTCCCCACGCGCTCCGGTCGACTCCGGAACTCCACCACCGCGAACGGCGGTGGCGGAGTCGACCTTGGAGCTGCGGAGTTCGACCCTGCCGCGTCTGGACGGGTAAGTCAGTCGAATTAGGGTACTTCGAGTTCAGCTACGCTATTTGCGTAGCTGAACTTGCGTACCCTAGTTTGACCCCCCCCCCTTAGTGTAGACCAGGCCTAAGAGACTCACAGCAGTTTACTGTGCATGGCTATATTGAGGGACCCATCCTGCAAGTGCCCTGCAAACCCATCTCCCACTGAGGTAACTGGGAAGTCAGTTTATGAGACATTAATGGAGCTTAACCCCCATCACGTGATAGCAAATGCACCCAATTAACCACATATTGCTCCTGGAGAGGTGAGTAGCTAATTGGCTCCTGATCACAAGGGGCAGAGCTAAGTTATCATAAGTAGACTGAAGAAACTCAGTTGAGAGAGAGACAGCAGAGGAGACAGGTCTCTCTGTCTGAGAAAAGCCCAGGGTTAGGGTACACAGACAGAGACAACAGGGACAGTGCAGGCTCCTGCCAGATTGGAGAAGCCCTGAGATAGGGGCTGTAAGTAGAGACGAGAAGACTTCAGTAGCCCAAGAGGACAGAAGAACTATTCAGTTTTGTTTGGACTTGTTTGATACCCCAGAAGGGTTCTCAATTTAGGTGACTTGGCCTCAGGGCTGAGACACAGAAGACGTGGGGCCAGAGGCAGGTGGCAGCAGGAGGTGCTGGAGCTGAAGATAGAGGCAACATCCTGCATGGATGCAAGGGAGCACTCCAAGGGTGAGAGAGCCCCACCACAAGGATACATACAGGACTGGCCTCTCCGCTTATGGCTGAAGTCAATGGGACTACTTACAGAGTAAAGGTACTACTCAATACAATCTGGCTTTATTGTATATAGATAGCAAACATCCTAATTTTTACATTATTATGTCTCAGACATACAAAAACCTGGTTTTCATTGACACTGAGCCCCTTTAATATCACTCTAGCAGTGAAATGGGCCACTCCCATTTTCAGGCCCCTTTTTTTTACAGTGACAGAGCTGTGTAAAAGGCCTTCTGTGTAAATGTGAATCAGGACTAAGTGTTTTTAGGGAGTTAAGAGCCTAACTTGCGTTGTCTTACTAGAAATTATGAAAATATTATAATTAAACAGGTTCAAATACCTTGAATATATCAGTGTCATTACCACACCCTCTTTTTAGTCTGTCTAATACCTTCTTTAAGACAAGACCGTAGATATGGATCCTTCATTAGAGCGCTTGTAAAATTCCCATTTAAGAACAAAGAGGTTGCTGAACCTCTGATTAGAAACCAAGTTATAATTCAGTGCTCCTGCATTTCCTCCAGTGCATTTGGGATGACTGTATAGGAAGAGTATACTGTGATCTTGGGGACTCGATGAAACCATAATTTGGAGAAACAAAAGAATTTGGGACTGAAAAATCCTAAATCATCTCTGTGATCCTGACAACTGTACTTTGCACTGGGGTAATAGATCATGTGTAAATAATAATCCCTGAAATTAAATGTGTAGATATTGGATACTTTCTCAACTTCACCCACTAATAATAATTTTGTTAGTATAATGTATTGCTATCAACGGCTTCTACAGTGTAGCTTTCAATTATTGGGTCATACATTCCATTTCAAAATGACACAAAGCTTTAGCTGACTTTTCCTCATAAGAAATATTTGCCAAATGTCTTTTGCCACCTTTTCTGTTGCTGTGTTTTGCCTAATTTTGGAAATGAATTTAAGATTAATTTGCCTAAACCATCACAGATTATATTTATAAATACCATAATAACTCCTCAGCACCCCAGTGTCACCATTATGATTAAACACACTTAATTTGTCCTGTACCCATTGTACTGGAGATTTTAATTTTTCCGTGGATCCATGTCTACACCATTCAAGTTACACACTCTCACTTGCTCCTCAGCTAGAGTAACTGTATTGTGTCTCCAAGAGGGACTCAGGGACCCACCGCCGAATTGCTGCCGAAAAATGAATGAAGCGGTGGCGGCAATTCGGTGGCAGGTCCTTCCCTCCGACAGGGACTCAGGGACCTGCCACCGAATTGCCGCCAAATAACCTGAAGCCGGCCTTTGCCTTGGGTGCAAAAATTCCTTGTTAATCAGGAGTAACTCCATTTAAGTGAATGGTGTCATGCAGAGCTGTAACACCAGTATGAGATAAGAATCAGGCCCAGAGACCTTAGAATTTATCCAGTGCTCAATAAGTCATGTGCATGAAGGGAGCTTTTGCCTCCCTACACAAGTGAAAATTTTAAATTAAATACAAATAATAGGAATATATGGGGGGAGGGAAATACTAGAGTCCAATATCTCTATTAACAGTGCAACTAAACTTATCACTTCAGTAAACAAAATAAATACAGTTGAAAAAGATATAATTATCAGCCTGCTCAAATTCAGAAGAAAATATATTTAAGTATTGGCTCTATTTCAAGGCTTCTGTTCTAATCTCTGCCTGCATTATATTTGTGTTACTGGTAAGAGGACATCAAATTTAACATAAATACTAAAAGCCCGGTATGCCTTGTGAATGGCTCTCCAGTGGATTTCTATAGTGCACTACATGCGTACCAGAAGAAATTCTACAAAGCTGTATGAGCAGTAATTACATCTTTTTTCATGCTTTGAGTAATCTGAGGAAACACTGTTTTTAGAGAGGAAGAGAAAGCATGACAATATTATATATTAACATCCAGGGGTTCTCAGGGAATGAGTTCTTAATAACTTTCTTTAAGACTTTCTGACTTCAGAGAATGTAATTGAGTTTTCCTCCAAAAAACAACCCCTGTGCCACATCATGGAGCTATCCTCCACCACACACATCATCTTGAAAAAAGTTACACTCCCTATACAGTAAAAAAGTATCTTACTGTGTAAGGAAGGAAGCAAAAGCTAGAAAATAACAAGACACAATGCTAATAGATAAGACAATAAAAGATAACTTTGTATTCATAAAAAAGGTCAGCATTAATTAGAACAAGGGCAACACTTCCCCAGGACTAAGGAAAGTACCAGGAATAATTTGACCTGAGTATGAAATGTAGGCAAACAATATTGCTCTATATCTACTATAGACAGGGAAACCCCAATTTCACAAACTTCAGTTAACCAAAACTCCCAGTAAGCCAAAGTTCACCTACATGCCATAGGGCTGCTCAGTGGTCCAATACTGCTTAGCTCAACAGGAGGGAAATGTCAGGCTGTACCGTTGTTAATTATTGTGTGTATTGTGTGTATTATGGTAGCACCTGGAAACCCCAGTAGAGTAGAATGGAAAGGGTTATTTGTTTGGTTTTTTAAAACCAAAACTATCTTGGTTTTCAGCAACCCAAAACTGAAAATTTTTGGCCAAATACTGCTGAGACCTTTTTTTTTGGCTAAAACTCAAAAATTGTTTGACCAAATTGCTTCTGGCTTTTCTTTCTCTGTTTAAATAATTGCATCAAAATTTAATATTTAACAAATTATAGATCCAGACTCTCTGCCAGACATTCAGATCTGGGTCATCTTCTAACTTTGAGGTTTAGCCAGTTAATTTTCCAGTTATCAAATTACAGAGCTGTAGACTCCTGTTCAGTCAAGTTAGGGCTCTTCACAACAGGACTATTTTTCTCTTCCCAAAGGGAGTATTATTGCTACTGGGGCCACAAGACAATTCAACACAATTTGGAAGCAGGTGAAAATGACTAACTACCTTGAGGTGCAGCTATATCCCGTGACTGCATCTGGTGTTATCCAATATTTTTCCTCATTCAATTTGGTCAAGATTGGGTCTCCTGGTTAAACTTTGTTTTAAGCTCTTGTGTAAGCTTTAGGCTGCATGCTGGTAAATAAAGAAGAGAGCCTGAGACCTCTTAGATTTGACATCTCAGTCTCACATTCTTTACGCAGCATGACTTATAATGAATATTTACTCAAAAGTTAGCAGTGTTATACTGATCCATTGACCCATAAGCAGCTGAGTCAGGCTTACTCCTGAGACTGAAGAATGGGGTTGCCCTACAGCTCAGTAGAGCTAATAATCAATTTTGTTAGCTGTAGAGTTTTATTAGTTACCTATACTGTGCTCCCTGAGGGGTCTATTCTCTTGAAGGTGGGGGACTGGAAGTAAGCTCCTTGAAATTTCATTCCAGAAGCTTGGAAGACAGCCCTCGCAAAGTAATGAGCATTGTCAGTGATTATTTCTGACAAAAGACAAAACTAGAAAAGATGTCTTTTAACTTCCTGTGACCAATTGACGTTTGAGTCGCGTGAGAAGCAGAATTTCTACAAATTTAGAAAGATAGCCACTGGGAGCAGATAGTTATTTACCTTTTCTCACCACGGGTCTAGTGCTATTCTGCTGTAAATCTTACTAGGTACAATTTTTGATATGAACATTTCTTTGAGTTGTGTATTTATGGTTATTCTGTACAACTTGCTTGATTGTAGGTCGTACTCTGTGCCGGAGCATCTCACTGACATTCCAGCTTACTCATGGCATTTCTAGAAAAGCCCTGTTATCCTGATGTATCCTTTCTAAAATATCCTGCAAGGACAGTGGAGCTACGTCATTCCCAGAAGTAATTGGACCTTCAGTTTCAAAGAGTTTCATCTAATTGTAAAATAATAGAAGTCATGGACCAGATATGAGGTCTTGCTAAGTAACTGGGACAGCCATGCTTCTAAACTTGGGTCCAGTTGTAGTTGCATATCAGCACTAGTGGCTGTTTTAATCAGTTCTAATTTCTGTGGTGAGACTAAGAGGCCAATAAAAATGACACATGCTTGGGCTGCTATATTATCCAGAGCCTCCAGAAAATCTGAGTGATCAATAGAGCTCTTTGATAAGGTGTCAGCCATTACTAGGGACTTCTTTGGTGCATATGCTACAATAACTTTGAATCTTATCAAATGTATGAATAAATGAAGACTTTTAAAGTTTAAACTTTTTCTTTAAACAAACACTGTGAAGGTACAAGTCACACCATTCCTCTGGGTCAGAGGCCTGCAATTGACTGATTAGCCCCACCTGCTGCACCTGAGAAAGAGCTGTAACTCGATTAGCTGACTGTATAAAAGAGGGCAACAGGAAATGGAGGGGGGGAGACTGTCCACCCTGCAGAAAGCTGAGGGGCCACACTCCCAATGGACTGCTACTGGAGCTACTGAAAAGAGGGAATTGCTTCAGAAACCAAATGGACAGAAGGGAGACTGTGTGAAGTCCTTTATGCCTGAGGTATAAGCCTGGAAATTCTGGGTTGCTGAAGTTACTGGTGTGAGGGACAGACTTGGGGAAGGGACTACTGGGCCTGCACAGACTTTTGAAGGAAGAGTCAGGGAGGTTTTGATTTGTTTGTTCATCAAGCTTAAAATCAAACTATTAACCATGCTGGAAACTGTTTCCCCTGGATTCCCTTAGAGCGCTCAGGCAGAATTACCCCAGGGAGTGAGCTGGCTCAGCAAGAGCAAAGCCAGGTCCAGGAGGAGGAGGAAGCTATCAGACAGTTCCCAATCCTTTTACACGTGGCATCTGAACAGGGACTGACCTGAACACCTTCCATTGAGAAGGGCATGGAGGAGATAGTCTAACTGACAGTGAATCAACAGCAGGCGGAGAATGAAAGGAATCACCAGTTCCAGAGGCGTTGCTTGCTGGCCACCAAGCAGTGCCTGCAGGAAGCCCAGCTGGTTGAATATGAGCAGAACAGACAGTTCCAAGTAGAAATGGCCCAGCTGCTCTCTCAGCAGCCACTGGAAAAAGGGTGGTCATCTTATCTGTGCATATATATTCCAGAACAGCCTTTGGAGTTGATTCTGCAAATATATCTTGAAAGGGCTTTCAGTTCATCGCCTAAATCACTTGCATCAATATCATGCATGTCATCATGTGTCAACACTGTCTCTAATGCCATGCGTTGCTGGTGTAGGTCTTCTTCAGGTATAGTGAGGAGTTTTGGAATATCATATAACATCCCAAATATACTGCTGTGTTCCTTGAGATGCATGAAATGTTCTTCAACTGACTGTATTGCACAATCTAGCACCTGGTTAAAGAATTCAACTTTGAATTGTTATTTGGGGTCTCTTATGGGATTATCCCGTGCCTCATAATCAAAATATCTTCTTCTTCAATGACTCTTGTATTCTTGAATAGGTGGGAAAGTAGCTTCAGTGTGAATTTCCTCTGCCAACTTCTGTACACTCTTCAGAACGTTTTGAAATCCCTCATCTGACTGGTAAGACTGTAAGTATGACTTTGCTTTGTCCGGTTGTTCCATTGCTCCTGATATACCAAGGTCAACACCTTGGAGTCTCTTGCTTATAACATTTATTTCAAACAGTATGTCATGCCACAACACTAAGCCACACAGAAATTTGAAGTTATGTATGTTTCTGGTGATTCCATTTCCCTCTGCCACTGTTCTCCCTCAAACAGTTCCTGTCATAGTATTATCCTCCATAATGGCAACTTTGGCATCATCTATCTTCCCAATGTGGTGTTTAATAGGCTTTATCGCCTCCACTCGACTTTCCCATTATGTGGCACTCAGTGGTTTCAGTGTCAGGAGGATGTTCCCAGATGTTGCTTCAAAATTTGCCATCGATGAGTTGATGCAGAGAAAAATACATAGATGCTTTGAATGACATTAAAAAATTCAGCAACCTCACTAGAAGCTGATGCTGCATCACTGACCACCAAGTTCAATCAACGAGAACTGCATGGGGAAAAAAAAAAGCTCGAGGGTTTAACTCTTGGATCTGTGTCTGCACTCCTGTATTCTTTCCTCTTATGTTGGCACCATTATCGTAGCCCTGACCTCTCATGTCAGCTATCGCAATTCCCATATCTTCCAGCTTTTTAAGAAGCACATTTGTCATACCAGCTCCTGTAGTATCATCAATGTCAACAAATTCTAGAAAAAGCTCTCTGACAGTCACCATTGCAGGGACATTTTCTCTAGATTCTGTTAATGTTACAAAACACACTATTAATGTAATTTGTTCTGTATGGCTGATGTCAGGTGTGCAGTGCAGAATAACAGAGTAATATCTTGCTGACTTCAGATCTGCCACAATCTTCTGTTTGACTTTTGTTGCCAGTAACAATATGATCTCATTTTGAATTGTTTTTCCAAGGTAGTGGTGTGTGAACATTTCTTGGGTGGTGACTCTTCTTAGATGCTCCTGGAGTACAGCATCAAACTCAGCCATCAGCTCCACAATTTTAAGGAAGTTTCCATTGTTTGGCACATACAGCTATCTGAAGTGCCACGCAGTGCTAGGTTTTGGGTAGCAAGCATTCTCACAATGGCAATGAGCCTTTTCAGAACATTTTGCTAGTAAAAAGACTCTGATGCAATCTTCTCTTGATGCTAATCATCTGTGGTGGCCTTTAACCTCAGTCTCATCTCAAGCTCTTTCCACCTATGGAATGCTCTCTGTTGATTTGCTGCCTTCTCATGGCGTGCCAGATTTCTAGCCAGATTTTTCCAGCCCATTGTTCCTGTAGAACCCAATGTGGCTGGAACATTGGACTGGAAGAGTTTGCAACAAAAACAGTATGCAGCATTCTGGGTTTTTGAGTACATAAGCCTCACTTTGTCATCCCTGGGGATTTCACACCAGTAATGTGTTAGATGGAAACTTCTGTTTTCATTGTCTTTGGGGAACATGAAGTTTTTCACTTGCTGTGGCCCATTCAATAGAAGGAAGTCCCTCAGGCTACTGCTCAAGTGGGTCCACAGTCCTGGATCATCTGGACTTAAGGAACTAAACTCAGCAGCAGCTGTTTCTTATGCCTCCACCACACTCTTCTCTGATCTACACTTTTCTTCAGGAATGTGCATGGTTACATCCATTTGAGATGGATGCTGCAGTAGCTGCCTGGTCACCTACACTCTGGGTACGTCTACACTACGGGATTATTCCAATTTTACATAAACCGGTTTAGCAAAACAGATTGTATAAAATCGAGTGCGCGCGGCCACACTAAACACATTAATTCGGTGGTGTGCGTCCACGGTCCGAGGCTAGCATCGATTACTGGAGCATTGCACTGTGGGTAGCTATTCCATAGCTATCCCATAGTTCCCGCAGTCTCCCCCGCCCCTTGGAATTTCCGGGTTGACATCCCAGTGCCTGATGGGGCAAAAATCATTGTCGCGGGTGGTTCTGGGTACAGCCTCACCGCTCCCTCCCTGAAAGCAGCAGACACCCGTTTCGCGCCTTTTTTGCTTGGTGAACTGTGCAGACGCCATAGCACAGCAAGCATGGACCCTGCTCAGCTCAATACCGCAATCGTGGATGTTTTAAACACCTCGCGCACTCTCGTGCAGTATATGGTGAACCAGGACCTTCAAACCGAGGCGAGTAAGAGGCGGATACGGCAGCGCGGCGATGACAGTGATGAGGACGTGGACACAGAATTATCTCAAACCGCGGGCCCCTGCGCTTTGGAGATCCTGATGGTAATGGGGCAGATTCTATCCATTGAACGCCGATTTTGGGCCCGGGAAACAAGCACTGACTGGTGGGACCGCATTGTGTTGCAGGTGTGGGACGATTCCCAGTGGCTGCGAAACTTTCGCATGCGTAAGGGCACTTTCATGGAACTTTGTGACTTGCTTGCCCCTGCCCTGAAACGCCATAATACCAAGATGAGAGCAGCCCTCACAGTAGAGAAGCGAGTGGCAATAGCCCTGTGGAAGCTTGCAACGCCAGACAGCTACCGGTCAGTCGGGAATCAATTTGGAGTTGGAAAATCTACTGTGGGGGCTGCTGTGATGCAAGTAGCCAAAGCAATCACTAAGCTGCTGCTACGAAAGGTTGTGACTCTGGGAAACGTGCAGGCCATAGTGGATGGCTTTGCTGCACTGGGATTCCCTGACTGTGGGGGGGGCGATAGATGGAACCCATATCCCTATCTTGGCACCGGAGCGCCAGGGCACCCAGTACGTAAACCGGAAGGGGTATTTTTCAATGGTGCTGCAAGCACTGGTGGATCACAAGGGACGTTTCACAAACATCCACGTGGGATGTCCAGGGAGGGTTCATGACGCTCACGTTTTCAGAAGCACTACTCTGTTTAAACGGCTGCAGCAAGGGAATTACTTCCCAGGCCAGAAAATAACAGTTGGGGATGTTGAAATGCCTTTTGTTATCCTGGGGGACCCAGCCTACCCCTTGATGCCATGGCTCATGAAGCCATACACAGGCAGCCTGGACAGTGGTCAGGATCTGTTCAATTACAGGCTGAGCAAGTGCAGAATGGTGGTGGAATGTGCATTTGGCCGTTTAAAGGCGCGCTGGCGGACATTACTGACTCGCTCAGACCACAGCCAAACCAATGTCCCCTATGTTATTGCTGCTTGCTGTATTCTCCACAATCTCTGTGAGAGTAAGGGGGAGACCTTTATGGCGGGGTGGGAGGCTGAGGCAAATCATCTGGCCGCTGATTACGCGCAGCCAGACACCAGGGAGATTAGAAGAGCACACCAGGAAGCGGTGCGCATCAGAGAAGCTTTGAAAACGAGCTTCATCAATGGCCAGGGTACAGTGTGACTGCTGTGTTTGTTGATGAACACCCAACCCCCTTGATTGACTCATTCCCTGTAATCAACTCACCCTCCCCCTTCGAGTACAGCTTACTTATGCAAATAAAGTCACTCTCGTTTAAAAATCATGAATTCTTTATTAATTCATTATAAAAACAGGGAGAGAAGTAAGGGTGTGGTTTGGGAGGAGGATAGGAAGGATGGAGAAGGCCATTAAAAAAATTTCACAGTAACGACAGCCTTCTGGTTGGGCTGTCCACGGGGGTGGAGTTGGCGGGTACACGGAGCCTCCCCCCACGCGTTCTTACACGTCTGGGTGAGGGGGATATGGAACATGGTGAGGGTAGAGGGTGGTTATACAGGGGCTGCAGCGGCACTCTGTGATCCTGCTGCCGTTCCTGAAGCTCCACCAGACGCCGGAGCATGTCAGTTTGATCACGCAGCAGCCCCAGAGTTGCATCCCGCCACCGCTGATCTTCCTGCCACCACCTCTGATTTTCCTGCCGGTCTTCCTGCCGCCACCTCTCATCTCGGGTGTCTCTCCTGTCTTCACGTTCACTGGCATCTTTCCTGTAATTTGATACCACGTCCTTCCACTCATTCAGATGAGTTCTTTCATTGCGTGTAACTTCCATAATATCCGAGAACATTTCATCTCTCGTCTTTTTCCTCCGCCTTATCTGTGCTAGCCTTTGGGATGGAGGAGGCACGCTTGAAAAATTTGCAGCTGCATGAGGGAGAGAAATATTTTAAAAGATACATTTTACAGAACAATGGTTATACTCTTTCACAGTGAACAGCACTATTCACCTTACATAGCACATGTGATTTCCCTACAAGGTCGCATTTTTCATCTTAATAGTGAGTGCCTGCAGCTCTGGAGTTACAGATCTCACAGACACAGGTCCGGGCATCAGAATTCAGCTTGCATGCGGCCATGGTAAGCCACTGTCTTTCGGCTTCTGCAGTGATTTACCCCTCCCCCCAATGCATGGCTAATACCACGCTAGCTCCCTGCTAATCAACACCCTTCCCACCCCCCCACCCACTGCGTGGCTGGTAGCTTGGGGAAGATCGACGGTGACCAAACACAAAAAAGATCATCGGCATTTCACTCCTCCCCTCCCCCCGCTTGGCTACGTGCAGGAAAGGTTTTTTTTTAAGCTGCTGCAGTCCACGAACCCAGTAGGAAAATGGCCATCCCCCTTACTTAAATTCCTGATTTTTAACCAGGTTATCCTGAACGATATCACTTTGCTGAGGATCACACAGCGAGATAAAGAACGGATGCTTCTTGAATGCCAGCAATCACCGGGACCATACGCTGCTATGCTTTGCCATGCAATGATACCTGATTACTTGCTACATGCATGGCGTGGTAAAGTGTCCTACCATGGTGGGTGGAACAAGGCTGCCTTGCCCAGAAACCTTCTGCAAAGGCTTCTGGAGTACCTACAGGAGTGCTTCATCGAGATGTCCCTGGAGGATTTCCTCTCAATCCCCAGACATGTTAACAAACTTTTCTAAGTAACTATACTGTCTGCGAATGCATCCCAAGTCCTCAGGGCAAATCAATCATTAAAAAACACTTGCTTAAAAAACAATGTTTGCTATTTGCAAAGGTACACTCACCAGAGGTCCCTTCCATGGCGTCATTGTCTGGGATAGTTGCTTGGGAGGGCTGGGAGGAGGGTAATTCCGTCAGGGTGAGAAAAAGCTCCTGGCTGCTGGGGCTCACGGAGTGCTGTGTGCTCTCTGCTAGGTCTTCCTCCTCTTCTTCATCTTCATCTTCCCCGTCCGCATCATCCTCAGACATGGCAGAGATTACAACCCCCACCTCGGAATCCACGGTCAGGGGTGGGGTAGTTGTGGCGCAGCCCCCTAAAATTGCATGCAGCTCAGCATAGAAACGGCATGTTTTTCGACCTGCCCCGGACCTTCCGTTTGCTTCTTTGGTTTTCTGGTTGGTTTGTCTGAGCTCCTTAACTTTCACTCTGCACTGCACTGAGTCCCTGCTGTGGCCTTTATCCGTCATAGCCTTAGAAATTCTTTCAAATACTTTTTCATTTCGTCTTTTGGAACGCAGTTCTGTTAGCACTGAATCCTCTCCCCATATAGCGATCAGATCCAGTACCTCCCGTGCAGTCCATGCTGGGGCTCTTTTTCGATTCTCAGGAGACTGCATTGTTACCTGTGCAGATGAGCTGTGCGTGGTCACCTGTGCTGATGAGCTCTCCACGCTGGGGAAGCAGGAAATGAATTTCAAAAGTTCGCGGGGCTTTTCCTGTCTACCTGGCCAGTGCATCCGAATT
This sequence comes from Mauremys mutica, assembly GCF_020497125.1. Classification (NCBI taxonomy): domain Eukaryota; kingdom Metazoa; phylum Chordata; order Testudines; family Geoemydidae; genus Mauremys; species Mauremys mutica. The sequence continues at coordinate 323,447,849 of NC_059072.1, forward strand.
CAGAATGCTGTCCAGAGCGGTCACTGGTGCACTGTGGGATACCGCCCAGAGGCCAATACTGTCGATTTGTGGCCACACTAACCCTATTCCGATATGTTAATCCCGATATTAGCGCTACTCCTCTCGTCGGGGAGGAGTACAGAAACCGATTTAAAGAGCCATTAAAATCGATATAAGATGCCTCCTAGTGTGGACGGGTGTGGCGTTAAATCGGTTTTACGCTCCTAAAACCGGTTTAAACGCCTAGTGTAGACCAGGCCTCTGACTAACTGGAAGATCAGGCATCTCCTCACCACTCACATCCTTGCTGGGGCCACAAGGCTCACCGTGAACATCTGTGTCTATGTATCTCAGGAGAGCTCCTTCCTGCTTAGATAGAAAAGTTTCCTTTGCTTTCTTCCTTTTTCTGAATGCTGCCCCAGAGGGGCGTTTTCTTCTTTCACTCATGACTGCTGTTCTGTGCCAGCTATAGTGGCTCTCAACACTCATTTGAAGGGGACAAATAAGCAGGCTGGTAGCAGGGCCTGAGTGAGGGAAGATATCAGCATCTTAAGGGCCTAACTGGCCCTACCACTTCGGTTGACTGCCTATTTTCCTCAAGTGGGTTCAGGGAAGCAGCAGGAAACAGGAAGCTCCCTGAGAAGCTGGTGTTAATCAGTCCAGGCTCCTGGGAGTGCTAGAGAGGTACATAAGAGTCTCCTCCTCCTCTCTCTCCCTGCAGTTCCTGCTGCTTTCTGTTATTCCCTCTCACCTTTTCTCCTGCCTGCCTGTTATGTCTCTTGTGCCCTCCTTCCTCCAGCACAGCACTCCACCATCTCTGTGCATCTAGAACAGAGAGAATACATATGCACCAGCAGCAGACACAATTTTCTACACTCTGAGTCCTAGTGGCGCCCCTGCACAGTCTGGCACCTCAGGTGATCGCTTCAGTTCGCCTCATGGTAAGGCCAGCCCTGCCACCTGCTGATTATATGAGACAAGTTGCACCAGTTTATCAACAGAAGACTAATCACATGCCCAAGATGTCATTGTTCACAATTGTTAAACACATACTGTATTTTCTTCTCCCTCCTGCTGCTGCTAGTTGCCTGTCTGGAGTAGCAAAGACAGCTTTTTGAAAATACCCAGCTTCTCTTTTAGGACCTACAGCATCTTATTGCATTAGAAGTAATAACACCAATTTCTCTTCTTCAGTCCCCCCAGGGAACTAAAACATTACAATGTGACTTAGGGCACCAGTTCAAATAGGGAATTATGACTAGCCGCTCTGAACAATTACTCTAAGATGGGAAAATTTTGTGCAAAAGATTTGTCAATCACTTACAAAGAGATTCAAAAAAATCACTGTTGGCACACATTTAACAATCAGAAAAAGGGACTTAATCACAACAAATAATTTAGTGAATATGATCACTCAGCTCTCCCTCACTTTGCATCATAACATAAAGGCATGACAGCACAATGTGATGCACACAATGACGTGCGGGTCTGATTTTCAGAAGATTGACTTCAATGCAAGTTGTAGATGCACCTCTTACAATCAGGCTGTAAGCCTTGGAGAACAAAATGATAATGGTAACCCTAATCTAAATCAAAGCCAAAACCATTATGTTGGCAAATAAACTTGACAAGATAATGACAAGATAATGACAAACTGAAGGAGTTGTTGTCCAGTACTAACAATACTGCTGTGTGGGGAGTAACTGTGGGAGGGGGCTATTATGGCTTTTCATTTTGCCAACTGATATATCCTATACTAAAGCAGCAAAGAGTCTTGTGGCACCTTATAGACTAACAGACGTTTTGGAGCATGAGCTTTCGTGGGTGAATACCCACTTCGTCGGATGCATGTAGTGGAAATTTCCAGGGGCAGGTATATATAAGCAAGCAAGAAGCAGGCTAGAGATAACGAGGTTAGTTCAATCAGGGAGGATGAGGCCCTCTTCTAGCAGCTGAGGTGTGAAAACCAAGAGAGGAGAAACTGGTTTTGTAGTTGGCAAGCCATTCACAGTCTTTGTTTAATCCTGAGCTGATGGTGTCAAATTTGCAGATGAACTGAAGCTCAGCAGTTTCTCTTTGAAGTCTGGTCCTGAAGTTTTTTTGCTGCAGGATGGCCACCTTAAGATCTGCTATTGTGTGGCCAGGGAGGTTGAAGTGTTCTCCTACAGGTTTTTGTATATTGCCATTCCTAATATCTGATTTGTGTCCATTTATCATTTTCCGTAGAGACTGTCCAGTTTGGCTGATGTACATGGCAGAGGGTACATCAGCCAAACTGGACAGTCTCTACGGAAAAGGATAAATGGGCATATGGATAAATGGGCATATGCCAGCAATGCCCCTCTGCTATGTATATCGGCGAAACTGGACAGTCTCTACGGAAAAGGATAAATGGGCATATGGATAAATGGGCATATGCCAGCAAAGACTGTGAATGGCTTGCCAACTACAAAACCAGTTTCTCCTCTCTTGGTTTTCACACCTCAGCTGCTAGAAGAGGGCCAAGCATTTCTGAGCAAGTCGTAAACTCTGGGGTTTGTTCTCATGTCTGAAGAGAGTCGTTCTGATCAACAGGTTCTACATACAGTCATCCTGACCTTCTTTCCCAATAGTTGTCAAGACTGTGAAGTGTAAACACTCTACAGGTTACCAAAAAGTATTGCAGCCATCCAGCTCAGTGAGTCTAAAACTGTGGTCCAACAACCACTGATCCATGGAAGACTACTAGATGACCCATGGAGCTGCTTCTGTCATAATGTTTGTGCATCTATCTGTCTTTCAGGATGACTCCTTTTAATTTTCTCTCAAGCCCAGATGCTTTATAGTTTTCCAGAAGCTTCTTGGCCAACTAAAATTAAAAAAACAAACAAAGAACCTCTTTGCATCCTCTGTAACTGCTTCTGCCTTTTCTTTCTTAAATGTTTCTTTAGGGATGACAATAACATTGAAGGGGTAGCCAACACACAGGAGGGCAAAACCAAACTCAAAGTGGCCTGGAAAGAAGTGAATGGTGGCAGTGGCTTCAAGGTAGAAGTTTTGTTCTAATAAATGTAATACCCTTCATTCAGATAAAAGAGCTAGCCCAGCTACAAAAGGCCTATGCGAATGAAATAACACGTTGCATTTTGTGTGACAAGTAAATCTTTCAGTCTCCTTAATATTCTTTTAATATTCCTTTCCCATGTATCCTAGTGTTATAGTCGCTGCAAGGAATTGGGAAATGTTTTTCCCAGCCTGTGAGAATTTGAGTTTTCAGCAATATTTCCTGACCTCACTTGGACCCAGAAGTCAGAATCTCAAATTTTTGCAAACTACACATAAGAAACAAAATTCTAATTGGGTCAATCCAAATGGTACATTTTGATTTTAACATTTTTTTCTATAAATAACATTTCTAAATGAAAAGTTAACTTATTTTGACTTTTTTTTGCTTTGAAAATTCCAAAACAGGGCATTTAGATGATTTTTTTCTCAACATTTTATAAAATGGGAAATTTGTCAAAACCAACCCTTCCTGAAAACACTTTTGGTTTCGACAAACTGGCATTTTTCTAAAGAAAAAGTTTTGTTGAAAAGTTCATGACCAGCCCTAGTTAAATTTGGATTAGGGAATTCTGGAAGGTATGTAGCCCATAAGAATGTCTCCATTTTAAGAAGCATGAATAAGTCTGAGAACAACCACCTAGCTCCTGAAGACTCTGATTTATTTCTGGACTGTCTTAAATCTTCCAGAACCGTTTTATACAAAAGGAAAGGACCATTAAAAAACTGATGCCTGCATATGGTGAAGCTAACTTACTGAAAAATGTCCAGAATCCCTTTCTTACTGTTCTGGCTCTGAACGAAGACCACCTTCAGGCACATTCCTGACACCAGGGCAATCGCCTGGCCAAATTTCAAGTTCCTGCTACAAAAGCATGGAAATGCTAGAGATTCTCAAGTAAACAGCTGAAAGCATTTTTCAACATGGGCAAAACATGTTTTTCCCTAGTCTGATTCTGAGGAACAGCAGAGTTGTTTCTGGTAAAGCTTTTTTAAAAAGTCTTGCAAAATTATAAGTAACTGAAAACAGGGTCTTGTAATGGAAACCTTTATCATAGGCAGTGCTATTAGCTCAACCTGTAATTTTTGTTACAGTATCACCCCTTCCCACCAAGGATCTGGCCAGGATCAGGCCCTGTAATGATACGCACTGTGTACTCAAAAAGAGCTTAAAATCGAAGAATTGTATTTGTTTACAAATGTTGAGCACTGTGTTTATAATAATTATTAAATTTGCAGCAATTGTCTGTTAAAAGCTTAGTTTCCTGCAGATATTGCAATGGTACCGCCAACCCCAGGCATTGCCTGCCCCAGGTATTCATTTGGGCACAAAAATCATGGAATTTTTTTTTAGTCATGATTTTTAAGACAAACTCATATCGGGTGCTTTTTATTTGCCTACAGGTTTCTGAGCCATTAGGTGAACTTGCTTCAGGTTTTCAGGCTTTTCTCCATAACCATGGGGGCTAGCAGCATCCTGGTTTTTAAATGAAATATGAGATTCTTACCTAATCACATGCCTCCAGCAGTTGGAGCTTTAAGAAAAATACCAAATATTGCAAGACACACAATAAAATTAGAGTTGGTAACATTGCCTGAGGGCCTGATTCTCAGTTCACTTAAAGCCCCTTTATACTACCAAAGAAGAATTGTCTTCGTGTAAAGGATTCAATATATTTACCAGCTGCGAAACATTTTCCCCTTGCAAAGTAAAGTTTTCTGCAATTTGCCTTTTAGGAATCTATCTTATAAAAACCATAAGCACTTAACCTTCTGTAACAATATTCATAAAATCCCTATAAATTGAAGTTAAAACTTTGTTCTTGAACAATGAGTGAGAGATGTCTGCAGTCACTGAAAGAATTGCAGAGAAACTACCATTGGGAAATAGGGCTGTAATTAGCTGGTGCTGATTCCCCATCAGGAAATCGCTGTATGAGAGGAAAAGAAAGAGGCAGTTGTTGCCCTAGGAGCTGAACTAAAAGTGAAATAGACAGAGAAGAGACCAGTGAAAGACTCTGGTTAAAGGCTATTACTGGAAAGACTGTCGGGATATGGCAAACCTGATTCATTTTATTTGTTTGAACTCTGGCTGTGAAAAGCTATTTATTGTGGTTTTGCTCTTTGGCCACAAAGGGCTGGTTTTAGTTTGCAAGATGCTAAATAAAGGTGAGACGATCTCTGCTCCTAAGAGACATGACCATGCTGCAATAGGTGTACACCCAATGAAATAAACTACACGCACAAACTCTGCAGCTGTGTGCTCCAGATCCATAATTGTGCATACAGACCCTGGTCCAAAGCCCTTTGAAATCAATGGACAGAGCCTCACTGACTTCAGTGGGCTTTGGATCTGGCCCACAGTGAGGCTTAAGCATCCACAGCTACCTGTTTCTTCAGCAGGGATGTCTTTGCTATAGAAAGAACAGGAGTAATTGTGGCACCTTAAAGACTAACAAATTTATTTTAGTATGAGCTTTCGTGAGCTGCAGCTCACTTCTTCGGATGCATAGAATGGAACACACAGACGGGATATTTATACATACTGAGAACATGAAAAGATGGAAGTATGCATACCAACAGGCAGAGTCTAATCAATTGAGATGAGCTATCGTTAGGAGGAAAAAAAACTTTTTGAAGTGATAATTAAGATGGCCCATAGAAGGTGTGAGGAGAACTTAACATAGGGAAATAGGTTCAATTGGTGTAATGACCCAACCATTCCCAGTCTTTGTTTAGGCCACAGTTAATAGTATCTAGTTTGTATATTAATTCAAGTTCAGCAGTTTCTCTTTGGAGTCTGTTTTTGAAGTTTTTTTAAGTTTAGCCTTTAAAGGCCTCATACATACATTTCGTCCAACACAAAACAAGCCAGTGCAAACCAGCATAGCAACACAGTGTATTTTACCACAACAGACCTACTTTTTGGACATTGTGCCAACTCTTTGACATAAGTATTGCAGAATTGTTTTTTCTGCCAAGGTAACAGCTCAGCCATTCCCTTTCAGATTTGATATCCTTTTGTTATCAGCTTTTCTTGTGAATGAGCGCCTGACGTGTTTGGAAATGAAGTGAAATTCAGTTTCTCCTCATGATTGCAAAATATCACTTAAAAAGACTGAGAGCATTTGTTTTCAGAGAAACTTACGTACGTTGTGGTTAAATCATCCAACTGTCATCTTGGATGAAGCAATATCAGCTGGCAGAGGAGGGCATATCTACTACCTGTAAGTCCATAATTATGGACTAAGATGAGTTCAGAGAAATTCAGCTTCTCCTATAGGGCACTTGTGCACCCTAAAGTTGTTCAAAATGAAGGGCTTGATCCTGCAGGTCTTGAGCACCTGCAACACCTAGTGATTTCAATGGCACCTGAGAACACCCAGTTACTTTGGGATCAGACCTTAATACAGTGTGATTAGTCCTGGGATCCAAGAATATCTATGACATTCATTCTTGGGACTCTAACAGAGTCAGGGCAGATCTAGACAGCAAAATCACCAGATTGACTAACAGGAAAACAAAGGTCCTTTAAGCAGAAAATGTTGCTCCTCTCTTTAGAGACTGGATCCTGAGAAAGACTGAGTGCCTGCAACTCCCACTGATCCTGATATCTTTCAGGAAGCATTTAATGCAGGCTGGGACCCACAGAGAACTTATATCAGCAATAATAGACATATATGGTATTGATGACTGGGTCAATTGGAAAATTTGGCATTTTTTGGCTCTGGTTTGGATTTGGCTTTCCATAGTCAGCAGTGGCTGAGCTTGGTCTTGGTAGAGATGGAGTCCTGTTACCCATTTCTGGATGGAAAATACCTTCAGGGAAAATTGGACTAGAATTTTATTTCAAAAACTGAAGATAGATAGTTAGTTTCTAAATAATGTTTAACTACCAATCATCAGACAGACACCTCTAAATCTTTTATCAGGTAGCAGGATTTTAAATAAAAAGAGCTTTAAGAAAATATTTCAGGGAATATATAGTTTGAGTATCTTAATATTTTTGAGTTTTCTGGGTCACATTTTTAAAAATTTGTGGCATTCAAAGAATCTGTTTTCTCAATAGATATTTCCTATTTTTCTTCATCTTCGTGCCCACCAAAGGTTTTATATTAAGTGATCTTTATCCAAATCTTTTTCGTGGGTGGAGTTTCCCAGTTGGATAGGATAATATAATATCCCACAGCTCTGCAGGTTCTCCTTGTTTGGAGGTATTCAAATTACTGCCTAAATTTTCAACAGACGCGTATCTCTGCTCGGTGAGCAATTTCTCATCTTCTGTCCGTAAACAGAGACCTGGAAGTTCCCCAGGAATTCGTAGCATTCCACTGGGGTTCATTCTCAGCTCAACACTGTGTCTGAGCTCTATGCTGATGCTCTGGGATTTGAGCCATTTGTATAATGAGGCTCTCTCTCTGCCTGCTGATGACATACAGCTGTATTTTTCTTTTAAGGCCATTTCTTCCCAGTGTTGTTTTATTGTTGTCTGATGCCTGTAAGATATTTGCAGCATAATAAACCACAGGTTTTTTGTGGGGGTTGAATTTGTTTGTAGGCACCTGTTCCTGCTGTCACAAGACACCTTGTTTCTATATTAGCAACAGAACTTGCCTCAATCCTTACATGTCACTGTGATGGGGTTCACTCACTGCAGGTGGCATCTCCTTAGGGATCAGTTCTCACCCGGTCTGGTGCCCTCTTTCATTGGTTATTCAAGCTGTGATCCTTCTCTCTCTCTTCACGACTCAGGGTGCTCCCTTTTCATGACTCAGCCCTTTGGCCAGGTCACTATATAGTCCTCCCTTTCTGGAGTAACAAAGTCCCTTTGGACCAGCTGCTCAGTTGGCATCTCCAAAGCGCCTGTGCCACTTCCCAGTGGCTGGTAGGGGAACCCAGGCCTGCTCTCTTCATTGGATTCCAGCCCAAAAACCCTATAACAAGCAGCCAAGGTTCACACAGTCCTACCCTTTGATGGTGTTTCCCTGGGCTTCTTCCTACCTAGTCCTCTCAGGCATTCTTTTACCACAGCTCCTTTGTAGTTGACTCTTCTTCCAGGGCTAGAACCCCAGGGTTTATTCTTCCTCTTGGGTTTTCACCTCCCCTGCTCTGTGCTCCCAGAGAGTAACTGCAGACTCTCTCCCTGCACCCCACTTCTGCTGCAAAGTTCCTGGCTTTATACTCCAGCCTACTCTTTCCCAGCTGGGTTTCTTGTTCAGTTAGGCCTGGATCCCCTCCTAGTGCAATTTAAGTGGTTAACTGGCCACATAGTCACCTAGCCACCAGCAGGGGCGGCGAGTTATATGGGTCCTTGGTGCCCAGACTCCTGCAATATTCAGGGCCTGGGGACCTAGCTCCACCAGTGCTTGGAGCTGGGTCTCTCCCCTGGCCCTGCCTGCCCCTCCCCTGCACGCCTTCCCTGAGTGTCCCCTGGCCCCCCACTGGCTGCCCCCTCTGCTCTGCTGGCTCCCGGCATCAACTGCCACCATGGGCTCCTAGTGCCCCCCAACCACTAGTGCCAGGGCAGGCTGACCCTGACCTTGCCCTTCTGCCTCAGACCCTTCCCTTTTCCAGTGGGACCCTCCACCAGCACAGCCCCTCCCCGCCCCACCGGCAGTCACCGCTCCTGCCCCACGCTGGGAAAGGGGCAGCCCCATCCCTCACCCCCAGTAAGGCTACAGTGAGGGGCAGCAGCAGGGGAGAAGGTGCATATGTGATGGCAGCCCCCCCCCTCGGCACCCACCATAGGGGAGGCGAGGGGGCTTCCTGGACCTGAGGGGGCCCTAGGAGCACATGCAGTGACAGTGGTGCGAGGTGAGTGTGCTGCCGGGGAGTGGAGAGGGGAGTCCTCCTCTCTGGCCCCAGCCCCGGGGCAGCCTTCCTGCACCCCAAACTCCTAATCCCCAGCCCCGCCCCACCCCAGAGCCCACACCCCAGCCAGAGCTCTAACCCCCCCCGTGCCCCAACCCTCTGCCCTAACCCTGAGCCCCTCCCACACCCCAAAGCCCTCAGCCCCAGCCCTGAGCCCCCTCCTGCATCATGAATCCCTCATCCCTGGCCCTACCCCATAGCCCTCACCCCTGCACCCCAACCCTCTGCCTGAGCTCCACTCACACCCCAAACCCCTCATCACCAGCCCCATCCAGAGCCCTCACATTTTTGCATTTAAAAAAAATGGCCTTACAAGGCAGGTGTGTGGGGGCAAGGCTTGGACCTGTTCTGGGCAGCACCAAAAATTATACAAACCTGCCGCCCCTGGCCACCAGGGACAGTTATGAATATCTCATCACAGTCACCTTGTACTTAGATTTTTGGCCTTCAACTTTCCATACCCAAGATAGAGTTCTGCATACACCTTGTTGCTGGAAGACTTATAAAAATACCATTGCTGAAGTACAGTTCTCTACGGTATTTGTAGCCAGTCTCTAAAATATTTGTAACAGTGTTCCAAGATATCATTGTGTACATACAAATAAAAATCAAGAGACCATTTCCCACCCTGCTGAGATGATCAGTAAAAATAAACTGATAAACTAAGAATTTGGGAAGTGTTAACAAGGCAAAGAGTGTTCCTTTCATACCAATTTTGTTTGGGGGGGGGGAGGGGGAATTTTTCACACACACACACCCCAACTCCCTGCTCTGTGAGGCTACTTAAATCTCTACTAATTAAAAAAAAAATCTGACTTTATTGTCATCACACCCTGTTCCAGAACTTTGGTTGTCAGGAAAGTATCAGCCCTACGATTTGCACTCCCCTATGCGCCGTATTAACTAACATTCCCCTCTGTTCCTCTCGCTCATTTCTACCTTTCAATTCTTGCTTCTGTCACTTGGCACTAGTGTGTGGGGTACTCTTCCCAGAGACACTTTGTGTTTATTCAAGTATTACTTGGCTCAGTGACCAGAGGCGTCACATGGGGTCTCAAGCTCGGGGGTGGGGGGTTAGAGGGGAAGAAGGTGAAGTCTAAAAAATTTACTGAATATTTCCTGAAATTTTACCAAATCGTATCAGCGGCTGGTATGGAGGCTGCAGGAGGAACAGGAGGTGCAGTTTAGGGGCGTGGGATAAAAGCGTTTGGGGAGCAGAGACTCTAGCAGAGGGAGGAGATTGGGGAAGAGGATTTAGGTGCTGCAGTCGGGTGGGTCAAAGGCGGTAGAGGATGTGCCTTACCAGGTCTGATACTGAGACCTGAAGTTGAATTGCTGGGCAGGATTAGTACTTTTCTGCATGATCCCCCCACTCTGCACTAACACCCCCTTGTGGCCGGGCTGGGCCCTTCACTCTGGACACATGCCTGGGACTGAGCCAGCCTGGCCCCACCCTGCATCACCTCAGGTGTTACTAGGAGAGGGCAGCAAAGTTTGGGCTCCTGGGTGGAGCCTGAAAAGGGTGTGCAGTAAAACATGCCTGGCAGTGGCAATGCTGTTCCGCAGGCCACCCCACCACCCCTTTCCTGGAACCAGCATCCCCAGTGCCAGCTCTTTGGCAGCCTCTCTCCCTGGTATCCCCAGAGCCAGTTCCTTGGCATCTTCTATCTCCCACAGCAGCCCCAGAGCCAGTGTCATCCCAGCTGACTGACAGCAGAAGCAGCCTGAGATCCTCCACCCCTGCCACTCTCTTTGAGCAGGGGGAGGAGCCTTGCCAGCTCAGCACCACACTGCCTCTGAAGCTGCAGCAGCAGCAGCGCTACCATTCAGGGAGCAACATTTTATTGGATGTGTTTGGAGTGTTTTTCCCTCTACGGCACCCCGTCTGTGATGAAAGAGGCAAAGCAGTTGTGGTCAGCTAGAGCTGTTTATTTCATAACACTGCAACGCAGATCGTTCTTGTGTATGCGGATGTCCAGATGAGGAAGAGTTGCCTAGCTGTAAAGCCAATCAAATTCAATCCCATGGAATTGTTTACCTTTCCCTCACCCTTTCTCCTTATCTACCTGAAATTGTAACTGTTTGTGTTATATGCGCTCGGTACAAACAAGGCTCACAGACCCCAGTGAAAAAGGCCCATCTCTTTTCCCTAATGTCATTGTTTCATTATTCATATTGGGTCAGACTGTGCCTGGCCCTTGGGCTGACAAACAGTGAAAAGGGAAGACTGTAAGGAGCCTTGTGCCACCCATATACAGGCCAGGTAGAATTTCAGTCGCTTGCGCTGAGGGGAACACAGAGACTATTCCATTCCCACTCTCCTGGGAGCAAATCGTCCTCCAAAGGGGGAAAAAGACAGGCCCCTCTCTACAAGAGCCTGCAGAGCAGGATTGATACATAAGGGGGAAGAGGCTCCATACCAGGCACAGTGCCCCTGCAAAATATGGAGTTCAGGGAGACGGTCTGCCTCCTTGAGGTATTGGACAGGAACCAAATTAAAAAATTACCCAATTTCCTCTAAAAGAGTCACCTAATATTGAGAGACACAGCATGGGCTGGAGGAAGGGGCACTGGAAAGGTTGGATTCTATTTCCAGCTCTGCCACTTACGTGCTTTGTGACCTTGGGCAAGTCCCTTCACCTCTCTGTGCCTCTGTTTCCTTTTCTCACCTATTCAGAATTTAAAGTCTTCAGGAGAGGGACTGTCTCTCACTATGTCTGTACAGCGCCACATGCAAATGGGCTTCGATCCAGCAAAGCACTTAAGCACATGCCTTACTATAAGTGTCTGAAGTCCGGGGGCAACCCAGGTACTTAAAGTGAAGCACGTTGTCAAGCACGTTTTTTGGTTGGGGACTCTAGGAGCTCCTAGGATACAAACAGTATTTTTGTCAGTGGCCCTGAAATATTTTGAAAGCTGAGGCATTCACTGTACATGGCCATTAAGGCCAATATTGAGAACCAAGCAACGTTAATTCACAAACTGTCCATGAATGAAGTACAAATGAACAATCTTTCCAGTATACTAAAAAAATCATCCCCTACCATTATTTTACTGGTTAGGTCCCATGATAGATCTCTTCTTGCTCTAGCTTCTCTAGCTTCCCTTCTCCCGCAGGGTCTCTCCTGCTAGCAGGTGCTTGTTTCCACCACTTTGGTGGGCACCTAAAGGGCTGCTGCTCTTCATCTTTGGCATTTCCATTGGATGGGAAGCCGCACTTCAAACAAATGCCTATTAATAGCTGCATTCTTACTTTCAATAAGCAACACAAATAATTAAAACTGAAAATACGTAACCTTCATACATTTACATACGGAAAGGTCCCTCAGGAACAGCTGCAGAAAGGCCCTATGCCTGCCAGCGGAAAGCTATCCAAAGTCAGAGAATGCTTGGTATCAGGGTCCAATCCTGATCACTCTCAACTCCCATGGACTTTAATAGGAGTCAGCAGCGCTCAGAAACTCCAAAGAGTGCTCAGGGCCTGCTGTTCCCATTGAATTCAGTGGCTCTCGGGATGCAATCTTTCAGGACGGAAGTGTGAGCCCTGAGTAGCATTTGACTCCACGTGCAGCCCCACTGGCTTCCCTGGGACTGTGATTTGATTTGCATTTTTGCTGAGTGTAACACTCAGCGAGTTTTCTGACATGTAGTTCTTTCAGGACGGAAGTGTGAGCCCTGAGTAGCATTTGACTCCACGTGCAGCCCCACTGGCTTCCCTGGGACTGTGATTTGATTTGCATTTTTGCTGAGTGTAACACTCAGCGAGTTTTCTGACATGTAGTTCCCCATATTTCTCACTGCATGTACAATCGGCTACCAAGACATCTTCATTTGTCTGTTATTTATTTATTTATTTATTTATATTATTATAGCACCTAGATGCCCCAGTCATGGGCCAGGATCCTTCTTGTGCTAAGCACTGTACAAACATCAAACAAAAAGATGGCCTCTGCCCCAAAGAGCTTACAATGTACGTTTAAGACAAGAGATGGTGGATGCACACAAACAGATCGGAGAGTACAAGGAGTCAGCATGATAGGCCAGAGTCTCAGGAAACCAAGAGCCCAGCCGTTGTCAAGTTTTTCTGTAAACATCACAGCAATGGAGAGAGCAAAGGAAGATAATAAGGCAGCTTTATGGATGTTTATGCGAAGCTCCTCCCAAGCCTGAGGGTAGCTTGGGAGAAAGCACGGAGGTGCTTGATTGAAAATTTGACAAGTAGGCGATGGAGGCTGGCATCACAAGGTGATCCGAGGGAAGCACTGATAGCTCAGTAGTGAATAAGACCTGATAGGTAGGTTGGGGATAGGTCATGAAGGGCCTTGAAAATAAAGACAAGCAGCTTATATTTGATGCAGTAGAGAAGCAGGAGCCAGTGAAGGGATGCGAATAGAGGGAGGACATGGTAAAATGATGGGCTACAACAGCATTCCAAATGGATCTGAGCAGGGCAAGGCTCAGTAATCAAGCCGTGAAATGATGAGCGCTCGGATGAGAGTTTAAGCTGTGCAGATGGATAGGAAAGGCCCTATCTTAGAGCTGTTATGCAGAAAGAATTTACAAGATGTAGACATAGCCTGGATGTGAAGACCTAGAGGGAGGTGTGAATTGAAGACAATGCCCAAGTAATGGGCCTGAGTGACAGGCGGGATAATGGCATTGTCCACAGTGATCAAGAAAGGAAGTAGTGGGGAGGCTGGGGGAGGTGGAGATTAGGAGCTCGGTTTTAGCTTTGTTGAGCTCGAGCTGACGGCTAAACATTCACAAGGCGATGTCGGATACAGGCTGAGATTTTAGTTTGGACACAAGGAGACAGGTCTGGGAGAGAAAGGTTTACCTGTGAATCATCAGCAAAGAGGCTGAATTTGTAGTTAAATTCGTGTTTGCAGATGACATTACCCAGAGGTAAGGTGTAGAAAGAAGAGAAGGGGACCAATGGCAGAGCCCTTTGAACTCCCACAGAAAGTTGGAGGGTAGATGAGGAGAATCCACTACAGCAGGGGCGGACAAACTTTTTGGCCTGAGGGCCGCATCGGGTTTCGTAAATTGTATGGAGGGCCTGTTAGGGGAGGGGGTCGTGGCCCGGCCCCCCACCTCCTATCTGTCCCCCCGGGACTCCTGCCCCATCCAACCCCCCCCCGTTCCCTGACGGCCCCTCTGGGACCCCTGCCACATCCACACACACCCACTCCCTGTCCCCTGACTGCTCCTGAACCCCTGCCACCCCACCAACCCCTCCTCTCATTCCTGATGCCCCCCCAGGACCCCTGCCCCATCCAACCACCCCTTCTCCCTGTCCCCTGACTGCCCCCGGAACCCCTGCCCTTGACTGCCCCCCGCCGGCCCATCCAACCCCTCTCCTTCCTGACTTGCCCCCCGGGACCTCTGCCCCCATTCAACCCCATTTCCCCCCGACCACCATCCACACCCCCGCCCCCTGACCGCCACCTCGAACTCCCCTGCCCTCTATCCAACCCCTACGCTCCCTGCCCCCTTACCGTGCTGCCTGGAGCACCGGTGGCTGGCAGTGCTACAGTCGCGTCACCCAGCTGGAGCCGGGCCATGCTGCCACCGCCACCACCACACAGCACAGAGACCAGGTCAGGCCGGGCTCTGCAGCTGCGCTGCCCCAGGAGCTTGCAGCCCCGCCGCCCAGAGCATTGCGCCGGCGGTGGAGAGAGCGAGCTGAGGCTGCGGGGGAGGGGGGACAGCAGGGGAGGAGCTGGGGGCGAGCCTCCCAGGCCAGGAGCTCGGGGGCTGGGCAGGGCAGTCCCGCGGGCTGGATATTGCCCACGGGCCGTAGTTTGCCCATCCCTGCTCTACAGGACACACTGAAGCAGTGATTAAAGAGGTAGGAGGAGAACCAGGAGAGGACAGCATCATGAAAGCCAGGGTTAGACTAGATTTCAAGACAAAAAGTATGGTCAACAGTGTCAAAAACACCTGACAGATCAGAGGATGAGGATAGATCACAGGTAGTGAACTTTAGCTAGGAAGCAGTCATTAGAGACTTTGGCAAAAACTGTTGGAGAGCAAAGGGGCAGAAACTGGATTGGAGAGGGTGGACTTTGAGTAATAGAATTTAAGGCCAAAAGGGACCACCTAGTCTGACCTGTACATCACAGGACACCAACACCACCCAGCACCCACAACTTAAACCCAACAACCAAACTAGACCAAAGTATTACAGCTTACAGAAGATTAGACTATTGTGTGCCACAGGGAGAGAGACTAGGAGGGACCAAGGTGCACCAATGCCCAAAGCCCCTGCAATGGCAGGGAAACAATTAAATGCGATAATCCTGGCAAGTTACCGACATGCTGCAGAGGAAGGCAAAAAAAACAAAACAAGTCCGACAATGTGACCTAGAGAAAATTCCTTCCAACCCCCACATATGGTGATCAGTGAGACTCTGAGCATGTGAGCAAGAACCAGCCAGCCAAACACCTGAAAAAGAATGCTCAGTGCCACCTCAGAGCACTGGCTGCCACCTTCCAGTGTCCCATTTCCAGCTGTGGCTATCCCTGTTGCTTCAGAAGAAAGATAGTAATTTTTTTTAAAAACAGAATACGTTGGCTTCCTGATCCCTACAGATGGCTGGCTGAAGCCCTGAAGTCCTGAGTTTTTAGGAACATAAGACATAAACCAGAAGAGAGCCCCAAGGCTGCTGAGCCCTGCCCCTTACAATCACAAGCAACACCTTCACATGACATTCACAAATTTGTCCAGCTCTGTCTTAAAACTAATTAAGTTTTTTTGCCCTTACAACTCCCATTGGGAGGCTGTATCAGAACTTCCCCTCCCCTCACCCCTATGGTTAGAAAGCTTCTAATTTCCAGCCTCAATTTGTTCATGGCCAGTTTATATTCATGAGTTCTTGTGCCAACTTTGTCCTTTATCCTAAATACCTCTTCACCCTCCCTGGTATATATCCCCTAATGTATTTATAGACAGCAATCATATTCCCTCTCCGCCTTCTTTTTGCTAAACTCAACAGCCAAGCTCTTCCAGTCTCCTCTCACAAGATAGGCCCTCCATTGCACTGATCATCCTAGTAGCTCTGCTCTGCACCTGTTCCAATTTAAATATGTCTTCCTTGAACATAGGTGACCAGAACTGTACACAGTATTCCAAATGCAGTCTTACCAGTGCCTGGTACAGTAATATTAATACTGCTCTATATCTAGTGGAAATGCCTCACCTGATACATCCTAGGATTGCATTTGCCTTTTTCACAGATGCCTCACACTGGTGGCTCAGTCATCCTGTGATCGACCCACATACACTGGAGAGGAACTTCAGACAGTGATTGTAGACAGTGCATTCAGTATATTTAGAGATGAAAATGTGATATGTCTATGAATGGTACATGTGGTCTGATGGAAAGTGATGAGCAAAGTGAAAAGAAAAAAAGTTACTCTTATTGGAAAAATACTTCTGTTATCTGAAAATAATATTACACAAGTTTCTCTTTTTGGAAAATATCTATTCATTCGCTTCATAAACATTTCCTAAGGAGAAAACTATTTTATGAACATATGGCACTTGTCTCTGTTTTGGATGTAAAAACGTCTGGTATTTTGCTGACTTCATTTCATTGTGAGTCACTTTGTAGCTTTGTATAAACACCAGGGTATTTTCATCAATTAGAAATAACTGAGATATTTTAACATAACATTCCCATTATGTATTTGTAATCTTGTAAGAGCTCCCAATGTCCTAGACACTGTCCACAGAGAGAGAGAGAGAAAGAGAGAGAGATGCAGACATGCAGTCTCTGCCCCAAAGAGATTACAGTCATGGAAACCTCACCTTAGAACCCATGATTCTGTCTTTTCTATATGTCTAAATTAATAATAGTTCTTGAAACGTCTATAGCATGTTTCTCTTCAAAGCAAAAATTGTCTTGCTTGCTGCATGCCTGATCATTATAACAGCGGTCACATAAAGGGTGAAATCCTGGCTCCACTGAAGTCAACAGCAAAACTCCCTTTGACTTCAGTGAGGCTGAGATTACCCCCAAAATGTGCAATCTTTAACTTTTAGGAACACCATTTCCAGATACAAGAAGTCTTGCAATCTGCTCCATCAGTGAAAAAATCTGCAACCCAGTTCATTATTTTCATATTCCAGTGATTGTGCTATTTTCAGGTACTGATGGTGAGCATTGCATCTCACTGATTCAGCTACCCCTCCTCTGTCATGCATTCCTGCATATCATTAGCTAACTGGATACCAAAGGTGAACAAATTCATGGTTCCAGCACTACATTTATGGCCAGATTAAGCCTGGCTCTATACTGGATTACTAGAGTGAAAAAAGGAGATAGGGAACCTGTTTTTCCCCAGTCCAATACATCTGTGAAAACATGAGCCATAATATTAATACAAAGAAGTGGGCAGCACCATGGGAAACCAAGCCAGCAATCCATGCTCCTGAGATGGCCTCTCTGGGAGGGGCAGAAGTGTTGACCATCTTGTGCACTGATAAGCATCAGCAGAACTATGCAGCTCCAAATCACTCCCTACTGAAGACCATGGTATAAATGTCCTGATCCACAATTCAGCCCTCTAACTGCAAATCACTTTTCCTCTCAGTAGCTCAGCTTTCAGTATCTTCTCTCTTGTGAGGTCATAATTTCAGTGGTACTCTGTTCTCCATACAGTCTTCCAGAGCAGAGAAGACCTGAATTTCCATAGTTAAAAAAAAAAGCATAAACAAACCTTTGTGCTAGGTGCTGTACAAAGAGTGCCCCAAAGAGCTTTTAAATCTAAGTAAAAAGACAAGAGACAACAGACAGATACAGGCAGACAGGGGAGTACAAGGAAACAGTGAGACAATAGGCAAAATTAGACATGCAGGGAGTAAAGGGTAGAAAACTTAAGCAGAGTGAACAAGTCCCCAAAGAAAAGTGAATTTCAGAAATGCAACCTTCTTCCCCTCCAAAAGCCATGAATTTGAAATCAACAGCCTGTCCTGGTGAATTTCCTTGTCCTTCCAAGATCTGACATTAGATGGTGGTACTGAGGTCATTATAAATGCTGTAGATCCTTTGCAAGACACCAGAAGGCTCTCAAGAGAACACTGATCATCTTCCTTTGCCATGAGAGCGTGTGGTTTCATTGTTACATTACTGCAGACTGTAAAGGCCACTACATTACTGTGAAAAGAACAGGAGTACTTGTGGCACCTTGTGGCACTAATAAATTTATTTGAGCATAAGCTTTCGTGGGCTACAGCTCACTTCATCGGATGCATGCAGTGGAAAATACAGTTAGAGCGTGTATGGTAACACCCATTGTTTCATGTTCTCTGTGTATATAGATATCTTCCTACTGTATTTTCTACTGCATGCATCCGATGAAGTGGGCTGTAGCCATCGAAAGCTTATGCTCAAATAAATTTGTTAGTCTCTAAGGTGCCACAAGTACTCCTGTTCTTTTTGCGGATACAGACTAACACGGCTGCTACTCTGAAACCTACATTACTGTGAGGAGTCTTATGCACTGTAGTACTAGTGTAGTGTAGTACTAGTAAATATTTGATTTATATTATGGAGGAGACCAAAGGACCCAATGTGTGTAAAACCTTATTTTTTCCTGAATTTGTTTGTCTATCCTTAGTTTTTATTCTGTTCTGAGCCTGGTCTCTAAGGCCAGTTTGCCTGCATTATAAATTACAGATTATTTTAAATTAAACTCATAGAAACCTTGAAGCATTTTATTATCCTAATTGTTATATTGGAATTAACCAGGCTACCTTTTGGCTGTATTGTGCAAAATCCCAAGAATAATGATAATGATAGTACATCATCAATAATAATCACCGAATAAACAAATTGCAAATAATAATGTCACAGCATGGATTCAGGAAACTTGTTTCACAGTAGCCTCTCATCTTTGCAAGAAGCTGCTGAAAGAAAAGTCATTAACTCTCTAAAAAAATGCTCATCACCACTGTAGGATATTTTCTTCTTATGCTAATGAGGCATGACTTCATTGCCAGCAAAATCAAGACTATTCAAAGTTTAACAAAGACCCATCAAAAGAGATGATGAGCAGTAAGCAGTGTTAGTCTCATAACATGTGTCTCATTTCCTTCACCCAACAATTTTGTTTGATCACCCTGCCATAGCTAAAGTTGTCTCGTGGCATATCTATACTACAGGCTAACAGCAGCACAGCTCCAATGCCGCAACTATGCCACAGTAGCGCTGCAGTGTAGACTCTTCCTACATCAACAGAAGGGGGTTGTCTGTTGATGTAGGTAATCCACCTTCCCGAGAGGTGGTAGCTAGGTCAACAGAAGACTTCTTCTGTGGACTTAGAGATGCCTACACTGAGGGTTAGGGGTATTAATTTTTCATGCCCTTGAGAGACGCAGCTAGGTCAATCTAAATATTAAGTGTAAACCGGGCTCAGTGCTTCCATTGTAAATGTATTTTTAGGGAGGTTATTGCTAAACTGTAACAATGCCTTTGGCACTGAAATCTGGAATTCAAGCTCTCAGCTTGGGAGAAAAAAATAGTGTCCACATTACAACTAATCCCATCAAACCTTATTTTGAGTTTACAGAAGGCAAAATAAAGTGGTTTGGCTCCTGGAATCATAGATATTAGACACTGTTAAGAACTAGGAGTTCACCTACTTAGGCAAAGCTCCTCTAGACCTCAAGAGACATACAGATCCAATTTAACAGTTGCAATCTGCAGTGCTTCAAAAGTGAGTAGTCAGTTAAAAATAAGTGACTTTTTGTGACAACCCAAAAGGAGACATCTTTGGTTTAACAGTTTTGCAAGGGACAACCTTGATAAATGTTACTTTGGCTTTGGTTATTCCAGAAAAACAGAAGTGTAGTGTATAGGATATGGGTAGTATCTTTTACAATATTTTGTGAGTCCTCTAGAGGCCATTACTGTATTCTGTGTTCCAGAAGCCATGAAGAATAGCAGTGCTGATACATATTACTGGGTCCTGCATGTGGTATCTAGTTAGTAAACCCAGTTATTTGGACCTCACTGTTCCACCGGAGGAAGGGAAGGATAGGATCAGAAGAGACCTGTTGACCTACTTTTCTGTCCACTGTTCTCCAAATGCTTGTTGCCTCCGTGGGGTGCCTATTTGAAGCCTTTCCTAGAATATTCCCAAACTATCCTCCCAACTAAATCAGAGCCTACTGACATATTTGTCTTTACAAATAAATTATTTGTTTCCCAACACATGTGCTCTAAAGTTTAGTAATAGGTCATGTGGCTTCATATATTTTCTATATGATAGTACTTGAGATTGCTTGGCTCTGCTGCCTAGGCTTGAATCTTATTTTTATGATGTCACTTTAACCATTTTAATTTTTTAAACAAATATCACCTAGTGTTTCACGACTAGTTTCATTAACCAATTGGCACCTTTTTCATTGAGCTCCTTAAACAAACTTCTGTGTGTCCACTCTGGCATTTTTTGTCTTCAAAACAAGGGTTCTGTTAAAACGTTTTTCCAAAATATTTTTTGCTGCTGATGTACTATGAACAACAGGATCCCTTTGTGACCCCACTAGAGATTAATGTGTCGGTATCTGTGTCTTTCTGTGGAATGGAAGACGTCAAAGCTAAAAGCTTCCTTACCCCACAGCTCATCAGTTCCAGTCCTGTTGTTTTTCCAGTTTTCAGAAAAATCTTTGGCAAGAATCACCATGTTTCCGCTCACCAAATTTCCAAGAGTCTTCTCTACAGAGCTCTTTTTCTTTTCATTGACTTTCTGATCATAGTAAATGCAGACCTCTAGCAGGACTGTGGACCAGACATATGTAGGAGCCAGATGAGCTATGGCCTGGGACAGCAGTAAATGAGCAGTGAAATCCAGCAATCAAATGAGAGAGTTAAAAGGAATCACAGGTGATTTCTCATGTTTTTATTGATTGAACTCTAATGTGCATTTCTCTCTGGCCCATTGGATGGTTGGCTGCTCATATGAAGACACTGTGTCCAAAACATTCTTCCAGACACTTGAAATCTGTTTGTCAAAATTGGCAGATTTTGGACCATTTTTCACTTTATGTCTGACTTAAGATGGAGCAGGCTGAAAAAAGCAAAATTTTTTATCTCAGCGCTTGTCAGCTAAAAGGGTGAATCTAGGGCCTGGTCTACACTAGGACTTTAAATCGAATTTAGCAGCGTTAATTCGAATTAACCGCTCAACCGTCCACACTAGGAAGCCGTTTAATTCGACCTAGAGGGCTCTGTAGTTCGAATTCGGTACTCCACCCCGACGAGGGGAGTAGCGCTAAATTCGACATGGCTATCTCGAATTAGGCTAGGTGTGGATGCAAATCGAACTTACTAGCTCCGGGAGCTATCCCACACTGCACCACTCTGTTGACGCTCTAGACAGCAGTCCGAGCTTGGATGCTCTGACCAGCCACACAGGAAAAGTCCCGGGAAAATTTGAATTCCTTTTCCTGTCTGGACAGTTAGAATCTCATTTCGTGGTTGGACATCGGGGCAAGCTCAGCAGCACCGGCAGCGATGCAGAGCTCTCCAGCAGAGGAGTTCATGTAATCTCTGAATAGAAAGAGGGACCCAGCATAGACTGACCGGGAACTCTTGGATCTGATCGGTGTGTGGGGCGAGGAGTCTGTGCTTTCGGAGCTGCGCTCCAAAAAACGGAATGCAAAGACCTACGAGAAGGTCTCCAAAGCCATGAGAGACAGAGGATACAGGCGGGATGCCACGCAGCGCCGCGTGAAAATCAAGGACCCCAGACAAGGCTACCAAAAAATCAAAGCGGCAAACGGACGCTACGGAGCCTGCCACCACTGCCCCACCAGTGACCATGGACTCTGACGATGGGACAGTGTCAACGGCCAGTTCCTCGGCGATGTTCGCGGACGGGGAAGATGAGGAAGGGTTTGTGGAGGACGAGGCAGGTGACAGTGCTTACAACGCTGGTTTCCCCGACAGCCAGGATCTCTTCATCACCGTCACGGAGATCCCCTACCAACCATCCCCGGCCATTAACCCGGACCCTGAATCAGGGGAAGGATCACTCAGTAAGTGCTTTAACCATGTAAACTTTTATTCTTAATATAACAGGAATCTGAAGTATGTGAAAAGGAGGTCTCTCTATATATGGGGATAGAACAGAAATCCTAATGGGAGATCTCCACGAAGCTCTCCTGGAGGTAATCGAAAAGCCTCCACAGGAGGTTCCTGGGGAGAGCTGCCTTATTGGGTGCTCCGTGGTAGCACACTTTTCCGCGCCAGGCTTTCATGAGGTATTCAGGGAGCATTGCCTCCCCGAGCATGGCTGCATAGGGCCCTGGTTTGTGCTGGCTTTCACGCAGCATGCGCTCTCTATCTCCTTCAGTGACCGTCCTCAGGGTGATCTCGCTCGGAAACTCCTGCATCTAATTAGGGGAATTACTGTAATGTTACGCCTGGTCCAAAGTATTTTTAAAAAATCTCCGGACAGACGGCATAGCAGAGACTCAGCACGCTGCTGCGTGACGAGCGTAACGGAAAGCCAAAGAATCAAATGGACGCTCATGGAGGGAGGGGGGACTGAGGACGCAAGGTATCCCACAGTTCCTGCTGTCTCCGAAAAGCATTTGCATTCTTGGCTGAGCTCCAAATGCTTCTAGGGTCAAAAACAGTGTCCGCGGTGGGTCAGGGCATAGCTAGGCAATTTACGCAGCGCCCCACCCACCCCCAGAAGTGAAAGGGAAAACAATCCTCTCTTGACTCTTTTACATGTCACCCTATCTTTACTGAATGCTGCAGATAGACGCGATGGTGCAGCACTCAACACCAACATCCTTGCTCCCCCCATGCTATGGATGGCTGATGGTACAATACGACTGGTACCCGTCCTCATCATCAGCCTATTGGCACATGGGGCAGTGCAAAAGGGCTGGTAACCATGCTGACTAGCATCGGTAAGGTCAATCAAGGGCGCCTGGAACTAATTTTTCCTGGTAGATGGTACAGCATGGCTGATAACCATCGTCATCATAGCAACAGGGGGCTGAGCT
Source organism: Mauremys mutica (assembly GCF_020497125.1). NCBI lineage: Eukaryota > Metazoa > Chordata > Testudines > Geoemydidae > Mauremys > Mauremys mutica. The sequence goes on from NC_059072.1 coordinate 323,470,788, forward strand.
CCATCAGCCCCCACCCTTCATGTGTAAAGAAAAGATTCAATTGCCCCTGGACTAGCAGCAGGATGATGGGCTCCTCTCCTCCACACTCCTTAATGTCCTATCTGGACTATCATAGCAACTGGAGGCTGCCTTCCACTCATTTCTCACTAACAAGTCACTGTGTCTTATTCCTGCATTCTTTATTACTTCATCACACAAGTGGGGGGACAATGCTATGGTAGCCCAGGAAGGCTGTGGAAGAATGGAATGAACAGGTGGGGTTGTTGCAGGAGCACCCCCTGTGAATAGCATACAGCTCATAATCTATGCAGGATCTGACACAGAGCAGCTGTGCTCTCTGGTTCTCTGATACAGTGGTTCTGTAGTACACTTGCCCATATTCTAGGCAGGAATGATTCTATTTTTAGATACCAAAAAGGAGGGATTGACTCAGGGAGTCATTCCCAATTTTGGCTTTTGCGCCCCTGGCTAAGAGCAGCCAGGGGCACTTATGACAGCAGCAAATGGTGCAGTGCAAAAGGACTAGTAACCATGCCCATCTTATTACCAATTTATGGTATGGTAGATGGTACAGTATGGCTGGTAACCATCTCTGCTGTCATGCAAAAGCAAAAGCATGCTGCTGTGTAGCGCTGCTGGACCGCCTCTGTCAGCAGCATCTAGTACACATACGATGACAGGCACAAAAGGCAAAATAGGCTCCATGGTTTCCACGCTGTGGCGTCTGCCAGGGCAATCCAGGGAAAACGGGCTTGAAATGATTGTCTGCTGTAGCTTTCCCGGAGGAAGGGATGACTGACGACATTTACCCAGAACCACCGTGAAAATGGTTTTTGCCCCATCAGGCACTGGGATCTCAACCCAGAATTCACAGAGACAGACTACACTGTGTTCATTCTTCGCAAAAATTTATCTTTGCAAGGAATTCAATCCCTTTTTCACATCACACAGCTTCGACTGTCTCCAGACCTGCCACAGCATCCCCCTCACAGAGGCTGGCAAAGATTAGGCGGCGAAAGAAAAAGACAGGGGACGAGATGTTCACTGAAGTTATGGGGTGCTCCCGAGACGAGGCGGACCAGCAGAGCCAGTGGAGGGAGACCCTCTCTCTGTACCAGCGCTCACACAGCGAACGGGAGGAGAGGTGGCGTGAGGAAGACAAGCAGGCGACTCAAACGCTGCTTGGACTAATGATGGAGCAAACGGACATGCTCCGGCGCCTTGTGCATGTTCTGCAGGACCTCAGGCAGGAGGACAGAGCCCCCCTGCAGTGTATCTGCAACTGCCCTCCCCCGCCACAAAGTCCCATACCCCCCTCACCCAAAATAACCAGAAGGAGGGGCGCCAGAGGCCGTGTAAACTGTCACTGCACCCCAGCAGAGTGCTCAAGTACCGAAAAGCTCTCATAGCCTAAATTTTGAGAAGTCCTTTCCTTCCCGCCTCACCCAAGCCCCCATCCCAGTTTCATCCCCTAACTGTCTAGTTGATAATAAAAAATACTTTTCTGTTAATTACTTTTTCCGTCATGTTCTTTTAGAGGAGACTGTGTTTGAAGGGGGGAAAGGGGGTTGGTAATTTGACAGGACAATCACCTTTACCAGGGTACAGACATGGGGGCAGGATCAGCAGCAGGTCACACACACACTGCAGTCAGTACGCACCCTGGTCGGTATGGGAGGTGGTTTGCAGGTTCTGTGTGGGTGGGGGGGTACGTGACTTTGTAGCGGGGGAGGGGGGTTACAGATCTCATGCAACGGTCCCTGTCCTGGACCACAGAGCCACGCAGCAGAGGAATCTGTATCCGTCCTCCCCCGCCAAAAGGCCACATAGCCCCCACACACAGAGTCCCAAAAAGGAGGGATGGCAGGCTCCGTTGAAACATCCAGTCCGGCACTGCAGACCGCTCTGGGAGCAGGAGCCTGTCATTCCTCGAGTTTACAGGCGGTCTTTACATCACAGCACACCCTACCCAGCACAGTCCGTGTCCCAGTTTCAACCCTGTAACGCAAAGTCATCAATAAAGAAACCTTTGTAAAGTTACAGTGGAACATGTATTTTATTTTTAAACATGTGTTGGAAGTTGGGGAAGCGGGGTGGGCGGGGTATGTAACTGCAGATGCTAGTCAACAGTAACTTGGTAAAGAAACAGGGGCAGGTTCAGCTTCTCTGTAAAGAAACTGAACAGTCACAGGTCACGCTGCTCACTGCTCGCTGGGACTTGAAGAGTTCCTTGTCGCTGTGCAAGGCGCCTGCACAGAGCTTCACGAGCCAGGGCATTAGCGGGTAGGCTGGGTCCCCGACGATCACTGTAGGCATCTGCACATCATCGAGACTTATTTTGTGGTCCGGGAAGAAACTACCTTCCTGCAGGCGTCTAAACAGACCAGAGTTCCTGAAAACACGCACGTTATGAACTTTGCCTGGCCACCCGACGTTGATGTTGGTAAAACGTCCCCCATGGTCCACCAGTGCTCGCAGCACCATTGAAAAGTAGCCCTATTTCTCAGCAGCTGACTGTGGAAGAGGTGGACGATAAGGTGCGAGGAGTTGACAACGGCCATAACTGCAGCGGGATCCGTGCTCAAAGTGCTGTGGCGCCCGCGCTGTCACTGAGCAGAAAAGTGCAAGAAAAGATTGCCCGCAGGTGCTTTCAGGGAGGGAGGGAGGGAGGGAGGGCGTGATTGATGGTTCAATGATGACAGTTACCCAAAACCACCCTCGACACATTTTTTCCCCCAGCAGGCATTGGGGGCTCTACCCAGCATTCCACTGGGCAGCGGGGAGTGCGGGAACTGTGGGATAGCTTCCCACAGTGCACCGCTTCCAAAGTCGACGCTGGCCCCGTTACTGTGGACTCAGACAGTCGAATTAGTGTATTTAGTGTGGATACACAAATTCGACTTCATAAGGTCGATTCCACAAATTCGAATTAAGTAGATTCGAAATAGTCTTGTAGTGTAGACGTACCCTATGAATGTTCTGACTTTGTGCATATGAGTGAGAGTGGTGATGTCCTCTAGGTGGCTGGCCCACAGAGAGAATAAGGGACCTACTATTATTAGCTGTTTGTCTCTGCTCAAATGGCAGAGGTCAGTGGTTTGGGCTCCCCTTTGAGGGGTCTGATTTATAGAATTAGGCCCACATTTTCAGGAATAACCTTTAAGGCCTCAAATCAGCAAAGCAAATGCACTTTAGCATGAGTTTAACTTTAAGCACATAACTAGTCTCATGTAAGGCAAATGGACTACAGACATGCTTCATTAAGCATGAATTTAAGTGCTGTACTGGACCAAGGCCTGAATTTGAGAATCCAGCTTTAGACATCTGTGGCCTTATTTTCAGAGGTACTGAGAAAGTCTGTCCTGATGATCGGCCTACATTTCCTTCCTTTCATTTTATCCATTACTTCAATGCTGGTCCTGCCTCAAGTAACCCAGAAAATGGAAGCTCTTCTCTCATTTATTTTATAAAATAGCTTGCTTACTCCTGAACAGTCAGAAATGTTATTTTTTAGAAAACGGGGTGGCTCCAGGAAAAGCTTTTAGAACCCTGCACCTCTAGGTCAGTGGTTTGCTAGTGATTAAAAGTGGTCTCTATGTGCTGGCTCGTGTGAAATAAGTAGGCGGTTTCAGTCCAGCTTTCAGAATTGCATTCCAGGTTGTCAGCAGTCTCAGCAAAAAGGCCAAAGACTGACTAACCATGGAGACTAAAGCTAGCTACCCTTTCGCCTACAGAAACACTCCCACCACATCAGAGTTAAAAAATATTTGCCCCAATTCTCAGTCACGTTTCTCCTTTGGAAACATAAAGCAGGAGGACAGCTGGCCTGACTGGCTTCTTGGAGATTCCCTCAGAGTATGGGGAAGCCTGGGTGGGAATTTCCCTGGTATAAGGAATCCTGTGTGGCACTGAGCCAGCAGAACAAACCTCCTATGCCCCTTCTAGTCCCCAGTACAGCAGTGTGTCAGGAGCATGGCTGTGGGAAAGGGGGCATGGCTACAGTGCATCTGCATTCCAGCTATTCTCAGCTGCCAGAATGGCCCCAGGAGTCCTGGCCTGCCTCAAAACGCAGGTGCCCCAATGGATGGTAAGGCCACCCTTTTCCCCTATCCCCCTCCTGAGCTCAGCTTTATCTCACACTCAGAGTCACTAGCAGGGTGAGGTTGGGAAGCTTCTAATGCCTGTGCTATACCTGTTTTCATGATGGTCAGAGGATTTCAGTCAACCCAGCCCCTTTCACCATCACTGAAATTGTTTCCAATAAAATAAATAGAAATGCTATTTTGTCAAGGCCACTTGTTTTCATTCCGGAACTTCTAGGAGGACGCCTGAATGAGTAAACAGGAAAACACCAGCTGTTTTTACTTCACCCATCTATAGAACCATCCTCCAAACTGACATCACGAAATGGCCTAGCTGAACTGAATGCACCCAGTAATTTGGTCTTGATGTGGCTGTGCTGGCACTCAGCGTCACGCACAATAGAAGTGAAATCCAAACAAACTGACTGTGCCTCAGGATTAGACAACGGCAGTAAATCCCTGCATTGGTAGCAAGCAAGCGTCTCACACATAAATCATTCCAAAACATACTGGGCCCAATCCTGCTTCCTCTACAAATGGATCCAGTGGCTCTTGTTTCGAGCTTGGTTGGGTAGCAATAATGCTGAGTGGGGGGAGGGTCTCATAAACATTCTTTTTAGAGAAATTCATGAATGAGTCACTTTCTCAGCAGGGATAGTGTGTATCTGCCTTCACTCTGCCCTCTTATGCATTAAGTCCTTATCTGTGCATTGCTGAGTGCCCTCAATTCCCCTTGACTGAAATGGGGAGGTGAGAGGGCCACTCACAGGAAGCACTCAGCACATCACAAGATCAGGTGCTAGAAACACAGTACAGAAGTAACCAACGGTGGGCCCGATCATGCAAGGTGCTGAGCCCTCTCCCAAAAGTTGCTCGACACTGTGCGGAAGGGACTCAGAACCTCTCAGCGCTAGGCCCAGTATTAGCATAATGTGAATCACTGTAACTGGCAAGAAGTACGTTTATTTTTAGCACCAATAAACTAGAATTATAGGCTGTGCAGCAGCTCTTCACTCGGAAGCCCTGGTGGGAAGAAAAACCTGCTGTATAACATTGTAATTTTGTCTCCGTTAGTGGGGTTTTCTTCCTGCAACCTGGAGATCAGCACTTTTCATTCACTACTCCAGTTGAGGAAGAACAGGTTGTGCCTTAAGCTGCAACTTCTTCCCTCCTGCTTTTGTATCACTTTATAATGAAATACACAACAGCTGTTACATAATAGATGTGTACAGAGCACTCTGTCTTTTGTGATCCCCAAAAGATCAGTTAAAAACTAGTTGCTTGCTAGGAGTGATCTTTAACTAAGGCCTGGTCTGCACTAGTGGGGGGATCGATCTAAGGGCTTGGCTACACTTACAAATTTGCAGCGCTGCAGCAGGGTGTGAAAACACACCCTCTCCAGCGCTGCAAATTGCGGCGCTGCAAAGCGCCAGTGTGGTCAAAGCCCCAGCGCTGGGAGCGCGGCTCCCAGCGCTGTCCGTTATTCCCCACAGGGAGGTGGAGTACGGACAGCGCTGGGAGAGCTCTCTCCCAGCGCTGGTGCTTTGACTACACTTAGCGCTTCAAAGCGCTGCCGCGGCAGCGCTACCGCGGCAGCGCTTTGAAGTGCTAAGTGTAGCCACAGCCTAAGTTATGCAACTTCAGCTACATGAATAACGTAGCTAAAGTGGATGTACTTAGATTTACTTACCATGGTATCTTCACTGCGGTAGGTCGACGGCTGATGCTCTCCCATCGACTCCGCCTGCGCCTCTCGCCCTGGTGGAGTACCAGAGTTGATGGGAGAGCACTCGGCGGTCGATTTATCGCATCTAGACTAGATACGATAAATCGACCCTTGCTGGATCGATCGCTGCCTGTTGATCCAACGGGTAATGTAGACAAGCCCTAAATGTTGAACAAAATTGTTTTGGAAATCCTCAGGATACTTTACAGTGGTTGCTTAAGACTGCAAGACAGGAGGTCTGCTGGAGGTGGAGCTTCTTGTAGGTTTCACTGCTTTCATTTTTTATCCTACAATCTTAACCTCTTAAACAGAACCGCCTCACAAATTTGTTAATTTGTTTATTTGCTATCATAGAAAACAACAGTGCTAAGGGAATAAGTTTGAACAGGAGAGAAGTGCCTTGGTTATAAGTAATTTCTGTCTCTGTTTTAAATGCAGAGAGTAAATTCTATTCTCAGTTACACCTAGGGTGACCAGATAGCATGTGAGTAAAATTGGGACGGGGGTGGGGTGCAATAGGAGCCCATATAAAAAAAAGCCCCAAATATCAGGACTGTCCCTATAAAATCGGGACATCTGGTCACCCTAGTTAAACCAATGCAAAACTGGAGTAAATACAGAGTAATTCTATTGTAACTGAGAGCAGAATTTAGCCTATACAATCAAGTTACTGCTTTAGAAAATAAGCAAATCAAGACATTAGTGATATTAATCACTGTCAGTTTATTTTGGTCTTTCTCTTTATTTAGTTAGGTGCTGACATGCATAAGCTGAAAGTAAATGGAATATCCTCTTGGTGTTTTATTACTTGCTAAAAACTTGAAAACCACAATAGTAGTAGTCTCCGTTTATGTTAGAGAGTACAACCACTATGAACTCTGCAACAGTGAATGATAGAGGGGCTGATTCTCCATCATCCTTTACACCTGTGCAAAGTGGGTGTAAAACATTATCCAATCAGCATGGTAGCATTTTACCCCTGATTTGCACTGGTGTAAATGACCACCCAAGGTGCAGGACAGAGGCGAATCAGATCCAGAATGTTTTAAACAAATAGGTCCAATTGTTTGCTGGATCTTAGACCCACAATAAAGTGGAAAGCATAAGATTTTGTAGGAAACTGAATCTAGTCCCCAGTTATTTTGTCACTAAGGTGGTTCATCCAGTCCACCTGCACTACACATCCAATCTGTAATTTAGTAAGAAGTTAAAATATGGAAACAGTAGATTTCTGGGTGATAAATTGGGATCTATTCCCACATTTGGTTAGATTCTTCTTTGCAGTCACTCGACCAGCTGGGTTTATATAATACTCTTTTCCCCATGAATGCTCAGCTGCCTATTTTAACTCCCCTTCTGCCTTAACCCCGTGGATTCCATCTGCTAGGTATGGGTTAAATATGATTCCCAAAAAATCACTGGGACAGACTCCAGCGTTTACTAACCTTATTTAAAGTCACTGGGAACCCCTAAATAGAGCTGTGCAGAACTAACACGAGCCTTTGGGAATTTGATCCAGGGATTACTGTTACTATTTCCAGCAAGCACACCATTTTATTCACAATGAAAAGGCAGAAACTTCTCCTTAGGGCAAGGCAAGGCAGGGCAGAGGGAGCCCAAAAGCCATTGTAGGTTAGCCCCTCGTTTGAAGGGGATGGAATAGGCCCTGGCAGGAATGGCTGGATTTTATTCTGACAGACTGGTACAGTATGGAAATCACTAATCTAAAGGAGCACTTCTTGGGAATTGCACTGGCGTAAATCAGGCCTCACTCTGATGGAGTCAATGGAGCTATACTGGTGTGAGCAAAAGGAGAGTCAGGCTAAAGGCTTCTTGTGACTATATAGTGGATATTCTGCTATGTCCCAGCATAGTGTTAAAAACAACTAGTCCATCCACCCATGCTCACTGGACAGAATGGAGCCTCATCCATTCGGTCTGCAGAGCAGTTGCTATTCCACAATTACTGTGAGCCAGGCAGAAGTGATACAGCGGCAGATTTCCATTTAGATAGTCATGTGTGTCAAATTGCAGATAGAGGGCAGGTGTGTACTTAGGGCTTCATCGTGCCATGCCACCCTAGGGAAGCACCAGGTGGTATCCTGCCTCTTGGAGTTCCCACTGTTGCTCCCCTTTAGGAGATGCAGCTTACCCCGACCCTTCCCCCAACCCAGTGTGTAAAGAGACACAGCTCTGGCCCAACTTCTTCCTCCCCCTATTTCGGGGTGGTGTGTGGCCCTGCAGCAGCGGGAAAGAGCAGTCTCTGCACCCCCCTGAGCATAGGGGTAGGAATTATGCTTCTTGCCCCCTCCACCACCACAAAAGGGCCAGACAGAATCCAGCCACTAGACACAAAGAAGCTGTATTGGCCTCCCCTTTTTCTGTTACCATAGAAATGAAAGGCAGTTTCACCAGTGGAAAATATCGTTTTGCTTGAAAATGTCAACATTTCTGTCAAAAACATGCATTCCCACCTAGGCACATTCATGACAATGTCTGAGTTTGCCCAGAAGAGGCAGTTTCCCCAGTCTTGCTAATATAAAGGCCACGTGTTGGCTGGTGAGACTGTAGGACTGAATTTTGTCTTCCTTAAACCTCACGGTGTCACTGAAATGTGTGCCCACTGAGAGCACGGTGGGTGGAAAACACAGCCATTCTGATCCAGTCGTGTTTTTACACCCACTTTGCACGGGTGGAAATAAAAGGCGCAAGGCAAGAGTGAATCAGATCCTACATGCACACAGAACAACTAACATTCAGAGCAGACCAATCTCCCCCTTGTGGGTGGGAACACGTGCAACTGAATGAAAGGCAGGCAGCATCCATGCTCTGGGACCCATGAGAGACACATAAGAATTGACATAAGGTATAAGGAGTAAAGTAAATCCGTAAGTGCTATCCACAGAGCCATGAACTACCAATACTGGTACAAACCCAGTGGGTGGGAAGCATCACTGCTCTACAGAGCAAGGAAAGAGTTAAGTAACCCCCTGCTAACCACAGCGTTCCTTCTGGCATCCGATACAAATAAAACATGAACTAAATAGGTCCATGTAAAGCATTCCTGAGTAGCTGGATTTTTTCCTTTCCTTTTAGACCTTTCTTTCAAGTGTTTCTTCTTTGATTTCTGAATGAAATTTCTGCCTTGCCTTTGTGGTCAACCATCCCAGCCATCTAAAGGTCTCCCAAGAGCAAGCCTCCTTTTCAAGAGTTAGTAATCATGTGTAAAGAATTTTGGACATAAATACTCCAGGGATGTGTTCAAGAATAAGCTCCAGCAGAAATACACAAGTAAAAAAAGGGATAAAAGCCTAACTGAGCCAACTTTACTTCCTCTGCTACCCAGCTCTTCGAGTTAATGGGCCCTTCATCATCATCTCGCAGTCCACAGAGGCTTTTCTTCCACAAAATACCTAAGGCTGAGGATATAAGCTACTCTACTTTGTACACCACATAAATCTACAAGAAACACTTATTTTACTGTTTTAGCATAATTGATGCTGAAGTATAAAGGTTATTTTTTAATTTACTGTATCCCATCTGCCAGGTGGTGTTGGAATCAATAAAAGCCAGAATCAAAAACCCTCAGCTCAATCCACCATCCAGAATTTCTGGAATCACTAAATTTCTTCTCTGGTCACCCTCAATATGCAATTCTCACTCGCAAGCACTGAGTCTGTGTATGAAACAATCTCTTTAGAAGGGAAAGAGGGACACAGAATCAACTTGGGAAAACACAGCAAAAATGTATCTATGTGAATGATAAATAAAACCCTGCCCCACTTTGGCAGTTGTCCATCAGTTCCCTACCCACCAGTGTGAGTGTCCAATAACCAAATGTTCCTTTGCCAAGCCACTTCCCTCTTCACCATCTGTTATATTCCACTCACAGTCAGGGGTCAGTGAGTAACATAGTCCCATAGTCCTGATGTATACTTGGACAGGCATGTCTCCAGTCCATTGGGGAAGTGCTGCTTGGTCCTATCCTGAGGCTCCACCACTTAACCCAGGCACAGTGATTTCAGCTTTATTTAATGGCTGGATAGGAGAGGCCTCCCCAAAGTTCACTCAGCTTTCCTGCTGTCCTCTGCAGCTTCAGCAAAGAGTGCTCTCTAGATCGCACTGTGTGAAAGAAGCATTTCTCAGCAGCACAAGAAGTTCAGTGAAAGGAAACCACTAGCATATAGGACCTTTGAGCAGCATCCTTGCCACAAAGGATATCCCATCTTTCAGTTCAGTTCCATATCCAGCCAATTCTGAGTTGGTGTACAGTTTTGGTGATCCCAAAGTGTCACAGGAGGTATACTGTGTAGAAAGCTTATGCAAATGAAGCTCTATCTGTAAATGTACTTTCCACCTATTGACCAATAGATCAGGGCAGAGAGCTCCTTGCTCTCTGGAGCATCTGTCCATCTGGAGTTCTGGGTAAACAGTTTATGCAGATGAAACAGCTGTGTGAGTGTTCTCTCCTCTGTTCACCAATAGATGGAAGCAGAGAGCTCCTTACCCTCTAAACCTTCTTGCCATAGCCTTAGATTATGAACCTCTAAGTATGAGAGTGAGGTTAATATTGGGGGAAACCCAAGTAAGGAGGTGGGTTTTGAACTTAGCTCTGACTGTAGTAAAGCTATTTGTCACTAACACTACAACCAGGGTCCAGATCAAAAAGGGTGTCTCCTTTTGTCAATAAAGAGTACAAACTGCATCAGGATTCCATCATGCCCCAAAATAAATTACCCAATGTGGCAAAACATATCAAGAACATCCATGCAGCAGTCTGGGATACTGAAGGCCAAATAAGAGTTGAAACCCAGTATTAGAGCATCCCCATTAACATCAGTTGAGTATTCTTCATCCATTATAATCTGAATACAAATCATCCAGCAACTGCTGCTCTGTTCAAAGTAACAAATGATTTTTCTCAAGTTTTGGACAAGCAATTGGGTGCTATTATTGCATCTTTGTATGAATCATTTGAAATGATTGGTTGGTTTGTTTTATCATTGACATTGCAGACTGAATTTTGCCCAACATTTGGTCTTTGTGTTAAATTTTATCAGTCACATGCACTTTAATTTGGTTCTGTAAATGGCTCCAAGTTCTTAGGTTTGGAAAGTGTAGGGGAATACCACAAGGGTCTGTTTTAGGCCCCCAGTTATTTCTATTTTTGCAAAATGAATAACTGACAGTAAATGAATATCATGCCAATGTTCAGATATACACAGATTATTGTAGCTGAGATTATTGAACCCAACATTCCAGGAAGTAACACACACACACCCTACAGCACATTTTGCATATATGCAACAAATGGTTTAATAATATTTAGGTGATGCTCAATGGAGGCTGTAGCCATGCTAACCTGATCTAACTAATTGATTATTTCTTTTGCTGTTGCCTTTTGAAACGGATCTAAATTGGGATAAGTCATTGAGTCACTCTTGGACCCACAGGAGGCCTAAGGCCTGATTGTTCAAATAACATTCCTACCACTCATGATAGGAGAAAGGTGTGGCAGCCTGGGTTTCCTCAGTACTTAGCCCAGCAGGGGAAATGTGTCTACATGGACAGATAAGTGGGCCAGGCCCACTGCACTCCTTTTCTCTTGCACACATGGAGTCCTGTGCTGGGTTGATGATGGCAGGCCTATCCCCTCCAGAGCAATGGCTCTTGTAGTTAACACCCCATTGAGATGTATGGAGCAGTTCATACCACTCAGAAATATTGGGTGACATTCTGCATACGTTAAATTCAATGACAAAACTCCCATCAACTTGAAAAAGGGCCCGGATTTCACCCCTTGTTTCAGGCTGTCTGCAGGTTCAGGCAGACATCTCTGCATCAGTAATACCACTCGGGTTCCATAACCAGGAGGGCAAAAAATGGTCTTTATTTTTAAATAGCAGCTGAGATTCTGGTGTGATCACATGACTCTAGCCACCAAGATCCTATGAGAAAGTAGGGCAAATCCTGAAGTCCATTCAGTTTTTACTGAGTTAGAGATAGAGTCATAGAATGTCAGGGTTGGAAGAGACCTCAGGAGGTCATCTAGTCCAACCCCCTGCTCAAACCAGGTTCCTACTAAGGCAAAATTCTCACTGAATTAATAACTTATAAATCAAATATAATATTTAACCCATGAAAGTAAATGAAACTTTTGCCTCAGTAAGGACCTCAGTTTGCTTTACATCTCATGGTGGCTCATATCAAGCAAAAGTTATTATATCAAGTAGAAATAATGACAAAGTAATAGTATTATCTCTTCTGAGGCCATTTTAATCTAGTGAACTGTTAGGAACTAATGATGCCTTAGAAGGCAACACTGCAATATTGTTTTTGTCTCTGAAGTAACCTGGACTCTTGAGAAATCTTATATATAACAGCATTATTTTATTTACCATCTGCTTCTAGAACTTATGTTTGTTATAATTTATATCAAAATGTTCAGGCCATCACACCCCATAGTACATTAGATCATCTACTGTTTTGAGATGTTAAATGCAAGAGTGGTTAACTTACACAACTATTTTCTTGTTTGTGTCTCCCCGACATCTACTTCTCTATGTCTGTTTCTCTACTTATAAGTATTTCTAGTGCACCTATTATCATATATCCTATTTGGGAAATACCATAGTATGTAGTCACTAATCCTAGGAATTCTGTGCGTACATAAAAACATACATAAGAAAGGCCAAACTGGGTCAGCCAATGGACCATTTAACCATGTCTTCCAACAGTATCCAGTGCCAGATGATTCAGAGGGAATGAACGGAACAGGGCAATTTTTGAGTGGTCCATCCGTGTCATTCAGTCACAGCTTCTGTCAGTCAGAGGTTTAGGGACACCCAGAACATGACCCTTCTGGCTAATAGCCATTGATGGCCCTATTCTGCATGAACTTATCTAATTCCTTTTTTGAACGGAGTTATACTTTTGGTCTTTGCAACATTCACACTGCTGGCCAGACCGTCAGCTGGTGTAAATTAGCATATCTCCATTGACTTCAATGGATCTATGCCATTATGCTGGTTTACCCCACCTAAACATCTAGCCCTAAGATCTTCGGACGTATGAAATCTTCTTTCTGTTTTTATTTTAGTACTAAGATTTATTAAAATATTTTCTCATTCATAGCCCCTTCTGCATGGAATATTCTTCATTCTGATATCAAATATACAGCCCATTATCTTATTACTTTTAAAGCAAAAACATTTAGTTCACTTATACATTGTTTTGTTTATAAATCCTATTGTTTATATCTTCCAAGACCCTTTAAGCCAAAAAAAAAAAAAACATTATTGTGTGTCATTCTTAAGGGGCTCTCCTTTTAAAATGATGCATATGTACTGTCCCTCTGGGTAAATAAAATGTTGCTGAAATGGAAATGAGAACTGTAATTGATACACTTTAAGACTTTCTTCACTTACACCAACCAGTTATTATTTTACATGAATTGCATGGTTGATGTTTTCACCTGTCCAAATAGCAAAAGCAAGTCTCTACAAAAGAGTCAAAGTTAAATCTGAGCATGCATTCACAAGATTAACTGTACCGAAATTGAGCTGTTTGGTGGATGAAGAGCATTTACACTTGCATTCACTGTTGGGTCGTCAAACTGACAGCTTTTCTTTTGTTTGTAACTGCATTGCCTTCCATTAAATACCTCAGTAGAACAGAGGACAAAGGAATGTGTGGGTGAGGAACTGGACTAGAGTGCCTATAGATGAACGACTAAATTCTGTTCACTTTATTCACATTAGCAATCCCATTGACATCAGTGGAACTGCTCATGTTTATAAGGCAAACAGAATTGGCCCATTAATGATTTAGAGAGCGATTTTAAATTAAAAGTTTTAAAAAGCCAAGGTGCACTAGAACCTAAAGTGTCATAATGAAGACAAGATCCTAGTTGTGTGTGGTGACATTCACCCTCAAAGGGTTTGAGTGGTGCACAGGGCACTGTTTTCAACTCTGCAGATGGACCCTCTAGGGATGAATTTTTCCCTAAATTCTCATTGCGTTATTTTAAACAATGCAGTGCAGAAGATGTGTCTCTTCCTAGAGCTGGTCAAAATATTTCTGTCAACAAATTTTTTGGCAAAAAATGGCTTTTCATCCAAAACAAAAAAAATTGTCAAAAAACTAGAAACAGAATATTATCTGTCCAATAAAAATGTTTTGAATTTCAATTAAAAATGGTAAAATATTCCAAGATTTTGGTTTTCAAATACTGAACATTTTTACTGAAAACCAAAAATAATTACCAAAACAAACAAACAAAATGATTTCTGGTTTGAGGAGTTTTTTGGAGGGGAAGGAGGAGGTCAAAAAAGAAAAAAGAAAAAGGATTTTTTATTTTTATTTTCCTGCAAAAAAAAAAGGCATTTTTCAACCAGCTCTCCTTCCTATAGCTCCATGCCCCATTGACTTGCCATCGTCTTTCAAATTCAAAGGAACGCTATACTTTCTTCCTTAGCCTGTTCCACTGAATTCTCTCTTTCTGTTCTATTGTTTATTATTTAACTATAATTCTAAAGAATTTTAAGATATTGTTTCTCAAAACAATGCTATACAAAATAAGGGCCCAATCACTACTTGAATGAATTTGCAGGGTCAGGCCATCTACTTGTATTATACTTGTTCCAGAATTTAAATTCACTCAAATCCCTTCCCTATTTTCCCATTCTGACTCCGCTCCTTTCACCACACTCTCCTCCCTTCCTTTTCCTTCATGTTTATTTGAGAGTCCAGAACTCTCTTTGACTGGAAGGTCCGGGTAGCCCTCAATAGACTGGTCTTCCCCCTACCATGGAAGATCATGAAGGATCCATTTACCCTTCATGTCTCAGTCATTTAAATATTGAGAGGGTTGAGGTATTTCTGATGTTGCAGCAGGGTACTCCAGGCCAAGGAACACCCTTGTGGCACAGTAATACACATTTAATCAAAAGAGAATCAGGAACCATAAAATTACTAAATCTGATAGCAGGATAAAGGTATGGAATTCTCAAGCACAGTTAAAGCAGCTGCTACAGTGAACAGACCCCAGGGATGTACTTTGTTGCATTCCTGGCCTGACTTAAAGCCTCATGTTAACTCAGTTTTCAACCACAATAATTCTTTTACTTAGTCATTATTATAGCATTATACAATAAAAATGTACAGATGGTAGCTATCCTTCTTCTTTGCTGCCATTGTCATTGGCATGGCAGGCTATTATATTGTATGATTATATTCATTTCCATACGGTCACATTTGCAGTTTTCCTAACATACTATGTTTTAGTCATGCATATAACTATGGCACCAGTACAAAGCAACAGGGCCAGATAATAAAGTGCTTAGTCCATCCTTGCACAAACAAAACTCCTTCTCAACTCAGTGGGAGTTTTGCCTTAGTAAAAACTGCACAATTGGCAGAATTTGGCCCAATCGCTCTAAATCTGGATATTCATCAGATTACAATAAGTTACACGTGTGTCTAGGTTTCTAGAAACATACACAGTATTGTGCTATTTGAGAAACAGTATGTGATCATGCAATATCAAAATATTGTATAGCAATATGTATGTCTAAGGAGGCAGAGTTCAGGCTGTAGCTGAGCTTTGGAATTAACTGACTTTTGAGTTCTTAAATGTGCAACTGTAATATTCTGTTAACCTAGATTTTTGTATGGAATGTCGTATATGTTTGTTTTGTTTCAATTTATGAAAAGAGGGATGCGGGGGAGAATAAATAGAAAAAGCTAAAGTCTCCAGGGCTTTGAAGCTCTCCTGGCTTGAGAAAAATTTCAGAGTGTCAATTCCATATTCTGGAACTCTTTCACAAGGACACCACCAGAATGCATCCGTCCTTGACTAAAGACACCATACCTAATCACCCAGATTGAGGCCTCCTGAGTAATATAAAAAGGGAAATGAATTCTTTAATCATTATTTGGACATTAATCTATACATTAGTTTCAGAACTTGGAATCTGACTCCTATTTAGCACAATTAAACTAGTTGGCACTAGCAAAGTTTTTCCTCGAGTTTCGCCCCCAAAATTCCCCCTTAAGCAAAGACTCAGCAGTGAACATTTCTGAAAATAGCTATTGAAAATGGGGAGTTAGAAAGAAGACCTCTCTACAACCTTACCTATATGGGAGCTGCTACATCCTTCTGCAATATAGAGCCTTTCGTGCAGCAAGATCCTTTCCAAATTGTATATAAGACACATGGTTAACACCCATCAGCACTTCCAGCATCACAGTGCCCCCTAGCACCACACAGGCCTGTGCTGGATCAATATAGGCTCAGAGCACAGAGAGCAACATACAACTTTACCTATTTTTTTCACAGATTACTATTTATTTTAACTAATCCCATGTGCCTCTTGGCCTGCAAATCTATATCATGTGTAGTTTAACCTTATTATAATTTGTATTATAGTAGCAAATGGAGACCTCAAACAAGGTTACAGCATCACTGTCATAGGCACTGGAAGAGATATGCTCACTGCTCCCAAAGAGTTTACAATCTATATAGACAAACGAAGGGAGAAAGGGTATTATCTCCACTTCCCAGAAGAGATTATGTACTTTGTGAAAGATCACATAAAACTATGTGGTACAGCCAGGAATTGAACCCTCACCACAGAGGCTGGGGGGGGGGGCATATGGGGTCACATGCCCCACAGATGTGCTGCTTGGCTTGTACTGAGCATGCTCAGTAACACTGCTGATGTCAGCTGCCCTCACTTTGTTCCCCCAACCCCACCCCACTATCAGCAGGCACAGGTTGTCTCTGTCTCATCCAGTGCCTTACCGCCAAGGCTGTCCTTCAGGTGTGCAGAACATTTAAGGTGTTCAGATCCCACACTGATGGGAGAGATTTGATTAGATAACTTTGGTGAATAATAAAATCAGAGAACTTCTACTTTACCCCAAAATGAGTCCAAGACAAAACTCATTTAAAATATTCTGTGTTCGGATTTCATTTAAATGGGTAGGAGCTCATATAGCATTATTCAGAAAACTAGCTGCAAAACATCTCAGGTTTTCTCAGCACCTGCAAATGAACCGTAATGAAATAAACTATATAACTAATCTTGGAAAGATTAGATTTTTATCAACTGTGGATAAACATTGATTTCACTGTATTCACACAAACCAGCAAAACCTATTTCCATCAATAATCACTGAAATTTACAGATAGAGAAAGTAAGAAAAGGGCCGCTTGAGAACCTATTAGTCAAAATCCTGTGATTTAGACTTTTGAATTAGGCTTCTTACAAATGGACTAGCAAATGGTTAGTAAAAACAGGTATGATTTTTTAATTTAAGAATATTTACTTAGCCTGACCCCCCTATAATTTCACACAACTGTGAAAATTTAAATTATTAAAAATCTGAAAACCTAAAAATAAACATTATCCACTGTAATTATACAAAAAATAAAAATCTAATTCTGCCGAGCCTAAGTATAACATAAACAATTAAAAAAAGAAATATTTATGACTGAGAATAAGACTTGGGTTTGGGGTTGGGGGGTGTGGGTGGGTGGGTGGGTGGGTGTGTGCACGCGTGTGTTTGCTAATCAGGACTGCCTTTCTGTTCAAAGAATTAAATTTGCTTCCTCAGAGCAGGTGAGGAAGAGGAATGTGAAACAGAACGATCAGATTTCATTAGAAAACGTACAGAAGTAATGGAAGCAGTCATTACATTAATCCAGAAAAATTTCTTCAGAAAAAATTTACTTAGAGTCAGCAGGTGGTAAAAGAGTGGACAAAAGGTGACAACAGAGTAATCTTCTCTTTCCTTTCCTTAAGCCTGTTGCAAAACCCACTATCCTTGTCTAGCAAAGCATTAGACTTTTTTTGTCTATATGACCAGCAGATCCAGTAAGTTCCCTTTTAACCCTTCAGCAGGTTGAGAGCAATTATGCTTCTTTTCCTTTAAAGCAGGGGCTACCAAACTTTGCCCATTTTAGGGCCACATTGGCAGCTTGCCAGGATCCTGACAGCCACACCTAATTTGTATAGATGGAAAAGACTGCATTTACCCTAATTTTTGGCATTGAGGTCCAGGCCTAAGAATCTATGGACCTGAACCAAATCTCACTGATGTCAGTGGAGAGACTTCCACTGACTTCAAAGATCTTTGAATCGGCTTTATAGTTCCCAGTGTCTGATATGCCATCTTGATCTGAGTGGCTACACCATCATATGCTGGGATTGGGTCATGCACATGTTTTAAAGATGAGGCTCACAAGGGGTTGTATTGTAGGACTCCATGAGATGCAGTTGGCCATGAGGCATGGGCTTCTTGAATTTAATCATTCACAGGTCCTGATTCTCCTCTCATATCCATTTTATACCAGGATAACTCTTTTGACTTTGCTGACATTACTCTTGATTTACAATTCTGTAAATGAAAGAAGAATAAGGCCCAACATCTTCAAAAGAGAAAGTTGGCAGAACCCACTGGCTTCAGGAGTTATATTTATAAAACCTCTGCTAAAAGTAGACTATCCTCTGACTTGAAACCACCTTATTCTTAAACAAACAATATCCTTAATCCAAACAAACTAACCTTTAACTTGGACCTTGTAACTAATTTGACAAAAGCAACTGTACCATCTAGGAATGTCTGTGACACATGAAGTTGGGGGGGGGGGTTCCCCTCTAGTGTTCAATGGGTATTTGAGGAGATTTGCAGAGTAAATCTGTAAAACACTGATGCAATTTAAAGCTGTACATTTAAAGCTTCCACAAAGTAACATTCTCCCCAGCTATTCCCAAACTCCAACTCCTCGCTGAACTCTCATAGGATTATCATTAGAGATTTAGGCACCTCAGAATAAAGGGGTTACTAGAACATTTCTAGCCTTGGGAGTTTCGTACTTCCCACTAAGAATATCCCAAGTGACACTTACTCCTTAGGATCTTTATTCTGGGATATTACAATCACTGTCCTGTCTGATTCATCCAGGGTTAAGGGAAGCAATACAAGTTTAGTAGTGCTAGGATGTGAAGGAAAATATATATATATATATATATATATATATATACAGACTATGTGAGCACTAAACTCAACTGCTAACACAGTCAAAACACTAACTATGCCCTAGAGCAGGGGTTCTCAACCTTTTTCTTTCTGAGCCCTCACCTCCCACTTCCCCCAGCATGTTATTAAAAATTCCAAGTCCCACTTGTGCCACAACAACTGGTTTTCTGCATATAAAAGCCAGGGCTGGCGTTAAGGGGTAGCAAGCAGGGCAATTGCCCCAGGCTCCATGCCATAGGGCTCCCCATGAAGCTAAGTTGCTCAGGCTTCTGTTTCAGCCCTGGGTGGCAGGGCTCAGGGCCCCAGGCTTCAGCCCTGGGTGGCAGGGCTCAGGGCCCCAGGCTTCAGCCCTGGGTGGCAGGGCTCAGGGCCCCAGGCTTCAGCCCTGGGTGGCAGGGCTCAGGGCCCCAGGCTTCAGCCCTGGGTGGCAGGGCTCAGGGCCCCAGGCTTCAACCCTGCATGGCAGGGCTTAGGCTTGCTGCTCTGGGCACTGGCTTGTTTAACGGTGGTCCTACTTGCTGGACCCCTTGAAACCTGCTCACAGCCCCCCAGAGGGCCCCAGATGCCACACACACACACCCCAGTTGAGAACCACTGCCCTCGAGCTACTCCCCAGTACTATATCCTGAACCATAATTCTCTAGGATCTTCACCCTTCCTATTCAGTTAATAGGCTACATAACAATCATATTCCCAAAGAAAACTTGTCCCCTCTTCGGCAGTGACAGAGGACTGTGCACATAGTAGGAATGGTTGGGTTGCATTGTGAGGGGGCTGACATATGCAGGACTTGAGAAAGTTATTCAAGGGGTCCACAGGTCACTCGTGGAGCCTCACTCTGTTGAAGCTTCCCACACAATGGGCTTGGAGAGCGGGGAAGGAGCTACCTCGGGGGAAGAGTGGGCCCAGGACAACTGCTGCTATACAGATCCACCAATCATTGACCCTCTCATCCTTGGGAGGGGATTGGACTCCTTTCTGCCTGCAGCTTCTACATAAAATATACCTCAGCTTCCAGACTGGGATCCTCAGATTTACTGAGGGGTACAATACTTGGCAGTCAGTGAGAATTTCAGTCCCTTCATGGCAAAATGCTACTTTCCTTAACTCAATTTTGAACCAATAAAGGCAAAAATGTTTATAAAATTGAGAGTCTCTGATTCAGTTTTTACTCCCATAGAGTTTGCCTGAGTTCAGACAAAGAGAAAACTGATTAAGGACTTCAGGATTTGGCTTCTTATGTCTTTGCAAAATGTTCTTTTTAATTAGCAGAGTGGACCCTGAAATGCTAAACATGCCTTTCACCAGTGGAAGAATAAATGTTTCCTTTTTTAAAAAATTAAATTGGAACTGGGATTAAAAATCGTTTTTGCTTTGTCTTTACCCTGAGAGGTCTAGGCTGAGGACAAATTTCAGATGAGCAAACTAAACACAAAAACGATTTGCAAAAAGGGCTTATCCCAGAGAGAAGAATTTTCTGTAGAACAAACAAATGTGACATTTCTTAACAGGTGAGCTCAGACAGAGAGGCTGCAGAGGTCAAAGACACAAATGGTTTTTTCATTGGCCTGTCTGCGTCCAAATGTTTAATTTCACACCAAAAATCCCAGCACATAGCCAGTCAGTTGCACTGAGTCATTTAAATGAAATAAGCAATTTTAAATCATTTGATCAGGCTAGCCAAAGTGAGTGGATTAAAAGGCATTTTAAAAAAGCTATTCCATTCCATTGAAGTGTCTTTTTCATGCCTCCAGTCTCCAGGACATGTCTTGGCATGTCAAAAGACTAGATGAAAACTCAAAGGATGAAATTCACTATTTAGGGGCTTAAGTGGAACTTAAGTGGTGCATAGACTTTGCATGCCCCTCTACACAGGGGTGAATTGCACTTGGAGAATAAGCTTTACATTGTAGTAAATATATTTCATTTATACTTTGTCATGAAGTTTCCTACGTGCACTACCAAAGGCTCTTAGTTAATTTTCAAAAATGAATTTTCTATATAATCCACTTTTTTCCTAGTTCCTATATTGAATATTTGGCACTATACATATTAGAGAATAAATGCTGCATTTAGACTGTTCTTTGACTCTGCCCTGTTTGGGGGGAATTCATTCTTAGCATGCCTCTCAAAGGCACGTCTTAGGATCATCCATGATAGGCAGGTCTGCTTGATCCTGATTAAATTGAAGAAACAGGAGATTTTTAATAGTTACGCCAGCACCTAAGGACAACCCTCGTTTCAAGACAAGGCATGGTGTTTACACTCCTGTGGGCAGCCACTAAAGATTTCAGGCTGTCTCTGAAATATGGCCTTCTGTAAGGTGACTCTTACTGACCATTGCATAGCTGTTGTAGGAACTAATTAGTGTTTCCTTTGCAAGTTATACATTACATTATACAAATACTATACCTTTTGTGATGGAATTCTATAGTGTGGCATGCAATTTACTACCAGTTCAAATTGGAAATACCCATGTCTTTTAAAAAGGAAATCAGGTGGCCATTAGGTGCAAGCAGAAGTGGCACACATGATGATGTGCATTGCAATGTTATTAATTGTAGATTATGGATTTAGCATGTCAGAATTGGACCCTAAATAGGCACCCCTTTGCCAAAGGACAGCTCTGAGGAGGTGATACGATACCATCCACAGGTGCTCACCAGCTGTAAACACCAAGGGCAAGGTCATGCCTTTTCAGCATAGAGCTGATTAGGGACATGTACTCCCCAGCATAGCTGATAACAGGAAGGGACAGAGCCATGGTTCTACCTAATTCCCCCTCTCCCCTGCTCCATCTGGGGTGCCAAGTGCCTCTGGGGAAGTAATTTTGGAGGAGTCTGTGAGCTCTGGAACTGAAATTCTGCCCAGAATTTATGTCATGCAAGTGTCAGGACAGGGGGAGCCTTAGTTCCTCCTCTCCTACTGCACACCTGTGTCAGAGCTACTCAGAATCCAGCCCCAACGAGGGAGAACAAGAACAGGTTGTAGGGATTAAAAATTTAAGTGAGATACTTAAAGATAATGTGGTGACATTAAGAGAAATATCTTAGCCTAAATAGCAAGCAAAACTTCTAAGAGAAGGAGTGGAATTCATCCCTAACTTTCTGTGCAGTTCGTGGGTGGAATTTTAACAAGAGCCTTGGAAGTTCCCACCAAGGTTACCCAGCAAATCACTCTTTTATGTGACTGCTTGTATTTACTGTATTTGTTTTACTGGTATATTCTGTATTAGATTCAGAAAGGCAGCCCTAGCTACCAGACTGAGCAGTATCCATTAGTTAAATAGTCATAGGTCAGTGATTGTGCCATTTCCAAACAGTTCTGGCTTTGTCCTATCCCTCTATAATCCTAGCATTTGATGTCATGAAACGTAAGAAACAGAAAAATACCAAATGGCTCAATAGGTTGGTCGGTTTTGGATTTTCTTCTTCATTTCTCAGTCCTGCATTTTCACCATCTCCATTATTCTCCACCTTTTCCAGAAACAACTCTGAGCATCTCTTCCATGTGACAGAAAGGAACAGAAATGTAGAGTTGTTACAGCTGGGAGTTTTCAGTGAGATATCAAATGGCACAGTGAGGGGAAAAAGCAGCATAAAGCTATCTCAGCAAGTCTGTTCTGATTCAGACATAAATGTCTGAATTTCACACTATACAATATATAGAAAAACATCTCTGGGAATAAAATGTGGATGCCAAGTGAATTTTAATGCTTTTTTGTTGTTGTTTTTTCACATTTGGGGATACTTAAATGGAGCTGTATAAACAGTACAACTACAGCGTAGCATAATTAATCAGAAAATGTTTGTGGAAAGTTACACGGTATGCACAATATAACCTTATATGCTTTTCCAATGTACACATGTAGCACATGTACTGTACATACATGCTGCAGTTTTCTGATTCTGGTGTATGTATTCCAACTAACACACTAAATGCATTTGACATGACAGTAGTTGATAAGAAACATTTACATATCATTACTACATCACAATGTCTTAGAGACGCAGTGATTTCTTAATCTAAGTACAAGGAATTATTGGTTCTACATCATCTCAAATATCCTAATGTGGCAACAGATAAATGTCGACATTTTAAAAGCAACCACTGTACCAAGATGTTTCTATAATATTTTATCATCCCCATCTCAAACAACTCCATTAGCATCCTGTTCATTTCAAGATCCAGTTCTGAATTGCATTCTTTAAACTCTCTGAATGGGGCTGAATTTCACCCAGTGAGAATACATATTCCACATCTCAAAGTTTGTGGGTGGATCTTACCCTACAGCAGCCCAGCTACTGTGCTGCTGTATTTCAATAGTGTAGGTGCTTCCTACATTGAGAGAAGGGTTTGTTTTTTTCTATCGATGTAGACTCATAGACTTAAAGGCCAGAAGGGACCATTATGATCTTCTAGTCTGACTTCCTGCATAATGCAGGCCACAGAATCTCACCCACCCACTTCTGTAACAAACCCCTGACCTATGTCTAAGCTACTGAAATCCTCATCTTGTGGTTTAAAGACTTGGAGGTGAAGAGAATCTTCCAGCAAGTGACCCATGCCCCACGCGGCATAGGAAGGTGAAAAAACCCCAGGGCCTCTGCCAATCTGCCTTGGAGGAAAATTCCTTCCCGACCCCAGATATGGCAATGAGCTTAGCCCTGAGCATATGGGCAAAACTCACCAGCCCGACACCCCCAGGAAAGAATTCTCTGTAGTAACTCAGATCCCACCCTATCTAGTGTAGTCAATCCAGCTCTCTGGTAGCTAAGTCGAAGTAAGAATTCTAGCTGTGTTTACACAGAGTGTTAGGTAAACCATCACTCATCAGAAGGTACAATATTTTTAACAGCTCTTAGCAACGTAGCTAGGTCAATCTAATTTAAGTGTAGACCTGGCCTGGGTACTGCAGTAGAGAGTGCAAAGTGAGCAATGTATATTCACAGCGCTATCAACAAGAGAAAGCAGTAAAAGACGTTAGAATTATAAAATGGTTTAAGAAAAACATGTTGTTTCCCAAGGGAATAGAACTTTTATTTTTAGCTGGGTGTGGGTAAAGGTGATACTGGAGTCACCTACCTCATTAGTACAACTGTAGGCTGCTGTCATCACTCTTACACAACAGCAATGTGAGGAATGAATAAAGGCTGCATTAAAATGAACTGCAAAATTGTTGGGATATTTTCAGTTGTTTGGGATCCCTGGTCAGTAACAGACTGTAGTGGGTCAGCGGTGGCCCCTCCCCATCTGGGTCAGTAGGCGACCACTCCGCCTCACTACATCACGGGGCAATGCTCCCGGTTGGGGAATTAGCTGAGTCGCTGTCGGCCTGTAGCTCTGGTCGGCAGTCCGGGTACAGTGATAGGCAGTTAGGGTCTCTAGCCCGCAGTCAGGGCAGTGGAGGTCAGTGGCTCAGACCTGTACTCAGGGGTGAGCGCCAAATAAACAGTTAATAAGCCGAGCCCTTAGTCAGGGCGGGGTGGTACAGAGTCTGGGTCTCAGGCCTGCACTCAGGGCCGAGCAGCAAACAAATAGTTCAGAGCCCAGGCCCTTAGTCAGGGCAGGGCAGCAAGTCCTCTGGGCTCAGGCTGGGGTAGAGCACCCAAATACAGTCTATGGGGTCTCAGGCAGGGGTAGAGCACCCAAATGCAGACTTGGGGAACACAAGCAGGGGTAGAGCACCCAAACACAGACTAGGGGAGCTCAGGCAGGGGTCAGCAGGGATCCTCCCACAACACGTTGACCTAGTCGCAGGTCAGCTCTCAACCAGACAGTTGTCTAGTCTAGTTCCCCTGGGCTACTTCCTATCTCCCCCTCGGGGAGTACCTGGGTCTGTAAGGGGTCCTCTGCATCAACCAGGTAGAAGGCCAGCGGCAGTCCCAGCAACTCCTCCTTGGCTTGGTCAGTGTGTGGCTCTGGCTGCATTGGCCAGTCCACAGCGCTGCTGGGGTCCGCTGCAGACTCCCAGTTCAGGAACAGGCAGGAGGCATCTGGCTGCTGCGGCCCAACTGAGCTCGTAGACCCGCCTTTTGTACTTCCTGTCCTGCTCACTGACTTCTGGTGGGAGGAGTGAGCACAGCCTGGCTCCACCCACCAGAGCTCTGTGAGTGGTCCCTCCCTCTCCAGGTCAGTGGGAGTGCACTCTGCCTCACTACACAGACTGTCAGCCAAATCCTGAAAGTTTTATACTGGGTAACTCAATTTAACCTGCGACAAAGAGTCCCGTGGCACCTTATAGACTAACAGAAGTATTGGAGCATAAGCTTTCGTGGGTGAATACCCACTTCGTCAGACGCATTTAACCTAATTGTGCTATCAGTTACATTGGTGTAAATCCAGCCATTTAAATCAATTGACACTACTGTAGGTGGGGTCAGAATCACATCATTTGTTTTTACAATCGAAGTTTTAACTGAGTAAGGGCTGAGTAAGGAGTCCAGGGATTGGCCTTTCATGATGTACTAAAATAATTACTTACAAAACACAAAGAAATAAACACTTGTCATTCAAAACTTCTTGGGATAATTAGCCATTAAAATAGTCTTAAAACTTTATTGTGATTCTTATAAATTTGGCCACCGAAATAGAAAACCTGCACTGGAAAAAATATTCAGATTACAATATCAGAATAAATTAAAATATATCTCTGTAAACAAAGTGCTGTATAATCAATAACCAAAAATATAAAATCCACAGCAAATCTTTCTTTTTTCCTACCATCAGTGAAGTAATGTAACATGATGTAGCTTAGCCTGATGATTTTTCACCTCAGATATTCAATTACACATTTTTGTATAATGTATTTATTTCAATTTTTAAAATTTCCTTTTACAAGAGATGTTTGAGAGTAAGAGGGCCAGATCCTTCTCTCTGGATTTATACTGGAACAATTGGAACTTGAAGCTGGGTTAGTATGGCAACATGAAATTGTTGTGAGTAATCTACACCAGAATAACTAATTTTTCAGTACACGTTCTATGAGTAAGGCAGACACAGCAGCCCAAATGATCCCTCCATAGACTTCAGTGTAGTGACCCATCATGTTTACTGTTACTCGTTGCATTTCTTTGAAAGGAACATAGGAGGGTCATGACTCACCTAGGGGAGCCATCCTGGTATGGAAAAGGTTGAAAACCAGGAGTGTATTAAATACATTGAGGTTATACAAATACCAGAGAAACAGGATTAAAAGGTTTAACAGAAACAGTGACAGACTTTTAATTGTAGTGGCACTAGCATGTGTGACCTTGTCCCTTCTAAGCTGCAGTCATGCAGATCTCCCAGCTAAGATGAGTAGCATCTCATACTCTACTGCAAGCAACAAATTTCAGTTATGCAAGTTTTATGTTCTTGGATCTATGGGAAACAAAATCACATATGGAGTAGGGGAGCTGTCAGTATCTGGGACCACTAGCCCCATGTATGGCCTGCCCCATTGGATGGAAGGGCATAGAGAGTTACAACCTGCCCCGAAAGAATCTTAGGAGCCACCATTTTCATGATGCAAAACATTATGCCCCAACCTTGATTGAAATCAGCCCACAGATGTGTAAATCCTCCATATTAAAAGGAGAGCAACATACAACATCCTAATGGGTTGAGATACAAATAGGGCATGTAATCTTCTCTCTAATCAGCATCAAATAAGTGCCAGTTGAAAAGTTGCTGTTATCATATGCCCATCCTGAAATCATCATGTGCACCCTGACCTAAACCCCTACTAGATTAGGATTCAGGACTAGCATAAGAAATAACAAATGGTAAGTATGGGAGCATACACTTTTGTTATGAGTTACCTAAAGAGCTGCTACAGTATTTCAACACGTGCAACTGTGTGCTGCTCACAAAAGTACCTTTAGTTTTATATGAGAGTAAAGCCTTTCTTGCTCAGTCATGATCATAATGCTGGTTCACCCGCAATACAGCAAAATCAGCTATTTTTAAAAGCCAAAGATTCATTTATTATGTATATTTTGCAGAACAAATTTGCAAAATAATAAGGTCATTTCTAATGTCAATATCATTTAGTATTGTCACAGAAGAGCTATTATTTTGTTTATCATTTTTCAGGCTCAGAACAAGAAGCAACATGTGTTCATTTTGTACATATTCCTTTAAATGTAAGAACTCTAGAGTGGAAGGCTTTAAAAGATTTACATGTGAGCTGCCTAGTATAAGGTCGTCCAACTTCTGTCATTTGATATAAATAGCTTTTGCTTTCCCTGGGGTTGTTCTTTTCTCTACTTGGCTTCACCTCTTCTGAGGTCAGTCATGTATTGTGCTGATGTCTGTGTGATGAAGAAGGTCACCTATGGCCGTTTTGAGAAACAGCTGAGTTCTGTGTCTGAATCATACTATGGAGATACAGCTATCTGGCACTTACATTTTACTCAGAATTCCCATTGACCTCAGAGAGAGGTTTGACCAAGTATGAATGCAGTAAATATTTCAGAATTTGGCCCATTGATCTCATTGAGAGCATTACCTGCATAAGAAAAGAGGAAGTTCTTCAGCAGCTGACCCTTGCATAGCTAGTGACCTGCTTTACCAGATAGTACTGTGCCTTGAAAATTGTCTGTGTGCTATTTTTTTCAGTTCCTCATGATGTCCTGTGGGAACAACTGGTGAACAGGAAAAAAAACACTGTGCTGACCTTAATCCCTTACATACCAAGCACGCACCAACTCAATAAATGGCTCAGCAACTCAATAAATCAGAGTTGCACGGGTGTAACTGAATAGAGGTTGTCTCATTATCTCCAGTGGTACAGGGCAATGTGTCAGGGCTGTGTCATGGGTGGCCTGTGGGCACAGGCTGAGCTGCTCTGTATCTGGGCCAAAGAGTTGAAGACCAGTCTGGAACCAGGCCAGCTCAAAAACCTCAGAGTTAGAGTGTGGTATTAAATTCAGAGCATGCGGCAAGATGTGGGGCCAGGTCAGGCGGGGTCTTTCACCAGGATCTGCAATGGTCCTAAGCCAAAGACAGTAAACATTGATCAGGGTTGGGAGCTGGGCCAAGGTTGAGAGCCCAGAGTCTGGGATCCAGGTAAGGGAAGACCTAGGCCAAAAGTATACCAGAGCTCTGCATCACTCAGATAACTCCCAGAAATGGCTTCCTGGTTTATATGGAGAGTGACAGCCAATCAGCAAATCACAGGGCAGGACTTCCTGCAGGACTTAGCCTCACAGTACTTCTCAGTGGCAACCCCCCTCCCCTGGAACCCTAGTGGCAATGAGGAAGTGGTGCCTGCTGCAGTCTCTGGTTCTAGACCCAACACTCTTTCCCTGGCAACACCTCTTTTTCAGGCTAGAACCAGGCCAGGCTTGTCTGGATGAGCCTTATGAAACTCTTTCACCAGGTCAGAGGCGTGGACATGGGAGGCAGGTTCCCAAGTGCACTCTTCAGATCCATATCCTTCCCAATGTACAAAATAGTATAGTTATCCTCAGGTGCATTTGGAATCAATGGAGAGTGTTAGCCATTCAGGGAATCGCGTAGGACAGTTGTTCATACCCTTTAGGGCAGGACTTAGCCTCACTGTATTTCTTGGGGACAAATTTACCGGGGCCCCTGCTGGCAACAAGGAAGCTGTGTCTGCCTCACTCTCTGGTACAATGTAACAGATAAGGAAATGGAGACAGACAGGCTGTTGAGTTTAATAGGAAGTTCTATGTAGAAATGGATACAGTGATACTGCACAGAGTTACGTTAGACAGACATTTTCAACAGAACCTAAGGAAGTTAGCTTCTGACCCAGACTTATTTTCAATGGGGTTCAGGCACCTATATCCCATACGCAATTTGGAAAAATCTCATCTTTAAATGCTTAGAAATCAGGAACTTCAGTTTCCAGCTCAGTGTTATTTGCTGCATATTTGAGAGACAAGGTGGGTAAGGTAATATCTTTTATTGGACCAACTTCTGTCGGTGAGAGAGACAAGCTTTCGAGCTTACACAGAGCTCTTCTTCAGGTCTGGGAAAGGTACAGCTAAATGCAAGGATGGAACAGATAAGGAGTTAAATAAACTGGAACGCTTGTCTATTTTACCAAGGTTGGTGCAATAAAAATTAACATCTTGTCCACCTGTCTCTCTAATAGCCAGGAATCAACATGGCTACAACACTTATTTGCTGCATTGCACATATAGCAGGGAGCTAAATTCTACTTTCAAGCACAGCAGAACCTCAGAGTTACAAACACCTCAGGAATGTTCATCACTCTGAACAAAACATTATGGTTGTTCTTTCAAAAGTTTACAACTGAACATTGACTTAATACAGCTTTGAAACTTTACTATGCAGAAGAAAAATGCTGCTTTTAACCATTTTAATTTAAATGAAACAGGCACAGAAACAGTTCCTTTACCTTGTCAATTTTTTTTAATTTCCATTTTTTTTAAAGTAGATCACATTTAACACAGTACTATACTGTATTTGCTTTTGTTTTGGTCTCTGCTGCTGCCTGATTGCGGACTTCTGGTTCCAAATGAGGCGTGTGGTTGACTGGTCAGTTCATAACTCTGGTGTTTGTAACTCTGAGGTTCTACTGTACATGTATACAGCTCCCATTGCAGTCTATGGAGTTGTGTGCACATATCTGTGTATAAAATTTAATTAACACCATCATCATTGCACTTATTCCACTGGAAATTGACCTGAAGGCTAATCCTCCTTAGGGACTAGTTACTAGGAAAGTTCCAACTTGTAATGTTGTCATTTTGGTTCTGTGTGCGCAAAACAAAGTACTGTCCTGATTTTAAAAGTGCAGCTCCCATAGACTTCAATGGGATTTGTGACTGCTAAGTACTTCTGAAAATGAGACATAATTTTACAACAGAAAAGGTCTTTTAACTTTATTATAACCAAGAACATATGAACATATTCTATGCAAACTGTAAAAAAAATTATTTGGAACTGAGAGCATTCCTGGAAATGTCAAACAAAAAATGTTCAGAAACTTATGAGCATATCGAGACAAGAGGTTATAATGGAAGTCTTGCAACAGTATGGTGCAATATGAAAATAGAAATGAAATTATTTATTATTAAAATAAGTTATTATAGTTGTAATAAGTGATTACAAGGGTTAGCACTATGTTAAAGGATCAGTTGACTTAATGTTGACACAGTTGACTCTATTGACTTGGGTTGTTTTTTTTTCATATAAGCAAAGATAGATTATTTTTTTACAGGCTGTAATATTCAAATCCATTTTTGTAAAGCTCAAAAACAGCAGCTTCTGGTTTAAATGGCTCTGAGAAGGCATTCAGAATTGACTTCAAGTACAATCTTTGAATAAAACCACAGATAGGTTGTTTGTTTTTTCAAGCTAAAATTAGTCAGAGCCACCAATACAAATGGTCTGTATACCTGCAAGTATTTGTGGTGTGCTGCCCAGAGTGCCCACATGGTGCCAGATACTGACTTAAACTAGCAATTTGGAAGGATTTCAACATGTGCCTTCCTGATTTCCTTGTCTAGGGGC
Source organism: Mauremys mutica (assembly GCF_020497125.1). Classification (NCBI taxonomy): domain Eukaryota; kingdom Metazoa; phylum Chordata; order Testudines; family Geoemydidae; genus Mauremys; species Mauremys mutica. The sequence goes on from NC_059072.1 coordinate 323,501,130, forward strand.
TTTCTGAGTAATTAAAGATTGCCATGTTCTTTATGAAGGCCAGCATCATATTAACTAGGTAGTATCAAAAATGGAGCTTTAGAACCAGTGCAGTTACATGTATTGTATAACAGCATTTTTAATAATTTTCCTCCAGGGCAGATTGGCAGAGGCCCTGGAGGTTTTTTGCCTTCCTCTGCAGCATGGGGCACGGGTCACTTGCTGGAGGATTCTCTGTAGCTTGAGGTCTTCAAACCACAATTTGAGGACTTTAATAATTGGAGATATACCAATCTCCTAGAACTGGAAGGGACCTTGAAAGGTCATCAAGTCCAGCCCCCTGCCTTCACTAGCAGGACCAATTTTTGCCCCAGATCCCTAAGTGGTCCCCTCAAGGATTGAACTCACAACCCTGGGTTTAGCAGGCCAATGCTCAAACCACTGAGCTATCCCTCCCCCTTCAATAACTCAGATATAGGTTAGGGGTTTGTTACAGGAGTGGGTGGATGAGATTCTGTGGCCTGCATTGTGCAGGAGATCAGACTAGATGATCATAATGGTCCCTTCTGATCGTAAACTCTATGAGTCTATGGGAACAAAGTAGAAAAACCTAGCGTCACCTTCCCCTTCAGGTATTATTGACACCAATCAGTACTGCAATATATTACTAGTGGGCCCAATTCATTATGATCCATGCCCTGTTTGGGCTCATTTTTTTGCACACACAAAACTGAAAGTAATGCAAAGCTGAGTTACTTGTTACACAATGGTTAGGGCCCTACCAGATTCTGTCTATTTTTGTCAATTTCACAGTCATAGGATTTTAAAAATTGTAAATTTCATGATATCAGATATTTAAATCTGAAATTTCACGGTGTTGTAATTGTAGGAATCATGACTCAAAAAGGAGTTGTGGGGAGTTATTGTGGGGGAGGGGTTGCAGCACTGCTACCCTTACTTCTGCGCTGCTGCTGGTGGTGGTGTTGCCTTCAGAGCTGGGCAGCTGGAGAGTGGTGGCTGCAGGCCGGGAGCCCAGCTCTGAAGGCAGAGCTGCTGCCAGCATCAGCGCAGAAATAAGACAGGGTGTGGTATGGTATTGCCACCCTTACTTCTGTGCTGCTGCTGGCGGGGTGCTGCCTTCAGTGCTGGGCATCTGGCCAACAGCAGCTGCTCTCCGGCCACCCAGCTATGAAGGCAGCACAGAAGTAGGGGTAGCAATACTGTGACCCCCCCTAAAATAATCTTGTGATGCCCCCTTGCAACTCCCTTTTGGGTCAGGACCCACAATTTGAGAAACACTGGTCTCCCCTGTTAAATCTGTATAGTATAGGGTAAAAGCACACAAAAGACCAGATTTGGTGGGGGGAGACCAGATTTATGGTCAATGATGTGTTTTTCATGGCCATGAATTTGGTAGGGCCCTAACAATGAATGATTGTAACAAGTGATTGTAACGGCCAACCGCTGTAGAGTGCACAAAGCTGAAAGAGATGCAGAGGCTACACAGATACTAAACAAAGTGTTGTTATGATCACTGAAATAACACCAGTGTGTGAAAAGAGGAGAGGTCTAGCTATGTATGTAAGGACATGTACTATAGCTAAAGCTAAGTGACAATAATTCATGTGATTGTCACTTTAAAAACTGATACCCAAGAATGTCACTGGCATTGGCAGCCTTACACCTGTGGCACAAGACTTTTCTCTTTCTTGCACGTCTGATTTATCATGCACTGTGGAAACATATATGTAGTGCTTGTTCTCTTGACAAGTCAGAGACTGGATTGTGCCCTCAGCATATCATCATCACCCAAGCATGTCAAGTAGCACTCTAGTTGAAGGATATCAAAATATAGCTTCCCTTGCATGCAAGCACAGCAGCAGCAGCTGTTGAAGTAGCTGTCCTAGATAATGCCACAAAAGCAAATTCTTCCCAGCTGTTTATTATGTGTTTGAATGAAAAGTGATAAAAATGTAAATGATAGATAAGAGTTTACACTGTTAAAATGAGCAGCCCAAATAAGATGTTTCCCTGTGAATCCTTAGTTAAGCTCCACATTCACCACACTATGCACCCAGGTATTTACAGCATAATGTGTGCAAAACACAGCTCTCTCACCACACTGGCAATGCATAATAGTTAGGCACCCAACTCCCAGTGACTTTCAAAGGGAGTTGGGCACCAACCTCCCTTAACCACTTTTGAAAATCTCAGCCTGACTCTACACTTACATATTATTTGGTATTTTCCTATAGCATAGTGTGCATTGTTTCATTTGCTATGACTTTGCACCACATTAATCATAATTATTAAGTTTAGATTGAGGGATCTGCTAAGCCTACATATTTGGAAAGATAGGAAGGAAGACAGCGGCTAGATAGAAGGAAATGGAATTGGGCAAATGTTCTGTTTTATCATCAAAGAACTTTGTAGTCTTGTCTAGTCATTTCTAGTTTGTTCCTACTCTGTATTTATGAATGACCCTTTAAGGAGTAACCAGTCTCAGGGTGGATGAATGTAACACTGATTTGACCAACTGTATATGCATCTTGTTAAAAGTTTGTGGATAAATGCTACTTCCAACATTCAAATGCCATTAAATGTAAATCAAAAGACCATGGCATCAGTCTGACCTTTTACGCAAGTCCACAGCTTGCAGTGAAACCAGAGCAGAGCTGGAATCAGCCAGCCACTGAGGGAGGAACATAGGCCCACATGCTTCTGCTGGTAAAATACATTCTAAAGTTTGGCATGTGGGTCCCACAGGTGTAACATACATATCACATGTGTTGCCAAAAGTACTGTCTTCGATTCTGCAGCAGAGAGAGAAGAAAATAGGGCAAGTACAATCAACAGTGCCAGTAAGAAGAGGAGACCATGCCAAATTACAATTGAAGTAGATAGATGTGCCATGTTTTATAATAATGCTGCTTTACAGAAACACCAGCCTTGCATTTTGAAAACAAGTGGCCTACAATACAAAATGTTGCTATATATACCATGAATTGGCTAGAACAGAAACCCAGATAAAATGAATTTCTAAAAATCAGCTTCTGTTTGCGAGTCATTCATGAACAGAAAAGGGGAGAAATTCAGTCCATAAAGTGTAGCAACAAAGATAATGTTTTCATAAAAACATCCTATTCCAGGCTGGCAGTGTTTTTGTGAAACACCTGGTCCTGTCAGCAGGCACTGGTTCTGTTGGGACTGGATAAAATGGATTTTTCTAACTCACTGAATCAGGTGGCCTGTTAGCCCAGCTGGATATAAGAGAGTGGTTCTCTGAAGAGAGAGAGAGAGATTCGACCTAGAGTGTGGGCTGTGCAGTCCACAAGAAGAAATAATGGTAGCAGCCAAGGCTGAGAAGTCTGGGGCTGGATTGTGTTATTTCATTTAAGTTCCTTTCGTGAATAAAGCCAAACACCCAGAAAAGGGTAAGATTTGACACGTTTGGATTTCTGTAATAATAAAAGATGTGTTTTTATTCCATGCTGGGTAATTCCAGAAGAGAATAGCAATTTGCACTTCAGTGTATTGCCAGTTACTAGTACAGTGAATAATTTCCCATAGCCTCAGCCCTTTTATAATGGAAATATTTTCCTACAAATCATACAGAATGAGTTTGCCTGTACAATATACTCTCTTCCACTCAGGGCCAATGCAAAAAGAGCCAGCATAGCTACATCATATGCTCAAAACCATGGCACAGGTCTCTAGAACTACATGTATAAGGACATCCTTTATTTCAAATTATGTGAGCATCAAGCTAAATTATAATGACAGTTCCACCCTTGCGACAGGAGTCACTATTTTGTTAATCCCCTCAACTAGATCTGGTCAAATAATACCAATAAAAAAGTGATATGCTAATATTTTTGTTGCAAGTTCACAAAGTGAAAAGTTATAAAGTAACAAGTTTATTCACCCATCTTTGCAAGGATGCAAATTATCCCCGATTTACTCACAAAATGTTCACAGATACTAAATTATTCATATATATTTAGCATGCATGATTTAGTCATCTGCAAATTTACTTTGAAACACTTCATTTGTTATCCACCAGTTTGAAATGTTTCAGTCATCCGATCACCTAGCAAAAAGAGTACCATGTGACTAAGCGTATGTCTGCACTGCAAAACAAAACCCAAAGCAGTGTGTCTCAGAGTCTCGGTCAACTGATTTGGGTTCACGGGGCTCACTCTATGAGGCTAAAAAGAACAGTGCAGATATTCAAGCTCATGCTGGAGTCTAGGCTTTGAAACCTGGCCAAAGGAGTGGCCCTCAGAGCACAATTTCTGAGGCTCTGACAACTTGGGCAGTTCTTATTTTATGAAAAGTTCTGTGTTTAATATAAGTTAATAGGGTACTATAGAAATGTAATGGGGCTCTATTAGAGAGATGGAAGGCAGTAGTGAAAACCCTATGGTCCACGTGGAATAGAGAAGCATGAGAGAGAGAGAGATTAGCAACATAAGAATTGTCATATCAGATCCCGCCAGTGGATACCATGCAGTGGTCCATCTAGTCCAGTAGCTTCTTTTGGACAGTGCCAGTACCAGATGCTACAGAGGAAGGTGCAAGAAATTCTGCAATAGGCAGTTATGGAATAACCTACATACAGGGAAAGATTTTTTGTAACCCCATTCAGTTAGAGGTTGGCTTATGCCTTGAAACATGAAGTTTTATATCACTTCCAAAAACAAAACAAAGAAACCTTAAAGCCCATAGAATATAATGCAGAACTATATTCTTTGTATAGGGTTTTTCTAACCATCTTAGAGAGTTCTATATCAGCAATAATATTCTAGGATGATGCTGGGTTATCATTGGCTGTTAAATTCTATAGGACTTTTCCCTATGGGGAGCTTTGCCAGAGCAAAGACTCTAGAACAGATCCCAACGTTTGCAATAAAACTATCCCAAAACACCTTGAGTTTTGGTGTTTGAGTTGTCTGGTGGGCATGGCCCTAATGATAAACCTTTTGAAACTGCTTGAAGTTGTCACTTACTAATATCTTGAAGCTACAACCCAACTCCAGACCACTTAAAGGATCTCCTCCAAAGGGGAACAAATTAGCATGATTTTTTAGTATTTGCTTAAAGTGAATAGTTGATTCCAACCTTCATTCTCATTTGTTTAATCTTTACTATTAATATATTGCAAATATTTATCCAGACAGCAAATTGTCTTCCTCATTCTCTCCTGAACCTAGAGTGCTTATATAACCATCATTTGTCAAATAAAACTAAGCAGTAGGCTGAATATTGCTGTTTGACAAAGGTTCATATTGCTAAAGTCTGGGGGCCAAATTCTGCTCTCAGTTGTACCAGTGCAACCCTAGTATTTTAAACAGAGTATCCAAGAGAACAATGTGGCACTAGCTACTTAATTGTATTTATGTGATGTTACCTGACTGGTTTGCATACACTACAGTTTCTCCTCCCTTGGTTTTCACACCTCATCCTCCCTGATTGATCTAACCTCGTTATCTCTAGCTTGCTTCTTGCTTGCTTATATTTACCTGCCCCTGGAAATTTCCACTCTTGCATCCGACGAAGTGGGCATTCACCCACGAAAGCTCATGCTGCAAAACATCTGTTAGTCTATAAGGTGCCACAGGATTCTTTGCTGCTTTTACAGAACCAGACTAACACGGCTACCTCTCTGATACATTTTCATTGAAATTTAGCTGCAAACAGCAATCACTGGGATACAGGTACACGTTTGAGGCTATGCAATGATTAAAGGAATAATGCTAACTCTGCTCTTGTCTTTTGTAGAAATATTTCCTACTTCTGAATTTATGGAAATTTTTATATGTAGTTTTCAATTATTTAAGAGGGAAAAGAACAAAAATGGCTCTTTTTTGGGCAATCCCATATAATCTAAGCACTTCAAACCACATATAGGAACTTGGACATGTTGACACTGAGAGTGCTAAAATAGGGAGAAAGGAATAAAATAACCCCTTGAACCTCATTTAAATTCAAAAGAGAAAAAAAATCGCAGGCTTGTTAACCTAGGTAGTATATGGAAATATGCACATGACAATGTTAGGTAAAAAGCGAGTCCTTACTCACCTCTCCAGAGTTCGTGCGGAGTTGGTATGGGGCTCACAATCTGTCAGAGACCAGACAACACTTCGTTGATCAACGGGCTCACACTTATCCTTAGCTTAAAAGGCTTCGGAGTAAGTGTGGCAAGTTTATTAGGGTTGAGCATCAATATTTATACACAGAAGTAAACAAAGTGATTAACAGATCATAATGGTCATGCATAATCAAACAAGATTCTACAGGATAAAACAGGTTAAAATGTAAATTTAAAAAGACAAAAGGGGAGATGGCTACTTAAGGGGAGGGGGGGTGTCATGAGTAGTTCGCAGGTCAGAGCTTTGATTAAAAGTTTCAGACAGAGACATCAAGTCTGAGTTAAGTTTCAGTTCATCAAAAGTTCAGACTCAACATTCCTCCATTTGTAGCTTTGGGATAACTATTTACCAAAAGCTACACCCCATTTTAAGGAGCCAAGGGCCGCTTGGCAATTTCAGCCTGGGCCAACTCGAAGAGAGTAAGGCCTTTGGCTGAAGTAGGAAAAGAATAAACTGACCCACATGAGTTTATGAGGGAGGGGACACACTGAATACAGCAACACAGTATTATAAGGATTACTATGGCCCCAACAATACCCACCAAGAGTTTTTTAACCCACCCAAATCCAGGCAGCCAATTCCATAAGGCTCCCCACCAATCATAAGGTGGCTGGCCAGAGGAGTAGTTCTTAGCCATTTCCCTTAGATGTTTGGTACGTTGAAAGGTGTCAGGGTAGGTGTCATTTACAAAAACACAGCATTCTTCATTTATGAGGGCGCAAGTTCCTCCCTGGGCTGCTAACATTATGTCTAAAGCCATTCGGTTTTGCAAAGCTAACTGGCGCAGTTGGGACATTTCCCCAGCCTGATTCTCAAATAGGGTCGCAGTTTCATTGGTTAAAGATTCTAGTAGTCCCTGTAGACGGATGACACCACCCCTCAAGCTAATAAGACCAGCCCACCGCTGCCACGACAAACCATCACGGATATTAATATCTCTGAAGGTTTCACGGATGTTACGAACGTGGGGAAAATGGGGGGGGGTGAGGGAGATGCGAGAAGGCGGTGTGAGCCACGCTAAATAACATGACCCTGCCCAATCAGGGGAGAGAAAGTAATAAGCTTTGGGCCCGCACACCCAGTATGTTCCATACATTGCATTTCGGGTATTCCATTTCTCAAAGTAGGAGGTAACCCACCACCCGTTGGACCACTGTTCCCCTGGTAACGCAGAGGGGTCGTTGTGCGAACCGCAGAGGCACAATTTGGTAGTGGTGTTTTCAAAGTGCAGTGTAGTACTGCTTGAGCAGTTGTAGAAGGCAATCGTATATCCCTTAACAATTAGTTGGACACCTTCGTGATCTGAGCAGGGCTTCTTAAAAGCTGACTCTGAAGACTTGCCCACCCATGAAAAAGTTGGATCGGGGTGAGGGATCCACATATGGGATAAGTGGGATGCGCAAGGCTTGAAGCCAAGATTTTTACTAAAGGCGGTGCCATTAAAATACATGTTGCATTTACTGGTTCCCACAAAAGTTGACCCCTTTTCTTTAACAAAACACAGTGATCCTGTCTGATTTGTTACCCTGAGATATCTGTTAATTGGCACTCCTGTTTTGTCCCATGTAAGATTGTGTTGGACTGGATCTTTTATTCTAGCCGGTGGCATCCAAGTCATATTAGCAGTGGTCAGGGGAATGGGTGTGAAGGGGAGTCCCTGTTCTGCATTTACTGGAAATTGAGTACATACCCAGCAATTACTTCTATTTCCTAAAATACGAGTTTTAACCTCGTGGGAATATCTAATAAAAGCATTATCTTCATAAGCAGAAAATAAACTAAAAAGGCATAATAAAAAACATACAGTTGTCAGAATAAAAGGTCCTCTCATTTTTTTCGAGTCAATTTAAGTCTGATGTCTGAAAAAGGTAAGCTGGTCCACTGGTCAGAGGCAGTGTCCTCAGTGGTGGCAAGAGCTGCTGGTCCGTCACTGTGGTCCACTACAGCTGGCTTGACGTGGGAGTGGTGGATCCAGGATTTGCGTCCTTCCAGGAACACTGCAGTCTGGGTTGTTAAAAGAACCTGGTGGGGTCCAGTAAACCTCGGCTGGAGGGTGTCGCCACGAATGAACTTTTTGGCCCAGACGAATTCCCCTGGTTGGAACGGGTGGATCTGTTCTTCTAGTGGCACGGTCTGGGAAAACTGCGAGGCTTTCCAAAGGGTACGGAGGCGAGCCTGTAGGGAGAGAAACTGGCACGCGGTCATATGATCCCCTCCCAATAGTGAAACATCAGCACGTGGTAGCGCCCCGCCTTTGAAAGGGGGGTGTCCATAGAGCAGTTCAAAGGGGGATAATCCCAATACACGGGTTGGGCGAGTACGAAGGTGAAACAGGACCAAGGGAAGTACCTGAGGCCACTTTAACCCTGTTTCCTGACAGTATTTAGCCAATGTGAGCTTAAGCTCCCTATTCATACGCTCAACTTTCCCGCTAGACTGGGGGTGGTAGGGTGTATGAAAGGAGCGTGAAATGCCCAGTCCTTGTTCTAAACGGCCAAGGACATTACCAGTAAAGTGGGGTCCGCGATCTGAGTCAAGCACGAGAGGGATGCCAAAACGGGGTACAATGTCTCTAAGGAGAATCTTTGTCACTGTGGCAGCAGTACAATTAGCAGTAGGAAAAGCTTCGACCCATGAAGTCAGAGGGCAAACCAAAACAAGGAGGTGCTTTTTCCCAAAAGCCTTTGGCATATCTGCAAAGTCAATTTGAAGATGTTGAAATGGAGCAGCAGGCGGAGGTCTTCCACGCTTAATTTTGCTAAGAGGCGGAGCAGGTCCATTACGCTGACATGTGCTGCATGCTTTCACTATTGACAGGCAGTAGGGTTGAATGCCTGGAGCATACCAAAAGCGAGCGATGGTGTCCACAAGGGTGTGCGTGCCGTAGTGACCCCCCCTTATCATGGTGCCAGCGAACTGCCACGGGGTATGTGGAGCGAGGGAGGCAGGCTCGGCCATCCGGCATAAGCCAGGTCCCTTTGACCAGAGTGGCTCCGAGGCTCTCCCACAACTGTAGTTCAGCAGCGGGTACTGGTACGGGGTAAAAGCATACTTGCTATCAGTAAAAATGGTAACGGTCTTACCAGCGGCCAACTGGCAAGCTCGGGCCAGGGCATAGAGTTCGGCGGCTTGGGCTCCCCAGTTGCCTGGCAGTGAGGCGGCCTCTTGAATGTCCCATTCAGAGGTGACTGCATAACCGGTGAAACTCTTGCCATCAACATAGAAGGAGCTTCCGTCCGAGAAGAGGATGCAATCAGGGTTGTCCAGTGGCACGTCAAACAGGTTGTTCCTTATCTGTAAGATGCTATGAACTACTTCCACACAGTCGTGCTGATCCTGGAGGACTGGCAGGTCAGGAAGCAAGGTAGCTGGATTAAGGGGCCCACACCTTTCAAAAATTAGATTAGTGTCTTCTAGGAGTTCGGCCTCTAGCTGCTGCTGACGATGGGCCGAAAAGACTTGGGTTGTGCCCCTACGCAGAAGGGCTGACAAGGCATGAGAGGTCCAGACTGTGGTAAAATGACCCAGGGTCAGGCTCTTTGCCTTTGTGATCAGCAGGGCAGCTGCTGCCAGAGTCCGGGTGCAAGATGGGGTTCCCTGAGCGACAGGGTCGATCTGCTGAGAGTAAAAAGCAAGCAGGAAATGGTGGGGCCCGCTCAGCTGGGTAAGGACGCCACTAGCAATTCCGCCCTTATCGTGGATAAAAAGGTGAAAGGGTTTGCTGTAATTGGTGGGGCGGAGAGATATGGAGGAGGCCACACTGTCCTTGAGTAACTGAAAGGCTTGGATCGTGTCTGGGGACCACTGCAAAGGGTCAGGAGCAAGGTTAGCAGTGAGTCGGTGGAGCGGTTTGCTCAACTCCCCGCAGGACGGCAACCAGGGGCGACAGAAGCCAATTAATCCTAAGAAACCTCGAAGTTGTTTCTTGGTGTTTGGCAGAGGGCAGTTTTGGATAGTCTTTATGCGGACTGGGTCCATTTGTCTCCCCTCTGGGGTTAACAGGAAGCCCAGATATCGGACCTTCTGTGAGACCCACTGAATCTTGTTAGGGTCTACCTTGTGGCCTCTGGTGTGTAGGTATAATAAAAGTGCCTTACCATCGATGCAGAGGGCGGCTTCTTCGCGGTTACCTAGTAGGATGTCATCTACGTATAGGACTAATGTGGATCCCTGCAGACTGGTGAAGCCTTCCAAGTCGTGGCGGAGGCATTGGCTGAAAATCGTGGGGCTGTCTCTGTAGCCTTGAGGAAGTCGTTGCCAGACATAACTTTGTCCCTCCCAGGTGAAACCAAAGAGATATTTTTGCGGATACAGACTAACACGGCTGCTACTCTGAAACCAAAGAGATATTGAGAGTCTGGGTGCACAGGAATGCTGAAAAAGGCTGATTTTAAGTCAATAACAGTGAACCACTCAGCATCCCAGGGGATTTGGCTGATGATAGTAGCTGGATCAGGAACTACTGCATGAAGAGGGACCACATACTGATTAATAACCCGTAGATCCTGTACAAAGCGCCAACGAATAGGGTCTCCGTCCTTTTTAGGATGCTTTTTGACAGGCAGTATAGGGGTATTACAGGGAGTGCGCTGAGGGCGGACTAGCTTTTGTGCAATGAATCCCTCGATAATGGGGCGGATGCCCTCCCGGGCTTCCAGCGACAGGGGGTATTGGGGGACTGACGGGGGGGTTAAGGAGGGCTTCACTTGAATCCTTACTGGCTCTGCCGAAAGGAGCAGGCCAACATCAGTGTCAGAAATTCCCCAGAGGGTTGAAGGCAAGTCAGTGAGGTCAGGGGAGAGAGAGAGGGGGTTTTCCCAATTACCCTGAGTTGGGGCCGAATCTCCTAACACTGTCATCAATAATCCTACCCCTTCAGGAGTGCAGGTTAAAGTAGCCTCAAGCTTACAGAGTAAATCCCGGCCCATCAAAGGGATCGGACAAGCTGGGGAAAAAAGAAAACGGTGAGAAAAACATTTATCAGCATAAATAACATTTAGAGGCAAAGTGAGTCCCAGAGACTGTGGGTTGCCCTCCACCCCAGTTGCAGTTTTAACCTCAGAGGATAGCCAGGGAGAGGGGGCATGATTTAAAAGAGAGAAAGTAGCTCCAGTATCAATGAGGAAAGAGACAGGCAGTCCTTGGACTGAAAGGGTTAGACGAGGCTCTTTGCTGGGAGGGGAGAAAGTGAGGAAGGAGCCGGCTAAAGACATTAAGGAAATAAGACCATCACATTGTTTGCCTTCGCCCCCGGGGTACCGTCATTGAGAAGGCTGAGTTTTCTGCAGCTGCTGCTGTTGCCCGTAGTTGATCCAGGCCTGAGGAACGGGCTGGGCTGGTGGTGCAGTGTATTCGTCCCTGGTGTAAGTATCTGCGGATGCGACCGGACCCTCTGGGCGTCCCCAGGGGCATTCACGTTTAAAGTGACCGGGCTGTCCGCACTGAAAACAATTTCCTGGTGGCTGGGGTTGCCAGGACCCTCTTCCCCGAGCACCCTGAAATCCCCTGCCACGGCCACGGCTTCTGCCTCGAATACCACCGCGAAAAGCTAAAGCCATCAACTTATATTCTTCCTTTTTCTCTTTCTTTTTACTACTTTCCCTTTCTTTCTCCCATGCAAAACTCCTCCCGAGGTGTGCCCCTCCATTCCTCCTTATCCCTCTGCAGAGATTCCAATCTGGAGTCCTGCAGATTCCCCTCTGCGCTCTGGAGAGAGCCCCCCTGTGGAGGAATAGGGGCAGGTGCAGTGGGGACCAACTGACGAGTTAAAACACGCCGTGGTTTACACCCTTCATTGAAATAACATGGAGGGGGTTCACTCTCGGGAGAATACCTGACTGCCATAATTTTTAAAGATTTCCACAGCTCTGCTGCTGTGTCCCAACAAAACCAGTAACATAACTGTCCCGGATGGTCTTTTTCGATCTGGCTCCTTACTCCTCTTAAGGCAGCCTGTTCGAAAGAGCCATACGAAGGCCACCTCATCTCCGGGTCGGCCAATACCGCGGTATACCCAGTCCAATTCCTTACACACAGTGTGTACAACTTCCTCCTAGACATTCCTGTCTGTACTGGGAGTTTCCCTTCATTCCATAACTTATTTACAATCCCCAGCGGACTCTCAAGAGGCACGCTAGTCCCTTGACCCATGGTGTCTGACAGGAGCCCTCCAACTGGCGTTTATCCTGCTGTCCAGTACACGACCCCTCAATATTGAATTGGCTGGGAGAAATCTCCCGTGGCGCCTGCCAATTCGTATATGAGTGGTCTGACCACTGGACAGAGGCACCGCACCAGAAGGAAATCCCGGACAAGCCCCCAAATTGTTAGGTAAAAAGCAAGTCCTTACTCACCTCTCCAGCACCCGAGTTCGTGCGGAGTTGGTATGGGGCTCACAATCTGTCAGAGACCAGACAACACTTCGTTGATCAACGGGCTCACACTTATCCTTAGCTTAAAAGGCTTCGGAGTAAGTGTGGCAAGTTTATTAGGGTTGAGCATCAATATTTATACACAGAAGTAAACAAAGTGATTAACAGATCATAATGGTCATGCATAATCAAACAAGATTCTACAGGATAAAACAGGTTAAAATGTAAATTTAAAAAGACAAAAGGGGAGATGGCTACTTAAGGGGATGGGGGTGTCATGAGTAGTTCGCAGGTCAGAGCTTTGATTAAAAGTTTCAGACAGAGACATCAAGTCTGAGTTAAGTTTCAGTTCATCAAAAGTTCAGACTCAACAACAACACCCCCTAACAAACATTTTCCAACAAGGGGCATTCCTGCACTACTATATAATGCACACAAATACTGTATTTTCTAAACAAAAATTACATTACATCAATAGAGAGAGAGAGATTTTCAAGTTCTGTTAGAGTGTAATTGAACTATGTACCTGAACTATGTTAGTTATCTTTGTTTTCAATATAAGGAACAAGGTTTCTTTTGAAAAGCACAAGGCACTCATAATTTAACACCCTTTCATCTCACTAAGTATCACACTGTAGGTGGGCTGCAACACTTTATACAAAAATTTTCACAGGATTTTCTTGATTTAATGCTACTTTTTAGCTTTTGGATCAAGTGACGAAAATAGCAGGCAGGGTACAAGAGGACAAATTCTCCTTTCAGTTACACCCATGTAAACCCCATTAAATAGGAGGAGTTGGCCAAAGACTGAATACTGTGTCCTTGACATTAGAAGAAATACAAATTTATCACATACAGAGCAATAAATGACTTTGAAATTTGCAATAAAGTAATGTTTTTGGCAAGACCACAGACCCTATTATTTCACATTCATTGAAAAAACAGGTCAGTGCTGTTGCAGATCAGAAACAATCAGAAGTCATGTTATTTCTCACTTCAAAGACCAAAACAGTAGCTCACTTTTTAATACATAACCAATTGTTATAAAACATCTGGCGAACTGTACCTTTTTTAATTTATAGACAAATTATTTCTTTAAAGGCATATAGGAAAATGTTATCCATTTTTTCCTACAAATGTATTTTCCTCAGCCCCTGTAGAACTCCTTTGTCTTGGTTACTCACTATTTCCATACTGTTGATGAACATCAGTATCAGGTATTTGCCTTTAAAAGTAAAAATAGATTTTTGGGGGCAGAATCTTCCTTTCCTCTCAATTTTCCCTTATTTTATGTATTTATCAGTCACACTCAGCTTCCAAACCATGCCACAGCTCCCATGTCATGTGGGCAGTGTCATGGGTACAAGCTGTATGCACATCAGCCCAGAGTGCCCTAGGCATAGAGAAAAACTAAGGCCATGACAAATGCTTTCATTGTAATGTGAAAATGCTTTCCTCTAAAACCATGCATCTGTGGAAAACTAAGTTTTATATACTCCAAAGCCAGACATTCCAAAGCATGTTATTCAGGTCTCTCTGATTCTACTAAATCTTGGAAAGCTATCTGCAATACTGCATTTGTCTCATCTTAAAGCAATGGAGTCTTACACCAGATGACTCAAAATCCTAGTGCAACTTCATTAACTTATAGGCAGGGCCATCCTTGGGCATACAAGGTTGCATAGGGCACCTGAAAATTTGGGACACCCCTGGGTCTTAGTGTCCATCCTCCCACCTCTTCCTATCCCTTTTCTGACCCTTCCTGCAGGCTCCCACAGCTAGCTGCTGCAGCCTGGTGAGTTTTCCTCCAGAGGGGATCTAGTAACTTAAAAGTGAAAAAGGCTTCCAGCCTGCCAGACCTATTAGCACAACACTGAAACTGTTAAAGAGCCATTCAAGTGGCAATGAAGACATTTAACAGGCATTTGCCAACCCCCAGGTATATACTGTCAGTTTCTGAATTTACTGACAAAAACAGTTGTGCATTACTGTAATATTTACTCAGAACATGGTAGTCTATGGGTCCTTAGTTTAAACTTTGCTTTAAAAATATTTCATTAGTGAGGTGGTGAAGATTATAAAATCACATCTCTAAAAAATCCTTGCATAGATTTTTAGTTGCATAATCTGAGTATTCATCTTTAGCCTTAAATGCTTGGATCTTCAGACATATAGTTTTTTTAAATAAATCCTTCAAAAGACCACCCTTATCTAAAATACGCATTTTAATTTAATTACTATAGTACAAAAAACTTGCTTCCAAAGTCTTTCTATCCTTTCTGTCCATCCCTTTCTCCCTTCACCCACCTGTTAAAGAGAGCTCTTAAAGGCACCCCTTTCCTTCCAGATAGCTGGACAAACGAGTTTCCCTTTCTTTACTTCTTACTATTTGATGAACTAGTTTTAAGAGAACACTCCAGCAAAATCAGTACCTTAGTAAGATATAAAATCCTTTGTCATGCCTAAAATCTTTGGAAACATATTTTTTTTAAAGTTGGTGAAATTTCATAAACATGTCTATTGTTATGGAGATCACACAAAGTAAATTAGTGTTCCCTTTTTCTAAAAGCAATGAACATTGTTATGAACACACTAAATCTCTGTGACTGATTAATTTAAAACAATGTCTTTGTTTCAATTATTTAAATATGTAGTAATCTGGAATGATTACTTTATGAAGGCTTAAGAGTACATTTAAAATATAAAATAATCTTAGAAATACTGATTAAGAAAATGTAAAACAGAGAAGAGCTGCATCATGTATTCCATAATATTTAATGTTGTATTCAGAAAGACAGGTGACTCACCCTTACTACAAAGTTTTTGCAAATAAATCTCTGACAAACTTCAGGGCATATCAAAAAACCTGTGACTGACATTTTTTAATTCCCAAGTTTAGTGCTTTTAATTAGGTACCTTCTGCATGTCCAGTCTTCACCATCTGGCATAAAGTGGAAAACATGCTTCATTTTCTTTAGAAAGAAATTGCAGAAGCGTGGTTTTTTCAAATGTCATTTGCTTCATTTGGGTTCAGGGATTTTGCTGGAAGGGGGTGAGCAGGGTGAGGGAGGGAAAAGAGGAGGGAGACTGTGGGGGCCTGGGTGGAGTGGGGGAAGGGTCTGGGGAGAGCAGGAGTGGAGTATAGGTGGGGCCACAGGCAGAAGAGGTGGGCTGGGGAGCTAGCCTCCCCAACTGGAAGCTTCATCCACTGCCCATGACAGCAGGTAAGAGCGGGTCAGCTCCCACACACCCAGCATGCACTGCAGTCTCCTTAGGCAGGGGCCTTATTCACAGAGCCGAATGCACCTCCGTGGCGCATTCTGCGTGAGGGAGTGGGTACAGGGCTCTCTGCGGAGAACTGTGACTCTCCGCTGCCATGAGGCGGGCCGAGCGGCTTGGTATCCTTTGCTACCTCGTCCCTCCCACCCTGGGCTATCATCAGGCATACGGGCACCAGTTTAATAATACTGGGTAGGGCCCCATAAATCCTAAGGACGGCCCTGCTTATAGGGTTTGCATTTCCTGATGGTTTAAATAACATGTCGAGGTGCTACTGACTTAAATGAAATAGCAAACTTTCTTTAATATACAGTGGTATCTTTATTATTACTAATAACAACATCAAGCTAAATTAACAAGTAATAGTCTAAAGTCCACCACCAAGCCTTCAGACATTCAGAGGCCACAAGCATTATAAGACCCTCATTAGACAGGCAAGGTGGGTGAGGTAATGTCTTCTATTGGGCCAATTTCTGTTGGTGAGAGAGACAAGCTTTTGAGCTACACAGAGCTCTTCTTCAGGAGAGATCTGTGTAGCTTGGAAGTTTCTTTCTCTAACCAACAGCCCAGTGAAAGATATTACCTCACCCACCTTGTCTCTCTAATATCCTGGGACCAACATGGGTACAATAACACTGCATACGTAAGACCCCCATATCATTTAAAATGGCAAATGACCTCATATCAGCAATCCTGGCTTGCGGCATAACAGTTTTGTAGAATTTACTGCACACATTTAAAATTTAGTTTGGGGGGGAGCCCATGCTTCCACTTACGGCAACATGTATGATTCAAAGTACTAATTTTAATACAATTGGGTGTAAGTGAACACAACTCTGCTGATGTCAGTGTAGTTACAAAAGGGTAAATCTGGAATAATTCAATTGACTTGCTGTCTGGAATAAGTCTAGACAGTTTGCTATAGGCCCTGTCATCTATTTCCAATGCTATTGACTTACTCCATGTTTTTATCAATGAGAATCAGAGTCTGGACTCAGGTCTGAATCTAGCCCACTATTTTCAGCCATTTTTATTTTTAAAATGCAAAAACAATATTAAATATGAATGGAGAGGAAAAATGCATTCCAAAAACTGTAAATCCTCAGACATTATGGGTTCACCTTTTTACAACTGAACAGATCCTTTTAAAGATTAAGTTTCATTACAGGTGCTGTGTTTGTGATGCTGGCTATGGGGAAGGAGTTTGCGGACTAAGTCCTTTCTTTCTCCCTTCCAGTCATATACTCTAATGATAGTGGGTGGACTAAATAGTGATGATGGAAGTAAACAGAGGACAAGGCAAAGAAGTAATGAGTGAGCATCATTCTAAGACTGAGTAGTAGTAGCCTAAGTTCACCCACTGCCCACAGAAAGTTCAGAGAAGAGCAAATGAGATGAGGAGATGTCAGGTGACACTGAGGATGGCACATTTGGAATTTAAGTAGAGTAGTATACATTAAAATAAACCTCAGCATTTGCAGGTTGGCAACAAATGTCTTCTTCATTGTAATTCCCAAAGAGACAGATTTAAGATAGCTGTTGCTATCCCATAATTTTTAAAGTATACCAGATAAAGTAGATTTTTTCTATGTGAAGCCACACAAGCTAGTAATCCATAATAATGGAAACACTTACAACAATGTCACAAAAAGAAACAGAGGGTTCAAATAGAAGAAAGATGCCAAGTAGCATGAGAGAAGTGAACATAGGAAACAAGAGCACCTGAGAGATGAGATGGAAAAGGCCTAAAATAAGACAGAGAAACAAAAGAAAACAGAATTTGGAAAGGAACAGTGGATGTGGAAAAAAAATAGACCTGACAGCTTAAATGGAAGTTTCCTGGAATGAAAGAGTAAGTGATGTAGAGGATTGATAAGCCAGGAAAACTGAGAAACAAAGAGACAGGGTAATAAGAATGAGAGAAAGAAACATAAAGTATGAGAAAGAAAGAGAGAGAGAGAGCACTTTATTTTTAAGGAAACAGAACAACAGATAAACCAGAAAAGATTATAGAAGAGTAGGTCACCTGTAAAAAGAAAAGCAAGGCCTCAATCATCCCTTTTGTAGTAAAAAAAAAGTGTGGAAGAGAAAAAGTTGCCCTGAAAATTACTCCTAAACAGAAAAGTGTAAAGGGCACCAGATTCATGTCTAATTGTGACATGAGCAACAACCAGAGGATGTGGGTTTAGTAAAGATAGGTATTACGTATAAGCATGAGTCAACATTAGCCTAACAACAGTAAAAGAGCCCTCATTTACATATCATGAAGGCCCAGCACATCACAGGTTGTCCATAAAACATAACCATAGCAATCAGCTCAGATATGGAAGATCTCTATGCTGCATAGCTTAGAGATGGTTGCAGCTGATGGTACCAGCAAAAGGAAGTAGTCAGAAAGTAAGAATATGAAAGATAAATTGATAAATCTTCATTGTAGGGGTCTACTACAGACCACCTCACCAAGAAGAAAAGGCTTTTAAACAACTAACTGTCCAAAGCACAGGATTTGGTGGTGATGGAAGACTTCAACTACCCAGACATCTGTTGGAAAAATACCACAGCATGGCACATATCATCCATATCTTGGAATGCACTGGAGAAATTTTTTTGTTTCCGAAGGTGGAGAACACAAGTAGAGGAGAGGCTGTTTTAGATTTGATTTTGACAAATAGGGAGGAACTGGTTGAGAATTTCAAAGTGGAAGGTAGCTTAGGTGAAAGTGATCATGAAAAGATAGGAGGAAAAACATCACCTCCATATCAGTGCACATAACAAAATTCATTCCACATGTGGATGTAAAAAATTAGAGGGAACACTGCTCTGGAGCCTTTTTTAAAAATAGGCATTACATTAGCTACTCTTCAGTCATCTAGTACAAAAGCTGATTTAAGCAATAGGTTACCTCCCACAGTTAGTAGTTCTGCAATTTCATGTTCGAGTTCTTTCAGTACGCACATGGGAATACCATCTGGTCATGGTGACTTATTACTGTTTAATTTATCAATTTGTTGCAGAACCTCCTCTATTGACACCTCAGTCTGAGACAGTTCCTCAGATTTCTCATGTAAAAAGAATGGCTCAGATGTGGGGCTCTCCCCCATATTCTCTTCAGTGAAGACCAATGCAAAGAGTTAATTTAGCTTCTCCTCAACAGCCATGTCTCCCTTGAGCACCTCTAATCTCCCCAAGCATTTCATAATTACTGTCACCATCATGATCAGATAGTTGGTAGTATATTCCTACTGCTATACTCTTAAGTACTTAGTATATAAGTAAGCTAAGATCAGAGCTTTCTGTTTTTCTGCAAGAGTCTGCTTTTGCCCAATAGGCTGGGGAAGATCCCAGGATGACATAGAGGATCCTCTTGTCACTCTATTGGGCAGCCCACAACAGTTCAGAATATGTCAAAACACACTTCTGCCCTAAAGACACATGGTATTAAGACACATACCATCGGGAGTGCTGCCTGCACAAAAACTGGCCAGCATGCCAGTAAGCACCCCTGCTGCACACAGAGGCACTGGGCCTACAAAAATATGGAGCATGAAAAATGCAAATTGAGATGTAGCTAAAGGAATCAAAGAAGTGTCATATGCAGCCTCCAGAGTGGTAGCTAGCTGACACGCACAGCTACTTTTGTGACTTTTTTTCCATTCCCTTATGGCAGCACTTATCTGCGTGCTCTGCTGCCAGTGCACCCAGCCTAGGCTTCCATTTTCAGAAGGAGCATAGCATGCACAGTGCTCTAAGCTTTTGTGTGCATCTTTAGTGAAGATTTTTTATACGTACACAGTATGGAAGAATATGAGTTGAGGCATCTTGTTCAAAGTCTGTGGTTTAGCTAATAAAACCCAACATCCTCCTGGCTTCCAGGCTTTTGCTCCAACCAAAGAACCCCAGGTTTATAGTTAACTTCAGTGAAGATTCCTTATATAGGATCTGTCATTTGAGACCAGATTATTCTCTCAGTTAAACTAATGAAAGTGAGAAGTATCTCCACAGAAGTCAGTGGAGTTATGGTGATAAATTGAAGGTACAGAAGAGAAGACAATCAGGTTCCTGGCCTCTGTGGGAATGGAAATCTCACAGGAGGATCCAGGGCACCAAGAATAGAATCATTTCCCTGTGAATATGTTTCTGTCTCACATGCAAATGGACAAGGAGGCGCAGCTCAAGAGTCACAACAAGAAGGCAGGAATAGTTTTGGAAGTAGGCCTGTTTTCAAATATTAATCAAGCTAATGAAGCATAGCTAGTAATCACAGCAGAAATGATACATCTGAGAAACTAGAAGTGTCTGTAAAAATACACACAAGGCTGGATTTAGGAGCAGGTAACCCAGGTCAGAGAAGTTGTTCATTGAACATAATGGTAATTTCTTCAGTTTGGTAGAGCTCCTTGGGAAATACAACGATGTCATGAGAGAGTACCTACATCGAGTACTTCGTAAAGAAGCTATGGACCATTACTGCAGCAAAACAAATTGATTGACTTTATGGCAAGGAAGGTGCTTGATAACATATTGATGCAGCTCGGCAAAGCAAAGTATTACGCTGTAATAATGGACTGCACTCCTGACAAATAGTCACAGTGAAAAGATGTCATTTACAGTAAAATTTGTTAACGACGAGGATGGCTGTATCCAAGTAAAGGAGCACTTTAGCTGTTTCCCGTCTGTGGATGACTCTACTGGAAAAGGCCTAACAGAACTGTTTATGAACATTTTGAGGAAGAATAAAATAAAGCTTCAGAACTGCTGCGGCCAAGGCTATGACAATGGTGTGAACATGAAGGGAAGAAACAGTGGCATCCAGACAAGGATCCTTTCATTGAATCTAAGAACTTTCTTTGTGCCTTGTAGCTGCCATTCCCTCAACCTAGTTGTGGCAGATGCAGTGTCATCATCTTTAGATTCAGAATCTCTCTTCTGAGTACTGCAAAGGATATACATCCTGTTTTCAGCATCAACTATCAGATGGAAGATTCTCACAGACAATGTTATACATCTGACCATGAAGCTGCTAAGTGACACTCGCTGGGAGAGTTGCATTGACAACATAAAGCCAGTGAGGTACCAAGTGACTGAGGTTTATGATGCCCTGATAAACTGGCACAGTCAAATAAAGCTGAGGCCAGAATCTGACACAGGGCTAAAAGCCTGCCAAACCAGATTACTGACTTCAAATTTCTTCAAGAGGGAGTTGTTTTGCTCACCCACTGACATTGCTCAAGTGTCCATTGAAGAAAGGTTTGGACAAATGAAGCACCACAACAAGATCGCGGGTCAGGGAGGGGAGGTGTTTGTATGACCTTAAAGTAAGCTTCGATCTTCGATAGATGATGGCCGATGAGTGAT
This sequence comes from Mauremys mutica, assembly GCF_020497125.1. Taxonomy (NCBI): domain Eukaryota; kingdom Metazoa; phylum Chordata; order Testudines; family Geoemydidae; genus Mauremys; species Mauremys mutica. The sequence goes on from NC_059072.1 coordinate 323,522,266, forward strand.
TGACATCACTTGCTATTTTATCGCTAGAAAATGTCATTGGCCAGTCTTTGGACCTCTCTGACGCTGTGCTTCAGTTCGCAAGGACGAAGGCAAGAAAAGCAACCTTTTGAACTAATGAATTAGGGTTAACATTCTAAGGCTGTCACCTACTGTAACACTATTTAATACTGGTCCACCCAGTGTTGGTGCACAGTTCAATTTCTTGATGTTAGTACATTTCAGTTATTCTTAAAATTAAAAAGTTTCTATAAACTTAGAGGAAATGATTTTTTGTATTTGGTTATATATGGCATGAATAAATAGAGATTTACAGATCCTAGTGAGCAAATTTATCATCTTATATGAAAGAAATAAATCATGCATGCAAATCGTGCATTGAAGTTATGAAATGGGCTACAAACAAATGCAATAAAAAATAAGGTATTCAAAAGTTTAACTAATGGAGGTGGGGTGCTGAAGATGCGCCTTGCCTGGGGCGCCATTTAGTCTAGGGCCGAGTTGAAAAGACATGGCCAACTTAGCTACTACAGAAAATACTCTGCAATTTTTCTGAAAGTGACATGAAAAAATCCACTGTAATTTATGGTGACCTTTTTTCTTCCATTATTTCATAGGCCTGGCTCAGATACTTTCATGTCCCAGACCTCAACTAAACCTGTTCAATTGTGATTTTCCTTTAAAAATATTTTTTCAATGCAACAAGTCTGTTCTTTTTACATTTGCTTTACAAGGCAAATTTGGCATGCTGTTCACTTGACATGAGCTTATTAAAGGCAGGTGCACACATTAATATTTATGTGCATAGGGACCCCCTTTTAGCCTATAAAAGAATACTGGGAGTGTTCGCATGTGGAATACTGTGGGATTTTATTCATAAACCTAAAAATATGAGCCATTCTTTTGCCTATACAGATTACAAGTGAGCATGGATAGGAAAGAACAGTATATCTGCACTACACAGGTATCATATTAAAAATGTCTACATTAGCAGTTTGCTATTATATTGTCTGTATGTCATAGTAAAATGAAGAGGAAACGTTAATGTAATGTTGCTCTTTCATTGCTAGTAAGAGAGGGTCATAGATAAAATGCAAGACAGTGAAGTAGCTTTAGTTAACACGTCTCTGTTGGCATTGCATTAGTTTAGTCTAGCGTGAAGTGTTGCAGAATACTGCAAACTGAAAACAGTTTGCTTGCTACTTTGAGAATTATTTTTTCATTTTATTAATGGTACACCATAACTAGTAAAGAAATAATATATTATTATGATTAGTGTCATGCAAAAATCTGGTGATACTACTGTTCAAAAGCCAAATGTTCCAGTTAATGCTGAGCCTTAACTTTGCTTTCTTTTGCTTATGCCTTTGATATGTGGTCTCTCTTTATATAATCTTCTGCCAAATATTGCTATATAGACATATATTAAAGACAAAATACTAAAAGAATATTATTTAGATTGTAAAATCAAGCACTCAGAAGTTAGGTAATGCCAGAATTTAGGTGGCCTGTGCGACATTAATTCTGAACCCTTGGGTGCAGGCATTGTGAACTAGGGTAACATTTTCAAAAGCACGTAGGTCCCATTTTCAGAAGTGACTTAGGCACTTGAAAGCCTAAGTTCCATTGACTTTCATTGAGATTCAGGGTATAGCTACACTGCAGTTAGGTGGCCTCATTGCAGCTTGTGTAGACATACCTGAGTTAGTGTTAAACTAGCTAGCTCAGTAGGGATAGCAGTGAAGCTTCCCATCCACCCAAGAAATTACCCAGGGTTCCAGGGGGGCTTGTATAGCCCAGGCTGAAGTCCATGCTGGCATGGCTTGACTGCTGTTGGTACCCGAGCTAGCTAGATTAAAACTCAGGTAATTCTATATGGACTGCAGTCACACACACACAACTGCAGCATAGACATGCCCTTAAGCTCCTAAACATCTGTCACTTTTGAAAATGGAACTTAGGTACTTTTGAAAATTTTAAACACAATGTTTCATTACATAATCACATACTATTATTTCCACAATATCAAATTTCAGCCTTTCCCAGGAAGAGGCATTCACAGCATCCACATCACAATAGCTTGTAATAGTTACTGCAGCCTAAAGCTATTATAACTTACTATTTCAATCTATTTTCTCAGCATCACATTAATAAATTGTCAGCTTTTACATCACGATATTTACTATTTACTTATTTATCTTTTTCTCCTTCCCTTTTTGAATATCAACCTGCAGAACAAGAATTCTTGCCTTTAAAAAGAAGTCATGGCCTGTTCTTCCCTATGCTCAGCTACATCAACTCCTCTACAAACGGAGCCAGTTGTAGAGAGAGATAGGGAGCAAGGGTGCCTCTTCCTGGGAAAGGTGGAAATCTGCAGAAAAAACAGAGCTATGCCCCTGAAAATAGGCAGCTTGAGACCTTTTTATCTTTTGAGTTGAACAGTACAGTAACTGGAAAGGAAGATGACATCTGTCTGTATCCGCACGAGTTTTTTCATGAAGTTGATGGATTTCCACTTCATACAGCTAAATTCAGTGCCTTGCATGGTGACAGGTTTCAGAGTCGCCGTGCAGGGCACTGAATTTAGCCATCTGATGTGGAAATCCATCAACTTCATGAAAAAACTCATGCAGCTACAGACAGACGTCATCTTCCTTTCCAAATGCAAACAAATGGATATCAGACTAAAAGTACAGTAACTGTTATCATTACTTGGTTTGGAGGAATTTTTGGGGTAGTGTCTATTATACTGCATGTGGCTGCAGGGAAGTTATTTTCTTCCAGCTTCAGGCTTCTCTTGCTCTGAAAGCTCCATCACAGCTTCCTCCTGGGTGCATTTCACTGCAGGCTGGCTTTGTAAAAGAGTCCCACACGTCCTTCAGTATCCTGGAACTACTAGATGGGCTCTTATGAATGAGGAAGATGCTTTGTCTTACTTTTACAGGCTTCAGAAGCTTCTCACGTGTTTTTAAGTCCATTTTGTCTTCAATAGTCTCTGCAAGTGCTTTGCCTATAAACTAGCCTCAAACTCTGCTTCCGTGTTAGTCTCTGGCTCTTTTGGATCCTTCTATTTCTTTCTCAACTTCCTCTTCCTCTTATGCAGACTGTATTCTAGGAGAGCAAAATTCCCCTACCAGAGAACCAGATTATGCAACCCTTACTCACACCGCAGAGCACTTACATGAGTGGTTCACTGACATCACTGGGATTACTCACATGAGCAAATGCTCATCAGTAGCCTTAATGAACACATATCTGTGTCTGCTTTTCACTCCAGTCAGGCGCCACCTACTGCTCAAACCACTTATTGCACCATTTCTTCCCACTAAATTATATCAAAAACAATAAAAAGAACAGGAGTACTTGTGGCATCTTAGAGACTAACGAATTTATTTGAGCATAAGCTTTCGTGGGCTACAGCCCACTTCATTGGATGCAATGAAATTTCAGCATCTTTTTTCTCACTTCTAAAGGATTTAAGGATACCACTTCATCACTTGTGTGCTTAAACCTCTCTGCCTCATATACACCTCATGTAAATATTTTTAAAATACCCTTTCTGGTAACCATATAATAAAATGAAATTATGGATGTGTGCATGTTTAAACAATAAAAACAAAGTGTTTATTTAAAGGCTGATCTAGTATCACTTTAATTCTTCCACTGGTTAAAGCGACATTTTAGAAAATAATTAAGACGCAGCATCCATCTTTTGCAGGTTACTAGACACAGTAAACCATTCTAGACTTCAATCATTACCTCATCAGTCCACAATTTCTCAGCCATTTCCTACTTCCCAAACCTTCATGGATGCTATTTTCTTTAATTTCTTTGTGGTCCCAATTCTTTGCTGATAGTTGAACTGTGCCTTCAAGAGATTGTACTGACACCAGGTCAATTGTACACAATTAGCTCCAATTCTAGAAGGTGCTAGGAAGTGGAATCTTGTCACTTGGATATAAAACTATAAAACCTGGAATAACCAGAGGCACAGGAATTAAAAATGCTTGATTTTGACTATCTAGTCAAGTCTGACAGAATCAGGATTGAAAATTACATTATTGTGCACATACGTAATTCATGAACTAGAAAAAGTTGCATCTTTGATCTCTCATCCTTGACACAATATGCAGAAAACATTTAATAGTCAAGGCTTCCTTGTTGACACACATACTTCTTAGTCTTGTTAGAAATCCAGCTTCCTTGTCCTACTACCTCCCAAATATACCATGTATGAATTCTCAACTTTTATGGTAGAAAAAATAAGAACATTATATTAAAGTGTGATTTTGCTCTAAGGAGTGACTATAAAATTATCACCGTCTCACTCAATTTATCTGTTCCCTGTGTATATTCAGAAGCATATCTTCTTTAATGACAATGATACATTTATACTACTGTTTACTCCTGGTATCACTGCAGAGGTCACACAGCTAAGAGGAAGTGAGTTGGATTCTATCCTTTCTTGTGCATCATCAACAGAATTACAGGGTCAGACAGGAATCAGTAGGAGATTAAATCATTAGGCATTAGGCATCTAATCTGCTTAATTGCTTTTGTATATTCCTCTAGACACCTGTGTCTTTAGACACCTAAATACCTTTGAAAATCTGGCCCTATGACTATTTCCTTCAAAAATCATGGATTTGTGTCTGCAGTGCAGTTTCTAGATAATCACCAATGGCAAATAAGGGTATTCAGTAAGAAATGTACATGTTGTTATGGGTCTGCAATTACGCATTTGTGGTAAGCCCTCAAATACCATAGAGGTGGAGTTGGTATAAGAATATAAAGAAAACAGAGGAGAACTTAAATCTTCAGCTCATGCCGGTCTTTGCAGCATAATTGACTCTACCTTGTAGGCCATCTCAACAACCAGGAATCACAATAATAGGAGCCTCACTAACACTAATATTCAAATACAACAGATGATAATACCTAAATTGACCTGAAATGGCACAAAGTGGAAAGGCAAGGGAAAGGCATACAGTAAATGTGTGAAGTTAGAGTTAAACCAGGGTAAACAAGAGAAGAATTAGGTCCAAGACATACATCTTCATGAAGAATGGCAAGTGAAGTCAGTGGAGAGAGGGCATGCAGCACCTCACAGGACTAGAGCTGTGGCTTGTATTGATAAGAAAAGACCTTGGGCCCAAATCTGCAATGTGCTGAGCACTTCCTGAGTGTCTTCATCCCCCATTGGATCAGGCCCCTTGTGAAGAATTTCCCTTTGACGATGAGAGGGGTTTCTTGAAGAGACTGATCTTTTTCTTGAAGACTATAGTGTTTGGACCCTGCATGGGCTGGAGGGAGCATGTGGGACATTTTGGTTACATGTCCATTTCCAGATGGTGACACAGTGTTAACGAGAATGTTACCAAAGAGCCTTGATTGGTATTGTTGAGGGATGCTGTAGTCAGGCACGAGACTGAGCGTTGAGTAATTCTCTGGCTTGTTGTACCAGGTGCAGCGGAAAGTGCTTGCAGAACAACCCGCAAGATAGGGGCTGAAGAGCACACGTAAACTGGGGGAGATATTTTCCAAGACCCCACAACTCACAGGTTACACACAGAATGGGAAATGATTGTTATTATGTGAATGGCTGCAGTCCGTTCTCCATTAATGAGAAATAGCTTAAAATCTACTAAATTCAGTGTTAAAGAATCAGTAATAGTTTTGTTTGTTTAAGCTATACAAAGGACTCTTCCTTTTAACCCTAGTCTCTAAGGGAAACAGCACACAGCATATATTACAAATAAATATTTTTGCTTGATATTTTTCTTCCAGCCATTCTTGTTAACATGCTTCATGTACTGCTAAATTCTTCTATCCATTACTATAGGAATAGGCAACAAGCTTTAATCTACTAGGTGGTTTCCTGTCCCTTGATGCTCTGATTCTTTAGCAAATCTTTCTATAGAAGTTAAGCTATGTTTTTATTACTGACTCCAGCAGAACTTCAGAAATTTTGCTTCATCTAAAGTAGGTGTGGTAGTATTTATAAATCAAGGGCAAGTTATGCAGTTTTCAGAAGGTGGTTTATATTGCATATTTGAAAATTGGAGGTGTTTCAGGAATGCATCATAAAACCACCTTCCATAAACTGTCTCTCAGGAAACAGTAATGATAACAGAGGCAGTCAGATTTCATTTTAAACAAGTTACCTTGTACCCTTGATTTACTCAATTTCTGGATTTTTTTTTCAACCCAGGTTGAAAATCTTCCCAATGTTTTGAAGTCTTATCAGCAGAGTTTTCAGAAGCATTCAATTTACTTAAATTTTGCTATCAATAATTGGAGTGCTACATATTTCTAAATTGCAATTACTCGGTTTTGCTGTAACTTGAGATACAGTACCAGATAAATAGCAATAGAAATATTTGATTTTGAGCTCTTCATTTAGCAAGATAGGGTTTTGGTTGAATAGGTTAATGAACAAGTTAAGTTATAATATACTTACTCAGATAATTTGGTAAAACCCTACCCTCTTTACTTGATAGCAAACTGCACTGTTAAAAAACTATGAAAATCCCTGTACTATATATATAGTATTATATAAAAAGCAGAATGTCATACAGTACATAAACTACACAGATTAACTAAAGTGCCTGACCTAAAACTGGTGAATTTCTAACTGCCACATGAAGTGTGGTGTCCTATGTAATTTAGTAAAATTAAACTGAAATTCTAGTGGATTTAATCTCTCTCTTGGAAAGACGTTATTTTCTCAGAAGAATGTGTACAAATCTTCATGGCTGGCTGCGTGGGTGTCAGAGGCCAGAAAAGGGTGAACAAATTGGAAATGCAGAATGAAAATATATAAAAACCTGTAAAATTACTATGTTTCTTGACTGTAGGCAAGTGCTAAATTTGATTCTGGGACATAATGGGATGTTAGAAGATGAAGTACAAATTTTCATACACCTTCATTCCTTTAAAGGTTACCTACTATAGATTACACCTTAAAGTGGGGCTTTTGCCCTGGAAAGGTTCTGTTGTTAAAAAACAAACATTTATACAACATGAAAGGCATCTGGCCTATATTTTTCAGTTCACTTTACTGTTATTGAAGATATTTTTGTTGATAAGGATTTTCTCTTTCACAGCTCAAATTCTCCATCTGCTTCATCTTCCCGGGAAATCAGAATCTGTTTGTAGCATCACAGCCTGTTGTTGTGTAAAGAAGGCCCGGAAAATCTGTATTTTGTTTTGAAAAAGTTGCAGATTGTTTTTTACCCAAACACTATCAAGGAACTAGCAAGGATATCAAATTCTGTCTCGCTTGTTTTTTTCTGGAGAATACATGGGAGGTCCAGAGAACTGGAATAGGGCCTGCTGTAGCCCATAGACAAAGGGGCAGAATGTTTAATATTTCACAAAAAGTCTATTCCTCCCAACTTTTTCTCAGGTGTTTGAGTTAAACTGTTGTTAATGCAATAAACCAAGCAAAATAGTCTTTAAAAGACTGAATAGCTAAATAAGTAAATATCCCTACCCCTCTCAAAGGTTCAGGTTTCACTCTTTTGTACTTGTGATATCATAATCCCAATAACTATCCAGTCATCCATGAAAACAGGTTAGACTAGGTTTGCAGTATTAAAAAAATCAGAAAAGTAGAAAAAAAGAAAAATATATTCCTTTATATGAAATAAAGGAGAAAAAAAAGGCAGAAACACTTCATTTTAAACTTTTGTAGTAATTTTATAGGGATACAGTTCATGATTTGCTACTTGTATACAGATGCAGCTTCAAATTAATACATTATGAATGCATTATTAAATATGCCATAGTGGTTATTTGCTTTAGAAAGACTAACAAAGAGAGAGAAATAGAGAGAGCTGCAGATGAGTTTGGAAGAGAAGACTAGGGATGAAATCCTGGCCCCACTGAAGTCAACAGCCAAACTTTTATAGACTTTAATGGAGTTCATCCTAGAAGTTCACTTTTCCACCATATTGTGTGTGTCATGGCAGCAGGACATCCTGGAGGAAGTATCTGAGAAAGAGTTGTGGATGCATAGCTGAAGAGAGGGGTAAGCTTTGAGGACAGAGAGGAGATTTGGGAATCATCAATGTAACATTCTGCAGGAAAAGAGGTCTTGGATGAATCACTTTGTTATATTTAAAGTGAAGCTTAGTTTTCCAGCAATCTCTTGAGGGTCTATACTAAGCTTGCCGGACCTGATGCCTCATATAGGGTGACCAGACAGCAAGTGTGAAAAATCAGAAGGGGGGGGAGGGTTAATAGGAGCCTATATAAGAAAAAGACCCCAAATTGGGACGGTCCCTATAAAATCGGGACATCTGGTCACGCTAGCCTCATACCTCAATTCCAAAATGAAAACCACAATGACTTCTGATATTTCATTTAATACAATTAAATTTTGCTCCTGTGAAGTATATCTCAACTAGGGGAGTCCAGTGGACTATGTTTTATTTATCTCTTTTTGTGCTACAGTGAGGCAAAAGAAGTTATACAAACACTGGAACTGTGAAAAACATCTGTTTTTAAGGTGCTGAAACTCAGGAAACCCTTGTCCAGTTTTTGGTAGAAAATTTCTAACCCAGACCCTAAACCAGCAGTTCTCAAACTTCATTGCACTGGGACCCCCTTCTGACAATAAAAATTACTACATGACCCCGGGCGGGGGTGGGGGCAGAGCCCAGCCTCCCAAGGCAGGTAGGGGGGCTGGACCCTGAGCCCTGCTTCCCCAGGTTGAAGCCCACAGGCTTTGACTTCAGCCCAGGGCCCCAGCGAGTATAATGCTGGCCCTTGCAACCCCATTAAAATGGGGTTGTGACCCTCAGTTTGAGAACCTCTGCCCTAAACTAACATAACAATTTTGAGGCTTTTTTCTGTGGATTTTAAGGAGGGGGGGCAGAGAACAGTGGCTAAATGTTATACCAATATACTAGTACCACCATACCTTGTAAATAAAGGACTGTGACTCCATTTCTGGATGCATACTGTGTCCTGCGCTGTGTTTAAAATTGTTAGTCAAGTATTTTTGCATGATATAATCAAAATGCTGAGAATGTATTAGAGACAGCACCATAAAAAGCATATTAAAGGCTGGCCATCACATCCCCCTTCTCATCTTTCTCTTACCCATTCATTCCCTGTGGAAATTCTCTTCTGACTCTCCCAGACTTCGGTGCACTTCTAGACACCTATTTAATCTCTTTCCCTTTCAGGGAAAGTTGCTCAGTTGTGATTCATGCTGAAGGTCTCTGGTGACCTTTTACAGCCTTCACTGGCTACTTTCTGAAGAGGTGGGTTTTCATTGCTGTGCAACTAGTACTCCAATCAGAAGGTTTTAGGGACAGTTTTTATCCTGGAGTTATTTTTGCAAGTGGGATTGTATTTATATGAGTTTCCCCTCTCTCCCCTAATCTCCACAGGGAAAGACTAGAAGGGCTCACACACAAATGCAAACCACATAGATGTTACATAATTTATTTAAAAAAAGAAAAAAAAACCCTCTTCAAACCACCACCACAAAATTAAAAAACATCTCTTCTCTAGACCCTGTGAGCTGGCTTCATTCTTCATTAGCTATCTGGTAGTAGTGACATCATAGCATAGCGCATTAAGGAGTTTCAGACTGGATCAAGAGGTATCCAGTTGTGGGGCTGGATACAAGATCAAAAAGAAAAGTGGTGTGTTATGGGTAAAAATGCGGCAATGCCATGAGGAGTATTCAGCACATTTTGGAATATGTTACCATTTTAGGTGACTTTTAAGAGCAATGTCAGTCATAATTAGAATATTAAAATCAACTTGTATTCTACCAGGAGTCCAGAGAGACAATTTTACAGCAAGTCAATAATACAGAGAACCTTATTACCTCACAATACTTGCAGTGTATTTATATCACAGTTCTTCCTACGGTAGCACATTATGTAAACAGAGTTGTCCTAAACTAGGCCATGCATATTTGTCAGTGGTTGGCAAACCACAGTGTTTGTTAGTTTGCGAATGTCACAGTTATTTTACCATTCCCTTTATTTGTGTCTCTTATTTAAAATTTGCCTAAGATTCTGATTGGCCAGGGGTATCAGAACTGAAATGTTGTGAAAAATACTGATTAATATACCCAAAATGGATATAGTGGCCATGTCAATAAATAGAAAATCATGCAAATGGCACCATACAAATTACTCAAAATAACTCATCAGAAGTAAATAAAAAATGAGACCTTCCAATAAGCTAATTGTTAGTTCTTTGGGTACAGACTATTCCATTCTGACTGAATTGTCTACCAGCATATACATTTCACAAAAATACCGTACATTTCTACATTAATTTGCAATGCTATGGTTTAGTTTAATGTAAACCTTTCAGGGCAGGGGTTTTATCTTTATATTTGCCTGTAAACTACACATACCACTATGGCACTTTGTAAATAAAAACAACAGCATTCCATCCTGGATTCTGTGTATCTATTTAGCTTTGTATAGACACACACATCCATCAGCATACTGTTGGAGCACTTAAAAAACATCAGTTAATTAATGTATCACACAACACCCCTGCAGGGTAGAAAGTATTGTTAGCCCCATTGTACAGATGGAGAAATAAGGAACCAGGAGTTTATGTGATTTGCCCAAGTCTCACAGAACTTAAAGCTCTGAGTTCAAACCACAAAACCATCCTTCCTCTCTGGATGAGTAGATAAACTATGGGAATTCTTTCTTGCCAATCCAAGTCCGAGGGTAACTCCAAACACTTTTCTGCTGGAATGAAGCAGGCCTTTCCACTGAATGAAGACTCCACTTAGGTGAAAAAGAGTCTATATATATGAAAACTGTGGGTGAAATCCTGGACCCATTGAAATCAATGAATTCAGTGGGTACAGGATTTCACCCTGTGTATTAACCTGTCTGACAAAATGTGTGTAACACGCTGCCCGGATGCCTACCATGTCGCTCTCTAGTAGCTGGCCCCCATCAAGGTTGAACAGCCTGATACTACCAATGGATAATGGAGTTATTACTTTTGATAAAGTGGCTGTGGGTTTTTTGTTTTTGTTTTTTTTCCTTTCTAATGAGAGTCCTGAGTTCCATGCTCACTGGCAACCCACAGTGGAAGGTATTAGACTTGCTGGGAAATATAGTGATCTTCCTCCTGAGCATATCGTGATATGCCCACCTATTCCTCTAAGGAAGCCTCTAGAAAAAGCAGAAGGTCTGGAGATGGTGGAAGAATTGCACCCAGAGGGGTGTGACATCCCACAACAATAGTGTTTATTAAGACACTCAACCCAGACATAGGCAGCCTAGCTTAGCATCCCTTTACCTGGTATCAATTTTCAACTAGTGGTTAGGAAGAGCTGTCTCAGTCTCCACATTTTTGCCAGTTACACTAAGGAATATCAAAAATTGGGGGGGGGAATCAATCCCCTCCTCTGAGCCATTATGAAACCAGAGATGGATCTTGATCAGTCTTATCAAAGAGGAGAACCTAGATTTGTCAGCTGTTGCCACCTAGGAAGACCTGACACAAACTACAGTACAAACTTTTACTCTTGGAAGCCAAATTCAGATGTGATCTAAAGACGTGTAGCATCTCTGAATTAAAACCACAGTAACTGGCCAGCCAGGAAGAGTGAATGACAGGCTACTGCATCATCACTTTGGCCCACTGGTCTTACTTGGCAGCCAGAAAAATCGGCAATGACATCACCACCTCAACACTGCCCCAGCCTCTGCCCAAGCAATTGAGTCACAGCAGAGTAATGTCAGGAGCTGCTTTCCCCTTTATCTGCCTTTCTATTGCCCAGGTAAGACCAGCTGAAGAGCTCCCCTTATAAAAATATCTCAGAGTGACCAGCACTCCTAGAACACTGATCCTAAATACTACAGCTTACACTCATGATACTGCTAATGTTAGGAGCAATTATTATATTATTATAGAGAATCAGGCAGAATTGTCTTAAACTAATTAAATAACAATACAAACTCAGAACAAAAATTCAAACAGCCAAACCAGTCGTTTTTTTAAATACTGTATGTTAAAAGCTGTTATCCTTTTGCTGAGGATTGTGTGCAAAGTTTCAGCTCAGGCAGAATGTAGACAGTTGAATGCCATTCCCCAAAAACTTGAATGTTTCAGTTGTGCTGACGCAATCACTTACTGCTTCATCACCGGCTAACAGACAGATGAGAAGATATATTTGAAAGCCAAGGTTCTTAACCCAATAACAAGTCAAATATTGATCAGCTCTTGAATTCTTTGAAATGTGTTTAAATTACACAATAAAGTTCCCAAGATGCACAATAAAGAATTCTATGGCATCAGTTTGATTCCCATACGATCAAACTGTCCTAGTGAAAAAAAAACCCTCTTACTATTTAATACAAATATTTCTTTCCATGGAAAAGAAACTTTTAGGGTTTAGAAAACTGAAACTACTGTGAACTCTTAAAAATTCCATTCCCCATGAAGGGATTGGAATGAACTTTTTAAATTTATTACAAATACCAAAGACAGAAGGGGATGAGCTACACATCTGAGATGGAAGGAAAGAATCTCCTGAGAACAAGCTACAATCAACATGTCATCTAGATAAATTAATATCCTTACTCCCAAACACAGACAGAGATTTTTTTGGAGGGGGGGCTATTTTGATTTATAGAGATACTTAAGAATTCAAGGCTTAATTCTACTTTAGTCATGCAGGCTTCTTTGGCTATCCTTACCTTCAAATATTTCAGACTGTCCATCCTTGAAAGTTCACATCTTCAAAAAGACATTTAGTAATGTTTCACTAATGTAAGAATAAACTGAGAAACACATTTGAACTGTAAACACTGAGATTAAGATCATTAACATGAAGGAAAATATAAGCATGTTTCATACCTAGATAAATCCATTTATCTTTCTGGTATCACTTATTGTTTCTACTGCCTGATTTACCTATCAAAGATAACGGTTATTTTTTATAAGACCTTCCCCTCCTTATAGCCCATCTTTCGCTCCAGGGTCTTGCATCAAAATCATAATGAAGAATCTGTGACAATGAACCATATCTGAGGGTGATGATTTCACTGGGAGATCAAGAAGAAAGACTGGGGCCAAAACTTTAGCTGGTGTAAATCATTGTAGCTCCATTAACTTTACTGGAGCTATGCTGTTGCTACCAGCTGAAGATCTGGCCCTGCGTTCTGATATAGAAATATTTTAAACTAAGGCCCTAAATAAAGGGAAGAGGAATAGAGATAATTATGGACCAAGAAAATAGCCGTAGTTTAAATGGTCTGGTCTTTCAATTTTACCCTCACTGTGGAAAATCCCACTTTAAAGAATCACTGCCAAGCAGTTTAAGTCTAAGGTTAAGTTTTTGTTCCAAAAAAAAAAAGGAGGGGGGTTCCCAAAGCATAACACTAATAGAATTATGGTCATGATGTTTTAAAGAATACATGAACCCTTGATGGCAGGGTTTAAACATTCCCCTGCAATGCTGGAAGCTCAAACACAACATTCTTGTTCAAATACATGAGAACCAGAAATTGAAAATGACCATGTTAGTTTCGCTGTCCTGCCTGAGTAAAGTGCAAAGAGTAAACAAGGAGCATACATCTTAAAAAATTAACTTACTTTTAGTTTCAATCATCTAAGGTCTTATTAGTAACAGAAGTAAGGATTGTTGTTAAAATAAGTTTTCAGTATTGATAGGGCGCTTTTAATGAACCTCCTAAGTAGAGATGGGAACTCTGTGCACAAGTCTCCTAAAGTCTGGGAAAGTTGAGACTTGGATTTAATTCTGCATCTCACCTTCAATGCTGGGTCCAACTTGTTGCCTAATTTGTCTGGAGGACACTTCATTTGTCTGAAGAACCTCATGAGTTCCTAATTCTTTCATCTCTGTTTACTTCTCTACTACCATACCAAATACTGTTATTTTCCTAATTAGTGCTTTTTATAGGGGCAGGAGGAAGGAAGTTTTGATCTCCTTTAAAGTGTACATTCAAGTTTCTGAACAGAATGCTATAAATTTACTTAGGAAGATATGGCAGGGAATGTAGCTCCACATCATGAATTAGAAAAGAAATTATGGAAAGGTAAGTTTAAATGTAAATGTATGTAAATCACTGTGTTCTGTTCACCTTTTAAGTGATTATGGACACCTGTTACTGGAAATACCATTTATTTTCTACACATTGTAGATTTGTCTCAGATTTGAGATTTGTCATATCCAAGCAGAAAATAAGTAATAGTTATGCCTTTATGCTGGGGAGTCAGCATTGTGCCTTGTCCTTAACTGGGCATTCTTTCTGGCACCCACATGTTAGTTCATTTGAATATCTACATACCCGATGTGCTGAGGGAAGCTAGTAATTAGATGTCTAAAGGACTTAAATCGCACCAATAGTTCACAGGTATGCAAACAGAGGTCATCTTTGTTAATCTAGCTCCAGACCTGCACACATCCTTGGGTTCTTAGTGTTTTGTTTTTGACTCACCAAAAGCGAGATTTTGCAAATGCTAATAAGAGTTCACATAACTTGCAGCATTTGAGCCTTATCACTTATAACTTATAACCTTATAACTTATAACTCTCTCTTCCTCTATTAGCAGAGTATCTTTCCGACAACAAGGGAGTCCAAACGAGTTCCAGAAAATTTAGCTGGGAAGGAGTCACATTGACTCCCCACTCAAAATTACTCATCCCCCTCTTTGTCTGGTTTGTCTATTTAGACTATAAGCTCTTTGAGATGGAGACTGTTTCTTACAATTTGTTTCTAGAGTGCTTAGTAGAAGGGTCTCACTAGGATCTCTAGGTGAAATTTATAATACAATGAATAAATAAATAATCATAAAGTGGATTGTTGGTTATTATTATTAAACCATTAACTGTATTCTGACTAGAAAAGAGGGTGGGGCAAGGCTCCACTCTCACCCAGCCAATAAGGAATGAGCTGGAAGAGACTGGCATAAATGCTGCCTCCTTCTTCATAGTGGGATATCAGATGCCTGCAGACACTGAAAGGAGTAAGAAAGCTCCTGAGTTAGCAGGGAGCAGAAAGCGGCCAAACCCTCTCAGCCTATGGGCTATGTGAGGCCAGCTGAAGAAGATAAAGTTCCCCCCAGCTCCAGGAAGCAAGCTAGGGATCCTGCCATGAGGCAAGATTAAGAACCCTGAGGGAACTAGGAACAGAGCTTAGGGGGCAGATTTTGGAGGAACCCTAAAAGCCAGATGTACCTTTTGTTTGTTGGGGCCTTTTTGTTATGGCCCCTTTTTGTAAGAGGTTTTGTAACAAAGAAGAAGACTATTATTGATTCACATGTCAAGAGTGTCTGAAGTGGAATTGTTAGCTTCAGGGAAACTGAGGCAGGGATTACTTGCAGCTCCATGCTGACAAAGGAGAGGGTATTACAGGGCAGGTATGCACTACAAGAGTCTCATTTGTTTATATTATAAGCTCTTTGAGGCAGGGGAAGTCGCTTCTATGTGTTTGTACAGCACTTAGCCCAGCGGGGTTCTGATCGCAGCTTTAGAAGCTTTTGAAATAAAAATATTAATAATAAAAACATAGTAATACCTACAAATATTTACTCCAGACATTTACCTCTGATCTTTGCAGCTTTGATACGTTCCCAGTGAATACCGTGGAGTTCCTAGGATGCCAGAGCTCAGTGTCTTCATAATTTAGTGCTTAATACTAAGCGTGGCTCATCACCTCTCCGTATTAGGCCATTAGTCTCTTTCCCTGGCTCAAGAATCCTCTCATCCTGCTGCCCTAGAGCCATAGGTCATTGCGTACACACAGTTACAAACCATAGGCAATTTTTTAGGGAAGATGTCAAAGTGTCTGTCTAAACACCTTCTTTTTCGGACTGAAATCGATACTGGTTGATAGTGTCCAGCTCTTCACTAAATCCTGACAGTTATTTAACAACAAATAAAAAACAGCCAAATGATTTACTGTTCTAAGCCTACATTGTTGTGCTCTGTGTTTCTTTAAGAAAGGTGTGAGTATATGTGTAAGAGTCTTGCAATACAGTGGTTACCATGGTAATTATCTGTGTTTAGAGAGTGGAGGAGAGTAAAGTTCCATGTAAGAGGCCAGAGTAGAATGCAAGTTAAACATGCCTCTTTGCAGGTCTAACTTATGCACTATTCCCCCGCCCCCCACTAAAAATATCTTTAAAAATATGCATAGATTGTTCTGCTGAGCTCCAAAACTATTTCATGGCAATGCCAACTTCTTTATTTTCAGTGTGTCCCTTCCAACCGTTGACCGTGGGTTCCAAAGGCATGAAACAGTTGTGCCTGGGAAGAGAGTATTTTTCTAAACAGAGATCTTTCAGAACAGAGTAACTGCTATGCAATCCATATTTTCATGAGTTCTGCATACCTTAATGGAACTGAGTGCATTAATCTTACAAAGCTAACAGATTTAAAATGTGGATATAGCTAAATGGCTGTAAACTTAATCGGAGGAAAATGTTTTGTCTACATAAATTTATCTATGTGAACAAATAATACTTAGCACTTATATTGTGCTTTACATTTTCAAAGTGCTTAACAAATATTAAGGGTTTAATTTTGCTACCCAGGGGGACTACTTCCATGAGCAGGTCTTATTCATGTGAGTAAAGATGGCAGAATCTTCTTACTCATGCAAGTAGTCAATACTATTCTCTGTGAGAGTGCCAGTCTACCTGTATATAATTGTTGTCACAACAATCCTGTAAAGAAGGCCAGTAAGTACTGTTATCTCCATTGGATAGAGGGGGAAACTGAGGCAAGAAGGTTGAGGACAATATTTTCAAAAGTAGCCACTGAATTAGGGTGCCTCAATTTTTAGCTGGCCACCCTAGCCTGATTTTCAGAAGTGCTGAGCACTTTCAGGTCCTGTGGAAGTTGAGGTTACTGAATACCTCCAAGAATCAAACCTGAAGTTGGGCACTCAAAAATCAAAACATATCATCCATGGTCACTTAAAATTTGGGCCCAAGTGACTTGCCTGAGGTTGCTTCATGAGCTAAAGGCAAAGCCAGTATTATAATTCAAAAGTGTATGCCTTCCACATCTGTGCTCCACCGGAGATTTTGTAAAAAATGTGTATTATAACTAGAACAGGAAAAGCTGTTTTTTGTAAGTGATTGTCATTTCACTCCTTTCCTGTTTTGATTTAGCAGTCTAGATTTTCTTTTTGACACACACACACCCTTTTCTTACTGACCCACAGCGAGAGAGAGAGAGAAGAGAGAGTGGCTGATTTCCGTCTTCCACTTGGGTACACATATGCTATTTGTGTCATCTGTGCAGCAGGCAGCAGACTCCATCACTTGCTGTAAAAAAGTGATAACATTGTCACATAGTGAAGCTGTTTAGGCGCTGTGTGTGAAAATTCTAGCACCTGAGCATGGAGGTGATTAGCAGCAAAACATGCACAAGCAGATGTATGTGTGAACTAATTTGCACAAAAAAGTGTCCATATTAGATTACACAGAAAGCAGATACATCTTTGCAATATTGTTTTGTAAGGTATAGTGGTAACACTTCATAACAAGAAGACATTTGTTAATATTTACAGTGGAATTCTTATACAACTACCCATTACCTCCACTTGAATGCCAAAGGAATTCATCATACTTACTGTTATTATAATAAATGCCAAAGGCAATAGGGTAATAATGGTTTGCCATTGTCACTTATTAGAATGTGTTGCTAGAATTTTCAAAAATGTTCATGAATAAAGTAGAGACAAGGTGGGTGAGGTAATATCTTTTATTGGACCAACCTCTGGTGAAAGAGACAAGCTTTCAAGCTTACACAGCATTGACCTGAAGAAGAGCTCTGTGTAAGCTCAAAAGCTTGTCTCTCTCACCAACAGAGATTGGTCCAATAAAAGATATTACCTCACCCACTTTGAATCTCTAATATCATGTGACCAACACAGCTGCATCAACACTGCAAACATGAATAAATTGCAAGCCAGATAAATACATAGTCAGTCCATTTCAAAAGAAACATTAATTAGGTCCGGTTATTAATGAAGGGGCAGTGGGACCCAGTAGATAGGGCATTTAACTAAGAATTGGGAGGTTTGGGTTTTATCCCCAGTTTGAGCACTAGCATGCAGTTTGACCTTGGACAAGTTCCTTTGGCCCAAATCCTCAAAAGTATTTAGGCACCTACATTCCTTTGAAGATCTGGGTCTTCACCTCTCTAAGCTTTAGTTTCCGAATGTGTAAAATGGTGATAATTACACTTACTTTCCTAGGTAAAGCTCTTAGAGCTCTACATGTGACAGAAAGCGTATGTATTGTTTATTTGTACATTTAATGAGTATGCTAAGTGCTTTACAGACGAAAGAAAAAGACATGATCATTTCCTCAAAGCGTTTCGTCAATTTTATACATGACGCAATGAGAGGCAATAACAAACAATCAGGAGGAAGGGTGAGGAAGGGCAAGGGTTACTGTAATAGGATCACACAGTTAGTTATGGTATGTGACCAGCATGATGGTTCCATGGAAGTTTTGTTTGTTTGGTAAATACACTCACTTCTTATGGGTAACGTGGAAAGAACTGGGTTTTAGGAGGGATTTGAATGAAGGCGGCAGCTTGAGAACAGGTGTTGGGAAGATAGTTCATGCTTAGAGACGTACTGTAGTTGGTATAGAGAAATTACATCATACAGCTAAATTGTCTCTTTATTCTAGCACCTTCCAATCAACAGCAAGGGCTGTATTCCAATGACATCAGACTAGCAGATCATGAGTCTAGCACCATCTAGCTAGCTCCCAAAGAAACTCCCACCATCATATTACCACACCCTATAAAATATGTATTCTCTCAGCAGAAATAATATATAACACCGTCTCTAAAGTCACATTTGAATCTGAAAGCATTATATGTGCTAGTGTTACAAATAACACTCAAGACTATTAAAACAAAATCACCAAACATAAAATGGGGTCTGTAAGATGCATGCTTGTAACGGGGTGTGTCCGGGGCTCAACCCTCCGAGGGGAGGAGGGGAGCCACACCGGCCCGCTGGTCTCACGTGGGCTCTGCCCTGTCCCTTTAAGGCTAGACAACAGAGTCAGAGTCTACTGAGACTCCGGCCTTCAGCTGCAAGGCGGAGCGGGAAACAGTACATGAGCAGTAAACAGTACAAGGGAGCTCAGGCCTCTTGTGGCAGGGCTGAGCTATGAGGTGAGGGGGATAACTGCCACCCATAAGTGGGTGGCAGGGGGGACACAGGCCCACCCACTCCACTGTGTCCCGGCCCGGGGCCCTAGGCAGCAGTCGTTACCGCTGACGGTCAGTGGGGATCCTGACCGCAACACACTGACATGGGTATTGTCTGGTCAGCAGCCTGACTGAGGTCGGCTGCCCCCGGGCCACTTCCAATATCCCCCTCGGGTCCTACCTGGTCCACGGCGTCCGGCCCCGGGAAGTCCCACTGTATGGGTTCCTCACAACCTGGGTTGGAGGGCAGATCTGGTAGTTCCTCGGGGAAGTCCGGCCAATTCTGCTCCGCAGGTTCCTCAGGGTAACAGCAAGGTAGCGGGGAGGTTCCTGGTGGCTCCTCCTCGTAGGTGGCGCGGGGAAGCTCCGGCAGGTCTTCCCAGTAACGAGCGAGGGGGGTCTCCGGCCAGTCCGGGCAGCTGCCCTGGACTCCAGCGGTTTCCCCGTCAGGAGCTCCCTCAGGCAGGTCTACTCCCCGCGATGGCTGGGCCCAGACTGAGCTAGAATGGCCGGCTTTTATCCTTCCGGGTCGCCGCCTGACCCTCTGAGGGGCGGGCTCACCACTCTGTAGCCCCGCCCCTTCCTGTGTCCAGGGCTCAACCCTCCCCAGGGAGGAGGGGAGCCACACCGGCCCACTACAATGCTCTAAAACCATATCAAGTAAACAGAATCAGGCTGAACTAGTATGACTGAATCAATATTTCACAGCAGTGGAACCTGGCTATGGTAAAACTCCCACTGACTTCAATGCAACCCAGATTTCACCCCAGGAGTGCAAATGTCAAGATAACAAGTGGTTAATTAACAGGTGAACTACAATTACATACACTCGGGACAGTGACATCACAGATACGAACATCATGTTACACCTTTTTGGAGAGAATATCTTGCTTTTCCACACACATGATGCTTGGAATCTTTTGCAAGGGCATCATCATGTCTATACAAATCATAAATCCACCTTCAATGAAAGCTTGTAATTGATGGAGGATGCTGAGATGCAGAGAGTTTATAGGCATAAGAAATGTGGACCATCTTCTTTACTATTTCTGTACTGATCTGGAAATTGCACTATTAACTAATTTAGCTGCTTTGACATGATGTATAGATTCATAAATTCTAAGGCCAGATGGGAACATTGTGATTATCTAGTCTGAAGTCCTGTATAACATAGGCCATAGGACTTCCCTGAATTAATTCCGGTTTGAACAAGAGCATATCTTTAAGGAAAAAAGTTACCAGTGGTGAAGAATCCACCATAGCTTTTTGTATGTTGTTCCAATGGTCAATTACCCTCACTGTTAAAAATTTGGGCCTTATTTCTAGTTTGAGTTTGTCTAGCTTCAGCTTCCAGAAACTGGATCTTGTTATACTTTTGTCTGCTAGATTATCTTTAAAGTGGAAAGTGCAGCAGCGGAGAGTAACAGGAAAAGGAAATGTATTGGCCTTTCAGTAGGTGGAAAACATAACCGCAAAGGCTGTATCCTGGCAACTGAGAGGTCCTCCTTATTAACAGCAAGAATATAGATCTCAAACTTACCAAACCAGTTTGTAAAAGACAAGTTAGAAATGCAGAAAGAGGGTTAAAGGGGAGCCCTGCTATTCTTGTCCCTAAAATATTGTATACTATAACTAGAATAAAACAAAAGTGCCAAACAGCTAGATATTATCTTGATTCCAGGAACTTCTACCCAATACGGATTTAAAAAACCCTCCAATCACATTAATATATTTATAAAATATATAAAAGTACATAAGTATGGTCTAGCGCCACCTAGCTAATTCTCAAGGTGGCACGTTTTCACAATTGCCACAGCTGTTGACAATTTTTCGGATTAGTTTTTTTCCAGTGAGTTGGATTTCACAGGTAGTGTCCTACCTACCACCTACAGAGAAGAGTGTTTCTTCAAAAACAGCCATCCACAATTGTTACATTATTTTAACATCTATTGATAGTGTTATGCTTTTAGGTGGATCCCCACCATTTTCTGTCTCGTACCACACTATAGAGGGAGACTTTGATACATGGGGATCATAACCCTGGGTGTGGGGAAAATTCTTCCATCCCTACTACACAAACCATGCTCCTGGTACCAAACAATGCTGAGCCTGTTAAGACTGTGTGCTGCTTCCCAGGGCTTGGCACTTAGGACCAGATCCTCAAAGGTATTTAGGTGCATAACTGCCATTAATTTTGATGGTAGTTAGGCTCCTAAATACCTTTGAGGACCCATGCCTTAGTTTCTATGAAGGTTCAACATTAGAGAAAGTATTAGCACAGAGCAATTGTAGCATTATTTGTAAATGAGACCATGACTTAATATTTTATTAATGCTGTATCCTGCAAGGTGCTATGCATTCTGGCCCAATCTAGCAAAGCATTAAACACATGCTTAACTTCAATGACACTGTGCACATACAACTAAATATAAGCTGAAGTGCTTTGCTGCATTGGGTCCTGAATGCTCCAGTACCATGCAGGATCAAGCCCTTAAAGAAGTAACTTGTAGTATATTTGCTATTTAATTATATAGTTCTGTCAAATTTAATATTCTTCCAGAAATAAATGATTACAGTGTTGCAAGGGAATTGCAATATTATGATCATGGAACACTGTGACTACTTGACCTCCATTTATTTAAAAGAAGAAATGTCTCTGTTTTTTGTAAATTGAAAAAAAAATTAAGCAAGGTTCAATAGATATTAAATTGAAATGCCTTAAAAAAACAAATCAGGAAAACTCATTCTTTTTCATTCTGGTAAGAGAGTGTGACAACATATGGTACATAGTGGGTGGTTGTTCTAAACATAACATGTATGTGTTCAACCTAAAATGTTTTATTGGTTCCTGCATATGAGAGCAGCAGCTAAAAATGACTGATGACTGTTCTTTCTATATCAGCAGAGTGTAAAAGCCCAAGAAAAAAATGTAGGGCCTTTAAATTTACAAGTGTTTTAAAACAGACACAGCCTTCATTTAACCTTTTGTTTTCTCTAAGTATGCTCCAAGCTTAATGTTTCCTGTTCTTGAGAACCATAACACTGCAGTATTATTATTATTATTATTACCAGATTATCCAAAGATATATCACAAGGTAGGAGGCAAATGCCTTCCCCTCCCCCATACCCACTCTATGGCACCATGAAAGAAAACCTGCTTTAACTTGTAGGTTTCTAGTACCACAGTGCACAAAATATATAGGCAACATCACTGGGTGCAGAAGAAAATGAGTCACATACATAAGTCTCATAGCTCTATCTAATGTGTGTAGGTATTTATACCTCACTCATCCCCGTGATATCTGTTGCATAAACAAGGAAATCTTGTTACTGTCTCTCTCCTTCCCTATTTTGGGATATTAGTAGTAGTAGTATTACTTTATTATTATTATTTATTATTATTATTTTATTATTATTATTAGTGAGGGAAGTGATGTTTTACTCTGTGTTCTGAAGGTGGTGAGTTTTGTCACCATTCTGTTCTGTCGCAGTAATTCCACAGTAATAGGCCAGCTCCCAAAAAAGCTCCATGCCCCTCTCACATGAGTCTCAGGGTACGTCTACACTACGGGACTATTTCGAATTTGCATAAACCGGTTTTGTAAAACAGATTGTATAAAATCGAGTGCGCGCGGCCACACTAAACACATTAAATCGGTGGTGTGCGTCCACGGTCCGAGGCTAGCATCGACTTCTGGAGCGTTGCACTGTGGGTAGCTATTCCGTAGCTATCCCATAGTTCCCGCAGCCTCCCCCGCCCCTTGGAATTTCCGGGTTGAGATCCCAGTGCCTGATGGGGCAAAAATCATTGTCGCGGGTGGTTCTGGGTAAATGTCGTCAGTCACTCCTTCCTCTGGGAAAGCAACGGCAGACAAGCATTTCGCGGCTTTTTTCCCTGGATTGCCCTGGCAGATGCCATAGCATGGCAATCATGGAGCCTGTTTTTCCTTTTGTGACTGTCACCGTATGTGTACTAGATGCCGCTGACAGAGGCGATTCAGCAGCGCTACACAGCAGCATGCTTTTGCTTTTGCATGACAGCCAAGATGGTTACCAGCCATACTGTACCATCTACCAATCCATAAATTGGTAAAAAGATGATCATGGTTACCAGTCCTTTTGCACTGCACCATCTGTTGCTGTCATAAGTGCCCCTGGCTGCTCTTAGCCAGGGGCGCAAAAGCCAAAATTGGGAATGACTCCCTGAGTCAATCCCTCCTTTTTGGTATCTAAAAATAGAATCAGTCCTGTCTAGAATTTGGGCAAGTGTACTAGAGAATCACTGTATCATAGAACCAGAGAGCACAGCTGCTCTGTGTCAGATCCAGCAGAAATTATGAGCTGTATGCTATTCACAGGGGGTGCTCCTGCAACAACCCCACCTGTTGATTCCGTTCTTCCCCCAGCCTTCCTGGGCTACCGTAGCATTGTCCCCCCACTTGTGTGATGAAGTAATAAAGAATGCAGGAATAAGACACAGTGACTTGTTAGTGAGAAATGAGTGGAAGGCAGCCTCCAGCTGCTATGATAGTCCAGACAGGACATTAAGAAGTGTGGAGGAGAGGAGCCCAGCATTGCGCTGCTAGTCCAGGGGCAATTGAATCTTTTCTTTACACATGAAGGGTGGGGGCTGATGGAGCTCAGCCCCCTGTTGCTATGATGAGGACGGTTACCAGCCATACTGCACCATCTACCAGGAAAAATTAGGGCCAGGCGCCCTTGATCGACCTAACAGATGCTAGTCGGCATGGTTACCAGTCCTTTTGCACTGCCCCATGTGCCAATAGGCTGATGATGACGATGGGTATCAGTCATATTGTACCATCAGCCACCCATGGCAGGGGGGGGGAGCAAGGATGTTGGTGTTGAGTGCTGCAGCATCGTGTCTATCTGCAGCATTCAGTAAAGATAGGGTGACATGTAAAAGAGTCAAGAGAGGATTGTTTTCCCTTTCACTTCTGCGGGTGGGTGGGTGCTGAGCTATGCCCTGACCCACCGTGGACACTGTTTTTGACCCTAGAAGCATTTGGAGCTCAGCCAAGAATGCAAATGCTTTTCGGATACTGCAGGAACTGTGGGATAGCTTGAGTCCTCCAGTCCATGAGCGTCCATTTGATTCTTTGGCTTTCCGTTACACTTGTCACGCAGCAGTGCGCTGAGTCCCTGCTATGGCGTCTGTCTGGAGATTTTTTAAAAATGATTTTGAATTTCGTCTTCTGTAACGGAGCACTGATAGAACAGATTTGCCTGCCCTTACTGCGATCACATCTGCATGGTCCCTGCTGGAGCTCTTTTTTTATTTTATTTTTTTTATTTCGGACTGCATCGCCACCCGTGCTGATTTGAGCTCCACGCTTGGCAAACAGGAAATATTCAAAAGTTGGCGGGGCTTTTCCTGTCTACCTGGCCACTGCATCCGAGTTCAGATTGCTGTCCAGAGCGGTCAGTGGTGCACTGTGGGATACCGCCCGGAGGCCAATACTGTCGATTTGCGGCTACACTAACCCTAATCCGATATGGTAATACCGATACTAGCGCTACTCCTCTCGTTAGGGAGGAGTACAGAAACTGGTTTAAAGAGCCCTTTATATCGATATAAAGGGCCTCTCAGTGTGGATGGGTGTGGCGTTAAATCGGTTTTACGCTCCTAAAACCGGTTTAAACGCCTAGTGTAGACCAGGCTTCATTCCTGTGTTTTCTTGGGACCATAATTGATATAAAAAACAACCAGCAACTTATGCAAATAGTTAACTTATGTAAGCACATGAACTAATTACATTTGCCCTCCCTGCTGATTTCTCTCCAAAGCTGTGTGTATGCCGGCAAAAACAGGACCATAATTCTCCATCCATGCTTCTCCAATAGTGGTAGCAATGGTGACAATTGGTGTGTGGGCAGGGTTTATGTGTTTTTATAGCTGTGTCTCCTAACCCTGCTCTGAGCAGGTATCATACTGCACCCATATAACTTTATGTCAAGGAATTTGGTTAAACCACGTAAGTGACCCACTGATTCTTCATTCTCCCACCTCATTATTAGTATTCAAGTTACATGTGTGGGGGTGGTGAATCTACGGGAGTCTAAATAAGTAAGAGAGCCTAAAAGAGCATGTGTTAGCCTAGTCTAAGTATAAGTTGGTGTAACATACTCACTGAGGAAACAAGAAGAAAGTATAAGTTACACCAATTAACATGCCCTTTTGACTTGCTTAGATTCTGAATTTGGTTCTCCATGTGGCCCAGCATCCACAAAGTTGGGTCTAGGATTGCGCACATATTCTTGAGTTAGCAAGCCACGTCCCCTGCCTCTCATGTGTGAAACTACTGCCATTCATAAGAGGGATGCTGCCCCGTTCTTCCCATGCTCTGAGGAACATGGATTTTGGAGAGTGTGTTTTCCCCTTCCATGCATTTTCCATAGCAGGGGATGATATGGCCCAAGGTCAGCAATATTTCCAGTTGTTCAGAATCATTATTTCCTACATAAAATTCTGAGCCTAATTCTGCTGTCACATTATTTTCACCTGGGTGTAACTCCACTGACCTCATTGGAGATGCCCCTGATTTACATTGGTGTCAGTGACAACAGAATCAAACCCTCTGGTTCTGAAATTTCTTTGGACCTCAGTGAAACAGAAGATTTCTATTCAGAGTGTCACCTTCCTTTCCCACTGACATATGAATCCTTCAGAACTTTTTAGAGGATAGCCATTGATGGACCTATCCTCCATGAACTTATCTAATTCTTTGTCCAACCCAATTATACTTTTGGCCTTCACAACATCCCCTGGCAATAGATTCCACAGGTTGACTGTGATTTATGTGAAGAATTACTTCCTTATGTTTGTTGTAAACCTTCTGCCTATTAATTTCATTGGGTGACTCCCGCTTCTTGTGTTACATAAAGGGATAAATAACACTTCCTTATTTACTTTCTCCACACCATTCATGATTTTCTAAACCTTTATCATATCCCCCATTAGTCATCCCTTTTCTAAGCTGAACACTGCCAGGCTTTTTTAATCTCTTCTCGTACAGAAGCTATTCCATACCCCTAATCATTTTTGTTGCCCTTCTTCATACTTTTTCCAATTCTAATATATCTTTTTTTAGGTGACCAGAACTGTGCACAGTATTCAAGGTGAGGGTGTACCATGGATTTAAATAGTGGCATTATGATATTTTTGTCTTATTATCTATCCCTTTCCTAATGGTTCCTAGCATTCAGATGGCTTTTTTGACTGCCACTGAACATTGAGTGAATATTTTCAGGGAACTATCCACTAGGACTCCAAGATCTCTTCCTTGATTGGCAACAGCTAATTTAGACCACATCATTTTACACATATAGTTGAGATTATGTTTTCCAATGTGCATTACTTTGCATTTATCCACACTGAATTTCATCTGCCATTTTGGTGCCCAGTCACCCAGTTTTGTGAGATCCCTTTATAACTCTTCATAGTCAGCTTTGGACTTAACTGTCTTGAGTGATTTATGAATATGTTAAACAGCGCTGGTCCCAGTACAGATCCTTGGGTGATCCCTCTCCACTGTGAAAACTGACCATTTATTCCTACCCTTTGTTTCCTATATTTTAACCAGAATCTGATCCATGAGAGACCTTCCCACTTATCCCATGACTGCTTACTTTGCTTATCATAGAATCATAGAAAATTAGGGTTGGAAGAGACCTCAGGAGGTCATCTAGTACAACCCTGTGCTCAAAGCAGGACCAACCCCAACTAAATCTTCCCAGCCAGGGCTTTTATGACCATCATATGTTGCAACTCATTTAAGTGTAGTGAGGAAGTCCAGTGCAGGTACTCCATAGGAGGTATACAGTGACCGGATAAATGGCTTGGAAAAGGACTTTAAGAAAGATGTTCATTAAAGGAACAAACAGGGGGTGGTTGGGGACTCCTATGATTGGTAAGGCACGGAGCCCAACCCCCCATTCTTATAGCCCACCTTAGCCCTCCTACGAGATGGGGGTGGATGATAAGGTCCTGGCAATGGCTTTACTGGAGGGACCTGGATGGAAAAAGAGGGGGAGCTGGTAAAAGTGCCCCAGGTAATTACAGAATAAACATGGGGTTACCAGCACTGTACACTGTTATCTGCTGGGTAGTCGCAGACACCGAATAATAAAGTTGTGGCCTGATTAATCCCATGTCAAATGTCTCCTGTCCTTCTTTTGGCATAGCCAGACAAAAAGACTTTGGTGTGAGACCTTGTCAAAGACTTTCTCAATGTCCAAGTACATTTTATCAACTGGATCACATTACAGTCCATATAGGACATAAATCAGTGAGTGAAGACATAGTGATTATGGTGTTTTTAGGGCAGAGAGGAAAGAATGGTTAAAACAAACAAACATCAGGAGATTTGATTTGTAAATTGCAATAAAGCTTATGTGGTCCCAAGTACTACACTCAACATCATATCTGCTTTCTAGGAACAAATTATTTTATTTTAATCTAATATAGCACTTTTCATCTCAGGTACCCAACATGCTTTTCCATAGTTTACAGGTCTAATCTTGTTCCTATATAATATAGAGTCATGAAATGAAGTCTCTTATGAGGTGAAAGGTGGCAGCCAGGTTCACTGGACATTGCACAACAGTGAGAAGAGGAGAAATTTTGTCTAAGGAAAGACACATAAGTCCTACTCTTAAGAAAAGTATCCTGGGTTATTTAATATCCATGTGTAGCAGAGATGACCTCACATTTATAGAACATTAGAATAAATACAACTGCACTTAGGCCCTATATACTACAATAATACATACTGGTACTGTTTGGACTCAATTTTTATTCTGAGTCAAAGTGATTAATAACTGTGAAACAAAAACTTTTCCAAGAAAGCCTATCAAATGCTTTGTGAGAGTATTCGTAACTCTGGCACATAGCTTGCTGCAGTTTAATTCTTCAGTGGAACTAAAGGAGAACTTGGTTTTATATTTTATGGATATTTAAATAAGTGACAGTGCTTATTAAATCACTGTAATATAGTAAATTTAGTTAAACGTTGTCAATTAAATGGCTTGGAAAGAAAAAAAATGGACTACCATTCTCAAACCAATGTTTCCTTACAAAAACCTTGAAAAATTAAATTTCATTGAACTCTTAATCTCTTTCTGACTCTCATTCAAATTGTGCAATCTTTCTATCCTAGAAGGTTTAAGAGTGAAAGTATAGAAAATGTTCTCTTCTGTCTTTGCCAAGGATTTTTGTCCAGCATGTCAAGATATTCATTAAAACTATATGAAGCTCAGGCAATCATTTAAATATGATCACAACCAGCCCCCGCAGAAAACACTCAACTTCTGCAAACAAGGGACAATATGACATTCATTTGCTTAAGAGGTTAAAGGTGAAATGCATTTGTCACTAATGTCCTCAGCAAAACATGAACAATTCTTAACTGAAAAACATACAAGCTACTGTGATATGAAGGGAGGTTCACAAACGAATGAGCAGATGTCAACTGCTGTTGAAGTCAGGACTAGAATAATGGTGGATGGGGATTTTTTTAATATTGTTTCATTTTGAATAGGTCCCTTGTTGTGTATACAACCACTGGGCTTGATCATAATCCTTTAGAAGTGAGAGTTTCACCAGTCGCTTCTATGAGAGATGAATCAATCCCAAACATCCATTAAATGAATTTCATAAATAGCATTACAAATAATAATTAAATCATCTTAATATAGCTGGTCATTTAAAAAAATTAATAAAAAGAAATAATTGCAGCTCAGTTAAGACTATTTAATGTAAGTAGTTAATATAATGCTCCTTTTCTTTTCTTCCTTTTTCTTATTTAAAAAATAAATTAGGGAAATTTTGTGCTGGTGAAAGTTGCTGGAGTGATGAACCTGAAGAATGAATCCTTATATTTGTTGACAGAACAAATGTAGCATGGGATGCACCATCAGTGCAAACTTTGCCACACTACTATGCCGGGGTGTCTCAAACTTGGCCTAAAAGAACTCTGTCTCATGAGTAAGAGGTTCATCCACTGCTGAGACTGACAACCAGGCTGCCAATTAGTGTCAATTGTGCTGTTGGCTTCTATGGTATAAAAACTCAGTCCAGCCAGAAGGAACCACTCGATCGTCTATTCTAACCTCCTGTATGTCACAGGCCACCAACACCTCCCAGCAACAGAACACTAACCCAACAACCGAAATGAGACCAAAGTATTACAGCCCACAGGAGACTAGACTATTACATACCACAGACAGAGAATAGGAGGGACTGAGATGCTCCAGTGCCTGAGGTCCCCGAATGGCAGGGAAGTGATCAAGAAGAATACATCCAGATAATCCTGGCAAGTGACCCTCACCTACCTGCTGCAGAAGAAGGTAAAACGCCCCCCAAAAGTCACTGCCAGTCTGACCTGGGAGGAAATTCCTTCCTGACTCCACATATGGCAATCAGTTAGACTCTAAGGCCATGTCTACACTACAGACCTACGTCAGTATAACTAAGTCATAGGGAAAAATCCATACCCCTGCAGTTCACACTGACAGTTATACCAACCTAACCTTGTGTATACAGCATGGTGCTGATGGGATAGTTTCTCCCATTGACATAGCTACCACCTCTCGTGGAGGTGGATTAACTACACTGACGGGAGCAGCTTTCCCGTTGGCATAGAAACATCTTCACTAAAGTGCTACAGTGGCACAGCTGTGTCACTTTAGCACTATACGTGAAGACAAGCCCTAACATCTGAGCAAGAACCAGCCGGCCAAGCACCCATAGGCACCAACTCCATGGGTGCTCCAGTTCTGCCATAATCCAGCTGTCCTAGTGACTAGAATTCTGAAGTGCACTCCGTTCCATGCAAAATTAAAATATGAATCTGAGGAAAGCAGTTGCATGGAGGAGTGATGGCAACATGGAATTTATGCCTGAGTAGTTCGTATTATATTACACTAACAAAATAGAATCCGAATATCAACAGCTGTGTCATGTATCCGTTATTTCCCTCCTCCCCAAAATATAAACCTTTCCCACCTTTTTAATTAGCAAAACTGTTATTGAATATGACATAGGAATATTTTACATTTTGTAAGTGATTATTAAATAAGCAGGAAAAAATGTTCTGTGGAAAAATAAAAACCAAGATGACCTTTAAAACAATGTCAAGCCCACACTGTCCTGTGATTTGTGTGTAGGTATGGGTTGTTTAAAGAAGAAAAATTGCTGTATATTAAGAGTAACATCACATTATTTAAGGCTGCTGTGGAAAGTATCTTTGTGTTAAAGTACTGTAGGTTAAATAAATAATTATAAGTTAAAATGCATAGACTGTAATTTATCAAAGCTCAAATTGAGATTGTGCAGGAAGGCCTGTCTTTTTGGACATCATTACCAGAAAAAGAAATAATTTGGTTTTTATCTTGAAATATATACTGTAGTAGTTATTGAAGGTTATGACATCTCTTATTTTAGCTGACTCATTTTTCACTTGAACAGCAGCTCTCTCATGCATAGCAAAGCAGAACCCAGAGTCACGCAAGGAAAAGAAGTTTACTGCACCATTAGACAGAAACTGAATGCACCTTTGAAAAAGTATGCCATAATATCGATGTTAAAAAACAAAGGAGGCTATATTGTGTCCTCAGTTACACCTACATAACTCCAATGAAATCCATGGAAGTCCGATTGAAGACAGAATATGGCCATAACGATTCTAGAAAATCAGCCCAGATTTTTAAGGATTTTTTTAAATGTAAGTCAATATGCACAACACTTACCTTAAATGAAAGATGAGACAAGAAGTATTTTGGACATATACTTAAAGAAACCTTAATGGGCTGCTTTGATGTAAATGTGAAAACATCCCAGATGCAGTGGTGACTGAGTAAGCATGAATAATAGGTGTCCCTGATCAAGCAGTCAGACTCATTAGTGTAGATATTGTGTGTCTAAGGAGCCTTACAGGGGTCCACACTAGCCGATCTGATTGCTGGGCCCACATTACTCTGCGGTTCCAATTCTCACAGTTTTATCACAAGCCTCATGATATTGGCTGTCTTGATAAAAGTGCCAACTCCTGGAATCATGTTATTTTGTGAGTTTCTCAGCTTTAATTTAAAAAGAAAAAGTAAGTTTCTAGCCTTCATGGTTGCAGTTGGGACCCAAGTGTAACCGAAAGGCTCAGAAACCTGAAGGCAAACAAGAACTCAAAATGGATAGTTTATTTAAAATCTCATGACTTTTAAGCCAATCTCATGACTTCTGGGCACCTGGCTCACAATTTTTGAACACTTGGGGTTGGCAATACTGGTTGCTAAACATCGCTTGCTGTGTATATTTTTGTAACTTCTATGAAAATAGCAACATAACTATATCACCTTTTCTGGAGCCATCATTTATATTCTGTTTAGTTTGTTAGTTAATCAAAAACATGATTCCCAGACAGAATGTACACTGCCTGTGTACTGGAATACAAGTGACTACACAGAAATAGCAGTACATGGATTAATCCAGGGGTTGGCAACCTCTGGCATGTGGCTTGCCAGGGTAAGCACCCTGGCGAGCCAGGCCAGTTTGTTTACCTGCCACATCAGCAGGTTCAGCGGATCACGGTTCCCACTAGCCACAGTTCGCCGTCCCAGGCCAATGGGGGCAGCGGCACGGGTGAGGGATGTGCTGGCCGCAGCTTCCTGTTGGGGTGAGGGGAAGCATAATTTAAATAAATGCCCTTCCCTCACGAGGATGGGAGCTCTGTGGACAGTAGCAGCAGTGGGTTTCTCTGATGAGGAGGGGACCAGAAATTGGACAGAGTAATCTGCAAAGGCAAAATCCTAAGCAGCAAGCAGATGTAGGCAGTAGCTCTGTTTATCTAAGGTATTTATATGGCCCACACTATTGTAGTAGGTGAGCACATCACAGTCTTTATGGATTTATCCTCACAACACCCTTGTGAGACAGGGAGGTAGTATTATTCCCATTTCACAGATGGGAAACTGCATCACAGAGCTACTAAGTGACAGACCCAAGATCACTCAGGAAGCCTGTGGCAAAGAACTGAATCCAGGAGTCCCAGGTTAGCCCCTAACCACTGGGCCATCCTTCTTCTCTGAGGTAAAAGTAAAGTAGGGAGAGTCTGAGTTTGGAGAAGGTAGTTGCTTTGTTATCTAGGATGAAGAGCTGGAGCCCATGGTAGAGCGAGGACATGTCACCTGTTACTCAAGGGTATCACCTATAGGTGGTAAGACAGCAAGAAGGATTTTGTGGTCCCCTGCAACTAAGCTTGTATAAATTCTGGAGGAGAGGCTTTGGCCCAGAGAAAGTGATGGACCTTGTGACCCACTGCAAAGAAGGGGAGATGGGCACATGGACTCTGGAAGAGCTGGGTCCAGGAACGGTGAAGCACTGGCGGCGGTAGTGGTGGTTGGATTTGGATTTTCATTTAGACTTTTCCCTTTGGCTGTTGGGCGAAATGCTGCTTAACAAAAGGATAACTCTGCAGAGAATAAGGTAAATACCCCAAACAGCATGGCCAGCCAGAAAGGGAAGCTGAGGCACCAGGAACACTCACTGATGGACAGGAGAGACACTGCTAGGAGGGCAAAGTAAAATAACTCAGGCTCACAACATTACTTACTTAAAATGTATTAGTAAATGGGGGAAAAAATTCACTTCTTTAATGTAAAGATCCCACTGGTAAAAGTCAATAGATTTATGTCGAGTAACAAAACACAGAAAGAGTCACTTCCTTCTAACACAGGGAACAAGGAACTTTATTAAAATTGGGAGCACAGTGTTATCTCTAAAGCTACCTGGTTTCTTTGTTTCCCTGTAGAGCATCTGTCTATAACTTTCCCCAACCCTCCTCCTGCCTGACTTCCTGATACAGATTTAAAGGAGCAGTGCATGTCACCACAGTCAGGCTTCCCAATGTGGCTTTCATACAAAGTGTTTTTGCTTTTTTACACAAAAAAAGCTGAAGGTCTGGAAAAATTATCCAAATCTGTTAAACTTTACTGTGCTTTAAAACAGGCAGTCCCCCCCACTCAAATGAAACATGTGTTAACTCCCAGCTCTCTTGACCAATGCCTTAAGCTGCACTCAAAACTGACAAAGTAGCCGTCAATGTAACCATCGATGTAACATGCTCATAGTTGTCCACTCCACTTAGGAAGGTTTCAAGTCGTCTTGGGCATGCTCAAGTAGAGTACACTGAAGTAGTCTAGGCTAGAACTGACGAAGGCCTGTGTGATAAATGAAGAGGGGGTAGCTCCCTTTTATGGACACCCAGCCAGCCATTAGCTATAAAATTCCTCTTAGTAGATATTCTCTAATTGCTCTACCTGTACAGAGTTAAAAATGGGAAGACTAGAACTTTTTAAAATTGAAAGAAGACTCCCCTTTTGTCTGTCTGTTGTTATTCTCCCAGGGAGAGGCGAACAGGCCAACAGCTATGCTGTAAGAAGCTCGGGCCAGGTATGAAAAATCATCAGTATCATACCTAGAAACTACTCATTTAAAACTCCCAGATATGAAAGTAGATCAGGAAATGTCTAGGAAGATGCAATTAGGTTTATCTCTTTTATTTCGTTATGGCTTGTGGATTCCTCTGTGCTAACCCCAGGTGCATTGCAGTTTTTCTAATAGCTCATCTGTGTGTGGAATTGGATAGTTCTCTGGGCTAGTTACAGCATTTAGCTTATGTCGTCCATGCAAAAGCAGATTTCCCCATCTGGTTTGGGACCAGAACCACTGGAGAGGCCCATGCACTCTCATAGGGGTGGATTAAACCCATCTGTAACATGTCAAAAACTCCTTTCTTCTCTAGATGATCATAATGGTCCCTTCTGATCTTAAGTTCTATGACTCTATGACTCTATGTCCTTGATCTCCCCTTCTATCACAGTTTTGGCTGGAGGAGCCATCCAGTAGTGTTGGGCTCTAATTGGGCGAGCATCACCTGTGTCAATGGAGTGGTACACCCGTTCTGTCCATCCTGGGGTGGCTGAAAACATTGGTGTGAAGCTGGTGCACAGCTCCTGGATTTGCCGTTGCTGCTTACGTCCAAGGGTCATGGAAAGGCTCACCTCTTCTAGGCCACCATTGCTTTTCCCTTCATAGTAAACTCCTTCAGGACACACAGTGTCGTCTCTCTCCTGGGCTGTGAACTGTAGAACCTTGATTTCTTGCGAATAAAAGGACTTTAGAGAATAACATGGTATACTTTAGGTCAGGGCCGCCCGGAGGATTCAGGAGGCCTGGGGCAAAGCGGGGGAGCTGCGACGCTTGTACTCACTCGGCGGTGGTCTGGGTCTTCAACGGCATTTCGACAGTGGGGGGCCCTTCAGTCTCTCTGCATCTTCAGCAGCACTGAAGGGCCCCCCACCACCTAAATGCTGCCAAAGACCCAGACCACCGCTGGGCCAGGGCTCGTGGGGCCCCTGCGGGGCCCAGGGCCTGGGTCAAATTGCCCCTCTTGCCCGTCCCCCCACCCTGGCCAGCCCTGCTTTAGGTTTTAGGGTAGGGTCTGGGAACGCTATGAGGTAATTAACAACTCCCAGGTGCTCTCGGACCATAAATGGCCCTTCCCACAACACTTCCATCTTATTGGCTGGAGCACTTTCAGGACCATGACTTGATCACCTACTCTGAAGGAACGCTCTCTGGCATGTTTATCATACCAGGCCTTTTGCTCTTCTTGAGCATCCTGTGGCCACTACACTAGGGTGATCATGGGCTAAGCTCAAGAGCTTTTCCCTACACTTAGCTGTCTCTGAGGATGCCAGTCCTCCTCCTACCCACTAGAAAGGGTTTCCTTGTATAAGGGTAGGTCCATACTTACCGCGCGGGTCGACGCGGTGAGTTCGACTTCTCGGAGTTCGAACTATCGCGTCTAATCAAGACGCAATAGTTAGAACTCCCCACGCGCTCCGGTCGACTCCGGAACTCCACCACCACGAACGGCGGTGGCGGAGTCGACCTTGGAGCCACGGAGTTCGACCCCGCCGCGTCTGGACGGGAAAGTCAGTCGAACTAAGGTAGTTCGACTTCAGCTACGCTATTCGTGTAGCTGAAGTCGCGTACCTTAGTTCGACCCCCCACCCCCGTAGTGTAGACCAGACCTAAGAGTCCTCCTTCTACAACAAACTTGGACTTATTAGAAGAGCTGAGAGGCGGTGGGTCACTCTGTGCTGTCATCCAAGCTTCCTTGAGGCTTTCATCCACTTCCTGCTCTGCCTGGAATGGCTCCCTTGATGCTGGAGACATTAATTCCTTGCTGGGTTGTGGACTTGGGCTTGGTCCCACTGGAAGCAATGCAGGTGATGGGGGTGTCTCTGTCGACTGTGAACCGCTCTCTGCTGGTGCACTGGGTTGTATTTCAGGCTCCGGTTGAGCTTCTTGCACCATTTTACCTGCTGCTGTAGGTGCAGGCTCTGTGGTGCCCTTTGGTGCTGGCTCCCCTGACTCCGGTGGGGTTGCAAGCACAGGCTCTGGTGCTGACTGCTCCACCAGTTCTGATCCTTGGGCTGGTTCTGGCTGGGTCCTAGGAACTGGAGCTACAACTGCTGCCATAGACTCTGGTCTGAGGTCTTGTTCCACCACCTCTGGCTGGGTCCCTGGGGCTGTGGTATTAGGGGACACAGACTAGGCCCCTGTAGGAGGCTCAGCAATGGAGTTAGGTGTGGATGCCTGTTTAGCCT
Source organism: Mauremys mutica (assembly GCF_020497125.1). Lineage (NCBI taxonomy): Eukaryota > Metazoa > Chordata > Testudines > Geoemydidae > Mauremys > Mauremys mutica. The sequence goes on from NC_059072.1 coordinate 323,558,162, forward strand.
GGCTGCAGGTGACCATCCCCACCCTTTTTGTTAGCTTCACATGGTTGGCTAAGTCTTCTCCCAGAAGCATGGGAGTGGGATAATCGTCATAGACCGCAAAAGTCCATATGCCTGACCAGCCCTTGTACTGGACAAGCAACTTGGCTGTAGGCAAGTTAAAAGAGTTGGCCTTAAAAGGTTGCACCATCACTTGGGCCTCTGGGTTGATGAATTTGGGGTCCACTAGGGATTGGTGGATAGCTGACATCTGTGCTCTAGTGTCTCTCCGGGCAGCAATCTTTCTCCCACCCACACTCACAGTTTCCCTTCACTCTGTGGGTATTTGTGAGGCATCTGGCTCTGAAGGCTCTCGGTGGGGTCCCAGGGTGATGAGTTGCAGTCGGCTGGTGCTCTTGGGGCAGTTGGCCTTCACATGCCTCAGCTCATTACATTTAAAGCATCGCCCAGCTGACTATGGGCTGCAGCGAGGTGGGTGGTTGGAGAGTGGGGTGGTGGTGGGACAAGAGGGCATCTGGGGTCTCCCTGGCTGTGTGGAGGACTCCTCCTTGTGAGGTGGGGCCTTGGGCTGACTCCTATGGTGGGGTGTCATCTCGGATTGCCCCTTCTGGTATCCCCATCAACTGCTACTAGCTTTCTTCTTCTCCACCACCTCCACCCATTTGGCTACAATCTCCACCGCCTCGATTACAGTTTTGGGCTTCCTATCTAGGATGTACCTTTCTATTTCCTCAGGAACACCCTCTAAGAACTGCTCCATTTCTGTTAGGAGAGACAGATCTTCCAGAGACTTAACATTTGCTCCTGATGTCAGGGCATCCCAATTCTTTACAATGTGGGAGGCGTGTCAGGAAAAGACCATGTCTGGTTTCCACCTTAGGGCTCTGAACCGCTGATGGGCATGCTCAGGAGTTAGCTTCATCCTAATTCTGGCCTTTCGTTTAAAAAGTTCGTACTCGTTCAGATGTTCTTTCGGCATCTCTGCTAAGGGTCCACTGAGTTATGGTCTCAGCTCCACCATATACTAGTCTGTAGGGATGTTGTACCCAAGGTAGGCCCTTTCAAAATTTTCTAAGAGGCCTCTGTATCATCGCCTACCTTGTATGTGTGAAATTTCCTGGAATGGGGAGCGGTACCTGGAGGACGACTGTTAGGGTTACCTGGCTGACCCAGCTTAGCCCTTTCCAGCTCTGAGCGCTTCAGCTCTGTCTCCACTTCTAAGCGCTTCACTTCCATTTCCTCCTCCAAGTGCTTCGCCTCTGCTTCCACCTCCAAGTGCTTCATCTGTAGAAAGAAATTCCTGTCTTCTGCCGATAGAGCTCAGTCTGGATTAAAGGCATCCCTCCATCTTGGCACCTCGGGTTGGGGAGGGCTGACCATTCCCTCTGGGGAAATATCTGGTCCCCCATCCCCTCCCTGCATTTCTGTCATGGAGCTGGATGTTTGGGCTTGATCTGGGTCTGTCTTCTCCATGGCGTGCTGCTTTGGGAAGACTGGTTGCTCTAGGGCTTCAGTGCCCAACTGCAACCTCATGCACAGGGCTGCCCTACTGTAGCCTAGCTATTTCGTTGCCACGAAGCTGGCCTGAGCTTCTTACAGCATAGCTGTTGCCCTGTCTTCCTCTCCCCGGGAGAACAACAGCAGACAGACAAAAGGGGAGTCGTCTTTCAATTTTAAGAAGTTCTAGCCTTCCCATTGGCTCTTTTGGCCAGGTGCCCACTCACTTCCTTTTACCTATGCATCGCAGTGAGACTTTTTAACCTTTTACAGGTAGAGCAATTAGAGAACAGCTACTAAGAGGGATTTTATAGCTACTGGCTGTCTGGGTGTCCATAAAAGGGAGCTACCTCCCCTCCCTTCATTTATCACAGCCTGCATCAGTGTGGCAAAGGCCCATATCCAAGAGGAAGAAGGCAAAAATATCCTGGACAAAGACAGTACAAGACATCACAACTATCCAAGAATCTAGAAGCAGAGAGAGGGAGATATAGACCCTTAAACTACAGTCCTCATCAGCTAAGGTTGGAAGGCTCGAAACAATAGTACAAGCCCATGCGTCCAATGCTTTCCCTTCTGACCATCACTACTTCTCTCATCTGAAGCCAGCTTCGGCCAGTGTGCTCTCCTCATGTCTCCATCTCCATTCAGGAAATGGAAAAGGATAAAATTGCCAAGGGACGGAATTTCACTTTCATGCTTCACTGCAGATATTACAAATGATTGAGAGTAAAAGAAAAAAATCTATAAAACTAATCAGCTCTAGTTGTTTTGTCTGACTCTTGTTTGTTTGTCATTATTGTCTGGCTCACCTTCAAGGCTCTGAGTAATCACATCGAACCCTCTTTAGTTCTGTTGTTGCCTCCTGCCTCCCTCTCACTCTCTATACCCTCACTGCCCCCTTTGTCTCCTTTTCTCAGGGGTGGCTTTTTTGTTCCTTTCATCAACCCCGTTCAGTTGGAACAGCTTCCTAACTATTGTCTACCAAGTACCTTCCCTCTCCTTCAAATCCCTCCTAGAACACCTACTTCTTCAGAAAGCTCTTCCTATCTTCATTTCTTCACCAGTCTTGCACCTGAATTGTTATTCTGAGTTTAGTTTTTGTCTGTGTTACATTATAAGTTTTTCAAGAAAAGAGCCCTCATTTTATTTGTTTTGTAACACACCGTGCACATTTATGGAGCTATATAAACAATTAATACAGATCTTAATTTAACGATTATGAAGAATGAGGTGGCAATTGCTACAGAAAGATTCATGTGAGCAAAATAACTCAGACTGTGATTTTCTCTGGTGACCCAAGAAAGAATTTACCCAAAGAAGGCCCTTGTAAGTATTTTTGCAGACATGGCTTTGCTTTGTGTTCTTTATTTGCCTCTTCCTTCCAAGATACGTTTGTCTATCTGCTTGTTCACATACGTAGACATATCCTTTCCAATTCCTCTGGGACAGGCTGCTCCAAGAAATTTTACACTGTGGCATCTACTGAATAGTACTGTCTATAGTACATACGCAACAGTAGAAGAGCATAAATGTTGATTTTCCTCAGAACATTCAGCAAAAACTCCTTCAGATAGTGCTGAAAATAATTTTAAGAACTAAATCCTTCCCTGACCACTGCAGCAATGAGAGGCATGAATGCTACCCAATCTGTCCCCATTTCCAGGAATCCTGAGAGCTAAGACCAAACTCTTCCGAGTAGACCAGAGTGCTACATTACAGGATTGCCTTTAGCTGCTCTTGGTAAGGTGCTTAGGACCTGATTTATCATTGTCCTGCACTTTGTGTAGTCACTTACACCCAGGGGTGTGCTCAAGGGGGGCAAACAGGAATGCAGGGGAATCTCAATAGTCGGTGGAGGACGCAGAACTCCTCCTGCTCCTGGGCTGCACTGGGGAGAGGAAGAGAGTTCTCCTCTCCCCACTGCAGCCCCCGGGGGAGAGAACTCCTCCTGCTCCTGGACTGTGGCGGGGAGAGCAAGAGAGCTCCTCTCCCCCAGGGCTGAAGGAGTTCCACTCTCCCCACTGCAGCCCCCGGGGGAGAGAACTCCTCCTGCTCCTGGACTGTGGCGGGGAGAGCAAGAGAGCTCCTCTCCCCCAGGGCTGAAGGAGTTCCACTCTCCCCACCGCAGCTCAGGAGCAGAAGTTCCCTCTGGGGAAAGGAGCTCTCTCATTCTCCCTGGCACGGCCCTGGGGCTGGAGCAGTTCTGCGAAGGAGTTTGCTCCCCGCCCCCACCAGAGGAGTTCTGCATCCCCCACTGGGGACCCCCCAAAAGCGGTAAAATTTAAATTCCTGCACATGCCCCTGCTTACACCCACTGGGGTAAAATGCTTTCAAATCATAATGAGAGCATTTTTCCACTCCTCTTCCACTAGTGTAAATGACTATACCTTGTGGGAAACGTGCAAAATGCTGCTGTTGTGATTTGGCAGTGTCATGATTGGATTGCTCTTAATCTTGTTCAAATGATCCCTTATCAGGCCTAAGGTCCCAAATTAGTGTTGCCTTGCTCCTTATACAGTCATTTGGGCCCAGATCCACAAAGGGACTTAGCCATCATTATGATGCCTAACTTTTGTGCACCATGAAAATCACTGGAATCCACAAAGCCTGAGTTGGATGCCTAGGCTCGCTATAGAGAGATAGGTGCCTAAGCTAGCCAGTGGGAGATGCTGACAAGAGGACTCTATCCTAAGCCCTCTCATGGAGTTCAGTGCCTAAGCCCAGGATGAAGGGAGGCATCTATGGCTGCAGGCCATCCACAGCCAAGAACACCTCTCTAGGAGTCAAGTGGTCTGGATGTCTATGCTGTTGCTTGTGAAAATGGTTTAAGTGCCTGCACTAACACCACACAAAATGGCAGGTGAGAGGGGAGGAGCAGTGGCTAATGCCTCCCTTAGCCCAGTGGTTAGTGCATTTCCCCTGGGATGTGGAAGACTCTGATTCAAATCCCTGCTCTGATTGATGAGAAGAAAGGAACTGAAAAAGGGGTCTCCTACCTCTGAGGTGAGTGTGCTATACATTGAGTCACTCTGTGTGGCCCAATCACTATTTAATTAAAGTGCTATGGCTTCAACAAGAGAGATTAAGACACCCCCCATCAGAACATCCCATAGTCTAGTGGTGAGGGCACTAGGCTAGAGGGCTCCTTCTACTCTTCTCCCTCACCATTTTCTGCAGGGTTAGGGGTGCCCGCAGTACCCATATCCAATTGGGCTCTGCAGGCAAGATAGGCAGGGAAATGTCCATCTTCCCCTGGTTTGAGGACTGCATTGAGGCTTAGGCTTGAGATAGGCATCCGAGCACCTGAGCATGCCCAGAGGCAAAAACATAGGCACCTAAGGGACTTTTACAGAAAAAATGTAGGCACCAAGTGAGTTTAGGTGTCAACATGGTTAGGTGGCAGCCAAGTAGTGATTTTGTGGATCACAGTGCCTAAAACTGGGACATAAGTGCCTAAACCCCTTTGTGGATCTGGCCCTTGGAGTAGGGCAAAGGTGATTTTGGCTCCTGAGTCTGATAAGGAATCATCTGAATAAGAACAGTGCCTTTAAGAAATTAGTTGGTTTTATGTGGCTTTTGTTAATACTGGGTAGAACTGAGTAGTGTTTTGCCACCTGATGGGAGACTCACTGAAAACTCCCAGTAGTGTTTGACAAACATGAATGGGAACAAGAGAGAAGTATGAACCTTTTTCCTTTCTTGTGACCATTCCCATCTTTCTTTTACAACTCTTTAGTTCTTTCTCATTTCCTCCGAGTAGCTAAAATAGTTCAGGCAGGTCAGATGGGCTACAGAGATTGAAAAGGGGAAAAGAAGGAAACACCTGTGGTGAGGTCAATTAAGACTGAATCAAGTGAATACAATGCAACTGCAGAGAGTAAAGGTTTGGGCTGGGTCTTTCCCCCCTTCCTTCTCTCTAGCAAAATTTTATGGGGAAAATAACTTTCTAATGGCTGAAGATTTCATAATGCCAAGGGGGAATGAAGGAAAGTGATTTCAAAAGCAAGAGCAGACTTCACTTCCTGGAAGCAGCAAAGCAGCAGAAAGGCTGATACTTTCCACTAGTTTTAAAGGACTGCACAAGGCAGAGGGTAACAGTTACTTGGGTCCTTAGGGATAATATGAACAAGAATAACTCTGAATTTCCTTGTCATGTTTATTAATTCAGTGGGAGATTTGTCCTATTTGGGAGAGAAGTGTCTGTGGGATAGGGTCCTCTGTGTGATCATACGCAAAGGGAATCTTATGTGTCAGCATGATGCAGCAATACATCAGCTTGTGGTGACAGGATGCAACAGGGGGGAAAGAACATGGACAAGAGAAGAAATGTATCTGAAAAGGTTTCATGTCCTCCAGCAGGCTCATAGCCACAACACATATGTGTGCGCACAAACGCATGTAGCTGCACATCACAGATGTTCTCCAGCCTCATTTCTATCAATATTAACTTCCATTTGATGAAGAATTTGTACCGAGGTGAAAAAAAACCTTAGTGTTACGTTCATAGCAAACACAGAGAGAAATCAGATAGAAACAAATAGTCTTGTTGGGAGGTTGCAACGTAACACAAATTTATTTCTTAGAATTCATAACACAAACACACAAGAACTCAAAAACAGGCAGCTGTCTAAGGCAGCAAAATGCAGCTCACACACATCCACCCCCCGTCTTCTTCAAGTTGGCTCTTTTCAGACTGAACTTCTGATTGCACACCTTCCTACAGAACACTCCAGTCTGCAAGTAGGACCAGGAACCTTCTCCCGCCTACTACACACACACACTCTTAAAGTGATGGCTTGAAATTTCAGCATAGTTCTCTATATACCACACTTAGGGGATACTTCAATAGGAAACTTTGAAATCCACAATACCATTTCCTGCCTTATAAAAGATGCAAAGACATTTCCAAAGAGACTTCATGCAAAGTCTATATATTATGTAGTCATGTGTCTTCCTGCCAAGAGGGGAGAAGGGTGGAGGAAGCAGAATGTCTTTTAGAGAAGAGGAAGTTGACTCCCTGCTGGGACACGTCATCTTCTCCCATCAGAGGCTGTGCAGTTCCATCCACTGGTGAGAAATGCAGGGAGCCTTAGAAACTCCTCAGCCAGGCACCTGCTCTTCGCAATTTAGATTCCTCTACTTGGTGAGTGCTCTTTTCACCAGCCAATGAGGGGGGAGCCAGGGTCCCCAAGCCAAGCAGAGTCAGAGGGAGTTCTCATTATCCTTTTGCAGTTTAGGGACAGCAGCACTCCTTCATGCTTCCCCTTTATTTTACCATCATATGTAATTGCAAACTTCTGTTTAATTTGATGTCCATTATTTCCAGCATTGCAGCTTTCCAAATCTCTTTCTCCCATTAAATATCTGTTGGCACAGCTGTAGAAGCTTGAATTTTTCCTCACTGAATCTCTTTTTTTTCCTGCTCTTTTTGGATCCTTTCTATTATTTCTCTGGCCTTATTGGTGTTCACAACACCTTCCTTATAGTATCATAATACAAGGTAGTGTCTAATCCTGCTGTGGGTATTCAATTCCTCACTGGAGGCTTTCAGCTCCACTGATTTTAGTGGGAGTTGGGGTTATTCAGCACTTCACAAGATCAGACCCTAAAAGCAGGCTTAATACCAATCTCAAGGGGATGCTTCCCTCTACTTGATTTACAGCAATTTATTATTAACTTTTGTTTATTGTCCAGCCAGTTTCCAACCCTTAATCAAATATTATTAAATCTACTGCATTCCATTTAAAAGATGGGTGTAGTGTCTACTTACACAACATCCCTGATAAAACCCATGTACTAAATTCAGTTGCTTTTTATGAAACTGACGTCTATTCTCAACTGTGAATTCTGCCATCTCATACACTCTGCTAGGCTGCAGCACATGAAGGGGGCAACTGATTCCCCTACACATACATTCCTTTACATTACACTTTTTACATTAAGTGTCTATCTGCTCATCTGGTAGTTACAATATATGCAGTTTAGCAACGAAGGACTCTTTGAATCCAGGTTTGTCAGAACTAGATGCACCTAGTGTGCATCTTTTTTTAGCTACTTGTGTGAGTATGCAATAGGACCAAGAAATCTGACAAGCTTTGAAGTACAAACTTAACGCACTTCAAAACAAATGTGCACAATATACTCTTTGGTTCATCATTCATTTAGTAATCATATGGACTCATACAATTTTAAGCAGTGATGGTTGCTTGAAGGATATTTGGTTACTATTTACATAATTTCATAATCTGATGAGATCCAGAAGGTAGATTAAGCTATGAAGATTGCTCTTATGACTCACTTTTTTCCCTTTGCTTTACAATTTTACAGCAAACATTTGTGTTACAAAACAGTCACCAACATCAACTAGTCCTTAATACAAAATTAAGCCCAGCATATTTGTATTACCAGTTTGCTATACTGCAATTTCAGTTGAATATATTCTCCACCACTTGTCCAAAACTGTTGTGTAAATAATGGTGAATGCTTTTAAACAACTGCTACATTTCACCACCAAAGATAAGAGCAATTTTGGTAGTGGAGAAATGATTCTTGGATGGATATAGATATAGATAGATACACACACACACTTCATACAGTGCTTGGGGAATTTATGGTATGAAATTAGAGAAGCTGATCTTAATGGAGCTATTCACATGCATACCGTTAAGCACACGTGTGTGCAGGATTCTGGTGGTAACTATCCCACAAAGCTCAGCCATTGAGACAGCAGGTAATGTTTGTTGCAGTAAGACTTTAGAACAATTTTGCGCAGTAGAGGTGCAATCCTGCTGGTTGCTGAGCATTCTGGCCCAGTCCCTCACAGCACTTAAGCACATGCTTAACTTTAAGAATAGTTAAATAGTCCCATTGAAATAACAATTATGCATGTGCTTTGTTGGATCAGGCCCAAAGTGCTCAGCACCTTATGAGGTCAAGCCTTAGGCAAAGAGAAATGTCAGGGACTGTAATAGTAAGCACTACTGTGAAGATCTAGCTAACACCTTGCTGGTGTTTGGTAGCACAGATGATCATGCCACCAATCTTTTTTCAGTGTGTCTGCTGAAGCCAATGAGCGCTCCTTGCTTTGTTCAGGATCAGATCAAGTGGGGCTTGAGCGAAAATTTTATAACAGATGGGGAATTAGTGTGGTGGAAAGAGAAAGGTGAACTAATCCAGACAGCTGGTACAGCCACAGCATAGGACAGAGATCCTGTGGAGGAGAGTAGGGAGAGGGAAACTAAGAGAAGGCCAGAACTGACAGTCTGTAGGGAACCCAGTTGAGCTCACAAAAGTAGATGGGGTGCGGACATGATAGGCTTAAGAGTATAATTTTTTAGTTGAAAATGACGTAGCTAAAGCTTGTACTAATTCTGATGTATGGCATCCAGCTAATATGATGGCGGAAACATCAGAAATCAGTTGTTAGACTGATTGGGTTAGAGACAATGGAAATCCACACTGCAGAGGGCATGATGTGAGTCTGTTTCCAGACTGGAACAGACTGGAGTTTGAGTGACTTTTGAAGGAAGGAATTGGAGTTATCAAGGCGTGAAGCATAGTGTCCAGTGCTTGAATGAGTGACTCAGTAGAGTGTTTCAAAGCAGGATGTGTGGAAGCCTCTGTTGCAGAGTTTATAGAAGGCAGATTTTCAGCATAGTATAGCAAATCAGAGATCAGTTAATGTTGATTCGAATATACTTTATGTATATCTATTTGAGTGTGTGCTTGTTAAAATAATGGAGTGTCACCATTGCACAGATAAATTTTACACAAATGCAAAAAAAAACCAAATTGTAAGCTTCCTGCAGTAATATTAATGCAGATATATCACACGTCCTGTATACTTCCTGGGTAACCTGGAGACTCACTGCCCCAAGGCGATGCAATCCCTCCCTGAGTTCCCTGGCGCACAGGGTAGTGTGCAGGTTTTTGTGATATTTGCTGAGTTTGTAAGTCTCAGCTCCTGGAGTCATGTGACTACATGAGAGTCTCAGTGTCACAGAAAGGACATTTTTTGCCCTCAGGGTGGTGAAGAAATATTTAAAAACATAAAATCTAAAGGCTCAAAATCCAGAAGGCAAACAAAAAAGGACCCAAAATGTATTCTTCTTTTTATTTATTTATTTATTTATTTATTTATTTATTTATTTATTTGAAACCTCATGATTTTAAGCCAATTTTGTGGCTTTATGGTGCTTGACGTAATTTTTGAATGATTGGGACCGGCAATATCGCGGTATGGATAAGGTCCAACTTCTGTGGTTTAGAGCATATGCTCAAGTAATACTGCTCTGCTTCTCCCCATGTCCCCAAGAAAGATGCTCAATAGGAAGGTCAAGACTTCAGTCTATAGGGTAATTTTTGCTCTTGACTTTCCTTGGGTGCCAATAATGCTGTTGACCAATGGGTAATATATATTCCCGCCAATTGCTTTTTAGCTAGTGTGATTATACCGTAGTTTTCTATTACTTGGTGAACATTAACTTCTGTCAATGCACACAACATTATTTTTACTCTTCACTTCTGAGCATTTAACTAGGTATTTATATTACATACAGTTTATACTTAAATATAAGAGGGGTAGCCGTGTTAGTCTGGATCTGTAAAAACAGCAAAGAGTTCTGTGGCACCTTATAGACTAACAGACGTATTGGAGCATGAGCTTTCGTGGGTAATGCATCCGATGAAGTTGGTAATCACCCACGAAAGCTCATGCTCCAATACGTCTGTTAGTCTATAAGGTGCCACAGGACTCTTTGCTGCTTTTACAGTTTATACTTATTTACACTGTATTCAATATCAAATGCACTGCAGAGTACAGACTAATTTTTCCAGTACTTCTTTACTCATCAATAATATTTTTCAGTGTAAATATTTTGAATATTTTAACAAACAATTTAAATCCACTTACAATATACATTACAGTAATTCAGGATCAAATCCATGGATGTGGTTTCAAAAAATATACTTCCACATTAGTTGATCTAGAGTCAACTAGCAAAATGATTAACCCCTCAATTATAGCAGCAGAGCATTATAAAGTGGATAGCTTTAGAAAGATAGAAGTGGAAGCTTGAACAAATGACCAAGGAGGAGTATAAAAATATTGCTCAGGCATGCAGGAGTGAAATCAGGAAGGCCAAATCACAACTGGAGTTGCAGCTAGCAAGGGATGTTAAGAGTAACAACAAGAAGAAGGTCAGGGAAAATGTGGGCCCCTTACTCAATGGGGGAGGCAACCTAGTGACAGAGGATGTGGAAAAAGCTAATGTACTCAATGCTTTTTTTGCCTCTGTCTTCATGAACAAGGTCAGCTCCCAGCCTACTGCACTAGGCAGCACAGTATGGGGAGGTTTCAGAGTAGCAGCCGTGTTAGTCAGTATGCATCCGAAGAAGTGGGCTGTAGCTCACGAAAGGTTATGCTCAAATAAATTTGTTAGTCTCTAAGGTGCCACAAGTACTCCTGTTCTTTTCACAGTATGGGGAGGCGGTGACCAGCCCTCTGTGGAGAAAGAAGTGGTTCAGGACTATTTAGAAAAGCTGGACGAGCACAAGTCCATGAGGCTGGATGCACTGCATCCGAGGATGCTAAAGGAGTTGGCGGATGTGATTGCAAAACCACTGGCCATTATCTTTGAAAACTCATGGCGATCGGGGGAGGTCCCAGATGACTGGAAAAAGACTAATGTAGTGCCCATCTTTTAAAAAGGGAAGAAGGAGGATCCAGGGAACTCCAGGCCAGAGAGTCTCATCTCAGTCCCTGAAAAAATCATGGAGCAGGTCCTCAAGGAATCAATTTTGAAGCACTTAGAGGAGAGGAAAGAGATCAGGAACAGTCAGCATGGATTCACCAAGGGCAAGTCATGCCTAACTAACCTAATTGCCTTCTATGATGAGATAACTGGCTCTGTGGATGAGGGGAAAGCAATGGACATGTTATTCCTTGACTTTAGCAAAGCTTTTGATACGGTCTCCCACAGTATTCTTGCCAGCAAGTTAAAGAAGTATGGGCTGGATGAATGAACTATAAGGTGGATAGAAAGCTGGCTAGATTATCAGGCTCAACGGGTAGTGCTCAATGGCTCCATGTCTAGTTGGCAGGCGGTATCAAGCAGAGTGCCCCAAGGGTCGGTCCGGTGGCTGGTTTTGTTCAATATCTGCATTAATGATCTGGAGGATGGCATGGACTGCACCCTCAGCAAGTTTGCAGATAACACTAAACTAGGAGGAGTGGTAGATACGCTGAAGGGTAGGGATAGGATACAGAGGGACCTAGACAAATTAGAGGATTGGTTCAACAAGGACAAATACAGAGTCCTGCACTTAGGACGGAAGAATCCCATGCACTGCTACAGACTAGAGACCAAGTGGCTAGGCAGCAGTTCTGCAGAAAAGGACCTAGGGGTTACAGTGGATGAGAAGCTGGATATGAGTCAACAGTGTGCCCTTGCTGCCAAGAAGGCTAATAGCATTTTGGGCTGTATAAGTAGGAGCACTGCCAGCAGATCGAGGAACATGATCATTCCATTGGTGAGGCCTCATCTGGAGTACTGTGTCCAGTTTTGGGCCCCACACTACAAGAAGGATGTGGAAAAATTGGAAAGAGTCCAGCAAAGGGCAACAAAAATGATTAGGGGGCTGGAGCACATGACTTATGAGGAGAGGCTAAGGGAACTGGGATTATTCAGTCTGCAGAAGAGAAGAATGAGGGGGGATTTGATAGCTGCTTTTAACTACCTGAAAGGGGGTTCCAAAGAGGCTGGATCTTGACTGTTCTCAGTGGTAGCAGATGACAGAAGAAGGAGTAATGGTCTCAAGTTGCAGTGGGGGAGGTTTAGGTTGGATATTAGGAAAAACTTTTTCACTAGGAGAGTGGTGAAGCACTGGAATGGGTTACCTAGGGAGGTGGTAGAATCTCCTTCCTTAGAGATTTTTAAGGTCTTGACAAAGTCCTGGCTGGGATGATTTAGTTGGGGATTGGTCCCGCTTTGAGCAGAGAGTTGGACTAGATGACCTCCTCAGGTCCCTTGCAACACTGATATTCTATGATTCTATAAAGATCTGTAAAATGCAGACAGGCTTTTAAAAGGTATCTTTCCCTAAAAAATAATGGGGAAAAAAAACACAAAAAGAATCAAGATGGAGACATCAGTGACATATGAATGAAGTTAAGCATGGTTTTACTTATAAAGTACTGACTGATACCATCACTATAATGAATGTTTTCTGAGTCAAAAACCTAAGAAAAACCAAACTAAACTGCCTGTGTAAGTTTCTGGTTTCATTTGGCTGCCTTTGATAAAACTCTATACCATTTGAGGCTCCTAAGACAACTAATTCCATCCTAACTAACGTTTTTATTGGCTGAAGCTCACCATATAAATCTAAATGTCTGGTTACATATTATTTTAGCACACTGTAGTAAAAATATTTTTTTGGAAATAAATTAAATAAAACAACCCCCATGAGCTTAAATTATTAATGGTTTATGCCAGTACAATTAATCCCATTTTCAGCAGTTGTATGATAGGAAATAAAATAAAGTTTGTATTCTAAGTGATAGAATCCTTTTCAGTAGCATAAAAAATTGTTTTAGCAAATTGCCCTTTGTGCCACATTGATGTAAAAATGTGTATCTTAAATTAAATCAGTTAAGTTCAATACTGGAGATCTTTCAACATGCAGCTTTTATTAAAATATAATGACCATTATTTTTCATATATGGCATGTGATACTAATTAAAAGCTATCTTCCTGCATTAGAGCTTAATCCTATTCCAGGATCCAGCACTTAATGTACTACTAAAATAATTATTTGATAGTCCAGTCCTAGGAGATGCTGAATGCTCTCAAGCCTCGGTTCCCAATGGACTTAATGGGCATTGAGGTTGCTTTGCTTGTTTTCCATAGATTTTTAAGGTCAGGATGGACGATTATGATTGTCGTGGTTACAGGGTTGCTGAATCTCTGTCTCCTTTCCGGTCTTTCTGAGTGCAACCCATCAAGTCTCCGGCCTTGTGCTTTTTCTTCTCCTGGGATAGAATCCGGCAGTTCTCTCACTCTTAGAACAGGTCCTGAGAGACAGTACCCTGTGCCTCAACTATGCTTATCCAGCAGATCCAACTGAGCTTAGCACCTGTGGTTCTTCCCTTTGGGAATCTGGTTTTAAAAGGCTGCCTGGTCACCATATATTCACTAGTATTGTTTATTTTAACAGTAGGAACAAAGCTTTTGGAAAGAGGATTTTAAAACAACAGTCTATACATGTCTATCTTGCCTAAAGGCTTGCAATTGCCTCAGAGCAGCCTAAGCAGGCCCAGCTTCATCAGGCACCCCAGAGGGTGCCTGTATCACTCTGTTTTCCCCATCCCAGCAGCCCAACAACGGCCTCCTCTCCAGAGAGAGTCCTTCTAACCAACCAGAATTCCTCTGTTCTTGTCAATTCCCAGGCCTTGGCCTGCTTGGCCAAACCAGTTGGTAAGCTCCACAGGAGGCAGACTCCTCAGTACTAATGGCTCTACCATTGTACCACAACAACCCTCAGGTGTTTACTGTGGATGCTTATCTTAAGCCATTGTTTCCTTCCCACCTGTTTTTCCTGCATCTACGCAGCAGCTCAGATCATCCAATACGTGATGGCTGTTTTGTACGGACTCTAGCACCACAAAGTAACCCTCAAGTTAATGTAGCCAGCCACTGGAGTCCTCTGAGTAGGTGAATCCTGGGATAATTTAGAGCAACCATAGCAGCTCCTGTGCCATCTCCACTCCCAGATGGTAGCACATGGGCTGTGCCAGAGAAAAGTAACAAGGAACCCCTCACCCAGATAATCTCCAGCTGCTAGAACAATCCCTTGGGACCACAGGCAGAAAGGACAGATTAGAGAAGGGTGAGCAAACTTTTTGGCCCGAGGGCCACATCTGGGTATGGAAATTGTATGGCGGACCATGAAGGCTCACGAAATTGGGGGTTGAGATGTGTGGGGGGTGAGGGCTCCAGCTGGGGGTGCAGGCTCTGGGGTGGGGCTAGGGATGAGCAGTTTAGGGTGCAGGAGAGGGTTCTGGGCTGGGACCAAGGGGTTTGGAGGGTGGGAGGGGGATCCAGGCTGGGGCAGTGGGTTGTAGCATGGGAGAAGGTCAGGGGGGCAGGCTCCAGGCAGCGCTTACCTCAAGCAGCTCCAGAAGCAGCAGCATGTCCTCCCTCCAGCTCCTACGCGGAGGCGCGGCCAGGCAGTTCTGCGCGCTGCCCCATCCGCAGGTGCCACCCCTGCAGTTCTGACTGGCCACAGCAATGAGAGCTGCGGGGGCCACGCTTGGGGCAGGGGCAGCGTGCAGATCCCCCTGGCTGCCCCTCTGTGTAGGAGCCAGAGTGGGGACATGCTGCTGCTTCCAGGAGCCATGCGGAGTGGGGAAAACTCCCAACCTCACTCCCCGGCTGGAGCTGTCACAGTCACAATAAAAATTGCCCCTCCCATGGGGTCTCCTGGGTAAGCACCAGTGTTGTATATTGCTAACACTTATATATGCATTAAAAAATCTTTAAAAGGGTTAAAAATATACATGTAAAGTAAAAAATTCCTTTGCAAATTGCAAAAAGCCAAAAAAATTAAAATAAAACCTGAATTAACTCAACAATCCTGCTAGGCGCAAAAATAAAAAACAAAACTGCAGCCCAAGGCCAACGCACACAAACAAGCTTTCTGCTACCTGCCAAACAGCTAAAAGCTTCTTTAAAAAAAACCTAAGCCAAACAAACCTAACAAGATTGCAAAACTAAAATAATTGCAAAGGCTAGTACATGAAAAAACAACAGCCTCACAACCCTAAAGCTGGTGTGTTTTAAAAAACCTAAAAAAGCTGCAAAAGGCCAGTTCAAACTGGTACAAAGTGCACAAAAAACAAGAGTCCCTAAACAAAAACGCCCCCAAAAAAACACAGGGCTTAAAGCCCTCCCAAAAGCTAAAGCAAGTCAAAAATTTACAGCAAACCCTAAACAACCTGTGCACAGGGCAAAACTCTTGTCTACCCTTCCCCCGTCTTCTTCTTTCGTTACACCCAGGCTTGGCCATCCTTGGGTTGTGCGTGTATAAATATAAAAGTGGGTTATGGCTCGGGCACTAACGCTTTCTTCCTTCTTCCAAATAAGGTGGGGTGCACCCAGCACTCACCACTGTTATTTAATTAATAAAGCTTTAAAGTTAGTTACATGGTGTGCTCCTTCATCTCCTCACCTAAAAATCCTGTGGCCTCAGCCTAATCACCTAAAGCCCCAGGCAAATTGGTACCATAAATCTGTCACAGAGTGTCAGATTAAAACATCTGGAGGGCCAGATGTGCCCCTGGGCCATAGTTTGCCCACCCCTGGATTAGAGCATATCTGAATCTGCTCTAATTTATTCTGGGGACTGAGCCAAGGACTGGACATACCCTTGATTGGAGGTGGAAGGGTATCCTCCCTGCACTCTTTCCGGTCCCCTCCCTCGTGCAGCTCAGCCATAGTTCAGGATCTGTACTCGTGCTTCTGACTAGCAGATTAGCATTGTCTGACACTGATGTAATTCTTGTAAGCACAGCTTTTGGGGTGATGATTATAGAAATGCCAGTCTCCAAAATGAGTGTGCCAGAGATTAAAAAGGGTTAGTATGTGCTGGCCTCTGATCTTCTTGGAGGGACTTTGTTGAAATGAACATTGGGGAAAAAGGTGGGTCAGTGGGTGAGTTAAATATACTTAGTGTTCAGAAAGTGCCAGAACAGGTAGCAAAGCAAACTCAAGTCCTCTGATTAGTCTCACAAGAAGCAGCAATAGTATAAGCATTTCCCACATGGCACCATCTACATGCCTCAACAGTAAACTGAAAGGACCATCTATTGAGAGGCAGAAGATGTTGCAGCCTCCATGACTGATCAATGCTACTGAGACTGAAAAATCATGATAAGAACCTCTCAGTGCCAATTGAAACACTGGCCTGTGATATCAGCAAGTGTCTGATACTAACATGCAGAGACCATCAACTCATTTCACTCAATCCATTTAAACCTCATCAGGATAATGACATTTGTTCGTTACTGAACTGGATGAGATTCAGACCTTATCCCATTCCCAATCCCCTGGGACATTCCAGCCCTCTGAAATGTGTTTCATAATATGGTTACAAAGATGTTACACATGGCAGGGTAAGGTTAACTTTATCTTTTTTACCAAACTAATAGCCATGCATTGCTAAAGGTCAATAAACTGGCAAGGAAAATATACGACAACGCATAAAGAAGCTTTTCTTCAAAAGTGCTCTTGGATAAATAAACATTTGAGTTCTTGTAAACACTCTGTACTCTTCAGATGTAAATATTCAGAAGGTGTATTCAAAAAATTGAAATGGTTCCAGTACAGCATTTTATTAATAGGGGATGGTGAATTTTTGTCCAGTTATTAAGTATAGCTTGTATTGGCCAATATTAGAGAGTGTTTATTTGCCTAACAAGATTTACTCCTTAAACCGAGCTGCCTCCAGTATTTCTGATAAGACTATAGCAAGAAGAAAAAAGATGTTTTACTTTGGATGTTAGCAAACATCTTCTGCAATATATAAAGATTAGATACGGGCACAGGCCATAAACTCACTGGGAATCACAGTTTTTTCAGAGTTCAGAGGAGGGGTAGGAGTGGTTTGGATCTGAGATTTGGTAAGAGGGTAGCCCTATTGACCCACCTGCCAGGTAGTTCACATTACTTCATGAGCAAAGATTTCCACAAAAATGCCACGGAAATTAATGTAATTCTTTGTTGCAATGGGAGTTTGTGCATATGAGGAAGATGCTCGCTCAAATGCTAGTCTCTGAAAGGGTTAATTTGAAACCGGCAGGTTTCAGAAGTGACTAGAGACAGCATCAAGCCCTCTGTGTATGATTAGCCAATGTGAGTTTGGTCTGACTGCTGATGGGTTCATTGCCTGAATACTGTCATTTGGTATCCTTCTAGGAAGGTCCAGGAGTAGACACTCCCTCATGCAGCAGGTCAGTCAAGTCTTATTAAATTTGATGTTTGTTTTCCTAACTTGCCTTCAGACTCTTAATTACTACTGTTCTAAACACCACAGTGTCATAGTACGCTGGAAGTTAGAGACAGAAAACACCTGTTAAGGTCATGCAGTTCATCTCATGCCTGATTGAGGATTATTCCTACCGTACATTTTTGACCTTGTTTTTTCCCTGATGTAATTCTAAAACTCCTAAACTACAAGAGTTTCTCCTTTCCCAGTGAAGACTGTAGAAAGGGCATCTTAGAAAGGAGCGGATCATAAAATATTTGAAAGAAAAGAAACAAAGAAAATGTGCTATTTCAGCACTAAGGCTGGATTTTGGTTTGATGAAAGCCATAGAAAGATTCAGCAAAAACAGCTGTGTTACTCTCAGGGGTTGGACTTCAGACCTAACATATACAGTATACACAACACATATATTGTTTGGAACTCCAATAGAAATCAATGTATCTATCACAGAAGCGCACTTTGGAACTACATAACGGAGAGACCATTATCCTTGTATCACTCTGCATCACATTTTCATTTGCTCAGACAGGATGAAATTGCACTCAGTACAGTGGGCATGTGGAAAACCCTAGGCTTTGCTTATGCTCCACTTAAAGAACAAGTAGAGCTTTGCAAGGGTCTCCTCCACCAGGTTGAATCTCACCTACAGTGCACACTGGGGCTGGTTGGAGAATCCTAGGATCAAATTATCCACGCTGTCTTGGTTTGAAGGCCAGATACACATCTCAACATACTTAAAATGTCCTTCACCAAACAAGGACACTCCACCAGAGAAGTAGATCACATCAAGGAATGGGATACCCAAATAAGCCCTGCTTCAATACAGAAACCCCCCTGCCTCCAACTGCATACCCCTAGCTGACACTTACCACTGCACACTGGAGCCCCTGGAGAGTATCATTAAACAATTACTCAATGGGGACCACTTCCTGAAATAAATCTTTCCCAAAACCCCTCTTCTGCCTGTCAAACACCCCCGCCCCCCTTCTCACCAAGCTCATCATCAGAAGCAAACTCCCTGGAGATCAGGACACACCAACTCCAAGCATCCCCAGACCCCACCAGGACAACAGATGTAAAACCTGCTCCACTGCTACAATGATCAATATCCCCACAACACACCTTTCATGATCCCTGACCTACATATGCCTATTGCAACCTGTGGTGTACCTCATGCAGTGCACTAAATACCCCCCAATAATAATTATGTGGGTGAAACCAGACAATCACTACGCTTTCAAATGAACTCAAACAGAAAAATGATAAAAGACTAAAAACACCATCTCACCCATGGGCAAACACTTTTCACAAAATGATAACTCCATATCTGATCTCTCAGTCCTGGTCCTCAAAGGAAACCTACACAACACCTTCAAAAGACAAGTCTAGTAACTTAAATTCATAACTTTGCTACACTCTAAAAATAATGGTCTTAATAAAGATAATGGATTTATGGCTTGTTTCAACAACCTGTAACTCACTAACCCTCTTGGCTTATGACTGCAGGGGTGTTAGTGGCCATTTCACCTTGAATGGTTCCTTGAAATATGCGTTAACTACTTATGCTGAACAATCTCTTCCACTTTGTATTTAGCTGTGATGCTCTGGGTATGTCTACACTGAAGTTAAAAACCCCTGGTTGGCCCATGCCAGCTGACTCAGGCTAAGAGGCTATTTAACTGCAGTGTAAATGTTCAGGCTCAAGCCATGGCCTGGGCTATAGGACCCTGCTAGGTGGGAGGATCCCAGAACTTGGGCTGCAGCCTGAGCCCAAATGTCTATACTGCAATTAAACAGCCCCTTAGCCTGAACCCCACGAGCTCAAGTCCCCTGCCACAGGCAATTCACAGGTTTTTAATTGTAGTGTAGACATACCCCCTGACTGCCATTCTCAGACCTGAAGAAGAGCTCTGTGTAGCCTGAAAGCTTGTCTCTTTCACCAACAGGAGTTGGTCCAATAAACAGTATTACTTAACCCACCTTGTCTCTCTAATATCCTGGGACCAATGTGGCTACAAGAACACTGCAAACAACAAAAGCTCAAAACAGTTCCTAATCCAGCTCCTAAGGGCAGTCCAATACAGGGCTATGAAGATAAGTGTCCCACTGGCACCTTCAAGACATCTTCCTTACCGTAGGCTACTCATAGACTCATAGACTTTAAGGTCAGAAGGTCATTATGATCATCTAGTCTGACCTCCTGCACAACGCAGGCCACAGAATCTCACCCACCCACTCCTGTAACAAACCTGTGTCTGAGTTATTGAAGTCCTTAAATTGTGGTTTGAAGACCTCAAGCTGCAGAGAATCCTCCAGCAAGTGACCTGTGCCCCATGCTGCAGAGGAAGGCGAAAAACTTCCAGGGCCTCTGCCAATCTGCCCTGGAGGAAAATTCCTTCCTGACCCCAAATATGGCGATCAGTTAAACCCTGAGCATGTGGGCAAGACTCACAAGCCAGCACCCAGGAAAGAATTCTCTGTAGTAACTCAGATCCCACCCCATCTGCAGCAATTACTAGCCCCCTGCCAGCTGCAGAATGTGTTTGCTGTCTAGCCTTCTCTCCATAGCCAGCTCCCAGTCTGCTGCCTGTGGCCCACTGCTCTGGATCCCATGCAACCTCCATCTTTCTTGTGAGTCCGCTTCCCTCCAACCTCAGGTTGTACTTCCCTTTCCCATCCTCTGGAAAGAATGGAACCATCTTCTGACAAGATATCAAAGTGGAGGATAACACAGCACCAATAATGAGCCAGCAGGTTCATTACAATTTCTTCATTCTGCTCAAAGATCCCAAGAATCACCTTCAAGCTTATTTTTCTTTCTAAACATTGGATTTAATGCAAAACATATATTGTAATAATACTGGCCTAAGTCAAGACCTGGATTTTTTTCTGCCTGGCAGTGTTTGCACTGCTTTGTTTATCTAGGTGTGTTTCTTTGTTTCTCTTTTTATACAAAAAGAAGGTCATTTTAACAGGGACAGAAAGAGTTTTGCAATGCTATTTTGGAACCTGGGAATTTCCCACACTGTAACCAAGTGCATTGCCAGCATTCCACGGGTAAAAAATCCAGGAACAGGTGGGGAGAAATGTGACTGTCAGCAAGGAGTGGGAGATGATTGTGTTTCATAACAGTCTCACCAATGTGCACCACACTTCTTACTTTATTTTGCACATATACATCTGTGCATATATTCCACTATTATTTCAAGGAGTGTGAGTGAATGGCTCACGTTACTGGTAGCTGGATACTGAGCCCTTCACCCTCCAGTAGACTGATTCAGATGTGTCCAAAGTCAGTAGTGACCAAAACATGATTCCTAAATTGTCTTTCGAGGATGCTGAATGGGATTGTGGCTCCCACAACAACCCCTTACGCAGCTGCATGGGTGCACAGGATCCATAAAAGCCTTGCAGCCAATTAGGGGAAAGCACAGGACGCCTGACATGCCCTTATGTAAGCTGCAGGTGAGTATGTGTAACAGTCCCCCTCTGTACTCAATGTGCAGAGGTCATGAGTCCGTTACTGCCCCTACTAGAGAGCCTTGACTAGCACCCACTTATGTGATGGCCACCATCTTGGCAGACATACCAGGGATTGAAATGGGGACCTCTGGAGTTAAGCATGAGCTGCCATAGCTCAAGATGAAGAGCAAAAGCTAGGTGGGGCTGCAACAAACTCATATTCTCTGTAGATTGGCCTCAGAGCGGGGGGGCCTGTAACACACACTCATCATGTGGGCACATGGGGAGGGAAGTCCCAGTAGTATACAGCACCGTGGGCAATTCCTGGGGCTGCAGAGCAGCCCATAAGCAGCCTTGGTCAGGGCTGCAGTAAAGGATAGCTGCCCAGCCCTAGGCCCGGGGCTTCACTTGCTCCCAGAATAGTCTTAAAGACACTTTTTTCTCCCCACAACTCAGGCAGTGTCTTCTTATGTACGGCTGCTTGACACTTTTTGTGGGGAAAATGTGCAGGTGAGCGCAGGAGGGCTCTATTTTTTGTTTTGGTTGAGAACACGTGTGTGTGTGTGTGTGTGTGTGTGTGTGTGTGTGTGTGTGTGTGTGTGTGTGTGTGTGTGTGTGTGTGTGTGTGTGTGTGTGAAGTGTTTTTATCAACATATTTTGAAGAAAAACACTATTATACTCTTCCTTCATTCTCAGTACAAAAAAACTCATTGTAATTGTTTTTGTCAAATAACAAAGAAATATGCATGTAAATGTTAAATTCAGATATGGGGGTGGGGGTTGTTTGTGGGGTTTTTATTTTATTGTTGTGACATACTCCATATTTTGGCCAGCTTTGCTTCTGTGCTGTGCCTCTGTGCCATTGAGCTCTGGCCTAGAGTGGCCCTAACCATTAAGACACTGATGAGATCTCTGCATCAGGAGATTTAAGCATCAAGGCTGAAGCAATGCAGAAAACAGCTGAAAAATTGAATCTTCTGGCACACTCAGGAGACTTAACAGCTCTGCTCAATCCCTATTAGTATCATTATTATATTAATTAATTATTATTATTATTTTATTATTGCGGTGGTGCCTAGGAGCCTCAATAGTGGACCAAAACCCAGTGTGCTAGGCACTGTACAACCACAGAACAAAAGACAGTCCTTGCCCCCAAAGAGCTTTTCCAAGCTAAGATAAGCATTGCAATGCCTAACTTTTAGGTGTTCTGCCACCTACCAGAATTCACAACCCCAAGATAATCCCCCCAAGCTCCCCATACAACACATGAGGAGAGTTAAGCGCCTAAAAAAGGGATTCACAGAAATCATCAGGCTGAGTGAGGAGCTGCCTAAGCTAGGAAATGTCAAGGAAAGAGGTGTGACCTCGCAGGGAGTTAGGCTAGGGGGAGGCACCTACCTGCACTCCTGTGAACCCTCTCCTGGAGTTAGGCACCTAAGCAAGGTCAACCTTTTCTCCTGAAAATTAGAGGAAGAGGAGACTGTGTCCCCCTTATAAACAATAGCCTAATAGTTAGAACACTCACCTGGAATGTAGTACCATGTTCAATCCCTACGCTGCTGGATTTGGATCAGACATTCCCACCTCCCCAAGGAGTGTCCTAAGCACTGGGATATAGGCTCAGTCTCACTCTGTCTCTGGCCCAGTGACTATTTCAGCAATTACACAAAGTGGAAGAGCCTCAACAGGAGAGAGTATTGTAAAGCTGAGAGCTTAGGACACTCATTTGCAAATTGGGAGCCCCATCCATTCCCAGTGTATCTAGGTTAGTCTCAATGGCTTTGTTCTATGTACTGAGGTTTTCCCCAGGTAGTGCAGCATTCTCTGATTTGCAGTGCATCGCTCTAGTCTGCATTCCTACTGCATATGGAAATCCATTTGGTGTTCAGGGAAATTCTGAATACTGAGGGAAGAATATGCAATGTAGACCTCCCCCTCCTCCCTCTTGCCTCACCTGGATCATGGGGGTTGGATGGGACAGGAGTCCCAGGGAGGCAGATAGGAGGTGAGGGCCAGGCCATGATCCCCTCCCCTAACCAGCCCTCCATACAATTTACGAAACCTGATGCAGCCCTCAGGCCAAAAAGTTTGCCCACCCCGTTCTAGGGGTTCCTTTTCAACAATACAACACCGAACCGGCTCAAGCCCCAACCCAGTAACTTGGGAAAATTACACACTTCCCCACTTGCAAGCACAGAGTCTGAGTGTAGAAAATAAACTTTTAATGAAAGGAGGGAAGTCACTGAACACTAATTAGGGAAAATGCCTCAAGCAGGATTCATAATCATAAAACTGTGAGCGGGATGCCCACTCCAGAGTGCATGGGGCAGTGCCTTCCACCTCATGTTCTTGAGTTCTACCACCAAAAGTTCCTTTACTGTGTCCCTCTCTGCTCCCTCACCGTACCCCACTCATAGTGGTTGTCCTTGGTCAGTGACGACCCAGAGTTCAGAGGTGCATCTGTGTGAGTTCATCTCCCACTAGGGGAAGAAGCCATCCTGTTTGTGCCCCCATCTGAGCACTTGCTCTGGCTAGCCACCCCCCAGCTGCGGTTCCTCTCTGCTGGTCACCCCACCAGCTGCTCCTTCCACTCCGCTGGCCACCCTACCAGCTGTTCATTCCACTCCACTCACTACCCACAATTCCACTCACTGGTCACCTTCTGCCACCTGCCTCTCTGCTGTAACCTCTGAAGGTCAGTCTCTTGAGGTTCCACCCAGCTCTTAGTGATTTTCAGCTCTGAGGTTGGGCAGAGATTCTGACCCAACAGAAGTGATTGTCAGCTCTTTTAAGCACTTAAAATAACCAAAGGCTTCTATGGAGCCTATTCAGCTCAATCTTTGAACAGTAGGGAGGAGTAGGTTAAACCAGCCCAATGAAACTTAGGGAGACTCCACACCTCCTGGCTGGGATACCTATCCCTACCCCTCTCTGCTGTCACAGGGGGCTGGCATTTGAGCTCCTGGCTTAGTGAGGTCCTTTCAGCTGAGGGTGACCTCCTCATTTGGGACAGGTTAAGCACAGTTCTGCTCCTCTTTACTCAGACAATAAAGACAACAACATTGATAACAACATTTCATTACTCCTGCATTCAATACTAAAGTGATTTGTAGCCCAGCACCAGCCAAAGTTGATCACTTGGAGCTACACCGTTCCTGTCTGATATATACCTATGCAGAGTAGATGTGTTCATGTAAACACAGTTTGCTCCTGAAGTCTCTCCCCCTCTCCAACTAGCTGTCAGGGGAAAGTTCATTCAGACCCTGCTTACATAAATAAAGGCATATCTTATTTCTAAAGATGTGACCAGCTATGAACATTGGTTTTCTCTGTATTTTTGTATGTTTGTATTGGTTTTGTCTCTCTTTCTCAGGCACTTTTGAATAGATTTTTCAGAATTTTGCTAGTATCCTGAGTTAAGTCTCCAATAACTATTTCCAAATTTGTGGGAGAGGGCATGGAATGACCTTCACTGGGATCAGACAGATAAGGCGAACAGAGTTTGGCCCTCCTGAGGGAAATTTAGCACCTTCAGAGGCAAATATAGGAGGATTCTACTTTGCAAGATCTGAGCAATAACAAGAAGCCCCTTCTTTGAAGGAAACCTTTAATAGGGATTTGGGAAAATTTTACCTGGATGCTCTTTTAATGGTATCAATTAATGAGTTTTAAAAATAAATTATACAAAGCTGGACAAAGAAAGAGAGCCAACAATATGCCAGGCACACTGCCATTAAGTTCATATATTATTTTTTATATATAAAAGCAACCTACTATCTATGCTGACAGTGTAGCACATAAGCAAGAAGATACATGGCACTAGAGGCTGCAGGAGCACATGCTCATCTTGGTCCCATTCCCCTAAATACATCTGAAGAGGCATGGGGGGAGGGGTATCCCTTAAGGAGAAAGGAAGAAACAGTTTCGAGGTTGCTTGAAGGAGGCTCTTTTTAGCCAAATAAGGTCCAATCCTGCACACATCTAACTTGTATTGATGTCAGTGGGAGTTCTACACATGGAGAGCAGGTAGGATCAGACATGCAAGCCCCTGGGAACATTCCTGGGTCTTATTCTCCCCGCTCCCTTGTCTCTTGTGTAACTATTTACAAAAAAAAGTAAGAAACATTGGGGGTGGGGAGTAAGTTGGAAAAAAGCATGCAAGCTATAATTGCAGCATCTGACTTTCTTTGAGAATGACTGCACTGGTGCAGGCAAAAGAATATCAGGCCCTCAAAATTAAGCCTAAACCCCATCTCCTAGTGAATAGAAAACTAACAATGCCAATGCATTCAGCCCCTCTCTTTTTAATCACCTATCTTCCCACTCTGGATAGATATCTCTTTTCATTAAGCAGGGCCCTACCAATGTCAAGTATAGGACATTTCATAGAATGACAGTTTTCTCATTCCAATTCACAAGCCTCATCGACCAGAAAGAGGAAGATGAAGGAAGGCACAGTTACATTTCTTTCCTCTTAGTTCTGTAACCTGAATTTCTCATCTGGCCAGCTGCACTGGAATGCCCTTCCTAGCTTTTTGCATATTATAATAGAATCAATTCACTTGTGTGTGAAGTTACTTTTAATTGCAATTTTAGAAAATAAAAATCAACTGTATCTATATAATACTTACTTGAACTCCAAGAAATCAGAGTTTGTTTAAAATTGTGGTCACGGTATTCTGCACGTCAGTTCAAGTACTCTCTCTTTCCTAGCTTAAAAACTTTTTGATTTAGAGCCCTTTTAATTTTAAAATTAAAGTACCGTAATAATTCAGGACTTTGGAATTTTTACAAAGCATTTCAATCTGGCTTATGCGTATTAACACAAATAATTCTGTTTATGAAAAGCTTCTTCTCTAAATTCAGAGGCCAAGATCCTGGCCCCCAATACAGGCCCTTTGCAATGTGTCAGTGGTGCAAGAAGACCAAAAAGTTGCCCGAAGCAGGATTTCTACTATCCACTTTTGCATTAATTTCTAGCCTAGAGAGTCATGAAGTATCAAACTTTAAAATCACACTGTTCTGATTACTATCATGCTTTCTATTCCAGACTTCAATTCTGCATGGATTTTAGAAACCACATTCTCAAACTCTTAGAAGTAGAACCAAAGCTGTACATCATCTAAAACTTTGGAATCCCAGCTTTCAAATGACATAAAGCATTAATCATGAACTCTAGTGGTTAATGAGAATGCACTATCAAAATCAGGCCAGAATTGAAATAGGGGGTTAGGAGTGCAAAGTAAGGCACTAATTGGAGTAATCTGATTTTAAAGTGTAGGTGTTGCTTAACTTATTAAAATATATTTTTACAATATTATTAAGCTTTAACTGTATAAAATTTCATAAAATATAAAAGAAAGATAATATTTGTGCTTCTGCTATAGTTATAAGAGACAGTTTGCTCCTGGCATTACAAGCAGTTCTTTTTTGGTACCTTCAAGAGAAACTAAAATGTTCCAATGAAATATCAGATTTTCTTCTTTTTTTCTGAGCCTATTTTCTCTACTTAACTTCAATTGGCTATTACAGCTCCTTCGCCCTGTGAAAACAGTCCTAGCCTATGGAAACAGTATGCAACTAATAGGGGCCTCTTAGATTTTGCTGAGAGAAGGAGCCACAGCAGAGGTCTGAATATTAATTTTCCTCAGTTCCATGAAACTATCAATATTTGACTCAGTTTAACATAACAAAAATATTGAAAATATATTTTAATAAATTAGATAACACCCACACTTTAAGGATCAACAAATCAGAACAAAAAATGGTTAGAACCAGTATACTTTTCAGAGACCCATGACCAAAAAGAAAAACAGCTTTCTGTCATAACACTTTTAGTGGGCAAACCTGGAAGAAAAAAATAGTTGTTTCATTTTGTTAATTTCAGCAACTGCATTGCTTGCCAGACTGGCATGCTTTGTGTTAGTTTCAAACGCCTGAGTTATGATTCTAAAACTGAAAATGTGCTCCAAGCCAAGTGGTTTCCACTAAGTTAAAAAAAAAAGTGTTTGGCCTAATGCTGGAAATCTCTGCACATTTCATAGAACTTGGGGCAGATGTAAACCAAGTTGTCATTCACATACAAAACAAAGTTCCCAACTTACCTACAAAGAGCAAAAGTGTTCTGGGAATTTTAAAAGTGTGGTGTTCTTGGAAACTACATTCCATGCCAACTCTTTTTAAGCAGAAACTTTCCTGGAGATGTAAATAATGAAGCAGTAATGACATTTGCTGACTTACAGAGAAAATTCAAACAGTCAGGTAGGCATTTCTTCAAGAACATCCATGTTAAGTACTTTGGGTCTGATTCTCTTCTCACAGCAGTCTTACACTGGTGTGACTACTAACTTTAATGGAGTTAATCCTGATGTATGCTGCTGTGAAAAGAAAATCTGGCCCTGTATGTCTCTCCCTATATCTAACTAGTATATTTCACTGCATGAAATTATACCACATAATCATCTGTGCACAGAGATTAAACCTGATGGGAACTTGACCTGGAACAGTATAGCCAGTCCTTGGTCTCATTCTCAAGAAAGATATTGTCACACTTGAAAATCATAAGAAGAGAAACAAAATTATTAGTGGGCTGGAACTGTGCCTATTGTGTAATTCAAAAATACTAGACTATCAGAGACCCCAGGAGGTCATCTAGTCCAATCTACTGCTCAAAGCAGGACCAATCCCCAGACAGATTTTCACCCCAGTTCCCTAAATGGCCCTCTCTAGGAGGGAACTTACAACCCTGGGTTTAGCAGGCCAATGGCCCAATCACTGAGCTATCCCTCCCGCTGCTAAATCAAGTTTGGTTAGATTTTGAGCTGCAACCATAAACCTCCAGAGAATGAAGAATGGGAGCAGAAGGTAGCTGAGTGCAGGCCACATGTCAGTGATGTGGGAGCCAATCTGCAGCATCCACTGAGTGCTGTGTGTGAAGGATAGTGGCATTGTAATCTGTCCATTTATATGGATGGATCAGGAAAAATATTTTTCTAGCAGGCAGATGGTGCAAGTTTCATCCTAGCTCACTGCCTTGATTGCAACTAAAATGGCTGCTAGGTAGCACACAGACTCACCAGTATAAAAGTCATAGATGTACATAGGTGCCATATCCAGCTGGTATTCACCTCGGCATGACTGTTCATACAACTGGTAGGAGAACCCAGGCGTGCTCTCTACTCTGGGTTCTAGTTCAGAGACTCTCTAATCAGCAGCTAAGGTCTGCACCATCTTAAACCTTGCTGCCTTTTCCTACACCCACTCCATCTAGTTTCTCCGCTTTCCCTCTCTACTGTCCAGAGCTTGGCTACAGGCTCCCTCACTACAGCCATCCCCATTCTACTGATAGATTCCTGGCTTTATCTTAGCTTTGCCTGTTCTTTCTCTGCTTGGTTCTATCGTTCTTCAAGGGGGTACTTATGACAACTAATTCCCCTCAGCTCTGGCCTATCCAGTTAACTGGCCTCTTCTAGACTGGTGTGGGGGTGAACACTCCATCACATGGCCCCTTAGTCATCTCTTTTCTAAGATGAACTGTCCCAGTCTTTTTAATCTCTTCTCATATGGAAGCTGTTCCAGACCCTTAATCAATTCCATATCCTCTGTACTTTTTCCAATTCTAAGATATCTTTTTTGTGATAGGACAACCAGAACTGCACGCAGTATTCAAGGTGTGGGCGTACCCTGGATTTATATAGAGGCATTATGATATTTTCTGCCTTATTATCTATCCCTTTCCTAATGGTTCCTAATATTCTATTGGCTTTTTTGACTGACACTGCACATTGAGCAGATGATTTCAAAGAACTATCCACAATGGCTCCAAGATCTCTTTCATGAGTGGTAACAGCTAATTTAGACCCAATTATTTTGTATGTATAGTTTAAATTATGTTTTCCAATTACTTCGCATTTATCAACATTGAATTTCATCTGCCATTTTGTTGCCTAGTCACCCAGTTTTATGAGATCCCTTTGTAACTCTTCACAGTCTGCTTTGGAATTAATTATCCTGAGTAATTTTGTATCATCTGCAAACTTTGCCACCTCACTGCTTACCCCTTTTTTCAGATCAGAACAGCGCTGCTCCCGGTACAGATCCTGAAACTGCCCTCTCTTAGCTGAGCTTACATGATCATACAAATATACAAACGTGAGAAGTCTCCCATCCAACTGCATGGTCCTTCCTGTTTTGTTCCATGTGGAACAAAAATGCATGTACAATTAGAATATTATGTGTGGACTTAAGTGAGATCTAATGTTGACTCGTATAAATATGAAAGCAGCAAACTTTCATGTTATCCACATTTATAACATATTTTAAAAGCCATATTTAAACACATATGTTCTATATAAGAATCTTCTGTCAAACTGCCTTGTCACGAGCAGACATTTTCTCTGTGAAGCCCTGATACCATTGTTCTTCTACATTAGTGACTGAGACCTCAAGTCCCTTTGGAGATGCTTGTTTTGGGATGGTTGGTTTTGTTTGTTTGTTTGTTTTGTTTTGCGGTGGGCATGGTATTTAAAACCTGCAATGAACAGTCCTGACTGTTTAAGAAGACAGACTGGATGGCCTAATAGATCTTTTTAATCTCTAACTTTATATTTCCTGTTTTAACCTAGCAAATCTGTGACTGTCTGAAAGTCAGACTAGATGATCACCATGGTCTCTTCTTTGTGCCTTATTATTTATGAATCTATGAAAATGGAAAAACTCTCATTAACTTAAACAGGACCAGGATTTCATCCTGAATCTATACTGTAAAATCATTACTGGCAGCCTCTGTCGAGACTGAAATCATAGGATTGTTGTAGTCAGGATGGAGGGATATTTGCAGAGCTGTGCAGGGCATCCTGCAAAATGCTGCACTTAGTACTAATCCTTCATGAATATTATGTTTACACTTTTTTAAGAGTGTATGTGTAGTAGTAGTAGTATTTTATTTGCTAAGAATAGGCAGGATGTTCCCTGGTCCAGGGAGCTTATCATCTAAACAAGTAACAGAAAGAAAGGGTGCAATGAGAAGCCTAGATGAAAGATAAACTTATCAACGTTACTAGTGCAGTTAGCTATTGCATCTCTCTATTTTATCTCTTGCCCAGAACACTTTAAAAGGATTTAGAAGAGGTGAAAGATCTGTTAGAAAAGGATTTGGGAAAGGTTGAAAATAGACATAGTATCTAGAGCAATGTGAGTGTGCAGTTTATTACATTCATCTATTTTTCAGAAAAGGAGGAAGTGGAGTTGACAGCATGGTCACTTACATAACAGCAGGGAACCTGCTTGGCTGAATACTGACTCATGCTGCAGGTCTTGCCTGTACTCAGCTGCTATGCTCTTGCTGACTCACTGCAGCATCAATAAAAGAAAATCAAACCCAACGCTGTAGACAAGACCCAAGGTCTGCCAGGATGAGCTGCATATCAGCTGTTTTTATATCAGCCTGTCTGAGCCAAATTATCAGCTGTGCTGAGCATTCCTTGGCTGAGGTTTAGGAAGGTGACAAAAAGGTACACTTTCAATTTCTCCCAAGCCTAGAGCTACTATGCACAGGCTATATCCATAAACACATTTTAGAGCGGCCTCAAGGCTCCTATAATCTATGCCATCCACCCATCCTCAAGCTGTTACATGAGCCAGGGATGACTCAGTCACTACAATCACCACTACCCTGCGTTGGTCTCAGGGACATGGAGTGCAATAGGAGTCACTATAGTGGTTCTATGCTGCTTGAGGATCCCTCTGTGCAGGGGCACTCTTATAGAGGATAGATCTGCATGGTTTAAAACCACTTTATGCTGCTGGATTGGTTCAACGTGGTTGGACTGTGGCCTAGGATTGGGCCCTGTGACACAATACAGTGCCCGTTCTGTACTCAAACCACTGATACATTCAAATAATTTTGCAAGTAGAAGCATAGCCCATCTTGTTGCATGGTAAAGCCAGAAGTAAAACTCAGGAGGTCAGTGCTTGGACTCCTGTGCTTTAGCCATGCTGCCTCGTCAGTAGTTTTAAAGTATGTGATTAACATTATGCAATGTTCAAGCAATGGGAACTGAAAATATATTTTGATATATTGCTTTTCTTAGTTTTTCAGCTATCTCTTTTAATGCAATTCAGTCATGATTTGGTTCTGCGTTTAACAATGTCTGCTTAACAAACTCCATAAAAGCTCTTCATATTAAGAGTAATGGGAAGAATTCTAGTAAACCTCTGACAGTCAGATTTCCATGGTAAATTATGGATGTTTCCCCCTCAAATATGCATTGTCATTAACACAAATTAAAACCACGCTGGATAGCCAGCTAACTGTAGATTAATTAACATTCCAAGTGCATGTTTTTGTTTTCAAAGAAAGGATTGAACTAATCAAGGTCACTTTGCTCTCGAGCAGCTGGGAAGAATGCACTTTGCTACACCAGACTTTGCAGGTCTTGCTGACGTTTAATAACATGAACAAACATTTTTTGACAGATTTCAGAATGTTTAATGCACATTCATAATGATGTTGCATGATGCTTTGATCTAAAAGTTAAACCTAATCAAATCTAAACCTGGAATAGGGTTAGAGTTCAGTCTTCTTACCCTTGTTCAGGTAAGTAGAACTTATGCAAGACAGTTGTCCCACTGTACTCACTGGGCCTACTTGCTTGAGCAAGGGCTGCAAATCAGGCTCCTAAGCTAAAAACTGCCTGCTTCCATTCAAACCAACGCGAGTTTTGCCTTTGACTTCACTGGGAGCAAGATTGGGACTTTTAATGCTCTGAATATTAATATGCTGCTGCTATGTTTTAATGTAGAAGATAGTAATAAATATTGTCTATATGGGCATATATTGCATTGCTAGCCCTTATAATTTTGTGTTTTCCAATAACATTCAAATATGCTCAAATGCTGACTCAATAATTACTGTTCCATCACCTTCATGAGAACTCGTCTGCTGGAATAACAAGCAAACAAATGACTAAAATGTTCAGGCAAAAGGCCACCTGAACATGAAAGCCCATATGATGGCCTGACAGTGACTCTGGGTGGGCTCTTTTAGACTATACTGAGTGCCATGAGTGGGAGCACTCTGTCACTGGCCCTGGATAACTTGAACTCCAGGCACAGACAGCTTGCATACATGTGCACACACTTACATGCTATTGGACTGCAACTGCTTTGACAAGATCGAAAAAAAAAGAGAGAAGCAATAAGGAAATATAGAAATGACCACTGCAGACTCTTCCATTGTAAGTGCCTTGTGGCTGGAAGTGGGGGCCTGATTATCTACTTCCTTGTGGCTCGGGCCAGATGCTCAGCACTGTTCTGCCTGCAGTGCAGAAGCCTGGTGAATCTGCCCTCCTAAGGATTCCTCCAGCATGGGGTAAACCTCTTGGTGGCATAGAGCAGGTATCACCAGCTCAACCCTGCTACCCTCTTGATCTCCAGTGCAGGGTCATAGAATATCAGGGTTAGAAGGGACCTCAGAACATCATCTAATCCAACCCCCTGCTCAAAGCAGGACCAATCTCCAAACAGATTTTTACCTCTGATCCCTAAATGGCCCCATCAAGGATTGAGCTCATAACCCTGGGTTTAGCAAGCTAATGCTTAAACCACTGAGCTACCCCCCCAAGACATGAAAGGTCAAAAGAAAGGAAGCATGGCCAGAGCACCGTGTACTCCAGTGCTGGTGTAATGGTCTCTTGAGGGGCCATTACCACCTGGTGCAACTTAAAGCAGCCCAGTGAGACCGCATAATCTGTAGTTCCATGTCATCTGTAGATTTTATGCATTGAGGGATAGCTCAATGGTTTGAGCATTGGCCTGCTAAACCCAGGGTTGTGAGTTCAATCCTTGAGGGGACCATTTGGAGAACTGGGGTAAAAATCTGGGGATTGGTCCTGCTTTGAGCAGGGGGTTGGACTGGATGACCTCCTGAGGTCCCTTCCAACCCTATGATTCTATACCCATCTGTATTCTCTACAACTGATCTTGATTATCCCCAGATATGTGGATTTAAAAAGAGGGAGCTATTGCCCCTTCACCCAGTTGTTCATGTCCTGGCGTGTCATATGGACATATCAGGAACAAATGTCCTTAGTGTAAATTATTTCCCAAGTCATCTTGTTTAGCTAATCACTAGTAGGCAACTGTCTGGCTATGAGTGATTTTACATAGCTTTCATGTGACTCTGAGGCTCTTCAGCATTAGTCTAGCCAGGGCAGAGCTCCCAATACCCAATACTCTGTGTAAAACAAATATGACCAGGCAGCTATATTGTACCATTAGATTTTAAGCAGAAGTCCCCATTGATAGTCAAAGGTGAGTTCCGCTTAGAATCTGATGGCATGATACTGCTCAGGATTTGTGTCAAAACTAAGAGTTTCCTGCAGAGAAAAGGAGACTTTTAGATCAGTTGTAGACAATACCAGCCACAACCCATTGAGCTAAAATTATTATCCATTTGCTAGTCTGTTCCCCTTTGGAAGCCCTTGTTTGTATTTGTTTGAGATGTTTTTTGTTTTTAAAGGACAAATCCAAGTGAGCTGGTAACATTCTTATTCTCCTCTTATTTATGTTGCCTTTACTTCAGTGGAGTTAGTCTGGATTTACAGTGGTATAAGTAATCTTGTGCCTGATCTTTCACTCTATAGGATGGTGGAGGCAATACACTCAGCAGCTGGGAAACAGAAACCACAAACTCCTTTGTGTCTTTCAACAGCAGCCTCTGTAGCCAAATAAGGAACACCCTTGATCCGCCTCAGAGGAGCCCTATCCTCCTCAACCAAAAATGTGTTGACAGCAGTATGGGGCTTCAAGGTTAGCGCATGAAGAACAGTTTTCTCCATGTGTAAGAGTCAGTCAATGATGGCTCTGGGAAGGTGAAGGGAGGAGGCGGACGAGCATGGGCGCACTGTAAGATGCAGCTCCTAATCAGGGGCATTGTTTCAGAAAAATGTGGGGTGGGGGAAGCTGTGTCAGCATAATGAACAATATATATGATGCTATTATGTTCTGCAAAGTGAGGGGGATGGGAGGGACACAAAAAAAATGTAAGACATAATGAAACATATAGACCTCCGAAAAGTTGGGGAGAGGGGTGTCAACTGCCTCCTTTTCCCCAGAGCAAGTGACACCCTGCTCCTAATCAGAAAATGACATGAGAGAATGTGACCCTTCAAGATTTTTTTTTTATCAAATCATGTGGTACAACAGGACTGAGAAAATGAAACTAATTGTCTGGCACTTCCATAAATGTCACTTATAAGAACAGCAGATGACAAGCTGCACTTTTCAGACATTTTCCAAAATCATAACAAATATCTGTTACAGGGAACAAGTGAAAGGATACTCCCTCCCTCCCCGATGGAAGAGCCAAGTAACAAATGGGGACTAGAAGACTCAACCGTGATTTATTGTCAATGTTTGAAGACTTTGTAAACATGATCATTTTCTCCCTTGAGAAAGATGAGAGGACTCTCAAGTATCTGCTCTTCTTCTTTCCTTAACCTGCTGTCCCTACTTCCTTGACCTTATTGTCCTGCTGCAGTGATTCTCCATTAGCTTTCGGCACTATGGCGACATGATTAGGGCCTCACACCTGGAGTCATGTGAGACCATCAGAGTCTCACAGGATGGCTCCTTCCTGCTATCCCCGCAGGGCTCTGTGGAGGTTGTTGGCCTGCACACACAGATTATGCTGCTCAAGTGTATGGGGGCTGAGTCCTTCTTCCTCTGGAATGGACCCATCTCACATGAAGACAGGGAGCAGTGGTCCAGTGTGTGGGGAGCCTCAGTCTGCCCAGAGGGGAGTGGTGACAAGCCCCCAACCAGATCTCTCTTGTGTGCATGGCCCCAGCCCTCCCCTAGTAGGACTACAGTGAAGGGAGAGGGCTAGGGTGGCCCTTTTGAGGCCAGAATAGTTCATATACATATCTGAATTTCCACAGTACACAGGAGTGTTTGGTTTGTGGTTTTGGTTCAGGCCTATCTGTAATTAAAATGGCACTTTCCAGAGGGAACTCTCTTGCTACATATTTCTGCGGCAGCACTTAGGCCTGGTCAACACTAGTCAGTTATTTTGGAATTAGCCGAGTTAATTCGAAAAGAAAATGATTCCGTCCACATGACCAAACCATTTTTTTCGATTTAAAGGGCTCTTTACTCCGATTTCTGTACTCCACCTCGGCAAGTGTAGTAGCACTTAAATCGAGATCGCAATCCTGGGTTAAAGGTATTGTGGACGCAATTCAACGTTATTGGCCTCGGGGAGCTATCCCAGAATGCTCCCTTGTGACCGCTCTGGACAACACTCTCAACTCGGATGCACTAGCCAGGTGGGCAGGAAAAGTCCTGGGAACTTTTGAATTTCATTTCCTATTTGGTCACCATCAGCACAGGTGACCATCAGCACAGTCCACCATCACAAAAGACCATGCAGTCCCGGATTCGCAGACGAGCTCCAGCATGGTCCAAATGGGAGGTACTGGATCTCATCGCATGTTGGGGAGATGAATCAGTTATGGCAGAACTAGGTTCCAAAAAAAGGAACGCAAATACGTACGCTAAAGTCTCCAGGGCCATGACGGAAAGAGGCTACTCCAGGGACACAGAGTCGTACAAAAATCTAGGAGCTCAGGCAAGTGTACCAAAAAGCCAGGGAGGCAAATGGGTGCTCTGGGTCACAGTCCCATACATGCTGTTCTACAGTGAACTGCATGCAGTTATGTGGGGTGATGCCACCACTACCCCACCACTGTCTGTGGACACCTGCAAGGGGGGAGTTGCATGCAGCAGCGGCTCCAGGCACCAGTGCTCCAAGTGCGTGCCTGGGGCGGCAAGCCGCGGGGGGCACCCTGCCGGTCCTTGCAAGGGCGGCAGCCAGGCAGCCTTCAGCGGCTTGCCTGCGGGAAGTTCGCTGGTCCCGCAGCTTTGGCGGCAATTCGGCGGCGGATACGCTGAAGCCTTGGGACCGGCGGACCTCCCGCAGGCAAGCCACTGAAGGCAGCCTGCCTGCCATGCTTGGGGCGGAAAAAAGCTAGAGCCACCCCTGGTTGCACAGAGAGAGGAGGATGAGTTATTAGAGGACAAAGAGGAGGAGGAGGACAGGCTGCAAGTGGGGAAACCGTTTTCTCCCCTAGCCAGGAACTATTCTTAACGCTGGGCCAATAGCCTCCCCACACTCCCAAGGTTGGCTCCCAGGCCATGACCCTGGAGAAGTTACTTCTGGTGAGTGATAGCTTGATCAGAGCCATTTGGTGCGGGGCAGGGATAACCCAGCCACACTGGGCTGTTCGTGTT
This sequence comes from Mauremys mutica, assembly GCF_020497125.1. Lineage (NCBI taxonomy): Eukaryota > Metazoa > Chordata > Testudines > Geoemydidae > Mauremys > Mauremys mutica. The sequence goes on from NC_059072.1 coordinate 323,594,456, forward strand.
TAGTTTAAAGGGCTCATCCTTGTTCAAACCCTCATCGGAGCCACGCGGTGGGTGTGGGAAGGGAACGGGGGGGTTGTGTGAAGCAATCATCCCAGAGACCCCGCAGGCCCTCCTTCTATATGGCAAACCCACCAGGCATCATTTGCTATGGGAAAGGGGGCCCGGCCATTTGAAAGCATTGAAATGAATGCGGAAGAAGCAGAACCCCGCCTGCCCCTAGGGCTTACCATGGCTGCCTGCAAGCTGAATTCTGTTGCCCAGCTGTGTGTGATGGCTTACTCACACCAAAGTGGCAGGCACTTCAGTATAAGAGGCAAAATGCTAACTTGTACAGAAAGAACATGTGCTGTGTACTATGAATTGCCTGTTTCACTGAGAAAGAGTGTCCCCTTTATTCTCTGAAATGTATCTTTTAAAATACTACCCTCCCTTTTTCTCCTCCCACAAGTGCAAATGTTTCAACACGGCCCCTATCTGCTCCGTCCCAGAAGCTGGTCCGGATTAAAAGGCGGAAAAAATGAACTCAGGACGACATGTTCACTGAGCTCATGCAGTTCGCCCACACTGATAGGGCCCAGCTGAATGCGTGGAGGCAAACAATTGCAGAGTCCCGTAAAGCATTACAGGAACACAAAGAGAGGATGGACACGTGTGATGAGAGCAGGCAGGACGCTATGGTCAAGCTTATGGGGGAGCAAACTGACATGCTGCACTTTATGGTGGATCTAAGGCGGGAAAGGCAGCAAGACCACAGACTGCCACTGCAGCCCCTGTATAACCGCCCTCCCTCCTCCCCCAGTTCCATAGCCTCCTCACCCAGATGCCCAAGAACACGAGGGGGGAGGCTATGGGGACTCACATACTCAACCCCAGAGGATCGCCCAAGCAGCAGAAAGCTGACATATGCGAACTTTTGATTTGGTTTCTGGACTTGTCCTTCCCTCCTCCTCCTCCTCCTCCACACCCCAACCCAATCCCCCTCCCCCCCGGTCTACCTTCTGATTTCTCTCAATGTGTCGTGCAACAAATAATAAAGAACGATTTTTAAACAATTGTGATTTTATTTCCTTTCAGATATATAGGGGGCGGGTAACTTCAAGAGAAACAAACAACTGTCACACCATACCCTGGCCAGTCATGAAACTGGTTTTCAAAGCTTCTCTGATGCGCAGCGCGCCCTGCTGCACTCTTCTAATCGCCCTGTTGTCTGGCTGTGCAAAACTGGCCACCAGGCAAGTTGCCTCAACCTCCAACCCTGCCATAAATGTCTCCCCCTTACTCTCACAGAGATTGTGGAACACACAGCAAGCAGCAATTACAATTGGAATATTGGTTGTGCTGAGATCTAACCGAGTCAGTAAACTGTGCCAGCGCGCTTTCAAACGTCCAAAAGCACATTCTACCACCATTCTGCACTTGCTCAGCCTATAGTTGAACTGCTCCTTACTACTGTCCAGGATGCCTGTGTAGGCTGGGTCCCCATGGATAACTACTGGCATTTCAACATCCCCAACAGTAATTTTCTGGTCTGGGAAGTAAGTCCCTTCCTGCAGCTGTTCAAACAGACCAGAGTGCCTGAAGATGCGAGCATCATGCACCTTTCCTGGCCATCCCACGTTGATGTCAGTGAAACATTCCTTGTGATCCACCAGTGCTTGCAGAACCATGGAAAAGTACCCCTTGCGGTTTATGTACTGGCTGCCCCGGTGTTCTGGGGATAAGATAGGGATATGTGTTCCGTCTGTTGCCCCGCCACAGTTAGGGAACCCCAGCGCATTAAAGCCATCCACAATGGTCTGCACATTTCTCAAAGTCACTATTCTTGATAGCAGCTTGTCAATGATTGCATTGGCTACTTGCAGCACAGCAGCCCCCACAGTAGATTTGCCCACCCCAAATTGATTTCCGACTGACCGGTAGCTGTTGGGCGCTGCAAGCTTCCACGGTGCTATGGCCACTCGCTTCTCAACTGCGAGGGCTGCTCTCATTTTGGTGTCTTTGCACTTCAAGGCAGGGGACAGCAAGTCACAAAGTTTCATGAAAGTGGCCCTACACATACGAAAGTTTCACAGCCACTGGGAATCATCCCAGACCTGCAACACTATGCGGTCCCACCAGTCTGTGCTTGTTTCCCGGGCCCAGAATTGGCATTCCATGGCATGAACCTGGCCCAATGCCACCATGATCTCCCAATCACCACATGCCATGCTTCTAGGAACGTCTGTGTCCTCATCAGTATAGTAATCACACTGTTGTCGCTTCCTCGCCCAGTTTTGCAGGTACTGCACATATTGCTGGATAATGCGTGAGGTATTTACAATGGTCAAAACTGCAGTGGAGATCTGAGCAGGCTCCATGCTTGCCGCGCTATGGCGCCTGCACAGGTAATCCTGAAAAAAGGGCACAAAACGTAGGAGAGCTGTTTGGTTCAAGATGGCCAATAAAAGGCGGGAAGTGGTTGCCTTCTGTAGCATCTGCTGTAGCTTTCACAGAGGGACGAGCAAGTGACGACACACACCCAGAAACACCCACAAGAATGTTTTTGCCCCATCGTGCACTGGGAGCTTAACCCAGAATTCCAATGGGCAGCGGGGACTGAGGGAACTGTGGATAGCTACCCACAGTGCACCGCTCCGACATTTGATGCTAGCCTCGGTACTGTGGACGCACTGCGCCGAATTCACGTGCTTTAGTGGGGACACACAACACCGAATGTATAAAATCGATTCCAAAAATTCAAATCGAATAATCTTCGTTCTGTAGATGTACCCTTAGGCTCACATGCCATCATTTGCTTCAAGAGTTCTCTATTGACTATTGAAATACAGCTCTGTACAATTAATCAATACTGTCAAAAATGTTGGGAAGCATTTCTCTGAAAATGACCTCACTTCTGTGGGGATCCACTGCAATACCATGAATAGGCATGAAAGAAAGGGAATTCCTGGTTCAGGATTATCCTGTCTTTTCTAAGAAATAAAATCAATTTATCATTTCATTGATTATACTGAACTTCTCTATTTTAATTTTCCCCACAGATAGGGCTTTGCTATAAATGTCTTTATAAGAACAAGTTGTCCACAGCATTCTTCTCTGCCTCCATCCTGCTAAGCCTTGCTAAAAATCAGCATAGACATGCAATGGTCCAGTTGTTCCGCAGGAATTCCTCTTACTCACCTACTACCCTCATTATTATAAAAACAGGCCTGTGTACATGTAGTTCTGGCCAGGTTTTGCATTCCAGACCTGATCCAGACGGGTCAACTGAAAGAATCCCATTGACCTAAGTGTTGGTAGAAGCCCCAAAGTCGGGGCCACGGTTTGGCCCTTGGTCTGCAAAGCAAAATCTCATAGTGTGAGCTTGATCTTTTTGGTGTTTTTTGAAATGTAAAACTGACCAGTTATTCATTATTAGAAAGATCAGCTATTAAACACACAATGAGGAATCATTATAACCTTGCTAACACACAGGGCTTAAATTCAGCCGGAGCCATCTGGAGTGGACCTCCGGTAAATATTTTCAAACCCATGGGAGCCCCAGCATGCTCCACTGGGCTGAAGCCCCAAACCCTGGCACCTCCCTGCAGCTGAAGGCTGGGGCCCTGAATGGGGTTGGGGAATGGGGGCCTCCAGGAAATAGTCTCTGAGACCTTAAGCCCAGCTCACACACACTAGTTACCTTCACAATAATGTCCATCTTCACAATAACGTCCCACTACAGAATGATAAGGTGACACAATGAAAAGAGAGTTTAAGTTGCTTCCAGATTGTATTAATTTAATCTAAATTCTCCAGGGAACCCAGGACCAGCTCTTCCCTGCACATGCTGAAGTATGCCCCCGTTCACCCAGCTCCTTTCCTTGCTAACTCTTCTTCTTTTGTTCTCGGAAGCAACCTATCTGGCCCTTTTTCAGAAGGAAGTTTCTTGTATAGCTGAGTAGCATCCTCTGAGGGACTTTACCTAGCTCCAATGGAAGTTCCATCCATGCTCTCAGCTGAGTGCAGGAATTGAGAAAACTGAGAGAGCCTCTAGGCTCCTCATGGAGAAATATTTTTGTAGCAAATGAACCATGCCCAATTTTATCAAGCACTGAGGTCTCAGTACACCTGTGTAATGACTGAATCTGATCTGAAGACTACATTTCTGCCAACAATCCCATTTTCCATCAGGAAACAATCTGGTGCTCTAGCTGCATGTTGGCCCACAAACTACTGTTTATTGCCCTGCATCTAGTCATGTTTTCGTCGGTGCATTGCAAATAACAAGGCTTGAATTTATAAAGTTTCCATCCAAGAGTAACTTGATTAATTTTTTTTAAAGCTGCATGTTCAAGTAATACAAACACAGAGGGGAAGAGGGACAGTTTGATGTACATTTGTTCTAGTCCTCTGAACTTCATTTTTTCCCTTTCTTTTTATTCTGGCATGGTCACCCAAAGTTTGCCCAGCAGAGGGTCTTACAGGCAGCCTGCTGGGGCAGAAGGACTCTGCCTACTTGGCCTAAAAATACTGTAGTTGCTCTAATGTTCAGGCCAGAGGCACGGCTCACAGAGAATACAAGTCCCAGCATACAGTGCTGCATCTTGAGCTGAATAGCTTATCTATAGTTTGTTTTAAAGAGCTGGGAGGCTGCAGGCTGCATTTAGCCTCTTCTGAACTAGACTTAAACACAAGAAAGTAAAAGGTTATGCAATTTTTGTATAAAAGTAAGCAATGTTGCAAGGTATACCCAAGTGTTAGCATGGTAATTTGTTTATGAAAGGTCATGAAATGTTGCAACAATTCCCAAACTATACAAGAGTTATTGTGGTAGGAAGTTTTACTGAAAGTAAAAATAAAGGCCAGGGTGGAGTGTCTTCACAGCAAAACCATATGAAAATTAGTCCAGCCAAGGAGGACAATAACGTAGAACTGGCTACAACTGAGTCACAGTGTGCAGAGTACCAACCTACAGTACAATTTGAAAAAAAGAAGTAGGAGTTGGGTAAGAGGAAAAAAGCACAAAATAAAGAAGTAAGCAAGGAAGAACACAGCAAGCTTCAAGGAGAGATGGTAGAGAGAGGCTCAGGGCACTCTTTCAATATTTAGAACCATCCTCGAAATAATGTTTATCAGCAATTGCCTGTGTAGCTATAGAAAGCCTAGGCATTAGTGAATGCCCTTTTTAAGAAGACGCATGAATGATAACGCTTGAGAAATGCTCTCTTTTCATAGACGTATTGCCTCCATTAATAGGACATATATATAAGACTGTGTTTTGAAGGATGGAAATGATTTATGGGTCACGTTTTGCGCATCACCTCAATTTGATGGTCTGTGATTTCCCAAGCAAACAGAGAAATATGAAACACTGACAAGTGAATTCACTTCTAAGCTTCTTTCAATAGCTCTTTCATAGTCACACCTCATGAGACTGCACCCAAAAAATAACTTCCCTCTACCCCAGCAAAGAGTTTTGAAAGAGGTGAAATTCTTCTTTTTACTAAGCAATATACAACTAATTATTACTTTATTGCAATGAAAACCAGATAGGATATGTGTGAGTGTAAGAGGGAGCAAGAGATACCTATTTAGTAGCATCTTATAGAAAAACTGTGTATTCTTATTCTTCAGAACCATTTCAGGAGATCTCATTCATGAACAGCCACAAACATGAAACAAGAAAGAATAAATAATGTTGTTGCCTCACATGTGCTGGCTATAGTGAGACACGACATTCATACAAGGTACATCAGCGGATCAGAGCACAACATCCTTTGCAATACATAGAGATCCTTTCACCTCTCCAAAGATCAGGTGTTGGATTTTCTGAATCCTTCAGTGGGAGATTAAAACAGACTATGCACCTCAAAAATGATGAACGGGGGGAAAAAAGAACACTGATCTGCAAGGATCAAGGCCAGGTAAAGGAAAATGCACAAAAGCTATTTAAAAAAATACACAAGCACCAAAAAAGGTAACAAGATTGGATTTACACAGTATGATGCAAATGAGACATAATCATCACAGTCCAGTTCCATCCTCAAGTTTCCCTCTCACTAAAAACAAACATGTTTTCTACTCTGATCAAAATCTGTGGCCAATGCAGGATTGATCTGAACTGCAATGACAAAGTGTAGCCAGGACATGTACTGTTACTTCTTTGTTTTTGACTAATTTTCTTCTCTTGTCTTTGATGGGTGAAGACAAAATAATCCTATATTCTAAATATTAAATTAATTAGCAGTGCCACAACCACTGCATTCACATCCACTCAGAGTATGAAGGAAATGGACTCCCTGAAGAATACGAGTGTATGGTGAAGGAACAGATGTTGCTGGCATATCTTCCCCTGCATCTTGCTATGTTCTGTTTATAGAGGAAACCTAAAGACTATCTTAGAGGAGTACTTCATATCGTCATCTCTTGCCAATCTGTGTTTTTATTAAACACACTTTTATCCCCATTCACAGGCCCCACTGTTAATGCTCACTCTTTCTCCAATGATTGCTGCCTTTTCCCCTCCCCCATCTCCACACACTTTAAACCCAGTCATCAAACAAAAATGTACTTTTCCTCTAAGTAAAAGAGTGGGTAAAATTCCACTCCGATTGGTAACAATGTAAGACTATTTTTTTTTCTGAAATTTGTCTTCTTACCCTCAGCACCTTTCTCCTTTGCCAAGCCTCCCACCCACTCTTTGCTATTTTTTGAATACTGCTGGTCACATACCAGGCTTAGATCAGAACCAAGAGATGCATCCAACTAAATTTGGATCTTAACACATTTTTTCCATACTGACTGCCCAATAGGTTACAGGTTTACTTGCAGTGAAATCCCCACAACAACTCCTGTCAGAAAGAATTTTTTCCCCATATCCCAAATTAGCAAAAAGATATATACGTTCATGATTTTGCTCTGTGTGGAATTTTCTCACGTCTCCTGTAAGAGCTAGCAGAAATATTTTTAAATGCCATAATTACATATATGCACAGTTGTAAGAAACAATTCTAATGGAACATCAAGTAAATAATACCAATTTTCAAAATTCTATAACAATATATTTATACAAATTACATAATTCTGTACGTATTTACACACCATTACAGATTATCAAGTAAATAACACCAATTTTTTTCAGATTTTTCTCCAAGTGAATTTTAGTGCTCAAAAAAGGTGCCAGACTGACAGCACTAGAAAATGAAGACTTCTCTTTGTCCACAGCACAGGACCAGCAGTAGTGCAAGCTTCCCCACTTTGCCCCATCAATTATCTTCACACTTGATTTAGAAGGATCACGTGAGGAATGGAAGGGCATTTGAGTCTCCATGCCCATTTAGTCCCTGGCAAGGGTGCTAACTGGCACCCATGTAATAGTGGTTTTGTTATGTGAACCTTGCTCCATTAGAAAACAAACATTTTACATAAGTGACTAAACAAACTTTTGTTCACTACTTGACATGAGCTGAACCTGAGATGAAAGGCTCTGTGGCCCACTGCCAACCCCCGGACAGTCCAGTCTCACAATAATGCCTATGTTAAATTCCATATTTCTATATTTACATAAATTCAGTATTTACACACCATTATGGGTTACTTGAGTAAATTGGTTACATTTTATTGTATCGACTGCCATAAACGCATAACATTTTTTCTTGGTTTTTAATCCTTTCTTTAAAAAAATACAAAAAATAAATTAAATAAAAACATGTTAAGTGATATAAATGGTCTGACTATGACTAAAAACCCAAGGAAACTCAATGTTAAGACTCAGACTGTGGTCTCAACTCATGGCATTTTTAACTTTTGTCATGAATGTCTTATGTTTGTGGATTTAGTGTACATTCAGTTATAATCCACCTTTTTGCAGTTCAATTAAGTTAACCTCTAATGTTGAATGATGAACCTGGTATGTCCTGGAAACTCATTCCTCCGTTTTGACCAGATAGGTTTTTAATACCTTCTGCTCAAATGATTCAGTGTTCTGTCAACCTGCATCCAGACTCCCTGCCTGTTTCAACAACAGTGAAGAGGGTTAAAAATAAACAAATGAATGATCTTATAGGCTGTTATAAAATGCTGTAAATTCTTAAACGAGAACATAGTCCCTACACAAATAAACAAACAGGCAATGCCTAACTATATCTTAAATCAACTACATTAATTTAGATAACTTTAGCATTCAAAAACAATTATTATAAAATGCCACATTTTTATTTGATTTAGTTTACTAGTGGTGTGAGTCAAGACACAGTCTCTGCTACCTATTATATCTGGGAGCACAGAAAAGTCATGTGTCAATGACATTAAGCCATATGCTGTTCCATAATAGATTTAAGTTTCAAATTACATAGTTTTATACCACATAGACAATTATGCATCAGAGCAAAAAAAAGATTAATAATCAAAAGTGGGTTAGAAATGGTAAGTATGGCTACCGCAAAATATGTCTATGATCACAGTCAGTCTCTGTATGCAGTCGGCTAGGAATATTAAGGCCAGATCTCTCTCCCAGTGAATTCAGTGGCAAAGTGAAGTAAGGTCAAAACTTAAGTAATACAAAAATTATAAATTCCATTTTGTTAAATATGCTAACAATTTTGCTCCTTTTTCCTCAGAGTATTGTAAAAAATAGTCTCGTTCCTAACAACAAGTTCCAAAATTATTACCAGTAACAATATATGTTTATGTGCTTAACATAAAATGATACAAAATCCATATAAAGTATATTACATATTGTAATCTCATTTATAGTTTATGAATATTTGAAGGTAACTTCAGGGAAAAAAAACCAAGTATAATACTTTCCCCCTCATTGTCATTACTGATAGAGATTTATTAGTTTCATTTTGCAAGTTTGACTTTAAGAAGGGTGCTAATATTATGACAGTTCACACTGAAAGCAACTTTCCATAAAAGATGTTACAATGACCCCTATGGAACTTGTATAATTTCATAGCAGATAGTCAAGTGCACAAATAAACATGTTTACAAGAGAGATCCTGTTACCTGGTTCTTGCCCCCTTAAACCATTCTGTGCTATCTGTGATAATCTTAATTAGTACAACCGTTTATATTAGTTATGTTGTTTCTGGTGTTCTGCTTAAAAAAAGCATATTTATCATATTTAGCTTTGGTATAATCTGCAATAGGTTTTAACAAGTAGAGTATATACCAACCCCTATATTTTCCACAACTGAGAAGTTTACAATGATGGAATAAGTCACTTTATCAGAGAGGAAATATTACAAACACAGAATAAAAGTTGAAGACCCAGTTTTATCTTTAATCCTCTTGGGGTAAGCTATGAAACAAGCAGTCAGAAGAGTGAATACTCAGTGTCATGAGTGGTGTGCATACTTTTACAATAATATGGGCACAGAATAGATTGTCGCCTTTAGTACATTAGGGTCACTAGAATTGTTTTTGTATCCATGCACCTTTTATATTTACTTGCATGAATTTACCACAGGTTCATAGTGGCCTTTGCCATTTTAATGCTTACAGAGCCTAAAGCTTCCAAAATGCCTATCTGGCCTGTACATATTTCATTAAAAATAAACTCTCTATAATAAATAAATATATAAAATAAATAAAATGTTGCCTTTGGAATTTCTATAAATAAATTTAACTTTTTATTTTTTCACTAAGAGGTCTTTGCTTTAAACTCAAGGGGACGATACCCCGAGAGCAGTTAACTGAAAAGTCTCTTGTTTAAGTAAGACTGCACCCTCCATGCCTTTGTAAATGCAGCGTACACTTGAGCAGGCCACCAGCCAAAAATCCTGATGAATCAAAGTATGGCAGCTATGCTGATATATGATGAAGTACAACTGATCAAAAATTTAAAAGCGTATCTATTTCCCAGCATGCATCAGTTCTTTTTCCTCTTTGCTTTTGCTTCTTTCTTTCTCTTTCATTCTCTCTCACTCTCTCTCACACACACTCTCTTCTCTCTCTCATAATAAATCAAGCGAGTGGGCATAGGCTCTCCTCCAGGAGGAGAAACCTTTAAGTGCAGAACAAAATCAGCATGTTCCATCCAAGCCTCCATCATACATTATGCATGCGACAAAGTTTGGCAACAGTGGAGCTGATGTGATGGCACAGCTAATCAATAAGAACCCACCGCATTAAACCTTTATAGTGGTTACTTTTTAAGGGCTCAAGTGAAGGAATTGTCTTTGTCAACTTTGGCTTAAAATATCCTTATATAGTTCAGGTACTTTCTCAGGGTCCACGGGTCTAGGTAAAAAATGTGTAAATTTTTGATGCCGTTTAGTCCTAGTCCCTTCTCTTGGAGTCCCATCTTTATTTAATGCAACATAATATCGTCTTCCAGTGTCCACATGTTTATATAGATTTGATGAATATGTATTATACCAGTTTTCTTCAAACTGCTCTCTGAATACGCACTCCTGGGTTAATTTTTCCTGAGAAGACAAAAGAAAAAGCAATAAGAAACCAGTATTAAAAATAACTTTCTATCCATTTAATGCATGTATTACCATATTTAAAGGAAACATTACAAGATTATCTTTACTTATCAATACCAGTGACTCATTGCAAGTATAGTGAAATGTGCTAGATAAAAATTCCTAATGTTAACTATAGCAAAGATTCAACAGAGCTCTGTTATTTCTATGTGTTGCCTAAAACAATCACAACATAGACAACGGTGTGTGAAAGCTAAAAAGCTCTTTCAATAACCTGTTTTAAAAAACAATAAAAATAGCAATGCTTTAATTACCACTCATTCTAGAGAGAAAAGCAGCTCACAGCCAGGTGATGTTAATGGACTTTTCATCTTAAAAATCTTTTTTTTTTCTGCAAAGGATTTGAATTGTGAGATACAGCAAAAGGAAAACAGAATTCTTTTGTGGGTTTCAAATATAATTTAATGCCTTAAAATCCAAGTGAGTTTGTTCCAAAGAGTAATCGAAATATTGAATTGAAAGAAATACTATTTGAATATCTGTTACTTGGCTTATTAAAACAGAATTTAGGGTCTGACCAATTTGCTAAGCGATAATTCTTCACAGAGATATATAGGACACCTAGGTTTGTCTTTTGTTCCCTTTGCACCTGATCCTCCAGTCCTCAGCCTAGGCATAACTCACATGGGCAACAAAGCAAAGACTTCAGGATCTTGTCCTTCAATGGCTAAAGTAAGAAGAGCTGTAGAGCCAATGAATTCAAAATTGAGGGCCACTGCTCAACACACATTGGGGAACAGAGTTATCAAGCCCCTGAGAGAGCCTCATATCAGAACACAAGACCTATAGAGTGAGGGAAAGAACTTAAGAGAAAGTGAAGAAGAGCCTCTAATCTTTATAATATGCAAAGAACTCTGAGCCTCCAAGAAGAAAAAAGAATTTAGAGCCACTTTTTGCCCTAGATTCATATGCACAGTTGTCAGTTAAACGAATAGAAGCGACATCTATCTATCAGCCAAATTCTGTTTTCAGCTGTAACGCCAGTGGAATCACTCAAATTATTCTGGATTTATACCATGTAAAACTGAGGCCTGGTCTACACTAAGGGGGGGGGTCGAACTAGGGTACGCAAGTTCAGCTACGCGAATAGCGTAGCTGAACTCGAAGTACCCTAGTTCGACTGACTTACCCGTCCAGACGCGGCGGGGTCGAACTCCGCGGCTCCAAGGTCGACTCCGCCACCGCCGTTCGTGGTGGTGGAGTTCCGGAGTCGACCGGAGCGCGCGGGGAGTTCGAACTATCGCGTCTTGATTAGACGCAATAGTTCGAACTCCGAGAAGTCGAACTCACCGCGTCGACCCGGACAGTGAGTATAGACCTACCCTAAGACTAGAATTAGGTCCTAGGGGACAGATCCTCAGCTGTTGTAAATCAGCATAGTTCCATTGACTTCAACTCAAGCTCTGGCCTTAATTATTATAGAACTCCAATCACTGTAATATTTTGCACAAATGATGATAATGCTTTGTATGTTACATGCATTTATTACCGTAAATCAGAAGATCTCCAAGCACTTTGCAGACATTAACAAATTAAGCCTTAAAAAACACACATTTTTACAGATGAGGAAACAAAAACAGAGTAACGTAAATGAAATGACTTGTCCAACATCACAAAGGAAATCTGTGACAAAGACAGGAATAGAATCCTGACTCCCAGCCCTGGTCTTTAAGCACATGACCATCCTCTCCCGCGTGTGTGCATCCTAGATCACAATTTGTAGGCAACTTTTTAAGATGGTTGTATTTATCTTTTTTAAGTATCAGAGGGGTAGCCGTGTTAGTCTGGATCTGTAAAAGCAGCAAAGAATCCTGTGGCACCTTATAGACTAACAGACATATTGGAGCATGAGCTTTCGTGGGTGAATACCCACTTCGTTGGATGCATGTATAAGGTGCCACAGGACTCTTTGCTGCTTTATCTTTTTTGGCGCTTTTGATGGCAATTTAGTGAAATATTTTATACATAGCAACACTGCTCAGGTTTTTGTTTCTGTTTAGAAAATGAAGAAAAAAATATTTATTTTCAATAAATCCTCAAGCATCAGTGGGACCAATTTGCAACCTGCTACTTGTGTAAGATTTAATCACACAAGCTGCTCCATTGACTTTGAGAGCTGGGATTGCACCAATAACACATTTTTACTGAATTTTTTAAAAAGTTGAGAATTAAATGTGTTCTAGTAGCCTCCCACAACATATATAGAATATTACACATGCATCTTTAAGATCAAGATCTTTCTTATACTAACTAAATAAACTTTAAATACTGATCTTGTCTTAACATTTCTTTTACTTTGGGTGATTTTTAAAATTACTTTGTATTTTTTAACAGCAAAAGCAGATGCTGATTGGTGTTGTATGCTGTGCCTTTAGCTCCACGGGGGACATGAAACTAATTCAAATTAAGTTTTCTGCTCTCTGCAGGGAATTAGATCACATGACATGCACTGCAGAATCAGTCCTTGTTAAAAATAGAGATCTTGATAAAATGGTATTCTGTCCTTTCTTGAATCCATTAATTATTTATTCACTTCATCTACATTTCATACATACTGAGAAATGGTCTTTTAGTACTATCAAATGTATATTTTTATAAGTATTTTCCCATACCCAGGTATACAGTTTAAAATACTCTATCCCTTCATATGGAAGGATTAATCAATTATGACAACACTACAGTATACTTAATCATCAGACCTTGATTGAGTTTATTTATTATACTGCATTCTGTATTCGTTCCACATATTTTTCACCTTACAGTTTCAATTTCTATGTTATGAAGAGTTCCCAATTTTCCTATATTTTCCTTCTGGAACATAGCTAGGCCTTTTTTGTACCATATCAAAATAATTCATTTAGGAAAAATTGGTATGAGATCCATATAGTACACAGTGTAATATTTTTCTTCCCAGGATATGGGTGATTGTTTATATATGTATAAATTATCATATTTTTATGTAAAATGTGTATTTAAAATATCATGAACTGATACGGTATGGCAGTCTCGGACAGTTGGGAATTTGGGGTTTGGTCTACAGATCATTGCAGTAAATAGACTGCCATTGACTTTGATGGACTTTGGACAAGGTGCTCTGTTAGCTAGTGATGTAACACTAATCCATGACCAAATGCAGATTGCATCTGATTTTCCCCTCCCTATCCTCTCCCCACATGGCTGCCACAACAATAGATGCCATATAAGTTCTTAGATAGTTAGAAATTGCTATAAATCAATATTGCAAAAAGCTGTAGCAGTTTACACCCATATTATGAGTGCCCGTGCATCTTATTCAAGACAGAAGCACACATAATTTAGGTGGAGGAGAATACATAGGAGCAGAGAATGATGCATGCATGCAGTAGTTTTGAGCAATAACATACGTGAACCCATCTGGAATACCCTTTTGTCCTTCCAGCTCACTATGTGAACCATTCACAAAAAGCCAACCCTGAGGTTTTGGGAGGGAATATTATTGGTAAGTGTTTCCCCCTTTGGCTGTGATTTTCTGGAAGTACATTGTGCATAGCCTGAAAGCAGAAGTTGGCCTTAGAATACTCCATTGCTTCTCTGTGGTGTGATCTGTAACTTATTTAATTTTTTTTTTGTAATTACTCATCTGCGCATACTTTACAGTACAATGTATTATTTAATCTTACTAGATGAATTCTGCTAGAGACCGACAGATACACCAAGCATATCTAAGTGGGATAGCAGTGGAAACTCTAACTTTTACTCCTGTGAGTGAAAAGGCTGTTTGCCTTCACCAAACTGTTCAATTTGGGGGCCAAATCTTGACGTTTGGCCTCAAGTAAGGCTCTGCTCAAGATTTGACCTCAGAACTAAAGAAATCAGATGTTGCACAACACACCATGTTTCCAACTAAGACAGTTTATAGAGTATTCCACTATAAAGTGATCGATTCTCGTTTTACTGTATTTCCATGTTTTACCTCTTTTAGCTTATTTAACTGTAGCTGTTAATATAATATGTATCTTTGAACTATTCAATTATATCACAGGGCCCAAGTGATGAATATGGATTTAATTCAGAAGTCTGCTAACCTGGTGCTTTGGAAGAAAATCTGGTGAACATTAGCTACTATGGAAACCTCTTTCTCTTTTTATATATTATCCACTACTTAGCAGGGAGAAAACAGTAATTACAACATCAAAACTTTCAGCCAGCCCCATTAAAAGTAAGACTATGAATTAATAAAGTGTAGGACTATCGAACACAACAATGGATGCCTGACTAGATGATTTTTACAATATATTCTTGTGGAGCAGCTAATGTAAAATGTAGAATAATAAAATAAGAAAATGTTTAATCCATATAGATATTACTCTCAAAATGACTTCATTCTAAGGCTAATTACTTTTATTGGACAAATATTTTGTATTATATATTTGTGTTGCTTAGTAAATGAAAACAAAGTATAGTATCCTGTGCAAAAATATTCAGTATATTTTTTGCCCTTTTAAGGCCTGTTAATTGGGGCTACATTTAAAGCTGTATAATTGATTTTGAAATCTGACCATTTACCCCATCCTTACTAAAATGACAATAAAACATGCCATCTATCCTGCTTGTCGTACACTCTTATTTCTGTGCAACACATCATTTTGTCCTTCTTCACATGGACTACTACATTATTTAAATCAAAGAAGACACTTTACACGTAAATGCTTAATCCAAAAGTCCCAGCACATTATAAAAATAAGTAAATTTGATTTGGTCAAAGCTCTTTCTATATCTACTCTACATCACAACCATGAGAGTTAACCCTCTCTTAAGAAGAGTTATGTTTTCAGATATAGTCTCCCCTAAATATATGCTTGCAATGGTTTGAGCATTGGCCTGCTAAACCCAGGGTTGTGAGTTCAATCCTTGAGGGGGCCATTTAGGGATCTGGGGCAAAAATCTGTCTGGGACAGTACTTGGTCCTGCTGTGAAAGCAGGGGACTGGACTCTCTGATCTTTCAAGGTCACTTCCAGTTCTATGAGATAGGTATATCACAGTAATGAAAGGTATGTGTTCCATGAGAGGAAAGCATAACTATACAAAATGTAATGAACAGACCCTTTTAATTTTTAAGCACTTTTCCTCACTTTTTTACTTGCAAATTAGAGCATTATATATAAAATTGGTCTCATACTCAGTCTGAATAGGCTATTAAACATAAACATATTACATTATTTACTCTAACTGAAGAGCTATCATAAATATTACAGCAGCCATACACAGGGCTACTTTCTTGTCTGATCTCACATATTTAGCAAGATTGGTCCCTGGTTGGATGGAAGACCTCTAGGGAAACCACAGCTACTGTTGGAAGAGGTACTGGTGACTGAGGAGTGTCACTTTTCTTTCTGAGTTTGTGAACGGAGCTGGATAGGCACTTTAGTTAAATATATTATTTCCTGCACATTGCCATTTTTCTCCGACAAATATGTTCAAGCAATATTTTTGGCAATATTCAGCCAGAATGCTATCATTCCTAATACTATTTATTAAATCATTTGACAAATGATGACAAAAACATTATTTTTTTTTAAAAAACTTTTATTGCCGCTGAAAGAAAGCCCAGCATTATACAGCTGAAGGAGATGACTACCAAATAATGCATCAAACTGAAATTCAGTCCAGTTATGATCATTAAATATTCCATGACACTTTTCACAAAAGCAGAGATGTTAGGCCAAGTGTCTTGGCTGAATCCCAATTGGGTAATTACATTTTACCTATCTCAAGTCACTTTGTACTTTCAATTGGCTACGGTTTAATCTTAGCTTCCTGTTCTAAAGGGTTGTGTACACGTGTGAAGGTTTTATTATGCATACACCTTCACTTACTATATTCTGCGTTTGTTTATCTTCAATCATCTGGAAGCATTTTTCAAGTATTATTGTATCCAACATCTTCTATCCAAAATTATCCTAAAATTACCAACATAGCTGGTAAAACATGGTCTGCTTGTTGGCGGTATGAGCAGAAGAGCCAATGACTGACTGGACATAGAAACTATGGTCTCTCTAGCTCAGAGATGAGACATACTGGCAGGGCAGTGAAACTTGCTGTTCTTTATATAAGGAGAAGATTTCAGCATTGATGGTTAAATCCTGGGAGTTTTGCCATTAACTTCACTAGAGCCAGAATATCTATCGGGGTGCTGAAACAATTTTCATAGTGGGGATGCTCAGAGCCATTGAACCAAACTGTAAATCCTGTGTATAATAGAAACCACTTCAAGCAGCAGCACCCCTAGTTCCAGGACCTATAATATCTATCAAATCAATAAATCACTCTCTCTCTCTCTCTCACACACACACACACACAACTTCACAAGACAATCTTTCATTTTACTGACACTCACTCTATTTGGATTGCAACTTTCCTAAGGCATTAGGGAAGTTTTTAATATGTACTTTCACTGGATACGTAATCATTTATTTAAACATTTAAAATAACTCCAGTGCGGATGGATTTACTTCTGCCAGCAGTGACTGTGCACTGAGTACATCTGTTTACTTGTTCTAATGTATATATAGGAACACTTAAATTATAGTCAGTTGAATGAAGTAGATAACTGCATTTACTTCAATGTTTGGATACTGAGATACTTGCAAATTCATCCACAGTGAGATGATAATGCTGAGGGCCTCCACAGGCTTCCATTGAAAGCAACTGCAGAACTCTCAGGGGAGAGCCTCAGCTGTATAAATTGTCATAGATCTATTGACTTCAAAAGTTGAAGATCTGCTCGAAATTTACTTAGGCAGGATTGGGACTTGTGTTGATTTCTTTACCAGTCTTGCCCAACAAAGTCAGTTTGTAAGGAAAACAATCAAAGGGCCAATTCTTGAGTGTTTTCCCATTGTCTTCAGTGCCAACAGGATTGAGATTATTCTGTGCCATACACTATTTACACCACTGATTTCTTTATTTTAGGGTTGCCTTCCATACTCAAGAGTACAGCTGCCAACATGATCAGTGCATCTGATTCAGAACACTTGGCTGAATGAGTCTCAGGGAGCCCTTCCAAGAATCTGAAAACAAGGTTTACGTGTTTTATATTATGCAAACTGACATCAGACCCAGCACAATTTCTACTGAAAGCAGTAGAAAAATTCTCATTAACTTAAGTGGGAGTTGGATCAGGCTTATAATGATAACAGGAAAAAAATTAAAACACTAAGTGAATCATTTCAGACACATTCAGATTATTGAAGAGTGTAACTTGACCCAGGCCTTCCTCGCTCCCCACATTCTATGGGGTCAAAAGATATCAAATATGTAAAATCAGGTATACTGCCCTGCAATCATACAATATAGTCAGAAGACTATACTATATACTATGTTGTAAGACACAGTAATATGAAATAACTTTTTAAATATATACAGACATATTACCGTATATACTCATTCATAAGCCAAATTTTATTAAAGTAAAAAAGGGAAGCGCCAGAGACGGGGGTCGGCTTATGAACAGGTATAGAGAAGTAGAGGTGGGACACAGCCCCTCCCCACAACAGAGGGAGCAAGGAGAGGCAGCACAGCCAGCAGAGCCAGAAGGGAAGAGGCAGGGCCAGAGTCTCTTCACTTCTGGCCACGCTGCTCTCCCCCCAGCCTCCAAAGCAGCTGCAGCTCCAGGGCTGGCAGGCTGCAGCCGTGCCACTTGGCCTCACCCCCAAGAGCAGGATGCGGCCACGCCGCCCGAGTGCTGGAGCGTGCTGCAGCCGTGCCGCCTGGCCCAGCCCGCTGGAATATGCTGCAGCCGCGCCGCCCGGTCTGGCCCGCTGGAGCAGGCTGCAGCCGCACTGCCGAGCCTGACGGAGCAGCTCCAGTCAGGTCAGAGACATCCTCCCCTGGCCCTCCCCAGATAAGGTGGGAAGGGATGGAATGGGGAGAGTGTAGGGTACCCGGGCTAGGGGTGGGGTCATGTGGGGGGTGGTCACAGGGGTTACTCCCCTGACTCCCAGCTTCTCCCCCACAAAAAATTTCCCCATCAGTTGCTGTCCCAGCCCGTCAGGGTAAGCAGCTGGCGCGCCAGGACACTTTGTTTATTTAGGTTTACCTGTGGACGCTCGAGGTAAACAAACCATCTCGGACACCAGTGGCTTACCCTGATGGCCCGGGAGCCAAATTTTGCTGACCCCTGAATTGTAGGGTTAGCTTATGAACGGGTTATAAAAATTTTCCATTTTTACTTAGCCATCTTGGAAGGGTCGGCTTATAAACAAACCGGCTTATGATCAAGTATATACAGTAATTTAACCAAAATTGTTTAAATGCAATGAATATATATAAAATATAGCCAGGCTGTTCAATCGGTATCATTAGATAAAGTTGTCCTTTATAGGTACAAATCAATGTTTAAGAGAGTCATATGATCCATAACATTTTGCCCCAATGCCCAAAATAAAAATATTTTTATAATAGTACATAAGTAGTAGTAGGAATTTATAGAATTTAGAATATTTAATTTTAGATTCTTTCAGTAAAATAGTTTGTTCAAGCTCTGGTAAATTAGATTTCTAGGCCCCAATCCTTCTACAGGCTCTTTGGCAGCTTACCCGCACATTATACAGGATTGGGATCTTATAACACTATAGTTCTAGAATCAAAACTGTGGATGCAATTCAAACTCCTGTGTTGGACAAGTTTTTACGTCTATTAAAAAAAAACCATACTATTAATTTTGAACAGATCTAGTCATGCAAAGCCTCCACTGGAGTCTGGGAAGATCTTTCTGAGTTTGCTGGGTACTGCGTACCCGATGCCATATCTAATGTTAGCCTCCACAGAATCTACTTGAGGCCATTAAATGTAACCCTTTCATTGGTCAGCTAAGTAGAAATAAATTGATATTAAGGCCATTGTGTCACACTTGCTCCCTAACCCACCGCCCCAAACCACCATCACCACTTTTACCTGGCAGGATTCATTATCTTCTTACATTTTAGCTATTTAAAGATTATGGGTCTGGGTTTGTCAGCATCCTACTTTTTTGGTCTTACACTTTGGGGACTTAAAGACCTAATTTAAATATTTCAGGTAGCAACTACTGAAGAAAACTAATCATATTTTTCCCTTTAAGACAGTCAGTGATCCTTTTTCAGAGTAGCAGCCGTGTTAGTCTGTATCCGCAAGTGATCCTTAACATTCAAAGGCTGTTTCTTCTAGTTTTGTTTTCCAGATTATGCACTTTTCACATTTGTCCATTCTGAGTTTCAATGAGATAATTTTGCCCTAAGATCATTTGTTTCAATATTGTTTGTCATTAATTTTCTAAATAGGACATATGAGATTTAACATCAGCGTTCTCTCAGAAAGGCCAGGAATATCTTCTGTGCTGTTGTGATTTAAGTTAGGCTCTCAGAGGTGCAACTGTTTCAGTCATCAATGACGGCTTAGGGTACATCTAAACTACCCGCCGGATCGGCAGGTAGTGTTTGATGTATCAGGGATCGATTTAGGGTTAGGGCCTGGACACAATAAATCGATCCGCTAATCGATGCCTGTACTCCACCTCAGCAGGAGGAGTAAGTGGAGTCGATCGGGGAGCCGCGCCAGTCAACTTGCCGCCGTGAGGACGGCCAGATAAGTCGAACTAAAATACTTCGACTTCAGCTACACAAATAGCGTAGCTGAAGTTGCTTATCTTAGTTCGAATCCCCCTGCTAGTGTAGCCCAGGCCTTAGACAAGTCAGCTGCCTTGGGTGTTTTGTTAATTACCCTCTCGCCCACCCCCCAACCCTGAAAAAACAGTGGAATCCATCTTTAATTATTCAAAATTTATCCAGGCAATTAATTGCAGCTTTGATGACAGAAACTTTCTCTAGTAAACTTTTTATAAGACCTACTGTACAGTTTAGCATAATTAACATTCCTTGCTTCAGAAAAGTTTGGGATTTGAATAACTGGGGAGCAGCAAATCAGGAACGCGGTATGCTTTAAAAAGATACACAGGGAAGCTCGCACACTTGCCAATTTCTTTTGGCCCCCAAATTTCATGAGCATCCAAAATTTGAAAACATTTTTTAAACAACAAAGTGGGGGAGGGGAAAGGTCAGTAAATCAAGGATTAAGGAATGTCCTGCTTTGGCATATTTTAGTTTATGATATGTCTGTCATTTAACTAAAAGAAATAATGCTACTTCTTCTTTCATATGGCTTGGGTAGGTAGCAATGATTACAAATCTAAATCTAGGTTTGATAGTCAGCATGTTGCTGCAGCAGTGGGCTGGGGCCTCTGGTGAAAGAATGAAGGGGACACTCAGATATGATGTGCTCCATTGTTTCTGCCTGGTGACAACAGTTGCATAAAGGTGCTTGCCTCATTTTCTATTTAAAGGGGGTTTGTCCACATCTCCAATGAGATGTCCTGCTGCAATTCAATCTGCACCAGTCTTTCCAACTTAAGTCAAAACCCAATGGTTCCTCAGCAGGGTCAACAACGAGCTATTTGTTTTGAGCTGTTGAAATGTTCCTTGTGGCTCTCCATTGAACCTCAGCATCAAAGTTGAGTGTAAGGGTATCGATGCAGTTCTACAGAGGGTTGCAGGATTTTAATCTTGTCTTTGGTGGGTTCTGCAAGTCATTGTGCAATGGGATCCTCGTGTTTGCATTGACATGGTTGAGAAAGCCAGATTTTTGGGCAGCTTGTGATAGGACCAGGAGCCAGTCTACTGGGATCGATTTGAGCATCCCTGACACTATACATATGACATTATTCATTCAATAACACTACTACATGACTGGTACGTTGCATTGTAAGAAGTTGATCATAGAATCAGAGATAACAGAATCTGAGAGAATCACTTAGGTCATTCAATCTTATCCCTTTCAGTTTCATAAGACTATGCTGAGGCCTAGTCAATATTTCAAATGAAGCCCTATAAAGAAAATCTAGGTGCTGTAGGTAGTAATGCTGGTGATTCATTAGCGCTTCCCTTTAAATCAATAGTGAACCAATGTCCCTGCACAGTGCCAGGGATTATAACTGAATTTTAGACAACACAACCAGGGCCAATTTCCAGTTTTACTAAAAAGTTAATCTGCCCAGATGAACAGAGAGTATACCCACATTCTCAAAACTAGGTATACAAGTTCATATGCTGATTTCAGATGGCATGGTATCCCCACACCCCAAAAATCCCCCTTTCTTTTCCATATAGATTCCTCCGTACCTTTTCTACCATCTCGGTTACTGGCTGAAACATCCTTCAACCTGCATCCACTCCCACCCCATATATCCTGGAGGAACAGCACTGGGCTAATAACACTATTCAAGTTTTAACAGGGCTGCCCCATACAAATCCTAAAAGGGTCATCTGGGAAGCTGAGGGCAGACTAGAAACCTTAGGCAGGTTTTCCCTACCTACGGCTACTGAGGATCAGCGGGCATCTTTCAGGCCTGGAGGCTCAACAAAGATGGAACCAGCAGCGGGGCAGGCTGTTTCCTGCCCCACCACAGAGGGAGAGAGAAAGGCTCAAGCTTCTCTTCCCTTGCCCTCCAACAAAGACCCTTTTAGAACTGGGGGTCAGAAGAAAAGTGGCCACATCCAAGGCTGCCCGGAGGGGGGGGGGGTAAGTGAGGCAATTTTCCCCAGGCCCCGCAGGGGGCCCCATGAGAGTTTTTTGGGGCCCCTGGAGCAGGGTCCTTCACTCGCTCCGGGGGCCCCAGAAAACTCTTGCGGGGCCCGGGCCCCCGGAGCATCTTCTGCGGCAATTCGGCGGCGGGGGCCCCCTGAATCCTCTGGGCAGCCCTAGCCACATCAACTCTTGCAGAAAAAGAGATGAGATAATGAGCACCTTTGGTTACACCAGAGTGTGGCAGAAGGCAGTAATGAAAGCCAACGGGTCACTGCCTCGAAAAACACAAAAGAAAAGAGGGGATTCCTGCAGGAGGGGAACAAAATTGTAAATTTCAGATGAAACCTGTGAATTTCATCCACTTTCGTGTGAACCTTCAAGCAAACTTGTCCAAATGAAACCTATCAGCAAAAGTTCATAACCAGAGATGCAAAAGTTTTTGATGAAAACAGGGTCAAATTTGTCATGATTAATATGAATATAGGTACTTTTTTCCAAACCAGTTCTATTCCTATCACCCTCAAGTTAAAGACACCACCTTCCACGTGATTAGCCCAAGCCTGGCATTGCCTTGTGAGTCCCGAGCATCTATTGCCATTAAAGATTACATGGCACTTTTTAGAAGCATATGGGTGTTAACCCGAGTGTAATGGCCAAATTCCAACTTGGATAATTACCTCTGTCTATTTAAAACAACCCCTTTTCCCCAGGCAGGGAAGCGTCTCTTAAATTTGCCTTCTGAAAGTGCTTTTAAATCAGCAGGCCTTCCAGACCAGTAAGCCTAACTTCAATAAGAGGCAAATTGGTTGAAACTATAGTAAAGAACAGTCTTATCAGACACATAGATGAACACGATTAGTTAAAGGAAGAGTCAACATAGCTTTTGTAAGGGGAAATCATGCCTCAACAATCCATTAGAATTCTTTCCGGGGGTCAACAGACATCTGGAAAAGGGTGATCCAGTGGATATAGTGTACTTGGACTTTCAGAAAGCTTTTAATGAGGTCCCTCAACAAAGGCTCTTAAGCAAAGTAAGCAGTCATGGGATAAGTGGAAAGGTGCTCTGATGGATCAGTAGCTGGTTAAAAGGTGGAAAACTAAGGGTAGGAATAAATGGTCAGTTTTCAGAATGGAGAGAGGTAAATAATGGTATCCCCCAGGGATCTCTATTGGGACCAGTCCAGTTCAACATATTCATACATGATCTGGAAAAAGGGGTAAAAAAGATGGCAAAGTGTGCAGATGATACAAAATTACTCAAGAGAGTTAAGTCCAAAGCTGACTGCAAAGAGTTGCAAAGGGTACGTCCATACTACCCACCGGATCGGTGGGTAGCAATCGATTTCTCGGAGTTCGATATATCGCGTCTCATCTAGACGCGATATATCGAACTCCGAACGCGCTCCCGTCGACTCCGGAACTCCACCACCGCGAACGGCGGTGGCAGAGTCGACGGGGGAGCCGCGGACTTCGATCCCGCGCCGTGAGGACGGGTAAGTAGTTCGAACTAAGGTAGTTCGACTTTATCTACGCTATTCGCGTAGCTGAAGTTGCATACCTTAGTTCAACCCCCGCCCCAGTGTAGACCAGGCCAAAGGGATGTCTCAAAACTGAGAGACTGGGCATCAAAAATGGCAGATGAAATTCAATGTTGATAAATGAAAAGTAATGCACATTGGAACTACATACAAATGATGATACAAATACATACAAAATTATGAGGTCTAAATTAACTGTTTCCACTCAATACTGTGTGCAGTTCTGGTCTCTCATGTTTAAGAAGGATGAATTCAAACTGGAGCAGGTTCAGAGAAGGGCTACTAGGATGATCCGAGGAATGGAAAACCTGTCATATGAAAGGAGATTCAAAGAGCTTGGCTTGTTTAGCCTAACCAAAAGAAGGCTGAGGGGAGATATGATTGTTCTCTATAAATATATCAGAGGAATAAATACCAGGGAGGGAGAGGAATTATTTAAACTCAGTACCAATGTGGACACAAGAACAAATGGATATAAACTGGCGATCAGGAAGTTTAGACTTGAAATTAGACGAAGGTTTCTAACCATCAGAGGAGTGAAGTTCTGGAACAGCTTCCAAGGGGAGTAGTGGGGGCAAAAGACATATCTGGTTTCAAAACTAAGCTTGATAAGTTTATGGAGGGGATGGTATAATGGGATAGCCTAATTTTGGCAATTAATTCATCTTTGACTACTAGTAGTAAATATGCTCAATGGCTTGTGATAGGATGTTAGATGGGGTGGGATCTGAGTTACTATAGAGAATTCTTTCCTGTGTGTCTGGCTGGTGAGTCTTGCCCACATGCTCAGGGTTTAGCTGATCACCATATTTGGGGTCGGGAAGGAATTTTCCTCCAGGGCAGATTGGCAGAAGCCCTGGGGGTTTTTTTGCCTTCCTCTGTAGCGTGGGGCATGGGTCACTTGCTGGAAGATTCTCTGCACCTTGAAATCTTTAAACCATGATTTGAGGACTTTAATGGCTCAGACACAGGTTTGATACACGAGTGTGTGGGTGAGATTCTGTGGCCTGCATTGTGCAGGAGGTCAGACTAGATGATCATAATGGGCCCTTCTGACCTTAAATTCTATGATTCTAACAAAGGAATCTTGGAGTTACTGTGGATCATAGATCTCTGAAAACATCTGCTCAAAGTGCAGTGGCAGTCAAAAAAAGTTAACAGAATGTTTGGAACCATTAGGAAAGGGATAGATAATAAGACAGAAAAGATTATAATGCCACTAGATAAATCGATGGTGTGCCCACACCATGAATACTGCATGTAATTCTGGTCACCCCATCATTAAAAAAAAAAAGATATATTAGAATTGGAAACAATACAGAGAAGGGCAACAAAAATGATTAGGGGTATGGAACAGATTCCATATGAGGAGAGATTAAAAAGACTTGGAAATTAAAAAGACTTGTTCATCTTGGAAAAGAGACAACTAAGGGGGAATATGATAGAGGTCTATAAAATCATCACTGGTGTGGAGAAAGTGAATAAGGAAGTGTTATTTATCCCTCCACATAACACAAGAAGACAGGGGTCACCCAATGAAATTAATAGGCAGTAGGTTTAAAACAAACAAAAGGAAGTACTTCTTCACATAACACACAATCAACCTGTAGAACTAATTGCCTGGGGATGTTATGAAGGCCAAAACTACAACAGGGTTCAAACAAGAACTAGATAATTTCATGGCCTTTAGTTCCATCAATGGCTATTAGGGCTCCCTATGGGGCAGACACTCCTGTGTCCCCCAAAAAGAAAAGAGACCCTGATCTAGATGTAGGCTCACAGCTACCAGCTATGACAGACCTTTCGCTGGCCAGCAAAATCCTCCCCCTTTCACTCAGGTTGGGTTTGCTTCCAGATAGAGTCTTTGGGGCTTGTTCCCACCGCAGCAGTCACCAAGACCCCAACTTCCAGCTCCAGGATATATGTCTCTGTGCACCTCTTCCACTCCATTACAGCCAGTTCCTGCTTCTGGGTCTTAATTGCTTTGTCTCTTAAGTCCAGGCTGGTGGGCAGCCTTTTCTTTTTCCAGGGCAGCCTTTTTCTGGGCAAATTGTACATCAATTTCTATTTGTCTTCCCTTAAGACCATCACTCGATGAGCTGGGATACCACAGAGGATCCCCTCCTGCCAGAACAGGCACCCCTCCACTCCTGTCTTGCTAACTTAGACATTCCAGTCAGCTTCAGCACAGACACAGAGGTTGGGCCACACCTGTCTGCAGTTCACTGAAACTGAGATGCACTCAGCTCAGGGGCTTCTTAGTTAACAGAGACTTTCCCAGTGCCCAGTGTTCAGCCTTTCTGGACAATTTGCAACTTGTATAGTTCTAGCTTCTTCTGATCTTCAATCTTATTTATTTTGCTTCCTTTTCTGTCCCTACTTCCCTTACCCGAAATAAGCAAATAGAAAATAACAAACCAGTAACCACTTTGTCTGTTCTCCAGCCACCACACTTAAAACTCGCCTAAAATCACTACCAGTACCTCAAAGCAATCAGCTGTGCACAGAGCCTGCTCGACTACGCCACTGTGACAGGTTGGATCACAGAAACCCTCTTGGGAGCTGCCACCTGATGTGCTAAGATTACTTCTACCCCTGCCTTCCCTGCCAGCTAGGGACCCCAGCACCCTGTCTTGCTGAGGCAGACACTCCCGTCTGCTCCATCACAGACCCAGGGTCTGAATTACTTGTCCCAAAGCTGCAGGTTTACCTGAAAGCAGCTAACAGAACTGTTCCTGTCTTTAAACACTCAGATGCCTAACTCCCAATGGGGTCTAAACCCAAATAAATCAATTTTACTCATAAATTGTTCACCCTCTATAACACTGATAGAGAGATATGCACAGTTGTTTGCTCCCCCAGGTATTAATACAAACTCTGAGTTAACTGATAAGTAAAAAGTTATTTTATTAAATACAAAAAGTAGGATTTAAGTGGTTCCAAGTAGTAACAGACAGAACAAAGTAAGTCACCAAGCAAAATAAAATAAAATGCGCAAATCTATGTCTAATCAAACTGAATACAGATAATCTCACCCTCAGAGATGCTTCAGTAAGTTTTTCCTCAGACTGGACACCTTCCAGGCTGGGCACAATTCTTTCCCCTGGTACAGCTCTTGTTCCAGCTCAGGTGGTAGCTAGGGGATTCTTCATGATGGCTCCACACCCTTTGTTTTCTTCCACCCCTTTATATATCTTTTGAGTAAGACGGGAATCCTTTGTCCCTCTCTGGGTTCCCACCCCCCTCCTTCTCAATGTAAAGACACTAGGTTCAAGATGGATTCCAGTTCAGGTGACATGATCATATGTCACTGCAAGACTTCATTGCCCACTTGCCAGCACACATACAGGAAGACTTACACCCATCTGCAGACAATTGTCCTGGTTAATGAGAGTCATCAAGATTCCAAACCACCATTAATGGCCCACACTTTGCATAATTACAATAGGCCCTCAGAGTTATATTTCATATTTCTAGTTTCAGATACAGGAGTGGTACATTTATACAAATAGGATGATCACACTCAGATTATAAGCTTTGTAATGATACCTTACAAGAGACCTTTTGCATGAAGCATATTCCAGTTACATTATATTCACTCATTAGCGTATTTTTATAAAACCATATAGACTGCAACGTCACAGCTAGCTGGACCATTATGCTGTGCAGTGAGGTTGGTGCCTAAAGACTTCTCTGCTCCCCCTCCCATGAAAGACTGATCTCACAGTGGTGGTGAAATGAAGTGAGTCTAAGGTATTTGGGATTTTTCTGGATCAAAGATGCTAAGTGTTATTGCAAGGTGACATTATTTTCCAATAGCGTTTTTTCTGTCCTGTTCTTACATATCTGCAGTGATGCTTTGACTACTTACCTAGCCCAATTGCTCTTCAGATCTTTTTTCCCTAACATATAGCCTAAACTTTTTCTCACTTAGTTTCCTTGCTCCTTGTCCTACCATTTGAGAGACCAAATAATTCTCTTCTTTTATTTACATTGTAGTCTGAAAGGTATTTATGGAATGTGACATTATGCCCTCTTACCTACACCAAGTTATTTTTTTGTGGACTATGAAAATCTCTCTTCTCAAAATGTCTTATTTGCGAATCTTTGGATTTCTTGTATATGTCCTTGCAAATTTACAGGAACAAACCAGAAGTGCATATAATATCACAGATGAAGTCCTGACAAGATGCTGTAGCAAGGTCTCATTACCTTCCTAAGCAACACACCCACACTATAATATATCTCTTCAAACACACACAGTACTTTTGTCGGGAAAGGTCATGCTTAGTTTTCTATAGATTATTTCATGTAGGTCTTAATCAAATTAGCTATTTTCTAGACAAATAATTTACAGACTGAAACACAGATATTAATTTCCTCTTCCAGTAACAAAACTTAACTTATATCTATATTAAATCTCATCTTGTTGCATGTGCTCTATTGTGAAGAGGAATCATACTGAGTCTTCTTTGCATGCTGAAAAGGGGAGTCAACATGAGTGGAAGGGACAAAGTAGCTGCACAGAAGGAAAAGTTACTGCAAAGCAGCCTCCCAATTATGGCCACCAAGAACTACCTCTGGCCTCTCCATGGATGCAACACAAATACTGAGTTTTGCATGGCCAAGGCCAGAACATGGGGGTAGAGAGGAGGACTCTGAAAACAGCCACTCTACATAGCATGTTCCTTCCTGAGAGCAGCTTGTTACAAAGAAAAATAATTGTACAGGCATTTAAGATTTTAAATGTTATAATGATGATGGAGGAGCTCCTCCTTTTGAAGCTTACATATTGTGAAGAGGGGAGGATGAACAGCTATTGGGGATCTACCTAATAGGCAGTGCTTTAGGAAAGCCCGGGGGAGCATGGATGGGTCAAAATTTGCCAAAACTGACACTGTTGTTCCCAGCAATCTCCTGCCTTCTGTGAGAATTGTCAGTAGTCACATACCCTGGGTGTTCTACTCTGCCACCTATCCCCTCTCCAGTGGTGCTAAAGATATCTCAGGATAAGGCCTCAAATTCCATGCCTTTTAACACAAAAAAGGGAGGATATGTGCCTTAAGGCAGTTGATTTGGAAGTACTGGACACATGTCACACCTTTTATAATGTTCACCCAGAGATATTTCAATGTAAATACATATTCTTCCCACTCACTGCATCTACACTAGCAAAGTTAGCACCTGTTAACAGTAACAACCAGCAGAAATGCACCTGCTCTGATCCTATTACACTAATGTAGACTAGGCACTTCTGACACTGTCATAAAAACCTGCTTTGAGCCCTGTCTTCACAGTAGCTGGCAGTTGCTGAAATATGGGTACTAATTTTGCTAGTGTTGACAAGGCTTTTGAGTATCATAACACTGAGTAGCCATTACATCTTATGTTTCATTGAAAGTAATACAATTTGATTACCATCAATCTTTGGTATGCTGCATCTCTGTAGTATGAGGACAAGCAATCTCTTGTCATGCATTTAAAAATGGAACTCCCCAGCCTGGCAATCCTCCAATCTGAAGGGCTCCGTTTTTTAAAATATAACTTTGAAGAAATATTTAACAAGGAATATTTTCACTAGTTCAGTGTGACATTATAATACAAACACAGAATACAAACCTAACATGGCAAAGTTCTGTCACATTACTAAAATTAACTTCCCAAATCCATTTATTAAAGCCTCATCAGTAAAAAGGAGTCATTTTTAAATTATTTGCCTTTTGTTATCCTTAGATATTTGCTTTAAATAAAATCTGAAAAGTGTACCATAATTTAATTGGTTCATTGGACATATGTTTATCTGCTTGAAAAAATTCACCCCATGAACTGAAAATCAGTAATATTACTGTTGTTTCTCTGCATAATTCAGTCATATAACTGCTTCATAACTTAACTAGTTCTTTGGGCTATTGATCCAATAATTGCACAATAATTATTTCTTAAGATTGCCCATTTAATCACCTCTGTCCTTCTGGACTCTCCTCCCACACTCCTCAAGCCCCACTTCTCTCATCCTGCTCCATCTCTCATCCTGCTCCATCTCCATCCTTGACTCCTCTATATCCCTGCTCTCACAGAGCATGGTGTCAGAGGACAGAGGATGAAACCTGGCTCTCCCTTGGAAACTGCTCTGCTGGACCTCTCCCATGTGGAAGCTTCTCCTTTTCTACGCACTCCCTACCCCAAATCATCTCCAATGGAACATGTGTTGGGGGCACTGGGCTTCTCCTCTCCCGCTCTTTGTGCTCACAGCCCCTCCCTTGCTCCTTCAAACAACATTTCCTCCAACACTTCTCTTGCTCATCACCAGTATCTGCCTCTGAAGGAAGCCTAGTGACATGTTCTCTCCTTCGTCAGTCCTGCCACCCTCCTTCTCCAGTAGCACTACTTCTTCATTCTGGCTCTGACACTGGAAATCCCTAGACACCATTCTCCTCCCTCCTCAAACCCTTCCTGCCCCTCTCTCTCACAATCTTGCCAAGTTTTCAAACACAAGAACAACAAACTTCTTTTCCTCACTTTTAGGGCCCTGCATAATTTAGCCTCTTCCTACCTCTCCATTCTTGGAACTTCTGCTGCCCCTTCCAAGGACGATAACTTTTATCACTGGTTCTCCATACATCCCTTATGCCTGAAAAGAGCTCCCCCAATATATCCACAAAACCAGCCACCTTGTCCTAATTAAAATCCCTCCTTATGACCGACTTCTACTACGATGCCTACTGTAAATGGCCTATTAGCCATGATCATTTATAAACAAGGGACATTAAAACTTCCTGACTACTATCATTTAAAAAAAAAAACTTGAAAGTTGTAGTCTGTCTACATAATCACTCTTCCCTGCCACTATTACCCTTGTTCTCCCCACTTGTTTATTACATTGATTTGCTCTATCTTGTCTTAAATTAGATTGTAAAATATTTAAAGCAGTGGCTATGGGTTTGTACAATGCCTAGCACAATGGACCTCAGATCTCATTAGGGCATCTGGGAGCTACTGTGACACTAATAATAATTAATGCAATCAGATGAGAGCACGATTTTCGAAACTGATAAAGAACTTACCGAGCCATACAGTTCTCCTTTTTCATTCATTCCAAGGTACAGTCCACTGTCTACCCCTCGAATGCTGACCAGGCCCACTGCTATACTGATAAATTCCAGTATACCTGCAAAATACAGAACGAAAGAAATGTACAGGTTGTTTCCATTTGAAGATTATTTGCTTTTGATTGATCACTAATTGACAAGGAGATATTATCAAAATTGTTTTTCCACTTTAGGGCTGTCTCTCCAACAAGTAGAAAAACTACTGAATGTTATTTTAAAATACACAATATGTGAAACAGTTAACTCTCCTAAGCCTCTATTAGAATGATGCATTGCAGATAGCATAAGGGTGTCAAGCCAAGAGATTATTCTCAACCTTTTCCAGCATTTATTTAAACAAAACTCTACAGCATGATCATATTACACAATGTTTATCAGTATCCTGATTTGCACCACAAACAATAAATTCAAAGAAAAAAATGTAAAGTATTCAGATAGATTCCTTAATCATGTTAATTTTGGCTATGAAATTTGTTTTGCCAAATAAATCCCTAAAAACATGTTTTAATAAAAACTGCAAGAGGAAAATAAAATGTTATGTGTTTGCTATGAGAAGCATTCATTTCCAAGCATCATTGAATGAGGAATACATACATGGAAAGAAATCTACTCACAGCACAGTCCTCCACAAACTTATGAAATAAAAATCTGAGGTGCAGTCCAGAGTCTCACACACATTTGTCTACAAAACTATCCATCTAACTCTCTGGGATGATATTTTTACTCATCCTAACTTTGAAAATTAAAATATTCCTGCTCCAAATAAACCTGCATAAATGATTTTTGTACATTTTACATCAATCTCCCAAAGAGGCATTTGGCCACTATAGATCAGAATGTTCTGCAGAGGAACACTGCTTCTGCAAAGTTCCCAGAGTTCAGCGTGCATGGTACAACGAGTATCTGCATCACCAAGTCACCTGGTTCTGGGTTTTTTTCCCTCCCTTCCCTGCAAATTGCTTACCTCATCAACCAGGATGCTACCACCCAAGACTTGTACAAATCTAGAATTTCAGTGGAACAAAATAGACATCATTTTTCATTTTGCAGTATTGGTGCAAGACTACAATGATCTCATAACAACTATACTGCAACATTAATACAAAAGAAGCATATTGCTGCATTAAGCTACTTTCTGAGCCATACGATAAAATGTAGAGAAGCATTTTCAATAAATTGGTAAAATATGTATATCTAAAAAAAGCTTATTGGAAATTATATTTACATAAAACAATAACATAGTCTAATATTGCAGTGTTGAGTCTTATCTGGATAATAAGTACTTTCATAGAT
Source organism: Mauremys mutica (assembly GCF_020497125.1). Taxonomy (NCBI): domain Eukaryota; kingdom Metazoa; phylum Chordata; order Testudines; family Geoemydidae; genus Mauremys; species Mauremys mutica. The sequence continues at coordinate 323,626,470 of NC_059072.1, forward strand.
TTATGAACAATTAATTTTTCATCTCTCACAAAATATAGTCTGTGTGCTAATCAATAATAGGCATGAGCCACATAATTCTAATAAAATATAAGTCAAAGCCTATGGGAAAATTTTCTAGCCAACATAATGTTAAGATGGAATGTATTCCCTATAAGGGACTATTGATCGTTACTTTATATAAGCACTACACTGTATGTTTACAGCATTACACTGTATGTTTACAGTTTTGATAACCCTGACATATTAAGGCCTATATATTTTAAATTGCTTTGTACAATGTAGTGGGGAAATATTTGGTAATTATGGAATTTTGTCTTTGAAATAACAACAAGAGATGGTATGCAACATACAGTATTTATGGTGGTGTTTCAGACACAATCAGCCCATTGAAACAATTAAAACTTTCCCCTAATCGTTGCATATATAATACTTCCAAATCTTGTTAATGAGGCTTCTTCTGTAAGGCTTTCATTGAACTATCATATTACTTGATATACATTACCAGGGAATTTTAAATGAGTCAACTCTTATATTAAGTGTATAGCATTCCATATTGTAGCTCTAAGTTAGTAATGCTGAGCATGTATAAAAGTGGAGCATAACTTTAATTGCCACTCTAATTTCAAATATTTAGGTGCACATTGCTGACTGTCTGGGGGGTTGGGAGGAAGTGCTGTCATATGTTCTATTGAAGCACAGTAGCAGATTTTTCAAGGTAACTGGCAAGGAACACCCACATATTTGAGATTACAATAGAGCCATCTGAATATTTTAAATACACAAGCCCATTCACAAGTAGTATTATATGTTACACACCAGAGTACTTCAAGAGATTATTTTGGGCCTACCCTGCAGTCCTTACTCTCAAGCAAAACTCTCATTGACTTCATTGGGAGTTTTGCCAGTTTAAGGATTGCATGATTTGGCCTTATGCCCTTGTGAATATTTTCACTTTATAGTTTGTGTAATGTACACGTAGTACTTACAAGTTGAACCGGATAGTAAATTAAAAGGGATATTTTCCCTTCAAAATTAGAGTAGTCCAAACTAAAATACCAGGACAAAACACCTCCGAACTTTGAGGCTTAGGCCCCATTTGTAGTAAAAAATCTGACAGCCTCCAAAATGAAGATATAATTTTCTAAAATGTGTGAGCATCTTATTCTCAGACACTGAGCATTTCTGCTTCTAGGCAGAATCCAACTTCTCTCCAAGGAAGTTGGGAAGAAACTTCTCCTGTGGGAAGGTTACTCCACAAATGCCAGCATCAGTGTTTCTTGCACCTTCCTCTGAACGATCTAATACTAGACCATGTTAGAGATACTGGACTAGACAGACCATTTGTCTGACCATGTAGAGCAATTCCTATATTCCTACCAATGTCATGGGAGGTGAGTAGGTACACCTTTTGCAGAATAAATTCAACTTTTATCTAGTCTAATACACAATAGTAAAAACTGGAACTACGAATGTATTTTCTTTGGCCTTAAATAATGAATAACTTTCAGCTAGGGACTGTGTTTGTCCCACCCTTTGTACATTTCTGTTTTTCACTCAATATAGTTATTTATTTTTCATATTGCAGGACTAAGGCATATGTGGCTTCCACTTAACACCCTGAAATGTCATAAATCACCAGTACACTAAATAAGCATCATTGCCATCAGTGACTTATTTGTGAAATTTCCAGAGAGGAGGTAATGAGGTGCCCAGCACAGAGGAGGGAAGCCACAAAGGACCTGGAGCCAAAGAGCTAGGTAAATAGCACTGTGCTGTATTATATTTAGCAAGTGATAATGCTACCACAGAAAAAATAGAGAGGAGGAAAAAAGATACACTCCCTGGTTATGAAGTTACTGAAGTTCAGACTCATGAAACAGATAGCTCAAAATGGGGAGGGGAATACAGGGAAGAAAAGGACAGGGGAGAGGAGAATGATTTCCCAGGCTTTCCCCCAATCCCTACAGATCACTGCTGGAGCAGCCCTGCTACTGCAGCTTCTTTCTGGACACCTACTGTCTGCTTTTGGAAAGCTCTGATTTTGGCACTCCGCTGGAACAAACATTTCAGCTGGGAAGTACTGCCTGACAGTCACAGCTGTCACCTCTCTTTTCCTACATGGCCACATTAGGCCAATTAAAGCACCAGAGAGCAGCTACAACTCCCCAAGAGGCAGGAAGGCCCCTCAGGCTTTGACAGAGCATATTGACCCTAGATAACTTAAAATAGCTGGCAAAATTGCTAGTTGTGTTGGTCAGTGGCAAGTGCAACTCAGCTGCAGTTCCAAGGATGCTATGTTTTGTTGTAGTTACTGCATCCAGAGGTGTTACGACGTTTCTGGGGGTGGTGCTGCTGCATCATCGCCACCACACTTGCAGAGCAGCAGTCAGTAACAGGGAAGGTAAGAGAGAAAATGGGAACTTTTTTTCTTGCAGGCTTCCTTTCCTGTCTCTGGTGTCCTTTATTTCTCATCCAGGCCCCTGGAATGTAGTCCTTACTCAGGCTACCCACCCCTGAACTCAGTGAGCGTTTTCCTTGTGCAAAGACTGGATAGCCACCTGTCTTGGATGATTTAGACATAACAGTTCCTGCATCTTGGAGGAGGTTAGACTAGATGACCCTTGCAGTCCCTTCTAACCATATGGTTCTGTGATTCTAAGGATAGAGCTAGCTACCTGCATTTCTTCTTTACAATGCCAGCCCTCTCCCCAGCCCAGTCCCTTCCAAGGAGAGAGTGGAGGGGCCGGGTAAAAGAGAGAGAGGAGATCACATATACACAGCACCAAAAGGAGGAGGGGAAAAGTGCCAGAAGCTGTTTCTGCTGCTTCCACTCCCGTTTCTGGAGCTATTGTCTGCACCCCCCTTCAGCCGGGCGGGCAGCTAGTCACATACACTGCAGCCACTGCCCAAGGATTGCTGCAGAGATGCTCTAGGTCAGGCCATGCAGCTCCCTGTGGATCACTGGCCTCCACAAGGGGAAGAAAGCCCACTAGATTTATTGTTCCCCGCTTTGGCGAGCACCTCAGCCTGGCTCCTCTCTCCCACAGGCTCAACTCTGGCTGGTCCCGAAGTAGCTCTATAAAACCCACTGCGCCCACACACACCTTTCTCCTGAATAAAACTCGGATCCCAAGCCTAACACAGGCTCGCAGCGGTCACGGGTGACTTATATAGACAGTCGAGTGGGTGGTTTGTAGGAGCTTCCTCCTTCCCTTGCTGCTGGTACAGATGCTGATTGCTGCGCTTCTTTGTGGCTGCGGGTCCCGAAGCGGAGGTCACCTCTCAGCAGCTCCCCCCCGCCCCGTCCCCCACTGCATATTCCTGCGTTTTTAATGCTGTGCATGCAGTGCGGTGCTGACGCAGAGGGCACGCCTCTCACTGTCCCAGAGTTACTGAATTTACAATGACTCCACTGTCTACCAAATGCCCTAGACCAAAGGAGACTGCATCAAAAAAATCCTTTGTCACCCCAGAGAGATAAGGCTTTGATCACATGGGATGGCATGGGGGGAGCTAATTCGGCTGTCACTGAGCGATTTTTTAAGGTGTACGTTTGGCTGTAAAAATGCAAACTATTAAGGCTCCCGGAACACAGGCGAGCTGGATTCATGGCATGCCATAGGCACGCCTCCAAAATTGCATCCCAAAGTCGACTTTTTAGCTGTAGGCTCCTCTGGGGCAAAGCGGGGCTCCCAGGGCCAGAGCGCACAGCGGGGCGGGGGGGGGGTCACAAATAGCCTCTGGTCCCCTTTGTCCTCCCTTTTCCTGAGGAACTGCCTGGCTCTGCCCCGAAGCCCCCGCTGCCAGCCCTTACCCCACGGCTGCCCCACTGGGATCCCGCTAGCTCTGGGACAGGAAGGACCTGGCTGTACGTGCGGCATAGGACGTCCCTGACCTAGAAGATGGAAAGGAGACTTCAGGTCAGCGCCCGCCCGCCTGGGCACCGGGGATGCCATCCAGCCCTGGTACACCTGCAGGGAGATAACACCGCCCCAGCACAAGTCAAACCGGGACCCGCTCCCAGCACCTCCACCCCGGGACCCTCCTTTGCAAACCCCCACAGCCCCGCCTGCAAACGGGCAGGAGACCGGCCCCGCGCTTTGCTTCGGCAAACTGCCGGGAAGGCAAAGAGCTCCTCCGCCGCAGTGCTAGAGCAGCAGCCCCCTCCGGCTCCGGCTCCGGCTCCGGTTCGCTCCCCAGCACTACGGCGGCAAAGCCGGGCGCCGGGCAGGAAAACAGGCTTCGAACAACGCGGTCCCCGCCGCCGCGCTGGGCAGGACCAGCTGGCAGCGCCCCTCCGAACGGGGGGAACCCGGAGGGGTCTAGGACCCCGCAGAGTCCCTCCGGCTACGGCCCAGGCCGCCGCGCGAAATAGCAGCCGCCGCCGCGCGGCAGCCGTACACCTGCCAGCGGCGTGAGCCCGGCTCGCCTCGGAACGCGCCCGAGCCGCCTGCTGCCGCTGTCTGGCAAAGTGCTCCCCGGTGCTCCGCAAAGGCACCAGCTCCGCTCCGTCCGGGCACACGCAGCCCGCTCCCGGGGTCTGACACTAACCTGTGCGCGCCCGCGGAAAGGGCGGGCAGCCGGGGCAGAGTGCAGCCGTCAGGCAGATATTACTGTCAAGCCCTCTCAACTTTCCTCCAGAGTTTCGGCTAGGCTGGCAAGCCCAGCTGCGCGCTGCTGCATTGCCCGCATTCTTTTATTAGACATTTGATTGTCTTCGTCCTAGTTTCGGCCAGACAGCGGGTGTTCCTTCCTCTGTACGTGCGTTTGTTTATAAAAGTGCAAATCTTTTAGCAAAACGATCCTAAAGCAGGGAAAGCCCTGCCAGTTTCCCTGTCAGCTGCACCTCCGAGAGCGGTGTGCTGCTGTGTGTGGCTGCTGAAGGAGGGTGTTCGGAAACACACGTTACATTATCAGACAGAAAAGTCTGACACCGGCTGCTATACGGTGACTGTGCACGTTTTAATCCTCTCCGCCCTCCCTCGAATACCTTTGGAGATCATCCCTTACAACACGGGTATTATCTAAACAGACCCACAAAGCAATAAAATACAATTTAGATCTTGTTCAACATCTGGCATTAAAACATGAAGGGGAGGGGAAAAAAACCCACCACAGGACTTTGTTTTTACGACCTAATTTAAGTGCTGTCAGGTGGGTTCACTCACAAGTTAACTCCTTCCAAAAGCCTGGAAGCCTGGATAGCTATGAAGGCACCACCCTCCTTTAAAACCAATAAGTCACTCCATCCAAAGTGACTCGGCTACTTTTATATATGCACCCGACAGAGTCTTTAAAATTACACTGCCCGGAGGGTAGCTCCAGGCCCATTTGACTACGTGTGCGCCCACAGGCTCTTAAAAGTGGATGAAGGCATAAGCCCCCCAGTCGTCAATGCTGAGTCACAAATAGCGACCTCTGGAAATGAAATCCACGGAATGCTCTTTAAAATTAGCTCCCAGCTTTACACACATAGCTCAGGGAGCCCACATTTTGCTGCATGCTTATGGAAAATGACAAGCACCGGTCTTAACTGGATACCTGCGCGCCCTATAATTCCTACTTCCTACAATGTATTGTCATTATTCTTATTTCATGACTAAGATCTTGTGTTATGCACGCAGAGATCATTCAGAGAGAGATCTTGTGCGGGCAGGGAGGGTCTGCCGGTGGATCCCTCCCTGAGAATCAAGACGACCAGTTTATAATTCAGGTAGTTGACTTATTAAGATATATTTTTTAAAATCCTTCCATAAAAGTGACTACAGACTGAGAGCCACTCCCTTCAGGAAACTCAGTGGATTTTAAAATTGTAGTAGTTACTGATTAAAAACCCTTTAAACTCCTGAAATCAGCCCATTCAGTAGAAGCGTCCTGAACAATAAACAAAAACTCCCAATCTCTCTCTCTACCCTTAGGCATAATTTAAAGCTAGAAAATATTACTACTGTACTAAAAATACTGTAAGTGCCGCTGCTTTGGCTGCTGCAGTTGTGCCACCCGCGTATCTGCATTTCCGTACACATTTCTTTAGCTGGCCCGTCATAACAATAACAATAAATCATTCTCCTCCCGTCTCGTTCCCCCCCCCCGTCTTTTATTAGTTCTAGCATATTATTTAATCACATGACCACTAAAGGGTTAATGATAATACCTACCAAATCTGCTGTGGTCTTGCCTGGTTCCCTGGATAGTACCATTGGGGAAGATTTCTAAATGAAATCCAGTCCTGCAGTATAGCTGCCTCCGCCTGAGGATCCCCTTTAAATGGTCCAAGTCCGTGACTGCAGGCCCCCTGGGTAGCCCACCTGCCTCAGACTGACCCAGGTGGTCACTTAACAAAACCGGACTATCCACCGGCAAAACGGGCACATTCCCAAAGGGTACTGCATCCTGCACACCGAAATAGTTCCCAACTTCACCTAAGGGAGCCATCAGAAGATTCTGTTTTTAGAGAACAAGAATAAACAATAATGGTGCCAAACCCAGGAGATATAAGATTGGGTATATCCACTCCACTTCCCCTCCCTATTGCAGTTACAGAGAAAATGTTCTTTCTTCAATCCATTAAATGCATAAATAAAAGTAATATTCTGTTTTGACTGGTACAGGGTCAAGGTCAAACCCCTGTTAGTCTAAGAAACCACCACTTTATACTCACACACTGACATATTTATAAACATATATATGTGTATATCTATATATATGTATATATATCCCCAGCTCTTAGCAAGCAGTAAGGTCTTCAGCCCATCCAACTGTAATAAGGAAAAAAATCCGTAGTTTCTCCATTTGGTTTAAGATAAGAATGACCATAGCAACTTAAATACCTAGGCGTTATAGGGATTTTTTTTTAAGATGCACAGGCTACGTCAGGATTTATGGATTCTGACTCCAGAAAGGCATGCGCTGTTTTTACTCTATAACAGACTGCATACATCAGCATGAATCCTGCAAGGGGGCGGGGGAATCTCACGTTGTTGGCGGAGATAAATCCGAAAAAGAAAAAAAGAAAAAAAACTTTTGACGTCCAGATCTATTATCCAGAATTCTCAGGAGGCTCAGCAGATGTCCGCTGGTTTAGAATTATTGACGATCCACAAGCAAAGCAGAAACGTACAAGTGCTTGTGTCTTTCTTGGCTGGCTCGAAACAGGTGTTGCTTCTGCAGGGCTCCCTGTGAAATGTTGTACTCCAGCACTGAGCTGCAGCTCTTGACTGTGGATCTCCATCCAGCACGCAGAGTGGCGCAGGAAGAGGCATTGGGCTGGGTTTAAGGTAGTCCTGATTGCTACTGGGAGGATTCTCCGAGGTCCTAGCGCTCAGCTCTACCTGCTGCAAAACAGATACGGTTCCAGCTTTATTCACTACTTAGAGTATCTCTCTTACTGCTCTGCGGCAACGTATGCGTGCACATAATTAAATACATGGCCAGAAACTTTACGGTATAAATGAAGCACGTGCTTAATGTATAAAGCCACACTGCTGCTGGAAGCAGGATCTTTTTGGAGACCCCTGCAGAGCCCTGTCCACCATGGCACTGAATAAAACAGCATTATCATTGTCACTGGAAAACTACTCTGAAGGTGGATTGTGACATTCCTGGTGTTATTTGCGATAGGGGACTTAGAGCCTGGTCACTGACGGTCTGGAAATCAACCCCGCTCTTGCGAATGTAGATAGAAATACCAGCCTCTGTGTCGGAGCAAATCATTGCTGGTTACACTGACAAGTGCATGCCAGGGACACTGGATGCCAGCCACCTGTCCCCACGATGCACAGCGTGGAAATTCGATCGGTCACCTGGAAGTTTGTGAAACACTTTTATTGGAGCCCCATTATTCTTCAGCTCTACCACGTGGATGTTTTCCTTCGCTGGAGCCTGCCCCGCTTTCAGCGCTGTCGCATCACACAGCGCATGAGAGGCGAGGGGCGCTGGGGAGCCGCGGCAGCCAGAAGTAGTTCAACTCGCACGGGAGGGGGCACTTTTGGGACAGCTCTACCCTGCCTTTCTTCTCTACCGGGATCTACGGTACTCACACGCCAGGGAGATCCTCGCTCTCTGCTCGGAGGCAGCTGTAGACTCCGGCAGTTCAGAATCAGGATAAGAGCGTGGGATTATAAACGGCTTTTAAGGCTCGGGAACATGCAGTGGAGAATCTGGACAGTGTCCCCGTGCTGCTTCCAAAGTCTCCTGCAGCAGCCGACTCCTTTAATGCTTCACGGTGAAATCACTTCTCTGTGAACCGGACTTTTCGACGGGTTTCTGCGAGCAAGCTACAGTCCAATGCAATTTGAAAGTAAACTAATCTGCAAACCCAAATAGTTTACAAATCAGTATTGTCCTCGCAACAATAACACAATGCACCGCAACAATCTGTTGGGGGGAGAGGGGGGCGGAAGGTTACTAGTAAATCTGGTGGGTTTTTATTTATTTGTCACCAGCCATATCACCGCAATGAGAAGGAAGTCACCAGAAGGGTCTGTTGATTTGCCAGAAAGATTACATTATATCAAGGTGAGGTTTGAATGGCATGACCCTCTGATGGGGCAGGGCCCAAAGAGGTTAGTGGTGGAGGCTGGAGATATCTTTGAGAGGAAGAATTTTGCAAGCAGATGAAAAATAATGTATTTGGTGGTTCTTTTATGTGGGTGGCTATCAAGGAGCTGGTGTGACCCATCTCACCTTTCTCAGCTACAACAGTTTGAAGTACAGAATGGACAATATTCAGTTTTGGACTAGCAACAGATTTAAAATCCAATATCTCACTGCATAATGGGACTAGAAATTTGTACTTTATGTTCCTGGAAAGGAGCTGGGAGCCACCTTCCCACTTGTTTCTAACCCTGGTAAACAACCACATATCAGACGCTCAGATCACTTTGTTATATTACCACTACTGTGTCAACAATGCAAACCTTCATTGCCCATTAGTCCAATTTTCTAACAAGCAATTTCATGCTCTCTCATGTCACCCATTACGTATGGAAAAAGCTTCCCCGTAATATCCCAAAAGCCACTACAGAACAGTCTTCAAATATGTTAATGGCTATTATAGAGAGGACGGTTCTCCATGTCCACTGAGGTTCTGACAGAAGCAATGGGCTTAGTCTACAGCAAGGGAGATTTAGGTTAGATATTAGGAAAAACGTTCTGACTGTAAGGGTAGTTACTTTCTGGAATAGGCTTCTAAGGGAGGTTGTGGAATCCCCATCATTAGAGCTTTTAAAAAAAGGTTGGACAGACACATGTCAAGGATGGTCTTGGTTAACCTAGTTCTGCCTCAGTTCAGGGGACTGGACTGGATGATCTCTTGAGGTCCCTTCCAGCCTTACGATTTTATGATTGTTTTCCTTAAAATCTCTCCTTAAAATTCATCTCTGCCAAAAACACTTGATGTTGGCTAGGCCTGCTGCTTTTTGTGCTAATCATGCATGTTTCACTGTTTTGTTATCTTTCCCCCATGACACACCTGTTGTCTTTCATCGTGGGGAGACATTTTTTAATGACCTATGTCTCCCATACCTCATACAATGGATTTTGGTCCCTGACTTGGGCCTCTGGGTGCTACCATAATACAATCTACACCAGCATTAGGTGGGTGTTTGAAAGCTGTTCAGAAGTTTGTAATGTCAGCAGCAGAGATGGATTAGTGGGCAGAGTGCAGGTGAAATGGCTACAAGGTTATCACATGAATAGCAGCACCATAGTTAAGAGAAAAAGAGATGCACATACACACGTATGGGATATAGAAGTTTTGTGGCGTAAAGGTTTTATCTAACTTGAGGCTTTGATGTCTGAATTACTCATAAATATCAAAGCCACACATGAATTATGCAGGACATCCCAAATATTATACCCCTCTTTAAGTAAGTGGTGATCCAGCCTGGCACCATACAAAATCTATACAAGATGCATAATGTCAAATGCACCCCCTCACAAAAGTTTGCCTTTATTGATACCTCAGGCAATATTAAAAGCCTACACTTTTATCCCCAAGACATCCATGTGGAAATGTTTCTACCCCTAGTTCCCTTTAACCAGAATTTCACGCCTACCTCTCTTATATCCTGGTGGAGTTAAAAGGTTGCATCTGCCACAATGAGTCATCAGAAGTTACTTCTCAGCTTTCTACAGGATTTTAACTCCTGCTAACAGAGTGGATCAACACAGTCTTGCATCTCCATGGCACAGGTTCCTGGCACCCTGTTGCACCACCATATAAACTTCCCATATGTTCCACATAAATGTGATATTTTTGAGATACAGTGCATGTATCATGCACCTGTTACTGCTTCACTTCCACTTTGCCCACCAGTTCATCTCCTGGCCTATTTCTCACATATCAAATTCTGAGCAACTTCTTATAACCATCATCATAAAAAAAAACAATTTGCCATGAGAAAAGATTCTTCCTTTCCCAAAAACATATGGCGATTCTCCCAAAAATGCTTGGGCCTCACCCCGAGAATGAGCAATACTGAGTCCTGGATCAGTGTTAGGTTTAAGATCCTGTACTTTGTAGAGGGAGAATTGGAAGATTTATACCATTGGAAAGAGAGGATTCTTAGTTTTCCAGAGGGACACAGCATTTGCTTCTGGTCCTAGAAAGTCTTGAGTTATCAGACTTTAAATAAGTGACATTTGTCACTATTTTAGGAGGCAGTGTGCCGAGAAGCAGCTACTCTGTGTGTCATGTTCCCTTAATCTGTATAGATATTTACTCATATATCTGCACGAGTTAATGCTGCTTCAAACAACATTAACTCTTATTTTGTGCTTTCAGCCCCCTAAGCAAAAGGAACTGTTTTACCAGATATGGACAGAGGATCCACTGGCAACTTAGAGGAGCCATGCTGCCATGAAGGAGAAGGGATCCAGTCATCACCATGGAGGGATCAGCTCTCAGTGGGGCTCCAACTTCCTTTTCCCATGGGTACCCAGGATCTGCAGAGTTTGCATTCTGTGTGGTCCCACATATAACCCAACAGGTGAATTTAGGGGAGTTTTGCAGGACATCTGTCACTCTTCTGCAAACTTCACTGCAGGATGACATTATACTGGTAATTATTATTACTGATTATGGCATTCTAGGTGCACATGGAATTGTGCAATAGGACTGCGCTAAACATATACCCATGCCTTGAAGTCCTTACATTCTAAGACATGAATTTCCTATGACATGATATTTCACCACTTTTAGGAACTAGTGCATGTACCCATATAGAGAACTGGTTCGTCCTCATATTGACAAACATGGCCAAATATGAGAATTCTTCCTGCCCTTGGGAATTAACTGATTGTGTGATTTCAAATGTCATGCTTTAGGTACATACAATATAATGCTATTATCAATTAGCCACAGCAAACTGCATTATTATATGTATTAACGTGGTCTTATCAAACATATATAGCTCTAGGCCAGTGGTTCTGAAACTTCTGTACTGGTGACCCCTTCCACATAGCAAGCTTCTGCGTGCGACCCCCCTTATAAATTTAGAACACTTTTTTATATATTTAACACCATTATAAACGCTGGAGGCAAAGCGGAGTTTGGGGTGGAGGTTGACAGCTCACGACCCCCATGTAATAACCTCGAGACCCCTGAGGGGTCCTGACTCCCAGTTTGAGAGCCCCTGCTCTAGGGGATATCTGAAGGTAGATAAGGTGGAAGTATGCATTAAATTGCCAAATATGTTTAAAATTTCTCCCACACATTTCTGTACTGTGATCATACACATATGTTAACTGTTGGCTCATATCTGTTGTTACTTATGAATTATTTACCTTATGATGACTAAATACACTGAACACACAGTATAAACTACAATAAAATGGATTTCTTAGATATGCTAATGACCTCAATATATGAAACACATGCCTGAAAATTGAAAAGAAGAACATTTAAAACTGCCTGTGAGAAATCTTTGAAGAGTTACTCCAGATTACTAGATTTTCATTCACTTCATGTTAATTATATTCACAATATGGTTCTTTTTCACTCGCATACAGCTGTGCACTAAATAGCTATTAGCTGGATACTATAGGAACATAGGAATTGCCATACTGTATCAGACCAGTGGTACATTTAGGCCAGTAGCCATTCTTCAATAGTGGCCCATATCAGCAGCTTCAGAGAAAGGTGCACGAAATCCTGAAGTAGGCAGTAGCCTGCCCAAAAGGAAGTTTATTCCCAAGCTTCACTTGTTAAAGGTTGGCTTATGCCTAGAAGCATGAGGGTTTGTTTGACTTGCTTGTAACTTTTACACCATTAGTCAAGAGAGAGAGTGCTGGTTTATACCAACTGAAAAATTGGTCCACTGTTGTGTATGCTGGTAAATAAAAAACTGCACTATAACCCTTCTGCTGGTCTGAGTTGGCAGCAACAAGGGCTGTGTTCAATATCTAGGGGTTCCTTTTCAACAATACAACACAAAACCATCTTGAGCCCCCACCCAGTGACCTGAGACAATTACACACCACTCCCTGGGCGCCTCTAAGAGGCAATACTTCCCCTCTCACAAGCACAGAGTCTGAGTGTAGCAAAAAACCTTTAATAAATAAAGGGAAGTAACTCAGCATTAATTTGGAAAAACACTGCAAAAAGGGTTCAGACACATAAACCATGAGCAAAAGACCCACCCCCAAGGAAGTTGGGCAGTGTCCTTTTCCCCTCAGGTTCTTAAGTCCAGCACCCAAAAGTCCCTTTAACATGCCCATCCCTTCTCTGAACCCCACTCACAGTTGCTGTCCTTGGTCAGTGCAGACCCAGAGGTCAGAGGTGCATCTGCAAAATTCACCTTCCACCCTGAGTGGAGTGAGGGGTAAGGAGGCATCTTACTCACTCCGCTGCTTGGGCACTCGCTTGCCACCCCTCTCTACCAGCCATCCTGCCAGCTGATCGCCATGCCTCTCTGTGGGGCTCTGCTCTGTCCCTCTCTGCCAGCCGCCCTGCTGGCCGCTCACCGTGCTTCTCCACCAGCCACCCTGCAGGCCGCTCACCAAAATGTCTTCACGGCCCACCACTTAACATGGCTCTCAGTGATTTCAGCTGTTAGTGCTTCTTGCATCAGAGACACTGTCCCAAAGCAAGTCTAACACTTAGACCTAGACATCAGTGATCTCAGCTCTGCAGCATGGAACAAGACTCTCAATTGAGTGTAAATTAGCTCTGATATTACACAGTAGATAGAGGAAGGGCCTACACTACCAGGTGCAGGTACAAGTGCTAACCTCTCCCCTGGGCTTTGGAACCCATGTCCCCTGACTAGCAAGTGCTGTTTAGTTGAGGGTGAGTCCCTCCATCGGGGTATGCCAGGCACAGTTCTGCTGCCCTCAATTCATACAACGAGGATAACAACACTTTATTACTCCTGCCCCAATAACAAGGACACTGGGGATCCAACACAGCCAGAAGTGATCATTTGGGCAAGCAATCCCATCATGCTGAGCACTTAAGCAGGGTAAGTGTGCCCATGCAAACAAGATAAGGTCTTCCACAGCTCATCACTAGATGTCAGGGGAGAGCTCATTCAGACTCTGCTTACATCGGTAAGTAGATTAATTTATTGGATGACTGATTCCATCCATCCACAAAATCTACGTCTTTATTAAATTGCTAATACTGTGTATCTGTGACAAGAAATACAGTATCACACAATAGTTTATATTATACTCTAGAATAAAACAGTGCTAATGGAAGGGGCAAGACTGATCACATTGGAAATGAAGTTAGACTGCTCTATAAGCAGATACAATACAGTGTTCCCTATCAATGCATCTCAACTGTGTTTCAGAAAGGCCTCTTGTAGGGTAAGGGTTCAGTCCTCAGGGCCTCCAGTCAGTTCTGGGATTCCCTACTGAGAGTGTCCTCTGTTGTCCCATTCTTTTTCTTCAACACACACACACACACACACACACACACACACACACACACACACACACATACACACACACACACACAGAGCTATATATATATAGAATAAAATAATAAAATAAAGGTACATAAATAAATTAAGTTCATTGTACTAAGTAGCAAAGAGTCCTGTGGCACCTTATAGACTAACAGACACAGGACTCTTTGCTGCTTTTACAGACCCAGACTAACACGGCTACCCCCCTGATAATTGTACTAAGTGTTGTGCATGTCACAATGGGGATTACAACACAGGAGTACCTGGCTTTTAGTTCTGGGGTGAGTGCACTCCACTGTCTCTTACGTTATTGCACTGTTGCTTCTTCTAGTCAAAGGTCAAATTGACTACTCAATAGATGAGCCAGCTCCAGCAAAGCAGACAGAATAGTACCTTGACCACAAATTGGTCAGGAGTCTACCAACTAATCCAAGGATCAATGGCTGTTGGTTACACAGGGTGGCTGTAGGTGGGACTGTAAATAGCCCATACATTATTGGAAAATTCACCCCAGATTTTTTAATTCCAGTGATCAGTTTACATTTTTAAGGCTATCTTTGCAACCAAAAAGGGCTAGAAACTTCTTTAAAAAAATGAAACCTGAGCTTCTCTCTCCCATTTGTGGAGTCACTGCAGCCATGCGCTACATTATTCCCCAAATCTGGTACTGTTTATATTGGCCCTGTCAGGAAGTTTAGCTACTTCTTTGGGACTTAGTAAATCTGTTGCAAATAATGTTGCAGAAGCTTTATGCATCCAGTGAAGACTAATGGTGGAATGCAAAGATGGCACAAATGGTAGTATAAATTGCACCCACTTAACTAATGTATAATTTACATGCTGAAGGGGCAGAAGGGCAGGGTTGTAACAGGAAAAGCCCACACTAAAGGATATATGGTGAAATATGGAGAAAGCTATTTTATCTTATACCTTCTTACACCCTCCATTTGGCTACTTTCCCCGCTATAATCTGACCTTCCATCCCACAGAAGATAAATTGCACCCATTTAGCAATGTGTAATTTATACCATATACACTAGTTCAGGATTTGGCCCTAGGACCTTGTCATCTGATGGACTGGGCAATATGCATGATCTAACAACAAATAAACATCTTTCACACAGGGACCTTTTCTCCCTGGGCTGGCTTTTGGGATTTAGGGGGCACAGATGCAATCTGTGTTGTTCTATTCAGGAGGTCAGCCAATGATTATAACAGTCCCTTCTGGCCTGAAAATCTATGAAAAAGAAATAAAAGGCTTTCCAAGAAGAAAGGAACCAGCTTAAACTTCAAACTACCCCACTAGCAACTGAGTGTGACTCTTCAGAAGAATTAAATAAGTTCATGGAGGATAGGTCCAGCAACCGCTATTAGCCAAGATGGTCAGGGATGCAACCCCATGCTCTGGGTGTCCCTAACCTGTGATGGCCAGAAGCTGGGAGTGAATGACAGCAGATGGATCACCAGATGATTACCTGTTCTGTTCATTCCCTCTGAAGCACCTGGCATTGGCCACTGTCAGGAGACACAATACCGGGCTAGATAGACCATAGGTCTGGCCTAGTATGGCCAGTCTTATGTCCTCTCCCTCTCTGACTACCATGGAGCTGTTTCTGTAGAGTTAACAAGCACACTTCTGAGGGGCTAACTGGTCCTTCAGTCCTTGGCCCTGCATCATTACTTCCCCCATGGGAGGCCTGAACATGCAGCTAGCTCCATTCACACTGGTATTTAGTCAGGGTCTCTGTACCCTATCACCTCACATCTCACAAGAAAAGAAGATGGAGGGCCCAAAAATTCTTAAATGACAAGATTTTTTGACTCTGCACTATTTGCCTCTGTAGCTGTTCTCAAAAAAAGAAGAGATAGCTGAGCCTGTTTCCGTTTGGGGAGCTCATGAATTCATGACTCCTAGAAAACCATTGTGGGGACTGCAGTCCTCTCCATGCAGCTGTTCTTCCAAGAGAGCTTTATAAACTCATAACAAGAGGGTCTGAAAAATGCAGCAGCAATGGGAATCAGCAACTTGGATTTCAATCCAGAAATAGATGCTCCCTGAAGAACTGCTTGCTTCTAGGCACTGCCTTGAAAAGGTTTACAATCAATCTTCAGGAGAGACTTTTTTTCCTTTTTGTACTTCCATCTTTTTAAAAATTTCTCATGACTGAAACAATGTTAGAAAAAGAGCACTACTCCAACCAGTGAGGAATCTCAGGGATTGGCCTCACACCATCACCAAGTACTGAAAGTTTATTCATTCTGGGGGTATGCATAAACCCAATTATTCTGGGTCCGATTCTGTCTCCCTTACTCCCATGGATAGGCCCATTATAGGCATTGGAACAATTTACAGAAGCCCTGCAATATTGCGTGGGCCTTCTAATATTACATACAAGCCCTTCACTTTTAATAGATGCCATGCCTATAGAGAACTATATAGCAAAAATGCAGGAAAATTCTCCAGGAAAGCCTCAAGTTATGCTCCTCCATAAATTGCAAATAGATTTTATTTGAACTTTGTTCATGACTAAGAAATATTTTATATAACTTTTGTTCTTGCAATTTTCAATTTTGTTTCATTTCTGTAACTTCAAACCCAATTCTCCTAGCCTCCTGGGTGCAAAGAGAGTTGGTGCACAGACAACATGCATCATCATGCCCTTATTTAAAATGTGTGCATTGCCACAGATGGTCACCAAAGACTGTGCGCCCTAGGGGGTTAAGTATCTACCATATTGTAAAATTAATTATTTCAAGTCACAAAGAAGTGTATTCTTATTTTAAAAATCTTTACAGCAAGATCCTCAGCTAGTGTAAATTGTCATAGCTTTATTAAAATCAATGGAACTGCTGAGTATCTGCCTCTTTCTGTCTTATTTTCTCACTGCAAAATGGATCATTACAATTTCATCACCATCCCCAAATACTCTGCTCTGGCAAATCTGGCCCAAAGCAGAGCAGGCAAGGGCGGAGCAGAGGCAAACCAGAGGAGAGGAACGAGGATGGGTATTTGTAAGGGTGCAGTGGTCTATTTCAGCTAGTAAGTTGGAGTAGTCTCTGTAAAGTAGTTCTGCAGGCCGCTGGGGGAAAGACTCCTCACCCTCCAGCTACTCAGAAGATTCAGCCCTTAATCAATTGACTAAGCATGAGGATTTAGCTCTTAGTGAACATGTCTGAATATTTCTTTTTGTAAATCTAATTGTCATGAAATTTTGCATATTTGTAGATTTTGGTTCAAAGAAGGGAACATATTTTAGTTATGTTTTAGAGTCAATATATGCTGCTTCCATTATTATTTTGTCTTTCAATTTTTAATATGTTTCTATAGTATTCAGAGAACAATAGGGGAGCCCTCTTGCAGCTAATATAACATTTGTAATTTCCCATGGGTGTAATCAAAGTCTGTATAATCTAGTGTCTACTTTATATTTCAATGTTATTGAGTTCCAATGCTATTAAAGAGTTGAGACTTTATTACAAACATCTATGAACTTTTCATTATCAATGTGATTGAAGATTATGTCTTTCTAAAGGAAAAAACAATAAAAGTCACAAAAATAAAAGCCAAACTAAAAAAAGAATGTGACATCTACAACAACAGTGTTTGAAAGGAGTTAGTCATTTAAAGGGGCATTTGAAAAAGGACACAGTATGAGCTAACTTGGTCCCAGCAGCTGGACCTCTCAGTTGAAGAGCAGGGAATCAAGTTACTTCCAAAACAGTAATCTTTGAATGAACATATCAAGAGCCAACCTTTTGCAAATATGCTATTTTTATGGGTATATTGGCCAAGATTTTCAAAATGTCTATTGATTTTGGATGTCTTATTTCTGGGTGACCAACCTGGGACATCTTAAAAGGACCTGATATTCAGAAAGTGCTGAGCGCCGGCCCTCAGAAACTCAGGCCCCTTTAAGATGTCTCAAGTTGGGCACCCAAAAATTAAGACACCTAAAATCACAAGACATTTTAAAAAATCTAATTAGTTAAAGCCTTGTGGTGGAATGGGCTCCCGCCCCAGCCAGGAAGGGTTTATAAGCTCCTCTGGGCACAATCATCTCCAACCCAGTGCACCTTTGAGACCTGCTGCACCTGAAAAAAGGGTGGCTCCTTAAAAGAAAGGATCCCATCTTAGTAAGGTGTAGCACTCAGTAGGAAGCAGAGTCAGACTATAGAGCTCCCTAAACCCACAGAGTGAGGACTGCTTGTTGGACAAGCTGCTGAAGATCCTCTGCTGCCTGACTCTCTGGATAAGAGGAGGGATTTTCTTTAGTTTTCCAAACTTAGCTCTATCCTGTAGACAGTTGACCTGGTGACCTTGCAAGGAGAGTGGGTGAACCTGGACTGTAAGACTACTCAGCCTTGCCTTTTTCACTTGGACTATTGTTAAATCCCAGAAGTGGGGAGGGAGAGGAGAACTGCCTCCCTGACACTTGAAGCTAGAATTGCCACCTTTCTAATGGCTAGTAACTGAACCCCTGAGGCCCTGCCACCTCTTCCACCTCTTCCCCCTAAGGCCCCACCCCTGCTCTGTCTCTTTCCCCCAAGACCCCCATCACTTGCAGGGTATTCACCAGCAGGCCACGGCTGCCTTGCCCACGACCTGTGGGCTGTGCCAAGCTACACAGGGCTACACGCTGCCATGATCCACACAAGCAGCCTGGCCCTGAAGGCAGTAACTGCTGCTGCTGCGCTGCCTCCTTTCTTCCACTTAGGGTTGCTACCTTTTCCACAGATCAAAAAAACTGAACATCGGGGCTTGTCAAATGGCACCTGGACACACAAGCCAAAACCTGGACTGTCTGGGTAAAAACCAGATGGGTGGCAACCCTACTTGTAGCTGAAGAGACACAGCCCCACTCCAGTCTGACTGTAGAACCCCTGCTGCCAGAGGAAACTACCAGGGACAGAGGAAATGCTCTACTCAGCACAAGGGGGAACTCTAAAGGTAAACACTACATCACCATAAATAAGGATTTTGGCCTAACTTTAGGTCTCCCTTATTGAAAATCTTGGCCCATGTCTTTATATAGTGAAACAATTCTTTTGGTTATTTCGCTTTTTTTTTTTAAAGTGAAAAGTCAGAGGAGCTTATACTTACTTTTCATTGCTTCAAACTTTTTTAGCCTTCTTTGCAAAGGAATGTCACCGACCTCAATGAAAATTAAGGGCTAGATCAACAAAGGGAGTTAGCTGTCTAAGTCCAAAATTTAGATCTTCAGATTCCTCTTTCAGCTACTACCTTACACTGTAAGTGCCTAAATTCCCTAGGTGCCCAATTTTCCACTGGTAAAGTCCCATAGGTACCTAAATTTCTGCTGTTAGGCATGCATAAAGCCACCTCATTCCTGATGCACGACTCACACGTAAGTCATGGTGGGATCCTCAAACTAGGCATTCTTTTGCCTATTCTACCTACAGGACTCAATCTGGTAGGTGTGCCCAGACCTTGTCTTACAGCACATCTACTGGATCAGGTCATATTCAAAACATAGCTGGTGATAGTGACCATTTCCACCACCACTTTATACCCTATAGCCCAGAGGTTAGTGCTCACAGCCAAGATATGGGAGACCCAGGTTCACAGTCCTACCTCTCTCTGATTTGAAGCATGGATTTGAAAACAGGTTTCCCATTTCCTAGGCGAGTGCCCTAGTTATTGGACATTCTGGTGTGAGTTTAGGCAGGCCATTTGTCCAGGTTTGAACCAGACAGTCCTACTGTTCTGAGATTTGTCCCCTATTTGGTACAGAGACAAAAGCGGATGTGGTGTTGGACAGGAGACACCATTTTGAAGAGTGCTTTGGCCGCCAGCGTTGGGCATACGAGGTCACACTGGTGGGGGCAGAGTGCTGCACTCTTCAAAATGGTGTCCGCTCACGCAGTGTGACCTCACATGCACTGTGCATGTGAGGTAATGGCAGTGGGGATGGGGTCATGCCAGTAGGGGACTAAAAGCACTGGATGGTCTGGTATTCTGTGAATGTGTGAGTGGCCACCCTAGGTGAGTCTCTCCTGTTGAAGCTTTTCCACCCTGTATGAAATAATTAAATATTATTTGGAGCAGGAATTGGAACCTGACTCTCCCACATTCCACTGGGCTGTAGAGTCATTCTCACTCTCTTTGGCCCAGTGGGACCCAGCCAGGGCCACCTCGCCTCCAGCACCCTGCTGGACCCAGAACTGTGATGGGGAGACCCCCAGACACATTGGTGGTACTAGTACCCAGCTGGTGTCTTGGGAGAGTCAGCCAGACTCTCCAGCAGGTAGGAATAGAAGCAGCCAAAGCACGGACTCCTAGACACTGAGAACTTTCTACAGTTTTAATTGGACTTCCTCTTCCCTGTGCTGATGGGCCGTTTGCTCCAACCCTCCCTCACAGTCTCTTCACCTTTGCTTCACTCCACACTTACTCCTCTTTCCCTCTTCTCTCCTGCCCTATCCCCTTCACCCTTCTTCCTTTCCCTTTCCATTTAGCTGATCCCCATCCTTAGTAACCCTCCACTCCCCTCGCCCCAAAAAAAGAAAAAGAAATTATGGAACTAATACATTTGCTGCCATCACATTGTTCACTCTGCTTGTATGTTATAGTCTTTCCCATACTCTGTGTCCTTCTTGTCTATTTAAACAGTAAGCTCTTTGGGCATGGACCATCTATTACTCGATTAATACAGTGCCTAGCACAAGGGGCCCCATTCTTGGCTGACCCTTAGGTACTACTATAATAAACATGACTAATAATAATAATAATTTATTTTCAGAGCAAGTTTTAGATACAGTAGAATGAGCCACTACTCCTGGCTGGCCGGTGGAATAGCTGAAAATTCTAACATGGCTGCTGTGCACGTCTTTCTTCTGCATTCACTGGATTGCATTTAAGCACTTATACACAGGCCACACTCTATCTCTGCCTCTCCTTCCTGTCAGCCCCATTCCTCCCTTTATTCACCAGTGCTCAGTTCAGTGTGGGCATGGAGGTGTGCTCACATTGCTGAGTACTGTGCACATTTTCCCAGACTGTGATAAAGCTTTTCTGCACAGGTGCTGATCGAATGCTGAGTGCTAGCTTTCTGTACTTCTTTAGCCATGTTCAGCAGCCTGCAGGTTCAAGCCCTAATTGCTGTGCTCATGGCAACATTAGGCAGCAGCCTCAAACTTCCTGGATGTAAGATTCACACAAGAGGTTTCAGCAGCAAATGGTTCACTGGTATAGAATGCATGAGCCTAACTAATTTCCAGTCTTAATCCACTAGGGAATATAAACAGCTCATTAGAGGTGCTACCCTCTCAATGCCAATTACCCCTGGCTAATGACAAAACAAGGAACATGTATACACTCATTTTGAGAGATTGATTTTAGCAACTATTCCTCACATTAACACTCTTTCTTGGATACTCACAAATGTCAGCATCCTTGTTAGCCCTCACACTGGTGTCTAGCTTTATTGAGGGCTGGATTTAATGTCTACTGAGTTTTAACCTCTGCTAAGATATATGAAGAGAGAGACTAAAATTCTGGTCCATACAGTGAAAGATACAAGCTAAAACACTGATTTGTTTCAGCCCCATTACTCAAAAGAACCTTTGGCAACTTATTGTCTAAGAAAGGAATTCCTCCACTTATTTTCAGGACAGCTGTCTAATACCCTTCTGAGGACTTTTATTCTTGATTACTGAAGTCCAGCTGATTCCAGTTTTTCACAGGTACAACAAAGTCCAGTGTGTATGTGCTACATTTCTACCTGTTGCTAGGTAGCAATTCCCACCCAGCTAATCAGATGTCTGCAAGGATCTGTTCAATATCTTTTGGCTGATGGTATGATGCATACGTTCTGGAACTAGGAATGCTGCTGTACCCCCTGGGTTGAAGTGGTTTCCATCATATACAGGGTGTACACTTTGGTTCAATGACTCTCAGCACTCCCACTATACAAATTGTTCCAGCACCCCTGGTATGATGCC
This sequence comes from Mauremys mutica, assembly GCF_020497125.1. Taxonomy (NCBI): domain Eukaryota; kingdom Metazoa; phylum Chordata; order Testudines; family Geoemydidae; genus Mauremys; species Mauremys mutica. The sequence continues at coordinate 323,648,345 of NC_059072.1, forward strand.
TCCAAAAGGCTTCATGGCCCTCTTTCAGCATGAGCTATTTTTCCCTCCATTTCTTTTCCTAGTGTTGCTGTTTTCTTGTATGTAACGGCAGGGGTGAAAGTAACACAGAAGATTTACTGGTACGGGGCCCAGTTTTGGGCCCCCAGAAGGGGCGGGGCCTTGGGCAGAAGGGGCGGGGCTGGGGGTCAGCCTCCCCCAGGCAGCGCCCGCACTGCCCAAGGCTCCAGCCTCCCCCGCAGCAGCGTCCAGAGCCCTGGGCCCTTTTAAATCACCAGGCTCCAGGGCAGCTGCCCCTTTTACACACACACAGAGTCCCTACCAGCAGGACCGCCAACGGGGGGTGGGCTGGGGCCAAAAGGGGCAGCAACTTTAAAGCGCTGCCATGGCAGCGCTTGAACGTTGTCTCCGTACGGGCCGGTACTGGTGGCCATTTCTTACTGGTACGCTGTATCAGCCCATACCAGCCTATTTTCACCCCTGTGTAACAGCAACACCCCAGAGCGGGTCAAAAACAGGAGGGATTGAATTTGGGGACATTGGGATATTAGTGCATGACGTTCTACTGCCTGAGTTAAAAGGCCTACTTCTGTTAGCCAAGGTTCATCATTCTCTATTGGGCCTAGCCACCATTAGAGTGAGACACTGAATGGTCATGGCTTACATATATTTACTAAAGTATGGTTTTTCCCTTATGTTTCTTCAGCTTTCAAGGAGCAATCAGTGCCATAGTGTCTGCTCCAGCCACAAAATGAGGGAAAAGCAGTAGCTTTCTTTGTTTCCAGATAGAGTAATGTCATTTAGGTCTAGTCTTTAAATCCATTTCTACATAAATGACACTTTATTTTTTGCACTTTAGACTACCTTTAAACATAGAAATTGTGTTTGTATCCCTTCGTCAACTAATACAAAAATAAAAATAAAATACATAATGTGGCTGTTATTGCTATATTTTTATGATGTTGGGGTAAACATGGTATGGCTATTACATGGATGATTGTCAGCTAGAGCCAAACCACCCCCTGCCAAGGAAACTCTAGGAAACTTCCTTCCCAAATTAGGGTCACACTCACTCAAATGCACATACAATGGACTTTGATTCCATCCTCAAACTCTGGGGATCCCCAAAGACCCATGTGGAATGGACACACTAGAGGCCATGGGCATTCTACGCTGAGGTCTTCTATCTCTGTACCCTCTATGCTAGCCCCTTACAGCGCAGGTGCTGGAATTAGGGTTGCTGCGGCATCCCCTGGCTTGAAGTGGTTTCCATCATATACAGGGTTTACAATTTGGTTCAATGACTCTCAGTACCCCCACTATGCAAATTGTTCAGCACCCCTGCCTTTCAGTTCTTGGGAAGCATGCTTCCATGGGAAACCCACTCCCACTGTCAGGGCTTCCCCCAATGGCAGCTGTTCTTTGACATTCCACAACAGGAAGGGCCAGATTAATGTACTGAGGGTCTCTTCTAGATCTCCGGGGTGATAACCAGAGCACAAGTTTTCAGAAAAATTTTCCAGCACATTCTGCAATCCAAATGTGTACCCTTAAACCATAAGATAGTCGCTGATCAGGTTTGGTTTGTGGGTTTTTTTGGTCATTATTCTCAATGCTTGCTAGGTGGCAATGTACCTTCAGCAAAGAAATATTGTACTATGTCATGGATCCCTGAAAAATCTCTGTTTTCCTCATTTCTCCAGTTTTAGTATAGCCAGTGCTCCATAAGCATATACGCACAGTAGAAGACTAATTGAAGAGACTTAAATTTATAATGTCATCAAATTTTAAAAGTGTTAAAAAGGGAGTAAAAACCCACATTAAAGAAGTAGATGTCTGTTTAAGTATACGTTATGTGCATAAAAGTTGCAGTGTCTCTTTGAATTAAAAATTTCCTCAGTGCAAATGTGGTCACAAAATAGATGTTAACATGTATCTGTAAATAAAATATGATCTATGCCACATGCTTGACTATTATAAGAGGTTTTGGGTGGAGCGGGGGATGGAGGAAACTAAAGACAAGACAGGCAAAGGAAAGGGATTTTTTTTAAAATAGACATTTTATTCAATTTTATATGATGTGAAAAGTCTTCCAGGCACTGAACTCACATTGACTTCAATGGGAATTATATGCATGCAGAGAGTGTAGAACTGAGTCAAATTTGAAAACACCCAGTTGTGTGTATGTGTTCGTATGTGCACATGAACAATAGTGTTATAATACCAACTCCTCTAGCACTATCATGTTATATTTATAGACTTAGCTGCAGTGCTCTGTTATAAATACATGTGCAAAGCCACAGAAAAATGCATAGGGTGAAATCCTGCCCCATTGAAGTTAATGGGAGTTTTGTCTGACGTCAAGATTTTACCCCTAGTTTCAACAAAGATTTTGCAACAGTTAAGAGCTATTAAGAAAGACAGAATCCCTCATCTCATCACCGTCACAATCCCCCTTGATCACAGCAGCTTTAGTGTTTGTGTTCACTACTGGGGTAAGTCGACCTAAGTTACGCTACTCCAGCTACATTAATAATGTAACTGGAATAGACATAGCTTAGGTCGACTTACCACGGTGTCTTCACTGCGCTGTGTTTATGGGAGACTGCTAGACCCACTAAATAGACACCCACTGCATCGATTGCAGCAGCTTTGATCTCGCAGGTAGTGAAGACAAACCCTTAGATGTTGACCAGCTTACCCGTACACAGGGGCGGCTCCAAGCCCCAGCACGCCAAGCGCATGCTTGGGGCAGCATGCCGCGGGGGGCGCTCTGCCAGTCGCCGGGAGGGCGGCAGGCGGCTCCGGTGGACCTCCCGCAGGCGTGCCTGCGGAGGGTCCATTGGTCCCACGGCTTCGGTGGAGCCGCGGGACCAGCGGACCCTCCACAGGCACACCTGCGGGAGGTCCACCGGAGCTGCGGGACCGGCGACCAGCAGAGCCCCCGCCGCGGCATGCCGCCATGCTTGGGGTGGTGAAATGTCTAGAGCCGCCCCAGAGGGGAGAGAGAGAAACACTTCCCTGAGCCACAGTGGCAGTGAGAGGCTGGGCTTGGATTGTGATCCCAATCCCCTGGAGGCAAAGGGAGGTTTTAACTCTTGAGCTAGTGGTGGGGAGTAGAGGACCCTGCAGTATCAGTTCAGGTCAGGACTATCATTTTTGTTATTTTTCCATGTTTTGTCCATTAGTGTGGCAGAAGTATAAAAGACCTTGCATTGAAGGCAAAAAGAGAGTTGGGCACACGCATACCTCAGTGGTCTATCTTTGGATCAGGCTCTATATAAATGGTGAAGTGTCACCAGGCAATTGAACATGCATATTTGGAAAATCACCATTTATTCTCTGCTCATACAAAGATAGGTGTTTATAATGGTTATAAATGGTATTTTGAGCAAAGGAAATAACACTGCTTAAAATAATGGTGTACATTATTGAAAATAATAATTAAAGCAAAGTTTTATAATTCCATTCCTATTCAAAGAAAGAAATAATTATATACACTTTGCTGTTCTCAACATTATTTTAAAATATGTTATAATTTTAAGACAACCTTTATTAATAAATCATAGTAATGCTACAAATTGTTATAACTAGTAGCTTTAGGCAGTGGTGTAGGCAAAGAATCTGGGGGGAAATGGTGTCTGATATTTCTTGTTTTTTAAGTATTTTAAAAAATACTTGAAACAGACAAAAACATAGATAATTCTATATTTGTTTCCTTAACACTACTATAAAGTAATGTTTTCCTCATCTAAATTATATCTTCCAGCTGCATAACAATAATTATTTAAAATTATATCACACACATTCTATATAAAAATATGAGAAGGAATCCCTAATAAATCTTTCTGGCTTTTCAAGTAATACATATAAAATTAACTTTGCTAATCTTGACTTGTTTTATTTGTACCCTTAAGTACAATGTATCTCTCTCTGACTCACTCACTCTCTGTATATATAGAATGGCCATATGAAAGAAAGTGTTAGGCAACCTTAACTACAGGCATTGCTGCCAACTCCATATATATATATATATATATCTATACGGATTTCTATAGTCCCCATCACTGTGGGGACCACAGTGCTTCACAGGTGAATTTAAATCTGCACAAGGAGAACCCTAGAGGACTTCTGTGAGTTTTCTGCTCTTTTCGGGAGGCTGTATTGGAGAAATAATTTTTTTTTCCTTTTTTAAAATCATCATCATCATTCCATTTATGGTGGAAATGCTGTGTCATAGAGGAAAGTTTTGAGGTATGCCTTGCAGGTATTCACTCTGGATTAGTTTGATCTCCTCTGGAAGCTCATTCCAAGGCAAAATCCCCTTACTCAAGAATGCTTTTCTCAAGCTCATACATTCTTCATCTTGGGCTTTGTAAGTGGCATTGTAGCAAAAGAGTACATCTCTCTTATGGTGGAAGATGCATTTGCTGGTGTGGTTAGGTCCTGACTAACTGATGGCTCCGAATAAAAGGTCCGAGAATGAAATCCTAGTCTGTGATGTGGTGTACAAACCCCACACTGGGCAACAAGGGGTTGAAGGATTATTTTGGGTCCAGCCAGCCCCTCCCCACCACACCTGCAGCAAATGCTCCATGTGGTGGAGGAATTAAAAGACAGGGAAACAGCTTATTAAAAGACAGGGAAACAGACCTGGAAAAAAGCAGACCTGCAGCTCACAGCTCCAGCTGTGCAGCGCAGAGAAGAGAGAAGGCTGAAGTTCCTGACACAATAGGCTCAACAGGGTCCTGAGAAGACCCACCCCAGAAACAATCAGAGAAGGAAGTATTCCCCTCTCCCCCACATATGGATACTGGTAATCCCCTCTTATTTTCTTGATTTGCACTCCCCCAGCAGGGAAAAGCCTTGGACTAAGCCACAGACAATGTGTGTGGGACATGTGGGGTTGAATGCCCTCCCCAGATTTCAGCGAGTGCCGAGCTGCTCTTGTAGGGCTTGCTCTGTTCAGCCTGCTCCTGGGGGAGGGCAGCTAGGGTTGCCAACATTCTAATGGCAGAAAACGGAACACCCTTGCCCTGCCCTGAGGCCCTGCCCCTGACTCACCCCTTCTCTGATACCCCGCCCGCCGCTCACTCCATTCCCCCACCCTCCCTCACTTGCTCATTTTCACTGGGCTGGGGGAGGGAGTGAGGGCTCCATCTGGGGATGAGGGCTCTGGGGTGTGGCCAGGTTTGGGGTGCAGGAGGGTGCTCTGGGCTGGGGCCAAGGACAGGGGCGCTGAAACAATTTTTATAGTGGGGGTGCTGAGAACCATTGAACCAAAATGTAAACCCTGTATATAATGGAAACCACCTCAAGCCAGGGGGTGCTGCAGCACCCCAGCACCCCTAGTTCAAGCACCTATGGCCGAGGGGTTCGGAGTGTGGGAGAGGGCTTTGGGCTGGGGCAGGCAGTTGCAGTGTGGGAGGGGGTATGAGCTCTGGGCTAAGGCTGTGGACTCTGGGCTGGGGCAGAGGATTGGGGGTTTAGGGTGTAGGAGGGGGCTCTGGAGTGTGGGAGAGGGCTCAGGGCTGGGGCAGGGGGTTGAGGTGGGGGAAGAAGTTCATGTGGCTCCCAGGAAGTGCCCAGCATGTCCCTCTGTCTCCTAGGCAGAGGGGCGGCCATGGGGCTCCACACACCGCCGCCACCCGTAGGCGCCGCCACCACCCGTAGGCACCACCCCTGCAGCTCCCATTGACCGTGGTTCCCAGCCAATGGGAGTGGTGGAGCCGGCTCTCAGGCAGAGCCTCCCTGGCCGCCTCTCCACCCGCCCCTCTGCCTAGGAGTCAGAGGGACATGTCGCGGCTTCCCTGGAGCTGTGCGGAACTGGGCACGGAGCCTGTCTGCCTCGCTGTGGCCAACTAGACTTTTAGCAGCCTGGTCAGCTGTGCTGACTGCAGCTGCCAGGGTCTCTTTTTCAACTGGGCATTCCAGTCGAAAACTGGATGCCTGGTAACCCTAAGAGTGGCTCCGTAATTCTCCTGCTGTGCCTCCCACCTGGCACTTCCAGCTCGCTCAGACCCTCCCTCAGGCAGCTGGGCCTGGGCGGGGAGCTGAAGGGGTGTGATAAATGAAAGGGGGTGGTGGGTGTACCTCTCTTTTATGTCAAGTATCAGAGGGGTAGCCGTGTTAGTCTGGTTCTGTAGAAGCAGCAAAGAATCCTGTGGCACCTTATAGACTAACAGACGTTTTGCAGCATGAGCTTTCGTGGGTGAAGAAGTGGGCATCTGAAGAAGTGGGTATTCACCCACGAAAGCTCATGCTGCAAAACGTCTGTTAGTCTATAAGGTGCCACAGGATTCTTTGCTGCCTCTCTTTTATGGACACTCAGCCAGCCAGTTAGCTATAAAATCCCTCTTAGTAGCTGTTCTCTACTTGCTTTACCTGTAAAGGGTTAAAAAATCTCCCTTCAGTGCATAGGTGCATAGGAAGGGAATGGGCACCTGACCAAAAGAGCCATTGGGAAGGCTAGAACTTTTTAAAATTGGGAAAAAACATCCCCTTTGTCTGTCTGTCTGTTCTCTGGGGAGAGTGAACAGGGCAGCAACTATGCCGTAAAAAGCTTTGGGCCAGGTATGAAAAATCATCGGAATCATACCTAGAAACTACTCATTTGAAACCCCCAGATATGTAAGTAGATCAGGCAATGTCTAGGAAGACGCAATTAAGTTTATCTCTTTTTATTTCTTTATGGCTTGTGGATTCCTCTGTGCTAACTCCAAATGCTTTTGTTTTGCTTGTAGCCTTTAAGCTGGACCTCAAGAAGGTTATTCTTGATGCTTAATTCTTGTAAGTGTTTTTTTTAAATCTAGCAATAGCCTGAGTTTCCAAATGTATTTTCTTTCCTTTTGTTTTTAATAAAATTTACGTTTTTTAAGAACTGGATTAGATTTTGTGTCCCAGGAGATTTGTGCATGTTATTTAATTTGCTGATGGCAACAGCTGATTTCCTTTGTTTTTCTTTCTCAGCTACTTCCCCTGAGGGGCGGGGGGAAGGGCTTGAGGATACCGTACAGGAAGGAATTCCCAAGTGCGCCTTTCTGGGTTCTTAAAGGGGTTTTGCACTTGGGTGGTGGCAGCATCTCCCCATCCAAGGTCAGAGAAAAGCTGTAACCTTGGGAGTTTAATACAATCCTTGAGTGGCCAGTATTAATTTTTTAAATCCTTGCGGGCCCCCACCTTCTGCACTCAAAGTGCCGGAGTGGAGAATCAGCCTTGACAGGGTGCGATGGAGCTGCTTCTCACACCAGCGGATTCTACTCAGGGTCACTGTTTGCAAGAGATCCCAGCTGAGGAGGTGGTGGAGGCCCGCTCCTCGCTCAGGCCCGGTTGACAGGGACAGGGGCCGAGCGAGCTGGAAACCTACTGGGGTCTCTGGCCCACTTGGCCCCTGTCCCTGGCAGCTGGGCCTAGATGGAGAATAGAGGGGCTGCCTCCCTAGCCAGGCTCTCTTGCAGACAAGAGCTGCACTGCACGGAGGCAGTGACCCTGAGCTGAATCAGCTGGCATGAGAAGCAGCTACACTCCACCCAGGCCTGGCTGCTGGGGAGAGTGGTAAAGCGAGCTGGAAGTGCCAGGGCAGGAGGTGCAGCAGGAGAAGTACATGGCTGCCTCCCCCCACCCACACAGGTAATGCTGGTGGGGTGGGGAGAGCATGGTGGCCCCAGGCCAGGCCCAGGGTGGGGGTAGTTAGGGTAGGCACCAGGAACATGGTCCTTCTGCTCAGCCAGAGATATGGGCATTGCCCATGTCCCTCCCCCTGCTGAGGTGTCTGCGAGGGTGCAGGAGCTCAGGGGAGACACTGGTGCTGTGAATCAGGCCAGAGCCGGCTGGCCTGGCCCAGAAGCATATACTCCCCACTCCTGTGGCCCCAGCCTCCCAGAGTCTGGTGGGATTGACTGCCCTGGCTCAGGGAGGTGGGAATGGAAGGTTCCTTCCACAGGCGACACGTGGAGGGGTCACATGGACCTCCCTTTACATTGTGCCCACCCCTCCCACCCCAGTATCATCAGGCACAAGTTGTCTATGGACTAAGCTGACCCAGGGTTGGGGGAGATAGGAAGTGGTCCAGAGAGAGCAGCCTTGAGCAGCTTTGGTTGCCAGACTACTGGTAGGCACCAGTTGGAGCCTGGTGGAGTTGAAGGGTCCGGACTCCCCTACCAACAACCTGCCTGTCAGCCACGGGTTGTGGCCTTGACCACTAGGCCACACTTCCCAACCAAACCCCGAGTGAGGACCATTACATAGCCCCATTGAACTCAAAGGGTGTTTTTCACCCCAAGGCTTGACACTGGCAATGTAAGTAAATTAGAAGCCAGTGGAAGGACTGAATCACAGCCCATCATCATGGCAACCCATGCCACTCAGGAGGCAGGCAGGTGTATACTGTACAAGCTAGATCCTCTGGATTGCATCCATATTCAGACCCAGACACAGTGAGTTATAGTAATCTACTCTGGACATGATGAACAGATGCATCACTGTGACCAGATACTCACCAGGGAACTAGGGGTGGCATTTCCTAGCAAATGGAAATGGAGAGAGCTATTCACAGAAGAGAGATTTCTCTAGCTTCCATGTAGTATAAAGAAAAAACAAAGAATTTTTGGGCATTTCTACATCAGAGATTTCTGATAGAAATTAGTGTAAATTAATTACACCATTTAGTTTATTAAAGGATTTCCGGGACACAGTAATACCAAGGTACAAAATATATTGGAAGGACAGAACGGGTCATGCTGGTTGGGGAGTGGCACTATATGTGAAATAAAGTATAGAATCAAATGAAGTAAAAATCTTAAATGAACCAAACTGTACCACAGAATCTCTATGGATACTAATTCCATGCTTGAATAATAAGAATATAGCAGTAGGGATATACTACCGACCACCTGACCGGGATGGTGATAGTAACTGCTCAGGGAAATTAAAGAGGCTATTAAAATAAAAAAACCTCAATAATAATGGGGGATTTCAACTATCCCCATATTGACTGGCTACATATCATCTCAGGAAGGGAGGCAGAGATAAAGTTTCTTGACACCTTAAATGACTGCTTCTTGGAGGAGCTAGTCCTGGAACCCACAAGAGGAGAGGCAATTCTTGATTTAGTCCTAAATGAAGCACAGGATCAGGTCCAAGAAGTGAATATAGCTGGACCACTTGGCAATAGTGACCATAATATAATTAAATTTAACATCCCTGTGGTGGAGAAAACACCACAGCAGCCCAGCACTGTAGCATTTAATTTCAGAAAGGGAACTACACAAAAATGAGGTTAGTTAAACAGAAATTAAAAGGTACAGCACCAAAAGTAAAATCCCTGCAAGCTGCATGGAAACTTTTTAAAGACACCATAATAGAGGCTCAACTGAAATGTATACCCCAAATTAAAAACCATAGTAAGAGAACCAAAAAAGAGCCACCATGGCTAAACAACAAAGTAAAAGAAGCAGTGAGAGGCAAAAAGGCATACTTTAAAAAGTGGAAGTTAAATCCTAACGAGGAAAATAGAAAGGAGCATAAACTCTGGCAAATGAAATGTAAAAATATAATTAGGAAGGCCAAAAAATAATTTGAAGAACAGCTAGCCAAAGACTCAAAAAGTAATAGCAAAAAATGTTTTAAGTACATCGGAAGCAGGAAGCCTGCTAAACAAGCAATGGGGCCACTGGAAGATCAAGATGATAAAGGAGCACTCAAGGACGATAAAGCCATTGTGGAGAAACTAAATGAATTCTTTGCATTGGTCTTCACAGTTGAGGATATGAGTGAGATTCCCAAACCTGAGCCGCTGTTTTTAGGTAACACATCTGAGGAACTGTCCCAGATTGAGGTGTCATTAGAGGAGGTTTTGGAACAAATTGATTAACTAAACAATAATAAGTCACCAGGACCAAATGGTATTCATCCAAGAGCTCTGAAGAAACTCAAATGTGAACTTGCAGGACTACTAACTGTCATCTGTAACCTATCATTTAAATAAATTTCTGTACCAAATGACTGGAGGATAGCTAATGTGACGTCACATTTTAAAAAGGGCTCCATAGAAGACCTCGGCAATTACAGGCCAGTAAGCCTGACTTCAGTACCGGGCAAACGGGTTGAAACTATAGTAAAGAACAAAATTGTCAGACACATAGATGAACATAATTAGTTGCGGAATAGTCAATGTGGTTTTTGTAAAGGGAAATCATGCCTCACCAATGTACTAGAATTCTTTGAGGGGGTCAACAAACATGTAGACAAGGGGGATGCAGTGGATATAGTGTATTTAGATTTTCAGAAAGCCTTTGACAAGGCTCTTAAGCAAAGTAAGCAGTCATGGGATAAGAGGGAAGGTTCTTTCATGGATTGGTAACTGGTTAAAAGATAGGAAACAAAGGGTAGGAATAAATGTTCAGTTTTCAGAATGGGGAGAGGTAAATAGTGGTGTTCCCCAGGGGTCAGTACTGGGCCCAGTCCTATTTAACATATTCATAAATGATCTGGAAAAAGGGGTAAACAGTGAGGGGGAAAATTTGCAGATGATACAAAACTACTCAAGATAGTTCAGTCCCAGGAAGATTGTGAAGAGCTACAAAAGGATCTCTCAGAACTGGGTGACTGGACAACAAAATGGCAGATGAAATTCAATGTTGATAAATGCAAAGTAATGCACATTGGAAAACATAATCCCAACTATACATATAAAGTGATGGGGTCTAAATGAGCTGTTACCACTCAAGAAAAAGATCTTGGAGTCACTGTTAATAGTTCTCTGAAAACATCCACTCAATGTGCAGCGGCAGTCAAAAAGGCGAACAGAATGTTGGGAATCATTAAGAAAGGGATGGATAATAAGACAGAAAATATCATATTGCCTCTATATAAATCCATGGTACACCCATATCTTGAATACTGCGTGCAGATGTGATCGCCCTATCTCAAAAAAGATATATTGGAATTGGAAAAGGTTCAGAAAAGGGCAACAAAAATTATTAGGGGTATGGAATGGCTGCTGTATGAGGAGAGATTAAAAAGATGGACTTTTCAGCTAGGAAAAGAGATGACTAAGGGGGGATATGATAGAGGTCTATAAAATCATGATTGGTGTGGAGAAAGTAAATAAGGAAATGTTATTTACTCCTCATAACACAAGAACTAGAGGCCACCAAATTAATTTAATAGGCAGCGGGTTTAAAACAAACAAGAGGAAGTATTTTTTCACACAACGCACAGTCAACCCATGGAACTCACTGCCAGAGGATGTTGTGAAGGCCAAGACCATAACAGGGTTCACAAAAGAACTAGATAAATTCATGGAGGATAGGTCTATCAATGGCTATTTGCCAGGATGGGCAGGGATGGTGTCCCTATCCTCTATTTGCCAGAAACTAGGAATGGGCGATAGGGGATGGATCACTTGATGATTAACTGTTCTGTTCATTCCCTCTAGGGCACCTGGCATTGGCCACTGTTGGAAGACAGGGTACTGGGCAAGATGGACCTTTGGTCTGACTCAGTATGGCCATTCTTATGTTCTCTCTAGTTTCAGTTTTAGGCACAGAGTACAAGTGACACAAAATTGATGTTTTAGTACAAGTATCATTCTGAAATTATACTAATAAAAAAAATAACAAAAAAGAAATCTAAGACATGCTCAACTACCAGAATATATGTGTGTTGCACAAGTGCAATAGGTCAGCATTGCCATTTCATACTCCCTACATTCAGGATTTATAACACAGCTACTTCAACAGGGACCCAGGAACTGGTGATCCAGTTTGTGGGGAGGTCTATTCATAAGATGATGTTCTGCTGAGAGCCACATCCTATCATCCACTGAATAAGGGGGACGTACTTGACAACGCAAGTCTGCCTGCCTTATCTCGATTTTCTTGGAGATAATTGCATAATGCTGCCAGTTCAGGCTTTGACATAGCGTAGAGTCACCCAAATGGAACCTGCATTGGGCAATCATAAGCTTAGTGTGAAGGGAGGATATCTGCATTTTTCTTTTCAAACACATCAGCCAACTCTTGATGTTTACAGAGGAGCACGGCCATGGGGCATTGAGAGTGTACCCATCTGGGTGACCACTCTTGCCTGAGATTTCTTTGGGTTGGAGGTTGGATCAATATCAGCTTGTCCCTGGCAGTGTTGCTGTCAAAATTTGAAGAGAAACGGATTTCCTGTCTTCACCAGCGATGGAGGGGATCCTGGAGGGCCATCCAGGAGATCCCAACAATCAGTGGGAAGTGTGGAGAGTATCACCCCAAATTGCAATATTTCCCTATGCTCCAACACACAGACTTCCACAGGGACAGTCCTGAGTCACAGGTCTTGAGGATAGGGATGAGCCACCAATAGTCTCAATCAGATCGAGGCAGCTTTTAGGCTGTAAGGTGATTTGCAAGGCACAGACTGCCACTACATCTATGAAATCGGTGGCTGCCCCAAATCGATCAGAGACTGCTGTATTGGGATCTGTTGGGCCTCTCTGGCGATATGCCACTGGATCAATACTTGCAGGTAGGATAACTTCCTAGGAAGTTGGGTGCACATACCGGTTAAAGTTGAGGTTTGAAGCTCAGACGTCTTTTGACTTGATGCCCAGGCCACTCCTCTTTACCACACCTGTACTCTATGTGCTATGCCACATAGTACCTTTAATCTAAAAGGATCACAACCTAAGTGCATAGACTTTGCCTGCCAGTGAAATGTAACACAGGCTATGGGCTCAATCCTACAGACCTCTTTGATGTGACGATGTGGGTATGGTCCTTTGTTTTTAACTAGTGCTAGCAACACTACTCAATATTTTAGACAGGAAATGAAAGTGAAGGATAACTTATTCAACTGAAACCACTGGGAAAATATTAACTACTCTAGCACACAATATAAATGACTTGTTTAAAATGTTTCCAGGATACTGTGAGCCCTTTATTACTATTGCAAAAGTGCTATGGGTTGTTACCAGGTATAGACAAACCAGAGACTTGAACCACACCTTTCTTCTCTACCTACTATTACCCATTAAGGTTCTAATCCTTCAAAGATGTATGTATATGCTTAACTTTATGCACTGTGAGTAGTCCTGTTTAAGTCACTGCCTTAGGTGTCCTGCATAAGTCTTTGCAGAGTTGAGGCCTAAATGACTACACAAGGTGCAAAACAACAATGAATTGGCCACCCTATACTTATCAACTACCAAGAAACTCCTATTTATTCAGAACACAACAACCTTAACTTTGGCCCACAGGTTGTTTTTCACCTGTTTATTTCTAAAGAATTATTTTTGCTATTTTAATATTCATATCTAAGTATTTTAAGAATTACTTTTAAGTGGAAAGTATTTGTCAGTAAAAGAGGCACTGTCAACTTAAAAATCATATTTAAAAATATTTTTCCTTTAGTTATGTTACTAATACCTACAGAATCTCAGAAAGAATTTTGTTTCAAATTGCATTTCTTTCTCAGTTTTTCTTCATATGATAATTCCTATGCAGCCTAAAGGAACTTGTTTATAAATATTGGTATTTGCTTATCACATGTACCACCAGCATGTTATGTTTTTCCCATTTGCTGTACAGGAATAGTGTCTGAAGAGAACTGGCTTCAATCTCTGTGTAGAGATGTCAATGTAAGTATATGCTGTGAGAGAAATAGCCCACATGGGACTACAGACCTTATATAAATTTTAATTATTTTTATTTTAAATAGTTTCTATCTTGATAAGTTGTAAAGTAACTTTTCTCTATCAAGATGAAAACTTCCAAAGAAATGCTGCTTGATTTATGGTCTAGTTCCTAAATATAAAGATTTCCATAAATTATCTTATTTACAAGAAGAATGGTGACATATGGGCATAAGATGTTCACATTTATTTTTAATGCTGTTGATGGATGAATGTGGAGTGTCTAGTGGTTGTTAGGACCTTTTCAATCAATTATTTTTATAGGATTTTGGGTTGAACTTTCCATAAACTGATGACATAATGTCATTTCAAGACCTTTTCACCCAGACAAGGTCATGTCAGCTTCCTCAAAAGACGTCTCTCGTCTGTATTGTTGATATTTTTATTTTATTTTATTTATTTATTTAGGGAGAGGGAGGATTATAGACTTAATCTCTGTGATATTCAAATGCTATTTTTTTTAATTGCTGGCTTAAGTGGGACTTTTCTCAAAACTGGCTCCAGGTAAGGATGATGTGACTCAAACCTGATCGGATCAAGTTGCAAGGCTCCAGAGTAGGCCTCTGATCTGATTTTCCCAAAGGCTGCAAGACAGAGGGCTAGTCTACACTAGAAGCGCTACATCAGCGCAGCTGCACCAATGCAGCTGTAGCATGTCCAGTGAAGACTCTCTATGCCAATGGGAGAGCTCTCTCCCGTCGGCATCATTACTCTCCCTCTGCGAGAAGTGGAAGCTATGTCACTGGGAGAGCATCTCCCACCAACATAGCACCAGTGTGGACAGCACTTAAGTAACTGTAACTTGCATCGCTCAGGAGGGTGGCTTTTTCACACCCCTGAGCGACGTAAGTTTTATCAAATTAAATGGTAGTGTAGACTTGTCCAGAGTGAGTGGAGATTGCAAACCATAAGAATCCAAGGTAAGACTGAGAAGCCTCACCTTTTGGGTCAATAAGCCACCAGATGGAAGACTGACATTCCTGAAACACGAAGGCCAGCCATCTTGGGGAGAGGAAGTCAAGACATCAACATGCAGCTTTTGCCAGGCTTTGACCAGTCTCCTTGGACCTGAAGACGTCATGCTAGCTAGAAGCACTGTGCCAACAACATCCCTATCTGGCTCCTTGGCTGCAGTTCCAGCTCTTGTTTCAGGAGAGTCCAGAAGATTATAGGAGTTTGTGTATCCTCTGCTATCTTGTTTTTCCTTCTACTATTATTGTATTTTGTTTTTGCTAATTGGGAGACATCCCAGCCTTTTAATTCCCTAATTTTAAAGTGCAAAACTGGCTGATGCAGGCACATGTATGAGCATCCATAAAGGCCTCACATGTAAGGCACAAGAAAGAAAGTTCCCCAGGTTTAAACAGCCCTAAAAATACACTCATAAAGATATTCATTAACATGTGTTCTGTATTTATGTTTAAAAATCTTTAAAAAATTAAACTGTCAGAGGTAAATTTTGGTACATAACAGTTGTCAAACTTCTGCTTAGCAAAATGTTCTGCTAGAGACTATTATAATATGTCTGTTGAGGGGGGAAAGGAAAGGGTTAGCCACCACACTAGAACTGAAATCTAAGGAGGAAGCATTATAATTGACTTTGAGGCTGTGATCTCAACATTAGGTAATAATTTGGTTTCAGTATGAAAATGTTTAGCCAGTTATTGTAAGGGGACTTTCGGGTTCATTATTTTATTCCCTGTCAGGCCATATCACCATCTTGGAATGCCCATGTTGTTTGGCATCCAACTTGGCTCCCTGTCTTTATCCAAGCTTTGGCGCCCTTTTTCAACTTTGGTGCCTTTTCCACGCAGTGGTGGGAATGGGTAGAATCATGTGACTGGCTAATCTGCTCGGCAACGGGGGATTATTTAAGCCCACCTATCCAGTCACTCGGGGCTGTCCACCCTAGAGGCAGCAGTGGAAGCCATGTGTGTTGGAGGCACCTGTAGAAGCTGATGTGGCCTAGCGGCAGTCAGAGCCCGAGCAGGGGCAGTTAGTCTCTAGGTAAGGTTACCTCCAGATATCTGCACCATCTTCATAACATATGTGTTGTATTGGGAAGGGTATCTCACTTTATGCATATGATAGCAGCCCATTGAGTATCCACCCTCCCTCATACTTGCACCCAGGGAAGAAGACCAAGAAGGAAGATCACTTACCTGAAAAGGTCCATTGAGCTCCCGAGTCCAGGATCTGGTTCTTCACCCATGTAACCAGTGCTTCGTCCTGCCGGTGAGGCATGTCATGCCTATCAAAAAGAGATGGTACAGTGTTGAACTTATAATATCTTAACCTTACCTAATGTAATATTCTTGGGTCCGGGCTTCAAGCTCTGGTTAGGAAGTTAACAGCCGAGGAGTTATTTTATGTTTATCTTTCTAAATTGGGGTTCCTGTGTTCTACCTTGTTTGATTTTACCCTGTTAATAAATGTAATCTGTTTTGCACCTTAATATTTGATGGGTCCTCTGTTGGGGTTAAAATCACCTGATGATAGATGCAGGGATACTGGGGTGTAAACCTTTGTAAGCCCTTAGCCAAGCTTAACAGTTATGCATTATAGATTTGATTGACTTGAGTGGAATTCATCCAATAACCTACTTATTTGATTATATGATTCCAGTTCAGAACTGAGACTAACTTGATTTGACCTTGATTTGATTTTGATTTGGTAATAGTATTGCTTTATTCTTATATTAGTATTAACAGTAGCTGGTGATCTGTTGTTTTGATTTTATATTATTTGTTTAGAAGTTTTAATAAATTAATAAAACTGATATCGCGGGTCAGATTTTTAAAGATATTCAAGTGCCTAGTAGGATTTTCAAAAGCACCTAGTCATTTTATTTCCATTCAATGGGAGTTGGGTGCCTAGGTGCTTTTGTAACATATCTGCATCTTAGGCATCTAAATATCTTTAAAAATCTGACCCTGAATTAGGATGACCATAAGAACATAAGAATGGCTCTACTGGGTCAGACCAAAGGTCCATCTAGCCCAGTATCCTGTCTTCTGACAGTGGCCAGTGCCAGGTGCCCCAGAGGGAATGAACAGAACAGGTAATCATCAAGTGATCCACTCCCTGTCGCCCATTCCCAGCTTCTGGCAAATAGAGGCTAGGGATACATCCCTGCCCATCCTGGATAATAGCCATTGATAGACCTATCCTCCATGAATTTATCTAGTTCTTTTGTGAACCCTGTTATCATCTTGGCCTTCACAACATCCTCTGGCAATGAGTTCCATGGGTTGACTGTGCGTTGTGTGAATACTTCCTTTTATTTGTTTTAAACCTGGTGCCTATTAATTTCATTTGGTGACCCCTACTTCTTGTGTTATGAGAAGTAGTAAACAATACTTCCTTATCTACTTATCTACACCAGTCATGATGTTATAAACCTCAGTCATATCTCCCCTTAGCCGTCTTTTTTCCAAGCTGAAAAGTCCCAGCCTTATTCATCTCTCCTCATACGGAAACCGTTCCATAATTTTTGTTGCCCTTTTCTGAACCTTTTCCAATTCGAATTTATTTTTTTGAGATGGGGCAACCACATCTGCACACAGTATTCAAGATGTGGGCATACCATGGATTTATATAGAGGCAACATACGTCTTGTTTTGGCCAGGACAGTTCCCTTTTTAAATCCCAGGCCCCAATGCCCTGGGCAAAATTGGGCATTTGTTTCCTGGCATGAGTTGCACTTTGTTAAGGGGGTTTGGAAGAATGTTTTGGGAGACCAGTGGTGACACAAGGAGTTGGGTGACGGGACTCGGGCAGTCAGCTCCAGTCCTGGGTGGCATAGGGCTTGGGCAAACAGCAACACCAGGGTGGCTCAAGACAGAGGGAGGGGTGTGTGTGTGTGTGTGTGTAACTCAGTGATGCAAGGTGGCTTGGGCCAGCCCTGTGCGGTGTCACGATTGTACTTTGGTAAATATGGTCAACCTACCTTGAGTCTCATTTCTTTCAATAAGCAATGTGGATCCAGAACTTTTGAGGACCTGGTTGGATATCAGCCAGTCAGCCTGATCAGCTCCCTGTAATTAGCCCTGGGGTATCAAACCACATTGTTTCATTATAACACTGATAACAAAACCTCTTATATGTCTTTTTTTTCTGTTTAGCGAGACAAGGTGGGTGATATCTTATATCAGACCAATTTCTGTTGTTGAGAGAGCCAAGCTTTCAAGCTTACTCAGAGTGCTTCTTTTTCTGTTTGCATTTATTCTTATCTGCCCCCAAATCTTTGTCTTCTCACCCCTGACAAACAGCTAGGCTGCACTTCTATTAAACAAAACAAGATAGTAGTGGATTTCTTAAGAGGAAGGATGGTCTTATTGTGAAAGGGATTAAGAAGTGCTTGGTTCAAGTCCCTGCTCTCCACAGTCTTCCTGTTTGACTTTGGTCTAATCACTCTATGCCTCAGTTCTTCATCTGTAAAATTAGGACAATACTACTTCCCTTCTCTGACTTTTCATCTGTTTTGACTATTTAGATTGTAAATTCTTTACTAAGAGGCAATTCTTGCCCTATTTGTTTGTACAGTACCTAGCACAATGTGGCCCTGATGTTGGTTTGGGTCTCTAGGCAGTATTGTAATAAAAATATATAATAAACAAAACTTTAAACTGCCCTACATCAATTCCTCTGAATAAATACAACCCACATAGAGGATGGCTTTCCATACCTTCCCCAACTCCCAGCAGTATTTGCTTTTCCCCAAATATACTGCATTTGAAGCCCTCATTGCCACACAGCGGCCTGCGAGAGGGCGCCCAGACAACATGAATGAATACATTTTCATCTCTCATCTCTTATTCTTTGATATAAAGTAGTGAGAAAAGGTTTGAACTGAATGTAACAGGAGTTAAATTAAGCTGTTACAGGGAATGTCTGAATGCTGGCACAATGCCTAATGCTCTTGAGAGGATTGGAGTTCTCACATAGTGAATCTATGTTGGCTCTAGGCCTAATACTCTTAAGACATTGAGAAGAAGCAGTGGACTTTTGGACATGTGGATCTGTAGGTTTATTTAGTATTTTTACTCTTTGTATTTGACTTTGTAATACAATTTTTGAGGGAAACAAAGTTTCTGCCTGACAAATTCTCAGGAATCACAGAAAGAACTCCTAGAGAGACACTGTCATGAAACATAGTTTTTGTCAGTATGATTTCACATTGTATTAATCATGCCTAACAAAACTGCATTATACATCAGGCATTGTAATATAACAAGATTCAATGCAGCACTGAAATCTATAGAAAAATTCAATTTTTACAGATTTCATAAAATATTTTACTAGGTTTTACGTTTGCTTTTACAGATTGTTAGCAGCGTGGGCATTGCATCTACTAAAATGTCTCTTCCCCCTTCTCCCCCCCATATAATAAGATACACAATGACTGACTTCCATCAAAGGCACACTTAGCCCACATTGTACTGGCTCACCTGGCAGATTATAGACCACAGGGGACCCAGGTTTGAGTTCAGCTCCAACAATGTGCAAGACGCATATAGAGCAAGTTAGTCATATCACTCCACTAGCTGTAATCTTGTCAGCTTTCAGAAGCTAAGCATGGTCATGCTGGGTTAAATACTTGGCTAGCTGCCCTTAAAGGAAAATCCAGGTGCTAAAGGATGTTGTGATTTATGCCACTTTTTGCAGGAATAGTGCTAACCCCATTCTGCTGATGAAATCCCAGTTTTGGTAACTAAATTATTACCATTTCTATGGGACATGGTAAGCTTCACTTCTTCACTGTGTGATGTTAAATAGGAACTACATTTCTGTGTCAGGTAACGTGTTCCTATATATTTAGGGATAAATTTTGCCAGTGCATATGCAAATATGTAAGGACACAAGCCTCAATGGGTGCCATGTGTGGATACAGATGGAACCCTATAACACCATGTTAAAGTATGGTAGCAGCTGTGTACTGCTGTTGTGGTAGAATACAGACTACAGGGGTTTAGTCTGAGGAAAAACAGATGACTGGTCCAAAATTAGGCATTCTTACAGAAAGGAAAACAAAAAGTGCCCTGCAGGGTGCTGAGCTGGCCCTATTTGTCTGTACCATAATCATATGCTTAACACTATGGACACATGGAACCCAAATCTCTTGCCTCCGCCATGCCTCACAGTGTTTCCGGGTATATGCCACCACACATGAAGTGAGATGGGAGGCAGGGAATTTTTAATGTGTATTTGTGACAATGCTCCATTTGGGAAGTTGCTCTGTGGTAGTCTACAGCAGCAGTTCTCAAACTTAATTGCACCGTGACCCCCTTCTGACAACAAAAATTATTACACAACCCCAGGAAGGGGGACCAAAGCCCGAGCACACCCATGCCCTGCTGCCCCAGGCGGGGCTGGGGGGCCCAACGCTGAAACCCAAGGGCTTCTGCCCTGGGTGGGGGGCATGTAACCTTAGCCTTGGGCAGTGGGGCTCAGGCTTCAGCTTTGGTACCAGGCGATGGGGCTTGGGCTTGGGCCCTGGACCCCAACAAAGTCTAACACCAGCCTTGGTGACCCCATTAAAATAGGATCCTGACCCACTTTGGGGTCCTGTCCCACAGCTTGAGCACCCCTGGTCTACAGAGATGGGAGTATTATGTATCTTAGTCTGTGGGACTGCAATGGGAGGAGGAATTGTGTAGTGCAATGTACACCCCCTCTTTCTTTGAGGGTAGGGATGGGATTTTGTGGTATGTGTTAGTCTGTGAGGATGGAAGGATTTTGCTGTGTGTTCTACAGTCTCTGGGGATTAGAGAAAATTTTGCTGTGTGAGTTAGGTCTATCTCTCTGAGGATGGGAGAAGCATTTTGCAGGGTGTTTTACAAACTCTGAGGATGAAGGAGATATCATAGTATGTGCTACTGTCCAGGGGGATTTTGCTGTGGGTATGTACAGTCTTGCCCATCTGTGGATAAGGGGTGCTGATGAGAAGGTGGGCACATTTTCAGGAGTGCTCCATACCCCTCAGATTGTGTCCCTCTAAGGACCAGGATTGCACATTCTGATAGATGTCCCATACCCTTTAGAAATGGGACACTGGCACTAAATACTAGTGGAAGGTTGGGTATATTCTGAGATGGGAGTGCTCAGGTGAGTAAAGTTACTCATATACATAAGTGGATTCAGGACATGAAATTGAAACTGTTTTAGTGGCACTAATGAATGATATCTTCCTGTCAATCGATATAGGGCAAACATCAGTTTTCATCCTCTTGGTCCTCTCTGCATCATTCAACAGTGTTGCATCATTCCATACTGCTGCTTCACTTGCGTGAGATGGCAAGGGTCCAAGGTAATGCACTAAAACAGTTTGAGTCCTTCCTGGAGAGATGCACCAACAAGAAGTGATGGACATGGCACTTCCACCACTAGAACCCTTGCTTGTGGAGTCCCACAAGGATCCCTTCTCTCCACAGTCCTTTTCAACATCTACATGCAGCCACTAAGTGAACTGGTCAGAGTGGGTGGAAGTGTATCCCTTTTTATAATAAGGACTCAAGTACCAGCAGTATGCAAATAATGAACAGCTCTATCTATCCTTCACCATATATGATATGACCACACCACTAAGATGGCACAGTGCTTGGATGAGATCAGTTCATGGATGAAGAACAGTTTGCTGATGGTGAACTTCAGCAAGACAAAGGTGATTATGCTGGACAGAGGAAAGCATTTTGAAGAGTTCATAGCCATGGTGCAGTCTCCTTTGGTTGAAGATACACACCCAAAATTGGTCAATTCACTCTGTGAGTTTAGAGTACTCTTGGATTCGTCACTGATGCTAAGGTCTCACATAGTAACATCTGAGAAAAACACTTTCTGTCATCTCTGGTTGGCTAGAAGACTCAGTCCCATCCTGGTGGAGGATGACCGGGCCTCACTTGTTAAAGCTTTCATCACCTCTCTACTGGACTTCAGGAATGCAATAGATCTCAGCATAAAACCTTAAACACTGAGGAAGCTCCAACTAGTACAGAATACTGCAGTGCATCTCACGATACTGGGTATCATGATCATATCAGACTTGTCCTCTGCTCTCTAAACTGGCTTCCCATAGACTATCAAATGAAGATCAAGGTCTTGGTCCTTATCTTCAATGCGCTCTGTGGCTTAGGCCTAGGATTTCTAAAAGATCATCTAAATCCTGGGATGAACAACTCTGCTCTTCTGGCACAATGGAATTCTCTACAGTATTGGTAAAGTTCATCTGTGTGGGAGACAAAATTTTCTTCGAAGTCAATCTGAGACTGTGGATTCAACTTCCACAGAAAATAAGGATCATCACAAATCTCACCACTTTCTGCTCCAAGTATAAAGTGCATTTCTTTGACTTGCCTTCTCTAATATAAATACATAGCAACATGTATAAGTATATTAATAACTCTATCAAAACAAGGCATTCATTGCACACACTTGGAAGAGGATAAACAAATAAACATATGACAAATGGTAATCATGTTGCTTAATGTACCGCTGGAAGGTGCTCAAGTTATGGTGATGAGGGCAATATAAGAATCTATGTAGAACAGAAGTGTTTCCAGAACTGGGCCGTAGGGTTATTATAAAAGGAATACACTTCCCACTCTTCATTTACAATACAACTAATTAATATAGGAATTAGTAAAATATTCTTTTTGTATGTAATAATATATGAAAGAGATAGACAATTATCTGTCTCCTAAAAAAGGAAATCTCATTTTCACAGGGGAATTATGCCAGACTAATTGCCCTACTCTGTCATGTTGTCTAATGAATAAAGGATTATAAAATTCCTTTAGCAACAACTGATAATATTTGTTTAGCTGTAACTGCGGTGTGTTAAAATTGTAGACTGTCACTTTAAATTTCAGGGTTTTTTCCTGGTCCTGCTTGCAAGCAGCAGACACCACTGATTTAGTCTACTTAATGTATTCTCTCTACACACACACATATGATTTGAAAGCTTATTATGTTTACTTTAAGATGAGGTATGATGTGGAGCTGTCAAGTGGTGCTGTTACCATAAAATGTGGATAAACAAACACCCTCAACACATTAAAATGACCACTTTGAAATATCTGCATTTGTTCCTATTAGTTTAATGACTGTTTTATTTCAAAACATGAAATTAGATTTCTCTGTGATCTCACTGCAACAATATAAAGGGTAAAACAAAATCTAATAATAAATTTGTACAGGTATCATTGAAATGTAATGGGATCTTGCCTACCAACTCCCTGAGTTTGCTAAAATCTGCCTTCTTGAAATCAATTTTCTTTATTGTGCTGTTTTTTCTCCTACTGTTCCTTAGAATCATGAACTCATCATTTCCTGATCAATTTCACCTAAGCTGCTTTCCACTTTTAACTGCTCAATCTGTTCTTCCCTATTTGTCAAAATCAAAGCTAAGGCAGCTTCTCCCCTAGAGGCTTTCTCCACCTTTTGAAATAAAAAATTGTCTCTAATGCATTCTAAGAACTTGTTGGATAATCTGTGCCGCACAATATTATTTTCCTAACATGTGTTTGGGTAGCTGAAGTCCTCCATCGACACCACATCCTGTGCTTTGGATGATTTTATTAGTTGTTTATAAAAAGCCCCATCCACCTCCTCTCCCTGGTTAGGTGGTCTGTAGTAGACCCCTACCATGACTTACCCCTTTTATCCTTACCCAGAGACTTTCAACAAGGCCGTGTCCTATTTCCATCTCAACCTCAGTCCAAGTGTATACATTTTTGATATTATAAGGAAACACCTCCTCCTCCCTTTTTTCCCTGCCTGTCTTTCCTGAGCAAGCTATATCCTATTATACCAATATTCCAGTCATTTGTATTATCCTACCAAATCTCTGTGACACCAACTATGTCATAGTTGTGTTTATTAACTAGCCTTTCTAGTTCTTCCAGTGTATTCCCCATACTGATCACATTAGTATACACACATCAAACATACTGATTTGATTTCTCCCCACTTATGTTCTCTCTTGTTTCTCCCTTATCCCTGCTATAATGGCTCATGCTCCACCCAGATTCTGACCTTTCTTCCAGGGCACCATGTTTTTGACTTACCTGTGGGCTTTTGTCTCCTGCCCCCATTGAATCTAGTTCAAAGCCTCCTCACAGGTTAGCCAGTCTGTATCCAAAGATGCTCTTTCCTTGATATGTGGTTCCCATCTCGGCTCAGCAGTCCTTCCTGGAACAGCATCTCCTGGTCATGGGCAGCACCGTCCTCTGGTGCAGCCCAGAGCCCCCCCCCCACCATGGCTGCCGGCCCCTGACCCAGGCTAGCCCCGGAGTGCCAGTTGGGTGAGTGGCGAAGCCCCAGCCCTGGATTGCTGGGAGGGTAGGTGGCATGGCCCCAGCCTCCCCAACCCCTGAGTGGCGGGTGGTGTGGCGCGGCCCCAGGCTCCCCAGCCCTGAAGTACCGGGTGGGCAGGTGGCATGGCTCCATCCCTGAAGCACCGGGAGGGCAGTTGGCGCGGCCCCAGTCCCCCCCAGCACCAGAGTCCTCGGAGGGCGGGTGGCGCAGTCCCAGCCCCTAAGTGCTGTGTGGCATGGCATGGCCCCAGCCTCCACAGCCCCAGAGTGATCGGAAAGTGGGTGGCATGGCCCCAGCCTCCCCAGCCCCGGATTGCCAGGTGGGCAGGCGGTGCGGCTCAAGCCCCAGAGTCCTGGGAGGGAAGGTGGCACGCGCGGCCCCAATAGCTGCCCAAGCCGGAGCCACTGCACACGGGAACTGGAAAGAGTGGGCCAAAGCAGGAAGCAGGAGGGAGTCTGGGGGCAAGGCATGGGCGGGGCCACACCTGGGCATTTGGGAAGGCACAGCCTTCCCCAGCCTATGATACCTGCTGCCCATGCCTATATTCAAGGAAGCTGAAGCCCTCCTGGTGACACCATCTGCGCAGCCAGTCATTCACCTCCAGGGTGCATCTGTCTTTGCCTGGTCTCCTACCCTTGACTGCAAGGATTGAAGAGAACACTATCCACTCCCCCAGCTCCTTCACCATTACTCCTGGAGCCAGGGAGCCCTGTAGTCACGCCTGATCTGCTCAGGGTCATACCTCACACAGAATTGTTAGTGCCCACAGGGATGAGTAACACGGGGTAGTAGTCAGAGGGATGGATCATCCTTGACAATCCCTCCGTAACCTCTCAGATACAGGCCCCTACCTCCCAGGACACCATGTCAGGCTGACAGATGGGTGCCTCCGCCCCCCTGATGACCAGTAGTGGAGGGCTCTGTTTGACTTCTGCATTTCCCCAGCCTCTGTAGCTGCTTCTGGAAAGATGGTGGCCTGGAAAATGGCCCTGGCTGCGAGTGCCCCACATTCCCTCAGGGGCAGAGTCTCTGGGCTGCGGGCACCCAGGGGCCAGCACTGGGGTCTGGGTGAAGAGCCCTGGCTCTTTATTTATTATCCTGTTAACCTTTGCCTATTTGTTGCTCCCTGGCACTATTCTGTTTCATTGTGTGGTGGGGGGTGACTTGATGGACACCCCATGCGCCAGGGCAGGAGTGGGCTCTGTGGGGCAGGCACAGACACCGGGCTGGAGGGCCGAGAGGGGAGTCACACACAAGCCTAGCACTGATGCTGAGGGAATTCCTGCGCCACCCCCGCGGGTCCCTCTGCGCACTTGTGGTTAGTGGAACTGAGGGCAAAGTAAGGGCAGAGGCTTCACTCCTCCATTGCGCATGCTCCCTAGCGCGGCTCTGGCCGGCTCGGTAGCAGAGGGCTCCGTGTGAGTTCTGCGTTGGCTCTGTAGCGGCTTCCGGGAAGATGGCGGCCTGGAGAGTGGCACTGGCTGCGGGTGCTCGGCGTTCCCTGAGGGGCAGCGTCTCCGGGCTGCGGGCCCCCGGCAGCCAGCAGCGGTGTCCGGGTCTGTGGGCTGCAGCTGCCACCCTACTTGCAGGAGGCTCGTTGGCAGCGGGTTACAGCGGCTGGTGCGGACGGGCAGCGCCCGGTGGGTTCCTGACGGTGCTGGCTCAGGTAAGTGACCAGCTTCTCAGGGGCAGGGCTATTACCCGCTATAACTGCCGTGTCCACCGCGCGCGCCCTGGGCAGGGGCTGTTACCTGCTCTAACCCCCATTCCCACACACACATGCATCATTCGCTGGGGCAAGGGGCACTGGGCTGGGGTTGTTACCTGCTATTACACCCCATCCCCAACACACACACCTGGTAGCTCAGTGCAGGGCCATTACCTGCTATCGCCCCCTGCCCCAACTCGGTAGCCTAAGCTAAACTGGGGCTGACACTTCTCGTCTTGTCAGTACCCAGCAAAGCCCACTGACCACAGGGCATGCAGAGTGACACTATGTGACCCAGTGCAGTACACAGCTTATGTCAGGAAAGCCTGGCAGGTAAAGAAAGGTGCATAGACAATAATTACACTGTATCTGACCCAAAGAAGAGTAAGTGACAGTGGAAGCTGGTGACATCTCTGCTTAGGTAGGTGTAGTATGAAATCATCTGATAGCAAACCGTAATGATCATACTTTATCTGTCCCAAAACTGTAGATAGAGCCCTCCTGGAAGAGCCTCCATTGCTTAGTTCATCTGAGGTCAAGCAGGTGAGGTAATGCATGTGTCTGGTCCCCTTGACATCAGGCAGCAACCAAGATCAACAGTATTTCACTTAAGACAATCCTGGACTTATTTAGATTAATGAGGATTTCCCTCTTAGTGCTGAGTGCCTTTCTCTATTCACTGTAATCCATAATCACACAATAATGTAGAAAACTTAGTTGCAGTTGACACAGTTAGTTGATTCAGTTCGTCAGCTTTGCCTGTAATTGTTCATTTACAAAGTTTGTCATCTGCTTCACAATCTAATGTCACTTCAGCTGGCATGGATGAGTATTTCACAAACAGAATGTTTTTTGTGTCTTGTGTTCTGTCTGAATTGCATGGCTCACCACCCAGTACAAATATTTTCCAGGCGGGTCTATGTATTACTTATGTTTGTGTTATGAATATTAGAATGTACTTGCCTATTAAGCATCAGTATGCAGATAAAGGGTTACTGTCAGGAATATAGTGAGGTGGCCAAGTTTGCAGATGATACAAATTACTCAAGATAGTTAAGTACAAAGCTGACTGCAAAGAGTTACAAAGGGACCTCACAAAACTGGGTTGATAAGTGCAAAGTAATGCACATTGGAAAACATAATCCCAACTATACATACAAAATGATGTGGTCCACATTATTTATCACTCAAGTCATCGTGGATAATTCTCTGAAAACATCTGCTCAGTGTCCAGCGGCAGTCAAAGCTAACAGAAAGTTAGGAATCATTAGGAGAGAGATGATAAAATATAGCATCACTATATAAATCTATGGTACACCCACAACTTGAACACTGCAGGCAGTTTTGGTTGTTCCCATCTCCAAAAAGATATATTAGACTCGGAAAAAGTACAGAGAAGGGTAACAACAATGATCAGAGATATGGAGCAGCTTCCGTGTGAGGAGAGATTAAAATTAAAAAGATGGGGACTGTTCATTTTAGAAAAGAGATGACAAGGGGTGGGGGATATGATAGAGGCCTTGTCATAGGTTTATTCCCCACTTTGAACTTTAGCGTTCACAAGATGGGGACCTGCATGGACTCCTCTAAACTAAAATCCTAGTTTAGATCTGGTTCTCGCTGCCACCAGTCAAGTTTTAAGTGTCTGACACACTCCCTGTTCCCCCAAAAACTTCCCCTGGGGAACACAGATCCAAACACCTTGAATCTCAACACAAAGGGAAATAATCCATTTCCCTCCTCCCCTCTCCTAGTACTTAGGAGAGATACCTGGATTCAAATTCCTTGAATCAAACAAAGAGGGATTCACTTTTCCCCCTCCCCTTCTTCCCCCTCCCCTTGTCCTTGGGAGAGATACCTTGATTCAAACTCCTTGAATCAAACAGAGGGATTCCCTATCCCCCCCTCCCTTTCCCTTAGTCCTTGGGAAAAATACCTTGATTCAAACTCCTTGAATCAAACAAAGAGGGATTCACTTTTTCCCCCTCCCCTTCCCCTGAAAATCCAAACAAGGGAAGAAATCAATCAAGTTCTAAAAAAGAAAAGATTTTATTAAAGAAAGAAAAAAGTACACTATCTCTGTATTACCAGGATGCAAAAATACAGGGTTTAACTTATAAAAACTGGAGAGACTTCCCCTCCCTCCTTCTCAGAATAATCAGAGTAAAAGCAAACAGAAATAAAGAATTTCCTTCAGCAAACACACAATTGCAAATGTAGAAATCAAATTATAAGACTAATTCGCCTTTCTAATACTTACTATACTGGATAGTAGGAAATACTCCAGGAGAACTTGGAGACATGTCTGGCCTCTCTTAGATCCAAAGAGAGCACACAACTCAAACAAAGAACACAGACAAAGCCTTCCCTCCACAGAGATTTGAAATTATCCTGTCCCTTGATTGGTCCTCTGGTCAGGTGTTCCTCAGGTTACTGAGCTTGTTAACCCTTTACAGGTAAAAGAGACTTTAACACTTAACTATCTGTTTATGATAGGCCTGTAAAATAATGAAAGGTGTGGAGAAAGTGAATAAAGATGTGTTACTTATTCTTTCACATAACACACAAACCAGGGGTCACCCAATGAAATTAATAGGCAGCAAGATTTAAACAAACAAAATGAAGTACCACTTCATACAACTCTCAGTCAACCTGTAGAACTCATTGTCAGGGGATGTTATGAAAGCCAAAAGTATAACTGGGTTCAGAAAAGAATTAGATAAGTTCATGGAGGTTAGGTCCATCAATGGCTATTAGCCAAGATGGTGAGGAATGCAACCCTATGTTCTGGATGTCCCTAAACCTATGACTGCCAGAAGGTGGGATTGGATGACTGGGGATGGATCATTTGATAATTGCCCTGTTCTGGTCATTCCCTCTGAATCATTCAGCCCTGTGTTAAGACTGGATTCTGGGCTCGATGGACCATTGGTCTGACCCAGTATGGTGGTTCTTATGTTAATAGATTAAAAAAAAACCCTCTCTTGAAAACTTCAAAACATTATTATCCATACTAACTTTGTCCTTTTCAGTTTGGGAGTGAAGTCTTTCTCTGTTTTCTTTAGGAGATTAAATTAATGTGTGTCTTGTTGGATACTTGGACATGCTTGTATTGCTGTCCATCTGGTCAGTTCTCATGAGTGGATCGGGTATTGGGAAATATACAATAATTCTGATCGGGGAATACTTCCGTGAGCAAAAATTTGTACTTGCCTTGCCTTCTAACAAATACTGAACACATTGAAGAGTGTAGGACAGGCAATTGCATAAAACTTCTAATCTTTGGTTTATTCTTGAGTCCCAAAATAGAGAGGCTAGGATTTTGCAGGTGTTGCAGTCCTTATTGTGAAGAAATGACACTTTTCTAAGATCAGTAGAGCAGTTTTTAAAATTGTGGTATTTTTATGATGAGTTAAATCTTAATCCTGTCCTTAGTCCTTGAAAATCCCCATTTAATAACAACTTGACTTGCTGTATATAGGATCCTGTCATAGCAATAATACTGCGGGTCACCCAGCATTCAGGCCCATTAACATGCTTCTGGAAATAGTTTTAATTTGCTCTGAAGAACCAACAGATTGAAAAACACAGTATTTTTGTTCATAAAGTGTAGTCTCTTATTTCACAAAAGTTGACTGCTACATTTAAAATATGAAAATATCAGATTACAGTTTTAAGCATTACAAAAAATCTTGTCAAGGGAAATTTGCAGAGATCGGTATTTATGTATAACTACAATGATTTTGTGTAACCTTAATTGGGTGCCAAAATCATCACATGAATGAATTGGAAGTAGTCTCGCCATATGACACTTGTAAGCCCCAATATTTTTTAAAAAATTAACCATGAAGGAAAAGCATCTGAGGCTGTGTTGAATTAACATGGTTCTGGTGGTGATATACCATGAAATAGCTCCTATATAGTATTTGGCTAGCTAGGTGGTAGAACTCTTTGACCCTCCAGGTGGAACCTAGCATTTCTAGGAACCATTTCTGTTGCAGAAAAGTGGAATCACTGAACAGTAGCAGATACAATTAATTTAATTTTGTTTTCCATTTTCAGCAATAAAATTAGCTGAAATTCCATGCCACTTAGAGGCAAAGGTTCTGCATCCAGTTTCTAGTGACTCTTGCCCTGAAATTTCTCAAGTGCTGACCATATAAACTGTGATACTGAGGCAAAGAACAGAAAATGAAAATGAAAATAAAAATAAGAGAATAAACGAAAAATGGGATTGTGAAGTCCTAAACTGGAAGGGAGGTGGGGGATGGAATAGTAGAGTCAGCATAGCATGCTCCCTGCTGAGCAGTCGGTATTAGATGCTCCTGGTAGAGCTCTAGTAAATATAAATCTAAAATATTCATAAACAAATTGCATTGTAAGACTATTAAGTTGCTTATGCAGATATGTTAGTAGTATGGGGAATTGTTTTGTGAGGAACATGTGTTATGTTTGAGATTTTTGTTTTTCTTTGACACAGATAAGTGATGACTTCATTGGTTCATTGTCCTGTTGAACATACAGGCTACCAACCCACCTTTTATTTGTCTCACATTGTAGCTCTTTGATTATGAATGTCCTAAGTATTTTTTCATTGTGTAGTATGATGGGAGATGATACAGAGAGACAAGTAGTTCTGTAAAAGAAAATATTAATAGTTTGATACAAATATTCGTAAACATTAAATTAGCAGAAATTCAACTACCTTATGGTAATACAAAAGTACATTATTAAAATGTAAACTAGGAATTTTGAAATGTTTTGTAACTCTGTGTCCACCACCAAGTTATAAATGGTCTAAAGCAGGGATTGGCAACCTTTGGCACGTGGCCCACTAGGGTAAGCACCCTGGTGGGCCGGGCCAGTTTGTTTACCTGTCGCGTCCGCAGGTTCGGCCAATCGTTCGTGTCTTCATAGGATCAGGTCCTAATTTTTTCAAATATTACTTGCTCCAGAGCAGTAATGATAAGATGTGCGCATATAAAACAGTTTTTAACCATTGGCAAATGATTACTTTAGGACAAACAATATGTGCATCAAAGCTAGTTCTGAAAAAAATCATTTTGTACTTTTTAAAAAGAGTGTATTACACCTACTATATTTTCCTTTCTCTTTCCCCATTCCCTCAGACCTTTTCTTTCATTATTTATTGAACTGAATATAAAACATCTCTGGCACTGATCATCTTCTGAAGTCTTAACTGAACTTTCCTGTTAAGTAACTTGTGCAATGGCCCTAATGCTGTTAAAATGTATATATGTGCTTACATTTACTAAAGGTTGGTGTCCCATTGATTTTAATGGGGCTACTACTCATAGTGCATAAAGTTAAACATGCCTGTAAGTCTGTGCAGGCTGAGGATAAATGAATGAATCAATTTTTTCTTTCTGTAAGAAGCATAGTTAACCTGTTTCATTTTCTAGCATCTTACTTTCCTTTATTGTGTGTTAATCCATTTTTTATTTCTTCTTACAGTGTGGTCTTTGTAGTCATGGAGGCTTTTTTCTTGTTTATCTTTAGTATCTTAATTTTTTCTACTTTAGGATACGGTAGTCTGGTGTTTGTTCATACAGTGTAATTTTCTTTGTTCTGTCACTCTCTCATTGTAGACTAGAGGCAAAAGTTCATGACCAGATTTAGGCTTGGTCTACACTACACAGTTAGGTCGACGTAAGGCAGCCTTGTTCCCACCAATGTAAGTGCCCTGTTATACCGACATAATAAATCCACCTCCACTAGAGGCGTAGGGCTAATGTTGGTGTAGTTAGGGTGACGCAGTGTCTGTGTAGACACTGTGTTATTTACATCAGCTGTTGCCTGTCATTCAATTTTGCAGGTCCAGGCTGAAGCTGTGAAATTGACAAGAAAGCTAGGCTGTCACTGGGGTGGGTGGGGAACCAGGCTGCCCCCCAGGCTCCCCTCTCACAGCTGAGCTGCACTTGCCCCGCTGGGAGCCTGGCTTCCCAACCCCACCACCCCCCGAGCTCTTGGCTCCCCGCCACATCCGGGCTCCTGGTGGGGAGCACCTGGAGTCCGGGCAGGGAGCCGGGAGCCTTGGTGCAGCTGCTGGGCTCCCTGTGGGGAGCCCAAGGCACAGCCTGGCTGTGAGCAGGAAGCCAGGTGGGTGCAGCCCAGCCGGGAGGTTGTGAGCCCAGTGGCTGCCCAGAGGCTATTGGCACCCTGTCAGAGCTCACAGCCAGGAGCTGAGAGCCCGGGGGCAGCCAGGCTCCTGGCGGCAGGGAGATGAGAGCCCAGGGGCTGTTGGGCTCCCAGTGGCCAGGAGCCAAAAGCCTTGCGGGCACAACCAAGAGAAGGAGGGTAGTGTGGACATGAACCACAGCAGTAATTACTGTGGGGGTTATAAGTCTACCTTACGTAGGTTGATTTGTTTCTAGTGTAGACATTGCCTTAATGTAAGATTACTGTGGATGTATTTTTTTCTGGTCATTAAAGCTCTAGATAAGCAGTGAAGAATGTAAGAAATGATCTTTATTAATTCTCCCCCCCCCCCCTTTTTTTTTGCCTATTCTTTTTAGAAATGTATCATGGAAGTACTGTGATAGATAATTCTTCAGTGATGAATGTAAACCTTTATCTATGCAATGATTCCACATAGCTCTTAACATTGTCCGTTTACACTGTTGGCTAATGCCAGATATAGGCCTTCTCTACACTAGAAAGTGTTTGTCGATATAGATATACTGGGAAACATTCCTAGTGTTGAGACAGCTTGTATGCACAAAAGACTGCTTTTTCTGTTAAGCTTAAAAGAACATTTTTGCTGGTATAACTGCATCTATACTAGACTTTTGCCAGCATAGCTGTGTTCATTAGAGGTGTGGCTTTTTCATGCTCCTAATCAACACAACTATTCTGACAAAACTTTAAGTATAGACTAAGCCATAGTGATGGCTTATATTTGTTTTTCTGTAGTACTGTAATTCAAATCAGAGTGAAATAATGTATGGTTGAGAAGCTTGATAAGAGACTTGTCTATGCAGCATCTATTATTTTTATATTTTCAGATCATTTGCAGTCTACTGTATTAACATACCATTAAATTCTTATTCTCGCTGAAACTCTTAGACTGAAATGTCTGTCTTAACATTAATCAGTTCTGCAATTTTAAAATCCCACTAGTTGACTTTTAAATATTTGATTCTGCTTAACTGAGGTAAAGCAGAACATAAAGCTTTTGACTGGATGCAACTTTTTTGTCTTGTCTTTATACTGTCTGTTATAGCATTACATTGCAATTGTTGCTGTTTGCCTTGTGACTTTTTATTGTTTGTTCAACACCAGCAGTGTGCTACATTCTTTTCAGATAAGAGAAGACAAGGTTCCTGCCCTGAAGAGCTTACACTAAGTGCACATGGTAATTAGAGACCATAATGAAGAATTTAATACTAAACTATACTGATCTCCTAACAATCAAGCAGTCTATCCAGTGCCATTCTCTTGCATCAATGTCTTATACTTTTGAAATCCTCTTTTTTAGTTCATATGAATAAAATGTACATCTTCCCAACCCTAAAACAAAACAAATTGGTAGCTTATTTTTACATTTCTTAGAGAAAAGATATTTAAAAACATTATGCTTTCTTGTGACCTACAGACTCACATTCAGTGCTTCATGTTTTAGTTGAAAATGCACTGGGTGAGAGCCTCACCCTCATTCCAGACCCTTTATGCTGTCTGAAAGGGCTGGAGTAGTGTAAAGAGACCCTGCAAGCCCCACTTCTGGCCACAGGAGGATTCTCCTGGTGCAGGCACTGCAGAATATTGTCATAAAGCTGCCTTCTGAGGATCCTTTTGCAAGCCTTGCGGCTGCAGAGATTCCCAAAAGTGCTGCTGCCCCTAAGGGCTCACCTTCACTACGGGGAGATCGACACTGCTGCAATTGACGCAGATGGGGTCGATTTCACGGGTCTAGCGAAGACCCACTAAATCGATGGCAGAGCACTCTCCGGTTGACCCTGGTATTTTATCTCTCCAAGA
The DNA here is from genome assembly GCF_020497125.1 of Mauremys mutica. NCBI lineage: Eukaryota > Metazoa > Chordata > Testudines > Geoemydidae > Mauremys > Mauremys mutica. The sequence goes on from NC_059072.1 coordinate 323,682,040, forward strand.
AGAGTAAGGGAAGTCAACTGGAGAGCGTCTCCCGTCAACACAGCGCAGTGAAGACACCAGGATAAGTCGACATAAGCTACATCAACTGCAGCTACACCAGTAGCGTAACTTAGGTCGACTTACCCCAGTAGTGAAGACAAGTCCTGCAATAGCCACAGAAAGGCTGTCATAACTTAGGCAGGCTTCCAGGGCTGTCTAAGTTATGCAAAGAGCCCCAGAGTGTCCAGGGTCAGGAAGATGCAAAGGTGGCTTAAGGCATGTGAGAGGCACAGCACAGAATCTTAAGCATTATGTTTGTGGCACACACTACTGATGTACCTTGCTATGCAAACATTATTAGTGGGGGTTTTTTTAGTACATTTCCTCTGAATCTGATATATAACTCCTAAAATCATTTTATAGGTTGAATTAATTTGTGCCAATATTTCACATTTAGGACCCAAATGTGTGGTCCTCATTCAAGTGAAATTCCCATTTAAACCAATGTGGGTTTTGCCTGAGTAAAGCCTAGTGGGACGGTCCTTTTAAAAAAAAATTTCACCTTGCTTGGTCTCTGCAGTATCTGTATGAGAGCTGGGTGAATAATTGATTTTTCAGTTCAGACAGCCCACCAAAAAATCAGGGACAATATTAGGTTCAGTTCTGAAAATATTCAGAATTTGTCAGCAAATTGGAAAATTCCATCTCAGGTTACACAAATTGTTTCATTTCAGTCATTTTGAAAGGGCCAGCTCCAGAAACTGTGTATTTTATAACTTCTAGCCCGGTGATTAGGACTCTTGCCTGTAATGATGGGAGTTTAAATCATTACTGTAGAGCAGGAACTTGAATTCAGACCTCCCAGATGGGCATTCTGGTCACCAGTTTATAAACTATTTTGGGGTGGGTTGCTCTCAATCTCTCCTTTTGAAGGTTTTCCATTTTAAGTACTAATTGGAGCAGGAATGCGAACTCAGGTCTCCTTCCTGCCAGGTGAATGCCCTAGCCACCATGCTGTAGGCTATTCCAGTAGCTTGCAACCTTTCCAGACTACTGTACCCCTTTCAGGAGTCTGATTTGTCTTTCGTAACCCCAAGTTTCACCTCACTTAAAAAATACTTGCTTACAAAATCAGACATAAAAATACAAAAAGTGTCTCAGCCACTGAAAAATTGCTTACTTTCTCATTTTTACCATACAATTATAAAATAAATCAACTGGAATATAAATATTGTACTTACATTTCAGTGTATAGTATATAGAGCAGTATAAAAAACTCATTGTCTGTATGACATTTGAGTTTGTACTGACTTTGCTAGTGCTTTTTATGTACCACATGTTGTAAAACTAGGCAAATGTCTAGATGAGTTGATGGAAGATCTCAGAATACCTCCCGGGGGTACACATACCCCTGGTTGATAACCAGTGGGCCGTTCTGCTCAGTCTCTTCTGTTGAAGCTGTTCTGTTTTGGCCCAATGAATATTTAAGTATTTATACAAAGAGAGGGAGAGAGAATGACTCTATACACTGAATCCGGCACAGACAAGATTTGAATCCACATCTCCTACCTCCCAGGTGAGAGCCTAAATCAGCAGATTATAGAGCTTGATGGTTAGTTTCTCTCCCCTGCCTCACCTAAAAGAGGTGAGTACCCTGAATTCGAGTCCTTGCTCCAATGAAGATTTAAGTAGTTATACAAAATGGAACTACTTCAACAGGAGAGATTGAGAGTTGGCCACCCCAGAATACCATATAAACTGCTGTGTAGAATGCTCACCTGGGAGGGGAGGGAATATGAGTTCAAGTCCCTGCAGTGGAATGTGGATTCAAACCTGGGTCTTCCACATCCCAGGCATGTGCCCTAACCATTGGCTAAAAGTTATAAAATATCCATAACACAGTTTTCTGAATGCACCAATGTATTCATACCTTACACACCATAGTAATAATTTTTGTACAAAATATGGCTTGTAAGCTATCATTTGAAAACTAATAACTTGCTGGTCAATAATAACATGGTGGGATGTATGTAGCAACATTATATGTAAAGTTATAACATAAGCTGAAATAATGAGTGGACTGTGTTTACCAGACAAGTCTGGGAAGTGGGTAAATCTCTTTTTCAAAGACAAAGGACAAGCTGATGCCTCTAGTCAGGTGTCATCAAAGTTCATGGGCAATTACTTGTTAAGTGACCCTTCCTTGGCAAGGAATGGGGGCAGGAACAAACAGACCTGTATCTTAGCAAACAACAGCATGTAACCTTTCACCACCAGATGTCTTGTCTCTGTCTCTTAAGGAGCAGATCCTAATCTGAGAATTTGGTCACCAGTGTTACTGGGAACATATGGTAAGGGACTTCATCTTGAACCAAGTCTAGTTTAAGTTTTAGGAAAAATAATATCTTTATTTCTCTTGTAACCATTTATTTTAATGCCTTATACTTGTGCTCACTTAAAACCAATCATAGATATCAGGATTGGAAGGGACCTCAGGAGGTCATCTAGTCCAACCCCCTGCTCAAAGCAGGACCCATCCCCAGACAGATTTTTGCCCTAGATCCCTAAATGGCTCCCTTAAGGATTGAACTCTCAACCCTGGGTTTAGCAGGCCAATGCTCAAACCACTGAGTTATACCTCCCCCCTCCATATAGTTAAATAAACTTGTTTTATTCTTTTATCAAAACTAATCCAGTTAGGATAACTCCATTTAGGGTAGAAAACTATTGCATATTGATCCCCTTAGAGTTGCAATGGACATAATATATCTGGACTGTCCAGGAAAGGGCTGGACAATGCAGAACACACATTTTGGGGGGAAAATTGGGACTGGGAGTGTGTTGGGGTCACCCTGCAAATGGTAACCCAGACTGGTGGAAGCCAAAGTATGACTGATGTATGGCTGAGAGGCTGCAGCTATCCACAGACACTCAGGGCTGTTTGTAAGTGGCTTGCTGTTTGTAAGTGACCATGTGGGAGCTACAACAGGAAATCATTGTGAGGCACCCAAGTTTGCACTTGTCTGGATTGTACCCCAGAATGTCATACCCTGAAAATCTTTTTCCTAGCTGAAACAAGTCTGGTTAAATTCAGTAAGAGTTTTGGGTCAACCAAAACTGCACTTTCCAGCAAATCATAGAATATCAGGGTTGGAAGGGACCTCAGGAGGTCATCTAGTTCAACACCCTGCTCAAAGCAGGACCCATCCCCAACTAAATCATCCCAGCCCCCAGGGCTTTGTCAAGCCTGACCTTAAAAACCTCTAAGGCAGGAGATTCCACCACCTTCTCTAGGTAACCCATTCCAGTGCTTCACCGACCTCCTAGTGAAAAAGTTTTTCCTAATATCCAACCTAAACCTCCCCCACTGCAACTTGGGACCATTACTCCTTGTTCTGTTGTCTGCTACCACTGAGAACAGTCTAGATCCATGCTTTCAGGTAGTTGAAAGCAGCTTCGCTGAGCTCTAGTGAGAACTCTATTTTGGATGCTGTCAATGCCTTTGTTTAAGAAACTACCAAGAAAAAATCTGAAACTAGTTGGTTATTGAGCATAAATATTTGTAAAACAATTTTTATTTAAATCAGTGTACGTTTTTTTTTGTTTTGTTTTTGTTTTTGTTTTTAAAGAGGGGGGATCTTTTGTGGGATACTGATTATTCTAGCTTCCATCACATCTTGGGCCAGCTTGTGGTCTCAGATCTGCTCATGCAGCTTCCAAGCCAGAATTTCTCCCATAGCACATTTCTTAATTCCTTTTTATTATGGAAAATTGGTTTTATGGAACCAGAAGCAGAGAAGAATAACTTTGTGAGAGTATAAGGTATCTTAGCCCCCTGATCCTGCAAACACACATGCACGTAAATAACTCTGTGCATGTGAGCAGTCCCATTGCGTTTGATGGAACTACGCATGAGCACAGAGTTAATCATATACTTAAATCTTTGCAGGATCCAGCACTTAATCTGTAATTTAAATAAAAATGTTGGATTACATGGTAATATTTAGTATAGGAAAATGTTTTGTTTTATGGTTGTCTGTTTTAAAGCATGATTCCAGTTGAGAAAAAAAAATTACAGTTAAGATGATGTGCATAAGGATTTGTAGCAATGTGTGGAATTGCCTGTAGGAATCTGCTACTAAAATAAAACCAGGAAGAAAATGTAGAAGCTAATCTGAGCAAGCACAAGAATCTTCTAGCATATTAGCCCACTATAGTAAAAAAGAAAAAATTATCACTCATTGCTTTTGAGGTTGTTTTATCAAAAATTATTAAACTATTTTTGTGTGCCATAACTGTTGAAATGCAATTTGCATTAATTTAAAATCAAATGGTTTATCTGGTCTTGTGAAAAGAAATAATTCAAAATTTTTCTAGAAACAATTCAACTGAAGACATAATCATGACAAAAAAAGGCATCTTTTTATCAGAATGGTCTAGACATCTCAAAATACAATTAAAATTACATTTAAAATATCCTTAAACTTAACGTAGAAATTTAAAGGAATAATAATATTTAAATAGGCTTCTGAAGCTTAGTTTCAATATTTTTAATCTATATCAAGCACGCTACTGGAGAGAGCTTTTAGGCAGGCCTCAAATGTGCCTCCAAACTGGGTTCAATTTGTACAGAAATCTGATCACTTGGCCAGGTCAGTGGTACTAGACCTCATTAGTAAAACAAGACAAGGTGAAGATACTTAAAATCACCATAACTGTCATGAGATGGTAGCCCTTTAAAGTAAGCTTCATTCCATCACCTTGTCCCTTCTCCAGAAATGTCTTCTGTCCATCTCATCTCCAGAATTTGTTCCTTTCTGGTCTGTGAAGTATAGTACGTTTTATTTAGTGGACACTGAAGTGCAATGCATGGAATCAGATGGTTTCCCCTTTCACAAAATTTGATTTGTAGTATATCTGGTTTTAGCAGAACTGGCATGAGATATGTGAATCCTCGTGGAATGCCAAAATTGGGGCCCTCACACCATTCACAAGGTGATACATTTAAACCTTCTTTCTACTGAAGAATTTGAGAGACTTGGGAAGTACAGTGGGCCCATGTTGCCAATCTTCTTTATAGCAATTCACAATGCTGAAGGCTCTTAGTTGACATATAGTATGTTGCAGAAACTAGTAATTTCTTGTCCGTATGTGTTATTACCCTTTTAGAGTATATTAACTGCTACATTTATTGCTCATTGCAGAATTTAATGTAATATACAGTGCAAAACATATAATCTTAGATGATAAGGCAATTAACATCCTATACACACACAAAATAAGTACTTCTATTTTCTTAACAAATTGTTATTGGAATACATTGTTTTGGGGAAACGTCATAGTAATCTGAAAGTGTACATGGTTTATAAGTGTCAAAGTTTTAAAAAAATATTCTCAGTTTAGAGAGTCTCATCTGTGTGTTGACAGAAGACAAAAAGCATATTGTTTGTATGTGTCAACAAAGTCAATGATTGCATGTAATCAGTAACATTAAATCAATTAATATTTGGCTTTATGAGGAAGGAATTAGCTGACAAATTTAATAATACATTAGCTAGTTATGTATAGTCTATAACAATATCTGATGCAAAATTTAATGAAAGCCATCCATGTACCTTGTAATTAAATCTGCTTACTGTGTGAATATATTCCTTATTGAATTTCTTTCCTGTACATTTAAAGATCAGTTGATGAATATATTTGTACAGAACAAAAAAAGAAAATAAAAATAACAAAATTAAAAGCAGTTAAACTTCTTGACACTGCTATGGCATATCACTCTGCAGTGAATGAGTTTCAATTAATACCACCCAAAATCTAGGACAACAGTATGATCCTTAATGTGTAAAGTAGCTCCTCTAGCTTTTTTTCTTTGATGGCATCAATAAATATAAATGTACACTTTAAACAGAGCTCTACTAGAATGAGTTTGTCTGTTCAGCTCTTCTTATTCCTTTTTAATTAAAAAAAAAAGAGTTCAGTCTTTCTGAAAGTGTTCCTTTTGTGCAGTCCAACCAAACAGGGTAACCCTAGCGACCTCTTGTTTAATTCAGTGTGTTTTGGAAATACTGTATGTATCAGATATCCCCCTAAGCAGTCTAAATCAATAACTTGGATTTTAAATATATCACAAACATCATACTCTGCATTAGTGACATACAGACATTGTCATGCTGTGTGCCTATAATAGAACATAGTATAATAGGTATGGAATCCGTAGGACCATGATGTAGTAATTAATTATAGATTTAGATATTACTTATGGATGTGCATTTGTTTCACAACTTTAAATACATGGTATCCATTTCAGCTTATTGAGTGAAAAGATATTTATAGCCTGAAGTTTTGGCTTTGAAAATATTTACATTTACTCCCCTTTCTGTGTATGTAGAGGTTTTTTTATACAGTTGTTTTCATTGTTATTAAAACAGCATGATGTCAAATCTAATAATAAGGGTTGGAGTTAAAATGTAACTCTTTTTTAGTCTGATCTGTCACCTTCTGCTCGTGACTTTCACTGTTGCTGTGTGACCTGGGTATTAAAACAAAAATTCAGCTAAGCATTCTCTGTAGACAGACTGATCCATGTGGACAAATTGGTGAACTGAGGACTAATTCACAGATGTGGAGTTTTATTTTTGGTTTTTCTTTTTTTCCAAACTAATTCTCTTCATTCCAACAAACATTTTATGATGTGATTTTTGGCTCCACATTTTAATGGACAGACAGATGACCTAATTACCAGACAGAATTCTTCCCGTGGCAAACGTACAGAAGAGAGCTTTCTCTGACATCTAGGCAAACTGTTTTCCACCACCTGTTTCTAGGACATGAGATGGCAATGCGAAAACTCCTGCAACTACTATATTCACTCAGGCAAGAAACCCAAAGACTCACTGAGGGAGTGGTAGGCCAGTGATGTGCGGCCTGCAGGTTGCCCACCACTGTGCTACGCCCTTCCTCAAGAGAACAAACCAGGAAAGAAATTCTCCTAAAGGAAGCAGCGTAGCAGAAGATATGCAAAAGTTGCCCCTGATGACTTACGTAATCTAGGATTAATATTACCCTTTGTTGGTCCCACCAACCACAATGAATCAATTCTGCCCTAGAAGATATCGGAGTCTGAAGCTGAAAACAGTCTACTCTGGTTGCCTTTATGGCGCTACAGTGGCTTTTGGTTTGTATTGCAATAGGAAAACAACATCTGGATCCAGAAACACCCAGACAGGCAGGGAAACTTTCAGCCAGTGAGGATGGCATCTACCTTAAATAATCCAAAGCATACACACAACTAGGGGACATCATAACATTTATATTCTCTTGACTGCCATTGTTATAATTGGTATAAAACTTTCACTGTATTAGTGAGTATATTGCTTGTCTTGCTAAAAACTGTGACTAGGTAGAGTGGGGACTAACTTTAGAACAAGGAAAGGTCAATTGTGTACAGACAATAACATTAATTCTCAGGTTGTTTATGGCCCTTTTGCTTTGTTCATGGATCTGATGAATCCCCAGAGGTTGTAGAGTCAGCATAGTGGCTCTACATCACCACTCCTTGCAATGCCTGGCATAAAAGACACAGGGATAATGAGGCTATTCCCAGCTTCTGGAACAGTCCCTTAGGACAGCTAGTAGCTGGGTGAAGGCTAAAGTCACTCTGAAGGTGTTTTAACTTGCGTTCAGTGAAGAACCAGCCAGTCCCCAAAATAGGAAGCTGTAAAGGTAGCAGTAAAGCCATTTTTGTCCTGCTCCCTTTTTGATTCCTGCCTCCATCGCTGCGAGGCTGAACACTGATGTTGATCCTCAGGTGTATCATTTTTCTCTTTCTTCCCATCTTTTATTTAACACAGGTGGATTGATTTTTGTTTAATGTTCCAGCAAGACATTGGCTAAGACTATTAACTGCAACAGATGTCTGGACTAGAAATGAGTGTGGTCTGCAGACAGGAGACACTGCAGGTTGTAGCTCCTTACCATCCCCCATTTCAGCTTCTGATGTATGCTGGACCGGAGGGCACCAGAGCAGAGCCCTGCAGTACTGCCACATGAGACAGTCTTGGGGCAATTTCCCAAGACTACTTTCTTGGTTCTCTGACAAAGAGAAGAATGGAGTTATTAGAGTGATCCAGTATCTCCTCACTAAATAGCACAGTGGTTCTCAAACTTTTGTACTGGTGACCCCTTTCACATAGCTAGCCTCTGAGTATGACGCCCCCCCCTTATAAATTAAAAACACTTTTAAATATATTTAACACCATTATAAATGCTGGAGGCAAAGCAGGGTTTGGGTGGAGGCTGACAGCTCACGACCCCCCACGTAATAATCTCGTGACCCTCTAAGGGGTCCCGATCCCCAGTTTGAGAACTCCTGAGGTAGAACCAATCATGAGGCCATGGGTCCACTTTGCATGAAACTCCTTAAGCACCCCCAAAACTTCAGGGAACAATACCAGCCAAAGTTCAAGCAGATGATCCTGCTTTCGTTCCTTCCAGAGGCACAGAGCCATTCCAGAGTACTTAAAGATCAGCCTGAATTTGAAACTAATTTTATACACACATTAAAGAAAAACTCACAAGAAGAAATTCTAATTTATTTTTTTAAAGGACTGGTGCTGTGTTATTGAGTCTGAGACATGTTTTCCAGTAAATAAGTTTATCATTGTTTTTCATCCTTCATTAAGTTTTCCAGTTTAATTCTTAAACCTTTACCAATTGGATTCCAGTTTCATTCCATTCTGATCTTTCTGCCTTTTGTTATTTATTGTGTTCCTCTTCTTCCTTGTCACTTTAGACTAATACACCCAGAGGAAATGAAAGGGACAAGTTTCATAGAGATCAGGCACAGCAGAAGATTCACATGGCTATGATGTAGCTGTGATGAGACATAGAATGGATTTCCATCTTGAACAGTCCCTTTCAAGTCTTTGGCAAGAGTCAATATGGGAGGATTTATGTTTCTTAAATCCCTCAAAATTCCATCTTCCAATCTCATTCATGGTTGGCCTTGTGCTATACTTCCTTTTACCTCAGTCTATAAACCTTGTGCAAAAGTGTACTGTCTTTGGCACATTGGACATCATCTCACAATTGTAGTCATCTTGTTCTTAAGTGAAGCAAGACTGCAGCTTGCTGGAATTTTCTAAACTTAGTGTCTGCACTTTGGAACAAAATCAGACCAAAGGATGTTAAGACTACACTGGTTCATTAGACACTGAAAACTGTTTCATTTCCTCTCAGCTGTTTTGACGGCCATGTTTCTGCTCCATATATGAGTGGTTATCACTACTATGTTGAACACTCATATTTTAGTCACACAAATCTGCTGCCCAAACAGAGGCCTTTGAAGACACAGAAATGCCATTGATGCAAGACCTATCTGATGTGTGACTTCTTTGAATGTAGACCCTCCTGCTTTCAGTCCTAATACCCAGATAGATGAAAATATTGCCCATTCAGTGTCATTGCCATCTATATGCAGCATTGGCAAGTCATTAGTTTCCATTCAGATTATGGGAGAGTGAAAAAGAGGTGCAGTGCAGAATGAATGCATTGGAATGTTAGAGATGAGTCAATGAAAAGAGAAGGAAAAGCAATAGAGGAAAAGTGTCTTGAACAAGAGTGGAGAGCAGGAGTTACACAGATATGCTGTCTGATGAAAACGAACTTGGAAATAGTTTATGGTATCTATCAAAAATGTTGAAAAGTGAACACATTTTTATTAATGCCAAAATTCAAAGATCTCTTTTATAATCCAGACTATTTGGCTACACACTTTATTTTTCTAAAACTTTTAAAGAATTATAAACACAGATACCAGCTCTGTAAAGCCATAATTGAGATGGGGATTGGTGAACAGCTGGAGCATATCTGTTGTAACAGTTCTGTACAATTTTGCTTTTGGGACTACCATATAACGGTCCATATTTTTCATCTGCTCTGAACTTTTGGGGTCAGAGAGCAGAATCAAGGTAAGTGAGGATGGTGGTTCTTACTGTTGCATATCAGTCACTGCAGAACTTGTTTGGAGGTAACTGATTCCAAGTAGCAGGCCCAGTAAGGCATACAATGTTTTTTTGGCAAAGACCAGGAAATAATAAGAACAGGCATTGTGAACTCCAAAAAAAATGAATTAGTATCCAAGATATGGTAGCTTATGCATTTTAAAATGATGTTCAGGCTGGAACTTCCAATAGCAGTTGAAATGCCATTATGAAAGTTAATCTAAGGTAAAAGCTTTAACTTTCATGGTGTGGTTGGGTGGAGAGAGCAAGAATTGTTTCCAAACAATGTAAGGCTATTATACAGTTGAGAAGACTTGGGGGAAGAGCAGTTCTGCTTCCAGGGCTGTCACACTGCCCTGGTAGAGCTCCCCCAGCTGGACACTCACTAGGCTGCTGTGTTTATATCCCAACAGGCTAGATCCATGTATTCTTAAGCTTCCTTTAGTCTGAGTAGGCTTTAGCATTGACTGTCTTTGGCCTCTCTGCTACATTTCTTGGGCACAGATGCTTTGCTTTTTACCCCTTCACAGAAATGGGACCCCCATGGCATAACTGTGCTGGATCCCCAGGACCTGTTTTTTTTTATATATATTTATATATATATATATATACCGATCTCATAGAACTGGAAGGGACCATGAAAGGTCATTAAGTCCAGTCCCCTGCCTTCACTAGCAGGACCAAGACTGTCCCTGACTCTCCCCTCCCCCATCCCTAAATGGCCCCCTCAAGAATTGAACTCACAATCCTGGGCTTAGCAGGCCAGTGCTCAAACCACTGAACTATCCCTCCGTCCTTTACAGTTCGTCTCTTCCGGGACATGTAATAGTGAAAGCAAACACACAATATACACTTTGTAAGGGTCTCAAAAATCAAATGCAGTTCACTTTAGCTAGCAAAAGAAATATACAGATCTAGATAAAATAAATGCCTCTGCCAGTGCCTGCATTTCCCTGCCTGTGTTTCCTCACTATTCTGGAGCATTCTTTGGGCTTAGATCAGACTCTAAGGAGTCCAGGATACCTTCTCATGCACATCACTTCTCTGTACCATTGAGTCTTTCTTGTGCAGCCAGTTTCCTTTGACCTTGGCTGTTACCACAGTCAGAAATGGTCCCCTCTGCTATGAAAGCATGCCTCTTCGTTCTTCTTGTGAGTCTTTCCTCACAGTTCCTGTGTGTTTGTAAATCCTAGCAATGATTCCTGGTATCTCTGTTCTGCTTCTGGACTCCAATCCCCTGCAGAGGAATTGGAGAAAACTGATTTCAGTAGGCCTCAACCATCCTATTGTCCTGAGGTGCTCTCATTTGAATGGGAGCCATTAAAGTTTAACCTGGTCTGGGAGATAAGTGTGACAGCAGATGTTGGATTCCACATACATTGAGGCACTTAATAATACAGAAATTTTATAAGATCAACCAGAATTCATAAGTTGTGCATAGAAATATTCTCTAAATTATCAGAAGGGCCAAAAGTCCATTTTTATCCTTTGACTTTCTACTGTAGTCACTTGTCTTGCTTTCACCAGTAAATTTTGTGCACGTTTTCAACACTGATCACATCAATGCTGATCACAGCTACACCAGTTTTTAAAAAGGTGTAAGTGCTAATATAGATCAGAAAAAACATTTCACAAAATGATTCAGACAAGTATGAATTCAAATGCATGTTCTAAAAATATGTTCTATGTTTAGAAATATGTTCTAAAAATACTTTTTTGTGAATACACATTAATAATGTTTAAAATAGTGTAGCTGCAACCGCAGTGCAAAATGCATCCAACATTTTCTAGTGTAGACCATGCCTTGGAATTGGAGAGAAGTCTTCCATACTTGGGTGGATTTCTACAGAAATCATTCTGGTAGGCCTGAGATGTTGATGTGCGCATCAAAATAAAATGAATAACGAAAATAGAACCACTTAAGTAATTCACTTGAAATAGCAACTTTCCTAAAATCCCACAATCCAATTATTTGGCTGTGCAAGCTGCCTTTTTTCCTCCCTATTTAAAAGATTTAATTAACTCTGACAACTTTTATTTAAATCAGGTGTTCAGTAGCCAGTGTTTTCCAAGCTCCTCAGCAACCTTAAAATGACTGTTGAAGCATACAGTTTTGTAGAAACAAATGACAAATAATCTGTGGGGTGTCAAATGTCTGGCTTTTGTTTCATAACTTCATGGTTATCATTCTGCACATCTGTCACTATTTTTTTTTCTTTCCAACTGGAATACCCGTACCTTTTTCCATAGGGGTCTCTAGTTGAGCTGTCCTGCAAATAAAAATCTAATCCTTCTCCTCTTGCCACCTTTTAATCCAAAAACTTGCCTGAAAGGGTACTAAAGAAGAAGAAGAAACTTTTTTTAAAAAATGGATTGTTTATCTCTGAAGGCCATGATTTGACTTGGAGAATAAAAATGTCAAAAAATTAAACTCATCTGTTTATCTTTCTGAAAACCTTATTTTAAAATGCTGTACATTCTCAGTTCATTTGAACTATTGTGGACAATAAACAATGTATAAAATTACTTCTGCTAAAATTGTTCAACTTTTTTTTCCTTTTTTTCTGGATATGCCTGTTGTATGGAATGTTCCTACTTAGAACTCCCAGAAGAATATTGTAGGAAATTGCTAACATACTTTTTTCCCCAGCTGCTATTAAATTTGGAAAACTGATAGTCTTTTAATGCCAAATAAGTGTTGTATTTTTTTTCTTCTTTAATCTTGAGATTAATATTATTCCTCTTTTGGCCCCAAATGTTCAAAAATTGAGAATATAAAAGGATTTCCATGCACCAGAAGTGATGCATAAATTATACTTAAGCCAGGTGTACATTAAAAATTTAAGTTGACTCAGCTACATCACTAAGGGGTGTGAAAAATCCACACTCCTGAGCTGCATAGTTAAGCCAACCAACCCCCAGTTTAGACAATGCTAGGTCAATGGAAGAATTCTTCTGTTAACCTAGCTACTGCCTCTCAGGGAGGTGGATTAACTACAGCAATGGGAAGACCCCTCCCATTGCTGTAGTGTGTGTCTACACTGAAACGTTAGTGGTGCAGCATTTTTAGTGAAGAATATAGCCTTACATAGAGTCATGCCACTATGGAAATATGTCTTGTTGGTGCTGAGGGGCTGGAGGGAAGGTTGATATAAACACAGTTGTGAAAAATTGCTCTAGTCTGACCATGTTTATGTATTCTCTCATTGCACCTCATACCTACAGGAGAGATCCCTAAACATGTTGCTCAATGAAATGTTTTTCATAGTTGACCAGATTTATTGGACACATGTTCATAAGCGGTGTGTAAAATGTTCTAACTGGCAATTTTACATAAAAGTATGAAGAACACATCTGTGCATTGTAAGATATGTCAAGTAGCCAGATATCTTGATGCAACACTCTACAAATAATACTTTTGTTTCATTACTGAGAACTTTTCCTTCACATCATATATTCATTCTCTACAATCAAGCTATAGACCAGTATATACATACATTTCTTTTGGTCAAATGTAGGTCTCATAAAATATCAATACATAGACTTCATAAAAATTTGGTTAGAAGTATTATGCTGCTACTCCTTGAAATTGGGGTGCCAGATGTCCAGTTTTCGACCAGAAAGTCTGGTTGAAAAGGGGACCTGACAGTGTCTGATCAGATCTACTGACCAAAGTCCAGTTACTGCAGGTGGGAAGGTGCCGAGTCATCACCTGCACCAGCCCCTACTCAGCCAGGGCCATCTCCTACCTGCATCTGGCGACTGCAGCTCCCAACCCCAGCTCTGCAGGCTTGTCCCTCCCAACTCACACAGGGAGGGAGGAGAGAGGGGAAAGCAGTGTGTGATGGAGGGAGGGGGGAAGAGGAGTGAATCGGGGATGGGACCTCAGTGGGAAGGGGCAGGGCAGGAGCACGGCCTCGGGGGAAGAGGCAGGGCAGGGGTAAGGCCTGGGGGGAAAGGGCAGGGGCAGGTCTTCAGGGAAAAGGGCAGGTTCCAGCACTCCTGCTGGAGTGTCCGGCTTTTAAATATTACGAAGTTGGCAACCCTAGTTGAAGTGCATGTCACACCGAGCATGGTTCCCATTGTCTTCCTGCCTCATCATCAGGCTTTGTCTGTGCTGTGAAATGTCCACTCTGGGGCTGGTGATTTCATATGTCACATCTGTTCAGAGCTGATGGATGCCTCTTCCATTTAATTTAAAATTGCTGTGAAATTTAAGACTTGTCCATGGGAACTCATTTCAATATAACCTGCCTTGCTCCATGAGTGAACTCTGAATAGACTAATGAAACGAGTCACTGAGATTGATTATGGTATGTTCAACTAGAAGCGGATTTGGAGGACTTCTGATATATGCCCCTTTTGGAATGTTTCCTTGTATGCAGATGGCATGTAAATCTCTGAAACACATTTTTGCAAAAGGCAGAATAGATGCTGACTTTTGAGGTGACAGTAGGTGATATGGCAGGTGCCTCTTTATAAATTAAAGGAATAAATTCTCATTTTCACATGTATGGTGGTTGGATATGAAGGAACTTAGATTGTAAATACCTCTGGCAAGGACCTTGTCCTACATCATGTTGTTTAATCTAGTTGTGCACAATCTGTTTCCCTTTATCAGTTTTGAATTTGAATTAAACCTTTCAGTTTTGATTGCTCTTTTATAGTGGCATTATGAGAGATGTTGAATAGATCTACTGTTCTATGCCACTCATTATTTTGTATATTTTTATCATTTATCCATGTATTCATCGTCTCTCTAAGATTACATAGGCTCAGTTTTTCTTCATAGAAGTTTGTCCATTCTCTCTACTCATCTCTGACCCTTCTCTATTTCTGCTATATCCTTTTTGAGATAAAGTAACCAAAATTGAGCACAGTATTCTGGGAGAGGGCATATTGTTAATTTATAGAATGGCAAGATATAGATTCCATGATCATTTAGAATTGCAGAATTTATGAGGCCCTGTCTAAAGCATGTTGTGTTAATAGAGGGTATGTGTATACACAGTGATAAAAGATCTGTGGTGTGGCCAGTCTGGCTGAGTCAGCTGACTCAGGCTTAGGCTGTGGGGCTAAACATTGCTTTGTAGACATTCAGGCTCAGGCTGGAGTCCAAGCTCTGGGACCCTCCACCCATGCAAGGTCCCAGAACTCATGCTTCAGCCCGACCCCAAATGTCTACACAGAGATTTTTCAGTCCTGGAGCCTGAGCCGTGCGAGCCTGAGTCAGCTCATGCAGGCGAGCTATGGGTTTTTATCCCTGTATAGACAAACCCACAGTCATTTTCAGAAAATACTCAAGAATTTTTTTCAAGTATGGCCTTGTGTGTTGACCATTAATTAGTGAAATAAAATCAAAATCAATAAAATATGCCTACCGTTCTAATTAAAAGTAAATAACTGTCAGTCTGGGCATGTTACCTACCATATCGCACATCTATAAATGGCAGTAGTGCCAATATCAAGCATTCAAAAATAATGTCAGGCCCCAAAATATCATGAGGTTTTTAATTTGCCTTCTGGTTTTTGAATTTATAGGGTTCACAAGTATTCAAGCTTTTGACTGCAACCATGGAATCTAGAATTTTCTTTTAATGAAAGCTTAGATGCTCATGCAATCTCATGACTCCAGTTAGCTGGGCTTTAAAAAAAAAACAAAAAAAAACGAAAAAACTCACTAAGCTTGTGATAAAATTGTGAGCGTTAGCAACATTGAAATGTGCATATGAATAATACCTTGTGATTAGCCTGCCTGCCATAATTGATTCTAGAAAGTTCTTAATTGGCTCCAGGTGTCTTGATTCACTCGCCTGTCTTAATTGGTTCTAGCAGGTTCCTGATTGCTCTAGGGCAGCCCCTGCTCTGGTCACTCAGGAAACAGAAAACTGTTCATCCAGTGGCCAGTATATTTGCCTTCTACCAGACTCCTGTACCCCACTGGTCTGAGTCTGTCACAGATATAAAATGATGGGGTCTAAATTAGCTGTTACCACTCAAGAAAGAGATCTTGGAGTCATTGTGGATAGTTCTGAAAACATCCACTCAGTGTGCCGCGGCAGTCAAAAAAGCAAACAGAATGTGGGGATCATTAAGAAAGGGATAGATAAGACAGAAGATATCATATTGCCTCTATATAAATCCATGGTACGCCCACATCTTGAATAGTGCGTGCAGATGTGGTCACCCCATCTGAAAAAAGATATATTGGAATTGGAAAAGGTTCAGAAAAGGGCAACAAAAATGTTTAGGGATATGGAATGGCTTCCATATGAGGAGTGATTAATGAGACTGGGGCTTTTCAGCTTGGAAAAGAGACGACTAAGGGGGGATATGATAGAGGTCTACAAAATCATGACTGATGTGGAGAAAGTAAATAAGGAAGTGTTTTTTACTCCTTCTCATAACACAAGAACTGATCACCAAATGAAATTAATAGGCAGCAGGTTTAAAACAAACAAAAGGAAGTATTTTTTTAACACAACGCAGTCACCCTGTGAAGGCCAAGACTATAACAGGGTTCAAAAAAGAACTAATGTTCATAGAGGATAGGTCCATGAATGGCTATTAGCCAAATGGACAGGAATGGTGTCCCCAGCCTCTGTTTGCCAGAAGCTGGGAATGGTCGATGGGATGGATCTCTTGTTGATTACCTCTTCTGTTCATTCCCTCTGGGGCACTGGCAGGATACTGGGCTAGATGAACTTTCGGTCTGACCCGATATGGTCGTTCTTATGTTCTTAATCTCCATTATGTAAAGCAACTATTAAGAGGAAAAAACAAACACATTTTCTTCCAAAAATTGATCAACTTTTCTGTCCTTGGCCAGTTTGCAAAGAACTTCCTGATAACAAAAATAAAATTCTGTTGATTACCTGTCTCAAAATAAATGTAGTTTAAAAGAAATTCAAGAGGATCAAGCTCAGACAGCATTGTATGAAGAGTTTCCTACTCTTGAATCACCGCAGTACAAATTTGTATGCTAGTATATGAACTAATTAGCAAATAGTGAATTTAATTTGTCTATCTAATAATTTACAAAGTGCTAAAATGGGTTTAAAATTGTACTCAGTGGTGTAATCCATCCTATATTGCTGGACACAAAGATTCTATGTAGGCACTTTCCGGAGTAGTAAGTGCAGTCTCTCCCAAAATGTGTAGTTATCCTTTCACCCAAACACTGGTTATACAATATAGTTTAATTGGTTTTGTAACCAGTGCAACTTTGATATTGGCCATTTTTATTATTCCTAACTGTGAGCAGTGCTAGACTTCTAAATATTTATAAATTAAAATGTTTGGCGAAACATGATATGGAGACAGCATAGTTGTTCGGTATTTAAGTTTGCATTGAGATTTGCACTCTGCAGGGGCTAAACTTCTTTAACCCTTTTGCATGAATAATAAATATACAATATGTCACCCAATTTACAGCATTTACTCTTTGAATACAGAATGAATTCTCTGAGAATTTACAAGACCATTTTGTTCATCCACTTTATTTTTGGGACTAACATTGTTTTGGATCCCTCTAGTAAAGACATTTCTGGTGAAAATTGACTCTTTTGAAGATTATTCCAAAATCTAACATTTAGGCTATTAAAGTTTCATAGTCTATACATTTTTAATTTATGAACACTGTTAATTGCAAGTTTTTTATGCTGCAAAGTTTATATAAATCTCTCTCACCTAATTGACTTTAATCAAACTTTGGAGAATGGTTTGTACAATGTATTTTCAGAGGTTAAATCACCAGTAGAGAAATTGGGAAACTTTTCATCACTGGGTTTCTTTACAGTTCAGCCATTTATGTTGATCACTTGTCTAGCTGAGCTATAAGCAAAGAGCCAGTCCCCCTGCTTGACTCCTGGACCTCCTGAATTCTGTAAATGGGTGGGCATTTACTCTCTCATAGCCTTCCTCGGATCTGCAGGAGAACTGTCATCCTCGACACCGCCCGAAGGCGTGCAAGATGGAAGTTTATCTCCTGCAGATGTTGAGAACCCCTGTTATTAACTGTTCTACGCAAACTGATGTTCCTCCACCCTTTCCATTGCAAGTCAACAGGAGTTGGGCACCTAATTTCCCTTTTTGCCTTTGAAAATCTCCTCCTTAGTGTTCATATTGTTGTGAGGGAAATATGCATCCTGAACTCTAAAGAAATATTTTTGTGTGGGTAAAACATATATCCAAGATAGTTATTACTTACTCCTTATGCATGTTAGTATAGTGTGTCAAGACTGTGTTATATACTTGAAAAATGTAATGAGATTTAGAAATTTCAGTGATTGCTTGATTGAGATTGTTATGCTCTTGGGGAAAGATTCTCTAGTCTGCTTTGCTCTCTTTGCACCACTCCAGTAGTATGTATGGAGCAGTAAACAGCCACATCTGCCTTGCTAGGGCTCCCATGACTTGGGGAATCCTGAGTGAGTGTAGAGATGGCATTGTCCCTGCCAGCTCTATATGTAGGCCATGGCAAGCTGGAGTAGCCTCAGACTGTTCTAGTTTTGGGCTAGAACTGGGGCCCATGTGGAGCCAGGCTCAAGATCAGAGAGCTGAAGCTTGCACCCCTTTGTTCCTTCCTTTCTCCTGTGCTGAGAAGCCCTGGCCAGATGGTTCTTCCTTCTATGGATTTGTGATTACACAAATTCAGAAGAGGGAAAAATTATACAGAATATATATCTCTACCCGGATATAACACTTCCTCGGGAGCCCAAAAATCTTATCGCACTATACGTGAAACCGCATTATATCAGACTTGCTTTGATCCACTGGAGTGCGCAGTTCTGCCCCCCCGGAGTACTGCTTTACCGCGTTATATCCGAATTCGTGTTATATCAGGTCGCATTATATTGGGGTAGAGGTGTGTGTATAGGAACATTAAATGGATCCCCTAGTTCTTGAATATGTAACACTATTGTTATTTATTGTGGTAACCCCGGTCTACGATACTTTTGGCCCCCATTACTGTAGTATTTGAGCATCTCTCAATCATAATGGACATATCCTCACAACACCTCCTGTGAGATAGGGTACTACTGTTATCCCTAATTTTATGTACTGGGAACTGAGGCACAGAGAAACTAAGTTACTTGCTCAAGGTCAAACAGAAAGCCCCTTGTGACTGAACCTTAGTGTCTTAAGTTCCAGACTAGCACCCGTACCACTGGACCATCCTTCCTCTCTTGAGGCCTAGATGCTTCAAATCATAGAGCACGGTCCCATTTTATTAGGCACTATATATGCAAAATGCAAAGAAAATCCTTGCCTCAAAGAGCTTACAATAGGTGGAGATTTTCTTCGGTAATATACTCTACAGCATGCTATAGGTCTTTATCAGAAGTCGACAACCTGTGGCACGCGTGCCAAAGGCAGCACGTGAGCTGATTTTTACTGGCACGCTGCTGCCAGCCGAGGTCCCGGCCGCCAGTCTTGCTGAGCCCACCTCTGGCCTGGGTGAACGGAACCCCCAGCCGGCAGCAGGCCGAGCGGGGCCGGCAGCCAGGACCCCGGCTGGCAGGAGCTCGTGAATGGAACCCCAGACCGGCGGTGGGCTGTCTGCCAGCCCCTTGTCAGCTGGGGTCTTGGCCGCTGGCCCTGCTCAGCTCGCTGCCAGCCTGAGTGAATGGAACCCCCAGCTGGCAGTGGGCTGACTGGTGCCGGCGGCCAGTACCCGGCCGCCAGCCCCTTGCCAGCCAGGGTTCTGGCCACCGGGACCGCTCAGCCCGCTGCCAGCCTGGGATACCAACCTCTGGTCCCGCTCACCTCGCTGCTGGTCTGGGGTTCCGGCCGCCAGCCCCTTGCCAGCCAGGGTTCTGGCCACCGGGACCGCTCAGCCTGCTGCCAGCCTGGGATACCAGCCTCTGGCCCCGCTCACCTTGCTGCTGGTCTGGAGTTCTGGCCGCCCGGCTCCCTGCCAGCCCGGGGTCTGGGCCTCTGGTGCTCAGCCCTCCTGCTGGCCTGGGGTACTCTGCTCCTAGTGCTCTGCAGCCCTTATAAAAAATTACACTACAGCTAGCTTAAAAACTTGAAAACTTAAAAACTTTGTATATTACGGTAATCGTTAAAACATGTATAATGTTAATAAATACATAGGTTTGATGAAACAAAGCAGTTGTACTTATGTGCCTGTGCTTAATTTGTGTTTTCAATGATTTACCTTCTAAAAAAAAATCTCGCCTGTCTCGCACCCCCAGAAAGGGCATCTTGCACCCCCAAGGGATGCATGCACCCCAGGATAAGAACCACTGTACTAAACTGATAAGATCTGAATTTTAATTTAATTTTAAATGAAGCTTCTTAAACATTTTTAAAATCCTGTTTACTTTACATACGACAATAGTTTAGTTATATATTATAGACTTAAAGAGAGAAAGACCTTCTAAAAACATTAAAATGTATTACCGGCACGCGAAACCTTAAATTAGAGTGAATAAATGAAGACTCAGCACATCACTTCTGAAAGGTTACCGACCCCTGGTCTATATAATATTTTACTCATAGATCATCTTCAATAAACTCTATTGCTGTCAGTTTTATGGGGCAGCAGGAACACACTTGAAAGTATATTGCAAATGACACTATTTTGCCATGTATAATTGTGCACAACCCATCGCCACAAAAATATTTGGTTATATGGGTAACTCTTGGCTACACTTTGAGTGAAATGTTATGTCCTGGAAATAGAAAGTATCTTAAAAATCTCTGGTACATGATTAACAAATTGTTCATCCTGTTCATATTATTTACATCAGAAAATCATCTGTTCTCTTTTCTTGGAAGCTGTACTTCTACAAATATGTTAAATTCTGTTCTTAGAAAAAGATCATATATAGTATAAAGCCTGTTATATGGTCTATTTTTTTTTTTGAGGATATGAAGTACTGTAACTTTTCAGACATTGGGAATTACCTCATATGATGAGGGAAGTTATTTTTCTTTCCTGGCACTAGGAATGCAGTACTAAAAATGTTCTTTAATGTTTGTCTGGCATTTAACATTCTACAAGCTTCTGTAGTTAAGCTGGTTAAGCCCTAGGTCTAAATAGCTGTTCCCAGCTGCTGCCAGTTTATACCCTGGTGATGACTAGAACTTCTTACCAAAACATTACTATATTTAAAAGAATTCTCTCTCTTTTGACTAATTTTAACCACTGTTTCTTGGTTAAATTCCCTGTATCACTGGTAGAGGTATTGTCTTCCTCCTTCTCTGAGGCTCCATATTTCATGCATCCATGAGAACTGGAACTCTGCAAGCACTTTGGATCTTGCCATGTATGCGCTCTGGTGTACAGAGGGAAAGGTGGCCTTATACAGCCGTTGACCCACAGTGTGGAGGGATCCCTGCCCATATGAGACTCCCACAGTTCGTTTGTCTATTTCCCACCTGTGCTATTTCTTACTTTGCGTCAGATATACCCGCACCTCTGATACTTCCTCACTCTCCTCCTTCACCCTACAACATTCCAGTCCTTTTTTCTGTGTAGAAGTTTTTGCACTGAGTGGTAACATGGGCGAAAAAAGAAAATTGATATCCTATCCCATAGCTAAAAAATATTTATGAAAAATATCTGTTGTGCATGTGGTCAGTAGCTCTTATACACATTGACTATCTCTGTCATTTCTAACTGCAGAATTTCAAAACAATTCAGCCACATTTGGAACAACTTCAACGCTTCATTTTTCCTGTGCAATAACTAAAACAGTTAATCATACTTTTATAATTTTAGTAACTAAAATGTTGTGTCTGGTGTTGCTATTTTTTTATACCAAGTTTTAATCTAATGTGACTTACAACTGTCAAGTATGCATCCCTGGAAAGCTAGGTTTTTAATGGAATGGATGACAAGAGACTGTGTATTTATAAAATATGCAGGCACATGCACACAAAATATTGTTTGGATGTGAACTTCCAGTTTTTAAGATGGATTTTGTTTGTGTTGACATTGAAAGCAAATCCTACTATTTGTTTTTAGGCTGTCATGCATAATGCATCAAATTATTTTACCTACTGAATTAATGATGACTTTTATGCTTTTTTCTATAGAAGCTTTAATGACTAGCTTGAAGCCATGTTGTTTAAGGGATTAATTTAATATTTCGACAGATAACATTAACTACATGGATAATTAACAGGTTTCGAATAATGAATGAATAAAATGGCTAGGAGTGTAATTTGCATTGTACAATCTCCATTTTCAGATCTGTTTTCTTTAAAGACATTGCTAATGAAAATAGACACACAAATTGAGTTTCTTTAGCAAAGAATACTGAAAGAATTGATCTTGTCTACATCTCCTTCTAGGTTGTTCTTAGAGTAGTGTTAGGAAATTAGTTTTCCAGCATGTAGTTATTGTAACTAATTATTAGAAGTGTATTGATTCTAGAGCACTGGTTTGGAATACTTTATTATCAAGATCTTTAAAAAATCTTATTTGGTTGTATGAATGGACCCATTTGTTCTAAAAATGAATGAAAACGATCTTTTTCCTTTCTGTACAAACTGAAGCAGAAGAAAAAGATAATGTTTGTATGGAAAACTTGCATCAATAAACATGTAACTTAAAGCAGATAACCTTGATACTAATAATTCATCTATAAACTTATATTCAAATTTTACATACTGAAGTGTACATCTTAAACGTAGGATTACATCTTGTCTTGCTTTTATAGTCTGTACCTTCTGCATACAAATAACAAAATGCTTTAAAATGTATGTAATTAAGCAGTACAATACTTGTTCATGATTGGAAGTTTTCTTTTGGCATTTTGAGTTAGTTTGGTTGAAGTTCCAGATGGTGTAAAACCCAGGAACAAATAAGTCATTAAATTTCAGGTAGCTCACATGTTAGCAATAATTTATGGCAACTTTTGCTTTTCTGGGTACAGTTATGTGCTTTATACAGGTCTTCTCAAGGGGGGGCCTCTTCAATCATGACATCAAACATCCTCTATCTTGGTTAACATGCTCCATTGATGCTTGAGCTGAAGGAAGCTGATAACATTTACATCAGTGTAAAGCCTGAAGCACAACAAATATTTTTAAGTGTGGCACATTGTACTCAACTTTCCATAGCTTGGTATGCCTCCAGATTCATAATTACACTTACCAAGTTCCTTTCTGGACTTTGAAATCATTATGAAAAATGGACATTGCTAACTAATAAGGGAGCGGTATCCTAAAGCTTCTGATCTCCAGTGTTAAATCTTTTGAAGTGGAAAAAATAATAGCCTAGAAAAATTTGATTTAAGATTACTTTAAGAAAAATGGATTTAATAAGTGGTTGCCTAATTAGCTTGAGACCTGTGAGGTGAGAGGTGCCAGACAACATAAGCATGATAAAACAATTTGGCTAAACTTCTGCTTTATAAATAATGCTTTCAAATTCTATTATATAGACAGATTGTAATCAAAATGACTATATTGTTTTATTCTAAGCTCCAGTAGAGAGCCTAAGAATTGCCACTTCATAAATAACAATAAATTGCTCTGGCTATCGTCTGGCCTGGCTAATTGTTGCCCTTCCCATGCTTCCTACTAACCAAAGGGAGAACACAAATTTTACATCAGCTAATAAATTAGATTCGGTCAACATACAACATTTGGAACATTCCATTGTTTAGTGTAGCACTTAGGCTTGCTGGTGCTCAGCAGTGCAGGCATATTTTGTGCTTCTTGGTGAAGTATTTAACCAAGAACGTTTAAATTTAGATATTCTTTGCAAGATAATCTTTCTCCATGAGCTCTGCTGGGCACAAAGAAGGCATTGAAATTTCTGTCTTGTCCATATGTATTTCTACTTCATGATGAGCACTCCTTTGTTTTCAGTTTTATGTACCAGTGAAGAAAATTGCCTTGGTATTTGAATATTCCTAATTATTGTTAGAATATAGTTTAAGAAATTGGTGAGGTAATACCTTTTGTTGGACCAACTTCTGCTGGTTGAAGAGACATATTTTCACACTTACACAGGCTCTTCTTCAGACCTGAAGAAGAAAAGCCCTGTGTAAGCTCAAGCGCTTATCTCTTTCTCTCTCCCTCCAACTGAAGTTGGTCCAATAAAAGATATTACCTCACCCAGCTTATCTCTCTAATATCCTGGGACCAATACAACTACAAATATATTACAAACAACTAGTTTTAATGATGAATCAAGGAGATGTACAAATAATTCTTGCTTTTCCACACTGATCATTGATGTGTTTTTATGAGATACCTGCTGCTGGAAGAAGCTGAGGCCAGATAATTGCACACATTTTATTTGCACTGTTGTGTGATGTGATGACATGTAGCAGTTGTAAAATTAAATGTTTTCTGACACTTTAACCTTGTAATGTATCTGGCCACTTGTAGCCCTGTCATATAATTTCCATTATTGATCATTGGTCTGAATATGGCATTATGTAACATGCCATGCCACATTCTTATCTCCCTCTTGTAATCTGTATTTATGTGGCACCCATATTTTTAGTTATGGCAGATAAAAGTTGTGTGAATAATATGCCCATGAACCAATAAGCAGCCCACATGCTCAGCCTGGTCTAATTTTTTTCTTAACACCTTGTCTTGCATCTCTTTTGAGCAGCTAACCTAATCTTCCTGAGTTTTGTCATAAAGCAAAATGACTGGGAACATGGGGTCAGTTTCCCATAATAGTGTTCTCCATCCCATAATTTCATCCGCAGCCCATATTATTTTACACCTTCTTTACAACGTCCCACAAATCTGCACATCCCTCCTCACTGTCCACCATCTCTTGACAGAAGCATGGAGCCTGCACAACTCTGTGCTGTTGTCATGAGCATTGCAAGCATAGGGCACTTGATCCTGCAGTATTTACAGTGCCGCAGGAGGAGCCTGATGATTCCTTGGAGGCTAGATTGTTCTTGGACATAGAAACAATTCAAGATTGTTGATGGTGTTCATGGAGCAGCTGGTGATAGTGGAGTGCCAGTTCTGGGCGCAAGAAACAAGAACTGACTGGTGGGATTTCATTGTTATGCAGGTTTAGGATGATGAGCAATGGCTGCAGAACTTTTGGATGTGCAAAGCTACATCTGTGTGCTGAACTTGCTCCAGCCCTCCACCATAGGGACATCAAAATGAGATCCACACTGACAGGTGAGAAGTGAGTGGTGATTGCATTGTGGAATTGTTTTGGAGTCGGGAAATCTACTGCAGGGGCTGCAAGTGTGCAGGACTATTAATTGTCTTCTGCTATGCAGGACTGTGACTCCAGGCAATGTGCAGGACATAGTGGGTGGTTTTGCAGCAGTGGAGTTCCAAAACTGCGGTGGGGTGATAGATGGCTCACATATCCCTATGTTAGCACCAGACTTCCTTGCCACAGAGTACATCAACAGAAAGGACTACTTTTCGATGGTAATGCCAGTGCTGGTGGATCACAGGGGGAAGCTTTACCAACATCACTGTTGGCTGGTCAGAGACGAGCATGATGCATACATCTTTAAGAACACGGCTGTTCAGAAAGCTGCAAGCAGAGACTTTCTCAGGTGGCAGATTACCGTTAGCAATGTTGAAAGGCCATTGGTGATCCTGGACAGGCTTGCAGCATCTCCTGGAATGTGTCCTCCTGAGTTATCTTCTCCTTCATGTCTGGCTCAGGTGTTCCATGAGTGTGGAGGGAGAGATCCAGAAGGCCACAGTGGCAGCAGCTGCAGATACAACACATAGAAATACTACTGTCAGTGTATTCATGACAGAGATCGAAACTTAGGATACTGAACTCACTCCCCTTTATCCCTCAAAGTTGTAAGCACTACATGCTCACTTCTCCTGGGGATTGATGCAGCATGGCACCATTCATAGCACCAGCCGTGCTGGGTAAGGCCCTTTCAGAGAGGTTGGGGAAATGAGGGGGGAATAGCTTACGGGCATGAGTATAGTTGTGTAAAGTAATGGAACTCAATACTAGCACCATTTTCCACGGGTAGTGGTGATTTTAGGTGATATCTCACTCCTGAGGGTAACAGAGGCAGAGACTGCACAGATGCTGCTGATATTCTGATGCTGCCCAGGCCCATATGCTGCTACCCTGTGTATTCAATAGTGTCTGCTGAGGTAATCGCTGAGTGGCATGAGGAAGTGTCCTACCGAAGTCAAAGAAATAAAGCAGCCCTCCCCAGAAATTTTCAGCAGAGGGCTACAATAAAAGTTTCATCAAGATCTCTACAGAGGATTCATGGGACATCTTGGTACACATAAACAAACTGCTCTGCGTGGCCTCCTCCACTTGTGGATCACCGTGGACGTTTCACAGACATTAACGCAGGCTGGTCTGGAAAGGTGCATGACGCACACATCGTTCAGAACACTGGCCTGTTCAGGAAGCTGCCTTATAATCATTCCTGTCCCCACATTTTTCATAGGCTATGTTCATTATGGAAGATATCTTGCTCACCCTCAGCAGCAAGGAATCAAGGGCAGGTCTTCTCCAAGTCTGCAGCTTCTGCCCTGGCCCTTATGTGACTTGCCTGTGTGCAGCAATGGTCCCCCCACTCCCCAGTGAAGGCAGAGTGGTGCGGAAACGTTACCCTTAATGGGGCAAGAAACAATGCAGCTCTGCCAAAGAACCTGCAGCAGCGGATTGCCCAGTATCTCCATGAGAATTTCGTGGAAATCTGAGGCAGATTCCCGTGAAGTGTGGGTGTCAATCAATAACCTGTTCCGCCACTCAGACAAGGCATATAGTGGTACACACATCACACAGAAACAAGCCTGCTTTCTGCAACCTTCCTGCCCCCAACAACTCGCTTCAGTGAGTCCCAAAATCAAAGCCACTTACCAGGGGCCTCCTCTCTTGTCTGCGCTTTGCCAAGCTCCGACAGCTGTGACTGCCTAGCCTCCTCTGGGGTAGAGAAGAGCACCTGGCTGCACACATCTCTGACCTCCAAGTCGTCCTCTGCCTCTGGGTCCCACTCTCTCTCCAAATCCTCATCCAGGATTTCCTCCTCCTGGCTCAGTCCACTCTCGACTGGCACATGAGCCACTGAAGTATCCACAGTGGCCTTCACAGTGGAGGTGGGGTCGCCACCGAGTATCACGTCCAACTCTTGGTAGAACCGGCAGCTTGTGGGTGCAGCACTGGAGTGGCGGTTTGCCTCCCATGCCTTGTGGTAGGCGTTCCGCAGCTCCTTCACTTTGACCCTGCACTGCAGTGTTTCCTGGTCATGGCCCCTTTCTGTCATGCATCGTGAAATCTGTCCGTAGGTATCATAATTTCTATGAGTGGAGCACAGCTGGGACTTGACAGCCTCCTCTCCCCAAACGCTGATGAGATCCAGCAGCTCAGCAGGGGATCGCCTGGTGTGTGGAGCAGGTGTGGTCACCTGTAACGATGCGCTGAGACCACTGCATGCATCACCGAGCAAAGAGGAAGTGGACTTTCAAAATTCCTGAGGAATTTACAGGGTGGGAATGACAGCAGGGCAGTAGAATTCAAACCGATGACCAGAGAGGCAAGAACAGGTATTGTGGGACACCTCCCAGAGGCCAATCGCAGCGATGTAATCAACCAGGGTATCTACACTGGCACCACGGCACTGTACCCCTGGCACAGAAAGCTCTATGCCTCTCATTGGGGTGTTTTTTTCACAGTACTGCAACTGCACAGTTTCTGCGCACTAAGTGGCTTGGCAGTGTGTACACCTCAGGAGTTACACTGCAGAAAGCTGCTTTACGGTGCAGAAACTTGCCCGTGTAGACAAGGCATTAACCTGTCCTGGAAAAAAATGACGACATGGATAACTTTTTACTGACTATATTAAACTTGCTGATAGTATTCCAAGTAAAACATGCCACCATCTGAACTTTCTTTAATTTACAGATGCAATAACATCCAGTGTATTAATTTCTAAAGACATGATAATCTCAGTCCTTGCTGTTATATGATGAAAAGTTATAGATAACAAGGGATCCTAGAAATCCGTTTGCCATGGACATATGCGGAATTTGCATTTTTACAGAGAATCTTTAGTTTTTACATTTTGTGGGAAGAAAAAAAAACCATATACAGTACAACCCCATTTATCCGAGCTTCCATTATCCGGCTCTCCATATTAACTGAACCACCAGACTCTGGGGGCTGACAGTGGCTGGGGCTTGTGCCATCAGTCCTGGCGGCTGGTGCTCAGCTGGTCAGCTCCAGGTGGCTGGTGGTTCGGTTATTACGGAGAGCCAGGTAATGGAGGCTCGAATAAATGGTGATTCTATTGTATATCAATCAAACACTATGTTCAACAGATACCTATATAGAGGCTAGGGAAACGTAAGTTCTGCATTTCATTTTAACCATGGAAAAATCTGGATTTTTATGGGGTTTTTTAATCTAAGAATTTGGGGGGGGTTATGACTGAAAACTGGGTTCCCTGTAGATAACTGACTCAGCCTACAGTGATGAACATGTTGGGATATAATAATCTTTTCTTAGATTTTGAATGACAAAATGCTATGATTTCAAATATTTTGCTTTGGGTGCATGAGAAATAGTTACATTATCTATCCTTCTCAGTTAGTTATATAATTACAGCAATCAGTTCTAGCTGTTAAACTATGTTAAAACAGCAGTTTCTAGGAATGCTTTTTTTCATCTTTGTGCTCTTTTAGCCAGATCATTACTTTCAGTTTCAGATGTTGTTACTGAGACCCATACCTTTGTCATGTAAAGATTAGAATTCAGGGGTAGGCAACCTATGGCATGCATGCCGAAGGCGGTACGTGAGCTGATTTTCAGTGGCACTCACACTGCCCGGGTCCTGGCCATCCGTCCGGGGGGGCTCTGCATTTTAATTTTATTTTAAATGAAGCTTCTTAAACATTTTAAAAACCTTATTTACTTTGCATACAACAATAGTTTAGTTTTGTATTATAGACTTATAGAAAGAGACATTCTAAAAACGTTAAAATGTATTACTGGCACGCAAAACCTTAAATTAGAGTGAATAAATGAAGACTCGGCATGCTGCTTCTGAAAGGTTGCCGACTGCTGGATTAGATTATACAGTGAGCTCTAGATTTGCTTATACCTTTAAATCAACCCAGACATTGATACTAGCTCAGAATTCAGCAGGAGGCATACCAACCAGTATATCTCCTTGGAACACAAGAAAACCACCTCTCAGGAATTTGTACTACTAGTTGCTTAGTGGTTTCTGGGTGGTGTTGAATTGTAGGATTTTGATCTGTAAAACCCTAAATGGTTTGGGACTTGCCTGTTCGGGAGGCTGCCTTTCTACCTGTGCTATCCTGCTACAGTTGCTTTCAGTAGAGGCACTCAAGTGTCAGCCCCGAAAGTTTTAACAAAGAGGGGGTTGGGGCAAGGAATCTTCCATAAGGTGTCTTGACATTTGAAATTTCCTCGGTTCTCCCCTAATCTGAAGTAGCCTGAAGCTGTTGACTTTGAGAGCAGACTGCAGGGCCCATTGATTTCCCAAATTTTAAGGTGGGAGAGGGATTAGTGCTAATGTTTTGTGAGAGGAGCATCATGTATTTTGTTTGGTCTCCTTCTGGTTTGGGCATGAGGAGTAGCTGCTGTCTTCACTCTTGTTTGCTTGTATATTAATTTTTGACAAAAGCACCTAGAACCCAAGACAGATACTCTTTTCTGTGTATTTGATTTCTAAAATACTCTCTTTGAAAGCAGAGAAGCTGGAAACATGCTTAAACATTCTATTCAAGTTTTTCTATAATCTTTCTCAAATATGGAACATATTTGGAATTATTTACCATACAGAATATTCTATTATGTTAAGCTTGCAGTGTAAAACATGATTGACATATTTTTAGATATGCCATTAACTTTGATGTATGAGGGCATATCATTAATAGCATGACAGAAGGTGTGCCTAAAAATGTCTGCTAGAAGTCTAGTGTAAGTGGGTATAGAAATTTTGCAAGGATAGATAGAGATGCGACACTTTATTGTACCGTTTACTTTCCACAGTTCTGTTAGTACAAGGAACAATTCTGTTAAAACAAGAGACAAGCCATATTATTATTGCAGGATTAGAATTCTTGTTGTTAAGACTGGCTAGCCACATCGGTACTTATGACTGTAAAGCTCTTAGTTTTGTTACCCAAAGTGTGCATAAACATATTTTCCAGTAATGAATCCATTGCAACAAAAATACTATATACACAATCCATTCAGTCAAAGTGATGCTTGTTCTGTGAGAAAACTTTGTTTTCCAAACATTTTTTTTTGGAATGCAACTGTTCTCTAAGTCTTTGAGGCAGATGTCACAAGGTGGCACTCTTGTGTTCAAACAGCAAACCACACAAATGATTTTGTTCAAGCTTGGCTTTGAGTATTCTGATCTAACTTGAGGTTACTGAGGACAGTAATGCAGTCATGGTCTTTAGATTTTGTAAGCTACTAAGAAGAGGCAAGCAGGAAAGATATGATGGCTGCATCATTGGTGGGTGTCGAGCTCCAAGATCATCTTGCAAGATAATTGGAGAAGAGATCGTACATAGCCATGTTAGATCAATGGATGGTGCCTCCGCATCTTGGACACTATGTTTGAGTTCCGATTACCCCATATAAAAAAAAAAAGTACAGGAAAAGTATGATCAACAACAAATGTTTAGTCATGAAAATACTTTCATAGAAGGAGAGACAGAAACTTTTCTAAAATATGGCTTCATTCAATAAACACAGAAGGACAATTACATGGAAATTGGGGAGTACTGAATGTTACATCAGATAACAGAAGTAAAAGGAAAGCATATTACATTATGTTCTTATGTTTATATTCTTATTTCTTTCCTGTTACAATGTATTTATATTTAACATAGTAATTAAAAATTATGAATAATAAACTTCCCCTCACATCCATCTACTCTTCATTATGAATTCAAACACCAAATACTAACAGTATTTTGGGCAATCAGTTGATTGACTTGAATATAACTGGTATATTTAGAGACTAAGATGGTAGTCAATGGATTTATCATTAATTTAGTCCTAGTATATATATATACATGTGTCCTTCTGTGTTTGATCCAGTGTGGTGGTTTCAGTTGGTATGGACTGCGTGTGAAAGACAATATATTTTGAACTGATATAATAAAGTATGAAGTGGCTGAACTGCTAGCAAAAAATATGCATTCCCTCATTAAAACAGCTAATGTGCCAGAGGTTTGGAGGATAACAAATGTACCTATATTTTAAAAAAAAAGGCTGTAATGGCAGTCTGGAAATTAAAGACCAGTAAGTTTTGTAACTGTACCTAGCAAATTGATTGATACTATAATTAAAAACAGTATAATAAAACACCAGGAAGACTATGATATGGTAGTGTGTAACGAATGTTTTCTGCAGAGGAAAATTCTCACTAATCTCTTTGAACATATGAATAAAGTAGTGAATAAAGTGGACTTGGTTGACATAATTTATTTAGCTGTTCAAAAGACCTCTGACGAAGTCCCTTACGAGAGACTACAACAGGAAATAAGAAGCCATAGGGTAAGAGGTTCTAAAAACTAACTACGAGAGAATAAACAGAATAGGATTAAATGGTCAATTTTTACCATGGCAAAAAGTTAACAGTAGGATGCATCGAGATTCTCTTTTAGGTCTAGTGTTGATTAATTAATAAGTTATCAAGAAAGGGGTGTGTGGGGGGGAAGTGGGGAGTCTGCAGATGACACCAAGTTATTTAGGTTAGTTAAAATCAGAGAGAACTTTGAGAAACTACAGACACCTAACCATGCTAGGGGAATGGGCAATACAATGGTAAATAAAGTTCAGTGTTGATAAATGCAAAGTAATGAACATTGAAGGGAAACATTTAAATTACTCATACACTTTACAAGATTATACATTAACTGGATCAACTCAAGAAAGGGACCTTGGAATCACTGTTGACAGCTCAGTGAAAACTTCTACTCAGTGTGCAGCTGTGGTCAAAAGCAAACAGGATGTTAGGATGCATAAGGAATGGGATGGGAAATAATACAGAGAATATTATAATTAGAGCTGGCTGGAAGATGGAAATCTCTTCCTGCAAAAAATTTGTTCTCACTTTCAGGTGACATTGTAAATCAGAACTGGGCAGCATCATCTTCTGTCAATGTAAACAAACTTAGCAATTGGCTGAACAAGAAGTAGGACAGAGTGGACTTGTAGGCTAAAATTTTGTACATTGTTTTCTTTTTGAGTGCAGTTATGTAAAAAAAATTCTACATTTGTAAGTTGCACTTTCAGGATAAAGAGATTACACTACAGTACTTGTATGAGGTGAATTGAAAAATACTATTTCCTTTGTCCTCTTTACAGTGCAGATATTTTTAATAAAAATAATATAAAGGTAGCACTGTACACTTTGTATTCTGTGTTGTAATTGAAATCAATATATTTGAAAATATAGAAAAACATCCAAAAATATTTATAATAAATTTATTTTTAACAGTGTGATTAAAACTGCTATTAATTGTGATTAATTTTCAATCAAGTTAATTTGTTTTAATTGCTTGAGTTAACTGCGATTAAATCTAATTGAAAGATTGTCAATGGAATAGTTAATTTATATTGTGTATATATAATTGCCACGGCTGCTTTTAGCAGTAATTATAATTCACAGTCTGTGAAGTGTATATAAAACATTTTAAGGCTCAGAAAGGAAGCCACAAAATAATTAACCTATTACATATAAGATTCCATGTTATAAATTCATATGTGCTATAAGATTTTATATTTAGTTTATGGTAGATGTGGAGTGCATGTCCCAGTTTATGGTGGTTTTCATAATCAACAGGTATAAAGTTGTTCTCTGGTCAGTACTGGTCCTGTAGAATGAATGTTGGTCCAGTCTAGTCCTAAAGACTGAGAATCTAAATGAGTGTATTGTATTAATTTATTGAGTTAGTTAATCCTTTTCTATAAAGACAACCAAGTTTTAAGGTAAATAGTGTCAAATGTGAGTTTTGCTTTGGATAGCTACAGATTTAGATTTTTTTTTATTACTGTCTGGGGGCAGTCTTACACACAGTATTTGTGTAAATGCAGTGCAAATTGACCTTTTATGAATGGTAGCAAGGGGTCTAGACAAGTCAGTCTTCAGTATATCTGCACCTGCAAATTGTGAAGCAGGATGAACTTTTTCATCCATAGTATTCTGAAGGATTATGTAAATTTAGGAGACAAATGCTTAAGGTTGTTCGTATATTGAAGGTGTATCTCTGTTGTATGACATGATAGTAGAGATTTGGATCTAGACTTATTTTTAAAAGTCTCGTAATTGTAGGTACATATAAAATTGTTTTATAGTTAATTGAAGGACATAGTGTCATTCAATCTTTTAAGGACCCAGTCCTTTTTAAGGGTCCTTCCTGGTTAGGTTTTAAAAATGTTCCTTTCCTTTGAAGGCTGATATTAAACAAATGCTACATTAGTATGTTATTCTTAAAACAGATTTTTTGGTACATCATGATGATTATACCATTCCCTTACAGAAAATAATGATGTGGCATAGTTGGTGTTTCCAGTTCAGAAGGGAAAGAACTCCTCTGTCTTTGGATAACAGTACTGACTAATTCTTCCCCAGTTTTCTTTTTCCCCTCACCCATTAAAATTGTTTTTTTTTTGTTCTGATTTGTTTTTAGGCTTGTCCCCAGGATTTTCTTGTTTTATTGTGCTACAAGTGTTTGAAATATATAGGGAGGACTTAAAAGCGATAACATAGTCTTGGTTTTGAGTTCACTTTACTAAAAGGAACACAGCCCTGCAATAGAAGTAGGGGATCCTGCCACATAATTACTCTGTATTTTGTGAAATGCTGGTGGACTGTTTTCTTCAAAGATGTTGCTTAGATCAGTGTATTAAATATTTCAACTTGGTAGGTGCCCATTACTATAAAAAGATTTTCACTTGTATCCTTTTTAGTCAGGGCTCCAATGGGAGTGATTATACATTTTTTTTATGTTAATTTAAAGACCATTTCCCAAAAAATGAGTAGATCTCATACCTGAGGTATGCAGTTCTGGGGGGAGGTTAATACATTAACAGGTCATTAGCACAGATGAAATCCTATGATTGTGGTTTCCAACTACCCTAGACGATTGAAGTGCTGTGGCCCATGTGAAATAAGGGATGAGGGTATAAGAACATTTCTTAGAGAAATAGAGTACCCATTGAGCCTTTTAATAGCTGCTTACATGTAATTCAAAATAATGTTATCCTCTAATTTTATGTTTATTTGGGGAATTTTAACTTCTGTAGGAACTTTGATGTCAACAGGACCTTGCTGCTCTTCAGGAGTATGTTTACAGAAATTTAGGAATACTTTTATTAATAATTAGGTAGTTAGTAGTTGGACCTAATATGCCATCTTTGGTGGATGCTATAATCGTTTCTTGATGTAGAGGTTTAGACATAATATGTAGCATTTTGCCAGATCTGTTGCCAAACTAAGAATTTTCTTACAATATTGTATCCAACGGGGGTATTTTTTGGATAAAGGAAGGTCCAGTTTATCCCAGTACACAGAGTGAGGGCGTCATGCAGTTTGAAAACAGTGGAGTTTGCAAAGCATTTATTATATTAAAATTGGGTTTATCTAAAAGATAAGCAGGAAACCTCAATTCTGTTGTGTGCTGTGAGGAGTTAAATCATTTTCCATCAGGTAGGTGGCTGCATGATTAGCTGATATTATAGGGACTTCTGTGGTTGACATGTATCTCTCATCATATAATGTATAGGGTAAGATGCAGGCTTAAATTAAGGTGTGTCTCATGTCAGTGGGAGCAATAACATAAGTATTTTCCTCTAGGATTTAAATATCTTTAGTCACTAATGTAGTGGCTGTCAGCAGGGACATAGTCTAGCTCACAGTGACAGAGGAGAATTGTGAATGGACTTCAGGGCACTGTCCATCAAAGGGTCTAGAACTATGCTGTAATCTCCATCTAGTATGTTGATAACTATTGGAAATTAGTTTTTTATCCTAGAGGGGTGTGTGTGTGTATATATATATGTGTATATATATATGTGTATATATATATGTGTGTGTGTGTGTATATATATATATATATATATATAATGCATTTCCTTAACTGCCTAAATTGTTTTTATATTTCATAAAGATTTTAGGGTCAGAAGATACCATTAGTCATCTGGTCTGACCTGCTGCATAATACAGACCCTAGATTTTACCCAGTGATTCCTGCGTCATAAAATATATATATACTGGCTGTACTTCTCCAGTTGTGATATAAAAGCCCTGATTAGAAAATATAACATAAAAGTGTTGTCCTCTAGAATGGAAAAAAATTCTTGCATTTAAGAAAAGATGGGCATCTTTTATGGGAATTAAATGACATACACTGCATATTCTACCCAGTGCTGCAAGAGGGCAATTTCCACTCTTCTGAAATTAATTACTTGTTTGTTTGTTTCTTCTTTCTGTTTGCCAGAAGCTGGGAATGGGTGACAGGGGATGAATCACGTGATGATTCCCTGTTCTGTTCATTCCCTCGGAGGCACCTGGCATTTGCCACTGTTGGAAGACAGGATACTGGGCTAGATGGACCTTTGGTCTGACCCAGTATGGCCATTTTTATGCTCTGGTTGGGTTCTGAAGGGCCTGGATATTCTACGAAAAGAATTTAAGATCATCCTTGTAGTGTTTCAACTGTAATAAAAGGTAATGCATTTTCTTAACTGCCTAAATTGTTTTTATATTTCATAAAGATTTTAGGGTCAGAAGATACCATTAGTCATCTGGTCTGACCTGCTGCATAATACAGACCCTAGATTTCACCCAGTGATTCCTGTGTCATGTCCAATAACTTATAGTTGAACTAAGAAATATCTTCTAGAAAAACATCTACTACTGATTTAGACATTTCAAGTGATGGAAAACATATTACATTTCTTGGTAATCTGTTCCAGTTCTTAATGATTCTCACTTTTTAAAAATTTACACCTTATTTCCAGTTCAAACATAAGTAGGCCCACATCTAATATAGGAGCAAGCAATGGATTTTTCTCAAAACTGTAACTTTTAGCATAAATATTAGCCAACTTAATTTCTAAAGGTATTTTAAAATTAAATACACCTCCACCTCGATATAACATGACCCGATATAACACGAATTCGGATATAACGCGGTAAAGCAGTGCTCCTGGGGGGGAGGGGGTTTCCGTACTCTGGGTGATCAAAGCAAGTTCAATATAACGCAGTTTCACCTATAACACGGTAAGATTTTTTTGGCTCCTGAGGGCAGCATTATATCGAAGTAGAGGTGTACATAAAAAATTTTCAGTTGATCTATCTAATGAGTATATTGTGCAAGTATCTAAACATTTCTCCTTAACTATATAAAGACACTTAAAACAAATTTCAATTGAGTGATTTTAAATCTTAATCATAAACTGACCAGATCCTTCCCTATTTATAATATCTTATGGACTAAACAGCAGACTAAACTTTTTTCCCATGTCGTCATATGGCCAAGTAAACCTTATAAACACTGAATCATGCATTGAAGACTGTTGTCTATGTTGATAGCATACACAGTTCCTGAGGATACTCAGGGATTCATCTGATTGTGTGAAGTTTTATATTCTTTTTGGTGAAGGTGTGTACAACAGCTGAATAGATGGTGTTATATCTGTGACCATGTTTCTTGCGGAACTTGGTCATTGGGCTAAAAGGTGTATGATTTCTCTAATGCTAAAACTGATGTTCTTGCCATTATGCTGATTAATCCTCTTTAATTGCAGCAGCTTCTTATTTCGTTATTTATATTGTGATAGTAACAGGAGATCTCACTAGGAGTTGGAGCCCCATTGTGCTAGGCACTGAACACTTAATGAAAAGGTCCAAAGTGTATATGTTCCAAAAGAGCTTGTCTGTCTTTATAGTTGTGGAACTGTACCAAAATAGCTCAGAGTAACTCTCTAATGCAGGGAGTCGCTCAGTTCAAATATTTTTCCTGTAACCTGTACTTGCTATCTTCTGCTTGTTTCTCAAGCAGTTGCAGTTTTTTTCTCTTTATCTCACAATCTGTCTTTGTGTTCCTACTGAGTCTCCTGCTAATGACACTCTTGGTCTATCACTGCGATTCTTAGTCAGAACTTTCCGTTTAGGGGACATCTCAACCGGGACAGAATGCAGAGCGGATGAGAAATTCTTAAACTTCTTTCCCCCATTACTATGTATGGTATGGTTCTGTGCAATTTCGTCCACAATTCCAGCTGTCAAGCTTTCTTGTTCTTTCACGATAGTGTTTGAGGATATGCTGTTGCTGGCACATATTGTTTATTATCAGAGCTAGGAGTTTGCTGCCACAGCTTCTGTTTTGTACTGATCAAAGTCTCGATCCTTTTTTAAAACAGATACATGTCCAGGGATTTTTATGCCATTGAAAAATCTTATTTTGCTTCAGTAAGCTGCTGTTCTAGGTAGTGGTTTTATCAGAGCAGCGAGGAATGGAGTCAGAGCTCAGTGTGAATGCTGCAGCTATCTAAGTCTGTGTCACATGATCCCCTATCACTTCCTCTTCATGAAAATGTGACTAGAATGGCACACCACAATACAAATGCATTCTCCTTTTAAACAGTACAAACACTACTTCTTACAAGTGTACAGTATATTATTTATAGCATACATCTATAGTTGATAGTATATTTCCTATTGGTTTCACTTGTACTCGTTTATTTTCCCATTTAATTTCCTACTTGAATTGCCTACTGTCTTGGTTTAAATAAGTAATTCTGAACTCTCATTGCTGCCCTGCAATTTGTATTGCCAGCGACCTCTAGTGTAATTTTTGTTTTATTTCTTGGCGGGTTTATGTCATTTTGACATTATAGTCTGCATTTTTTTCCTGATGTAGCCTTCTGTTCCCATTCTCTTATCTGCAGAGAGTTTATCTACACTGGATTTCAATATTTAATAACTAGTTTCTTTATTGGTGGATGGCATGTTTAACTTTTTAGCTCATGTTATTACTGAACAATTTGTATTTCCCTTCTGTATTCTTTTCATTTCACTGTCTTACTCATTTCATTTTCACCCAGCATTTACTATGTTCTTTTA
Source organism: Mauremys mutica (assembly GCF_020497125.1). Classification (NCBI taxonomy): domain Eukaryota; kingdom Metazoa; phylum Chordata; order Testudines; family Geoemydidae; genus Mauremys; species Mauremys mutica. The sequence goes on from NC_059072.1 coordinate 323,720,087, forward strand.
AAACCGTCTCTGCTGAAATAAGCAACAGAGAGTCTTGTGGCACCTTTAAGACTAACAATATCTGTTGGTCTTAAAGGTGCCACAGGACTCTCTGTTGGTTTTTACAGATCCAGACTAACACAGCTGCTCCTCTGATATCTGCTGAAATAAATATCCGTATTTTCTAACACTGTGTCTTGAATTACCAGGCTGATGTCTGATCTTTTTGAAGTTGAAGTGGCATCTGCACATGTTTAATCACATTCTTTAATCGTAAACCTAAGTTGGAGTACTAGATACAATTTCCTTTTTTTCCCAGTCTCCTTCTGATGTAGTATAATATTTCATGCAGTATTGTATCCCAGGTCTTGCCTGTAGTGCGCCGCAGTGCGGATGACTGGGAGGCAAACTGTAGAATGCACCTAAGTGTCATGCACTAAATGCCCTGTGTGGACACTGCTGGTTCGAACTAAAAGGTATTTAGGTCGCATTAATGTAGTCCTTTTTTTGAAAGAGGACTATGTTAATGCATATTGTAGGTACCTTTTAGTTAATACCAGCAGTGTCTACACAGGGCAGATAGTGCGCAACATTTTGGTACGCTCTGCCCCCTCCCTCCCCCCCTTGTCTGGATAACTTTGATTGTCTAGTGCTTTGTTTTCTTATCAAAAACCTTTGTATTTCAATGTTCTATAGCAAAGTTTTACTCTTAATTTTCTCACTTTATTATCTCTATTTGGGGTCCATAATTAACTCTTTTTAGTTGTATTTCCTCCAGGGGGAGCAATATCTCAGGGGTTTGAGCATTGGCCTGCTCAAACCCAGGGTTGTGAGTTCAATCCTTGAGGGGGCCATTTAGGGATCTGGGGTAAAAATCTGTCTGGGGATTGGTCCTGCTTTGAGCAGGGGGTTGGACTAGATGACCTCCTGAGGTCCCTTCCAACCCTGATATTCTATAATTCTATCTCAGTCTTTGAGGCCTACTTTGATATATTCAGTTCCTCACTGGGTTTTTTTCGCTTGCCATTTGTTTTTTCCTAATATTGTTTGGCCTGATTTACAGCCTCTCTTTACAGCTCTTGGAATTGAAATTGCCATCATTAATTTTGTGCACCAGCTCCCTCTCAACAGTGACAACAGTTCAATCAAAGTAAAGTGGATCAGACTAATAGGTTTCTTCCCACTTGAGATGAAGCTGAAAAAAGGAAAACATTTTTAGCACTTTCACCGTAGAAGTTCCTTTATATCCTCTGATTCCCTCAATAGATTGTCAATAGCAATACAGTAGATGCTTGTTAGTAGCAATGTATTGGTGCCCTTTTGCTATGTTGCTCCTAAGCGGCTGTTGCTGTTATGGGGAGTGTTGACTATTCACAGTAGGGAAGGTGTTCCCGGTTGAAATATTACTGGTAAGCAATGGTTGCTCTTACGGGGTGTTGCTCCAAACAGGCGTCTACTGTACCCACCATTCTTCTCAAAGAGCTCCAGCAGTAGGATGGCCCAGCATATCCTATCTGTAGAATTTTCAGTTGCTATGGTGGAGTAGGGATGGGAATATATGATGGGAAAGGGAGCCCAGATCAAACAAGGTTGTATATAAAAAAGTGTTTTCCTCCCAGCCCCCTTCCTTCACAAATTGGCTAATATTTTGTAGTATTGGCATGGAGTTCTGTCATCCCTTGATGTAAGATCTAGCAGGGACCAAGGAATTGTCCATCTTTCTCAAATGAGAGTAAAATAAAAAAGCCACTTGATTCTTATTTCCATACCAATAAATAATGTATAATGAAACTTTAAAATTGCAGTTGATGTATCACTCAAAGCATACATTTGTCTTGAATTAGAAGTAAAATATACAAGTCATCTGAAGAATTAAAATAGCTTTTTATAACCGATATATACTTTGGCTAACTTCTCTTTCTTCCCTTTTATTGCTCATTGTGCCATGAGATTGTTACAGTTTCTATTGGAGCTTAATAAACTATGCATGACTAGACAGCTAGAAAAAACCCTTGATTTTATTGTTTTTACATCAAAAATCTATTGTGTGGAAAACACAGTAAACATAATGTAATACTTCGTATTTCATAAAACATGCCATCATTTTCCAGTTAACATAATACCTGTTGGCTAGTAATTATAGCTGTTTGTAATTCCCTGTAAATGTTGTGGTGGTGGTTTTATCATGATAAAAAGACAAATCACTACATGTTTCTTGCAGTTAACATTCATGTAATTCTAATTTTAAATTGAGACAGTCCAACTTGCATTTTACAGTGGCAAGTGCTAATGAGAAAACAGCATAATATGTAGACTAGAAACCAATGGATTATATTATGGCTGTTCAATCATGTTATTCATTAAAATTGTGGTGGTAATACCATGCTGCTGGTCTTGCTGCTCAAGGAGATAGTTACTTGTTGAAGTCAAGCACATGTTGAATGTGCAGCCTGAGAAATATTGAGACACTGAGTAGCTTTCACAAAGGCTTTCTGGGGAAGTTGTTTACTTCTGTGACACTGGTCTTTAAATAAACAAATAAATAAATGCATGACAAGGTCTCCTACAACAGTGTTCCCAGCCAGAGGGTGCACATATCCCTGGGGATATGCAGAGGTCTTCCAGGGAGTACCTCAACTCATCTAGATATTTGCCTACTTTTAAAACATATTTATATTCCAATTGATTTATTTTATAATTATATAGTAAAAATGAGAAGTAAGCAATTTTTCAGTAATCGTGGTCTGTGACACTTCTGTATTTTTATGTCTGATTTTGTAAGCAAGTAGTTTTTAAGTAAGGTGAAACTTGGGGTTGCGCAGTAGAAATCAGACTCCTGAAAGGGGTACAGTAGTCTGGAGAGATTGAAATCCACTGTCCTACAGCACTGACCCTGGGTTCTTTGCTTCTTGATCAACAGGCAGGATTGACAGACAGCTACACTGTAGAATTTTGACACTATCCAGGGGTTGCTTGCTCCAGGTTTTCTTAGATTCCTTCCTCACAGCAGTTTAGAAGCAGGATAGGGAACTTGTTGCCACCTACCTACCAGTTTGGAATGCTTCTTATGGATTTTAACTCACCTGCCTTATGGCTTTCTGTAGTGTCCATCCTTGTAGCATCTAAATTCTTTCACGGCTCAGTCTGAAAATGCTTTCCTGGATGAGGATTTCTCTGTGCTCTGAACTACCTGCAGCAGCTTTCTGACACCTTCTGCAGAGTCCAACACTCTTACTCTACTAACCTTTCTGAATCTGGGAGAGGGAGTGGAGGACATGGCTCAGACAGATGTGAAATCTGGCAATCACACATGTGCTGGCAGCTCACTCCCTGAAAGCAAGTGCTGGGGGCAGAGGTTTCTAAAGTCCACTATAAGCTTTTAAACTCTGTCATTCATGTATTTGTGTATTTAGTGATCCTTTTTACGCTGCCATCTTTGACCAACACTGTTGCAGCTGTTTGTCTCCTCATTGGGAGTCTGTCGGGTCAGAAATACTTAATGCCTGGGCAATATATCCCCGGCAAACTCCATAAGTAAGATGACTCTACAGGATTTTTTTGGATCATTATAACAGTTTAGTCTGATCTTAGTCTGATCTGCATAACACAGGACATAGAGTTTCACGCAGTGATTTCTGCAACAAGTTTATAACTTGTAGTTGAACTAAAGCATATCTTTTAGAAAGACCTACTACTTGGCATCTTTATCAAAATAGTGAGGAAGAATGTTTCCACATCCCTTGATAATGTCTTTCAATGGTTATTTAGCTTCCACTGGGGAAAATTTTGCATCTGATTTCTAGTTTTGAATTTTTCCTACAGCCTTTGAGTCTGTCTGCTAAACTGAACAATCTTAACATCAATCTGTGTGAGTAGTTCAGACCAAATTCCTCTTACCATTATTTTTGTTAAGATTAAATAAAATGACCACCAGATCTTGTTTTCTAGAATTCCAATGGTTCTTGTAGCTTTTTGATGAATTTCTCCAGTTTTTCAGTATGCTTTTTTTTGGTATCCACACTTTAAAATGGACAATGCATTGTATTAGTGGTCTCACCAGTGCCAAATACTAGCTTCTATTCCAGGGGTAGGCAACCTATGGCACGCGTGCCAAAGGCGGCATGCGAGCTGATTTTCAGTGGCACTCACACTGCCCGGGTCCTGGCCACTGGTCTGGGGGGCTCTGCATTTTAATATAATTTTAAATGAAGCTTCTTAAACATTTTAAAAAACGTATTTATATACAACAATAGTTATAGAAAGAGACCTTCTAAAAACATTAAAATGTATTACCGGTACGCAAAACCTTAAATTAGAGTGAATAAATGAAGACTCAGCACACCACTTCTGAAAGGTTGCCGACCCATGTATATTCTATTCAATGTTCCTGTAAGCCCTTTTTACCACTGTCTACACTGTCCACCAGTATATGTCTACATTGCAGCTGGGAGTGTACTTCCCAGAGTGGGTAGACAGATGCGCTAGCTCCGCTCAAGATAGCGTGTTAAAAATAGCAGTGTAGCTGGGAGTACTATGGGTAGTGGTTTGGGCTAGCAGCCCAAATATGTTCCCTGCTGCAGGTGGGTAGGTGCTCAGGCAGCTAGCCTGAGCTGCTGCCTGTGCTACCCACAGCTATGCCGCTATTTATGGCACACTAGGACTGAGCAGAGCTAGCACATGTGAATCTACCCACATTGGGAAGCACGCTCCCAGATGCAATGTAGGCATGCCCTGGGAGTTCATGTTTGGTTGGCTATCTACAGTGACACGTGCATCCTTCACCAAGTCATTGCTTTCCAGGATACAATCCCAAATGTATTACCTGGCACATGGCTATTTTAAAACATGTTGTTTGATTATTCCCAGATTACCAGTTTATTCAGATCACACTGTATCCATGACCAGTTGTCATCTGTATTTGCTACCCCACCAATCTTTGTATTGTCTGCAGACTTTAACAGCATTGATTATGTGGTGAGACTGGTAAACTCCTCAGCTTTTCCCTTTGCCTCCCATTTTCCTCATATCAAGTGAAAGCAGCAGAAATTGCCACATTATCCTTCTGTTCTTCTCTGGGGAGGAAAAAAGTGCAAAGCAAAACTGCAAAACAAGGGTAAATGTCATCTCAACCAAAGGAAACAGATTCTTTCCAAGGGTAAGAGATGGGAGAACAGAGACCTTGATTCAGATTGGCTGGGAAAACTCATCCTCAAAAGATCCCAAGTCCAGAGATCAAGAACAGAGGGAAACCACTTCAGTGAGAGCTACTGTAAAAGAATAAATAAATTAGTATATCCTCTTAAACATGATGAAACACAAAGGTGATTCCACCTTTCCTATGCTTGACTTCTCAGACAGCACAGAGTGATTAGTGATATAGGTAATTAACCATAAGTATTTAGAATAATTATTAAAACTCTGCCATTTAAAAAGCCCTTTGTGGTGTTTGATATTTATGTGCTTCGGATCAAGCAGATGAAAGCATCTTGATCTCAGATTTCTTACATAGAAGGTCATTTTCCTGGTGGCAGAGACTTCGGTCAGTGAGCTTCAGGCTCTAGCGACTGATCCACATTATTCCAAGTTGTTATAAAAATTGAAATGGTGCTTTGAATTCATCCAAGATTCTTCAAGATGGTGACAGAGTTTTACTTTAATGAGCCTGTTGCCCTGTCAGTATTTTTTCTCGTGGCCATCTGCCCATCCCAGTGAGGCCTTTCGCTACATACTTAAAGTTAACATGACCTCTGAATTCTACTCTGACTAAAGCTGTTAAAAACCCAATGTTTTGTTTCATTGGACACAAGTTCAGCAGAGGATCTTGGTACTAAGAGGACCATGACTGATTGTATCATGAACTGCTGTGACTTACCTGGGCTAAAACTGGAAGCTCATGTCAAGCTGTATTCATAGTGAGGTAAGTTGAGCTCACACTGTTTCCAGTACTCCATACATTCACTCTATACAAGCATTATTGCTTGGATTCAGCTTCTCTAGGAGTGAATCCCAGGTTTGTCTCTCTAAGCTGGGGTATGTCTATACTACCTGCCGGATGCGTGGGCAGTGATCAATCCAGCAGGGGTCGATTTATCGCGTCTAAACTGCGCTCTCCCGTCGACTCCGGTACTCCACCGGAGTGAGAGGCCTAGGCGAAGTCAACAGGGGAACGTTAGCTGTCGACTCCTTGCAGTGAAGACACCTAATGAGTAGATCTAAGTATATCGACTTCAGCTATGTTATTGACGTAGCTGAAGTTGCATAACTAGGATCAATTCCTCCCCTCCCCCTGAAGTGTAGATCAGGCCTAAGCTGCAGAATCTGACTCCAGTGCAGGAAAATCCAAATTTGAAAACCTCGTGGGGTTTTTTTGTTTGTGTTTTTTAAAGGAAATTGCTTATTTAAATTGGCCAATTTTACAGAAAGATTTTTCACTTGACTCAAAACTTTTAAGTAACCTAAATTAAATCTGAGATTAAAAGAGTTATCCTATCCCTCTTATTTTGGAACATTCCTAGTGTTAATTACTCTCCCCGGAATAAGAGTTCTGATAGAGGATATCTTCAGAGAAGGGAAAATAACTGATGTATAAACATTTATATGACTATATTCTTCAGACAGGATTCTCTCTCACCCACCTTTCTCCATTCAGAATTCATAGGAAATCTCTTTTTGAAGTGTCAAGAAAAAATCTTGATAGCTGTGTTAATTTTCTAAGATTAGTTGTTTTACCTTTCATATTTCATCAAAGATGGTTATCTGTTATTATTTTTTCTGTTGGAATCTATAAATACAGAAAAGTTCTGTACAGCTTAATTAAAAATGTATTGCCATTTAATCTTTGATTAGAGCCTAAACAATTTATAAAATTAAATTGTCCTTTACTGCAACAAGTAATACATCAAGACTGGATAATTACATCTGTGGTTATGTTAATGAAAAATTGTGTTAAGAAAAAGAATAAAATTTATCAGAGTGTAGTGCTAATGTATTTATATGCATACTGGCAGTAGGTTTAATTATAGTGCATTTAAGATTGGTATGCCTAGGGCAGTAAACTTTACAACAACATACAAAAGTTTAATAAGCATGAAACATCATAAGAACAATGCAGACTAAACCTTTCTTGCATCCGAAAAGCTGAAATGCGAAGAAGTTTTTATTCTTTATTGCCTCAGGTAAAAAAAACAGATAAGTGATGACAAAGCTTTGATGTTAATAAACCCAAATGGAAGTCAAAAATCAAAGTGTGTAAATGGCTAGGTTATAAAAAGAAAGATGACAGAGTTATACCCTGTAATTAGATGTAATTTGTGCTTTTGGCAAAGCTATTTGTCCTGCATGAATGAGAGGTTGTCTTATGTTTTCTTGTTCTTATATAATAGAATTGCAGTACTGGCACATCCCACTTTAAACCTACAAAGGCATTTTAAAAAAATATTTGAAAACAGTATGCATATTTATTTCCTTTTCTTTTTGGAACTATAAGTTTGCTCTGTTTTGTCAGTTGGCCCTAAGTAGCTTTAAAAAAATAATATTCCAAGCACTTACTCCAGAGCTGCAAAAATTTAGTAGACAAAGTAGCAGCAATGTAAAATACAGGAATACCACAAACTTTAGATTTCTCACATAAATCTAAACCACAAAAGTGCTGTGTGTTGTACATGCAGACTACAGCAAAACTAGCACTTGGGCAACCCAATTAAATTATTTAATGACTGTTTCTGTTTAGCAGCTGCATAAATGGCTGTCTCATAAATATTTGAAAATGTTGTAGAAGAAATTGCTATTGGCTAAATAACTTCATTCAGTTTGTTGCTGTCTGTGTGTAATGTGAAATTTAGTTTTGCATGCTCGAGGTGTTCTTGTACTCCCAGACAGAAATCCAGTTTCCTACCATCTCTCACCCCTGTGAAGGTTTAACCCTCATCCACATTTGTGGAGTAATGTACCCTGTAAACGTATATGTTGTGATACTTCATGACGTATGGCCCTTCAACTGTGTTGTTTTACGACATTGTCACCTAGGTACATGTAAACAATTCAGAGGAAGAAAAATGAATTTAGCATGAAAAACATTTTTTATTGTATCAAAAAAGTATGTGCAGTACAATTGTATCCCAAATGTGTTGCACTGTTATCCTATATTTTTAATAGTTCTATGTACATGTCTGCTTCTAGTGAGAGTATCTTATATTGTAATAGCATATGTTAATTGATAATGCGTTTCAGTGACTGTGATTGCTGTATACAGTCACTAAGTTAGAAGGTACTCCAGAGAGGCTGGTCCCATCAAATCCAAGGCTTGTTAGTTATTCTTAATACAGCGTGGACTGATGCTTGCTCACTTTGCCTAACACTCTCGAGGAGATTTTCTGTCCAGGTATTGTGCTCCAAATGCTGCAGATGCAGGAGATTATTGAGGGTATTTTCTCTGTTATGCAATTCAAGAAGGCAAATAAACAGACAGGATATTCTGCTTCTAACCTTATACAAAATATTTGCAACTCTGAAAACGAGTTGTCATGTGATAACATATTAGATCAGTGGTGGCAACCACTCTCGACCAAGACAAAGAAGGTGCTTGTTCCTTGTCAGTGTAGGAGAATGACTCATAGAGACACATATAAAGAGAAGAATCCTTGATACCCCTTATCTTGCCATGCCCATCAAAGCAGCACTCTTATCCTTTGGCTACCATCAAAAACCAGCCACCACACAGCACTGAGCAAACTCAACAGTGGATGATGCCACATTTGCCCAAGGTCAGCTGATTGGAAGAGCCACAAGCAATGTGGAAAATGCAGTGAGTTTGTATGTTTGTACTTCACACTGATGCTGATGTGTGAAAACTGCATATAGGCTCACACCAAATGAGAGTCCCGCTAGTTCTTTCAGTTTGCTTGTTAAGTAATTTTTTTCACCTAAAACATTAAAGAATTGTCTTGGTTTCTGAATGCATGTGGGGTACACATTTTCACCATGATATAGTTAGTCACTTTTTTCTTGACACTAGATAAAGGTTAAAAAGCACTTTTTTCCCTTCCAGTTTATAAAGCATCTGAAATAGACAAAATCTTAATGCTTCAGATTTTATTAATTGGCCAGTTTTTAACACATTAGTTGCAGTGGTGTATTTTTTAATGGATGTCAGTTGTAGTGGTGGGTTGTTTTTTTTATGGGTGTCATTTTGTAAAAATGTTTACTCTCAGTAAGACAGCACAAAAATATATCTTTGACCACGCTAAGCTCCATAGCAGTGTCATTATGAAATAACCATATGCTTTGGTAGTGGTATATCGTTTGTGTAGTTAACTGATGTAAAGATTAAAACTCTCATTTATTATAAAAGTTTAGAATGTTATACCAGGACAGTTTTCACTTTTACTGGAGTACACTTTAAGCCCCAATCCTGCAATATGCAGTGCATGAGTGGACAGCTGTACCTGCATAAACCCCAGTGAGGTACATAGCAAGATATGTGACCTGAGCTTAGATATACAGTAACTTCTCACTTAAAGTTGTCCTGGTTAATGTTTTGTTGTTACGTTGGTGATCAATTAGAGAACATGCTTGTTTAAAGTTGTGCAATGCTCCCTTCTAAGTCGTTTGGCAGCTGCCAGCTTTGTCCACTGCTTGTAGGAAGAGCAGCCTGTTGCAGCTAGCTGGTGGGGGCTTGGAACCAGGGTGGACCGGCAGCCCCCCATCAGCTCCCCACTCCCCTAAGTTCCCTGTGATGCAGCCGCTCAGCAGGCTATCAATTGCCGGACAGTTCAGTTGTCCCTCCTCCCACTGTCATGTGCTGCTCCTGCCCTCTGCCTTTGAGCTGCTCCCAGAGACTCCTGCTTGCTGTGCAGGGGGGAAAGGGAGAGAGCTAATGTCAATGTGTCCCCCTTCCCCCTGCTCCTGCACCCCACTTACCCCTTCTCCATGTAGAGCAGGGAGGGGACACAGTCAGAGAGACAGAGAGAGCTTGGGGCAGCAGCTGCTGTCTCAACTTCCTGATCCACTTAAAAAGATCCACTTAAAAGTGGCTCAGCTTACTTAAAGGGGCAGTGCGCATCTCTCTCTCTCTCCCACACACAAGGTGTGTGTCTGTCTGTGTCTGCTATGCTGTCTCCCCTCCCTCGTGTTCATGCTGCCTTGTGTGAGAGGCTACATTAACAACGTGTTAACCCTTGAAGGTTTAGCCGAGTGCTCGTTCATCATTTAGCAGCAAGACATTCCCTGGGAAATATCCCTCCCTCTTCCACCCTCTAACTTCACCACCTTAACCAAGCTTCACTATCATCATAGCTGTGAACAGTATTAAATTGTTTGTTTAAAACGTATACTGTGTGTATATCTATATAATATATACACCTCTACCCCGATATAACGCAACCCGATATAACACGAATTCGGATATAACGTGGTAAAGCAGTGCTCCGGGGGTGGGGGAGTGGCAGGGCTGTGCACTCCGGCAGATCAAAGCAAGTTTGATATAACACGATTTCACCTATAATGCGGTAAGATTTTTTGGCTCCCGAGGACAGCGTTATATTGGGGTAGAGATGTAGTTTTTTGTCTGGTTAAAAAAAAAAAAATTCCTGGAACCTAACCTCCCCATTTGCATTAATTCTTATTGGGAAATTGGATTCACTTAACATCGTTTCGCTTAGTCGCATTTTTCAGGAGCATAACTACAATGTTAAGTGAGGAGTTACTGTATAGAGAAAAATTAAATATACAAAAAACACATAATAAGCTTAAAATCTTTCTAACTGTTTCAAGTTGACTTAAATATTTGCTTTGTTTTAGATGCCTAACATTTTTTATTTTAATTTTGAACCTAGGAGTATCTTGGAGTCTTTATCCTCTGAAGATCCTAAATCATTTTTTTGCATACACTATCATAGAAGCATTTTGCTTTAAGGTCTTTTTAGTAAATCATTGACAGATGTATGCTGAAAGCATAAATGTAAAAGATTAAAATATCAAAATTTTGACAAGTGTTCAACATTTAATATATTTAAAATATAATTTGATTGAAAAGTTGTAGGATATAATTATAACAGTTCTCCAAAAAATTAGGGGTCTCTCTGAAATTCTCATTTTTAAAATAGGATGGAATTCATTAGTTTAAAAACCAGTGTTTGAGGGCATAAACTAGAGTGCATAAGCATATCTACATAATTCAAACCAAATTAGATAGAAACATTGATGGCTGTTCAAAAAATGTTTTAAATCACTTTTGTATCATAAAATTTAATCTGAGACTTTTACTGATAAGGCCGGGGCACTAAGAAAATCAATAATCAAATGTGTGTTGCACACATTCCATTTGCTAAAGAACATTCAACAAGTGTCAAAGATGCAGCTCTTTAATCTTTTTAAATAGAACTCCCCAATTTCTATTAAAAATGTGTTTGTGAGAATGTCGCGTCTTATAGATCATTTTATTATAAGGCATAATTTTTGTTTGTTCTCAATGAAATGTTAAGGTGTTTCAGTGTCTTGTGAACTCCTAAGAAAGAAAGGCCTGACATAGACTAGAATTCTAAAGGTAATTGTAAAAAGAACTGGAGTCCTTTTTGTGGATACAGACTAACACAGCTGCTACTCTGAAAGATAATTGTAGTTCATGATGTACACAGTTGCTTATAGGTCTCTCACTCAGTTCTCCTCCTGCTGGGATTCACTGATTTATTTTATCTGTAGCTCTTAAGCTGCATTTTCTACCTGTAATGGAATGAAAAGATTTGATTTATCTTTGTCTGGGTATACTGCAAGAAGGACAGGAGACTTGTTATGGGTTTAATCAGGCCACAACTTTATTATCTAGATCTCTGGGACTACCCGGCAGATAAAGTGTACAGTGCAGGCAAATCCATGCTTATTCACATCAATTCTCCGGGGCTTTCACCAGCCCCCCCTTTGTTTCCATCCAGGTCCCCCAGCAGATCCATAGCTTGGACCTTACCATCCACCAGCCTCGCAAGAAGCTTAAGGAGGGCTATGAGAATGGGGGAGGGGGGCAGATTGGCTTCATGCTGTACCAGTCATGGGAGTCCCCGAACCCCCTCCCCCATTCTGTTTCTTTATCCAGTACCTTCTTTTAAGTCCTTTACCAGGCCATTTATCTGGTCACTGGCTGCCCTCCCTATGGAGTACCTGCACTGAACATCCGCCCAATATTACAAAATAAGTTGCGACATATGGCTTACCACCTTTTCTATTCACAAGAAAAGGTCCATCCTCACACCCGCTGTGAGGAAGGCGAAAAAACCACACTCCACAGAAGCCAATTCTGGTGGTATGGGAAAAATTAATCACTCCCAGACATGCTTGTATGAATCTGTTTCTTTCATCTCAAATATAAGCTAAATGTTGCTGCCACTGTTGAAGTAACCAGCATTTGGTGGAGATGGAGGCAACTTTCAAACTACTGGTACTTTACTCCCATTTGATGGCAACTCATCTTTAAAACAAATCTACAAAATCATTATAGCGTTTTGCCTAAGCCCTAGACCTATTCTCAGAAATCTACAATTTGGTTAAAGAAAGACTCCTTTTCCTTTAACTAGAGCTAATAATGATTGCTTTTTCCCTTTAATTGTAAGTTGCCATCAATAATACGTGAGAGATGACTAACAGTTCAATTTGGGATATTTCTGGCTCTTTTTGTGTACAGAGCTTGTTTTGCCCAGGATTCATAGAGCTGGTTGAATTATTTTATGAAAAATGTCAGTATTTGCCACCAACTTTAGTGGTTTCTTCTTTTGCTCCCCCTCCAGGTGAGGAGCAAAGGAGTAGGCAATAGGTTGGTGCCATTTTTGTTTTTGTGTTTTGTTCTTTATAATGTGTAAAAGCCTGAAAGATCCTTGGGTTTTGTAGATTTCTGATGTGGAACAATTACAAATTAAGCAAACCAAGCACTAACTGAATTCAAAGAGAGATATTTTCAAAGGCTACCTTATGAGTTGTCACTAATCTTGCAAGCATAAGGTAAGACAGTTGTGCACACACTATTTGATCTTACACAGCCAAAAAAAATGGGTGATTCTCACCCACTGTGTTGTTATGCTGGTGTAACTTCACTGGCTTCAGTGAAGTTACATCTGAATCTAATTAGCGTGAGAAAAGAATTGAGCTTCATTTGTGCAACATTGGCTTCACTTTGAGACTGAATTAAAGGCTCTTTTTTAAAGTTTTTCCCAAAAATGTTAACCTGTTTCTAGTAATTAGCAAATCTATAATTATTAAGGTTTATTTGGGATCAACTTTAAACCAGTTACCATATGTAGAATTAATACTAGAAAGTATAGATGATAAATTGTCCCTTTTTAATCTTTGACTAAAATGCATGTTAGTTTGGGGTTGTGGTAAGTAATATAGTTTCTAGTCTAATTTTCTCTCTCATCCTCTCCCTAATCCCCAGTCATCCCCTTTTGGAGAAGCTGGCTTGCTGAATTTCAAGTTTATGGTTTTATTTAAAGTGTGGTATCATTTTTATTTGAAGGCATAGGTTGGTTTGTTTTTCATCTGCAAATTTCAGCCTTTTCAAATACATGCCAACTATGTAATATAGGTTGTAATACCATGCTCATCACCAAAGTATCTGACCTCAAGTAGGAGAGGACCTCACTGAATGTATGTCTCTTTTTTTGTCTTAGCAAAATATTTACTCTTCCCCTTGGGGGAAAAAAGATGCTATAAAATAACTCGTCTGTTATATGATCGTATTACCTGTAAAGAATGGATGAGGCTATATATATATATATTATTATATGTAATGGCTTAAACTCTTTCCTATGGCAATATGCAGTTTCATAGACTAAAAAAATTATTTATGGTATCTTTATTGATCATCATAGCAAACTGGGGGTCTAAGCACTACTGTCTGTACAGTTTCAGCATAACAAATTATTAAAATAGCTATATTATTGTCCTCTTGTTCGCACACTAATTCATTATGGGATGTACTGCAACATTTAGTTTATATGGTCATAGAAATGAATTACCTCCTTCCTCTACTCCAGTCCAACTTTGTTTGCACACTTATGAATGTCATCTACCTTGTTACTTCATTTATTCATAATGAAAAAACATCTAAAGAGAGAGAGAATGTATCTACTAATGTGAATATCCTCCTCTGGATATAATACAAACTGTTTTAGTGTTTATCTTCACTTCAACCTTAGTTATAACTTGTTTAAACATAATACTACAACAGTTATGTGTTTATCAAATAGCATTATGACTTTTGCTCAGTGTATGATTAAATCCTTCTTGAATTACCATTCTGATGAATTCAGTGAGATTATCTCCATGATCTAACAAAGCTAACACTGTTCTGTAGAAGCTAGAGAACATGGTGGTAGTCTGTTAGAAAAGTTTTCTCAACATGTTGCAAACTGTAAGATACTTAAATATAAGATATTGCCAATTTAAAGTTGAACCTTAAACTAAATGCAAACATTGCTTATCTTCTGTGCACATAATTCTTTAGTAGATACAAACTTTGAGAAAACAATCTATTTCAAAATAAATAAAACTTTCTTTAAAACTGATTTTTTTTGCTTTAACATCTGTTAAGTACGTTGAGAGCCATTAATCTAGACACTTACGTAGAATACTTAAATTCATAGTAGAATTTGATGTGTTTTTCCATTCTAAGAATAGGTAAAGGTAAATCTGTGTGTGATTAGAAGTGGAATTGCTGTGTAATAATCTAAGAATACTGATGTAATTTTATGTACACTGTATGTGACTTAGTCATTGAGGTGCAGTTATTGTATGTTAGGTTCTAAGACTCTCCTGTATGAATGTATTGCTGAAGCTTGATAAGAGGCTGTGCAGAAAGCAACACAAAGCATCTAGATAAGCAATCTCCAAACAAACACTTGGGGGCAGTTACAAGACAATGGAGAAAACTATTAGCTTTGAGCAGCCTGTACACAGTCTCCCACAAAGAGGCAGCTGTTCTGACAATGGAGAATAAAGAGCTCAAAAGAACACTAAACCGTTTTTAAAAAAAAAACCCTTCTGAGGAGAGAAGATGTCAATTGTCAATAGCTGTCAGGGAACAGGTTGCCACAGTGAGAGGCTCTCCAGAGGAGTCTGAAAGAGTTGGATATTTCCCCAGTTCCAAGAAGTACTAAGCCTTAAGGAAGGACAGGCAATAGGGTGACCAGACAGCAAATATGAAAAATCGGGACAGGGGGTGGGGAGTAATAGGAGCCTATATAAGAAAAAGACCCAGAAATCAGGACTGTCCCTATAAAATCGGGACATCTGGTCACCCTAACAGGCAAGCATGTAGACTGTTGATTGTTTTAAGATCTGTGTTCTCTGTAATGCTTTCTAAAGACATAATTTGCTGTGAGAAAAGCTGTTTGGTTACTGGTTAGCACTGTCATTGCTCCCAGGAGGAACAGAACTGCTGCTGCTGAACATAAATCAGACCTGCTGAGATATTCATGGTTAGCACCTTAGGGTTGCAGCCCAAGGTGCAAACACAGAGCAGGAGAATCGTGTGGTCCCTCCCCAAGGTAGAGGCAATGGGGTAATGGCTTGAGGCCGAAGATCTGCGGGGGATGCACTTGGAGACTAGGAGAGGTCAGAGGTGCAGTTAGCCTAGTAACTGACACACTGCGATTTGATGAACTAAGAGGGAATTGGTAGGTAAGGAGCAACGGGGAGGAAATCTAAGGGAAAAAGGAGTTCAGGAAGCTGGCAGTTTCCAAAAGAAACAATGCAGAGGAGCGGTAGGAAGAATAGTTAGAGACCAATATGGTTGCATCATTTGATTTAATTACACGAAAATCAAAAAGCATTCATACAAAAAGTGGAAACAAGGAAAATTTGTTAAAGATGAGTATAAATGAATAGAACAAGCATGTAGGGACAAAATCAGAAAGGTGAAGGCGTGAGTTATACCTAACAAGGGACATAAAAGGCAATAAGAAAAGGTACTATAAATACATTAAGAGAAAGAGAACAATGAAGGAAAGTATAAGTCCATTACTTAATGGGGAAAAAGAGCAAATAATGGATGACACGGAGAAGGTTGAAGATGTTTAATGCCTTTTTTGCTTCAGTCTTCACTAAAAAGGTTAATTCTGACCAGATGCTTAACACAATGAGTTGTTGGGGTCCTTTCTATGATTTTTACCACTGTACATATCCTTTACATGATACTTTTGAGAATTGCTAAATTTGAACATTTTAAATTTTATGTCTGTTAAAACAGGAAATTATTCTGCAAAAGAAGTTTCAGCCTTAACTCTTCATCTTTCAGTTTCACTTTTGTCTTCATTCCAATGTCAGTGGCTGTGCACCACTCTAATTGCCTTGCTATGATGATTGCAGACTGAAATGTAACAAGGTACAATACAAACTCCTGGGAGCAAGGATCCTGTTGTTCGACTGGCACATTTGATCAATCTGTAAAGTTATGGATCCTGGGGAGCTTCTATTACATTGGTGGGGCAGTGTGCAGAGGCTAATGTATATTATCCCAGACCTGTGAGGACTACTTCTGTGGCTAATAGGTTAAGTTCATCTTCCTTGGCTATTCTGTCCTTCACCTTTCTGCAGAGGCTGTTAACAAAGAGGCCAATTTTAGGAAAGAAAATAACTTTTAAATTAAAAAAAAAAAAAAAGCAAAGGTATCGACTCCAATACTTGAGCAGACTTTTCTGTATAGAAACGTTGAATACTTTTTCAGTAGTATATATCTGGGCCTTTTACTGCTTTTAATCTATTTTCAAACTTTGAACTTGGATATAATATAAAGCTATTCTCATTAATGACAGTCACTGAAGGGTGGGGTTTTTTGTTGGGTTTTCTTTGTGTGTGTGTGTGTGTGTGTGTGTGTGTGTCGGGGAGTGGGGGAGGCAGGTTGTTTTTGTTTTTGTTACTGAAATAAAACATCTTTGTGATGATTCTTTTGTGATATGCCAACTCTCATTTCACCTGTTTCTTTATTTTTATAACTTATATCCCCCCCCCCCCAGTCTTTCTTTGGAAGGTCTGCATTAATCAGTTTCTCATGAGAATATTTTTGCCTTCTGCATTTGTAGATTATTCCTGAAATTCAGGGGGCGGTGTGTAGTCAGTTTTGTGAGATACCATTTTGAGGTATATTCTGAATTTTTATTTTTGCAGCTGCCTTTAAGTTATAAAGCTGTACATAATTAGTTTGGGGTATTTAAAACAACAACAAAAAATCCTTGATTTCCAGTCTTTTTAATCCATTTAAAGAAGAATCATATAGTTACAGTTGTCTTTGATTCTACTTCCCCCACAAAAATCCTAGCTTTTCTGGGGTCAGTGAATCTGTGAAGGATAATTTAAAAACTACTTCAGTGATTTCTAACAAACAAATAAGAGTTACTTATGCCAAGCCAATAGTCTCTTCATGTTTTTAATTTGGAGCAAGAATGCAGTAGGCCTAAGTTTAAATTTGAATTAAAGGCTGTATTTCAAACCTTCTTGTAAGTTTTTGCAAATCCGACCACAATGGAATCCATAGAGTACCAAAAATATTGTGAAACAAATGCCTCCTGGGTGGCTAATTATTAGCATTCTTTCCTTTTGACTAAAAAGGAAGCTGCTATCTTTGTAAAATGTTGTCTGACTTGTAAGAGCAGGAATGAGCTGTGGTGGTGAACTGGAAATTGTTAAATTGTTCTTATTTGTGTGGATTTTTGTATTCTTTCATTATTATTTAACTGAAGACAATTATCTTTTAAATGGAAGTTTTGCACAGATATGTTTTAATCCTTTACAGCCACACTATACCATTAATATCCTGGCCTGTATTATTAAAAGGTTGTGTAAACCTTTATTGCATTATTTGCACTGGTTCATAGATGTTAACTATCCTTTATATGTCCAACATTTATTACATATTAAAACAGTTAGTGTTTGCTGTTAATTTAATATACCTTATTTAGACAAACAAATGTAATCACTTTTAGATTTATTTAATTAAAAAACTCCAAAACTGGTCTGCTCATTTGAGATGAGAAAAGTGATGCTGTTGCTATTTATCATATGCTGTTTATCATATTGCTATTAATGCATTGTTGCTACAAAGAGGTTTGTAATTAAATTAAAAGATGTTTTTAAATTGATGTCAGTCTTTCACATAGTGATATTTTTTGGATTATTCCCAGATCAACATGATTACCTTGCACTAAAAATTTTAAATGCCATAATTTTCATGAGAAACAACGAGCTAGGTAAATAAGGTAGTGTACTAAAGAGTTTCTGCTTTCCAAGAAAAAATGATAGGAAAGGAACGCACAGAAGTTCAGCCTGTGACAGCCCCTTGCAGTGTCTGTTTGAAGGTAACATCTCTTGGCTTCTGTTACTCCTCTTTGGTATGCTTGTATAAAGTCTTTGTACCAAAGATCAAATTGCAGGGGGTTCACCAGTCATATCCTCCCCAACTTGGGCACAAACTATTTCAAATCCCAGAGATCACTGCTAAGTGACTTCCAGACCGATAGGATAAAGCTAGGGGCCAACAATAGTAGTTTCTATATGTATGTATATAAAATCTGATCCCCAAAATGTAACACAGTTTATTACAAGTCAGATTTTAAAAAGTTGCTACATGGATGTATTTGGCCCTACTTTTAGTGCTTGTAAATGTACCTGTGATGGGGTCTATCAGGCCTTCTCTGCCCCTTGCTGGAGGCATTAGCACCCTGACACTCCCAGTGCAAGAGAAATCTACTCAAACTGGGTGACCAACAAGACAGTCCTCCGGAAGCCTAGAAGGGCCAGGAGAAAATATTGACCAATCAAGAACTCAGGGGCCAAGCTGGGGAGACTTGGACAGAGGAATATCATCTCAGGACTAATCCAGGGCCTTCCTTTAAGTGCTGCAACTAAGCACTTGAATTTTGAAGGTTTTTTTTTCTTTGTTTTAAAGGCTCAGACAGCTGCATACTGCATTGCTGTTCTGTTTCTTCATAGTTTAGAGACTGACACCAAGTGTATGGCACCGGCTACCCTGTCACAAGCAGGCAGCCAAATCTTGCAGAATAAGGCTGAGAGTACCTGCAATATGATGCATGGCCTTGAAGGGGGCCCTGCAAAGCAGCCCCACTTACCACAGTACACGTAAGTAGTCTGAATTCAGGAGGGGGACCCAAGTTTGTCCTAATTGCCTTGTTTAGCTTACCCAATTAAGTAGCTAACCCTTTTCTAACTTGGTAGTTTTTAATAGAAAATAAGACATATTTTATTCTCAGATTCACCTTTTGCATTCCTATTGACTTCAGAGCTGCAAAAAATTTGAAAGGTTACCGGAGCTGTGGAAAGTAGACTGACTTGATTTTTTTTACACAGCTTTATTTTCAGTTTGGAGTTTTTTCAGCAGTGGTGTGTGCCTCTTACGGAAGGGTTTCTGCAATGTATTTCTATTCTTCCTCCATTGTGAGAGGTCCCAGCACACATTTTTGCTGGGGTTATTATGGTGCGGAGAGAAGCTTTATAACCTTGAACCCTCCCATGGTCAGGTTTGGTGGCAGGAGTTTCTGGTAATGGACATAATTTTTCTGCTCTTCCTGATGAAAGATAGGAATCAGCCTCTTCTCCCCTCCCATTGAATTTTTACAGATTTTTAAAGTACTGTGTATTACTGTACATATTAATCTGACATGGATTTATCATGGCTTTTGATACTTGCAATTCTATTCTTAGGGAGCTTTTGTACTGCTGCCTGTTGTGGTACAAAAGAGAACGGGAATTTACTAGTGCATGGCAACAAGCTTTCAGCTGATTCTGTGGGTGGAGGCTACTTACCCCTCTCTTATACAAAACTCATTGAGTGGGTTACTAAAGAGAAATCTTGTGGAACAAGTAAGCTTATACCAATAACTTGCCTATAACTGCACTGAAGGAAAATAAATTAATGGCAGCTAAATTTCCAATAAAGCTAAAACTTTGCAACTCAGACATGGAAACTAATAGGCTCCAAAGTCCTTGGCTAACAGCCATTGGAATTTTTAAGATTTTGAGTTTCCATAGTTCTCCATTAATGCCCAAGAAACAAAAGAATTAATGCAGCATTTAGTGATAGGGTTATAAAGAATCTTCCTTAGTTCATACAGAGGTCTGCAGCTGTGCAGAAGTTTACCAAAAGCCCCCTTAATTTACTGTGTTCACTTTTTCAAGAAAATTAGAGTGACAAGGTATTTCCCCCTTCATCTTGGTTATATATAACTCCGTAAGAAGGCGATCTACAGAAAATGATTTTTGTATGTGCTGTAATTAAGTCCAGTGCTTAATAAAGAGCAGTACCCTTACAATTTCTATCAAGTTTGTAACTTTATATGTAATAACAATAGTGACAGATTCTCAGCTGGTGTAAATAAGAATTGTTCCATTGACCTCAGTGGAGTTAAGCCTATTTATACCAGCTGAGGATCTGCTCTGGTGATTTTTTTCTATCTTCTCTTGAGAATGGGGTTGTATAGCACATGTACCCAATAAATGATTTTACCTTGTGTATCATAAAACGTTCTCTGTAGCTATTTGAATAAGGAGGAGAATTGAATAGAGGTGCAACAAACAAGAAGGAAGCCAGAGAATATGCAGGACAAGAAATAAAAATGCACAAGTCCTGCAGCCGCCTTAAAATTTACATATCACTAGATAACATCTGTAATTCTAAGTCAGTTAAAAATGCAGTACCTTAGGTTAAAGAGGTATTGTGTCAGCATGATGCTGGCTATGAATTGCTTGTCTAATAGTGTGTGCTGAGTACAGAATACTGGAAAGCAGAAATACACCCATGGAAAACCAAGCCTATGGCATTTCTTCAAATACTGTTCTCAACACCTCTCAACTAAATAGTTATCAACATATATCAACATTTACAGGACAAAGTACACAGTGGGCAATTCAGTGAAAATGGAAATAGTTAACATCCATTTTCAGTCTTTTCAGCACTTAAATCCAGCTCTACAAAAGTAAACTTGAATATAAGAAGCTGCTGGCACCACAGAAATCAGAGTTTTAAGTGATGTTTAGGAAGAATAAATGACCAAAATTTGGTTGATTTTAATAAATAGTTTAATTTTAGAATTTTTGAGATTACTGAGCCCAGTCCTTTTTTCCCTAGAAGTCTTGTCCCCTGCAGAAAGTATTTTTTGTGGGCCAGATCCTGCAAGCTTCTAAACACCCTCCACTCTCTCTGGAGAACTTTGTATTTCACAAGAGTGAGATCTGAGTCATCAGCAGAGATCAGGCCCAGGTGAGCAAAGGCTGTCTGAGGTTAACATCTGCTGTTTCAAACAGAAATAGCCTTCGCTATTTAAAATACACAGCATAGTGATTGGATTTGTAGGCAGATAGATTATAATCTATCAGGTCTCTTCCATCACTAACTTCTACAGTTCTGTGAACTGAAACACCTAAGAACCGGTTTAATTTATAATAGAACATTCCAAGGAAAGTGAGTTCACAAATAAGCATAATTTAAAAATAGCTGCTTACCTTAGCACTTTTGTTTTCCAGATTGTGTCCCAGCCACCCAACTCAAGAAGTTAAGCATTTTCTAGAACAGTAATGTTTAACTTTCTGGTTACTGTTCCCCTAACAGTACAGAGCAACCATTATTTTTATAAAGTTCCATAAGTTTGTAGGACATCTGATAGGCTCCCTTTGTTTATTGTCACCCTTTTTGTTTATTCTGCTTTGTAAACTCATGCTGGGATTTATCACTTCGCCTATGTGAGAGTTACAATAGTGCTACTTTTAAAATATTGTATTCACTTCATGTTTATTATCAATAAAGACAATTATAAATTGGCAAGTGGAAAGAGGGAATTTGTATACTGTAAATGAAATGGATTTAGCATACTGGAAAACCTATGGTATTAAGACATAAATTATCATCTCTCTCTCACAGTGTGAATGACATAATAGTATGAATCACATGGACAGCTCCCCTCATGTTCATGTTTTCATGGACCACTTCCCCTCTCATTTGCAGCCACATGATGTCTAGGTGGCAACTATAACATTGTTTATGTGGAAAAGAAATAATAGCAAAGTATTTAATGTATTTTTCTGTCTGGGCCACAAGCAAGTGCTCTGTGGAACACATAGAATCATAGAATCTCAGGGTTGGAAGGGACCTCAGGAGGTCATCTAGTCCAACCCCCTGCTCAAAGCAGGACCAAACCCAACTAAATCATCCCAGCCAGGGCTTTGTCAAGCCTGACCTTAAAAACCTCTAAGGAAGGTTTAAGAACATCAGTATTTAGAGAATAAAATACTTCCATTGACTTCAAATCAGGCCCATTGCACATCCAAATCTATAGTATAGTATAAATATTTCATACTGACATATAATATGAAAAATAGGTAATATTAACTACAATAATTATTTATCATTGTCAAAATCAGAGTTACAAATAATAGAGTTCAACAATTAATTTTCTTTCTTTTGATCCTGGTTTGCTCTGTTATCTTGGAATATGTTGTATCTCTTTTCATTGATATAAAGTATTACTTTTCCTTTCCACCTTCAGATATAACCTTTGTGACCCTAATCTAACAAGAAACAGAGAGAAAATGTTTAATATTAAAGTACGATAGATGGGAAACAGTCTTGGGTGTAAATGGAGGCATGTTTTTTAGGGAACTCTAAAGCCTGTAATAATTCAAAGTAATGGATCACATTTTCCCATCGTATATTAATTCTAATAAAGATTATACACCATTATATGAACTGATATATGTCAGAACCTTTAGCAACCCTAGTAATCCAATACTGACCCTATTTTCTAAACCCTTGTAGTTCTAGTGTAATAAACCTGATAGAACTCTTATAAAAAGTATCAGAATTCACCCATTGGTATTGTAACTCTGCTTTATTTTTTTTCCTCCAGATTTTTGATAGATTCCTCATTTGAGTCAATTCCCTCTTCCACCTATCAAAAAATTTTCGGTGGTTTTCAGGTTTCATGATTTTGCCAAAATGTAAAACAAAAAGAGACTAGGAACATTAGAAAAGACATGTATTGGAATCTAGCTGAAATCTTAGTAAAAGTGGTAGAATTCTATATGTAGGACTATCAGCACTTCATATATTACATCTGTAATATGTTAATCTTCTTTTCTGACATGCTATCTTTGGAAAGAAATGCCACTTTTGAAATCGTAGTTACTGTTCATCTATAAAAGGAAAAAGAACTAATTTAGTAAAAGTTTGACATGCTTAATCTGCATTTTGTGGATCTTCATCTTTTGTTTAATTGTTATTTTTTTGAACTCTAAGAGTGGCGGGAAGTTAATGAGAGATTTCTTTGACTAAATTTCACAATATATCTTTGGTTGAAATGTAGTAGTTTCAGTTCCTTCTTATTTTCTATTTGTAGCTGCTGTAGATTTTTTAAAATATATAAATCAAACTTTACATTTGGTCTCTGTGGTGCAAGTCAGGTAACAGAACCAGTATTGCCTTATAACCCAGACTTTCCCTGTCAATTTTTCTCTCAACATTTGAAATTCTGGCTAAATATCATTAAACTTGTGACACCCTGTGGCAAGGGTGAGTTATTACATATCAAGTATAGCTGCAGAATATTGAATCTATTTTTATTTGTTTTATTTTATTTGTTTCCATCCTTTCTGTGCCAGAGACTTCACTCTTCCAAAACTGAGCAACACACTGTTGCCTCTCACACCCTGGTCCAAAATAGTGGGAATGTCAAGGGCATTGTTGCCATCCAATATTTTGTGACAAAAATTAAGAGCTCAACTAGGTGTGTACCTTAGATTACCTGTGCTTTTATTTTGAAACTGCCTATTTATTCCTGATGTATCTCAGTCCTCCTCTTCACTGAACAGCTCTCCATATATCATTTGTGCACTGTACGATTCCAAAACCATCAAGGGGCAAGCAAATGCTTCTGAAGCCACAGTGTTTACTACAAATTGAACTCATCTCTTTAGAGACTGAAAATCTGTCCCCTATCAAGCCCCCATCCCTGTGTACTTTAATGCCCAGGAGTCGTGGATGAAGCAGCTATTTGTATTGGTAGCATGTTGTACTACCAGCTGAGCTGCCAAGAAAACCGAAAAGACTTTAAAAAACAAAACAAAAAAACCCTAAGCCCCCAGTTTGTTATATGGGCTTATAAATCATCATCCGTGCAATATCCTCTTTGTTGAATGAGATCATACTGACCTCTTATAAAGTATGTCAGGGGAGGATGGAGAGCTCTTGCCAAGTCTTAAGTGACTTGCTACAGCATTTGTTCCTCTCCAGTATAAAGCAGAGTTTCCCTACAAAATCGTGTTTTGCTGAGGCAATAAATTAGCTTGCCAGAACATTACGTGCCCACATCTGTGGATTACTACTGTATTTACTTGTAATTTAATGTTCTGTGCTTTATATCAACTACAACAGAAATATGAATGGTATGCACCTTTAGTACCTAGATCCTTAACCTTGCATGTTCTGCCAGAACTTGGTTTAAAAAAAAAAAGTTGCTTTCTTTTCTCTTTTGTTTTGTCAAATTGTCACATTTCTTCAGTTACAATAAATCTTTAGCTTGAGCATATAGGGCAGGTAATATCTAACAGATATCCTGGTATCAAAAATAAAGTAATACTGTTTTCACAGTTAGGGCAACAGTTTGTGTAGCATAGAGTTTAGGCACTCCAAGATAGCTAAAATCTATGAGGAAACAGTATGTGTTATACAAAAAAAAAAAAGGCACAGGTCTGCGAAGTCACTGATGACCTTTGTTGTTATAGGCAACTCTGGTAGCAATGCCTATAGTTAAGGTTGCTTAACACTTTCCTTTACAAGCCTATGTTTTCAGTAGCTTATAACTTTGCTACATTTTAACTACTTGGTCTGAAATTTCCCACGTTGAAATTTTTTGGAAGAGGCTGCAGGGGTGGGGCAAAAGGATTTGTCACCATTAGTTCCCTTATAGAACCTGAGATAGAACCCAGGAATCCTGAGTCTCTACATTCCTTTGCTTTCTAGCAAATAACTGTGAAACCCAGTGGCAACCCCCCTCTTGTGGCAGTTAAACATAGAAGAAAAGAACCTACTACTGCTACCTGTTCAAGTGGTAGAAGACTGTGCTGTTATACAAAAACAACGAGGAGTCCGGTGGCACCTTAAAGACTAACAGATTTATTTGGACATCAGCTAAAAAAAACACTTCTTCAGATGTGCTGTTGTAAAGACCCAACTCTGCTGTGGAGTCAGTATGGTGCCACATAATGGCATTTTTTTTTCCAATTGTAAGATTATGTTTTTTAAGGAAATTACATTTTTTTAAAAAGTCAATACATACACGTAAGGGGTCTGAAATAAGGTTGCACGAGGAACATTAATTCAGGTATTTCCTAACTTTAGAGCACTTAATTTTGCAAACTTAGTATTCTGGGTTTTTTTAGTGCCCACAATGTGCTCGTCATTATTGACACATTCAGGAGGAATCAGGTTATGGAAGAAGCAGACTAGTGGGCTGTCAAAGCTAGCATCACTGACAGAGCTGAAAGAGTGAAGGGTAGTGTAATCAGATACAAAAGCCAATAAGTAGAGTGGGGCAGAGTTGTGAAGATGAGAACAAGAAGCTTGTCCTTGATGTGATGAAAAAGGTGGGGCAAGCTGTAGGATTTGAAGAGAGGATGGCATGCTTAAGAAGATGGCACGGAAGATCATCTTGGCTGTGATTTAAAAGGAATGTGAGTGGGGCAATGTGGATGATAGGGAGGCCAAAGAGGGGAGGATGGAGGCGGATTACCCTAGCAATACAGGAGGTGGTAAAGCTCTGGAAATATTTTAGCTATGTAGATAGAGAGAAAAAGATAATTTTGGAAATAATGGAGGAATAAAGTAGCAAGATTTTGGACATAGCTTGGATGTGTGAATCACTAATGAAGAGGAATCAAAGATGTGTCTCTGTGCATAGGCCTGGGTGATGAGGAGGATAATATTATTGTCAGTAGTGCAAAGAATGGCTGGCTTATGGAGCATTTTATGAGGAAAGAGTATGAGTTTAGTTTTCATCATCTTAAATTTAAGGTGACAGGAAGACCATCAAGAGCAGTGGTTTGAGATGTGGGACTGAATCATGCAAAACAGGTCAGCAGCGCATAGGTAGATTTGCAAGTCATCAGCATAAGATGATAGTGGCAGCTGATGAGTTCACCTGTGTGAAGGGAAGAGGATGGGACTAAGAATGGAGATCTGTGTTAACTCTAGAGATGAAGTACATCCTTTTACATCTCCTAGAATGCCATTGTTAGATTTACTTCAAACCATAAAACAAAACAAACATGTAATCAACTTTGTGACATTATTTTCAATATTAATTATATATGGAATATAATATGTGGAACTCAAAACTTGAGAACTCAAAGTTTCTTAAAACTTGACCTTTGCTTCCATAACTTAGGTATATAATGGTTATTCTTTTTAGTATTTTGTACCTTGTCTAATGATCTTTACATCTTTGTCACAGGTATTACTAAATCGTTCATATGACAACCACTTCACTGTAAAAATATATTGTTTAGGTACAAAGGGCACTTCAGATTCATGATATAATTAAATCTACCTCTCCATTTGTTGCATTTATTGCTGTTCTCTGAGATATGATTTGTAGTTCAAAGACTCCGTTGACACAGTATTGAAATCCACACTATTTTCTTTCAAAGGTACTTTACTGGTACTTGTACTTAACAAGAAATTATAATTTATTTCTACCTTTGGCTTTTTGTAGTGGTCTTTTATAAAATATGCTACTAAATGGGGTTCTTCTGTGTATTTACATATAATAATTTAGACATTGTGAGATCTAAAATGAATTCAGATTATGATCATATCCCATATCCCATATCCAGAGAATCAAAGCGTTAGAATCAAATGGAGGGAAGCAAAATGCAGTAAAATGGCACAATACTTCATAAATCCTTAGTCGTATTATTTGCCGTTAGTATTCTTCAGGACCTGATCTTGAATTGGGATCTGCTCACGTGGATTATGTGGAGTCCATCTAATTTCAGTACAACTCAGATGTGCTGGGTTCAACAATAGTGGATTGTAATACAAGATCAGCACTTTAAGCTGTACTTGTTACCCTAAAGGAAAAATTCCTGGGACCTGATTCTCTGCTCCCTTACCCTAGTTGTAATGGGTATAACTACTTTGACTTTATTTATTTATTTATTATTATTTTTATAGCACCTAGAAACCCTAGTAATGGATTGGACCCGGTTGTGCTATGTGCTGTACAAACACAGAACAAAAAGACGGTCCATGGAGTTATTTTCTCGTCTCAGTCTAGGTGAGAGCAGAATAAGGTCCAAGAAATACATACATTCTTCCACTGCAATAAAGACTTGATGACTTTCCTGGGTTAGCCCAGTTTGCAATCAGTTTTGATGTTCAACATATTTTCTTGGTTTTCACCTATTTTCTCCTTAGATATATTTGCTTGGCCTATATTAAAGACCTTCAAGACTGGACTAATTTTTAAACCTGTGGACTGGTGGAAGTTGTATCCTTTGCAAAAGTGTAATGGTAGTGGTAGGGAGGTACTGTCTTGGCTGTCCAAAAAACAGGGTCCTGGCTATGACTTGGGCTCTTAGGTGCTACTGCAGTACAAATAGATAACAAAATAGTAGTAATAATGGCTGTCTTAAAATTCACGGGCTGGAGAGAAGAAGCTATCTGCTGTGTAGTGGGAGGAGCTGGAATGAGGAGAAAATAATGAAGCAAATTGCAACACATTGGCAAAGTTTCTTACAAATATTTTCAGTTAAGTCATTACATACTGTATGTTCTCAGCTGGAAATTCTGTGTTGCTCTTACTTTCTTGTTGCATTTCAGAGAGCTGCCTAAATGTTTCATATCTTATAAGTGTATCTCACAGGAATTCTAAGATTTTTGTCTATATTCTATTTTTAGTTATTTATTAATACCCAGTTTAAAGTATCTCAGTAAAATGTTAGCCTTCCAAAATTTAAATGAAATAAGAAATGGTAAGAAAAACTTCAAATATGTGAAGTCCAGAAAAGTTTAAAATAAAGACAGACAGTTATGTATGTTTCTTACCCTCCAATGCTTGTCAAAAGAAAATTATTTTTTCGTAGCAGTAGTTATTAAAAAAATACAAAATTAGTGAAATATTGATCAGTTCTCCCATTATACTTGTTTATTCTTAAATATGAAATAACCTTTTATAAGGATTTAAATATAAACAGCTCTGAAACTCAAATCAAGATAAATGTTATAGACAAAGTACTTCACTGCTCTTCAAATATCAAATAGAATTCATTCCAAGACTTAAGATTAGAAATTCTTTAAACTGTTTTCAATGCTTGAACTTGATTTGCAAACTGCAGTTGGAGTTGGGCACTTATGCAGCCATTTGTGGATGTCTACAGATTAAAAAACACTGAATTTTTTTAAATAGCTATTTGGCTTATTCCTTCAAGCTTTCTTTTGCAGATGGCTTTTGAAAGCATGCCATATTTAAAACCCTCACAAGGATTTAGAATGGCTTTGAAACAGTTTTCAAGGCGGTAGAATAGAAATAGTGTGACATGACTACTTAATCTCTAGCTGGGGCCAAAGGTTCTTTTTACATAATCCCATCATTCTTACAAGATGGTAATGTAATGTATGTAGTATGCTGACCAATAGTTATAAGAAAATACAATAAATTTATCTCCTACAAATAGAACTATGGTATTCAATAACTTGTTTTTGAAGTTGTGTTGATAAGCAGCAGGCATGCTTGTTTTTTCTGGTTATAGTTAGCTAAGCATAATAGTGTCTTGAAAACCAAATTGCAGAATAGTGTTTTGCCTGATTTCACCAGTTAGCAGTAAAAGTTGGTCTTATCGTCCTGTGCTGATTCAGAAAAAGTAGTTTAACCCCCCCAAAAAAAAGTGTGTTGTAATTACCAGAGAAAACAAAGGAATAAAAAAAAAAATACTGTTGCTCAGTAAACAAAATATAGTTTTGACTATGGTGTTGAAATGTAAAAGTTTTAGTAATTAAATGCAAACATTTCAGAATTAGTATACGCTTTAGCTGTGTCTAATAGAACTTGGCTTCCATTTTTATTAAATGCTTTTTGATAATCACTTTTGCAAATCTGTTAAGTCAAACTCAAGTGTGGTAAAAATTAGATCTCTTTCCAAGAAAAAGGATTACATATAACCTTTAAAATTCATTCTGCATAGATGCCTTGGTGGTTCTCTTTTACAGATCAAACTTCCTGTAATAATTCCCATTTAATCCCTATGTAGTTAAATAGCACAGTAGCCATAACATGCTTGAAATGTATTCAAAGCACTGACCCAAAAGTTTAAATCTTAATAACATCACGATCAAAGGACCTACATTGACATTTTTAAAATAAAACACGATACAGACATAAAGGTTAGCATAGGTAAAAGGTTTATATAGCATTAGTTTTGGATATTTTAAAATCAGTTTTGGATAGATTAAAACCAGTTCTCCCTCTTTCAGGCAAGAAAGAAATTGCACCCACCTTACATTGTTATTAAACAAATGTCATTTCAGTTTGCTTACCAATTTATGGGACTTTGCTGTAAAATGATGGTACTGGGGAAAGTGAGAGCAAAACTGATGTGCAAAACTGAAATATATATATTTTTAAAACCTGCTTTGATGCCTTAAAAGCTAGTAAAGGGATTTTGTTTGTTTTTAAACATCTTGCCATGTAAACTCAGTACATCTAAATGAACTTCTTTTGAAAGGAGCTATGTTGCTGTAGAGTATTGAAAATAATGGAAGCTACAATACCTCCTAAGTAATTTGGGTGAATTATAAAGGCAGCTCAATTTGCTTTTTCTTTACAGAAATTTGTCTTTAGAGATCCAGTTGTGTGGGCTCACATAGTTAGCTTCTTTTCTCTAGATGACTAGCTAAAATAAACTGAATCACAAAATCCGCGTTAAGAGTCTGATTTAAACCCACAGAAGTAAGGACACTGAGTTAAGACAGAAACTCCACCCTTAAAGGAAGGTTGTATCCATCTTGCCCAGGACAGTATTCTGAAATCACAGAGGGTGAGATTTATATTTCACCATATTCACAAACAACTGTTTCTTGTGACTGTTTTTGCTTAAAATTTCAGAGCTCATCCTACTTTTATTATTTAAAACTGATGTAACTTCCTGAACCATTAAAAATTATAAAGAAGTACATTCTTCATGTCCAGTTCATGGTTTAATATTTAAATTAAATACTTTTTTAAATATGAAGAGGTTTGATCTTCTGGTTGTTAAACATGTAGGATAGATATGTGTTTTTAAGTGTGCAAGTATATTGCTGAAGTCTCTTTTCTGCTAGCTGACAGCCAGAATAAAGATGCTCAGTTTCACCAAAACAGTCATACAAATTTAACAGCTCCAATATATGGTGAGATAGAGACTTTCAGGTTTTGAGGAGCAGTAACTCATTGTTCCAGGGTAGGCTGCTTCTGACTCTAAATAGTGGCAGGAGGGGAAAGGAGAGAGTTGGGGAATAACATGTTTTTTTTCAGTTCCTAGGCACAATAGTATTGTGGGGAAAAGGGGACTCCAGTTTGCCCTGAAGGGTACTCTGTTTTTAGATATCTGATTGTTCATTAGTGTGTACCTTGTAAAATTTGTAATGGCTCTTTCAGCCATAAATCTGAATTAGCTATAAGTGTGTGGCTAAAATTTATCGTTCCTTAATATAGCTTAGACTTCCTAACTGAAGCCTACACGTTCCTTTATGGCACAGGCTTGCATATGAGATGGCATATAGGTGCGCTTAGGAAGTATTGTGCCTCAGAGGCACAACACCTCCCAGGGCTTCCCTCTTGCACTAAGCGGAGTAATTTATGATGACCCTTAATCATATTCTTCCACCCCCTGTGCTCATCCAGCCCTCGAGGTCAGAGCCATGTCTCTGTTTTCTCCCAAAACATTTGCTTCCACATAAGAGTGTAGCCAGAACCCATGGTTTAGAAAGCTTTGACAGGCACATGCTAGAGTGGGGAACCCGTACTCCTTGTTACTTCTTTGTACACCTGTGTTGGGACTATACACAATCAAGGCCTTAAGTTTTGTTTTAAAACAAACAAATTGGAAGAAAATTGCTTCTGGGTTAGGACTTTGTAAGAATAAATTTTTACAGTCGACTTACAAATTCTAGAGAAAACATGAAAATATCACCAAACAATTATAGCAGAATTGCTGTTATCCAAATCATTCCTTGGTACATGAAGCTATTTTCTAACAAAATCCTAAGCAGTTTTTGTCTGCACCTACTGTAAACCAATAGATAAAGTGCACCATAATTTAGAATGATTTACTGTCTGAGGATAAAGTCGATATAATGATCAAAGCAATACTCACAGTGCTTATTAAATTGGTTCTCCTACAACAAAGTAAATCATTAACATGACACTGTCTTTAAATACTAGCAACTTTCCATTGTTCATATATGCAGTAGTTGCTGAGAGTGAATTCAGTAAAATGCAGGATTCATAAAGATATGATGCACTGATTAAAACAGATTTATTTGCAAGGGTTATAGATTTTATTACATCAGAATATCTAAAATGTAGGCTCAGTTAAATAGCGAATCCATTAAAATTAGATACCTATAATACTGAATTAGTGCCAAATGATACTTCATAAAATTATACAACATTTAATTAACTAATAGGTAGACCATAGACTCTAAATTCTCCTACACAGGTGAATCCGCTGTGCTGGAGATTGAATGTTGAATTACCATTTCTGCATAGGCCACAGAAGCAGTAGAAACTTTTAAAATTTTACATAGTGTGGAAATGAAAGCTAAGTTAATATAGAAAAATGTCTTGCATTTATCCACATGATGGGAATTATAAATAGGTATATACCTATTTTAGCTTCTTCAGCTGCCTCCCTCTAATGAACTGTGCCCCAAACTAAAAATATTTTGCCCTTTGCTCACATTTTTCTAGGACAAAAAAGGTAAGCTACATATAAGCAGAGGTCATCTTCTCTACTCAACAGAAATTACCAACTGGGTGGAATTATTAGATATATTTATGATATAGATTGACCATTGTGGATTGAAGTAAGCCTAAATCATTTCTTCTTGGATTCCACTTTATCTTAGGTCAGTTTGGAGTAGGATAGCTTTATACACCAAGTGAAGCCACAAATACTGGAAATATTTTGAGGGGAAAAAAACAAAAACCTCTCCATCTGTAAAGAAGATTTCCCCATATGATTTTATTATATAACCACTTGCTCACCTTGCCTTTGTGCTCCCCATACATCTATTTTTGTTAGGTCCTTCTGAAGTTCTAAACACTCTTGACTTGTCTTGATTAAACTAAATAATTTTGTCATATGCTGATTTAGCAATTTTTCTGTTTACCTACTTTTCCAGATCATAAATAAACATATACCAGTTCTAGTACAGGACAAAGTGACACCCCTCTGATGTCATTATGCCATATTCAAATTGACCATTTATTCCTACTTTTTTCTCTCTGACATTTTCAAAGTAGTAAGCTGAGATACAATTCTGTGCTTCTTGGGCTTCTGTAATGCCACCACAGGAAGGTCAGCAAATTAGCAAACTAATATGATTTCACTAATTATGTTAGCTATGATTTAGTGCAAAGGTTACCTTTGACAGTCAATACACCAATGGTTTATCAAAGCATTTTGTTCTTTTAATAGAGAAACTGGCCTTACTGAAATATAATATAGGAAATATTACATAACTTTGATATACCATTTCTGTACTGAGAAATTAAATGAATGCCTTGTACATCATAACATATCTCCATATACAGAAAATGATATCCAAAGCTCAATAGAACTAATGTTCAGTGTCCATGGAACTCATGCTTTCAGAGTAACAAATGTGATCTTCTTTGTCTCTAGCTATTTGTTACTAGAGTATTTCTCCTTACAAGAGTAGAAGATTTCAAGTCCGACTTGCCAAATACACTCCAACTATTTGGCTAATGGTATATGTTTCTTTCTGTTAAAGCATGTTCATTACAGAATAACATAGGTACTCAGCTTTAATTTCTTTTAAAAAGGTTTTTAATGGTTACAGAGCCAGACGTGAGACAGCACAGTAAGGCAGGGAAATGTCTTCCATGAAGGAATTTCATTTTACAAATGACAATTTTAGAAATTAGATTAATATAGTTATAGAATGCACCTGCCTAAGTCCAGTCTTCATTTCCCTTGCAACATTTAAACATCTAGGTAATGATCTCTAAATGATTTTGTTGTTACATCACATTTCCAGTAAATTTTATTAAGTTAATTAATCAACATAGAGAGATTTATTATGATGTCATATTAACTGGAAATTACAATATAGAATAATTCTATCACTATTGTTTGTAAATGTGTTAAAAGAAGAGTTAGGTGAAATTTTTCAGTCAAATGATTTATTCACCAAAAAATGCAGTTTGGTTGAACCTGAAATCATTCACAAATTTCACACAAATTCGCTGAATTGTTTCAGCCAGAAAAATGTTCGGGGGAGACTTAGATGCCATTCACAAAACAGGGCAGAGGAAGAGGCAGTGGCAGTGGTCGTGGTGCCAACTTTATAATTTTTAGCCCAGTGGTTAGAACACTTACCTGGGATGTGGGAGACATGGATTCCGTTCCCCACTCTGTCTAATGTGAAGAAGGGATGTGAATTTGGGTCTTCTCCCTCCTAGGTGAGTGCCCTTACCACAAATTTAGAGAGTCATTTTCACACACTCTTTCTAGCCCAATAAAAATTTAATTATTTATACCAAGTGGAACAGCTTCAATAGGAGAGTTCAGAGAGACCTACTCCAGACCACTCTATAATCTACTGGTTCGGGCACTTTCATGCAAGGTGGGAGACCTAAGATCAAATTCCTGCTTTACATCAGCAGAGGTGGGAGTGAAGCCCTGGTCTCCCACATCCCAGGTTAGCCCTAAGGTACTGGACAGCTCCATCCCTACCTCCTTTTATGAATCTAGCCTTTAATTGCCTGTGTTTTTATTTTTAAAAGTGTGCAGAAACTAGACATTTTGCTTACGTTGAAAAACACATTTCATTTGACCCCCAATGAATTTTTTGTTGACTTTTTCAATTCATCAAAATTTTTCAAAAGTTTCGATTCCCCCCTGACTGATTGCACATGTGCATTCAACTCTTAATGTCTGTGTGCCTGGCACATGGCCATAAGAAACTTTATCCCTCAGTGGTACCTGTTGGGCAGCTCGAGTGCTCTGTGCTGCCAGGTTCTGCACTAGCCCCCAGCATTCATTGGGGCAGCCCCTCAATGGTCAGAGTATGGGGAATCTTCTTCTTTGGACTCAGAGGTTGGATCAGAGCAGAACCGGCCATTTCCCACATAGATCCTGCCCTAGATGAGGTGTGTTCCTTTGAGGCAATTCACTCTCTCCTGATGATTACAAGACTTATCAGGAATTGTTGCAGAGGGTGATTTCAGACTTGGGCATTCAGATCAAGGATCAAATCTCGTAGCCTGATTGACATTTTATCAGCTGCAGGTCCATCTAGGATGGCGCAGCCAATCAATGCAATATTAGAGCCTCTAAAGATATTATGGCAGACCCTATCTTTGTTGCCTCTCATTTCAAAACATGCAGAGAGCAAGTACTATGTCCCTCCCAAGGGTTTGACTATCTTTACTTCCACCTGCCTGCATGATTGCTAGTCATTACAGTGGCTAACGAGAGAGAGTGTCTGAGGCATCAGGCTGCCATCCCCAAATCAAAAGAGACAAAAAAAATGGACTTTTGTTTGGCAGAAAGGTTTGTTGGACTAGGGATTGGAGCTCTCAATTGCCAACCAGTAAGCTCTGCTGTGGTGTTTTGGTTTTGATTTATGGGGCTCCATGGAGAAGTTCAAAGAGCTGCTCCCTGAGAACTCTAGGCAGGAGTTCTTGTTGCCGGTGCACAAGGGCAGACTGGTAGAGAGACCATTGCTGCCAGCTAGACAATGGCTTCCATTGTTGCCATAGACTCACAAACTTTAAGGCCAAAAGGGAACCATCATGATCATCTAGTCTGACCTTCTACTCACCGAGCCATCACCATCTGGACTCAGTGGTGAGAGTGCCCTCTCATGTCCTTGCCTCCGTTGATTGATGGACAAGTCTGGCCAATATATGTGTGGACATTCACTTTGCCTGCCTGAAACCAACACACATTAGTGACTGACGCATCTGCCCTTGACTGGTAGGCCTATTTTGGTTCTCTATGAACTCAGGGTCTATGGTCCACAGAAGGCTTGGCTTTACACATCAACAACAGAGAATTTAAATCTGTCAATTTGGCATGCCAAGTTTTTCTGCGGCAGATCAAGGGAAAGTGCCTATTTGTCCTCACAGACAACACAGTAGCAATGTTCTACCTCAACAAGCTGGGGATTGGCACTCCTGTATGCTTTTCCTCCAATTCTGATTATCCCGCAGGTCATTCTCAAGTTGAAATTGGACCATGCCAAGCTCATTCTCATTGCTCCAGCATGGCCAAGAGTTTTGGTTCTCCATCCTCATGCTATCAGTTTGGCTTCCCATATCCCTTCCTCTTCATCCTGACTTCCTGAATCAACATTGCAATCAGGTTTTGCATCCAACACTTAGCTCCCTACATCTCCGAGTGTGGATACTGCATGGCTAGATGAGGAATAGGAATGATGTTTGGAGGCAGTCCAGAAGTCCCCTCCAGCGTAGCAACCTCTTTGGCCAAGTGGAAAGGGGTCTTGGTGGTGTTGATAGCCCAGGGAGTTAAACCACAGTTGGCAGGTATTCAGGACATCTTGGAGTAGCTATTAAACCTTCAGTCTTCTGGTCTTGCTCTTACTTCATTGAGAGTCCACGTGGTGGCAATTTTAGTGTTTCTTCTTTCCATCCATGGTAAGTCGGTGTCTTCAAACATGGCAGTGAGGTTCTTGGAAGGAGTCACTTGTCTCCACCCACTGGTTAAAGAGATGATTCCTTTGTGGGACCTTAATACTGTCTTAGCAGCTCTTATGGGAGCCTCTGGCATCATGTTCTGGCTCCCTTCTGTGGCAGAAAACTCCCTTCCTTTTGGTGATAACACCTGCAATGGGGTGGGTGAGTTATAGGCTTTGAGGGCAAAGCCCCCTTACATGCAGTTTTCTAAAGAGTAACCCTGCGGCCACATCTTAAGTTTTTATCCAAAGTGGTTTCCCATTTTCACTTCAACCAAGCTATATATTTACCAGTGTTCTTCCCTAAGCCACATTGAACCCTAGAGAAATGATGTCTTCACACACTGGATGTCAAGAAATGGTTAGCTTTTTATCTGGATAGGACCAAACCGTTCCACTCCTCATCTTGTTTTTGTTTCATGTGCAGACTGAATGAAATGTCAAGTGGTGTCTTCACAGACCACCTCCAGGTGGGTAACTCCTGCATCATGACTGCACACAGAGTATTCCAGGCTACACCTCCTCAGAAGGTGTAAGCCCATTCCATGACAGCCCAGGCAATGTCAACAGTGTTTTTAAGTGACATTCCTATATTGAACATATGCAGGGCTGCCATTTGATCCTCTGTGTGTAGTTTTACAAACCAGTATGGCATTACTGCTGTGCTTAGGACAGATCCGAAATTTTGGGAAGGCAACCCTACAGTCCTTGTTTAAATAGACTCCAAGCTCCACCTCCTACAAGTACTGCTTATGATTCACCTAAGTAGAATACATGGCTGCAACTTCTCAAAGAAGAAAAAAAGTTACCTACCTGTAACTATTCTTCAAATTGTGATGCAGACTTTATTCTACGACCCAGACTTTGTCCATTCTGCATCAAAGTCTGTACTTCTAACAGTCAGTGTGAAGGAACTGAGGGAGTCAGTGCAGCGCCCCCTTATATGTCGAGGGGAGGGGCTAGGGCTACAGGGCATGAGCACCACTTCTATAGGTACTTCTAGGCAAAGTTATCCAGCCGTGGGGCACACACATACCTAAGTAGAATACACATCTGCATCACATCTCAAAGGACAATACAGGACAAGGAAAAGTTTTAAGTAGGTAACCATTTTGTTGCCTACTCCACCTGAGCCTGCAGTCTCCTTGTTTAACTGCATGGATGTGTCATGGCTAGATGTTAGAGAGTGGTCTTGCTTGAAAGAGATTCAAGAGATCCTGCTAAATAATAGCCTTCTACCATGGTTACTTAGTTCTCTAAGTGGAGATGTTTTTCCATCTGGTCTTGCCATTACCATCCTGTTCTTTAGTTCAACACATTCTGTATTACTTAATGTACCTGAAAGACAAAGGTTTGGCTATTAGTTCAGTCAAGGTACATCTGGCAACTATTTCAGTTTTCCACCCTAAAGTGGATAATCAATCTGCTTTCTCCAGTGATGTCCATAAAGTTTTTGAAAGACCTAGTCAGATTGTACCCTCAGGTGCAAGACTCAGTTTCCACCTGGGATCTAAACTTAGTGTTGTCAAGACTTATGGGTCATCTGTTTGAGCCTTTACCTACTTGCTCTCTGCTACATCTGTCAATCAAGGTGATATTTTTGGTTGCCATTACCTTGACCAGTAGAGTAGCAGACTGTACACTTTAATGTCTGAGTCTCCATATACAGTCTTTTTTAATCGCAGTGTTTACCTGCGTCCTCATCCAAGGTTTGTCCCAAAAGTGATGTCATCTTTCCATATCAACAGCCAATTTATTTATCCTGCATTTACTTACCTGAAGCCATATATGAGCAGAGAAGAAGGTCAGAAGAGCTCTGGCATTCTACCTTGACAGAACCACGTCCTCCTAACTTTTCATAGTGGTAGCATACAGAATAAAAGGGCAATCAGTCTCAGACAGTTTCTTCTTGAATAGCCTCTTGTCTACGCATGTGCTGTGACCAGTCTAGTGTTACCCTGCCGAGCAGAGTCACAGCTCATTCTGTGAGATTGCAGGCAGCCTCAGCAGCCTTTCTAGCACATTTGTGGAGCGGCAACCTGGTCCTCCGTCCTCATGGTTGCGTCCCATTATGCTGTCACTCAGGACTCAAGAGATGATGTTAGAACTAGGCAAGTTGTTCTTCAATTTTTATTTAAATAGATTCCGATCCCACCTCCTGCTCCACAGCTTGTGAGTCACAAAGAGTGGAATGCATATGTGCAGTCACTCAGACGAAAAAATGGTTAATAGCCAGTTCAGTAACTCTTGTTCTTCAACATCTATTCCACATGTCCATTCCATGACCCTCTCTCCTACCACTCTACATCAGAGTTCTGGCAAGAAGGAACTAAGGGGAGTGGGAGCAGGAGCAGTGCTGCCCTTTAAATCTGCTTCCAGTGGTGCACTGCAGCAGAGGGCACTTGAGTCACCCAACAGTTACTAGTGAGAGGAAAAAGTTTCTGACAGCCGTGCACCGAGTGCCGAGACACCAAGAGTGGAATGGACATTAGAACACATCTCGAAGAACAACAGCTAGTATTTAAAATGAGCTATTAATCAGGGCTTTGAATCAGGGGTTGTAAGAGATGTGATTACAACATGCCATCGCCTCTCTCATACTGCCATCTTTTGCTCCAGAATTGAAGCTTTGTATGTTTATGTAGCTCTCTTGGCTGTGAAGAAAACTTTCAAAATACAAACTAGGCAGACCTCTCAATGGTCCCAAGTTTCACAGAACTGTCCCACTTTGACCCTCAAAGCCCCCTGACATGATTGAAGAGGTTCCTGTCCTGCAGAACTGGCTGAGCCTGCCTTCCTGCTCTGAGCATTGAGTCCTGGCCACTGCTGCCAGGTTACTGCGCCACTCAGGTTTGGCCTATCTGCCTCTCCATAGATGGAGTTGCACAGGGAGACAGGCCAAACAGGCACTGCAGTCCCATGTGCAAGGAACCAGGTCACAACACCCAGAGCAGAGAGGCAAACCCAGCCAGCCCTGCAGGATAGGAGCCGCAGGAGCCACTGTGTTAAGGTGAGTGCAGGCTTGCTCTGCAAACTCCCTGTCCCTCCCTCCCCTCCCAAGCACCACCCAACTCCCTGGGTCTCCTACCTTCCAGAGGGCAACACGTATTCCATTGTAACCACTTTAAATGTTTGGAGTTATGACTAAATGTAAGGAGTACAGCAGTGTTTGATTTTGCAGACAATCTGAATAAATCACATGGAAGGGTGAACTCTTCCAGTCACCTCAGTGAGGTGTTAATTAACGTGCCCAGTGATGTCAGCATTTCTGTTTCACTGCTGATGAAAGTATGTACGAGAGGAGAGTGAAAATAAGGTCTTAGAGGATCTTATGAAGAACCCAGTGGAGTTCTGCAGAGTGCATGTGATCATATTTTGAACATCTGCACAATTTACCATGAATGCAGTCTCATATTGGCTTGTCAGATGAGTGTAGCTTGCCTTTTGGGTGTAGCTTGGAAGAGTACCACTATTCTCTACCACCCCTACCCCTCAATTTGACCTATGTTCTGTTAGAATGCTGAAATGGATATATTTTCCCCTGTATCATGTAAGTATACTTGTTTGGTTACAGTGTAGTTTTTAAAGACTGCACACTTGGCTTCTTCTCTTTCTTCATTTTAAAAATAGATTAAAAATTAGGTATTAAGGCTTTTATGTGGAAAAAAATATGAAAATTTCTATACAGACTTAGTTCCACTCCAGTATCAGTTTATATAGCAGATGTTGGGCCTACCTTCCTTAATTTTGTCTCTTAAGAATTCATAGGAAAAGTTATTCTGTTATCTATGTGCAAATTCTGTCAAATTTTAAAGGTTAACAATGCATTCCACCGTCACTGCCTCAAAAAGAGAACTAAGATAAGTTATCATGTCCATTATTATACATTTTAGTGCATAGTTTAAAATGTTGAAAATACTTAATGTAATATAAACATTTTACTACACTTCAGAAAAATGAGTTATACTTTCAGATGATTGCCCAGAGATTGAAGGGTATTAAACATGTTTACTTCAAAGTCGATGCTTTCCTTTAAGTACTAGACAACTAATAGCTAATTTTTTTATAACCTTAAGAACACTGCTAAGCAAAGAAAATTGTGTATGGAAACAGTCATATATTCAAATTGCTTACTTACCTTTGTTTAAAAAATCCAGTTAACACTGAATTTAGTACCTTTTAGAGAATTATGTTTAAATGTGACCTTGATAGAAAAATCCTGTCACAGTTATTCATGCATAACTAAGCTATAAAATAGTTCTACCAGGATCTCAGTTTGTAAAGTTGTTTCCTAGTATAATGTAGACAAGTCTTGAAGGTAACGGGTTTGGATTATCCTTATTGAAATCAGTGTTTCATAGGGAAATAGAAAGCTTTTTTTGTTGTTGTTGCTGTCACTAGCACCAGTCCCTGCCCAGTCTAGAGATGTCTTCCAGAGGTTGCCTGTATTCTTCCCCTGCTGTTCCTGATGATTTCTCTTGTTGACTTCTACAGTCAGAGAAGAAGCTACCAGGCCAGCTATGTCAGTTTAGCTCCTGTCTGGGGACAGGAGGAGATGAAGCCTTAGGTTGTGCAGAGGAAGATGAAAACCTGTAAAGGGGAGCTGGGAGGGAGAGATCTTGAGACTATACCAGATGGGAGTAGCTGACTACTAGGTTCTCTACAAGAAAATGGCAGGTAGGAGGACTTGCTTAGGGCAGGAGTGGTTGTGCAATGGAGTCTTATTAGGCTTGATGGGAGTCTCCATAAGTTTGGACAAGCATCCAGGTTTTAGGATGCTTATTCAAATTCTCCTTTCGGGTTTTCCCATCACTATTTATTTTGGCCTATTGGTGGATTCTTGCTGATCTTATGATCCAAAAAATTCAATTTCCAAAAATTGTGATGAACCATCACAGGCTGTTGCAATATATATATATATGACAAAGAAGGATACCTGGTAGGAAATCATCTTTAAATACATGCTGAAAGCTGTCTTCTTTTTGAGGCCTGAAAATAAGACATTTGGTATTTTTAAAATTTAATCCTAAAATTCACTAGAATGTTCACAAAAATCAGTAGCAGCAGGGCTCTTAGTGGATG
Source organism: Mauremys mutica (assembly GCF_020497125.1). Taxonomy (NCBI): domain Eukaryota; kingdom Metazoa; phylum Chordata; order Testudines; family Geoemydidae; genus Mauremys; species Mauremys mutica. The sequence goes on from NC_059072.1 coordinate 323,761,113, forward strand.
TCAATCCAAGCTAATTATGAAAATTTGTCCTTGGGAAAAATTTTCATTAGTGACTATGGAATAAGTAGTTTGCCTGCATAATGTTTGAATCACTCTTCTGTCAGGTTATGGTTGGCAAGCACACCTTCCTTCCCACCACCAAAAAATGTGAAGGTCTGCTATAGAGTTTATCAACCATAGGATCGTAGAAATGTATGGCTGGAAAGGACCTCAAGAGTTCATCTATTTCAGCCTCCTGCACTAAGGCATGACCAAGCCAGGCAACTCCTGAGAGGTGTTTGTCCAACCTGTTCTTAAAAACTTCCAATGACAGAGATTCCACAACCTCCCTTGGAAGCTTAGTCAAGTGCATAACTGTCCTTATAGTTAAAAAGTTTCCTAATATGCAACCTGAATCTTCCTTGTTTAGATTGTCAGTTACTTCTTGTATTACTTTCTGTGGTGCTGTAAAACAATTGATCACCATCCCCTTTATAACAGTTGTAACATTTGAAGACTGTTATCAGGTACCCCCTCACTCTTCTCTTCTGTAGACTAAACATGCCCAGTATTTTTTAACCTTTCCTGTCTGGTCTTCCAAACTGCTTATCATTTTTGTGACTCTCCTCTAGGATTTCTCCAGTTTTTTCCCATTCTTTCTTAAAGTGTGATTTTCAGTACCCCAGCTGAGGCCTCGCCAATGCTGAGTGGAGTGGACAGTTATTTCCCATATCTTATGTGACACTCGTGAATGATATTAACTTGTTTTGCAGATGCACTATGTTTTTGGCTCATGTTAAGTTTGTAATCCACTATAACTCTCAAATCTTTTTCAGCAGTACTGCCACCTAGCTGGTTATTTCCCATTTTGTGTTTGTGCATTTAATTTTTCTTTCCTATGTGTAGTACTTTCCATTTGTCTTTATTGAATTTCATCTTGTTGATTTCAGAGTAGTTAATACTGTCTTCCAAAGTGCTAGCATCCCCTCGCAGCTAAGTGTCATCCAAAAATGTTATAAGCATACTCTCCACTCCATTATCTAAGTCATTAATGAAAATATTGAATACTACCAGAGACCCGGGTCTGACCCCTGCAGGACCCCACTGCATTTGTTCCCCACAGTTTGACAGAAAGCCAATGATCATTACTCTTTGAGGTATGGTCTTTCAACCAGTTATGCATCCACCTTATAGTAATTTCATCTGTACTACCTATCCCTAGCTTACTTATGAAAATGTCATGTGGATCTGAGGGCTTGGTTACACTTACAAATTTGCAGCGCTGCAGCAGGGTGTGAAAACACACCCTCTCCAGCGCTGCAAATTGCGGCGCTGCAAAGCGCCAGTGTAGTCAAAGCCCCAGCGCTGGGAGCGCGGCTCCCAGTGCTGTACGTTATTCCCCACAGGGAGGTGGAGTACGGACAGCGCTGGGAGAGCTTTCTCCCAGCGCTGGTGCTTTGACTACACTTAGCGCTTCAAAGCGCTGCCGCGGCAGCCCTTTGAAGTGTAAGTGTAGCCAAAGCCTGTGTCAGAAGCCTTACGAAAATCAAGATACATCATACACTTACAGCTTCCCCCACATCCACTAGGCCAGTAACCTTGTCAAAGAAGAAATTTAGGTTGGTTTGGCATGATTTGTTCATGATAAATCTATGCTGGCTATTACTTATAATCCTCAAGGTGCTTACAAATTTATTGTTTAATAATTTGTTACAGTATCTTTCCAAGTATCAAAGTTAGGCTCACTGATCAGTAATTCCCTGGGTCCTCTTTGTTCCTCTTTTTAAAGATAGGGTACTTTGTTTTCCCTCCACCAGTCCTTTGGGACCTCATGTGTCCCCCTTGAGTTCTCAAAGATAATCACAAATGGTTTTGAGACTGCCTCAGCTCGTTTCTTAAGTAACTTAGCATAATATTCTTTAACTTACTCATTCCCTGTTATGGCTTGTGTTCCTTCCCCTTTGTTGTTAGGTATCTAATTGTTTAGATATGTGGTCACAGCTTACCTTATTAGTGAAGGCTGAAGCAAATAGTCATTAAACACCTCATTCTTGTTGATGTTGCCCATTATTAGCGCTCCTGCCCCACTAAACAGAGGACTTATGCTTGCCTTCGTCTTTCTCTTGCTCCTACTGTGTTTATAGAGCCTCTTCTTACTGTCTTTTATGTCTATTGCTACGTGTGACTGATTTTGTGCCTTGTCCTGCCTTAATTTGCCCCTACCTGCTTCTGCTGTTCTTTTGTACTCATCCTTGGCAATTTCCACTTTTGGTAGGATTTCTTTTTGATTTTCAGGTCATTTGAAGAGCTCCTGATGAAGTCATACTGGCCTCTTACTATTCTACCTATCTTTCTTTGGTATCAATATAGTTTGCTGCTGCAGCTTTAATATTGCCTCTTTTAGAAACTGCCAGTTCTCCTGAACTTCTTTTTCCCTTAGATTTTCTTCCCCTGGGATCTAACATAACAGTTCTATGAGTTTGTTAGAAGTTTGCTTTTTTTTTTTAAGTCCGCTGTCCTTTTTCTGCTGCTTTCATGCCTTCCTTTCCATAGAATCATGAAATCTATCATTTCATGATCGTTTTAATAATTATTACGTTAGTTATTTACTGCTATGAGCTAGGCTACATGAAAAGGGTTTAACGGAATTTCTGCTTCATTTCTGACCACTTTGTAAGTTGACACAATTTGCTATTTGTTTAATTGTGTAAATTCCTTGTTGCAAACTGAAACATGTTTTTGTTTATTTTTTTTTTAGTGCAGTCTCTTTGTCACCTTGTGGACTTGTCATCCCGGGCTCGGCTTCCAATTTTTCTTCTATTTATTTTCTATTGAATTGCCTTTTTGTGTGTGTCATCAATGAATCCCTTCCTCTTTCCATTATTAGATTCAACTTCAGCTTCAAATGAGCTTTTCTTATTGTAATTTGAAGATCTTCTGACTTTGAATTTTGTTTGAATTATCCTGGTCAGTTTGGGCCCATTTTCTGACAATTACTCCACACAGACCCCAGTCCTGCAAAGATTTACAGTACACATGTGATTACTTTTATACTCTGTGACTAGTCCTGTTGAAGTCATTGGGTGCCTTACTGTGTAGTTGCACAAATTGTGTTAGAATGACAGATCCTCAGTTGGTGTAAATCCGGCAGAGCTATGTCAAATTACACCAGCTGAGGGCCTGACCCAGTCTTAAATTATCCAGCTTAAATGTGTTTTTAATTACATTGTGACTTTTGCCAATATTAAAATTGTGTAGTATATAAAATGGAGTGTTGTAGTAGAACTTGGCTTATGGAACTAAAACATGGAAAAGGCAAATAGCAACTGGAGTACATCTTTGGCTAGAAGGTAAAAGAAGTGAAAAGGATATCACAGATTCCTTGTTAGACTGGAGTATATTATCTTGTATAAACGATGGCGTCTAATTTAACTGTGTAAAAAGGATGTTTACATACCTGCTTTAAACTGATAAAAGATGCCACATGAAATTTTACTTGGTTAACAAATAAAGCTACTGTAGATCTTTAAGAACTCTATGTGCATCTCTTGTGTAGAGTAGACTTGATTGAATACATTTTGCACCTCATTCATGTGAAAGATATCCTGATATTACAAATCTTTTTTTAAACTAGCTATTTTGAAAATTTTCTAGCTCTCCTGCTTTAGTGCAATGTTATTGTGTTATGTAACTAATGTTGTAGCCAGCCCAGGCAAGTGTGAGGGCTGGTCTACACTGGAGGGGGGATCGATCTAAGATACGCAACTTCAGCTACATGAATAGCATAGCTGAAGTCGAAGTATCTTAGATCGAGTTACCTACAGTCCTCACGGCGTGGGATCGACGTCCGCAGCTCCCCATGTCGACTCCGCTACCGCCGTTCGCGTTGGTGGAGTTCCGGAGTCGACAGGAGCGCGTTTGGGGATCGATATATCGTGTCTAGATGAGATGCGATATATCGATCCCCGAGAAATCGATTGCTACCCACCGATATGGCCTGTAGTGAAGACGTACCCTGAAATGCTTTTAGCTGCTCATTATTGCAACATAAAGAAAAATGGACATGTTTGCCACATTAGTCCATTGGACAAGTTGTAGTCTTAATTTCCAAAGAATAGTGTCAAATAACTTTGCAGTACAAAGATTTCACTTTGAATGTCTCATATTGTTGTTATGACGTATGTATATGCAATCTGGGAGCGTCCCAAAATTTGCTTTGCTTCTGGTTAAGCCATAGACTTTATTCATTCATTCATAAAGGACCTTTTGAAATTTATTTTGTGGGTAAACATATACTTTTTTCTATTCAGAAGTACTGCACAGTGCTATAATTGTTCTGAACTTTTTAGCCCTTAATCTGAATGCTGTGTTAATCTTCAAAAAGAATCGGTTCATCGCAGTGTTATAATTTACATCAAGTTATAGTCTTTTTGAGTATATTTTTATAAATGTTTAACAGTACATTTTTATTTAAAGCTTGTCTTCCATCTGCCTTTTTAGATTTGCATATAAAAAAATCAGTAGCTAAAAGGATCAGGTATGAACTTTTCAATGTATACTAATTACTATGTGATTAGTGAACTGACTTGAAGTATATTAAAATAAAACGTTTAATTTTGGGTAGCTTTATAACTTCAAACATTCCTTTCTTGAGGACCAGCTTTATGAACTGATTAAATATAATGTAGATTTTATAGTTAACTTATCTCTTCATACTAAACGAATTTAGCATCCTCATTGAATCTATGCCACCCATTCTTATAGTACATCCCATTTTCCATTTACACTGATAGTGAGTTAATTAAATCACAGTTCACCCATTCCCATTGTGGTACTGCCCCAGAGTTTAGAGAATCTTTCTTTAGGGATGGCCATTTCAGAAGCATTAGTTGTTCGGAATTTCAATCTGAAAGTTGTGTTGAGGAAAGTATGTTTACAGATCCCTTGAAGAGAGAGATACATAAGTTCAATTCAATTAACAGTAACTATATCCTATGTTGTGACTTGATTTTTTTTTTTAAAAAGCATACAAACTACTTTAAATCTTTTTGTCAGTGCTTGTTCACTTTTATATTAACAATGGTGATAATTTAGGTGGAACAGCAGAATTGTATCATTGCTAACATTGCCTTAAATATTCTCAGTACATAAAAACCTAGAGCTGAAAATCAATTAAGAAGTAAGTCAACCATGGTGTAAAGTTTGAAATCTATACAGCTAATTCATTCATACTTGCAGAGCCATAGCGTGAAGCAGCTTGCATAATCTAGTTTCATAGCATTCTGTTTTTGTAGTTTCCATGGTTTCTCCCACAGCTAAGACAAGGAAAAGTGCTTTGTATCATCAACACTAGCACCACCTGTCTATCAGCAGTTTTCTCTTCTGTTCCCCTTTACTGCTTCAATTCTTGCAGCTACAGTACTTAATGGTGTCTAGTGATTTGTGGATGCAATAGCAGGCTACAAACCTGTGTCATTTTGGTATGAATTTCATGTTTTAGAAGGAAGACATCTTCTGAAAATGTTTGGTAGAGATTTGTCTGTACAGCTGTGTAACATGTCACTTTAATATTTTATGACACCTTAGAAAATGTATCACTTAGTGATCCGGGACATTGTTGGAATTGTAGTTTACTTCATGGGCCAAGAATTACAGTGACCCAGGCTGATTGGACCTTACTATCTTAATTTTCACTGATCTAGAGTTTCTTAAGGGCTGAGTCATAAAGGGAATAATGTAAGAAATTAGAAATTTGAGGCAAACAAAACTACAAAAATGTGAATATTGTTTTGCTTACATAATCTAATCATCTGATAATTGCAATATAATAGTAAATTGCTGTTTTTATTTAAGTATAACTATTTTTAGCCTTGAGCCTATGTAAGGTGCATTTGCTCTTAAAAGATTAAAAAAGACCAAACATCCCATAATTAGCATAAACGATATAGGAGTCAATGCAAACATTTTCTGGGTTTCATTCAGTATAGTGGCATCTTGTAGGGATTTTAGAAAGAGTGGGCCATATTAATTCTTGGTGTAAATCTGTTGATTTAGATGGAATTGCATTGAATTTGAAACAGTATTTCTCTAGAGATTTTATGATTCAGTATAGCCTCCCTCCTTTTTAGTAAAATCCACTAGTCATCATGAACATGCAAACTGAAGATGATATATCAAGAGATCAGTTGAGACTTTGAGATAATGAACTAACTACAACCTCTATGGTCCTTAGTTCAAATCTTGGCTTAGGTCCCAAGAGAAAATTTGTTAAATCTCACACCAATTCCTCTCCACTTCCTTTTATCTTCCCTTGCCTTCTGTGAGGGTTGGGGAGGTTGGTGGCTTTCTGCTTTCTCTTCTCTCCCCTCTCTATTTTTGTGAGGTGAATCCCTCTCTTCCTTCTGCTGTTTCTCTCTCTCTCTCTCTCCACTCTGCTACAGTAGTGAGCTCTTTACTCTTTTCTTTCCATGTAAGTAATTTCTGTACTTGCACAAAGGAGTTACACTATTACCAGTGGGAAGGGAAGTAGTCCATGCAGTTTGGAAAGTGAGAGGAGGTGGTCTGTATGATGATACTGGATATGTGCACCAGACAACTTCTCTATTAATTAGGGTTCTATATTATGAACCCTATAGTATGAGAGAACCCTTGTCTTTTCCAGAAAACGTATACTTTTTGTTCACAAACTAAAAGAAAATCTCAAATTATAGACAGGAGTTTAAGGGCGTATCTTCACCTTTTAAGGCCTTTATCTATTTAATTCTGCCCTACCCACCAGATCTTATCTCTCTTGCAGTGTTCACCTCCACTTTTATTGCTTGTCAAAGTTCACAAAATCACCACCTTGTCCTCCTTCACCTGCCCTGCTTCTGACTTCACACTGCCATGTTTCTTATGGAATGCTGCCGTCTGACAGTTAGTCAGGTGGCACACAGTTATGTGAAATGTGCTTGTTTTACTATTACTTCATCCCCCCACCACCTACCTTTCTGTCAGTTCTTCTGCCTCTTTCATCTTGATGTAATCCTATATTGTGAGCTGGGGCAGGGCTTATCTCTCGTACTTGTTTGATGCCTAGCACAATAAATCCCTAATTTTGGATTGGGGCCTCTAAAACTACTATTGTAACACACACACAATAAATAAGGATTCAGGAATCTGTGTCTGAAACTTTCTCCTTTCATCTTTGATTTCCAGATTATTATTATTATTTTTAGGAGAATTCATTTTTCTCCCCTGTCCCTACCCACTATCTTCACATATAATTTCTAAAATTTTACAAATTATTCCCTTGGCAATAAACAAAGTCAAATGTGGGTTTGACATCCTGCTATCACATAAAATTTCTGGACATGGCTTTCGCTGTTCTGTCTAATGCAAGTTAGTTCAAGTCAGGGGAATATTTGTGTCAAATTTGCTTTGAAAATGCATTAAATAAAACAAGTATCAATTTAATATACAATGAATCATTTTGCCTAAACTGTTAACATCAAGACAATCATTAAAAACATACCATATCTATTCACATAAAATCTGCATGCATGACTAGAACCATTTTTTATATACTTCTACATTCTAATAATGTGACTTAGCAGCTGGAAATACACAAAGATAATCTGTATCACATGACCAGAACTGTATCAGCAGACCAGGACTCAAGTTTTGAGAACCACTGTGATAGCAGTGGGAACTAATTTTACCTGTATCAAACCATCTATTTGAAACAAAGTTGTTGGGAAAACTACAATGTCTAGCTTCAGACAAGGTACAGGTTCATGGCTCAGGCCTCTCTACCCTCTTGGTGGATTATTCTGCCAGAAGCAGTCTTGGCTTGATGACAGTCAGATCATAAAAATTAGCTAAAAAGTATTTATTTTTAAAGTATAAGATGTTATTTCAAGGTGGATAAAAAGTAGAGATAAAAAACATTTAACTTCAAAGGCTAGAGTTATTACTCCTCCACAACATGACTGTAGTGTAGTCTAACCGAGCATGTTTCCAGGTAAATACCTCTAGTGGGAGTGCCTCATGGACTGTTATCCTATGTCCACACCACGGATTTTGTCACCAGACCAACACAATTTAATATTAATGTTTAGGTTTTAAATGAATTTATTAGTACTTATAAATAAACCACATTTTTTGAAAAGTCACAGAATAGGACAATACTAGATATATCAACAACATATTTACAGTTCTTTAAATTTTTTTGTTTAATAGTCTCAAAATGTTACGGTACAGCAATAAAATCACTTTCTGACAATGTAATTAATAGTAATGAGTGATGTGGATTGGATGGAAGAAATCACAGAAAGCTCACAACTTCTATTAAAACATTCCATTAATTGATAGCCCTAAAAATAACAGGTGCTTCAACTTTGTTCTTCACATTTATGGAAAAGGATGATTATGAGATGGGACTGCAGTCTTTAGGCTACCAGGTGAGATCAGCAGCCCTGCTCACTAAGGGCATGTCTATACTTATGGCTAAATCGGCACTGCTGCAATAGATGCAGCGGTGTCAATTTAGTGGATCTGATGAAGACCCGCTAAATCGATGGTGGAGTGTTCTGTTAACTTCTGTAGTCCAGCTCCCTGAGAAGCGTAAGGTAAGTTGGCAGGAGAGCATCTCCCATCAACACAGCATGGTGTAGACACCGCTGTAAGTTGACCTAAGTTACATAGACTTAAGTTACGTAACTTACAGCTTTAGTTTACACCAGCTCTCAGTTGGAGGATGGTAGAGCTGTGGTAAATCATTCAGTTTAACTACACAAATTAATTATGCAAATCCTGATATACTTTTGCATATTTCTGCAATTAACATTTTAAATTAGCTTCTTGGGTTTTTAAAATTCATAATCAAGTAGTAGTTCATACCCACATATTTCAAACTGTGCTTTGTTTCTTTTTTCCCACATGCAAAATGTGAAAATGGAGTATTGATTAAGACAGAATACTTGGTGGTTGCCTGAAAAATAAAAACTTCAATTTTTTTTTAAAATGAGAGAAGTCACTGTAGTCGGACGCGGCCCCCACACACCCTGCTGCATGTGCCCCTCCCCCATTTGCTCTTTCAAATGCAGTCTGAATAGTTTCCTGTTATGCTGTTACAAAGCCATAAGCAGCCGAATTCCCTAGTGATGTTAGATGCTTGCTTAAAGCTACAGTGCTGTATATCAGTGGTTCTCAAACTAGGGCTGCTGCTTGTTCAGGGAAAGCCCCTGGCAGGCCGGGCCCGTTTGTTTACCTGCCGCGTCTGCAGGTTTGGCCGATCACGGCTCCCACTGGCCGCGGTTCGCCACTCCAGGCCAATGGGGGCTGCAGGAAGCAGTGCGGGCTGAGGGATGTGCTGGCCGAAAGAAGGCTTACATACCCCCTCGCCCCCAGATTAGTTGATATCCTGAATCACTGTTTCTGTGGAATGAGTGAGAACTCCCTTTACATACATCAGTGCTATAATCAGTAAGGGAAATTATAAATGATATATTTTACAAATCTCTAAAAATTATCTACCATAGCCTTTGTATACATGGTATAATTTTAAGGCCTGATAGTTTGACTGCTACCAGAACTAGAAACAAATTCCTTATACCGTGAAAAAGAGGAAATAGTGGACTTCTGATGGAATAAAGTTCCCATTTGTACCCTCAATAGATCATAAGAGCAGGCCATAAAATTGTCACTAGTTTGAGACTGATATTGATGGTTCTAATGTGCAGGTAAATGCAGTTTGAAGCAGCAGGATTACATTTGGGGAAAGATATTTTCATGGCAAGTTTTTTGGTTTTTTTTTGTTTTTTAAATGGCAGTGGTTGGAAGCTGCTCAGAAGTTTGGAGTGTTAGAAGTAGTCCCAGTAGAGAGGGATTAGTAAAAAAATGCAAGTGAAATGGCCAAAGGCACATGATAAATTACAAAAATATATGATAAATTACACTGGTCACTTGCATCACACCTCCACATAAGTAATGTGTTCGTGCATATACATCTGTTTACTGTATGTTTTTCTGTTTTGAAAGTAATAAAATTCAGTGAATTAGGAATAATACAATCAGATGCAAAAGGATTTAAAATTGTTTAGGTGGCTGGCCCACAGCTGGCAAATGCCACTGTGGAAAAATGTAAAATAATTAGTCTGGGAGCAAGAAACCAAAGGAAATACAGTATGTGCTGAAATGGAACAATCATTCAGCACCCTGACTAGAAAAAGGATTTAAAGGTTATTGTGGAAAAATCATTGAAACCATAAGGCTTGTCCACAGGTGCAAGCAAGAAAGTTACTAGGTTGTATTAGCAGAGGGACTGAATACAAAACAAGAGGTGATACAGTTACAGGAGCGTTAGACTCCATCTGGAATACTCTGTGCAGTGTTGGTCACCATGCCACACAAGGAAGATATTATTGCCTTGCAGGGCGGGCGGGGGAGTGCAATAAGAAGTAACAAAGGTAAAGAATCTTTTATGAATAAAAGTTAAAGGAGTTGGATTTGTCTTTGGAAGAGAGGCAACATAAATTTACAAACATATGAAAAAGACTAGTGAAATTGGTGTTTTTTTTTTCTTGGTGTAAGAGTTCAAAACTCAGGGGGAATCTTAAGAATTAAGAAACTGTGGCCTGATCTACACTTGAAGGGTGTTGATGCAAGATACGCAACTTCAGCTACTGGAATAGCATAGCTGAAGTCAACGTATCTTATTTAGACTTACCTCCCGTCCTCACGGCGCGGGATCGACGGCCGCGGCTCCCCTGTCGACTCCGCTTCCACCTCTCGCTCTGGTGGAGTTTCAGAGTCGATGGGAGTGCATTCGGGGATCGATTTATCGCGTCTAAATGAGATGCGATAAATCGATCCCCGATAGATAGATCGCTACCCGCCGATCCAGTGGGTAGTGTGGATGTACCCTAAGTATAAATGGACAGTTTAGACAGAAGTACTTCATGAAAAGTGTGACTACTGAAATCGAGTATTGGTAAATTCTGTACACTCCTGGAAGAGGAGGAATAAGGGGTGTAGCAAACAATCAAAAAGGTGTGATTGAATTAAAATTTTAAAGGACAGGCATGTTAAGCTGTGATATCTTTATTTCTTTTCCTAAAAGTTCATATATTTTGGATAGCCATGTTTTTAAATGCATGTGGGGGAGCACCTAAAGTTTTCTTGGTGTGTGTGTTAAGAATAACATTTCATTTGGCATCTGCTATTTTAGTTGTCAAAATCCAGCACCTAGAAATGAGGACTGAACATTTAGTGTTACACATTCAGTAAGAGTGGTGAAATATTTGGTAAAATGTTTTAGATACAGTTTACCGTTTGTCAACTATTTTCCCCCTGTAATTTAAAAAAAAAAGGAAATTAAAGAAAATGTGTTCTGTTGTGAGGTAAGGGGCATATAGTTAAATTTTAAATAGTTAATTGTTTTAGCATATTTTTTTACAGTAATAACGTTGCATATAAAACTACAAAATTGGAAAAAAGTTTTCGGCACTTGCCTAGCTGCATGGAATTCTTAGATCTGTTTTTCTTAATGGCCATCTGACTGTTGAAGAAATATTAAAACACGGGTCAGTAATGTGAATAATGTAAGAAATAATTCAGTAGCTATTTTAATCATTTGAGCTTCTATGATGGGAGATTTTGTGTTGTTTTCTGAATATAATTTCTCTGATTTAATCCGAGCGGTCTGCATTCATAGGATCAGAGCACTATTTTGTAGGAATATTTATGATGATGGTTGGGAAAGCAAATTGAAAATTTAGTGGAAGTTGCATTATCTCTTCTGGGTACATTTGTCTGCCACTTTGTTACCCCAGTTTGCAATTTTTGGATTGGTGTTACATCCATATCTGCTTTTGTAAGATCAGATTATTGGCAACAGTGTTGCCCCCTTGGTACCTTCTGGCTGTGTTGCAGAGCTGCCCAGCTTGTCAGCACCACAGCTTTCACTGCCAAGGCCTCAGGCTGTAGAATTGAAGCTGACACTGGGCCCGGCACCAAAGGCCCTCTCAACACTGGTGCATCCTTTGCTACAGATCCATTGGTCAAGTTCAGTAACATCCTTAGCCTCAATGCCGGCACTTCTCCCAGTACTTGGTGGGAGTGTCTCTCATTCCGTACTGTCAGTTCCAACCCTGTATTCCTCTTTGGCGCTGATGTTGTCCCCATATCGGGCTTCAGACAAGTCTGACTGTTTGTTTGCCCCATCAGGGCTGGTTCCCCAACTGTCACCAGAGAACCTTTGGGACTCCTCAGGGTCCAAATCAGGGGCATCCTCCCCCTCGTTATCACCCAGTAAGCACCAGAAATCACCATCAGTGATCAGAGATAGACACCTGTGCCACAGTTGGGACGGGCTCTTGGCCCAGTGTTTACAGGTCACCAGCATCTTACCTGTATGCCCAGTGGCTTCCTCAGAATCCCTGGGACACTCCTCAGTCCCTAAAGTCTCACTCTTCCTGTTCTAGAGCAAGATCTCTAGTCCTGCAAACTGCCTCACCACATGACTCTACTGTGCTGAAATCTTCCTCTCCCTTGATACCTGAAGACTTATGGCAAATCAGTACCTCCTGAGGAATATGGCTGCTACCTTGGATGTTGAGGCAGAATTCCTGCAGGATAATATGCATAAACTGCTGGATATTTTCCAATCATCAGCTCTGCAGAAAGTAGCCCTCCCGATAAATGAGGCTTTGTTGGAGCCTGGAAAGGCCTGCTAGAATACTGCAGTTTCATTGCTTCCCACAGAGAAGCATTCAGAGAAGTGGTACTTCATTCCCATACAGGATTTTGAGAGTTTCTATTCCCACCTGGCCCCTAATTCGCTGGTGGTAACTGCAACAATTGACAGAGAATGGCAGGGAAGGTATAAATCCACCCCTAAGGACAAAGAGTCCAAGAGGGTGGATTTGATGCGGAGGAAGATTGATACCTCCTCTTTCCTGCAGATGCGCATCGCAAACCAGCAGGCGTTGTTCTCTAAATATGACTTTGTTGGGCCATCATGTCTAAGTTCACAGAGAAGTTGCCAGAAGCCTCCAGAGAAGAGTTTAAAGCATTCATTGTAGAAGGCCATATGGTGGTCAAGACCTCACTGCAGTCAGCTCTGGACGTGGCAGATGTCCCAGTGAGAATTATGGCATTGGATGGGACCATGAGGAGGGCCTCATGGATGCAGAATTCAGGCATTGTGCCTGAGGTGCAGCAGACTACTGAGGACTTAACATTTGATGGCTGGGTTTTGTTTTCAGAAGAAAGACAGAACTCTGAACTCTTTTAAAGACTCTCAAGCTACTTAGCATTCTTTGGGAGTAAAAAGGTGACCACTGTATGTGTTTAAATTCCCTCTGTTCTTCGCTACTTGGGGCATTCAGCATCTTACCTTGCTGTTACATCATTTTTGTTTAAATCTTTGTATGTCACCTTAAAGTATTAAAGGCTTTGAGGGATAAGCACTTAAAAGTAGCCATCTCTGGAAAAGTAGTGTGAAGAATATCTGTCGGAGATGTCTTAAATCAGGAAATACAGTTAATGTAAAAATCTCTGCTTTTGTAAATTTTATTTGGTTTGTACGCTTGAGCTATTCTGATATCCAGTTTTAAAAGACTTGTTGATCAACAAGACTCTGCACATTCACCAGCATGAGATACACAGAAGAAGAAATTTTCAGCTACGTACAAATCCAGAGTGAAAATACTTTTCTTGGGATGATTCTAGATATCAGGCAAAAATCAAGCACTGAATTATACCTGAAGAGGAGGAAATTATGATACTGGGCAGCCTGGAAGAATTTCTCTGAAGCATAAAAGGAAGTTTCTCAAGCAAAAGAAGAAAAACATTCTTTACAGTAATAGCTAAAAATAATGCTAACATTTATAAGTAAACACTCTGACATCTTTGAAAAATGTAGGAATGTCTGGAGTCTTGGGATGTTTGTCAAGTATCAGAGGGGTAGCCGTATTAGTCTGGATCTGTAAAAGCAGCAAAGAGTCGTGTGGCACCTTATAGACTAACAGATGTTTTTTGAGCATGAGCTTTCATGGGTGAATACCCACTTCATTGGATGCATCCGACGAAGTGGGTATTCACCCACGAAAGCTCATGCTCCAAAACATTTGTTAGTCTATAAGGTGCCACAGGACTCTTTGCTTTTTTTGGGATGTTTGATAAATTAATTAATTGAGTAAAAAGAAATGGGACCAATATAGCTGTAACATGACTCAACCTGTTTCATGCATAGTTTTATCCCTCCTGAAATGAATACTCTAGTCATACTATGTCAGAAAATGAGAGCCTCTGACATGTAGATAATCTTTAAAAAAAAATAATAAATTAGCAGGCGGTGAAGAGAGGATTGCATCAGATTGAGTTCTGGACCTCCCAAGGAAATTTAATGTTTCTACTATCAATATGGTCTGCTTCCAAGAATACAATAGCTCCTGATAAACGAAGCACCATTGATAGCCATGAGGGTCTTGGAAAAGAAAATCAGCAGACACTTGACAACCTGCTTCAGTGATACCATAAGCTTTTACAAAAGCAGTTCATTATAATGCAGCCAGGATAACATAAAATAGCTTTATCTCAAGTGTATAGGAATGTAGCATAAAGAAAATCATATTTAAGTTATGTGATCAACTTACTACACTCAGATACCAGGGAGATGGAAGAACCTTGCATTGCTCTGTTGGAACATCCCTGGCTGACTAGGGGGTAGTAATGATGGGTTCTGAAAGAAGTAGTGGACAAAAGGAGTTTGACAGTGTGTTTGTTTGAAAAGTGTGACTGTTTGACCGTGTTTGTTTGTTTGTTTTTGTTTGAAAAGTGTAAATTGGAACTGCTTTGTTCCAGGTGGGCCTTGAGTGGTTGATTGGATGGAAAGCTTTGAGCTGGGCCAACTGCTTTGAGCCAGGAGCCTTATAAAAAGGCAGCCAGTTGCGAACTGAGTGAGCGGCAAACAGAGAACAGGCAAATAGAGGGAATTTCCCTGGGGGGAATTCCCACAGAGTGTTTTTGCCTTTTAGGCTTCTTTGAGAAATAAATACAACATCTGAGGACACTTTTAGAAGGAAGACATGGATAGTGAGCGATCAGCTGTGACCTGCATAGGATATGCTATGTTTGTCTTTTTCCCAGAGGATGGAAGCAACTTCGTCTGTACAAAGTGCAAACTGGTCTCCATATTGGAAGAGAAGGTTAAAGGACTAGAGACGCAAGTATCAACCTTGCGTTGCATCAGAGAAAATGCTGACTTTCTTGACAGAAGTCAGCATTTGGTTCTGGAGACACAATATGCCAAAGAATCAGAGAGGGCAATGCAGAACAGGGAAGAAAATTGGACACATGGGACCTCCAGAAGAAGAATGAGGAGAACCCATGTACCCCCTATGCAGATAGAGGTAAGAAACTGTTTTCAGGCTCTCTGCACAGGTACTACTGTGGAGAGTGATTTGGAAGAGCCATCTAAGGGAAGGAATCAGGAGACCCCATTGACCAGAAGGCATGAAATGCATTGTCCTAGGGATGGGTGTTCCATGACCACCACTCCCAAGAGGAGGAGACAGGTGGTGGTGGTAGGGGACTCCCTCCCAAGGGGGACAAAGTGATCCATCTGCCGACCAGACCGAGAGACTCAAAGTGTGCTGCTTGCCTGGAGCTAGAATTCAGGATGTGACAGAGTGTCTGCCAAGACCGATCGAGCTCTCAGACCACTACCCCTTCCTACTTCTCCACATGGGCACCAATGATACTGCCAAGAATGACCCTGAGTGTGTCACTGCAGACTACGTGGCTCTATGAAAGATAAAGGGGTTTGAGGCGCAAGTCGTGTTCTCTTGTCCATCCTCCCTGTGGAAGGAAAAGGCCTAGGTAGGGACCGTAGAATTGTGGAGATAAATGCATGATTACACAGATGGTGTCGGAAAGAGGGCTTTGGATTCCTCGACCATGGTGTGTTGTTTCAGGAAGAAGGATTGCTAGGAAGAGATGGGATCCACCTAACGAAGAGAGGGAAGAGTATCTTTGCAGGCAGGTTTGCTAACCTAGAGTGGAGGGCTTTAAACTAGGTTTGCTGGGGGATGGTGACCTAAGCCTGAAGTAAATGGGGAAGTGGGATACCAGGAGGAAACACAAGGAGGAGGGTGCAATCTGGGGGGGCCTCCTGATTCATACTGAGAAAGCAGGGCAATTGGCTAATTATCTTAGGTGTATGTACACAAACGCAAGAAGCCTGGGAAACAAGCAGGAAGAATTGGAAGTCCTGGCACAGTCAAAGAACTATGATGTGATTGGAATAACAGAGACTTGGTGGGGTAGCTCACATACCTGGAGCACTGTCATGGATCGGTATAAACTGTTCAGGGAGGAAAGGTGGAGGAGTTGCACTGTGCTCAGAGCTCCAGTATGAAACTGGAGAGAAGCCTGTTGAGAGTCTTTGGGTTAAGTTTAGAAGCGAGAGCAACAAAGGTGATGTTGTGGTGGGTGTGTGCTATAGACCACAGGACCGGGGGATAAGGTCATTTGAGTTTGGGGATAAGGTAGATGAGGCTTTCTTCGGACAATTAACTGAAGTTTTCAGAACACAGGCCCTGGTTCTAATGGGGGACTTCAGTCACCCTGACATCTGCTGGGAGAGCAATACAGCAGTGCACAGACAATCCAGGAAGTTTTTGGAAGGTGTTGGGGACAAATTCCTGGTGCAGTTACTAGAGGAACCAACCAGGGGCTGTTCTCCTCTTGACCTGCTGCTTACAAACAGGGAAGAATTGGTAGGGGAAGTAGAAGTGGGTGGCAACCTGGGCAGAAGTGACTATGACATGGTTGAGTTCAGGATCCTCACAAAAGGAAAAAAGGAGAGTAGCAAAATACGGACCTTGGACTTCAGAAAAGCAGATTTTAACTCCCTTAGGGAACTGATGGGCAGGATCTCCTGGGAGGCTAATATGAGGGGGAAAGGAGCCCAGGAAAACTGGCTGTATTTTAAATAAGCCTTATTGAGGGCACAGGAACAAACCATCCCAATGTGCAGAAAGAATAGCAAATATGGCAGGCGACCAGCTTGGCTTAACAATGAAATCTTCGGTGATCTTAAACACAAAAAGGAAGCTTACAAGAAGTGGAAACTTGGACAGATGACTAGGGAGGAGTATAAAAATATTGCTCGAGCATGCATGGGTGTAATCAGGAAGGCCAAAACTCAACTGGTGTTGCAGCTAGCAAGGGATGTGAAAGGTAACAAGAAGGGAAAGTATGGGACCCTTAATGAATGGGGGAGGCAACCTAGTGACGGATGATGTGAAAAAAGCTGAATTAATCAATGCTTTTTTTTTGCCTCGGTCTTCACAGACAAGGTCAGCTCCCACACTGCTCTCCTGGGCAACACAGTATAGGGAGGAGGTGAGCAGCTCTCAGTGGTGAAAGAACAAGTTAAGGACTATTTAGAAAAGCTGGACATGCACAAGTCCATGGGTCCATGTCTAATGCATCAGAGGATGCAGAAGGAATTGTCTGATGTGATTGCAGAGCCATTGGCCATTATCTTTGAAAACTCATGGCAATCAGGGGAGGTCCCGGATGATTAAAAAAAATGCAAATGTAGTGCCCATCTTTTAAAAAAAAAAAAAAAAGAGAGAGAGAGAGAGAACCCGGGGAGCTACAGACCGGTCAGCCTCACCTCAGTCCCTGGAAAAATCATGGAGCAGGTCCTTAAGGAAACCCCATTGAAGCAGTTGGAGGAGAGGAAAATGATCAAGAACAGTCAACATGGATTCACCAAGGGCAAGTCATGCCTGACCAGCCTGATTGCCTTCTATGATGAGATAACTGGCTCTGTGGATATGGGGAAAGCAATGGATGTGATATATCTTGACTTTAGCAAAGCTTTTGATACGGTTTCCCAAGTATTCTTGCCAGCAAGTTAAAAAAGTATGGGTTCGATGAATGGATTATAAGGTGGATAGAAAGCAGGCTAGATAGTCAGTCTCAGCGGGTAGTGATCAACAGCTCGATGTCTAGTTGGCAGCTGGTATAAAGCAGAGTACCACAGAGGGGCCGGTTTGGTTCAATATCTTTATTAATGATCTGGATGATGGGATGGATTGCATCCTCAGCGAGTTCGCAGAGGACACTAAGCTGGGGGGAGAGGTAGATTCGCTGGAGGGTAGGGATAGGGTCCAGAGTGACCTAGACAAATTGGAGGATTGGGCCAAAAGAAATCTGATGAGGTTCAACAAGGACAAGTGCAGAATCCTGCACTTAGGACGGAAGAATCCCATGCACTGCTACAGGCTAGGGGCCAACTGGCTAAGCAGCAGTTCTGCAGAAAAGGACCTGGGGATTACAGTGAATGAGAAGCTGGATATGTCAGCAGTGTGCCCTTGTTGTCAAGAAGGCTAACGGCATATTGGGCTGCATTAGTAGGAGCATTGCCATTAGATCAAGGGAAGTGATTATTCCCCTCTGTTTGGCACTGGTGAGGCCACATCTGGAGTTCTGAATCCAGTTTTGAGCCCACAACTACAGAAAGGATGTGGACAAATTGGAGAGAGTCCAGCGGAGGGCAATGAAAATGATTAGGGGGCTGGGGCACATGACTTATGAGGAGAGGCTGAGGGAACTGGGCTTCTTTAGTCTGCAGAAGAGAAGAGTGAGGGAGGAATTGATAGCAGCCTTCAGCTACCTGAAGGGGGGTTCCAAAGAGGATGGAGCTCGGCTGTTCTCAGTGGTAGCAGATGACAGAACAAGGAGTAATTGTCTCAAGTTGCAGTGGGGGAGGTCTAGGTTGGATATTAGGAAACACTGTTTCACTAGGAGGGTGGTGAAGCAGGGGAATGGGTTACCTAGGGAGGTGGTGGAATCTCCATCCTTAGAGGTTTTTAAGACCCAGCTTGACAAAGCCCTGGCTGGGTTGATTTAGTTGGTGTAGGTCCTGCTTTGAGCAGGGGGTTGGACTAGATGACCTCCTGAGGTCTCTTCCAACCCTAATCTTCTATGAGTCTATGAAAGGAAACCTACCTTTTCTCTGTAAAGAGGAAGGCCACAACTTAAGGGTGGTGGTTTTGTAAACATTTGTAAAAAGTAAAAGGTGGTTATCACCTCACAGTAATCAAGAACACACAGATTCTGTGTTCTGTAATGACTCAAGTTAATATAACATTGTTAAATATATTTCTATTTCATTCACAAGACTTCATTTGAAGTCCATTTGAACCCCTGAGAGAATTATCCTGACGTCACTATAGTTAAAAATGATCATTATCATTGCTATAAGGTCAACCAAATTCCCTGGTCATTAATCCTTCTGAGATCCAAATTTTCTGAGACACAGCATTTTCTTGGCTATGCCTATAATTTGTACATAGTATTTTGATTTTGTAAACATCTAATTTTCTATCCTCTGTCACCCTGAGGTCTTCATCATTTCTGTGTTTCTCGTTCTAGAGGTTTTCAAGCAGTTTGTTATGCTCCATCTACAATGCTAGGGAAGCTATATTTAACGTCATTTAAAAAAAAAATCATTTCTGAACACGGTCAGTTTTACAGTGTGTTTGGGACCTAAAATATCCCCCTCCAAATCTTTGAAAACTATTTGAATAACTATATGTTCAAGCAGGTTCTCCTTGGCTACAATTTTGTATCAATTCCAACTTATCAAAACACTATTCATAGAATCATAGACTTTAAGGTCAGAAGGGACCATTATGATCATCTAGTCTGACCTTCTGCACAATGCAGGCCACAAAATCTCACCCACCCACTCCTATATCAAACCTGTGTCTGAGCCATTGAAATCCTCAAATCATGGTTTAAAGACTTCAAGGTGCAGAGAATCTTCCAGCAAGTGACCCAGGCCCCATGCTGCAGAGGAAGGCGAAAACTCCCCAGGGCTTCTGCCAATCATCCCTGGAGGAAAATTCCTTCCTGACCCCAAATATGGCGATCAGCTAAACCCTGAGCATGTGGGCAAGACTCACCAGCCAGACACCCAGGAAAGAATTCTCTGTAGTAACTCAGATCCCACTCCATCTAACATCCCATCACAAGTCGCTGGGCATGTTTACTGCTAGTAGTCAAAGACGAATTAATTGCCAAAATTAGGCTATCCCATTATACCATCCCCTTCATAAACTTATCAAGCTTAGTCTTGAAGCCAGATATATCTTTTGCCCCCACTACTCCCCTTGGAAGGCTGTTCCAGAACTTCACTCCTCTGATGGTTAGAAACCTTCGTCTAATTTCAAGTCTAAACTTCCTGATAGCCAGTTTATATCCATTTGTTCTTGTGTCCACATTGGTACTGAGTTTAAATAATTCCTCTCCCTCCCTGGTATTCATTCCTCTGATATATTTATAGAGAGCAATCATATCTCCCCATAGCCTTCTTTTGGTTAGGCTAAACAAGCCAAGCTCTTTGAGTCTCCTTTCATATGACAGGTTTTCCATTCCTCAGATCATCCTAGTAGCCCTTCTCTGAACCTGTTCCAGTTTTGAATTCATCCTTCTTAAACATGAGAGACCAGAACTGCACACAGTATTCCAGATGAGGTCTCACCAGTGTCTTGTATAATGGTACTAACACCTCCTTATCTCTACTGGAAATACCTCGCCTGATGCATCCCAAGACCGCATTAGCTTTTTTCACAGACATATCACATTGGCGGCTCATAGTCATCCTGTGATCAGCCAATACTCCAAGGTCCTTCTCCTCCTCTGTTACTTCCAACTGATGCCTCCCCAGCTTATAACAATAGTTCTTGTTATTAAACTGTAAATTCATGACCTTGCACTTTTCACTATTAAATTTCATCCTATTACTATTAGTCCAGTTTACAAGGTCATCCAGATCTTCCTGTATGATATCCCAGTCCTTCTCTGTATTGGCAATACCTCCCAGCTTTGTGTCATCTGCAAACTTTATTAGCACATTGCCACTTTTTGTGCCAAGGTCAGTAATAAAAAGATTAAATAAGATTGATCCCAAAATGGATCCCTGAGGAACTCCACTAGTAACCTCCCTCCAACCTGACAATTCACCTTTCAGTACGACCCGTTGTAGTCTCCCCTTTAACCAGTTCCTTATCCACCTTTCAATTTTCATATTGAACCCCATCTTTTCCAATTTAGCTAATAATTCCCCATGTGGAACTGTATCAAATGCCTTACTGAAATCGAGGTAAATTAGATCCACTGCATTTCCTTTGTCTAAAAAATCTGTTACTTTCTCAAAGAAGGAGATCAGGTTGGTTTGGCACAATCTACCTTTTGTAAAACCATGTTGTATTTTGTTCCAATTACCATTGATCTCAATGTCCTTGACTACTTTTTCCTTCAACATTTTTCCCAAGACCTTGCATACTACCGATGTCAAACTGACAGGCCTGTAGTTGCCCGGATCACTTTTTTTCCCTTAAAGATAGGAACTATGTTAGCAATTCTTCAGTCATACAGTACAACCCCCGAGTTTACAGATTCATTAAAAATTCTTGCTAAGGGGCTTGCAATTTCATGTGCCAGTTCCTTTATTCTTGGATGAAGATTATCTGGGCCCCCTGATTTCGTCCCATTAAGCTGTTCAAGTTTGGCTTCTACCTTGGATGTGGTAATATCTACCTCCATATCCTCATTCCTATTTGCCATCCTACAATTATCCCTAAGCTCCTCATTAGCCTCATTAAAGACTGAGGCAAAGTATTTGTTTAGATATTGGGCCATGCCTAGATTATCCTTAACCGCCACTCCATCCTCAGTGTTTAGCAGTCCCACTTCTTCTTTCTTTGTTTTCTTCTTGTTTATATGGCTATAGAACCTTTTACTATTGGTTTTAATCCTCTTTGCAAGGGAAAACTCTACATGGCTTTTGGCCTTTCTAACTTTATCTCTTCATGTTCTGACCTCAATAAGGTACCTTTCCTTGCAGATCACTCCCATCTTCCATTCCTTGTAGGTTTTCTGCTTTTTCTTAATCACCTCTCTGAGATGCTTGCTCATCCAGCTTGGTCTACAATTCCTGCCTATGAATTTTTTCCCCTTTCTTGGGATGCAGGCTTCTGATAGTTTCTGCAACTTTGATTTGAAGTAATTCCAGGCTTCCTCCACCTTTAGATCCCCAAGTTCTTCAGTCCAATCCACTTCCCTGACTAATTTCCTTAATTCTTTAAAGTTAGCCCTTTTGAAATAAAAAACCCTAGTCACAGATCTAGTTTTGTTTATCCTTCCATTTAGTTTAAACTGAATTAGCTCATGATCGCTCGAACCAAGGTTGTCCACTACAGCCATTTCTTCTATGAGGTCCTCGCTACTTACCAAAACCAAATCTAAAATGGCATCCCCTCTTGTTGGTTCAGCAGCTACTTGGTGAAGGAATCCATCAGCTATCGCATCTAGGAAAATCGAAGCCCTATTATTATTACTAGTACTTGTCCTCTAGTCTATATCTGGGAAGTTAAAGTCTCTGATGATCACACAGTTCCCATTAGTATTTACTTCATTAAAAACATTAAAAAGTTCTCTAGCCATATCCAAATCAGATCCTGGCGGTCTATAGCACACCCCAATCACTATCTCAGGGGAGGCTCTAGTAGCTTTCTTCCCCAATGTGATTTTTGCCCAGACAGACTCTTCTTATCCATTCCATCCCTTCTTATTTCTTTACAGTCTACCTCCTCATTGATATACAATGCTACTCCTCCACCTTTGCCTTTATTTGTGTCTTTCCTAAACAGCACATAGCCTTCAATACCTGTACTCCAGTCATAACTACTATTCCACCATGTTTCTGTTATCCCTATAATATCCGGTTTCACTTCCTGCACCAGTAACTCTAGTTCCTCCATTTTGTTACCTAGGCTCCTCGCATTGGTGTAGAAACATCTTAATTCTTGCTGTTTGGCTTCACTCACATTCTTTACCCGATTTAGGCCCAGACATTCTACCGCCAGTATCACCTATTAGAATTGTATCTACAGTACCCTTCCTCCGTATGTCCATTCTCCTACCCACAACAGTATCCTTTCTTGGTTTGTTTTCTTCCCTCTCAATGTTAAAATCCAGCTTGGAGATTACCTGGACATCTCCCAACCATCTCCCCCCAATTCCTAGTTTAAAGCTCTCTTAATCAGTTGTGCCAGCATCCATCCTAGGACTCTATTTCCCTCCCTACTCAGATGAAGTCCATCCCGAGAAAACAGTCCTCTGTCCATGAATGCCTCCCAGTGGCCATACATCCCAAAGCCCTCCTTATAGCACCACTGCCCGAGAGATCTGTTGATCGCTATAATCTTGTCACACCTTTGTTGCCCTTCTCTAGGAACAGGCAGAATCCCACTGAAGATCACCTGAGCCTCAATTTCCTTAAGTGTCTTCCCCAGCCTGGCATAGTCTCCCTTGATACGTTCCAGTGAGAATCTAGCCATATCATTCATTCCCTCATGAAGGACAATCAGCGGATTCTTTCCCACTCCCATTAGGATCCTCTTCAGCCTCAGGTTCACATCCCATATTCTCCACTTCTCAATCTTCTGAAAAGAAAGCATTTCTGAATAAGCATGGTGTTTCATTCGTTATGTTGGCAAAATGATTTGCTTGCAATTTTTGGAAGGTTTGTTCCATGCTGTATTGTAAGTATTTTACAGGTTGAGACAAGAATGTTGGTAAAAGTGAATAGCTGAATAGTGGGGATTCTAGCATTTATGTAAAGCTTTAGCAATTATTTTCTAGAAGACAGTGAGTGGCACAAAATTGTAATATGTATGTCTCATAGATTTCTCAGCTGCCTCTTTTAATCCTTTCCTTTCCATGTGTGATCCTTTTGTCAAGTAAAAATGTTTTAATTTTCAGACTGAGAGAAAATTTTATGTAGGTAAAAAGTTTAAAAAAATAATCAACAAAGACTAGAAAAATTATGTCTGCTTATTAGAAAACTAAATGCATTTTAAGACATTTAAAAGTTTTACATAGTGCATTGCCCCCCAGATCACTCACTCCCACAGGAAACAAATCACTTATTTGGAAGTGAAGTCAGCAGCTTTATAGGGAAATAAATATAATTTTACAACTTAATTATAGTATAAACATTACTTAAAACAAAGTAATTTCAACCACAAGAATTACTTTTGTATCAGTCTTATAAGACATTTGGATGTTTTTTCTGCTCCCTGTTGGGACCAGTCTAAATCCTCTGAACATAACCTTCACCCTAGAATCAAAGATCTTAAATTGTTAGCCTTCATGTTTTTATAACACATTTAAATCTTCATAAAAAATCCTTAAGAAAGTAATTCCATTTTTCATTTACTTCTACATGTAGTTGCACTCCCTGATTAATTTACTACTATGGAGATTTTACCTATTAGTGTTAGTTCACTGTCTTTAAAAGCGAAGAATTTCACACTTTGCCAATGTTGTTTAATGCATTATATAACAAATACTGTAGTCGTAGTTTGTTATGGCAATGGCATCAGTTCACTCTATACCATTATGCCACCTTTTTAAAGTATCAGGCACTCTAAAAATTAAGAAATCATGTTAGTATAGCATGAGTAATAATGGGGCTTAACATGCAGTAGCCTTATTTCACAGAAAGTGTTACTATAAACTTCAGTGCACACTGTAAAGTATTTTTTTATATTTTTAAAAGTTTAGTTTCAATTCCATTGTTTGTGATACCTCTTTAGAACCCTGACCATACTAAGTTTTTTTTTCACATTAATTTTTGTCTCTTCCATTTTTATATATATAATCTTAACAAAATGTCACAGTTCTAAAAAGAAAAAAACTTGAAAAACATTTTTTCCTGTATTGTTTTTGCTGTGCAGGGGTAGATACAAATATTCAAGCTTCCTAGAGGAGCATATAAAAAAATATTGAAAATTATTTGATAGGATTTCCCTTTTTAATCAGCATAAGGTCCTGCATTAGTACACTATGTCATGAAGGGAAATGCTATTTTTGACTTCTAAAACAGAAGAAAATATTATGCAGTAGTAATGTGTCCTTGACTTCTCAGCAATGTGCTAGCTGTCACATTTTAGATATTAATCATTACATGTTCTTAGTGGATTAACATTATTTGAGAATCGCACCCACCACCTATGGGCACATGTTAATTATTTTTATTTTAAGAAGTGAATTTTGTATTTCAAATGAAATAATTTGCAGCAAACATCTATATAACTGCCATGAAAGATATGTTGTCTTCAGAGAAGATTTCTCTGTAATTGTCACCCTTTCATCTCCTTTTCTGTGAGTGCAGATCACTTGTAAGATCACTTTTCACTACAAAGACACTATGGTCACCTACCAGGGGTGCTGGAACAATTTTTATAGTGTGGGTGCAAATGATGGAAACCATGTATTTGTTTTTTGTTACTACTACTTCAAGCTGCACCCCCAGCATCACTGTCACCTACCATAAATAATTGTGGCATTGCCAAATACACATCTGGACTAAGACAAGAGGTCCAGATCTTGAACATTGAGGTCCAGATCTTGTGGCTAATGTTGCAACTGAATTTTGAGACCATAAAGAACTGGGGTCCTAAGATCTGCCTTCCATAGTGCATTGAGCATACCAGGAATTTGTCTGCCTCTGAGGTGAGTAAGCTCAGGCTCAACTTTCACCAGGAGTTGAGCACCAGCCAACAAAGCTCAGCCCAGAGATTCAACAGCATTTTGGAGCCACCTGGGTTTTCATGTGAGAGGTTTCAGGAAGAAGCTCCTGAAATGTGGGTGGGTTCAGAACAAGCTCCTCTTGAATTTAAACCACCCTATTGCAGGTCAATTGTAAATAAGTGCTTCTTTTTAGAGACAAACAGAAAACCAGATAAGGTACATGACATATTCATTTAAGATTTTTATCATCTTATTTTGTGACGATAGCCTTTTAGAGCCCTACAAAAATATTACTTCCTATTTTCTTCAGTTTGAATTGCATGAAATCCCATTCATAGAACCAGTACATAAATTAAGGCCTAGTCTACACTAGGAGTTTGTCGAATTTAGCAGCGTTAATTCGACTTAACCGTGCACCCGTCCACACCAGGAAGCTAATTAGTTCGACCTAGAGAGCTCTTTAGTTCAAATTCTGTACTCCTCCCCGACGAGGGGAGTAGCGCTAAATTCGACATGGCTATGTCGAATTAGGCTATGTGTGGATGGAAATCGACCTTAGTAGCTCCGGGAGCTATCCCACAGTGCACCACTCTGTTGACGCTCTGGACAGCAGTCCGAGCTTGGATGTTCTGACCAGCCACACAGGAAATGCCCAGGGAAAATTTGACACGCTCCGGCGCCTTGTGGATGTTCTGCAGGACCGCAGGCAGGAGGACAGAGCCCCCCTGCACTGTATCTGCAACCGCCCTCCCCCGCCACAAAGTCCCAAACCCCCCTCACCCAAAGTAACAAGAAGGAGGGGCGACAGGGGCCGTGAAAACTGTCACTGCACCCCTGCAGAGTGCACAAATACAAGAAGGCTCTCATTCCCTAAATGTTGAGAAGTCCTTCTCTTCCTGGCTCACCGAAGCCCCAATCCCAGTTTCATCCCCTAACTGTGTAGTTGATTATTAAAAGTAGTTTGCTGTTAATTACTATTTCCGTCAACTTTTTCTACAGAAGACTGTCTGTGAAGGGGGCGGGAAGGGGGTTGTTAATTGCATAGGACAGTCACCTTTACCAGGGTACAGACACGGGGGCAGGATCAACAGCAGGTCACACACACAGTGCAGTCAGTAGGCACCCTGGTCGGTCTGGGAGGTGTTTTCCATGTTCTGTGTGGGTGGGGGGTACGTGACTTTGTGGCATGGGAGGGCGGTTACAGAACTTATCCAGCGGTCCTTGTCCCGGACCACAGAGCCACGCAGCAGGGGAATCTGTAACCGTCCTCCCCCGCCACAAGGTCACGTAGCCCCCGCACACAGAGTCCCGAAAAGGAGGGATGGCAGGCTCCGTTGAAACAACCAGTCCGGCACTGCAGACCGCTCTAGGAGCAGGAGCCTGTCATTCCTCGAGTGTAGAAGCAGTGTTAACATCACTGCACACCCTACCCACCACAGTCTGCGTCCCTGTTTCAACCCTTTAACGCGAATTCATTAATAAAGAAAACATTGTTAATTAACAATGTTCCATTAACTTTATTTTTAAACATGTGTTGGAAGGGGGGAAACGTGGTGAACGGGGTATGTAACCGCAGAAGAAAGTCAACAGTAACTGAAGCAGGGGCAGGTTCAGCTTCTCTGTAAAGGTTACCCTGCTCCCTGAGGAACCTAGCTTTCAAAGCCTCCCGGATGCACAGCGCTTCCCGCTGGACTCTTCTAATTGCACGACTGTCTGGCTGAGCGTAATCAGCAGCCAGGCGATTTGCCTCAACCTCCCATCCCGCCATAAAGGTCTCCCCCTTGCTCTCACAGAGATTGTGGAGCACACAGCAAGCTGCAATAACAATGGGGATATTGGTTTTGCTGAGATCCGAGCGAGTCAGTAAGCTCCTCCATCTCCCCTTGAGACGTCCGAAAGCACGTTGAATGATGACAGTTACCCAAGACCACCCTCGACACATTTTTCCCCCCAGCATGCATTGTGGGGAAATCCCAGAATTCAAATGGGCAGCGGGGACTGCGGGAACTGTGGGATAGCTTCCCACAGTGCACCTCTTCCAATGTCGACGCTTGCCCCGTTAGTGTGGACTCACTAAGTCGAATTAGTGTCCTTAGTGTGGACACACAAATTCGACTTTGTAAGGTCGATTCCACAAATTCGAATTAAGTTAAATCGAACTAATCTGGTAGTGTAGACATACCCTAATTCTCACAGTGCAAAGAAAATGAAAAGATTCTCTGCATTTGGGGTGCTGCCTAGTCAGATTAGAGAAGCATCTGTCCCAGAGTCTATAGGTTCTGAAGTCCATGTGGTTATATTTGGTCAGCAGACAGTGTGTCAGTCTGCACTACAACTGAAAAACAAAATGTAGTTCTCGTAATGCAATCCCACCATTGTGCTGAATAATAAATCCCTGTCAGAGCAAGCACAAAGTATGTAGGTTAAAAATTGACAGATTAAAGGATATGCATTTTAATGTCTAATTATATTTGGCACACTGCATATTGGTGTGAGCTGATATGGAAATCTAAGACTGTTTCTACTTGTACCTTTCTGAAAGGCACTGTGTATTCAGTCACTGTTTAAAACATTTTGGATGTGCAAACATGTTAGCTATAGTGCTTATAAATGACAAGTATTCTGATAAGTGTTTTGAAAATATGCAAATGATGGCTTGTCTGAGGGCAAGCTAGCAGTTTCCTTCAGAATGCTTCCCTCAAAGTATGTAGATTGTAAAATGTCATACATGTATAATGGCTCTTCAGAAATGTTATTGGCATATGGTGAATATGTGGTTTACAGAGCTATTGGAAATATGAATGATGGTTTATTGAGTTACTGCATTATTATTTTTAAAGGTTTGTAAAAAAACACTTTCCCAAGATCTTTCTGTTGAAAATTGTCACTTTTTCCTCTTTTAATATGATTGTAATCTACTCTTGTCTCACTGCCAACACTTGTAACATCATTTACCATGCCCTAATTAGCACTCACCTTCATTATGGTAGCTTTCTTGTCTCTGGCCTCTCCTCTTCTCACCACTGACCTTTAGGCACCATCTCATTAAAAATGTTTATAACAAATTTGTTCTTGCAACCCCCACCCTCTACTCTGAAACTCTTCACTGGTTTCTTGTCTCTTATTTCAACAATTGCACATTCTTTATCCTTACCTGGTCATCCCTATCTTTAACTCTGCTTTCATTGTCTCCTAATCCCGTGCCTTCTCTCTTTACTCCTTTGAATCCTAGCCCCTTTACCATCTTCTCCCAGTCCTGGCTTTGGAGGTGCATTCATTAGGATCTCTGTGCTTAGACCAGTCTCCTGTTTTCTTTCCATCAGGTACCCTGTCTTCTCCCTCAGATTCCTCCTTGAAATGTACTGCTTCTGGAATGGCTAGCTATCTATGCTAAACTATCTGTTCTACTTTGTATTTAGCTGTGACTCTCTAAGGCTATGTCTTCACTACAAAGATAAGTCTACCTATGTTATGTGGACTTACAGCCACCAAATTAATTACTGCAGTGGCTGATGTCCACACTACCCTCCTTGGGTCAGTGGTGTGCATCATCACCAGGAGCACGTCTAGCGACCTAAGAGGGGCAGTGTGAGGAACTGAGAGCCTGGTCTTTCAACTCTGCTGGTAGCGCCCTGCTGGGAGGCCAGCTGCCCCACAGCCAATGTAAGGAACCACTGCATCGCCCGACAACACTGACATAAGCTGTACACCTCTTGTTGAGGTGGTTTTATTATGTTAGCATAGCAGGCGAGTTACATCAGTGGGAGGAGCATTTCTGCGTGTACACCTCCACTGTTTTGTTGACAAAATTGTATAGTGTAGACAAGGCCCGAGTACCTTTCCCAGACCTGAGCAAGAGCTCTGTGTAGCTTGTTTCTCTCACCAACAGAAGTTGGTCCAATGAAAGATATTATTTCACCCACCTTGTGTCTCTCTGCTTCTATGGTTCTTTCCTGTCTGGGTCTCATCAATAATCTGACTGTCATAAGGCCGTCTCACTGACGTCAGTTAGAATTTTTTCTTTGACTTCCGTGAGAGCAAGATTCAATATTGACAGTAAAAGCTTTTAAAGCTGTAAAGCACTACGTAAATGTATAACACTATGCAAGTGACCTTCTTTAGATTGCAGAAGTGCCCAAAAGGCAATGTGCACTTTCTGAAGGAAGACTCAGCCCTTGCCCTGAAGAGCATGTAATCAAACTGAGTTGTGACATGGCTGACAGACTGTTATACAAATCTGAACATAGGGGGCCAGATTTTCAGGCCCAGCTTTTTCTGCACTGCCTCAGTTGCACAAAGCAGGTGGAAAGCTACCATAAAGGGGCAGATGAAGATTCTTCCAACAGTGGCAAATTATCATGTGGCATAGAACCTCAAGCACAAGCAGTCCCAGGATTACAACCACTTTTCTCCCTAGATCCCCCCAGCTGCTCCCAAGTGTAAAGTCAGTATGGCTGAGAATCTGACCTAGTATGTCAACTGAAAAGTCATGAGGAAGAAAAAGTTTTCTTCTAAAAATATTTGCTCAGTTTTTCAGGTTCCTGTATTGCTTTCATGCCTGTAGTTCGGTTCTTGGGTACCGTATATTCATCGCTATAGATAGATATTACTGTACTAGCATAAAAATAAGTGCTATGAAGAAAATTAATATCATTTCTCATATTAACATGCAGGGATCTAAATCTGAATACAATCTACATGAAGTAGATACAATACATTTTCCACTTATCAACAGACTGGTTATTTTAATACAGACTATCGAGCTTTCTGAGACAACTCAAAACATCTATTTCATGTGTATGTTGCCTTTGAGGTGTTTATATGACTTTTCTCTGTTCTGTATATATTTAGTACTTCTAAAAAAGTGAGTGCAAGCAATGTACTATTGAAGTAGTGTAATGTATAAGTAGTGCAGTGTGATAACTTGCAAGTTGAAGTGTAAATGTATGATTTTTAAATGAGTTGGTTGTGTGTCTTGTTAGAACTTGGGGACCCTGCCTGCCTTTATTATATTTTCGTTGTAGATTTATTTTTTGCTTCCTACTTTGTCTTCAGTTTATATTTCAAGAAGGATCAGGGTGACCTGATGTCCTGATTTTATAGAGAGAGTCCTGATAGTCGGGGCTTTTTTCTATAGGTGCCTATTACCCCCGTCCCGATTTTTCACATTTGCTGCCTGGTCACTCTAAGAATGATCTAATCAAAAGCAAAGATCACTGAATTTGAACTGTAGAAATTAAAAAGCTTTGAACTAGGACTTACTGATGTACTATTGCCCTTATTATTATTTATATTGTAGTGGTACCCAAAAGCCCCAAATCAGGATTGAGGTCTCATTGTTCTAGGCACAGTATAAACACAAGGGAATTCCTGCTCTTTGCACCAAAGTGTTTACAGTCAAAGAACAATGAAATTCAAGCCAATGAAATGCAAAGAGTGAGAGAGAGGTTTACAATCCAAATATATACATATTTTATAGAGGTATTTTTAGACACAAAGATATAAATATGTGATTATCCAACTGCTGCCTCAAACTTAGTCATCATTAATTATAGTCATCACAGCAGATATGTCTTTTGTGTAAAGATTTGAAAAAGGAGAGGATAGTGACTATCTGTTTTCTTTAATAGGAACTGGTTCATTTAATCTTCCCCCTGCCATTTTGAAGTAGCTATATCCAGGAATGCTAAGAGTCCTTGGATACTATGCCATCTCAGTCTTAACAGTGTTTGGTTGGTTGTAGACTTCCATTGATAGCCCATTCTGTACCCAATAATCCTTTCAGTGAAAAGTCTTTCAATATTCTATTGATTTCATTTTTGTAATTTGTTAGGGCTTTAATATTTTGAACTCACAAGTTTATGGCAGTTCAATAGTAGTGTTTTTAATTTCAAATTGTTAGACATAGTAATCTTAATAGCTGTAACTTTTTCAAATGGAAATAAATTTTATTTTTTTTCTGGTTGGTCACTGCCCAGGCTTGCAATTTGATCTCTTAGATCAAACCAGAGAAATATAATGTGGAAATGAAATCATATGGGCTAATCACTTCAAAAGAACATTTTGCTTGTGATCTGGTCCCTTTGATTTGGTATTGGTTTTGATATCTTGGTATATTTGAATGAGTCTATATAATATGTGGCTCAGATTCTTTATCGTGAAAGCATGAGCTTTTACTTTTTTAGCACATATATTTTTAGCAGGATGGACTGATTTAAATCAGTGATGTAACTCGCTGGTTTTAATCCTGACTTAAATCAGCAAGCGGAAAACCTTGATATAATGATGCATTTCTTATTTATTAGATGATAATGTTTTACTTGTGATTTGTGTCAAGTTTTATTGAACTGATTGTTTCTGGTTACCATGTCCTCCAAGATTTTAGAACTAGTAGATCTCATCCTCTCACGTAGGTTTTTATCCATAGACTGGAAGAGGAAAACAAGCTTTTTTGCTTTTTCAACTACAGTTGGTTTCTTAATTTTGAATGAACTAGCCATTAAACTGAACTAGCTGAATAAAAATATTCTCTCTGTACCTGCAGAAGAGGCTACTGCTGTCAATAGTGGTTTACTCCTTCAACAAACTCTGGTTCCACGTGCTTAGCCGGTGACTCCCATCAGTTCAATGATATGACTTTATTTAAAACTTGGCCACAAACATATACTCCTTAATGTTACTTTTTAAATTTAATTTGTTATTTTATAGATTATAATAATTTTAGGCCTTAACATAGGTTGTCATTTCACATTTAATTTTAAATGTTTATTTTAAAAATAAACCCATATTTAATTTAAATACAAAAATTGAAGATAAATAAAAAATCAGATTTTTAATTTTTTTATCCACCCTGATATTTACTTTTTTAAATGTTAGTATCTTATAAAATGCATTTAGTAACTCACATATGTGTAATCTGTGTATTTCTTGTCTGAAACCTTTGTCATCTGTGAAGTTTTAATTTTTTAGCCTAGAGACTTCAGGCTTTAATTTCTCATTCTGTGCATGCATACACTAAATGTGCCAAAACGTGCAGCACAGATTGAAGATAAATTAAGTTTTCAGTTTTAAATCTAGACTTTAAGACTTCCATATCTTGATAATTTCAAATTGGATTTGGTTAAATTTGATGTACAGTAGTGACAAGTGAACTGCATAGTTTTCAACAGATTCAGAAATCTGAGGTGAAGAAGATTTACTAAATCCGGGGATGGATTAAGCATGACGTCATGGATCCATCCTCAGTGCTACAAGGCAGCCTGTTGGCCCTAGTGAGGTTTAAACTGCACACAGACTTCTTTACTTATGCCTAAAACAGGCACAGTTAACGGAGCAATCAGTATACCCTGCCAAATCTGCTGACATCCGTGTGGGAGGAAGAAAAGAGAAACATTCCCCTCTTTATTATGTCTGAGGGGAGGAAGAAAACAGCTTATGGCCCTCTCATTGTATCCAAAGCGGAGGGAAAGGAAAAGAGGACTCAGAGCTTTCCCTCAGTGAGGGGTTGAGGATAGAGGGAAAGATGAGCAAGTGAGGAGAGAGGGTGTTTAGAGGGGTGAACTGATAAGGAAAGGAAGAAAAGGAGACGAAGCTGGAAAAGAGGAAGAAAAGCTAGAGAGAGGACAGATGTGAACCCATTGTGGAAGGGAACAGAGTGAAGAAGGAATAACGTTCTTGGAGAGAAAATAGATTGAAAAATGTATATTATTGAACATCACAGAATAACTGGACTGAGGGGTAAATGCATAGAAAAAGGTGATAGCACACCAAGACACTGCATGGTGTGCAAGAGAATTAAAAATAGAGAAGAAAGGGAAAATAAACTAACAATAGATGCAAGGGAGGAAACGCAGTAAGTTTATTTTTAAAATAGTTTGGACTAAAATATTCTACTCTCTATATGCACATGTTGTGCACATATTTAAGTCTTCCCTTGTATGCTATTTGTACTCTGTCTGTTAGCCATACTGTCATGTTAACTCTTGCTTTTAGCTCATTTTTCCATTGCACTTACTACACATGTATTATTTCAAAATAACTTTTCAAAAAGATACATAACTGGTTTTTCTTTACAAAATAATATATATAATTAGAACAGGTGTCACAGATCCTAGCACGTGTCCCTTCCTAGCTACCCTTGAGGATTGCTTTGAGGGGAATCCAAGCTTCTGTGTTCTGGATTCCCTGAGGTGTTTTAGGCTCCTGGAGCTTGAATGGAGTCCAGCCACTGCCCCAATCTCAGGGTCTTTAGGCACATTCCCAGGGAGCAGACATTCTATCTGGCATCCCCCTTGTGAGTGTTGGAACCTGCTATCCAGCCACCTAACTGGGCACCACACTGACCCTTCAAACTCCTCAGTACTTGAATATACCCCTCTCCCAGAATTCCACTCCCAAAGGTGTGAAGCTTCTGGTTTACAGTTTAACTACCTCATGGGCATGCAGTAGTTGTGAAGCAGTCAACACAAACATGTTTTTTTCAGTCTATCACTTTATACTCGTTACTTAACAGATGAAGCACAGGAAAGTACAGATCATAATCCTAAATCCAATATGTCCCTCACTAGGTCACTCTTCCTTTGGAAGGGGATCCATCTGTGTTCTGTCAAGCAGATAGGCAAGGTTCTCCACCCCACTGGCCTACCCTGCCCCTGCAGGAGCCTCCATCCCTCATCTTAATCTGGTTCAAAATGGCTCTCAATTCCCCTGTGTGAGTCTCTTTATAGACTCCTCCTGGGGTCACCTGCTTCTTTTGGTCTGATTTTTGGTAAGTTTCCATTTCTCGCAAATCTCCCTCCCTTCTGACAAGAGGAAGAAGTGTCTTCTCCCAGATAGAATAAACCTATTGGTCCACTGTGTTTTACTTTGAATAGATTATAGTTGAGTGCTGTCATATCTGGCCTGGCAGAGACATGGCACAACCCAGCTAACTCATGGGGGATTCACATGAGAGCTTTCCTTGAGACTGTAATTTCTTGAGACAATTTAATAAAATCATCCAAAATTCAGAAGTGATAAAGATAGAATCCCTAATTTATCACAATCCTCTATGCAGAAAGAAAATTAACAAAAATCATAGTACTGTGGGTCCTGTTCAGGCACCTGGGAACCAGGTTGCTGATACAATCCAAAATACAAAAGAAAACCCATGCATTCTTCACTAGCTTTCCAAATAAAATTCATGAAGTTAAGCAGTTTTATTGCATAAATTTCAAACTAACTAGAAGAGGAAAGAACATTAATGGAGAAATTGCTGCCCTAAAGCGTTTCTCAATGCAAGCAGCAGACCATAGCTTCTGAAATAATGCTCACAGTGTCCAATAGCTCCCTAACAGCTGATCCACTGCCATGTCAACAGTAGGGGAAACACTTGCATCATTAGAGGGTTCTTCTGACCTCATTCAAGTCTAATTTCACCATTAACTATTGTAGTTATACCATTAAAATTCTCAAATTAACATTCAAGGTCTGACTTAAAACTACAAAAGCAACTAAATTCAGAATTAAGAATGAAACTCCATCCTTCATTCATTCAGTTGTGCCGTGGTATTGTAGTGCATATGGTATGTGTGGGAACATCCACTGTTTGAAGCCACTGCTGTATCTAAGCACAATAGAACAAGCTAAGGAATTTCAGACAGAACCTTAACCTTAACATTAACATATAGTAGAACCCCAGAGTTACAAACACTTGGGGAATGGAGGTCGTTCGTAACTCTGAACAAAGTGTTAGTTTATTCAAAAGTTTACAACTGAACATTGACTTAATACAGCTTTGAAACTTTACTATGCAGAAGAAAAATGCTGCTTTTAACCATCTTAATTTAAATAAAACAAGCACAGAAACAGTTTCCTTACCTTGTCAAATCTATTTTTAAACTTCCCTTTTTTTTAGTAGTTTATGTTTAACATAATACTCATGCTGCTCCTGAATGTCTGGGTAGAAGTTCTGGCCAAGAGTGTTGTTTCCATCCATGCCTGCCTAGAAAAGTCTGACAGTTTATTTTAGGTGTGGATTTTGCTGCAGTTGTTAATGACTTTGTCCCACTGAGATGACACTGCTATAACGCATTTTACTTGGGACTACCTCTTGAGATTATCTGGAAACTGCTGCTGGAGCAGAAAGATTCTGCCTTCTTATTCAGCAGAGTTTCACCCAAAGAGATTAGACAAATGCCTGTCAGGAATGGTCTAGATAATACTTAGTCCTTCCATGAGTGCAGGGGACTGGACTAGATGACCTCTCAAGGTCCCTTCTAGTCCTATGAGTCTATGGTTCATTTTCTGACCAGCAAAAACACTATAAAGTGAGACATTCAAAGTTGATGTCTGCATTTTTTACATTTATATTGTTTTGTACTTTAATAGGAAGAGTAAAAGAGACAATGGCATGTATCATAACGTTTTGGCATTTAATTAATTTTTTAATGAGCAGTTAAATAAGGTTATGTTTGTTACTGTTAAGAAAATGAAACTTTCCTGTAGAAAGACCTTTGATACCTTATATAGAAAGCAACATGGTCCTGATCTCTGTGCGAGTAGGTGAGACTTTATTGTTAGAATAAACTACATTAAACATTGAAA
Organism: Mauremys mutica; assembly: GCF_020497125.1. NCBI lineage: Eukaryota > Metazoa > Chordata > Testudines > Geoemydidae > Mauremys > Mauremys mutica. The sequence continues at coordinate 323,797,278 of NC_059072.1, forward strand.
GGAGCTGTGAGCTTTGACCTTTTATATTTCCAACCAAATGTGATTACAGCAGAATTGCATTAGATAAAATAGTAAGCATATTATATGGCATGAAAAAAATGTAGGTTCCAGCACTTTTACAGATAGCTAACAAAGAACAAAAATACTGTGGAATCAGTGAAAACTTTTTTTTTTAATTATTCTATTTTGTAATGAAAGAAAATTGATAAACTGGCATATGGCTGGATACTAGTGGTCTAAATCCAGAGAAACCATTGTCTTCAACTGAGAGCAGAATTTGTCTGTAATTCTGTTACAACATCCTACTGTCAATCCACCACTACCACTCCCCACTGTTAAATCTGTATGCTTAAATTGGCATTTGGGTATTTATAAGTCCACTGAACTGAGAAAAGCCATCTTTTACATTTAGCTAAAACTGCAGTGGTGATGGCTGTTCTTCTGAATGATTATTTTTCCAAACTGTAAGAGAACAGGCTCAGGCCTGGAAAGTCATATTACTCTATTTTTTGTGGTGTTCTGGCTCAGTCACAAATTTTCTAGCCTCTGGTCCAAAAGGTGGTGAAATCAAGCTCTATAGCAAGATCTGAACTCCTAATGAATGCTAGATTGTGTAGTACTAGGGTGATGCTATACTGTTTATTTAAAATTACAGCTGTGTTGTAGCCCTTTCCTGAGTACCAAGTAAATAACAGTCATAAACAGTATAGTGCAAATGATAGGATGCCAGATGCTGCGTCTAAAATAGCAGACAAGAGTGTCCAGTCCCAAAAAGGCTTAAGGTGAGACAATGTCTTAAAACTAGAGGCTGTTTTTACTTAAACTTGTAGCTTATTCCAGCTTTATCTGTTGCAGCCTCAAAAGCATTCCAGTCCAACCAACAAGGAAGGTAAGAAGTTAGACCAAGGATTGGCAACCTTTGACACGCGGCCTGCCAAGGTAAGCCCCGTGGCGGGCCGGGCCGGTTTATTCGGTTGTTGCGATCAGCTGAACTTGCAGACTCTGCCGGTAAACAAACCGGCCCGGCTCACCAGGGGGCTGCGTGCCAAAGGTTGTTGATCCCTGGGTTAAACCTTCTAGGTCACAAGGTCTTTTCTTCAGTCAGCCTTCAGTTCCTCATCTCTAACTACCTGTCATTGCTAGCTAAATATGACTTTTTGAATTATCCACCAGTTAGCAGACTTTGCAGACAAGCTGCCCCAACAGGACCATGCTCGCTTCCAGGCTATTCTGGAGGAAGGTAAATTGGTTGTCAGGACGACGCTCCAGGCTGCAGTAGATCCAGCAAACACATCTTCCTGTACTGTGGTGACTGGGATCATCATGAGGAGGAAATCCTGATTACATTCCTCTGTTTTCCATAGGGAGTATTAGAACACAATTGAGGACCTCCCCTTCGATGAATCTTACCTCTTCAGTCAGAAAACTGATGATTCCCTGCACTCGCTCAAAGAATCTAGAGTCACCCTGCGATCTCTGGGTATTTATACACCAGTGCCCAAGCAAAAGTTTTATCATCCACATCCTGCACAGCAATACAGAGTGCCTCTGTTTTTCCACCAGTGACCTTATGAGCCTCCCCAAAAGCATCAAAAGACTCAGCAGCCTGGTTTTCCATATCCGTTAGCGCAGTCCTCCATGAAGCACACTCAGTGTTCACATAAGTGATATTTCTGAGTGCATCTAAAGAGCTGTCAGCCCCTTTGCACTCCATCACTCTTACCAGCCACCCACCCCCTTCAGGGGCCATCTAAGGCTCTTTCTGCTAGCATGAAATGTGATAACAATGAACGAGTGGGTTCTGGATGTCATCCGACATGGCTATCCGATCAAGTTCACAACGCTACCTCATCTACATCCACCCTTCCCAATCCCACCTCAGGGACCACTCTCACAACTGTATATTTGCCCTAGAGGTGGACTACCTCCTGCAGAGAGGGGCAATAGAGTCTGTTCCCATGACCTTTCAGGGCACAGGGTTCAACTCCATCTATTTCCTGGTACCCAAGAAAAAAGGAGGATGGAGACCAATCCTAGATCACAGTCATCTCAACCGCTTCGTATGCAAGCCAAAGTTTCATATGGTCACACTTGCAGCCATCATATCCTCACTAGAAAGAGGCATGTGTTTACGGCTCTCAGTATGCAAGATGCTTACTTTCAAATAGCTATCCACCCAACCCACAGACTATTCTTGAGTTTTACGGTGAGCACTCAAAACTTCTAATACAAAGTCCTGTCATTCGGACTCACTGCTTCCTACATCTTCACCAAGTTTTTCTCCATGGTGGCAGCCCACCTCCAGCATCAAGGAGTCCTCATCTTCCCTTATCTAAACAATTGTCTATTGGCAGCGCAGTCCAGACGAGAAGCTTGAGTATCAACATCCCAGCTGCTTCTATTCCTCTCCTCCCTGGGGGTCAGTGTGAACATCAAAAAATTGACTTTGGACCCAACTCAGTCCCTGGAATTCATCGTAGCACACATTGATGCAGTCTCTGCGCATGCCTACATACCAGAGGACAGGTTCCAGATCCTGCTGGAACTAATTGCTTCAGTGACTTCCAACCTCTCTGTTCTGGCCAGAACTTGCCTTTCCCTCCTTGGCCCCATGGTGGCATGCTCATCTTCATTTCTGCTGTCTACAACTGTGTTTACAGAACGTCCATTCTCCCACACTCCATTCCCTGGACATCATTCTGACTCTTCCCAACGAGGTCCTCTTCTCCCTTTGGTGGTGGACAAACCTGAATCAGGTTTGCTCTGGAATTTCTTTCCTTACATTCTCCCCTAATATAATGATCATTACAGATGCATCTCTTGGTGGATGGGGCACTCATATGACACACAGGGCTTGGACTGCTTGGGAATCCAGGATGTTCAGCCCTTTTTGAAATGGGGGGCAGGGAGGAGGGGATTTGCCATAGGGCATTATTGATTTTCGATACCCCTTTATGTAGGAGTAAAAGCCACCCTAACAGGTGCCGTGGCGCAAAGGACATTGAACAGGGAGTCCAATGGCTGCTCTAGCTCTTCTACCTGGAGCCCCAGGTTGCAGGTGACCCTCTTCAAGAGTTCCGGATGAGCTTAGCATCATCTTGTGGAACTGGTTGAAGGGGACCCGTAATAGCTTTGTCCTGCGACGATGAGGATGAAGCCGGTGCTGTGGGATCTGCCATGTGCCATGGTGGCCCAGCTGGCTGTTCCCCATGGTCCTCATGGGCCGGGGGGGGTCTTCCCTTTGGACCGTTGGATCCTCAGCACAGTGGAACAGGGTTATACCCTCCAGTTCCTTTCTACACCCCCTTCCCACCCACCTTCCCCGTCCCTCTTCAGGGACCCCTCTCAAGAGAGTCTTCTCATGCAGGAGGTAGAAGGGTTGCTGCATTTGAGTGCAGTGGAAGAGGTTCCTCACGAGTACAAAAACAAGGGGTTCTATTCCTGGTCCTTTTTAATCGCAAAGGCCAAGGGCAGTCTATGGCCCATCCTGGACCTGCGAGACCTCAACAAGTACCTAAAAAAATGGAAGTTCCACATGGTCTTCCTGACATCCATCTTCCCTCCCTGGATCCGGGAGACTGGTATGCCACCCTTGACTTCAAGGACACTGTTTACACATAGCCATCTTTCAAGGTCACAGATGCTTCCTACAATTCATGGTGGTACCAGACCACTACCAGTTTGTGGTCCTCCTGTTCAGCCTTGCAACAGCACCGAGGATGTTTACCAAGTGCATGTCGGTAGTAGCCGCTTACATCAGGCATCGGGATATCGCGTTTTCAAGATTTACTTCATATATCCATAAGGCCTAGAATCTTTCTTTTAATGAAATTTGAGATTCTTATGTGATGACATGACTCCAGGAGTGGAAGCTTTAAGAAAAACACAAAATGTTGCAAGGTTGACAATAAAATTGCAAAAGTTGGCAAGACCAATATATTTCATTTATGCAAATATTGACTCCTTAGTGTTTTGATAAATGTCTTCAGCTTTTTTCTTACCAAAAGGAAAAAAAAACATTTGTTTCCAAAATAGTTTTGTAAACAAAAGAAGTTATTCATGACAAAAAACTGAACCAGTGAAATTACAGTAATAATATGTATTGACAGTTTTGATGGTAATAAATTCTATTCCCTCTGTGTGTGTGGGGGTGGGTGTGTGGAGATACACAAATTTACAGCTGTTTTATTTAAATTTAAAATTTTCAACTGTTGAAGTTCAGCAGTTTTAATATCACTAATAAGCCATGCTTTGGCCATTGTTAAAACAAGTATTCTAGTATTTTAAGAGCTTGAAAATCCAATTGGCATGGACAGTTGTATAATAGGATTAACTCTTAATCTTCTTCCACAAGCACAACATAATAAGTTTATGCAAAAAAAAATCTTTCCATAATTTCAATTAAAACAGTACTATAGAGCAATCTATTTTGAAGTTTGCTTTAGGGCACAAACTGTTGACGTTATTATGAGATGATTCTAATAAGAGTGCTGAATTTTAACAGCTCACAAGTATGAATTATTCACTTGATATCTGAAGCGGCATTTGTTGAAACTTGTAAAAAGACAATTCTGTAGTAACCAATCCCAGAACTTTTTTGAGACTTACTACATTAGAGTTGTTTTAAAATAGTATTTTTCAGAATCTGTGAATCTGATTAATAGAAGAACAAAAATGTTGTTTGCATCTTCCACACCCAGCTTTCTTCTAATGTACAAGATAAAGGTTAAAGGAACACTTTCTACTTGAAATCTGATCAATTTAAAAATGAGTTTAAAATGGCTTCAGGTGCCACACCTGTCCCTCTGCTGCCAGGTTTTATTTTTCTAGTAACATTTTCCTAATTTTAAAATTTGTTTCATTTCCTTTATTGTTGTTCGAAAGACCCAAGTAAGCAAGGGAAACCGAATGACAGTACAGGGGTAAAAGTGAAATTGACTAATATAATATAAACAAAAGCACATATCATCCAACATAGCATTTACACATGTACTTCACTTTAATGGGACTGCTTGATTTAAGTCATGCAGTTTGGAGCGTAGCTGCAGTGCCTATCAAGATGGGTCTAGTCACCACTATAGAAGGTCAGAAAATGGAATTTCCATCCTATGGGAAATTCCAGTACTTCAAAAAATGTTCTTCATGAACTGATACAAAAAGTCAAAATATTTCATGGGACAAAATCTGAAATGTTTCGATTCAGAAACATTGAAACAAGCTTATTTAAACATAGTATAGAATTAAAAATTTCAACAAAAAGTCAGTATAAGTGAAAACAAGAAAGTAGAAACAAAATACTCCATTTTGATTTTGAATCTTTTACTTTTACCTCAAATTTCATTTAAATTGACATTTCCTTGAAACATTTAGATTTTGAGATACCAGCTTTTTCCAATAGAAAACTTCCATGGAACATTTTTCAACTAGCTCTAGTGTTTTGCTTATATTTTGCTTATATATCCTTTTCATTTATCCTTCATTTATTTATTTGCATTTTCAGATTGTAAAACCTTTTTGGCAGGAACTATATCTTCCTGTAAGTCTCTACAGCATCTCATATAGTTTGGACTCGGCTATAATAACTATAATTATTTATAATAGCTTAGGCCTGGTCTACACTAGGAGTTTATGTCGAATTTAGCGGCGTTAATTCGACTTAACCGTGCACCCGTCCACACCAAGAAGCTAATTAGTTCGACCTAGAGGACTCTTTAGTTCGAATTCTGTACTCCTCCCCGACGAGGGGAGTAGCACTAAATTCGACATGGCTATGTCGAATTAGGCTATGTGTGGATGGAAATCGACCTTAGTAGCTCCGGGAGCTATCCCACAGTGCACCACTCTGTTGACGCTCTGGACAGCAGTCCGAGCTTGGATGTTCTGACCAGCCACACAGGAAATGCCCAGGGAAAATTTGACACGCTCCGGCGCCTTGTGGATGTTCTGCAGGACCGCAGGCAGGAGGACAGAGCCCCCCTGCACTGTATCTGCAACCGCCCTCCCCCGCCACAAAGTCCCAAACCCCCCTCACCCAAAGTAACAAGAAGGAGGGGCGACAGGGGCCGTGAAAACTGTCACTGCACCCCTACAGAGTGCACAAATACAAGAAGGCTCTCATTCCCTAAATGTTGAGAAGTCCTTCCCTTCCTGGCTCACCGAAGCCCCAATCCCAGTTTCATCCCCTAACTGTGTAGTTGATTATTAAAAGTAGTTTGCTGTTAATTACTATTTCCGTCAAGTTTTTCTACAGAAGACTGTCTGTGAAGGGGGGGGAAGGGGGTTGTTAATTGCATAGGACAGTCACCTTTACCAGAGTACAGACACGAGGGCAGGATCAACAGCAGGTCACACACACAGTGCAGTCAGTAGGCACCCTGGTCGGTCTGGGAGGTGTTTTCCATGTTCTGTGTGGGTGGGGGGTACGTGACTTTGTGGCATGGGAGGGCGGTTACAGAACTTATGCAGCGGTCCTTGTCCCGGACCACAGAGCCACGCAGCAGGGGAATCTGTAACCGTCCTCCCCCGCCACAAGGTCACGTAGCCCCCGCACACAGAGTCCCGAAAAGGAGGGATGGCAGGCTCCGTTGAAACAACAAGTCCGGCACTGCAGACCGCTCTAGGAGCAGGAGCCTGTCATTCCTGAGTGTAGAAGCAGTGTTAACATCACTGCACACCCTACCCACCACAGTCTGCATCCCTGTTTCAACCCTTTAACGCGAATTCATTAATAAAGAAAACGTTGTTAATTAACAATGTTCCATTAACTTTATTTTTAAACGTGTGTTGGAAGGGGGGAAACGTGGTGAACGGGGTATGTAACCGCAGAAGAAAGTCAACAGTAACTGAAGCAGGGGCAGGTTCAGCTTCTCTGTAAAGAAACTGAACAGTCACAGGTTACCCTGCTCCCTGAGGAACCTAGCTTTCAAAGCCTCCCGGATGCACAGCGCTTCCCGCTGGGCTCTTCTAATTGCACGGCTGTCTGGCTGAGCGTAATCAGCAGCCAGGCGATTTGCCTCAACCTCCCATCCCGCCATAAAGGTCTCCCCCTTGCTCTCACAGAGATTGTGGAGCACACAGCAAGCTGCAATAACAATGGGGATATTGGTTTTGCTGAGATCCGAGCGAGTCAGTAAGCTCCTCCATCTCCCTTTGAGACGTCCGAAAGCACGTTGAATGATGACAGTTACCCAAGACCACCCTCGACACATTTTCCCCCCAGCATGCATTGTGGGGAAATCCCAGAATTCAAATGGGCAGCGGGGACTGCGAGAACTGTGGGATAGCTTCCCACAGTGCACCGCTTCCAATGTCGACGCTTGCCCCGTTAGTGTGTACTCACTAAGTCGAATTAGTGTCCTTAGTGTGGACACACAAATTCGACTTTGTAAGGTCGATTCCACAAATTCGAATTAAGTTAAATCGAACTACTCTTGTAGTGTAGACATACCCTTACAAATGGGGTCTTGGTACTCTGAGTTTGTCTAATTTAGATTTCCTTGTTTTTCCATCATTGTTCATAGTTGTTAGGGTTACTAAAGTGTAATGGCTTTGTATACAATTTCTAAGGAGTGTTCATGGGTGTTGGAGAATTGTTCCACAGCATGAGTCAAATACATATGTCATGTTCATTCTAAGAAACTCGAATTTTCCAAGTGCTCAGTTATTCTCTCTGAAATGGTAAAATATTATGCCTATTTCTTGTTTTCACTCCGTCCAGATTCTCTCTGCACCTGACATCACTTTCTGTTGCTGTTTCTGCAGTATTGCCGAAGCTTATGATTTTATCATAAGTTTCTCTAAATTTGGTGTTTTTCTTAAAGTCCCAGTTCATGGAGTTCAGGTGATTATGTTAGAATCTCAGCTCTGGTTACAAAAAATAGTAAGTTTCAACCTCATGATTATGGAGAGGAGCTTGGAAACATGAACCCTAAAGGCTCAAAACCCAGAAGGCAAATAAAAAGAACACAACTTATTTTTAAAATCTCATGATTTGGAGGGAATGATTTTTGGTGTGGACAATACTGCCTCTGCTTCTGTTGTCTAAAACCCAAGCCCACACCTAAACTGGAAAAATCACTGTTCCTATATAATGTGTCATGGTAGTTATTCCATAGCTAGACAACAAATTTTAACAATGGTTCAAAAAAATTCATAATCCTGTCCCTTTTTAAGGTTAAACTAGAATAACTATCTAAATTACAACCAGTCCCTCTTACAGTGGTGACTTGACCTCAATATACTGAGGATAGTAGGCTGCCTTCTGATTAGGATAATGGTCTAAAGCCTAATAATATTTTTGTTACATTGTTTTTTCCCCGTTTTTAGAAGGAAGATGTCGCTAATGAGGAGATGGCAGAAAAACTGTCTATTCGAAAGCAGCGCTTTATGAAGTTTGCATCCTTGGAATATGAAGGAGAATATTACATGACACCTAGAGACTTCCTGTTCTCAGTAATGTTTGATCAAGTCGGCCGTAAGTTGATTTCTCCTCAGTAAATTGTACTACTGATTTGTGTGATGGGTACTCTTTAAGAAGTTCCTATTCTTAGCTGAAGAAAATCAGCAAAGGCCAGATAACAACATTAATAGAATACATGCTTGTAGACTCTTAATAGGGACCAGTTGGCATACCTGTTGAGACTGAAGGTCAGAAATCTGGAGTCTTTGTGCAAATGACTTAAACCCCTAATGTGCATATTTGATCAATATTAATTTCCTTGTTTATCTAAACAACAGAGAAATTAGCCAGTTTATAATTACACCAGTGTTCAGAACATCCCCTCCCAGCTATCTCCATAATTGATACTGTGACTTTTTTTCCTTGCACAAAAAGGAAGTTGTGGGAGTGAAAGATGGTCATTTGTTGTCCCTATTGCACCTAGACTTCTCTTCTGTGGGAACTGTTATTTGTGAAAAACAGAGTGGAATGGGTCAAATTTTTACATGTTTAAAAAACAAAACACTTTTAAAATCCTATAATCCAATGAGAAGTCAACATGCTATGTATCAAGTGCTTGGGCTGAATTAAAGATCTTGTGAGCTTTTATCCTCCTTTACCTAAGGTTCCAGACTGTCATGGCCAAATCCCAGCCTGATTAACAATGTCCACCTTAAAGCTCCCCCTTGTAGTTTCAGAGGTAGTTGCCTTTTCACTGTCTTCCCCTCACTAACTGTGGCCCTGTTGTACTCTGTCTCCTGTTCCATAGTGAACTGCCCCCTTTCTCTCTAATGCACCCAGTGCACTGCACTTGGCTGTATTTGCTGAGTTGCATGATTCACTCCAGTCTATAATCCCGGCTTCCTCCTAGTCCATGGCTTTTTCCTACTGCGTGGCTGCTCTCTCCATAGCCTTTTGCCTTTCTGTAAATCCATGGCATGAGGCTCCTTTAGGGGGCTGAGTAAGCTATTGCCTGATCATAAAAATGAGAGATAGAGGCCGCTGCCGGACAGCCCAGGAGAAGGGTACCCAAAGTCAGGGAGTCTCCTGGGAGAACCAAAATACTTAACAGGTAAGAACGACTAGAGTTGTTAATATTGCAGTCTACTTTGTATTTCCTTTAATAACTGCACATGTGTATATGCTTATAAATGCATACATTTTAAAACATCCTTAAGGCAGCCTAAATCCCCTAACTAGCCCCCCAGTTCCTTTGTTGCCTTCCACAAATTGGGTTAAGCTGCTTTGGTTTTAGTTTCTTTAAACTTGCATAGACAGTACAAAAACACAACATGGGAGGGACAGCAAGGGGACAAGTTGGGGCAGGGTATGCATCTCATAATAGTTTTGGTAAGTATGCACTTTACAAGTTATGCATCCTTGGGTTGCAATTAACTTTATTAACCTTCTTACTTAACCAAAGATATATACCCCACCTGCCCAACACACAACTTTCAAATGCTCTTAACTTTATAAAATCAATGTACATTCATACAGCAACATGAAGGAGAGCAGGTCTCCTCCCTACTCAGCAGATCAATCCCTAGTAGTTAAGAGATTGCCCTTGTTTTTACAGAACCCTCAGGCAGCAGTTACCACTTCCAAAAGAGAGGGAAATACTGAGGGCTTGTCTTCATGACCGGGGAGATCAACACCCTTGCAGCAGGTGTCAATTTAGCGGGTCTAGTGAAGACCCACTAAATTGATGGCAGAGCGCTCTCCGGTCAACTTCAGTATTCCAGGTCCCCGAGAAGAGCAAGGTAAGTCCATGAGGGAGCGTATCCCATTGATGCAGCACGTGAAGTCACAGTGGTAAGTTGACCTAAGCTATGTTATTCACGTAGCTGGAGTATCGTAACTTAGGTCAGCTTACCCTGGTAGTGAAGACAAGCCCTCAGATAAAGAAAAGATCCTTATCCCCTGTCAGAGGAATGGAAATGAATAGCTGCCCCATAAGTTGCTTCAGGGAAAGCAAGCCTGCCATTTGCCTCCAAAAGTTAAGCAAATGTAAAGTATTCTGTTTTCTATCTAGCAGAACCTAGATATACCTAATATACCAAACCTAATATATGTTATGTTATGCAAATATGGTGCAAATTTGCATCTTCCTTACTAGCCTTACCATTTAAAAACAATCAGAGCTGTACAGCAGTTAAAAATTCTTTCTGGATGTTGCTTGATTGGACAGCTAGTTTATTTTTTAAAGTGTGGGGTTGGAATGTTCAACCTATCAACTCATTTTATTGTCTGAACATTAGTTGGGTGCTTAAGAATCTTTTCAGTAGAGAAAGAAGGCAAAGTCATTCTCAGTCCATATCAGTTAACCAGACATTAACTAGAGAATGAAGTGGCAGTTTGAGCACGACGCTTAGTGATTTGCTGAGCAAACCAGAGATGCTGTTCATTATTTCAAACAGATATTCATGAATCTGTGAGTCATTGCAGCTGGTATGGCTAGTATAAGTCCAGATGACAATACTACATAAAGCTAAAGAGTGCATAATACTGTTATGCTGAAATTGATTAATGGCTGCTATCAAGCATGTCTTTAGTCATTAGGTAATTACAGACATAATTAAAGCTGATGGGCATGCTAGCTACTATTCATTCAGCCTAAATGGAAGAAGCAATTAAGCTCCTTTATGGAGTAAAATAGCTGGAGACAATGGAAGTCACCACCCAAGGCTGTATGCAAGGTTGATCAAGATTTAAGCCATGTGGGCCAAAGGGTTTCCCTGGGACCTGATTGCAAATGCCAAGGGCTAGGTCATTGAGTGTTTGGAGCTGTGTATGTGTCAAAGGGAGCAAGCAAAATGGAAACAAGCAGAAAGCCAGAGATACGGTCATGAGCATAGCCCTGATGGGAAGCATAGATGCAGAGCTCTTTTGGGTCATAGGACTCGCTGGCAAGGCAGATATGGAAGTTATTAGTAAGGAAAATGCCTGTTGCTGCTCCTCTTATGTTCAGGGAAACAGGACTTTGTATACATTTTTTATAAATAAATAGGATTTCACCAAAGAATCATCAATTTTTCCTCCTAATGAAAACAAGCCAGCAAAGCCTTGAATATTAACTAACTGCTCAGCCCAAGGGGCAACTGTATTAACCTGCTTTTGGAGGATTCATAGCACACAGAGCAAGGCTCACATGGCTTGTAAAATTGTTACTTCTGCTGTTGAAAAGCAAGCTTTTTTTTTCACGGCTGCACATTGTATCCCTCCATTTTGACTGTGTAATGTGCCCTGAATGGTCAGGGTATTATGCATACAATAATTTTATGCTCTCTTAGTGCTTCAGAAAGCTGAATTCATATATTGTGCATCAGTACCCTGCCTGCTTGCAATATCAGAGCAAACCACCAGAGTGTAGGACGATGAATACATAGAACCTTGTCACCTTGATTTTGTTGTAGTCAGCCAGCAGAGAAGGTCTAATCTTACCAACATTTTTAATAAAGCTAACTTTTTGTCATATCAGCTTTAAATGTGGCCCTTTTAATATACTATTCTATTTTCACAGCTGGTACAACAATATACTATTATGAGATGAAATTTCTCTTTTGTCACATAACTGACAAATGTATAATTAAACATAATCAATTTTACAATCATTACCCACCAGCATCATTTCACTTATTGATAATTTTCATTTGAAGAATTACTTGATGTGCTATTTTGCTTGGACGTTTTTATATTTTCTCTAATGAAACATAATTAAAATTTAGGAGAGGGAGTAAATGTGGTGTTGAGTAAACAAATAAATATTCTAACTGGCAATGCCACATCAAAAGTTCCTGGAACTACAGCTAAAGATGGCAAATATCAAACTATCGTGGATATGTCTAGATTGTCAAATGGTTAGGTAGCATTTTTTTTGAAGCAAAATCTTAAGTGTACCCTTTGACAAAGTTGCAAAATATGCAATAAATGATGATTTATTATAAAGCAGTTTCCATGATAAGAAAGTATAGATAGATTACACATAACTGTACAGCAAATACATAAACCATCATAAAATACAACCCAAATGATCTTGAACCCTGTTTTCATGGACCTTAGTTCACCAATTTTGTTCCTTTGCTTCCTGGTAGATAAGCTTTTTATTACTGATTTTCTGTTTAATATAGCTTAAAAATGTGAGATCATGGCATTCTGTATAGATTAAATCACACCTGCAAAGTTATTTACTATCAGGGTGATAATGAAGAAAAATATTTACAGTCCTGCCATTTAAAGAGCAAGAGCTGATAACAAATGCACAGCTTCCTAACAGACCTATTTTGTGTTTCATATTGACACAGCAGATAACTCTTTAAAGGCAGAATGGCAAGGTCCAAAAAATGCTTTTGTTTGCTATCATGTGCAGCACTGCATGCTGGATTACTTCAATTTTATTTTCTTAATTTTATTACAACTGTTTTCTTAATGTAAGCAGTCTGCTCCATTTTTTAATTATAGATAAATCTGTAAAATAGGTTTGGGAGCCTGACTTATTATTTGTACATAGGATGGCGTCCTGTACTGATCAGCTCAACACATGCAGAGAGCGCTTTGAGGACTTTTATATTCCTGGCTACATGCCATGTAAACAGTGTTCAAACATCGCAACAGCAGGGATAGCAAGCAAAACACTTCACTGGAAAGACAAGCTGTGTAAATAAAAAAAAGTTATTAGCAAACCATAATATGTAAAACATCAATAATTAAGTATTTTATTGTTCCTCTGTTTATCATGCTGTGGAACCTACTGCATTTACTCTGTGCTGCTATCTTGTAAAAGAAATATCAAAGGATAACTTCAACTTGCTAGGTTGCGTCATAAGCTTCTAATGTATTTTTAACATATTTGGGCTTTGAGGTATATAAAATATGAAGGCTTAATTCACTTGAGAATTGCTTTAATACTGAGGATGAATTTACATGGAGAGTTAATAAGCTACATTTAATGCTTTAATTTTAACAGTAAGAAATAGTTGTGTACACTGAGGATATGTCTACACAGCAAAGAGAAACCTGAGGTTGTCCCATGCCAGCTGACTCAGGCTTGTGGGGCTCCGGCTGTGGGGCTGTTTCATTGCTATGTAGATGTCCAGGCTCGGGCGGGAGCCTAGGCTCTAGAACCCTGCAGGGGTGGTTGGGGCTCCAGCCGGAGCGTGGAAGTCTATACAGCAATGAAACAGCCCCACAGCTGGAGCCCAGTGAGCCCAAGTCAGCTGGCACAGGCCAGCTGCGGTTTTCTTTACTGTGTAGACAGACCCTGAGAGTACATCTACACTGCATACAGCAGTGTGTAGCATATATACACTGCATGCCCCCCTAGCAAAGGTATAAATAGCAGTATAGACAGTGAGGTGCTGCTGTCAGGGACAGTGGGTCTTGAACCCTGGTCCATAGTGCACTTAGTAGCTGGTCAGTAATATGCCAGTCAGTTGCCAGTGTATAAGCTGAACTCTGACAGAGGACGCCCATCCAGGGATTAATTGGTTGGAATGCTGGGGGCCCTGATTGGTTCCCAGCTCTTATTCAACTCAAGCATAGAAACAGGAAGTTGTCCCTGCAACTGGATTCTCCCTGCTTAGGACTGCTTCCCCTGTAATAGCTGTTCCTGCTACTGATGTCCTGGTAACCTGGCCCTACCTGCCTCCTGACAGCTGACTCCCGGTTTGCCCTCTGGCCTGTCTCAGACTCTGACCTTCTGGTATCTGTCCTGGTCTGACTCCTGCTCTGAACACTACTTCACCATCCATAAGGCAAGGGGTTCTACTCTTGTTATTTCCTAATACCCAAAAGGAAGGGAGGTTGGAGACCCAAATTGGACCTCAGAGCTCTCAACAAGTTTGTCAAGGCTCAGAAGTTCAAGATGGTCACCTTATCAATGATCATCCCTGCATTGGAACAGGGAGACTGGTTTTTGGCCCTCGACCTCCAGAATGACTACTTTCACATCTTGATCCTAAAGGCTCATTGACAATTTCTCAGGTTTGCTCTGGGACACAACCATTACCAATACAGAGTCCTCCCCTGAGGGGCTCTCATCAGCCCCAAAAATATTTTTCAAAGTTCTCTCAGTGATAGCCACTCATTTATGCTTGGAAGAGATAATGATTTACCTGTACCTGGATGATTGTCTCCTAAGAGCCCAATCTCTCCAGGAGGCTCACTAAATCATCAATACTATGATACACTTGTTCACAGAACTGGGTCTATCGATCAGTACCCAGAAGTCAACCCTCACTCCAGTGCAGTGCTTGGAATTCTTAGGGGCCAACCTCAACACCCTCCAGCCCAAAGACCTTCTACTTCAACACAGGTTCCTATCCATAGTTTCATTCATAGACATCAATCAATGTAGTCTACAAATACCAACCAGGCTCTGCCTCCAACTCTGGTGACATATGGCAGCAGGCACGGTGGTGATACCACATGTCAGACTCCACATGTATTGCCTCCAACTGTGGTTCAGTTCAGTTTACAGACCAAACAGGGACAGGTTGGACAAACCCCTGTCACTACCCACCAGGATCAAAAACTCCTTAGACTGGTGGAAGTACCCAGCCAATGTGTGCAAAGGGATCCCCTTCTCGCAGACGTCACCATTGTCGCTCCTCAACACCAACGCATCACTCAGAGGATGGGGTGCACATTTAAACGGCCTCATGACGCAAGGCAAATGGTCATCTGTGGAGATACCCTTCCATATCAAACAAATCTCCCCAACATCCACATCTCTTCTACACATCCTAGACTATGTTCTAACCCTTAAAAAATCAGGACTATCCCTAAGCTTTCTTAGGGTCCATCTAGCACTGCCTTTCACCAACCGGTAGAGGGGCACTCAGTGTTGTCACAACCAACCACAAAAAGTTTCCTCAAGGGTATAATAAACCTCTCCCCTGAGCCTCAACTTCCTATCCCCATGTGGGACCTAAACCTGGTACTGAAAAGGCTGATTAGGCCTCCTTTTGAACCTATGGCTACCTGTTCGCTGACATACCTATCAATGAAAATGGCATTGATAGCTATTACCTCGGCCAGAAGAATAGGAGAGATAGCAGCCCTAATGGTACATCCAACCTACACAGTACTTTTTCCGTTTCATATGAATCAATTGAATCACCCTCCAGTCTTCTACCAAGCCTCACAAAGACAACAGGGAGGCTATACTTCAAACTCTAGATGTCAGAAGAGCCCTGGCATTCTACCTTAACAGAACGAGGGCCTTCAGGAAGTCCCCAATACTTTTCCTCTCCATTGTGGAAAGATCCCTGGGCTCAGCAATATCAGCACAAAGGCTCTCTAAGTGGGTCTCGAATTGCATCAGACAGTGCTACCAAATTTGCAAAATGACCCCTCCAGACTCGATTCATACTTACACCACAAGATCTATCTCCTCATCTGTCGCCGCCTTCAAGGATGTCCCTATCTCAGAGATCTGTAGAGAAGCGACATGGGCATCAGTCCGCACTTTCTCAGACAACTATGCAGTCATTGGGGACTCTGCCTTTGATGCCATCTTTGGCTCCACAGTACTGTCATCCATAACTGACCTAACTTTGAAGTCCCAGTTCTCCAGAAGGGATACTGCTCTGGAGTCACCTACAGTGAAGCACCCATAGGGACACTACTTGAAGGAGAAGAAGAAACTCACCTTGTGCAGTAACAATGGTTCTCCGAGATGTGTGTTCCTATGGGTGCTCAACAACCCACTCTACTACCCCCTACTTCGGAGTTGTTGTCAATGATTGGTAAGGAAGGAACTGAGGGGGGTTGACCCGTGTGTACTGATTAGCCTTGTGGCAAAGCACAAGGAGACACAGTGCATGTGCGGGCCTGACGGACACTGCTACCGAAGTTCTCCGAACAGCAACTCAGGGACACAAGCATACCTACAATGGAGCACCCATAAGGACACACATCTTGAAGAACCATCGTTACTGCACAAGGTGAGTAACTACTTCTTCTTTGCCCAAAGATGCACTCTGTTCTCTTCCCTCCTCCCCACCAAAAGGTAATGGGCCACTCTGATTACATTGGCCTCATTAGCACTACAAAAGTAATTTTACCTCCCTTGGTATTCACCCCTTCTTGTCAACTGTTGAGAATAGGCCACTTCCACCTTAATTGAATTGGCTCATGAGCACTAAACCCCTCCCACCCCAACTTGGTAAGGCAGCTCCCATCTTTTCATGTGCTATGATATATATTCTGCTTACTGTATTTTTCACTCCATGCATCTGATGAAGTGGGTTTCAGCCCATGAAATCTTATGCCCAAATGAATTGGTTAGTCTGTAAGGGCATGTCTAAACTTACCTTCGGAGCGATCTATCCAGTGGGGGTTGATTTATCTAGTGAGGATGCAATGAATCGACCGCCAAGCGCTCTCCCGTCGTCTCTGGTATTCCACCGGAGTGAGAAGCGTAGATGGAGTCGACGGGAGAGTCAGCAGTCGACCTACCACAGTGAAGACACCGCTCTAAGTACGTCGACTTCAGCTACGCTATTTTCATAGCTGAAGTTGCGTAACTTAGACCGACTTATCTCCCGCCCCCAGTGTAGATCAGGCCAAAGGTGCCACAAGGACTCCTCATTGTTTTTGTGTTAGCATTGTTATCTGAACTGCAAAGGATATCTGCAATGGTGGGGTGGTGATTTTTAGCTGGCTGGCTTATCTAATAGTACAACTTATTGGAAAATTGCTTTTTAGACAGAGATAATTGAAATACTGCCATGTTCTGTTTAATTTTGTTATAACCCCTTGGTGTTTACTGTTTATCTTGTAGTATTGAAGTCAAGGCTAATAAACTCATGAAGATGTACTTTAGCAGCTACTGAGTCCAGGTACCAAGCAATGGAATATATTTTTCCAGCAATCACATCTGGTCCTTTGGCCAGACAGCACTTTTGCTTCTTGGTGTATTTAACTGCTAGCAGTTGCAGCAGCTAAGAATTGACTTTGGGTTAGTTGTGAGGTTATTGTATAGATAACTGCTTTGCTTAATTGGATACTGTTGTCTTTTGAGTCAAACTTGTTTGTAATAAATGTGCCCTGAGCTATCTTTCTGAAACAGGGTTACTAAGAGATTTTGCAGTTTCTTTGCCCAGTATGAAGATGTGTGTTTGCTTCTGTTTGAGAACTGTATTTAGAACCATGTGATAAAAGAATGGAAAGGATTACCTAGGAGTAAGTCTGTAATATGGTTCAGCCAGCAGAGTTTGTTTCTCCTGGAGTTTTTGTTTGGTTTTGTTTTAGAGTCCCTTTCCCCACTGGTCATAATAACTTTGCTAGAACTTTTTTCAGAGTAGCAGCCGTGTTAGTCTGTATCCGCAAAAAAAACAGGAGTACTTGTGGCACCTTAAAGACTAACAAATTTATTGTAGCATAAATATTGCTAGAACTGTATTAGCAACAATATTTAAACAAGGTTGTAGTTAGGTCTGCTCCCAAAGCAGACAGGTTGCTAGAGACAACAATGAGATTTTAGTGAGCTTCTGGTTTTGTTTTCTTTTTTCCTTTCATGGTTCTGCTGAGTTTTGCTAAAGACTCATGCAGAATCAAAATTCTTACCTTTCTTAAACAAGGCACTTATGTTGCTTAAGGAAAATTATTTGTCAGGGAATGATGAGTGAAAAGTACAGTTCTTAACTATGCAGCTTTCTGGACAGCAGCAGTTGCCAATAATGTAACTTCTTGATTGAATAAAATCACATTTTAAAAGCAAAACTTTTTGAACAAAAACAGTGTGAACAATGAAACCACTCAGACTTCAGATTGTTTGCCTCTTGCTTACAACTAATCTTTCACAACACACATCTTGAAGGATTTAGTTACTTCAGTGTGAAAGTTATTTGTTGTTTAATGTCATTTGAATAGAAAATGGATTCTTTGAAATGAATGAATATATATTGTACACGTACAGAATACTTGTAATACAAGTAATGGAAATATCTGGTTATTAATAACAAGAATCTGCTTGTTGTATAAACGTGGGCTGCCTTAGAATTTCAGAAATTTACAGCAGTTCCTTCTTTAGCCAACTCTTCCAGTTTTGTGACATACTATCATGATATTTATAAGATTAGAAATAGACGTTACTTTTCTTCTTTTTGCATATGAACAAGTCTCAAGAATTCTTCAGATCATTCCTGTCTCTCTGTAAATATTTCTCTAATTTGTAATGAATATTTTGTACAACATAGCACACCATTTAGACTATATTTAGCATAACATGCTGTGTGGCATACCTCTGAAAATATCTCTGGGATTTTTCCGACTTTAGATACTTAATAGTTTTGACAGATTACTTGTTTGTTTTAATTAATGCAGTGGAGCTTAATCAGTTCTGAAACATCCTGTTTTAACTGACAATTAACTAAGTCTTAGCAGATACAGTAAAATCAGAATCCTATACATTTTTACCATTGTTGCATGAATTGTAACTTGTAGCATGTATCTTTTAACAGTAGCAAATGTTGTGGTACTAAGAAATTAGGTAACATCTGTTTTAAAGGTACTCATTGGCTGCGGTGCAACATTTATGTCCTCACATACTATTGTGATGGAGGTGGGGTGAACATATAATTACCCAGATGGGTAATAGCAGGTGCAAGAAGAGCATGCGATATTCAATACTAATTTCCATTCTAACCTTCCATTTTTGGTTGTTCTTGATTCCTTTGGGCTGGAATCTTCCATGCTTGGTCTTAGCCCAGAGTTGCATTTTTTTGTGAAAGTTATACTAGTAATCAAACTGGTTTTAACCACTTTTGAATGCTTATAGTATGTAGAACAGGTTTTTATTTCCTCCATGTGTTTTGAATGGAAATGTAGCATTCTAATTTTTTTTAATTGTTCTTTGAAAGGCTGAAGCTAGACACACCAAATATCTACATCCATTTAGACCAGGGGTTCTCAAACTGGGGGTTGGGACACCTCAGGGGGTCGCGAGCTATCAGCCTCCACCCTAAACTCCATTTCGCCTCCAGCATTTATAATGGTGTTAAATATATTTAAAAGTGTTTTTAATTTATAAGGGAGTGTCGCACTCGAGGCTTGCTTTGAGAAAAAGGTCACCAGTACAAAAGTTTGAGAGCCATTGATTTAGACCCAAGGTAAAATCCAAATGTGATTAGATCTCCAGCAGTCTGACCTATGACCAGTGCAAGCCTGTTGGGTTGGGGAGCTCAAATGGGACCTCAGGGGCCGGACAAGTGTTGATTTCCTGGGAAGACCATCAGCCTTGTTGAGGTGCAGGCAATGTTGCCTCCTGCGAGTCCCTCCAAGAATCATAGCCAGTCACTTGGAGTGCAAAAGCAGAACCACTATGGCTTATCTCAACTGACAAGGCAGAACAAAAGCAAAAGCTTGAACAGAGAGGTCAGAAAGATTCTTCTGTACTTGGAACACATGGGTCAGTTTTTTAGAGCCACATACATTTTCGGCAAGGCCAACGGTCAGGCTTACTGACTTTGCCATTGCAAACTGGATACGGGAGAATAGAAGCTAAACCAGACATGGGCAAACTATGGCCCACGGGCCACATCCGGCCTGCG
Source organism: Mauremys mutica (assembly GCF_020497125.1). Classification (NCBI taxonomy): domain Eukaryota; kingdom Metazoa; phylum Chordata; order Testudines; family Geoemydidae; genus Mauremys; species Mauremys mutica. The sequence goes on from NC_059072.1 coordinate 323,817,267, forward strand.
GGACCGCCCTACCCAGCCCCTGAGCTCCCAGCCGGGTAGCCTAGTCCCCAGCACCTCCCCTGCAGCCATGCCGCCGTGCAGGCCCCGCGGTCAGGGGATGGGGAACAGGGACGGTTGGGAGTGGGAGTCTCTGGGGGCCTGTGAAGGGGCAGGGATGTGGATAGGAGTCGGCAGGGCAGTCAGGGGACAAGGAGCGGGGGGGGTTGGATGGGTTGAGGGTTTTCAGGGGGGCAGTCAGGGGGTGGGAAGTGGGGGGGCAGATAGGGGGTGGGGGCCAGGCTGTTTGGGGAGGCACAGCCTTCCCTACCTGGCCCTCCAAACAGTTGTGCAACCCCGATGTGGCCCTCAGGCCAAAAAGTTTACCCACCCCTGAGCTAACAGAACTTTTTGATCAGATTGCACTGAGGTAGTTCTGTGTGCAAGCTCATCTGTTTGCAACCCAGTCCAACAGAAAGATAACTGATTCTGCTTCTGTTGTTGGCAGCCACAGTTAGTGAGCACAGACATCCTATCTTGCCACTGGCTGAGGGGAAAATGCCTTTCTCATCAGATCCAGAATAGCTGGAAAGATTAGCCAGCATAGAGCTTCAGCAGTCCTAATCACACTATACTAAGCCAGTGTCCTTGGCTTGTCAGCGTGTCCTTCCTGGATGCTTCCAATCTCTTGGCACCTCAGTTCACCAGGATCTACCTGGATCAATAACATTTGAGGCGTGGTGCATGGAACTTGAATGTAGAACATGGTCAGGCCCGGGTACTGATTAATTTCCCTTAGAAATTCAGAAAATCTTCTACCAACCATTTGGAGAAGCTGGTATTCATGCTGGACAAGGAGAAAGACAAGTCCTTGAGGCTGAACACACAAGGCATTCCTGACTTCCTACCAGATGGTTTTCATAAAGCTATAGTTTCTTGAAAAAGTAACTTTACGCTCCACCATGTGTCCTATTTCTCCCAGTTTTAGCCTACTTGCTTCATCCATCTAGCTTCCATTTTCTGATGCAGTATTCCATGAGAAACTTGATCTGGTTACCTGTGGAAAAATTGAGCCCTTAGAGAAGTGCTACAAGTCCTTACCAAATCACCTTTCAGTTGCTTGTATGTTACAGAACTGACAGACATCTTTTTCACTTTTCCTTCCCAAGTGCTCTTTTTTTATTGTTTGCTGCTTCCAAATAGTTCCAAGCTTGAAGAGCAGATTGGCATAATAGAGAACACTAAAATTAATAATTTTGTCTTCTCTGAATGGGAATTTGCTTTCCCATCAGGACCTGCTTTGACTCAGTGTGTTTGACAACTTCTGAATGTCTGGCTGCGCTGAGACGGCAACTGATTTTTCTCTTCTGGTTTTCTAGTCAGAGAGATGACAAATCTGCTTTTGTTTTACATACACTTTCTTGGGGGAAAATGTGAAACCTAATGTTTGAAGATCTAATCTGTTCCTGTAACTTTTTTTCTTCTTCTTCTTAGCTTTGGCAGTATAGCCTGGGAAGCATCATCAGTGCAATTCACTAAGTGGCCTGTAGAGGTTGGTGATGGGAGACTACTGCACTGGACAAAAACAAAACAAAAACTTCTTACCTGCCTCAGAGATTAATACCAGAAAAAAAAACAGTGGTTCTAAGTCTGATGAAGCAGTGAATTTCTATTCAAGGAACACAAAAAATACTTTATTGTTCTACTAGAATAGCCACTTCCATAATTTATCTCCATAATGTATCAGTTTCTAAGATTTGTGAGACTGCTGCTTGGAATATCATTCACATTTTTATGGCTCTGAAGCCAAATCAAAACACATTTCAAGAGAGTGGTCTTTTATTCATTTCCTCTCCTGCTTATTGGGGTTGCTACTGCTATATAATTAACTGTAATGGGGACCTGCAGAGGCAAACTTGTAAGGAAGAAAGAAGACGGTTACTTAGCAGCCAGTAACTGGAACATTCTAAACATATGGCCTCTGCAGATCCACACTGACCATTCTTTTTCCCTACTTCTTCGGAGTATTACAACTGGTGTTGATTAAATTAAGGCTATGTCTACACTACTGCAGTAAGTTGACCTAAGTTATGCTACTCCAGCTACGTGAATAACATAGCTAGAGTCTACTTAGCTTAGGTCGACTGAATACGTTGTCTACACCGCACTGTTTTAGAATGGTTTCACAATCTTGCATTTAACATAACATCTTTCTCTTTACCTCTTACTGCTGTTCATTGGCTAACTTATTGTTACATGCATAGCAGTATATTATAAATAATTGTCTATATTTTTACAGCTCCCTTAAACTAATCTGCACCATTTTATAACACATTTGAAAGGTATTACATTCTGTAGGAATTATTGCTTTTTTAAATAATACATACCCAGTAAGATTTTTTTTACTATAATGAAATCAGGTTTTTTAATCACTGCTTATAGCGATCATTAGATTATATGAATCAATTTTTACCTTTCAAAAATCAGTTCCCATTTGTGGTGATGTGTTTGACTATGGTTTTACTGATAAAGTGTGATTTTTAGTCGAAATGATTTTTTTTTCTTTGTCTCCAATGGTAGAAAAGAATTTCTCACCTTTCTTAGTGCTACTTGATTGCAGGTAACGATGCTACAGCTTGTCAAAGTGATAATTAGAACCAATTATAAACTGATTGACTTGCCTTGGTATTAAAATATGTAGTACAACTAGCTTTATCCTTGCAAGATGGAGATTTCTTCTATGTACAGTAGGTCTGAAGAGCTCACTGTTTCAGATTCTCATATATTTTGTACATTTTTCATCAAAACTATCATAAACGACTTACCTCTTGCAACTAAAGTTTGAAAAAATAAATAGTGCAGAGCAAAAGTAAGACAGGGCTTGAAAAATCCATATTATATCCAGAGGTGAATAGGAAACTTTTTCCCTGGAAAGTGGGGATGGGGTTCCAAGATGACAAATTTCTATGGAATTTTAGCTTTCATTTTGAAAAAAATAATTTTCTAAAGCACTTATTTTTGAAAAGATAATTTCTGTTTGTAACTCTTACACAGCAGTATCTTCCTGAGTCTGTATATAAAGGACTTTACTGTGGTGCCTCTACTCTTCTCATTAGTTTTTTCATAAAATAGCGGAGTGAAACTAACAAGATTATTCAGTTTCACTGTCGCTATTCAGAACTCTGAGCAACAGTGAAACTGAAAAGAATCATGTAAATTGTGCTGCTGCTGCTTGGAAGAATTGAGTGAGTGGTAAATAAAAGCAAAGTTGCAAAGTTACTTGTAAGTATATTTGCAGTGATAGGAGACGATGGGAGTGAAGCATTCAGGTCCAAGAATGATATTGGGCTATGGTCCACAAAAGGAAATGGAAAGGCTAAATCCTATATTAGAAAACTTGAGCCAGTGTAAGGGTATGGCTACGCTTGCAGCTGTACAGCGCTGGGAATTAAAGCTGTCTTCGTACAGCTGAGTAGGGAAAGAGCTGCAGTCTGTCCACACTGACAGCTACCAGCGCACTGTCGTGGCCACATCTGCAGCATCTGCAGCAGCATTGGGAGTGGTACATTTATGGGCAGCTATCCCAGCATTCAAGTGGCTGCAACATGCTTTTCAAAAGGGGTGGGGTGGAGTGTGACAGGGAGCGTGGAGGAGAGAGTAAGTGGATTTTTGGAGCCGACACTGTGTCAGCACCCTGCCTTGCAAGTTCCGACCCCCTCCCTCATCCCTCTCTCACTCACTGAAAGCAAACAGCAGCTGTTTTTTTCTCACAGACCAGATAAGCAGCCGCTCTGAAACAGACCCCCCCCTCCCGCCCGCCACGCTGCTTCTCTCCTCGCGCCCCCTTCCTCCCCCTCTCTTCAAGCAAACACTAGCTGTGAGCATTCCAAAGGGAGCCCCCTGCCTCTGCTCATTCACAGAAAACAGGAGCTGTGTTTGTTTTTTTGATAAGCAGCTCCGGAGCCCGGAGTTCACAACAAAACAAAGAGCGGAACCGTCACTTAAAAGGATTATTGGAAGCTTCCGGAGGTCAGTCACAGCGTACTAAGATTATTCCCTGTTTACACTGGTGGCGCAGCGCTTCAGCAGCAGCGCTATACTCTTTATTCCTCTCGGGGAGGTGGAGTACAAGCAGCACTGTAGCCACAGAGATACAGCGCTGTATGTGCCTTGCCAGTGTGGACGGGGAGTGAGTTACAGCGCTGTTGGTGGCTTTATAGTGCTGTAACTCTCAAGTGTAGCCAAGGCCTAAGTAACATCAGTCTATTTACACTGTTGTAAACCCATAATGTATATGCACATTTGAACTGGTTTAAATTGCCCTTACTGATTTCATGCAGTAACTTAACTAAACTGATGGTAGTTATACTGGTGCAAGTTTTCTAATGCATATGAGATCTAAGGCTGTGTCTACACTGCCACTTTCAGCACTAAAATTTTAGTTGTTCAGGAGTTTGAAAAAACACACCCCTGAGCGACAAAAGTTTTAGCACTGAAAAGAGCCAGCATAGACAGTGCTTTATCGCTGGGAGAGCTCTACCCTGGCGATAAAGCGTGACTACACTGCCTACGTCACAGCGCAGCCATGGCAGCACTGCTGTAGCCGCACTGTAACGTGGGCAGTGTAGACATACCCTAAGTCATGGAGGGAGATAGAACAGTCATGCTTAAGGATGCTCATTTTGCCCAAAAGAAATATATATTTTTTTTATATTTAACTGGAAAACGTTTTGCTGAAGTCTTAGATTTGTGGTCAAGGTAAGAAGAGGGTGTAGATAAGGTGTAATCATTTAAGGTGCTGAAACATATGTACAGTTGGTATTTAGATCTGACAACTCTGTATATAGGTAGAGATAAGATGGGAAAAGTAGAAAATAAAAAGCTAGAATTTTAGTCAATGATGCTCCCTAGAAGAGATTTCTCTGTGCACAGGAAGTCGCACTTTTCTTTTCTCTCAAGATTGCTTTGAGAATAAGCAGTTGGATTTGCAGCAGAAGGTGAATGTGGCAACTGGGAAACAGAAATGCATGTATAGTTGTGGAGGCAGACCACAAGAATGGAGTGGTTGACAAGTGCTGAAGGCTGCACAGAGTTAAATGAGAAAGGAAAAGGAACAATTATTGGTGGGAATTTAGACATAATGCGATTTTGTGCTTTTAGAACTATTAACTCAACGGGGCCTGCCTGTTCAATCAGCAGCCCTTTTTGGGGTTCTTCCACTACCAAATTGTCTATTCCACTCTTTCATCAACTAAAATAGCTTCTACCTTTTCTTTGTTGATTTAGTAGAATATTTCTTATGGCGCTTAGCAAATTTAGACTCCAAAGAGTTAATCACTTTTGCAACCATAGAGTCGAAGGTCAAAAATGCCTGTTTCAGATTTCTTTATCAGAAGTTTTAAATTTGGAAAAACACAATTCTTCTTCCATTTGGGAGGAATTTCCCTCTAGATAAGGGAGTGCACATGTTTTTTAGTCCTCTTTTTCGGTTTAGCTCTAGACTTTTTCCTTTTACCAGAGTCTGTACTGTAAAGGACAAAGGGGGCGGGGTGTCTGTGTGCTTTGAAAATCTCATCTCCTTTCTTCTTCGGTTCTCAAGAGACATTCATTTTCTAAGATACTGGGAAAAGATTATCTAATGGCTGTCGTACATGGATTAGTCTTAGTGGTAGAAAGAAGCTCTTAGAGCTGCACCATCTAACTAGATGGGAATAGAATTCAGGCTCTGAGAGTAGGAAAGACCAACAGTTTAAGGGCTGCAACTCAACAGGCCAGTCCCCTTACTTCATCTTTTCCTATGAGTTTGTTTCAGGGATGTCAAACTCATTTCCTATGCCTAATCTGATAGCCTGTCACTTGGTGCAGGTCACAGTCAGCAAATTTCTTGAAATAGAAATAGATAAAGATAAGCCATATTGGTAATTACTTACATTCACCCTTTGAATTATTTAGAGTTTCCTTTTCTTTGACTTGCCAAGCTGGGATATCTACCTGGGCAGCTGGGGGGGGGTAAGCTGTCTTCAGTGCCATTTTACCTTGTCAGGACACATTCCAACTTCCACCAGACTTATGCCTCTCCAGTACCTCTTAAACGTGAGCAAGTGGTTCTACACTTGTACACAAGGTTTTTCTGGATTGCTGTACCAGAGTCTGGACTTTAGGGGTGTTTTTTGTAGAGTGCTCTAACTACCTCATGTGGACCCTGCTGGTGCACACTACATTTTCCTTAGTGCACATTGATTTGAAACAAGACTAGATCAATGCATGCTAGAATGGTCTACACAGGGGAATTAGAATACAACACACTGGTGCACACTACAAATCACACCCCCATAGTGCAAACTACAGTGTCATTCACACAAGCCCAAAGATTTGTGGGAAGTTAGCAGGCCACCATACATTTGACACCTCTGGTTTACGTAGTATATATATGGCCTAATGCTAAATCACAGGCATAAGAGTCAGGAGGGAAGAACTCTATCCTAGACTTTTCAAATGACATTTTGCATGATCATGGGTTTCTCAACTAACCTCTCTCTACTCCAGTTTCCCCATTTGTAAAGTGAAAATCATTTTTGTGAGGTTTAATGTTTATAAAGCACAATGACATCCATTAGTGGAAGGTGTTTTACAAATTTATAAAGCACAGTACTATTGCTATTATCATCTGTGGAAGAATTCTTCCAGGTGAAATCATTTGTAAGGGTGGGACTTCCTGTAGTCCACTTAGCCTAAAGGTGCCTCCATGGCCACCCAGGAGGAGGACAACTCATTTATTAGGTTGCACAGCATTCCTACCTCATGGAAAAGAAACTAGCAGGCAAGTCCCAAACCATTTCAGCACTTAATTGAGAATAGAAAAGTTAGAGGTGGGGTTAGAGATAGTTAATCTGTCATTGTCAAGAAAAGAATTTCATAGAATCATAGACTATCAGGGGTGGAAGGGACCTCAGGAGGTCATCTAGTCCAACCCCCAGCTCAAAGCAGGACCAATTCCCCAGACAGATTTTTGCCCCAAATCCCTAAGTGGCCCCCTCAAGGATTGAACTCACAAGCCTGGGTTTAGCAGGCCAATGCTCAGACCAGAGCTATCCCTCCCCCCGTTAAGGTTTGAGAAGGTTGAGATGGGGCAGTTTTTAGAGATTCAGAAGGAACCAGGGAGAGTTGTTAACTATGGTGGTAATAGAGAGAGACAGGACAAAATGATACATAAGGGAAAGTGTATAAAGGGAGGAGAGCTGTTTTCTGAAGAAAATGGTGTCAGGAATGTTCAGAGGGACAGGAGAGGGAGAGTAAGGCAGTATTGCCAACCCCAAAAGTTCAAAAATGTTGTGTAAGACCCCAAAATAACAGGAGATTTGGGGGAGAAATCATGATTTTTTTCCCCCCAAAAAATTTTTTGATCCAATATTCATGATTTTTTAAGTGTCTTCTGACTTTAGAATTACTCCTGCCCATCTCCATTGTGTATGCAATAATTTGCCAACTCCCACAAGTTTATCATGAGTAAGGTTATTTTGATTTTGGCCCCCCATTGTAGGAGCTCTTGCTAGAGGGCCCACCAGAGATGGGGGCCCCGTTGTGCAAGGTGTTCTACAAACACATCATAAAACTCTGTATGTACCTTAAAAAGCTTACAGTCTAGTGCAAAGCGTAGTGGTGAATTTGTGATTTGGAAGCTGGAATTGGAACTTGCCAAACTCATCTCATGTAGGGGTACAAAACATCCATTAGGTGGGTACAAGTTTTAATCCCTGTTGAGGGGAGCAGAATTCATAATGGAGACCTACAGATTAAGGTTATATAAACTAAAAGCAACATTCTGAGGCATCCAGTCGCCCTAAGATACACCTTCATGAATGAGGGTATTTTTTCTTCTTCGAGTGCTGTCCCTGTGGGTGCTCCACTCTAGGTGACGGTGCGTCCCGGTGCTGTCGATCGGAGATTTTCGGTAGCAGTGCCTGGTTGGGGCGCACGCACCCAGATGGTTTCTCCCGTCTAGTTGGAATCTTCCTGAGTGCATGTGCCCCACACCCTCCTCAGTTCCTTCTCAACCGTCCTCGGCTGAAGACGGGACTCGGGGCAGTGCTGCCTTCTCTTCCCTGGTCTCTATAGGAAACAGTAACAAAGAACATATAAATAATTATTCATTACTTCCCAGTTGTTTCCCTTCCTTTAGTATAGTTACATAGTTAGTTACTGAGGCCTGGTCTACACTAGGACTTTAATTCGAATTTAGCAGCGTTAATTCGAAATAACCGTGCACCCGTCCACACCAGGAAGCCATTTAGTTCGACCTAGAGGGCTCTTTAGTTCGAATTCGGTACTCCACCCCGACGAGGGGAGTAGTGCTAAATTCGACATGGCTATCTCGAATTAGGCTAGGTGTGGATGCAAATCAAACTTACTAGCTCCGGGAGCTATCCCACACTGCACCACTCTGTTGACGCTCTGGACAGCAGTCCGAGCTCGGATGCTCTGACCCGCCACACAGGAAAAGTCCCGGGAAAATTTGAATTCCTTTTCCTGTCTGGACAGTTAGAATCTCATTTCGTGGTTGGACATCGGGGCGAGCTCAGCAGCACCTGCAACGATGCAGAGCTCTCCAGCAGAGGAGTTCATGTAATCTCTGAATAGAAAGAGGGACCCAGCATAGACTGACCGGGAACTCTTGGATCTGATCGGAGTGAGGGGCGAGGAGTCTCTGCTTTCGGAGCTGCGCTCCAAATAACGGAATGCAAAGACCTACGAGAAGGTCTCCAAAGCCATGAGAGACAGAGGATACAGCCGGGATGCCACGCAGCGCCACGTGAAAATCAAGGACCCCAGACAAGGCTACCAAAAAAACAAAGCGGCAAACGGACGCTACGGAGCCTGCCACCGCTGCCCCACCAGTGACCATGGACTCTGACGATGGGACAGTGTCGACGGACAGTTCCTCGGCGATGTTCGCGGACGGGGAAGATGAAGAAGAGTTTCTGGAGGACGAGGCAGGCGACAGCGCTTACAACGCTGGTTTCCCCGACAGCCAGGATCTCTTCATTACCGTCACGGAGATCCCCTACCAACCCTCCCCGGCCATTAACCTGGATCCTGAATCAGGGGAAGGAGCAGTCGGTAAGTGCTTTAACCATGTAAACTTTTATTCTTAATATAACAGGAATCTGAAGTATGTGAAAAGGAGGTCTCTCTATATATGGGGATAGAACAGAAATCCTCCTGGGAGATCTCCACGAACCTCTCCTGGAGGTAATCGAAAAGCCTCCGCAGGAGGTTCCTGGGGAGAGCTGCCTTATTGGGTGCTCCGTGGTAGCACATTTTTCCGCGCCAGGCTTTCATGAGGTACTCAGGGAGCATTGCCTCCCCGAGCACGGCTGCGTAGGGCCCTGGTTTGTGCTGGCTTTCACGCAGCATGCGCTCTCTATCTCCTTCAGTGACCGTCCTCAGGGTGATCTCGCTCGGAGAGTCCTGCATGTAATTAGGGGAATTACTGTAATGTTACGCCTGGTCCAAAGTATTTTTAAAATATCTACGGACAGACGGCATAGCAGAGACTCAGCACGCTGCTGCGTGACGAGCGTAACGGAAAGCCAAAGAATTAAATGGACGCTCATGGAGGGAGGGGGGACTGAGGACGCAAGGTATCCCACAGTTCCTACTGTCTCCGAAAAGGATTTGCATTCTTGGCTGAGCTCCAAATGCTTCTAGGGTCAAAAACAGTGTCCGCGGTGGGTCAGGGCATAGCTCGGCAATTTACGCAGCCCCCCAACCACCCCCAGAAGTGAAAGGGAAAACAATCCTCTCTTGACTCTTTTAGATGTCACCCTATGTTTACTGAATGCTGCAGATAGACGCGATGGTGCAGCACTCAACACCAACATCCTTGCTCCCCCCGCGCTATGGATGGCTGATGGTACAATACGACTGGTATCCGTCGTCGTCATCATCAGCCTATTGGCACATGGGGCAGTGCAAAAGGACTGGTAACCATGCAGACTACCATCCGTTAGGTCGATCAAGGGCGCCTGGCCCTAATTTTTCCTGGTAGATGGTACAATATGGCTGATAACCATCGTCATCATCGCCACAGGGGGCTGAGCTTCATCAGCCCCCAACCCTTCATGTGTAAAGAAAAGATTCAATTGCCCCTGCACTAGCAGCAGGATGCTGGGCTCATCTCCTCCACACTCTTTAATGTCCTATCTGGACTATCATAGCAGCTGGAGGCTCCCTTCCACTCATTTCTCACTAACAAGTCACTGTGTCTTATTCCTGCATTCTTTATTACTTCATCACACAAGTGGGGGGACAATGCTATGGTAGCCCAGGAAGGCTGGGGAAGAATGGAATGAACAGGTGGGGTTGTTGCAGGAGCACCCCCTGTGAATAGCATACAGCTCATAATCTATGCAGGATCTGACACAGAGCAGCTGTGCTCTCTGGTTCTCTGATACAGTGGTTCTCTAGTACACTTGCCCATATTCTAGGCAGGACTGATTCTATTTTTACATACCAAAAAGGAGGGATTGACTCAGGGAGTCATTCCCAATTTTGGCTTTTGCGCCCCTGGCTAAGAGCAGCCAGGGGCACTTATGACAGCAGCAAATGGTGCAGTGCAAAAGGACTGCTAACCATGCCCATCTTATTACCAATTTATGGTGTGGTAGATGGTACAATATGGCTGGTAACCATCTCTGCTGTCATGCAAAAGCAAAAGCATGCTGCTGTGTAGCGCTGCTGAACCGCCTCTGTCAGCGGCATCTAGTACACATACGGTGACAGGCACAAAAGGCAAAACAGGCTCCATGGTTTCCACGCTGTGGCGTCTGCCAGGGCAATCCAGGGAAAACGGGCTTGAAATGATTGTCTGCTGTAGCTTTCCCGGAGGAAGGGATGACTGACGACATTTACCCAGAACCACCCGCGAAAATGGTTTTTGCCCCATCAGGCACTGGGATCTCAACCCAGAATTCACAGAGACAGATTAGACTGTGTTCATTCTTCGCAAAAATTTATCTTGGCAAGGAATTCACTCCCTTTTTCCCATCACACAGCTTGGACTGTCTCCAGACCCGCCACAGCATCCCCCTCACAGAGGCTGGCAAAGATTAGGCGGCGAAATAAAAAGACACGGGACGAGATGTTCGCTGAACTTATGGGGTGCTCCCGAGACGACGCGGACCAGCAGAGCCAGTGGAGGGAGACCCTCTCTCTGTACCAGCGTTCACACAGCAAACGGGAGGAGAGGTGGCGTGAGGAAGACAAGCAGGCGACTCAAACGCTGCTTGGACTAATGAGAGAGCAAACGGACATGCTCCTGCGCCTTGTGCATGTTCTGCACGACCTCCGGCAGGAGGACAGAGCCCCCCTGCAGTGTATCTGCAACCGCCCTCCCCCGCCACAAAGTCCCATACCCCCCTCACCCAAAATAACCAGAAGGAGGGGCGCCAGAGCCCGTGTAAACTGTCACTGCACCCCAGCAGAGTGCTCAAGTACCCAAAAGCTCTCATACCCTACATTTTGAAAAGTCCTTTCCTTCCCGCCTCACCCAAGCCCCCATCCCAGTTTCATCCCCTAACTGTCTAGTTGATAATAAAAAATACTTTTCTGTTAATTACTGTTTCCGTCATGTTCTTTTAGAGGAGACTGTGTTTGAAGGGGGGGAAGGGGGTTGGTAATTTGACAGGACAATCACCTTTACCAGGGTACAGACATGGGGGCAGGATCAGCAGCAGGTCACACACACACTGCAGTCAGTACGCACCCTGGTCGGTATGGGAGGTGGTTTGCAGGTTCTGTGTGGGTGGGGGGGTACGTGACTTTGTAGCGGGGGAGGGGGGTTACAGATCTCATGCAACGGTCCCTGTCCTGGACCACAGAGCCACGCAGCAGAGGAATCTGTATCTGTCCTCCCCCGCCAAAAGGCCACATAGCCCCCGCACACACAGTCCCAAAAAGGAGGGATGGCAGGCTCCGTTGAAACATCCAGTCCGGCACTGCAGACCGCTCTGGGAGCAGGAGCCTGTCATTCCTCGAGTTTACAGGCGGCCTTTACATCACCGCACACCCTACCCAGCACAGTCCGTGTCCCAGTTTCAACCCTGTAACGCAAAGTCATCAATAAAGAAACCTTTGTAAAGTTACAGTGGAACATGTATTTTATTTTTAAACGTGTGTTGGAAGTTGGGGAAGCGGGGTGGGCGGGGTATGTAACTGCAGATGCTAGTCAACAGTCACTTGGTAAAGAAACAGGGGCAGCTTCAGCTTCTCTGTAAAGAAACTGAACAGTCACAGGTCACGCTGCTCGCTGGTACTTGAAGAGTTCCTTGTCGCTGTGAAAGGCGCCTGCACAGAGCTTCACGAGCCAGGGCATTAGCGGGTAGGCTGGGTCCCCGACGATCACTATAGGCATCTGCACATCCCCAAGACTTATTTTGTGGTCCGGGAAGAAACTACCTTCCTGCAGGTGTCTAAACAGACCAGAGTTCCTGAAAACACGCACGTCATGAACTTTGCCTGGCCACCCGACGTTGATGTTGGTAAAACGTCCCCCATGGTCCACCAGTGCTCGCAGCACCATTGAAAAGTAGCCCTATTTCTCAGCAGCTGACTGTGGAAGAGGTGGACGATAAGGTGCGAGGAGTTGACAACGGCCATAACTGCAGCTGGATCCGTGCTCAAAGTGCTGTGGCGCCCGCGCTGTCACTGAGCAGAAAAGTGCACGAACAGATTGCCCGCAGGCGCTTTCAGGGAGGGAGGGAGGGAGGGCGTGATTGACGGTTCAATGATGACAGTTACCCAAAACCACCCTCGACACATTTTTCCCCCCAGCATGCATTGGGGGGGGGAAATCCCAGGATTCCAATGGGCAGCGGGGAGTGCGGGAACTGTGGGATAGCTTCCCACAGTGCACCGCTTCCAAAGTCAACACTGGCCCCGTTATTGTGGACTCACACAGTCGAACTAGTGTATTTAGTGTGGATACACAACTTCGACTTCATAAGGTCGATTCCACAAATTCGAATTAAGTTGATTCGAAATAGTCTTGTAGTGTAGACGTACCCTTAGTTTAAAAAAAAAAAAAAAAGCCCCTCAGGCTTGTCTCACTCTCCTCGGCCATCTCTAATTTATAATGCCAGGAGCTTCAGGTTTCAAAAGATGCATCTCCTGTCAGGACTCCATGCCACAGTCAGATGGCCACTCACATTGTGTGAAGTGCCTCGGGGACACCCACATCCCCGCGAAGTGCCTCCATTGTGCGAGCCTTAAGTCAAGAGCTTGTCGTGACAGGGATCTGCGCCTCAAGATCATTATGATGGAAAAATCCCTGCAGCTGCTGTCGGAGACGGGAAAGGTTGAACCCGCTCCCACATGCTCCCCAGCCAGATCGGAACCAGTGGGGAGCGTTGCTTCACCCTCCCTGGGCAGAGGCAAGAAGCTCAGCAGTCTCACAAACGAGACTCTAACAAGGGTAGGGGGTCTCCAGCGAGATCCCTACCCCCTGTGCTGACAGCACGAAAGACAGCTGCTTCAGTCTCTTCTAATGCCTCAGCTACTGCTCTGACAGAGCTCAGAGGCAGGGACCAGACCTCCCGCGTGGGGAAGGCACTTGTTGATTTGGTCCCCTCAGCGCTGCAAACGACTGCGGCGTGGACAACTCACTCCTCTTCGGCACCGAGACGGGCTACAGCACCGGCACCACGTTCCTCCTCGGCAACGGCCGTGGTGCCGGCAGCGCGTTCGGCACCGACACCCAAAACGGCCGCGGTACTCACAGCCTGGTCAGTTTCAGTGCTAAAAGCGGCCGCGATCCCAACAGCGCGCTCTGCCTCAGCAATGAAAATAGCTGTGGTGCCGACAGCGCGATCAGCCTCGGCACCAAGAAGAGCGTCGGCACCCAGCCATTCTTCTACCCGCGCACCAGCAGCAGACCCCCTGCAGGGCACCTCTAAGCTCAATACAGCAGGACACTCTCTGTCAATCTCCCCTACTAAAGAGCTAGAGCAGAGAGCAGGCTTAGCTCAGCCTAGGGAGCAGGAACAACAGCTTCTCACTCAAAGTGACCTTTTAATGCCACTTGAGCCTCACTCTCCGCTCCTAGATACAGAGGACTCCTTTCTTGACCTGCCACTTTGTCCACCTGAACTGGCTTTCACTGACGGTGACCTTGAGCTACAGCAGCAAGCGGAGTTCTCCCCTCCTGCTTCTCCTCCACAGGCACCTTTACCACCTCAGGTCATGGCTCAAGCTCAGCATCCTCAGTTTCCCTACTTTGCCTCCCCGTGGGCGGCACCTGGGTTCTCCTACCCTATGCCTTGGCCTCAGTGGTACCCATGGCAACATCCTCCTACCAATCATCCTCCTTCTGTGCCTCAATCTCCTGCTCCATCCACTTCCAGGGTGCCTGAGCCCCCTCCTGAGCCTGGGAGCTACGCACCATATCCTGACTCGCATAACCCTAACTCTCCACTAGCCTGAGATGAAGCCATCCTCCCTTCACCTCCACAGACCGTGGACGACTGCAAACAATTCCAAGAACTTTTTAGGAGGGTTTCACTCAGTCAGGATATTCCCTTAGAAGAGGTTCAGGAGAAGCAACACAAACTCCTCAAAATCCTTCAACCGTCTGCGCCCTCGAAAATCGCGCTCCCTATAAACGAAGCACTCATGGAGCCAGCTGACACTCTCTGGCAAACCCCAGCTTCTCTAGTACCAACTTGCAAGAAGGCCGAACGTAAATACTACGTTCCTGCAAAGGACGCAGACTTCCTATTTTCTCATCCACCACCGAACTCTCTTGTCATCAATGCAGTTGCACAGAGGACCAAACAGTCACAATATCGACCCACCCTGCAAGACAAAGACCTTAGACGCCTTGATGTCCTGGGACGCAAAGTTTATACATCCTCTACACTACAATTCAGCATTGCAAACTATTCTGCTCTCCTCGCCAGCTATGATTTTGATAATTACAATAAGCTTTTCGAATTTGCCTCCTACATACCAGAGGACAGAAGAGTAGACTTCAAATCAATCCTGTCTGAGGGACAACTGATCTCCAGAATGGCCCTACAGGCGTCTTTAGACACGGCAGACACAGCAGCCCGTACCACTGCAACTGCTGTGGTTATGTGCAGATCCTCATGGCTCTCTGCGTCAGGCATTCCTAAAGAACTCCAGACCAAAGTGGAGGATCTCCCTTTTGATAAGGACAAACTCTTCTTGAAAAAAACCGATGAACTCCTCCACACCATGAAGGATTCGAGAGCGACACTGCGCACCCTGGGCATTCACCCATCTCTTCCCAGGAGACAACTATACCAACCCTACCAAAGACCATGCACACATCAGTACTATCGCCCTCAATCCAGACCATACAACACAACTAGGAATCGTACTAGACCTCCCAAACGCAGACAAAATCAAAATCAAGCCACCACCTTCCATCCACCGGGCAAGAAACAACAGTTTTGAAGCGTTGGTCGAGGATCTGCACGACTACCCCTTAATTCCACCACTTACTTGTCCATTTGGCCACTGCCTCCAGTATTTCCAACATGCCTGGCAGCGGATTACACAGGACCGCTGGGTCCTCGAAATAGTTCAGACTGGTTACTCCATCCCTTTTATATCCTACCCTTCCCCCTTCCCCGTCCCTCTTCAGGGACCCTTCTCACGAGCAATTACTTTGCACAGAAGTGGCTCACCTTCTGCAACTAGGCACAGTGGAACCTGTGCCGACGCAACACCAGGGGACTGGTTTCTACTCCCATTACTTTCTAACACAGAAAAAGACCGGGGGATGGAGGCCTATACTAGACCTACGCCGACTGAACAAATTCGTGAGGACACAAAGATTCAAGATGGTCACTCTGGGCACAATAATACCTGCATTGGATCAAGGGGACTGGTTCACAGCCCTCGACCTACAAGATGCTTATTTCCACATATCAATTCATCCAGCTCACAGACGCTTCCTACGATTCACAATCGGTCAGGATCATTTTCAATACAGAGTTCTTCCTTTCAGACTCTCCACGGCTCCAAGAGTTTTTTCCAAGACCCTAGCCATGGTTGTGGCTCACCTCCGCAAACACGGGATCACACTTTTCCCCTACCTGGACGATTGCCTCATCAAGGGCGACTCCTATGGCGAGACACTTCAAGCCATGCGTTTCGCCATCTCCCTCTTTCACAGCCTAGGTCTCCAAATAAACATCCAAAAATCCACCCTGATACCCACGCAACAGATCGAGTTCATCGGAGCTCATCTCGACTCAACCCAGAGCAGGGCCTCACTCCTATACAACAGATTCCTCGCTATCACGCAGCTCATACGCACGCTCTCTATTCGTCCCAGAACGCAAGCAAGAATCTGCCTACAGCTCCTTGGTCACATGGCAGCTACCACCTTCGTGGTTCAACATGACAGGCTACATATGAGATGCCTCCAGGGCTGGCTCAACTCCAGTTTCAAACCCAGTAGACATCCCTTAGGGATGCTACTAACTCCTCCTCCCAATGTTATAACTTCCCTACAATGGTGGACAAGTCCAGAAAACCTCTGCACAGGGGTTTCCTTCCAGCAATGATCCCCAACGCTCATGCTCACCACGGACGCTTCCCTGATAGGTTGGGGAGCGCATCTAGGGGAACACAGAGCACAAGGCTGGTGGTCTGCATCAGAGACGCATCTACACATAAATCTCTTAGAGCTCAGAGCAGTGAGGAGAGCATGCCTTCACTTTCTTCCCCTCATAAAGAACAAATACCTGCGAGTCTTAACAGACAACATAGCATGCATGTATTACATAAACAGACAAGGGGGAGCCCGATCACATTCCCTCTGCGTGGAAGCCATTCGACTATGGAATTGGTGCATACAACATCGAATACAGATCATCGCTTCCTACCTACCAGGCTGCCACAACACTACTGCCGACGCGCTCAGCAGGCACTTCTCGACAGAACACGAATGGGAACTGCACCCCGCAATACTCCAACAGCTTTTCTCTCACTGGGGCACCCCATCAATAGATCTCTTCGCCACGACCCGAAACCGAAAATGCCCCTTGTTTTGCTACAGGGCGGGACTCGGGACTGCATCCCTAGGGGATGCATTCCTCATCCCATGGAACAACTACCTCTTGTACGCCTTCCCACCTATCCCTCTACTACACAGGGTTATTCGGAAGATCGCGGACGACAAGGCCCATGTCATCCTTATTGCCCCAGCTTGGCCAAGACAGACGTGGTACCCTTACCTTCTCCGCATGTCCTCCCGTCACCCATGGGCTCTCCCCAACAGGCCAGACCTCCTTTACCAGGACAACGGACGAGTCCTTCACCCCCAGCTCCGAAAGCTCCACCTCACAGCCTGGTTCCTTCATGGTTCCAAACCCATGAACTAGCCTGTTCCGAGCAAGTCCTATATGTCCTCTTGCACAGTAGGAGAGACTCCACTCGTAAAACCTACCTTCAGAAGTAGAGGCATTTCACTCTTTGGTGCTCATATAAACATTTAGCACCCAACAACATGACCCTCCCTAACATTCTAGATTACCTCTTGAAACTAAAACCGGGCGGACTTTCGCTCAGCTCCATCAAAGTGCACCTGGCGGCACTTACCACCTTCCATGAACTATTGGATGGGTACTCACTCTTTACACACCCCACCATTAAACGCTTTCTCTCTGGCCTGCAAAATCTCTACCCTGAAATTCACTCAACAGTGGCTACATGGAAACTTAACCTTGTTCTTCATGCTCTCATGAAACCTCCATTTGAGCCCTTGGCTACCTCCTCTCAACTCCATATGTCCATGAAGGTGGCTTTCCTAGTTGCCATAACATCAGCAAGGAGAGTTGGTGAAATGAGTGCCCTGATGGCCCACCCTCCCTACACAATCTTCTGCAAAGATAAAGTCACTTTGAGACCACATCCTAAATTTCTTCCTAAGGTGGTATCGACCTTCCACCTCAACCAACCTATATATTTACCTACTTTCTATCCCAAACGTCACAAAACTCCGCAGGACGCAACCCTGCATACTCTCGACGTCAGGCGAGCAATTGCCTTTTATTTAGACAGGACTAAACCATTTCGCAAGTCTCCACGACTCTTCGTTTCCATTGCCGAAAGATCAAAAGGCACGGCTATCTCTAAACAACGTCTATCCAAGTGGATCTCTGACTGCATCAGATCCTGTTACCGTGCAAAGAATCTTCTACCACCCGAAGACATTAGAACTCATTCCACTAGAGCCATGTCGGCATCTATTGCCTTCTTACACAACGTTCCCATTCCTGATATCTGTAAAGCGGCTACATGGTCATCTGAACACACGTTTGCAAAACACTATGCTCTAACGCAAGACACCACGGCAGACACAATAGTAGGCCATACAGTACTATCTTCAGTACTCTCTGCCGCATCTCCAAAATCCCACCAATCATAGTGGGTACTGCTACACATTCACCTAGAGTGGAGCACCCACAGGGACAGCACTCGAAGAAGAAGAAGAGAAAGTTACTCACTTTGCAGTAACTGAGGTTCTTTGAGATGTGTGTCCCTGTGGGTGCTCCACTCCCCACCCTCCTTCCCTCTACTTTGGAGTACTGAGATGACTCTCCACGGTAGAGAAGGAACTGAGGAGGGTGTGGGGCGCACGCACTCAGGAAGATTCCAATTAGACGGGAGATACCATCTGGGTGTGTGCGCCCCAACCAGGCACTGCTACCGAAAATCTCCGATCAACAGCGCCGGGACGCACTGTCATCTAGAGTGGAGCACCCACAGGGAAACACATCTCAAAGAACCTCAGTTACTGCAAGATGAGTAACTTTCTCTTCTGAGAAGGTACATTTATTAACTCTAGTTCTGACCTTTTGGAATTTACCGCTCTCTGGAAAACACAGGCAAAATCACCCCCACCCTGTTCTTGAAGGGAAAGTCCCTATTAACCAAACGCAAACACACACAAAATGCAACAGTAAAACAAATATGAGGACATCATCATCCACGTTCCCCTTTAAATACAACATTTTGCAATATAAAATCATTTCAGCAATTACTCAGGGGTTCTTACACTAACTTTTATGCATATTGGATATGAAGATATTTTTCACCCCCCGCATGGGTCATCAGTAGGATGTGAATCCTCAGCCTTCAGGTCCACAGCATGGACCTCTTCTGCTTCAGCTGTAGGAATAACTAGTTAAGGAGAAATCATGTTGTCCTCTATGTGGACTAGCCCATACAGAGAGAGAAAACACACACATTGTCAATGAGTTACATGAGAGTTTATGGAAAGCTGGGCATGTAGATTCTTGGTTTTTATTCCTGGTTCTGGGAGCAGATTGTGATCTAGTGGTTACAGATAGCATAGCCAAATGTAATACTCTTTGTGGGATCATCTTTGAGTACTGAACCCAAGATTGTGTGATGGACATGCATGAGCCTCTACCACTTGGGCTAAGTAACCAGATCTATTATCAGGGCAGCAGTATCCGAGTCATAAACTTCTATATATGATCTAGCTCTAAGGGGGTTTCATAGAACTCCACTGTGTTGGTGTGGGTTACAGAAGCACCTAATTTGTCATGTACGTTTTGAAAGACTGTGTGGCAAAGTAGATGAGACTTAGTTCCATTATATTAGAGACCCATTCTCAGCTCTGCATCCAGTGACCGTGTGCAATCTGTCAGTTATTTCATCTGAGAAATGGGTAGCTGAGTTTTAACCCCCCTTTCCTCCAAGGTCTGAAACCTTGGCTCATAGGGCAGAAATACAACAGTAGTCAGTGGAAGACTTGAGATTAGAACTCATGGCCCCTAGGCTTGTAGTTTAGTGCACCTTCCTCTAGATGGTGCCTTCTTTACATCACGTGAAGGCTTTTCGTATTGTTGTGAGACTGTGTGCAGCAAAAACCAAAAAATTTGCTATAAATTCACTGGAGGTGGAAAGAAAATAGTAACAGTAGTGTGGTGGGAGAGATGTTTTGGCAGTGGAACATGGGCAGCTTTAAAAAGAAGGCTGGGTAGATGGAAAAAAGAATTAACAGCAAGCAAGAGGGAGCAAGGATTACCAGCACCTTTGGAAATGAAGGAAGGGTAGAAATCAGGCATCCTGTTGGTGAGATTTCCAGATCTCATAATAGATATGAGAATGCATATCCTCTTTCAAGGCTCTGACTAGGGATTATTGGGATATAATGATCAAAAGACTGAGATGGGAGATTCCAAAATTGATCCTCCTAGCAGAATTCCACTGTTTTTTCCAACTAATTATTGACTCTATAAAGTAACTTTTTCTGCAATATTCGTGAAAATTTTCACTTTTTGCTGCTGTAATGAAAGCAAATTAATCCTTTAAAGAAAAAATATTATTGTAACAAAAAAGAAAACATTGAAGATGCTGTAGATAATGATTAATGTGATAGGGTGAAATGAAAAATAATAAATGGACTACTAGATGAACTGGATCCAAATAACTTTTTATATTTACGGGACTCCTGAGGCCACACTCAATTTATATGAAATGTTACTTACCCTCTGAAGTAGTCTAAATTGTCTTGATGGACTAATACCTCTACTATTTACTGCTTGGATGCAAGCACTGTAAATGCTCTACCTCTGAACAGAATTATGGTAAGAGCACTACATTTTTCATACTGATCCCATGAATAAGTTGACATTTTTCACAAAATGTTTCAAATTTTGTATTTTGAAGGTATTAAACTTTTCGCTCCATTAGGAATGAGCAGTATCAACATTATCCTGAAGTTTGTACACAATGTAGAAAGTTTTGGGAATTGTTGCGTCTGAATTTTCACCGCGTAACAAAATTGAACTGTTTCTTTTGTCTTTCAAACCTGGAATTACAGTTTAACACTAATATATCTTGGCATATGTGTATATACGTATATAAACAGCACGCGTAAGAATCCTACTAGGCATAGGATGTCAGACTGGATGACCCGATTGGACTTTTTTGGCCTCAGTAACTAATTCTTGTGGTTCTTGTATGCCAAAATATTCATTGCATATCAAAGTGCAAAGATTAAATCATACAATTATTTCACAAAATTTGGCACAGTTTAATATAATTTGCAGTTTCTGGTTAGGGGATAAACAAGATCAAAGGAAGAAAAAAGATAAAATCCATGTTAGTAAAAGTAGTTTCTGTTGTCCACTTAAAGACATAGGCCTTTATTTCCTCACTCCAGCCAAGCCATCCACCCACCACTGGAACACTCTTTCCTTTCCTTTACTTCAGGTGTGGCTGAGTAGATTTATGCCAGTGGTAAATTCCCATGCACAGGATGAATTCTCAACCAGTCCTCTCCAAAGAGTGAAAAGTGGCCTTAGCCAACCAGAGAATCCAGTTCATAATAATTAACAGTGATTTTTATCTTTTATGAGCAGCCCTTAGTTACTTGTGTTGTTGTTTTTTTAATTTTTTAGGTGCCAGAAAAAAAGTGATAATTTTTGTCGATTTTTAATCAGTAAATGTCAGTAAACATCGATTTCACTGTATACACATAAACTGACAAAAAGATATTTCCATCAATAATAAACAACATTTACAGATAGGCAAAGTAATAAAAATGCTATTTGAGAACTTCTTAGAGTTTGATTTAAGGATATTTACTTTGTATATTTTAACATGTGATATGAACAATTTGAGTTTTGATGGTTTTGAATCTTAACAGGTACTTTCATTAAATAATTACTGTCTGATATCTACTTCATAACTTTCTGCAAGAGTGAAATTTTAAATCAATAAAAATTGAAAAAAATCTTTTAAAATAAACAATATTATCTGTCAAAATTATTTTTAAAAATCAAATTCTGCCATATCTCCTAGACCCAGTTTAAATTTTGGTGGGAGGCATTTTGTGAACATCTTCTTCCCATCTAGTTGACTGCATCTGAGATATGATGCCTTGCACAGTGGGAACCCCACCACCACCACCACCAATCGGGTCCTCGGGGCACTACCAGATTGAGATGGATGATTGAATGTTTGTGTGTGTGTGTGTATATATATATAGTTCCTTTCCTAGCATGTACTCCTATGTTAAAATGATCTCAAAACTAGTTTTTGGTTATAAGAGAAATAGAACACATAATATAAAGCATAATAATATATAACACTATAGAATTTGTTCCCACTTTATTTCAGGGTAGAGTCAAAGATATTGAGTGCATGAGACGGAACCTTCAGGGGAGCTGAAACAATCCTGTGGAACTCACTTCTGCAAGATATAAGAACTGACCACTAACTTCACTAGATTCAGAACTAAATGCAAAATCCACATCTTAATTTAGCTTTTCACAATAAACTTTCCCCATAGACTTACACACACATAAATTTACCTTTCAAGCTACCTTTACAGGCAGAGAAAGGAGAGAATGTGTTTGTAACATTTTTCATTTGGGAGGTGCTCAGATGAGAATCAAGTATGTACCTAAATAGACTGATTAATGACCATAAAGCTATTGATCATTTCTGGAATTCTTAATTATTGTTGGTAACTTACCATCTCTTTCAAAAATTCTAGCATTTTATGAAAATAGGCTTTCCTGGAAATTTCAGTCTGTTTCAGTTTCCTAACAGATCATGTTATCCTTTGATGTTATCTCCCTACAACAGCTTCCCACCCTCTCAATCCCAGGCGGCCTTACTCATAAAGAAATCTTCTGGTATTTCTGGGGTGTGACGCAACTACTCCTCTGAAGTGGAGATCTGCCAAAGTTGGCCTCAACCCGGGCATGTGCATAAACTTATTTCCTCAGTGGAACTATTGCACTAAATAAATAATGTTCATATACATTTCTGAAAGATACAGAACCATGCTCTATAAATCATCATATCAGAAATTTTTGATATTCTGTTTTTTAAAATCAGCCATTACATTGGTTATATTTGTTTTTAATTCAAAGTTGCAAATTCTGGTGATGCTGAGGGCTTGTATCAATTACTTTTTCATTTAGCAATTCATGGCATCAGTAAGTGATTGCTAGCTAAAGTTAGGTTAACTCAACTAATTGTTTTAACCCTGCTCTCTTATTTATTGATCAGATATTGTTTTTTCAGTATTTTTCACAGCTGATCAGGACTTGTAGACTGACTCCATAAGAGTCTTTTGATTTTTTCTTTGATTTTTTTTTCTCCCCAGATGAGTGTTTCAAAAGTAGATTTTAAAGAATAAATTGTTTATCCCTGAATTTTCTTTTTATTACAGTATAAACTAGACCCACCATTCATAACTTTGTCTCTATTGTGGCAGACACTGTTACAAACACATAGTAACACAGTCCTTGTCCCAAAGAGCTTAAAGTCTAAATAAACAAGACAGACAAAGGATAGGACAAAGGAGTATTATAGTCTCTGTTTTACAGGAAAACAGGCAGATAGATTATGACTTGTCCAAGTTCACATAAGATGTCTGAGGAATAGCTAGGAATTGAACCCAGCTCTCCCGAGTCAGTCTTGTGGCTTAACCCCAAAACCATTTTTCCTCTCTTCTTGAGGTTTTTTTTTTCCCCTTGTTCTAAGGATATGTCTACACTTTGAGCTTGGGGTGTGAGTCCCAGCTTGAGGAGACCTATTTTATCTAGCTGTCATCAAGCTGGTGCACTAAAAATATAAAGTGCAAGTGGCAGGAGAGACTAGCTGCCCCAATACCTGTCTGTCATCTCTGATGGGCACTCACTCTGAGTGGCTAGCCTTTCCCACTTTTCATGCTGCCGTTGCTACATTCTATTTTTAGAACACTAGCTTGATGACAGGTAGCTTGAGAGAGTCTCCTTGAGTTGGGAATAATATTCCCAGCTCAAAGTGTAGCTGTACCCTGACACTGCCCATTGTAATCTTTAGGTGCATTTCCCAGGAGCACATGACAGCAGACTGGATTTTCTTTAAAGTTTTGAGTGTACTGAAAATAATTATATGCTGAGCACACATGCTCTGAAAATCAGGCCCCTTTAACATGTCTCAAGTTGGGCATCCAGTAATTTAGGCGCCCACGATCATTAATCATTCTTGTAAATTTAGGTCCATGCCTCTATCCAGTGACTAAGACACAGGTCATCTGCTAGAGTGAACGTAAGCACATATTCTATCACGATAATAGAACGCAATAAGATCTAGATCGAAGATGAATGGTTGCAGTCACATTACTAGAGCTGCATGAAACTAAGTATTTTGGTTGCTGCCTGGGTACGTAGAATTAGTTTGAGGTGAAGGTGTCCAAAAGTAATCCCCAAACTGAGGATCTCTTGGACAAGTAGAGAGATGTCTCAGTGTGGGAATTAGGGACTGCCCTAGCATACCGTCAAGAACTATCCCATAAGATTCATCCTTGTTTTAACTTGTCTACCCAGCACATGCTCTCAAGTCTCAATCCCAGCCAAGTAGGAGAAAGGCAAAGACACTGCACCAGATGGATCATGTGACATGGTTTAATCAGTTGTTAACCAATGAAGAGAGGAATAGTACTAAAATATGTACTGTCATGATACTGATGTGTCCAACTGGCATCTTTGTCTATCCTAGGAACATAAGACTGGAAGGGCCTTCATGGGTCATTGAGTCCAGCCTGCTGCTATCAAAGTGTGAAATAAAAACATAAATGCACACCATATGTGAGAGAGATGCTTTTTGCGTGCATAAGTGTATACACACAAATATAACCACATCCACCCACATTTTAGCAGTGACCTTCATGCCACTTTGTGGAAGGTGTTAGTGTTTCTAATTTACAAGAGGGTGAGGGGAACAGCTATTGCAACTATTGTCATTGTGAATAAACACTGTATAAAATTTGTTGATTTTATTATGAAAAATAAGATGCTATTTTTGAAAACTCCCAGTTTATCTGAAGGCCTAAATCCAATAGGTCAGAGTAATGTGATGTTCCCATGCTTTTAGGCTAATTTTAACTTTGTTTTAGGTAAAATAAATGTTTTAATTAGGCCCCAATCCTGGAATCTGATCCACATACTCTGACCCCTGAATCTGTGCAGAGCCTCACTACAGTGGGACTCCACACCACTTCAGCAACTATACCTACAGGGAACAGATTGCAGGATCAGAGCCTGAGTTAATGCTATTGTAACTTCAATTAATCCTGCTCTCTTTATTCTTTAGAGAAGAAGCTGTAACATGTGAGGAATGCTGATGAGATATTGCATTTGCCAAACTCCAGCAAAAGTAGCAGGGATGGCAACAACTAAAAAGCAGATTTTGAGAGAAATCTTGTTTGTTATTTTTTCTAAGCTATGTCTGCATCTGAAATATAGCCAAAATGGTATCCTACTGAAATGTTCTCAGTTCTTTGCTAAGTCAAGGTGATGGTAGTCTGTTAATTTCCTGAACAAAAATATCTGTTGGGCAATTGTTCTAAATTTAAGACATGGCCCTTAGTGTATGGTGGGGTTTTATACATATATATATATATATAGTTTGCATGGAATTTTCCTTATTTAAAAACAAATAAATATACAGACTTGAAAAATTCTGCTTTGTTCAGAGTGTGAGTTAAGTTTCCCACTTACTTCGGCATTTGATTTTTATCATCAAAATGAGATCTTAGTGACTTTGTTCATAAAAGGTATTGTCAGAGCAAAAGAATCTTATCAGTTCTGTCAGTTTTAAGCCTTTTCTAACCCTATGAAAGTAATAGGTGTTACTGAGTGCAAGCGTGCACTTGTTTAATTCAGTACTGTTCTAATACTAATTCTAGCACTGATGTCAAATTCATTCTGCATGTTAATGTAAAAAGATGATAGATGATGGAAGCATTTCTATTGTCAAAAATTACGTGACAAAAGACTGTGCTTGCCTATGGCAAATTAAAACTGAAGTAGCTGCTCTTGGTGGTGTTTTCTTAGTTATAGTTGTCAACTAACTACATTTTCTTGGCTGGAGGCAAATAATTTTTTTTTACTCTTATGTACACTTGATGTTTTTTAATGCAGCTTCACTCATAAAGCTAAAATGGCCCTTTGCCTGTAACAAGATGTGCTTGTACCTGATTGCTGCTTTGTAGATCCACTGTAAATAGCGAAAATCAGATGATGGAATCTCTTAGATAGGAGGGGACTTTAAAAACTTTCAGTTTATTTCCTGAGCCAAAATTCCACATGGGCTTGGAAGATCTGTAACAAGAGAAGTATTTTCCATTCTTCCGTACTCATAAAAATAAAAATTCAAAATTACATTTTAAGGCACTGACATTAGACTTATTACTGTAAATGAGTTTTCTAATCTTTGATTTGTGGGTGTGTATCAAAATACACTGTTTCTGAATTAGACTAAAATTGCAGAAAACTGCATTCATAAGTTTTGCTACTCAACAAATAGGTTCTAGTTATATCCCCACCTGTATTCCTCAGACAAAGGGTTGGGTCTTGGTATATGTGATCAAGTGTCAGGAATGATAGTTTTAACATGTCCCCATAATCTTTTAAGGATGCAAGGGCACCCTTTTTAAAATAAATCATATTAATGGCATGCTTTTAAGGCCTCGTCTGCACTGGCTGGAGAAACTGTGGGCAGCTCTCTAGCAAACCATGGCTCTTACTAGATAGGAGCTAACCTTGTTTCCCTAACCAATGTAGACAAGGCCTTAGAAGATCTTGTTCTTCAGAGAGCCATACATCTGATGGGCCAGTGCATGATATTAACAAAGCTATAATAATAATTGGAGATATACCCATCTCCTAGAACTGGAAGGGACTTTGGAAGGTCATCGAGTCCAGCCCCCTGCCTTCACTAGCAGAACCAATTTTTGCCCCAGATCCCTAAATAGCCCCCTCAAGGATTGAGCTCACAACCCTGGGTTTAGCAGGCCAATGCTCAAACCACTGAGCTATCCCTCCCCCTAACAAGTTGACCTTGTTAGAGTTCCAAAGGGAACTCCTTGTGAGAAACTGAATCAATGACAATGACAAGCACTAAGGGCTAAACTGTTGTGTAAGAAATATTATGAAAACTACAATAGTAATTACAATATTTCTGTGTGTGAAATTTAGTCATTGGTTTAAGCTTGTTTTCCAAATGATGTGTAGGGCTACTGGATTCAAAGGATAACTGGATTCAAATCTTATACAATATTTAAAAAAAAAATTGAGAAGACTCCTGTATGCAGTTTGTTGTTAAAAGGGCCTTAAAATCTCTATTGTAATAGACTAGACTAATCACATGACCATATAAAAACTAATAATGCTTCATAGTTTGAAATTTCTGTTCAACAAGGTTACTACTTTCCATGAATTTTTGCTTGCTATCTATGAATCAGTACACCACATTAATTTGAATAAATTGTAACAATATAGATTTTTTTAAACCTATTTATAGTGGGTGCCATTAAACCAAAGAAATCAGCATTACTACACCCAGTATTTGCAGCATTTCCTGTACTAAGAATAGTGGTAAAATGTTTTGATTTGCTTCTCAACCCCTCTCCCCCGTCTTTCTCTTTACTTCATGTTGTTCTCTTTCTTACCCTTCACAATTCATATCTTCCTTCCCGGTTTGGCTGCTCAGTTTCTCTCCCTCAACCCCAGTTGATGTCACTTTTCTTTCCTGGCCATTCTGCTCACATGTCCATTCTGCTCTCCTTTCTTAGTAGACAAGTTCATCAGTCTGCCTGCCTACCCAGCTTTTCTGCAGTCCATTCAGATGAAAGAAATCTACTGGAAACAAGCATCACCTGGATAAATTTTTTTTCTTCAAAGGATAAAATACATAAACTGTTACCTGGTCTGCAGCTTCGAACTTCCATGATTTAAGATGCCCTATTGTATTATGGACATTATAATGGGGATCCTTACTAATCATACCTAGCATAATTTGTCATTGTAATTAGAACAGTAAATCAGCATATTTGAACAGTTTTCAGCAAATGGTTCCTGTAACAGCATAAGAGCATCACCTGTGACAAAATTGCTGAGCTAACCACTGTGAGGTCAGCTCTGTGCCTGTCAGGGAGCCAGCTGCAATAGGGGCAGTCTCCTAGCAACATACTGAACACAGCTGATCCTAACAGGGGCTGCCTAACTGACTTCACTTCCTGACTGGTGGAGGGGCAGAACTAACTACTATTTAACCCAGCAACAGCCAGAGCTCATTGGCTGCTCAGCATATTCCCAACCTGCAGCTGCACTTGCTCCTGCCCCACCTGCTCTTATGCCCCTTCAGCCCTAACCCTTCTCCATCTTTGACACCCCGTCTCCACTTCTTGACCAAATCTCTGGCTCACCCATTGGCTCTAGTATTCAGCTTCTGATCCGTGGTTCTTCTTCGAATACTTACTCATGTCCATTCCATATTAGGTGTGTGTGTTTGCCACATGCACCGGTGCCGGAAGTTTTTCCCCTCAGGAGTATCCGTAGGGGACTGGCCCTGGTGCCCTCTGGAATGGTGCCCGCATGGCACGGTATAAGGGGCGCTGCTGGCTCCCTCCACCTTCAGTTCCTTCTTGCTGCCAGTGACAGTGCTGGAAAGTCTGCTGCTTTGACTAGCGTTGTTTTGTTCTCTATTCTTGAGAACTTTGAAAAACCTGTAATATAGTTGTATATTGTTAGTAGTTGAATTAGTTACCCTTATTAGTAGTTCTTGAAGTTCTAGTCCCAAATGGGACTCAGCTTGAGGACGGGGTATGCCCCAGTCTCCAGGCTTTAAGCCCTGCGATCACTGCAAACAGCCTACGCCTGTCAGCAATCCACATACCAGCTGTCTAAGGTGTTTAGGCGAGGGGCACATAAGTGCCGTATCTGCAAGTCCTTCAAACTTAGGACAAAGAAGGAGCGCAATATCCATCTAAAGGTGATCCTAATGGAGTCGGCACTCACTCCGGCACCGGAGCAGCGGTCCGACTCTGCACCGAGCACTGTGGCCTCCATGCGCAGTGCTCCGCCGGCACTACCTGAAAGGGAGTTCCAAAGAGAATGGAGCTCGGCTGTTCTCAGTGGTGGCAGATGACAGAACAAGGAGTAATGGTCTCAAGTTGTAGTGGGGGAGGTTTAGGTTGGATATTAGGAAAAACTTGGAGGGTTAGACCAAAAGAAATCTGATGAGGTTCAACAAGGACAAGGGCAGAACTTTGGACAGAAGAATCCCATCCACTGCTACAGGCTGGGGACTGACTGGCTAAGCAGTAGTTCTGCAGAAAAGGACCTGGGGATTACAGTGGACGAGAAGCTGGATGTGAGTCAACAGTGTGCCCTTGTTGCCAAGAAGGCTAATGGCATATTGGGCTGCGTTAGTAGGAGTTTTGCCAGCAGATCGAGAGAAGTGATTTGACATGAGTGAGGCCAAATCTGGAGTACTGCCTCCAGTTTTGGGCCCCCCACTACAGAAAGGATATGGACAAATTGGAGAGAGTCCAGCGGAGGGCAATGAAAATGATTAGGGGGCTGGAGCACATGACCTACAAGGAGGAGAGGAACTGGGCTTATTTAGTCTGTAGAAGAGAAGAGTGATGGGGGATTTGATAGCAGCTTTCAACTACTTGATGGGGGTTTCCAAAGAGGATGGAGCTAGGCTGTTCTCAGTGGTGGCAGATGACAGAACAAGAAGCAATGGTCTCAAGTTGCAGTGGGGGAGGTCTAGGTTGGATATTAGGAAACACTATTTCACTAGGAGGGTGGTGAAGCACTGGAATGGGTTACCTAAGGAGGTGGTGGAATCTCCATCCTTTAGATGTTTTTAAGGTCAGGCTTGACAAAGCCCTGGCTGGGATGATTTAGTTTGGGATTGGTCCTGCTTTGAGCAGGGGATTGGACTAGATGACCTTCTGAGGTCCCTTCCAACCCTTATATTCTATGATTGATTCATCCACAAGCGGGCACCGGTACCCTCCATGGCTCTGCTCAAGAAGCCAAAAAAGACTGTGAGGGGAAGATCTCCTAGCTCCCACAAGGAAAAGGAGAGGGCTGGGGGCAGGGGCGGCTCCAGGCCCCAGCACGCCAAGCGCGTGCTTGGGGCGGCAAGCCGTGGGGGGGCGCTCTGCCGGCGCCGCGAGGGAGGCAGGCAGGCTGGCTTTTGCGGCTTGCCTGCGGAGGGTCCGCTGGTCCCGCGGCTTTGGAGGACCTCCCGCAGGCGTGCCTGCGGAGGGTCCGCTGGTCCCGCGGCTTCGGAGTGCCTGCGGGAGGTCCACCAAAGCCGCAGGACCAGCGGACCCTCCGCAGGCAAGCCGCCCAAGGCAGCCTGCCTGCCGTGCTTGGGGTGGCAAAATGTCTAGAGCTGCCCCTGGCTGGAGGTAAGCCAAGACCCATGCTGGGGGCAGCTCAACACTCCCCGTTTGGGAAGTCGGACCCCAACTCAAGTCGAGCAGTGCAGCCCATACCATCCTTCACCTGCAACTCCAGATAGCAGTGCAGGCCCTGGCCAGCTTCAGGTACCATCGACACCTGAAGCCCTTCAGGCAGCTCAGGAAATCCTGACACTCCCGGTGCCACCCACACAGGCTCCAGCGGTACCCCGGTCTCAGGAAAAACCCATATTGGGAACTATGTGTGTGTCCCCGCCTCAGCGGCACCATTCCCTATCGAGAGGGACATCCCACCATTGCTTGCCCACCTGAAGCCATTATGCCTCAGGACTAGAGAGGCAGGCTCAGCGGAGCCCTATTCGGTCCCCACACAGAGGGCACTGATCGAGGGACTCAAGGCCTACCTCGCCGGTAGATTGGCGCAGACAGACAGGACAGGAAATGCCACCAGTTTTGTTCTCGACAAGGTCTGGGCAAGGACTCCCTCTCCAATGCCTTCCTCCTGTCATGGTCATGGAGCCTAATATATGCATTCCCTCTGATTCCACTCATCAGCAGAGACTGGCAAAGATCAAGCGAGACAGGGTGCAGGTGATCATAATCACCCTGGCGTGGCCTTGTCAGCACTGGTTCGGCATGCTCATCAACCTTGCAGCAGCCCCTCCCTGGCCTCTGCCCAACTGACCGGGCCTGCTATCACAGGACCATGGTCAGCTCACCCCAACCTCACATTCTTCCACCTCACGGCATGGATGCTGGGTGGCTGAACCCAGAAGAATGGACCTGTTTGGAGGAGGTCCAACAGGTTCTCCTGGGAAGTAGGAAGCCCTCAACTAGACTGACTTACCTGGCCAAGTGAACGAGGTTTTCCTGCTAGGTGTCTGAGCATAGCTTCTCTCCCTCGCGTTCTCCCATACAGGCTGTTTTAGACTACCTGCTTCATTTGAGGAACCAGGGCCTGGCTCACTCTTCCATTAGAGTACATCTCGTGCCTATCTCCACTTTTCACCTGCCGATCCAAGGCCAGATGGTGTTTTCCCATGACATGATGGTCAGATTCTTGAGAGGACTCAAGAGACTCTTCCCGCAGGTACAGACTTCTGTCTCGCAGTGGGATCTTAACTTGGTCCTCTGTAGGCTCACAGGTCCACCCTTTGAGCCACTGGGTTCCTGCTCCCTTCACCTGTCATGGAAGGTCATGTTCCTGGTGGTAGTGACATCGGAGAGATGAAAATCTGAAATTAAAGCCTTGACCTCAGAACCACTGTACACGGTCTTCTACAAGGACAAAATTCAGATGAGGCCCCACCCGGCCTTCCTGCCAAAGGTGGTATCTACCTTCCATATGAGCCAGGACCTCTTCCTCCTGATGTTCTGTCCCAAACTGCATGAGACCACCGAAGAGAGGTGTCTTCATGCACTGGATGTCCAAAGGGCCTTGGCTTTTTACTTAGAACATACCAAGACTTTCCATAAGTCAGCTCAGCTCTTCATCGTTACAGTGGATGGGATGAAGGATCTTCTGGTGTCCTCACAGAGGATTTCCAATTGGATCACCTCATACATAAGGAACTGTTATGACTTGGCGGGTATCCCGCCACTGCTGATTGTCAGAGCCCACTTGACTAGAGCTCAGGCATCTTCAGCAGCCTTTCTGGCGCACATCCCTATCCAGGACTTCTGTAGAGTCGCAACGTGGTCCTCTGTTCACACGTTCACAGATCATTATGCTATCACTCAGCAGGCCAGACGCTGTATTGCAATCTACACGTCCATGAACTTGTACCCACCTCCAGGGGTACTGCTCTGGAGTCACCTAATATGGAATGGACATGAGCAAGCACTCGAAGAAGAAAAGACAGTAACCTTTTCCGTAACTGGTGTTCTTCGAGATGTGTTGCTCATGTCCATTCCACAACCCGCCCTTCTTCCCCACTGTCAGAGTTTCCGGCAAGAAGGAACTGAGGGTGGGAGGAGCCGGCAGCACCCCTCATACCACGCCATTTGGGCACCACTCCAGAGGGCGCCTGAGCCAGTCCCCTGCTGATACTGCTGAGTGAAAAACTTGCAATACCAGTGCATGTGGCAAGCACACACACCTAATATGGAATGGACATGAGCAACACATCTTGAAGAACACCAGTTACGAAAAAGGTAACTGCCTTTTGTGACCCTTAGCTCTGCTCTCGACTACCACCCCCAAGTGTCCCATGGCCCTCATTCTTGACTCCAACTCAGCTGCGGCCTAACCTCCAGGCCTGGCGAACCCCCTGGCTCCAACCATTAGCCCAACTGCCCATCTCCTGGTTATATCCTTGATAGTACCGGGAAGTGAAGCTTCCAAGGGAAAATGGCAGATAGTGGTGTTGGTGATTCAGAAGGTGGTACTCTTCCTTCTGTGTCAGTAGCTATGCCCCTGCCCTCTTCTTACACATGCACGTGTGCGCGCACACACACACACACACACCCTAGTGGCTTTGCTCATTTTCCTACTCCAGTCTGCAGTGCTCTGTGCCTCTCCTTCTTGAGCCTCTTGGTTTCTGTACATTTCTTTTGGAAGTTAGCAAGAGCTTGCTGCTTGTATTCCTCTGAGTGGGTGGCTGCCTTCTGACATGTGGTACTCCTGTGGCTAGCTGTTCCCTGGGCCACCATGGGAGTGGGGAGAATGTGTGGGTGGATGCAAGTGCCATTAACCAGACACATGAGCAGATGACTGGCTTTAAAACAGATGTTGGTGGTTTCCCAAGAGCTTCTTGCAGTGAAAGTGGTGGTGTGGTTGCTTTCCCTATTTCTCCAGATCTTCTGTTCTGCCCACCAGCTGCCCAACTGCTTCAGCTGCTTCCCACTGTCTACTCCTGCAGATCAATCAGAGAAGTGAATGGGAAGACTTACATCCTGCCTCATTCTATCCTGCAGGGCTCCTTGGTTCATGGTCCCCAAGCACCACTGCAGCTGCTGCACTGATATTTAATACCATGTTAGAGGGCCCTGTGCTGTTGGAGATGCTTTCTGAGGAAATTAATAACCAAGTGGTTTGGACCTCAGCTTTATAGGATCCAAAGGCATATTTACAAGAGCTAGGGGTTTTAAACCAGTGTCTTGGACACATTCTAATTTAGTAAGTTCCACCTATCCCCTGCTGGATACAATAATCTTCCTCACTTTCTGCCCTAAAAATGTACTGAAATATTGCAGTGCTGTGTTAACACCTGTCACATCCTGCCCAAAAGATGGCTGCATATCAGTGCTGGATATAAATGGAATTCATGTAATAATATACTAATATCATTATTTTAGCCATGTTAAATATCTTTCAGCTCAAATACTTAATTTTTGGCATCCTTCAAGATACAAGGGTCTGGGGGTGTATGTATATAATACAACCTCCCTCAGAACACTATCCTTGCCATCATGCATGTCACCTCCCCATACACCAACATCTCTCCCAATGACTGCATCGCTGCCTGCCTCAAATACAGTATATACAAGACAATGGACAACTCTCAGATATCCACCCCAAACAGATCACCAAACTTCTATTTCTTCCTCACCCATAACAATTTTACATTCAACAACAAACACTTTGTCCAAACAGCCAGGGGTACTAGGATGGCTCCTCAGTATGTCAAGCTCTTCGGGGCCACTTTAAGGAAGACTTTCTGGACAGATGCACCACAAAACCAATGATATACCTGAGGTACATTGATGATATTTTCATATTCTGGACAGATCTAAACTCCCACATAGATTTCCATCTCAACTTCAACAGCCACCACCCATCCATTAAACTCTCTCTAGAGCACTCCCACAGTAGCATCAACTTCCTGGATATCATCTTCAGCAATGGAACCCTGCAGACAACTATATACAAGAAGCCCACAGATCACCACACCTATCTTCACAGATCCAGTAATCACCCCAAACACACCAAGAATTCTGTTATCTTCAGCCAAGCACTCAGATACCACATAATGTACTCTGAGGAGAAAGTCCAGGATATATACCTTAATACACTCAAAAACACCCTTGACTAAACCGGGACACACCACCAGAGAAGTAGATTGCATCATGGAACAGGCCATCCAAATAGCTGAGAGAACCTGCTTCAATACAGAAATAAAAGCCCCTTTGATAACACCCCCTAATTGTTACCTACCACCACACACTGCAGCCCTTATGATGTATCAAATAAATACAACCCATACTCGAAGGGGACCACATCTGAAAGAAATCTGTCCTGAACCACCTCTTCTGGCCTTCAAATACTACTACACCAGTCTCTCCAACTTCATCATCAGAAGAAAGCTCCCCACAGAAGGGGACACAAACCGAAAGCCATACCAGACCCTGCCAGAACAACACATGTAAAGCCTGTAGACCAGGGGTAGTCAATAGGCAGACCGCCAGACGCTTTTGAACGGACCCCAAAATCTTTATTTACTTACTGTTGTTTTTTATTATTTTCTCTGGAGTCTGGACCTTGACTTTACCTTCACCAAGAAATTTGGACTTTGGCAAAAAATAGACTACCTCTGCTGTAGAAATACCTCCACTACTATAATGATCAACACCTCCCCGCACAACACAACGTTCAAGATCCATGGGTCCTACGCATGCCTATCACAACCTATGGTGTACCTCATCCAGTGCACTAAATGCCCGAATAACGACTGTATGTGTGAAACCTGACAATCACTATGTTCTCAAATGAACTCTCAGAGAAAACTGATGAAAGACAAAAACACCGATGGGCAAACACTTTTCACAAAATGATCACTCCATATGTGATCTCTCAGTTCTCATTCTCAAGAGAATCTGTGCAACTTCAAAAGATGAGCCTGGGAGCTTAAATTCATAATTTTGCTAGACACTAAAAATTCTGGACTGAATAAAGATACTGGATTTATGGCTTATAACAACAATCTGTAACCCACTAACCACTACCCCCAAACTGTCTTTTTTCCTCTCTTCCTTTCTTTCCCCCCTATGACTGGAAGAGTGTTAACAGGCTACTTCACCTTGACTGGTCACTTGAAATATGTATTATGCTAAACAATCTGTTCCACCCTTGTATTTAGCTGTGATGCTTAGAGTAAGTTTCCTAGACCTGAAGAAGAGCTCTGTGTAAGCTCAAAAGCTTCTCTCTCTTACCAACAGAAGTTGGTCCAATAAAAGATATTCTCTCACCAGCCTTCTATTTCTGTGTATTTCTGATATTCATATGTATAAATAAATAAGGTGGGATGAATAGCAACACCTATAGCTGAGGGCCCCCAACTCTTTCTATAAAAAATACCAGAATTTCAGTAGTTTATAACTTTAAAATGTTCTATAGCAGGTATCTGCTGAATTTTTTAGGAAAGTTTTTCAGCAAAAATGGTTCTGCTGTTTCAGATAACAAGGATGGGGAAATGCATTATTTTGTCCACATTTTTTAGAAAAAATTCATATGACCATTTCATTGAGACATTTTAGCGTCTCAGTGATTTGAAGCAGGCACTTGAAATTTGCCTGTGGGGTTGTACTGTTACCTTTTGCTATCCCTGTGAAAATCCACCCATATTTGGCCAAGTTATAAGCCTCTGACAATTGTAGTTAGCACATGCTCAGTAGTTTATTAGAGGCCACTAGCATTATTGGTCGAAGATTCTGTCTGCACTAGTGTGCTCCATCCTCATATAGCAGCTATTGCCAACTGAACTTCACATACACAGTCCCCACAGAGCAACTGAACATACTCCATCCTGGGACTCAAGGAACTGAGTGGGTCTTTACCTAGAATTGTTCCTCCTCCTTGCCTGAAGTCACTGTGGCACCAAGAGCAGGGAGACCCTCTCCTGTGTTCTCAATGCACCCAGGCAGCATGGAGGAGAAGAAAGCAACCTGACTTGTATTGAAAAGAATTAGAAGTAAGGGGGTGGGAAAGGTAAACTAGAAGCAATAGGAGCCCAAAAGGGACAGGAGTTACAGAGGGGATAGAAACATTGCAGGAACAGGCTGGGGTGAACACACTTCCCTCCAGAAGTTAGAACTGAACCCAGGATTCCTACATCTGCATTTCTGTTTCACAGCTGTCAAGCCTATCACTGCTTTCCACTGGCTAAATATGTGTGTCATCCCCCCCCCCCCCCCTCCGTAGTGGCTGGTTCACACAGAGGAGAGCAGCCTAAAACTGCTACCAGTTACTGAGGTCAAGATGTAGGAATGGGGGCCCTGCGGATGACCCATGGGCATCAGTATGGTTCCATGTAATGAAATTTGTTTTCACAGTTTGCTTTTTTAAAAAACTTAAAAGAACTTTAATTCTGGCATTTCCTAACTTTTGAGTGCTTGACTCTGTTTCAACATATATTATGTGCATATATGTGTCTGAATAGTTTCAGGATCTATAGCACAGTGTACACAAAAGCACACTGCTGAGCTAGTAATAAATACCTGAAGCAGTTTGTGGTTTCATCTGGGTTGCAAGAATATTTGAAGAGGTTATTCATACTATTTTTGAACATTGTCCTTACCTGATCATTGCGGGAATTAGAAACAAACTGCCGGCTACAAAATATTCTGTTTCATATTACTTACCATTTTCTCATAAAAAGCTGAAGAAATGCTACAGATCAAAGTTTCAAGTCAGAGATTGTTACTGAATGATGATTTTTTTTATTATTATTACAGGTACAGCATTGGCCAAGAAACTGACAAAAAAGGTAAGCACAATGTTCTGTTCTCAAAAGGAACTCTCATTCCTTCTGTTACTAAAACTGTATTTCACAACTGATAAATTTTTTTTAATTTGTGTATTTAAAGGAGGTAGAGGCTGTGCTGGTAAATGTTACGAAGGCTAAGCCAGGACCAACCTTTTTTAGAGACCTCGGTGATAAAGGTAACATACTTTGGTACTGAAAGTACATCTTATATTTTTGGACCTAATTATTTACGTGAATATATTTTAAAGAAGGTTCTACAAGCCCAACTTGATTTCCAGCTAGCAAGAAGTTAACTCCTTGCTGAGATCTCACTCAGCTTTTCAAGACAAGGAGGCAGGGCTGGGAACTGAAGACCCATTCAGTTATTCCTAGGACACCAGGAAATTCTGTAAAAACACCTAGCCGACACTGCCTATGGAGGAGGCAGAGCTCAGCAGCCAGTTACTAGAAGGGTAGGTTGTAGCCCAAAGTAGCCTTTTGTTTGTTTAACCCCAACAGGTTGTTAGATAGATTTTGTGTAATTTATATGCACTTAAAAATTATAGAAAAGAAACCTTGGATAAAAATCATACTTGACAATGTACCTCCCTGTTCTGGGGCATCCCTGGTTTCCAAGGGTGGTTGAATCCCTTATTCTTTCCTATTCAGACAGGACCTCAGTGATACTCACTCTTTCCCCTGACCCCCTTAGGACCAGCAGGCCCTGGATTCTTGTGTAGCCCCTCCACTTAAGGGCTGGAAGTATAAACTAGTAACAGTTACTCCAGCCTCTAGGATATTACATTTTTATAACCGGGAAACCAGGACCAGCAAATAAAGATTAACAACATTTTCTTTTAATTTTTCCCTGTCCTTTTTAGGAGTAAAGGGAAGGGAACGAAGAAATAGAGAATTCCAAATAAGGGAGTAATTTAACCAATCCATCAGCAATAAACACCCACAAACTAAGTTGCTCTGAGAGAGCGACCCAAAGTCTCTGCACAGGCCCTATCTGGATGGTAGAGTTGGAGCTTGATATGAAGGGCTGGTGTCTCTTGCTGGGAAGCAAACAACGCTCCCTTTCGGTTGAAGTGAGTCCTTGGCATCCACAAGCCCTCACTGTCCCTTGGCTCCCAGTGCAGAGGAGGCCAAGCCAGCACTGCTAGTAGTCATTCCTCTGTGGCACAGTACCTCAGGAGTTACATCCTCCCCAGCTGCTGTAACCCAACTACCGGCATCCAGTGCTCTCTCACTGGTCACATTGTCCCTGGCTCCTTTGCCAATTCTGGGCCATGCAGATATAGATGGTGCACAGATGTCATACATTTTTTATGGGATGATATGCCCATATTTCTCTATACTCTCAAATTGCTTCAGTAAAACTCACCACAGAAGTTTTAGCTGAAGTGCAGACATTGGTGTGGAATTATAGAATCATAAAAATGTAGGGCTGGAAGGTACCGCTAGAGGTCTTCTAGTCCAGCTTCTTGCAATGAGGCAGGACCAAGTAAACTAGATCATCCCTGACAGATATTTCTCCAACCTGTTCTTAAAAAACCCTCCAATGATGGAGATTCCACAACCTCCCCTGAAAGCATATTCCAGAGCTTAACTATCCTTATAGTTTAAAAAAAAATAAATTCTTGTATCTAACCTGAATCTCCCTTGCTACAGATTGCTTCTTTTCCTACCTTCAGTGGACTTTGAGAATAGTTGATCATCATCTTCTTTATATCATCTGTCCCCACTCAGTCTTTTTTTCTCAAGACTAAACATGTCCAGAATTTGTAACTGAGTTTCTAAATCTTTCATTATTTTTGTTGCTCTCCTTTGGATTCTCCATTTGACCACATCATTCTTAAACCAGACAGTACTCCAGCTGAGGCCTCACCAGTGCTGAGTAGAATGGGACAATTTACCTCCCATGTCTTATATATGATACTCCTGTTAATACCCCCCAGAATATTAGCCTTTTTTGCCACCAGATCGCATTGTTAGCCCGTTTTCAGTCTGTGATTCACTATAACCCCGAGATCTTTTTCAACAGCACTACCATGTAATCAGTTATTCCCAGTTATTTTCTAGTTGTGCATTTGATGTTTCATTGCTAAATATAGTACAGTTGAACCCTGTTATGTCGCCGGCCTAGGGGTTTGCCAAAAATAGTTCAGATAACCGATGATCGAGATAAACCCCTATCCACCCCCCCACCCCTGAACTCCCCTGCCCTCTCTCCAACACCCCCTCCCTGCCCCCTTACCGCGGTGCCTGCACGTGGCTGGATCTGGCGAAGCGGGACGGGGACCCGGAGCCGGGCAGCCAAAGAAGCGGGACCCGGTAAGCGGGCCGGGCGGCAGGCGAAGCGGGACCGGGTAAGCGGACCGGGCGGCAGGCGAAGCGGGGACCGGGTAAGCGGGGCGGGCGGGCGGCAGGCGAAGCGGGGACCGGGTAAGCGGGGCCGGGCGGGCAGGGACGGGCAGGGACCGGGTATGTGGGGACGGGCGGCGGGGACGGGCAGGGACCGGGTATGCGGGGACGGGCGGGCGGGCGGGGACGGGCAGGGACCGGGTATGCGGGGCCGGGCGGGCGGGGATGGGCAGGGACCGGGTATGCAGGGCCGGGCGGGCGGCGAAGCGGAGCCGGGCGGACGGGCGGGCGGCGAAGCGGGGACCGGTGAAGCGGAGCCGGGCGGGCGGCAGGCGAAGCGGGGACCAGGTATGCGGGGCCGGGCGGGCGGGCGGGGACGGGCAGGGACCGGGTATGCCGGGGCGGGCGGGCGGCGAAGCGGAGCCGGGCGGACGGGCGGGCGGCGGCGAAGCGGAGCCGGGTGGGCGGGCGGCAGGCGAAGCGGGGACCAGGTATGCGGGGCCGGGCAGGGACCGGGTATGCGGGGACGGGCGGCTGGGGACACGGTGGGTCGGGGACGCGGAGAGCCGGGCGGCTGGGGACGCGGGGAGCGGGCGGCTGGGGAACCGCGCGGCTGGAGAGCCGGGGAGCGGGCGGCTGGGGACACGGTGGGTCAGGGACGCGGGGAGCCGGGCTCGAGATATTAGGGTTCGGGGAATCGACATAAGGGATGAGAAACCCATAAGACAAAGAGGGAGTTTGGCGGTTCCACTTGTAAAACGTCGACTTAATAGGGTTGGCAAGTTAACCGAGGTCGAGATAAATGGGTTCGACTGTATTTTCACTTGTCTTTATTGAATTTTATCTTGTTGAATTCAGACCAATTCTCCAGGTTGTCAGGGTTATTTGAATTCTAATCCTGTCCGCCAAAGTGTTTGCAACGCCTCCCAGCTTGGTGTCATCCACAGATTTTATAAACATACTTTCCACTCCTTTGTCCAAGTCATTAATGCAAATATTGAATCGTATAAGACCCAGGACATGAACTATTGATAACTACTCTTTGAGTATCATCTTTCAACCAGTTATGCACACACTTTAAAGTAATTTAATCCAGACCACTTTTCCCTAATTTGCTTATGTTATATGACACTGTCTCAAAAGCCTTACTAAGCTAGATCTGATCCATGCATCCATCTGATTTACCCTGGGCCATTCTAGATATGGCTCTGAGGATCTCCACTCTTTCATTCCAGGATCTTCTCTCCCCACTCTCACTCCCTTGAGGGCTTTATTGGTGGTAGCTGGGAGTTGCTCTGGAATGGGTTTACTGCTGGTCTGGCTAACAGCACATTGGGAAAGTATTTCTACAGCTTTAGATCCTATCAGGGCCACTGAACAGGGGTTCCCAAACTTTCTGACAGCATGACCCCATTTTAATGAAATCTTTCTTGACAGGACCTGAGACAGCATGGCAAATGCCATTTTAAAGAGCAAAATATCATCCTCCGCACAGTGTGTGTGACCTTGCATGTATCCTACTTGTGAGCTCACACCGCAGGGAGGATGTCCTCTGCCCAGTGTGACCTTGTACGTATGGTGCATGCGAGGTCATGCTGTGCAGAGAATGCCAGTTTGTAATGCAAAATGGTATCCTCTATGTGTTGTAACCTCGTGTGCATTGTACGTATGAGGTCATGTT
The DNA here is from genome assembly GCF_020497125.1 of Mauremys mutica. Taxonomy (NCBI): domain Eukaryota; kingdom Metazoa; phylum Chordata; order Testudines; family Geoemydidae; genus Mauremys; species Mauremys mutica. Next base: position 323,858,257 of record NC_059072.1, read on the forward strand.
GCAGAGCAAAATGGTGTCCTGCACACAGAAGGGATCGCCGCGACCCCATCTGCTGATAGTGTGACCCCATTTTCAGTCATGACCCACAGTTTGGGAACCACTGCCATAGAAGCATGCTCAGTGTTTGGTCCACCAAACCTCCTTACTGACATAACTCTTTGAATTCAGTTTCAGTTTCAGATTTATAAAGCTATAAATATTTTTTTTAAATAAAAATGCAAAATACTACTTTGACAAGTGCCTGGAACTAATAATCTACAACTGTTTTTGAAGGCACAATTTGGGTTGCTTATTTCTACCATCAAATGGTTATTTAAATATTCAGTAAAACTGTCATTGGTTCAGATTGCAGAATAGAAAGCTAGGAAATTCTGCCTTCTAGTGGACAGCTTTAAAATTAACTTCACGTTCTTAGGGATATATTTCTGTTTATATTTTACTAAGAATATTTTATTTATTAGCAACACTTATTATTTTATAATCTTAGCAGTTTGACTGTGGAGGGTTTTTTTTTAAATACCAGGAAAATACAACATGCTTGCTAATCCAAAATAAAGGAATCTGGTTGCAATTGGCTGAGGCATAAGCATTAAGTAAAATTTGCAGCATTTATCTGTTAATTCTAATGGGGTCTACATATATGCCAATAGTATTTACAAATTGTTTTTAAAAAACCTTGTCTACTGCACCTATTAAATGTAAACTTGAAAATGAATAAATGTCAATGATCTCTTCAGAATAAAAAGTTTCACAAAGAAGAACTCAGTTCAGTTTGTGAATCAGGTAAAGTGGTCAAATCTGTATAAAAGTAATAAAAGTGAAGTAATAATATTGTGAGATGAATTCTCATGGAAATGATTCCATGGTAAAAATCTGCTTCAAGTCAGCCAGGTATATGTTGACTTCAGTATAATCAGTCATAGACAGAATATCAAACATATCATGGCTTTGTTTAAAGTCACTGAGGTTGGTGTGGAAAAACAATCAGAAATATTTTACACCTTTTTGCTATTTTTTAATCTTTTTTTACCTATTTTACTATGCTGACTGCTCACAGAGTCACATGGCAAAAGCAGAACTCCTAATCTTCTCTCCCCTGTAATTCCTCCCTCCTTCATTCTCAGTCACTAGTGAACAACAACACCATCCTCCCTGTCACTTAGGTCCATAACTTGGGTATCATCTTTGTCTCAGCCCTCTCTATAGATCCTCACATCATTCAGGCTGAGGCTGAGCCTAACCAATTCTTTCTGCATAACCTCTAAGATCTGACCCTTTTATCCACCCATACAGCTAAAACTCTAGTCCAGGCTCTCCTCATCTGGCATCTTGATTACTACAACATCCTTTTCCCTCACCTTGACAAATGCAAGTTTGCCCTGCCTGTATCTATTCAAAATGCTGCTGCAAAGATCATTTTCCTAGCTCAGTGCTTTGACCATGTCATCTCTTCCTTTGTTTCTCTTTACTGGCTCCTCCTCTTCCTCCATTGCAATCAAACATAAGCTATTTTTCTTCACTTTCAAGGCTCTTCGTGGCTTATCCCCACCCTGCCTTTCAGCTGTCATTTAGCATGAGATGTCAACTCCCACCTTTCTTCAGCCTGAGATGCAAGCCTCCATCACCCACTTGCACCAGCAGGATCTACACTGGGGCTGCCCCATACTCACCCCTAAGAGCCACTGTAGCTATAGGCAAACTAGGCAACTGCTGCTTCGGATCTGCAGATTTCTCAGAGAAGTGGTGCGGCAGACTAGTCTACCAGGATGTAAATTGCAGAGTACTACAACTGCTCCGTGTTGACCCTGCTGGTGCAAATTAAAAGCACCTAGTTTGCATTGATGTACAGGACTATAGTGCATACTGATAAATACTTTTTAGTTCACACCAGCAAGATCTACATGGGGCAGTTAAAGCAGTACAGATTGGAGTGTTCTGCAATTCACATCGCCTAGACTGGTCTGTGGCACTGCTTCTTCCAGAAATCTGCTGCGTCTAAGCAGCTGCTGCCCTACATGAATGCCTGTAACTATCACACCCTCTGGGGTGGGGCAAGACAGCAAAATAAGGAACCTGGAATTAGGATCCTGCATAGATATCATCTTTGGGGAAAGAAACACTAAATGGAGGGAGAAAAATGGGTACTTTTATTGGAGCTGTGAGAAAAAGAACTGATTTCAGTATCTGCTGGTAGCATTGTCATAAGCCCTGTTACTCAGTATAGTATAGGAATATGAGCTACATTTCAAAGAACTAGGTATGAGCTTAAATCTCTTCAACATAGTATTTAACAGAATGGAAGATGTCATGGGCAATTACAAATTGACTGGGTAATTAAATTAAATAGATTGGGGAGGCAAAGGTCTGTCTAAACATGAAGAAAATATAATGATAAATTAAAACCAAATAGGAGAGTTCCCCCATTCTCTCAGCCTTTCATGAGTAATTTAAATTGATTAACATAAAATAAGGTTCAGCCATGGGGCTTTTGATCTTTTTAGTTGGTTGTTTTAATAGTTGTGGTTTTTAAAATTCCATAGTAATTTGGATCTGTATATTTGGTACTTAGTACTTTGGTCTGTATATTTATGACAACACTTGTTTGCATTTGGTGCCCAACCATATGATTGGTGAATGCAAAGCAATTGCTGTTTGTGCTCAAATTGCAAGTTTTTCCATGGGCAAAATTGGGGGTTCAGATATCAAGATTTGGGTTTGAGTCCTCATTGTATCACTCCCCTTTATAGCAGCATAACTCCATCCGTTTAGTTTCTGTAGAGTTACACCAACTTGAAACTGCAGTAATGCAGTGGTGACTCAAACCCTTGGCTTTTGAAAATTCAGCAAATTAAGGGTAAACTCGCATGCCACAGAGGTCCATGAGCAATTGCTAATTAACTAATTTTCCCTATTAGCTCTCTGCATTAAGCAGACAAAAAATGTCTCATTGTGCACCTTTGTTCATAATCCTGCTCTAGGATAGAAGTCGGTAATCCTATACCATAAAAAAAATCACCTGATACAATTCCAAATCTCCATATTCTAAACTCAACACCTGAGTAAAATTTGAGACCAGTGTAAAATACTCTTTTGGAATCTTAAATGCTTAATTGAAGTTTGAAGAGAATACTAATGTTGTTAGGTCACCAGTGGGTTTTTTGATTAACTACATGTGTGCTTTGGACTTGCCTTGCTATGTAGTTTACAGTTTGGCATATAAAAGCTGAATTACCCGTGTATTTTTGTTGATACAATATATGTATTTATTACTAATGTGTGAAGACTCATAATTGCTGTTGCACGGATTTTCAACTGGATAAAATTTACTGGTAAAATATTAGTTAGGTTTTGACTATGGGTGCTTTGTTTTATGGTGACATCACACACAGGCTAGATTTTGGAGACTATTTCACACACTATCAACTTCAAATCATTTCTGCGGGGCTCCAACACTATAAAATGTAGGGGCATCACTTTTTGCTCTGTGTTTGTACAGTGCCTAGCATAATGGGGTCCTGGTCCACGACCAGGGCTCCGAGGCACCACCACAGTACAAATAATAAATACAAATAATTTATGCCTTTTATGTTAAAGAACTAATACAATATTGTACATTCAAGTTATAAACACAGTTTTTGAAATATAAACATTACTTAGTATCTAAATAGTGTTTGTATGGTCATAGCACATTTACTAATCCTCACAATGCAGCTGTTAGGTAGATGGCTAAGAATCATTTATCCCCATTTTTACAGGTGGGGAAATTGAGAGAAAAGGAGAAATGACTTGGCCAAATCTACACAGCGTGTCGGGGCAGAATTAGAACTCACTCCCCTGAGTCCCAGCCCTGCACTCATTTCTCCAGACAGTTCTGCTTTCAGTCAATGAATATTTCTAAATTCTGGAGTTGGTATAAAATGACAAACTTAAAATATTAAATTATTTCAAAGCAAATAAAAATATTATTGGCTCAGCATAGTGATTAATCAAGTTTATTGTTTATCACTGAGGCTTAAGAGGATTCTTTATCAATTAGCTAAATATAAATTATAAAAACTATGTTTATCTTTGAATAGAGTGTAGTTTAAACATGCCTGTTTAAACAGCTTCTACATTATACAGTGTTTACTTCACAAGTTACAAGTTTTTTTAAAAGCTGCTCATAAGAAGCCCTTTAAATGTTTTTCTTAAAACATTATCATAGGGCAGATGCGTAGGATTCTGTTGTTTAACCATCAGCTTTATATATTCTCTGTCTTTAGCTTGTATGCTGCTATTTGACATTGTCACATCTTTGTTCAGGCTTTTCATTTAAATCGGTGTTTCAAAGGAAAACTCTGGAATTTTCCTTCAAAAGGGGGGAAAAAACACTTTCACCTTGTAGAAAGGACATGTTGCTATTAAAAAAAAAAAAAAAAAAAAAAACCCTCTTTTTGGCACAGGGCCCAGCACTACTATCAGTGCAATCTAGCAGCTTGGCAGCTTTGCTTGTTGCCATATTCCCCTTGAGAATTAAAGGAAAGCTATTCTCCGCCTTTTCAAGGCTGCCAAAGGATGAAATACTTTGATCCTTCAGAATAACAGTAGAGTAGTTCTCCTCCCAGGTACTAAATGTGACAAAGCGCATTTAATTTATTCATCTTTCATATAAACACTGATTTTTTTCAGTGAAAATCCAAACATTTAGTTCAGGTCTTTTATTAATACCAAATAAACCTAACTCTCTCAATTAGACTTCCACAAGACAGAGAAGCTCGAGAAACAAGTTCACCTCCAGAGCACTGAAAATAGAATCAAAAGTTTTGTTTAACAAATAATGACAAAAGAAAATATTTATTTCTAATAAGTTGTATTATTTAATATACAATTAATATGAAACTGAATGTTTTAAATATTCAAAGTTTGATTGTAAAAATGCAAATATTTCAGATCAATATGCTGATTTTAAAATTCACCATTTCACTTTTAGTACTATTTTATTTCAGGACTGATCTCATATACAGAGTACCTCTTTTTGCTGACAATCCTCACAAGTAAGTATTTTGCGTTATATATTATAATGCAAGAATATTTAATTGCTACTAGCTGCCCAGTAACTTTTCTAATTTTTATGACTTCTAGATTTCTGCATCACAGCCCAACATAAAAAAAAAATTTATATTAAGACCAATGGTTACTGCACATTAGGGAATTAATGTAAATGGATACTATGTCAGATGACTGCACTCTGAATCCATCGTGTTATCAGTGATTATTAGTAGCACTTTAAAGATGTTGATAAGCCCCGCCACAAGGGTCAGGAATTGAATAGGTAGCCATTCAAGAGAATTTGGTGGAGGGGAGGGAAGGAGGTATTTTTAACAGTTATTTGTTAGTCAAGTTTGGCAATGAGACATTTACATCTTATCAAACAGGACTCGCTCAGTAGTATAGCATAGTGTCACCATGAATCGTGTATGAAAAGGAGTATCTGTCATGCACAACACCTCCAAAAATGAGCCTGGGAATTTAAAATCATAATTTTGCTAGACACTAAAAATCAGGGTCTTTATAACACTGGATTGATGGTTTATTACAACAATCTGTAATCCACTAATCCCCCTCATTTTGTCCTATGACTGCAGGGATGTTAACAGGCCACATCACCTTGAATGGTCCTTTAAAATATGTATTAATTACATATGTTAAGCAATCTTTTCCACCTTGTATTTAGCTGGGACACTCTTAGTACTGTCCCCAGACCTGAAGACGAGCTCTGGGTATCTTGAAAGCTTGTCTCTTTCACCAACAGAAGTTGGTCCAGTAAAAGATATTACTTCATCTACCGTCTCTCTAATATTCACATACTAAGGTGTATAAAGGACACTAGATAGACAGCAGTAGTTCACAACATTATTGTTTTGGAACCCATCATGTTCCTTCATACCATGCCCTCAGACAATTGCTGACATAACTCCATTTTTTAATCCATTTTCTTCTAATTCCCTCCCTCCTCTCTGTTCCATTTCTTTTCCTTGTTTTTTTTCTCTCTCGCATATATATTTTGCTGACTCTTCTGCTTGCCCTGTTGTCTTCTGATTACTTCAGTAGCCCTCCTCTCCATTTCCAGCCGCCACTTACCAAAGATGTGGAAACTATTCATTGTGTTACACAAGGCTGGGCTGAAAAGAACAGGGAAAAGATGTTTGGGCTGGCAGGTAGTTCTTTGAGCCTGCAGTCCTGGACATGAAAAGTACTATTGCAGCCACCTTCATGAGGGGCTACAGTGGGAAAAGGGAGTGAGTGCAGGTGGCTTTCAAGAGAGCCATTTGCTGCTTTAACTGCAAATATAATGGCATTCTTTGCTGGGTCTGTTGGGGTGACCTTGAGTCTTTTAGCTTTCCTCACAGACACTGATCCTGGCCTGTGCGCCATACATGCCACCCCTCTGTACCACTCTGGTGGCCTGTCCCTCAAGCTGGGAAATATTAAAAGTCAGGGAGAGCTTTCAAAGACAAAATGGATATAATGGGCATTATGAAGTGAGGCCTTTGGCTAGCTGTGATACATTCCAATTATATAACCATAGAGGCCCAGTTTTGTTAGCCAGTATACTCTTTCTCAAACCATTAGACTCACAAAAGCAGGAGAAAACCAAAATTCTTAGCTCTCTTGATGTCAGTGGATGATGGACATACATCCTCATGGACCTCTCTGCGGCATTCAGCACTCTCAACCATGAGATACTGCTGTCTTACCCAAGAGAGGTGATTGCACTAAAATGATTTTGCTTGAAGGATGCATCCAGAGAACCGTGATGGAAAATGACATCTTTCCCACCAGCCCCCTCACTTTGTAGAGGGCCTCAAGCATTGATTCTCTCTCCAGTTCTATTTACCATCTACATACAGCCACTAGGTGAACTGGAAAGATAACATGGACTTGAGTGCCAGCAGTATGCAGATGACACAAAGAGCTACCTATCTTTCACCACATGTAACCATACCGGTACAACCAAGATGGCCCTGAGCTTGATCAGGTCATGGATGAAACTGAATTCAGGCAAGACAGAGGTTATGATGGTGGGCAGAGGAAAGCACCTCCTGGCTGGACTATAGCAATGCAATATACATGGCATGAAGCAATCATCCTTCAGGAAACTCTAGCTAATACAGATCACAACAGTGTGCATGGTGTCAGTATAAACTAATCCATCATACACATATACTGCCCCCCTCCTCGAGTAGTGACCCTCCAGTGCCACAACTAATGGCCCAATAATTTTGAATGTGAGCAATACTAAATGCACAATAGTTATTCAAAAGTGTTTCCAAACAGATGGTAATTGCCTAGAAGGATTCTGGCTGAGTAATGTCCTACATAAAGCAGGGGGGAGAAGTAAGGTCACCTCTTACATATGAAAATAGTCATTTTCAAGATAGGCTACCTTGATCACTACTGGTATTTAAGAGAAGGAAAACATTCTTCCATGCAAATAGAAATACCAGCCAGGGATTTACTGAATCCAGAAGTGGCAGACAGGAGCTAGCTCCACAGGAAAAATGTGAAACTAATTTATTTGTTGCAAAACAAATCAGGCAGTGGATAGTCATAAGCACATTAAAAAAAGAGAACCCCATAGCAGCATCAATATTCTTATATAGTATGTTTTAATTAAAATCAGATAGCAGAAGATTCAGTTTCTTTACATTCAGTTAGACTGAGAATTAAAACCAATGTCAATGCATTGGATCAAATAAGAAGGAAATAAAGCAGCTTCAAAGCAAGCAATTCTTCACATTTTCAGACAATCAAATGACATTATTTCCAGGGTATATCATATAGGAATGGATTGAACTTCAAAAACAAAGGAACCTATTTATACAGGATGAATCCAATGTTAATTTTGCTTCTGAAGTTACACAAAAGGTTATCATGTACGTCATTCTGAAAGCAAATGTCAGCAAGGGTTAATGCTTCCATCTGTATCTAATATCTATTCCATATCAATCAGTTCTTGATATTTCATAATTATGTAGCCTATGTGTGTATGACACTTTAATTATTACTAGATACAATCAGATTATTCAAAGAAGCTCTATGAGGCTTTATTTACCTTTTTAATGAGATTTTCCCAACCCCACACAGTTATTCTCTAGATCTGCTATCCTCTTGTACTACCCCTCTATCGGCTAAGATATTCCCAGTTTCTGTGCACCTGGACTGATATGAAATCCAGTATCTGGGTAACAAGGGCCTGCGTTGAAAATATTTCTTCATGATAAATGGAGGCCTTATTTTACCTATTGCAGTACTTGCTTCCCACTCAGACATGCCTCATGTCACCGCAATTATCTTTTGTTCAGTGCCAAGGCTTAGTTAATGGTATACACCTGGTTAGTCTCTGCTATGGGTTGTGAACAGCTAAAAGCCAGCATTTCTTTCCTGGTGAGTAACTCCAGGAGCTGAGCATACCATTTCTATCAAAAAATTTATTCCAGTTAGCCCATTATAAAAGTTAGAGATAATTAATGCTGTTTTGCCGTGCAGGACCAAATGGAACCTACACTTGTGGCTAATATGCAGGTCTGATGTTCAGATTTTTACAGTTTTGCCTGACAGTGTAATTAAATACAAATATATTTGAGATCTTCTTTGAACCACATTTACATTATAAAATGCATACCATTGGCATTACATCATATCAGATAAGTGTGTCTTCTTGGGGACTGTATGAGCAGTTCTAGCCTGTATATTTTACGTCAGGCTACTTTCTTATCTGTAAATTACAACACAGATTACATGAATCATTTTACAATAAATCATTACACTTTTATTCTCTAACGTTTTTATGGGATATGCTCTTATTATTATTGAACCAGAGAACTCTCTGGTGAAAGGTTTCAAATGAAACATTTCCATAGAGAGGAAACCAGTTTCCGTAGAGTTCGGATTAACACACTGTAATGATATTTGTCAAATAATAGTGCATCACAAGGTTGGTCAATTGGAAAAGCTAATTGGCTGGTGAAGGGGTAAATAATGTCTAATATATAAAGACAACATGTTGTATAATATTTTTGCCAGATTCACTGGAAAGTAAAAAGAGGCATTTTCTTAATGTTTTCACTCTGCAAAAACGTAAGCTTTGTGCACGTTAGAAAAATCAAGGTCCACGCTTTTGTCAGCCAAGGCTGAAAAAATGTAACTCCAAACTAAAAACCTCTCTGAAGGGGCTTCACATTCCCAAGGGAGATTGAACATTGTATTCCTGGAGACCTTTGTGACCCCAGTAAACTATAGGAGATGTCCCATAGCTTTCTTCTAATTGATGGTTTGCCTGCATAGAGCTACAAACTCCCAGATATCAGTGGGGTCACTTGCTGCTGCAATGGACTTCAAACATGTTTCAGTGTCAAATTACTCCTGGGCAGGCTAGATAAGAGGACAACCCACTAGTGAGTCAGGTAGCCTCAAATGGACAAAAGAAGTAGTTCAGAGAGTTTTGCGTTTTCTTAGTGCCTACTAGACCTGATGAAATTGTCCTGATAGATAAGGGGCAGCAATTTGGTGAAAGAAATGCAGTGCACTTTTTTGCAAACTATTTGCATCATTTCATTAAAAAATAGGTATTGGAGAATAAAATACACAGTGTGCTGAAAGGGGAAGAATTGGAGCTCAAATGTATAGAGAGATTCTATTAAGAAAAAAAATACTTGGGCTGGCTCAGGATCCTGTGGCTAGTTCCCATGCCTCCTAGCTGAAAGAACTGGGTTTGATTTACAAACTGGATTTGATTTACAAACCCAATCTCTTGCTTCTCAGGGCAGTAGAGACTGAAGATAATTGTGTATAGCATGCTTAGTTTCTGAGAGGAAGAAGTACCTGAGACCACTCTACAGTGATTCTTCTGACCAATTTGGGAATATTGATTGGCTTTGGAGATTTTTTCCAGCTCTTCTTAGCATGAAAGTAGGTACAGGACATAGAGCTAGAACTTAAGATGGTCAGTGGCAATGGAGAAAATGGGGAAACAGGCTGAGGATCATAGGAAGAAAATCTAGGGCATTAAGATGGACTGAATTTTCAGAATAGGTGAGAACAGATCAAGATATTCTGCTATATATAGGTACTATTATTTCATTACCCATATCCCTATCTTTTGAAATGGATATAAAACAGTGTTTTCTAACATTCACATAATAGTTGCGTAGGATAATATGGTTTGGGAATTCAAAGCATCTGTTCAATTATGGAAAACTGCAGGTGATAATTCTGCTGCATTATTTATAAGCAAATGTATATGTATTTTTAACACTTCATTGCAGAACCACAAACTGGATTTCATATTGCTTTTAAAATGTTGGATGCAGATGGCAATGAACAAGTTGAAAAAAAGGAGTTCTTTAAGGTATGTAAATACATATTCATTTTTGAAGTCTACAAATTTTCTATAAATTATATCCACCAAATGAACAGTACATGAAAAATCTTCAAGTGTAGTCTTTTGCATCTAATCTGTGATCACATCTTACAATACAGAGAGCTATATTTGCTAATACACTTTATTTATATGAAAGGAATATATAAAAAAGCATCACCACAGAGTTTAAAAGTAGTTATGTCATGTTTGAAGTTAACTTTTATAAGCCCTACCTTTCATCCATATCTGCAGATCTCTGTATAGTAGTAGTAGTTGCCCCAAGTTTGACCTACCTTAATGTATCAGCTGGGGAAAGTCTCCAATTTCTAAATATTGACTTTAAAAAAGTCACTCTCTGATTTGTTTTAAATTGGATTGTGCTGTTCCACAATAGTAAACAAAGATTGTTCCGACCCTAATATATAATGTAGGTGGGGGAAAGAAACTCTACATTTTTATTTGAAACACAAATGGGGGAAAGTGTTCCACAAATAGAAAAAGAAAACTGTGAAAGACACTTATTTTAAAGCTTTTACGAGAGTATCATTAATTTTGTAGAGTATAAAAAACTATGGTAAATATTCAATTGGGTCCTTACAGGAAAATATATCTTAAATATTCAAGTCAAAAATAGGAAACCTGGACACTTTTTATGCACTCTCATTGTGATCTCCTATTACATGACTGTAGATAAGATTTTGAAAGAAGCAGAAATGACTGCTGTCCTCTTTTATGAATTAGTCTCCAACATTACCCTAACGATAAACAGTACTGTGATCAAAGTCAGAAATACAGTAAAGTCACTTAACCTGAACCTTGATAATTGGCAAGCCCGCTTGATTGGGAAGATTGCCAAGGATTCAGTGGAATGTATTTCAATGACTTTAAACATTGGGATAATGGCACACCAATTGCTAGTATAAATTTCTCACTGTGCTGCCCTTTGTTCATTTCATGCTGTTTCCCAGATCAATTATGATTGTTAAAAGAGTGTCTTGCCTTAATATTGTTTTAGAAAATATTTTAATGCTTTGGAGTACCTTTTTAAATCAATTCCTGAAACTAAACAATGTTTCCCAGTGCAGTGTGTTCCCATGAACCTCTAATAATTGAGACAATTGCTTAATTTTGGTACATTTGTTTCTCTCTATTTGTGCCAGTTAGGAGGATTCTACTGAACTATTCAGATATAAATTGCACAAACAAATCATAGAATCATAGGACTGGAAGGGACCTCAAGAATCATCTAGTCCAGTCCCCTGCACTCGTGATAGGACTACGTGTTATCTAGACCATTTCTGACAGGTGTTTGTCTAACCTGCTCCAGTGGCCAAGTTCCATTCAGTACAATTTGCAAAGTATAGGCCCAATCCTGCAAGGTGCTTGAGTGCTCTCAATTCTCTGCAGGTCCTGCGTGCAAGCTCTTCCAGGAGTGAAAAAGTTATTCTAGCAAACTGTTCACATCATTATTCTGCAGATGAAAAATAAAGCCAAATTACAAAACATCCATTTTCTTTTTGCATTTGTCATTCTTACCCACTGGTTCTGATAATCATCCAACAGGATTGTATCAGAGCAATTAAAATACATACTGATCAGTGAAATGTGTCTATTCCAGCTACTGTTTTTTTAAGCTGAACAATACAGAACATTGATAACATACAGATATGGATAAGTCCGTTAAAGATGAAAGTCTGTGCTTTTTTTTTTCTGGTCTGGCTGCCTGCAGTGCCAGTGCCAGTGCATTAAAAGGTCACTTTACCACTACTTTCTTTTACTGTGTACTGCTGCAGGAAAGCAAGCAAGAAAATTCCTGGTTAAGTATATTGCAAGTCTCTCTTCATGTTGTATGTGTTAAATCACATATCTGATTTCCATGTTTCAATCAGTTCTGATTGAATTATCCAATATTAACAACTGGAAGTTATCAAAATAGGCAGCAATACAAATCAGTACAAAAATTAGAATCTTGGAGAGGGAATCATATTAAGTGAATGTCATTGTAGTAAGAAAAATTAAGTTACTTTGCATGTCATTAGGTTTCATTAGGGCTGTCAAGCGATTTAAAAAATTGTGATTAATCGCACAATTAAAAAATTAATCACAATCGTGCATATAATCTCACTGTTAAACAATAATAGAATACCATTTATTAAAATATTTTTGTTTTCTACATTTTCAAATATTCTGATTTCAGTTACAGCACAGAATACAAAATGTACAGTGCTCACTTTGTATTTATTTTTATTACAAGTATTTGTGCTGCAAAAAAAAAAGAAATAGTATATTTCAGTTCACCTAATACAAGTACTGTAATGCAACCTTTTTATCATGAAAGTTGAACTTAAAAATGTAGAATTATGTACAAAGAATAACTGCATTCAAAAATAAAACAATGTAAAACTTTAGAGCCTACAAGTCTAATCAGTCTTACTTCTTGTTCAGCCAGTTGCTCAGCCAAATAAGTTTGTTTACATTTACAGGAGATAATATTGCCCGCTTGTTGTTTACAGTGTCACCTGAAAGTGAGAACAGGCGTTCGCATGGCAGTGTTGTAGCCGGCTTTGCAAGATATTTACGTGCCAAATCCGCTAAAGATTCATGTGTCCCTTCATCTTCAACCATCATTCCAGAGGACATGCATCCATGCTGATAACGGGTTCTGCTCAATACTGATCCAAAACAGTGCAGACCAGTGTATGTTCACTTCCATCATCTGAGTCAGATGCCACCAGCAGAAGGTTGATTTTCTTTTTTGATGGTTTGGGTGCTGTAGTGTTGCTCTTTTAAGACTGAAAGTATGCTCCACACCTCGTCCCTCTCAGATTTTGGAAGGCACTTCAAATTCTTAAACCTTGGGTTGAGTGCTGTAGCTATCTTTAGAAATCTCACATTGGTACCTTCTTTGTATTTTGTCAAATCTGCAATGAAAGTGTTCTTAAAACGAACAACATGCTGAGACTGCTATAACATCCGAGACTGCTATAACATGAAATACATGGCAGAATGCAGGTAAAACAGGGCAGGAAACATACTATTCTCCCCCAAGGAGTTCAGTCAAAATTTAATTAACGCATTATTTTTTTAACTAGCGTCATCAGCATGGAAGCATCTCCTCTGGAATGGTGGCCGAAGCATGAAGGGGCATACAAATGTTTAGCATATCTGGCACGTAAATACCTTGCAGTGCTGTCTACAAAAGTGCCATACGAACGCCTGTTCTTATTTTCAGGTGATGTAAATAAAAAGCCAGCAGCATTACCTCCCGTAAATGTAAACAAACTTGTTTCTCTGAGCAATTGGCCGAACAAGAAGTAGGACTGAGTGGACATGTAAGCTCTGAAGTTTTACATTGTTTTGTTTTTGAGTGCAGTTATATAACAAAAAAATCTACATTTGTAAGTTGCACTTTCACGATAAAGAGATTGCACTATGGTACTTGTATGAGGTGAATTGAAAAATACTATTTCTTTTGTTTATAATTTTTGCAAATATTTGTAATAAAAAATAATATAAAGTTAGCACTGTACACTTGGTATTCTGTGTTGCAATAGAAATCAATATATTTGAAAATATAGAAAAACATCCAAAAATATTTAATAAATTTCAATTGGTATTCTATTGTTTAACAATGTGATTAAAACTGCAATTGCGATTAATTTTTTTAATCGTGATTAATTTTTTTTAGTTAATCGCATGAGTTACCTGCGATTAATTGACAGCCCTACTTTTGATATTGTATTAAGGAATTAAAATGGAAGTTGTAAGAGCACAGAAAATGTAATCTAAACCCATAAAAGTCATTAAATTCAAAATTGTCCTTAAGGATCCTCAGAGGATTGCTTCATCAGGCAAATAGTTACGGAAATTGGATGTTTGTTTTTTTGTCCCCTCTCCCCGCAGAATGGTCTTGTTTTGGGGGGAGGGTGGAACAAACCCCATGTGGGTACAGAGCAGGAAAAGGAAAACAATCTCTGCAGTCACAGAGGGAATCTTCTCATGTGGTTAGATATCAAACATTTATGAGAGATGAATATTTTAAAGTGTTCATTTCTGGGCAGCACTAGTTTGCTAGACTCAAAACTAAGAATTTATCATCAGGCCTTTAGACATTGCATATCAGCTGTAAATGCACTGATGAAAGAATATCCTGGTCCTCAAACTTTTAGAATGTTAAAAATGAAAACTGTTACGTAAACACGATTAGTCTGCCTGAATCAAGTGTCTATATAGCTAACAAATTAACAAACTAAATGTCTGTATAGCTAACAAAAATCTACACACCCCTGTTGTGTCACAATTAGTTTCAAAAGAAACTAAGTCACAACTATTTTTGAGTTTCTTTTGCCTGTTTCACAACTTTTCCTCCTCCTGAGTTCGTTTTATTCCAGTCTCCTCTCAGTGTTATAATGTGTTTATTATCTACAGAGTCTCACTGATTGACCCAGCAAGTGTTGTTTTGATACTACTGTCTCTTTTCTTTTCCAGTTATATAATGACCAAAAGGCTTCTCTGTGTTATGGAAAATAGATTTTCTTTGTTGGAACATTACTTTCAATCTATTTCCCAGTAATGTAAATCAGATTTGAGGCAGTCTCTCTGGTAGCACGATCAAAGGAGGAGAGTGTGTGCACTGTCTCCCTCACTGATTGAGTCACAATTACTCCTGGTTCTGAATGTGCTGGAAAAGGTCTGCTCCATCATCTGGTAAATGGGCCGATGTCCCTTATTAGAATCAGAAGGTTAGGGTTGGAAGAGACCTCAGGAGGTCATCTAGTCCAACCCCCTGCTCAAAGCAGGACCAACCCCAACAAAATCATCCCAGCCACGGCTTTGTCAAGCCCAGTCTTAAAAACCTCTAAGGATGGAGATTCCACCACCTCCTTAGGTAACCCATTCCAGTGCTTCACCACCCTCCTAGTGAAATAGTTTTTCCTAATATCTAACCTAGACCTCCCCCACTGCAACTTGAGACCATTGCTTCTTGTTCTGTCATCTGCCACCACTGAGAACAGCCTACCTCCATCCTCCTTGGAAACCCCCATCAGGTAGTGAAGGCTGCTATCAAATCCCCCCTCACTCTTCTCTTCTACAGACTAAATAAGCCCAGTTCCCTTAGCCTCTCCTCGTAAGTCATGTGCCCCAGCCCCCTAATCATTTTTGTTGCCCTCTGCTGGACTCTCTCCAATTTGTCCACATCCTTTCTGTAGTGGGGGGCCCAAAACTGGATGCAATACTCCAGATTTGGCCTCGTGCCGAATAGAGAGGAATAATCACTTCTCTTGATCTGCTGGCAAAGCTCCTACTAATGCAGCCCAATATGCCATTAACCTTCTTGGCAACAAGGGCACACTGTTGACTCATATCCAGATTCTTGTCCACTGTAATCCCCAGGTCCTTTTCTGCAGAACTGCTGCTAGCCAGTCGGTCCCCAGCCTGTAGCAGTGCATGGGATTCTTCCGTCTGAAGTTCAGGACTCTGCACTTGTCCTTGTTGAACCTCATCAGATTTCTTTTGGTCTAATCCTCCAATTTCTCTAGGTCATACTGGACCCTATCCCTACCCTCCAGTGTATCTGCCTCTCCCCATAGCTTAGTGTCATCTGCGAATTTGCTGATGGTGCAATCCATCCCATCCTCCAGATCATTAATGAAGATGAACAAAACTATCCCTAGGACCAACCCTAGGGGCACTCCACTGGGTCTGCCAACTAGACATCGAGCCATTGATCACTACCCATTGAGCCCGATGATCTAACCAGTTTTCTATCCACCTTATAGTCCATTCATCCAATCTATACTACTTTAACTTGCTGGCAAGAATACTGTGGGAGACTCTATCAAAAGCTTTCTAAAGTCAAGGTATATTACATCCACCGCTTTTCCCATATCCACAGAGCCAGTTATCTCATCATAGAAGGCAATCAGGTTGGTGAGGCATGACTTGCCCTTGGTGGGTCCATGTTGACTGTTCCTGATCACCTTCCTCTCCTCCAAGTGCTTCAAAATGGATTCCTTGAGTACCTGCTCCATCATTTTTCTGGGGGCTGAGGTTTGTAGTTCCCCAGATTCTCCTCCTTCCCTTTTTAAAAAATGGGCACTATATTTGCCTTTTTCCAATCATCCAGGACCTCCCCCGATTGCCGTGAGTTTTCAAAGATAATGGCCAGTGGCTCTGCAATCACATCAGCCAAGTCCATCATCACCCTCGGATGCATTGTATCTGGCCTCATGGACTTGTGCATGTCCAGCTTTTCTAAATAGTCCTTAACGTGTTCTTTCACCACTGAGGGCTGCTCACCTCCTCCCCATACTGTGTTGCCCAGTGTAGCAGTCTGGGAGCTGACCTTGTCTGTGAAGACCAAGGCAAAAAAAGATTGAGTACATTAGCTTTTTCCACGTCATCTGTCGCTAGGTTGTCTCCCCCATTTAGTAAGGGTCGCACACTTTCCCTGACCACCTTCTTGTTGCTAACGTACCTGTAGAAACCCTTCTTGTTACCCTTCAAATCCCTTGCTAGCTGCAACTCCAATTGTGCTTTGGCCTTCCTGATTACATCCCTGCATACTCGAGCAATATTTTTATACTCCTCCCTAGTCATCTGTTCAGGTTTCCACCTCTTGTAAGCTTCCTTCTTGTGTTTAAGCTCACGAAGATTTATCTGTTAAGCCAAGCTGGTCGCCTGCCATACTTGCTGTTCTTTCTGCACATTCGGATGGTTTGTTCCTGTGCCCTCAATAAAGCTTCTTTAAAATACAGCCAGCTCTTCTGGACTCCTTTCCCCATCATATTAGCCTCCCAGCAAATCCTGCCCATCAGTTCCCTGAGGGAGTCAAAGACTGCTTTTCTGAAGTCCAGGATCCATATTCTGCAGCTCTCCTTTCTTTCTTTTGTCAGGATCCTGAACTTGACCATGAACTTCTACTTCCCCTACCAATACTTCCCTGTTTGTGAGCAGTAGGACAAGAGGTGCACGGCCCCTAGTTGGTTCCTCCAGCACTTGCACCATGAAGTTGTCCCCAACACTCTCCAAAAACTTCCTGGATTGTCTGTGCACTGCTATATGGCTCTCCCCAAAGATGTCTGGTGGAAGCCCATAAGCAATGTCTAGGCCCACTAACCCTCAAATATGGAGTGGTGCAGTCTGTGTTCAGAACAAATGACATGAATTATCTCACAAGTTACAACCTTCATTTTGTGGGGAAGGTCAGTAAGAAGATAGTATCAAGCCAACTCCTGCAGCATCTGAATCTTTCCCATTTTTTCAAGCCCAATCTATTGGGCCTCAGATCTGGATATGATATGGAAAGTGCCTTGATTGTTTGTAATCTCCTTAGAGTAGTGGAAAGAAGTTGTACAACCATGAAAACACGATTAATTTTATCAGCACTTTCAGTACCCTTAATTATGAGATGCCTTTGACTCCCCTATGGAACGGGGCAGTAATAGCCAGAGTTGTTTTAAGGTGACTTTTTAGGGCTTGTCTACACTTGAAAGTTAATTTGCATTTATGTGGTGTGTGAATCTAAAGCACAATAACTATCCCTAAATTATTCCATGTGTGGACACTCTCATTCTAGAATAAGAGAGTCCACATATGGCTCTATTCCAGAATATCTCTATATGTAGACAACCCCTTATTCCTATCACAAAGATGCCAATTGTTGTTCTTCCCCTAAAGCTCCAATAATTAAGTCCATAACTAGTCTAGCTGGTGGAATCTTCTCACCTTTCTGTTCACTCTGTATGTGAAGCTATTAGAAGACATTTAGAGGTGCTTCTCAGCTGTGTTTCATTTTTAATCAACCCCAGACAGAGCTGATTCCTTGCTCTCCTACTGTCTGATAGAGATAATGACGTGGTTGAAAGGCAGCTGGCATTGGTTCTAACTAGATAAGACAGAGGCAATGCTTATACGTGGGGAAAAAATTTCAAGGAACTGGAAAGAACTGCAGCTGCACTCTGAAATGAAAGTATTTGCCTGCCAATTTTCAAGGTGATTTTACAATTTCTTTGTTTTATGGGATTCCCTTTTGTTCCTGGATTATGTAGTAGCGGCATAGCGCTGGGAGAGAGCTCTCCCAGCACTATAAAAAACCCACCTCCCTGAGGGCAATAGCTACCAGCGCTGGGAGCACAGCTACTGTCTACACTGGCACTTTATAGCTCTGAAACTTGCAGTGCTCGGGGCTGGGGGAGGTGGGGTTCACACCCTTGAGCGAGAAATTTGCAGCGCTGTAAAGTGCCAGTGTAGACAAGCCCTTAGAAGCTTCAGCTACTGCAGAATACGTTTGCCAGCTTTGTAGTATTCATTTCTTCCTCTCTTCCTTTTTCCCTCCACTGCAGTACCTGCATTCAGCAAGAACACTTCAACTGTCAATCTTCAGGGTGAAATTTGCAGGCACAAGTGGTGAGGCAGTCTCAGTGATGGGATCTTGCCTCTGGAAATTCATCAGAGTTCAAATTTGACCACTTTTAGGCCTTTTTTTCACTAAGGAAAAAAAAAGTATATTTTGAACACGTTAACATCTTTGTGTAGACAAGCTGTAGTTATAACACGTTAGCTGATCAGGATGAACACTGGGCTCACTCTAGGGTTTATCCTGAGAAGCCATAACATGCAACAACTACAACTGGTTTGTCTGCACTAAGACTGAAACCCTGGTGCAAGTGAAACCCTGGCAAAACTCCTATTGAATTAAATGAGGTCAAAATTTTACCATAGGATTTTAACACACATTAACTATGTATTGAAAAGCATCTGTATCCTAGTGTGTACATGTCCTCTGTGTGTGATGGACACACCCTGAGTGTAGTAGGATTTTTTCTGTAGGTGCTATAATCGTTTTGAGCGCTTTCTGGTTGATATTCTTTCAGTTTTGGTCTTTTTCAAGGAAATTGGTTTGATTGCTGTAGGAGGACACAGAGCATATGCTCTTTAATTTGGGATAAATGTTCTATTTTCTTGATACAAATAATGGAAAGTGATGAAAGACTTATAGAAGCATGTAATAACTCATTTTATCTCATATCAATTAATGACAGATTCTCTAATGAAGCATTCAGTTTTGGTACACATTCACAAAACACATATAGTTCACACGTTAAGCAATGTTAAACAATAATGTGTTGACGTTTTCGGAGAAATCTTTGGGGCTGCACAATGATAACAAAGGGCAGCAATTGATCTCTAGGTTCAAATTGTGATTAAGGTACCAATGAAAGTGTTTATGATCTCAACTTAATCCTTAAAACAACTAGCATTTTATGGCAGTCAGAGGAATGATAGTTCCAGAAATCCATATAGAAAAATATAAGGGGAAGGTATAGGGCTGTTTCAACACAAGGAAGATAATCAGAAGAGGATTTCAGAATGATCAAAATCAGTTATTTTTGTCCAGTTCTCAACACAATGGATGATGATGACATTGGAAAACATTGTGCTGGCAACAAGAAGAGGTAATATTAGAAAGGCAATAACTAACTAGAACAAAATTTAGCGAGAGCAAAAAAGAAAGGGGTGGAAAGAGGAAGGTAAGAACATAAGAATGGCCGTACTGGGTCAGACCGAAGGTCCTTCCAGCCCAGTATCCTGTCTACCGACAGTGGCCAATGCCAACAAGTAAAAGAATTTGTCCACAGATTTCTCAGGTGCTTTATATGTATGCTAAGGACACAACTACTTTTTCTGAGAGTAAGTGAACTTCATGCCATCCAAGCCCTGCTCCTAATATAGAATTATTATCTTCCTCATGGGCATTTCTGTGGTGCTCATGACTACACTACTTGAGTGCTTCCCAAACACTGATGAATTGATCTTCACAGCACTCCTGTTGGATAGGGAGATTTTGTCCCCATTTTACTGATGGGGACTGAGACATAGAGAGAGCAAGGCCAAAACTGTCCACTGGTTTGGGGTGCCCAAGTTCAGATGCCCAAGGCCTGATTTTTTGGAGTATTTAGCATTTTATGAATTTCATATGTTCAAGGCACAGCTCCTTTTGGTGTCAGTTGCTGTTATGAGTTCTCAGCATTTCTGCAAATCTGGCCCCAGGTATCTCAATTTGGGCACACAGAAAATCCAAAGCACAGTGGCCACCAGTGAAAATTGAGATTTGAGACTTACCCAGCATCACATTGGAACTCTGGGACAGATGCAGGGGTAAAATACAATTCTCAACTGCCTTAGTCAAGCGATCATCCTTCCTCTTTGTGAAATCCCCTGTCTCATTCACTACATATCTTCCATACCACCTGAGCCGTAGTAGATACACACCTTCCAACTTCTGCAACAAATGAGGCAGGGTCCCACAGACAATAGTCTCATTCGTTACCCAGCCCTGATTCATTCCATGAGCCCCATCCACCCTGTGCTCTGAATGAAAGGTCCTCTGGAGGGGGAAAAAAAAAAAGTATGTGATCATGTAATTAAAGATTGTATCATAATGCATAGTGAATTAAAGTTGATTAATTCTTGCATTACTGAACTTTTGAGTGCTTGCCTTTCCAATCTTAATGTTCTTTTGGCTTAGTACAGGGTATGTAATTTCCTATATTAAAAAAATAAATTAAACTGGAAAAAAATTCATCACATGGAACCATATTGACGTCTACATGTGTCATCCACACTGATGGAATCTTTAGATCTGCAGCACAGATCTCTACACTTGAACTAACAGAGTAACTGATAGCTGTAATAGGCTGTCATCCTCTGTGTAGATCAGCCACTAAATGTGATGAGATGCATACTTTGCCTGTTTCCTTATAGCAAAGGAATCATGGGTTCAATTCCATGTTTTGGAGGAGAGTGTTTTTTGTGGCTACAGACCCTTCTTACACTGTCCACCCAGCGGTGCCCTCTTCTGTCCATCCCCTGATCTGTTCCTGTGCCCCACCCTGCTGCAACTTAATGTGTCCTCCTTCTCCCAACCTGCTCCTCTCCCCTCTCTGCTTCTCACACCTCTGCACTTGTTAGGCTGCTTTCTCTTTCTCCATTTCACCCTATGGACCACAGCCTCCTAGCTCTCAGCTTCCATGGCCAATATCACAGCAGCTTCTGACTGCCAGAAGGAGCAATTGCAGAGAAAGTCCTGGTCATCCCTGCAGCTCTGGGCTGGAGCATGCTTAGTGCAAGTAAAATGTTCAGAGAATTTAGCTGTCTGCCTCTAACAAACCCGTACTGACGTGCAAACTGTGATTTTTCGGAGGCTTATCACTCAGCCAAATTTCAGTGCATATTTGTGAGGACAGCAAAATACTTCTCTAATCCCAAGGCTTCCCCCTGTCATATTTCAAGTCCTTGCTCTAGAGCATGGAGGCACTAGAGCTTCTCAATGAAATGATTGTAAGAATTTTTTAGCATCATCAAAGGAAAAAAAAACCCACATTCTTCCAATGGATGAACTGTTTCAGATGAAAGTTTCACACACAAAAAAATCATCCTAAAGCAGACAGCAAACAGAAGATTTCAGTCTGAATGTTTACACTTTGGCAAAGTTCTAAAAAAACTGAAGATAGGGTCTTATAATGAAAAATGTTAGATGAGGTAAACTAGAGGCATTGCTCCCTGGCCTGCTGTAGCCCACGAAAGCTTATGCTCAAATAAATTTGTTAGTCTCTAAGGTGCCACAAGTACTCTTGTTCTTTTTGCGGATACAGACTAACACGGCTGCTACTCTAAAAACTCTCTGGATTTAGTCAACTACTCAAAAGATAACGAATTAGTGTAATGACTGTTTAGTATTTCTCATTTCCTACACTGCACAGATGTGGTCACACCTACAATTGCTGTATGATTTAGACTTTATTAGGATAGTGAGCGAAGTGAATTGTTGGTCTCAATATAGTTCCTAGCTGACAAGTTGTGACCCTGAATCCCTTTATGCAAACTGGCAAAGGAGGCACCCAACACACTGTTGTCAGAACATTTAGCCAAACAGTGTCTTGTAAGTTATCATATAAAAACTATTGACACACTGATTGATTGTGTATATATTGATGTGTGTTTGGTTAGCATGTAAAGAATTATGTATGTGTGCTGGAAATATGTTCCTAAAATATGTTCAGACCCAGCAATCTGAGCAGACAGGGCAAATAACCTGATTGCCTGTATCTCCAATGTAAACTGAGCAAGGTGAGGCCAGAGACAATAGAAGTACATTTTCATCTAGGGTAAATGAAGTGATTAAGCCAATTGAAAAAGCAAACTGGCTAGAGCATGAGGAAGACATTTTGGCATCTACACAACAGCAGGGGAGAGGAACTTTGTGTTTAGTTTTCAAAGAATACATTTCAAAGGTCTTCTGGACTATAAAAGGGAGGACAGAAGACCTCTGTTATCCATCGCTTAGGGAACGAAGGGGACAGCACCCTCTGATTCCGTGAATATTGGATCCTCTGTTCTGGGGGGCTGGATATGCTAGTAACTTGATGTAAGAAAGAAAACTGCTTAGGCGAAGATTTTAACTTGCTAGTTTTAGTCACTAGAAAGCATGTTGTGTTGTGTTTTATTTTTAACCATACCTGTATCTTTTTCTCTTGCTTAGTATCACTTAAATCTCTGTTCTTTATTAATAAACTTATTCTTAGTTTTACTATGACCATCTCAGTGCTGTTATATTGAAGTATAGAGTGAGTCCCCAATTAATCTGTACTGTCTCTTTGGAGGCAATGAACTTAATGATTTCTGGGAGGATCCAGTGAGAGGGACTGGACATTGCAGAGGGACACCTCTGGGGAACTTGGAACTGGGGTTCACTGATTATTACCTGCATGGCAAAATTAAAGCTGGCAGAGTCCTGAGGAATTTCCTGGTGAAGCAGACTAGTGTGGCAAAGAGTGGAGACACAGTCTAATCTTCCTAAGGCAGAGGAGTAACACAGTGGCTTATGGTTCTGGGCTGCCCTGAGTGGAGCACCAAACGAGTGCACATCACAAAATAACTAGAAGCCAAAAATTAACTGAACATGGACAATGAACTACTCTCTCAGTCGTGGAGGTGTGGCGTACAATACTTGTACAGTCTCCAGCGCTAACAGTTCCACACTAACTTCAGTGTATAATTCTAAAAATGAAAAATTGTTTCATTTGTTTTTGTTTTAAAAAATGAAGAAGTCTATTCTACTAAAGCAAGTCTTCTTCTGAGAAGATTGCTTCTTAATAATATATTTCTTTGGTAGAGAAGCATCAATTATGCATAATATGCCTCACCCTCTTTGACTTGTTTTATTTAAAGGATGATGGCCATTAGTGTATTACTGTGATAAACTGATATAAATATTAAACACAGATAAATGTTACAATGTGATGAGAATCTCTTACTTAAGGGCACAGTTCTCTGTATTCCACTGGAAATTACCTCTTCCTCCTCCCACCCCCCTTGTCCTAGAAAAACCTCTTCAAACTTCTGAAAAGACCAATTACCGTAATTTTTTTTCTAGAAAGTGGATAATGAACTTTGCGGTTATTTATGTTTTAGAAAACAACAAATCTTATAGATAGCTTTCTTTTCAAAATTACACTTTAAGCCTAGACATGTGAGTGAGTGCTCTCAGCAGATTGTATATTTAAAAAAAAATTCTCACAAGCATTGAAACCAATGAAAAATCACATTTCTTTGGTTTGTGGAAGAATAAAAGTTTTGCTACTTCATCTCTTATGTTTTCATGTAAACAAAAGGTAGAAATTCTTCAGATAAGAAAGTAAAAGGGAGTTTTCAAACAAATTGGCTTAATTTTTCCACTTGTGAGCAATCATGAATTTGTCCAAAGCAGAATTTGCTATTTGCTATGAAAATTTGGTTCATTACCAGAAGAACTTCATGCTCCTACAAAGGCAGTGCTTTTAGTATAGGCATCAAAGGTCCTGCAAGAACCAGAAATAGGACATCAGCCAAGGATAAAGGCCTCATTGTGCTAAAGATTGTATAAGCATGCTATAAAAAAGCCAGTCCCTGCCTCAGAGAACTCAGAATCTAGGTTATGACAAGAAACAACAGGTAGATTAGACAAACAGAATGAAAGGGGTTGGAGAAGAATGGTAACAACAGTGTGAGCAATAAACAGTGTTCTTGGCTCACCATCTGCAGAGCCATGTCAACCAGTATTGCTTTTTAGGCATCATTGCAGAAATGAACTAAGGAGGGATTTGAAAACAAAGTAGTGGCTTTATGGATTTTGTTAGGAAGCTTTTCCCATTAATAAGGGACAGCATGAGAGATAGCCCAGAGATGTTTCAGAGAGAGAACACACTAGAAGATGGCAATATAAATATTGGTTTTAAAAACATCTTCCCTTAAGTGACTTGAAATCCACAGTGATCTGTTCATGTCTACGCCTGTATCCCAAATGTAATGACAAGTTCCTTGTTCTTTTATTTTTGCTATCCACTTGAGGACTGGTACAAATGTCTATGAAAGGTAGGTGAACTTTGCTATGTACTATTTCACTGGATTTTGTGAGTATATTGACTTCTCAAGCTGTTTGTGAACAGTTATAAAATATATCCATTAAGAAAGCTTGCTGCTGAGTGTGTTTCTGAATAATACATATGTATTTATAGTAAAGTGCAGATTAATAGCTGTTTTTTTCCTGATACAATTATTTTAAATATTTTGTGCTGTTTGAAAATTTTACTAAATGACTTTTGAAAATGAGACTGACTTAGGCTCTATGTGACTTTTGAAAATGAAACTTACGTGCTTTTTGAAAATTCTATTCATTGACTCATTCAAGAATGTTTGTTTTATTTTTTAAAAAAGTCCAGGCCACATTTTGACTTAAAAAACAAAAAGTAGTTTCTCTGACTAGCTAGTTAAATTGCTTTGAATTTGAAATTAGTTGATCTTGTTAACCATATGGTACCTTATTTAAACAGACAAGTTTTTTGTTGTCTAGAGGGAGGGTTTTACACTATTTGAGAACTATTCCAAAGCATTTAAATATGCATTGGTAAAGTAGTTGGGGTGGGGAAACATAACCATATTTTCCACTTTCATATTTCTTATCTCCTTATGATCCTGGATGTAACATCCCTGAATCTTGAGATTTTTCAGGGGTGGATGGTACAAAAAGATGCTCCCAATATAAGAGAACCTCTGTCAGTAAGACTAGAATGACAAGTAAAAAGACAGCTCATTACCCAGTGTTTTGCTTGAACTTATTAAGCAAGAGAACTGTGATGGATTGGACCTCTGTAGAAAAGAGGGAGGAAGGGTAAACATTTCGGCAAAATATCTTTTAAATATAGAAAGGATTTTTTAATACACAAAATAATTTGATGGTCAGAAAACAGAGCAATAGAAAAATATGAGAATAATTAAAAGGTGAGGTTAATAAAAAAATTCCTAAAATAGAAATACAAGAATCTTAAGCCAATCAAAATGTTTACAGATTCTCTGTTTCTGTTATGTTTAGCTTCAGAAAATCATTGGGAAGCAAGATGACTTGAGAAAAGCTTCTGGACATGAAACAGTATCACAGGTATGCTTATAGACAGTAAGTTAATCATTTTTCTTAAGCAGGTTTCTATAGAACTTACACTAAACTCTGTATGTTAGTGTTTTTTGCAGCACTTATAGATTAATTCATCCATTTCAACTATGGTACTTCTAATTAAATGAAAGTGCATTATCTGTTCCCTCTGCTATTTAATTTTGGTAAGAGAAGTATTATAAATGTTTTTCAGTTTTACTTCTGAGTTTTGTAATAAAACATATTAAAGTAATGTACTTCAGTACTATGTAACCACTCTATTATTTAGAGTTCATAAGCTTGTATTTAAAAGCAACGTTTTTATAATTTATGAAAAACGGTTGTTAGAGAGCTTATTCCTTCACTCTCACACTTCCCTGGTCCTTCTCGTATGAACAGAAAGCAACAATACCCAAAGTCTGAAGGTGCAAACAATTTGATGTTTATTGGAGTGAACTTCCAGCAAGCTTAAATCCAAGTTCCTTTTTCCTTATTTTCTAATCCCAACTTACTTCCTGTTTGCCCCTAATTTATATAGTAATATTTTAGCTATACCTTAACCAATCATTCTACTAAAATTTACCTAACCAATCCTAACGTATTGTAACATGATTAGCTAACCAATTATATTCCACCACCTTAATTAGTTTACACCTAGCAAAATTAATTATACAGCTAACAAAAACAATTACAGAACCAGACAAAGACCATGCAAATAACCATACAAAACAATACAAACATAAGGGTTTTACAACTACATCTATACAAACATAAGGGTTCTCCAGCTGTGTCTATTAATAAGTAAGTTCTTAGCAGACAGAAAACTATCAAACTAAATTTCCTTTTACGTGTTCTAGGCTCTTCCCTTTCTCTGGAGGTGATAGATCGGATCACCTTCCTAACAGCCCCAGATTGCTTTATTTCAATTTGACTAAACAGGGCCTCAGACTGTCACAGTGAGAGAAGGCCCTTACACAGATAGACAATGATTTTAATTATTTCTTTTATACCCCTATAACTAGCTAAGTAATAAAAATACACAAGCCAAACAGGCTTGAATATCTATATCCTAACAACTGTGTTTATAGAAAGAATAATATAATGTTACATGAGGAGAGAGACTGTATCTCAGATAGGTAAGTCCCAAGCCATATAGGACTTTCTAGGCTAAAATCAACGCACCCAAGAGCCAATAGGCAATCAGCACAGACTATAGAGTAGCTTCCACATTCTGCATCAGCTTCAGTTTCTATTGATTTACAATGTGGCCCTTAATGTTGTGTTGAGAAAGATATGGATTACTTTAGTCAGGTCCACATCCAATGAAAATGTTTGCAGTCTCTGGACCAGTTGAAGATATAAAAAAGAATCCTAGACAATCTTCCAGCAGTACTTGGGGCTCCCACAGATTGATAACTTTGTTAACAAATGGCTACCACAATCCCCAATAAAAGGAGCAGATATAATCCTCCTCCTATCTTTTGGCTACCTCCCTCAATCTACCAACATTACCTAATTTTTTCCCAGACTGAGCTTCAGCCAGCTAACTGTCATCCACTCTGTAATCTCTACTAAACACACAGATAAGGCATTCTGTACCAATGGCTAGATTGTATGAGATTGAGAAACAGAGTTGGGAGTCTTCAGCATAACACCTCATGTTTGAAGGTAGCTGATAAAACTAACAATGTCAGTAAGAACACATTGCCAGGAGGAGATGAATGCACCACCAGTGCTTTCTCTGTCCTGCACCCAGATTAGTACCCAGATTGACAGGGGTCATGGAGATCTGAGGCATCTATGTATTTGAAAGTTGTCTCACCACAACCTTCTTTACAACTTAGCCAAAACTGGAAGATCAGATACTAAGGTGATACCTGGCTAGATTGTCATTGTCCAGCAAGATGGTGAAGAGGAGCTTCCTTATGAAAACCAGCAATTTTTAAGACACTGATAGTCTCTACAAACTACAGAACCAGTTCTTCCTCACTGGCCTTCAACAAACAGGAAGACATGATTGTGGTACAAAGTATTCCTAACATTAAGCATGAAGACCTGGTGTTTGCCCCATCAAGATATTGCTCTGCCTCCATAGAAGCAGATAATTCAGTCTAAATCTGCTTTACTTTCTTGAAAGTACTATACAATTCCCTTCTGCCTTGGGAATTTTCCTCAGCCACCAAATGAAGACAGCTCAGATTAACCAGGCTGTCCACTATTCATAAAAATAGTGGATTGAGGTTTAGCCAATACTAGGTGGAAGCAAAAATTATTTTCTTTGCCCCATCGCAGTTACAGCATAAGAATTCAAAGGATCTCTATGATGCAATTGGTCACATTTAGTTGTGAACACCTCAGCTCTCTAGGAACTAATTTAAGAGTTGAGACTAAGAGCAGTGTACACTCAAGTGCTACATCGGCGCAGCTGCATTGATGCAACTGTGCTGCCACTGCACATCTGGTGAAGACACGCTATATGACAGGAGAGCACTGAGAGGCAGAAGCTATGTTGACGGGATAGTGTCTCCCACCGACATAGCACTGGTGTGGACAGTGCTTAAGTCAATGTAACTTGTGTCGTTCAGGGGTGTGTCCACTTCCTAGACACTACGGTGCAAATAATTGATGGTCACATTAACACCACCCTATACCGAAAACCTACTGACCGCTATGCCTACCTTCATGCCTCCAGCTTCCATCCTGGGCACACCACAAGATCCATTGTCTACAGCCAAGCACTGAGGTACAACCGCATCTGCCCTAACCCCACAGACAGAGACCAACACCTACAAAATCTCCACCAAGCATTCTCAAAACTACAGTACCCGCACGAGGAAATAAGGAAACAGATCAACAGAGCCAGACGTGTACCCAGAAGCCTCCTACTGCAAGACAAACCCAAGAAAGAAACCAACAGGACTCCACTGGCCATCACATACAGTCCCCAGCTAAAACCCCTCCAGCGCATCATCAGGGATCTACAACCCATCCTGGACAATGACCCCACACTTTCACAGGCCTTGGGTGGCAGGCCAGTCCTCGCCCACAGACAACCTGCCAACCTGAAGCATATTCTCACCAGTAACTTCACACCGCACCATAGTAACTCTAGCTCAGGAACCAATCCATGCAACAAACCTCGATGCCAACTCTGCCCACATATCTACACCAGTGACACCATCACAGGACCTAACCAGATCAGCCACACCATCACCGGTTCATTCACCTGCACGTCCACCAATGTAATATATGCCATCATATGCCAGCAATGCCCCTCTGCTATGTACATCGGCCAAACTGGACAGTCTCTAAGGAAAAGGATAAATGGACACAAATCAGATA
Source organism: Mauremys mutica (assembly GCF_020497125.1). NCBI lineage: Eukaryota > Metazoa > Chordata > Testudines > Geoemydidae > Mauremys > Mauremys mutica. The sequence continues at coordinate 323,887,470 of NC_059072.1, forward strand.
TTAGGAATGGCAATATACAAAAACCTGTAGGAGAACACTTTAACCTCCCTGGCCACACAATAGCAGATCTTAAGGTGGCCATCCTGCAGCAAAAAAACTTCAGGACCAGACTTCAAAGAGAAACTGCTGAGCTCCAGTTCATCTGCAAATTTGACACCATCAGCTCAGGATTAAACAAAGACTGTGAATGGCTTGCCTACTACAGAACCAGTTTCTCCTCCCTTGGTTTTCACTCAACTGCTAGAACAGGGCCTCATCCTCCCTGATTGAACTAACCTCGTTATCTCTAGCTTCCTTCTTGCTTGCCTATATAAACCTGCCCCTGGAAATTTCCACTACTTGCATCCGAAGAAGTGGGTATTCACCCACGAAAGCTCATGCTGCAAAACGTCTGTTAGTCTATAAGGTGCCACAGGATTCTTTGCTGCTTCTACAGAATAAAAATCAAAACTGACTCTACAAAAATTCTGTCAAAAGTATAAATTTTTTTCTCTAATATCTTAATGTTGTGGTAATCATTGGTGTTATTTTTAAATATAGTAGATAAAAGATGAGCTGTCAGAAGTATGATTTTTTTAAAGTTGATTGTGTCCCTTTAGAGCCAAAGGATCACTACAGTAGTTTCAGCGGAGAAAAATAAGTACATAGTTTCTCAACGCTATTATGATTTGCATATGAAATTACTTTCTTACAAAGACCAACAATCCTAGGATTTTATCTTGTGTGAAATGCTCAGTTAGAACTAAGAGCCTTAATCACTCTGAGGATGGGGAGTAGGCAGACCCTAAAGTTATGCCTGTACAAGGCTAATGCCAGGAGAGATGCTGTGGGGAGCACCCTGGCTACCAGGATTTGATACATCTTGGAAATGGTGTAGCCAGTACATAGATGGGCAAGTGCACAGATTTGGCAGGTGGGCCACATTCACACATGCTGTCTCTTTGGCCCATCTAGCCTTGCTGCCACGAGCACTAACTGCCTGTCCCACCTGGCATTCCTTCCTCTCCCCATGAGGGACTCACATAGAAACAGTTGTAATTGTGACATAAGAATTAAAGCCTGTTGGTGACTGACTGTCTGTTCTGCGGAACTCCCAGATGGTGGTATTGTTATTTATTGGTATTACTATAACCCTTAGGAGTCCTAGTCCTGGACTAGGACCCCGTTGTATTAGGCACTGTACAAACAGAACAAACTCCTTGCTGCCCCAAGGAGTTCACAGCCATCTCATATCTTAAATGGAGTCACACATTCTATTGAGATGGTTGCTGCCAGTAGGTGGCTCCAAAGGCCAATTCAAATTAAAAAGTTTGTTTTGGGAAAATTAAAATTTTAAATTTTAAAATACCCTTAGTTTGACGTATATAGGGTTTTGTCATGTATTTAGATCGAGACATGCTTTTTTGCCCTATCCATTTCAGAAGGCTTTTCATCAGTTCAGTGAGCACCACTTTCTTTTGAGGCCATTAGGCAAAATTTTATTGCAGCATAAGATATGTCATAGCCTAGAGAGCTGTGATCCCTCTCATCCAGTATCCTGTCTCCAACATCCTGGGCAATGCCAGATGCTCATGAAGATGATGTAAAACCTCCATGTTTCCCTTTATTTTACAGTGTTAAAATCTGGGTGAGAGGATATTGCTTGTTTCGTTTTGTTTTGTGACTGCAGCTGGTGAGCATCTCCAGCACTGACGCATGGGGAGTGGTATTGCTTATAATTGTTCCCTAGCTAGTGTATTTCCTAGCTAACTTACAGAAGTGTATGTTATCCTAAACAGTATCAAAATGGAAAAACCTCTGGGATATATTGAGGAGGTGTTGATTTTCACCAATAATACAGGTACAATTTAATAACAAAGGGGACTTTGACCCAAAAAACCCACCATTGTTTCTAAGACTAGTACATAGTCAAACCAGTTTCTTAAACTATTTAAATACTTTTAATTAATAATGTGTAATTTTTCAAAAAGGCTAAAATAAGTATAATGGTACAAAATGAACTTTAATTACCATTAGCAAGGAGTGATTAATTGTGTAGGATGTTTTGCATTTGTTTATAAAGTAAAGTTTCATATTAGGCAAGATAATACAGTATATTATCTACATTGACAGTTGTTTCCAAATGACAAATTAGGCATATGGTTCTGAATTCTCTAATGAGCTTGTTTCCACATGAAGTATCTCGTGTGTGTCTTTTGTGAAACATTTAACTGGTTCTTAGGGGCACTGCTATTGATTTCTTAAAAACAGGAGATTTTAAACTCTTAAACTGAAATTTGATGCAGCTATAACAACTTACTCTCAGACTTGGCCATATGCATTTTCCACTGATGTCCATTTTGATCATGTGTCAAGCACTCTTTCTATTCATAACTTCTTCAGTCATACAACTCCTTTTCCATCCCTTGTTCTGGAGAGAGATGATTTGCTTTTTTCATCTCTGAACTGGACTACAGCGTTGCAGTATCCCTGGGCATGAAGGCTTCAGCACTTAGGAAACACCAACTAATACAGAACACTCCAGCATTTCCTCTCAGCAACATTGGCTACTGTGAGCACATCACACTTGTCTTCTGCTTTGTACACTGCCTTCCATAGAATATCAAATCGAAATCAGTGTCCTCAGTCCTTATTTTCAAGGTGCTCCATGAGTCCACCATACCTAAAAGATCATCTAAAGCTCCAGGATGAAGACTGTGGTCAACAATTGTCCTCTGACACTGTGGAACCTGCTACAATAAGCTTGTCTGCATGGGAGACAGAACTTTCTTGGGGGCTGTTCCAAAACTGTGGAATGAACTCCTACAGGAACTAGGGACCATAACGAGCCTCACCACCTTCTGCTCCATGTGCAAGGCACGTTTCTTTGACCCTGCCTTCTCTAATATAAATATCAACATGTATATTTTTAAAAACTACCCAAACAAAATAAAGCGCTGCACATACTTCTCCCCCTAGGGAGAGAATGAGAGAACAAACAATATGTGACAGATGTTAGTCATGTAGCTTAATGCACTATTGGAAGGTGCTCAGCTACAACGATAAAGAATAGAATAGTTTTATTTGTCTCTTATAAATGAATTTATGAAAATCATTTTTTCTCATTTCTGCACTTATTTTTGTTCTGAAAATAGAGACTGTCTCCCCATCACAGTTTGTAACACCTCTTTGAACAGCTTCCACTGCCTAATACCATTTTTCTACTCTAGCTAATACTTGCCAATAGTCTGATACTTAAGGCCCCAGTCCTGCAAACATTGAGTTCATTGGTGATGTGTTTGTATACTAGATTAGGTCACCATTCATTCCCAAAGCTGAGGAAGAAAGTTTCAAAATCTAAATTATGTTTCCACCTAACCTCAGAAGAGTGAGGGGTTGGAAATATTAATACATCTCTCATACCTTTTAACAAAGAATTGTCATGGGGATATTAATTTATACAATACATGGAGATCAGCAGGAAAGGCAGCTAATGATTCTGTGGACAAAAAAGAATTATGTACTAACAATGTACCTTAATTTAATAGCATTAACCTTGGCAAAAGAAGTTTTTTGAAACCCTTAAGCTGTTGTCTCTCAGGTTTCCTATCACACATTCTGCTTTCAAGAAAAGTACTATTTTGTAGTTTTTTAAACACACTTAACTCTCACTAGCATAGTGCTTGGACATGTGCCAATTCCACCTTGGAATTTCAACTGATAAAGAGGGTAGCAAACAAGTAGGTGCATATTTATTATAAATCCAGGGATAGGCTTTGTCATCTTAGATAAGATGAGATAGGTATTGTTTATATATCGTCTTCTAGTTTATAAGGAGAAATTTGAGTAGAGGAACAACGTGCCTTTTCTGTTGTAGATTTAGTCTTTAAAAGGTTATTATAAACACTTGCTTTTCAGCTGTAGTTTTCAGAGCAACACAAGAGATTTTGACTTCACAGGCATAGAGATAAAAGTGGACTATTGAAAGCATTATGTTGTTACTTAGTTGTAAGTTAAATTTTAAAAATAAATGATTTCAGGAAATCTGTTATGTACTTTTTAAATCCATCTTTAATATGTAAATTGAAAGTACACAACTAATTAGAAACAGATACTATGGGCTGATCCTCCTTTGTTTCTTCTTGAAAAGCCATGGATGCTGACATGACAACAAAAAGTTTTGCTTTTGACTTTCAGATAAGCATATATGAATGTTTTATACATCAGTCATCATATATGAAGCCTAAGCATTTAAACTTCTGAAGCACAGACCTTGGGAATATTTAAATTGTCTACCTGCAGTCAAATGACAAAAGGCAGTGCCATTGCATGAGTCCTGAAAAGATTGTTTTTAAGTTAGCTCATACTTATCTCATATTACTTGCATTTTATGAAATGTGGCATAGAATAGAAACAAGGAATGTTACCTCTTTAACTGTAAAATACTTTGTGTCACATATGCAGTAAGCATGAAACACACAGTGGACTAATGGGACTTGTTATTGATGATGCTGAAAGCTAAATAACCATTAGTATTAAATCTCATGAATAGACTCTTGTCTTTCATCTTACCTCTTCAGCAGGATAAAAGACACAGAGGCTATTTAGATGTCATAAGAATAGTTCTGTTGAAATCCCTGTGGACTTCCAAAAAAATCTCTCTTCATGTTGCTTAGTGTTTTGTTGTGTTCAAAGAAAAGCCACTATGCTAGTGGTGAAAGAAGAATAAAACATAGAAATCCAGCACATTGTGTGGTTTTAGGCTTTATAAAGATGCAGTAGTTGAGCTGAAGTGTATTCTTTGTTTTCTGTAGAGCTATTTTTTTTCCAGAAGAAGAAGAAATTATACAGTAAAAGAATAAGCTGTTAGAGAAAATTGAGGTTAACAAACAGCCTTATAACAATATAAAAACATACATAATGCTTGAATGCATAAATGTAAATGTTTGTATTCTACTTTTTATATGTGTGTGTTTCAGACTAATTTATGAGTTTGTTACAAATCAGACTTTGCTGGAGCTAAAGGTTCCCAAACCAATCCAGATGAATTAGCTGAAAATTGTTTTTATCTGAATGCTAAATTGATTTGGAAGACAATATTAACCTAAAAGTGAAGCTTGCTGAATAGCTAACCAGCAATTTTATCAGTAACTAATAACAAAGAATATAGAAAAGTATGTTGTGCTGCAACATTAAAGTGGATATTAGCATGCTATCTGATTTCATGGCAATTAGAGTTTAATTCAAAACATGTATAAAACTGGAAAACAGTCTTTTTTTCAAAGACAGCTGTTATTTCCTATCCCAAATGGTTCTTTTAATGGGAAATTTGCACTTGAACCACAGTATGTCAAAGAGACATACTGTGGACCATAATTTTATTTTGAGTAAATATTGCCAGGTTACTTTGCCAAGTTCAGGTAGATGCTGCATGTTCTAAGCAACATATGGTTGTGAATAAGGGAAAGAAACTTGTAACAGGAAGGTGTTAAGATTTTGAGTATGAAAAGCAATACAGTATTTAGATTTTAAAATTTTGCAAATTACTGTATTATCAGTAATAGGGAATAAAATCAGAGGGAGATGATTTCTGTTTCTTGAGTAACCCATAATTATCTCCAATTATTTCCTTGATAACCTTTTTACCATTGAAATGGAAAATTGTGTTTGCTGGTTGATCAGCATTTAGCTACTGTACTTGATATCAGGAGCAGAACATTGGACACAGAGGTCAGAGTTCAGCTTGGCAGAGAACCATTCACTTTTGCTTTGGAATTCTTGAAATACTGTCTGCAAGAACAATAACTAAATTACAAGTGACTTCTGGGAAACTCCAGTTCAAATATGCATTATCAATTTTGTGTTGAATTGTTAGTAATTAATTATACAAGTTTATTTTTTGTTTGTAGGAACCAGAATTGGAAGACTCCGCTGTTAATACAACATTGCTGGTGCACTTCTTTGGAAGAGCAGGAAAGGAGAAGCTTCGCTATTCTGAGTTTTGCAGGTAGTGTACAAATACTAGTTGTCATTCATTGATAGTAGTCATTCTTATAAGTTCCACGTTTGAGTAGCGATGAGTTTGTTCCTGTTTGGTCAAACTCGTATCAGCCAATGCACATCAATCTGAAGAAAAATGAGGGCTTTTCTACGCAGTGCAGCAAAGCATGATTTGTAAAGCACACTAACAAGCTGCACTCTAATTGCCCTGTGTAGACCTTGTAGGCACGCTCTAAAAGATACCTAGTTTGCATTCTGTTTCAAGGGCTATGTTAACACAAACTAGGTACCTTTTAGCGCACACCAGCAGGATCTACATGAGGCAAGTAGAGCATAACATGATCCAGTACTTTCCAAATCACCCCCCTCCAGTGCTCTTTGCTGGCGCTTTGTAGACAAGCCCTGAGAAATTTTGCCTTCCACTGCCACAGTTGCTCTCCCTACTCTCCAGAATAATTTAAATAGTACATTTAAATAGTATGTTTTGTCCCAAAGAATTAGAAGCAGCTTTACAAACTTTACATACACAGGAATCATGTCACCAATTGAAATGTTCTTGCAGTGGAACCATGCAGCTGCCTAATGGTGATTCAGCACAATATACAATTTTAGGACAGGAAGCGAAGAACACCATATCCTTTTGAAACTGCTATGGAATATTGTGAAACATTACTCTCTGAAATGTGTGACTTCAGATCTTTCAATGTGCAAAATATTTTATTCTCGTATGTCACAAAGAATCTCTTTACCAGTCTTATACTGAAAGCCAGAAATTAATGAAAAAAGCTGTAAGAATAATATAGGTCAATCATTCTGTTTATAAAACACAAAATAAGGATTGTAATTATTTAACTAGAGACTCCATTACTTATTGCTATGATGTGCCATTGTTACTAATTGTGTATGTGTGTGCACCCCGTAATCTGTGATGACTGACATACTGGTCATAGCAAATGTTACAAGGCCAAAACAGTCCTTTCTTTGTATGGGGAATGGGGAGACTCCTCATCTGGGCTGTCAAGTGAAGAGCCTCCATAATTTGATCTGGTAATGCCAACAAAATGTAATGGACTCATCTCTCAGCTTTGTAACTTCACCTGTGGCCACTACAGATACCCAATATGGGCTGAAACATCATAGTCATGTTGTGATGTCAGAAAGATGCTCACGTAAATCTTAATGCAGAATCTCTTGCTTTGTCCCCTCTCAACTTGACAGCCCAGCATCATGTGTGACTGGAAGAAATAATCAGAGCTTAAAACATCAACATAGCTTCATGTGTGTAACAGCAATCTCCAGCACTTCTGAGTTTTAAAGAAATAACCAGTTAAGACCCTCTATTACTCTGGAATATAAATGTCCTGATTTGATACTAATTGCTGAAACCACATTTGCATATATACTATTGAGCACCAAGTTTTTACGTCACAACAACTTAGGTGCTTTCACACCTAAAAGGGGACAAGATTATTTTCACTAATGTTCCATTTTCTTCAAATGTAATAGGTAGTTCATAATCTGCTAAAAAAGTAGCAACATAAAATGGATAGCCTGATTTATGTCCAGCTGCAGTGGAATCAGTCAGCCCTGAACTTCGTAAAAAATGTTGCGATCAGTTGAGGTTTAGGAAAAGCCAGAACAAAAAAGGGGAGAGTGGCATTTCTCCTAACACTATAAAGTGTTTCTACTCCACTGACTGAGGCACATACCAGTCTTCAAATAAATAAACAAACTTCTCTCTTTTGAAGCTCTTGACTCAATAGAACGCTAAATGAGTAAAATAAGTTTAGCATGTCTGCAGCTACCTTCTTTATAAATACAGTAGGCCCTCGTAATGAAACAAAGGACAGAGAGCACCAGTAAAAGGTTGTGTTTGCATATATAGTGTAAACTGGAATGCCTCGTGTTTTAGATAAAATCCTGCATTGACCCAATGAGGAATGACATTGATAAAACTATGTACCTAGTACATTCAGAAAATGTAGGTTAAAGACCTTTGCCTACCACACAAATAGAGACCTGTAATCAAAATCAAACTCCCACATCTTGCTCTTAAGCTTTGTGGGATAAGTGTAAGGTTTAATGCAGGTAATTTTTCAACAGTGGCAGTTATTTTTCATAGAGGTGGAATGTGCCTCTTTATCACTGCATATACACTCCATTTAAGTTGCCACATGACAGTGAAGTTTGTTTAACACATAGAAAGGTGAATAAAAGGATCAGTGTCTTTTTAACCTGTGTGGAGATATCACTTTTCACATGATTTTATTTGCAAGTAAATCAAGCACATCATTTCTGGGTTCCTATTGTTCAAGGAAAATGTGATTTCTATCTGATGGCCTCTCACAACATTTTACCTCACACGGGAAGCTATTGTTAGCTGTTTGATCAAAGTGCCATGCTGTTTTTACAAGACATGACTGATGAGCTATACAGACATAGATCATTGTCAAAAGGAAAAAATAATGATGGTAAATGCTTTTATCATTTTCCAAGTTGTTGCTAGAAAGTCTTTTCACTGATCAGTGCAGCACCTAGAAAAAGTAGGAATGATTAGATTTGATTAAGACACATTAAAACCTGTCACACCAGTTATATATAAAATAATCCATGTGCTTTAGATTTCTCAAAAATAAAAGGGAATATGGTGGAATCTTGTTTATCTGATCTAATTGGGACCATGGCCAGATCGGATAATCAAAAAAATAAACTAATCCGGAGAATGGGCGGGGTTCGGACTGTCCACCCTGGGAGTGGCAGGGCTCAGGCTGTCAGCCCGAGCCCTGCTGTCCAGTTCGAGTATACAGAGAGCTGGATAATGGAAGCTCAATAAACAGGTTTCTATTGTACTTTCTTCATGAAATTTCACCCTGTTTACTGGCAGGGTCCTCAATCCAGTACCATTCAGTATTTTCATTAAATGACTTGGATAAAGGAATGGAGAGCATGCTTATAAAATGTGTGGATTACATCAGTCTGGGAGGGGTTGTAGCACTTTGGAGGCCAGGATTAGAATTCAAAATGACCTTGACAAATTGGAGAATTGGTCTGAAATCAACGAGATGAAATTCAATAAAGATAAGTGTAAAGTACTACTCATAGAAAAGAAAAATCAATTGCACAACTACAAAATGGCTGGGTAATACCGGCTGTACTGCAGAAAAGGATCTGAGTGTTACAGTAGATCACAAATTGAATATGAGTCTACAATTGATGCAGTTGCAAAAAAGGCTAATCAAAGTACTTATATCATGAGGGTAGTTTACACTTGTTCAGAATTTTCCTCTGAGGATTTCAAAGTGATTTTTATAGGCAGAGGTATTATCATTCTTTTACAAGTAAGGAAACCAAAACATGGAAAGGCTACATAATAATTGTCCAGAGTGTGATAGTGAGTTAGTGACAGAAATGGGAATACAACTCAGGTCTGACCCTGTCTATCTAGGTACTTATATGGCCTCCTCATGGTAGAACCAGAGCACCTCCAATGTATTTAATAATAGAGAAAACTATAACAATGTATCTCTCTTCCTTCCTTCTCAACCAGTAGGAGGAATGGCTTGATTTGTTTCTAGGCAGTTGTTTGTAAGTGTGAGTGAGTGACTGTGGTTGTACTGAGAACTTGTTGAGGAAAAGCTAAATCAAAGAAGTGAGTTTTACATTCAGCTCTGAAACTGGTGAGCTCCATGATCATTCTTACCTGCAGTAGGAGTGAGTTCAATAGTGTAGGTCCAGCTCCTGTGAAAAAGTGAAAATTCTGTGTCTAGCCATCGTGAGACTCCCTTTACGCATTGATAGTTTCATGATTCTGGTAGAACTCAGCTGTTGTGGATGGTCAGGGTTGCAAAGGGAGAGGTGATCTTACTGGTAGCTCAGGACAGTCCCATAAAGCAGAGAGGTATTTGAATGTTAGCAATTCCTGAACTGGACTCGGTGTACTATGGGGAGTCAGTGCAGAGTGGAACACCAAGGTGATGTGTCCATGGCAACCTTTGTTGCTAGGTTAAGCGGGCAGCAGCCTTTGTATCAGTTGGTCCTTTTTCAGGAGATGAGACTTCATTCCTAGATAGGAGTCTTGTAACTGCTAGACAGTGCTGCCTTAGAATGTCGGTGTTGTACAAACATTCTGAAGTACAGAAACAAAATTATAGGAAGGAAAACTTTCCCTAATTTTTCCTTTGTGTTTCATTTTGCTACTTTCTTTACCATAAGGAAAGTACAAAGCTAGTATTGTATTTCAAAATCCCAGGTTGGTGGGTGAATCTGTAAAGCTTTGAGGTTTCACTTTACTTTCACTTCCATTTAAAAGTGAGTTACCAAGGATTTTTAGGCACTGTATCTTTCTATGTGGGTGACAAGTACCTTGCAAAATGAGTCCCAATCCTGACTGGGGATTCTGGATGCTACCATATCTCAAATAATTAATAACAAATTTGGCTGTTGGTCTTAAACATGTGCATTTTGAAGACTATAGATAACAGGCTAGATGAAATAAAGTACTGTCTTGTCCCTGCCTCCTTCCCTCTTGTAAATTATTGATTTCTCTTATACATTTTTTAAACTCTGCCCTTGATTCTGATTACTTTTACACCACTGTAACAGAAATTTCCTTGACTGCAGTGGATTAATCTGGATTTACACTGACTATCTGAGGTCAGAATCTTGCCCTCTGTTCCTATGGTGAAATCCTGGCCCTACTGAAGTCAATGGCAAAGCTCCCATTCATTTCAGTGGAGCAAGGATTTTACCCCTAAAGTTTATTTTGTCCCTTCCTAATGTTTTCTCAAAACTAAGCAGTGTTTAGGGGATCTTAACTCTCTTTAGCTGTGAATCATTATTTTGAACAAATGCAACCAGAGACCTAGGAGGTACATAGAAAAACACCCACAATCAAGTGTCTTAGTCATATAAATGTGATCAAGCTACCAAGATTTCCTTCCTAGCAAGATACTTCTCAAAGTGTTACTAAAAATTAAAAAAACCCAACTCATTAGGATTTTAGCTCTCACATCTGGTAATAAAAATGCCCCAATGTGATGAGCCATACACTGATAACTCAAAATATGGGGAAATATCACATTTGAATTTTAAATTGCATTATTCAGCTGCTGCTCTGCGAAATATTTGGTACTGCATGAAATCTTCTCACTCCAGCACGCCAAGAGTAAACCTACTAGCTTGAAATGCAATACTTACTGAATTCCTTACATCTAAATAGATAATCCACCCCATTTCAGTAGGGGGGATGGTTGGCCCCACTGCAGGAAGAATGCTCTGTCCCCAAAGGGAGGTGGAGGGGAGAGAGCCCATGCCTGAGAAACCGTTTTCTATAACAAATTATTGTAACAATTCATAGACCTTTACTCTCCTTTTACCAATTCAGCTTGCAATTAAAGTCAGTTTGTACACCCAAGTATCACAACCACATCTCCAGCTCCGTGGCTCAGGAGGGATGCTGCCACTGTGAGAGGGAGGGGAGCACATTCCCTGAAAACACCAGACTTCCCCTTCTCCTCAGATTCACTGTGTCCTGTTGGCTGGCTGAGGGTAGAGTGGGAGCTGATTGGCGCCTGTGCTTCCCCCAACAATTTAAACTTTTCTCTGGGCTGCAGGAGCCCCTTGCCTCTTTGCCTACCCTGCCCCCTCTCTCTTTAGTTGTAGATAGCAAGCTGTATTTCCAGGATACTGAGGTCCTGACTGGTTGCCTGTGTTTTGGGATAAGAAAAGAATTTTTTCCCATTGGGGAAAATTGATGGTGGATTTTTGCCCTCCTCACAGCAAATTGTGGAAGCACAGCTGAGGTAAAGAAGAATAGGATTTGGAGGTCTAATATTAAAAACTATTATAGGAATGTGTAGTTTGTCACATCTTGCAGCCCGTGTCAGTTGTAGATAAGAGCTAAAAGGGCCAGCTCCCAGAGATAAATGAGACTCAGGATTTTTGCTGGTGAATCTTGTGCCTCTGGGGAGAAGGGAGACCTGAAGTCTTCACAGACTGAGGGACGTCTCCACTTGGATTCCCCCTTAAGGGTGGGAGAGCTAGAGGACTCAGAATGAGCTGAATCCTGGGGTCTACCCCAGGTTATTGCTTATATGGTGGGAGACCTCTAACTCCACACTGGATCCAGTTAAATGATATGTGAGAGGGGGTGAGTATATACCACCCCTACACAGTGTTGAGTTAATGAAGTTGTAGCCTACTGCTTAAAATCCGTTCCAGTTTCTATCTTTCTTTCACCTGCATGTCCTGAGCAATGAAGCATTATTCATGCACCCTCTTGCTTATGCAGCACTAATTATGTGGAGGAAAATACAAGAGAGAGCTTATGTTGCAAAGCAATCTTGACATATCCCCCTACAGACAACACAGAGCTCCAAGCTGCTAATTGTCCAAGTGATCTCATTAAAGAACTAAAGATAGCTCTACTGACTAAAATGCCTTAGATTCAAGAAAGAATTCAAATGCAATGAGGCCATGCAAACACTGATAAGCAAAGGAGCCTCTACCAGTATTTGCTGCACAGTCACTTTCCTTGCTACTCTATTCTCCAAGTAATTACTTTGTTCTAGTATAAATGTACTGTATTTCAGCCTCTCTGTAGTTATTGCAACTCAGTAAAACCAAGTTCTTGTTAGAACCTGTGGACATTGAGAAGAAAGCACAGGGAGAGACAAATTGTTGGGAATAAGTGCTCTTTTATCTTATATTTCCAACAAAAATGTAACTACTTAGGGATGTGGGCAACAGAAATAAAATGAAAATTAACAAAATAGGAAAGAAAAGATATTTGGAAATTCTGTTAAGTGTGTGACACCTCCCCAGATTCCTAGATTTTAAGGCCAGAAATGAACCCTCCTCCACCCTGTGATTATCTCGTCCAAAATAAGTAAACTCAAAGCCACGCTTATATTTACAGTTGTAATTTCTATTGCTGCCAATTGTAGCCTATTTCGTGGATCTTTTATGGGGGAAATAATCTCCTAAATCCCTTAATGTTCATGCCTTCCTACATCAGATTGTGCTCTTGTTTGTTGTCTTGTCACCTTCCCAAATAGCTGTGACATCATATTTTCTGTAACTTTCAGCACTGTTTTCATGCCAATCATATTCCCTCTTAATCCATTTTCTAATGAATATTTACCTGATTTACCAAGCCTCTCATAACCTCTGAGGCCTTTAATTACCTGTGCTGCCCTGTATCGATGGTTTTAAGTTTCTTTCTTCTATCACCTTTTCATGATCAGGAATCTTGTGGCTTGACTGTTAGGGTATAATATCTTTAGCCATTGTCCAATTCTCTCATCCCACAGTTTTTAACATTAAATTGCATAAACCACATTTTAGTCCATAACCTATATTTACCAGGTCAGTCCCTTTGCATTAAATTATCTTGTTACTGGCTGGCCATCTAAGGTTCACATAATCTTTATATATGCATACACACTTTGCTGCATATTCTCTTCTCCGGGTAATTGTTGTTCACTAATGTAACACTGACTGCAACATCCATGAATGTACATAGACTTAGAGAGCACCCTAGTGGTATAATTACTGAAACCCAGCATTGAAACATTTACATGCACAGGTTAAACTGTATCTTTGACATATTAAACAGTTAACATGATTGTAATATTTGTCGGTGAATAGTTATAGATTTTAAAATGTTACTATTTCTTCTACTGAGTTGAGTAACTAGTTTAGTATTAATAGTACTAACTTGTGGTTATTTTATGTATTTCACTGTATTTCTTTACATTTAGATTTATGGAAAATTTACAAACAGAGGTGCAAGAAATGGAATTCATACAGTTTTCAAAGGGTCTGAACTTCATGAGAAAAGAGGACTTTGCAGAATGGTTATTGTATTTCACTGATGAGGAAAACAATGAAATTTACTGGCAAAATGTGAAAGAGAGAATCCAAGCAGGAGAGGTTGGTACATAGAATATATTATTTTTGTTTTGCTTTCTTATTTTAAGTTCAAGTGCAAGTTTCTAATTAGATAAGTATATACTAAAAATATGGTTATTTTCAAATAGAGGAGTTCTTGCAATCTTTCAGATTTAATTTTGCTATCCATAAACATGATGATTGTTTGATAACTAGAAAATAGAAATATAAAAGGTGATAACCACAGTAATATCTAAATACTAGAACTCTAAGGAAATAGACCTACTTGTTTCTGGATTTATTATCTAACAAACCTAATTTGAATTATTTGGTACTCTAGAATATCAGCTTGGATGAATTCAAGACATTTTGCCAGTTTACAAATCGCTTAGAAGACTTTTCTATTGCCATGCAAATGTTTACTGTAGCTAATCGTCCTGTTAAATTGGGTAAGTAGTAGAAAGTATACTGCATAGAGATTGTGTGAATAAGTTATCTCAAACATTAGCATTGTCAACTCCAAAAACTATCGTATTAAAATTTTATTACAAATTAATTTAACTTGCACAAAGAATAGTAGCATTTATAACCACAAGTTATTAAGATGTCTAAATTCTGATGTGTGCTGTAATATAGTATTCACAGAATCACCCACAAGAGTTTGAACTTATTTAGTGACACCTAAGTGTATCTGTGACCAGGGTTGTGGGGCGGGGGGGCACACTGGGGTTACTCAATTAGGGCAAAGTGCAAAGAATGGGGCAGACAATCCCCAAAGCTGGTGGATATTCCAATACTTAGATTTGCCAAGATAGCACAAAACAGCTTCTGTATCTTATTGGTTACCCAGAAGCCAAAACAAAGTTCCCTTAAAAGTAATTCAGCCTTCGGGTTCCCTCCCAGACAGCCAAGTTAAATATGAAAGTTCTACCAATCCCAAAGGATTGGACACATTACCTCCCAAGTTAATGAATATTCCAGATCTTACCCAAATACACGCTACAGCCAATTCTTATTAATTAAATTGACATTTATTAAAAAGAAAAGAGTGAGTAGTGGTTAAAAGATCAGTATACATACAGACATGAGTACAGTTCTGAGATCAGTTTCATAGCAGAAATGGTGAGCTTTGGAGTTACAAGATTTCTTAGAATTAGTCCGTAGATTCAGTCCAATGTTCATATCCAGGGTGATCCAGGTGGGACAGGAGATCTCAGTCTTAGGACTTAAGCTTCCCCTGCATAAAGCATCAAGCAGATCTGAGATAAAAAGGATCAGGACCCAAGGGTTTTTTAAATACAGTTCCAGGCCTTCTCTTGACAGCTTGGAGTCCTTAGGTGAACAATAGGCAATCATCCAGACTCTGAAGTAGACCTATTTCCTAAGCATCACCAGATTAACATAAGGCCTGTTTTCCACCATTTGCGGGTGATTTGCTATATACTTAAAAGAGGAAATCAATATAATGTTATCACTAAATTTACAGTTCATTTAAATGGTCAGATCTCCTTTTGATCTCTGAATTAAGAGAATACAGCATAGACACGAGCTATTCAATTACACTGTTAACCTCTGACAATATGTATGTAACCCAGAGCCGAATTAACTCCCCTGCAGGCCTGGGTCTATTAGATTTTGTGGGGCCCCTGTATACAAGTCTTTTTCCTGGGCTGGGGCTGGGGCAGGGTATTGAGATGCAGGGGGGGCGTGGGGTCTGGGAGGGAGTTTGAGTGCAGGAGGGGGATTCTGATCTGGGGCAGGGGGTTGGGGTGGAGGAGAGGGTGCGAGGTGCAAGCTCCAGCCAGGCAGTGTGGGGCCACAGCATGCAGGCAGCCTGCCTGACCACCCCGTTGCACTGCGGGACTTTTAGCGGCCCAGCGTTGGAGATATCTGCCTGTGATTTATTTTTGTGCGCCCCCCCTTGAGCCAGGACCCTGGGTTGCAGCCCCTAAAGCCCCTGCCTTAATCCCGCCCTGATGTAAACACACAAAAACACAAACATTATCTA
This sequence comes from Mauremys mutica, assembly GCF_020497125.1. Classification (NCBI taxonomy): domain Eukaryota; kingdom Metazoa; phylum Chordata; order Testudines; family Geoemydidae; genus Mauremys; species Mauremys mutica. The sequence continues at coordinate 323,903,347 of NC_059072.1, forward strand.
CTAGTATGTCCCCAAAGGTTGAATTTGGGTCATTTATCCTGCAGGATACTTAACCCTTTCTGGCCAGTATCAAAAATTTTCTCACAATCAAATATTGAGGAAGGGAGATGCTGTTGTAATCATTTCAAAGAATGACAAACATCTCTTTATTGTAACGTAGGGCTTTTCTACACTTACAGTGCTTAATGAATACACTCTTTTAGTTTTTGGCACAGTCCTTTGTGCATGGAGGTTAATCTGACTTTCTGTTCTGTATTTATACTGCATCTAACCCAATGCAGTCCTGGTTCACAACTGGGGCTCCTATGTGCTACCGTAACACAAATAATAAATAATAATATTGCTAAGGGCTTATCTATAATAAAATTTAGTTCACAGCAAGCTGGGATCTGAATCTGGCCTGTGCTAGCCTGCCATGGACTGACTGTGTGGACTCTGCTGATGTGCATTAGCAGTTTAAGGTGCTTTGATTCAGTCCTCTTTGAAATAGGAGTAATCAAAGTGCATTAATGAACTATTAATGCACTTCAGCAGGGTGCACACGGACAGTTACTCAGCGGCATGCTAGTACAGGGTAGATTAACACCCCAGCTTGACATGAACTAACTGTTTGTGTTGACAAACCCTTAGTGGCGGAACTTAAATTACTGCTTAAACCAACTTGTTTGTGTCACTGAGAACTAAGTCATGAGTAGCCCTTCCTCTAACGTGCTTTAGAACTAGCTGGGTTTAGCTCAGGGTTACCAACATCATTCATTTGTGAAGATGGGGCTCAATTTTAGTATGTGACCCTCCTAGTAGGAGCAGTGTGCTATAAATGGAAGGAGCTCCCCATAAAAATACATAAAACTACTATTTCTTCATTATTCTTCTCCAGATCCCGCCTTAAAACGCATCCTATCCATGATGCCTATAAAACGTTTGACCTAAGCTAAGCAGTTTGTGTGCTGTGATTGCTGCTTATTGTATTAAGCATAATCATTTCTGTGTTATCCTGTCCTCCACATTCCTCCTCACCTCCTTTCCCACCCCCCAGATATTTTTTGTAGCTGTGTGTTGTTTTTTATGTGCTAAGACTATAAGTTCTTTGGGGCAGGATCTGCTTTTTTTTATTACGTGTATGCAGCCTGAAGCACATTAGGACCCTGGACCCTGGCTAGGATCTGTAGGCAGTACCACAATACACATATATAACAATAAAAATGTGAAAAGAGGATGGCAAAAGATAGAGGGGGAAATGGAGGCCCAGAATGGTATAGTGGCTGCTTCTTCCATGAAGTCCATTAAACCTTCCTCTCTCCCACTCATTCAAGAAAGGGCAGACCAGTTCCTAAAGCCTCCTTCAAAAAGCATATAAACCCGTGTGCTGTAAACGCACTTTTTAGTGCCTGATAGTTACTGGCTGTTTAAAAAAAAAAAAAAAAAAGCTGAGGGAGTTGTCAATTGAAGTGAAGTGTGTCTTTGAAAAAAATGCCTTATAGACAAAGATTTTAATATGGAATTATTTAGCATTAGACTGATTCCAAATAAAATGTTAGTATTTTTATAAGACCTTTGTGGGTTAAGTCCTTGCAATCTACATACACAGGTGTAAGCCAAAAGTAGTTAATTCTTTTAATGTAGCTATTTTCAGCAAATATTAATGATTACCATTTGTTCTTGTTGCTTCAGAAGAAATCATTTATTTTAAAAGCTCATAATACAAGCAGCAAAGATTGCATTGAAATACAAAGCAAGCTCAAGAGCATGTGGATTGAGGTCTTCTAATATAAGTTACTAGTTCACACATCCCAAATACCATAGGTTAGGATACCCAGAAGACATCATAAATTGGTACAGAATCCCACTATTTATGTGTGTGTAGTTTTTCTTCATGTCTCTGTAATGTGTTATTACACATTGTGTAATTAACATTAACATTACGTTTTTACTAGCTGAGTTCAAGAGAGCTGTGAAAGTGGCAACAGGACAGGAGCTCTCAGACAACGTTTTGGACACAGTCTTCAAGATCTTTGATTTAGATGGAGATAATTGCCTCAGCCATGGAGAGTTTCTGGGAGTATTAAAGAACAGGATGCATCGAGGCTTAAGGGTAACAAAACTAGAGTTGTCTAAAATCTGCAACGAAAGTATTTAACTACCCTTAAATTACACAAAAAATATTAACAAAGAGTCCTGTGGCACCTTAAAGACTAACAGATGTATTGGAGCATAAGCTTTCATGGGTGAATACCCACTTCATCAGACGCATGTGTGTAACATTGGGAATTTTTAATTCTACTGTGTTAACATTTGTAGAAGTGAAGGCAAAACTAGTTGATAGGGAAAAAACATTAAAAACTGATGATTCCTACTACTAACAATTACTGAAGAAAAACTACCCTATTACCTTGCATGCACATTGCTCCTAAACATTCAGATGCTTCTGAAGGATCTGGAATTCAGTGTCTGAGAATGTCTTTCTGACATGAACTGAGGAACTCTTTGAAGCAGGCATCTCAGAGAAGAAACTCCCACTGAGTTTGTAATAAGTGTACCTGCATACCAGTCATGCTGAGTATGCTTCCTCTTTCATATCACTCCCCCCAGGTTAACATCCTGGGATACATCGGCATTTTATGCAGCAAATTGATTTCTTTTATTAGGGTCTATAATCTGAATTTATCATTCTAATTGGAGTATCTCTCATAGGATAAGTATTAGCTCATTGGTGATAAGAGAACATCCATAATAAGAGGAAGAGCAGATATTTGTTGAACTGGCCTCTCAATGGTATTTTTGTTTTATTTGGGGAATGTAAACTTGTTCAGCATTTATTTTAATTCTTTCTATATATATATTTATAGTTCATATAACTGTTATAGTTAAAGCTAAACATGAACCGGTATGCCAGATCTGAACTCCGTGATCAATGGAAAAGTTTGAATCCAGACTGGAACTGCAGTTTGGGCCTAATACTAATTATAATGAAATTTTCCACCAGGAGAGAAAAGACCTTCACCAGCCAATCAAGATTAGCTGTCCACCTGTCTGAGAAACACAGGCTGTACAGCAAAATAAGAGGATTTCAGCATATTGAGGAATCCTGAATGCTGATTGGCTGGTGTGGATGCAATGTTGTGCTAATTCTGATACTCAGTATTATCCATACGAACTGTGGAAGGGTAGCACTATGATGCTGCTATGCTTTTGTGTGTTGAACAGCCATAATATAGGGAAGGTATTTTATATGTAAAGATGGAACAAAACTATGTAACTTTGTTGTTATTGTTGATAACAGGTACCACAACAGCAAGGGGTACAAGGATACTGGAAATGTGTCAAAAGAGAAAGCATTAAAGGAGCAAAAGAAGTCTGGAAGCAAACTGGGAAAAGCCCTTTCTAAATAAGTTACTTGTTCTTTTATTACTATAAATGTTAGAGGTTGGGGTTTTCATGTATTTTTGTTTGTATGCTGGCTAAATCATATGTAAATTTTTATGCAACTTAAATATTTAATGAATCCAATTTCTGATACAATAATTTTACAGTATTTATCAGTGTAATCAGGTTTGCCTGTGGAACTGTTATGACATCTAGCTTCCATACAAAAGTATACTCATTCCAGGAAATGCTAAAGTTTACAAAAATGGACATCAGCAGAATTCTTGTGTGGGGACTGGCCCTGCTCTCTAGCATGTGGGATACCTGAGTTTTAGTACTGGTCACTTGCTGAGTGTGCTGCAGAAATAGCATTTACAACCTGAGAATGGAAGACCAGTAATACAGCAATATAGTCCAACCCAAAATGTACCTACCATGTTTCCTTTATAGGAATTGGGGGTTACAAAGGCAGGGCCGGCTCCAGACCCCAGCGCGGCAAGCACGCGCGTGAGGCGGCCCTTTCCCGGGGGGGCGGCAGGCTGGGCCGGCGGACCTGCCGCAGTCATGCCTGCGGGAGGTCCACCGGAGCCCCGGGACGACCGGACCTGCCGCAGGCATGACTGCGGACGGTTCGCTGGTCCCGCGGCTCGGCTCGACCTTCCGCAGGCATGCCTGCGGCAGCTCAAGCAGAGCCGCCGGACCTGCGAACCGTCCGCAGCCGCGGGAGGTCCAGCCGAGCCGCGCGACCAGCGGCCCCTCCGCAGTCATGCCCGCGGGAGGTCCGCTGCTCCCGCGGCTCCGGGGCGCCTCCCGCGCATGACTGCTTGGGGCGGCCAAAAAGGTAGAGCCGCCCCTGTACAAAGGCATAGACTACCTGCACAATCCCTAGGAGCTGCAAGATTTTGGTATCAAAAAGGAAAGCTTGACTGTATTGTTTTGTGTGTCATCACTATTATGAACTGCCCGTAATCCATATGAATGTATTTTTGTTTGCTGTCTTGGTAATAGAATTAACATATCTCAATCAAAACTGGAAATTTAAGACTGTTTACAGAGGCTTTGAAAATTGTAAACTCTTTGTGAAAGTGAGTAGGCTCAAGACCTCCTCAACAAACAGAATAAATTAGAAGATTGAAGTAAAGACCTTTGTCATTTTTTAAGATTGTGCTCAATATTGCTTGCAGTCATCTTAATCATCTTGCTTTAGTCATAACTTGGTGGTTCAGTGTTTAACAAACTGAACACTACCTTTGTCCATCTGTGTCCTACAATTATTTCTAACTGGTTTTTTAATCTTAACGAAGGTGTCATAGTGAGCCTACATTATCTCAGGAGCCCAAGGTTACCAAGGCAGCGTAATGTAAGTACAGAGATAAATAAAAATTAAAGTATTTATTACCCCAGAATACAAACAACATATAATGAGATACAAAGCCTTAAATAGTGACAGAAGGAACAGGTTAATGTTTATGTGTAATATGTTTTCGGATGTTTCCTTTGGCTCTGAGACAAGATTAGCCTTCCTGCCCAATCTACTGAAGGCTGGAAAGTAGTCCTGTTTATAAAGGCTCTGGGCTTCTCACCCCATTTCCTAGCTTGTCCCAACCAGAGTAGAAAGTTTAGCCTTCCAAAATGTCTGCCTTTGTTGTACTAAGACTTCCCAGCCTGTCTTGTGAGCATGTCTCAGAAAAGGCAGGCTGTGAGCAAATACCTGCCATCATTTTAAACATGACTGTCTCCAGGTAGTTTTCTCTTCACTGCATTGGCTTGGAAGCTCCTGGGCCTTTCAGAGGAGTTAGATACCAGGACCACCCTGAGATGGAGAACACGAAGGACCCCTAATATGAGATCATCGCTACTCACCCTAGAAGAGGTAATAGACCAATACTTAAAGAAACCATTGCTCAATGATGGAGCTCTCCCAGCACCCCAAACAGTGTTATTTCCTAAGCATGCTAATTGAGACGCTAGGGAGAAAACAGCAATACCACCCGTCAGCTACCAGTATCCTGCATCACTCTGTCATACTTCTGACTATGGCATGGTTAAAGAGATAACACTTGTACTCCTGTTGTCTATAGACATGAAGAGCTCATCCAGCAAAGCAGCATCATACCCATCCTGCATGGCCTTTCTTAAGAATCAGATACCAATGACGACTCATGTTCTGCCTCCAGGAAGCTACAGGGCTGATATGAAACACTCTGAAATGTCTCTGTTCCTTACTCAGAAACTGAACTCACAGAGTTGTTATGGACAACAAGAAGATTTCTGTTTTTAAATATTTGGGAGATGCTCAGATATTGTGATGATGGGGGGGCCATAACTGCCTAAGTGGAAGATAGCTAATGGGGCAAAGCTAGGGCACTGTTTTGACAGCAGCCAAAAAAAACAAAATAAATAAACCATGTGAAGATTTCTCCTTATAGCCACAGGAAGTTCGAACCCACCATGCTCCCAAAGCACCCTTCCTAGGACATTGAAAACAAAGCCAGGAAAAATAGGACATAACCAAACAGCCCCATGTTTCCCCAAGATACTTTCTCCCACCTTACAATGGAGAAGAGCATTACCCCAACTACACCTCTGTTCAGGTTCTAACTTTAATGCAGGAAGCCTTTGGATTTGCTATATTTATTTATAATTTTAGCCCATAAAAGTTGCAATTTGGGGGATAAAGGTTACTCGTTTTCATTTTTATCCTGTGACTTTTTAACAAATTTTTCAGTATTCTGTTTTAATTTTTTGGTTGTGTGGCTTCCTTTGTTTACTAAGCATGTTCTTTCTTATGACTACTTTATGAAAAATAAATTGGTTCAGCTCTGTCATCTCTAGAAGTTTAATGCCTCTTTTGTAGCTGGGTATATGCAATCAGCAGTGTCAGGTCTTGGCAGCAAGTTAGTAAAAACCGAGATTTCAAATCTGAGTCATTTTTAGCAGAGTTTCTAAGAAGTTACATCTAAAGGTAGAGTTCAGAGGAAAATGAGAGCTGTAGCATCTTTATTTCCTGCAGATGAATACTGAAATTTTTAATAAGAAATGGGATAATAGACCAGGAATAAAAATCCATCTGATGAAAATGTTTTCATAGCCCTGACCCTGCAAGCACCCAATGGGTATGTCTGCACAGCATTTTGGAGTGAATCTCCCAACCCGTGTTGACAGACTCAGGTTAGTAGGGCTCATGCTAGCGCTCTAAAAATAGCTGTATGCACAGTAGTTTGAAATTGCAGTTTGGGATGGAGGTAGGCTCTGGAGCCTGAGCTGCAACTTCAAAGTGCAGTCTATGCAGCTATTAGAGCGCGAGCATGAACCCTGCTCATGTGAGTCTGTCAACTCGTGCTGTGAGGCTTGCTCCAAAATGCTGTGTAGATATACCCACTGAGAACTCCCACTGAAGTCAAAGGAGGCCCATGCATGAGGGCTTGAGGATTGGGCTTGGTGTTTAATTGTTTTTAAATCTATTTTTAATTTGCCTTCATTAATAGGTTTTTAAACAATCCTGAATTAACATCATAAATTGAAAATGTTATTCATGTGAAGAATTCATGTACATCATCCTTTCCTTATTAAGCAATCCACAGTTGATTTTTTAAAACTTAATTTAGCTCTCAAGAGACTAACACAGCTGCAGTAACTGTATAGTCTGTTTTAAAACTGTATGTCAGCATAACTCAACATATAATTTCTAAGCAAATACAATTTATATAAATCTTTATGCATGAAGCCACTGTATTAGTTAAACATGAGAATTACTTCTTTAATCAGTTCTTACTTTTATAATCTCCTGGCTATGAACAGCAATTTATAGAAAACTTAATACAATGTAATAGAATTTGAAAAATATCCTTCAAAATATTGGTTATGTACTATGGTGGCAGGTGGTATCGAAAAATGCTAAGGTACGTACATTTTGTTACTGTGGTGCCAAAGGCTGGCTTCACACCTTTGCAAAAAGCACAAAGATTAGTTGTGTTCTTTTATTATAATTTTATGTGTGTCTATTTACTGTTACCAATTATGATACACCTCTGTTTGCTAGGCACTGGAAGAGTTTGGTATAGAAACACAAAACCATGTGAAACTCAGTTTTAGTATGTATCCAAGCACATGAGAATGTTTAGCTTGAACCAGTTTTGAACCTTGCAGCAAAATTTTCTGCTATCGCTGAAAAGGAACAAACATGGAGTTCTACAGTTTCATTTTAGTTTGGTAATAAAGTTTTGAGTGAATCCTAACTCTTCCGAGACTTCACTAATACATAGCTAATGCAGTAGAGCTGAACAAAACCAATGCGATAGAGTATTGAAAAAAAACTTGGTTTTGTTTGGAGGTTCATTTTTGCTGTGAGGATGTATACAAACCAATTCCCAAAAGTGAAACACCTGAAGCCTTCTAATAAATTGGATGATCCCCATGTAGACCAAATCTAGTAATTTTTTTAATGAGCTCTGACATTCCCCATTTTCCCTGATGGCGTGGCTGATGTGATTAGGTCCTATGATGGTGTCACTTGAATAGGGATATGTGGACAGAGTTGGCATCGGGCTTTGTTGCAAGGATAGGTTCCTGGGTTAGTTTTTATTGTGTGGTATGTGGTTGCTGGTGAGTATTTGCCACACCATCAGGTGCTCGTTCACTTGCACATCTACCAATGTGATATATGTCATCATGTGCCAGCAATGCCCCTCTGCCATGTACATTGGCCAAACCGGACAGTCTCTACGCAAAAGAATAAATGGACACAAATCAGACATCAGGAATCATAACATTCAAAACCCAGTAGGAGAACACTTCAACCTCTCTGGTCACTCAGCAACAGACTTAAAGGTTACAATTTTGCAACAGAAAAGCATCAAAAACAGACTCCAACAAGAAACTGTTGAACTAGAATTAATTTGCAAACTAGATACCATTAACTTGGGCTTGAATAGAGGCTGGGAGTGGCTGGGTCGTTACACAAATTGAATCTATTTCCACATGTTAAGTATCCTCACACCTTTTTGTCAACTGTCTGGAATGGGCCATCTTGATTATCACGACAAAAGTTTTTTTTTCTCCTACTGATAATAGCTCATCTTAATTAATTAGCCTCTTAGAGTTGGTATGGCAACTTCCACCTTTTCATGTTCTCTGTATGTATATATATCTTCTAATTATATGTTCCATTCTATGCATCTGATTAAATGAGCTGTAGCCCACAAAAGCTTATGCTCAAATAAATTTGTTAGTCTCTAAGGTGCCGCAAGTACTCCTGTTCTAAAAGCAAATTAGTTGATTTACTCATGTTCACAAACTGACAGTAACTCTAGCAGCATATACAGGATTCTACTAGCTGCATTTAGCAGCACATGTAGGATTTGACCAGTAAGGACTTCTCTGCTCTCCCTATTGATATGTGTATTGAACAAATTATTTTAACAAGTGGAAACAATACGTTCATTAATTCCTCATTAATTGCAGCCCTTATATTGAAGGAAACACCTTTTGCCTATTAATGTCACCACTTAGGCTCTATATCACTGTTCACTGTCTAGACTCCTCTGTACGTCTGAAGAGGGGAAAGTGAGATAGCGAATCATAGAATCTCAGGGTTGGAAGGGACCTCAGGAGGTCATCTAGTCCAACCCCCTGCTCAAAGCAGGACCAATTCCCAACTAAATCATCCCAGCCAGGGCTTTGTCAAGACAGAGGGTTAAAGTTACATTATTTACTTCTTCTATATCACTTTACATCTTCAGTGTGTCTTACAAAATGAATCACTATGCAATAATGGGCATGAACATAATCTGATCTAGATACATAGTAAAATATTTTTATATTAGATGTTTTGGCCACACTTCGAATGATTCTGAACCAGAAATGTGTCAAAAGATTCACATCAAGTTTCAGAAAAAACTTTGTTTCTTATCCCACAGTTGGGGGTGGGAGGGTTCTGCAAACATGTCTTGTACCCTGACATTTACTCTCTTCTGTAATGAAACAAAGTAAAGTTTGGTCAGCAAAAGACTCCAATGCAGAAAGCAAGCTCCTGCAGCCTCTTTGCATAGAAAATAGGTTGTGAAATGATGGCATGGCCATTATAAGTCATTAGCAAGCTGACCTAGCTACAGCTCCTGATATATAACTGATTGCAAGAGCAACATGCAGATGATGACAAACATAGATATACACTGTTAGCATCCAACCAACCAAATAAATTCCTCCTAGAGAAACTGAAGATGTCACCCAATAAGAGGTGAAAAGGCCCATTCACAATAGGAAACCTGAGAGACCATGGCATGTACAAAATTAATCTGCAAACAAGGGCACCTTTCTTCACTCTCCTGCTATTGGAATGTTTGCTACTGTCCTTGTTGATTAAACAATTCCTGGTTGGTCCAGTAATGTAAGAATTAGTGTGGCATACTTGGAGAAAGCTTCCCCATTAGGCTAGTACTGGCTTAGTTGATAGTGTGTTCAGTTTAGTAACAATAGCGCAGTAGTGCAGAACTCTCCTCGTCCTCATTAGTAACTACTCTGCTGTTCATGCAATCTGGCATCCAGAAGCCTGGGTCTTGTGAGCAGAGTGCCCACCTGAATGGGTTTTATACATAATGTCTTGTTTTTTAAAAGGCCACAAAATCCAGAATTTTCAAACCTGGGCACAAAAGTCAAACTGCTAACGCCATATTTAGATCCCTTAATGAAAGTGCCCTCATTTTCTAAATCGCTGAGAACCCATAAATAACTTTGAAGTTAGTGGGAGCTGACCCAGGTTTGAAAACTTTGTCTATGATCATTAACTCTAAGGAAGAGCCTATTAGTAATCATGCACTTTCTATTAAATTACAGCACTCCTCCAGTGAAGGGTAAGAAGTCTTAGAAAGGAAATGTTTAACATTTTTGCCCATGAAGCCCATGTTTTGCCTATGAACACAAAAACATTTCTGTTTTGAAACAAAGTTGAGGATATATCAAATCTGTGAATTGCTTGTACTGCTATATGGTCAGAGACCTGGATCCCCTTATAGGCAGACTTGGAGGCCATGTGCATTATCAGCACCAAATCCTGAGCATAAAGTGGTTCAACTTGGTGTGAAATTTCAGTCTTAAGCTATCTGACCTTCCTCCAATCACTCAGTACCTCCAAAAGCAGTGTTGCATGCTCTTCAGCCATGCTGCCAGGATGGACAAAAACACCCCAGCACACTGTGCTATCAAAAACTCTCCATCAACGCACAAAGGGGTTTACTCCTTGACTCTACCTCACATCACCCACAAGGCCACCCCAAAGACTTGTGGATTTGCAGAATAGAGCCAGATCTGGGAACTTCACTCTACTTGCCTAGTACAATGCCATCAACAGTGGTCACTGTGGCTGGCACAACGGTCCTCAGTAAATTCTGTGCATTTGATTATGATCCCACTTTAATTAATCTGCTTTGAAAATGACATAACTATTTTGGAATGAGTTATACTGTTAAAAGTTTAGTGTGTATCTTTAGTCTTAAGTAATACAGAGAAGCTAATTCAAGCAGTAAAAATAGTTGAACCAAAATACAGTTGTATCACAGTATAATTTAGGTTCAACATCCCAGGAGGGTGCTGTGAAGGAGCAGAGAAACTGCCCTCCAGCTGATGTTAAAAAACCCTTTGGGGTCAGGTAACCCTACGACGCTATGCCTGGAGACAATGCCAGGCCTAGAGCGGGGAGAAAAGAAGGGAGCCTGGCTCAGTTGGGGGCTGATTGGCAAGGAGGCAAGAGCCCTCTGCCTACCTGCCCGAAGGGATGGATCAGCCAGCACAGCCACTTGAAGCAAGTAAGCACGCCCCTGCCAAGAGGAGGCAGTAAATAATCCCTACCACCCAGGGCAACTGACTAGGCAAGCGCCAGTAAACTGGGCTAGTGGGGCCATGCCCCAAGCTGAAGAGACTTGTAGGAAGTAGCCCAGGGAAGCCGGGAAGGAGACCCATCTCCGCTGTTTAGGGGTTGATCTACACAGGATCCAGGGCTGGGACCCTGTAGAGAGGAAGGGCCTGGAACCCCTGTCATACCCTCTGGCCTTACCGACTGAAAAACCAACAATCTAGTCACTAGGCCGCCTGGCCACGGAAGATGCTATCACAGGTACCAAAAAGTGACACAGTGATACTAAACTTTAGAAAAGGAGATTTCATTAAAATGAGATTAGTCAAAAAAGCTCTAAAGTTAAAATGAAAGGAAACAAAATCCATAGGTTGGATGCTGCAAAATAATAATGGAGTCTCTGAACAAAAGACAGCTGAACCGAAAGGGAACCAGGAAGGCAAGCAGTAAATTAATATGGCTAAATGGCCACGTTCGAGAAGCTCTCAGCCATTCTTCAACCTTTAAAATCTTGGCCTAGTGAAGCCAATAAACAGGATCATAAATTATAGCAGTCAGAACAGGGAAATTAGATGGGCCAACCTGGAGTCTGGAGAGCAAGGGCTAGATTCACAAAGGCACTTGGGCATGGTGACACTAAGCATTGCAGTGCCTAGAAAATCACTGGGATTTACAAAGCCTGAGTTCAGTGCTCAGGCTTCCTATACAATGAATGGAGGGAGATTAGGTGCGTAAGAATGAGACCACAAAAGCCAGCATGCTGGGAGGCTCCCTGTTTAAGCTAGCTAATGGGAGATGCCAAGGCAAGGGTGTGTCCTAAACCAGTGTTTCTCAAAGTTCAGGTCATGACCCAGTACTTGGTCGCAGCATGTCAGGCACTGGGTCGCTCTGATCAGCACCACCAACCGGGCTGTTAAAAGTCCTGTCGGCGGTGATGCCCAGCTAAGGCAGGCTAGTGCCTACCTGTTCCAACACCGTGCTGTGCCCTAGAAGCGGCCAGCAGCGGGTCCGGCTTCTAGGCAGGGGGACCATAGGGCTCCGCGCACTGCCTGGGCTCCGCGCACTGCCCCCACCCCGAGCACCAGCTCCACACTCCCATTGGCTGGTTCCTGTCCCATGGGACCTGGGTGGGTCAGTGCCTGCAGGTGAGAGCCACTTGCACACCTCTGCCTAGGAGCCGGACCTGCTGTTGGCTGCTTCAGGTGCAGTGCGGTCTGTGGTGCCAGGACAGGCGGGAAGCCTGCCTCAACACCCCGGCTGCACCTCTGACCAGGAGCCACCGAAGGTAAGTCCATGCCCCAACCCCCAGCCCTGACTTCCCCGCCCCAACCCGGAGCCCCTCCTGCACCCCAAACCTCTCAGCCCCAGCCCCACCCCAGACCCTGCACCCCCAGCCTAGAGCCCTGACCTCCTCCTGCACTCCAACCCCCTGCCCCAGCCCAGAGCCCCCTCCCACACCCCAAGCCCCTCATCCCTGTTGGATCATGGGCATCAACAATTTTCTTCAACGGGTCCCCAGAAAAAAAGTTTGAAAACCACTGTCCTAAGCCCCAACTCCTCTGAGGGAGTTACATGTGTAAATCTTGTTTGGAGAGAGGTGCCTCCCTCCTCTCAGGATTCTCCATTGCAAGCCCTCTCTGGGGGTGAGGCACCTACACCATTTTTGCAAGAGGCCTGCCAGAGGGAGGACCTTGCTCAAAACTTTTAGCCCAGTAGTTAGGGTACTCACCTGAGATATCAGAGACACCCCCACCCCATCCCAGTTCAAATCCCCTCTCCACCTGGGGGGGAGAAGGGTTTTGAACAGGGATCTGACACTTCTCACTGAGTGCCCTAACCCCTGGGCTACAGGCTATGCTGATGGGGGAGGGGGATGTCTCAGTCTCTCCTGTTGAAGCTGTTCTATTGTGGATTAAATAATTACAGAGTCACTAGGCCAGGGAGACATGAGATAACTCTGAGAATGACTCTATAGCCCGGTGGTTAGAGCACTCACCTCGGCTGCTCCCCCTGCTCCAATGACACTTTAATCATATAGCCACAGTGCAACAGCTTCAACAGGAGAGACTGAGGGTACATCTACGCTGGGAAAAAAACCCACAGCAGTGCATCTCAGAGCCCAAGTCAACTGACTTGGGCTCACAAGACTGAGGGCTAAAAATAGCAGTGTAGACATTCCTGCCTGGGCTCTGAAACAGGTCTCAGAGCCCAGGCTCCAGCCTGAGTGGGAATGTCTATACTGCTATTTTTAGCCCCTTCACATGAGCTTGAGACAGCTGACCCAGGCTCTGAGACTTGCTGCCATAAGGGTTGGGGGACGGGGGCAGCAGTGTAGACATATTCTTAGAGAGTCCCTCTTCCCCATCTCATAGCCCAGGGGTTAGGGCACTCACCTCAGAAGTGACAGATTGCTGTTCGACACTCACCTCAGAAGTAGCTTCTCAGGTGGAGGTGGGTTTGACATGGGTGGAGGGGGTCCCCACGGCCAATGTAAGTACCCTAACCACTAGGCTAAAAGTTATGAGGGAGTTCCTCTTCCTGCCTCCCAGCTGTTCTGTGTTAGCTCACCTGGGGCTCCAAGCATGGTTACCAGCTCGGACCCTGCAGGCGAGTTAGGCAGAGGAATGCCCATCTTATCCCAGTTCCTGCATCACTCTGGGGCTTAAGTGTCTGGATACCTACAGCATGTGCATGCTCAGAGGCACCTAGTGAGTTTAGGTGTTTTATGATTCAGCAGAACTGAGCAGTGGTTTTGTAAATACCAGTGGGGTCTGATTCTAGGATTTAGGCCCCTAATGTGGCAGTTAGGTACTTCAGTCCATTTGTAATTCTAGCCCCAAATAGTTACAGAATGCCTTTGTTTTCATATCTTTAAGTATATCAGAGGCAGGAAGCCTGCAAAAAAATCGGTGGGTCTGGTGGATAACCAAGGGCTAAAGGGAGTAATTAAGGAAGGTTGCTGAAAAGTTAAGTTTCAGAGTAGCAACTGTGTTAGTCTGTATCCACAAAAAGAACAGGAGTACTTGTGGCACCTTAGCTTATGCTCAGATAAATTTGTTAGTCTCTAGGGTGCCACAAAAAAGTTAAATGATTTCCTTGCATCAGTTTTCACCACACCTACCCCAGACCTGCTCTTCTCTGATAATAATAATGTGGTTCTTGGAGACTGAGGTGTCCGAAGAAGAGGTGCTGGAGCAAATTGATAAATTAAATTGCAATACCTCACCAGGGCCAGAGGATATATACATTCAGGAGTTCTGAAGGAACTCAGGTATTAAGTGCCTGAGCTGATAATAGAAATTTGCAATCTCTCATTAAAAACAGATACTGTACTAGAGGGCAGCAAGTGTTGTACCCAGATTTTATAAAGACTGTAGAGGTGATCTGGAGAATTACAGACCAGTAAGTCTGTATATGGCAAATTGGATGAATTGATCATTAAAGACAGAATAACACAATACCTTGAAAACCATCATATGATGGGGTCTAACTAGAACAGATTTTCTAAAGGAAAATCATGTTTCACTAATCTGTTAGAATTCTTTGAATGTGTAATTATAGAATTTGTAAAAGAGAAGCATGTGACAATTTATTAGACTTCCAAAAGGCCTTCAACAAGATCCCACACAAGAGGCTACTAATGAAGTTAAATAGTCCTGGAATAAGAAACAAGGTATTGTCATGGATCAAAAACAGTCTAGGAGACAGAGAGCAAAGAGCAGGATAAAATGGTCATTTTCATCACGGTAAAAGGTTAATAGCAAAAGGTTCTATACTAGAATCCGTGTTTAATATATTGATCTGGAAAGGGGATGGTGAGTAGTGAGCAAAATCTGCAGATGACACAGCTATTTTGGTTACTTAGGACCAGAGATGACTGTGAAGAACTTCGCAGATACCTAATCAAGCTAGGTGAATGAGCAATTTAATGGCAAATGAAATTAAATGTCAACAAATGTAAAATAATCCCCATTGGAAGAAAACACTTAAACTACTCATATGCTCTATTGGGTTCTACATTAATTATAACAGTTCACAAAAGGGTCCCTGGCTGAATGAAAACCTCTGTTCAATACACAGCTGTGGCCAAAAAAAAGCGAACAAGATGTCAGTATGTGTAAGGAATGGATGGAGAAAAACACAGAAAATATTACAGTAAATGTACATCAGTGGTGTGGCTTCATCTATTTCAGAACTACACGGGGGTTCAGAGAAGAGAAATGAGAATGAGAAAGGACATGTAAAAACTCATGTGAAGAGAGATTGAAAATATTGGAATTGTTTACCTTAAAAAGGAGATGAATAAGTGGAGAGATGATATAAGTAATTTAAAATAATGAATGATGTAGAGAATGTAGACTGGGAATTTCTGGCCCCCTGTCTCATAATATAAGAACAAGGACACTCAACGAAATTAAAAGGTGGGAAATTCAAAACTGATAAAAGGAAATACTTTTTCACACAACATCATGTCTCTGACAGTGGCCAGGGCTGGATGCTTCAGAGGAAAGTTTAAGAGCCTCACAGTATGCAGATGTGGGATAATCTGCCCCCAAATAGGTCCCATCCTGGTCTCTAATCATTAGAGATTGGCTTAAACCTTAAACAGACCCTTGGTAATAAACTACAGATTGAAAGAGCTGGAGATCAAACTCTTCCCTATATAGATACTAAAGATACAGTTCTCGAAGGACCATTTGTGGCACCACCAGGAAACATGAGATCCTAGTTCTCATTTGCCCAGTTTAATGGATGAATCAGCAAGTTCCATATTGGTACAAATGTGCTGAAGAGTTTTATTAAGAATGGTAAGCAAGAATGGGGTCCTGATTTTTCCCCTTTCTTCCCCATTTTTCTTTTTCTCCTTTGTCAGTGGCAAAATGGGGAAAGGGAGGAAAGAGCAAATACAAAAATTTTCAGTACAAATGTTTGCAAAAAAATTTTGAGCTCTGCTTTAAAAAAGTTTAAACGAAAATACTTTTTAAAATGTTCTTGATTTCTGTTCCTGATGGATTTTAGGTTCAAAGAGTTATAGTCCTGCTCCTAAAGGGAGCTCCCTCTCTTGTATCAGCAGGGGACAGTGTATCTGCCACCAAGCAGGACGTAAAGGAGCAGTTATTGAAATACCAGAACTGGGCATTGCTGAAAGGTAAATACTTATTTTACAGGGGCAAAACCCAAGATTTATCTTATAGCTGTCCCATTCCTCCACCTTCAGCTTCCCTAATAAATAAACTGTATCACATTATGAAGAAACTTTAGTTGCCATGCCCTACGTTCAACAGTTGTAGTTTAACCACTCTGCTAAGGGTTGGTTGATCAGTCGTTGGTTATTTTTGGTCTGGGATTTTTGCAGCCTATGCTCCAGGACAGAATCCCTTACAATGTTTAGCAGACAGATGAATATAAGAGAGGGCACCAGTGTGCACCTGTGGAAGCTTAATGTTCAAAACTAAGGATCAACCATTCAGGAATGAATTGGGCCCAAGAAATCAAAACATTTGGCATATATAGTCTATTCACATCCTTAAAAGCCTGCCAGAAAAGGCTTATCTTCAGTTTCTTGGGTCAAGTAATTCAGGGCAAAAGAAGCTTTTACACAAACAACTTTCAGTTAGCTATTCCCCTTGACCTATGTGTCAATCAGGATTATGTTGATTACACAGCATGACCTACTTGTCTCACAATAACTAATTCGCAACATAATAGTATAATAATCTCTTGCTCTTCTATCATTTGTTCGATTAGAAGATGTCAAAATACTTTTCAGAGTTAATTAATAAATTGTAAACTCCCTTGTGAGTTGGGTAAATAATATCTTTTAGAGAAAAGAGAACAGCCGCCAAGGGCCTGATTTGCCCCTGTTGTGCACTTTCTTTGGTCATCTATGCCTGTGCAAAGTGAGCATAAATGCTATCAGATTGCAATTCCCCACACATATACACCAAGTCAGCACTTTACACCCACAGTTCACAGGTGCAAAGGACTATCCAAGGTGCAAAGCAGATTAAAGATCACAAAGGAAATTATATGGGAATAGATCCCAGAATAGATCCTTTGCTTTAAAACACAAAACCATCCTTCCTCTCCAACATAGAGCAAGACTCTATGCTTCTCCCGCTACCACATTTCCTGTGGTGGCAGAAGCAGCAAACTACTAGTGGCAACCTCACCTTTTAAACCTCGTAAGTATGGTCCAAAACTCACAATCCATTATTATTTATGTATTAGTTTGTAGTATGGTAGTGCGTAGGAGCCCATCATGGAGCAGGAATTCTCAGCAACAGGCACTGTACAAATACATAAAGAGACAGTCCCTGCCCCAAAGAGATTACAATCAATCCACAGCATGTGTCCCTATACTGAATAAATATAATTTTAAATAGTTTCTCTCTTGCACTGCAGGAACTAAGGGAATCACACAAGTGAGACACTTCATTACAGTAATGGCTCTTGTTATTCCTTTTGAGAAGGGAATGGCATTCCTCAGAGTGAGGACTACTAGGTTAGTGGTGTGTCAATTTTGACTGAAGCAATTCTCAGGGGGGGCAGAGAATTGCACTGGGGATGAATATAGCCTTTCATGAAAGCAAAAGATAAAGCTTGTATTATCCTGACTTAAATACATATATTCAATTGAAGGGAGTCCCCTGGAAAGTAGTAATGCTGAAAGAGACCTAGAGATGATAAAAAGACCAGGAGTACTTGAGGCACCTTAGGCCTGGTCTACACTAGGACTTTAATTCGAATTTAGCAGCGTTAATTCGAACTAACCGCTCAACCGTCCACACCAGGAAGCCATTTAATTCGAACTAGAGGGCTCTTTAGTTCGAATTTGGTACTCCACCCCGACAGGTGGAGTAACGCTAAATTCGACATGGCTAGCTCGAATTAGGCTAGGTGTGGATGCAAATCGAACTTAGTAGCTCCGGGAGCTATCCCACACTGCACCACTCTGTTGACGCTCTGGACAGCAGTCCGAGCTTGGATTCTCTGACCAGCCACACAGGAAATGACCCGGGAAAATTTGAATTCATTTTCCTGTCTGGGCACTTTGAATCTGACGTCCTGGCTGGACATCGGGGCGAGCTCCGCAGCACCTGCAACAATGCAGAGCTCTCCAGCAGAGGAGTTCATGTTATCTGTGAATAGAAAGAGGGACCCAGCATAGACTGACTGGGAACTCTTCGATCTGATCGGTGTGTGGGGCGAGGAGTCTGTGCTTTCGGAGCTGCGCTCCAAAACACGGAATGTGAAGACCTACGAGAAGGTCTCCAAAGCCATGAGAGACAGAGGATACAGGCGGGATGCAACGCAGCGCCGCGTGAAAATCAAGGACCCCAGACAAGGCTACCAAAAAATCAAAGCGGCAAACGGACGCTACGGAGCCTGCCACCACTGCCCCACCAGTGACCGTGGACTCTGACGATGGGACAGTGTCGACGGCCAGTTCCTCGGTGATGTTCGCGGACGGGGAAGATGAGGAAGGGTTTGTGGAGGACGAGGCAGGCGAGAGCGCTTACAACGCTGGTTTCCCCGACAGCCAGGATCTATTCATCACCGTCACGGAGATCCCCTACCAACCCTCCCCGGCCGTTAACCCGGACCCTGAATCAGGGGAAGGAGCAGTCGGTAAGTGCTTTAAACATGCACTTTAAACAGCTGGAGGCTGCCTTCCACTTATTTCTCACTAACAAGTCACTGTGTCTTATTCCTGCATTCTTTATTACTTCATCACACAAGTGGGGGGACAATGCTATGGTAGCCCAGGAAGGCTGGGGGAAGAACGGAATGAACAGGTAGGGTTGTTGCAGGAGCACCCCCTGTGAATAACATACAGCTCATAATTTCTGCAGGATCTGACACAGAACAGCTGTGCTCTCTGGTTCTATGATACAGTGGTTCTCTAGTACACTTGCCCATAATCTAGGCAGGACTGATTCTATTTTTAGATACCAAAAAGGAGGGATTGACTCAGGGAGTCATTCCCAATTTTGGCTTTTGCGCCCCTGGCTAAGAGCAGCCAGGGGCACTTATGACAGCAGCAAATGGTACAAAAGGACTGGTAGCCATGATCATCTTAGTTCCAATTTATGGAAGGGTTTGGATGGTGCAATATGGCTGGTAACCATCTCTGCTGTCATGCAAAAGCAAAAGCATGCTGCTGTGTAGCGCTGCTGGCCCGCCTCTGTCAGCGGCATCTAGTACACATACGGTGACATACACAAAAGGCAAAACAGTGTCCATGGTTGCCACGCTATGGCGTATGCCAGGGCAATTCTGGGAAAACGGGCTTGAAATGATTGTCTGCCGTTGCTTTCCCGGAGGAAGGAATGACTGGCGACATTTACCCAGAATCCACCGCGAAAATGATTTCTGCCCCAGCAGGCACAGGGGTCTCAACCCAGAATTCACAGAGACAGCCTAGACTCAGTTAATTGTTCGCAAAAATGTATCTTTGCAAGGAATTCACTCTCTGTTTCCCATCTCACAGCTTCCACTGTCTCCAGACCTGCCACAGCATCCCCCTCGCAGAGGCTGGCAAAGATTAGGCGGCGAAAGAAAAAGACAAGGGACAAGATGTTCGAGGAACGTATGGGCTGCCACCTAGCAGAGGCGGACCAGCAGAGCCAGTGGAGGGAGACCGTCTCTCTGTGCCAGCGCTCACACAGCGAATGGGAGGAGAGGTGGCGTGAGGAAGACAAGCAGGCGACTGAAACAATGCTTGGACTAGTGAGGGAGCAAACGGACACGCTCAGGCGCCTTGTGGATGTTCTGCAGGACCGCAGGAGGACAGAGACACCCTGCAGTGTATCTGCAACCGCACTCCCCCGCCACAAAGTCCCATACCCCCCTCACCGAAAATAATCAGGAGGAGGGGTGGCCGGGGACGTGAATACTGTCACTGCACCACAGCACAGTGCTCAAGTACCCAAAAGCTATCATACCCTACATTTGCCGAAGTCCTTCACTTCCAGACTCACAGTAGTCCCAATCCCAGTCCCATCCCCTAACTGTCTACTTAATTAATAAACATGCTTTGCTGTTAATTACTGTTTCCGTTATGTTTTTTCAAAGAAGACTGTGTTTGAATGGGGGGCGTGGGGAAGGGGGTGGTTAATTGCATAGGACAGTCACCTTTCCCAGGGTACAGACACGGGGGCAGGATCAGCAGCGGGTCACACACACGGTGCAGTCAGTAGGCACCCTGGTCGGTTTTTGGAGGTGGTTTCCAGGATCTGTGTGGGCGGGGGAGATGTGACTTTGCAGCGGGGGAGGGCGGTTACAGATCTTATACAGCGGTCCTTGTCCTGGACCGCTGAGTCACGCAGCTGAGGAATCTGTATCCGTCCTCCTCCACCACAAGGTCACATATCCGCCCGCACACAGAATTCCATAAAGAGGGATGGCAGGCTCCGTTGAAAGAAGCCTTCCGGCACTGCGGACCGCTCTAGGAGCAGGAGCCTGTCATTCCTTGAGTTTAGAGGCGGTCTTTACATCACCGCACACCCTACCCAGCACAGCCTGCGTCCCAGTTTCAACCCTTTCACGAAAAGTCATGAATAAAGAAACCTTTGTTAAGTAATAATGGGACATGTATTTTATTTTTACATGTGTGCTGGAAGTGGGGGTAACGGGGTGAACGGGGTATGTAACCGAAGAGGAGAGTCAACAGTCAGTGGGTAAAGAAACAGGGGCAGGTTCAGCTTCTCTGTAAAGAAACTGAACAGTCACAGGTCACGCTGCTCGCTGCTCGCTGGTATTTGAAGAGTTCCTTGTCGCTGTCCCAGGCGCCTGTATAGGGCTTCATGAGCAAGTGCATTAGCGGGCAGGCTGGGTCCCCGAGGATGACTATAGGCATCTGCACATCCACAACAGTTATTTCGTGGTCCGGGAAGAAACTACCTTCCTGCAGGCGTCTGAGCAGCCCACAGTTCCTGAAAACACACGCATCATGAACCTTGCCCGGCCACCCGACGTTGATGTTTGTAAAACGTCCCCTATGGTCCCCCAGTGCTTGCAGCACCATTGAAAAGTAGCCCAATTTCTCAGCAGCTGACTGTGGAAGACGTGGACGATAAAGTGCGAGGAGGAGAAAACGGCGATGATCGCAGCGGGCTCCGTGCTTGCAGTGCTGTGGCGTCCGCGCTGTCACTGACCAGAAAAATGCACGAACAGATTGCCCGCAGGCGCTTTCACGGAGGGAGGGAGGGAGGTTGTGATTGACGGTTCAATGACGACACTTACCCAAAACCACCCTCGACACATTTCTCCCCCCAGCAGGCATTGGGGGCTCTACCCAGCATTCAAATGGGCAGCGGGGACTGCGGGAACTGTGGGATAGCTTCCCACAGTGCACCACTTCCAAAGTCGACGCTGGCCCCGTGAATGTGGACTCAGAAATTCGAATTAGTGTATTTAGTATGGATACACAAATTCGACTTCATAAGGTCGAATCCACAAATTCGAACTAAGTTGATTCGAAATAGTCTTGTAGTGTAGACAAGGCCTTAGAGACTAACAAATGTATTTGAGCATAAGCTTTCGTGAGCTACAGCCCGCTTCATCGGATGCATAGACTGGAACATATAGTGAGGAGATATATATACATACAGAGAACATGAAAAGGTGGAAGTAGCCATACCAACTGTAAGAGGCCAATCAATTGAGATGAGCTATCATCAGCAGGAGAAAAAAAACTTTGGAAGTGATAATCGAGATGACCCATAGAAGGTGTAAGGATACTTAACATGGGGAAATAGATTCAGTTAGTGTAATGGCCCAACCATTCCCAGTGTCTGTTCAAACCTAAGTTAATTGTATCTAATTTGCATGTTAATTCAAGTTCGGCAGTCTCTCTTTGGAGTCTGTTTTTTAAGTCTTTTTGTTGTAAAATTGCCACCTTCAAGTCTGTCACTGAGTGGCTAGAGAGGTTGAGGTGTTCTCCCACGGGTTTTTGATGATAGTGGACAGCAAGTGAAATGTGTTCGCAATGTGACATAGCAGCAAAAAGACTAATACAGTATTTGGGCTACACATGCACAAATATTACCTCAAGGGGCATAGAAATACTAAGTTTATTTTATACGACTCTGGTGCTACTGAACCTGAAATATTACATTCAGTTCTGGCCACCTTACCAGAAAGATATTGACAAAGTGGAATGAGTTCAGAGGAGAGCAATAAAAATGATTAGAGGTTTGAGGGATTAATTTATGAGAAAAGATTACATATATAATTTGACTAAGAGATGACAAAAGAGGTAACAACAGTTTACTAATTATGAAGGTGTAAAGCACCTTGGAGAGGGGTAAATTATTTAGTGTGGTACAGTACGCAGCGCTATGACTAGGCGTGGTTAAATGAAACCAAGAAAGGGGCCAACATGTTTGAATATCAGGTATAATTTCCTATCATTGAGGTTCATTGCACTATGGAAAAATCTCCTGGGGAAAGTGGTAGAAATCCCATTCACTTGAAGGATATAAAACTAGATGGGCAAAATGCAAGCAAAGAAAATGTACAGCTGAGAACATACCTGCGTGAGCAGAGAAATGAAATGGATTTGCTCATAGGTCTTTTCCTGCTTTAATTTCTGATTTACAGCAGTATATTTTTCTGAGGTAAAACAGACACACAAACTATAAATTATACCAAAATAAAGCATAATTTGCTGCGATATGGTTCCTTTTTATCATTTGATTCCTGTGGCTGGTTTAAGCTGTATTGTAAGCTCTTTGTTTTAGCACAATTTCCACAAGGTGGCTCCCTTGCTTTTCCAAATATTTGTTTTCCCAATTCCATAAAACTTCCCCAAAATAATTCCTAGAGCATATCTTTTAGAAAATATCCAATCTTGATTTAAAAATTGTCAGTGATGGAAAATGCACGACAACCCTTTCTAAATTGTTCCAATGGTTAATTACTCTCACTGTTAAAATAAAAATATCCGCCGCCTTTTCAGTCTGAATTTGTCTAGCTTCAACTTCCAGCCACTGGATTGTATTATACCAGTGTTTCTCAAACTGGGGTTGCCGCTTGTGTAAGGAAAGCCCCTGGCGGGACGGGACGGGACGGTTTGTTTACCTGCCCCGTCTGCAGGTCTGGCTGATCGCGGCTCCCACTGGCTGTGGTTCATCACTGCAGACCAATGGGAGCTGCTGGAAGCGGCAGCCAGTAAGTCCCTCGGCCTGCACCACTTCCAGCAGCTCCCATTGGCCTGCAGCGGCAAACCGCGGCCATTGGGAGCTGCGATTGGCCGGACCTGCGGATGGGACAGGTAAACACACTGGCCCAGCCCGCCAGGGGCTTTCCCTACACAAGCAGCGACCACAGTTTGAGAAATACTGTATTATACCTTTCTCTGCTAGATTGAAGAGCCTATTATTAAATATTTTTTCTCCATGTAGATATTTATAGACTGTAATCAAGTCATCCCTTAACCTTCTCTTTGTTAAGCAAGTCATGTTTTCTAATCCTTTAATCATTCCCTTGGCTCTTCACTGATCCCTCTCCAATTTAGCAATATCCTCCTTGAACCGTGGCACCAGAACTGGACACAGTATTCCAGCAGCAATCACACCAGTGCCAAATACAGGGGTAAAATAATCTCTGTACTCCTACTTGAGATCCCCCTGTTTATGCATCCCAGGATCCCTTTAGCTCTTTTGGCCACAGTGTCGCACTGGAAGTTCATATTCAGCTGATTATTCACCACGACCCCCATATCTTTTTCAGATTCACTTCCCAGGATAATCCCACATTTTGTTAATATGACCTACATTCTTTCTTCTGAGGTGTATACTTTTCCATTTAACCATATTAAAATGCATATTGTTTGCTTGCACAGTTTACCAAGTGATCCAAATCACTCTGAATCAGTACCCTGTCCTCTTCATTATTTACCACTCCCCCAATTTTTGTATCATCTGCAAATGTTATCAGTGATGACTTTGTTTTCTTCCAGTTTGTTAACAAAAATGTTAAATAGTGCAGGGCCAAGAACTGAAACCTGCGGGACCCCACTGGAAACACACTCAATCAATGATGAGTCCCAGTTTACATTTTGAGACCTATCAATTAGCAAGTTTTTAATCCATTTAACACATGCTATGTTAATTTTATATCATCCTAGTTTTCTAATGAAAATGTTGTGTGGTACCAACTCAAACACATTACAGAAGTCTAAGTATATCATAATTTAACACTATTTATCAACCACATTTGTAAGCTCATCAGAAATATCAAGTTAGTTTGACAGCATCTATTTTCCATAAACCCATGTTGATGTGAATTAATTATGTCAACTTCCTGTAATTCTTCATTAATCAACTCCCATATCAGCCACTCCATTATCTTGCTAGAGATTGATGTCAGGCTGACAGGCTTCTAATTACCTGGGTCATCCCATTTACCTTTTTTAAAATGGGCACATTTGTGTTTTTCCAGTCTTCTTGAAATTCCCCAGTAATCCAAGATTTATTGAAAATCAACATCAACTTTGAGATCCTCAGCCAGCTGATTTAAAACTCTTGGATGCAAATTATCTGGACCTGCTGATTTTAAAATGTCTGATTTAATAACTTCCATTTAATGTCTTCTGAGCTACTAGTGGAATGGAAAGAGTGTTATCATCACAATGTATCATCCGTTTATTCTCCAAATACAGACCAGAAGTATTAATTTAACACTTCTTCCTTTTCTATGTTGTTATTGATAATTTTACCAATGGACCAATACTATTCTCAAGATTCTTTTTCCCCCCCTAATATATTTTTTAAACAACTTCTTATTGTCCTTTACTCTGCTGGCCACAGATTTCTGCTTGTGTCCCTTGCTTCTCTTATCAATTTTCTATAATTCCTAACAGACAATTTATATTCATTACTATCAACTTCCCCTTTCTTCCATTTATATATATGGAGCTCTAATATATATATGTATTTATTAGAGCTGCCTTGACTTTCCCTCTAAACCAGGTCATTTTTTAAAATCAGCACAGCCTTCTTCCTCGATTGTGGCTTTTTGGTCATCTAGAAATGATTCCCAATTATTATTCACATTTTTCTGATTAAATTCTTTCTCCCAGCCGATTTGGCTCATAAATGTTTTCAGATTTGTGAAATTGTGTGTGTGTGTGTATTTATTTATTTACTGGGTCTGCTTATATATCACTTTATTCTTCTTCCACATTAGAAGACAGAACTCGTGGCTACTATTCCTGGCTCTCCCTCTACCTTCTTGCATCACCTTGGATGAATCACTTAACCTCTGTTCATCCATCTGTAAAATATTGTCTTTCCAGGTGAATTGTGATAATTAGTGCTTTGAAGTCTTTGGATTAAAGGCACTCTAGAAGTGCAAGGTATTTAAGACTTGTGTATTTCACACTAAATTTAACAATAGCTTAAAAGCTACTTTCACCTCTCAGTCCACAAGTCCACTGTGAACAGACAAAATCTCCCAGCAGGCTGTGCAAAATCATCCAGAGCTAGGGACTCTGAAATATGTGGCCAGAAGTCATGGTGCCTAACTCAAATGAATATTTTGTCTGAATCGGTACAGCAAATCTTCAAAGCACACATGTGAGCAGAGTGTAGATGCACTCCATCATGAGATACATAACTCAAGTTAAAAACAATCAATTTAACTGTGCAGTCTCGAGAAACTCATAGGTGCACTGAATGGGCCCCACATTTTCAAATATAGTCTAAAATATTTTGGCTCAGGACTTTATAACTGATACTATATATCTTTCTATACTATATGTCAACATGCACACTGAGTTACTGCAGCTTGTGGTAAGTAAAATGCAACAAACATACATTTATGATTTTTTCCTGCAAACATGAAGTATTAATTAGTCCACTTTATAATAGAAGTCTCTATTGACCCTCACTGTTGTCAGATCTAAAATATATTTAAAGTGCTGCTCTGTTTTGAGAAGTAACTGTACAAATGGTAACTAGGGTTTTCTTGTTTGTTATGTCTTAGTGATGTATAACACAAATTTGTTCAGTTTACAAGTTTGCAAATGGTTTTCTACCAGGCAGCCTTACAGATTCAACCTGGGCTTTGGGAGTCAAGGTAGGTTCTTTCCTTATCCTCTGTTATCACTTGTAATTAAGAATCTTCAGATGTGTCTTCAGATTGTGCTTTCAGTGTCAACTGTATAACTCCAGTGATGTATAATTCATTAACAATTTAAATGTATTGAGATTCTCAGACTTAAATGTATTTAAGTGCAAAGTGTATATTCCTATAGTAATATATAGTACTATATTATTGTGATTCTTGTTCTGCTGTTGATTCTACACTTGTAACCCAAAAAGTGAATTCTCGTTGCTTTTATTTTCTAAAGTTTTAAATTGTCAAAAAGTTTGTTAAATGAAGAGCATTTTAAAATTATTATATTTTGAATATATAGTAATCTATTTGACAGAGTGAAAATAATATATGAAGAGTATCTAATAAAAAATATAATCACTAAATTTTAACAGAATATAATTGAAGGTAGGCTCTTTGGCCACCAGAGGGTGCTTGTATTATATTATCCCACCAGTACAAGAGAATTATAAGAAAAAATTCATTATTCTAAAAAGTCAACAGTGTTATAAGTTGAGGGATAGAGAAGACTTTGGTGTCCATTCAATCCAGTTCTGGGGGAAAAAACTATTTGAGAACTAGTCTGGCCCAGTTCTTATTTTTCCTAATCAGTTTGCCTATCTCTAAAAATCATATGCATAATCATAGAATCATAAGACTGGAAGCGACCTCAAGAGGTCATCTAGTCCAGTCCCCTGCACTCATGGCAGGACTAAGTATAATCTAGACCAGGGGTCCCCAACCCCCGGGCCGGTACCGGTCCGCGGCCTGTTAGGAACCGGGCCGCAAACCGACCCCTAGCACATCAAGCGGCGTGTCTCCGGCGGGGCCCCTGAGCCCCGCCCCCTCAGAGCCGCGTGGTGAGGGGGCGGGGCTGCGAGCTCCGGGCTGAGCTCAGCTGCCTCCGCTCGGCGTGGAGCTCCCAGCCCCGCCCCCTCACCACGCGTCTCTGAGCGGGACGGAGCTCAGGCCCCGCCAGAGGCACGCTGCAGCTGTCGGGCAAGGCGCTGAGGCTCTGGGTGAGGAGGGAGCCGGGGGTAAGAGGCTGGGGCCAGGGGGGTTGGCTAAGGGGCAGGGAGTCCTGGGGACAGTCAGGGCACAGAGAGGGGGTGGAGGTTGGGGGGGGCGGTCACGGGGCAGGGAATTGGGGGGGTTGGATTGTGGGTGTTCCGGGGGGGTCTGTCAGGACTCAGCGGGGGGGGGATAGGGGTTGGGGCAGTCAGGGGACAGGGAGCAGGGGTGGGGTCCCACGGTGGTGGGGGATCTCTGGGGGATGGTGAGGGAACAAGGAGCAGGATGGGTCGGGGATTCTGAGGGGGGCGGGCAGTCGGGGGGGCAGAAAGTGGGTGGGGGTCAGATAGGGGGCAGGGCTCCCACTAATTCTGCATTGTGGTCAGTTGTATAATTATTTCATTATATATTACAATAATAATAGAAATAAAAGTACAAAAATAAATGTAATGTGCTTGAATCGTCCCAAAACCATCCCACAGGTCCGTGGAAAATTTTTTTTCTACGAAACCGGTCCCTGGTGCCAAAAAGGTTGGGGACCGCTGATCTAGACCATCCCTGACAGGTGTTTGTCTAACCTGCTCTTAAAAATCTCCAAGGATGGAGATTCCACAACCTCCATAGGCAATTTATTCCAGTGCTTAAACACCCTGACAGTTAGGAAGTTTTTCCTAATGTTCAACCTAAACCTCCCTTGGTGCAATTTAAGCCCATTGCTTCTTGTCTTATCCTCAGAGGTTAAGAAGAACAATTTTTCTCCCTCCTCCTTGTAACAACCTTTTATGTACTTCAAAACTGTTATCATGTCCCCTCTCAGTCTTCTCTTTTCCATACTAAACAAACCCAATTTTTTTCAATCTTCCCTCATAGGTCATGTTTTCTAGACCGTTAATCATTTTTGTTGCTCTTCTCTGGTCTTTCTTCAATTTGTCCACATCTTTCCTGAAATGCAGCGCCGAGAACTGGACACAATACTCCACTTGAGGCCTAATCAGCGCGGAGTAGAGCAGAAGAATTATTTCTTGTGTCTTGTTTACAACACTCCTGCTAATACATCCCAGAATGAATTTTGCTTTTTTTGCAACAGTGTTATACTGTTGACTCATATTTACACTGTACGTGGAGTTAAATTCCAAATGAATCTAAAACTGATTCTTTGAAAGCAAATCAAACAAACATCCATTTGACTAGTTTCCATTTAGAACTAGATCACATTGCCTTGAAGTAGCCAACACTGAGGAAACATGAAATAAGGCCGCTCTGACTGTGCTGTTCAGGATGGTTAAGAATCGGTTAAAGGTGTAATGGGAAAAAAACTGGTGAATATTCTGAATCAGTTCCAAAAGCTAATTCTAGGTGCAATTTCTATATATATTAGATACTAACTAACAGGTGATTAGAAAGGGAGTGTTGGAAGACAAGTTTGGGAGATGTGTGTCATTAGGAGGATAAATGCTTAGAGGTGGATTACAAAAGGTTAAGGGATTTGTAGGGAGTTCATAGAATTGTAGGGCTAGAAGGGACCTCAAGACATTATCTACTCCAGCATCCTGAGCTGAGGCAGGATCAAGTATACCTAGACCTTCCCTGATAGGTGTTGTCCAATCTGGTTTTAAAAATCTCCAGTGATGAGATTCCACAAACTCCTTTGGAAGTACATTCTAATGCTTAACTATGTATTCTCCCTTGCTGTAGATTAAGCCCATTACTTCTTGTCTAACCTTTAGTGCGACATGGAGAACAATTGATCACTGTTGTCTTTATAACAGCTCTTAACATATCTGAAGGCTACTATCAGGCCCCCACTCAGTCTTTTTTTCTTAAGATAAACATGTCCAATTCTTTTTAACCATTCAAAATAGGTCAGGTTTTCTAAACCTTTTATAATTTTTGTTGCTCCCCTCTGGGCTCTCTCCAGTTTGTCCACATCTTTCTTAAAGTGTGGCACCCAGAACTGGACACAATACTCCAGCTAAGCCCTCACCAGGGCTGAGTAGTGCTGAACAATTGTCTCCTGTGTTTTACATACACCCCAGAATGTTAGCCTTTTTTTGCAACTGCACCACATTGTTCATTCATGTTCAGCTTATGATCCACTCTAATGTCCAGCTCCTTTTCAGCAATAAGACTGCCTAACCACTTGCAGCTGATTTGTCCTTCCTAAGTGCAGTAATTTGCACTTGTCTTTACTGAATTGAATGTTATTGATTTCAAACCAATTCTCTGATTTAACGAGGTTGTTTTGAATGCTTGCAACCCCTCCTAGCTTGGTGTTAGCAGCAGACTTTAGAAGCATGCTCGCCATTCCTTTATCCAACTCATTAATGAACATATTGAATAGCACCATACCCATGACTGGCTCCTGGAGGCCCTCACTAGATACCCCCCCTCCCCCAGTTTGACAATGAACCATTGATAACCACTCTTTGAGTCTGGTCTTTCAGCCAGTTTTGCAGCCTCTTTATAGTAATTGCACCTAGACAATGTCTGCCTAGTTTGCCCATGAGACGGGTTGGGGACAATTGGGGGGGGGACTGTTGGATGTTAGGGTAGTGGATAGTGGGGGGAGAGCTAGCATGAGGGGACTGGGGTTAGGACGCAAAGTAGGGTGGTAGTGGGGTCGAGGCTTTTTGCTTATGCAGCTAATGGGCAGCACTGCAGGAGGCTGAGAGTATTTGGGGGCTGAGCAGAGGCTGAGGGCACTGGGGAGAAGCTGGGGGCGGTGAGAGAGCTCGGGGGAGGCGGCGGGAAGGAAATGGGGAGGGGGAAGGTTTCTGGGCAGGCCACACAGTGCCTGGGGCCTAGGGTGCAGCGAGCCCCGCCCCGCAGCGAGTTCCGGGGGGGCGGCCGCTGCACAAGCCCAGCCCCCTCGGCGTGCGGGGCGGGGACGGCGGCGGGAGGCTCCGCAGCGGCTGGAGCCCCAGCAGCAGCGCCGGCGCCGCCGGACCCCGATGCCGCCCCTGCAGCGGCTCGCCAGGGAAGATGGCGCCGTCCCACGTCCTCAAGTGCTGCCAGAGGGTGCTGGCCTGGGTGCCCGTGGTCTTCATCGCCCTGGTGGTG
Source organism: Mauremys mutica (assembly GCF_020497125.1). NCBI lineage: Eukaryota > Metazoa > Chordata > Testudines > Geoemydidae > Mauremys > Mauremys mutica. Next base: position 323,933,735 of record NC_059072.1, read on the forward strand.
GCCTGGTCCTACTACGCCTACGTGGTGGAGCTGTGTGCGTGTGAGTGCCCGGGAGCGGCCGGGGAAGGGCGGCCGGGGGTGGCGCTCTCACTTCCCCCCAGCAGCCCGGGGGGTGGATCCGCCTCCCGGGGCGGCAGCGGCTGCGAGAGCGGGGAGCCCCCCCCCCGGGTTACCTCTGCGGTGCCCCGGCTCCCCGATCTCGGCCCCCAAATCCCGTCGCTCCTCCGCCTGCTGGTCGCGGGGCGGAGCAGGCGCCGACCCCACAGATCCGTGTGTCGTGCGGGGCCCTCCCCGGGGGTCCCCCGCTCGTTTGGGGGGGTGGGTACGGGGTGTCGGTGGCTGCCGCCTGTCACTTCAGCGAGCCGGGTCCCGAGCTGCCTGGGGGGATGTTACAGCACTTGGACGTTGCCCTGCGTGAGGCGGGTGGGTGGGTGGGTTGGTTGGTGTCCCTCATTTTGGAGCTTTGCCTCACGCTTGGAAAGCAGCAGCAGGCTGAGAGCCGCAGGGGCGGCGGGGTCGCTCCTGTTTAAATGGTGTCAGCTGCCCTCCTGCCCAAGGGTGTCCCACTGCTGTGCCTGTCTAAAAACGTCCCTTTAACCTGGTAGCATTTGAGAGGGGAGGCAGCGGCAGTTCCTTGCTTTCTGCAGGCTTGCGGGGCGCTGCACCCGTCCTTGCGAGGGGCTGTAGGAGAGCATCCCGCAGAGTGCCGAAGTGGGTGATAGGCCTAGAGGCTCATAAACGAAGGCTTCTTGTGGGAGAAACCAGGGTGCCAAAGAACCGAGAAGAGTTAAAAGTGAGGAAGGAATGGGCGGTGGGGAAGAGATGTGTGAGAGGGCTGTAGAAGGCTTGGGACGGGCTGGAGAGGGACTGAGCTCCCTGCCACTTGAAGTTAGTAAAAGTGGCTCAGGGCCTCTCCAAAATCTGCCTTTAGGAAATCTGCCGTTGTAACTTGCGCCAGTTTTTGGTTAATTCCTTCACCATCCATGGTTTCTGTCCCTACATTATTTATGTGTGTTGCCACTTTTTTTGTTTTGTTTTGACACTCTACTTTCATCCCCCCTGAGATGATGTGGGGAATTTTTTAACCAAACCACTGTTGTTTGTCTTCTTTTAAAAATAAACTGGGCTAGAAGTTCATGTTTTAGAAAGTACAACTTTTTGAGTTCTTTAGTGTTCTGTCCCTCTTCTGATAATGAATCCTAAAACCTCATGTCACTGAAATGTGATTAGAGTGAAGTCTTTTGGGAAAAGGGATTTAGAGCTTAGATGTTTCATACTGTCAGGCTATTGGTAGTGTGGTTCAGTGTTATGTAAATCTTATTTGTAGACAGTGTCATTCAGGATGATATTTATCCTTATATTTAGATCTCAATTTAGACTAAAGTCTTATGGTATTGTTCAGTTTAGATCATTTGTTCATTTAATAATAATAATAATACATTGTATTTACATAATTCATCAGAACTTTGTTTTACATGCTTTGAAGATATGTAGTGTTTCAAATCTATAGGTAGTCTATGTAGTTGAAATGCATAAAAAAAAGTAGACTGGAAGACAGAAGAGTGCACAACTACTAGAGAGAGAGAGTGCACCTGAGAGAGATTAGGACTGCCAATTAAATCACGTGAATAACTAAAAAAATTAATCATGATTAATCGGACTGTTAAACAATAGAATATCAACTGAAATTTATTAAATATTTTTGATCTTTTTCTACGTTATAAAATATATCGATTTCAGTTATAACACGGAATACAAAGTGTAGTGCTCACTTTATATTATTTTTGCTTACAAATATTTGCACTTAAAATGATAAAAAGTAGAATTTTTCAATACATCTCATACGAGTACTGTTGTGCAGTCTCTTTATCATGAAAGTGTAACTTCAAATGACTTTGTTTTGTTACATAACTGCACTCAAAAACAAAAAAATGTGAAACTTTAGAGTCTACAAATCCACTCAGTCCTACTTTTCGTTCAGCCAATTGCGAAGTTTGTTTACATTTACAGGAGATAATGCTGCCCACTTCTTAATTACAATGTCACCTGAAAGTGAGAACAGGCATTCGCATAGCACTGTTGTAGCTGGCGTTGCAAGATATTTAGGTGCCAGATGCTCTAAAGATTCCTATGCCTCTTTATACTTTGACCATCATTCCAGAGGACGTGCTTCCATGCTGATGACGTTTGTTAAAAAAAATGTGTTAATTAAATTAGTGACTGAACTTCTTGGGGGAGAATTGTATGTCTACTGCTCTGTTTTACCTACTTTCTGCCATATATTTCATGTTATAGCAGTCTCGGATAATGACTCAGCACATGTTGTTCATTTTAAGAACACTTTCACTGCAAATTTGACAAAATGGAAAGAAGATAGTGTGAAATTTCTAAAGATAGCTACAGCACTCAAGATTTAAGAATCCGAAGTACCTTCCAAAATCTGAGAGGGATGAAGTGTGAAGCATGCTTTCAGAAGTCTTAAAAGAGCAACAGTCTGACGTGGAAACACAGAACCCAAACCACCAAAAAAAAAAAATCAACCTTCTGCTGTTGACATCTGACTCAGATGATGAAAATGAACATGCATCAGTCCACACTGCGTTGAATCATTATCAAGCAGAACCTGTAATCAGCATGGACGCATGTCCTCTGGAATGGTGGTTGAAGTATCAAGGGACATATGAATCTTTAGCACATCTGGCATGTAAATATCTTGTGACGCCGGCTACAACAGTGCCATGCAGATGCTGTTCTCGCTTTCAGGTGACATTGTAAACAAGAAGCAGGCAGCATTATTTTCTGCAAATGTAAACAAACTTGTTTGTCTGAGTGATTGGCTGAACAAGAAGTAGGACTTGTAGGCTCCAAAGTTTTACATTGTTTTATTTTTGAATGCAGGGTTTTTTTTTACGTAATTCTACATTTGTAAGTTCAACTACCACGATAAAGAGATTGTACTACAGTACTTTTATTAGGTGAATTGAAAAATACAATTTCTTTTGTTTTTTACAGTGCAAATATTTGTAATAAAAAATAAAGTGAGCACTGTATACTTTGTATTCTGTGCTGTAATTGAAATCAATATACCGTATTTGAAAATGTAGAAAACATCCAAAATAGTTAAATAAATGGTATTCTATTATTGTTTAATGGTGCGATTAATCACAATTAATTTTTTTAATCGCTTGACAGCCCATATATATATATTTTCCTGTTTGTGGGGCCCTGGAATATGGAAATACTTTACACTAATTATTTAGATAGAATGTGTGAAATGCTTTTGTTTTTTCTGTTGTGCAAACCTTATATTTCTAGTTACAGGGCATATTTGATATTTGGACAAGCTTGTAAAAATCAGTATGTATAAATCCCCTACAGATAAGATTTTCCACTGTATTTAGGTATAGGGAAGCGGCGTGGGCGAGGGATGTGCTAGCCACAGCTTCCCGCCACCCCCATTGGCCTGGGACGGCAAACCGCGGCCATTGGGATCCGCGGTCCGCCAAACCTGCTGACGCGGCAGGTAAACAAACGGGCCTGGCCCGCCAGGGTGCTTACCCTGGCGAGCCGCGTGCCAGAGTTTGCTGACCCCTGTGCTAGGAACTTTACAGACACAGAACAAAAAGATAGTTCCTTCCTTGTAGCCCCTCCTTATTAAATTAATAAAGGTGAACAAATGTATTCACTGAGTAATTTAGTGGGCTACCAGGATGTACTTTTAGTATCTTGTTTGTAAACTTTGCAAAAGATTCTTGAAAACAAAATTAGATAGGATGCCAGTATTGGGAGTACCACAGTTGTGTCTGTCCCTATTCTGTTTATCTTCCTCTTTCCATACTTGTTTTATTACCACTGTTGTTTCTCTGTTTAATTATGTATTTCTGAGTTTCATGTTTCTGCATTTTTCTCTTACCCCTGTGATGGAACTGGGGCGGCTTTATAATAATTTATAAATTCATAAACTTGGGCCTGCCTGAGTGCAGGGGACTGGACTTGATGACCTCTCGAGGCCCCCGTTAGCCCTACGTTTCTATTAAAAACTGTATGTTGACCTGATTATTTGGATGTTTACTGTATGGCTATATTTAGCTTACCGGTAATAGGGAGCTGTCGGGAATAGCCATCAGGAAAGGAAAGAATACTGAGAAATGACTTATTTTGAGCCAAACACTTGAGTAGTTAAGAGGCTATCAGGACAGGAAAAGGCCTGTGAATGTAGGAGATAGAAGAACTGGAAGGTTAAAAAAGGAATGGTCTCTTAAGAGGCGGTGTAGTTGTTTGAGGAAACCAGACTGAGACAGATGGACCCTACTGCAGATGTCTGAAGAAGTTAAGCTTGCCTAGTTGTTGTTTGGGGTGGGAAGCTTTTAGGCAAGGTAGACATACATGTAGACTGTTTTAAAATTCATTTTCTCTAAACGCTGTGTTCCTACTGCTGAACTAAGCAATACTTTGGTTTTAAGAAGGCTGTCTGATCACTGTACATCCTGCTCACAGACTCCTGAAGGAAAGAAAGACAGGTACTTAAACTCAGTCAGACCTGCTGCATAATAATGTTTAAAATGCAGGGCACTGTAGCCTGATGTGCTCTAGGTGTGAGAATTATTGACATCTGAGAAATGCTTTACATACACATTGAATTGCAGAATGAAAATGATTGACTAGGTTTGTGTTGTGATCCAAATGAATTTCATTCTGCACCTGGCTCCACTGAATTTGGTGCTGCTGTTGGCACTGATGATTTTTTAGTAGTTCATTGCCTTGGATGGAGATCAGGAAGAATGATGGAGGTAGTCATGTGAGACAAAGAATGTCTGTCTGGTTCTGCTATGTTAATATTTTGGAGAGGGAGAAGATTTAAGTAGAAATCAGAAAGCAACAATTAAGTATGATGGTCACTTTTGGGTTATTTTAAATAATTTTGGATTATGCATAAAAATAGATGTTCAATCAGCTGATCCATGTGGATCCTCAAAATTAATATTTATCCCTGGCAGAAATTATTCAGTGTAGAAACTGTTTGTGCATATAGTCTGGATGACTCCTGGAGTGGTTGATAAGATGCAAATATCTTTCATATCTACGCCACTATCTTGAATCTATGCTGGCTTGGTAATGACCAAAAGACATTGTTGTGACCTATATAAAATGAGCTGGGGAGGGATCTTGGTCTGTTCCATACTAGAAAAACATCCATTATGTACCATGGTTATGAACACGCTAAATATTTAGATATTGCAGTTCACACTACTTGGTACCATTGATGCAATCTCAGTATTGTGACTGAACTAACTTATCTTTGGGTGTGCTGCTTGTAGAACATAGCTAAGGCGCATTGGTTGGAAGTTATATCTGGAAACTGGTAGTGCTGTCAGTACTTTTCTTTCCCTATTGAGAGTGGTTCAGTTTTCAAAAGCACCTTTTACTTGAGTTACATTTTTAAAGAAAAAATCTTGCTGTATATTGCACCTTTTATTTATATAAGCCTATACACATCTTCATTCTGAAGATATTCCAAAGCCCTTAGAAATAAGTGAGTTATATAATTGTGACTCTAGGCAACCAGAGTAGTTTGTGCTCATCCTACCAATGGTGGATTAACTGTGGATCCAGCGCTGGGGTGATTCAGGGCAAACAGCTGACCAGTATTGTTGTTTCTTGTCTTATGCTTAGCTTGGAAAAGCTCTTTGGGTCAGGGACTGTCTTTTTGTTCTGTGGTTGTATAGTTCCTAGCATAACTGGGTCCTGGTCTGTGACTGGGGCTCCCAGTTGTTACAATTGGTGGATTAACTGTGGATCTGGCCCTGGGCTGAACCAGGATCCATTATGCAGGAAAACTCTTGTCTTGTGGGACACCCTGCCTAAATATGTTAAAACTGGGACTTGTTTCAATGTAGTTGTCTAGCTACTAACCGCTACACCTTAAGGAAACTTGAAGCCCTCGTCTGCTTCTGCTGGCCTTAGTTGTGCCTCCACTGAGTTCTGCATGCTCTCACAGACAATGAAAGCTGGGGGTGTCAACTTCTTTGAGAGAGGAATTTGAAAAAGCTCCAATCTCATTTTGGGTCATTTTATGCCAGGGCCCAGCCAACACATGTAGCTGGCCAGAGTTTATTGCTAAGTGGATAAGACGAATTGTTAGAAAAGGGGTGTCATGTTCCAGCCTGACCAAACCTTGTGTGTGCTCCTTCCCCCATTCACACAGCTCTTAGACCCTCCAGTTTCACAATCCTCCATCCCACTTTTTCTAGCTGCAAATCCCTTCTGCAGTGCACCACACCTAAAAATGTGTTTCCTCTGTGGAAGAAAGTGACTTCCCCTTGTGATTAACCTGGCTCTTTTCTCCACCCCCTGCCCCTGAACACTGAAGCAGTATGATTTTGGTGAAAAATGCCAGTGGCCATCTAGGCTATGGCTCCCAACGTTATTAATGCTGGTTCAGCTTCACCAACAACAGTGGAAAACTTATGCAAAACTTCCCTAGGATAGTTAAGCCTTAAATTAAATCACAAAATTGGTGGTGGAATGGGAAATGGGACCAAAAGTGTAGCTAGCTAAAGGAACTGATTTCCAGACCACCGCTTTCGCAACTAACATGGAAAACTTCTACTGTCTCTGGAATCAGAAATGAACCATTACAGTAGAGCAGTGCTGGGCAAACTTTTTGGGCCGAGGGCCACATCTGGGTACGGAAATTGTATGCAGGGCCGGTGCAGGGTGTTGGGATGTGGGAAGGGGTACAGTATGCAGGAAGGGGATCAGGGCAAGGGATTGGGGCAGAGGAGGGGTGCGGGGTGTATGAGGGAGCTCAGGGCAGGGGTTGGGGTGCAGGAGGAATGCGGGGTGTGTAAGGGAGCTCAGGGCAGGGGGTTGGCGTGCACAGGGGTGCGTGGTGCAGGAGGGAGCTCAGGGCAGCGGGTTGGGGTGCACGGTGTATGAGGGGGCTCAGGGCAGGGAGTTGGGGTGCAGGAGGGGTGCGAGATGCAGGCAGGGGGCTTAGGGCAGGGAGTTGGGGGGCGGGGTGCAGGAGGGGCTCAAGCTCCAGCCTGGCGCTGCTTACCTAAAGTGGCTCTGGGATGGCAGTGATGTGGGCCAGGGCAGGCTCCCTGCCTGCCTGCCCTGGTCCCAGCCCCATGCCACTCCAGGAAGTGCTGTGACCCCTGGGCGAGGAGGGAGGCGGAGGGCTCTGCGTGCGCTGCCCTTGCTGTGCCTCCAGGTACCTCCCCCGAAGCTCCCATTGGCCAGGTTCCCCATTCCTGGCCAATGGGAGCTGTGGGGGGTGGGGGGCGGTGCCTGGAGGCAAGGGCAATGCACGTGGAGCCCTCTGACCCCCTTTCTGAGGGCCACTTCTGAGAGTGGTGCGGGGCCCGGGGCGCCACAGGGGGCAATCCCATAGGCCGGATCCAAAGCCCTAAGGGGCCGGATCCAGCCTGCGTGCCATAGTTTGCCCACCCCTGCAGCAGAGGCAAGTTTGTCTGGTTTTTATAACAGTGGACTGGGAATGATGGTCTCTCTCTTTCGCCTCACCGATGGAACAGCATATGCTTTCAAAGGTAGGATTTAGCTTCCTTGCTGCTATGGAGGAGGAGCCGTCTGTTGAGCTCCTTTAATCTTCAGACTAGAAACAGCATTTGTATACTTTAATAGCTAAGACATTTTTTCCCCTCACACCCACTCTTCCTTATGGCCTTGTCACTAGGGAAAAAATGGTGTTAGCCAACACATGTTAAAATCCTAGTGAATGCAAGGCAGTTCGTAGTTTTGGTATGTCTTAGATTACAAACTATGTTATCTTCACTAGGAGTTTAGCATACGTTAGGTGTGCTGTTACCTCATGTTAGCTTTTTTCTTAGCGTGGATGCACCTCTGTGTTGTGAAGAATCATTACTACCTTGTCCTAGGAAAATATGTGATAGTCTCTGTCTTTGGTTTGTTTAGAATCCTGAACTCACGTATAGAGTTAGTCTGTACCATGGACTGTCTTATTGTTCTGTGTTTGTATAGCCCCTAGCACAGTGGAGTCCTGGTCCATGGCTCAGGCTCCTAGGTGCGACAATAATACAAATAAATACTTAAATAATATGTAACTTCAGTTCCCTCTATCTGTACCACCAAGCTCACAAGGGTTACCGTAAACACAAACTGTCCTTTATAATTTCTCTGACGCACAGTCAGTACTAAGAGGCTTGGGTTGATCTGTTTTAGTGCTGCGTTCTGATAAACAAAGGGACTGTAATTTCATCTGTTTTCCCTCAATAAGTCTTTACTCTGTATCAAAATGTTAACACAGTAGCTAACAAACAATGACAAGATTGCACTTAACAGTTGTATAGTGTTTCAGTAACTTTTTGGAAAGCTGTTCTGTTTCTGTATTTGCATGAGTATCAGCAATATATTACAAGACTTGCATATGGTGGTTTTATATGAGCTCAACATATCTTGCTAATGGGATGAAGAGGCCCACATTAAGCTAAAATATTTTAGCTATCTTAAATATATATTATAAAAAAGAATGATCAAAATGGTTTTGGATACATCTGTTACTGTTTCACTATCTCAGTTCAGTGATGGGAGTTGGGAATAGTCTCTGTCTCTTTGGAGGCTACCATTTTATATATACTTCCTATCAAGAGCTTCAGCCTGATGCAGTGGGGTTGACAGATCTGATCCCATTTGAGAACACTGAAAGAAAGATGATCAAACCTTTTATAAGGTATGCTGAATTAACTGCTATGGCTCACAAAAAGGAAGGGGAAGAACGGGGTTAGTGCCCTTTTATGGTATATAAGGTTTGAAATTGTATGCATGTTCTTTTTAAAAATTCTGCTTGGTTTGTTACTCTGGAGTTAACAGGTATATCAAGTTTTGTCTTCCTTGATTTTGCACTAGGTCTTATTGGCTGTGTTTAGATATAGATTATTAACTTTCTCATCCCTTAATTGAAAAGCCTGGACTAATGTCTTCTAAATATTTCTCAGACATTGAATTTAAATGTGCAAGTTAAAAAAAAAAAGTTTGAAATAGTCTGAATAATAATCACTTCATTTTTCAGTTAATCAGGGTTTACATTTCTTTATCCAAATCATACCAATTTTTCAGTCATCCATAGAGTCTTGTAGGGAAATCAGGATAGACAAGACCTGAAGTTCTATTCTGGTTAAAAAAGAAAAAAGTAATTTTTAGTTTTTGAAAACAAAATAATCTTTCAGGTCTTCCTTATACATATAAAGAAACAAAGGCATAAACCTATGTTTTCTTTTGTAGATCAGCTTTTACCTTCTTCAAAATTGAACTTCATCCAAGGTTAAACAAACAAAACCATATAGAGCAAAAAAGTTCACCATCTGCCTTTAATTTTATGGTTAAAATATAGATAGCCTTGCCCATATTCAAAGACACTTACTCGGATAGTTCAGAAATGCATCTTCTGAATTGAGTTGTCCTTGCAATATAGTATATTTAGACTGTCTTATATCTATCTCTTTCTTCGCTTCTATAATTTGTGAAACTTCTCTATATATCTGGTTTAGCACAAAAGGGTAATCTGTATATGGTTATTTGTTACACTTTTTTTTTTTTTTTTTTTTTTTTTAAAGACAAATCCCAGTTGTATCTTGTATAAACTTGGGTTTTGGAATGCTGAATTTATCCCACTCGGTATATCAGTGCTTTTGGAACTTTTTTTTCTAATAATCCTGAGATCCCTTTAGCCAAACCCACCATTTCCTCATATACAACCAGTATGAATTGGTGACATTTTCTTGTGTTTCATCCTTCTATGCAATAAACTATTAATTAATTACAGCTTCCTACAGTTTTTCAGACTGTCCAGTTCAGTTGTCAGTGTCACACAGTCTGGAGTGGCTAATGACTGTGAGTGCCAGCCTCAGGTCAGACTGTCAGAAAGCAGGACAGAAACCCAAAACTGGTTATATGTTCTAAAACTAGATTTCACCAACCCAGTAACAGGTGTGACGTCCTAAAGCACTATAACAGTCTTACTACGGAGTTACATACAGTCCCCTTGGGCACTCCAGTCTGTCTTGCCACTCAGGCAAGCTGCACTATAGATGGTCACTTTACAACAAAAATCCCAACAATATTCAGGTTACTCCCAGTTCCAAAGAACCAGTCACTTACCACAGGTCAGTAGTACTCAGATCTCAAGCCCAAGATGCAGCCTATAGCCAATCCTGTAATAAACTAACTAAACTCATTTCTTAGTTAATAAATCTTATTTACAAGGTTAAAACAGGAAACACACACACAAATGAGTTACAGTCTTTGATTTAAAAGGTAATATAAAGCTGCTTATTATACACGCTTATATGTCTTTTAGGGCTGACCCATGCCACACAGCATGGGGATCTCTTATGTTTAGGAATCTTTTCCCCTCAGAATCCAGACAGCATAAAGATCCCAGTTTCTCCTTGTCTGGGATTTTTATCCTGTGTCACCCGGAATCCAAACTGATGGGCTGAGATCATGCTCAGGTCTTGGAGGGAGTGAGGGATGCAGTCAACAAGGTCTCTATCGTTTGATGCTATGCATTGCCTCATTTGCCTTCAGTGGACCATCTGGTGTGCAGGAGCACTTTACCTGAATTAATGCTGCTTGTCCTGTTTAGTGAGTTACACAGTTATAGAGGTTCACAATACAAACACTCAATATAACAATACAAACACTCAATACCATGGGCTACAGAAGTTATAAGTGAGATCAGTACATGCAGCGTCCTATATTGTTCATAAGGTCTAGGCACCAAACACATTCTTACAACTCTAATATTTATCTTAACAATACTAACACACAGGTAAGCCAGACTGGTTTCCAGCTGTGCATTTGTCAATGTTCAGTGGGACCTGGAGCCTTGGCATGAGCTGCCACCTGGTCTGCTAGCATCAAAGTCATATTGATTTAATTCTTAGAAACTGCTCATTTCTCTTCAAAATTACAGTCTTGTATTTTTTTCCCAACTTCGGAGGCAAAAACATCCAATTTTCCCTTAGTGGTATTTAACAGAAGTACTAATCCATTATCAGACCTTCTTGCTCCCTGGGCAGACTCCCTAACATGATGTGAGGGGGTAGGTGAGACAGCAGCAGACACACTAAATCCTGTAGCCACCTCCCCCACACTTCCCCATTTCTGCTGCCTTTGAACTTTGAGGGATACACCTTAACCGTGCCCTGCATCCCAGAACAATAAGAGTGAGAAATGTCTTAAGAAAACACTCCAGCAGGAATAATTTCTTGCTGTCTGTGAGAGCATAATATTTGACTCCTGTCTTCTTCTCTCAACTTTAAGCCAAAATTAAGTCCTGTCACTTCTTCCTCCACAACATTTCAGCCAAATTGCTCATCCACACCCTACTCATATTCCATCATGACTACTAGAATCTTCTCCTCTGAGGTGTGTAACAGTCTTGTTTAATAATTTGATCACTGTGGCCACAGGTGCTGGCTTTCTCCAAGCTCTGGGGGTGCTCTGCCCCAGGCCCTGACCCCTTCCCCCAGGCTCTTGCCCCCATCTCACCCCTTCTCCCATTTCCTCTGCTGCCACCTCCCCTGAGTGCGCCCCATCCTAACTCCTCCCTCTTCCCCCCCCAGCACCTCCTGTACACTGCAGAACAGCTGATCGTGGCAGGTGAGAGGCAATGGGGCGGAGGGGGAGGACTTAATTGGCGGGGCTGCCAGTGGGTGGGAGGTGCTGGGGGTGGGGAGGGGAGAGCTGGCTGCTGGTGGGTGCTAAGCATCTACTAATTTTTTTTCCATGGGTGCTCCAGCCCTGGAGCACCCACAGGGTCAGCGCTTATGACTGTGGTAACGGATAGCCCCCACTCTATCCAAAATGCTGCTGTACTAAAGTCATCGTTCTCACCAAGAACTTTTACCATGTCACCTCCCACTCCCCTTTTGAGTCATTTTGCTGCTCCTCTGTTACACTGTGCATCAAATTTAGACTTGTCCTTTTCTTCGAGTCCTTGATCTCATTCGGATCACTCACTTAAAAAAAAATAAATCCTACAATAAATACCAAAACCATCTGAACCATTATGATGTATGTTACATGTATATGTAAACTCACTATTTGTGTAATCCATGTCTCTACCAGCGCTTGCTGGTGTATATTCTGCCTTCTCTTGTTTGTCATATCCCCCTTCGTTTTTGGGCTCTTGAGAGCAGTAACTTGTGTTGAGCGTCTCTGAAGCATCTAGCACTGGTATGTATACAATTAACAATACTTAATCCTAAATTATGTTAGATTTAGGATATATAACACTTAAAATATACTCTTGGGAACAACAGACTTGTTTTGTTTTTTAATTTATAAAAGAAGGTTTTTTTACAATACAATTTGAAGCACAACTTGCAGTTTTCTATTATAGAATTAGAACTTGACATTAATTGATGATTCAACTGATACTTTTCTCATAGTTATGGAGAATGTGTACTATTATGTAATTCTTGAGACAAAACCTCTAACAGTGACTTATTTTTTGAAGCGTTTGGTTAAATTATCCATAATTTTTGGATAACTAAGACGACTTTAAAGCTTGAGACTTGTGTTTTGTTCACCAATATCATATAAACATGAGAATAGACTATACTTTATTAACCAGGATAAATATAACCAAAGGCTTTTCAGAGCTGTGGTTTTGTACCATAAGAATGGTGTGGCCCAGCACAAGAAAGCAGGAAAATGACTACCAGTGGAGCAGCTTCTAACTAGAGCTGGCTAGATTGGAAGTGGAAGAGAAGGAAAAGGACCAGGAGTTTCAATTGAAACTCAAAGGGGCAGAGGAAGCCAGGGAGGTGACTGCCCACAAAAGAGCAGAGGAAGCAGAAGAGGCTGCCCACAAGAAAGCTATGGAGGCCCAGATCGAGGCCCAAAAGCATGAACTGGCTGTTATGGGGTTGAAGAGACAAAACCCTTCAGCTGCTGGCTCCACTTCCCCAAAAACCCACAAATGAGAGCCATCCCCTAGCTACCACCTGAGCTGGAACAAGGGCTGTACCCGGGGAAAAGACTCTGCCCAGACTAGGAAGGTGTCCAGTCTGTGAAAGAGACTTATTGAGACTTAAAAATCTCACCCTGAAAGTCTCTTTATCTGTACTCAGTTGTATTACTGTATTAGGCTTAGATTTGCCTGTTTTATTTTATTTTGCTTGGTAATTCACTTTGTTCTGTCTGTTACTACTTGAAACCACTTAAATCCTACTTTCTGTATTTAATAAAATCACTTTTTACTTATTAATTAACTCAGAGTATTTGTTAATATCGGGGGGGGGGCGGAGAACAGCTGTGCATATCTCTCTATCAGTGTTCCAGAGGGCGAACAATATATGAGATTACCCTTTATAAGCTTTATACAGAGTAAAACGAATTTATTTGGGTTTACACCCCATTGGGAGTTGGGCATCTGAGTGTTAAAGACAAGAACACTTCTGTGAGCTGCTTTCAGTTAAGTCTGCAGCTTTGGGGCAAGTAATTCAGACCCTGGGTCTGTGTTGGAGCAGACGGGCGTGTCTGGCTCAGCAGGACAGGGTGCTGGGGTCCTGAGCTGGCAGGAAAAGCAGGGGCAGAAGTAGTCTTGGCACATCACTTGGCAGTTCCCAAGGGGGTTTCTGTGATCCAACCCGTCACCTCGGCCAGCACCAGCTCAGCAAGCAGGTGCTTGGGGCGGCCAAGGGGAAGGGGCAGCACGTCGGGCTCTTCGGCAGCAATTTGGCGGCAGGTCCCTCGGTCCCTCTTGGAGGGAAGGACCTGCTGCTGAATTGCCGCCAAAGAAGAAAGCGGTGCAGTGGAGCTGCCGCTGATCACGATCACGGCTTTTTTTTTTTTTGCTTTTTTTTTTCCCCCCGCCGCTTGGGGCGGCAAAAACCCTGGAGCCGGCCCTGCACGTCACAAATGGTACGCCTGTCTAGAATGAAAATAAAGCAGTCTTTGGGTTTTTTCCTTGGAAAATTGTTCCATGTATCTAACGCAAAAATCTGCTGGAGAATGGAAGCTGAAAAAGGAGAGGGGTTTGTGACAAATAAAATAAAGTGTTGTTATGGGGAGGAACTGCCGTTTCTTCCTTTCGTATTAAAGATTAGTTTGAACTATGGAAATTTGAAGTCATTGCAGAAACTTGGAGAGGTCAGTCTATAAGTATACACATCATTATAATTCTTGGCACACTAGCAGTGTTGCAGGGCTCCATGTACTGGAATATAGCCAGCAGTATAAAGGTGGGTTTTATAACAATGACTTTTCTTAATGCTTCAGAGCTTAAACATATTTAACTACTGGCTTTGGTTTTTTGTCTGTCTGTTTTTGGATAGGGAATGTGGTTAGAGAGGGAGTTTAAAGGTTGTTCCACATTAGGATAGAATTAAATAGTTTTTGTTTGTGTGAAGTGTAATAGAGAACTAGAATACTTTACAGTTAATTATTCAGAGATTGGCCAGATTTCACTCTTCTTCATGTCATATGCAATTTGCAGAAAGACATTGTTTATCAATTCCTAATTATATAGGTAATATACCAAAGGCAATAATTCCATGCTGTTCATCTATATACTCTGGTGATTGACAGCACATGGATACTTAAGTGTAGTGTGCCTAATAGGCTGGAACTCATTCTTTCAGCTTGCCCACAACTAATAGACTACAATGTGCTTTTGAAATAAAACTTCCTTAAATGTCTCTGTTCATAAGCTTTGCGCAACTAAGTAACATCTTTCAGCAGTTAATGTAAATCATTGTATTGTTGGCTTTGACATCAGAGTAGTGAACTTAACAAAAATAATTTATGCTTGTTGCCTGCAGTTTGCTTAGTCCAAAGAAGCTCATCCTTCACTGACATTTAATTTTTTTAAAATCAGAGATCATCCTGCCCAAAAATCTAGTGGTTGATGGGAGACCCCCATTTTGCTAGCTGGGTTGGGCCTCATTTCTCAGGTCATCAGAGGAGTTCCACAGCAGCAAAACACTTGGCCCCGAGGAAGAGAGAGTGCCTTGTGTTCTGCGATTGGATTAGACTGGAATCTCATCCACTCCTCCATATGCTTCATATCGGGTCTAAGGGCGTGGGAGAAAATGGATTTTTAAGAGACTAAAGGAAAATAGGTTTCAGATGTATTCTCAGAGACAGGCCATTACTTAACTGTGGAATGTGTGTTTGCAGGCCTTCTTCCTTATACATTTTAAATAACTCAATGCATCCAACTCACAAAATAAAAGCTATTTTAGCATGTCAAATCTCCTGCGGGAGGTAGGTAACACTGCTTTGAATAAAATGTAATACAAACAATGCAACCACAGTAATAGTAAAGTAACTTAAAAACTAATATCTTCAAAATGGTAACGTTAATTTAAGAAAATCAAACCACCCTGAATTTTCTAATCCCTGAAATCTGTGCAAACAACTGGAAAGTGAAACATCTTTATAAAACAACTGTAGTGTAATGACTCTACAAGGCAGGTGTAGTTAAAATTGTGAAAAGTAACTCATTAAATACCATATATACTCGTTCATAAGCCGAATTATTATTTTTTTTTTAGTAAAAAAGGGAAGCATCAGAGAAGGGGGTTGGTTTATGAACGAGTATAGAGAGGGAGAGGTGGGACATAGTGCCTGCCTCCCCCCCACCCCCAACAGAGGGGTCAAGGAGAGGCAGCACAGCCAGAAGGGAAGAGGTGGGGCCAGAGTGTCTTTGCTTCTGGCCACGTTGCTCTCCCCGCAGCCCTCCGAAGCAGCTGCAGCTCTGGGGCTGGCAGGCTGTGGCCGCGCCACCCGGCCTGCTGGAGCAGCTCTGGCCAGGCCAGAGACCTCCTCCCCTTGCCTGCGCCGGCTCAGGTGGGAAGGGATGGGATGGGGAGAGTGTGGGGGGTCCCAAGCTAGGGATGGGGTCATGTGGGGGGTGGTCACAGGGGTTACTCCCCTGACCCCCAGCTTCTCCCCCCTCCCCCAAATTTCCCCACCAGTTGCTCTTCCGGCCCATCAGGGTAAGCAGCTGGCACACCAGGGTACTTTGTTTACTTAGGTTTACCTCTGTGCCTGCAGACGCTCGAGGTAAACAAACCATCTCAGCCCACCAGCGGCTCATCCTGATGGCCCGGGAGCCAAAGTTTGCTGACCCCTGAATTATAGGGTCGGCTTATGAATGGGTCATGAAAAATTTCCATTTTTACTTATCCTTCTTGTGGGGGGCTGGCTTATGAGCGAACCGGCTTATGATCGAGTATATACAGTAGTGAGTTCCAGCATTTTTATTGCCCTCTATTTAACTGCAAAACTTTACCAATATTTCAGCACTCTCAAATACTCTCTGTTTTGGCTTAGTTAAATCAAGACTGTTCATATTTCCTTGTCTTTATCTACCTGGATTTGAAGGGTGAATGGGTTTGTTAGTAGGATTTGAAGTTAGGCCATTGGGCACTTGTAATTAAGGTACTGAATTTTATGCCCAGTGACCCAAGTGCTCTTTAGGGATAGGTGCTTGATTATCAACACCGGTATTGACTAAAAATACACTTTAGCTGGTGAAGAGTACATTTTATTCTTTTCAGAAAACAGTAATTCTGATCAGAGAAATTTGAAGATGAGAAGCATGTCTCTATATCTCTTTTTATTGTGTTAGATTTATTGTTTCCAATGTTGCCCACAATGTATTAGGTGTTCTCTATATAAAACCCATATATTGCTAAAATTATACTATCATCTGGCCACTTTGCTTGTTTCTGACACCTCTTTCTGATTCCTTCAGTGCTTGTTTTCACTGCACAGTTAACTCAAGTTTATAACTCAAGTGTTGCCCCTAACTGTAGTCCCTTCACCCCACACAAACCTTCAAGTCAAATGCAGTGATGCTTTTATCTCAAGTTGGTAGGCCTGAGAGAAGTATAGGCTAAAGCTCAGCGAAACACAACTTGTCAGCTGCTAACATGATCGCTCTGTAGTGTGGACGAAGGCTAACGACACTCAAGTGCTGCTATTCTTCAAGTGTCTTCCTATAATTCTCCCCGTGTGTCCAGGAAGGACAGAGAAGTTCTCTCACAATTCACTGGGAAAGAATTACTAGAGCAGCTCAGCTTACTACAGTACTAAGAAACACGGCATGTGCTCCCAGAGGTTTTAATGCCACACCCAAGTGAGTGTAGCATCAGTGTGGACACAGAAGCTCATATTGTTTCTCAGGCTATATCTACAGTGCGCACCTTGCAATGGCACAGCTGTGCCTTTGTAAGGTATGAAGTGTAGCTGCTCTTTGTCACTGTGAGAGAGCTCTCCTGATGACAAAATAAAACCACCCCCACCGGTGTTTTTCGTTGTCGTTCAGAGGTTTTTTTCACAACCCTGAGCGACAAAACTTTTAATGACGAAAGTGCAGTGTAGACATAGCCTCAGTGTGGCTGCTTTCACTCAAGCTAGGTTAACTCAGGGTATATCTATACTGCAATAAAAAAACCTGTGGCACAAAGTTTCAGAGCTTGGGTCAGCTGACTCTGGCTTAGACTGTGAGGCTAAAAATTGTACACAGACACTTGGGGTGGAGCCCGGACTCCAAAACTCCACAAGAGACAGAGGGTCTTGGAGCTCGGGAGCCCAAACTCTGAGACACGTTTTCCCCGCCCCCTGCAGGGTTTCAGAGCCCAGACTCCAGCCTGAACCCAAATGTCTACTACACTGCAATTTTTAGGCCCAAGGCCCTGTGAACCTGAATTAGGTGACCTAGACCATGGGTCTTTTATTGCAGTGTAGCTGTACCGTCAGAGAGGAGTAACTCAAGTGTACATAAGTTGAGTTGACTCTGTAGTGTAGACATACTCTCTGTTTTGATTTTAAGAGAGTGTGCCTTCTTTTGTGTTTGTATAGCACTTAGCACATTGTGGGCAGTATTGGAAACAATCATTTATATGTAGCATTAAAAAACTACCCTGCAGTCAAGCCATTGAAGTTACTTGAAGGTGTTGTGACAGAGCCGACTATTCAGGAGGGATTGAATGAGGAGTGTGTAGTGGCTTTACCAACCAGATGAGGAAGGTATAATCAAGTGACACTGGAACTAGGAACAGGCCGAATTGCTAGTAAAATGAACAGATTGCATTCCTTCAGTGTACTGGTGATTAAGAAAAAGGAAGGAAGTCTGAAAAATGAGCTAATTTAGGTATCTTGAGTCTGTGCAGTTGTTCTTCATTACAGTGAATGGTGCTTTTTCAAGGATAACAAATGTGGTTGAGTTTCTCCTGCAGTGCAGTAGTTTGAGTAGCTTAATGTGATGATTACAGAGCCAGCCTTAGCATTTTTGGATGAATGTACAAAACACTTTTTAAGCCAACCTCTCTTTCCAAATATAGCCAGTGCCTCACCATTTTACCCGGCTATGCATATGACTAGCTTCAGGATTGATTAGCTAGGTGACTCTTTTCAGAGCAACCTTGTATTTACTAAAAAGCAGGAAGCTAAAGACTAAGGGGGAGATTTTCAAAAGCACGGATGGCAGTTTGGTGCCTAATTCTGGTTCAAAGTCAATGGGAGTTGGGTACCCAACTGCCATTTGTGCCTTTGAAAATCTCCCCTTAATTCTTTGTCTGCTTTCTTGCATCAGGGGAAGTGGAAAGTGTTCATGTAAATTACCAACATCTAAAAATGTTTCAAGGCACAATTCTGCAGATAACCCAGTGGCCAGTATGCTGCTAGAATCTCTGGAAACTTTTGTGTGCATTCTGGTGCAGTATAGTCCCCTCTGCAGCAATAATATATGAACATTAATGAATCATCATAACCTTCACCTGTGAAGTAGTTAATAGAAAAACATAGGCAGAAAAGTTTGACTTTGAGTTGGAGTAATGGATCCCCTACTCTGTCCTGTGCTGAGTCCACAAACCAGGCCATGTCTCATGGTATTAAAGTGACCCTTCTTGTGGTCATTGGTCACATTGCTACTTGCAGCTGAGCAGCCAAGCTGGGAAGTAAAAACCTGAAGCAGTCATAACACTCTCAGAGACCGTCTCCATCCCCAACAACTGCAAATTTGATTGAGCTTTCCTCAAAAAAATCAAAGGTCCCATATGTGCCAGTGCAGGGATGGACAAACTTTTTGGCCTGAGGGCCACATCTGGGTATAGAAATTGTATGGTAGGCCATGAATGCTCATGAAATTGGGGTTGGGGTGCGGGAGGGCGCTGAGGGCTCTGGCTGGGGGTGCGGGCTCAATGGTGGGGCCAGAAATGAGTAGTTCAGGTTGCGGGAGGGGGCTCCAGGCTTGGGGGGGCAAGGGCTCCAGCTGGGGGTACAGGCTCTGGGGTGGGGCTGGGGATGAGCAGTTTGGGCTGTAGGAGGGTGCCCCTGGGCCGGGACCGAGGGGGTTGGAGGGCAGGAGGGGTATCAGTGCTGCGACAGGGGGTTGGGGTGCAGGGGATAGCTCAGGGGTGCAGGCTTGGGGCGGCGCTTACCTCAAGTGGCTCCCGGAATCAGTGGCATGTCCTTCCTCTGGCTCCTACGCAGAGGCGCGGCTAGGCGGTTCTGCTGCGCGCTGCCCCGTCCACAGGTGCTGCCCCTGCAGCTCCCATTGGCCATGGTTCCCAGCCAATGGGAGCTGCAGAGGCGGCGCTTGGTGCGGGGACAGTGTGCGGAGTGGAGCCCCCTGGCTGCTCCTATGTGTAGGAGCCGGAGGGGAGACATGCCACTGTTTCCGGAAGCTGCGTGGAGTGTCCCCCGACCCAGCTCCCCACGTGGAGCGCCGCCCGACCCAGCTCCCCACCTGGAGTGCCGGAGCTGGGCAAGCCCCAGACCATGCTCCCCCGTGGGAGCTCGAGGGCTGGATTAAAACGGCTGGCGGGCCAGATGCAGCCCATGGGCCGTAGTTTGCCCACCCCTGTGCTAGTGGCTTTCCCAGTCCCATAGGTCAGATCTGACCAGCTATAAGAATGAGACAGAATAATTCATGATCTTTTAGAGATTTTCTACAGACAGTTTTGGTAACTATTTAATTATATCTATTTTTTAAACAGATATAATTAAATCAGTGCAACCCCGTAGTGTAGACGCCACGTAAAGGTGCTTATATCAGAATAGCTTATTTTGATAAATGTGTGGTTTCTTAACTGATCTAACAGTTCAGTTTTTTGTAGACAACCCTAAGAAAAATCAGTTACATCCTTTCAGCCCCAGGGTACCTTTACACTTTCAAGACTATCTTTGCCAAGGAAGAGGACTAGAAACTTACTTTCTAAATATGAAAGTTGAAATTGCTGTTCAAAACCAGGAATGGAGTCAGTGATAGAGGGTCATCTGCAGCTTTGGGGGTCCGAAAAGCCAGCTCTGACTAGATCTCTTGATTTTGAACTGTGAGGGGTGAGAGGCAGAATCCTCCTGGCATCCACTGTGGTTAGTGTCATGGAGATCTTCTTTACCTGTTCAGTGACTCTGTTGCAGTATACATACTATAGAAAACCCTTAGATGCATAGAATGCTGGTACATGGTAATTAGAATGTTTGTTTTTGTTTCTGCTGCTTATGCTGTTTTTAAAAACAAACATATACTTACAGACCTCCCTTGTTTCCGTGTTGGTACACATACTGTGTTAAAGCTAGAGTGGCCTCTCCATAAATAAATATCTACCGTGCTTTTGTTAAGAGTGTATTTTCTGGGCAGTGTGCCTTTCAGGCATTCTAAATGATCTGTTGCGGTCAAATAACTCTGTTAATGTTGCTTTAACGATATAACAGAAACTGTGACCATGGTTAGTAACAACTAAAAAACAAGTCATTATGACCCATATTATGCAACTATAACCTCGCTTTTACCATATTTGGAATATAATGCAATTTATAATGTCAATTCCTGTGAATGTTAATTCTCTCAATAAACTAATAAATATAGCAGTATGTGGCATGGCCCTGTCTATGCAGGTAAAAAATATGCCTTGCTTTTTCGTTTTTCCAATCGAGATAGCTCAACTCGATTGGAACCCGCTCCCCTCCCTTAACTCCTGTGCAACAGTTTAACATCTTTTGAGATAGTTTGAAGCTACCGCACAACCAGGAGTGATTCCACATTACAGTATTAACTCAAGAGATCCACCCTTGAGATTATTCCCTTGTATTAGCTATGGGAGTTACCTCCTGCATCCACGTGAACATTCTGTTTACTTGTGTGTGATTCCAAGGCTTTTGGGGACCCATCTCATTGTAGTGCTACGTTAAACTGCACTGCTCCCTGAATGCTTTTGCAAGTGTAATGAGGGAGAACATGTCTGCCCCTTCTGGGGATTCTGGTTGGAAGTGGTATGAACCTAATAACTCAGTGAAGTAAACCAGTTCCATTTGGGCTCGCTTCAGATTTCTCTCTGGAGAAACATTCCTATGGGTGGCAAAAGCATGTATCCAACTTGTGGGCCCTGCTAGCGTCACACCAAAGATCCACTGGTACCTTCGTGTCAGCCTTTGGCCAGCTGGCAGCATACTGAGGCAGTCCCCTTGGGGTCATTCTTAACAAACAGAGCTCTGTGCTGAATATAGATGAGTAAAGTTGCTGATGCTGGAAACTGTGCAAGTGGGGGAAAGAAGGCTGAGAAGGCCTATGTGCAATGGTAGGTGGCTTCTGAACAGAAAACAGAGAGAGGTAGATAGCAAGAAAAGGGCATGGGGTGGGAGGTGTTGGAGGATTGTTGGAAGACATTGGAGGACTAGCGGTTTTTGCTTGTGTTGTGGCATTAACCTGTGTCCAGGCTACAGATAAGACATGTTAGCAACTGTTGAGGGAATCTCACTGGAAGTCTGTCCTACACCCCCAGTTATGTCCGCCAGCTTTTGTTATATCACCACCACACGTGAGTGATTGGGTTTTTGTATGTGGATGGGGTCGGGAACACTCAAGCTCTGCCTTGTTACCTTGCTAGTGGTCCTGTCTACCTGGATCTTAAAGGGAGTGGGGGTCTCAGTTGAGTTGAGCTAACTTACTTTTTGGAGAGGGTTAGGGTGGAGAACTTGTTCTTATAGTCAGTCAGGGCCACTGTTGAGATGTGTTTCAGCTGAGTTCCAGAGCTGATGGATGGGTTGGTGGGTTTTTTTTTAAATTGTTTTGATCTTCATTTGTGAACAATTTAATGGAGTGGAAGCTGGGGCGAGTTAGGGCTTCAGATATGGTGAAGGAATGTACTTGCATCTGCACGTTAGTATTTCCCCACCTACCTGGAGCACCGAAAAGAATGTAAAAGTTCACTCTTTGAATGCCTGGAGAGACTTTAATATTCAAAGTCCATGACTTCAGTCAGGATCCATGATGGGGCTGTTAATAAATATTCCATAAGAAACAGATCCAGTTATTTCCATATCTTTATTTTTATTTGAGTTTTATCTGCAATCAGTACTCTACAATTGAAAGAATACACACCCAATACCTGAAGAATGGTTTTGTGGTTAGTTATTGCACTGAGATACAGGTTCTATTTCTGGCTTTTTAGTAGATTTCCTTTGATACCTTGGGCAAATCACTCAATCTCTGTGCCTCACTATGGAGATACTTCCCTACCTTGCAGGGATGTTGGAGGTGATCAGATACTACTGTAGTAACCATAGAAAAGCCTATAAATAGACTCATGGACTTGAAGGCCAGAAGGAATCATCATGATTGTCTAGTCTGACATCCTGCACATTGCAGGTCACAGAACCTCACCCACTCTCTCCTGTAACAGACCCTAACTTTTGGTTGAGTTACTGAAGTCTTCAAATCATGATTTAAAGAATTCGTGTTACAGAGAATCCGGCATTTACACTACAAATAAGTGGTATACATTCTGAAGTCCCTTGAAGTGGTGCATGTATTTTCAGAGGGCGAATGCTTGACACTTCCTGAAAATAGGGCTCCTCTAAGGTGTCACAGTTTGGACATCCAAATATAGAAGTATCCAAAATCACTAGTCACTGCTGAAAAAATTCGACCTCTTTTATGTCTGATTCATTAGATCATCCACCAATCTCCCTACCACTGCAGTATTGTTTCCTGTGGTGGTGGGTGGAGCCCCCGTTTGGGGAGGCTAGTTCCGGCTCTGCCCCTTCCTCCTGCTGACATCCCCTCCCATGGCCTGAGGAGCGTGTAGTGCAAGAAATTGCTATATATAGGAATTTGCTATATCGGATAGCAGTTTTTTACAGTAGCAATTTTTTACAATCCTTTAATATGCATAACTGCTACAGGTAGCAAATTCCCACAGATAGCAGTTTCTCACACTACAGGCATAATAAATCAAAAACTTCGCCGCAAAACCCTGCAACCAGGGGTCTGCCGGCTGTGGCAGCGCCTATTGTACCCGCTGCCCATGCCTGTGGTACAGGTCTCGAAGGTGCAAGCCTAAAGAGTGGCATGGTCAAGGTGCAAAGACAAAAATGGAGAGAGAGGTGCTTAGGAGAGGTATAAGCAATAGGAAGGAATTAGGAGGAAAATGAGTGGCATTGGGACATCTGAGACAAAACACTCAAGCTTTCTCCCCTGTTAGAAGCCAAAGTTGGAATGTGTTTTTGTTTTCTAACTCAGCTAAGCAGAAAGTTAAATAAGAAATCAGCCTAATAGAGCACCTAGTTTCACATCGCAAAATACACTATTTTCAGAGAACTGAGTGCAACACGAACAGGACTCTGACAGTATAATAGATCTGACTTGAACAGAAAATAGATTCACTTTGTACGTTAGTGTGAGTTGCTTTTGGTGCATAAATAGGATTAAGTCATATTTGAAGAATAAGGGTTTTCTTTTTACTCTGTTTTATTTTGTTCTTTGTGCTTCATGTTGAGAGAAGGTAAAAAGTTAGAGACAAATTTATACAATGCGGTCAACTAAAACATTAGAGACCTTTGGGTTTATCAGTCCTTTGTTGAAACTTCATGGTTTCTGTAGTGCTCAGTAGGTACTTTATGAGCTGTTTACAGAACTTCAGCATGAATTATAGCTACAGCTGTAGTCCATATTTTTAGTATTTGCTAGCAATAACTTATTAAAACATTGACTTACTGTAGCAAGTTGAGATTTTAATATTTAATACATTTTCAAGATGCTTGGCTTGCTTAATTCCCCCCCTTCCCTCCCCCCTTTACCTCTGTAATTGAACAATAGACCAAGGAATATATTTCAAACTCCTCAGCTCCCAGCAAGGACAGACCGAAAGCAGATTTGCAGTACTTAAACTTGTGAAATACTGACTTTGCTCTGCACTGCAGGTCTCAGGGCACAGACCCTGGTCGATACATTTCATCATGTTCTTCTGAGATGTATGTGCTTCCATGCAAAGGTTTTGGAAGCATTTTGACTTGTTTTTGCCCTATTGATTTTTTACAAAAAGCAGCACTGTTTGGTATCTTTCCCACATGTAGAAAAGATTTTGAAGTGCCTGGAGTGGAAATACATTTCATTTCACTGGAGAGCCACTGCAACAAAGCAAATTGGTAAAAGACAGGACAGGGAAGGATTTTAGTTTGCAGTTCTGAAGCAGAATATAAAGGCTAGAATGATTGATTGGCTGACCAGGTAATCAGTGCATGTTTAAAGTTCCTAGTGGAAACAAAATAGTAAATATCACTATTAATTTGAAATAGGACTTCATGATGTAATATAGATATATCCTGGAAAACGGTTGACTCGCCTCTTGCTTGCTGTGTGACTTTAGTCAAGTCATAAACCTTGGTGCCTCAGGACTGTGCTTCAGTTTATCCGTCCATAAAATGAGAATACCTGTGGAGTGAGAGTAATCTCTCTTTAGCTAAAATGGTAACCAGCTTTACATTTTAAGACCAGATTTTTTTACCTTTTCCCTAAATTGGCTAGACCCCAACAAATTGTCCTTATATCTTATGTGCACTTCTCTGCCCAGAGGGCTTTTTTTTTTTTAATTTGGTGGTGACTGGACGTAATCTTAAAATGAAAACAGTATGAGAAATCAGGAGGATTTCACTATTAGGATATACTTCAGACTACAATATTTTGTTACCTTAAAATTGCTCTGCATGGTCTGATGGCTATGCATGTTGACCTGAGGGAGCTGGCTAGGAAAGGGAGAGATAATTAGCTTCCTTCCAGGGTTATGAAGTGTATTTAGTGTTTGCAAAGTGCATCCAGCAAGCTTGCCGACAGAAATTCCGGGCCCGGGCCCACGGCCCCCCCCCCCCCCCCAAAGTGCGGGGCCCTGCGGCCCGCCCAGGCAATTTAAAAGGGCCTGCGGCTCCTGGCAGCAGCGGCTGGGGGCCACCAAGCCCTTTTAAATTGCCTGGGCCCCTGGGAAATTGCCCCTTTGCATCCTCTGTCCCCCCCCTTGCCCTCCCGGTCAGCGGGCTTGGCATCCAGATCCTTGGATGAAGTCTCTATAAGTGCAAAGTATTATGATGTTATCTAGGCTTAAGCTGATTGTGTTCAAGAGGGAAAATATATGATTTCTGAAGCATCATTCTGAATATTCTCATAAAATATAATTGAGTTGAATATGCTTGATATAGTACCTGTATAGGCCACATATTACAGCACTTTTTGACTGGAACTATGATGTGAACATTTTTATATATATCATTTCTAAGTTGGATGCTTAGTTTCTTTCCTTTCAGAAGACAAATGGAATTTTGAATTTATCTTGTCTCAGAGAATGCATGTTTTTCCAACTCCATGCAAACATGTTCACCCAGGATAGAGCTGTAGCTAGAGGCAAAATTCAGTCTGAAAATACATGTTGTTATTTTGAAGTTCATTGTTTAGGAACTCAATCTTGCAAGAAAAAACACTTTTAATGTTTACCTTCCACTGTCTGTAATGTTCACCTTTTTATGTTCGGGAAAAAATGTGAAATTATTAATTAAGCAATTTAATATGAACAAGAAAAGAGAAATATAATACAGTAAATTAGAACTATTTTGTTTTAATAAACTACAAATATCTCCAGAGTTTAAAAAAAAAAAAAAAAAAAATAACTTGAAACTAGGGCTGTCAAGTGATTTACAAAAATTAATCGCACTTTTAAACAATAATAGAATACCATTTATTTAAATATTTTTGGATGTTTTCAACATTTTCAAATATATTGATTTCAATTACAACACAGAATACAAAGTGTACAGTGCTCACTTTATATTTATTTTTTATTACAAATAGTTGCACTGTAAAAAAACAAAAGAAATAGTATTTTTCAATTCACCTAATACAAGTACTGTACTCTTTATCATGAAAGTTGAACCTACAAATGTAGAATTATGTAGAGAAAATAACTGCATTCAAAAATAGAACAATGTAAAACTTTTGAGACTGCAAGTCCACTCAGTCCTACGTCTTGTTCAGCCAGTCTCTCAGACAAACAAGTTTGTTTACATTTGCAGGAGATAATGCTGCCCACTTTTTGTCACCTGAAAGTGAGAACAGGTGTTTGCATGGCACTGTTGTAGCCGGCATCGAAAGATATTTGCGTGCCAGATGCGGCAAAGATTCATATGTCCTTTCATGCTTCAACCACCATTCCAGAGGACACGCGCCCATGCTGATGATGGGTTCTGCTCGATAACAATTCAAAGCAGTGCGGAACAAATGCATGTTCATTTTCATCATCTGAGTCAGATGCCACAGCAGAAGGTTGATTATCTTTTTTGGTGGTTCGGATTCTGTATTTTCCTCGTTGGAGTGCTGCTCTTATAAGATTTCTGAAAGCATGCTCCACACCTCATCTTTTTCAGATTTTGAAAGGCACTTCAGATTCTTAAACCTTGGGTCGAGTGCTATACCTATCTTTAGAAATCTCATATTGGTACCTTCTTTGCATTTTGTCAAATCTGCAGTGAAAGTGTTCTTAAAATAAAAAATATGGGCTGGTTCATTATCTGAGACTCTATAACATGAAATATATGGCAGAATGTGGGTAAAACAGAGCAGGGGACATACAGATCTCCCCCAGGGAGTTGAGTCACAAATTTAATTAATGCATTATATTTTTTACAAGCGTCATCAGCATGGAAGCATCTCCTCTGGAATGGTGGCCAAAGCATGAAGGGGCATATGAATGTTTAGCATATCTGGCATGTAAATTCCTTGCAATGCCAGATACAAAAGTGCCATGCAAATGCCTGTTCTCACTTTCAGGTGACAAAAAGTGGGCAGCATTATCTCCTGTAAATGTAAACAAACTTGTTTGTCTTATCGACTGGCCGAACAAGAAGTAGGATTGAGTAGACTTGTAGGGTCTGAAGTTTTACATTGTTTTGTTTTTGAGTGCAGTTATGTAACACAAAAAAATCTACATTTGTAAATTGCACTTTCACAACAAAGAGATTGCACTAGGATACTTGCATGAGGTGATTCGTTTATAAGCCAACCCCTCCCAAGATGGATAAGTAAAAATGGAAAAATTTTATGACCCGTTCATAAGCCGACCCTATAATTCAGGGGTCAGCAAACTTTTTGGATCCCGGGCCATCAGGATAAGCCGCTGGTGAACCGAGATGGTTGGTTTGCCTCGAGTGTCCACAGGCATGGAGGTAAACCTAAGTAAACAAAGTGTCCAGGCGCACCAGCTGCTTACTCTGATGGGCCGGGAGAGCAACTGGTGGGGAAATTTGGGGGAGGGGAGAGAAGCTGGGGGTCAGGGGAGTAACCCCTGTGACCACCCCCCACATGACCCCACCCCTAGCCCGGGTCCCCCACACTCTCCCCATCCCATCTCTTCCCACCTTATCTAGGGAGGATGTCTCTGCCTGGCTGCAGCCTGCTCTGGGGGGGCCAGGCCGGGCAGTGCGGCTGCTTCGGAGGCTGGGGGGAGAGCTGCATGGCCAGAAGTAGAGAGACTCTGGCCCTGCCTCTTCCCTTCTGGCTCTGCTGGCTGTGCTGCCTCTCCTTGCTCCCTCTGTTGGGGGGAGGGGCTGTGTCCCACCTCTCCCTCTCTATACCCGTTCATAAGCCGACCCCCGTCTCTGGTGCTTCCCTTTTTTACTAAAAAAAATTCGGCTTATGAACAAGTACATACAGTTTCTTTTGTTTATCATTTTTACAGTGCAAATATTTGTAATAAAAAATAATTTACATTTTGATTTCAATTACAACACAGAATACAATATATATGAAAATGTAGAAAAACATCCAAAACATGTATGGGTGGGGAGAGATAGCTCAGTGGTTTGAGCATTGGCCTGCTAAACCCAGGGTTGTGAGTTCAGTCCTTGAGGGGGCCACTTAGGGATCTGGGGCAAAAATCAGTAATTGGTCCTGCTAGTGAAGGCAGGGGGCTGGACTTGATGACCTTTCAAGGTCCCTTCCAGTTCTAGGAGATTGGTATATCTCCAATTATTACATTACATTTAATAAATTTCAATTGGTATTCTGTTGTTTAGAAGTGTAATTAAAACTGCAATTAATTGTGATTAATTTTTTTAATTGCCATTAATTTTTTTGAGTTAATCATGTGAGTTAACTACGATTAATCGGCAGCCCTACCTGAAACCTTGAAGCACCTGTCTACGCTGCTATCTTATGTTGGTATAACCACGAGCAATGCAGCTATCCAGACTGAACTCCCGGTGTAGATAGTGCTTCTCTGTCAACATAGCTACCCCTCTCAGGAGGTGGAGTACTTATTCCTGTGGGAGAAACTCTCCTGGCATCATATATAGCACTACAGTGGTGCAACTTGCACCACTGTAAGCGTAGACAAATTCTAACTCACAAGAGGTTAATACTGACTGTACTGTCCTATAGCATGTGAGCCTGTTCTTAGCAGTTGTAACTTGTCTTTGTACATATTGACTTGCTTCGGGACTATTTTACTATGTTATTGGTTCATGTTCTTTGAGGGAGGGAAAATGCCCTAAAAAAAGGCACTTAAAACAGAAACTTGATTTTTAATCATACCCAATAGTTCTTCCTAATTCAGTTTAAAACCAAACTTGCTGTATTTTGGATGGTGGATAAAGATTCTTTCTTGAGAGGGAAGGAATTAAAAAGTTGCCAATAAAACTGCATAGGGGGATGGAGAGGGTGCTGAGCAGGTGAATTAAAGGAGAGAACCACCAGCATAAGCAGAAAGGAAGCATCTGAGCCTTGTGAGAGAAGCCAGAACATTTTATTTTAGTTGTTTTGCTTTTCCTTTCTTTGGTTAGGTCTTATTACTGCTAAGAATTACTAACTATTTGGAGGCATCTAGACAATTAAAAAAAAGAGGGTGGTGCCAGTCCTAAGGACAATGGAAGGGCAGACAGACAAGTAGAGATTAGGAGGAAACATATATTTTACTTACACATGGCAATAAAGTTCACTGTAGACTGCATGACTGAAGTGGGTCTTCAAGGGGGACTTAATGTGGAGAGGATGAAGGCCTTGCAAAGGAGCACAGGAATGCCCTGCCTGTGCAAGGGGAAAACGCGTGGCTGTGGCTGTGCAAAGCTGACAGACAGTGGAAATTAGGAAAGTTGGCAGAGTAGGGAGGGAGGAGACAATGCAAAATGAGACCAGCTCAGGTAGGTAGGTAGGAAGGGGCAGAGTTATGCAGAGCTTTGGAGATGGTGATGACAAACTTGAATCTGATGCAGTAGCAAGTGGAGAGCCAAGGAAGGGATTCAGAGAGGGGTGTGACATGATCAAAATCAGAAGCAAGGAAAATTTCCAGTGCAATATTTTGTCTGGACTGAAAGAGTTGGTTTAGGGAAGCCAGAGAAGAGGATGTTGCATTAGTTAAGACAAGATATAATAAGGGCCTGAACAGGAGATTTAGCTGTAGGGATAGAAATAAATGGAGAAATCTTAGAGATATTGAGGAGGCAGAAGTGATGAGACTTTTAGATATGAGCTGAATGTGTCAGGCAGGGGAGAGGAAGTCAAAAATAGCTTGTAAATTACATGCCTGCGTGATGGGGAGGATGATGGTGGTGTTGAAAGTGATAGAGAAGTGTGGAGCTCTAGAAAGTAGATTGGATGTGACTAATACAAAAATTGTATAGGGACTTCTGTGAAGGGCTCTGCAATTATTTAAACTTCCCTCTGTATCTGCCACTCGAAGGGTTTTATTCATTTAAGCTTTTCTGAAATCTCTGTAGGCAGTAAATAAGCTGTTGGGTGTGTGTACAACGTAAGAAAGTTCAGAAAGTATAGTAGATGTTCATGGCAACATGTTTAATTGTTAAATTATGATCTAATTAAACATATGGATTAATGCTTGTGAAGAGCAGCATGCTTATTTGGCTAGAGCAGGGAGCTGGGGCTTCTGGCTGTTTTTAGCCCTGTCACTGACTTTTGAGACTGTGGGACTCTAGAGGAGAAGTTTAATGAGTGTTTACCTCACAGAGTTACGGAGGCTCCATTAACATTTATAACATGCTTTGATCTTTAAAACACAATATAGATATACTTAACCTTTTCTGTCTTTCTTTTTTCCTAGTTACGATTACCTCAACTGGAGAAAAAGGTAGGAAACATGTATTACTCATCCTCAATAAATACATTTGAAAGTTTTTATAAATAGGAAAGTTGCCTACTTCTTGTCTCCTTAATATAAATGTACAGTGTGTTTCTGATGTATAATTTACATTTACTTACCAATGCAATTTTGTATGATTTTATATAACTCTCTAGAGAGAGTGAGCAGATGGGTACATAGAGGGAAAACATAGGGAGGCTGGATCTATCAACTTTTAGTGCCACAAGCTTGGCATGATCATATTACCTATGAGCAATGGAAGCATGACTTAGTTATGCAGATCTTTCAAAACAAGTGGTTGAGGGGGGAAGGGGAAATCAGACCCACATCATGTTTTCTATATACCACTCAATGTGTGTTATGTGGGTCTCTTTTATCTCTCTGGTTTTCCCTTGTTTTTAAAGTGCATTAATTGTTGTGGTAACCATACTATTGATGTCTGCTATGGCTACGTCCATTGCAGACTAAAATCAGTCATATGGTTATTGAAATTCTGGAGTTATCATAGTGATGGTTCTGACCCCATTTGTTGTGTATATGTATTGTATTACATTGAAATAACTAGAAAAAACTATGTTGAGAAAACATTATTAAGGTTGCAAAGTTAGGAGATGCCAGCCCCCTTATGTGCATACATTACATTACAGTCTTTAGTTACATGATTATATGCTATTTTTTTCTACAAGACCCCTGTCTCATTCCCTTCACAGGATGGAGGTACTCTGGGGCTCAGTCAGGGTGGGGTAGGGAAGCAGACTTGTTTGTAGGACTCCTGCCTCATTTGTTGCAGAAATTAAAAAGTGAGTAGTGAATGAGGTTGGGGAGTATGGTCTCATGGTTAAAGCAGCTGAATGCTGCCTTCGATAATTAGATTTTATCCCTGCTTCTGCCACAGAGTTCTTATGAGATGTTGGACAAGACACTTCAACCAAACTTTTCACAGGTGGTCACTAATTGTGTGGTCCTCATTTTCTGGGAGCCTAACTTGAGACCTTGCAATCTGATATGCAGAGGAGCTGAGTGTACTCAGCTGCTACTGAGGTCAATAGGGGCTGTGCTTTGAACATATAAAATGCTGTATAATGCCAAGCACTGTAAAAAAACAAAAAAAACCCACCAAACAGGTTCTAGGCATTTCAATTGGACATACAAAATTAATGAATCCTTTTTACCGCTAATACTTCTGTGCCTTGGTTCACCATCTGTAAAATGGGGATAATAATACCTTCTCACTTCACAGGGGCATTGTGCAAATACCTTTGTGAAGCACTCTGATACTGTAGTGATTAGCATAATAGAAAAGCCCAGGAGGAAATTAATAATTCTGAAGAATGAAGAGCCGAATAGAATCTAGTGTAGTTTGTACCTATAGCCCAGGAAATCTAGATATTTAAGACCCGATCCTCAGATCACTGAACAGCCTTTCCTTTTCCTATAGTTGAACATATTTGTACAGGTTATACCCCCCCAAAAAAAATCACCAGTAGAAGAGAAATCTTGTTTGTTCTAATTCTTTCTACTTTTTTTTGAAGAAATAACAAAACGAGTCTAACTTGCAGGAAAACATTCACATTTAGGTGTTGATATGAAATCTCCTTTACTTGAATTTTATAGCTCTTATAGTCAGGTTTTTGTTGTGTTTTTTGCATCAGTAGAAAAATGAGCACTCTAGCAGCCCAGGTGGTATCAATAGATTCCTGTGATTTTTAAACCAAGAGCCCATATCCTTGCTGATAAATTTCTGCCTCACATTTCAAGTGTATTATGTTTAAATCCTGTTACAGTAGTGCTTGATTATAATTTTCTATTTAATTTAACAATAAGTACATAGAACTACGTGAGTGATCTATCTCTTGTTTGATATTTTCTCCCCTAATTTGCCTTATTTTTAAACATGTGAATTGTTTTGAATCTGATATACAACCACATGAAAACCAGTAGACCCTAAGCCTATACACATGCAAGGCTCTAACGATAACCACATGAGGAAATCTAGAGTGGTGTGGTGTCATGAGTGTCTCTGGGTGTGCATGTCTAATCCAGTTTCCCAAAGTTGCTTACTCTATCTGAAGATTATCGCAAGAGTTTAAGAAAACCCTTTTTATTAATTATGTACAAACTAGGCCTCTGTTCCCCCACATGTTTTGATTCTGTAAGACAGGTTGTTAGAAAACATACTAAATGTAAGTGGTAAGTGCATTTTTATTTTGTTTGGTGCAGTGGGAATTCTGTAGGGTTTTCTGTAGAGTTCTTTCTGTCAGTCTTGAACCTCTCGTCAGTGAAACCCTTTCTTCATCTGAAGAAGATTTCATATAGATCCCTCAAAAGCCTCAGCACTACTGAGTGATGCAAGACCTTCTCTTCTTCTAAGCACTCAGCTACTCCCTGTGCAGTATTGCCAGCACCTGTTTAATTAATGAACAAAGTCTGAGTAGGGGCCCTGAATACATTCCCCTTCCACTTGTCAGTTCAGTGTCACTAGACCACTTAGTCTGCCAACTTACATTTGTTCAGTGAAGACAGCAGAAGTAACTCTTCCAATCCCTTTAGTTGACTGCAGTTAAAATGCTGTTAAATTTACAGATTTTTCTTAACACGTCAAACAAAGTTAGACTTTATGGTTATGATCTCCAATTATGTTAGAACTGTGAAATGACTTTCCCTGCTAGTTGGTGCTGGGGTTATTTTATTCTTTCCTTTCCTTCATCTGGTTTGTACTTATAAGAAAATAAACAGATCTTAATAGGAAACCAGCTAATGCATATTTATACTTGGAGCCAGCACAAGGATCTTTGAAGGGTTGCCCTCAATGAGTCCTGCTACTACTGCCTTTGCAGGTTGGGTGGAGTCTAGACGGGAAGCTGCTGAATCTGGTGTCTTCCACGCAGGGCCATTGCAACCATTTAGGCGACCTAGGCGGTCGCCTAGGGCACTAGAATTTGGGGGGCGGCATTTTCTTCGGCAGCGACCGCGGCGGCCAGATCTTTGTCCGCCCCGGTCACCGCCGGCATTTAGGCGGAGGGAGCTGGGGCAGGGGAGCACGGGGAGGGCTGCTTGCAGCAAGTAAGGGGGGGTGGTGGCACGCAGGGGAACTCCCCGCCCCAGCTCACCCCTGCCCCCCCGCCTCCTCTCTGAGCACGCTATGGCTGCTTCACTTCTCCCGCCTCCCAGGCTTGTGGCGCCTAAGCTGATTGGCGCCGCAAGCCGGGGAGGCGGGAGAAGTGAAGCAGCGACGGCGTGCTCGGTGTGGAGGTGGAGCAGGGGTGACTGGGGCAGGGGGGACGCTTCAGGGCGGAGGGGGGGAGCTGCCGCGGGGGGGGCGCCTCAGGGCGGGGGCTCGGGGACGGGGAAGGGCACAAGGTAGAAGTTTCGCCTAGGGCGCGAAACATCCTTGCACCGGCCCTGCTTCCACCCCACCCCACCCCACCCCATCTTTACCCTAAGAGGCACCTGCATGCAGAATCCCTTTCCCAACGGCAGCAGTAACGACAGCACGTGAGGCAGGATAGAGAGGCAGGGGCCTGTTCAGCATAGGGCCAACCTCCAAAGGACAGGACCCTGATCCCAGGGACTTCCTCTGCATGGCATACAGTAGCAGCTGGACCCATCTGGGCAGGACACTCAAAAGGCTCCTGTTCCCCTTGAAGTGTATAGCTGTAGAGGGCTGACATTCAGCTTCCCGTGCTGTATGACATAGAAATCATAGAATTGTAGGGCTGGAAAGGAGCTTGAGGTAATCTAGCTCAGCCCCCTGCACTGAGAAAGGATTAAGTATACCTAGACCATCCTTGACAGCTGCTTGTCTAGCCTGTCCTTAAAAACCTCCCAGTGATGGGGATTCCACAACCTCCCTAGGTAACCTGTACCAGTGCTTACCTATCCTTATACACCTCTACCCCGATATAACACGAATTCGGATATAACGCGGTAAAGCAGTGCTCTGGGGGGGCGGGGCTGCGCACTCCGGCGGATCAAAGCAAGTTCGATATAACGTGGTTTCACCTATAACGTGGTAAGATTTTTTGGCTCCCGAGGACAGCGTTATATCGGGGTAGAGGTGTAGTTAAAACATTTTTCCTAATATCTAACCTAAATCTCCCTTGCTGCAGATTAAGGCCATTACTTCTTGTCATACCTTCAGTGGATATGGAGAACAATTGACCACCGTCCTCTTTATAACAACCCTTAACATATTTGAAGACTCTTATCAGGTCCTGTTTCCTCTCCCCCAACTCCCCGCCCACTCCCCCCAAGTCTTCTCTGGAATAAACAAGTCCAGTTCTTTCAACCTTTTCTCATAAATCAGGTTTTCTAAACCTGTTACCGCTTTTTGTTGCTCTCCTTTGGAGACTCTGCAATTTGTCTGTATCTTTCTTAAAGTGTGGTGCCAAAAACTGGACACACTACTCCAGCTGAGACCTCACCAGTGCCGAATAGAGTGGAACAGTTACCTCCCATGTCTTACACAAGACATGCCTGTTAATACAGCCCAGAATGATGTTTGCCTTTTTATATAACAGCACCGCACTGCTGACTCATGTTCAGTTTGTGAGTCCCTGTACCCTCTCACTCCGATCCTTCGTTGCTGCCTAGCCAGTTATTCTCCATTTTGTGTTTGTGCATTTGATTTTTCCTTTTTAGGTGTACTACTTTGCACTGGTCTTTATTGAATTTCATCTTGTTGGTTTTAGATGTTCTCCCATTTATAAAGACCATTTTGAATTCTAATCCTGTCGTCCAAAATGCTTGTAACCCCTCCCAGCTTGGTGTCATCTGCAGAGTTCTCTATCTTCCTGATTTCATCACTTTTGCAAGAAGTCTAGACAGTTTTCTCTTTCTGCTAAGTATTGCTAGCACGGCCACAAATTTCTGCCCTCATTGCCACTAACTACTGTCTGTGCTACCATCTGTAGTTGCTTATTTGCATTGCAGTAGCACCTAGCCCCAGTAAGGGCTTAGGGGGAGGGGAGTGTGTGTGTGTGTGTGTGTGCGCGCGCGCGCGCTAGAGAGGCCTCCAACCCTCAAAGAACTTGCATTTTAAGTGTAATCTTCTGTGTTTTAGTTAACTCCCTACTGCTAAGACAGTTTATTTGTGCCCTGCCCTCGTGCATCCATCACTTCCTCTTTCTGGTTCTAACTATTCCACTCTTCTCACCCCCTTGCACTGATTTACCCAGCCACCTCCATTGTAATCTTAAATTTACCTTTGTCCTCCTTCCCCAACCCACCTTATTGTTTTTATCATGCCTCCTATTATGTCTAAACTTAGACATGAAGCTTTTTAGAGAAGATCCCATCTTCTTTGTTCTGTATAGTGCTAGTTCCCTGGAACATTTCATAAAGAAATAAGCATTCATGTCACATGGTGGCAGTTTTTAGGACTCTGTATACGAATATAAAGTTATTTTTGCTGACTGCTATGTCACTTGAGTCCCACTAGCTCTATTCCATGAATGTTAAAATCATTCTAATCTCCCTCTAAAGCTATGTCTACACTACACAGCTTTTAGCGACAGGGCTGTGCCACTACAGCCGTACCGTTAAAAGGCGCTCAGTGTAGCCGCTGTTTGTCGGTAGGAGAGCGCTCCTACCGACAAAGCACTGTTCACACCGGTGCTTTTCCTTGACAAAACTTTTGTCTTTCCGGGGGGGGGGGGAGGGGATTGTTTTGTTTTTAACAACTCTGAACGACAAAAGTTTTGTCATTCATCTACCAGTGTAGACAAAGCCTAAGGCAGGGGAGATAGGGGCAGGGGCAGAAGTGCCCTATTAGGAAAAACCCTAGGAACAGCCAAGTGCATGAAGAAGTTTAGGTTAAGGTTCATGTTGTGCACAACAACATACCCTCTTTCCCCCTTTAGGAGTTAAGTGTGGCCCTATCCAGTGTGTGTGTGTGTGTGTGTGCATTGTTTGGAGCAGATGGAAGTGCCACAAGCTTACTGTCTACTTTATGCCATCCTTAAAACATTAAATATAGCTTCTTTAAATGTTTATTTCTATATCAGCATAGCAAAGTAGATCAAGCTTCCCCCTTCTTGGAAGGGAAGATAACATAAATGGTTGATGTTATTTCCTCATTTTAAGAGGTTTGCTGCCTGACGCCACACAGCTGTTTAATCTCAAAAGTAGGTGGGAGCAGCTGTTCATAGTGGCTAGTTTTAAGACTCTTACATAGTAAGGTATGAATATAGTAAATGGAATGCTTGTGGGGGTGACAATTTCAGGATTTCGGTGACATCGACATGCCTGCTAATTAGTGTTCCATTATCTTCCAACGCTGTTTAGTTTGGAAATGTGCCTCTTGGGAAATTGAATAGGATTTAGGCTGGTGAAGAGCAATGAAGCCAGGAGGAAGGAGATAGTTATTTGGCTGCAGTTTTGCTGCTGTTAACTTTACTTCAGCCTCATTTCATCTGATGGAGAAGGGAATTCAATGGGAGCTGACAAGCTGGACCACTCCTTGGTTTCTCTGTCTCTTAGCTTAATTTGAGTTAAAGTAGTTCATGTATCTTCTTAGACAGAAGTGTACTTGGTGCTCAAAACCAGTTAGAGGATATCTTGCCTTGAGGCTGCTTGAGTCACAGCAGCTTGATGATTCAGCACTTTGATTTCTTTGACTAGATAAATATGCTGGAACAACTTAGGCTACAGTCTTGTGTTAGCTTAGTTGCTTTGCTCATATAGGTCCTTAAGGTAGGTCTTTATCCTTTTGGAGTCGGTCTGCATCATACCAACAGTCAGTGGTTCCTGTTTACTTCTGGTAGGAGGCGTAGATCATGTGGTGCATTGGAGAAGCATTGTTAACTGTCCCCAGGTCCACACATCAAGTATGTTGCTCGCCTGATTTCTAATGGCTTCTTCAATTCCTAGGTACAGATTTAGCAGGAAGGAAGGAAGGTTCAGTCATTTTTCTTCCATTATCCAGTAAGGGTGTCTGACTAATCAGTTTGCATTGTGTAAGCTCTACGTTCATCTTTAGGTATTCTTACATCATCAGTGACGTTACCTGTATAGATCTCCATTCTTAAAACATATGACATGCAGACCTAGGAACTGTTAAAGTTAGCCTAGCAAGAAGCTGAATGTATCAGTGCATTCTCCTTATGGTATAAACATGTCAGCAATTTAAAGAGAGACCCCTCTTTTCCTGTTTCCTTATATTCTCAGCTCCCACCTCGGGTCAGATCCTGGAATTGCCTCACTCTAATCCAGTGGTCTCCAAAGTTTTTATGTCATGCCCCCCCTTACCCATAATGGACTCTGTCTGTGCCCCGCTGGGGGCGGAGTGGGGCTGGGTGGTGCCCCGTCCCTGCCCCCCCGTGGGGGCTGGCTATGCTGCACACTCCTCCCGAACATTCCTCCGTCCCACAGTTTTGGGACCACTGCTCTTATCTTACTGCTGTTAGCTGTGTTACTTTAGTGTTATTCATTGGTATTGCATTGAAAATAGCACGGTATTAAATTTGGCATCTAATCAGTGGCCAATTATTTTCAACTTCCACAAGATGCCACACATCAGCATACAATGAGTTCTGCCTTCATCTCTCTAGAGCAGTGGTTGCCAACCTTTTTATGCCCAAGACCACTTTGAATTTAAGGGCAACCCAGGCTCTGCCCCGCCCCTTCTGCAAAGCCCCGCCACTCTCACTCCATTCCCCCCTCTCTCCATCACTCGCTCTCCCTGACCCTCACTCACTTTTACTGGGCTCGGGTAGGGGTTTGGGGTTTGGGCTGGGGATGGGTTTGCAGTGTGGGAGGGGGCTCTGGACTGAGCCTAGAGAAGGGGGTTGGGGTGCAAGCCCTGGGAGGGAATTTGGGTGCAGGAGGCGGCTCTGGGCTGCAGCAGAGTGTTGGGGTACAGGAGCGGGTATAGAGTGCTGGCTCTGGGAGGGCTGGGCCAGGGGATTGGGGTGCAGAAAGGGGTACAGGGTGCTGTCTCTGGGAGGGGGGGCAGGGCTGGGGCATGGGGTTCGGGGTGTAGGAGAGGATTCAGGGTGCTGGCTCTGGGAGGGGGCTCAGGGCTAGGGATTGGGGTGTGGCCTCCCGCCAAGCAGCGCTTAACTTCCAGTCGGTGGTGTAGCATGGCTGCTGCTAAGGCAGGCTCCCTGCCTACCCTGGCCCCACGCTGCTCCCAGAAGGGGCCAACGTGCCCCTGGGGGCAGGGGGCAGCATGTGGCTCCACATGCTGCCCCTCTCTGCAAGCACCACCCCCGCAGCTCCCATTGGCCACAGTTCCCCGTTCCTGGCCAATGAGAGCTGCGGGGATGGTGCTTGCAGGCAGGAGCAGCATATAGAGGGAGACCCCTGGCCATGGGGCATGCTGGCTGCTTCCAGGAGCAGTGTGGGACTGGGGTAGGCAAGGAGCCTGTGTTAGTGGCAGCCCCGCTGCGCTGCCGGAGATTGCGATCAACTGGGAGATTCTCCTAGGATCGACCTGTCGGTCGCAGTCGACCGGTTGATGACCACTGATCTAGATAGATCTTCACAAAATGTTACAGAGAAGTAGAAACTGGTCAAACTAGTCTTGGATATCATGACTTTGTTCAGCCCTGGCCACCAGCATTAACCCAAGCACCATAAATTGTGGTGCTATATTCATCATGTCATTTTAAGCACTTGCTCAATCTCCTGTGATGTCTTCAAATCACCCAATGGATTCTCTCTTTCCAGCGCCATGAATCCAGTTATAAACCTCTGATATAATTCCTACCAAGAATGGCTGTGGTCTAGATGTGTGTCTGCTTCATACTACAGATCAGTGGCCAACTGCTTCTTGGTTTCCTTCCCCTCCTCCCAAAATGCTAGAGATGATAGCTGCCATTAAATGATTTTGAAATTAACACCAGAGAACAAATCTCTCATCTTTTGACACAAGGGTCCTGCTTCTGTTTTTGCACATGAGATTATATCCAACTCTTTCAGGAACCTGACCACAAGTTGTCTGCAGTGCTGATGCTTCCCTTTAGTCCAGAAGAGAGCCTAGAAATACTTTATTTTGCAACCCTAAGGAGAAGTTGGGTCATCCAGTTCTCATGAGTCTCCCAGACACTGTTAACTAATCATAAACATATCATAACGTATCTTGAAATTAGCTACACCTTTTCCTTAGGTCAGCACCATTAAAAGAAATTGAGTCCATTGTGTGTTAAAGGCCAGCAGATCCTACTTTCCACTATGGCTGTGACAGTGGGGAAGGGATAGCTCAGTGGTTTGAGCATTGGCCTGTTAAACTCAGGGTTGTGAGTTCAATCCTTGAGGGGGCTACTTAGGGATCTGAGGCAAAAATTGGTCCTGGTAGTGAAGGCAGGGGGCTGGACTCGATGACGTTTCAAGGTCCCTTCCAGTTCTAGGAGATGGGTATATCTCCTATTATTATTTATTTATTATAGTGCTGAGTCTACATTTTAGTTACAAATATTCCTTTTTATTTGGCAGGTAGAGGCAGAGAAGGCACCAAGAGTTATACAGACAAAAAATAATCAGAAAGGCAGAAGTTCTCATTATCACAAATGTTCATACAGAAATAAGAAGTTACATCAAGAATTCCCATTATCTAGTCCCTAGCCCTTTATTATAAGTGTAAAGAATAGCTTTTCCAAGATGGAATCAAAGTGGGAGCCTAGTATATTAAAAATTACAGCAAAATCCAAATGCGATTTAATGTTTACCTTGTTTGAATTACAGTACAGGTACATTTACATTTTAATATTATTTACAACCCCTTTTCAACACCTAGTAGTAATAAAATATAGTTATAATATTGGCATGTAACTTTTTTTAATGCAATGCTTAGACTTTATAAGATATATATTGCATAACCCAAATTTTACATTAACTTGAGTGTTTTCAGCATCTGGTATCATTTACTTCATTTGCTAACAATATATTATACTGTACATGGACTGAATTTAGTAATCGAACCAATTGGAATATACTGTTGCCTGTCTGTCAAGATAATTTAAATGTATACTTCCAGCTTTTTTATTTTGCTATTTCAGACATCAGACACTTTATTTTAGTTTTACTGTGGGTGGGTACGTGGGAATGAAGGTGTGTTTCTAAAGTTGTGGGTTGCTGCTGTCATGATGACACTCATTCAGTTGTGTAAAAAAAAAAAAAAAAAAAAAAAAGTGGGAGTGTAAGTGGGGAAATTGCTTCATGACCAAGATTTTGATCATCATTATTTTAGTAGCCAATTAAATGAATCATTTCTGAAGATGAAGTAGCACTCATCATATCTGGTGGGCTATCAAGTGGATTTAGACAACTTCTTTATAGGGCTAAGCCCACTCAGATGTGCTAATTATCCAGTGGGTTTAAGTGCAATTTATCTTACTGGCTTGCAGAAGAGAAATAACTTATCTATACCCAAAACCATTGCATTTTTATGTTATAATTCTAGGTCTTTTCAGCTATATACACTGAAATCTTATTATATTTATTTTTATTGCAGTTGTCTACCTTGTGGTTTTTCATCTGTCATTTGTCATGTTTGTATGGTCCTATTGGAAGACGATTTTTACATCTCCTGCTTCCCCCTCTGATGAGGTAAATTTAATGATGGAAAAATGCCAACACTACTTATACCATTGAACTCTTTTCAGCAGTGATACTTGTTTTAAAGTACAATGTAATTCATCTTCTCTGTTCCCATTAGCTGAAATAAATAGCATGCTGCCATATCGTGAATGTAAATAATTAAATTACTTTGAAGATCATCATAACCTAATGACATTTTTTCAGATTGAATGCTTGTTTCTAAGTGGTCACAAATTTGACATTCAGGTGTATATGTTCAAGTAATAAGGTATGTGAGTATATATGACACCACAATGTTTTGCTAAGAAATAACTTCAGTTTGGTATTTAGAATAAATAAAATATAAGTAGGCTTGAAAGGATTCATTTTTATGGGTAAATGTTGGTAAACGTTGATTTCACCATACACACACAATCTGACTAAAAATATTTCTATCAATTAATCAAAATTGACAGGAAAAGGAAGAAAAATGCTGCTTGAGAACGTGAGATTGATTGAATGATATTTACTTTGTGTATTTTGACACGCGACATTGACAATTTGGTTATAAAACTTTAACTTTTTGAATCCCAGTGCCTGTACGATGGGGTATACAAACCCCATACTGGGCCCGAAGGGGTTAAAAGGCTATACTAGGCCCAGGCAACCCCATCCCTATAGGCCTATTGAGCATGTGCAATGTGGAGGAGTGGGTTAAGAGGAGCTCAGAAGCCCAGGCAAAGGGTTGATGGGTTGCAGGACAGAAAAATCCTTCTCCGGAAAGCCAGACAGAAGGTGGATCCTTGAGAGGGGCCCACAGAGCGGGTAAGGCCCCCCGGCAGTGCCTTCTCCAACCACCACCCACTTGGAGAACAAGCAGGTTTTGCAAGGCCCGGCTCATTTGGACTTTGTGAAGCTGTTGACTGTTTGAACTAGCGGGGCCATGCCCCAAAGTGAAGGAGCACTAGCCCAGGGCAGCAGGCTTGGGCTCTCTACAGGGAAGAACCTGCCAATGTTACTTCCCAAAGGGCTCTGGGCTGGGACCCGCTGGAGAGGGAGGGGCCAGGTCCCCCTACTGTGGCCCACTTAAAAGAAAAGGCCCAGATGGAGGGGGAAGGCCCCAACACTCTTGACCTGGGGTCAGGAACCAGGCACCGGTATCCACTCCCCCAATAAAGAGACAAGGGATTGTATGTTAGATGCACTAACCAGTAGGCCACCCACCAAGCTCCCAACCTCTCTATCAGTGTATCGTTAATTACTGTCTGATG
The DNA here is from genome assembly GCF_020497125.1 of Mauremys mutica. NCBI lineage: Eukaryota > Metazoa > Chordata > Testudines > Geoemydidae > Mauremys > Mauremys mutica. The sequence continues at coordinate 323,975,940 of NC_059072.1, forward strand.
CCGCCCCTAATTTCCCACAACTGTGAAAATTAAAATTGATTAAAAAAAATGCTTAAAACCAATATTTTTGTGCAACTGTGAAAATTTACATCAACAAAAATCGAAAAATGCTTAAAAATAAACCAATATTATCTGTCAAAATTATTAAAAAAAAAAATCTGCCAAAACTAAATATAAGTTAAGACACAACAAGCTCAGTGACTCAGTCTGTATGTATTTTCATTACACACCCTTATTTGAACTCTTTCAGTGACATTTCTTTGGATAAGGATAGGTTACAATAAATATGTGTAACTTTAAGAGGACTGTAATGCTCAGTGATAAGTCTGTTTAGAAGCTCAAGGCGTGGTGAGCACTGTTAAATCAATATAGAAAGAAATCTCTAAACACTGACATTAAAAAGTGCTAGCTTTATTGACAGAGGTAATTATAATATAATCATCTCTCCAAGGAATCTATTAGGTGAATTAACCTATAACCTGATGGCTTTTATTTTTTTCCCGTAAGTCAATTGATCTATAGGCTTAATATCAAAACTACGATTAAAGTTGTCCCTCTATTTCCTGTAACTTTAAAACTGGCTAAACAGAAATTTTTTTATTCTATTTTTGGCAGGGATGACTCTCTCAAAGCCAGCATTTAGCCTGAAGCAAATTTGTACAGGTGAAAACATACTTGCAATGGAAAAGCAGACACTGTAGTTCTATAATATGTATCTATAAAGTGTCACAGAAGTTTACAGTAGAGTAGGAGAGGAAGCTGAAGAGAGAGTTCTGCTGGTTAGCTGAGCAAAGGAAGTAGTATTGAATATTTTAAGTTGTAAATTCACTGCGGAGGCTGGCCTTCAAATCATATGACTGGTTCAATTGGAGCCTGTTCTGTATGATAATGACAAAACACTTGGCAGATCAAACAGTTATCTCAACCAGTTAGTTGCTCCATGATTTGTAGAGCCACATGAACTTGAGCATCAGTGTATTTTATAATTATTTTGGTGCTTGCCTGGTTACTTCTGTCTGCCAACATCTATTTATAACTCGCTGTAATAAAAGCTGCAGCAAGGCTTCAACTTTCAGTGAGTAGCAGAGAGTTAAAAAGAGTGCAGCCATTTTAAGTGTTGATAAAATCAGGTCTGAATTGGAAAATTTCTACATATGCGCTTATCCAAAAGCCATGTTCCTCCTTTGAGCACTCTTCTCCCACAGTGTGTGTCTGTCATCTTCATTCAGGCACCAGGGAAGAATATAGTGTTGTCTCTAAACTGTTCTCACTTAATTTTTTCCAATTGTTTTAAAACATAGATGTTCCACGTAATCTTATTATTTTAAATACCCATTCTTGTAAAATGAATGGCATCCTGTGATTTTACTAATGTACTAAAAAAGATTTCACACCTGTTATTGTGCAAGTGTAATCCCTGCACATTTTATAATAAGGAAGAACAATCAACATTATTTGAGATCCCAGAAAGAGAGGAAGGAAACAAAGGGGCTCTTTGTTACTGTTTACATTAAGAGCTGCTGGAACTTTGTCACAATTGTTGATGTTTTGTTGATCTGTAACTTTCATCCCTTTTGAATATTTGCATCTGTTGCCCAACGAGTGGGTAGACTTGTGACCCCATTAATATTCAATAGACATAATTATGTAAACATAACTTTTTTGGGAAATTGAACATTTGTTAGCCAATTTGTTATGGTTACAGGACAACTTGAGAAAAAAAAATTTAAACCACACGATTTTAGAGATTTAGGGTTTTGTCTAGGCATTAGTTGGATGGCTTGTTTAGCTGTGTCTGTTAATTAGTGTTTTAAGGCTAGTTTTACTCTCTTAGGCCTGGGCTACACTAGCAGAGGGGTTCGAACTAAGATACGCAACTTCAGCTACATTATTCGCATAGCTGAAGTTGAAGTATCTTAGTTCGACTTACCTGGCCATCCTTATGGCGATGAGTCGACTGCCGTGGTGCCCCCGTTGACTCCGCTTACTCCTCCTGCCAAGGGGGAGTATGGGCGTCGATTAGCGGATCAATTTATCGCGTCTCGATCCCCGATACATTGAACACTACCCGCTGATCCGGCGGGTAGTATAGACGTACCCTTAGTTAATTGCCCACTTCTCTGGCCCGGGGTTGAAGACACCAAGCAGACTCCACCTAGCAGCAGTCTCCGCTTGACAAGGCCTCCTGAGAGGCAGCAGCAAATGTGTACTGCGGTACTCCTCGTACTTATACAGTGTTGCCAACTCTCACAATATTTGCTATTTTATTTAAAGTCCTATCTCCTGTAGGCAAATAATTATGTGAAAATCTGCCTTTATTTTTTAAAAAGGGACGTTTCTAGCCCTTGTGGTTGTGGAGAAAAGCTTTTAAACATGACCCAAGTGCACCCTGATGCCTCAAAATATTGAAGGCAAATAAAAAGAATACAGGATATATTTATTCTTTTTTAAATTCATGATTTGAAGCCAATTTCATAATTTTTGGAAACTGATGTGTTATGACTTTTAAAAAATTGGAGCTGGCAATACTGCATACAGCAGTGGAATCTTGCCTGACTACTGAGAGATGTGGGTTGAATCTTCAGCCTTCTGGATTTAGGAAGTAACATGGGGAGGCAACAGCAGTCTCTCCTACTCTTCCTGTAGTAGTAGAGGTACCATTTCTTCACTTCTTCTTCTTTACTCCCTCCCCAACCACTTAGACTCTGGTGAATTCCAAAGGAAGGGGATGTTACAGGGCCCAAGGAAAACCCGCATGAACTAATCAAGAAGTACAACATGGTTAAAATGATACACTCTTAATCCGGTTTGCATCTTTTCCTCACTGGAGTGGGCGTGGAGACACTGAGTAGTGCATATAGAAAGGAAAGGGCACCTTCAGGGATTCCTGCTGGGAGCTCAGAGTTTAAAAGATTTCACCCTGTTCAGAACCTAGAGCTCCTTAGGGAAGCAATAAGTTCTGTGCCAAGGTCTCTGGCAGAGAAGCTTGTAACTGCCTTGGGCCTCATGGATGTGCGAGGGGATGAAGCTTATAATTTTAGTGAGTACTAATTTCTGGGTGTCACAGGAATGTACAAGCTCTCCAGGTTATTCTGGCAAAGCTTCTAACTGGTGAGCCTTAAGTATGGTTCTTCTCATGTCTTATAGAAGTTGGTAACCCTCCCCCCAAGAACTATCTTTGTGGCTTCACTGACATTACTAGCTCTGCCAATATAGCTAATGGAGCTTGAGACCATTGCTGATGGTTTCATTAAAGTTACCAGCTGTATCCCTTCAGCTGGTGAGGTGTGACTGAAAAGTTACTTATTTTCCACTTCAAGAAAGCTTTCCCTGTTCCTGCTCTGTCTGCAAGCCCACCAGAGATACGGAGTGGCAGACATAGAGCCTGACTCTTCTCCCTGTGGCAAGAATGGTTAGATTATAGAATATCAGGGTTGGAAGGGACCTCAGGAGGTCATCTAGTCCAACCCCCTGCTCAAAGCAGGACCAATCCCCAGACAGATTTTTGTCCCAGATCCCTAAATGGCCTCCTCAAGGATTGAACTTACAACCCTGGGTTTAGCAGGCCAGTGCTCAGACCACTGAGCTATCCCTCCCCCCTCTGTTATTACAGAGCCCTCTGAACTCATGGGATCCCCAAGCACCTCTGGGACAGGGTTTAGACCCATGGTTTCAAGGGAAGTTTCCACCTTCATAAAATGCCACTGAGTACAAGTCTTCATCTTGTAATCTTGTATGGCAAAGGGAAATCTAGTGGCAGGAACTAGGACAAAGACAGTTCCTTTAAATTTAGCATGTTAAAGTTTAGTTACAAAGGATCAATCGTGTAATTTCAGAATGTGTGGGGGGAAATTCTTGCTGTACCTCCTATCATTTACTACTTTTTCTCCTCTGTTTGGTAAGATGATAGGCAGATATTGCTGCTTCTTTAGGGGTAAAGAATTCAAACCATTCTCTCTTAACATAAACCTTGATTGTCCATGCAGTTAAAAACTATTCTTCTGCCCCCTCTTGCAGTTCTGCTTATCAAAATCTGATAAAGAACAATATGAAAGAGAAGAGAGACCAGAATCCCAGCAGGACATTTTGAGAAGAGCTGCTAAAGACTTGCCTATCTATACCACAACAGCATCAAGGGGTGAGGCATGCAGACAAGTCCAGTTGTCCAAAAGCTCATAGTCCAATTCATGAGATTTATTTTGATGTTGCTATGTGAACTGTCTGCTAAATAATTTCTGCAAAAGGCCATGACTTCATATTTCCCCATGAGATGCCAGAGTTCTTTTTTGTCTGTGGATCTCTACAAGCAGCCAGTAAATAGAACAGTTTTCTCAAAAAAGAGCCTGTTTTGCAAAACAAATTCAGCATGAAAATATTTATCTTGCGCTCTGCTTATAATAATCTTACATAGACTGAAAGAACAGAGTTGGAAGGCTGAGTTTTTTATATTCATTTCTATTTAATCCCAATTATTGCTTTGATCCTCTAAGTATGAACATGTAAGGCTTGAATTTACTTCCACTACAGTTTCAGAATTGAGGCTATGGAAGCTAAAATGCCAGTAAATTCTTCTTCCAATATCAGCTATAACTCTCAGGACAGAGCTGTTTAATCATTATGTTTATGATGCTTCAGCTATTTCTGTCTTTACCTTCACTATTTTAAAGTAATACTATTGCAATTTCCCTGAAAATATCATGAGAGACTGTTAAATGACTTTCTCTGATGCCTAAATACAATATAGCTAGATTTCTGTAACTGCATTACTACTCTAAAACTAGTGGTGTTATTGATTACTCCCAAGACCTATGGTCTTTTTTTAATAGAAGTTACAAATGTTATACCATTTAATAGGCAGTGTGGTTGTAGCCATGTCAGTCCCAGGATATTAGAGAGACGAAGGTGGGTGAGGTAATATCTTCCATTGTATCAACTTCTGTTGTGTCTCTTACCAATAGAAGTTGGTCCAGTAAAAGATACACTTCACTCACCTTGTCTCTCTTATCACTTAATAGTAAGTCATGAGATTTGTTAATGTTTATCTTGAGTAAATTCATTTTGCATTTAAGTGATTCCCAAACTGTGGTTCCTGGGCCATTGGTGGTCTGTGGGGCACTTGCTGGTTGTCAGCACAGAGCTGCCTGGTGATGGTGGCTTTTCTCCTTCTTTATAGCTGCCTCTACAGGTGTGCCATCTTTTTATCAAGAAGAGTCTGGAGGCCTGTTAAAAGCAACTGCTGAGAAGGAGTAATAGCCAGCCTAACCGCATCTGCTAGATACCATGTCAGCAGAATAGGACTAGGAGAGGACTAAGGCTTGAGTAGTATGTCAAGAGGCACATGGGGAGGAGAGGACCCGGTGTCTGGGTAGCATATCCAGAGGAAAAGGAAACCAAGTGGCAGGGAAGCATGTGCTGGAGGATCAGGGGAGGGGAGACCGAGGAACAGGTTAAATGAAGAGGAAGAGTTGAAAAAGCGTTTATTACAATAGAAACAGATATTGCTACACTAAATACTTTCATGTTACATTTTTCTGTAAGCAATTGTTGTAGTTGCCACCGCAATCTTATGCGATTCAGAATGGAAGTGGGAGGGGAGATGTCCTTGAGACAGTCTCTTGAACATAGGGAGCTTCTGTGTGGTGTGTATGTAATTTAATTTTACAAAGACCTGTTTAACAGATTGACTTTTAAAATTTGAACATAGCAATCAGATATTGTGATAGATGCCAACTAATCAAGCCTGACCGCTGTCACCACTGTTCTGCATGTGATCTGTAAGTAGCTGTGATGATCTATTGTTTACATTCTCATCTTGAATACTTGTGCCTTATTTTTATTGCTTGCCAGTGGAACTGAATAATGGTAGAACTACTATCTCTGTCCCTCTCCCAGCCCACAGAGCCTAGGCTTCATGTAAGACGTGCAAATCTCTGCCTTTCCCTCTGCTGGAACTGCAACAGTTCTACTGCATATGGGGCCCTCTGCACCATGGAGAATGGGACAGGATTTGTCCTAAATTTGCTTCTAGCTTTGTAAAATGTGTTCAATCTGAAGGATCAGTACTGGAGAGTGAAGTGGGTCTGGACTGTGATACATATGCCAACAGAAATGTCTGTGCATGGAACCTAGCTTGCTTCCCTAGCTGTCAGGCACAAGCATGCTGTGGTAGTAACAACTTTGTTTCAGGAGAGCTACAGTAGCATTACAGGTCTTCATAACTTCAGAGGTATTAGTAAAAGCAGCAAAGAATCCTGTGGCACCTTATAGACTAACAGACGTTTTGCAGCATGAGCTTTCGTGGGTGAATACCCACTTCTTCAGATGCAGGTGCAAGTTCACCCACGAAAGCTCATGCTGCAAAACGTCTGTTAGTCTATAAGGTGCCACAGGATTCTTTGCTGCTTTTACAGAACCAGACTAACACGGCTACCCCTCTGATACTTGAGAGGTATTAGTGTTATCCACCAGACACATTCTGCTCCACCTGCAAAATCTGTTCTTATGGGCCGCTTAAGACTGGGAAATAAACTGTTAATAGATTTCAGTGACTGAGCTTGGGTAGATCTATTTAATTAAGAAATCTGATAAATGCATGTGTCTGTCTGGAATTACTACCCTTTGGCCATGCTATATTAAATTTGGAAGAAAATGGAATATAGACCATTGGAACTATCAATTATATATTTTTCCATTTTCCTCCTCTCTATCCCAAAGTTATTTTTCTATCAAGCATTTTGATCAGATTGATTAAGTTTAATGCCAGGTTACCATATATCCCATACTATCCACAGCAGCTGTAAGGCATGCTGGTTATTAAAATCAATTCTAATGTTGATTTTTCTTTCCTCCTCAGATGCTAATGCTGAATCATAGAATCATAGAATATCAGGGTTGGAAGGGACATCAGGAAGTCATCTAGTCCAACCCCCTGCTCAAAGCAGGACCAATTCCCAACTAAATCATACCAGCCACGACTTTGTCAAGCCTGACCTTTAAAACCCTCTAATTCTGACACCTCCCTAGGTAACCCATTCCAGTGCTTCACCACCCTCGTAGTGAAAAAGTTTTTCCTAATATCCAACCTAAACCTCCCCCACTGCAACTTGAGACCATTACTCCTTGTTCTGTCATCTGCTACCACTGAGAACAGTCTAGATCCATCCTCTTTGGAACCCCCTTTCAGGTAGTTGAAAGCAGCTATCAAATCCCCCTTCATTTTTCTCTTCTGCTGACTAAACAATCCCAGTTCCCTCAGCCTCTTCTCATAAGTCATGTTTTCCAAACCCCTAATCATTTTTGTTGCCCTCCGCTGGACTCTTTCCAATTTTTCCATGTCCTCCTTGTAGTGTGGGGCCCAAAACTGGACACAGTACTCCAAATGAGGCCTCACCAATGTCGAATAGAGGGGAATGATCACATCCCTTGATCTGCTGGCAGTGCCCCTACTTATACAGCCCAAAATGCTGTTAGCCTTCTTGGCAACAAGGGCACACTGTTGACTCATATCCAGCTTCTCGTCCACTGTAACCTCTAGGGCCTTTTCTGCAGAACTGCTGCCTAGCCATTCGGTCCTTAGTCTGTAGCAGTGCATGGGATTCTTCCGTCCTAAGTGCATGACTCTGCACTTGTCCCTGTTGAACCTCATCAGGTTTCTTTTGGCCCAATCCTCTAATTTGTCTAGGTCCCTCTGTATCGTATCCCTACCCTCCAACATATCTACCACTCCTCCCAGTTTAGTGTCATCTGCAAACTTGCTGAGAGTGTAGTCCATGCCATCCTCCAGATCATTAATGAAGATATTGAACAAAACCGGCCCCAGGACCGACCCTTGGAGCACTCCCTTGATACCGGCTGCCAACTAGACATGGAGCCATTGATCACTACCCGTTGAGCCCAATGATGTAGCCACCTTTCTATCCACCTTATAGTCCATTCATCCAGCCCATACCTCTTTAACTTGCTGGCAAGAATACTGTGGGAGACCGTATCAAAAGCTTTCCTAAAGTCAAGGAATAACACATCCACTGCTTTCCCCTCATCCACAGAGCCAGTTATCTTGTCATAGAAGGCAATTAGGTTAGTCAGGCCGACTTGCCCTTGGTGAATCCATGCCGACTGTTCCTGATCACTTTCCTCTCCTCTAAGTGCTTCAGAATTGATTCCTTGAGGACCTGCTCCATGATTTTTCCAGGAACTGAGGTGAGGCTGACTGGCCTGTAGTTCCCTGGATCCTCTTCCTTCCCTTTTTTAAAGATGGGCACTACATTAGCCTTTTTCCAGTCATCCAGGACCTCCCCCGATCGCCATGAGTTTTCAAACATAATGGCCAATGGCTCTGCAATCACATCCGCCAACTTCTTTAGCACCCTCAGATGCAGTGCATCCGGCCCCATGGATTTGTGCTCATCCAGCTTTTCTAAATAGTCCCAAACAACTTCTTTCTCCACAGAGAACTGGTCACCTCCTCCCCATCCTGTGCTGCCCAGTGCAGCAGTCTGGGAGCTGACCTTGTTTGTGAAGACAGAGGCAAAAAAAGTATTGAGGATGTGGAAAAGCTTTTTCCACATCCTCTGTCACTAGGTTGCCTCCCTCATTCAGTAAGGGGCCGACACTTTCCTTGACTTTCTTCTTGTTGCTAACATACCTGAAGAAACCCTTGTTACTCTTAACATCTCTTGCTAGCTGCAACTCTAAGGGTATGTCCATACTACCCGCCGGATCGGCGGGTAGCTATCTATCGGGGATTGATTTATCACGTCTCGTCTAGACGCGATAAATTGATCCCCTCCGCGCTCCCTGTTGACTCCGGAACTCCACCAGGGTGAGAGGTGGAAGCGGAGTCGACGGGGGAGCCGCGGCCGTCGATCCCTTGCCATGAGGACAGGAGGTAAGTCGAAATAAGATATGTTGACTTCAGCTACGCTATTCTCGTAGCTGAAGTTGCGTATCTTACATCGACTTCTCCCCTCCTCCCCCCCCAGTGTAGGCCAGCCCCAAATGTAATTTGTCCTTCCTGATTTCACTCCTGCATGCCTGAGCAATATTTTTATACTCCTCCCTGGTCATTTGTCCAATATTCCACTTCTTGTAAGCTTCTTTTTTGTGTTTAAGATCAGCAAGGATTTCACTGTTAAGCCAAGCTGGTCGCCTGCCATATTTACTATTCTTTCTACCCATTGGGATGGTTTGTTCCTGCAACCTCAATAAGGATTCTTTAAAATATAGCCAGCTCTCATGGACTCCTTTGCCCCTCATGTTATTCTCCCAGGGGATCCTGCCCATCAGTTCCCTGAGGGAGTCAAAGTCTGCTTTTCTGAAGTCCAGGGTCCGTATTCTGCTGCTCTCCTTTCTTCCTTGTGTCAGGATCCTGAACTCGACCATCTCATAGTCACTGCCTCCCAGGTTCCCATCCACTTTTGCTTCCCCTACTAATTCTTCCCTGTTTGTGAGCAGCAGGTCAAGAAGAGCTCTGCCCCTAGTTGGTTCCTCTAGCACTTGCACCAGGAAATTGCCCCCTACACTTTCCAAAAACTTCCTGGATTGTCTGTGCACCACTGTATTGCTCTCCCAGCAGATATCGGGGTGATTAGTCTCCCATGAGAACCAGGGCCTGCGATCTAGTAACTTCTGTTAGTTGCAGGAAGAAAGCCTCATTCACTTCATCCCCCTGGGTCTGGTGGTCTATAGCAGACTCCCATTACGACATCATCCTTGTTGCTCACACTTCTAAACTTAATCCAGAGACTCTCAGGTTTTTCTGCCGTTTCATACCAGAGCTCTGAGCAGTCATACTGCTCTCTTACATACAATGCAACTCCTCCACCTTTTCTGCCCTGCCTGTCCTTCCTGAACAGTTTATATCCATCCATGACAGTACTCCAGTCATGTGAGTTATCCCACCAAGTGTCTGTTATTCCAATCACATCATAGTTCCTTGACTGTGCCAGGACTTCCAGTTCTCCCTGCTTGTTTCCCAGGCTTCTTGCATTTGTGTACAGACACTTAAGATAACTTGCTGGTCATCCCGCTTTGTCAGTATGAGACAGGAGTCCTCCTCTCTTACGCTCTCCTGCTTGTGCTTCCTCCCCGTATCCCATTTCCCCACTTACCGCAGGGCTTTGGTCTCCTTCCCCCGGTGAACCTAGTTTAAAGCCCTCCTAACTAGGTTAGCCAGACTCCTCACTAGGTTAGCTTGCAAAGATGCTCTTTTCTCTCTTCGTTAGGTGGAGCTGGTGTACAGTGAAAAAAGCACCTTATGGTCTATGGAGACAGAGAGTGCCTTGTGCAGTTCAATAATATCCCCTCTTTCTGATTAATGGGCTTTTTTGAGTACAATCTTCAACTTCTCCTGGGCAGAAGGTCTGACAGCTATAATATGGCGCCTTTGCCTGAAGGGGAGGGGGTTGAAAAGCAGAAATAATGGGTATTAAAAAGTTGTTTCACATGTTCGGAAGTTTGAGACCAAATGTTTGAATTAGAAAGTAAATGTATTTTGTACTTCAATTTTTATTTTAATTAATTGGAAATGGACTTTTTCTTTTTCAGATGTGTACTAAAAATGGACCATCATTGTCCTTGGTATGTTTGTTTTTTTTAAATGAATATAAATAATATTGAAACAATTGATCAAATTCTGCACTCTCTTACACCAAAGTAAATATGTAATTACTCCATTGATTTTTAGTGGAATTTTTCCAGATTCAGACATGTATAAATGAGAACAGCATATTTCCTAATGTATATTGCAATGCAATATATATTGCAAGCCAGAATTGTAGGTCTAAGAAACCTAAATATGTACTTAAATATAGATGCACATCAGAACTGACCAGGTTAAAAGAAATGAGAGAGGCTGAGATGCTGTTTTATTGTGTTTAATTCAATACTGTATGTGCCAAGAGATAAGAATCTATTTTATTAAATTGTGAAAATCAACTGCTTAAATGAATTCACTCCCAGATATCAAGTTGATCAGCTCACTAACAGGTACAGTAACTCCTCGCTTAACATTGTCCTGATTAACGTTGTTTCGTTGTTACGTTATGTCACTAATCTATTGGAGAACATACTTGTTTAAAGTTGCGCAATGCTCCCTTATAACGTTGTTTGGCAGCTACTTGCTTTGTCCACTGCTTGCAGGAAAAGCAGCCTGTTGGAGCTAGCTGGTGGGGGCTTGGAACCAGAGTGGGCCGGCAGCCCCCCTATCAGCTCCCCTAAGTACCCTGTGCTGCAGCCACCCAGCAGATTATCAACTATCAGGTAGTTCAGGTGTCCCTCCCCACACTGCTGTGTGCTGTTCCTGCCCTCTGCCTTGGAGCTGCTCCCGGGAGCCTCCTGCTTGTAGTGAAGGGGAAATGGGGTGCTGATGTCAGGGTGTCCCCCTCTCCTGCCCCTGTACCCCATCTCCACAGAGCAGAGGGGGACACAATGGCTCAGGAGGAAGGGAGCTTGCTGATCTACTTAAAAAGGCAGTGTACATAGAGTGAGATCAGTGTACTTAAAGGGGCAATGCGAGTGTCTCTGTCTGTCTGTCTCTCACACACACATGTTGTGTCTGTCTCTCTCGCATGCACCCCCTGGCACTTTGGAAAGTGGAGGGAGTGGTGCGCTCTAGTGGGATAGAGTGGGTTCATCATCATGTTCAGTTTCCAAAGGGAATGTTTGCAGCCACTGCCATGCGACTATTGTGTCTCTTCCCTCTATTTGTGCTGCATTTTAGAGTGAGGCTACATTAACAACAATGTGTTAACGCTTGAGGGGTCAGCTGAATGCTAGTTCATCATTTAACAGCAAGGCATTCCCTTGGAAATATCCCACCCTCTGACTCCACCTTAGCCAAGCTTCACAATCATCATTGCTGTGTACAGTATTAAACTGTTTGTTTAAGTGTGTGTGTGTGTGTGTAAATTTCCCTGGAATCTAACTCCCCTATTTACGTTAATTCTTATGGGGAATTGGATTAAACTTGCATTTTTCAGGAACATAACTACAGCGTTAAGCGAGGAGTTACTGTATTGCTATATATTTTTTTTTCATGCAGGTTTCATTTCAGGGTGTAGAATTGCAACCTGGACATGTAGACCCTATTGAATATCATACAGTTTTTATTCCCCTACACATGATGTGCCATTCCTGCAGATATTGCTAGTTGTGGTAAACAGTAGATGTTCTAGGGCCTAACGTGACACCCACTGAAGTCAATATAAAGGCCCCCAGTGGATCAAGGTCCCTGATGTCTGGCAAGACTTCATATTTTTATATAAGAAATCTGGCCAGAAATGGTGCTGGTCATCAGGCTGCTCTTTGTGCGGCAAAATAATTTCAGTGGCAGGAGTGATGGGAGGAGCCCAGATCACCTGATTTAAGGGAATATTCTTGAAAAATGTTAAATCTTAACTTTTTCATTGATGGAACGTTGTCCTAATTGACAAACTGCTGAAATCATGCACATACAATCGTGCCCCACAAAAACAGTTTGATTAATCTTTATACCATAGTGATCTCTCTCGATCTCTCTCTTTCTTTTTTAGGGTGAATAACTGTGTGGGATTTTCTAACTACAAATTCTTCCTCCTGTTTTTATTATACTCCTTATTGTACTGTCTGTTTGTTGCTGCTACGGTCTTGCAGTACTTCATAAAGTTTTGGACAGTAAGTTTTGCTTTTTGTTAAATTTGCATGCATTACTGAAATCTATATCAGAGCATCATGTCATCCATTTTTGTCTGTTTTGTGGATCAGTACCATCAACAACAGCATCACTTGAGGTGACTGAAGCAAGAGAACCTTCCGAAATTAAATGAATTAAGTTCTACATTGAGTAGAGCTGGACAAATACTGTGGGAGAGTAGAGAGGGTGGAAATTCAAAAACAATAAAATGCAACTTCTCTGATGCCCAAAATTGAACAGCACAGCTCAATTTTTCAAATATGTGTGTTGGATACTTACAGAGAGCTGCTTATAATCAAACAGAGTAAAACAAATGATGGAAAATATTGTTAGATTTGAATAACAAATTCAAGGATATAGAAGTCTACTTGTGGATATTATGCAAGCAGAAGAGACAGCTAAATTTGCCGATTCATTATGAATTTGTTTGGTTTTAATACTAAGTGCTTATAATGGCAAATTTCAATTTGAGGTTAGTAGTGTTTACTGACCAGATGTGGGCATCATAAGAAGTTATACAAAGTACGTGCAGTGTTAATACTGTTTACTTTCACTGCAACTGTTTTCAGTGTTCAAATGGACAATATGCACTTACTCTATTACACAAATTCATATGAATAGAGCCTTATCAGTGGAAGCATCCTTATAAATTATATTTTATACCAATTCTCTTCCAGAGGGAAGTGCACATTCCAGACTCAATAGAGTATCTTCTATTTCATTCCCTCTCCTAATATTAAAACCTTGCATTGTGCCTACTGTCCTTCCTGATATGTAGGACTAGATGTAGTTACTTTCAGAATTCAGCTAATGCTACTGAAAAATAATTGATTGGAAGAATTGTCATCAGTGAAAGGCTCTTCTTCACAGCTTTTAAAACCTTGTGACTGCCTCTTAGACACAAGTTGCCATCTGTGCAGCTGTGCAAAACAGTAATTATCTTCAGAGCTGTAAGGATGACAGTTTTTGGAGCCTAAAGATGTAGCTAATCAGGGATCTCTTTCTTTGTATAAGACTACACGGTATGTTCAGAGTAGCTACACTTGAAACAGTTGTTCTTTTGATGTCTCAGAAAGACAAATGGTATAAATGGTGTTAGTAGTCATCCAGGCTGTATGCCCAATTCTACGAAGTGCTACCTTTCAGTATAATATATCAATTTTACATTGTGGCCCATCAGTCTAGAGCCAAAGAACTCAGTGGGAATTGAGTGTCAGTGCCTTGCAGGATCAGGCTCTATGATTGTATTCAATCCGATATGTTACTAATTTTCCTCATTAAAACATTGCCTTGGCAAATTTCTCAAAATTAAATGGTCTAACTCTAATGTTCAATCTTATTGAATATACACTATTGAATCTTTAATTTGTTTGTGAATGTGGCTCAATGTGGATGTAGCCCTCTGTATTTTACAGATCAGTGGGGGAGCAGATATGCAGGAAACAGAACTGATTTGCCTTGTCACCTCACTTCATAAATCTTATTACAGTGGAAGTCTTGTGTTTGGACATTTGGCCGTAATGAGCATTATTTAATACCACCTATTTACAGAAAATCTCTTCCAAAGCCCATCAGACACAATAGTGGAGAGGACTTCTCTGAGTGGAGAGAGGGAACTTAAGAGTTTCTTATGTAATCATTAGACTTCAATATTCCCTGCAAGCATATGTCATTTCCGATAATTGACTGTTTAAAAAAAAAAAGTGGTCTTATCTTACTCAGCAGTACTGCTTCATTTGTATATTCAGTTATATCTGTTTTAGTGATTAAAACAGGTATGTGATGCTTCTTATGTCTGGTAGCACTGCAGAGCCAACATACTTAGAAAGATTGAGCAGGATTCAGTGCATCAACAACAGAACAGTTTTGATTATGAGTTTGGGTCTAATTTGGCATGCAGAACTTTGATATTCAAGATGGAAAAGAACCCATCTTGACAAATTTCAAAATGAGGTTGCTGGACTTGCAATAGGAAAAACATCTTTTAATTGTAAACTTGCACACACTTGTTATTGAAATCATTGAGAGACAAAATCCTGAATTCTTTCAATCACTTTTCAAAGTAAAACTATACTTTATACCTATATTCAAACCACTTATACACTCCTGCATTTAATGTACCTAAAATAAATTATAATGAGACTAAAATAGTAGACCATTTTAATAAGACTTCTGTAGAGCAGTGGTGGCACCTTCATCAGCATAGCTTACAAAATTCACTTGTGTATGGTGTGTAGGAAGCTTTTCTAGATGAATGCCATCAACTTCTGCAGAATCTAAGACTTTATTCCTATGTGTGATTTGTTTTCTTTAAAATGTTCTAGTCTCAGTAGTTGTAAAGAAAACCTTCCAGATATGAACCAGGTATAACTGATATGGTGCTGTCTGAAGACACTTAGCTTCGGTGCCTCTGCAGCTGCTCATATCTTTCTCGCAAAGAAAAGTGAAAATTGATCAGGCTTGTTAGTTTTCACTGTTGCTGTTGGGGACCTTTGAGACAGCACTGACCCAACATGGACAAGTTTCAGATGAAATTTACTCTGCTGCAGCTTGGGAAAGCTCTGAGCAAAGGCAGAAGATGGATTCAAAAACAGAGCCTGGTACAGTCTTAGATTTTAAAGTGATGAGACCATATATAGGTACATAGATAGGATAAGTGCGACAGCACCACCCTTGCAACAGCCAGTAGGCTCTGAGGCCGGAGTAGGGGAACAGAGCTATTTTTTAGTTCCAACAGCCGGTGGGGAATGGAAACTTCATACTAACCAAGCATACATTATCTGGACACTACAAAAATGGCGCCCTCGAGCAGATCTAGGGACATCATAGTAGAAATCTCAAATCTCCTTTTGCAACAGCTGCAGGCAGGGAGAGGAAGGTTGTGGGAGGAGCTTAGATTCTCACATGGGCATTGCTACTAGCCAATAGGGCCCTTCATTTTAGTTGAGTCCTCAAGCTATTAGATGTTTAGAAAATCTCTATAAATGAGAGTGCCTGTGTGGAGTGAGGAGAATAATGAGATAAGAAAATATTCCGTGGGGAAGATGAATAGAAGTAGCAGAAGAGGAGAAGTTTGAAACAATTTTTTTTTTAAATCCACTTGGCTATTTTGTTACACGAACAATCAAAAAACATCTTTACCAAATTGAGTTCTGCCTATGTTAGGTAAACAATTTCTAAAGTTCAGAACAGCAGCAGCAATTTAACCACAGTATTGACCAGGTCCCGATCAAATTTTATTTCAAAAACTAAATATTTTGCTTTGAGAAAATACTGTTCTCCAAGAATTACTTTGTCTGTTTTACAGAAATATAATTCCAAAATAGCCAAGTGGATTTTTTAATTGTTTTTTAAAAAGTTTTTTCAAACTGAAGATGTGCCATGTTCATGAAAGTTGTATTAGAATTGCTATCGATCCTTGAAAATGTTTTTTTTTCCCCCAGTGGAAAAAACTGACATACCTTGAAGTTCTAGTATTTTTACAGTTAAGAGAAAAATTCTCAAATCAGTTAGCCTGCAAACTCTGATGACAGAGCCTTGGCTATCCTGCCTTCCTGGAATAAAAAGCACCTCTGTAACTTTCTTGTTTACTCTGTGGATCTGTATTTCTTAATCTTCAAGCTGTGTCCCCCCAGAAAGAGGGCCACCTATCTTGGATTGGAAAGAGGCTTGGCTACCCCAGTGTGGAGGTCAGCAGAGAGAAGCAATTAGAGTATCTCCTCCGCCGACCCTGATGTCAAGAGGTCAAAACATGGCTGGGTCTCTTGAAGAAAAGAGAGAGAGAATGGCAGCCTAAGAAATAGAAATCATTAGTAACTAAAATGGCCCTACGCAAGGATGTTGCAAGGTCAAGGAGCCTAGCCTTGATGTGTTGGTGGAGAGAGCAGTTGTATCTTGCTCTCTTATGCCTTGTCTAGACCTGGATGTAAGATGTGATGTTAACTAACACGTTTTAAAAGTCTTGTGTAGACAAGGGATGCTGCCTTTAACATGTGCTAAACTGTTCAAGTTAAAGCTTAGGCTTTTGTTTGATCAGCTTTATATGTTTAAAGCAGTCAGTCTTGCCCACGCTAGACTTTTAAAGTGTTAGCTGATGTGTGCTAACATCACACTTGAAGTCCGAATTTAGAGAGGGCTTTATTGTTGCAGAAGGGAAAGCCTAGAGTTTTTCAGTTAACTGGTGGGAGGCATCCCAGATCAGTGTGTAAGACCCTTTTGCCTTCGTGCAAAAGGACACTGCGGGAGAGGCAACATTATCACACGTGTATTTGTATGGGCAGTTTTTATTTTTTTAGCTATGACTAGAGAAAATGAGAGAGAAACTATTTTATTCTGCCTCATTTAGAGCCCATTCCTAAATGTTTTACTTCCCCAGCACAACTGAAAAACAAACATGTCTGAATGGAAAATTTTCCCCTCTTCATATTTACAACCCCATGATTGACAACTCCAGCCTGTGGAAATGCAGATAGATGTGTAATCACTAAACTGTACAGCATTTGTTTTGCACCTCTAAGGTATGCTGAGCTTGAGTTATTTTCCTGACCCCTGAATATTCTGTACATATTCAATGTTTTTTAAACCTCAGTTACAAAATTAAAAGACAGTTAGATGAAAACTACTAATGGAGAGAGCACCTGATGCAACTGTATTGGGAAAGTTGAGGAAACATGTTGAAAGTGCCCTATACATGGTATAAATGTTGCCAGTTACACACACCAACAGAGCACTTCAGGCTTTCAGAAAAGAGTTGGCAATCTGCTCCTGTGCACTTTGCTCCCATTTTCTTTATGAATGAAAGATAAGACTTCTAATGGGCATTGGAACTCTGCATGTTCTAGAACACGTGTGCACACTAACCATTGCTTTCTGAACAAAGCCTGTGCCATTTTCAAACATTTGTCTTCAAGTAATACTGGTATATAATAAATTGTCTTTGTTTGCGTAAAGCTTTGCCGCAGGAAATCTGCAGAGAATTGTCCAAAGGTAAAATCCTGTGTTGATGTGATTAATATAGAAATTGTTCCTACTGTGCTTTTTCTAGTCCATTCATTTGTGATAGTTGTTTACATTGTTACCTAATGGAAAAAAACCTGTAATCCTTTCTCCGTATACGACAGGTGTTATAGAGTGTTTGTGTGTTTTGATTTAATTGAAATGTATGGCAGATAACCTAGAAAAGAAATCAACATCAGATAAGTGTGTGTTGAATGGACTAATGGAAAATTAAATGGCATAAGGCCAACTACACCTCTGAATAAAAATAGATACTCTAATTTCCGAGTGCTGTTAAAGGTCAACGTCTTAAAAGTATTGAGTTTTTGAATGTATGTAATTAAACCATTTATTGTTTAAAAAACTCAAAAGTATTGCAAAAGTATACAGCAAAACCTAAAAATAGATAGGGAAGAAAGTGAATGCCTAATGTTTGTTTTTTAAAATCATGTTTTGTGCCTGACATACTGAAATTGTAGTTTAAGAAAAGTTGATCTCTATAAAAACGTGATCTCCATAATTTTGCCATGGGCACAGGCCTGTAGTGGTTTGCTGTGTAAGTGCTGTCTGTGTTTTAAGCTGGTCTAACTCAAGCAACTAGGCCTAGATCAACCAAGGGGACTTAGCCCTGCTGCCGAAACTAGCCAGTAGGAATTGGAGGAAAGGGGTGGGTCTTAGGCAGCTCTCTCATTTTGATATTCTTGACCATGAACCTCATAGATTCCAAGGTCAGAAAAGACTGTTGTGATCATCTAGTCTGACCACCTGTATAACACAGGCCATAGAACTTCCCCAAAATCATTCCTTTTGAACTAGAAATCATTCCTTTAAACCTCCCAGGTGAATGCACTGGCCTACTGGGGGGAGCCACGGGCATTAGCAAGTCGTCCTCCTCTGTTTTGTGCAGGGCCCAATCCAGTAAGTGTGCTCTTAGGTGACCTTTGAGAACACCCAGGATGTGGGTGCTGTAGGCAACCTAGGAGTTGGAATGCCCAGTTTGAAGATCCCGCTCGGGCTTAGGCATTGAGCAACTCAGGACTTGCACAGCTTGGCACATGCCCACTGGCAGAAATGTAGGCACCTAGGGAATTTAAGCACTTTCAGGGTTAAGTGGCAGCTGAGCAAAGGGTTTGAGGATCTAAACTTTGGACTTAGGCATCTAAATCCCTTTGTGGGTTTAGCGCCTAATGTTTCCAACATTTAAAAATATTTTAGACAAGACATTGTGTAACTAGTCCAGTTCCTCTCTGCTTTCGCTGCCAGTTTGGGGTCATGTTAACAGGGACACTGTCAACTTAAAATCTAGTCCATTTTTAAATTAAAAGCAGCTTAAGCACCTTCCCTGAGTCACTCTGCTGATTCTTGTGGTTTCACAGTCCAAATTTTCCTGTTTCTAAAAACAATTTTCTCTCCCCTGTTGCTGTATGGAAGACCCACCCTAACATGAAGGAGATTATACCAAAAGTGCTGTCAAATGTACATAGAAAATACTGCTCACTTCCAGTTATGTTGGTGTTTACAAGGAACAGTAGGTAAAATTCAGACAGAATGGGGTTACCATCAGGCTAATCACTGTGATCCACTTCTCTGAACCGCTTCAGATAATATAGAAAAGAGGCTTATTAGTGATGCAGCATATTATGCAAAGTGAAGAAAAAAAAGCTTCAGAGGGGAATAAGTGTAGAGTAGAACATTTACTGAGGATGCCGGATTATTTGCTAAAAGGGTTAATATTAATCTTCATTTTTTTTTCTCCCCAGAATGATCTGCCAGACTCGCATGCAAAATTCCATGTACTTTTCCTTTTCTTTGTGGCTGCCATGTTCTTCATCAGCATACTGTCACTTTTCAGCTACCACTGCTGGCTAGTCAGCAAAAACAGATCAACAATAGGTCAGTTAATTGGAATATGTAGTTGCCTTTTGGCCAGAAAACTGATACTGATGTGAGCATGAGTTCTGCAGGAAGTGGCATGATGTTTAAGGGAAATTCTAAAATCCTGTGGAGAGTGGAACATTTTCAGTGGAAATAATTTAATTGAAAGGTTCTGTTGTGAGATAATTGAGTGTAAAGAGTTATCTGTCTGGAACCAAAGGTGTGGGTGTACGATGGATTTCAGTTATTTGTTTTATCTTTTTGTGGTATTTTTTTGTATGGTGCCTAGCATAAGAGGTCCCTAATCCCTGGTTGGAACCTATAGGCATTACCACAGTGCAAATCATTGGTATTACAGTAGCACCCGAGGGCTCCAACCAACATCATGGCACCATTGTGCTAGGTGGTGTACGTAGATGTAGAAAGACGCAGTCCATGCCCCAGAAATGTTATGAGGTATAGAGGGAATAAAAGAAGGGACCTTGCTACTAGAAAACTTTTTGTAAAACACTCAAAGTAATACGGAAAAATGGAAATACTGACAAATATTTCCTGACTAACATAATGATGCTTCCCTTGCCTGCTGTAAACTGAGTCTTGCTGGTCAGTACAATGGGTATTTTTTCTACCATGTGTTCAAGTTAAAGCACTTGGATAACATTTTCAATAGTACTTACGTGACTTTGGAGTCCAAGTCCTATTGATTTCTTTTCTGTGATTTTTTTTTTTCCCCCTCAGATTTTTCATCAATCAGATCATTCGCTCAGCTCTAGTTGCAGCTTTTCCTTCTGATTGTGGTCTTTGCTTCTGTTAGACAGGCCTTCTCACATCAAAATTAAACTATTGCAATGCGCTGTATACTTTAAAACTGTTTGGAGATTGAAGCTGGTACAGAATGCAGCAACTCCCTTATCAAACAGTATCTCACTGGGAGTATGCAACACTGGTGCTCCAAGATCGGCACTGACTGTCTAGTGGTTAATTTATTTGTAGATTAGTATTAATGCTGCAGGGTAGTTGTTATAAGCCTAATTATAGTTGGGGTTTCAGGTTTTGTATTTGTATTCTTTTGACTGTCAAATGTAAATAAAATAAAATAGACATGTTATAAAAGCACGTCCCGTATCAAATTTAAAATTTTACCCTTCATTACTACTATGTCACTTACCTTGTTAGATCTTTGCCATATTTTAAATTGCTAAAACTTGACATCAGTGTTTTACTGTAATGCATTTTAAGGCATTGTTGATATTAGTTTCACTAAACTCACTGTCTGAATCCCATGTATCTTCCCATTGCCTACAGTAATCATAGTGATGAAGAGAAATTTTGTTCAATTCCATGCTTTCTAAGTATGTTGCTTAGTTTAAAATGGTTAATTTCCTTTTTTAAACAGAAGCATTCCGTGCACCCACATTTCGAAATGGCCCTGACAAAAATGGCTTCTCTCTTGGATGCAGCAAAAATCTGAAAGAGGTTTTTGGAGATGAAAAGAAGTATTGGTTTCTGCCTGTTTTTACAAGGTATTAAGTAAGACTTGCTACCCTTATGGGAACCATGGATTCCCCTACTTTAAAAAACAAACTAACTATGCATAACTCCTGGAATTTAGGGGTTGGTGGGTGAAAGTGTACAGTAAACAGCGGAACAAACTTCACTGAGGACCCTGTTCTGAAGAGTTAAGCCCTGATCACAAGGGAGCATGGGGCCTGCCAGACTGAGATGTTGAAAACACTTCTTGAACAGTGTTTAGAATGATGCTAACAGTTTCAAATGACAGTGGGCTGGTGCCTTACACAGAGCAGGACCCCAGCAACACAAAGGACCAGACCAGTGAACTCTCAGGCTTCATCTATGCTACAAGAACACTGATGTCAGATGACATTTTTTAGAAATAATTTTAAAAATAACTGTCTGACACAATTTTGCCTTCAGTGTGGACCGCACGTAATTAGATTAAAAGTGTTATGAGAAAATATTCTGAGACTAAGCAATATAAGGCTCTGTCTGTGGTAGAGAAATTGACAAATAATTTCCCAGCAGTTTTAATACCATTTCAGCTGAACCTGTGTTAGAATGGGTGTTTAAAACCACTGGGATTTATAGCGTAGATGAGCCTCTTGACAGCCAGACAAGTTTTTTTCCCCTGTCATTTTAATTTAGACTGGCTTCAAAAGCAGGCTTATTGAAGGTGTGGTAAAAATAGGTCTGGCCACTGGAGCCTTGCTTACACAACAGCTCTTGCCAGTTTAAATGCCAGATCACCTGCATGCATTTGTACAATGGGATGTGTGAATCTCTCTCGCATGCTTTCACACACAATTTTATACAAAAAAAAAAGAAAAAAAGTTACTTTTGGGTCATGTCCCAAAGAATCATCTCAGTAGTTCTTACTAAAATCTATAGTCTGGTGCTGTGACTCAGTCATGACAGACAGCAATATGTTTAGGCAGAGAAGGGCAAAAGTTATTTCATAGGCCTTCCCAAAAGCACAGAAACTGGCTCCAGTATTAAGTGGCCTGGTCACATAGCTAAACGGTAGAACTTTGCACTGGCATGCAGGAAATCTGTGTGCAGTTCCTGTTTTCACTGGGGTTTGGAGTGCAGCATGGCACTTAAGCTAACTAGTTCTGACATGTGACATTTGATTTTCATGCATGTACCTATTCAACTGGATTTACCTAGCTCATTTTAATACACCTCCAGTATTGATTTACTTAATGTTTCCTTCATCGTGTAGCTTGGGTGATGGTTGTAATTTTCCAACTCGCCTGGTGATTATGGATCCAGAGCAACTTACTGTCTCAAGCCAAAATGAACCCGCCAAAAGGTATTTAATTTCAGCTATTTATTTTGTATTTCTGTGCTTTTATTTATGTCTCATTTCATCTTTCATCTGGCGAATAAAGTAAGTGCAAGTTTGAAAGGCCACTTTAAACTAGTTACACCCACCAGTAGGTCCTGAATTAGTTTGTAATCCTTCGTAGGTAGATGAGGTGGGTTGAGAAACAGTGGTGGAGAGCAGAATGAATATGTCTCCTCAGTGCAAAGCAGCAATCAAAAAAGAAAAGAATAAGTTATTTACATAATAGTATTAAGGGGATAGACACCAATACCGAAAATATAAATGGGTGGATTGATAATAGGGCCCTACCAAATTCACAGTCCATTTTGGTCAATTTCACGGTCCTAGGATTTTAAAAATTATAAATTTCCTGATTTCAGATATTTAAATCTGAAATTTCATGTTGTTGTAATTGTAGACATACTGACCCAAAAGAGGGTTGTGGGGAGAAAGGCGGTTGTAAGGTTATTGTAGGTGCGTCACAGTATTGACACCCTTCTGCACTGCTGCTGGCAGCTGGGCTGCCAGAGAGCGGCGGCAGTTGGCCAGGAGCTGAGCTCTGAAAGCAGCACTGTCGCCAGCAGCAGCGCAGAAGTAAGGATGGCATGGTATGGTATTGTCACCCTTACTTCTGCACTGCTGCTGCTGACAGGGCGCTGCCTTCAGAGCTGGGCACCTGGCCAGCTGCTGCTGCTCTCCGGCTACCCAGCTCTGAAGGCAACTCAGAAGTAAGAGTGGCAATACCATGACCCTCCTATAATAACTTTGCGACCACCCCACCACCACCACCACCCCCTTTTGGGACGGGACCCACAGTTTGAGAAACACTGGTCTCCCCTGTGAAATCTGTATAGTATAGATTAAAAGTACACAAAAGACCAGATTTCACGGTCCATGACGTGTTTTTCATGGCCATGAATTTGGTAAGGCCCTAATGATGCATCTTCACTGTGAACACTTTCAGATTTGGTTACTTCTCAAGAAGAACATAATAGAAAAGTTCCAAAGATTAGCAAAAAGGGATATGAAAAGACTAAAATAATACAATTTTAGAGAAGGATTAGAAAGCGGTAGATGTGTATAAAGTAACAAATGATATTGGTGGTGTTTTTACCACTTCACGTAGTCCCATAAATGCATAAACAAGAGGACACTCAAGCCCTACCTATTTGAGGAAATTGAACTGTTGCTGGCAACGATTTTTTAGTAGTTTGCTGATATTGAAAAGTGTGCTAGTTTAGAGAGGACAAAACTGTCTTCAGTATTCTTCAGAAAGCTGGATTCAGACTTGGTGAAGTTTTGTACATGTATATGGAACTAAGTCTTTCTGAAGTGCTATTATTGTCCAGCCTACAATAGCACTTAAGGGGAATCCATGGCTTAAATCATTCTGGCAACAGTTCTGTTTTCTGATGTAGATGGGCTTTGGAGAAATTAAAAGCCAACTTTTATGAAATAAATTAAATATACTTTTTTTATGCAAGATAACTAACCTGTGGAACTTGCTTAAACTTAAACAATGGAGCAGGTTTATGCTGCTTTTTCTTTTTCAGGAAGTACTGGCTACGTTATTTTCATAATTTATATGGCAATTGTGTAGGTGAAATCACAAGACGAATGCAGCATGGAGTTCTGAACAAGGCATTCCTCAGTATTCAATTTTCCATTTTCCCCATGAGAATAGTAAATGGCCGTAACCAGTCCAGACAGAGGCTATTTTCACTGAAGCAAGTCTATACGTAATTAGGTTTCAAACGGGCAAAAATACACTTAATTTCCAGTTACATTGCCAGGGCTGTTTGGTATTTTTGTTTTACTTTTAAGTCAATTTTATTAATTTTTTCAGTAACTTATGACTTGTATGCTTCTTACAAAATCTAACTTTGGACCATACTTCTATGTACTCTGTTTTCAGTTCTGGAGCCAATCAGCCCTTTCCTGCCAGGCCACTCAGTGAGTCGCAAAATCGATTGTTGGACAATGAAAGTCAGTGGGTGGAAGGTGGCTCGGAAGAAGAAAATGTTAAATCAGGTAGAATTTATAAAGTGGAGGGTCACATCTCAGCTGGTATCATACTTTATAGTTCAGCTATGTTTTCCTAATGGATTTTTAAAGTTTAGTAAATAAAATATTAATGGGTGGAAAATTTGTCAAATGGAATAAAGTCAATATTTTATTTCTAGAATGAGGCTAATTTGTGCCTCATAATCTAATCCAGAACAGATTAGTGTGCTAAGGAAATCGAAGAGTTCCAACTTTCTAGTCTCCTGTTCTGGATGTTCTAGTTTGGGGTGGGTTTGTGCTTTGGTTTAAAGGGAGGGGAAAATTACTTCTGTAAAATAGAGAGAGAAGGTGGGTGAGCCAATATCTTTCAATTTCTGTTGGTGAGAGACACAAATATATGCAGCACCGTAAACTTTGTGGTTTAAAGCCAGTGTCTGTGCAATACATACTTTGTATGATGATCCTCTCACTTTTTTAGGTGCAAAAAAGCATGTTATAGTTTCATTGGAAAGCTGATCTCAGTCTGTTAATGACCAATTATCTCAATGAGAAAAAGGTAAGATCAATGTAATTGATTATTTTACACAGAAACAGCAAATACATTACTTCTGGCCATCTGAAGCCATAAAATATCCAGTCTGTGAATTCAGAGAACGTCTCGAAGCTTCTTAATAAAAAGTTCCCTCTTCAGTGCATCACAAGTGCTAGAGGTGTAGCTCTACGTAGCATTCTGTCTGCAGAGTAATAAGGGGGTTGGCTAGTCTCTTCCTCTGTCTGATTAAACAGCAGAGAACCTTGCCTCTTAATAGTACCATCCTCTGATTTATTTGCTTCAGAAGTATTAAGGTCCAATAGTAAGTCAGTTCAGCCTTCCCTGAGCAAGAGTAGATTTAAGGAAAGAGTCCAGTGGATAAATGAACTGGAGGCTCATTTGTAGAGCTGAGCATGAGGTTCCTGGGACAGAGCCATAACAGCTGGAGGGGATGGAACTGGAGAAGTGGATAGAAGGAGCAAACCCCATTGCAGTGGATTTGTGGGCTCAGCCCTTCCCCACAGTTTGGTCTGTGAGCAGGCCAAAGAATTCCAGCCTTACCCACCAGTGGAAGGAACTCGCTGCAGAGGCAGTTCCAAGCTAAATGCTTTCTTGATGTTCTGGAGCAGCTAAACAATATATTGTTTTGTCTTGCTCTTGCTTATGAGGTCAGAAAAGCGGTGGGCGTGAGGTAAATCCTGCTTCAGTGAGCAATCTCTGTACACAGAACAAATGGCTCTGCTTAGTCACACTTCAAATTGACAGTAACGTTATTTTTCTGTGTATGAAAGGGTTTCTGTATATACTTTTCTTATTTGATATTTGGGAAATACGAGGTGCGCTGCTGCATACATGAAAACTCTGTATTTCCTGGGTACATTTACAATGACTAGTTTAGTTTGTAATAGTGACTTTACAAAAATCTGGCGGAATTCTGTAAGGAAAATGCAATGAGAAAGTATTTGTAAGAGCAACACATTGTATACAGATACGACTGTTATTTGTTATTAGTCATGATGTACCATTTTATGTTGCTAAGAAGAATTTAGAGGGACCATCTATTGGCGTCCTGTATTGCAAATTCCCCATTGGACTTCCCTGGTTGCCAGAGTCTGTCACCATGCAGGAGAAATAGGGAGACTGAGGTCCTTTGCAGGAAGCTGGGCAACTGCTGTAGAAAGAGAATACAACTGATTCAGGAAAGCAACACTATTTAGGACAGCATATAAGCTTGTGCTTAAATGTTGCCCTGAATAGAGATGAGTACATGTTTAAGTATTTTTATGAATCAGGGCCTTACCAGAGGCAGAGAGCTTGAAATTACATGTTTTAAAATCTTATTTGTAGAATTAATTATAAGGTAGGTAGATATAATTCTTAAGTTGAAACTAATCTACATGTTTATTAAAGTTAATGTTACACTTCCACTAATTAACTTATTTCCTTTAATTAGGTTTCTGCGACACATTTGTGCTTGAATATTAATTTTGTTTGAAAGATGTTGCTCAGTAAAATGGAACAGTGTGAACATGTTAAAGAAGATTTATGAGAAATTGTTTTTGTACAGTACAATGGACGCTTAGAAGCACTGCTGCAGAGCAGGGAAGTCAGACAGATGCCTTAAGATTATTAATATGCATTTATGCAACATTGACTTATATACTGCTACAAAAGAGCCAAATCCTGAAGTGTCCTGCGTGGGTGAGCAAGGCCCAAAGAGAGCAGAAACTGTGCATTGCTGCTGTGGGGGAATAGATCTGCCAAGACCCAAGCAGGCAGATCCCATATTCCTGTGCACTGCAGAAGTTACTTCCATAGTAGGTCTCCAGGGGACCAAGAAAGGGGAAAAGTGGACGTGTTGCCCACAAACAGAGAGCATGGCCAGTGAGTCTCCACTATGTAGCTACATGTGGCCCAAACACCACGTAAGGGAAGAGCAGCACGATGTATCTTCATCTCTTCCTAGTACCCAGTAGTTGCTGGTCACACACTTACTACCCCTGTACCCTGGCTCTGTAGTGCTGTGTGGGTTAAAAACTCCTTCCTTCAGGCAGCAAAATGCCAAGCAAGTAAAGCTCTTTCACTTGGGCTCCACTTGTTTGCTTCAGGATTGGGCCCCCTGGTAATTTGATTTCTTTAATTATATCAGGAATGTGACTCCATAAAGTGAATTTCCATTTCGATATAGTAACCTGAACAACAGTTTTACTTTTCCTACAGTTGCCTCTCAACTTACAAAACATTGTCAATCCAGAAAGGAGCTAACAAACTAGTGCACTTTTCTGTTAAGGGGTGCAAAATGGGATGGACAGGGCTGTAACAGAGCAGCAAGATCCTAGTGGCAGCAGAAAACTTACTGTAAGTTTTGTAATGTATTAGAAAATGGAACTGGAGGAAATTACTGCTTTTTATATTGAACACTTGATGGTTTATAAACATTGTTTTATATTTGCTTTAGCTTTTTAATAAAAACAGAAGGTTGTTTTTTTTATTGTTGGCTCTAAAGTACCATTTAGACACAGTTCAAGTATCTGTGATGAAATGTAAATGTTGGATCATGCATTTGGGGAATGTATTGGAAGTTTATTTTATGCTTTAGTCTGTTGTCTTTTACTTTCATTTTAAGTGGAAGTGACTGAAAAATAGCTGAAATAAGCACTTTACATAATTCTTTATCTTGTTCATGAAAGGCAAATTAAATATTTCCTATGCAGGGGACATAGTCCATCCAAAGCTCGAGACCCACAGCAAACAACATATCCACATTTCTTACTCCTATTTAGAAAAGACTACTAATTATATTTATTTTGCAGTGGTACTGACATTGCACCCAGCAAACTTGAAAAATGTCCCCTACTTGTCAATTTCTTTATTCCACTATATGGTATCTACTGATCCTGAATAGGTGCAATTGGGTCCTCTTGAAACTGGGACTGGAGGCAGTAGAGCAGTTTATCAGGGACCCACCTATGTTTTTGTTCCTGGGCTGATTACTTCCAAAACTAAACGTGTATTTTATGGAAACACTAAGGTTAAAGTTGGGGCAGGATTTTGCTCTCACAGGGGTCCTAAGTCATCTCTGGCGTTAAAACGGTACCTATTCCTTTACTGTTTAAAGTGGGATAGATCTGAGAATTTTTAAGCATGCTCTGGTCACTAGCAAGTGTACTCATGGAAGGAAATGTAATGGTCCAAAATTTCACTTTTCAGAAGTCTTGCAAAATGTCTCTTCAAATTTTGTACTACTTTTGTACAAAAAGTGTAGCATCTAGCAACTTTAGAATTCACAAAAAACATCATATGCCTTCTTTTGAGCTACAAACCCCTTTTCCCTGAAATCTTTCAGCCCGTCTCAAATATTGGCAACTTCTGCTTAACTGAAAATAAAAAAACCAGAAGTCACCAAATTCTAGCAATCAACGTTAGGTTTGGAAAGAGAGATCGCCCCATCAAAATATCCTATGGCTTGGGGAAAGGTGCACTGGGTTGAGAACAAGAAGACCCTGATTTCATCTCCCTTCTTCCACTGACGGGTGTTAAGGGCTGTGAAGCACCCCAAGCTGTCATTATAGAAAACGTGACTGTGTATTTCCCCCTGCATTTTACAGATGAGCTAATTGAAGATCTAAGAGGTTGCAGAGGGTCATTTCTGGCAGAGCAAGGAATAGAACCTAGGTCTCTACTGTGGCAAGCTCTCCTACTTAACAGTACTGCCTTTAAGAGTCTAAAAACACTGTGTTAATTGTATCTGTTTAGTATACCAGTATAATTGCATCCACACTAGAGGCTAACACCAATTTAACTATATTGGCTTCTAAACTGATAAAATTTAAAGCAGTACAAAAGCTGCATATAGATAAGCCCTCCGAGATTAAGCCAAATGTCTGTGTGTGGTTTCCAGTGAGCAATAGTTTCTTTGGGAGCTTTCTTTCCTCTGCATCTCAGATAAGCCACTAACAATGAATTGAGACTTCCATACAGAATTGGTGCCACTGATATATAGATCTGGATACAGATATAGATAGATCTTTCGTGCCATAGTTTGCCAGATTTTCTGACGTTTTGAGTAAGACTAGTATAAGAGTAGCACACTCTTGATTCTGGTGAAGGAGGAGCTATCTTGGATATAAAAGCAGGTAGTATCTGAGGCCACTTTTACAGGATGTAAACCATCATCGGGTGGTTCAACAAAGAGTCCGCGGGTTCAGCTCACCCTTCTTGGAGAAGTGATTGCCACAAAAAAGACCATATTGATGGAAAGGAAATACCATGAAACTGATCTTAAAAGGTGCCCAACTATGGACTCATAGAACTAAATAGAATCCACTGGCCAGACTGGTGCCTCTCTCTGATACAGGGAGTCACCTTTGCTGTCTTTTTTGAGAACTGACATAGGAGCTCTGGGTAAACAATAGGTACAGCATCTGAAACAGGATCAAATCTTCCAGGCTCTCATTTGGAGAGCAAATCTATTGGCAGTTTCCCATGCATAGGCAAGAGCACTCTGTACTGGAGTGAAGGAAAGTGAATTAAACGCAGAAGGGGAGAGAGCCAGCAATAAAAATAAATTTGGCAAGAGAGAGAGAGATGGGGGGGAAGCTGTTCTGCTGCTGAGTGGAGTTGTAAACTCACTGCTTCCACGCTTGGCTTACAGAGGCAGGACAACCTGTGAGAGCAACCTACTGAGCAAGTCCTTTCAGCCCAGGCCTTCCTATACAACCAAAACTTCCAGTCACCGCATCAAGGGAACCCCACCCATTCAGGATCAGTGGATGTGTTCTTGAGATAATATGGTTATAGTGAGTGCTGGATTGTATTTTATAAAAGCTGTTCCATATGTGCAAGTACAGAAATACTGAGATGACAGCTAAGGGCTTGTCTACACTGGCAATTTACAGCGCTGCAACTTTCTCGCTCTGGGGGGTGAAAAAACAAGTTTCAGCGCTGTACAGTGCCAGCGTAGAAAGTGTACCGCGCTGGGAGCTATTCTCCTTGTGGAGGTGGGTTTTTTTAGAGCGCTGGTTTTTTAGAGCGCTCTCTGCCGCGAGTACACAAACCACGTTAAAGTGCTGCCACAGCAGTGCTTTAGCATTGCCAGTGAAGACTAGCAGTTCCAATGCTTAAGCCTTCAGATGCCTCCACGTTCCAGCCACAAATAGTATTCCAGTTATTTGATTGCTGGAGTATAGTGGTACCATTAGAATCCATGTGCTTAATGCTTCTTAAAGCTATTTTGTATTAAAAGTATGTGATGTGCTTTAAACTTCTAGTTTGAGGACAAAAGCCTGACAGAAAGCTCTTCTCTCTTCCTATGTAAGGGTTTCCTCCCATTTCTGAATACTTAAGATGATAAAGAAGTCCCTTAAGGGGGAAAGATGAAACAAGTGAATCTGTGAGAGAATTCAATTCAATTTGGAATGCTTTTGCTGCATTTACAATTTGTACCACATAATCAGACTGTTTTAAATAGTGGTCATCTGATTCTTGGCAAATTTGTATGATGAATGTAGGAAAAGAGAGATGCTATCTCTTATCAACTAAATTCTTAAAATACTATCTCAGAATTTGACATCAGTAGTTTATAGAAAGTAATCTTTGAGCCCAGACTTCCACTGACTGATTTTTACTAGGTAATTCTAGAAGAAATTTTTTGACATTACTAATTTAATTTAACTACTGATTTAAGAACATATTCTGTGTTAGTAAGCGTTCCCAAACTGTGTGGAATGCATAGGTAACAAGCTACTCTGAGTACAGTATGTGTCAGAATTAGGCACACTAACACTTGCACTTCTATGAGTTTTAAGTATCTAAATTTTTCAGGTACTATTCCAGTCTAAATTCATGCTTGAAACAGATTTTAGTATGTTTATAGTAATTTTTGTGGACATTTGTCTGCATCATTGAAGGATTGCAATTTCAGTTCAATGGAGTGGAATGGAAGTAGCATTTGTAACTAACAATTAAGGTCTATTGCCAGACTGTCTAATGAAGGATAAGGCTAGTGCAGTCATCCTTCAGTTTGAGCAGCAACCAACCAAATTCAAAAGTATCTTCTGAATATGAAGTTTTACATTACAATATAATAGTTTGTGGAACCCAGGCAAGCTTTAGGGATTTGGACATCTGTTTAAGAAGACTCCAAATATTTCAATTACTGAAATATCTGTAAACACAGATCACTCGGGAACCATTGTTCACCATACCTGAAATGTAATTAGATATTCAACACACAGGGCATCTTGGCAGTATCACTAATTGATACCAAAGAGAAGCTGCAGTATGTAAAGTTTAGTATAATACTGAAAATGTTTACTAAGTTCATTTCTATCCATTTATTTTGTATGTAGGGACAGCTTTTAGTATGCATATTTTTCTTTAGTATAGAACTGCCATAATATGTAATGAAAATACAGAGTGTAGTTATAGTGCATCTTAACATTACTGTAACGATAAAATTTGTTTTAGGTTAGACTTAATAAAACAGTGATTCTTGCAGATGTTACTTGAATCTTGTTTCTAATAGGTAGCAGAATCTGACCATGTTTACAAGATTGTTTTAATTATTTGGTTTTCAGATGAGATTTACCAGCAGAAATTCAGATGAGTGCATAGCACCCATGCAAATGTGCTGGGGAATGAGTATCAGGATCTCCTGCTTGCTGGCACCAAAGATTTAATGGTGACCAGCAGACTTCATACTGTTTACATTTAGGTTACAATATACTAAAGTGCTCAACATGCCTCTGTTGAGCTCTTTTCCTGCTGCATCAGCTCCAGTCAGGTATTCTGAGAAAATCAGATTTCACAGTAATATTTTTAGGATCAGTCTACATTATGGTTCAGACAGAGGATAGATAAGACTGATGTATGCTTTATTAAGAATTTGCCCCATTTAAATTGCAAAATAAATATCTCTGCAGCTCCTGTATTTGCCAATGGGTATGTCATCTACATTGCACTGTAATGGCAAAATCCTGGGTGTCTGCACATATCTTACTTTCTTGTAGTTCTTTTCAGTGGGTTACATACACTTGCAATTAATTGTTTGAGTCTCTGAAGTTAATTATACAAGAATAAATATGTAATAAATGACACTTATTGTATTTTTTGTATGTTGCCGGTAGGAACATTCCTATGCACAAAGAAAACATGTTGCCATTTATAGTTTAATACTTTGAAGTGTTTTTTTAAATGGGCTTTTATAAATGAATGAAATATACAAAAAACAAATTTTGCCTGAGTTCCTACATATTTTAATTGTACCTTGTAGTTTCTCCATATGTATATTTTTTCACCACTGTACTCTTAGGTTATTACTTAATGTTGAATGTTTGCATTCAGACTTTTGTAAATCAAAGTTCAGACCTACATATTTTATCTAAATTACAATTCACGGTTTAGGCAAAACTTGCACCTTTTGGGGCCCTCTTTTCCTAAGTGGTAAAATATCAAGTTATGACACTTGACTTCACTGAATGCAAAAGTAACTAAATAAAGAATGTGAAATATTCTGCAAATAAACTGTTTAAATGTAGTGCATTTGTGTGGTGGTAAGGGAAGCTTGTTTGACCTGTTGATGGAAAGCTAAAACATTTTGTAAAGGGAAGACAAAATTCTCCTCTAATTTTGTTAGAGATAAGGTTTACAGTCCAAAACAAGAGCGAATGACAGCATGGTAACTGTTAGTTCTAACCTAGCCTGTTTTAATCATCATACTGACCTGTCTAATGGAAAATCTGGTTCTGCAATTTCAGAGTCAAAGCTGCCACTATAGAGAATTAAAAGAAATATGCATTCATAGTAGTCCAATTGTCACTGTATGGGGAGCAGCTCCCCCATCCACCCAACCCCCAAGCATCTGGGCCTCCTAGGCACTCCTGCCAAGCCTCACACTGTACACCCAGAACCCCTGTAACCCTCCATACCTGCACCTCAACCCCTGCATCTGGACCCCACTGCTTCCAGACTCCAATCCCTGAACCTGGACCACCCCCCAGAGCAAACTGCACTCAAACTCCGACAAGCCCCCCCTCTGTCACTGAGCCCAAGCCTTCTTGCAACTGACTCTCAACTAGCTGCACCCAGACCCCCACCAAGCCCCCCACCCTGCATGCTGAGCCCCAACCACTTTCACCTGGAATTTCCTGCAGAGTCCCATTGCCCTTGCACCCTCCCCCGCCCAAGCCTCTGTGCATCCAGATCCCCCCCACTGAAGTGCCTGCACCCCAACTGTCCCACACAGAATCTTCTCACCCCACACTGAGTCCCTCCCCGCCCCACACCTGGTGCTCCTGGCACAGAGGGGCAGGGCTCCAGGGTGTTTCTGGCACAGGCCCAGGCCTTGTGCTGTGTCAGGGTTGGGTGCAGTCTCACTACTGAGTCCATGTCCCAGGTGTGGAGGCTGTAGGGTGATCTCCCACCTTAATACAGCCAGTGGCCTATGCTCCCCACTGCCATGCTGGAGTCTCTGCAT
The DNA here is from genome assembly GCF_020497125.1 of Mauremys mutica. NCBI lineage: Eukaryota > Metazoa > Chordata > Testudines > Geoemydidae > Mauremys > Mauremys mutica. The sequence continues at coordinate 324,009,337 of NC_059072.1, forward strand.
TTATTTATTGACAAAGTTTGCAGAATTTTAAAATATTGAGCAGAATTTAATTTTTTAGCACAGAATGCCCTCGAGTAAAATTCATAGAAAAAAAATGGGTTCACACAATATTAGAATCCCTGCCCTGGAGCAAAATTAAGGAAGACCAGACCAGACTGCAACACAATGAAAGCAAATTTGTGAAAGAACTATGACTACAGAGCTGTGGGAGTGAGGGGGAAGAAGTTGGGGGTGCAGATAGTGTTCTCATACATCCTCCTAGTTGAGAGTAAAGGCCTGGGCAGGGACACATGCATTCTGGATATAAATGCATCACTGCATAGATCAGTAGTCCCCAACCTTTTCCAGGTAGCGGGCACCAGATGACGAGCCACCGAGGACCGTGGCCAGTGAACAAGCATCTGCCGAAATGCCCCGAGAAGCAGCAACGGCAAGAGACGTCAATGCCAAAATGCCACTGAAAATCAGTGGCATTTCGACAGCAACGCCTCTTGATGCTGCTTTTCGGTGGCATTTTGGCGGATGCTTGTCCACCAGTCAGTACATGGACACACATAGATGCTCCATGGCGCCTGTGAGCACCGCATTATTTTTAGATACTATTATTCTTGGATATCAATCTGCCCAGAATAGCATAATCAGACCACCTCATGCCGACATCAGTTATTCATTTTCATCTCATAATAAAGCAAAGGGAGTCAGTGGCAGGAAAAGGCCAGCAATAATACTGGTTAACCTTCTAAGGTTGCTTTTCCCCTCACTTTTGAGGAGGAAGCTAGTGAAGAAAAAAAAAAAGTTTAGTGACCCTGCCAAATTCCCACTACGCAACAGTAATCGCCTTACAGCAACTCCCACTGCCCAAATGCAGCATGGCCCTATACAAAACCCCTGCTTTATAACAGAAGATAGGCATATACTAGAGATGCATGGAAAAATTTTGCTATGTAGTGAGCTAAGATTAAGAAAAAAAACACCCCACATTTTTCCTGTATGATTGATTTTAATGTCATTAACTCTACATATATTAACAGAAGACAAATGTTCATCTGATTCACATCCTTATCCCCACATTTTTATACCAAGTACAAAATTTTCCACAAGAGGTGCTGAACAGCCTACAACAGATCAGATGGTAGAGCACTGCAAATATGCCAAAAGTGAACAGATATGATTAAGAGTTTGTCCATTTTTTAGTCACATTCAAGTGATTCAAATGATCTGCAACGTATCTATGTTCAGGAAACTTAGATATCATCTGGCTTTTCAAGGCCTCCCATTTTGCAAGTCTCCGCTCTGCATTATGTTTATATTCCTGCTCTGGTGTCATATATGGTTGACTCAGCCAATATTCATTCTCAGCTTCAACTTCCAGCCTTTGAATCATTGAACGCTTCATTGAAAGAGTAACCACTCTTGGTCTTCTGTATTTTCCAATCCATTGTTTCCCAGGAATCCTTTTTCGGAGCAGTGCTGTGGTCAGAAACATTACCTTAAAGTAAATAAGATTATATACAAAGTTTTAAAATTTATTATGAATAATTAAAGTCAGTTTAGAAATAACAAGAGAGTTTCTGTACAATTAAAACACTTGCTCAGAACACTTAAGCTATTAGAGCAGCCTTTACTCTGCTGTGGCACACCTTGAGCTCCGGGGCTGTTCCACCAGCCAGTGGCTGCAGGAGAGAAGGGGCAGACGAGCCCATTCATTGCTGGCAGAGGAGGGGAGAGAGGGAGATTGAACTCTGATTGGTTACTCTGCCCCTGAAGTAGGCAGGGCAGTGAGACAGACAAACAGCTAGTCAGAAGGCAGCTTTCCCCCACTTCTTGTTCTAACATTTACTTTTTCAAAAAATTCCACTGCACACCTGTTCGTGCCTGATGATGACACACTGGTTGGGATTTGGGAAACACTGCATTAAAGTGTTACAAAGCTGAACATTTACAAACTTGGCACCCTGAAATAACCACCATTCAGACAGATTCTACAGTGATGGATGCATCAGAGTTTCACAGGTTTTTTTTAAGGCCAAAATGGACCATTAGATATTTTAATCGGATTTCCTGTACAACACAGGCTACTGAAGTTCACCCAGTTATCCCTGCATCCAGCCAATAACTTCTGTTTGACTAAAGCATATTTTCTAGAAAGGCATCCAGTCTTAATGTGATGACAGACAGATAATCCACCACTTTCTGTGGTAGAGCCATTGGATAATCACCCTCCCTGTTAATGATATGCCTTCTTTCTAATGGATATTTGTCCAGCATTACCTTCCACTCTCTGGTTTTTGTAAAATAACCTTGTAGTACCTGGTATTTTCTCCACATACTTACACACCACAATCAACTCTCCTCCTGATTTTTAATTGATTTATTTTTTTAATCTAGCTAAACATTAAGTCTGTAACTGTAAGGCACTTTTCCCCCACCGTTTAATCATTTTTGGGCTCTGCATCCTCTCCAAGAATTTTTTGACTATGGGGGCCCCAGAACTAGATTCCAGTATCTGTCTCACCAATGCATATAAAGGGGCATTTACACGTTCAAAGCTTGCAGCAGCCCGTTTTGCCATCGCATTACACTAGGCTCTCATCTTGAGTTACTTGTTCACTGCCCCCCCCCATCCTCGCCAGTCACCGCCTTCTAGCACGCGGGCGGCCCCAGGCTGGATACGCGTTCCCGGGCTCTGCACCCCGCGGCACCCAATCGCAGCGCTGGCAAGGGCGCAGGTTACGCGGCCATCGCGCTGTGACTAGCACCCCGCCCCCGTATTTATCGCTCCACAGAGCCGCTGGAGCCTCGCTTCCCCCGGAGCAGGGGAGGCCGGGTCTCGGGAGGCCTGCCCGGGCGGGGGGCGTTACTCGCCCGCCGAGCCTGGGCTGCGGGGCTCACGCTAGACCCGCCGGGGCTCAGGGCTGCCCCGTGGGGGCACGGGCCGGGCCACGCGAGCTAGGGCGTGGCGGGCCCGTCCGCGCCTGCAGCCATTTACCCTAAGACGAGGTCCGGCCTCACCGACCGCCGGCCCCAGCCCCCCGGTCACCGGCTTCGTTCACCGCAGCCCGCTCACTTCCTCACAGGCCGGGGACAAGGCGGCAACGGCCTAGGCCAGGCGCTAACCAGGGTCATCACAGCGCGAGCGAGACACACGCCACGGGCGCTCGCTTCTCTCGCGAGACTAGGAGCGCCGCCGCGGGAGGGGCGGGGCCTCGCAGCGCCCAATGGCGTTCGCTCAGCTCAGGCGTTCAAACGGCGCTCGAGGCGCGCGGCAGTGGCGGCGCGTTTCTTTGTTTCCGTTGCAGCAGCACGGGACAGAGCCGGGCGAGCAAATCGAGAGCGGCTGCGGGTAACGGCTCGGCCGCGCGCTGCCGGGTGGGGCTGGGGAGCCTCCTCTCTGCCCCGTGTCCGGGCCGCGGGCCCTGCTCCCGCCGAGCTAAGCGGGGAGACGGTCCGAGAGGGGAGTGCGGGTGCCCGGCGGGGTCGTTAGCTGAGCCCTCGCTCCCGCACCCATACGCACGTAGGACGGGGTGTGTGTTGCATTAGGTGAGTCCCCCACACACAGAGACACATGCGGAGTGGGGGGGAGTGTTGTGTTTGCTGAGCTCCCGCGCAGACGTGGGCGGCGCGGGGGTTATTGCATTAACCGAGCCCCCTCTGCAGGGCACTGAAACGACTTTAATTTGCACCATACCTTGGTGCGCCCCCAACACTATGTGCCATCCGGTCAGGGAGTGTCCCTATCTAACTGCTACCGCATCCGGACGGCAAAGGGGCCTGGCTGCAAGGGCTGAAACCTCAGGATTCACCGTTATTGCAGAGATACAAATCCCAGGAAATTTGTGCTTTTCCCGCTGTGGGAGTTCCCAGGCCCCTCTCCTGCAACTGATGTGTGAAATGCCACGTGTACATTGCTCCTCTCTGGGTGTATTTATTGGGGGGGGCTTACTTATCTTAAGTACTTATGGAGTCTCAGTAAAATAAATGCCTGGGAAAGCCGACTGCTGCAGAGGAGCGTGTGGATCGGACACAGGCTTCTCTTAGGGGAGAGTCTGATGATAGAGAATCTCCAGGTTATAGTCAGGAGCAGAGGAATTAGAAGTATAATGTAAGGGCCGGATCAGATGATAAACAGTCACATAAAAAAGAATCTGGCACATCAGAAAAAGGCAGGCTAATAAACAGGGACAAGTTTTTAAAGTGCTTGTACACAAATGCCAGAAGTCTAAATAATAAGATGGGTGAACTAGAGTGCCTTGTGATAAAGGAGGATATAGATATAATAGGCATCACAGAAACCTGGTGGACTGAGAGCAATCAATGGGACACAATCATTCCGGGGTACAAAATATATCGGAAGGACAGAACAGGCCGTGCAGGGGGAGGAGTGGCACTATATGTTAAAGAAAGTATAGATTCAAACTAGGAGACAATGCAGGCAGAAGCCCAGCAGCAGAGTGGGGGCTATCCAGTTTATTGCGCTGAGTGTAGCATGTATGATTACCTGCCCTGTGGGCGGGTGGCGTATGTGTGCAGTCGGTGCAAGGAGCTCCTGGCCCTCAGAGACCATGTACGGATTTTGGAGGCCAGGGTGGCGGAACTGGAGGAGCTGAGAGAGGCAGAGAGGTATGTTGATGAGGCTTTCCGGGACACTGTAGAATTGTCCCACCTCTGCTTAGACAGCACCTGTGCTGTTGAGGAGGAAGAAGGGCCCAGGGAAGTAGAGCAGTCAATGGGAGCAGAGGGAAACCTTCCCGTAGTTGGGACCCTCCTTCCAGATGGTGCTGGGGTTGCCTCTCGCACTGAGGTTGCCTCTCCGGGGGAGGGAACTCCAGTTTCTAGGAAAAGGCAGGTGTTAGTAATGGGAGATTCGATGATTAGAAATATAGATAGCTGGGTCTGTGATGACTGGGAGAACCGTATGGTGACTTGCCTGCCTGGTGCGAAGGTTGCGGATCTCTCGAGGCATCTAGACAGACTTATGTGTAGTGCTGGGGAGGAGCCGGTGGTTGTGGTACATGTAGGTACCAATGCCATAGGGAAGGGTAGGAGAGATGTCCTGGAAGCCAAATTTAGGCTGCTAGGGAAGAGACTGAAATCCAGGACCTCTATGGTGGCATTTTCAGAAATGCTCCCAGTTCCATGCGCAGGGCCAGGTAGGCAGGCAGAGCTTCAGAGTCTCAATGCGTGGATGAGACGATGGTGTAGAGAGGAGGGGTTCACGTTCATTAGGAACTGGGGAAACGTCTGGGATGGGAGGAGCCTATACAGGAGAGATGGGCTCCACCTAAACCAAAGTGGAACCAGACTGCTGGCACTAAACATTAAAAAGGTTGTAGAGCAGTTTTTAAACTAGGAGATGGGGGAAAGCCGACTACTCCAGAGGAGCGTGTGGATCGGACACAGACTTCTCTTAGGGTAGAGTCTGATGAGAATCTCCAGGTTATAGTCAGGAGCAGAGGAATGAGAAATAGAATGTAAGGGCCGGATCAGATGATGAGCAGTCACATAAAAAAGAATCTGGCACATCAGAAAAAGGCAGGCTAATAAACAGGGACAAGTTTTTAAAGTGCTTGTACACAAATGCCAGAAGTCTAAATAATAAGATGGGTGAACTAGAGTGCCTTGTGATAAAGGAGGATATAGATATAATAGGCATCACAGAAACCTGGTGGACTGAGAGCAATCAATGGGACACAATCATTCCGGGGTACAAAATATATCGGAAGGACAGAACAGGCCGTGCAGGGGGAGGAGTGGCACTATATGTTAAAGAAAGTGTAGATTCAAATGAAGTAAAAATCTTAAGTGAATCCACAGGTTCCATAGAGTCTCTATGGATAGAAATTTCATGCTCTAGTAAAAATATAACAGTAGGGATCTATTATCGACCACCTGACCAGGACAGTATTAGTGATGATGAAATGCTAAGGGAAATTAGAGAGGCTATCAAAATTAAGAACCCAATAATAGTGGGGGATTTCAATTATCCCCATATTGACTGGGAACATTTCACTTCAGGACGAAATGCAGAGATAAAATTTCTCGATACTTTAAATGACTGCTTCATGGAGCAGCTGGTACGAGAACCCACAAGGGGAGAGGCGACTCTAGATTTAATCCTGAGTGGAGCGCAGGAGCTGGTCCAAGAGGTAACTGTAGCAGGACCGCTTGGAAATAGTGACCATAATACAATAGCATTCAACATCCCTGTGGTGGGAAGAACATCTCAACTGCCCAACACTGTGGCCTTTAATTTCAAAAGGGGGAACTATACAAAAATGAGGGGGTTAGTTAGACAAAAGTTAAAAGGTACAGTGACGAAAGTGAAATCCCTGCAAGTTGCATGGGCCCTTTTTAAAGACACCTTAATAGAGGCCCAACTTCAATGTATACCCCAAATTAAGAAAAACAGTAAAAGAACTAAAAAAGAGCCACCGTGGCTTAACCACCATGTAAAAGAAGCAGTGAAAGATAAAAAGACTTCCTTTAAAAAGTGGAAGTCAAATCCTAGTGAGGCAAATAGAAAGGAGCACAAACACTGCCAACTTAAGTGCAAGAGTGTAATAAGAAAAGCCAAAGAGGAGTTTGAAGAACGGCTAGCCAAAAACTCCAAAGGTAATAACAAAATGTTTTTTAAGTACATCAGAAGCAGGAAGCCTGCTAAACAACCAGTGGGGCCCCTTGACGATGAAAATACAAAAGGAGCGCTTAAAGATGATAAAGTCATTGCGGAGAAACTAAATGGATTCTTTGCTTCAGTCTTCACGGCTGAGGATGTTAGGGAGATTCCCAAACCTGAGCTGACTTTTGTAGGTGACAAATCTGAGGAACTGTCACAGATTGAAGTATCAGTTGAGGAGGTTTTGGAATTAATTGATAAACTCAACATTAACAAGTCACCGGGACCAGATGGCATTCACCCAAGAGTTCTGAAAGAACTCAAATGTGAAGTTGCGGAACTATTAACTAAGGTTTGTAACCTGTCCTTTAAATCGGCTTCGGTACCCAATGACTGGAAGTTAGCTAATGTAACGCCAATATTTAAAAAGGGCTCTAGGGGTGATCCCGGCAATTACAGACCGGTAAGTCTAACGTCGGTACCGGGCAAATTAGTTGAAACAATAGTAAAGAATAAAATTGTCAGACATATAGAAAAACATAAACTGATGAGCAATAGTCAACATGGTTTCTGTAAAGGGAAATCGTGTCTTACTAATCTATTAGAATTCTTTGAAGGGGTCAACAAACATGTGGACAAGGGGGATCCGGTGGACATAGTATACTTAGATTTCCAGAAAGCCTTTGACAAGGTCCCTCACCAAAGGCTCTTACGTAAATTAAGCAGTCATGGGATAAAAGGGAAGGTCCTTTCATGGATTGAGAACTGGTTAAAGGACAGGGAACAAAGGGTAGGAATTAATGGTAAATTCTCAGAATGGAGAGGGGTAACTAGTGGTGTTCCCCAAGGGTCAGTCCTAGGACCAATCCTATTCAATTTATTCATAAATGATCTGGAGAAAGGGGTAAACAGTGAGGTGGCAAAGTTTGCAGATGATACTAAACTACTCAAGATAGTTAAGACCAAAGCAGATTGTGAAGAACTTCAAAAAGATCTCACAAAACTAAGTGATTGGGCAACAAAATGGCAAATGAAATTTAATGTGGATAAATGTAAAGTAATGCACATTGGAAAAAATAACCCCAACTATACATAAAACATGATGGGGGCTAATTTAGCTACAACGAGTCAGGAAAAAGATCTTGGAGTTATCGTGGATAGTTCTCTGAAGATGTCCACGCAGTGTGCAGAGGCGGTCAAAAAAGCAAACAGGATGTTAGGAATCATTAAAAAGGGGATAGAGAATAAGACTGAGAATATATTATTGCCCTTATATAAATCCATGGTACGCCCACATCTCGAATACTGTGTACAGATGTGGTCTCCTCACCTCAAAAAAGATATTCTAGCACTAGAAAAGGTTCAGAAAAGAGCAACTAAAATGATTAGGGTTTAGAGAAGGTCCCATATGAGGAAAGATTAAAGAGGCTAGGACTCTTCAGTTTGGAAAAGAGAAGACTAAGGGGGGACATGATAGAGGTATATAAAATCATGAGTGATGTTGAGAAAGTGGATAAGGAAAAGTTATTTACTTATTCCCATAATACAAGAACTAGGGGTCACCAAATGAAATTAATAGGCAGCAGGTTTAAAACAAATAAAAGGAAGTTCTTCTTCACGCAGCGCACAGTCAACTTGTGGAACTCCTTACCTGAGGAGGTTGTGAAGGCTAGGACTATAACAATGTTTAAAAGGGGACTGGATAAATTCATGGTGGCTAAGTCCATAAATGGCTATTAGCCAGGATGGGTAAGAATGGTGTCCCTAGCCTCTGTTAGTCAGAGGATGGAGATGGATGGCAGGAGAAAGATCACTTGATCATTCCCTGTTAGGTTCATTCCCTCAGGGGCACCTGGCATTGGCCACTGTCGGTAGACAGATACTGGGCTAGATGGACCTTTGGTCTGACCCGGTACGGCCTTTCTTATGTTCTTATGTTATGCCTCAGGAAGCATAACGTGTGATTATGACAATCTCTTTAAACATCTCCACTTTCTAGACAGTCTGTCAGAAAGAAACATTGGAGCTGCCGTTAGTACTGTGTGTCTTGTAACTTGAAAAACACACATGAAATGTGTCATAAATGACATCCTCATGTGTCACTTTTTCTTCTTAGCCTATGCATAACGTGCCTCAGGTGGCACGTGACTAGGATTCATCACTGAATTTGGTCCACTGGTTGACTCATTGGTTTCCCGAAGCTGGGTACTGACAGGGTGTGCGATCCATGCCCCCTCTGTGCTGCTGAACCGCTCTCAATGGCTTGACTTTAACTTGTTTAATTTACATTTAAACTAAATTCTTGCTAATTCTCATCTGGCCTATTGAACATAAGCCGAAGTCCCCTTGGTATCCCTCTGAATGAAATGTAAGGCAAGGACAATACAAAATATTTAAAGTAGCTCTCACAGAAAATGGGGAAAAAAGGTATTAGTGAGAAGGGGGGTAAAATGGCAGAGGATGCTGATGGAGGAGGTTTGGTTGGAAGTGGGAACATTATGGGGGCATTCTGCCCTCTTGAAGCTTGCCTTGCTCCTCTGCACCTTCCAAGCGGCGCCTGTCTACAGTTGCTGGGTAAACTGCAATTCGCCTGGGGAGACAGGAAGAAATTCCCCATGTGTCCCTGGCCTCCCAGCCCTGTTGTGGCAAGTCTGCAGCTTCTACAGTGGATTTCTGTGTAGGAGCACTTTGCTGTCAGAGTTCGCTGCAGCTGCAGCTTTTGCAGCTGCTCTGAGCCATCCCTGTATGCGTCTTTTTGTGTGAGAGGATCACTGGCAGCATGACCTAGAACTTCATAAGTTCACCTCAGTAGCTCAAGGTGTGCAGTTTGGTACTGTCACTGTGTTTGGTATGGGTCACCACCGAGAATACCAAACTGAGGACAGATGTCAAGAAACAGGGCAGACACAGCCCTAACTGGTGGTTTGCTTCTATAATAAGATTTCACCAAGCCAGTTAACAACAGTGACTCCTGTACCACCACACTAGTTATCAAGAAGCCAAAACAAAGTTTCCTTAGACATTCCAGCCCCTGACTTACCACCCAGACAACTGGATTTTTGTTATGAATGATTATTAAAACTAGAAATCATATATAAAGTTCTTCCAATCCCAGAGGACCAGCCACCTTCCCAGCTCAGTATATGCTTTCAGGATCTTACCAAATACCACACTGCAGCCAATTCCTTTAGTGAACTAAAGATTTATTAATAGAAAATAAGAGGGTTATTAAATGGTTAAAGGAATCATAGGATAGGTAGGTCAGGATAATAGCAGTGATGGTGATTCTGCTAGCGTGCAGTAAATCTCCCTGGATCACCCAAAAAGATTGGGGATCATCAGTGTTTTTCCAAAGCTTCCTTGTTAGAAACCACAATCTAGAGAAGTGGAGCAAGAAAGAAGACAAAACAGTGATGTCCGTCTCCTATTTTATACCCTCAGCCCATGTGCCTAGGAAGTTACTGGCAAAAAGATGGAGTCTTGGATCACATGTCCTTCATGCCTCACTGAGTCATGGGGCAACCATTGTCTGGTGCTTTCTGAAAAGTCTCCAGGAGAGGCTCACTGGGCGAGCTGAGTCTCTTCAATGGCCCATCAACACAGGGATGGCTAGTATGCATGTAAATTTGCCCTGTGGGTGTCACCCAAGAGCAAAACATACTTGATATACAAACACATAGCCCAGCGGTTCTCAAACTGTTGGTCGGAACCCCAAAGTGGGTCATGGCTTAGACTTGCTGAAGCCCAACCCTGAGGGCCTCAGCCCTAGGTAGTGGGGCTCAGGTTACAGGCCCCCCTGTGTGGGGCTGAAGCCCTTGGGCTTCAACTCCCTCCCCCCATCCCTCCACCCAGAATGGTGGGGTTTGGGCTTTGGTCCCCTCCCCACCTGGGGCAGTGGGATTCGGATGGGCTCAGGCTTCTGGCCCCCCTCCTGGGGTTGTATAATACAGGCAGCCCTCGGACTTAGGACACAATTGGTTCTTGAAAATTGCGTCATAACTTGGAACCGCAATACGCTCCATTGTGGGACCAAGCGTCATAAAGTCAAAACCAATTGTAAGTCAAATCAAGGTGTCAATTCAGAAACATTGTAAGTGCCATTCATCGTAAGTTGAATGTCTGTGAAGTCGAGGACTGCCTGTATTCATAACTTCAGATACAACGATGATACCTGGATTTAAACAGAATAATCATACTGCATATATTATAACTTTTCCATTGATCCATGACATACTTTGTACAGGATTTATTGCGATTTGTAACCATGGTGACTGTATTAGTGTAACTAGTTATATTCCTTTTTATGCAGCATCACAGGTACAAGCTAAGGGTAGGCATAGCAGGAAGCCAGCCAACTTGGTGCCACATGAGAGTACAGCACCCATCTGCCCAGTCTCAGTGTGGAAATGCACTGCTAAGTAGAACTTTATGCCAATGTGGTTGGTGATGTTATTCACCATCATGGGTGAATATGGCCAGGAGAGTGCATTTTGTTTCATGGGCGTATGCTGGAGCCCTGCACTGCGTGCAGCGACCATTCATTTGAAACTGAAACACTTTTTAGTTTTTTAGCATCCCATTTCCAACAAGCTCACAGTTTGGTACCCCCTTTCTTAGTGGATATATGGAGTTCTATACGGTTGCATCTTTCAGAGATGACCTTAAGCCACTTATATACAGTGTAGTTTGTAGCCATGTCAGTCAGTCCCAGGATATTAGAGAGGCAAGGTGCATGAGAATCATAGAATACCAGGTTGGAAGGGACTTCAGGAGGTCATCTAGTCCAACCCCCTGCTCAAAGCAGGACCAATCCCCAGACAGTTTTTTGCCCTGATCTCTAAATGGCCCCCTCAAGGATTGAACTCACAACCCTGGGTTTAGCAGGCCAATGCTCAAACCACTGAGCTATTCCTCCCTCTCCCTGAAGTAATATCTTTTATCGGATTAAATTCTGTGGGGAGAGAGACAAGCTTTCAAGCTATACAGAGCCCTTCTTCAGGACCTGAAGCTTGTCTCAGAAGTTGGTCTGATAAAAGATTGCCTCACCCACCTTGTCTCTTGAAATGACTTATGGCACTTTGTAAGAGTATGGTTGGCCTGTGGTATTCATGAGTAAAATTTCTCCTCATACCCCACTGCTGTGCTTCATGTTGTAGTTCATTAGGTCTTGGTAGTTTATGGAAGAGATGGCCTATGTAAATGTCAACTATTAAGTTGCTGATAGGTGCTTGCCTTGTCTTCTCTAGTGATTTTCTTCATCATGGAGGTGACGGGAAATTTCTTCAGCAAACTGCGGGCTTTAGCTGTCACTCTGGAGAAAGAGGCTGAGCAACTTGAACAAGCATTAAATAGAGAAGATACACGTAAGTGTGTGAGAGGCTGCACCTCAAATCTGGTACTTCACTGAAAGCTGTTAGTTTTGTGCTCTCAGCAAGAAAAACATTACAAGAGAGGTCAAAGTATTTCCATCCTGGTCTTTTGTATGGCGATGCAGATTCTAGTTTCCGATGTGATATGGATATTTGGATTTAGATGGAATGTTGAATGCTGAGATCTATAGACTTTGAAACTTTAACTTTTTTTGTCTTGCAACTATTTTTCTTAGTTGCAATTTCTTTATGTTGTGGGTTAAATCTTGAATGGTATGTTCCTAGAGTGGCCTTTTTAACATTTGATATAAAAAAAAAGGAAAATTTGTGATTATGAGTTGTGGAAACTGGCAAATTGTTTAAAAATATGATGCCTCTCTTCTAGAAGATAATAGTGATGCAGCATTACCTACACATGAAAAGTTTGCTTAAACTTATTTTGTTAACCTCGTTTGCACATATTTAAGTTGTGGGCTGCAGCACGTGTGGTGAAGCTCTCCCTTCAGCATAAAAAAACCACCCCGCGAGGGACAGAAGCAACATAACCCTGTGCACACTAGCATTTACGCCAGTGTAACTTATGTTGCTCAAGGGAGTGGAATAGTCGCACCCCTGAGCAACATAAGTTTTGCTGACATAAGCGATAGTGTAGACATAGACTGAGTTCCTGGAGGAGATGCAGTAACCCTTCACCCTTATGCATATGATACCAACTAACGCTATACTTGTATTTACCCTTCATTAAACTCAGATCACGAGTTCTCTTCCATGTAACTGCAGACTATCTCCAGAGCCCCACTACATAAGAATGGCTATACTGGGTCAGACCAAAGGTCCATCACTTTCCTGGTCAGGTGGTCGATAATAGATCCCTACTGTTATGTTCTTATTAGAGCCTGGAATTACTATCCATAGAGATTCTATGGAACATGTGGATTCATTTAAGATTTTTACTTCATTTGATTCTACATTTTCTTTCACATATAGTGCCACTCCTTTTCCCCCCGCTCCCGCATGACTTGTTCTGTCCTTCCGATATATTTTGTACCCCGAAATGATTGTGTCCCATTGATTGTCCTCACTCCACCAGGTTTCTGTGATGCCTATTATATCAATATCCTCCTTTAACGCGGGGCACTCTAGTTCACCCATCTTATTATTTAGACTTCTAGCATTTGTGTACAAGCACTTTAAAAACTTGTCACTGTTTGTTTGCCCTTTTCTGATGTGTCAGATTCTTTTTTATGTGAATGTTTCTCGTCTGATCTGGCCCATACTTTATCCTCTTCCATCCTCTCCTCCTGACTAAAACCTAGAGAATCTCTATCAATAGACTCTCCTCTAAGAGAAGTCTCTGTCTGATCCATGTGCTCCTCTGCAGCAATTGGCTTTCCCCCATCTCTTAGTTTAAAAACTGTTCTGCAGCCTTTTTAATGTTAAGTGCCAGCAGTCCGGATCCACTTTGGTTTAGGTGGAGCCCATCCTTCCTATATAGGCTCCCCCTCACCCAAAAGTTTCCCCAGTTCCTAATAAATCTAAACCTCTCCTCCCTACACCATCGTCTCATCCATGCATTGAGACTCTGAAGCTCTGCCTGCTTACCTGGTCCTGCGCGTGGAACTGGAAGCATTTCTGAGAATTCCACCATAGAGGTCCTGGATTTCAGTCTCTTCCCTAGCAGCCTAAATTTGGCCTCCAGGACGTCTCTCCTACCCTTCCCTATGTCATTGGTACCTACATGTACCTCGACCACCGGCTCCTCCCCAGCACTACACATAAGTCTACATAGATGCCTCGAGATCCGCAACCGTCGCACCAGGCAGGCGAGTCACCATACGGTTCTCTCAGTCATCACAAACCCAGCTATCTATGTTTCTAATGATCAAATCTCCTATTACTAACGCCTGCCTTTTCCTAATGACTGGAGTTCCCTCCCCCAGAGAGGTAACCTCAGTGCGAGAGGATACCCCAACATCATCTGAAAGGAGGGTCCCAACTATGGGAAGGTTTCTCTCTGCTCCTGTTGACTGCTCTGCTTCCCTGAGCCTTTCATCCTCCTCAATAGTGCAGGGGCTGTCTGACTGGAGGTGGGAGAAATCTACAGTGTCCCAGAAAGCCTCATCAACATACTTCTCTGTCTGCTTTAGCTCCTCCAGTTCCACCAGACCCGTATGCGGTCTCTGAGGACCAGGAGCTCCTTGCACCGAATGCACACATACACTACCCACCCACAGGGCAGGTAATTATACATGCTACACTGAGTGCAATAAACAGGATAGCCCCCACTCTGCTGCTGGACTTCTGCCTGCATTCTCTCCTGTAGCTACCTAGGTTAATGATAGGGGTTTTGTTTAAATCAAGTTTTGATTATAGTTTAGTTTAAAGGTTTTAAAGACTGGCAAGTGTACCTCGCCCCCTTCCCACTCCTGTTCCAAACTCCCTGTTAGTGGCCCCTATTCGCAAAGTTCACTGGTCGCTGACTCACTGCTTTATAAAGCCCCGGCCTTCCTGATAGCCCCACCCCCTAACTAAGGGTCAGCCAATGAACAGAGGCTTCTAGATTTCAAACCTTGTTTTAGAAGCTCACAGCACACAGTAACCCCCAAACATAAAGATAGTACAGACAGCCACTTACCTCAAGGGTCCCGTATTTGCTCCTCCTTCACCTGGAGAACTCCCTCTCGAAACTCCCCGTTAACGGCCCCTGTTCGCAAAGCTGTGACACAAACTACATAAGTAAATTACATTACATCCTTCCCGTGCCATTATTGGCGCACAGGGCGGAAACTAGTCTCTTCCATTCTTCTTTGTCATTTGCTGTCGCTTCCGTCTGCTCTACAGTGTCGATCAACTGTTTTGCATGTCCTTCTAAGAGTTCTTCTGAAGGTTTCTCTTGGGCAACCTTGTTTCCTCAAACCAGTTGTTTTCCACTTGACAGCTTCATGTGGGAATCTGTGCATTGGCATCCAGAGTTCTTGTCCCAAATATGTGCCGTGCTTCCTTCTGATTCTGATGGCAACAATCGGCTGGCTGGTGATTTCTCAGATCTTGTGTTCGTAATGAAGTCTTTCCACTAATGCCCAAAATCTTTTGTGGGCACTTTTTTGAATGCATCTAATTTTTCTGTCTAATGATTTGGTAGATAGCCAGCTCTCAAAGCCATACATTCACACAGAGATTATATTTGAATTGAAAATTCTCAGTTTTGTTCTGATGTAAGCTTGGAAGGATTCGATTTTTATTGCTACATGTCAGTAAATGTCATTTTCACTATACACACACAAACTGATGAAAAAATATTGCCATAGATGATAACTGAAACTTACCAATAGACAAAGTAAGAAATTCTGCTTGAGAACTTATTAGAGTTTGATTTAAAGGTATTTACTTTATATATTTTGATGTGATATTGACAATTTGTTTTAATGGTTATAGAGCTTTACATTTTTGAATCTCAACATCTGATGTAATTAAATAATTGTCTGACACCCCATATAATTTCTCACAACTGAAAATTTAAATCGAGAAAAATTAAAAATGTTTTAAAATAAACATTGATATTTCTGCTGAAATTATATAAAAAGTTCTGCTAAGCCTGTGTATTTCTTTGATTACCATACGTTTTTAAGTTTAGTAAATGCTGTGTTGCCTTTCCTATCCTTGATCTCACTTCCTTCTTGAAATCTCTGTTGGTCAATATGTTGCTGCCTACATAGGTTAACTGTTCTACTTGTTTGTTTTTGCCTTCTAGTGTGATTTTACTGCTAGATGACTGGGCTTCAAGGATGTTTGTTTTAGCATACTAATCTTGAGCCCTGCTTGGCCTGGTGTTTTTGCCAAATTGTCTATCTTTGTAACTTTTCAGAAGTGTCACTCAGTAGTGCAATATCATCAGCAAAGGGTGTTGCCAATACCATTCTTCATTATCCAGTCTATGGCAATGCCAAACAGTGGTGATAAAATGCAGCCCTGTTTTATGACAGTGTCCAAGTTGAATTACCTTCTGTGGTTGTTTACCCTTACAGAGCACTTTGCATCTTTGTACATGGCCTTGATAATGGTGACAACTTTAGCTGGGATTCCGTAGGACTGAAGCACATTCCACAATGTACGTCTGTGCAGGCTGTTCAAATGTCTTTTGAAAAATCAATTAAATTGATAATGAGGGGAGCTTCCCAGGTTAGACATTCTTCTATGATGGTCCTTAGTATAAATATCTCCTCTACAGAGGATGTCTTGGGCCTGAGTTCTTCTCTAAACTTCGCACCCACTTCCTTTCTTCCTGAGTAGTGTCACTCAGCAGAAGGCATTCCCTACAACTGAGTAATGTAACTTCTCTCCCATTTTTGCAGTCAGTAAGATCACCCTTTTGGGATATTCTGACAATGATTCCATCTTTTCACTGGTCATTAGGAGGTTTCTCTTTTTTCCCAAACCTTAATTGACCAACTGTCAGTTTTGTTACGGTGATAGTATCAAGTTTTTAGTGTTTTTGCTGTGACTTGATCATCCCTCAGTGCTTTATATTTTAGTTTCTTGATTGCAACCTGTACTTTTGACATCTCTGTTGGGCCAATGTTAATATCGAGTTGATCCAGTTTGCATGTTTCATCGAAATCTGGCACTGAAATGGGGCTTGGTCTATTGAGAACTTCTTTGAAATGTTCTGCTCATTTGTTTTTCTGGCCTACCTCAGCTGTAAGCATTTTTCCATCTTTGCTTTTTTTTTTGGCCTATTTCCTATTTTGAAATTTTCACTTGGTAAACAACTCTGTGACTTTCTATCATAGTAGCAGTTTCAGCTTCAGCTGCCAGGTCTTCAACATATCTCCATTTATCTTTCCTTGCATTGCTTTTCACTCCTTTCTTGCAATCCTCTTGTTTTTTCCAATATTTCATTGATCTCAGAATTCAGGAGTTTTCCTGTCAGTACTTTTCTTTCCTGGATGAGAGGCCACATTTCTTGACTTACCCTGTTCTTGCTCTGTCTACCCTGATACCCAACTGTGGCTGCTGCAGGTTAAATCACATTGTCTCTGGAAGTCTGAGCACTGCTCAGGTCTGTTGTCTCTCACCTTCCTCTGCCTCTGGCAGTGTCTCAAATCTGTTTCTCAGTTCAAGCAGGAATTTCTCACGGTACACTTTTGTTTTCTGTTTAAAGTTGATAATTTAGTTTGAATTTGAATTTCAGTTTAGAAATGCAAAGATTTTGGCTGCTGCTGACATCTGCTGCTTAATGTGCCCTTGAGGCTTGGACAGATGACCTGACTTTTGAACTAGTGCAGCTGTGATCATAGGCGCCGACTCCATCGGGCTGGAGCAACCATGGGGAAAAATTGGTGGGTGCTCAGCATGCACCGACAGCTCCCGCCCCCGTCCAGCTTGCCTTCGCCTCCTTCCCTGAGCATGCCGCGTGCCCGTCTGGGAGGGAGGCGGGAGAATGCAGTGCACTCAGGGAAGAGGTGGGGCTGGGGTGGGGATTTGGGGAAGGGGTCCAATGGGGCAGGGAGTGGGCGGAGTTGGAGTGGGGACTTTGGGAAAGGGATTGGAATGGGGGTGGGGAAAGGGTGGAGGGGCACGAGCAGCCACTGGCGCCGGGGAAAGTTCACACATATGGCTGTGATTGATCTAGTTTGTCATTTTGCCATCTGGTGGATTCCATGTTTCGTTGTGTATGTCCTTGTAAGGGAACTGGGTGCTTGCAAGAACTAGGTTGGACACCAAGTACAATTCTATGAGTCTTACCATTTTGACTGATGACTCCCAACCCATTTCTCTTTCCATTCCTAATTTGTCACATCCTGCTATAGCATTAAAGTCACCCATCACAAGGAGTAAGTCATGTTTTGGTATTCTGCCAATCCTCTTTGGAGGCAATTTTAAAACTCATCTTTATCGTCATTGCCATGTTCCTCTGTCAGAGCATAGCACTGTATGATTGACATTTTTAAGAATCTGGTTTGGAGTCTGGAGTATATGATGCACTGGGTTATATGTTCCCAATTGATGAGTGATTACCTTGCGTAGAATCAGCCATAATGAGCACTACTTCCTCTAATTGTTTGTTGTCACTATAACCTGAATAAATGAGATGCGGCTTCTCTTGCTTGAAGTGCTTCTTGTCCTCACCTGTCAGTCTGCTCTCGCTGATGGCCAGAATTTCGAATAGAATGTTGTCCATTTCCTTCATGATCTTTGATATTTGAAACATCATTCTCATGTTTCAGTAACAAACTTTGAAGTGTTTTCTTGCTGCCAGCATCAAACTTTTCAGGGTCCTGGTTTCCACAGACGTGGTTTCACCAGGAGCCTTCATGCAGCATGCGGGCTCAGCAGTGTTCTTTGCTGAGCAGCCATTTTTACCGGAATGATACCTTGGTTCTGTTTCTATAATCAGTGTGGGTCTTTTGAGGCTAGGTGGTTAACCTTGTGCTCAACCCTCCCCACTTTATTCATGCTTGGGATGAGCAATCACATTAAAGTTCAGCAGGCCAGCTTAACTTACAGAGTGCAGTGCAGAAATGAAGGATACTAGATTTCTCAAGTACACTTGCATCTCTTTGATCACACACTCAGGGGTCAAGGAGAGGCACTCTCAAATCCCCAGAGACTGCAGCCTCCTATGTTGCCTCATATCAAAATCGCTCTTCTTCCAAGCTGCTCCGACTAATTTCTCCACCATTCAGTACAGCTACATCTAACACAACGAACGCAGCTCGGGAGCATGCAGATAATACCAGTGGGGGCTCCAGGTGGGCAGAGTTAAGATTGCATGGGCAGGTATCTCAACTTCGTATTTCTTCGTTTTCACAAGTTTGAGTTTTGCTGAACTTGGAGTTTTGGAGGGGTATGAGATACCACCGGGCAACCTTACCTCTGCATTAATGAAGTTGTTTTTCTATTTAATCTTTGATGACAATTCAGTACCTTGTTCCATTACCTCTAATCCTTAAAGTCAGTAGGTTTTACTTACGTTTTCTGTTTCATTGTAAAACTATTGCTGCTTGTATTGTCCTTATCGATCCAGCCTGTCCTGTGCTATTTGTCTATCTATTTTCATTGCTTGCTTGCTTTATATTGTATCTCCACATTTGATTCAAGGTTTTAATTTGATTTATCAACTCATACTTTTCCTGGTCTGTACATTGCCGTGTCTTGTCACATAGCAGATGTTCCCTCTTGCTTCAGTTATTCACATTAACCTCAATTTCCAGTATAAGGGACAAAGTTTGTCTGCTTTTGACTTCTGCATGCATAAGTGGGAAACACTGGCATCTGTATGCAAGTAAACAAGTCAGAACTGGTACTAGATTCTGCTTTTTGCAGGTATAGATGTTTGTATCCATGTTTCTGCCAATCTGAGTTGAAGGTTAACCCTGATAAGAGGTGAAATTTGGCACAGGTATCCCACATTTTCACAAAACATTCTTATAGGAGTAGATTATACCTGTGGTGATACTGCTTCTATAAACAGGACTTTCTAGCATCATTCACAGGAGCAGTAATGGAGTGAACCTAAATCAATTAGTAATGGAGTGAACCTCATCAATTTCTCTCCTCTTCCCCCTGTGGCTTTGCAGCCTGTGTAATGTCAGTTGTCACGCTGATATGTGGGGCATTTGGTTTATAATATTACACTTGGTTCTTTTTTATATATTTATTTATTTGTTTGTTTTTGTTTTGTTTTTCATGTTGAATCTAATAGAAGTATATGTCTATGGTAGAAATAATTGAGATTACCGACTAACTTTATGAAAAGATATTAACCTCTGTTTTTCTTCCAAAATCGTTTTCCATTAACATGCATATTGAAGAATATGAAGATGAATCTCCAATGAGAGTTTTACATGACCTGCATTGTGAAGTCAGGACTCTAAAGGTAATGACTGACTCATCAGTTGCTTGTCAAACTATACAACAATGTATCTTTTTATTTTCCATAACTTTACAGATCATATATTAAATATTTTACAGTTCTAACTCATGAATGTTAACAACTCAGAATTTGACTTGTTTTCTTTCAGTTTGCAAGTCCTAATTATTTGTTTTCCAAACTAATTACTTTAGTAAATTCTTTGTTTATAGAGTTGCTGGCACTGAATTTATAATAAGCCAATTTGTGAAACCAAATTTAGTAAGCAAACAGATCCCAGTTTCAGGCTTTCAGATAGTGGTTAAAAATGGTAAAAAGATTTTTAAATATACAAATATTTTGTCTACTGTCTTCTCACTCTGGTATTTAAATATTGAATTCATAGATTCAATACACTCACTCCTTTGATGAAGCATACAATAAATATATTGTATACTTTATTCCCCACTGATCTTTGAACAAAACTAGGGAAGAACAAACTATTTGTAAATTAGTATTTTAAAACTCACCTCTACTTTTTTCCTTCAAAGGGTGATGTTAACGCTACCCTTGATCAGAGTCGCTCTGAAAGACAAGAAACTTATGATATCATGAAAGCCATTAAAGTACTGATGCAAAGAAATACAACAGATCTTGAAAAAATAAGAGAACTGTTCCAGAAATATGGTTATCAACCACTTGTTAAAGATAACTCAGGTAATACTACTTGAAAATATTGTAGAACCTTTGGAAGATTAAAAATATGATTTCTGATCAAACATTGCCCTAATTGTAAGCATCTCTGTATTAAAGCACAGACCAAATGTGTTAATATTATGAACTAGTTACAAAACATTATACAGGCTTAGCCAGATTTCTTTGCATTAACATGTCTAACAGTAGGTCTATCCGTAAACCCTTGAAATAGTATGCAACTTGAAATTTTTACCCTTGTTGCATGGACAAGTTAAATATCACAGTAACATGCATAACATTACACTCCCTGACCTTGTAATCTGTCTTTCATTTCAGGTGTCATTAATGTGGACCATAGTAGTATTTGTTTTACAGTAGTACCCAAAGATTTGGGGTCCCATTGTGCTGGGTGCTATAAACACATGGACAAAAAGACAAAGGTTCTAGAGTTAATAAATCCCATTTGATGTTGTTTCTAAACATAACTGTCTTGTCCTATATTGAATACTAACTGGTAATTAACAGCATGTTAAAACATGTAACGCATCTTCTTAACCCAATTTGTTATCCTAGCAGAGGCTTTGTCTACATGAGCTATTGTACTGGTTTCATTTAAATCAGTTCATACCCCTGTACTCTTATGTTGGTTTGAATGGCTTTTTTCAGTTTAGCTTAAATCAAACTGAAATAAAGCTGGTTTAAACCAAAATAAGTGTCCACCCAGCAGCTTGCACCAGTTTAATTAAATTGTATTAAAATCACAGTGTTAAACCAGTTTTGCATAGACAAAGGCCTTAGACAAAACCAAAGGATTATCTAGTTGTGTCTCTTCTTCTTTAATATTGTCTCAACTTTCCCCAGTCTACTCCTTATTGATATAAAAATCGCAGTAATACTTGAGGATTAATATAAACCCTTAAAGGTATTATATTAAATTTTAACAAAAATCAGTAAATATGTGCAATACTAAAGCATTTTCAGCAATGTCACCACTGGCACTCCTGCTACTTATACTATCAGTTGCATGGCTTTCTTTTAGTTGCTATAATTTGTAGGAATTTGCAAGTGTTGTTTTCTTGAGTGTCTTAGTTTCTGAACGTAGGATTTGGGCAATCAGTTACCTTTGCAGTGGGATCTTCTTCGTTCCTCTTGATTTTTTTACATTGTGCTTATGCACATTTTCACAGTTTTCTATTAACTCTTTGTCAGTGTCTTGTTTTCTTAGTCCATAAAACAGTTCTTAAGTGGTAACTGACATTTCTGACGTATCCTTTGTTTTTAATAAAACAGTGGAGGACAAGGAGGAAGTTAACCATGCATCTAAGGTATCTGACCAAGCTACCTCTGATCAAGAGAGAGTGGAAGATATGTCTAGCTTTCCTGCTTGTATTGGGAAAACATCTGTGCCTAAGGATCCCCTGCGTAACCCACAGCTTTCAGATTTCGGTCTTTCACAGTACGCATTCTCCAGAACTTGGGATATGATTGATGTACAACCCCAGACAAATATGCATAAAGAAGATTCAAGAAATAGAATTCCAACTCCCAAACAGACCCCATATATAGTGCCCAAAACACCAAAATGTGCATTAAAGATGGATGATTATGAGTGTTTAACTCCAAAGCTTGAACATTTTGGCATTAGTGAACATACCATGTGTTTGAATGAAGACTATACAATGGCACTTATTAATAAAAATGTTCAGACAAGAAAAAAGTAAGTAGATGTTTTTAACTTCAGACTATCCTTGTTTTCTGTAGTAGTTGCCTCTGTGATTGTACTAGTTTCTTGCAATTTTCTGATGGTAGGTGATCCTTTTTTTCATATTGATTTCCAGCTTTGTTAGTGTTGCATTTTCACACATACACACATACACACACACACACACACACAACCTCTTTGCTGTGCCAGACACTGCTGTGTTGGATATTAAAGATTTTAAATTTTCCAGTTTGAGTAGGTTCCACATGATAGAGACAGTCAGACAGTGACAATCTGAAGACCTTGGCTTTCATTAACCTCAGATTTGGGTTCAGACATTAATAAACATTGTCCTGTGCAGTAATCATTTGAGAACTGATTTAAAGCTGTTTCTTGATAATGGTGTCTAGGGGCTTGGCTACACTTACAAATTTGCAGCGCTGCAGCAGGGTGTGAAAACACACCCTCTCCAGCGCTGCAAATTGCGGCGCTGCAAAGCGCCAGTGTGGTCAAAGCCCCAGCGCTGGGAGCGCGGCTCCCAGCGCTGTCCGTTATTCCCCACAGGGAGGTGGAGTACGGACAGCGCTGGGAGAGCTTTCTCCCAGCACTGGCGCTTTGACTACACTTAGCGCTTCAAAGCGCTGCCGCGGCAGTGCTGCCACGGCAGCGCTTTGAAGTGTAAGTGTAGCCAAAGCCTGAGTTATGGATGGGGAATAAAAGGTGATTTTGGTTTTTTTATTTTTTTAAGTTAGCACTTTTAAAAGCAGTTACCAGCTGTAATGTAGTCCAGTTTGTGGTTTTTTGGAAACTAATTTTTCAGAAAACCAAAGATGGATAAAAATGTTTACAATTTTTCAATAGCCATGAACATATTGTTTTTATCAGATAGATACTCCCTTGTAGTAGCTGCAACACAAACATGGCAGCATGGAGAACTTCAAAGTCAAACTGGTATTTTTAAGAGCCTGACTTCTAAAATGGGTACACCTGGTTTTAAAAGTCAGGTCCTCATTGTCCATAGCTGAATGAAACAGAAGAAATCCACAGCATAATAAATAAATTATATTTTTAACATAATTTTGGTTGTAATAATCTAAAGTGAGGTTACTAAAATAGGTGAAGTGTTTTTTTTTTGTTTTTGTTTTTTTCACAATGTCCTTTTAAATTCTACAACTCAGTTTCTCTTAATGATTTATTTCACTTAATGAAAGAGTTAGTATATGGGGTGACAAAAAAGGGTCACCCTTGCTGTAAGGTTCTCTGCACCTTGAAGTCTTTAAACCATGATTTGAGGACTTCAATGGCTCAGACACAGGTTTGATACAGAAGTGGGTGGGTGAGATTCTGTGGCCTGCATTGTGTAGGTCAGACTAGATTATCATAATGGTCCCTTCTGACCTTAGTCTATGGTTCTATGAAAAGGGCTGATAATGAAAACTGTCACAACTTTAATTATGAAGTCAGTGTTAGTTCCATGGAACTTCTATAATTGACTCTTTATATTATCATTTAAAACTCAAATGGAAACTTTGTAATAGAATTTAACAGTAATCACAACATAGTTGTCTGTTTTTCCTTCACACTTACTGAGTAGGTGGATTTTTTTTGATCAATGTTAAAATTCAATTTTTTAAAAAAATCAAATCTCCAGACAGACATTATGCTCTTGCTATGATGCCAATGTATGTTAGAACCGGTGGCTCTAATTGCAAATACTACAAGCACAGGCAATTCAGTTATTTTGCCTTTTTCTATACATATGAAAAATTGACATGATGATTTCCCATATATATTCCATCCATTGGCTATTCTGCAGCTGCTATTTTTCTCCCCATTCTGTGGACTTGTAAAGGAACAAGTCTCAATTCATGTCTGGATCATTCTGTAAATGGCACAAACATGCCCCTTGTATTTGTATTTCATAATATTGAACTTTTAGTAATGAGAGAGCTCACTATGCTGTGACTGATATGACTTTTTTTGTGGCTGTGTTTTTTCCATGTACTGTGTTTAAAGGGATGCTAATTCAAAACCTAGTCAGTTTCAAAGACTGCATTGAAAGTAGTGTCAGCTAGTGAACCTCACTGGGTATTTAGTTTTTAATAAATCACACTTCTTTTTTGCTTCTATCTCCTATTTTTAAAAAAAAAAAAAAATCACAGCTATCATTGGCAATCTGACAACATACTTCTCTTACTTACAAACCAATTCAAAATTGTACACGGAACTATATATGGTATAAGTTGTGCTAGCCACACAAGCCCTATATTAAATCAAAGTAGATTAGCATAAAACCAGTATCCAGGACTGGAGTTAGGGCTGCACAGTGGTAGTGTTCAGAATTAAAGTAATAATATGTGGATTATGAAAGGTGAAAGTGGTTCAGCTTGAAAGGAAACTAAATAAAGTGTTTGAATGGCTGAACTTTTTATTTCCTTGCTTCTTACTGTTTGCTAACTTTGAGTTACAGTTGGTAGACTGCATATACTGTCAACAGTTTTCTTTGTGTGGTGTATGTGTGTATATATGACCACTCCCTGCTTTGTAGAGTTTAGATTACAGTAACTCCTTGCTTAACGTAGTTATGTTCTTGAAAAATGCGACTTTAAGTGAAACAATGTTAAGCGAATCCAATTTCACCATAAAAATTAATGTAAATATGGGGGGTTAGGTTCCGGGGAAATTTTTTTTGCCAGACAAGACATTATATACGGTATAAGTTTTAAACAAACAATTAAATACTGTACTCAGCAATAATGATTATGAAGCTTGGGTGAGGTGGTGGAGTCAGAGGGTGAAAGAGGATGGATCGTTCAGCTGCTCCTCTTGCTGCTGTTTCCAAAATGTGTGTGTGGGGGGGTGCTTAACCCCCAGCTCTGCCCGAGGCCTGCCCCCACTCCACCCCTTCCTCCAAGGCCCCACCCCCTCCCTCAAGCACACCACGTCCTCGCTCTTCCCTGCAAGAGCCTCCTGAATGTCGTGAAACAGCTGATTGCTGCAGGCAGGAGGTGCACCGCCTCCCTCCCTGCGCCTCCTGCCCACAGCAATCAGCTGTTTTGTGGCTCTAGGGCAGTGGTTTTCAAACTTTTTTTCTGGCTACCCAGTTGAAGAAAATTGTTGATGCCCGTGACCCAACGGAGCTGGGAGTGAGGGGTGGCGGTGAAGGCTGCGGGATGGGGCCAGGAATGAGGGGTTCAGAGTGTGGGGGAGGGCTCTGGGTTGGGAGCGGCTCAGGGCTGGGGCAGAGGATTTGGGGCATAAGGTTGGAGCGCAGGCTTTTCAGGCGGTTCCCAGTCAGCGGTGCAGCAGGGGTGCTAAGGCAGGCTTCCTGGCTGTCCTGGTACCGCGGACCATGCTGCATCCCAGATCTTGCTCCTAGGCGGAGGTGCGCAAGCAGCTCCGTGTGGCTCTCGCCCACAGGCACCATCCTCCCAGCGGGGCGGGGGCAGTGCACAGAGCCCCCCCCCCCCCCCCCGCGCTCTCCCCCCCCCCCAGCTAGGAGCCAGACCTGTTGCCAGCTGCTTCCGGGGCACAGTGCAGTGTCAGAACAGGTAGGGACTAGTCTGCCTTAGCCAGGCAGCACTGTCAATGGGACTTTTAACGGCCCAGTCGGTGGTGCTGACCAGGGCGCTGCGACCCAGTGCGTTACGTTCTGTGACCCAGTACTGGGTCGCGACCCACAGTTTGAAAACCACTGCTCTAGGGCAGAGGAGCGAGGACACGGCATGCAATCTCCCTTCTCCCTCCACGCGCCTCCCATCTGCAGCAATCAGCTGTTTCAGGGGGCAAGGGGTGAAGCTATGTGCCACGTCCTTGCTCCTCCCCCCAGCCTCCTGAATACCACGAAACAGCTGATTGCTGCAGACAGGAGGCGTGGGGAGCAAAGGGGGAGTTGCTGCTCCATGGGGCTGCCGGTGGGTGGGTGGCGCTGGGGGTGGTGGAGGGGAGCTGATGGGAGGCTGCCAGCCCACCCTGGTTCCAAGCCCCCACAGCCGAACAACGTTATAAGCAAACATTGCGCATCTTCAAATGAGTATGTTCTCTAATAGATCAGCGATGTAACAATGAAACAACATTAACCAGCATGATGTTAAGTGAGGAGTTACTGTAGTTTGTTTAATCTTTGTTTCACTTGCCCTGCAGGATAACAATCCTCTTCTTGCACTTTCTCTTTCCTGGACACTTTCTTGTCAGGCGTATAGTGCAGAAAGTGTGCAGAAAGACTTTACATGCTTTTAAGCAGGCTAATTTTTGTAAATAAGACTCTGTAAAATTTAATTAGTTTATTAATTTAATGGGAAGAATCTGTATAAAGTTTGAGATATGTATGTAGCCAGAGTGACACAAAGTAGACTTAGTCAATGTCATTTTTAAACACCTATAACTTAAAATGGTTTGACTACTTGCTTTCAAAAATAATTCTAGCATACTTAAAGTATTTCCCCAATTTTTTTAACTAGAAATACTTTTCCTTTGCAAAACTATAAGGAATATGAAAATGAGTCTTGTAATGAAACTCGTGTTGCAACCTTCATGGAACGCTATTAAGTAAATAATCAGTGTAAAGTAACCTGTAACTCAAACAGCTTGACCAGTTTTCCTGAAGCTTTAGGGGGAAAAAAATTCTCCTTGGTTTTGAGTAACTTTGGCAATTTTCAAGCCAAACTAACGTTTCTAGCCAGTAGGGAGATAAATATATGGGTCTTAAAATGGAACCTGGTTGCAACCTTAAAGAGACATCAACTTAAAATCATACAACAGCACTTCAGGTATCGTCATGGGAATTCCCATATCAGATCAGACCTGTCAGTACCTTATGTTTAAGGGGAAGGTTCAAGAATCCCTGCTAGACAATTATGGAATCCGTGGTCATAGAGAAAACAGGGCTGGGAAACAACTTCCTCTGTCTTTCTCATTGCCAATCTTCCTCCTCTGCTGTATAGATTTCAGGCAAGAGGGAGAGACAATGTAAAATAAAATGGAAATATGGACTCTAAAATCAGATCAAGTGTGGGATAAGACAACCTGAAACAACTATTAACTTTTTTTTCTTCAGAAAGACTAGGTTTCAAATCTCTTGGGCAATTGATAGGGCATGGACAGATTGCTGCACTTGTATGCTATGAACTGCGGGATTTGAGCCATAGCTTTCTTTGAGGATGAGAATGTGTGTAGTCTTATGTATTTATACAATCATAGAATATTAGGGTTGGAAGGGACCTCAGGAAGTCATCTAGTCCAACCCCCTGCTCAAAGCAGGACCCATCCACAACTATTTTTTTTTTGCCCCAGATCCCTAAATGGCCCCCTCAAGGATTGAACTCTCAACCCTGGGTTTAGCAGGCCAGTGCCTAGCACAATCCTGATCATGATCAGGCCTCTGGGTGTAACTGCTGTATAAACGTTTAGTAAGTTGACTATATATCTTTAATCATGGAACCATAGTTATGGTATTTTAATATCACTTTTGATGTATTTTTTTAATCCCAATCTGTAGTTTTCCTAAGGAAGATGATAATGAAATGTGTGTGGCAGCAGAAACATCATCAAAGTCCAGGGAAATCATGGTTACTCCTGGACCAACAATGAAAACACCTAGCGAAAATGGTAAATTCAAACTATTTGGAATTAATAGTGGTAATTTTCAATTAATTCTGAAGTAAACTTTCTGCACTGACAGTTAAGGTTTGATACTTGTTTGCATTATAAGGATTCAGAAAATTATTTTTAAAGGGTACAAAAGAAGGTGGGTTTGGCGGTGTGTAAATCTAGCATCCAGACTTAAAGATAAATATTGGTTTTCTCTCCTATCTCCAACACCATCATCCACAAAGACTATATGTTACTCTGTGAGTCTTTCACCTTCAGAACTTAATCGTTGCTTCAGTAATTTTAAACTTATTTATTAAAAGTTTCAAAGAACAGGAATGAAGTTACGTTAGAACAAGCTGACCTGATATTATAACTTGTAACTCTTTCAAGATAGCTGTACAGTATCTTAAAAGAGAAAAATGAGACATACTTCAGAAGGTGTATGAAGATCTTAGAGCAAAATTGTACACTGACATATTTAAAATTTGGAAAAATGTAAGATACGTTTATGTAAGAGATTTGTTCAGAAATATGATATAGATATGTTTTAAGCAAGAGAACTGGTTCTTGAATGTGGATATTGCTATGGACTTGAACCTAAAATTTGCATTGTATAGATTGACTAAAGCATCTAACCTTAAAGATCCTTCTAATTTAGTTATGTCTTCACAGTGGTAAAATGGTCAGCTAGTTTTATACTTTCATGCTGTTTTGGGATGTGTAAATACACACAAATTATTACTTCAGTCTCTAATACAGAATTGTAAAATTGAACTGTTATAAATGCCCTATGTATTCAAGCATGTAAAATTATTATTCATATCCATTATTTTAGCTGTTGATTGCCTGGCTTCTCCTTTGATACCTGTGTTCTGCACTCCTGGTCTGAAAATTCCTTCCAGAAAGGACAATACCATCTTACCCAAATCCCCAAAGATGAAAGAATCAAATATTTCTAATCAGACAGCAACACCCACTCTTCCAGACTTTGAAACAGGCTGGCTAAAAACAGAAAGTAAAGTAAGTGCTTAAATATCATTTTAGTAATCATATTTATTCTGTGACAGGTGAAAATGTACTTAGATATAATTTTTTTAATAAGTCAGTAATGGCCTTCCCTTTCCACACTGCTTTTGTTGGCAAGTGTATCAATGTAGAACCGTAACATCAACTTGAAGTAATTAATAGCATTCTTAATTCTAATAAAACTAAACTAGCTGAAGACATTTTACTATAAATTTGAATACGATTATCATCTTTTATACAGCCATTAAAGGGGAACAAGGCTGAGTCACTGCCAGAGATTGATATGACAGTTAAACAACACAAAGAAGATTGTGCTCCTCCTATTTTAAGTTCTGACAAGTATATTGAACATCTTGGAAGACCCTCTCTTCCAAAACTATCTGACTATGAAAATCTCCTTAATACTCCTCCACCTCCAGAAATAACACAGATACCAGAAGACATTCTGCAGGTTGTTTTTACTTACTTCTTGTGTGTGTTTGTGCCTGTGGAATCTGCATTCTGTTATCAGATCAGTGGTGTGGAAAGACTACTTCATTTTATCAGATTTGAATCTGGAAATTCTTTGCTGCTTTCAGTTGAAAATGTATAAACCATAGTCATGCTTTGAATTCTTGCTCAGATAAATTACCTCTTTAATCCCTTTAATGTTTTATTTTAGATATTATCAAAGTATAATCCAAAAACAGATACACCTACAGTAATGAAAAAGGAGATCAAAACAGGAACTGCTACAAGATTTGAAAGGAATATCCCAGATTATTGCAACAAAGAGAACAGGTGAGAGTGAATTCCCCAGATGTACTAAAGAAATTGAATTGATATAATTTAGGAGAGTATATTTGGAGAAGATATATTCATTTAGAAATTAATACTTGCTCACAGATTAGCTACCAAAACAACCCTTCTTTGTTGTGTCTTAATAAATGTGCAATATTTGGCCTGGTATTTATGGTGACTGTCTTAAGGTTCCTTTTCTGTTTGGTCTGTACTTCATACAAATATATATTTGTGTACAACTAATAACTTCATTTTTTATAAATAGAATAAATTCATAGAATTTAAAATGATCATGTTCAGCTGTATAACTATCAAAATTTGAAGGAGTTGTGACCTGGCAAATATATAAAAATGTGTGCTATATCAGTGGTGGGGAATACACAGCAGCTTCCCATACTACCTGGCCAGAACTGTGGCAGTCTAGCAATTAAAGAAGACATAGGACAGAGTACTGTACCCTTCCCAAATAGCATGTGTGTATACATGCAAATACAATTACGTCATGACTGGGAGAATTGACTATGAAGAATGTAAACAGTCAAGAAATACTGCTTACACCTTTCTTAATTGGGAAGGAACCCAAGTATCCTTTAAATGTGCAGTCCAAGGACTTAATCAAATCTAATGCTCATTCTTGTACAAAGGAGGACAGGAAAAAAATTAATGTCCTAAAACTCTAACTTTTTTACCTTTTCTTTCTTCAAGGGCTCTTTGCCCACTCCCTGAGAACCAACGCCCAAATGGTTTCTTGAGATGTTCTACTGTTCAAGGTTAGGTCATTAAAACCAAGGAACATAAATAACCACCCATGACTTAAATGACCAATCACGCAGCCCAAATAGGAAATTTTGAATACTTAAATGCTTGCAGCAAATCGTTTGTGAACAAATCCATAGGTTGCAACAAGTTTGCACAACATATCTGAGCAATTCTGCATAATGGATACATTAGTAAAAATCCTGTTCAGATTGATCAGGAAAAGGATACATTATTTGTGACAAATAACTTGACCTACTATGGATATCTCACACAGGATGATATTCCTCTGCTTCAGTATTCTTTATTGTGCTTGTTGCTTACTCTGATATTTACTTGTATTTGCTACAGATTTTAGAGTATTAGTGAGGAAAAGACAAGTCTTCTTCAGAGTTAAGGCCATCATACCACAGTATTCATGAGAGCCCTGAATGAAACCGAGAACACTCCGGCTTACGTCAGCTAGTATGTTTGAAATTGGGATCCACTCTAGTTCTGTATCAAATTAATTTAGATGGACTCTTTCCCTGTCAAGCAAGATTTACAAAGAAATGCCTCTTTCAAAGGCTCTGTTTGAACTGACAAATGTAGTTCTCTTTGTTGAAAACACTACTGAAATGTTAAATAAACTTCTGTTCTGGATATATTCGCAGAGGATATATTGAATCTATCAAATCAAATGATTGAGAGTGAGCTGGGCATGGTTCTGGATTTTGAGCCACATTCATGGATCTTCTGAGTCTTACAGAACTTAGCTACATGGCACTAGCTACAAACTTGGAAGTGGGAGACACAAGAGAAAGAGGACTGGTCTGGGGATTGGTCCTGCTTTGAGCAGGGGGTTGGACTAGATGATCTCCTGAGGTCCCATCCAACCCTAATCTTCTATGATTCTATGACTTCTTATACACAGGACTTGGGGCGAGTAAAATCGTTTTAATTACCAATTTGTACTAAATCTCATATTAAAATAAAGCACGGTCAAAAATATATTTGTGCTACGTTTCTATGTTAGTGATGTGGTTCAAAGAGCTTTGCAGAATAATCCTTCATTTAGTTCAGAACTGATGACATACTCCATATGATTATTTCTGTCTGCTTACACATGTTTGTGCAGTATACTAGAGAGAAGAGGGTGATTCAGATAATACACTAAACTGAAACTTCAATATGCTACCTTAAAAAGTAAAATATCTAAATCTTTCACTTACATTATACATCTTGTTAAAAGCACTGAATTTAAGGTCAACATTTTATTAAAATATCTGTTTTGTTGTCTGTAACCAGGAAGTTGAAAGCACTCCAATGACTGAAGAACTAGAAAGAGGAATAAATACAGTGTTATATAAACAGCTTCTAAATAAGGAACTGCTTATGCACATACATGAAGAAATTGGTTCTCTCTTTAGGGCGGGGAGAGAACTGTATTGAAAAACATTTTGTTAAAAAAAAAACGGGGAGGTGTTAAATATTTGACCCACTTTAGATAGATACTTATAATGTGAAAGTTAGTTGCAAATGCTGAATTATTTTAATGAATTTTTGAAAAGATCATTCCTAATCACATCACTTTTGATCCATGCAAAGTGATGGTTGGTTTGTAGTTATCAGCCAGAATCCCAGCACTCTCCTCCCAAGTAGTCCTTATTTTCAGAGGCCTTGTTATCCATAACGGGGCCTCAGAGGCATTACAAGCAGGAAAACCAATAATAAAGAACTGTTTTAATCCTGTCCTTTAAAAGCAGTCTGCTACAGAGGAAATTACTTGTACTGATTTGAAAGGAAAATGCTAGCAAGAGGCAACACTGAATGTTATAGGCAACAGACTTCTGCTGCACAGTTCCTCTCATTATTCATAACGAATGGGTAATATCTCCTACCTCTAGAATTTGGAGGCGATCCACTGTTGTTGCTGGGAGCTCTGGGACTAAGCCCTTCCCTTTGGCTTAGGCCACCAAAATTGCTGCCTCAGGTCGAGGAACAAGTTGGCAGTTCAGTTTCTCCCAACCAGTTTGTTTTAACAAATTTATTTATTTATTTATACAGTAGAGACTTCATTTCAGCTTCTAGTTCTTCTCTCCCTCTTCTGAGCTGTGGACTTACTGGAGTACTGACGCTCTAACCCTCTAGTTCCTCCAGTATAGCACTTCTTGACTGGACTCCCTTTGCCCTGCATTACAGCAGCAAAGAAGCCTTGTAAGCACTGAACCAAGTTCAAGAGATGCTGTACACTGCTTTTCAGGAGCATCAGAGGGGGAGCTATGCCCTGCTTCCAACAAGCCACCGACCCTTGCTCTGCCAGTGCATGGGGCTTCAGAGGCTGAGCTATGCGTAATGTGCTGTATTTCTCCTATAAACAGCCAGGGTAAGTAACATACACATTATCGAAAGGGAGAAACACCCACCCCCAAAAAAACTAAAAACACTGACTCCTACGAGACAGGAAGCCAGTTGCAGGTGAGGAGCTCAATAATAATAATATTGCTTCCACTTACTCTAATTATGCTTATCTCTTGCTTTGAGGACATCAGATCCAAAAAGTGTGCTTCTGATTAAAACCAAATGTTAAACTGAAATGTTATGTAAAACCTAAAATTTCCTAAATTTAAGAACCTAAGTTTGGTACAGCACTCGTCCCACCAATAAAAGATATAGTCAAACCTTCCAAAAGATCCCAAAGACCATAAAAATGAGGACAGTACACCAAAATTTCAAAGCCTCAACTGGCTATTCAGACAAGAAATGATTCATGTACTTAGTAAGGAAAATTTACTACTTGGCAATCAAATGGCTCATCGCATAGGGATATGAATCTTGCTTTGGGTGTGAAGTCTTGGATTTACATTCAGATCAGGTCCTTGCAGATGTGTGTAAAATGTTTTTAGCAATTTTTCCTGGGACTTGATGTGATTTGTGGCAAGAGTAATGGCTCCTAACTGAGTGGCTTCAAGGAAGTTGTGTTCTACCCATCAATGTTCAGGGAGGACAGACATGATAAAAAAGGAGGTGTTGCATTATATAAGAATATATACACTTGTTCTGATGAAGGAGGTGAAAGGCAGAACAGTTGAAAGTCTTTGGGTAAAAATAATAGGGGTGACACCATGATAGGGGTCTACTATAGACCACCAAGTCAGGAAGAGGAGGTGGAAGAGGCATTTCTAGAACAAACAGGAATATCCAAACACAAGACCTGGTAGCCCAGACATCTGTTGGAAAAATAAAATGCCAAAACACAAAATTTCCAATAAGTTCCTGGAATGTATTGGAGATAATTTTTTTGTTTCAGAAGGTGGAGAAAGTAAGCATAGGGACAGCCATTTTAGATTTGATTCTGACCAACAGGGAAGAATTCATAGTGAATCTGAAGATTGAAGGTAATTTGAATGAAAATGATTGTGAAATTATAGCTTTCATGATTCTAAGGGTAGGTCTACACTAAGGGCGGGGGTCGAACTAGGGTACGCAAGTTCAGCTACGTGAATAGCGTAGCTGAACTCGAAGTACCCTAGTTCGAACTACTTACCCGTCCAGACGCCGCGGGATCGAAGTCCGTGGCTCCAAGGTCGACTCCGCCACCGCCTTTTGCAGTGGTGGAGTACCAGAGTCGACCGCCGCGCTTCCGGAGCTCGAACTATCGCGTCTAGATCAGACGCGATAGTTCGAACTCCGAGAAGTCGAACTCACCGCGTCGACCCGGACGGTAAGTGTAGACTAGCCCTAAGAAAAGGAAGGAGTGAGAGCAGCGGAATAAGGATAATGGACTTCAAGAAAATCCAGGAACTGGTAGGGAAGGTCCCATGGGAAGGAAGTCTAAGATAATAAAGGAGTTCAGGAGAGCTGGGAGCTTTTCAAGGAGGCAGTATTAAAGGCATAACTGCAAATTATCCCATTGTGAAAGAAAGAGGAAGAATAGTAAGAAGCCAGTCTGGCTCCATCAGGAGATCTTTAATTACCTGAAAATCAAAAAGGAAAGCTACAAAAAGTGGAAACACGAACAAATTGCTAAGGAGGAGTACAAAAGAACAGCACAAGCATGTAGGGACAAAATAAGAAAAGCTAAAACACAAAGTGAATTACCCTAGCGAGGGATATAAAAGGCAATAAGACGAGGTTCTTTAAATATATTAGGAGCAAGAGAGAGACAACAGAAACTGTAGGTCCTTTATATAGCAAGGAAGGAGAGCTAATAACAGACAACATCAAGAAAGCCAAGATGGTTAATGCCTATTTTGCTTCAGACTAGACGGTTAATGGTCACCAGATACTCACCACAATTAATATTAACAACAAGGAGGAAGGAATGCAAGCCAAAATAGGGAAAGAATAGGTTAAAGAATATTTAGATATGTTCAGTTTTGCAGGGCCTGATGAAATTCATCCTAGGACATTTAAGGAATTATCTGAATCAATCTCACAACGGTTAAGTTATCTTTGAGAATTCCTGAAGGACAAGAGATGTTCCAGAAGACTGGACAAAGTACAGTAAACATGGTACCTAACTTTAAAAAGCAGAGCAGAGAGGAGCCTAGGATTTATAGACCAGTCAGCCTAACTTCAATATCTGGATAGATACTGGAACAAATTATTAAACAATCAGTTTGTAAAAACCTAAAGGACAATAGTTATAAGGAATAACCAACCTAATTTTCTTCTTTAACAGAATTACTGGCCTAGTGGATAGAGAGAAAGCAGTAGCTATGATATGTCTTGATTTTAGTAAGGCTTTAGACGCAGTCCCCCATTACATTCTCCTAAGCAAACAAAGGAAATGCAATTGAGATTAAATTATTGTAAGGCGGGTGCATGATTGGTTGAAAGACCAGACTTGAAGAGTAGTTATCAATGGTTCGCTGTCAGACTTAGAGGGCACTTCTAGTGGAGTTTCACAGGGTTCTGTCCTCTGTCCGGAACTATTAAATATTTTCATTAATAACTTTGATAATGGATTGGAGAGTATGCTCATAACATTTGCAGATTTACACCAAGCTGGGAGGAATTACAAGCACATTGGAGAACAGAATCAGACTTCAAAATGACCTTGACAAATTGGAGAATTGGTCTGAATTCAACAAGATGAAATTCAATAAAGATTAAGTGCAAAGTTAAAAATTAGGAAAGAAAAATTAAATGCATAACTATAAAATGGGGAATAACTGGCTAGGTGGTAGTGCTGCTTAAAAGGAGTTGGGGGTTATAGTGGACCACAAATTGAAAAAGTCAACAATGTGATGCTGTTGTGAAAAAGGCTAATATTCTGAGGTGATATTTGATAGGAGTGTTATGTTAGATATGGTAAGTAATTGTCCCGCACTACTTGGCACTGGTGAGGCCTCAGCTGGAGTACCGTGTCCAATTCTTGGTGCCACACTTCAGAAAAGATGTGGACAAATTGAAGACAGATTAGAGGAGAGCAACAAAAATGATAAGGTTTAGCAAACCTGATCTCTGAAGAAAGGTTTAAAAAACGGCATGCTTAGACTTGAGAAAAGAAGACTGAGAGGGTCGTGACAAGATTTCAAGTATGTTAAGGACTGTTCTAAAGAGGATGGTCAATTGTTCTCCATCTCTACTGAAGGTAGGACAAGAAGGCTTAATCTGCATCAAGGGCATTTTAAGTTAGATATTAGGAGAAAACTTTCTAACTGTAAGGGTAGTAAGATCTGGAACAGGTTTCCAAGGGAGGTTATAGAATCCCCATCATTAAGAGGGTTTTATGATCAGGTTGGACAAATATCTGTCAGGGGTTGGCTAGGTTTACTTGTTTCTGTCAACACAGGGGGGTGCACTTGATGACTTCTTGAGGTTTTTTCCGGCCCTGTATTTCTATGATTCTATAGCAATTGGCCATCCTAAACAGACACGCTGTGCATCCAAATTTATAGGTGTTGAAGATGTTTGAGGAATCAGAGAAATTAGTATCTGAGAATTCAGAGAGGCCTTGATCCTCACTATCAAATCCCACATAGCAAATCTATCACTAGCAAGAGTATTCCAGAAGAGGCTATTCCCCTAGCAGAGGGAAAAATCTGGAGCTGAAGTTCCCAAGGAAACCTAGATACATTTTCTTCCCAAACCATTAAACTCCTTACTAAGAGAGAGGCAACATGAGCATTTCTGTATAAGAGCTTATAGTTCTTCCACAAGACTTCCTTTGGATCTACCCTGTATACTAATCTTAAGCAACATCTGGCGGTATTCACAGCAAGTCTCGGATTGCAAGTTATGCCACTTTACCTCTTCAAGCACAACATCTCATTCTGTCACTCAGCTTCTCTCCTCATTCATTGCTAATGAGTTAATGCCCTCCACCTATGGAACTTGGAGGTGGTCCAATGTTGCTGAAAGCTCCAGGGCTAAGCCCTACTCTTCTGCTCAGGCTACCAGATTTTCTACCTCCCGATAGTTAAACCAGTTGGAAATTTAGTTTCCACCTACCCATTTTGTTTTATAACTTTAATTTTTATTTTTCTGTGCAGTACTTAGTCTTTCTTCCTTTCCCCTGTATTAGGTGTTTGGCAGTGTGGGGGCTTTAACAACTTGGATCTGCTTCAGCCCCTGCCCCTGCCAGACTCTTCTCCGTCAGGCATGGCAGAGCTGTCTTGGTCCGTATCTATGCTAGGGTGCTACAACGGCATAGCTATGGGTCCACAGCTAGAGAAATATGGGCTTGGCAGAACTACCATTAAGTGCATACATAATTGGTTAACCAATCAAAACAACCATCCAAACAAATAACTATTAATGGAATGATGTCAAATAGAAGGGAGGTCTCAAGTGGGGTTCGACAGGGATATGTTCTAGGTCCGGTGTTGTTTAATATCTTTATTAATTACCTTGATGTAGGAATAGAGAGCATACTGATCAAATTTGCAGATGACAAAGCTAGGCGGGTTCCCAATACTTTGGAGGATAGAGCTAAAATTCAGAGGGATCTTGATAAATTGGAGACCTGGGCTATAGACAACAAAGTGAAATTCAACAAAGACAAATGTAAGGTACTACACTTGGGCTGGGGGGGGAAACAAATGCACAAATATAGAATGGGGGATACCTGGCTTGGCAGCAGCACTGCTGAGAAGAATGGGGGAGTTGTGGTGGATCACAGTCTCGGCATGAGTCAGCAATGCGATGCTGTTGCAAAAAAAGCAAATACAGTTTTAGGTTGCATTAACGGAGGTGTAGCATGCAAGTCACAGGAGTTGATGGTACCGTTCTACTTGGCGCTGGTTAGACCTCAGCTGGAGTACTGTGTACAATTTTGGTCACCAATATATAGAAAGGATGTAGAGAAACTGGAAAGGATCCAGGGGTAAGTGACAAAGATGATCAAAGGGACAGAATACAAGCCATATGAGCAAAGGCTGGAGGAACTCGGTATATTTAACTTTGAAAGGAGGAGATTACGGTGGGAGATGATAGCGATCTTCAAATACTTGAAAGGCTGCCATAAAAAAAGGTGGAGGAAAGTTGTTCTCTCTTGCCCCAGAGGGCAGGACAAGAGGTAATGGGTTCAAGCAACAGCATAGCAGATTTAGATTAAATCTCAGGAAAAACCTCCTAACTGTAAGCACAGTGGGATACCCTGCTTAGGAAGGTTGTGGAAGCTCCTTCACTGCAGGTTTTCAAAAGGAGGCTGGAGAGCCATCTGTCTTGGATGGTTTAGATACAACAAATCCTGCATCTTAGCAGGGGGTTAGACTAGATGACCCTTGTAGTCCCTTCTAACCCTATGAGTCTGTTGACCCTAGCTTTGTCTACACTGAGGTTAGGTCAGCATAGCTATGGTGCTCTGGGGCATGGATTTTCTACACCCCTGAGCACCATAGTTATGTCAACCTAAGTTTTAAGTGTACATCAGGCCTAAGTGGTGCTCCCTCTGTGAGGCAGCATTTACAGAGCATGATGTGCTAGGGCATAGGGCTCAGAGTCAGATCAGCATCTCAAGTCCTGTCCCTGTCCCCACCCAAATCCTGAGGAGTTATGCAAACTCCAGAAAAGCCCAATCAGGAGCTTCTGAGCACTTGGGGAGAGAGTCTAAGATAGATGATACCATCTGTCTATGGGGTAAGTCCTATTTTCCCCCATCTCCTAGATACTCAAGTGCACCATCAGCTCCTTGAGAGAAGCAAGACTCCTACACAGCTCACCTTCCTCTACACAGGGGTAAGTCTGGCAAACCCTAGAGACTGGGCCCCAAATAGGCAAACACAAATGTCTCCTTAACAAGGCAGCAATTAATATTAATGAACAAGTAGGGGTGACAATCAAGGGCTAAACCACTTCTTTGCCTTCTCCCCCTGAGGGAGTTTTACTGCGGCTTTTCTACGCAATGGCTCTCACAGGGGTCTGTATCAAGCTCACCACTCCTTCACCCTGAAGCATCTCTAGGCTTCCAGAGAAGCCTGTTCCTCCTGTGCAGCCCTGACTCAGGTTGCAGTGTAATGGGAATTTTGCCTGTCGGTCTTTCAGCCTACAGTCCCTCACTCTGACTGCCTGGAAAGTGGGCTCAGATTTCAGGGAGTGGTGGAATTAGTGTGACCATCCATCCCTTATTTTAAGGGACACCTGCCTTATTTCATTGATTTTTGTCCCTTATTTTAAGATGCATTGAAATGTATTAAAACTGATCCTAAGTACCATTTTAAATGTTAAACTGAAGCTAATGATAATTCCATTGTACATTTGAGGGCAATAGAAATGTACATTTGCGAGAAAAATACATGATATTCTAAGGGAAATTGTTTCCCTAAAGTGTTCTTATTTTTCATGTGGCTTTCCCTTATTTCCATCCAAAGGTGGTCACCCTAAGTGCAATCGGAATTGAGTCTTTTGACCATCAGTCATTAAACCCTTGTTCTGCTAGGGGAAAAGAGTCTTAGAATCTGAAAGGCAGGAAAGAGTCTCTTTCTGACCACCAGTTCCCAGCTCCAGAAGGTGGCTCCAGAGGAAAGTGTAAAGACTAGGACCACTTCAGACAGTCTGTGCCCAGAACAGAGGCACATGGGGATCCACTCTCCATGAAGCTGCACCATCATCAAATTACAGAGCTGTAAGTGATCAATTCTTTCCCATGTTCAAAATGACTCCTTATTTACTGAGTAAAGCTCCTTGTTTCCATAGCACTTACTTAGGCCTGGTCTACACTGGGGGGACGGGGGGATCGATCTAAGTTATGCAACTTCAGCTACGTGAATAACATAGCTGAAGTTAACGTACTTAGATCGACTTACTGTGGTGGCCTCACCACAGTGAGTCGACTGCTGCCACTCCCCTGTTGAGACTGCCTGCGCCTCTCACCGAGCTGGAGTACAGGAGTCAACGGGAGAGCGCTCAGGGGTCGATTTATCACATCTAGACTAGATGCGATAAATCAATCCTCACTGGATCCGTCGCTGCCTGCCGATCCGGCCAGTAGTGAAGACATAACCTTAGAAGCAGACAGGCAATCTTTCAGGCTCCTGGGGCAATCTAGCAAGCTATTTCCACATTCAAAGTCTGTGTACCAGTATCTCTCCAAGTTGTGTGGTCCCTAGGCCAAGATCAGTAATGTATTATCGCCTCGCTGTAAACAGTCTAAGGAAGTACTTCACATGCGCCACAAAAGGTGGGGGCAGAGACCTGCAGGACTTTTCCAGGACAAGATGCCAGCAGCTTGCAATGAACTGCTTACATGTACCACCTTTCTTAGGGTTCTTTTAATTTCAATTGCTTAAAAGAAAAGACCTCAAGAGTTGAATTTAGTTATATAGAGTTTTGTTACATATTAACAACAGCAACTAATAATATAGGGTATAAGAAGACAACAATAGTAGTGACTTTGATTTGGCCAACAAACTAAAATACTGGTTGATATAACTAACAGATACAGCAATTCCATGCAATATATTTGGGAGATCTTACTGTGTTAAGTGACTGT
Organism: Mauremys mutica; assembly: GCF_020497125.1. NCBI lineage: Eukaryota > Metazoa > Chordata > Testudines > Geoemydidae > Mauremys > Mauremys mutica. Next base: position 324,049,645 of record NC_059072.1, read on the forward strand.
ATCATTGTGGGCCATGACTGTGTATAATTCCATGTGGGAAGGTGACCACAGCTCCTCCAGGAAATAAGAACAATGGGGAGGGGAGAATAGGCAAATTCCCTCAGGTTGTAACACCTCCAGAGAAGTACCATCACCTGGAGAAGCTATGCAATACTAATTCAAACTGGATTATCCAGAGACCAATGGATAGAAGACTTTTGGATAAATAACCTGAGTTTTAGCTGGCTTAAGGCCTGTTTCTGATCCAGCAAATGGTCAGGATATTCTCTCCAAAGGGGGTTGCAATCCTTCCTGGAAAGGGTTAGAACAGGGGTCGGCAACCTTTCAGAAGTGGTGTACCGAGTCTTCATTTATTCACTGTAATATAAGGTTTTGCGTGCCAGTAATACATGAACCTTTTTAGAAGATCTCTTTCTATAAGTCTATAATATATAACTAAACTATTGTATGTAAAGTAAATAAAATGTTTAAGAAGCTTCATTTACAATTAAATTAAAATGCAGAGCCCCCCGGACCGGTGGCCAGGACCAGGGCAGTGTGAGTGCCACTGAAAATCAGCTCGCGTGCCACCTTCGGCATGCGTGCCATAGGTTGCCTACCCCTGGGTTAGAAGGACATTGATGACCTACTGAGGTGCCATAAGACTTATGAGTGACCTCTGATAAGATTTTAGCATGCATGTAGGTTCTTTTATAGTTTTTTATGTTTTCTCTAATGCTTTCTCAAGAACATGCTTGCTTATAAAGAGCTGGCAATTACAACTGTTCGTAAGCCTTCGGAGAGAAAGCAAACTGCAGACATTCTGGGGATATCCTAGTATAGGCTGGGAACTGTGCAGCCTGGAAAAACTCTTGGTCAGGAGGGAGAGAGATGCAGGTCTCTGCCTAAGAGAGATGACAGCTGAGAAGCTGGAAGCCTAGAATGGGTACCCTTGAAACACCATAGAGGGGGACTTTATGCAGTTGCCGTGAACTGTGATAATAATCATTCAGGTTTTCAGAATCAAAGCACAATACAGAACAACACTTATACTTAAGGCTGTGAGTTTGTCAGATTCTGTGACTTTCTGGGGCCTCCATGACTTCTGCAGTGGCTGGTGCAGCTGGCCCGGGGCCTGTCTGAGCAGCTCGGGCAGTCCCTGGGCCAGCCACACCGGTTGCTGCTGGGGCAGTCTCAGGCCACTGCCCCCAGCAGCAGGAGTTTGAGTGTGGGAGGGGGTTCAGGGTTGGGGCACCAGAGTGGATGAGGGCTCTGGGTGGCGTTTACCTTGCGGGGCTCCCTGGAAGCAGTGACATCTCCCTCCCTCAGCTCCTAGCTCCATCCGCTGCCTCTGCCCACAGGCACCACCCCTGCAGCTCCCATTGGCTGTGGTTCCTGGCCAATGGGAGCTGCGGAGCTGGCACTTGGGGTGGGGGCAGCACACAATGCTAGGAGCTGAGGGAGGGACATGTCGCTGCTTCCGGGGAGCTGCAAGGAGCCAGGTAGGGAGCCTGCCAGCCCCCAGCACCAGCGGGGGTCCCAGGCTACGCACTGCCATCCATGCCCCCCAGGCTGCCCTCCCACAAGTACCTGCACCCCCCTCCCCCAGGCAGCCCTCCCACCCAAGATTTAGTCAGGGGTATATAATACAAGTCATGGACAGGTCATGGGCCGTGAATTTTTGTTTACTGCCTGTGACCTGACCATGACTTTTACTAAAACATAGCCTTATTTATATTCAATCATTATCTCGAGAAGGTGATTTTATTTAGATTTTTGACTGAGTCCCTCAGTGTCATGTCTAACTTGTGCAAATGTTTAACTCCAGTGTTGCTAACACAATGTTCCTTAAACACTATCTAGTTTGCTCTGGTCAGCAAATTACCTCCTCAAGTCACTTGCTGTGGGTCCCTTTGCAGCACATCTGTTAACCAACCAACATTGCTGCCTGCTGAAATGTCCAGTTTAAAGTTCATATAATTTATAGAAAGTTCCTCAATATTCTTTGATGTTCTTTAAACTTGTTTTAATAGTCCATTAGATTATGCAAGGTCACTTCAAGAACTGTTGTTCTCCAGCAAGCCAGAACAGCTCTATAAATCTTGCATTTCTGGTCTTGTTTTAACAACAAAGGTGGAACCTTGGTGTCTGTGGAAGGTCTGTGCATTATTAATCAGTTACATTTCTGATTAGTGCACTCTGATCAAATGTCGTTATAAGCACATTCTTTGGTTTTAGTTCTTTTTATTTAGTTTCCTCTTTCAGCAGTTATTTCACTAGCTTGATTTCAATCAAGCATGCTTATGCTAACAGCCTTAGTTCTTCACTTTATCACTTAAACAAAAAGAAAAAAAATATGAACATAACCCCTTTTCTTTCCTAACAGGATTGCCCATGAGGTTAAACCCCTATCATTGAAGTTTACAATATTTGGCCCACAGCTGTATTACTTATACTTGACTTCCTTTATATATATATATATATATATATATTCCATCAAGTTTCTTATTTTACTACTGTATCTGGCATATCATACAATATCTTAATGTTCTTTGAGTGCTTGTTCATGTCCATTCCATGTCAGGTTTGTGCGCTCACCACATGCACCAGTGCCAGAAGTTTTTCCCTCAGTGGTATCTGTAAGGATTGGCTCCGGCGCCTTCTCAGTCACATGTTTATGCACCAGTATAAGGGGTGCCACCGGCCCCCCTTTCAGTTCCTTCTTACCACCAGTGATGGTGCTGGAACGTTTCTCTTGCCATGGCAAGCATGTATCTATCAGTTGTTCTCTAAACCATTTTTAGTGTATATAGTTCTTAGGCAGTAGTTTTCTTGTGCTTTTTAGTAGTTTCCTAGTGTAGCTGTTAGAAATAAGTTAGTCCCCTAAAGGACTTAGCCCATGGATGGGACATGCCCTGGTCACTGAGCTTCAAACTTTGTGACCAGTGCAAGAAACCCATACCCATCAGTGATACCCACCAGAGCTGCTTAAAGTGTCTGGGAGACGCACACACCCTAGCACCAGCAGGTGCCCAGGAGGCCCCCAGAACATCAACAATTTAGTTAGGGTATATAGTAAAAATCATGGGCAGGTCACATGTCTGTGACTTTTTGTTTATTGCCCGTGACCTGTCCATGACTTTTACTAAAAATGCCCATGACTAAATCTTAGCCTTACTTATAGGTCATCCTCAAATTCAGGTCCTCTCATGAAACTTTCTCACACAGAGATATTTTAGAACTCAGGGCAGCCATCCACCAGGAAAGTAAGGCTTTCCTGGCTCTTCTTCAGAGATCAGCAATTCCAGCGCTGATGGACATCACAGCAATGCAGTGTATAAACAGACAAAGGGGAGCAAAATCATCCCCGCTCTATCAGGAAGCCACATGTCTATAGGAGTCTATTTTGCAGGAAATTTTACTAATAGTTCTGCACCTTCCTGGTCTTCACAACACATTGGCAGACCAGCTCAATAGGGACTTCTTCGGAAATGAGAGGTCTCTCAAAGATTCAGTTGTACAGTAGCAGCATTTGCAAATGGGGATTCCCAAAAGTAGAAATGTTTGTATTGAACCATCAGTTTAATCATTACTGTACCATTTGCTATCCCTATCCATCAGCATAATAAACAGCATGTAACAAATATCCACTAATCACTCTCCTATCCAGGGCCACAATTTAGTTTCACTCGGATCTTAATATAGCACCAGAGCACTGATGGATTCCCTCTTTGAACCCTTAGCATCCTGCTCCCTTGCTCACCTGTCAATGAAAACTTCTTTCCTGGTGGCCACTACATCAGCTAGGAGAGTAGATGAGATTCAGTCTCTTATGTCAGCTCCTCTGTCAGTGGTGTTTCATGAGGACAGGGTTACTCTTAGACCTCTCACAAAGTTTCTGCACATGTTTGTCTATAAACCAGTCCCAGTTTTCTTTCCTAGACCTTATTCTATCTGAGGTGAGGCAAAATCTCACACACTCAATGTAGTGAGAGCGCTGTAATTCTATCTAGCGGGAAAAGATAATTGAGGAACACACCCCGGCTAGTTGTGGCCTTTACTGATGAGGTCAATGGGAAACCTATAGCCACAGAGAGGTTATCCAAGTGGGTGTCTGACTATGTAAGAATGTTATTTATTAGCCAGGCAAAGTCCCCATAGCCATTCCACTGGCTGCCAGGTTGGGTAATATTCCCATTCCTGAGATGTGTAGAGCAGCTACATGGAGCTCAATCCACACATTTATCACTCACTGTTCTTCTTCGAGTGATTGCTCCTATGCATTCCAGTTAGGTGTGCGCACCGTGCGTGCACGACTCTTCGGAAGATTTTTACCCTAGCAACTCCGGCGGGCCGGCTGGGCGCCCCCTGGAGTGGCGCCGCTATAGCACAGGATATATACCCCAGCCGGCCCGTCCGCTCCTCAGTTCCTTCTTTCCGCCCGTGACGGCCGTTGGAACAGTGGAGCGCAGCTTAGCTGACCTCCACTTCCCTAGCTACTCGTAGTTTTCTCTCGTTCTGTTTATAGTTGTAGTTAACTCTGTTTGTTTATAGAATAGTATAGTGTATTTATTTTACAGGGGTCGGGGTTTATCCCCTTCCCCTCACCCGGTGCCGGGTCCGATGCCCGGTCCACAGGGTTTTCTAATGCTCGGCCGGCCACAAGCCGCTGCCGACAAGAGATCTTCTCCTAAGTGCCTCGAGGGATCTTACCTCACAGATAAGTGCCGCATTTGTGAGGCCTTTAATCCGTGAACAAAGGGGAGCGGGGCTTTTGTTTTAAACAGCTCCTGAGGGAGGCAGCTCTTGCTCCTCCGCTCTCGGCGCCGAGCGCTAGTTAGTTTTCAAGGCGCGCTCCCTCGGCACCGGATCCCCGGTACCGCCAAGGCCTCCTGGCACGACCGTCGCTGGCTCCGACATACCCTCGGCATGGATCCCTCGCCTGGAGGATGAAGAGGCACAATATCCTTGCTGCGTCCGAGCCGCCGCCTCTGCAGCTGAGCGCTATGCTCAGTCGGATCATCCGGCACCGGTGTCTGCCACGGCACCGACAATACCCGCACCATTTACTCCGGCCAGGCAAGAGCCGTCGAGTCCGGTGCTGGAAAGCTCCCCGGTACGGACCGTGGTCGAGCTCGCTCTGAAGCTGCGTCCCAGCTGCCTGCTCCGCAGCCGAGTGCTATGCTCAGTCGGATCGCCCGGCACCAATGTCTGCCGCGGCACCGACAATGCCTGCACCATTAACTCCGGCCAGGCAAAAGCCATCGAGTCCAGTGCTGGAACACTCCCCGGTACGGACCGTGGTCGAGCTCGCTCTGAAGCTGCGTCCGAGCTGCCTGCTCCGCAGCCGAGCGCTATGCTCCGTCGGATCGCCCGGCACCGATGTCTGCCGCAGCACCGACAAGAACCGCACCATTAACTCCGGCCAGGCAAGAGCCATCGAGTCCGGTGCCGGAAAGCTCCCCGGTACGGACCGTGGTCGAGCTCGCTCTGAAGCTGCGTCCCAGCTGCCTGCTCCGCAGCCGAGTGCTATGCTCAGTCGGATCGCCCGGCACCAATGTCTGCCGCGGCACCGACAATGCCTGCACCATTAACTCCGGCCAGGCAAAAGCCATCGAGTCCAGTGCTGGAACACTCCCCGGTACGGACCGTGGTCGAGCTCGCTATGAAGCTGCATCCGTGGTGCGAGCTATGGTCGAGCTCACTATTCCCTCCACGCCGGAGACAGTGTCCACGGCGAGGGAGCTGATTGCAACGACAGCATCTGCGCTGCCTCAACCCCCGGCACCGCCGGTGAGGGTTACATAGTCGATGGGCAAGCCTGCCTTGATCAGACCACCCTACGTCGGCACCGCAGAGCGGTCCCGCAGATGTTCTCGGTCCCGTCACCGATCTAGGTCTCGACGCCGCTCACGGTCTCGGCACCGTTCTCCATGTTGGTACCAGTAGTACTCGCGGCACCGGTCAGCATCCCGTTCGCCGGTCCGGGACACTCAGCACCGATCCAGCTCCCGGCACCGCCCCAGGCACCGGGACGCCCGTAGCCACTCCTGATCATCGAGCCTCGCACCCTCGGTCGACCGCCCGGCACAGGTTCGGTGGCAGGTCCCGTTCTCGGTACCGGTCTGTCTACCGGTACCGATCCCCGGTGCCGCATCGAGCGACGTCAGTTACAGACGGAGACTCTACCAAGAGCTTTTCAGCTCCTCCAGGGCCATCCAGCCACGCATCAGTGTCGTCCCGTGCGGACACTTCATATGCGTAGCACTCTGTTTTCCGATGTGCCCTCCAGAGTCTTCCAGGAGACCTATCAGTGGTCATTCTGGACGCCTTGGGTGTACTACCACACCAGAGGCGTACCGGTGATCCCATCTCGTCCGTTCCCTCGGAGCTCTGGGTGCCAGAGGTGACAATTAGTCATCCCCGTCCGACCGGTACAGAGCAACCCCCGGTTCGGCACCGGGCTCCCAGATCCCACCGGATCAGGAGGTCGTCCAGGAGCTCGAGCCCACACAGGACCCGCTTGTCCCTGGCCTTTCTTCTTCCTCCTCCCCAGATGAGGCGGGGGCAGGAACATACCCCTCCGGCCCTCCTCTAATCGGAATGCGACCAGCCCCTAAATCCAAAGAGGCTGGGCGTGTGGCCTTACTGGGCCGTAAGATGTACCCGGAGGGGGCCCTGCAACTTCGTGTAGCGAACCAGCAAGCCCTGCTTAACCGCTACTGTGGGTGGCGGTGGGCAAATTTACAGAGTCGGTTCTTTGGAACTCCCGTCAAGAGTTCGATGCCCTCCTGCAGCAAAGGACGGAGCTGGAGAGAGCTTCCCTCCAGGCCTCGTTGGACGCAGCTGACTCCGCTGCCATGATTCTGGCCTCGGGTGTTGCCACGTGGCGCGTTTCATGGCTCCAGTTGTCGAGCATTCCCTCGCAGCTGCGGCACGCTATACAGGACTTGCCCTCCAATGGCACAGGCCTGTTCTCTGAAAACACTGGCCCTAGGCTGCAGAACCTAAAGGGCAGCAGGGTCACTTTGCTCTCTCTCTCTCGGCATGCACACGCCGGTGATTCAGCGCCGACGTTTCTGTCCCCAGCCTCCGCTCTTACCCTGCGCCTTGACAAAGTCAGGACTTGGCCAGCGGGCGTGGCTTACACGGTCGTGGCCATCAATCCGGACCCCAAAGGAGCCGAAATTAGGGTCCTTCTGGCCACCAATGGGGCAAAAGCCTACCCATCCTCGCCCCTCCTAAGGACCCCTCTCACGAGCGATTCCTCTGGCAAGAGGTGCGGACGCTCCTCTTCATCGGAGCTATACGGGAGGTACCTAAGGGCGAAACCTAATCCTCTAGGCGAAGGGAGGTCCCAGACCTATACTAGGCCTGCGGGAACTCAACAAGTCATGATGCAGATGAGTTCCGCATGGTACCCAGGGCGACCGTCATCCCATCCTGGGATCTCGGAGACTGGTACGCCACCCTCGATATGAAGGGCGCGTGTTTTCACGTCGCCGTTTCTCTTCCACACAGAAGGTACCCTCGGTTTGGGGCCTACCATCGTTATTCCCAGTATACGGCCCTCCCGGTTGGCCTCTATACAGCCCAGGGGTATTCAAAGTGCATGGCTGTAGTAGCCGCCTTTCTTCGCCACCGTCGGATACACGTTCTCCGTATCTAGACGAGTGGCTCATTCGAAGAACCACCGGGCCCAAGTTACTAGTCATGTGGGCATCGACACGAACCTATTCCTGTGTCTAGGCCTGATGATCAATAGTAAAATCCACTCTGATTCCCACACAGGGAAGGGAATTCATTGGGGCCGTCCTGGACTCCAGACTCGCCAGAGCCTGCTTACCTCAGCCTTGGTTTCAGGCGAGGGTAACAATTGTACAAGGTCTACGGACCTTCCCGCCAACTTGGGCTCGCACTTGCCTAGGTTTCCTGAGTCACATGGCTGTCTGCACGTTTGTAACCGAACATGCCAGGCTTCGCCTCCGTTCACTTCAATTGTGGCTCGCCTGGGTGTGCCACCCGGGCAGAGATGGCTTACTCGTGGTCATCTCGTTCCCCCCGAGCAACCTAGGCTCCCTCGACCGGGAGTCAGCGTCCTCCTTGGTGTATCCAGGGATGCTGTTTCATTCACCCCTCGGGGTCATAGGCGGCGAGTTCTATGGGCCCGTGGAGCCCAGGCCCCACCAATAATCCTAAAGGTGGGCCCAGCTCCACCAATGTTTGGGCCCCAGGCCCTGTGCTTTGGGGGGGTCCCTGCGTTGCAAGGCCGGGCGCTCTCACTGCAGCAGCAGCTCCCGGCAGAGGCCCCAGCAGCAACTGGGCTCACAGCCCGTTGGCCGGGAATCCCAGCCAATGGGAGCTGCCGGGGGTGGTGCCGGAGCTGCCTGGCCGTGCCTCCACAGCAGGGAGGGGGAGCGAGCCACCGGCAGCGTCTGAGCCCTGGGCAGAGCAGCGGCAGCGTCTGTTCCTATCAGACAGACTCAGCCGGTGAGCTGTGGGGGCACCCAGACACACAGACACAGCCGGGGAGGGGGGTTTGGTCGGGACAAACAGACACAGCCAGGGGGTTGTGGGACAGACACACACAGCTGGGGGTGGTGGGGGAAGCCAGCCAGACACAGCCAGGGGGTTGTGGGACAGACACACACAGCTGGGGGTGGTGGGGGAAGCCAGCCAGACACAGCCAGGGGGTTGTGGGACAAACACACACAGCGGGCGGGGTGGGGGCAGACACACACAGCCGGGGGTTGTGGGACAGACACACACAGCCAGGGGTGGTGGGGACAGACAGACACAAAGACACAGTCGGGGGGGGGCGTTGGTGGGGACAAACAGACACAGCTGGGGGGTTGTGGGACAGACAGACACAGCCGGGGTTGGTGGGGGCAGCCAGCCAGACACAGCTGGGGGTTGTGGGACAGACAGACACAAGGACACAGCCAGGGGAGTTGTGAGGACAGACAGACGGACACAGCTGGGGGGTTGTGGGGACAGACAGATGGAGCCGTGGGCGGGGAAAGGAGCAGCAGTGGGCACCCCGGGGCTGGTATAAAATACACAGGATGGGGGGAGCTTCCTGAGGGGACTATAGCAACACCCCCCGCAGAGCAGACCCAGGTTGCAGCTGGCTCTGCCCATCACAGCCCCCTGCCCCACAGAGACCCACACAATCCTCTGCCCCTCGAGAGACTCCCAATGACCCCTGTCACTCCTCTCCAGAGAGCCCTCCCCTTTGTGCCAGCCCACTCCCCTCCCCCAATGCCTCCCCTCCTCCAAAGCTCCCTACAATCTCCCCCTTTGCCTTCCGCCCCCCAGCCCAGCCCATTCCATTGGCCGGGAGGCTCCCAGTCTAGTGGCTATCAGGGCCCACGGGAGCTGCACATGAGGCAGGGTGCCTGCCTGCAGATGCAGACCTGCCTGGCTGTGCCTCCACAGCACAGGGAGGGGGAGCCCGAGCCACAGGTGAGCAAGCCCTGGTCATCATCACAGGCCCAGTAATTCTCTGGATATTTAATTTCACTGAGGCAAAATGTGTGCAATTTTATGGGTTGAATGATTGAATGACATAATACCCACCTGCCCGCATTGTCCATCACTAAGTCCAGTAATTTTGTCAAGTGTTTGTTGCACAACATGGTGGTGCCTACCCCTACCTTGTGCTTCAGGGGGTGATGGGGTCCAGGGCAGCCTGTTATAGAACTACCTGATTAGTAATTGGATATGTTGGCTGGCATCTTTTTTTACATGTTTGCTCCCCCTGATGTTAGAACCTGGCTACACCACTGGGGAGGGGAGCTTCCTAGACCTGTGCAGCTGGGGCTTAGGTGAATTTTGTGATACTGTGCCCCTCCCCAGCTACCACCCTGCAGTCCCCGCTCCTGCACCATGCTGGGCAAGGGGCAGCCCCATCCCCAGTGAGGCTATGGTGAGGGGTGGCAGCAGGGGAGACCACACATGATGGCAACCTCCCCCCTCGGTACCCACCATAGGGGAGGTGAGTGGGCTTTCTGGACCTGAGAGGGACCTAGGAGCATGTGCAGTGAACTGCGGGGGAGAGGAGGGGTCCCTCCCCTGGAGCTTGCTGCTGCCAGGGAGGCTGGAGGGGAGTCCTCTTTGGCCCTAGCCCTGGGGCAGCCTGTCTGCACCCCAAGTTCCTTATCCCCAGCCCTGCCCCAGAGTCCTCACCTGACGGGAAAAACACGCAACTTAAATTTGGTGGTCAGTTTAGAGTATCATAGAATATCAGGGTTGGAAGGGGCCTCAGGAGGTCATCTAGTCCAACCTCATGCTCAAAGCAGGACCAATTCCCAACTAAATCATCCCAGCCAGGGCTTTGTCAAGCCGGGCCTTAAAAACCTCTAAGGAAGGAGATTCCACCACCTCCCTAGGTAACCCATTCCAGTGTTTCACCACCCTCCTAGTGAAAAAGTTTTTCTTAATATCCAACCTAAACCTCCCCCACTGCAACTTGAGACCATTACTCCTTGTTCTGTCCTCTGCTACCACTGAGAACAGTCTAGATCCATCCTCTTTGTAACCCCCTATCAGGTAGTTGAAAGCAGCTATCAAATCCTCCCTCATTCTTCTCTTCTGCAGACTAAACCATCCCAGTTCCCTCAGCCTCTCCTCAGAAGTCATGTGCTCCAGCCCCCTAATCATTTTTGTTGCCCTCCACTGGATTTTCCAATTTTTCCACATCCTTCTTGCAATGTGGGGCCCAAAACTGCACGTAGTACCCTAGATGAGGCCTCACCAATGTTGAATAGAGGAGAATGATCATGTCCCTCGATCTGCTGGCAATGTCCCTACTTATACAGCCCAAAATGCTGTTAGCCTTCTTGACAAAGGTCAGAGGAGGGAGTGTTAGTGCCTGTGCGGACTTCTGGGAAGTGCATGGGGTGGACGGGGATGCTGGGATGCTCTGGAACCACTCCTTCAAAGCCAGTCAGGACTCTGGGGGAGCCTCCTCTCTGAGCAGACTGTCTCCAGGGCAAGAAGCTTACACCTTCCTGGGTCTGACCTCAGAGCATTCAGTATGCCCTTCCACACCATGCACTTTCCACAGTGAGTCCGCCCAGGCGGGGTCCTGGGGCAGCCAGAGGTCCCTGCACCCCAACTCCGCAGTCAGATGTGACTCTCAGCCAGACTGTAAAACAGAAGGTTTATTAGATGACGGGAACACAGTTTAAACAGAGCTTGTTGGTACAGAAAACAGAACCCCTCTGTCAGGTCCATCTTGCGGGGTGGGGAGCCCAGAACCAAGTTCTGGGTCTCTCCCCATTTCCCCAGCCAGCTCCAAACTGACACTCCCTCCTCTGGCCTCTGTGTCTCTTCTGGACAAGGAGGCCACCTGATCTCTTTGTCCCCAACACCTTCAGTTGGCATCTTGCAGGGGAAACTGAGGCACCCACACAGTATTCAGAGAAAATATTAAGAACATTCCCACTTCATCACAACAGGTGCAACAAAATATAATACTGTATATTGAAGTAGGCAAGTGCTGCTTCTGACTTTCCACTTTTAATTGACTCTTGTAATCTTGTGGCGCTGACGCGTTGTAGCTTCATTTTATATCGGCTTACAGGGCAGGAGCGGGGGGCACCACCATTTTGGGCCCCACCAAAAATTATACAAACCTGCCGCCTATGCTTGGGGTCCCTCATGACAGACAGCCCATCTCTCGGCTGGGTGCGCACCTGGTGTAGTTTCGCACTCACGGCCTTCAGTCAGCGCAAGAGCTGGCCTTACACATCAATGTCCGAGAGCTGAGAGCAGTCTGCCTTGTGTACCAGGCGATTCAGCTGGCGGATCGTCTCAGCAGATCCTTCCTGTCTCACAAGTATTCCGTTTTCCAGAAGTGGGTCTTTCCCCGCATAGCCCTCCTCGCTCTCGCGAGAACGGAAAGAGAGAAAAATTCTCCTCGTTCCAAGGCCTCTCCCCAGGCTCGGTCTTGGAGGATTTTCCTGAGGCCGTGGATCAGCCATCTGCCGTACGCTTTCCACTGTTCCCGCTGGTTCACAGGGTCCTGCTAAAACTCCGCAGGGACAGAGCGCCCCTGATCGTGATCGTTCCAGCGTAACCTGGGCAGCACTGGCACACCATGTTGCTACACCTATCGGTAGCAACCCTCTTGGCACAGACCCCATGACGCGGGATCACGGCAACCTTCACCACCCGGTCTTGTAATCCCTGCACCTCACAGCAGGACTCCTGCATGGCTAAACCGATCCGAGTTACGTTGTTCTGCCTCGGTTCTACAGGATTCTCCGGGGTGGTAGAAAATCTTCCATTCGGTTAAAGTATCTGGCCAAGTGGAAGCGTTTCTCCTGTTGCTCCGAAACGCGCAATGTTTCTCCCGCCGAGGTCCCGCTCCATTCCATCTGGTTCCTCAGGGCTTGGAGCGTTTATACCCCCCCCCCCAGTGGGGCCCCGCCATAAACCTGGCTCTTCAATCTGGTTCTAACCAGTTTTATGACTGCCCTATTCGAGCCAATGTCAACATGCTCATTGATATACCTGTCCTGCAAGACAGTTTTCCTGTAGCCTTTCCTGGGGCCAGACGAGTCTCCGAGCTTCAGACTCTCACAATAGGCCCAAGGTATACTGTGTTCCTCAAGGACAAGGGCAGTTATTACCACGTCCAACCTGCCTCCCTAAGGAGGTGTCGGCCTTTTATATCTACCAGGATATCTTCCTTCCGGTCTTCTTTCCGAAGCCACTCTCTTTGCAAGGAGAGCAACGGTTGCCCTCTTTCGACATCCGTAGGGCGTCCGCAATCTATATCTAGCGGACAGAGCCCTCTCGTAACGCCCCCAAAACCTTCATCGTACCGGCATACCGGACGAAGGGCATACCTGTCTCCTCCTAGAGGATTTCATCTTCAATGACGTTGTGCATCTGCACCTCCTCTGTTTTGGCCCATGTTCCATAGAGCCACCTTGCTGCACATTCCGCCAGGGCTCACGCTTCTCAGCTGCCTTCCTGGCTCGCATACCCTTTCGGGGGATGTGTTGTGCACCTACCTGGTCCTCGGTCCACACCTTTGCCTCATTGTTCCAGGAGTCCAGAGCTGATGCAGCCTTTGGCTTAGCGGTTGCGTTCTGCAACATCTAACTCCGACCCCACCACCTACGTAAGGCTTGGGAATCACCTAACTGGAATGCATAGGAGCAATCACTCGAAGAAGAAAAGACGGTTACTCACCGTAGTAACTGTTGTTCTTCGAGATGTGTTGCTCCTATCCATTCCAGACCCGCCCTCCTTCCCCACTGTCGGAGTAGCCGGCAAGAAGGAACTGAGGAGCGGACAGGCCGGCTGGGGTATATATCCTGCGCTATAGCGGCGCCACTCCAGGGGGCGCCCAGCCGGCCCGCCGGAGTTGCTAGGGTAAAAATCTTCCGAAGAGCCGTGCACGCGCGGCGCGCACACCTAACTGGAATGGATAGGAGCAACACATCTCGAAGAACAACAGTTACTACGGTGAGTAACCGTCTTTTCCCTAATGCAGGCCTCCTGATTGGAGGACAATTTTGGTAGAGTTGTCCTTGGTCTTTAGTCAAGTAGGACTCTTCATACACACCACCAAGCAATTGGCAACTGCTTGTTAGTTACTAATAGTGAAATGTGTGTTAGACAGTTACTTGAAGAAGAAAGAATGGTTACTTACCATACAGTAACTATGCTTCTAGGTGTATTGTCCATGTGGATGCCACAACCTGCCCTCCTTCCCCGATACGACAGTCCAACTCCTCTGGGATTCTGTATTGGTGAAGGTATTGAGGAGTGGTTGTGCCTGCTCTGCCCTTAATACCCGTGGGTTGTGGGGCATGAGGGCACCCACGGTGCAGGTGCAGCCCCAGCAGGCAAGGATAGTAAAAAAGAATCCAGTTTTGTGTGCACCAAGAGTGGAATCTGTGTGGACAACGCATCTCAGAGAACCACAGTTACTGCAGGGTAAGTAACCATTATTTTTCTTTGCCTCTGATTCAAAGCAGGCTGTGTGTCTTTGCTAATAAAAGCTGATTTTATGGCACAATATTAGGAGAGATCATGCTCATAATACCACAGTGGTGGTGATCCAGACTTTCCAAATTTAAGCATGAATGAATTTTGCATTACCCATATTAAAAGCCCAGACACACTCCTTAAACTTCTGATGACAAAAAAGATTAAATTACAGAAAGCTTAACCAAGCATAAATCTCATTTGACTTTCACATAGTGTTCCTGCTTATCTTTCAGGGTTCTCAGAGTGGTAAAGGCAAACTGCAAAGGGTTTGCTACTCAACAATTTGATACCAAACTAATGAAAAATGTATTTGACACTTTAAAAAAAAGTGTTATATTAACAAAATTCCCTTCTTCAGAGTTCTGCTGCAGATTTCCTAGCTTTTGTCAGTAAATATTACAAGTACCATAAACAAGAAATGGAATGGTTCTGTGATTCGTACACCTCTACCCCAATATAACGCTGTCCTTGGGAGCCAAAAAATCTTACCATGTTATAGGTGAAACTGTGTTATATTGAACTTGCTTTGATCTGCCGGAGCACACAGTCTCTCCCCCCACCCCCCCCAGTGCTGCTTTACCACGTTATATCTGAATTTATGTTATATCGGGTCACATTATATCGGGGTAGAGGTGTACTTGTATTGTTATTCTGTCTTAGAAACCAGAGGCCCCGTATACAGCTGAACTGTTCTCAAGAATATGACTTGTAGTCCAGGTTGGCAACCATTGTTAGCATGAATTGTTGAAAATAATTTATGCTAACGTTCTTTAAGTGCCACTGTAGGAAGGGCCTGAAAGTCTGTATCTCTAGACTAAAATCTGGTGGTCTCATACAGGTTTTACTTCTCTCTCTAATAACATGATTTTTAATCTGTTCTTGTTTTAGAATATAAAGCATGGGAAACAATGTAATCTGCTTTTATCCACAATTGCATTAGTTGAGAAAAAATGTCTTAAATTGTCCTGCATCGAAGCGTCTTTAAGGAGTAAATGCTCTGTTATGTCTAAAAAGAATTTTGCCTGATCTTAAACACAAACAGGGGAGATGTCATAGTGTAATGAATCATCCCAAACAGTTGTCAAATACTTAAAATGATACAGCATTCCTGTTAGTTCCTTCTGCTGTTTGTTTTTTAAATCTCTGGACCAATAGCTATATTCTGAGCTTTCATGGTTATTCATGTATGTCTTGGGTTTGTTGTAGTATATATAATTTGCCTTGTTTGACGTTAAAATGCATGTCGTTATTCAGAGCTTGAAAAATCCACCTACCTGGGATGAGGGCCATCAACATCTGCAGTTAGTGTAGGGGCTTCCCTATATTTTGAGTTATTATTAACAGTGGTGTGTGTGTTTTTCTGTTGGGTCACAATACAGAAATATTACCACTTGTGAGGAACTAGGACAACATCCAGTGGCCACTCTGCAGAATCACAGGAATTGCATTCCAAGGGAAAAAGAACAGGAGTACTTGTGGCACCTTAGAGACTAACCAGGGGTGGCTCTAGCTTTTTTGCCGCCCCAAGCATGGCAGTCAGGCAGCCTTCGGCAGCTTGCCTGCGGGAGGTCCCCGGTCCCGCGGATTCGGCAGCATGCCTGCGGGATGTACCTGCCGCCGAATTACCGCCGAATCCATGGAACTGGCGGACCTCCCACAGGCAAGCTGCCAAAGGCTGTCTGACTGCCGCCCTCGCAGGGACCGGCAGGGCGCCCCCCACAGCTTGCCGCCCCAGGCACTCGCTTGGAGCGTTGGTGCCTGGAGCCGCCGCTGAGACTAACAAATTTATTTGAGCATAAGCCAGCCCCTCTGCCATGTACATTGGTCAAACTGGACAATAGCTCATCTTAATTAATTAGCCTCTTAGAGTTGGTAGGGGAACTCTCACCTTTTCATGTTCTCTGTATGTGTTTATATCTCCTCACTATACGTTCCAGTCTATGCATCCGATGAAGTGGGCTGTAGCCCACGAAAGCTTATGCTCAAATAAATTTGTTAGTCTCTAAGGTGCCACAAGTACTCCTGTTCTTTTTGCGGATACAGACTAACATGGCTGCTACTCTGATTCCAAGGGAACACTCCTCAGAAATGGATCCAAGCCTATGCTTCCTATTCAAAAGATTTTCCATTCACTCCGAATCCCCTTGGTGTAATACAATACATTTTCTGTAAAAGTCCAAATCCCACTAAGAATCGTCTACATTACTCTTTGGGATTTCTCATTTTCTCTTTCAAAATGGTACATAGAGGGTTTTTTTCCCACATCTTCTTTATTAACAGTGAATGGGTAGCGAGCACAGCAGTTTACAACATGCTATAGAAGTGTGGGTGTGCAATTCAGATTGACTTTAAACTGACCTTGTGGTAGGTGTAATTGACAGCTTTAGTATGAGCATTAATTCATATGACAAGGTGTTAGCATCTTCTCCCTACAGGCATATTTTGAACATGTTAATATTTATGTGGTGTTTTCAAAGTGTGGTGCAAACACCAAACTTCATCCCACTCCTGTCATGATCTCCCATGTTCCCATGCAGCACATCAGTCCAACTTTTGTTCTGAAATATTCCTGATTTAAGCCATGCTCCAATCTTCCCTTGTTTATAGCAGAAGGCCAACTCCAGGATTCCTGTGCTGGCTGCTCTGACAGCCCATTTAATCAATCATGCCTCTTCCACTAGCAGCCTCTATGCTCCCCACCTCCACTCGTTCAGATCCTTGCAGGGAACTCTCGTTTCCTTCCCATTTGTGAGTTTGCTCCAATACTCTCTCAACAGCAGAGTCGTTTCATGCAAAATCCCTTTCCACCTTCCACTGTACACTTCCCTACTGGTCTAATCCCCATAGCGCTTCACTCTGGAACATTTCTATTCCATCCAGAATGGGTAGAGTCAAGTCCTAGTTTGGGGAGGGACCTTGAAAGATGACAACACTGCATCTTCTGGGGAACTGAAATGAGAATCCTAAGTGCATTTTTAAAAATGGGGGAAACAGTTCACGAGGGAGCTTTGTTGGACCTTATTGTGGGAAGGAGGACAGTAGAGCTATAGTGAGTCCATAGACTAAAGTTTGGTTAATTCCTGTCTACGTTGAGCAATAGCTATATAGCATCATATTCAACACTCTGAAATACATTTGTAGAAAGGGATTATTCATTGGAGCAGGGACTTGAACCTAATTCTCCCCCATGTCAGGTGAGTGCCCCTATCACTGGGCAATAGAATCTCTTTCTCTCTCTCTCATGCATGCACTCCCAATGAATATTTAATACAAAGTGGAATAGCTTCAACAGTTGAGATTGAGACAGTCTTCCCCAGAATACCCTGTAGACTGTGGGTAGGGACCTCACTTGGGGTATAGTAGACTTAAGTTCCAGTCCCTGTTTTGAACCAGGTAGTGTAGGGATTTGAAAACAGTTCTCCTGTATCCCAGCCGAGTACACCAATCTGGACTATTGGCTATAATGGCTGGGTGTCTCTCTGTTTTGATGTGAGAGCTTTTCTGTCTTAGGCACTTAATTCCAGAAGCAGGTTCACAGCTGTGAATCCTGAGTGGAGATGGGGCACCTAAAGACTTTTCAGGGTTAGGGGATAGGCCCCTCCCCTCTTCTCAGTGTTTCCTACTGGCTAGCTTAGGTAACTTCCCATTCAGTGTGTTGGCTTCTGTGAATTCCATTCTTAAGTGCCTGACTCTCCCCATATATTGTATAGAGAGCCTGGGTGCCTAATTCAAGACTCTGCAACATCAACTGTGTCTTCGTGGATTTAGCCCTGTGTTTTCTATTGTCTTCTTCATCTTTTCTGCCTGTGTTTCAATCCCTCTTTCTGATGTTCCTCTTATCAATCATGCTTTTTGCATGCGTCTTGCTTGAGTTGACTCCACAATCATCTGGTTGCTCAGCAACCAAGCACCAGCTCCTTTATCCCTTCTTCACCTGTGCCAGTCCTTTGTGCAGCAGATGAGCTCTCCTCGCATGCATGACCTGGGGAGCCACAGCTCTGATGAAAAGCAAATGGAATAGATCATTTCAAGCATTCTCTGGAGCGGCAGGCACTTGAATTGACTGTGGGAGGTACGGGCAGAGATGTTTGACTCAACTATCAAACACAGTAGGGTTTTCCAGTGTAAGTGCAGCCTTCAGTGTCCTTAGTTTTCTACTTTAAAAACAAAATAAGCATCCCAAAATAGGCCTCTTGAAGCTTAAAACGACACCCCACTGCACAGAGATCAACACAAGTGGAAATCACCCAAAATAAATAGCTCACATTCAGATGTTACCTCTAGTTTTCCATGGTGTTCTGCATCACCATGCACACACAACTTTTCCTGCTGAGGTGGCAGTTGTGAGGAGGGCAAGTGCATTTTCCAGGCCAGAGAGTCTCTGCTTAAGCCTGTCAATTTCTGTTAAAGTATAAAAGATTTCAACTCAAGTGTTTGGGTAACTTCTCAAATCTTCAGGCATGTGAGACCAGGCATTAAATGGTTTTGATAGCCTATGCTGCAGCATCCCCCAAGTCCAGCCCAAACCACCTGCCTACTCAACGCTGTTCGTAGCAGCCACCCAGTTTTGTGCAAGAGAAGCAAAGTCCTTTACAATTCATATACTTCAGCGTCCCATGCTGTCAGAGGAACTGCAGCACTTATTTCTTTTTAACCCAGCTCATCTGCTGTAATGTCTAGACACAAGGGCTCGGGCAAGGGACCAGCAGTAAAACTTCAGAATCTCCTTGCTTTTGACAGTTTATGACTTAGCTGTCACATTATTTTAAAGTATTGTTTTGTTTAATAGTAGCATAGCTATTGTCATTGATTTGTTCTGACATAATAGGTCTCTGAGACCTTGTACTAAAGATGTTTTTCACTCTTCATATAGCAGACTAAGAACTTGCCTGATTACTCTCCAGTCAAAATCTCGTATGGAAATAGCATTTGCTGCTCCATATAATGAGGCATTTTTGTAGGTAGACAAGGAGGTGGTTCAGGTTTGGATTAGTGTGGCACATAGTCAGGGGGTGTTATAAGTATGTAATTGTTAATGTTGGTAGTTTACTTGTCATTGTCTTTAATGGTACTGGTCTTGCCACAATATTTTTAAAAGTTGAAGTAGAAAAGAAGTCTGTAAAACTCGTAAGCGTTTCTCGTTTTGGAGCTAGATGGTTTCTCCCCTATTACAGGCTCATTTCTTCCAGAAAAATATACTTGTTTGTTACTAGTGCATTTCAGAGCTTCACAAACAAGGGCATTTATCAAATTAGCACTTCTCAGCAACCAAAGCACCGGTCTGAACAAGGTGGGATAAGATGAGGCAGAGGAGAGCAGCCCAATAACCAGGCTTACCTGAAGAAGCAGAGCAGGATGATCACTGAAGAGCCCAGGCCTGCAGCAGCAAGAGGCTTTCTGGCTCAGGCAGTGGGCAGGCAGGAGAGAGAGAGCTGGATAGAGCTACAGCAGATAATCCTTAGCTGGCTAGTGCTGGAGGAAGGCAGTGACAAAGGCCAGGGAAGTGAATGAGTCCAAAGACTTACAGTTGTAAAGTTTTTATAAATTATGTTGGTTTTTTTTCTGCTGCCTCTAGTGAAGGCATGTCTGGCCTGAAGTCATCCCCTGTAGGAATGTGGGGGGAGAGAAGGACCAGGCCCCCATTACTAACCACTCTTTTAGGATTAGTGGTGTGGCAAAGAGGAACCTTATAGTAAGGTTTAGGGTAGCCAACTTTCTAATCACACAAAACTGAACACCCCTGCCCCTCCCCTTCCCCAAGGCCCCGCCCCTGCTCACTCCATCCCCCCCTTCCTCCATTACTCACTTTCCCCAACCCTCACTCACTTTCAGTGGGCTGGGCCAGGGAATTGGGGGGTGAGGGCTCCAGCTGGAGGTGGGGGCAGGGATGAGGGGTTTGGGGTGAAGGAAGGGGCTCCAGGCTAGGGGTGGGGGTGAGGGCTCCAGCTGGAGGTGTGGGCTCTGGGGTGGGGCCAGAGATGAGGGGTTTGGGTGCAGGAGGGGGCTGGGGTTGGGGGGGTTGTAGGAGGGGACTCCGGGCTGGGGCTGGGGATTGGGGTGTAGGAGAGGAGGTGGGGTCCCAGCAGCACTTACCGTGGCTCCTGGGAAGCAGCCACCAGGTCTCTGCAGCTCCTAGACGATAGGCTGCCAGGGAGGCTCCGCTTGCTGCCGTCATGCCTGCAGACGCCGCCCCAGCAGCTCCCATTGGTCGCAGTTCCCAGCCACCTATGTGCCTAGGGGCTGCATAGCCTCAGCAGCCGCTTCCCAAAGCCATTCAGAACCAGGGAAGGCAGGGAGTCTGCCTTAGCCCCAAGCCCCTGCTGCGCCATCAACCAGACTAGGTGCCAACTAGAGCCGCCAGGGTCTCTTTGCGACTGGGCAAGCCACTCGAAAACCAGACACCTGGCAGTCCTAGTAAGGTTGCATGCACACACATAAATAGCATGGCGGAGGGGGTGGAGCATCCCCAAATGTTTCTCTGTGGTGGTAGTTGGGGACAAATGTGGCTCCTATGAGGGGCACAAATCCTGTTGTGAGTGGATTGGGCCTGGAGTGCCATCCAGTCAGTCTGCTGTGGTATCTTTGCGGGAAAATTGGCCAACAGGACAAATTCACTGATATCTTGCTTGGTTATGGAAGGCTGTGATTGTGGGTGGGGTTTGCCGGGGTTTGGTGTAAACAGCAGAAAATGAAAATAGGGAAAAGACATATTTAGATACTACTGCCAAATTACCAAAATGGTGCCTTTAAAAAACAACTATGGTTATGATTGATGTGTTATGGAGAAACTTGCATTTCTTCATACTTGATTTGAATATTTATGCTTATGTGGTTAGAATAATACAATGTCATTAAGTTTTTATTTTTTGTAACAGGTCCAATAGGTAACTACTATACCTTGCATCCGAAGAAGTGGGTATTCACCCACGAAAGCTCATGCTGCAAAACGTCTGTTAGTCTATAAGGTGCCACAGGATTCTTTGCTGCTTCTACAGAACCAGACTAACACGGCTACCCCTCTGATACTATACCTTACCACTTACCAGGTTTAAGTTTTTTGGTTTTGGAATTTGTATTAGAGAATTTCTGGGTTGGGCTATGAGACTGTGAAATGAAATTGAGTATTTCTATAACAAGTGTCTCATGAATGAGACATCCTCTCTAACAAATAGAGGCATCCTGAAGGCACTTTACACCATACGTGTAAAGCACTGATATAAAATTTGTAAATCAGCTTCAGTGCTGAAGAATTACATGCCGTTGTTGAAACCTTATCTGTAATGATACCACCATTTCTCCATAACAATTTGTCTTCCTAATATCTTATAAAATGGAAGGAGTTTGGCTCTATGTCAGCACTTACAATTACTGTGGAGAAATAGATCACTATATTTTTATCCCACTGATTCTATCAGGAAGTTTTATGGTGAGAGGTTTGAATTTAAAAAGGCTTCTGAAGCAATTGGATAGGAGTTAAAATATCAGCAAATTTAGCCTGGAAAGTACATGCATGAGAACAGCCAGAATAAATGTGGCTGAATGAATGAATATCCTAGCAAAGTTAAGTTATGCATTTCACCTTCTGATAAACACAACACCTCATCCCCCCCCCCCAGCTTTTTTTTTTTACATTCTTACAAAATATATTTTCTAAATAGATTTTGCTACAGCACAAAAAGAAAAGAGGATGGTTTGGTTTTGCCTTTTTTTATAGTCTCACGGTTCAATTCAAATAAGTTTTTTATTTTTACATTAAACCCTTTTGGAGTACCGGATTCCCTGATAACTTACTACATCATAAGCTAATTTAAATGACTTCGTTTCCCTAGAATGATCTTCTGAAGTACGCCTCCCTGTTCACTTCGCAGGGGGGACACTCATGTGCTCTATCTTCTTCCCATTTGCCAGCTGAGGTCTCTGTTCCCCATCCCAGT
Source organism: Mauremys mutica (assembly GCF_020497125.1). Lineage (NCBI taxonomy): Eukaryota > Metazoa > Chordata > Testudines > Geoemydidae > Mauremys > Mauremys mutica. Next base: position 324,071,568 of record NC_059072.1, read on the forward strand.
AGGGGTATTCTCTTCTCCACTGTCCCTCTTTCCAGTAGGGCACTCCCTCTTAAAATGGCCCTTTTGCCAACAGGCGTAACATTGCCCTACTTGGGCTTCTGGCCGACCTTGGGACCTTGCATCTCTACTTGCTCTCTATAGCCCCTCTCTCACAGCAGCTTAAGCATATACATCTGCTGCTTGGCTAGCCAGGCCACACAGACTCTCAAGTAGTCTGACTCCATTTCTCCACCGTCTCTCAGTCAGGTAATAGTCCCCACAGTCTTCTAGCTTCCCCTTGTATTGGGGTGACGGCGTGCCACCATTCTCCGCCACATGTAAAGAGGCAGGAGTCACAACCACAGAGCCTCCTGCTGGCTATCCTGGGAATTAGCTCTCATTTCACCAGAGTGCCCTCATCTAATGGTGTCTCACCAGTCATCACTCTCACCTCCACCTCTAGGACTCACATCACTCCCCAGACTGCAGCATCCTCTTCTGGACACAGCCTTCTGGCTGTGCCCCACTCGGTTCTCTCCCCCGTTCCAGGGACCCAACAGTCCTTAGTCCAACCACTCGCCTCAGTGGCAAATTGCAGTCCATGCACTGGCCACTCCCCTTGGTGGCAAGTGGGGGGTAAAAGAGGGGAGACCCAGGCCTGCCTGCTACTCCAGGTCCCAGCCCAGGGACCCTATAGCCAGCAGCCACATACTGCCCCTTCTCCTACTCCACCATCTGTTTCCCTGGGCCACTTCCCCATATCGTTGGCACCTTCTCCGCCCTTGTATCAGGGCCTCAGTCTGGCAGCCATCAGGCTGGAGCTCCTTATTGCTCCCCTGACCCTGCGCAACACTGCTTTGTCCATGATGCTTTTTCTCTCAACTCTCCTACAGGGCAGCCAGGCCTCCTCCCTTGTCCTCCAGGGGGAGACTGCCTCTGTTCTACGCAGCAGCCCTTCTTATACGTGCCAGTCTGGCCCTGATTGGCTGCTCCACTAAGCCTTCTCCCTATTGGCTGGCTCAGTAATCCCTCTTCTAATTGGCTGGGTTCTGCACAGCCTCTGCAAGGCTGCTTTAACCCTTCTGCCTGTGTGGGGAAGCTGCCCCACCACAGATTCCACTGGCTAACCTATTTACCTGTCACTCTTATCACTGAAAAAGACTTATAAAATGGTGGTTTCCTTCCCTTTATAAAATAGCTCTCCTCCACTATTCTTTTCTTTTCGGTTATATCCATGCTGAGAACTACACTGAAAAACATTTAGAAATCTGGCTTTAAAAAAATCACAATTGAATAAAAAAAATCTATTGTTTGTTACTGATTTCAGCTGCTTCTGCTGAGTGATAGGGGAGGGACCTTGCACTTTGCTCTCTGTAAAATGAGATGAACTAAGGGACAAAAAGGTGGCTGAAGCAGAAATTGCATTTTTAATATATCCAGCCTTTAATATCACATGTACTTTTTGCTTGTTAATTCAAAATAGAATTAATACTCTACATAGTACAAACTGAAGTCTGCCCATTCCACAGAAGAATGAGATGCTAGTGAAGCAGCACCAGCAGTCAGGATGGGCACGGATAGGCATCTTTCACAGAGGGTGACGGTCACAGCAGCAAAGAAAGTGGGGTTAAGGTGTTATAGAAAATAATCACTAATGCAAATGGAGTAGAACCTGGCACGCCATATTACACATAGCTTCTGCTGAACTTGGCAAATTAATCTTGTGCCTATTAATCCCACTGTTAACAGGATCAGACTCTTAAAGCCATCCTTCCCTTTGGGGACTCCCTGTTAATGTCTCTCCACTTCTAAGTAGCCAGAAACAGAGGGGAAGAACCTACATCATTTTGATCCTGTTCTTTTGCAACTGTCTTGGTGAAGAAAACTTCATTTAAAAGTATGTGATGCAAATTCATGTCTATGGTTCTGTCCTGCTGCAGGGATCTTGCTGTGGCGCTCTCTCCCCACCTGTTTGTTCTATGGTTCTCCATGGACACGCTCCATCATGTGACTGAGCATTACCCAGTTTCACGACCAGGTTAGACAGCACTATGGCATAACAGACCTGCAGGAGACTGGCCCCCACAGTTGATCTCCCCACACCAAATTGGCTGGCTACAGACAGGTAGCCCTCCTGGGTGGCCAGCTTCCAGATGGCAGTGGCAACCTGTTTCTCCGTGTATACGGGGTACTGTATATGGATACGCTGTCACTGAAACTCCGGGGCCAGTTCTGCACAGATCTCAAAAAAAGTAGCCCCTACCCCTACCCCACCCCCAATCGTGAAGTTCTCTTGCTGTGTAGGTGATCCAGGAACTAGTCCTCTTGTTCTAACAGTTTAGCATCCTTCAGTTCTTCCACCTCATCCTGCTGCCATTGTTGAAGAGATCCTCCTACTATGGGAGGAACTGCTGCTGCTGAATATTTTCCTTCCACATCATCTGTTCAGTGGTGGGATAGGTGAAGTCCAATGCCAAATTCCTCCGGCTCTGGGTGCTGTAATACAGCCCAAGCAGTCTTTGCATGTTTGAACGTATCACCATAGCAGCAGGAAGCATTGTTGGGTCCATGCTGACCGACAGCAATTTGAAAATGGTGCACACCAACCCAGAAAAGATGTATGGAATCGAGACAGTGGAATCATGCATTTTTTAAAATATTTAAACCCACCTGACTTACCACAGTTCACACTGAAAACAATTGCAGGATGCATGCTGCTCAGAGGTGAAGCAAAGGACCTTGTGAGAATACTACACCCTCAATTCACAGCTTACTGCTACCATGCATTCATACGATGCCAGTTGAAAACAGAACAGGTGTTCCGTCTCCATATTGCTGGTGCAAATCATGTACTGCGAGTTATGTGACATAATTAACCCCCCATCTCCTGGGTGGGCACAACCCTAATCAACTGCCACTACTTGGGAGCCCTGCAGAGGGTACACAAAGGTGGGAGCCTCCCAGGGAAGCTGGGACACGTAAGAGGTTTTTGGGAGGGGAATGTGGAACCTAGACCTCATGATGCTGCATACTGGGCTGATTTTAATACTTTGGCTTTGACAATCATGCCAACCCGTCGCTGGCTCCAATGCTGCCTTGTTAGAATCCTCCCAGAGACTCTGCCTTCTCCCTGGGAATGTGTGTTCCTTGGGGCCATGCTGCCCATCCCCCATCTGAAGTTGTAGCCACTGGAGGCCACTTTCCCCACTCTGCTTTTTCTCTCAGAAACACTCCAATTCCTCATTCCTTTGTGGAGACCCTGGTCTGCCAGATGAGGCAGTAACAAACAAGGGGTGGACAGGCACTAAGGATCTTATGATGCTCTCTGTAGGGCAGGGATTTGCTCTGGTGCCACTGGCCAGAATGTCCTCTCTCCTCCTGTGATGCAGCAGGCTCTGGGGGTTAACATTCTTGGCTACTGCCTTGTCACCCCAAATGGGGATGAGTGAAGGGATTCTTTCGGTGCGGTTTGTAGAGTGTTTTGAGCTCCTTTGGGTGAAAGATGTTGTGTATCTGTAAGAGAGTATTACTTCTTCCCACCTCCCCACAAAATACCCTCAGCTGGAGAGATATTGTGGGGATGTTTTTAGCTCTCCTCATCCACACCAGTTTAATTCAAGAACCCAAAAGAAAAATTCCACCTTGCTTGAAAACAGCTTTTCCTCATAGAGCTGTAGAATAACAAAGGATTGATTAGGTCGCCTGACATATTCCTTGGGTGAGGCCAGGGCTAGATTCATCCCTTCAGTGCATTTCTAGTTATTTTTGTCCAATTTGAGTTTTAATGACCAGCACTAGGACTCCCCTTGGGGATTATTCCTTGCTCTAATAGGCCTCACTTTTATAAATGTTTCTCTATTCTTTGACCTACATTTTCCCTTGCTGGATTCCATACCTTCACTAGCAGTTCAGTCCCCTTGTACTACCCTCACAAATTCCCCTCCCTGAAAGTGTTTGCACCCTAGAAACACTTGCACTTAAATGCCATAAAGAAGAAACAGCCATTGTAGGCTGGAGTCTAAATTTGAGTGAACTTTACTGAACTTTTTTTCAGACAATGGATCTTTTAATGAAATCATATCCATATGAGTCAACAGTATGCCCTTGTTGCCAAGAAGGCTAATGGCATTTTGGGCTGTATAAGTAGGGGCATTGCCAGCAGATCAAGGGACGTGATTGTTCCCCTCTATTCGGCATTGGTGAGGCCTTATCTGGAGTACTGTGTCCAGTTTTGGGCCCCACACTATAAGAAGGATGTGGAAAAATTGGAAAGAGTCCAGTGGAGGACAACAAAAATTATTAGGAGGCTGGAGCACTTGATTTATGAGGAGAGGCTGAGGGAACTAGGATTATTTAGTCTGCAGAAGAGAAGAATGAGGGGGGATTTGATAGCTGCTTTCAACTACCTGAAAGGGGGTTCCAAAGAGAATGGATCTAGACTGTTCTCAGTAGTAGCAGATGACAGAACAAGGAGCCAATGGTCTCAAGTTGCAGCAGGGGAGGTTTAGGTTGGATATTAGGAAAAACTTTTTCACTAGGAGGGTGGTGAAGCACTGGAATGGGTTACCTAGTGAGGTGGTGGACTCTCCTTCCTTAGAGGTTTTTAAGATCAGACTTGACGAAGCCCCTGATGATTTAGTTGAGGATTGGTCCAGCTTTGAGCAGGGAGTTGGACTAGATGACCTCCTGAGGTCCCTTCCAACCCTGATATTTTATGATTCATATATCTTATACAAACTGGATGATAATGCACATTGCCACAATACACTGAGTTTGTGTATAATCTTGAATTTGTAGGACAGTTGTTTATTCGTAATAATACCCTTGCTCCCTATTTAAGCACAGTTTAAATTTAAAAAACTCCAGGATATCAAACAACAAAGCACAAACATTAAGAAATTAAATGAGGCAACAACATATTCCATATCATCATGCCCATTGTATTTGGATTGTACGTTAGGAAGAATTCATACAATACAGGCAGAATCCTCAGTGTAGCATCGTCTACTTGACGGGGCTCAGCACTAGCAATTAGAGAATTTAGGTACAAATCCCAGGTCTGCCAATGTCCCATGTGACACTGGGGAAGTCATGTCACCTTTCTGTGCCGCTGTTTCCCCTTCCCTTAGGCCTGTTTGTACCATCCCTAGCTCACTGGGTTAGAGCCTCTAGGGGCCAATGTAATAAAATTATATTTCACAGAATTTAAGGCCAGAAAGGGGCCACTAAATCACCTAGTCTGTCCTTTGGTATGTCACAGGCTATTAAATTTCACCTAGTTACTCCTAGATTGAGCCTACTGATAATAATATCCCATTCTTAAAATATTAGCTAAAAAAAGTCCAGTTTGTTTAAATTTGTCTATTTCTCTTCTGCAGGGCAGAAGGATGTTCTGCCACATAATTTAAAAAGGAGTCAATACCGCTTTAAAGTTCTTCTGGTTGTTTCAAAATATAGAACATATTATATCACTTCCTGGAAACCCTCTTGTCTCTTATGCAATGTTATGGTCTGTATATTAAACTTGCCACATCCTCATTACATCTTTTCTCAATTTTGTCATTTGTTCAGTTCTGTAAGACTAGTCTAATGAAAACAGTAACGGCTGTAGCAGACAACTGAGAACCGTTGATGGACTTTCACTGACGAAGTATAGTTTGAGTTGTTTCCTCTAATTTGGCTGTTTCAGTATTTGCAGATAAGAAGTCTATTACACCATTCTCATTTCAGAAGAATAGATCCATTGCCTCAAACTGCAGGACCTCAGGAAAATTGGTTGACATCAATATTTCTGTCGGTTAAAGCTGCAGTAATTGGCATATGTTACAATTTTCCATTATTCTTGGTTATGGGTTGACACTAATTCCCACATTAATGACATGTGTTTCTGCATCAGTGTTCCATGTGAATTTTTAATACCACCCATGCTCACAATTTGTGGTATTGCTCACTGTTGGTCTTGTAGCTCTTAAAATGTATCTCAAGCTCCTGTCCCTCCTCTTGTCAACTGGTGCTCCAGAAAGAGACATTCCTTTTGTCAGCATCATTTTTGACACATGTACTATTTTTGTTGGTAAATTGGAGGTGTCTGAGCAAAAAAAGTCGGTTGGAAGCTCATCCAAGATATTTGTTTAAAGAAAGGCCAAGCACAGCTCCTGTGGTGATTAGATAGTGAATACCATACTCAACCAGGAAAGGCAAACATGATGACTTGCCTGAGTGCTCCCTCTTCTCCAATATCCAAATACCATGACTCTGCTCCTGTGAGGTCCTAGGAAATGAAGGAATTAGGTTTCCAGTCTCTTTCTTGTTGAAACGGCACAACAGCTTTCCCTGAGCTATCTGCCACCATCTTCTTCTAGGCCTTGGCAACCTATACTTCCAGAACAGACAGAGGCATTTGCTTTATGAGTGGCTGTGTAACTTGTACAAGGCTGAGTATAAATTTTCTTATGTATTTGCTCATGCTCTGGAGTCTAATTACTACTGATGTATCTTTGTTTGCTGGAAAGTCTGACTCGTTTTATTGTATTTTTATGTTTATTTTTTATTGTTTGTTTCCTTACTTTGTTTAGATCAGATTAAAGCCCCCGTGCTCATACTGAGCACATCTTCCTCATATCTGATCTCTCTCCTGTGTACTTGTTTTTATTATTTGGGGTGAGATGACAGTAGGATGACCAGACAGCAAATGTGAAAAATTGGGACAGGGGTGGGGGGTAATAGGAGCCTATATAAGAAAAAGACCCAAAAATCAGGACTGTCCCTATAAAATCAGGACATCTGGTCACCTTAGATGACAGTGTCATGCACCAGAGTCCTTTATAAGCTTTCAAGAACAACTTAGCTTGCAAAGACTGTGCTGTTGCTCTGTTATGGTTGCATCAGACCTCCTAGCATAGTAACATTTTTGCTAAATAATATCAGATCCTCAAACAATTCTGTTATTTATCCCCAGCTTTTTTTGAAAGGCCTCGTGAATCACAAGTTGCTGCTGTCCGTCTCTTGAACTGCCAGTATCTGCTGTGATCGGGTGTTGGATTTGGGGTATTCTGTCTGAGTCAGCAGACACTTGGACGAACTTCTCAAAGTTCTCTTATTCTGCTGAAAAGGCAGTTATAAGCATTTCTGTCAGCATCAACAATGGTTTGAGCTCTGTTTCAGTAGTGAACTCCATACCTAGGCAGTAAGGCTAAACATGTTGTCATAGACACACATACTGCTGGCATCAGGAAATGAGGGCAACCGGATGCCTCCGTTTATCTCATTGTAGTTGCATAAGGCTTGTAAATCCTGAAGTATCACACTTCTTTTATTTATATTGGTGTCTCTTGTGGACCTTCAGTTGCAACTTTGTGGTATTACTCTGTGGTGTTGAATCAGCAGCCGACCTTATATTCTGGTTACTTTCCTTCCAACAAAGTAACAAATCCACAGACAGTTCTGCCCTATGTTCCTAGCTTCTTCTGGAAGGCCTGAAGAGGCATATATTGATACTGGCTGTCTTTTGAACTGCTTTATAGGTTGTGATTGGATGATGGATTTGGGGATATTCTCTGTCTCATTCTATAGACCAGTGATACTCAAACTGAGACTTGTGATGGGTCTACTGTGGCTCTTTGCAGCACATGATATTAAAACACTGATTTAATCATTAACCTATCAGGATGCTTTTACTATGTTATAAACCAATTCTAGTTGATAAAATAATAATGCTTGGTCAGTTATTTTGCTGTGAGAATAATATAGATATAAACTAAATATTTCTCCTGTCATACTGTTTAAATATGAATAGTACTATAGTAAATGAAACAATGAATTCACACTACTGTGGCTCTTTTCGGTAATGTTGATCGCTAATTTGGATACTGAACCGCTGAGGTCTGAATATCACTGATATAGACATTTGGACTAGGTTACATCTACACTGCAGTAAGAAACCTGTGGCACCAAGTCTCAGAGCCTGTGAGAGACTCAAGATTACGGGGGCTCAGACTGCATGGCTAAAAATTGCAGTGTAGACATTTGAGCTCCAAGAGCCTGTGCTTCTGAGACCAGGGCATCTCAGAGGCCAGGCTCCAGTCTGAGCCTGAACGTCTACAATGCAATTTTTAGCCTCGCAGCCAGAGACCCCCAGGCTCTGAATCTCAGTGCCACAGGTGTTTTATTGCAGTGTGGATACACCCTGAGAGTCCTGTCCTTCCTCTGGAAGGATAATTACTGCAGTTACCTTTCATTGTATATACAGCACAGTTCTTCTTCGAATGCTTGTTCATGTCCATTCCAATCAGGTGTGTGCGCGCACATGTGCACATTGGCATTCATGGATCAGCTGCACACAGTGGACCATCACTATTGGGCTCAGGAAACATGCACTGAGTAGTGGAATCACATTGTTATGCAGGTCTGGGATGATGAGCAGTGGCTGCAGAAATTTCAGATGCACAAAGCCACCTTCCTGGAACTGGGTGTGGCACTCATCCCAGCATGGTAGTGCAAGGACACCAAAATGAGAACTACCCTCTCAATGGAGAAGCACGTGGCAATCGCTCTATGGAAGCTGGTGACTCCAGACTGCTACTTGGTCAGTCACAAATCAGTTTGGAGTCGGGAAGATCACCATGGGCGTTGCGTTCACACAAGTGTGCAGGGCCATTAATCGCATCCTGCTACAAAGGACTGTGACTCTTGGAAATGTGCATGAAATAATAGATGGCTTTGCGGCAATGGGATTCTCTAACTGCCGAGGGGCGATAGATGGAATGCATATCCCAATTTTGGCCTTGGACCATCTTGCAATGGAGTACATCAATAGAAAGGGGTACTTCTCTATGGTATTGCAGGTGCTTGTGGATCACTGGGATCATTTCACTTCTATCAATGTTGGGTGGTCAGGGAAGGTGCATCTTCAGGTACACTGGCCTGTACAGAAAGCTGCAAGCAGGGACTTTCTTTCCAGAACAGAAGATTCCAGTACTGACGACCCTGTTGTCTGTCCCACCTCATCCTCCAACTCCACTTCTCATCCACCACTTTGTCCTCGGAGTTGAGGCTGCTGTCTCCAGTCCCCACTAAGTATCCATAGGGCTCTTGGCAGTGGGGGCGGGGGGGCGCCATCAAGGATGGCGTCCAGCTCCTTATAGAAGTGGCAGGTCTTTGGCGCAACACCAGAATGACAGTTTGATACCCTTGCCTTCTGGTATGCCAGCCTCAGCTCCCTTATCTTTGCACGGCACTGATGCGTGTTCCATTTGTAGCCGTTATCCAACATGCCACAAGAAATCTGACCATAGGTATCGAAGTTCCTACAGCTGGAGCAGAGCTGGGACTGCACAGTCTCCTCTCCCCACAGACCCAGCAGTTCCAGTAATGATGGTGTGCTCCAAGCGGAGAGCATCCGCTGCATGGAGCTGCCATGTGAGCTGGGAGGATGCAATGTGAGCTGTCCACCCTGACTACAGCGGTCAGGATAAGCATTGTGGGTCACTCCTGGAGGCAATTTACAGCGACATAACCATGCACAGTGTCTACACTGACACTTCGTCAATCTAACTTTGCCGCAAAAAGCTCTACACCTCTTTGTCAGCAAAGCAGGAGAGCTTTTTCAGTGGGAGGAGCACTATAGTGTGTACATCTCCACTCTTTTGTTGATGAAAGCTGACTTTATCAACAAAACTCTGTAGATTAGACAAGGCCTAAGATGGCTAGCCCGAGCAGACACAAGTGTTTTTTATTCCATCTGTTATGCTAGTCATAGAAGCTGCCCTGGTCTCATGGCAGCTTGTGAAACAGAGAACATCTGTTTCACCTGCATGGGAATAAGAAAAAACAGTGTCTCATCTTGAGGAAGGAAAGAACTGGGATAGAATGATGATAAAAGAATAGGCTCACTGACATAAATTCACTCAGCACTTTGCAATCAAACTTTTTTAAAAGGCATGTTAAGAGAACTTGGCCTATATACTCAAAGGAAGGTCCCCTGAGAATCAAGGGTAGGAGGGTCAGCAGAGTGCCAGCAATAGCACCTTGACCCTGCTCACTCTAACTTTCTGAATGAAGTGGGGAGAACAAAAACCCAGCTGTGTACCCCAATCACAAATGAATGTGTCTGTGCAGTGGGATCTGGGAGCAGGAATGGAGAAGCTTGATAGCCATGGATGTAGCAACCAACTAATCAATCACAGGAGTTCCACATTTGAATAAATGGTATTCTATTATTATTTAACAGCACGATTAATCATGATTAATTTTTTTTTAATCACAATTAATTTTTTTAATCACTTGACAGCCCTCGTTAGGAGTTAAAGTTCTGTTTTCTTACCAGCACTTGTGTGTGTGGAAAGCCTTATTACTTTATGTTGGGCATTGTTATGAGTCACAATTATGACATTGACTAGAAAGAAAACCTTTTGTGTAGATTCATGATGGAATATCAGCAGTTTGGTTTTAAAAACAACGCTTTACATGTTCTGGATCCAAAATAAAGTTTTAATTCTTTTAATAAAACTCCACTATGTTTTAAACTGATATTTGTGTCAACAGCAGGGAGAGACCAAAGACAGAGCACAATGCTAGTTTCAATGGTCTTTAAAACGATAACCATAATTGTATTGTAAGTATGGCTGTCAAGCGATTAAAAAAATTAATCACGATTAATTGCACAATGAAAATAAGCATGATTAATCACACGATTAATCGCACTGTTAATAATAGAATACAATTTATTTAAATATTTTTTGATGTTTTCTACATTTTCAAATATATTGATTTCAATTATAACACAGACTACAAAGTGTACAGTGCTTACTTTCAAGTATCAGAGGGGTAGCCGTGTTAGTCTGGATCTGTAAAAGCAACAAAGAATCCTGTGGCACCTTATAGACTAACAGACGTTTTGCAGCATGAGCTTTCGTGGGTGACTTGCATCTGAAGAAGTGGGTATTCACCCACGAAAGCTCATGCTGCAAAACGTCTGTTAGTCTATAAGGTGCCACAGGATTCTTTAGTGCTTACTTTGTATTTATTTTTATTACAAATATTTGTGCTGGAAAAAACAGAAGAAATAGTATTTTTCAATTCACCTCATACAAGTGCTGTAGTACAATCTCTTTATCGTGAAAGTTGAACTTACAAATGTAGAATTATGTACAAAAATAACATTTGCATGGCATTGTTGTAGCCAGCATCACAAGATATTTGTGCCAGATGTGCTAAAAATTCATATGTCCCTTCATCTTCAACCACCATTCCAGACTACATGCATCCATGCTGATGACGGGTTCTGCTTGATAATGATCCAAAGCAGTGCACACCGACACATTTTCACTTTTGTTATCTGAATCAGATGCCACCAGCAGAAGGTTGATTTTCTTTTTGGTGATTTGGGTTCTGTAGTTTCCGCATCAGAGTGTTGTTCTTTTAAGACTTCTGAAAGCATGCTCCACAACATCTCATCCCTCTCAGATTTTGGAAGGCACTTCAGATTCTTAACCCTGGGGTTGATTGCTGTAGCTATCTTTAGAAATCTCACGTTGGTACCTTCTTTGCGTTTTGTCAAATCTTCAGTAAAAGTGTTCTTAAAACGAACAACCATGCTGGGTCATCATCTGATACTGATATAATATGAAATACATGGCAGAATGCAAGTAAAACAGAGCAGGAAACATACAATTCTCCCCCAAGGAGTTGTCAAAATTTAATTAACACATTATTTTTTTTATGAGCGTGATCAGCATGGAAGCATGTCCTCTGGAATGGTGCCCGAAGCATGAAGGGGCATATGAATATTTAGCATATCAGGCATGTAAATACCTTGCAATGCCAGCTACAAAAGTGCCATGTGAACGCCTGTTCTCACTTTCAGGTGGCATTGTAAATAAGAAGCAGGCAGCATTATCTCCTGTAAACAAACTTGTTTGTCTTAGCAATTGGCTGAACAAGAAGTAGGACTGAGAGGACTTGTAGGCTTTAAAAGTTTTACATTGTTTTGTTTTTGAGTGCAGTTATATAACACAAAAAAATCTACATTTATAAGTAGCAATTTCGTGATAAAGAGTGCACTACTGTACTTGTATGAGGTGAATTGAAAAATACGATTTCTTTTGTTTATCATTTTTACAGTGCATATATTTGTAATAAAAATAATATAAAGTGAGCACTCTACACTTCGTATTTTGTGTTGTAACTGAAATCAATATATTTGAAAATGTAGAAAAACATCCACAAATATTTAATAAATTTCAGTGGGTATTCTGTTGTTTAACAGTGAGATTGAAACTGCGATTAATCACAATTAATTTTTTTGAGTTAACTGCGATCGACAGCCCTAATAGCATATTTGGTATGCATGCCTCTCTTTTTAACAAAGTAATTGTAATTGGTTTTGAATTAGGCTAGCCCTTTGTCATAGTTTTTCTTTTCTATATCAATGGAACTGTAAGCATAAATGATCAGATAGGCCAGTAATTTGCTCATGCTATGAAGGGAGAATACAGTGCATACAATTTCAAGGCATGCTGATGAGAAGTTGCTGTTTGCCCCTAACCCAATCCCCAAATCAATAAACTTCAATTAAAAACTCAGTAGGAAGGAGAAGCAATGACAACATTGTAATTATCTCTTGCAACCTTTACAAAACCTTTACATTTAAAAGCAAGTAAGTGGAAAAGCAAAGGACATTGTAAATCTTGCACTGCCCCATGTCATAAACAAACACGTTACCCTCCTGGAGTCCAAAGAAATGCATATTTCCTCAATACAACCTTCACTGAGACACAAACAAAATTCTTTCGTCGGTTACCTCAAAATATAAACACACCAGAAGTATATAAATGTTTAACTGGATTCTCCTCTGCCTTTGTCCTTGTGTTGTCATTTAGATCTGTGCAAAGTTATCCCAAATGCTACCATTCTGATTTAGGATTGCTTCATGCTCACTTTACAGAGGTGTAAATGACCACACAAGACACAAAATAGTAGAGAATCAGGCCCATCGAAGGGCCAAATGTATTATTTTCAAGCAATGTATATTTAGAATCCCTGTCCTGAGAGCTTGTTTTGCAGAGTCTTATAACTGCAGGGCTGGGAACGCCCATATGTAAATAGAGCATGGCCTACAGGCACACTCATTCATCTGTAGCATTCCACCTGCGGAGTGTAGGAGGACAAGTGCTGCTCCTGAGAAAGCTATGACGGATGAGCCTTCCTCTCTTCCCCAGGTCGCTATCAATGGGCTGACAGGATGGAAAGGGCCAGTGGATCACCCCTACCAGCCAACCAGATTGCTACTCTGCTCTCAGGTCTTACGCTCTCTTCTAATGAGGAGCTCAGAGCAGGGAATATGAACCTCAGAAGAAGAAAGAAGCAAACTCTGGCCGAGGTGGCAGCAGTAGCATCAAAAAGATGATGATCTGGTGACCAAGGAGCTCAACCTAGCCTGTGTATGAGGTAACTGGGGAGGAGGAAGGGAGTTGTATGGAGAACAATGACTAGGGAACCGGGGCCAGGTCTACGCTAGAAACTTTTGCTGGGATAAGAGTATTGATTAGGAGTGTGGGGTTTTTTATGACATTTCTGTACTAGCAAAAGCTCCAGTGTAGATGCAGTTATAGCAAAAAGTGGGCTTTTGCCAGCACCCCTTATGTAGTTTGGGGAAAATGGTATAAGCTATACCAATGTGATGCTTCTCAGGCCACCCAGGGCTATGCGTCATCTTGTTGCCACCTGCTGTCAGCACGAGGGAGTTTTTCTGTGCCAGCTGGGTCTCAGCTCCCTAACATCACCAGTCTGGCAGGCCCCCAAGCACTCTCCTCTTGGCTAAGTCAGTCCTGCCTTTGCTTTGCGGGTTGACAATAGATGGACCCCAGCCCCCAAGTCCCTTCCTGCTGTCCCCCTGTGGTACCAGCCTGACCACTGGATATTCACAGAAATTCCAGGTCCTCCATTCCCCAAGGAACAGTGTACCACACTTTGCCCATTTTACCTTAGCCCCCTGTTCCTGTATTACATACAGCCTATGCCTTAAATTATCCTAGAACAGGGGTCGGCAACCTCTGGCACGCAGCTCGCCAGGGTAAGTACCCTGGAGGGCCGGGCCAGTTTGTTTACCTGACACATTTTTAGGTTCGTCCGATCACGGCTCCTACTGGCCGTGATTTGCTGCTCCAGGCTAATGGGGGCTGCGGGAAGCAGCACAGGCTGAGGGATGTGCTGGCCGCAGCTTCCCGCTGCCTGAGGCAGACAGCTGGTCTAGAAAATGTCACCCCAAAGGGTTAGTTTGGCAAAGTTCTAAGCAACTGAAAACAGGGTCTTATAATAACAAATGTCAGACACCTTTAATGCTGGGTGGTGCTACTGCCCTCACCTATAGCATTTACTTCCAAATCATGTACTTTTTGCTTGTTTAATTCAAAATAAATAGGACCCTGTCAAATTCATATTATAAGACCATTTTCAGTTGCTTAGAACTTTGCCAAACTAACCCTTTGGGGTGACTTTTTCTAGACCAGCTGTCTGCCTCAGGCTGAATTATTTTTTTTTGGAAAACTTCAGGACAAAGTGGTTCAGCTTTTTCCAAGAACAAAGTTGTGGAAATATTCAGCCGAACCTGCGGACGCGGCAGGTAAACAAACTGGCGCAGCCTACCAGGGTGCTTACCCTGGCGAGCCACATGCCAGAGATTGTCAACCCCTGTCCTAGAACAAAAGAAAATTGATCTAAGAAAGAACAGAGATTCAAATCCCGACAAGTTGGAATAGTTAAAACAAATGGTTACATATAAAACAAATTCACAAAACACAAATTAGGGCCTACATTTATTAATAGTTACATTTCCTAGCTAATAAATAGATTCCCATCCTCAAAGTTCCTTCTTTTGCGGAGGTTGCTAGCCACAAGGAGCTAGGACCCAGTCTTTCATGAAACAGTCCTGCTCGTCAAGGTACTTCCTCAGTGAATGGATCCAGAGTGTCTTTCTCTACCTTGTGATATACTGAATGTTTTTGTGACTCTCCACAGACAGGGTGAGCCCTTCACTGTCATATTATTCCTTTTCACTGCCAGGTGGTTATTGCTGGTGTTTGATGGTTTTGCATTGACTTTTCTGAGTTGGTGCAGCTGTGGACCATTGAGCAATATATTACGTAATTGGCTAACTAGTAAGGGGTGACAACTACCTCCTGCTTGAACAGGCCACCACCAAGACATATGATTCCCTGGCAAATCACTCACTCCAAAACCATATTTTAATATAGTTGTGTTATTCTTTAAATATTACACTTCTCACAGTGAGTACTGATAAATTACAAGCTCTCAGTAGAGATGCCACATGCTACCCTTATAAATAAATACCATGACAGGGCTTTATTAGGTGTAGTGAGCTTGTCAGGTCTGAGGCAGAAATTGCTTGTAAAGAACAGTGAACCCTTTGCAGCTGGCACCAAGTGGCCTGTGTGTCACAGGCAGCAAAAGCACATTTTTGCCAGTAGAAGCTGTCTCCCCACTGGGGGATTGCTGATACAACCACATAGGCAAACCTTTTTGAGTGTAGACTAGACCTGAGAGTTGCTTTGGATATGCTCTTTGGGGAAGCTCTCTGAGAGCCTGGCCTCTCTATAACGTACTGCTAGCTCTGTGTGTACAGGCAGTTCCTTCCGTGCACTTATGCGTCAGGCAGGGAGTGTATCCTCAGTGACCTAATATTGGAATTATATTGTTTTTTAAATATTAAGTTTGCAAAGTCAAGCATTCAAATGTTAGAAGTGCCAGGCAACCTTAATTCCCACCCTTTGTGTGTGTATATGCATTATGCTAGTGTTTCCACAAGGCCCCAGCCTCATTCAGTGCACAGGAGGACACTGCTTGGTGAATGACCAGCTATTTGATATTTTTTTTATCCTTATTTAAGGTGTGTCTTCCATCCTTATTTACCACACAACATGCAAACATTGCACTAAATATAAAATTATTAATTTCCTCATAGGCTTTTTCTGTGGTGCTCTCATTGCAGTATCTGAGTGTTTAGCTAATACCTCTATGAGAGGCAGTGGTATTTTTTCCATTTTACAGTTGAGGAACTGAGGCACAGAGAGATTTAAGGCCCAAACGGTCAAGTGTCCACTAAATTACAGGGCCCACTGTGGGACTAATTTCAAAAGTTGGTCACATTTTATAGCACTTTATATATTCAAAGCACAGCTACCACTGACTTCACATGCATTGTGAGTGCTCAGCACTTATGTAAATCTGGGCCCCAGGTGTCTCCGGTCAGGAGCCCAGAAAAAGCAGAAACTCTCACCTAGTGACCATGTGTGAAAAGTTTGGTTTAAGTGACTTGCCCATAGGAATTCTATGCCAGGGGGAGAATCCAATTCTCAAGGGCAGCATTCAACAGCCTTAACCGTGAGTCCATCCTGTCTCTTCTTACCCCGTCCTGTTTCATTTACTACACACCTTGCCCTTTCCAAAACAAATGATGTACTACAGATAACTGCCTTACTATCTATATATATTCATTCCCAAGGCACAGCACACCCATGCACTGAGTGAGGCAGAGGTCTTATGGAAGAAAATAGGATATGATCATGTAATTAAAGACTGTATCATAATACATATGCACATAGGGGGGCAAATACAGGCCTTTTGAGGACTTGACTTTGCAGACTAAATGTTTTTAATTTTTCTGTATGTATCTTCCTAAATTTTTAAAAAACCAACCTGGAAAACTAGAAATTCCATCATGTGGAACCATATTGGCCCCCAGATGGATCACCACCAGATTTGGGACCTATGGATCAGCAGCACAAAGCTTGAGGTTCAAGCAATAGTAAGTGATTATTCCCCTTGTAGACCAGAGTGGAATGACACACACAGTTGCAGTCAGGCCCCATAGCTTCAATACCAACGTCTGGAGAGGAGTGTTCTCTAGTAGTTCCAGACCCTTCTGTCCCCCATGTGCCCTCTGCACATATTCCCCTCTTTTCTCGGTCCCAGTCCCCCTGTTTCTCATACCTCTCCACAAGAATCAAGTTCTGTCTTTCTTCCCTGTCACTGCCTGGGCTTCAGTAGAGGCATGTGCTCTCTCTCTCAGCTTCCTTAATCTAGCACCTGGTGCCACAGTGACACCTCGTGGCTGGAATGAGCAATTGCATGAACAGTCCTACTGGGACTTGGGACAAGCTGAGTTCTTTTGATAAGGCTGTCAAAAGTTGGTCACATTTGCCCCTCCGGGGCAGAGAGGCTGCAGTTCAAGTTGTCAGTCCCAAACCTGGCTGGGAGGCTGCCTAAAAAACCCAGACATATGGTAACCCACCATCTATACCCTGTAGGGTGAACAGATGTCCCGATTTTCATAGAATATCAGGGTTGGAAGGGACCTCAGGAGGTCATCTAGTCCAACTACCTGCTCAAAGCAGGACCAATTCCCAACTAAATCATTCCAGCCAGGGCTTTGTCAAGCCTGACTGTGAAAACCTCTAAGGCAGGAGATTCCACCACCTCCCTAGGTAACCCATTCCAGTGCTTCATCACCCTCCTAGTGAACAAGTTTTTCCTAATATCTAACCTAAACATCCCCCACTGCAACTTGAGACCATTACTCCTTGTTCTATCATCAGGTACCACCGAAAACAGGGACAGTCCTGATATTTGAGGCGTTCTTATATAGAAGCCTATTACCCCCCACCTCCTGTCCCAATTTTTCACACTTGCTGTCTGATCACCCTAATACTCTGTGACCCTCACTTCTATACTGCTCTCTGGCTGCCCTATCTAAAGGCAGTGCTCCTGCCAGCAGCAGCACAGAAGTAAGGGTGGCAATCCCAAGACTCCCCTACAAAAGCCTTATGACTACCCCCCTCCGACCACCTCCTTTTGGGTCCGGACCCCCATGGTTACAACTCTGTGAAATTTCAGATGTAAAAATCTGAAACAGTGATACTAACCATTTTTAAAATCCTATGACCAAAAATTGACCAAACTGGACCATGAATTTGATAGGGTCCTATTTATTTTAATTTAAACAAGCAAAAAGTACATGATATGGAAGTAAATGCTATAGGTGAGGGCAGTAGCACCACCCAGCATTAAAGGTGCCTGACATTTGTTGTTATAAGACCCCGTTTTCAGTTGCTTAGAACTTTGCCAAACTAACCCTTTGGGGTGACATTTTCTAGACCAGCTGTCTGCCTCAGGCTGAATTATTTTTTGCTCTAGCACCCTCAGAAATGTAGGGCTGAAAGGGACCTTGAGAAGTCATCAATTCCAGGACTCTGCTGAGGCAGGACCAATGCCTTGAACCAGGCACTTAAAATGTGGCCTGGGGGAGGTAGCCTGTGTCAGGGATGTGCTTTTTGCTCTTCCCCTTCAAATTTGGCCAAGTATCTAAAAACCTACAGTGTGCATGCTCTCACTGGCTAGGGCTTCATTTCCCCAAAGATTCCACCAGCATTAGCCATGCTGAGCTGCTGTGGGCTATGTCAGGTCTGAGCACCAGGACTGAAAGTAGGGAGATTCTCTCCTGTGCTGTCAATGACCACTCACCCCGGCCCTGACTCCCAGGCAGCATGAAGGAGTAAGGTGCCTGAATCAAACACAGGCTTGGAACAAGAGGAGGGCATGACAAACTGGCACCCACTGGTGAAGGATGGAGACATCCGACAAGGAGCTATGGGACTGCCTGGCAAAAGACTAGGACGGGGAGACACTAAGATTGAGCAAGAAGGAGAACTGGGAGCAAGTAGAGACAGGAGGAAATGGGGTGGGGGGAAGGGCAGAGCAGATAATAATTGGAGATATACCTATCTCCTAGAACTGGAAGGGACCTTGAAAGGTCATTGAGTCCAGCCCCCTGCCTTCACTAGCAGTACTGATTTTTGCCCCAGATTCCTAAGTGGCCCCCTCAAGGATTGAACTCACAACCCTAGGTTTAGCAGGCCAGTGCTCAAACCACTGAGCTATCCCTCCCCCAATGAGCATCTGGGAGCAAGGACTCTGGGATGGGGATCCCTGCCCCTGCCCCTCCCTACATAGCCAGATTTCCCAGTCCATGATGCATTGTTCTTGGCCATAAGTTTGGTAGGGCCCTAAAAATAAAATACATACTCTTAAAACTTATGTCCATTCCTTCCATAGAAGAATCAGAAACCAGTGAGGCAGCATAGCACTCTGGCTGGATGTGGGCTAGGCACCTTTCACAGAGGGAGTCAGTCATGGGAGCACTGGTATGGGAGGTATGGCTGAAGTGTTATCAAAGATAATTACTAATGCAAAATCTCACAAGCCATGTCAGGTGTAGCTTTTTCTGAGCTTGGCAATCACTGTTGTGCTCATTAACCTCCCATTAATATGATCAGACCCTTAAAGTCAGTCTTTGCTTTCCAGACTCCTTTTTAACTCCCACACAGTTCTAAGAATCAAGGAACAGGAAAAGGGGGGCAGGAAAAGGATGTTTCCAGGCACCTGTCTTGTTGAAAAGAAAAACTTGTTACATTATTTAAAAACATTCAGTTCAGTATAAGCCACCATCAGGATTTTCAAAGACTTCTGCTACTTTACATATATGGTAAGAAATAAGTTAATTTAGAACCTGCCCAATTTTCAGTAATTACATTATCACTTTCCAGTGAAGTCACACCTGTGACCTTAGAAATGCTTGTTTTAAATTTTATTAAATACTTTAGCCTTCAGGCACTGAAAAGGCAAGTTGCTAACATACCATACTGAGTAAAGTGGATATATTTGAAGAGTAAAGAAAAGCAGACTCTAGCCCAGGAACCCTCGCCACTAACTGCTTTTGCTGTAAACTGTAGTCAAAGGAAGAAATGACAGCGAAAGGGGGAATCTCATTTTTTAATATAGGAAGTGTTTTGGAGCTGTCTTTGCAGAGATTACAGCTGTGTGGCTGAGTTTTAAAGGGGACTATTTAGCATTTATGACACTGAAGTTCTTTCCAACTGAAATTTTGTTATTCAAAAGGCAAAAGCAGCAGTTTACAGGAATTCAAAGTGAAATGAGCAAGAAAGGGATTGTTTACTTCTTCAAAAGGTTAACCAAGGAGCATGACAAATACTTTGAATAGTGAAGTTTCGTAGTATAGTAACATCCCTAAGAAATACTCTTAATGTAAATTTAGCATTTGGAATTTAAGATTTTTAGATCTCTTGCCAACTGACATTTTACAATGCGGTGTATTTATGTCTTAGATCAATTAGCTAACCAGTTTTGCCAGTTTCTCTACAATCTGAAAAACAGCTACATAACTTTAGAAGATACCATGTCTTTTCCCTGAATCTCACTCAGCTGAGAGAGACTTACCACTAAAGATGAAATTATAGACTTAAAGCCCAATTTTCTTATGACTTTGCACAGAGTTAACATGGCATTAACTCTATTAATCCCACAAAGGAGTCAGTTACAGGGTCATTCCAGGAAAGCTTCACTCCTCATTTTAGAGGCCACAATTTATTGAAACAACTCCTGACATTAATGGTTTAATTAAGCACTTATTACGCAGACCTGATTTAATCTTTAAAAACAGACACTAAATTTTGGATGACATAGCAATATATTTGTTCCAAACATGACACTTTCTAACAGAACAAAAAGAACACTTCTATGTTATGCTGCTCATATTTTAGAGATTGTGAAACACTGAACATTCCTACTTTTCAAACCATAGCTACTATGAAAAGGATTATGAAGCTGCTGAAAGATATTTTCTTCTAAACGGAGTAAAATAAAGATTTAAAAGTGTTTCCAAGGCTTAAGTGTGTTCTCAGATGTTCTTGCTTAGCAATAAAAACAAAAAAGAGCCTGTTTCAAGCAGCAAGTACTATCAAAGGGAAATATACGTGATCAGTTTTAAACAAAGTAACACTTTGTCACTTAGTATGGTCTCATGCGTCCTGATGGGGGCGGTGCACGATTTGGAGGAGTAATTGCTATATCCAAGTAGTCTCCAATCTGGAACTTCTGAGACTGCAGAGTCATGGAATCATCTGTGCCCTTTCTGCCTGACATTGTGCTGCCAATCTCCTTCACCCTGCAGGGAGGAAGTGAAATGCAAATTAATAATTAGAGGCAAAGGGTCCACCTCTCTTTAAACTGAAAACTCATTTAAGGCCCAAATACGATCTTCTAGTGAATGGTTTTAGTATTTTTCCCCTCATGTTGTTTTCAACTAGTTGAATACAAAGGTGGCACCCCCTCACACTCCACATGCTCTGTCTTCACTAGAGAAACACTACAACTGGGGATAGAACAATTATGTAAACTTACATTAAATTTTAGCTCAGAAAAAACTGTCAAGTTAAAGGGAACAAAACTAGTAAAGAAAACACTGCAGCTGACATAGCAGGATACATTCACTGGCTTTTAACTGGTCACTGATGAGTGAATGCCTACATCACTGGTTGACAGAGGACCATTATGACAGAAATATCAGCCCTAAGATCATAAATAGGACCCTTCCAAATTCACAGGCATGAAAAACGTGTCATGGACTGTGAAATCTGGTCTTGTGTGCACTTTTACCCTACACTATACAGATTTCACAGGAGAGACCAGGGTTCTCAAATTGGGGGCCCTGACCCAAAAGGGAGTTGCATGGGGTTCACAGTTATTTTAAAGGAGGGAGGGGGTGTCACGGTATTGCAAATCCTTACTTCTGCTCTGCCTTCAGAGCTCGACAGCCGGAGAGTGGCAGCTGCTCACTCATGGCCCAGCTCTGCAGGCAGCAGCGCAGAAGTAAGGGCAGCAGTTCTGCAATACACACCCCCCCACACAATAACCTTGCGACCTTCCTCCCCGCAAACTTCTTTTTGGGTCAGGACCCCCACAATTACAACACTACAAAATTTCAGATTTAAATTGCTGAAATCATGAAATTTACTATTTTTAAAATCCTATACCGTGAACTTGACCGTGAATGTGGTGGGCCCTAATCATAAGCACTTATTAGATAGAGGATCTAGTCACTCCCCATACCACCTGAGACAACAAGCCTTCCATTTCCACTCTAAGCTACAGGTACATATCCTGAGTGGTTGCCTATGAGATGACCAGCAGATTAGGCAAACACGTGTTCGTTGTTTTGGGAAGAACAAAAGAAACTTTGGAAGCATTGCAGTTCTCTCTTTATTAGGACTAGATTTTAGATTGTATCAGGCTTTAAATAAAAGTGTTGATAAAACAGTTTACAGCTCTGCTGACTGAAATATTCTATGAATCTGGAGAAGAAATGTCATTTACCTATAACCGGGTCTCTTGAGTTCTGTAAAAACTATTGCAAAATTGAAGTGTGTGCCCTTTTTCCGTGCTTCTGGGTAGACCTCTTTCACTAAACTGGTCAGCTCTTTCAAAGTTGCATCCATCCTAGATTTAAAAAAAGGAAGACACGATACAACTCATCAGGATGGTTCATATATAACAATTTCAAACCCCGTTTAAGATAAGTGACAATTGTTTGTTAACTATGTACTATCACTTACAAAAACAGCATGTAAAACCAAGGAAATATATAGTTCACATTTGGGCAGTGTACGCTTTTTATATACTTCTGTAGTTCCGTGTACTATGCATTTCATGTTAGTCACTTCACAAGCTTCAATGAGGATCCATTTTTAAAGTATTTAATCTAAAAAATCCAGTTATTCAAAACATTCTGAGCATGCTTTTTTGTTGTCAGCAAGGACTTACTCTAAACATCTGAAGACATAAGACACCAATTAAATACTTGAGGCAAAATGGTCAAGTAGATACTGGACTGGGACTGATTTCGGTTCTAATCCTGGTTCTGCTACTAACCTACTATGACATTGGGCAAGTCACCTCACCTCACTGTACCTGTTTCCCCTCCACCCTTTGTCTAGTCTATTTTGATTGTAAATTCTTCACAATGGGGACCCATCATCACTATGTAGTTGCAAGGTATCTACTGCAGAGGGGCCCTGATCTCAGTTGAGGCCTCTAATATAAAGTAATAAATTGTCATTTGAAAGCTTTTTTAATGTACATACACATGATAGAGGAAGTCAAAGTCAGCTTTATAAGAAGATCAGGGTTACTACCCCGACAGGAGACAGAATTACCATTACAGTCAGGACTAAAACCTAAAAAAAAAATTATTTTTTTTTGGTTCATTCTAGCTCCAACCAGTCAATAGAGGGCACTGTGTTGACTGAGCCTGATCTGGCTTCTGCTGAAGGCAAAAATTTCCCAGACATCAATGACCAGGTTTGGGTCAATAATTCCCATTAAAATGAATACAGCAGGACTGGGCCTCCAACCTATTCACAACAAAAGTTAGTTTATTCAACTAGGTCACAAGTTTCAAGGAAATTTTGCTATATGAGAAGTTTGGAGACAAAGACGTTTTAGACAAAGTTCATTCACAAGTCAGCATCAGCAACACATAACTAAGTTTGACATTCTTCAAATGTTGAAGACAAATAATGTTTTTCAAGAGTAACTCTGGCAACTTTGGGGCCAAACTAGTTTTCCAAACTAAACTTAAGGAACTAAAGAGAGTTCATAAAGAACACTGGTTGCCACCAGAGATAACACCTCCACAATACACAAAATACCACATGCAAACTGGACACATGAAATGTATGCAAAACATAGCACAAAAATTACTACCACACTTTCTATACAATACTCTACATTTTGGGATAACTTTTTTGGTATCTTCAAGAGACATGGAACTTAGGCCATTTCCACATTTACAAGCTTACAGCGGCATAGCTGTACCAATGCAGCTGTGCCGCTGTAAGATTGCTCATGTAGCTGCTCTGTGCAGAGAGCGAGCTCACCTGTTGACATAATAAAAGCAGCAGAGTGTCTCCCACCAACATAGTGCTGCACACATGATGGCAAAACGTATGTCAACAAAAGTTTTGCCAAGGTAAGTTCTAGTGCAGACATGGCCTTAGTTACTACAGGCAGCCAAAACAACCAGTTTTTAAGACAAAGTAATAAAGGTAATAATTAGAGATATACCAATCTCCTAGAACTGGAAGGGACCTTGAAAGGTCATCGAGTCCAGCCCCCTGCCTTCACTAGCAGGACCAATTTTTGCCCCAGATCCCTAAGTGGCCCCCTCAAGGATTGAACTCACAACCCTGGGTTTAGCAGGCCAATGCTCAAACCACTGAGCTATCCCTCCCTCCTACTTAGGCCTACTTTGGACTAAAGAATTTCAAATGTACAAGGGTGTTAAAGTAAGAAGTACTGTGTATTTACATCAAATTAATGAAGAGTATTCCAACATATAGATCTTTCAAAGTCCGAGGCAGTCAGTTGACACATCAAATACAGAATCTCTAGCAATGACCTATAATTAGTTAAGTTACATCTGAAATTCTTTGTTCCAATCTTAGGAATGCGATTCCCAGTCATTATGACTGCAAACGATGCAGTATCATAGCAGGACAAAAGCAGCCTTCTTCCTTCTAAGTTTAGCTATCACAGCCACGGGCTGTTTTTAATAAAAATACACATGCCTACACCTACAGTGCAGGGCCCTCTACGGGAGATGAGGGCGTGGCAGATGCTCTGCAGTTTTGGAGCACGGGTGTGCTGCGGCCCAGCGGCGAGACTGAACACAGCCCGGGCGGCCGGGTCTACACGGCCGGCGGGCTGCAGCTCAGGGCCAGGCCGGGCCTGGAAACGCCGCCGCGCTCACCAGGTGTAGATCTGCAGCTCGCTGGAGGGCACGTTGCCGCGGGAGAACTCGTCCATGCGGTGGTGCCGCCCGTTGTTGGTGGTGAAGACCCGCAGCAGCAGCGGGCACGTCTGCAAGGGGGAAACACAGCCCGTCAGCACCGCCCAGGCGCGGCCCCCGCCCCCCGCCGCAGCGCCCCCGGGCGGCCCCGCCCCGCCCCGCGGTACCTTCTCCCTGTCGATGGGCTTCTCAGGCTCCTTCTTAATCTCCTCCTGCGTAACCCGCGACTCCACCGCCATCTTCCCTCCGGGCTCCGGCGGGCCAAGCAGCGCGGGGCGGCGGGGAGGAACCCGGATGTCCCGGGGGCGCACTGCTAAACTCTCGCGAGAGGAGCGCGGCCGCTCCGCCGGGATACGGGGGGAGGAGCCAGGACTCGCGCGCGCACGCGCACGCACGAAGTTAGAGGTAGGGCAGAGCGGCTCCCCCTGTGCCCGCGTCCCCCCCCGGCCGGGCTCCGCCCCCGAGTGCCGCGCGCTCACAGCTTGTGCGCGGCCGCGCCGGGCGGGGGGAGGCAAAGGCAGCGCTGGAGCTGCCAGAGTGACGTGAGCGCGTCCCCCCGCAGCGGCCGGAACCCCGGGTGGCCGCAGTGTAGCCAGTGCGGGGAGCTCTGCGCTCGCGCCCCGGCCCCGGCCGAGCGCGCGCCAGGGAGCCCCCGTGCGGGGCTTTGCTGCAGCTCAGCTGCGCCCTACCCTGGCCTAGGGGTTACCCCGCTCAGGTCGGGGTCAGTGAGTGCTGGGGCCGCCTCACGCTTGCGGTACCTTGTACACGTTGTCACTGAATGAGCTCCCCTTTCTTCCGTGCCCTGGTCGCGGATCGGCCATGGCACAGTTAACACCGGTGACCTGCATTATTGTAGTTGGGTATTTGAACCTGCACCTAAGATCAAGCAACATCCTGTTTTGAGAGTTATTTTATTATTTCTATCCCAAGCAGTTAGATGCTGTTTTTTCAACACTGTAATATTTTTGCATATTTATAATATATGTCCGAACCGATAGGCTGTGTTGCTCCAGCCAAGTTACTGTTGTGGTAGGTGCATTCTGGGGCATCTCAGTTATTAGTAGCTGGCTAGCAGGACTTCACAGGACCTAAAGAGAATTGTTTCAAAGGTAAGTGCAGAATCACTTACGTGTTGAGTGGCATATCATATCTGTCACATGAAGATGAAGTGTTGCTAATGTTCCAAAATAACTGCGTGTTCTGCTCGGTTTCAAATTCACAAATTGAGTCTCAAGATTTACAGGATAAATCATCCCAGCATCTTCTAATACTTTGAAAAGCTTATAATAGGCTAATATTATTTACATCTTCTACAGAACGACATATATTTCTCTAAGGGAGAAAGATTTACAGAGATGTCTGCTGCAGATCAATGTGTAGTAATAACCTGCTGTAACTTCAAGTAGTTGAAAAAATAAATTAGAATGGGGTAAATCATAACTAGAGTTTAGTTTCCCTTAACGTCGTAGGCTGGAACACACATACTTGTGCTCTCCATTTTATGCTTTTGTTTTTCCAAGAACTGAATATTATGTTATGTCACTCTTGGCTCAACTATCGTGTGCTGCCAGATAGGTGGGAGAAAGATAAATGTATGTTTCTGATATGAGGGTCAGCAATAAAACAGTCCTGATAATAGGCCCAAGGGATTAAGATGAATGGTTAAATGTCACTTTTATGGATAGTTTCATTCTTTTCTATGTACTAATTTAATTATCATGCTGGTCCAGTATGTTTTATGATATATTGGCATTTCTGTGTTTTTATGCATTTTAATTTGTGCCCACCTATGTACTATACCAGGGGTAGGCAACCTATGGCACACGAGCTGATTTTCAGTGGCACTCACACTGCCCGGGTCCTGACCACCGGTCCGGGGGGGCTCTGCATTTTAATTTAATTTTAAATTAAGCTTCTTAAACGTTTTTAAAACCTTATTTACTTTACATACAACAATAGTTTAGTTATATATTATAGACTTATAGAAAGAGCCCTTCTAAAAACATTAAAATGTATTATTGGCACGCGAAACCTTAAATTAGAGTGAATAAATGAAGACTTGGCACCCTACTACTGAAAGGTTGCCAACCCCGTGTACTGCACATTCATGCTCTAACCTTATGGAGAATTATACATTGTGAGAAATCAGTGGGACTGCTCTCAAGACAGAAAGTTCATCTTTGCAGGATTGGGGCTTTAGAGAGTATTTTTCATATGGCCTATCCTTGATCAATAAAGTTAAAATGTTACTTTCACTAAGTACTGGACTTAGTTTAGGATTCTTTTAAAGAAAATGTTTCTTTACATTCATGTCAGAATTTTTTTGGAACCTTCACTTCCACACTACTTTGAAAATTGTTAATATATTTCTGACTTCACAAGCACAAGAACATGGAATTCTGCTGTAAACTGACAGAAATATATGTATGTTTGCTGATTCACAGTATTTAATTATATTTAATATATTTGCATTGATTTATTTGTGAAATATTAATAGTAATGTAGTTATTGAAAGAGTTAATGTTCTAATTGTAAGTATTTATATAATGCTGGTTATTAAATCTGTTATAATTGATTTGTAGCATGTTTGTTCTTTAAGTATGTAGAAATAACTTCCATGGACTCTGTCTTGCATACACAGAGTAGAACACCATACTAAAAACTGCCACACCTGCGTATCCAAGGCCTGATTCAGCAAAGTACTTTCTTGATATGCTTAAATGCTTTTCTGAATCATGCCCTAGTATTATAGAAATATATATGATACATTGTGTGTTGTTTAAAAAGGAGTATGTGAGCACTTAAATTGTAATACATATGCATAAAGGGGTAGAGTTACAGTTTATGCTTTCACATTTGGCCTCAGTAGATTGACATTTCCAATATTTCAACGTTTAAAAAATATGCAGGAAAAAAATCCATACACCTTTCAGACTTTTTTGAAAACATAAAGCATGAGTCCAATTGCCAAACGAATAAACAAAAACCTTTGTAGGTCACATTTAATTAAACTAATGTAAACTGATTTTTTTTAAATTTTGAGTTATAGTACATTTAATATGAGACGAGAACCAACACAACCTGTCTTTGTGCACCTCCATCTCCTTTCTTTTGGGGTAGATAATTATCATTGCCTAAATTATCAAAGGAAGTGACTCAGCATCACCACAGTTTGTAAGAATGAATTCCAAGATGATGAAGCTTTTCATATTGCTAAAATTAATTATATCTGCCTGTTATGCCAGACCCCTGTGCAAAACTAAGAAATTTATGTCTGGGTTCAGATATCATAAAAGAACAGCTGTAACAAATAAAGCACTGCTTTATGAATCTAAGTAGTTCCTGCTATTAGATTTTGAACACTTTACTTATGTGAAAAATGAACCAACATGTCTGAGTTTTAAGAAGGCTCAAGTATGTTTTTTTTAATTGTTCATGAAATACACTCTCAATCAAAATTAATTGATTTTGAATCTGAAATTTTACATTCTTTTAAAATGCATTTATTCTCATATTTGCAAAATAAAGTTAGGAATATTTTGAATTAAAATATAACCATGCAACTTTTAAGCATGAAAATATAAATAGAAATACTGTAATCTAGTAAACAGAATAGAGGGGTGGGACTCAGGAGTCCTGTGTTCTGTTCTGTCCTGTCTCACCACTTGCTATGTGGTCTTAAGCCAGCCAGTTAACTTCCATTTACAGTTTTCCTCAGTGTTCAGATTTGAAGGTGTGCAGTGGTACTGTGTTACTCTCCTGAGCTGCAACCTTGTGCTTTAGAATAGAAGCTTTTGTTTAAAAAAAAGTAAAACTCAAGCCTTCAGTGTTGCGCAGGAAACCTTTAGAATGTGAATTGAATGTATCTTGATGCAGCAATGTCTGTTTGAGTTTGTGAGAACATAAAAAAATAAGTCTGAGGAATCGGAGTTGAACCTCAGTGGTGTTAACTCAGGTTCTCAGCAATGGATTATTTAAACATCAACTAATTTAACAATTTCACTACCGATCAAAGCATGTAACAAAGGAGTGTGTGAGCGATATGTTGTTTTAGTGTTGTGAGTGGATGGAACTTGAGAGAGTTCCACCATTTATTTTTTCCCCAAGGAGGAAACAAGCTCAGGTAATCCAAGGGAGCCCGCCTAGCATGATCATGTTTTAAACATCTCCACAATCTACTTCCGGACAACATATTTTTCTGTTTCAAGTGTGTGGATCTTATTTTGTGGACAGGAATTGGTTTGTGGGAGGAGCTTGGAAGAGTACCACTACCTTTTATTTTCAATTTGACCCCTGCTTTTCCCCATTTGTAAAATAATGGTAACATTTACTGACACACCATTGTGGGCTGAAAAGTGCTATATATGTGCAACGTTTTTTTACATTTTTTTCTTAATTTATTGCAACAAATTCAGTGCCGATTACAAACAGTGAAACATATACAGTGTTTGCACTGCTGCGAAAGTACAGTATTAAAACTACATTCCCCTGTAGTTTAAGTAAATAGATAAATAAATTAACAGGCCAGAAGGGATCATCTGGTCTGACCTCTTGTATAATACAGCCCATGGGACTTCCCTGAATTAATTCCTATTTGAATTAGAACATAATTTTTGAATCAAGATTTCTTAAAAGATGTCAGTGATGGAGAATCCACCACAGTTCTTGGTAAATTGTTCCAGTGGTTAATTACCATCATTGTTAAAAATGTATACCTTTTTTCTGGTCTAAATTTGTATAGCTTTTACTTCCAGATGTTGCATCTTGTTATACATTGTCTGCTGGACTGAAGAACCCATTACCATTTTGTGTTACTTAAAACTGTGATCAAGTCACCCCTTTTTGTTAAGATAAATAAATTGAACTCCATGAGTCCATCATTATAAGGCATATTTTCCAGTCCTTTCATCATTCTCATGGCTCTTGTCTGATTGATATATAGTATTCTTCACTTCCTATCCTACCGTGACCTAAAATGGTTTTAGTCTTTCCTGGAGGAATGCGCCCAATGATCAGTGATTGGAAACTGCACCTCCACAACTAGACCTCTCCCTTGTGGAGTACCACAAATATCAATTCTCTCCTCTGTCCTATTCAACATCTATGTGCAGCCACTAGTGAACTGGTCAGATGACAAGGACTCAAGTGCCAACAATACACACATGACCTTCAGCTCTATCTATCCTTCATCACATTGATCACGCTATTAGGGCCAAGATGGTCCAGTGCTCAGATGCGATCAGTTCGTGGATGGTGACCAGCTGGTTGAAGCTGAACCCGAGCAAGAGAGAGAAGATGTTGGTGGGCAGAGGAAAGCATTTTGTAGAGCAGTGATCAGGCAGCCATGATGCAGTCCTCACTGGTTGCAGGGACACACCCACAATTGGACAATTTAATCTGTAATTTAGGAGTGCTCCTGGATTTCTCACTGACACCAAGCTTTTGCATAGTGCCATCCATGAGCAATGTTTTCTACCATCTCTGGTTGATTAGGAGATTCCATCCCATTCTGATGAACAATGAATTAGCCTCAGTAATTCATGCCTTCATCACCCCTTATCACATTTCGGTAGTCCAGCTATACCTGGGCATGAAGACTTTGGTCCTTAGGGAACACCAAATGGTACAGAATGCTACAGCACATCTCAGTAACACATCAGGCTACTGCAAACACATCAAACCTATCCTCTGTTCCCTAAATTGGTTTACCATAGAATATCAAGTCAAGTTCAAGATCTCAGTCCTCATCCTGGGGCCAGGTGATGGAGGGCATTGAAGATATCTAAAAGATCAACTAAACCTCCAGAGTGAAGACTGCAATCAACAACTTTGCTCCCCTGGAACAATGGAACTCGCTCCAATAAGGGCAAAGCTTATCTCTGTGTGAGGGTGTGGAATGAGCTCCCACAGAAAGTAGAGACCATCACAAACCTCACCATCTTTTGGTCTAAGTGGAAGCCCCATTTCCTTACTGCACCTTCTTTAAAATAGAGAGCTCTGTGTGTGTATTGTGTTTTTTTTATATATATATATTTTTAAATAAGATACCCCATTGCACACATTTTCTCCTTGGGAAGAGGGTGAGAGAACAAACATCTGACAGATAGTAGTCATGTTATTTAATGGACTACTGGAAGGTGCTCAGATACTACGTGATAAGCACAATAGTATAGAATAGACACTGCTCTGCGTTGACATGTACAGTTAATTAGATGCTACTCTTCAGTGGTGTGTGATCACAAATTACTTTTTAAAAATACACAGGGATTTGAACATATGAAGTGCTATATAAAGTACTCTGAAGAATCAGCCCATGGGCATCTCAACTTGGGTACTTAAAATTAGTGTACACTTCTGATTAATCTGTGTAATTCCACTTCACAGCATTATGAAATTAATTTAATTTCTATAATCCATAACTATAGTGATGAGCACCATGGAAAAGACCAGGAGGAAATTAATAATTCAGTCTTCAGAACAAGGTTTTAATAGTGTGCAGTAAATAAAGCATGGGGCCACTCATTGAGCAATTAAGATAAAAACAAAATACTGAATAGCTGCTTATTCAATAAACCCTGTCCATCTTGTGCACTGATCACGAGGCAGTTCTGCCAGTTTTAGTTAACCAGGCCCCAATCCCAATGGATTAGAGCCCTGCACAGATACAAAATTTGTATCTGCATCCGATTCCATGATCTTCAAAAATGATCCATGGATATCCACAGATTTGCAGGGCTTTACATATAAAATTTGGATCTGCATCCATCTGTGATCTGCAAAAATGGTCCACAGAGTAGATATAAAGCAGATATCTGTAGATTTGCAGGGCTCTACCGGTAGAGGAGAGAAATCAGATGAAAGGCAAAAGGCTCAGTTCTCTAGTGCAGACACCCAAAGAAGCACCAATAATAACCATTCCTTCCACTATTTAAGTGCAAAATATTAGTGTGTTCTACGTAATGTTTGCTCTCATTACAAAGGCCTCTATGTTTAGACCATGGAGGGAAATTGTTAGTGTTAAAAGCCTTTTGTTGGAAAAGACCAGTTTCTTGCAGGGTGGATTTGGTTTAAATCAAATTGGTTTAAATCATGATTTAAATCACTAGTCAGGAAGACTCGATTTAATCCTGGATTTCTACATAAAAGTGCATTCTGGTTGGTTGTTATAACCTTAATACATATTCTTCACAACTCAGATAGATGTAGGTTTCATTTTTAGTAGGTACACACTATACATTTTTAAGTGATTTATTTTGAAAACTTTTCAGATTAGTTTTACAGTTATATCAGAAAATGAATGACTGTTTGGTTATTTCATTTACCAAAGGTAATTGAAGCAGATAGTTCACCTCCCAATGACTTCATAAATATCTCCAATTGAACAGGTTAATCATTAATATTTGGAGGATTTTCTTGCCAAGCTGTATTAGGAGAAGAACATCGCCAGACAGACATTTAAATTGTTTTATTTAACTAAAACAACAATGTTGTGAATTCTGGATTTTTGTCTTCAACAGCAAACATATACTATTTTAACAAAACAAGCATATGAATTTTTGAATTTAATTAAACATTCAAGTTTTTTAAAATCAGGTTTGTTTTTGTTAAAATTGTTTTTAACTAAAATAGTTAAATGAAATATTAAAAAAAATTAAATTGACTGTCAGCCAGGTCAACATGAGAAACTTCAAATATTGGGTTCTGCAGCTAACTCAGTCGTCTTCACCTTCATTTTCCTGTTTGTTCATAATCTGGAAAAGAAAAACAAGCTTTCTTGCTTTTTCAGGTCCCGAACGATTTCTCAAATTGGAATGAATTAGTCCAAAGAAAGAAAATATTCTTTCTAGACCGGCAGAAGAAGCTACTGCTGTTAAAAGTGAGATTATCACTTCAACAGTCTCTGAATCTAAGTGCTTAAGTGACTTCCACCAGTTCACTGGTGTGACCTTTCTTTAAAACATCATCAGCAAACATATATTTCTTGAATGGTTCACCCTTATCTCTGAAGTTTATTATAGTTGGCATTATGGAGGGATGATTGCTGGATGTCCATGTCATAGCCAACTCCTCTTCTTCAGCAGTTAAGGTTTGACCATAGTATCGAGTATTGAGAATATTTGCAAGAAAATGAGCTGGAGATAGTGCTTGTCCCATTCGTTTTTTTAATGCTTGTAATTTAACTCCATCATTGCATATTTCTCTTTTTTAGATCTCACTCAGTTCCTTCCAAATTTCAGCAGCATCAGCAATAAAACAGCTATTTCTCTGCATTTTGTTCAAGGCTATAGAAATAGGCTTTAGGGTACACAGCATGTGTTCAACATTTCTCTTAAGCCTAATGTTGAGAACTTTGGCTGTGACAGTGCCGTCTATTTTTTTTTCCACAATTTTGTTCACAAACTGTCATTAGATTAGGCCAGTTCTTGACATAGTGCTCAAAACAGTCCACTACTGAGTTCCATCGCACGTCTTGTGGGAGAGTTAGCTTGGTTCCTCCCACTTTTTTCAGAGCAGCTGCTGCAAAGTGGTTGTTATGGAAGTATTTTGCAGTTTCAATAACATTAACCTTTATTTCTGGAACACTGAAGTCTTTGGGCTTGGCTACACCTGCGAGTTACAGCGCAGTAAAGGACCCCCGGGCGCACTAGCTCACTCCCCATCCACACTGGCAAGGCACGTAGAGCGCTCTGACTCTGCGGCTACAGCGCTGCTGGTACTCCACCTCGGCCTTGGCTACAATGCCCGGGTGTCAGTGTGAATGAGGTGTTGCATTACTGCGCTCTGATCCGCCTCTGGAAATCCCCTTAAGTCAAGTGGTCACTCTTGTCATTGTTTTGAACTCCGTTAGGAATTTGGAAATGCCCTTTCAAAGCTCCATTTCTGACAGCCGGCATGCAAGCCGTTACTGTGGAATGCTGTGTGTGAGAGAGAGAGGCGGGGGGAGAGAAGGGTCTGCTGCTGTCTGAACTTACAAGACAGCATTCTGACATGCTCTCAGCCCCCCCCCAACCCATTCTCTCTCCCCCCACATACACACAACACACTCCCTGTCACACTCCACCCCACCCCTCCCATTTTAAAAGCACATTGCAGTCACTTGCATGCTGGGATAGCTGCCCATAAAGCACCGGTCCCAGTGCCGCTGCAAGTGCCGCAAATGTGGCCACGCCAGTGCACTTGAAGCTGTCAGTGTGGACAGACTGCAGCGCTTTCCCTACTGCGCTCTACGAAGGCTGGTTTAACTCAAAGCACTCTACATCTGCAAGTGTTGCCATGCCCTTTGGCTAGGAGGTGCATCAAATGAACACTGCAACTGTATGTTATTAGCTTGGGATTCTCTTCTAAATAATTTCTTCTCATCTTGGATACATTTGCAGCATTGTCTGTGACCAAGCTGCATATTAGACATTTGAATTTTTTTTCACAGTTTTGTTACAGCTTTTACTGCTACTTCTTGTAAGTATTCTGTTGTGTGTGCATTTCCTGATGTATCAATTGTTTCTGTAAGGGAGACATTCCCTTCTGTTGTCACACAAGCACATATAACAGGATCATTGTGGACATTGCTCCACCCATCAAGACTCAGGTTAACAATTTTACCTTCTAGACCTTTAGCACACTGCTCAATTTCTCTTTCATACACTTTATCCAGCAATTTGCCTGCGACATCTGCTCTGTTGGGTGGACTGTAACCTGTTCTTAATAACTGACCCATGTTAATGAAGTGTGGGTTCTCAAACATATGGAAAGGATAGTTTGTTGCATAAACAAACTGAGCAATCTTTTCATCAATTACCTCTTTTTTGTAATCTGCTGGTTCTTATCACAAACTTATCTATGGTTATTTCTGGATGATGGAGATTTTTTTTCTTTTTGCTACAGGTGATATACTGTGGCTATGTGACATACATGATGTGACTGAAACACTATCATTGGCAGATAACTCTGAAACTATAGAAAATGAAGGTGACCTTGAAGTGGATGGTCTTCAGAATCCTGTATGTTGAGGATTGATTCTCCTAAACAAAATAAGTCAATGCAGTTATTTAATTATTATTACCATACTGCTCATTTGGTATTACTCATTGCATTCACTGACACTCACTACTACTTTAAAAGTGAAATTGTAAAAGGGAGATCTGCCTATTTCAGCTATTTATTTTTATCACAACTGCATCTAAAATGATAGTACCATAGAGTAACAACTATCTTTTTTGCTCAAACATGAGAATTCAAGAGTAGTCCAGAAGGAAGACAGGCAGTCCTTAAGAAAGAAGTATGAAATAAAAAGTTTACCAATCTGAAGATCCTGCATGTTCAGACATGTTCCTTTCATCATCTTCAATGCAGCTTCCTCCTGAGAAGGAACACTTCTCATGATGTTTTCATTCAGGCAGCCAGGCCTTGCATTTCTTTGGGCTTGGCTACACTTACAGTTTGCAGCGCTGGTAGTTTGCAGCGCTGGTCATCCAGCTGTGTAGGAGCAGCGCTGGTGTGTGGCCACACTCACAGCTACCAGCGCTGGTGTGTGGCCACATTTGCAGCATTTCCAGCGCTGTTGGGAGTGATGCATTATGGGCAGCTATCCCAGCATTCAAGTGGCCACAACGTGCTTTTCAAAAGAGGGGGGTGGAGTGGGGTCTAGTGTGACAGGGAGCAGGGGGAGAGAGAGAGAGTGGATTTTTGGAGCCAACACTGTGTGTTAGCTTCCTGACTTGAAAAATCAGAACATTTTTCCGACCCCTTAGTCTTAACTCTTAATTGCAAACAGCCTGCAGGCAACACGACTCCCCGCTGTTTCCCTGCCTGCCTCTCATTTGATTGTTTACAGCCAGGTACAGATGATCACAGCAAACAGGAGCTCTGTTTGTTTTTTAGATAGCAGCAGCGGCAACGGAGGAGCTCCACAGAGCTGTTCACAACAGGGAGGAGGATCTCATTTGATTGTTCATAGATTGATCATAGCAAACAGGAGCTGATAAGCAGCTCCGGTAGAAAGGGAGCTCCGGAGGTTCACAACAAAACAAAGACAGGCTGCATAACAAAACAAAGGGAGTAATTTAGTTAAAAGCATTCTGGGATATCTCCTTATTCCCTGGAGGCCAATAAAAGCGCTGGTGTGTGTCCACACTTGATGAGCAGCGCTGGATCACCAGCGCTGCAATCGCTACACCCCAACCTGGCCAGGTGTACAGCCAGCGCTGCAGCCAGGGAGTTGCAGCGCTGGATGTGCCTTGCAGGTGTGGACGGTTACTAATTGCAGCGCTGGAAAGCCTCTACCAGCGCTGCAACTTGCAAGTGTAGCCAAGCCCTTTGTAGCACTGTTTGCATTTTGCATGCATGCCTGTTCTACTCACAGGTAGAGGAACTTCATTAAAATATTCCCAAACTGGGCCTCTTTTACGGCCTGCTGCCATTATAGGTTTTCCCTTCTAGTGAGAGAATGGTACAGAAGATCTCAAATCAATGAAGGCTACACTCAGAAAGACCTCAAGACTTCTGGAATATGCTGCTAAAACAGTTTCACCTTTTTGTTTCTACTGCCTGTCCCTCCCTTCTCACATTTATCTCCAGACTTCTCCTTGTCCAGATCTATTCCGCCCCCAACAATCTTCTATTCATTGAACTTTTTGAAACTTTGCACTTATAGAGAGAAATAAGGGACTGACTCTGTGTACACAAATTTGCAGAGGGACAATAGGGTTGAGGTCTGTTGTTTCTCACCTCTATATGTTTATTTATTTACAAACATTTTTGCTGTTAACAAGCATGTTATCTCAGGAGACACAAATGCAGTTCTCAAACTGTGGAAAACTAATCATCTCTGATTGTATCTTCTCTAGACTGAGCACTGAGTCCCATTGGGTAGATAGAAAGATTAACCTAAATAATCTATACAGAAGCCCCTGGGGCCCCATAAAATTGGGTCCCTAATCCATGAACTATTAGAACTCATTTACAAAACTTTTCTTAAACATTACATGAATATATTGTCTCATACTATAGAATTAGAATTTATAATCCCTATTCCATGATGAGATATCTTTGAGCTATAATGTATCTTAATTAAAACTACCTTTAGATGGGTTTTTTCCTCAAAAAGCATTTTATCAAAAAAATCCAATTTAAATAAAAATCTTTTTTTTATTTTATTTTTTTTTAAATCATTGATTTTATCCACCCTGGTTTGCTTCCATGAAAACTTCATGAGGATGATAGGTATGATCTTAGTTGTGTGTTTGTATTTAAATGTGATTATATTCTAAAAAGACACTGTAAAATGGTATTAACATGC
The DNA here is from genome assembly GCF_020497125.1 of Mauremys mutica. Lineage (NCBI taxonomy): Eukaryota > Metazoa > Chordata > Testudines > Geoemydidae > Mauremys > Mauremys mutica. The sequence continues at coordinate 324,108,560 of NC_059072.1, forward strand.
TCCATGTTTGTTGTGTCTCAGTGACTCCATAGCAAATTTGCTAAGTTTATAGGTAAAAAGATGGAGTCTTTTCACGATGCTATTCAGTTTTACATCATTGTAATTCCACTCGAGTAACTCAGTGGAGTTACGCTTCCATAAAACTGGAGTAATGCAATGATGAATCTGGGCCCTAGTCTTCCAACCGTCTGCCATAAAGACCAGGTTCTAAAATGCATACTAGAAAGAGTAGATGGAATTTGTTTGAAAATAAAACTTACTTTGTTCAATTTAATCTCCAGTGTCACATACAATAACCTCCTCCTATGTATATTGAATAAAATGTAGTCATAGTGCTATACATTAAGTTCTGATGGACAGGCATATTAAATATTCAGTTGATTTTTTCCCAGTGGGGCAGTAGATTTAAAGCTACAAAAATATAAAATTAAGGAAGAAGTTTTTGCCAGAATCTGAACCTGGATTTCATTAATATATGCTGTCATTTCACTATAAAAATACATCTGTTTCAGTGCTCCAGAAATTTTAGGCACACAATAGAGTAATAAAGTGATTTTATAACTTGGGTAATACTCTACCAATAGAATCTTATTTCCCTCACTGCTTGTATTGAGTCAACTAGGTAGTGAAATTGTGATATACTGTAGGTAAGGAATAAACAGGGTTGTCACTGCAGTAAATGGAAAATTGAAAAGCAGCATATGAGATCATATGTTGTAGAGAGAACATCCAAAATCCTACGAATATCTCACCAAAATTTAGTATAGCTAGTAAGGTTGTCACTTTGAACTTTTTTTGGTACTATCCTATGTCTTTGTCTGCATTTTTCTGCCCACCAGTCCAGCTCCACTAGTGACAGCAGTAATGGGAACCCTAGTGTAAAGAAGTTGTCTTTTGTCATTGGCATATTTTTACACTGTCATCCAACCCTCCTCCAAAGAGGTCTAATGACATTGTAGTGAGGCAGAATAGCCTCCCACTGAGTCCCAGGGGGTGGGCCCACCCTCTGAACCCTGGTGGGTGGAGCCAGGTTGTGATCACCCCTCACACCAGAAGTTAAGGGGCAAAACAGGAAGTATAAAGGGCGGGTCCTGAAGCTCCGTTGGGCTGTAGCTGCTGAAGGAAACAGATGCCTCCTGCCCACTTCCAAGCTGGGAGACTGCACCCTGCCGAGCTGAGGACTGGCCAGAGCCGCTGGAGCCACCTGCTGACCAAGCCACAGAGGAGTTGCTGGGACTGCCCCATACCTTCTACCCTGAGGAAACAGAGGCCTCCCCCCCGGATCCAGGTACACTCGGAGGGGAGGACTGGTCTGGGGCAACTGACCTTAGTCTGGCTGTGCTGCTGCTGGATTCCCCGCTAACCCAGTGGTGGAATATTACACTAGTGTTAGGGCCCTGGGTCAGGGCCCCCCCATGAGCCAACCAACCCCTGCAGGGGCAGCCTCCCCTCTCCAAGTCATGAGGCCTGCGTTTGTTGGCTGTCTGCCAGAGTTAGTACACCCGACCTCTGTGCTGCTCTGTCCTGACTGTAGATCAGAGCCTTGAAACTGTTTGTGGCCCTGCCCTGACAGAGGGCCTGGGCCCACGGACCGTGGAAGTCCTGTCCTTACTATATGCCTGGGCTTTAAACTATTTGTTGCCCCGTCCTGATTGAGGCTCTGGGCCCAGAGACTCTTAACTGTTTGCAACTCTGCCTAAATTACAGCTGTAGTGAGGTGGAGCAGCCTCCCACTGACTCAGAGTGGGAGGGACTGCTGTTAACCCACTACACTTGATGGAAAATGTGAGCAGCAACCTGACCCCTGCAGTGGGATTATGGATGTGTGAAAGTGGCCATTTTAGATGCCTTGGACATCATGCTGGAGACCTTCTGCCAGCAATTTCCAGCTAAGACCTACCCACCGGGGTCCCAGCCATGGGTCATAGCCCAGGAGATAAAAGACCTCCACTGGTGATGGCTGCACCCTGAGCGATGGTCAGCCAGCGAGATTGCCATAGAGCAGCTCGTCCATGTCCTCCCACCCTGGGGAGGATTTGGTTACTCCAGCACTGACCCACAACACTTAGTGCGGCTGTCACCTTAATGGAGGACTTCTTGGCTGCTGAGACCACTATTGGGCCAGGAGCCTGAGCCCCAGCCTCAGTGCCTGGTTCAATGCTCCCCGGCACAGCAAGGAAGCCCAGGCCCAAGGCCAAATGACACCCTGGAGTCCAAACCCATGATGCTGGGGTCAGTGACGCCCCTTGGTGACCTGAGCCAGCATGGCACATACGTTCCGATGGCTCTGATAAGAAGAGTCGAGACCACAAACCAAGTCTCTCCACGGGGGTGGTCCCCCGTGAAGGGACCAGGTCAACTGGAAGTGGGACCCTGCTTCTCCTGCGGCCAGGTTAGGCACTTACAATGAGAATGCCCTGAGATGGACTGCAGCTTTGGCCGAGTCTATACCGGAGAGTCTCATGTCCACAGACAGTCCACCCCAAAGCTAACAACCACCGTGGAAGTTGAGCGAAAACGAGTCACAGTGCTCATAGACTCAGGCTGTGGGCAAACCTGGGGAGACCCCATGGCAGAAGGAATGAGGCTGAGGAACCCCAAGGGGGACTCCCTGATGAATCCATGGTCCCAATGCCACCTCTAGATCTCCTGGAGGAGGCTCCTGCAATGACCCCCCCTTTCAGATTTTTGTTGCGACCAGAAGGACGACCCCACCCTCAGCTGGGCCTATGAACAGGTAGCCCAGGTTGAGAGAGACCTGACTGATCCCCTGAGGGCTGCACACTGACCCCAATTCGAGCTGACAAGTGATTGCTTCTACCGCATTGATTGGGACCCTCAAATTCAGGAAATTCCGACCCAATTGGCCATCCTCACTGTCATAGGAAGGCCATCTTGAAGCTTGCCCACAACGTTCCCATGGCTGGCTATTTGGGACAAGAGAAGACACTGGCCCAAATCCTATCTCACTTCTTCTGGCTGGGAGTCCATCGTGAGGTTAGAGGTTATTGTAGTTCATGCCCCGAGTACCAGCTTGCCGTCCCACGGAGAGTATCAAGCTCCCTTGGTCCCATTGGCGATAGTGGAGGGGTCTTCTTTGAGCAGGTCACGCTGAACCTGGTGGGGCCCCTCCTGAAGAGTAATGCTAGGCTTTGTTATATCCTATATACCCCGAGGCTGTCCCACTATGGAACACCGCCGCCCGTACCATTGTGGTGGAGCTGGTAAAGATATTTGCCCGAGTTGAACTGCCCCAGGAGATCCTAACTGATCAGGGAACCTACTTCACTTCCCGGCTGCTCTGCCAGGTATGCACAATATTGGGCATTCAGAAATTACAGACCTTGGTGTATCACCCCCAGACTGATTTGGCTGGTTGAGCATTTTAACAGTACCCTAAAAGACACGCTGCAAAAGTTTCCCCTGCAAGAATTACACCAGTGGGACCAGCTGATCCTACCACTATTGCTCGTTGTCAAGGAAATGCCCCAATCATCCACCAAATTCTCCACCTTTGAGCTTCTGTACGGCCAGCAGCCCCATGGGCTGCAGGATCTAATGAGAGAGGCCTGGGAGCTAGGCCATCAGCCGCCCAGGAACTCTTGTAGTATGGCCTGCAATTTCAGGTACACCTTGCTCGTGCAGGTGCCCTTGCGAAAGAGAATCGGCAGGCATCCCAAGGATCCCAGGAACGAAACTACAATCAGGGGGCCTGGGCCCGCACATTTGAGCCCAGAGACAGGGTGCTCTGCTTCTTCCCTCAGAAGAGTCGAAGCTCCTCACCAATTGGTAACACCCTTAAGAAGTAGTCCGCCGGGTGGGACCAGTCACATATGAGGTCCACCAGATGGACTGGAAAAAGAAGCAGCAGATCTATCATGCAAACCTCATGAAGCCTTGGTTTACACATGAGGGACTGTTGATTGCCCTGTATCCTCCTGAGCTGGCCCTAGATTCCCAGGTTCCTGATATGGTTGAGACTGAGGAGCTACAACTGAGTGACACCCTATTGGCCGAGCAACAGAAACAAGCTCGGTGCCTGCTGACTGCTTCCACACAACTTTCACCACACTCCAGGCCACACCTCAGTCGTGTGGCACACTATCCAGACGACAGATGCGGGAGGTCATTGAGAAAGAGGTCCGATGGTGGAGTTGGGGGTCGTAGAGCAGTCACAGAGTCAGTGGCGCAGTCTCATCATGTTGGTCGCAGAGCCCATTGGGACTCTCCGATTCTGTATAGACTTCTGGAAGATAAATGCAATCTCAAAGTTCGACGCTTACCCAATGCCCTGGATCGATGAGCTTCTCGACCGCCTTGGAATAGCCAGGTACTTCATGACACTCTACCTCATGAAAGGGTACTGGCAAATCCCCTTGGATCCGAGTTCCAGGGAGAAGACAGCATTTGCCACTCCGACCAAGTTATATCACTTCACAAGGATGCACTTCGGCCTCCATGGAGCCCTGGCAACCTTTCACTGCTTGATGGACCGTCTTCTAAGTCCCCATATGGAGTATTCTGTGGCCTACTTAGATGATGTAGTGATCTACAGCCACCTCTGGGAAGATCATTTAAACCAGGTGGCTGCCATCCTTTGGACCCTGCAGGACCCTGGGTTTGCTGCCAATCCAAAAAAATGCCAGATTGGGTGGTAGGAGACTATGTACCTGGGATAGACTCTGGGATGAGGCCTCGTGCCCCCTCATAGGGAAGGTCCAGGCTCTGCAGGCCTGCCTGGCACCTACTACGAAGTGACAGGTACGACAGTTTCTAGGCTTAGCTGGGTATTACTGATGCTTTGCGCCCCAGTTTTCGTCCATTGCAGCACCCTTCATGGCACTTTTAGGCACCAAGGACAGCCCGCACCGCTGGTCGCTGGAGCGTGAAGACACGTTCCAAGTCCTCAAGGAAAGCCTGTGCCGGTAACCCATGTTCTTCAGCCCTGACTTCAACCGTGAGTTCCTGGTCCAAACGGATGCTTCAGATGTGGGGCTCGAGGCAGTCCTCTCCCAAGAGGTGGATGGAGAAGAGCATCCCATTTTCTATATCAGTCGGAAGCTCTTCCCCTCCAGAATGTAACTATTCAGTTATCAGGAAGGAGGCACTCGCTGTTAAATAGGTTATCAATGCCCTCAGATACTATCTTCTCGGGGCTCCTTTCATACTGATCACTGACCATGCACCCTTAAAATGGCTAAATACCATGAAAAATACCAATGCCAGATTGATGAGATATCTCACCCTCTAGCAATATGCCTTTACCATCCAACTCCAGGGCAGGTAAGGATAATGCTAACGAGGACTTGTCTCACCAGGGGAGAGTCAAGATGCCAGCCCTGAAGACCAGGAGCTGGATTTAAGGGGTGGGGGGTGGTGTATGAGACAGAGTGGCCTCCCACTGAGCCGGGGGGGAGGGACCAGTCTCTGAACCCTGGTGGGCAGAGCCAGGCCATGCTGACCTCTCCCACTGGAAGTCAGGGGGCGGAACAAGTATAAAGGGCGGGTCCTAGAGCTCAGTTGGGCTGCAGCCGCTGAAGGAGCCAGATGCCTCCCGCCCACTCCTAGCTGGGAGACTGTACAGGACCCCTGCGGAGCTGAGGACTGGCCAGAGCCACTGGAGCCACTCGCTGACTAAGCCATGGAGGAGTGTCTGGGACTGCTGCTTGCCTTCTACCCTGAGGAAATGGAGGGTATACCCCGAGGGGAGGGGAGGAAGCGTCCCAGGGGCAACCAGCCCTAGTCTGGATGCATTGCTGCTGGAGACCCGATCAGCGTGTTGGTGACTCAGTGGCAGAATACTCCACTACTGTTAGGGGTCGGGGCCGGGTGGGCCTGAGCCCCTCCCCCCCTCCGGTCCCCCCCCCGCTGCAGTGGCAGCCTCCCCTCTCCAGGACAAGAGGCCTGCTTTTGTCGGCTGTCCACCCGAGCTAGGATGCCCGACCTCTGTGCTGCTCTGGCCTGGCTGTAGGCCAGAGCCTTAAAACTGTTTGCTGCCCCGCACTGACTGAGCGCCAGGCCTTAGAGACTTGTGCAGCTCTGCCCTGGCTGTAGGCCCAAGTCTTGAAACTGTTTGCAGCCCTGCCCTGACCGGGGGCCTGGGCCCATGGACCCTGGCAGCCCGGCCCTGACTATATGCCTTGGATTTAAACTATTTGTTGCCCCGCCCAGATTGAGGGCCTGAGCCCAGAGTCTCTAATTATTTGTAACTCTGCCTAATTACAGGTGGAGCCATCATCTGTGCCATGCCCTGCTAATTCCCTGACTGTAGGCAAGGACTGTAGTGAGGCGGGGAGTGGCCTCCCACTGACCCAGAGGGGGAGGGACTGCTGCTAACCCACCACAGGCAGAGTGAAATCCAGGCCAGTTGAAAATAGAAAACTCCCATTGACTTCAAGAGGGCCAGGATTTCACCCATTGTGTTAAAATTGCTAGTAATTAGGGGATCTTTATCTACACTAACATGCCTAGAGTTGTTGCTGCCTGTGAAGTTAACCAGATCCATAGGTGCTGCTGAACCCCCTGTCCTGAAGAGATTTCCATCATATACATGGCTTGGTTCAATGGCTTTCAACACCCCCACTATATGAATTTTTCCTGAACCCCTGACCGGATCCTGGGCTGTTCTGGAGCTCCTGGTATAATTTAGGACTTGTCTATATGGGTACATTCAGGAAAATTAATCCAAATTAACTAAAGGTGTGAATTTAAATAGGATTAGTTTTAAACTGCATGAAACCCTTGTGTGGACGCTCTGATTCAGAATTAAAGTGCCCTTAATTTGGTTTATCCTAATTCACTTTGAATTAAGATAAATCCTATTGAGGTCACATTAATTTTGAATAAGAACATTACTGCAAGGGTTTAATGCACTTTAACTAATTCACTGAAATTGGATTAATTTTCCAGAATATCTCTATGTAAACAAGGCCCTGGACAACCCTGGGAGGGGGAGAGGGGCTCTGTATAATTTAAGGAATCCTACCCTGGTGTCTTATGAGCTGCAGTGTTGGCTCCAGAGTGCTCCAGGCTGAGGTGCCACCCTTGATATGTCCCTCCTGTTCTTACTCACATCACTATGCCAAGATTTGCAAGGGGTTCTCAGAAGACAACCTTAAGGCTGCGTGTCTGTGCTTCACTGGCAAATTCTCCCTGGATGGATCCTGGCCTGGAGTTTTAGAGCCCGTTTATTCTACCCCTCTGCCCTTTTACCTGGCACGAAGAGGTCTGAGCAGAGGTAAAGATCTTACCTCCTGGGTAGACACAGCTTTATTCACACAAGTCCTTATTCACACTGCAGGGGGACTGCTTACATTAATAATGTTACAGGATCAGGTGTTTGGTTACTCCAACATCTCCCTGAAAATGTCTGTTCTCCCTTGCTTCCCTCTGCCCTTGGCTCCCCTCCTCCCCCCTCCGCCATGATATTCTAAGAAAGAGGAGGCCCTTTCTCCCAACACCTTACCAGACAGATTCCAACAGATTGGACTGAATATGCTCCTGCTCATAATAACACTCATAGCCACCTTCCTGGACATGCTGTGGATCAACTTCAAATATATTACTGGACATTTTCAGCAATTCCTATTGAAAATAATGGAGGATTCATGGTTAATCCCACACACCACCACAACACACAGTTCTCCTTTGTTTTCCTTGCTGTCCTAGGACAGCAGGGTTTTAGACAAAGAATTAATCTACTCATTTATGGCATTTCACATTGATTTTTTTTTTATTACAACAAACATTGCTGATAAAAATATCCCCTCCTGTCAAGTTTCAGTCATAATAATAGTGATATACACAGCTTTATTTAGTTTTACATTGTGATTCTGTTATTCGCAAAATCTGAGAGAATGGTTATGCCTAACAAAGGCTGATGTGTAATGGCTCCCGTGACATGTCCTGCTTCTAAAACATTGTAACAAGGAACCTGCAAAACTCTGTTCCTAAAATGAAGTAGTTTCATATGGCGAGCACTGTAGGGCGCAACAAGGCAAAGCTTCTGGAGTCCGGTAAAGCCCTGCCTATGCTACATAAATAACCTTTGTGGTTCTATAACCATACTTTGCCTGCAGAGGTGTTACAGGACCATAGTGAACTCGCTATTGTAAAATATCTGGATACTGTGAAAAGTACTGTGTAAAACCAAATTCTATCCATTATATATGTTGCAATACCAAATTACTTGTTTATTTAAAAAAAAAAGAAAAAAAAAGAAAGAAAATGTCCTTTGCTGAAAATTTTTTAGTATGTAAAGTTTGAACCCAAAATGAATTGTAATAGCTGTGTTACAATAATCCCCACCCACCTCCCTGAGATAGAGTATATATAGTAGAACCTCAGAATTACAAACACCATGGAAATGGAGGTTGTTCATAACTGTGAAATGTTCGTAACTGAACAAAACATTATGATTGTTCTTTCAAAAGTTTACAACTGAACGTCAACTTAATACAGGTTTGAAACTTGAAGAAAAATGCTGCTTTTAATCATCTTAATTTAAATGAAACAAGCACAGAAATTTGTCATCTTTTTTTTTTTAACTTTCCCTTTTAGTTTTTTAGTAGTTTATGTTTAACACAGTACCATATTTGTGTTTTGGGGGGGGGGGGTTGGTTTGGTTTTTTGGGGGGTCTCTGCTGCGGCCTGATGGTGTACTTCTGGTTCGAAATGAGATGTGTGGTTAACGGATCAGTTCATAACTCTGGTGTTTGTAACTCAGAGGTTCTACTATAGTTGAAATGTTGACATAACCTTAACTATAGTGACAGGAATGGGACAGAAGGGGCATGTGTAAGAATTTAATTTGACACCTTTTGGAGGGGCATGTTCTGTGTCCGAGCAGAGAGCTCCCACCGTGGCCCTGAAACTGGGAGGAGCTCACTTCCGTGCCCTTCTGCCACTGTGGCCCTGGGCCAGGTGGAGTCCTGTGCCCCCAATGATTATTGGGAGGCCTGTGCCCAGGGGTGAGCTGCAGCGGGTTCGCACGGGTTCGCGGGAACCCGTTGTTAAATTTTAGCAGCCATTTTAGAACCGCTTGTTAAGGGCTGCTAAATTTAACAAAAGTTCCCGCCCACTCCTCTCCTGCTCCGTCCCCTTCTCCTCCCCCTCCCCTGCTTCCCGCGAATCAGATGTTCGCGGGAAGCCTGAACAAGCAGCATGGAGGCAGCCAGCAGGTAAGCTGGGGCGCGGAGGGGGAGGGGAGGTGCGGCTGGCTCAGCAGCTCCCGGTCCCAGACCGCGGCTCCCTCCAGCCCAGCGCCGGCCCGGGGAGTCGGGCCCCGCGGCTGCCGCCGAGCAGCCGGGCCCCGGTGCCGGCCCGGGGAGTCGGGCCGAGCGGACGGGCCCCGGCACCGGCCCGGCCCGGGGAGTCGGGCCGAGCGGCCGGGCCCCGGCGCCGGCCCGGGGAGGCGGGCCGAGCGGCGCCGGTCGGGGGTCTGGCAGAGTGGCCCCGGTCCCCGGGCAGTGTGGTAAGGGGCAGGGAGGGGTGGGTTGTGGGGGGGTGGATAGGGGTCAGGGCAGTCAGAGGGCAGGGAACAGGGGGATTGAATGGGGGCAAGGGTCCCGGGGAGCAGTCAGGAAAGAGCAGGGTTGGATGAGGTGGTGGGGGCACTCAGGGACAGAGAGAAGGGGTAGTTGTATGGGGTAGGGGTTCTGGGGGGCCATTGAGAATGAGAGGAGGGGTTGGGTGGGGCGGCAAGGGGCAGTCAGGGGACAGGGAAGGGGGGATGGGTCAGGGGTCTCGGAGTGTGTGTGTTAAGGAACATGAGGGGTTGGATGGGGCACGACCCCCCACCACGGAGGGGGGGGGAAGGAGGGAACCCGTTGTTAAAATTTTGGAGGGAGGAGGGAACCCGTTGTTAAAAAATTGGCAGCTCATCACTGCCTGTGCCCCTGCTTGCCTCCCCTTGTGCATGACCCTGCAAGACATTGGTTTGCAACCTGTGGTCCACAGACCCCTGGGGGTCTGCAGACTATGTCTAAGATTTCCAGAGACCCCCGTTTGAAATGTTGTAGGGGTCCACAAATGCAAAAAGATTGAAAACCACTGTTCTAAGATAATACAATGTCCTGTAGGTATATAATGCAGGACAGGCTAGGTTGGGAACCAGGGTGTCAATTTCTTTGAAAAAGAAGTTAGTAGATGTAATGTGCATCTTCTTTTAGGAAATGTTCCCTGAAAAGGAACTTTTTATTTTCTATACTGTTAACTAGTCTCATTATACATATGAAACTGGGTTTTACGTACAGCAAAGGCTCATGGTGAAATCCTGGTCCTGTTGAAGTCAAAGGGAGTTTTGCCATTGACTTCAATGGGCCCAGTACTTCACCCAGTGTCCCCTTTATGTGCAGTATAAATATTATACAGGTCATTCATGAACAAATATACAACTCTCAAACAAAAAAATCTAAGGCAAGTTCTTTCTCTCTAAAACAAGTGACCTGTTGTTCATGTGGATCCAGGGGAATAGCACCCAAATATAAATCCCATATGGAAAGTCTGAACATGGATGCACATTTTCCCTTCACTGCAGTAGCCATGATGGCATTACACCCAATAAAGACATTTCAGTTTGCCTTAAGAGTGTACTGTTCTCTTTCTTTCACATGATGTCAGTAAGTAATAGACAACACACCTCAAAAATAAATACACAGGTCACAGAAGTATCTGAGAGGAATAGTTGTAAACAAATTAAAAAGAAAACTTTTTTATTAAGAACATAAGAATGGCCGTACTGGGTCAGACCAAAGGTCCATCTAGCCCAGTATCTGTCTACCGACAGTGGCCAATGCCAGGTGCCCCAGAGGGAGTAAACCTAACAGGCAATGATCAAGTGATCTCTCTCCTGCCATACATTTCCATCCTCTGACGAACAGAGGCTAGGGACACCATTCCTTACCCATCCTGGCTAATAGCCATTTATGGACTTAACCACCATGAATTTATCCAGTTCTCTTTTAAACGCTGTTATAGTCCTAGCCTTCACAACCTCCTCAGGTAAGGAGTTCCACAAGTTGACTGTGCGCTGCGTGAAGAAGAACTTCCTTTTATTTGTTTTAAACCTGCTGCCTATTAATTTCATTTGGTGACCCCTAGTTCTTGTATTATGGGAATAAGTAAATAACTTTTCCTTATCCACTTTCTCAACATCACTCATGATTTTATATACCTCTGTCATATCCCCCCTTAGTCTCCTCTTTTCCAAGCTGAAGAGTCCTAGCCTCTTTAATCTCTCCTCATATGGGACCCTCTCCAAACCCCTAATCATTTTAGTTGCCCTTTTCTGAACATTTTCTAGTGCCAGTATATTTTTTTTGAGGTGAAGAGACCACATCTGTACACAGTATTCGAGATGTGGGCGTACCATGGATTTATATAAGGGCAATAATATATTCTCAGTCTTATTCTCTATCCCCTTTTTAATGATTCCTAACATCCTGTTTGCTTTTTTTGACCGCCTCTGCACACTGTGTGGACATCTTCAGAGAACTGTCCACGATGACTCCAAGACCTTTTTCCTGACTCGTTGTAGCTAAATTAGCTCCCATCATATTGTATGTATAGTTGGGGTTATTTTTTCCAATGTGCATTACTTTACATTTATCCACATTAAATTTCATTTTCCATTTTGTTGCCCAATCACTTAGTTTTGTGAGATCTTTTTGAAGTTCTTCACAGTCTGCTTTGGTCTTAACTATCTTGAGCAGTTTAGTATCATCTGCAAACTTTGCCACCTCACTGTTTACCCCTTTCTCCAGATCATTTATGAATAAATTGAATAGGATTGGTCCTAGGACTGACCCTTGGGGAACACCACTAGTTACCCCTCTCCATTCTGAGAATTTACCATTAATTCCTACCCTTTGTTCCCTGTCTTTTAACCAGTTCTCAATCCATGAAAGGACCTTCCCTTTTATCCCATGACAGCTTGTAAATTTACGTAAGAGCCTTTGGTGAGGGACCTTGTCAAAGGCTTTCTGGAAATCTAAGTATACTATGTCCACTGGATCCCCCTTGTCCACATGTTTGTTGACCTCTTCAAAGAACTCTAATAGATTAGTAAGACACGATTTCCCTTTACAGAAACCATGTTGACTATTGCTCAACAGTTTATGTTTTTCTGTGTGTCTGACAATTTTATTCTTTACTACTGTTTCGACTAATTTGCCCGGTACTGACGTTAGACTTACAGGTCTGTAATTGCCGGGATCACCTCTAGAGCCCTTTTTAAATATTGGTGTTACATTAGCTAACTTCCAGTCATTGGGTACCGAAGCCGATTTAAAGGACAAGTTACAAATCTTAGTTGTTAGTTCCGCAACTTCACATTTGAGTTCTTTCAGAACTCTTGGGTGAATGCCATCTGGTCCCGGTGACTTGTTAATGTTGAGTTTATCAATTAACTCCAAAACCTCCTCTAGTGACACTTCAATCTGTGACAGTTCCTCAGATTTGTCACCTACAAAAGCCAGCTCAGGTTTGGGAATCTCCCTAACATCCTCAGCCGTGAAGACTGAAGCAAAGAATCCATTTAGTTTCTCTGCAATAACTTTATCATCTTTAAGTGCACCTTTTGTATCTCGATCATCAAGGGGCCCCACTGGTTGTTTAGCAGGCTTCCTGCTTCTGATGTACTTAAAAAAACATTTTGTTATTGCCTTTGGAGTTTTTGGCTAGCCGTTCTTCAAACTCCTCTTTGGTTTTTCTTATTATACTCTTGCACTTAAGTTGGCAGTGTTTCTGCTCCTTTCTATTTGCCTTACTAGGATTTGACTTCCACTTTTTAAAGGAAGTCTTTTTCTCTCTCACTGCTTCTTTTACATGGTTGTTAAGCACGGTGGCTCTTTTTTAGTTCTTTTACTGTGTTTCTTAATTTGGGGTATACATTGAAGTTGGGCCTCTTTTATGGTGTCTTTAAAAAGCGTCCATGCAGCTTGCAGGTATTTCACTTTAGTCACTGTACCTTTTAACTTCTGTTTAACTGCCACAGTGTTGGGCTGTTGAGATGTTCTTCCCACCACAGGGATGTTGAATGCTATTGCTATTACAGATGTTTCTAGTGGGGATGGTTTGGCCTTATAAAAATTGATTGGGTGAGGTGTAGATTTTGCAACCTCCTTCCCCCCAATTCCAAAATTAAGGGTAATTTAGATCTCATGTTATGCAAACCCTCAAAAGTTTCAGGCTGCAGGGAAGCAAGACACATGGCTCATCTCTAACTTTTATTTTAAATTTGCCATCACAAGCTAAAATCTGCTTGGATGTTTTACTCAGGTTTAAAACAAAAATTCACATCTCCCCAACTTGAAAGGGGATGTGTTCATGAGGATTTCATCAAGACCATTATCACCTAATGTATTCTTGTGATCCTTCAGAGAAAAGGATGTTTCAGAATTTTAATTAAAACAAATACTGGAAATAGATATAGTGTATTAAAGCAGCTAAAACCCACAGAAGGGCTTTACATACAAACGCACAAGAGTTAAAGTAATAATAGATTGTTTGGTAATGAGGATCAGTTAGTTAATGTTTGCGCAATGTTTTGAAAATATTAAAGTGCCATACACAGTGCACAGGATTATTACTATTAAGTGCTAAACGATTAGGCCCAAATTCTGACTTGCATGCACACGTTAAAACCCCGGTAAAAAATGCAGTAGTTGCCTGCTGACAATGAAATATTTGAGCTCCAATTCTGGCTTCGTACAAAAACATATGGAAATACTGATCCACAAGCCTTCAATGAATGACTAGAAATAGGTTCAAAAATGGGTGCGGTCAAAGCCAAACTGCGGGTGGCACTGTAGCAACTGTTACCCAACCTCTGCCTAACAAACCATGTAGTCTTACATGCACAGTACCTGGTCTGTGTTATTCCACTTTGGAAATGGAATAAAATAGGGGCTATGTGTGCACTTATAGCAACACTCTTTACAGTTAATCTTTCATCGCTGTTGGTGCAATAGGATACAAGTGATTAAGGATACAAAGATATTACATTCCCTCATCTTCTGCACAATTTCATGTGGAAATGATGAATGTGGTCCTTTGTTAATCTGTGGAGAAGTTCCCACCGCACCTTGAACACTTGGAAATATCTGCAGTATTGTAAGCCAAAATCTATGCATACATTGATGCTGCTTCAGATGCATATGTTTCTATCTAATCACCATCGACCCAGATTCTTATACTGTACCTTGCAAGTTCCTTAGAGTGAACACAAGAAGATCTACAGAAGTCTGTGTCTTTTTCTGTCCTTCCCACATTCTGTAGGAACTTTTTCTCAGCTATGTGATTTTTGGTGGGGTTAAAATGGGTGGGCAAACTTTTTGGACTGAGGGCCACATCTGGGTATGGAAATTGTATGGTGGGCCATGAATGCTCATGAAATTGGGGATTGGGGTGCAGGCTCGGGCTGGGGGTATGGGCTGTGGAGTGGGGCCAGAAATGAGTTCAGGGGGTATGGGAGGGGGCTCTGGGCTGGGGTAAGCGGTTGAGATGCAGGGGGGGTGAGGGCTCCGACTGGGGGTGTGGGCTCTGGGGTGGGATTGGGGATGAGGGGTTGGGGTGCAGGAGGGTACTCTGGGCTGGGACCAAGGGGTTCAGAGGGTGGGAGGGGGATCTGGGCTGGAGCAGGGGATTGGGACACGGCAGGGGGTCAGGGATGCAGGCTTCTGGCAATGCTTACCTCAAGCAGCTCCTATGCGGTGACATGGCCAGGCAGCTCTGCACACTGCCCCATCCGCAGGCGTCGCCCCTGCAGCTCCTATTGGCCGCGGTTCCTAGCCGATGGCAGCTGCGGGGGCGGTGCTTGGGGCAGGGGCAGCATGTGGAGCCCCTTGGCTACCCCTACACGTAGGAGCCAGAGGTGGGACATGCTGCTGCTTCCATGAGCTTCATGAAGCCACAGCACGCACAGAGCGGGGCAAGACCCAAACCCCGCTCCACGGCTGGAGCAACGGAGGGGGGCAAGCCCCAGTACCTGCTCCCTGGTGGGAGCTTGAGGGCCAGATTAAAATGTCTGAAGGGACGGATGCAATTCCTGGACCATCGTTTGCTCAGCCCTGGGTTAAGGGATGGAAGGCTAGGGCTAAGAAGTAAGTGAAGATAGTGAAATTTGAAGTCTTTATGGTCTCGTTTGGATATGAGAGCCACACTCATGGGCCAGTTACTGAGAATTTTTTTCCCTCTACACACAAGTCTCACAATTGAAGTTGACAATTTCTCCGGGGAGGCGCCTCAAATTTTCTCCAGGCGATTCCGAAATTAGTCATTGTTTCTTCTTGGGACCTCAGTCCCATAATTCTTTGATCAGATTCCATACTCCTTTGGGATCATGGCAAGGAACTGTGGCTGGTTTTAGGAAGGGAAGACTAGGGTGGGTGGAAATGAATGATGGTGAGTTCTGATGCTGAGTTCTTCTGGGTAGGGGCTAGTGCAGGGACATGCTGGTAGAGTGAGGTGGATATTGCTAGATGGGGCAAGTTCTCAGAGGGGGCTAGCTCTGATGCTGGAGGCAGGGTGCTGGGGTGTGCCGTAATAGGAATGGTGGCATTGGGGGGATGCTGACATGGTTGAGGGGGTTGGTGTTACTGGGTAGGGGTAGTGATGGCCCTGGTTGGGGTTATGTGCTGCTGAATGTTGTGGACTGTGGGAGTGCAGGTGAGGGGTGGCGAGGGTAGTGGTGCTGCTGTGTAGGTATTGATATTTTAGTTCATGCCGTTTCACAATCCCCCCAATGGCTCCACAGGGATGTGAAATGGATATTTGCATCCATGAGCCAGAATGTCTGCCCTAGTGATTTTGTTGAAGTCCAACTAATGTGTAGGTAATTTTCAGGGAACAGGAGATCAGAAGAAAGCATTTTCATTAGAGGCAAGGGTGTAATACATAATGATGGGTTTTTTTCAATATCTTAACTTATAAAATATGAAAATCATAAATAGGGCCTGTCTGCACAACCACCAGAAATGTGAATTTACTACCGAACTGCTTTGGGTTGTGGGCTCCGTCAAACAGTGGACAATTTCTCTGGTTTTGCAGGGACTAGGTATCCGAATGCAAACATGTCTGACTGATAGACACCTAAAAACTTTTCATTCAAAGGACCGGGCATAGGCACCGACTCCATGGGTGCTCCAGGGCTGGAGCACCCACAGGGAAAAATTGGTGGGTGCTTAGCATCCACTGGCAGCTCTCTGCTCCGCCCCCCCATCCCAGCTCACCTTTGACTCCTCCCTTGGGCACACTGCATGCCCACTTTTTCCCCCCTGGCTCCGAGCACTTGCACTGCAAAACAGCTGATTTGCATGGCAAGCGCTGTGTCGGGGGAGGAGGGGGAATGTGGTGCACTCAGGGAAGAGGCGGGGCAGGGGGCGGGGATTTGGGGAAGGGGTCCAATAGGGGCAGGGAGGGGACGGAGTTGGGGTGGAGACTTTGGGGAAGGGGTTGGAATGGGGACAGGGCAAGGGTGGGGAAAGGGTGGAGTCGGGGCGGGGTTGGGCAGGGCCAGGGGTGGGGCAGCACGAGCACCCATCGGTGCCAGGGAAAGTGGGCGCCTATGGGACTGGGATATTAGAAATGCCAGATATATATTGCTGGACATTGACTGGACAAGCAGTTCAGTATGCTGGACAGACTGAACATATTAGAATCAGAGAATCGTAGGACTGGAAGGGACCTCAAGAGGTCATTTAGTCCAGTCTTCTGCACTCATGGCAGGATTAAGTATTATCTAGACCATCCCTGACAGGTGTTTGTCTAACCTGCTCTTAAAAATCGCCAATGATGGAGATTCCATAACCTCCCTAGGCAGTTTATTGTAGTGGTTAACTACCTTGACAGAAAGTTTTTCCAAATGTCCAACCTTAACCACCCTTGCTGCAATTTAAGCCCATTGCTTCTTGTCCTATCCTCAGAGGTTAAGAAGAACAATTTTTCTCCATCCTCCTTGTAAAAAACGTTTATGTACTTGAAAACTGTTATCACGTTCCCTCTGTCTTCTCTTCTCCAGACTAAACAAACCCAATTTTTTCAATCTTCCCTCAGAGGTCATATTTTCTAGACCTTTAATCAATTTTGTTGCTCTTCTAGTCAGCGCGGAGTAGAGCAGAAGAATTACTTCTCATGTCTTGCTTACCTCACTCCTGCTAATACATCCCAGAATGATGATTGCTTTTTTTGCAAGAGTGTTACATTGTTGGTTCATAATTTATTACTGAAATCGTGAGGAGGAAAACACTTTGTGGAGACATGAGTTCCCTTGGGAGTCAGCTAGATGGCGCTAAAGCATACTTAAGTACTGCCATACTAATATGAATGTTTACAATGCCAACTTAGTTGTTGGTTAGAAATTGTTGCACAAAACAAACTCTTTAGCTCCTGCGCTATCCTAATTACAGAATGTTTTCTCTGTGAAATTATGCTGTATCTCTCTGACTGGTTCTTCAGTTCTCCATTACATACAGAATAAAGGGGAAAGTGCTATAATTTTGGCCTGCTGCTGACAAGGTAACAATGTCAGAGATAAGAGGCAACCTTACTATTTCAGTGTGCTTTACTAGTGCTCACAATTTACATCAAATCAACTGCAAGGCCTCTGGTGATAACATTTCCTTGTTCTAAAAATAGAAGATAGTATTTTAAGAATTCTGGTTGTCATGCAATTAATAGCACACTTTGTTCTGAGTAAAAAGATTTACTTGTTTTGAGCAGTAACAGTATTTTGCATGTTTCAAAGGGGAATGGGGAGCTTTATTCCCAGCCCTTTTCCTTACAGGGGGATGAATCACTTGCATTCTTGGCAGTCCAGCTTAAATTCACAAGAATGTTCAGTTTGATCAACTTCCTTCAGAATACTAAGCTCAAAGTAAAGAGGAAAAAAAGAGAGAAATTTGGATGCGCCTCTATGCAGAAGACATTACAAGATGGATATCCAAGCAGGAAGACAATAAATCTAGTGTACAAATTGTTTTGCCCAAAGCAAGTGACTAACTTACTGTTAAAAGAGTGGCTAGACTAAATTAAGAGAATAATCCTGCAAGGAGAAAAACAAGAGGGGAAAGAGCCAGCGGAGAAGAATCCAGAATTAGCAGAAATGTGGGACATTGTGTCCAAAATTAGTTTAATAAAATTATAACAGATTATTCTCTACAAAAACTATGTGAGATTTCAAATAAAATAAAATGAAAACAGCCTCCCTTGAAATGAAAGATTTATGTCAAGAATTCTTACACGGAAAGAATCAAAATGTAAGAATTTGATTAGGCACGAAGAAAATCACTACAGTGATTCATTTTTTCTCTCTCTCTTGTCAACCCCATTGCTATCTTTTGCCCCGTCCCATCCCAATACTCTGCCACAATTGAGTCTCACTCCTGGAGCAAGGGAAGTGGGTGGAAATGTGGGTGCCGGTCGTTAATCATTAGCTGTCTGTATATGGAATAAGTGCAGCTGAGTTGACTGTGGGTCTGTTTCTGTTTGAGGGATTGGTGGTTTGAGGGGGATGCTCAGTAAAAGCTTCCCTCGAGGAGAAGGTGGCAATATTGTTGTGTGACAGATCTGGGGTTGTCCAGGTGCCACAGCAGCATGTTGTCAGTTTTACCAGCTCAGCTGGCCAGTAGCTCCTTCCTTGGGATGGCCCCTCTTCTGGGGCCAGGGCGAAAACCAGGACTAATTTTTGTGAAACTGACAGGGCCCGGGGCATTCACAGTTTTCAGAGAAATGTGGTTACCTCTTGTATTTGTCTATAAAAATGAGGTGGTGGTGTTCCTTCACATTAAGGCAGAATCATGGTTTTTCATGTGGTGGAACAAGAATCAGTCATTTTGTAGGGACAGTAAATGGAATGGTGTTACAATGTTTGACTTGACAAAAAATGCCAGGCCTGGCCCTGCTTGGAGCAGCCTTTGACTTCAGTGGGGTTTAACACTTCCTACAGATAGTCAGATGAGGTTAAATAACATGCAAATCTATATATGAAGGATTCACTGATGCCATGTTGCTAAACACCGCTGCCTTATGTTCCATCAAATTAATATTGCTTTGACTTGTTACACACATAGAGCCCCGTTCAAGACCAGCATTAGACGTATTTGCTTAGACTCAGACAGCTGAGTTCTTAGTGACTGATCATGATCCACAGGAGAAATTCTCTGAAACAAATTGTCAAGGTTCCGCCACAATAGAGTGCCTGCTGCTCAAGAGGCCTGTGACTCTGAAACAGGATGCAGGCTGAATAACTCTCCATTCCTGGAGAGGGTGGTCCCTGTAGGTCAGGGTTGTGTTCAATGGTGTGGCAGTGAGAACGGAAACTGGCTCAGAAGTTGCTTTCATAATGCTTGAATTATGAATAAATTCAGCTTCTTGTACTCTTAGTTCCCAAGCATTAGTGAGTCAGAAATGTGAATAGGAAAATTAGGTTAGTAAGAACAAGTCTCTAACTGAACTTTTATTATAGAATAATGTTTTGTTTCAGATACAGGACATTGCACACTGGGTAAGGGAATGTGTACAAGTGTCTACATGTGAGAAGAAAGTTAGGCAACAAGAGGGTCAGCTGGTGTATTGATTTAAAAAAAAATTGAGCCTAATTCCTCCCTGCTATAACTCCACTGACCTAAACCAGGTGCAAGTTTGGCCCTATAGATCTCAGTGCTGTTCTGTGTTGGGTAAAAGGGATGGGGCACAAAAGTCCTTTGTACCTCCCACAGCAATAAACCTAGTAAGACCCTGAAGGTTTCTCAGTTCAAACCACAAAGAATTTCACTGGAGGATTTGTCACACCAAGTTTAAGAGAATCAGCGGAGGCCTGGGCACTGGCATTCTGCTCCCGTATTTGTGAGCCAGCAGTGTTCCCAGATCGTCACTGATACCAGGACATCTTTTGTGTTCTGGCAAGAGATCTTATCTGATATCTTAACTGAGCTGCATTTAAGTTATCCAAGGCAGTTTTTACATTGCTCAAGCTAAAGTCATTGAAATGTTTTAATTAGAGTGCAAACACAGTCTGTCACTTTCCTCTCTGTGACGCACAGAAACCTATCTGCTTCCCCCATGAGTGCAGTACAGTTAAATCATAGCTATTATCATTATTATAGTGTTAAGCATTTATATGGTGCTGTAAATTTGCTTTACAAATGAAAAGATTTAATCTCGTCCCTGAAGACTTTATACTCAAATGTAGACAAGACAAAACATGGAGCAACAGTTCAGGTTACAGATGATTCAAAGAAATTATTCCCAAGGAGACCTGTGAAAAAAGGATTCAAGAAAAACAAAGCGGGAGGGGAGGGTGGCTAAGGAGGAATTTGAAGGAGAGAGAATTGTGAAACTGTTTAAAGCACTGGGCTGGGACTCCAGAGTTCTGGAATCAATTTCCAGCTCTGCTACAGACTTGCTGTTTGACCTTGTGCAAATCATTTAATCACTCTGTGCCTGAGTTGCCCATCTGTAAAATGTACTTCACAACACAGTTGGAGTGTTATGAGGATAAAAGCTATAAATTCTTGGGAGGTGCTCATCTGTTAAGATGGTACAGATTCTCTCATCACTTGAAATCATCAAATCAAGATTGGATGCTTGTCTAAATAAGATGGTCTAGTTGTTCAACCACAAATTAGTGGATATGAGGCAGGAATTACTGCATGAAGATCTATGGCCTGTATGGAGGAGATCAGACTAGGTCACAGTGATCTCTTAAAATCTGTGTGCTAGGATCTGTATAAATACCTACAGAAACATTGTTAAGCTGCAAAACAGGATGGGAGGAGACAAAGAGCAGTTAAGAGAGAATTGGAAACACTGGAAACAAGTGAGGAAGTAGGAGAAAATTAGAGCAAATATGTAGGTGCGAACAAGTGAGTTGCTTATGAGTGAGAATAAGGAATTTGAATTTGAAGCAGCCAAAGACAGGAAGCCAGAAAAAGGATGCAAGAAAGGGGACAATGTGATTGAAGTGGTGAGAGAGGTTAGAGACTAGCCGGCAGCTAGTTTGAAGGGAGTGACAATACTCAACGTGAGAAATGACCAGGGCCTGGACAAGAGTTCTAGGTTGTGGAGACAGAGAGGCCTGCGCAGATTTTAGAGATATAGAGATGAAGAGACAGGATTTGGGGCCAAATCCAAATTGCATTGGAGTCAGTGGAAAGACTCTCATTGGCTTAAATGGGCTACAATAGGTCTTTAGTGAGAGACTGAATATATGAGGGAGGAGAAGAGAGAGAGGAGTCACAGATGACACCAAGATGGTGAGAATAGGAGAACAGTGCAATCATTAGAGGAGATAAATCAAGGCTGTGGAAAGGAATGATGCTTTATCATGAGAATTTTAGTTTGGGGCTGAATGAGGTTGCAATGGTAGCAGGGATTCCGGGAGCAGATATCTCTGAGATGGGGATATGTAAATGGACAGGGATGTGGTTAGAGTAGAAAAGTAGTTCGAAGACACAGCCAAAGACAGAACTGAATGGAGAGCAGCTATCAACAGAAGTTGTAAACATTTTGAACAAGACAAATGCAAGAAACTGATCGAAAAAAGAGCCACAGGTGTCATGCCAAGACTTCAGTGGAAGCCTACACATTCCTATATGACAACTGTTTGTGTCCTTGCAGCTCAGACTATGCAGCCACAAGACAACACACAAGATGCCATGACATCATCATCAGCTACAACAGACAGCTACATGTCTGAGAGATGGGGATATGAAACTGGACATTGGTGGAGATTAGGATAGAAAAGTAGTTTTGGAGGTTAGCGCCACAGAGGTGGTGGTAGAATTGATGTGCTCTGTGGTGGCACATGCCCCAATCCCACTGACACGAAGCCTAATGAGAGTCCCTACACTCAGTGCCAATTAGGAACACCTGTGCAGCATGCTCTACCTGGAGAAGGGGATATTAAAAAGGTGAAGCTGGCCACAGAGCAGGCTGCTAGGGAGCCCAGTAGCCAGGGAGCTCAACCTGAGGCAGTGACTAGCTGCCTCTTTCCCCAGACCCCTTGTCTAGGGTAGACAGACACTGCAACACTGAGAGGGCTCTAGGCATCTGCTTGACATCAGTTCCTTGCAGCTGGACCTGAGGAGCAGTTCCAGGGACTGGAGGTAATAGGACTCAGAAAGGACCCTGGGAATGAGCTCAGCTGCTGTGGAGGATGTGATATTAATCAGGAGTGGGTGTTCCAGAGGGAACCCTGGGACAAGAGACATAAAGAGATGGTGGCCAAGTCCAGGCCGAGAGCTGGCCAACTGCAAAGCCCCTTGAATAGGAGAGATTACAGAGCTATTAGCAATAAAGGGTTCGGTAACTATTAAACAGGTAAATGACTCAGACAGGCTCAATATAAGCTACTTTAGTGTGTCATTCATTCCATACATGCTTCTACTAGGGACCTGTAGAATGAGGCTTTATAATGATGTTTCTAATGGGCTCAAAGCGCAGCATGGTGATAAATGTGAGGTTCCCGTGGTGAAGGAGATATACATTGCAAACCCACACAAACATGCACACTTTGCTTGGGGAAAATAGAGAGCATTTCACATGCTTGTTTCAAAATTTGACATTCACATTTCTGAGTCCTACCTGCCCTTCTTGCTCATACAGATGTGAATGTTGGAAACACAATAAACTTGGGTCACCCAAAAATGTGTGGGTATATTTTGGAGAGGGGGAAATATAGAGAGAGACCAGTTAGGCAACACAGTCCTGTGTTTTCATGCTGTCATGTGCTGTTTGCTTTAAAATAATGTCGTGTGTGTTTTTCTGTATTCATTTTGATGTATAATATATTAATATTGCTCCTTATGTGCTTATGATATTCTAAGATTTATAATAAGCCTTCCTCATTTAGTCACTGAATCAGATAATTGGCAATCCTTATTATAGCCTCATTCTGTCTTTTATTTGTTATTTTGCAAACCACTTATTATCCTCCCTGCAGTTTTAGTGACTGACGATGAATAAATGCCACCTGTGACATTCAAAGTCTATTTTCTTTAATCCTGGATTTTAAATTTCCTGAGATCCTGCACAGTATGTGATGGTAACATACAGTGGAGACTGAAAGGAAAAGGCTAAAAATTGAAAATATTGCTGGGACTGCTGCAGAGCTTTTCAGATAAGCAAGCAAGTATTCCTAAAGTGAGCTAAAAACAGTGACTGGCATGGGAAGAAAGTTCAGAATAGATGTAGGTTGGAAGATTGTGTGGAAGACTAGGAGACAAGCAGCGATAATAATCAAGTCATCGGATTGGGAACAAATGGTTGTGAAACATTTTTAGACTGAAAAATCTCACAGTTGGGGTACTGTTTGCATATTTATATTGTTCTGTGATTATATTCAAGTAGAGTGTGGTAAGCAGTTCAGGACTTTTCACACTCTCCTAGGGCTGGGACAGTCAACTTTTGCTCATGGGCTTCACTGGCAACTTTATGAGAATTCTAAGGCTCAACCTAATTTCCATAAAATCTCAATTTTATGAGGAAAGTGTGGCCTGCTGGGATGCCAAATCCCACCACGCAATGCTCAGTTTTGATTGGAGAGATCTAGCTAGTGCTCCTTCCAGTCACAACCCCCCATCTTGAATTTACATGTACCAAATTGATTTTCAGTATCCAAGCCAAGTTTTGTATTCATTCAAGTTACTCACTCTGTAGACAATAGTATATATTTTCTGTAGCTAATTAGTCTTTCTAGTGTCTTCTTTGCTAATAGAGGTAAGTAAACAAATGTGAAGCTTTGAGGATCTTGGTTAGCTCACTTAATAAACAAGAGGTTTTACTGAAGCTTTTTTCCTCACACATTACCTTTCCGCCTTCCAAATGATGTCTGAGATATGTTTGCTAGAGTTTCATATGCTGTTATGAGACACTGTGAGGCAGTGTTCTGTATGACAGGTTGTACATTGAGAGAGACAAGGTAGGTGAAGTAATATATTTTATTGGCCCAACTTCTGTTGGTGAAAGGGACAAGTCTTTTGAGCTTAACAGAGCTCTTCTTCGGGTCTGGAGAAGGTAACCAGGGTTTCCAAGCTAAATGCAAGGTGGTACCATAGGCACTGACTCCGTGGGTGCTCCTGCCCTGGAGCACCCATGGGAAAAAAATAGCCTGTGCTTGGCAGCCAAACTGCCTCCCTCCCCTCAGCGCCTCCCGGCAGTCTTGTTGATCAGCTCCCCAAACCTCGCTCCCTCCCAGTGCCTCCACAGCTGTTCCACCGTATGCAAGAGGCACTGGGAGGGATGGGGAGGAGCAGAGACAGGGTGTGCTCAGGGGTGGGAAGGGGCGGGGCAGGTGTGGGGGTTTGGGGGAAGGGGTGGAGTGGGGTGGGGACTGGGGCTGAGCAGGAGTTGAGTACCCCCAGGGAAAATTAGAAGCCAGTGCCTGTGAGTGGTACACACACCTGTCCAGAGAGACCATGCTGTATTAGAATGATACTTTGTACATGTGTGTGCGGATTTGCAATTATGCTGTTGTTGATTGTATCTAGGAGAAGCAGACTGACTTACATTTGGTTTCTACTCAGTTCCTTCTTACCTTTTATAATCACTTCAGGTGGGACCTACTTCTCTTAACCCAGTAGGTCATATCAACTGGCATATTGATTAAAAAAAAAAAGCAGCCTGGGTTTTAAAATGTTGTACTTAGGAATTACAGTAAAGGAATTAGACTTTACAGTGCAACTGGGCTATTACTGAGCAACAAAGCGAGGTTAGCTGGTGGGAATCTAAAATCAGACAAATTGTCCAGAAGAGCTAAGGTCTCACCACAGTCGTGTAAAGTGGCCTCAGTGTAAATGAAAATCAGGGCCAACATTTCTGGAATGGTTTAGTAAAAACCAAAATAAATATAAAAAGCATACCTAGATTATATTAGTCTATCACACCTAATCCAGTAGTATCTATCACCATCTTATCAGATTTTGGGGGAAAGTCTTGGTGCAGGTAACAGCTGATTAGTGCCCAGATACTTTCTATCAAAAATACCTTAGATTTCAGCACAAAGAGGATGGAACAAATAGATATTATTTTTAAACTGACTCCCCATACTTGGGTTTATATTACTGGAAAATAACGCAGACTATTTTTGCAAATAACTAAAGAAAGTAACACAAACTCAGACTATTTTTGCAAACTTCAGAAATAGTTTGTGAGGTCCACACAATCTTGAACTTCATAAGGAGATATGTAGTTGTCCAGGCACTCAATCCCCCACCCACATACATCGGTGACTTCAATAGGAGCAAGATCAGAGCCTATGTGGCTAGGACTGAAAGAATGTCATGACTTTGTGTGGAATTTCACTAATGCTAGGTAGTTGTATTCTATGCTGGCTAGCCAGCTTCTTAATTAACTTGATGGCATTTCTCTGTAATTGTCTATTGATCAAAGATCCAGTTAATAACAAGCCCCACCCACTATAGCTCTGCCTAACCTCTCAGTAGAGTTTAATGGGTTGACACCCTGAATGATTTATCTCCCTGACAGAAAAAAAAAAATAATAATGGTGGGGGGAGGAAGGCATGAGTGTGCACACACAGCCCCCTATTGTGGAGCGGGGAGAATGGGGAACCCTGGTATGGTGGAGGTCGAAATGGAGGAACAGAGTCCCTGACATGTGGTTGGGGGGGGGGGAATGAAGAAGTATGTGGAGAAGAGGGAATGTGGTGAATGGAGAAATGGGGGGGGCGCACAAAGACCCTGACATAGGGGATAATGGGGGACAACCAGTATGGGGGGAGGGATAGACAAATGGTACCTTGCATGGGGAGGACATGGAGAACGGGGAAGTTTGTGGGAAAGAGGAAAGGAGGGGCACATAGAGTCCTTGGCATGAGGTGGGCAAGGAATCCTTGAAACCGCAGGGGGATAGGAGAGAGCTTGTGTGGGGGAATGGAGGAACAAGATTAGCCTACAGAACAGTGGTTTCCCCAGGAATTGAAATTAGGAGGGGTGTTCGAATTTACAGGGGTGTGTGTCAGGGCCGATGAGGGGTGAGACTGTGAGGGTGAAGTTGGGCTGTATGGCACCATAGTAAAAACTAAAAAATGTTTCATGACCATTTTATTAGATTTAACTCATGTTTTAAAATCATCACACAAATTAAAGTTGGCTACTCAAGCCTTCTATGAAGCACTATGTCTACATCCTTCTTGGTTTCTTGTTATAATTTTGCACAACTTTGTTAATGAATTTCTTGAATGCAATATTTTAATCTTTGGTGGCTTCTCATGTGTTCGGTACTTCCATTCCTTCAATTGATATGCTCATTAGTTCATTCACATGATCAGGCAGAAGTCGACTTCTTTCAGAACACAAAATTCTATTCAATGATGAAAAAGAACGCTCAGCTGTTGCTGTTGTAACTGGGAGTAGCAAGAGATGAATTCCTACTTCTTTCATATCAGGAAACAGAACACAAAGATCGGGTCGAGCCACTAGTGATGATAAAAAAGAAGTTGAAGTCAAATCTTCATTCATTCATCGTATGATATTCCACTCTGTGTTCAAATACTCTATTCTGTCCTGATCACATGGCAGCCCCATTGCTGGTGGTGCCTCACTCCACTCACCTGTCGGTGTTTTATAGGACAGGCATCTGTAAAAGCTACGTAGAGGTTGAGTAGAATCTAGAAGTCACTGTTGTAGATTTTTAAGAATCAAATCTGTGTACTTTTTCCCGTTGTCTTAACAAACACTTCTTGTCTTCTTCACTTAAGGATTCAATATAAATGCCTTCATTAGTCAACTTCTGGACTGAAGTCTTTGCTTCTTCCAGTACTTTTTCAATGGATAGCTCTCTGATTGATCCAAATGTAGCTTCTATTGCTGGACAAAGATCTACTACTGTTGTAGCAGATGCCTGGATGGCATTGTTTAATGACCCAAATGGTTTCAGCAGTAGACTTACGAGAGAGAGAATGGCAGTAGTCTTCTCTGAACGTAGTAGCAAAAGTAATCCACCAGCCTCACTACTTAGATCCATCCCATCTTGGTAGATACTTTCCAAAGCCAGTAATAACGGCTGGAGTAATTTTAAGACAACAGCCAAGGATCACTCATGAGAAAGCCAGCGGGTTTTCTCAGGTTGGACTAATTTGAACTTCAGTCCCAGTGTATCTTCTATATTTTCCAAGATATTCAGTCTTTTTGGACTCTTGCTGAAAAAAGAATATAATGAAAACATTAAATTTATAGCTTTTTAAATGTCTTTTGAAGATTCTGCAGCTCGTACTAGTGCTAGTTGGAGTAGATGGCTTCTGCAGTGTGTATAGGAGAGATTAGGGTTACACTTTTCTCTGAGCAAAGCTTTTACTTCACCATGTCTTCCAGAGAAGTTTGCAGCTCCATCAAATGCACAAGCAGCCATCTGTTTGGGGTCCAATTGACAAGCATTTAACTCTTCTAAGATGTGGGTTGTCACAGATGCAGCCGATGTGTCTTCTATAACTTGAAATCTAAAATGCATCTACTGGCCTACCCCGACATCAAGATAACATACACAATGACTTAATACTTGATGTCCATTTGCATTGGTGGATTCATCAGCCATGTATGCAAATTTTTTGAATGTGGTGAGAGAGTTCTTCACTTTTTCAACTGTTGAGTCTTTCACTGTTGCACTGCATGCTTCTAGCCAGTTAGTTGAGTTTCTTGCAGAAAGATAGTGAGCATTTGCTGGTCTTGTTCAGAACCAGTGTTCAACTTCAGGATGAACAAGTGACAATGCACTCAACATTGGCCTCCAGTTTATAGTGTGTGATATCTCTTGCTTAAATAGAAAGTAGGATGCCACAGCCATGTTTGTTTGCATGAACTGTGTTGTGTCTCCAGCATTCTTAACAGCCTCATTAAGTATATCTAAAATTGGCTTTGAAAGTGGGCATATAAGGCTTTCTGCATGTTGATGGACTCCAGAGGCCTGGTGTTTTGCAGCCTTTTCATGTAGTTTGTCAGCATTGGCTTTGCTGATCGGTTTGACATACCAAGCTCCTCCACTTTTACCAATTATAGCATTGGGAAGCTTTCCTTCTTTGTAAGCTTTTTTGCAAGAGGTGCACCAGTAACCATCTTTTGTAACTTCAATAAATGGGAACACTGTGACCGACAAACATCGGGAACTGCTTTTAGGTTTTGGAGACACTGTTTCTTCAGTAGGTAGCTGTATTTGTGCTTCGGGCTGGTTGGATGTAGATATAGCACTTGAACCTTCAGATGACATGTTGATATATTCTTGGTTCTTGATGTGTTCTTCACCTTGGTTAGTTTTTGAGGCCTTTGAGTGGAAAAATTGTTGTATTGTTTTTGTCTTTTCATTTTCACTTTGACCTGCAACATATAAAAGAGATACGAATAAAGTAAATGTTTTGTTAGGATAATGCAAATTTAACGTAAGGATAATGCAAGTTACACCAAAACACATAACAGGTCTAGATTTCTAAAAAAATATAATTTTTTAAAAAAATGTATTTAATTTAAATTGACTTTTGAAAAGTAAGCCATCATGGGATAAGAGGGAAGTGGCCAACATCACTGAAATGAGTGCACTGATATTGTCATAAAAAACAACAGCTGCATAAGGAAGCTAGTCTATGTTTATACTTTTCAAATCTATTATACTTTTTCAGATGCACATATTTTATCATACACTGTATATGCTTTTAAAGTGCGTATTAATGTTTCAATTTCAATTCAAATTTCCAAACAGTCACTAAATTGGCATGTAACTAGTTCACAAAACTGGGGGCGGGAGGGTGTTGGGGAAATTCAGGGGTGGTGTAGGGAAATCACTGCTATAGAAGCTATGAATTCTACCACACCCTAGTCTTTAGCCTTCTTAAAGATTTCAAATAATTTTGCAACTACTCAGAGACATGGTGCTGTGAGAATGTGTGAATGGAATGTTCCTCAGTACTAGGACTTCAGTTCATCCATAGTCAGCCAGTGTTTTCAGTTCTGCTTTTCTGAGGACACAACAGTGAATTACAGAAGTCACTCCTGGAAGTTTCTTAGAGAAGAGATAGCTTTGAGTTGGTAGGGTACAGTGACATTCTGCTAAAAGACTTCACACTGCTGACTTCTTTTTGTGTGGCCTGCACTGTTGATCTAACTATATTGGAACTGAGCCTTTCCCCTTTCACTGTCTCACTGTAGGAGCTTATGCAAGTCATTTAATTTTCTTGACCCTCAGTTTCCCTATCTGTGAAGAAGGGATCATGAAACCCATCTTTGTGAAGCTCTATGAAATCATGGGGTGAAGAGCACTATGTAAGTGACAAGTATGATTATTATAAAAGGAGGTTAATGTTTTCAAGCCCAATAGCACAGTCTATTTTGAAGAAAGTTGTGTAGACATCTACAGCAATCTATTTAGGTATGTCTAAGGCTCCTCTCACTTGGGTATCTAAGTGCCATGTAGCCCTGCACATCTAAGAACTAAATTTAGATTTGGTAAATCTGCAAACATTCCACATTACACTGACCTCTCAATTTAACACTGTGCATCTAATGCATTTAAACTACACTAAGGACTCAACAACAAACTAATAACTTGGGCTTTCGTTTGAGGAAATTTTTAACATGTTTTGAATTATTAACCCATTGGCTCACTAGTTAGCTTGTGTCTCATTACTGGCAATGGTCTTCAGGATAAGAAGTTTCCCACTTCCAGTGATCTAATAGGTATCTGGGATGTCTCAGATCAGGTAAGTGGGCAGGGGTAGTGGGGAAAGGGTGTCTCAGTTTAAGCAGAGGCAGCAAGAATGAACCGGTTTGGGAACCTAGACTCCTGAATTCTAATATTGGCTAACTCATTGTATGCCCTTGGACACACCACTTACCCTCCTATTTTTCAGTTTTACTTCACTCCCAGTGGTGGTGTTTGGTTTACCTAGTTTGTGTGTAAACTGCTCTGACAGCAACAGTGTAAAATGCTATGCATTATTATGTACAGTCTGGTGAGTTTAATGGTGTATAATGGTGACATGAGTTTAACTTAGTTCTGAGTTACCTCCCAAGAGCTCAGAACATCAGTATAATCTGTCACAAGGTAACCACTACGTAACTCACATCACTATTGTATGCAGAGGAACTCTTGAGAATCATTTGAGATAACAAGACCTTGGTGAGTCAGACTGAATGGCTCAGGTGACTGGTAATATGGTACAGGGACTGTTATGTGTTTGAATGAAGCCCAAAGTAGTAGTAACCCAAACATTTCTGGAAAATTGTTATTCTGTATTACCTGCCTATGATCTCAGTCCAGTTCCTAAAATGAAGAGTTCACATAAAAAAAACCACACCATCATAATTGCACTTATTAGCAGTCTCAACAAAGAGGCTCAGGATAGAGTTGCCATAGGCTACATAGAGGATTTTCTGAAAATCTCCTACCATCACTATAACCCAGGTGCAGCTCCACCAGTCACAGCACCAGTGGGAACACAAACTGTAGTCCAGCCACAGGCATTTTATCACTGGTCTGGGTTGTCTAATCCTTCTCAAAGCAAGAATTCAAGACTTTCAGAAAAACCTCAGTGTAGATTAAAGCCATAGAGACAGAAAAAAACTTGCCCCAGGACAAGGTTGAGGGCCATTGCAGGGGAGAACAACATAAGGGTCAGACCAATGGTCCATCTAGTCCAGTATCTTGTCTTCTGACAGTGACCAATGCCAGATGCTTCAGAAGGAATGAACAGAACAGGTAATCATTAAGTGATCCATCCCCTGTTGCCCATTCCCAGCTTCTGGCAAACAGAGGCTAAGGACACTTCAGAGCGTGATTTTGCAACCCTGCCCATCCTGGTTAATAGACATTAATGGACCTATCCTCTCTGAAACTTGAAGGAACTTGTACTGTTGCTGCCTGTTATGTTAACAAAGGTTTTCTGTAGCTAAGACTTTTAATCCAGCACCTTGAAAAATGAAAAAGATAAAATAGAACCATTATTATACGTAAATAAATAAAGGGAGCATTTTCAATAGATTGCCTGACCAGAAAGTAACAGAAAGAAAAGATAAAATCAAAAGGTTTTTTAAAAAGAACAAGCTACACACAGGTGGCAGATTGTTAGTTCTGCTTAGTGTGTTCCAATTATATCCAAACTATATACATTTTTGGTCTAGATATAGGACTCATAGAAGAGGAAACTCGAATGGAGGTAACTCTTGATTTAGTCTGTCATAACACACAGCTGGAAATTATTCGAGCCATGGATGGGGGAGCAGCAGCATAATAGTGACCATGCAATGGTCTTTCTGTTCTATGATTGTACAGCACCTCGTACAGTGGAGTCCTCGTTCATGACTAGGGGCCATAGGCACTACAATGATACTTAATAAATGGGTCTGATCCAAAGCTTTGATTTCAGTGGGATTTGGATCTGTCCCCATGTATATTTCTGACTAAAAGGGAAAATAAAGTCAGAGAATCTCAACAGATTAAATTGTAGAAGAAAACTGGATGCAGTAAGTGAAATGGAAAAGAATGAAACAATGTATGGAAGAGAACCATATGAGGAATGAAAAGTCAGTGGCAAACCCAGGACTAGCACCCTTATCTCCTGAGTCCAGTGCCCTGTCCATTAGATCACACTGCTTCCACTGCAATTTCTTTACATATTCTGTAAAACAAAGAGAACCACAATGGATGCCAAATCGCTTTTGTTCTAGGCTGTTGACCTTGCTAGAGGGTTATGATATTATATTTACACACATGCTAGTACTCCTTTACACTGCCAGAGAATTCAGAATCAAGCCCACTGATTTTGCCTGAAGGAGTTGGGGTTTTCCTCAAAAATCAGTGAACAAAATATGGTAAAGTGATTGAAGCAAGCTTAATATTGAAATGATTGGTAACATCTATGGAAGAGGAAATGCATATATCTTGTCCAGATCACTAAACACAAGCTCTATGGTTTAAAAACAGTTTAACCATGTTAACCTACATCTCTTTCTTGCAAACATCTCGTTTCACTTCATTATTTTTGTCTTTCCATTTTCCATGTACAATCAATACACTGAAAAGTCCATTAATTCTTCATAAAGTCTGATAATGTTTCTGCATCACAAAAAACATTTCATATGTACTTAGAATCCTCTTTGGGGAAAAATGTGCAGAAATGAACTAGCAGTTGCAGGTCATATTCCTGTTTCATCATTTTTGTTTGTTTGAATGTGATCCAATTCCCCCTGGCCACCACTACTGTGTGTGGTTTTTTTTGTTTTGTTTGTTTAATTTCATCTACCTCCTTTGAAATTCTTTGGCTGTTAGGTGTGTTTTGGCAGTAAGATTTGAAATTTAAATACAATACAGTTGTTTTAAAAGTCCCAATTTGTGACTCAGCTAGCATGGTGGCACTGGAACATAAAGGAGCACAAAGCTCCCTTCATCATGGACAGGCCTACAGGAGTAGAAGAGTTCCATAGAGCCACTACTTTCCAAACCTGTTCAGGTGAGTGGGAGGAAACAGAATGTGAAATGGGTGGTGCCTTGGCCATCCCCCTCCACCCATGCGTTTGGCAGCAGAGCTGCACAAGTGTGTCAAGTAGGAACTGGAGCATGCTGTGCTGATTATAGATCTGACACAATTTACATCCTACCCAGAGCAGCAGAGAACCATATTACCCCTTCCTCAGGGCAGATCACTATCTTATGCTCTAGCCCTTGAATGAATTTTCTCTTCTGTGCAATGATACTGTTTTTACTCTATAACTCTACTGTTCTACTATGGAAAACACTAGTGGGAGGGGGAACCTAGGTAATACACAGTAGTCCTGTGTTAAAATATGGTTTGGTCTTTATACATTCAGTAACTGTATAGTTGGGATGAAAACATGTTCTAGCCATGTTCTGAACTCCAAGACTAGTATTATTGAGGCATGTGGTTAACACATACACCTCTACCCCGATATAATGCGGTCCTTGGGGGCCAAAAAAATCTCACCGCCTTGTAGGTGAGACCGTGTTATATCGGGTTCAGTCCAGACTGGACTGGCTTCCCTGGCAGTGATTTAAAGGGCCTGGTGCTCCAGCCCTTTAAATCACTACCCGAGCCTGGCTGCCAGAGCCCCAGCGGGGATTTAAAGGGCCCGGTGCTCCAGCTGCTGTGGGGAGCCTCAGTCCCTTTAAATCACCGCCGGAGCTCTGGCAGCGGGGCTCAAGCAGTGATTTAAAGGGCCCGGGGCTCCACATGAATTCGGATATAACGTGGAAAAGGAGCGGGGCTCGGGTGGCACTTTAAAGGGCCTGGGGCTCCCCGCTGATTTACCGCATTATATCCGAATTCGTGTTATATCATGTCGCGTTCTATCGGGGTAGAGGTGTAGTTTGGTCTCATTGTCATTGCAAAAGTGAATTGTGTGAGGAGATTATGAGTTTGTAACAGGTTGTCCTGACATTTTCTACAAGATAGATGTGACCTTTCTCTCTCCCAACCCCCATTCCCATCTCTCTCACATGTGCAGCTCTGCTGTTGGAAACCAAAGCACAACAGCTTTGTGCTATTACATGAGACCCAGAAAGTGAAACTGCTTAAAAACAGAAAGTGAAATAGTCCAGTCTAGTTTCACTGTCCAAATTGATTGAAATGCAAAAAGCAAACCGTGTTAATGGTGAAAAATAAATTAGGTGTTTTGTTTTTTTTCAAATGACAAATGTAGATGACATTAGTGTCTCAGATAAAGGAAATTTTGATGTATAGTATGTGATTTTTATTGTGACAGTGCCCCTTTAAGCCAGCCTGAGCTTTGTCAGGAAAAGGTCTCCAGCAATTGAGCAATACCCTAGTTTAGGCAATCACATTGCTATGCTTCATTGGTTAAGCACAGCAGTAATTCAGAAAATGAAGCCATGCTGCATTTCTCATATTAATTAAAGTTTGCTTCAGTTTTGCAGGTATTTGAAGATTGCAAAATGAACCACTTCAGCCTGCTGTGCTCTGTCGATATTGCAATCTGCTATGAACCATCCTAATGGGTTTCTCTATCTCCCTTGAGGTTAGGGGTTCCTTCCCCCCCAATATATTTCAGTCTGTATTTCAATACACTATTAAAAGTCTGATATGAATTCATATAAAGTAACTGGCAGCCCTTCAGATGAAACACTGAACGATTTCTGTTCACCTTTTTCCTATGAGACATGGCAGTGTGTTTGTAGTCACTTTAAGTTAATTCCCTTCTCCTCAGAAATAGGGATTTGCAAGCTGTGGTGACAATTTGGAGGAGAGAAACTGAAAATACAGAAGACAAGTGAGATTTAAAAAATGTTCTCAGATAGGGCCTTATCCTGCAAACACGTAATGTGACTTTACTCACATATTTCTTCTTGACTACATACAAACTTAACTTTATATATGCAAATACACATGCAGAGCAAAATCCTTCCTCCCTAGAAGAGACTTTAAAACACTGCCTTTAAAGTGAATCCAGAATGAAGAAGTCTCCCATGGACTTTGCAACAGGACTGCAGGATTTAATTCTATTTTTATTACTACTTTGATTATTATTAATGTCCACATTTGCCACAATGCCATAAAAAGACAGTTTTGATGGGCCTGAACCAAATCTCCAGAGTTAAACATCTCAGTGTTAGGAGAATTTGGATCTCCATCAGAACTTGGTGTCAGGTCTCTATAATGGGCTAAAACTAAACAGGAATCCCAAATGCAAAAACTCTAGCACTTGTGGGAAGCATGCTCAGATACACACTTCATGGCTGACTGTTAGCTCTGTAATGAGGTTGAATTCAAACTGTGACCGTTTGATCCATATCTACCTAAAGGGAAAACTGTAAAGCCTAAGATTGCTTTGTCTCTTCCCAGCACCTGTTTCCAAGGCTTCTCTGTGCCATGGCAAGAGAATAAACTAAACCTTAACATAATTTGCTGTTTATTAAACTGGGAGAATTGTATATTATCCACTATGTGACCCCAGACAAGAATAGGTCTCCAGTTCACATTAGACTGTTTTCCAGCAAGTTCCCAGTAGGCAGAGTTCCAGGGGAGGGCCAGGCCCTCATTCTTCTTCACAGTCACCTTAAATTGGACCTACCCCTTTGTTCTACCTCTCTTCTGTCCAATGCCATTTTCACCTCCTGGCACCGAAGGACAGGGGCGGCTCTAGCCATTTCGACGCCCCAAGCACAGCGGCATGCTGCGAGGGGCGCTCTGCCAGTCACCGGTCCCGCGGCTCTGGTGGACCTTCCGCAGACGTGCCTGCAGATGCTCCACCGGAGCTGCGGGACCAGCGGACCCTCCGCAGGGACGCCTGCGGGAGGTCCACCGGAGCTGCCTGCCGCCCTCCCGGCGACCAGCAGAGCATCCCCTGCGGCTTGCCGCCCCAAGCATGCGCTTGGCGTGCTGGCGCCTGGAGCCGCCCCTGCCGAAGGAGCCCAAGATTCCCAATCAAACCTGAGTCTCAAGCCCAAAGGCCAGGGCCAAGCAGCAGACAGAGTGTGCCAGCTGCTCTCTCTGTGATGGCCAGACTCAGAAACCATAATCCTAACAGCCAGGAACGGTGGGGAAGTTCAGCTCTAGCCCCGCACTTTGCAGCTGGGGCCAGTCTGGAAGGGAAAGCCGGCTAGGGCGAGAAGAACTTGCTGAGGTGGCTGCACACCCCGTTTCCGGGAGGGATGGTCCGCGTCTGGACGAGGACAAAGGGAATCGGGGTGTCACAGGCACCAGCCCCTGGCTCCCCCTACACCCTCAGTGCCCCGGGGAAGTCTCTCGCCTCCGCGACACAGCAGCGGGCTCCCGCCTCAGTGAGGCGGCGGCCGGGGCGCCAGGGCTCCGCCCCGCGCTTGCTGATGGGGCGGCAGAAGCCCCTCCCCCCGCTGGTATGTGCAGGGAGGGGGGCTGGAATGACGCGCGCCCGGGTCACGTGACGCGAATGGAATGCTAACAATGTAGCGAATGTCCCAACTGTGTCCTGCCGCTGCCGCACTCGGAGCCGGGGACGGAGACGATGGGGAGCGAGCGGCACCGCCGGCAGAGGCGCGCCGGGGAGGGCCCGGGCGCTGCTCCCTGACCCCGACTGCACAGCGAGGCGGGCGACGCGGGGGCTCGGCACTTTGTTCCCCGGCTGCCCCCGGACTGGAGGTGAGGGGAGAGCAGGGCGGGGCGGGGACTCCCCGGGGACGGGCCCGCAGCTCGCCGCTGCTCGGGGGCTACTCAGGTTCGCTCCGGGCAGCGCGCAGGGAGCGGGGCCCGCGGCGGGGGCGCTTGCCCCGGGGGTCCCGGCGGCAGCAGCAGAGCGCGCCCCGGAGCGGCACGGGCTGCGGGGCGAGGCTGGGGGAGTCCGCGCTCCCTGGAGCGAGGCAAAGGCAGGACCCGGAGAGGGCGGGCGCGCCTGTGCTGGGGTGGGGGTAGGAGTCACCTGGGGGACTGGCGAGGAAGAGCAGGACCCGGGGCAGCCCTTGCTGGGCGACAAGCGGGACTGAGTGCAAGTGTCTTCGAGGTGGGCAGGGGCAGCTGGGGGCTCCCCACCCCGGGACGGTGGCGAAGAACCGGACCCGGAGGCGGGGAGCAGAAGTTCTCGGCGGAGGTGGCTTGGGGGGAGTCGGCTCTTCCCGGCGGGCGGAAGGGAAGAGCCGCGGCCAGTGCCTGGGTGGAGGCGGCGGCTCTAGGGGTTGGGGGCTTGCGGCTCCCTGGGGTGACCGGGGACGGGCTCCGGGGCCCGCCGGGTGGCTCGGCCGCTGCCGAGTGCGCGCTCTGCTTGCGGGGAGCGCCGGGCGCCCTCCCCGGTGGCCGGGGCTGAGCCGGACTCGGGCCCGTCCCCGCGCCCCGGTCCGCGCCGAAGAAAAGGGACGAGAAAACTTTGGAGCAAGTTGGGCGCCGGCCGGGGCGAGCGTCTGAGCGGAGCGGGCGGCCGGGGGGAGCCGGGCTCCCTTGGTGTGTGAGCGGCAGCGCCGGGCCCGGGGCTCGCTCTGTCCCGGGCCCGAGCGCAGCCGGGGAACGTGGCCCCCCTTGGCAGCTGCGCTCCGCAGTTGCTTTCCGACATTTTCCCGAGCGCTGCCTCTGGAGCAGAAATGAACGTGACAGCCCGGCCCGGGAGAGGCCCCTGCCGGCCGCCTCGGACACGCACTTAGGCCTCAGTGCCCCCAGCTGACTCTCCCCTACCCTAAATAGCAGCAGCCTGGTGGCTTGTTGGTCTGGGGAGGACGTGCCTGGCTCTTTCCCCGGGGGTGGGGGCTGCGTTTCCAAACAGACTCTTTCCACGTCCCACCTGCTCGGAGTGTAACTCTTACATCCCGGAGCTCTCCCGGCTCTGCCTGCCTCCGTCCCCGTGGCCTCTGGGCGCCCTCCATTTCCTGCTTGACAGCTAAGGAAAGTGGAGTAGAAATGTGTGGTAGATTTGATGATACTTTCGGGTGGGCTCTCACCGCAGCACTTTGCCTAAAGAGGTTGTGGTCTCTGTACAAATTAACTGTGGATATTAGGTCACTTTAGTCACCTCTGCTGTTTAGCCACCCAACAGTTTAGAGCACTTTCTGTTTAGGGTGGGCTGGTGCAATGCCCGAGAATGTTGTTCGTAGGGTTTCTGTCTGCTGAGAGAAAGTGTGGTTTGATTATTTAGATTGAACGAGGGACTTTGGAATCAGGACTCCTGGGTTCTACTTCCTATTTTCCACAGACTTGTTTGTTTTGTGACTTTTCGCAGGTCACTTAGGCCAACATTTTTATTACCTCAGTTTTTCAGTGTCCAACTTGAGACACCTTGAATTTGAGTTTTCAGAAGCTCAGACCACCCAGAACTTCAGCTGAATCAAGGGGTTGGGTCCCTCTGAAATTCAGATCTTAACTATTTCAAGTCAGGCACCCAAAATCAGAGGCCACTTTTAAAAAGTCCTGATTGAGCCTCTCTGTATCTCATCTGTACAATGGGTGTAATGAAAAATAACATATTTGGAAAGTGCGTTGAAATCTTATATGACCAGCACTATGAAAATGTAAAGTCTTGCATAAACTCTTTGCAAGATATAATCACTGGCTTACAACATGTTGGATGGGTAAGTATGGGAATTAACTTATTTAAACTTCTAGCTATTTTGGGACCTATGTTTATGGTTTTGGCAGGGTGCAAATCCACAGTCCACGGGGACTTCACAGTAATTTTTTATGGTACTGTTAGTGGGATAGAGGAGAGTGAGAGTCAGAGAAGTGACATGACCCTGCCTTCATTCCTACTCCTCACTTCAAATATGCTGCTATGGGTAACACAGTATTATTATTTGTATTATGGTAGCATCCAGAGACCCTGAGATTATCCCCTCTTGTTCTAGAAGCTGTACATATATTTAGTAATAGACAGTCCCTTCCTCAAAGAGCTTACAGTCTAAGTAGACGAGACCAGATAGACAAGCAGATGTCTCTGCTCTTGAAACATAAAGCTGATCTGCAAAATGATTACTTGTGATTGTAGGAGCGTGAGGTGGACACTCATTTCAAAGACAGATTGAACATTAGAAGGATACTGAATTTTCAAAATTGAGATAGTACAAACTGTACAGACATGCTTATAAATATAAATTGATATTTTTTATATTTAATTCTGTGGTTTTTTTAAAAAGTACAGCACAGCTATTTCCCCCCTAAAAATACAACTAAGTCTACCATTTATGAAGGTCACAGACAATTTGTTTTCCTTTGCAGAGCTGTAATATTTAACTGCTATTCCAATACTCAGAAAATCTTGCCTACTAAGTTAAATTTTCTTTCTGCTGGAAAATATAAAACACATTTACAGTTATATGGTGGCTGCTGTTGCTATTCTCATTCATGCTGTAAATGTAATGCTGATCACTCAGTTAATGCTGCTAAAACAGAAAGAAAGCTCAAGAAGTTGCCAGCTGACTTGACCCAGCATTATTAGAATCATGCTTTGGATCATGGGCCACAAAGCTTCTTTCAGTGAGACATGTTGTGTAAGCAAGAGGCCAATTCTTGGGTTACGAGGAGTTGGAGGAATTGCATTCCTCTTTATCACATCCCATGCCTGAACATTGGCACCGGGTCTGAGAGAAGTCCTTGTTTGTTCTTTCTCCTAAACCCAGCCATACGGTGTCTGCTGCTGTCAGGAAAGGGAAAGAAAACACCGGGTAATAAATTGGACTGTACGTGTAATTTTCATCCATGAAATGCTATTTAGTTATGGTGTATTCCTAAAATGGCTTCAATAATATTAAGTGCCTTTTATTTATTAAAGTCCATTTTAGCTGCTATGATCACCTTAGGGGGACCAAATCTTACCCTCAGAAACCTGCATGCACTTCCCCACGTCCCTGACTGCGTTGGCCGCCACACCGTGTGTGTCTGAGCAGGATTTGTTCCTAACTGATGATTGAATTGTTGTTTAGGAGGAAATATCACAGTATGGATGAGTAGCTTTAACCCTTTTTCTCATCACAAACTTCCTCCCACCATTAATTGCAGACTTAGACACAAACAACTTATTATTAAGGATTGCAGGACACCACCAAGAATTGGGGGACAAAGAGTTTGAGGTCTCAGGTTGAATCCAGCTCTCGTATAGTGTATCCCTGAGTCTGGTACTAGGTCATCTGGCTAACCACTAAGGCACATTTTTTTATTTATTTAAATTTTAACAAAAAATGTTTAGATAGTGACGACCTACCATGGATCATCATCGGGGTTCAAACCTAGGACCTTTAGCACCAAAGCACAGAGGTCTACCACTTTAACTAATGTGTAATTCTAGATGATAAGTGTAATAGGCTATCTTCTGTGTGTATTAGCTGCCAGAGGGTCATGTGACACATTATGTGAGGATGTTACTCCTGTATGATAATCTAACATATTAGTTAGTGCTGCCACTGTTTAAAGAGATGCACAGTCGTACTGGAGTCTTGGATTTGATTCCAGTATCCTGTTTTCCCATTTTAAAAGGGTTCAGCCCATGGTTAAGAGGAAAGGCTTTATGTCATCTTCGCTATCCCTCAATGTGAGGATGATGTCTGCCACGGGGGTTCATTGGTGGGTTTTTAGGTGGTTGAGGAGCCCAATTCGTGCCCTGCAGATTTTCCCACAGAAGTGACAGGTGTGATCTTGGAGGAGACATAGTTGTTGGCTGGACAGTTGTATCCTTTCTTTCCTCCTTTGTCGCTTTTCTGTCTCATAAGCACGTCTGTTCTCCTCAAAGTGAGCTGTGGCTTGGTGTATGGTGCCACTGTGTTCTGTTCTGCGCTGAGTCCTCCTAGTTTATGTCACTCAGCCATGAACCTCTGCCAATTAGGGAGTGATGTTGGGCTTCAAAGATAGACTTGTCCAGACCCCCTTGGCCTTCACGATAGTGGCCAGCACGATGGGCGATGAGGATGTATGGTGTAAATCTGGAAATGTTCTCCAAGCTCTGTGATGGTTCCATTGGCCCCTAAGTTGGAGAACAGTGAGCAAAGTTAAAGGATACATTTGATTTAAAGCCCTGGCAGTACTCTTTTGGCAGCCAGCTAAAGATGAGAAATACTATAGTTTTCACAATAGCAGAAGCTAGAGTTAAGGGTCCGTTGGCACTTTGATATAAGCATGTGAAAATTATGGATTATAATCTTTATGGAAGAACTCTCCTTTTGAGGCTAAAACTTTCAGCCAAACAGTAGCAGCTGCAGAGGTGTGGAAACAGTTTCAGTAGTGTGATGGATCTTTTAATCTTCTTTTGAATCTTCTATTTAATATTTATTATTATGGTAATGGCAGGAGACCCCCCTCAGGGTCAGAGCCTCATTGTGCTAGGCATTATATAAAGACATATGATGATACAAACACCCCACCAAAGAGCTCAGAAACTGAATTGAGTGTCCTTTCCTGTGTCAGAGTAAGCATACTTGTGATTGACAAGCTAGCAGTCTTTCCTTGTTTCCACATTAGGATTTTTATTATTTATCACTACTCATCTTAATTTGGATTCGGCACCTTTGCTCAAGATTAGTATGCAAAAACCCTATGCTGCAAGAATCAGATTAGTTACTCACACTAAGTTGTACCTGACTCAGTGGAGAAAGGTATTACTGAAGGAGAGTAAAGTTCTTCGTCTTCAAGATTTATTTAGATGTTAAAGAGGAATGTCAGAATGTCTTGTTGCTGCTGACCTTGGTTTTGAAATAGTAGGAAATGCTATAGTTAGAGTTGTCAGTATTGCCATTATAAATCTCCTTTTCTGGGATTTATAACTCAGCTATTGTAAGACAAACAAGAACTTTTCTTCAGGCAAGATCTTGACATACAAAGCTTCAGCATGAATATACTCTTCGCTAACTATGAAATAAAAGATAGATTTGGCCTGTTTCTAGTTATGCAGCTGTACAGGAAACTTGCCACCAAGCTTTTTAAATACAGTGAGATTTTTAAAGCTTTAGGTTGTTGGTTGTCAGTTTTTGAAAACTGAAAATATTTTTGGTTTTTGAAAACCAAAAATTTCCAGAGAAATAACTCTTTTTTCTTTGAAAATTTAATTTCTAAAAAAATTCATTTTACATTAAAAAAAATTTTTACTTGAAAAATGTTGACCAGTTCTCATCAACTTTGAGATCCTTGAATGGAAAACAGATAAATGAAATTTATTAAATGATGTTCAGTTTTGAGGACTGGTATAGTCAGGTTCTACTGCTTTCAGGTTCTACAGCTTTCACTGGGTAGACCGCCATTGTCGTCATGTTGAAGTCCCTTAAGAGGCAAACCATTTAAAACAGGCAGAAAAATGTGTGAGACTAAGTTCATATTTTCTTTTCTGTTTCAGGTACAAACAGTCTGCACAATGATGATTCCAGGGTTTTTCATTCTCTGTAGGAGCCATGAAGATTGTGAACTGAACTAAACAAATAGTTTCCACTCAATGTTTTAAGGATCATCAAGAGAGGAACACTTATTTTAAAACTACTTCATTCTAAAAAGAAAGAAGATTGTATTTATGCTGAAAAAAAACTGGATTAACAATGAGGCCAAAGACTTTTCCTGCTACAACTTATTCTGGAAACAGCAGGCAAAGATTACAAGAGATTCGTGAAGGTTTAAAGCAGCCTTCCAAATCGTCAGGTCAGGGATTACCTATTGGGCCATGCAGCGAAACTTCTCTGGACCCTAAAATTTTAATAGGGAAAGATGCTGCCAGGCAGCAGCAAATGAGACCAACAGCCAAGTTTGGACCTTATCAGAAAGCACTACGAGAAATCAGATATTCTTTGTTGCCTTTTGCT
The DNA here is from genome assembly GCF_020497125.1 of Mauremys mutica. NCBI lineage: Eukaryota > Metazoa > Chordata > Testudines > Geoemydidae > Mauremys > Mauremys mutica. Next base: position 324,150,759 of record NC_059072.1, read on the forward strand.
AATGAGTCAGGCACCCCAGCATCTACAGAAGTAAATAGGCAGATGCTGCAGGAATTGGTGAATGTAGGCTGTGATCAGGTACGTATGAATTTGGGGGGAAGGAATGTTACACTGGGTTTACAGCACGTGTATGTAAATCTACGGAAATTATATCAGCTGGTGGTTGACCCAAGGAAATGTTGTCAAATGACAAGCGCTGCTGATTCTTCTAGCTGTGTCAACTGCCTTTGCTGCTGTTGGCCATTAAGTATGGTTGCTGTTGCTGGAGGCTTTAGTAGGGTAGATGACTTATTGTTGAGTGGATCTGTTTCTTCCTTTGAGTAATTCCAGTGGGTAGCATTGGATGACCATTAATCTGTCCCATGGGCTGTCATGGGATCTCATAGGTTTCTGTTCTGTCACTTCTGTCTTTTATCTTGTTGGTGTGTCTATGGGCACAGTAGGAGTAATAATAGGATGTGTTCATCTGTTTCATCAGAACTGGACAGTGCAGTTCAATGGTTTAGCTCAGTGTTTGCCCATACTGTGACTTGGATAGGAGTTAGCTGTCAGAGACTTAGGTGCTTTTGAAAATTTTACCCTTAGTGACTTACACCCTAAGTCTCATTGACTTTCAGAAGCAACCGGAAGAAAGGGACCATGTCTGGCTCCTTAACTGAAATATGCCCACTGTTGCATAGCCAGGTTTACAGAGGGGTTGTATGGGGGTGCAGGGTACACAGTGTGGCTATTTCTGTGTTAAACAGTATCTTTCATTGGAAGTATTTGACATATGTGCTCTGGAGTTGGCATCATCTTCCCATTTGTGTGCGGGTACAATTTGAGGTGTTGGTTTTGACTTGTAAAGCTCTGGCATTTGTGCATCAAGCAGAAACACTTGTTTTTATAGTTCCCTGATTTAAATGGCAATGTGTTCTCAATCATGGTTCCTTGATTCCAAATTTTATTTCCACTTACTTGTCTACCAAAGCTTGCATTTACTGACCTTCAAGGCACCTTTCAAAGACTATCAACTTCTTAAAACATTCCCTGAAGTGGGGGGGTTGCTTGACAAATAATTCATAATAACAACCATTGGCATTTGCTTGGAGCTGCACAGGACAGAGAGATTTAAACAGTCTCTGCACTAGTGAGCTTATGTTCTACAAGTTGGGTAGAGGAAGACAGGATGCAGACCCAGATGGTGATGGGAGGATTGAGGGGGAGCAACTAGATGTTACCTGGTCAGGTGGATCAGATGCTGAATTGAGTTCTCTTCCTGGATGCGACACTGACTTACTGTGTGAGCTTGTATGTCACGAAGGCCTACATTTTTAAAAGTCTGCACTCAGAAGTTCCTATGGCACTTCTGAATGCAAACACTTGATGCACATAAATGAGTGAAGGTTAAGTGAGCACAATGGGATCCCTGATTTGCACATACAAATTGGGTGTATTACAAAGACACATCATGCACACATGCTTTTGAGTGCAGACTTCAAAAACTTTCTGCTTTAACCACACTTCACTCATCTATAAACAGGGATGCTTGCCTATCTTTCAGAATGCTTTGGGACTTATAGCTAAAAATGTTTCATGAAGTTCAATGTAGTGTACTGTGTGTATATATAATTTTTTATAACTATTTTTATATACCAGGTCTCAGATATTGGCACAAGGTATCTGAAGTGCTGTACAACAATTAAAGTCAGCTCTGATTATGCTCACCTTCTCATAGGCTCCTTAGATCCTGGAGTGCATGTTTGTGGTTTTTCCTCCTCTCCCTGATTCCTTTCTTGTGTTTCACTTCTTTCCATTCAATTTCCCCAGTTGTGGCTTGGTCCTGTGAAGATGCCATTACTAGTGGCAGCCATATTCAATGAGTATGGCAGTTAGATCTGAACATCATCAGGGTCAGGGTCGATATAATCTCATGTTAAGGATTCCACAACTGGTGTCCTGTTTCTGAAAATGCTCTGTCCCTGCATCCCATAATCTTACCCGGTCCAATCTAGATGAAGCATAGATGTCTTGGAAGGTTGTGAATGGATGGGAATTCCTTGAGGTAGCTTGGACTCTGTTAACTGCTTTAAATGAGGACCCTAAATTCAACCAAATAAATAGTCAGTGAAGGTTGTGTTTTTACTCCTGCCTTTAAGTGCATGGCATGAGAATTGCTCCTTGGTGGCAGTCATGTTCAGCCCAGACGGAGTCTAATCTGGAGGTGGTGAATGCATATTTTGCAGTGGTTTTTTCTCACCTGAAAAGAAAGGTTGTGGTTTCTCCTGTCTTTGCCCAGTCAGGAGGATGTACCATGCCACTTTCCCAATCCATGCCAGGAGTGAGTGTTAAAAAATTAAACAAACCACTGATGGAGCTAATATTACAGCTACGCAGGAAACAAGGATTTAGAAAATGATTTTATAAAAATAGAAAAATCCTGGGCCTTAAATGGCCCATTGGGGGTGGGGTGGTGTCCCTCTTAACTTTCCCATACAGCAAGCCTACTCCTGCTCACTGTATAAAATACTAAATGATCAGGAGCTGAAATCAGTGATTTCCCATAAGTAAATCTAATCTAAGGTGTCCACACGGTTTTTGAAAACACTTAAATGCTGTGTGATGTTCATCATAATGGTCTGAAGAACTTCATTCTCACAATAGATCTGGGCTGATTTGGTTTGGTGTTGTGTTCCAGAGGAACCCTACTTCTATTGGACTATACTTGAGGGTGCAAAGATCAACATTTTCATTCTTTCTAGTCACTGGGCCAGGACCAGTGTTGGGAAGAAATCTATCCATACTAAAAGGAATTTTTGAAGGTCCACTCCTAGGTACCTCTGTAGTATGTTTTCAGTTTAGCAGCAGTTATTAACACACCTATCGAGATGGATTGGGGTGCTGGAACAATTTGTATAGTGGGGGTGCTGAGAGCCATTGAACCAAACTGTAAATCCTGTATATGATGGAAACCACTTCAAGCCAGGAGATGCTGCAGCATCCCCAGTACGCCAAGTTCCAGCACCTATGGAGATGGAGAGAAATGCTTAATACCATTTGAAAGTTGAGCTTCCAAGCCATCAGATAGCATAAAGCAAGGGTTTTTAGCTCTCAGCTCTTGAGAGGCTCACTGCTAAAATTGTATTGGAATTCAAGCATGTGTGGGGGAAGGAAAGAAGATGGTAATCAAAATGATGCATTTTTAAAAGGGTACCATCAAGTTGACATTCGTTCAATTAAAAAAAATTAAAAGTAGTTTCAGATCACAATCACATTTTATTTTCTTTATTTTCACTGTTGCTGTGTGAAAGAATGACAAAAAGGAAAAATTGACTGCTGGAGAACTAGAAAAATAACTATATATAAAGTAAATGCAAAATTAAAAAAAAAGTCTTTATGTTTCTGTAATTTTAGGTGTTGCTTGTAAAAACAGCTGGTAAGAGATTTTCAGATGGAGTTAGTATTAAAGTTGATTAACTGATGTTGGGTGCATCATTATGACTGTAAATTGAAGTTTAGATTTCCAGATTCTGAATTGCATAATATGCCCATTTCCAGAGTTGGTGGTGCTTAAGATATTGGAATGAGACCCTGGTCCCACTGAACTCAATGGAAGGTTTGCTATTGAATTCAGTGGATCTAGAATTTCATCCTGGATCTTAACTTTATTTTATATTAACCATGACCCTTTTAACAAATTACAATCCTGGCAGCTAAACGGAGTCATTCTTGCTAAATAATGACTGTTGTAGACATTACTTAAACAAATAGCATCTGAGTTGGAATCACAATTATTTCAGATCAGATAGTTTCAAAACTTGTAAAACTTGACAGCAAAAGGCATGACCTTACTCAGTGTGAAAGCATGTAGTCAAAAACACTGCTAATATAGTATTCCCCTTTTAAACAAAACTTGCTGGGCTTGAAAGGTAGCTTTCAATCACTGAGCAACACTGGAGAAAGATTGTGGAGAGACTTCTTGCAGATCAGTAAGCCATTTGGAATCACCCGAGGCAATTACTGTTTTTCAGTTGTAGCAAGTAGATACAATTGAGCATATGATCAGATGCATTCCATCAGCCTGAAGGGGCTAGGTTTTTTTTTCTTGCCATACTTCAGAATTAAAAAACCCCTGACATAAGAATGTTGTTTCTTGTTCTAAATTATGTAAATACCCACTGTTAAATAACTCTTTTATTTTACTTCAGTGGTGGCTGGGATTCACTTGCTGAAGATCCCTGGCTATAGTTTGTGTATGTAGTTTATTCTTAACAACAGTAATTCAGAATTTTTCTTATGCTGTGCACTTAAAAAATGACGCATTGCAATGGTCTACAGCAGGGATCGGCAACCTTTGGCACGTGGCTCGCCAGGGTAAGCACCCTGGCGGGATGGGCCGGTTTGTTTAACTGTCGTGTCCGCAGGTTCGGCCGATTGCGGCTCCCACTGGCTGCGGTTCGCTACTCCAGGCCAAAGGTGGCATGGGAAGTGGCAGCCAGCACATCCCTCGGCCTGCGCTGCTTCCCGCAGCCCCCATTGGCCTGGGCCGGTGAACCGCGGCCAGTGGGATCCGCGATCGGCTGAACCTGCGGACACGGCAGGTAAACAAACCAGCCCAGCCCACCAGGGCTCTTACTCAGGCAAGCCGCGTGCCAAAGGTTGCCGATCCCTGGTCTACGGTGAGCAGTATGATTCATGACGTACGGAATCTCTGACAGCTCACTTTACCTTTACAAATAAAACGCACACCTCCTACGCTTTGCCAATACCTGAACATTCCTTAAGGGCGGCTCTCCCCTTCAAACTCTAATTATGGTGTCTTTCAAGGAATTGAAAAGATAAAAGATGTTTGTGGGAACTCTAATATATCTAATAGTATCAAGCTGACCATCTTGACATCTTTATTACACTGAGGTCTTGGAATTCAGTTACAAAGTTTTTTGTTTTTTTTTTTATTGCATTCCAGGATCCTTTGATGTTTCTATCATGGATTTCATTTTTTTGAAGAGAGTACTATTTCTCCACTCTCTCCCCCCCCTTGGCAGAGGCTGCCTTTTTGGGGGGGAGTGGAGGGAGAATCACTAACTCAGCAGTGCAATGGGGGGGGAGGAAGGGGGTATCTAGGAAGCCCAGGCCACCCCCTCCACATTCCCCTCTCTCTAGCCATAGAAGTACTAAAAAGTCACATGAACGTCCTTGAGCTGCAATCTCCCCTTCCAGAGCAGGCCTGGAAGTGGAAAAGAAGGAGGAGACAATGAGGAGATGGCAGCCTGGGGTTCTGGGAAGTGGGGAGCCAGGCTTGGTGGGTCTTGGCGGCCAGAGCCCCAGCTCCAACCAGTTTCTGGCAGTTCAGTAGGCAGTTCTTGCCCTCCTTCAAGAACTGGACCCAGGTGAGAGAGACCAGCGCATATCCCACCAGAGAGACCAGGACCTCCACCTGCCGTCCTTTTCTCTCCTCCCCAGCCACTCATTTGGAGAGACCAAGACAGGATGGGATCTCTTCTCCTGCTCCATTCCCCTCCCCAAACCAGAATGACTGGGACTAGATGGGACTTCTGCCCTCCCTCTCCCCGCGAAGGGATTCACACCTCTCACGCCTGGACCTGGCTCCCTGCGTCCTAGAACCCCAGGTCGCTGCCATCTCACACTGCCTCCTCTACTTCTTTCCCTCAATACAATTACCCCTTCTCTGGATCCGGGAGACTGGTTCGCTGCCCTCGAAATGGAAGATGTATACTTTCACATAGCAATTCACCCTGCACACAAACGCTTTTTAAGGGTTCATGATAGACCAAAAACATTATCAGTTCACAGGTCCTTCCCTTCGGCCTGTCCTCAGCCCCACGAGTGTTCATCAAGTGCATGTCGGTGGTAGCAGCCTTACCTCAACGATTGGCTGCTCAGGAGGCACACCAGAGAACAGGTGGAGTCGCAGGTCCATCTGACCACATCCATGTTCGAGAGACTGGGTCTCCTCCTCAGCGTGAACAAGTCCACATTGTCTTCGGCCCAAAGGATAGAGTTTATCGGAGCAGTGTTGGACTCGGTCCAGGCAAGAGCAAGCCTGCCAGAGTCCCGATACCAAGCCACGGCAAGCAGCATTCAGTGCATGAGAGTACCCGACCACTACAGCAAGGAATTGCCTCAGTCTCCTTAGTCTCATGGCGCCCTGCATGTATGTGGTCTGACATGCCAGGCTGAGACTCAGGCCTCTACAGACATGGCTCGCTTTGACATACCACTCGGGGCGTGACAGCCTGGGACTAGTGGCCGTGGTGCTAATGCGGGTGCTAGAGTCACTCCAACGGTGGCTCGATGCTCGAGTAGTCTGCGAAGGAGTCCCCCTCGGCGTCCTTGTGTCTAGTTACAGATGCATCAGCTCTAGGTTGGGGCGCACATCTGGGAGATCTGTGAATGCAGGGCCTCTGGTCACAGGACGAGCTCTCTCTCCATACCAGTTTCAAGGAGCTCAGAGTGGTGCAACTCGCATGCCAGACCTTTCAGTCTCATCTGCAAGGCCAGCACATGGCAGTCCTGACGGACAACACCACTGCAGTGTTTTACATCAACTAACAGGGTGGAACCCAGTCCTTGCCCCTCTGTCAGGAGGCTCTGGGAATTCTGTATAGGCTATTCCAGTCACCTGGAAGCATCATATCTGCCAGGAGCCCAGAATGTACTGGTGGACCACCTCCGCAGATCCTTCCACAGCCACGAGTGGTCCGTCCAGCCGGACGTCATTCACTCTTCTTCCAGAGACGGGGGTTTCCCCAGATCGATCTGTTTGCCACTCGGAGCAACAGGAAGTGCCCAGTGTTTTGCTCCTTCCAGAAAAGCAGCCTGGGCTCAATTGCGGACACATTCCTGTTACCCTGGGGAGGCCGTCTGCTCTACACCTTTTCCCCGATCCCTTTTGTGCACAAAGTCATACTCAAGGTCTGCAGAGATGGGGCAGAGATAATTCTGGTGGCCCCAGCGTGGCCTCGACAACACTGGTACACCATGCTTCTGGATCTGTCGGTCGACACTCCGATCACGTTGCTGCTCCTCCCCAACTTGATCACTCAGGACCATGGTCATCTTCATCACCCAGACCTCTGGTTCCTCCACCTCATGGCCTGGAAGCTTCATGGCTGAATCCTATGGAGCTCCTCCCTTACCTGCTCCAAGCACAGGTCTTACTCGGCAGCAGAAAGCCCTCCACGAGGGCTACATACTTGACGAAGTGGAAGAGGTTCATTTGCTGGTGTGACCAGCGTCGTACATCCCCACTTCAGGCACCATTACCTCTTATTCTGGAGTACCTTCTGCACCTGAAACAGCAAGGCCCGGCAGTGTCATCTGTAAAGGTACACCTGGCGGCTATCTCGGCTTTCTACCCCGAAGTCTCTGGATGCTCCATCTTCGCCAACCCCATCGTTGGATGGTTCCCCATGGTCTGGATCAGCTAAATTCCCAGATTAGACAGCCTGTTCCTGCGTGGGACCTTAATTTGGTCTCTCTGAATTAATGGGGCCCCCATTTGAGCCACTGGCAACTTGCTCCCTTCTCTACCTATCATGGAAGGCAGCCTTCCTAATTGCCATCACATCAGCAAGAAGGGTGTCTGAGTTAAAAGCCCTTACCTCCAACCCACCTTCTACAGTTTTCCACAAGGACAAGGTGCAGCTCAGACCTCACCCGGCTTTTCTTCCCAAAGTGGTATCACATTTCCATACCAGCCAAGACATATTCCTGCCTGTGTTTTATCTGAAGCCTCATGCCAGTAGCCATGAGCAGAGGCTGCACTCCTTGGATGTTCGGCGAGCGTTATCCTTCTATATCGAATGCACCAAGCTGTTCAGGAAATCGAACCAGTTGTTCATAGCAGTGGCTGACCGCATGAAAGGCCTACCGGTCTCATCCCAAAGAATGTCTTCCTGGATCACGTCCTGTATCCACGCGTGCTATGAGCTGGCCAAGACACCAGCCCTGGCACTTATGGCACACTCCACAAGGGCACAGGCCTCATCGGCAGCATTCCTGGCCCAGGTCCTGATACAAGAAATCTGCAGGGCAGCAACTTGGTCCTTGGTACATACGTTCACCTCATTACGACATCGTCCAGCATGCCAGAGATGATGCAGCTTTCGGCAGAGCGGTACTCCAGTCTGCGATTCCATAACTCCCCACTGCCTACGTAAGGCTGGGGAGTCACCGGATTGGAATTGATATGAGCAATCACTCGAAGAAGAAAAAACGGTTACTCACCTTCTCGTAACTGTTCCTCAAGATGAGTTGCTCATATCCATTCCAAACCGACCCACCTTCCCCTCTGTCGGAGAAACCAGCAAGAAGGAACTGAGGGGGCGCCGGGTTGGCAGGGTCATATATTGAGTGCCGTGAAAGCACCACTCCAGGGGCTCCACAGCCAAACCGTTGGGTGCTGCTAGGGGAAAAACTTTCCGACTGTGCATGTGGTGTGCACACACCTGATTGGAATGGATATGAGCAACACAATCGGACGGGCACACAAAATTAAGTGGTCACTGAAAACCTCCCTCTGGCAGTGGGTGCAGAATTTTGGGATCTGAGCACATGAGTAGTACAATGTGGTGAGGATGGAAAGACGTTAGTTTTTTCCCTAGAAGTAGAAAAGAAGTGTGAAAATTGAAGAGTAGCTGAAAAGAGACCTGTTAAACCAGCCTGGATTACTCTGTAGGAAATACCTAAACGATGGCATGTGTGGGGGAGGGAGAGGATCACAAATGTATTATCAAATGAGTGTGTTGCTGAATGATACATACTCCAGCAGGTAAAATAAAACCTGGATCTGAGGATTTCAGCTACTAGTGTCATGTCTGTGCTCCCACCTCCCATCCCAGTTTGGAATTAAGCCTTTCTCTTTCCCTTCCTTTGGATATTGATATTGTGTGCTTGTTTCTACCCTTTCCTTTTGTTACAATCTCTTCTCTTTTTTTGAGGACCTTCCAGGATCGCCTATTTCTCCCCCCTCTGTCTGCCGCGCCCTCCCACAAGGCCACATATCACACTTTCTCACCCCCCATGGTTGAAGAGAATGCCTTCGGTTGTGTCAGTTTGGCTGCTAGAGAATGAAGTGAGTCACAGCTTTCCCTGGGGGCTGAAGGGAAGAGGCCAAGCCTACTCCTGAACTCTTATGTGTTGACATTTCTCCCTGTGTCTGTTCCTACTCTACTTCTCATTCTTGTCTCCAGCCTCCCATGTTATTGCTGGCAAGAGGGGCAGCGTCATTGCTAGTGAAAATGACCAGATTCTAGTAGGCGTTGCTATGCTGCTGCTGTGCGACATCGAGGGGTCCATCCATTCTGGGATATGCTCTGCACAAGAGCTGCCCAGGAGTCTTCTTGTGCTGGGAAATCTGGGGCAGGGAGCAAAGAGAATTTCTCGTTCCTTTCTCTCCATCCTCTCCCTGTACAAGTGTGTCCAGCAGTGGTGGATGGTGCCTATGCTGCTTTTGCATAGCACACTTCTCTGTAGGGCACCAGAATGAACCTAACCAGGATTGCATTAGTTTTAAACTACTTCTGCTGTCCTTATCAGTCCTCCTTCCCACCCCCGTCTTGGGTGACACTGGACAGGAGTGGGAATTCCTTGTAATGTCATCTTTGAAATAACAGGATGGGAATTCCATGCCAAATGTAAACCGTAAAATATATACAAAATGGTCATTTCTATCGAACCAATGGAGACCACTCTTCTCCGTGAGCACATGCACACAACTTGTCATGGATGTTAATGAGAGTTTTGCATGTATAGTAAGAGGAGAGAGTCTATGCCCAATTATTCAATGTGGAGCTTATATAAAGCATTATAACCATATATTTCAGGAACAAGATACTATTATGTTTTTCTTCTCTGTGCTTGTCTACATTAAAGATTCTTGTGTAGTAATAAATACAAATTAATGGCCAGCATAAGGTTTGCTATGTCTTTCTTCAGTAAAAGAACAAATGGCTTCATCAGGTCATTGGAAATTCTGTAGAAGTGTTAACATCAAGCTTTTAAAAAAATCGCACTTGTAACCAAAAGTTTGAGAATGCCACTAATGTTACAGGAAGTTGTATCACAATGATATTAGGGTGTAGCAGTTCCTTTTGCATGTTTTATGGTTCTCAGATTAAATCTCCACTCTTCTTGACAGATTGTATTTGACAGGAGCCAAAATAGTTTTATGTTAAGTCAGAAAAAATGTGCATATGTGAAGAGGTAAGTGAAGTTTATTAACTTTGAGACAGGTTTTATTAGAAGGACCAGATGCAAAGATTTTGCAGATTAGAAAGAACTCTTTAATAAAATGTATTACATGTATATTTGGAACTCATTGAACTCCTAAACTGAATAAACCCTCATCATACTAGAACAGTTACCATATGGAATGTGAGTTGTGGGCATGCATTGTGTTTATCTGGTACACTTTTTGTAAAAAAAGAAGTATTGGCCATATTTTTTTTATTTATATATAGATAGTGTGTGTGTGTGTGTGTGTGTGTGTATGTATGTATGTTTCTACTGGCTATCTAGATATCCCCTTCTGAGCTATCTTGGTTTTTCTCTTTTTTTCCCCCTTCCTTTCTCCCTGCTCATACCTCAAGCAAACATATATATTGTCTGAAAAAGAATCCATTAGTGCATCAATAAAAGTGAGAGGGTAGTCTTGACCTATCACTGTTGTGCTACTCCCTTCCTCCCAAACTGCAGAGAACTATGGGGAAGGAAGTGCCTTTTTAGACCAAATTCTATTCCAGTCTCAGTAGTCAGAGACAGGGAGAACATTTCTTGTTCTGACTGTGATCCTCTCCCAGCTCCATAGTGGGGAGACAGAACAGGAAGACTTATTGGTCCTCTTGCTTCCCTCCAGTCAGTTTAAGAGTTGGATCTTCCTAGGTGAGAGATCTGTGAGCCTCATTTTGAATAGAGTCCAAGTAACTCAAATATTCCTTGTGAAGAAAATACAAGGTAAATATAGGGAGTGGGTCTGGAATACAAAAACACTCTAAATAGCCTTTTTAAGTGGGTTACTTTTGAGAAGGCAGAAGTCAAGGAGTGCCTAGTTACTGTGTACTTCTAGTTCCAGCGGAGAGGATAACAACAATGCTGCCTATGCTACTGCAGAACAGAGCCAATAAAAAATAACCATTCTCTCAGTTACTATGCCTTGGGTGCTTTTATGACACTTTGCCTTTAACTGGTGTTGGGGGCGGGGGCGGATGCAGGGTTGCGGTGGTATTTTTTTCTGTGCTACCTAATATGTGTCACGATATTTATAGAACAAGGGGTGTCTGCAATAATACAATAACCCCCCTGTTCCTTCATGAATGGGGAAATGTAGACATTTACAGCTCCAGTGTTTAAATGACTTAAGTGTGTTTTTGTGTTTGGGTTTTGTATCATTGCATTCCTGTGATAGATGCTTTGGACCTTAAAAGTTGCATGTTTTCATGCTTAAGTTGGAATTCTTTAGCTCCCACATACATAGAGTGCCAGAAAGCAATAGATTACTTATTGCAGGTGATGATGGGTATCTAGGCTTCTATCTTGCAAATACTTGTGTGTGCTCAGTTCCATTAAGTGAGACTACTCTGTGTAGTTACTTATGTGTAACTGTTGGTAGGATCAGGGCCTACATTTGTATCATTTAATCCATGTATTAATGATTTCAAATCTGTATATAATAAGGAAAAAATAATGTAAATTGTAAGATCACCCTCCTTGTCTGTTGCTCTGACCATGTCATCCTTATCAACTCCTTTAAATCCTACCACTGGCTCCCTGTTTTCCACTGCATCAAACTTTTGTTTCTTGTACTTCCTGTACTTCCCTTCAATGCTCTTTATAACTCTGCACCTCCCTCTTTACCTGCTGTTTTGCACAGCCCTCTGCTCTGCTCTGCCTTAAATGCCCATTTTCCCACTTTCACAAATGTCTCTTTCTCTGCTTTCTTCCGCGCTCGTCTAAATAGCTCACAATTTAATGAAACCTTTGTTAATTTTAAACTCTTGGAAAATATTCTCTTCAAACATGTTCTTCCTGTTTGCTCCTTGCTGTGTGGTGTAACATTGTAAAGAATTGTAGGTATGATTTTTGACAGAGTGGGACATGTCTCTATCAATTATGACTTCCATTTTTGTACCCTATCTTCCATTTTGTGTGCTGACTAACATTTGGTATTCTGTGTTTGAAAGACCAGCATGACCTTGACAAGGTCAGTCTATTGTGTTGCATTCCGGACAGGTGCCCGTACTGGACACCAAGTTGAATGACTATGACTTAGAAGCAGTCACAGAACTTTTTAAGACCATCAGCTTTGAGTGTCTCTTGGCTGCTGGCCCAACCCCATGGAGCAATGAACTCTACAGCGGAATCTGACTGGAGCAGGGCAGGGGTTTCTCAGTTTGAGCACATAGCTGAAGGGAGAATGACTGCATTTAAAGGCAGTGGGGGGTCCTCTCTCAGAAGTGGGACCATACACTGCCACATGCCAGAAGAGTTGGGTTGAGAGGGACTTGGCCTAGCCTGAAATGCTGATAATACTTTGGACTCTCAGTAAGAGGTGCATCTAGGACTTCTGTTACCTTGAAAAGATCTATAGCTCTCTAGTCTAGTGCTTTTTAAAGAGTACCATGACTGTGGCTAAGAAATTCCTCTGCCAAGCCTGTGTTCCTTGCCTTCCTGCCACGTTGTCCCTGAAGGGGTTAAACTAGAAGCCCAGAGTAACCACAGCCTAGGTGGAACTCTGAGGGCGTATGTAACCAGCTAGGGAGCTGAGGATGGCTGAGGCACTGGTGGCAGGGGTTGGCAAACTTTTTGGCTCGAGGGCCACATCTGGGTATAGAAATTATATGACGGGCCATGAATGTGCACAAAATTGGGGTTGGGGTGGAGTGGGGGAGGGCTCTGGCTGGGGGTGTGGGCTCCAGGATGGGGCCAGAAATGAAGAGTCTAGGGTGTGGGAGGGGGCAGAGGGGTTCGGAGGGTGGGAGGGGGCTCTGGGTTGGGACCAAGGGGGTTGGGGCACAGGGTGTGTGTATGAGGGCTCCATCTGGTGAGGCAGGCTCTGGTGTGGGGCTGGGGAATGAGGAGTTTAGGGTGCAGGAAGGGGCCCCAGGCTGGGGCTGGGACTGAGGGGTTCAGAGGGCGGGAGGGGGATCAGGGCTGGGGCAGGGGGTTGGGGAGTGGGGGCAGGCGGTGCATACCTCAAGCAGCTCCCGGAAGCAGTGGCATGTCCCCTCCGCCGTCTCCTATGCGGAGATGCTGCCAGGGGGCTTTGGACACCGCCCCATCTGCAGGCACCGCCCCCGAGCTCCCATTGGCCATGGTTCCTGGCCAATGGGAGCTGTGGGGGCAGCATGTGGAGTGGAGCTCCCTGACTGCCCTATGCATAGGAGTCGATGGGGGCACAAGCCGCTGCTTCCAGGAGCTACACAGAGCGGCCCCCAACCCCACTCCCCAGCGGGAGCTCAAGGGCCAGATTAAAATGACTGGTGGGCCGGATGCAACCTGCAGGCTGTAGTTTGCCCACTCCTGGTCTAGGGTGCCTGGATTGTGGAGGCCCATGTTCCAAGGAAAGGCTCAAACTTCTTGTCCAAGCCTGGGTTTGTGCCACTGTGCCTTGCAGACTCAGGGCTAAGAAAAATGACCCAGGCCTGGTTGATTTAGAACAGTAGTTCTCAAACTTTTGTCCTGGTGACCCCTTTCAAGCTTCTGAGTGAGACCCCCCCCTTATAAATTAAAAACACTTTTTTAAATATATTTAACACCATTATAAATGCTGGAGGCAAAGCGGGCTTTGGGATGGAGACTGACAGCTCGTGACCTTGAGGGGTCTCAACCCCCAGTTTGAGAACCCCTGATTTAGAAGCACATGGGATCCAGCAGTTGGGTTAGTCCACATTAGAGTTATGGGACAGGTTGTGATGTAATTAAAGATTTGCTGTTTTAGTGCTTAATTGTAGTGGTACAGATTTCTCATGGTTTTATTTTGGTGGGGTTTTTTTAATTGTAAAAATTGTTTTTTGTGAAGAGCTAAACCAGCAAACACTGCTGAACATAGCGCTTACTATCATGAGTAGTTTGACTAATCCTGTTCAAGATTTGCAGGATTAGGTCCTTATTAAAATATAGTACCAGTAGAATCACAAAAACAAAGCATGCCCGTGCACACACTTCTGTGTATATGGGCACATTTTGGACAATATTGCTCTATACTTATTTGGATGTACTTTTGAATTTTATTCCCTGTAGTGGCTGTTTGTAACTGTCTTCTGGTTCAGTGCTATATACTGTATAATTTATATGAAGGTGTTTTGGGGTTTGTTTTTGCTTTTTTGGTCTTGTATTTGTAATAGTCAGTAGTGTAACTTCCTCCTTCTGTTTTGTTATTAGAAGTATTTTTAAAGTTAGTTTTACAAAAACCTTCTACATTAATTTTCTCTCTTTCTTCCTCTTGCATTGCCCCCTTTTAAAAGGTAAAAATATGGAATGGGGGTGGCTGTGTGACCACAAATACTATTAAATAGACATTCTTCCTGAACAGATACAGACTTAATATGAATTTAAAAACTCAGCTCTGTTTTAGAGTTCCAAAAGCTTTTATTCACCAGAGAACTGTTAAACTAGTCATTTCTGGCATAGTATAGGTCAGGGAAGCATGACAAAGTACAATGGAATGTACTGAGCTCTGTGCCAGTTCGTAGTGATAAATTACTTTAGAGTAGTATATGGGGTATTGCAGGAAGTGTGTTTTTTGGTGTGGGGGTGTGGGGGGAGGGTGGTTCTTTCCAGGCTTTTCCAGTTCATTAACTAACAAATAGCCATACAATAAGGGATCAGTCCTGCCTTCACACCCACCTGCAACAACAGAGGGCCCCATATATGCTGGATTGGGGGCAAGATTTGAGGAGTCCACACAGCTGTATCTCCTGTGCACTGTGGCATCCAGCTCCACAAAGTGAGCTGTGCATCATTGCTCAGAGGATTTGGGGTGTGATATGGGGGCAGGTGAGGGAAGCGATGGGGTTTGGCTGATGCATCTACTGCTGTATAGATACACCTGGACAGTGTCCCCACCCCCACCAAGCTGGGGTGCAAGAGGAGTGGGGCTGTATTGATGTCGGAGGTCTGGAAAGATGAAATACTGGCCTCATTGAAGCCAATAGCAAAATTCCCATTGACTTCAATAGGACCAGGATTTCACCTCTTATCTCTAGCCTCTACAGATCCATTTAGCACTTGTGGTTTGCATTTCAAAATGAATGGACAACACTGAACACAGTTATGTACAATAATTGAGCTTCCCATATCTTAAAGTGTAGAAGAGCACTTTGCTTTTGTAATAAATGAAGGTAGCTCCCTTTGATGGACACCCAGCCAGCCAGTTAGCTGTAAAATCCCTCTTGATAGGTGTTGTATACTTGTTTTACCTGTAAAGGGTTAAAAAGTCCCCCAGGTAAAGAAAAAAAGGGGGCACCTGGCCAAAAGAGCCAATGGGAAGGCTAGAACTTTTTAAAATGGGAAAAGAAACGTTCCCTTTGACTGTTGGTCTCTCTGGGCTGCAGGGACACAGCAGCAATGCCATAAGCAGGAATGCTGTGTAAGGTTTGAACCAGGTATGAAAAATTATTTTCCACACCTAGCAGGACTCATTGGGATAGGGAATGTTTAAGTAGACACGATCAGGTTATTTCTTTATTTTGGCTTGTGGATCTCCTCTGTGCTAACCCCAGATGCTTTTGTTTGCTTGTAACCTTTAAGCTGAACCCCAAGAAGCTATTTTGGGTACTTAATTTTTGGAATTGCTCTCTTAAAATCTAGAAAAAGCCTAAGTTCCAAATGTATTTATTTTCTTTTTGTTTTAAGTAAAATTCTTCTTTTTTAAGAACAGGATTGGATTTTTGGTGTCCTAACAGGTTTGTGCATATGTTGTTTAATTAGCTGGTGGCAACTGCTAATTTCCTTTTTTTTCTTTCATAACTCTTCCCTGGAGTGGGGGTGAAAGGGCTTGAGGGTACCCCACAGGGGCGGAATTCCCAAGTGCTCCTTCCTGGGTCAAGGGTGTGTTTTTTTGCATTTGGGCAGTGGCAGTGTTTACCAAGCCAAGGTCAGAGAAAAGCTGTAAGCTTGGGAGTTTAATCCAAGCTTGGAATGGCAAGTATTAATTTTTAGAATCCTTGCAGGCCCCCACCTTCTGTACTCGAAGTGCCAGAGTGGAGAATCAGTCTTGACACAGGGTCCTTTTTAAAATTTGAATGCTGTGTGTAATATTCTGCAAAAGCTATTAAAAACTTTATCTTAAGGTTATCCAGCAAGCATAATCTCTGCAGTGCAAGATAAACTGTAGTGGTACCTTTCACATAGGTACAAAAACTCAGGCCAGTAATATGCCTTGTTTGTTAGAAACAGGAAAAACTTGGTTTGGTCGTAAATTGTGTTAACAGCACAGGTACAACCAACAAATATCCTCACTATCTCAACTAGCAGCTGCGCATTTGCATTGTTGAGTTAGAAGGGGAAAGAGAGAACTCTGCAGAACATCTCATAAAATGCAACTTGGTTATTATCATTTTTATTTGTATAGCACCAGATATGTGCTAGACGATGAGTTGTCAAAAAGTGAGGATGAGACCCCTGACCTAAAGAGTTTACAATTTAACTAGACAATTTAGAGTCTAGCAATGGGGGAAGGGATGCAACATAAAGAATACAAAGGGGCAGTGAAGTTTAGTATGTTATCTTTTGGGTTCCACAATGTATGTTTGTTTCTTTAATCATCCTCTGTTTAGTTAGTGCTTCCTTGAAGGGAAGGACAAGAGGTCTCATTGAAGAATTGTGGGTGCGTTTCCCAGAGAGACTTGGAGGAGAAAGCTGAATAGGTACATGATAGACCAGACCAAGCTGGGAGTTTCCACATAAGGGATGCAAAGATGAAAGTGGGGGTTAGGATCATTTAAATCTAATAGGTTTTTGAGTATCGGTTGCAGGCTCATTTGACAGTTAGGGCACAGAACCAGTTTGAAGACTAAGGATTTCAAGCATATTGGAGTCTAGAATAAGAGACTGCTGTGTGTGTGTGTGTGTGTGTGTGTGTGTGTGTGTGTGTGCGCGCGCGCGCGCAAGTGTGAGTGAACAAGAATGAACTGTGCAGAGCCAGGCAGAGAACTGAAAACTGACCACTCAAGTCTGAGTGTTGTAGATGTGTCAGTCCCAGGATATTAGAGAAACAATATGGCTGAGGTAATATCTTTTATTGGACCAACTTTTGTTGGTGACAGACAAGCTTTCGAGCTTACATCAGAGCTCTTCTTCAGATCTGTGTAAGCTCGAAAGCTTGTCTCTCACCAACAGACGTTAGTCAAATAAAAGATATTACCTCACCCACCTTGTCACTGAAGATTGAGTCAGTAATAGTGTACAGATACTTTCACAGAGAGTCATGTGAAAATGAAAGCATTACATCTGTATTATGGCTGTGTACCATGGTGTTGTGTATGTTTATGTCATGTCTACACTGGCAAGCTTACAGCCCCACAGATGCAGCTGCGCTGGTGTAAGATTGCTCGTGTAGCTGCTTTGTGTCAACGGGAACGAGCACTCCCATTGACAGAATAAAACCACCTCCGCCAGTGGTGGTAGCTACCTCAGTGGAAGAAGCTCTCCCACTGACATAGCATTGTCCACACTGGTGCTTCTGTTGGTCGCTCAGGGGTGTGGTTTTTGTTTTTGTTTTTTGTTTTTCACACCCCTGAGTGACATATACCAACAAAAGTGTAGTATAGACATGGCCTTACTTGTACTAAGATTACAAGTATTGACACACAATGTAAATCCGTTACTCCATTTAAATGAGTGAATGGCAACCATCTGTCTTGAAAGATGATTCTGTAAGCCCTAAAGGAGTTCAGTTACTGTATGTTGTGCTGCAGGTGGCTAAAAAGTCCAATTCTGGAGCCATAGTCCTTGCCACAAATAATGCAAACCTAAGGCAGAGGGCCAGAAAATGGAGCTGGCGCGCAGCTAGTGCTTGAGACCTGCTGCCCTTTCCTCTTTGCACTTCTCTTCAGCCTTTTAGACTCCCTGGTGCAGCACAGCCCTCCAGGGTAGCCTGTTGGTAGCTGCATTTTCCCAGCTTGCTGTGTTGATGCTGAAAGTTTTCAAATTCCTCTTGCCGATGTCCTTGAACCTAGGCCTAGGTCAGCCCACTGGTCTTGGGGCATCTGCTAGTCCTCCATAAAGGAGATCCTTTGGAATGACTCTATCGTCCATCTGGTGTTTGAGAATAGCAATTAGACTTGGTGATTTTGCTTTCTCAAGTACATAATGACATTTTTTTCTAGTTTTAGGTTTTAAATTGTGCTTATTGCTGCAGACTCTAAACCCCAATTTTTGTGGGAAATCTGATGATAGTTGTCAATGTGGCTATGATTTCATCACACAGATTTTTAGTCAATTTCATAGCAGAGATATGGGAATAAAACCCATAGTCCTAGAAAGGTCTGTGTATGGGGAAGGTGTTGGAGAGAGCCCCTGCAGCGAGGAGAGGAGGCCCATGGGCGTAAGGGTAGGGGGCTGCTGGAGAAAGAGCCCAGGCCGTATTTGCCACGCAGCTGCGGTTCCTGTGCCACAGGGGCTGGGCCTCGCTCCTCACTCCAAATATTGCGACCCTGGTGCTAGTCACAACGCCAATTAAATTTGGCTCAATTGCCCCTCTGTCTCCATCTCTGGAGGGTGGATGAGCCAAACATGAGTGGCACTGTGATCACATAGGCCAGTTCTCAATGCCCGGAACTGGGAATCCAGCCCACAGGAACTGCTGCTGCAGAGTCATTGACTTCATTAAAGTTCATGATTCCTGTAAACACTATGACCTTCACACCAAAATCACAGCCTTAGTCATTGCCAAATATCTGCAGACACATAGTGAAAAACTTGTGGGGGCTGGGAGGATGTGAGTAGATTGCAATTTAGATCTTTTTCAGCTGCTTAGAGAGGCAAGCAGACAACTAATTAATCCCCACTTTGGGGCATATTAAGTACTGAGGAGGAAAAGCGCAGGCTATCACATCACCCACAAAATGAAGAACTGAACTCTGACCTCAGAAGCAGACTGTCTTCAGTTCAAAAGAATGTGTCTGTAAGACTCGCTACAGCTTGGGGCACATATAGTACAACAGCATGGGCAACGTACACAGAGACGGGAGCCCTATCAAGATGGGCAATAAACCGCATACCCACTCACCCACCCACAAAAGTGAAGAAAGAGAGTAGGTCTGGAACTTGGTCCTGGCATACTCCCATGTAAGTGAGGGCTAGTGTCGGGATTTCCCCTTGAATGGACAGGAATCGCTTCACACGCTGCTGCAGTGCAGTGCAGTGTGGTGGAATGGCAGCTGGTTGGCAGTGCTTAGCAACACGACACACTAGTTCAGAAAAGGAAGGAAGATGGTCTCCAAACAATAGCAGAAATACTCCAAATTCCTAAATTCTTCTAATTGCCCAACCAGAGCTAATATTCTTATTCTTACTCTCGGAACTTCTATTGACCCATAAGTAGGCAGGACCTAGATTTTTATGTCTCCTCCAAAAGAGACCATCACCAATACATTACTGTCTAATACCCTGCTGGGCATTAATTCATTGAGTGCCATGTAATGAAATTCCACCACCACTTCATGCAATGTTCCGCTTGTTACACTTGGTGTTCTATCAAAGAACTGATCAGGTCTCACTCTGCTTGGCTTGTGATATTTGAGAAGACTTTAGCCCAACATGTGAAAGTTTTAAGTAGTAAAATGCTAACATAGGCACCAGTTCTAGGAATATTTCACTCACTCTAAGAAAGATGATTACCCATTCTGTTGTCTCTTGATACCTAATGTTCTGCATCCAGTAAGGGGCTAGTAAAAAGCATTTGACCATATTAAAAATATGCTTGTCAAGCAGTAATCGTGCAAAGAACCATACCTTGTAATATAAATATCTGATGTACCATAAATAAAATGATGTGGTTGGTGTCCTGTATAGTGACACAGACTGATAGTCTTAGGAAACAAGATGGTGTCTCAAAATTTTGAGTAATAGGCATGGAAGAGGAAACTGAGGAAGACAGTCCCCTTATTTCATTGCCAGGATTATTTGAGAAACTACTAAAATAAAATGTTGACAGCAAGCTTTCTATACAAAGGGGCTTTTTCTTTATCTGCTTGAGCTACTTTAAGGTTCCTTCTCAAATGTCAGCTGTGGAGGAAAAAAATTTTAAAATCATGTCACCCTGATTTATTTATTTAAAATCAAGACAAACCTGATTTAGAATTTTTCATAACCAAAAGTATGTTTTCATTGGGAATATACTTGCTGTGGATGGGTGTAATACTTATTACTGATGCTGTTACTGGGTTTTGATTAGCATAATATTGTGATATATGAGAGTTTTCCCTCTGGTTTAAATTTTATACTCGTTTAATCTGTTGATTATGGCCTATTATGTAACACTGTTTTCCCTTGTCTGTATTTTTCAGATAAGTGTGTTTAAAAAAAAGTTGCTTTGTAATATTAGGTGGTAAATTTACTAGTGAAGGAAAATTAGCCATGACACTAAAACCCAAGACAATGCAATTAAAACAACTTCCCAAGGCAATATGAGAAAAAGACTGAAAAGTTTTGGACCAAAACTTTATGGTCTGATGAAGCATAAACGTACGTGTTCCATTCTGTTATAAAGGTGATATATTTACATGGAGGAGGGAAGGGAGACTCTCAAAGACAGCTTAGTTACGACTGTTAAGATTGCTGGAAAATTGCTATTTTGCTTATCTAGTTTTTGAGCTGTGTTTCACTGATGGCATAATATAGTGTAATTTGTGGAGGGGTAAGAAAGTAGCGCTAAAAAGGTATACCACTGAGGATAAACTTAGAAGAGGATTTACTTTTCCACAACAATTCAAAGCACACATTCCTAACAAGCATGTATTCTTTGGATGGGGGCCAGGAAGGGCACTGATCTAGTGTTTATTGCCTTGGCCTTTAGTTACTTTATTGGTATCCAGAAGTAATTTTGAAGTGAGCTGAAGAAAGCTATAGCTAAGAAAATATAGGGCAACAAAGAACAAACATGGGGTATGTCTACACTGGAAACTTCAAAGCGCTGCCGCAGGAGCGTTCCCACGGCAGCACTTTGAAGTGCGAGTGTGGTCACGTGCGAGCGCTGGGAGAGAGCTCTCCCAGCGCTCCTGGTAATCCACCTCCACGAGGGGATTAGCTTCAAGCGCTGGGAGCCTGTCTACACTAGCGCTTTAAAGCGCTCAGACTTGCTGCTCTCAGGGGTGATTTTTCACACCCCTGAGCCAGCAAGTTAGAGCGCTATAAAATGTAAGTGTAGACAAGCCCATGAAGTAGACACCTTGAAAGAAATTGCCTCCTATTTGCCAGAAACATTGCTAAAGAAATTTAATGTGTAATAAAACCTAATGGCAGATGTACATAATATTGAATAGAATGACTGACCAGAATTCTGTCATTTACTTCACTTTACTTTTTGGTGTAACTGAAGTCAGGTGTACGATTACAAGGTTTTTCTCTATCACCAATTAAATTGTTAGTTGATGTTTGGCTATCTTTAATTTCTTACACTTATGCTCCAGATTAACATGGAGAGGACACAATATTTTTGTTGTTACAATGATTCCTGAGATTCGGAGACTGCAGCTGTTCTCTTGAGGAATTGTTTGCTTCTCTGTGGACTCTCCTCCTGGTCAGTTATGTGATAAGAATTTGAATAATTTTGCTGCAACTGCTTTAAATGTAAAAAGCCTGACCTTAGGATATTTTATCCAGCTGGTTTTTTTTGCTTCCAGCGCTGTGTGACTTGAAGTCTTATCATGCAGTTGTGGAAAGCTGTACTAACTATATAGGACTTTCTACAGAAGGGTATTTTGAGGTTTTTCCGAAGTGTTCTCTGAAAGCCACTCAGTGGGAGTCTATGGTACTCAGCATTTCACAGGATACATGTGTGTTTTATAGAGCTAATGTACATTAAGTGCAGCCTGGCAAGTTTCTACTATGATCCCTAGTGTGCAAAATTTGATCATCCAGGTTTTTGTAGAGACATCAGTTGAATGCTATCTTTCATGCTTTTGTTTTCAGAGTTTGGAAAGAGAAATACAGAAGTAGAATTCATATGAATGAAGTGCTGATGAATTTAAGTTGAGATAATCCTGTCTTAAAAATAGGTACAAAGATAACGCTAGTGAATTTCCCAGTCTTTGAACAGTAAAGGGGCCAAGAAGTCTCTCTTGATTTTTTTTTTTAATATTGAGAAAACACGGGGATACATACGATAAAATCCAGATGTTTATTCAGTCTCCTTAGGTTTACTGAGAAGTACCCTTCATTTGTCTCGCAATAGAACTCAAGTTTTTTTAATTGGAATGTGAATTACTACTTGACATTAGGTTAGGATCCCATGAATCCCCAAAGAAGAACACTTCAGTTATAATGCATTCCAAACAGATATCCTGGAGATTTTACAGTTCTATTAAAGTATTCCCAAAGGGAAAATTAAGGGGGAGGGAGCCCTCCTAAAGTACTAAAATCCATGTCAGAAACACTTTTTGAACAGATACATTAACCTTGTTTGAAGAATTATGTTAGCATCCGACCTAGAATTTGATTAGGTGACTTGCTCTTACCAACTGTCATTACTGGGAAGTTGTTAATAATTTTTCCTCTCTTGGGGGAGAGGTTGTAAGAACACATTTGAAAATGAAGTGCTTTAAAACTGAATAAAGATGTGTAACATTACACGGTAAAAGGAAGTGGCATTATTGCTCTTGTACGCTAAAGTCCTGGAAAATGAATACAAATTGTAATGCATTATGTAAATAGCATTAAGAAACCTGAGTGGAGCATCATGACCTTGGGTAGATTCACAATTAATTAAGCATGGAGATGTGTGAAACAAACAGTGCCCATGAACTTCAAGACTGTATGTCTTTATTTGAGGCAGATTAGTTAAAGTTTGAGGTTGGCAGCTCAAGGAAGGCCTTTCTGTCTTTGATATATATAGTATCCTGATGCTTTTATTTCTGGACAGTGAGCCCAGTGATTCACCATATTGAATCTGGATGCCCAGTTAATGATTCACGTACACCCAGCTTGGCAGAAACATTATTCTTTAATCCTGTGAACATTTGTAAACAACATGACTATTTTTAATATATACTCTGTTTTGTAGTAGTAGAGGGGGGAGGAATAGAAGCCAGTCACTTCTAATGTCTGTGTCTGCAGTAAAGAAATGCTTGGAGTACTGCGCTAGCAATCTCATGCATAATGTTAGCCAAAAACATTTTTGGCTAGCACTTCAGTAATAAAATTAGCAAATACATTACTTACGGCTGATGAAGAGGAATAATCTCCTCATGGAACTTTCAGTGAACTGCTGTTCTATCCAGACTAATTACTTACTCTCATAGTCAGGTCAAGAAATTGGTACTTCAGTATTAACAGCAAGATGTGGGAGTTGGAAGGGGGGTTATTTTTCCAATTGACCACTGACTATTCTGCTGCTCTGGAGGGCAGCTAGTATGGTCTGCTATGACTATGGCTTTCTCTGCCTATATGGACTGTACATGGCTAGTTAAAAATATAAAATAGCAAGGCCCCAGAAACCATATTTATTTATTTATTTATTTATTTATTTAAATAAAAAATAAGGTGTTAGGACCTGATCCAAGAGGGGCTGGGCACCAGCAATTCCCATTAAATTACAAAGCTAACAAAAACATACATGCAGTGCTTTTTACATAGTTGTGTACCTGTGTAGGTAAAGGCAGTGCTCTTGCCGGGAGTTGCCACCTTGCTGTAATGTATAATCCAGTTGAGATGTGTACAGTTAAAGCTAGATTTTTGAAGACTATATGATCAGAGCACAGTTGTGACTTCAGTGTACAAAAATGTGCACGTTCAAATTAGAATTAACATCTGATATGCATAGTGCATTCACTCTGGAAAAAATGCTAAATAGTTCACACCTAATTATCTAATTACCACTTAGCACATACTTTTTCCACACATCTATTACTTAGCTATATTGATATTGGACTTGTGCCCTTAGATGGCCACATCCCAGCTATATCCACATTAGGGCTGTCAAGCGACTAAAAAAATTAATTGCGCAATTAATTGTGCTGTTAAACAACAATAGAATACCATTTATTTTAAATATTTTTGGATGTTTACTACATTTTGAAATATATTAATTTCAATTACAACACAGAATACAAAGTGTACAGTGCTCACTTTATATTTTTGATTACAAATATTTGCACTGTAAAAAACAAAAGTATTTTTCAATTCACCTTATACAAGTACTATAGTGCAATCTCTATATCATGAAAGTTGAACTTACAAATATAGAATTATGTAACAAAAAAACCTGCATTCAAAAATAAAACAATCTAAAATTTTAGAGCCTACAAGTCCACTCAGTCCTACTTCTTGATCAGCCAGTCACTCAGACAAACAAGGTTGGTTACAATTTGTAGGAGATAATGCTGTCTGCTTCTTGTTTATAATGCCAACTGAAAGTGAGATCAGGTGTTCGTATGGCACTGTTGTAGCTGGCATCGCAAGATATTTATGTGCTAGATGCGCTAAAGATTTATATGTTCCTTCATGCTTCAACCACCATTCCAGAGAACAGGCTTCCTTGCTGATGTTGGGTTCTGCTTGATAACGATCCAAAGCAGTGTGGATGGACTCATGTTTTGTTTATCATTTTTACAGTGCATATATTTGTAATCAAAAATATAAAGTGAGCACTGTGCATTTTGTATTCTGTGTTGTAATTGAAATCAATATTGAAAATGTAGAAAAGCATCCAAAATATTTAATACATTTCAATTGGTATTCTATTGTTATAAGTGTGATTAATTTTGTTGAGTTAGTTGCGAGAGTTAACTGTGATTAATTTACAGCCCTAATCCACATCATTTGGCTCTCTTGGGCATGCAGTAGGATTTGCATGTTTAAGTGACACCTACTGACAAAATATATTTATATTGCACAACTGTGCATTTTTTTTTGTGTGTGATTCAGGCACATCTCTGTGAAAATGTAGCCATCCTATCAGTCCTTTTGTAAAAGGACATTGTCAGCCTGCAGGGAGTACTATCCCCTGAGCCAGGAGGCAACAGTGACCTTATCATGGGTGTGTTTTGTCCAGAAACCTAGTCACTGAGTATATCTACACTGCGATTAAAAACCTGCAGCTGGCCTGTTTCAGCTGACTCCCCCTCGCCAGGCTTGTGCTGCAGGGCTATTTAACTGCAGTGTAGATGTCCAGACTCGAGCAGGAGCCTGGGGTCTAGGACCCTGATTGGTGCAAGGGTCCTAGGACTAAAGCTCTCCCACCTCTCGGGGTCTAGAACCCAGGCTTCCACTTGAGTCTGGATGTCTACAATGCAGTTAAACAGCCCCATAGCCTGAGCCTCACGAGCCTGCCACAGGCATCTCATTGCAGTATAGACATATCCATCCATGTATATTTTATGTGTGATGGGAGTTTTATTCTAGTGGGAGGTTTTTGCTTAGTGGAATTTATAAACTCATGAGAGCAATTTACTAAAAACATTGTTCCTTGAATTTTATATTGGTTCCTTGTTCAATGCTGCAATGTTTATTTTAACTTCTTAAATTGGACTTCAGTACTGATATCAGTAATGCCTCCCTGAAGAACACATTTGCCAATTTCATTAAACCAGAGGGGAAAAATCCTCTGTCCTGTAGTTGTTTGGATTGACTGGACTGTGGGGGAGTCTCAAACAAGTCTTGGCTCATGGCATAGCTGGACTTCCCCCGCCCCTCTGTTGCATGTCCCCTATTGTCCTCTGCTTCCTCCTTGTCCTCGCTGTTCACACCAGGAGCCTGGAGCTCAGGCTCCTCAGAGAGTTCCGTGGTGGCGATAGTCTCCACCAAAGATGGCATGCGGCTCTTTGTAAAAGCAGCAGGTCTGCAGCTCAGCACCGGTGATCAACTATTGGCCTTCTTGGTTTTCTGATATGCCTGATGCAGTTCCTTCGCTTTTATGTGGCACTGCTGCTGGTCCCTGTTGTACCCCTTCTCCTGCATCCCCCAAGCAATCTGTGAACAATTGATCACAGTCCTCCTTATAACAGCCCTTAACTTATTCAAAAAGACTGTTAGTAGGTCCACCCTAAGTTATCTTTTCTCAAGACTAAATTTACCCAGGTTTTTTTTTTTTTAACCTTTCCTCATAGGTTATGTTTTCCAAACCAGTGATCATTTTTGTTGCTCTCCTCTGGACTCTCCAATTTGTCACCATGTTTCCTAAAGCATGGCACACAGAATTGAGACATAGTACTCCAGCTGAGGCCTCACCAGTGCTTAGTAGAGTGGGACAGTTACCGCCTATGTCTTACATACGACACTCCTGTTAATACCCTCCTGAATATTAGTCTTTTTGGCAACTGCAATACATTGTTGACTCATTCAATTTGTGATTCACTATAACCCCAGATCCTTTTCAGCACTACTACCACCTTAGCCAGTTATTCCCCATTTTGTAGTGGTGCATTTTATTTTTCCCTTCCTAAGTGAAGGACTTTCCA
Organism: Mauremys mutica; assembly: GCF_020497125.1. Taxonomy (NCBI): domain Eukaryota; kingdom Metazoa; phylum Chordata; order Testudines; family Geoemydidae; genus Mauremys; species Mauremys mutica. The sequence goes on from NC_059072.1 coordinate 324,177,377, forward strand.
TTTATCTTTACTGAGTTTCATCTTGTTTAATTTCAGACCAACTCTCCAATTTGTCAAGATCATCTTGAATTCTAATCCTGTCCTCCAAGGTGCTTGCAAGCCCTCCTAGTTTGTTGTCATCTGCAGATTTTATAAGCATGCTCTCCACTCCATTATCCAAGTCATAAATGAATACAATGAATAGTACTGGATCCAGGAGTGACCCCACTAGATACATCCTCCCAGTTTTGACAGCGAACCATTGATATTTGTATAGCTTGTATTTATTTTAAAACTACGTCAGCAATATGTATGCCACTGGCACAGTCAGGACACTGGACTAGATGAGAACCATTACTGTTCTGGGATGGCAATATTTACACTACTTTGAAAGACCTACTAATTGCATTGCTTAAACTAACGGAATCCTGTACATGCTCCCAGTAGGTGCTGTGTTCTTTGGGTTATTATTTTGTTTTGTTGTCATTTTGAAAAAGAAGATTTACATGTTTATGGAGAAAGAGAGACTCCATTGATGCACAGCCATTCAAAGAAAACTTGTTAACCTCTGGATTAGCATCTGCCAGGGAAGGGGAAATAGAAAGATAACAGACAAGCATTGCTGGGGGCAGTAAGTCAAGGATGATTCTTTTCTTCCTGGGACCTGAATTGAGGATCATCTGATCCAGAAGCAATAGGCTCTATCACTGCTGCTTTTCTCTCCTACTACTTTCTCTTTTCCTGGCTTGTAAGAGGAGTGGGAGCTTCTGTCTGTCAGTGAGCCCAGCTAGGAGTTTTCCATTCTCTCTCTTCTTTCTTTCTTTTCATCCAGCAAGTTCGGGGGGCCTTGTGCAGTTCATTTCACTCTGAGATAAATACCTAATATGCATCCAGGAACTATTGTAGTACAACAGCAAAGAGTCCTGTGGCACCTTATAGACTAACAAACGTACTGGAGCATGAGCTTTCGTGGGTGAATACCCACTTCGTTGGATGCATGTATTCACCCATGAAAGCTCATGCTCCAATACGTCTGTTAGTCTATAAGGTGCCACAGGACTCTTTGCTGCTTTTACAGATCCAGACTAACACAGCTCCCCCTCTGATACTTGTAGTACAACAGTAAATTAAGCCCTAGTCTACGCTAGAGAGTTAGGTCGACGTAAGACAGCTTATGTCAGCATACACACCACAACCTTGCTCCCGCCAATGTAAGTGCCCTACTGCACCGACATAATAACTTCATCTCCATGAGAGGCGTAGGGCTTATGTCAGTGTAGTTAGGGTGATGCCATGTCCATGTAGACACTGCAGGTTACTTACATCGACTGTTGGCTGTCGTTCTTGTCAGTTTCATGGCTGGAGCTGTGACACTAACAAGAAAACTGCTCACAGCTTGGGCTGTCACCCTGGGATGGGTGGGGAGCTCCAGCTAGAGCCTGGCTGCCCCCAGGCTCCCTTCTCCCAGCTGGGCTGTGCCTGCCTTGCTTGGAGCCAAGCTGTGCCAAGGTTCCCTGCTCCGCACTGGGAGTCTGGCAGCCACCCGGGCTCTCAGCAGACAGTGGGGAGCGCTGAGCCAAGAGCCTGGGGGGCGGCCAGGCTCTCAGCAGGGAGCTGTGTGTGGAGCTCAGAGTGGACTCTCAGCCCCCCACACTGCCCCTCTCAAGTCAGTGGAAGCGCTCCTGGTAAAGACACACACCACCACCAGAAGGAGGGTAGTGTGGACATGAACCACCATATGCATAGACAAGCGGTGCCTCCCTATACTGAGGGGGGCCCCCGCAATCTAAAGGGGAGAACATGTGATTTGTCCCATGTGTCCTCTGCCCAGTGACCCCCGCCCTGAGCCCCTGCGCTCTCGCTGCCACACGTTACCTGCGGGAGCTCTGTCCTTCTCTCCCTGCACCTCCCCCCAGTACTTTTGGCCGCTCTCCCTGGCAGCCGGGCGGGAAGCAGGACGGAGCCGTTTGCCTGGCTGAGAGACAGTGGTGTCCTGCTCCCTGCCTGGGCTCAGCTGCCGGGGACAGGGGCTGAGCAAGCGGGAACCCCCTCTCCCTCCTGCCATGTTTCTGGCTCACTTGGCTCCTGTCCCCAATAACTGAGCGGCAGCCGCCCAGGCCCTGCAGCTGGGGATAGAGGCTGAACGAGTCGGAACCCCCATCCTCCCTGGAATGCTCAGCTCCTGTCCCCGGCAACCAAGCTCGGGCAGGGAGCCAGAAATGAGGAGTCCAGGGTGTGGGAGGGGGCTCCAGCCAGGCACTCTCAGGCAGAAGCGGCTCCGTCCAGCTCCCCACCCTGCTAGCAGGGAGAACAGCCAAACGTGCGGAGGAGGTAGGGGAGAGGCGCAGGGAAAGGAGGACAGAGCCCCTCTCCCTCCCCATGCTGGCAGGCCAATGGGGGGGGGCACTTGATCCCCCACTCCATGTCCTTCCTACACGTCGCCTTTGACCATAGGTCAACTTACGGCATGTCTACATTACAGACTTGCATATCTTAACAAGAGAGTGCATCTTCATGTTTGGCCTAAAATACATATAGGAACAGGGGTTTGTTTTTGTTTGTTTGTTTGTTTCATGAGAGAATGCATGGGGCTTTTTTCATGTGTTGCCCTGAAGGAATTTCTAGGCCTATTACAATTAAACCCATTTCAACAAAAGTGTTTGTATACATATATACATACACACTCAGATATTTACTTTAACAGGAGTTATGTAATTAACTCTTCCTGGGTTTGAAAGCCTTGTGTAATTTTTTTTTAAACATGCAACATCTCTTGAATGAACTGTTTACATCTACAATCTCTGTCTAGAAATGCCTTGTTATAAGTCATCACTGCATCTTACAAGCATTTGTTTGGAAATGATGAGCAGCCACGCTTGGAGTATCTCCGAATAGAGAACAAACCACTATGTGCAGTTTATTACTTTAATACAAATGTGTTGCATTAAAGTATTTTAAAATGGTTTGTATCAGTTGTGAAGTTTTCTAGGTAATTTTGTCATTTTCTGATTATTTTCATCGGCCCCTTTCTATGTCAGTTCCGTGCAGCTGGCATGATGCTCACTCTGAGTAGGTATAAATATACCTGCCTCCCAACTCCAGAGGCTGGAGTTTCTCCCTGCTGGGGAAATTTACCTGGTGTATGAATTCCTGATCCTGGCTGAGAGAATCAGAAAATAAACTTCATGCCAGTCTTTTTTAAATTTTTACTGGCTTTTGTGAAATTGATTAAATTTTTTGAAAATCAGAGAAGTTTGACCATCTAGATAGTTTATAAAAACCTGATAAATAGTTTGAAAATTATTTTATTATCAAAAGCAATTTTTGTATGAAAATTTTTGCTAAAAAATTGACATTTAAAATGTTTTGGCAACTCTGATTCTGGGCATCTGAAATGGAAATCAAGCCTCTGTCTTAGTTTTACTTTGCATTACTCTATTCTCTCCTGATACGCATGTTACCATGGCTATTCTCTGTCTGGGAGGACTAAAATAAGCTTCCTTTAGACTTCTGTTAATGGTGCTAGTAGTAATCCCCTTTCTGGCCTGGGAGCTGAAAGCATTGCAGCTACAAGTCCTCCCTGCTTCCACCTGCTTGGGTCATAAGACAAAAAGAATAGGGTTATGAACCTTTGGTGTGCACTTTGGTACTGCATAACATTGCCTCCATACCAGGTTTTTATTTATTAGTTTAGTACTGTGCTGGGGAATGGACAGACATTCAAAGATGACCAACTCTTCCTGCAGACAGGTTACTATCTAAGGGCCAAATCATTATATGCTTCCTCGTAGTGAGCACTCCACGGGTAGTACTGAATGATGCTATTGCAACCTTGCTGTAAGAAATAAGGGAGGAAATCCTTTAGCGACTGAAGTGTCTGTCTGTCCTGTCCCATTCCTCCCCACCCCATCTTCTCCTTCCCACCTCAACTTTAATCCTCTCAATGTTCCAGACAAAAGGAAATTATTTATTTTTCAGGTCATTAATTTGAATATTGAGTAAAGCCATTTCTGACATGAATTTCCGAGCACTGATCATCTTATTATGAAATGTGCACCGTCTGTTGTTTTTGCTATCTAAACCAGTGCTTCATCCACTCAAACAGCTTGACCCCCTGTCACCGTACCGGACATACTGATCTTAATCATGTTTATTACAGTAGTGCCTAATGACCATCCAAGAATGGAGCCCATTGTGCTAAGCAGTCTACAAACACAGGGTAGGAGTAGACTATCCCACCCCAAAGAGCTTACCATCTAAATAGACAAGACAGGCACAGGGTGAGGGAAGGGTATAACACGCAAGCACAGTGAACAATATGATGGCAGCAAATATCATGTCGGTTCCACGACTTTTATCTTCTTGATTAGGTATTTACTAGTGCCTTGAAAAGTGTTCTAAATTCTAGTTGTTTCTTGGCAATAGCCTGTTTTTGTTCATTCTTTAAAGCTTGTTAGTCCCCAGGCTTATTTTTATTTATATATGTGTGTGTATATTATATATGTTTATATATAATATGGGCTAGGCTTGAAAGGCTAATTCTCATGTCTTGATCATCTGTTCTGGCACAATCTTGATCTCCTTTTCTTAGGGAATTTGTATCCATTTCCTGCATCTGTCACCCATCCTTATTTGTGAATGGAGAATCAAGTAATTAATTTTGTTGTTGTTGTTAGCAATTAATTATCCTCGCCAAATCTTGGAGGACCTATTGTTTCCTTCAGACGCAGTATTCTCAGAAAAAGTATTACTTACCTCTTGAGCAATCTTCAATTCAATGATAAATATGTTTTGGTGACTCGGAGCTTTTTGAATGAAAAATGTTGCTGGACAACCCCGTAGTACAGCAAGAATGCTAGGCTCTGCCAATGATGATGGCCTCCAGCCAGGCAGGAGGCTAAAATGGGGAAAGCCTTCGCTGCATACACTAAGATAAAGTATATACACTTATCTGTTTACTGTCAAACACAGATATTCCCTGTTGGGCTTCAGAGCTTAGAGGTGGCTTTCCTTGTGGCAAAATCTTGTTGCTTATTGTAGAGCAGCTATCTACCAGCTCAGGGCTTGTGGTAGTGGCATAGGGATGGAACTAGGAGTGCTGTCACACTCCCTGACTTGAAGTGGTTTCCATTATATATAGGGTTTACAGCAGGGGTAGGCAACTTATAGCACATGTGCCGAAGGCGGCACACGAGCTGATTTTCAGTGGCACTCACACTGCCCGGGTCCTGGCCACCAGTCCGGGGGGCTCTGCATTTTAATTTAATTTTAAATGAAGCTTCTTAAACATTTAAAAAACTTTATTTACTTTACATACAACAATAGTTTAGTTATATATTAAAGACTTATAGAAAGAGACCTTCTAAAAATGTTAAAATGTATTACTGGAACGCGGAACCTTAAATTAGCGTGAATAAATGAAGACTCAGCACACCACTTCTGAAGGGTTGCCGACCCCTGGTTTACAGTTTGGTTCAATGGCTCTCAGCACTCGCACTATATAAATTGTTCCAGCAACCCTGGATAGTGGGAGTGAGAAATAGATCTGGTGATTACCATTGTCTGGTTATGCAATCCACTGTCACTGCTTGTAGCTGTGGAGGCTGGAAAGTACACAAACACCTATTCCTCTCTGTACACCACCAGACATGGAAGACAACTTCCCCACCCCCTCATATTGAGTCCATACTTTACATAAGATGCTGACCTGGTGGCTGCTTGACTGCCTTAGTTTTTACATTAGAAACATTGAATGTCACAGGTATGTAGCTGACCACTTAAATCTCCTTGCTCAATGTTTTAACAGGTAACAGTATTTTTAAAAGCAGGTTTTTCCCCTTGTTTTTTTTTTTTTCCAGCCATAGCCAATGCTAAAGAAAAGGTGCGCTGCACTGAGAGTGTTTGAATTCTCAAAAGAGAATACATAGAATGTAAAGAATGATGTGCGGCTGGGACTGATTTGTTCCCTTGTGACTTCTGTGCACACTGCCCCGAGCTTGTGTTTCTTATTAAAGTCTGGCCGCTGGCTGTAATGTTAGACATCTAGCTGATGATTGTGTTTTAAGCTAAAACCATAATGCAACTTAAAGTATTTGGCTCAGTGAAAAGAAAATAATCAGCAGCTAAGGGCCTGATCCAACTCCCATTTCACTCAGTGGGAATCTTTTTGTTGGCCTTGGTGGGAGCTGGATTGATTCCTCTTTCTAAAAGAATGTTTTGGCCCTGAAATTACCATTGGTTACTGCACCAGGCTGATTTTTTTGCCTCATTTCTGCCTTTTCTGTTTATAAAAATACTTGCCTGAGGACCACATAACTCAGTGGTTATTTTGATTTTTAAAAGAGGGAGTAGATCCTCAGGAGTTGTAAATCAGTTTAGCTCCAAGAACTGTTCTATTATTTTCCGAGAACCTCTCTACTCTATGGTAGCATGTAATCTATCACTCCCACAAAAAAGAATTGAGCTTTATTATCTGTGCTGCAAGTCCCTGAGATGTGGCCTCCATTTGCATAGACATGCTATAGTTTCATGAATCAACATGATAGATGAGGGGTGGGCAAACTACGGCCCGCAAGCCGTGTCCGGCCCACCCGACCTTTCAATCCGACCCTCAAACTACCGCTGGGGAGTGGGGTCTGGGGTTTGCCCCAATCTGCGTATGCCCTGGTTCCATGCGGTTCCTGGAAGCAGCGGCATGTCCCCTCTCCGGCTCCTACACATAGGGGCAACCAGGGGGCTCTGCACGCTGCCCCCGCCCCTAGCGTCAGCTCTGCAGCTCCCATTGGCCGAGAACCAATTTGTTATATTGACGCCCACCACCTCTCATGTAGACAGTGCTATGTTGGTGGGAGAGCTTCTCCCACTGACATAGCTACTGCCTCTTGAGAAGGTGGATTAACTGTGCCAACAGGAGAGTTTTCTCCTGTCGTCTTAGCGCTGCTTTAGTGCTACAGCAGTGCAAGTGCAGCTGTGCTGATGCAGCATTTTAAGTGCAGATTTGCCCCAATTTAAGTGCAGAGTTGAGATTAGAACCCAGGAATCCTGAGTTTGTCAAAGTACGTATAGTATTAAACTCCAACTCCCAGCTGCTTGCTTCAAACGCTACTCTCTTGGCTACTGCAAATGTACAGCAGTCCTCCTAGGTAAGCAGCTTTTCTTGCGGCCACAGCCTCCTGGGCTGTGATATGAGGCAGGGGGTGCAAAGCAGCAGCCCCTCCCCTTCCCTGTTGTTCCTGGATGCACTGCCTTGGTGTTGGCTGCTGGGGCTGCAAGCAAGGGTTGGGCCCTGTCCCCACTCTGGAGACCACTGGGGCACAATGCTGGAGGAGCAGGCAGCCGGTGAGTTCCCCACCTTCCCAGAGGAGGTTGCACTCAGGCTTTGGGCTTCACCCCTGGGGTGGCAGGTTCCAGCTGCAGGGCTTCAGGCTCTGGCTACACAGCAGCAGGCCCAGGGCTCTGGCTGCGCAGCTTTGGGCTCCATTCCCATCCCCCAGTCACAGACCTTCAGGCTCTGTCCCCCTCCCACTCCCACCCCCCACAAGAGTTGGTGGCCGCACTCTGAGGCCACCAAAAAATTTGTCCTGAGAACCCCTGTTCTAAAGAGACCTAATTTCTTGTTGTCTTGCAGGGGGGAGAAGAGACATGGGAGGAAGCTTACGGGATATGGTGGCTAGACAATGTTTATGCTAAATGAACCTCCTGGCTTTTTAGCAGGGTTTGCCATTGAAACAGTACCTGTGCCAACATGTATGATGAGTTTTACTTGAATTTTCCTAGGATATGTGTATGATTCTTGTTTTCTTAGTCTATGTTGTTTATACGAGTTTATTTATAGCAGCAACATTTGAATTGTTTTTTAAAAATTTACACTAATGTAGAACTATAACAAATGGGAAAATAATATTAAAGAACTGTAGCTACCAGAATTTCTAGCTGTCATTTGGCATACCACAGAACAATGCAGTCCATTTCGGGAGTGGAGTATCAAATACCTTGCCAGAATTTGAGTATCTAAAAAAACAAAACAAAAGTCACTTAACTCACATAAATATTTTTAAAACATACAAATCCAATTGGTCGTAATCAGCCCTGATTTGGTATGAATTATATAATATATTGTTTTAAATATAAAAAGTCCTGTTGATCCCTAGACGAAGAGATCATTCTTGATTTTTGTCTGACTGTATGCTTTACCTCTTACTCTGCTTTTAATTTTATTTAGGAGATGGCTGTACGAGCTCTGAAGCAGACAGGCAGCAGAAGCATTGAAGCAGCTTTGGAGTACATTAGTAAGATGGGCTATCTGGATCCTAGAAATGAACAGATAGTACGTGTGATTAAACAGACCTCGCCAGGTAAGCATAATTTCCTTTAAATTATACCCCTCTTTCTTGCAATATATTTATTTTTAAAGTGAATATGTTGCTGGTGAAAAGAGCTGAATTGATAGTAGTGAGCAGGAGTTTTCTGTTCACAGGAACAGCTACACCAGCGTCTCCACTTAGTGCTGCCAGTGTGCCTCAACTATGTAGTCCACTTTAAGGAGAAAGAGGGCAAGGCCAAACTGGACATACTTTCTGTGGCAAGGTCCCTAGATTCAACAGGAGTCTGGTCTCACAAACTGGAAATGCCCAGCAACTTCATGGATTCAATAGAATTGAAGGCCAGAAGGGACCATTAGATCATCTGCTCAGACCACCTGTATATCACAGGCCATTAACTTTCACAGTAACTTGTATGACTAAATTATAACTTGTGTTTGGCTAAAGCATATCTTCTAGAAAGGCATCCAGTCTTAATTTGAAGACATCAAGAGAGATAGAATCACCTCTCCTGGTAGTTTATTCCAGTGATTAATCACTCTCACTGTTAAAAATCTATGCCTAATTTACAGAGGTAAAATCACCTCCTACTCCTAGGCTTACTCTACTCGACAGAGTTTTCCCGGCTTAGCTATGTTGGCTAGCAGTGTGAAAAAAATCACCCCTGCAGCAGACACGTAGTTATGTTGGCAAACCCCTGGTGTAACAACACCTGTGCCACCAGAAGAGTGCTTTGGTAGGCATAGCTAATGTCATTCAGGGAGGTAGGGTAGCTATGCCAGCAGAACTCCTATGGGCTTACACTACGTTTCCACTAGCGGGCTCTGCCAGCATAGCTATACCAGCAAAGACTCTGTAGTGTCCACAAGGCTACTCACTCTCCTGTTTACATTTCCAAGGACTGCATTAGCCCTTTTTGCCACAGCATCGCATTGGGAGCTCATTCTGAGTTGCTTCTCCGCTATGATCCCTACATTCTTTTCAGAGCCCCTGCTTTGCAGAACACAGTCCCCGTTCTGCGAATATGGCCTGCGTTCCTTGTTCCTAGATGTATAACGCTGCAGATGGCTTTATTAAAGTGCATTTTATTTGAATGGGCCCAACTACCAAGAAATCCATTTCCTCTCTGCTGGAGCTGGTTGGGAATTTTTTTGACAAAATATTTTTTGTTGGAAGATTCCAATTCGTTGAAACAAACTTTTTTGCAGTAATGTGCTAGTTTCAACAAAACTTTCATTGGGAGGATTTCTCAGGTCCGGGATGGAATTTCTGGTCAGAGAGAGAGAGACCCACCCACCCCAGAGTAACCAATAGCCTGGTAGAAAATGAATAGCCATCCTCTAAGTCAGTGGTTCTCAACCAGGGGTACGTGTAGCCCTGGGGGTTCACAGAGGTCTTCCAGGGAGTATACCAACTGATCTAGATAGTTGCCTAGTTTTACAACAGGCTACATAAAAAGCACTAGCAAAGTCAGTACAAACTAACATTTCATACAGACAAAATGAAAAGTAAGTAATTGTTCAGTAATTGTGTGCTGTGACGCTTTTGTGTTTTTATGTTCGATTTTGTAAGCAAGTAGTTTTTAAGTGAGGTGAAACTTGGAGGTACTCAAGACAAATCTGACTCCCGACAGGGGTACAGGAGTCTGGAAAGATTGAGAACCACTGATCTAAGTAGCTCGACCTATGGGATCGGATAGCATTGTCATTACCGGGATGGGGGAAGAGAAGTGGGATGGGCTTAACAGCAACCTTGGGATGGCCACTCCTCTGGCCAGAGGTGGGTTTTTATGTTACGGGTAACTGGTAACGTTCTACGGTCTTGTCTGTATTGGAAAACTTGTACCTAACTAATTAACAAAATCAATTTAAAATCAGTTTAGTTACGGTGGCACAACCCCCTAATGTAGATGCATTTAAACTGAGTTAGCTTAATGCAGTAACTTCCCTCACCATCTCTCCCCGCTCCAGATCCCAATAAGGGCACTCTGCTGGTCCAGGGTCTGTGCTGGGGAGGGAGTTAAGCCTGGGCAAGTCTAATGAGGAGTGGCTGGGAAGAGGGAAAGCTGGAGGAAGGGAAAGGCCCATGGAGGTTACTTGCAAAAGCTGGGGACAAAGCCATTTCTCCTGTTGGGGTTACAGAGTGCAGTCCCTGGTAGCCACTATGAGGGAGTGGGGTAAGGAGGAGCTGCTTGTGTGGTGACATATGGCTCTGGGTTCTGCCATGTGTGGGGATGGGCCATGCTGCCTTTTCTACAAATCCTGCACTTTCAGTGGGACAGTGTAGGGGAGTGACGGGGAAGTAGAGAACTTGCAGAGATTTCGTAGCCCAGGCCCCCTTCCAGGTGTTTTGTATGGGAGATGATAATCTGGCAAACAGAATGGTAACTGCCAGGGTTCCTCTCTCCTTTTTTGGACTTGGGCGTAAGGCATGTGTAGACAGGGCCTCAGATAAGCATTAGGAAGAATTTAAAATAATATTGACAGAATTATTTAATAACCATGTTTTCCTTATGTGTAGGGTGGGTTTTTTTCTTTCAAATATATTAAAATCCTTATCCCCTGAATGCACATATTCCCTTTGGTAGGTCAGTTCACATTTTTGAAACCCAGTTCTTGCAGTCTTTCCTGCCTAAAGGTTCTAGTTATCCAGCTGTTTTTCATTTTCTTTTGCTTTTACTTCCTGATCACATCCTGGTCTCATTTAAACAGAATGCCAGACTATGAAGATTTCAGGATCAAATCACTACTGCAACTATTTAAAGCCCTTTTCTTTTAAGTTCTGTTTAAGCCTTCACTTTGTTATCCTCAAAAAAGCCAAACTCAGGTGGCTTGTGATTGGCGTGTGTCTGTTTGACATGCCAGAAAAACATTTTGATTTGTTTGGTATTAGAGTGCTTATGCTAGGTTGTGTAGGCCTCCTGCAATTGATTAGATGGCATACAAGCTTTGCTGGAAGCATTTAGATTCCCAGTGTGAACGTTTAAACCCTTGCTTCAGAGATTTCCAGTTACAGTCTATGGCATGTACGTTTTCAAATCCTTTTCCTTTCTTCATATGGTTTTACCTTTTAATATTAAAATTGATAGCACATTTTTAGCATTCAACTGAGAGCCAAATGGAGCCTATCTGACATCAGCTGTGGATGAGACTGAAAGAATCAGTGTTCTCTATGGCCGTAGTCAGTGGACACTACAAAATACACTAAGACGTAAACCCTTCCAGATGAAAGAGATGCAGCCTCAAATTTTACCTTGCTAGATAGGACGATGTGGGCAAAAATCATTTCTGGTGAGTCATGTACCTCCACAGATCCGAACACTTCTCAGTCTGATCAGATTCACTGTCCCAGGTAATGTAAATTACATCTCTGTACCAGCAAGTCCCCATGCACAACTCCAAAGGACGACAGTAATGTTCACACTGTTGCTTTTCTTCAGGGTTCCTGATGGGGAAGCAGCTTCAGTTTGCAGCCAATGCTCCCTATGTGCCGTGCCAGCAGAGATGCTGAGTGGATATACTGCATCAATGCCTCTGCAAGCCACATCCCCTTCCAGACCAGTGCCAGCCACTCTTATGGCTGTGCTGCCCCAACACGACCCCACTTCTACATGGGAGATTTCTGCTTCCACATCCATATGTATCTCTGTGGACCTTCTCCAAGGGATAATTGTTTACTCCTGAGGGAATTCTGTGCCACTGCGCATGTGCAGAATTTTATCTCCCCCGCAGATTTCCTTGCCTCCCTTCAGAGAAATGACTTTCTGATGGGAAAGCCACAAGAGAGGTCATGTGACCCTCCCCAGCAGTATGTTTCCGGTGCCCAGGGCAGCCAGCAGAGAGGTAAATCACTGTGGGGCAGGGGATGGCACTGGGGAAGACCCAGCTAGTGGCTCCTACCCTGTGCTGGGCTCAGCAGCTAGTCCCTGCTGGGCTGGAGAGGACCAGACTTCCTCGTCCCCTGCACAGCATCCAGGGCCATGTCAGACCCACCCCCAGATTTCGCCCCTGGCTGTAGGAAGCTCTGCAAACTCTTCCCTCCCCGTCCCTCCCCCACGCTTCCTGCACCCATCGCTCCTCAGCTGCAGGGGGAGGGATCACTGTACAGGAGGCCACTCTCCCATCCGCCCAACCCCTGTGCATCCAGACCCCCTCATACCCAGACCCTCCCACCCAGAACCCTCCCTGGCGAGCCCCACTCCCCCTACACCTGGACTGGCCTGATGAGCCACCCACACCTGGATCCCCACCCTACCAAGCCCCAACCAGCTGCACCTGGATCCCCGCCCCACTCACCCAGCATCTGGACCCCCCTGCTGAATCTCCCCCCCGGCCCCCTGCCGAGCTCTATCCTCCCCACACCCAGACCACTGAGCCCCAGTCACCTTCACCTGGACCCCCTGCAGAGTCCCATTACGGTTGCACACAGAACCCCCAAACAAGCCCCTGTGCATCCAGATCCCCCCTGCACCCACATTGCCCCACACAGAACCCTCTCAACCCACACCTGGATCCTCCTACACTAAGCCCCTCCACACTTGGATCCTGCCTTGCTGAGCCTGCCTGCTCACACCTGGTGCACCTGTCACAGAGGGGCAGGGCCCTGGGGTGTTTCTGGGGCAGGTCCTATCCTTGCACTGTGTCAGGGTTGAGTGCAGCCTCATCGCTGAGTCTCTGTCCTGGGGTGGAGGGTGGGGAGGCTGCAGGGTGATCTCCCACCTCTGTGCAGCCGGTGGCCTGTGCTCCCCAATGCCAGGCTGGAGCCTCCACATTTATTTGACAAATAAAATTTGCAGAATTTTAAAATATTGTTCGCAGAATTTATTTATTTATTTATTTATTTGCGCAGAATGCTCTCAGGCATAATAACTGGCACTGACATAAGCCACAGTAAATCCTTGATGACTCTGGCCCTGCATTTTAACACCCTCCTCCCCCCCCAAAAAACCCCAACCCAGCTGCATGTAATAGGAGACTTAATTTTATAAAATAATGAAATGTTGGCCAGTTTTATTAGGTAGTGCACTGTTTTGAATGTAAGCGCTGTGGGGTAGAGGCTGCTTCTTCATATGTGTTGTATGCATATAGATGTACATCTATACACACACATTCATGTGTGTTGCACCTAGCACAGTTTGGACCATGTTGTAATACAGATAAGTAATGGTAGTAATGTTTGATGTTCTGCTTGCCTGTTACTATTCTCTTTTCCCATTGGTGCAGCACCCCTAGACAGCAGCATTTGAAGTTCTCCAGACCTCAGATCTGCTGCTCCCAGCTCTTTGTGATTCATGACTCTGATACTGTTTCAGCTTTTAAATCCAAGCTGATGATATCATAACTAAAATATTTGAGCTTCTATTTTCATGATTTGGTAAAAATACTGGTGATTCATGTGGTGAAAAGTGCTATAGAACTGCAGTTGATTATTAATAATAATACTTAGTACTTCAGATGGTCAGAGAGCTTAATCTAGTGTGGTTTGATTTTGGTAACACAGACGCAATACAAAAATATTTGTTTGTGTATAGATGAATGGATTATCTAATATAATTTGTTCAGATGAATTGTTTCCTAACATTCTTTTTGTCTTTTTATAAAGGAAAGGGTATTGTGCCAAATAACGTAGCCCGCAGGCCAAGCTTTGAAGGATCAAATGAGTCTTTTCCGTCCTATCATCAGATCAGTAATACAGCCTATGAAGGGACAAACTTTGGAACAGAAGGTGCAAATATGCTTAGTGACGTTCCGAGGACATACATGGACTATTTACTCTCTGCTTCGCAGTCTGCGGCCATGAATGCTGCAGTACAAAGACCTTCGGGAGTAGGCTCTCACAGCACACCTGGGAGCCATCAACAAAAAACATATTCTGCAAATATGGACTCTCCTGTGATTAATTATCCAGTGACTAATCACAATAGCCAAGCTTTACAGCTGCAGGCCACTCATGGCTCAAACAGCCCACATTACAGCAGGCAGCATATGATGGTGCAGGGGGAACCTATGGGGTATGGTGTTCAGCGAAGTCCATCTTTCCAAAATAAAATGCAGCAGGAGGGAGGATATGCAAATCTTCCAAATAAAGGGACCGTTCAAAATAACTCTGGTCATGCATTTCAGCAGGCACCAGCCAGTCTGTATATACATACTCATCACAAACAAACAAGCCCTTCCCCTCACCAGATGCATGTGATAGCCAGAGGTCCAGCATTTGCTAATGACTTTTCAGACAGCCAACCACAGAATCTAATAGCTCCATCTAGAAATAGCTTGAACATGGACCTGTATGACATGAATAATCCTCAAGTTCAGCAGTGGCAAACGGCAGCACCATCACACCGTGATTCTTTACAAAACCCAGGGATAGAAACATCCCCAAGGCAACATGTATCCTTCAGACCAGACGCCTCAGTGCCAAGCAGAACTAACTCCTTTAACAACCACCAGCAGCAGCAGCAAGTGTCGGTATCTATAAGACAGGTTCCTCCAGGAAAACCTGATCCTTCAATTACATCTCCAAATACCATCACAGCAGTCACATCTGCTCATATTCTCCAACCAGTGAAGAGCATGAGAGTGATGAGACCTGAGCCTCAAACAGCTGTGGGGCCTTCCCACCCTGGCTGGCTACCTGCACAAGCCCCACCTGTGGACAGCCTAGAGATCATTGAACAGCATCCGCTTCCTGTTGGAGGAGCTAATGCCTACCAACTAGATGTTGATTACAGTAATCAGGAGCCCAGGTGTCCTCCACCACCATATCCTAAGCATCTGTTACTTCCTGGTAGCTCTGAGCAATTTGATATAAACTGTTTGTGCATGGGTGTAGAACAGACCCTCCGGGGAGTCCCCAATTCAACGTGCAATAAAGCTGAGGAAAATAGTGAAAGAAATGACAAAAGCAGCAAAAATGCTAAAGTTGAAAAAACAAGCAAGGATAAAAAGCAGATCCAGACATCTCCTGTGCCAGTGCGAAAAAATGGTAAAGATGAGGAAAAAAGAGAATCCCGAATTAAGAGTTACTCACCATTTGCCTTCAAGTTCTACATGGAACAACATGTGGAGAATGTCCTAAAGACCTACCAGCAAAAAATCAACAGAAGGTTACAGCTGGAGCAAGAAATGGCCAAAGTAATTTTTTCTTTTGTTTTAATACAAATGAATCATGGTCAGATTGGTATAGGAGTAACATTAATCAACTGAAAAGAATAAAATAAAACCAAGGTGCCTAAAGTTAGGATCCCGTGGGAGCTTCAGGTGCTCAGCACCTCTTAAGACCGGGCCACATTTCTGTGTGTGTGTGTGTGTGTGTGTGTGTGTGTGTTTAAAAAAACTGTGGAAGTGTTCCTCCCCTCCCTACACACACATGCATACGCACACTCTCCTTGCATTAAAGAACAGATGAACTGCTCACTTAAACTTTAAAAAAAATATCACTTTCAGGAAGAAATCAAGCATGAAATATTTCTGCCAAGTGAAACTTTTGAAAATTTCAGCAACTGAAAACTGGAGATCAGAGTAGAAACTGATACACACCCCAAGTGATAGTCTGATATGTCTAGTATCTTTTTATATTTAGTTAAAAAAATTCTAAGTGTGGCCTTCTGTAATAGGTAATTAATAAAGCCCTAGTCTTGTAAGAAAGCAGGTTGCATTAGTTTCTCTTTTTTCAATCTCTCGTGTCTCCCCTCACTTTATTGAAAAGAAGTTTGCACCAAAACAAAAACCACATACACACACCACCAGCCAACCCAACTTCACCAACTGCCCATTAAAACAAATTGGTAGATACAGTGATGTACTGTGACATTCTCCATCTTGAATATCAAAAGATTTCCCCCTAGATTGAACCACCAGCAGTGTGCAGACTCCCAGGAACCTCTAAAACTGCAAGAATCATTTCACATGAAAATCGTAGATGCTGCCTTTGTATTTCACATACATATGTACCTCTGCTCACTTTTAAAAATGTTATTACTAGGGTTTTTTTGGCTTGAATCTGGCAATTCATCCTACCTGTCCTGCAGGTTTCCCTTAATCTCCCCTTCTCTTCTTTTTATTTATTTGTAGATTTCACTTCTATACAGACTCCACATCAAAGCTTTGCGAGCCTTTGACATATGTTTTAAAAACACCAGGGCACACAAGATGCAAAATAAATATCAACCAAAGCGACAGCAACACCCTTTCCTCCCACTCTATGGCATACTTGACCTCCAGTGTTCTGAACACTACAACTTAGCACCTCTGCATTGCACTTTCCCATCAGACAGAAATCCCACTCTGTTGGCTCAGCCTTCGGCCAATGCCTGATTAAACAGATGGGTTTTGCAGAGTGCCCAGAAAGCCAATGAATTCAGGACCTTGGGGACAGAGCATTCCAAAATAAAGGGATCTTTATAGAGAATACTGTACCAGCAGCTCCCTCCCTTGTATAATAAAGGTGATCAGCAGAGGCCCTTGAGCTTGATTCATCTGTGGCAACATGGCACAGGGAGAAAGATAGTCTCTTCAGCGGGCAGGTCATTTAGAGTCCTAGGTCGGAATCAACACCTTAAACTCCTCTCAGAAACTAACAGAAATTCATTGCAGATAACAGAGCGCTGATAACACATGCTACCACCGAGAAGCACCACTTAATAAGTGGACTGCTACATCTTGCACCAGCTTAAGTTTCTGGATAGATTTAAGGTGTAATTCCATGTGGCGTGTACAGTAGTAATACAGTCTCAAGATGACAAAGGCATGGATCACCAACCATGGTAGCAAGGTCCACGTCTGAAAGAAACAATCACAATTTCCTGTTCAGACTTGTCTTTTTAAAATAAACTCCTCCTGTCAGTCACTCTGGAGACACTGGATTCAGTGCAATGGTCAAAGATTTACAGAAAATTGAGGTGATAGGCCAGGATGCAGTGAAATTGCAAGAGTTTCAAAAATATATCTACAGACTGAGTGCAAACAAATTCATGTGTGTCTCTTCTAGTTCCTGGTTAATTTCTCCCAACCACATGCTTTCAAAATGCTAGTTTGATTAGTCTCTGGCTGTGAATGTAATTATACTGGCTGTTCTGATTTGTTTTTTCTTATAAAGGCCGGCCTTTGTGAAGCAGAGCAGGAGCAAATGAGGAAAATTCTCTACCAAAAGGAGTCCAACTACAACAGATTGAAGAGGGCCAAAATGGATAAATCTATGTTTGTAAAAATCAAGACCCTAGGTATTGGTGCTTTTGGGGAAGTGTGCCTTGCCTGCAAAGTGGATACCCATGCCCTCTATGCCATGAAAACCTTGAGAAAGAAGGATGTACTGAATCGTAACCAGGTGGCTCACGTCAAAGCAGAAAGGGATATACTTGCTGAGGCAGACAATGAATGGGTGGTAAAACTCTATTACTCTTTTCAAGATAAAGAAAATTTGTACTTTGTGATGGACTACATCCCTGGTGGGGACATGATGAGTCTGCTGATACGGATGGAGGTCTTTCCAGAACATCTAGCTCGTTTTTATATTGCAGAGCTCACTTTGGCCATAGAGAGCGTACACAAAATGGGATTTATCCATAGAGATATCAAGCCTGACAACATTTTGATAGACCTTGATGGGCATATCAAACTGACTGATTTTGGGCTCTGTACTGGATTCAGATGGACTCACAATTCAAAGTACTATCAGAAAGGTAGTGTTCTTATGTGTACTATTTGTGATGCATGTTGTATTATTTCACCTTGAAATAAATAGTGGTCTCTGCAAATGTCCTAGCTTAGAGTATACGGTACATTTTATACATGATAAAGGTGAAGAGGCCTAAGCCAATGGCTTGGTGACTCTCATGCTAAATTTGCTGTATTTAAGGAGATGTCTACACAGCAAAACAAAACAAAACACCCCAATCCCATGGCAGCAAAAGTTTCAGGACCCTGGTGTTCAGGCTTGGGCTCACACTACGGTGCTAAAACTAGCCATGTATTCATTCAGGCTCAGGCTCTGAAGCCTGGGGAAAGGGTGGGCTTCACAGTCTAAGCTCCAGCCCAAGCCCGCGTGTCTAAACTACTCTTTTTTTTAGTGCCGTAGTGCAAGCCCTGCAAGCTCAGATCTGTAGACCAGGATTCTGAGACTTGCTGCCACAGTTATTTTGTTTTGCCGTGAGAAGACATAACCCTTGGTGTGTCAGTCCTTTGCTTTCAACTACTGCTAGTTTAAGTCCCCATCAGTCGCTTAAACTGCTGCGATAACAATAAATATCCAGTTCTCGCTGGCTTCAAGGGGGGATCCCTACTGGTGGCAAAAGGAGCTAATCATAAAAGAATCTCATTTGATGTATTCCTGGCCCCAGTGATCTGCCATTGTTCAGGCATTGTTCATTCCTGATCAGTGGACATAGGGCAATGTGTACAGATACCCCAAACTTATTACACCCATCTGGTCTTTACTTGGAGATGTGTTTCTGAAGGGTTTAGTAAGGGACTGAGAAGTGGGGCTCATTATGGAAAATTAGCGAAAAATGAAGAATTTTTCAGATTAAACCTATTCTTTGCTCGAGAGAGAGGGGAAAATACTGGATGGCACAAGAAGCCATTTAGTAATCTGTTTTTCTCTCTAGTTGACAATTGTTTTATAAATCTATTAAAATAAACTTTTTTTTTTATTTCCTCCTTTTTCTGTTTGAAAGGGAGCCATAGCAGACAAGACAGCATGGAGCCCAGTGATCTTTGGGATGATGTGTCCAACTGTAGATGTGGCGATAGGTTGAAAACCTTGGAGCAAAGAGCCAAAAAGCAGCATCAGAGATGTTTAGCCCACTCATTGGTTGGGACCCCTAATTACATAGCTCCTGAAGTGCTGCTTCGCAAAGGTAGATGAGCTCTATTTTGTTTTCTTTCTGTTTAAAAAAAAATCAGCATTCATTTAATTAAATATAATTTTGGGGAAGGGTGTCAGTTTGACAGCCCTGGACATTAAGTCACCTGTTTGATGAGTGCAAATTTCTTCATGTGCCAGACCAATGTGCCTCAGTACTATTCACCTTGAGGGTTGAGATGGCACTTCTGCCTCCATGGCCATTCAGTCCTTGACTTTTCTACTGAGGCAGCTAATAAAGGTGTCAGCAATGATATTGTTTTACTGTGAGACTGATAACCAAGCTGGGCACTAGGAATGGGACTGAAATCACTAGCTAATTCACGTAGGGCAATGAGCAGCAACAGAGGGTATCTACTGACTAATTCAGACTGCTGACTGTGGCATGGAAATTATAATGTCCTAGGGATATCTCTTCCTGGCCAGGATTTTGGGCAGCCAAAGAAGAAAAACTTTTCATGTTCTACATTGAACATCAGGTCATGGCTTGGGGACTTAAGCTAATGCTTTGTGGATGCCCATGCAGTGCTGACGTGAGCTCTAAATTGAATAGTTATGAACTGAGATTTTCAAGTTCACTGGAGGCCTGATCGTATGTCCATTGGAGTCCATGGGCACCTTTCCATTAGCTTCAATAGACTTTACATCACGCACTAGAGGATGTAGGTTTAAAATCTCAAACTTGTACCTTACTGTGTAGTCTCAGGAAATGACTGATTTAAATTGCTCCTGTTTGCATGGAATCCAGTAAAAGATTGTATCCTTTCATCTATCCCCTGAGCCCTGCTGTGTCCCTGAGCTGTATTTTAAAATTCACCTCTATATAATCTTGGCAGTAGATCAGTCATCAAGTGTTTTATTTTCCTCTGAGGAACAGTATGTGCTATGGGGCAGGATAGGGCCAGAACGATGCATGACAAAATCCTTGCTCTGTCCAGTTACGTGCTCCCTGTCAGCCCTCAGTCACCAGTGTCATGCTTAAAAATATGGAGAATGATCTCTAGCTGCCAGGATTAGGATTTCTCTGCTTTCAGGAATAGAATTTGGGTCAGCCAGCAGAAGGCACACAGGAATATGGATTTTGAGTAACTTAATTTTAGGTCACAAATCACACTACTGAGAATGAAAAGGTGTGAGAGAAGATGAAAACGTAGGCTGTGTTTTTCAGTATTATTTAAATTGGAAGAGGAAACAATGTCTGTACTCAAATTCTTATTGGTCATGGGACACTGTCTTTTGCCTGCTTTTCAGGATACACTCAGCTCTGTGACTGGTGGAGCGTTGGGGTGATTCTCTTTGAGATGTTAGTGGGGCAGCCTCCCTTTCTGGCCCCCACTCCCACAGAAACCCAACTAAAGGTAAGTTAAAGCAGAATTCCAAATAGACCTTATTTTTATTTATCTGCTCCCCTGTATCTGAGCACGTCACAGATGTTCATTTATCCTCGACCTACTGCTGTGGGATAGGGAAGTGTTATCCCCATTGTACAGAGAGGGCAAAGAGAGATTAAAGGCCTGACTTTCAAAGATGTTGAGCAATCACAAATCTCCTCCAAGTCAATGGCAGCTAAAAAAAAACACCAGGCTGTAACTGACTTGTGGAGCTGGGAATGAAACCCCTGTATACCATTCCAGTACCTTAACCATAAGTTCATCCTTCCAGCCTCCCAGGGGCTGAATATCACATTTTAGCAACTCCTTTCTAAAATGCTTACATTTTCCCTGTTTAAAATGGGGTGGGGGAAGGAGGAGGATTCCTCTCTTTCCATGGGACAGGTCCTAATTCAAATATTTACTTTCCTTTACATTGTGACTGCACAACTCTTGGGTGAATGTTTCTGGATTTTTATTCAGCAACCTGGTAATCTGCATGGGAACATTGTTTTCAAGTACTACACGTAAAGTACTACACAGCAACCTTCTCTTAAATTGTTCACCATGGATTTTGCTATTGAAAATCATATGTTAATTATAACGTCACAGTTTGCAATTTCAATATTCCAAAGTTAAGAAGTGGTTGCAATTCTTTTTATTAGAAGGAGGTATCTCTCCCTCCATTTCTTTAAAGGCAAATTGCAAAACTAAATTAATATTGAATTTAGCCTAGAAATGTCTGTGCTGCATATCTATTCAAACTTGGCTGTGGGGGCATTCAGCAAGGAATAAATTCGAACTTACACTGGTTAAATTTCTTTTTTCTCCTGTCTGTAATGCAGTGGTATTTCCTTGTTCACTAAATATATCCCAGAAGACACAGTTCTATGACTGCAATAATACCATAGGTTGCACATGTTGTATTCTGGGAATATTTTAGTGAACCAGAAACAATTTCACAGAGTGGGAAGGGGGGGCAGAACAGGAATAGCCATTTTTAAAAACAAGTTAAATTGACCCTTTCTCTTCTTTTTCTGCTTAGAATTCCCTCTACAGTCTGGCCTATGAGAAGTATTCAGCATATACATTTCAGAGCTAAAATCTGTTTTCCTTTTAGCTTTGCAGCTGTTCTCTAATATTTGTATAGGAAACGGGATCAAATCTTTATTATTGTTTTCATGTCCATTCCTCACAATTTTTCCTGTACTGCTCACACTGAGCAGTGTATTTGCAAAGTCATCAGACCACTGGATTCTTGCCTTTCAAAAGTAAAAATTGTGGGTGTAAGCTGACCTTTAGCTCAAACAGCATTGACAAATTAAGAGCTTTTGTTCAAAAGATTAAAAGATGATGTTGACTATCTTTCTCCTCTTCAGGTGATAAACTGGGAGAGCACACTGCACATTCCCTTGCAGATCAAGCTAAGCCCTGAGGCAAGTGATCTTATCACAAAACTCTGCTGTGCTGCTGAGGAGAGACTTGGAAGAAGTGGAGCAGATGATATTAAGGCCCATCCTTTCTTTAACTCAATAGACTTCTCCACTGATATCCGCAGACAGACAGCTCCCTATGTTCCAAAGATCAGCCATCCAATGGACACCTCAAATTTTGACCCAGTTGAAGAAGAAAGTCCTTGGAATGACACTAGTGGGGACAGTACGAGGACATGGGACCCCCTAGCCTCTTCAAACAGTAAACACACAGAGCATGCCTTCTATGAGTTTACTTTCCGAAGGTTTTTTGATGACAATGGATATCCATTTAGATACCCAAAGCCTTCTGGAATTGAATCTAGCCAGTCTGAGATGTCGGATGCAGAAAACAAAGATGTGGTGGATCAGACTGGAGCCTGTCAACCTGTATATGTGTAAATTATTGTACTGAGTACTCCAGATAATCTTATTTACAAGTAGAAGAGGGCCTTTAGCTGACCATTTAGGACCCGGTCTTGCAGTTCTTATGCAGGCATAGCACCAGTTGAGGCCATTGTGAGTCGGGGGCCAAACAATTGCAGGACCAGGTCCTAGATGAGCATTCTAAGTTCAGGTCAGTTTCATTGTAAATAGCTATGTTGATAATGACACTTGAATTCCCCGTCTTTACCAAAATCTGCAAGGCCAGCAGCCTATCCTTGCCAGGCCTAGTTTTGTTTGAAGTCAACATCCCCTACTCTGATCAGCATTTACAGACTTACACAATGTTATTTTTTAAATGAGTAAAGAGCACTTATTTTGTTTATAGCAGTTTTTTTTCCTACTAAATTATAGGGATTAACTTTGACAAATCATGCTGCTGTTATTCTTTTCTATGTTTTTTTATTTTATCCATGGCACTTATTTCACATTTAGGAAAAATGCATAAAGCTGAAGAACATGTGATGAAAGGTCTCTGTGCAATAATGTTAAAAAAACTAAAAGAAAAACTGCTCTCTGATTTTCTAAATTTACAGATGCCATTTTATTCACACCGTGAATTTTGTTTAATTTGTATTTTCCACATTTCAAAGTTGTGACATAACCTTAAAGCTGCTTTATTTTTTTCCGCTTGTTGGGGTGTAATAGAAAGTGTGAGTAAGTGACAATTTGGGTGTGATTTTCAGTGTCTGGTGTGTGAAGAATGTTGCATGAGCAGTGTTTTTCTATATGAAATGGCCGTTTCTTGCCATTCACAGGCAGGTCCTGTGAATCCATTTTTACTGAGGGTCTAAAATTAGACCATTTTAAACCTGTGTTGATAATGTATTGTGTGGATGATTTTCTCTTTTATGATTGTATCCAATATTAATTTTGGACAAATTGCAAAGTTAAAACTGATTAGTGATTTTTGTGGTCTTGATGTAAGAGGTCAATTTTAGTAAACGTATCATCTGCACACAGATCTCCCTAAGAAGAGTAAATTGCAAACCATTATTTACAGTTTTCTTGCAGCAACAGTCTAAATCTAGCTCATTCATGTAGCACACAAAGCACAGTGATCAGTAGTTAAAACGTCACCATTTAACACTCCCTATCCATAACACATAGTATCCAGGCTATCTAGGTCCACATTTTCAAACCTAAATGCCTAAAGCTAGGTGCCTAAATCCATATTTAGGGTCATAAATAAAAATTGACTCACTTTATAAAAGGTACTGAGCACCTACAACTCACATTGACATCAGTGGGATTTGGCGGTGCTCAGCACTTCTAAAAATTCAGGCCACTTATTATTTTGTTGTCTGACTAAGGATTTGGGAACCTAACTTTAGCACTAAGGTTTGGAAATGTTAGCACTGTTAGAGAAAGTTATTCTGTCCTGTTGTCTTTTCAATGGAAATATTGCCGTGATGGAACACAACAGTCCCTCATTCCTATCAAATGATAGGCATACTTTGAAATATGAAATCTTAACTTTGTTAAAATATGTATTTTTCTTCTATATATAGATGTGCGAATTATTCAAAGTGATATTGGAATACTAAAAATAATTAAGCCATACATATTTACTTTTATTATATATAACTAAATAGATAAACAAAAAAAATCTTAATTCAGATTAGTGTAATAATCCTATTTAAGTGATTGACATAATAACATTGAGGAAAACACTCCTTCAGTGTGTCTTTGCTTTATTATTATTATTATTATTTTATTTTAAATCTGGAGCTTCAGAAATTTTCCATATATTACTCCACATATTATTCCTTAATGTTTTTAGCATATCCTATCCTATCCATTGTTTAGATATCTAAGCAACAACACATATAAATTAATCAGTTTGGACGAAACAAAAATGATTGTGTATTTGTTTACATTTGTATGAAAGGAGTGCTATGAGGTATGCAGTGCTTGTGTTGTGACAGTCCATGTAAGATTCAGTATTACTGCTTTTTTGTTTGTTTGTTATTTACATCTGACATTCTTTCATGTGGTAGGTTCTTTCTCAGGAACTCAATTTAACTGTTATTTATTGATATATCATTGCCTTTGAAAGCTTCTACTGGCACAATTTATTATTAAAAAAATTGAATCAAAATTAAAATGAATTGTGTGTTCTTGAAATTATCATTTCTGTGGGTTTGTGCTATGAGAGCTGGTTTGTAGTGTTAGTGGTGGAGTTGAGGCATAAAATTAAGATCCAAATCTCAGCTTTCTTCAAACCTGGATCCAACATTTGGTTTAGATCCTTCTATATACATTGGCCAGTTTATTTTCTACACTCACAGCTAGTTTCTTCTGTAGACTCTCAGCCCCTAGCTGAGGAGTCCCCTGGCATGTGAGAGTCACTAGCTAGCATAAAGCCACCATGACCATGTCTTTCATCTTTCTCCATCCTCAGTGTAGGGGGCAAAAGTTTGAGCATGGTGCCACTACACTAAGACGAACCCCAGCTGGCATGGTGGTCCGTTGAGGTGGTAGCCAGTTGGGCATTGTGTAGAGCAGCTCCAGAAATGACACTGATAAGGAGGCCAATGGAAAACTGGCCCCTGGATTGGAAGCCACAGGTTGTTCTTTGCAGTCACCATTTTAGCTGCACACAGTGGATGCTGGACACAGTTGAGATAATCTGGTCCAAAGTCCTTTATTCGGGAGGGGGAGGAGGAGGAGGGAAGGCAGCTGATGTCACTACCATGGCTCTAAGGATGAACACTTTCCTTCTTTCAGAGTGTGCTGTTGATCTGGCCTCTCTAGTGTAAGTAGGATGTCCTGGCTTGGGTCTGCAGAAACTGTAGGAATGAAAGAATAAACATGAAGGGACATGACTGAGGGAAAATTTAGTAGTAACATATTTTGGATCTTTGATCTTCATTATCACCAGAATCCCTGAAAGCCCCATCCTATTGTGACCCCTCCAGGCTAGTACAATAGATGCATGCTAAAATACTGATGCTCCAATCTTAAAATTCTCTTCCTTGTTGTGCTACTACATTACATTCATTCTTGCACACTGCTTTGGAATATGAATTCTTCAAAATACATTGAATAGAAAAGAGAAGATTATAGGAACTGTGGTCAGACTCTTCTCAAACCCTTGCCATCACAATGTGTAGCAAATGTGCCTCACGTAATCCTTCAAATAAAGGACTATTTTTCATGAGCACCATTGAATACCTCTGTTTTGCAACTGTTTACAATTTTTCTTTCTCGCCTCACGGCAAGAACTCAGGGTACTTAAAACCTATCCCTGTTATTCCTACTGTTGTGTTCTGCTATTATAAATTAATGCAGCTTTCGTAGATTATAAGGCCAAAAGGAATCAATGTGATCATCTCATCTGATCTTATGTATAACACATGCCATAGGAGTGTGGGAGGTGGCTCTGGGCTGGAGCAGGGAGTTGGGGTGCAGGAGGGGGTCAGGGCTCTGGGCTGGGGGTGCAGGAAGGGGTTCCATTTTTGGGGGGCTCAGGGCTAGGGCAGAGGATTGGGGCACAGACTTACCTCTGACAGCTCCCAGTCAGCAGCACAGCTGGGTTGCAGAGGCAGGCTTCCCACCTGTCCTGGCACTGCAGACTGTGCTGTGCCCTGGAAGTGGCCAGCAGCAGGTCCAGCTCCTAGGCGGAGGCACGCAAGCAGCTGTGCACAGCTCTCACTCGCAGGCAGCACCCCCCAGCTCCCATTGGCCGGTTTCCACCCAATAAGAGTGTGGAGCCAGTGCTCTGGGTGGAGGCAGCGTGTGAAGCCCCGTGGCCCCCTGCCTAGAAGCTGGACCCGCTGCTGGCCACAGCACAGTGTCAGAAGAGGTAGAATCATAGATTATTAGGGTTGGAAGGGACCTCAGGAGATCTAGTCCAACCCCCTGCTCAAAGCAGGACCAATCTCTAAATGGCCCCCTCAAGGATTGAGCTCAAAACCCTAGGTTTAGCAGGCCAATGCTCAAACCACTGAGCTATCCCTTCGGGTACTAGCCTGCCTTAGGCGCGCAGCACTGCTGATGAGACTTTTAACGTCCAGGTCAGCAGTGCTGACCAGAGCCGCTAGGGTCCCTGGGTGCTGAACAAAGCGACCCAGTGCCTTAGATGTCACGACCCAGTACTGGGTCGCCACCCAAACTTTGAAAAACACTGAACTACAGCGTATCTTTTAGAAAAACATCCAATCTTGATTTTTAAAAATTGCCAGGGATGGAGAATCCACCACAGCCCTTGATAAGATGTTCCAATGGTTAATTACCCTCATTATTAAAATTTTGCACCTTATTTCCTGTCTGAATTTCTTGCTTTAACTTCCAGCCATTGATTTTTGTTTTGCCTTTTGTCTGCTAGATTGAAGTGCCCTCCATTATCAAATTCCTGTTCCTCACAGAGGCACTTCTAGACTGTGATCAAGTTACCCCTTAACACCTTTGGTTAAGCTAAATAGCTAGAACTCCTTGAGTCTATCGCTATAAGGCATGTTTTACAATCCTCTAATGCGTCTTGTGGCTCTTCTCTGAACGCTCTCCAGTTTAGCAACATCCTTCTTGAATTGTGGACACCAGAACTGGATACAGTATTCCAGAAGCAGTTGCACCAGTGCCAAATACAGGGGTAATATAACCTCCTTATTCCTAGTTGATATCTCCATTTACACATCTAAAGACTGCATTAACTCGTGACCATAGCTTTGTGCTGGGAGCTCATGTTCCACTGATTATCCACCATAATTTCCAAGTCTTTTTCAAAGTCATTGGTTTCCAGGATAGAGTCTCCCCTGCTTGACAGAGTGGCCTAAATTCTTCACTCCTATATATGTAGAGCTTTACATTTGGTCAATTCATGAATACTGTTTGCTTCTGCTCAGCTTACCAAGTGCTCCAGATGGCTGTCAGGGGTCTGTCCTCTTCGTTATTTAACATTCCACCAATCCTTGTGTCATTTGTGAATTTTATTGGTGATTTTGGGTTTTTTTCAGGTTCTTGATAAAAATGTTAAATAGTATAGGCCCAAGAACCAAACATTGTGGGGCCCCACTAGAAATACACTCGTTCAGTAATGATACCCTGGTTTTAGTTCTACTGAAGCCTGTCAGGCAGATTTTAATCCATTTAACATGTACCATGTTATAAAATTTTATATCATTCTAGTTTCTTAATATGTTGTGTGGTAACCAAGCCAAATATCTAGCAGAAACCTAAGTATGTTACATCAACACTATTATCTTTATCAGCCAAAATTTATATTCTTCGAGTGATTGCTCATGTCTATTCCACAGTAGGTGTGCGTGCTCGCCATGTGCACCGGTGCTGGAAGTTTTTCCCCTAGCAGTACCCGTAGTGGGGAGCGCCTCCTCGACTCCTGGAGTGGCGCCTGCCTGGCACGGTATAAGGGGAGCTGCGTGCTCCCCATCCTCAGTTCCTTCTTGCTGCCAGTGAAGGTGCGTCGGAACTGGTCTGCTCCAGCTTCGCTGTAGCTCGTTCCCAGAACTGTTCATTCATTTAGTACCTGTAGTTAGAAGAATAGGAGTACTTGTGGCACCGTAGAGACTAACAAATTTATTGTAGCATAAGCTTTTGTAGGCTACATCTCACTTCATCGGATGCATGTAGTGAGCTGTAGCCCACGAAAGCTTATGCTACAATAAATTTGTTAGTCTCTAAGGTGCCACAAGTACTCTTATTCTTTTTGCAGATACAGACTAACATGGCTACTACTCTGATACCTGTAGTTAGTTAGTGAGCCCAGGACAGGGAATGCCCCGAGCCCCGGGATTTAAGTCTTGCGGTTCTTGTCGGCTTTCTATGCCAAGAAGCGACCCGCACACAGACTGTTTGCACTGTTTGGGAGAAACGCACATCAGCAAAAGGTGCAAAATTTGCAAATCGTTTAAGCCCCGGACTAAAAGGGAAGGAGACATTAGGCTCCATCGACCAATTGGCACTGCTCTCAATCCACGGGACACGCCAAGAGGACCAAGAAGACTCCCTCCTTGCAACAGCACCAAGGGAAGTCTGGGAAAGAGGCTAGGCCCATGTCAGGCAGTCCTCGATCCCTGTCGGGCCCCAGGCCTCCAACTCACGTAGAGCGGAGTAGCCTGGCCCCTTCAGAACAGGCCTCTCTGGATGCCTTCCACAGCCGAAGCCCTCTAGGCGGCCCAGGACGTCATGTCCATGCCGGTGCCTGGAGCTCCACCGATGTCAGCCCCACACTCCAGAGGTAAGCCACGGTTGGGATCCCCACAGTCGCCCCTGGCTCGGTACCAGTCTCGGTCGAGGGAACATTCCCGACACCGATCACCACCCAGCGTCTGCTCGGGGCAGAGTCCATGTGGCTCACCCCCGACGCCGACTAGACTGTTGGGCTGGGTTCCTCCTCAGAGAGCAGATATCAACGGGACCGCAGTGGATGTCATCGGCGGTCCTCGTCCCAGAGGAGGTACCTCAGTTGGTCATGGCACAGTCACTGACGCCATTCCTGCTTGGACTCCTGCTCCAAGTCTCCGCCAAGACATCACAGCCTCAGGCATCGATCACTGGCATCTCGCTGTCACGGGTCCGCCCATCGAGGCCGTTCGCAGAGCAGCTATTACCGTCGGTACTGGTCCTCTACGTCAAGATCGCGGTCTCATGACTGTCGCAGATCCTGGTATTGCCGCTCCTCTCGGTCGAGAGACAGCAACGGATCCTACGCCAGCCAGGTCTCCGTTCATAGCCACGCTTCAACGAGCCAGACCGGCCAACCTGGACAGCCAGCCCCACCAGTGCTACAGCAAGTGCAGTAGCACCGAGCATTGTGGCTGGCCCAGTGGTACCAGTGGGCACCGTGGCCTCCAGTGCAGCTCCTGGTGGGAGCTCATTCGATGGCCAGAGCTTTGGAGACTCCATTGGCCTCCATCTCCAGGCCCCGGACAAAGGAATCAGTGGGACACACCACCTTGGCACCGTGTCCTGAGTCCGACCAGGTGGTGGATCCTCCGGTGCCAGCCGACACCCTGAGCACTGCGCTGGCCTCTTTGCCCTGCCCAAATGAGACGATTGTGGCCCTTCCCCCCTCCATCCCGCAGGAGGACTTCAGGGCCCACCAAGTCCTCTTAAAGAGGGTGGCAGCAAGCCTCCACCTCCAGGCAAAGGAGATGGAAGAGACTGCAGACTCCCTGTTCAATGTGCTCTCCTGGGCCCATATGAATTCAATCTGTGGGGCTCCCTGCCCAAGTTTGAGGACTCCCTCCAGGCGTGTGATTAAGGAGTTCAGGGCGCTCATGGAGGAAGGGACATTGGCAGCTCAAGCTTCCCTGCAGGCTGCCTCGGAGGCTGTGGACATGGCCGTGCGATCGATGGCCTCAGTGGTGATCATGGGACGGGCATCATGGTTCTTGCTCTCTGGGCTGTCCAGCGGGGCCCAGTCTTCCATGAAGGACCTCCTGTTTGATGGGAAAGCTCTGTTTGCAGAGGAAACAGATACAAGGCTGCATGGCATGGAAGACTCCTGCATGACCCTCCAGACACTGGGTCTATATGTCCCGGCTCCGGCAAAACCTAAATTTAAGCCGCAGCAGACTTCTGTCCCGGCTGCCCTCCCAAAGTATGAGGCTGCCCATAAGAAGCAGCGGGACTATAAGAGACGCCCTCATAGGCAGTCTCAACCTGCCCCCCCAGCCTGGACCCTCTAAGGGCAAACAGGCAGGGAAAAGGCATTTTTGACGGGATGCTCAGGGGCATCCCACCAGTCCTTGTCAGGGATCCAACCTCAATAAACCTTCCCTTCTCCAACCGGGTGTGTGCTTTCCTCCCGGAATGGTCGGAGCTCACCTCGGACCAATGGGTCCTCCACACCATCTCCCAGGGTTACACACTCCAGTTTACCTCCTCCCTGCCCAGCCACCCCCCGTCCCCATCCCTCCTGAGGGACCCCTTGCACGAAGTCCTGCTCGAGCAGGAGGTGGGGCGGCTCCTGGAATTAGGAGCGATAGAGATGGTGCCTGAGGAGTTCACGGGCAAGGGGTACTACTCCCGTTACTTCCTTATCCCGAAGGCCAAAGGGGGGATCAGACCCATACTGGACCTATGGGGCCTAAACCAGCACATGGTGAAGCTCAAATTCTGTATGGTCTCCCTGGCCTTCATCATTCCCTCCCTGGATCCCGGGGACTGGTAAGCTGCCCTCGAGCTACAGGACACGTACTTCCACATCCACATATTCGAGGGGCACAGGCGCGTCCTCCGGTCTATGGTGGGACACAATCATTACCAATTTACGGTCCTTCCGTTTGGACTGTCCACTGCCCCCAGGGTGTTTACAAAATGCATGTCAGTGATAGTGGCCTACCTCAGATGGTGAGAGGTCCCGATCTTTCCCTATCTGGACAATTGGCTAGTCAAGGGCACCTCCCGGTCGCAGGTGAGGAATCACGTGGTGCTCCTCCTGTCCACGGGCACCGCCTCGGGCATGCTGGTAAACACCAAGTCCACGTTAGTCCCGGTCCAACTCATAGAGTTTATCGGGGCGCTCCTGGACGCAGTGTCGGCCAAGGCCTCTCTCCCACCAGACAGGTTCGTGACCCTGAAGGGTCTCATTGACTCAGTCACAAGGTTCCCGGTTACAACAGCCAGGGTTTGCCTGCAGCTCTTGGGTCATATGTCGGCGTGCACGTATGTGCTCCATCATGCCAGACTCAGGATGAGACCCCTCCAGCTCTGGCTGGCCTCGAATTTCTCCCAGGCCATGGATGGGGTGGACAAGGTCCTCACAGTGCCACACTCGGTGATCACCTCCCTGAGGTGGTGGTCCACCCCAAGCAACATGTTCCAAGAGGTCCCATTCAGGGACAAGGCCCCATTGTTGGAGCTGGTGTCCGATGTGTTGGATCTGGGTTGGGGTGCCCACATGGGGAGCATTCAGACCCAAGGCCTGTGGTCAGCTCAAGACCTGACCCTACACATAAATGTCAAAGAACTCAGGGCAGTGCGGCTGGTGTGTACAGCCTTCCGCTTCCGCCTGGTTCAGCGCGTCCTCCTTGAAAGTAGGTGGCCCTCCACTTGCCACGCTTACTTGGCTAAGTGGTCACGATTCTCTAAATGGGTGGCGGACCAGGGTGTCTCCCTGGTGTCTGCCCCTATCCAGCTTATCCTTGATTACCTCCTCCACCTGAGGGCCCAGGGTCTGGCGCCCTCGTTGGTCAATGTGCACCTGGTGGCCATATCTGCCTTCCATCCGCCAGTGCAAGGAAACATGGTGTTCTCCCACGCTATGACTGGCCTGTTCCTTAAAGGTCTGGAATGCCTCGTCTCATACTCTAGACTCCCCAGTTCCACAGTGGGTCTTAAACCTGGTCTTAGCTCATCTCACAGGGCCCCCGTTTGAACCGTTGGCCACATGCTCCTGGTCTCACCTCTCGTGGAAGATGGCCTTCCTGGTTGCTATCATGTCGGCTAGACAAGTCTCGGAGCTCAGGGCCCTGACCTCCGAACCCCCGTACACGGTCTTTCACAAGGACAAGATCTCTAGCTCCGCCCACAGCCCGTGTTCCTCTGCATACAACATGGGTCAGGACATTTTTCTACCAGTCCTCTGCCCCAAGCCTCATGCATCCAGTGAGGAGCGCCACCTCCACAAGCTCGACATGTGGCGGCGGGCCTTGGCTTTCTACCTTGAGCAGACTAAGCCGTTCAGGAAGTCCTTTATCACCTCGGCTGAGCACGCGAGGAGCCAGCCGATCTCCACCCAGAGGCTTTCCAACTGAATCACTTCGGGCATCCAGTCCTGTTATGAGCTGGCGGACATTCCCCTGCCGCCCATTGCAAGGGCACACTCGACCCAGGCACAGGCCTCATTGGCTGCCTTTGTGGCCCACATCCCCATTCAGGACATTTGTATGGTTGCCACGTGGTCTTCGGTTCACTCATTCACCTCGCACTATGCGATCGTCTCCCAATCCAGGGATGATGCCAGGTTCAGCAGGGCCGTCCTCCGTCCTGGGGACTTGTGAATTCCTACCTACCTCCAACAGATATAGCTTGGAATCACCTACTGTGGAATACACATAAGCAATTACTTGAAGAAGAAAAGACAGTTACCTTTTCCGTAACCAGTGTTCTTCGAGATGTGTTGCTCATGTCTATTCCACATCCCACCCTCCTTCCCCTCTGTTGGAGTTGCCTGGCAAGAAGGAACTGAGGGTGGGGGGAGCACATGGCTCCCCTTATACCACGCCAGGCAGGCGCACTCCAGGGGTTGCGGGGGACACTCCTCACTACGGGTACTGATAGGGGGAAAACTTCCAGCACCGGTGCACATGGCGAGCACGCAGGCACACCTACTGTGGAATAGACATGAGCAATGCATCTCGAAGAACACCAGTTACTGAAAAGGTAACTGTCTTTTCTCATCAAACAAGATATCAAATTAATTTGATAGAATCAATTCTCCAGAAACCCATGTTGATTGGCATTAATTATATCAAATCCCATATCAGTCCTTCCATTATTTTGCCCAGGATTATAGGCTGACAGGCCTATAATTACCCCAGTTGTTCTGTTTACCATTTTTAAATATTGGCACATTAGCTTTCTTCCAGTCCTCTGGAACTGTCCTAGTATTCCAAGAGTTACTGAAAATTAACATTAGCAGTCCAAGAGTTGTAAGAGTGGCTCATCTCCAACAAATACCTACATAGTTTACTCCGTATCAGACATCCTGAGCAGAACCCCTCTGGTTATTTTAGAAGGTGAATGATTTACCTGTAAATACAGATTCTTGGGAATTGAGCAATGCATGATAAACTAGCCCAGAAAGTAAGAATGGAACCACTAATATGCTATTAATCTTAAATCTATCTCAGTGTGCAATTAAAAAACAAACTCCTATTTCACCTCGAGCAGAACTGAACTGTACAAAAGTTGTGACAAAAAGTTCCTCCTCTACCTTGGTGGGTCCTGCGTTTATTGGCAGATTTGCTCACCTCAGTGATCTTCCCCTCTGGTGGAACCCACAGTCTGGGTCAACTCCTCCTGTGTCTGACCAGGAGTTGGGAGGTTTGGGGGGGAACCTGGGCCCGCCCTCTACTCTGGGTTCCAGCCCAGGGCCCTGTGGATTGCAGCTGTCTATAGTGCCTCCTGTAACACCTGCATGACAGCTACAACTCCCTGGGCTACTTCCCCATGGCCTCCTCCAAACACCTTCTTTATCCTCACCACAGGACCTTCCTCCTGGTGTCTGATAATGCTTGTACTCCTCAGTCCTCCAGCAGTACACTCTCTCACTCTCAGCTCCTTGCACCTCTTGCTCCTAGCTCCTCACACACAAATCTCACTGACTAACTGGGAGGCTTTTAACTAGTTCCAGCCAGCCCTTGATTGGCTTCAGGTGGCCCAATCAATGTAGCTATCTCCACTGCCTTCTAGAAAGATCTTAATTGGCCCCAGGTGTCTTGATTAACCTGGAGCAACTGCCATTTAGTTACCATGGTACTAGGGATTTGGTTAGCCTGGGGCTAACATACCTGTTCCTTACTACTTTACTGTAGCCATCTGGCCTTGCCCCATCACACAGTCTTTTCTGTTTAGCCTCTCTGTATACCTAGTTTGCCTCCCTTCGTACCAAAATTTCAGAGGAAGCTACAACCCAGAATAAACTATATGCAAGCTGGCAAATTAGACACATGCCGTACATATGAACTGGCTTCTGTATGTTCTCGGGTTTATATATTTCCTACTAAAATACCTAATATTTTATTTGAAAAATTAGAATTGTAATTAATGTTTTGGGTCCTTTAAAATCCCTTGCTTCAAAGAAAATGTTTGAATTACCTTTGGCTGCAAAGAGGCTCCCACACTTTAAATCATATTATTGGGCAGCAAATTGAAGAATTACAGCTACATGGAAAGAGAGAGAGGGATAGGTTTGTCCACATATCCCTTTGCCTTACCACAGAAGGAGAATAAGGAATCTATTCCGAAACAGCATCTTTCATTTATGGCAACACTTGACATTTGGGGTGAAATTGTGGCTGCATTGAAGTAAATAGCAAAACCTCCATGGACTTCAATAAGGCCAAGAAGTCACCCTTGGATTTCAATTTTTAAAAAGTACACCAGGTTGACATCAGGTAAAATAGTCACTACGTTTCCAGTCTTTGTTCTGGAAGGCCTAAATAATTTGGAAGGTAGTCTAGCACTGAACAGTGTTTGTGATAGTGTATTACTACAGAGTGGCAAATCTATAACACAGCAGTAATAGTGTTGTAGGAACAAAAGGGGTCTTCATAACCTTCCTTTGTACCTATATTGCCAGAGGTGGAGTTTTGCAATAAGAAGTAGCAATAATTTATTAGAGGCAATTTTATTCCTGGTTTCTCAATGGAAAAGAATTACAGGTAGAATTTATAAAAGTGTATATAATTTGGACAACATTAAAGGTAAATGAGGAAGAAAAGCATTTTACTCTCAAATGACTGAGGAAGAATAGAATTAACTGCACAAGAAGTAGTGCTATTGCCTATAATTTGATGGAAACTCTCTGTAATAACTTACCTAGATTCAGTTTTACTCCCTACAGATTGGGCTATGATACAATTGCTTCATATAGTGCTGGAGAAACTCTAGTGGAGAAGGGAGCTTAAAACATAAAAGTTGGTTCTGTCCCAACTACAGAAATATTGGCAGAAAATAGTCACAGCTACCAAAAATATTGTTGGAATTAGAAGTATTGAATTCTTCCTGCAGGAAATAATCTCAGGAATAGACAATGTAGGAATAGCAACTGCTAACACACAAAAACTTGTAAAAATGTTTTTCCTGGAAAAGAAATGTGCTATTGTAAGAACATGGAAGCAGTGCCTTCCTCTAGTGGCTTTTAAGCAGCGTATGGCATGTGGTAAAAATGGAAAGCCGAACTTGTTCATATCAAGATAAACCAAAGAACTTAAAAAATGTCTGATCTCCTTTCTTAAATTATTCAGCAATAGCCTCAAGCCCTGCAGAACAAAAGAGAAAGTGGACAAATGGACAATTTAACTTGAAACTGGACTAATACTCTACCTTGTAAACGCTTGATCTTTTAGGGTGCTTTTAAATCAGTTCAATAAAGGAGAAAAGGTACTTGTGTGCAGATAATGAGTTTTAGGTGTATTGGTGTGCCAACTATTTCAATTACAGTATTTGCTTTTTAGTTCAATGTTTCATATACATGTTTTTGTTTTAGCTCTATTGTACGGTTAAGGAACAAATGTTAGGCTGTCAACTTTTTTCTCAAGTCAGTGTTGGTTATGATAATTCTAAAACTTTACAAAGTAAGGTTTTAATCTGATGTATTGATAAGACTGCAATAAAAAGCTACATTTTTTGCAAAGTTTGAGGTTGGTGGAGTAGAAAGCAGGGAGGCAACGGAGGAGGTTCAAAGAGTGCAGTTGGCGACATGATAGAGCAATGGACAGGAAGGTGATTGTTGCATTTCCTTTGTTTCAGAAGGGAGTGACGTGTGTGCTGGGTGAGCTGAAGAGTAAGGAGTGACAATCATCAAGACATGACATTATGGAGGGCCTGAATGAGAGGTTTAGCTATGTGGACAGTGCTGCTATTATTTATTTGTATTATACTGAATTGATGGCATGCTAATAGCTATGAAAAATCTGCTTCAGTGTTTGCATCCTATTCACAGTGTTTTACTGTTCAAGTAATGCTTTTTGCTAGATTCAACTTCTTGCTGTGTGGCTTGTCATGGCTGCTAAACAAGTCTCTTACATTCATGTGATTTATTGCTTTGCCTAAAGTGCTTATTATTAATATAATTTACTGAATAAAAGCAAATATCTCCCAGCAAAATGCACTCCCTCGGGCCCCTGACTGAAAAACTGAATTTCCATTGGGAAGGTTGTGTGTGTATGTCCCAAATGAAAATAAATCTGATGCATCCAGTTTGTTTTGATCTGAATTGCATCCCACCTTAACTGAATGCTCTTGCCTGGGAGGAAGGGGATTTGCTTGGCCTTTCCTGCTGGACTGCACCTTGAATCCAGCAGTCTGAGGGACGTGGTTTCATCAGTTGGGAGTCATGGGACTGAGGAAGAGATGATAGTTGGAGCTGGTCAGAAATTTCCTGATGGAATAGTTTTCTATCAGAAAGTGTTGATTTAGCAAAAATGAAACATTTCCTGGGAATGCATTGATTTGTGTCAACATTTTCCTTGAAAAAATATCAAAATGTTTTAGTTTTGATAAGGGCAAAGTGCTTCACTTTGACAGTCATCTCAACTTTTATATTATATAATTATATATGATTTTATATATTTTATTTCTTAATAAAATTATAGTTG
This sequence comes from Mauremys mutica, assembly GCF_020497125.1. Lineage (NCBI taxonomy): Eukaryota > Metazoa > Chordata > Testudines > Geoemydidae > Mauremys > Mauremys mutica. Next base: position 324,214,114 of record NC_059072.1, read on the forward strand.
AAGTGAACCACTTCGATAAGGTCATTTTGGTATTTCTAAAATGATTTTTTTCAACTTTTCATTCCAATCGATGACTAAAGCAAATTTTGAATGTCAGAATTTCCCACGAAACACAAATTCTGAGCTTTGACCAGTTCTAATGATGATGGAAGCAGCAGACAGCAAACTGACGTGAATAATATCTGAAATGTAACTGAATCTAATAGATCACATTCATCCCCAGTGTAATTCCATTGATAACAATCACCTGATGTTCTCTTTAGTCACCTCATCTGCTCTCCATGTCTTAGCAATTCTGATTTCATACGATACTTAGTTATGGAATTTTTAACACTGCTGTGTGCCCAATCTGCTTTAGTTTACTGAAACTGTGCAGGTTGCTGATTTACATGTCTACATTTTCTCTTATGACTATGCCTGGTTGATGGTGGCTACACAAATGGTATGTATGAAGTAACAGAATAACATTTTATTTTCTTCCTTGTTTTCCATGGAGACAGTAGCCCAAAACTGAGTGACAGAGTTTGACAGTACAATACAGCAGGCTAGATTACAGGAAATAGTGAGGTAAATATATTGTATGCTTGGTAAGTTTTAAAGCAGGGAGCGGGGGGAAACAATGAGCGTAATGCAAGGGAGTAAGGCCTCCACCTGGGAAAAGCAGGAAGAGATTTCATGGAGGGAACTAGGCGCTGAACTAACTACATGCAAAGGTGCAGGTGGGGAAGACAGAGCCTTTCAGACCTTACAAAACCTAGAGGTACTTGGCCCACAACCTGCACCCCCCTTATTCCGCAGCTTGGGTGAACTTTCGCAAGCTACAACCAGCATCATCACCTAACGCTGAAAGTTGGATTCAAGACTTTTCTCTTTTGCTGTATTACCATTAGGGGAGCTGGTGGGGCTGAAGTGCCAGCAACACAAGGATGAAACCAGCTCTACAGCTTCCGAATACCACCGGCAAACAATACAATGCCTAGCTGAGATCAGCAGATTCATTAAAGCTAACTGGCTGAAGCTGAACCCAAGCAAGGCTTGTGATGCTGGTAGGAAATGAAATACTTTGAGGAACTCACCCCCTTCATAACACCCCACAGATTGCTGTCCGTTTACAGTGTTGGGTCCTGTTGGACTCCTCCATTGCAACTGGATGCCAAGTAGCCACAGCAGCCAAAAACACCCACTTCCACATATAGACAGACAGAAAACTATGCCCTGGCTTTTCAGGCTTGAACCAGACACTTGTGACTCACGCACTCATGACCTCAAGCCTTAATTACTGCAACTCGTAACATCTAGGAATGAAACCAGACAGCCTGGAATTGCTCCAACTGGTACAGTCTGCAGCAGCCAGTCAGCTAAATAATGCAGGTTGCAGTGAGCACGTAGCTCCAGTGCGCCACTTTCTGCACTGGCTCTCCATCAAACAGAGTCTAATTCAAGGCCTCTGTCCTGATGTGCAAAGTTCATCATGGGCTTAGCCCTAGCTACCTGAGAGAGCAGTTTTCTTCTCATGACCAGAACTTCCCACAACCACTTTACACTGGAATTAGGCAACTATTGTCCTGTAGGAGAAAATCATGGATGTAAGAGACAGGACCTGGACTAAGGCTTGGTCTACACTTAAAAGTTAGGTCGACATAGCTATGTTGGTCAGGAGTATGAAAAAAAGCTCACCCCGACTGACATAGCTCTGCCGACATAACCCCCAGTGTAGACACAACTATGTCGATGGACTAATGCTTCCATTGATGTATCTACCATCAGTCAGGGAGGTGATGTTCCTACACCAATGGAAAAAACACTTCTGTCGCTGTTGGCTATGTTTACACTATGGAGTTATGCCAGCATCGCTACAATGACCTAGCTATGCTGGTATAGTCTCTATAGTGTACTGTAGATATACCCCCAAGGCTATGGAACTGACTACATAAAGAGTGAAAAATGACCACCAATCTCAGTGGATTCAGAAATAAAAGCAAAACTGATTTCTTTCAGGTTGACTTTGTTAATAAGAATATTTCTCTTCCCTTTTCCCCCCGACGCGTATATTATAGGCACAATCTCTATGATCAACTCAGGCTTTTATTTCTAGAATTGGAAAAGAAAAAGCGAGAGAGTCTGCATTTATTGTTATTTTTTAATACTTGGGGGGGGGGTACACAGGTGCTGCCAAGATCAGGGTCATTTAAGTAGAAACATAAATTAAGATTTTAGCAGACGTGAAGTTCAAGAAATACGAATGAGAGAAATGTTTAAAAAATAGTAATACACAGATTTACAGAGCTTTGAGAGGAGAAGGAAAGTTAAAGGATTCAAAAGAAAACTACAATTATCAAGCGGAGAGGCGGCTAGGTGGACTAAGCTGGGGAGTGAGATGGAATTCTGTCTGAGGATGAACCTCTTGCCCCAGAAATGCTCTTCTGCCTTCAAGACATTTAGCAAAAGGAAGTAGAGAGAAAGCCACAAGTCTACTTGTCCAGGTCAGGCACTGTGAGCAGGGAAGAGACATTAAAGATGTCAAATGATATGTACAAATTAGAATCACCAGTGTGCATATCAGGGTACGTCTACACTACGGGATTATTCCGAATTTACATAAACCGGTTTAGCAAAACAGATTGTATAAAATCGAGTGTGCGCGGCCACACTAAACACATTAAATTGGTGGTGTGCGTCCACGGTCCGAGGCTGGCATCGATTTCTGGAGCATTGCACTGTGGGTAGCTATTCCATAGCTATCCCATAGTTCCCGCAGCCTCCCCCGCCCCTTGGAATTTCCGGGTTGAGATCCCAGTGCCTGATGGGGCAAAAATCATTGTCGCGGGTGGTTCTGGGTAAATGTCGTCAGTCACTCCTTCCGCTGGGAAAGCAATGGCAGACAAGCATTTCGTGCCTTTTTTCCCTGGATTGCCCTGGCAGATGCCATAGCATGGCAATCATGGAGCCTGTTTTGCCTTTTGTGACTGTCACCGTATGTGTACTAGATGCCGCTCACAGAGGCGATTCAGCAGCGCTACACAGCAGCATGCTTTTGCTTTTGCATGACAGCAGAGATGGTTACCAGCCATATTGCACCATCTACCATACCATAAATTGGTAATAAGATGATCGTGGCTACCAGTCCTTTTGCACTGCACCATTTGCTGTTGTCATAAGTGCCCCTGGCTGAGATCAGCCAGGGGCACAAAAGCCAAAATTGGGAATGACTCCCTGAGTCAATCCCTCCTTTTTGGTATCTAAAAATAGAATCAGTCCTGCCTAGAATATGGGCAAGTGTACTAGAAAACCACTGTATATCATAACCAGAGAGCACAGCTGCTCTGTGTCAGATCCTGCAGAAATTATGAGCTGTATGCTATTCACAGGGGGTGCTCCTGCAACAACCCCACCTGTTCATTCTGTTCTTCCCCCAGCCTTCCTGGGCTACCATAGCATTGTCCCCCCACTTGTGTGATGACACAGTGACTTGTTAGTGAGAAATGAGTGGAAGGCAGCCTCCAGCTGCTATGCTAGTCCAGACAGGACATTAAGCAGTGTGTAGGAGAGGAGCCCAGCATCCCACTGCTAGTCCAGGGGCAACTGAATCTTTTCTTTACACATGAAGGGTGGGGGCTGATGGAGCTCAGCCCCCTGTTGCTATGATGAAGATGGTTACCAGCCATATTGCACCATCTACCAGGAAAAATTAGGGGCAGGCACCCTTGATCGACCTAACTGATGCTAGTTGGCATGGTTACCAGTCCTTTTGCACTGCCCCATGTGCCAATAGGCTGATGATGACAATGGATATCAGTCTTATTGCACCATCAGCCACCCATGGCAGGGGGGGAGCAAGGATGTTGGTGTTGAGTGCTGCAGCATCATGTCTATCTGCAGCATTCAGTAAAGATAGGGTGACATGTAAAAGAGTCAAGAGAGGATTGTTTTCCCTTTCACTTCTGGGGGTGGGTGGGTGGGGTGCGTAAATTGCCGAGCTATGCCCTGACCCACCGTGGACACTGTGTTTGACCCTAGAAGCATTTGGAGCTCAGCCAAGAATGCAAATACTTTTCGGAGACTGCAAGAACTGTGGGATAGCTTGAGTCCTCCAGGCCATGAGCGTCCATTTGATTCTTTGGCTTTCCGTTACGCTTGTCACGCAGCAGTGAGCTGAGTCCCTGCTATGGCGTCTGTCTGGAGATTTTTTAAAAATTATTTTGAATTTTGTCTTCTGTAACGGAGCGCTGATAGAACAGCTTTGCCTGCCCTTACAGCAATCACATCCGCATAGTCCATGCTGGAGCTCTTTCTTTATTTTGATTTTTAACTGCCTCGCCACACGTGCTGATCGGAGCTCCACGCTGGGCAAACAGGAAATATTCAAAAGTTCGTGGGGCTTTTCCTGTCTACCTGGCCACTGCATCCGAGTTCAGATTGCTGTCCAGAGCGGTCAGTGGTGCACTGTGGGATACCGCCCGGAGGCCAATACCGTCGATCTGCGGCCACACTAACCCTAATCCGATATGGTAATACCGATACTAGCGCTACTCCTCTCGTTAGGGAGGAGTATAGAAACCGGTTTAAAGAGCCCTTTATAGCGATATAAAGGGCCTCTTAGTGTGGACGGGTGTGGCGTTAAATCGGTTTTACGCTCCTTAAACCGGTTTAAACACGTAGTGTAGACCAGACCTCAGTGGCGTAGCCAGGTTTTCAGTGTAGGGGGACCAAACATAAAAAGGCGCCCTCCCTTGGCTCCTCCTCTGGCCACGTCCCATTGGTTCCTCCCGTTTTCCCCCCCAGATTAACCCTGGGACCGGCTCAGGACTCCTGCAGGCTTCCCAGGGGTGCGGATACCCCGCTGTCCCGCCGCTGTCCCGGGAGAGTCTCTCCTGCCCAGCGTGCTCTGCAGGTATCCCCCGCCGGGCTGTGCCACCCAGCCCCACCCACGGGGTCCCGTCCCCCCCATCCAGGCTCCTGCACCGCGCCAGAGCCCCCCCCATCCAGACGGCACAGCCTGCTGGCAGCGCCGGTCCAGCAGGCGCCGCTTCTGCGCCTGCCGCCCTGAGGGGAAGCGGCAGCTTCCTCTTAACCCCACTAGCTACACTACTGGTGCATATTAGTCCAATACAGAGGGAGGATCCCTGTCCCAGGGTGCCCCTTAAGAGAAGTTGAAATCCCAGCTCTAACCTGTGCTTAGTTTTCCCCGATCAAAGGAATTTTGAGACTTGTAGACCAGGTGCCACTAAAGTTGTGGGCCTGAGATGACGTGGTATTAAGGATAGCCACTTTTCTCATTGGTGGAGAGAACACTTCAGCTGAGGAGCTGACCAAGACCTGGACCTGTAGTACAGTTCTCAGCTGAGATGGAACTGGAAAAGAAGCCTCTGGAAAGGCTGTGGAAAGATACCTAAAAGGCAGGCAGGCAGGAAAACTGGGTGTCTGTGTGTGTGAGAGAGAGAGAGAGTGAAGTGGACTCCTGGAGGCTGGAGTGGATGGCTGCCTCACACTGTTTAGGGCATTGAGATTACCTTGATCAGAGGAGGCCATGGGCTACGCTACACTTCATTTGTGAGCTACTTGATGCAATGAATTTGTTCTTCCTGTGCCCAAGGGCTTAAAAGGGCTGTTGTAAGCCACTAGGACTGTGGGATGAAAGTTACACAGACCTAAAGAGGGATCTGTGGCCTCTAGAAGATGAAAAACAATTTGTCTGGAGAGCTAAACTGAAGCTGAGCGATGGATAGCTAACAGGGAAAATGAGACATAGCTGCAACCTGACAGCAGGAGGTATGTGACTTTTGCTCAGTGACCAAAAGGGTGAAAACAGACAAGATCAGAAGACTAAGAACATAACCGTGTAGGTCCTGATTGAGGCAGATTCTTGGCACAGAGAAGAAGCCATCACCCGAGTGTGAGTGCATAGAGAGTGCAGCACAGGAGAGTGCAGGAGGTAGGCAGGAGCCTTTCTAAGAACATTTGTTCTTTAGAACTTTTTTATTGATTTAAGTTAACTGTATGATTTAAATTATTTTAAAATTTTTACTTAAAGAAACTCTGAAAGGCTTCACCTTGCTTATGAATTCAGCTGCAGAGCTGCATTTTCTGTCTCGCACTACATAATGAGAGTTGGCTTCCTGTTGAGCATTACCAATAAAATACCAGTTTGCATTGTCAGACACTGGCTGTATTAGTGATAGTTATTGAGCTAGTGGACCAATGGTGGCCATTTCTAACAGTTGTTTTGAAAAATACATATTTTTAAATATGGTAATGAAATGGGTTGTGTGTGTTTCATTGTTGCCCTCTACTGGATAGAATCAGCACTGCTCAACTGTGTGTCATGGACGCCATACTGCTAATAGCCTTCTTTAGCTCAAGTTGCAGGGGCCTGTATTTTTGAAGCAGGGGAATCTTGCTCTGTCCACACTGTTGCAGCGAAGTGAATGTCCATGATGCGCAGCATAGTGACAACTATAGTGTCCTAAATTGTCAGTGCTTTCTTAAAATCTTTAGCAAAAGTTAAAATAACTCATCATTAAGATCTTTAAGTAATGGAAAATTTCCATCAGTCACTTGTGCTGGTTTAAATGTTTACAGGGAAGAGGAGAGAATAGCATGTTCTCATTCTATTTCCGTAGTTTGAGTTTCCCCTGCAATGAGAAGAACAGATTATATTGTACTTTAATCTTTTTTTCCTAACCTTTGTGTTTGCTTTTCAAGCAAAAAATAACAGTTTATAGGTCACAAAAGGGATACCAGCAAATGACAAACAGCATGTCTTGATAAATATGTATTGTCAAAACTTGAACACTTCCAAGTTCTACAGCCTCCAAGACATGCAGTACAAATAGACAGTAATGGTAGGAACGTTCAAAGTCAGAGGGAGTTAGTCACTTAACTGCCATTTGTGCCATTGAAAATCAGCCCCAGGCGTTTATTTTAAATACCAGGTTATGAGTAGAACAGGGCAAATTTTTTCCGCCAAAACTTTTTTCACTGAAAAATGCACACTCGGGTTGACTGAAACATTTTGGGGGTTTATGTCTAATTTGCCAAATTGTTTTAGGGAAAAAAAAAGTGAAAAAGATGAAAATGTTTCATTTCAACAAGATCAAACCGCAACATTTCAATATCTTTATTTAGGGTGACCAGATGGGATGAAGAAAATATCGGGACACATGGGGGGAGGGGGGGAACCTGCTGGTGAAGCAACAAACAAACAAACAAAAAGCAGAGTCCCACTGGCACAGCAAAAAAAAAAAAAAAAAGCACACGGAGTCCTGGAGTCCCGCCGGCAGAGAGAGAGAAAAAAAAAAAAAGCGGAGCCCCGCCTGCGAAAGAAACCAAACCAAACCAGGAGTGTGAAATATCGGGACGAATTGCGTCCCGACCAAACATCGATCAGGACGCAGGACAAACGTCTACAAACCTGGACAGTCTCGATTTTATCGGGACGTCTGGTCACCCTATCTTTATTCAAAATTGCTTTGTTTTGAAAGTTACTTCAATTTTATTAGAGTTAAATATGTTAAAGCTCAACTGAAGAAAAACATCTCATTTCAGAGCAAACAAGATATTTTGTTTGACCTGAAACAATTCTTTTTTCCAATTTTTTGGAGAGCCAGTGAACTGAAAAAGCAGCTGTTTGCACAGCTTTAGCTAGATATGAGCCCATACACTCCTGACCCTATACAAGGGATGCCTAGTTAACTTAACCCACTTAGCAGCCTCCACGAAGAAGCCAAGAGAAGGGCAATATAGTTCTATGCAGGTATGTTTGGAGCACTCCAGATACTGGTTTGGAAACTTGGTTTTCTTCTCTCTCTTCATAGGTGGACTCCCTTGGAGACGGGAAAGCAATAACTCCATAATTAGAAGAAGCGAAGGTACCCTGATTTAAATTGAAAGCAAAAGCATACATTAGTATTTTGCTAAGGTTACACATAGAGGGAACATTCCACTCCCACCTCCTCAGGTGCATATAGAGCACATAGAGGGGCACAGTCTACCCCTGCCTCTTCAGGTGTGGAATGCCCCTGTTAGCAACACCTGCTTGTTTTGTAAACAAGAGGTTGAATTAGGGTGGTGATGCCATGGTCCTCTAGTCCCACTTGGCTTGGACTCCAAGTAAACTGGGCTGCATGCTGTGGGGAGTGGTGGAGCCAGATCTGCTGCAGTGTGACCTCTCTATTCTCCTACCACTGAAGGGCTATACTAGAGTGCAGAGGCAGAGCATCATTGAGGAGAGGATTTCTTTTCTCTTTTCCAGCACACTGGTGAGAGTTCAGATTGGAGATTTGCCTCAGAGGGCCCAATAGTGTAATGAGCTGAGTACCCTCAGCAACCATGGATGTTGACTGGCTGAGGAGATAGCTGAATCATTAGTGTTGATTTTCAATAAGTCTTGGAGCACCGGGGAAGTTCCAAAAGACTGGAAGAAAGCTAATGTGCCCATTTTTAAAAAGGGTAAACGGGATGAACTGGGTAATTCTAGGCCTGTCAGCCTAATGTGGATCCAGGGCACGATAATGGAGTGACTGATATGGGACTTGATTAATGAAGAATTAAAGGAGGGCAATGCAAATCAACATGGGTTTATGAATTTGATATCTTTTTAAAAATGAGATTACAGGTTTGGTTGATAAAGGTAATAGTGTTGATGTAATAGACTTAGACTTCTGTAAGGCATTTGACTTGGTACCTCATGACATTTTGTTTAAAAAACTAGGACAATATAAAATTAACATGGCACGCATTAAATGGATTAAAAACTGGCTAACAGATAGATTTCAACATGTAATTGTAAATGAGGAATTGTCATTGAGCAGGTGTGTTTCCAGTGGGGTCCCACAGGTCTCGGCCCTACACTATTTAACATTTTTATCAATGACGTGGAATAAAACATAAAGTCATCATTGGTAAAGTTTGCAGATGACACAAAAATTGGTGGAGTGGTAAATAATGAAAAAGACAAGTCACTGATTCAGAGCGATCAGGATCTCTTGGTTGACTGGGTGCAAAGCATTTTAATACAGCTAAATGTAAATGTATACATCTAGGGACAAAGAATATTGGCCATACTTACAGAATGGGGTGGCTATATCCTGGGAAGCAGGGACTCTGAAAATGATGTGGAGATCATGGTGGATTAGCAGCTGAACATAAGCTCTTAGTGTGATGCTGTAGCCAAAAGAGCTAATGTGATCCTGAGGAATCATGAATAGGAGTAGAGAGGTTATTTTACCTCTGTATTTGGCACTGGTGCGACCACTGCTAAAATACTGTGACCGGTTCTAGTGTCCACAATTCAAGAAGGATGTTGATAAATTGGAGAGGGTTCAGAAAAGAGCTATGAGAATGACTAAAGGATTAGAAAACATGGTTTATAGTGATAGACTCAAAGAGCTCAGTCTATTTAGCTTAACAAAGAGAAGGTTAAGGTGTGATGTGATTACAGTCTGTAAAAGTATCTACATGTGGAAAAATATTTAATAATTCACTCTTCAATCTAGCAGAAAAGGGTATAACAAGATCCAATGGCTGGAAGCTGAAGCTAGACAAATTCAGACAGGAAATAATGTGAACTTTTTGACAATTAGGGTAATTAATCACTGGAACAATTTACCAAGGATCATGGTGGATTCTTCATCGCTGACAAATTTTAAATCAAGACTGGATTTTTTTCCCCAAAAGATATGCCCTAGAAATTATTTTGGGGAACTTCTATAGGAGGTCAGACTAGATGATCACAATGGTCCCTCGTGGCCTTGGAACTTAGGAATGAGAGCTGAGGGTGTTCCAGGATCTCACAGAATTGGGCCCTTAAATAACAAATAGATTCTGATGTGAGTGCAATCACTCCAGCAGTGTGTAAGGAATTAAGTTCTGGAAGTTTGATTTATTTTCCTAGAGTACTGTCTGTATGCTCCACTGCCTCTTCAAAACTCCTCCTCCTACAAAGTTCTGCTGGATTCTGCCTCCTAACTGAACAGCTCAGCTTTCCTCTTTTTCTTTTTCTTTTTCTTTTCTATTCATACACACACACATTCACAATTTATCTTAGAGCTGATTTTTTTAAGTAATCTATTCCTCACATACTTTAAACATTTTATTTGTTGGTGGTTATGTTCAAAATGTGTATGTCACATCACCTCATACATTTTTAAACAGCTAGCAGAGTTAGGAATAAATCATTCTGAGAACCCAAGGACTTAACACACAGGTTTGCTTTGTTAGAATGTTTCAACAGAGAGATCAATACATTATTGTACTTTATATTTGCTATGAAATGGATAGAACCATGATACAAAGAGCAGAGCAATTTAAGTTTCAACATCCACATATATCAGCTATGGTTGGTAGGGGCCATCTTGTGGTATATTGTTGAATACTGCTTTTAAAAAGGCTCTGCTTTAAATGGATACTGTTACATTTAAAATCTTAACTGAAAAAAATATAATTCTCTTGTGTTGCTGCTAATACCTGAGGCCTGGTCTACACTAGGACTTTAATTCGAATTTAGCAGCGTTAATTCGAACTAACCGCTCAACTGTCCACACCAGGAAGCCATTTAATTCGAACTAGAGGGCTCTTTAGTTCGAATTTGGTACTCCACCCTGACAGGTGGAGTAACGCTAAATTCGACATGGCTAGCTCGAATTAGGCTAGGTGTGGATGCAAATCGAACTTATTAGCTCCGGGAGCTATCCCACAGTGCACCACTCTGTTGACGCTCTGGACAGCAGTCCGAGCTTCGATGCTCTGAGCAGCCACACAGGAAACGACCCGGGAAAATTTGAATTCCTTTTCCTTTCTGGACAGTTAGAATCTCATTTCGTGGTTGGACATCGGGGCGAGCTCAGCAGCACCGGCAGCAATGCAGAGCTCTCCAGCAGAGGAGTTCATGTAATCTCTGAATAGAAAGAGGGACCCGGCATAGACTGACCGGGAACTCTTGGATCTGATCGGTGTGTGGGGCGAGGAGTCTGTGCTTTCGGAGCTGCGCTCCAACAAACGGAATGCAAAGACCTACGAGAAGGTCTCCAAAGCCATGATCCAGACAGAGGATACAGCCATCATGCAACGCATCGCCGCGTGAAAACCAAGGACCCCAGACAAGGCTACCAAAAAATCAAAGCGGCAAACGGACGCTACGGAGCCTGCCACCACTGCCCCACCAGTGACCATGGACTCTGATGATGGGACAGTGTCGACGGACAGTTCCTCGACGATGTTCACGGACGGGGAAGATGAGGAAGTGTTTGTGGAGGACGAGGCAGGCGAGAGCGCTTACAACGCTGCTTTCCCCGACAGCCAGGATCTATTCATCACCGTCACGGAGATCCCCTACCAATCCTCCCCGGCCATGAACCCGGATCCTGAATCAGGGGAAGGAGCAGTCGGTAAGTGCTTTAACCATGTTAACTTTTATTCTTAATATAACAGGAATCTGAAGTGTGTGAGAAGGAGGTCTCTCTATATATGGTGATAGAACAGAAATCATCCTGGGAGATCTCCACGAAGCTCTCCTTCCGTTAATCGATAAGCATCAGCAGGAGGTTCCTGGGGAGAGCTGCCTTATTGGGTGCTCCGTGATAGCACCCTTTTCCGCGCGAGGCTTTCATGCGGTATTCAGGGAGCATTGCCTCCCCGAGCATGGCTGCATAGGTCCGTGGTTCGTGATAGATTTCACGCAGCATGCGCTCTCTATCTCCTTCAGTGCCCGTCCTCACGGTGATCTCGCTAGGAGACTCATGCATCTAAGTAGTGGAATTACTGTTATGGTGCGCCTGGTCCAAAGTATTTTTAATAAATCCACGGACAGACGACATAGCACAGACTCAGCACGCAGCTGCGTGACGAGCGTAACAGAAAGCCAAAGAATCAAATGGACGCTCATGGAGGGAGGGGGGAATGAGGACGCAAGGTATCCCACAGTTCCTGCTGTCTCCGAAAATCATTTGCATTCTTGGATGAGCTCCAAATGCTTCTATGGTAAAACACCGTGTCCGCGTTGGTTCAGGGCACAGCTCTGCAATTTACGCACCCCCCCCCCCGAACCCGAGAAGTTAAAGGGAAATCAATCCTCTGTTGACTCGTTTACATGTCACCGTATCTTTACTGAATGCTGCAGATAGATGCGATGCTGCAGCACTCAACACCAATATCCTTGCTCCCCCCCCCCCGCCATGGGTGGCTGACGGTACAGTACGATTGATACCCGTCGTCATCGTCAGCCTATTGGCACATGGGGCAGTGCAAAAGGGCTGGTAACCATGCCGACTAGCATCAGTAAGGTCAATCAAGGGCGCCTGTCCCTAATTTTTCATGGCAGATGGTGCAATATGGCTGGTAACCGTCCTCATCATTGCAACAGGGGGCTGAGTTCCATCAGCCCCCACCCTTCATTGTAAATAAAAGATTCAATTGCCCCTGGACTAGCAGAGGGATGATGGGCTCCTTCATCCACACTCCTTAATGTCCTGCCTGGACTATCATTGCAGCTGGAGGCTTCCTTCCACTCATTTCTCACAAACAAGTCACTGTGTCTTATTCCTGCATTCTTTATTACTTCATCACACAAGTGGGGGGACAATGGTATGGTAGCCCAGGAAGGCTGGGGTAAGAACGGAATGAACAGGTGGTGTTGTTGCAGGAGCACCCCCTGTGAATAGCATACAGCTCATAATTTATGCAGGATCGGACACAGAGCAGCTGTGCTCTCTGGTTCTATGATACAGTGGTTCTCTAGTACACTTGCCCATATTCTAGGCAGGACTGATTCTATTTTTAGATACCAAAAAGGAGGGATTGACTCAGGGAGTCATTCCCAATTTTGGCTTTTGCGCCCCTGGCTGATCGGCCAGGGGCACTTATGACAGCACCAAATGGTGCAGTGCAAAAGGACAGGTAACCATGACCATCTTATTACCGTCTTCTTACCAATTCATGGTATGGTAGACGATGCAGTATGCCTGGTAACCATCGCTGCTGTCATGCAAAAGCAAAAGCATGCTGCTGTGCAGCGCTGCTGGCCCGCCTCTGTCAGCGGCATCTAGTACACATACGGTGACATACACAAAATCCAAAACAGGCTCCATGGTTGCCACGCTATGGCGTATGCCAGGGCAATTCATGGAAAACGTGCTCAAAATGATTGTCTGCCGTTGCTTTCCCGGAGGAAGGAATGACTGGCGACATTTACCCAGAATCCACCGCGAAAATGATTTGTGCCCTAGCAGGCACAGGGGTCTCAACCCAGAATTCACACAGACAGCCTAGACTCAGTTAATTGTTCGCAAAAAAGAATATTTGCAAGGAATTCACTCCCTGTTTCCCATCTCACAGCTTCCACTGTCTCCAGACCTGACACAGCATCCCCCTCGCAGAGGCTTGCAAAGATTAGGCGGCGAAAGAAAAAGACAAGGGACAAGATGTTCGAGGAACGTATGGGCTGCTACCTAGCAGAGGCGGACCAGCAGAGCCAGTGGAGGGAGACCGTCTCTCTGTGCCAGCGCTCACACAGCGAACGGGAGGAGAGGTGGCGTGAGGAAGACAAGCAGGCGACTGAAACAATGCTTGGACTAGTGAGGGAGCAAACGGACACGCTCAGGCGCCTTGTGGATGTTCTGCAGGACCGCAGGAGGACAGAGACACCCTGCAGTGTATCTGCAACCGCACTCCCCCGCCACAAAGTCCCATACCCCCCTCACCGAAAATAATCAGGAGGAGGGGCAGCCGGGGACGTGAATACTGTCACTGCACCACTGCACAGTGCTCAAGTACCCAAAAGCTCTCATACCCTACATTTGCCGAAGTCCTTCACTTCCAGACTCACAGTAGTCCCAATCCCAGTCCCATCCCCTAACTGTCTACTTAATTAATAAAAATGCTTTGCTGTTAATTACTGTTTCCGTTATGTTTTTTCAAAGAAGACTGTGTTTGAATGGGGGGCGTGGGGAAGGGGGTGGTTAATTGCATAGGACAGTCACCTTTCCCAGGGTACAGACACGGGGGCAGGATCAGCAGCGGGTCACACACACGGTGCAGTCAGTAGGCACCCTGGTCGGTATGGGAGGTGGTTTCCAGGATCTGTGTGGGCGGGGGAGATGTGACTTTGCAGCGGGGGAGGGCGGTTACAGATCTTATACAGCGGTCCTTGTCCTGGACCGCTGAGTCACGCAGCTGAGGAATCTGTATCCGTCCTCCTCCACCACAAGGTCACATATCCGCCCGCACACAGAATTCCATAAAGAGGGATGGCAGGCTCCGTTGAAAGAAGCATTCCGGCACTGCGGACCGCTCTAGGAGCAGGAGCCTGTCATTCCTTGAGTTTAGAGGCGGTCTTTACATCACCGCACACCCTACCCAGCACAGTCTGCCTCCCAGTTTCAACCCTTTAACGCAAAGTCATGAATAAAGAAACCTTTCTTAAGTAACAATGGGACATGTATTTTATTTTTACACATGTGTTGGAAGTGGGGGAAACGGGGTGAACGGGGTATGTAACCGAAGAGGAGAGTCAACAGTAACTGGGTAAAGAAACAGGGGCAGGTTCAGCTTCTCTGTAAAGAAACTGAACAGTCACAGGTCACGCTGCTCGCTGCTCGCTGGTATTTGAAGAGTTCCTTGTCGCTGTCCCAGGCGCCTGTATAGGGCTTCATGAGCAAGTGCATTAGTGGGCAGGCTGGGTCCCCGAGGATGACTATAGGCATCTGCACATCCACAACAGTTATTTCGTGGTCTGGGAAGAAACTACTTTCCTGCAGGCATCTGAGCAGCCCACAGTTCCTGAAAACACACACATCATGAACCTTGCCCGGCCACCCGACGTTGATGTTTGCAAAACGTCCCCTATGGTCCCCCAGTGCTTGCAGCACCATTGAAAAGTAGCCCAATTTCTCATCAGCTGACTGTGGAAGAGGTGGACGATAAAGTGCGAGGAGGAGAAAACGGCGATGATCGCAGCGGGCTCCATGCTTGCAGTGCTGTGGCGTCCGCGCTGTCACTGACCAGAAAAGTGCACGAACAGATTGCCCGCAGGCGCTTTCAAGGAGGGAGGGAGGAAGGGAGGTTGTGCTTGACGGTTCAATGACGACACTTACCCAAAACCACCCTCGACACATTTCTCCCCCCAGCAGGCATTGGGGGCTCTACCCAGCATTCCAATGGGCAGCGGGGACTGCGGGAACTGTGGGATAGCTTCCCACAGTGCACCGCTTCCAAAGTCGATGCTGGCCCCGTGAATGTGGACTCAGAAATTCGAATTAGTGTATTTAGTATGGATACACAAATTCGACTTCATAAGGTCGAATCCACAAATTCGAACTAAGTTGATTCGAAATAGTCTTGTAGTGTAGACAAGGCCTTAGATTGTTAAAAGAGAAAATGTACTACTTGACCCCTTTTAATTCAGATAATGAGTCTTTGGGTTGAAAATGCTGCATGGTAATGTTTAAATTCCATCAAAACTACTTTAATTGAGCTGAAAAAGAAAAAGAAAACAAGACATTTCTATTCATATACGTTTTATAAAACGTATATTTTTAATATTTCAATTTTGGGACCTAATTTGCCTAACCCTGTCCTTCTAAGAATAGTATGCATGATTAACATATTTTATAAAATATAGGGTTAGCTATAAGAATTCCATTAAAATGAGAAACTAATATCTGACTACTTACCAAACTTTTTGTTTGTTTGTTTGGACCATTGTCCACACATTGGATGATATCCCAGCTCTATTGGAAGCAATGCCACTAACTTCATTTGGGGCCAGAATTTATCCATAAGTTTGTTATTGCAGTGTGGCCATTTGAGGGAATGAAAATGGAGGCCTTAACCAGAATGAATTGTTGATGTTGTGATGATGGTAGTTCCAGTGTTGCTCCCTCTGGCCCAGCTAAGACATCTGCAGCTCAGCTTCCTTTGAATCAGAGTAAGCTAATTAGTATTGTAATGTGTGTTTGGAGAAAGGATGGGAACTCAGGCAAGTATTCTCATTCTCTCTTTCTCTGGACTAATAAATATTTAGTTTTACAACATGGAACAGTTTCAACAGGAGAGATTGAGAGAGTCCCATAGCCCAGTGGTTAAAGCACTCACTTGGGCTATGGGACAGACTGTCTTGGGTCCCAACTCTGCCTGATTCACTGCAGGGAACTTGGGTCTCATTCTAGGGCTATAGGGTATAAAGAAAGTGGTGGTGGTTGGCAGAACTGCTACCAGTGGTGTCTTGTGAATGACATTTCTAAATATTATTTGCTTTTAGTGAAAAAGCAATTAAATGCCTGAAATCAAAATGAAATGGAAAAAAAACCCCGGGTTTGTCAAAAAAAACTAAAAAATGTTTGCTTTGGGTTGACCTGAAACAGTATTTTAAGAACCAATATTGGTTTGGACAGAGAAATGAAAAGTCGATTATTTGCACAGTTCTATCTGTAACTCATGTTTACCATTCAAGTATATTGTCTTCAGCCTTTTAAAGACTGGTTCACTATTTAAAATCTGCCCAGCATTAGCAATTTAAAGATGACACTTTAAAAATATCAGATTTAATATCCAACTTTTTGGAAAGTATCCTTTTTCAGAGCAGATCATCTAAAAAAAATTAATCCTCTACCTAAAATAACTACCAGCAATAAAATGTTTCAAGAGTGGCTCCAAAAACAAGACAAGAAATAAGGAAAATCTTCCTACGAAGAACACCTTACCTTCATGCTAAGAAAAGCGATTAGGGAAGTCAATGGATGGCTTTGGAGACTGGTAATAGGAGACAGATGTCCACACAATTAAAAAGTTTGAGAAGCCCCAGCGTAAGAGTGATTATTTTGTAGCCACTCCCTTTCTGTTCATGATTGTACAGTGGTTAAAATAGATTGAAACAGGAGGAGCAACTCTCATTGCACTGGGGAGGAGGAGTTTATAAGGGAGCACTTCGCAACCAAGACTGGGAGAGGAAGAGGAGCTCTCCCTCTGCTTTTAGCAGATGAAGAGCTGTCCTCCCCTCCTGCACCCTATTCCCCCCTTGGTGTTACAGCTGCAATCACATAACATCCCTGTGGGAACTATAGCAATTACATGCATGGGAAAAATAATATTAGAAAGTAAACATATTTTTATCTGTCTCTTAATGGAATTTAGCAGCTGGAAACAAGAAGGGCTGGCACAATGTGACCAGCCTGCTCTCCATGGGCCATCAGAAAGTGCTCTGAAAAACCCCAGTGATCCATGGATCAGAGCTGCTAATACAGAACTTTTCTGTACTAGACTCAGGGCTGAATTCAAGCACCAGCGAAGGAAGCAGGTGCCCGGGGGCAGCCAATAGAAAGGGGCGTCTGTTGTTGGGGCGGCACGTCCGGGGTGACGGCGGCGGTACTTTGGTGGCAGCTCAATCGGTCCGCTGCAGTCTTCGGTGGCAATTCGGCGGTGGGTCCTTCATTCCCTGTCTTCCTCTTTGGCGGCACTTCGACGACAGCTCAATCGTCTTTTTCTTTCTTTTTTTTCCCCCTGCCGCTTGGGGTGGCAAAAAAGCTGGAGCCGGCCCTGTCTAGACTGATAACTTGTATCCAGCGCAGGTAAGAAGTAATCAAAACATATGTTAAGGGATTAACTGATTACAGTTTATAATTACCTACATGGGGAACAAATATTTGATAATGGGCTCTTCAATCTAGCAGAGAAAAGAATATCATGGTCATAGCTGGAAGTTGAAGCTAGACAAATTTTTAACTGTAAGACTAATTAACCATTAGAACAATTTACCATATGTTGTGGTGGATTCTCCATCACTGGCAATTTTTAAACCAAGACTGGATGTTTTTCTAAAAGATATGAGCTAGGAATTATTTTGGGGAAGTTCTATGGCCTGTGTTATATAAAAGGTCAGCCTTGATAATCAAATGGTCCTTTCCGGCCTTGGAATCTATGAATGTGATGTCTACTGGTCCGTGTGAAATGAGATGGTAATCTCAGTCTAGTTCCCAGTGGATAGGTGTTTAAATCAAGAACAGCACTACAGCTAGCAATAAATTGCAAGTTTATTGGCAGTGTCTGCAGAGGGTCAAGGATTAAATGGACCACGGAGACTGAACTGTCCTGTCACTCCTAGAAGGGCCCTGTTGAGTCAGGGTTAGAGCTGATTAACTTGGAAGCTTGTATTGTTGCTATCAGTGAGAAGCTCTTGGGATCTCCTTGTCAAAAGCTTTCTGGTATTTCACCCCTCCCAATATTGCTAATTCATCCTTACCAGATATGATTTATCCCTGAATCTTATTATATTTTTAGCCTTTAAACTGGACAATGTTACACCAAATAGCAAGTATTTAAAAATAAATTCTCAGGAAGAACACCCAGGCTCACGCAGTCCATCACCTTTCCTTCTTGTGAGCACAGGTAACTCTTATCCATGGGCCTTGTCACAGACTAAAGGGAAGTATTTATTAAGCTATTGCTAGCTTGTTAGTGGCTGTTCTGCAAACGGATAGGCAACTTCAGACTCTGGATGTGTAATTCTGACAACTTTCACCAGTGCTATATTGACAAACAATAATTAGAAAGGAAGCAAAGCAACTGAGTATGTCCCCACCAAATAAGGGGAAAAAAAATACTGCAGGATTAGCTGAGGGGAAAAAAACCTGACTGTTCACACATACACACAAAATCTAAACACTTGGCACCACTCCTCAAAGATGTCAATGCCACTGTGAAAATCACTGAGTGATCTATACAACTGTGAAGAGCGAGTCAGTACACCAGCCTTCAGTGTGCTTCCTACCCCTTTGGTAATAATCACTGTGAGTGATAGATGGAAGGTCTGGGAAGTAAGGAAACTTCAAAGACTATTATGTTGAGCTGTGACACATATTACAGACAAATGCAATATCTCTGAGAGTCTTGTATCTATTTTATAAATGTTATATGTATCTTTGTGAGCCAGGGGTTGTATTCTGGTTCCATGGGGGAGAGTTACAGAGTTTCTTGCAGGAACTAAAATCGCTGCAGGGTAATTATTGCAAAACCCTGTATAGGTAAACGGGTCTGAGAAGGGCCACCCCCCTGGGGCCGGTATTTGCATATACTCGGTTTGACCAGGTTCAGGAGGCCCAGCAGACAATGAATGGAGAATTGGAAAGGGGCAGTCCAAACTAATTCAGGACAGACTCATGCTGGAACAAAGAATTGACAAACTTGTGTACAGATCTACTGAGTCTAATGCAGTATAATAGCTTTGTGTGTGCGATATTACTCCCTCCCTTGTCCACCCGAGATGCGTGGGAATTCTTGAAAGCATAGCAAGCTTAATGTGCATGAGATGGTTTATTGTTTTATTATATCTTTTCTCTGTAATGATTTTGTCCTAAATAAATATACTGTGGTTTGTGTAGACTGGCTGGTCACTAGTAAACTCTGTCATTGTCTCTGGGAGATAAAAGGGCTGCAAGTAGGGTGACCAGATGTCCCGATTTTATAGGGACAGTCCTGATTTTTGGGTCTTTTTCTTATATAGGCTCCTATTACCCCCAACCCCCGTCCCGATTTTTCACATTTACTGTCTGGTCACCCTAGCTGCAAGTGCTCAGGTAACCTCAAATTTGCTAAGGTTATCACAGTGAAGCACAGAAGTAATTGCAGCCTAAATCCCCAGTCTGGGGGAAAAACTTGAATTCTCAACCCAAGAAAGGTGATGACTAGAGGGCTCAGATGGAGGTGGGGCTGCCTTCAAAGGGGCTGTGAAGGGGTCAGAGGTGCAGTTACCCCAGAACTGTGACAAACACATTCTGGCTAATAAACTCCTTAGCCTCAGAGCTCCTTTGCCTTAATCATTTCTGCTTTCTGCTCCAGAGATCAGTTAGCCCCAAGAGTTATTTTGTAAAAAGAAAACACTCTCAAGTTAGAACTGCAGAAAGTAGAAGTTGTTGAATCAAGACTATAAATGTATTACATTACTGGATCTCACCAGATGGTGCTATTGTTAATAGCTGTGTTGAGTCTCAGAAGACATGTGTACCTAAGCGACTCCTTGTCAGCTTGCGCTTTTGTGAATGCCATTCTTGGATATCTAGCTCTCTCCATTCATTGTACAAGGAGTCGAGGTGCTTAACACAGGCTTTGTGAATCACAGTGTTTTCCAGTGATTTTCTAGCAATCAGGCCCAAGATCACATAGGAAAACTGTGGCAGAGCAAGGACTTAAACCTGAGTCTCCCAAGTCCTAGGCTAGCACTCTAACCACTAGGAAAGCCTTCCTCTCTTACTAACCAATAACTGGGCGTTGGAGCTCAGTTTTTCTTTTTTTTCTCCTCTCCTCATCTGAATGGGGTGATGGTGTGGGAGATGAGAGATATCATACAGAATCAGGTGACCTACTATCCTGCTTTTCCTGGGCATCCCACAGCCTAGCAGATAAGCAGGCAATGAAGCAATCCAGAGATACTCTACAGTGTATCAAGCTGTCAGTGAGGGAACACCAGTGAGCAGCTGCTCAGAGTGCTCTTAGCTCACATCAGACCTACTCCTGGGGTGCTAACAAGACATGATCTTCCAACGCTTCACATCTCCTCCCTGTACAAACAGGGCTAATTAAAACATTAAGTTTCATTCATGCTTGTTCTGGGTTGGTGAGAGCCTTCCAGGTTACAACCCTATAATTTTAGCTTTTGGGTTCTCCTGAAGGAAGTTTTGGAAATTCTGAGTTGGCATTGTGCAAGTTTGAGAGGAAAGTAAACTACTGTAAAAAAGGATTTTTAAAAATGTGTCATTCAAACTTGTCAGTCATAACTCACCAGCCTATTGTGTAGCATATTAGCAAAACTTTTTGGAATACCGCAGAATTCACTTTGCAGTCAATAGAAACGTTATGTGAAGCGAAACCAAAAGCATGTTGTCCAAATACTTACTGAAAGCTATTGCTGATAAATTTCTCTATAAGTAGTCTGTACTAGTTAGCCACATGCAAATCCTAAAGTTAAGATTGAAGGTCAAAATGTCTAAGCCTAGTGATGATGATGATGTGCTTCTTTCAAGCTCCCTCTGCTAACACATACAAGCCCACGCTAGATCAGAGCCCATTGGTAAAGCAGAGTGACAAGAGAATGAGCATATTTGAAATACAAGAGTGAAGGTGGCAAGCTTACCCAGGGCCAGCTCTACAGTTTTCGCCACCCCGAGCGGCGGGGGCAGTCTGTGTGCCCTTAGGGCGGCAGGCGTGTTTCTGCGGTGGCGGCAATTCAGCGGCAGTTTCTATATTTAGCTGAAGCTGCCCCGGACAGCTAAACATAAGAAGCTGCTGACGAATTGCCCTCACCGCAGAAACGCGCCTGCTGCCCTAATGGCGCATGGACTGCCCCCGCCGCCTGGGGTGGCAATTCGGCCCTCTGCTTGGGGGCAAAACAACAGGGACTGCCGCCCCTTCCAGAATGCCGCCCCAAGCACCAGCTTGGAATGCTTGTGCCTGGAGCCGGCCCTGAGCTTACCATAAAGTAACACGGTAATGTGTTAAATAATCAAAACAGATGAATAAAAACATACAATAAGTATTTATTATTTATGGCCCAGTGAGAGAGTTGGGCTTAGAAGTCTGTTACGAGATCCTAGAAGTCTGGTTCTAGCCACATTACTGCTATCCACCTCTGTCTTTGTGTTCTGTCCACCAGTGCTTTAAACTGACTTTTTTTCTTCTGGAGTAATCTACATCTACCCCTGCATCTACATCAGGATGCTCTGTGATGCTTTCCTCATACATGAGAAGACAGCCACTGGATGGCCTAAGAGAAATCACCTATGGCTCAAGATCCTTAAGTTGAATATTACTGCAATAGACACTGCAATGTTGTTATGTCTGAAGACTCAGCCTGCCTTAGAAAACTGTGGGTGCTCAACAACACATTCCTGAACTCCCCCTTCCACAGAGTCTCTGAGAGGATGGGTCTTAGCACATTCTCCGCCACCCCCCTTCATCAAGAAACAGTTATGGCGGTTTAACTGCCACTCAGTGAGCATTCCCTGGTCCCTCTCAGCCAGCTCTGCTGTATAGTGGCACATTGACAGAGGCTCTTCTCCCTAGAGAAATAGAGGAGCTGGGCAGCCATCTAATGTGTTGGCCTGCACCCATCTCCTGTCAGGATGCCTGAAGGAATTGTGCTGTTCAATAAAGGGATCTGCTGCTGCCTCCTCCACTGACCTAGGAACTGCAGCTGCCACTGTCAGTGGGAGCTGCTTCATGGGGTGACTGGTGCCAGGCTGCTGGGACAGGATCAGCTACACTGGAGCTGCCATCCTGAAGCCATTGCTACTGAAGGATTGCAGGAGCAGACACTGCAGAGGGAGCAGCACGATGAGGCATTCAGGAAGGGAGGTACTGAGGAAGCCACCACCAGTGAACCAGAAGGTATTTCAGGGAAAGTTAGACTGGTGGAAGAAGGAGCTGGGAAGTGGGAGAAGTGAGGGGGAAACAATAAGGCCAGAGCAGGAACCCTGCCTAGGAGAGGAGGCCAAAATGCATGCCTGGGGACCACAGCCCCCTATTTATATGAGGGGAGGCTCCTAAAAGAGCCCTAGAGTTAGGTAAAGAAGGAGAAGCTAAGCAGAGGAGGGGAATTAGTGGGTATTTACCAGGAGCAGGGAAGGGAAATGACTACGCTTTGGGATGCTAATAGCAAAATGTCAGGGACTGGCTGGGTAGCTGTGGGGAGGTGGGTGTGGAAGCAGTCTGGGATAGAAAGTTTACTTGAAGTGACCTGTCTCCACTCTCATTCTCCACTGCCCTCCCATCCCTGCAGCTGCCTTTCTTACTCCCCCATCCCAGCGTGTAATTTTCCTGTTGAGTTTCAGTTCCCTGGCTCATTTTCTCCTGTGCTCAACCACTCCTTTTATCAGCTTCCTCAAGAGCCCCTCTTTCTCCCTGCTGCTTCCTACTGCCTGTACAAATAGCAGGCCTCCAATTTGTAGCAGCTCATTCACGATTCTGTGTCTTATCATGAATTGTTGGTCAGTCTGGCAGCTTGAGCCAAAGTGCCAAGGAGAAAGAACCAACCAAGACAGAGCCTAGTATTAGCTATAACAATGTTGTGACAGACTGAAACAAACCTTAGGGAATTAAGATAGACCTTACTGAATTACATTAATCCATATTGATTTAGGGTTAATGGCTTTGGGGTACATTGTATTAAAAATCCAATTGTGTGTGTGTTATTGTGGCACTGTATGCACCATCTTTAGTAGGAGGGGAATGTTATTGTACTACTTTTATCAGCTCTTTGAAGCCTCTCCCCTGGAACAGTTCACATATATTAGTTCAAACTGGATTCTCCAGGGACCAACAGACAAAGGATTTTTGGATAAATGGCCTGATTTTAAACTGGCTAAGGGCATTATTCCTGATCCAGCAAACAGACAGGACCTCTGGTCCATGGAAGGAAGGGTTGGAAAGACTGGCCCTATTGAGGCCCCATAAGATTAGGTGTGCATTCGGAGCCGAAGCTGTGATGAATTTGCCCTTTGGTTGGGATTTGGAGGACTGCTCCTGCCAAAGCCCACGTTAGGGAATTCCAGCAAGCTTATTAGCAGGTTCCTTTGTTGATTTTAATGTGTTTTTTCTGTAATGCTTTTCCCTTAAGAATAAAATAGGCTAGTATAGAAAGAACTGTGTGGTAACATATAACTATAGCAATTATACCAGTTAACCATCTCTGAAGAGAAAGCAAGCAGGTGTGCTTGGGTAGCCTGTCTGTGATGGAAATAATAGTGAAAGCAGAGAACTGTGCAGCCTGGAGATACCCTGGTCAGAAGGGAGTGAGATGTGGTGACAGCTGGAAGCCTGAGAGTGCCCTTGCTAGACCAATGAGGGCAAATGAAATTTAATGTGGATAAATGTAAAGTAATGCACATTGGAAAAAATAACCCCAACTATACATACAACATGATGGGGGCTAATTTAGCTACAACGAGTCAGGAAAAAGATCTTGGAGTTATCGTGGATAGTTCTCTGAAGATGTCCACACAGTGTGCAGAGGCGGTCAAAAAAGCAAACAGGATGTTAGGAATCATTAAAAAGGGGATAGAGAATAAGACTGAGAATATATTATTGCCCTTATATAAATCCATGGTACGCCCACATCTCGAATACTGTGTACAGATGTGGTCTCCTCACCTCAAAAAAGATATTCTAGCACTAGAAAAGGTTCAGAAAAGAGCAACTAAAATGATTAGGGGTTTAGAGAGGGTCCCATATGAGGAAAGATTAAAGAGGCTAGGACTCTTCAGTTTGGAAAAGAGAAGACTAAGGGGGACATGATAGAGGTATATAAAATCATGAGTGATGTTGAGAAAGTGGATAAGGAAAAGTTATTTACTTATTCCCATAATACAAGAACTAGGGGTCACCAAATGAAATTAATAGGCAGCAGGTTTAAAACAAATAAAAGGAAGTTCTTCTTCACGCAGCGCACAGTCAACTTGTGGAACTCCTTACCTGAGGAGGTTGTGAAGGCTAGGACTATAACAATGTTTAAAAGGGGACTGGATAAATTCATGGTGGCTAAGTCCATAAATGGTTATTAGCCAGGATGGGTAAGAATGGTGTCCCTAGCCTCTGTTCGTCAGAGGATGGAGATGGATGGCAGGAGAGAGATCACTTAAATACAGATGCAGTTGCCCTGAACTGTGACAAAAGTGTCTTCAGCTGTGGGAAAAAAAGGAACTAAGAGAAGGACTGTCAGAAAGTAGGAAGGCAAATACATGGAAATGGGCCATATGTGGACTATATCTAGATGAGTATCACATCAAAGTTATTTGCTGTGAAGTGTTGGACACTGAAAACCTCACTCCACTCCCTCCAGTTAATTTGAGACCAAACATTCTTACTTGAAAAACAAGCATGTGATTTTTTTCCCCCTGCATAAGTTTACAGAGCAACATAGCCAGAAAAAGAAGTGCAGCCAGTGTCCACAAGCTTTGAAGACATCTCATCTTGTGAGTCTTTACATTACAAAAGGAGGGAAATATCACTATAGGGAAGAGTTTCTTTTTTCTAGCAGCAGAAGCGGCATCAGTGGCATCTGATATCAAGACAAGCAGACAGTCGGCCATATTAACATTGTTAGACAATACAGAATTAACGAGACTCTCAAACATTGCTGAAAATATGAAAGAACGTGCTCTCTCAAGTTTGGAGTAGTCATTTAATTGTAATACAGCTTGACTAAACATTGATTTGCTTTCCAGTGAAAACCTTTCCACCTATGTGAGATATGGATCTGATGGCAAAGTGCATTATTTTCTTTTTTGTCAATCTTTTCCAATCTACACAACTAAAAAGTAAATGTTCTCAAATATTGGATGGATATGTGAAGGAAAGTAAGCTTAAATAACAAAATAGAATCAGGATCTTCATGGATGAGGCACGAGCAGTCATTGGGAGGCATAGTGGTCTAGTGGCTTGTACTATTCTGCTGCATAGTGGTCCAGTTGCATGCACTGGCCACTATCCAGAGACAGGATACTGGGCTAGATGGGGCATTGGCCTGATCCAGTATGGCTGTTCTTATGTTCTGCCTTGGTAAAAGGCACGGCCTCAGGTAACCAGCACTGCCCCTGGTGGTGTGTGGAAAGATTGAGTCTCCAGACTGGGTATGCGGGGGGGACTACGGCCCACGGGCCAACCCATTTTAAGTCAGCCTGCAAGCTGCACCACATGGCTTAGCCCTTCTCCGGCTAGGGTGCTGGGTCAGGGGCTGCCCCAGTGGCTTGGCCCTGCTCCGGCCAGTGTGCTGGGTCAGGACTGCACCACGTGGCTCAGCCCCACTCTGTCCGGGGTGATGGGGCGGGGCCACACCACACAACTCCCGGAATCCGTGGCATGGCCCGCTCTGGCTCCTACGCACTCCAATGGGAGCTGCAGGGGCAGTGCCTGCAGATGGGGCAGCATGCAGAGCTGCCTGGCCATGCCACTGCATAGGAGCTGGAGAAGGGACATGCCAATGCTTGAGGTAAGCACTGCTCACAGCCTGCACCCCCTGAGCCTTTCCCCCGCCCGAGCCCTGATCCTCCTCCCGCTCTCTGAACCCCTCAGTCCCAGCCCAGAGCACCCTCCTGCACCCCAAACCTCTCACCCCCAGCCCCACTCCAGAACATGCACTTCCAGCTGGAACCTGCACCCCTTCCAGCACCCATGATCCCCTGTCCGAACCCTTCAGTCTCAGCCCAGAGTACCCTCCTACACCTCAAACTCCTCCTCTCCAGCCCCACCCCAGAGCCCACACTCCAGTTTTGTGAGCATTCATGGCCTGCATACAATTTCTATTCCCCGATATGGCCCTTGGGCCAAAAAGTCTGTTCCACCCCCTGTGTAAGGGATGAAGGAAGCTAAGGCCCTGCTGAGGTAACTAGGGAGCTGATGCCTCACTGTTGGAGGCATAGAAGAGAGCTGAACTCCAAGTTCCCTCTTGCGGAGGTTCTCACCCTTTTCCATTCCAGGGCCACCCTGGGACCCCTTCTCAGGGCCGGTGCAAGGAAGTTTCACGCCCTAGGCAAAACTTCCACCTTGCGCCCCCCCCCCGCACACCCGCCCTGAGGCGCCCCCCCACGACAGCTTCCCCCCCTCCTCCCTGAGGTGCCCCCCTTGCAGCAGCACCTCACCCCGCCGCAGCTCACCCCTGCCCTGCCTCCTCCCCAAGCACACTGTGGCCACTTCACTTCTCCCGCCTCCTAGGCTTGCGGCGCCAATCAGCTTAGGCACTGCAAGCCTGGGAGGCGGGAGAAGTGAAGCAGCCATGGCGTGCTTGAGGAGAAGGCGGGGCAGGGAGTTCCCCTGCATGCCACTCCCTCTTCACTTGCTGCAGGCAGGCCTCCCCCAGCTCCCTCCGCCTAAATGGCTGGTGGCAACTGGGGTGGCTGAAGATCCGGTCGCTGCCGAAGAAAATGGCGCCCCCCCAAATCCTAGTGTCCTAGGCGACCGCCTAGGTCGCCTAAATGGTTGCACTGGCCCTGGCTGGCCAGCAGGATGAGGAAGCCAGGCTGCTGGCTGGAGTGTGCGTGGGGAAGCTGAGTTTACTGTTGAAGGGGCGGAGGAAAGCGGTAGCTGAAAAGCGTGGAAAATTGAGCTCCACACCCCCATTGGGTGTGTCGAGGGAGCCACAATAACTGCCCCCTCGGGCCGGACCAAGCTCGGGTGTGTGCCTGCAGGGAGCCGAGTCTCTCGCTTTCTTACCTCCCCCCAAGCAGACTGAGGGTGCTCGTGCCGGGAGCCGAGTCTTCTCTCCCCCCCACCCCGTTCCAGCAGACTGAGGAGTGCAGGGAACCGAGTCTCTTTCCTCCCCAACCCTGTTCCAGCAGACTGAGGGGTGCAGGGAACCGAGTCTCCCCCCCCGCGGTTCCAGCAGACTGAGGGGTGCAGGGAACCGAGTCACAGATTGAAATATCACTAGAGGAGGTTTTGGAATTAATTGATAAACTCAACATTAACAAGTCACCGGGACCAGATGGCATTCACCCAAGAGTTCTGAAAGAACTCAAATGTGAAGTTGCGGAACTATTAACTAAGGTTTGTAACCTGTCCTTTAAATCGGCTTCGGTACCCAATGACTGGAAGTTAGCTAATGTAACGCCAATATTTAAAAAGGGCTCTAGGGGTGATCCCGGCAATTACAGACCGGTAAGTCTAACGTCAGTACCGGGCAAATTAGTTGAAACAATAGTAAAGAATAAAATTGTCAGACACATAGAAAAACATAAACTCTTGAGCAATAGTCAACATGGTTTCTGTAAAGGGAAATCGTGTCTTACTAATCTATTAGAGTTCTTTGAAGGGGTCAACAAACATGTGGACAAGGGGGATCCGGTGGACATAGTGTACTTAGATTTCCAGAAAGCCTTTGACAAGGTCCCTCACCAAAGGCTCTTACGTAAATTAAGCTGTCATGGGATAAAAGGGAAGGTCCTTTCATGGATTGAGAACTGGTTAAAGGACAGGGAACAAAGGGTAGGAATTAATGGTAAATTCTCAGAATGGAGAGGGGTAACTAGTGGTGTTCCCCAAGGGTCAGTCCTAGGACCAATCCTATTCAATTTATTCATAAATGATCTGGAGAAAGGGGTAAACAGTGAGGTGGCAAAGTTTGCAGATGATACTAAACTACTCAAGATAGTTAAGACCAAAGCAGATTGTGAAGAACTTTAAAAAGATCTCACAAAACTAAGTGATTGGGCAACTAAATGGCAAATGAAATTTAATGTGGATAAATATAAAGTAATGCACATTGGAAAAAATAACCCCAACTATACATACAACATGATGGGGGCTAATTTAGCTACAACGAGTCAGGAAAAAGATCTTGGAGTTATCGTGGATAGTTCTCTGAAGATGTCCACGCAGTGTGCAGAGGCGGTCAAAAAAGCAAACAGGATGTTAGGAATCATTAAAAAGGGGATAGAGAATAAGACTGAGAATATATTATTGCCCTTATATAAATCCATGGTACGCCCACATCTCGAATACTGTGTACAGATGTGGTCTCCTCACCTCAAAAAAGATATTCTAGCACTAGAAAAGGTTCAGAAAAGAGCAACTAAAATGATTAGGGGTTTAGAGAGGGTCCCATATGAGGAAAGATTAAAGAGGCTAGGACTCTTCAGTTTGGAAAAGAGAAGACTAAGGGGGGACATGATAGAGGTATATAAAATCATGAGTGATGTTGAGAAAGTGGATAAGGAAAAGTTATTTACTTATTCCCATAATACAAGAACTAGGGGTCACCAAATGAAATTAATAGGCAGCAGGTTTAAAACAAATAAAAGGAAGTTCTTCTTCACGCAGCGCACAGTCAACTTGTGGAACTCCTTACCTGAGGAGGTTGTGAAGGCTAGGACTATAACAATGTTTAAAAGGGGACTGGATAAATTCATGGTGGCTAAGTCCATAAATGGCTATTAGCCAGGATGGGTAAGAATGGTGTCCCTAGCCTCTGTTCGTCAGAGGATGGAGATGGATGGCAGGAGAGAGATCACTTGATCATTGCCTGTTAGGTTCACTCCCTCAGGGGCACCTGGCATTGGCCACTGTCGGTAGACAGATACTGGGCTAGATGGACCTTTGGTCTGACCCGGTACGGCCTTTCTTATGTTCTTATGTTATGTTCTTATGAGTCTCTCTCCCCACCCCGGTTCCAGCAGACTGAGGGGTGCAGGGAACCGAGTCTCTCCCCCCACCCCGGTTCCAGCGGACTGAGGGGTGCAGGGAACCGAGCCCCCCCGGTTCCAGCAGACTAAGGGTGCGCGTGCAGGGAGCCGAGTCTCCCCCCACCCGGTAAGCGCCCCCCGGTGTAGCAGGTGTCAGAGGGGAGCTGCAGCCAGCCCCCAGCGAAGTTAAGCAGAAACCGCAGCTGAGCTCCCGAGGCGATGCGACCCCTCTCGCCTTGGGCGGTGCTGCCACAGGCGAACTCTGTATTGGGCCTGCTTGAGTCCCGCCCCCCGCCGTCTGTGGCCGCGTGCCCTGGGCCCGCCCCGGGGGAGAGCGCGGAGGGGTGGCTCTTGCTGCAGTCACGCCCGGTGCTTCCGCCTGTTCCCCCGCTGCTCCGGCCGGTCACGCTGCTGCAGGTCGGCGCCGATACTCTCGGTCCGGGCGCTTCCCCGCCGGGCCGGGGGATTGGTTGTGCGACCGCTTCGTCCCAGAATGCAGCGCATGGCGCGTCATTGAAGAGAGACCATGATGGCGGCGGCCGTGGCTGCGGGGGGGGCTCCTGAGGTGATCGCCCAGCTGGAGAACGCGGCCAAAGTGCTCATGGTGAGGGCGCCCCCCCGGGCCGGGGAGGAGGGGAGCAGGCAGCGCCGGGCCCGCGGACCCATCTTGCCGCCTGCATAGCCTCCTCAGTGCCCTGCACGGGCCCCCTCCCGTCTGCCCCTTCCGAGCTACCCTAGCTGCCCCCCGATGCCTCTATATCCCCCAGAGCAGTTTCCGTGCATAGTTCTCCGGGATACCTTCCCTGCCTCCTTTATATTACCTTGGCTAGTCTGCCGCCGTCCCCTCAATATCTTTTTCCTTTTAGGTAGTTGCCCCTCTAACGCTCTTAGCTTCCCTAGGCTCATTTTTTCCCTTCTGGCCCCTTCAAAGCACAACCCTCCCCACCCAGGAGTCTGCCACTCTCTAAAGTCTCACTAGAGGGGGGGCCCGTACATGCCTTTATTCCCATGTGCTCCAACCCATCTCCAGTAACCAACATTCTCCACTCTACGGGTCCCTTGTTGCCCTTTCCACCCTGGGCGATACTTCTTTGTTGGTCCCCTGTACCCCCCCCCCCCCTCCTGTCACCACCAGTGTTTCCACCACTCCACGGGAAACTAGCAGAGAAATCCCTGCTCCACCACCTATCTCCTCCTCTCTCACTGCTTGCACAAACTTGTGTGTTTGGGGGGGTTACATAAAACAACTATAACTGCCTGTTTCAGCTTTCCCTCCTTGCAGTAATGGGAACTGGGAAACCCCAGGGGTGAATTGCAAACATGTCTTATGAGAGGTGTCTGATTTTAGTAGTGGGTGAAGTGGTCCCTGAACAGTTTGTAATGTGTTCTGTGGTTATAAAGACTGCATAAAGATATGGTGTGTGAGATGTATGGAACGTAAGACCTTATGAGTTGTGATTCTGTCTGCCCTGTTTTGTGAAATCCACTCAGAGTCAAGGGCTTTGTAATGAGCAAACAAAAGTACTCCACTTAAAGTACCAGCAGCACTACAACAAAGCTAGTACTTAGTATTTTGATATTTATATAGTGATGGACTGTATAAAAAATCTCTTAGCATAGAAAGGTCTCAGAATTTAGCATTATGTTACAGCTGAATGTGGTGAACTGGAGCCAGTCTGGTCAAGTAGCACCAGGGGACTGGACCTGGTTCTAACGTAGTTGAGAAGCAGCAATGCCTGAACTAGAACTTGTAGCAATGGCCCAGAGGAGACTTGGGTAAGCAGGGACAGACTGGTCAGAGCATACTTCCTATGTTCTTGAGTGCAAGCTAAGCAGAACATTTACAACTCCTGCACTGCAGCAGGGCCACACAGGAGTTGTGGTGAAGCACTGGAATAGGTTCCCTATAGAGGTGGTGGAATCTCCATCCTTATAGGTTTTTAAGGCTTTGTCGAGCCAGGCCTTGGCTGGGATGATTTAGTTGGGGATTGGTCCTGCTTTAAGCAGGGGGTTGGACTAGATGACCTCCTGAGGTCTCTTCCAATCCTAATCTATGATTCTATGAAAACGTTTTGTGAGCTATTGTCTGGGTTTTGGGTATTTTTTTCTCCAAAGGTGTTTCTGTTACTTCAATTAATGTGGAGTTTGTGAAGAGTAAAAATCCTCAAAGGATTATTAAATATTTATGAAACAAAGCTGGATTAGAACTATGCAGTTATTTAACTGACTTTATTTGTGGTGGTCTGACTTTTTTTTCACCATCACTTAACTGAAAATTGCTTTGGTTTTTGGAATTGAATGTTGTATAATATTGAGTATGTGGAGGAGAAACTTAACTATTTTTTCTAAAACAGAAATAAATGCATACAATCATTAGGTGTTAGACATTTAAACATCATATAAAACTGAGTGCCTTTTGATTTTTTTTCTTCTGTATGAAAAGTTGTACATAAGTATTATTAAAATAGGTTTATGTTTAAAACTATTTATCTGTGAAGATTTTCCTTCAGTGTTATTTTCTGATTGCCATTAAAATTCTGACTTTATTGATAATTTGAATGACTTTGACAATTTGGTGGGAGTTCAGTGGAGCTGAACACAATTTAATTAAGAGTCTGGCTGTAATATTTATACTAAAGTAGTGCCCAGAGGCTGCATGGTATGAGGTATTGTGCACATACTGAGACTGTCTCTACCCCAGTTACAGTAGTTAACAATCTAATCTCTTGTAAATTAAACTAACCTGAATTAAGACCACTTTTAATTCTGAATAAGTGAGTCCACACAGGGATTGAATGTGGTTAAACAAATCTGTTTTAAATTCACACCTTTAGTTAATTTTGGATTACTTTTCTTGAGTGTTCCCTTGAAGTTAAACCCTTAGAACCTAATCCCATAAACTCATATCTTTATGCATGTGAGTAATCCCTTTGAATTACTCATCTGTATAGCTGTTTGAAGCACATGGACTAAAAAAGTTAAACGTGTATTCCCAGACAAAAAACTGCAAATTCCATTAAAATTGCCAAACACAGCTCTTGTCTTTGGAAATGTATAAATATAGCTATTCTGGAATAATTATTCCAGAACAACTCTCCATGTGGGCACTCTGAGGCCTGGTCTACACTGGGGAGGGGAATCGATCTTAGTTATGCAACTTCGGCTACGTGAATAATGTAGCTGAAGTCAACGTACTTAGACTTACCATTGTGTGTTCACTGCGGTGAGTTGACTGTTACCACTCCCCTCTTGATTGCCCTCGCCTCTCGCTGACCTGGAGTACAGGAATCGACGGGAGATTGATAGATGCGATAAATCGACCCCCCCCCCCCCGCTGGATTGATCGCTGCCCACTGATCCGGCGGGTAATGAAGACATACCCTTAGTGTGGAGTAAGTGTGTCCACATGGACTTATTTTGGGACACTCTTATTCCAGAGTGACTGTCCACATGGGGAAATTCAAGAATAACTCTTCTGGAGTAGTTATTTTGGTAAATTTCCTAGTGTAGACAAATCTTAATAGGAAACATTACAAAAAATAAATACCAAGACTTATAGATAAAATATAACAATTAGAAGTATGCAAATAGTAGTAAATTAAGGTAATGTGTATAAAGATTTGAATTATGTTACATCTCATACTCATGCTTGTGAAACTCATGAGTAATATTAGATATTCAACTACCAATCTTAGACTCCCTTTTTTGAGCATATCTGATTATGATGGTAGAAGAGCAATTTAATAATGGAAGTGTATTGTTATTATGTTAGATGTTACAGGCAAGACTGGGGCAGGGGAGAGAGATGATTAGGAGGCTTTTTTTTAGGTGAGTACCATTAACTTTTGCAGCTTAAAAACAAGTCTCTAGTTGCATGTTGGTAGAATATAACCTTCCAAATGTTTAACTGAATTTACACTAGCAAATGTAGTATCTGATTGTCAGTATTGTGTAGTTTCCCTGTGCTAATAATAGTGTAAATGTTAGTGTAGACTGGCTGAGGCACTTTCATATGAAGCTTTCATGAAAGTGGTGGTAAAAATACGTGAGTCCTGTTTATGGTAGTGCTTACACAGATATAGAAAAACGGGCAATATGTTCGCTCTTGAATATACAGCTTTAGTACCTCTGCTGCTTCTCAGCATTTTCAAGATGTAGTAGAATGAAAACTGGTCAGACTATTATCTGTTTTCACTACTGTTACTGGAAACCTTGTGGAAAAGATTTAAACTGACAAGAATTAGGGCCATTTTATTCTGCTGTAGAAGTCTAGGGTAGCAGACAAAAAGGCAGGCACTAAAGTTATTCATGGGGGATTTGGAGGTTGGAGGGAGGGGTAAGTTAGCAGAGACCACCATCACAGCAGTCAGAGGCTCTCTCTAATGCTCCTTTCCCTCTCTAGTAACCAGAGGGTATTTTAGGTGATGGAGGGGAGAATTCAAATTGTTCAGACAACTCTGAGTTGAAAGAGAGGATCCCAAAGCTGGGCCCAGGGACAGCATGATGAAAGGAATCCCAGAAATTGTGGAAGCGCAGTTTGTGTCTCAGCAGGAAATTACTCCTGGTCAGTGAGGTAAATTTTTCAAGTCATTTGCATATAAAGGGAATGATGAATGAGGGCAGGAGTCTGTGTGAATGGATTGTCCACATCCACAGCTTCACATGCATGGAAGAAACAAGAGGAGAGCCATTGCTGGAGGCGGTGTGGGGGGAGAAAGAAAAGGTATTGAAATGTGTGTGAGGAACTAATGAACAGGAGGTGAAACTGGCATTATTAGTGGATATAAGTGGGTGGGACCCTGCAATAAGAGATGAATGGGCAAACAGGGAGGAGATGAGTTATGAACAACCTTGTAGGTGAGGGCAAGAAGGTTGAACTTATCTGCTTCGTAACTTGGGGTTGGTGGTTGGGTAGGTGGCAATGGAGAGATTTAGAAGAGTGTTGTGATGTGTTCAGTGTGTCAGACAAGGAAGATGGTCTTAGCAGCTATATTTTATATGGATTAGAAGGGGGTGATATGGATGTCAAAGACATTGAGGTATTCATAATGGGAGATTTATGTGCTGAAATTAGTATTTTAAGTATCTTTTGACTTTATTCTTTAAAAAGTGGAAGTTAAATCCTATTGAAGAAAATAGAAAGGAGCATAAACTTCGGCAAGTGAAGTGTAAAAATATAATTAGGAAGGCCAAAAAGAATTTAAAGAACAGCTAGCCAGAGACTCAAAAAGTAATAGCAAAAATTTTAAGTACATCAGAAGCAGGACGCCTGCAAAACAACCAGTGGGCCCACTGGACAATTGAGATGCTAAAGGGGCACTCAAGGATGATAAAACCATTGCAAATAATTCATTTAGTTTCTCTGCATCGGTCTTCACTGTTGAGGATGTGAGGGAGATTCCCAAACCTGAGCCATTCTTTTTAGGTGACAAATCTGAGGAATTGTCCCAGACTGAGATATCATTAGAGGAGGTTTTGGAACAAATTGATAAACTAAACCAGTGGTCCCCAACGTGGTGCCTACGGGTGCCATGGTGCCCGCCGGGGCATTTATGTGTGCCCGCCTAGTGCCCAGCAGGGGAGAGAGGCCGCAGCTCCGCGCCTGCCAGGGACAGAGAACTCCAGGGCTGCAGGCTGCGGGCGCTGGTGTTCTCTCTCCCTGGCAGACGCGGGGCTGCGGCTTCTCTCCGGCTTCTCTGGAGCTGCAGGCTGCAAGCGCCAGTGTTCTCTGTCCCCGGCAGGCACCGGGCCACGGCTTCTCTCCAGCTTCGAAGCTGTGGCCCGGCCTCTGCCGGGGACAGAGAACTCTGGGGCTGCGGGCGCCAATGTCCTTGGTCCCTGGCAGGCGCGGGGCCGCGGCTTAAGCTGGAGAGAAACCATGGCCCCACGCCTGCCGGGGACAGAGAACTCCGGGGCTGCAGACTGCGGGTGCCAGTGTTCTCGGTCCCTGGCAGGCACGGGGCCCCAGCTTAAGCTGGAGAGAGATCGCGGCCCCGCACCTGCCGGGGACAGAGAACTCTGGGGCTGCAGGCTTCATTCTATGTTAAAGTAAGAATAATAAATATATTTGGAGCAGCAGTTCAACAATGTTTAACTTTTTAAAAATAAATAAGATGAAAACTGTTTATGATATTTATTTTGTAAAAACTCCTTAATTTTTCTTACAGGCAGATAAAAAAGAGCAAATTCACATGGTAAGGTGAAAGAGTAATTGCCGAATAATTTAATTAATACCTTTTACATGTAAAATTACCCTTTTTATCTTATGGATTCATATATTATGTATATTGAATATGATTTTCATATTATTTAATGTACAAATACAAAATAAGCCTTGAAAAATTGTTGGCGCCTGCCACACTCTTCTGAAAATATGAATGTGCTACTGGCCACAAAAAGGTTGGGGACCACTGAACTAAACAGTCATAAGTTACCAGGACCAGATGGCATTCACCCAAGAGTTCTGAAGGAACTCAAATGTGAAATTGCAGAACTACTAACTGTGGTATGTAACATCATTTAAACCAGCTTCTGTACGAGATGACTGGAGGATAGCCAATGTGACACTAATTTTTTAAAAAGGCTCCAGAGGCGATCCTTGCAATTACAGCCTGATTTCAGTACCAGGCAAACTGGTTGAAACTATAATAAAGAACAGAATTATTAGACACATAGATGACCATGATTTACTAGAATTCTTTGAGGGGGTCAACAAGCATGTGGACAAGGGTGATCCAGTTGATACAGTGTAGTTAGATTTTCAAAAATCCTTTGGTGAGGGAACTTGTCAAAGGCTCTTAAGCAAAGTAAGCAGTCATGGGATAAGAGGGACAGTCCTCTAATGGATTGGTAACTGGTTAAAAGTTAGGAAACAAATTGTAGGAATAAATGGTCCATTTTGAGAATGGGGAGAGGTAAATAGTGGTGTCCC
This sequence comes from Mauremys mutica, assembly GCF_020497125.1. NCBI lineage: Eukaryota > Metazoa > Chordata > Testudines > Geoemydidae > Mauremys > Mauremys mutica. The sequence continues at coordinate 324,250,198 of NC_059072.1, forward strand.
CCAAGGGTCTGTACTGGGATCAGTATTATGCAACATATTCATAAATGATCTGGAAAAAGGAATAAACAGTGAGGTGGCAAAATTTGCAGATGATACAAAACTACTCAAGATAGTGAAGACCAAAGTAGGCTGCGAAGAGTAACAAAGGGATCTCACTAAACTGGGTGAGTGGGCAACAAAATGGCAGATGAAATTCAATGTTGATAAATGCAAAGTAATGCACATTAGAAAACATAACCCCAACTATAAATATAAAATGATGGGGGCTAACTTAGCTGTTACCTCTCAAAAAAGAGATCTTGGAGTCATTGTGGATAGTTATCTGAAAACATCCACTCCATGTGCAGTGGCAGTTAAAAAAAGCGAACAGAATGTTGGGAATCATTAAGAAAAGGGATAGACGATAAGACAGAAAATATCATATCGCCTCTATATAAATCTATGGTACGCCCACATCTTGAATACTGCGTGAAGATGTGGTCACCCCATCTCAAAAAAGATATATTGGAATTGGAAAAGATTCAGAAAAAGGCAATAAAAATGATCATGGGTATGGAACAGCTTCCATGTGAGGAGAGATTAATCAGACTGGAACTTTTCAGCTTGGAAAAGATGACGACTAAAGGGGGATATGATAGCGGCGTATAAAATCATTACTGGTTTGGAGAAAATAAATAAGGAAGTGTTATTTACTCCTTCTCATAAAACAAGAATTAGGGGTCACCAAATGAAATTAATAGGCAGCAGGTTTAAAACAAATAAAAGGAAGTATTTCTTCACACAACTCACAGTCAACCTGTGGAACTCCTTGCCAGAAAATGTTGTGAAGGCCAAGACTATAACGGGGTTCAAAAAAGAACTAGATAAATTCATGGAGGATTGGTCCATCAATGGCTATTATCCAGGATGGGCAGGGATGGTGTCCCTAGTCTCTGTTTGCTAGAAATTGAGCATGGGCGACGGGGTGGATCACTTGATGATTACCTGTTCTGTTCATTCCCTCTGGGGCACCTGGCATTGGCCACTGTCGGAAGATAAGATACTGGGCTAAATGGACCTTTGATTTGACGCAGTATGGCCATTCTTGTGTTCATATTTAAATACCGTGTTTCTTGCAGGGCAGAGTTTAGACATTCTGATAAGTTTGTTAATATTTATACTTATACATTCTCTCAAGAAAGATCTACAAACTGTAAAGAAATTCAAATAGTTTAGTAGATTACAGTAATCTCTCTACTTTTTAAATGTTTTTTTAAAAATTAGCATTCTTGATATTTATTTCAGAAGGGTAGCCGTGTTAGAGTGTATCTGCAAAAACAATGAAGAGTCCTTGTGGCACCTTAGAGACTAACAATTTTATTTGGGCATAACCTTTTGTAGGCTTGGGTTATAGCCCATGAAAGCTTGTGCCCAAATAAATTTTAGTCTATAAGGTGCCACAAGGACTCCTTGATATTTATTGTTACTTTAAGTTAATGAAGTTTTTTTTCGGTGGGGATTTCCTTTTTTTCTTTGATTTGTTTTAAATTAACATAAGGAATATTAAGAGTATTAATTAGGCATCTGCACTACTTAAGAGCTCCTCATGAACTCCTGCAAACACTGACCGGCATCCCATAAAAAATTAATGAGATCCCAGTCTTTTCTCTTGCTAAGTTCCTCTTTCTGTCCCAACATATTAAAATAAATCTGGCTGCCCTTATATCAATAAACTCTATTCTGATGGTCCTTTTAAACCAGGGGTGGGCAAACTATGGCCCGCGGGCCGGATCAGGCCCCTCAGGGCTTTGGATCCGACCCATGGGATTGCCCCCTGTGGCACTGTGGGCCCGGCACTGCTCTCAGAAGCACCCCTCCTGCACCCCAAATCCCTGCCCTGAGCCCCCTCGTATACCCCACACCCCTCCTGCACCCCAACCCCCTGCCCTGAGCTCCCTGCTGCACCCTGCATGCCTGTGCATCTCAATCCCCTGCCCTGAGCCCCCTGCTGCAGTCCGCATCCCTCCTGCACTCCAACCCCGTGCCCTGAGCCCCCTCATACACCCCGCACCCCTGCTCTTCCCCAATCCCTTGCCCTGAGCCCCTTCCTGCACACCGCACCCCCTCCCACACCACGCACCCCAGCCCTGCATGGAATGTCCCATCCAGATGTGGCCCTTGGCCCAAAAAGTTTGCCCACGCCTGTTTTAAACAGTGTCTTTGTTCAAGGGATATAGCATGGAAGCTCATCAGTCTTTGGTATAAGTTGCAGTATCAGTACTCAGACATGATTACAGCTTGAAAAGTCAGAAGGCTAAAGAGAATTTAGGATCAGTGTTCACTTTTGTGTCCATCAATGCTCATACTTTTGTGTCCATTGTATGCATAAGCTATGTTCTGAAATATTTTCATCATATAAAGTATGCACAGTTTTTGTTATTTATATTGTGGTAGTACCCAAAGACCACATTGTGCTAGGTGCTGCACGAGTATGTAGGAAGACATTCCCTGCTCCAAAGAGTTCAAAAGCTAAAATTCTATGATGCTTTTTAGGGTATAGTTTAAAGGTATATAACAACTTATATGATTAAAAGACTACATAACTAGCATACACCAAAAGCTTGATGAACTGAATTGACCCTGATCCTTCTTCCCTTCCAGATGGTACAGGCCTCCCCATGTAAATGTATATGTTGTGTTCTGGATCTACACTCTTCCCCCTCCCAGCCCATGTGCTTGAGTGCTGATCATTAATTGACATTGGTCAAGCACTAACTTCATTAATTGTCTATGAGGATCTGAGAAGCAATACATATTCTGGGTCACCTGGGATGGAACATAAACCTGATTCTTCTGGGAGAGAGATGTGTGGGAGAATGGGGACTGCTTGTAAGTGGCAGTTCATAACAGTGGAAGAGCAGCTTTGCTATAGTTAAGTTCAGATTCACTGTTCAGTGAGTAGATGACTTTTCTAAACGGTCTAAAATCCAGATGCTGACGAAGGTTGTCTTGAAAATTATTATACTGTGTGGTGGTGGCCTGGGTAGCATATGTGAACCAAATTTGGGATTATTTGAGCAAGGTGTTCTCCAAATAAAGCCCTTCTAAAAATCCTATCAGATTCCTTTGGTACTTATGATGCTTTTTTGCCCACACATGGGGCTCAAACTATTCCTCTAATCCTCCTGAAATTTATATCACCTGCTCAGGATTTATCTCAGCTACGGCGCGGCACCCACTATCCCTCTGGAGAAGCAATATTTCAAAAATTATTGAGGGTAAAGTTGGGAACTCCAGCATGGATTGACTCAAACTGATGCACCAAAGAGAATTAAATAATTACGTACAGTAAAAGTAAGACTGTTGCAAACCAGGAGGTTTGCAGGCAGCCTGACATTGAGCCACCTGTTTACTTTAAAGTGACATGCTACAGTCATTGAACTTGAGGAGCATACATGCTGTAAGTTCAAGTTCTACCTTTGGCAGATTTTTGAGAATGTGTTGTGCACATTACTTGCTTTTTACATGGATTCTACAGCATCTCCTTTTGAAAGTTTTGCCCTGAGACAAAGCTGTTTAAAACTGTTCTAAAATCCACATACATACTCCAGTTTTATGTAGAGGTATTATCAAGAAAAAATAGTATTAATTAAATAGAGGGAAGATGGAAAAACTCTTGTGAGCCGTTAGGATAATGAAATCATGACTCCTGCTCCTCAACCTTTCCCTGAATAACGGTACTCTGTGATCGAAGAAAAGCAAGTAACTGAGTCATTTTGTCTAGTGGTTCCTGATATGTTCCCTACTTAGCAAGAGCTGTTCAAAATGTTTTCAGGTTCTTACTACTTACAATATTTCTAGGGGAAATCTACAACTCTGTCCTTCAAGAAATTTATAGCATGGACTGCCATTGCCATCAGTTATTGGGTGGTACAGTTTAGAAATATTCAAAAGCTATCGCGTTACAAAAGCTTTAGTACCTCTTCTTAGAGACAGTAAGCTATTGCTTCCTCAGAAACTGTTTGGAGTGACACACACTGAGCAATTTACTCGGTGGTTTAAGGGAACGATTGCTGTCCCTAGAACCCTTCCTGAGTTTCTGGGGTGTGCTCGACCCCCTCTGTGCCCCAGGCCCCGCTCCACCCCTTCCCCCCAAGACCCAACCCTGCCTCTTCCTGCCCTGCCCCGTTCCGCCCCCTCCCCTGCCCTCACTCTGCCTCTGCCCTGCCTCTTCCTGTTCCTTTCTGCCCTCGCTTCTCTCCCTCCCATCCAGCACCTCCTGCACACAGCTGAACAGGGGGCTCAGGGCAGTGGGTCGGGGTGCAGGAGGAGTGCGGGGTAGGGCAGGGGGTTGGGGTGCAGGAGGAGTGTGGCAGGGGGCTCAGGGCAGGGGGCTCGGCTGCAGGACGGGTTTGGTGTACCCCCGCGCCACTCTGGGAAGTGGCCGGAACCTGGGGAAGGAGGGGCGCAGGGGGTGTGTGTGACTGTTGCTTCAGGCACCACCCCCAGCAGCTCTCATTGGCCGCAGTTCCCCATTCCTGGCCAATGGGAGCTGCTGGGGGCGGTGCCTGAAGCAACAGCCACACACACCCCTGCGCCCCTCCTTCCCCGGGTTCCGGCCGCTTCCTGGAGCGGCGCGGGGGCAGGGAGGCAGGGAGCCTGCCCTGCCCCTGGTGCAGGTCGGGCCGGAGCCGCTCTGGGTAAACAGTGGGGAAGGGCGGGGGGGGGGCGCGAGGAGCTCGCGGGCCGCAGAAAATAACCCTGTGGGCCGTGTGTTTGAGACCCCTGCTCTGAAAGTTGCAATACAGAAGCTCTACCTGTTCTGGGTCTTGCAATTATTATTATTGCTTATTTGTATTGCTGTAGGGTATAGAGGCTTCAGTTGGGGATCTTGGCTGGATTGTGCTAGACACTGAACGTGCACATAATGAAGAGGTTGTGCCTGCCCAAAAGAGTGTATAATTGGTGATTCTCAGACTGTGATCCATGAGCCACTGGTGGCTTGCAGAGAACTCGCCCTGGAGAGGTAGCTGGTCACATGGTGTCATCTTGTTTCCAGTTGTTGAATCACATTAAGACAGCTAAAAGGCATTAAATATGTTTTCTAATATTAGTTTAACATGAACATGTAAGTAGCTGCAGGTCATGAATAGGAAGGAAGATGGTCCTTGAGATTGCTTTTATTTGTGATGTACAGTACAAAAAGTTGGAAACCGCTGCAGTAATGAATTTCACAGCTAAGGGCCCCTTACTGAAAATACTCTACCTTGGGTGTGTTTGAATCTGGGTTCAGTCAGCTTTATCTTTCCTGTCTAATTCAGCTACCATGCTGGGTCTGGAGTAAGAGGTGGCCTCTCAGATACCTACGCTCTAGTGTTCAAAGATGTGGAGCAGAATCTTGAAATACATCTGATGTGGAATAATATTGGGGACAAAAGTTTGGTGTGAATTTTAAGAGTCTAAGGGAGAGTGTACACATGGAGTTAGTAAATTCCTGAATAACTCTGTGTGGATAAGCCCTTATCATATAATTTACTTTTCACCATTTATGTTTTTTACTATTTCATTGTCCAAGTTGAGAGGAAATACAAAACTAACTAGTCAACTTTACTTTCAGATTCTCATACTAGCAGTATACAGCAGTGTTTCAGTTGCAGGGGTTGCCAATTTGACTTTTTAAAGTTTCCATTGGAATCTCTAAAAATTATTGAAAAGTTTGTTGGCTGTAAGTTTATAAAAATATTTTAAATAAAAATTCTAAACCTACACTGAATGTGTCACTTGAATCTTAGGCCCGCAACACTTCGTATTTTGATACAAAAACTGTAGCTATGTATGTACATCTGCAGTGGCGTACACTGTGTGTGGGCTGTCTGAATCTGGTTCAACATTGACAAGTTAAAGTAGTGAATATTGTCTTCCATGGAGTGGATGGAATCTGGACTGCAGGTGTTCTAATAGTACTTGCCAAGAGGCTGGCAAAAGAAGTACACCTCTACCTCGATATAACGCGACCCGATATAACATGAATTCGGATATAACGCGGTAAAGCAGTGCTCCGGGGGAGCGGGGCTGCGCACTCTGGTGGATCAAAGCAAGTTTGATATTACGCGGTTTCACCTATAACGCGGTAAGATTTTTTGGCTCCCAAGGACAGCGTTATATCGAGGTAGAGGTGTATCTAAAGAAACTGGTGCAATTTTAGCTTGTTCTGCTCTATGGACGCTTGCCCAGCAGTATTATGCACTGATGATCTGGACAGAAAATCAGAGATTCATAAAATTGGGGAATGTGAGGAGACTGACAGTTAAGGTCAGAGTAGCTACACTGGTGATCCTGTGGTAGTATGTATTATTTTTATAGCACTAAACTTGGTGTTCTTGACTTCTGTGCTAATAAATATACTGTAGAACCTCAGAGTTCCCAACACCAGAGTTACCAACTGACTGGTCAACCGCACACCTCATTTGAAACTTTAAGTCCGCAATCAGGCAGCAGCGGAGACACAAAAAAGCAAATACAGTACAGTACTGTGTTAAATGTAAACTAGTAAAAAAAGGGAGGTTTTTTACAAAAAGATTTGACAAGGTAAGGAAACGGTTTCTGTGCTTGTTTCACTTAAATTAAGATGGTTAAAAGCAGAATTTTTCTTCTGCATCTAATGTAGAGTTGAATCAGGCAGAGCAGGGACATGAACCTGGGTGTCTCACATGCCAGGCCAGTGTCCTAACCAGATAGATAGACATGCAAACTCACCTGCCTATGTGCCTGAATCAGAAAGCTCAGGTTTCAGTCAAAAAACAGATATTTTGACACAATTCTGTTTTTGCAAAAACATTAGGAAGGTTTTGGTTTTGTTCCAGTGCAGAATGAAAACAAATTTTGAAAGCTCAAAAGTCGCTGCCTACCATGAAATAGAATTAACTTCTTCTGGTCAGCGACAATGCTTAACCAAAGCAACAGTTTCTGCGATTTAGGGCTTTGAGGATGGGGCGTCCTGAAAACCCTCCTATCACTTTCTTTAAGAGCACAACCAAAAAAGGAGGTAGAGGTTGCAATGGATTTGGGAAGAGAGATAATATTCACTCACTTCTTATTCCTGTATGTGGCAAAGGTGGTGAGAAACACCTCAGTGCTAAAAAGTGGCATGGGAAGGAGGTGCAGATGTATATTGCTTTTATATGTATTAAATGAAAATATTATATAGAAAGAATGAAAGCAAACTGCTGTTCATAATAAAATTTAGCACATACTTCAACTTGCAAAGGACTTAATTAAAAGACTACTCTAGTAAAAGCAGGTGAAGAAGGCAGATTTTGTTTAAAGTTAAAAATCATCATGATGGCAAGAGATGAGATAGTAAGTGTGTAGGAGGTAGTTCCTCTGACAGTCATGCGTGGGTTCCAAATATAAATTGAAAAATGCTTGGCAATGAGGAGCTTAAATAGGTTGTATCATAATTCATTTTGGAAGACTTTTAGAAAATGAAAGTCCTTTGTACTTTTAGAAAATCTTAGGTTCCCTTACATTGTCTTTTGCAGATCTAATGTATAGCCTTTGCTCAAATCTTAGACTTTAGCTCAAATTGAAATTCTCTTATGGACATGCTGATTCAGCTTGGCTAGCTTCGCCTTGTTTTTGCCTGTTATAGGCTTCCAGGCTCTTCTTCAGAGCAGTGTCTAGATACCATTTTGAAGTCTATGGAATTGAGGCAGAGGAGCCCCTACCATGTGGTCAACTGTGTCTCTGCAAACCACTAGCGATCCACAGAACTCAGGGAATAACTGTGTTGTTTGACTGGACTGTGAGGAAAGGCAAGGCTTTTTACAGTATTTAAGCAGGATCAGTTTGGAGAGTATGCAGTGTAAATTTCATTAAATCACACTTTCATTAGAGATCTCAAGGATTTTTTTTATTTCTACTCTTGACAAATTTGCAATTCACTTCACTTGCAGTCATAAACATTGCCTTTGGCAAGACAGTTCCTCCTGGCTTGAATAGTAGCAGGTGGGAGAAATTTGATCAGTTTCTTTCAAGAAAGTCTTCTGGTAGGCATATTTGCCTTCCCTCAGTACTGTGTTTAGGCTACACTGTTCATATGAGACATTTTCTGTAGGTGGAAAGACTGTGAGTACTAGTCTAAAGCACTGCAATGCACCATCCGTGTCATTTTTTAAAACTAGTAAGGTCTGGAAGAATGCTTAATTATTTTGCTGTGTAGCCAACTAATTTTTAGAGTTCCCTCCTAGTAATTATAGAAGGAGACATTTCTTAAATAATTAAATACAGCCATGATTTGCTGTATTCTTGCATTACATAAGGGTGTGAAAATGCACAACCCTTAGAGCTAGTATAGTAATTCTTTCTACAAAGAATGAAAACAATACATCTGGTGCCTGCTTACTGTTACGCCAAATATTTTTAACAAAACCATGCTGCTCTGAGATAATGCTACAAACTGGTTAACTAAAACATGCTTTAGTAGAAAACTTAATCAAGTGATGATTAAAATATGTAATGGAATAAATATTAGATGCTATTAATTTTGAGATACTGCTGTATGTAACTGGTCAACTGTATACCCAGTGACAGGTGCTGGTACCAATGAGCTGAAATTCATGTAAAAATACAAGAGGCTTGTATTGTTTTTGTTTAATATATATAGTCCAAAAGTGTGTTGGGCACTTTAGATATCTAAAGAAAACAAATTTCTGTCCCAGAGTTACTTGTCTGTTCAGACAGCATATGGATGGGGCAGAAGATATGCTTAGGTTATTTATTTGTGAGCATGTGGGCTACATATGCAGATTTGGGTGTTCAAAAAAATATTTTCCTCTTTTTAAAAACCTTCTTTTTCTGCTCTTGCGTGCTCTACGTTTGACCTATTGGCCTTCTTAGATTTTTAACTTGTGCCCACTTGACGGCTGATTATCAGGTTATCCAATCTTTGTCCATTTTTGTGTAACCCTTTCCCTGTTTTAAGTTTCATTCTTGTAGACTGATAGGGCCCTACCAAATTCACAGCCATGGAAAAATGCATCACAGACTGTGAAATCTGGTCTCCCCCGTGAAATCTGGTCTTTTATGTGCTTTTACCCTGTACTATACAGATTTCATGGGGGGAGATCAGTATTTCTCAAATTTGGGGTCCTGACCGAAAAGTGAGTTGCGGGGGTAGGGTGGGTTCACAGGGTTATTGTGTGGAGGGGTCGCGGTATTGCCACCCTTACTTCTGTGCTGACTTCAGAGCTGGGTGGCCGGAGAGCAGTGGCTGTTGGCTGTACAAGCAGCTCTGAAGGCAGTGTCCTGCCAGCAGCAGCGCAGAAGTAAGGGTGAAAGTACCATACCATGCCATTCTTACTTCTGCGCTGCTGCTTGTGGTGCCTCTGCCTTCAGAGCTGGGCTCCTGGCCAGTAGCCACCGCTCTTCAGTCTCCCAGCTCTGAAGGCAGTGCTGCTGCCACCAGCAGCAGCGCAGAAGTAAGGGTAGCAGTACTGCAACCTCCCCACACTCCCCAATAACCTTGCGACCCTCCCACAACTCCTTTTTGAATCAGGACCCTTACAATTACAACACCATGAACTTTCAGATTTAAATAGCGGAAATCATGAAATTTACAATTTAAAAAATCCTATGACTGTGAAATTGACCAAAATGGACCGTGAATTTGGTAAGGCCCTACTCATAGGAACCATTCTTGTCATCTAGTCTGACCTCCTGCACATTGCAAGCCACAGAACCTCACCCATCCATTCTTGTACTAGATCCATAATCTATGGCTGAATTACTGAAGTCCTCAAACCATGATGTAAAGACTTCAAGTTACAGAGAATCCACCAGTTATTCTAGTTCAAACCAGCAAGTGTCCTGTGCCCCGTGGTGCAGTGGAAGTGCCAGGGTCCCTGCCAATCTGACCTTGGGGGAAATTCTTTCCTGACCCCAAATATGGCTGTCAGTTAGACTTTGAGCATGTGGGCAACACACACCAGCCAGACACTTGGGAAAGAATTCGCTGTAGTAACTGAGAGCCCCCGACATGTAATGATCCATCTTTAGCTGTTGGAGATATTTGCTAATAGCAGTCGCAGATAGGCCACATGCCCTTGTAGGCAAGCTCATCCCACCATCCCCTCTGTGAATTTATGAAGCTTGGACTCGAAACAAGTTAGGTTTTTTGCCTTCACTGCTTCCAGAACTTCACTCCTCTCATGGCTAGAAATCTTCATCTAATTTCAAACCTAACTTGTTAATGGCCAGTTTATATCTGTTTGTTTTTGTGCCAACTTTGGCTCTTAACTTAAATAACTCCTCTCCCTCCCTAGGAGAGCAATCATATCTCCCCTCACCCTTCATTTGGTTAGGCTAAACAAGTACATAAGAACGGCCATACTGGGTCAAACCAAAGGTCCATCAAGCCGAGTATCCTGTCCTCTGACAGTGGCCAATGGCTGGTGCCCCAAAGGGAATGAACAGACAGGTTATCATCAAGTGATCCATCCCCTGTCACCCAATCCCAGCTTCTTGCAAACAGAGATTAGGGACACCATTCCCGCCCATCCTGGCTAATAGCCGTTGATGGACCTATCTTCCATGAATCTATCTTTTGAACCCCGTTATAGTACTGGCCTTCACAACACCCTCTGGCAAGGAATTCCAGAGGTTGACAGTGCATTGCATGAAAAAATACGTTCTTGTGTTTGTTTTAAACCTCCTACGTATTAATTTCATTTGGTGCCCCTTGTTCTTGTATTATGAGAAGGAGTAAATAACACTTCCTTATTTATGTTCTCTATACCACTCGTGATTTTATAGACCTCTGTCATATCCCCCCCCTTAGGTGCCTCTTATTAATCTCTCCTCATACGGAAGCCGTTCTATACCCCTAATAATTGTTGCCATTTTCTGAACCTTTTCCAATTCCAATATATCTTTTTTGAGATGGGGTGAACACATCTGCATGCAGTATTCAAGGTGTGGGCGTACCATGGATTTATATAGAGGCAATGAGATATTTTCTGTCTTATTATCTATCCCTTTTCTTAATGATTCCCAACATTCTGTTCGCTTTTTTGAGTGCTGCTGCACATTGAATGGATGATTTCAGAGAACTATCCACAATGACTCCAAGATCTTTCTTGAGTTGTAACAGCTAATTTAGACCCCATCATTGTATATGTATAATTAGGATTATGTTTTCCAATGTGCATTACTTTGCATATAATACTTCTTTTGTTTACTATATAAATTTTAAAAGCAAAATATGTTTTAACTTTTTTACGTACCTAACATATCTAAGGTTATTTTATTTAATTACAATAAATACAATGCTGTTTGTGCATTTGTAATTCTGAATTTTCATCCAAATAAAACTTGACACAAATCACAAGAAACAAATTAATCATCTAGTGAATAAGAAATGCACCATCCACCATTTTCTAACATCATAAAAATGTAAAAATTAAGAATCTGAATAAATGTAAATTAAACTATATAATTGCTTAAATAAATATATATATAGAATCATAGAATATCAGGGTTGGAAGGGACCGTAGGAGGTCATCTAGTCCAACCCCCTGCTCAAAACAGGACCAGTCCTCAACTAAATCATCCCAGTCAGGGCTTTGTCAAGCCTGACCGTAAAAACCTCCAAAGGAGAAGATTCCACCACCTCCCTAGGTAACCCATTCCAGTGCTTCACCCCCCCTCCTAGTGAAATTTTTTCCCCTAATATTCAACCTAAACATCTCCCATTGCAACTTGAGACCATTACTCCTTGTTCTGTCATCTGCTACCACTGAGAACAGTCTAGATCCATCCTCTTTGGAGCCCCTTTCAGGTAGTTGAAAGCAGCTATCAAATCCCCCCTCATTCTTCTCTTTTGCAGACTAAACAATCCCAGTTCTCTCAGCCTCTCCTCATAAGTCATGTGCTCCAGCCCCCTAATCATTTTTGTTGCCGTCTGCTGGACTCTTTCTAATTTTTCCACATCCTTTTTGTAGTGTGGGGCCCAAAACTGGACACAGTACTCCAGATGAGGTCTCACCAATGCCGAATAGAGGGGAATGATCACATCCCTCGATCTGCTGGCAATGCCCCTGCTTATACAACCCAAAATGCTGTTAGCCTTCTTGGCAACAGGGGCACACTGTTGACTCATATCCAGCTTCTCATCCACTGTAACCCCTAGGTCCTTTTCTGCAGAACTGCTTCCTAGCCACTCGGTCCCTAGTCTGTAGCAGTTCATGGGATTCTTCCGTCCTAAGTGCAGGACTCTGCGCTTGTCCTTGTTGAACGTCATCAGATTTCTTTTGGCCCAATCCTCTAATTTGTCTAGGTCCCTCTGTATCCTATCCCTACTCTCCAGCGTATCTACCACTCCTCCCAGTTTAGTGTCATCTGCAAACTTGCTGAGGGTGCAGTCCACGCCATCCTCCAGATCATTAATGAAGATATTGAACAAAACTGGCCCCAGGACCGACCTTTGGGGCACTCCGCTTGATACTGGCTGTCAACTAGACATGGAGCCATTGATCACTACCCATTGAGCCCAATGATCTAACCAGCTTTCTATCCACCTTATAGTCCATTCATCCAGCCCTTACTTCTTTAACTTGCTGACAAGAACACTGTGGGAGACCGTATCAAAAGCTTTGCTAAAGTCAAGGAATAACACGTCCACTGCTTTCCCCTCATCCACAGAGCCAGTTATCTCGTCATAGAAAGCAATTAGATTAGTCAGGCATGACTTGCCCTTGGTGAATCCATTCTGACTGTTCCCGATCACTTTCCTCTCCTCTAAGTGCATCAAAATTGATTCCTTCAGGACCTGCTCTGTGATTTTTCCAGGGACTGAGGTGAGGATGGTTGGCCTGTAGTTCCCCGGATCCTCCTCCTTCCCTTTTAAAAAGATGGGCACTACATTAGCCTTTTTCCAGTCATCTGGGACCTCCCCCGATCGCCATGAGTTTTCAAAGATAATGGCCAATGGCTCTGCAATCACATCTGCTAACTCCCTTAGCACCCTCGGATGCAGTGCATCCAGCCCCATGGACTTGTGCTCGTCCAGCTTTTCTAAATAGTCCTTAACCACTTCTTTCTCCACAGAGGGCTGGTCACCTCCTCCTCATGCTATGCAGCCCAGTGCAGTAGTCTGGGAGCTGACTTTGTTTGTGAAGACAGGGGCAAAAAAAGCATTGAGTACATGAGCTGTTTCCACATCTGTCACTAAGTTGCCTCCCTCATTCAGTAAGGGGCCCATACTTTCCTTGACTACCTTTTTATTGCTAACATAAATGAAGAAACCCTTCTTGTTACTCTTAACATCTCTTGCTAGCTGCAACTCCAAGTGTGATTTGGCCTTCCTGATTTCACTCCTGCATGCCTGAGCAATATATTTATATTCCTCCCTGGTCATTTGTCTGATCTTCCACTTCTTGTAAGCTTCTTTTTTGCGTTTAAGATCAGCAAGGATTTCACTGTTAAGCCAAGCTGGTTGTCTGCTATATTTACTATTCTTTCTACCCATCACGATGGTTTGTTCCTGCAACCTCAACAAGGATTCTTTAAAATACAGCCAGCTCTCCTGGATTCCTTTTCCCCCTCATATTATTCTCCCAGGGGATCCTGCCCATCATTACCTGAGGGAGTCAAAGTCTGCTTTTCTGAAGTCCAGGGTCCATATTTTGCTGCTCTCCTTTCTTCCTTGTGTCAGGATCCTGAACTTGACCACCTTATGGTCACTGCCTCCCAGGTTCCCATCCACTTTTGCTTCCCCTACTAATTCTTCCCTGTTTGTGAGCAGCAGGTCAAGAAGAGCTCTGCCCTTAGTTGGTTCCTCTAGCACTTGCATCAGGAAATTGTCCCCTACACTTTCCAAAAACTTCCTGTGCACTGCTGTATTGCTCTCCCAGCAGATATCGGGGTCATTGAAGTCCTGCATGAGAACCAGGGCCTGTGATATAGTAACTTCTGTTAGTTGCCGGAAGAAAGCCTCGGTCTCCTTATCCCCCTGGTCTGGTGGTCTGTAGCAGACTCCCACTATGACATCACCCTTCTTGCTCGCACTTCTCAGCTTAATCCAGATACTCTCAGGTTTTTCTGCAGTTTCATACTGGAGATCTGAGCAGTCATACTGCTCTCTTACATACAATTCAACTCCTCCACCTTTTCTGCCCTGCCTGTCCTTCCTGAACAGTTTATATCCATCCATGACGGTACTCCAGTCATGTGATTTATCCCACCAGGTCTCTGTTATTCTAATCACATCATAATTCCTTGACTGTGCCAGGACTTCCAGTTCTCCTTGCTTGTTTCCCAGGCTTCTTGCATTTGTGTATAGGCACTTAAGATAACTCACTGATCGTCCTGCTTTCTCAGTATGAGGCAGGAGTCCTCCCCTCTTGCGCTGTCCTGCTTGTGCTTCCTCCCGGCATTCCACTTCCCCACTTATCTCATGGCTTTGGTCACCTTCCCGTGGTGAACCTAGTTTAAAGCCCTCCTCAGTAGGTTAGCCAGCCTTCCTGCGAAGATGCTCTTCCCTCTCTTCCCTCTAGATATAGTCTGTCTTCTGGGTTAAGCAAAAAGAAGCACCACATTTATTGTAAATGCTATATTTAGTTGCAGCTCAACATGTTTTAATGGTTACTAACCAATGAAAATCAGAATGGCTGGAAGTTAGTCAGACAAATTCAAGTGAGAAATAAGGTAGAGTTTTTTAATAGTAAGCGTGACTAACCATTGGAACAAATACCAAATGAAGTGGATTCTCTATCTCTTTAAGTCTACAAATAAAAACTAGATGTCTTTCTGGTAGATGTGCCTTAGTCAGAGTGAAATATTGGTCAGCTTATATGATCTGATGGTCCCGTCTGGCCTTAAAAATCTATAAATTTATTAATCATTGTGTAGGTAAACTACTAAAAAGAGACTTTGCTAGCCAAGAGAAACTAGCGACCTACTGCTGCAGTAAAATAGGTATGAGCTGAGGCATGTATCATTTATGCGATTTGTGTGGTAACTGCAGAATAAGATTAATCAGTTAATAATTGTGAAGCAATATGTTTGATGTAACTTTAATTTCAAAGTTTCCAAAGTGCTGTGCAGATTTATTTTCTATATGCACAAATCATTTCTCTAACTAATGGAACACAGCAGCTGTTGGCCAATACAAAACAAGTCTTCTCAAGTTTAGGACAGGAACTGAACTGAAGAATATTCTCTCTGATTAAAACTTTAGGAGAAATGTGGATAGCCACAATGCAGTTATTCAAATTGAAGTTTGCATATGACATCCAAGCTAGCACCATTATTCCTGCAAATAAATAAATCAATTTTCTGACTGGAAACACTTCAAACAGCAGAGTGCCCTTAGTTACATGTTGGGGCACAGACTAGGGAAAAGTGCTATTTGTTGAACGGCTAACATCGCTTCTTGCAGAACTGTGTTTTGTTTGATCTTTTATGCAAGAACTGACCTTGTTCAGTTTGAGGGGAGTATATAATAGCAGTCTGAGGTGACACATTTCCTATCTATTCATATATATTATAGATAAGTCTGACAGTATATTTGTAAAGAAGCAGCAACATAGCAGGGTGTGTTAATGAGCATACACACAACCTGGATGTGATGAAGCACTAAGAATAGTAACAATCTTAAATCATAATACTTTTGTTAAAAATATGGAACTTAGCATTGCCTTAAAATAGCTTTTTGGTTAGTAGGAGTTATTTCTAGTGTTAGGCCATGTACTAATTATGACTGAGTCATTAACTTTAGCTGTAGTGTCATCAGCAATTTGGAATCCATGCCAAATCTATTTCAATATAGAAGTTACTATCTCTGTGCCTTGTGTGTGGTGGGTTTTTTAATCACATTTAAATGCAAATGGGATAAACCATAGACTTTTCTATGGAGCTGCAACCGGTGACTCCATAATGTAATTTTTAAACTTGAGCTCATTGTTGTAACATTGTTATAGTCTTACATAGCCTACTTTTTGAGGAGATGCTTGACATTATTGATTTAATTTTGGTTTTGTATAGAAGCTAAATGTCAAATGTAGGATAACATGGAAGTCTGTTAAATGGATCTAGTGGTAGGCTAATTAAGCAGATCTTCGTCTGAGTAGGCCCCTAGCTTTTCCTTCTGACCTGGTCTACTTTCAGTAATGTCATGGTCTTTTGAAATGTCTTTGGTGGTGGTGTAGATGAGCATGAGGGACACGTGCAGGTTATTAGCTTGAATATAAAAATTGACTTTGTGTCAAATGAAGTCATGCCGAGTAGCCACAATACTCTTATCGGTTAGCACCTGTAGTAATTTTCCATACATATTCAAGTTTCTTATGAAAATCTGAGCCAACTTGTATTGCCTAAAAAAAAAATGTGCTATACCTTGAGATGCCATGAGGGCAGGGGACTGGACTAGATGACCTCTCGAGGTCCCTTACAGTCCTATGAATCTATGATTACCAGAACTTCCTTTGGCTTACCAGGCTGATCAGCTGCTAAAAAACTCCAGTACTGTCCCTGTCCTAATGTGAAGAAGTTTTCTTGTTTTGAAGTTTCTTTTTTTTTGTTTTGATGGAGTAGGGGGACACAGGAGTTTGTCTGCACATATATTCTATGTCTTGTCACAAGATTCTTACGGTGTTTTTGCTGCTCTTCATAATCGGCATTTTTCATTATGCTGCCAGTTATGCTCCTCCATAGGACATCTGCAGAAGTACTTGTGATCTGTTAATGGAAGTTGGCAAATTGGAGAGGAAAGAAAAGACAGTTTCTTCCCTTTTCCTTCTTTTCTCACCCATTCAAATCCCTGAACAGTCCCAGCAGCAGCCGCCAAGGATTGTCCCAGGAGAAGTGTGAAGATATTGCATTTCTACAAGCCTGTGTAGAATTTAAATCCTCCAACACTTGCTACTCTGCTGCTGTTTTTCCTCAAAAGTTTGTACCCCATCTTCTTTCTGTCGTCCATTCAGATTTTCCCCACCAGTGGTAGTTGGATATGACTGAGAAGGAAGAATTAGTTTTTCTAGAAACTCTGGGATATAAAGGTGGGATGAAAGTGTTTTCTTTCTGATTACATGTCCGGGCTCATAGTTTAAAAAGTTAGTCTGTTAGTTACTAATCTGCCAAAGTGGCAGCTTTCACATGTCACCTCATTGATTTATTTGTTGTTTCTGTTGTTGAATTTCAGCTGTAAAACTTTTGAAAAGTTGAACAAATTGTAAAGAAAATGACCACTGTCCTGCTACCCTTCTGTGAATAATCTTTATTCAAGGGTATAGTTCTATGTCATCAGTCAGATTGTGATTCCTGTGCTGCTGTTGATGTCTTAAGTAGTTCTAGTTTTGCCATCTAAAAAAAGTTAACAGCAGTCAAAGTGGCAAAATCTCAGACATAAGACAGTCTATATTCTTTTTAATACCGATGGAATTTGCATACACTGATTTTCTTCTTAGACTTGACATAACTATAACTGAAACTTAATATTTTTTTATTTGTGCACCAGAAACACTGTTATCTTCATATAGTAGCTTTCAGACTAGTTACTTATCTTTAAGCTCCCTCTCATGGTGATGTGGTGTAGAACATACAAAAATGTTTTATGAATGATCTAAAATTTCTCAGCCATACAGTGAGGATTTAAAATAAATAAAAAATAAAAGCAGCACCTTTAAAGTAGGCCAGATTTGTCCTACTGTAGAATTGTCCCACCTCCGCTCAGACAGCCCCTGTGCTGTTGAGGAGGAAGAACGGCCCAGGGAAGCAGAGCAGTCAATGGGAGCAGAGGGAAACCTTCCCGTAGTTGGGACCCTCCTTCCAGGTGGTGCTGGGGTTGCCTCTCGCACTGAGGTTGCCTCTCTGGGGGAGGGAACTCCAGTTTCTAGGAAAAGGCAGGTGTTAGTAATGGGAGATTCGATTATTAGAAACGTAGATAGCTGGGTTTGTGATGACGGGGAGAACCGTATGGTGACTTGCCTGCCTGGTGCGAAGGTTGCGGATCTCTCGAGGCATCTAGACAGACTTATGTGTAGTGCTGGGGAGGAGCCGGTGGTTGTGGTACATGTAGGTACCAATGACATAGGGAAGGGTAGGAGAGATGTCCTGGAAGCCAAATTTAGGCTGCTAGGGAAGAGACTGAAATCCAGGACCTCTATGGTGGCATTCTCAGAAATGCTCCCAGTTCCACGTGCAGGGCTAGGTAGGCAGGCAGAGCTTCAGAGTTTCAACGCGTGTTTGAGACGATGTAGAGAGGAGGGGTTCACGTTCATTAGGAACTGGGGAAACTTATGGGATGGGAGGAGCCTATACAGGAGAGATGGGCTCCACCTAAACCAAAGTGGAACCAGACTACTGTCACTAAACATTAAAAAGGTGGTAGAGCAGTTTTTAAACTAGGAGATGGGGGGAAAGCCGACTGCTGCAGAGGAGCGTGTGGATCGGACACAGACTTCTCTTAGGGGAGAGTCTGATGATAGAAAATCTCCAGGTTATAGTCAGGAGCAGAGGACTGAAGAGTATAATGTAAGGGCCGGATCAGATGATAAACAGTCACATAAAAAAGAATCTGGCACATCAGAAAAAGGCAGGCTAATAAACAGGGACAAGTTTTTAAAGTGCTTGTACACAAATGCCAGAAGTCTAAATAATAAGATGGGTGAACTAGAGTGCCTTGTGATAAAGGAGGATATTGATATAATAGGCATCACAGAAACCTGGTGGACTGAGAGCAATCAATGGGACACAATCATTCCGGGGTACAAAATATATCGGAAGGACAGAACAGGTCGTGCAGGGGGAGGAGTGGCACTATATGTGAAAGAAAGTGTAGATTCAAATGAAGTAAAAATCTTAAGTGAAGCCACATGTTCCATAGAATCTCTATGGATAGAAATTTCATGCTCTAGTAAAAACATAATATTAGGGATCTATTATCGACCACCTGACCAGGACAGTAATAGTGATGATGAAATGCTAAGGGAAATTAGAGAGGCTATCAAAATTAAGAACCCAATAATAGTGGGGGATTTCAATTATCCCCATATTGACTGGGAACATTTCACTTCAGGACGAAATGCAGAGATGAAATTTCTCGATACTTTAAATGACTGCTTCATGGAGCGGCTGGTACGGGAACCCACAAGGGGAGAGGCAACTCTAGATTTAGAGTGGAGCGCAGGAGCTGGTCCAAGAGGTAACTGTAGCAGGGCCGCTTGGAAATAGTGACCATAATACAATAGCATTCAACATCCCTGTGGTGGGAAGAACACCTCAACTGCCCAACACTGTGGCATTTAATTTCAAAAGGGGGAACTATACAAAAATGAGGGGGTTAGTTAGACAAAAGTTAAAAGGTAAAGTGACTAAAGTGAAATCCCTGCAAGTTGCATGGGCCCTTTTTAAAGACACCATAATAGAGGCCCAACTTCAATGTATACCCCATCTTCTTCCTGTCGTCCATTCAAATTAAGAAAAACAGTAAAAACTGAAAAAGAGCCACCGTGGCTTAACAACCATGTAAAAGAAGCAGTGAGAGAGAAAAAGACTTCCTTTAAAAAGTGGAAGTCAAATCCTAGTGAGGCAAATAGAAAGGAGCACAAACACTGCCAACTTAAGTGCAAGAGTGTAATAAGAAAAGCCAAAGAGGAGTTTGAAGCCAAAACTCCAAAGGTAATAACAAAATGTTTTTTAAGTACATCAGAAGCAGGAAGCCTGCTAAACAACCAGTGGGGCCCCTGGACGATCGAAATTCAAAAGGAGCGCTTAAAGACGATAAAGTCATTGCGGAGAAACTAAATGGATTCTTTGCTTCAGTCTTCACGGCTGAGGATGTTAGGGAGATTCCCAAACCTGAGCTGGCTTTTGTAGGTGACAAATCTGAGGAACTGTCACAGATTGAAGTGTCACTAGAGGAGGTTTTGGAATTAATTGATAAACTCAACATTAACAAGTCACCAGGACCAGATGGCATTCACCCAAGAGTTCTGAAAGAACTCAAATGTGAAGTTGCGGAACTATTAACTAAGGTTTGTAACCTGTCCTTTAAATCAGCATTGGTACCCAATGACTGGAAGTTAGCTAATGTAACGCCAATATTTAAAAAGGGCTCTAGAGGTGATCCTGGCAATTACAGACCAGTAAGTCTAACGTCGGTACCGGGCAAATTAGTCGAAACAATAGTTAAGACTAAAATTGTCAGACATATAGAAAAACATAAACTGTTGAGCAATAGTCAACATGGTTTCTGTAAAGGGAAATCGTGTCTTACCAATCTATTAGAGTTCTTTGAAGGGGTCAACAAACATGTGGACAAGGGGGATCCGGTGGACATAGTGTACTTAGATTTCCAGAAAGCCTTTGGCAAGGTCCCTCACCAAAGGCTCTTATGTAAATTAAACTGTCATGGGATAAAAGGGAAGGTCCTTTCATGGATTGAGAACTGGTTAAAGGACAGGGAACAAAGGGTAGGAATTAATGGTAAATTCTCAGAATGGAGAGGGGTAACTAGTGGTGTTCCCCAAGGGTCAGTCCTAGGACCAATCCTATTCAATTTATTCATAAATGATCTGGAGAAAGGGGTAAACAGTGAGGTGGCAAAGTTTGCAGATGATACTAAACTGCTCAAGATAGTTACGACCAAAGCAGATTGTGAAGAAAAGATCTCACAAAACTAAGTGATTGGGCAACAAAATGGCAAATGAAATTTAATGTGGATAAATGTAAAGTAATGCACATTGGAAAAAAATAACCCCAACTATACATACAACATGATGGGGGCTAATTTAGCAACAACGAGTCAGGAAAAAGATCTTGGAGTCATCGTGGATAGTTCTCTAAAGATGTCCACGCAGTGTGCAGAGGCGGTCAAAAAAGCAAACAGGATGTTAGGAATCATTAAAAAGAGGATAGAGAATAAGACTGAGAATATATTATTGCCCTTATATAAATCCATGGTACGCCCACATCTCGAATACTGTGTACAGATGTGGTCTCCTCACCTCAAAAAAGATATTCTAGCACTAGAAAAGGTTCAGAAAAGAGCAACTAAAATGATTAGGGGTTTAGAGAGGGTCCCATATGAGGAAAGATTAAAGAGGCTAGGACTCTTCAGCTTGGAAAAGAGAAGACTGGGGGCGGGATATGATAGAGGTATATAAAATCATGAACGATGTTGAGAAAGTGGATAAGGAAAAATTATTTACTTATTCCCATAATACAAGAACTAGGGGTCACCAAATGAAATTAATAGGCAGCAGGTTTAAAACAAATAAAAGGAAGTTCTTCTTCACGCAGCGCACAGTCAACTTGTGGAACTCCTTACCTGAGGAGGTTGTGAAGGCTAGGACTATAAGAATGTTTAAAAGGGGACTGGATAAATTCATGGTGGCTAAGTCCATAAATGGCTATTAGCTAGGATGGGTAAGAATGGTGTCCCTAGCCTCTGTTCGTCAGAGGATGGAGATGGATGGCAGGAGAGAGATCACTTTATCATTGCCTGTTAGGTTCACTCCTTCTGGAGTACCTGGCATTGGCCACTGTCAGTAGACAGATACTGGGCTAGATGGACCTTTGGTCTGACCCCGTACGGCCGTTCTTATGTTCTTATGTTCTTATTTGAGAGCCTAATGAGTTTAATTCAGGTACTTACACTTTGCATTATAATTAACTGAGTAAAAACTTGGTTAATGCAGAGATAAGGTTGCCCAGTGGTGCTGATTGAATGGTGGAGCGATTATTTGGAGTAGATTGGTAGAGTTGTCATTGTGCTATCAGAAGACGTCCATGTCTACCTTGAGGGATCAAGCATGCCTCATTTCAGCACTGAGGTCTGTAGGTTGCATCAGTATTAGCAGACAGGCAAGTCTTGTCATGGTGATTGTCAGCAATGTAGTGGAATACATGACTGGGCTTAGTGAGGGGTTAGTGAAGGCACTGTTTTAGAAGAAGTCCTCAAGGAAAGGGTGAAGGAGTGGTAACATTTTGCAGATCTGGGATGGTGTGTGTGGAGGAGACTTAGTGTTAGAGTGTAGGTTGGGTGCAGGTAGCTCCTGTTTGCTATGCCTGGCCTAAACCAGAGTTTTGCCTTGGCATAGAGAAGGTGTTCAGTTCTCAGAGTGTTCTGTAGCATCTGTAAGGATAGAATGTTAGTATTTGTGTTATAAGTAGGGCTAAAATGTTGTCACGAAAGTGACTTTCCAAAGACCTCCATGACTTGAGCCCTCAGCGCCTGGGAGCTGCAGGGTCCCCCCACATCGCCTGTGGTGGCTGGGAACTACAGGGCCCTGAGCCCGTGGGTGGCTGGGGTGCTCCGAGAGCTCGGAGCCACCACGGGCAGCCGGGGTGCCCTGGGGCGGAGTGGGAACCCCACAGCTCCCCATTTTGTCTTGCATATTTTTAGTAAAAGTCATGAATATGTCACGGGTTTCTGTCCGTGATTTTTACTAAAAATACATGTGACAAAATCTTAGCTTTAGTTGTAGGCATATTAGGCCATCTCTCAGCGGGAAGAGTTAAGGTTGCATTGCAAGGATGGTGTGTACCTTAATTCTGTATTTCTGGTTTTCAGAAGTTTACCTTATTGTAATTTTTCATTTCCTGGTTTTCAGAGGTTTGAGTATAAATGAACTCAACGTTCTGGAAGGGCACAAGACATTACTGGACACAATCTTACTTCTGCATTAACAAAGTTTTTGGGCAGTTAATTTTCTTGGTTCTTTTTAAACTTCTCTCACTACCTCCATGTTCCCCCTCTGCTACCTCTGCGTTCTTGGCATGATTAAGGTGGCCAGAGAATACCCTGGGTCCACATTTGTGCCTTCATTGCCTGTCCAGCACAGACTGATCCTCCTCCCACAGAGAAGCGGACATTGATGAGGACCCCACAGATTGACAATATGGGAATAGAAAGCAGTTACAGTACAGTGATTGATATAGTCAGTGGGCACATGTTTTGAAGGGGGGACAGAAATGGGGGAGTCTGGGGTGGTTTTGTGGGACAGAGCTGAAGCCCTCACACCTCCCACTACACATCTGTCCCCTGCATTTTCACCCATTGTTCCCTGTACTGTTCCAGCACCCCCACCCCTTCTCTCCTACTGGTTTGAGGTTCCCCTCCCAACTTTGCAGATTCCCCACCACTTCTGTAACTCCTCCAACATTCCCTCCATCCATGCCCATTCCTTTGACCACTCCCCCACATCCCTCCCTGCTCCTCTGAGACCACCCCTCACACACACACACCCCAGCTCCACCCTCCTCCTTGCCCTCATAAGCTTGGAGTGGCCATGGAGAGGTGGGGAAGGGGTTATACATATCCATGTGCAGTGTAAACAGTTCAGAGAGGTGATCTCCGTGAGATATGCTTAGCTAAATGAGTTTGATACGGTACCGCATGAAGAATTACTGGTTAAATTGGAAAAGATGGGGATCGAAATGAAAATCCAGAGGTGGATAAGGAACTGGTTAAAGGGGAGACTGCAGCGGGTCGTATTGAAAGGTGATCTGTCGGGTTGGAGGGAGGTTACCAGTGGAGTTCCTCAAGGTTCGGTTTTGGGTCCGATCTTATTCAATCTGTTTATCACTGACCTTGGAACCAAAAGTGGGCTGATAAAGTTTGCGGATGACACGAAGTTGGGAGGTATTGCCAATTCGGAGAAGGATCGGGATATCCTCCAGGGAGATTTGGATGACCTTGTAAACTGGAGTATTAGTAATAGGATGAAATTCAATAGTGAGAAGTGTAAGGTTATGCATTTAGGGATGACTAACAGGAATTTTAGTTATAAGCTGGGGACGCACCAGTTGGAAGTAACGGAAGAGGAGAAGGACCTCGGAGTCCTGGTTGATCGCAGGATGACTATGAGTCGGCAATGTGATGTGGCCGTTAAAAAAGCGAATGCGGTCTTGGTTTGCATTAGGCAAGGTATTTCTAGTAGAGATAAGGAGGTGCTAGTCCCGTTATACAAGGCGTTGGTGAGACCTCATTTGGAGTACTGTGTGCAGTTTTGGTCTCCCATGTTTAAGAAGGATGAATTCAAACTGGAACAGGTGCAAAGAAGGGCCACTAGAATGATCCGAGGAATGGAGGGCCTGTCGTATGAAAGGAGACTTGAGGAGCTCGGTTTGTTTTCCTTAACCAAAAGAAGGTTGAGAGAAGATATGATTGCTCTCTTTAAATATATCAGAGGGATAAATACCAGGGAGGGAGAGGAATTATTTCAGCTCAGTACTAATGTGGACACGAGAACAAATGGATATAAATTGGCAGTCGGGAAGTTTAGGCTTGAAATTAGACGAAGGTTTCTAACCATCAGGGGAGTGAAATTCTGGAACAGCCTACCGAGGGAAACAGTGGGGGCGAAGGACCTCTCTGGCTTTAAGATTAAGCTTGATAAGTTTATGGAGGGAATGGTTTGATAGGATAACGTGATTTAGTCAATAGGTCAATAACGTGCGACCAATGGTAATTAGTACCGAGGGTCAATGTTGGGATATTGAAAGTCTTTTTCCTGAGTGTCTGGCTGGAGAGTCTTGCCCGCATGCTCGGGGTTCAGCTGACCGCCATATTTGGGGTCGGGAAGGAATTTTCCTCCAGGGTAGATTGGCAGTGGCCCTGGAGGTTTTTCGCCTTCCTCCGCAGCATGGGGCAGGGGTCGCTTGCTGGAGGATTATCTGCTACTTGAAGTCTTTAAATCAGGATTTGGGGACTTCAACAGCTGAGTCAAGGGAAAGAATTATTTCAGGAGTGGGTGGGTCAGCTTTTGTGGCCTGCATCTTGTGGGAGGCCAGACTAGATGATCATAATATGGTCCCTTCTGATCTTAAGTTCTATGATTCTATGAGAACACCCTATGAAGATGAATACAGCGTGAAACAGCTCTGAGAAATGTGAACTGCTCCATTAATCTCAATGCGGTGTTCTCATCTTTACCCCCCCACCCCCAAAGTTTCAGCACCTGTGCCATTCTCCGAGCATGCCTGTCCTTAACTCTCCACCCCCTCTCAGCACTGGGTACCTATTTCATGCACAAAATGAGCTCATTCCCAGCCCTCCGTCCTGGTTTTAGCACTTTGGGGCATGTTTTGAAGGGGAGACAGAAACTGGGTATGTGTGGCTATGGGGAGGTTGGTTTGTGGGTATAGCTGAAATTTTCTAGATTCCTCCACTGCACAGCTGTGACCACCTCATTTTTTTTCTCCCCATGCTCCATTGCGCTGCTCTGACTTCCCCTTTTTCTCTAGAAGCCAGAGCATCTGAAGGGAAGTGTCTTCCTCACTGATGGAGGCAGGAGGGGAATTCTGTTTTTCCTCCCCTGACTGGGGTCCAGTGGCAGAAAGAAGAACTCTGGAGTCACTCCCTCAGCCTAGTGAAATAACCATGGAGGAATTGTTGGGTGATGTGCAGTATGCATAGGGACAAGCTTTCAATATTTGTAGAAGAGGAGGAAAAGAGAGGGAATGCATAGATTGCTCCACTTCCCCTTCTCCCTGCATATAGTTCTGTCTTGTCAGCCCTTCTGAGTTCCCAGAGCACAAAGGTCCATTTTTAGGGTGATCCCTTATTTGTCGAGGTGTCATAGAAGAAAAACTACTTTTCTGGAAACCCAGGTCTTCATCAAAGCTCTAGCCATCCCATTGGGTTTTTAAAAACGTAACATTTTGCATGATCTCTGGTACTAATAAGGGTCAATATCTAAGGATGTGCTGGCCCCTCAATAGCTGTGCCAGAGCAGCCCTAAGGGGCAAAGATTGGCAAAGGGGCAGAGCCCTCCCAAATGCCTGGTCTCAGAGCAAGACTTCAAAAAACTCCCTGTAAAATGCAGGCAGAGAGCGAAGAACATGTCTAGCACATTATTTGAAAGCTGCCAAGGGTAGGGCTCAGACTCACAGTGCATGGATGTAGCTTGGGTTTTTTGAGAGCTTGCCCCTATGTGTAGTGCACTTCAGGTGTGCTTGCACCTGAGACCGAAGACTTCTTACTAGCAGCATCCACTTGGTCTGCACATGTGCCCTTGCTCTTGTGCGCCATACTGAGGATACAAGGGATTGTGCTAGACTGCCACCATCTAAGTTCTTTCTCACTGCTTGTGCTCTGAGGTGGAACCCTAGTATTTGCTGTGCTCTCCTGAAGTTTACCTCTGGATAGTTAGAGATAGCTATTTCAGTTCAGTTAGGCTTCCTTTTCATTACTCTTAAGGGTGTGTCCTTCACTGAGCCCCCCCCCCCCCCGCACACTTTTGGCGGTGCATTTTTTTTCATCTACCCGCCCCATTTGTTTTGTCCTGTGGGGAAGGGACCGCATGACAAAGAGCCCCAGTACACCTCTACCTCGATATAACGCTGTCCTCGGGAGCCAAAAAAATCTTACCGTGTTATAGGTGAAACCACGTTATATTGAACTTGCTTTGATCCACCGGAGTGCGCAGCCCTGCCCCCTTGGAGCACTGCTTTACCATGTTATATCCGAATTTGTGTTATATCAGGTCGCGTTATATCGAGGTAGAGGTGTATTAAGAGATGTGTAGTCTGTCTGCACTGCTTCATGACTATGACTCCTGTTTGTACTGCCTGGGAGAAACCCATATTCCATCCAGCTGCAGTATTTGCAGTTTATTTCCTTGAAGGACAAAGAAATTGCCGGAGATCCGCCTTAACATGTTCTTCGTGGACAATTCTGTGAGAACATAGTTGGATCCTGAATAGGAAGAACCCCCCTGTACATCAACCTGAGAATGGTAAGAGCACCCCGTCGCCATCTCCCCGCTACTGAGGGTCCTATGGAAGATTAAGCAGGACAAGGTATATAGATCATTCTCATAGTTCCATGATGGCCGTGACATTTTTGGTACTCTGTGATGCTTCAGCTGTTGGCCTGACCTCCAGTTGGCCGCCTCCTTGTATGGGATTCCCTGACCCAGGACAAGAGGAAAGACTACCCATCTTGACCCATCCTTATGACAGCATGGTATTTGGATGGGTGTCAGATCTAGAGAACTGTTACTTGGCAGGCATGAGGCCATATGGAGTAGTAGCAGGAAAAACTCCACCAGGAATTGCTACATCTCAAAGTCTGGCATGACCAGTGGGGAGTTTCCCCGTTGCTGACCGAGACCCCCTGATGGGATGGATTTCCTGCAATCCCTGAAGTCCACAGGATTATCCCTTAACTCCCTCAGGGTGCCCTTAGCTGTTGTCAGCACATTTCATTCCTTAGTGGACAGCTATACTATCTTTTCGCACTAGGTTACGTTCTGGTTTCTGAGGGGGATAGTGAGGGTTTTCCACCAGTGATGACACCTGCACTGGCTTGGGACTTCATCTTGGTCTTACTGGCTCTTATGGGGCGCCATTTGAACTATTGTCGTCATCCTCCCTTCTGCACCTTTCCATGAAGGTGGAGTTTCTGGTCATGATCTCGTTAGGGGGCACATATGGTGGATACCCCTCCTCGCCTCGATCTTCCACAAGGACAGGGTGTCTGAGGTTGCACTCAAGGTTCCCCCCTAAGGCGGTATTGGACTTTCAGAGCATTAACTTACCTGTGTTCTATCCTAAGCCATGTGTCAACAGGGAAGAGGTGAGATTATGCACCTCGGACGTGTGTAGGACCCTGGCCATTTACCTTCAGAGGACTAAGCTGCTTTGGAAGTAATCAAAGCTGTCTCATTTGTGGAAAGAAAGGGGAGGCGATTTCTGCTCCGCAAAGGTTAGAATGGATGTCTGGCTGCATAATACTCTGCCATGAGGTGAACAAGGTCTCTCGAGGGCAGCATGAGAGCACGTTCAACGAGAACAAGAACCCAGGCAACCTTGATAGCATCTTGCAAGAATGTTCCAATCATTGACATCTGCAGGGGGTGACGTGCGGCTCGGTCCATGTCTTCACAAAGCCCACTATGCTTTGGTACAGGCAGCTGCCTTAGATGCCTCCCTAGGCATAGAGCAGTTCTTCAATCAGCACTTGGGCAATGCTCTGGGCATCCACCTCCATAAGCGGGGTCACTGCCTGTGAATCACGTGTAGTGTGCTATCAATAGGGACAACCACTTGAAGAAGGAGAGGTTACCTTGTAGTAACTCGAGTTCTTCAAGGTGTGTTGTCCCAATTTGTAGTGCGCTGACTATCCTCTTTCCCCACTACCTCAGATCCCAGTCTCAGGACTTTTGGTGATGAAGGAGCTGAGGTGGCAGTGGTCCAGTGCAGCTTCCCTGTACACTCAGTGTGGAGCACAAGGAGAGCAAGGGCACTTGCACAGAGTAAGTGGACACTGCTAGGAAGAATTCTTCGGTCTCAAGTGTATGCACAACTTGAAGTGAACCAGTGTATAGGGACAATGCATCTAGAAGAACTCCAGTTACTACAAGGTGAATAACCTCTCCTGCAGTGACCACAGCATGGTGCCTCAAGCCATCCAGCTTCTCGGAGTTCATGTAAACCCCCTACCTTTAATAGAGCCCTAGTCTTGCTGCACATGTGCACTTCATTTTTAGATGCATCAGTTTAGTTCATGCCAACCTGGAGTTAAGAACTTTACCCTTAACATTTTCAATAATGTTTTCCCCGAAAGGGTGCCATGCACTAGCTGAGATAAATCCCAAGCGGCTGAGATCAGTTTGAAGAGTAATAGAGGTATAGTGTGTGCAAATGAATTAGAACCAGCTGATTTTGTAAACATCTAATTTTTTGGAGGGACTGTATTTTAGAAATCCCTTGCTCAAATAGCCCCAAATTTGCTCACTAACCCTACCCACCAGCAAATGTCATGAAACAGCAAATTTCAAGGCAGACTAAGCATAAAGATTTTAGAGTGCTTAGTATAGTCAACTTTTGAGCAAAGTGACGCTCAACTCTAGAAGATCTTTTGCTCCACTGTAATGGATATAGGAGGAATAAATACCACGGCTGCCCGGGGTGGGGACAAGTGGGGCAATTTGCCCCGGGCCCTGCAGGGGCCCCACGAGCCCTGGCCCGGCAGTGGTCCGGGTTTTCGGTCGGCATTTTGGCGGCGGGAGGCCGTTCAGTGCTGCTGAAGACGCGAAGCGACTGAAGGGCCCCCCGCCGCCGAAATGCCGCTGAAGACCTGGACCGCCGCTGGGTGAGTACAAGCACCGCAGCTCCCTGCTTTGCCTCAGGCCCCCTGAATCCTCTGGGCGGCCTTGATAAATACACTTTTTCTAGAGGATAGTTATTGAGGTGGGTTCGAGTTTTCAGTTTGAAAAGCTGATACCTACTCCAATAGATATTTTAGTAAGCAGATTCTGATTTAATTTTAAGGTGCTACTCCTGCTTGTAACAAAAAATAAATATTTAAGTACTAATTTTTTTCTACTGAGATTTTAAAAGGAAAATACCCTAGAAATTCCTGCAGTCTGTCATTTCTACAAATATGGATGTAATAAAATGACAAGATAATATTATAATGAAGGTATGAAAATATGCCATGGTATGTCATCCTAAAGGAATAGAACCTTGAATTAAAATATCTGATAGAAAATTACTCTTGCTAAATTAATTGATTAGGATAGCTTTAATATTTGTTAGAACCAAGTAAGGCTGTTGGTACCAGTAAATCTCTGTACGTCATCACTTGTAAACAGCAAAGCATTTTGATCATGCTGCTTTGTGTAACTCGGTATGGGATGCTTATAAGTGCTCAGCACCAACTTAGTCTCTTTGTAATATGCTGACTCTAAACCACAGGTAGGCAACCTATGGCACGCGTGCCGAAGGCGGCACACGAGCTGATTTTCAGTGACACTCACACTGTCCGGGTTCTGGCCACCAGTCCGGGGGGCTCTGCATTGTAATTTAATTTTAAATTAAGCATTTTAAACATTTTAAAAAACTTATTTATTTTACATACAACAATAGCTTAGTTATATATTATAGACTTATAGAAAGAGACCTTCTAAAAACATTAAAATGTATTAACTGGCACGTGAAACCTTAAATTAGAGTGAATAAATGAAGACTCGGCACACCACTTCTGAAAGGTTGCCGACTCCAGCTCTAAACACTAGAGGGCAGCATATCACTAATAATGACTGTTTCCTAAAAGAATCAGGTTACACATTCTTCAACCTTTCAGGATTACTATACCATTTAAAATCTCTAATCTAAATTTAAACCTTCAGAAAAATTTAGTACCACGATTAAAACTTTTTTTGGGTGAATTTAGTTGTAATTTATTCCATTTCTCTTGGTTTACATTTCAGTAGTCCATTATGTTTTAGGTGATGATGGTGGGTTTTTATCTGTACTAGTGTGTGTGCTATTATTTGGTTTGGGCTTTGTCAGTCCAGTGCAAAAAGGATTGAGTAGAACCTTAATCTTCCTTTCCTTTCCCTTAAATGTGTTTTGATAGTAGTAGTATTAGCAATGTAGAAGCATTTAGAATGATTTCTTGTCTGCATGCCGTTTGAATATGCACATAGAGATATTTAAACCCTGCTGTAGGTGTATTTGTGTACAAAGAAGGCTATGTCTGACAAATAAGAGGCACCTTGCCTTAGCAGACTTATATTCCTGTTGTTTGGATTATTCACCAAGGCAAATATTTATCAGCTTATAAAATTTCTCATAAAATGCATATGCAGTAGGAACGCTACTTTGGAGATTACCTAAATGCAAGTAAACTTTATTTTCTTGTAGGCACCACCGTCCATGGTTAATAATGAACAACGCCAGCATGCCGAGCACATATTCTTATCATTTAGAAAATCAAAATCGCCATTTGCTGTTTGCAAGCATATTTTGGGTAAGTCTTCAGTGTATTTTTTGAGAGATTTAGCATGTCATCAAATTCACAACTAATAGAAAATACTAGTCTTTTTCATCTGAGAATGTGAACATTAGGTTACATATTCTTTCATTGTTATTGTACAGTATTAAATTTGTTGGTGAACTGCAAAGCATTTAAAAAGTAAGTTAAATAGAAGTCTTTAAGATCCTGAGTTAGTAATGCAATACAATGTGTGTAATCTTAAATCCTTGTTTTTTAGTTATAATTTTTGTGGTTTGCAGAGCTAGTAGTGTGTTTTAAAATGGTCTGCTAAGGGGGGTGGAAGTTTAGTGCCCCCTCAAAATTTCACAGCTTTAGTGAAGGCCTTGGTACAACTTTCTTCTGTTGGAGAATTTCTAAATTTGATTTAGAAACTGATTTAGTAAAGTAAGTGCAACTCCTTTGTGAGGATACTCTTTTTCTTTCGTTTGAGAATACTTTGTATGTGGAGCTGGTAATGTCACCTGTAGTTGGTTGCTTGTCACTTTCCATTGTAAGACCTTGTTTTCTGTTGCTTATGATTTTGCCATACAGGTGGAAATTTTCTATGCCAGTTCTCAGCCTCAGGCTGAATTTTTT
Source organism: Mauremys mutica (assembly GCF_020497125.1). Taxonomy (NCBI): domain Eukaryota; kingdom Metazoa; phylum Chordata; order Testudines; family Geoemydidae; genus Mauremys; species Mauremys mutica. The sequence goes on from NC_059072.1 coordinate 324,281,540, forward strand.
TAGTAAGTTTCAGCTAAAATGATCATGCCATTTCAGAGAATGAGATTATGGGAAAATATGCTGTTTTACCTGTGATTAAAACCTCCCACTTCCATCCATTTTGTTAAAAAACTCTAGGGCCTCTAAGCTTTGGAGCAGGGCCTTGGAATTTGGCAGAAAGGTTCATGTTGCCCTGGTGTCAGGGCTGTATCTTTTGTAATGCCTGTGGAAAACTGCTCACATTTGGGCAGATTACAAGCCTCTGAAAAAATTTCAAGCAGTAGAGACTAGATAGCTTGGCAGCAAAATTATCTCTACTGAGCATGCAACATCCCCACTCAGCTCTAGGGTGACCAGATGTCCCAGTTTTATAGGGACAGTCCTGGTTTTGGGGGCTTTTTCTTATATAGGCACCTATTACTCCCCACTCCCTGTCCTGATTTTTTACACTTGCTATCTGGTCACTCTACTCAGCTACCATGTGCTGATCAGAGGTGCGCGTGTGTGTGTGTGTGTGTACTGTCATCAGAGAGTGAGTGGACACGCTTCAGCTCAGGATTGCAGGGGCTGAGCAGGACATTCCTTGCAGTTGCTTCCCCTGGGGCTGCTGTGATGTTGGGCACATGAACTGATGATAGACTCTTTCCTGTGCTCCGTGATTTGTCTGTCACCCAAGCAGTGTGGAGGGAAGGAGGAAGCAGCTGATTTGAACGCAGAGGAGTGAGAAATGAGGGACAGTGAGATGGGGTTGGAGGAGCCAGAGTGGGGGCAGTACTTGGGACATGGTGGGGAGGGAGGCACATGCACGCAGAGGGATGGAGACAGGAACAAGGGGGTAGAAGGATAAGCTCAAAGGAGGAGGAAAGCAGCAGCCAGGAGATGGAGTTGGGGAGGATTGTGTAGGAGTGGAAGGGTAAGGGGTAGAAGACGATGGATGGTGATGAATAGGAGGAGAGGGGGAAAGGCTGGGACAACAGGATAAGAAGAGTCTTTAACCACTAGAGAGCACTCCTCTCCAAAACTTGGAATTAAACCTAGGTGTCTTGAATCTTTCCATTCCACTGCTAAGTCCATGGAGGGCAGGTCCATTAATGACCATTAGACAAGATGGTCAGGGATGCAGCCCCGTGCTCTGGGTGACCCTAGGCCTCTGACTGCCAGATGCTGCTACTGGACGATGGGATGGATCACTTGATGATTGGCCTGTTCTGTTCATTCCCTTTGAAGTATCTGGCATTGGCTACTGTCAGAAGACAGGATACTGGGCTAAATGGTACATTGGTCTGACCAAGTATGGCAGGAAAAAACTCTGAAACCCATGGGCAAAGTGCATTTCTTATCTCTCTCTCTCTAGTGCAGTGGTTCTCAAACTTTTGTATTGGTGACCCCTTTCACATAGCAAGCCTCTGAGTGCGACACCCCCCCCCTTATAAATTAAAAACACTTTTTAATATATTTAACACCATTATAAATACTGGAGGCAAGAGGGGTTTGGGGTGGAGGCTGACAGCTTGTGACCCCCCCATGTAATAACCTTGCGACCCCCTGAGGGATCCTGACCCCCAGTTTGAGAACCCCCACTCTAGTGGCTAGTCCACATATAGAATAACAGCCTACTATTCCCACTAGTTATTCAGTTAGCTAAAGTGGTCCCAACCCTGCTGACGAGGGTTAGCTTCGTTAGCTCAAGCAAGGATTCAATATGATTTGACGTGATTGAATTTAATTTTTCAGGTTTTTTTAAAATTAGGAAATTACATGTAAAAAAATGTTAAGGTTGCAAAGTCAAGCATTCAAATTAGGAAACTGCAGTATTAAGGTAGCCGATGTCACCTTAATTCAGCCTCCCAGTATGTATGCGTTATGATGTCTTTAATTACATGATCACATACTATTTTTCCAAACTAAGCTACATTGATATAAGCCAGGTTTAAATCTATTTACATATCCACTTAAGGTTTTCTGCCAGTTTTGAATCAATTTAATAACAGATTGTAGCTAAATCGGTGCAACTTTAAATATAGAGAAGGCCTTTGTCATCTATAAAGGAAACATGAACATTGTGGGCTCTTTTAAAAATATTTTTAAGTCTCCTTTCATAGCCACCTGCATTCCCTTTCAACAAGTAAGTGGTGATGCTTAAGACAAGCCAGCATGTCACATTCTGGTGGGGGTGCATTCTGGGCAAGTGAGGGGTTGTGTCATTGTTTGCCCTGTATGCTTTACTGTTGTAGCTTCCAACTTAGGTCACTCACAGCCAGTCTGCAGGTAACACTCTGAGTGTCTGTGTGCTAGACAGCCCTGGTTTAGCATCTCTGACCCCAGCAGCCTGTCTACAACCCCACTCTGGCTTCCACCAGCCTTGGTTGCTACTTGCAGGGTGACCACAACAGATTTCCAATCCCGAATTTTCCAAAAATTCTGTGTTCTACAATGTCCATCTCTCTCCTGGGCAGTTCAGAGAAATAATTTGGTTCATTTGTTCCTCTGGAAACTCAGGAACACATCACAGCTTATTAACTTAACTGGAGGTAATAAACCCTTCCGTTTAAATACAGAACTGAGTTTGTTTATGGTAAAAATAAATTTGACAAATTATACATAGAGGTAAATGAATTCAAGTATAAGGAATGAAGATACAAAGTTACAGGTAAAACAAAAAATGCTTCTAAAAGTCTAAAACTTAAAGCTAGCAAGATACAGACTTTGTTTGAGATGGTTTTTCTCACCAGTCATTTTTCTTCCCAGTCATGGCTGACTTTCTCCTCATTCAGGACCCTCCACAAAAGTACAAAGTGCTGGCTTCGCTTGTTTCTTGCCTATATTCAGTTTCAGAGATTTCAGCAGTGCCCCCCTTGGTGGAAGGACTCGTCTTTCTTAGCTTGCAGGAACTCTGGCCTCTTGTGTCTGTCTAGTGATGGATGCCAAAGCTGGCTTCTGTCCTTACTTGTATCTTCCAAAGTTCACTGACCTTATTTCAAGAGGCAGGATGACTTCATGGTATTCTTCCCTTCCTGTGTGCTCCCCTCCCCCAGATGGGGCTTCCATTGTTTGATTCCACCATGCTTAATTTACATAGGAGACCGGTAGATAGCTGTGCCATTCCCTTTGGTCTGGGCAGACTGGGCGGGCAAACTTTTTGGTCCAAGGGCCACATCTGGGTATAAAAATTGTATGGCAGGCCATGAATGCTCACGAAATTGGGGGTTGGGATGCGAGAGGGGATGAGGGCTCTGGGGTGGGGCCAGAAATGAGGAGTTCAGGGTGTTGGAGGCTCCCGACCCATGGGATCTGCGGGGGACGCGCTTGGGATAGGAGCTGCATGTGTCGTCCCCAGCCCTGGCTGCCCCTACGCATGGGAGCCAGAGGGGGGACATGCTGTTATTTCCAGGAGCTGCATGGAATGCCCCCGCTCTCTGGTGGGAGCACGGAGTGGAGCAAGTCCCCGACCCCACTCCCTGGCGGGAGTTTGAGGGCCAAATTAAAAGGTCTGACAAGCCAGATGTGGCCCGTGGGCCATAGTTTGCCCACCCCTGCTGTATAGCCTAATATCAATTAGTATCCATAATTCCTTACATAGTTTTAATATCATTGTGAAATAAATGTATTGATCACTAATGTGTCATTTGTTTTCAGAGGAGACCTTACTCTCTACACTTTTATAATACAGTAATATTGTGTGCAATAAGTGGATTCAGTTGCTTATCACTTGAGGTTCAGCCCTCCAGTCTTTTACAGACAAGTAAACCTTTGAAATGGATTCTTCTGAAAAGTGAAACCCAGACCAAGCTTTGGGGTGTAGACACCTCCTGTCTTCTCCACCCATTTGTTAGTATGAAGTTTGCCTCCACCCCTTGTTAGCTTGATGGGTCTTTTTACTGCTTATATATAAATTGAGGTAAACACACATTCCTTTGTTTAAGATAGACCTGTTCAAGTCCCCCAACATACCTGTTTTTCGCTCTCTCACACACACTCACACTCTCACACATGCAGCAATTCCAGCATATATTCATAACTATTAATACACATTGAATGCATACATACATCTCAAAGAATATTAATGGTCAGTGAGTGACTAGTTTTTCTTGCCCTGCCAGCTAGCTGACCACAGCCAAATGCCAAGTACAGCTGTTTATCCTCTTACCCTGCCCACTTCTGCCCTTTCCGTTCTGTAGCCACTCCCCTTCATCATCATCATCATAATAATAATATAATAAATAAATAATAATTGGAGATATACCAATCTCCTAGAACTGGAAAGGACCTTGAAAGGTCATTGAGTCCAGTCCCCTGCCTTCACTAGCAGGACCAATTTTTGCTCCAGGTCCCTAAGTGGCCCCCTCAAGGATTGAACTCATAACCCTGGGTTTAGCAGGCCAATGCTCAAACCACTGAGCTATCCCTCCCCTCATACTGCTCCTTCTATGCTTTTGTCGCAATGCCCCCCAAATTAAAAAAAAAAAAAGTAGAAATTCAGAAGTCAGGAGTTGATGTTTTCAAATCTTTTTTTAAAGTTATCTGCAAACATCTGAATAGGTTTAAGGAAGGGGATGCTTATAAACATAGGTTATAAAATCCTAAAAAACAATGATCTCTCTCTCTCTCTCTGTATATATCTATATCTATATATATAATGCACCCACAAATTACATTAAAATAATATTAAGGTTGCAAAATCAAGCATTCAAAAGTTAGAAGATGAAATAATTAAGGCTGACTGTGTAACATTAATTCCTGTTCCTTGTGCATAGGCATTATGATACAATCTTTAATAACATAATATGCTATGTGTTAGTCAGTGACCAGTCTTGTCATTGTCTTCCTCTCCCCCCACCCCGGTTCCTCATCCCAATCCCGTTTTCTTTGCCTAGCCAGTCAGTCTCCACTCCTTAGGTTTCTCATCCCAGTCTCCATCTCCTCCCAACTCCTCATGCCATTCATAATAATATACGATGATGTGATAATTCTGGCACTTTATCTCCTTGTCACATGTGAGAGGAACTAACCCCTGAAACAGCAAAATGAGTTAACAAAACTGCAGCTGACTATATTTTTTGAATGAAAAATATTTTTTCATTTTAACCAGCATGGGCAGTGAAAACAGCAGGTGATAATTGAATAATGTCTTTGGTCTTAACAGAAACTAGTAAAGTGGACTATGTCCTTTTTCAAGCTGCCACAGCAATAATGGAAGCAGTTGTGCGAGAATGGATTCTCTTGGAAAAAAGTAGCATCGAGTCACTGCGAACATTCCTTTTAACCTATGTCTTACAAAGGCCTAAGTAAGTATGGATGGAAGTACTTCCAAAAATATTTGCGTAAATTCCTATATAAACCATGAATTACCTTTGTTTAATCTTCCTAGGCTAACAGATAGAAACATTTAAATGGTAGTGACACTTCTAATTCCTCAATGGATGATGGCTTTTTGACAGCTGTAGAATTGTCAGTTTTCATTTAAGCTTTCATTGTGTTTTTGAAAAAATAACCCAGATTTAAAATTCTGTTTTACAGAAGGCTTGTGCTGTTCAGCTTAATGGCAAGAACTTAATATTTGTATTATGTTTACAGCCTTCAAAAGTATGTTCGGGAGCAGATTCTATTAGCAGTAGCAGTAATAGTGAAACGAGGATCATTAGACAAATCGATTGACTGCAAGAGCATTTTCCATGAAGTCAGCCAGTTGATAAGCAGTGGTAACCCCACTGTGGTAAGTTCTTGTTTAAAATATTATATAATCATTATACATTGTATACAAAGTATACTAGTTTGCTGGATTATTTTCATATCCAGAATATGAAATTAGGAAGCATAATCAAAGAAAATGGTAAATGGCTGCTTGAATATCTAAATCTGGGATTTTTTTGGTGAGAAATGAGTTTTGAGGCAGTGTGTAATGCATGTTGTATTTGCAATGCTTTACCCTGTTACACTATGACAAATATCTGTGTCCTATGGAAAAGTGTAGATTTGCATCTGGCATTCTAGAGACAAACGTTAATGAGCACTTTGAACTTGTATTTTAATACTAGCGTGTTTGATCCCATTAGTCTCTCACTCATATAGTATGGAGTAATCATTACTAAAAGCTAGAATTAAACCAGTGTACTTGTTTCCATTCTGAGTTGCTTCGAGAGCCATGACACTTGATATAAAAAAGGATTTTCCATTAGCTGGCAGTGGTTCTGTAAGGACTCTGTTCCACTTACATCTGTCCATTGCTGCACCCTGTTTTGGTTCAGCTGTTGGAATTGTCTACTGAGCAAGAGACATAGACCTTCTTCATTCTCTGGGAGTTGGGCCAGGTGGGGAGAAAGGGTTGCGAGGAAGTAAAAACTGGAATGGAAATACAAAACTTGTTCACTCTAGATTTAGAATCAGACTGGGGTAAGTGTTTCCTTCCTTATTGTGTTCAAAGTGGAAACAAGGTGTCAATGTCTATCTTTGCATTTAGTTAAATTCCATTTACTATGCCAGGAGATAAGATTAGAGTAGTTCGTAATGGAGGCTTTAGTGATAACCTTGATATCTAAATATATCTAAAAACTAAACTAACTTAACTACAAATTAAAGAAACTTGATTATTTGCCTCCCAAATGTAGATGTACGATTATGCAAAAAATAATAATATATTTATATCTATATATTCAACTAAAACTACCCACAGCCCATAAAAAGGGGCTTGACTTTTAGAGTTGCTGAGCACTTTGGACTCCATTTGAGGTAGATGGGAGCTGGAAATTCTCAGCACCGCTCAAAATCACATCAAAGTAGTGCAGTCAGAGTAATGCAGCACCCTGTCATGATCCTAAAAAGTGTGCTACCTTTGTAGCACTTGTAACAGATTTCCCTAACTCATAGAAATGGAAGTTCTAAGATTGTTTTTAAACTCAGATTTCCTGTTTGTTTGGCAGCACAGTATTCTAATGTCTGTACAAAGAACAACATCCTCACCCAATTAGCGGCTTAAAACACATATTAGCCTATAATAGGCAGTCGTGTGGCGATTGATAATTGTGTGGAAGGAGAACTATACATATTAATCTTTTAATCATTCAAAATATAGTTTCCCCCCTGAAAAAGATACTTGAGGTTTCCAAAGTTTTCTATACACTCGTGTATATGTATAGGAAGTTATTTGATTTTAACTACCGGTAATGATACAAGAGTGGGACAAGTAGAAAGCTGCATATCAGAGGAATAGTCACAGGACCGGCTCTTGCACTCTAATACAATACACAGACGCTAGACTGTATGCCATTTAAGTTTGCTCTCTATATAATATACCTAGTACAAAACCTAAAAAGTAAGGAAATAAGTTAAGGCTACCAACAGTAAATACCTCTGCTTCCCCGTCCGTAGGCTCACCTTGCCACCAACACAGACAATGTATCACAACCTTATCTCTGCCTTGTAGTAATGCCCTGGTCACTTTCTACTCAAGGGATTTCCATTTCCAATCCATTGTAACATATGCTACACTATTTGCTACCAAAAACTAACATTTGTTGGTATTTAAATATATTTATTATATTGTGTGATACAAACTTGCAAGGCCTAAATACATGTGTATAAACCTACTGCACCATGCAATTAATATGCTTCATAATATGAAATAGATCATTGATTCCAGTTCTAGTAATAAAAATATCTACTACTCTGCCAACATACTACACTGAGAGGACTTCTAGAACTACATAGTTTAATGAGCCCTGGAACTTGATTCCTTTTGAAATCTTTACTGCACATTAATAAACAATACATAAATTCAACAGTATACACCCAACAATGTATTTCCATTACAGAACAAGTCAGGAAGACGAAGTTAGTGTTTGATGTGCGATATTGAGTTGGCCAGGAATCATGTTCAGGGCCGCCCAGAGGGGGGGGCAAAGGGGGCAATTTGCCCCGGGCCCCGGGCTCCGCAGGGGCCCCCAAGAGAAGAGCGGAGGCTCCCGCCTCCGCCCCTCTCCTGGAGCCTCAGCGTCTCCGGCGGGGCCCCTGAGCCCCGCCTCGCTCAGAAACGGTCCCGCCCCCGCCCCGGCCCCGGCCTCTTACCGAGCACGTCTCCAACGGGGCCTGAGCCCCGCCCCGCTCAGAGCGGCGTGGGGAGGGGGCGGGGCAGCTGCCTCCGCTCGGCGTGGAGCTCACAGCCCCGCCCCCTCACCACGCAGCTCTGAGTGGGATGGAGCTCAGGCCCCGTCGGAGACGTGCTCGGTAAGAGGCTGGGGCCGGGGCCGGGACCGGGGCGGGGGGGAGGAGCGGGACCCGCCGCCGCCGAAGCGCAGCCCGGTCTTCGGCGGCGGGGGGCCCCTTCTGTTCCGGGACCCGCTGCCTAAGTGCCCGGAAGGCCCGCGGCGGGGACCCCCCCGCCACCGAATTACCGCCGAAGACCGGGCTGCACTTCGGCGGCGGTCCCAATTCGGCGGTAATTCAGCGGCGGGGGGCTCCCGCCGCGGGTCTTCGGGGCACTTTGGCGGCGGGTCCCGGAACGGAAGGGCCCCCCGCCGCCGAAGACCCCGGGCCCCCGGAATCCTCTGGCCGGCCCTGATCATGTTGGTTTGTGGTTGTACAGCACCCAGCACAACAGAGCCTGTTCCTGGCTAGGCCCTCAAGGAGCTATTGTATTATAAAATTTAATAGGACTGAAGGATTGTATGGCAGTGAGGAACTGGCTGGAACCATTAACTGTAACTTTTTTAAAAGTATGGAATCTTTGTTGTTCTGTTTAAAACGAGTTAACAAAGACTAAAGGGAAGCCATGCTCCAACAGAACTTATGAGACTCATTAAAGTGGGCTTCCTTTGTGTGGGGAGGAAGATATACCTGGCTGGGATAATGGGGTATGGGGGAGAGAAGGTCTCTTCTTCACTGGTCCGTTTCACTTCATTTCACACCTTTCATGCCTCCCCAGGCTCCTCTACATACTCTCATCCAAAGCCTCCCGCATTCGGAGATTGGGGAGCATAGCTCTATCATCTCTCGATGGCCCCTCGCTCTCTCCTCTATCTAGTCCTCCTCCCTCTCCCCCACCTCTGTGGCCCCTTCCCAGACTCCTGCTCCAGATCATTTCTCTCTGGTCAAGTACCTACCCTTCTATGTCCTCCCATCTCTGGCTCAGCTCAGCAACTGCAGCAGCACAGTCAGGGGTCAGCAACAACTCAGCTTATATTTATAAGTGTTTAAACATTGCTCTATATACATCTGAAAACAGCTTTGTACAAGTGTAGGCTGGGGCCATATCTCTTGGGTAACAGGAATGGAATAGGAAAAATAAAGATAACAAGAAATTAAATATTGCCACTGTAAGGTAAAGGCATCTCTGTGCATATCATTCCTTGGTCTGGCCCAGAAAAAGGAATATAATGGAAAATAAATAAATAAAAGAAGCTTGCTCCAACTAGTGGAACAGTATTTTACTTATAAAGTCACTTGTAAGCAATCTGGTCCTTCTGTGGAAGCAAACTGGTATCTTCACAGTTCCTGCTTTCTTCCTTTCCTGTAGCTGGACTCAAAGCTACCTGACCACTTTTCCCTCCTTGGGCTGAAAGGACGGTGAGTGTGCTTCATCCTTCCCACCAGGCCCCTTCCATGGCTACTTTTTTTTATATCAGCACTCTTTAAAATCAGTGGGACTGCTTATGTGAATGTTGTTCTTGAGTTCGCTTGCAGAATCCGGTGTGCAGCCAGAATGATGACAAAAGTTGAACATTAAGAATATGTGGTTGACCATGAAGAATACATTAGATCTGCACACTTCTCAAAGGTTCCATATATTTAACTTTTTTACATATTAATTAAAATTGATAGAAATGGGGTTATTCTGAGGATGGAGCTTGAAGAGGCGCATTGAAGTAAAGGTTGTGACAGGGAGAGGCATGTGCAAAACAGTGAGAAATGAGGCAGCGATGAGATGGAACAGAGCAAGAGGATAGAGAGAGGTTGGATGGGAGGTAGGATGACCAGACAGCAAATGTAAAAAATCAGGACGAGGGTGGGGGGGCGTGTAATAGGAGCCTATATTACACCCATATAAGAAAAAGACCCCAAAATTGGGACTGTCCCTATAAAGTCTGGACATTTGGTCACCCTAATGGGAGGGTACAGGAATGTCAAGTGTATGGATAGGCAAGAGGGACAAGAGGATGAAGGACAGAAGGATATGAGATTGGTAAAATGAATTGTGGGCAGGTGTGAGTGAGTCTGGGCAGTGGAAAAGAGCATTCAAGTTAGGGAAATAGTAAGATGTTAAAGAAGAGTTTTATCACTCATTATAGAAATTGCATCAGTGGGATGTTATGAACTGTTGGTGGTAGGAAGGTGGTATAGTGTGGGCCAAGATTAGGACCTAGAATGCTGAGTTCTTCCTTCTGGCTCTTTTTCTGTTGCTTCTGTGACATCTGGACCTTTTAGGACCCCCTGGAAGAGTCCTGGGCTTGGTAGGGAGAGCCTTGTGGGTAGTAGAGTGGCTATTTGTTCCAAAAGTAGCTTTGTAGCAATCAAATGTGAGGCAAGAAGGGGTCTTAGTGTGCCTGCTTTTTTTCTTTCAGGTCTTCTCTCTGGCAGTCAAGAAAAAGCACTCCTACCAGTAACTTCAACATTTCTTGCTCTGTAGCTTGCATTTCTGAGGGACAGGGTTTCTGGTAGAAGTCTCAGAGCACTTGGCTAATTTTAGCATGTGTAATAGTGTTTTCACCACTGATTTCTAGATGTTAGGGCAGGGATAGTCACTTTATTTTTTGTCCAGGTCCAGATTTCTTGGCCAAGGTCCAGACTCCAGAGAAAATAAAAAAATTATAATAACTAAATAAAAAGATTTTGGGGTCCATTCAAAAGCATCTGGTGGTCTGGATTTGGCCCATGGTCTGCCTATTGACTACCCTGTCCTACAGTCTGCAGAAGCAGAGCTCCACTTCTGCACACCTTAACAGCTGCCAGAGGGAAGGGAGAAGTAATGGCCACTGACGTGCTGCATCTTCAGTGCTGCAGGTATCTGTGGGTCATTAGGAAGGGATCCCCTCTGTCGTCCTCTGCACCTCCTAGGGTTCTCAAGAGAGTGGTGCTTCTGTCCTGCATATCTCAGAAGGCTGGTGAAAATGCCCCTGGCTCTTCTCCCACTTCTTTCTTCAGTACCATTTTAGGACTATATAAAAAAACTAAAGAAACTTCCAGGCAAAAAAACTTTAAGGTGAAATTAAAAGGACACTTTAAAAAAGAAAGATTTTAAAAAATCAATTAAAATAAATTCTATTTTCTAACAGAGCATTCTTTCACTTATGTCTTGTGGTATAAAAAAGAAAACATCTTTTAAAGAAAATGTTTATAAAGGGTTTACTGCTCCACTACTCTTCAAGTTATTTTCTTAAATGAATACTCTTGCCATCCTTCAAAGTTCTGTCTTTTGCTTTCATATTCGTGTCAGTACAAGAAACTCTGCTGTTTACTTGCAGAAGTGTATGCACTTTGCTCAGTCTGAGTCTGTATTTTAGAAAGGTAGTGGCCTCTCACCATCAACACATTGTAAAGTGTACATGAAAATAAACTTTTAAACTTTATTAAAGGGGAGGGGGGGCCTTCATTGATTCTGTAGACCAAGCACACTGCACACACTAGTGGCTCCTTGCATTCCTCTGTCACCCCTTGTGTCCCAGCCTCCCATCACTGTGTATTTCAGGGACTCCCTGCAACCCTCATTCCTCCTTTCCCTCATTCCAGGAGCTCTGTATCTCCCATTCTCCCTTTCTTCATGCCAGAGGCTCTGTGTACCCCCATCCCCTGTGTCACAGCTCTGGTCAAGCTCCCTCTGCTGGATGGTCACTGAGCTTGAATCCCATGTGTTCTTGGCTTGCTGAGGCTGAGCATAGTCCAGTCACTGCTTCTGGGCTTTGGATCTCTAGGCACATTCATGAAGTACAGATTGTGTGTCTAGTGCCTCCTGCTGAGAGGTGGGACTTCTTAGGGCATGTCTTCACTTTAACGTGGCTGTGTAATCATGGCACCAGCGCTGAGAGAGAGCTCTCCCAGTGCTGTAAAAAACCCACCTCCACGAGGGGAATAGCTACCAGCGCTGGGAGCACGGCTGCCAGCACCGTCTACACTGGCACTTTACAGCACTGAAACTTGCAGCGTTCAGGGGGATGTTTTTTCACTCCCCAGAGCGAGAAAGTTGCAGCTCTGTAAAGTGCCATTGTAGACAAGCCCTTAGCCTTCTGAGCTTTTAAATGCTAACACTAATGCCTGGTTTCTTTGTTCTCCTTCTGGAGAAATTCCACTGCTCCAAAACTTTCTCCCTGCAAACCACCTGGAATAATTGGATTCTCACTTAGCATATCCATTGTCCTGCTGGAGCATAGTTAATAAAATGTTAATGAATTACTTTGTTCTATAGCTTCTTCCAGATGGGGTGTGATATGTGACAGGGTCCTTGTCAGCCCATGGCTGATTTACTGTGCACTGGGGATGAGAGTTCAGAACTACTCTCTGTATAACATCAGTCAGATTTGATGAGATGTACATAGACAGAGCCTCCAAATTATCACACCAGGATCCCCCATTCTCTCCCCACATGGCAGGGCCACTGTTTGCCCATTCTTCCTCCCATTTTCTCCTTCCCTCAGCAATTATTTTTTTTATTTCTGTGTAGGAGGTAAGTCACTCATGGTGTTATCTTTTGAAACTGTATTGGGATGATTGGCAGAGTTGATATGAAAGGGGGTATTGTTATGATGGAGGATGTTAATGGCTGCTTTCAATTAGTTCTTTGTATTATAGACAGTTACAATGATGGCTGAAGCAGCTGACTGCTAACCAGATGCACGGGGCTCTTTGTGCCTCATAAGAATGGCCATACTGGGTCAGACCAATGGTCCATTTTAGCCCATTATTCTGTCTTCCAACTGTGGTCTGGTGCTTGATGCTTCAGAGGGAGTGAACAGAACAGGGCATTTTATGGAGTGGTCCACACTCTCACGTCTAATCCCAGCTTCTAACCGTCAGATTTAGGGACACCCAGAGCATGGGGTTGCATCCCTGCCCGTCTTGGCTAATAGTCATTGATGTACCTATCCTCTAGGAACTTATCTAATTCTTTTTAGAACCCAGTTATACTTTTGGTCTTTACAACATCTCCTGTCAACAGGTTCCACAGGTTGACTGTGCTTTGTGTGGAGAAGTACTTCCTTTTGTTTGTTTTAAGCCTGCTATCCTGGTTTGTGTGTTGCATGAAGGAGTAAGTACAGTTCTTCACTTTCTAAACACCATTCATTATTTTATAGACCTATGTCATGCTCCCCCACGCTCCCAAGTCGTCTCTTTTCCAAGCTGAACAGTCTGTCTTTTGAATCACTCATATGGAAGCTGGGTGATAGTCCTAATAATCTTTACCTTTTTTTGTATTTTTTCCAGTTCTAATATATTTTTTGAGATGGGGCGACCACACCTGCACTCCGCACTTAAGGTGTGGGCATACCATTGGCTTATATAGTGGCATGATATTTTCTGCCTTATTATCTATCCCTTTATTAATGGTTCCTAACATTATCTTTTTTTGACTGCCACTGCACATTGAGCAGATGTTTTCAGAGAATGATTCCAAGATCTGTCTAAAGTGGTATAGTTGGGATTATGTTTTCCAGTGTTCATGACTTTGCATTTATCAATACTGAATTTCATCTGCCATTTTGTTGCCCAGTCACCCAGATTTGTGAGATCCCTTTGTAACTCTCCAGTCAGCTTTGGACTTCACTATTTTGAATTATTTTGTATCATCTGCAAATTTTGCCACCTCACTGTTCCCCTTTTTTTAGATCATTTATGAATATGTTGAATAGGACTGGTCCCACTACAGATCCCTTTGAGACACAGCTATTTACATCTCTCTATTGTGAAAACTGACCATTTATTCCTAGCCTTTGTTTCCTATCTTTTAACCAGTTATTGATCCATGAGGGGATCTTACCTCTTATCCCATGACTGCTTACTTTTCTTAAGAGCCTTTGGTGAGGGACTTTATCAAAGGCTTTCTGAAAGTCCAAGTACTGTATCCATTGTATCACCTTTGTCCACGTGTTTGTTAATTGCCTCAAAGAATTGTAATAGAGTGGTGAAGCATGATTTCCCTTTACAAAAGTTGTGTTGACCCTTCCCCATCACAGATTGTGTTCACCTATGTGTCTAATAATTCTGTTCTTTACTCAGGGCCGGCTCTAGGTTTTTTGCTGCCCCAAGCAAAAACATTTTTGGCTCTCCCCCCCCCCCCCTTTTTTTGTGTGGCTTTTACACATGTTTGCACTTTGCAGTTTTGTTTTGACTGTTTAAAATAAGAAAAAATGAAAACAGAATTTGTAGTTAGTGAAATAAAAGTTTCCTACTAGTGTAATTTTAACATTTAATTTTAACAAGTCATTTTCGTTTTTGTCCTGGCATTTTAGACCTATAACCACTGGCACCGACGCAAAACAGAAATTAGCGCAAATGTAATCACGTAATCGTGATTTGAGTGACTGTGTCACAACGTGACATGATATTTTTCACGTCACACTCCTATTGCACTACTGTACTTGCCGTAGGTAAGGTGCTAGTCATTGGGGTGAGAGAGCTCCCCACGAGCTCGGATACACACTGGACCCAGCCCTGCTGGCGCTTTCCCAGCACTGAGGCCGCCCAGCTGGTACCCCGAGGGGCATGCAATGGAGAGAGCTCTGGGGCTGGAGGAGCCAAGGAAGAGGTGCTGGGCTTGCTGGACAGATGCTGCCCGTCTCTGCCAGGTCGTTCACCCCCTTCAGGAGGGGAGGTAGAAGGAGACTCCAGGCACTGGAGTGCTGTGAGGGGCTGGGGAGAGAGGCAGCAGCCTCTGGGGCTCCAGCAGGCAGAAGCTCCCCAGGGGTCCCGGGGACCCTCCCGGCGCCAGCCCAACTCTTACCTTGCTGCGGATCTGGCCCAAGGTGGATTCATCTCCCGTCACTGCCGCTCTCAGGGCCAGGGGTTGAGGCTGTTGCTGGATCCCAGCCCCACTCATCCTTGATCTTTGCCTTGGCCCCGGCACGAGCTGGGCTCAGCCCGGGCTGCCGCTCTGCTCCCCTCTCCCCTCCCCTGGCAGGAGGCGGCACAGAGGGGAGGAGGATGCAGAGGCGGGGACAAGCCGAGGAGGAGTGGCCCACCTGGGTGCAATGTTCCCCCTGTCCTCTGCAGCCGGAGCAGGACCGCGCTACCGGCTCCCGCCTGGGGGGTGGGGGGTGGCCGCTGACCATGGGAGAGCGGCGGGGACAAGCTGAGGCCCGTCCTCTGCAGCCAGGGAAGGGCTGCGCTACCGGCTCTCGCCGCTTTTCTGCGGTCAGTGGCCACCCCCCAGGTGGATCCAGGGGGGCGGCCGCTGCCTGCAGGAGAGCGGCGGGGACATGCTCCCCACTTAGCCGGCTCCCTGCCGCACCGCACTCGGCAGCAGAACAACAGGCTGGTTACCGCCCCCCGGGGCGGTCAGAATCCAGCCCAGGAAGCTGCTTGAGGTCTGAGCTGGGGCCCCAGCATTATGCCGCCCCATATATTTTGCCACCCTAGGCACCTACTTGTTTAGCTGGTGCCTAGAGCTGCCCCTGTCTTTACTATAGTTTCAACTAATTTGCCTGGTACTGAAGTTAGGCTAAGTTAATTGCCAGGATTGCCTCTGGAGCCTTTTAAAAATCAGCATTGCATTAGTTATTCCCCAGACGTGGTACAGAGGCTGATTTAAGTGATAGGTTACATATCCTGTTGAGAAGTTCTGCAATCTCATATTTGAGTTCCTTCAGAGCACTTGGGTGAATACTGTTTAGTCCTGGTGACTCATTACTGTTTAATTTATCAATTTCTTCCGAAACCACCTCTACTGACACCTCAATCTGGGACAGTTCCTCAGATTTGTCACCTAAAAAGAATGGCTCAGGTGTGGGAATCTCCCTCACATCCTCTGCAGTGAAGATGGATGCAAAGAATCAATTTAGCTTCTCTGCAGTGGCCTTGTCTTCCTTGAGTGCTCCTTTAGCACCTCAGTCATACAGTGACCCCACTGATTGTTTGGCAGTCTTCCTGCTTCTGACATCCTTTAAAAAAAATTCCTGTTAGTTTTTGTCATTTGCTAGTTGCTCTTCAGAAAAAATGTTTTTGGCCTGCTTAATTATACTTTTATTCTTCATTTACCGAAGTTTAGGCTCCTTTCTATTTTCCTCAGTAGAATCTGACTTCTAATTCTTAAAAGATGTCTTTTTGTCTCTAACCGCCTCTTTTACTCTGTTGATTAGCCATGGTGGCATTTCTTTTGTTTTGTTTCGTTTTCTTACTGTTTTTTTTATTTGAGGTTTACATAAGGTGTTTTTTAAGAAGTTTCCATACAGTTCGCAGGCATTTCACTCTTGTGACTGTTCTTTTTAATTTCCACGTAACTAGCCTCCTCATTTTTGTGTAGTTTCCCTTTTTGAAGTTAAATGTTACTGTGGTGGGTTTCTTTGGTATTTTTCTCCCTTGGAAAGATGTTAAGTTTAATTATGTTGTCGTCGCTTTTACCAAGCAATTCACTATATTCACCTCTTGGACCATATCCTGTGCATAATTTAGGACTAAATCAAGAATTGCCTCTCCCCTTATGGGTTCCATGACTAACTTCTCTAAGAAGCAGTCATTGATGGTGTCTCAAAATTTTATCTCTGCATCCCATCCTGAGGTCATATGTTCCAAATGAATATGCAGATAATTGAAGTCTATCATTATTATTGGGTTTTCTGTTTTTGTAGCTTAATCTCCCTGAGCATTTCACAATCACTGTGACCACCTTAGTCAGGTGGCTGGTAGTATATTGCTGCTGCCATACTCGTATTAGTCAAGCATGGAATTTCTATCCATACAGATTCTGTGATATTCTTTGATTCATTTAAACTTTTTACTTAATTTGACTCCATGCTTTCTTTCACATATAGTGCTACTCCCCATCAGTGTGACCTGCTCTGTCATTCCTATATATTTTGTACCCTGGTATTACCGTGTCCTGTTGATTTATCATCATTCCACTGAGTTTCTGTGATGCCTCTTATATAAGTATCCTCGCTTAATACCAGGCACTCAAGTTCACCCATCTTCACATTTAGATGTCTTGCATTTGTATATTAGCACTTATAAAATTTGTCAATATTTAGTTGTCCGCCTTTATGTGATGTAATTATTTCACTGTTTCTCTTCATTTCCTACCTGCACTTTGTCAACTTATAGCCTCTCCTCTTTACTAGGATATAGACTATCCCCTTTAATAAATCTTTCCCTAAGGGATGTGTCTGTCCAAACCATGTGCTCCTCTGCACCTGTCAGCTTTCCCTCAGCCTTTAGTTTAAGAACTCTTCTTATGACCTTTTTAATTTTACATAGCAGCAATCTGGTTCCGTTTTTGGTTCCATGAGACCTTCGGAGTTCCACATTTCTTACTAGTCCATCCTGGGCTTCCTGGTGTAGTTGAATTAGATGACTGCAGAATGTAATTCATGTAGTAAAATTTTCATTGCCCTCAGAGTATGAAATTGTTTGAGCTGTGCCAAGTTCCTCAAGAGAAACTCCAGCTGGCTTTTTTATTTCTTGTAAGCCTTGGTGAGGATAAAATAATCACAAAAATTTACAAGGCTTGTATAATCACTGATTAAACTGAAGGTTCATTCAGTGTGGTGAGGCATCATATAATATAGTGCACAGTTCATTTAATTTCATATTTTTCATTATGAGTATACAGAGACCTGAGTTTTCCACAAGGATAATAAGTAAAAATCAGCTAAAGGGAAATTGCCTAAATAAATGAATGTGCTTTGCCTTTAATTCATTTAGTTTTAGCAGACTTATAATTAAACCATCTGAGCAGGAGCTATGAAAGGTCTCTAGGTAAGAATCAGTTCATCTTCATTCAGACCCACAGAGTGATATGTGACTCACTATTCATCAGACAACACAATAATGAAACACTCTGAAGAAAGATAAATAACAGTGACTGAAGAGTTTCTTGGTTCTTGCTATTCAGAGTTTGCAGTTAGATATTAGGTGCTTAAATAACTACAGTGATAAGTGTGGCATTAAAAAGTAAGAGGCATGGATGTATAACAGTTAAGTAGTATATTAGATAGAATGGATGTATCGGCTGCAGCATGTGTTGGGGATAGCATAAGTCCTCTGGGAAGATGAGGAAGCAGGTTTGAGAAGTTAACAAATTAAGCACACGTGCCATGAGCGTGACCTGCCAAAACTAGAATTTGAGTGTATACAACAGTTGGCCTCAAATGAATATCTGATACCAGTGACAAGCTGTGTGGTTTGGTTTTGTTAACTTTGTTCCCTGATATAACTGTAGGGCTTCATTTTGTTTGCATAACTATTGGAACATCAGAAGGTCCAGCTGTAAACAGAGCGCTTTGGACAAACTGTTGAAGAAAGTCAGTTCTGTTATGCGTAGATGATCTGAAGATGATGTTAGTAAATGTAGTAGTTTTGTCTGAGGAATGCTGGGGAGGGAACAGGAACATTGTCCCTTCTCACTGTAGAACTGTCTTGCAAGAGAAGTCTTACTTTTGAAGTCTCACTTGGTCTAGAACAACCTTTTTACTTATACTCATGAAAGTTTATTAGCCAGGAACGACAACTATTTCTGCCACAATGCCCCTTTTCTACTCTATCAACTACTTGCTTCTATACTACTTAGTATCCCTGAAGAATTACTTTTATCGCATACTTCCTGTGGCTCTGAAACATTGGCAACATTGACAATAGAGATTCCATTGTGGGAGGGGGGGAAGAAAACTGGAGCTCTATAAATCAATAAGAGTAACTGAAAATTATTTAAGATAACAGGATTAGTTTCATGTTCTAACTGTGAAGGGAATAAGCACCTTGTGCTGTTAAATTCATTGAAGTTCAATTATCTAGAATACAAAAAGAAAAATAATAAGATATTGAGATTTCTCAAATGGGATCTCTTCTTTAGTTTGATTTAGAATTTGCGGCGAGATGAATATGACTAACTTGAACCAAGCGTCTTTCATCATGAATGTTTCCACACACTGAAGCCCAAGAGTGGGATACAACAGTTTTGCTGTACAATTAATTCTGCTTTGTCTGGGTCAGCTTCTATGATTTAGACAGTTGTGTGCTAACTCCTATGTTTCCCTAACCCATAATTGAACTGTTCTTCCTTTCATACATTTTGTAACCTAATTATCCTCAAATAAATCAGTTCATTTACTCAGTGAGCTGCCTAGACGAAAGTGAGAAATCCCATAAACGTTCATTATGGGTTTAACATTCGGTATAAGTGACATTCCTTTGGAAGGAATGAGTCACATTTTATTAGAGCATGCATATATCATGAAGATTACTCCACGAAAGCTGTTTTGCAAAATAAGGTTCAAATTGTGCATATTTTTCATATAGTGGCTCTGTTTTAGTGTTGTGTATAGATTTAAAAAAATCTAATTGTCTAAAGCCATGCTTTAGGGTTGTCTGATTGCTAAATTAATCTCTTATCACAAGTCTCATTGATCTTCTGTTCGAGCAGCTGAGTGTTTTATGTATGTCAACCTTTCAAAAATTTATTACTGGTAATAAAGCTAACTGGGGTAAGTGCCAGGCTATTCTAAGAGACAATCCATGCTCTGAAGTATTTTATTTTGTCAGATGGGGTTATTGTTTGGGTATGTTCTTGTGACAGAACTAATGAAATTGCTGCCGAGTGAGACAAGCTAGGTTCATGAGGTATACTCTTACTGGCATGAAGTTAATGACTCTATTGGGAAATTAGAACATTGAGGTTTGACTTTTAATATGATCAGAATTACTCACATTCTCTAGCCATTAATAAATGGCATTCTTGAATCTGATTTATCTGTATTTTGTTCTATGTTACTAAAAGTGAAAAACCAAAAAACTTAATTTGTGTTTACTTTAAAAGAATCTTGTAACTCTGATGTACAATTTTTTTTTTTAACCAAGCACAGTGTGCTCTACTGGTTGATCTTAAATAACTTTGTTTTTCAAGTTTTTATGAGGTTTTTCTTAGACTTAAAGTAATGCAGCTACTGTGCATGTCTAGATATGCTTTGTATATCCCTCTGTACAAAACACACTTGTAAGCTTACAATACTGAACTTTCAAAAGATTGTGTCATTGTCGCTGTATATCAAGTGAACTCCTTTGAAGGGTCTTATAAATGTAATCCTCTTTCAATGAGCTAAAGAGGTGGCTATATGTAGCTCCCTTTAAAACTGTTGGACTGATTTCCCCCCCCACACACATTTGTGTGAAAATGGTAATATATCATGCATGAATATATTTAGTTTTTTATAGCATTACTTTGTTTTGGAAAATAACAGCATTTTTAGGGTATGTCTGCACTGGAAAAAAAGTGTGTGTTCTTAACTCGGGTTGGCTAACTCAGGTTAAGAAAAAACCTGGGTTAAGAACACACCTTTAAAAAAAGAATAGCATTGTAGCTGGGGTAGCATGGGCTGCTTAGCCATCTCAGGGCTTGTCTACATTGGCAAGTTTTGTCGCCAAAAACTGCCTTTTGACAACAAAACAGCAAGAGAATATACAATACAATGGGACTTTTGTCGCGAAAAACGCCCAGTTTTGACGACAAAAAACTTGCACCCCTATGAGAGACTTTTGTCTTTTCCCCTCCCTTTATTGTCAACAAAGAGCCAGTGTAGACACTGCTTATTGTTTTGTCCACAGAACTGGCTTCCACCAGTATCCCACAATGCCTGCCCTGATTGCTCAGTGTTTTGATCTATCTGCCCTGCAGGCATGCGCCCCTCCCCTTTCAAAGCTCCAGGAAGTATCTGTGTGCTGCTCCATTTGGGGAACAAAGAAAGAGCAAATCATTGGAATGCTCCTGCAGAGGGAGGGGGACAGACTGCTGTGCTGCTTTCCCATTCCTCAGCACGGAGAGCTCACAGTCAGAGCTACTCATGATGCTGCTCTCGGCAGCTGAAGGGGCTGTGGGAGAACTTGGAGAGAATCCCAAGATGCACAGCGATTAGCTCTTCCTTTCCACAACACTGCACTGTGGGATACATACCCATGGTGCATTGCTCACCCTGTCAATGATGGTGTCCCCAGTTTGGACATGATCTGTCGACAGAGGGAGCAAGTGTGAACACCCTTTGGCGATTTTTGGTTTGTCGACTTCTGGGTGTAAACATACGTTTTGTCAACAAAACTCGGTAGTGTAGACAAGCCCTCAGTATGAACCCAGGTGATCTAGGCATGCACATATTTGTAGAGGCTAGCCTGAGCTGCTACTGTGCTACCATGGCTACGCTGCTGTTTGTAGCGTGCCGACCCAGGGACGTTTGTGCAAACTATGAATCATCTTCCCAGCTCCAAGTATAGACGTCGCTTAAGGGTATGTCTACAGTGATGCAGCTGCACCTCTTCAGCACTTCAGTGCGGATACCACACCAACAGGAGGTCGTCTTCACCAGGCATGCTGTTTCCTTTTTTATTTCTAAAGGCTTATCTACAGTGCACATGGAGTTATTTAGGAATGGCTATTCCCAAATAGCTCCGGGACAGTTTTATTTTGGAATAAGGCTGCTGTGTTCCTGTTTAGTGTGGGTTAAGCTAAACAGGCACAAGGCTGCCTTACTCTGGAAAAAGTGTGTCCATGCGTGGAGTTATTCAGGAACAGTTTTCCTTGAATAACTCCATGTCTAGGCAAGCCCTAATGCTATGAATGGCAGTCCATAGTGATAGGATCTATTCAAGTTACATCTTTTAAAAACTAGTTTGTTTAAAGGGATAAACTTGAATATCCTAAAACGAACTTAAAATGTTTTTCTGATATTAATTAGTAAGTCCTGACTTTTTTTTTAAATCAATTTTGTTTTGAAATAATTCTCTCTTCTCTTTGTTGCTGCTGCTGCTTTTAGAAAGGGACTTTTGAGGTGGGTCTGAGCGTAATGCCAAACCTGCTCAGGACAACCAGTCAGCTGCTGCTCTCTCTCCCCCACCCCCTCATGTTTGACTGCTGCCATATCAGCTTCAGACTTACGGTTGCTGTTACTGGTACACAAGCCCTTGCATGAGCTCTATCCCAGAGCAGTACAGGAGAGTAGTGAATGACCATGCTAATGCAGTGTTTCCCAAACTTTAGAAAGCTGACTTCCCCTGTTCAGGAAAAGGAAACCAATCTCTCACCTCTTGGAGACTCTCCCTGTCCTTTGGGGAAACAGCATGCTACTGCATGAGATCAGGCATGCAACTGACAGACAAAACAATGGGTACATCTACACTACGGGATTATTCCGATTTTACATAAACCGGTTTAGTAAAACATGTTGTATAAAATCGAGTGCACGTGGCCACCCTAAGCACATTAAATCGGTGGTGTGCGTCCACGGTCCGAGGCTAGCGTCGATTTCTGGAGCGTTGCACTGTGGGTAGCTATTCCGTAGCTATCCCATAGTTCCCGCAGTCTCCCCCTACCCCTTGTAATTCTGGGTTGAGATCCCAGTGCCTGATGGAGCAAAAATCATTGTCACGGGTGGTTCTGGGTAAATGCCGTCAGTCATTCCTTCCTCCGGGAAAGCAACGGCAGACAATCATTTCGCGCCCTTTTTCCCTGGATTGCCCTGGCAGACGCCATAGCATGGCAACCATGGAGCCTGTTTTGCCTCTTGTCACTGTCACTGTATGTGTACTAGATGCCGCTGACAGAGGCGATTCAGCCGTGCTACACAGCAGCATTCATTTGCTTTTGCATGGTAGCAGAGATGGTTATCAGCTGTTCTGTACCACCTACCATGCCATTGTAAATTGGCAATGAGATTACGGTTACCAGTCCTTTTGTGCTGTACCATCTGCTGCTGTCATAGGTGCCCCTGGCTGAGATCGGCTGGGGGCGCAAAAGACAAAAATGGGAATGACTCCCCGAGTCAATCCCTCCTTTATGGTATCTAAAAATAAAATCAGTCCTGCCTAGAATATGGGGCAAGTGTACTAGAGAACCAGTGTATCAGAGAACCAGAGAGCACAGCCGCTCAGTGTCAGATCCCGCAGAAATGATGAGCTGTATGCCATTCACAGGGGGTGCCCCTGCAACAACCCCACCTGTTGATTCCCTCCTCCCCCAGCCTTCCTGGGCTACCGTTGCAGTGTCCCCCATTTGTGTGATGAAGTAATAAAGAATGCAGGAATAAGAAACAGTGACTTGTTAGTGAGATAAAATGAGGGGAAGGCAGCCTCCAGCTGCTATGATAGTCCAGACAGGACATTAAGCAGTGTGGGGGAGAGGAGCCCAGCATCCCGCTGCTATGATAGTCCAGGCAGAACAGAATCTTTTCTTTACACATGAAGGGCAGGGGCTGATGGAGCTCAGCCCCCTGTTGCTATTGAAGATGGTTACCAGCCGTTCTGTACCATCTACTGGGAATGATCAGGAGTTTTTTACCCAGGCGCTCCCAGCCGACCTCACCGGAGGCCAGCCAGGAGCACTCACGGGCTGATGATGAGGACGGATACCAGTCCTTTTGTACTGCACCATCTGCCACAAGGCTGATGATGACGATGGATATCAGCCATATTGTACCATCAGCCACCCATGAGGGGGGGCGAGGATGCTGCCGTTGACTGCTGCAGCATCGCGTCTATCAGCAGCATTCAGTAAACGTAGGGTGACATTTAAAAGAGTCAAGAGAGGATTTTTTTCCCTTTTACTTCTGGGGGTGGGTGAGGGGGGTAAATTGACGAGCTATGCCCTGAACCACGCGAACAATGTGTTTGACACTACAGGCATTGGGCGCTCAGCCAAGAATGCAAATGCTTTTCAGAGACTGCAGGAACTGTGGGATAGCTTGAGTCCTCAGTCCCCCCTCCCTCCCTCCATGAGCGTCCATTTGATTCTTTGGCTTTCCGTTACGTTTGTCACGCAGCAGCGTGCTGAGTCCCTGCTGTGGCCTCTGTCTGGAGATTTTTTAAAAATGCTTTGGAATTTCGTCTTCTGTAACGGAGCTCTGATAGAACAGATTTGCCTGCCCATACAGCGATCACATCTGTACGGTCCATGCTGGAGCTCTTTTTGGATTTTGATTTCGGACTGCATCGCCACCCGTGCTGATCGGAGCTCCATGCTGGGCAAACAGGAAATGATATTCAGAAGTTCGCGGGGCTTTTCCTGTCTACCTGGCCACTGCATCCGAGTTCTGATTGCTGTCCAGAGCGGTCAGTGGTGCACTGTGGGATACCGCCCGGAGGCCAATACCGTCGATTTGCGGCCACACTAACCCTAATCCGATATGGTAATACCGATATTAGCGCTACTTCTCTCGTTGGGGAGGAGTACAGAAACCGGTTTAAAGAGCCCTTTATATCAATATAAAGGGCCTCTTAGTGTGGACGGGTGTGGCGTTAAATCGGTTTAACGCTCCTAAAACCGGTTTAAACGCGTAGTGTAGACCAGGCCAATGAAACTGACAGTGCACAAAGTGCTGTCAAATGCACAAAGTAAAACTGAAAAAAAGGAAGGCGAAAGTACCGTATTGTCCCGAGTATAGGCCGCACTTTTCCCCCCTAATGTGAGTGTTTAAACTAGGGGTGCGGCCTACAATCGGGACAATAGCTGCAGCAGGAGCCCAGAGCCCTTTAAATCCCAGCCATGGCAGGGAATCAGAGGGCTCTGGGCTGCCGGCAGCCGCGGGGAGCCCAGAGCCTTTTAAATCCCAGCCGCGGCCGGGAATCAGAGGGCTCTGGGCTGCCCGCTGCGGTGGGGAGCCCAGAGCCCTTTAAATCCCAGCCGCGGCCGGGACTCAGAGGGCTCTGGGCTGCCTGCTGCCCGGCTCCGTCCCCGCGTCGCCCGTCCCCCGCCGCCCGGCTCCGGCCCCGGCCCCGCATCCCTTCCCGGCCGCCCTACTCTGGCCGGCCAGCTACCTGGCTCTGGCCGTCCGGCTCCCGCCACATCCTCCAGCTCCGGGCTCCGGCCGCGTGACTCCTGCCCCGGCCCAGCATCCTGGGGCTCCTGGCTCCAGCCGCGGCCGGACTGTAGTGCCGCCAGCCACATCCAGGCAGCGCAGTAAGGGGGCAGGGAGGGGGTGTTGGAGAGAGGGCAGGGGAGTTCGGGGTGGGGGGTGGATAGGGGTTGGGGGGGTCAGAGGGCAGGGAACAGGGGGATTGAATAGGGGCAAGGGTCCTGGTGGGGCAGTTAGAAAGGATCAGGGGATGGATGGGGCGGTGGGAGGCAGTCAGTGGCAAGAGTTCCAGGGGCTGTCAGGGGACAGAGGGAAGGGGTGGTTGGATGGGGCAGGGGTCCCTGGGGTGGGGGGAGGTGTCAAGGAACGCGGGGGGTTGGATGGGGCAGGAGTTCGGGGGGGGGGCCATGATCCCTAACCCTAAGAACATTTGCTAATGTTGTTGATTGTTGTGCAGGGGAGAGGGTGAGAACTGTTCCCATCAGTCTCCTTGTTGTCCATTCCTTTTCCCTTCTTTATTTACAGTATAACTACAAAATAGTTTTCAATATTTCTGAGTATATAACATATGCCATCAAAAGCAGGACTACCAAAAGTGTTAAAAGTGTTAAAAATGTCTTCCTATTCATTAAATAAAATACTGTTTTACTGTTCTACTAATGTGTATATTTTCTTTGTTAAAAAAAGTTAAAAATTTAATTTTTTTAAAATAGCACCAAACTTTAAGGGTGCGGCTTATAATCAGGAGCGGCCTATACTCGGAACAATACGGTAACTTTATTCTTTCAGTTAGAATAATCTTGGACGTTTCTTATTACCACAGTAGGTACCAAATCTCTCCCCCTCCCCCTTTCCTATTTCTTTACTCCCATTATACATTCTTGCATTTTGGCTTTGTAAATGGTGCCAACTTGTATCATTGCTCTAGTTGTCCTAGGTTGTTTTGTGTAGTAAATCTATTGGGAGGGTTATCAGATCTTTGTATGATAAAGCAGAGATGACTTAATTTGTATGCTGTTGTAGCACAAAAACGATATAGCATGCTTATCATATATGGAATTAAAGTAATTGCCATTAAAGCTGTCTTTGCATCAGTGCTTCCTAGAGCCTACAAGTATTTATGGAAGTCTGGAATAGGCATTATCAGTATAGCATACAAAAATGTATAGCATCCTCTGGCAACTCTGAATTATTCTTTAAAAATATATATCTTGCAATGGCATGAAAAATCCTTAACTGTAGAACAGTGGCTCAGTCAAACTTTAAAAATTATTTTCAACTTTTTCAAATAACTAGTTTTTATATAGTGTTCTCATAGTTTTGATGTTTGTTTCAAAATGGAAGTGCTTGCTTTGATTAATTTTCATATTGATTCAATTCTGAATTTAAAAAAAATACAGCCCAACAGTCCCAGCAGTAACTACAGAGAGCCTTAAGATTTTTAAAACTGCTGAATCATTTAGGAGACAGCTGAATTATTGTATAATATAGGGTTGACAAGTAGAGAGACTACACTGCTGTTCTAGCAATTGGAGGTTTTGATTTTTTGTTTTACAGTGGCAAAGACGCAGCCTTCACAATTTATCAATAGTGAAAAAGATAGTCAAGTAGAATTGACATTAAAAGAATTACTTTGAACTGAAATAGAAATATTTGAATTTAGCAATAAATTACAGTAAGCTGACATAAAGTACATTTTTAATGTACTGTAGGCAATTGTCCGCAAAGATGCATGAAACAACCATGTTTGCTTGATCTGCCTGGGATTTATTTAGCAAGTAAGAATTTTAATTTAATGTGTACTGGCTAAGATAACTAGTTGTCTGTAGGGTCAAGGTACTGACATCAGAGGCATTTCTGAACAAAGATGTTGCAGTTGGTGGGTGGATGGCACTGCTTTCAGCTGTTGTATGAGCTTGCATAAATAGTATCTCAACTTTAATCTTTCGGGTGTTCAGAGGTAGTGTGCATATTTCCATTTAACCCCTGGACACTTGCCGGCATGTATGACCCTTTAACAATTCCTGTCCCTCTGTCCATCCGTGGCACCTTGGCTCCAAACAGTCTAGGAGTAAGGCCAGTAACTTTGAAGTTGTAACTGTGTTGGGTACATCTATTAAGCAAAAATATTTTCATTTAATTAATACAAGGTGTCTGTTATGTTTCCTGTGTAATATGTTGAACATTTGTGAAATGTAATTTACTTCCCCAGTAAAAGATGTTTTCTTTCCTTTTGTGTGTGGTGCAGGGGCGGCTCTATGTATTTTGCTGCCCCAAGCACGGCAGGCAGGCAACTTTCGGCAGCATGCCTGCAGGAGATCCGCGGGTCCCGCGTCTTCGGCATACCCACCGCTGAATTGCCGCCGAGGCCGCAGGACCTGCAGGCATCCGCCGAAGGCAGCCTGACTTCTGCCCTCATGGCAACCGGAAGGCGCTCATGGCCACGCGCTTGGTGCCTGGAGCCGCCCCTGGTGTGGTGATCAATCATGGTAAAATATAGGGGAAATGAGAATTGAAAAAGATGATTAATGGACTTTGGTATCAAGAGTAAAGCTTGCTTTTTGCAAAAATCAATTGTTTTTGCAGCATATTTCAGCAAAGAAGAGTGTGGCCCTGACTTGTATTTTAGGATTACACACCTCTTTTAAGTAGCTCATCTATTAAAAACTGTTGAAGTATTGATTCTTATCTTACATTTTGTGAGTGAGAAAAGAACAACCAGGGCCCAATCTGATTAGAGCCTTTGGGAGCTACCTCAATATAATGACTAATATGTTTTCTGCAGTCCTACAAGCTTTGTGTGTCATGAACTGTAGTTGTGGCTTGAATATCTACTTCTGTCAGTAGGGAATCATCTGTCAGTCTTCAAGCAGTGATACTTTCTGCCAATTCTGTCCCAGTTCTGGACTTTTTTTTAAGAGATGGGAGAGGGAGCTTGGACTTTGGAGGTGCTTTTTTGACTAGCTATATCTCATTCTCTGTCTCTTTGCTATACATTTAATTATGATCAGATACCAGCGTTGGAAAGTAAAAAACACAAAGGAGGGTCAAAGCAAACTGCAAAGTGACCTGGATAAATTAGACAAATAGAGGCAACAGGAAGCTGAACCTTCGCTAGTTAGTAGTAGGCTTAGTACGCACTTAAAAGCTATGTTGGCATAGCTTGGAAATAAAAAACAAAACACCCCATGCCAACAAAAACCTCAACGGAGATGGGCCTATGTTGATGGAAGAGGGCTTTTGTCGATATAACTAACATCATTCAGGGAGATGGTGTTCTTAAACCAACAAACTCCTGTATGTGTAGGCTGAGTCTACACTAGGGCTATGCTGACATAGCTAAGCCAGCATAGGCACCATAGGGTAGACATACCCCTAATGAATGTAAAGCCTTAAGCACTGAGAAGGAACTAAACAGCATGTATAGAAAATGGGTTGAGCTAACCAAGCAGAAACATGAATGCCTTAAAGCAAATTTGTTTTCATCCTGTGTTAATACCGTAATATTACTTTTCATGTTACCCAATTACTAAAGTTCCCTCGGAGAAAGTGTGTAATCTGCACAGGGAGAGATGGGTCATCCAAGGAGCTTTACTTTAAGTGCTCCAGAATCTAAGGAAAGCTTGAGCTACTGCTCTAGTTTGTGTCA
Source organism: Mauremys mutica (assembly GCF_020497125.1). Lineage (NCBI taxonomy): Eukaryota > Metazoa > Chordata > Testudines > Geoemydidae > Mauremys > Mauremys mutica. The sequence goes on from NC_059072.1 coordinate 324,310,133, forward strand.
TAAGAAGACTGAAGTAACTGAAGTCCATAGAAATATTCTAATAAGATAACTTAAACTGCATCTTAAGCAGTATTACCTTATTGAACAACTTTTCATTTATATTATTTCTTATATAGCAAACTTTGGCCTGTTCCATTTTAACGGCTTTGTTGAGTGAGTTCTCAAGTTCAAGTAAAACCAGCAACATTGGACTAAGCATGGAGTTCCATGGTAACTGCAAACGAATATTTCAGGTAAAAAAAAAAAAAAAAAAAGTAACATATGCTAATTATATTTCTGATAAATAGAAATGTTAATAAAGGAAAACTGTCATGCACCAACAAATGCATTAACCTTTTTGGTATGTGCAAAAGACTCCTATATATTATAAATTAATATTAAATACATACAAAGTATGTATTAATTCCTTGTTTAGTAAACATTTTAGTAATTTTAGGGATATTTGTTTCAAAAAGTGTAATGCATTTTTTGTTCATTTTATGAATGTAGATTTATGAATCTATACACAGTAGGAATCTTAATTCCCTGTCTACCAATAGCAAATAAAACTAATACTCTTTGGAACTATGATAGTCTTAAATATAGCTTTGGTTAAAAGCCAAGGAAAGCCATGCATTTAAAAATATTATTGCAGATGGTGCGGTCTGGTTGTCTCAGATGTATTGTTTGGCTATGGATAAACGTTTTTGTGAAGGCATAGCTTTAAGTTCTATGACTGTTGTGGAATAGCATATCAACTTCTTCCATGCCAAAGACCAAATCCCTCCTCCTCGACCAGTTGTTAGAAAAATGTATTACCAGTTTTTTCTCTTAATGACTAATATTTATAATGAATAAGATTTAAGCTTTTTTTTTAAAGTGTTACATTGTTTAGGTGAAGGCCTTGTTTCTGTTAAAAATGTTAGAAATGTTCCAAGTTAATGCAAGAATCTCAGATTTTGTAAATAAAATTTAATTTTATTATTTCTCACTATTTGCCTGATCAAGAACTTCTTACTTCATGAATGGGAGACTCCATTAATAGTACGTGCATTCTTCCTAACACTAGGAGGATGACCTTCGGCAGATCTTCATGCTAACAGTAGAGGTACTACAGGAATTCAGCAGACGTGAAAACCTCAATGCTCAGATGTCTTCAGTGTTTCAGCGTTATCTTGCACTAGCCAATCAGGTCTTAAGCTGGAACTTTCTTCCTCCAAATTATATCCTTTTAATGTTTGAACCTTTGCTTCAGCTAATTAACTTCACCTGTACTTGATAACTGGAGCCTTTGAAAAATGTAACATTTAGAGAAATTTTTTTTTCAAGTGGGGGTAATTTAGACCTTGCTATGCACTCTACTGGTCACTCCCATACTTGCTCATATTTACTATGTATTCAAGTTGTTGTTGCTGTTTTCTCTTTAAAGTTGTGAGTATTTGTCACAAGGTTAAAATTAGCTCATAGAAGCAGCAGCTAGTTATGGGCTTCTGGACTGTCTGGCAGATGTCGGGATGGTGCAGAGTGGGAACTTTCATCTACTGCTTTAATGTGAGACTTGGCAGAACCAGTAGGGATAGATCAGAGCTCTTGTTTTCACTGTAGATCTGTCACCTACTTCTCTCCACCAAGAAAAGGAGAGGATGATGTAGAACTAACACCATCGAAGAATTACCCCCTCTCTGGCTTCTTTGGGAGCTAGAAGAGAAGTCCTGTACTACTTTTTCCATGAGCAGGAGAAAAGCGTTTTAGGATCCTACCAAGAAAAAGCATTTGTCAGAAGGCAGGGAGAACAGACTGCACCTATAATACTACCCCTTCCTCCTGACAACCTACAGGTTGCCTTAAGACGGTCCTTTAGCCCCTCATTCCTCTGTGTGACAGGTTGCTGAACTTGGGATCCCAAAGAAGTGGGAAGCGATTAAGAGAGTAAAGAAGAAGGGAGGGACTATAATGCAGGGAAAAGGCATTGAGGGAGGGGGAAGGAATGAGAAAAGAGAGGAATAGAGATGCCTATATATAGAGAGAGAGATAGAAAATCAGTGTAGATATGGTAAACTGCATTTTGCATTTATCCAACAAAGAGTTAAATGGCAGAGCTTCACTGCCAGGGGTGACTTTTATCCCTGACTCACAAAGCTGTTTTAAATCCTTTCAAATCCATTTGCATCGAATGACACACACTACAAAAAAAACTCAGATGTTATACCTGAATCCTCTGTAAGGACTTTATTTCACTCCCAGAAATATTGTTGATTGTGGGTGATCAAAACATGTTGTCGGGGTTGTTTTGGCCCTGATTTCTGGGATGTTTGTACCTATCGTACGATAGATAGTAAAAGTGAGATTTCCATCCTTGAAAGTGGACATTCTTAAGGTCTTGTCTGGAAGGCTGAGTTCATATTATGACTTCTAAAGTTATAGGGAAAGTACCATGATTTAAAAGAGAACATCCATTTGCAGTTCTGTTGAAAACCACTGAATTCAGGCTGGATTAATGGGCCATATTCAGCCCTGGTGTAACTCAGATAAAGTCAGTGAAGTTAATCCAGAGATGAGGTTGGTCCAAGGACTTTGAAGACTGATTTTGAAGGCTAACTGCTGAATGGGCTGAGGTTGTGTTAGGAAATTTTGGGATTTGCAGAATATTGGATATCTTTTGGGATCACCTGTTGCAATTTGACAGTGTCCACAGAAGAGGTACACCTTTATGCTATCTTGTGTTGAGAGTTTCCCCACTGGTGTAGCTTTACCTCAGTACAAGACCCTAGTGGAGATGAATACCACAGTTGGAAACTGGGGTATGCTGTACCAGTGCAAGTCATAATTTACATGAGTGTTGTGCATCTACGCTGTGGGTTTGAAATGATGCAGTTACATTGGAGTAACTACACTGAGGCAAAGAAAATTGGAGAATTAAATTAGTGACCTAGCTTACATTTTTAGCTGTATGTAATCAGAAAATGGCTTTTTCTGTGCCAGTAAATAGGTGTTAATTGAAACAGGTAATCAGGCCTTATCACTGCATTAGTAATAGCAATATTTTCAGTCACTTGGATACTTTCAAGATATAGTAGCTAGTAGATGGTATTTTTATAATCAAATGGAAGAGAGAATTGTCTTTTTTTCCCTCTTCTGGGCATTAAATTTTTATATGAAAAACATTTAGTATCAGAATTAATTACATTTCATTAAGAAAACATTAAATAATTCCCCCAGTGTAATTTCTTAATCTTTAATTTTAAAAAATGTGACAGTTGGCCATAGGTCTGGGACATTTGGTTCCCAGTTGTTAGACCTGAATGCGAGTGCACTTTTAATACATCAAAATGCATTAAATGAAATTTTAAAATATGTGTAGCAGATGTTCTCTTCATTCTCAGACAGTTAGCAGACCTCAAAAATGGACTTGTACAATCATCAGTTGTGTGTGGATTTTGCCATAGTGTTTTGTACTTCCCTTGGCAAAATACACTGTTGGTTATTCCTGTGTTCGTCAAGGACAGAGTGAAGTTTAATTTGCAGTAGATATCTGTTCTATCTAGTTAAATGATTATTGTATCTTTAAAAGAAGTGGCAAAAATGTGATGAACTCAGTACTAATCAAACAGAATTTTAATCTTCAAGGGTCATATAATTTAGTGTAATTTCTTAAGAATTGTATTAAGACAAGTTACTTTTAGTCACTGCCTAAGAGTGTTCATATTGTAATAAGATGCTCACTATTTTGCTTAGCTAAATGCAGTTTCTCACATGAAGCATCTGTATGTCACAGATGGCACATGGAAGTATCATATTTAAACTGTAGTACTAGTGATGGGAAGAGCTGGTTTGAGGGATGCTGCTTCTTCCATCTCACTTTATAGCATGCAGACAATCTATCAATTGTTATTTTTATCCATTTCCTCCATGAATACTATATACACAGTAGTTCACCTAGTGTTTATAAATGCTTGAGACCTTTCTTGGCAGTGCTAATTGTAAATTATGATAACACAGAATTCCTGTTTTGTGCTAAGAATGTATGACAGTCTGCAGTGGTATGTTGGCTTCTGTAGCATTGTTTTTTTTTGGTACTGTACATCATTGTTTTGTTTACTTGGAACAAGCTGGTTCTGATCACTTTTTTTTTTCTTCATTTTTAAATTGACCTTTGGGGAGACTGGATAACTCAGGACTAGTATTGTGCTGTATATCCATATTTTTCATAAATTTGCCTCTGCTGATTCCCACTCTGGGAGCCACATATTGTATCTGAAACATCCCATTTCAGAGCTATATACCATTGGCCCATGTGTACCTTGACATATGCAAGTAAGCTGTTCTTCATGGTCCCCTCATAACCCATCTCTCTCATGAAATTGCCTCTGCAGATTCTCCTGATTTCTCTGCAGTAAGTCACATGCTTTTAGTTGCAAGTTATGAAACCACTGACAACAGTAAAATCATTAGGGGCCTGACTTTGTGACTTTCCACAGATCCAAAAGTTTCTGAACAGACAGCATAAGATTTTTGTCGCCCTGTCCCCTTCCCCTCCTCCCCCCCGCATTGTATTAATTTCTTTGTTAGCAAATTCAGCCATGGAACTTCAGACTCATTAAGGCATAGATTTTTATAAGTTGTAGTTAACAGGGGCGGCTCCAGGCCCCAGCATGCCAAGCGCGTGCTTGGGGCGGCATGCCACGGGGGGGCGCTCTGCCGGTCGCCGAGAGGGCGGCAGGCAGGCAGCCTTCGGCGGCATGCCTGCGGAGGGTCCGCTGGTCCTGCGGCTGTGGGAGGTCCACCGGAGCCGCGGGACCGGCAACTGGCAGAGCGCCCCCTGCGGCATGACGCCATGCTTGGGGCGGCGAAATGTCTAGAGCCGCCCCTGGTAGTTAATAGGTTTAGTTTAAAGTTTTAACAATAGTTTAGGTAGTAGTTTTATGGTAATGATTCTTTTAGTGCTATTTTTTTTGTTTTGTTTTAGGGTAAAGGTCTGCACCTCTGGAGGGCTTGGGTCTCTTCCATAGTGAATGTTGAGATGGGTTAAGACATCTGCTGCTTTTTAGTAGCATAATGGTGCAGCTATTTAGCTGATGCAGATTGTCATAGTTGCCTTCAATAGAACCATGGCAGTTTACACCAACTGAGAATCTGCCTTATGTCTTTAATGGTTCAGCATGCCTATTGCCTTAAATGCACAAGTGAGGGGCATTCTCCTTGAATCTATTCAGTGTTTTTTATTTCTTGAGCCATAGTAAGACCTTTAAAGGAGGCTTTAGCACCCAAACAACTTAAATGGCAGACTTCAACCCAAGTTGGAAACATCTATCACTAAGTCTAACAGAGCAGTCAGAGAACCAAATGGAATGCTCTAGAGAACATTGTCTAGAAGAAACCACCATAAGAGTTCCTGACTACCAGAGGAAGAGAAGAGGCCATATGTAAATATAGCAATTGTATGTGGGCAAGACAAGTATGGCCTGGTTTAAAAACACCCCCTCCCACCCCGCTAAATCATCGTGAGCCAGTCCATGGTCTCTGAATCAGTTGTTTTCAGCTTAAGAAGATCTCCAGGATGCCCAGCATGAAAAGAGCAACCATTCAACGTGTGTGCAGCATTCTCCTGTATGCCCTGTCCATGATTGGTCTTGGTACAGTGAACTATCCCATACCCGAACCTGTTAAGCTGACTCCAGAGGCAGCTGGGAGTCCAAGGCCAGGTAGCCAGTCATACAGCTTGATGATGATGTAGGAGTTCCTGGTAGTGGCAGAGACTCTCTCCCATTTGGTCTGGCACAGTGAACTGATGATGTCAACTGGATGGAAAGTGTGCAAAACAGTCCTGGTAGGATTTCTGCTTTGCAGTCAGTGGTGGGGTACATCCCATATATCCCTGAACAGAGCTTAGTGTGGCATTTGATGTACTTTGGTGATTGGTTTGTTAACTGCATTCAGACACCGAGTGTTAGGTGGAGGAACATTTGCTAGGACTAGTAACCATACAAGTTTTGTTGGCTTCAACATGCTTGTGATAATGACATGATTCAGTTGTGTGTCCGATAGTATAGTGTGGGCAGAGTTTAACCAAACTGGGGCACAGTGTTCTCCAATTACTTAGCAAAGAGTAAGCGCTGAACTATATAGAGTTTGTGCATTGACTCCCCAGGTGGGCCATACCACTTTGTTCAGGAGACAATTTTGCTTTTGATCTTTTGAGCTATTTTAGTGAGATGGTATTTGTATGTAAGTGTGCAATGTAGGGCTACCCCTAGATACACTGACTTTGAATCGTGTGCCAACCACTAACCATTCACAAAGAGGTTAAGCTCAAGTTTGCGCTGAGCATGGTGTAAGTGGAAGCATGTTGACATGGTCTTTGATATACAGTAGAACCTCAGAGTTATGAACCGACTGGTCAACTATACCTCATTTGGAATGGGAAATACGCAATCAGGCAGCAGAAGAGACGGGGGAAAAAAAGAGCAAATACAGTACAGTCCTGTGTTAAATGTAAATTCCTAAAAAAAAAAAAAAAAAGTTAAAAAAAGATATAAATAAATAAAAGCCAAGCAGATTATGTCAGATTGAATTGCTGGCCTGTAAAGAAAGTTCAACCAGTGCTACAGAAGGTGGATGCAAGGAAGTGCCGAAGTGGTCATAGAAATAAGAGGCTGACAATCTCAGCACCCTTGGGTAAAAGCTGACCAGACTTCAGCACTGAAACCATGCAGTTAGAACTGCTTTTTGAGGGGCTAAGTACTTTTTAGTAAGGCATGTGGTCTATGGTCCTGTGTTCAACTTAAGTGTTAATCCTATTAATAACGTCTCAAGACATACTGAGCAGAGTGTGAGAAAGGGGGTTCAGATTTCATGAATTTTAAAGATAACTAAACAAAACTTAAACACCATATTGAAACTGAACTCAACCATAATTAGTGCTTCATCACTTGGGTTTTCCTAGACATTTTCTTGCAAACTATATAAGACCTAGGACATAAGAATGGCCATACTGGGTCAGACCAATGGTCCATCTAGCCTAGTATCCCATCTTCTGACTGTGGCCAATGGCAGGTGCTTTAGAGGGAATGAACAGAACAGGTAATCATCAAGTGATCCATCCTCTGTTGCCCATTCCCAGCTTCTGGCAAACAGAAGCTAGTGTCACTTCAGTGCATGGTTTTGCATCCCTGCCCATCCTGACTAATAGCCATTGATGGACCTCTCCGCCATGGATTTATCTAATTCTTTTTTGAACCCTGTTATAGTCTTGGCCTTCACAACATCCTCTGGCAAAGAGTTCCACAGGTTAACTGCATTGTGTGAAGAAATATTTACTTTTGTTTGTTTTAAACCTGCTACCTATTAATTTCATTTGGTGACCCTTAGTTCTTGTGTAATGAGAAGGAGTAAATAACACTTCCTTATTTACTTTCTCTACACCAGTCATGATTTTATAGACCTCTATCATATGCCCCCCTTAGTCGTCTTTTTTCCAGGATGAAAAGTCAGTCTTCTTAATTGCTTCTCATATGGAAGCTGTTCTATACCCCTAATTATTTTTGTTCCCCTTTTCTGAACCTTTTCCAATTCCAGTATATCTTTTTTGAGATGTGGCGATCACATCTGCACGCAGTATTCAAGATGTGGGCGTACCATGGATTTATATAGAGGCAATATGATATTTTCTCCCATCTTACCTATCCCTTTCCTAATGATTCCCTACATTCTGTTAGCTTTTTTTGACTGCCTTTGCAGATTGAATGGATGTTTTCAGAGAACTCTCCACAATGACTGCAAGATCTCTTTCTTGAATGGTAACAGCTAATTTAGACCCAATTGCTTTATATGTAAAGTTGTGATTTTGTTTTCCAATGGGCATCTGTCATTTTGTTGCTCAGTCACCCAATTTAGTGAGATCCCTTTGTAACTCTTCACAGTGTGCTTTGGACTTAACTATCTTGAGAAGTTTTGTATCATCTGCAAACTTTGCCACCTCACTGTTAACCCCTTTTTCCAGAACATTTATAGAGAACAGTACTGGTCCCAGTACAGACCTCTGGTGGACGCCACTTTTTACCTCTCTCCGTTCCGAAAACTGACCATTTATTCCTACCCCAGTTATTGATCCATGAGGACCTTCCTTCTTATCCCATGATAGCTTACTTTGCTTGAGAGCCTTTGGTAAGGGACCTTGTCAAAGGCTTTCTGAAAATCTAGTACACTATATCCTTGTCCACATGCTTGTTCACCCCCTCAGAGAATTCTAGTAGATTTGTGAGGCATGGTTTCCCCTTACAAAAACCATGTTCACTCTTTGCCAACAAATCACGTTCATCTATGTGTCTGATAATTCTGTTCTTTACTACAGTTTCAACCAATTTGCCTAGTACTGAAGTTAGGTTTACTGGCCTGTAATTGCCGGGATAACCTCTGGAGCCTTTTAAAGAAATTGGCGTTGCATTAGCTATCCTCTAGTCATCTGGTACAGAAGCTGATTTAAATGATAGGTTACATATCACAGTTAGTAGTTCTGATTTGCAGTGTAGTATCTGAGCCCCTTGCAAACCTTAATAGATCTTGCAGTGCCTCTGGGAGGTAAGAAAGTAGTTTTATCCCCATTTAAAAAAAAAAAAAAAAAAAAAAAAGGAAGTGAGACAAAGAGATTAAAGGCCTGACTTTTCAATGTGCACACAACTCCAGTTTTGGCACTTCTGAAAACTAGGCTATAAGTGACTGGCACACAAGAAGTCTGTGGCAAAGCTGGGAACAGAACCTAGATGTTCTGAGTCTTAGTCCAGTGCCTCAACTGCAAGGTAATTGAGCCTTCCTCTTAACAGTTAATTATGCTGCCCTGGAAAAAGTTTAGTATTTAAAAGTGTAGGCTGATTTTTTAGCAGAAGATGCTAAGCATTCAAGCATGGGCTTTCCTCATTTTATTACCCAAACCTCACCTCCCCAAAAAAGTCAGACATGAAAGGCTTATCCTGTAGGGACTTGTGAGGGTTTGTAAGATCCCTTATAGACTGAGAGTCCCTTTCCTATAGGGACCAGTCCCAGTCCGTCTGTGTATCAGTGTTAGTGAGTTGTTCTCAGATCCTGGCCATGTGCTTGGCATAGTTGCAAACCAGAAACAACAGTCTTTAAACTCTAAATATAATCAGTATACTGGCATTACAACATTGTACAGCAGAATTAGGGGGAGGGATAGCTCAGTGGTTTGAGCATTGGCCTGCTATGCTAAACACAGGGTTGTGAGTTGAGTCCTTGAGGGAACCACTTAGGGATTTGGGACAAAATCAGTACTTGGTCCTGCTAGTGAAGGTAGGGGGCTGTACTCGATGACCCTTTGGGGTCCCTTCCAGTTCTAGGAGGTAGGTATAGCTCCATTATTTAAAAAATATACAAAAACAAACAACAACTTCCAGCTGTTAGATTTTATTTAAATTTTTTAATTGTTGGTAAAACATATGTATAGGAGTACTTCTATTGTACTTGAAACACTTTTTCTCCAAACAAGTCCTAAAGCTTGATTAAAATGACCTTTGAAACAAATGCCTCATAATGCACCAGATCATCCTCTTCAGCAGAAACACCTGTGGGAGAAGTCTGTCAGAGGAAATCAAAGCATTGATTGTGAACTACTCCCCTACTCTTCTGTTGGGAAGAGGCAGGGTTTGCTTTCACCTGGAATAGGCTGTGTGGGCCCACCACCAAACCTGGTGGATCTGCAGAAGGCCCTGAGCTATAACACTTGCTCTAGCCAATGGCTGCCCTCAGACCCATGGAGAGGTTTTGTGGAAAAGATAATAAAGCCCCACCTCTTGAGGGTCAGAGGGGCAGCAGTGCATATCCTGTCCATTCACTACTCAGGGACTCTAGACCCACAGAGTGCCTGTCACAGGGGAGTCTTAGAAGTTGGCTATGCTGCAGAGAAGGCTGACCTATGTGTAGATCTGGAGGTTAACGCCACCTATTGTATGTTATGCAGATATTCAATAATAGTATGTCAATAAAAATGTGTGTAATTGTAAGTATACTTAAAGCATATATAATTTGAAAATCATTTTAATTTCCCAGTGATTGCCCATGTTTGAAAACATGGTTTTATTTCTGTAAGCTGTAAAACTATGCCCATCATGAAGTTGGTGGGTACATACATAAATTGGGATGAGGGGAACCAATGTAAGCTAAATGAACCCTTCCAAAACAATACTTCAGTGTGATCTGCGATTGTTGTCCTCAGGGCTGGCTTTAGGCCGATTCGCCCGATTCCCTGGAATCAGGCCCCACGCCTTAGGCGCCTTTTTAAATTTTATTTTTTTTACTTACCCGATGGCGGTCCGGGGCTTCGGTGGCATTTCGGTGGCAGTCCGGGATTTCGGCAGCGGGGGGTCCTTCGGTGCTGCGGAAGACCCGGAGTGGACCCCTCCCTCTGCCGCCGAAGCCCCGGACCGTTGCCGGGTATTCAAATCGGGCTCTGCCCTTCATAAAGCCGGCCCTGGTTCTCTTCCAGCAAAAGCACCAGGAAATACATTTGCCTTATTGTATGTCATGGCATGAATGACATTTCTTCGTTATCATACTTCTCAGCACAATTTGAGACTGTTCATTGAATAATCTTGTTTTTGATTTTAAGACTTTCAGCTTCTGTAAGAATCTCTGTATTTTACATTTTATCATCTCAGTACAAAGTTTAATTTCCTATTGGTTGTTTTTAATGTGCATTTGTGTGGTATCACCAGTGAGCTGTTTTAAGGATTTGTTCTGAAATAAAAAAGAGATTAACTTAAAAAAAATTGAGTTAGTTTTCCTGTGATATTACAGGGTGGTGCAGTGGCATTTTTATTTTTAAACTATATTGCTGTCTGAACTCCTGGAAAAAGTATTGCACAAGTTAGTCATATTTCAATTGCTTTAAAAGCATTGACAGTCTTCAAATTAATTTTTGATAACAATATGTTACAAAGCCAGCATTTATCATGTGTAGCATCAGAAGCTGCATGTGCACTATCAAATTTGGTATCCATTTTTCAGCCCTGCTGCAGATGGACCAGTGCTAATTAACAGTGTAAACCATAGATAGCATAGACCAGGAATTTCACTGTAGTGTCACTGAAGCAAGTTTTTATGACACTGTGATAAGCATGCCTGAGCCCTATCTACACTAGGAGTTATATACATTTACTAGCACCAGCGCAATGACATGTTCTGGAAAATGGGCTCTAGGTTCTCTGATGTAGCTGCAGTTTCATTTTGGATTGTTTAGTGAACATATACGTTATTTCACCTACAAATCTTCTATTGTCAGATGTGTCATCAGGCCATTAGTATGAGATTCAGTTCTAAAAATAACAGTATATGACTACTAAATACTGAGGCTTGTTAAAATAGTGACAGTAAACCAGCCCTTCTTTCATTCCAAATTAGGTGTGTGTATGTAACTGGTCCCATTTGTTTGTTAAACCTACTAATGAATAAATTGAATCTCTAATCCTCTTCTGGTACTTCTATATTTCATATTCATTCCGTACAGAATTAAGGAGAAGAGCACCTTTACAAGTAAAGAAAATAAGGCAAGATAAATTATTCTTCATCAGATTACCATGGGTGGAGAAAATCATTTAACTACTGTACAATTTTGACTACTACTGAGTGCTTTGAAATGCACCTGAGTAACTATAAAGTTTTGGTGAAGGATGGTTACTTCCTATAATAACTTACAGCAATATTTTATTTTCATCCAAAAAACTGAAATACTTTCATCAAGTCACTTTATAGGTATTTTAAACTTTTATTTATATTCTCAAATATAAATGAGACCAAAAACTCCATTGTCTTATATTTCTGTATAAAATAATCTATTGTGTATGTCAGAGTCCATACTGTTCACATATACATTTTGGTAATGAAATTTATTTTGTATTGAAGTAATATAAGAGTCCTGAATTGTTTCAGTTCATTATGTGTCGATTGCAGTTCTGGTTATAGTGAACCTCCCACTTACAATTAAATTGCTCTATGGAAAAAATTACTTCATTATAAGAGGGTTCAACTGTGTCTGATGGTGGTGGGGTTCTATTTTGGTTGCTGCCATATGGTTGGAGTCACTGTGATACATGCATCCGATGAAGTGGGTATTCACCCATGAAAGCTCATGCTCCAATATGTCTGTTAGTCTATAAGGTGCCACAGGACTCTTTGCTGCTTTTACAGATCCAGACTAACACGGCTACCCCTCTGATACTGTGATACGATGATGTCTCCCCAAACAAGTGGCAGTAAAAATGTTGCACCCTGCTTTATGCTCACACTTTTGTTTATGCCACTTATATTTGGGTTTTTTTTGTTTTTTTCCTTAAAATCCCCACTTGCTTACTCTTTTGAATAATGTGACCAGTATGGGTAGAGCTTATTGACATCTAGTGTATAAATTCTAATGTCTAGAACTTGACATATTTTGAGAAATCTGGAGTATATATGATGCCTTTAACCACATGTAGTATTATGTGTAGTGTATTCTCAATGGCTCTCTAAATATTTATATACTTTAGTATAGTCATAGACTAACAGAGTGCAGTGGATTTACATGCTTCTTAAGTGTTTTCTCGCATCTCTGGTTATCCAGCACTAGACCATTTGCAGAGTTCCATGCTTGTAATTTAATGTTGAGCAATTAGATGGTTCTCTGCAATGAATTCATAGATGCAGTGTGTGTATGTTCCTTGGTTTCTCTTTTAAGAACATATGCTTAATAGAACAATGACTTGTGGTGCCTTATGCTTTTATTCTTTCTAGCATGATAAAAAAATTAGAGTAATACAAGGGGAACATATTTTCATTCTGTGAAGCATATTTGGCTATTTAGAAAAATAGGATATATGTTTCAAAGAGCTATCTTTAGCAGTCATAAGGCCTTTATAAAAGCTGCCAGGAAAATTTTTTAGAAAATGACTTCCTATTTTGCATAAATTTTAACACCTGTTAATTGCGGTTGCTTTTTTCCCTTCACCCCCTGTCACATTAGATATCCTGGTTATCAAAGTGATCATATCACTATGGTATGTCTCATAATTATGATCAAACTGTTATCTAACATTCCTGGAGCATTCTTTTTTTCAATACTTAATACCTTTTATTCCTTGGCCTCATGCATGAATTATGCTGTGTATGTGGAGAGGCTTAAAGATTGTTTCCATTACATTCTTTCTGAATGGATCCTGTTGTATCTAGGATTTTTTTTAAAGGCAAGTAGGAATGTTATTGTTGACCTTGACACCAGATAACTGGGCAGACATTATATAGCTATGTTTGAATCCTCACAAAATGTGATGCTAAAGCCAACAGAGTTGTGGCGTGAAACCCTCCTGGACATCAGAGTTATGGAGCTTTTCTTTACAGTAAGTCTCATTCTTCTTCAACTTTCATAATACAGGTCACGGAGAAGCAACTCCTTCCTCTTTTAAAACATTATTGTTGGATTCTTCCTGTTGTACCAGGTAAGACTATTCTGTTAACATCAATTTTTACCCTAGCAAGTTTCTAAGGTGGTGATGGTGTATTGATTTTTTTTTCCTATCAAGTGATCAAGACATACTTTGCATATAAAGTATCTTGAATAATTTTTAAAAGAAAAATAATTTATGTATTCATTTCATATCTTGGACATACCTATTTGCCAGATGAAATTCTGAGCATAATGCGTGAGCTGTGTTATCAGATACCTTTTTAGCTAAGGTGTTGCCGCTCTACAAATATCAGCTGAACCATAGGTTTTCACTCCTGCTGGAACACTGCTCAACAGAACAGTTGAAAACTAGCAATATCTTTGCATTTCTCCATCCAAGTTTAGCATAAAACTCCATTCGTTATAAGCTGGATATAAACCAAAAAGGTCAACAGTAGATCTGATGACTGGAAAATAGCTGAGCAACACATGGTTATTTTTTTTAAACTGATATTAAAGCTGGATAAAAGTAATTTTCTACCACTAATTTTTGTTAATATTTGCTTAATTTGCAGTCAGCCCAGCCACAGCATTCAGATTATTTATGTAAACTGCTATGCTAATCTTATTTTATATCCCATCTCTTGGGATCTTACAGCTCAACATTCTTCAGGCTAGGGTTCCTTTTGCAAAGCAGAGAAATAATATACTCAAAACTCTGTTGGGGTAGGCACTATTTAGCATATATAAATCTCTAGAACCAAAAGTGATTTGTCTGACACGTGAGTTTGAATGAACATCTATATTCAGTGTTTTATAAAGGAGATTCATTTGTTTGATTGAAAATTTATCTTGCTCCAGCAGTTCTTGAAAAGGTGAAAAACTTCCTGGCAAAACTCTTAACAACCACACACAATCTGAACAGCTGTCTAGACGATCTAGACAGTTGCTACTGTCAGCTGTGAACCTCCTAATGCAAATAACTTTTGGGTTTACAGGTTAACCCTTTCTAGTTTAACTGTTTTAAGAAGTCCCTGAGTTAAATGTCTGACTTCAGATTTGTTCTTCAGTGTTAAATTTTGAGTAACTGCCTTATCCATCACATACAGAAGATGAATGCTTCTGAATACTAAACATTTATTTTATTTAATGGAAACTAAAGAATACATCAGTTTGTTAAATCATTTGTGAATGCACAAAAATCAAAACAGCACATTGTTACTTTTGTTTTAAGTAGCACTGCTTAAGTCTTATAGCATTAATTTTGCATTTGAAGTAATGCAGCTTTTGCTTCTGTAGATATCAAATTCTTGTTCAAATACAAAAATTAAATGAAGAGTGATAATTTACACACTTATTTGAACTAACAAATTTGAAGACTTCTAAGTTTTGTAAAACTGCCATTTTAAAGGAGAAAAATCCTAATTTCTACGTGGTGTAAAATTTATTTTAATAGGGTGGAGTAGGGAAGAATTGTTTTAAATTCCAAAATTGTGTTTTCATGTGATTTGATCTTTCAGAAGTTAAAATAGTTTGTAACTTGTCTTTCTGTATCAGTTAGAGGTTCATGTTAGTTGCACAATTATCACTTGGATAGCATCTGAGGTGGGCTAAATAGAGAAACGGTTATAAATATTTAACTTTGCTTTTATATATATCAATTTAACAGGACTGTTGTGTTCTTTTTTGAGAGGCTGACTATACTAGTATTTATTATACCATTATATTATACTATTTGCTTTGTCCTGTAGAAATAAAATGCTTGTCCTAATAAAAACCTTAAAGTCCATATTTCCTAATTGCAATAAGTATGCAAAAATATGTTTTAAATCTATTGATATGTTAGATTTATTTTAATCCAGAATTGGTAACCACATAAGTAGTGATGTAACACTCCATTTGCAAAATTGAGAAAAGATTACTAGTCTCAGAGATGCTGCCAAGGGTGAGGTGCACTTGTTTTGTGTGCCTTCAGTGTTTACCTCTGCTAAAGAAGCATCTATATAATCTTGATTGAACTTATCAACTAACTTTAGAAAGACCCTGTAGCTTAGGCATAGTTAGCATAATACAGATGACTGTCATTATTGCTGTTTTTAGAAGGAGCAGTATGTCTGACTGGCTGGCATCTGTTTCTCTCTTTAAGACATAACATGCACTAAACAGTTCAATTTCTAAAATGTAGGTAGGACCCAGTTAAATGTTAGTTTCGGTGAGTTAAGTCATGGCTCATGATGCTAATAAACTGAGGAGCAAAATTGATGTTTACTCTGGTTTAGGGAGATGCTATAGAAGCCATGTCATTTCAGACTGACTAGAAATTAGGGTAAGATTTTTTTGGTGTCTGCTCTTTTGGATTGAGAGCCATACGACTGTTGTAAGAACACGCATGTGTTTTCCATGTATTATTAATTTATTTCACTTCGTAAAAGGTACATCGAAAAATCAGAGAGGATACAGATATGGCACAAGACTCTCTACAGTGCCTAGCACAGCTAGCTTCTCTGCATGGGCCAGTCTTTCCTGATGAAGGTTCACAAGTTGATTATCTGGCACATTTCATTGAAGGATTACTGAATACTATCAATGGGTACGTACACTTGCCCTTTAAATTTAGATGGCATCTTTTAATCTTTACTTTGGAGTGGAGGGAGAGAGCCAGTATAGCTTATTTCTTTGCATAATTTCTGTTTGGAGTTGGACTATTAAAATGGAATAACGTTTTTTTGAAAGGGTATTTCCTGAAAAGAGTATAAAGTATATATTGGTTTGTTAAATGCAGAAAATTCAGCCATAAAATGAACAATTTTAAGCTTTTTTTCTAATTTCTAAAAAAACCCAAACCTGCTGTTTCTATCTATAGAATTGAAATAGAGGACTCTGAAGCAATGGGAATCTCCAGTGTTTTCAGCAACCTGATAACTGTGTTTCCTCGCAATGTTTTAACTGCCATTCCAAATGAACTTTTCTCTTCATTTGTTAACTGCCTCACACACCTCACCTGTTCTTTTGGGAGAAGTGCTGCACTGGAAGAAGTGGTGAGTACTGTTCTTGAACTGCAATTGATTCTTGAAAGAGTTGAGTTCTTTTTATTGCATTTATGATGAACATCAAATTAACAAGAGACATAAGAACGTAATAGATTTGTAATGACTTAGTAATGTTTGGATGCCTTAGCCCCATTCTGTAATATATGTTTTCTGAGATTCATTAGTTTTGTTTGAGAGAAAGTTGCTGTTAACTTTTAGTTTATTTTTACATTACTGTAATCAGATGTAGAAGAGATATGTGTAGACCAATAAAATGAATAATGAAGAACAATAGAAATAATTATGCACCTTTAAATAGTTGTCTAACAAATTTAAACTTGAATTAAAATTTTGATTAAAATACCTGTTAAAATTCTTCATTTTAAATTGACAGTTTCACTAGCAAGTATAATAGGCATTAAATATTGCTTAAGTGTTCAGATAGAACTTCTGAGAAGTGCTTATAAATGGTTAACAATTTACAGATTTGAAAGCCTGGAATGGCTATGTGCACATATGGGCAAATTGAAACTTACCTGAAGCTTGAACCTCTGTTTAAGTGAATGCATCGCTATGATATTCCCTGTTACTGCCCCCATCCTATGTCTTAGTGGCTGTTTTAAGTATCCCTTGATTGTTGACTCAGTTCAGATAACATTTTTACAAATTTAGATCGTCAGGTAATTCAGTGTTTTGTTGTTGTTATATCAAAGCTGTTGTATGTTACAGCCATGAGCAATTACTATCCCTCTATCTCTCTGCCCAGGAGAGTAATATTAAAAATGAAACAATCCCAAGAGGAGCTATTTGAAGAAGACACATAGTCAGTAAGGCAGATAAACTGTGCAGCTCCTGTGTATGATAATGAGAACTAATATCTGTTGCTACACAGTGATGTAAAAATGGAACTTAAGAATATAAAACTGTCCTTATTTATTAGCAATGTTTAATAATTTTTTCTCTTAGATTATATGTTTATAAAAAGGTGGCTTTCTATCTATTTGGGCTTTACCAACTAAAAACTCCAGAAAGATCCTATATTGAAAAGCTTTTAAAATGTATTATGTGGAGGTTTTCTCATTGCCGGAAGGGCCTGAGTTCTCCAACTTTTGCTGTTGACTGACCTTTACAATTAGCACTTACATTATAAAATACTTTTCCACATTAGTTATTGTAGTAAGATGAGGCCCTGAAACATAAACTCTCGTGTCAGAGGCCTAGTCTGAGGCCTGAAGCCTGAACCAAAGTACTTCCAGGCACTGCTAAGCAAAAGCTGGGCTGTGAGCCAGAGGCAGGCCTCACTCACAGAAGTAGCAAGAAGAGGAACTTGTGCCAAGATGACATCAGGACATTCCATAGACATAACAAGGAACAGGCAGGTGCATCTTAAAGACAGGACAGCATGATGGATAGATCTGTATGTCTGGAACAACATGATCGAAAGGGAGATAGCACCCTAATGAGCCAAGAGGCTGTACCTCAATACGTCAGGAGGGATGAGTAATCTGTCCTGTAACTGTATAAAAATAGGTCCTGGAGTGTGCATCTTTGGCCAGCCTAGGGGGCAATGGAAAGTCCCGCCACTGATTGAGCTGTGTCCATTGCCAGGGGGCACACATTCGTAGTATGTCCTGTAGAGTCTATAGAAAACTATTACTGTGCTTCGTTTGACAATAAACCTGGCTCGGGTTCCTTCATACCTTACTAGAGTCTGTGGTCTTTGGGGGTTCTCTCGGGGTTTGCTGTGTCAGCTATCTGCGCAGAGCCGGGGCAGCACACAGAGGGAACACGCACGCAGCCGACTGTTATCATCATCGAACAAGAGCAGAGCACCACACTGGTAGCTACTGACAACAGTTATGAATGTGACGGGTTTGATCACAGAAACCCCCTTGGAAGCTGCCATCCGATGTGCCAAGACTACTTCTGCCCCTGCTTTCCCTGCCAAGCTTGGGACCCCAGTACCCTGTCTTGCTGAGCGAGACACGCCCATCTGCTCCAACACAGACCCAGGGTCTGAATTACTTGCCCCAAAGCTGCAGACTTAACTGAAAGCAGCTTACAGAAGTGTTCTTGTCTTTAACACTCAGATGCCCAACACCCAACGGGGTCTACATCCAAATAAATCCATTTTATCCTGTATAAAGCTTATACAGGGTAAACTCATAAATTGTTCGTCCTCTATAACACTGATAGAGAGAGATGCAAAGCTGTTCCCCCCCTCCCCCGCAATTAATACATACTCTGGGTTAATTAATAAGTAAAAAGTGATTTTATTAAATACAGAAAGTAGGATTTAAGTGGTTCCAAGTAGTAACAGACAGAACAAAGTGAATTACCAAGTAAAATAAAACAAAACACGCAAGTCTATGTCTAATACAGTAAGAAACTGAATACAGATAAGATCTCACCCTCAGAGATGTTTCAATACGTTTTTTACAGACTGGATGCCTTCCTAGTCTGGGCACAATCCTTTCCCCGGTACAGCCCTTGTTCCAGCTCAGGTGGTAGCTAGGGGTTTCCTCATGATGGCTCTCACTTTTCTCTGTTCCACCCACTTATATATCTTTCGAATAAGGCGGAAATTCTTTGTCCCTCTGCCCCCCCTTCCCCATGGAAAAGTACCAAGTTAAAGATGGATTCTAGTTCAGGTGACGTGATCACATGTCACTGTATGACTTCATTACCCACTTGCCAGCACACAGGTATACAGGAAGACTTACAGGTAAAACAGCCATCTGCAGTCAATTGTCCTGGTTAATGGGAGTCATCAAGATTCCAAACCACCATTAATGGCCCACACGTTGCATAATTACAATAGGCCCTCAGCATTATATTTCATATTTCTAGTTTCAGATACAAGAGTGGTAAATTTATACAAATAGGATGATCACACTCAGTAGATTATAAGCTTTGTAATGATACCTTACAAGAGACCTTTTGCATGAAGCATATTCCAGTTACATTAGCATATTTTCATAAAATCATATAGAGTGCAACATCACAATGAAGTAGGCAAATATGTCTCTTTGCATTTTACAGTTTGGGCAACTGAGGCTCAGATGTTAACTTGCCCAAGGTCAGAGAGCAACTCAGTACATTAGAATCCTTGTCTTGACCATTGTTAGACAAATGCTTATTCCACTAGACCACAGTGCTCTCCAGGCAAGTCACTTAACCTTTCTGAGGTTCCATTTCCTAATCTGTAAAATGGGATAACACTTATATACCTCTTTGTGAGAATCTTAAATGCTGTATATTTTCAAACTTCATCTATGGTTAAGTTGCCGCATTTTACAGATTTGTAACGGACAAAGACGTTAAATGCAGTTATTTATGGGACTGATGCTCTTTGGTTACATTTATAAGGCTTTCATACAGAGGTTCAGCAGAAGCATGAGGATACACCTCTACCCCGATATAACGCGGTCGTGGGGAGCCAAAAATCCCTACCGCACTATAAGTGAAATGCTGTTATATCGGGGTAGCGGTGGCAGGGTTCCAGTGGTGATTTAAAGGGCTCGGTGTTCCCTGCAGCAGCCGGAGCCCTGGGCCCTTTAAATCACCGGTGAGCCCCGCTGCTGCAGCCCCGGGGTAGCAGCAGCAGGGCTCCGGTGGTGATTTAAAGGGCCCAGGGCTCCCCGCAGCAGCCGTAGCCCCGGACCTTTTAAATCGCCGGCAAGCCCCGCGGCTGCAGCCCCAGGGTAGCAGCGGCAGGGCGCCAACAATGATTTAAAGGGCCCGGGGCTCCCTGCAGCAGCTGGAGCCCCGGACCCTTTAAAGTGCTGCCCGAGCCCCACTGCTACCGCGCTATATGCAAACCCGTGTTATATCGGATCGCGTTATAGCGGGGTAGAGGTGTATTTCATATGATGGATCTTTTGGAGAAAAGATGACGACCTAGTTTTTAAAGCTAAAGGGAGGAAAGCCACCCATTGACCCTCAGCCACCCTCCTGTTCCTGAGGGACTAAGAAAAAGGAACCAGTCTTAGAGCCAGCCTATGCATCTTAAATATGGTATCAGAAGTGATTAGTATACTCAGAGTTGGGGCACGCCATTTCTCTGTAAAATCACAAGCAGCAAAACCTACAGCAAATTGCCACACTGTAGCAGTATCTGCCTGGGAGGATCTGTCTTTTTGGAGGGTGACTAGCGATCTCTTATCCCTAATGGCTTGTGGTTACCTAGAGCACATGAATCCTCAGCATTGTCTAGTGAGATACATAATTGCTTTAGAAATTATATCGAAGTATTGTTCTTAAATATTTTCAGATTCAACAGAACGAGGAAGAGAGATTGCAAGAAATTAAATTACTCTTAGGGCTTGGCTACACTTACAAATTTGCAGCGCTGCAGCAGGGTGTGAAAACACACCCTCTCCAGCGCTGCAAATTGCGGCGCTGCAAAGCGCCAGTGTGGTCAAAGCCCCAGCGCTGGGAGCGCGGCTCCCAGCGCTGTCCGTTATTCCCCACAGGGAGGTGGAGAACGGACAGCGCTGGGAGAGCTCTCTCCCAGCGCTGGCGCTTTGACTACACTTGGCGCTTAGCGCTTTGAAGTGCTAAGTGTAGCCACAGCCTTAGAATAGCATGCTGCCGGTTGAAAGAACAAAGCAGGTTTATTCCAGGGGTTTGCTGATGTTCATAACAGCCGGGTTCAAACCCACTCTGGATCTTGGAAACATAGGTGTTTTTTTTTTTTTAATCTGTCAAAAGCAACATTAATAATGATGTCACTAGGAAAAATTATACCTCTTTTGTATGCCCTGGATTTTACCATGTATGTATGGATACATTTCAGCCACCTGATGTATCTCAGATTTTCAGTAGGGAAACAGCTCTACCAATTCTGAGTTAATGCCTTTTGGGTTTGTGTTTACACTGCATGTTTACAAACTTGTAACATTTGTGGCCATGTACCTGACCGGTCGACAGGGGTGTGTGTTCTATAGAAACAATCTGGGAAAGGCAGGATTGTAATTAGAGAACTCTACAGGTGTGGAAATGGATGGTATCACCCAGGACATTCCTAATGACCAATTAGCTAGCAAGAAAGGAAGAAAAAACTAGTACAGCCAGGCAAAAACCTACTGCAAGCGGGCCCTCACAAAAACAACTCTATACCTGTGAGCTTAAGTTTCTTAGAGTATGTCCATACTACCCACTGGGTCGGCGGGTAGCAATCGACTTCTCAGAGTTCGATATATCGCGTCTCATCTAGACGCGATATATAGAACTCCAAACGCGCTCCCGTCGACTCCAGAACTCCACCACCGCAAACGGCGGTGGCGGAGTCGACGGGGGAGCCGTGGGCTTCGATCCCGCGGCGTGAGGACGGGTAAGTAGTTCGAACTAAGGTAGTTCGAGTTCAGCTACGCGATAGCGTAGCTGAACTTGCGTACCTTAGTTCGACCCCCCACCTAGTGTAGACCAGGCCTTAGAGACCACTTTCCTGTTGGCAGTGACATATTCAGTGTGCTGAAGTGAACTTCAGGTCCTAGTGATCAATACACCTTTATTATAAAGTATTTGAAGACTGGTAAAGTGGCTTTACCGGAACATTTATATAATATTCCAGGAACTTTTCAGAACGCCTGAAAGTGCCCTAGCTTTTCATTTAATTAAGTCAGATGTTTTTTGTTTTAATTCAAGACTTATTCCTGTATAGTGTTAAATTTACAGTGTGTTCACCACGAACAAGCAGTCCAGCAGAATGAGTGTTCAGTGTGATCAGTGTTTGGAGTGAAAATTCAAATTAGCATAGATGCTTTTTTTTGTTCAACTGAATATTAATGATATCCATTTGTTTCATGACTCATTCAGAATACTAAGTTACTGGAAAAAATCCTCCAGTCCAAGAGATATGCATGTCACTGAGTCAGATGTTGGCAGTAGTCACATCAACACATTCAAAAATGTCCACTCCACAAGTGTTCAGAGGAGAAGAGCACTAGAGGGAGAGTTGGGGAGAAATTGGAAACTTGAAAGAATATCTAACATATTTGGGGGGAAAAAGATAGAGGGTGAGAGAGAGAACAGTTATTCTTCTTCGAATGCTTGCTCATATCGATTCCAATTAGGTGTGCGCATGCCGCGTGCACGTTCGTCGGAAGATTTTTACCCTACCAACACTCGGTGGGTCGGCTGGGCGCTCCCTGGAGTGGCGCCGCTATGGCACCGGATATATACCCCTGCCGACCCATCCACCCCTCAGTTCCTTCTTACCGCCCGTGTCGGTCGTTGGAACAGTGGAGCGCAGCTTAGCTGACCTCCACTTCCCTAGCTACTCGTAGTTCTCTCGTTGATTCTTGCGTATATAGTTCAGATTTATATAGTTGTAGTTAACTTTATTCGTTTGTAGTATAGTTAGTGTATATAGTTCAGAGGGGTTCGGGGATTATCCCCTTCCCGGCACCCGGTGCCGGGGCCTATGCCCAGTTCACCGGGTTTCAAACCATGCTCGGCCTGCCACAAGCCGATGCCGACAGGAGATCCCCACGACTCCTGTCTTAAGTGCCTCGGGGAATCTCACCTAACAGATAAGTGCCGCATTTGTAAGGCCTTTAAGCCGAGAACAAAAAAGGAGCGGGACTTTCATCTCAAGCAGCTCCTGATGGAGGCAGCTCTTACTCCTCCGCCCTTGGCACCGAGCGCTGGACAGTCTTCAAGAAGCGCTCCCTCGGCACCGGATCGCGCCGGTACCGCCAAGGCCTCTCGGCACCGGCCGTCGCCGGCACCGACGTCTGCTCGGCACCGATCCCTCTCCCCGAGGGTGAAGAGGCACAAGACTCCTGCTGCATCCGAGCCGCCTGCTCCGCAGCCCGAGCACCGATACCTGCCGTGGCACTGACGATCTCGGCACCATCGATTCCGACCACGCAAGAGCCGTCGAGTCCGGTGCCTGAAAGTTCCTCGGTGTGAACTGTGGTTGAGCTCACTATTCCCGCCACACCGGAGACATTTTCCATGGCGAGGGAGTTGATTGCAATGACAGCGTCTGCGCTGCCTCAACCCCCGGCACCGCTGGTGCTGGTTATACAGTCGATCGGCAAGCCTGCCTTGATCAGACCACCCTCCGTCGGCACCGCAGAGCGGCACCGTTCCCGATCGCGGTCCCGCAGATGTTCTCGGTCCCGTCGCCGATCCAGGTCCCGACGCCGCTCGCAGTCCCGGCACCGTTCTCCATTTCGGTACCGGTCGTACTCGCTGCACCGGTCAACGTCCCGTTCGCCGGCCCAGTATACTCGGCAGCGATCCAGCTCCCAGCACTGCTCCAGGCTCCATGACTCCCGTAGCCACTCCCAATGTCGAGCCTCGAGATCTCGGTTGACCTCCCGGCACCGCTCCAGTCACAGGTCCCGTTCTCGCTCCCAGTACCGGTATGCCTTCCGGTACCGATCCCCGGTGCCGCGTCGAGTAATGTCAGCTAGAGAGGGAGACTCTGCCCAGGCCTTTTTAGCTCCTCCATGGCCATCCAGGCATGCATCAGTGTCGTCCTGCGCGGGCAGTTCATACGCGCAGGACCGTGGTTCGGATGTGCCCACCAGCGTCTTCCAGGAGGCCCAGGACCCTGGCCCCATCAGTGGTCATTCTGGACACCTTGGGCATACCACTAGGCCAAAGGCGTACCTGTGATCCCATCTCGCTCTGTTCCGTCAGAGCACTGGGTGCCAGAGGCGACAGTTAGCCGTCCCCCTCTGACCGGTACGGAGGAAGCCCCAGTTCAGCCACCGGACTCCCAGATCCCACCGGAACAGGAGGTCGTCCAGGAGCACGAGCCCACACAGGACCCGCTTGTCCCTGCCTTTCTTCTTCCTCCTCCCTAGATGAGGCGGTGGCAGGAACATCCTCCTCGGGCCCTCCTCCAATCGACTTGAGGGCCCATCAGGACCTCCTGAGATGGGTGGCACTCAGTATGAACCTCCAAGTGGAGGAAGTCTCGGAGATAGAGGATCCAGTCATAGACATTCGGTCGACTGAAGCCCCCACTAGAGTGGCCCTACCGTTCATTCGGACGATCCAGGCCAATGCGGATACCATCTGGCAGTCTCCAGCCACTATCCCGCCCGCGGGCAGGGCAGTCGAACGGAAGTACATGGTACCCTCCAGGGGGTACGAGTACCTATATGTACATCCTCCCCCCTGCTCCCTTGTCGTCCAGTCCGTCAATGAGAGGGAACACCATGGCCAGCAGGCACCAGCCCCTAAATGGAAGGAGGCTAGGCGAATGGACTTACTGGGCCGTAAGGTGTACTCGGCAGGGGCCCTGCAACTCCGCGTAGCAAACCAGCAAGCCCTGCTTAGCCGCTACAATTACAACACCTGGGCGGCGGTGGGCAAATTTACGGAGTTGGTTCCTCAGGACTCCCGTCAAGAGTTTGCTGCCCTCCTGGAAGAAGGGAAGAAAGTGGCGAGAACTTCCCTCCAGGCCTCGTTGGATGTAGCTGACTCCGCTGCCAGGACTCTGGCCTCGGGTGTTGCCATGAGGCGGATTTCATGGCTCCAGGTGTCGAGCCTTCCCCCGGAGCTGCAGCATACTATACAGGACTTGCCCTTCGACGGCAAAGGCCTGTTCTCCGAAAAAACTGACCCTAGGCTGCAAAGCCTAAAGGACAGCAGGGTCACTATGCGCTCTCTTGGCATGCACACGCCGGTGACTCAGCGCCGACCTTTCCGTCCCCAGCCTCACCGCCCTTACCCTGCGCCTAGAGAAGGACAGGACTTTGCCAGCAGGCGTGGCCGAGGTGGTCGTAGGCGTCAGTCAGGACCCCAAGGGGGCCAAAATCAGGGTCCCTCTAAATCACCAATGGGGCCAAAGCCTAACTTTTGAAGGCACGCCCGAGGATGGCGTACCAGTTATTACCCAGGATCCGTTCCCTCCCTTTTACAACCGCCTCTCCTTTTTCCTCCCTGCGTGGTCCCATCTAACCTCAGATCGTTGGATCCTACGCACGGTGGAACTTGGGTACCGCCTCCAGTTTATTTCGTCCCCGACCTCCCACCCTCCATCCTTGTCCCTCTTTAGGGACCCCTCTCACGAGCAATTCCTCTTGCAAGAGGTGCGGACGCTCCTCACCATCGGAGCTATAGAGGAGATACCTAAGGACGAAAGGGGCAAGGGGTTCTACTCCCACTATTTCCTAATCCCCAAGGTGAAGGGAGGTCTCAGACCTATCCTAGACCTGCGGGAACTCAACAAGTTCATGATAAAGCTGAAGTTCCGCATGGTATCCATGGGACCGTCATCCCATCCTTGGATACTGGAGACTGGTATGCCGCCCTCGATATGAAGGGCGCGTATTTTCACGTCGCCATTTATCCTCCACACAGAAGGTACCTCCGGTTTGTGGCCAACCGTCATCATTTCTAGTTTACGGTCCTTCCGTTTGGCCTCTCTGCAGCCCCAAGAGTATTCAAAGTGCATGGCTGTAGTCACCGCCTCCCTCCGTCGCCGTCGCATACACGTTTTTCCGTATCTAGACGATTGGCTCATTTGAGGGACCTCCGAGGCCCAAGTTACCCGTCATGTGGGCATCGTCAAGGACCTATTCCTGCGTCTAGGCCTGATGATCAATATAGAGAAATCCACTCTGGTTCCCACACAGAGAATAGAATTCATTGGGACATCCTGGACTCCAATCTCGCCAGAGCCCGCTTACCTCAGCCTCGGTTTCAGGCGATGGTAACAATTATACAAGGTCTACGGAACTTCCCGACAACTTCGGCTCGCACTTGCCTAGGTCTCCTGGGTCACATGGCAGCCTGCACGTTCGTGACCAAACATGCCAGGCTTCGCCTCTGTCCACTCCAATAGTGGCTCACTTCGGTGTACCACCTGAGCAGAGACAGCATAGACATGATCGTCACGATCCCCCTGAGCATCCTAGGCTCCCTTGACTGGTGGTCGACGCCCTCCCTGGTGTGTGCAGGGATGACGTTCCATCCACCTCACCCATCGGTGTCCCTCACGATGGATGCCTCAACTATCAGGTGGGGTGCTCACCTTGGTCAGTTTCGCACTCAGGGTCTTTGGTCAGCTCAAGAGCTGGCCTTGCACATCAATGTCCAAGAGCTGAGAGCAGTCCGCCTTGCGTGCCAGGCGTTTCAGCAGCACCTACAAGGCCGTTGTGTCTCAGTGTTCACAGACAACACAACGGCCATGTATTACATAAACAAGCAGGGAGGAGCACGGTCCTCCCCTCTTTCCAGGAAGCTATCCAGCTCTGGGACTTCTGCATAGCCCAATCGATAGACCTAGTAGCGTCCTTTCTCCCGCGGGTCCGGAACACTCTAGCGGATTCTTTCTGTTTCACGAGTGGTCGATTCATCCGGACGTTATCCATTCCGTTTTCCGGAAGTGGGGCTTTCCTCTTCACTTCTTGCGAGAACAGGAAGTGCCAGACGTTCTGCTCATTCTAAGGCCTCTCCCCGGGCTCGATCTCAGATGCTTTTCTGATGCCGTGGATGAGCCATCTGCTGTACGCTTTTCCACCGTTCCCGCTGGTTCACAGGGTCCTGCTAAAACTCCGCAGGGACAGAGCGCACCTGATCATGATCGCTCCAGCGTGGCCCAGGCAGCACTGGTACACCATATTGCTAGACCTGTCGATAGCCAACCCGATTCCCCTGCCTCTTTGCCCAGACCTCATAACGCAGGATCACGGCAGACTTCACCACCCAGACCTGCAATCCCTGCACCTCACAGCATGGCTGCTGCGTGGCTAAACTGATCCAAGTTGCGTTGCTCTGCCTCGGTACAACAGGTACTCCTGGGTAGTAGGAAACCTTCCACTCGGTTAACATATCTGGGCAAGTGGAAGCGTTTCTCCTGCTGGTGCGAAACGCACAATGTTACTCCCACCGAGATCCCGATCCATTCCATCTTGGACTACCACTGGTCTCTCAAACAGCAGGGCCTGGCGGTGTCATCATCGAGGGTACACTTGGCAGTCATCTCTACCTTCCACCCAGGGGAGAGTGGCCGCTCCGTATTCTCGCACCCTATGATTTCTAGGTTCCTCAAGGGCTTGGAGCACTTATACCCCAAAGTTCGCCGCCCTGCCCAAACCTGGGTCCTCAACCTGGTTCTAACCAGACTTATGATTGCCCCATTCGAGCCACTGGCAACCTGCTCGCTGCTATACCTGTCCTGGAAGACAGTTTTCCTCGTAGTCATTACCTCGGCCAGACGAGTCTCCGAGCTTCAGGCTCTCATGGTGGACCCACCGTATACTGTGTTTCACAAGGACAAGGCGCAGTTGTGACCACATCCAGCCTTCCTCCCTAAGGTGGTGTTGGCCTTTCATATCAACCAGGATATCTTCCTTCCGGTCTTCTTTCCGAAGCCACACTCATCGCGAAGGGAGCAACAATTGCACTCCCTAGACGTCCGTAGGGCGCTCGCATTTTATATCAAGCAGACAAAGCCCTTTCGTAAAACGCCCCAACTCTTCGTCGTAGTGGCAGACCGAACGAAGGGCCTACCTGTCTCCTCCCAGAGGATTTCATCTTGGGAGACGTCGTGCATCCGCACCTGCTGTGACTTGGCCCATGTTCCATTGAGCCTCCTCACTGCACATTCCACCAGGGCTCAGGCTTCTTCGGCTGCCTTCCTGGCTCACGTACCCTTCCAGGAGATATGTCGTGCAGCTACCTGGTCCTCGGTCCACACCTTTGCCTCACATTATGCACTGGTCCAACAGTCCAGAGATGATGCAGCCTTTGGCTCAGCAGTTTTGCATTCTGCAACATCTCACTCCGACCCCACCGCCTAGGTAAGGCTTGGGAATCACCTAATTGGAATCGATAAGAGCAAGCACTCGAAGAAGAAAAGACGGTTATTCACCTTTGTAACTGTTGTTCTTCAAGATGTGTTGCTCATATCCATTCCAAACCCGCCCTCCTTCCCCACTGTCGGAGTAGCTGGCAAGAAGGAACTGAGGGGCGGATGGGTCGGCAGGGGTATATATCCGGTGCCATAGCGGCGCCACTCCAGGGGGCACCGAGCCGACCCACCGAGTGTTGCTAGGGTAAAAATCTTCCGACGAACGTGCACGCGGCGCACGCACACCTAATTGGAATGGATATGAGCAACACATCTCGAAGAACAACAGTTACAAAGGTGAGTAACCGTCTTTTATGCAATGTAGAAAAATGATATTGAATGGAAAATATAGACTGGGAAAAGATAGTTGTATGTTAGAGGGAAGGAGGAGAAATGCGAAGGGTAAGGATATGTCTTCACTAGCAATGTTAAAGTGCTGCATCGGCAGTGCTTTAATGTGGCTGTGTAGTTGTGACACCAGCACTGGGGGAGAGAGCTCTCCCAGTGCTATTAACCCCCCCCCCCCCCGGAGGGGAGTAGCTACCAGTGCTGGGAGCATGGCTACCAGCGCTGGTGCACTCTCTGCACTGCCACTTTACAGCTCTGAAACTTGCAGTGCTCAGGGGGGTGTTTTTTCACATACCTGAGCGAGAAAGTTGCAGTGCTGTAAAGTGGCAGTGTAGACAAGGCCTAAGTAAAAAGAACTAATGCAAGGGAAACATAGTAAATTTTAACAAGTTTTTACATAATAGAAAAGGTAAATGCACAATGATGCAATAAGTAACCAGGCTTTAAAAATTACTTTAAAAGGAAAGGATAAAATGTGCGATGAGGATAGAAATTTGCCTTGGGCCAGCCCTGGTTTACTATGCTGTCTGTCTCCCAATTTTGTCTTTTTTATGTTGAATAAAATTCTTCTTCCTACCCTTCTTCCCCCTACTCCCCTTTCTATGGTTGCATCTATGAATGTCCTGGTTTTTTATTTTGAAAATACGATCACCTTGAAGAAAGTATGGTGCTGAAAAAGTGTCTTAAAATTTTTCTATCTTGATTTGTCATCCCAACTTTTTTTTCCCCTTTCCCCACATGTCCATCACAGTGAGGACTTTCACTACAAGCTTGCTGTTAAAAGGTCACTAAGCTTTTATTTGGAGCAGACTTAAGGACATCGTCACTCACTTTTTATTTTATGAAGACATCAATTCATTATGTTCTACTGTACCAAATTATTATACCATGGTAGGCCTCCTGTTCAAAGGTCATGATAAGGACCATTTATTAAAAGGCAGGTCTTGCAGTAGTACACTTACAATGTTTTTCCAATTGGACTTTAGCAAGAAAGCTATGTGACATTTGGATATATTTACTAAAAATTGTTTAAATTCTGCCTCAGGATATTCATGATTTGGTCAAATAGTGTTAAAGAAACTTTTCGGACAAGGGCTCCTCACCTGTCCTGCTCCATAGTAACTTCATTTGGAGTCCCTTTTTTCCTCTTCCATTCTATGGCATCTTATTCTTTTGTGTGTATAATTGTAAACAGTAACCTCTGCTCAAGTATTTTAAATGTTACTCTCAAATATATGTTCGTACTACCTGCACTTTCAGTTGACTATTTCCTGTGTGTGGTTTTGTGGAATGATCCCTGCCATTTTTAGTCTCCAAGATTGATGACCTGTTTTGAATGATCATTTAAAAAAAAAAATTGTTTACCTGTAATTGTGTACTGTGAAGATTCAAATCCTAATAATGCTTCTCTCCAGAATAGAGGATTCTTTCACCACCTTGTCTTTCTTTTTTTAAAAAAGAGTGATTTAATATATATAAGGCTAAGATTTAGTCATGGATATTTTTAGTAAAAGTCATGGACAGATCACGGGCAATAAACAAAAATTCACGGCCGGTGACCTGTCCATGACTTTTTTACTATAAATATCCATGGTAACTAAATCTCTGCTCATGGAGCTCCGCTACTCTAGGGGACCCCCTGCTCCAAGGCCCCTGGGAACCACTCCTCCAGCAGCATCCGGGATCGCCGCTCTGGCTGCCCCCGGGACAGCTGCTACTCAGACGGTCCTTGGGGCCAGTTGCCCAGGGCTGTCCGAGCAGCAGCCATTGCGGCTGGCCACGGAGTGCCCAAGTAGCTGGCCCTGGGGTCCGATGCACTAGCCACTGCAGCTGCGGAAGTCACAAACGTAGTGGAAAGTCATGGAATCCACGACTTCCATGACCTCCGTGACAGAAACGCAGCCTTAAATATATGTGTGAGATTATAATATATTTTATATTTTATGTATTATAATATTGGTATCAAGAGGAGCTGTGAGTGCAGTGCCTTTGAAAATCAGGTTTCTTATTTATGTGCCTATCTTTAGGCACCCAGGTTTGAACATTTTGATCTAAATCATAAGTATTTTAAAGTTGTAATTTGGGAAGAGGATTTTGGTGTTAAACTTTTAGGTGCAGGGAAGAATCTTCTTAACTATATTTTTGTTTTTTAGAGTGCCAGTTTTTAAAAAAGTTTAGCCAGCATGAAAACTTGCTGGCCCTTGTTATGTGATATCACTTCAGGGAATCCATTTGAATTCTTATGTGTATCTTTTATAGTAGTTGTAACTGAATTCAGATCAGATCTTTATATTAATTGTTTATAAAAATGTGTAGAATATATGTTAAAGATTTATGATTACTAATGCAATTTTGGTTTGTTTCGCTTTGTTTAGTTTGGTAATAATCTTTTTCTTACAGCTTGACAAAGATGACATGGTATACATGGAGGCATATGATAAATTGCTGGAATCCTGGCTTACCTTGGTACAAGATGATAAACATTTCCACAAAGGCTTCTTTACCCAACATGCTGTTCAGGTTTTTAATTCTTATATTCAGTGCCACCTAGCTGCTCCTGATGGTACAAGGAATTTGGTAAGTTCTTAATCTGAGGTTCTTGGGGTAATAATAAGCACTCTGTTAGTGTATACAGCAGGGATCGGCAACCTTTGGCATGCAGCCTGCCAGGGTAAGCACCCTGGCAGGCCGGGCCGGTTTGTTTACCTGCCGCATCCGCAGGTTTGGCCGATTGCGGCTCCCACTGGCCACAGTTCGCCGCTCCAGGCCAATGGGGGCTGCAGGAAGCAGCGTGGGCCGAGGGATGTGCTGGCTGCCGCTTCCCGCCATCCCCTGGAGTGGGCCTGGAGTGGCGAACTGCGGCCAGTGGGAGCTGTGATTGGCCAAACCTGCAGACGCGGCAGGTAAACAAACAGGTCCAGCCCACCAGGGTGCTTAACCCTGGCAGGCTGCGTGCCAAAGGTTGCCGATCCCTGGTATACAGTAATTAAACATTTCTTAGATATACACTACTTAAGTAACTATTAAAGGAGGTAACAGAAATGTTTTTACATGGTCTGCAGTAGTGATGAAAAAACATGATTAGCAGTTACACTGTGCTCAGTTTGACACAGGAGAGGGTTCTTCAACAGCCTTTCTCTCTCATCTTAAAGAGAAAATAAGGGGAGAGCAGTGTTGGAGAATGCTTTTAAAATCTTGGCTCTATTAAATATATAAAATAGCCCCATAATTCAAAAATTTGCTTGCCTCCTATCCTTCCATCTTTGGGTCTAATGACAAAACAAATTACTACCTTTTTGGGGGAATTATGATTAAACCAAAAACCCTTCAGTGGAATTATAAACCTGATAGTGCGCTTGTTAATTCTCTCTGTACTTAACCGCCAAATTCTTATTTAGTTGTCCCCTTTTAAGTGTGTTTTATATGCGTAAACTTATCAGATACACAGTAGGACTGTGGGCTCAGACTAGGAGAAACTGCATTTGTATAGAGACGGTCCTTTTGGATAAAATGGTAAACCAGGGTCCATACAGCCTTTCCATGGTAGCTGTCCAGGAGGAAATTTTAAACATTCCATGGCATTTTCACGGAAAAAAGAAAATAACTGTTATTCATCCCAACATTCCGTCTCTTAAAACAGGTTCTGATGTAGACTGTTGAATGTAAATCTTGAGCATATTAATGATTGCCCAATTTTTATACAGTAATTTTATCAATGGTTTCAAACTTGATGGTATTTAAAGGGCTTTGAGATACCTCACTTCCGAAAAATACCATATAAACCTACTTCAGTTCTCTTGATACATAACAGATGGTGGTAAGAGTGTCAGTACAGAGAAGAATATTTTACAAGAGACCTTGAATTCATAACAGACAGTCTTGACATAACTTGTATACACAGGTTAATTCATGTCCTTCTGTGAGATAAGTCGTTTATCCCATGAATAACCTTTTAAAAGCCACAGCTGGCATTTCAGAATGCTGCTTGTTCAATATCAAAGCAGTGGCTGGAACTTTCAGATACGAAAGCACTCTTCAGTAAGCAGCTGCAACTTTGAAGTGACCAAAAGAGAATTATTTGCCAGTTTAGATAAAGAAAAGAGGCATTTAAAAGCACTTTGGGAGGACTTAAGGTTTGGATTCAGTTTCCCAGCTCCTTTCTAGAATGACAGCAAAAAGATATTTTTCTCTGACACACAATCTTCTCTCTTCCTTATCAACTACTGCAATTGCATATTTAACTTTCCAGTTAACACTGAAATCCATTTCCCAGAAATGTAGTGTATTTGTTCTTGGAAATAAGTCATGAAGTTACTCAAGGGGTCTTTGCAATATTGCCAACCTGAGTTTTCAAAAATAGATATTTACTAAAAATCATGAGATTTAAAATAAATAAATAAATAAATGTAAGGTGGTTCTTATTTCCATTCGGATTTTTTGAGCTTTTAGTATTCACTTTTTCAACCTTTACTCTGTAAACAATGAGGGCTGGAAACTTTTCTTTTCCTTAATGAAAGCTCTGATTTTTACGTAATAACAAGACTCCAGGAGCTAGGATTTTAAAACATCAGACATGGTAGGACTCGCAATAAAATCTCTAAAACTGGCAACATTGTCTTTGTCATGACTTGTTTATGAAGTTGGCAAACAAAATATCCAGCTTCAGTGTTTTCATAGCTTAAAATATTAGTTCCTGGTCTCTTGTGTGTGTGACTCAAATAGTAAATGTAGTAATTCAGTCTTGGTTAGTGTCTAAACTAGTGTATCTGCGAGCCAGTAGTGATGTGTTTGAATTTTAGAATCTTTTTGCTCACTTTGTGTATTGCAAATTGTATTGGTATGTTGGTGACGTATTTAAAGCTTAAAGCTAGTCCTTGAGAACCAATTGTATATTTTGCTTCTGTCCTTGATTGGTTGAGCCTGTTCTGTGTGATCAGTAGGGTCAGCCAAATGGACCTAAAGTCATTTTCACTTGGCCTATCATAGGTTGCATTTTGTTTGAGCTCCTGATTCAGATAGAAAAGTTTGGGAGACGGTGGGATTTTTTTCCTCCTATTTTTTTTCTGCTTCTGTTTCTCCTATCATGTTTTGTCTGTCACTGGCATCCAGTGGCCAGTCTGTAAGTCCTCCATTTATTAGAAATAGTCTCATTTAATATCTGGACTTATATTATTGCATTCCAGTTTTATAAGAGAATTGAGTTCAGAGTTTGGTGATTGTTTCCGAGGTAAGACCTAGTCCCATTCCTGATTCCAGAAAACCATAGGCATTAAGTTACCAACTCCTTTCTTAATTCTTCTACATATATTTTATTAAACTTAAACTTGCATTCCGACTTTCCATCTGGAACACCAAAAATTTGAATAGCATGTAGAAAAGTGCAAAGAAGAAGAAAATCATAATTTGATATTCTTAACATAGTAGATATCTTGTATAATATACATTGATGACTTATTTAAAATTACATCAGACTGCCAATGGTGTAGCCTCTCGGGAGGAAGAAGAAATAAGCGAACTGCAGGAAGATGACAGAGACCAGTTCTCTGACCAGCTGGCCAGTGTAGGCATGCTCGGAAGAATTGCTGCAGAACACTGTATACCTCTTCTTACAAGGTACAAGATATAATTATAAAAGTGTACTGTACTTTAGTCAGATGATTAAAACAAAAGAATCTAATGTTAAGCAGAGTTTAATTCTTTAATATAACCTTAATTTATATAATGACTACATAAAGTTATTTGTTCATTGTTTTTCTTCAGTTTATTAGAAGACAGAGTGACAAGGCTCCATGGTCAGTTACAAAGACATCAGCAGCAGTTACTTGCCTCACCAGGATCAGGGTCAATTGACAATAAAGTCCTTGATGACCTGTATGAGGATATTCATTGGCTTATTTTAGTCACAGGTTAGTGGGAAGTGTTAAACACATAAAATATTGGTATACTGCATCTGAAACTGGAGCTCCTCAGCCAAAACTGCAATGCGTATATCAGCCCATATGTCTCATCCTTGTAATTGAGTTGTATGCGCTCATTATCTTTCATTTCATATAGACGCTTCACAAACGAGAGGCAAATGTATTATTTGCCCTTCAACAATACTGGGTTACTTTGTCATTCTTTTTCTTATTTCCTTATGTTAATTTTGATAGAAATAATTTGTTTCTTATAAAGATGCTTAGAAAAATGTTAACAGAAGACATCTTACTTTTTGTGCTTGTACTGATTTTGTCATACACTTTTGACCTGTTTGTTCTTTAGTATAGTCAGTCACCATATTCAGGTAGCTTGCTGTCAATGAAAGATCATAAATAGAGAATGTCTGAGGTATGTAATGGCATAAAGAACTTACTGGCATGAGTTTGATGGCCATGTTACTAAGGAGTGACAAAGACTTGACTGAGTTATGCAAATCATCCCAAATAGAATGTCAATAAAACATTGATGCAACCACACAGCACCATACATATTTTGCTACATTTTAGGGCAATTTATTTTTGAAACATTTTTAAGTTTCAGACTTTTTATTGGTACTATCTTTTATATTGATTCATAAAACCAAATTTCCTTAGTTACTATGCCCATGCCACAGTGGTAGAAATATTGGAATAAACATGTATATATTTTAAGATGTTTAATAAAACACTGCTTTGTGATTTTTTGAATGTCTGATGTCTTAGTGATTACCAGATCTTGATGCAAATATGGTATACAGATTACTATCCATACCATTATTCCCTATGGGATAAAGTTTTTATTTCTAGTTCTGGTGAGTTATGATACATCGGATATTACAGTTGTCACTAGACCAGGAATGAATATTGCCTGTCCTGGACATCAGACTATTGTACTTTTAAATATCTTTTTCTACCTGAGCTAGACTTGCTATGGAAAGAAGGAAACCGTTTTTTGTGGTAAGTTTGTTTGGCATTCTTTTGAAAGCTGCAAAGAGGCTTGGATTGTTAGCAATCTCAATTTAGATTGATGAGTCAAAACTATAAAATGAAGACATTTTATCACATGGCTGCAGAAAGAAAGCTATTAGAAATGTTGTGTAAAATTTATTATTCTACAGAGGCATCAGTTCTGGTATCTGCAGGTGAAGCAAGCATGTGTTCTGTATTTTGTTTATTCAGGGATTACTTTTCATCTTTAGCTTCCTGTTAAAATTTTAGGATCTCTTCTCTCATCTATACACACAGTACTGAAATACATAATTGATTAAGAGATATATTTAGCATTGTTAGTCAGGATTGATTCCAATGCCATTTAATATCTGTTGTAAAGCCAATAGACTTAAAAAGCGAAGTCCTAAAATGCAAAAACTTAATCTAGGGCAAAAAAACTTGTAGTCACTTTCTCTCTCTCTCTCTCTCTCAACTTTAGGCTACCTCTTAGCTAATGATACTCAGGGAGAGACTCCATTAATACCTCCAGAAGTAATGGAATATTCCATTAAGCATTCAACTGAGGTTGACATCAATACAACACTTCAGATCCTGGGATCTCCAGGAGAAAAGGCCTCTTCCATCCCAGGGTACAACAGAACTGATTCTGTAATTAGGTAAGAATACAACACAGTCTATAGCAACTTCCATTCAGAGTATCTCAAACAAATGTATATAGGTAGATAGGAGATAAAACTTGAATATTGATGGTCTCATGCATGTAGGAAAAAGAGAAGCAATGCATGAACTTTGAATATGGGATAGGAAAAGAGATTTCTATTTTTTAAAATTCAAGTAGATGTTCTGTCAGATTGGTTATAGTACAGGGATAATAAGGTAATTCTATAAAGGTAGGAAAGAAAAGGTAGGAAGGATTAAATCAATTGTAGGTTAAAGTAACAGTCTTAAGGTGAAATTTTAAGCTAAAGGTGACTTAGTGGCATGGGAAAAGGTAGGATTGGAAAGTATTGAAGATGGGGCAAGACAAATAAAAGTGATTACTCCTCTAACTCCAAAATGTGAGAGACTCAGGAAAGTCCCAAGAGTAGAGAGCTAGAGTGAGCAGACAGGTAAGTAGGTAGTCATCAGGGGAAGGTGGAGCAAGTTCCTGGAGAGAAATGCAGAATTTGATTTGCAGTAGAGACGGAGAAACATCTTTGTAGAAATAAATGTCTTTTGCCAGTAAATATCGAGAATCAAAATAAATGGTGTTTCTTTTTTGAACATATGAGACTAAATGTTTGAAACATCATTGAATTAAAATCTCTAGATAAGACTATATAGATTAATTGCATACTGCCTTCTACAGCGTGCATAAACAAAATGACCATTTGCCAAGCTTTCCAAAGTATTAAATGGGTCTGTCTGCTTCTGTCATGAACTGTTGGTCCCTGGGATTGCTCCAGAAGCAGCTCTGTTGGCCTTCAGTGGGGAAAGAATGCTGTCGCTCAGACACTCAGTTACTGGCCTATTTTAAGGACCAGTGTGAGGGGTTCAGAAGGGATTTCCATCCTTTCTGGGAAGAAGAATGATGTGTATGATGCTCAGTGTTGGGCAACAAAGAAGAAACATGAGCAAATGATCCGTTGAACAGAAATGCAGACGTTAAGATGGATGAATGGAGTCAGAAGAAAGACCACACGAGGAATGTGTATGTTAAAGACATGCTCAAAGTAAGACCCATAAACAAAAAAATGAGGGAGTGCAGGCTCAGATGGTTTGGTCATGTAAAGTACAGTCCTGACAGGTATGAGGATAAGAGAATCCCAAAATATCAAGACTGAAGGAAAAAGACAGAGGCCGGACTAAGAAGAAGTAGTGGAATGTCATAAAGGAAGACATGTTAACGTGTTGTGGTAGAGGATATGACATTGAATAGAGCACTTTGGAGGGAGAGAACTCAGCACTGACCCTGCTTGATGGGATTAATGCAGAAAGAAGGAAGAAGAAAGAAAAATGATGGCTCAGAGCAGTCTCAGAGTTTGAGGGTTCAAATTAAGGGGATCATGTGGCACACTAATGGATGTGGAAGTTACTTCACCCAGGGTTAAAATTACTTTTCTGTGCCTGCCTCATGCCAGTCTTAATCTACTGTAGGAGGCTAGAGATGGCTTTTCATTCCCATTAATTTGGTCCCTGGATTGACAGGTCTAGAAACGTTATACTCTGAAAGGTAAAGGAGCACCTTTATCTTGCTCCTTGATGACCCCTCCCTCTAGCTGGCAAAAAAAAGAAGCAATACTGTCCAGTTGTGTGTGTGTCCAGTGGAGTAGGGAATAAAATCTGTTCTGTTCTAAATGAAGAGAGTCGCTAGGGTCTATCAGGGATATGGTTGAGGGGGAGGAAGTATATACACTGTATAGTAACAAAAATAGTGAGATAATTTACAGTTTCACTATTTGATTTAGTTTGCTCATGCTCCAAAAGGCACTCCGGAGACTGTCCAAAGTTTATAGGTAATAATGCAAGGGAGAGGGGAAATACCGATGTCTCAATAAAAGCTTTTCAAGTCCTCTAGGCAGTGTTCCAATTGGAATATTTCCCATTTCTCCTGATGTCAGAGCACTGGAGAGAATTCTTCCTGCTGCAGTGATTTCAGAGTCCAATTTCAAATGCATTCTCTTGGACTTGACTAGGATATTCTAGCATCTCTGTCCCATCCCACCATCCATGTGTAAAGAGAGAATATCCTGAAGGTGCTTACACTCCATCAGTAGAGAGAGGAAATACTCGGTGATGTTTTGCTTCTTCCACCCCATTCCATGAAGAATGGAAATCTTTGGTGCGGCCATACCACCCTGCTTGGGTAATAAACCCCAAAAGATAAAAATCCACCAAAACCCAAAGTCAAGTATCTTAATTATACTTCATATCTGCAGGTTATTATCTGCTATTCTAAGAGTTTCAGAAGTAGAATCTCGAGCAATAAGGGCGGATCTAACACACCTTCTGAGTCCACAAATGGGAAAAGATATTGTATGGTTTCTTAAGCGTTGGGCAAAGACCTATCTCCTAGTGGATGAAAAACTATATGACCAGGTAAGACTTTAACTGCAATTTTGATTGCATTAATGGACTGTGGAGTATATAACACTAACACTACTTAATGAAAGTGGATGTTAGAGGTTTTTAAACCTCCAGTTGCCAACATTTATAACATTAGCTGTGGTTTGTTTTAGAATTTAGTGTGTATAGACATAGCCTGAAAAATGAGTGTTTTCTATTTACTTTTTTTTTCTAAGCGGAAATAGCTACACTCATAACTTACAAATAACTGTTGTGATTTTTTTAAATGCCATTTTGTAGGCTTTGATATAGTAGCCCACGAAAGCTTATGCTCAAATAAATTTGTTAGTCTCTAAGGTGCCACAAGTACTCCTGTTCTTTTTTTCTGATTCCTTCATGCTGTCACTTGGTGGAATATCTTCTCCGAATAAGCTAGCTGAGCCACTACCATCTTCAAATCTCTCCTTGAGATTAATCTCCACTGTAATAGTTACAGTACATGGCCTAATGATAATGGCTAGTCTGGTGGCCTGGTAGAGATTCATTAATATTTCTTCTTCAAAGTTGGATTTTTTTAAAAAGCAGGGATGGGCAGGGACCCCCAGAACCTAAGAAGAGTCCAAATGGTGTGAACTTGTGTTCCTGTTAGTCATTTTTTCACCCTCCCCACTCCATTATGTTCCATGCCCATGTTCACATTGTCAGTATTTCAGAATGCAGTGTAGTTGTAGCTGTGTTGGTTCCAGGATATTAGAGAGACAAAGTGGTGAGGTAATATCTTTTATTGGGCCAACTTCTGTTGGTGAGAAAGACAAGCTTTTGAGCTTACATGGAGCTCTTTTTCAGGTCTCTCTTACCAGCAGAAGTTGGTTCAATAAAAGATATTACCTCACCCACTATTTCATTGGCAGTCCTTGTGGCATGGACAGTCTTATATGTTGTTTGAACAGGACAAACACAATGGAGCTCTGATGCTGATTGGAGCCTGTCAACACATTTGAACTACAGATCAATAGTAGAAGACTTGCTGGCCTGCACTGTCTAAGGAGGACATAGTGACTGCATTTTTATAGCTTCTATTGCTGAAATAATCAGGGATATTAAAATTCTCAGAGGATCATCCTTAATGAAATTTGGGATACTGAAGGCTCCTTCTTAGTCTCTGTTGTATTTTTTAGTTATTTTTGTAAAGAAAGACTGATTCTTATCTGATTGATGAAGTGCACATAAGCTGGAAGGTTTTCGGAGCAATGTCCATTGACCTGCACGTGCGCAGTGCGCTTCCTTATGCTCCCAGCACAGGTTATGATAGGCCCTGTTGGTTCACACCTCTTCAGTTCCCTCTTACTGCTGCATGGCTGGAGTCAGAATTCCTGGTCCTCTGCGATCTTCGTCTTTACACTAAGATAGCCTTTGCTCTTCCTGTATATAGTATTTCTTTGTTGTTTTTGTAGTGTAGATAGTTTTCCATAGTTGTGATAGTTCATTAGTGATAGTTTCCCCGGTTGGGGTCATACAGGGTCCCCTCTGGGGACTATGCCCCACAATCTGCAGTTTAAGAACTATGTTTCCTGCCCTTGCTTGTTCTCTGTGAATGATGACCACCAGTGCTCTTTTCTGCTTCGGGGAAGCCTGTATCGCTGTGCCATCAATAAGGCTTTCCTGCCATGGACTCAACAGGCGAGACAACTTTGCCTGAGAAAGCACCTCATGGAGGAGGCCATGAGGCTGCACGCCCACTCAGATCTGGGATCATCGGAACCAGCGGAGAGTACCCATGCCAGCACTTCCCTTGCCTCGGACCTGACAGTTCCAGGCATGAGAGTAGGAAGCACTCTCCTAGGCATAGAAGCAAGTCCCTGTCGAGGGCTGCTTCTAAGCACAGCCTTTCTTCCCCAAGTTGAGTGAGATACTGCATGGATTCCTGGCTGTCTGGAGCCCCATCTCTCCACGGAAGAGCTGGAGATGCCCGACCCACCTTCATCGCTGCTCTCTGGCCCATCACTCCTCCATGCGGTCCCCACTGTGGTGGATGAGCCAGTCTTGCTCCTGCTGGAGAGAGCCATGCCTGTGCTGCACCGTGCTCTGGCCACACAGTCTGCTCCCCTGTTTCCAGAGGCATCTTCAGATTCTAAGGGCTTTTCTGAACCAGAGCCAATCTTTTCTCTGATATCTAGGCGCAGGTCTGACTCTCGCTACCGCCTGCCCACCTTAACCTCCTGCTTATGACCTGGCCTTGGTGATGTGGCACTGATACCCCTCAGGCCTGCTGCACACCCAGCTCTCTACTCTTTGGTCCTATTGGCTACCCTGGGACCCATACTGCCCTCAGTACCCTCTCTCCCAGGCCTCGTACCAATCTGCCCTGGCTCCTTTGCTGGTACCGTCGGGCTCCGAGGCAGAGGTTGAACCAGTATTGCTGGTCCCTACAGCTGCTTCCTCCTCTCCAGAGGAAGCTGTATGCACCCTACCTGTTATACTACCTGTGGCACCAGGAACCCCCACGCCAGCACCATCTCTGCTGCAACCGCTTCCGCAGTTTTCACCCCAAAACAACCCAGAGTATAGTTTTGACATGTCAGTCAAGAGCTGCAAACTCTCCCCATTGCCATCTGTGGCCCCACACGTCATTTTTGGGGGCTGCCTTGCCCTATTCGCCCACCATTGGGGCAAGATCACCATGGACCATTGGGTACTGGAGATTATCCACTAAGAATACACTATAGAATTTTTCATTCCCCCTGCAGAGTCCCCCACCCATCAATGCCTTCTACAGCAGAGGCTTATACTCCCCATACATCCTTATTCCCAAAAGGACGGAGAGCTCCACCCCATTCTTGACCTTCACCTACTAAATACCTTTATCCAAAAATCGAAGTTCCATATGGCGACGCTGGCTTCTATTATCTCCTCCCCCCAACCCCCTCCGGGCCTGGTTTGCAGCCCTTGACATGAATGATGCATACTTCCACATCGACGTCCACCTGGGCCACTGGATATTCCTTTATTTCTAGATGGGACACCACCACTATCAATTCTGAGTCCTCCCCTTTGGCATCATGAGAGCTCCGTGAGTCTTCACAAAGGTCTTCATGGTTGTGGTGGCTCACATGTGCTGCCTTGACTACTTGGTGTGCCCCTACTTTGATGACTGGCTCCTTGTTGTGCTCTCCTGACAAGAGCTTAGCTCTGCTATCTCTACTCTTTGCGCTCTCCTGGCCTCTCTAGGCATCTGCATCAATGAGGAGTCAGTGCTCTTCCCTATGCAGATGATCAACTTTATTGGCATGCAGCTCGACTCAATTGTGGTTTGTGCCTTCCTTCCACCAGACCTCTTAAATGCTGATGGCCCTAGTGACGACCCTCCGCTGCACCTCTTGCATCATAATATGCCATTGCCTCTCCATCCTCGGCCATGTGGCGGCCTGCACTTATGTGACACCAAATGCAGATCTACACATGTGTTGCCTACAACTCTTGCTCCTTTCCATATACAGACCTCACGGAGATCATGTGATGGCCTCGGACAGTTCTGGCCTTCCTCACCTAGTGGACCGACCTGTCCAATGTCGTAGTCAGTAGCCCCTTCACCACCCCGACCCTACAGGCCACCATTGCAATAGATGCCTCCCTTGCAGGCTGCGGGGAGCACCTCCTCCAACACACAGCCCAGGGTATTTGGACACTGCAAGAGGCCAGGCTCTACATCAATGTTCTGGAGCTCTGAGCAGCTTGCCTAGCCTTCCAGGCATTTCTTTCTCTGATCCAGTCACAGCATATGCAGCTCCTCTCAGACAATATAGCATCTAGTCACCTACATCAACAAACAAGGGGGTGCCTGGTCTCCATCCCTCTGTGCAGAGTCAATACACCTGTGGAACTAGTGCATCAACCATCATACCATGCTCCAGGCTATGTATCTGCCGGGCACCCAAAATTCCATGGGAGCTGCCTATTCTGAAACTGGGGCACCTCTCGCTGGGATTTTTTTCACCACTCGCAAGTATTGCAAGTTGTCTGTCTATTGCTTCAGGGGAGACCTGGGCTAGGACTCCCAAAGTGACGCACTTCTCCTGTCCTGGACTGGAGACCTCTGCTATGCATTTCCCCCTATTCCCCTCCTACTATAAGTCCTCTGCAAGAGTCAGTGAGACCATGCTACTGTCATATGCATAGCCCCATATTGGCCACGCCAGGTTAGGTTCCCAGACTGCCTCAGATTTTCCATCTGAGCACCTCCCAGCCTCCAAACTCTCGTAGACCTCCTCATCCAACATCAGGGGCGAGTCCGGCATCCCAACCTGAACCCACTTCACCTTATGGCCTAGTTTTTGGATGGAGCTTGAGGCTAGACAAAGCATGCTCTACCCCAGTATGCCACATCCTTACTCCAAGCAGGCAGGCATCCACCATGGCACGCTACCAGACTCAATACAAATGTTTCACCGCTTGGTGTTACTGCCATCACCACCATCTTGGTGAGATTTCCATTCCCATCATCCTCAATTACCTCCTCAAGATCAAGATGCTGAGCCTCACCAGGAGCTCCCTCCGGGTCCATCTGGCAGCTCTTAGTGCCTTCCTTCCTCCAGTGGATGGCGCCTCAGTATTTATCCACCCTACTACCATCCGTTTGGTCCTTGGGATCTTAATCTAGTCCTATCTGTTCTCACAAATCCCTCTTTCAAACTGCTGGCAACATGTTCCCTCTCTCATCTCTCTATGAAGGAGGTAATCTTGATTACCATTACCTTCACTTGACGAGTCAGTATACTCGCAACCATGATGGTGTGCGCGCACACACACACACACACTGTGTTTCAGGGCACATCTACACTACAGTGCTGCATCGGCACAGCTGCAGTGTGTCTGGTGAAGGTGCACTATACTGACAGGAAAGTGCTGTCCCATTGGTATAAGTACTCCACCTCAGTGAGAAGTGTAAGCTGCGTCAGCAGGAGAGCATCTCCCGCTGACATAGCACTGGTGTGGACAGTGCAAAACTTGCATTGCTTGGGGAAGAGGGCTTTTTCCCACCCCTAAGTGATGCAAGTTAGATGACTTAACCAGTAATATAGAACTGCCCTCAGAAGGACACAGTCTCCATGCGACTGCACCCTAACTTCCTCCTGAAGATGGTGTTGGAGTTCCACTTCAATCAGTCTATTCACCTCCCTGTCTTCTGTCCAAAGCCATATGCCTCCAATGCAGATGCTACGCTTCACTCCCTCACTATCCGCCGTACCTTAGCCTTATATCTCCAGAGGACCCGTGCCTTTCGGGCATCACCGAAGCTGTTTGTACCAATTGTGGACCAGTCCAAGGGCCAAGCTATCTCCTCCCAATGAATCTTGAAATGGGTCTCTGGGTGCATCCAGACGTGCTACACACACTCCAACGTATAGTCACTGGATACAATTACAGCACACTCTATGCAAGCACAGGTTACCACTTTGGCATATCTAGCAGCCGTTTCTTGGCAGGACATCTGTCAAGCAGTGACATGGTGATTCATTCACATTTTTACTTCCTGCTATGCCAGTTGTCCCCAAACTGTGGGGCTTGCCCCCCAGGGTGCTCAAAGGAACATTGACAGCAGGGCTCGGGCCAGCCCCCATGGGGGGTGGGGAGGGAGCACCGCCCCATCCTGTTCCAGTCCCAGCCGCAGCCCTGCACCCCATCTCACCCCCAGCCTCAGTCCGGGGCTCTGCTCCCGACCCCAGCCTTGGCCTCCTTACTCCTTTCTGCGTCCCATGGCCCCACTCCCAGCCCTGCCTCCCATGGTGGAGGGCATATACAGGGGTAAGGAGGGGCGCAACCCTGAAAAGTTTGGGGACCACTGCGTTAGGACATCGCTGAAGGAGAGGCTGCGAACATGCTGTTCTACAGACTGCATTTCCATCTCCATGCTGATTACTACTTGCTACTCACCCACAATTGGAATACATATAGGGACCATCACTGGAGGTTCTTTAGGATATGTGGTCCCTATTCCAA
The DNA here is from genome assembly GCF_020497125.1 of Mauremys mutica. Lineage (NCBI taxonomy): Eukaryota > Metazoa > Chordata > Testudines > Geoemydidae > Mauremys > Mauremys mutica. The sequence continues at coordinate 324,354,686 of NC_059072.1, forward strand.
TACCTGCTCTCCATCCCCTTTGCTGCGGGCTGGCATACTCGGTGGTAAGAGGGTTATTGAAGAGGCGTTGCAGGGAGAACAAGGAGACACGATGCACATGTGGATCAATGGACACTGCTATGAAAACCTTCTAGCTCCAGAACATGGCATGCATGTGCACCCATGATTGGAATACAGATAGGGACCACACATCTGGGAGAACCTGTAGTTATAGGTAAGTAACCTCCTCTTCTTATTGGTTGGGAACCATTAGAACGTGTTGATTTGCAACTAAACATAGCCTTTACTAAAAAAAATAAAAAAAATAAAAAAATTTGTGAACCAGGAGGATATAATATATCTATACCCATTTATTTAAGCAATTGTATAGCTTACCTTACATTTATTCAGAATCTTAATTTTTACATTGTTTTTTATTATAAGAATGGTGAATGATGTGTTTCTTTTTGACTAGATGGTTAATTTGTTTCTTGTGATTTCTGTCAAGCTGTACTTGGATGAAGAACAAAACCAGCATTTTAATTTTTTAAAATTAAATAAAATAACCTTAAATATGCTAAGTACATAATTCAAAGTTATCAGTTTTGAATTTAAAACTGCTTTATTAAACAAAGGAAGTATTATCTGTAGTTTAGTTAATTGAATTGACTGCTTCTGGTCACCACATCCTTTGAGATTTTAGTAATTGTAGATCTCATCCTCTCACACCTAGTTTTTATTCATAGGTTAGAAGTAGAAAACAAGCGTTCCTGTTTTTTCAGTTAGTTTCTTAACTTTCTGAACAAGTCATTGAACTGAACTAGTTGAATAAACTGAAATGAAGAAAGTATTCTCTCTGTACCCACAGACGAGCTGGTTTAGCACTTCATCAGACTCTGATTCCAGGTGCTTAGCCAGTAACTTCCATCAGTTCAGTGGTTTCACTTTCTTTAAAACTTGGCAGCAAACATGTATTGCTTAATATTATTTTTGTGTACAAGTTTAGCCCTTAATATAGTGTGTCAAATTCAAATTTAATTTGAATAAATCTATACTTAATTTAAATTACAAATACTGATTTTCTTATTTTTTAAAAAAACTATTTGTATCCATCTTAATTTGTGTGTAATATTGGTCTCTGAAGGTGATGAGACAAATTCTTTTACTGAAAACTAGTGCTGAAACTTGAAAATAGATGGGAATTTGAAATTGAACATGCTCACAAGACCGAGGGGTCCAGAGCCCCCTTGCAAAATTATTAAATTCCTGAGATTCAATTTTCAGAAACGTTATTCTTGCAGAGAACAGGAGATTTGAATACTTGGAATTTCAAGGGTGTCAGACATTATTGCACCAGAACTTGAATATGGAATCAGAATCGTAGGACTGGAAGGGACCTCAAGTGGTCTCATAGTCCAGTCCCCTGCACTCATGGCAGAATTAAGTATTATCTATTCTAGACTATCCCTGACAGGTGTTTGTCTAACCTGCTCTTAAAAATCTACAGCCATGGAGATTCCACAATCTCTGTGGGCAATTTATTCCAGACCCAGTGCTTAACCACTCTGACAGGAAGTTTTTCCTAATGTCCAGCCTAAACTGCTCTTGCTGCAATTTAAGCCCATTGCTTGTTGTCCTATCATCAGAGGTGAAGGAGAATAATTTTTCTCCTTCCTTCTTGTAACAACCTTTTATGTACTTGAATCCTCTTCTCTATGCACCTTCCCTCCCCCGCCCCAATAAAAAGAAGCAAATGGAACAAATTCAGGGAGCAATTGCAGCTGCACTGCTGTAGCAAGTCTGGTGAAGACATGCTATGCTGACAGAAGAGTGCTCTCCTTTTGGCATAATTACTCCACCTCCGCAAAAGAGAGGTGGAAGCCATGTCAGTGGGAGAGCATCTCCCACCGACACAGTGCCAATATGGATAGCGCTTGGGTTGACGTAACTTACGTCATTCAGGGGTGTGTGTCTTTGTAAGTTTCATCGACCTAAGAGGTAGAGTAGGCCAGCCCTCAGTATTAGTGTCTTCAGTTCTGAAGAACTGCAGGAATTCCTTCATGGCCACCTTGAACTGTGCATGGGAAATGTTAAAGACACAAGATAGGTGAGGTAATATCTTTTATTGGACCAACTTCTATTGGGGAGAGAGATAAGCTTTTGAGCTTATACAGAGTTCTTCTTCAGGTAAGAAGAGTGAGCTCAAAAGCTTGTCTCTCACCAAGAGAAGGTGGTCACAACCTTGTCTCTAAGGATATATCTACACGATGGGATTATTCCGATTTTACATAAACCGGTTTTTTAAAACAGATTGAATAAAGTTGAGTGCACGCGGCCACACTAAGCACATTAATTCGGCGGTGTGCGTCCATGTACCGAGGCTAGTGTCGATTTCCAGAGCGTTACATTGTGGGTAGCTATCCCATAGTTCCCGCGGTCTCCCCCGCCCATTGGAATTCTGGGTTGAGATCACAATGCATGATGGAGCAAAAACAGTGTCTGGGTAAATGTCATCACTCAATCCTTCCTCCGTGAAAGCAACGGCAGACAATCATTTCGCGCCCTTTTTCTCTGGATTGCCCTGGCAGACACCATAGCATGGTAACCATGGGTCCCGTTTAGCCTTTTTTCACTGTCACCGTATGTGTACTGGATGCTGCTGACAGACATGGTACTGCAGTGCTACACAGCAGCATTCATTTGCCTTTGCAAGGTAGCAGAGACAGTTACCAGCCCTATTGCACCGTCTGCTGCTTTGGAAATTGGCAATGATGGTTACCAGTCATATTGTACCGTCTACTGCTGTCATGGGTGCTCCTGGCTGGCCTCGCTGAGGTCAGCCGGGGGCGCATGGACAAAAATGGGAATGACTTCCCAGGTCATTCCTTTCTTTGTTTTGTCTAAAAATAGAGTCAATCCTGCCTAGAATATGGGGCAAGTCTACTAGAGAACCAGAGAGCACAGCCGCTCCAGGTCAGAGCCCCAGATATCCCGCAGAAATGATGAGGTGCATGCCGTTCTAGGGGATGCCCCTGCAACAACCCCACCCGTTGCTTCCCTCCTCCCAGACCCCTCCTGGGCTACTGTGGCAGTTATCCCCCCATTTGTGTGATGAAGTAATAAAGAATGCAGAAATAAGAAACACTGACTTTTTAGTGAGATAAAATGACGGGGAGGCAGCCTCCAGCTGCTATGATATTCCAGGCAGGACATCTCCATTACTCATTAAAGGGTGGGGGGGGGGAGAGGAGCACAGCCTCCTGCTGCTATGATAGTCCAGAATCTCCATTAGACATGAAGGGTGGGCGGGGAGAGGAGCTCAGCCTCCAGCTGCTATGAGGAGGACAGTTACCAGCCCTATTGCACCATCTGCCAGGACTGAATCTCCAGGACACAAAGCTTAAAGAAGGGAATGACCAGGAGTCATTCCCATTTTTGCCCAGGCGCCCCGGCCGACCTCACCGAGGCCGACCAGCCAGGAGCACTCACAGGATGATGACGAGGATGGCTATCAGTCATTTTGTACCGTACCGTCTGCCACTGAGGAGGGGAGGGGAGAGGATGCTGCTGTTTACCGCTGCAGCACCCCGTCTACCAGCAGCATCCAGTAGACATACGGTGACATTGAAAAGAGGCGAGAAACGATTTTTTCCCCTTTTCTTTGACGGGGGGGGAAGGGGGGGTAAATTGATGACATATTCCCTGAACCATTGGTGACAATGTTTTTGACCCTTCAGGCATTGGGAGCTCAGCCAAGAATGCAAATGCTTTTCAGAGACTGCAGGAACTGTGGGATAGCTCGAGTCCTCAGTCCCCCCTCCCTCCCTCCATGAGCGTCCATTTGATTCTTTGGCTTTCCGTTACAGTTGTCACACTGTGTTGAGTCCCTGCTGTGGCCTCTGTCTATCATAGCCTGGAGATTTTTTCAAATGCTTTGGCATTTCGTCTTCTGGAACGGAGCTCTGATAGAACAGATTTATCTCCCCATACAGCGATCAGATCCAGTATCTCCCGTACGGTCCATGCTGGAGCTCTTTTTGGATTTGGGACTGCATTGCCACCCATGCTGATCAGCGCTCCACGCTGGGCAAGCAGGAAATTAAATTCAAAAGTTTGCGGGGCTTTTCCTGTCTACTTGGCCAGTGCATCCGAGTTCAGATTGCTTTCCAGAGCGGTCACAATGGTGCACTGTGGGATACCGCCCGGAGGCCAATACCGTCGAATTGTGGCCACACTAACCCTAATCCAACATGGCAATACCGATTTCAGTGCTACTCCCCTCGTCGGGGAGGAGTACAGAAATCAGTTTTTAGAGCCCTTTATATCGATATAAAGGGCTTCGTTGTGTGGATGGGTGCAGGGTTAAATCGGTTTAACGCTGCTAAATTCGGTATAAACGCGTAGTGTAGACCAGGCCTAATTCATGGGACCAACACAGCTATAAGAACACTGCATACATGGGAAATCTTTCTTTTAAAAGGTGGCGTTGAAGGTTAGATGTAAGGATACTTAAAATAGGGTTTTATAACAAAATTGATATTGTTTCCAGTTTTTTGGCATAGAGTAAGAGGTAAGTTTGGTTTCTTAACTATTTTTTCTTATACTTTTTCCTTTTTGTGAACATAACTTTTGTATGTTAAGTAAGCAAGGACTGTGAAAGTCTGAAAATGAGTTGCTATTTTGACTTTTTATAAAATGCACTAATTTAATTGTTTTCTTTTTCTTATAGATAAGTCTACCATTTAATACAGCATTTGGTGCAGACACAGAGGGTTCCCAGTGGATTGTGGGTTACCTCTTAGAAAAAGTAATCAGTAACCTGGCAGTATGGAGTTCTGAGCAGGACCTTGCAAATGACACTGTACAGTTGCTAGTAACATTAGTGGAAAGGAGAGAGAGGTAAAGTGCAGGCTTATGCAAGTCATATTTTTCTTTTGCATCTTTTAAAATTATATTGGGCCAAAAATAAAGCGAATACAGTGTATATTACCTATTAGAATATTTGTACTGTTCTAAATTTTTTCCACAGCTAAGAGCACTTTCTGTTGAGAATTAAAGCATTCAAAATTGTTCAAACCCTAGCATAAAATGTAAGGTATTTTATTAAAAATATGTACATACTTGCAGACAAACTATTTAACTTGATGTTTTTCTCCTTTTATGAAATAATAACCATGTTTTGGGCTACATAGACTCAAGAGTGGGGGGAGGGATAGCTCAGTGGTTTGAGCATTGGCCTGTTAAACCCAGGGTTGTGAGTTCAGTCCTTGAGGGGGCCATTTAGGGAACTGAAGTGTAAAAAACAAACAAACAAAAACCTGGCAATTTGTCCTGCTTTGAGCAAGGGGTTGGACTAGATGATCTCCTGAGGTCCCTTCTAACCCTGATATTCTATGATTCTAACACCTGATTCTCCACTCTTACACCAGTTTTATGCTTCTGTAACTCCAGTGGAGTGTCACCAAACATAAAACTTGTATAACGGAGAGGAGCCCCTCAAGTTTATATTGTACTGAAACGTGCTCTCCTTCCCCTATGCCTCTCAACCACCAGATGGTTAGGAAGAATTAACTCTGCCTTTCCCCCCACCCTCCCAATCCCATAATGAAGATTTCTACATTGCTATTTACTTTTGAAGAATTAACTGTTTAGGGTTGAAAAATCAAATGCCAACATAGTTATGTTGTAAAAGAATATTAAAACGGTGTAATTTTCTACATCTAAAAGCATGTAGAATTTGGAGAAAGTGACACATTTCAAAGGTTTGCTTTTAGCTAGAAGCTGTAAAGCAGCAAATTCTTGAAAGTTGTATCCTTTTGTAGACTGACACAAAATAGTTTTTTGTGTGTAATACATATGTACTGTGTTAAAATAACATTATTATGGTTGCTCAGTGAAGCATGCACATTTAGAAATGCCAGAATTAAAGTTGCATGTGCAACTGTAAACCACCCCCTTTGTGTGTATGCATTATGGTACATTATTTAATTACGTGATTTTTTTTCACACGGAATCCTTGCCTCATTGAGTGCACAAAATGGACAGTGCTCACTTAACAAGCAACTATTCAGTATTTTGTTTTCTGCTTGATGTTCGGTGTGTGGCCATATGGCTTATTATTACACACTGTTCAAACTCTGCTCTGAAGACAGAATTATTAACTTCCTCATTGGCTTTTCTGTTGTGCTCATCATTATAGTATCTGAAGTGCATCACAAATACACCTCTACCCTGATATAACGCTGTCCTCAGGAGCCAAAAAATCTTATCGCATTATAGGTGAAACCGCATTATATCAAACTTGTTTTGATCCGCCAGAGTGCACAACCCGCCCCTCTGGAGCGCTGCTTTACCGCATTATATCCAAACTCATGTTATATCAGGCCGCGTTATATCAGGGTAGCAGTGTGTTAGTGAATTTATTTTCATAATACCTCTCTAAAATTAAGGGATATTATTCCCATTTTATAGATGGGGAACTGAGGCACAGGGAGAGTAAGGTCAAAAGTATATACTAAACTTTGGGTGCTAAATTTGAGGTGCCTCGGCCTTGATTTTTTTAGAATACTCAGCATTACATAGCGCTTCATAATTACGCTCAAAGCAGAGCTCCCATTGACTTCAGTTACAGTTGTGAGTGCTCAGCACTTCTGCAAATCAGACACCAGGGTTTCAAAGTCAGGCAAGAGAAACACACAAGTGAGTGATTGTAAAAGGCTTGGTTGAAGTGACTTGCCCAGTATTACACAGGAACTCTGGCAAAGGAAGGAGTAGAATCCAGTTCTTTAAACAGCAGCATTCATCTGCCTGAACCATGAGATCATCCTTTCTCAGCGTAGGAAAAGCATTCAAGTGCCAACGTCAGTTCTGAACTCCTTAGTATTATCTGGGAGCTGACACTGTTCAGTGCTCTCTATAGGGTTCCCATAACCCTGCCTCTCTCATTTCTGCTCCCAAGCCACAGTGGTGCTCCCTCAGAGGAAGCTTGATAATGGTGTGAGCTTTTTAGTTAAGGCTGGCAGGGGATTGAGTCCTGTCTGGGAGTCAGGTCTGGAATCCAGGATTAAAGCATGTGTTCTCAGCCTAGAGGGGAATTTTAAGGGGATCACAACCACCCTCCATTTCTTTGACTACATCGGGCGGTGTCCCTGGGTTCCAAAGTTTTGTTTTTTCTGTGTAAAATGGAATCACGGTATTGAAAGTTGCAAACCATTGGATTACGGCATAGGCACTACAGAGCCATGTTGGGGCCCTAACTCCTGGAATCACATGATGAGGTCAGAATCTCCACTTTGGTTTACCAAAACCAAATAAATAAATAAACAGAAGTTTATAGTCCCCCCATTTGTAAAGAAAATCTTGAAAACATTACCAGAGTGTAACTAACGCATTGCCTGACTGTATCTGCAGACAGCCACTCTCAAGGGCAGGAGGTTTTCTGGCCTCACTCCCACCACCAGATGGGACCAGTTCTGTGCTGTTGCAGCTCTGGGATGGCCACTCTGCTGCTCTAGGGGAGAGGGGCCCTGCCACTGGTCAAAGGAAAGGAAGGGTTTTCCCTGCTGTTCTCTGAGACCAGAGGAGTCTGTGAGAGGTGCTCCCTACAAAGAAAGGGATGGCCAGCCACTGGGTTTCATGCACTCTGGGTAGACTGGGATGAAAGAGAGCCCATGTTTTGCTGCTTGCAGCCTGTTGGGGGGTTGGGAGTTCCTACAGCCCCCCCCTTTCCTTCTCCTCCCCCTCCCTCATTTTTTGTGCGTTGAACAAAGACCATGAGAACGCAAGTTTAACATATGTGTGAGGTGAGAGAGAAGATAAAAGCAAAGGGAGGATGAATGATGGAGTGGAAAGGAGAATATAGTGAATGTGGGATCTGTAATGCATCAAGGAGGAAGGGGAGGGAATGAATAAATGAAGGGATAGATGAAATGACAGAGGCAAAGGAATAGGAGTGGGAGAAGCTGCATTGAGAGGTTTGAAACTTGAGTTTAGGCAGTCATTTGTTCCCTACACAGGGGCCAAAATAGATGGAACATAGTTACCTACACAGAGGGGCCGCTCTGCTTCTACCCCGTCATAAGTTGGCTGAGGTGGTAACAGTGAGTCCTGTTCTGAGGTGGATGCAGACAAACCCCTCCCTGGTTTTGGAGAGGGCCCAGCTCACCTGAAGGCAGGGAGTGGTGACCCAGAAATGAGGAAGGCCCAAGTTTATGCAAAGAGGAGCAGGGCAACCAGCCTGGCAAAATTCACTCTTTGCTTTTATGTTGGTAGCCCCTGCCACTGCTGGCCAAATCAGAGAACGCCACAGTGCAGGAGGGGCTCCATATGAGGGGGTGGCAAGGGCCCTGGTTTGTCCTAATCTGGTCTTGCTAGAAATGCCTCCTTGAACAAAGGCAATCTCTGCGTGATGGAGTCTAGTTGGGTTTAGACCCTTAAAGGGGCTGGCCTACTCTTGTGACCAGAAGAGACAAAAATTTGTTGCCCAGACATGAGCTGAGGAGCTCTGGAGATACACAAGAGGTGCCCTGTTTGTTGTTGTTTTGATGTGTACGGAGTGACAAGCTGCAAGAAGGAACAATGACTAAAGACTTTGCTGGTTTGTGTTCTTTTGGTTAAACAGAACTGAGTGATAACACAGATTTTCTTTTGCTTAATCTGAATCTCCTGTAAATTCTCTAAAACTAGAGTCTCTAGGCTCAGAGTTATAACAACAAAACTCAAAATAAACCGCTTGAGCTCAATACATGCAAGATGTCAAATAAAGGGTATTATGTGACTCTACAAAGTACTTTCCCATTTTTTTCACTCATAAATTAAATGAATTATAAATTCAATTTTACAAAAATCTAGAAATGAAGCATAAATAAGATGAATGTCACAAAGAATAGAGACTAGGTTTAAATCCTAGGTTAAATGAATACTTTAAAACTAACAATTTCTAGTAAGAATACTTGGTAAAAGCAGTCAGATTGTATGTGTTTCTAAAGGATTTTCTATGAGTAAGCAATTTTTTTACTTTTATTTTTATTTTATTTTTTAGGGCAAATTTAGTAATTCAGTGTGAGAATTGGTGGAATTTAGCTAAGCAGTTTGCGAGGCGAAGCCCACCTCTTCACTTTTTGTCCAGTTCTGTTCAGAGAACACTAATGAAAGCTCTAGTTTTAGGAGGTTTTGCTCATATGGACACAGATACAAAACAGCAATACTGGACAGAGGTAAGAAATTTTTAAATTTGTCACCCTCATTTCAGCAAGCAATGAAACTGAATTCAACACTATTGTTGCACACGGAAAGTCTTTAAAGGCTTTTTTAATATTAGAATTTCATTGTGATTCTTATTTTACCTAGACTTTATAAGGCACCAATTACAGGGCACGTAAGATACCAGTTATTTAAACGTGACCAATTAATATTACATTGAGGGTCATTTTATAATCGTATTTCACAAATGTTGTTTTTAAAAAGTTCTGAAATGGTCAGATTAAAATAACTGATTATCAAAAAAGGAAAGAGCGTTCCTTAAAACTGAAGTCTTGGAAGTCTCACTTCTTTCCCTGGTAACCTTTTAGTTTATATGATTCTCGTAAGATTCCATGTATTTTGTCAGGCTTAACAAAGTGCAACAATACAGTAGAACCTCAGAGTTACGAACACCTCGGGAATGGAGGTTGTTTATAACTCTGAAATGTTTGTAACTCTGAACAAAGCATTATGGTTCTTTCAAAAGTTTACAACTGAGTATTTGACTTAATACAGCTTTGAAACTTTACTATGCAGAAGAAAAATGCGGCTTTCCCTTTATTTTTTTAGTAGTTTACATTTAACACAGTACTGTACTGTGTGTGTGTGCTGCTGCTGCTGCCTGGTTTTGTACTTCTGGTTCCAAATGAGGTGTGTGGTTGACTGGTCAGTTCGTAACTCTAGTGTTCGTAACTCTGAGGTTCTACTGTAAAATAATAAAATGAATATGGAGAGAAAATAATGAAGCATCTTGGCTCGAGAGCGTAACTGAAACATGAGCAATAAACACCATAGGTTTATAAAGAATAAATCTTGTGAAAAACTTGCTTGCTTGCTTGATAAATTACAAAATTAATAACTGAAAGGGAACATGATAGAGGAACTGGTAATATATTGGGGTTTTGTAAAGCTATGACTGTCTTGAAAAACTAAACTCTCAAAAATTAGATCAAATTAGCTTAGCTATCAACAGTATCATGCAGATTGAACACGGTTGGAAGACTAAAAATGTTTCTCTAAACAAAAGGTCAGTGTTGTAATGATTATTGTATTGGCTGTGGTATTTACATGGCAAGGATTTGTAAACTTGTTAACTTCCTAAATAAATAGTTTTTAAAGAAAAGATAGATGGCAGTATGTTGTGTGATACCACAAAGATAATTAAGACTGATCTTATTTAACAGTTTTATTAATTAGCTAGAATAGAAAAGAAACTTTCAGATGATACAAAATTTGGAGGAGATTCATATACCAGAGAGGACAGAAAAAGGCACAGTAGAGAGGAATTTGAACACCATAAGTGGGCAGAAAATACGTTGGCAAGAGATAATGCTGAAACAGACCCCTAACGGAGATAGTGAATGGCAAGATTAAATTAAAATTCACTTAATGGTCCTGATTAATCACTGTTGCCCCAGTTTTATGCCAGTTTTAATTCCATTGAAATCAATGGAATTGCACCAGTGTAAAACTGAAGTAACAATGGTGAATTATCCCAGTGCTTTGTAGGTGGGGAATTGATAGGAAACTGGGAGTACTACATGTATTAAACTGGAAGAATACATTTATCAGAAATGGCTGTTTAATTTTTAATTCTGTAGGTTCTTCAACCACTTCAGCAGCGATTCTTGAATGTGATAAACCAAGAAAACTTTCAACAGATCTGTCAAGAGGAGGAGGTGAAACAAGAAATCACTGCCACACTAGAAGCACTTTGTGGCATTGCTGAGGCTACCCAGATAGATAATGTAGCAATACTCTTTAACTTTCTGATGGACTTCCTTACCAATTGCATTGGATTAATGGAGGTGTACAAAAACACACCAGAGACTGTTAACCTCATAATAGAAGTTTTTGTTGAAGTTGCACATAAACAAATATGCTATCTCGGAGAGGTAAATGCGACCAAAAGTGTGTGTGAGTGTGTGCGTGTGTGTGTGTCTCTAAATCAAGTAAACCACAATGATTTTAAATGCTGAATAGGAAGAAATATTGTAGAGCTGAGCCCTCTTAAATGTATGCCTGTTAAAGGAGTGAACGTATTTAAAATATAGACATCAAAAGGTTCATTGATCTTTAAAATAATACATCTGCTAACTTATTTTTTATATAATCCATTAAAGAGCATAATTCACTGAAACTGATATGTTATTAAAAGGAAATAGACCTCTTTAAAGGAAAACAGATTTGATAAAACAAGCAAATCCATTTACAGGTTTCTGCTATAGTAAAACCCAAGCACACTGACTGGAGACTGGAAAAAGAGAGAGCATCCCACAGTTCTACCTCTTATATCATTCAGAAAACTTTTGGATGTACTAAATAATCTTTCCTTGTCTATAAGTGAGAGTGCATATATTGTCTCTGAAAAGGTAACCCAAAAGTACAGCTAGACTATGCATACACTAACAAATTTACCTATAATTCATCATTAGTCCAGCTCAGGGCGTTTTTACCATGTTTAACGTTCTCTGAAGGTTTGTCTAGGGCAACTTTCCACTGGTGTAACTTCTGGTGCAAACTCTTAATGTAGAGACATCACATTGGTGCTAAACATGGCTTTCAATGGTGTGATTTACCTCAGTAAGTTACCAGTGCAGTGTACCTACGTAAGGACTTTGCACTGGTGTAGTTATACTTGTGCACATTTCCCTAATCCAGACAAACCCTAGCTACCACCATTGGATCTGCCATAATGGTGGATTAAAGCTACAAAATGTGCTAGTGTGAGCAAGACCCTAGAGATTCTGAATCTGCAATTCTGAACAATTTCATGAGTTTGGCAAGAAATGTCAGCCTGTCCAAAACCATTTAATATATAGACTCCTGATTTAAAATTTTCTTTTTAAGTTTGGGGTAACCTGCCAAAAGTATGGTTATACTACTAAAGTATTGTAGTCACTGGTACATGAGTAAATGGGCTAGCTAGTTATGTTATGTAAGGAATATCTATTTCCTTAACACTTTTATGTGTATCTATTACACTAAATAGTAACAGATAATAGAAAAGAAATCAAAATCACTGGTGTATTGTCAGCCAAGCAGCATCAAAAGCAGCACTAAAAAGTCAATATTAAATATGCTAGTATATATAGTATGTAACATATTTAACTTCCTGTTTTGTTTTTGTTGCAGTCCAAAGCCATGAATTTGTATGAGGCCTGCCTGACTCTACTTCAAGTATATTCCAAGAATAATTTAGGTCGGCAGCGAATAGATGTTACAGCAGAAGAGGACCAATACCAGGATCTTCTTCTTATTATGGAGCTTCTTACTAACCTTCTGTCAAAAGAATTTATAGATTTCAGTGATACAGGTATGAAGAAATTGGAGATGAAAAGCGTCAAGTATTGGTGAACTGCTCTGGGTAGTTTTGAGCAAAAATGATGGGCTGCAAAATAAGCTAATTTTCTTTTGAGGAATTATCTTACATTGATTTTTAAAAAAAAAAAATAGCAAAAATATTGTGGAGAGAGAGAACTAATTATCCAAGTAATGTACGAGTGGAGATTAGAGAGTCTAGTTTCCACATTCTGAGATAGTATTTAATATTCAGACTCTGGTAGCTGAGGGAAGAATGCATATAATTCATGGGCCATTGTTCTTGTTGCATTGTTTGTATACTGAACAACTTGAAATCTGAACTAGAAGAAGCTACTGATCTGGAAATAAAGCAATGGTAGTTATCAAAAACAAGGTCAATTAAATCAAAATTAGGGTATAGTTTAAAATAGAGACATTTCAGCGTGTGATAGAAGACTTGATTCTGAAAGGTGTTGAGCTCTATCACTCCAGCGGCACTTCAGTGGTATGTGTAGATGCTCAGCAATTCGCAGAACAGGTGCTGTGGTATGTAGTTATGGTTTAGGTAAGTTTTCTCTTGTATATCCCAGTCTTTTTTTTCTTCATGATCTCTGCTATTTAAAATTGAATCAGTTGAAAACCTGATATGCCAGGTATAATTTAACTATATTGAACAGTTTTTTAGATAAGCTAAAAAATGTAAACCTGATGTTCAAGCTTTACCAAGTCCTAGAAAGTTCTGTGCAGAAGGCACAGAACAAAAGGAAATTGTATCTATCTATCTATCCAGATATTTATATTAATGCCCATCACTAGCTCTGAGTGCCTCCAAAGATATAACCGACTGCAGTGCACACACACAGTTATTTACAGTCTCAAATGCACTGAATTCTGGCCCCCTATTTTTAATCTCTAAATAATAGACAAAGACTTTACCATTAGACCTAGATCTGTAGCCAGTATATCTTAATCTAAGGTCACAATACAGGCTGGGTTTTTGAGTCAGGCTTATGAGGAATTGAATGTCCGCATTGAGGCTGGTTATATGGAAGAATTTGAAAGGGAATTTGTCATGAAACTAAGGAGTCCAAATGCATTTCGGTATTATGATCAGGTGGTAAGACACAAGTTAAGGTTTGTGTGGATGTTAATATCACCAGTTAAATCAATATTCTTGCTTTTTAGTGTTCCAGTTGATAGGAAAAGCAGTTATGAAGCCTTACTTTGAAATAAACAAAGTTTTCTGTGTTTTAACATACTCCTAAATGCTAAGGCATACTCATAGCATTTGATATTTCCTGTTCTTATAGGATCTTTTGGAGTACTGTATTGTGATGCCTAGACACAATCGGCCTAAGCATAGGATGAAGTTGCAGCCTAAACTATCACAACTCATATTTTAATATAGTGTGTTTGCTGTCCTTTTTAAAAAAGAAATCTGGCCTCTTGCATAAAAATGAGACACTTCAGTATGTCTGATCTCTCCTTTTACATTTAATATGTTAACAGTAAAGGTTTATATGTTTTCTGTAGATGAAGTATTTAGAGGACATGAGCCAGGACAAGCTGCAAATAGATCTGTGTCAGCAGCAGATGTAGTCTTATATGGGGTTAATCTAGTTCTGCCATTAATGTCACAGGATCTGCTGAAAGTAAGTATATTTTAACATACATGTACGGTGTATATATGCACACACACATAATAAATGTGGAAACTTCTTATAAAGATATATAAGCTTTTAGATGGTTTCTAAACTTTGAAGTTCTTAGAGCAGTTTTTGTAGCCTGGCAGTTAAATACAATGCATTTTCTAGGGTTTATTTTACTGTATATGCAAGGAATTTTTCTCTAGCCCCTCAGAGCCTAAGAAGAGAGTTATACATGGAGGACCTAGACAAAGTTTGTCCCTTTTTTTAAAAAGTCAGTCCTGCCACAAGTCATCTTATTTTGAATTGAGTTGAGATTTTATCATAGAATTCAAAAAAGGATTAAACATTTATATGGAGAATGAGAATATTTATTGTAACATTAGATAGGATAAAAAAGGATATAAATCTTCATGCTGCATGGCATAAATCAACAACTAACTGATGGGGGATAGGAAGAAACTTGGTCTACAGGCAGGTTATTCCATAATTGCCTACTGTGTGGTTTCATGCACTTTCTTGGGGAATGCATTATGATCTAAAAAGTGTCTGCATTGCTGTTCATTCACTTGTCAGCTTTCTCTCCCGTCGTGGGTCCCTTCTCTTGTGGCTTTTCTTTTGTCATTTGCCTCATGAAAGTTTGATTTATTACTTTGCTCTTATCCATATTTGACAATTATTAAAACTATTCACATTTTGAAAAACACAAAATATTATATATTTTGCATTTGTGATTGATCATTACTTTTATATTTCTTTACTAGGATAACACTGATTTTTTGCGGGGGGCAGGGAGATGCTTTTTAAGGCTTTAATGTCATATGCATAGCTCTTGTTATATGACCATAAAAATCAAATGAATGGAATGGCAATATGCAGAGGACTGTAACATTGAAGTTTGTATCTGCTAATAATTACCTTTCTTTTCAGCAGAGTGCATCAGTCTCAGTCCTGTCTCTTTGTTCCACAGAAATTTAGGATTAGTATTAAAACAGAACTGTTTGAGTCTAAAATTCCCAATATATTTCTTTTGACAGTTTCCATCTCTGTGTAATCAGTACTACAAATTAATCACCTTCATCTGTGAGATATTTCCTGAGAAAATTCCTCAGCTTCCGGAAGACCTTTTTAAGAGCCTAATGTACTCACTGGAGTTAGGGATGTCATCGTATCCTTTACAATGAATGGATGTCCAACTTCAAAATGGCTTTCCTTTTTTTTGTTGTGAAGAAATTTAGAAATTTTAACTTTCTTTACTTTTTTCTGTTTTTTCCTTCTGTTTATCTCTGCTTATATAATAGTAGTGTTATAGTTGTTTTCCTCTCTCAATTTTGCCCTTGCATTCTGTTTTATTATTATTGGAGTTATTGGAATGTCAGCTGAGTTTCTAGCCTTAACTGAATTTAATTAGACCCATAACATTTAACGTAGTTTTTAAGCGGTTTAATATGTGTGTGTTCTTGCCTCCTCCCTACTATTTCATCTCACAGAGAATCTGACTTCATAAGCCTTCAGGTGGTATCCCAAAGCTATTCCTGAATTAGTTTCTCAGCTGGTAATACAAAATTCTACTGCTGTTCTACTGGGCTGGCTCCAGAGTATTTCCTGTCATATTGCCAGTGGGCTCTCCCTTTATAATAGGAAGTACCATTTTCACTAACCTACAGCATGTGTCAAAAACAGATGAGAAGCTTGGCCATAAGGGACTGTTTCTGAAAATGTCAGGTCACAGATGACAGAATTATTTTACAGTGTATAGCCAATAAAAGAGGGCAACAAAGATGCAATAGATTCCTATCTTTTTGTTAAAGCACTCTAGTAAAAATAAAGTAAGTCTTGGGACATGTACTCATCAAAACATTTCCTAATGATGCTGTTTAGAAATTTACCACAACTTAAAAAGAAAATCTGACTTACTCTTTGATGCTTTTTCTTTGACACTTCGATTATCAGGATGAGTTCTGAGGTTTGCCAACTCTGTCTGGAAGCTTTAACACCATTAGCAGAACAATGTGCAAAAGCACAAGAAACAGACTCATCACTATTTCTAGCAACAAGGCACTTTCTTAAGGTAAAATGTCTATTTGCAAATTACGCTGCCATATTTTATTTATTATTTGTATTACAGTGGTGTCTAGAGGCCCTAACTGAGATCAAGGCCCCATTAGGCTAAGCACTGTATGAACACATTATAAGAGACGGTCTTTGCCCTAAAGAACTTAGTCTATTAAGACAAGACCAACAAAAGGTATAAGGGGAAATAGAGGTACAGAGAGGAGAAACAACTTGCCCAAAGTCATGCCAAATCAGTGGCAGACCTGGGACTTTTCAGTCAGTAGCTCATGTTTTTGTGTTATGTGCATGGGCTTCAAAATGAAACTTAAAAGATTTTAGTAAGAATCACTGTGAAGTCTGAGTAGATGACACAAAGAACTAAAACAGAATGGGCAAGGTTGCTTGTAACCTGAAGGATGGAGTGGACAAGAGGCAACAGGAATAGGTAGGGAAAATGGAATAGATGATTACTAAAACAAGAAAAGAAGAGGATGCTGCTCTGGTTGATCTTCTATTTAAAGAAAATTACATAGGTTCTCAATCCAGTGTTGTGTTCAGTGTCTACTGTTCTGGACTACCCGCTCCATCTTGTTCAGCTGGGTCTTAGTGTAAATTGGGAGCAGCCAATTGCCTTTAGCCATGAGCTGGCCGGTAGGAAAATCTGTGTGCTTAATCCCAGGTTAAATGTTTAATGAAAAATATCTTACCTTACTCTTTCATCACACACTAAGTCTTGCTTGGGATCTTAATTTTCTCATAGCAGGCTCATTGACATCAGTCTGGCTGAGAGAGTGAACAACGAGCCTTAAATAAAGGTTGATAAAGCTGGACGTACTTGTTTTTTTAATCCCTTCCCTAAATTTCTACCTTAAATTCTCTGACTTCCACCCCATTCAGTCATTCCCTCACCCACTTAGTTTTCATTGAGCCTTAGGATTCTCCAAAGTCACATCATCTTTCACAGACCTGATGAATGGGTTCCCCATTTTATTCTGGAAGAGCAAAACCTTTCATTTATAGTTTGTAGAATCATAAAAATGTAGGTCTAGAAGGGACCTTGTGAGGTCATCTAGTCCAGCTTGGTGTGCTGAGCTAAGACCAAATATACCTAGGCCATTCCTGGCATGTGTTTGTCTAACCTTTTCTTAAAAACCTCCAATGATGGAGATTCCACAACCCTCCCTTTGAATCCTGTTTCATGCTTAACTATTCTTATACTTAGGTTTTCCTAATATCTAACCTAAACTCCCTTGCTGCACAGTAAGCCCATTGCTACTTGTCCTACCATTAGGAGACACAGAGAACAATTGATCACTGTCCCCTTTATAACAGTCCATATATATTTGAAAACTGTTATTGAGTCCCCCCTCCGTCATTTTAAACATACCCAGTTTTTTAATCTTTCCTCTTGTATCATAAAATTAACATATAAATAAAAGATCATTTATGACTGTTACAAATTAAGAGAATATTAAGAGTGTTTAATTTTTTGTGAAGACAAGGACATGGTTATCCTACAGTTTGCACCTTTTACAGTGTTTGTTGGTATTTCAGTGTACCTCTTAATAGACAGTTAATTCACAATAGAATCTGTACTCCTCTTTCTATTTGTTCAAGAAAATGTAGTGTTTCTCCCCCTTTCTAATAATCAAATCTTCTCCTCAGAAAATCCGTATTGTAAGTTAATGTAACAAAAATCACTTCCAAAGACAAACTTAGTAAATATGCCCTTTTCACTGCAAAGAAGTCACATTTAATTAACACAGTAATAGTCCTCCATTGTCTTCTAGCTCTAAAAGCATAAACTATAAATATTTCCACAAATCCTTATTCAATAACTCATATTCTCCCCAGATCCATAAAGGACTTAGACTTGTTTCAGGAGATGGTCTTCAATAGGTCTGATCCTTTTAGCTTCCTAAACAAGATTTCCCCTTCTACTTTGTTACATAGTGGCAGCCTAACAGTCTGCATTTTAGATAATTAATTTGTTTTATCGCTTCAGATGGTCTTTGATATGCTGGTACTACAAAAGCACAATACAGAGATGACAACTGCAGCAGGTGAAGCATTCTACACATTAGTGTGTTTGCATCAGGTATGGTGTTGTTTTCCCATTTTTAAACAATGTTCAAAAGCTGTTTTGCATGCAGAATAATGCTAAGGTTACTGGTATACCTAGTTGAAATGAAATAGTTATAAGACAGTATTTGGCTGCAATTAATTATTTTTCCTGTGCAAGTAAGACATAGGAAGAAACTTAAATAATATCAGAAGAGGTGGGATTTTCAGTTTATAAGCTTTTCCCTCGGTACGTGGCTTCATTGTAGTCAATCTTTACTTGTTCCCTGTTGATTTTTCATTAGCATTTTGACAGATCTATATTATTCCATGAAATGTTCACCATGACATCCAGCATCTTTGTAGAACCAAAATTAAATCAAATTTGCTGATCAGATTTTTGCCAATACACGTAGAGCTGTGAAGCAAATTTAACTCCAGAGGGACTTCCGTCCTGGCTTCCATAGTTGGAATGGTTGTTAAAATTAAATAAGGGCCAGATTAATTTTATTTCTAGATATGTATTAACTTAATGGTTCTAGGAATACAATAACACGTGCCTAGAGTGGTTCTGTGGCACTCTTTCTTATCTTCCACTACAAATTTGTCCCATATTAACTTTTTAAAATCACTATACAAAGACTTGTATTACTTAGGTTTTATGGCTCCCCCTGTGCTCACATTGACATAAATCCAGTTTTCTTGAAACACCTTTCTGTGGAAAAAAAAGTTCTGCCGTTCTCACGTTGTCTGTTTAGCCAGTTACTCCTTTCTTCTGCTCCCACCGTCCTTCAGGTCAGAAGTCCAGGTTTTTCTCTTATGAGTGTCCAGCAGTGCTTGTCTCCTCAAACAGTTGCTAAATCAGTTTTGGAATCTTACAGCTGGGGTCAAATTGAGTGAGTGGGGAAAAAAAGGTGATGGTTCTTCGAGTGGTTGCAGACGTAGTCCACTTAAGTGTGTTTACACTTAGAACACTAGGAGCCGGAGACTTTTCCCCTTGCAGCAGTACCCACTGGGGCAGTGTGCACATCCTGCACCTCATTGTGGCCCTCCTGAGGCTACATAAGGATAGCGGTGCACCAATCCCTACCCCATTCCTTCTTACCACCAGTGGCTTAAGTCTGAGCTCCCTCTGCAATTCTCTCCTCACAATTTATTTCCTGTGTCACAGTTACTTACTGAGAGTTTGTAGTGTAAATAGTAGCAGTTAGTACCAATCGTGTAGTGTAGTGTAACATTAGTTTAGTTAGTTGTAGTAGGTTATGCAGCATTCTCCGAGTTTTAAGCACCAGGCATCATGTGGGGCCTCTGTTCTTTATAGTGACCTGCACACATGCTGCTTACTGTGTCTTGGTAAGGAACACATTATGGTAAGGTGCAGTATCTAATGTTCATTGAAAAAGTTAACACTGATTTCCAGAGACCTTCAGTTGAAACAGCACCTGATGGAACAGGCTACAAAGCCTGTCTTGGCACCAGGGTATTTGTTGGATCATTCAGCCATCCATCCTCTGGCACCGTCTACTTTTATGGTAGTTCCAGTGGACCCCTGGACTCTGATTCTACCCCAAGAAGAGAGAGGGTTTGTTCACCTTCCCCAGAAGACCCTTAAAACGAATTGGCGCCATCAGAAATCAAGGAGAAATTGATCATCCTCTTCATCCAGAAAAGGCTGTCAGCGACATCAAGACCCATCAACCTATGTCTCCCTGGTAAAGAGGTGGGAGGATCCTGGTATCGTACAGTTGACTTGAGAGAGAGAGAGCTGTCAAGTCCACTACCTACGGAAGTCACAGTACTGTTCCTTTTCGTACCTATCAGCTTGCAAGCCTTTATGATAGCATCAGATTTATTTCTCTGTGCTGGTATGTCCGATAACACAGGAGGTCAGCTGTACATCAGTACCTACAGCAATTCCAGGTCCATCAGCTCCTTCAACCTTAGGACACAGTTTGCAAATGCTGACTGCCATGTAACTGATGAAGAAACAGGCACTGTCCATGGTCTTTGTGCCTGTGTAGCTGGTACTGATGCACCCTTTGTCCTCAGTGGCCAGCACTTGGATACCTGTGACCTCGGTACAGAGTTGCTTTTCAGAGTGTGGACAGGTTCCATCAGGTAATACACTCCTCAGTACCAGATCCATTTGTATGGCCTCTACCTCCCCGGGATGCCTTTACATTAGCGACTGAGGTTCCACCTCCATTACTCATGGTAGCACCCCTTCATTGGTCAATAGACTAATGTAGGTATCCAGCTTGGATGGGCTCCACCGAGGCTCGTAGACTACTCAAAAGACTCATCAGGTTCTGAGTCGGCGTCCTCCAGCTCTTCTTTCTCTCTGTCTCAATTAAAGAGGTCACGCAAATCATCCAAGTATTGAGTAGTAGACAACAATACCAACAGTGTAGCCGCTCTTGTAACAAGGACAGACCATCCTGGTCCAACATGTACTGGCCTCCCATGCTGTATCCCTTCCCACTGGGGCTTTCCCACAAGTGTCTTTTTGGGCCCAGATCATCATTAGTGTTTTTTGTTTGTTTGTTTGTTTTTGAGGCAAAAATAGCATTTACAAATCTTTTTTTTGAAGATTTGAAGTGTTAGTCTCTCGAGATAACGCTTCTAGGATTTTCAGCTGTTTCTTACTTGGGAAGTATGGATTAACTGGATAACTGAGGAAATAGCCTGTATAGGAAAAAGAATGATGAGAGTTGTAGTAGGGGTCTCATGCGCCCAGGGCTCTGACAATCAGCAAGTGAGTTTGAACCTCGTAGCCCCTGGCTCCCAGAGAATACACCTCTGGCTGACACCTTGAGAGCTAGGGGCTACAAGGTTCAAACTCATGCGCTGATCGTCAGATGCCTGGGTGCATGGGTTCCCAGTAACAAGTGAGTGTTGAGAAAATGTGGAATCGGTCAACGCTACGCTCGGCTGATGTGGCGACTTATGGTGTCAGACACCATCAGGTGGTTGAGAGACATCTACCTAGAACTCATTGCCGGACATCGGCAACACCAGGAGAGATGAGCTGCAGTGACGATGAGAAGCGCAGACAGGAAGATAACTCAGATACTTCCCTGATGGATTGTATTTTTTAGCAGACGACCTACCCTAAATTCTCAATTACTGAGACAATCTTCACTCGTGATATATTTGCTTTTCACAACCAACTCTCTGTATAACTTTTTGAGTAATATACCCAAATATTTGAATGCTAATATCTAAACTGTATAGTTAAATTTATTCACCTAAATTTGGGTTATTGCTGATATGTATCTTATGACTTTTAAAACAAACTTTGTATTTGTGGATAATATAAACAGTATACACAGATATACAGGCACTCTTTTTTTAACCTGTATATTATGTAATTTTTTAACATTAGCTTTAATAAAATGTTTAAGTCTGTTCTCTGCAAAACACTATATGGAGTTTTAGCCAAGGAGTTTGCACCTCTCATACAAAATTGTATACATATACTTGGGAGTTGTTTGGACAAAGCTAGCTTATATTTTTGTAGCACAGCAGGAATGCTTTCTATCAAACTCTGTTTCATTGCTGTTACTTTACCATTGGTGAGAAATGTTGTTTATATCTTTGCCCACCTTCATGTTTGATCTGTGCTGGTGAAAATGGCAGTTATTTCATGCAGCTTACAAAGGTGTGGTAGGCACTTTGCAGAGAGCGTGTAGGATGCTCATTGTCTACTTAGGCATGATGTGACAAATGAAGATTTTAAAAGAAGAGGGAAGAGGGAATGGAGAGAGCGAAGGCTCCAAATATAAGGTCACGCATTTCCTTAAAGGTTACTGCATATTTCATGTTGCCATTTTTTGTTACTTTATTCAAAAATTAAGGTTTCTTTTTACAGGTGTGGATAGAGACGTATGTATGTAGAGGAGATGAATGAGCATGAGACTAGGAGAGAAAGGAAAAGGGTGCAGAGTGAGGTTGGAGGATTCCAAAGATACTGGATGGACAATGAGATTGAGTGAAAGAAAAGTGGTGGGGAGGCAGTGGAAGACTTTGAGAGAGAAGCAGTTTGTGGGGATGAGTCTGACAGAAATGGAAATCAGGAAGCAGTCTGGTGTGAGGGGACTCATTACAAGCAGGAAGAGCAATGGCCCTGCACTCATCTCAGCTGCAATGTTGTTAATGGTGGTTGTGACCAGTGTTCTCTTGAATTTTTCTCACGCATGTGCAGAATGAATTTTGTTAGGTGCACCGATATGGAGGTGGTGTGTCACACATCACCTCCATATCGGTGCACCTAACAAAAATCATGTAGCGGGTGTGGGGAGGGGTCTCAGGGCTTGGGGGGGGACGGATGAGGACTCTGGCTGATGGTGCAGGCTCTGGGGTGGGGCCGGGAATGAAGAGTTTGGGGTGCAGGCTGTCCAGGGGCTACAGCAGGGAGAGAGGACTCCCCCATCTCTCTCTCCCTGCAGCAACACCTGGGCTGGTTGGGGGAGAGGCGCCTCTCTGCTGCGGCAGGTCCGAGGCCGGGAGAAAGGCATCTCTCCCTGCCACAGCCCTGAGCGCCTGTGCAGCGCTTAATAGGCTGCTGCATGGCCGCACAGCTTAGAGGGAATTTAGGTAGTAACCAGTGGTGAGCTCCAGCCGGTTCGCAGCGGTTCGCGTGAACCGGTTGTTAAATTTAGAAGCCTTTTTAGAACCGGTTGTTCCAGGACAACCGATTCTAAAAAGCTTTTAAATTTAACAAAGGCTCGGGCAGCTGTCTGCCCGGCCCCGGCCCCAGCTCACCTCCCGCTCTCCCCTGAACGCTCCGCCCTCCTTCTCCTCCCCTTCCCCTGCTTCCCGCGAATCAAATGTTCAAGGGAAGCCTGAAAAAAGGAGCAGGCAGGTAAGCCGGGCGTGTGGGGGAGGGGGCGGGATGGCTCCTCCTGGCCCTGGCCGAGCGCCCCAGCCCGGTCCCAGCACCTCCGGATCGGGCTGGTCCCGCCTGCGCGGCTTGGACCTGGCCCAGCTCGGGCACCGCGGCTGCGGCTCCGGCTCCGGTCCTGGTGTCGGCCTGGCCCGAGGAGTCGGGCCCCGCGGCTCCGGGCCCGGTCCTGGTGTCGGCCCGGCCCGGGGAGTCGGGCCCCGCGGCTCCGGGCCCGGTCCTGGTGTCGGCCCGGCCCGGGGAGTCGGGCCCCGCGGCTCCGGGCCCCGCGGCTCCGGGCCCCCGGGGACTCGGGCCCCGCGGCTCCGGGCCCGGTCCTGGTGTCGGCCCGGCCCGGGGAGTCGGGCCCCGCGGCTGCGGCTCTGGCGCTGGTCCCGGTGTCGGCCGGTCCCGGGGAGTCAGGCCCCGCGGCTCCGGCGCCGGTGTCGGCCCAGCCCGGGGAGTCGGGCCCCGCGGCTGTGGCTCCGACCCTGGCCCCGACCCCGGCAGGGGTAAGAGGCCAGGGCCGGGACTGGGGCGGGGGAGGAGGGGTTGGATCGGGCAGAGGTTCTGGGTGGGCAGACAGGGGATGGGGAACGGGGGGTTGGGTAGGTGCCGCGTGGGAGTTCCTGGGGTCTGTTGGGATGGTGGTGGATGGAGTTAGGGCAGTCAGGGGACAGGGAGCGGGGCAAGTTTGGCAGGGGGTGGGGTCCTGGGGGGGAATTAGGGTTGGAGGTCTTGGGAAGGAGTGGTCAGGGGACAAGGAGCAGGGCAGCGGGGGTTATGGGTTGTGGTTTCTGAGGGGGGGCAGGACGTGGGTGGGGGGGTGTACTCACTGGGCGGTTCCCTAACGGGTCTTCGGTGGTGGGTCCTTCAGCCGCCGGAGCCGTGCCACCGAAGACCCAGTAGGGAATCGGTTCCTAAGATTTTGGCAGCTCATCACTGGTTGTAACAGATGTTGCAATATCTTTGCAGACCTTATTGTATTAAGTTTGTGAATGGTTTATGTATCACTGTGGGCCATGGCTTGTATTCAGCTCCAGGGGGCAGAGTTACCACAACTCCTCCAGGAACCAAAAGCAGTGGAGGCTGATTAAGGTGAATCACTTAGGTTGTAAACGCCACCAGAGAGGTGGCACCCCTGGGGAGGCTTGCATGTACTAGTTCAAACTGGGGTTTTCCACAGACCAACAGACACAGAATGGGCTTTTTGATTAAAAAAGGCTGGGTTTAAAATGGGCAAAGACCTTCTGTTCAAAGGGAGCCCCCATCCCTTGCAGAAGGGTTGGAGAGACTTTGGCCTATTAGGGCCCCATAAGAGTGCTGGGTGACTTCTGGTAAGCTTTTATCATGCATGCAGGAACTTTTGTTGTTTTTTTTAGTGTTTTCTCTGTAACCTGGTTACTTTAAGAATACATGTGCTTGCTTAGAAAGAGCTGTGAGATAACTTGTAGTTGCTGGCCATACATTGTTCATACATTGCCATTAGAAAGAAAGCAAAGCACAGGTGTCAGTCTTTAGGTAGACTGGCATGGTGGGGATAGCACAGTGTAAAGCAGGGAACTGTGCAGTCATAAAACCCCATCGGAAGGGAGTAGGAGAATGGTCCTTGCCCAGAGACAGGTCAGGTGGCTGGAGACCTGGCTGGGCACTCCTGGAGTGGACCACTGGGGGGAAAGAGGGAAATACAGGTGCAGTTACCCTGAAATTGTGACAGCAGTGACTGGAGCTGAAGGCTTTTAGAGATTTATCAAGGCAGTCACTTGGTCTGGCTGAAGGTCTTTCCTAGTTTGTAACTCGGCATTCTTATCTAAATCTCTGGAAACAACGTATAACTTTCCACTGCAAAGTTTGTGGGAGTTTTTCCTCCTGACAAAGGAAGGTGTGTGGCTATTTTTGTATTCTATTTCCTGTGTAGTAATCACTGCTGTTTCTTCAACAGGCTGAATATTCAGAACTAGTTGAAACATTACTATCAAGTCAACAAGATCCAGTCATTTACCAGAGGTTAGCAGATGCATTCAACAAGCTTACTGCAAGCAGCACTCCTCCTTCACTGGACCGTAAGCAGAAGATGGCCTTCCTAAAGAGTTTAGAAGAATTTATGGCAAATGTTGGTGGACTCCTCTGTGTAAAATAAACAACAACAAAACTCTATGCCTAATTTAGACCCTTTCTGCAAAATGCACTGAGAAATGCTGAAAGCTGACTAAACCTTGTACCTGTTTCTGGGTTCTTTGCTGTCATCTCAGATTTTAGAGAGCCTGGAAGTTTGATATAACACAGCTGAAAAGGAGAGGTCAACTTTGAATCAGCTTCTGCTATTGTGTTAGTCACAATCTGTCATTACTTGTATGTTATAGAGAATGAACAACAAATTGAAATTTTAAAAGAAAATTCCATATATGTGCAAACAGATATGGGCACATGAAAAATAGTGCCTTTTCCCCATTATCTTAAAACATAAGTGGCTGGACAAACTTTTAAAGATTTTTTTTTTCTGAAAACCATATTAGAGTATGATGTAGACACACACAAAACTGTAAACAGTGTAGCTGATTGAAGCTTTATTTTTTCTCTCTGAAGATTGAGTTTATGATCCAAGGGAAAAACACCAAATGGTATTTTTTAACTTGTGTTTAGTTTTGTTTTTCTACATCACCTGATGTTGCATGTTTTATGTAATACAGGTTTCTACATTATATTCTGCTGCCTAAAGTTCAGAAGGAAAAAGGTGTATATTTTTGTTCCCCTAAAATGAACTTTAGGAACTGTAGCCATTTCATTGCCTTAATTTAAAACAAAAACAAAAAAAATGATACACTTTAGACAAGAAATCTAAGGCAACATTTGAGTCTTCAGAGTTGGTTCAGGATGTTGGCATTAAGCTGCTGTGTACCTGTTGCAGCCCTTTTTGTTGACATGTGTTATGTTGGAGTGTGAGTCTAATGCAACATTCATGTGTAGTTTTACTTTCACTATCTGTTTTAATCCACATCCAAGTTGTGCACAGCTGCAATGTATTTCTACACTGAACTGTTTGCTTAAGCAATAACAATTCAAAAGGTGTAAATTATTGATTTATACGAACTGTTTTTAAGTTGGGGCATTAGATAAAATAATTATGCTAGACTAGGGGTTTCAAACTCTGTTTTACCCAAGGGCCATATACATTTGATTCAAGGTTGGAAAGATAATTAGGATTTGTGGTTATTTTTTTCCACCACCACCTCCAGATTTGTTGTGCTTTCCTCTGCTCTCACTCAGTTTTGTGTGTCAGCACTTGAGCAGTTAAGATGTACATACATTTCATCCTGCTGACTGATAGACGGATATAGTGGAACAACAAGGGAGAGTAACACAAGAATACGGAAGCAAGGCATACTTTGCCAGTAGTCATAAACCTGACAAAACTGAGGCAAACGCACATTCTGCATGCCAGATAAAATTGCTTTTTGTGAGGGGTGTGGGTGGGGAAGAATTTGGCCCTTGGGCCTTGTGCTTGATACCTCTGCTAAATTGTGCTGTTGAATGTTTTCCATGTGGTTTTTACATTTATATAAAATGTATAGTATATACACCTTTACAGTGCTGTGTATAGCATCATGTTTGCAACTCTGTGCCATCCTTCAGCTGTTCATCTCAAAACCAATCATATTACCCGAAGTGGCATAAGTCTGTAGCACTGTGCTAGTCATAGTGATTCAGGACGTACTTTTTGAGTTAAATTCATGCATGTAACAACATGAATGGAATACAAGGGCATAAAGTGCCATCCTTTCAACAGAATTTTTTCACTTTTCTTTTAATCCACTGTTAATATGAAAACTGGGCTGGAGCAAACATACACTTTAAAAGGTAACCATAAAATTTGTTAGACGACATCCCTTCACAGTTAATATTGTATATCGTCTATTTGAACATATTTTTAGTAATATTTTCAAGACAGGGAATTACCTTCAAATTTATTCCTAGAAACCCTATCTCTTTCCTTAAGAGATTTCTTGTGTGTGCAACAAAACTACTCTTGCACTAGTGATGGGGAAATACCATGGTATCCTTCTGCATTATTCCATCTTTTTTCCAATTGTTCCAGCAAATGGATGACTGATTTATTGAAGCTGCTTTTAAAGTTCATGTCTGAGTTTTTACTTTTTATAAAAGTAAGTGTCTTCAACACAAAATGCCTTTGGCTGAAGGGCATTAAGTCCTAGAAACATGAGCAACAGTAATAATTGCTAATCTACCTGGCAGTACCAAGAGTTGAACCTCTGGGGCAGATTCTTCAAAGAGATAATGACAAATATTTTTATTTTTTCTGGTTCTTACGGATTGAGTAATAACCACTGTCATAACAAATGGCTCCAATATTTTCAGAACTATTTTATTTACCTCAATATGAACTTCTAAATTTTTATAAACTATGGAAATTTGGGAATTCCCTAGAAAAATTAAGTCAGCAATAAATCAGCCTACTAATTTGTTAACATTCAAACAATATAGTACACCCATTACCTTTTAGATGAATCTGGCCCATTGTGTGTTCAAGACAACTGACACAATGTAGCTGTTTTTGTAGCTACATTGTTCAAAAATTGTCAAGGATTACTTAAAACGGTATATTTGTTTGCTCTTTCATTTTAAACATATGTTTTATGTTAAAGGGACACTGTCCAGTGTTTTTAATTTGCAATTTTTTAACTTTGTCACATATATCTCATAAGCTTGACAACATATTTTTCCTATTTTTTTTCCCCTTTCATGTTAGAATGTTAAACATTGATCTTCCCACCCCATCTAGTGTTTCTTGTAGAGCAAATGCAAAGATATTTCTGCATGCTTGTGCAACAACCTCATAGATGTCACTAAAGTTCTGGGAATACGTTTTTGTTAAGTTCTAGCCTTTCTGCTGGCCGTTTCAGTACCTAAACTACTTGATCACACTCTCTTCTTAAAAACAACCTTCAATGAGATTCTTTGAAACTCAGCCACTAAGAGCAAGATTTGAAGTCCATACGACAGACTCCCAATGACTTCAGGGGACTTTGAATCAGGTCCTAACGTTCTGTTTAGAGACACTGATGTGATTAACATCACTGCATTGAGTTTCCACTCACTGTACAAAGTGAATAATGCTTTTAAAAAAATTGTCAATTTTTTTTAAAATAGGCATAGAGAAATCAAATTGATTTAATTATAAACCATGTATCATAACTGTACTATATTTCTGTCAAAACTTGAGATGATTTTTTTACCAAAATAGATTGCTATCACAGTGTCTTAATTCTCAGGTTAGAGATCCAAATAATTTTTCTCTTCCCTGCACCTCCCCTTCTTTTTGGTTTAAACAATAATTTCTAGCTTCAGGGTTTCCCAACCCCAAACAGCTACTGTTTAGCACTAACCTAACTATTTCCCTATGCTTCAACCCACTAGAGGCTAGAGTCCTGTAAACAAGGGGTATCTGGTTGGGTAATGAAATACAAGGACTGGGGAAACAGAGGTCCATGCAGATTAGGGAGGGGTGGTGTTCACTGAACCTCCACTTCCAGGCCTCATTACATCTTAATTATCTTCTGTAAATCGCAGAGGAAGCCTGTTTAATGCGGTACCTAATTGGCAAGAAGTTGTTTCTCCTTGAGTGATAAAGGACTTTGTTTTCCTCAGAATTTGGAAAAAACTGTTTCCTCTGTGCATCTAAAACCTTCTAGTCAAGTGTGTCTGAGATTTGAATTTGGGTCTTCTGCCCGACAGTGTATAGCACTTACCTAAGCCACAATTTTTAAAAACATGCCTTGTTTTAAATATTTAGCTGGATATCACCCTATATGTTTTAAACCATATGGTTTTAGATAACAAGCTTGGTCCAAAAAGTCCATTGCATTTCTTAAATCTAATTATAAAGAAATCATCTTAATTTCTAATTACAGAAGTTTTTAAAAGTCTGTAAAAAAAAAAAAAAATTTAATACTTCTGTTATAAAACATTTTATATAACTGAAACTGAAATGACTTAGTCACCTTTTAAAATGTGGGGTTTTTTTTATGAGCATGGTCAAATGGACTGAGCACAAGAGAGGGAGAGAAACTCCTAAATTCTAACACCAGCTTTGCCACTAACTCTCCCTGTGGCCTTGGACATGTCACTTAAATTCTCTCTCTCTGTTTCCGCATCTGTACAACTAAGAATACTTACTTACCTCATGGGGTGTTGTGAGGATTAGCTGAAATCTATAAAATGTTTTGAAGATCTAAAATGCTATGTAAGTGCTAAATATTTTTAATTGTACTGCTTATGTAAGGTGGAAGATTGACCACACTGAAAATTGAAGTGCTTTGTACCATAAGACAGATACAGCCCAGGCAGCAGTAGTACTGCAGTATTTCACAGTAATAACACCTGCTGTAAAATTTAGTTGCTTGGATTGCTACTGTCAAATATGGTCTTTTTTTTAATTAAGGGAAGCTTCCCTACCAGTGTGCCTCTCAGTTCTGTTCTAAAGAGTGAGATGGTGGTAGTTTCTGTGCTAACTCAGTCTTTGGTGCCTCTACTGAGATTGCCAGCAATGTTGCCTCCCCCCTCAATTTTGGGGGGAGGAGGGGCGGTGTGACAGGAACAACTAGCTCGATTAGGAACTAAAATCACCAGCTCAATTTTACAAGGTTCCTATCTGTGCTGGTGAGAGAAACAGTGGTCAGTGTACCTATGATTCTATGTGGTTTAATGAATCAGCTTCTAGCATGTTTAGATCCTGTCTGCTGTGGTTGGGGAAAACAAGATAGTGTTTTCTAACAAGCACAGTGTGGTTTATTAGTGAAGTGTTAACATGATTTCCCTGGCCAGGATAAACAGGGTCATAAGTTATCAGTTAATTGTTAGAATCTTTCTCACTAGAGTTTTTTGTGGTTGTGCCCTAGGAATCAAGGCACGAGCCTTCCATTCTGCTCAATGGACCAAGATTCTATTCTCCCCCCCACCCCACACACCACACACACCTTTTTCTTTTTTTTATAACTTCTGTCACACCACACTCTTTTGAAAAGTTTAGAATATATTGGTAGATTCATAGATTCATAGACTCTAGAACTGGAAAGGACCTCAAGAGGTCATCGATGTCCAAATGATAGATGTTACCTGCACTATATTCCCATCCACTGTGCCTGATGGTGGCTAAAATCCTTCCTGAGCCCAGTTTTCATGACACTGCAATCTGCCATTGGATTATTCTGGATTTTACAACTAGGAAAATATAAAATATCTTATTTAGTTGATCCCTTTGTACAAAATAAGGAACCTCTATGCAGTGAACTTGCAGTTTTAAGGTGACAAATGTCTGTCAGTCTCTGTGTAAATATTGTAATTTTTAAGAAGACTGTTTCAAGTTTAAAACCAGGGATTGAAGTGCTAGTTAATTTCAAGTATAATTTTACCTGGACATAGTTGAACTTTACCGTTGAAGGTATGAAGTTGCATAATAATACTTCACATATTGCAGCAATAAGAACTTAGGAAACAAATGGCTATGTAATCAAGCCTTGTCACGAACTAATTTCCAATTTTAAAATGAACACTTTATGTATTTTTTAACATCCGTAAATGGGGGAGGGTAACATTTTCCACTAAAGATTTTTGTTACATTTTATTTTGACCATGTGTGATTTGTGTGTATCTTGTTTGATATTTTTTCTAGTATTCAACTTGCATTCAAGCCCTCAAATAGGTGTTTGTTGTACAGTCATATAACAGAAACAGAATATTATGAAATCGCAAACCAAATTTTGCTCTTGATTACATCAGTGCAAATTGGGGGTAACTGAACTGAAGTTAATGGAATAACTCTATATTTACGTCAACATAACTTGGAGCAGGAATTTGGCCCAAAATATCCAAAAATGCAAATTGTATAGATGGTACACAATAAAACAACTATTCAGTATCTTCATCAAGAGGGGGAAGGGACAAATGTAAAATACAGTTGCCCCCCAAAAACATGTAATGAATTTTCAGTTACATACTGCATATGAACAGAACTTGGTGATCTAGAAATCTGTATTCATCCTGAACATCTAAACAGTTTATTTCACTTCTTGGCACTGAAATGTTATCCTTCTGCTGTGGCACATAAAGTTGCATCTACATATATGTTAAAAATGTCTTTCATAAATGTTCATTTAGCAGCTTCGGTTTCTCATGTGCTGTAAGCTAATTGTATTTGGGTTAATCAGTAGCTACTCTGAATCTTTCCCCTTTCTCCTCTGCTCATTTAAATGTTCCAAAGAACTGCTTCACAAACCCTGAAAGTAAAATTACATTACAGCTTGCTATATATCTTGACTATGTATCACTTTAAACTTACTGGTTTCAGAAGTACAATTATGACCACAAGATATATATTGGCCTGTTTTAGTCCAGTGAAAGCCTGGGTAAAGGAGAGAAGCGTTTTAAGTAGTTTAGAGCAAATCTCAGAAAGCAACTGACAGTTTTGAAGCAGCAGAGTATCAAAGAGCCTTTCATGTAGATATTGAGTTAATCTGCTTTACGTTAACAAATGAGGTCTGGAATAAACTTGAATTATTTGGGTACAAAGCCTTTACTCACACTTATTTGTGTAAGTGTATGCACAAAAAATTTCATTTTGCCTTTATGTACTACTTGCCTTGACTGTGCATTGTAGATTTCTTAAATTCAATAGCTTCCCTCCCACCCCCCAGTTGCCATTTGTTGTAAACAAAAATGTTGGAAACAGTCTTCCCAGTTAAATGATTTAATCAGCTATGTTTTAAAGATCAGCAAGACAAAGCTGAAATTAGCTAATGGGAACAAGCAAAAATCTGCAATCGTGATTTGAAAAAATATTAAGTTAATCTTTAAAAAATCAGTAAGTCGCTGAATTTGTTATCCAATTTCATTTTGGTGAGATAAGGAAACATTGGAATTTAAATTAAGCACATTTTTTAAAAACACAAAAGACACGTTTTGGAATTGCATTGGAGATCTGCACTCAAAAAATAGCATCATAGTAAGGCTGATACTGCCAAAACAAGTATCATTAAGTAAATATTTCCAGTTAATAGAAATAAAACCTATGTCTGGGTAATGCAGTATTATCTGAGAATAATTTGACTACTGTAACTATAAATTGTGATTTGTTACTAATCACAATGCTTACTTCCACTCACATATTTAAGTTTCATGAAACAACTGTTTTCAACTTAAAATCTGTTAATGCAGTCAAATTATTTTTAATTGCCTTTACAAATTAGCAGGGTAATATAGTAGCTTTGCATATCATGTGTCTTCCCCGCCCCCCCAAACAACTAGTTATTGTTGCAAACGAGTAGCTTTATCTCGGTTGTTGGTATTATTGGTAATAGATACCAGTTGGGACTATGGTATGTCAGAACCACCACATATCTGTTGCTGAATATGGTATTTACTGCCTGGAAAGAAGTCATCACAATAAACCCAGCAAAAGCTTATTGATTTGAAAGCTACCTTCAGATTTATTCTAATAAGTTGCCAGGACACTCAATATTTTAGTACTGTATCCACGTTCCTTAAATCTTGGTTTATGCCAATACTTTTTAGTGGCATTTTGTTACTTCAAATCATTGTTGTCACTGCTAAAAACACCATTTGAAGTCTTCGGAAGATCACTGATGTCCTCTCACAAGATCAACACTATACTGGGAAGGCTTACATTCTTCTGCCATTCGAAAGACTGTTCTTCTAAAGTACTCTTTGCCTGCCTTCAGGCTTTTATGCACTTTCATGATTTCTTAAAAACTGCTGTTGAAAATGTACTGTATCTTGCATATGGATTTTGATAAGCGCACATGTATTTAAATATTAACTCACTCAGACTCAGGAAAACAAGAAAAATTAGATACCTGTTTTGTATCTTGGTTAAAATGTTTGTTACCTACATCCTTTAAGGTGGCCAGATCATGTCTAGATCCCATGAGTGTAATTGTATTTAATTACTAGTGTAATCTGTAAAAGAAGGGCAGTGTAGTTGGAATTTATGGAAACTTCTGTCTGTCTTATTTTTGTTAGACCTATAGTCTGAATTGGAGTTTTTTAAAAAGTACCATTTTCAGAAAAATCTTTTTTTTCACAACATTAGTTTATTTCTATTTGCTTCCTCAAAAGGAGAGAATGAAATAAGTGCAGAGGTATCTGTAGGAAAACTTATGTAAAATCTGCTGCTGTACAAAATGTTTGCTACTTGACTGCATTTTTGTTCCACTTTAATTTTACTGGTTTTGCTAAATATATTTTATATATTTTTCTTCCTGCTTCTTGTGATGGCAGAGTGTGATTACATCTTTGTTTGAAAAAGGCCAGTTGAAGACACTTTTGTCAGCCTCTCAAAGGCCAACAAAATCTGCATGTTACAATAGTATATATGTTGTGGTAAGTCTGGGAGGACCTTGAATAGCTTATGCTGGGCTTTCAGAGAAAACAGGATGATCCCACATTTATGCCACATAGCACAGTCCATTAATATGGGAAATGTTCTGTTAGCTCATTTAGATAATGGAAATTCTATATTTGTTTCCATTTATAACAAGAATTTATAAATTAGTCCTCTGGTTGCCATTCAAAAATCAAGTTTCTATGCAATTTTCCCCCATACTTGGAATGGGAGATCTGTGGTAATGGCTGGCAAAGGTGGACTTATTAATGGCTTCTATGGTAGTCTGACCACCAACACAGCCATCATGGTAGGCTCTAATTTACACCTTAATCTGCATTCTCAGCAGAGGGACTTAAGAATTAAAGGACAGGTGCAGTGAACTGTTCTCTTAGCTGTAGCAGTTGTTCAGCTCTCCCTTGACCTGAGGGCAATAAAGGGATATGCATCTGGGGTGGTTGTGTAGCTTGGGGATTGCCAGTGTTGTCATTCTGCTACTTTTCACAAACTTTACCGTGAGATTCTAGTCTAAGTGACTCTCAAAATGGTTGTGTGGAGGTGAATATTTGTGGTTCAGTGGCTTCCAGGTGAAAGTCACTGTTTACAAATGAAAAGTTTTTTGTTCATCTCCCCCTCCCCAACTACCAGCCCTGAAAATTCACCTACAATATGAAAATCAAGCTCTGTTCTTTCTGGCTTACACATCACCAACAATAAAGATTCAGCAATTGTAATTTAATTTTATTGATGTGCCAGTCAGAATAGAATACCACTTATTCTTTCGTAAGGCTGTGGTCACTTTTCAGAGTAGAACTGCATTGTTTAAAATTCATTATTTTTCCTAACAAAGCAAAGAGCATCTTTCCCTTATGATCTCTAGCTAAGATTATCAAAAATAAGCAGAATTGGCATTTGCTTACAAGCAGAAATTCTCTACTGCATCAAATTAGTTTTTAGCATATCTATCCAATTTTAAAGATAGCAATGTCAGAGGAAATAAATTGAATTCTGTTGAATAATGTAGTAATAGTCAGTGATGCATCTATAAAGAAAGGAACCGGATCTGTTTTTGTGAGAGTGCAATAAGTGATTTAACTAGAAGTGAGTTTACCCACAAAGAGGGAGTAGGAAACTGACTAAATGACCCTTAGTAAGATGCTGCTTTTGGCAGCACACAGTACCACAGACACTCCTTTTGTTTCTTATGATGGCTTTTGAGTTTGACCCTACAGCCATATAGAAAGGACCCAGCAACTCATGGTTCCTAGTCGTCAAGTTGATCTCTGGTTTTGTCTGCCACCAGATAATGTCCAAACCCATAATCAATGATTGCCAAATCCACACATCTTTAATTCCATCCAGCTTCCAGTAACTTTTTTGGGAAGGAAGAGGAAACTTTTAGTCATAGGGAGACCATGTTTCAGAGAAATCTGGATCAGAAGTGGAGCTCCTCCCCTCCTCTGGCCTGTACCTTATGCTTGAGCCTTATCGCCGTTTCTGTAGAGCTTTACATCTTAAATACTTTTCATTAAATCTTCATGGCATCCCACGGAGGTAGGTAAAACCTTATTAAATTGGGAGCTGATCCCTAATATGTAATATTCTGTACCACTAATGGAGGTAGAAAGTTACCTCATTTAAAATGTCAGCTATTTTTGATTATTCAGCAACCCAAAGGAAATTTTGGAATCGAAATAACCAAAGCTGTAGTAGCAGTGGACTTCCTCCTGGCTAATTAGTGCCATGTGGCAGAATCCTCCACAGTGGGATGAAGTTCCTCTCTTGCTGGATTTTCAGTAAAGGCAAGTTATTTTGAGTCAGACACATTATATTGACGTATGGGACTGGTGAAGGGTGTAAGAGCCTTCAATGCAAGAGCTTTTAGTCCTCTCAGGGATATATGCAATCTCCAGGAAATAGCCATAGAGAATAAAGTGTGGTTCTATAGCTACTAGATGCCAGATTCTATTTCTACATTCAGCAGGGGCACGGAGGAGGATTAATGAACTGTTGCTTGATAGCTTATATTTATCTTCTACTCAAAATATTTTGAGTAGCTTAATGCTTCTTTAAATTGTTAAAAACGCATTCCAGGTTACTAGTTCTCCTGTGCTACTTGCCTCCTGAGCTGGAAAATGGCACGGAATGTAAACAAGATAAGGGAACTTAAAATCATCATCAACTACATTTAGTCTACTAAAGACTGTTGCACAAGCCCCTGACTACGGTTGATGGTGTCGCACTATGCATTGTGTAGTAAAGTTCCCAGATCTGATGAAGCGCTGTCCACACTGATACTTTTCATTGTTAAAACTTTTGTTGTTCGGGTGGGTGAGGTGTTTTTTCACACCCCTGAGAAACAAGTTTAAATGCCAAAAGTGTCAGTGTAGGCAAAACCTAATTCTTGAAAACCTTGGCTGACTGAGAATCCACAACCTCCCTAGGTACTTGTTCCTATGCTTAACTATCCTTGTATAGTTAGAAAGCTTTTCCTAATACCTAATCTGAATCTCCCTTGCTACAGATTAAGCTGATTACATTTTATCCTCCCCTTAATGGAGGTGAACAATTGATCACAGTCCTCTTTATAAAAACATTTGACAGATTTGAAGACTGCCCAGTTTAACCTTTCCTCAGAGATCAGGTTTGCTGAACCTTTTATCACTGTTTTTGCAATAATCTGGATTCTCTCTAATTTGTCTTTTTTTTTTATTAAAGAAAAAAAAGTGTGGTACCTCACCACCTCTGTGTAGAGAGGGGAGGTAATTTGTCTCAATCTTACATATTCTACTCCTGTTAACACAACCCAGAATATTTTCCTTTCACAATGCATTACATTAACTCACAGTAGTGATCCACTGGAACTCCCCAATCCTTGTAGACAATATCCTTTATTCTCTATTTTGTATTTGGTTTTTCCTTTTTAAGTGTAGTACTCTGCACTTGTCTATTGAATTTCATCTTGTTGAATTCAAACCAATCCTCCCCATGTATCAACATAATTATGAATTCTAATTGTGTTCTCTAAAGTGCTTATAACCTCTTCCAGCTTGGTGTCATTTACAAATTTTATAAGTATACTCTTCACTGTCAGAGGCAGCATGTGAACCCCGATATGGGGAGACAAGGCCCTGGTCCCACCCTGCTGAAGCCCTGAGCCCCCTGCCGTGGCCAGAGGAGCACTACCCTGAGTCCCAGCCCATGGGCTGGCCTTCCCCAGCTGCCCTGTCCTGGCCTAGCTGACCGAAGCACTGGCTGGCCCATCCAGCCTAAGGCCCAGGCCACGGGCTTGCACCAGCCACCCTGAGCTTCCTGCCAGCCCTACCCTACCAGCTTTGGGGGAGAGGCTGAGCAAGGGTGGGAAAAGTGTGACACGGGAGCAGGGCCTCAGGGCAGAGCCTGGACAGGGCCACTGTCTATTCACACAAACCTGAACACCTTTACCCTGCCCCAAGGCCACACCCCTGCCCCTTTTCTGAGGCCCCACCTTCTGCTCACTCCACCCCCCCCCACCCACACACACTTTCACCAGGCCGTGGCAGGGGTGTGGGCTGTGGGCTGGGCCTGAGGGGTTTGGAGTGTGGGAGGGGGCTCTGAGTTGAGCCTGGAGCAGGGGGTTGGGTTGCAGGCTTTGAGAGGGATTTGGGTGTGGGAGGGGGCTCAGGAATGGGAGTGTGGGGCATGGACTCTGGGAGGGCATTTGGGAACAGGAGAGCACTCAAGGCTGGGGCAGGTAGTTGGGGGTCTGGGCTCCAGCCAGGCAGCGTTTACCTCAGGTGGCTCCTGGGAAGCAGCCGGCATGCCCAGCTCCTAGGCAGACAGGTGCCTCTGTGTACTGCTCCTGCCTGCAGGCACTGCCCTTGCAGCTCCCCCATTGTCTGTGGTTCCTGGCCAATGGGAGCTGTGGAGTTGGTGCTGGGGCAGAGTGCAGAGACCCCGAGTTTAGGAGCCAGATGTGCTGGTCACTTCTGGGAGCCCTGCAGAGCCAGGACCGGTAGGGAAGAGCCTGCCTTGGCCCTGCTTTGCCGCTGGATTTTTAGTGGCCTAAAATCTCCTGGTTTGGCTTCAGTAGCCTCTGGGAGATAAAACCCAATTCTGGGAGACTCTCTGCCAATCTGGGAGGGTTGGCAACCCTACCTGTCATAGAAGGAAATTAGATGGGTTTGGCATAATTTGTCCCTAAGAAATCTATGCTGGTTATTAGTTTTATGACCTTATTATCCTCCAGGTTTTAATAAACTGTTTAATAATTTGTATTTTACCCTGTATTTTTGGGGGGTATTGAAGTTAGGCTGGCCTATAATTCACCCCAGAGCTCCCTACAAGCACCCTGCTAGCACTGTGAGTCCAACCTTTAGCAGGGAGGATTTAAGTAAAACCCAGAGAGCAAGAGAAAGCGACTCAAAGAGGCCCAAAGTCAAAACTAAAACAATCCAACTCCTGGGGTGGCAGGTGGGGCCAGGCAGGGCTGCCGCAGGAGCGGACCCCTGGTTCAGCACGGAGAGCAGGATCCGCCGGGCTGGAGGAGTGGCTGCTGCTGGGCCGCCCCCTTCCACGCAGGCCCCGGGGTGCGCGGGGCTAAAGGTGCCCTGGGCCGAGCACGTGGCCGAAGCAGTGAGCGGGACGCCCAGGGCTCGGGCCGGGCACCGCCCCGCAGGGCTGCAGCTACCGAGCCAGGGCGGCGCCGCACGAGGCGAGGGGAGCGTCGAGCTCTCAGACTCAGGGCGGGACGCGCCCGGGGGGCGGGGGCGATGGGTCGCCAGACGCACCAGGACCGGGCGCAGCCGGCATCGCGTGCGCGCCCCCGCTGGCAGGGTCGTGCACGTAGAGCGGGAGTGCGCGCGGTCGCTCGCGTAACAATGAGTTTCTGGTGTCGGGCCCGCGCCCGGAGCGAGCCGTGTCCGCGGTGAGTGAAGTGATGAGGCCGCTTCGCCTCGGGGCCGATTGAGGCGACAGGGACGGGGAGAGGGACCGGGGGGGTGGGGTTTTTGGGGGGAGCGTTGGGGGAGGGGGGGTTCAGTGGAGCTGTTGAGTTGGGGCGGGGGGTTTGGAGTTCTGTTGTGTTAATTGTGATGGATTATATGGGCCTGAAAAGTCACCGTCCAGCATCAGACTCAGTGTTAACGAAGGTTCAGGGTTGGGGATACAGACCTCAGGCTGTTTAATGCCATGGCAATTGGCAAACACATTATAAATCCTCTTTAAGTTTTCAATACAGGTGCAGGAAATGAAGGGGGGGAAACAATTCAGCGTTTGAAATGTAAAGTATGTACATAAGGCTTTCTTTTTAACAACAGCCCTTGTTCGCTGTTGTGTTAGCTATAGAGAGTCTGTAGAAGGAAAAGCCCCCGTGTTAGTTGAGATGAGCTGCTGGTGGTGGTGATGTTAAAATCCAATCCAGTTTTCTAGAAGAAAAAACAAGACAAATACAAGAGAGCAGAGGAAAAAAACAGCAAAGATGGAAAATGCAGTTTTTGTCTCCAGTGTTGACTCGCTTACTGGAGAAACACAGGCCTAGTACGCAGGCTTGTTGGCCACTCCAAGTACTGGCAACTTATACCAGCATCAGGCTATTTACGGCCACAGTTCTCAACCTTTCCAGACTACTGTAGCCCTTTCAGGAGTCTGATTTGTCTTGCATACTCTACATGTCACCTCATTTAAAACCTACTTATTTACAAAATCAGTTATAAAAATACAAGTGTTACAGCACACTATTACTGAAAAATTGCTTACTTTCTGATTTTTACCCTATAATTATAAAATAAATGGATTGGAATATAAATATTGTATGTACGTTTCAGTGTGATACTTGAGCCTGTTTTTCACTTGTGAGCCTTATCTGAAGCCTGAGCAAGCCCCAGCAGCAGGGCTGAAGCATGTAACTTAGCTTTGCAGTGCCCCCTCTGGCATGGGGCCCTGGGCAGTTGTCCTGCTTGCCACTCCCTAATGCTGGCTCTGCACTTGTGATGCAGTGACCCCATCTTGTGATCCCTCTGGGGTCTGCAACCCCCCAGTTTGAGAAACACTGATCTAGATGAGTTGAGTTACCCCCTGGAAGATCTTTGTATACCCCCAGGGGTACGTGTAACCCTGGCTGAGAACCATTGATCTGCAATGATGTCATTTTTATCCTGACTCTGATCTGGGTTTCAGAGTGATTTGCTCTAGATAGAACTGGTCAAATTCAGAGCCGATAGCAATAGTAGCTTTGTGGACTTGCAGTTTATATTAGTAATAATTTTTTTATAGTTGTTTATGCTAGGCAGTTTAACAGACTACTAAGAACAAAATTAGCCTTAAAAAGACGTATTTGTGTTTGGTAGCTTGACTGCAGAATTTTCTGCTTGTGTGAAAGCAATGAGCCAAGCGTCTTTACACTCTAGGGTTTAGCCTTTAGGCCCTGTAAAACTGAATCTTTCTTTTTTTTATGGTGTGGAGAAGAGAGGACATAAAAAAGCCAGTTTTTGGAACCCAGTTTTTGAACTTATTTCTACATTCAAATTGATAATAAATGTCCTCTTTCTGCCAAACCAGTCTGTAAACCAAATTAACTACTACATCATATTCTGAAAAGGCCTGTGTGTTCGGTCAGTGGTCTGATCTATAGAGACAAACACTTCCATTGAGTCTGTGGAGTGACAGACTAAACATTCCCAATGAGCACTGTTCAGTTGACCATCTCACAGTGGTGGGTTAATGAACATTCCATGTTAAATATAACCTCTTAGCAAGTGGTCAGATGGCACATGCAATTTTAGCAAATCAAGTTTAGAATGCATGTTTTGATCAAAGTGCTGCAAAGAGAAGCCTGGGCAAAGAATTATGGGAGGTGAACATGGTTGTAACTAGGATATTGAGAATTAAGGGTGGGAAAAGAAAAGGGTAGGTCTTTGTTTAAGAACATCTATATTTATGGCTAATTATCATAAAGCAATTATACATTTTGTAGGACTCAAGCGATTAAAAAAATTAATCACATGATTAATCGCACAATAAAAAATTAATTGCATGATTAATTGCACTGTTAATAGTAGAATACCATTTATTTAAATATTTTGGATGTTTTCTACATTTTCAAATATATTGATTTCAGTTTTAATGCAGAATGCAAAGTGTACAGTGCTCACTTTATATTTTTTTATTACAAATATTTGCACTGTAAAAACAAAAGAAATAGTATTTTTCTATTCACCTAATACAAGTATTGTAGTGCAATCTCTTTATCATGAAAGTTGAATTTACAAATGTAGAATTATGTAAAAAAACAAACAAACCCTGCATTCAAAAATAAAACAATATAAAACTAGAGCCTACAAGTCCACTCAGTCCTATTTCTTGTTCAAGCAGTCGCTCAGACAAACAAGTTTGTTTACATTTGCAGGCGATAATGCTGCCCACTTCTTGTTCACAATGCCACCTGAAAGTGAGAACAGGTGTTCTTGTGGCACTGTTATAGCTGGCATCGCAAGATATTTATGTGCCAGATGCGCTAAAGAGTCTCGTATCCGCTCATGCCTCAACCACCATTCCAGAGGACGTGCGTCCATGCTGATGACAATCCAAAGCAGTGTGGACTGACACATGTTCATTTTCATCATCTGAGTCAGATGCCACCAGCAGGAGGTTGATTTTCCTTTTTGGTGGTTTGGGTTCTGTAGTTTCCGCATTGGAGTGTTGCTTTTTTAAGACTTCTGAAAGCTTGCTCCACATCTTGTCCCTCTCAGATTTTGGAAGGTACTTCAGATTCTTAAACCTTGGAATGAGTGCTGTAGCTATCTTTAGAAATCTCCCATTGGTACTTTCTTTGCGTTTTGTGAAATCTGCAGTGACAGTGTTCTTAAAGTGAACAATTGTGCTGTGTCATCATGTAAGACTGCTATAACATGAAATATATGGCAGAATGCAGGTAAAACAGAGCAGGGTACATACAATTCTTCCTCAACCAGTTCAGTCACAAATGTAATTAACGCTTTTTTTTTTTTTAAATGAGTGTCATCAGCATGGAAGCATGTCCTCTGGAACGGTGGCCGAAGCATGAAGGTGCATATGAATGTTTAGCATATCTGGCATGTAATACCTTGCAATGTGAGCTACAAAAGTGCCATGCAAATGTCTGTTCTCACTTTCTGGTGACATTGTAAATAAGAAGAGGGCAGCACTATCTCCCTTAAATGTAAACAAACTTGTTTGTGTTAGCAATTGGCTGAACAAGAAGTAGGACTGAGTGGACTTGTAGGTACTGAAGTTTTGCATTGTTTTGTTTTTGAGTGCAGTTATGTATCCAAAAAAATCTACATTTGTAAGCTACACTTTCATGATAAAGAGATTGCACTACAGTACGTGTATGAGGTGAATTGAAAAATACAATTTTATCATTTTTACAGTGCAAATATTTGTAATAAAAATAATATAAAGTGAACAGTGTACACTTTGTATTCTGTGTTGTAACTGAAATCAATATATTTGAAAATGTAGAAAAGCAATCAAATATTTAATAAATTTCAATTGGTATTCTATTGTTTAACAAAGGGAAGGGGGAAAAGAGAGAGCTCAGTTGTTTGAGCATTGTCCTGCTAAACCGAGAGTTATGAGTTCAATCCTTGAGGGACCTCTTGGGGATCTGGGGCAAAAATCAGTACTTGGTCCTGCTAGTGAAGGCAGGGGGCTGGACTCAATGACCTTTCAAGGTCCCTTCCAGTTCTAGGAGATGGGTATATCTCCAATTATTATTATTATTATATTATTATTAATGTGATTAAAATTGCAGTTAATCACAATAAATGTTTTGAGTTAATCGCATGAGTTAACTGCGATTAATTGACAGCCCTAATTTTTAGATTATATATTAACATATTTCTGAGTTAAAGGATAGTTTCCATTGATGCTTATGCACAACTTCCACGAACAGTCATTTCTGTGTGGAGAAGAGGCTATATTCCTCAATTTATAGTCTTGTATTACATTCAGATTACATATACTATTGTG
This sequence comes from Mauremys mutica, assembly GCF_020497125.1. Taxonomy (NCBI): domain Eukaryota; kingdom Metazoa; phylum Chordata; order Testudines; family Geoemydidae; genus Mauremys; species Mauremys mutica. The sequence continues at coordinate 324,397,257 of NC_059072.1, forward strand.
TTCTTTAATATTAAATATTAGTATTTCATTATTTTGTGGAATCCTTTGATCAGAAGTAGGGGAAACACATTTCTTGAAAGAATAAACTTCATCACTTCTTCCTAGTAATTATCAGGTGTCTAATGATTTCTATTTGACCTATTACTCCACCAGATGGCACTGTTTCCAGTGAGAGAATGATTGTGTTTAACTGTCACAAAAAATATTATGGTTCTTCCACCAAATTCATAGAGTTTAAGGACAGAAGGGACCACTAAATCATCAAGTGAGACCTTCTGTATATCACAGGCCATAAAATGTCATCCAGTTACCCCTGTATATGTTTGAGTAATGCATAACTTGTGTTTGGCTAAAGCGTAACTTCCAGAAAGGCAACCAGTTTTGATCTGAAGACATCAAGAAATGGAGAATCTACCAGTTCCCCCAGTACCCTGTTCATCATAATTACACAATCTTCCACTTTCAGCAAGGGCTGTCCTTGTAAACCTACCTACTTACCATGTTGTGTGAATAATATCTATAACATGTTACAGAAGAGACACTGAGCACATCTATGAAGGAAGAGACTTGTCCACTCAGTGTAGCATTTGGCAGAGAAAAGAACGTAAACAGATTTGCAAGAGATTACCTACAAACAGAAGTATCAACGGCCAAAGAGTCCCACTTTGAGCCTTCCAGTTTGTTCAACCATGTTTTAGTATGAAACATCATTAAATATGTTTAAAATAATTCTTTGATGCTAAAATAAAAATGCATCTCAGGATTTAAGATTTTCAACCAAAAAATCCACTCCAATCGAAAATGGGCATTAAGGTATTGGGGAATTGTATATCTTTTGGATTAGGCACAACAGTGCTATCTATATAAGGTAAAGAAATAATATTTGAATACACATACTGCTTACAGAGCACCTAAGTACAGCAGTATGTTTCTCTCAGGTTATTTTGGTTGGATAGACATTAATTAAGCATATTAATGCTTAATGCATAATTTACCTGTGCCCCAGATAACTACAATTTGGCCAGTCATGCTTCCCAATATTAAGAAGAGAAAGACAGGTTCTGCAGCACACTGCAAGATCTCTTCCTTTCTCATATCATTACTCTCATCATCTCCAACAAGGTACCGAGTTTGCTGCATTTTGTCCAAGGGAAGCATGTCAGTGTTATCAATGTTTGTATTACCTAAACACCACCATTTCTAAAAATAATGGTGGGGAAGGTGTAATAAATGCATCCGACGAAGTGGGTATTCACCCACGAAAGCTCATGCTCCAATACGTCTGTTAGTCTATAAGGTGCCACAGGACTCTTTGCTGCTTTACAAATGCCTTTTAGTTATGCAGAGGGTAAGGATTGGAGTTAAAGGAAGTGATACAAGATGATATAACTCAGTTGAAGGATTCAGATGTCATTTATAAAAATGCCAGAACTTCTCAGTTGATGTACAGTGTGCATGTTCATCCACCTGTGGCCCCCATTCATATATGTAAATATACAAATTCCTAGTCATGCAGTGGCATTTGGGAGGGATGTCTTCATGAGCCTCCCATCTGCTTTGTTTTGGCTTATGGAGGACTTTCCAGCATTTAGGGACATCTTTGTATAAAGTGATATTAGAGTGAGTGAGGGCAATATTGATCCTAGGACACAAGTTCTTGATGACTCCAGAGCATCACTTATCAAACTGACTGCTATGCAGTTTTGTGCTTAGTTTGTTAACATCGAAGTGGCCAGTAGTACTTCCAAAGAGTTTGTTGACATTTTCATTTTATACTTAGGGCCTATTAATTTTACTTGCTCTGTTTAATGGGGTTAAATGCTACCATTCTGATTTGGTGGCATTTTACACTCAGATTTCGCTGCTGGAAATGACTACACAAGATGTAGGGCAACAGATTCAGGCCCTAAATTTGTAAAGGGCTTATAATTAATAAATTCAATTTATACATTTTAATACACTTTTTATTGAAAAGGATATTTAAAAATCTGCATAATATTGTCATTTTACAATATGTTCTTAATAATAGTTTGTAGCATTATCTCTGTACTGGATGGCTGCTTTCTGCGGTTAGCGTGTTAACACTGAAAGAAATCCCATGTAATGTGATATGTTAAATGACTGATTTTTCATTATGAAAATGATAAAAACAGATGGGAGTCTGCTTTCCCCGCCCCCTTTCACTCCTGGTAATGCAGATCTTTCGTGTCAGTAGTTATTCCTGCAGGCAACTGATCATTTTCCTCCTGATTAATAACCGTGCGCCTGTTCCAACAAGTTAACAGAGGAGAACATGCTTTATATTGGTGAGCTGACCATATGAAATGTGTTCTAGTTCTTGCTAATTATTTAGCATTAATTGCATCACACTTTTTAGGTGGAAAGGCAGGAGCAGAATTCTACAGGACTTGAAAAGTACACAAAAGGCCTAATTAGCTAGAGGCTGATAGGAAAAAAATGGTGAGTGGTCTTGGAAGAATAACACACCAGTAAGATCAGTCAGCCCTCAGCTATATAGAAAGGGAATGGTTCTGGGACTCCACCCTGGACTCTGCTTGGAGGCAGACTATTTCATATCTGCCTTTGGCTTGTAGGTGTTTGATACGTTTTAATATTACTCACCCAATCCAACCTCCATCTTACACTGCAAGAGAGAATGTGCTTATTTTGTTGGCTCCTGGCTTCAAGAAGTTTAGTTTTCTGGTTAGTAGATGTTTCACTGTTTGTTGTTTTATCTCAAATGAGCTCGTCTTTACTAAATGCTGTTATTGAGAAAAGCTGAATTTAAATACTTCTTCTTCTTAACATCTAGAGAATGGGTGGTGATGATGATGATGACGACATCCCTCAGCTTTCATCCCATACGCTGGCTGCCCTGCAGGAGTTCTATAGAGATCAGAGAGAGGGCACAAAGATCTCCCAAGGGTTTAAACAGTATTCCATTGGCTCAATAGAGGAGGACTGGGTAAGAAACTAAACTTCAGAGACTGCAATTCAATTACTTGCAGTGCCCAGTTACAGAGGAGCAGAAATGTGAGGCTTCTTTTGGGAAGTGAAGAGGAAGGGGCAGTGAAAAAGGGCATTTTCAAGAGTAGTGGAATCTAATGGAGCTGTTTCCGCACTATAAAAGTCAAAGTCTCCTTGACTTGTTATTGACGCTGGATGTGGTGTGTTTTGTTTGCTTGCTTGTTTGTTTTGTTCTATCTGGCACTAATTGAAATTGACCTGAGGGAGGAAGGGAGAAAAGATGCCAAGATAAGTAGCTGCCCTCTCTAGAAATTTTAGTTCCAGACTGGGAGGGTGGAGAAAGTATAGATTTTTCCTTTGGTGTGTGTGTGAAAGCGATGCAATTGCGACATTGTAATAATGTGGAAATAGCACACTCTTTCCTCTCTTCTCCCATCATGCCTCTCTGTTTTTTACCTACCTTATTTGAACAAGTGACTTGTCCCTTCTTACCTGTGACTGATGATTCTGGCTATGAGGTTTTCTGGCTCTCCTTTTCCTGTCCCTCCCACCCCTTTTTTTTCTGATTGCTGTCGTCCCTGACTTTCTCCTTCCTACCCTCTGCTATCTCATCTTTCCTTTTCTTCACTGCTACCACTTTCTTGACTTTTCCCATCTCTCCACTCTGACTGTCTCCTTTCCTCTCACAATCCTGAGCTGGTATAAACTGTTCCCAACCTCAAAATAAATGAATGACTTCTTAATAACAGAATTTTAAACTACTTAAAGACTGGAAGTTAAAATATCTGCACACTCAATATCTTTGGATTTGGATTCAGCATTGGTAACAGGGCAAAGGTACTAAATAAAGGAATGATCTAAATAGTCTGGTATAGCTTGGTTTTGTTGAAATAGTAATAGATTTTTATAAAACTCTGGCAACATATAAGTGTGAAGTAGCTATTATTTATCAGCTTGAAATACTAGTTTATAGAGGAAATAACAAAACTATCAGTAAAGAAATCCCTTTTCCAGCTCAGTTAGTAAGAGTTGTTCAGAGGTGCAGGATTGCAATTTATGATACAAAAAAGCTGTAGATTTTGGTTTTCCTAGAATGGGGCTGATATTGGTTAACAAAAAGTGTCCTATACTGCCCAGTCACAGAGACCGATGCTGTCAGTAATTGTTTGTTTGTGCATGATTTTCCCCAGCAGTTGAGCCAGTTTTGGTATGATGATGAGACTGCATTGTGCCTGGCTAAAGAAGCTATTCTGGCAGCTGGAAGAGGTGGCAGGTAGGTTTTATTAATTATTTTATAAATTAAATATTTTGTGTTTCTTCTTACTTAAAATGTTGTCGGTAGGCTACTTTCAGTCATGTTTCTCTAGATAGTACAGTAAAATCAGAATTTTGGTAGTAAGAAATAGAAATCTAGATTAGACAAACACCTGTCAGAGATAGTCTAGATAATATTTAATCCTGCCATGAGTGCAGGGGACTGGACTAGATGACCTCTCGAGGTCCCTTCCAGTTCTATGATTAGCAGTCACTTAGTGGTTAGACCACAGGACTGGGAGTTGGGAGGCCTGGATTTTAATCCTGGCTGTGACTGATTCTCTGTGGCACTGAGGAACTCATTAACCAGCCTAGCTGATCACACTTATCATATCTACCTCATGGAGTGTTTTGCCGCTTAATATTTGTAAAGTGCTTTATGGTCCTTGAGTGGAGGTGCTGTACACCAGTCAGCATGTCCATTATTTTAAACTTCTGCTCTTAGGATAGGTCTACATTTACCGCTTGAGTCGATCTAACTTGCGTCAAGTAGGGGTATGAAAAAGATACTCCCATGAGCAACACAAGTTACAGTGACCTAAGCACTGTCCACACCAGCGCTGTTTCAGCAGGAGATGCTCTCCTGCCTACATAGCTTCCGCATCTCGCAGAGGTGAAGTAATTATGGCACCAGGAGAGGTCTCTCCCCTCGGCACAGTGTGTCTTCACCAGACGCGCTACAGAGGTGCAGCTGCACTGATGTAGCTCTCCTAGTGTAAACCTGCCCTTAGGCATGTTTGTAGGAGAGAGACTGGAAGCTTCACTCCAGATTGCTTTCTTCAGACAATAAAAAACACAGACTAGTGTCCTTTTTTATGTTTTGTTTTGGAGTTCCGTTTGTTTTTATTTTTTAAATTGTGACTTAATTTCCCTTTTTCTTGTCCCCCTCTGTCCATTAAAATAACATAACAGTAAATCTTGTGTTTTCCCAAAAATTCTTCTTTGAAAAAAAATATTTTAAACTTTATTATTAAATTTTCAATTCTGTTTGCATATTGCTATAAAATAAGCTTTGCTTGGTAAGTAGTGCTTAAGTCCGCAGTCCAGCAAAGTACTAAAGCATACATTTAAGCATTTTGCTGAATCAGGCCCTAAATACCTACCGTATATACTTGTTCATAAGCTGAATATTTTTGGTTTGGTAAAAAAGTGACGCATCAAAGAGCGGGGGTCAGCTTATAAACGGGTCTACATCAAAATTTGATGATTTTAAACTCTGTGGAATCATTGAATTTACCGTATTTTTCCGTGTACAAGACTATACTTTTTCCTAAAATCCTTAGACTAAAAATTGAGGGTAGTCTTATACACAGAAGTAAGCCCCCTGTTCCCTGCCTTCTGACCCCCCCAACCCCTATCAACCCCCCCACCCCGGAACTCCCCTGCCCTCTCTCCAACACCCCCTCCCTGCCCCCTTACCGCGCTGCCTGCACGTGGCTGGATCCGGCGAAGCGGGACCGGGCGGCCGTGGATGGGGACCCGGAGCCGGGCAGCCAAAGAAGCGGGGACGGGTAAGCGGGGACAGGCGGCCAGCGAAGCGGGACCGGGTAAGCGGGGCCGGGCGGGCGGCCGGCGAAGCGGGGACGGGCAGCCGGCGAAGCGGGGCCGGCGAAGCGGGGACGGGCGGCCGGACGGGGAAGCGGGGACGGGGGGACGGGCGGCCGGACGGGGAAGCGGGGACGGGGGGCCGGACGGGGAAGCGGGGCCGGGGACGCGGGGCCGGACGGGGAAGCGGGGCCGGGGAAGCGGGGCCGGCCGGCGAAGCGGGCCGGGAAGCGGGGACGGGGCGGCCGGCCGGGGAAGCGGGGCCGGCGCCGGCCGGCGAAGCGGCCGGGGAAGCGGGGCCGGGCGGCTCCGGCCGGCGAAGCGGGCCGGGGAAGCGGGGACGGGCGGCCGGCCGGCAAAGCGGGGACGGGCGGCCGGGCCGGGCGGCGAAGCGGGGACGGGCGGCCGGGCGGGGAAGCGGGGACGGGGAAGCGGGGACGGGCGGGCGGCAGGCGAAGCGGGGACGGGGAAGCGGGGACGGGCGGACGGCAGGCGAAGCGGGGACAGGGAAGCGGGGGCGGGCGGGGCGGCGAAGCGGGGAGCCGGGCGGCTGGGGACGCGGGGAGCCGGGCGGCTCGGGACGCGGGGAGCCGGGCGGCTCGGGACGCGGGGACGGCGGGCGCCGGGTGGCCGGGGAGCCGGGCGGCCGGGGATGCGGGGAGCCGGGCGGCGAGGAGCCGGGCGGCCGGGGACGCGGGGAGCCGGGCGGCCAGGGACGCGGGGAGCCGGGCGGCCGGGGGCCCGCGGGGCTGGGGAGGCGGGCTGGGGAGCCGGGAGCGGGCGGCTGGGGACGCGGTGGGTCGGGGACGCGGGGAGCCGGGGCCGGCGGCTGGGGACGCAGGGCTGGGCGGCCGGTGAGCGGGCGGCTGGGGACGCGGGGAGCTGGGCGGCTGGGATCGGGGACGCGGGGCAGGAGCCGGGCGGCTGGGATCGGGGAAGCGGGGCCGGGCGGCCGGACGGCAAAGCGGGGCCGGGGAAGCGGGGCCGGGCGGCCGGCCGGCAAAGCGGGGACGGGGAAGCGGGGCCGGGCAGCCGGCCGGCAAAGCGGGGACGGGGAAGCGGGGACGGGCGGCCGGCCGGCCGGCAAAGCGGGGACGGGGAAGCGGGGCCCGGGGGGCCGGGCGGCCGGCAAAGCGGGGACGGGGAAGCGGGGACGGGCGGCCGGCCGGCAAAGCGGGGACGGGGAAGCGGGGCCGGCCAGCCGGCAAAGCGGGGACGGGGAAGCGGGGCCGGGGGGCCGGCCGGGGAAGCGGGGACGGGGAAGCGGGGCCGGGCGGCCGGCCGGGGAAGCGGGGACGGGCGGCCGGCCGGGCGGCGAAGCGGGGACGGGGAAGCGGGGACGGGCGGGCGGCAGGCCCAGCGGGGACGGGGACGCGGGGCCGGGCGGACGGCAGGCGAAGCGGGGACGGGGAAGCGGGGACGGGCGGGCGGCGAAGCGGGGAGCCGGGCGGCTGGGGACGCGGGGAGCTGGGGAGCCGGGCGGCTCGGGACGCGGGGAGCTGGGGAGCCGGGTGGCCGGGGACGCGGGCGCCGGGTGGCCGGGGACGCGGGCGCCGGGTGGCCGGCGACGCGGGGAGCCGGGCGGCTGGGGAGCCGGGCGGCCGGGGACACGGGGAGCCGGGCGGCTGGGGAACCGCGCGGCTGGGGATGCGGGGCTGGGGAGCCGGGGAGCGGGCGGCTGGGGACACGGTGGGTCGGGGACACGGGGAGCCGGGGCCGGCGGCTGGGGACGCAGGGCTGGGCGGCCGGTGAGCGGGCGGCTGGGGACGCGGGGAGCTGGGCGGCTGGAATCGGGGACGCGGGGCAGGAGCCGGGCGGCTGGGATCGGGGACGCGGGGCCAGGGCAGGAGCCGGGCGGCCGGGGATGCAGGGCCAGGGCAGGAGTCGCGCGGCCGGGGAGGGATGCGGCAGGAGCGGGGCCGCCGCCGGAGACCAGCCGGGGCGCATGGCCCTCCTCGGCCCCTCTACCCCTACCTCGGCGTTCTCTTCCTGTGCCTGAGCGGCAAAGTCGGGGGGGGGGGGGACAGCTGAAGCGCAGCTGGAGTGGCAAAGAAAACAAAACAAAACAAAAAACCTGAATTTGGGGTTAGAAAAGTTGGGGGCGTCTTATACATGGGGGCGTCTTATACACGGAAAAATACGGTAATATCTAATACATTGTCATTTTGTTTACTTGGCGCGTCTGCAGGCATGGAGGCCCTCAGCTCCGTGTGGCCGTGGTTCGCTGTTCCCAGCCAATGGGAGCTGCGGGAAGTGGCCCGCTTTCCGCAGCTCCCATTGGCTAGGAATGGCAAACCGTGGCCACTGGGAGCTGAGGGGCTCCATGCCTGTGAACACTGCAGGTAAACAAAATGTCCCAACCCGCCAGCAGCTTACCCTGATGGGCCGGGAGCCAAAGTTTTCCAACCCCTGAAATATAGGGTCGGCTTATGGAAGGTTCATAGAGTTTTTGCTGTTTTTACCTATCCATTTTGAGGGTTTGGCTTATAAACGAACGGGCTAATGAACGAATATATACGGTAATATATTTATAATATATTAAACCTGTATTAATTATTGTATTACAGCTCTTTTTTTAAGCTAAACTAAATACTAGTTCTGAGCTTTGTTGTTACAAATCTGCTTCCAATTTTTCCAATCCTAATTTTTTTAAATTGTTAAACATTGGTGACTAGCTGTAAGATGTTCATGCAGACTTTCTGCATGTTCCTAATGATAGTTTCTTGTGAACTGAACACAGATCTTACTACTTCGTTAAATGGAATAGCAAAGAAAAAAATCATTGCAATTCCTTTGATTTTAAGATAGCTTTGATGATTAACTTGGCAGTCTGATTCAGAAAGAAATGCAGAAAGGTTATTTTTAGAACTGTAGAAACCTTTGCCAGTCTACACAGTCTAAATCTGAAGTTACCCCTATTTGAGTGTCAGAACTATTTATTTCATCATTCTGCTCATTAGAATATTTGGTATACAAAACTGAATACAGATAGTATGAAGACAGTATACCATACAATGTTCTTTTCAATGTAACTGATTATCCAGTATCTTGATTGATGGGTTGGGTATTTCAAAATCAAAAATTATGGCAAATGAATTTTTTATAGTTATGGTTAAATATATTGTTCTTACAGATTATTTGCTTGTTGCTGCTACCAGTTAATGTTCTGTTGTGAACAAATTCAACCAAAGGGCTGTAATTACGCTAGCACCTGTATTTTATGAACTAATTGGGTATTTAAGAGTTCATTAAATCAAAAATTTCATAAAATGGAACATTTCAAAAGTACAGTAGATATGGCCCATAGAGTGCAGTATCATGCACTGCATCACATTCTTCTTGTTCTTCAAACCACTGCAAAATGACTTCCAGTGCACTGAAGGCATTGGACTGTGAAGGGATATTGACTTGTTCTTCATAAATATAATTTTCATTATGTGATTTTTTTTTCCACCCCGCCTCTGTCAGGAAAAGTGGTTTGTTGAACGTAAGATTGGTCTTTATAAAATCAAGGTTCTACTGTAATTTTAAAGGGCATGTCAAGGCAGGTAGGCCTTAAAGAAACCGGAGCTATCAGGTTTGTTTTGTTCACGGATATACACATTCATATTGCTCTGCCTCTTTGTTCTTGTATGTTGGCAGAGTATGGAGTTAGAGCTAGGTGGGAAATGGTTTTCCCATCCTGTGAAAATTTTTGAGATTTAAAATTTTATCTCATTCTGTATCAAGATGAAACCAAGACCTTTTTGAGGTCTTTTGACAAAAACATATAGACACTCCCCCACTCCCTTGCCTCTGGAATAGCCTGGTGGTCAGGGCACTCACCTGAGATGTGAGAGATCCTGGCTTAAGTCCCTGTTTAGCCTGATTCAGACCAGGGACTTGAGCTGGGTCTCCCACATCTCAGGTGAGTGCTCTAACTACCACACTGTTCTAGAGTGGAGTTAGTTTGCTGCATCACCATTTTCTGACCCACAAAAAATGTCATTGAAAAATTCCTGACCAGCTCTAATTGCAATCTCAGGAGCCTTGTTAATTACGATACCCTGTTTGCTCAAAGGAGCAAAGGGAATAAACAAAGCAGAAGGATGAGGCGACATACATTCTTATATTTGGATTGCATGTACATGAAATTGGCACTTTGTATAGAAGGATCACTCAGATGAGAAACTGCGAATAAATCTATAATGCAATCTAGATTTAATTTTAGAAGGTTCTTCCTGTGAAAATAGATTGGGAGGAAAATAGAATGTTAAATCTTATGGTGTTTTCATTTTTTGGTTATTTAACCATGGCATAGTCTCTCTAATATTTATTTCAAATAACAGAGATAAACATCAGAATTGATGCCATTTATGACCAGTATTTTTAACTTATTCTTGATGTTTCATCTTGTTGACTATGTCAAAAGAGCTGTAGCATTTTAGTTGTCTTTGTGGAGTTTAAACACAACCATGGTAAAATCCACATAGTTTAATAGACTTTTCTGAGGTTAGTCAGCTTGGTGCTACAAGCAGCCATACTGTTGATTATCTCTGCTGCTAGTACTCTATTATCATTAGCATGATGTAGTTCATTATTAACCTTCATAACTGTCTGCATGTAAATCCTGTCATTTTTAATACAAAGAGGCAGGCCTTGATCCCTGCTGGGGGACAACAGATTCTGCTCAAATTAATGTATCATTATGGCTTTTATAATGGAGGCTGTTGTGGATGATTGGTTTGTTCAGTGCAAAATTATAGTGAATGTATTAAAAGCAGAAATCCAAGTAAAAGAAAAAAGGTTATAACTTAAAAGTGAGGTCCAATTCAAAACCCATGATCCAAGTACCCCACAACTTTTGGGGCTTCAAAGAGATGTCAAAATCCAGATCGAATTTTGCAAATAGACCTGACTTTGGGGGGGTTAGAAATCTAAATCTTATGGTCTAAGCCCAATTCTAATATAATCTTTGTCTGTTACCCTTTAAAAAGAAGGTTCTGAATTATTTCTTTTTCTTTTCAGGATAGCGTGTGTTAGTGCTCCAAGTGTTTACCAGAAACTGAAAGAACAGGATGACAAAGATTTTTCAGTGTGTATACTGGAATATGACAAAAGATTTTCTGTATACGGAGAGGAATTTATCTTCTATGATTACAACAATCCATTGAATTTACCTGGAAATCTCATACCACACAGTTTTGACATAGTATTAGCGGATCCACCCTATCTGTCTGAGGAGTGTCTTAGAAAAACAGCAGAGACAATCAAATACTTAACAAAAGGAAAGATTCTGCTCTGTACAGGTATAGCATCTGTGTCTTTTGAGAGAGGAAAAAATATACTCAATGTCGTTGCTCTAAATATTTGTATTATCTATTTTGGTGACGTTCCAGTGGAACCCAGGCAGGGGTCCAACAGAACCCTGTCTGCCAGGCAGGTTTACTTCCAGCTTGCCTGCTGAACTCCTGGCTGCCAGACTGCCCTGGAGTCAGGGACTCCAGAGTCTTCAGGGTCCATGGCTCTGTGGCAGTCCACCAGGCAGACTGGCCTGGAGGAGGGCTCCATTCCCTTTAACTTCAAAAATTCTGGGTTTTGTTCTGAATCAGAACTAACAGGTACTGTTACTATGCTGTAGGTTCTTTAACTGTTCACGTATGTTCCCTAACATTTTAACTGCCCCAGGGCTGAGATTTTAAACAGTGGCAGAATCCTTCTACATTACCTTTAGCAATAAATGGGTCTACCAATACACTTGTGCTCCTCCATGAAATGGAATTGCCTTTCTTAGTACAGCTCTAGTTGTATCCTAATTAGGACAAAATGCATTGGTTTTAGGAAATCCTGATCACTGAGCTGTACAGTCTTATAGCCTGTGTATGCCTAATGCCCCTAGTACATATAGGGAATATGTATTCCATGCCTGAGAATCCCTGTGTATTTCTGGGGCTGAACACCATTGAGAGTCTGTTCTGTTTATAGAGAGCGATTTCTCTAGTGCTCAGAGCAGCAGTTCTCAAACTGTGGGTCAGGACCACAGAGTGTTGACCCCATTTTAATGGGGTCGCCAGAGCTGACTTGGATTTGTTGGGGTCTGGGGACGAAGCCCGAGCCCCACCACTCAGGGCCAAAGCCCAAGGACTTCAGCCCTGGGTGGGGGGGCTCAGGTTACAGGCCCCCTGTGTGGGGCTGAAGCCCTTGGGCTTTGACTTTTCCTCTCCTCTCCTCCCGCCCGGGGCAGTGGGGCTTTGGCTTTGGCCCCTTCACCCGGGGCGGCGGGTTCAGGCTTCGGTCCCCCCTCATGGGGTCATGTAATAATTGTTGTTGTCAGAAGGGGCTCACGGTGCAATGAAGGTCGAGAAACCCTGGCTTAGAGCACGAAACTGAAACTTGGGACTCTTGAGTTTTCTTCCCACTTGTGTCACTGAAGCGTGTGAAGTTGAGCACACACTCGACCTCTGTGCCTCAGGTTAGCTAACTGAAAAAAGAATCCCTGCCTCACGGGTATTATGAGCTTATATGTTGTTTGTAAAGTGCTTTGAGATCATCTAAGAGAAGAATAGCGTTCTAATCAAATACGAACTCTCTGACAGGATCTCACACTGTAATTAAGGGGGTTGTTTAAGTTTAGTTACACTAACATGAATACCACTCTCGAGTGATTTTTTTTTTTAAAACAAGTTGTTTTAAATTTATTTGAACTCATTGAAAATAAGTGAAAAATGCTGCTGCCTTTAGGAATTTGCAAGTTCCTAAATTCTGCAGCTGCTGGCTGAGGTTTAAGCTGCCACATAGCTCTTCTCCAAGTTTTCTTAAGAAGGTGGTACTTGAATAAGTAAAGTTTTGGAGCCTCTGCTCTAGTGTGTTACTTCCCTAAAGCAACTCTGGTTTTGAACTGGGTAGCTTTAAATATGACACTCTGGAGCATATTCAGTTATCAAATGGCAGCAGTGTGTGAAATTCGAGTCTGTCTCTCATTTGGTTCTTGATCTACAGTCGAGCATGTCCAAGGGAGAACAATCAGCCCCAGGGGAAGGGGATAGCGGAGAAAGCACCTAAAACCATTCTCAGACTTTTTCCCTCCTTTCTCTCCTTCCTTCTCCCTCCCTTGGGACTCCAACCCTCTCTGTGGCCCAAGAGTGCTTGATGCTACAGAGCTTTACAGAGGATTGTGGAAGGGAAGTAAAAATAGGGGGATGCTGGAGGAACAATTTAAAGAAAAAAGCATAGAATGTGCTGTTACCTTTCTTTGTCATGAAATCCTATTTTTTTCTGCTTCAGGTGCAGTCATGGAAGAGCAGGCAGCGAAGCATCTTGGTGTGAAGATGTGCAATTTTACTCCAAAACATGCGCAAAACTTAGCCAATGAATTTCGATGTTATGTGAATTATGATTCTGGACTAGACCGTGATTCTAGCTGTTCAGAGTGTACATAAAATAAGCGAAACAGTATATCAATCAAGTCCATTGATTCCTTCTTTCAGCGATGTCTGCAATCCTCATTGTTTTATTAAAGGTGTTGCTCCAGGTAATGGTTTCTGGGCTAGCTTTAGATAGCTAAATATGACCGACTCTGTAATCTGTTAAATCTGCAAACATTTGTAACTGATTTCTTTTGGTACCCTACTTGGGGCTTGTCTTCATGTACAGCGAGTGCTCCTGCAGCACAGCTGCACCAATACAGCTGTAGCGCTTTAGTGAAGGTGCTTCGATGCCAACAGGAGAGCTTCTCCCATCAACATAGCACTGTCTACAGGGTTAGGTTAGTATAACTATGTCACTCAGGGATGTGGAATTTTTCACACCCCTGAGCAGCATAGTTATATCAATATAGGTTTGTAGTGTAGACCTGGCCTTAAGTAATTGAATGGGGACCGGTTGGTTCAGGTGACTTGGTAACGGGAGCTTTTCTATTCTAAATCACCAGTTAGACCTGATTGGTGGCCTTTCCCATACGAGGGCTGTTCCATGGGTGCAATGAAGGGAGGCAGGGTCCATGTGGCACCTCTCCCCACGGCCATAGATTAATGCTACTACAAATTCACAGTCCCGGTCTCTCCAATGGGAGGATGGGGAGAGATCCAAGCCAATCCTGGTCTCTTTGTGGGGGAAGGGAGAGATCCTTGTCTGTCCAGGAGGGGGGTTTCCTGGACGTGCCTCCCTGCTTCCCAGAATGCCAGGCCACTATCTCTTCATGCTTCGTCCTCCTCCACTTTTGCTTCCAGGCTCACTCCAGAAGGAGAGATGGCAGCTCAGTGAGGGCATGCACAACAGCGTGACGGGGAACCTCACGCATGCCCACACAGGGCTGGATGAACACATTGGCAAGCCAGGCACATGCCACATTTGTTGGAGTGGGGGGAAGGTGGTCCCAAAATGTTTTGGTTTTGTGTTTTGTTTAACTATGCAGATTTGCACGCCAACTGAAGGAACTTCACTCACTTGAGTAAGTGATCATGCGCCCTGGCGCACACAGTCACATTCGCACTGTCACTCAAATTTGACCCAACTGCTCCTCTGTCATAATGAGGGGGTGGCCAGGCCATATTTCAGTGAGGTTACGACCCCCTATGCCATGCCACAGCACCACTCACTCAAGTGAGTGAAATTCTTTCAGTTTAGACACAAATCATAGAATCCTAGAATATTAGGGTTGGAAGAGACCTCAGGAGGTCATCTAGTCCAACCCCCTGCTCAAAGCAGGACCAACCCCAACTAAATCATCCCAGCCAGGGCTTTGTCAAGCCAGGCCTTAAAAACCTCTAAGGATGGAGCACCAGTGGAGTAGTGGGCAGAGACAGGCCTCGCACACAGCTGAGATTCACTTTCTCCTTGGTTCTGTTGGGAATAGCAGAGGACGGCACTGGATAAAGAAATCGCTTCCTTCTCAAACAGCAGTAAGTGAACAGGCTGAGATGGGAACTTACTGCAGTACTATGTATGGGCTAAAACAGCACAGAAGTGTATTTTTTCCCTTCGCATTTATCAGCTGTTTGTTGTTCACATTATAAGGTAGGGACCCAGAAGTGTGTGTTTGCCTAGGGCCAGTGGTGGTTAATTTGGCCCTGCCTCTCAGAATGCAATGCATGCAGAAAGCGGAGTCCCACTGGCGAAGACATTGGGAACATAGCGCATGTATAGTGAGCTCTACTTCTTGGCAGGGAGCCTGGGTCGCCGCCTTAGGAAAATTCTGGTTGTGCCTCATGGCTGTTCAATGGCCTTGATGGAATGAGTTTGTGGACACAGTCCAGTTTCTGATGTGCAGGTGTCTGTCTCACAGGAAATCGCCATCACAATTTGCACTAATTAGTCTCAGCAGCCACCCCAACTAGGTACAAAGACTGATTAATTTTTTTTTCACGCCTAGATATGGTCCCTCCAGAACAGGGGTGAGAGCTGTCTGCACTGTACTTGTTGTGTTTGGTCCCTCTGGTTTTCAACCTGGCACCTTTCACAAGCAATAACTATTTGAGTGGAGGGGAAATAGTGATGTCACTGATATATTGTTAAAAGCAAACTTGAGAGGCCTCTTCAGAAGCAGAACTTGCTAAGGTTTATCAATTACTTTACACCTAACCAGTAATGGGCGTAAGTGAAAAGGGATTAATTTGGAATTTGCAACTGTTACTTTTTAAGGAAATCATTTCATTTTGACATAACGCATGCCTGTCATCTATTGATTCATGGTTTTAAAATTTGTAGTTATTTTTCAACTTTTCTGAATAGTTAAATCCCCACTTTCTTTTATTAGCAAGATTTGTAAATTTTCATTATTGCTTCCCACCTTGTAAGCTACTCTATGATGAACATCTGCTATTCTGGGGGTGGGTGGCGAAGTTTGATTAACTAGTAAGCAGATCTCTGCAGAAATGAAGTGCATACATTTGGAATGTTCTGTGTTAGATTTTTTTAAAGAGCCTATTTTGGGTTCTTAAGTCAGGCATATTACTGTTCAAGGAGTACTGTAAACCTGACATTTTAGTCAAAATGTCTAAAAAAACAAAAACCCCAAAATACTTATTTTCCCATTAGGGGGAGCTTGACCTTCATTGAACATTCTACACAAATGAGGCAATAGCATTTTTGTTTACTACAGAACCAGCCAATATTCACTTTACTGCTTCATACTGTGTTCATTATGTTTTCAGTTTGAGCTAGTGTAATAGCGGCATAAGTTATCTATGCACTGCACTAATGCTCACAGTGCACTCTGGGGTGTTAATTCACGCACAGCAACTAATCTGGGTAAAGAGATCTGCCAAAACGCTGGCATTATGATTTTTAAAATCAAGGTGAAGACAATTTATAGGGTGAGTCAAGTGTGTAGCTTCAAAAATTTGCTGCTTTATTTCCAAAGTCCCATTTTTTTAAATTTTTGTTTCTTATTCCACAATATCATGCACCTCAGAGATTTTTTTAGAGGTAGTTGGAACTTAGTTACTGAGTAATGGAACCTATTGATAAACTTATACCATGAAATAGATGTAATGTTTTATATTTGTGGAGTTTGGCTGTATTTTCAAAAATTAAAACAGATTTTAATTAAAAACATTTCTCTTTTAGAATACCAGGCATTTTTTGGAATCTAGGAAACTTGAAAAGACAATTTTATCTAGCTCTTTGGCTACACTTGCGTAGTAGTTTTCACCCCAAATTCCCAAAGCACTCAATAATTTTATAAGCTATATATGTACATATCTTCCTGCACACACATTATATATAGGGATTTAAAAAAAAACTACACTAAAAGAAATGGTAAGGTTGCATAATCAAGCACTCAAAAGTTAGAAAATGTCAGAATTAAAGTTGCCTGGGCAAACTTAATTCAGCCCACTTGCACATGTGTATGCATGAGATAGTCTTCAATTACATTATCACATACTTCCTTTTTTCACAGGCGCCCGGCCTCATTCACACACTTTATATATTTTTGCAATATGTGAGCATTTAGTATATGCCAGGTAGAAACTAAAAGGCACATATTGAGGGAGAGTGCTGCATGGTGTTAAGTTTGAGCAATGGGATGGATCACTTAATTACCTATTCTGTTCATTCACTTTGGTGCACCTGGCATTGGCCACTGTCGGAAGACAGGATACTGGGCTAGATGGACCTTTGGTCTGACCCAGTATGGCCGTTCTTATGGTCTTACAAAATGAGTTACGCCTAGCAAGGGGCATAAAAGGCAATAAGAAAAGGTTCTTTAAATGTTTTAGGAGCAAGAGAAAGATGAACTTAACTGTAAGCCCTCTATTTAGTGGGGAAGAAGAGCTAATAACTGATGATGTCAAAAAGGCTGAGGGGTTTAATACCTATAGTAAAACCTGCCTTAGCAACTGCCTCTGAAGAGAGGCCACCTGTCACAAGAGACTATTTACAGAGGCCACAGAACTTTTTCCCTATAATTTAACTGTGAAGAAACTAAAGAGCAGCCACCTGTTGTCTGTGACCAGTGACTACATTTTCTTTCTCCCTTCAGAGGTGGGTGCCAGCCAGCCACCACCACTCTCTGCTCTGCCTTCAGAGCTGGGCGGCTGGAGAGCAGTGGCTGCTGGCCTTACTTCTGCACTGTTGCTGGCGGCGGCGCTACCATCAGAACTGGGTGCATCAAAACTGCAGCTACTGCTCTCCACTCTGCCTTCAGCCTGTGTATGAACCAGAACCAGAAGTTGAACTTGAACAAACAAGGACTTGAAAGGAAGATGTGAATGTGTTGAAACGAAAGGTGTACACTATTGTAAGTTACGGTTTAAAGCTAAAAGAAGTCAACATGGAAGCAAAAAAAAAAATGCAAATCCAAAGTGTTTCTTACACTACAGCAACATGTTAAAGCAATATCACAACTAGAAGCTGGTAAATTGCCAGACATTTGGAGTTGGAAAAACATAAATCCAAAATCTGATATGACGGAAGGCAGAAATCCTCGCTGATTATGAGTCAAATGCAAATTCTGCAAAGAAAATTAAATGTGTCAAAACTGGAAATGAAGATGTCAAATTTGTATGTATAGTTGGGATTTTTTCCCCCCAATGTGCATTAGCTACATGTACCATGGCCACTGTCTGCTTCTCCAGCACTGCATGTAAATCTGCCTAGATGTCTTGGGAGACCTGCAACCTTTACACACAGCAGGTAATTCACCATGTGGTTCTCCTGGTCATAACAAACCCAACTATATATTTCTAATAATTGAATCCCCTTTACTATTACCTGTCTCTTCCTAATAACTGAGTTCCCTCCCCTGGAGGGTATTCTCAGTGTGAGAGGAGACCATAATGTCAGCTGGAAGGAGGGTCCCAACTAAATGATCATTCCCTCTACTCCAGTTTGATGTTTTCCTTCCCAAAGCCTTTCATCTACCTGAATAGCACAGAGGCTGTCAGAGTAGGGGTGGGACAGTTCTACTGTGTCCCAGAAAGTTTTGTCTATGTACTTCTCTGTCTGCCTTAGCTCCTCTGGTTCCACCATTCTGGTCTCAAGAGCCTGATTTGGTCTCTGAGGGCCTTGAGCTGTTTTACCAAATATCAAATATGCACACGCACGCCACCTGCCCACAAGGCAGGGGATCATAAATGCTGCATTCAGTGCAATAAACTGGATAGCCCCCACTCTGCTGCTGGACTTCTGCCTGCATTATTTTTACTTTTGCAACTTTTTGTTTAATTTCTTTGGCGGGTGTTTGTTGGCCTAAGTTTAAAAATATGTTTATTAGGTGTATCTGGCTTTCACACTCCCTCTCTAAGCTCCCACGTTTGTGCTCCTGTTCGCTATCTCCTCTGGTTGCTTAGGAACTGGCTTTTTAAACCCCTGTTCTCTCTGAGTAGTCCTGCTCCCTTGTCATGGGACCCTAAATGGATCAGGAACCAAAGGATGGTAGACTAGAGCCTCATGAGGAAGCTCTCAGCCTTGCCCAGCAGGCTGTTAGGCTCAGCACACAGCCCCCCAAACAGACAACACTATAAACTTCAATCAAGCAGGCCTATGGCAAGCAGCAGCCACACAACAAACTAACAGACAACAAACTCACCCCAGGGTTATAAGGAATAGTCAGGATGGATTTATCAAGAACAAATCATGCCAGACCAACCTAATTTCATTCTTTGACAGGATAACCTGCCTAGTGGATAAGGAGGAAGCTGTAGTCATGATATATCTTTGTTTTAGCATGACTTTTGACACAGTCCCACGTACGAACATAAGAACGGCCATACTGAGTCAGACCAATGGGCCATCTAGCCCAGTATCTTGTCTTCTGACCGTAACCAGGGCCAGATACTTCTTAGGGACTGAACAGAACAGGGCAATTTATCGAGTGATCCGTCCCCTCTCGTCCAGTCCCAGCTTCTAGCCCATGGCATTCTCATGAGCAAACTAGGGAAATGTGGTCTAGATTAAATTATTATAAAGTGAGTGTATAACTGGAAAACTAGTCAAAGAGGAGTTATCAATGGTTTGCTGTGAAACTGAGAGGGCGTATCTAGTGGCATCCTGCAGGGGTTAGTTCTGGATCCAGTAGTAGTCAATATTTTCATTACTGACTTGGATAAGGGAATGGAGAGTATGAATATAAAATTTGCAGATAATGACAAGCTAGTAGAGGTTGCAAGCACTTTGAATGACAGGATAAGAATTCAAAACAACCTTGACAAATTAGAGAAATGGTCTGAAATCAACAAGATGAAATTCAATAAAAGCAAAAGCAAAGTAAGTACTTCGCTTAGGAAGGAAAAATCAAATGCACAACTACAAAATATGAATAACTGACTAGGTGGTAGTTCTGCTGAAAAGGATCTGGAATTTATAGTGGATCATAAATTTAATAGTAACAATGTGATGCATTTTTCTAAAAAGGTTGATATTCTGGGGTGTATTAATAGGACTGTTGCATGTAAGACATGGGAGGTAATTTTCCCACTCTGCTCGGCACTGATGAAACCTCAGCTGGAGTACTGTGTCCAATTCTCAGTGCTACACTTTGGAAAAATTGGAGAGAGTCCAGAGGAGAGCTACAAAAATGATAAAAGGTTTAGCAAACCTGACCTATGAGGAAAGGTTAAAAAAACTGGGCATGTTTAGTCTCGAGAAAAGAAGACTGAGGAGGAGACAAGACAAGTCTTCAAATATGTTAAGGGCTGTTATAAAGTGGATGGTCATCAATTGTTTTCCATGTCCACTAAGAGTAGGGCAAGAAGTAATGGGCTGAATCTGGAGAAAAGGAGATTTAAGTTAGATATTGGGAAAAACTTTCTAACTATAAAGATAGATAAGTGCTGGAGTAGTCTTCCAAGGGAGGTTGTAGAATTCCTGCCATTCGAGGTTTTTAAGGACAGGTTGGACAAACCTCTGTCAGGGATGGTCTAGATTTTCTTGGTCCTGCCTCAGCATAGGGGGCTGGACTTGATGACCTCTCAAGGTCCCTTCCTGCCCTACATTTCTATGGTATTAGGCATTACCTTTGGTGTAATACCTTTACTATTGGTAAAAGTTCATTGAGAAGGGAAGGAGTTAGAATTTTAGTCACATTATTTTGGTGAGGATGAGCTTAGTAAACCTTTTGAAGCTAGTACTAAAATGGTTAAAAAAATACTTTTGTCTTTGTAGGTAGCTTCTGGTTTGGTCCGATGACAGGACCCCAGTCCCCAATGAATGGGTGTAACCGAGACATGATGTAAACACCTTAGTGTCTGGAAATGGTTCCACCTTAGGAGATGGATACTTTCCCATTAAGTTACTTCCTCAGTCCCCTACCTGTTCCTCACCACTTTCTAAAAGACTGCTCCTACTTCCAGAGTCCTGCCTGGTGAACGCCAGAAGAGTCCACCCTTTCCTCTCCTTCAGAGGGAGAACCTCTGATATGCTACCTCTGTTGGCCCCATCTCCCTGCATGGAGTATTTGTAGGTTTGCTGCTATTTGTTCCTCCCTCAACCCCCGTGCTACTCTGTTACAAAAGGGAGGGGTTGGAAATGAGCATTTTTAGGGAGGGAAGGTGCGCTAGGAGGGCTGCCCAAAGGCAGAGTGGAGAGGCATGGTCATTAGCCAGTCACTGCAAGCATGTGTTCCAACACAGCCCTGCCTCTTAAAGACCAGAAACCCTCCTTGTCATAGTATCCACCACCAGGGCCGCCCAGAGGGGGGGGCAAGTGGGGCAATTTGCCCCGGGCCCCAGGCTCCACAGGGGCCCCCAAGAGAACAGCTGAGGCTCTCTCCCCGGCCCCTTACCCCCGCCTCCACCCCTGCCCCTCTCCCGGAGCCTCAGCGCATCAAACAGCATCCCTGGACACCGCTGCAGCCTGGCTCCGGCGGGGCCCCGTTTCGAGCTGCGTGGTGAGGGGGCAGGGCTTCGAGCTCCAGGCTGAGCTCAGCTCCCTCCGCTCGGCATGGAGCTCACAGCCCCGCCCCCTTACCACGCGGCTCGGAGCGGGACGGAGCTCAGGCCGCGCTGGAGGCACGCTGCAGCTGTTCAGCGACGCGCTGAGACTCCGGGTGAGGAGGGAGCCGGGGGTAAGAGGCTGGGGCCGGGGGGGTTGGCTAAGGGGCAGGGAGTCCCAGGGACAGAGAGAGGGCAGAGGTTGGGGGGGGGCGGTCAGGGGACAGGGATCAGGGGGGTTGGATTGTGGGCGTTCTGGGGGGTCTGTCAGGACTCAGCGGGGGGGCAGATAGGGGACAGGGAGCAGGATGGGTCGGGGATTCTGAGGGGGGGCAGTCAGTTGGGGGGCAGGAAATGGGTGGGGGTTGGCTAGGGGGCAGGGCCAGGCTGTTTGGGAGGCACAGCCTTCCCTACCCTAAAGCTCATTCAGCAGTTTGGGGCTTGCAGAAGAGCCAAGCTGTTAGCTTTTCCATTAGGGCTACCATCCCTTTCACTTCTCAAATGCCAAATTATAGTCTATATTTAATTTCAGTGCCATAGGGAGATTCATGTCAGGGGAGGGTAGCGTCCTTTAAAATTAGCCACTGGGGGAGGGATCACATGAGAAGAGCAATATCCTTCCCTACCAAGGGAGACCCCCCCCCTGCATTCCCTGAGGCTTCAGAGGGGTTAATTCAGTGGTTCTCAAACTTTTGTCCTGGTGACCCTTTCACATAGCAAACCTCTGAGTATGATCCCCCCCTTATGAATTGAAAACACTTTTTTAAAATATATTTAACACTATTATAAATGCTGGAGGCAAAGCGAGGTTTGAGGTGGAGGCTGACAGCTCACAACCCCCAGTAATAACCTTATGACCCCCTGAGGGGTCCTGATCTCCAGTTTGAGAACCCCTGGGTTAATTTAATTTTAGCACCCTGTGTCCATTCACATGCATGTGCTATTTTGAGCATTTCAGTTTTGACAACATAGGCTCATCCCAGATTCTGGAACAAGCTCAAATTCTCAGTTCGTGGACTATGTACATAAGCTATACTAAAGACAAACCCACAGTAACCATCTTCAGTTTGTGAGGGACCCCATGGAGCCAGTCTCTAGGAAAGAGATAAATGCATGGAGATTAAGTCCATTAATGGCTATTAGCCAGGATGGGTAAGGAATGGTGTCCCTAGCCTCTGTTTGTCAAAGTTATGGAGACTGATATGAGTCAAGAAAGCCAGCAGATTATCAGAAACCTGGAAAAATCTCTTCCTGGATGGGCTCAGGCGTTTGGTTACAAGCTGAGGTGGTTCAAAAGTTTTGGATTTTTTTTTAAGCAGAATTTTTTTTATTGTTTCTTTAAACAATCAAACACAGCAAGGGGCAAATATTTGGCCACACACTTCTGAAACCTCAAACCACTTTCAGGTTTTGGCAGACTAATTTCAGCTTTTCAATTAAAAAAAACATAACAAATTTTGAAGGAAAGCAGACATTGTCCGTGATTTTTTTTCTGCTTTTAAAAAAGCCCTAGTTTTCGATCCAGAAAAAGTTTTGATGGAAAATATTTGTCCAACCCTTTTAATGAGCTTTAGTGCCTTTTAGCACTAGCTGATGCTGAGAACCAGTGATAGCTTGTAAAGAAGTTTTCTCAAAACTGGGTTTGTGCTGAGATGCAGAAGGTTTATTTTTCCCAGGGGCGTCTGTGGGGGGGAGCAAGGGGGCAATTTGCCCTGGGCCCCGCAAGGGCCCCCAGGAGAATATAGTATTGCAATTTTTTTTATAGAAGGGTTCCCCAACATTTCTTTGCCCCAGGCCCCCTGAATTCTCTGGGCAGCCCTGTCCACCACTAGCCTGAATCCCCAAAAAATTAAAGTACCCACGTGACATCCAGATGGGGTTTAGTTATTTTGCAAAGGATTATGCTCTTACTTCATTATGAAAATAGGAAAATGGAAAATTAAATACATATATGTTGGCACACAGATTTCCATCTCACTATTGCAACGTGGTTTAGATTCACTACCTCAGATCTCCAGACCACCATGCAGACTGACTATGTAGTATCTACTCACACACAGAAATCTTGTCCCCAGCTAGGCGACTAGCTACTCCTGCTTTAAATGGGACAGGTCTCCAGACCAGAAGCAATGGGTTTCCAATTAGAGAAGTTCTTTTTCCTCCTTAATCTGCTAGAGCAAGCTGCTCCAATCACAAGATGCATCTAAACGGTTGCTTCACCATTTAAGTCCTTGATTAGTTTTAATCTCCATTTATGTCTGGTTCTTAATATAAGGGCATCTTACTCGGCTCTATGTTGTATTCATATTTTTAAAAAAAAACTACACTAGCATCTCCAAAGACCAGCTCAACATGCAATCTATTTTCCGGGGGTGGAACTCAATTTCATCCTGCCTTATTCACCCACCACCAAAAAAACAGAAGTCATCTCTTGATGTATAATGTACTTGTTTATGCTTTAAAATTAGCACTCTGTTGACACATGATTAGGAAGATGAGCATAAATTTAGATTTTTGTAGATGGATGCTCAACAGAGCAGGTCAGTTTCTACTGGCATCTGTCTTTTGAGTATGCTAAGCTTTATGAACTATTGCTTTGTCCTTGTGCTCGCAAAAAGTGCCTTTGTGGAGTAGGATTCTTCAGCTTTCACACTAGTCTTAATATTGAAATGGTCTGGCTTTACTGGTGATTATACAGCAGCTTGGGTAACAGCACTCACAACTGGAGCTGGGGCAGGGGAATGGTTTTCTCATCCCTGAAAATGTTCCAGGTTTCAAAAATTTTCCCAATTCAATAGCCTAGTGTTAGTGGAAGTGGGAGACTCTGGTTTAACTCCCTGGTCTGGGATGTCTCCCACACGCCCAAACTACCAGCTATCCTGGGGTGGGTGTTTACTCTTGCCCTCTCTTGGTTTTGACCAGAAATTCCTTTCATGATGCAACATTTGTCAAACCTGATACAGAAGTTTTGATTTAACTGAAAAAATCCCATCCCGTTCATGACTTACTCTTTGTTGCAGTAAAGCAGTGAGCATTTCACACGGTTGTGACCATGAAAGTGTGTGCATCAAGTGAGGTGAGACCAAAGGCTGCTCTAGCCCCTAAGCTGCATTAGCAGGCTCTGGGCAGCGGAAGGTTCTCTCCACATCTTCACAGTCACATACGTGGTGACTGAAAATGTGGCATTTGGAGGAAAAATGTATCCATGGTCCTTGGGCGGAGTGTAACAGCCCTCTGTGAGACAGGTCACCACACAGCTCCGTGCACTCCCTTCAGGGCATTACTGAAGTGGTGCAGCCAATCACACTGCCTAGGAATGGCCGTGCTGCTTTTACAAAGGCAGCATCTGCATATCCATGAAGAATGGTGCAGTGTCCGTCTCATATGTAATGCCATACAGATACAGACCACGTACATGCACACACCCATCATGCACCACTGCACATGCAAGATATCTGTATCTGTGGGGTGGCTGTGTGCTACTCCCTCACAAGTAGGTCACCTCCCGCCACAAGCACATACCTCAGAAAACACGGGTCTGAAATGGGTCATAGCTCCACGATACAAAAGCCACTAGTCAACAAACAACCGCTCATAGCTGTGCTGCCTCGCTGTCTCTCATTTTGCTTGCGGACCCCTATATCTGAGCATGGGCTGGGCTCCCCTCTCAGCAGGAGCCATTGTATACACAAGAGGAGGCTAGCTGATGCCACCACACAATACATTATCTATGAATGGCTACGTTTCCCTCACAAGTGTCTTGGCCATTTCTAGCAGCTGACCTGTTGCCTAACACTTCAGACACCCGTTTATGTAGATTTCTATCAGCTTGCTGCCTGGCTGCAGACCTTTTTTTGTGATTCCACATACATTACTGTCTGTTGAGCATATTTACACTATAGTGACTGGCTAATCAAAACAAACCTAGCCTCTCAAGATGTTCACAACCTTCTTGCATGACCTGAATTTTCCAGTCTCTCTTAGGTTTTTACTATACAGAAGACTCTCTTTACTAAGGAGAGCTTTCCATGTTTTGAAGCTAATTTATTCCAGGGACAACCTCAATAAGGGAAAACATTTTCCTGGCACAACAGAAAAGGGATCAGATAGTCTCCAGTTGCCAAGTAGTTTCAGCTTTGAATTGTTTGCATTTATTGGACCTGAATTCAGTTCAAAGAGGTGTATCAGCCTTTCCTTGTGTCAACAATTTGTGAGCCTTGAAGTAATGCCAGTGAACCTTCCCCCCACCCCTTTCATACAAACATAAGGCCGTTCTAACGTGGTGGTATCTGAGGGCTAGGAGCTGGAGTATGTCACATCACAGCTGATGTCAGATTGTGATAAGTCCATAACATGGTAATTTAAAAAAAAAAAAGATGTGGCTAAATTTAAGCCCCCAACGCTTAAAATGCAGCAATAAAATGGAGCTGGTAATAACTATGCATCAAAGGAGTGCTGTGAGATGTAATATGTGTACAGTGCTTTGGAGAGGTAAAATGCTTTTGATGTTAAATAGCACTATTAGTAGCAAACAACTGCTCACTCTAAAACAGCCAGCATAGTTCTAAAAACCAGGCACCGCTCCTGAAAAAAAACTGTCTCCGCCGACAAATTATTCACACAAGTGACCGAGAAGTGGATTAATAAAGGTTTGTAACTCAGGCAAAATTCTACATGAGCTCACTTGTAACCTTGAGAAGATGCTTTCTGCACCTGTTCCCATACAAAGAGGAAGAGAACTCCAGCACGCATAATTTATTGATCCACTGAGATTTTGCACTGGTCTAATACTTTCCTCTGACTCAGCCAATTCTCAAAACTTTCAAGTCTAAGCCAAGGCATGTGTAATTTTTCTTGGTTTGCATTGACCAGATCATGTTCTACTTACCCGATCTTTCTTCATTCTGTTATTCCCAGTGGCTCTCAAGAACGTGCGCTTGTGACTTGAAAATCTGAAACTGATCTCATGGCTTGTGACTGAAAGACTCCATGGAGAATTGCTTAACAGGTGGTCACTACATAGCAGCAACTTAAAACAAACACCACAGTTACTGAGCTACTTTATGAGAAATAGATTTTCTTTCTTGCACATCATGCAAATAAATCCATGTCTGCTAATAACTGATTTGTTGTGGTTGGCAGTGTTGTTGTAGCTATGTTGGGCCCAGGATATTAGACAGACAAGGTGGGGGGCGCTAATATCTTTCATTAGACCAACTTCTGTTGGTGAAAAAAACAAGCTGTCAAGCTACCCTGAGCTTGTCCTCAGGTCTGGAAAAGGTACTTGGCGTGTCATAGCTAAATACAAGGGTGGAATAGATAAAGCGTTAACTCATGTTTCAAGAGACCAGTCCAAGTGACGTTAACAACTCATACAACAAAGGAGGATTAGTGGGTTATAGATTGTTGTAATGAACCATAAATCCAGTGTCTTTATTAAGGCCATGATTTTTGGTGTCTAGCAGAGTTATGAATTTAAAATTTCAGGCTCATCTTTTGAAGGTGTTGTGGAGTGTTAGGATTATTAATAATAATTGGAAACCATCCAACAGTAATTTAACCATACATTCCTTTATTAAATCCAAAGGCCAAATGGTACTTTATGCAGGTGCTCTTAAAAAACCTAACTAATAAGCTATTTACTACAGCCAAACAGTAACAAAACATTTATAAGCATTTGCTCAAGATATTTATAAACAGGGTAACTCCAGGGGTGCTGAGACCCATATGGTTGGCTCCAGAGTGGGCAGGCAGGTATTAGCAATGAACCTGTTAAAAGATGACTTTTTATACCCTTTAACAAACAAGTGATGTCACTGCCAAATACTGACTGCAGCTAAAAACCAGTTTGAGACAGTTCACCCTTAATTCCAGTCTTAATCCAGATAAGATTTACAACCTCCTTTCTTCCCAAGGCCTTTCCTCCTTATCTCTTCCCCTCCTTTCTGAGGACCAACAGCTTTTTCACTGAACCTGGGTTCGCATAGGAGGTGATGTGGATATGTGGGGTGGGAAAGGGCCCTGTTGGCTCATTTTAAGACAGATTCTTTGTTTGATTTTAAACCATTTGCAGTCACCCCTATCGGTCAGAGGCCTTCTTTTTAGAAACTTCCTTTTATTTCATTAGTTATTCTTTGAACCAGTTATCCTCCCTACTTCATTCCTTTTGGCCTTATCACTTAGTATTTTTGAGGCCTTCTACTTGCTACTCAGGACCTTTCTTTACAACACATATATATTTCCTTAACCAATAAACTAATTTTAAACTTATCCTACATGCAGGTTTCCTTTGAGGATGAGGACTGAGAGGTCAGATATGGAGTGATCACTTCGTGAAACATAGTCACCTATGGGTCAGATGGTGTTTTTGTCTTTTAGCATTTTTCTGTATGTGTTCATTTGAGAGTGTAGTGATTGTCTGGCTTCACCCACATAGTTGTTATTGGGGCCTTTAGTGCACTGGAGGTGGTACACCACAGGTTTTGATAGGCATGTGCAGGACCCATGGATCTTGAACGGTGTATTGTGGAGAGTGTTGATCATTGTAGTAGTGGAGATATATCTACAGGCTTTGCAGCTGTTGTTCTGGCAGTAGCTGGTGTCACTTTGATTTGGTGTGTCCTGCTTGCTTTTGATGAAGTTGGGGGATTGTTTCTAGGCCAGAAAAGGGGGTTCAGGAAAGATTTCTTTCAGGATATGGCTCCCATCAACTATGGATTGTAATTGTTTAATGCTAGAATGATTGATTGGACAAAAGTTGGCCAATAAAAGATACTACCTCACCCACCTTTTCTATCTGGTTTGTGGTAGGCATTCCGAATATTGTGCCCAAATAAAGGTTGTACAAAAGAATGCTTGTGGTAGAGATTGTCTCAGAACCCTGTGATTTGGATATGGTGCTGATGAGCTCCTACACTTTAGTTGACAAATATCCTTTTTTGGGTGGTTATCAAATGCTACCTTTTTTTACAATTTTGTAACAGTGGAAAATGACTTCACACAGGGTTGAATCAAAAGGCTCAGCTTCAGCCTCACTGAAAAAAGAAACAATGTCATAAAGACATTTAGCACAAGAATAACAACTGGAAGCTCTATATCCTGCAAAATTTAGGGCAATGGTTAGTGAAGAAATACATGTATGTAAAATTCTTAAATTACAGCATAATCTAAACAAAACTCCTGAAGATGCCTCTGACCAAAGGGATAGGATAGTCTGTACCTGTTAAACAAGTGTATTGGATATTACTTTATTAGAGCCTGTTAAATATTTTACTCTTATATCATGAAGGGGGTTTGTTCCTACCTAATGTATTACAGCATTATTGAGTTTTTAATATTCTAGAGGATGTATAATGTTCTAGAGGACTAACTGCAATACAAAAATGTTGGTTTACTGTACCAAGGTATAAAAGGTATGGTGACCATTATTAAGGATCCCTAGCCTCCGTTTGCCCGAAGCTGGGAATGGGCAACAGGGGATGGATCACTTGATGATTACCTGTTCTGTTCATTTCCTCTGAAGCACCTGGCATTGGCCACTGTCAGAAGACAGGATACTGGGCTAGATGGACTTTTGGTCTGACTCAGTATGGTCATTCTTATGTTCTAATTCAATCATGGCAGTCACAGATTCCGTGACTTCAGTGGACTTCTGTGGCTTCTTCGGCTTCAGCCCATCACAGTGGCAGAACTGGAGCAGCTGTGAGTCCCCCCCACTCCCCCCCCAAGTAGTGGCAGGACCAGAGCATTGCCAGCAGTCAGCCCCCACCACAGGAGCAGTGGCCTTGGGCTGCTGGATTTGCATCTGCTGCCACCCGAGCAGCAGCCTAGGGCCGGGTCAGCCCCCAGGGTCAAAGCAGTGGCCACCAGGGCTGGAGGAGCAGTGGCCTGGGGTCAGAGGAGCCCCAGGAGCAATGGCCAGGGCTGGAGCAGGGGCTGGTCCTCAGGCCCCGGTGGGGCTCCAACTGTTAAGTCTCCCTCCCCCCAGGGTATTTTTAGTAAAAGTCCCAAACAGGTTGTGGGCTTCCGTTAATTTTTGTTTGTTGTCCGTGACCTGTGCATGATTTTTACTAAAATACCCATGACACAATCTTAACCTTAAACATTATACACTAAAGGACAAAAAGCAACATGTAATGGAGTGTGACTGATTTTTAATTCTCTGCTTATTCAGCTTGTTAAATTCTGCTTTGCTCATGGTCTTTCCTATGCCCCACTACTACCCCATGTACTGTGGGGACACAAGAATAGGAATGTTGGTCTGGATAGTGTCTTGCTTTCTTGGAGGCATTGGAGACTCTGTCTAATATAAAGAACACCTGCATGGACCAAGTATAATTTTGAGGTTGTTGATTCAGCAAACATATTACTATCCAAGTACATTCATCCTCAGCTCTTCTGTAATGGAGTTGCACAGTCAGGAGCCTCCTGCTGAAAAAGCTCTGTCTTACTCGCCCTGATGAGAGCGCCATTGTCAGTGGTGAGTGCAGCTTCCTTGGGTGGCTGTGGTCACACAGTGTGTGCCTGTGCTACAGAGGTCACTTGGCTGAGTCAGCCTGAGTCACGGCCCCTTGAGGGGGAGACATATAGTCTTTCAAACAGCTAGGATGTGTTAGCAACATATGGATACCACTGTTAGGTCCACCAACTAGAACATCAGACCTCTGCAAAACTATGAGATCTTACTGCCCTCCAGTGACTGTAGCCTGCTGGGGGTTTAAGACCAAATGCTACTACATACACAGGTGCCAGAACTAGGGATGCTGGGGGGTGCTGCCACACCCCCCTGGCTTGAAGTGGTGTCCATCATCTAAAGGGTTTACAATTTGGTTTAATGGATCTCAGCAACCCCACTATACAAATTGTTCCAGAGCCCCTAACTACATAATCATAAATCTTTCATGGGTTGTTAGCCAATCATTGATAATGCACAGTGTAGCAGGGTGGACCCTGCTCCTTCCCTGAAGGGGTTTAAAAGTGGCCTGGCAGGGCTTGAGAAGACAGCCTTTAGGCTGGGCTGATTGGGGAAGTGGCTGCAGCTGAGGCCACGCCCCAAACTGAGCCACAGGCCTTATAAAAAGGCCAGGGAAGCCAGAAGCCCAGACCGTCTCTCTCTGGTTATAGAGAGGGATGGGCCTGGCTGCTTAGGGCTTGAGACTAGATACCTGAGTGCAGCAGGGCTGGGGAAGGCTGAGGAGCTGGGGAGCTCCAGCCTAGAAAGCCCCAGGCTGCGGCCTAGTAGAGGGCTAAGAGGTACTGGGGGTTGCAGAGGGCAACCTAGGGGTAGGCCAAGGCAGCAGGTCCAAACCCCTTTGCCTGTGATGAATAGGCTGATACTGCAGTCTGCCCCAGAGTGTGGGACTAGACAATGACTGTCAGTAGCCAATACTGAGGCAAGGTGGGGATAGAGGGTGAGGGTTTCCTAAGGAGGGGGGACCCTAAGAGAAAGGGGTTACTGCCAGGGGGCAGCACCCCATGTAAAAGGGCACCGGGTCCAGGGAGGGACACGGGGGCCAGAAGACAGGTGGATCACCAGCCTGCAGAGGGCGCTCCGAACGCTGGAACAGAGCTAATTCCCGGAGTCACCAGCAGGAGGCGCCGCAGGGGTGAGTCCGACCCGTCTACACGTGGTGGAGAATGCGGGCATAGCGGTCCGCCCCTGATACAAAGGGCCAAGGAAGGACTGAGGACTATTGCCTGGAGTAGAGACTGGAGACTGAACTAAAATGGTGGAGAAGAAAATGAAAAGAGACTATTACTGGAGAGCCTGTGTGGCCCGGCTTGCCGAGCAGCAAGCATGGCTGCTTCAGCTGCTGCGGGGGCGGGCACATGGACCTCAACTAGGGCCAGGCACCTTGGGCTGGAGGCCAGTGCCAGGGCCTAAAGACTGTTTCGCCTGTGGGCGACGGGGACACCTGAGAAGGGTGTGCCCCTACTGGGTTGGGGCAGAGAGGCCTCACCCAGATAAGACTCGAGTGCCCCCTGTGAAGTTAACAGGGGGCCTCCAAACTTGTTGGGCTTGTGGGGAGGAGGGACACCTGAAGAGGGAGTGCCCTCATGGAGCTCCCAAGGCCCAGGCCAGCCCAGAAGGAAGGGCTAAGGCCCAAACAAGCAGGACTGGGGCCGTGGCAGGAGGAAGGCGCCAAGGGTGCTTCCACTGCCACACCAAGGGCCACATCAAGGGACATTGCCCCCTGAGGCAGAGAGGGGGAGTGTCAGAAGCTAAGGCTCGGTCTGGGACTAGCCGCCAGGAAGGGGTAGTCCAGACTGAGGCCCCCAGAGAGAAGGGGGCTGGGGCAGAGAGGCCCCACCTAAATCAGGGAACCCACACAAGGGCCAGGAGGGCCGATGTGGGAACCCAAACTGATGTGGGAATCCACATAGGACCAGAGAGGTCTACGGTGGGGACCCAAACAATTGAGGAAGCAAGCAGGCTGCTCCAAGTGCTGGAGAGCCTGCGAACAGAAAGAGATTCTCTGCGGACCCAGCTGAGGAGAAAGCTGGGCTGGTAGAGCACCCCACCTGCCCCCCGGTGGAGGGGTTCTTGAGGTGGGGGGTGTGTAGCAGGGTGGACCCTGCTCCTTCCCTGAAGGGGTTTAAAAGTGGCCTGGCAGAGCTTGAGAAGACAGCCTTTAGGCTGGGCTGATTGGGGAAGTGGCTGCAGCTGAGGCCACGCCCCAAACAGAGCAACAGGGCCTTATAAAAGGCAGGGAAGCCAGGAGCCCAGAGAGTCTCTCTCTGGCTATAGAGAGGGATGGGCCTGGCTGCTTAGGGCTCGAGACTAGATACCTGAGTGCAGCAGGGCTGGGGAAGGCTGAGGAGCCGGGGAGCTCCAGCCTAGAAAGCCCCAGGCTGCGGCCTAGCAGTGGGCCAAAGGTACTGGGGGTTGCAGAGGGCAACCTAGGGGTAGGCCAAGGCAGCAGGTCCAAACCCCTTTGCCTGTGATGAATAGGCTGATACTGCAGTCTGCCCCAGAGTGTGGGGCTAGACAATGACTGTCAGTAGCCAATACTGAGGCAAGGTGGGGATAGAGGGTGAGGGTTTCCTAAGGAGGGGGGACCCTAAGAGAAAGGGGTTACTGCCAGGGGGCAGCACCCCATGTAAAAGGGCACCGAGTCCAGGGAGGGACACGGGGGCCAGAAGACAGGTGGATCACCAGCCTGCAGAGGGCGCTCCGAACGCTGGAACAGAGCTAATTCCCGGAGTCACCAGCAGGAGGCGCCGCGGGGGTGAGTGCGACCGGTTACAACAGGAAAGACAATATCACACATTGTACAAATACCTGAATTTCATTAGTTCTCTTTACTTTTGACTTTCCCTCAGTGGGATTTATTGTCAACATGAGAAGGCTTGCAATGTTACAAGATACAGCTGTCATAACTAACAATTCAGAGGTTGACAAGGAATAGGGTATAATGTAGAATACTTGTGTTCCAGAGTCCGTCTCTTTATTATATTTGTGTCTTTTTATTACTAGAAAGATTTAAACCATATCAGAAAAATTAATACTACAGTTTTGTAACATTCTAGTCAACGTTTTATCAACAGGTTTTGTACTCGTAGCAGTGTGGAGAATTTAGCAATAATAAAGAGAGTTTATTAACTCAGTTTATTAAAACACGGTTCAAAAAAGAACTAGATAAGTTCATGGAGGATAGCTCCAGCAATGGTGCCCCTCGCCTCTGTTTGCCAGAAGCTGGGAATGAGCGACGGGGTGAATCACTTGATGATTACCTGCTCTGTTCATTCCCTCTGGGGCACCAGGCATTGGCTACTGTCAGAAGACAGGAAACTGGGCTAGATGGACCTTTGGTCTGACCCAGTATGGTATGGCCATTCTTATGTTCGTATGAGTGTCTCCTTTTATTTATTTATTATATAAATGACTTTAGCAATTCAGCACAGTTGAAAAATACTGGATGGCAAAGGTTTCCCATTTTGTAGACTCTAAATAGCTATGGTTGTAGCAGCCAAGAACATCACTTGGAGTTTTACAGTCTGCAATGTAACAGGAGGACTCCAGCAATCAGAATTACTGGCTTCCTTTCTACTGCTAACATGGGATATGTGCCGTAGTTAAATGACTTTTACATAGAATTACCAAAAGGCAGAATATAAAATTATTGTAAAGTAATTGCAACCAGTAGTTGGTTATGAAAGTAGCTGGCATGTTACACGGTTATAGCCCCTTCTAAAAATTCATCCAAAATAAGCAAGGATAGAATAAAATTGTGTTTAACTCTAAACAATACAAACTTAAAGAACCTGAACTTTGAAAAGATCCTTCTTACTTGATGTGTCTTGTCTGCCATGGCTGAGTAACGATCTACTGAACACAGCCCCCCCATTATAACTGCAACAGTCGTAGTTAGAAAGACAAAATTATTTTCCCCCAATTGCTATATAATCTCCTGAATCAGTGAAATATTAACTTGAAGCCAATGTTGTACACAGGGTTCCTTGAATACTTCTCATTCAGATGCTGGCTTGTCGTTCTGGTTTACCAACAACTTCATTTCTTGCTTATCTATGCTGGAATTGACACTGTCTGCCTCTTTTTCCTGCTCCGGTACACAAGTGCACCCCACAGGGATAGTGACGTAATCCTCTGTGTACACGTAGCGACCTCCAGCACAAGCTGAAGTGCGGCGCAAGATGACGGTTGGCATATACACTGGGGTGCTGCGGAAGTGGAAATTCTCCTCGCCGTAAATCCCAGTGAGACAGCCCTTGCACAGACAGTACGCTTCAGGAATGTATTTGGGATACCTTGTGGGATCGTAGGAAATTCTGCATGGAAGTAAATAATAAATATTCA
Organism: Mauremys mutica; assembly: GCF_020497125.1. NCBI lineage: Eukaryota > Metazoa > Chordata > Testudines > Geoemydidae > Mauremys > Mauremys mutica. The sequence goes on from NC_059072.1 coordinate 324,431,250, forward strand.
TTTCATGCTTTTATGTAAGCCATCTGGAAAACATAACAAATGTTGACTTCAAATTACATTATACAATGTGTTGGGGGTTTTGCCAGGCAGAATAGCTGTAGCTATTGCTGTCATGCTGCTCAGCTGTAAAGTGGAAAGAAGTGCTGGGCAGCTTACTGACCTGATCAGGGTCTGGGACACAGAGATCTGACTTACCTTAGTTTCTAAAACTGTCAGCTCGAGACAGTCGGACACAGAACTGTTTTGAATCTTGAACTCAGCAGAAAAGTAAGGGGGCCACTAACAGGAGACTCTAAAAGCTTCAGGCTGTCTTTCACGGGGGTTTTCTGCAGCCACAGCTTTGCGGTAGAAAGATCCTTTATTACTGCTCAACCCTCCCCCGGAGTTAGGCACCTTAGCCAGGTCAGCTGTTTTCCATAACCAATTAGTGAGTCTCCCCCAGTGCTTAGGGTTCTCACCTGGGCTGTGAGGGGCCTGCTGCTCTGCCTGAGCTGGGGCAGGTATTTGAACCCAGGTCTCCTGCAGGGGAGGGGAGTGACCAAACCACTCGGCTATGGGGCATTCTGGGATGCTAGCTCTCACTAGTGCCTGATGAAGCTGTTCCCGGTAGTTATACAAAGGGAACAGCTTCAATAGGAGAGACTGCGAAAGCTGCACCCTAGACTGCCCAATAGCTTGGTGACTAGGGCACTCTCCAGGGCAGGGCTAGCTCCAGACCCCAGCGCGCCAAGCGCGTGCTTGGGGCTGCATGCCGCGGGGGGCGCTCTGCCTGTCGCCGGGAGGGCGGCAGGCGGCTCCGGTGTACCTCCCGCAGGCATGCCTGCGGATGCTCCACCGGAGCCGCGGGACCAGCGGACCCTCCGTAGGCACGTCTGCAGGAGGTCCACCGGAGCCGCGGGACCGGCGACCGCCAGCACGCCCCCTGCGGCGTGCCGCCGTGCTTGGGACGGCTAAATTGCTAGAGCTGCCCCTGCTTCAGGGATGTGGAAGACTTGGGGTCAAGTCCCTGCTCCAAATCAGGCAGAGTGGAGATCCCAGGCTCTTGGGTAGCTTATGGCATGTGCCTGCCAGCCAGCCACAGAAATTCCCAAGCTGCTACCCCTTGGCTGGGGAATGTGTGAGTTAGGTGTGCTCTGAGCACACCTGCTGCAGCAGGCCCTGCTAGTGTGATAGGAAGGGGCATGACAGTCCTGCAGGGCTTAGACATGAGGACAGGGCATGGAGCAGCTTGTTAGCTCTGGGGCAGTGTCAGGAATTAGGCAGATTTGCCCACTGGTGGAAAGTTGGATGATTATGGAGATTTAGGTACCTTCAGCGTTACCTGGCAGCTGAGCAGGCATTTTGTGAATGCCAGTGGCATCTAAATAGGCAGTTGCCTAAGTCCTTATGTGACTCTAGTCCCAACTACCCACTTAGAGGTGAACTGCAAAACCAGTTTTATTTTTTGCCCTCTCCTGCTATTGTATGAGGTAGCAGTTGTGTATTATTTTCATAGAATAATTTTTCTGAGGAAAAAATTCAGTTAGTTAGATTGAGGGCAGCTTGTAAATAAAGATTAATCCACAGGCCAACTACCCTCACCTCCAAATCCTTCCTCAAGAGCCACTTCTGCTCTGCCACCTACAAGAAATCAGCCATGCAATGATGGGTTAGCTGTAGATTCAGGGAGAACTGACTACTTAAACTATAAGAAAAGTCCATAGCCCAGAACTCCTAGTCAGACTCTGTGCTTGCCCTGTTCCCTCTTCATCTCAGTTAGGACCTGATCTCTGCTGAGTTGGCTTAGACTGTTTTATCAGAGGTCCTTACTCATCCCTCATCTAAAAGGAAAATGAATATGCAGAATTAGACTGTGGAACTCATTGTTACAGGATGTTATTAAGACCAAGAAAACAAAAAAATCATCACTAATAAAGTTTGCAGGTGACACAAAAATTGGGAGAGTGATAAATAATGAAGAGGACAAGTCACTGATTCAGAGCCATCTGGATTGCTTGGTAAACTGGGGGCAAGGAAACGAGATGTGTTCTAATATAGCTAAGTGTGAATGTATCCCTCTAGCAATAAAGAAGGTAGGCAATGATTACAGGATGGGGGAAATCACAAAATCATAGAATTGGACGGGACCTCGAGAGGTCATCTAGTCCAGCCCCTGCCTCATGGTAGGACTAAGTATTATCTAGACCATCCCTGACAGGTGTTTGTCTAGCCTGCTCTTAAAAATCCCCATCGATGGAGATTCCACAACCTCCCTAGCAGGGCCGGCTCCAGCTTTTCTGCTGCCCCAAACGGCAAAAAAAAAAAGAAAAAAAAAAAGAAGATGAAGAGCGGCAGCACTTCGGCGGCAGCTAAATTGCGCCGCTTCTTCGGCAGTAGGGCCTCCCTCGCTTCCTCTTCAGCAGCAATTCGGCGGCAGCTCAAGGAGGAAGAGAGGGAATGAAGGACCCATCGTCGAATTGCTGCCGAAGACTTGAACGTGCCGCCTGATACCGGACGGAGTGCCTCCCCTTTGAATTGGCTGCCCCAAGCACCTGCTTCCTACGCTGGTGTCTGGAGCCGGCCTTGCTCCCTAGGCAACTTATTCCAGTGCTTAACCACCCTGACAGTTAGGAATTTTTTTCCTACTGTCCAACCTAAACTGCCCTTGCTGCAATTTAAGCCCATTGCTTCTTGTCCTATCCTCAGGTTAAGAACAATTTTTCTCCCTCCTCCTTGTAACAACCTTTTATGTACTTGAAAACTGTTATCATGTCCCCCGCTCAGTCTTCTCTTCTCCAGACTACACAAAAACCCAGTTTTTCCAATCTTTCCTCATAGGTCTGACTTGTGACTCTGAAAAAGACTTGAGGGTCATGGTGGATAATCAGCTGTACATGAGCTCCCAGTGTTACACTGTGGCCAAAAGAGCTAATTTGACCCTGGGATGCATGAACAGGGGAATCTTGATTAAGAAGAGGGAGATTATTTTATGTCTATATTTGGCACTGGTCCAACTGCTGCTGAAATACTATCTCCAGTTTTGGTGCCCATCATTCAAGAAGGACGTTGATAAATTGGAGAGGGTTCAGAGAAGAGCCACAAGAATGATTAGAGGATTAGAAAACATGCCTTAGACCAGGGGTCGGCAACCTTTCAGAAGTGCTGTGCCTAGTCTTCATTTATTCACTCTAATTTAAGGTTTCGCGTGCCAGTAATACATTTTAATGTTTTTAGAAGGTCTCTTTCTATGTCTATAATATATAACTAAATTATAGTTGTAAATAAGGTTTTTTAAATGTTTAAGAAGCTTCATTTAAAATTAAATTAAAATGGAGAGCCCCCCCTGAACTCTACATTTTGGCCAGGACCTGGGCAATGCAAGTGCCACTGAAAACCAGCTCGCATGCTGCCTTCGGCACCTGTGCCATAGGTTGCCTACCCCTGCCTTAGACCTTGTCTACACTGGCAAGTTTCTGTGCAGTAAAGCAGCTTTCTGTGGTGTAACGCCTGAGGTGTACACACTGCCAGCCACTGAATGTGCAGAAACTGCAGTTACAGCATTGTAACAATCCACCCCGACGAGAGGCGTACAGCTTTCTGCACCGGGGCTACAGTGCTGCGGTGCCAGTGAAGATACCCACTGTGATTGGCCTCCGGGAGGTGTCCCACAATGCCTGTTCTTGCCTCTCTGGTCATTGGTCTCTTGGACTCTACTGCCCTGCCCTCGGGTGACCAACTGTGAGCCCCGCCCTTTAAATTCCTTGGGAATTTTGAAAGTCCCTGTAGCAATGTGAAGACTCACCAGTTCGGCGCCTCCTGCTGGTCGTCCTGGGAATTAGCTCTCCAGCTCTGGAGTGCCATCTGCTGGCCGATGTCCCGCTTGCTGCTGGCCCCTGTGTCTCTCCCGGACCTCAGTGCCCCTTCCCTCGGGGTTCTGCCCTCTGCAGTACCCCCGCAGTCTCTGGGCCTCCTCTCCCAGGGGAACCCCCAACCCTCTATCCCACCTTGTCTCAGGGGCTACTGCGAGTCTCCATTTAGCCCCCACTCACTGAGGCAGACTGCAGTCTATAAACCACTCATCATCAGTGGTGGTGGTGGGGGGGGGTTGGACGTGCTGCCTTTGCCTACGCTGGGCTGCACCTCTGCAACCCCAGTACCTGCTTTGGGCCTTCAGCAAGGCCTCAGCCTGGGGAGTTGCCAGGCTGGAGCTCCCCAGCTCCTCTGGCCTTCCCCCAGCCCTGCTCCACTCCAGGTGCCCTTTTCTCCCAGGCAGCCCAGTCCTGCTCTCTCCAGCGAGAGAGAGAGACTCTTTTTTCAGCCTCTGGCTCACAGCCCTTTTTGAGGGCCAGCTGTGGCCTGACTGGGGCATGGCCCCAGCTGTGGCTGCTTCCCCCAATCAGCCTACCCTATTGGATCTCGGAAGCAGCCCTTTCCCAGGGCTGTTTTAACCCCTTTGGGGCTGGACCAGGGTAACCGCCCCGCTACAGTCCCCTTCCTGTTTTCTTGCTAATGTGTGCAGTGGTCTCAGCGCATCTTTCTAGATGACCATGCCTGCTCCATGCACCAGGCAATCTCCCACTTGGCGCAATTCCGAGGTGCTGGACCTCATCAGCATTTGGGGAGAGGAGGCTGCCCAGTTCCAGCTGCACTCTAGTCGTAGGAATTATGAGAGCTATGGTCAGATTTCATGATGTATGACAGAAAGGGGTCATGACCGGGACACACTGCAATGCAGGGTCAAAGTGAAGGAGCTGCGGAACGCCTACCACAAGGCACAGGAGGAAACCACCGCTCCTGTGCTGCGTTCACGAGCTGCCGGTTCTACAAAGAGCTGGATGCGATACTCAGTGGCAACCCCACCTCAAATGTGAAGGCCATTGTAGCTACTTCTGTGGCTCATGTGTCAGTTGAGAGTGGACCAAGCCAGGAGGAGGAAATCTTGGATGAGGATGTGGAGTGGGAGGGGGACCCAGAGGCAGAGGAAGACTCGGAGGTCAGAGATGCATGCAGCCAGGAGCTCTTCTCTATCCTGGGGGAGGCTAGCCAGTCACAGCTGTCAGAGCTTGGCGAAGCGCAAATAGCAGAGGAGGCTCCTGGTAAGTTGCTTTGATTTTGGGAATTGCTGAAGCGAGTTGTTGTGGGCAGGAGGGTTGCAGAAAGCAGGCTTGTGTCTGAATGATGCGCGTACAACCACATGCCTAGTCTGAGCGTTGATTGACTCTCTCAGTTCGCGGGAATCTGAGATCTCCATGAAACTCTCATGGAGATACTGGGCAATGCGCTGCTGCAGGTTCTTTGGCAGAGCTGCTTTGTTTCTTGCCCCATTCAGGATAACCTTCCCACACCACTCTGCCGTCACGGGGGTGGGGTTGGGGGAGGTGAGGCAACTATTGCTGCGCACAGGCAAGTCGCATAAGGTCCAGGGCAGAAGCCACAGTCTTGAAGAAGATACTCCCTTGATTCCCTGCTCACTCTCAGCAGTGAGATAGCTTCCATAATGAATACAGCCTGTGGAAAATGTGGGGAAATAAATGATTATAAGCCCCACCCCCCTACAGTGCTAGCTCTACCCAAGAGCCACATGCCCAGTGTACAGTACAGTCCTGGAACACTGATTTCACCTGCAGTTACTCACCATTTTGGGGGGCTTGTGGCTCATGTGTGCTTGCCTGGGGCCAGCCAGTTAGTAACAATGTATTAAATCACCTAATCAATGGTCTCTGTGTTGCAAACAATACTGCTCCTGCAAAATGTTGCATTTTTGGCTTCACAGATATGACCGTGGGAGCCCAGCCTCTCTTTGTTATCTCCAGCTGAATGGCTGAGCAGAATTAGAAAGTGGCCATGAAGAACTAAAGAGGACTTTCTTCGTGATGTCATGATGCATTCCGCGGCCGAAAAACAAGAATTGAAGGAGTGGTAGGACAGCGAGAAGAGGGACCAAAAGGAGAATGCGGTGTGCCAGAATGCAGCCACGGAGTGGCTCTTAAATGTTATGGAGCGCCAAGTGGACACGCTCCAGGAGATTCTAGCACTGCAAACCGAGCAGCTCCACGCCTGCCTTCCCCTCCCAGCCGGTGTTGCAAAACTCTTTTCCATGCGCCCTCCAGACACCACCAACACACATATCAACCTCCTGGCTCCAGTCTGTACCCGCTGCATTCCACTCCTCCCCCATCACAGTCCAGCCCTGCGGACTCCCGGTACCCACTGCACTCAACATCCATCCCTCTGCAATTTAGCCCTGCTGAAGTACAGTACCTGCTGCACTGTACTCCAAAGGAGAAGGTTGGATATGATACCTGGACATACACAAATCTTTAACTGTCCCTGGACCCCACCTCTTCCTGAGACCCTCCCTTTTCCTCAGTGCTGATGTGTTTTTTTGTTTGTCTCTTTCCTCTGGTTGTTGGTTTTTAATAAAATAATTGTTTTGGTTTGAAAGCAATCTTTATTCTCTTAATTGAAAGCAAACAGAGCCTTGCAAAGCAACAGGCAATTTTCTTAAACATTCATAGTGCATCATCTGCACTAATCACAATCGCCTCCTAGCATTACAAACATACGCTGTTAGTGTCTTTCAGCTTCAAATTCTGCCTCAAGGCATCCCTGATCCTTATGGCCCTGTGCTGTGCCCCTCTAATAGCCCTGGTCTCTGGCTGTTCAAACTCAGCCTTCAGGTCCTGAGCCTCTGTGGTCCAGCCCTGAGTGAAGCTTTCACCTTTCCCTTCACAACTATTATGGAGCATACAGCACACGGCTATAAGCATAGGAATATTGTCATTGGCCAGGTCCAGCCTTCCATACAGGCAGCACCGGCGGGCCTTTAAACAGCCAAACACACACTCAACAGTCATTCTCCACTTGCTCAGGCTGTTGTTGAACCGTGCCTTGCTGCTGTCAAGGTGCCCCATGTATGGCTTCATAACCCACGGCATTAAGGGGTAGGCAGGGTTTCCCAGGATCACAATGGGCATGTCGACTTCTCCTACAGTGATCTTCTGGTCCGGGAATAAAATCCCTGCTTGCAGCTTATAGGCCAGTGTTCCGAAAGATTCATGCATCATGCACCTTTCCAGACCACCCTGCGTTAATGTCTGTGAAACACTCACGGTGATCCACAAGTACTTGGAGAACCATTGAGAAATATCCCTTCTGATTAATGTACTCGGTGGCTAGGTGGTCTGGTGCCAGAATTGGAATATGCGTGCCATCTACTGCCCCTCTGCAGTTAGGGAAGCCCATTTGTGAAAGCCATCCACAATGTCACACATGTTGCCCAGAGTCACGGTCTTCTGGAGCAGGATGCGATTAATGGCCCTGCACACTTCCATCAACACAAGTCCAGCGGGTAGACTTTCCCACTCCAAACTGGTTAGTGACCGATCGGTAGCAGTCTGGAGTAGCCAGCTTCCACAGTGCAATTGCCACGCGATTCTCCAGTGACAGGGAAGCTCTCATTTTCGTGTCCTTGCGCCGCAGGGCTGGGGGTGAGCTCATCAGACAGTCCTATGAATGTGGCTTTCCTCATCCGAAAGTTCTGCAGCCACTGCTCGTCATCCCAGACGTGCATGATGATGTGATCCCACCACTCAGTGCTTGTTTCCTGAGCCCAAAAGCGGCGTTCCACTGTGGTCAGCACCTCTGTGAACGCCACAAGCAGTCTCGTGTTGTAACTACTACACGTGGAGAGATCAATGTCACACTCCTCTTGCCTTCGTAGTTTAAGGACCAACTCCACTGCCACTTGTGACGTGTTAGTCAGAGTGAGCAGCATATTGGTCAATAGTGCGGGATCCATTTCTGCAGACCGAAGAGGCAGAGCGCGCAGTACACAAACCATTGAAAGATGGCGCCAAATGCTGACGGACGCACAAGGATTGCTGAGATGCGAAGCAATGCATCACGCGACCCCCCTCCACCTTTCTACAATTCTTAGCAGAAGCGAAAAAGAGAAAGAGGTGCACTGTGGGATAGCTGCCCAGAGTGCACTGCTCCAAATACTGTTGCAAGTGCCACAAGTGTGAAAATGCTATTGTGCAGGCAGCTGACACACAACAGTGGTTTCCCCTTCAGCTCTCTCTGAGCGGCGCTGTAACTGCTGGTGCTGTAACTTTGGCAGTGTAGACATACCCAATCACAAAGAAAAGGTGAAGGCATAACGTGATTAGTCTGTAAGTATCTACAGGGGGAACAAATATGTGATGATGGGCTCTTCAATCTAGCAGAGAAAGCTTTAACACAATCCAGTGGCTGGAAGTTGAAGCTAGCCCAGTTCAGACTGGAAATAAGGCACACATTTTCAACTATGAGAGTAATTAATCATTGGAACAATTTACCAAGGGTCATGGTGGATTTTTACCTACAATTTTTAAATCAAGATTGGATGTTTTCTAAAAGATTTGAGCTAAGAATCATTTTGGGAAGTTCTATGACCTGTATTATACAGAAGGTCAGACTAGATAATCACAATGGTCCCTTCTGGCCTTGGAATTTATGAATCTATGAATAAGAACGTAGGAAGAGTCAAAAACGGGTAGGATGTTTATTCAGATAATAAGAATATCCAGTTATAATAGTTAATGGTAAAAATAGAATATTGGAAGGGAGGTAAAATCTCATGCTTCAGTATTTAAGCCAATCTCTAACTAAAAGGGATCATGATTAGACCTTCATGGAGGGCAGGTTACCTTACACCTGCTTACTCTGGGGTTCTTGTCCCTTTGTCTGAAATACCAGGTGCTGGCCACTCTTGGAGACAGGGTGCAAAACTAGATGGACCACAAATCTGATCCAGTCTGGCAACTCCTGTGTTCCTATAAGAGAGTTAAAATTTCCCTCTTCATTGAAAAGAATGAAGACATTTACTCATGTGTGATGCAAACTAATCAGGTAACTCATTACCTCCTTACATTCGCTAAATTAACTAGTTGTAAGCTCAAAAAAAACAGGAGTACTTGTGGCACCTTAAAGACTAACAAATTTATTTAAGCATGAGCTTTCGTGAGCTACAGCTCACTTCTTCGGATGCATAGAATGGATGACATGCTGGACTTCACATTGGTTTCCTGAACTACATTTCCCAGAATGCCACAGACATAGGGTCAAGGGTCACACCCACTTCCCAGATATAAAAGCCCCAGCCTGTTGGTGTATCTTTATTTTAAGGAGCATGCTGTTGTGGGTAGACTGTAGGGATCCCCCTCAGTCAGAAACACAACTGATTTCACCAGCCCCATAATAAGGTAAATTTTGGCAATCGATGCATAGTTTGGGTTATACCTTATGGTATGTTGTTGTCTCTTAAGTGTTGGCTTTTCCCACAGAACATAAATTCTTTTAAACTCAAATGTCAACAATGTTACAGGCCTTTTGCAACCTTCCTCTTTCTCCACTATGCCTGCTCTCTTTCTCTGGGTAATATCTGTGTGTTTCAAGATTACCACAAGTCAGATCACCATGAAATAAAAAGATTTGGGGCCAGCAAAATGGGGATGATGAATAATTGTCATCTCTTACATTGATATATGTAAAACCCTCACCTTGAGCTGTGACCAGTAATTTCTCTGCCACTTGATTTAGGCTGTTATTGGACCCTATGAAAGCACTTCATAGAATATCAGGGTTGGAAGGGACCTCAGGAGATCATCTAGTCCAACCCCTTGCTCAAAGCAGGACCAACCCCAACTAGTTCCCTCAAGGATTGAGCTCACAACCCTGGATTTAGCAGGCCAATGCTCAAACCACTGAGCTATCCCTCCTCCCCACTTCTTCACTGCCTAATAGAGGCTTCTTGCCCCATGCAAAGATATGTGTTTTTAGTTGTTTTTTACCTTCACTGATCCACCCTGAACTTTCCGCCAAAATATCCTCTAAGCAGAGGGGTATATACTCTCAATTTCATGGTGTGGGGGAAGGGCACTTGGGAAAGATAGATTGGATCAAAATGGGTGTTGTATGGAAAGTGTTTTACAATCTGAACTGTGGGGTTGCTACCTTAGCTCCATAGTAATAAAAGGAATGGAAGAAATCTGAGCTGATTCTGAGCCAAAGCCTGGATCCAAATTCTGGAAAGGTTTTGGAGCCAGACCAGAACTTCACAGCTGGTTTCTCTCCATAAAATAGGCTGAAGCTAAACTCTGGACCCAGATGTCCCTGAACTTTGAATCTGGATCCAAGCTTTTGAGGCTTCAGCCCAAATCTTAATAGGAAACCTTTACTCTAAAGCCTCATTGTCTTTCTGTGCTTTGCCTCCTTTGGTTTGAATTGCTCAGAGATGACCAGGGCTGCTGTCATGAAAAGTCTGTCAGCTTTAATGTCTTCCCTTCATACAATCTGTGCCACTGCACACCTGTTCCTGTATTCACGTGTAGAACCTGAATGTTCACGTAGGAATGTAGGATTGCAATTCATAACATACTTGTTTCTTTCCCTAGAAAAGGACTAAAAATGTTTTATTTGTTTATAAGAAGTATCAGTACTGAATAGGTTGGGGCATGCTCTAATTTTGCATGAACGCTTTCCCACATGTGACTAAAGATGTGACCATGTAATCACTGTGTTATTGGTGGTCAATGCTAACTGGCCTTTAGACAGCAGTCCAAACATACCAAAATGATCTCCTGGCAGTCAGCTGTACACAGATGCTGTGTTTAATGTTTGTTCTAAGTAAAGTTAAATTCACTACTGAACTGAAGCGGCTGGTGAAATGTGACTAGTTTTTGGCTTTGCTCTTTCTTGTGACCCTGTTGAGTGCTTTGAGAGCTCCCAATGAAAAGCAAACTTCCTTCTGTTTGCTTAGTAGGAGTCCAAACTTTGAAAGGCCACTTTGTCAGAAGCGGCAACACTTGCAAAGCATTGACTTGTCTAAAGATTTGGTTGTCCTATAGTGCTGTGCCTGTAGGTGATCTTCATAATCATACTTTATCACTTATATTGCACTTTACAATTTCCGAGCGCTTTACATGCACTCGGTCAGATTCAGTGCTGGGATGAGCACCTGCAACCCCGCTGAATTGCAAAGTCAGTGTCAGTGTGTCCATTCACACCAGCAGTCAATTGCCCAATATATATATGTAAAACAAATTAAGTGTAAAGTGAATTAACTAAAGAACCCTAGCAACACCTCCAGTAGAGAAGTAGGTACCTCTCCATAACAAAACTAGCACCATTGAAATCTCCATCCTGTAAATTGTTCAGAATGTTCAGTAATGGCAGGATGCTCTGCATTCTAGAACTCTGATAAGGTCTAGCTGATCATTAAACAGATGCATTAAAGTAAGGATCTGATTAATAGCAGATTTGTGTTCTGCTGCACCTCTGTGCTATTTCACTGTATCATATGATAATGCTGAACTCTGTAAAATGTCCTGGATATGGTGCTTGAAAAAGTCAATGGAAGTTTACTCTCAAGAAAAATCCCTTCCCTTGTATAATTTTTTTTAAGTACTGCATTTTTTTAAGCCAGCCTGAACCTGAGTTAGCAAAGATGAAGATGGATTTCTTCCTGTAATTCTTTACTAGAATTTTAAATACGTGAGCACTAAAACTGGCATTTTTCTAGAGAGAAAAATCATTTGTAAAAAACAAAACAAACACACTAACAAAACCCATTATCACTTGGGAGAGAGATGACTAAACATTAGATTATAATAAGTGTATGAAGAAGAGGGTGTTAAAAAGTAAAGGATATTCATCACCTTCTCTGTATGGAAAGCGGGAAGCAGAAGACGCCAAGAGGAGATCAAATCACAATTGGTGCTGCTGTAGCAAAATTCCATCTGACTCCAACCTTAAATATTTTGTTGTACTAAGTGTTATTCAGCAGGACTCAGCGGGGGAATAGGATGGCCAAGAGGAACCCATCATTTAGCTCCTGTTTAGGAAATTTTGGAGATGTTTGTTAATGTATTCATCTTAGGGTATATCTTACTACGTAACCCACTGCTGAAGTAATAACCTGAAGTATGTTGTAAAAAGGAGATGGTGATTATTTAATTAGCAATGATAATGAGCCTGATATTGTACAGAACACAAAAATAAAGGCATCTAAGGCCTCAAACCTGCTTCAGGATCCACTAGTGTGGACACTTTCTCCCAGGCCTGGAGGCTGCAGAAGCTGATCCTGATGCAGGATTGGGTCCTAAGAGACAGACAAAGAAGAGGCTATACTGGGGAATCTGGAGGTGAGAGGGACTTCATGGTTATTTTTGTGTAATGTATCTAGCCACTTCTTGTGGGACTCAGGGAGAAATGGATTTTTGGAGGGACTTGAATACATTCCTACCAATCAGCTATAAATGATTATTACACTATTTATATACAAAATCTGATTAATACACCTGCCTTAGTGGAATGCCTCATGCACCCACAAGTAACTATTGGGTGGAAGTTTTGCCCTGGATGTCAGGGGGACCAAGATATACCACGATTCCTAGATTGAAGATCAGATCCTGCAAACATTTAGTTGTGTGTAACTTTACTCGTGTTGAGTGGCTCTGCTCACATGAACAAAGCTGCTCATGTGTCTGTTGATACAAGTTTAGTGTATGGGGCTTCTCTTACTTTCAGTAAGTGCAGCCCCTCCTGTTCAGGGCAAGCAGCGCTCCGCAGGTGGCAAACCAAGCACTAGTACCAACGTTACTGAAGCAGTGCTAAACCTGAGCAATGACCAAGAAGCACAGGCCTTGCCAGCTCCTCCTAAAAGCAGATGTCAGTTGACCCCAATGCATATTCATGTAGTATCCTTAGAAAGGAAGAGCAGCCCTTGAGTAGACATATAACCATCCAGAGCATAGGCAACCTGCCGGGCTCACTGTTCACAGGAGCTCTTGCAGTTGGCGGCATTTTAAAAAGCATGGATAATTCTGGGCCCCATCTTGTGAAGTGCTCAGCAAATCCAGTGAGATCCTGAGCGCGCTCAGTTCCCATTGACTTTAATTTAGTGATTTCAGTTCACTGGCTCTTCATAGCTCTGCAGAGTAACAGTGATATGGGTAATTAAATTTCATGCGACAGGTCGTATACTGATCATCTTTGGCCAGCAGGATGGGATTTCAATATTAGGCAGATGTACTTTATGCATCCCCTCTCCAACAACCTCCCCCCTGAAGCACCACTGGTTAGGTACTGCCAGCAGCGAGATCCTGGACCAGATGGGCCTATGGTCTGATCCATATGGCAACTCGTGTGTTTTGGAGGGGTAGCAAGCCAAAAATGATGTAAGTCTTGATGTTTGTATAAGCAAATGAAGGACCAAAGGATAGGAAAGAGTAATAAATGCAGAACAAAGACAAGGGAAGAGGCTGCAGATGGATCGTGCATGCATCCTTACAGCCTAAGTTGATTGCTTTGAAAATATATCTGTGTAGATGGATATAGAATTACACACTTGGATGAGGGGATGTGGTAGGTGAGTGTCAGACACTAGGATTTCAGGGCAGCATTTGATTCTTTCTCAGGAACTCTTATATGACAAATCCCAGGTGGTTTGGCTTGGAATGCTGTCATGTGAACTGAGAGATTAAATAAGGAGCAGTGATAAACGGCAGTGTGCTGAGCTGGGGGCAGGTGCCTTGGGAGGTACTGCAGGGCTTGGCGCTAGGCCTGGACTGACAACCTCTTCATTATTAATGATGGGGGGTATAAACAGGATGTTAATGATAATGAAATCTGCAGATGCTGGTGCACTGGGAGCTGTTGCAAATGTCAAATGAAGACAGAGAAATAATACCAAAGATCCTAGACAGATTAAAATCAGGAGCAGAAACATAAGTTTGGGAAAAACTAAGCTAATGCACCCTGAAAGGAAAAAAAAATCTATAATGTAGCTCTTGAATGGCAGAGAGAAAACTGGAGAGCACTAAGGCTGCTAGATGTCAGGATGACAGTGTGTTTGTGGCATAATCTGAGCGTTTTTAGACTGCATGTTCAGTGGTATCATGTCATAGAGTAGGGGAAGGGACAATCCCTCTGCATGCAGCGCCAGTGTGATCATACCTTGAACGCTACACTCACTTCAGGGCACCCTGCCACCAGAAAAACACTGGCAACTTAGCGGAAATTCAGAACAGAGCAACAAATGATGATCAGATTGGTGGTGGGCAGGGCTTGCAAGGAAAGTTAGAAAGAAGCTAGGCTAAGAGGCTGCTAAAGTGGGGATGATCATTATCTACAACAGGGGTGGGCAAACTTTTTGGCCCAAGGGCCACATTGGAGACTAGAAATTGTATGGTGGGCCTTGAATGCTCAGAAAATTGGGCTCTGGCTGGGGGTGTGGGCTCCGGGGTGGGGCCAGAAATGAGGAGTTCAGAGTGCTGGAGGAGGCTCCGGGCTGGGGTGGGGGGGTGGTGGTGGTGAGGGGTGTGTGTGAGGGGGTGCGGGCTCTGGGTAGGGCTGGGGATGAGGGGTTTGTGGTTTAGGAGGGTGTTCGGGGCTGGGACCAAGGGGTTTGGAGAGGGGGGATCAGGGCTGGGGTGGGGGTGCAGGAAGGGGTGTAGGTTCTGGCTGGGGGTGCAGTCTCTGGGGTAGGGCTGGAGATGAGGGGTTTAGAGTGCAGGAGGGTGCTCTGGGCTGGGATCAAGGGGTTTGGAGAGCAGGAGGGGGATCAGGGCGGGGGCATGGGGAGAGGCTCAGGGGGTGCAGGCTCAGAGCGGCCCCTCAAGCGGCTCTGGAAGCAGTGGCATGTCCCTTCTCCGGCTCTGCACACTGCCCCATCCGCAGGCGCTGCCCCCGCAGCTCCCATTGGCATGCATAGGAGCTGAAGCAGGGCCACGCTGGTTTCCGGGAGCCACATGGTCTGGCCTCTAACCCAGCACCCTGGCCAGAGTGCTGGAGCAGAGTCGAGCCATTGGTGCAGCTCGCGGGCCAGCTTAAAACAGCTTGCTGTAGTTTGCCCGCCCCTGGTCTACAATGACTCAAAGAATGAAAAATATCAAGGAGGGAGAGGAAATATTTAGGGTGGCACTTGTGAAGCTAGTTAACCACTGCAACAGCTTACCCAGGGATGTGGTGGATTCTCCATCGCTTGAAATCTTTAAATTGAGACTGCATATCCTTTTAAAAGATATGCTGTTGCTCAAACAGTTACAGGCTGGATTCAGGCATTACGGGGTTAAATTCTATAGCCTGATATACACAGAAGGCCAGACTAGATGAGCTAATAATCCCTTCTGGCCTCAGACGTCTATGAAATCATAGGCTGACATTAAGAATTTACAGTACCATAGACAGTAGAGGATAAGAGAATACATGTCTTAAATAAGATAATACATTTTTATTATCTGAGGGGTAGCCGTGTTAGTCTGGATCTGTAAAAGCAGCAAAGAGTCCTGTGGCACCTTATAGACTCTAAGATGTATTGGAGCATGAGCTTTCATGCATCCGACGAAGTGGGTATTCACCCACGAAAGCTCATGCTCCAATACGTCTGTTAGTCCATAAGGTGCCACAGGACTCTTTGCTGCTTTTACATTTTTATTGTTTATCTTACGGCTCCTGGACCCCCATCATAGTAATGATCTAATAAAAGACTGAATATCAGGCAAATTTTCCTGCCAACTAGATCTATTTTTAGGCGGTGACTGCTAGGTCTCTGCATCAGGGGGCCAGTAGTTTGCAGCACAGACCCAGGATTCCCCTCCAATCACGTATTACTTTCAAACATTCTTTTGCCTTCATTCTGAGCTCCAACTGAAATTTTAAACTAAAAATAAAAAGACAGTTATTATAAAACATGGGGGGCTTCTCTGTTGTTCAACACTTTCTCCCAAGCTGCCCCTCAAGGTTGGGAGGAGCTCCCGAAAGCCACCTCTTTGTCTTCCTTCAAAACCCTCTTCAAAATTCTCCTTTGCCATGACAAAGAGTGTGACGCCAATCACATGCAGAGATCACTGCCTCTCTCACTAGCCAGCCAATACTGTCTCACCTTTTCCTTGTGCTCCCTGTCTGACTGTATCCAGCTGTAGTCTCTTGTCTTATACCAAGAATAGCTTGTAAACTCTTGGGGGCAGGGAGTGTCTTTGTACAGTGCCTAGCATACTGGGGTCCTGGCCCCTGACTGGGGCTCCTAGGTGACACAGGAATACAATACTGTAAATAAATATTAAAAGTCTAGGCCGGGTTACTTGAATGGCTAGAGAGAGGCTGGGGCTGTCTGATTGGCACAGTCTGAGATGTCTGGCGGAGAGAGCAGTGGATTTATGGCTCTATGACCCCCCTTTTCCTAAGACTGGCCCCATTCCTGTGATTGGTGCTGGGTGAACAGACGGTGCTGAGCTCCACTGAACTCAAAGAAGTCTGTCCACACAGATACGATGGCAGAATTGAGGCCTTGCTTTGTTGTTATCCCAGGTAGAACAACATCCTGAGAGGACCAATATATGGCAGAACAAATGGGTGCGAGTTAGTTAAGTTATTGGTATGTGCTATTCTCAGCATTTCAACATATTTGGGGTTTCCGTGCATATTTTTATGTAGCTATAAAAAAAATCCTCAATGTTTACAAGAAAATGTAATATTCCTAAATATATTAGTTTGTCTATAAAGGCCTCATTGAGCAAATGAACTGTTTTTATCTCACATGAGATTATTTTTTGAGCTAAAAACAAGCAGGGAACATGCCACAAAGTAAATATTTATTGGAGATCCCTAATGAGGTGGTATTTTTATCTTCAAGCCTGCTGCCCGACTGTGACTTTGTCCTTCACTCAGGGCATCATAACAGGAGCATGTATGAAATTTAAAGAGAAATACAAGTTCTTTTGGGTTTGGGTTTGTTTTTAACTCTCTATTGTTCACAATTTCCTTTTATAAGACTGAAAATAAAGGACCCAGTCCTCCATTCCTCCTTCAGGCACAATGCCCAGAGAAGTACAGGGGGCAGGATCATAGCTTGTTTTCAATGCTTTAAAAAACTCATTTTATTTTACTTCCTTATGTGTGGCCTGGCATCCTGAGAGAGAGGAGCCAACCCCTTTTCAGTGGGGAATGTGAGGGTACCTCCTTGGAACATCATAACTGTAAACATGGCACATGTTGCACTTGGATGCATTTTAGATCCCAGGACAGTGGTCTGGCTTAAGGACACTAACTGCTATGAAATCCATGGATTTCATTGTTATGCTGTGTCCACACACACACTTTCACTACTAGTTTTTGTAAAATATCTTTGTTACTCAACAGGATTATCACCCATAACCCCATGCGGGTTTCTGACCTAAATCAAGGCATTGTGAAAGCACAGGGGTTCCTGCCTCCTCATCCTGATCTTTTCTGGATTTCTCAAAATCGCTGAGTTTCAGTGGGAAAATCCCTTCTGTCAGAGTGAGAGTGGCTGCCCCAAAAGGAAGAATCAGGTAGCATTACCAACCCCTACACAGGAGCAATCTGCACAGAAGACAACATGGACCTAAATTTCAGCTTAACTTTCAGATTCCAGGCTGTCTTCAGGGCCAGCAATCAGGAAAAACACCTTTTTATTTCTGAGTTTCAGATATGGTACGGAGGATCTTGAAAGTCAAGCATGAAGCCCCATGTTATTGCTGATACTGAGGGTTTTTCTCCACTAATCGATGCAGCGGCATGAATTTAGCAGGTCTGGTGAAGACGCGATAAGTTGATGGGAGAGTGCTCTCCTGTTGATTTCAGTAATCCACCTCCTGAGAGGCCGAAGCTGTGTCAACAGGGGAGTGTCTCCCGCCGACATAGTGCGGTGTAGTCAATCTAAGTTACATTGACTTCAGTTACATAACTAGTGTAGACAAGGCCTAAGTTCACCATTTAGAGTATAACTGTATATGGTAGCTTTTCTTTATTTAGTAACAGATTTTTTTTAAGTGTACAGTAATATCTCTCTTTGAGGAAATCATCTAAAATATTAATGGTTCCCACCATCGTTGGTGTTCTGCTCCTGCTTTCTTCATAGTTTATTTTTTCTGCTAAAGGCCAAATGCCGCCTAAATGTTTAACTTTACCTTGGGTTGGATTTCTTTTATTTATTTTCAGTGAAATTTTAGGTAATCGAGTCATGTTTCCACCCCACATTTCTGTTCCAGGAGGCTGGTCTGAATGGAGCTAGGTCCTCACATGAAAAGTAGAATCATGCCACACAGTTACAGAAACCTTTATGCATGTTAATTAAGGGATCTCAGGTTTTCAGAGGCATAGATTTTAAGCCCACAAGGGACCCTTATGATCATCTAGTCTGACCACCTGCATATCTGACATCCTGTCTTGATTCCAGCCTTCCTATCTGCCTTTGTTGTGCCCTGTGTCAGGGGAACAGCTCTGATGTGACAAGAAACTCAGCTGGTGAAGAAGACAATGGCAGTGGTGGCCCCATAATTCCCACACTTGGCTTGTGCCACCCTTCCCAGTGTAGCAAAGTAAATAAGGGCTCTAGTCACCTGTAAGACCAGGGGGAGACGCTGTGCAGGTTGATAGGGAGGCGGTACTTTTTCTCACTGGCTGCTCTGCCCCCTGCCGGACAGCTCACGTTATGGTCTTTCTCCAGCGGTTCCAGCTGCAAGGTGTGGTGGAAGGCGCTGAGCATGCCCGCGGCGAGCCTCCCGTACAGCTGTTCCAGCAGCTCCTCCGGCCGGTCGGCGCAGGTTCGAGTCCGCACGGGGCGCCTGTTCACCTTGAAGGCCTCGGATGAGGAGTGACCCAGCCCAGCGAGGAGAAGCGCTGCCAGCAGCACCCAGCCCTATAACAACACCGCGAGAAAGGAGGCTTTGTTGTTATCCCACAAAGGGATGGGGGGGGCAGGGCGATTCGTGGGAGTTGGGGGCACTTCTCTGTCCCCGCATCCAGCGCACGCCTCGCTGCTCCAGCCCGCAGAGCCCCGAGCTTTCCTAGCCGAGCCCCCACCGCACAGAGCTCTCCGCTCCCCTGGCACCGACCCGGAGCGCAGCTCCGCTCCGCTGGGGCAGGCGGGGTCTGCCTCCAAATCCCCCTGCCGGTTCCAGCTCATCCCAGGCGTTTGGAAACGCATCTGATCTGTAGCGCTGCAGCTTTTACTGCCCCCCACCCCCCCCACACAACTCTGGCTCTGAATCAGCCCGCGCCAAACGGGAACGAGCCCCAAGGCATCAGCTGGCAAAAGATTGGGTGTGTGGGTGGGGTGGTGGTGGTGGTGGTGATCGCAAGACAGAGAACCACAAGCGTCTGCCCGGTCGTCTGCTCCCCCTGGCACCGTATAACGGAGCCGACCCGTTGTCTCCCCCCGCCCTTACCTGGCCTTGCAGCATGGTGGGACTGGCGCTCAGGCGAGCCTGGCCGCGGGAGCTCGCCGATGACAGCGCCGGGGTGTTAGAGACCCGGACTCGCTCGGTGGAGGAGCTGGAGCGAATGTTGGACAAGTGCCCCGCGGCTCGCTGCAGCGCCCCGGGCCCCGGGTGCCAAGAGCATTTTAGACGCTCACAGCAGAGGCTAATCTTCAAAGCCTCGAGCTCGCCTGTCCCGGCGTAGGGGGAGGGGTGAGGAGGGTCAATGAGTCCGTGTCCGAATATGGCAAGCACCCAGGGGCGGCTCTAGGCACCAGCAAACCAAGCTGTTGCCTAGGGCGGCCAAATCTAGGGGGCGGCAGGCTGGGCCGGTGGACCTGCCGCAGTCATGCCTGCGGGAGGTCCACCGGAGCCGCGGACGAGCGGACCTGCCGCAGGCATGACTGCGGAGGGGGCGCTCGTCCCGCGGCTCGGCTGGACCTCCCGCAGGCATGACTGCGGCAGCTCAAGCGGAGCCGCCGGACCCGCGAACCGTCCGCAGCCGTGCCCGCGGGAGGTCCGCTCGTCCCGGGGCTCCGGTGGACCTGCCGCGGGAGCTCAACCGGAGCCGCGGGAAGAGGGGACCCGCCGCGGGACCGAGGAAGGGCGGCGCAGCACACCGCGCTGCTTGGGGCAGCCTATTTTCTAGAGCCGCCCCTGCAAGCACCCAAGGACGCTGCACTGAGCCGTGCCAGGAGAAGGGAACAGCTGGATCTACCTGGATCCTGCCAGACGTTGCCAGTGTCAAAAGCCAAGCCCCTGTACCGTCAAAATAGAGACCGGGCTTAGTTGCCCCTGATGCTCCCAAACCTGCATCCCGCTGCATGAGCACTGCAAAAACCCAGATCTGGCACCTGGATCTGCTGGATCCCGCCATATTTTGGGCCCTAACCTGCAAATTCTAATCAGGGGCAGCTCTAGGAATCCCGCCGCCCCAAGCAGGGCGGGGCGCGCTCTGGCGGTCGCTGGTCCCGTGGCTCCGGGGGCCCTCGTGCAGGCATGACTGCGGAGGTTACGCGGGTCCCGCGGCTCCAGTGGAGCATCCGCTGGCGTGCCTGTGGGAGGTCCACCCGAGCCGCGGGACCAGCGAACCCTCCGCAGTCATGCCTGCGGGAGGTCCACCAAAGCCACGGTACCAGCGGACCCTCCGCAGTCATGCCTGTGGGAGGTCCACTGGTCCCGTGGCTCCGGTGGACCTCCCGCAGGCATGACTGCGGAAGGTCCGCCAGAGCCGGCTGCTGCCCTCCCGGCAAAATGCCGCCCCAAGTGCGCGCTTGGCGCCCTGGGGTCTGGAGCCGGCCCTGATTCTAATGCTTGAATAGGGAACATGTCCAGCTGCTCCTACTCAGTGGTTTCCCCAGGAATTGAAATTAGGGGTAGGTGGATGTTTGAATTTGCAGGGTGTGTGTGTCAGGGCCGATAAGGGGTGAGACTGTGAGGGTGAAGGTGAGCTGTATGGCACCATAGTAAAAAACTAAAATGTTTCATGATCATTTTATTAGATTTAACTCATGGTTTAAAATCATCACACGAGTTAAAGTTGGCTACTCAAGCCTTCTATGAAGCACTACATCTACACCCTTCTTGGTTTCTTGTTATAATTTTGCACAACTCTGTTAATGAACTTCTTGAATGCAATACATTCATCTTTGGTGGCTTCAATTCTATTCAACGATGAAAAAGAACGCTCGACTGTAGCTGTTGTGCTGTTTCCTGGAATGAAAGAAGTAGGAATTAATCTCTTGCTACTCCCAGTCACAACGATTGAGTCGAACCACTATTGATGGTAAAAAGAAGTTGAAGTAAATTCATTCATCGTATGATATTCCACTCTGTGTTCAAATTCTCTATTCTGTCCTAATCACATGGCAGCCCCATTGCTGGTGGTGCCTCACTCCACTCACCTGTCAGTGTTTTATAGGACAGGCATCTGTAAAAGCTACATAGAGGTTGAGTAGAATCTAGAAGTCGCTGTTGTAGATTTTTAAGAATCAAGTCTGTGTACTTTTTCAGTTGTCTTAACAAACACTTCTTGTCTTCTTCACTTAAGGATTCAATATTAATGCCTTCATTAGTCAACTTCTGGACTGAAGTCTTTGCTTCTTCCAATCCTTTTTCAATGGATAGCTCTCTGATTGATCCAAATGTAGCTTCTATTGCTGGACAAGGATCTACTACTGTTCTAGCAGATGCCTGGATGCAGGGCCGGCTTCAGGGTTTTTGCTACCCCAAGCAGGAAAAAAAAAAAAAGCCGCCATCAGCTCTACCACCGCTGCTTCAGTCTTCAGTGGCAATTCAGCAGCTGGTCCTTTGCTCTGAGAGGGAGTGAGGGACCCGTTGCCGAATTGCCGCCGAAAAGCCGGATGTGCCGCCCCTCTCCGTTGGCCGCCCCAAGCACCTGCTTGCTGGGCTGGTGACTGGAGCCAGCCCTGCCTGGATGGCATTGGTTAATGACCCAAGTGGTTTCAACAGTAGACTTACAAGAGAGAGAATGGCAATAGTCTTCTCTGAATGTAGTAGCAAACGTAATCCACCAGCCTCACTACTTAGATCCATCCCATCTTGGTAGATACTTTCCAAAGCCAGTAATAATGGCTGGAGTAATTTTAAGACAACAGCCAAGGATCACTCATGAGAAAGCCAGCGGGTTTTCCCAGGTTGGACTAACTTGAACTTCAGTCCCAGTGTATCTTCTATATTTTCCAAGATATTCAGTCTTTTTGGACTCTTGCTGAAAAAAGAATATAATGAAGACATTAAATTTATAGCTTTTTAAATGTCTTTTGAAGATTCTGCAGCTCGTACTAGTGCTAGTTGGAGTAGATGGCTTCTGCAGTGTGTATAGGAGAGATTAGGGTTACACTTTTCTCTGAGCAAAGCTTGTACTCCATCATGTCTTCCAGAGAAGTTTGCAGCTCCATCAAATGCACACGCAGCCATCTGTTTGGGGTCCAATTGACAAGCATTTAACGCTTCTAAGATATGGGTTGTCACCAATGATGAGCTGCCAAAATCATAACAACCGGTTCCCTCCTCACCCCAGGAGGGATCATGCCCTCCCCGGACTCCTGCCCCATCCAACCCCCCGCGTTCCTTGACGCCCCCCCCACCCCAGGGACCCCTGCCCCATCCACCCCCCTTCCCTGTACCCTGAGTGCCCTCCGCCACCCCATCCAACCCCTCCTCTCATTCTTGATGGCCCCCTGGGACCCCTGCCCCATCCAACCACCCCTTCTCTCTGTCCCCTGACTGCCCCTGGAACCCTTGCCCCTGACTGCCCCCCGCCGCCCCATCCAACCCCTGATCCTTTCTGACTGCCCCACCAGGACCCTTGCCCCTATTCAATCCCCCTGTTCCCTGCCCTCTGACCCCCCCACCCCCAAACTCCCCTACCCTCTCTCCAACACCCCCTCCCTGCCCCCTTACCGTGCTGCCTGGACGTGGCTGGTGGCGCTACAGTCTGGCCGCTGCTGGAGCCGGGAGCCCAGGGACGTGGGGCGGGACATGAGTCGCGCGGCCAGAGCCGGAGGATGTGGCGGGAGCCCGGCGGCCAGAGCCAGGCGGCTGGCCGGGCGGAGCCAGGAAGGGCTGCAGCCAGAGCTGGAACCGGGCAGCCGGGGCCGCCGCCACGCCCGGACCCACGGTGCCGGAGCCTGGCAAAACAGCAGGAGCCGCGGGGCCAGGCCGGGCCGGAGCTGGGGGGCCGTGTCCGTAGCCGGACATCCGGGTAGGTGGGGTCACGGCCACCGCCGTGCCTGGACCCGCACTACCAGAGCCGGGCGGCCAGGGACGCAGGGCCGGGGAGGGTCACGGCTGGGGACGTGGGGCCGGGCGGCCGGGGACGGTCGCGGCCGGGGACGCGGGGCTGGGGAGGGCCGCGGCCGGAGCCGGGCGGCCGGGGATGCGGAGCCGGGTGGCTGGGGACGCGGGGCTGGGGAGGGTCAGGGCCAGGCGGCCGGGAATGTGGGGCCGGGGACGTGGGGCTGGGGAGGGTCGGGGGCAGGGCCAGGCGGCCAAGGAGGGCCGGGGCCGCGGGGCTGAGGCGGGTCGGGGCCCGGCGGCCGGGGACGTGGGGCCGGGCGGTCGAGGAGGGTCGGGGCCGCGGGGCGGGCCGCGGCCGGAGCTGGTCGGCCGGGGACGCGGGGTGGGCCGGGGAGGGTTGCGGCCGAGGAGGGTCGGGGATGCGGGGCCAGGGACGCGGGGCCGGGGAGGGTCGGGGCCGGTCGGGGCCGGGCAGCCGGGGAGGGTCGGGGCCGGTCGGCCGGGGACGCGGGGCTGGGGAGGGTTGGGGCCGCGGCTGGAGACCGGCCGGGGCACACGGCCCCCCTAGTTCCCTACCTCAGCGTCCTCTTCCTTGTCCTGAGTGGGAAGCCTGCTTGCTTCTCAGCTCTCCCAGGCTTCCCACACGAACAGCTGATTCGCGGGAAGCAGGGCGGGAGGAGAACCAGGGAGGAGCATTCTTGGCAGGAGGTGGAGGCAGATCTGAGGTGAGCTGGGACCGCAGCAGGGAGCGCTTGTTAAATTTAAATGCCCTTTTAGAACCAGTTTGTCCCACGGGGAACAACTGGTTCTAAAAGGGCTTCTAAATTTAACAACCGGTTCCCGCGAACTGGTGCGAACCGGCTGCAGCTCACCACTGGTTGTCACAGATGCAGCCGATGTGTCTTCTATAACTTGAACATCTAGAAATGCATCTACTGGCCTACCACTGACATCAAGATAATGTACACAGTGACTTAATACTTGATGCCCATTTGCATCGGTGCATCCATGTATGCAAATTTTTTGAATGTGGTGAGAGAGTTCGCCACTTTTTCAACTGCTGTGTCTTTCCACTGTTGCACCACATGCTTCTAGCCAGTCAGTTGAGTTTCTTGCAGAAAGATAGCGAGCATTTGCTGGTCTTGTTCAGAACCAGTGTTTAACTTCAGGATGAAAAAGCGACAATGCACTTAACATTGGCCTCCAGTTTATAGTGTGTGATATCTCTTGCTTAAATAGAAAGTAGGATGCCACAGCCATGTTTGTTCGCATGAACTGTGTTGTGTCTCCAACATTCTTAACAGCCTCATTAAGTACTTCTAAAATTGGCTTTGAAAATGGGCTTATAAGGCTTTCTGCATGTTGATGCACTACAGAGGCTTGGTGTTCTGCTGCCTTTTCACATAGTTTGTCAGCATTGGCTTTGCTGATCGGTCTGACTGCGAAGAGTTACAAAGGGAACTCACACAAGTGGGTGACTGGGCAACAAAATGGCAGATGAAATTCATTGTTGATAAATGAAAAGTAATGCACATTAGAAAACAATCTCAACTACACATACAAAATGATGGGATCTAACTTAGCTGTTAACACTCAAGAAAGAGATCTTAGCATCATTGTGGATGGTTCTCTGAAAATATCCACTCAATGTGCAGCGGCAGTCACCAAAGCAAACAGAATGTTGGGAGTCATTAAGAAAGGGATAGATAATAAGACAGGAAATAACATATTGCCTCTATATAAATCCATGGTACGTGAACACCTTGAATACTGTGTGCAGATCTGGTCACCCCATCCCCAAAAAAGATATATTGGAATTGGAAAGGTACAGAGATGAGCAACTAAAATGATTAGGGATATGAAACAGGAGGAGAGATTAAAATGACTGGGAATTTTCAGTTTAGAAAAGAGACGACTAAGGGGGGATATGGTAGAGGTCTATAAAATCTTGACAGGTGTGAAAAAAGTGAATAAGGAATTATTATTTAATCCTTCACGTAATACAAGAACTAGCAGTCACCCAATGAAATTAATAGGCAGCAGGTTTTAAAAAAACAAAAAAGTACTTCTTCACACAACATAAAGTCAATTCCTGGAACTCTTTGCCAGGGGATGCTGTGAAGACCAAAACTATAACAGGATTTAAAAAAGAATTAGATAAATTCCTGGAGAATAGGTCCATCAGTGGCTATTATCTAGGATGGGGAGGGATGCAACACCATGCTCTGAATGTCCCTAGCCTGTTTCCCAGAAGCTGGGAATGGGCAACAGGGGATGGATCACTTGATGATTACCTGTTCTGTTCATTCCCTCTGAAGCACCTGGCCTTGACCACTGTCGGAAGACAGGATACTGGGCTATATGGACCATTGGTCTGACCCAGTATGGCCATTCTTATGTAAAAATTAATTATAATAATAAAAACATTTAGTACAGAAACTCCCCAACATAATGACCTCTCAAGATAGCAATGATGTGAGATAACAACCTTGGCAAATAATGCATTTTAAAAATCTTGGCCTACTAGGAAACATATTTATATAAGTTTCCATTCCCAGTCACAAATCTAGCATTCTGGAGCAAAGTCTCTAAAATATAGTCCAACAAACAAATGTTTATTTAACATGCCCCTCACTTTTCCATCCACCGCACCCCATTCACTGGTGTTGTCCTTTGTCAGTGGAGACTCAGAGTTCAGAGGTGTTTTCAGATGAGTTCACCTCCCAGGTTGGAGGCAAGAAGGCACCTTGCTTGTTCCTCCAGCTGCTCACTGTTCACTCTGGCCACAGCTGTTCGTTGTGCCACCGTTCACTCCATCACTCTGTTGCCAATGGCCCTGCACCGTCACCTTCTGCTACCACCTGCCACTGTGACCTTTGCTAGTTGGTCTCTTGAGGTTCCACCGAGCTCTCAGTGATTTCAGCTGATCTCTCAGTGGGGGAACCTCGCTGCTAGTACACGCTGGGCTGTCTCTTCCACAGAAACACTGGCCTCACAGCAGGTCTAAGCACTTAGACCTGATTATGTCATTTCAGCTGTAGTGGTCACTTAACAAAACAAAAGACTATCTATGGAGCCTAATCAGCTCTGTCTTTGAACAGTAGAGAGTGGCAGGTCAAACAGTACTTGTGACTCAGACAGACCATCAAGCAAAACACCTGTCCCTACCCTCTCTCTTGATTCCCTCAATCAGCACAGGCTAAGTACAGTTCTACTGCCCTTTACTCATACAATAAGAACAACATTTCATTTCCCCCCTTCTCCCCCCCCCCCGCTTTCAAGTGATTTGTAACCCAACCCCAGCCAAAATCTATCACTTGGGCAACACAGCTCTGTTTGCTGGATACCTAGGTAGATTAGGTGTGAATGTAAATACAATCTGGTCCTGAAGCCTTTCCCCCACCAGCTCATCACTAGCTGTCAGGGAGAGCTCAGTTAGACTTTGCTTACAAATCATAATTTGAAATTATTAGGTTGGCAACATCACTGAAATGAGTGCACTGACATTGTCATAAAATACAACAGCTGTATAAGGAAGCTAGTCTATGTTCATACTTTTCAAATCTATTATACTTTTTCAGATACATGTATTTTATCATACACTGTACATGCTTTTAAAGTGTGTATTAATGTTTCAATTTCAATTCAAATTTCCAAACAGTCACTAAATTGGCATGTAACTAGTTCACAAAACCGGGGGGGGGGGGTGTTGGGGAAATTCAGGGGGGGTGTAGGGAAATCACTGCTCCTACTGCACTTAGTAATTTGGAAACAGGCACGAGCACCACAAAAAATCAGCAATGGCCCCTGGATCCAGATGGCTTTGGCGCTTTTGGGCCCCAAATCACAATCTGTACAATCATGGGCATGGAAAACAAACCGAGCCACTCCTACTTCACCTGGGCGCGGCTGCATCATGGTGCACCGCACATGTACTGCATGGATCCTGCTGATTCTAACATTCAATTGAAACGTGTTTAAAATTAATCTAAAAGATGTCTCAGTCCCCGACACTGCTTTGAAAAGTTCACTCAAGAGCCAACTACTGTAGCTACCACACATAATGTGATCAGTTCCTCTGCAAGATGTAAGTGTGAGGGTTTGCAATTTAGCTCTATCTAGAAAGATCAAGATAGGTGCTCTGGGCTGCTATAGCTTCCCTGGAACACAGTAGCTTGGAATGGAGTCCTTTAATGTACAAGATCCCAGTCTAACCAGAAGGTAACACTTTGTGGGCCTAAATGGAAAAATAGGTATGGCTCTCCTGGATCCAGGCCCATATGTGGGCTTTTCAAGTGCGGCAGAAGGCTCATTTCATATGGGGCTGGGAGCCGCTGTGCTTGGTCTCTATGTAGTAGAATTTAGGTTTGTGGCCCCCAAAATTCTGCATTTGGCATGGTCCAGGAGTACCATATGTTTCTGCATTGCTCTTGCATGGGGTTGTGCCAGCACCTGCGCTTTCTGTTATCTATTTTGATGGTAAAGTTTTGGGGGATTGGTGCCCCCAAATAGTAGGACCCAGCAGGCTCCAGGTGCTTTGTGTCTTTGCAGAACCACTGAAGGGGTTGCACTGTGGGGGGGGAAGGGGAGTCTGGATTATTTTTTCCAGTGAATTTGGAGCAGTTGCACTTTTCTATGTAACTGGGATTGGAATTTATAAAACTAGCTGGCTGTAGGCAGCAGAGCTATCTTGTGTTTGTTGTGCTGCTGTACCACTTTGCTGAACGGTCTGGATTTTTGGTGCACTAAGGGCTGCTTTATTTTTCTTGCCTTTAGACTGTAGAATTGAGGGACGCAGGGTTGAAAGTTCGGCAGGATATGTACAGTATCCAATATGTTTTACCAGTCCGGTTGGGCTGGGAGGCATCAGCATCCAGATTTTCCTAGTGATGCAGAAGTGGCTATGTTCACTTTCTAGCTATTTTGCCTTGGGACCCAAAATTGCCCAACTTGGGATTTTGCAGTGCACATGCTCCAAATTCCAGACTATGTATGTGCACTAGGAGCAGCAAGGCTAATTCTCTATTTAGGCATTTGAATTTGGGGGCTTGAGGCTGAAAATATGGCTGGATCTAGGTTTTTGTAACCCTCCTGCACTAGCCTCCATTGAGGTCAGGATTGTTTTGGTGCAGAGCCATTTAAAATTGCTTTTTATTTGGATGGTATAATTTGGGAAGTTGGGCCAAAGAATGGCAGGATTCAGACAGATCCAGCTTTTATCTTTTCCCAAAAAGATTATCAGAAAAGCACTTGGAATTGCTTTCAGTCTACATTCATGTGGGAGAAATGAAAGGAACGTGTAGTTTATACACGTGCAGCTCTACAGGTCAGAATAGAAAGATTGTGTGTCACTGCTGCCTTCAGAGTATGGATGGTGGAGATTCTAAGCAATGAGTACAAGCCTGATTGCAAATGGCTGAAATAATTCTTAGAGACCATAGACTAGGATCAGCACTTCAGAGCCAAACGCTTTAGAGCTGGATCTGAGCATTGCTGCTTGTCCTTGCCTTTAATGATTGTAACAAACCCTGGATCTATTCTATAGGCGTTTTATCCCACACTCATTACTGTAGTCTCCTTCACAGACAAGATTTACACCGTTATTGGAGGGAGTTCCCTTGTGCCAGAGGAGCGCAGTTGTTACCACAGTCTTCATCCTGGAGCTTTAGCTGATCTTTTAGATGCCACGGAGCCTCTTTTAGGCAAGGACTGAGACTTTGAACTTGATTTGACATTCTGTGGGAAGCCAGTGTAGAGAGCAGAGGACAGGTTTGAGGTACGATCTGTTGCCAATGTGGCAGAGAGGAAGTGCTGCAGTGTTCAATATTACTTGACATTTCCTCAGTGCTGAAGGTTTCATGCCCAGGTATATTGCATTGCTGTAATCCGGCTGAGAGGTGACTAAGGCTTGAATAACTGAGGCCAGTTCATTGTCCACCAGGATGGGATAGTCTCTTTGCTAACCAGAGACGATAAAAAGTATTGCTTGCAGATGCTGCTATGTGAAAGCTTAGTTTCAATGAGGCATTTAAGAGTGCTCCTAAACTACAGGCTGACTTTACCAATTGTGGAGGTGTACCTGCAACCAAAGAAGACTGCCTCACAGTTGCAAATCTTCAAAATACTTTCCTCGGACCACCAGCATCACTTCTATCTTGCTCAGGTTCCACTTCAGCCATCTGTTCTTTACTGATGAGCTGATCCCATCCAAGCACTGGGCAGGCCTTCTTGGTGGCAGTGGTTTGTCTGTATGTGCTGTAGAGCTGTGGGTCATCTGCACACACTTTGGGAAATTTCAGATATAGATCCAAATTATGTCGCTCAGGACCATGACTATTAATTAAAGGCCCAATCTTCTGGTCTTTATTCAATCAAAAATCCCATTGAATTCTCTTGTAACTTTGCAGCTGATGAAAGTTTTGCCTGAGTGTGGAGATTTGTCACTGTACCTAGCTCTTTCACCCCTATTTATTAATAAGAGCTCTTGTTTCAAGAGGGTGAACAATAAGGTGTATTGATATGTTTAATATGTACTAGTGTAGTTTGACTTCAATGGGCCTTGGATGAGGCCCACAAGAGCAGCTGCATTGCATGCCTAGTTTTCTACATCATGAGAGGGACAGAGAAATGCAAAATTCTGACCTGACCATTGTGTAATGGCCCCACATGTGAGTAAGGTGCTAAGCCGCTGGTGCAGTGCGTGCCCTAGGGAAGGCTTCCAATCCCTTCTGATGCTGCAGGTCTGGGACTGCAGGAATTGCTGATGGAGGCAGCTGAGCAGAGTTACTTCCTTTGTCATGTCCCAAACGTCAAAATTTTGAAACAGGTTTATATTTAATGAAAACTATTATGGCTGGATGGAACCCACATCGGGCAGCTAGGCTCAGCTCATTGACAGCTAACTATATTTGAGGATCTCTGGACCCTAATGCCTGGCCATGCAGCTGTCTTTGATGCAGGGTTCTACCCCGAAGACTTCTCCAATAGATGATCCTTCAGCCAAGGGTTAATGATGTCAAGCAATTTGATTCCACCTCTTGGGTTTGGAAGTTGGTTCAAGTGCCTGGTTGATTTTGTGGCTAATATAAATCAGTCACTTGTGGTTATCAATGTCAAATAATTAAGGCAATGTTCATGTCATGGAGGTCATGGATTTTATGACTTCCAGAGACCTCCCTGACAGTCTCTGCTTCTGGCCCCAGGGGTTGCAGGACTCTGGAGCAGACAGCCAGTGGGGCCCTGGCAGGGGTCCAGCAACAGGTGACAGCAGTGACAAATGACAGGGAGCCCCCTGAAAAGTTCCAGTGATAGATGACAGACTCCTGAGGGGCCCTCCTCAGGGTTCCAGCGACGGGCGACAGCCTTGTGTGGGGGTAGGAGGATGCCTTGGGTGAGCAGCTGGGGTGTTCCGTTTTCTCTTTGGGAAATATGGTCACCCTGTCAATATCTCCATATCAGATTTGTTCGGTTCACAAGCAAAATGATGTTTTTTCTGTCAGTTCTGGACGCATAACCTGGGATCTGAAAATCAAGCTCAGTTCTCAATAACTAAGATTCTGCAACTGAAATCTAGTTACCAATTCTGTTGATGGCGCTGGATTTTATTCTAGCATGTGCATCCTCTGACCACACACTGGGCTAACAGGAGTAAAATGACAAAAATATGATACTTTGCTTTGAAATACCCAAGAGGCTGACCTCGAGTGAGGGGAGGTAGGTGCCAATTTTGAAGTCTGAGTGTAGCTGCATTTTGGCTCAGATTCAGCAAATCAATTAAGCCTGCTCTTAAGTATGTGCTTAAGTCTCATTCAATTAAGCATTTGCTTATGTGCTTCGCTGAATTGGGCCTTGAAGATGACAGTGTATTATGTGACACTATTAAAGTAAATCAGTTCATATTGATTATAAAATAAATTCTGCTCTCTCATTAGGCCTGTGAAATTCCCATCCTTCTTGCATGATCTTTGAGGTATTTGGGGTTGAAAGATGCTATAAAAATGTAAACCACTGAAGAGAGATACTTGATACTGTTACAATGTGTAATATCTGTGCAAACAAAAGCTTTCTAAATTTGCTACAATTCACAACCAGTTTGTTAGAAAAGTGCCTGTGCACTGCTTGTATGCACGATCAAAACAAAAAAACTATTTTTTATTGTTTTATTGATTATAATAGAAACTCTTGACTCCAAATTCACAATTTTATATATACACATTACCATAAATACAACATAGATTTTTCTCAAACATTTTATCAAATTCTAATACAAAATTATCATTTCTGAATATTTTTCTGCTAAAATTTTCAAAACACATAAATGGTATCCTGTACTGTACATTATTCTGGAAGCAAATCCTCTCCTAACTCTTCATCAGCAAACTCATCTTCATCCATTCTTTTCCTTGCTGCAGTTTTTGGCCTCTCTGTTTGTGGTCCAAGTGGATCTACATAGGAAGCATCTAGGATTCAAAAGAAAAGAGTTGAAACATAAGCTTTATTTTAAAGCAATTTAGCTTGTATCAATCACACGAGACTAAAATCAAGAATTATGTGGAGCATGCTATAGATGTGCATGATGCTTTACAGGAGACACTGATTTTGTGCCCTGAAAAGTTTACCGCTTTGGGATTTACTAGCTAAAACCATTATACCCAAGTGCAGTCCCATTGAAGTCAATGAGATTCTGCATTGTGTAAGAGTCTATGCAGGTTTGGGTTCTACATTACTCCATTACAGAACAAGAGGAAGAGAACAATAGTGGTCATGCATATGTTTTGGTGGCTAGAGTTTCCTTTTCAAAATTATTTCTATTGCTTTATTACAACTATATAGTTAATATGCAAGACTTAGAGAAATAGGTTTTAGGAAGGAGCTTGGCAGAAGAGTAATGGTGGATGGGTTCAGTAAGAGAATTCCAGGCACTAATGAATTTCAATGGGATTGAGGTGCCTATCTCCCTTAGGCTATTTTGAAAAGCTCCCCTTAATAAAATATGTGATTGTAAAAGTACAAAAACTGGCAGAGGATTGCAGTGAGCAGACTCGGTAGTTTAAATCACCCTTTTAAATGGATATGTTTGAGAACATACAAGCATAAGTTAATGATTTTATGGTAGACCTGGGAACAAAGAAACAATAACTATTTTTCATCCATGTTTCATGATGAAAATGCTTCCATAATTTGTGCAATTCAATATGATTTTCAGCAATTATTTCTCATTCCATTTGTCTAGGCAAGATGGAGCAACTCAGAAGGTACCACAGTCCACTTGCCTATTTCTTTATTACCACTGCTTTCATAAGGCTCATTTGTTCCAGGCAAAGCCCTTAGCTTGGCACTTAGTCGTTCCCCCTTAGCGCTACCGCCACTATCTGGGGGGGGAAAAAAAGAGAAAAAACACAATAAAACACTGCCGCATACTTCATGAAAGCAAGATAGGCAATTGAAATTGGACTAATTTGCATTAAATAATTTTTTTATATCTTACACCATTATTATCCTGATGGCCATCATACTGAATTTTAATACGGATTTCTAAAAATATGACCTCTGTGATCTGTATATGTGTGTCAAAATACACAGTGCCACTCATGCTCTGGGATAATTAAACTTTTATTTTACATCTTTTTAGCTTCAAATTCTAACATCTTAAAACATCTATTAAAATTAAGGAACATTAATATTTGAGGGTTTAAACCGATTACAACATGTGGGTCCTACAAACGATGCCTGTTTTACAATGCATACAAACATTTCAGACACGTATATCTATTCATATATTGGTGTGATCCACCTGTCAGACACTATCAGTCTCAAATCCAGAACACTTACTTTGCCTTTCATTAGAAAAGTCTGAGAGGCATGTGCTGTTGGCATGGCAGTCAGGCACAGCTCATACATACAGTACATCTTGGCTCTGCATCTTGCTGTAAACATTCTATTCAGCTCAGTTTGCAATGGGCCCCCTGGCATGTGACTGTTCTGACGGCTGCCTAGTACCCAGACACTGTCAGATTAACATTCTATTGCCACAGCAGTATTCCAGACCCTCTAAACGGTCTAGTCACAGGGCAACCTTGAATCTTTTTCACAGTTTATAGGAAGCTTTCAATTTTGTCTGCTGGAACAATTTGTGATTCAATATTTTGCTTCCAGGGGAAAATGCCCCTTGTTTTGGATTGGTGTATTTACAGAGCATCTTATGCCACGCAGCCAAACATAAATATACTTCTTTGCAACAGGCAACAATGCTGTTATTGAAATGTTCCCAGCTGAAAGGGAACAGGCAAAGGGTATGAAGTCAGGAGTTGGCTACAAATTGTAATTCCCATATTTATTACAAATATTGTTGTTAAATTGTTATAATCTTTACAAGTTTATTCTTCCCCAAGGAAGACAAATATTTATTTTACTCTAATATATTGCTGAGTGCAGCATGCTCAGCCATTCACAAGCCCTACAGGAGGACACTGCTTCTGCTCCAAGGAACATATAATCTAAGTCAGACAGAGAAAATATAGTTTGGGGTATAGGGTGAGGAGAAGGGTTTATTATTTATCTATCTTTGGTGGATTATTATCAAAAAGCTTCATGGATGAAATGTGTTTTATAGAGGGATTTGAATAAACAGAAATCAATTGGGAGACAAGGGGCCTGATCCAAAGCTCAGTGAAGTCTCTTATTAACTACAATGTGCTTTGGACAAGACCCAGGGGCCAGGAAGTGAGTAGCAAGCTGGAAGAAGGTGTGAAGATGAGAATCGGAGGAGGATTAAAAAGGGTCTGCAGGGAGAGTGAGAGAGTAGGTAGGATCTGTGCACCTACATGTTACAATAATACAAATAATAAGGCCTTAGGACTCTGAAGACAGTAAGTTTGCATTTGATGATGAAAGTGACAGAAAAGGAAGGGATTTGAAGGGATATGAAGCGGGGAATCACATAGCTGGGATTGCCAGAGAGGAAGACTACTAATAGCAGCAATTGTATAGATTTAATAGGTTAGTTTCAGAGAGAAGGAAGTTGCTGAAACCAAGATAAAGAAAATCAAGGTAGCACGTGAAAGGGTTCGGACAGTGAGGGCTTGGCTACACTTGCAGATGTGCAGTGCTGGGAGTTACAGCTGTCTTCGTACAGCTGTGTAGGGAAAGTGCTGGAGTGTGGCCACACTGACAGCTACCAGCGCTGCAGTGTGGCCACATTTGCAGCATTTGCAGCGGTGTTGGGAGTGGTGCATTATGGGCAGCTATCCCAGCGTTCAAGTGGCTGCAACGTGCTTTTCAAAAGAGGGGGTGGGGTGGAGTATGACAAGGAGCGTGGGGGGGGGGAGGAGAGAGAGAGAGAGAGTGGATTTTTGGAGTCGACACTGTGTCAGCTCCCTGCCTTGCAAATTCTGATCATTTCCCCGACGCCTCATTCACTCTTAAATGCAAACAGCCTGCAGACCAGATAAGCAGCTGCTCCCACGGACTCCCTTTCCCCCCCTTCCCCTCCCTGCCGTGCTGTTTCTCTCCTCAAGCAAACACTAGCTGTAGACATTCATCCCCTGCCTGCCTCATTCACAGCAAACAGGAGCTGTGTTTGTTTTTTAGATAAGCAGCTCTGGGAGCCCCGAGTTCACAACAAAACAAAGAGAGACATCATAACAAAACAAAGAGTTCTTTAGTTAAAAGCATTATGGGAAAATTCTGCTGGAGGCCAATTACAGCGCTTTTGGTGGCCACACTGGCAGAGCAGCGCTGCATCACCAGCGCTGCAATAGTTATACCCGAGGCAGAGCAGGAGTACAGCCAGCGCTGCAGCCAGGGAGATGCAGCGCTGTATGTGCCTTGCAAGTGTGGACGGTGTGTAAGTTGCAGCGCTGTAAACCGACCACCAGCGCTGCAACTCTCCAGTGTAGCCAAGCCCTTAGACGGGAGAGCGAGAAGCATGTAATTTAGAGATATTACAAAGAAGCAGCTGCAGGGTTTGACATAAACAGAAAAGCAGAAAAAGAGCTGAACATAAAAAGGAAAACCAGAAATGCAAACAGACTATAAATAAACTGAAGACTGGAAGAGCTCTGTGTCGCTCAAAAACTTGTCTCTTTCACCAGCAGAAGTTGGTCCAATGAAAGATATTACCTCGCGCACCTGGTGTTTCTCATAAATGAACCATCCACTGTACTTCAGTACCCTAAATTGAGCAATTTTAACTATGGTCCTTACGTAGCTTTTACTTAATCCTTACTCTGGCAAAATTCTCATGACATTAAGTTAATGGGACTTGTGACTGAATAAAAAAAAATTGGGAAATCCACATCTACTCTAACACAAGAAACCACTTTTTTTCTGACAAAACTAGCAAACTGAAAAAAAATGAAGGTTTTCTGAAGTGAAATACAACATGCACTATGTGATTTGCTGTCTGCATATTTACTCCTTACACATAAAACAGCACCCATATAAAATACAGTTCATTCTAATAACTAGTTAGACCTACCACTCTTTTGCATCTGCCTTTAAATATTGATACACTTTTACCAAGTTATTTGATTTTTCAGCACCTAGCCCAGGGATTGGCAATCTTTGGCATGTGGCTCGCCAGGGGGCCAGGCCAGTTTGTCAAACCAACCAACAAACTGATCCTATAAGTTTCTGCTCAAGCAAAACTCCCATATCCTTGGGGATTATGAATAGAGATTGAGAGGAAAAGCTGCTCCTACTTATCAGTAAGGTAATCTTTGCTTTTGGGAGGTGTTAAACCCTAGCAAGGGATGTATGACTTGGCCATCACTGGGTAGTAATTAATAATCTTGCTGACTGAGAGCTTTATAATACAATTGGTAAGTAGTGAAAACTTCTGTCATAAAATTTTACATTTTGCAGTTCTCTTTGCATATAAATCTTTTATATTTTTTTTACTCTCTCTAAATGTGTAATTTGGCCAACTCCATGGAACTTAATTTTGCATCGTAGACTGTAGGATCTTGGGACCCCACACTGGACAGAAGAATTTCAAAGGAGGATCTGGCTTTTAATGCATTTTAGCACAAATGTGCATACTTTACAGAGGTGAGATGTCTAGTCTGTAGTGAACAGAAAATCTGGTTTGCTTTAATATGCATTCCTCACTTGTGGGTTATGGAAATAACACCAAATTTCACCAAAAATGGCCTACTGATTGTCTGTCTGTCTAGCCAAGGAAAAAGCTGTAAAATTAAATAAAAATGTGTTATTAAAAATGCATCAGCCTTGATTAAAGAATAATTTACACAGACCTTTTAACACTTCTGAGAAAGGACTGCACGTATTTTCAGGGAAAAGACAGCTGCCAAAATGGGAGGAAAGACAGAGATCATGCAGAGAAAGAGTCAAAAGAAACCAAAAGCAGGACAAGTTCACAAACCTATTATAACCACTGGGTTGACAGAAGGCATGTATAAAGAAAGGAAAATATAAAGATAATGTTAAGACAAAGGATGACAATGGAAACTCTATGGAAGCAAGGAATTTCTGTGAGGTTTTATCTGCTAGAGTATAGATTCTGAGTTATAGTAATTGTTGGAAAGACTAAACAAGCACTTGCAGTAAAGATCCACTGCAAACATTTCTCAGACTGCAAATAAGTTCTGCCTGCATTATTCTAGAAACAGTACAAATAATAACAATTTTATCATTTACTTTTAAAATAACAAAAGTTACTGCCCATAATGAAAACAATATTCTATGCAGTCACAACATTTTAGTCAATTACACTTTATTTATTTATTTA
The DNA here is from genome assembly GCF_020497125.1 of Mauremys mutica. Classification (NCBI taxonomy): domain Eukaryota; kingdom Metazoa; phylum Chordata; order Testudines; family Geoemydidae; genus Mauremys; species Mauremys mutica. The sequence goes on from NC_059072.1 coordinate 324,468,003, forward strand.
TTTAACAATGGCACATATAGTGAAGAGTCGAACTAGCTCTTTGTGTCAGTGACTAACTTCCAGTGAAAGTAAAGTGACTTTAATCTGCAAAGGAGCAATTTATCATTCTCTATTAAAAAGCCATTACTACATCACCACTGTAATTAGTCTAGCAGAGCCATTCACACTATATTGATTTTTGGTCCATCCAAAATGCCAATAGACCAATACAATATTAATTAAACCAAAGAAAAACATTCCTTCAAAGAATCAAAGTATAAAAAAACCTTTAAAAGAATTTGAGTACAAAAAGTAGGTTAAGATATTTTATAAATTTGATTTAAAAATTATATTTAATCACAAAAAGCAAGTAAACTTGGAATTATGGCTACCACTCTCATAATCTCCCTTGCTTTTCCTCTCAATCTGTGTGCATAATGGTTAATTGGATGTATACGTGCATAGGTAATAAAAAAAAGGTAATAATTGGAGATATACCAATCTCCTAGAACTGGAAGGGACCTTGAAAGGTCATTGAGTCCAGCCCCCTGCCTTCACTAGCAGGACCAATTTTTGCCCCAGATCCCTAGGTGGCCCCCTCAAGGATTGAACTCACAACCCTGGGTTTAGCAGGCCAATGCTCAAACCACTGAGCTATCCCTCCCCCCTATGATCCATAGAGATGGATAATACACTCCGAATCCTGGCATTTATTACTGTGCACAAAATCCTGTGCCAATCCTCCTGGGGCTTCCTAGCACAAATGGTCACACACAAGAAAATAAAAAATTAACCTCTCATCTGCTAGTAGCTGCTAGGCTACTGATAGACTAGTTGTCATTTTCAAGTGTGAGGCTAATTCTAGAGGAAAGGTCAACAAAAAAATTGGAGGTTGTTATGGAAAAGTCAACGTACCAATTAAGTTCACAGCAAAATAGATTTGGAGACAATTTATTCAATACTCAGACAAAGTACATTCCCCTGTGAAAACACTAGCACACCTAACCAATTTTTTAAATTAACATTTGATTGATATGACTAGTCTGTTAAATATGAAATCAGAGATTTCACTTGAGTTCACAAAAATCACTAGAAAAGACAAGTCGTGGATGTTGTAATCATGCTCACTCAGTAAGATCGTAACACCCTGCTAGATAGAGGGATCTGATGTTTGTATTCCTATGTCTCTCTACACAAGAGCTCATTGTTGTAATGATTATTGCTTTGTTTTTATATTTACATGGCATGCATTTGTAAACCTATTAAAACTTCTAAATAAACAAAGCATTAAAATAAATAAATCATATATGCTTTTATCTGACCTTTGCAATACACAAAACAAGGTGGATTAAGGGTAGAGTAGCAGCCTTAACTCTGATTTTCCTATATGCAGAATTGTTGTAACTGTGTTGGTCACAGGATATTAGCGAGACAAGGTGGGTGAGTTAATATCTTTTATTGAACCAACTTCTTTTGGTGAAAGAGACAAGTTTTTGAGCTAACACAGAAGAAGAGCTCTGTGTAAACCTGAAAGCTTGTCTGTCTCTCTCTTCAACAGAAGCTGATTCAATAAAAGATATTACCTAAAACACCTTGTCTCTCCGCTTTTCCTAGCTACTTATGTCATACGCTTAATATAAAATTTAGTGTAATTACATATTATGCATAAATGTGCACATTTATTAATGTTCACTCATATACTTTCAACTGCACTTTAAAAGTTACTGTTGATTATTGTACATACAGATGGTGCAGATTGCTAGAAGGGAAAATTAAACTAAAAAGAATGAACATATAAAACAAAATCACTGCTAATTTTTATGTGGAAGAATGATTAGTACAGCAAAATCTTGTATACGTAGTTCTACTTTGGAACACTTAAAGGTTTTGGCACTGCTATATCCAGCTGAAATGGTTTTAATTTCTCCGCAAATGTTTTTGTACTTCTTAGTCGGCAGATTAGTTACATGTGTAATGCTGACAGACCCCGGTTGTTGATGGGCGGGGTTACATACTTCCCCTAGCTGAGGAAGCATGTCCCAAGCTTCAGAGACTTCCCAGCTGAAATCCTGGACAAGCCCTCACTTGTTACACCAACAGACCCTGGTTGTCGGCGGGCAGGATCGAACCTGGGATCTCTGGAGCTTAGTGCATAAACCTCTACCACATAGGTGGGTAAACGTTTTGGCCCGAGAGCCCCATTGGGGAATAGAAATTGTATGGCGGCTCATGAATGCTCACAAAATTGGGGTTGGGGTTTGGAAGGGGGTGAGGGCTCTGGATGGGGGTGCAGGCTCTGGGGGTGGGGCTGGGGATGAGGAGTTTGGGGTGTAGAAGGGTGCTCTGGGCTGGGACCAAGGGGTTCGTAGGGTGGGAAGGGAATCAGGGCTGGAGGAGGGGTGTGGGAAGGGGAGCAGTTTCAGGCTGGGAGTGCGGGCTCTGGGGTGGGGCAGGGGAAGAGAGGTTTGGGGTGCAGGAGGGTGCTCTGGGCTGGGATCTAGGGGTTTGGAGAGCAGGAGGGGGATCAGGGGTGGGGCAGGGGGGTGGGGCGTGGGGAGAGGCTCGGGGGTGCAGGCTCCGAGCGGCACTTACCTCAAACGCAGTGGCATGTCCCTTCTCTGGCTCCTACACAGAGGTGCAGCCAGGCAGCTCTGCACGCTGCACCATCCGCAGGTACCGCTTCTGCAGCTCCCATTGGAGCACCGGAGGGGGACATTGGAGCATGTTGGAGCCGGAGCGGGGCCATGCCACGGCTTCTGGGAGCTGTGCGGTCTGGCTCCCGACTCTGTGCCCTGGCTAGAGCATAAGAATGGCCATACTGGGCCATACTGGGTCAGCCCAGTATGCCGTCTACCGACAGTGGCCAATGCCAGGTGCCCCAGAGGGAGTGAACTTAACAGGTAATGATCAAGTGATCTCTCTCCTGCCATCCATCTCCACCCTCTGACAAACAGAGGCTAGGGACACCATTCCTTACCCATCCTGGCTAATAGCCATTAATGGACTTAACCTCCATGAATGTATCTAGTTCTCTTTTAAACCCTGTTATAGTCCTAGCCTTCACAACCTCCTCAGGCAAGGAGTTCCACAGGTTGACTGAGCGCCAGAGCGGGGCAATGCTGCAGAAACCGTGTAGTGCGGCCCCCGACCCAGTGCCCTGGCTGGAGCGCCAGAGCAGGGCTGAGCCACGTGGTGAGGCCTGTGACCCAGCTGGAGTACTGGAGCAGCCTCGGCCAAAGCGGGGCCGAGCCATGTGGTGCAGCCCCCGACCCACGGGCTGTAGTTTGCCCACCTCTGTTCTACCACATGAGCTAAAAACCAACTGGCCCTTAGCTAAGGCTATAGAGCAGACTCATTTAACTCTCTCTAAGTGGTCTCAGTGCCACTAGATGGGACAGACCACCACATCCAGGAGGTGTGTGGGTTACACATGTATACCACATTAGTCAAATTGTACAGATTTACAGCTGGTATTTCTAAGCAAACTTTCAGTGGTCATAAGTTAGAGAGGTGGGAAGAACAATTACAACACAAGCAATTCCTCCAAAATGACAGAATACATTAATTCTATTTTTAGTACTATTTTACACAATGTATATGAGGCACAGAACATGCATGAAATACTTTCTTTTCTCAGGCTACTAAGGGTGAAATCATTTAGTTAGATCTAAGTCACCTTAAAAAATTAAAGTATCTGAAATAAAGTGCATAGTGGGCTAAAGTTCTTAACAGAGAATCAGGATGCTTCACCAACCCAAAATGTGTTTGAAGGACATAGAGAGATGCATTTACACTTTCGGGGGTGGTGGTGGTGGGGAGGGGGGTCCATAGAGAAAAGGGAGCTTGGCTTGGTTTAGCCAAAACCCATTAATTCAGCACTCTGCCCAGCTAATGCAAAGTATTTTATCTAAAAATCTGCTTAAGTGTAAACCATTTCTAGCATGGAAGTTAAGCTAACCCATAGAGTGTGTTAATACGCAGAAAACATGTTCAATTTATTCTAATGTGAGAATTTGGAGTTAATGGAGCACAAAGGGGGAAATAGTCCCGCCCCCTCCCCCGAAAGCCAGCTGAAAATGCAACTGACTGTGAGGCTCTTGCCTTAAGATAGTGAGAAGACTTTCTGCAAATCTCTTGCCTTAAAGTGCAGACCTGAACTGCAATGCCTATTGCCCTTCACTGCTCTAAAATCCATGTCCCTTTATTACACATGGAGCTTCCTGTAGGCTCTACTGAGTGTGTACAAATATGAGGAGTCAACCCTATTCCACCCTCTGAGATAACTGCAGGAGGGATGGAGAGGGCAAAGAAACTCAGATTTTCCTTGTCTCCACAAGTTTCCTTCACTTTTTTCCCAGTTGGGGCCTGGGGAGTCATGGAGAAGGCAAGGAGTGCAGCCTTTCAATCCAATGGATTCTGGAGATGGATGGGAGAAGGGGACCAACCCACCCTCAGACAACTCACTCACTCTAAACTGCGTCTCTGGGCCACTACCTCCTCTGTATTTTTTTTTATGACAGAAAAGCATTGTAAGGTGAGGTACCAATGATATCTCATCCCGTCACCAAAAAAAAAAAAAAGATTTCAAAATGCAAATCTGATGCTTGCTGAGGAAAGATAAGTTTAGGAGAACCCCAAAGTGGGTGTTCATTTTAGTTATAATCTTTGAAATTGCCAGATCCAGACTGTGTCTAGATCTTCTAGTGATACTTCTGGGTCTTCCTGTAAAAGAGAGAAATAATTCCAAGCTTATTTCTCATTTCTCTGTTGTAGCAAAATGCTCCTTAGCTGTGCATTGAAAAACAAAAGAACCCTGAAACTATTTAAAGGGTCAGGAACATATTTCTTCTGGAAAAGCTTGCCAACAATACAAAAATAAATCATAGTGATTTCAACACCACTTGGTTCCCTTTTTTGAAATTTGAACAAATTAAACCTTCAAAAGCAACCGAGACTGGATAACTTTTAACTGCTTTTCTTTGTTATGATAGAGGTACAGTCCTCCCAGGGTGGTTCCTAGCCATTTGGGTGCCCTATGCAGCCCCAGACCTCCCCCAGGGTCTGGGAGGCAGGAGCTCTGGGGATCCACTTTTGGGGGCCCCACAAGCCCAGAATGGCCTGGGGGATTAGCAGGGGGCCGGGAGCAGCCCACTCCGCTTCCCTCACCCTGGCCCACCTGTCGCTCGGGGGAAGGGATCCCCACCACCACTCAGCAGCAGCGGCAGGAAGCGGAACAGCCCGGCCCCAGCCCGCTTTACTCCACCAGCTCCCAGCCCCGGTGCTCTGCTTCCCACCATTGGTGAGAGCCGGGCGCAGCCGTCTCCCCAACACAAGCCATATGGCTGGGGCCGGGGCAAGGGAAGCGGAGCGGGCTGGGGCCGTGTCTCTCTGCTTCCTGCTGCTGGTGAGTGCGGGGTCATTGGGGGAAGAGGTGGAATGGGGGTGGGCCGGGGAGGGAGCGGGGGGGAAGGGTAAGAGGCAGGGCGGAGGGAGTTGTCTGGGGCCCCATGCCCCCCCTCTGCCCCCAGGGATGGCCCTGCCTGTTGCAGGGGGGGCCGGCTGAGGGATAGGGCTGGTGCTGCGCGTATGCAGCACGCAGCTGCCTAGGGCACCATGAAATTTGGGGCAATTTGGTGCTGCAAATTTCGTGGTGCCCTAAGCAGCTGCGTATGCCTAAGGACGGCCCTGAGTCCTCCACTGAACACTCTTGCAGATCTACCATATGTATGCATGCAAGAGTTGAATTCTTAGGATTATGCTGTAATGCAGGGGTCGGCAACCTTTCAGCAGTGGTGTGCCGAGTCTTCATTTATTCACTCTGATTTAAGGTTTCACGTGCCGGCAATACACTTTAACGTTTTTAGAAGGTCTCTTTCTATAAGTCTATAATATATAACTAAACTATTGTAAGTAAACTAAACAAGGTTTTCAAAATGTTTAAAAAGCGTCATTTAAAATTAAATTAAAATGCTGATCTTACGCTGCCAGCCTGCTCAGCTCGCTGCCAGCCTGGGGTTCTGTTCACCTAGGCCGGCAGCGGGCTGAGCAGGGCCTGCGGCCGGGACCCCAGATCTGGGTGGGGGGTGGTTTCAGGGGTCAGGGCAGAGGGCTGGGGGAGGAGGTTCAGGGCAGAAGGCTGGGGGGGGGGGATTCAGGGATCAGGGCAGAGGGCTGGGGTGTGTGGGGGTGTAGGGCAGAAGGCTGGGTGTGTGAGGGTTCAAAGGTCAGGGCAGAGGGCTGGGGGTGTGTGGGGGTGCAGGGCAGAAGGCTGAGTGTGGGGGGGTCATCAGGGCAGAGGGCTGGGGGGGTGCAGGGCAGAGGGCTGGATGTGTGTTGGGGTGGGGGGTTCAGGGCAGAGGGCTGGGGGGTTCAGGGCAGAAGGCTGGTTGTGGGGGGGTTCAAGGGTCAGGGCAGAGGGCTGGGTGTGTGGGGGGGCTCAGGGCAGAGGGATGGGGCTGTGGGAGTGCAGGGCAGAAGGCTGGGTGTGTGTTGGGGTGGCGGGGTTGAGGGCAGAAGGCTGAGTGTATGGGCGGGTCAGGACAGAGGGCTAGGAGGTATGGGGGGTGCAGGGCAGAATGCCGAGTGTGTGTGTGGGGTCAGGGCAGAGGGCTGGGTGTGTGTGTGGGGTGCAGGGCAGAAGGCTGGGTGTGTACGGGGGTGGGAGGGTTGAGGGCAGAATGCTGAGTGTGTGTGGGGGGTCAGGGCAGAGGGCTGGGGGTGTGGGGCTGCAGGGCAGAATGCTGTGGGGGGGGGGTCAGGACAGAGGGCGGGGTTGTGTGGGGTGCAGGGCAGAAGGCTGGGTGTGTATGGGGCTGGGAGGGTTGAGGGCAGAATGCTGAGTGTGTGGGGGTCAGGGCAGAGGGCTGGGGGGTGTGGGGGGGGAGTAGGACAGAAGACAGTGTGGGGGGATGAGGGCTGGGGTGCTCGGCCCGTAGGGGTGCTCCCAGCCCCCTGCCCTGTGCGGCTCATGGCAGGGGGCTGGAAGGGATGTGCCCTGTTCCACCCCCTTCCCCAAGGCCCCATCCCTACCTCTCTCTGGGCTTGGCTACACTTACAAATTTGCAGCGCTGCAGCAGGGTGTGAAAACACACCCTCTGCAGCGCTGCAAATTGCGGCGCTACAAAGCGCCAGTGTAGTCAAAGCCCCAGCGCTGGGAGCCGTGCTCCCAGCGCTGTCCGTTATTCCCCACAGGGAGGTGGAGTACGGACAGCGCTGGGAGAGCTTTCTCCCAGCGCTGGTGCTTTGACTACACTTAGCGCTTCAAAGCGCTGCCGCGGCAGCGCTTTGAAGTGTAAGTGTAGCCAAAGCCTCTGTCTCCTCTACAGAGCTGTGTACACACTGCCGCTCTTCCCCCTCCCTTTCCCCCTCACTAGGGCCATCAACTGATTGGTGCAGGGAACGAGAAGGGGCGGGGCAGGAAAGCACCACGCTGGGGGAAGAAGCGGGGGAGGGGGAAGCTTGGCTGCCACAGAACCAAGCTTCTACCTCCTGGCCCCCCGCAGAGGAGAGTGGTGGGCGGTGGGGCTGAGTGGGGCTGGAACCGTGGCAGGCAGCTGCGTGCTGCTCAAAATCGGCACGCGTGCCGTAGGTTGCCGACCCCTGCTGTAATGTTTCTCCTGCATCTTCTGTATAGTTTATTTCTGAAAAGCAGTAACTTATTTTTAAGTTTTATGGGCAAACCTAGCCCACTTAATTCTCCCGTAGTCTCCCCTCTGCATGTGTTTTCAGTGTCACTGTCCAAAACAAGGGAACCTTGTACTATTATTAATTCTATTATAAGTAAGCATACAATTCTGTCACAGATTCCGGGACCTCCGGGACTTCTAGGGCAGAGCTGGAGTAACTCTCAGTCCCAGGGTGGCAGCCAGCCCCGGGGCAGCAGCCCCCAGAACGGCGGCCAGCCTAGGGGCATGCCAGAGCAGTGGCTGGTGTTGGGTCAGCAGGCTGGAGCAGCAGTAATCAGCCCCTGCCGCAGGGGCAGCAGTGGGGCTGGAGCAGCTGCAAGCCCCAGAAGTGCTCTGTTTGTCGCCCCACAGGATATTTTAGTAAAAGTCAGGGATGGGTGGCGGGCATCTGTGAATTTTTGTTTATTGCCCGAGACCTATCCCTGATTTTAATAAAAATACCTGTGACAGAATCTTAACCTTAACAATAAGTAAGCAGATATGGATAAAACATTTGAAAAAGTCTATGAAAACTAATAAACAAAGAAACATAGGCATGTTTGGCTGCAAGAGAGTAAAGTTAAAAATTATAAAAAATAGTATGTAAAAACAATCCCCTTTTACTCAGCAGACAAGAACTGAGTTCAGGATTCCACATTTCTCCTGGATCAGCTAATGACATCAAATCTCTTAAAAAATTCAGGAAAATGATCCCCATTGGTCTTTGTAAGGAAACTGAGAAAACGAATCCCCAAATTTGTGAATTTTTTTTTTTTTTAGCAATAAACATACAAAAATCTTGAATAAAGTAACCCATATTTATGTTATTTGTGTGCCTCAGGCAGATTGTGTATATAGAATTTTTAAACTGTGAAACACAGACTTGTAATCCTGTTAAGCTACACCAGGAGTAGGCAACCTATGGCACCGGTGCCGCCTTCGGCATGCGAGCTGATTTTCAGTGGCACTCACACTGCCCAGGTCCTGGCCACCAGTCTGGGAGTGCTCTGCATTTTAATTTAATTTTAAATGAAGCTTCTTAAACATTTTAAAGCCCTTATTTACTTTAATATATAACTAAACTCTTGTTGTATGTATAGATTTATAGAAAGAGACCTTCTAAAAACGTTAAAATGTATTACTGGCACGCGAAACCTTAAATTAGAGTGAATAAATGAAGATTCGGCACACTGCTTCTGAAAGGTTGCCGACCCCTGAGCTACGCCAAGCACAGAAAAAATGACTATTTAGGGCTTCTGGTCCCACTGGATCTTACTCCAAGTTTGTAAATGGGAGCTATACTACAATACAGTACTTATGTCTATTGCCTCTTGTGTGCCAACTTCTTCACCGATAGTGTTTCACAGGGCTAGCATACCCAGTTATCAATCTATCTGTGGTGCTTTTGACTGCTTCTGAAAAGTTTAAGTAGTACATCTTGCCTCAACTTTTAATTGGGAGCCCCAGTAGAAATACCTCCAGGCTCAGGACAGAGCCTCCTTTGTAATACTGCTTATTTGTTGAGCTGTTTCAAAAACTGTTTGATTTTTGGTCAGTTGCACCAAATTTGCATAAATGAGCATCCTTAGAACTTTTTCCTACAAAAGTTTGTTTCCAAAGCCTAAATTCTTTTCAGTCTCTCAGGAGTTAAATACAATAACTGCAGAACTTTGCACAAAAATCGAAATCAATATGGAAGAGTGCCCAGCTATAGCTCAACTTGGACCCATTGCTCTTATGAGATTTGATCTCTTACAATAGCGTTCCAAGCGTCCATGCGTTTCTTTACATGTGGTCTATGGCGGATGTATGAATCTGTGGAGTTGAAAAAACTCAGTGCCTTAGAATGACTAGAGCTTGTGGTAGAAGTTCCTAATGAGTTCAACTCTTTTTCCATTTTCCACATATATTTTTTGTCCTTAAGAGAAGTATTGACAAAATGCTAGCTCAGGGTCTTTAATGCTGTCTTAACTTCTTCTCAGCTAGGATCTTTCTTATTTCCCCTACTAGCTGTCCTCTTGCATTTACATCCTTATTTATTAAGCTACCAAACATCCCTTTCTCTCTCAGGTAATGTTCCACTCTTTCACTAACAAGGGTACATACGATGACAGAATGTAGCTGTGAAAGAGGAAAGGGCCCCTTTGCAACACTTACATGGATATCAGGGCTATTGTTTTGCACAAGTCTGAATCCTTTGGTCTGACCCCAATGCTGCCCTCCATTTCTACCTAAACAAGCTTGGGGTCCACAGGTTATCCTGCATGACTACTTTGTGACCAGACTATAGGTGCAGAGGACTTTGTTTGGGCCCAGCCCACTATAGTGAATTTCTTCCTTAGGGTTCATAGGTAGGTCCCTACCAAATTCATGGGCTGTTTTGGTAAATTTCACAATCATAGGATTTTAAAAATCTGAAATTTCACGGTGTTGTAACCATGGGGGTCCTGACGCAAAAGGGGGTTGTGTGGGGTGGTTGCATGGATACTGTTGAGGGGATGTAGTATTGCCACCCTTACTTCTGTGCTGCTGCTGGCGGCATCACTGCCTTTGGAGCTGGACCCCTAGACAGCAGCTGTGGAGTTTCCTGCAGCCAGGGGACGTTCCTGAAGCTGAGTCTAACCTGGCCCCGGGAGTGGATCATGCAGGGAAAGAGGAAGTTCCATCTCTTCCCAGCTAAGCCATCACCCACCCGTAAGGCTGGCCCTGCCCCCCGCATACCATGCCACCCTCACTTCTGTGCTGCTGCTGGAGTTAGCACTGCCTTCAGAACTGGGTGCCTGTTAGCAGCCACCACTCTATATACTCCAGCCACCCAGCTCTGAAGGCAGCAAAGAAGTAAGGGTGGCAATACTGCGAGCCCCCTACAACAGCCAGATTTCACAGGGGAGAGCAGATTTTATGGTCAAGAGCAGATTTCACGATCCATGATGTGTTTTTCACAACCATGAATTTGGTAGGGCCCTATTCATAAGGATCATGAATCTCCAAGATTTATACAGGTGACAAGAACCCAAAAATCAGTTATCAGAAAAAGAGGCAATCTGAAATGATATTATGATATGTTTTCTAGGTATAACAGTTTCCTATAACTTCAGATGTAATTAGTGTGAATAAATGTTAGGTGACAGTACAGGTGTGTGTGATAAAGCTGACTAAAACATCCACATGCATACATGTGTGGCAGTCATATCTATGCAATAAATTGCAGAACTATGTATTGTTTATCATGCACTTTTGACTGCTTGACCTGCACATTGCTCACTAATCGATCTCTGTAGGATTTATTCTAATATTTCCAACCCCTGAGCAGACTCAAAAAACTGTCTCAGAAATGTTTTCTTCTCTCCCTCCTATCAACATGAGGAATTAAAATTATCTTAGCCTGAGGCCCAAAACGACAATCCCCGACAAGTGATGGGGTTTTTCTGTATAAAAATATAATTAATTCAAAGTCTATCTCGTAGGACTGCAGAGCTAAAAATGGGGGCTTCATACCACTGTAAAATAGAAAGATAACCCCTTTCTTAAGGCACCCCAGGACTCCGTTCTAGCCCTGTAAGATCCTAAGATAGGAGACTTCATAGATGTAAAATATTTAAGTAATGAAAAGCTATTCTGGGTTATGTTAGTGGTTTTCATGGCTTTTTATGAGCCTTGTACAGTTGGATAAGTGGTAATTAAGACATCTGGCTTTGCAGGTGGAAGGACAAGAAAAATAGTCCAATTTTTATTAAAAAACCAAACTTCCTGAACCATTCCACACATTGGTTTTCTGTAACAGGAAATGTAAGCAGTATGTATGATAGGTGGTATGAAGGCTTTCTACGCACGTATTTGGTCTGCATAAGTCACTCATGGCTTTGCCATTCACGAGTAATGTGATGTGACCATTCACACACGCACAGTGGCATTCACTTTTGTGTGTGATCAGTCCAAAATGTCTTTTTTATAGCATTTATGAAAAAACCCCTGTATTTCCTAATTTATGGCACTATGCTAAATTTCTCTTGGGCCTCTTACACATTATAGTGATCATCTTTGTTTATAAAATCATCTTATGCCTGATAGATTTTTTGAAAAGCTGATTTTCTGTTGCATCTGCATCTATTGGACTTGACATCTGTAAATCAAGGTAGTTATGCTGAACTGTAAATCTGAATTTGTCCCAGTATTGTTGACCAGAGAATCAGTTCCGAGTTTTAGGATTGTGAGGAAGTGTCTGCAAGTCATTGCAAAAATCTCCCCAATTAAAAACAATTCACAGAAGCATTTTACAAACCCGTTCTTATAGCTATTTTTTCCTCTTTCTCAGGGCACTTGACAATGACTCTTTAAAATAAGTGTTGTTCATCCAAAATGTAACATTCAAAGAGTGTTCAGTTAAACTATTTTATAAACAGGCCACAAATTTATTTTTAGGAAAACCATGAGACCTGTATGTGCTATATAAACCCTAAAACAAAACAAAAAAGCTACCGTATTAGTGGAGATTTTACAGAGCAAAGATTAATATTCACAATACTAAGACCAAAGAAGCTAAAAAATGTAAGTGAAGTTTGCAAAATAATATTTATGCATTACTCAATATGTACTTGTATAAATATAAAAGGGTTTACAACACTAAGAAAAACTCTTCTTTTAGAACTTTGACAACTCCAACACTTAAGCAAAGTTGTTATTCCAAGTACTTACCCCCGCTACCACTCCCTTCTCTGCGGCTACGCGCACTGCCATCTCTGCCAGATTTAACACGCTAGAACAACAGTGAAATAAATTTGAAGGAATATACACAAAAACCCTATTTAGCATAATTATATTAGATAGAATTGCTGAAGCTCAAAATTCAATTTACTGCTATAAACAGTAGAGAACACTAAATTGGAATTAAATTACAATAATATTGTATTGTGCAACTAAAATCTTGTTTCTTCAGTACAAAAAGTTGCATTTAAAATCAGAGTTAAATACAATGTTTACACAGAACTAATGAAGTTCAAATAAAAAAATTCAATAAAATCTGTTCTTTCAGATAACATTTATATAAGAAGAAAAATACCTTACATGAAGTTTTGATTAGTACAGCTGAAAAAATTCTCAAGGTATCCCGCTCTACATGAGTTCAAAGTAGTATTTGCCTACTAACATCTTGTAAATCCAAGAAGTGTTTTATTATTGTAAAGATTCAAGTGGGGAGGAAGAAAATTTAGAAAGAGAAGTATTTACCCCACAGGTCTTAAATTTCTAATATTTGGCACAGAACTGTATGTCAGGAAAAAAGTTAATTTAATTTGTCGTTGAGTGCTAAATCTAACATGAAGGCAATGGTAAATATTATAAAAACTATGTTTAAAAAGTCAACTTTCTTGGAATGAGGAAAGGACCACAAACACCTTCCAGCTGTGTTATTTTTAGGATTATTTAAAAATGTTACTGTTATTTTGTTCAAGCAATACCTCTGTATTGCACGATTGATTGGGCCTCTGATTTCGTAATCCCAATATTCAGATGCATATATCTTCTCAATTACAGAAAATATACATCTTAATAAGGAGCTTTTTGATGGACAGTTGCAAAGATTCAATATTTAGAGCCTCCATCTGTTAATTTATTTTTAAAAAAGTTCTATCTAAATTCAGTGTATAAAATTAAGAGCCTGTTTAAAAAAGATGTGTGGACTATATAGGCCTTTGGTTGAAAACCTAAATCATGTGACATAAAATGACTTTCCTAAGCAGTTTATTTTAATATTAGTTGAAATTGTTTAGCTGAGTGGAGATTCAGTAATAACAAGTTAGCTGAGGTTCTTTAAAGCCTTAACATTTTAGGACCTGATCCTGGAAACATGATGTACATATTTAACTTGAAAGCATGAAGTATAATCTAGTTAAGTTCCAGTGAAGGGAGTAATCCCTTTGAACTCAGTGTGACTACACACATGAAGTTAAGCATCTGCATGACTGTTTGCAGGATTGCGGCCTTTGCCATCATCTATGCTATAAATACAACAGTGTCTGGTGGATTATTTATTACCTCCATCACGACCAATCTTCTCAAAGTACCCTAAAGATGTACGTAAATTCACATGCAAAGGGTCTAGTTTTACTTTGTGCATGGTTTTTATTATTTGATTTTAATTTATCTTGACCTCCAGTTAATGGTTGCATCATGTATAACTGAAAACATAAAGGCACTTAAAAAATTCTGGAGACTGAGCAGCTGCAAAATGATCCTAACAGTCTCTAAATAGTATGTACTGTATAACATACAAAGTGTGGGCACATGCATTCCAAATTCATACCCACAGCACTGTGTAAAGCTCTTGAGTATTTCAAACATAAGGGCAAATTTAAAAGGAAAAACTGAAAATGAAGGTAGTGGGTCTAATGTGGAACAAGTAGGTTCTATGTGTTGGCGTTTCATTTGTGAAAACGCAAGATCAAATTCTCTAATGGCTCACAAGTGGAAATGAGTTTGTTTTACATCCTATTCCCACGTGGATGACAGAATCATTTTTGGCACAACTGGCAGCCTCTGGTCAAGAGAGGCCCAGGACTGGAAGAGCAGAAATGTGTTGCATATTAGAACTGAGAGGCACTGAGGAAAATCATATGGTGTCTGTACATATTATCCCTGGTTCACATCACAGCTTATCAGGCGCTCATTTTCAGTCATTAAATTCACGTAGAGAAATAAATATACAATGCTACTACCTGTATTTGAACCAATGCCAATAAGGTTTTGTGAATTTGTGTACTAGTACCAGTGTGTGTGCATCTCTTTTAAATGAAATACCAGGGAAATGTTAATGCATTAAGGAATATTCAGGTGAATATTCACCTACCCCACAGATGTTTCCAGATCTCTGGCTGGATACCTTTAAGTGCTTGTCTACACTTGGAAATTTACAGAAATAGTTATTCTAGAATAGTTATTTTGATATAAGCCCCCGTGTGGACGCTCTTATTACAGAATAAGAGTGGCCACATAGGAGTTTTCCAGAATAGCTATTTTGGTAAATTTCCAAATGTAGACAAGATCTAAGTAAGACTTACTGAAAATCAGGGCATATTCCACAAATATTTAATTATCTATTTACTGCCTCACCACTTGGCACAATAGTAAAGAGATCATGGCTTGGCCTGAAATATTGAGGAAGGGAAACTGAGTTTAATTGCTGTTGAAAACAGAGAGCAATAACTGACCTGTGCCTTTCTTTGCAGACTGAAATCAGTATTTGGCAGGGAAACATAAGGGGTGATTTTTATAATTTTTGAGCTACAGAACTCAACCTCTAACAACTGGAGAGGCACAAAGTGAATCATAGTGTGAGACCCTTATTTTGCATTGCAATGCTGGTGTTATGAAAGAATATGTAGGAATGATGCATTGTTGTGATTAACATAACATTCCAGTCATCTGCAAATTAGCCTCTCCAAATTATGGTTAATTTACCATAGCTGTATAAAATTACTGTATTAGAGTTTGTTCTTCTGTATACCTATGTTGTGATTAAATGGAGAAGGATAGTATTCGGCACCTAGTCCCTGGACTTTCAGTGTTTAATGTATCAAGTCAAAATGAAATATTACATTTTTAACATCACTGAGATATTACTATAATCTTAAACAACTAAGTTAAACAATCTAATTGTTTAAATATTTTCACTAGTAGTTTAATGCACAGAAATAGTAAGTGTTCAAAAGTGCCCAGAAAGCTCAGGTTCACATCATCAAGTAAAGACGTTAAAAACAAACAAAAACAGTATTTGTATACAAAGTGTGAATATTTTTTTAAAAAAGGAAAAAGATGCTTTTCTTACATTTCTTAATATTTGCAGGCCTATGCTGCATAAGTAAGAACTCAGGAAAAAGTAGTGCTGATATTGTATACAAGTGAGTAACTACCTCTACAACCCCAGGGACCTCTGCCCTCCAATTAAAAATTAATCCAGTTTTTATACAAGTTTAGTTTCTGACCTTTCCTGAGTAGAGTTTACCAGTTATTTCATGTTGTGGCAAAGTGAGTGTGTTTGTAATGTGGACCATTACCCACTAGAGATAAAGCAGAACCAATTTAACTCATTTCAGTGAGAACCTCTTGGAGTTGTAATCTGAAAAGGTAATGTTTTATCTGCTTAGTTGTTTCATTACTAATGTCATAGTGGGGTGGCAGCACCACCAAAGTTAAGGCTGAGCCTTGCTTACTGTTTAGCAGTCAATTTTCCTAAATGCATTAAGTCCCACATGCTTCGGGAAATTGTCTTCAAAACTGTTATGTTGCAACAGGGGTTGTGGTAGAGTTTGTGGTGCAAATATGGGGCCATATGATTGAGGAGTTCCCAATAACTAGGGCCCTACCAAATTTATGGCCATGAAAAACTCATCACAGACTGTGAAATCTGATATTTTACCCTATACTATACAGATTTCACAGGGAGACCAGCGTTTCTCAAACTGGGGATCCTGACCCAAAAGGGAGTTGCAGGGGGGTCGCAAGGTTATTTTAGGGGGAGTTGCGGTAGGTATTGCCACCCTTACTTCTGCACTGCCTTCAGAGCTGGGTGGATGGAAAGCGGCAGCTGTTGGCCAGGCGCTCAGCTCTGAAGGCACGCTGCGCCCGCAGCAGTGCAGAAGTAAGGGTGGCAATACCATACCATGCGACCCTTACTTCTGTGCTGCTGCTGGCGGTGGCTCTGCCTTCAGAGCTGGGATTCCAGCCAGCAGCCGCTGCTCTCCAGCTGCTCACTCTGAAGGCAGATCCTCCGCCAGCAGCAGTGCAGAAGTAAGGGTAGGAGTACTGCAACACCCCAATAACCTTGTGACCCTCCAAAATTCATTTTTGGGTCAGGACCCTTACAATACTTTGAAATTTCAGATTTAAATAGCTGTAATCATGACATCTACAATTTTTAAAATCCCATGACCATGAAATTGACTAAAATTGACTGTGAATTTGGTAGGGCTCTACCAATAACCATTCCCCACATTATGAGCTTGTTTACATTTTCAATATGCAGTGAAATATATGTAGCTAGTGAGATTACCTTGAATACTGGTATGACACGAGGGGCCAGGAAATATTTCTTGGAGTAAATTTGGAGTCATTTATCAAGAAGTTTCTCAGATACAGCCCTCTCCCCCAATAAGGAGCTGATTTTAGTATTCAATTTGCTCTAAAGTCCATGTACATAATAAGATTGTCTTGAAACCTGGTATTCCATGACTGGGCTTGCGGTAGATTTTGAGGTAGAAGGGGGAGGGGAGGAGACTACATATTGAAATGAATGGGTCAGATTACACCACTTAAGAGCTGTTGTCAGGCTGTATTCATCTCCATGAGGTGTTTGGATTCACCTGAAAACATTCCCTTGAGATGAATGAGTCACTTCACATCTTTGCAATCCTCCTATGCTGCAGAGGGTTGTGCAGAACCCCTTCTCCCTATGGTAGTCCCAAAAGTGGAGTACAGACTTTGGGGCTCTCTCTCATCCTTGCTACCACCATCTGGTAGATGTGCTCTTCACAGGCTTTTGTTTATCACCTTCCTACCTGCCCTTGATCCTACTGGGGGGCACGATGGAGGGCAGAGCTGGTAGCTGAGTGACAGTGAGGTAGTCCCAGTAAGCTGTCTTGTGCCCCCCGTCATGCCCCCTTCACTACTACCACTTCCTCAAAGCCAAGGGAAATTCACTGCCCTAAAACTTCATTAAGGCAAAATGTTAAAGTTGACTAGATGTGCCTTGTACCTAGAATGCACCTATATTTAAACCTCTGAAAACCAAAGAATCCAAGAGTTATGGCAAAACCAACTTAAACATCTGTAAACCAGGAAGTGAACGTTCACTCTAGCTAGGCTAAAGTATTATAGCAAATATTATTTTACTGTTCATTGTGCTAGGCAGTGAAGCTACATAATAAAAATGAAAAAAAATCCACTTTTCATAGGAGAAAACAAACATACCTGTTCCCTTATTTCTTTTAGTTTTTCTACTCTCTTGAGCTTTGTCACATATTCTTGAACTTCTTTCAACCCCATATCTGTGCAGAGACGAACTAAGAACCGTAGACCTAATTGTACATTAAAAATATATTTAGAAAAGGGCTTGAAAGCAGGTGAAAAAATAGCAGTATGTTTAACCTAGTAAAACTGAATTTATAGAGTAGCAGCATGGTCTTCTGGACATAGCAAAGAACTGGGGATCAGGGGTTCCTACTTTCTAATACCAGCAACTCAGATTGGAATCTTATGCAAGCAATTTTAACTTTTCTGTGATTGACTGTAGAATGGTTAATAATGGGTATTGTGAAATTTAGTTACATAGTGTTTGTGAAATGCTTCGAAAATAAAAAGCATTATACATATGCTAAACTGTTATCGCAATAGCATTTTATTGAAAATAAGTCATCAATGCCAATGAGCTGAAAAGAATGGACACTAGCATAGTTACATTTTCTAATTACTCCAGTGCTGAGTCAGCACTTCAGATGCATGGTGGGTGGCCTTTTAGCTCCTGCGTTAATATCAATCTCTATAGAGTTCAAAAATTGATATGAAGGCTAAATGTGACTATGGTTGTCTATGCTATGGAGACTATGGCTATGTCTACACCACAGACTTTACAGCAGCACACCTGTACTGCTGCAGCTGCGCTGCTGTAAGGTCTCCTGTGTAGCCACTTCATGCCGATGGAGAGAACTCTCCTGTATGCATAATTAAACCACCCCCAACGAGCAGCAGCAGCTATGTCTGCGGGAGAGCATCTTCTGCCAACATACCGGCTCATTTGTCAGTGAAACTTATGTCAGCCAAGGGTGTGCTTTTTCACACCCCTGACTGACAAAAGTTTTACCGACAAAAGTGCTAGTGTAGAGATAGCTATGCTGGTATAGGCTATGCTGGCACAGCACAGTAGTGCAGACGCAGCCTACATTGACAGAAGGAGTTTTTCTGTTGCTGTAGGAACATCACTTCCCTCAACAAAGCCCTCTTCCATTGACATAGCTGTATCTACACTGGGGGTTTTGTCAGAACAGCTATGCCAGTCAGAGGTGTGTTTTTTTCACACCCCTGACGGATGTAACTATGCTGATATAACTTTTCAGGGTAGACCAGACTTATATGATAAAATAGGAAGAACTTAGGGGAAGAGAGAACTCCTTTGAGACACAGTCCCTAATTTGGAAAAGAGCTGCCACTGTCTCTGCGTGCCCAGCAGCCTGGAATGACACCTATCTAAATACGACGCTAAACTATCAATAACCAGTAAACAGAAGAAAACCTCAACAACTAGTTAAAAGGTGATTTAACAACAGCTGATGAAGCACAGGGAGATGAGAGAGCTTCTGACTCATTGGCTTTAGGAATTAATAGAACAGTGGAATGATGAACAGTGACTACTTTCCTAGTAGTTCTGTACTGCATCCTCAGTGTCATGGATTTGTGCCAGCAATGTTCAAAGAATGTTAGAATTACTGAAAGATTTTCAAAATAGTCCACTCCTTTGATTCACACACTACAAATATTAACATGCCTTATATTTTTTTTACCTATAGATCTTAAAGTGAGAAACCATTTTGCAAAACTTGTGTTGCCATTGTTGACTTAAGTAAGGCAAAAGTTTTGTTTTTCTACTACAGTAGACCTCTGTAAAGCCTGCTCTTCAAGAGAATTTAGGAAACTTGGTAAAATTACTAGTAGCTGAAAAAAATGCTGCAAGTCTACTTTTAAAATATAGTAAATGTTCTGCCTTAAACTGTTTAAAAATGTAATTCTGGTAAGTGGCAAACGGACTGTTGTAGTACTGAGGTTTTAAACAATAAGTGAGGTAATGGGGCTGCTACAGCAACATAGAGCAATGGTTCCCAAACCATGCTCTGTGATGCTCTTCGATTCACCCGCAGAGCTGCTTCTGCCACTGGTGAAGCATCTATCAGTCTTCATGAAGTGATGTTTCTTGTTACCATGTATCCTCAGTTTGGTACTCTCTAAGGGTTTCCAGAGACTACTTGAACAACTAAACTTTAAAAAAATGCTTCATGCCTTTTTGGGATACTTGGTTTTGGTAAAACTTTTAATCACAGTAAGATTTGTAGACTATAAAATGAAAGGATGGCAAACACAAGAAGAGAAACAATCTGGTCTGGGGAGATGACAGTAGTAGGGTCTACAGGTAACAACGGATGTTTCTGTAAGTACACACACAGAACTTAAAGGGTTGGTCTACACTGGGAACTTATATTGGCATAGCTACATCTCTCAGAGGTGACAAATCCACTCCCCAGAGATACACAGCTATGCTGACCTAACCCCTGGTGTAGACAGCACTAGGTCGATGGAAGAATTCTGTCGACCTAACAACTGACTCTCAGGCTAAGGGTTACACTACACACTTCCTTCAGTATAACTATGTCACTCAGGGGTGTGAAAAATCCACACCCATGGGCAATGTAATTATACTGACCATAATCCCCATGTAGACAGTGCTATGTCAGCGGGAGAGCTTCTCCCGCTGACATAGCTATCGCCTCTCATGGAGGTGGAGTTATTAAAGCATCTTCACCAGAAGTGTTACAATGGCCATAAGGGAGGTGGATAACCTACGCTGATAGGAGAACTCCTCCCATCAGCATAGGTAGCGTCTACACTCAAGCACTACAACAGAACAGCTGCAGCTGTGCCACTGTAGTGGTTTAAGTGTAGACGTACCTGGAAGAGTAAATAAACAGCACAGTTATAAAACTGCAGGAAGAAGATAGGAGGGAGGAAGGAAATCAGTAAGCAAGTTTATTTCCATCTTCTTTCCTCAATATTGCCCTAGTATTACTTTAGTCAAGCCCTAGAGTTATCACAAGGAATGTGAAGAATTAGTATTGGGAAAGAAGGTAGTCTGTGAGAATATTTTCTATTTTTAAAATACTTACATAATATGGATTACTAATAGATATATTCAATATAGCGTAGAGTTTCCTTTACCTTGAAAGCTGCACCACTCAATGAAACAACTTACATTCAACATTCTCTGGAAATTTTCTGTGTATCTCCTTATATGTATCTAGAGCTTTTTGGTAGTTACCTGCAAACAAAATAAACAACATCACACACACAAGCATGTACAATGGCACAGTATCAGACCAGAAACTGATGTGACTCGGTACCTTCCAGCTTTTTTCAGCTGCTTTATTTTTAAGAGCATGTGGTTTAATAATCCTAGATCACAAATGATGCAGTTAAAGTTGGCATTCTTTAATTATTACCTGACTATAATAATTAAAGCTGGTTGTGAGCAGCTGAAAAAAAATTCAAATGTGTTTTTTTTAAATGATGGGTGGGGGCTCAAACTGAATTGGAATGTGCTGGTAGGACATACTGGGGATTTTCCCAGCATATCTAATGAACATAATGGTGGCCAAGCTGTCTTGCTCCTTTGCTGGGAAAGCTCTTCTGTGCTGGATTTTGGTTGGGTGCTGACTTTATCTTTCAGTTCACATGGTCACCCAGCTTTTACTCCCCCATCCCACAGAATCAGGTAACTGGGCAAACAACATAAGAAAATCTGCAAATTTGTCATTCGGTTCTTCTGTGTAAGGCTCTAAAGGAGCAAGGGAAAGAGTGGGAACAATAGGACAGCATGAAAGAAAAGTATTATTTATTAAAATATCTTTAGTGTGTTTTGGTGCTGAACAATACAAAGAGGAAGACACGGTTTCTGTCCCCGTGTGGTTATTATCAATAGCAGATTCAGATTGTAGAATCCCAGTTATAAAATTCAGCGGGTGAGAGCTCAGTCTTGAAGTGGCAATATGTATTCTGTTTGTACAATTTAAATCTTCAATTTTCAAATTTTTTTTTTAATATCTAGAAATTGTATCCACTACATATATTGTTAATGTGGTCTGTTCAGCTGAGCAACTCTAGAAATTTCTTCCTACTGGGCTATTGTTACATCATATGGTGCTCTGACATAAATCAAATACAATATGACTATTTACACTAGTTTGGCCTGTTCTCTTTACTTGCACATGACTGCTCCACTCATAAGTACAAGACAGTACAAAGAGGAGTAACTAAATCCAGGACTTCAAGGAAGGTAATGTTTTGTTATACAGAAAATTCACAAAGCAGAAGCATGCTACTGGCTAAGGAGATTTTAGAACCAAGAACTCATCGTGCAGATGTACAAAAGATCAGTAGATAAAAATTCAAAATATATAAAGTTAAAAAATACCAATTATAAAAAAATCACAGAACAAGTAGAGACACTTACCACTTCTTCTGTAACAACTAGCAACCATCAATTGCCATTTTACTTGTGTTGGTCTATGTATAAATAAATAAAAACATTTAGTATACAGTACTAGCAAATGATGAAATAGATGAATTGTTCTGTGAAGTTCAAAGTATTGGTGTACATCCACTATTAAACCAGTCTCACAAAATTCTACTTGTCGGCTCACTCAGGGTGAATCCTTTCTAGGAAGGGCACATAAACTAATCACATTTTTTCATTATTAGCAAGTTAAAAAAGATATAGCTATGTGTGGGCTGGTAAGTTGCCATGGCAATTCTTCAAAGCTGACCGAAACCATATGTGGAAAGTTCTTTGGACTGTATAGTCCTGTCTGATTGTTAATATGTCCTAGAAAATATTGCATTCTAACAATTTGTAGGGAGGCTTCTCTAGTGGAAATCTAGCATTTTTCTTTACCTTCCTGGCTGTACTGTTCATCCATTATTTATTTTTTTATTCAACCACAGGTCAAGCCAATTTGACCTCCAAACAATTTCTCTGTTTGCAGTCTAGTGTTCTGCAAAATAAGCTTATGTAAGACAAGTCTGCTGCATATTTCTCAGTTGCAGCACATGTGTGTGCCTGCTGCACACAGCAATGGAATCCAAGTGAGCACCTAACACACTTCCATTGTAATAAAAATTATTAGTAGGCAACTTGGTATGAAAATCCTACATTTTGAGGGCACAGAATTAAGCTCCACAACTCCTACTACTATTTGAATTGCTTATGTTGCTAAAATTTGCCCCTGCAAGATTCTCAGAAATACAATTCTCAATTCATTTCAAAATACATCTTAAAATGCAAGTTAAAGGAGGTGATTTAAATATAAAATATCACTGAATGATTGGAAATAATATTCCACTAAAACAGAATTGAGAACTGGGGATCGGGGTTGAGGCAATACACAAAGTTTCATGAATTGAGTGGTTAGAGAATTAGGCCTTAAATGTTTAGGTCTGTGCCAGAAGAAGATTATGAAATCAGGATGAATTTTTTCTAGTTTCAGCTGTGTTCTTTCCAGTGTTTTAAAATTGGCTAAGAGTGCCAACATATGTGATCCAAGAGCCTGACTGCATTACAAATTTTTAAGGGGTTGGCAGCTTCACTGAACAGCATGATAGCAAGTATTTAAATCAGTGTTTCACAAATATTTTCACTGGTTTGTCTCCATTTTTTAAAGCTATTTATTTTATAAAGTAACCAATGGGTTGGGAATTTCCTGGTAGTAAATGACTAGTTGGAGAAATTGAGGCCTGAGGCAAACAACAAGTCTTCAGTTACCAAGCAATGTCCAATGCTGAAGATACCATTTTGATTAACATTGTTTCCTTCCCCTCTTTCTGTGTCTGTTGTGTCTAGAGCTGCATGCTGCTGCTGCTGCTGCATTTGTTTTTGTTTACAGTACCAATCCCTTCCTTACAATTAATAACAAACACAGTAACCAGTGGGAAAGCAGAACTTCATTTTGAGCATTTTATTAGAATTTAATTTCAATTATTATATTTTTAGACTTTCTATATAGTAGTATATGTTAGTAAATGAGGCTTTAAATACAAGGACCTTCCCATGTGGACCTGACTGCAAGGACAAAAGGGATAATGGAATAGTTCTATAAATTACTTTAACTATCCATTTCCATATTTAATGTTTGGGATTTTTTTGTAATTTTCTTATTATAAAGTTTGTAGAAGAGTCATATAAATATACTGTCTCAATCTTAACTAAAAGATGAAAGGTTTTTGCTGTTGACTTTCATTATTATTTGTAAAGGAAAAGTTAAGCTGACAGATGGTTCTTGTATGTCATCCTGGAGATGGTGAGATTTGAGGTCATTCTAGTCTCCTGAGGAAGGAAATACACAACAGTAGTGGGCCAGCCAAGAAAGCTGTCTCCATTTCTCATGAATTGTGGAGCTACGGTGGACATCCTAGTCATGGGGATAAAGGTGGTCGTTAGGTAGCTGAGGGTATATCTACACTACGAAATTAGGCTGATTTTATAGAAGTCGATTTTTAGAAATCAATTTTATGCAGTTGATTCCGTATATCCACACTAAGCTCATTAAGTAGGTGGAGTGCGTCCTCACTACCGTGGGCTAGTATTGACTTACGGAGCGGTGCACTGTGGGTAGCTATCCCACAGTTTCCGCAGTCTCTTCCGCCCACTGGAATTCTGGGTTAAGCTCCCAATGCCTGATGGGGCAAAAACATTGTCGCGGGTGGTTTTGGGTACATGTCGTCAGTAGCTCCTCCCTCCGTGAAAGCAACATCAGACAATCATTTTGCGCCTTTTTTCATGGGCAGACACCATTCCACGGCAAGCATGGAGCCAGCTCAGCTCAGCGTCACCGCTGCTGTCGTGTTCTGGGTGGTGCTGTCAGCAGACAGTGCAGTAGGACTGCTAACTATCGTCATCCACAGCTTCTGCTGCAACTCTGCTCTCCTGCTCTTGTAAATGAGCTCGGCCTCAATAGCAAATTTCTCCAAGTTGTCAGAAATCTGTGCGGCGCTAACCGTCATCATCCACCGCTTCCACTGCAACTCTGCTCTCCTGTTTTCCTGCAGACGCCATACCACGGCAAGCATGGAGCCCACTCAGCTCACCGTCACCACTGCTGTTATGAGCATTGTAAACACCTCGTGCATTATTCTTGAGTATATGCAGAACTGGGTTAAGAGACACCAGCATG
Source organism: Mauremys mutica (assembly GCF_020497125.1). Lineage (NCBI taxonomy): Eukaryota > Metazoa > Chordata > Testudines > Geoemydidae > Mauremys > Mauremys mutica. Next base: position 324,492,628 of record NC_059072.1, read on the forward strand.
GCGAGGATTTTGATGAGGACATGGACATAGATGTTCCTGAAAGCACAGGTTGTGGCAATTGAGACATGATGGCGGCACTGGGGCTGGTTGATACAGCGGAATGCCGATTCTGGGCCAGGCAAACAAGCACAGACTGGTGGGACCGCATAGTATTGCGGGTATGGGATGATTCACAGTGGCTGTGAAACTTTCACATGCGTAAGGCCACTTTCTTGGAACTCTGTGAGTTGCTTTCCCCCACCCTGAAGCACAGGAATACCAAGATGAGAGCTGCCCTGACAGTTGAGAAGTGAGTGGCGATAGCCCTGTGGAAGCTTGCAATGCCTGACTGCTACCAGTCAGTTGGGAATCAATTTGGAGTGGGCAAATCTACTGTGGGGGCTGCTGTGATCCAAGTAGCCAATGCAATCGTTGACGTTCTGTTATCAAGGGCAGTGACTCTGGGAAATGTGCAAGTCATAGTAGATGAATCATAGAATCAGGGTTGGAAGGGACCTCAGGAGGTCATTTAGTCCAACCCCCTGCTCAAAGCAGGACCAATTCCCAGACAGATTTTTGCCCCAGATCCCTAAATGGCCCCCTCAAGGACTGAACTCACAACCCTGGGTTTAGCAGGCCAATGCTCAAACCACTGAGCTATCCCTCCCCACCATTGCTGCAACGGGGTTCCCTAACCGTGGTGGGGTGACAGACGGAATGAGTATCCCCATCTTGGCACCGGACCACCTTGCCAACCAGTACATAAACCACAAGGGGTACTTCTCAATGGTGCTGCAAGCACTGGTGGATCACAAGGGACATTTCACCAACATCAATGTGGAATGGCCGGGAAAGGTGCACGACGCTCGCATCTTTAGGAACTCCAGGCTGTTTGAGCAGCTGCAAGAAGAGACTTACTTCCCAGACCAGAAAATTACCATTGGGGGATGTTGAAATGCCAATAGTTATCCTTGGGGACCCAGCCTACCCTTTGCTCCCAGGGCTCATGAAGCCTTACACAGGCAGCCTGGACAGTAGTAAGGAGCAGGTCAACTATAGGCTGAGCAAGTGCAGAATGGTGGTAGAATGTGCCTTTGGACGTTTAAAAGCTCACTGGCGCTGTTTGCTGACTAGGTCAGATCTCAGTGCAACCAACATTCCCATTGTCATTGCTGCTTGCTGTGTGCTCCATAATATCTGTGAGAGTGAGTGGGAGACGTTTATGACAGGGTGGGAGGTTGAGGCAAATTGCCTAGCGTCTGATTATGAGCAGCCAGACATCAGGGTGATTAGAAGAGCACAGCTAGGCACGCTGTGCATCACAGAGGCTTTGAAAACCAGTTTCATGACTGGCCAGGCTTCAGTGTGACAGTTGTGTGTGTTTCTCCTTGATGCAAAACTGCTCCCTTTGTTGATTTTAATTCCCTGTAAGCCAACCACCCTCTCCCCTTCAAAATAAAGTAGCTATTGTTCTGAAACCATGCATTCTTTCTTTAATAATTAAAAAAAAATTAGATAATGGACAAGGTAGCATGGGTGGGGTGGCAGAAGAGGGAAGGACAAGGCCACACTGTTTATTGTAGCCACACTACAAATCAAACTGCTTGAATGACAGTCTTCTGTTGCTTGGGCCATCCTCTGGAGTGGGGTGGCTGGGTGCCTGGAGCCTTCTCTCCCCCCATGTTCTTGGGCATCTGGATGAGGAGGCTATGGAACATGGGGAGGAGGGTAGGCAATTATACAGTGGATGCAGCTGGGGTCTGTGCTCTTGTTGGCTTACCTGCAGCTCCAACACACGCTTCATCATGTCCATTTGCTACCTCAACAGACGCTTCGTCATGTCCGTTTGCTCCCCCATTAGCCTCAGCATTGCATCCTGCCTCCGCTCTTCGCACTCACTCAATTCTTTCCTGGCCTATCGATGGAACGGGGTTGGTTGTGTGGGCGTGGTCATTTTTAAATCGACCTAACGTGGCTAAATTCGACCTAACCCCATAGTGTAGACCAGGCCTGAGTGTGTTGGAGATCAGCAACATGATCTTGAATTGGATCAGATAATCCATAGGGAGCCAATGTCTCAACACAAGGGTTATATAGTCCTGCTTACCAATGTTGCTTGGCAGGTAGGCTGCCATATTTTGGATCAAACTTGTGCTTTTAGTATTATTAATAAGTTATTTGTTCTGTGGTTAGTGCCCAAAGACTCCAAACAGTATTTGAGGCCTCAATGTACACGTGATGTACAAACACACAGAGAAATCTCTGCCCCAAAGAATTTACAATCTACAAAGACAATGCAGACAAAAGGTGGGAGAAAGAATCCAAAAATACAAGCAATTTTGCTAAGGTGGTGATAGGCAAAAATCCAGTTTTATTTTCATTTTTTGTTTGGTTATTTATGCTTATCCCCTTGCCTATTTTTTTTAAATTATGTGAACTCCTGTGTTTATTCTATATATACTTTGCATTTAGCCCTAGTCTTTCTATTTTCGTTTATAATTTACTCAAACATTTGAGTTTAACTATTGCCTTTCCCCCTTTTTATTTAACCCTAGCCTTATTTGTTTTAAATTATTTTAATCCTTTTTTTAAATAATTTTATACACACACACACACACACACTCCCATTCAATTAAAATATTAATTTCTGCTGCATTTTAATAACCTTTCTGCAGTACAGTCTTTTCTTGAATGGTGTCTGGATTGCCCAAACACATAAATAGTTCCTTATACTTTCAGGGGCATTTTAACCTGAGTGTCATACATGAATCAGATAGTAGGTCAAATTTTAGATCATCCTAAACAAGCCAAGTAATAACTGAATTTGGCTCAGTCTGATTTTGGATAGGATTCCCAAAACACACACAAAGAGAAATGCTACCTCCGGGTTTCATGGGGTTATGTGAATTTTAGCTTGTCTGTTGACACAAATTCCACATGGAAATATGTATGTGGTCCTTTTATGAGGAAAATACGTATTTTTCTATAGCTATAAATAATTTCGGTTGAATTCTGAGCTCCAGTTTCAAATTTGGCCAAATTTTTACATGTAGGTCACTTGTATATTAAACTCCCTTTGTAAGTCTAGAATAAAATATGCAGACTACCTTAAGTAGCTCATTCTGTGAAGTGCACAAACACAGTTTTACTAAGGCCAAATGTCACAAACACAGTTTTACTAAGGTCAAATATAAAATTTAGAATAAATTAGATTTGTCAACATATATCCATTGTTAGCTGTTAATACTGTACTGTTCGTGGTTTGATTTAGTGTTTGATGTTTTCTGCAATGCCACTCTTTTTATGAGAATAGGAACAATATGAACAAGAAACAAAATTAATTGCTGAAAGATGCTTTTGTTTATGAGGTTGAATCAACAGTCTTTACCATACGAGGAAAGCTGGGAAAGGAAAACACCCCTCCAAACAAATACAAAGGTGAGGAACCTGATGAAACAATACCTAAAGCTGTATTTAATGCTGACATATCTTATGGCAATTAACGTATCATGTCTCCAAAATATAATTACAAGAAGAAAAACCCTCAGTACAAGATATTTGACTAAACATGCAATAACAATCATTACTTACTGAATAAGTGCTGCTCTCTCAAAGTACTGAATGGCTTTTTCACAAAACTGGGTATCAATGTAATAGGCTCCAAGCCATTCAATGACCTCAATGTTTGAAGGGAAATACCGATATGACTGACAAAATAAGGAAGGTGAAAGAAACATAATTTTAGTGATAAACAACATCTTTATTTTACTTCTGGAATATCTTACTCACTTAAGTGTTTAATTCTCCAGATGCCAAAAATATGTAATACATGAATGAAAGCACTGTACTATACCAACTAATCCCTAAAGAGAACATGTCAGGTGTTGTAATTACAAAATACTTTTTAGAAGAGTTACCTGAGATGAGTTTCACATTTTCCATCAATCCTTACTAGAATTATTATTTTAGCATAATTAGCAGCAGCAAAAGAGTATTCTACCACACAAAAAAGTTTGCCTTCTTAGATTACTACTGTATGAAAACAAGTTAATTAAAATGCTAAGCAAGTTGTTTCTATAACAAATTACATTAATCAGTTTCAGATAGCCAAGTAGTCTGCTGGAAAACTCAGTGAAAAACATTTTTTTTTACTATAAAAGTTTTCATTTATGTTTGTACAAATAAAATTAGAGACTTTCATTAAAAATAGCCATTTCTGAGAAAAATACCAGGCCAAATTAATCCCCAGACTAACATAGCTCCACTGACTTTCAGAATTACACCAGCGATGGTTGTGACCCACTGACTTTACAACCTGAGGACTGCATGACATATGTGAGATGGGCTGATAGTCTCATTCCTGTTCCTAAGGGAAAGGCATCTGCCTACATCACTCAAAATACCCTCTCAATTGGCACCTTTGTGGGCAGTCTCAGAAAAGATACCAAGGAAAAAAGTAAGCATGGTGAGTGAACTACTACTGTGTCACTTGTATAGCTGGTCCCTTTCAGAACAGGAGTGAAACACCCAGTCAGAATAGTGCCAGGAAGCTAGTGCTGAGTGCCCTTGCTTTACGTGTTCTGTGGATAAAAAGGCCAGTCTACAGAGCTGCCAGTCCTACACTTAGACGAGCAATAAACTAACTCTAAACATCTGAAAAAGAGAGTCAAGTGTATGCACATATCCACTTTATTTTAGTGGAATACTTCTAATCTGTTTTTAATTAATCTTGGGATTAATGCCACATAAATAAGCAAAACTTTTGTACTGACTATAGATTTTAGTTTTACTGATGGGGGTGTGTGTGTCTTGGGTATTATTAATAGGACTAATCTCTGGATTTACTAGAAACAAAATTTGTTACAAGGGTTCTATTGACATTCTTTTCACTGGCCCAGTTAATATTTAATTAAATTACTTAATTAAAGAGGAAAAACTTCAATAGGAGAGATCGAGGGAGCCCCACATCAGAATATCCCACAGCCTTTTTTGGTGTGCTCCTTATTATAAAGATCTGACAATAAAAGCTTGATTTACAAATAATTATACTTTCCTAAGGAAAATCTGATTCTCCTTACTTTCTGTACATACTTTTGGCAATTTAAATACTACTGTAAGTAAACATTGCCTACTGCACCCTTTTATTTCCATAAATATTAGAAAATGCATAGGTCACATACCTCATAGTAATACTGAAAAGCTTGGGATTTATCGCCTTCGTTATCATACAATTCCCCTAGTTTCGACAGTGCATGTGAATCAGTTGGAACTACACTGATAAGCTGCATGAGCCACTCTATGGCTTGGTTGGGATCCTCCATTATTTCATATCTGAGGTATCTTCAGTTAAGGACCATTCAAATGGTGATCATATTTTGGTTCATCAAGAGGAATTCTTATGTTATATAATGTAAATGTAATCCAAAAGTTGCATGTTGAAAAGATTTGCCAGACACAGCAATGTGGACATATATTTTGTTTTTTTTGCACATTTACTTAACAATTTCTTCCCACTCAGATGTACTTTAGTTTACTATAAATAACATAATTAAGTGTTAACAGTCTAGGCTTCTCTTTCAGCCTTAAAAACACTTTTGGCCTGGTTCTTCTCTCTCTCTCTCACTAATTTTACATCCGTATAATTCATTAACTTCAATAACCCTGTCTCTATGTCCCACAAACGTCCTTAGTTTTCTTAGTGTGGTTCTGTGCTAAACAAAATGACAAGGCAAAATTGCCACCACCTTATGGAGTACATCTGTTCCTTATGTGCCACTCTATGCTGCATCTCTGAAGCACAGCATGGAATTTGCGGCTCAGGAGAAGAGGGCTTTAAGCCACCTTTGTCTCTTCCACTTCTGGGCAGCTCGGAGGGCTGGAGCAGTCCCCACTGTAATTAGACAGCTGTAAGGGGCCTGTTTAGTTACAGCAGCCTCCCTGGGCTGCCCTACGGGTGCTAGCCCTGTTCATAATCCCCACAGAATGATGTGCTGTAGCTCCTCCCCAACACACTCCTCTGACTCTCAACCCTGTCCCCAGAATGCCCCCTATGCCAGAGCTTGCAAGGGGGTCCTCTGAAGGCAGAGTTACCCACTGTCAATACAAGGGAATATTCCCCCAACCAGAACCAGACCTTTAGAACCCCTTTATGCCACTCCAGTGCTTTAACCCATTGTAAAGAGGTGGGAGCAGGAAGAGGACCTCACCCCTTGTGTATAGTTAGATTCATATCTACTTACTTTTCTGCCTATAAGAAGTTTTATGACTCACTACTTTTAAAAATGCTGAGCCAATACTGCAATGGGATTCTATTATGACTTGGAAGGGATTCTATTGTGGTTTGCACATCATCAACAGAATGCTTAACTAAGTTCTGGCTGCAGAATCTTTACTTCTGATGAGGCATAGAGCCAAGTAAGACCCCAACTTAGCTTTCAGATCCCAGGCAAAGTTTGCAGGATTGACAGATGATTATGCTTTTACATGTAAACTGAGCAGATCTGGTCTGAAAGCCACTGAGACAATAAACAAGGAATCCTATGGAGCTATTTTTACAAATTCCCTTGTCAGAGTAGAACGTCACTGTAATGATCTATAATATTTTGTTTAAGGTTTTATATCCATTATACTTATGTGTGTTATACAAGTGATGTTATTTTGAAAATAATATATTTAAAGAGTTACAGGCCTCTCCTTAGCTTTAATTATCCATATATGACTAGGCCTTCCTCATGTGTGTTAGTCTACTGGCTTCAGTGATGTTGTTCACCAAAATAAAGGGTTGCAGAATCAGGCCTTATTTTTACACACCACATATATTTTAACCCCACATGAATGTCTCCTGATTAAATGTAAATTTTTTTAGCCATACAAAAACAACTTTTATGTCTTGATTAAGACTAATCTCATCTAATCCTCTAATATAGACTAAATTCAATATTTGGCATCCGGACCCAGCAAAAGATACAAGCTTGCTATTTGGTAGAGAACTTGGGCACTGTTTCGAAGGATTGCCTGAAGTTTCAGAAAACAATCCAAAGCCTCGTCTATTCTGTTTAACTTTTTATATGTTAAACCTAAAAATAAAAATTACAAAATGAATTCAACAAGCAAAACAAAACATCAGTACAGGCACAGTAATTTAGCAGAATAACCAAGAACAATGAAGCAGAAATGCAGTAGAGGGATGCTATTAACTTAAAAATCATATTTTTGTCTGAATTTTTTATTCCTGCATTATTGTAATAGGGAACACATGAAAGAGACCGAAAAAATATTTTTCTCAGTTTTCAGTTTGTTTAATTTGTACATTTGGCAGCCGTTTTCAGATAGTCAATTTCATCGTTTTGATAGTCGGTCAGTTTTCCTTGTTTATATTGGATTTTCATAAAGCAACAATAGATAGAAAAAACTTTTAAAAAAATAGGAAAACATGATTATAAAGCCACAAGGATACTCAAGGCAGATGTGGTATTTGAAAGTACCTTTAATTTTTTTTTTAAGTTGATGGAATTTTTTAAAAAAGCAAGCTGCATCACTGATTAGAGCAGGGGCGGCTCTAGGATTTCCGCCGCCCCAAGCAGGGCGGCACGCCGCAGGGGCGCTCTGGCAGTCGCCGGTCCCGCGGCTCCAGTGGACCTCCAGTAGACGTCCCTGCGGAGGGTCCGCTGGTCCCGCGGCTACGGTGGACCTCCCGCAGGCATGCCTGCGGATGCTCCACCAAAGCTGTGGGACCAGAGGACCCTCCGCAGGCACGTCTGCGGGAGGTCCACCTGAGCCGCCTGCCGCCCTCCCGCGGGACGCCGCCCCAAGCGCGCGCTTGGCGCGCTGGGGTCTGGAGCTGGCCCTGGCTTAGAGGTAAATGCAAAATAACTGTGCTTTCCCCGATGATTGCTCTCTCATCTCAACTGCATCTCAGTAGATTTGCTGCACTGCTTGCTTAAGAACCATCCTGACAGTCCTTTCAGGCAGTGTGACCTAAATGAACCAAAGCTGATTAGGGCAATAGTCATTATTCAGTCAAGGCCCACAGCCATATATAACACCATCCCTTTAACAAGGGGCATCAGAAAGGGAAGGGGAGATAATTTGGTTGAGTAGTACTATTCAAAACCTACATTTTGAATAGAAAATAGTTCTTAGCACTTATAGCAATTTTCATCTTCAAAGTGATTTACCAACATCAATTAGTCTAAGAACAGATGAGTAATATTGGTGCAGAGTTTCTGTGGAAGAGGTTTGAAGCAAAGGATATTATCTCACTTTACATCTTAAATCATGAGGTAAAAGAATTAACAGTTTAATGGAAATGACATATTTTAATTTCAATTAACATTTCTAAAAAGGACAAGTTTGAAAACTAGAATCTCAAACACATTAGTAGCCTTATCTAAACTCTAAGCCATGCAAACACCTCTACATTACCTATATTGTAAAGTGCTTCAGTGCATGAGGAATCATTCCTTAGAGCTTCCTTATAAAACTCTGCTGCTTTTTCATAGTCTCCATTTGCAAACACAGTATTTCCTTTATTAGTGAGAGCTGATGGGTTGTATCTATCAGAATTCACAGCTAAATCTGCATAGTTGGCTGCTTGTGCTAATTCATTCTCCTGTGTAAACAAGATATATATATATATACACATAGTATATTAACAACTTGTCAATCAATAATTTTCTTTGGCACTAACCTTAGTCTGTTTATGGTTGATATAATAGCAGTCTGAAAAAATATTTAATACTCTTCAATCCTAATACTATTCTTTATGAGCTTGTAGAAAAAAGATCACTCACATTTTTCAGGTCACAGAAACCTGAAAATTAGAGAGTGAGACCTACATTGTCATCTTGTCCATCTCCCTCCCAATGCTGGCTTGCTCCTTATATTGGTAGGAAAGGTGGGAGAAACACTGTAGAATCATTTAAGCCTCCGAAATGAACTTATTTTATATTCTACTTGAAAATTAATATTAATCAGAGAGGCAGAGAAGACAGCACAGAGCAGTGTTCTAAATGTCGTCGTCTCCACTCCTCCCCAAGTCTAGTTATGGGAGTTAAGGGTGGGATCACAGCCCTATTACTGATGTGCAGGTGAACAGAACCCTGTTAGAGATGGAGGGAGGTAAAAGTGTAGGTGAGCCCAGCAGGAGACAAGGAATGGGTGACAGGTCAGGCAGCTGAATACATACATTCAGAGAGCACAATGACAGGAGGAAGCCAGGGAACTAATAACCAGAACATAGATATATGAAGAGCTTCATGAACATTAACTAATTCACCTTCACAACATCCACATGAGGGAAGAGTCTTTTATACTCCAGCAGGGGCTCCTCCTGGCAGCACAGCCAGAATTCTTCACCCACTTTCTAATTGCTGCTGCCGCCAGGGAAGGGAGGGTAATGGCATAGCAGTTGGAACACTCCTTTCTGTCTGCTCTGCTTCTTGTACCCCTATAAAAACAGAGCGCTCCCACACACAGGCACCGATTCCATGCGTGCTCTGGAGCACCCATAGAAAAAAAGTAGTGGGTGCTCAGCACCCACTGGTAGTCCTGCCAATCAGCTCCTCCTCTTCCACCCCAGTGGCTCTCACCTGCCAGTGATCAGCTGTTCAGAGGCATGCAGGAGGCACTGGGGGAAGAGTGGGGGCAGGAAGAGATGCGGGGAGGGGGCGGAATGGGCCAGGAAGAGGCGGGGTGGGGAGCAGAGAGGGGGTAGGAAGAAGCTGGGCAGAGGCTTGGGGGATGGGGTGGAGAAGGGGCTGGGCCTGGGTCAAAGCAGGGGTCGAGCACCCTCTGGGAACTCAGGAAGTTGGTGCCTCTGCTCCCACAGCCCCTACTTTCAATTAGGAAGTAAAGGCAACAATTGAAATGTTAATATTTAACATTTATAATAAAAAATAATAAAGTACTTTGTTCTTGCATAGCACTTAACAGTTCAAAACACTGAACAGACATTGACTAGTTAAAATGGTGTCTTTTCTTACCTCTTGTTTTCATGAGCTTTGTCTCAATGATGAGAAAGAACACGTAGATAGATACAAAAATTGCTACAGAAGCAGAGTCTCTTCTGAGCTCAGAGTTAACAACAACAACAACAACAACAAAAAAGGCATACTTACCAAATAATAAAGAAATGAAAGGTTTGTTGCAGCTGCACTTTTTACTCTGCTATCCTTTTTTTCAAACATTTTTAAAGTCTCCACAGCCTAGAATTAATTTACAAACAAGTTACTAAACTGTAACAAACTTACTCAAACTATAACTGTGCAGGTAAATCCTATGTTTTTGTGAAGAAATAAACAACTAAAATTACTACTTGACTTATATTACTAATTACTAATTAGTAATTTATTAATTACTATTTAGACAAAATTATACATAACCTTTTCTACTGCAAAATATTTGATATTTCATACTTTTAAAATTCCCACAGTACTGGTATCCATAACTGGTATTTGTTATCCAGCGTATGGATTAGATTTAGAAAATACCTGAACTTTCTGTTCAGATATCCACACTTTTCCATAGAAATTCCATTCATTTAAAAAAAGAAAGAAAAAAAAAAAAGCTTCACTGACGTTTTCATTTTGTCAACTACCTGTATTGTGTAAATATTTTCACTTTTTCCTCAAGATTTTTTTCTTAAAGACTCACAAACAAAGATATAAATGTAACAATAAAAAAATATGTAACAGTACATTTGGAGTACAAATATAAATACACAAAGCAAAATTTCTAACAGAAATGGCTAATCACTTTCATTTCTCATATTACACAATGTGCTCAGAGAAGAGAGGATTGAGGACAATACATATGCAAATTATGGAGTTTTACAGATCCCTTTGTACATCAGAAATTAACTTCATAAACTTTGGTGAGGTAATACTGATATGTGAAAAGAGTAACAAAAATGATATAATAATTAACTAACAAATTTACAAATAGAGGGCAATTTTTTCAGCAATATAAGAAAGATTTATATCTATAGACCAAATATAACAAAATCTTTAGCTAGTTTCTACTAAATATTTACATTAAGTACATAAAAAACTGTTTAATGATACTTTTGCCTCAGTTCCACTCTCCATTACATCAATGCAAATGTAATGACTTCAGGTTACCCACTATTTGCACAAGTTAAAATCTTGAATTTGCTTATCATAGTAATGTGAATGCATAATGCTCTCTGGTAGGGAAAAAATACAAGGTTTTTAAATGATCCATGGACATGCTATTTTTACATTACTCAAAATGCATGACTTAGTGTGGCATAAGAGGACATGTGAAGTTTACACAGTTAACTGAAGTTTATTGCTCCCTAGCAAACTACATAGGAAGTACAAACTACTACAAAGCCGAACATTTTTTTAATTATATAGAATTCTCTGAAGAAAAGCACCAATTTGAGAGTCAAGGAAATAGTTTCAAAATGCATGGCTTCAGATTTAATGGGCTTTGAAACTCAAGACTTTAGCTATAAGGATTTTGGTTCTCATTATGTATTTGAATGAATCAAGAACTGTTCCCGCAGATCTACAAATACAGTACTGTTATGTCTGAGGTATTCTACCATCAAATTGTTTCTTCAAGTTCAGGCTGCACATCTCAGTTACAATGGAATTTTGGTTTAGTGACCTTTCAGCTATCTATCTATCTATCTATCTATCTATCTATATCGAGTTGCTTTCCTAAAGTCATTTCCTGTTGTTGCTGATTTGTTTGCCCTTTCCTTCTACTGATATGGTAGCACCTTCGTTTATAAAGATTAAAGTGGAAGTAATTTCTTTGTTTTCAAAGGGAGAAAAGAAGTTCACACATGATTTTGGGTGCTGCTCAGCAGCTGGTAAAGCATATTATAGACTGTGTGAGCTAGATGAAGCCATGACATGCCTTGGCATTAAAATGCCTTAGCGGTACTCATTTTATCATGGTGGAAGGTGGAAATGTTGATTCTATGTACACATCTCAATTTGGGAAGTTCACTATGTATCATGAGGGTAATGGTCAATTGGACACAACCATCAAAACACATTGTCAAAACCAATCCTTATAATTGGATTCCGATGTACACATTATATATGTACTAAGGCCAAGTTTAAATGTAATGCACCTGGCCTAGGCTGTGGATTCCCAGTAACGGTAGTAGAACTCGCAAGGCTAAATCCCAGTGCTCTACTTTAAAATTTTATACCAAAACCATCTTGTAAATTAAGAGAGATTCAAACCACCACTAACGCACAAAGATTATTTTAAAACAATATGTACGTCTGAAAATGGCTAGGTAGATGGTCAGCAGAGAAAAAAGTGAGTGCGGGGAGGCTGGGGAAAGGATGCCCCCACACACTCACCTGCGGCTGGAAGCAGAGCGACGAGGCCCCAGCCCGCTCTGCTTTCCTTGCCCTGGTCCCAGCCGTGTCCCTGGGGGGCGGCCGGGGAAAGATCTTGCACTCACCTGCGGCAGGAAGTGGAGCGCCATGGCTGGGAGCTGGCTGGGGCTGGGCTGCTCCACTTCCCACCGCCGGTGAGTGCAGGGAGGTTGGGGAAAGGACGCCCTCCGCACTCACCGGTGGCAGGAAGTGGAGCGACGTGGCCCCAGCCCACTCCACTCTGTCACCTCCCAGCCACGGCGCTCCACTTCCCGCCGCAGGTGAGTGCAGGGAGGTTGGGGAACGGATTGCCCCCCGTACTCACCTGTGGCGGGAAGCGGAGCGTTGCGGCTGGGAGCTGGCGGAGTGGAGCGGGCTGGGGCCGGGCTTCGCCATTTCCGCTGCTGCTGGTCAGTGCAAAGGGATCCCTTCCCCCAATCCCCCTCCCCCGAGCGACACAGCTGGGGCCAGGGCGAGGGAAGCAGAGCGGGCTGCTCCCAGCCCCCCACTAATCCCCTGGGCCACTCTGGGACTGCGGGGCCCCCAAAAGTGCCGTCTCTCAGCTCCTGCCCCCCAGACCCTGGTGGGGGGAGCCCCTGACCATCCCCGATACCCTCTGCCCCTTATCGAACCCCTCGGCCCCGGCCTGGCCCGGCACCCTTAACACGCTGCTCAGAGCAGAGTGTCAGAGCTTTACCGTGTTGTATGCGAACCCGCATTATATCAGGTTGCGTTATATCAGGGTAGAGGTGTAATTTACTGTGTGATTATCCTATTTATATAAATGTACTACTCTTGTATCTGAAACTAAAAATATGTAATATAACACTGAGGGCCTATTGTAATTATGCAAAGTGTGGGCCATTAATGGTGGTTTGGAATCTTGATGACTCCCATTAACCAGGACAATTGACTGCAGATGGCTCTGTTTTACCTGTAAGTTTTCCTGTATGTGTGTGTACTGGCAAGGGGTAATGAAGTCTTACAGTGACATGTGATCATCTCACCTGAACTGAAATCCATCTTTAACCTAGTGCTTTTCCATTGGGGGGGGGGAACCCAGAGGGACAAAGGATTTTCGCCTTATGCAAAAGATATATAAATGGGTGGAACAGAGAAAAGGGGGAGCCATTATGAGGAATCCTCTAGCTACCACCTGAGCTGGAACAAGGGCTGTACCAGGGGAAAGGATTGTGCCCAGACTAGGAAGGCATCTAGTTTGCGAAAGAAACTTATTGAAGCATCTTTCAGGGTGAGATATTATCTGTACTCAATTGTATTACTGTATTAGGCTTTGATTTCCGTGTTTTATTTTATTTTGCTTGGTAACTTACTTTGTTCTATCTGATACTACTTGAAACCACTTAAATCCTACTTTCTGTATTTTATAAAATCACTTTTTACTTATTAATTAACCCAGAGTATGTATTAATACCTGCAGATGGCTCTGTTTTACCTGTAAGTCTTCCTGTATATGTGTGTGCTCGCAAGTGGGTAATGAAGTCGTGCAGTGACATGTGCTCATGTCACCTGAACTGGAATCCATCTTTAACCTGGTACTTTTCCATTGAGAGGGGGAGGGAGGGAGAACCCAGAGGGACAAAGGATTTCCACCTTATTTGAAAGATATATAAGTGGGTGGAACAGAGAAAAGTGAGAGCCATCATGAGGAATCCCCTAGCTACCACCTGAGCTGGAACAAGGGCTGTAACGGGGAGAAGGATTGTGCCCAGACTAGGAAGGCATCCAGTCTGTAAAAAATGTATTGAAACATCTCTGAGGGTGAGATCTTATCTGTATTTAGTTTCTTACTGTATTAGACAAAGACTTGCGTGTTTTGTTTTATTTTACTTGGTAATTCACTTTGTTCTGTCTGTTACTACTTGGAACCACTTAAATCCTACTTTCTGTATTTAATAAAATCACTTTTTACTTATTAATTAACCCAGAGTATGTATGTATGGGGGGCGAACAGCTGTGCATACCTCTCTATCAGTGCTATAGAGGGCAAACAATTCATGAGCTTACGCTGTATAAGCTTTATACAGGGTAAAACGGATTTATTTGGGTTTAGACCCCGTTGGGTGTTGGGCATCTGAGTGTTAAAGACAAGAACACTTCTGTGAGCTGCTTTCAATTAATTCTGCAGCTTTGGGGCAAGTAATTCAGACCCTGGGTCTTTGTTGGAAAAGATGGGCGTATCTGGCTCAGCAAAACAGGGTGTTGTGGTCCCAAGTTGGCAGGAAAAGCAGGGGCCGAAGTAGTCTTGGCACATCAGGTGACAGCTCCCCAGGGGAAGGTTACACACATCAACTGTAAGAATGCATACTAGTGAATGCAGTATGGAGGAAATGGGAATGAGAGAGACTACAAGCACCTTCTTTTAAAGAAGAATTGTTAGAGACTATGGCCTAAGATAAGCTGCAAAGGGAGTTAAATACCTCAAATGGTGGTGCCTTAAGAGTAGGTAAACACATATACCTGAGAGACCAAGGTAGAGGAAACTCCTGCTCCACAAAAATGGCTAGACCAGGTGACTCCAGAGGTTTTTTCACCTCTGATATCTTCTTTCAGGACCCCATTATGGCAGCTGCAGCCAGTTTGAAATGTGTCAGCTATTTGACTCCAAACACTGAACTGTAAAGGACTAGGAAAGTGGTGTTCTCAATATAGGACACTCAATTCTGAAATTAACTCCCAACCGAGTTTGAGATTTGCGAGGTTTAGGGTATTATTTACAGTACAATGCAGCTCTTTCATTAAGGTTTTTTCCCTAAAAATGGGTATCATAGGAATCAGCAACTGGACATTATTATTTGAATACAAGAAAGAATACAGTAACTCCTCACTTAAAGTCATCCTGGTTAACGTTGTTTTGTTGCTGATCAATTAGGGAACATGCTCGTTTAAAGTTGTGCAATGCTCCCGTCTAATGTCGTTTGGCAGCCGCCTGCTTTGTCCACTGCTTGCAGGAAGAGCAGCCTGTTGCAGCTAGCTGGTGGGGGCTTGGAACCAAGGTGGACCAGAAGCCCACCTATCAGCTCCCCTCTCCCCTAAGTTCCCTGTGCTGCAGCCGCCCAGCAGGCTATCAATTGCTGGGCAGTTCAGCTGTCCCTCCTGCCACTGCCATGTGCTGCTCCTGCCCTCTGCCTTGGAGCTGCTCCTAGAGATTCCTGCTTGCTGTGCGGGGGGCGGAAAACAGGGGGCTAATGTCAGGGTGTCCCTCTTCACCCCGCTTACCCCTTCTCCATATAAAGCAGGGAAAGGACACAGACAGAGAAAGACAGAAAGAGTTTGGGGCAACAACTGCTGTCTCAACTTCCTAATCCACTTAAAAAGACAATGCACTTAAGAGTGGGTCAGCTTACTTAAAGGGGCAGTGTGCATCTCTCTTTCTCCCACATACAAGGTGTGTGTCTGTCTCTGTCTGCTATGCTGTCTCCCCTCCCTCATGTTCGTGCTGCCTTGTGTGAGAGGCTACATTAACAACAACGTGTTAACCCCTGAGGGTTCAGCTGAGTGCTAGTTCATCATTTAGCAGCAAGGCATTCCCTGGGAAATATCCCTCCCTCTTCCACCCTCTAACTTCACCACCTCAACCAAGCTTCACAATCATCATAGCTGTGAACAGTATTAAATTGTTTGTTTAAAACATATACTGTGTGTATATCTATATAATATATGTTTTTTTGTCTGGTGAAAAAAATTTCCCTAGAACCGAACCCTCCCTATTTACATTAACTCTTACAGGGAAATTGGATTTGCTTAAAACCGTTTCGCTTAAAGTCGCATTTTTCAGGAAAATAACTACAACGTTAAGGGAGGAGTTACTGTATAAGAATACAAGAAAATGGCCTAGAATCTGAATGATAAAATACTTCTCTCCTGAAATAGTTCCTCTAGGGTCCATCCATTTGTGTGTCAGGAAATGGGAAGATAAAACTGGGTTTGTAAACGAAACACAAAAATCTTCATAATATTTCCACTAGAAGTACTGTTTTACTTACTCTTTTATTATGGGTTTAGCAAGGAAAATTTGCCAAGTTACAAACTATTCTAGAAGACTAAAACTAATTAAGCACCATATTTTAATAATGTACCTACCTCTTCATACTTACAGTATCAAATAAAATGCGAGACACAACGAAAGTAGCAATAGTGAAAGGAAAGCAAAAATTACATTTTTAAAAACACAGTTAAACTAATCTTACCATCAAGACACTGAATGTGTGAATGGAGACATACAAGATGAAAATTATCTACTAAAGCATTAATCAACATGTGAGACTTTTGTGCTCCACTAAGAAATTGTTCAAATTCAATCAAATTTGAAATTTCAGAGTTTAGTCCTGGTCACTAATCTAAAACCCCAAATCATTGCACAGCTACTGTCATTACACATTAGACATTGAGTCAGTTGTCAAATTCTAATGGGAGAAAAGCCAATATAAAGATAGAAACCTATCCTAATAGGCAGAAATGAAAAGAACAGTTTGCAATGTGTCTATGGAGGAAAAAGTAGGAATAATTTTGCCTCTTTTGTCAATTTCTTGAACATCCAAACAAAACAGAGTATATTTGTCCTTCAAAATTTTTAAATGATCCCGTTCTATACTACAAAAGAGTACAAAGCATACTGTAAAATCAAATGGGATGATGAAGCATTTGAATATACCTATCTTGTGAATATTGCATATTAATATATTAATGTTCTGAGTGAGTATAACTTTATCTGGCTGTATCTATATATTCAAGACAATTCGTGCACATGCCCCATTATTGGCTCATACACAACCATGTGCAACCCACCTGTAATACTAGTGTCAGCACTAGAAAAACGGTGGCTTATCCTACCCCTCCCTGGTAGTTCCACTGGAAGGACAGGCTTAGAACATATATACAAGGCACTGCCCACCCAAAATTAATCACTACTTTTTTTTTTAATTGGAGTTGGTCTGCAGAAAGGGTGGTCTTGTGGTTAACACACCAGATTCAGGACAATGGGGTTCAAATACCAGTTCTATCATCAACCTGTGTGACTCTGGACAAGTCATTTAATACCTCTATGCCTCAGTTCCCCATCTGTAAAATGGGGATGCTACTACTTCCGCACTTCACAGAGATGTTGCTATGATAAAGTAATTAATATTTGTGAGATGCTCAGACAGACACTATGGTGATGGAGACCACAGAAGTATCTGTGTAGGTACTAACATAGCCCCGGAATCAAAAGTACCTAAGTGCTTTGGGGAACACTTTCTATTTAAAAAAAAGTAGTATGTTTTTAGAGGTTCCTATATTATTATTTAAAAGTTCTATTGTAGTAGAACCTATAAGCCAGTCAGACCAGGGTACCATTGTGCTAGGTGTTGTACAAACACATATTAAATGACAGCCCTTACCCTACCTTACAGTCTAAAAGACAAGACATACCAGGTAGAAGAGACAAGTTGGTCTCGGTGGGGGCAGAGAAGACAGGGTAACAAAGATAACAATTCTAAGCCAGTCGGGAGCTGTACTCTTTCTATATACTTTTCCTATAGTTTAGTTAGTAAGGCCTTGTGTACATACAAAGTTGCAAGGGTTTAACTAAAGGTGAGTTTTTTAATTGATTTAGTTAAATCAGTGCAAACTCCCTAGTGGACACTTTTATATTAATTTAAAACTGGTTTCTATTTAGTTTAGCATAATTCAGTTAGGAATTAATGTAACAATAAGCCAGGTTTAAATCTGAGAGTCCACACACGCATTTGCACTGGTTTAACTAAATCATTTAAAAACTGGTTTTAGTTAAACCAGTGCTACTTTGAGGATGGACAAGGCCTCAGAATACCAAACAAACAGAAAGGTGACCCCTAAAGCCCTTTATTGTTAAAATACATGTATTTTAGGGTCACTTTTTTTTGTCCCAGTAGAATTAATTTAAAAATATAGTAAAGACATACACCCCTCTCTCTCTACCACCAAAAGTCTATTTTAAGTATGGAAAGACTATACTCATGCTCTTCCTTTTTAAACATGTTAGTATTTAATTCTTGGGGCCACTGCCTTACCTCTATATTTCCTAAGTTTGTGCCTGCATGGAAGGACAAGAAGATGGACTGCAGTTCTGACACAGATTACAGTACCCTAATGGGGTGCAATAGTACATATGCAGGAATGGAGGAAGGGTATCATTGTTACAATACTACAAGCAATAATATAATAGCAAGTGCATCTGCTCATACTCTGGTCTAATAACTCCCTCCTGTGACAACAGACAAATTTAATGTAGGTAAAGCCCTCCCCAATCAATGTTTTTTGTAGAATTATTCTAATAAAGACCAATATCAACACTGTTATCAAGAATCTGAGAGACTATTTAAGGCAAAGCTCTTGCTGGAAAAATATGGCCTTGCTGCTTTATAAAGTATGTCTACACTACACTGGAGTTGGGAGTGCGCCTCCCAGTCCAGGTAGCCAAACGCGCACTAGCATGAACAGAGCTAGTACACTAAAAATAGAAGTGTGGACATTGCAGCATAGGCAGGGGGGTTCTGGCTAGCAACTTGCGTCCAAGGCTGTCAAACTTCTGGGCCCAAGCTTGGCTGGTTAGCTTGAGCCACTGCTTGTCACAACATCCATAGTACTATTTTGTGCACTAACTAGCACGAGTTTGTCTACTCCCAGTCACATTGTAGACATATCCTCAGATGCCTCTGTCAATACAATATTCATAAACATGTTTTTTAAAAAGTACGATACCTGATAGAAGTCCTTTTGCCTCAAATATGTAATTGCTTTATTTATTTCCAGGTCATTGGCTAACTCTACATAGTGGGAAGCTTTTACTACTTCAACACACCTACAACAAAAAGGAATCCACAGAAATAATTATTATTTATAGTAAGTATCTGCATTAATGTCACTTCAACTCATGTGTGCTACTAATTAGTTATCTAGAGGAAGTTTCTCTGCTATGTTACGTAGCCCCCTGTTTGCAGACACATATAGTGTTTCCATACATCAAAAGTGTTTTAAAGAACAGTTCAAATTTAATC
This sequence comes from Mauremys mutica, assembly GCF_020497125.1. Lineage (NCBI taxonomy): Eukaryota > Metazoa > Chordata > Testudines > Geoemydidae > Mauremys > Mauremys mutica. The sequence continues at coordinate 324,512,012 of NC_059072.1, forward strand.
AAATTTGGCTTTTTGGATTCTATGAAAGAACTGGTAATGGTAAAACTGTACAAAGCTTGGGACACATCTATAGTTTGGTCCCTGGGTACTACAATGACATAACCCCTAAAAATAAATATGTATTGGTTGGATAAATTAATTAGAAATGGTATACATGTCCCAGAGGTTGTGTAGTAAATGTGTACTGTATGAGAAAGTGAATTACAAAAAAATCTCTAGGGATATTCTCAGACATTATAATATAGCACCAGCCACACTACAGTAGAGCCTGAGTCTGGCAACACATTTAAAGTTCATTTTCAAACATCTCTCAGAACAACCCTCAGAAGGGTCTTTTTAGTTATAAATTATTCATGCCTGACCTCAGCTCAACCCCTCTTGTGAGTGTGACACCATCATCTCTAGAATCCAGCTTATTTAGCCCAAGCCTCCAGCTTCAAGATGCTGAACAATCATCCCGTCTTCCTGTTCGTGCCCTCTAGGGCAGTCTTATTATGCAGCAGTACCAGGAAAAGAAAGCTGACATGGAACTGAACTTTCATAGCTTCCCATCCATTAAAACACTCTCTTCCAGTCGGCAGTTCTTTGGGCTTTATTAGGGTGGCATGTTCTGGAAAGAACTGGTGATATGGACCAAGATCTTTATTATATAAACAGTTTGATCTTCTAGACGGTCTGGACTTAAATTAATTAAAGAAACCCCTCTCTGGTATTGTCTCTGGAATCTCTCATTTTCCTTAGGAGCTGGAAGTGAATGCTTTTTTATTACTGCAGGTTTGGCTACTGCCTTCTGAGGGCCTTGTTAAATAACTTTTCATCATCAAACCCAGCAGATGCTATAATTAAGGCTGCGTATCTATCACGGAAGTCATGGATTCTGTGGCTTTCTGTGACCTCCATGGCTTTTGCAGAGTCTGGTGCACCCACCCCGGCTTGGCCCACCCCGGGCCAGCAGCAGTTTTGGTGTGGGAGGGGGCTCAGGGCTGGGGCAGAGCTTTGGGGTGCGGGGCAGCACTTACCTCAGGGGGGCTCCCCGGAAGCGGCTGGCATGTCCTTGCAGCTCCTAGGCCAAGGGGACAGGAGGCTCTGTGCGCTGCCCCTGCCTGCAGGAACCACCCCCACAGCTCCCATTGGCTGCAGTTCCCAGCTAATGGGAGCTGCTGAGCTGACGCTCATGGCAGGGGCAGCTTGTGAAGCCCCCCGGCCTCCCCCTCCCCCCCCAAGAACTGCAGGGACATGCTGGCCGCTCTCGGGGAGCTGCGCGGAACCGGATATGGAGCCTTCCAGCCCTGCTAACCCTCCCACCGCGCAGCACCAGCAAGGGTCTCGGGCCACACACTGCTGCCCACTTCCCCTCCAGCACCTACAGTGCCCCTGGACCACTCCGTCAGAGCACCCGCAGCCCAAGTTTTAGTTAGGGGTATACAATACAAGTCATGGACAGGTCACGGGCCGTGAATTTTTGTTTACTGCCTGTGACCTGTCCATGACTTTTACTAAAAATACCTGTGAATAAAACAGCCTTAGCTATAATCTGTTTGGCATGTGAATCACCTCTCCACAGCCAAAGTCTCCTGACACCTCTTGGTATCAGAGGAAAAGGATTGTACTGAAAACATTACAAAACAGTCTGCTATGAGAGAAGAGGCCAGAGATACTTTGATGGCCAGTGTTAAAACCTTTTTAACCAAAAGATATAGACAGACCTGAATACTCCATCGATCCCTCAGGGGAGGAAGATCAGACAATAGTCTCATGAGTTGCATGTACTTCTTTTTAACTGAAGTTTGAGACACCTCAGTAACATAAGAAATGTACATAATATTCATGTCTACTTTATTTCTCTAAAGAAAATTAATCTGATTAAGCACAGATACCTGTAATATGCCATGAACTCAATGGAAAGTAGCTGAAAATTCAACTGTCTGGTTAAGCTATATTTTCAACATCTTTGTGTGGTTGGGAGTTGGGGAAGGCTGCCAGAGCATACGAGTGAATCTGCCCCAATATACACAAACCCATCTAATGTGTCTAATCATTTAATTAGCCATTAAGTGAATGTCCATAACTTTGTTGTAAGTTATTAGATATAAAGAATAACTTTTTTTCATTATTTCATGGCAAGTATTTTGTGAATAGAAGCAGCACAAGGAAAGCTGAATGAAAACTAAAAGATAACTGTATATGTATTTATATACACCTACATGTACGCACAGACAATGCATAATGAATAAATGAATCTATTCTTTTGCTTCCTTTGAACACAACACCAGATCCACAGGAAGCAAATTTGACTTGCTAACAAGAAGCCACTCCTCTCCAAACATATTTGTTTAAAGTCTAAGAAGCCAGAGCAACTACACTAGGGAAATAATATGATTCTATCTATTATTTAATCATCAAACACCACATTGTGGGCTTCAGTGGACTAAACACTCTTTTACTGTAAGAGGTTATTTTAAGTTATCTATACATAGGTGTATTAACAAAATGTAATTGTAGGATCTGCAAGTCTTGAAAATTTTCCTTTGCTTGTGTATATTCATAAGTCATTAAGAGTGGTAACTTATTTTCATTTTTATGGGCAGGAGAAATGAGTAGGGAAAAGCCCTTTTTCCTCAACAAGCTTCCTTCACTTCCTTGTTACAACTATTTCAAATACTAAGGAAATTCAACACAAAAACTTCCTCAGGTGAAGCTGAAGCTGTAGGCACATATCAGTGGTTTGAGAGCATATTATCTTTCATGAATATTAGAGTTAAATAAACAAACAATAAGCCCTTCAAACATCAGAAACCTAGAATTCAAACTGCATTTTGAGAAGGCACCCTAATATCTTACTCTCTCCATGTAGAGCATTTATATACTATCTTATTTTCTTGAGTATTATGTGTACCAGAAAAACTTTAGTTTAATATATTAATATATATACACATCTCTGATGCTAATGAGCTGCTTTATCACCATGTTAACTTTTACACTTGTCACGCAAATGTTCTAATAGAATGAGCTAGGCACATAAGGTTTATAAATGGAGCCAAAATAGTTCTGTCTAATGATGTAAGCAGAGTATGAATGAGCTCTCCCCTGACATCTAGTGATGAGCTGTGGAAAATGACTTCAGGAGCTAATCTAATTTGCATGGGCACACCCACCCTGCCTAGGTGTTCAGCATGACAGGACTGCTTGCTCAAATGATCACTTTTGGCTAGTGTTGGATCCCCATTCTCCTTGTTATTAGGGCAGGAGTAATAAAAGGTTGTTATCCTTGTTGTGTGAATCAAGGGCAGCAAAACTGTACTAGGCATACACTGAATGAGGGAACTCATCTTCAACTGAACAGCACTCATCAGGCAGGGGACATGGGTTCCAAAGCCCAATGAGTTGAGAGAGGGTGGGGACAAGTATGTGTACCAGGTGGTGTGGGCCCTATGTAAGGGTCTTAGATACCATTTAACCCTTCCTCTCTCCACTGTGTAATACAGGAACTAATTTAGACTGAAGTGAGAGTCTTGTTGCACACACAGAGCTGAAATCACTGGTATCTAGGTCTAATGCTTAGACCTGCTTTGGGAAAGTGTCTCTGATTCAAGAGACTGCCCAGTGTGCACCAGTAGTGAGGCTCCTGCGCTAACAGCTGAATTCATTGAGAGCTGTGTGGTGGCCTGAAGACCACAGCTGGTGGAGAAGCATGGTTGCTGGTGAAGAGGAGGGGTGAGTGAGAGCCTGGGTAACAGAGTGAGAAAGGTGCCTTCTTACTCTCCTCCTCCAACCAGGGTGAGAGGTGAATCCTGCAGATGCACCTGTGAACTCTGGGTCTGCATTGACCAAGGACAACAACTGCACAGTGGGTTGCAGAGAAGGGAAGGGTATGTTAAAAGGGACTTTTAGTTGTTGGGACTTAAGAACCTCAGGCAAAAAGGACACTGCCCAACTTACTTGGGAGTGGGTCTTTTGCTCATGGTTCAAGTTTATGGTGTTTTCCCAAATTAATGCAGAGTTACTTCCCCCCTTTTATTAAAAGTTTTTTTGCTACACTCAGACTCCGTGCTTGCAAGAGGGGAAGTACTGCCTCTTAGGCCACGTCTATACTTACCCGCTGGGTCGACGCGGCGAGTTCGACTTCTCGGAGTTCGAACTATCGCATCTGATCTAGACGCGATAGTTCGAACTCCGGAAGCGCCGCGGTCGACTCCGGTACTCCACCGCGGCAGGAGGAGTTGCCGGAGTCGACCTTGGAGCCGTGGAGTTCGCTTCCGCGGCGTCCGGACGGTAAGTCATTCGAACTAGGGTAGTTCGAATTCAGCTACGTTATTCACGTAGCTGAATTCGCGTACCCTAGTTCGAACCAGGGGCTGTGTGTAGACCAGGGCTTAGAGGCACCCAGGGGGTGGTGTGTAATTGTTCCAGGTCACTGGGTGGGGGCTTGAGCCGGCTGTGTGTTGTATTGTTGAAAAGGAACCCTTAGATTCTGAACACAGCCTTTGTTGCTGCCAACTCTGACTGGCAGAACAGTTACATAACATTTAAACAATTGGTTTGCACATGGAACCAGAGGCCCTGATCTTGCGTGAAGTCATTAGCATCAGAAGAGTAAGACACTGTATATCTTCAGCATGTCATGTTCAGACCTTTAATGAAGAGTACAGAACAATTGTCTTCTGTATGTGATTTAGAATCATAGAATATCAGGGTTAGAAGGGACCTCAGGAGGTCATCTAGTCCAACCCCCTGCTCAAAGCAGGGCCAATCCCCAGACAGATTTTTACCCCAGTTCCTTAAATGGCCCCTCAAGGACTGAATTCACAACTCTGGGTTTAGCAGGCCAGTGCTCAAGCCACTGAGCTATCCTCTAATCAGGAATTTGCAAGATTCTTGAATGAGTACTTTGTATGAATGTAAACAGTTGTAAAGCAGCTCAATAACTATATGACTGACATTTGAGTTTCTATGGTCTGTGATGTAATTAAATTGTTTTGTAGATGGATAAAGCACAATATTTCTCTTTTTTTTTTCCCAAGGCATTGCTATCAAAGCTGACTGAAAGTACTTTGGGTGCTTTGTTCAAGAAGCACAATTCTAATGTTATGTTTCCTAGGTTTCTACATTTGTGAACTTGGTTTTATGATTATGGACAGAAATTGGCATGCAGTTAAACTGAAGAAAACTGTCTCCTACCAGTCATAGCCTATGGCAAAGGAGGTTTCAATCGCTGGTGCAATCAATTTTGCAGCTGTCATGATATATTTTTCTGCCAGGCCTTTCCTTAGGAATTAAAATAGATATATATCAGTGTTTAGAAAAAGTATATACGAAAACATCAAAAACTTAGTTACCTTACCCTGTGCCTTGAATCGCTATTCACCAACTAAGTCTGAGCAACATCTATATTATTGTTTAATCAAAACATCAGTAAAATAATAGTATGATTTAAGGATAATATTACATCTTTCAATGAGTAATATATAGATTAGGTAGCTAGTAATGCTACAGTATTTCCTAAGGCCAGAAGTTTTGTGAGACTTGCATAAATCCAAGAGAGAGGTTAGTCACTAAAATATATCATTACACAACAATCCTATCCTAGCATATGAATTGGAGCATAACGATTTATAATACAGAAAGAAGATCTGATAATACAATATCTCAGAATAATAAAGGCCCCATAAGGTATGTTTATACTGCAGCTGACAGTGAGCCTTCTATCCAGGTAGACTCATGCTAGCGGGGCTTGCGATAGCATGCTAAAAATAGCAGTGTGGACTTTGTAGTTCAGGTGACAGCTTGGGCTCTCAAGCCCACCAAACCCACGGTTCTGAGGTCAGGTTAGCCACCTGACCTCAGAACCGCCTGAGTCTCTGCTGCTATTTTTAGCACACTAGCTTCATCCCTGCTGGTACAAGTCAGTCTTACCCGGACTGGGAGGCTTGCTCCCAGCTGCACTGTACAATATCCCTAAAGACTAACATTTATATTATCTTCCAGTGCCAGCAGGCCACATATGCTGGATGCTTTGCAGTGGTCTAACATACTCATATGCAATCTAGTGTGCTTTTTGCACAGGGCTCAGAAAATTAAAAAAGCCCTCCCCCCACACCTGAGCAGTGTACTTCACTGATGGGGAACTCACATAAACAAGTGTTTTGTAACTTCTTCTCCTCCATTTGTCTGTCTTCCCTATTCCACTCCCTAGGGATACACAGGACTGTGACCCAGGGCCAGATTTTTCTCCCTTTGCTTTTTTATTTTAAACCAAATACCTCCCGAGTTCCTAAATAACAGTTAGGAAGTGGAAGAAATCTTCAGAATAATGGGGCCCTTTGTTCTACTTGGCTGAGCTTCAGAATGGAGCTGTTAGCCAAGGACACAAGATTGGTTTCTGAAGGTCCCTTAAAATCTTATTCCCTGGCTATTTTTCAGCCAACCAGGCCAAAAATTGCCCACCTGTTTTAGCATATCTAGTATTTCTCCTGACACTTTCACAAGCCCAACAGTCATTACTAGGGAATTTATGTAGTATTTTAAAGCCATCCCATCCAGAATAAGGAATAGCCAGAGGTGAAAGTAAGCCAGTACAGCATATCGGCAACAGCCGGTGCACCGTACCTGGGCAGCCCGGCTTCCCCAGGCAGCAATTTAAAGGGCCTGGATCTCCCAGCAGCGGCTAGAGCCCCAAGCCCTTTAAATTGCCACCAGAGCCCTGCTGCCGGAGCTCTGGAGTAATGGTGGGACTCCAGGGGTTATTTAAAGGGCCAGGGCTCCTGCTGCCTCTACTGCCCTGGGCCCTTTAAATAGCCGCCGGAGCCCCGCCGCTGCTACTCCAGGGCTCTGGTGGCTATTTAAAGGGCTGAGGCGGTAGAAGCAGGGGAGTCCTGGGCCCTTTAACTAGCCCCTGGAGTAGTGCCCCGGGCCTTTAAATAGCCCCCGGAGCCCCATTGCCAGAGCCCTGGGATAGCAGCAGCAGCCGGGGGCTCCGGCAGCGGTTTAAAGGGCAAGGGGCGGTAGCAGTGGCCGTGCCCTTTAAACTGCTGCCAGAACCCCCGGCTGCTGCTGCTACCCTGGCGGGGGAGGAGGAGGGCACTTACCGGTACAGGGCGGGCCGGGGCTGGCTCTGACCCCCCCTCATCCCCGCCCCTTCTGCCCGAGGTCCCGCTCCTTCCAGGGGCCAGAGCCGGCCCCAACCCAGCCCCATACCGGTAAGTCCCTATTTCTACTTTCACCCCTGGGAATAGCTCTCAGGCTTTGCAGCTTGGAAAGCTGGTGTCAATTTCCATATGCTAGCAACTACAGAGGCAGATTTGGAATGGATAGGGACCTATGTTTCCAGCATTACCTTTCACGTTCCATTTGCCTTAATTGGTCATTTTTAATGGCTTCAATCAATAGGTTAGTATGTGGATCATCCTAAAAAAAAATAAGTTACGGAAATGTATATTTATATATATGGTACAGCCATATATGTACATTAACACAGAGTATAAGAAGCCACAGACATATTACACACTATACATTTTTTAAAAGGCTTATTTCAATTGAACAATTAGACTGGCATTTTTCAAAGAACTTACATACAAAATATTATTTATTTACCATTTTATAGGTTGATATCCTCTGACCTTTGAAATAATGAACTATTGTTTGTGGTTAACAAATTCTAATTACAAAATTAAAAATAATTACATTTGTGACTAGTACCCTTATACTGTTTGTCTGCTATTGTATGTGGATCACATTACATGTTAACCACATAGGTTACCAACTATAGTACTCTGTGTATCAAATCTATGGCCCTGACTCAGCAAGGCACATAAGCATGTGAGTCGTCCCATTGACAGCAAGGGACGACTCTCATGCTTAAAATTAGGCACATGCTTAGTGCTGCACAGAGGTCCCAATTCAGCAAGGTAGACAGAGAGTCTGACTACATCAAGTAATAGATATTTTCAGTCTTCAGGTTCTATGATTATACATAATCATGGGTCTTTTCCATCTCTCGAGTCTATTAAATCATGAAGTCAGTCCCTTGTGTCAGTCTCACACACAGCATATCTAAAAAACAAGTGTGTGTCTGTGTGTACGTACACACAGACACACACACTCCATGTATTTGTGGAGGATCTCTCATCAATACATAGATTATAAAACCAGAAGAGACTACTGCGATCATCTAGCCTGACCTCCTGTATAACACAGGCCATAGGATTTCCAACAATTAATTCCTGTTTGAACTACAGTATCTCCTTTAGAAAAACATGCAATCTTAATTTAAAATTTTCTAGAGAGGGAGAATCCACCACAACCCTGGATAAGTTGTTCCAGTGACTAATTACCCTTATTGTTAAAAATCTGCATTTATTTCTAGTCTGAACTTGTCTAGCTTCAACTTCCAGACATGGGATCTTGCTATACACCTTTGTCTGACAGACTGAAGAGTCTTTTATCATCAAATTTCTGCTCGTCATGTAGGTGCTTATAGACAGTGATTTGATCATCCCTTAACCTTCTCTTTGATAAGCTAAATAGATAGAGCTCCTTGAATTGTGTATGTCAGAACTGGACACACTATTCCAGGGGCAGTCACACCAGTGCCAAATGCAGGAGTATAATCCCCCCGCCCTTGATATTCTTCTGTTTACACATCCAAATATTGCATTAGCTCTTTTGGACATAGCATCACAATGGGAGCTCATGTTCAGCTGATTTTACTGTGATCCTCAAGTGTTTTCCAGAGTCACTGGTTCCCAGGATAGCGCCCTTCCATCCTCTTAATATGGCCTACAGTCTTTATTCCTAGAAATGACTTAACGTTTTGGCCACATTGAAACACACAAGGTTTGCTTATGCCCAGTTTACCAAGCAATCCACATCACTGTGTGTGACAGATGAATTTGATTTGTCTTTGAGCATTCATTTGCATTCTGCCCATTAATCCAGCTGTCTAGAATTACTTCTAAAATGTCAACTTCTAAGTAGATTAGAAAAAAGATTCCTCTTCCCCCCTAAATCAACCTGTCACAAAAAGTTTCTTTTTTTCTACCAAAAGTGGAATTTTATTCCAAATTATGCTGAGCGGCAGTGCAGGACAAACAATATATTTTAGGCTATTTTAAGAGGTGTCTTAAGTTTATTAGTTATTTTTTCTTATCTAAGAATCATGAACAGTTGGTCTCATGGTACAAGGATGCCTAGCTTTATTGGTGGAGGAATATTTAAAAAAAATAGTTCCAATAAACTAAAATGAACCAAAACCAAATCCTCTGTAAAACTTTAATAAAATTGTTTTTCTGTATAATGTGTGCTATGATATTATAGGCTTTACTGGCACTCATTTGAGATGACTTGCATAACTTACTCATTGATTTGTCATTTTTATTATTTTAAACACAAGTATTTTATGTAAATGTTTTATAAATAAAAGTGGCAAAACAGGAAGTCATCCCAAATGAGTGCCAACTCCATACTACAACACACAACCACATATTTTATGTATGTCACATTTTCTAGAAAAAACATTTTGGTAATGTTTTCAAGAGTACCATCACTAGTGAGTAGTACTGCCATTCTCAACTCATGCTGGTAAAACATCACACCATCATGTGTGTATGTTTACACAGACATGTACGTACACATATACAACAGATTCTTTTTCCTCAACATTCAAAATTTTCCCGCTGCAAATAAAATTTGTAGATTTTGCTTAGTTCATACTTACATTTGGTGAAATATATTTGTCGTCATAATCAATTTCCAGTGGAACAGTGATCAGCTTTTGGAAAGCTTTTTTCATTTGTTCACGGTCTCCAATGGCAAAATAACAAAGGATCAGGTTGAAGCCTGCTTTCAGGTTTGGAGATGTACTCATTATGTGTTCAAAAGAACAAATGCCATCAGTGTATTGGCCAGTTTTAATAAATGCAACTCCAATGTTCTGCATTATTTTAATCCTAATTAAAGAAATCATTGTTAAGTAATATTTTCAAATCATATGTTCTACTGTATATACAAAACAAAAGGAATTTCAAAACTTCTACAATATAAACTTACCTCATTTCTTTATGGACACTTGGAATCTGATCTAGAGCCATGCGGTAGAATTTGATAGCTTTTGAATAGTTTCGTTGTTTTAAATAAATGTTTGCCATATTCACCTTCAGTCTGCCTATCACAAAAGTAAAGTGAATGACCTATGTGCCAACCTTCTAAAAATATTCATATCATCCCTCTTCATGCAAACTTTGAGCCAGTGAGACTGCAGAAGCACCTTTTTCATGTATCAGTAGTTGTATCAGGGTCTATTGGCCCTTTAAGCTAAGGCATGGTCCAAAACAGCCTGTTCCTGACTTCCACTCAGAATGGAGAGAATTCAAGGAGAGACAGCAAGGAATTCTAGGAAAGAAAGGACTGTATAAAACAAACTTCTTACTCAGTCTAGGAGATCAGGGATGAGACAGGATTTGCTGTAGTGTTCTCTGCTGAGGAAGTTTGGGGAAGCAGACCAGGAGGGGGTCTGGGAAGAGACCTAGAGATAGGCAAGATACAGAAGGAAACTGGAGAGGGTGGGGAGAAGGGAATGAAGCATGTGGCACAGAGGGTTCAGGATGGGAAGTGTTAGCTTCCTAATTTGGGGCCCATGGCTGGGCTTCCATAGGATGGGAAGGAACCTCCCGTTCACTTCAGAATCAACAGGGGAAAACCAGGGCAGACAATGATGGAAAGGACTACTGCACTGTTCAGGCTAGGAAGGGAAAACTACTGTTGGTACTGACCAACCCTGCATCAGCAGTGATAAAGGAAGGCAAAGGATTTTTTTTGTTTAATCTGGACTTGTACTTTGGTTGGAAAGTGAACACTTTTTGGATTAGCTGGAGAACAAAACCACATCAAATCATTCAAGGACATGGGGTCTGACATTACAAGGTGGTGGTTGCTGTCAATTTTGACTGGCTTCCCTGGGAGTTGAGGGCACTCAGGAGGTGCTCAGCATCTCACAAGTGAAGTCAAATAGCTGGTTAGTGAACACATTGCCATCAGTATCAGGCATTTTGGTGTGTAACTTACCTCCGTTGCTGAACATCTTATTTTTCACTATGACTTGATATGTATTTAGTGCTTCAGCATACATTTCATTAGCAGAATATTGGCTTGCCAAGTTGAAAAGAACCTGGGGGGAGGGGGGAAGAGAATACATAACATAACCACATCTCTTTCTCAAAAAGTAACCAATATGAATCAATGCAGCCATTAGAAAAATTTCAATATACAAAATAGATAGAAAGATGCTTTAATATATTTGTTGACCATGTAGCTCTTTCACCAACAGAAGTTGGTCCAATAAAATATACTACCTCACCCACCTTGTCTCTCGCATACTTCCCATTTTCCCAATTATCTAAAGAAGAGGTAGCAAACATTTTGCATCCTAAATGTCTGTACATAAGCTGTGGAGAACACATAGGATAAACGTAAAACAGGGATTTTTTAAATCTGCAAATGTATCTTGTAGTAATGTGTTCCATGCTCTAATTGTGTATTGGGTGAAAAAGTATTTCCTTTTATCAGTTTTGAACAGTTTTGGACTTTCAATTGAATTGAATGCCCCCTGTTCTTGTATTATGAGACAAAATGAACAGAAGTTTGCCATCTACTTATTCTATACCAGGGGTGGCCAGACCCTGGCTCCCAAGCTGCATGCGGCACTTTTACAGTTAAAGTGCAGCTTGCAGAAAACCATATGCCCCTCCCTCCATTCTCCACCTTCCAGACTTGGGGGGTGGGGAGGGGAACTTGGGGCCTCTTCGCTAAGACAGGCTGGTGGGGCTTCGGCCCTGCAGGAGGCACCTGCCGGGGCTCAGGACTTCAGCAGAAGTGGGGCTCAGTAGGTCAGTAAGTTTGGCCACCCCTGCTTATACAGTTTGTTATTTTGTATACTTCTATCATGAGCCTCATGATACCCACCTATTCAGAGGAAGCTATCCCTTGGCAAAAGAACTCTCTTCACAGTTAATCTTTCTTTTTAGGCCTAAATATGAGTAAATTATGAGGTAAGGTTGTTATTAAAATGTTTTTTTATTTCTAACTCATAGAAGATGTGTAATTTTTAGCATAGTTCAAAAAGGTGTACGCCCCTATTTGTGGTCTATCTGCTCATGAAGGGACATGCTATTAACAAAAACAGAAAAGCCTTGTCCGTAACCAGATAAATTACATCCATCACTTTCTCATTTTTATTTTTTAACTTGCCTTCAAATATATTATCAGTTTAGCCTGGCTTGACATATTCTTAGTGAAACACTTCCAGTACAGTATTAACTAATGTACAACTTTAAATTCTCCTTAGATATTAGGGCATAGACCCTACATAATCTTTTCTTAACGCCTACCACCAATTTTAAGAATTGAAGACAAACCCTTAATTTTAAAATTATCATTAAGCTTTAGGAATATTAACAAAAGTACCCTTTAATTGCTGTTTTCCAGAATTACAGTAACTATTTTCAAAAACATTTCTAAATATACAGTGTATCTGATCTGGAAATTTGTTCTGGGAACTCACACAAAATATGTGCATTACAGTAAACTCAATTTCATTAAAAAGGCATGTTACTGGAAAGCACACTTTACACCCAGATCTTATTCAGGCACCCAGACATTTCAGCACTTACTGAGTAAGTGAGATCTAAGTTGATGTTTTCTGGAGATGCAATTTGTTCACGTTGCCTCACCAACACTCTTTCCTTTCTTCCAGCATCTTTTGCCTTTTCCAGAGCCTTAAAGCAGATATTACGGTTTAGTCTTGCCGTCTGTCTTCCCTCTCAAGACCCACTCCCATATATTTAAAATAGAAATTAATACATTAATTTTAATACATATTTCCTTTATGCACATAGAGCATATGCACACACACACACACCTTACAGCAAATAAGCAGCAATATTACACAAAAAAAAGTTAAGATTAAAACAATATTCCGAAAGAAAATTCAGCAAAGCAACCTCCATAATACACTAGTCACCCTACAGTTAATGCAGGATCTTAAAAAGAGTATGAGAAGTAATGTCATAAACAAAATATGAAAATCAAAAAACAGTCAGTCACACCATTTTACTTAGGGCCAGATTTTTAAAGGTATTTAGGCTTAACAACTTAAAAAAAAAAATCTAGCCTTAAGAGACTATGGCCTTGTCTACACTGGCAAGTTTCTGCGCAGTAAAGCAGCTTTCTGCATTGTAACTTGTGAGGTGCACACACTGCCACACCACTTAGTGTGCAGAAACTGCGCAGTTGCAGCACTGTAAAAAAGCCACCCCAACAAGAAGCGTACAGCTTTCTGCACCAGGGCTACAGTGCCACTGTAGACACCCTGGTTGATTACAGCACTGCGATTGGCCTCTGGGAGGTGTCCCACAATGCCTGTCCTCACCTCTCTGGTCATTGGTTTGAACTCAAGTGACCAACTATGAGCCCCGCCCCTTAAATTCCTTGAGAATTTTGAAAGTCCCCTTCTTGTTGACTTGGTGACACGTGCAGTGGTCTCAGCGCATCTTTCCAGGTGACCATGCCTGCTCCACACACCAGGTGTGCAATGAAGCAATGCCAAGCTGTTGGACCTTATCAGCATTTGAAGAGAAGAGGCTGTCCAGTCCCAGCTGCGCTCCAGACATAGGAATTATGATACCTACGGACAGATTTCACGATGCATGACAGAAAGGGGCCATGACTGGGATACACTGCACTACAGGGTCAAAGTGACAGAGCTGTGGAACGCCTACCACAAGGTGCAGGAGGCAAACTGCCGCTCCGGTGCTGCGCCCACGAGCTGCCGGTTCTACAAAGAGCTGGACGTGATACTCGGTGGTGACCCCACCTGCACTGCGATGGCCACTGTAGATACGTTGCTGACTGACGTGCAAATCGAGAGTGGACCGAGCCAAGAGGAGGAAATTTGGACGAGGATGTGGAGGGGGAGAGGGACCCAGAGACAGAGGATGACTTGGAGGTCAGAGATGCATGCAGCCAGGAGCACTTCTCTACCCCCGAGGAGGCTAGCCAGTCACAGCCATCGAATCTTGGTGAAGCGCAAACAGGAGAGGAGGCTCCTGGTAAGTGGCTTTGATTTTGGGAATTGGTGAAGTGAGTTGTTGGGGGCAGGAAGGTTGCAGAAAGCAGGCTTGTGTCTGTATGATACGCGTACAACCACATGCCTAGTCTGAGCGGTGGAACAGGGTGTTTGTTGACTGACTCCCTCACTTCACGGGAATCTGCCTCATGGAGATACTGGGCAATCCACTGCTGCAGGTTCTTTGGCAGAGCTGCTTTGTTTCTTGCCCCATTAAGGGTAACTGTCCCGTGCCACTCTGCCATCACAGAGAGGGGGGAACATTGCTGCACCCGGGCGAGCCACCAAGGACCAGGGTGGAAGCTGCAGTCTTGGAGAAGACCCTCCCTTGATTCCCCTGCTCACCCTCAGCAGTGAGATATCTTACATAATGAACATAGCCTGTGGAAAATGAGGAGACAGGAATGATTATAAGGCCCCCCCTACAGTGCTAGCTCTCCCCAAGAGCCACGTGTCCAGTGTACAGTACAGTCCTGGAACACCGATTTCCTCTGCCCCCGCGGTTACTCACCATTTTGGGGGTCTTGTGGCTCGTGTGTGCTTGCCTGGGCTCAGCCAGTTAGTGATAAGAATGTGAATAGTGGCTGTATTTTAAATCACCAAATCAGTGGTCTATGTGTTGCAAACAAGACTGCTCCTGTAAAATGTTGCATTTTGACTTCACAGATATGACCGTGGAAACCCAGCCTCCCTCTTTGTTATCTCTAGCTGAACAACTGCACAGAATTAGAAAGTGGCCATGAAGAACTAAAGAGGACTTTCTAGGTGATGTCATGATGCATTCCGCGGCCAAAAGAACAAGAATTGAAGGAGTGGCGGGACAGCGAGAAGAGGGACCAAAAGGAGAATGTGACACGCCAGAACAAAGCCATGGAGCACCAAGAAGACATGCTCCAAGTGCTATTAGCACTTCAAATCAAGCATCTCCATGCCCGCTCTCCCCTGCAGCTGCTATCGCAAAACTCTTTCCCACGTGCACTTCAGATACTGCCAACACACTTTTATCAACCTCCTGGCTCCAGTCTTTACCTGTTGCATTCCACTCCTGCCCCATCACAGTCCAGCACTGCGGATTCCCAGTACCCACTGCACTCAACACCCATTCCTCTGCAATTTAGCCCTGCTGAAGTACAGTACCTGAAGCACTGTACTCCAAAGGAGAAGGTTGGATATGATACCTGGACATACACAAATCTTTAACCGTCCCAGGACCCCACCGCCTCCTGAGACCCTCCCTTCCCCCTTCCCCCTCAGTGCTAATGTGTTTTTTGTTTGTCACTCTCTTCCAGTTGTTGTTTTTTAATAAAAGAATTGTTTTGGTTTGAAAGCAATCTTTATTCCATTAATTGAAAGCAGAGCCCTGTAAATCAACAGGCAATTTTCTTAAACCTTCATAGTGCATCGTCTGCACCAATCACAATCACCTCCTAGCATTACAAGCACTGCACTCCCGAGCATAGCAGCAAATATCAGTGACTTTCAGATTCAAATTGCTGCCTCATGGCATCCCTGATCCTTATGGCTTTGTGCTGCACCCCTCTAATAGCCCTGATCTCTGGCTGTTCAAATTCAGCCTCAGCAGTCCAGCCTTGAGTGAAGCTTTCACCCTTCCCTTCACAAATATTATGGGGTGTACAGCATGCGGCTATAAGCACAGGAATATTGTCTTCGGTCAGGTCCAGCCTCCCATATAGGTAGTGCCATCAGGCCTTTAAACGGCCAAAAGCACACTCAATAGTCATTCTGTACTTGCTTAGCCTGTTGTAAAACTGTTCCTTGCTGCTATCAAGGTGACCCGTGTATGGCTTCATAAGCCACGACATTAAGGAGTGGGCAGGGTGTCCCAGGATCACAATGGGCATTTCCAGTGGTGAGCTGCAGCCGGTTCACACCGGATCACGCGAACCGGTTGTTAAATTTAGAAGCCCCCTTTAGAACCGGTTGTTCCTGGAGGGACAACTTGTTCCAAAAGGGCTTTTAAATTTAACTAAAACTCTAGCAGCTCTCTACCCTTCCCCCAGCCCCAGCTCACCTCACTCCGCCTCCTCTTCTGAAGCTCCTCCGGCTTCTCCTCCCCCTCCCCAGCTTCCCGCGAATCAGCTGTTCACGCGGGAAGCCTGGGAGGGCTGAGAAGAAGCAGCGCTTCCACCAGGTGAGCTGGGGCCGGGGACAGGGGTGCCAGTGGGAGGAGGGGTCCAGGCGGCATGCCGCTAGGCGAGGTCCTGGCGAGACTCTGGGGTCGGGCGGCGCGGCTCCTGCCCCCAGGGTCCAGCTGCGACCTCGGCCGGGCGGCGCGGTTCCTGCCCGGCCGCCGGGTCCGGCCGCCGGGTCCGGGCGGGTGGTGCGGTTCCTGCTGCCGGGTCCGGCCCCCGGGTCCGGGCGGGCGGCGCGGTTCCTGCCGCCGGGTCCGGGCGGGCGGCGCGGTTCCTGCCGCCGGGTCCGGCCAGGCGGCGCGGTTCCTGCCGCCGGGTCCGGCCGCCGGGTCCGGGCGGGCGGCGCGGTTCCTGCCGCCGGGTCCGGCCGCCGGGTCCGGGCGGGTGGTGCGGTTCCTGCTGCCGGGTCCGGCCCCCGGGTCCGGGCGGGCGGCGCGGCTCGGCTCCTGCCCGTGTCTGGGTCCAGCCGGGCGGCGCGGCTCAGCTCCTGCCCCTGCGTCAGGGTCCGGGTCCAGCCGGGCGGCGCGGCTCCTGCCCCGGGGTCCGGGTCCAGCCGGGCGGCGCGGCTCGGCTCCTGCCCCTGCGACCGGGTCCAGCCGGGCGGCGCGGCTCCTGCCCCGGGGTCCGGGTCCGGCCTGGCGGTGCGGCTCGGCTCCTGCCCCTGCGTCCGGGTCCAGCCGGGCGGCGCGGCTCCTGCCCCGGGGTCCGGGTCCGGCCAGGCGGTGCGGCTCGGCTCCTGCCCCTGCGTCCGGGTCCGGGTCCAGCCGGGCGGCGCGGCTCGGCTCCTGCCCCTGCGTCCGGGTCCGGGTCCAGCCGGGCGGCGCGGCTCCGCCCCCGCCCCGGCGGCCCGGTCCAGCCGGGCGGCGCGGCTCCTGCCCCTGCCCCTGCGTCCGGGTCCGGGTCCAGCCGGGCGGCGCGGCTCGGCTCCTGCCCCTGCGTCCGGGTCCGGGTCCAGCCGGGCGGCGCGGCTCGGCTCCTGCCCCTGCGTCCGGGTCCGGGTTGGATGGGGTGGCAAGGGGCAGTCAGGGGTCAGGGAAGGGGGGGTGGATAGGGCATGGGTGGGGGGGGGCTGTCAAGGAACATGGGGGTGTTGGATGGTACAGGAGTGGGGGGGGGCATGACCCCTCATGGGGTGAGGAGAGGGAACCGGTTGTTAATATTTTGGCAGCTCATCACTGGGCATTTCGACTTCCCCTTATGGTGATCTTCTGGTCCGGGAAGGAAGTCCCTGCTTGCAGCTTCCTGAACAGGCCAGTCTTCCAAAAGATGCATGCGTCATGCACCTTTCCAGACCAGCCTACATTAATGTCTGTGAAACTCCCACGGTGATCCACAAGCGCCTGGAGAACCATAGAGAAATACCCCTTCCGATTAATGTACTCGGTGGCTAGGTGGTCTGGTGCCAGAATGGGAATACGCATGCCATCTACTGCCCCTCTGCAGTTAGGGAAGCTCATTTGTGCAAAGCCATCCACAATGTCACACATGTTGCCCAGAGTCACGGTCTTTCGGAGCAGGATTCGATTAATTGCCCTGCACACTTTCATCAACAAGAGTCCAACGGTTGACTTTCCCACTCCAAACTGGTTAGTGACTGATTGGTGGCAATCTGGAGTAGCCAGCTTCCACAGTGCAATCATCACACACTTTTCCAACAGCAGGGTAGCTCTTATTCTCATGTCCTTATACCGCAGGACTGGGGCAAGCTCATCACATAGTCCCATGAATGTGGTTTTCCTCTTCCGAAAGTTCCGCAGCCACTGCTAGTCATCCCAGACGTGCATGACAATGTGATCCCACCACTCAGTGCTTGTTTCCTGAGCCCAAAAGCGGCATTCCACTGTGGTCAGCACCTCTGTGAATGCCACAAGCAATCTCGTGTCATAGCTACTACGCATGGCAAGATCAATGTCAAACTCCTCTTGCCTTTGTATTTTAAGGAATAACTCCACTGCCACTCGTGACGTGTTAGTGAGAACGAGCAGCATATTGGTCAACAGTGCGGGATCCATTCTTGCAGACCAAAGAGGCAGAGTAGAGCGCGCAGTACACAAACCGATCAAAGATGGCGCCAAATGCAGACAGAAGCACAGGGATTGCTGGGATGCGAAGCTATGCATCATGAGGCATTGGGACAGGACCCAGGATGTCCTACAACCCCCTCGACCTTCCCACAACTCTTAACAGCAAAAGAGGAAGAGATGCTCTGTGGGATAGCTGCCCAGAGTGCACCCCTCCAAATACCGCTGCAAGTGCCGCAAGTGTGAACATGCTATTGTGCAAGCAGCTGACACTGTGAACACACTACCATGGTTTCCCTTCAGCGCATTCTGAGCGGCGCTGTAACTGCTGGTGCTGCAGCTCTGCCAGTGTAGACATACCCTATGTGACAGCAGAGTGATTATCATTATATAATATTAGGCACATTATCTCCAGCATTTCCAAATATCACTGACTGGGGGGAGCGGGGGAGAGAGAGAGAGACACACACACACACTAAGCATCAAGCTTCTGTCTCCTTTGTGGCAATGCAGACCACGACCACAAGATCAGCCATAACAATATCAAAATTAAGACAACCTAGCTTTAACAACTGGAAATTTTATGACCAACCAACAGTCAATTTAGCATTTAAAAAGCATATCTGCATGTATGAAATGTCCCTGCATATAATAATATAAAAAGACAAATGAAACCCAGATAACTTACCAATTTTAAGTCTCCACAGCTGTTGGCAATGCAGCTTTCTTCAACCAACTCATTTACTTTTTTTTCTAACTGTCTAATCTTTTCTTCTGGACTAAAATTGGGTAAATAATGGATCATTTGTCTTATGCAAATATCAGTAATGATATAAAGATTTTTGAATATAGTCTATTAAAAATAATGTAGTATAGCTGTCTTAGGTCTCATTAACATGCCATAGCATCTGACATTTCTTAATAGACAACACAACTGTAAAAGTGGCCCTTTGTTGCTGCACTATCAGAAGTTTTATCAACAGTGTGAGCTAGGGAAGAAAATAAAGAGAAGATCCTGCAGTTTTACCATGTTCAGCGAGCAATCCATTTAATGACAGAACAGAGGTTTGGGTTATTGGGCTCTGATCCTCTTAATGTAACAAGCCTCAACTTGAGCTGTTTGGGTAAAGATAGTATAGATACATGCATTGGGTGAAACTTTCAAGCACCCAATGGAAATCCAATATTGCATATGTACTATTTTAAAGAGCTAGTTTAAGCAAAAGTAGAAATTCAATTTGTAATGATAATTTTTTTAACAGTCAGCACAACTTTTCATCAAAATTACAGATTTTATCAAAAGCTGTGATTGATCCAGAATTATTTAATCTGTGACAAAAAAATTAGCTGCATAATAGATTATTTCAATCCTTTCTCCACTTGCAGCATGTCCCACTACCCCTGGCATTCAGGAAGCCCAATGGCTCTGCGTGAATCCTTCCTCCCCAATCTGTTTTGTGCCAAATCTCTAGCACCATCCAACATTTACACTAGATTAGTAACATTCACCACCTCAGTTCTGGCATATGTGAAGTCTGTTTGGGTTCTGAGATCCTGGAAAGAAGGAACAGACGGAAGAAGTGGTAAAATTTCCTGTGTCTTTCCTAGTGGGAAGATACTCTGAAATTTCAGAGTATCAGTCTACAAATACCACTAACATTCCTTGCCAAGCAAGTACTCTTCTAGTCCTCTAACAGATCTGATTCTCTTCTGTACCACAGCACTCATTGATGACAAAGGCCACACCTATATTCAGGATCCAGAGCCACAGGCAGAGCACAAAATACAAGAGTGGAGTAGGAGGAAAGCTAATTGTTTTTTTAACCACCAGAGGCTCTATTCTCTTTCTGCAGGATATGAACCACCATGACTTCAACAGGAATCACGCTTAAACCCCAAGCCTGCAAAAACCTATGGACACGCTTAATTTTAGTACCGTAAGTAGTTTCATTGAAATCAATGGAACTATTTATGGTGGTATCACATTGGTCCAACATTATTTAATATTTTTATCAACAATCTAGATGATTACATAAAATCTTTTGTGGTAAAGTCTACAGATCACACATATTGCTGGGGTAGTAAATAATAAGAGGGATAGGTTACTGTTACAGAATAATCTGAATTACTTGGTAACCTTGGAATCTGTGAATCCCCGGGTCATCCCCTTCCTCCATGGGCCATGGAAAGAATAGGATCACTGCATTGCCCTGAGCATGCTCTTAATCAGGGGTGGGCACACTACAGCTTGTGGGTCGGATCTGGCCAGTCAGGGCTTTGGATCCAGCCCGCGGGATTGCCATCCCACCCCTGTGGCACAGCAGGGCTAAGGCAGGCTCCCTGCCTGCCCTGGCCCTGCGTTGCTCCCGGAAGCAGCCAGCACCACGTCCCTGCAGCCCCTGGGGGATGTGGGGGCAGAGGGCTCCATGTGCTGCCCTCACCTGCAGGCACCACCCCCCGCAGCTCCCATTGGCCAGGAATGGGGAACTGCAGCCAACAGGAGCTTTGGGGGAGGTATCCACAGGCGAGGGCTGAGCATGGAGCCCTCTGCCCCCCTCTCTTCCAGGGGCCGCAGGGACTTGGTGCTGGCCACTTCTGGGAGTGGCATGGGCCCAGGGCAGGCAGGGAGCCTGCCTTAGCCCTGCTGTGTGCCACTGCCACCCCAGAGCTGCTCAACATAAGAAGCACTGGGCTGGAGACTGCACCCCAACCCCCTTCCCTGAGCCCCCAATCCGCTGCACTCCAAACCCCTCCCTGCACCCCCCTTTGCCTTGTGCCCCCTCCCACACACAGCACTCCTTCCCGCACCCCAATCCCTGCCCCAGCCCTACATTCATGGCCCTACATGCAATTTCCCCACCCAGATGTGGCCCTCAGGCCAAAAAGTTTGCCCACTCCTGCGCTTAATGATTGCAGCTCCACATTAGGACAATGAAAATAATCAAATCCCATGTTTCAGGACTTCAGCTGGTGACCTGCAGGGAACAGGAAGGAATCTCCTGACCTCATGCACTACTGGTCAGATGTATTCTTAGGGTGGGGATGGGGTTCACTTTCTTCTGAACCATCAGAGATTGGTCACAGCTAGAGATGAAACACCAGATGGAGTGGACCAGTGCTCTGAGATGGTACAGAGAATTGTTTTAGATGCCTGGATGGAGTTTCTTGCTGACATACTTAGGGTCAAACTGATGGCTAGATTTGGCATTGGGATGGAATTTTTTCCCCTAGGTAAGGCTGGCAGGAAACTTGGGGGGGTGGGGGGGTTCACCTTTCTCTGTAGCATGGGGCGTGCATCGCCTGCTACGATCATCTGAGCATAATCAATTCCCTGCCACTGCAGGGGCCTCAGGCATTGGTGGTACCTCGGTCTCTCCTGTTCTTTGTCTGAGGTACATAACAGTTTAGCTTCCCAAGGATCAAAATACTTAGTCGATCTAAAATAACTAGACTGAACATAAGGATATCTGGGTGACAATTAATAGGGAGGACAGCGTAGATGATCTAATGGTCCCTTCTGGCCTTGAACTCTATGAAATCTAGTAAAGTTAAGCTTGTGCATGTTTGCAGGATCTGGGCCTCTTCCTGCAGAAAGAGAATCTGGCCCCTAGGCTTCCTGAGTACCATGTTGTTGTAATTTTTCTAAGAATGCTGGAAGCATTTGTTGCAAAACAGAACAAAAATGTGGCTACATACGTATCTTCATTTTTCATTTCTAGAGGAGGAGCAGGACCTCTTGCTTGACCAAGGGGATCAAATACAGAACCTGCAAATTAACACATGGCACTGAGAACAGTAAATTCTATGACAGACAGTGAATTTCATGACAGACAGTGAATTCTAGCCATCCTACCTCTCAAAGCTGCTTTAGTGTAACCTGCTGCATGAACTGCTGTCAGAGGTCGAGCAACTCCATCCTTAAATTAAGAGAAAAAGACTTTTTTATGATTGAAAATATTCTGAAAACCAAAAATGGGGAAAAAGCAGGGGGATGAGTTACATATTCAAACATAAGTGGGAAGCATGTTTTGTGGTGATCTGTGGTTGGCGGCCCATACCCCGGTTGGGGTGACGGGCATGAATGATGATGAATGACAGACCGACTTAGCACTAGTAAGCCTCGTTTACACTGACCAGGGTCTTTCACAACCCTTAGGTATATTGTAGCAGACTCTACAGTAGCAAAATACATATTGGAATTATTTCTAAGTAATAAAAGTTACAAACAAACTTTGCCTTTTTACATAGATAACCCTAATCTTTTTTGTTGCTGATAATTTTAATGTATGCCATATAATTGTCTCTGATTTTTTAAATATTCTTCTTAAGGGCTGGCCTGTTAGACTAGTAGCTCTGTAATGTGCTGTCACATGCTGCCATGTGAGTGTCAGAGTTCTTTTTTTCCTGGGCAGCAAGGATTGAGAGCCCTGAGAAATTGTGGGTCAGATTGAGTCGAATTGGACAAGACAAAGAGGCACAAGCTGTCTAGAAACCAGCTGTAATTCAGTAGCTGAGAAATCCCCAAGCTTGGGAGAGTTCATAGCTGGCAAAGAGACAGCATATCCACCTCCTGGAACATTTTCATTAAAAAGAGAACATTCACAGTATAACTTCAGCATACTGAGCCCACACTCAAAGTCAATAATAAAATATTACCTGTATAGCTCCTGTCATTGGTCTTCCCATTGATGACGATAATAAAGTCTTTGACTACCAAAATAAAAAAAAAATAAAATTAACAATCTTAAGATCTTTTTCTACTTTAGAAGTTTAGAACCAAAACTATAAATACTTAAATATGTAGTCGTTTCGGTCGCATGAATGTACAACTTTAGGATATGATCCTGCTCCCCTTGAAATCAATAGCAAAACTCCCATTGATTTCACTGAGGCAGGATATGCTTCCACTGTAGGGCATAAATATTATGAAGGTACCTGGTAGCAACTCCATAGTTATGGTTGAGTTCTAAAATGGATTTAAAATTTAAATAAATTCCTGTTTTACTCTAGAAGTAAGAGATAAGCCTTGTAAAATTTCACAGATTTTACGCCCTTTGAATTTTCTGTATACTTTTTGTTTAGTCTCTGTTAATCAGTTTTTAATGGGCTCTGGTTGAAATTTGTCCATCGCAGTCATACATTTCATGACTGACTTTTTTTTTTTTAATTGTCAGTCAACACAAACATTAGTAGAGAGGTGCATCCTGATAGACCCAGTACAATAGGTAGTTTTTATTTTTTAATTAGATTTAGGAGGACTTTGGCTATTGATCATGTTATAACTGTAAGTTATATGCTTTATACCTAAACTAGAGATGTAAATATTGTTTAAAAAGTTAACCGTTTAAACTATTACAATTCTATTGTTTAAAGGGTTAATCGATTAAAGGGGAAGGAGCCGGGGTTGTTCTGGCCGTCGAGGCAGGAGCTAGGGTCAGCCAGCCAGCCATGGGGCTGGGGTCAGCTGGCCATCCAGCCGGCTGAGTGCAGCTGGGGGCCAGTTAACCGATTAACATTTTACATCCCTAACCTAAACCTAATAAAATGGGGCCACGTGCCCATAAAAGCTTCTTCACTGTGAGCTATGCTTTTCTGTCAGATTTTATTCTACAACAGAAAAGGTATATAAAGGGTTAATTTGCAACAGCTAATTGTTAATATGTTCTCCATCAGCAGATACACTTCTACCCCCTTCCCTGCCACTTAAGCATCTTCATTTATAAACAGTTACAGCTGCTGCATGCATAACACACACAACTTTTTATTTACTTGCTGTCAAGTCTCCTAACAGTAAAGACCATCTACGTCTCCTCACCTTACTATTGTGATAACTACTGTATACCATAGATCGTGCACCACAGTTTAAACTCTGTCCCACTAGAGATTCTTTCTGAATAAGCTATTTAAGATACGTCCTTTCCTATCTAGCCACACAGTTAAAACCTGTACTCTCACTATATTGCATCTTGATTACTGCATCACTCTTCTTTCTGGTGTTAACCAATGCAATCTGTAAACTCTTTGAGGCAGGGAGTGTCTTTTTGTTCCATGTTTGTACACTGCCTAGCACAACGGGGTCCTGGTCCATGACTGGAGCCCTTACCTGCTATAATACACATAATAATAATAATGCCAGCCTTCCCTTACCATGGGAACTGCCCCTCTGAACACAGCCCTTTACCAAACTAATTTCTCCAAACACCACTAATTACTACACTAAATATCCACAACTATGAGTGTTGGGAGGAAAAATAATCTGGTAAAGGGGTGTGTCCAGATCAAAGGGCAGGGGAAGAGGAAAGTCTACAGTGCAGTGACTTTCAATGGGACTTAGGTGCTTTTGAAAATTCTAACCAGTGAGCTTGCCTAAGAGATAGCTAAAGCAATATACCTGTCTAGAGAAGCACATACTTAAAGGGTCTAAACACTGAGGAGGATGAGGAATTTTAAGGTGTTCCGAGAGAGTGTAACTGGAAGTGATGACATCAAATTAGACAACAGGAAAATTATGACTATTGGGAAAAATTTCCAAACAGAAGTCCAATTCACTGTGGAATAGTTCATAAAGGTAGTTCCATTGCTTGAGTTATTTAAATAGGACTGGATAAAAAGCACTCAAGAATGTTCCTTCCAATTTAATCTTGCAATGGCAGTGGGATCCACAAGATGACCGAAGAGAAATTAGGCATCAAATATAGCTATAATTAAAGTAATGAATAATTATTCAAATGATCTTGTCTATATTTAGGGTTTAAGAACTCAAAAGAAATCTGTATAAAATTAAATGTAATTTGAAAATTCTTTAAAATTTAATATTTACATTAGCATCATGCAATTTCTATAGCATACTCCAAAACTGACCACCACATAAACACAAAGGGTGCAGTCCAACTCCCACTGCAGTCAATGGAAGTCTTCCCGTCAATTTCAAAGCAAATTCAATCAAACCTTTAATGTTGAATTCTGTCCTCTAATACAGTACCTAGGAAGCACTGTCAAGTATCTTGAAAAATCAGTAACTGTGCCTTATCCAAGTGCGCAGCTGCTGATATTCAAAGTTAAGCAATGAGTGTGGCTCACCGGAGGAAAGGATTGAGACAAAAAGAGACAACACTGAACATAGGCTTTAGAGGGTTGTATAGACTCAAGACCCCAGGTAGAGCTTCTCTTTGATTAAGTTTAAAACACAGAACTAAAACTTACCCCAAACCCTGTAGCTAAAGGCCGTGAAGCTGATGTGCCTGGAATTTTGGCTGTTATCTTGGTAAAAAAAACAAACAAACCATAATTAATCCAAATATGATTACTCGGTCTTTTTACATAGGTTAATAAAACAAGTTCACAGAAATGATCATGCATTAAAAAAAGTACAGAAAGTTCTATAGTGATGTCTCTATGTTCAGTTTTATTTGTATAAATCATAGCTCCCGCTTTAAAATATGTACCTTTCTGGTGATTAAATTGCACATGATTCTTAATGGGTTCAGCTCTTATTTAGAAGCACACAGTCCTTACAACAGAATATACATTTCAAAAGTAAGGTCTACATGTCAATTTTCCATTTCTTTTGAAAAAGGATGTAAGAGTTTTGAAGTTATAACTAAATAAAAGCAACCAAAGTTATCTGAATAAAATTAAATTGCAACAACACTCCAGAGTTTGGTATATTATACTCCATTCTCCATCCCACCTTTGAGGTATGTCAAGGCCAACTTCCTTCTGGATTGATGCATTATGCAGGGACGCTTTAGAATCTGTTATTTCATTCTAATCAGTGTCTGGCTCATTTTATTGTATAGGAATAAGGCAGTAGTGCTTAGTGGTCAGGACACTCTGCCATGTCCTTTTTAAGGGTTTGAAGGATCCAACATAAAGACCTAGATGGGATATGTAGAGGAAGCGGTCCTGGGAATGAACAGTGCCTGGAAGGTTTCAGAGTAGCAGCCGTGTTAGTCTGTATCCGCAAAAAGAACAGGAGTAGGAAATCCTGTCATTGTATCTTTAAGGGCCTGGGGCAGGATCCTTGCAGAGAGGGCGGAGCAAGGCTCCACCATTCCTCCACCAATTGGGAATGAGCTGGGAGAAGGGGACCAGCATAAATGCTGTCTCCTCTGTCATCTCAGGGAGCTGCCTACAGACACTGAAGAAAGAAGGCTGCCTGCTGGATCCTCCTAACATCAGGATTAACTGATGAAAAAGGGGCCAGTTGAGGCAGAAGCTGGCTAAGGCCCTACAGCTGCCTAAATTATAACCCAGACCCAAGAAGGAGGGCTGAGGCTGTTCCTAGGAGACTGACTGACTGGCTGTTTCATTAATGTATATCCTGCTGCCCAGGAGGGACTGTCTGAAGCATAACCTCAGCTCCAGGAGGATGTCTCCTGAAATGGGACAAAGAGCAGACGAGGAGTCTTATAAGGAGCCAGAGGAAGGTGACTTTTGTTAGTTCCACCTGGTAAGTCACATTTTGTAGAAACTTAATAAAATCAGACCCCACAGAGGGGTGCATGCTCTTGAGTCAATGTAAATCTGATAACTGATTGAAAGAACCCAGGGGGAAGGCACATAGGGGTGTGTTGGAGAGGCTCACCCCCTGACAGATAAACATAAGAACAGCCAAACTGGGTCAGACCAAAGCCCAGTATCCTGTCTTCCAACAGTGGCAAATGCCAGGTTCCCCAGAGGGAATGAACAGAACAGGGAACCATCAAGTGATCCATCCGCTGTTGCCCATTCCCAGCTTCTGGAAAGCAGAGCGTAGGGACGCCATCCCTGCCCATCCTGGTTAATAGCTATTGATGGACCTATCCTCCATGAATTTATCTAATTCTTTTTTGAACCCTGTTAGTCTTGGCCTTCACAACATC
Source organism: Mauremys mutica (assembly GCF_020497125.1). NCBI lineage: Eukaryota > Metazoa > Chordata > Testudines > Geoemydidae > Mauremys > Mauremys mutica. Next base: position 324,539,166 of record NC_059072.1, read on the forward strand.
CTCTGGAAAAGGATTCCACAGGTTGACTTTTCCCCATCCAAATATTTAAAAAATAATCATGTATAAGAACTATACTTACTGTATGGTGGAAGTTTAAAATCTCATGCTGTAGCTCTAATAATTTCGGCCTTATATCTCACATAAATGGCTAAACATTCTATCGTCATTTTAGAAATGCATTGAGACTGAGACTTGCCCAAAGGCAATGGGTGGCAGAGCCAAGATTAGAATCCAGATCTCCTGAGAATGTTTAGAAATATTACAATATATTTTAAAATTTACTTACTGGGGGTCTTCTACCATGACTAGTTCTCACAGCCTGCTGAAAAGCTGTGTCATTTTCTAAATCCTGAAACAAAACAATAATGTAAGAACTATCCAAAGACAACAAATAAAAATAAGTAATTTGCTCCTACAGTGCTTTACTATTGCCTGGGAGATGAGGAATAGGAGAGGGAGTGAGGGGAGGTACTAAAACTTGGCTGGCAGGTGGAGGGGAGGGGGGCAGTTCCAGGCTGGAAAGGGGAGCTTGGGAGTTCATATCTGCTCCCAGGCCTGATTTTGGGCCCTGCTGCAGTGCCTTCAGCCCCTCTTGTTCCCGCCCTCACCTCTGCCTCCCTTCATCCCCACCAGGCATGCACAAGTATACGTGAGGGTGGAGCCCCCACAATATTTCCACTGTGGGGGCACTAGCCCCTGCGTTTGGATGCCCTTGGATACTGCCAAATTACAGTTTGTAGTGTCAATAAGCTATGATTATACCACTTAAAGAACTGTTAGTTTACACAGAGCAATGTCAAATCAGAGTAACCATTGAAGAATAGTAAAACACTGGGAGAAAATTGAGCTTGATTTATAATACTTAGTAGTTACCATACACAGCTTTTTTATTTCTGTCTAAAGGGCTATACAGGCGCTAATTTGAATGCTTAACTGATCCTAGTGTGCATCTCTCATTGCTATTCCATAAACATATATTAGGTATTCCACTATTTATATATTTAAACATGCAGGATGTAGTATAAATCTTACTAGCTTATGGAGGAGGACATAGTATATTGAAAATACACTATAATGATCAATGAACTACATGACCTATTATGTCTTTTTCCGGCTCCACTCCAGCTCCAGGCAAAAACCTGCAGCTCCACTGCTCCGGAGCTGCTCCGCGCTCCAGCTTCGGGCTCCGCTCCAAAGCCGTTTTACATCACTTATGAAATCACAGAATCATAGAAATATATAGGTACATGTGGTGAGGGACAGCTTTAGGGAAAAGAAATGAGTTCTAGAATACTGGACCTAATAAGTTCAAGTAGTTCAACACTGAATAGAAGCTATTAACTGAATGCTTAGTCTGCATTCTTATTTAATTGGGTTAAAATGATTTTATGCAACAGTAATTTTCCAAATATAATTTTATTTTGACAAATTAGTGATTTTATTCCATTTAATATATACACTTGACTCAAAGAAAATCACAATGTGGTCCCATTGAAGGTGATGTCAAAACTCCCATAGAATTCAATGGGGCTAGGATTTCATCCCAGATGCCAAAACACAAACCTACTAAATCTCTGCTTTTAAACAGTTACAATTTAATATTTCATAAATTCTAATCTTCACAGCAAATAGACACTGGTTGAAGGTGCATAACAAAACTATCTCAGAATAGAAAACCAGCAATGAAATTATAACCACTCAAAATGATCTCTGAGACTTTTGATAAATCTGGATGGATGGGTGGAGGAAAACTACAAAGCAGCAATGCTTGCTGGTTTGTTTCTGATCATATCTAAAGCACCATCAAAATGCCAACTCCATGTGAAGATTACCTTATATCATACACATATATAACTGAGAAATGGTAAGTAGTTTTACCTCTGTGTCAAAGGTGGGGTTATAGTCATTGTAGCCAGAATAAAGATCATCTTCATCGGCTTTAGGTGCCAGGTGGACATTTTGCATCATTTTTACCTGAGAAACATTATGCAAAATACTTTCTCAGCATTATCATAAGTCTCCTTACAATTGGAAAATTATGAATAGTACTAAGCTTTTTTTCGTTCACAAGAACTAAAACTTTAGACCTAATCCAAACCTCACTGAAATCGAACCCTGACTTCAGCGGGTTTCGAATTAAACCCTGACAAAAAGCTTCAACACAGACTTAAAGGGACATAGTCCCCTTGAAACCTAGTCTGTTTGGGAAAAGTAGCAAGCCCCGCTGAAGTCAACGAGCTTCTGAGCAGATCTGAAGTACCCGGGGCAAGGAGAATGGACTAATAATTGGCCCGATGCTCTAGCTAGTCTGGCAATTCCTGTATCTACGGCAGAGACGCAGAACTGAAGCTCGCACACGCCTGTCTCTGAATGCGCGCGCCCCTCACCAGCGCTACACAATGCTGGGCTCGTGGGATTCCTCGCATGTGGGGTACCCCTGCCCTAGGGTGACCAGATGTCCCGATTTTAGACGGACAGTCCCGATATTTGGGGCTTATTTTTATGAGCTCCTATCACCCCCTGCCTCGATTTTTCACTCTTGCTGGCTGGTCACCCTACCCCGCCGGAGGGCGAGGGGCCCCACTGCGGTACGGAGCGTACAGACCCAGCGGGAGACATGGGCTCTTTCCCAAAGAGCCAGGGCTCCCGACCACGGCACTGGCAGTGGAGGGGAAGAAACCGTCAGACTGTAACGGCGCCACACGCCGTTCGCCCCCGGTTCCCCAGGACGGGCCCCGCCCAAAGCCCGCTCCGCAGCTGCTCCTGCATCGACTCCAGCCCCGTTATCTTCCCGCTCCTCAGCGCTCCGCCCGCTACCTTGTCCGGGAGCCCGCCCGCTCTGCGGCCCCGCTAGCAGGGGAGCCGGTAACAGGCCCGCACCGCACGGGCTCCGGGCAGTGGTCGCTCACAGGATCCCATCCCATAATGCACCGCGGCAAGCGGAGCGGCCGGGAGCAGTGCGTCCGGTTGCTAGGAGACGAGAGAGACTCGGCGGGCCCTGGCCCTTGTGGCGTCAGAAACAGCCTCCTGCGAGACTCTGCACTTGCTGAACGTGCGCGAGCGATTGGCGCATGCTCAGTAGCAAGTCTGGAAGCCGTTGCTCACACTCTGCCCTGACCCTCAGTTTCTGCTCCCTGAGCGAAGGGCGGGAGAAGAGCGGGGCCAAAAAGCGGAGAGGTCAGCGGGGTTTGTGCTGCTCCGCAGCGCCCTACACAGGGCTGTGCTGTTAGAGGCCTCCTCTACCCCAGTGCCCCGGGCTCCAGCTGTGCCACGTCAGGGAAGCTGTAGACACCTGCCTGCTGGAGACTTGATTCTGAGGCAGGTTTTCCTTTTTCCTGCTAGGGTAGGCAGGTTCAGAGGTGAAACCCAGTCAGTTTCAGCAAAGCCAACCCGCGCCCCAAAACACACAGAGAAAGGTGGAGGGAGCAACATGCACAAAAAGGAGACGCTCCTTCATGACCCACAGTTCACAAAGAAAAAGATTTGGGGGTGGGGGGTGGATAATCAGCTGAACATGAGCGCCCAGTGCCAGGCTGTGGCCAAGAAAGCTAATGCTATCCTGGGATGCATAAATGGGAATCTCCAGTAAGAGTCAAGAGATTATTTTTACTTCTGTATTTGACACTGGTGCAATTGCTGCCAGAATAGTGTGGCCAGTTCTAGTGCCCACAACTAAAGAAGGACATTGCTAAGTTGTAGAGGGCTCAGAGAAAAGCCACAAGAATGATTAGAGAGTTAGAAAACTTGGCTTTAAGTGATTGACTCAAGGAGCAAAATGTATTTACTGGTAGTTTAACAAAGAGAAGGTTAAGGTTAAGAACTTGATTAGTCTACAATTACATAAACGGGGAACAAATATCTAATCTATCAGAGAAAGGTATATCACAATTCAATGACTGGAAATTGAAGCTAAACAAATTCAGACCAGAAATAAGGCATATATTTGTAATGGTGAGAATAATTAACCATTGGAATAATTTCTCAAGGGTCATGGTTGATTCTCCATCACTGACAATTTTTAAATCAAGATTGGATGATTTGGGGGGATTTCTATGACCTCTGTTATACAGGAGGTCAGACTAGATGATCACAATGGTTCCTTCTGGCCTTGGAATCTATGAATCAATGGGAAAAAAGATTAGTGACAACTTTTAGGCCCTGATCCTTCAAGAGAATTACGTGATCCACTGGGATAGATCATGCATGCATCCGATGAAGTGGGTATTCACCTACAAAAGCTCATGCTCCAATACGTTTGTTAGTCTATAAGGTGCCACAGAACTCTTTGCTGCTTTTACAGATCCAGACTAACATGGCTACCCCTCTGATACTGGGATATATCAGGCACCTAAATATTTTGGTTGATGTAGGTTGACTATTCCTGTTTGATCCTTCTAGAATTCTGTGTAGCATCCATCACCATACCATCTGAGACACCAATCCTTCAAACACTTATGAATGTTCCTAATGTTATGCATGACCTATTGAGGTCCCTTCCAGTCCCATGATTCTATGTGAGTACTTTATGGGTTATGTTAAGCATGTTTACAAATTGTAGCCTATGTGCTTACCAAGGGGCAGCATATTCTTCCGCTCATCTTTCCTCATCCTTTAGACCAGAAAATTAAGACGGACGATGGTAATCCTGTCAGAATATGCTTCCCCTCACTCACCTTTCCTCATCCCCTGGTCCAGGATAGCAAATTCTGACAGATGCTCATCTGTCGGAATTTGCTACAGTTATACCTGTGAAGAAAGATAAGCATTTTGATAGGGAGGCAAAAAATGAGATGCCCTCAATATGGGAAGTGTTTTCGGACTCCCACTCTCAGCATCCTGCCAATCATACAGTGCAGAGGCTAGAGTTCTGGACGATCTAATCTTGACTAGCCACTGAGAAAAGTGTCTGCTTTATTGGGAGTGGTGAGCATTGTATGCTTAGCATGTGTATTCTGTTTTGGTAATTCTTAATAAATAGAGGTTAAGGATATTACTGGGTAAGGTTCTTTAACTGGTAAAAGACCCATCAAACCTGCAGAAGATTATGCCCTGAGTCCTAGGAATCGGGTAAGGGTGGCCCTAAACCCTAGGAACTGAGTAAGGGTAGTTTCCTTTTGCCCAAGGCCGGCTCCAGACCCCAGCGCGCCAAGCGCACGCTTGGGGCGGCGTCCCGCGGGAGGCCGGCAGGCGGCTGCGGTGGACCTTCCGCAGGCATGCCTGCGGAGGGTCCGCTGGTCCCGCGGCTCCGGTGGACCTCCCGCAGACGTGCCTGCGGAGGGTCCGCTGGTCCTGCGGCTTCAGTGGAGCATCCGCAGGCATGCCTGCGGGAGGTCCACTGGAGTCCCGGGACCAGCAGACCCTCCGCAGGCACGTCTGCGGGAGGTCCACCGGGGCCGTGGGACTGGCGACCGCCAGAGAGTCCCCCGCGGCGCGCCACCCTACTTGGGGCGGCGAAATTCCTAGAGCCGCCCCTGCTTTCGCCCCGAGCCCTAGGAACTGGGTAAGGGTTGGGGTGCTTAAATTAACTGGGTTATGCCTTGAGTCCATGGAAAGGTAAAAGTGGGGTGCCCTAGAGTGTGAGAGTAACACATTCTGGCAACTCTTTTGCTATGTTGCTCTATATTGCATATAATAGAAAGTCCTAATATTTATAACTTGTTTATTATTTGTATTGCCGTAGTGACTAGGAGCCCTAGTCATGGACCCTATTTTGGTAGGCATTGTACAAACACAGAGAGATGGTCCCGAGCCTACACCAAAGAGTTTACAATCTAAAGCCATGTCTAAACTAGAAAGTTTTCCTGGTAGAACATTACCGACATTTCTATGTCAGTGCAGCATGTGCACACTTAGCAGCCTTTGTTGCTATGCTTCCTCACTGCCAGAGGTTCTGTCAGCAAAAGATGTGATGCAGTATGTTTACGTATCCTAGTGTACCCAATACCACCATCCACTCCACAGCTTTGTGGGAAATTTTTGCAGTTCATTGTAGAATACCAGCAATATGTTCAGGAAATTATGGGAGCTCAGGGTTAAATTCCTGCAATTCCCTTTCTTCCAGCCCATAACTTTTGTGACTTTTTTAAAATGTGCACAGTTCTTTGTGCTGCTCTTTCAGTGTCTGCTATCTTGCCATCCAGGATCACCTTGCACAGATTGGAGTTATTGTGTTTGTTTTAAAGACAGGTCTAGTTGCAGAGCTTCAATGACTGCCACTGCCACAGTAGCTGGTGATGCTGTGATGAAGATGAGACAAACAAGAAGGAAGAATGGATGATGCAGAAAGTACATAAAAATTGCAAGGTGCTGTTGGCATTCGCTGACGAGGTCCACGTGGTCGAGTGGCACTTCTGGGCCCATGAAATGGGGCTGAAGTGGTGGGACTATATTGTGAGGCAGATCTGAGATGAGCAGTAGTTGCTGTAGAACTTTCAAATACAAAGGCCACTTTCCTAGGGTTGTGTGGTGAGCTCGTCTTAGCCCTCAATTGCAGAGACATCAGAATGAGAGCTGCTTTGACCATAGAAAAGAGGGTGGTGATTGTGCTCTAGAAGTGTGCAATCCCAGGCTGCTATTAGTCCATGGTGGGGACGTTTGTCATCCAGGTGTGCGTGGCTATTAAGCGTGTCCTGTTGCATAGTATTGTGACTCTGGGCAATGTGCAGGAAATAATAAAGGGACTTGAAGCAATGGACTTCCTGAACTGTGGTGGGGTAATAGGCTGCATAGCCTGATCCTGCTGCCTGGTCCCTCCCCCGACCTTAGCGCTTAGTACATAAACAGAAATGGGTATTTGTGCCTGGTTATGCAAGCACTTGTATATTACTGGAGGGTGTTTCACTGACATTAATGATGGCTGGTCAAGGAAGACTCATGATGCTTACATCTGTAGGAATACTTTTTGAAAAGATGTAAGCAGGGATACTTATCCTGTACCAGCACAACCACATTAGCACTGCTGGAATGCTGTGACATTCTCCAAAGTACTGGAGTACTTCTGGACTGCTGGACAGCTGTGTTCCCTCAATTCTCCAAGCCGGGGTGCCTTTTACACTGCTTTGCTTTGAGAGCAACCTCTCCTGGCCTGCTCACAGGCAGCCTCTAGCATGTAAATTACTCCCAGCTGAGTTATAGGAGTGTTCAGCCAGCCACTCCAGAATTCTCAGTACCAGAGTTGTCCCCAGAAATGTGCATCTTGTACTGCCCCGCAATAATAATAATAATACAAGCTCATAGAAAATAAAATGACAGACTAACAGAAAATGATATGCACAAACCCTCTATCTCACATGGAGATTCCAAACACACAGACACAAGTTTATTAACTACAGAAAGATAAATTTTAAGCGATTACAAATAATGAGGCATAAAAGTCAGAATTGGTTACGAAGGTATAAAAGGTAAAACACAAACTAATACCTAACTTAACAAGCTAAGTGAACCTGAACCAAAAAGGTTTTTCTCATTACATGCTCACAGCAGTCTGGCTGTATTCCTTCAGCCAGGACCACTCCCTCAGTTCAATGATGCTTCATTTGTCTTTCAAACGTTGTTGATGTCATGAGTCAAAATGAGGGGTGAGATGTGTTTTGTGTCCTCTGTTCTCCCTTCTCATAGCATTTCTCTTATTTGAGAATTCTCTCCAGCTGGGTTCAGGCGACAGCAAGTCTGTTAGCCAAGACGTAAATTTCTCACTCACATTCTTCTTTCTGCCAAAGAATGGCCATTTAACCAGGTGTTAGTCCATCTGATTTTATTGACACTTGGCTGAGGCATCAGTTTGCCTTTTGTCTCTGAGGAGCTGGTGTCCGCCTGCTTTTCTAAACTTGGAGCATGTCTCAGCAATGTCATACAATATAATCTTATAACTTTACATACAGTGTTGCCATACACATTTTACCAGGACAACAATGATCAGCAAATTATGAGGTTTAAATGATATGTCACAAGGCATACTTTGTACAGGATTTATCATAGTTTTGTAAAATGGATGAACACCAGGGTACAGACTGTGAAAAATGCCACTAGTGATTCTGGGGAAGCTGCCCTACCCTTTGTATCCCTGGCTCATGAAACCATATACCAGATACTGGACAGCATCAAGGAATTATTTAATTACTGTCTGAGAAGGTGCAGGATAACTGTTGAATGTGCATGTGGCAGATTGAAAGGACACTGGCAATAGTTCATGAATAGGTGGGATCTTAGTGAGGCAAACATTCCTGTTTTGTTTCTATTGATTTCAATGGAAGTTAGGAGCCTAAAAACCCTTAAGTAGCTGGGCCAAAGGTGCTTCTTAATAGCACGATATCTTTAATGAAACAAACTAATCATCTCCAGATTGTTGATTGATAACATGTTTTTAAATGGTTTTGGTACAGTTTAACCTAGTTTAGATTATAGCAGGGAACAAGTTGTACCATGTTTACTTAATAGACGAACATAGGTCAGCTGTAATTGTCTGGGTGTCTTGAGAGCTGGGAGAGGCTTTACTGTGAAGGTATTGGACACTCAGGTTAATTAATGACACAAACTTATAGGAATTGTACCTTTTATTCTTTCCATAGCAGTAGTGGCTCAGGACCCCAGACAGGAATTAGGACCTTCTTGTACTATACCTTTATACAAATAAATAACAGAAGATAATACCTGCCCTAGAAAAGTGGTTCTCAACCTTTTTGGGCTCAGGAACAATTTGTAAACTTGATGTCTTGTCACAACCCAATAAATAGTTTTAGAGCAAAACAAATAAATGAACCTTGTTTACTTGATATTCTTACCCACAGTATATGATATACACATTAATATAATAAGTACACTATGTATACCATAGCAGGAGCTCCTGCCCCACAGGTCTGGCTGGACTTGGCTTCCTGCTCTCGGTGTTGTGACAAACAGGGTCATAGCGTCACTCAGGGGGGCCAGCCAGGCCAAATTTGTATAAGTGGCATTGCAAACTGGCACCTGGGATCACAATGCCATTCACTCTAATTTGGAATGGCTGGCCCTCAATCATCATGATGGAGGGCCAAACCTGAGTGGTGCTATGACCCCTGCAAGAGGTAGCAACTCCCAGAATGGGAAGCCGAGCCCCGTCAACCTCAGGATTGGAGCCGCAGGAGCCGCAGGAGCTTCTGCTGTGACATAGGTGCAGGCTCTGAACCCCTTCCACCCGAAGCCTCCTTCTGCTTGCTTAAATTTTCCTTGTTTCAGATAGCAGGATGCCAGATTATTCTTTGTTTTGGCTACATTTGGGTCATCCGGTCCTAGTTTTGTTTGGTAGATCTCAAGTGCCCTTTGATAGTAGTACTCCACCTCCGTGGGGACAGGACCCAACTCCTCTCCTCCTCTCAAGGGCCTCCATGTCCCTTTGACACATTCTGGTGATTCCATTTTGGGTCACGACTCATGACCCACAAATTGAGAAACCCTGTCCTAGAGAGTTTGCAATCTAGGATCTAGACATTTAAGTTGATACAATTTTGTAAAAAAAAAATGGCCCAATTGGGACCTGGTTTCTATGCCCTGCAAAGCCCAAGACAACTCTTCCCCCTCCCCCTTACTCCACTACTTCATTATTTAAAAATGTAGTTTTCTGTCCCCTTTCCTGGCAAAGATATCCTGATATAAACTGTTAGCTATGATTGAAAGTTTGTCATCAGATTATTGTCTTTCTAAAGATCATAGTATTCATGGTCCCACCCTGTAGCTGGCCCCTCGTGTCCATGTAAACCAGAGCCAAAGGTACTTTGATTTTTGGCAGAATGCCCGTTCAGTTCATGGCTTTTTATGAGGCGCTGCCTTTCAGGATTCTGTTGCTAGTAGTACAGCTGCCACAGTTCCCTTCTAAGCTGTCTGCTGGTAACTGAGCTGACTCAGATGTTGATAGCCACTGTAGCATCAACAAGAGGAAGCCAAAAATAGCGAGAGGAAGCGTGATCTAGTGGACTGAGCACTGTACTGAGAACAAGGGACTTCTGCATTCTACAGCCCCATATATACAACAGAAATAAACATGTTTAATATGGTTATAGGTAAGCCATGTTATAACATGTTTATTCTTTCCCACGTGGAAAGAACCACTCCCTCCACTGTTATGGATATGTTAAGGAACCATATTTTAGCCTAGGTAGCTATCAGGGTTAAAATATAGTTTTCTTATAGATTTCTGGTATTGTTTTTATTTTTTTCTCTACAGAGGCAGTTTTTTTTAAAGTTATAATGTGATTTGTCTACAACCATGTTTAAACATGGTTATCTTTGTTGTATAGACAAGGCCTAATCCCAATGTTTATAACAACTCCTTCAAAGGGAATGAACAGAAGAGGGCAATTATCAAGAGATCCATCCCCTGTCATCCAGGCCCAACATCTGGCAGTCCGAGGCTTAGACACACCTAGAGCATGGGGTTGCATGCTCTTGGCTAATTGCCATTGATAGACCTATTTTCCATTAACTTATCTAATTCTCTTTTGAACCCAGTTATACTTTTTGTCCTTCACAACATCCCCTGGCAACGAGTTCCACAGATTGACTGGCTGCTGTGTGAAGAAATACTTCCTTTTGTTTGTTTTAAACCTGCTGCCTATTAACTTCATTTGGTGACCCTAGTTCTTGTGTTATGAGTAGGAGTAAATAACACTTCTTTATTTACTTTCTCCGCACCAGTCATGATTTTATAGACCTCTATAATATCCCCCCATAATCATCTCTTTTCCAAACTGAAAAGTCCAAATCTTATTAATCTCTCCTCATACAGAAGCTGTTCCATACCCCTAATCATTTTTGTCGTCCTTTTCTGAACCTTTTCCAATTCCAATATATCTTTTTTGAGATGGGGCGACCACACCTGCATGCAGTATTCAAGATGTGGGCGTACAATGGATTTATACAGACACAATCTGATATTTTCTGGCTTCTTATCTATCCCTTTCTTACTGATCCCCAACATTCTGTTAGCTTTTTTGACTGCCACTGCACATTGAATGGATGTTGTCAGAGAACTATCACAATGACTCCAAGATCTCTTTCTTGAGTGATAACAGCTAATTTAGTCCCATCATTTTGTATGTATATTTGGGATTATGTTACTTTGCATTTATCAACAGTGAATTTCATCTGCTGTTTTCTTGCCTAATCACCCAGTTTTGTGAGATCCCTTTGTAGCTCTTCACAGTCTGCTTTGGACTTAACTATCTTGAGTAGTTTTGTATCATCCACAAATTTTGCCACCTCCCTGTTTACCCCTCCTTCCAGATCATTTATAAATATGTTGAATGGTACTGGTGCCAGTATAGACCCCCTAGGGGACACCACTATTTACTTTTCTCCATTCTGAAAACTGACCATTTATTCCTACCCTTTGTTTCCTATCTTTTAACCAGTTACCAATCTATGAGAGGACCTTCCCTCTTATCTCATGACATCTTACTTTGCTTAAGAGCCTTTGGTGAGGGACTTTGTCAAAGGCTTTCTGAAAATCTAAGTACACTATATCCACTGGATCCCCTTGTCCACATGCTTATTGACCCCCTCAAAGAATTCTAGTCGATTGGTGAGGCATGATTTCCCTTTACAAAAACTATGTTGACTCTTCCCCAACAAATTATCTTCATCTACATGTCTGACAGTCCTGTTCTTTACTATAGCTTCAACCAGTTTGCCTGATACTGAAGTCAGGGTTACTGACCTGTAATGGACAGGATCACCTCTGGAGTCCTTTTCAAAAATTGGCAACACATTAGCTATCCTCCAGTCATTTGGTGCAGAAGCTGATTTAATGATAGGTTACAGACTACAGTTAGTAGTTCTGCAATTTCACATTTGAGTTCCTTCAGAACTCTTGGGTGAATACCATCTGGACCTGGTCCCGTCTTCCTGTTTAATTTATCAATTTGTTCCAAAACTTCCTCTGACACCTCAGTCTGGGACAATTCCTCAGCTGGGACAGTTCCTCAGCTCCTCCCCAGCACACTTATCTAGTTGTCTCGAGAAATCTGCAACCTTTGCACCAGGCAGGCAAGTCACCATGCGGATCTCCCAGTCATCACAAACCCAGTTATCTAAGTTTTTAATGATTGAATCCCCCTAACTGTGTACAGATGTGGTCTCCTCACCTCAAAAAAGATATTCTAGCACTAGAAAAGGTTCAGAAAAGGGCAACTAAAATGATTAGGGGGTTAGAGAGGGTCCCATACGAGGAAAGATTAAAGAGGCTAGGACCTTTAGCTTGGAAAAGAGAAGACTAAGGAGGGATATGATAGAGGTATATAAAATCATGAGTGATGTGGAGAAAGTGGATAAGGAAAAGTTATTTACTTATTCCCATAATACAAGAACTAGGGGTCACCAAATGAAATTAATAGGCAGCAGGTTTAAAACAAATAAAAGGAAGTTCTTCTTCACGCAGCGCACAGTCAACTTGTGGAACTCCTTACCCGAGGAGGTTGTGAAGGCTAGGACTATAACATTGTTTAAAAGGGGACTGGATAAATTCATGGTGGCTAAGTCCATAAATGGCTATCAGCTAGGATGGGTAAGAATGGTGTCCCTAGCCTCTGTTCGTCAGAGGATGGAGATGGATGGCAGGAGAGAGATCACTTGATCATTGCCTGTTAGGTTCACTCCCTCTGGGGCACCTGGCATTGGCCACTGTCGGTAGACAGATACTGGGCTAAATGGACCTTTGGTCTGACCCGGAACGGCCGTTCTTATGTTCTTATGTTGTTCTTAACTATTACCTGTCTCTTCCTAATACCTGGAGTTCCCTCCCCCTGAGAAGTATCCTCAGTGCGAGAGGATACCATGACATCATCTGGAAGGAGGGTCTCAACTATGGGATCGTTTCCCTCTGCTCCAGTTGGATGTTCTCCTTCCCTGAGACTTTCATCCACCTCAACAGCACAGAGGCTGTCAGACCAGGGGTGGCACCATTCTAGTGTTTCCTGGAATGTCTCTTCTATGTACCTCTCTGTCTCCCTTAGTTCCTCCAGTTCAGCCACTCTAGCCTCCATAGCTTGCAAACAGTCTCTGAGGGCCAGGAGCTCCTTGCACCAAATGCACACATATATGCCATCTGCCCATAGGGCAGATAATCATGCATGCTGCATTGAGTGCTATAAACTGGATAGCTCCAACTCTGTTGCTGAACTTCTGCCTGCATTCTCTTTTTACTCCTGCCACTCCTTCCTTTGTTGTTTTGTTTTTATCAGGGGTGTTTATTGCCTTAAGTTTAAAGAATAAGTATATCTAGCCCCCCGCCCCCGCTCCCTATCTAAATTCCATGGCAAAACTCCCCTCTTCACTAACTCCTCTGGTTGCTTAGGAGCAGGCTTTATAAAGCCCTAGTCTTCCTGATTACCCCGGCCCCCTGGTTAAGGGATGATGGGTGTTAATGGGCGTAGGGATCAAAGCCTTGTCAAGAAGCTCTCAGCCTTGCCTAGCAGGTCACTAGGCTTGGCACATGGTCCCCCAAACGAACAGACCACACCATATTTCAGTCAAGCAGCAAGCACACCACAAACACATACACTACAGACAACAAACTTACCCCAAGGATCATGTAATCGCTTTCGTTTTATCCCACAACGCTTTATGCGCTGCAGTCCAGTATTTGTGGGAGTCCATGTAAACCTTGTAAGTTACATGGACTCCCTAGTTATAATTAGGCAGTTCATTGTGCAATATCTGCCTAATTATATATTTACATTGTATCAGTGTTATGCAGATGTGAGTGCAATATGCTGCAAAGGTTATTGCTTATGTAGTTGGCTACTACACAGCTACAGTCAATACAGATAATGTGGTGAAATTAGTATTTTAAAACTTTATTTAATAAATTAACTGATAAGCTTCTTGATTGCCATATCTTGGGGAAAAGAGCTTGCAAGATGTGTCTTATGTTGACTGTTATATGTGTATGTTTTTTGTTAGAGTACATGAACAATATGGATATTTGAATCTATATACATCAACTCATTATTCATACTCAATTTTTTTCACCATCATTTCTTCCGAAGCAACTTCAACTTAAGAAAGCTTTTTTTTTGTCTCTGAGTATGTGCAATGTGGCCCAATTAAAATAATGGTAGGAAGTATTTGCATGTCTGGCTTTCTAAAAGGTTTATTTATGAAATGTATTGATATTATTGTGGTTTTTGGTTTAAGAGAATAAAAGTCAGAAAATAGTACTGGAGTCCATAAGGCTACTCATGGTACCAGCAGTAAGCACTAGGCCCAATAATTGTTTCAGAATTTTCTTGTCTACCATATTACACTAAAAATGGGCAGCAGCAGATATTTTTTAAAACTGATCTAGAAAAGTAAAATATACAGCACAAAAGCAAAATTAATCACAATAATATAGTAATGAGCCTAGGTGATCTAGTATATATATATATATAGTATTCTATTCCAAAGAGCAATTCAGTGTAGTCTTACTTTATCTAAATACATCTCTATCCCGATATAACACTGTCTTTGGGAGCCAAAAAATCTTACAGCGTTATAGGTGAAACCGCGTTATATCAAACTTGCTTTGATCTGTCAGAGTGCTGCTTTACCGCATTATATCTGAATTCGTGTTATATCAGGTTGCATTATATCGGGGTGGAGGTGTACATAAACTGATCCAATATGGGATTTGAAAATAAATAAATAAATTAGTCTAAAATATATAGTGAAAAAAACCTTGATTATGAACAGTGCTTGTCTTGTAGTTCGTGTGTAAAGCAGATGTTATCTAACAAGGAAATCCACCTTTAAGACAATTTTCTGTTAAATCACATTTATAGCATGTCCTTTGTAACATCCACCTGTCCACTACACTTGCTCTTTTGCCTCATGTAGACAGCTTTTTACAGGATTATAGTATTTTTGAATATAATTTTGGTAATAAGTTAGAATCACATAATTTGCATTGAACATTACCAGCTACATTTAACTCTACAAAGATAGATAAATGTTACTAAAACAAAAGCATTTTAACTAACTTTCCATTCTTCAGCATGATTTCTCTGAGCTTTATATAGTATAGTAACTAGCAACATACCTTAGTTTGCTTCAAGTGAAACACGCTATTTCTGATTGCTTTAGTGACCAAGTAATGCATTTAATATTTAACAGACATGAACTATGCCTCTGTTTTCATTCCACTCCAGTGGGTTTGGTAAATTTTTCCTAACTCAAGAAACACTTTGCATTTCAGAGATACATGATTCCTTGCTTTCCTGGGAGAAAACAAACATTTACTTTCTTGCATATTTCCATTTCAGCCTGTTTAAAGTAATACTTAGCTCTGCCCTGCTTTGCTTCATCCAAGCTACTCTTATAGAGCCCTAGCTCCTCCCCCTACAGTAAGATCCTGCCTACTGTCTTCAGCCAATAGCAGGATTTTTTGCCCTTATATGGTTTAGAAGTGGAGCATGTTCAACAGAAAACACATACCAAAAAATAATGGAGTGGTCATCTTTGCTGCTGTCAATGAAACTGTGAAAGGCTGCTCCTACTGCTTCTAGACTAAGGAGAAAGAATCTCTATATTGAGAGAAGAAAAGAATGCCCAGTTTGGTGAGTGCATGTTTGCGCCACTTGGACATCTCATATGTCAAGATAAACTTTGCTTTCCTTTTCTAATTAAGCCCAGAATCTTTCATCACATCTCTGCTAAATAGGGTTAAGGTTTCTGATCTTACTGCAGGGATCACAGGAAAGAGAAGAGTCACCAACCATCTACTCAAATTAACGGGCCTGCAAATATTTATGCTGTGGCAAGGGAACGCTTCTTTCCTTATTCCACTCTCTCTCCTGTCATTTTGACCCTGAAAATCTCACCTCCTATGTCCTCCCCTTTTCCTTTTCTAATCTTTTCATCGTTCTTCTTTTTCTTGTTTTTGCCCATCTATCTATTCACTGGCGACATGGAAGCATTAGAGTGTCTGATCATCAGTGACAGCAAGGAAAACGCCTGTTGTCTTGTTCTTACACAGAAGAATCTATTATTGTCTTCTGTGGAAGTTTTGCCTGGGTAATGGCTAAAGGGGTCAGGCTCCAGTATATGGTTGCAAGGCATCTGGTTTTCGACTGGAATGCCCAATTGAAAAGGGACCCTGGCAGCTCCGGTCAGCACTGCTGACCACGCCATTAAAAGTCCAGTTGGCTGCCTGCAACGGGGCAGGCAAGGTGCCTGACCGTCTCTGCATGGCTCCCAGAAAGCTGACGGTATCTCTCTCTGGTTCATAGGCTTAGAGATGGCCACGAGGGCCCTGTGGGCTGCTCCCCACACTCAGCACCATCTCCGCAGCTCCTATTGGCTGGGAACCGTGGCCAATGGGAGCTTCAGGGGTGGCGCCTGCAGGCAGGGGCAGTGTGCAGAGCTGCCTGGCCATGCCTCGGCCTAGGAGACAGAGGGAAATGCAGACGGCTTCCTGGGAGCTGCCTGAGGTAAGCGCCACCCAGAACCTGCACCCCAAACCTCCTCCCAACCCCCTGCCCCAGCCCTGAGCCCCTTCCTGTACTCTGAACCCCTCGGCCCCAGTCCAGAGCCTCCACTTGCACCCAAAACCCCTCATCCCTGGCCCCACCCCAGGGCCCGCACCCCTTGATGGAGCATTTAGAACATTTAGAAAATGACATTTTAAATTAATTTATTGGAGAATTAAAAAGACTATGTGAAAAATACTTTTAAAATGCTAGGCCATTTGTGAATTATCCCAACAGAGGTTCACCAGACTCTACCAAGAAAACAACAAACATTCACATTTGGTCTAAGTATAATAATTTTTAACCCAAATTTTTCTGAAATTTATAAGCTCCTGAAAATAGGTGCTTAGAATGGAAGTGTCTTTTCAACCACTACTGTAATGCTAATACCACATGCTATAGCTTTTAAGAGCAGGTGTGACAAAAGAAGGTGAAGGGTGAAGTGATCACAGTCTATAAGTACATACATAGGGAACAAATATTTGATAATAGGCTCTTCAATTTAGCAGGCAAAGGTATAACATGATCCAATGGCAAGAAGTTGAAGCTAAACAAATTCAGACTAGAAACGAGGTGCAAATTGTTAATTGCGGTGGATTCTCCATCATCTGCACTGTTAAAATGAAGATTGGATTTTTTTTCTAAAAAAGAGGCTCCAGTTAAAAAAAAAATTAATTGAGGTAAGTCCTAAGGTCTGTGTGATCACAGTGGTCCCTCCTGTCCTTATAACCTATGAATTTAAAATATTAACCTTTTTATGGTTTGTTTTCAGGGAAATCTAGCATAATATTACAAGAGAGAATGCTTAGACAAGTAGCAAATCCATAGGATTAGTGCACAGTAATAGGGAGACGCAGCACTACAGTAGGAACAGAGGGTATTGTAATCCAATTGAAGGCATTAAATGAATATTATCAAGTCAAATGTGGTACAACATTTTCTTTTTTAAAGAAATATGTTTTTACAAAACCAGATCAACAGAAATATTTCCATTATTTTTTCTTAGTTCTAATGGAAACTTACTGTTTCAAAACAATAACCCTCTTCTGCCATACAAATGCACAGAATGGATTTTGAAGGTCTCAACTTCAGTATGGAACTGCTATCAAGGCACATCACTGGTTAGGCTTAAGACAAATAGTTCATATGTAAATGAGGACAACTGTGGTCTGACAACTACAGTATTTCTTTCTGTTCAGACACTGTGTTCAGAAAAGACCTGCCAATTTCATTACTGAGAGCTTTTAATTTAAACAAAGAGGATCAGCTCAGCAGTTCCTCTTTCTGAGGTAAATACACTAAGTACCCTGCAGTTTAATGTGTGTAGCTCTTTCAAAGGACCTTAAACACTCAAGTCCTGCCTGTATTGCATGGACATTATAAATGGCATGGCAAAAGGGTAGGTGTTTGTCATTTTTGTAGGTAAAACAGTGGTGGGGTAGAGAGGAAAGAGGTGTGAGATTGCCTGAATGACAGGCACATCAATCAGGGCAGAACAACTGGGGAAGCACATGCTCCTTTGTTCTTGCTTATGGGCAATAGCTGGAATTCCATGTCCACCCTCCGCCGTGGGATGCTGATCACCCCCGCCTGTGCAACATGCTGGTGCCCTGGGCCTCAGCAGTGACTGCACTGCCTGGTGGGGAGGGAACAGGGACGTTCCCAGTGCATCCTCCTGCTGCCCACGGAAGGGTAGGGAGAAGAGTCACCACCAGGGGGAGCTGATGTGAAGGCCAGGGCAAGCAAGAGAGAGGGGGCATTCCTGTGGGGGGAGCTTTGAGGAGGAGTTTGGGGCAAGGGAGGAGAGATGGGAGTGAGCTGTGTTGGGGGGAGGGTTGCTAGGGGGAAGGACTTGAGACTAGGGGACTTTGTATGGGGGTGTTTGGGGACTTGTGGTGGGGGCTGGGAAATGGGGCTCCCCAAATACAACCTTGCTGGAGACTCTTTGCCTCCAAATTCCACCCTCCCCAGTCGTTCTCACAATGAGCCAGGAAGAGAATCACTCTCCTAACGCCTGGTAATTACGGGTTGACGGGTGAGCTGGTTGTCGTGCCCGCCCGCCCTTTTTTTTTCCTCACCGTCGGGTAAGCGAAACATCTCGGCACAGGGACTCTATAGGAGCAACTGCTTAGGGGCCCTTCGGGCAGCCAATCGGAACGCTTGTACAGGGAGCCAATCAGAGAGGCTGTGACATCCTGTGAGGGATGGGGAGAGAGCGTCCCTAAGCAGGAGGTGCCCCCGGAGGTTACTGCTCTGGTGGTGCGTCCCGCTCCTGCAGCGGCAGGGGTCCCTGCAGGACATGGAGCCTACCCAGGCGGGACAGGTTGTGGTGATTGGCAGGTAAGCTCCAGCGGTCTCTTGTTTGGAGGCAGGGTCTAGAGGCTAGATGCAGTGGCCAGAGGGAGCAGCAGGTACCAGCTCTGCTGAGAGCCACCAGGGGCTCTGGTGACAAATGCCACAGGGAAGTGCGAAGGGTTTGGGCATTTCACCTCAACCCTGCCAGTGAAACCACAGCCCTGGACTTTGTGCTGTTGGTATTGATTCCTGATGATGTCTATGTGCTGCCAATAGGTGCAGGCACAAAATGTTGCCTTAGTTTTTGCAGCTGTAACAGCAGTCAGATACCACAGCAAGGTGTTAACTGAGAATAATCTATCTATCTAAATTGTGTAACAGTGACAATTACTCAGAATTAGTACAAAAGGCATCAACTGTGAAAACTTTTGCTTTAGTGCGATTGGTTTATTATACGTTCATATGTCATTCTGTTGCTGATAAATTTGGATCCTTCTGAAAACTTTGTGCTGCAGTCCAGTGTAGAGTCTCTTTTGTTACCCCTTTTTATAGCTCTGTGAGCATGTGCTCATTCTCTCCATATTCATTTATCGTGAAGCACAACTCTCCATGTATTTGTCTGTGTTGTGTGTGGGTTCAAGTTTATGTAAAGGTCATAAGGCATGTAGAGATAAGATACAGTATCACAATAGTACTTATTTGAAGCAAGACATGAAGAAGTAGCTTTTTGGGACTGAGATTAATACAAGTCTCATTTCAATTTGTTTTTGAGATAAAGCTGATTAGCTTTTTTATTTAAAAATAGCTTTTTCCAGTTACTTCAGATTTATCAGTGGCTGTGAGTAACCACTATAAATGCACACCTGCTACTGACTAGCTAAAGTACTCTGCCGCCTGCCTTGAAAGACCATTTGAGGTGTGAGTTATATTTTCAGGCACGTGTCTTTATGCTGTCACATGACAGTGACCAGACTAATAGCTGGTGGTCACACTTAGTTACCCGTCATTTGCCATTGGTATGCCGAGGGTCAGAAGGCTTGTCCTGTCTGTACATAATGTGTAACGCCACCATATGACGTAGCCTAACCAAGACAAAGTGTGGGAATGTTGTGAGAAGTGGGCAGCTATAGTTACCTGAAACTAAGGCCTGGGTCCCTCTTGCACCAGTGTTGTGTTGACATCTTTACAAGTGCTGTGCTCTCTGAGCGTGTTAGTCAAAGTATGGAATAGAGATTTTTAAAAGTATGTCAAAATTTGACTCCTTGCTTGGCATCAAGACACCACAATATATGGATTTCTCCTTAATATTGACGGTGCAGAATAATAAGAAGCTTATAATAGTTTAAGGAGCACTTAACAAATACTTTAGTGATAACCACGATATAAGGATGCCACAGTGGCTAACAAGTTTTAATCCCATATCCACATGGGTTCAGTAAACAGCTTAGAAGTTGATGCGAATTGGGTTTATTATTTTTTTTTATGGAATCCTGTTTCTTTTTTCAGAGAAAGAGGAGAGAACAGCTTTGTGCCAGCTCAGCAACATTTAACATGAAGTTAAAGTCTGTTTGTGTTCCAATTATTTCCATTGTTTCCTTCTGTCTCCTTGAAAAGCTTCCTGTTTTGTTTTTAATTGAAGACTGTTCCGGTTTTCTTTCCTCTTCTGCCTTTCCTTTGCCTCCTGGCATATTGCTGATTCTCTTTCATTACCTATGTCCTCCTTCACTGTTGGTCACATGGCCTTGTAGAATGAAACTTTCCTGTGGCACTCGTGCAGTTCAAAGGAAAATACAAGAGCAGTTCCTCTCTTAGCAACAAGAGGAAGCATGGTGTAATAGTTAAAAAACATATGAATGGAAGTAAGGAGATCTGGTTTCTATTCTTGACTAATGTCACAGAGCAGATCTGTAACAAAACCAAGTCATTTAACCACTGTACGTTAGTGTCCCTATTTGTTAGAGGAGTATAATGGCTATGGTGAAGCTTCATTTATTAATGTTTGTGAATCGCTTTGAGATCCTGGGAGGGTAGATGCTATAGAAATATGAACTATCATTGTGCTCTTTTCCTCTTGTTTGCAGCATGCATGCTGCAAGCTGTGACATGACCTCTCCAAAGGTTGTTGACTGAGCTCTCCTGCACAGGCTACAGCATGGTGGCACACCTTAGCGTGGGTGTTCTTAGGCTGCTCCAACTCAAGCTTAGGGGTGTGTGCAGAATTCAGAGGACACAAAGATGCCTTAAAGCCATATTTGCCCCTCCTCATCCCAACCTGTACCTCCTGAGCTGCGCTGTCCAGAAGATATAGCTCAGAACAGAGTACTATGTTTTCAGTGACTTGTCACATCCACTGAGAGCTTATTTTAACAGTTTAAATAAAAAACAAACCACAAATTATTTGTGCCCCCCTTTGTCCTTCCCTCTTCCAACCTTTCACTATTCCTTCCTCTTCTCTAGTTTCCCTCCTATATGCCCACCCCACCCCCGTAATCCTTTTGTGGCTATGCAGCGGCAGTTGATTACTCATATAAATTATTATACTGGTGGTCAAACAAATAGAGGCCATATTGTAGTCTACTGCATTCAATGCACATTTTTCCCAGGTAGGAAAAGTCATTACCCATTTAAATCAACAATCCTTTTGATGGTGCAGAAGTGAACTATGTAGTTACATGCATAAACATTTTCTATTTATTTCCTCTTTAGTGGACTCATTGGTCGCAGCTGGGCTATGGTGTTTGCTGGTGGAGGCTTCAGAGTAAAACTTTATGATGTTGTGCAACAGCAGATAACAAGCGCTCTGGAATACATTAGGTAGGTCACCTGATTTCTTCAACTGAGATAAACTGGCACTGCAACATAAATCTCTACTCAGGTCTAGCATTTACAATTATAAAAATATTCTGACCGCAATCCCTTTTCTTAAAAAATGAGCCTAAAGTTAGCATGTCGGGTTTTAATTATCACTACAAAAAGTTTTTTTCTCTCCTGCTGGTAATAGCTCACCTTAACTGATCACTCTCGTTAGAGTATATGGTAACACCCATTGTTTCATGTTCTCTGTGTGTGCGTATATATAGATCCTCACTATATATTCCATTCTATGCATCCGATGAAGTGGGCTGTAGCCCACGAAAGCTTATGCTCAAATAAATTTGTTAGTCTCTAGGGTGCCTCAAGTACTCCTGTTCTTTAAGTGACTTAGGAACACAAGTACCATTGAATTCAGTGGGATTGTGCTCTTAAGTCATTTAGAGACTTCAAAAATGACTACCCGTAGGTGCCTAAAGATGGATATGGAGCTTAACCTCCTATTTTTGAAAACGTGAGCCTACAGGATCTTAGGGTTTAGTCACCCACAAATTCTAAACTTGGTGACTTAATAATTCAGGAATGGAGTACAATTGTAAACTGAAAATATCCGCACATAGAGGCTTTTGAATGGAAAGGAAGCAGAGTCTAAAGAGTTTCCAAGATGGAAGGATATCAATGGTTATGTTCCTTAATGATCACTGCTGGGTTCAGTGTTCTGTATCTATTAACAACCTGGCAGAAAGGGTGACTAGTGAGGTAGCAAGTTTTACTGATGACTCAGTTATTGTTAATTAAAATGGGGAAGTGTTATAAAGAACTGTAAGCCATCTTAGGGCTAGTGACAATCTAGCCCTTATGTGATCATGCGGAGTAAAGCTTTTCTCCCTCCTCCTTCTCCAATTTGTCTGCCAAATTAGAGCTATGTGGATCTTACCTCCAAGTGCTGGGGGAGAAGCACAGAGGCTGAGAGCCAGATACTACATCCCAAGGAAGCAAGTGGGAGAGGTGACTTGTAGGTTGCGCTGGTTCTGGTGGGTGGAATGTGGGGAGGCAGAGCCAGCTGACTCTGGGGAGAGGAATATGAACCAAAAAGAGTTGTCGCAGATTACACACCAGTGAACTAGGGTGGGCAGAAAGGCACAATCTCTTCTGTGGTTCTTTGTGCTGCAGTCCAGCTACCCACTGTTTTACTCAGGTCAGTGCTAAAAATGCATTGTCTAGCCCTAAACTAGGAAATTGGGCAACATGAGAGATGAGTCCTCCACTTACTGTAGGCATGGCATTTTGTTGTTGCTTTGTGATGTTTGTTGTGACATGAAATAACTTCTGATGTTCTGGTGACACCATAACCCAATATAAATACCTTTATACCACAATATCACAGGTTGTGCATTTCTGACTTAGAGAAATCTGTGGTGGCTGTGAGGGAGTTAGCGTATTTACAGGAAAGTAAAGGCTGGACTACACTGAAAACTTCCATCTGTATGTGTCAACTTAGCTATTGCCTCTTGGGGAGGTAGATTAACTGCAGTGATGGGAGAACCCCTTCCGTCGCTGTAGTGTGTGTCTACACTGAAGTGTTACAGTGGCACAACTGCAGTGTTTTGAGTGTAGGCATATCCTAAGAACAGGTTATGTGTGAAATGCTGGCAAAACTCCCATGGACTTTAATGAGGTCAGGATTTCACCCAAAAACTTTCAACACAGGGAAAAAAAAAGCATAAAAGGAAATAGACTAGTTGGATGTTTCCACATAGTCTCTTCCTTCATGCATAACTCTCAAGGCACTCTGTAGTAAAAAGCAATACATGTCAAGAGACTTAATTCTTCTTTAACACAATATAATTAATCGGTGAAACTCAGTGACACAGCATATTTTAATAGAAGTAGATTGCTTAATGATTTTCTGAAACTCATTCAATATTTATATGAGTAAGAACAGATTGTGCAGTTACATTAGGTGATGTTTTGATGATAAAAATTATATTGATAGTTCAAATTCACATTAGCATGAAAACTCTTAACACAGTGACTTTACAGCAGACTGCTATAATTCACTCTGAACTACTGCCATGATGCTAGGTTCTGCTACAGGAGCTGAAATATTTAATTGCAGTGGAAGCTGAGTAAAATTATGATTTTACATGGTGTTTTTCAATGCATGTATTATGACTCCTACAAAACAAGTTGACAGTTACTCCATTGTGAATTTTGGTTTTATTGATTTTCCTTATTTTTAAGTCCTCTAAAAGAAGATTGGGGAAGACGTCAGCATATCTATCATGTTACACACCTTTAGAACTGAAAAAAGGGAATTTTGTTCCACTGTAATTAGCTTTTGTATCAAATAGCTACTGTTTTATGGTTCACATACCCTGAATTTATTGTATACAACTGTTTGAAACCATAAGAAATTTGAGTATACCAAAAAATTTTTTTTGAAGATCACCCTTTTTACCAAGAGAGAATGTGTTTAAAAATAATAAATGACTACAGATGCCAAATTACTTGTACAAAGAAATGTAATAAAACTTGGGTATTCATCACTTTTTAGGACATAAACCTGATTTATAAAAGGAAAACCCAGAGTAATAGTTTGTAAACCATATTTGAAGCAAGTGTTTCAGGTTTTATGCAAGTCTTACACAATGGATATTAATTACCATGTATACATCCGCAAAACAGGCTAAATTATTTCCATCATACATCTTTGTCCAGCCTAGGGGTCAGTGGAAAGTCCCGCCACTGACTGAGCCGGTCCACAGGCTAAATTATTTCCATTGCCCTGTGACTGGAGAGGAGATCCAGGTGGAACAAGAATATCAATAAAGCTGCCTCCCTAATAATGTCAGTATTGAAAATTTAAAGCATGCCCTGTGGCAGGTGTGTTGACTAATAGAGTAGTTATATGCTAGCAAATAACAAATGAAATAATGAAATTTGGGCCCACTGCGGCAAGATTGAAAATATGGAGGTGTATCAGCTGGGAGCACACATACAGTACATCAGCATAAGGTAAGGAAACAGGAATGTATAAGGTATAACTAAGTGAGACACATTTCCTGCCTAGCTAATTGTTATCAGGCACACAGCATTTAGAGCCCTGACACAGAGGAAATGGGAGGAAAAGGGGAAGGTCATGCTGTAAAAGTGACATACATCCAGCTAGAACTAACACTAGTAGCATTCTTAACAAGAATTCACTATATTGGAACAGCCTAGAAGTGCTCAGTTGAATGGACAAGTTAATGAAGAATTCTACACCACACCAATTGCTAAATTCTCATGGTCTCTGTTCAGTAATGGTGCAACCTGCTGTGTAAAGTGTATACTGTAACCTTTTTGCCATTCATTAAACTCTTTTCCTGCAAGTAGCAGTCCCTTTGGTTTATGAGTACAGTATTCTTTGAGGACAGCATGTTAAAGTTAAAAGTTAGTGGGTCAGAAGACCAAGTAGTACCCTATTTCTGAGACTAAACACAGAACTTATGTATGTTGCATTTGCTTATGAAAAGGCAAGTGTTGTCAATAGCTACTGGTGTGGTGCTCTGCTCTTGTTCGATGATGATAACAGTCGGCTGCGTGTGTTCCCTCTGTGCGCTGCCCCAGCTCTGCGCAGATCGCTGACACCGCAAACCCCGAGAGAACCCCCAAAGACCACAGACTAGTAAGGTATGAAGGAACCTGAGCCAGGTTTATTGTCAAACGAACACAGTAATAGTTTCCCGTATACTCTACAAGACATACTACAAATTTGTGCTCGGTGGCAATGGACCGGCTCAGTCAGTGGTGGGACTTTCCACTGACCCCTAGGCTGGACAAAGATGTGCACTCTGGGACCAACTTTTATACAGTTACAGGACAGATTACTCATCCCTACTGATGTATTGAAGTACAGCCCCTTGACTCATTGGGGGCTGTCTCCCTCTTTGATCATGTTGGTTCAAACAAATCTATCCATCATGTTGTCCTTTTGACCTGGTTTTTAAGATGCACCTGCCTGTGCCTCGTTATCTCTGTGGAGTGTTCTGACGTCATCTTGGCACAAGTTCCTCTTATTAGCACTTATGTGTGGATGCACCTGCTTCTAGCAACCCTCTTCTCACCAACTTCTGTTAGTGGGACCTGCCTCTGGCTCACATCCCAGCTTTTGCTTAGCAATGTCTGGAAATACTTTGGTTCAGGCTTCAGGCCTCAGACTGGGCCTTTGATACAAGAGTTTATGTTTCAGGGCCTCATCTTACTACAGCAAGAAGGAAGCTATATACAGTAATGGGAAGTCAGATTCCAAAAAGACTTTGCATGAATTCATATTCTGTTCTATAAAATGTTTACACATTAGAAGTGTTTCATCCCACTGTGCACTGCTTAACTATGCAACTGAGATAAGAAATGGCTGAAAAGGATGACAAGTATTTTCCCTTAGGTCGCTGATTCATGTTTTATGGAGCAATTTTTGTTTCACATCAACATTTAACTTGTAAGGAAAAATAATGTAAAGGAAAAAGTGAATTACCGGGGAAAAGAGGAACTTGTGTTAGTTTTGTGGTCAGTTTTTCTTCTTGCAGAAACTAACGTATTGTATTCTAATTGTAGCTGTTTGTGGCCGGCTTTTACCCATATATTATTGTGTGTATTTTTAAGGATGCCACTTACAAAATTGCACCTCAGCTAACACTTAGAGATACAGAGGCAAGGCTGGGTAACATTCTATATAAATAAAACACTATTCTCTCTATATCCAATTAATTAACTTTTTAAAAAGAACTCCAAAGCCTAAACTCAATAGAACAGACTCTTATG
Organism: Mauremys mutica; assembly: GCF_020497125.1. Taxonomy (NCBI): domain Eukaryota; kingdom Metazoa; phylum Chordata; order Testudines; family Geoemydidae; genus Mauremys; species Mauremys mutica. Next base: position 324,565,556 of record NC_059072.1, read on the forward strand.
GAATCCTGAGCGGTAAAACATTGGACAGTATCTTTCATCTCCTAATTATATCAATGGAAGTTATTGGCAAAATAAGTGGAAACAAATAGCGTATAGATCTTATAAAAGTTCTTTTTTGTCCCCCCATTTCTCCCTCATATTCACCAAATAAATAGAGATATTTCTGAGATACCCTGAGAAGTTTGTCACTTTTTGAAGGGGTCTTGGGTAACCTTATCTGAAAGTTGTTTCTTTGCTCATGCATTTAGTGTACACACCAAAAGAAAAACTAAGTGTTTGAGTTAGGAATTTAGAACACTGCAGTAAAAAATGACGTAAGTATTAGAATCTGGAAATACCTAGCAACGTGTTTAATTTTGGCCCTTCCTGGGGCCTGTGGTGGCTGTCCAGTCAGTAAGGGAGAGCTCCACTAGTCACTGTATGAAAGAAATGAAAGCCAGAAGCTTTAAATCTAAAGTTGGGTTCCTGAAGCAATATTTAGGTAACTAAATAAATAGCCTGATTTTCAGTAGTGCTGAGCACCCATAAATCTTACTGAAGTTAGTGGGAGATGCAGGAGTTCAACATCTTTGAAAATCAATCCACTTTTAACCAGGAGCCTAGCTTTAGGCACCTACCTTTAAAAATTCTGGCCTTAGTTTCTTTTGTTACATATATGAATTCATAAGTATTTTTCTCTGTGTTTTCTTTTTTAATATAATCTGCACCTACCTTTTTGGTTTACCAGCTATAGAGAAATCTTGCGGGGTGTGTGTAGCCTTGTTTAAACCAACAGACCCCCTAGCCACCCACTACACTCAAATACAGGGGCAGGATGCCCTCTATCACCAGGCCATGGACTTCTACTTTCTGTAGGGCCTCAGTCTATAGGACAAGTTAGGATAGTCCCTCCATCTCCCTTCCTCCCCACAACTGCAGGATATTCTATCACGTAGGATCCCGCAATATGCTATTCCAGAAAAAGCCTTCGTGAGCTCTACCTATCCCAACCTCACAGCTTGAATTCAGTGCCTTATTGCCACTGCTGTTCAAGCCAACCATCCATCTGCACACCTCTCCAATCTGAGTCACAGCAGGAAGGAATAGACAGAGGAAAGACCAGCTTCTGGGTTGTATTCTTGCCATGTCTCAGTGCCACTTTGTCTATACTTAAATTTTATTTTTAACAAAAGAATCATGTAAAGAAATTCTCCCTTCAAAAAACTTCTGAAAATTCGCTTGTTCTGGGAAGTATCCTGGTTGTAAATAACACACCCTACTCATAGGCCTGCATTGTTTTGTACTGTCTTGTACACTTTAAAATGTGATCTCTGGGCAGGGTCCATGGTCTCACTGTGTATATTTTTCCCACTCCAGTTGTCGCTCATCTTTGCATTATTTGTTGCTCTTTCCTTTACAAACAGCTGTCCACACAACTCCTTTGAGCAATGGGCCCTCTTCCTTTACATAACATCTTAACTCCTCTCTCCCTGCACACACGCATTTGGATGCCTGTCTCAGGAATCTCCTGCTCTCTTTTGCAGTCCAGGAGTCTAGGGTGGGTCCTTACAGCCACTGGACAGAAGAGAGCAGAAAGTTCATAGGTCAGTTTTGGAATGTAAACTCATATGTCATTACTGTCTGGGGCTGTGAAGTTGCCACTGGGGCTTGTCCTTATCTACCCCTCTTCCCAGTTATCTCCACTTGCCCCTCAGGGGCGGCTCCAGGCCCCAGCACGCCAAGCACGTGCTTGGGGTGGCATGCCGCGTGGGGCGCTCTGCCGGATGCCGGGAGGGCAGCAGGCAGGCAGCCTTCGGTGGCTTGTCTGCGGAGGGTCCGCTGGTCCCGCGGCTCCGGTGGACCTCCCACAGGTGTGCCTGCGGAGGGTCCGCTGGTCCCGCGGCTCCACCAGAGCTGTGGGACCAGTGGGCCCTCCTCAGGCACGCCTGCGGGAGGTCCACTGGAGCCGCGGGACCAGCGACCGGCAGAGCGCCCCCCCGTGGCATGACGCCATGCTTAGGGCGGCGAAATGTCTAGAGCCGCCCCTGTTGCCCCTTCAGCCCTACACAACGGTCTCTCACCTCTAGGGTGACCGGACAGCAAGTGTGAAAAATCGGGACAAGAGGTGGGGGGTAATAGGAGCCTATATAAGAAAAAGACCCAAAAATCAGAACTGTCCCTATAAAATCGGGACATCTGGTCACCCTACACACCTCTCACCCAAGCCATCAGTCTCCCAAAACAGCTCACAGAATCCGGAATTGCTGACTGAAATGGCTTTTGTCTGTGTAAATGTGCTGCCCCCTGGTGCTGCTGGAAGGAGTAAGGCAGACTGCTGTAGCTACTGGCTCCTTGTTTGGGCTTGTCTCGTCATTGCCCCTAACGCTGCTGAACATTGCTTCTTTTGCTCTTTTCTTCGTGCAGGATGCTGGCGGTTCACCCTGGGAAATTCTTTGGAGGGTTCCATCCACAGAGTGCTCTGATGAGGGGTATGGTGGTAGCTCTAGCGTCATGTTGGGGCTCCTGTGACAGAAACTTTTATCAGAGTAGCCTTCCTTTTTAACATAAGCTAACCCCTTCACTGCCCTTCTCCAAAACCAGCAATATTTTGTTTCGTCTCTTGCTCACTTGATCAGAAGCAATAGCTAACTAACAACTCTCAAAAAGTATGCAGTACAACTGTAATAATTTCAAGAGCTTTCAGAGGGACGAAATGGGAAGGGACTGCATTGCTAGGAATAGTATTTTTCAAGCTTCTGAAAATCAGGGAAGGTGCAAAATGAATAATCAGTAAAGCCAGTAACTTGACAGTGTATCTTCTTATAATTTTGTTTATTATGATACTACCTAAGGATCAACCAAGAATGTGGCCCCATTGTGCTAGGCACAAAACGGATACAGGGTAGTAGATGGTTCCTGCCCTGAAGAGCTTACAATCTAAATACACAAGATGGACACAGGATTGGGGGAGGGAGTGTAACACACAAGCAGAGTGTAAAATGTGATGGCTGCGAAGTTTTGTTAGTTTCACAGTTTTTTGGGCTGTGGGTTTATTTAGGAGGGGATAAGCTAAATGGAAAGAGAAGCAAAGAGAGAGGACACGTTGAAGGGAAGGGACGTATGTGGGACAGGGTAGGGGAGAAGAGTGTAAGAGGGGCAGGTGTGGACTGACCTGTAGTGACAAAAGACTATGGGGATGGGGAGAGGGTTGGCACAAACAGCCAATCAAGGCAGAGAAAGTTCAGTCAAAACAGTTTTATTAATTAATAGGATATGTTGTTACATACCTCAAAACAGACTCCATTTGACATACATTGGTAATATGAATATTAATAATCAGCAACAGAGTTCCAGATGTGATAATACAGTGCACTTTGCAATGCCAAAATATTCTTGTCTCTGTGAGAGTAGTTGAAAATACTAAATGCTTGTGGAAAAGTACAGAAAACCATATCACATTTCTTAATCCTTTGCAACACATTTTGTTTTAACAAGAGGTATTTTGTTCCTTACCTTCACCTTCAGGGTACTTCAGGAATCTCTTTTTGCTTAGGCTAGTTGAAGCATGGGGCAAATGTATAAGCATGGGATTAATATATCATTCCTAATGCCTTTGGCAAGTTACTAACCTCTCTGTCTTAGTTTGCACACCTGTAAAATGGAGAAAATAATATGTAATTACCTGGTCTACAAGGGGTTGTTGTGAGGATTAAATAGTTAATCTTTCTATGGAACTTTGAAGATGTAAAGAGCTAATTAGTAATAATTAGTGGTGATGGTCATATTGAGTAGAGGCAATATTGTGTAGTAAATATGGCATGAGACGGGACCCCATGAGACCGAAGGTCTGTTCCCGGCTCTGCCACTGACCTGCTGCGTGACCTTAGGCAAGTTACTTCACCTCTTTGTGCCTCTGTTACTCTCTAACTGTTTGTCTCTCTTGTCTGTTTAGATTGAAATCTCTTTAGGTATGCGATTGTCTCCTGCTCAGTATAGATACATTGTTTAGCAAATGGGGGCCTTGATCCTGGTAGAGGCCTCTTGGTGCTACTGTAATAGAAATAGGAAAAACTATATTGCTCCAACACACAATTGATTCAGGTATCACAGTGGTGATCCCTCCTCTTCTGTATTTAAAAAATGATTGGTAGCAAAATTTTGGCTGTAAGGACTTTTCCTTTGGATGTAGTACATATCAGTGCTGGGAGTTCTTTGCTTCTAAAAGGCAGGATTCACTCAGCTTAGTACAAGGATTTCCCAAACACTTAGGTCTGGTCTAAATCCAGAGGATGCAAACAAAAGGTTTAACTAAAGGTATTGCGTTTTTATTTTTTTTTAAATTGATTTAGTTAAACTGGTCCAGTTTTGTGAGTGGTGAAGCCTACATTGGTTTAAACCTGGCTTACAGCAGTTTAACAAAATAAGTTTACAAATAAATTACACCAATTTAACTAAAGGTAACGTGTGTGTGCGCGCGCGTGTACAAGACCAAAAAAAAGCAACTACAGTACAGCACTGTGTTAAACATAAACTGCTAAACAAATAAAGCAGCATTTTTCTTCTGCATAGTAAAGTTTCAAAGCTGTATTAAGTCAATGTTCAGTTGTCAACTTTTGAAAGAACAACCATAATATTTGCTTAGTTACTCCATTCCTGAGTTACATAACATAAGAATGGCCGTACCGGGTCAGACCAAAGGTCCATCTAGCCCAGTATCCTGTCTACCGACAGTGACCAATGCCAGGTGCCCCAGAGGGAGTGAACCTAACAGGCAATGATCAAGTGATCTCTCTCCTGCCATCCATCTCCAAACAAACTGACTGACAGAGGCTAGGGACACCATTCCTTACCCATCCTGGCTAATAGCCATTTATGGACTTAACCACCATGAATTTATCCAGTTCTCTTTTAAACGCTGTTATAGTCCTAGCCTTCACAACCTCCTCAGGTAAGGAGTTCCACAAGTTGACTGTGCGCTGCGTGAAGAAGAACTTCCTTTTATTTGTTTTAAACCTGCTGCCTATTAATTTCATTTGGTGACCCCTAGTTCTTGTATTATGGGAATAAGTAAATAACTTTTCCTTATCCACTTTCTCCACATCACTCATGATTTTATATACCTCTATCATATCCCCCCCTTAGTCTCCTTTTCCAAGCTGAAGAGTCCTAGCCTCTTTAATCTCTCCTCATATGGGACCCTCTCCAAACCCCTAATCATTTTAGTTGCCCTTTTCTCAGGAGCGGCGCCAGGGTTTTTGGCGCCATAGGTGCAGGGCCGGCTCTACCCATTTCGCCACCGGTCCCGGGGCTCCGGTGGACCTCCCACAGGCGTGCCTGCAGAGGGTCCGCTGCTCCCGGGGCTCCGGTGGACCTGCCGCAGGCGTGCCTGCGGATGCTCCACTGCATCCGCGGGACCAGCGGACCCTCCGCAGGCACGCCTGCGGGAGGTCCACCAGAGCCGCCTGCCGCCCTCCCGGCAAAATGCCGCCCCCCCCCCCAAATCCTGGCGCCCTAGGCGACTGCCTAGGTCACCTAAATGGAAGCGCTGGCCCTGCCTTTTCTGAACCTTTTCTTGTGCCAGTTGTTTGCAACTCTGAGGTTGTACTGTACCACTTTTCAAATAGGATGTGGAAAAAATGGAAATTATTCAGAAAAAAGCTACAGAATGATTGGAGATCTGGAAAAGCTGTCTTAGAGTGAGAGACTAAAAAGCTCAATTGATTTTATCCAAGAAAAGGGTTAAGAGGTGACTTCATTACTACCTGTAAGTACCTACATGGAGAGAAGATTTCTGATGATAGAGAGCTCTTTAATCTAGCAGACAAAGGCATAACAAGAAGCAATTGCTGGAAGCCGAAGCTAGACAAATTCAAACTAGACATAAGATGTATTTTTTAACAGGGAGGGTAATTAACCATTGGAATCATTTACCTAAGGGTGTGGTAGATTTTCCATCTCTTGAAATCTTTAAATCAAGGTTGAATGTCTTTCTAAAAGGTATATGCAATAGCTAAAGTTATGGACTTGATGCAGACATTACTGGGCAAAGTTCTGTGACCTGTATTATTCAGAAAGTCAGACTAGATAATCATCATGATCCCTTCTGGCTTTTAAAAGCAATGAATCTAGATAGGTTTGTAAGTAGAATTAACACTCTGTCCAGCAGAGGTCATTGGTGCACAATACTATACATAAGCAAGCCAGTGCATTACAAACTACTTAAAACTAATATAAGGAATAAGAAAGGCCATGGGAAATCTCTCTTCCTTGCCCACCACCAAGAGATTCCAGTCTAGGAAGACACTGCCCATGATCCAAAGAACTAACAGTTTAAGACAAGACACAAGTAAGTATTATAAACCATACAAGAGAAGGAGGAAAAACGAGACAAAAGTGACAGTAATAACTTTTCATCATTATGTGTGCACCTTTGGATGTATTTGAATAATAAGAGTGTTTTTAATAAATGCCAGTTAACGTTGACCTCTAGTTAGCCATTGTTAATTGGCTGGTTTTTTTTTGTTTGTAGAAATGGGTCTTGATGATGGATTGCAAGGGTAAGAGGGCTGTGGCCTTATGGGTTAGTTCAGGGATGGTGTTTCATGTGCACAGAGCAGTGTTTAAGAAAGAACCTGGAGGGCTAAAGGGGAGAAAAAAGCCTGGAAGCTCAGTCTGTATGAAATGTTTCGATTTCAATAAATCTGTATTCTCCCACAGAAAAATAGTCCATCAGAGAATTTCCAATCAGCTCTAAGTTTCAGACAGAAAAGGTCTGATTCTTCTTCGAGTGCTGGTTCCTGTATGTTTGGGCACACATGCGCTCATGTGCATGAGACTGGAGATTTATAGCAAGTAGTGTCCGTTGGTCCATATGTGTTCAGTTTCTCTCCTTGTGCTCCAAACTGAGGGCATAAAGGGTGGTGTGGACCGATGTCTCTCCAGTTCCTTACCTCTGTTTGGCCTAAGTCAGAATACTGTGTCCACTATGATCTTCCTCTACAGTAAATACATATTGTAAAAAGTTTTTGGTAAGTTTAGACTTAGTGTTTAGTGTTTTTTATCGTTCGTTTAGTCTCCCATCTGTGGGAGCTTCACCCCAAGGAGGACTATGCCAAGAGCCCTGTGTCTCCTGCCTCTGTTCCTTATCCATCAGTGACAAGCTCCAGCACTGCCTTTACTGCTATGGTGGGGCTCACGTTGCCACCAAGTGCAGCACCTGGGGCTCCCTACCCTCCTTAGTCTTGTGAGAGACAGTAGCAATTGTGGATCAGGCCATGAGGCCCCAGTTGGATCAAGGCTGAGGAGATCCCCCTCCCCCCGTATAGACTGTGAGCAGTGCTCCTCTGAGCACAAACTCCAGAGTAGAGGCAAAACACGTAAGCCTAAGAAACCCTCTCATGAGAATCGGGGACATGACCATAGCATAAGGACAGATTCTCATTCAGATCTGCCTCTAAGAAAAAAGGATTCCATTCCCATCTTGGTCCAACACAGGTGAGTCCTTGAACACAGGTCCTAAGGAATTAGGCCTGCACATACATCTTCTAAGGTAAGACTCAAAGGAAGAAGATGTATCAGTGCTGATTCTAGCACTGTCCATAGACAAAAAGATTAGCATCAGGTCCAGTCTGGAAGCTCTGTGCTGGACTCCCATTTGACAGTTCAAGCACATTCCCTGTGGGATCCTCTGAGTACCAGACCTTTGGACACCCCTGATTCATTGGTTCCCACCTCAGGAACTCCTCAGACTCCAGGAGGGACTGAAACCTTTACCTCACCAGAGGATATTTTCATTCTGCCCTATCCACTGTCTCCTCTTCTATTGGTCCGAGTCCTTAGAAACATTTCTACACCCAAAGAGACCATCTTTACCTGCCCTCCATCCCCTCTGCTTCGTATCCCACCTGATTCACGTAAGAAAAGGAACTGGAAAGGTGTCAGTCTCTGCTGCCCTTTGTGCCCTCAGTTCGGAGCATGAGAAGAACAACTGCACGTGCGCGGACCAACAGACATTACTTTTACAAATCTCAGCCGCATGGAACACATGCGTGCCCACTTGTGGAATATAGATAGGAACAACACATATTGAAAAATCTCCAATTACAGGTCAGTCACTTCCATTTTCTGTCATACTTATGGTGAACTCTCAATATTGTAGATGCATTTGCAATCAAAACAGCAAGAATTTATGAATAGAATAAAAGTCTCAGCAGAAGGTTAAAGATGTGCATATACTAAAATGTAACTTCTAATGCCGATTATGGATTTAAGCAACTGCAGGGAGTTACAAGCCAAACTGACCCCAGAAATTTTGTTCTCATTTCAGACTTCTGGTTTCATTCCCCTCACAAAGAATTAATTTATTGGATTTTTTTTCAGTACAAATGCTCAAGAGAGAATAGGAATGCAATATCTCTGTCTGTTCACCCAGGCTTGCACTTCTTAGATTGGAAGTTAAAGATCATTGTGTCATTGATCCATTTTCTTTTTGTTTTTGTTGACATTGTCGACTCTACAACACAGTAATACTTACACGGAGTTACTTACAAAAAAATATGTAAACTTTATTTAAAGAAAAGGCCAAAGTCAATAGGAAAAAGTTATTTTAAAAATCATGAGCCAGGGTCCATGCTGACGTCTTGCATGTTCCACGCAATGACTAGCCTCACTTGTTCTTTCTAGTATATTAGCAATTCCACCTTCTTTATAATCTATTGAGGATATTTGGAGTTAAAGGCCATAACTAGGGCTTCTTTAGGGTTTATTTAACTTTATTTTTCAAGGTTTATTTTTAGCAGTTTATGTTCTGTGTAGATGTACAAAAAAATCAGGCGTTTTGAGGGGTTTCTCTTTCATACTGTATTGGGAAGACTTTCTCTTGGTAGCTTGTTCTGATGGTTAATCACCCTCACTGTTAAAAATGTCAGAAAATGAATGATTGTTTGGTTATTTCATTTACCAAAGGTAATTGAAGCAGATATTTATGAATTCATTGGGAGGTGAACTATCTCCAGTTCAACTGGTTAATCATTAATATTTGGAGGATTTTCTTGCCATGCTGTATTAGGAGGAGAACATCACCAGACAGACATTTAATTTGTTTTATTTAACTAAAACAACGACATTATGTATTCTGGATTTTTGTCTTCAACAGCAAACATATACTATTTTAACAAAATAAGCATATGAATTTTTGAATTTAGTTAAACATTCAAGTTTTTTAAAATCAGGTTTGTTTTTGTTAAAATTGTTTTTAACTAAAATAGTTAAATGAAATGTTAAAAAAAAACCCCAAAATTAAATTGACAATATCAGCCAGGTCAACACGAGAAACTTAAAATATTGGCTTCTGCAGCTAACTCAGTCATCTTCACCTTCATTTTCCTGTTTGTTCATAATCTGGAAAAGAAAAACAAGCTTTCCTGCTTTTTCAGGTCCCAAACGATTTCTCAGTTTGGAATGAATTAGTCCAAAGGAAGAAAATATTCTTTCTACACTGGTAGAAGAAGCTACTGCTATTAAAAGTGAGATTATCATTTCAATAGTCTATGAATCCAAGTGCTTAAGTGACTTCCACCAGTTCACTGGTGTGGCTTTCTTTAAAACATCATCAGTGAATATATATTTCTTGAATGGTTTACCCTTAGCTCTGAAGTTTATTATAGTTGGCATTATAGAGGGATGATTGCTGGATGTCCATGTCATAGCCAACTCCTCTTCTTCAGCAGTTAAGGTTTGACCCTGGTACCGAGTATTGAGAATATTTGCAAGAAAATGAGCTGGAGATAGTAGTGCTTGTCCCATTCGGTTTTTTTAATGCTTGTAATTTAACTCCATCATTGCACATTTCTGTTTTTAAGATCTCACTCAGTTCCTTCCAAACTTCAACAGCATCAGCAATTTCTCTGCATTTTGTTCAAGGCTACAGAAATAGGCTTCAGGGTACTCAGCATGTGTTCAACATTTCTCTTAAGCCCAAAGTTGAGAACTTTGGCTGTGACAGTGCTGTCTATTTTTTCACAATTTTGTTCACAAACTGTCATCAGACTAGGCCAGTTCTTGATATAGTGCTTAACACAGTCCTCTACTGAGTTCCATCGCACGTCTTGTGGGAAAGTTAGCTTGGTTCCTCCCACTTTTTTCAGCGCAGCTGCTGCAAAGTGGTTGTTATGGAAGTATTTTGCAATTTCAGCAACATTAGTCTTTATTTCTGGAACATTGAAGTCTTTGGCTAGGAGGTGCATCAAATGAGCACTGCAACTGTATGTTATTAGCTTGGGGCTCTCTTCTAAATAATTTCTTCTCATCTTGGATACATTTGCAGCATTGTCTCTGACCAAGCTGTGTACTAGACATTTGAATTTTTTTTCCACAGTTTGTTATAGCTACTTCTTGTAAATATTCTGCTGTGTGTGCATTTCCTGATGTAGCAATTGTTTCTGTAAGGGAGACATTCCCTTCTTCTGTTGTCACACAAGCACATACAACAGGATCATTGTGGACATTGCTCCACCCATCAAGACTCAGGTTAACAATTTTACCCTCTAGACCTTTTGCACACTGCTCAATTTCTCTTTCATACATTTTATCCAGCAGTTTGCCTGTGACATCAGCTCAGTTGGGTGGACTGTATCCTGGCCTTAATGACTGAACCATGTTAATAAAGTGTGGGTTCTCAATGGAAAGGAGAGTTTGTTGCATAAGGAAACCAGACAATTTTTTAAATCAATTACCTTTTTTTTTTTAATCTGCTGGTACATATCACAAACTTATGGATGATAAGAGATTCTGGATGATGGAGATTTTTTTTTTCTTTTTTGCTACAGGTGATATACTGTGGCTATGTGATGTGACTGAAACACTATATTGGCAGATAACTCTGAAACTCTAGAAAATGATGATGATCTTGAAGGTGGATAGTCTTCAGAATCCTGTATGTTGAGGATTGATTCTCCTAAACAAAATGAGTCAATGCAGTTATTTAATTATTATTACCATACTGCTCATTTAGTATTACTCATTGCATTCACTGACACTCAGTACTACTTTAAAGGTGAAATTGTGAAAGGAAGATCTGCCTATTTCAGCTATTTATTTTTTATCACAACTGCATCTAAAATGATAGTACCATAGAGTAACAACTATCTTTTTTGCTCTAACATGAGAATTCAAGAGTAGTCCAGAAGGAAGACAGGCAGTCCTTAAGAAAGAAGTATGAAATAAAAAAGTTTACCAACCTGAAGATCCTGCATGTTCAGACATGTTCCTTTCATCATCTTCAACTCAGCTTCCTCCTGAGAAGGAACACTTCTCATGATGTTGTTTCATTCGGGCAACCAGGCCTTGCATTTCTTTGTTGCACTGTTTGCATTTTGCGTGCATACCTGTCTTACCCACAGATAGGGGAACTTCATTAAAATATTCCCAAACTGGGTCTCTTTTACGGCCTGCTGCCATTATAGGTTTTCCCTTCTAGTGAGAGAATGGTATGGTAGATCTCAAATCAATGAAGGCTACACTCAGAAAGACCTCAAGACTTCTGGAATATGCTTCTCAAATGGTTTCATTTTTGTTTCTACTGCCTGGTCCCTCCATTCTCACATTTATCTCCAGACTTCTTCTCCTTGTCTAGATCTATTCCGCCCCCAACAATCTTCTATTCATTGAACTTTTTGAAACTTTTCACTTTTAGAGAGAGGTAAGTCAGAGTTTCTCAAACAGGGGTCACCGCTTGTGTAGGGAAAGCCCCTGGCAGGCCGGGCCAGTGTGTTTACCTGCCCCGTCCGCAGATCCGGCCGATCGTGACTCCCACTGGCCGCGGATCGCTGCCCTGGGCCAATGGGAGCTGCTGGAAGTGGCAGCTCTCATTGGCCTGGAGCAGCGATCCAGGCAGCTCCCATTGGCCTGGAGCAGCGATCCGCGACCAGTGGGAGCCACAATCGGCCTGACCTGCAGACGGGGCAGGTAAACACACCGGCCTGGCCCTCCAGGGGCTTTCCCTACACAAGCGGCGACCCCTGTTTGAGAAACCCTGAGGTAAGGGATTGAGTCTGTGTACACAAATTTGCAGAGGGACAATAGGGTTGAGGTCTGGTATTTCTCACCTCTATATTTTATTTATTTTAAAACATTTATTGTGCTTAACAAGCATGTTATCTCTGGAGAGACAAATCCACAGTTTGAGAACTGCAAAACTAAGCATCTCTGATGGTATCTTCTATACCAGAGGTCAGCAACCTTTCAGAAGTGGTGTGCCGAGTCTTCATTTATTCACTTTAATTTAAGGTTTCGCGTGCCAGTAATACATTTTAACGTTTTTAGAAGGTCTCTTTCTATAAGTCTATAACCTATAACTAAACTATTGTATGTATGTAAAGTAAATAAGGTTTTTTAAATGTTTAAGAAGCTTCATTTAAAATTAAATTAAAATGCAGAGCCCCCCGGACTGGTGGCCAGGACCTGGGCAGTGTGAGTGCCACTGAAAATCAGCTCGCGTGCCGCCTTTGGCACCCGTGCCATAGGTTGCCTACCCCTGTTCTAGACTGAGCACTGAGTCCCATTGGGTAGATAGAATGATTAACCTAAATAATCTATATAGAAGCTGTGGGAACCCATAAGATTGGGTCCCTAATCCATGAACTATTGGAACTCATTTACAAAACTTTTCTTAAACATTACATGAACATATTGTCTCATACTATAGAATTTATAATCCCTATTCCATGATGAGATACATTATAGCTCGAAACTATCTTTAGATATGCTTTTTGAGGAAAAAACCTATTATCAAAAAATCCGATTTAAATAAAAGAAATCAGATTTTTTTTATTATTTAAAAAAAAATCAATGATTTTTATCCACCCTGGCTTCCAGTCATTGATTCTTTTTATGTCTTTCTTCACTAGAATAAAGAACCTTATAGTACCCAGTATTTTCTCCCTGTGGGAGGTACTTACACCTTGAAATCAAGTCACCTCTCAATCTTCTTTTTGATAAGCTAAACAGATTGAGCACTTTAAGCCTCTAGCTATAAGGCATTTTCTCCAGCCCTCAAATCACTTGTATGGCTTTTCCCTGCTCTCTCTCCAATTTTTCAATATTCTTTTAAAAATATGGCCACCATAACTCTACACAGTCTTATCAATACTGTACAAAGATTAAAGATACTGTACACTTCCCTGTTCTTGCTCCCCTGTTTATATATCCAAGGATCGCATTAACCCTACTTCCAACATCATCACACTGGCATTTCACGTTGAGTTATTGGTCCACTATGACCCTTTAAAACCTTTTCACTGTCACTGCCTTCCAGGACAGAGCCCCCAAATGCAGTAGGTATAGCCTCCATTCCTTGTTCCTAGATGAGTTAATTTGCAGTGTATCACAACCAAACAATGGAAATTAATCTTAAAAAAGAGATTTGAAGGAAGACAGAGTAGTGGCTCAGATAGTTGATTTGGAGAAGGTACATAAGGGACAGCATAGGGACAAGCACCACAAAATTGCATTTAAAAACATAAAAAGTATTTCTAAATTATATGCGAGTAGGAGATTCCTCTAACAGTGGCTTTTTTCCCCCTTACAAAGCAAAGGTTAAATAGAAAATGCCTTCTTTCCAGGCTATGACCATGTACTAAGTTCTAAAACAGGGATCGGCAACCTTTGGCATGCGGCCCACCAGGCGGCCTACCCTGGCAGGCCGTGTGCCAAAGGTTGCCGATCCCTGTTTTAAAACAAACTATAGTTAACTTCATGTTATAAACATATGAAATAGTAGGTTTACAATAGAACAAACCTCCACTTTCATAAAATAGTGCTTGATACTCTGCAGTCCATTAATGCAGAGTATGTTCCCTCTTTCTGTAGAAATTAATCTGTCCTAAAATACAGACACTTCATGTGTAATCGGCTTGGTGATACAGTCCCATTTCAGGATGTACCATTTATTGATCCTCTCTCTTACCACCAGCGCAACCACAGTAAGGGCCTGATCCTCTTTACGCTGAAGGGAATGCCAAAACTCTCATTGATTTCAGTGGTGCAGGATCACACTGTTTGATTATTTAAAAAGTTGATGGAACCAAGAATTAGGGTGACCAGATGAGAGGAAGAAAATATCGGGACACATGGGGCGGGGGCAGGTGTCGCCGGCAGAGCAAAAACAAACAAACAAAGGCCGAGTGCTGCCGGCGGAGGGAAAAAAAAGAGTACCGCCTAAATATCGGGACGGTCCCGATTTTATCAGGACGTCTGGTCACCCTACCAAGAATGATCCTAGAGCCACATTGAGGAGGACATAAGTAGGATAATAAAAAGCTGTGTGTAGGGGTCATGTACCTTTCACCCCTCCCTCCCCAGTGATTTCACTTATGCTCTCCTTATCTCTTTTCTTTCCTCCAACCGGGAAGCATGAACTGTTAACCATGCACTTAAACTTATCAAACTCATAAAGTGACATTGCAAAATAACAAAAATAGTTTTCAAAGAATGGCTAGATGTGGTTGCCAACTGGTAAAAAGAGCGTGTGATGTAACAAATTTATATGCATATTCTGTATTTTCACTAGCAAAGAAATGAAGGAGCTGGAAAAGTCAGGAATGCTGAAAGGAACTCTGAATGCAGAGAAGCAATTGTCTCTCATTAGTGGCTGTACGGACTTAAAGACAGCAGTAGATGGTGCTATGTTCATTCAGGTAAGTTGAGGACTTTTCCATTTCTAGCAAACAAAGGTTATTGTAATATTTTGTGGTGTTCAGTTGGGGGCAAGTTGTTGAATACACACCGAAGCAGTAAACTTTAAACCTATATATATCTTCATTTATCTGCTTAACTCATTTTCATTTGAAGAAAAAATTGTCATGCAAGTGATATGAGACTTAAAATCCTGATGCCTTATCAGGGTTCATAATAATATTTGCTAGCTAAGCTCTGTTATAACCCATTAGCAAAGTTTGATCATTTAGAACCTTATAGTAGTTGGGTAAATGTGAAAAATTATTTGAATTCATCTTATTCACTTTCTGCCAGAACTTAAGAATCTTTGCACTAGACCATTTTATTCCTTTTGTCTTGGTTGTCAGTCTGCACCCTTCACTGTACACAGATTTGTAAAAAGTGGCCACGCTAAGTTATTTGTGTCTCATGCAACAAAAATGATTAAAGGTCTAGATAACATGACGTATGAGGAAAGATTGAAAAAATTGGGTTTGTTCAGTCTGGAAAAGAGAAGACTCAGAGGGGACAACAGTTTTCAAGTACATAAAAGGTTGTTACAAGGAGGAGAAAAGAACAATAATTTTTCTAACCTCTGAGGATAGGATAAGAAGCAATGGGCTTAAATTGCAGCAAGGCAGGTTTAGTTTGGACATTAGGGAAAACTTCCTAGTGTCAGGGTGGTTAAGCACTGGAATAAATTGCCTAGGGAGGTTGTGGAGGTTTTTAAGAGCAGGTTAGCCAAACACCTGTTGGGGATAGTCTAGATCAGGGGCAGCAAAACTTTTTGGCCTGAGGGCCACATCGGGTTTCGTAAATTATATGGCGGGCTGGTTAGGGGAGGGGGTCGTGGCCTGGCTCCCACCTCCTATCTGCTCCCCACCCCCGGGACTTCTGCCCCATCCAATCCCCCTGTTCCCTGACAGCCCCTCTGGGACCCCTGTCTCATCCACACACCCCTTCTCCTTGTCCCCTGACTGCCCCCGGACTCCCGCCACCCCATCCAACCCCTCTTCTCATTCCTGACCGCCCCCCTTGGACCTCTGTCCCATCAACCACCCCTTCTCCCTGTCCCCTGACTGCCCCCAGAACCTCTGCCCCTGACTGCCCCCCCCCGGAACTCCTGCCCCCATTCAACCCCTTGTTTCCCCCCTGACCTCTATCCACACCCCTGCCCCTGACCACCACCCCGAACTCCCCTGTCCTCTATCCAACACTCCTGCTCTCTTACCGTGCTGTCTGGAGCACCGGTGGCTGGCGGCACTAGGCTGCCCGGCTCGCACTGGGCCACGCTGCTGCCGCCACCTCCACCACGCAGCACGGAGCACCGGGTCAGGCCAGGCTCTGCAGCTGTGCTGCCTCAGGAGCTCAGATCCCCGCCACCCAGAGCATTGCGCCAGCGGTGGAGCGAGCGAGCTGAGACTGCAGGGGAAGGGGGGATAGCCTCCCGGGCCAGGAGCTCAGGGGCCGGGCAGGACGGTCCTGTGGGCCGGATATGGCCTACAGGCCATAGTTTGCCTACCTCTGGTGTAGATAATACTTAATCCTTCTATGAGCGCAGGGGACTGGATTAGATGACCTCTCAAGGTCCTTTCCAGCCCTATGAGTCTATAAAAGCAAAACAATAACGAGGTAGAGATTTTGCACCCGCAACTGTTGCTAAGTGATTCCTTGCCAGACAGGATGCTGTCAAACAAAGTTTTCTTTAAACACCTTAAGATCTGTGTCTTTATCTGGTGATGATAGGTACTATTAGGACAGGATTTCCTTCTTAACTGGTCGATATTGTTTTATTCTAATGTAATTTAAATGGATGTGAGGATTTGTCTTTCTGCTTCTTGGCTCATGATTGCTGCTCTCCTAATATGGTTGCAGAAAAAGGCCTCAGACCTTACAGTATGTCGCTAGTGATGGCTTCCATCTTTCGGTCAGTAATGGTGTTAAACAAATCAGGAGCAGCCACATGCCACTGACAGACACTTCTGTTGTATTCAAACCAGTTGGACATTCTAGTACCTAAGCGGGCACAGCTCTCGCTATGGCAGTGCATTTCTCAAGAAGATTGAGGAGTTTGCCAGGCAGGTAGCGCCAAAGGGAGTGATGATCAACAGAGGGAAAGGCAGCTTTTAAATCAGTAAAGACTATAGACACCTCATCCTTCCTGGGACAAAACTCTTGGACTTTTACTATTACACAAATTGTTGAAAAAATCTGCACTGTGGTTGATCATCCAGGCATAAACCTGGTTTGCTGTAGATGGTGTAGATTGCTTTTGGCAGGCTTAGCAAGTTCAAGAAGAACCAGCGTGAACAGTTGGCTTGGAATGGAAAGCAAAGTGATGCTGTGGTGACGGGAACACATCAGAGCATCGCCTTTCCCTTTCCAAAGTGGGAGAATAATCCCCCAGCACCTGTCATCGGGTCATGTGACAGAGTGCAGGGAGTGAGTAGGTGACCCTGCACTCTGATCACTTAAAGGCTAATTAGTGCCCCAGAAGAAGCTGGTTGGAGTAATGATCTAATCAGGCTGCGGGGAGGGTAAGAACTCAATTGGCCCCATCACCCCAGGGCTGATAAAAGAGGCACAGGAAGAAAGCGTAGCAGGGAGGGAGGGAGGAACAGGGCTAGCTGAGCCTAGCCATACAGAGGCCTCCGAGTTGGGAGATTTCTGTTCCCCTCAGGTCCTGCTGAGAGGGCCTAAAGCTTAGCAAAGATTGTAAATAGGCAGGAGCATGGGAGACTGTGGTGATATTGGTGAAGAGAAATAGAAATAAAGTGTCACTAAAAACACCCCTGGTGGAGTCTGTGAAATTTCTGCAGCAAACTGGATGGGAGAGGAGCCAGGGCCCTGTTACAGGTAGTTTCTCATGAATCCATACTTTGTTGCTAATATGAGTCAGCCACTCCAAGATGGAATCCCGGTCATGCTTGATCAGCTTAGCAGCTATAAGACAAATACTGGCAGCATGGCCATTCTTGAGCTTACAGGCTGCACTTTGAACCTCCTTGACAGGGACATCCTCTGTTACATGGAAAGGCAGTCACTGGACTCTCGGGTGCTCCTGCAGCTGCAGATCTGCAGCTCTGATGTGGTTAAGAAGCTTGTGTAAGTTTTCTTTCCGTCTACTCAGACATTCTGCCCTGGGGTTCAGTATGTGACCACGTCAATCTTTGACAAGCAAAGGTTTGTTTCATGGACTGGCTTTTAAGTTGTGCAGTTCTTTATAGACAGTACTGTAGTTGTTTCTGGCAGATGCAGCTTTCATCAATTGAGCCGCCTTTGCCCAAAATGTCTTACTGTCCTGTTTTAAAGCTGTGTTATGCAAGGTATTGAGGAGTTGGTATTCTTGGTTGGTCCTGTTTAAGCAAGTCATACATCATTTTTCTATGCTATCCAGGGTCTGTTGGCCGATCCATTGATGTTTGGGTCTGAGATGCCTTTGTCCGCAGCGCTTTGTTGGTGACAGCCATATCAGAAGACTGGAAACAGTCCTATAAATTGCTTGTGTTCCAGGCTTTCATCTGCAAGGGCTAGAGCAGGGGTGGGCAAACTTTTTGGCCCGAGGGCCACATCTGGGTGGGGAAATTGCACGTAGGGCTGGGGCAGGGGTGCAGGAGGAAATGCAGGGCATGGGAGGTAGTGCGGTGTGCAGGAAGGACTCAGGGCAAAGGGTTGGGGCAGAGGAGGGATGTGGGATGTATGAGGGGACTCAGGGCAGGGGGTTGGGGTGCAGGAGGGAGTGCAGGGTGTGGTAGGGGGTGCGGTGTGCAGGAAGGGGCTCAGGGCAAGGGGTTGGGGCAGAGGAGGGGTGGGAGGTGGCTCAGGGCAGGGTGTTGGGGTGCAGGAAGGGGCTCAGGGCCAGGGGTTGGGGCAGAGGAGGGGTGTGGGGTGGGAGGTGGCTCAGGGCAGAGTGTTGGGGTGCAGGAAGGGGCTCAGGGCCAGGGGTTGGGGCAGAGGAGGGGTGTGGGGTGGGAGGTGGCTCAGGGCAGGGTGTTGGGGTGCAGGAAGGGGCTCAGGGCCAGGGGTTGGGGCAGAGGAGGGGTGTGGGGTGGGAGGTGGCTCAGGGCAGGGTGTTGGGGTGCAGGAAGGGACTCAGGGCAGGGGTCCAGGGAGGGGGCTCAGGGCAGGGGGTTGGGGTGTAGAGTGCAGGAGGGGTTGGGGATGTGGGCTCCAGCCTGACACTACTTACCTTGAGCAGCTCTGAGGTGGCAGCAATGCGCGGCGGAGCTAAGGCAGGCTCCCTGCCTGCCCTGGCCCCTTGCTACTACTGGAAGTGGCCGGGACCACGTCCCTGCGGCCCCAGGGGGAGGGGAGGCAGAGGGCTCCGTGCACTGTCCTCACCTGCGGTTACCTTCCCCAAAGTTCCCATTGGCTGCGGTTCCCCATTCCTGGCCAATGGGACCTTCAGGGGGAGGTACCCGCAGGTGAGAGCAGCATGCGGAGCTCTCTGTCCTCCCTCCCCCAGGGGTCACAGAGACGTGGTCCCGGCTACTTCCGGGAGTGGCGCGAGGCCCGCAGCCCCACAGGGGTGGCAATCCCGCAGGCTGTATCCAAAGCCCTGTTGGGCCAGATCCGGCCTGCAGGCCGTAGTTTGCTCACCCCTGGGCTAGAGCATCCAGTCGTTTGCAGATTTCAGCCTGGTATTCCATTTTGACAGGAGCATCAGCATTTTAGGAGCTTTGGGTTGTGGAATTTCATCATCTCCTCTCTTCCAAGATTCCTCCACCCAAAATAAATAAATACAACGTAAAATCCTCTAGAGGATTTCCCTGCATGAGATCATGCTGGATCTCTCTGTCTGTTATATATGTTTTGCAATGTCGTGTAACCGTGTTGGTCCCAGGATATTAGAGGCTCGAAAGCCTGTCTCTTTCACCAACTGAATAAAAGGTCCAATAAAAGATTTTACCTAACCCACCTCGTCTCTGTTATACATGTGTAAATTACTTCAGCTGTATAATAGACTAAATTAAAGGATACAACATAGAAGTGGAAGATGGGGGAGGTTAGTTAAGTAACGTAGTTCTGAAAATTAGTGTCCACATACCCTGTCTTGTATTTTATATTGAGTAAAGTTGAACAGACATTTGTAAGGCAGTTACTTGCTCTGAACAGCATGCAGTAGATTTCAAGTACAGTAATCTGAAATTGAAGGAACTAGAACACTGATAGCCCAGTGGTGAGCCGGTTGTTAAATTTAGAAGCTGGTGTAGAACTGGTTGCTAAAGGGGTGGCCTGGCTTTCCCAGGGGGCAATTTAAAGGGCCTGGGGCTCCCACTGGAGTCCTGGGCTCTTTAAATTGCCACCAGAGCCCCACTGCTGGAGCCCTGGGATAGGGGCTCTGGGGGCTATTTAAAAAGTCTGGGGCTCCCGCTGCTTCTACTGCCCCGGCCCTTTAAATAGCCGCCGGCCCCCTGCTTCTACGCCAGGGCTCTGGCAACTATTTAAAGGGCCGGGGCGGTAGAAGCAGAGGAGTCCCGGCCCTTTAAGTAGCCCCCAGAGCCCAGGGGTAGTGGGAGGCTCCGGGGGCTATTTAAAGGGCCGGGGCTCCAGCTGCCTCTGCTGCCCTGGTCCTTTAAATAGCTGCCAGAGTCCCGCCGCTTCCCCAGGGCTCCAGCAGCTATTTAAAGGGCCGGGGCAGTAGAAGCAGAGGAGCCCCAGCCCTTTAAATAGCCCCCAGAGCCCCAGGCTGCTGCTGCTACCCCTTTGGGGGGGGAGAAATGTGTGGGTTCTGAGGGGGGCAGTTGGGGTTGGATGGGGGCGGGGAGACAGGCACGTGGGGCTTGTACTGTACTCACTGCGTGGTTCCCTACCGGGTCTTTGGCAGCACTTCGGCGGCAGCGGGGGTGTGTGTGTGTGTGTGTGTCTCTTCACTCGCTCCGGGTGAAGGACCTGCTGCCGAAATGCCGCCGAAAACCTGGAGTGAGAGTGAAGACACCCCCTCCCCCCCGCCGCCGCTGCTGCCGAAGTGCTGCTGAGGACCCGGTAGGGAACCGGTTCTTAGGATTTTGGGAGCTCATCACTGTTATAGCCTATTTGTTTTCTGAACTTTAGAAAAGTACAAAATGTTTCTTTCAAGATTCTGGATTTCACCTTACCGAGTTAGTGGTTATCTGTACAGTATCATATGGGTAGAGATTTTTCTGTCATTTTAAGAGCCAGTGTATTTAGCAAGTGTCAAATTTCATATTAGTATGAGCTAAAGCATTTTGGGTATCTAAGTAATTGTTTTTGTTTCTTTAGCCTTGAGAAGACTTGCAGCAACTGAGTTAGGAGTTAGTTATTATATTAAAAAACAACTAGATTGGCCAACATTTTAATGGATGCTTTATAATACCTGTATAATAAAAGAAAGTAACGAGGGCTGTCGATTAATCGCAGTTAACTCACGCAATTAACTCAAAAAAATTCATCGTGATTACTCGCACTGTTAATAGAATACCAATTGAAATTGATTAAATATTTTCAATTACTTTTCTACGTTTTCAAATATATTGATTTCAATTACAACACAGAATACCAAGTGTACAATGCTCACTTTATATTATTATTTGTTATTACAAATATTTGCACTATAAAAATGATAAAATGAATAGTATTTTTCAGTTCACCTCATACAAGTACTATAGTGCAATCTCTCAATTGTGGAAGTGTAACTTACAAATGTAGATTTTTTTCTTACATAACTGAACTCAAAAACAAAACAATGTAAACCTTTAGAGCCTACAAGTCCACTCAGTCCTATTTCTTTTTCAGCCAATTGCTAAGACAGACAAGTTTGTTTAGATTTACAGGAGATAACGCTGCCTGCTTCTTATTTACAATGTCACCTGTAAGTGAGAACAGGCATTCACATGGCACTTTTGTAGCCCGCAGTGCAAGGTATTTATTTGCCAGATATGCTAAACATTCGTATACCCCTTCATGTTTCAGCCACCATTCCAGAGGTCATTCTTCCATGCTGATGATGCTCGTTAAAAAAAAATGTTAATTAAATTTGTGACTGAACTCCTTGGGGGAGAATTATATGTATCCTGTTCTGTTTTACCCACTTT
This sequence comes from Mauremys mutica, assembly GCF_020497125.1. Classification (NCBI taxonomy): domain Eukaryota; kingdom Metazoa; phylum Chordata; order Testudines; family Geoemydidae; genus Mauremys; species Mauremys mutica. The sequence continues at coordinate 324,587,302 of NC_059072.1, forward strand.
CTGCCATATATTTCATGTTATAGCAGCACATGTTCATTTTAAGAACACTTTCACTTCAGCTTTGACAAAACACAAAGAAAGTAGCAATGTGAGATTTCTAAAAATAGCTACAGCACTCGACTCAAGGTTTAAGAATCTGAAGTGCCTTCCAAAATCTGAGAAGGACGAGCTGTGGAGCATGCTTTCAGAAGTCTTAAAAGAGAAACACTCAGATGTGGAAACCTGAACCACCAAAAAAAGAAAATTAACCTTCCACTGGGGGCATCTGACTCAGATGATGAAAGTGAACATGCGTCGGTCTGCACTGCTTTGGATCGTTATCAAGCAGAACCCATCATCAGCATGATTGCATGTCCTCTGGAAGGGTGGTTGAAGCATGAAGGGATATGAATTTTTAGTGCATCTGGCACATAAATATCTTGCAACGCCCGCTACAACAGTGCCATGCGCACGCCTGTTCTCACTTTCAGGTGACATTGAAACAAGAAGCGGGCAGCATTATTGCCTGCAAATTGTAACCAAATTTGTTTGTCTGAGTAATTGGCTGAAGTTTCAATTGGTATTCTATTGTTTAACAGTGCGATTAATTGCAAGAATTTTTTTGAGTTAATCAACTCACAACTGCGATTAATTGACAGCCCTACTTAAAATCTATCTCTTTATATTTAATAAACTTGTTTTATTGTTTTATCCAATCCAGTGTGTTCAAGCTGAAGTGTCTCGGTTACTCCATTTGGGGTAACAAGTTGTGTGTATATTATTCTGTTGAAGGAATAATGGACTTAGTGTATTTGTCAAAAATAAAATAAAGTAACTCCAAAGTCACTGTTGGAAGCAACTCAGACATTTGTACCGCTCAGCCCTTTCCTGGACAGTACAATGTGACAGAAAAATATTTTTCTTTCCCTACATTATTCCACTGTCCTGACCCCCGACAGGTGATATGGGTCTCATAGCCAGGGCAGGCAATATTCAATCCTGAAGTTTAAAGTCTGTTATCTCACAATGCTGAAGGGTTAGAAATGGGAGCTTTAAGGCGATGGAAATGAGAATGCTAGCTTCCCAGTGCAACACACAGCACTTGCTTCTAGGCCTGGAATGTCTTGAGATATTGGATTTTTTTAGATGGTGGGTTTTTTATTGTAGGTGTACAAAAGCCATTTTTTTATCATTTTAAAGTTTTTTTTAATGTTTAATGCATTCGTTCTATTTCTCTTTGTCTCTGTCTGTCTTTCTAAGACCTGTATAGGCTGATTGATTAATACAAGAGAATTCACCCCTGTACTACAGCCCTATTGCACTGTCTTAATCAGTGCATAGGGGCCATCCGGCCCTCCTGGGAATGCTCCTATATGGGGCATTCTAGATTTTTATGGGGGGAGTGGTCAGGGCGGTTCTATGGCCCAGCAACACCACGTACTGCAATAGCCCTTAGGGGCCATGACAGCAAGGGCAAGAGATAGGACAGCCCTAAGGGCTGAAGCAGAGAGAAGTTGCCTCTCCTCTTGTGATGAATGTGGTCCAGAGTAACCAAGGCAGCTGGCTATAGAGATGGCCGGGATACAAAATATTAATCTTAGTAAAATGTTTAAAACTCTCTAAAATAGTCAGGACACAGACAGGTGTCAAAACTTATCACACATGACATGCAGCAGTTTATTTGTATGATACCATAAATGGATACAGCCCTTTCACATTGTGCATCGTATAGAAAACAAAACACAGTTGTGGAACAAACCCAGTTACTCAGCAGCTGCATCATCTTCCTGCTAACAGTTGTACAGTGAAGCATGGAAAGATGTGTGCTTGACAATCTATAGAGACCGAAGCCACTGTCTGATTTCTATCAACTTGTCCGTGGTGGTGTATTCTACAGTCTTGGCAAGCTTTCTACCATTTTTTAATTAAATCAGGGGTGGCCAACCTGAGCCTGAGAAGGAGCCAGAATTTACCAATGTACATTGCCAAAGAGCCACAGTAATATGTCAGCAGCCCCCCATCAGCTCTTTTCCCCCGCTTCCAGCGCCTCCCGCCCACCGGCAGCCCCGCCAATCAGTGCCTCTCCCTCCCTCCCCGCACCTCCCATCAGCTGTTTTGTGGCATACAGGAGGCTTTGGGGGAGGGAGGGGGAGGAGTGCAGGCGCGGCAGGCTCGGGAGGGGGCAGAGTGTGGGCAGGGCCTGTGGCAGGGGCAGGGCCTGTGGCAGGGGCAGGGGTTGAGCAGTGAGCACCCCCGGTACATTGGAAACTTGGCACCTGTAGCTCCAGCCCTGGTGTCAGTGCCTATACAAGGAGCCTCGAATTAACTTCTGAAGTGCCGCATGTGGCTCCGGAGCCACAGGTTGGCCACCCCTGATTTAAATCAATCATTGAACTATCTTCTATGTCCTGGAGATTTAATAAAATGCATGCAAATAAGTTTATCTGCAATTTTTAAATTAAAAACAAAACCATCCCAAAAGTGTATCAGTGGAAAAATTTGAAGGTATTCCCATTTTCACAATGCTGAAAGTTTTTTAACTGATTTGTTAAGTAAGTGTAAATCTTTGGAAGTGCTCTTCTCTTTATTTAAGTTATTAGATATATTTTGGGGTATCCATCATTTAACCGTTTATTAGAATGGCAAAACTACATGTGTCAACAATACATTTGCCAAGAATATAAATATTTTTTACAGTTTTATTCATGATATTTTTTGCAAAAGGAATGGGCACATATAATGGTAATCATAGGATTGGAAACAAAATTGGTGCTTTCATCTTGGCTGTAATAACTACAAATAGCAAAACAAAACTGCAGTCTAAATGTACCACTAACTTTCATTTTGTAATCCTTCTTATACACTAACCATTTAAATTTTTGTGTGTGTAGACAATAGACACTGGTGTATTAATACTCTTCTTAAAATTCTAGGATTTCAATTTGTGAATTGCTAGCTTCAGGCAGATAATTATTGTTCATTGAGAAGACTGCACATCAGGATATGATATAGAAGGCAAGAAAATGGCCACCAGTTCCCTTGCTCTTGATTTTCATTTTTGGACTTCTAGAAGAAAAGTATGATATAGGTCCCAATCTGCAGCAGAGGCCTGAGCTAGCAGAACTAAGAATCATAAGTAAAAGACTTTGAGGTTGGATGACCTAATATTTTAAAACTATTTTACTTAAACCTTCTTCAGACAAGATCAGTAAACTACATGTAAAACTTTCTGACGTGAAACAGCTTTGGGGGGAATATGAGTTTTTGGTGATCATACCACCCTCAAAATGAATATACCAGGTTTACCACAGTTTACCTTTATTCATTTACCCAGTATGCACGCCCACTGTGTGTTGCTTTGGGACTCATTCAAAGCCCATTGAAGTCAGTGAGGAGCGTCTTCATTAGTTTCAGGGGGCACTGAATCACACCCTTTGTTAGCCTTATTCAGGGGAGAAAATAAAATACAGGTCTTACCGGTATGGGGCCCACTCTGCCCTGGAAGGGCGGGGCCTCAGGCAGAAGGGGCGGAGCCAGGGTGAAAGTGAGTTACATTTCTTACTGGTACAATCCAGAGACAAGCAACCTACCTCTCCTACATACTTCATACCTCCCATTGCATGACTTTGATATACAAAATAAAGTTACTACTACTAGTACTGTCTGTAACAAAACTTTAATATTGGAATAAGCCTGAAAAAGTGAAAACTCACTGTCACATTTTTTTCTTGTCCTCCCTCCTCCTCCAGCCAGGCTTCCGATGTGGCTTGGCTCCGTGTTCCCCGCACTCAGCAAGGGCTGCAGCGGCTCCCCTCTAGCTTGTAGCAGGGAGCAGGGGGACTGGCTGAAGGAGAAGCCTCCCCAGGACACCTGCTGCCTGCATAGGAACAGTTTGAACTCAGCTGTTCACTCTGTGGGATTAGGGGCCATTTATGACATCCTTGTTAATTTCACTCACAGTTGTTGGGGGGTGGGAAGTGAGCCCAAGGCAGGGGCAGAATACAATAGGCATTTAACTGCACATCTTAAATCCAGAGCTAATAAAAGCCAGTGGAAAGGGAAAACTCACTGTCACATTGGTTTCTCTTCTTCTTCCTCCAGCCAGGCTGCCCCCGGGGTTAGGCTCCATGCTTCCCCTCCCCCTAACCTGGCACTCAGCAGGGGCAGCAGCGGCTCCCCTCTAGCTTGCAGCAGGGAGCCGGGGGACTGGCTGAGGGAGAAGCCTGCCCAGGATGCCTGCTGCCTGCATAGGAACAGTTTAAACTCAGCTGTTCACTCCCTGGTTCAACCGGCAGGATTAGGGGACATTTCTGGCATCCTTGTTAATTTCACTCACCGTTATTTGCGCGGGGGGGCGGTGAGACCAAGGCAGGGGCAGAATAGAATAGGCATTTGGCTGCACAGCTTAAATCCAGAACTAATAAAAGCCAGTGGAAGGGGAAAAGTCACTGTCACATTGGTTTCTCTCCTCCAGTCCCCCTGCTGCAAGCTAGAGGGGAGCCGCTGCAGCACCTGCTGAGTGCGAGGGGTCAGGGGAACGAGGAGCCTAGCCACGTTGGCAGCCTGTCTGGGAGGAGGAGGGAGGAGAGAAACCAGTGTGACAGTGAGTTTTCCCTTTCCAAGCTTTTATTAGCTTTGAGTTTAAACTGTTTTTTATGCAGCCAAAAGAGGTGAAAGTAAGCCAGTACTGAATGCTCCACTTATCTGCTGGTACGCTGCTGCACCTTTTTTTACTGGTACTCCGTACCAGCCCGAACCGGCTTACTTTCACCTCCGGTCTTATTGTACCTTGCAGTTTCACTGGTCTGCTGTTGTGTGATTCACCTATTATGACTGATCATACAGGTCACCGGTGCCATACAGACACAAATCTCTGTTGTGCTTGTGGCTTTGATCATAGACTACACCTCTTCAGCATTCTGGTGGACTCATGCTGAGCTTAACCTGTGCACTGCTCAGCAGCCGTAGAATTATGGTTTCTGTTTCAATAAACATCCTGTTGCCTGATGTGCAGCCTAGTCACATTTCTGCTTATTCTCCCCTTTTCTAGTAAGCACATTGACTAATCAGGACTCCATAGCTTGGTTGTATGGATCTCGTTTTCCTCAATGGAATGTATGAAACTGTGTGTACAAAGAGGGGATTCTACATATGTACTACCATCTGTTTGTTGTACTGTTGAATCCACTTTTGTCAGTACCTTTCTGACCCACTTGATAATGAATGCATAGATTTTGCAGTTTATCTCATCATGCATCTCAGCTCTTACACATGCATCCTTCCTACTGGAGGGGCTAGTCAAAATATGGATGTACTTCTGTACTGCCACTGACACTTGGAGATATACTTCTCTCTCCCCCACCCTCCAAAAAAATCTTAAATGCAAATTTTGAAAGAAAACCATAATTTGCTCATAAGTTATAATGTTCAATTTGCATAGAGCTAAGCTTGGACTGTTTCTTGGCAGTAACTTTGGAGTGTGCACATTATTTCTTTCCAAAGTGGCCGGCTTTCTACAGGAGTCACTTTTCTATTAAAGATATGCTGCAGTTTTCCAAAATTATCTTTAACTAACTATGGCCACCAGCTTTATAGCTAAGTGACACAATGAGAGAATTTCAAGGGATTCTTGACTAAATTTCCAAATATCTTTTCCAAATATTTGGTGGTGCCTATCAATATGCTGATAAGCTGCCTCCATATTCTTTATGTAGGCTGACACTTATCAGGCCTTTTGTTTTTAAATCCAGGTGGCTTTTTTAACTATTTCAGTAGTTGAATGATAAAGCAATAACTATGCTTGAATTCTCTGTTTATCTTTTCACACTGTTTTTTTGAGTGGATTTTATCTATGAAAGAAGATGAAAGTATTTGGGAAAAAGTGATGTCACTTTATTTTCCTGATGGGGTTTATTGAGTCTGTCTCAGAACCATAAGGTTTCTTCTTGTGTTTTAATCCTTCCATTCACTGCTGCATCTCAACAACTGTCCCACTAGCTGAGGGCTAGACTGGACATGGCTTCTGTCACGATAGTGCTGCAGTAGACAGACTAATGATCTGCTGTAAGGTGTATATGTATGAGAAATCATCCTGCCAGGATCTGTAGTGTTGGGAAACCTCGATTTAACTTCACATAACCAGATTACACTTTGTAATCATCAGAAAGTGATCAGGATTTCTTTGTCACAGCTTCCTTGGTTCAGCAGTTACTCCCATAGCCACAGGAAAGACATTATGGGCTTGATTTTTATAAGCGCTGAGCACCCACCACTCCAGTAAAAGTCAATGTGTGCATCTCTGAGTGCTCAGCGTTTCTTGAAATCAGGCTTTATATGCTGAAAAGCGGAAGAATGAGGTAGTGGTTAAGGGAAGACCTCAGGTGCGTGCCATTATGCCCCTGGCAATGTTGATTTGTGCTTTTCCTTTCAGAGGTTCTTCCCCCTCGGTTTTTCATTAAGAAAAGACAATCAGCTCTTTGAGGCTAGAAGCTGAGACTCTCCATTACATAAGAGTTGCTCAACCCCATCCAAGAGAAAAATAGGGCAGCAATGTGCACTGTGAGATGTGATTTCTAAAGCACACTAATGTATTGCGCATTTATTGGTCAGTGTAGACGCTGTGGGTGCACAATGAAGGTTCCCTAACATGCTTCTGAAAGCAGGTGGGGGAACCTTGAATGCACACCGGCAGAGTCCTCACAGGCCAATTAATGTGCAACTGATTAGTGCGCTTTAGAAATCACACCCGCATAGGGTGCATTACCCAACTGTACAGACAAGCCAATAGTGAAAATTGTGTTTAGGATTACTGTAGCCACAATTCTGCAATGAGATCTGTGGGGTCAGACCCCTTTGCCCATGCAGAGCACCACTGCAGGATCAAGGCCAAGACTGCAAGCCCTTTGGGGCAGGGACTTCTTGTTTATATATGTGTTCAGTGTCTATAAGAGTGGAGCCCTGGTCCCTGAGCGGGGTCATGAGATGATACTGCAATACAAATACTAAATAATAATTACTTGCATGCACATGGCGGAAACAGCAACTTTGGAATAGGCATGCACATTTAAACATGACAAACTTTAATGAAAGTGGCCCATAAATATTGTAACAGACATGAAACATTTATTTTAGCAGATGGTCATGTATTACTGTATATTAACTTTAGGACTTAACCACACAAAAAAACCCCAAACCACTGACTGAGTTTTTGAAACAACTATGTTCAGTAGTTTTGAATAAAAATGAAAATCTGGGAGAATGTCCTGATTGCTCTGTCTTACAAAGAATTGATCTAATATCAAAAGACCGAATCAATAATAATAATAAACACCTCTAGCTGTTATAGCAGGGGTTCTTACACGGGGGGTCAGGACCTCTCAGGGGGTCGTGAGGTGTCAGCCCCCACCTCAGACCCCGCTTTGCATCCAGTATTTATAATGGTGTTAAATATATTTAAAAGTGTTTTTAATTTATAAGGGGGGGGTCACACTCAGAGGCTTGCTATGTGAAAGGAGTCACCAGTACAAAAGTTTGAGAATCACTGTGTTATAGAGTACCAGACATTGACATAGTACCTATGAATTTGCTTTTGGCAGGTACAGTATGTTAAGGTTATGAAGGCTGGAGCAGGCTTTTAAAAGGTTCGTTGAATGCACAATGTAGCAGAGTTGTGCAAGATAATTGTCTACATTGAAGTCTTTGGGTTTGTCTGCACTAGACTTTCTGACCTCAGGTTAATTGATTGCCAATTAACTGGAGGTACCTAAGTTTTTAGAGGCCTTTTGTTCTAGGTTACAAACATTTGTACTTTACCCAAGGCTGAGGCATAGCAATAAATTAACTTGAGGTAAAAAATTCTAGTGTACAGCTACCCTTTTAGAGTTGCCAGATCTCTCAGGATCAGGCTCTTAATTGGCAGATGGAGTCAATGTTTCCAGCTTGGACATGTATTTACTCTGAATTATTTGAATTTATATTTTAGATTCACTGGAAAGGTTGCACTGTTTGGAAATTGGTTAAACTCTAAAAGATATTAAACTTCTGTACAGTGCAGCCTCTCCAGGGCATTGTTATTGAAAGCCAACAAATTGGCATGTTCTCATCAGGCTGTTACAAAATATGTTTGTTGTAAGGTTTAATTAAGTTGAAAGTTGGGTTGTAGTAACCTTATTCGGGCATTAGAGACTTGGAATAAGGACATACTGTTTGCAGCAAAAGAGAAGTGTGATAGTCTCAAAAAATGTGTGTGGGGGGAGGCACAGGTATATACAGTGTCACTTAAAATGCATTCAGATGGATTGCACTGACTATTCCAGAGAGCAAATGAGAGGCTTAGTACTGTATTTTAACTACCTATAATTTGATCTCCCTTTTCTCAGGGTAAACAGAATAGCTACAGACTTCTCCAAGTTTTCTAATTGACAGCAAGTGAAGTTCCAGATTAATAGGTTTTTTAGGGCTTAATTTTCTCTCTGTTCTTCAGGGAGTCAGTATCCCTGATTAAAAAAATAATTCCAAGCTTCACAAGGACAGAAACTTTATTCCACTGGTCGAACAAATTGAATACAATTGTGTCACTATACAAGAAACTTCAAGCAAATGTTCCATTCAGAACCCTTACATAATCATAGCTGGTTTGGGTTTCCTACAGTTCTGAGCTTTCCCCCTTTGATTATCGTATGATCTGAAAGAAGGCATAGTATTTCAGGTAAAGAGTCTCACAATAAGTTCTCACAATAAAGCAATTCAGTGCAACTCTTTTATTAGTTTGAACAGTATCTGCAGAGTTCTTTTCATCTGTGGCTTTGCTAAAATAAACTATTTAAATTTAACCAGCTTGCTAGCTTAACTGATCCAGGAATTACAAGCAGAGTATCATTTTGTTTTGATAATGGAATTTATTACAATGGACTCTATCTACTGTTCTTAAATGACCTCACTTATCCTTTCTGAGTCATGGACATTTTATGACTTAAAGCTTAGTAAAATTCCACACAAACTGATTTTTAAAAAAAATATTTTTTACCTATTTGTATTCAGTCTGATGGAATTCCTTACCCCAAAACATCCACAGAAAGTCCGTCTGAAGTTATATAAACCAAATGTAAGCCTCCTCCCCCATCTCTTCCCATAATGTAACTCGGGGGAGTAATGCTGATGGGTGGGTTGGGGCGCTGACCCCAGGAGAGGATGGAAATGTTATCTGCCCTTTTATTGAGGGGATAGATCTGCCTTTTGTTACAGAAATTCACATTTGAATTTGGATCCTAGTTGAACCTTGCCTACTGTTGGGTGTCCAGAGAGCAATCATAGCCTGTAGAAAAGAGTTGTGTGTGTTTTTTGTTTGTTTTTATTTTTTGCCATCTTCACTTGGCAAAGAGGTAGCAACTTTTGCTCTTGGATATGGACTCCACTGTAGTCATCCTCTGTGCCTTTATTACTTCTAGACTGGCTTACTGTAGCATGCTCTGCATAGGGTTGCACTGGGAGACCATTTAAAAACTTCAGTCAGTGAAGAACATGGCTGTCCACCCGCTTAGTAAAGATTCGTACATGTGCTCCACAGACTGCATTGACTTCCAGCTGGTTATTTTGAATATTTTGACCTACAGTGCCCATTAAGGTTTGGAGACCTCTTCTCTCCTTCACAGATGAAGTCATGGGGGGCACTTCAGATGTCAATCCCTAGCTTTGTATGTCTCAGGGCCACTGGCAGACATTTCCAGTGCAGGGTCTTGATCTCTGAAACTTGCTTTGTCCCTCTTGATCCTACAGATCCTGAGTTTGTCTACCTTTTAAGGTACACTGCGATGCGTATCTGTTCACTTACGGCTTGCCTACATAGGCAGATCGACCGGCATTGCTATAGCAGAATTATGCTGAAGAATAGTAATTGTTCTGAAATAAAGTCCCTTTTATTCCAGAATAGAGCATCAACATGGGGAAGTTATATTGGCCTATCCCTAGCAAAAAAATTATTTCATTATAGCTATGCTTGCCAATTTCCTCATGTAGGCCTGTTCTAAATGGATGAGTTGATCTGAGAAGAGTATTATGGCTGGCAGGTACATCTAAATCTGTTTGCATATGTATTTTAGGTTGTTTGTTTGCCTGGGTGCCTAGATCTCTTTGAAAGCTTCAGTATATATGTCAGAAAAATAAATAAATGTATTGATAACTAGTATTAACTGGAGGATTTCTAATGCTATTATTACTACTTTTTATTCCAGGAATGCACGCCAGAGAAACTAGAATTAAAAAAGAAGATTTTTGGTCAGTTAGATCTTATTGTCAATAATGATGTTATCCTAAGCAGCTCAACTTCCACGCTTTTGCCTACTAAGTTGTTCGCTGGCCTTAAGCATGTGAAGCAGTGTATTGTGGCACATCCTGTAAGTACTCCAACAGACTCTGTTAATTGCTTTACGTTTAATCCTACATGTTTAATCTGAGTTTTAATACCAGAGAGGTATCCTGCAGGCTGATGAGTGCTCCTGAAAGAAGCCTAGAGTGCCCAAGGGCTAATGCTGAGCGCTCAGGACCTGACTTTCAGAAGTGTAGAGGTTTCACAACTCGAGCTGAAGTCAGCAGGAGATTCAGGTACCTGAAAATCAGGCCCCCTGTTAGCTCAGGATCTGTGTAGAAAGGCTTCTGCATAACAAGAAGGATGGTCCAGTGGTCTGAGCACTAGTCATAGAATATGAGAGACCTGAGTTCAAGTCCATACTTGGTCACAATCTTTCTGTGTGATCTTGGGCAAATCACTTAGTCTTTCTGTGCCTCAGTTTCCCCCTTTGTAAAATGGGGATAACTATATTTTCCTAATGTGAGGTGCTCAGGTGCTGTGGTTATGAGAGCTATAGAAGTACCATAGATGGATAATTTGGAGAAAGGTGCACATTGCTCACCAAAGTCTGCACTTAAATGAGCACAGTTGAGGAAAAGTGAATGGAATTACAATTGCAATAGGAGTTGGGGGCAACACTGGTGCTTTGTTACAATCCAGTGTATGCAAATACTATGTATAGTGGCCATTTATAGCATTTCGGGTGCTCTTGCCGGACAATACTATTGTTCATGAGGGCTGCACGTATAAGAACTTGAGAGCAGGGCTTGAGGACCAGCCACTGACAGAAATGTGTCCATATCCATGCAGTCCTTGAACTGTCTGCTGAAACTCACAAGGGTGCCAGTTGTCCTGTGGCTCCATGGAGTGCTGGAAAGGAACGTGGGTACAATTTCCTGCTATTTATAGGACTTTCTTTCAGAATTCCAGAACTTTAATGAACTGTTTATTTAATTATTCCTTAATGTTTACATAATAAAGTTCTTGACTGTGGTGAGAAATGCTGCTTGGGATTGGGATATGGCTGGGAGAGGTTTCTCTTTTGTTAAATGAATGGGTGTAGTTTTTGGAAGCACTCTGTCTTGTAGCTTTCTTGGAATAGTGTTTTATGTGACATTCACTAATGCACCCAGAGTATGTTAGAGGGGCAGGTCAATATAAATTAGTAAGTAAAATAAATGAATCTTGAAAGAAGTTGTGTAGACTGCTTGGAAGTGTAGTTCACTTATGACAACAGCAAAATTATTGCAGAAAATCTTTCCTTTGAGATGCTCTCTTGAAAAGAGGTATGTTATTTATAATCAGCATCTGAATAACAAACAGTTCTGAAAATTAGAAATGAATGAATGAATTGAATTGGCATAAAGTATACTGATAGTATTGGAGTGAACTCATGCTTGGTGTAACTCCATTGACTTCTGTGGAGTTAAAGCCGTGGTGGATTTGGCCCCCTTGGCCTGATTTTCTGATATGTTGAGTGCAGGCCATTCTTGTGAACTGGCTTTGTGACTGCCCTGTACTTCTGAAAATCAGGCCCATCCTGGGTATTAGAAAAGGCCCATTCTGTTATAAAATTGTACGAGCAGAAATAGGCTTTACATTTTATTGGTTCAATGTAACAATGTTAATTAATACCTTTTTTTTTTTTTGTTGGTCCTTGTCAAGGTGAATCCTCCCTATTATGTGCCGCTGGTTGAACTGGTTCCCCATCCAGAAACAGAGCCTTCTACAGTGGATAAAACCTATGCCCTGATGAAGAAGATTGGACAGTCACCCGTCAAATTAACCAAAGAGATAGATGGGTTTGTTCTGAACCGTCTCCAGTATGCAGTTATTAGTGAGGCATGGAGACTCGTGGGTGTACGTGTAACTTCATTTTCTTTTCATACGCTACTAGTTTTATAGGCACAACAAACAAAGAATATTGTAGTATTTAAATTTCCTTTAGCTTTCTGTCTTCGTCATTATTAAACGTTCAGCCTCTTAGATTACATGAAAATAAAGACAGGTATGTAAATTTTACAAAAATTAGATGTTTTGATGCTATTACATACTGAAGACAGAGGAAGAAAAGCTAAATGATAGCAAAATGAGAAACACTAGAACTGTTCCAAAATATGGTCATTTTCAACATAGCCAGAAGAGCAAGGTTAAAGGGTCAGAAACCACAATACTGATTTTCAGGTTGTCTCTTTTCATTTCCTGCTGCTTTCAGAATGTTGTTGGCATACTTTTTGCGCTCAGTGAAAGGGTAATGAAAATAATACTTTAAATAGAAATCCATTTACCTTTCAGGAATTCATCTCTCAGGTAGCTATTTGATACTGGTATTTAAAGACAGATTTCTCCACCTCCTTCCCATTCAGACTTTTAGTTCATAATCATCTGTTTGTGACACTGCAACTTTTCCCACAGCTGCATGTTCTATGCCACAAAGTACCTTTCAGCAGGAGGAGATGAGTAGTGCACCCACTATTACAGTGGCAGATTAAATTGTGTTTTGAACAGGGCCAGTTTTTTTTCTTGAAGAATGTTCTGATTTCTCAAGCTGTTTAAAAATAAAAAAGCACAGGAATCTCAAGTTTGTACGTCATCATAATTAGAGTAGTAATAACTAGATGTTTATCTACCACACATCCTGAAGGATCCTGAAGCATTTTACAAATTTTATATTTATATTTCAGTTCACCCGTGACTGATGGACAGCCTCTGTTCATAGTCCCACAGGAACACTGTCTAACAGTTTAGATCAGGAAGTGAATAAGAAGGCTGCGTCCAGTTTATACTATGTTGTGGGGTATTGACTGACCTTGAATGTATAATGGGAATTGCTTTTTATAACCAAATAATTCTGACAGATAAGTTCAAATAGTGAACAGAATGGTGCTTGAAGTTCTGAAGTATAGGATATTTCAATGTTTTAGTTGAAGAAAGTGTAACAATGCTGTGATTCCAATTGCCATGTATTATGATATAGATTCCCCTCAGATATGTTAGTTTTAAGTTGTCCTCCATTTGTGTTAAGTGGGATAATAAGACAGTTACTCTGTCTCAAATCAAAAGAGAGTGAAATGTAGTGAAGTGTTTAAATCGTTGGTAGTTTAACCTCCAGGAACAGAACACTCATCCACAAATGTCAGGCTGCACTCAAGTTTCTAAGGACAGAAGTTAATGGGGCCATTTTGGAGTCTTTGGTTCATGTGTTCTCTATGTTTTGGAAGAGTTTGAGGTATATTTTTGGTTATTTTTCCTGAATTTCATTATCAAAGCCTTCAGGGAAACTATCAGCCTTAACTTTTTCCAGCAGCCTCATAAGTGAGTGTATAATGCCTGCAGCTTTGCAGTCTCTCCAGTAAATAATTGTCTCAAGTGAGGCTGAGGTTTGGAAAGTTAAGGACCTTACTATGGCATATGTTAATCATGCTTGTATTTTTCTACTCTCAGCACCTCGTCTCACTTTTGTCTGCCATTATACTTGTCATAATTTCTGCACTTGGATCAGACCCCATTGACTTTGTTGTATAATTGTATAGTTCTTCTCTATATAGAGATGCTTGTATTACTGGTGTCCACACAATTAATGAACAATGTAGATTAATAAGTGCTTGGGTACCTTGGTGATATGTACCTTTCCTTTACATACCTAAGACACAGACAAATCCCCTCCCACCAAAAACCTATATACCTGCAAATGCCTTGCCCTGGCCTGATTCTCCAGCATTTTTACGTGCAGGGCAGGTGCACTGTGGACCTTTAAATAGATGTTGACGAGTCCTTAGTCTGTCATCTCGTCCTTAGTCTGTCATCTTGTCCTCTGTGGTTAGTGGATGGATCTGTTTTATTTATACTTTATCAGTTCCCATCCATCAGTCCATTAAGAGGTGAGCTTTGAGGAGGAATTTGGAGGAAGGAGATGGAAGCTGCATGGCAAATGAGATTGAGGATGTTAATGCAAGTGGAGAGGAGAAGTTAGAGAAATCACAGAGGTGCTAGAGGATGCAAAGTGGACATAAAGGGAAGCAGTATTAGCACAACATAAATCCTGAGTGGCAGAGTGGTGCAAGAGGAAAATGTAGGAAAAGCGGTGGTATGTAGAGCCTTCAAGGTGAGCAATTAGAATTTGAGGAATTAACGTGGAAGGAGATGTAGAGCCTTTGAAGAGACTCAGGAGGAAGAGGATGTGCTCAGAGGGGCAGGAGAGCATCTGGCTCCCTCAGGGACTATGCTTTAATGAACTTTCCTCCGTATTTTGAAGTTTTGATAAAAAAAATATAGAGTCCATAGTTCTGAGCTATTTTTATTCCAGATGCTTCCAACAGCTCTTTAAAAGCTAATGAATCCCTCCCCCCCCATGTCTCCAGTAACATAAGCATCACATCAAAACTCTGGAGTTGGGTAATACTTGAATGCTTCCTATTTAAAATTACCATTAATGATGCACAATTTTAAAGTATTTTGAAAGATAATTTTTAAAGAACTGCATCCCCCCCAGAGTTTGATTACTTTATGCTGGAAGTTCTTTGCAGCAGTCAGGACAAAACTGAACTGAGAGTTGGGGTATGTTAAGTGAGCTTTTCCTTAAGCATGTGTGAACCTTTTTTGAAGGATTCCTCTAGGATGGCCAATTTTTTAGTTGTTGGTGCACCCAGAAAAGTACACATTACCTATTTCTCCCACAAAATCTGTAATTGTGAGTGCAAATACTCTTTTGTGGTCCCAAAGTGAATTTCTGCACATGCAAATCAGTAGTAAAGCACATTGGGCTGTGCATGCAAATATAGGGTATTGTAGGCAAGCGTGCACTTTTTATGCACATGTTGCTCCCACAGCTGCAACCTTTTGCTCGCTACACTCAATATCCAAAATTCTGGTTTCTGTGAAATAATGATACTAGGACTTTAATTGTTCATGGCATTGTGTATATATGGCCAAAAATTTCAAATTTAGGTGTCATTGTAGATGCCCAACTTTAAAGTATATTTAGCGACCAAAATAAGTGGCCTGATTACCAAAGATGGTAAGAATGCCAATCCTCTTTGAATTCACTCTAAATTATGAGTGTCCAGAATTTCAGAAAATCAGGCCTCCAACTTTGTGCCTAAAGATGGATTTAGGTGCCTAACTCTGAAAGTTTTGGCTGTATTTGACAAAATATTGACCTTAAAGTATTAAGAACTTGAAAGTTCCTAGTTAATTGTTAAAATGTTGACTTACAGTTTTGCATTCTCTAGGCTGTTTTTAATTAGAGTGAACTTTGACCACTGAAGAGATAGTGCTGACAAAGAGGCATGCAACTTGCTTGCTTAGGTTTTACCCAAACCTCCAAGTTTCACATCCCTGGCCCCCGCCATTCTGTTCTCTTATAACATAACAATATTTCAGACAATTATGGTTGTAATCTTTAACCACTTGATGGCTAAATTTATGTTCTGTGAGATTATACAAATAGAATAACTCAAGTATTATTGGGACATTGTGATTCCTAGCTTTGCCTACTACTTTCTTGCCAGCTTTTGCAATTTTATTGCAAGTCCTGCAATTCTTGGTGTTTTTCTAAATGCCCCAGCTCTTGGAGTCATGTTGCTATGTGAGAATCTCGGCTTCCATTTTAAAAAAAAAAGTCACTTTGTAGCCCTCAAGGATGAGGAGAAAATCTTGAAAATGTGAACTCTAAAGGTTCAAAAACAAGTTAAAAGAACCCCCAAATATATATACATATATTGTGCCAATGGCTTGATTTTGGGAGCAGGGAGTCTGACTCATGATTTTTGAACTCTTGGGGTTGGCAATATTACTGCTCTTTATAAAGAAATATTGTGTGCTCACACAACTTGCTGCTTAACTCCAGCAGGTGTGCAAACAAGGTAAGGCAGTGGTCACTCCTGTTTGGGAACAAAGGGCATCACTGGGCATGCTGGCTGGTCTAACAGGCTAGTGCTTAAGGGCATGTTGTGTTTAGAATCTGGGTGCATCCTGTGACCTCTCCTCATCCACTACACCCTGGCAGGGGGATCCATAATTTAGCCCATAAAGTATTGTTGATGGAAATGTGCTGGTAGAGATACAACGCATCCTTGAAAGTGAAATCTGATTTAAGAGCTATCATTAAAAACTATACGGTTATTTAACTTGTTTAAATTTGGTGCAATTTCTCTCACTTTATGCTATTTTTCAGTGGTGATCATTACTTAGCATGAACTCATTCGTGGCACTTTTATGTTATACAGCCAAATTCTGTTCAGTTATATAGGAGCAATCCTATTGTTGTCAGTGAAAGGACTCCAGTGTAACCTTGGTTCTGTTCCTGCAAACTCTTACACATCTGCAGAAAATACATGGTCACATGCATAAGACTTTCCAGGACTGAGGTGTATGTGCAGAATTCAGCTCAGAAGTATCAGAAAATCTTAGAGGAGAAATGAACATACAGTAGAACCTCAGAGTTACGAACACCAGAGTTACAAACTGACTGGTTAACCATACACCTCATTTGGAACTGGAAGCATGCAATCAGGCAGAAGCAAAGACAAAAAAACCCCCAGACTAAGTACAGTACTGTGTTAAACATAAACTACTATAAAATAAAGAGAGAAATTTAAAAAAAAAAGATTTGACAAGGTAAGGAAACTGTTTCTGTGCTTGTTTCATTTAAATTAAGATGGTGAAAAGCAGCATTTTTCTTTTGAAAGAACAACCATAATGTTTTGTTCAGAATTACGAACATTTCAGAGATACGAACAACCTCCATTCCTGAGGTGTTCGAAACACTGAGGTTCTACTGTATGTACCAGATCCATCAAATATGTTAAGCTTAAGGCCCTGTTCCGATCTTCAGCACTTGACTTTAATTTGGTGATGTATCTTGCATGTGATTTGAAGGATGTAATCCCCATTATTTTGCTCTGTACAGAATTGCAAAATGGCAAGTAGGAGAAGATTTAGTTCGGGACACATATTATTGTTCATTTTATATTGTGCTATGGTTAAAGCAAACTTAAAGAAACAATGCAAATACATGTGCATAATTAAACCAGGTGATCTTATTCCTCTGTAAATATGCACTGCATGCAAAGGGGAAACAGGAATTTTTTAAATCATACTGTCCTAAAAAGAATTCCTCTGGAGCTGAGGATGTTGCCAGTGGTCCATCCCCTGTGCCTTCCAGAGCCTGGTTCAGAAAGGTGCATACATCTAGTCCTACATCCCCACAATAGATCATGCTCTAGGAGATGTTACACTAAAGCAAATGGTGTCCCGTATCAAGTGCTACAATGTACAATCAATGTCAGGGGTTAAAGAGAAATTTAGAATATTTTAAAGTAGATTACAAAAGAAGTGAGTTTTAATGCAAAAAAAATCATTTTGTCCAATGATTCCAAGGTTACGATTAAGAGAAGATGATGGTATGAATAAATTACTGAAAACACAGTTTATTCAGCCTGTTAGCATTTTCTTTGTTTCTTTGCTTTAAAGGGATGAGAAGCTAGGAAAAACTGCTTACTTTGTGCATTTCCTAATCCCTTTTAAAGGTGAACTGCAAAGCAAAAGTAGAGTTTATGCCTTTCTCCCCTCATTTATGATGTAGAAGATAGCCTTTAAAAATATCCTGCTTGTTTTTCCACATTAGGAATATCAAGCCTCTTGTCTTCTGGAATCCTTAATTAGGGCTAGGTCGAGATACAACTCAGGTTTCATCCTCTTATGATATCACCAGTTGCACATAGTGGTTATGACTATAAAATGTTAGGTGGGTGTCTTCTAGTTAATAGAGAACTTGCTGGAAGAATTCAGAAATAAATATAAAAAGATGCATGTTTTTAACATAGAACATTGTTTAAGATGATCATCACCCCAGAAATAGTGGGCTATGCCCTTATTCCAGAAGAGAGCAGTTCTATTTGATTTAGCTTCTTATTCCCTGATGCTCAAAAAGGTACCTTGAATGCTTAGTTAACAGGTTCCTATCCTTATGGTGGTAAGAGTCCCATGTGTTTTCTCCTTTCTTGGCATGGCAAATAGGCTATTCCTTTCTCTTCTCAGTAAACTCAGAAGAACAGTATGGATTAGATTTCCACAGGCATAGCCACACCTGAAGGTAGGTAGGGTGTGTGTGTGTACACATATTTGTGCACAAATCAGGGTTTGCCTATATACATGAGAGTTTGTATCAAATCAGGTACAAGCACTTCTGAAAATCTGATTCTCTCTAAATTTTCTCTCTGTAGCAGGAAAAAATAAAGACGTGGGTTCCTTTCTCAGCAGGATCAGATAAACACTGTGGGCCAAACCCACAGATGGTGTAAATCAGCAGAGCTCTATTAATGTCAATGCAGCTATGCTGATTTACACTAGTTGAGCATCTGACCCTATGGGTATGTCTTCACTGCACAATTAATCTGGCTTCTTACCTGGGTTTTAGCCCACCCCCTCCACCATACACACAGAGAAATCTCTGACCTGAATTTGGTGGTGCTTTAAGCCTGGACTTGCTTACCCAGTTTGGGCAGTGGGTTAGAGCCAGAGCTTCACTTTAACTTGGGCTACAACACCTCCCCCCAACACACTTTAGAGTGATCATGCAGGCAAAAAAATCACTCAAGTGCTGATAGTACTCCAGTGCCCTTCCCACAGTTCCCCCTGAAGGACAGACGGGTTCTCCTGCAATTGACTGGGAAAGAATCCTGGAGTATCTCAGCAAAAAGATTCCTGGGATGTGCCCCCAGACACACATGTGAGAGTGCAGAAACAGGGAGGACACAGTTGTGCCAATAGAGCTTTGTGGTGGGAATGCTCATACTTGGGATAGGTTAATTCAGGTGCTGAGACCCAGATGCCAATCACACAGACTAACTGTACAGTGAAGACATACCCTGTAAGTCTTCCTTTTTGCACCCAGAAAAGTAGCCATCCAGCTTCAGCCATTGCTTTTTTTTTTTAGAACATTCTATCGTAGGCCTTCTACTTAATGTGAAACACAGTTCAGATCTTTGCTGCTAAAAAACACTGTTCCCCCCCCCCCCCCCGTACCTGCTTTATGGTTGTCTCTTAATGAGCCACACTTGAAGGTTCATTAAGAGATCTAGCTCCTTTCCTGTTCATATGGTTCTGAAGTATATACACTCCATCACAATATTCCATTAAAAAATCCAGACAATTTGAAACTGTGAGACTTAAGTTTTAGTGGAATATTTCATATGAAACTATCCCAGCAGTAAAATATGTGTGTCTGAAGTAGGGTTTTACGGCTATGATGCAGCAGTTAAAAGTAACGCACCATCACTTAGTCAGCAACATGCTCATGTGCAACTGAGCAAGAATGTTTGTGTTTTGCATCCAAGAATATTGTAATACTAATACAAGCAATTTACATATTTAACCACAAAAGCATGAGTAACATGACAACTTTGAACAGGCATGTTTTATTATATTTTGCTTTTAATAATCTCTTTTCGGCTCCCACTCAGCATGCTTCTCAGCATGAAGGATGACTTTATCACAGTCTTCTAAATACTGCTCTGCTTTGGGGCAATGGAAGGGAAACATGCTTAGATTAGTATTGTTAGGTAAGATTTGCTTTTAAGGAGCATGCTGCAAAACAGCCACAAAGGGAATTATGTTCCAGGGGAAAAAATGGGTATTCTTGTTCTTTTGGGTACCTAGATCCTGAAAATACATCGCCCCCTTCCCCCCCGCTGTGAACCACAGCACACCATCCAAATTCCCCAGTTCCAGAGAGCTCAAAGGTTTCAGCAGAGTTTTTAATGGTTAGTGACTGGAAGCATTTGTTGAGGGACCAAATGGGCACAGTTTTTGTCACACTCAGTTTCTAGGTAGTACCTTAGCTGGGGCACAGTTAATTGGGCTACAGTTGCAGTGTTCTAGTTTTTCCATGCAAGTTTCTCTATTGCCCAGAGATTGACTCTGCCACAGTAGTACTCCAAAAGGAACAGCACATAATCTACAAAAATGATTATCACTGAATAAATCCTATTTCCAATTATATTGTGAAGCGCCAAAGGAGCTATAAGTTTAACATTTTCCAGAAAGCCTGTTGGCAGCCTGCGGAGCACTTGCCTGTTTAAAGCAGTCAATGAACTAACAATCAGCATGTTAGGTTAAAGATACTTTTTATGGTGGCTGGGGACAATAATTTTACTTAGCCACCTGTCCAAATGAGTCTTTTTTTTAAACTGACTTGCTTTTGCTTGTGGTGAGCGCTGAAGAAATACATAAACAAAATATACATTGTTGATGGAGTACCACCGTATCCATGTACTGTAACAGTTCCTTGGCGGTATTATCAGATGCTGTGATGATGAAGGCCATACCTGTACCTAGACAGACTGCCAGTCTTTATGAAAGTGTCTTGAGTCGACTTGAAGAATACATTAGTGGTCCATATAACAATATTAAACCTATCCCTTTTAAACAAACAGCTGCCTCCTCAGTCTGCTGAGGACTATCTCTGCTGGGATCTGAGCTAGAGAGCCTTGGGCCAGGTCTAAACTTAACCAACATTATTGTACTGGAAAAAGTTTTAAGGGTGTGAGATATATATATATATATTAAACTACAGCTTATTTCATTTGGGGAGCTGATATAATGTTCTACTGGCAAAAGCAAGCGTTTGCTGGTATAAGCTGCATCTAGACTAGGAGAGTTTATCCCTATAGGTTTAACAGCAAACCTTCTCTGCTGTAGACTAGGCCTTAGATTCAAAAGCAGTAGCTTTACCAATTGATCTAAAGGGGGTATCCAATAATTGCCATCGGCCACTGTGAGGCAAGACCACCGGAATGAGATGTTTAGCAATATGCTGTCTGACAGAAGAGATGCAGACCATTCAAAGTCTGTCAGAAATCCCTTTCTAACACTATTTTAATTTATATGTCACAGCAGCACTCAGACCACACAAGCATTTGTGGCCATAGCACTTCAGTATCACTTGCCTCCTCTTAGTCCAGATTCACAGTGGTCCTACTTTTGCCATACTTGATCAGTTTGTTTCAAGCTCCAGGTCTCTGCTTGTGTCTGTGTTTTCAAGGTCACCCATCACCAGGGGTGCCTTCCATGAGAAGTTAACACAGAAGCAGCCCTCTCTTCCAGGCTTGCCCACAGGAACAAGCTTCATGCTATTGTTGGGATTTTTATATAGATCAGCTATAGGTATTATACTTTTTTTGTAATGGGAGGAACAATTAGCATATCTCAAAGACTTTTTGCTGTTGTAATCCTCGTCCTTCCACTTTATTTCCGTTATCATCCTCGCTGTGTTATATCTTAGATTGTAAGATCCTTGTTGTGGAGAACTATAAATTTATTTGTTAAGTGTTGTACACACCCGCAACATTGTATAAATAACAGTGGACTCCGTTTGCAGTTCCTTAGCAGTACTCCACCTTTGTACAGTAGCATGGGACTATATTGCAAAATCAGACAGCTGGGCTCTACCTTACTCAAAAGATAACCATAAAGCTGTAGGGAACTCTTCCTGCCACCCAAGATCATTTATTACAATAGTCACTTTGAGATAGTTTGGTCTTGTTTTGAAAATTGAGGACTTTTGTTGATTGATGATCAAGACCTTATTATAAATGTCAAGCTGGTGTTTGGAGTGGTTCATATGACATGGCCACGGAAATTGAGAGGCGCAACAAGGCAGTTTTTCAGGAGGTAATGATCCGCTCACACTTTGGCCTGGGCTATGCTAGCAGGGGGGGTTGAACTAAGATATGCAACTTCAGCTACGCTATTCGCATAGCTGAAGTCGAAGTATCTTCGTTCGACTTACCTGGCCGTCCTCACGGCGGCGAGTCGACTGCCGCGGCTCCCCCGTCGACTCCACTTACTCCTCCTGCCAAGGTGGAGTACAGGCGTTGATTCGCGGATTGATTTATTGCGTCCAGACGAGACGCAGTAAACGGATCCCCGATACATCGAACACTACCCGCCGATCTGGTGGGTAGTATAGATGTACCCTAAGGTTCTTGAAAGCAGCATCAAACTTGAGCTCCCTGTTAGAATATTTTCCCCCCGATGGAACTTGAGTGTACATCTTAGGAGTCTGTAATTTTCCTCTATATAAAACCTGGTGACAGTTTCAATTTATTTTCTGTTTAAAAGTGGGTTACTTGTGGCTCGTCTAGTCTAAAGGAGGAGAAGGGAAGAACAGGAAGCCCTGTCATTTGGGCCTTGGTTACCAGCCTCTTGCAAAGACAGTCATTTTTCTGTCCATTCAGTTAGCTTTCATAGCAACGAGGTGCACTGGCTTCACTCCGTAGCCTCTGTACCTCTCCATTCTCAGTTGAATAGTTTTGACATTCCCTGAATATTGACAGGGATCTTTATTTATCTGATCATTATTATCTGTTCTATTTGTATTACAGTGTTACTCAGAGGACCTTTAAGACAGAATAAGGAGGACAAGGTAGTGGCTTCACTGGCTAGTTCGGGAAGGGTGTTCCATACATGAAGGATGGCGTAAAAGAAGGTTCAAAGATGTCAGTGGGAAAAATTGGACAAATGGATGACTGAGGCTAATGTTGTTGGGAAGTGGGGTGGATGAAGGGGCAATGAAGTGAGGTACATAAGCAGAAAAGGAAGGAGGAGTGGAGCTGTGCAGGGCCTTAAAGATAAAGACAAGAAATTTGAATGTGATTAAATGGAAAACAGGGGAGTTGGTGGAGGGATCGAGGAGAAGAGTGACATAGTCAGAATGACAGGACAGGAAGGTGATCTCAGCAGCTGTGTTTTGAATGGACTTGTTGAAGACGACATAGGTGTCTGCGAGGCCAGAGGAGGAGGTGGCAGTAGTCAATCTGGGAGATGAGGGCCTGAACGAAAGTTGTAGTGATATTCGGAGAGAAACGGCTGGATCTTGAACATGTTGTGGGGAAGAAGCAGTGGATTTGGACAAGGAGACAAGAGAGAAGACTGAGTCAAAGATAAATCTCAGGTATGGGCCTGAGTGAGGATGGTGATGCTGTCAACAAAGGAAGAGGCTGGTATGCAGGGTTTGAGAGGAAAGGTAAGATTCAGTTTTGGCCACGTGAAAGGTATATTGCTGGTAGGCCATTGTCAGATGGGCCAAGATGTGGAATTGGGTGAAGAGATGGGGTAAAGGTAGATTTGTGAGTCACAGGTATATGGATGGTGGTTAAAGCCATGCAGTGAATAAGCTCACTAGAGAAGTGGTGCAGAGAGAGAAGTTGGGGACCAGAGGTGGAGCTCTGTGAGACCCCTCCCCTCAGACAGTGAGAGAGGGAAGAAGAACTCTTCAATAGTCGGAGACCCTGAAGGAACAACAAGACAGATCAGAGAACTGGGAAGGGACAGAGTTGCAGCAGCATAGGGAGAATAAAATTTCAAGGAGGATGTGATTAGCAAGCAGCTTAAAGGTCAAGGGTGGAGCAAAAGCCCTGCAGCATAACCAGGAAGAGGTCATTAACAACTGGCGAAAGCAGGATCCAGCTAAGGCGCCGATCCTGTTGCCAGTAAAGTCAATGACAATGCATGGGGCAGGGTTACCACCACCTCCTGATGAACATGCATTTCACTATAGCTCAGCTTCCTCTTGCCATTTGCATATGTGATCAGCTGACAGCCTTGTCACTGACTGCTTGGGAGGCAGAGGAGGCAATGCCTTCAGGAAGGTTGGGTTCCACACCCAAGGACAGTGGGTTGAGAGTCTTTCTTTCTTTACTTTCTTCCATAAGCACCAACCCTTGAGGAAAACACCTTGCTGATTATAGCTTTTTTTTTCTTTTCCCTTTTGCTGAATCATTCCACCAGCTAACACTCTCCTTCACTTTAAATGGGAGCTGGAACATTCCCTAAGGGAGTTAGTTTAGTGGGTTCCTTATTTGATTGTCTTTAATCTCTGAAGAAGTCATAAAGCTAAGAAAACAAAGGCTTTTGTTTTTATGGCGCTCTGCCTGGCAGCAGAGAAGCAAACATTTTTCTTTGAACAGCTGAGCCCCACTTCACTAGGGTAATGTGAAACCTCAGCTGAAGGAATCTGTCATGCATCTAGCTGGAAGGCCATCTACTTCTGTTATTCACATTTTGACTGGATGAGACAGTGTCTTCAGGTTCAGCGAGCCAAAGTTTGTGGAAGATATGGACTGAGAGCAGAATCGTAGTTGAATGGTTTTGAGCGTATTGCTTTTCATATCTCAGCATTGTGAAACTGGTGTGTCTACAGTAGCAGAGAGACTAATATATTTCTTATTTGAAAATGATCTTACAGTGATTCAGAGCTATTGTGAGAATCCTGCCAGATGCTAGAGTGAAATATTACACCATTATGTTTACAGTTTTTAATTTAAATGAAACATTAATCAAAGCTCCATGTTTTGTTAGAACATTGTCATTTGTTATGTTTACATCCAGAGTCTACTTCCATTTGCAAATCATTTTGGGTGGTTAACATGGCTTCACTGATCTGCCCCAGATTGCAAATGCAAAAATTCCATAAACAGTTGGGAGTGCTTAAAAATTGTTTCAGTTTAAAGTGTGATTCTAAGCTGCTCTAGAGATGAAGGATGATC
This sequence comes from Mauremys mutica, assembly GCF_020497125.1. NCBI lineage: Eukaryota > Metazoa > Chordata > Testudines > Geoemydidae > Mauremys > Mauremys mutica. Next base: position 324,612,175 of record NC_059072.1, read on the forward strand.
TTGTGGATGAAGCACTAGGCTGGGACGCTGGAGACCTCTGTTCAGTTCCCAGGCCTCCACAGACTTGCTGTGTGATCTTGGGCAAGTCACTTCATTGTGCCTCAGTTCCCTGTCTATAAAATGGAGATCACACTTCTTCCACCATTGTCTATCTTGTCTAATTAGACGGCAAGCTTTTCAGGGCCTAGCAGAGAAGGGGCCTGTTCTTAGCTGGGCTTCTAGGCATTTGTTTTACAGTAATAATTGTATGACCTTTTCCATGATATACAGCAGGGGTGGCCAACCTCAGCCTGAGAAGGAGCCAGAATTTACCAATGTACATTGCCAAAGAGCCACAGTAATACGTCAGCAGCCCCCCATCAGCTCCCCCACCCTGCTCCCCGCCCCACCAATCAGCGCCTTCCGCTCCCTCCCCACACCTCCCAATCAGCTGTTTCATGGTATGCAGGAGGCTCGGGGAGGGGGGAAGAGGAGCAGAGCGAGGGCACTGCAGGCTTTGGGGAGGGGGCAGGAAGGGGTGGAGTGGGGGTAGGGCCTGTGGCAGAGCCAGGGGTTGAGCAGTGAGCACCCCCTGACACATTGGAAAGTTGGCACCTGTAGCTCCAGCCCCGGAGTTGGTACCTATACAAGGAGTCGTATATTAACTTCTGAAGAGCTTACATCCTCTAACAGAATCACACCTGCTAACCGATTGAGATTTGACATTTAAGACCTTTAAAGGGCTCCTTTTAAGGCTGTGGTGATGAAATCTCCATTTCTTTGTACTCAGTGAGGATGTGTTGTTCAAGTACACAGGCAACTGTAAAGCTTATGGTGTCATTAGCTCGTCAATTCTTTGCTTTTCAGTGGTTGTGTACTTCCCCAGTCTTGTAGATGATGTGAGAGGTAAAGCATGCTGCTGTTATACCTTTATGGGGTTTGCAGTTATGTTCTTGTTTCTGGACCTCAGGGCTTGGCTACACTTACAGTTTGCAGCACTGGTAGTTTGCAGCGCTGGTCATCCAGCTGTGTAGGAGCAGCGCTGGTGTGTGGCCACACTCACAGCTACCAGCGCTGGTGTGTGGCCACATTTGCAACATTTGCAGCGCTGTTGGGAGTGCTGCATTATGGGCAGCTATCCCAGCATTCAAGTGGCAACAACGTGCTTTTCAAAAGAGGGGGGTGGAGGGTGGTGTACTGTGACAGGGAGCGGGGAAGAGAGAGAGAGTGGATTTTTGGAGCCAACACTGTGTGTTAAGTTTCCTGGATTGAAAAATCACAAAATGTTCGCGAGCCCTTAGTCTTAACTCTTAATTGCAAACAGCCTGCCTCCAACACGGACTCCCCGCTGTTTCACTCACTGGTGTACTGTGACAGGGAGCAGGGAAGAGAGAGAGAGTGGATTTTTGGAGCCAACGCTTTAGCTTCCTGGATTGAAAAATCACAAAATGTTCGGGAACCCTTGGTCTTAATTGCAAACAGCCTGCCTCCAACGCTGTTTCTCTGTCAAGCAAACATTCTCTCCCTGCCTCTCATTTGATCGTTCACAGCCAGGTACAGATAGCTGCTGTTTGCTGTGATCAGTGTTTGTTTTTTAGATAAGCAGTTCAACGGAGCTCCGATCGGAGTTCACAACAAAACAAAGACAGGCTGCATAACAAAACAAAGAGAGTAATTTAGTTAAAAGCTTTCTGGGATATCTCCTTATTCCCTGGAGGCCAATAAAAGCGCTGGTGTGTGTCCACACTTGATGAGCAGCGCTGGATCACCAGCGCTGCAATCGCTACACCCCAACCTGGCCAGGTGTACAGCCAGCGCTGCAGCCAGGGAGTTGCAGCGCTGGATGTGCCTTGCAGGTGTGGACGGTTACTAATTGCAGCGCTGGAAAGCCTCTACCAGTGCTGCAACTTGCAAGTGTAGCCAAGCCCTCAGTTAGCGATTGAATCATGGCATTCAGCAAAAGGACAGGTGGGATCCTCGTGTTGGGCCTAATCCTAACAGGCACTGGGTGCCCTTAACTCTCACTGAAAGCAGTGGGAGTTTGGGGGTGCTCACTGGCTCAGGCTTTATAGGAGGGAGTAGTAAAAAGGAATTCCTTCCATCAACCAAACCTTATCAGCCACGGAAAAGAGGTAGGCGGATAGAGAGCCACCAGGAGGGGAGGAGAATAGCCTCCCTTTCCCCTCAGACAGCATGAGGGGAGAGAAAAAGGTAGAAGAAGCCTGACAACTCTTCTGTCTTCCCAACAGCCAGGAGAATAATTTGTTAGGCATCCATTGGGATGAAGGGGATTGGCTTGATGGAATGGGATAGAACATGGGCTTAGTTCAGTCTTAGCTTTCTAATCTGAGAGAGGGCAAGAAACATCCTTATAAAGGAAACATTATTCTCAGAAAAAGCTTTGAGGCAATACGCTGTAACCTGTAAAAAAGAAATGATGATGTGCCTGACCCAACTGGTTATGCGGGTGTGATGGTTTCTTTGTAAGTGTACCCCATGGGTGTGACTGCTGTGCTGAGCTTTCAACAAGAAGGTTTCTCCATTTCACAGACTCAGTGTCCTGCCAGATCTGAGACATGAGGTTGGCAGTGAACTCGAGAACCCCAGGCAGGTTGAGGCCAAGCAAAGTTCCGTACATGATGCAACCAGTTTCCAGTTAAATGGGTGACAGCTGCATTGTCTCTCTTTAATCATCGTTTTCCCAGCGAATTCCTTGGGATGGCTTCAGGGACAATGAGAAACCTGCCCCCTCTGTCAAAATGATTATTTTGCAGTAAGAGCCAGCAACCGGGGGTATAAATGCTAGAAAATAAAAGGGGGGCATGAACACTAGCTGAAATTTCTATATTCAAAAGTTCTGCTGCAGTCTGTGGATTTTGATAAAATAATCTCTTGTCCCGGTCCTGTCACTGATGATATGCTCAACAATACTATCTCCTTTGCTCCCTACCTCCTGAGAAAAACACATAATGACTAAAATGAATTAAAGTTGGTAATATGCAGATGTAGTAACTAAATAATAGAATGTGGTCTGACAAGTTAGTGAATGTGCTTCCCCAAATACTGTATGTCCTGAGAGATCTCCCAGTTACTGTTCCTCAGTTTTATTTTAGGAAAACTTAACAAAATTTTTACATTATTTCTCGAGGGGTGGAGGGCCAAGACTGGCATTGTGTAGATTGTAACTCCCAATCTCATCCGGATCATTATCATACAGCCCATATCTTTAGCCAGGCAGCCGGTTGGCTCCAGATAGAACAGACCTTTCCCTGGCTGATTCTGGAACAGGAGCTGGTCCATCCCCTCCCACTGGCAAGAATACTGGGTTCAGTGTGTTAATGTTTTGATTGTAAAATGTCCCCTATGGTATTGGCTACCATTCCAGTCACTCCAACGACAATACAACCGACCTGGTCCAGCTGTATGGCATTGCCTGCATCATAAGCATCTCTTGAAGGACATATTTGGTCCTGATGTGCTGGGAGCACCAGAGACTCCAGAATTGTGTTGATGTGGAGAGAGCTCCATAGGGTCAGCCAACCAGCTATAGCCTGTTACAACTTCCTGGTCCAAAAGAACCTCCCTAATTTAGATTGTCTGTTCCAGGCCTGGAACTAAGATTTGTGTACATCTTGAACCCTAGCCAATGGAGAGCTGCCTTGCAATATATTAATAACTCTGCTATTGCTCTGCGATGAAGGTTGATCCATCAGAAGGTTATATTTTATTCACATTGGTCCTTGAATAGGTTACAGTGCCAGGGCCTTGTCAGAACAAACTGCTGCTGGAGATGTGGGTCTCTCTGAGCCACACTGGTTCACATGTTTTGGGACTGTCCCTGGATACAGTCCTTTTGGCTAGAAGTAGGCAGGACGATTAAGAGATAATGGATAGCCCCTTAAAATTACTTCCTAGAATTTGTTTGGGGATATAGCCCATCATCTTGGAAACTCTCCAACTCATGGAAAGCTCAGTTCTCTAGAGCACTGCTTGTAACCAAATAACTCATGTTGCTTAGGTGGAAGAGCAGACTGCCTCCCGCGATAGAAGCGTGGCTCGGCGACTTGGCTGCCCTGACAGCTAAAGAGTGGGTAACATTTTGGCGAAGAGGAACTTTAGACACATTTGAAGATTTGGTCTGACTTCTTCGAAATTTTTGATTAATCCTTAGTGGATGGAAACTGAGGAGTCACTCTCTTTTCCCATTCCTGCCTCCTTCCCTTCCTTTCTTTCTTTTTCCATTCCTTTACTTCTTGTGTTTTTTGGGTCTTCCCTTATTTTGGGTTTTTTTTGGTGGGGGGAATAAATAAAATATTAATACACTTAAGAACTTCTAAGCAATTTCATATCTCTTTCTGGTTATTTCCTCCTTAAAAAATAAATACTGTCCTAAGCAGCCCCTAGGATCACAGAAGAGACTCATTGTTCAGATTTACAAAGAATATAATTTGATGCTAAAACATGACAATCATATGCAAAAAATCCACCTCTTAAATTAGTTAATACATATAAATGCTAAACAATAATAAGTCCTGTCATAAAAGAGATGTGTCTGGGGATCTGTTTTTCTATTTACAAATTATTCACTATCTCTAGTGTTAGTATTTTGTATTTTGCTATAACAGATTATATTCTAAATAAAGAAACTAAGCGAAATTCTATAAAATTCTTTGCACTGAGATTTTTCTGTCCCCCTTTTGCCACTTAGGAAGGAGTAATATCTCCTGCTGATCTAGACCTTGTGATGTCTGATGGATTGGGAATGCGGTATGCATTTATAGGGCCGCTTGAAACGATGCATCTCAATGCAGAAGGTATGCAGTTTCTTTCCTTAAGACTTTAAATAGAATACTTTTCAAGGCAAGGATTTCTTGTGTAAAGCTTTGCTAATATTGTCTTAACAGTTCAGACCAGGGTAAAATCGACTGTAAATGTCTTTTCTCTTTTCATAATTAGGTAGGTCTCAAGTATTGAAATCATATGAAAGCTTTCACAGTTTCAGGGTAACTGCACCTGTATTCACCTTCCATGTCCCTCAAGGGTACTCACTCACCTCTCTTTGGCAGAGACCTGCATCTCTCTCCCTCCTGACTGGGGTTTTTAGGCTGCATAGCTCCCTGGATTTATTCTGTGATCCTCAACAAGCCAGACTGCCTAAACAGGCCAGGGCCTGCATTTTGCTTTCTTTAAGAAGGTTATAACCAGTGTTGCATACCAGTCAACTTAAACACCACTTAAATTGTCTGCTGTTGCGTACTCTTGCGAAGCTGCATCTCCACTCCAGAGAGCAAGGTCCATTCTAGATATTTTCATTTTTGATCTGCTGATTTCTTACAGTTTTTCCATCCTCTTCAGGGTTTATAACTCAGCATATAAATCACAGAGATATTTTCTCTTAGCTTGGTACGGCAGACAGGTAATGAAATGGCACGGCACAGAAGCCGTGTGCATCTTTATCTGTTACATCTTTAACTTTTCCTTTCAATCATGCAATTAAGATCACTTGTGCCTGTTTTTCTCAACTGGGTTTATGTTGCCAGTTGACAAGTGTCTGTGAGTGTTCATTTGGCCAGTAACCTGGTGATCGGGCACTCCATCCCTCAGAAACTGTTTAGATGAGTATAGTCTTTTCTGTGGAGCTGTTTAAGCAAGTTAAGAAAGATAAGGATCCCCTTTGCCATCATCATCTGTACTGTGAGGAGCTGGCTTTTCCTGTTCTCACTTAACTCGCATTGTTACACTCAACAGCTGGTGGTCATCATAACAATCCTTGTTAGGACTAGAAGATTTTAGGCTGGACTCAGAGGCCAAACTACCTGGACATCCATAAAATTTTATTCTTGGTATTAAAAAAATGTAATTAATCTTTTTAGACTATCATTCTCACACTGCACATTCCTTCAATGCAGTTTTAACTCTTAGAAAACATTTGAAAAAAGGAAAAAGTATAAAACACACAGGGTGGTGTCACAGAGTCCCCGGGCGATGTTCTGGAACTGCTCCCTATGAAGCCAGCCAGGACTCTGGTGAAGTCTCCTCTCTGTGAGCAGACTGTCTTCAGGGCAAGAAGCTCACACGGCTTCACCTTCCTGGATCTGACCTAGGAGCATTCAGCATCCTCTGCCCCTCCGTGCGCTTCCCAGAGCAAGTCCACCCAGGCGGGGTCCTGTGGAAGCCAGAGGGTCCTGCACCCCCACTTCGCAGTCAGACGTGACTCTTAGCCAGCCAGTAAAACAGAGGTTTATTAGATGACAGGAACACAGTGTAAAACGGAACTTGTAGGTACAGAGAACAGGACCCCTCAGCTGGGTCCATTTTGGGGGGCAGTGAGCCAGACACCCACGTCTGCACTTCACTCCTCATCTCCAGCTAGCTCCAAACTGACTCACTCTCCAGCCCCTCCTCCTCTGGGCTTTGTTCCTTTCCCGGGCCAGGAGGTCACCTGATTCCTTTGTTCTCCAACACCTTTAGCTATCACCTTGCAGTGGGGAAGGGCCCCGGCCATTAGTTGCTGGGAGACAGAGTGTCGGCCATTTATGTACACCGACCCTTTGCTCTGCAACAATTACACCCCCTAATTCCACCACCTAGAGACTTAAGAAATGCATAGGGAAAACTGAGGCACCCCTACAGTATTCAGAGGAAACATTAAGAACAGTCCCACTTCATCACAGGTGGCTTCTACATTTCCCCAGAGTGTCAAGCCAGACAGACAGACTCAGACTGCTCTCATCAGAGAGAATTTAACAGCATCATTTGCTGGATGCCATACCTCATTGCAACCAATGGACATCAGCTGCAATTCTGTGCCAGCTTTCTCCTTGCTCTTAGAATCATAGATTATTAGGGTTAGATGGGACCTTAGGAGGTCATCTAGTCCAACCCCCTGCTCAAAGCAGGACCAATCTCCAATGGCCCCCTCAAGGATTGAACTCACAACCCTGGGTTTAGCAGGCCAATGTTCAAACCACTGAGCTATCCCTCCCTCAACACTGCTTTAGATAGCGTGAGAACTAGCAGTGTTAGGTCCCTCTTCCTTCCTCAGGATAGATCTCCTGGACCTACAGCACTGGCTTCTCCTTCTAATTTGCAACAAATGGGGAGAGGGTGAGGTGTAGGTGAACTCTCCCTTCCTCTTACCAATCTGCCTAGCCGAGCAGATCCCACCAACCCAACAACAGCTGCCTGCAGCCAGCCAGCATCTCTCCTTAGCCAGAAATCCACCCTAGCAGCTCCTCTGATGCCTAGCCACACTTCAGGTCAGTAAGCAAAGAGGGAGTCAACATAGGATTTGGGAGGTGAGAAGCTGAGGTGAGATGCAGGAAGAATTAGTGGGGATAAAAATGGAATTCTTTGGGAGGGGGGTGAAGGATGAAATTTTGGGTGTGGGGAGAGAGGGGTTTATTCTGGAAGTGTAGGGAGTGATATTCTCTTTTGGGAGAGGAGAACCTGACTCATAAGGATACTCCTGGAGGACAGTGTTGGTTTTTTGTTTGGTTGGTTGTGGGAAGGATATCCCAAGATCTTCCTACAAACCACCCACCGGCAAATGCCCCAACCCCTCAACCTCCCTTACTCTGCCTCTTATTTTCTTTTCCCCCATTTTTGCAAATTGACTGACCAAAGGGTATTGCCTAGGTCACTTTGCCCTATTATTTAAGCAAGAGATTTGAACATACAGTACTGTGCCAGTAGTCTTGACTACAGAACAAAATGCCAGTCTCAAGTCACTAACGGCATTGAGCCAGAAACTTGAGAACTGAATGGGAACAGACAGAAAGGAAGCCCATAAAAACAAGGGAAGTACTATAAGGACATCCAACTTAACGTGATGATGGTTTCAGAGCCAATAAGTTCCTTACCACTGAGTTGGTTATTTTAAGATTTGGCATGGTACCACCACACACAAATGCCATCAGCCCTTTACCTGGCAGTAAACATCAATATAGTACTTTAGAGTCTTTTCTCATTTATCTATCACAGTATTATTTTAATACACACAGTACCTCCTTGTATGTGTAATGAGCTATCTGTTGATCCGTTGAAGTTTGTCCAGACTCTGTAAGATTATATGTTTGTTTTTAAGCTTTCAGAGTTACTTCAATCTCCGTGAAAAATAAGCTGTCAAACAAGAGAATAAGCCATCATAAATATAATTTTTAAATGCTTAAATCTGTAAAAGGGGTTTGAGGGGATATGGGCTCTTTTGATCTCAGTTGCTTCAGTGTAGTTACTCCAAATTTATATTAGTGAAATGTGAAACCAAAATCAGAATCTGGCCCTAAAACTGCCAACTCTAGCACAGTGGTTTCCAAACTTTTTATGAAGGTGACACACCAACTGCATTTTCTCTCTTTCTGGGGGACCAGCCATTACCCCTGCCAACCCCCGCCAACCCCTATCTCCCTCTGGCTGCTGACTGGCTGCTTGATGGCTCTAGCTGCTCCCTGGATCCTGCTCCCCACACTGCTGCCTGCTGCATGAGAGCATGTGGGAGTTCTTCTGGGGCGTGAGCAGGCTGGTGACTGAGCTGCTTGCTGGCCCAGCTGCTTCCACCCACGCTGCTGCTGTCCTTGTCTGGCTCAGTTCTCCGCACTGCTGCCCATTGCCCAGGGAAAGTCAGAGCAGGATCCAGGCAGCAGCGAGCAGACAGTCAGCATCCTCTCCCTGTCCTACCTATGTCCCAAAGGCGCTTCCTCCATGTTGCTGGTGCTGCCACCCAGATTCTGCTCCCCATAGTGCTATCTGCTGCCCAGGGCATGTAAGAGTAGTGGGAAAGGCGGCAACCTACTAGTGGGTCGGGACCCATCATTTGGGAAGCAGTGCTCTAGCACATGTGCTGGATATTGAGACTTCGAGGGACTTCTAAGTAGTGTGAGAGTAAAAATAATAATATGCAGTTTTAGGGTTATGTGCTGTCCACCATCCACTGTGGGGATTTCCACCAGTATCAGCAGGAGTTGGATGGAGATGAAGAGCAGCACATGGCCCTCAACTTTATGGTGAAACTTATGATTTTTCTACCGCTAGTGGGCATTCTTGCTCATTTTAGAAATCTCTCCAAGATGGGCAGGGTTGCGGTGAACAGGGTGTGAAATGTAAAAAGCACTAAGTATCAAAATGAAGAAGAAACATCAACCACAAACAATGATTCGGAGTCACTTTCTTTGCTGGGCTTCATAAAATATAGCTGGGTGTGGCTTTTATATACTCAACTATAGTTGAAATGTATGCTGCTTGTTAATACTTTTCACTCAACAGTATAGATGATTTGTATTGTCATGCCCACTGGTTCAATGGTGAAGTGTTTTGTGCTACCAGGTAGGGAACTAGTTTTCAACAAGATCTAGACGTTTGCTCCATAGGCAAGCAAGCAAAAGGTGAGAGCTTCCCAAACTTAATATGGTCCACTCTAGGGTGAGGAAGAACTTTGTGCCTCTATTATGGCAGTACTTAATAAAAGATTTGAGTACTAATGTTATCTGATCATGCTATGAAATATCCTCTCGTTGGCCAATCATTTATTTCTCACTTTAGTAGGATCAGTAAAGCTGAAAAATTCTGTTTAGGCTCTCCTGAAATGGAATTTTTCTTAAAATCTCTTTCTGCAAAAAGTTTCATGTTTTTAATGTTTCTTCTCTTTTGGGGATTAAACCTTTTCTTAAAAACAGGAAAAGTGATGTGGAAAGGTGTTTCCCCTTTTCGGCCAGCTCTATTTGTGACTCTTACTCATGGTGCTGTGTTGATTGTAGATTCCATGCTTCTTGGGGCAGGAACCAGGTTTATACATAATTTTGTGAAACATCTCATTTTGCGGTGACTGAAGAAAAAAGTACAAGTCCTTTTAATTGTTTTAAAGATCTGTGTCAGACATTCCTTTCCCAGACACCCCTGCCTCAATCCTGCATCAGTTCCACCTTCACCGTAGATATCCAGGTTTACACCACACAGCTCCCTGGGTTTTCATAAACAGAGTACAGGAGGACACATGACTGAGTCTCTCTACTGTGAATCAAAAACTCGCCTGTTTGTGTCTGGGAAAAGGGAGCAAACTGAGCTGCCAGTAGTGGACACCCTTTGGTAAAGTGCCTTCACATGAGGCAGGCAGTATAGGGTTGACCTTAACTAACTACCTTGAGGTAGAAATTACTGTGCCTTAGCTCTCTCAATGTACAGTCCTAGTGGAGACATCTCAAGTTAGCGATCTCAGTATAAAAATAGTCCTTTTTTTTTTTGCATTGAAAACTGAAAACATAGCCTAAGTGACTTGCCCAGCATTATATAGGAATTTAGTGAGAGTGGCTGGGATAGAATCCAATTCTCCTGGGTGGCTTTCAAAAGTCTTAACCATGAGACCGTCCTTTCTGTCTTTGTCCAGTGTCACTGTTTCCCATCCCCTCTCCCCAGTGGCAGTGTCTCTCTGTCTCATGGCTTCTTGCCATGCTTTGCCCCAGTCTGCCGAACACCCCCCCTCCCGCCAACTTACTCCTGAAACTCCAGCTTTGCAAATCACATTGTAGAAATCCACAAGCTACTGGTTACCAATTCAACTGCAACAGCGAAGACTGTACAGCATTTCTCTCCTGTTTCCTTCACTACATACGTACCTGTCAACTTCCGTAGTAAATGACACCAGGGTCCTACAGGCAACAGCCTCATAAACTATTAGTGCTGAAAGTGCTTTATATCTATTCAGGACAGCCCTTAAGCACAAGGTTATATTATTGAAATAAACTGGGAATTTCTATTTTGGAACAGACCAAATACATTTTTTCACTCCTGTTTTAGGAATGACAAATTATTGTGAGCGATACCGTGAAGGAATGATACATGTTCTGAAAACCTTTGGTCCAGTACCAGATTTTTCAGGTGAAATTGAGCAGCAGATCAGCCAGGTGAGTGTACAAGACTGGACTGATGTGATTTCATAAGGACCATCAAATAACAAATATTGACTTTAATTTCTTTGTAGTGATCACTTGTTTGAATGACTCTTGGAAGTACCTCTGATCTGTATTTCTCAGTGAGGGTATGCACTTGCACTGATTGAAAATGCTAAAATAGAATTGACATAACATAAATCCCTTTGTAAAGCGCTTTGAGATCTGTGGATGAAAAATCATAGAAATTTAGGACTAGAAGGGACCTAGATAGGCAGGGCCGGTGCAACCATTTAGGCAAACTAGGCGGGCGCCTAAAAGCCTGCTCAGGCGAGGAGGTGGAGTGGAGGTGAGCTGGGGTGGGGGGCGCGGGGTGGGACACCCGCAGTAACGGGGGGGGCACACAGAGGAACCGCTCCCCACCCCAGATCACCTCCACTCTGCCTCCTCTGCTGAGCACACAGCCCCTGCTCTAAGTCTCCTCAAATCGGCGCCGCAAGCCTGGGAGGGGAGGAGAATTAGAGCGGCGCTGGTGTGCTCAGTGGAGGAGAGCTGGGGCGAGCTCCCTAGGTGGGGTTAGATGCCATCGGGGGGGTTGGGCTCCCCAGGCGGGGTTAGCTGCCGCGGGAGGGATGTCTCCCCGGCGGGGCTAGCTGTCGCGGGTGGGGGGGTCGGGCTCCCCGGGTGGGGTTAGCTGCCGCGGGGGCGGGGGAGGGGGAGGAGGAGGAGTCTCCCCGGTCGGGATTAGCTGCCGCGGCGGGGTGGGGGTAGCTGCTGGGGGAGAGGCTCCCCAGGCAGGGTGAGTGGTGGGCTTGGTTAGCTGCCGCAGGGAGTGGGGTTAGCCGGGGGGGGGGGGCGCAAGGTGGAAGATTTTCCTAGGGCGCGAAACTTCCTTCCACCGGCCCTGTAGATAAGTCATCTGGTCTAGCCCCTGCACTGAGGCAGGACTAAGTATTGTCTCTGGACCATCCCTCACAGGTATTTGTCTAATATGTTCTTAAAAACCTCCAATAATGGAAATTCCACAGCCTTTCTAGGTAGTTTGTTCCAGTGCTTAACTACCCTGACATGCTTACCCTTAAATGCTATCTAAGAGCTATGTAGCATTATTACAAGCTTTTCACTATGCCTTGGTAGAACTCTGAGAGCTAGTGAGATGCATCTCACAGTGTTCATAAATAGTTAGTGGTTGTACACAACAGTAAGAGATATGCTTTCGTATGTTTTGTTCCCGTCTGTCTGTTCTGATGAGCTGAACTTGGAGGTCTGGTTGTTGGCATACCTATGTGACAAGTTATGAATAATATTTGATAACAGTTTCTTCTTTTTATTTCTGTATCTATATACTCTACAAACTAAAACCCTAATCTGCAAAGCATTTAGACACATGGCTAACTTGATTATTCACATGCTTAAAGTAAAGTACCTCCTTATGTGCATTGCTGGGTTGGGGCCCAGGTTGTTTATAGACTCATAGACTTTAAGGTCACAAGGGACCATTATGATCATCTAGTCAGACCTCCTGCACAATGCAGGCCACAAAATCTCACCCACCCACTCCTGTAACAAACCCCTAACCTATGTCTGAGTTATTGAAGTCCTCAAATCGTGGTTTAAAGACCTCAAGGTACAGAGAATCCTCCAGCAAGTGACCCATGCCCCATGCTGCAGAGGAAGGTGAAAAACCTCCAGGGCCTCTGCCAATCTGCCCTGAAGGAAAATTCCTTCCTGACTCCAGATATGGTGATCAGTTAAATCCTGAGCATGTGGGCAAGACTCACCAGCCAGCACCCAGGAAAGAATTCTCTGAAGTAACTCAGATCCCACCCCATCTAACATCCCATCACAGACCACAGGGCATATTTACCTGCTAATAATCAAAGATCAATTGCCAAATTAATTGCCCAAATTAGGCTATCCCATCATACCATCCCCTCCATAAAGTTATCAAGCTTAGTCTTGAAGCCAGATATGTCTTTTGCCCCCACTACTCCCCTTGGAAGGCTGTTCCAGAACTTCACTCCTCTAATGGTTAGAAACCTTTGTCTAATTTCAAGTCTAAACTTCCTCGTGTCCAGTTTATATCCATTTGTTCTTGTGTCCACATTGGTACTAAGCTTAAATAATTCCTCTCCCTCCCTGATATTTATCCCTCTGATATATTTATAAAGAGCAATCATATCCCCACTCAGCCTTCTTTTGGTTAGGCTAAACAAGCCACGCTCTTTGTCTCCTTTCATAAGATAGGTTTTCCATTCCTCGGATCATCCTAGTAGCCCTTCTCTGTACCTGTTCCAGTTTGAATTCATCCTTCTTAAACATGGGAGACCAGAACTGCACATAATATTCCAGATGAGGTCTCACCAGTGCCTTGTATAACGGTACTAACACCTCCTTATCTTTACTGGAAATACCTCGCCTGATGCATCCTAAAATGGCATTAGCATTTATTTATTTATTTATTTATTTTATTTTTAACGGCCATATCACATTGGTGGCTCATAGTCATCCTGTGATCAACCAGTACTCCGAGGTCCTTCTCCTCCTCTGTTACTTCCAACCGATACATCCCCAATTTATAACCAAAATTCTTGTTATTAATCCCTAAATGCATGACCTTGCACTTTTCACTATTAAATTTCATCCTATTACTATCACTCCAGTTTACAAGGTCATCCAGATCTTCCTGTATGATATCCCGGTCCTTCTCTGTGTTAGCAATACCTCCCAGCTTTGTGTCATCCACAAACTTTATTAGCACATTCCCACTTTTTGTGCCAAGGTCAGTAATAAAAAGATTAAATACGATTGGTCCCAAAACCGATCCCTGAGGAACTCCACTAGTAACCTCCTTCCAGCCTGACAGTTCACCTTTCAGTACGACCCGTTGTAGTCTCCTCTTTAACCAGGTCCTTATCCACCTTTCAATTTTCATATTGATCCCCCATCTTTTCCAATTTAACTAATAATTCCCCATGTGGAACCGTATCAAATGCCTTACTGAAATTGAGGTAAATTAGATCCACTGTGTTTCCTTTGTCTAAAAAATCTGTTACCTTCTCAAGGAGACCAGGTTGGTTTGGCACGATCTACCTTTTGTAAAACTATGTTGTATTTTGTCCCAATTACCATTGACCTCAATGTCCTTAACTACTTTCTCCTTCAAAATATTTTCCAAGACCTGGCATACTACAGATGTCAAACTAACAGGCCTGTAGTTACTCGGATCACTTTTTTTCCCTTTCTTAAAAATAGGAACTATGTTAGCAATTCTCCAGTCATACAGTACAACCCCTGAGTTTACTGATTCATTAAAAATTCTTGCTAATGGGCTTGCAATTTTATGTGCCAGTTCCTTTAATATTCTTGGATGAAGATTATCTGGGCCCTCTGATTTTGTCCCATTAAGCTGTTCGAGTTTGGCTTCTACCTCGAATGTGGTAATATCTACCTCCATATCCTCATTCCCATTTGTCATCCTACCATTATCCCTAAGCTCCTCATTAGCCTCATTAAAGACCGAGGCAAAGTATTTGTTTAGATATTGGGCCATGCTTAGATTATCCTTAACCTCTACTCCATCCTCAGTGTTTAGCGGTCCCATTTATTCTTTCTTTGTTTTCTTCTTATTTATATGGCTATAGAACCTTTTACTGTTGGTTTTAATTCCCTTTGCAAGGTCCAACTCTACATGGCTTTTGGCCTTTCTCACTTTATCCTTAATGTTCTGACCTCAATATGGTAGCTTTCCTTGCTAATCCCTCCCATATTCCACTCCTTGTAGGCTTTCTGCTTTTTCTTAATCACCTCTCTGAGATGCTTGCTCATCCAGCTTGGTCTACAACTCCTGCCTATGAATTTTTTCCCCTTTCTTGGGATGCAGGCTTCTGATAGTTTCTGCAACTTTGACTTGAAGTAATTCCAGGCTTCCTCCGCCTTTAGATCTACAAGTTCTTCAGTCCAATCCACTTCCCTAACTAATGTCCTTAATTCTTTAAAGTTAGCCCTTTTGAAATAAAAAAACCCTAGTCCCAGATCTATTTTTGTTTATCCTTCCATCTAGTTATCTTGCATCTGAGTTCTCCACCAGTGTGATTTCAAATATATAATCACCACATGGGTTTATTGCTGAATCAATATAAATCAGGAAACAACAATAGATAGCAAACTATGCCTTTCCATCTATCATCCTTCTTAATGCCTCTATAAATGAAAGAATAGCAACTAAGTTTTGTGATCTTTTCGGAGTGTGATATTCCCTTTTGGCCTCATGCTGATTCTGTCTCCTTTTTTCTTGGGCTTCATCAAAGACATTGACAAAACTAGGCTTACAAGGAACCTTCCCCAATGGCAAAACATTAAACACTTTTTATGTTGCTTTCTGTCCTCCATGTTGCTCTAGAATAACTGCAACTTGTGAATTATTACTGGCAACAACGGTGGTGCAAATGACGTGGGCCCAAGTTTTATCCAGCTTTTGTTATATTGCTCATTGTTTATCTTTTAAAGTTCTGAACTATGGGCTGCTCCTTTTGGCAAAGATGGCCTTGGGTCTATCTCTGCACTTTCAGAAATACTTCCCTCTCTAAGAGCACATCCGTCAGTAACATGCAACTGGCATGAGCCTGTTACCTACTGTTGCTCTTCTTGCAGTGATCCATTTAACATATAGATCTTCAAGTCCTTAATCCTTGCACTCAAACACTAGGGTCCACTTTCCTGCATGTTGTTTTAGGTGGTGTTGGTTTTTGTCTCTAGGTGCAGC
This sequence comes from Mauremys mutica, assembly GCF_020497125.1. NCBI lineage: Eukaryota > Metazoa > Chordata > Testudines > Geoemydidae > Mauremys > Mauremys mutica. The sequence goes on from NC_059072.1 coordinate 324,627,799, forward strand.
CTGCCACCTTGTCATGGTTTCTAGCACTGGAAGCCCATTTAATAACTTCAGCCTGCTCCTGACTCCACCTTTGCAAAAAGTGATAGCTTCATTTCTTGGATGTGCCTCACCTTATAATTTTATCTCGCTAAGGCTGCACTCCTAAAAAAATGACACCTTCATAAACATGGTCTATGAGGAGTAAAAAAAAATCAAGTCTTCAGACTCCTACATGTGTACTTGGATTAGAGCACGTATCTAGCTGCCTAAAAGGCCAAGGCTGGGTCTCCTCCTTCATAGTTAATAAAAGGGTTTTGTCAGAAGGACTTGACAGCTGCCTCATGGACAAACCAAGCAGACAGGTTAATGCCAAGTTGCTCCTGATAGACTTACATGGCCCTGTGTGAGAGTTGGTGTATACTAGAATGTTAGGTTGACCTAGCTGTGTTGCTCAGGGGTGTGAGAAGGTCAAATCCCTGAGAGATGGAGTTAAGATAACCTAAGCCCCAGATGCAGACAGTGCTAGGTTACCAAATGAATTCCTCTATCAACCTTGCTGCCGCCTCTCCACGAGATGGATTTACTAGAGTAACAGAAGAACCTCTTCCATCGCCATAAGAAGTGTTTACATTACAGCACTATGGTGGCGCAGCTGCTGTGCCACTGTAGCGTTTCTAGTGTAGACATACCCTGAGCTTTCACTACCAGTGTTAGGCCAGAATGTTCTCCAAACTACAGTGAAAGGTCAGAGCTGCCACCTCCAAGTACAGATCCTCACTGACATGTCCACCGTAGAGATTAACTAACTTCTAACTAGTGGATCAGACAGCCTGCAAAAAGAAAAAAAGGTATGAATTAATGGTATCCTCCTTTCCATGGAAAATCAGCATGTTGGCCTTAAACAGGCAAGGGATTTAAACAGGCAACTAGTGGTCCTTGTGACCCTACTGTCTGTTGTCAACAGAATCAGAACCCATATGACAATTACCAGCATGAATGTTAACCTGAAGAGGGGAGAAAACCAACAAAAACAATCTTGGTAAGAAATTTCCAACATTCAACATGAGGTTTAATCTACCATTTTCTTTATTTCAGGCCATGAGTGAACGAACTCCAGCTGATCCAGAACATCTAAATGCCAGGAGAGCATGGAGAGATGAATGTCTTATGGGTCTTGCCAAGTTGAAAAAACAAATGAAATCCAACTGAATTGCATCCTCTGTAATACACAAGGGCAAATTATCGGCATATCTCCACAAAACTGGGTGCTTCTATTTCCACAGGCAAAAAATCTGTATTTGCAGAACAGGTGACTCAATATGCAAGCAATGATTTTTGCCTATGTGCAAATACAGAGGGTGATTCAAAATCCAAATTGTCATTACATTATTAATTCATGACAGGAACTGCGTAAGAAACTAATTCATAAAAAACTGTTTATCTGATTATTCTAAATGCTTTAATACTAGCTTATGCAGATTTGTTGTAGCCCTGTCAGTCCCAGGATATTAGCAAGACAAGGTGAGTGAGTGATGTAATATCTTTTATTGGACCAATTTCTGTTGGTGAGAGAGACCTGAAGAAGGGCTCTCTGTAAGCGCAAAAAACTTCTTTCTCACCAACAGAAGTTGGTCCAATAAAAGATATTACCTCACATACTTTGTCTCTTTAATACTAGCTAGCATCAACATTATTAATACTGTATAATAGGCACACAATAGTTTTTAAAATCATACATTTTATAATCTTGCTTGGAGATATGTAGCCTCAGCAGCACTTGCATTTACTGGGGTCCAGGAACAGGCAAACATCTGCTGTTTGTCATTATGGGACAAATGCTGCTCTCCATAACCTTCTGTGGGCATGATGAGCTCTGTCTAATTCGACTGCATTGGGGTGAGAGGAGAATTTGTGGAATGCACACAGGGAACCTCCTTGCAACCCTCCGAGGGAGAATAGGGGAGGGGTCCAGTGGCCGTTCTCCCTGCAGAGTAGGAGCCCAATAGCTTCAGGGATTGCTGCAACCCAGCTCTGTAGCTGTTCCACAATCTTGGTGAGAGAATTACTTTTTCCTTCCCTCCCCCCCTCCCTTAGGCACTTAGATACCATGGTGATAGACAAGGCATAAGTATCTGAATAGAATAGAGCAGAATCCCTCTTTGCCCTCCAGCTCCTACAGAATCCATCAGAGCCTCACCCAGTTTTTCAGGCTATGTGCTTGACAGCCCATGACTTTGCCTTGATCAAAGTGAGCAGTTTGATGTCACCAGTGGTTTATTGCTACTCAAAATAAGTGTGTCCCATTTAGGCCCTCTCTAGAAGAGATAAAAAGGTGGTTAGTTATTTTTAAATTGATTTAGCTAACTTAAGAGGCAGTAGGGTCTAGTGGACAGGGCCCTGATCTGAGACCTGGGTTCTCTTCCCAACTGTGCCACTGACATGCTGTATGACCTTGGGCGAGTCACATCTCCTCTCTGTGCCTTCTCTCCCCCATTGTCTGTTTAGATGGTTCATTCTTTGGGGCAGGGACTGTCTCTTGTTGTGGGTCTATATAGTGCCTGGCATGATAGGTCCCTGATCTTGATTTGAACCTTTGGGCACCAGTGTAATATAAATAATAGATAATGATTTGAACTTAATGTAGCCACTGCTTAACATCTTTCAAATTCCAATAGCTGGTCATTCTGTAACCTAGGTTACCACATAATGTATAAGGTGTGAAGCAGTGGCTGTGCTACGTGGTGCTTCAAATCCTGTTAGCGAATATAATTTTAAAAACATCTTTCTCTCTATTCTAGACAAGGTCATCGAAGGTTTTAATAACTCTTTTTAAACATAAGATTAGTTCCTTTTTGCTATGTGCATGTCCGCAGTAACAGTCTCATTATGTCTTAGCTGGTTAGTTGCTCTGCGTTAGCTTGTTTGAAATCTTCGAACATGTATCAAAAATATCTGCCTCCATTTCTGTTCTTTGCTCATGAATAAAAGGTTGTAATGAAATATACTGACTTCCACGAAGGTCCTGTGTGATATTTTACTGGTTACACTCAGAGCTGTAACCACGGCGGGGCAAGTAGGGCAGCCACCTAAAGCGCAAAGCCAGGGGGTGACTTGGGCCATTGACACCAGCCACAACGGGGCTCAGTGGGGCCAGCTCTGCATGGTGAGGCTCGGGGAGGGAACGCCACCTTCACCTCCTGACTCACCTCAACGGGCCACGCATCCTGTCTGGGTTGGGCGGGGGCACAACCAAAAAATCAGTGGGGCACGTGGCCCTGCATGTCCCCCCATGTGTCGCCTGGGGGTGCAAATACGGTTGCTCACCCTGGGTGCTGAAATGCCTAGTTACAGCTCTGGTTACACTGAACATTGGTTTGAGATGGTGCACTCTGGTAGGGGTGTAAGTGTGCTGATTAAAAATGTTGCTGAGGTCAGTTTGGAATCAAATCATCAAGAAATAATGCACAGTCTCTCAGAAATGGATGCTAGTTACAATGGATGCACTATTGTCGCCTAGTGCAAGTGCAAGGCATTTAATAGCAGTGAGTGACTTCCTGTCAAATTGCCTCATGGAAAGCCTGGGAAGGAAGGACACAGTGCAGAACAGTGGCCAAAAAGGGAGGTACTATGCTGTAGATACTGTCACTCCCAAGAGCTCTATCAATGTGATTCCAATACCTCTGCCTTCCCATGCACTCTGAAAATACCATTCTTTGAGTGCTTGCTCATGTTGAGTCCATTCTCAGTGTGTGCGTGCCCACGTGCACAGTTGTCGGAGATTTTTTGCCTTAGCGGTATCCATAGGGTTAGTTGTGGTGCCCTCTGGAGTGCCATGCTCATGCACTGGTATATCAGGCACCGCCGGCCCTACGCCCTCTCAGTTCCTTCTTACCGCCCGTAACAGTTGGTCGGAGCACCTTCCCCTTGCCTAGCAAGTGGACAGCGGTTCTTCCCGTCTTCGTTTCTCAATGCCCTGTAAATAGTTTGTTTTCAGTTAGTTAACAAGTTGTTGTTAAGTAGTGCAGTTAGTGACTTTGCCCCAAGCAGGACATGCCCTGGTCTCTGGGTTTTAAGCCCTGTTCTGCCTGCAACAGGCCTATGCCTGTGAGTGACCCCCATAGCAGCTGCCTGAAGTATTTGGGGGAATCACACATGAAGGACAAGTGTCAGATTTGTAAAAATTTTCATCTGAGAACCCAGAAGGAACCACCAGGAGCTAGTGGAGAGATATAACTTTAATCTGTGGGACTCCCTCAGGAAATGTAAGGACTCTCTGCCCCAGGACTTGTCCCAAGAGGTTCGTAGTAGTAGTAGAGGAGGATATGACAGTGGCTAGATGTCCCCTTCAGATGGCCTGGGACGCAGCCGATTCGGCGGCCAGAGTGGTCACATTGGCAGTAGTCATGGCTTCAAACCGCAGGCCTGTACCAGGAGATGCAGTCCTCCATCCAGGACCTCCTGTTTGATGGGAATGGACTCTTTGCAGAGCAGAAGGATGTGAGGCTGCATGGGCTTAAAGACACGCGGGCCACACTCTGTTAGCTGGGCATGCATACTCCGCAGTTGTCGAGGAAACAATTCAGGCCACCCCTCACCTCGTAGGCCATGGCCGCCTCTGCAGGGCTCCGCTAGGAGAAAGGACAGAGACACAAGTTTCAGCCATCGCTGTCCCTCCACCTCCCACTCACCAGCTCAGCCTGGCCCAGCAAAACACCTGGGGGGCTAGAAGCGCTCGTTTTGATGGTGCGCTCGAGAGCAATGCCCCTGTCACTGTGCATCCACCTTATGCCTTTCTCAACTATTTACGTCCCTTTCAACCGGCCTGGTTGCAAGTCACATCAGATCTCTGGGTGTTAGAAATCATATATCTGGGCTACGTCCTGCAATTCTCTGCTATGCCCCCCACCCATCCCCTTTCCCTGTCTCTCTTCAGGGACCCTTCTGATGAGCAACTCCTCGTTCAGGAGGTCGAAAACCACCTGCAGCTGGGGGCGGTGGAAGAGGTCCTTCGGGAAATGAGGGGGAAAGGGTTCTACACCTGCTGCTTTCTAATTCCGAAAGCAAAAGGGGGCCTAAGACCCATTCTGGACCCACAGCGACTCACCAAATATCTCAAGAAGTTGAAGTTCTGCATAGTCTCCCTGGTCTCCATCACCCCTCCCAGGATTCAGGAGACTGGTACACTGCTCTCGATCTCAAGGATGCTTATTTTCATATTTCCATCTTCCGTGGACACAGATAGTTCCTTTGTTTTATGGTGAGCCTGCACCACTTTCAATTTAAGGTGCTGCCCTTTGGTCTCTCGTCGTCCCCGCGGAAACATCAAGGGGTCCAGGTCTATCCTTATCTCAACAATTGGCTCATCAAGGGCAGATCGCGGGATCAAGTCCAGGGGAATCTTGATCTGGTGCATTCTACCTGTCATGACCTTGGCCTATTAGTAAACAAAAGGAAATCGACCCTCATACCAGTGCAACGAATAGAATTCATAGGGGCGGTCTTCAGCTCTATGCAGGCCAGAGCCTTCCTTTTGGAGGCCCATTTTCAAGCCCTGTTGGACTTGATCGCTCATATAAAAGCCCACCTGCTCACCATGGCAAACGTGGCTGGCATCGGTCTACATGGCCTGTCTATATCCCAAACAAGCACAGTCTGGACCTGGCAGTCAGAGTATCGGATCACATGCAGTCGTCACTGGAATGGTGGTTGGACCCCGAGTCAGTGTTGGCGGGAGTTCCCATCGCAGTCCCATCCCTGTCGCTGACCCTGGTTTCCGACGCCTCGGACCTGGGTCGAGGAGCCCATCTGGGCGAGCTCAGTGTGCAAGGCTGCTAGTCGTGGGACGATCACTCCCTCCACATAAATGTCAGGGAGCTCGGAGTGGATCAGTTGGCCTGCCAGGCTTTCTGGTCCCACTTGAAAGGCAAAGTGGTACAAGTCCTGATGGACAACACCACCGTGATGTTTTATATCAACAAGCAAGGCAGAGCCAGGTTGTCGGCCCTTTGCCAGTAAGCTCTCTAGCTCTGGGACTTCTGTGTGCAGCATGCCATTCATCACATGGCCGCACATCTTCCGGAGACTAGAAATGTACTAGCGGATTGCCTCAGCAGAACCTTCTCGTCTTGCCATTAATGCTCACTGTGATGTTCCCCTGGTGTTATCTGGACTGGTGATCTGCTAGGTCACTCCAATCCTTGACTCTGGGAGCCAGCCTTACCCTGCTCTGCTGTGAGAACCCCTACTCCTAGGCTATTCACGCACAGCCTCTGGCATGTAAGCTGCTTGGATTGTGCAACCGAATGACACTAGCCAATATCTCTGGTCCCAGACACAACCCTAGGAACCTCTGTCTTGCAGTATCCAGTTATGCCCACTGCAAGCTTATATGAGTTCATCAATTGAACAAATAAATTGATATGTACCAGGCTTGTTATCCCAAAGGGAGTCTCTGACATGCTTCAAACCAAATGCACTGCTTCAGGTAGAATAAACAAACAAATTTATTAACTACAAAGATAGATTTTAAGTGATTATAAGTCAAAGCACAACAAGTCCTATTTGGTCAAATGAAATAAAAGCAAAATGCATTCTAAGCTGATTTTAACACTTTCAATGCCCTTACAAACTTAGATTCTTCTCACCACAGGCAGGCTTGTTGCTCTTCAGTCAGGTTCTCCACTTTGATCAGCGCTTCAGTCGCTTGGTGGTGATGTCTGTAGATGGAGGTGGAAGAGAGAGGAAGAGCATGGCAAACGTCTCTCCCTTTTATCATGTTCTTTCTTCCCTCTTGGCTTTGTCTCTCTTCCCCCCCCACCCCCCGCCGCCCTTCAGAGTCAGGTGAGCATTACCCTCATCGTAGTCCAAGGGAAGAGGGGTGACTCACTCGAGAGTCCAACAGATCCTTTGTTGCTGCCTAGGCCAGTGTCCTTTGTTCCTGTGAGGCTGGGCTGGGTTTGTCCTATACATGCCCTGATGAGGTGTGAACTGCCCCTCTGCTCTTGAAGAGTTTTTGCCCCCCTGGGCTTGTTTTAAGCAATGAGGACACATTTTCAGCCTCATAACTATATACATGAAATTAAAACCTAGAACATTACTATAACAACAATACTCAGTGCATCATGAGCCTTCCAAAGACACCCGACATGACAAACTTTGCATTGGATACCACACAATCATATTATAAGGATGAACATGGGGGTGCCAGGGTATTCCACCAAGGTACAGAACATCATAGTCACTCCATCCTGAGGTGTTCAGTGTGATCTTCCAAAGGTGTGGCAGTCCCTGAGTGGACTTGTTCACAACTTGTCAGAACAGGAAACACCACGTGTTCCGTTTGATTCAGGGGCTTGACAGAGACTCCCTGTCAGACACTTTCTTACTCCCGTGGCTGAGGGCTCCGATGTATGCCTTCCCGCTGGTGCCGATAATCCACAGAGTCCTCATGAAGATCAAACAGGACAGGGTGAGGGTAATCCTGATAGCCCCAGCTTGGCCTCGCCAGCACTGGCTTGGCACATTGCTGGACTTCTCAGTGGCAGCACCACTGCAGCTGCCTCTCTGGTCAGATCTGCTGTCCCAGAACCATGGCAATCTTCTGCACCTGAACCTGGTGGCACTGCACCTGACAGCTTGACTGCTGCATGGTTAAATGCGGAAGAGCAGGAATGCTCGGCCCATGTCCATTAGGTCCTGTTGGGCAGCAGGAAGCCTTCCACCAGGGAAACCTACCTGGCCAAATGGAAATGGTTCATGTGATGGGCATCGGACCAGGGTATTAGGCCTGAACAGGCCTCGTTGCAGTCAATCCTGGACTACCTACTGCATCTCAAGCTCCAGGGCTTGTCCCTTTCATCAGTTAAGGCCCACTTGGCCTCTATATCAGCCTTTCACCCTCCATTTCAGGGCAGGTTGGTCTTCACTTATGGCTTGACAGTCCAGTTTCTAAAAGGTCTGGAGCAACTCTACCCCCATGTCCAGGACCCCATCCCTCCTTGGGACCTAAATCTAGTGCTGGTGCAGCTCATAGGGGGCCCCCTTCGAGCCATTGTCTTTCTCTTCCCTGCTTCTATTTTCCTGGAAAGTGTCCTTCCTGGTGGCAATAACATCTGCCCTTAGGTCTCTGAGATTAGGGTGCTTACCTCGGAGCCACCCTATACGATGTTTTTCAAGGACAAGGTCCAGTTGCAACTGCACCCAGCTTCCCTGCCCAAGGTTGTTTCAGCAGCAAAGAGTCCTGTGGCACCTTATAGACAAACAGACATATTGGAGCATGAGCTTTCGTGGGTGAATACCCACTTCGTCAGATACAAGGTTGTTGCACAATTTCACATGAGGCAGGACATATTCTTACCTGTCTTCTTCCCAAAGCCTCATAAGTCTCAGGAGGAAGCATAGATCTCACTCTCTGGACATCAGGAGAGCGCTAGCCTTTTACATCGAAAGGACCAAACCGTTCTGCAAGTCAACGCAGCTCTATGTCACGGTGATGGACAGAATGAAAGGTCATCCGGTGTCCACCCAGAGGATTTCATCATGGATCAGGTTTTGCTATGAACAGGCAAAAGTGCCTCCACCAGCAATTGTAACCGCCCACTCGACTAGGACGCAAGCCTCCTCTGCAGCCTTCCTGGTACAGGTGCAATTCAAGATATCTGCAGGGCTGCTACCTGGTCATCCATTCACACATTCACATCTCACTACGCATTTACCCAGCTTATCCAGCAAGCCCGAGACAACACTGGCTTTGGTAGAGCAGTATTACAAGCCGCACTTCTGAACTCTGATCCATCTCCATGGATATTGATTATGAATAGAATGGAATCAACATGAGCAAGCACTGGAAGAAGAAAAAATGGTTACCTGCCTTTTGTAACTGTTGTTCTTCAGGATGTGTTGCTCATGTCCATTCTATTACCCACCCTCCTGCCCCTCTGTTGGAGTTGCCGGTAAGAAGGAACTGAGAGGTGCCACCGGCCCTACACCCTGATATACCGACACATGAGCGCAGCACTCCAGAGGGCACCACAGCTGAACTACGGATGCTGCTAAGGCAAAAAATCTCTGACAACTGTGCACGTGGGTGTGCACTTACCTAGAATGGAATGGATCTATGCCAGCATAGCCAGGAGTGATAGAAGCTCCCTAAAAGTAGGGGGGGCCACTGGCACCTGAATCGTGGCCCTGCCCCCCGCACTCCCCCTTCCCCCGAGGCCCTGCCCCTGCGTCGCTTCTTCCCCAAGATCCCACCACCCCTTTCCTCCCATTGCTCGCCCTTATAGCTGGTAAAGAGTGGTGGAACCATAGCCTCCTGGCCCCCTCTGTTCTGGTGCCCCTGGGCATAGCTACACTGACATAACTATGCAGGTATAGTCCCAGGCCTGGTCTATGCTTAAAAATTAGAATAACCTAGCCATATTGCCCAGGGCTGTTTAAAAAAAAAAAAAAAGTTCACGCCCTGTGCAACATAGTTAAGTTGACCTAACCACTGGTGTAGATGTGGCTAGGTCGATGGAAGAACTCCTCCATCGACCTAGATATTGCCTCTGGGAGAGGTGGATTATCTACATCAATGGAAAAGCCCCTTCTGTCGCTCTAGGAAGCATTTACATTACAGTGGCACAGCTGCAGCACTGTAGCTGTGCCGCGTTAGTGGATGTACTGTACACATGGCCTCAATAGCGGTGACATACCCTTACACTACCAATCAATGGTCCCAATGCTAGTAAAACTCTTAGGATGGCATTGGGGTGTGGACGCAGTTTTATAGGTGATGCAAATGCTCAGTGCTACAGCCAACCATTGCGCGTTGCTTGACCTCCATTTTGCCTACTGTAGACAGGAACTGTCTGTCTTTTCTGTTTTCACGTGCAGACAGGGTATTTAAGTACACAAGAATCCTCCTTGGAGTGTTTCAGGGAGGATGGAGCTGTGTGTAAGGACATGCCTGCAAAACAAAGCTGGTACATCTCATTTAGGGTCTTTATTTTCTTCCAGCCCCTTATAGAAGCCTGGATTTAATGAAACTCACCTTAGAGGGGAATGAAATGAATTTTGAGAATTGTTCTATTCCCATTCCCTGGGATTTTCACTGCACTCATAGCAAAGCTTCACCTGATTTAGGCCTGGTTTATATTAGAAAAGTGTCACTGGTTTAACTAAATCAACTGAGATGCATTCCTGTAGATGCACTTACACCATTTTAACCCTCGCTTTTACTAGTTTTGCTTAAGTTGGTCAGTTATCAATGCAAGACAAACTGATTTGGGGAAAGAATAAACTGGGTTAAGAGCATTTACTAGATAGATTTTGAATTGAGTTAGTTAAACTCTTGCAACTGTTCTCAAAAGGAAAGCCCTTGTAGTAAGTGCCCCTCCACCATGCTGTGGTAATCCCTTGAGGGTGCAACCGGCTGCTAAGTGATAAATGATGTATTCGCATTGGGATTAGCATCTCCCCTTTCTCCTCCCTTCCCCTATCAGCCAGAGCACTGGGAGAAAGTCAGAGGAGGGAGAAGAGATATATTGTCACTACCCCATTGGAAGACGCATCTTTCCAGAGACACCTGAAGATTGCTGTGGAGAAGAGCGACTCTTCTATGAGGTAGGACTTCTCTGCTTCTAGGGAAACTTTGTTTAAAGGTGGGTTTTTGTGTGGAAATAACCAAACTAGTAGAGCAGGGTTACTTTCCTTTCAGAGATTTGTCAGCATGGGGCTGTATCACATTAGTGGCTAAAGGTGGGGAACAAATTCTAAAAGTAATATTCAGGCTCCATTTATTTTCTTACCTGGAATGAAATCGCCTGTCATCCCTGCCGATTCCCAGTGTCTGAAGTAGCTTTTCGGGGCTCAAGCTGATGAGCTCCTTCCTGTGCCAGAGAAACATTCTCTTCTGATTTTTCTCTTGACCCTGTTTTCTTTTCCTTTTTCCCATTCCTTTCCCTCTTTCCCCTTCTCTCCACCACCAAGTGCTTCCAAAACTAAATGTTGATAGAACTGCTAGTATCTAATGTTAATAGTACTAGCAATTCCCTGCTGGGACAGCACACCAGGGTGTCCCTAGGGTGACCAGAAAGCAAATGTGAAAAATCAGGACAGGGAGTGGGGGGTAATAGGAGCCTATATAAGAAAAAGACCCAAAAATTGGGACTGTCCCTATAAAATCAGGACATCTGGTCACCCTAGGTGTCCCAGTTGGAGGAAAAGCAAGTGGTGAGGCCTGGATTGTGTGCCTGGGGTAAAAATCCTGGCTCTGAAATTAACTCTGGTGGAGGGAATCAATTTCATTAAAATAATTCTAATCTAATTACTGCCCTTCCTTTCATCCCATCAGGGAGTTTTCTTAAGGTAATATACAAATGTGTTTATAAATTGTACCTGATCTGTGTATTGAGTGTAATCCATATGCCTACATAACAATTCATGTTTAACAAACCTAATATGGCTGTGTAATATTAGTGGGTATTATGTAACTAGATAACAATTGTCTCAATCACTTACCATCTACTGCTACCAAAACAAAATGATACTCCCAGTTCTTTTTTCTGAACAATCACAGCAAACAAACAGACAACCCCCACCAATTATTATAAATGTCCCAATTGCCACCATACATCTTTTTTTGGTAAGTGCAAGAAACTAGGTGAGTGATTCTTATCCAACTTGAGGTAATATTATTTAAAAAAAACAAGCACACAAGTGTAAATTTGTGTAATTACTGTTGCATCATGGTTGTAATTTGACAGTTATGTTATGAGCATCTGGTGATGGTGATGAATTTGGCTGTCCTAATGTTAATAAATGATGTATTACCCTATGTACCTCTTCTTGTAGGTCAGGGGACGGTGTACCTGATGTCCTGTATACATTAGAAACCAGAACTATAGTTATGGTTTCTAAAACGTTTAAAAATAATTTGAGTCAAAACAAGATAAGCTCAAGGTTCAGATTTTCAGCGGGTAGAAGCCCTGGTCAACCCCAGTTGTGTGTGTAAGGACATGTCATGTTTACATTTCATGGTGGCATGTAATCATGTAAATTCCCCTGGTGCATGTAATTGCAGTAACCTTACATAAATGGAGATATAATGTTGTATGCACTAGTTTCCATAGGGACAAAGATCTGGAAATTTAAGCATGAATAAATTTGTCTTTGCTAATGTCATTTAAGCTTTATGATGTGTTGTTATGAACCAGTGCCAGGACTACAGAGCCTTACAGAAGTCCCGTTAACTAAACTAAATAAATATGCAGTGGAATTTGGTTTGACTGCCTACCACTTGAAGTGGTCATTTGGCTGTGTGGGTTAACTCTTGCTTTACAAAATCCAGTTCACATTTTGTGCTAACATATTTGCCCCTCACTTATACTGCTCAATGGGTTTTTCCATTGTAGAGATGTGGGTCCTAATCCAAAGTCCATTGAAGACAATGGAAAGACATACACTGGAATCAATGGGAAGGCTCCCATTGACTTCAGTGGGTTTTGGATCAAGCCATTTGATAAGGATTTCTTTCAGGTTTGTTCAGTAATTTCAAAGGTAGGAAAAAAATCCTCCCAGTTTTGAGTGGTCACTAATAAGACTTAGACAATGGTACAGCTTGATAGGCTACCAATTAAAGCTAGTTTTAGCTTGATCAGTGTTTCTTGTCCTGAAAATTATTGATACAATTTTGCTCCACCCTTCCAAGAGGGAGGTTTTCCTTTATGTCTCTCTGATTTGGAAAACTGACACTTTAGTAAGACTCACAGACAGCTCATGTGAGGATCAAATGGGAAGAGTTTGTATTGATCCTTATAATCGATTGTCTATGTATAGGAGAAAGAGGAACAATCTGAACTCAAGTATGTGCACTTAAATGTAGATAACCAAACTGCACAAGAGCAAAACTCCAGAGACAAGACTTAGCTGGAATAAGGAATGAAATGTTACCTACAGAATCCCACTGGGAAAGGTGTTACCAAGGCCTGAGTCTCCACTGCCTTGTTCCTTGTATTGTACAATGCTATCAAATTAGAAAAGGAGATACACACACTTTCCACGGATACATATAGTGAAGAGTAGGTACACACACTATGCACAAGGTACAGCACAATGAAGAACAAGACTCCAGATTTTTTGTATTAACTGGAGATCAGAAAATAATCTGCATATTAAGTGTGAAACAGGACAACACTGTTTTGAGAAAAAATTGGAGAAAAATATGTTAGTGTCATGCATCGGGGCACATTAGAGGCAAAACAAGATGACCTTGAATGAGCTGAAACCAAGAATTTGTTTTTGCATTCATGATTTACATACTCTGATATGTTATCTTGAGACTCTCTTAAAACAGTTTCTGGCTCTGATCTGATTGTGGGTGACTGGAGGGCAGCTGCAGGTGAAGCCTTGACCAATGCAGGTGGGTTGACAGCTCTGTGTATACAGCACATCAAAAATTGGCTGGTTACACTTTTTATAGTGTGGGAAAGGCATGTCTCGTTCTGCCTCTTGCACTGCGGGTAAAGGTGCATCTCTGTATGATTCAATGGGTTGTTTTGCAAATGCATCAAACAGTTTAGTTTTTTGGGGGTTTTGCACATGGGGCTGGGGAGAAATGGTCTGAGGTAAGCAGGATGAAGTTTAACAAAGACAAATGCAAAGTGTGCCACTTAGGAAGGAACAATCAGTTTCACACATACAGGATTGGAATAGACTGTCTAGGAAGGAGTACAGCAGAAAGGGATCTAGGGGTTATAGTGGACCACAAGCTAAATATGAGTCAACAGTGTGATGCTGTTGCAAAAAAAGCAAACATGATTCTGGGATGCATTAACAGGTGTGTTGTGAGACAGACACGAGAAGTCATTCTTCCGCTCTACTCTGCGCTGGTTAGGCCTCAGCTGGAGTATTGTATCCAGTTCTGGGCACCGCATTTCAAGAAAGATCTGGAGAAATTGCAGAGGGTCCAGAGAAGAGCAACAAGAATGATTAAAGGGTCTTGAGAACATGACCTATGAAGGAAGGCTGAAAGAATTGGGTTTGTTTAGTTTGGAAAAGAGAAGACTGAGAGGGGACATGATAGCAGTTTTCAGGTATCTAAAAGGATGTCATCAGGAGGAGGGAGAAAACTTGTTCACCTTAGCCTCTAATGATAGAACAAGAAGCAATGGGCTTAAACTGCAGCAAGGGAGGTTTAGGTTGGACATTAGGAAAAAGTTCCTAACTGTCAGGGTGGTTAAACACTGGAATAAATTGCCTAGGGAGGTTGTGGAATCTCCATCTCTGGAGATATTTAAGAGTAGGTTAGATAAATGTCTATCCGGGATGGTCTAGACAGTATTTGGTCCTGCCATGAGGGCAGGGGACTGGACTCGATGACCTCTCGAGGTCCCTTCCAGTCCTAGAATCTATGAATCTGTATGAAGCATTTTCTTTAATATCTCTTTAAATTCAGAAAATTGCTCCACAATGTTGCCTCCTTCTCAGTCCTCCTCCTTTCATATTGCTGTGGCATCACAGGAGAGCACATTCTGGTAGGATCGGTCCCAGAAAGCCCTCTCCTCTGCAGTGATGGTGACGTACTATGCTTCAGAAGAGGTGTAATGTTGGGTCTATACAATATAGTTCAAAAGAGCAAGAAAGGTTGTGATGCCTCATTGGTAAGACTGCATTGCAAGCAGTGGCAATCACCAAGGCCAGGTGTGCAGTACAAACTTTTGTTGGCATCGCTGTGTCCGTCAGGGGGTGAGAAAAAGCCACACCATTAGCTGACACAGCTGTGGTAGTAAAACCCTCAGTGTAGACCCAGCTATGCCAGTACAACAGGGCTTCTACTGGTATAGCTTATGTCATTCAGGGAGGAGGTGGCATTACTCTACTGGCAGCGTTCCTTCTCCTGTTGACATGCACTGGGTCTACATTAAAGGGCTCTGCCAGTAGTGCTATACCAATATAGTTGTATCAGCAGAGCCTGTGTAGTGTAGGCAAGGCCTCAGTATTGCTCCTGCACTCAGTATTGCTCTGGTTAGTGGGGATACCAGGATTCTATTCCCATCTCTTCAGCTAGCTTATTGGTGACCAGGGGCAAGTGACTGGGGACCAAATTTTCAAAAGTGGCCTCTGATTTTGGATGCCTCAGTTTTTGAGTGTCCATCTGTAGCTACCTAGGGTATGATTTTATAGAGATCTTGTGTATCCACAGCACCTTCACCTACCGCCACTCATTGGGGGTGGTTTAATTATGATGATGGGAGAGCTCTCTCCTGTCAGCTCAGAGTGGCTACACAAGCGATCTTACAGCAGCGCAGCTGCATCAGTACAGTTGTGCCGCTGTAAGCTCTCTAGTGTAGACATAGCTTTAGTAAATCTCCTGGTGATAATCCTATTTTTATCATGGGATCTGTTAAAACTTTAACATCAGATTTTGCTTGCCTTCTGGCAAAGTTATGCCATCTTGTCTGTCTGGAAAGTACCAGCACATTGTGAGTGCTGCCATAAAGAGTAAATAAAAATAATAATGTGGGTCACACTTCTCGCAGCCCAGCGATATGATGATGTGTCACTCACTTTGGGACTGACCCACCTCCAAGTGAGAGCTTTGTCATGTGTTCTGCATTACTCATAAGGTTTTGTTTCTTATGAAGTGGGACTGGCCTTTGGTGAGGTGTTCCAGGGAACTGGGTAAAGATTAAGAGTTATTATGAAGAAGGAACACATCCATTTTTACTTTCCCAAGAACTGTTTGTTAATACTTGAATTTGAATTGTCAGCATGTATGAAAATGTGTGTTACAGTTTCACTGTGCTTCATTCATGCAGCCCACGCAGTGGAAACCTTGGGCATTTTTATATGGGGCATGTTGGCTTGTGAAAGCACAGATTGTACGTTGCATATGGATACCAAATGGGGAGAAACTGCATAGTAAATTTACAACTCAACTTTCATTATAACCTCCTCTTGTCACTTTTTCTTAAATGTCTCTTTTTTAACTGAAACTTTATATACCTGGTCCCCACTAAAAAGTTATTTGTGTGAGGGAAGTTGGGTCCATTCAGCTGTTTTTGAATTAGGCAAGCAGGAACCATACCTACTTTTCCCATATTTCATGTATTTTTAAGACTTTTTTTTATACACACAGATAGCTCAAATGGCTGAGTTTTTAAAACATCACATGTGGATAATCTTCCTTGAGGTATAGGCAGGGGCGGCTCCAGGCCCCAGCACACTTGGGGCGGCATGCCGCGGAGGGCGCTCTGCCGGTCTCCGGGAGGGCGGCAGGCAGCTCCGGTGGCCCTCCTGCAGATGTGCCTGCGGAGGGTCCGCTGGTCCCGCGGCTCCGGTGGAGCATCCGCAGGCATGTCTGCGGGAGGGCCACTGGAGCCGCGGGACCAACGGACCCTCCACAGGCATGTCTGCGGGAGGGCCACTGGAGCCGCGGGACCAACGGACCCTCCGCAGGCACGTCTGCAGGAGGGCCACCGGAGCCGCGGGACCGGCGACCGGCAGAGTGCCCCCCGCGGCGTGCCGCCGTGCTTGGGGCGGCGAAATGGCTAGAGCTGCCCCTGGGTATAGGTAGCTGTTTGTTAAGTTGGAAAGAAAATATTCTAAAGAGATAATTAAAAAATCTTCATGTGCTGTTAAAAACAAATTCTCTTTTGGCTTCCATTACAGTATAGTCTGTGGTTCTCTGGAGCGGTATCTGCCACGTTATCGTATCAGAACTAGGTTTTTCCTATATCAACCATGCAATGTCATCTAAAACACACAATACTGTGGAAAAATACACTGCATGGGTTAGTGGGAAGGGTTTGTGTGTAATCCAGAGTTCTGCAGTTAATGGCATTATGTAAAACAGAATTGCATAATTCTGTAAATCAGAACTATCTCTTCATTTTTTTTCATTAGGAAAAAGGAATTAAAAGCAACAGCTACACCCCCCAATATGTATCAGTGGTTAAGGATGACTTTTATATATATATAAAACCCTAAAACATGAATTTTGAAAAAGTTAAGGTTGCTAAATGACAACAATGTAGTTACCCATTACTTCTTTTGCAACATATAGCTATTAAAGGCAAGGAAAGTAATAGTTAAGGACATATAAATGGTACAGTCCCCACATAAATACATTATTCTTATCCACTGCAAAGATAAACATATTTCATCACAACAGCACAACCTACCCTTTTACCCCTGGATTATTCTTATATATTATTTTTATTACTTTATGTTAAAGGGAAATAATCCATTAATATATTTATCAACTGATAATAAAAAATTTGGTTCTTTTATTAATATTGATTATGATTGTAGTTATCTATGTTGAAGTAGTACACAAGTCCTCTCTCAGGATTGGGGTCCCATTGTGCTAGACATTGTACTGATACCCATATGAAAACTCTGCCTTGAAGAGTTCCCAGGATGCAACAGAGGAATGCGATTAAAAAACCAAACAGGACTAGGGAATGGAGGAGTGACATCACGCAATTAGGCTTTGATCTGGTAAAGAATGTTAGCATGTGCTTAACTTTAAGCACATGAACATTTTTTTTTATATGAATGGGATTGCTCAGATGGGCTATGAATGAGATAACTAAGTTCAGCATGTGCTTTGCTGCTCTGGGGCCTTACATGGATTTACATAGACTTATTACACAACTTGATGGTTTTAAATCTGACATGTTTTTTAACAATGAATAAATAAAATTACCTATCCCTAATAGCCACACAAGCTAGTTGTAATTGTGGTTTTCTGAGAATACTGTTTTATTTATATATATAATATAAAGCTGTCTGTTACCGGGTTTGAGGTGTGCAATCCAGACCAGTGAGTGGTTGTGTCGTTACTTGCCCTGCAACCCGGCATGCCTCACAGTGCTTTGCCGCTGCAGTTCCCAACCTGGGTTGCTCATAACCAGCCTGCATGCATGCAAGCCACAGCCTGAATGTCTGTGTGCTAGCCAGCCCTGGTTCAGCAGCTCTGACCCAGCAATCTGTGTACAGCTCCACAGCCCCACTCTGGCTTTGCACCAGACTCGATTACTACTTGCCGGGTGACCCCAGCACACTCCTGGTCCTGAATTTCCCAAAACTTTGTGCTCTGCAGTGTCCAGCCCATTTCTGGACAGTTCAGAGAAATAATAAGGTTTGTTTGTTCCCCTAAAGCAGTGGTACTCAACCTACTTACCATTGTTGTGGGGTGCATATGCAGCTCTCTATGTGTTATGTGGGCCGCATCCACACACTATATATACTACCTGTATGGCCCTGAGAATGTCACATGGGCAGCAGCCATGTGCTGTTTGGGCCGCAAGCAGCCAGGAGCTGTGGGTTGAGAACCACTGCCCTAAAGACACAAAAAAAAAAATCACAGCTTATTAACTTAACTGGGTACATATAACCTTCCATTTAAACACAGCACTGAGTTGGTTTATGGTAAAAATAAAACAAATGTATTAATAACAGAACATAGGTTAAGTGATGCCAAGTAAAAGGAGTAAAGTTAGAAAGGGTTACAAGCAAATAAAAGTGAAAACACGCATCTGAGAGTATAAAACTTAATCTAGCAATTTACAGGGTTTGCTCAAGATGTTTTCTCACCTACATTCAGTTTCCAGAGACTTCTGGAAAGACCTATCTTTCTCAGTTTGCAAGAGCTCTGTTCCCTTGTGTCTGTCTATTGATGGATGCCAAAGATAGAAGCTATCTTTGCTTATATCTTCAAATATTCAGTGACTTTTGTTTCAAGAGGCAGGATGACTTCATGCTGCTTTTTCCCTTTCTGTGGGCTTCCCATCATGTAAATGGAGCTTCTGTTGTTTTGATTCCATCATGCTTAATTTACATAAGAGGCGGGTAAATAACTGCCTTCTTTCCTGTCTGATAGGGAACCTGTTTCTCCCTTTATGGCCACATACTTTAAAGCATAATATCATCAAGTATCCATATTTCCTCATATAGTGTTAGTACATACATTACACAGTGATATTAATCACCAGAAACGACCTCACTCTCTACGCTTTTATGATGCAGTAATATTGTATACAATCAGTTGATTCAATTGCATTTCACTTGACGTTCAGTCCCCCTGTCTTTATAGACCAATACATCTTTGAAATGAATTCTTCTGAGGGTTACCCCTCCAAGTAAAGCTTATTCAAACTCTGAGGAAGGCAACATGAAGTTTGGTGGTGAAGAAAGTTCCATGCTCTTTCTTCTCCCACTTGTTTGCTTAATAGCTTTGTTTACCTAATATATAAAAATAGACCTTAACTGTTTTTGTCTGAAGACTGGGCTGGTCAGAGAATCAAGTACACATTCCTTTGTCTAAGACAGACCTGTTTACCAACTCTCCCTGACATACCTCATTTAAACACACTTTAGCCATAATTCCAGTATATGGTCATAATTAATGATCAGTGAATTATTAGTTTTCCAATGATCTCTTACATGACACCTTTTAAATACAGATTATGACCATAGTGAATTGGGGCACAGTGAATTGGTCAGGCCAGCTGGAACTTTCTACCTGATACCCATGAGTCCCTTCCCCTTTGGCATTGGGATGCTCTTAGGGTCACAGCCCCCTCCCCTCACAAAGGTGCAGGAGGGTTACCCACTGGCTGACCTGGAGGCAGCTGGTCAGAGCCCGCTTTCCTAGACGGCATCTGCCACCGTATTTTCTTTCCCCTTCATATAGAAGAAATCTGTTTTTTCACCTCTGTCTGTTTACAGTCTTGAGGACATAATATCAGAGCGTATTCATAATTTCATGTACTTAGTTGTTACAAACATTGCACAATGACATTAATGACCAATGTGTTATTAGATTTCAAATGATATATTACATGTCACCGTTTAAATAAATATCATGACACCCGTGCGGGAGGTGCAGTGAGTATGTCAGACCTGACAAGAGTTGCTGACACAGAGTAGTGAGCCACAAATGGGCCTCGGTGTCACACTGTTTTAACAGGAAAAGTGAATAACATTGTCCATGACCTGCAGTGGGTCTTCCAGTCAAAAGTGTGATGCCACTTTATTGTATCAAAGTTAGAAACCATTTGTGCGAGTTCTTTCCTAGGCACAATTTCCATCTCATGTACGGCAAAGACCTTAATTCATATTAGACTGTAACCAAGCAATCTTGCCATCCCATTTTGAGTTAGAAGAACACTAGTCTTCATCTAGTTTGTTTCTTACTGATTTTTAGTTAACTTACAAAATTACTCACATTAGGCTCAGTCATGTGCCACTAAGCACCTGTGCAGGGGATTAAGGGAACATAAGAAGGCCCTTATTCCCCTGTGCAGGCCTTCTGGATTCCCCTGTGCAGACCCTGCACTCGTAGGCGCCGAGTTTCTAATCAGATGGGAGGTGCTTCCCCTGGCTCTGCTCAGGCCCTACCCCCACTTCACCCCTTCCCAAATGCCCCACCCCTGCCCTGCTTCTTCCCACCCCCACCCTACCTCTTCCCACCTCCGCCCTGCTCTTCCTGCCCTGTTCCACCCCTCCCCTGAGTGTGCTGCACCCTCACTCCTCCCCCCCTCAGCGCCTCCTGATGCCATGAAACAGCTGATCCATGGCAGTCAGCAGGTGCTGGGAGGGAGGGGGAGGCATTGATTTGCAGGGCCCATCCATGGGCAGGAGGCACTGGGAGGAGGGAGAGGCATTGATGGGGGACTGCTGGTGGGTGATAAACACCCACCATTTTTTTCCTGTGGGTGCTCCAGTCCCAGAGCACCCACAGAGTTGACACCTGTGCCTGCACTAGCAAGCTACTCTTTCTAGTCCAGCGATGGGCGGTTCATGCACCGCCCATTGGGGGAGGCTAGCCCCCAGCTCCCCCCCCAGCCCAGAGGCCCAGTCCCCCATGGCTAGCCCCCCACCTCCGAAGCGTGGGAAGGCGGGCGGCACGCAGCCCAAGCCGGCGCACTGAGGGGCTGGAGCTGCCGCACGCAGGGAGCAGGGGGGCGGGGCCACACCTGGCTGTTTGGGGAGGCACAGCCTCCCCCAGCCTATGTGACGCGCCGCCCATGAGTCCAGCATTTCTCAAATCCGGCCACTGTGGCTGCATGTGGCCACCAGGGGCTTTTATTGCGGCCACAGCCTCCTGGGTGATGTTGGAGGTTCAGGGGAAGCAGTGGCCCCTCTCCCAGGACTGCCAGCAGAAGTTGGTCCCTACCCACTTCTGGAGCCCCAAACACTGTAGGAGCAGGCAACCAGAGTGAGTTCTTCACCTTCCCATGGGTGATGGGGCCCGGGCTTCAGCGCCGGGGTGGTGGGCGGCAGACTCTAGCCGTGCAGCAGTGGGCTCTGGCTCTGATCCCACCCCTCCCACATTGCCCCTGACCGCACTGCCTCCTCCAGGCCCTAGCTATGCAGCAAGATCCCAGGCTCCAGCCCCCGGGCTCACCCCCCATGCCGCTCCTGACCCCACTGCCTCTTCCAGTCCCCAGCTGTGCAGCAGGACACCAGGCTCTGGCCCCATGCTCACCCCCTCCCCCCACGCCCATGCCACCACTGACCCCACTGCCTCTTCCAGAGTTCCACCCATCCCCCCATTCTCCCTACTGACCCCCCAACACACACACCTCCCTATCTACCTCCCCATCCAGGGCTTAATTTGTCCCCCAGCTTGTCGGGGCTGAGTAAGTCTGCTGTGAAAAGTGATAGTAACAAATATACAACCATCAGTTTTCACAGTAGCAGACTTACTAGCTAGCAAGTCTGGAAAAAAAATCAACCAAAACAAAACATGCAAAGCACCTTATTTGTGTTTCTATTCTGTTTAGGTTCAGTAAAGAATAGAGACAATTGTACATTATTTTTATTATTGAGTCTGCAAAAAACAAAACAAAACAAAAAAACCCTCTGCATATAGAAATGACAATGATTTGGACATGTATATGTGCATATTTGTTTGGTTTTCCCAAGGTTAATAAAGTATTTTAGAAAAAATTCAGAGCGGCCACCAGCAAGAGTTGGTGGCTGCACTCTGAGGCCACCAAAAAAATGTG
The DNA here is from genome assembly GCF_020497125.1 of Mauremys mutica. Taxonomy (NCBI): domain Eukaryota; kingdom Metazoa; phylum Chordata; order Testudines; family Geoemydidae; genus Mauremys; species Mauremys mutica. Next base: position 324,649,779 of record NC_059072.1, read on the forward strand.
TTGTGAGAAACCCCTGTTCTAGTCCCTGTCCAGTGCAGGTGAGCAGGAAGTGAGTGAGCAAGGGTGGGGATGGGTGGAGCCTTGGCTGGCATTCACAAGGTGCTGGCCAGCTGAGCCAGCATATCAGGGGAAGCAGGAACCCTGGTTCCTGCCTTGTTCTTGGGGCAGTGCAGCTGTGTCACACTCTGGAAAAGATGTGACCAAATTAGAGAATCCAGAGGCGAGCAACAAAAATGCTCAAAGGTTTGGAAAACCTGACCTCTGAGAAAAGGTTAAAAAAACTTGGGCATCTTTAGTCTTGAGAAAAAAAGACTGACGGGGAACCTGATAACTTTCTTCAAATATGTTAAAGCCTGTTATAAAGAGGACTGTGATCAATTGTTCTCATGTTAAGTGGAGGTAGGACAAGAAGTAATGGAATTAATCTGCAGAAAGGGTTCGATATGAGGAAACACTTTCTTTAAACTCTGGGACAGGCTTCCAAGGGAGGTTTGGAATCCCCATCCTTGGACGTTTTCAGGAACTGGTTAGACAAACACCTGTCAGGGATGGTCTAGGTTTACTTGGTCCTGTATCAGCACAGAGGGCTGGACTTAGTGATATCTCGGAGTCCCTTCAAGCCCAACCTTTCTATGATTCTATTATTGTGCTAGGCACAAGAGAGAATGTCCCTGCCCCGATGAGCCTAAATGGCACTGAATAAGCAATAGGATTCACTGCGTAGACTTTGCCGATTTCTTGCAACATTAAGAATGAATGAAATAGTCTGAAGAGAAATAATAATTAGTTGTATTGCCCGAAGACCCTAGTTGGGATTGGGTTGTAATGACCATTGTCTGAGCACTGTACAAATGTGGAGTAGGAGAGTCCCTGCCTCAAAGAGCTTACAGTCTAATAATAATAAGCAGTCTAATCAACAATGGATGGATTTTTTGTGTGAGGATAATTGGCACTAATGCTAGCAGGACAGAGGATGAGGACGGGCATGTGAATGGGTTTAAGGAGGAATTAAACCATAAACTTTATTAAATGTATTAACAGTACTAAAAATATAAGTATGAATATACCAGTCCATCAGAGGTCCCTCTTCAGGCCTCTTACTCCAGGGCCCATAGGCCATCTATTGAATTCCAAGCTCCAGCTGTCTCCTTATAATCCCTTTGTGTGCTAGGAATGGGCTCCTCCTATTAAGAGCTGTGTAATCAGGAAGTTTTAAACCACCACAACATCAGGATGTCAACAAAACTGCTTGTGTACAGAGCTGTTGTTCTTTCATCTCTTTTGTATGGGTGCGAAACATGGATACTATATAGGCGTCACATCAAGCAGCTCGAAGCATTCCACATGCGCTGCCCCCGCAACATCATGAAGATCCGCTGGGAAGACAAAGTGCCCAATCTTGAGGTCCTCGAGAGAGCCCAGATGACAAGCATCGAAATGATGATCATGAAGTCACAGCTACGTTGGACCGGTCATGTCAGCCGCATGGATGCCAACAGAATCCCCTGCCAGCTTCTGTATGGTGAGCTCTCCCAGGGCATCCGGCATATAGGTTCTCCACGGAAATGTTACAAGGACACCATCAAAGCCAATCTGCAGTACAGCAGTATCAAACCTAGGGACCTTGAGGACGCCGCCAGCGACAGAACACAGTGGCGTGCAACAGTCAGAAATACCTGCATCGCATTTGAGGAAGACCGCTGCCTGCGTCTACAAGAGGCACGCGAACAACGTCACAGAGCACCAGCAGCGCACAACCCACTGACTGCGAACTTCCGATACACCATCTGCAGCAAAATGTGCACCTCTAGAATTGGCTTGTATAGCCATCAGAGGGCACACTGTGAGATCAACAATAAATGATCTGCACAGATTTGTCATCATCGGATCGATGGACTACCAAGAATCAGGAAGCCATTTGCAGTGCACCACGATAACTTCAGTAATGCCAACCGCAAGCATTGAAAAATCATGTGATTGGCTTAATTAAAAATAAAGACCTGTCAGGTTCTTTATATTTGCTTTCTGGTTTTGAGTCTTTGAGGTATATTCAGGTCACAGTTTCCAGCTTCTATCTCAGCTGTGAGGGCCATAAATTTACTTATATTTTTTTTTAATTAAAGCTGAGATTCTCACCTACTCACATAACCCCTGAGACTGTGGCTTTAAGAAAATCACCAAGTATGACAAGACTCCTGATAAAATGTGAGAGTTGGCAACACTGTAAACTTTATCGGTCCTACACATTTCTGAACAAAGTTCCATAATAGTGTTGTGCGATTTACTTGCTGTTTGTAAATCGCACAAAGACAGTATTTGCATAGCCTAGACGCTCTCAGTACCTGAGATCAGAATGAGGTGAACATGAAATGTTTGGCTATGATTAGGACTAGAGTAAATGTAACACTTGCCTCCATTCTTCATGCCCTATCTGTGGTTGTTGCAACTGCAAATTATATCTAGACCGCAGTGATGTACTTGGCCGTGTATATGTATTGCAGCATTTTGCAGTTAGGGTGATGCTATGAGTTGAACTAGCTCTTCTTTCATGTCACGTCACTGATCCTGTTCTGTGACTCTGTAAAAAATTAACAAGTCACATGTTACTTCTGAATGGCTGCGCCTGCCCCACGTTGTCAGGAGGGTGGGCAGGAGCCATCTTTACTCAGTGTCTTGGAAGAAGTGACAGTATTTATTGTGCTCTCTCTGAGCCTGGTAAACAAAATCTGAACAACCTCCCTCCCTGCTATTCTCTGGATCAATTTGACTTTGCCAGTAAGTGTCCCCTGGCCTTTTGCTGCTCAGAATCCCCTGCTTTCTGATTATTGTTCATTTTACTTGTAATCCTTCCTCACAATTAGCTACCATACACAGAGGTCCCATATCTCTGTGTATTCCTGTCAGAGACTCACACTCCTCCTGGCTGCTCCTCCCACCATGCAGAATTCCCTCCCTTCCTACTGCCTGGGCACTGCTGCTTTGTTGTGCCTCATTTTATGGTATCTGAGTTTCGTCATAAGCTGATACTCTGAAAATACAGAGGGTCAGGAGCAGCAGCAGCAGTCAAGGAGATTCCCCAAAGAGCCAAGGGTGGTCCATGAAGCAATGTAGGTACCTGAATTCCCTATGCACAGCACCACTGTGATCCACAAAACTCCCTCTTGGCTGATGCCTAAACTCACCTGGCACCTGGCTTTCTGCGGTAAAAGTTCCCTATCTGCCTAAGTTTAGCTCATGGGACATACACACCGCTGCCCCACTGTAGGCATCCGGATATCTATCGCCTGCCTATGCCACAGATCTCCCGCCTACACCACAAAGCAACTCACAAACTGTGGGGAGACAGGCATTCAGCCATTTAGCTCACACGTGGGCCCCGAGCTGGTAGGCGCTTCTGAGCACACCTGCTAGATTGGGTCCCATTCAAAACTGAGGCAGAGGAAGTAGTGGTGCCACCCACATTATAAATTTTAGCCCAGTGGTTAGAGTCCTCACCTGAGGGTGGGAGACCCAAGTTCTCTGCAAAAGGAGGAGAAAGGATTAGAATGGGGCTAAATAATGAAAGTCATTGGAGCAGGGGCATTGGCCCTACAGTCTCCCACCTCCCAGGTAGCTGTCCTAACACATGAGGAGCATGCCACCAGCCCCCCCCCCCACCTTGCTAGAGTCATTTCTAGCCCAGTGACTATGTAAGTATCCACAACAGAGCCATTGTTGGGCTAGAGAGTGAGGGACTGACTCTAGCTCCATTGTTAGGACAGCCACTTGGGAGGGGGAGACCATGGCGCCAGTTCCCCTCTCCAATGCCACTTTCATTATTTAGCCACAGTGGAACAGGTTCAAGAGCAGAGACTGAGGAAACCCCTCCTCAGAATAGCCCGTAGCTCAGCAGTCCCAGAACTTTCCTGAAAGGTGGGAGACCCCAATTGAAAACCTTTCTCCTCCTTTGGCAGACAGGAGGGGAATTGGTCTCCCACATCCTAGGTGGGTGCTCTAACCACTGAGCTACAAGTTACAAAGTAGATGACACCACCCCCACCCCCGAGTTCTGCATGGAGTATTGCAGGCACCTACCTCATTCCCATAGGGAAGTGGCTTACGTGTCTCAGTCACCTGACTCCAGGCAGCAGGTTCATGGTCATAGATCTCAAGCAAAGATAGGTGCCTCCCTGCAGCCTGGAATTAGGCACCTATCTATGCCCCATGCAGGGGTAGGGCCTAGCACACACCCTCTCATCAGTGTATCCTATTACGTAGTGTCGGCCACTCCTCACCTACCGAGCTGGCTTTTGTGGATCGCAATCTACCAGCTACAGAGTTAACACCAGCAGTAGAGGCAGATGCTTTTGATGCTGAAGGTCCCATTTTGGGGGAGGGATAGCTCAGTGGTTTGAGCATTGGCTTGCTAAACCCAGGGTTATGAGTTCAGTCCTTGAGGAGGCCATTTAGGAATCGGGGCAAAAATCTGTCTGGGGATTGGTCCTGCTTTGAGCAGGGGGTTGGACTAGATGACCTCCTGAGGTCCCTTCCAACCCTGATAGTCTATGATTCTATGATCTCAGGTGCCTCTCCCCACCCCAATCCATTGTATAGGGCACCTAGGCACCTAACTTGGCTTTGTGTATCTCAGTGTTGTGACTGATTTTCTAGATGGCTAAAAGTTAAGCATTGTGACAGTCAGCATTGCAACACCTAAGTCCCTTCATGCATGCCACCCCAGGTGCATATCTTGAAGCATTATCAGGGGACTGTGGCTGGACACAGGGTAAAGCACAATGGTAGGACCCCATGGATTCCTCAGCATTAGCTACCTCCTAGACTATCAAACCTTAAAGAACTGCTGCCTCAAAGCAACTTGTAATTTACCAAACCTAATCAGGGTGAAGCAGCAGTCATGGCCTGAATTGTGGTAAATGATGCTCCCCAAGTACAGAGTTCCCTTTTCTCTGGTGCTGTGTTGTCTCCCCTCTACCTAAGGCCTTGCAGAAATAATAACCAGACAAAAACCACCAGGCACCAGAGAATGGGGGCTGCGAGGAGGAGCATGCCACCAGCCCCCCCACCTTGCTGCAGATGGCTGTGGACTAGTCACTCCCACCTGACTGTCCTCTTTCCCCACTGCAGCTCATACAAAATACTCATGTTTTATGCCAATGGGGGGTGATGAGGATATTGAGGCTGGTATTCTAGAGACCACAGGAGCTCCAAGCAGGGTGGTAGCCATTCCAACCAGCTGTATTGGAGCCTCTGCATTCACTGTGGCTGCAGGTGTTGCATAGACCTGCAGGAATTTCATCATTATTACCGCCTGAATGGAAGCATATATGAAAAAAATATAGTAAAGTTAATTAGGTCTGTCTAAGCCATTACTCATCAGCGGTTTCCTTGTTTTGTAACTATGCTCTGAAGACATGTTTGACTCACCTTATTCAAAACATCTCTGAAGGGGCGGCTGGTGCCAGCATGCAGCGACCACACCCTTTTCTTGCCCATGATCTTATGCCCTGGCAATGTCATTTAGAAGAGAGGAAGCCTTAGGTGACTTTAAAGACTGACTTCAGTGTAGAACAGTATTTTAACATGTCCTTTCAAGTGTGACAAAAGCCAACTAAAGGAAGATAACAATTACTTTAAACTTTAAACTTTAATCTATCTTAAAATGTACTCCTTTCAATATAGCAATCCTGGGTCACAACATTTCTGTTTATAAGCTGGTTCGTGCTCAGTAATGAGATTGCCACATGACATTTCAATTTCACTCCTCATTTCAATTCAATTTTTACTAAAATGGAGTCTTACAAGTAGTTTTTTTTTTAAAATGCAGAATTGTAGTTTGCTCTTATTCAGCAGCTGGCTAACTCACTGTAGAGCAAAAAAGCAAGTTCGTATCCTGACCCTACAGGTCGGACTACTCAGTCCATAGAGCTGGCATACTTCAGGGATTTAAGCCCACACCCACATGACATGTGCACATGTGCATTTCAATATCACTCAGATAATCTTTCATCATAAATTAGGCTCAAGCCTGCATGATCAGATACGGTTAGCTGAGCAACAGAAGAGAGAAATATGAGTCCCTATAAAAAAAATAAATAGAAACCTACTTAGTTGAAATGTCCTCTCTTGTAAATAAAGGTTCATTCTAACAATGCACAGATGTTCATTAAAAAAGAAATTGTATTTCTTTAAATACATTGGCTGGTTTATATAGAATAAGATCACTACTGCAATGTATTCTGGGACATTGCATGTAAGAATCAGACTTTATTGAGCTATTTGTTTTGAGTGATGTTGCCTATTTCCTGTTCCCATTTTGTGCATGTGCAGCTGCCCTGCATGTTAAGGGAAGTGGCTTATGCACACTCTGAGAGGACAATTGAGAATTTTATATGCAGACGGTGCTGGGCATGAAGGGTTGAGTTTAGGCTGGTAGGTCTCCTTTTCATTGTGTTGTGTTAACTGGCGCTACACATTGCATAGGGTTCTCTCTTACAGGACATTGTTTTAGTTACAGATCCATAATAGGGAATGACTGAAAATTGGATTTGAGTTGCACTATGCAGATGATACAGCATATTTGGGTGCCCCTGTATGTAGGCCCTCAAGTACTATTCACAGCCAAGTATTGGCCTATTGGACCACCAAATACCCCTCTCTAACAGTCAATGGGACCTCCCCTGTGCCTGTAGTCATCATCTTGGTGGGGACAGTTTGTCTAGTGGGGGTGCTGAGAGCCATTGAACAAACTGTCCCCCCCCTGTATATGGTGGACACCACTTGAAGCCCGGGGGTTTGGCTGTTTATATTTTTTCAAATCTCTTTGAGGCTGGCTAACTGGCATGCCCCCACCCCCCCAAAATCCCATTTCCCATCAAGTGGCTATCTGGCCTATGGCTCTCATGTTCCTGAGCCTTCCAGCAGCCAGCAAGTACACCCACTGCCAAGCCCAATCCTCCAGTGATCTTCATGGGAGGGGGAGAGTAAGGATGGACGGCCCTCCTACCCTCACCCTTCGTTCAGCAGAAGTGAGACTGAACGGCTCCTCCTGGTCCTGCTGATCCTGCTCTCTTAGGCTGACTGAAGTGCCCTTGGCTGTAGGTTGGAGAAAACAATATTAATAGTGATCAAGCGAATAAGCAACTCTAGTTTGGACACGCCCCTGGCAAGCATCTGCTTCAGCTCTGCAAGACTATTCTTTGGCGCATTCACCTTCGGAGACATTCCCGGAGATACACAGTGCAACCCCACGGTGAAGTCATGGGCCTGTAGAGCAGCAGTGGCAGCACTGGGAGGGCCTGTCCTGTCCCATTGCTGCTGAGTGGGGGAGAACAAGGCCACCTCACAGAACAGGACATGGGAGATCTTGGGGAGGCAGCAGGCCTACTCGTTGGCCTCCCAGGCAATCAAGCTAACCAGCTGCTCTGACCGTGCTGAGAGGAGAGTCGAGGGGTTCCCTGCCACTGGGTGGTTCCTCTAGAATGTGGTCACAGGTAATGACCAACAATTAGGTATCTATTGGAGGGAACAAGTGAGAGCATTGTCAGGCTCTGTGTGTGCGTGTGGGTCAATGTAGCTCAGACCTATGAGGCCGGTGGAGGAGGGATTCTTTTCTTTCTTGTTTCCAGGAGGCCAGCCCAGAGTAAGGTGACCAGATGTCCCAATTTTATAGGGACAGTTCTGAGATTTGGAGATTTGTCTTATATATAATAATAATAATAGGAGATATACCAATCTCCTAGAACTGGAAGGGACCTTGAAAGGTCATCAAGTCCAGCCCCCTGCCTTCACTAGCAGGACCAATTTTTGCCCCAGATCCCTAAGTGGCCCCCCTCAAGGATTGAACTCACAACCCTGGGTTTAGCAGGCCAATGCTCAAAACACTGAACTCCCCCCTATATAGGCACCTATTACCCCCCTCTCAGCCATCCAAATGCAGCTGAAAATTGCTGGGCTGAACTGAGATGGGCCAACAGAACCAATATTCATGCTGTTTAATACATTTTTATATTCAGTTTGCCTCTCTCTGCATTCTGCTTCCCCTCAGCTCCCACGCTATAAGAGGCATCTTAGTATGATAGGCAAAGAGTCCTGGTGTAAAGAAGACACAATGAGTCGACCTGTATTCTCACTTGCATCCATGGAGTCCCACTGAAGACAGCTTTGCTGCATTCATGCAACTCAGGGCTGAATATGAGCCCTGTGTATTAATGATTATCACATCCTTCCCCAGTATTTGGGAGAGACAGAGGAAAGAGTGTTTAAAACTACATGGGTTTGGCCTAGAGACAGGATGGTCTTGGGTTAAAACACAGGTCCATGTCAATAGACTTAGGATCTTTTCCTGGCCTTGTCACAGATCTCTTCTATGACCTCAGGCAAGTTATCTAACCTCTATGGGCTTCATTGTGCCCCAAGGAAAGAACACTTCCCTGGCTGAGAGGGCCCTTTCATTAATGTTTGTAGAGGGCTTTGAGATCCTTAAGTGGAAAGGGCTCCATAAACATAGTGTTTTCATTAGTGTTCTGCAGTGCCAAGGAGGGTTCAAGCTGGCACTGTATCCAGAGGTCACGTGTTCAGCCCTTCTGGATACAGTGCAACTGATGTCACTTGACAGTCACCTCCCAGTGACTGATTAAAGGAGTGTTGGGCATCCCACCCTCTCTCCTGCTTAAAGGAGTTGTAGTTGCAGCGTGGGTCCTTCAGGGTGGGAAAGTAGGAGTCGGGGGTCCAAAGAATGCTGATCATTCTCTGGAAGAACTCTCTACCCACAAGGATAAAAGCTGCTTTTCTCTTTTTTCTGTTTTATGTGGAATAAGACCTTTCCTGCCTCCTGAAATCCTCCCCAAAGATGGAAACTCTAGAGAACATTCTTAGTTAAAATGAATCTTGGATACAGAAATGCAAAAATCTTGTCTTATTAACTTGTTCAGTTAAACCTGCATGTTTCAGGGCAATAGCCAACCTCTACCTGATCCTTGGCACATCCCTTTTTATGTTCATGGCAGTCAAACAGAGAGATTAGATACAAATATCAAATACTCTTGCAGGAAGATTGCAATGTAATATTACTGTATTGCTTAGAATTCAGGACAATAACACACAAGGACCCCAAACCAGAGAGAGACAAAACAGGCTGCTCCCTAAACCAGAGGCACAATGCACCCCATCTTACTCTATGCTTGCTTTCTGAAAACTGACTCTGGATATGATTGCATGCTTCCCTACATAGAGCTCCCTGCCTGCAAGCAGGGCCAGGAAATCCCTGAGCATTTAAAATGGTAGCTTACAATTTTAATAGAGTATTCCATACTCCACACCCCTATGAGCAAGTTATCCCATAACTGCCTACTGCAGGGATTCTTGCATCTTCCTCTGAAGCATCCGATGTTGGTCACTGTCAGACAGAGGATACTGGACTAGATGAATCACGGTTCTGAACAGATTTTGCAATGCTTATGTACCTGTCAGTATTGTTTCATTCATTCCATGCATCTTTGAATTTCCATCCACAAAATGTGGTTTTGATTGACAATGAACACATGGGTTTAGTCCTGCTACTATGAAGATAAGATCTCTGTTTAGATAAGGCTTCCAATTAAAAATGCCTGTAATCATACACGTAAACAAGGGACACGCTTTGTAGATAATTCACCTTGTAGAAAATCACCACTTTGCAGTAATTGTTCACAATAAAGACTCCTGAAGTCTTTTCCCTAGCACGAGAGTGAAGTGACCCTAGGCCCCTAGGGCAGAGCCTTCAAACCAACACACCCCTGAGTGGGCAGGCATTTTGCAATATGGGAAAGCCACACCTTTTGTTGTTGTTCTGCTGCAGTTGAAATAGCAGGAAGAGTTGGGAACATGTGCTTTACTGGCCCACAGAGAATGTTCCCCAACCTTCTCTGCTCCTTTGCATGCATCTCTGTGTAGCAATCTAATCCTTCCAGAAAGTAGAACATCAGGATTGCCAAACAGACTAAGGTTACATGAAGGTTGACATTTGTTCTTTCTTGATGCACAGATAATCCTCAGATCCATGTCCCAGTGGCACTGTGGAGTTCTCTGTTTATTGTGGTTCCAGATAAAATGTGCTCGGTTGACAAGTAAATGGATGGTTTTTCTAACGCCCAGCCCTGCAATGTCATTCTGGAGTCTGAGAGCTTTCCAATTCGTACATCATCATTACCACGGTAATAAATGTTCTGCAGGCCACACTATGCCCTCCATTTCATAGATTTCAAGGCGCCAGAAGGGTCAATTGTGAACATCTAGTCTGACCTCCTGTGTAACACAGGCCACATAATTTCTAGAAGAAATCTTTTAGAAAAACATCTAATCTTGATTAAAAAATTGCCAGTGATGGAGAATCCCTCACAACTCTTGGTAAATTCTTCCAATGGTTCATAGGAATTCCTGTTGTGTCTGTGTAACCTCATTGTCTCCAGATTATGCCCCTGGTGACACTTGTGTAACTTTATTGCCTATAGTGGGGCTGCACTATAAATGATGTAAATGATGGGACCTGTAATTAGAATTCTGATGCTGATGTACAAGAAGGAATTGAACCGGACACTATCTCTCATAAGAACAGCCATATTGGGTCACACCACTGGTCCATTTAGCCCAGTATCCTGTCTTCTGACAGTGGCTAGTGCCTGATGCTTCAGAGCTAATGCCAGAACAGGACCATTATCAAGTGGATCCATCCCCTGTCATCCAGTCCCAGCTTCTGGCAGTCACCTTTTGGCTCCACAGAGCTAGCTAGAAAGAGTAAAAAGTGGTACAGAGTTATCTGAAGTCACTGCTGTCAGCAGATGTGACTCTGAACACACACATCTGGTGAGTAAAAAGCTGCCAGTCCTACAGAATCACTTTTCAGACTAGGACCACAGTGTATTGGCCTAGACTCGTTGTACAGCTCAAGTAAATCCTGAGGAATCTTCCCTACTGGGCCACTTTGTGTAACTACTGCAACCTCAGAGTTATAGTAGCCCCTGTGCCTGATATTCCCCCCATCAGAGACATGGGAGGGTTGGGTCAAGAAATCTGTGTGGTCACAGATCCACCAGCAACACCCATCCCCCAGCCTGCCCCTCGCGTCACCCTCCACATTGGGACACAGGCGGTGTATTTCATGGGACCCAAAGCATGTAAGCCCCTTGGCAAATTGTCCTCATCCCACTCTCCTTGCCCCCATGCAGCAGAACTGTTCAGTTTCCTCTGTGTTCAGGGTCTTCCATGAATGAGGAAGCAGGATTTGCCCCTTCCTGAGGAACCCAGGACCAGGGTCTTCTGTAGTGACAGACTTTTCCTTCCCTCAGTGACCACAAAGCACTGGATCTTTCCCAAGGCTTGGCTGTCTAAACCAAAGATCTTGTGTTCAAGTTTTCCTGAGACTGTTCATGGTCACAGACTGGGGACATTAGGGAAAGGGAAAACAGGTCATCTTTTCTACTGATTGGGCAGCCAGGCCTGCACCTGATGAGCTAGTCCCTTTTCTGAACCACAAGGCCAGATGTGGGGCCAGCTCAGTGGCGTGTGAGCCTGAGCAGAGGGAAATACCAAGTAGTGTTCCTACTCATCCTGAATACAGTTCTATGCTGAACCCCCAGAACCGTTGTACACTGGTCTCCCTGGTACTGGAAAACCCCTGCCCCCGCCATGAGGGGGGAGAAAATGTCCTAGCAGTTTTGTGTTCTCTGGCCCTCGAAGGGGAATGAGACAAAGCATTGCCTACTTCCGTAGAGGCCTCCCTGGGCTTGGAGAGGAAGAGGATATGCCTGTGGCTTTGGTCACCTTCTCGTGTGGGAAAGAGGAGAGAAGGTTTGAGCTGATTTTCCTGGCTGGAGCCCCTCTCATTCCCTAAAGGGGCCAGGAAGAGCCTAGTGCTGCTCCCCAGGCTGTAAGAATCCTGGGACCAGCGGCCAAGTTCCTCTCACCCTCCCTGTGGTTGGGTTGGGGAAGAGGAGTGGATTGGACGGTATGTGTGTGGTGAGTGGTCGTGGGAGGGGAATGAGATGGGCCAGGGTGCCAGGAAGTTGTGAGAATGTGAGCGTAGGTTAAACTGCCTTGGTTTTAGGTCACAAAGGTAAGTGAGGCAGCGCATGGCTGTGTTTGCATTGTCACGTTTCCATGTTGGCATTGCCAGTTACTCTGAAATAATTTCTGTCTGTTACTGTTTGGTTTTTATCAGGATCAGCTGTCAAAGCTCTTCCCCCTCCCCCACCCTTACAAGCACATTTCCTTGGAGCACATGCTCATGCACAGACTCTGGTTGGCTGCTATGTGCTTCAGATTAATCCCTCCAAATCACTGTCCAGTACGAATCAGCTGGTTGTCTTTGCTAGCTCGTGTTCCCATCGACCCTTCAAGTCTGGCAAGCTCACAATAAGCAACGTTCACAAACCCATTAACTTTCCCCTCTTTACAATTAACCAGGGATCAGTTTAATCCCAGTTGCATGTGATGATGACAGCAGGCAGCTTATTCTGTAAGATGCTGCTGTGCAGAGCAGCTTTGGGTTTCCATCGATGCAGCACTTCTGTGCTCCATAGTACTGCTGCAGGTGTTAGCTCAGCTAGTCCATTCCCTCTGCGGTGTAGGTTCGCTCCTGCCGCAGAGATTTAAGAGCCAAGTATGTAAGTGAGATCTCATATTATCAAGAGTTTACTAATGGTCACAGAACAAGCAGTATTATCATAAATGGTTACTGAATGAACAGAGACAGTTCTGTGACGTTGTACCACTGCCTGTATTATTGTGTTTGCTCTGTGGGGTTATGTCTACACTACAAGTGCTCCAGTAGATCCTTCTGTGGCATAGACACATTCTACATGGACTCGACAGAAGGTTTTTTTCTGCCCATGTAGTAAATCTGCCTCTACAAGAGGAGGTAGCTAGGTTGAGAGAAGAAGGGAGCTAGGTTGAGGAAAATTTTCTTCCATCCACCTGTGTCTGCACTAGGGGTTAGGTTGACCTAACGACTGCACTAGAGGCATGACATTTTTCACAGCCCTCAGTGACATAGGTAGGTCAATCTAATTTTTAAGGATAGACCAGGCCTTATTTTGTTAATTTGCTGATTCCCAGGGAAGGGGTCTGTTGTGGTATATTCTCCAGGGCTTTGCTCAGTCTAGTTTTAAATTACTCTTGTTACAGAACTTCCACCACTCTCACTAAGAGGCTCGTAAAACTCACCATTAGACCTCTCTGTCTTCATTCTCAAGCCCACATTTTCTTGTGCTCAGTTTCATCCCATTGATCTTTAGTTCTACACTCATGAGCCACCCTAAACACCTCCTCTCCCTCCCTGGCATCAATATTTGGGCATGAAATGGAGGATGTGAGAAGAAAGAAGGGAAGAGCAGGAATAGTTACATTTCATACAAGGGACCAACAAAATAAAGGTGTAGCACAGGGGTGTAGCACAGGAGTGGCCAACAGTTAAAGTGTGGCTTGCAGAGCCCTCCACATCCCTCCCATTCTCCACCTACCAGACTGGGGGGGGAGGGGCAAGAGAGCTTGGGATCTCTGCCTTGCAGTGGGATGGTGGGGTAGGAGCTTCTGCCCAGTGTGTGTGTGGGTGTCTTGGGGCTTCATCCCCGCAGGGCATGCCTGCTGGACCTCGGGGCTTCAGCAGGAGTAGGGTTGAAGCCCCAAGTCCTTGCAGGTGTTCCCCAGCTCTCAAACTTCTGAAGATTGTCAGATGTGGCTCAGAGGATCAGTACGTTTGACCACCCCTGGTGTAGCAGAACTGAACTCAGATTTTGGGGCTGTCTCTTAATTCAGGAATTTGCCTTATAAAGGTAATTGCTTGTATGGGTTTCACTGTGTAGTGCAAAAGTAAGCGGGGAAAAGGGCAAATGCAAATATAATATTGTTATGCTGGAAGGTGCTAATGGCTGCCATCAGGCATGTCTTTGATCTATAGATAAATTACAGACCTGTTAAATACAGTGTTATTGTAGCTGTGTTAGTTCCAGGATATTAGAGAGACGAAGTGAGTGAGATAATATCTTTTATTGGACCAACTTCTGATGATGAAAGAAAGAAGCTTTTGAGCTACACACAGCTCTTCTTCAGGACTCCAGACCCTGGTCTCCAGACCTGAAGAAGAGCTCTGTATAGCTAGAAAACTTGCCTTTCAGCAACAGAAGTTGGTCCAATAAAATATATTACCTCAGACATGGTTAAAGTCAATGGATGTACTAAGTACCCTTCATTCAGACTAAAGAGAGGGAACAATTTAGCTTCTTTAGTGTAGTGATAGCTGGAGCAATAGAAGTCACTGGCCAGTATGGCAAATCCTGAGCAGAAGATAAGCCTTGGGTTTTCCCCGGGGACTGATTACAAATGCAGGAGCTTGTGGATTGATTGGTTGCAGCTGTGTGTGAGAGGCCAAAAGCAATGAGAAAACCAAAAGAAAGCTAGCTGCAGACAGCAAGAGAGGTAGTTGTCAGAGTGGTCCTGAGAGCGAGCAAAAGACATAGTTCCTTGGAGCACAGGATTGGCTGTAGAGGCGGGTTTGAAAGTTGTGAGCAAGGAAACTACCTAGTGTTGTTTGTTCCTACTGTGTTCAAGGAAGCAGGACTTTGTGTACAGTCTTTGTGAGTAAGTTGGATTGCACTAATCTCTCCTCCTAACAAAAGGGCAATAGAATATTACATAATTATTAGTTATCTTTTGTATAAAGCCAACAGTGGATTAGGCATCCTCCTGAAAGACAAGAAGACAAAATCTCTTCCTTTAAGAGCTTACAGTCTGAACAGACATGATGCCAATGCAAGAAAGGGAGGGGAAGTTTGACTGAATTGTGAAGTTTAGCTCACACCTTGTTAATACTGCTCTATTTTTGTTTGGATTGTAAGATAAAGAGTGGGCAGAGGAGACAGGTTTAGGCCCAGCAAATTTAGCAAAAAATTGCATTCAATAATGTTGGAACGTGAAGGATGCAACTTTTGAAAAACCAGGACTCTTCTGCCTAAGAGGGACATGTAAGTAGCCCCATGTAGACATTCTTGAGAGCAAAACCTGCCCAAGTTACTCTCTGCTTATTTGTCCTCCTGGTCTTCCATGTCTCCAGTCTATTCTTCTGAAGATGAAGCCTCAGAAGTTTTCCTGGAGTTCTTCTCTGACTGTTTTCTTGCAGCCATTGGGTTAAGTATTATACTCACAACAGTATATGGGCAGGAGTTTCTAAGGAAAGCATTTAACTCATCTCACGTTCCAAAAAATTCCTTTAAACTTTCTGAATCCCACTTTCTGCAGGCAAAATTGCAGTTTTCTTTCTTTACAACTCTTTGAAAGCACAGCAGTGGGAGAGCAGGTATGTTATTACTGACACTCCCTTTCAATTGACATTTTTGCCTTTGTTCAGCAGATGCTAATAATGCTGAATTTTTAAAGAGGAAACTTACCGATTCCATCCTGTTAAATCTCTCTGCAGTTTTGTGCAAAGGGAAGAATCTCTCTCCTTCCCCCCACCTTCCCATCACCATAGTGCATGAGCTTCCATGTTTATAAAATTAATACCCAGAAAAACCTGAATACAGATTATCCTTTCTCCACAGTGCATGTAAAATGCTGTTGTCTTTTTAGTCATAGAATGATGATATTGATAAAGGAGATATATTCAAATGTGGCATTTCCTCTAAGGAGGCCATTGCCTGCTCTGACAACAAATCTATACAATACAGTAACATGACAAGGAGCATTGTCCATCCATGGAGGAAGAATATAATATAGTGCTAAAGAAGAAGCTAATATTTTCTCTTTCCTTATGTTCACATGTGGCTATATACTCCATTAGTCCAACCAGCTGCAATTTAACTAAGAAAAAAATATAAAAATGTCATAGTTTGCCCAGCTGCCTGATGGTTAAACTGAGAGCCATAGGTGTTCTGAAAGTTTCAGTACGTCTTTATTTGAATTAGTTTCCAATGTGTCCATCAGCCGGGGGTCCCTGTGATCTGAGACGAATGGTATCCATGCTTAGCTCATATGTAGTACTTTTGAGCCATAGATCTCAAAGCACTTTATAAAAGGAAGCAAGTACCATCACACCCATTTTACAGATGGGTGAAGCTGAGCCACAATTACTTGCCCAAGATCACATAAAAGTTTGGTGGCAGAGCTAACCCTCGCACCCACGTCTCCAGACTCCCAGTCTAGTGCTGTATCCTCAGAACCATGCTGCAGTTTTAGCTGCTTAATAAAATATTCTATCATTGCCATTTTTGTCACCCATATTCTGTATCTGTCATGGGACTCAGGCAGTGTCTCAACCCTTGTTCTCCCAGTTTTACAGCCCCTTCTATTACACTTTCCCCCCTTAAAAAATATTTTGTGTGAATAGTGCTAAATTGGCAGCCCAAACCTAACTCAGACTCTGAACCTTTAGTTTCCCCCATCGCTAGCTGCCCTCCTGCATGACCTCTTCAGCTGTACTTGTGACCTGTCTGTGGTTCCACTTCACTGATGTATAATAAAGATCACACAGGACATACAATGGGAGTAGCTCAGAGTTGACTTGCCTCATTGTTTGTTTTTATTATGACACATGACTCCTCCCACTCATCAGCACTATTGTGATATATAAGCAGTCTGTTCAGAAAATTAGATAGTTTTCTTGGCCTCCCCATTTCATCATATGTTCTAGTGACAAGGGTGCTCTAGTCTTCTCATTGAGAGGACCACTTTATCAGGAAGCATGTTTCATGACAAGGAAAAGTGAATACTGTACCTATTATTTTATTATTATTACTCTTTTCTATTGCAGATGCTGGATAACAGCTTTAGCTCAATTTTAGATGGTCAAGGATTACTCATCTGCTTAAAGTTAAGCATGTGCTTAGGTGTTTCTCTGAACTGCACATAGTGCTCAGCATCTTGCAGGATTGAGCTGTGCCTTTTTGTGCAGTGCCTAAATCAGGGGTTCTCAGGACACATGTTTTGGTGGCCTCAGAGTGCGGCCACCAACTCTTGCTGGTGGCTGCTCTCACACTTTTTCCTAAAATACTTAATTACCTTTAGGAAAGCCAAATAAATATGCACATATACACGTCCAAATCATTGTAATTTATTTATTGCTAGCTAGTAAGTCTGTTGTGAAAAGTGATATTAACTAACATACAAGTATCACTTTTCACAGCAGACTTACTCAGCCCTGCCAAGCCTGGGGACAAATTAAGCCCTGGCTGGGGGGCCAGGGAGGCAGCAGGCCCCCAGAGCCTAAAGCCCCACTGCTGGAGCCTAAGCTTTGCCACTGCAAAGCTGGAGCCCAGGGCTGGAGCCGTGTGGCCGGTGCCCAGGGCTGGAGCCTGAAGCTGTGTGACCGGAGCCTGCCACCCCACCCAGGGCTGGCTTTCGGCCGATTCCCCCAAATCGGGCCTCGCACCTAAGAGGGCCCCGTGCCCTAAAGAAGAGCACATAACTTAGGCGCCTTTTTAATTTTTACTTACCTGGTGGTGCTCTGGCGGCAGGTCCTTCAATCGCTCTAGGTCTTCAGCAGCATTTTGGTGGCGGGTCCTTCAGTGCCACAGGAGACCCAGAGCGAAGACCCGGAGCACCGCCGGTGAGTCATCCCTGCCGGGGCCCCATCGAAACTATTCAAATCGGGCCCCACACTTCCTAAAGCCATCCCTGACCCACCACCCTAGGGTTCAAGTCCAAAGCCTGAGTCCCACTGCCCCTGGGAAGGTGGGGAACTCACTGGCTGCCTGGTCCTCCAGCATTGTGCCCCAGGTGTCTCCAGAGGGGGGCAGGGCCCAACCCCTGCTGGTGGCCCCAGCAACCAACACCAAGACGGTGCATCCAGGAGGAACAGAGATGGGGATAGGGTTGCCAATTTTCTAATTGCACAAAACCGAACGCCCTTGCCCCACCCCTTCTCTGAGGCTCGGCCCCTGCTCACTCCATCCCCCCTCCCTCTGTCGCTCGCTATCCCCCACCCTCACTCACTAGCTCGTTTTCGCCAGGCTGGGACAGGGGGTTGGGGTGCTGCAGGGGGTATGGGCTCTGGGGTGGGGCCAGAGATGAGGGATTGAGGTGCAGAAGGGGGCTCCAGGCTGGGGGGTGAGGCTGAGGGGTTTGGAGTGTGGGAGCGGGCTCCAGGCTGAGGCAGGGGGTTGGGGTGTGTGAAGAGGTACAGGCTCTGGGCTGGGGGTGCGGGCTGTGAGGTGGAAGCAGAAATGAGGGGTTCAGGGTGCAGGAGGGGGATCTGGGCTGGAACAGGGTGTTGGGGTGTGAGGGGGTTGAGGGTTCTGGCTGGGGATGTGGACTCTGGGGTGGGGCTGAGGATGAGAGGTTTGGGGTGCAGGAAGGGGTTCTGAGCTGGGGCAGGGGGTTGGGGCACAGGAGAGGGTGAGGGCTCTGGGAGGGAATTTGGGTTGGGGTGGGGGACTGGGCTCGGGGCAGGGGGTTGGGGCATGGGAGGGGGTGCGAGGTCCAGGCGGGGCTTACCTCATGTGACTCCTGGGAAATGGTGACATGCCCCTTGGCTCATAGGGGAGGCACGGACAGACAGTTCTGCATGCTGCCTCTGCCCGCGGCCAATGGGAGCTGTGGAGCCAGCGCTCGAGGAGGGATGGGGGCAGCGCACGAAGCCCCTGTGGCCGTCCCTCTGCCTAGGATCCAAGGAACATGTTGCCACTTCCGGGGAGCTGTGTGGAGCCAGGTAGGAGCCTGCCAGCCCCACACCAACTGGACTTTTAATGGTCCGGTCACCGGTGCTGACCAGAGCCACCAGGATCCCTTTTTGACTGGCCGTTCCAGTCGAAAACCTGGCACCTGACAACCCTAGAGGGGGAGGGGCCGCTACTTTGCCCTCCCCTCCTAGCCCCGGAGGCTGTGCCACAAGAAGAGCCCCTGGTGACCATATTTGAGAAACGCTAGCCTAAATCCTAGATTGTGATCGGTTGAGTATGGATTATCTTTATGATATTTGTTTGTGTAGTACGTAGTTCAGTGGGGCCGTGATCCTTGTTTTGGGCTGTTTGGTACTAACACCATTGATATAAAAAACAAAATAATAATAATGCCTATCAGATATACACAGGTTGATGATGAAAGACAGCAAAAAAAGTTAATGAAAACACAAATCCTAGCAAGCATAAGATACTACTCTCTGGAAATAGTGTGTTACGTACTGCTTTAGGGTAAAATCCATGCTGTTTACCACATTGACAAAATCCTTCTTGGTTTGCCAATCAAGTTCCTTGGCAATGCAGTCATAACACCTTACATCGCCACAAAAATGTGCATATAACAATCACTTTACAATGCAGTCCTATGTATTCAAGACTGCACTGCAATTTTTTCACAACTCATTTTTGTTCCACTGATATAAACTCCAGTCCTTCAAATTTAACCTTAATCTGATGAGTAATCCCATGGAGTCAATAGGACTACTCATTGTTAAAGTTAGGCACAGTATGTGTAGGATTGGGACAATATATCTCCAAGAGCTGGAAAATATAGCTGGTGTTTTGGCTCAGTTTTCTGTTTTGTGACAGAGTTCAACCTTGCCAACTTGAAAAAAATGTGATAGCTGAACCTGGAAAAATGGATGTGTACCTTTCAGAGTTATTGTACAAGGGAAAACTTCTCTGAAAAAAACAGTAATAAGAATTAGTAATAAGAAAGGCATATTCTGGGCTCTATTTTGCAATTTTTTTTTCTTTACATATCTTTTCTATACTGTATTTTTCACACAAAAGTGTTTTTCCCCCCCTTAAAACTTCCATAAAGTTTCTGTGAATAGAAGTTGGCAGCACAATGTGTATATGCTGGAAATAGCTTATGATAAAAATGTGGCACGTTACAAAGTCTTGCAGTTGATGTAAAACTGGGGAATCAAAAAATCTAGTGTCATAATTAGTGGTAACTAATTTTAACAAATGCTTCACAAAAACAAGTAAAAAATATGATCCTTGCCCTGAAAAGTGCACTGACTAGATTTGACATGATACCACAAGGGGCATAAACATATATGGGGTGATGTGGAGAAGGAAGAGCAAGGGCAAGGGTGACAGTAATAAGATCATGTGGTAGCTCAGGCATGTACACATCTTCAAGGTTTTGTTCATTGTTTTCTTTGGGGGTTGTTACTGTTCCGTCCAGTGAGATGCCAAAAGTGAGATTATTGTGCAATTTTTGTTCCTTGAAAAAACAGATAGTAAAGAAAAAACTATTGCAACGTTTTGGAATCCTGACAGTCCATAAGAGTAGAAATAGAACACAGAACTCAACCTGAGCATTGCAGGAAAGCTTGGAACTGGTACAGGACAGTTTCTTTGCTCTTTATCCTGAAAAAAATAAGAGTAAGCAACAAGTTAAACACTGGTAAATATTTGCTTTAGTTAATGAGAAAAAGTGGGATCTCAGCTAGATTTTCTATTCTTGACTACTAGAGCCACTTTCTGACAGGGAGATTACTGGCTACTCCGTCTTGTGCTCACTTAGTGGATCTTAGTGGAGATTTCATATATTAGGACAGTTGTAACTTTTGTTAATGCACCATGAAATCACCATGATTCAGGATAGGTGGCATTCCATAGTTAGGGACAGGGCTGCCCAGAGGGGGGTGGGGGGAGGGGGGCAATTTGCCCCGGGCCCCGCAGGGGCCCCCACGAGAATATAGTATTCTATAGTATTGCAACTTTTTTTTAATGGAAGGGTCCCCCGAAATTGCTTTGCCCCAGGCCCCCTGAATCCTCTGGGCAGCCCTGGTTAGGGATCGATTTTACAAATACTTCTGTATGTAAATACATTTACTTATACCAGTAGTTTCAGTGGCTGTTCACCTAAGTCTACATGACTTTGCAGGATCAGGCCCTCAAGTATTAAGGGGAAGATACCCAGCTGGTATAGATTGTACCGGAGCCCCATTTGAAGTCAAAGGAGAAATGACAATTGATGCCAGCTGAGGATCTGTCTCTTAGTCTTTTGTTTTTTCCTTATCTGTCCTCCAGGACGTTGGGGACGTTAGAAGTGATCACTTACAGAGTTAGTCCCCCATGTACTCCCTGTAATAGTTAAGGTTATTTTGTTGTGAATAATTATAGTTTCAGCAGTAAACATGGATGTGGGGGTGGGGGCAAGTCAGAGACCAATGAAAATATTCAATACATCTCACCATAATCATCTTTTTCTGACCAAGTCAAGGATCTTCTCTTGTGACTGTAACATACTGGTTGTCACAGTTCAGGGCAACTGCATCCACTCTCCCTCCATGGTCCATCAAAGGCACCCACTCTAGGCTCCCAGATCCTTAGCCATTGCCTCTCTTGGGCAGACCTGTGTCTTTCGCCCTCCTGACCAGGGTCTTTCCAGGTTGCCTTTCCAGGTGCGGTTCCCTGCTTACACTGTGGTGTTTCCCACAAGCCAGACTGCCTCAACTAGCCAGCACCTGGGCTTTGATTTCTCTCCCAAGGGTATTAATAGCATAATTGCCTGCAGTTACCACACAGCTGTTTCTAAGCAAGCACATTTATTCTTAAGGTGAAAGTGTTACAGAGAAACATATTAAAACCAATAAAAG
Organism: Mauremys mutica; assembly: GCF_020497125.1. Taxonomy (NCBI): domain Eukaryota; kingdom Metazoa; phylum Chordata; order Testudines; family Geoemydidae; genus Mauremys; species Mauremys mutica. The sequence continues at coordinate 324,671,317 of NC_059072.1, forward strand.
AACATACGTGCGTGCTAAAAAGCTTACCAGAGATCACCCAACTCCAACCTCAGGTTCTGAGAGGTGTTAGTTCTTCAAAACCCACAGCTGTGTTTTCTCTGTGGTTACAAGTTCATAACTGTCTCAGTTTCAGAGCCAGAACTCCCATGAATAGCTTTCCTTTATGCAGCTTGGGCCTTTGAGCTTGGCCTCAGCTAACAGGCGATCAGCAGACAATGGCCCACTCTTTAGCATGTAGCGCCAAAAGGCTGGATTTTTGTATAACCAGAGGTAGGGAATTTGCATTCACCTCCCCGTAGATATTCCACAGGAAAATCACTTAACACTTTTTGTTCTAAAAGTCCATTCTTGTCTGGCACATCGTTCAGTGCAGTCCTTTGAACCCCCCTGATCTCACCTCTGTACATCTCCCCACCTTAGAGGTTACATACAATAATACATCAACCATTCATTTTATACAATGGACTCCAAAATACTTAAATGTAATTCAATAAGGCCTCCCAATGATATGATAGGAAATTGCCTTATCTGTCTGGTCTGGTCATAGCTGGTCTGATCAAAAGCCTTTCATTTATTTTAAAAAAAAAAAAGCAAGTTGGATAAAGAACAGCAGGCTGTATAACAATGTGATATCTAGAAGTAGCCATAGAAGAAGGGAGGAAACGGTTTAAGGAGCTAAGGCTTAGCTCCTCAAAGATATTCAGCTACCATTCCCATTGAAATTAATAGGACCCTAAATACATTTGAGGACCTGAGTCTAAGTTAATCAAGACACATTTAGGACTAATTTGGATCCCACTGTCCTGTGTTTCATAAATCCATTCACAAATTATAACTCTAGGACTTGATCCAGCAACTGTTTAAGAGTTAACAATCAGTCCATACTTTGTATAGCATCTGTCCTGCAGACTATAGCTCATGAGCACAGTGATGAGCGTTGAATAATATGCTCCCTGCAGAGAGAGAAAAATGAAAATTAGTAGGTCTTGGAAGAAAGATCTGCTTTTAATAGAGTGCTTAGATACTATGGTGGTGAGTGCTATAAAATCTAAGATAACAGTTAGGTTGGAGTTCTGAATAGGGGATGTCTGGAATTAAGATGCAGCAATTGTTCTGTTAAACTTGACCACTGGAAAATGGCTGTCATACCTAACATGGCTTTTGTTTCATATCCTAAGATGGCTTAATTTATTTTAAACTAATTTGTTTTCTTTTTTTACATATGATCAAGTCTAAAGCAGTCATTTTTCTCCCTTCACAGAATGGAGCCTAATCACAGTAACACAAACAGCATGTTCAAAATAAAGCTATAAATAGTTTCGCTAACTCACAGAGCTAAGCATTCACTTCAGTTTTGAAAAAGCTGATGGTAACTGCACCTGACTGAACCAGTGAAGACAACAGATAGCCTATCTGTATAGGAAGTATGTGTCCTTGATCAAACTCCTCTACCAGAGCTGTCTTATTTTTAGCAGATAGAAATGTTTAAAGTTCTTGGGCCAAATTCTGCTCTGGCTTAGATCAAGGTAAATCTAGTGTAACTACATGGACATTGAGTTACTCCAGGTTTAACCCACTGTAAGTGAGAGGAGTATTGGGCCCTTTGACTCTGTGCACGTGCATGTGTGTGAGGTACAGTTTTTATCCTTATTTTGTTATTATAACATTTGTTTCTTTTAAAAGTGCTCTTGTATGTGGGTCACTAGTTATAGGCCTGATCCCACAGCCCTTATTTGCACTAGTCAGGACTATGCACGTGTGGAAGGGTTGTATGATCAGGTCCTGTGACTGTTAGTACAAAGTAACATTTTCTTTTTAGTTCTGTGGTCCCCATGATCCCAACAGCAAACTACCTTTGAATGCTGTGGTGGACAATGAAGCAAACATACTTAAACTAATATTTAACCCGGAAGGCTTAAATTGCCAAGAAAAAAAATCCTTCCGTTTCAATAAAGTATAGCAATGTATTCCAAATGGGGGGTATTGAATCACTCCTGGATAGATTCAGAGTGGGTATTTCCCAGCACTAATTACCTGGAAAAGTTTCAGATAATAAACATACTCTGGTGACTTTTGAAGATGGTATAGTGCAGTGGTTCTCAACCGGGGGTCCAAGGCCCCCGGGGAGTCTGCGAGCAGGTTTCAGGGGGCCACCAAGCAGGGCCAGCATTAGATAGGCTGAACCCTGGGGTCCTGAGCAACTTAGTTTTGCGGGAGCCCCTGTGATATGGGGCCCCAGGCAATTGCCCTGCTTGCTACCCCCTAACGTTGGCCCTGGCTTTTATATGCAGAAAACCCATTGTTGTGGCACAGGTGGGCCATGGAGTTTTTATAGCATGTTGGGAGGGCCTCAGAAAGAAAAAGGTTGAGAACCCCTGGTATAGTGCACATGCATAGGCGGAATCAGGCTTCCCCAGTTACAGCTTAGCTTTGAAAGGATTAGATTTTTATTGGTAAATGTCAATAAACATTGATTTCACTGTACACGCACAATCTAACAAAAAATGTTTCCACTGATAATAATTGAAATTTACAGACAGGCAAAGTAACAAAAATGCTGCTAGAGAATGTAGAGTTTGATTTAAGGCTGTTTAGTTTGTATATGTTGACATGTAACATTGACAATTTGTGTATTAATGGTTATAAAGCTTTCACTTCTGAATCTCAATATCTTCTGTCATTAAATAATTGTCTGACCCCACCCCCACAATTTCCTACAACTGTGAACATTTAAATTGAGAAAAATAGAAATAAAATGCTTAAAACCCATAATTTTGCACAACTGTGAAAATTTAAATAGCTAAAAATAAACCTTACAAATAAACATTGACATTATTTGTCAAAAATAAATTAAATAAAAATCTAATTCTGTCAAGCTTATTTATATTGTTAATAATAACATTTGTAGCATTTGGCATTTTCAAACTGTTGTGTAAGTTAATTAACAATTAGCATGTTACTCAGAGTCCAATACTCACAGTACCCCTTTGAGGTAGGCCAGTATTATTATCTGAATTCTCAAATCTCTGCTTTTGATCCTAAGACAAGACTTAGAGAGTGAAAACAGGGAGATTCCCCAGGTTAAATTTTCGCAGTTTGAACAATATCAATAGTGGGGCTTTAGAAAGCTATGGGACTATTCTCCCTTTGATAAATGGATTTCCAGTGTTAAGCCTCAAAACATGAATGATCACCCAGTCGTGATACTTCTGAATGTGATGCTTCGGCAGAAAAGCTCTAAATACTGTAAAACCTCATAACAATTATGAGACACTCTTGTTTAAAAATACTGCTCAACACTGCTCAACTCTTAAAATATCCCAAAGCTAAGGGCAAACCTCGTTGAAAGAGCCTTCTTGAATGAGTTGTGTTTAGAGATTGGTAATTTGGAAAGTAGGTTATCTGGACAACAGAGGTGTCTATTGATAAGATCCCAAGAAAAACCTAGGACTGGAGAAATAAAAGCTGATAGTGCTACAGGTGTCGTCCAGTTTTGAAAAGTGACAGGGAACTAGACACTACTTTTCCACCTGTAAGGAACAGGTTTTTTAAATCTTCATAATCATTCCCTAACAACAAAAATCTACCATGTACTCACAGAGAACAATTGATCCTGAACCATTGCAGTCAATGGGACTTTTCACATTGACATTATGACGTTGCACCCCATAAGACTTTATGGAAATATGCTTATGAATGTATATATGACATAACTGGAATATGTTTTGTGCTACATATGCCATGTAACATATCTATGTAAAGGTTCTGATCTACTGAATATATTCACCCTATTTGTATGCATGTGTCATTGTTGTATTCAAAGTTATGAATATTGGCTGTATACTTGTTTGATTTTAAATAGCCTTAGTAAGGCATTTGATCAGCTTCTTTAGAAAGGAATTTGCAAGTTAAGTGCCCAGTCAAGAAGCACTTAACAGACAATGGATCTTGGAAGGCTCCAATCCACATAAGAAGTCTACATGAGGATGTTCAAGATAGCATGTGAACCATGGCTGCTACCTGTAAGTTCTGAGTCATGCATGGACATGTGACTTGCCCATGTGACTCCAAAACTCCATCTTATAACTGGAATTCTACACAGGAGGAGGAAGGGGTGTCCACCCACAAGAGAAAGTCTATTTAAACCCCTGGGAGACCCCTCTATTTTGTCTTCAGCTGGCTCAAGAGAGAGCCTCTCCACCCCCAAGGATACCTGAGAGAAACTGGAACAAAAGACAGTAACTACAGGGGGTGTGAGTGATTGCTGGACCTAGACTAGAAGGAGACTAGTCTGTAAAAGGAAGCTTACTGGAACACCTCTGAGGGTGAGGTTTTATGTGTATTCAGTTTTCTTACTGTATTAGTCATAGATTTGCATGTTTTATTTTATTTTGCTTGGTAATTCACTTTGTTCTGTCTGCTATTACTTGGAGCCACTTAAATCCTACTTTTTGTATTTAATAGAATCACTTTTTACTTATTAATTAACCCAGAGTATGTATTAATACCTGGGGAGAGCAAACAGCTTTGCATATCTCTCTATCAATGTTATAGAGGGTGAACAATTTATGAGTTTACCCTGTATAAGCTTTATTTGGGGTTTGGACCCCACTGGGAGTTGAGTATCTGAGTGTTAAAGACAGGAACACTTCTTAAGCTGCTTTAAGCTGTTAGGGGACATGGTTCAGACCTAGGTCTGGGTTTGCAGCAGCCTAGCAGGTCTGGCTCAAACCAGGTAGGGCACTGAAGTCCCAAGCTGACCAAATGCCTTACTAAGGCTATTTAAAACATATTCCAGTTATGTCATATATACATTCATGAGCATATTTCCATAAAGTCTCATGGGGTGCAACGTCACAGACATCAATCTGTATTATTAGTGTTTTTGAAATGTATCTGTATTGCACTAGATCAGTGATACTCAGGCTGAGTGTCATGAGCTGCAAGTGGCTCTTTAATGTCTCTCATGCGGCTCTTTGCAGCACATGATATTAAAGTTATTAACTAATCAGGATGCTTTTACTGGTATTAACCAATTAAGGTATCAACTTGCACTAAGTTTTTAACCTATTTGCTGTGAGAATAATATATAAAATTAAATATTTTCCCATCATACTGTTTGAATATGAATATATAGTACTATAGTAAATGAAACAATGAATTCACACTACTGTGGCTCTTTTAGGTAATGTTGATCGCTAATTTGGCTCCTGAACCGGTGATGTCTGAGTATCACAATACTAGATCCTTGTTCAGTGGATGCAGCCTCAAGCCAATAATGAGTGATACTTATGAGGATCTCTACAATGTTAAATTTTCCAAGGACACTGTTCTGATGTACTATAGCCATAACTAGGTTTTACAGTTTAAGATGATGGACTATAGGTTGATTTTTTTCATTTATTTACTATCCATATTGTCTGATTCAGGCCTATTGGAAGTGTGTGGAAAAATACATTGAAGAGCATGAAGTTTATCCTTCTGACACTGGCACAGAATACAAGTTAAGCACTGGAGGGCAGCTCAGTAAATAAGATCTACATATGGCCACCGCCACTGTCTGCTGGCAAGCACCACCATTAGATCACTGTGATGGTGTGATGCTCCTTGGGGTACCCAGGACTGTGAATCACCTTCTGTACCCCCCACTTCTTGTTTCCAGCGAGAAGGAGAATTACTTGTGCTTAGCTGGGTGCTAGATCCCTGACATCATTAGCCTGTCAACCACCCAAACAATCTCCTCTGGGCTATGCCAGCCCTTACTTTGCCTTGCAGGTTAACAATAGGTGTGCCCCAGCACCTGAGCCCCTTTGAAATGTCCCCCTGTGGAGTCCAGGTCCTTATTGACTGAACACTCACAGTAATAACAGGTCTGCTATCCACAAAGGAACAATGTACAATGATTCAACTCAGGATCAGCACCTTGTATAATACCAGAGCACTGAGATATATTTATAATGAAAATAGCAATACGCTTATTATCAAAGATTCAAGGTATAGTGAGAAGGGATAATAGAAACAGAAGGGTTACATATAAAATAAGTTTAGTCTCTAGAAATTATGATTTTAACAGACTAACCTTCTGTCTAAAGAAGTTTATCTCACGCAAATGTCCTTTGCAGAGTTTCCAATCAGAGCAAGTTATGAGCTTATTTTCATCAGTGTAACATCTTCATTGTCCCAGAACAAATTAACCTTCTAGCTTGTATTTTTAAACCTTGCATTCAAAACCTTATAAACGAAATTCATAAATATGCAAAACAGAAGAGTCATACTTTACTTGTCATAGAACTTCATTAACAAGTAAATAAAGGTAGAACATTGCCTGAATGCAGCATAGTTCAATTCTGTAATATCGTTTTAACAATCAAGGAACACATACAATTGTAAGGACCTATCTGCATTGACAAAGCTATTGGATTGATGGATCATGTTTTAGAACATTGACTCCAACTTTGATATAAAATGAGTTGGTCTTACCTTAATCATGTTCAGAGTTGAAACACAATTTATTAATATGATTATAACATAGTATGATCCTATCTACATTGGCAAGATCGACTGTTATAACGTTATCGAGTAACAGTCTCCCTAATTTAGCCGTTTTTATTCTACCTTTCTGTGGCATTGTCTATATTAGGAATATCTGCACTGGTATAATTAAATTGATTTAATTACACTAGAGAAAACCATTAATATAGAGGCATTACAGTGGTGTGAAGTGGGGCTTATACCTAAAAAAAAGCTCTATTTAGCGCGAAAGCGTGTCTCTTTCACCAACAGAAGTTAGTCCAATAAAAGATATTACTTTAACCAACTTGTCTTTCACAGATTTATGTGGTAGTTTAGGAAATAAAGCTATAAGGCCTTAGATGAGAGGTTTCCACACTGTGATCCATGTACCATGCTAGTTTCTGGAGCATGGGGAGGAGGAGTTGAACAACAAAAGTGATCTGTGTCATTAACATTTTAAAAAAACATCAAAACACCTATTGCACTCAATAGAGCTAGCAGGTCATAAATACTTTTCCAGTGTTTCTTATCTGTGGGAGCAATTGCTGTTGTTGCCTAAAACAGAGATGTTATGTGTGTGTGAAGGGAGCTTGTCTACACAGTCAAGCCTAGGACAGGAGGTGTCAACAGAGCAATCTATTGAGAACCTCTGTCTTAGATGTAACAATGCAGTAACGGTTGGCAAATGGTGACTTTTTAATGGCAACCTCTATATAAATGCTAAAAGCAGCAAAGAGTCCTGTGGCACCTTATAGACTAACAGACGTATTGGAGCATGAGCTTTCATGGGTGAATACCCACTTCGTCGGATGCATGTAGTGGAAATTTCCAGGGGCAGGTATATATATGCAAGCAAGAAGCAGGCTAGAGATAACAAGGTTAGTTCAATCAGGGAGGATGAGGCCCTCTTCTAGCAGCTGAGGTGTGAAAACCAAGGGAGGAGAAACTGCTTTTGTAATTGGCATGCCATTCACAGTCTTTGTTTAATCCTGAGCTGATGGTGTCAAATTTGCAGATGAACTGAAGCTCAGCAGTTTCTCTTTGAAGTCTGGTCCTGAAGTTTTTTTGCTGCAGGATGGCTACCTTTAAATCTGCTATTGTGTGTCCAGGGAGATTGAAGTGTTCTCCTACAGGTTTTTGTATATTGCCATTCCTAATATCTGATTTGTGTCCATTTATCCTTTTCCGTATATCAGACTGGGAGAAGAAATCAAGTCATGTCTAGCAGTGGCTAGTTCTAGAACCAGTGTTAATCACTATTTTCATTAGTATCTTGGAGAATGGAGTGAAGAATATGGGCCCCAATCTTGTTCCCACAAAAGTCTATGAAAGTTTGCCTTCAATGAGTGAAGGATCATGTCTTATATCTGTGAACACTACTGAAGTGGGAGGGATTGCAAAGGACAGGACTAACATATGATCCCAATACATTGAAGAAATGGGCTGAAATCAATAATGGGAGGTTCCATAAAGATAAATGCAAAGTGCTACACATAGGCATGAATATTGTGCAACACCTGAGAATGGGGAAATACTATCAAGGCAGAGCCTGACTATGAGAAAGAGACTGGGTGTTAGAATGGGTGACAGACGACAGGGTGGAGTCAGTACACTGATGCTGTCACAAACAGGCAGCTGGCATAATAGGTCGCATTAATTAGGTGTAAACAGGTTCATTATTCTGCTTTACTCACCATCAGAGAGGCCTCCATTACAGAACTGTGTTCAGGTTCAGGCCCCACATTTTTTAAAAAAAGAGACAAATTGGAGAGAATTCAGAGGAGAAAAAAGAATTATAAAAGCTTTGGCAAAAATGAGGCCTATGTATGGGATTTTCAAAAGTGCCTAAGTGACTTAGGAGTACAAGTCCCACATTGGAAAGATTTAGGAAATCCTGATTTAGGAAAGACTAAGACAGGGCATGCTCAGTGTAAGGGAAATTAAGACAGCAAGGAGGGAAGATAACTGCTTATGCATACAAAAAGGGTTATTATAAAAGGGACAAGGACCATGTATTGTCATTAGCTAATGAGGATGGGAAACAATGGTATGTTTGAAGACTGTGGGGAAGGAGCCAGATGAAAGGGAGTGGGTGAAGATGTGGGAGGCAGGTGTGGGGAAAATGAGGAGTTGAGGCTGTGTAGCAGGTGGAGGAGTTCTTCCAAATCAGAAGCTGTGGTGGAATAGAGTAGATGAAGGAATAAATGAGAGGAAGGGAGAGATGAAAGTACAGGGCAGCTAGTCAATTTTCTCTTTGAAAAAAATTAAGATCCTTTGCAGAAAGAGACCACTGGGGGAGGTGGCATTAAGAGAATCAAAGATGAAGGAGAGTCAATTGGGAATGAAGCCACACACTCTAAAAGAGCTCCAGGGGTCACAGAAGACAGTTACCAGCCTACCTTCTGAGCAATATAAGTGTCTGTGTAAGAATAGACTTGCACTACAAGAAGTCCCAGTGCCTCTTAGACTTTCTCCAGAGTTGCTCAGCAACATGGAGCAAGAGGAGGCTATAAAGTGTGAACCAGGATTGTAGGAACAATAGGATTGTTGGAACATGTCCACACTAGGAGAAATTATGTGGTTCTGCACAGACATAGCTAGTGATTGCTAGCACATTGTAGAATAATAGTGTAGACAGAGCAAGATGTTTGTTTTTATCTTGATGCAGTTGGTTGAAGTGAGCAATAGAATGGAGCCTAGAATTCATCTTGACCAGCTATATAGAAGACAGACTTTACAACATGTTAAGTATCTTGTTGTAACAACATACATTTATTTACAGTTTAGATATGGCTTAAGAGAGTGGAGAAGAAAAGGAGTTCAAGTGGAGAAGAGAAAGAGGGTCAAGCTGTAATCAGAGGCCATGGACTCTGCATAGGAGAGGGACAGTAGTGAAAAAGGTAGAAGGTGGAGAGAATCAGGGTGGTCAGAGATGTTGTCTTGGAGATCACAAAAGTAGGAGATGAGATGGGGGTGAGAGGAAGGTGGAAGAGGAGAGTATGTAACACAGAGGAAGATAAGGAATGGCCAAAGAGTGGAAATTCAGTGCGGGAAGGGTCATCCAGAGAGCATTTTGGGGTGTGAACTAAAGGTCAGAAGCCCAAGCATGGACTTGGTTGGGGAGCTGTTTCAGAGCTGCAGGTTGAATGGGTAAGTTGGGGAGAAAAAATGGCAGGCAGTAGAGTTGGAGGGATCTTTAACGTGGAAGTTGAAATCCCAAAGAATGAGAGTGGAGCAAACGAAGGAAAGGAAGAAAGAGGAGCCGGGAGCTGAAATCAGAAGAGGAGCCTGGAGAATAGTAGCTAACAGCTATGCGGTGGGAAAGGGGAGAGAAAAGCTGGGTGGAGGGTGCTTTGAAGGAGGCAAAAGAGAGGCTGCAGAGAAGTGTTGGAAGTGGGAGAGACAGGAAAGCACCAGGCTGGTGCTGTTGCAGTGTGAGAGAGGAGGGGAGACCACTAGCAGAGGGCAGCCACCAAAGCAGAGGGGAGAGCTAGGTTTCAATATGGGGGGAATGAACTGTAAGACAGCTTGCTGAAGATGGAGTGGGAGTTCTAGAGTGCACAGCAGAAGGGAAGGAAGCTGATGTGACCGATTACTGTGGGCCATGGCAGAAAATGGAGAGAGCTATGGGAAGAGGCAGGATTGGAACTAGGCAAGTATGAGACAGAGGGAGAGATGTGCTGAGTACTTGGAGGATGGGGTGGGGAGAGAGCTGTTGAGGCAAAGTAGAGCAGCATGAAGAGAGCAGAGAATATTGGTGGAATAGAGAGAGATAGGGGACGGGATCAGGATAATAGAGGAGAGGCACCAAGATAGGAATGTTAGAAACATGGCGGGGCAGTGATTAGCAACAAATTTGGAGGGGAACAGTGAATTAAAGTGACAGTCAAGTCAGTCCAGTGAGGCAGCAATCTGTCAGCTAAATCAGGTAACAATGTTTCAGTTAAATCAAAGTGGGGAACAATTAACCAATTACAGTAGCTGGGAGCCTGCATCCATGGGTACATTTGAAGACTGGCTTGCTGCCACAGAGTAAAGGAATGAATGCTACAGCTGGCTGCTTCATTCAAAATATCACAGAGACAACCTTGTATTAGTGATGACAGCTCCAGCTGCTCCTCATTTCCTCATGGAAAGGAGAAGGGTGTTCCAGACTGGCAGTAGGTCTGAAGAAATAATTTATAATAAACCCTCCTCCCTCACTAGTTTCGGAAGGGTCCATCAACCTTCCAAACTGGTAAACAGCATCATAAGGTCACCAGCCTATCTGAGGGTGGAGTTGCAGCTGGGAAGAAGTCCTACCCTTCAGAGCAGGCTGACAATTGGTATCCAGAGCTATCAGTCATAGCAAGAGGCCTAAGAAACTGAGAGGCTCAGACAGCATGGTGACAGGCTTGGTATAAGAAGGACAGATAGATTGTGCAGTCCCCAGATCTGAGTATTTAAAATCAATGTGGAAGCAAGACTAGAAACACCAGCGAAAGAAGCTAGCAGAAAATCAATCAACCAAGGGAAAGTAAGAAATTAGTTTCTTGCACTTCCCATACATGGCCAGATTCTGCACCCTTACTCCCACTGAGTAGGAAATTTCACAGTGAGTAGTCCCATCTGAAGTCAGTGGAAGTATTTGACAAGTAAGGTACTTCTTAACATGCGTAAGGGTGGCAGAATTTGGTTCAAAGTAATATTAAACTGGGATTAATGACATGAAGAGATATGAGGTATCTTGAATGAAAAACAACAGAAGGTAGCAGAAGCCAGGAAGATCAGGATAGAAAGGTGTAATACACAGCAAAATCAAAATAGACACCTGAGTAGGGTATACTACAGATATCAGTAATACAGATAAGAAAGAAATAGCTATAACAGTTAGGTAGACAAGGCAAAAGAAGTAGGAATTATCTTTACCAATGTATTTAAGATCCTTAAAGAAAGCAGTGTAAATTTGGACTATTTTAAGCAATATAAGTTTTATTCATTTCCTGGTATGTAAGTTTAAATTAGAACCAACTTAAATTCTACAGCCACAGCATTGAGAGAACACCACTGCATCACCTAATGTAGAAGGACAGCCTACGTTGGGAGGGATAGCTCAGTGGTTTGAGTATTGGCCTGCTAAACCCAGGGTTGTGACTTCAATCCTTGAGGGGGCCATTTGGGGATTGGCCCTGCTTTGAGAAGGGGGTTGGACTAGATGATCTCCTGAGGTCCTTTCCAACCCTAATAATCTATGATTCTATGTTTACCTGGCCAGTGTTCAATGTGTGGGGAGCATGGATTTACTGTTTATGAGGAGAGGGTTAATTGTAAGGTTGTGGGAGAAAAGAAGTAAACATCTGGAGCAGACTGAGCTGGTAGTGAGATGGTCATTCCAAGAACTAGAAACATCAGATTATAGTAGTTATCATGAATACAACTCACTGAAAAACCTGTACATCTTGCTAATTAAACAGCAAGTTACTTAGATGCCAACTAAAACCGTTTTTTAATTGCCTGGTGTCTGTAAGTATCAAGAGTAACCCGGTGACTGTAGATAAAAAGCAACTTGGGTCTGCGGGTTTCTGTTGTCTGACTACCTCTTCCCACATCTGCAGAGAGGTACAGTATTCCAATCAGGGGCGGCTCCAGGCCCCAGCACGCCAAGCACGTGCTTGGGGCGGCAAGCCGCAGGGGCGCTCCGCGGGCGCCGCGAGGGCGGCAGGCAGGCTGCCCTTGGCAGCTTGCCTGCGGAGGGTCCGCTGGTCCCGCGGCTTTGGAGGATCTTCCGCAGGCACACCTGCGGGAGGTCCACCGAAGCCACGGGACCAGCGGACCGTCCGCAGGCAAGCCGCAGAAGGCAGCCTGCCTGCCGTGCTTGGGGCGGCAAAATTCCTAGAGCCGCCCCTGATTCCAATCCTAACCCTTGTCCACATCTTAGAACGGTTTACACATTCTCATCACTTGTTACTAAGAGCTACCTGTTACATTAGGTGAATCTTAGTAATTAATGAACAAGTGATTTTTAATTGTGCATTACACAAGGAATGTTTATAATACTACAAGCTCTTATTAAGGTGACTGTATTGAGAAGGAAGTAAATGTTTAGGTGTCACTCTTGTGTAAAAAATGTCTTTGGCTATGTTGGTCATGACCATAGTGCAGAATGAATTTTCTCATTATCCCAGAGGGCCCAGTTGAGATTATTCTTGAGGGTGCCTGTCCTCTCAACATAGTCCTCCCTTCAACAAATTCCATTTTCCTCATGTCTACTAATCCTCTTTTCTCTACTTTGTGCTTAAAAGTTGTATCACTTTAAATATATCAGTTGAGTTAGCTGGTCAAAATAAACTTTAAGCTCCTTCTGAATTTATCTACAATTGCCCTGTCTGCACTAGGACTGTAATGAATTAGCTAACAGGTGTCAAAAATACACCTTTTTTTCTAGTGTAGGCATGGTGTTTGTGTAGACTGTGGAATTCTACAATTTGACCACAGTCATAGGTGGAGCAGTGAGGGAACAATCCCATGTCTTAGGTAAGAGTGACTGGAATCTGCTCTATTTTATTCAAATTAGGTGCAATCCTAATCCTCCAGGTGTATTGCCTGGGAGGCTATTTCTGCTGAGAAAAATTGGACACTCATATTAATATAGATGCTTGAATTACATGTAAAATATTAGGATGTCTGAGCTGCAATGGGTAATAAACAGGTGATTTTTAATAGTGCATTACGTAGGAGAGGTTTATGATACTGCATGTTGTCATTAAAGTAATTACACTGAAAAGGAAGTGACTCTTTGGGTGTCATTTTTGGGCCTAGCACTTTGATGTGGTTTGCTGAGTGTGTGTGAAGAGCCAAGTGAGCATTGTGTGCCAGACCCTTCCAGCTAGTCCATCAGATTATACTTATGCAGAAATGACCTCCTGCTGCTAACTAAAATTAAACAGTTACATTGGTGAGTTATTTTTCTATATAACAGACAATATTAATAGCGTTGTACTCAACAGTTAGCTTATAGCATTAACTCCACATGAAAGCCTTGGGTGCCCCTAATAAAATGTGTCAGAGGAAAGTATAGTTTTAGCCATGTCAAAAGATATCCCCTCACCCACCTTGTCTCTCAGAGAAAAGTATGCATTTGAGAACTATCTCCACAGCAATTCTATGTTAACTTTCTACTTGCTGGAGTTAGCTTTTCTGACTGGACTACACAGTCCTCCTTTCGTCTAGTTCAGGGGTCGGCAACCGGTGGCTCACGGCTCGCCAGGGTAAGCACCCTGGCGGGCCGGCCCGGTTTGTTTATCTGCCGCGTCGGCAAGTTCGGCCGATCGCGGCTCCCACTGGCAGTGGTTCGCGGTCCCAGACCAATGCGGGAGGCAGGAAGCGGCGCGAGCCGAGGGATGTTCTGGCCGCGGCTTCCTGCCTCCTGGGTGCTTACCCTGGCGAGCCGCGAGCCACCGGTTGCCGACCCCTGGTCTAGTTCTTAACTGTCATGCACTCTGCATATTACAGAGACAAGATGGGTGAGGTAATAGCTTTTATTGGATCAACTTCTGTAGATGCTTCTGTTGGTGATAGAGACAAGCTGTCTAGCTTACACAGAGCTCATCCTCAGGTCTGGGCAATATGCACCCTGAATAATCATTTATATAACTGCAAAATTAGAATGGTAGCATTTTACACCCACTAGGCAGTTTGTAGACATACGTAAATGATGACAAAAAGTGCTAGGCAGTGGAGAATTACAGCCCTGCACCCACCCTATGCATAGTGCTTCCCAGATACACCTCCAACACTTGGTCACTTTTTGAGCCTAGAATATGACTAAAGACTTTGTCTTCACTGCCAAAAAATATGTTTTTACTGTGAGATAATTAAAGCGAAGTAGCTGTAAAATTCTAGTGAAGACAAGGCACTGTCATTTTTACTACAAGGTAGCTAGGTGAGATCAACTCTATATCCCCACCTGTGTTTGACTTCATCTAGCCTACCTTGCAGTGAAAACAACAATATGTTGTCTCAACAAGGAACAGCTATCCCTTTTTTGCAGTGAAGACTTAGCCCTGGTCTATACTACAGACTTAGGTTGATGTAAGGCTACTTACATTGACCTAACTCTGTAAGCATCTACAATAAAATGTAGCTCCCACCAATGTAATTCATACACCGCCTTATATAACTCCGCCTCCATGAGAGGCATAGCGCTTAAGTTGATGTAGTTAGGTCGATGCAGTGTCAGTGTAGACACTGCATTGCTTACATCTAGGGTGACCTGATGTCCTGACTTCATAGGGACAGTCCCAGGGGCTTTGTCTTATATAGGCGCCTATTACCCATCAGCCCCTGTCCCAATTTTTCACACTTGCTATCTGGTCACCCTATTTACATCAACTGTTGATGCCTTTTAGAAACCATCCCACAATGCCCCACATGGGCAGTTAAATCAGTGCAAGTGCACCTGGTGAGGATGTGCACCATCAACACAAGGAACATAATGTGGACATGTAAAACTGATTCAATTACTATAATGACTGTATGTCAATGTAACTTAGGTAGACTTAATTTTGTAATTGCCCCCCACCCCCCCAAGATTTGAAAGTATCTTGTCCCCTTATTGGTCCTTTGGGTCAGGTGTCAGCCAGGTTACCTGAACTTCTTAACCCTTTATAGATAAAAGGATTTTGGTGCCTCTGGCCAGGAGGGATTTTATAGTATTGTCTACAGGAGGGTTGTTTCCCTTCCCTTTCTAGTGATGACAGAGTGGAATTAGTGAACTAGTGTAAATTGCCATGATCTGATCATGAGACTAGGGTGTGATTTGCACAATGACCCATACTGCAAGTAAAGAAAGCTCCAGATTTCATTTTAACCTTTTTTACATTAGGAAATGTGTTCCTGTCTTCCAAAGCAAGGACGTGTTGCTACAGCATCAGAAGTTCATGGCTATAAGGAAAATACATCCTTTTGTGACACATGCTTGAATTGTATGGGACTGATCCTGCAGGCACTCCATGAGATTAGGAGAAGGATCAGGCCCCAGGTATTTACTTCTTGTCTAGTTCAGTTTGCTGTCATAAAACTGTGGGCATGATCCTGACCCCACTAGAGTGAATGGTAAAATCTCTATTGTCAACTGATAACAATTTAGAATTATCCTAGTATATGACTAAATTGCTCATTCTAGGCATTCCCACCTCTTTTTCCTTGGTGGATTGATATTGGCTATCATCTATTAGCTGCTGTAGAACATTTATCTGGGATTATTTGTTATTCTTGTAAATGAAGGGCAGAGGAATTTAGCTAGATGGTGTTATCATCTGGGCCCTTATGCTGGTATTCCTGGCAAGTACGAACACATCCTTCATCTAAAGCCGGGGGGAACTGTGCTAGTCGCAGCACAGATCCAATTGTGCATGTTGTTTGGAAGGGGAAAGAATTTGAAACCATTGCATGAAGCGTATGTGTCTGACAGAGAACTAAAAGTGCAAGGTACAAAGACAGGGAATTTTGTTTCCGATAGATATGAAAAACTAAAGTGTTTCATCAGCAATTTGATGGGAATTGAAAACTGGGTTAGCCATAGCCTTGCTCTGATGTTTCTGCACTGGATGAAAAATTTAATTTCTCAATTTATTTCTATAACATCTCAGTTTCTTTCACAGTAAACCTCAAAGTCCCAATACATTTCCCATCCAAAGCAAACTAAAACCTCACAAACCAAGGACTGAGCCTTCTCCCATTTGCAAGTGGCAAAATCCCTATTGGCTTCATTGGGAAAAAGACTGGATCCCTTTTGCTGAGAAAATTGCCAATTTCAATATTTAGATTTGGAGGAATTCAATCCTAGTAATTTAAGATAAAAGAAAAAGTAATTTCAGTAGCAAATCCACTTTGGGAGATTTGATAGTCAAAACCAGAATTCCTTAGCCCATGCCAGATTTTCCTGTTATACTAAGGCAACCCCAATGAAGAGAGTAGAAGAGAAATTTTGATTGGTGTTCCATCCTGAGAGGAGAGTTTAGCACTCAGTTAAAACTCTCATTGACTCTAGTAAGGACTTGAGGACTGGGCCATCTACCTGCACTTCCTGCCTTCCGTACTTTGAGTTTTGAGCATCCCCAGTTCAGCCTTCTTGTCCTTGAATAGTTTGGCAGAAGGTTGACTTAATCCAGACTGCAATGCTAGACACTGTCCTGGCAGGAAGGGAGCCCAGTGAGGTGCAGCAGTCATTGCTTAACCTATGGTGAAAGGAGCAAATGGCTAATCCACTCTTTTCCTGATGCAGGAAGTTTGAATTTGGAATGGCAACTCCCAGAAAGGGCTGCAGCATTTCCAAGGTTTTGCCCTCTGTGGGGAGTGGTGATATCAAACCTGCCAAATGGGGAGTGATAGAATTAAGTTGAAAAATAACGCGACTCCTAGACAGGGAGGGAAAGTTCCCCTGACTTTAGCCCCCCATCCTGTCCCGTTGGACAGCCCCCATTACACTGAAACCAATGGGCCAGGGGCCCAGGACTGCTTGTTGAGTAGGGCTGTGTCTTCACTGCAAATCCGCTGGGGTGGCCAGCAGGGCCTGCGGATTTGACCTGGCTGTGACGAGTGTGGGGAGGAGGCAGTAGGGGGGCAGATGTGGCCCTCCCTCTCCTGACACGCAGCCCCCTGGGGGATGGCGGAGATGCCCGGCTCCCATGCCGGGGCCCATTGGCTGTAGCTTTCCCGCGGGTGCCTGGGCTGGGGGCGGTGCGGCAGGAACGGCTGGAGCCAGGCCAGACGGAGGAGATGGGGGCGGGGGCAGCGCCTCAGCCGGGCTCGCTCTGGGGATCGGGGCTGTCCTCTCCGCCCGCCCCCGGCCCCGGGCTGAGGCGCTCAGGGGAGGAGGCGGGCATGGGGCGGGTTAAAAGCAGCTGCCGGCCGGGGAGCGGGCAGGACCCTGAAAGCTCCGCGGGACTCAGGCGCCGACACCCGCAGGCAGAGCAAGGACCGCGCGCAGCGGGGCTCGCGCCGCCCACTCCTGCCCCGGACCTCCCGCCCGCCCATGGTGCCCGGCGCCCAGCGCGCAACAGGGGCTTTCATCTGCGCGCGCGGCTGAGACAGGTGAGTTCGGCGCCGCTCTCCCTGCAGGGCGGCCGGGCGGGGAAAGCCCCCTGCGGCGCTGCCCTGGCGCCCGCTTCCAGCGCCGGGGAGCCGGGCTCCGGGGCCAGCCCTGCGCTGGGGGCCCGTCCCTCGTAGCTCTGAGGGGCAGGGGCGAGGCGGGGGGCGCTGGGGCTGTGTGTGCCGGGGCAAGGTCTGATTCCCTCGCACCCTCACTGGCCTCTCCCAGGGACCGCGGGGGGTGGGGGGGGGGAGCGAGCTACCTCTCTGGGGCCAGGCGTTAGGGCCCGATCCTGCCCCCCCCCCGGGGAAATTAGGAAAGACACTGGGGCGGGGGAGGGCGGGCAGGATCGGGTCACTGAGGCCGGAGCTAACCCTCTGACCCGAGGAAAGGCGCTGTGTTATAAAACTGGCCCATTCGGTGGCTCCTAGAACCTGTTCTTTGATTCATAGCTACGTGGATCCTGAATCTGAATCCTCCGGGCAAGGCTCCTCATCCCTGCCTCTCCCGGGGTGCACTCTGTGTTAGGTCCCATAAGTTTCCCCTCTTTAAGTCCTGTTCAGTGAAAGGGTTCTAAGTCTGTCAGGCCATTCTGTGTGTTCCTTCAGCTGCCCCATGACTGTCGCTCTGGGTTCATCTTTTACACGTGGCCCGGGTATTTCCATCTTCTTTTCTGGATAACCTTAGAGATAAGGGGTTGTTGGACTCTCAGGAATCTCAAGCATTCTTCTTCTAGTGATGGTCCCTATTGTATTCCAGGAGGGTTTACGCGTGCACCCCATTCACCAAGAGTTGGAGAATTTTTTTTATAAATTCATTCTAGTTGTTACTTACATGATATTGAGCAGCTTTTAACTAGTTTAAAAGGCTTCAGCCTCTGTCAACAAGACTGTCTTACTTGCCCATGAATGCACACAGGGTTTTCCTTAAATTGGACAAGATTTGTAATGCGCTCAGCATCCAAAGGGCAGGGTAAATAGGGTGAAGTGTCTGGCTGAGTTTTGTAAAAAGACTGGTTTTTAATTTACTTGCATGACAGGTTTGGTAAATTGACTGCTTGAAAGGTATCAATTGACTGCTTGCTGTAGTATCTATTTTTGTATGCTCCTCTTGCTCTTAACTTTCTTTCCCTCACTGCTAACCTTAACTCAGGGAAAATGAAATACTCCAGTGCTGCGTTTGAAGGGACACATTGTCTGTAGATTAAATGTTAAATTAATTCCTGAGAGAAAGGATAGGCTTATGGTTAGGGCTTGGGAATGGGAACTAGGGCACCTGCATTCTTTTCCTGCTTCTGCACAGGAAGTCTGAGGTAAACTTTGGAAAGTCACTCAATCTCATCTATAAAAAGGGTAGAATAATACTTAAATCTATTTCACAGGTGCATTGTGAGGCTAAATTCATTGTTGCTTGTAAATCACCTTGATATTCTTGTACTAAAGGTTCTCCAGAAGTGCAAAGAGTGTGTGTATACAACATACACATTCTTTACCTGTTTCACTAATAAGTGGGCAGGAGGCCCAGACCTGACTTTCTGTGGAGCATGAAAGCTTGTCACTTTCACAAACAGAAGTTCCACCAATGTGGAGATTACCTCCCCACCTTGTCTCTCTCATATCCTGGGAATGACATAGCTACAACAACACTGCAAACATTAAATATGAAAACATTTAAAATATCTTACTTTTTCATTCCTTCAATCAGCCTGCAAAATATAAATAGATTAGTAAATTTCACTTTTGCTTCCATTCTGGTTGTTTCTGGTTCTCCTGCACCAATCCAATGTTGCTGGCTTTGGGATGAAGATATTTAAGGGAAAGTTTAAATCCAAAAATCTACCTTAATTTAACTTTTCATGACACTTATTTTAAACACTAGTATTAGCTATCCACTTAACACCGGACAATGTCTCTAAGTTCACAAGACCATGACTTCAGAGAATTAAAGCAACAAGCAATATAAAGGCAACAGCTATTAAAGGTAATTTGTGGCATGCCTTATGTGTTTGGCTTTGTTTTTTAAAGAGATTCTCATGAAGGTAAACAGGCTTGCATCAATGGACAGGTCTTATCCGCACCGTTACCCCAGCTCAGAGTCGACCACTCCTATAATTTACTGAGGAAATAGGAAATGAAAGGTGTGAATCAGGATAAATGTTTCCTAATCACTGTGGCTGGCTTTGCTGACATCAGCAGGAGTCTTGACTGAGTAAGGGCTGCAGTACCTGGCCCTAGACCATAGGCAGTTGAGGTAGATGGTGGCTGAAAGCTTCCCCAGGGCACTTTGGATAGAGCTGCTTTGTCCCAATCAAGGTCTCTGGGCAATCAGGTCACAATATCTGGGTCTTTGGACTGCGAAATCTAGTTCTGTCCTATTTCCTTTTCCATCAATAGAGCAGAGTGTATCCATTTTTCTCATGTAGCACAGAAATCTGAGTGAAGAAGGATGGTTGAAGGGATTGGGTAATGGGCTAGATGTAGGGGTTGGCAACCTTTGGCACATGGCTCATCAGGGTAAGCCCCCTGGTGGGCCGGGCCAGTTTGTTTACCTGTAGCATTCGCAGGTTCAGCCAATTGCTGCTCCCACTGGCCGCAGTTCACTGTTCCAGGCCAATAGGGGCTGTGGGAAGTAGTGCGGGCCAAGGGATGTGCTGGCCGCGGTTTCCCATTGGCCTGGAGCTGATTGGGAGCCGCAATCAGCCAAACCTGAGGACGCGGCAGGTAAACAAGCTGGCCCGGCCTGCCAGGGTGCTTACCCTGGCGAGCCGCATGCCAGAGGTTGCCAACCCCTGGGCTAGGGAGTCTTTCATTTTGAGAGTGCTGGTTCCAATCCACCTCTTGTTGATAGTGACCACAGATTGCTACTCTCTCATGCAAGATAGAATTCTGTTGAGTTCAGAGTCGCTGCATCCACTTATAGTCAAAGTGAATTTGTCTTGGGGAACTCAGAACTCTTGCAAGATGAGTTTTGCAAGAAAAAAACATGGTTAACAGTGGCTGAATTCAGGCAAGAATTCTTCTGCCTTGTGTCCTACTTTGCATAATGAGACTGGATCTCATATGGAAAAGTATTATGAATGGCACCTCTCACCAAGCAATAGTAGCTTAATTCACAGGTATGGGGAGAGTGAAACAGTGGCAGGTATTTCTAAAAACTATTTAAAGTTCACTTTAAATCTATATATTTTTAGACAAATCAACAGAGCCTTGCCAAATCCATCCTTTGTGGTACTGAGTCATTATGGGAGCTGAAGACACTTCATCTTGCAGTACTGAACCCTTATTCAGTAAATAATTGACAAATGTATATTTGCTTGCTACATGCTTTACAGTGTTACATTTTAATCCAGCAAGTAAAGATGTAATTATCTCTGAGTCTTTTGCTTCTGGGTTAATTAGTACAGTGGCTCTCAACCTTTTCAGGTTACTGTACCCCCTTCAGGAGTCTGATTTGTCTTGTGTACCCCCAAATTACACCTCACTTAAAAGTTACTTGCTACAATATCAGACATAAAAATGCAACAGTGTCACAGCACACAATTTCTCATTTTTACCATATAATTCTAAAATATTGTATTTACATTTCAGTGTATAGTGTATATAAAGCAGTATAAACAAGTCATTGTATGACAATTTAGTTTGTACTGACTTTGCTAGTGCTTTCTATGTATCCAGTAGTAAAACTAGGCAAATATCTAGATCAGTTGATGTACCCCCTGGAAGACCTCTAGTAGCCCCAGGGGTACACATTCCCCTGGTTGAGAACCACTGAATTAGTACACACCAAGCACCTGTTTTCCTAAGGCTAGAAGTGCTTGAGATTGAAGAAGAATAAGGAAAATATATTGTTTCAGCTAATGCTGAAGCCTGCACATATCACACACTGGCTGTGGAAGGTACTCAGGGCAGACAGTAGACTTTGCCTACCACTGATTTAAGTCAGACATATGATCCTTACCTGTCATTGTAAATTTGCTGTAAATTTACCTTTCTTTCAGTTACTAACTGCCTTCACTTGAAGACAGAACTGTTACTCTACTTGTAGAAGAGCACTTAAGAGCTGCTAGAGAGAACTGCCCTGGCTTCTAAGAGGGTGGGACTGTTGTTTTGATCTTTATCAACCACTCTGTAATTCTTTAATAAAAGTTGATCATCTTTTTGCTTTGGGTGTTCCTGTTGGGCACTCTTTGATTCTTCAGTACACAGCAGCAGAATTACAAATTGCTGCAGCTTTCTTTGTGAAAGGAAAGGCTTTTTAGCTGCCAGAACCCGAGTTCAGAGTTAAGTTTTCTTCCACAACAAAAGCAATGTAAGGAGCATCATTCTCTTTCTGGGTGAGAACAGTGTCATCAGCTGCTGAAGGAAAGACACTGAATTCTGTTATAGCTGTGTCTAAATTAGGGCTTTTACCAGTAATTATTTTAGCAAAAATCGCACCCCTACCTGAGTTATCGTGGTAAAACTTGGAAGTGCACACCAGCCTTCAGTGTACCATAGAACTACTGGTTTGAAATGGGGGTTGCAACTAAGATCAGGCTCATTCTGTTAATGATTTGGGATCCTAATCAGTTTAACAATTCTAAAGCTTTGCTGATGTAAAAAATTAGTATGAGAATTGCCACACCAAGACCAAGAATTGTCTCCCAACACTGGCCAATGCCAAATGCTTCTGTTGAAGATCTGATAATGCACTTAAGTGTGTGATGGCTGGTTTAACTGCAGATGCTATCCTTAGTCATATTTAATATCTAAATCATGCTGATGAAGGTAACAAAGGGGCAGTTCAAGGCACACCCAGCATTGGAGGAAATCTGAGCCTGACTAGCCAGTGGAGGCACCACAGACATCCATGTCCATATGCAAGCCTAGGGAAACAAGTAAATCAGGATACTATTTGTAGGTGTGGGGAGAAGGGCATGATCTTATTCTGAATTTGTACAGCACCTAGGGCAATGGGACACTATTACTGACTGGTTCCTCAGGTGCTACTGTAATACAAACATAATATTACATGAGTACTTGTGGCACCTTAAAGACTAACAAATTTATTTTAGCATGAGCTTTCGTGAGCTGCAGCTCACTTCTTCGGATGCATAGAATGGAACACACAGACAGGAGATATTTATACAGAGATGTATACAGAGATGTATGTATAAATATCTCCTGTCTGTGTGTTCCATTCTATGCATCCGAAGAAGTGAGCTTTAGCTCACGAAAGCTCATGCTAAAATAAATTTGTTAGTCTTTAAGGTGCCACAAGTACTCCTGTGTTTTTTTTTGCGGATACAGACTAACACGGCTACTACTCTGAAACCTGTCATAATATTACATATGCTGCTTTTTTAATTTTACTAGTAATCTATTTGCCTGGGTAATATCCTGTGGCAGTGAGTTCCACACATTATTCTGTTCATGTAAAGCTAACCTTTTTGTTTTATCTTTTTCACCATTTTATTAATACAAACCCAGCAGGCCTACATACACTGCAATCTCTAACAACCTGGTTTGTTGAAGCTTTATTGTTAACTTCTGATTAAAGACCGCCTGCTGTACCCAGCTTTTAATTGAGGCCTTGTCCACACTGCCACGCTATAGCGCTGAAATTTTCTTGCTCAGGGGTGTGAAAAAACATCCCCCATAGCGCTGCAAGCTTCAGTGCTGTAAAGTGCCAGTGTAGCCAGTGCACCAGTGCTGGGAGCTACTCCCCTCATGGGGGTGGGTTTTTTACAGCACTGGGACCCAGCGCTGGTGCCGCGACTACACAGCCACATTAAAGCGCTGCCGCAGCAGCACTTTAATGTTGCTAGTGAAGACATACCCTGATGAGAGTATGGGCACGTCTTCACTAGCAATATTAAAGTGCTGCTGCCTGAGCAAGAAAATTGCAGTGCTGTAAAGTGCCAGTGTAGACAAACCCTCAGAAAGGCATCTGCTAAGGGGGAATTGACATAAGAATGGCTGTACTGGGTCAGACCAAAGGTCCATCTAGCTCAGTATCCTTTCTACCAACGGTGGCCAGTGCCAGGTGCCCCAGAGGAATTGAACCTAACAGGTAATGATCAAGTGATCTCTCTCCTGCCATCCATCTCCACCCTCTGACAAACAGAGTCTAGGGACACCATTCCTTACCCATCCTGGCTAATAACCATTTATGGACTTAACCTCCATGAATTTATCCAGTTCTCTTTTAAATGCTGTTATAGTCCTAGCCTTCACAACCTCCTCAGGTAAGGAGTTTCACAAGTTGACTGTGCGCTGTGTGAAGAAGAACTTCCTTTTATTTGTTTTAAACCTGCTGCCTATTAATTTCATTTGGTGACCCCCTAGTTCTTGTATTATGGGAATAAGTAAATAACCTTTTCCTTATCTACTTTCTCCACATCACTCATGATTTTATATACCTCTGTCATATCCCCCCTTTACTCTCCTCTTTTCCAAGCTGAAGCGTCCTAGCCTCTTTAATCTCTCCTCATATGGGACCCATCCAAACCCCTAATCATTTTAGTTGCCCTTCTCTGAACCTTTTCTAGTGCCAGTATATATTTTTTTGAGATGAGACCACATCTGTACGCAGTATTCAAGATGTGGGCGTACCGTCGATTTTTATATAAGGGCAATAATATATTCTCCTTTTTATTCTCTATCCCCTTTTTAATGATTCCTAACATCCTGTTTGCTTTTTTGACTGTCTCTGCACATTCCGTGGACATCTTCAGAGAACTATCCACGATGACTCCAAGATCGTTTTCCTGGTTTGTTGTAGCTAAATTAGCCTCCATCATATTTTATGTATAGTTGGGGTTATTTTTTCCAGTGTGCATTACTTTACATTTATCCACATTACATTTCATTTGCCATTTTGTTGGCCAGTCACTTAGTTTTGTGAGATCTTTTTGAAGTTCTTCACAGTCTGCTTTGGTCTTAACTATCTTGAGCAGTTTAGTATCATCTGCAAACTTTGCCACCTCACTTTTTACCCCTTTCTCCAGATCATTTATGAATAAGTTGACTATAATCTAATCACTAGATCTTGATGATTCCAGCACTCAGAGCTAGCATCATAGGGGTTATCAGGGCAAGCACATAGTGCTCTCTCGTTTTGCAATTGCAGCTCTCAATTCTAGTGTCCTGATGCTGTCTTGTGTAGGTGTGCAGTACCCCTCTGCTGCTAGTGATAATGTTGATATCCTGGTCCCCGTGGCAGCTCAGCTGGAACAGCAGAATAAACAATGGAGTAGTGCAGCTGTGACTGGTGCTGAGATGTGCAACGGCTTGATCCCCATTTCAAACCATTTTTTGATCTAGAAATGCTCTTTTAATTAAGGGATGAGTTTCTCTACAGTGGAGACTGAAAGCTCAGTTACTCAATGTCGTTGAGTTCTGTGGCTCCCTCCCTGCACTGTGGTCTCCCCAGCTCCTTCCTTTGACTCTAATCTCCCTGTATATCTCTGCTTCCCTCTTCTGCCTCAGGTTCCCCCAGATGCTCTTGCTGCTGCTCCTGCTGTTGCCTTTTGCCGGAGATGAGGGGTATACTGCCAGGCCTCAGTCCAGCAAAGCGTTTAAGTCAATGGGGCTATTTGTATGCTTTCAGTTATGCTCATGCTTAAGTGTTTTGCTGGATCGGGGTCCTAATGCATGTACAGTGGCATGGCAGTTACAGAGCTGTGCTGGCTATATGAAAATAAAGGCTGCCATCAATTAAACTGAATCTTAGTTTTTCTTGCCTTAGTTTTTCATTCCGTCAGAGAGACGGTTGATATTTTACTCGCTTTGTCAGTAAAAGGGTCTGAGAAGCAAATATCTGGAATAAAGATGAACAATGATACTGAGTCACTCCGAGTAAATTAAAGCAATTGAGCTCTCCCAGAACACTCTCTTTCAGTTGGGACTACTATAATATTTTCTTGTCATCTGCCCCATATGTTGTTGTGACTGATTTTTGATTCAGGGCTTGACCAGAATGAGGATAGCTGGTGTGATCTATTTGGACTGACTGGTGGACTGAGGGCACTAAGGGGCTGATCCTTCACCCACTGATGTCAATGGCAGTATTGACACTGACTTCAAAGGTTGCAGGGTCAAACTGAAAGGGCTCTATCACTGGGGAGTGTTCCAGGTGCCACATGGCTTTCAGCCAGCATGAAAGCAGGAGTGGAGCCTTGAAAGGCAGAACAGGAGAGGGGCAAATGGAGGATGATGGCAGGACTAGCTTTCAGGAGAAGAGGAGGTGGGAGAGATGGGTTTTTAAGTGGTGAAGGGGCAAAAGAGATTTAGGCATGTGTGTGGTGGGGAGTGAGACTTGGTGGGGCAGGAGAGGAGACAAAAGGAATAATGAGACCTGGGAAGCTGAAGTGGAAGGGGGAGAGAGAGATGGTGTGGTGGCAAGAAAGAAAAGCAGGGCTGGGTGGAGAGATGGCAGTGAGCAAAGTAAGGTCAGGTCTACACTATAATCTTACATCTGTATAACTATGTCACTTTGGTGTGAAAAATCCACACCCCTGAGCAACACTGTTATAATGACCTGAATCCCACCCCACCACCAGTGTACAAAGCTACTGCCTCTTGTGGAGATGGGTTAACTACACTGACAGGAATCAGAGGGATAGCCGTGTTAGTCTGGATCTGTAAAAGCAGCAAAGAATCCTGTGGCACCTTATAGACTAACAGACGTTTTGCAGCATGAGCTTTCGTGGGTGAATACCCACTTCTTCGGATGCACTTCCGAAGAAGTGGGTATTCACCCACGAAAGCTCATGCTGCAAAACGTCTGTTAGTCTATAAGGTGCCACAGGATTCTTTGCTGCTCTTACACTGACAGGAGAAGCTCTTCTGTCGGCATAGTAGCATCTTCACTGAAGTGCTACAGTAGCGCAGCTGCACCGCTGCAGTGTTTTAAATGTAGACCTGCTCCAAGAAACAGGGCATATGAAGGGGAATGGAGGAGATATGAGAGGCGGGAAACAACTGGTAGAGACAGGAGGAGGAGGAGACGGAAAGAATAGACAGGAAAAGAGATGCAAGAAAACAAACAAAACTGGGAATGCAAAGAACCTGGTGGAATCCAGAGAGGAGAAATGAACCTGTGTTTGTGTGTACAGAGACAAACTTCTATGTGGCAGTTCTGTTTTGTTTTTTTAAATGATATATATTTAGCTGTATAGCAGCATCTCTAATCTGTTTAACAAAAGCAATTACAACATTCCAATATCTAAAGCTCAGTTAGAGCCGATCCAAACCCTATTGTAATTGATGTGAGTCTTTCCATAGACTTTAAAGGGTGTTGGATCTGGCCCTTATCAAGGGAAGTTTCATGATACAAAGTTGAGTGCCTTACAGATAGACTGTCAGGGTTGGAAGGGACCTCAGATGATCATCTAGTCCAACCTCCTGCTCAAAGCAAGACCAATCCCCAACTAAATCCCCAAACGGCCTCCACAAGGGTTGAACTCACAATCCTGGGTTTAGCAGGCCAATGCTCAAACCACTGAGCTATCCCTCCTCCCCATGATATCATAAACAGAAAAGATTACTCAGTTGTAAATTCACTATCAGAAGAGAAGTTGCAACACATGATCCCCAGGGTAAATCCTGACATTCAGTCTTGGTTTAAAAATCATGCAGTATGATAAATAACAGGTGAAGTAAAGCTAAATATTCAGAAATCTAATTATCGCCTAAAGAATCTTCTGGGAATTCAGGATCTTTTCTGTGCTGCCATGAGGTATGAACCCAGAGAGACTTTTTCTTTTATATGGACATGCTCATGAAAAATCTACTTTGCCCCTCTAAAATAACTTAGAGGGATAAAAGAATGTGGCTTGTTCCAAGGGCTCCATTTTGCAAGGTGCAAGGTCCTGGGAATTGCAGTCAGCATCTTGAAGGAGAAACTCTTCACATCTCAAGATGAGGTTAGTTCAGTCTAGAAAGAACTTGATCTCTAGCCTGCAGATAATGGACAAGAAGTGATTCTAAAAACTTGCATCTTTGAAGTAATCCCACCAAATATTCTAGATTTACTAAAAAAAGAACAGGAGTACTTGTGGCACCTTAGAGACTAACAAATTTATTTCAGCATAAGCTTTCGTGGGCTACAGCTCACTTCTTTGGATGCACTGTACTAGATTTACTGTATCCACCCATAAGGGGCAATTACATTTAATTGCAATAATAACAGAGAAAAAAATCTTATCTTCAAAATTCAGTGTCCTTGTTTCCCTGAGTTACCTAAAATTTTTGACTCTACTCATTCTCTATACACTAGTTTCCAACTCACAGTGCAGTTACCTTTAACCAATAGAGCAGAAAGGATTTTGGTGCTGCCTGGAAATAAAGGTGTGACACAGAAGATTGCTGGTAAGAGACTGAACCTTATTTCCATGCCATGTGACCCTGGGTCAAAGTTACAAAAGGTTTTAGCCATTTTACATGATGGTCAGTATCCACCAAGCCAGTAGCTCTTGTTTGATCTTCCTTTTTATTTATTTTTTTAAAAGCACACATATAATATCAACCTGACA
The DNA here is from genome assembly GCF_020497125.1 of Mauremys mutica. Lineage (NCBI taxonomy): Eukaryota > Metazoa > Chordata > Testudines > Geoemydidae > Mauremys > Mauremys mutica. Next base: position 324,699,417 of record NC_059072.1, read on the forward strand.
TGAACACAGCCAACTAGTGAAATCCAAACTAGAAGAAATTGCTAAAGGGGAGATCTAGGTTATTGGACTAGAATCTCTGAATCTCATTGGCTCACTAATCACATGTTTGCTCCTTGTTCACAGACATTCCTTCTACTATGGCCTGTTCAGTCGCAGGTTTATTTGCTATGGTGAACCTGTGTTTGCTGCTCCTGTTGTCCTTTCCTTGCCAGTGACTGGATGGTTACTTCCGTCAGTGCATGAAATTGTCTGCAGCATCCTGAACATCCTCAAGAAATGAAGCTGTAGTCCTTTTTGGTTTTGTCAAGTGCTTTCTGACCGTCCAGGGCAGCTGTGACCTGTAAACCTTGGTGCAGATGGTATAGCTGTTACGTTAGTATATTCCCACCCACTTTCCGTTTGAAATCTAGCATTTTCTCCTACTTGCAATTGGAGTGACTATCATTCTTTTGATAGTATTTCTTCTGTGTTGGTTTCCTGGTAAACAAGGACCTTTTAATATCTAAATCAGGGTTAACGATCTTTGTTGGATGTTGGCACTAAGGTTTTGTCCTAGTGCCTGTGGATCTCTGAACCAGTGATTCTAATAAGGTGTTGTTAGGTGTGATATACATAGCTAGAAGTTCTTTGCTATTTGTATGCACTTGAACTGGTCAGAAATTGTTCAATGAAATCGATTTTTCTGATGGAAAACACTGTTTCATCAAAACCACAGTGTTTTGTGAAACCAGGTCAAATGCAACAACAACTTCATCAGAGACAAATATTGCAGCCCAGCAGTTAGGGCACTGGCCTGGGAAATGGGAGGCCCAGGTTCAAGCAAAATTGAGCAGAGACTTGAATTTGGGTCTTCTGTGTTCTAGCCCAGTGCCGTGTAAACCAGACCAAAGTGTCACTTGTATCAAAATGAAAAAACTTCAGAAACTTTGAAATGTTTCACTAATAAGAATTGCCACTTTCAAGCCAGTCCTATGATTTACATTTCTACTGACCCATTCCACAGTATGTTTGGTGCTGTAAATGATACTAAACAAAAAAAGACTGCCTTGGAGAGCTGACAATCTAGAAACTCTCAACACCATATATATATATTTTTTTAAAGTAAAACCAACATCAGAAAATTCTCTTGGTATAGAAATTTCAGAGCCAAGAGAAAACATTGGAGTGAGAACTTCAAAGGATGATGCCTGACACTGATAAGAGGAGTGGGGGGTAAGACCAGTAAGCTAGCTTTGTGGAATGTTTTGTTCTGGTTCCTTTGTTTGTCTGCTTGTTTTTTCTGGGGTCTTCCTATTCCAGGAAGTATTAAGATAATGAAAATAATCTCTATAAAAACCAATAGCCTAGTACAGGCAGTCCTCACCCCTTTCCTTCAAGGTTATGGAGAAAAATTTCTGGAGAAAATTGAATGTTCACCAAATTCAAAACTTTCTCTCCAGCTCAATGGAAAATTCATTTCAAGCTGGGTTTGGTACTAGTCCTGCTCCCCCAGCATTTACAGATCAAAATGTTTCTAGGGTTCTTACTGACAAAACAGTGTTCTTCAGTTTCTAATGTGTGTCTTTTTATCCTGTAAAAAATAAGTGAATTAAATTAATTGCTAACCAGACTTCAAACGAAATTTCTGTAAATCAGTGAAGGAGAGGAATAGTAGACAATATTCTGTGTAAGGACAACTCCATTCTGTTTATTCATTTCCCCCCCGCCCCTCAGTTCGCATAATCTATTGCAATGCTTCTGTACAGTGACAAAAGGGCATAATCCATACAACACTATCTCCTTTATCTCAACCTCACCTATTGGAAACTCATTGTTTGAAAAGTTCCTGATGTTAGTGTTTGTGATATGACACATATCAGCTTCGTGATATTAGGTAATGGAGCTGGTTGGCTTTCCTGGTGGCTGGCTGACTCAGCAGGACACGAAGATGCTTATGGCTAAAAAGCTCAATAGCATAGAATGGCAAAAACACTTTTGCTCACAGCTGCAGAACTGGCTAGCCTCTGAGGATACTGGCCAACAGGCTTTGAAATCCCTGCTCAGGGTCACAAACTTCAAATTCTTCTAAGCCAGCTCCCCTGATTATCTGAAACCCTAGTTACTTTGGGTGTCCCCTGAGGTCTCTGGTTGATTGACGTTTCTAGCATAATATCATACATTTATATGGTGCTTTGGAGGATCCTGTGAGATCGAATTTGTCCAGAGCTTTATGTGCTGCACTTAAATGAAGGGAGGTTGGCAGCCAAGTGGACAACATTTGGCACAGCAGAGAGGGGAGGGGAAAGTTTGGAAACCTTGCAGGACACCAGGTTAAACCCCTAGAACATAAAAACAGCTATACTGGATCAGACTAAAAGTCCATCTAGCCCAGTATCCTGTCTTCTGACAGTGGCCAGTACCAGGTGCCCCAGAGGAAATGAATGGAACAGGTAATCATCAAGTGATCCATCCCCTGTTGCCCATTCCCAGCTTCTGGCAAACAGAGGCTAGGGACACCATCCCTTCCCATCCTGGCTAATAGCCATTGATGGACCTATTCTCCATAGGGTGACCAGATGTCCCGATTTTTATAGGGATAGTCCTGATTTTTTTGTTCTTTTTCTTATATGGGCTTCTATTACACCCCAACTTCTGTCCCAATTTTTCAAATTTGCTGTCTGGTCACCCTAATCCTCCATCAATTTATCTAGTTCTTTTTTGAACCATGTTATATTATAGTCTTGGCCTTCACAACATCCTCTGGAAAAGAGTTCCACAGGTTGACTGTGCGTTGTGTGAAGAAATACTTTTTTTTCTTTCCCCCTTTGGTTTAAACCTGCTGCCTACTAATTTCATTTGGTAACACAAGAACTAGGGGTTATGAGAAGGAGTAAATATCACTTCCTTATTTACTTTCTCAACACCAGTCATGATTTTATAGACCTCTATAATATCCCCCCCTTAGTCATCTCTTTTCCAAACTGAAAAGTCCCAGTCTTACTAATCTCTTCTCATACTGAAGCTGTTCCATCCCCCGGAAGCTGTTCCAGCCCCCTAATTATTTTTGTTGCACTTTTCTGAACCTTTTCCGATTCCAGTATTTCTTTTTTGACATGGGGTGACCACATCGGCATGCAGTATTCAAGATGTGTGCATACCATGGATTTATATAGAGGCAATATGATATTTTCTGTCTTATTGTCTATCCCTTTCTTAATGATGCCCAACATTCTGTTAGCTTTTTTGACTGCCATTGCACATTGAGAGGATGTTTTCAGAGAACTATCCACAATGATTCCAAGATCTTTTTCTTGAGTGGTAACAGATAATTTAGACCCCATCATTTTATATGTATAGTTAGGATTGTTTTCCAATGTGCATTACTTTGCATTTATTAACATTGAATTTTATCTGCTATTTTATCTGGGGGGAAGGATAGCTCAGTGGTTTGAGCATTGGCCTGCTAAACCCAGGATTGTGAGCTCAATCCTTGAGGGGGCCATTTAGGGATCTGAGGCAAAAATCTGTCTGGGGATTGGTCCTGCTTTGAGCAGGGGATTGGACTAGATGACTTCCTGAGGTCCCTTCCAACCCTGGTATTCTATGATTTTGTTGCACAGTCACCAAGTTTTGAGAGATCCTTTTGTAACTCTTTGCAGTCTGCCTGGGACTTAACTACATTGACTAGTTTTGTATCGTTTGCAAATTTTGCCACCTCACTGTTTACCCCTTTTTTCCAGATCATTTATGAATATGTTGAATAGGACTGGTCCCAGTGCAGAGCCCTGGGGGACACCACTGTTTACCTCTCTCCTTCTGAAAACTGACCATTTATTCCATTCCTTTGTTTCCTATCTTTTAACCAGTTACCAATCCATGAGTCGACCTTGCCTCTTATCCCATGACAGCTTACTTTGCTTAAGAGCCTTTGGTGAGGGACCTTGTCAAAGGCTTTCTGAAAATCTAACTACACTATATCCACTGAATCCCCCTTGTCCACATGCTTGTTGACCCTCTCAAAGAATTCTAGTAGATTGGTGAGGCATAATTTCCCTTTGCAAAAATCATGTTGATTCTTCCCCAACAAAATATGTTAATCTATGTGTCTGACAATTTTGTTCTTTACTATAGTTGCAACCAGTTCACCCAATACTGAAGTCAGGCTTACTGGCCTGTAATTGCCGGGATCACTTCTGGAGCCCTTTTTAAAAATTGGCATCACAGAAGCTGATTTAAATGATAGGTTACAGACTACAGTTAGTAGTTCTGCAGTTTCACATTTGAGTTCCTTCAGAACTCTTGGGTGAATACCATCTGGTCCTGGTGACTTCTTACTGTTTAGTTTATAAATTTGTTCCTAAACATCCTCTAATGACACCTAACGTGGGACAGTTCCTCAGATTTGTCATCTAAAAAGAATGGCTCAGGTTTGGGAATCTCTCTCTCACATCCTCAGCTGTGAAGACTGATGTAAAGAATTCATTTAGTTTCTCCACAATGGCCTTATCATCTTTGAGTGCTCCTTTAGCATCTCAATCGTCCAGTGGCCCCACTGGCTGTTTAGCAGACTTCCTGCTATTGATGTACTTAAAACACTTTTGTTCTTTAATGTAACTTTCATATTTTAAAAAAATATTTTTTTAAAGACCTTTTATGTCTATGTGCAGCAGACTGGGAATCATGTCTTTTGAGGTCTCCTCCAAAAGACTTCACGCTATAACTTTCATAGATTCATAGACTTAAGGTCAGAAGGGACCACTATGGTTATCTAGTCTGACCACAATGCAGGTCACACAATCTCACCCACCCACTCCTGTAACAACCCCCTAACCTATGTCTGAGTTATTGAAGTCCTCAAATCGTGGTTTAAAGACCTCAAGGTGCAGAGAATCCTCCAGCAAGTGACCCGTGCCCCATGCTGCAGAGGAAGGCGAAAAACCTCCAGGGCCTCTGCCAATCTGCCCTGGAGGAAAATTCCTTCCTGACCCTGAGCATGTGGGCAAGACTCACCAGCCAGCACCCAGGAAAGAATTCTCTGTAGTAACTCAGATCCCACCCCATCTAACATCCCATCACAGACCATTGGGCATATTTACCTGCTAATAATCAAAGATCAATTAATTGCCCAAATTAGGCTATCTCATCATACCATCCCCTCCATAAAGTTATCAAGCTTAGTCTTGAAGCCAGCTATGTCTTTTGCCCCCACTACTCCCCTTGGAAGGCTGTTCCAGAACTTCACTCCTCTAATGGTTAGAAACCTTCATCTAATGTCAAGTCTAAACTTCCTAGTGTCCAGTTTATATCCATTTGTTCTTGTGTCCACATTGTTACTAAGCTTAAATAATTCATAGTGCTCCGTTTATCCTCTTCAGAAGGATGAAGAACTGGGGGGCACAAATAGGATTGTATCCATAAAGTTAACTTGTTCTGTTGTAGTGTATTGCAGGCAGTGATTTGAGGTTTGGTGCGTGATAACATACCTACCATTATCAGTTATTTCTGTTTGAATCAGAAAATTAGAATTCATGGATTACACAAATCAGCTATTTTAGTACAGAGCTAAAAGATGATCTCTTAGCAGCATGAAGTGCTTTGGAGGAGTGACAGAAGGTATTGTTGCCCCTTCTTCTGACATCAGTGTCTCCCCTCCCCCTCCCCGCCCCCCCCCCCCGGCTGGGTGAAGCAGAATTCTGGGCCTTGCACGTCAGCTTCCCAATGAAGTAGAAAATCAGTGACAGAGCTTCATTTATTATTCTAAGCATAACTTGTTTTATTTACATGTCTACACTACGCTGGAATGGAGGTGGTCAAACAGCATGCAGACAATCCCTTCTGACCCTTATGGCTACTTGTAGTGACAGTGTAAGACAATGATATGCCAACAAGCTGTGAAACAGTTACTGTAGCCCATAAATATTCTGCCATTGTACGTCTTATATCACAAGTTTTATGGCATTGATTTCCTAATGCATGATTTACAATCATTTGGTGTATTCATTTTGTTTTGTTAGGTCAAAGGACTCAAACGAGACAATGGACTGGGGAACATTGCAGGCCATTTTAGGAGGTGTAAATAAACACTCCACCAGTATCGGAAAGATCTGGCTCACCGTCATGTTCATTTTCCGTGTTATGATCCTTGTGGTGGCTGCGGAGGAAGTCTGGGGAGACGAACAAAATGATTTTGTCTGCAACACTCTGCAACCAGGATGCAAAAATGTTTGCTACGACCACTTCTTCCCCATCTCTCACATTAGACTGTGGGCCCTTCAGCTCATCTTTGTCTCAACTCCTGCACTTCTGGTGGCCATGCACGTTGCGTACAGAAGGCACGAGAAGAAAAAGCAGTTCAGAAAGGGAGGGCAAACCTGTGAATATAAAGACATTGAAGAAATAAAATCACAAAGATTTCATATTCAGGGTCCCTTGTGGTGGACCTACACGAGCAGCATATTCTTCAGAATGATCTTTGAAGCCCTCTTTATGTATGCGTTTTACTTCATGTACGATGGCTTCCGAATGCCGCGCCTAGTGAAGTGCAACGCGTGGCCTTGCCCCAACACAGTGGACTGTTTTGTTTCTCGACCCACTGAAAAGACAGTGTTTACTATTTTCATGATCGCTGTGTCTGGTATTTGCATTTTGTTAAACGTGGCTGAATTCTGCTATCTGCTGATAAAAGTTTTCCTCAAAAAGTCTCGAAGAGCAGCATTTCCAAGACACCCCAACCATGAGACTAAAGAGGAAACTAAACAAAATGAAATGAATGAACTAATATCTGATAGCTGTCACAACACAGTTTCAGGATTTCCAAGCAGCTAAGGTGATGCAAATGTGAGGAGTCACTCAGTGTGGAGTGAATATTCCTCTTACAAAGCTGCAAATGAAATCAGCTACATTAAACAATAAAGTGGGGTGAAGGTTTAATATGTAATGTCAGGTGGGAATTAAACACCTAGTTCAAAAGAGGCAAAGCAGCATAAAAATGTGAAAAGTATATAAGGATTAAATAGGAAACTGTCTCCATAAGAATATCCTTAACAAGGCAACTATGACAAGCGGAAACTCACTAGTACCTCTGGGCTAGAGTCACAGAAGGGACTTAGGAGTTAGCCAACACCTAGGGACCCTGCTGCCAGTGCAATTCACAGTGCATAGGGAGAATTAGGTGACCAAGAAGAGGGTTCTCAGAAGCCTGAATGCTGAGTAGGGAGCTGCCTAAGCTAGCCAGATGTGAAATGCAGAGGAGAAGGGCAGGGCTTAGGTGCCTAAGCACCTTTGAGGATTTGGACCCTAACTCCATTTGGGATTCTTGGCCCTGAATCCTTTCCTGGAGTTAGGTGCCTAAGCCAGGTCAGACCTTTTTCATCATGAGAGCAAGACAGAACCCGTTATAGCCAATTGCCCAGCAGGGTTAAGGCACTCACCTGGGACATAGGAGACCTGTTTTTTTTTGTTTTTCTTTTAAATCCCTGCTCTGTCTGATCTCCCCTGAAAGGTGGGAGACCTGATCAGGGTAACATCCTCACCAGTGGGCTGTAGAATCAATCTCTCATGGGCCTACTGATTATTTATACAAAGGGGACCTGTTTCAAGAAGAGAGACTGAGGCCTGGTCTACACTAAAAACTTATGTTGACCCAGCTGTGTCGCTCAGGGGTATGAAAAATCCATATAGTTAAGTTGACTTAATCCTGGTGTAGATAGTGCTAGGTCAATGGAAGAATACTATCTCTGTCAAGGAGGTGAATTAACTACAGTGATGGGAGATCCCCTCCTATTGCATTAGTGTCTACACTGAAAGCGCTACGGAAGGTGGCCATTTATTGTACTTTGAAGATGAAAAGTATTCTATGAAACTGAAGTGTTAACAATAATAGTAATCCTGTTGGGAGAAGCGAATACCTTGTAGATGGTGACTCATCCCCGAATACCCAATAGCCTGGTGGCTAGGGCATTCTTACTGGACATGGGGGAGCTGGGTTTCAGTCCCTGCTCCAAATCACTGCTCCACACTGATTTAAAAACAGGTCTCTGACCTTCCAAGTGAGTGCCCTAACCACTGGTCTATTGGGTATTTGGAGGGGTGCCCACTTGCCAGCCAGGCCCCAGAATTCCTGACTGACTCTTGTGCAGGTTAGACGTGCTCTGGGCCTGCTTACCAAATTGGTCTCTGGAGAGATGGGCAGGGAAACACCTAGTTTGAGAATTCTGCTATGTGTAAGGTAGGGCTCCAAGCAGCTCATTAGCTGTGGGGTGGAGTCAGGTGGAAATCTAGGCACCTTCAGGGTTAAGCAGTAGCTGAATGGTGCTTTTGTGATTGGTCATAAGCACCTAAAGAGGCAGTAAAGCACCTGAGTCCCTTTGTGAAGCTAGCCCTTTATGCATATTTGAGTCCTGAAAACTATACGTTTAACAGCAATAAGAATAAACTTTTTCCAGGCAAGATATTCTAGTATTACAAGATGTTTTTACTTACTTGTGAATTCATAACTAAGGTATTTTTGTAAGGTCTGAAATTCCATGTTATTTAGAGTGTGATAGTGTATGATTGAATAGTGTGTTTTGTTTTACTAGAAAAGCAGATGTAACCTCCAATACCATTTTAATAAAGTATATCAACTTTAAACATTTAGCAGACCTGCTGTAAATAATTCCATTAACATTTTACATTGGCAGTATGCAATGTTATAAAATCATAGCTATTACGAAAATAACCTTTATATTCTGCAAAAAAAACAGGAGTACTTGTGGCACCTTAAAGACTAACAAATTTATTGTAGCATGAGCTTTCGTGAGCTAAAGCTCACTTCTTCGGATGCATAGAATGGAACACACAGACAGGAGATATTTATACATACAGAGAACATGAAAAGGTGGAAGTATGCATACCAACAGGCAGAGTCTAATCAATTGAGATGAGCTATCGTTAGCAGGAGGAAAAAAAACTTTTTGAAGTGATAATTAAGATGGCCCATAGAAGGTGTGAGGAGAACTTAACATAGGGAAATAGATTCAATTGGTGTAATGACCCAACCATTCCCAGTCTTTATTTAGACCACAGTTAATGGTATCTAGTTTGCATATTAATTCATATTAATTTGAAAACAGACTCCAAAGAGAGACTGCTGAACTTGAATTAATATGCAAACTAGATACCATTAACTGTGGTCTAAATAAAGACTGGGAATGGTTGGGTCATTACACCAATTGAATCTATTTCCCTATGTTAAGTTCTCCTCACACCTTCTATGGGCCATCTTAATTATCACTTCAAAAAGTTTTTTTTCCTCCTGCTAACGATAGCTCATCTCAATTGATTAGACTCTGCCTGTTGGTATGCATACTTCCACCTTTTCATGTTCTCTGTATGTATAAATATCTCCTGTCTGTGTGTTCCATTCTATGCATCCGAAGAAGTGAGCTTTAGCTCACGAAAGCTCATGCTACAATAAATTTGTTAGTCTTTAAGGTGCCACAAGTACTCCTGTTTCTTTTGCGGATACAGACTAACACGGCTGCTACTCTGAAACCTTTATATTCTGTTCATTTCTCAAATGAATTGTTTCTTGTACTGTAGATAGTCATGGAACCATTTTGTTTTTTTTAAATTGTAGACTAAAAATGACTAAATGGTATGAAACTAGGAGCTATCTGGTTGGAATTAACATGAAGAAAAGTCTCAGCTAGTATAAGGAAAAAGCTAGAATCTTAATGAGGTCTTCTGAATAAAAAACAAACACTGTAACCTTGTGCAATGGAGTGAAAGTTTATGTGAGTGTTTTGCTGATGACCTATAGCACTTGGTGAACCTTGATTTTTACACGCTGAGAATTTTCACTTTCCCTGATTTCAAATACTTCAGTTAAACTTAAAAACAAAACAAACCCTACAGCCAAATTCTGTCTGGTGGAAATTCCTCTGTTGTACATACACCCACACGTTAAACAAAAAAGCTCCATTGGCCAGGAATGGCGAACCACAGCCACTGGGAACTGCAGGCAGCCGTGCCTGCAGACAGTCAATGTAAACAAATTTCAGAGTAGCAGCCGTGTTAGTCTGTATCTGCAAAAAGAACAGGAGTACTTGTGGCACCTCAGAGACTAACAAATTTATTTCAGCATAAGCTTTCGTGGGCTGTAAACAAACTGTCTCATGGCCTGCCAGTGGATTACCCTGACAGGCTGTGTACAGCCCGTGGGCTGCAGATTGCTCACCACTGACCCGGGAGCTATTTCCTGGTTAGGAGTTATACAAGCAAAAAAACACATGGCCCATGCCCACTACCATTCTAGCTTCACCACAGAATACCCCTTTCCAGCCCCTGTCACAGACAGCTGGCCAAATGGCTTCTGCCTAGGTTAGAGAGGAGCCAGGATTATAGCAGCATATTTTTAGCCTGTTAACCCCCAGGTATGTACATGCCATATGGTGGAGCATCTCACCAGAGTTTAGCTATAATGGTGATCACCATGCACTTAGGAGAGCAGTGCAGTGCTTGGGGTGACGGCAGGCAAAGCAGAGGACACATTGCATTAGTGTCTTTTGTTGTTTGTTCTCCTTTTCTGTCTCCACCCAAAGGGTTTGAATTTCCTCCTCCCAGTACAAACATGTAAACCCATTGACCTCACTAGTTACTGCTCTCTTACAGTAGCATAAATGACTATACTGTTGGCTCCCATGGGTTTATTATGGTGATCCTCTTTAAGATGACCGAAGTGGGTCACTAGAGAAAGCAATTTACCGTATTTTTTGTGGGGGACTTTTTTTCTTTTCTTTAAATCACTACGAATAAAGGGTGCTCCCACTGAATGATCCTGCTCTTAGATCCCTAACTCACACCCTCTATTCTACTGGATTCTACTGAGAGAATCAATTGATTGTTGTTGATTTTGCAGAACTCTGGTAGAAGAAAACTGCTGTTAATTTCTAAGCTTGTCTGCAGGCAACTGGGGTAAAAGCAACACTGTAAATTACAGAGGCCTGAATTGCTCCCTCGACCCACTGAAAATACCTACACAAGGAGGATCTGCTTGTGGATGTCTTTCTGGAATTATTCCTAATCTCTTTAGCTGTGGTTCATTAACCCACTAGTACACTGTGCGTAGGCTGAAGGACACAGGGAACAATGTTGTGACAGTGCATGAATATCCCTGCCTTAGTAGGAATGATAAAACCATAGCCTATTAAGTGGAGAAATATTTCCCCTATGGATGAAAGAACATAGCCCCAGATCACTGAGAGAGTTCAGACAGCACCATATACAACAAGCTTGGATGGGGATGCTTTTGCAGCAGAGTGATATTCCTCAGTGCAAGCCTTTCTATGGGCTTTCATCTATGAATCACATACCACTAAGGTGGGTTAGACACTATCAGAAATAATCATTAACCATCTTCAGTTATCCACTTGAAATAACCTTAAGTTAAGCCTCTCTCCAGAATGAGTCAAAGTATCTTCCTTACTCTACACTTTCCTTAAATAGGACATTGTTAGTTCATATTTGCATCAAAGTGCAAAGTGCTAACCAAGGTGCAAAAATTGGATATGGCAATAACTCTGCAGGTGGGTTTGGGGTTTGTTGTTTTTTGTTTTTTGGGGTTTTTTTGCACACTCAGCTTCTAATATTTATAAATGGCAGTTTTAGTCTAGCTTTCCAGCAGAATTCAGTGCAGCTTTACATCCTGTGCTGCTGTTCTTGCTGTGTCATTATTTTAAGCCTAGGTAAGTGGACATGAGAGTGAGCAGTGTGCCAGAATTATCTAAAACTGCAACAGGTGACAGAAATAGAAGTGGAGTCCCGATATAAGCCGCATTCTATTCAGGCTCGTATCCCACACATGTTACCTTGGTATCCAAGGCCAGAAGCTAATGTACTTATAACCAGCTCCTGTCTAGTCTGTATTCAGGCTTATCATAAATAAAGAGGCAAAGCTCTGAAATTACACTGGTGCAAATTCATTGACTTTAACAGAGTTGTTCAGTTGTCACTGAGAAGAGAATTTGGCTCTGAAGTTGTGAATGATGTAATGATTGAACTGCACACCACAGACCCATAAATATATGAAACAGGTTCACATCCCCTGACTCCTGTTAATTACACAGAAACAAATCTGATCTAAATTGACCCTCATCCATTATATTAAGCTTCACTCAGACCTACACAGAAATTGGCATTCCATCAGAAACCTGTCTGGTTTCCAGCCAGCCTGGTGGGGAGCTAACAGCCTGGAAGCTCTGGCTCCCAAATCTATCTTAGGTACTCATATGGCCCCTAGCATTGTAGTATCTGAGCCCCTCAGAATCTTTAATGGATTTATCCTCACAACACTCCTGTGAGATAGAGAAGTACTATTATTAGCTCCATTTTACAGATGGGAACTGAGACAAAATGCTATGCCAAGACCACAGGAAGTCTAGCAAAGTAGGGAATTGAACCCAGCTCTCCTATGGTATTGCCCTGCTTATGGACCCACCTTTCGCTGCATCTTGGTTGGTAGGCCTAGTAGGGAACTAGGTTGTGCTGGCTCCCAAGCTCCCTGCCTTGCATCACCTGGACTTCTAGGGCCCAGAACTTCAGGGCAGCCAGCCCAGCAGACTGCCCATGTCAGGATCCTTTTTCTTTCAGAAAGAATTTTGAAGTTTTTGATTTTCATTCCAAATCAGAATGAAACCAGATTTCAAAATATCAAACTCCTCCACAAAAGGGAATGACCTTTCTCCTCCTAGCTATACAGCTATGACAAATGCTATAGCTCTTGCCTCACTTCCAGTTGATGACTAATGCTAGAAAAAAAATCAGAGCCGGGCAGAACAACATTCGGATAATTTCTCTTTATACCTATGGAAGTGTATGTCAAAGGGAAACATATATGTAAGATCCGACTCAAACTGAACAGTTTATATATCTGGCAACCTAGTTTGAAAATCTGGCACACTAAGTTTATTCCTGTCCCTCGTAGCACATGCCACGTCTGGAGTAATTCTTATACGGCATTTATTCCTATCTTTTGCACCTGCCATGCTCTTGATTTCAGACACAGACAGAATGACTGAATTTGAAACGTGCATGTTAAGGTAAAAAACATCCATTTGGCCATTCCATGCCCGCTTTTCCCCCCAGATTTGCTAACGCCAACACAGATGTGATGGGCAGTCATAGCTTAGGGCTTGTCTACACTTACCAGAGGATCGACGCTGTGGCAATCGACGCATCTAGTGAAAACCCACTAAATCGACTGCTGATCGCTCTCCTGTCGACTCCTGTACTCCACCTGAATGAGAAGAGTAAGAGGCTTCAATGGGTGAGCGTCTCCCATCGACGTCACATAGTGTGGACCCCACGGTAAGTAGATCTAAGCTACATCGATATGAGTTACGTTATTCATGTCACTCAGATTGCGTAGTTTAGATCGCCTTTTCCCTTTAGTGTAGACAAGGCCTTAGGTCAGCCATCCCCATAACTTTAGAAGTTGAAGTCTTCTTGGAAGCCTGAAAAGACTATGATGGTATCAGTCTACTGTCCAGCAGATGAGTATCCACATCACAAACACTCCTATGATGATTGTCACTGTTGATGTCTGTCTTAGCAGAGATTCCCCGCCCCCCCCCCCCCCCAAGGAAGGCATTGGCATGGAAACTCAACTACCCTTTTACCTCCTAGAAATGATTCCTCCAGGCCAGGCGTGAGACACATTGATGGGCCTCTGTGGGGAGACTTAAAGAGCTGCATCTCCAGGGCTTCCAACCAAGAAATTTACATAAGCACTACATTTACACTACACTACACAGGCTGCCGGCAGCACTCGGGGATCATTCCAGCAGCCATGGATTGTAGGGCCTCACCAGCCATGCTCTATTTCTTCCAGCCATGCTCACCCCACAGTCAAAGGGAAAGAGGGCCTGAGCAGGGACTGATGCAGGGATTGTCCCATGTTGGGGAAATCCTCAGTAGGCTGAATCCATGGGTTTTCCCACCCCCCCTCCCCACCACCCCTTTGTATCTTCACCCTGGAGCACAAGGGCCACAGGAGGCTGAAGCAGCTGGCCCATTGGATCTGGTCCATGCAGCACCTGGACATTCATTGAAAAGTGTTCCATTGTGTTCATCATCATAATCATCATCCCGCTGGGAGAAGTTAACATCTTGTAGTCTGGCTCTTACTGCACTCAAGCACGCTCTTTCGTGGCTGACAGGCAGTCCTTTCTCCTAGCAAGGGTTCCAACTGTTTCCAGGAAAGACCTCCCAGCTGCACATGCTAAAGTGGGCTTTGGTTATTATTAACATAAGAGACCTTCCATGGTTTCAAGCAGCATCTCAATGCCCATTTCCTGACCCATCATATGTCCAGGGGTGACCACCCGCTCCTCTGGGGTCACCTCCCTTCCCCAACCTATGGCAGCCCATGGAAGAACAATAGTCTGAGGTGGCACGAACTATGTGGGGAGAGGGAACACAGCGACACTCACAAGCAGCCACCTCAGCAGGGGCTGTTTGACAGTGCTGAAGGTGTTAGGCAGTTTGCCTCTATTTTCACTCTGAACAGTCTTTTCCCCTATCCTGTTTGGCTGTGCCCTCCAAATTCTCCTCCTCACCCCCCCCCCCCCAGTCTCACTCCATCAGCGCTGCATGCTCTCAGCCCTTGTCTCCCCGCCACTACCCCCTTCTTTGTGTTTTTTTTTCCATTTAGCTCAGGGGTCTCAAACTCAATTTACCTTACGGCCAGTGCCAGTCCTCAAATCCTCCCAGTGGGCCAATAATGTCACTGAAAATGGTTTTCAGAAAAGAAAATGTTTATATTGTATTTTTTATTTTGAAATTCTTAGAAATAATAAAACTGTCATACAACTTTATACAATTCTTCGCCTGCCAGAGAGTTTTTAGTGTTTGCCAGACATCCAGCAGTGCTTCGGTTCTGTCAGTCTGTTGATGTTTGGCCTCAGTGACTGAGCAGTTGAAACCTTCAGGATTGTAGCAAAGTGTGCATCAGATAGTTGTGTTCAGTATTATGACTTGTTTATATTCATTGTGGAAAAAAGCGATACTGCCTCCATGGCTGACTCTGCCCAGCAACTAATGATGCTGTATCTCTGTCCCTCTCCCCCAGCCAATGGGAGCTGTGGGCAGGGGGGCGGGGGGCGGTGCCTGCAGACAACATTGCCAGCAGCATGTCTGCATGCGTATCTCCTACGGGGCCGCAGTGGGGAGGTTCTTGGGCTGCAGGTGGCCCGCGGGTCAGGACTTTGAGACCCCTGATTTAGCTAATCCCCAAGCACCAAAACCCCTTACAAAGCATTAAATAAAACTTGTGGCATTAGCATGTTTTTAGATCTTCACACTAGTTATGTGCTATACTCCCTCCCTCCGCCCAATGTCTGTCTGGTTTAGAGTGTAAAATCTTCCAGCTATGGACTGTCTACTCCTCGGCATTTGTACAGTACTAGTATGCAGTGGCAGAGCCGTTACAAGGAATTTTTGCGCCCGAGGCAAGGGCCGGCTCCAGGCTCTTCGGCGGCAATTCAGCGGTGGATCCCTGAGTCCCTCTCGGAGAGAAGGACCCGCTGCCGAATTGCCACCGAATAATGAATGAAGCGGTGGCGGAAATTCGGCGGCAGGTCCTTCCCTCCGAGAGGAACTCAGGGACCCACCACCGAATTGCCACCGAAGAAGCGGCGGCGGTAGAGCTGCCGCCGAAGCGCCGCCGATCGTGGTAGAGCTGCACCCCTCCACTTTGCATGCCCGAGGCAAGTTCCTCACTCGCCTTGCCCTTGTTACGGCACTAGGCAGGGGAGGGGGGTAGGCAATCTTAGCTGAGCATTACCATGATAAACAATGAGTAATAATAAATCATCTGCTACGGGACTAAACTACTGCCCCTGATTGCCTAAAACAGTTTTCTGGATTAGTTTCCTGTTTCTAAATTGTGCTGTCACCTGAGTTACTCCCTGGCAGAAAAGACCGGGGGTGGTGGCTACTTTCTGTCACTCTACTTCTGAGAGGAATCAGGTGCGCTTCACCAAGTAATCCTGTGTCAAGTCTCTTTACTGCCCTCTGCTGTAACCGCTGGTCTCTATTGTTCTAATGGCATCATCTGATTTCATATATCTGACAACAGAGTCCCATTATTTGGCATCTATGGGTTATAACTGCTCTTCCCTTTAAATGCCAGCAGTTGGACCAAGTTAGCTGATTCATGGCAAAAGTAACAACTGATGACCCAAATCGATAATGGTTACCTTGCCTCTTATCTTTGCCATCTGATGCCTGCTGGACTTTCCTTACTGGCTGTGGAATCCATGGAACTCTCCTCCCAGTAGTGGTTTGTCGTCACTGGTGAGTTATCACATTATAGCTCGAGTGTTCCAGCAACTTGACACCCTCCACACACAGCAACTCAACTCCTGTCTCTCAGCTGGTGATAGCATGAGTTGGGCAGCTGCTAACACCACCTCTCTGTAGCGTGCATACAGGCTAGTGCAGCAAGAGAACAATCAAGGACTGCTAGTCTGTCAAAGTCTTCCCGCAATTCTGCCAGGGCCTTCTCACCCAATGGTGTTTTCTTGCCACCTACCTATTCTCTGCTTCTGAACCAGAACTCCCCTATCACTGCATATAGACCTATTCAGCAGTCATTCCCCAAAAGTTTGCATGCAGCTTTTAGTACTAGCAACTGCAACTGCAATTGCACTCATCCAGCTTTTTACAGAACTCCATAGTTGTGTGTGGTCAGGGTTCAGTCAATGGGACACAAGCTATGGCATGTGGTAACTCACAAGGAAAGACAGGCCCACAGATATCCTGAGAATGAGAGCCTGTGGCTGCAGACTAGCCCATGTTTGACTTAGCTTCTGCCTCCAAGCATTTCTCTGATGACATGCTGAGCATAGAAAACTTCTCCAAGGCACAGCGCTGGTGTTTTTGCCCTGAAAATCCCCTTTTTGGTGAAAATATAAGCTGATATAAACAGATCACTCAGATTGAAATGACAGTAATATGCAGTTGTGTTCTACTGCTGCAGTGGAGGCTGGATTTGAGTGAACACACACTTTTTATATAAAATTAGTTCATTAAGGGATTGGCTGGTAGTGGGATAATAATGGACAGAAATATATTATTTTTTCAGAGTTTAAAATCAGAAGGGACCATTAGATCTTCTAATCTGACCTCCTATATATCATAGGTCATTAACTTTCACCCAGTGAAACATTCACTTTAGTCCAGTGTTTAGACCAGTATTTAGGATGAGGGAAACTACCAACTGTTCCAAAAGTGCTGATGACAGCTCAGCCAATGCCAGAGGCAGAGACCATATCCATTCCAGAAGCTATCTGTCCAAGCATCTTGGGCAGCTGACATCTAGTGTGGGGCCACTGGTGTAGCAGCCTCTCACCTGTTCAAGTCTCCACAGGCAGCCCTACATTTTACTCCACATATCAGGAAGTCACCAGACAAACCCTGAAAAGTCGCTAGATGTAGCTGTTTAAGCACTCAGAAGGAGTAAAAAATGTCACCGAACAAAATTTCCAGAGAATTAAAGAGAATTATATCTATACACACACACAGAGGGCTTGTCTACACTGCGACGTTGTCGACAAAACTTTTGTTTTTCATGGGTACTTAAAAAAACCCCGCCGTGAAAGACAAAAGTTTTGTGCTGCTTAGTGTAGACAAGCACGCGCGCGCGCACACACACACACACAGAGGCAAGTATAGTCACAAAATCATTCAAAAGCAGCTCAACAGTCTTAATAAAATCCATTCCATGTTCTTATTCTGTTGCACACCAGAAGCAACTACAACAGTACACTGTCATCATCAGGAGGGCATCCTCTGATCATTGGGAAGGAAACTGCAGATTTCTGCTCATTGGGAAGGGCGCTCTGTACACTGCAGCCCAGGTTGGCTGGGGTTGGTTAATTTCAGCTGAGCCTCCCTTTCTTGCCAATCTGGATTTGAGCCGAGAGGTTAGTGAAAGGGAGAGCCCAGAACCAGGGGGACAGAGCAAGTGCCACTCAGACTGGGTTTCTTTAAATATAAAAACCTAACTCCTTGGCTAGCATGAGCACTGTAGACAGGCGTGGAAAGGGAGAGAGAGCTGCAGAGGGTGGACTCAGGGCACCAGTCAGCCTTCTGCTCTCTATGTACCAAGTCAGGTGCATTGACAGCACTGCCACTCCCTTAGTCTTGGCACCCTAGGCAGATGCACAGCCTGGCTGTAGTGCAGAGCTGGATCTGCCTGTTATATGCCCAGAATTTCCACTTCTATCTCCTACAACAACTGAGGTATTTTAAAATAATGTGAAAATTTTCCAGTTGCACTAACATTCATCCAAAGCCCATTGAAATCACTTGGAAGACTTTCACTGAGTTTGACTTCAGTGGGTTTGGACCTTCAGGCCCTTAAGAAGGGGTGTCACCCCTTCCTGATGCCATATTACATACTGTGTAGTATTTTGCATCATCAAAGCCTTTTATGCACAACTATCTAGTTCTAGTGACACTTCACAACACCCTTGTGAGCTAAGAAATGATTATTGCCTTTAAACAGGCATCCATCCTGTCAGAAATTAATGCTGTCCAGGTGTAGTTCTAACTGACACACCTACCTGGACATCTATTCACTCTTTCAAACTCATTCTAGTCATTTCCAGCCATAGAGCAACTGAACAAAATAGCCACTGACTGCTATAGAAACCTCTCCAGAATTGTTGTTTGATGGATCAAAGTGAAAGGAGGAGGATAAGATGCTTTGGATGTGAGCCCTTTAAAACGAATTCTCTAATGCCTTGCACATTGTTTAGTCATCGATGCCTGTGCTAAGTAAGTGCAAAGTGGATATTTTCAAATTACACTCACTTTGCAAAGGGTTAAGCGCATACACAAGGTGCAAAGCATTGGAGAATCAGGTTCATGTACTTTGTTCAAACCTGGAGAAGCAGGACTGATATAGAAATGCAGGGCTGGAAGAGACCTTGGTAAGTCATCTAGTCCAATCCTCTGCACTGAAGCAGGATTAAGTATTATCTAGTTTTATCAGTTAATGTTCATTTTAACATGTTACAGCATTACTTCGCTATTATGAAATACACAGAGGCCCTAGCTAATCTAATCTCTGTTCTATCCCTTTTCTCAGGCCTCCCCTCTATGTTGCCTTTTTAAATTGTCAACACATCAGGGCAGCGGGCCTGTTTTAGGACAAGTCTACACTACAAAATTAAGTCGACCTAAGTTACGTTGATAGACAGCCACGGCACATTGCTTTTGCATGTCAACACTACACTCCTAGTGTCAGCAGCACGGGTCCTTATCAGGAGTGCTTACATCAATTTAACTGATAGTGTTGGGCATTGTGGGATGGTTTCTGAAAGGCAGCAACAGTTGATCTAAATAACACAGTGTCTACTCTAAACTGACATTGCATCAGCCTAACTACATCAACGTATGCCTCTTGTGGTGGTGGCATTATTAAGTCAGTGTAGTGGGCAAGTTACATTGTTGTGAGCTACATTTTAGTGTAGACACTTAGAGAGTTAGATCAGCCTAAGCTGCCATACCTCGACCTTACTCTGTAGTGTAGACCAGGCCTTATTCTATGTCTGGACAGCACCTAATGAACTGTTGGGGAATTGCTAAATAAAAGGAATATAAGAACAGACATACAGAGTCAGACCTATGGGCCACCTAGCCCAGTATCCTGTCTTCCAACAGTGGCCAATGCCAGGTGCTTCAGAGAGAATGAACAGAACAGGTAATCATCAAGCGATCCATCCCCTGTCGTCCACTCCCAGCTTCTGTCAATCAGAAGCTAGGGACACAGAGAGCTTGGGGTTGCATCCCTGACCCTCCTGGCTAGTAGCCATGAACTTATCTAGCTTTTTATTATTATTATTATTTTTTTTTTAACCCCATTATAGTTTTGGCCATCACAACATCCCTTAGCAACAAGGTCCACAGGTTGACTGTGAGTTGTGTGAAGAAGCACTTCCTTCTGTTTGTTTTAAACCTGCTGCCTATTAATTTCATTGGGTGACCCCTGGTTCTTGTGTTATGTGGAGGGGTAAATAACACTTCCTTATTCATTTTCCCCACACCATTCATAATTTTACAGACTTTTATCATATCCCTCTTAGTCATCTTTTTTCCAAGCTGAAAAGTCCCCATCTTTTTCAATCTCTCCTCCTTTTTAATTGCTCTCTGTTCCACACCCAGAATCATTTTTGTTCCCTTTCTCTGTACCTTTTCCAATTCTACTATTTCTTTTTGAGATGTGGCAACCAGAACTGCACACAGTATTCAAGGTGTGGGCGTACCATGGAATTATATAGTGGCATTATGATATTTTCTGTCGTATTATCTATACCTTTCCTAATGGTTCCTAACATTCTGTTCGCTTTTTCACTGCCGCTGCACATGAAGCAGATGTTTTCAGTGAACTATCCACAATGACTCCAAAGTCTCTTTCTTGTGTGGTAAAAGCTAATTTAGACCTCATCATTTGGTATTTATAACTGGGATTATATTTTCCAATGTGCATTACTTTGTATTTACCAACATTGAATTTCATCTGCTATTTTGTTGCCCAGGCACCTGGTTTTGTGGGATCCCCTTGTAACTCTTTGCAGTCCACTTTGGACTTAACTGTTTGCGTAATTTTGTATCGTCTGCAAATGTATTGTTTACCCCTTTTTACAGATCATTGATGAGTATGTTGAACAGCTCTGGTCTCAGTACAGACCCTTGGGGAGGCACCACCATTTACCTCTCTCCATTCTGAAAACTGACTATTTATTCCTACCTTTTGTTTTTTGTCTTTTAACCAGTCACTGATCCATGAGAGGACTTTCCCACTTATACAATTACTGCTTACCTTGCTTAAGAGCCTTTGGTGAGAGACCTTGTCAAAGGCTTGCTGAAAGTCCAAGTACACTATATCCACTGGATCACCTTGGTCCACATGTTTGTTGAGCTTCTCAAAAAATTATAATAAATTGTCAAGGCATGATTTCCCTTTACAAAAGCCGTGTTCACTCTTCCCCAACAAATTGTGTTTGTCTATTTGTCTGATAAGTCTGTTCTTTACTATAGTTTCAACCAATTTTCCTGGTATTGAAGTTAGGCTTACTGACCTGTAACTGTCAGGATTGCTTTTAGAGCCTTTTAAAAAAATTGTTGTCACATTAGCTATCCTCCAGTCATTTGATACAGACAAGGCCGGCTTTAGGCTGATTCCCCCGACTCCCCCGAATTGGGCCCTACGCCTAAGAGGGCCCTGCGCCCTAAAGAAGGGTGCCTAACTTAGGCGCCTTTTTAATTTTTGTATTCACCTGGCGGCGGTCTGGGTCTTCGGCGGCACATCAGCGTCAGGTGCTTCACTCTCTCTGGGTCTTCGATGCCGTTTCGGCGGTGGGTACTTCAGTGCCACGGAAGACCCGGAGCGAGTGAAGGACCCGCTGCCGAAGTGCCGCCGAAGACCCGGAGCGGCGCCGGGTATTCAAATCGGGCCCCATGCTTCCTAAAGCCGGCCCTGGATACAGAAGTTGTTTTAAATGATAGATTACATATCACAGTTAGTAGTTCTGCAATTTCATATTTGAGTTCCTTCAGAACTCTTGGGTGAATGCCATCTGGTCCTGGTAACTTATTATTGTTTAATTTATCAGTTTGTTCAAAAATCTCCTCTATTGACACCTCAATCTAGGACAGTTCCTCAGATCTGTCACCTAAAAAGAATGGCTCAGGTGTGGGATTCTTCCTCACCGTCTCTGCTGTAAAGAGTGATGTAAAGAATTAATTTAGCTTCTCCACAATGGCCTTATATCTTCCTTGAGTGCTCCTTTAGCACCAGTTGCCTGACTGATGTACTTAAACTTTTTTTTTGCTGTTTGTGTTTGAGTCTTTGGCTAGTTGCGCTTCAAATTTTTTGACCTGCCTAATTACACTTTTACACCTGACTTGCCAGAGTTTATGATCATTTCTATTTTCCTCAATAGGATTTTACTTCCAATTTTTAAATAACTACTACTATTACTTATACAATCAAAGATGACCAATAAAAGAAAAGTATTGTGCTTGTGCCTTTTTATGCTTCTTCATGAGGTATAAAAAAGTCCTGAAAGAATAGCACCAGGACAGCTTCTCTGTCTAGGTTAAGTTCCCATTGTGCCACTGGAATTCATAGATTCAAAAACCAGAAGGGATTATTAAATCTTCTAGTTTGCCCTCCTGTATATCACAGGCCAAAGAATTTCACTCAGTTACTTCTGTAATGAGTCCAGTAACTTGTGTCTGGGTGCAGCTACAATGGATGTGTTCCCACATCCTGGTTTGCTTGTTAGCCACACTCATCTCTGAGAGTCCATACGGCAGAGCCACATGCTCACTATACACTGTATACCTCATGCTTAGGGCTCTACCAAATTCACAGCCATGAAAAACACATCACAGACTGTGAAATCTGGTCTCTCCTGTGAAATCTGGTCTTTTGTGTATTTTAACCCTATACTTTACAGATTTCACAGGAGAGATCAGCGTTTCTCAAACTGGGGGCCCTGACCCAAAAAGGGGTCGGAGGAGAGGGGTGTCGCAAGGTTATTGTGGGGGGGTCATAGTACTGCCACCCTAACTTCTGCGCTGCTTCAGCACTGGGTGCCCAGAGAGCAGTGGCTGCTGGCTGGGCACCCAGCTCCTGAAGGCAGTACCCGGCCAGCAGCACCACAGATTTAAGGGTGGCAATACCATACTAGCCCACCCTTACTTCTGCATTGCTGCCTCCAGAGGTGGATGGCTGGAAAGTGGCAGTTGCTGGCTGAGGGTCCAGCTCTGAAGGCAGCAGCACAGATGTAAGGGTGGCAATACCATACCATGCCATCATTACTTCTGTGCTGCTGCTAATGGAGGCTCTGCCTTCAGAGCTGGGCTTCTGGCCAGCAGCCACTGCTCTCTGGCCACCCAGCTCTGAATGTAGTGCTGCCACCAGCAGCAGAACAGAAGTAAGAGTGGTAATACCGCAACCCCCGCTACAATAACTTTGCAACCTCCCCCTTCCGCCTTGCTTACAATCTCCTTTTGGGTCGGGACCCCTACAGTTACAACACCGTGAAATTTCAGATTTAAATATCTGAAATCATGGAATTTACCATTTTAAAAATCCTATGACCATGAAATTGACCAAAATGGACTGTGAATTTGGTAGGGCCCTACTCATGCTGCAGTGACAAGTGTTTCATGCTAGGATTTCTAGGGATATCCCAGGAACTCTAGTGCTGCACCACCTGGAGCTGCTCTAGGAATTGGTTGGTGTTATGTTGTGGGAGAACTTGTCTGTCCTCCACAGTCCCCTGTGGAGAAGTGATTGCCAGGCAGGTTTTACTGTGACTTACCAAGGGGTGGTGGCCATTAAAAATATTCCTGAAATACTAGCAGGATTTCAGAGAATGGGGTTCCCCAGCTGGCTGGGACCACTGTAGCCTATAAATCAGGGGTGGGCAAACTATGGCCTGTGGGCTGAATCCAGCCCACCAGCCATTTTAATGTGGCCCTTGAGCTCCCGCTGGGGAGCAGGGTGGGGGCTTGCCCTGCTCTGGTGCTGCAGCTGGGGAGCAAGGTATGGGGCTGCTCTGCACAGTTCCCAGAAGCAGCAGCATGTGTCCTCTTCGGCTCCTATGCATAGGGGCAGCCAGGGGGCTCCGCTCCACACGCTGCCCCTGCCCCAAGCGCTTTCCCCGCAGTTCCCATTGGCCGGGAACTGTGGCCAATGGGAACTGTGGGGGTGGTGCCTGAGGACAGGGCAGCATGTGGAGCAGAGCCCCCTGGCTACCCCTATGCATAGGAGCTGGAGGGGGGACATGCCGCTGCTTCTGGGAGCTGCTTGAGGTAAGCGCTGCCCAGGGCCTGCACTCCCTCCCACTCCCACCAAACCTCTGCCCAGCGCAGAGCTGGGGAAAGGCAAGAGGAGCTCCAGCCTCACAAATCCCAGGCTGCAGGCCTTGCTAAGGGCCAAAAGAGGTACTGGGGTTGCTGAGACAGCAGCCCAGAGATAGGCAGAGGCAGCTGGTCCAACCTGTGCACCATATGGGCCTTAGCACCCAAAGAAATAAGCCTAAAGTCAGCTATTCACAAAACTGGGGGGGAAACGTTCTTTATTTTCAGATATCTTTTAAGGATTGAATTCTGTCCTTGGATGCTACATCAAGAGCAGAATTTTACCCAAAGATGAGACATTTTCAGGCTCCTGATCTCAGCGTCCCTGGGCCTGACCAATCTTGCAACACCACCGTTGACATATGATTCACCATCACTAAATTCTCTTGTCAGCAATGTGACTCTTTCTGAGATTTTTTTTTTATTATAACTTTCATTTGTATAGTGTCCCTCACTAAAGAGCTGCAGGGCACTACCCAGTTAAAGGCTGTAAAATAATCAGGAATTAGGTACTATTAAAAGCAGCAGCAAATGCATCTTTTAATCCTTTTTTTAAATGTTAATGAGGAATGCTGCCTTTTTTTCTTCAAACATAAAACCCAAGTAAAACATTACATACTTTAAACATATAGGGCCAGACTGTGTTTTCACTATGCTTTGCCTATACTAGAAAAGCTGCACTTGATTGATTAACTTAAGTTTAAATTCATTTTGTTAAATTAATCTAGGTGAAAGCCCTTAGTGTAGATGCACTTAAATTAGTTTAAATGTTACATTACATTAGATTAATTCAGTAAGGTCTGATCTACACTACAGAGTTAGGTCTACAGCAGGGGTCGGCAACCTTCAACACACGGCCCATCAATGTAATCTGCTGGCCGGCCGGGAGACATTTTGTTTATGTTGACCGTCCTCTGGCACAGCCCCCCACAGCTTCCAGTGGCTGTGGTTCACTGTTCCCGGCCAATAGAGCTGCGGGAAGCAGCGCAGGCCCGGGGACATATTGGCCGCTGCTTCCCGCAGCTCCTATTGGCCAGGAATGGCAAACCGCAGCCACTGGGAGCTGCGGGGGGCCATGCCAGTGGATGGTCAATGTAAACAAAATGTCTTGCGGCCTGCCAGCAGATTACCATGATGGGCTGCGTGCTGAAGGTTGCCAACCCCTGGTCTACACACTACCCTGTGTGATATAATTAAGTGAACCTTAGCCCCAGTCTAGACACTACAACGTCAAGGGAAGAATTCTGTTAATCCAGCTACTGCCTCTCAGAGGGTGGGTATACTCCAGCAATGGATGAACCCTTGCCATTGCTGTAGTGTCTACATACACTACGGTTGCAGTGCTGTAGCGTATCCAGTGCAAACATATTCTAATTTACCGATGTAAACTAAAACAATTTAACCAAGGGTTAAACTGACAAGACTAGTTAGGCCTAGGACACTTGGCTCAAAGCCTGAAAATGTGTTATCTTTGGGCTTGATGCAGCATCCAAGGGCAAAATTAAACTCTTGAATGAGATCTGTGAAAATGAAATATTTCTTCCCTGGTTTATGTGTGTCTATATTAGAGAATTGCACTGATTTAACTAGACTGATTTAATATAGGCTCAGGTAAAGCAGTATAATATTTCTAGTACAGACAAGGCCTTACACGTGTGCCCATACATGCACCTAGCCTCAGAATTTTGACCTGAGACTGCCTTTTGGGTGATGTCTCAGGTCTGCCTCCAGAACCTCAGAGGCCAATTTCCCTTGGCTCATCCATTAGGCATCCCGAGGGAATACCCCTAGTGCAAGAGGCCTTTCTAGCAGGCATAGAACCAGCAAAGCCGGATCTGTGAGGCCTTCCCCATGTGGGGCTGCATTGGGGGGCAGATCCAAAGTGGGAAGGTGCAAGCCAAGGAGGGATGAGGCATGGCCAGGTCATTCCCATGCCCCAGCTATTGCACAGTGCTGCAGTGTTCATAAGGCTTATGACAGTCATGGTACAATGTAGGGTAATTTAGGGCTGCCCTTAACCAGGGGCCAAACTGGACTCAGGAGAGGGGAGGCACAAACCACCTCCTCATAGTCCCCTCATCAGGTGCTGAACCAACGTGGGGATGAATCGAAGCCCAGTGTTTGTGTTGCTGCCACAAGTGTGAGATTAGCAGGTGTTGCAAATGGGTAAGTAACATTAAATAGAATGAACAAGAGGGAAAAGATGCCAAAAAGATGCCAAAAAGAAGCCAGTCATTGAGTCTCACCATTGTCAGACTCACTTAAAATAGGAGCCATGGGCCAGATTTACAAGGATATTAAGGCACTTAAGATGCAGATAGGCACCTGGTGGGATCTACAAAAACACCTAAGCAGGTTAGGACCCTTACTCCTTCTGAAATCAATGGGGCTAATGGTGCCTAACTCACCTAGGCACTTCTGTAAGTCCAAGTTTCCTCTAGGAGGAAAAATTCAGGAATTTCATATTTGCATATAGTGGCTGGGGCCAGAGGTGTGCGCGGTGCTTTACAAACAAACAAAACATGTTACAATTTGCAAGGCAATTGAGTACATGCACAACTATAAGTATCTGAGCAGGCCTAGTGATAGGATTGCTCATGCCCTTGATGATACACTCATGCTTGAGTACTTTGCTGAATTGCAGCCATTATCCCTGCCCCATGGATTTTACAATAATTCTAGAATTCATCATGTCTTGACAGAAGGAGAAATGATCTCAGGTAAGGAGGAAGGCTGCCATTTGGAAATAAAAACAAAGTATTTCATCAGCAGTGGTAATCCCTAGTGCAAGAGACAACCCTTAACTTTTCTGCAGCTTCATGCAAATTGTTGCTAGACATTATCCCTTTGAAATATTTGGTATAATTCAAAGTACACACTTACTTTCCTGAACAATAAATCTAGAACAGGGGTGGGCAAACTATGGCCCGGGGGCCGCATCCAGTCCTCTAGATATTTTAATCTGACCCTCGAGCTCCCACCAGAGAGTGGGGTCCAGGCTTGCCCCACTCCGGCGCTCCAGCCGGGGACCGGGGTCCGGGGCTTGCCCCACTCTGCCCAGCATGTTTCCCCCTCCTGCTCCTAAGCATAGGGGCAGCCAGGGGGCTCCGCACACTGCTCCTGCCCCAAGCTCTGCCCCCGCAGCTCCCATTGGCCAGGAACCATGGCCAATGGGAGCTGTGCGGTGACACCTGTGGACAGGGCAGTGCACCGAGGCGCCTGGCCATGTGTCCATGTAGGAGCGGAACGGGAGACATGCTGCTGCTTCTGGAAGCTGCTTGAGGTAAGCGCCACCCAGAGCCTGCACCCCTGATCCCCTCCCAGGCCCCAACCCTCTGCCCCAGCCCTGATCCCCCTCCCACTCTCTGAACCCCTCAGTCCCAGCCTGGAGCATCCTCCTGCACCCCCAACCCCTCAGCCCCAGCCCCACCCCAGAGGCCGCACACCCAGCTGGAGCCTTCACCCCCCTGCACCGCTGCCCCAGTCCGGAGCCCTCTCCTGCACCCTGAACTCCTCATTTCTGGCCCCACCCCAGAGCCTGCACCCCCAGCCGGAGCCCTCAGCCCCTCCTGCACCCCAACCCCCAATTTTGTGAGCATTCATGGCCCACCATACAATTTCCGTACCCAGATGTGGCCTTTGGGTCAAAAGGTTTGCCCACCCCTAAGCTAGAACAATAAAGCATGTTGAGGAAAGTGCCTCCCACACAATTTGGCTAGGAAGTCTTTTTTTTAAATAGACAGCCCACTTGTTTTAACAGCTAATGACATATTAGTCAAGTTTGTTTTGCAAGATCTTCTTTGCAATTCCTTCAGTTCTATGTGACTTTTCCCTAGAACAGGTTTCCACAAACCCAGTTCAACTTCCTTGTCTCTGAATAGTTTGGCAAGCGGAAAATGCACTCATCATGTGTGCATGCATGAAAGTATCGGGGAAGTATGATACATAGGACAGGTGGAACCATTTAATTGTCAAATCACACTAATCCTGTTTTTTCTGATTCACAGTTCTTGAACTTGGAGGGTCAGGTATCATCCCTTGGCATATCCTGTTGAATTACTTTCCTCTCAAACTGAGCCAGCTGCTGACATCAGCAATAAAAGAATGATTTTAAATATCTAATTACAATAAACATATATAAATGTCAAATCTCAGTTTCCGTGGAGGAATCCTTCTACCAAAATCCCACACACTGCATCTAGCTAGTGTGTCAATCTGGCTTTCCCCCACTCTCCCATGCCAATGAAACCACCATCATCAAGGGTTTCAATGACCACTTCCTGACCAAATCATGGGGCTTCTACTCCATCCTTATCCTCCTGATCTCATTGTTGGTTATGATTGAGTTGATCACACTGCCTGCTCTTGCTACTCCTTCTGCCTCTATAACTGCTCCTTCAGTGTGACCAACAGCAGTTTCTCCTTCTCATCGTTGTGGATTCCTAGAGGGTTCTGTCTTTGCTTCCCTCCTCTACACCTTAGGTCTGAACAAGCAAACTCACATGGCTTCAGCTATCATCTGTACACCCTTTATACCTCAGAGATATGGGTGGGGAGGGGGGAGGGGGCAGGCAGAGATGGACAATGAAAATCATTAGATACATGAGGAGACTTCCAGAGGAGGAGAGGCTGAAAAGATTAGGACTGCCTAGTTCAGCGAAGAGACAAATAAGAGGGAACGTGACAGCAGTATGTAAAATAATGAATGGTATAGACTGAGGAGGTAAGTTGGGCACTCCTATTTACCTTTTTGCATACTACAAGAAAAGTGGGTCTGTCAATGAGGTTGAAAGACAACACATTTACAAATGTTAGAAGGAAATACATTATGTGCACTATAGTTCCTGTGGACCTCATTTCTGCAAGATATATGGCTCAGTTTACTAGAGTTCAGAAAAGGATTAGGCATGTTAGTAACATAATCCAATTACATTAGATAAATTTGATAAAATAGAAATAAACCCTCATGCTTCAGGGCATAAGCAACCCCCAGTTGCCTGGAGTTAAGTGAAAGTTTCCTCTCTGGGCTTGTTACTTCATAATTGTCCATCAGAGGGTTTCTTATACCTTCCTCTGGATCAAGTCACTGACAAAGAGGACACTAGATTAGATGGACTGCTGGTCTGATCCAGTATGGTAATTGCTTTGTGCCTATATTATGTTCCTAAATCTATGCCTGTCAGGGATAATCTAGGTCCTACTCCTGCGTGGGGGATAGACTAGACAACTTCTCAAGTCCCTTCCTGCCCTACTTTTCTATGATTCTTCACACCTGACCTGTCCCTCTCTGTACAGTGCCACATGTCAGTTGTCATACCAACATTTCTTCCTGAATGTCTTTCAGACAACAAGTTGAACACTGTTACAAAAGAGCTCCATATTTTCCATTGTAAAATCTCTGTTATCTCCCCCAATCTCTGTAATTATCGGTGAGAATACTACCATCCTCCCCATTGCCCAAGCTTAGAATATGCAAGTGACAGTCAACTTCTCCCTCTTCTTCACCCCACACATTCAGATTGTCCAGATTTTGCCATTTCTTCCTCTGCAAAGTAGTGAAATCCAATCTCTCCCTTCTGCCTGGCCACTAAAACGCTTGTCCTTGCTCTGATCATCTCTTGTCTTGTCTTGTCTTGATTACTGCAACCTCCTCTTCTCTGGAATTCTCAATGCCTTCATCACCCCCTCTGGTCCATCAAGAGCATGGCCACTAATATTAGCTTCTTGGCCTGTTGATCTGATTTCAGTTCCTCTCTGGATCCCTTTCCTGACTTAACCATATCCACTACATCAAGTTTTAAGTTTCCTGTATTCACCGTTAGCCTCTGACATAATCCATCCTAAAACTATATCCTCAGAACGTACGTCTTATTGTGTTGCCATATCCTTCTGCTCCACCAAAGATGCCAGCCTAATCATCTTCCCCTACTCCTTCCTCTGTGTGTGTTCCCATGCTGCCCCATTTGCATGGCAGGCCTACCCCATCCTTACTTCCCAACTCACCAACCTCTCCTTTAAATTCCTCCAAAAGACTCTCTTATTCTTGGGCTATGTCTTCATTGCAGAGTTAACTTGATTTATCTACACTCCAGTTATTCCTATCTCAGTTAGCCTAGCTCAACTGAAAGCAGCCACACTGAGGTCTAACAGTCGAATTGTTGTGTATGCATGGGCACTGCATTCACTTGTGTGGGGTGCTAACACTTCTGCGGGACCATCCCATAATTCTTGACAATACAGTAAGCTAAGCATAGTCACTCTTTGAATTTTTTCCCAGTAAATTGTGGGAGAATTTATCTGTCTTTTCTCAGCACATGGGATGGGATGGAATGGGATGGGGGTGGGGATTTTGGGAAGCCATTGGAAGACTATACAGTGTGGTTGTGTTCACAGCTGACAAGTTGTATTTACTTGAGATTTAGGGTTAGTCTACGCTGGGAATTTATATTGGCATAGCTACATCTCTGAGTGGTGTGAAAAATCCACTCCCCCGAGAGACATAGGTCTACCGACCTAATCCCCAGTGTAGACAGCACTAGGTCGAAAGAAGAATTCTTCCATAAAACTAGCTACAGCCTTTCAGTGAGGTGGATTACCTACGCCAACAGAAGTAGTAATAACAACCCACATGCATGGTTTCCGCCTTCAGCACCCCCACAATAAAAATTGTTCCAGCACCACTGCTAGGTAGTGTCTACACTGAAGAGCTACAGCTTCAGTGCTGTTGCTGTAGCGGTTTAAGCATAGACATACCCGTAGCCTTTATCCCCTCCAGTTAAAAGCACCACTGCACTTAAATTAAGGGTTTGTGTGTGTGAACAGGAGTCAAATTAGGAGCAACACAAGTTAACTGGAGTTAACTGTACAATGAAGAAATGCCCTCTGCTGCCTCAATTCCATTAGACCTGGTCTAAACTAGGAAATTAGGTCAATACAAGGGCGCCAGAACCTTCCCAAAATTGTGGGGGCTTGGGGCCCCCTCCCCGAGGCCCCTTGCCCATATCCATGCCCCCTGGGCCCCCCACCCAGGGCAGGTGGAGGAATCCAGGCTCCCCACAGCTACCCACATTTCTCTCCCTGACTCAGCTCCAGCCAGGGGTGGGGTGGGGGCCTCAAAGCCACAGCCCAGCCATGATAAGAGCCATGCAGACAGCCATGGGGAGCCACAGCAGACCCTCCACCTGCTGAGAGCAGCCCTGGCCCATGTCCCCACCCAGGGTAGGTGGAGGGTCCGCTGGGGCTCCACACAGTTGCTTAAGGTGTGAAAAATCCACACCCCTGAGCGATGGTGTTATACCAACCTAACCCCTCTGTGTAGACAGCGCTATGTCAGGGAAGAGCTTCTCCTGCTCACATAGCTACTGCCTCTGGAGGGGGTGGATCAACTAAGCCGATGGGAGAGCTCTCTCCTGTCAGTTTAGTGCGTCTTCATTCAATCACTACAGAGGTGCTGACCCAGCTGCATGGATGCAGTGCTTTAAGTGTAGACATGTCCTTGGGTTTCCAGTGCATGGCCCTGTGTGTCTCTTGGACTGTAAACTCTTTGGGGCAGGGCCTCTCTCCTTTCCTGCGCTCTGCAGCTCCAAGCAGGCTGTTGGCAGCTAGCAAATACTAAAGAGCCCTACAATAATAATATTGTGGCAGTAAGAGAGCCTGCGGGAGTTGCAAGCCTGTTTTTACACAGGGAGAGGTGAAGGCATTTTGGACTAAATCCATTGCTTTAGGGTTCTGAAAGGAGCGCGGGAGGCTGTGAAGCAGCTGGGAGGTGCACTGGGCTCTGTGTTAAGGGTCCCTTTTCACGCAGGAGGCAATTGCCCTCTTGCCAGGGGTGGCTCGGCCCCCCTCCCAGCTCTTGGGAGGGGCTGGGGGCGGTGTGGCGGGAACGGCTGGAGGAGGTGGGGGCAGCGCCCCAGCCGGGCTCGCTCTGGGGAGGCGGGCAGGGGCGGGTTAAAAGCAGCCGCCGGGAGGAACCTTTAGGTTTTGGAGACAGCGACTGCTGGGAGCTGAGGCGCCCGCACCGCGCGCTGATCTCCCGCCGCCACAGGCTCCGCGCGTTGCTGAGGCAGGTGAGGTTTCCCTCGCGGCGAGGAATCCGGAGTAGCGCGAGAGCGTGTGTGTTTGCGCCCACAGGAGAGGAATCCGGATTAATATGTGTGCGGTGTGCTGCTCGCACACGAGGGGGGATGCGGAGGGAAAACTGTGTGTGTACAGGAGGGGAACGCTACGCAAGGAATCCAGATTAGAGGGCAGTGTGTCTGTGACCAGAGAGGAGTGCGGGACGGGAGGAATCCGGATTAGAGGGGTGCTGTGTGTGTGACTGAAGGAGCAATCCGGATTAGGGGGCGCTGGGGGTGTGTGACTGCTCGAGGAGTCTGGATTAAAGAGGTGCTGGGGATGTGACTGCAGGTGCAGTCGGGATTAGAGGGTTTGAGGCAAACTCTTGCTGTACTTGGATGAAGTTTCCTTTTTCAGTTCTTTTTCTGATTGGGGGCTCTTTTGTGGATATCCCAGCCCTGGACCAGTGAGGGTGCCTGGTGGTAAGAACCTAGGATTTGCAGGCGCTTTACTAAACTGGGACATCTAATTTTAAAAGATTAACCACCGCAAAATATACCAGGGAAGGCTGAACTGGGGGAAGTTCAGGCTTCGGGGATAAAAGGGAATTTTTCAGTGTTACGTTTAACCCACTGCATTTTGATCTCCTTCACTTTTGTTAATACTTTACCTTGAATTGAGTTCAGAGAGGTTAGCAGCCCTGAGACTGAACTGCTCAGCATTACTTTAATGAGTAAAGCGGAAAATGTGCTTTGACAGCTCAAGCAATACTGACACGTCAAACCTTACTTGGCTTGTACATGCAAAGTCTTGTATAGAAGAAACACCCAGTTTCCTTGAGGGTGAAAGGGGTGAGCTCTTGAGGAAATTATCATACATCGCTGCTCAATGGCAATTTGCTTTTAGTGTCAATATTTTAATTAAACTGGCATGAATTCATCCTACTGTTTGCAATCTTTAATTTTCTAGGAGTCAATGAAAGTTCTGCTATTGATTTAAATAGAAGCACAAACATGTGCTACGATTTTTATAAGATATTTGTCACTCTGTATATTGTAACTATAAAAATGGGATTTTCTAATAATTTCTGTGAAGGTCGTGACAATGTGAGTATTCCAGGTACAAGTCCTCAGTTCCAACAACTGATTTAAATGCTCCTGTGGTGGAAAGTGAGAATGAAAAAGTGCTTTGTGTCCAAAATCTGTAAAGGTACAAGTGGATTCGTATCCACAACGCAAATTTGCTCTTCTTCAGAGCTCATGTTGGATATCACACTGGCAATTTTAAAGAGACAAGGTGGGTAAGGTAATATCTTTTTCTGAAAGAGACAAGCCTTCAGGTTTACATAGAACTTACACAGAGTTCTTTTTCGGGCAATTTTAAAGTCAGATGTGTGCTAGCATGTCAAATATTTGCAGTTCTTTCCTACTTTCAGTCAATTCTGACTAGTCCAGGTTTTTTTTTTTAATTATCATTTTTTAATTGCTGATCTTTTATGTGATGAGTGAGAGTAGGTTAGCAGAAATATATAGCATCTGATCATGGTCAAGGGAATAGGTCGGCACAGCAAGCAATACGGAATCTGACCAACTTGTGTGGTGGGAGAACAGAGGGACGCTAAGAATTTCAACCACCCTTTCAAGGCTGCCTTTTCTCCTCTATCATTCCCTTATCAGAGCAATAAATCTCTGATATCTCCCTTTGCTTAAAGCAAATCCCACAAGCAAATCTGCCATGTCAAGAGATTGTGTTACTGTTATAACGTTAGTCCTCTTTGTTGGCATACTGCTTGGTCTTGCCTGTGTAGACTACAATAAACCATGTTAGAATATGTTCAGGGAGTATAGTGTTATAACATGAGCATTGAGTACAGTAGACTTGCATGCAGTAGACAGGCCTTTAGGCTAGACATTCACCTCTCATGTGATAGAGAAGCCCAGTAATTGTATCACCTTCCAACAGGCTTTTAGCCATGGCCAGCTTGGGTCTCCCACACAGCAGAACTTAGCATTATTCCTAATGGATGATGAACCAGCCCTGCCAGAGTTTTAACCACTGTTTCAAAGTACTTTGTCTAGTTCATCAACAATTTCCAACAGCTGTGTTCAATGAAAGATCCATGTCTCAAGGCGACATATCAGCATCAGCAGAATTTACGCTTTCATTAAAAAAAAAAAAGTTTCTCTACTGGTTGTGAAGAAAACTTTCCAAATGGGAAGTACTGTAGCACTTGCTGTGCTTTAGAGAGACTGAAACAGCACTAATGAGAGGTTTGACTTACTCCCAGGGCTTGTCTACACTTAAAATGCTACAGCGGCATAGCTGCAGCACTTCAGCATACACACCACCTACACTGACAGGAGAGATTCTCCCATCGGGTAGGTAATCCACCTCCCTGAGAGGCAGTAGCTAGGTCGACAGAAGAATTCTTCTATAAACCTAGCGCTGTCTACACTGGGGCTTAGGTCAGCTTGACTGTGCCGCTCGGGTGTGGATTAACCAGCAGCTCCTGTAGAAATGTTAGCACCATCAGAGATCAATATAATTAATGCATTAATAAAACGTTTGATTCCATCATCTTTTTAAAATATGGGCAGTGGAAATTAAAATGACTTGTGTTTGCCTGTTAGCCTCTTTATCTGCAATGCTGGGCTAGTGCCAGGAAACCTCCCAGTTCACGGAAGTTATGGTATTGATTTTCTAACCCTTGATAACTGTTCCTTTGGTGTATTCCTCTTGTCATATTAGGTCAAAGGACACAGAAGAGAAGATGGACTGGGGAACATTGCAGAAGGTTTTAGGAGGTGTGAACAAACACTCCACCAGTATTGGGAAGATCTGGCTCACTGTCCTGTTCATTTTCCGTGTTATGATCCTCGTGGTAGCTGCAGAGAGAGTCTGGGGAGACGAACAAAGTGATTTTGTCTGCAACACTCTGCAACCAGGATGCAAAAATGTTTGCTATGACCACTTCTTCCCCATCTCTCACATTAGACTGTGGGCCCTTCAGCTCATCTTTGTCTCAACTCCTGCACTTCTGGTGGCCATGCACATTGCACACAGACGGCACGAGAAGAAAAGGCAGCTCATGAGTGGTGAGAAAGTGGATATTGAAGAACTGAATAAACAAAAGTTTCATATTCAGGGCCCCTTGTGGTGGACGTACACCTGCAGCATATTCTTCAGAATCATCTTTGAAGCTGTCTTCATGTATGTGTTTTACATAATGTATGATGGATACCAAATGCCTCGCTTACTGAAATGTAGCGCGTGGCCTTGCCCCAACACAGTGGATTGCTTTGTTTCTCGACCCACTGAGAAAACAATGTTTACTATTTTCATGCTTTCTGTGTCTGGGATCTGTATGCTGTTAAATGTGGCTGAAATGTGTTATCTGGTGATAAAATTTTGTATGAAAGCACCTAGGAGACCAGTAACTTTAAAATAGCTCCCCACTCATCAGAATGTTTCTCCCCCCCAACTTCCTTATAGGTATCAGAAAACAGTGATGTTTTTCAGGCTGAATGAAAATAAAATGTAAACATAAAATGTAATTTATTTTAAAAATCTGATAGCCCCCCCATGAAACTTACTGAGTTTTTAAAGATCATGGATGTGTGCTGAATACTCCCTTAGCTGACTACTCAGCCTGATCCTGCTAGCTGTAGCTTTTCAAGTGTGCAACTGGTAGAAGAGTAAACCCTGCTGTGATTCTAGTGTTAAGAAGCCAATGGCGTGTAATCATTTAAAAAAGTGATACACTTGTGTGCATCTAGCTGTGGGAGAGGCCAGAGAGGGGAGATTCACACGTTCCTAGCATATAGTGTGCGTTGCACCAATCACTTTCAGTGATGAAGTTACTAAGAAGGGTTTGTGTCTGAATGGGAGAGAGATTTGGTTTGGGGCATTTTTAGGCATGAGACTCTCCTTGCTGCACTGGGGAAAGAGGAAGGCAGAATGGCAACTGCATCTATGGTAGGGTCCTTGTTTCTCTCTCCAAGCAGAGAGAGAGAGAGAGAGTGTGTGTGTGTGTGTGTGTGCGCGCGCGTGCGCACGCATACACAGCCTAGTACTGTATTTTTCAGTAGATTCCTTCTAACTGCTCTCAAAGGGGGTGGGTTGTTCAGTTCATCCAGTGGTGAAGCAAGCCCTGGCAGTTCTGCATCCATGGAGGCAACCACATGGAAGTTAGCATTGTAGGGGGTGGAATTGGAATCCCTTGCTCATTCCCTGGGAGAGGCAATAAGGCAAACGCTGCCTTCCCATGTAATAATTTAGAGAAAAACATGAGGCAAGGGTGCCCAAAGGGGCTTTCTTCTTCCACTTGCCCTGCAACACCTTTTTCTAGGGGAAGGGGTGGTGCTGAGGGCCTCAGTTTGGTAGGTTCAGTTCTAACCTTTGAAAAAGAGATTTTTACCAAATAACTGCCCTCCTTCAATTGCTTATTTTAAAAAATTGTGCTGACTAAAGAACGAGCAAAATTTTCTTTATCATTCCATTTTGTATTGCGCAGGACAACTACTGCACTTCAACTCCTCTTGCACAATACATAGCAGGACGCACCCTTCTAGTGTTCTGACACAGTTCTCTTCTTTCTATCCATTCTGGGTAGCACTTAACCGTAAATCCGTCTCCAAATCCTCAACTAACCCACAGTAGGGTGTATGACTCTTCAACACTCCCACTTACAGCATGAGTCACTCGTCCCTCATTTCACAATGTACACAGGAGGAGTTAGAAGATTCCCTAAAGAGCTAAAATAACACTGTCCTGACATGAGAGATGTGTATGTTATAGGAACCTGCTTTTTCTTTTAAAGTTCCCATTGTTAAAATGTAAATTGCATGTAACCATGTGGAGGAATAGCAAGAGTGCATCTGGCCCCGGATCTTTACAATATTCTCAGTAACCATTAAAGTTTACATATTTACATAGGGAATTACAGCATTACATGTAGCAATACAATTTCAGCACTTCTCCCAAGTGCCTACCCATTAGAAGTAACTGTAGAGAGTCAGTTATTCCTGTTATGGGCTGCAATAACTTGGTATGCCCAGAAAGGGCATATTTTAGGGGCAGCATGTAGAGTCTCTAGGTTTCTCCCCTTATATCTGTTGTCTCCTGCAATACATCCCAATTTACTGCTGTTGGAGGAAATGAGGCTGCACTGATTTAGGCAGGGTAGCGTATGGAAATATTGCTAACCTGCATCACCTCATTGTGCACTGGAAATGGAGTACAAACAAGTTACTACTGCTGATGTATTGAGTAGCAGCTGCTGTGTCTGGGCCCCAAACCAGGTATGTTAATTGCAGGCTTAGGTTGGGTGGACTTTCAAAATGTATTGTCAGAAATCTGACACCTAATAGGGGGAGGAAAAGAAATCAAAGCAGCACTATCAGAAACATGAGCAAAACTTGAAAAGTAAATAAGAATTAAATGGGAAACTCTATCTGTATGAGAACATCCTTAATCCAGCTGTGATGAACAAAAACTTTGGCATGTAGCATGCTTTTGCTTGGTTCCTGCACAGTTACATGTCCAACTACAAAAAGACCAAACTGTTTCTACACCCCCAAAGCTCTAGTATTATGTTTGTTTTGTAACAATTATCATTTTTACTTCATTCAGAACCCATAACTAAAGCACTTGTAATGTCCAAGGTTCTATGTTACTTAAAGTGCTATGGCGTACAACTGTCTAGTGAAAAAGTAAGTTTACTATCAAAGGAAATGTAAGCTCTAATACCACTTTAAATAGCTGAGAGATACTGTAAATAGAGACATTTTTAACTTACATGGCAGGTTCGTTAGTTTTGTAAATAGTTACATGGCGTGCTATATTGCCAACTTTATGAACTGGTAGTGGAATGATGTGTATGTAACCTGCAGCAGAAATCGGTTGTCCCATCTACAGAAGGTTTTACAGCAGCACTGCAACAGCTGGAAAGACTGGCGATAAAAGATTTACCTCCTTAGTGGAAAGGTGGTTTTACTACTGTCTGGCATTTGGGAGGTGAGGGGGGAGGAGAGGGATGTGTTAGGACATGCTAGCAGGACAAACTACAGATTTAAAGGAATTTGCAAGTGGATGAAATGAAGATGTTCCAGAACTGATGACAATCTCAGGTTAATTATTTTCATCTAACAATTTGGCTACTTGGTCTCCTGAAGCAGTTAAACAGAGGGATTGGAAAAGCAACTGGGAGTGCCCAGGCATGG
Source organism: Mauremys mutica (assembly GCF_020497125.1). NCBI lineage: Eukaryota > Metazoa > Chordata > Testudines > Geoemydidae > Mauremys > Mauremys mutica. Next base: position 324,737,594 of record NC_059072.1, read on the forward strand.
TTCTGATCCTGAATTGTAGTGTTAGTGATACTAAACCTAGTCGAGTTTTATCTGTGAGATTTTCTTTGTTTATATTTTTATTTCGCTAAGGAACTAATGTGTAGAAATGTGTGTTTGGACATTTCAATGGGAAATAAGCCTTGTGAACCCATTTTTGTGTGGCCCCATTGCATGCCTGACTTGTACAGAGAGATACTGTTCAAATAAAAATATAATTCTCTACTGGAGTTGTCTGTGTTCTTTCCTCAAGTACATTAAAAATGTTTGTTTCTTGTACATGTTGCCTAAAATCTTTTCAGATGAGTTCAAAGGCTATTTGCAGCAAGCCTGGAGAAATGGTCATCAAGGGGGCTGATTCTCTATTGCCCTGAGTTTTATGCAGTCATTTACACCAGTGCAAAGTGTATCTAAAATGCAAGGTACAACATAATGGAGAATCAAGACCAAGCAGTATGGGAGTGGGGCTGGCTAGGAGTTAAACAAGGGGTATAGTCTAGCCTTACTGAAGTTATGCCATTACCTGAAGGGGGGTTCCAAAGAGGATGGAGCTCGGCTGTTCTCAATAGTGACAGATGACAGAACAAGGAGCAATGGTCTCACTTGCAGTGGGGAAGGTCTAGGTTGGATATTAGGAAAAAAATATTTCACTAGGAGGGCGGTGAAGCACTGGAATGGGTTACCTAGGGAGGTGGTGGAATCTCCGTCCTTAGAGGTTTTTAAGGCCCAGCTTGACAAAGCCCTGGCTGGGATGATTTAGCTGGGGTTGGTCCTGCTTTGAGCATGGGGTTGGACTAGATGACCTCCTGAGGTCTCTTCCAACCCTAGTCTTCTATGATGCTGTGATTCTAATGGGTCAGAATTTCACCCAAAATCTTCTAACTAAAACTACAAACAAGGCTGAGAAATAGCATAACACTATAAACAATCCTAAAAGAAACATTCAATAACACTCTAAGAAAGGAGGGGAAAATATTAACTTCTTTTAATTCACAAGCCAACTTTTTATGGTTTGGTTTTGTGTTAGTAAAAGACTACATCCTGACGAGATTCACTCAGAAATATATGGAATGAGCAGAAACTGGCATGCTTCATTTACAATCATAAACCCTTTATTACAGGGTTTCTCAGACAAAGCAACTTGCAGAGCTATACAGTGCAATGATATTTGATCTTTGCCACAATATTTTGCGGTATTTCCTCTTCTAAATGCCAAATCTTGAAGTCCATACAGAGTGTTTACTCATTCCTTAGTACATTAAAACCAAGGAGAGGTTTGCCCAAGTAATGCATGAGTAAGGACTTGACTTAACTAAAAAAATCCCACAATAATCAGGCTAAGGTCAAATACCAGAGTCTGGTGAAAGTGGATTTAAAAAAAAAAAGTTTTAGTCACCACTGGAGCAAATATGCATAAATAAGAATACATTTCTACAAAAATCCCTTTGTTGTAGAAACTGTAATTGTGTTGTTTAAAATCACAATTATACGCCCTGTAACCAAGGCTTATGTGGCCTAACAGCCAGTCAAACTGCAAAGAGACGAAGTGAGTGAGGTAATATCTTATATTGAACCAACTTCTCATCTTCAAGGCACATCAGCAGCCACATACTCTTCACATGCATCCGATGAAGTGGGGTTTAGCCCCCGAAAGCTTATGCCCAAATAAATTTGCTTGGCTCTAAGGTGTCACAAGTACTCTTCATTCTTTTTGCTGATACAGACTAACACGGTTACCACTTTGAAACTACACATTGTTCATCATCCCCTCTCATCCTTGGCTATGGCCTTTTGCCCATTATATGTTCAGTGCCCTAGTGACAGAGATTGCCATAAAGGCTCATCGGGGCTTCCATTTGTAGTTCTGGAATAAAACAGCAGTTGCTAAAAGCTTTTTAAATTTAGGGACATTAATCTTGACACAAAAAGGCTATTTTCCCCACAGATAATTTCCTACTGATGCAAAAGCTCTAAAAACAACAATCACAACAAAAAATAAACAGGATTCCTGCTCCCATCCTTTGCAATCTGAGCTGAATCCCTGCCTCCAATCAATAAAAACCTCTCCAGTCACAAGGTCCCTTTGGGCTTGAGCCCTGGCTAAAACATTCTTATACTAGATCCCCAGTGGCACTTGCCAACCCACGGGCAGTGTTAGGGTTGTGGGGTGAGGCTGGTATGTTCCGTAACTTTATTGGGGATTGTGTATTTGGGGGCTGAGTGGGAGTCAGAGGCCTACTAGCTGTGTGTGTACACTAGCAAGGCTCTAACCTCCTCTCTTTTGATCCTTGTGATCACCCTTCCTTGTGTGTTAAGGAGGGGGCAGGGCTGACCTAAGAGAGAAGGGATTAAAAGCCAGACATTAAGTGACCAAGGGGAGCTAGTGAACATGGGGCAGCAAACAGGAGAGTTTATCGGAGGGAGACAGAATAAAATCACCCTGGTTCGGAAAGGACACATCACCAGTGCCAACACTGCTACTGGCTTCTCTACCTGCATCCAGACAAAGAACCAGACCATGGATGCCTCAAGCCAGGTCCTGGTGTGGATTTGTGGAGACTGTGGCCTGCATTTCCCCATCGTAGAAAGCCAGGCTGGGGAGACCATCCAGTGTAAGAGATGCCTACTGTAGAATCTCTCAGGAAGCAGGTGGGAGAGCTACAGGAGGAGTTGGCTGAGGAGCATCTGTGCACACAAAGAACTCACTGAAAATATGCATATGGAGACCTCCTAGGATGTGGAGCAATCAACTGTAGGGGACTGCAATAGCACCACCAGTTTTTTCACAGGGAGGAAGCTGGCTGCTGGTTACTCCTGGCAGCAGGCAGTGCTCCACCCCTGCTTGCTACCCATAGTCCATAGAGACAAAAATCTGGTATGCTGCCCTGACAACGAGAGATGAGGAATCTCCCCCAAAGATGGATGAGGAGAAGTCATGTACTGCCAGACTAAGAGGATGTCGGCCACCAGTCCCAAGAGGAATTGAAAGGGTAGTGGTCAGTGACTGATTCTAAGGGAGATGGAGGCATCCATCTGCCAGCTTGACATGGCATCACAAGATGAGTCCTGCCTGCCAGGAGCCCATATCCAGGACATTACAGAAGGACTGCTGAGAATCATCCACCCCACTGATTAGTACACCATGCTGCTCACTGATGTGGGCACTCAAGATACTGTGAGGTATGATCCAGAGTGGATCAGAGGTGACTACAGGGCTCTGGGAGTGAGGATGAGGAAGCTGCGGGCACAGGAGGTGTTTTCGTCAGTACATCTAATCCAGGGTAAGGGCTCAGCCAGAGACAGACCCATACTGGAGGTGAATGAATGGCTGCATGAATGGTGTCACCAGGAGGCTTCGAGCTTCCTCGACCATGGGATGCTGTTCCAAGAAAAAGGACTGCTAAGCAGAGATGGAGTCCACCCATCTAGGAAGGGGAAGAGCATCTTTGGATGCAGACTGTCTAACCTAATGAGGTGGGCTTTAAAATAGCTTTGACGGGCAGGAGACAAAAGTCCACAGGTAAGTCCAGAACATGGAGACATGGATGAAAGGTTGGAATCTGGGGGGGCACATGGGCAATTGTAGCAGGGACAAAGGAGAGACTAGAGGAAATATAGAGGGGAAATCTAATGAACATCTTAGATGTCTGTAAAAGCAGCAAAGAGTCCTATGGCACCTTATAGACTAACAGACGTATTGGAGCATGAGCTTTCATGGGTGAATACCCACTTCGTCAGATGCACGAAAGCTCATGCTCCAATACGTCTGTTAGTCTATAAGGTGCCACAGGACTCTTTGCTGCTTTTACAGATCCAGACTAACACGGCTACCCCTCTGATCTTAGATGTCTGTATACTAATACAACAAGTATAGGGAATAAACAGAATAACTCGAAACACAACTAATTAATCTCAATTATTACATAATTGGCACCACAGAGATTTTGTGGGGTAATCTGTGCCTGGAATATTGGTATAGAAGGGTACAGCTTGTTCAGGAAGGACAGGAAGGGAAAAAAGGGAGCAGGTTTTGATTTATATATCAAAGATGTATATACTTGCACTAAGGTCAAGATAGAAGTGGGAGGCAGACCTGTTGAAAGTTTCTGGATAAGAATAAAAGGTGTAAAAAACCCAACGGTGATATCATGGTAGGGATCCACTATAGATCACCTAACCAGGAAGAAGAGGTGGATGAAGCTTTTTTTAAACAACTAACAAAATCATTCAAACCGTAGGAGTTGATGGGATGGGGGACTTCAACTACCTAGACATCCATTGGGAAAATAATACAGCAGGGCACAGATTATACAGCAGGGCACCAGAGACAACTTTTTATTTCAGAAGGTAGAGAAAGCAACTAGGAGAGAGGCTGACCTAGATTTGATTCTGACAAAGAGGGAGGAACTGGTTGAGAATTTGAAAGTGGAAGGCAGCTTGGGTGAAGGTGATCATCAAATAATAGAGTTCATGAACAGTAGGAGGGAAAACAGCAGAATCAGGACAATGGACTTCAAGAAGGCAGACTTTAGGAAACTCAGAGAATTGGTAGGTAAGATCCCATGGGAGGCAAATTTAAGTGAAAAAAGAGGTCAGGAGAGTTGGCAGTTTTTAAAAAAGACATTATTAAGGGAACAAGAGCAAACTATCCCAAATGCATAGGAAGGATAGGAAGTATGGTAAGAGACAACACTGGTTTAACCAGGAGATCTCCGATGACCTGAAACTAAAAAAAAAAAGTCATACAAAAAATGGAAAGTAGGTCATATTAGGAAGGATGAATATAAAAATAAATAAATAAATAAATAAAACCACCACGAGCTTGTAAGGACAAAATTAGAAAGGCCATGACACAAAATAAGATTAAACTAGCGAGGGGCATAAGGGATAACTAGAAAACATTTTACAAATAAACTAGAAGTAAGAGAAAGACCAAGACCAGAGTAGGCCCATTACTCAAAGAGAAGGAAAGACAATAACAGAATGGCTGACATGTTAAATGTCGTCTTTGTTACAGTTTTCACCAGCAAGGTTAGCAAAGATCAGATGACAAACATAGTGATTATCAGTGCAAATGAGGTAGGCTCTAAGGCTAAAATAAGGAAAAAACAAGTTAGGAATTACTTACGTATTATGTCTATATATACAGTGCTGCAGTAGCACAGCTGTACTGATACAGCTGTGCCACTGCAGCGCATGTGGCAAAGATAGTCTATGCCAATGGGAGAAGCTCTCCTACTGACATAGCGCTGTGCACACAAGCACTTATGTCGGTGTAGCTTATATCGCTCGGGGGAGGGGGGGTGGAATGCTCACACCCCAGGCGACATAAGTTTAGATGACATAGGCTGTAATGTAGATGTAGCCTTAGGGCTTGTCTTCACGTGCCAGGCTACAGCGGTGCAGCTGTGCCACTATAGCACTTTATGGAGATACTCCTATGCCAACGAGAGATTTTCTCCCGTCAACGTAGTTAATCCATCTCCCCAAGAGGCAGTAGTTATGTCAATGGGAGAAGCTCTCCCATCAACATAGCACTTTCTACACAGGAGGTTAGGTGGGTATAACTACATGTAGACCTGGGTTTAGACAAGTTAGATGTCTTCAGGTTGTCAAGGCCTGATGAAATACATTCTAGAATACCTAAGGAACTGGCTGAAGAGATCTTTGAGCCATTAGCAACTATCTTTGAGAACTCATGGAGGACGGGAGAGATCCCAGAGGACTGGAAAAGGGATTATAGCTAATTAATAGTAATTAGCTATAAAAAGGGAAATAAGGACAACCCAGGAACTATAGACCAGTCAGCTTAATTTTGGTACCAAGAGAGATAATGGCGCAAATAATCAAACAATTTGTAAGCACCTAGAAGATAAGGTGATAAGTAACAGTCTTCATGGATTTGTCAAGAACAAATCATGTCACACCAACCTAATATCCTTCTCTGACAGAGTAACAAGCCTTTAGTAAGGCTTTTTATACTGTCTCACATAGCTTTCTCATAAGTAAACTAGGGAAATATAGTCTAGACCAGTGGTTCTCAACGTATTTATCATTGTGGGTTGCATATGCGGCAATGCGCCCACCCACAATGTGCCCACCCAGCCCCTCAAATGCCCATTGCCTCCCGCCCAGAGACCCCTCCACAGTGTGGGGCCATGGGTGGAGCTCTGGGTGGGAGGACAGGTGGCAGGGACCCTGGGCCCTGCTGTGTGGGGCAAGGTGGCAGCCCCAACCCTGGACCTGGCTGTGGGAGGCTGGGTGGTAGGGCAGCCAGATGGCAGCCCGGACCCTGACCCTGCAGGGCTGGGCAGCAGCCCTGATGCCATCCCTGGACCCCAACCCCATGCTGCAGACCCGGACCCTGGACCCCGTTGAGGTGGGTGGTGGGCCAGACAGCAGTCCTGGAGCCTGGACCCTGCGGGGCTGGCTGGCAGCCCCAGATCCTGGATTCTGCGGGGTTGGGTGGCAGCCCTGAACCCTGGACTCTATGGGGCTGGGCAGCAGCTCCGGACTCTGCGGGACCAGGCAGCAGCCCTGGATCCTGGACCCCATGGGCTGGCCAGCAGCCCCAGATTTTGTGGCACCAGGTGGCAGCCTCGGACCCCGGAACTGAGAGTCTGCAGGGCTGGGTGGCAGCCCCGGACCACAGACCCCCGCCATTCAGGACCAGCTGGCAGCTCAGATCCCGCCATGTTGGGTGGCCAGGCAGCTGGGAATTAGCTGTGTGCTAATTGGGCCACATGCAGCCTTCAGGCTGCAGGTTGAGAACTGATGGTCTAGACAAATCTACTATAAGGTAGGTGCACAAGTGGTTGGAAAGCCATACTCAGAGAATAGTTTTCAATGATTCACTGTCAAGCTGGAAGGGCATATCGAGTGGGGTTCGTTTCTATTCAATATCTTCATTAATGATTTGGTTAAGGGCATAGAGAGTACACTTATAAAGTTTGCATATAATCTGAAGCGGGGAGGGGTTGCAAGTTCTTTGGAGGACAGAATTTGAATTCAAAATGATCTTGACAAACTGGAGAAATGGTCTAAACTAAATAGGATAAAATTCAATAAGGACAAATGCAGAGTACTACACTTTGGGAAACAATAATCAATTGTACAAATACATAATGGGAAATGACAGTCTAGGAAGAAGTACTGCAGAAAAGAATTTGGAGGTTATAGTGGAGTGCAAACAAAATATGAGTCAAAGAATGAGTCAACTATGTTATAAAGAAAGCAAACATCATTCTGGTATGTATTAGCAGGAGTGTTGTAAGCACGACATGAAAAATAATTCTTCCACTCTACTCAGCACTGATAGGGCCTCAACTTGTCCAGTTCTGGGCACCACACTTTGGGAAAGATGTGGACAAAAGTGGAGAAAATCCAGAGGAGAGCAGAAAAATGATTAAAGGTAGAAAACATGCTCTATGAGGACAGACTGAAAACATTGGATTTGTTTAGCTGGAGAAGAGAAGACTGAGCGGAGACATGATAACAGTCTTCAAGCATGTAAAAGCATGGGCGGCAGGTGGAGCCCCCCTTTGGGGAGGCTAGCCCTGGCTCCGCCTCTTCCGCCCCTCAGTAGAAGCTGATGCTGCATCACTGACCACCAAGTTCAATGAATGAGAACTGCATGGGACAAAAAAAGCTCGAGGGTTTAACTCTCGGATCCATGTCTGCACTCCTCTGTTCTTTCCTCTCATGTTGGCACCATTATCGTCACCCTGACCTCTCATGTCAGCTATCGCAATTCCCATATCTTCCAGCTTTTTAAGAAGCACATTTGTCATACCAGCTCCTGTAGTATCATCAATGTCAATAAATTCTAGAAAATGCTCTGACAGTCACCATTGCAGGGACATTTTCACTAGGTTCTGTTGTTGTTACAAAATGCACCATTGAAGTCATTTGTTCCGTATGGCTGAAGTCAGGTGTGCAGTCCAGAATAACAGAGTAATATCTTGCTGACTTCATATCTGCCACAATCTTCTGTTTGACTTTTGTTGCCAGTAACTGTATGATCTCATTTTGAATTGTTTTTCCAAAGTAGTGGTGTGTGTCTATTTCTTGCATGGTGACTCTTCTTAGATGCTCCTGGAATACAGCATCAAACTCAGCCATCAGCTCCACAATTTTAAGGAAGTTTCCATTGTTTGGCACATACAGCTGATCTGAAGTGCCACGCAGTGCTAGGTTTTGGGTAGCAAGCATTCTCACAATGGCAATGAGCCTTTTCAGAACATTTTGCCAGTAAAGAGACTCTGATGCAATCTTTTCTTGATGCTGATCATCTATGGTGGCCTTTAACCCACCCTCCCTCCCCACCCTGCCCCCATTCTAACCCCTTCCCCAAAGTCCCTGCCCCAACTCCACCTCCCCACCAATATTCCAACTCCTTCCCCAAATCCCCGCTCAGGCCCCGCCTCTTCCCCACCTCCTCCCATGTTCCCGCTCCTCCCCCCATCCCGGAGTGTGCTACTGCTGCCAAACAACTGTTTGGCAGCAGCCAGGTGGGACGTGCTAGAAGGTATGGGGAGAAGCGGGGACACGGCGTGCTCGGGGCAGGAGGAGGAGATGGGGCGGGGGGAAGGGGAGCTTGGCTGCCAGTGGGTGCAGTGCAGCCACTAATTTTTCCCTGTGAGTGCTCCAGCCCCAGAACACCCATGGCATTGGCGCCTATGATTGCACCTAATGGAAGCAAAAAGGCAAAGAATAAACTGGTTTCTTCTAGACAGTATATAACCCATAGTTCCCTCCCTGTAGCCTCAGTAAATTGAGAATTAACATAGGATGGAGTGCCACAGATCAGGGCTGGCTCTAAGTTTTTTGCTGCCCCCAAGCAAAAAAATGTTTGGCTGCCCCCCTGCCATGGGCTCCCCTCGCACCCCCTGCTGCCCCAGCTCTCGGCTCCCCCCTTCCCCCCAACCCCTGCCGTCCCCTGCCACCCCAGCCCTGGGTCACTGGTAACTCGCTCCCAGGGCGGGTCATCAGCATCCCACTCAGGACACTAGCAGGGACAGAGGCTGCATCCAGCCAACTCCTTCCCGGCACACAGGGGGGCCCTGACTCCGCCCGCTCCCCCTTGCCTCCAGACGGTCTGGCGCTGGCAGGGTCAGGGTAAGCAGTGGGGCTCCCAGGCTGAGCCTCAGCCCAGGATCCCTCCAGAACCAGCTGGGAATCGGGAAGGCAGAACCGGGGGACCGCCCCGGCAGGGGGCTGAGGAGCCAGGGCAGGGCAGCCCCAGAGGGAGCAGAGCCCCAGAGAGCAGGACGCGGCCCTGCACGGCAGCACCCTGGGCACTGGTCCCCTCTATGGTCCCGCTGCTGCCCCTGGCCGCCCTGCCGCAGCAGCCCCTGCAGCAAGAGGTCTCAGCTACCTTACTCCCTCCCCCTCCTGTTGATAGCTGCCAAGGGAATGCTGGGAAATGTAGTCCCTGCTCCAGGGCTGGCTCTATAGGCAGGGAGCTAGCCAAGGAACTACAGCTCCCAGGGCCCCCATGTGGGTTCTCAGCTCCCATGTTGGATCCCTGCTGCTCTGTGGCTTCTGAAGCCTTGCGAGAGGGGAGGAAATGAGTGTCATGGGGCGCTATGACCGGCCCCCAAGCAAAAAAAAAAAAAAGAGTTAAGGATGGCCCGAATGCCGCTCCTGCAAATGTGCCGCCCCAAGCACCTGCTTGCTTTGCTGGTGCCTAGAGCCGGCCCTGCCACAGATAAGAGAGAAGGAGAGCGGGATAAAAGATGGAGGAAGAGGAAGGACTATAACAAATGGAATTAGTGATAAGTAATTTTCCTCTTGAGAACATCCTCTTCTTCTATCCTGAAAAGAGAGTTCCAGACAGAGAGCCAAGTAATGAGCAGTGAGAAAAAAAGGAGTTTATCTGAGCAAGACTGTAGCACCTGCTGGCCAAAAGCCACTGCAAATGAGGAACACAAATTCACTCAAGCACAATGGATGGAGTGAGAACAAACCTGAGTCACAGCCCTACATATATCCAATGCTGATGTCTCAGCCCTCTCTGAAATAGCAATGTCTCCTGTAGAATGTACTTTGATGTTAAGAGGAATTTGCTTGACAGCTTGTTTATAAATTTGGTTGCTGCAGTCTCTAATCAAATAAAAGATGGAGGATTTCAAGACTCCAAACCTTTTTTAGAACTGTGGAAACAGACAAACTGATTCCAGGACAGTAGCAAAGCCTAAATCCAAGTATAATAGAGTTTAAAACCATGCTTGATCTCCAACAAATGCACCTTCCTCTGGTGAGGCAAATTGGATTAGAACAGAAGGTAGGTTTCATTAATAGTACACACTGAGGGCATGTCTACACTACAAAATTAAGTTGACTTAAGTTACGTTGACATACAGCAACCATGATCTGAGGACTTCAATAGCTCAGACATAGGTTAGGAGTTTATTACAGGAGTGGGTGGGTGAGATTCTGTGGCCTGTGTTGTGCAGCAGGTCAGACCAGACCACCAGCTCCATCTAGCGCAATACACTGACTGTGGCAGGTTAGCAAGTCACTTGCTGGCTCTGAGTTGCCATTCAGGCCTTGTTTATTTATGTAACAGAATTTTGGTGTGCTAGCCATCACGAACACTTCTAACACCCCATGTGTCCACACACAAAATTGAAATCTCTCTCTGAACTGCTGCTGCTCTGCTTGAGTTAGATGCTAATACCACTGAGCAGCAAGAAGGAGACCTGGAACTTCATGAAGACTAATAATAATTATGTAACCCTTCTGCCTGTCTGAGTTGGCAGCAACAAGGGCCAGGTTCAGTATCTAGGGGTTCCGTTTCAATAACGTAATGCAAAACCAGCTCGAGCGCCCACCCAGAGACCTGGGACAATTACATACCACCCCCTGGGGGCCTCTAAGAGGCAATACTTCCCCTCTTGTAAGCACAGAGTCTGAGTTTAATAAAGGAGGGAAACAATGCAGCATTACATTGGGGAAACACCACAAACAGGATTCATAACACAAACCATGAACAAAAGACCCACCCCCAAGTAAGTTTGGCAGTATCCTTTTTCCCTCAGGGTCTTAAGTCCAACAACCCAAACGATCACCCCAAAGTCCCAAAAGTCCAACACCCCAAAAGTCTCTTGAGTCCAGCAACCCAAAAGTCTCTGTCCCTGGTCAGTGACTTCAAAAGTTTATCTGCAGAGTTTTACCCTGCCCCAGCCTGGGTGAAAGTGGTGGGGGGGAAGGGGCGCACAGGGTGTTGCATGGTCTGAGGCCGACTGCCCCGCCTCTCTATGGGGTTCTGCTGCAGCCTTCATCAGCCTCTCCACTCCACCAGCCATCCCGTGAGCTGCTCCAGCTGTCCCACGAACTGCTCCGCTCTGTCCCGCTTCACTCCACTCGTCATCCCATGGACCACTCCAACCATCCCGCAAACTGCTCAGCTCCGCTCCGCTCCACTCCACTTTGCTCACTGTCCCATGGGCTGCTCCAACCGTCCCACAAACTGCTCCGCTCTGCCAGCCACTTAGCAATAATATCTTCAGGGTCCCCCACTGGTTAACAGAGTGATCTCAGCTCTTAGTCATTTTAGGTGTTTTGGGCCCTCAAAAGGTGCCTATCCCATCAGGTATAAATACCCATCCCCAGCCTCTCTCAATTCACTGGGTTTTGGAACCCATGTCCCTCGTCTAGCGAGTGCTACATAGTTGATGGTGAGTCCCTCTGTCATAAAACAGTTCCACTGGCCTTGATTCACATGCTCATGATAACAACACTTTATTCTTCCTGCCCCAATAGCAGAGAAAATGGGGATCCCACAGCAGCCAAAGTGACCATTTTGGGCTGCTGTGGGCTCATGCTAGGCAGAGTGGGTGTGCCTATGCAAACAAGATCAGCCCCTGAAGTTCTTTTCCACAACTCGCCACAATTCACCACCGGATGTCAGGGTAGAGCTCATCCTGACTCTGCTTACAATTATAAAAATAATAATAATAATAATAATTAATAATAAATAACTACAACACTTGGACTAAGCCATACCAGTGGGCAATGACTATTTTAATTTTAGAGAACTGCTCAGTATATAAGAGTAGCAGAATCAGCCCCTATATTAATAGTAACCACATGATTATTATTATTTCCACATGTGGGGTAAGAAAGAGGATAGTCCTTGAGTAGTCCCACTGAAATCAATGGTATAAAGTATTACTCAGTGAGTAAGGTTAGGAGACTCATCCCCTATATTAATAACAATAAAACAACAATAATCACTTCTATGATATAAATGTGCATGCTGATTTACAAGAGCTAGACATATTTCACATGCCAAAGAGGTTATAATAAAAGAAAAAGGCTAATGTTGGGATGGTGCCAAATTGGTGTGGCCATACTGAATGAATGGTATGAGCATAACCTGAAATGACTTAAACATGGCTGAATGGCTGCAGAGGATCTTGGGAGCAAGTTCCCTTTAAGCAGAAGTAAATTTGATAAAGAACCGGCAAAGTCTGCATGTACAATCAATATTGAACCTATTGGTCAGCAAATATGGGCCCATGCAAAAGTAAATATCACATGTATAAAGTTCCAGGATGGTGAACGGATTGACCTGGTTATAGTGACCTTACAGCAAGGATACCACACAAAGAGCCAGAGTGAATGACTGATGAGTGAGTAAATGTGGGGTGATCTTCGTTCGGTACCACTCTCCTTCCCCCAGCCATAGGTGCCAACTTCCCCTCTTTTCCATGGGTGGTTGACCCCCCCCCCTCTGCTCCTGGCCCCGCCCCAATTCCACCTCTTCCATGAGGCGTCGCTCCTGCCCCACCTCTTCCCACCCCTTCCCCACTCCCATCACAACCCCTTCCCCAAAGTCTCCACCCCAACTCTACCCCCTCCCTGCCCCTATTCCAACTCCTTCCCCAAATCCCCGCTTCTTCCCTGCCTCCTCCCCTGAGCATGCCATGTTCCCACTCCCCCCCCCCCCCCCCCAAGTGTGCTAACACTGCCAAACAGCTGTTTGGTGGTGGCCAGGTGGGAAGTGCTGGGAGGTAGGTGGAGGAGCGAGGACACGGCGCGCTCAGGGGGGGAGGAGGAGGTGGGGCAGGGGGAGGGGAGCTTGGCTGCTGGTGGGTGCAGAGCACCTACTAATTTTTCCCCATGGGTGCTCCAGCCCCAGAGCACCCATGGAGTTGGCGCCTATGCCCCCAGCCCCTTCTAAAATACTAATCAAGTAAAAATTAGTAACCACATGCCCACTGGGCATGCTTTTAAGATAGGTGACTCCTTTGAGGAAAAAGAGTATAAGAACCAAGCAAAGTAAATTGCAGTGGTTGGGATTCCTTAACTGATGCTTGAAGAAGCAATGCTGCTAGACAGAGTAGCCAAAACTCTGCTTCATGGGCTCGAGTAGGACTGTGAACCAGAGGAATCTCAAGGCAACCAAGGCCTTGCCTTGAGGGAATCCAAGACAGACCAGAGGGCTGAGAAGAACAGACCAGGAGAGCAGAAGCCATCTGTAAAACTTGTAACCACCTTCTCTGTTTGCCAAGCAGGAACTGCGTGAGGCTAGCACAGGACCTGTTTGTGTATGTTTGTGAAAGAGAGGCTCACTAAGAGGAATGTATAGCTCTTAATGTATAGCATAGAAATTATGCGCTTAATATAACCCTTTACACTTGTGTAATTCCTTCTCAGTAAACTGCTGTGTACTGAAGATAATTACTGTGGACCTTTTTCCTGGTATGGCAGTAATCTGCTCCACCAAGACCTCGTAAAGATCCATTTCAGGGGTAGTAGTGCCCCCTGTTGTCAACAGCTAACACAGAACAAAAATTCCAAGAAGGGAGAGTGAGAAGAGATTATATTGGTGAAGAGAAGAGGAATGGAAGTATTCTTGGAGGGGAAAGGTTTTATCAAGGGACTTAAAGGAGGAGGGAGTGCCTTAGCAAAGCAGGAAATGAGAGGTTGTTCCAAGCCTAAAGGCAATAAATGGTGTGCAAATGAGACAAAATGAGCAGTAAGGCAAAACAAATGGGAGAAATGAAGTGAATGAAGAATAGGAGGCAAGAGATCAGAGACATACATAGGATGCTATTATGTAGAGTTTTGAAAATGAGGTCAAGGAGATTGAATATCAATGCAGAAAAAAGACAAGAAGCCAACAGAGTGAGTTGAGGAAGGGGGTGATGCAGATAATGATAGGAGAGGAAAATAACTTTAGCAGTACAAAATTTAGGAAAACTGGATAGAATAAGAGGGGTGGCTGGAAAAATAGCTTAAAATAATCATGTTGCAAGATTACTATAACATAAACCAAATGAGAATTTTAAGTGAGGTTAGTAAGAAAAAAGCAAATCTTAGGGACATTAAAGAGCAAGAAGAAGTGATAAAATTTACCAAGAGAATAGATATGGGATAAGAAGAGAAAGAAGAGCTAAAGATCATACCAAGATTGTGAGCCTGAGTTATAGGAAGGATAATGAAGGCGTCAAAAAATGCAGTGGAGAGAATTAAAAAAGAAAGGTAAGAAGTTCGAGGACTTAAATTTATGTATATAGTTTGTGTCAATCCATCTCCAGAATCCTTTGTTATACCCTCTCCTCCAAACTGAGTGAGACTACAGGGTTGTCAACAACACATGCTCTTGGAATGTTTCCATAAAACTTCCAGAAACCTACAAGAGTATCTTCAAAGTGTATTACAAAGTTTTAAAATTGACAATGGTCCAAAAAATGGATTCCGAAGACTAAAGTATTCTTGAATGACATATTTTTGTTGTATGGAGCAAAACAAGAGGCCTTATGAATTACCTGCCTCTATCTTGCTAATGTGATTAAATTTTCATCTTGCTAATTGTAATGAGGTTCTCTGTTATCAGGAATTTTTCGTTACTGTTCCTCAGAGAGACATCCTGCTTCTTTATGTGTTATTGTTATGGCTAATAGTATCTGTTTCTCAGGGTAACAGCCAGAAAGAATCTGAAAATCTGACTGAAAGGTATGTAATGGCAGCCTTTTGAACACTGATGTTGCGGCTATTGAGACTGACTTTAAATAATACTGTTTGGAATTGTAAGCTCCAGTTTAAATGCTCTGGGCTGTAATAGTTTGACTCCACTATATTGTCTCCATTAACTTCTTTGAATTTCTTTACTTTCCAACCAAAAGCCTGAGAGAACAATCCTTCTCACCTTAGCCTGCTGCTTCCTGGAAGAACGACTTGTGTCATACCACAGCCTCAGCCATCCTAGTTTCCAGTCTGATCAAGCATTCCAGCAGTCTGAAATCCAACCACTGAAAAAAAGTGGGAGGGCATCTATCATGGACTGTCCAGCCAACCACATCTAGGAAACACTCCAATAGCCATGGATTTTAAAAAGAGGCTAGACAAACATCTGTCAGGGATAGTCTTACTTACTCCAATACTTACAGGATAATACGTACTCCTGTCTTGGTACAGGTATGTTCTTGATTATACATGGCTCTTTAAATTTAATATACAGTCTTATGAAAGCTTAAAGAATTCTTTGACTGTTAAACTTAGGGTTTATTATCTCTGTGTTCACAGACTAGTAGTAAGAATGGCATTACAAGCTGTCGGATTTGACTCCCCAACTAATGAAATAAGATGATCACATCTTACAAATTGAACTGTGAGACAAATTCTGCCTTTAGATGTAAACACTCAGCTCCTAATGACATTAACCACAGCTATACAAGCTTATCCAAGGGTGTGTAGCTCTTATTCTAAACTAGCTTGATATTCTGTATTATGTTATCTGTCTCCTTTTTCAAAAGTGATATCTAGAGATCTAATCATTTAGCAGTATTTATAAAGCACCTGTTATTGTGCCAGGTTGAACAACATGATCTAGCAGCTAGGGTGCTGACCTGGGAATCTGGAGACCTAGGTTCTTTTCCGAGTTCTGCCACGGACTTGCTGTCTGACCTTAGACAAATTGCTTCAACTCCCTGTGGCTCTGTTTCCCTTTCCACCTATTCTTTGGCTGTCTTGTCTATTTAGATCAGGAATTGGCAACCTTTGGCACACGGCTCACCAGGGTAAGCCCCCTGGCAGGCCGGGCTGGTTTGTTTACCTGCCGTGTCTGCAGGTTCGGCCAATCACGGCTCCCAATGGCCGCAGTTCGCCACTCCAGGCCAATGGGGGCAGCGGGAGGCAGAGGCCAGCGCATCCCTTGGCCCATGCCACTTCCCGCCGCCCCCATTGGCCTGGAGCGGCAAACCGCGGCCATTGGGAGCCGTGATTGTCCGAACCTGTGGACACAGCAGGTAAACAAACCAGCCCGGCCCGCCAGGGGGCTTACCCTAGTGAGCCACATGCCAATGCCAAAGGTTGCCAATCCCTGATTTAGATGGTAAGCTCTTTGGGGCAAGGGTTGTTTCTCATTATGTGTTTGTGCAGCACCTAGCACAATGGGAGGGCCTCACTGTCAATTGGGGCCTCTAGGCACTACTAAAGATCAGAATACAAATAATGATCATTATAACTGTGCTGCTTTATTGCTGCCATTTGCAATATTTACATTCCTCCTTCACACTTAGACCATCTTCATTTGTCAATTGTCATGCAAAGCCTACTGTAGGGAAACAAAGTGAATGCTGGTACAGGATACAGAAAATTCAGTATTACCATTTTATATCAGTAAAAGAATTATAGGGATAGACACAAATGAGAACCAGACTGAGCTGTGACTACCCTTAGAAAATTAGTTGTTTTTGACACTGACACTGACAAAGCCCCTGTCAAAGAGTGTTATCCTACCAGGTCCTAGAATGTTCTGGCACAAAAGTGTAAAATCTACTTCCCGCACTGCTTGAGGAGAGGCAGTGGGAAGTGGAGCTGGGGTTGGTTTTTCTTCTTTTGGGGGGGGGAATAGTTTATTTGCCAAAAAATGCAGCTGTGAGTCAATCAAAACTGTTCTTGAATTTGGGTCAAATTTGGCAAATAGTTTCAGGCAAAAAGAAAGGTGGGGGCACAATTTCCAAGAAAGTCAAAATGTTTTGTTTTGGCTGTTGATTCCTTGAAAGCAACTTAACTTTGGTAAATATAAAGGTTTAAGATGCTCTGAACCTACTGCTACAGTGTGTGTGTGTGTGTGTGTGTGTGTGCATGCGCGCGTGCGTATGTGCGTGCTCAAGACCTAATAAAAAAGTAGTTTTAGGTGAAAGCACTCTTGTTTGTATCAATCATTTATCAGATGGAGAAGCTATGCCCCATTGATTTATTCCTGACACTGCCTGGAGAGAAACAGTTAAGTTACCACTGCTTTGGGTTCTGAAAACCCTGGGTAACAGTGGGAGAGGGGCATTTAAGTAGATAGAGGATTTCATCACTTTAGCAGTTTCTGTTAGGTAGCTAACGCCTCAATACTGCAATTAATAACACTTGGGTGGACTCTGAACCAGCACAGAGATCCATTAAAATTGATCTGACTCTTTGCCAGTGCAGAAGCCTGCCTGCACATTGAAAATTATAGTATCAGGGACTGAACT
Organism: Mauremys mutica; assembly: GCF_020497125.1. Lineage (NCBI taxonomy): Eukaryota > Metazoa > Chordata > Testudines > Geoemydidae > Mauremys > Mauremys mutica. The sequence continues at coordinate 324,755,074 of NC_059072.1, forward strand.
AGTCACCATTCTGTGTGAAACTGCTTGGTACCGCTAAACTAGGTGACTGGGTAACAAAATAGCAGTTAAGTGCACAACAGACTGCAAAGAGTTAAAAAAGGATCTCACTAAACTGGGTGACGGGGCAACAAAATGGCAGATGAAATTTAATGTTGATAAATGCAAAGTAATGCACATTGGAAAACATAAACCCAACTATACTTACAAAATCATGGGATCTAAATTAGCTGTAAATTAGTGGTAACTCAAGAAAGAGATCTCAGGGTCATGGTGGATAGTTCTCTGAAAAAAATCCACTCAATGTACAGCAGCAGAGACTGTTAAGAACCATTAGGAAAGGGAAAGAAAATAAGACAGACCATATAATGCCACTATATAAATCCAGGGCACACCCATAGCTTAAGTTCTGTATGCAGTTCTGGTCTCCCTATCTCAACAAAGATATATTAGAATTGGAAAAGGTACAGAGAAGGGCAAGAAAAAATATTAATGGTATGGAACAGCTTCTGTATGAGAAGAGATTTAAAATGGTGATATTTTCAGCTTGGAAAAAAGACGACTAACAGGGGATATGACAGAGTTCAATAAAATCGTGAATTGTGTGGAGAAAGTGAATAAGGAAGTCTTATTTACTCCTTCACATAACATAAGAACCAGGGGTGACTCAATGAAATAGGCATCATGCTTAAAACAAACAAAAAGAAGCACTTCTTTACACAATGCACAGTCAACCTGTGGAATTTGTTGTCAGGGGATGTTGGGAAGGCTGAAACTATAACAGGGTTAAAAAAAGAATTTGATAAGTTCATGGAGGATAGGTCCATCAATGGCAATTAGACAAGATGGTCAGGGATGCGACCCCATACTCTGGGTGTCCTAAGCATCTCACTGACAGAAGCTGGGAGTGGACGACAGGGGATGGATCACTTGATGATTGTTCTGTTCATTCCCTCTGAATAAAGCACCTGCCATTGGCCACTGTTGTAAGACAGGATACTGGGCTAGATGGACCATTGGTCTGCTCCAGTATGTCTGTTATGTTCTAATGCCAATACTATGAACTATTTGAAAAGGGGCAACAGGCAGGTGTCCTGCTAAGAGAAGAAGATAACCTACCTCAGGAAACCAACAACATCTTTGTATAAAATAATTTGGGTTTTAGAATAAAATGCTTATCTCATGGAAGAGAATGAGATTCTCTTCATCAGGATTGATTCAGAAAATGGAAACAACACAAAAAAACAGAAAGTGCAAGTCATTTAATAGGAAACTGGGATTTCACATCACAAATGCAAATATTAGGAGAACAATTAAATATCATCCAAAGAAAAACAAAAGCAAAACAAATAACACAAATAAACAACAAAAACAAAAACTAGAGACAGGCAATTTTGTGAGAAAGAAATGGAATGACAACATGACTATGATGCTTATAAAAGAAGTACAGCCTTAAATCAAGCCAGACAACAGTTCTAAACTAACTAAATTAAGGACCAGGTCCAAAGCTCATTGACACAGAATCAGAGAAACGTAGGGCTGGAAGGGACCTTGAGAAGTCATCAAGTGCAGCCCCCTCAGCTGAGGTAAGACCAAGTAAACCTAAACTATCCCTCCCAGGTGTTTGTCCAACCTGTTCTTAAAAACCTCTAGTGATGGGGATTCCCCAGCCTCCATTAGTAGCCTATTCCAGAGCTTAACTACCCTTATAATTAGAAAGCATTTCCTAAACCTAAATCTAAACCTCATTTGCTGCAGATTAAGTTCACTACTTCCTGTCCAGCCTTCAGTGGACATGGAGAACAATTGATCACAGTCCTCTTTATAGCAACTCTTAACATATCTGAAGACTTATCAGGTCCCCATTCAATCTGCTTTTCTCAAGACTAAACATGCCCATTTTAAAAAATCTTTCCTCAAAGGTCAGGTTTTTGAAACCTTTTGTCATTTTTGTTATTCTCCTCTGGAATCTCTCCAATTTGTCCACATATTTCCTAAAGAGTGGCACCCAGAATTGGACACATTACTACAGCTGAGAACTCACCCGTGCCAAGTAGAGCAGGACAATTACCTCCTGTGTCTAACAAATGACACTCCTGTTAATAAACCCCCAGAATGATATTAGCCTTTTTCACAACTGCTTCACATTGCTGACTCATATTCAATTTATAATCCACTATAACCCCCTTTTCAGCAGTACTTCCAATTTAATTATTTCTCATTTTGTAGTTGTGCATTTGATTTTTCCTTCTTAAGTGTTGTACTTTGCATTTGCCTTTATTGAATTTCATCTTGTTGAATTCAGACCAATTTTCCAATTTGTCAAGGTTGTTTGCAATTCTGATCCTGTCCATTGGGAATCCCTCGACTCCAGTGGATTTTAGCTTCGTCCCTAAAGAAGACTGGCAAGGCTTATGTATGTGGCTCTGATGTAAAGAATAGTTACATAAAGATAAAGGGGAAGATTTTCAAAGGCATATATGGGAGCTAGGCATCCATCTCCCAAGAGTGTCTTTGGAAAAATTTCCCCTGAATATTTTTCAGCAGACTTAGACTATGATGCTGCAAACTCATCGTTCTCTTCTTAGTTGTCTTTGATACAAAAGCAATTGCCTCAGGCTAAGGAAACAGAAAAGTCAAAGAGGCCAGAGACTCAAAGGTCTACTAAGACCTTGAGAAATAGGAACAGACAGAATAATTCCAATGTTTTTTCCTCCAAGGAATATGAGAGAAAACAATTGGTAAAATTCTGAAGTCCAGAGTTTACATTTCCATGGCTAAAAACCAAAAAGAACCTAGGAACACAAAACAGTGAAAACATCATCAGTGTTTCTGCCCAGCAAATAGAAAAAGAAATGCGTGCAAGAAAAGATCTCTACAGATGTTAAGTTAGTTCACTTTCCATGCCTATTGAGTCTTTGGCCCCTCAGTTAGCAATTCCTGGCAGTGCGTAGTTATTATAAAGATGTTTTCTGTTCTGTGACGAAAGGTCTTCTAGGAACTGGACTGGATTCACCAATTCATTTCTGGTTGGCCACCAAACAGCCATTGATCAGGTGGTAGATATTTTGATTGTTGGTCAAATTGAAACCTGTGATATACAGGTGAAAGACTCTGATGCAGCCACTAACTTATATATAGGTTATGAAAACATACAAATAACTATCCAGTTAAACTAAGCTTGCTCTGGTGTTATTGAGAGGTTTTTTTTAACTCTTTTAATACAAGACCCCGATCTGAGTACTGAAGACTGATCAGGTGTCCGCATATACTCTTGGAGGTCACTAGGTGGCGCTATTCCTTGCAAAGTATACATTTTACTATTGAATAGAGATGGTGGTGAGCGTGAATTTTTAAAAGCATGTTCCCCCCGAAATATTATGATTACTGAAGTACCTCCATATTCCCTCCAAGATGTGAAGTTATCGAAATAACCATGTAGTTGTTTATTTGCAAGGGATCAGGGGGAGCAAATATAAGCACTCCATTGCATCAGTCCTTGGAAGGCCTGCTAAGGCAACTGGACAGTGGTTACAGGCTACAAAGGAAAGCTAAGAAACAAAATGTGAGGCCCCCTGTAATTGCCACTAACTTGGAGATGAGGCGGCAGTGGCTATGGGAATGTGCAGACCTGGGCTTTAAACTCGCCTGACGGCCTCACTGGAACTGTACCTGAGGCAAAGGCGTGTCCCCAGAACAGCTGTATGGGCTCTCCCGGCGGAGAAAGCCCGCGGGCTGGTTGTGCCGGGCAGGGTCCCGTTCGGAACGCCCTGGGCTTTGGAGGACGATCATTCTCCCTGCGTTATGGCCGCGGAACCAGCGCCAGACCCAGCAACTCGGGAGCCTTTCGCCGGCTTTTCGCAGCCCCGGGGCCGAGCTTTGGCGGGAGCAGGAGCAGGGGCGTGGCGCCTGCCCCGCCGGTTGCTCACTTGATGGGTTCAGCCACTCAGGGTCACACAACGTGACAGCGGAGATGGCTGAAGAGGAGACCCTGGATTCGGTGGGATTCAAACCTTGAATTTCATCAAACTTTCCCACGTCCCGCTGAGGTGGGGGGGGGGCTGGTTTCACCGCCTTTCTTCCTTGTATTGATTGCCCTGTGGAGAGTGGCCTGAACCTCCATGTGCCGGGAAGGCGCCTGGGGAGCGCCCGAGCTGGGCTGGCGGGGGCCAGAGCTGTCTGGTAAGCGGGCAAAGCCGCGGCAAGGGGCTCGGGGAAGAGGTGGAGGGCGGGACGGCTGCCCGCTCAGCCTATAGGCGAGTCTGTCTGAAATCCGGCTCGCCCGCACTGTGGCATGGGCAGTCGCGTATTGCACGCGGTAGTTAACTACTTGTGGCATCCGCTCAGGTCTGAGTCGGTACGTGTGTGCCCACCCCTTGAGCAGCGTGGGGGCTGGCGGGGCGGGGCGGGGCGGTGCAGCATGTTTCCGAGAACCATGTGTAGCATTTCCCTCAAGTCTAGAAGTGTTAGAAAGTAACGGTTCTGTGCGCGGGGCCTTGCAGCGGGCTAGGTAACTAACTTTCTAGAGCATTTTAGTACCCAGGAGAAACTCAATAGCACCCCCCCTTGATTTTATCCTTTTTTTTTAATAATCTAAAGTTTTTCCTTTGGGGATTTTTTTTTAATGAGCCATGACTCAAGGCTCTCTGGATCCTTCTGCACAGTTTAAGTTTTTACTACTTGACAGCAATGCTACTACCGCAAAGCGTAAGTAACACTGTCCTGCCTGTGTCTGAGTAGTAATAACAACATACTTACTAGGTTTATTCACGGTTTTTGTTTCTGCATATTCAGCCTACGGGGAAAAAAACACAAGACGATTTTCTTTGACCGTAATCACACGTTGATTTCTGGATTGTTACTATGTTGTTTGGTTTTGCTGAGCGTGATGTGTTTATTTAAAAGTGCTGATACAAATATGCTACCTGTTGATTATATTTTGTAACATTTCAGTGTCGGGTTATGTGTATGTGCTATAGTAGTAGAAGTACGTATTTACATTATAGATTGTATAAAATACACTACACGTGTGTGCATATGTATATAGCAACAGAGGTATCGCTCCATCCGTGTGATTGTTCCTCACTGTGATTAGGCCGAGATTTACTCTTGAATATAAACAAACTCTAAAAATGTATCCATCCTATAGTCTCTGAATGCATGCAAAGGTCAATTCAGAGAGCGGGCGCAGAGAGATGCCAGTGCAACTGTGCACCAGAATGGTGTTGCAATTGTCTTTATTGCCTTACAACACAGTGCCAGGCACGCGCTGCCAATCATATTTTGAAGTGGTGAGGACAAGTAAATATGAAAAGATGTAAAAAGAGAAAGGAAGGGAAACTACGTTGTTTTAAAAATGTCGCTCTGTTCAGAATAGGCATCAGTTGACCTGGCACTAATTTCCCTGGCTCAGCAGTTTGCTTCCTGCTGAGATAAGCACCTAACAAGGGTGGTACCCAGAGACCTATAATGCAAGGGGATTCATAAAAGCATGTGGATATAATGACATGGTAAATTAAGCATTCTTTGGACAACGTTAGAACAATGTTACATACATAATATACTAAGTCATGTTTAATTTTATGTAGTGGTACCACATCGTTGGTATTATCTCGGGAATGATATTATCTGTTTGTCTTTTATTCCCCCTCCCCTTCGTTTTATTTACCAGAGCTATTGCCAAAGTTCAGGTAAAAGACTATATTTATTTTGTTAAATAAGTTTAGCACTAAGATACTGTTTAGTTCCTTTTTAATCTTGTAGTGGTGGAAAATTCTTCAGCCAACTGGGTATTTCTTTTAGCTTCTTAAAAGGCACAGCAATATGCGATAAAATGTATCTCAGCTGCCTTCGGCTTTTCTTCTTTCAGTTATATCGTAATATTACCTTGAAGGGCATAAATGTGTTGGGTTTTTTCCCTATGCTGAAATACATTTATTTGGAAAAAAAACCCTATAATGTGAGCATCCATAATAATAGCAAAAGATTGAAAGGTACTTTAATACATACCAACCACTTTGCTTACACTGACAACAATCTTTGGTCTAACTGTTATGAAAAAGCTGCAACTGATGAACATTCAATTGTTCAAAATCCCAAAATAAAATACTTGAATAATAATTTTAGTTGAATAAAATAATCTTTCAAATCCCCAGAAAGATTAGGGGTTCAATTAGGGAATGCTTGCTAATGCAAGACTTAAATAGTAGGAATTTTTCTTTAGGCAGAACCCTTACTCCCTGAAGAACAAGATTGAAATGTTACCTGAAATCTTGACAGCATGTACAGCTTAGAATAAAATGTAATTGAGAGGAGCAAGTATTGAACTGGATGTTCAGAAAAGGTAAAATAGCATGCAGTATAGAATAATAGGCACATGCAATAGGCACATGCAAATATTTTCTTCTGGTGAAAATACGTCTGAAAGGGTTTAGAACATGGTCACTCAAAAAAATTCTCTCTAACTTCTCTCCAAAATTGTATCAATCACAGTCACTGTTAACTTCTTTGAAACCCCCCCTCCCACAAACCTTTCACATTCTTCCCAGGGTCTCTGCAAGCCATTAATGAGAAGTGGGGGTATGCTTTTAACTCAGAACTCGAATGGGGCTGTACATCCTTCGTAACTTTCTGGATTATGCAGTTTTCAGATCTAGGAGACTGGTACTATATGGGCATCTGACAGATGAGTCTCATTCATGCTTCAGCCATTCTAAAAGTAGGATTTAGTTTAATTTAAACTTCAAAGTGTTTCTGCAGTGGCCTGCTCACTGCCCATTGTTCTACATCTTTAAAATATAATAATTTGCCAGTAAAACGCTCTGCATTTACAAATAGCAATCCAAAATGGCAATAAAACATTTTCTGGGTTTTTCCACTGAGAGTGGTGAACAGCACAGATTTGTTTTGTGATTAAACAGAAGGGTGTAGCAGATGCGGATTAATGGGCTCCCTTCCTGAGGTCCTTCTGCCTTTCTTTTACTCAGGGAAAACTCTCACTGCAGTTAGTGGGAGTTTTGCCTAACTAAGGATGTCAGGAGTAGGCTCAGAACTAGTAAAACATCTAAGGTAATAAATAGCAACGGCTGATGAGTGATTTGTTGCCACACTTAGATTTTTTTTACAAACCTTTACAAATATAATAGATCCAAACGTTGTAGTATTCCTTCTGTATGCAACTGATGTACTGTTCTCATAAAGGATTTAATATTAAAACCTTAACATTTTCAATGAGTTTGCAAGGTAAATTTAAAGGAAATATTGTGTTTACAACCCCTCCCCAAGAAAGGAAGAAAGTTTGGTTCAAAAACATTTGCTCTTTGTGTACAATTTATAGACATTTCTTTCCAGCTAAACTGAAAAGTGTATTGACTCTCTCTTTTTCAGTTTAACTTGAAGACATCTGATCATAAATATAATAAAGATGACAGGAAAAATTCTTAATATTGTGACACACTTGAAACCTTGTGTAATTTCATATCTGTGAACCACTTATACTAAATTAAAAATGCTGTATTCAACCAATGGTTAAAACTACAATGGATAGTGACTGAAGTGTCTGGTAATTTAACTAAAAATGGGATGTTAATTTCATTTTTCAAAGTTCTTTCCTCATTTACTTGCCATTTTCTCTCAAACACGTGTATAGAGAGATCAATGTAACAATCTAAAACAAATAGGAGATAAAGATAACAAAAAAGATATAACTAGGAATAATAGAATGAAAGGAAATTTAGATTTTATTTCAGGAAAATTCCTGTCTGTGACATCTATTAGGTTTCAAAGTAATCTTCCACAGGATGTTGTAGAAGCCTCATCTTTTGATATATTTAAAATGTGATTTGACAAAGTATTACATATACACACATTCTCTCTTTTTGGGGACAATCCTGCACTGTCAGTGAATAATGGCCTTATGGTTGTTTAATGTTTCTAATTTTGAAGACCCGTATCAATTTTAAAGATGTTTCCATTGAAAGTGATGAGGAATTTTGCTCAATTATGGATGTAGCAATATAACCCTCGACTAATATATTTAATTAACTAAATGGTTCTGGTGATACAACATGGGGATACAATTTTGAGATTCTACAATTTATATATACACACAATTATACATAAAATCATTAGTCATGCTCCTTCACACACAATTTATGTGATGTGCTGTCATGACATCTTCAAAAAGTATGGCTAGAAGTGATAACTGTCAATGAATTATCTTTTCTCTCCTAAATAATAAACGTGATAAGAGATCAGTCATAATTATAAGGCCCTACTTGAATCACGGGATGATCTTCAAATAATTGCAGCTGAGTTGCACACAAGACATGGAAAAATTTCAGAAAAATAATAATGGACCTTTATTTAGCAGTAATTTGGAAAAGCCAGAGAAGACCAATTGTTTAAGAAAAATTTGCTGAAACAATATAAGCACTCAAGTATTATGTTATGCCTGCTAATTTTATTGAGAACCAGATATATTGCTGCAACTATATTACATTCATTACAAAAAAAGTGACTGGTACAATATAAAATTCAGAAGACTAAAGGTCTTAAAACAACTGCTGTAGAAATCGAGTTCAGTAACTTTAGCCTTTTACATTTTACATGCACTGAATGTTAGTGCAGTACTAATTGCATACTCTAAATGTACACAAAATCATGGACTGTGCAAAATAAGCTAATTATAATCAAAATTGCCGTGGAAGCCTAACATTGCAGGATCCGCAATCTCACAAATGAAGTAGGGCCTCATATATATATGAAAAAAATTCTCTTTCTCTCTCATTTTACATACATGCACCCACCCACCCAGCTACCCACACATACACTTGATCTCATACCATTTTGTAGTACGAAAACTTGTTTCTCAGACAGCCATGATGTTTGGACAGTGTAAGGATGGAATTTTATGAATATTTTTAAACTGTTATGGCCAAGTCCTTCTCTCTTTATTCATGCAATTGCTTCCATTAGACTAAATATATATTACCATCCCACTGATTTTTAAACCAAATTCCTCATTGATTTTTAAGCAGAACTCCATATTTTTCAATGGCATGATATGGCCCAAAGGAATTACTGTTGAGACCTTTGCAGTTATTGTTTCACCAGTATTTTACGAGCATGTTATCTTACTCTGCTCAGGGCAGGTCGAGATAACCAGTAGCAAAGATGAGTGTCTCCACCACCATTGCTATCACTGACAAAGCTACACAGACAAAGCTAGGACACTGATGGGAGATTTAGGGTCTGATTTGCAGGGGTGATGAGTGACCCCAAGTCAACTGGAGATGCCAGTGTGCAGCACCTTTGGAAATCAGGCTTCTAACACATTTTTATTTCTGTAATATATACATTATGGAGGCACAGATTACAGCTGCATAGTTAAGACTGAATTGAGTTTTACACTTAAAGCAGGTATTCAACTGCTTTGTTATGTTTAAAGATTATTCTATATCCTCCCCACACTTAAAGAAAAAGCGCTGTAAGTACTGAATACATTTTCTGATAACATACATGGAAATCCATTAATTAGTTTATGAGTTAGAATTAATTTTTAAAGGTGTCCTTTAAGAAATTTAGCATTCTGTCAGACCATTTTTTGTCCCCAATAACCTCAGTCCAGCCATTGTCTATCTTAAAACAAATGTTTAATAACACTGATACAATAGGAAAGTATAGAAAATAAATTGTTTAGGATTACTAGTAATTTCCCCCTGTACTCTGTGTAGATGAAAGTTTCTTTTTCACCAGAGACTGAATAATATAATTCTCCTTCAGAGAAACTCACTAAAAAAAGCCTATTTTCAAAATGGCCACCATCTCCTATTGTTCTGGACAGGATTGAGACCACAGGTGGCCCTTAGCAAAGATGATCAATCACTCCCATTCACCAGGTCCTCACAGTTCTCTTTTCTGCTTCCTGACAGCATAGGGGCCATCAACTTTCATTAGGGTAGCTTGGTGTCACTTTTACTGGGATCAGTGGGAGGCAGTGGCCATCTTTACTAAAGATGGCCTGTAGACTCAGACTCATTGAGAACACTGGGTGATGGAAATCATTTTGAACCAGGGTAATTCTGAGTGAGTTTCTGTAAAGGAGAAGATTTAATGAGACAGCCTCTGCTGATGGAGAAACATAGGGATAAAATGACCCATCATCCTAAATACTAATCTTCCAAAACTACCTATTTCACTAGGTTTACTCAACAGAGAGAGCAGGGAAGGGAAATTTTGTGTGTGTGCGCAAAGGAATGTGAAATACAGGAAGAAGGAGGTAACCTGATTTAAGGTTAATAGTACATATTTTCAAATCATTTGAAATATCAAACTAATTTTACTGTTCATGTATAACCATTTTAATAATTAAAAAACCTCAGACAAAATATATGAAAATGGAGCTATTATTGAGAGTACATTAATTTAGCACAAAAATTTACAAGGTTAATTATCTTCCCAAAAATTAACACTCCCCTTAATTAAAAATATCCTCAAAACAAGTATTATAAACCCAGGAAATTCAAAGCTAAGATTAAATTTAGAAGAAATGTAAACATGTTAAAGTACAGAAATGTACAGTTAAGATACACAAATACCCTTAGTTCTGCCTTGAAAGAAAATATTTTTTTTAAAAATCTGTGTCTTTAAAAAAGTCAGTTTAGTTTAATCACATAGTGCATAGTGTCACTATTACTAATAATGCTGCATTAGAAAAGGAACTTGATAAGCTAAAAGGGTTAGTGAAAAACTTGTTAGCACTCTAAGGTTTTCTTAAACTATAAAATAATAACTGCACATTGTTACTAATGTGTATGAAAAAATAATATCCTGAAAAACCAAGCACTTAATTTTTTGTATTAAAATAGATAGCATCGTAATTGGAATTGCATAGCTAAAATTGAATATACTGTATTTTAACTCAATATCTGAAAGATATAGTAGAATATATAATATAGTACTATTCATAAACCTGGTTTTTGAGGGGAGGAAAGGGGAATGAGATATTTTCATTTCTGAAAAAAACAATGGTCTGAATAGAATCAGAAATAGAATGTAATTTAACTAACAAGTATTCACGTGCACTACTGCATTCCTTACAGAAAATCAAGTGGTGCATTTTACATGTGGTTACAATGCATTCAAGAAAATCAGTTCCTGCAATGAAGCAAGCTGTTAATGTCTAGATAATTGTGTACAGAAGCTGTTAGACATGTTACAGTTTGTCATGAAGACTGTTACACATATTTTGAAAAAACAGGGCTTTGCAAAATATTGGACAATACAGCTACAAATCCCTGTAAACTAAATACAGGCAGTCCTCGGATTTACAACACAACTGGTTTCTTACAATTGCATCAGAAGTCGGAACGTCGGAACTTGGAACTGCAATCTACTCCATTGCAGGACCGAGCATTGTAAACTTGAAACGTATAGTCGCAAGTTGACTCAGGATGTCAATGTAGAAGCGTCATAAGTGCCATTCGTCGTAACCTGAACGTTGTAAAGTCAGTAAATAGAATAGCATTTGACTGTGGTAACCACTTTGCTAATTGAGAAGTGACCAGCGCACACATATAGTATGTATGTAGTTTCTTCTTTGTGCTAAGGAGTGAAGATTTAAGAGTATTTTCTTTGTAGATGATCTGATTCCATCACACTAAAACTTTAATTTAGCCATTTTAATATCAGCATCTTGAGAATTTAAAAACCAAACCAAGGGCTAGATACCCAAGCTAATCTGATAATATGCTGAGGGTCTTATATGTACAAATTACTTTACTGGGATCCCAGCTGGTGAGTAGGGGGAAGAGAGAAGCAATACGACACAGGTGTTTCTGAAGTTAGCCTTATTGACTGCCCTTTAAACTTTTTCAAAGGGGTGTTGACACGTAAAACAAAAAACATGGCCTGAAGTATCAGAGTTTACTAGGCTAGTGAGCTTCACTACCTTCATGCAGAAGCAAAACAAAAATAATGGCTTCTATTTTCAAAAGTGAGTAATGATTTTGGGTGCTTCCTTTTTTGGTGCCCAACTTGAGACAAGGGGTCTGATTTTGAGAAGGTTTTCAGTACCTGCCCTCTGAAAATCGGTCCCTTTAAAGTGTCTAAAGCGGGCACCCAAAAACAGAGACTCTCAAAATCACTAGACACTTTTGAAAGATTAAACTAACAGTTTTTCTCACTAAGAATAAGGCCATGAGAAATTTCTCTGCTAAATGATAACTTTATACAGCAAAAGCCTGGGTTCCAACATGATGTTGTTTGGCAAAATAACCGTATTGAAGCACCAATTCCCAATGGGAACCAACTGACAGGATACTGGGGAAAGTATCATTCATTTATACTATTCATCTCATGGTTTCTAATATTGCATTCCACATATTTGAAGTTTCTTTTATCCAGTGTTCCTTTCTGATCAAAAATAAACTGAACTATTACTTGATTTTCAAGAGAACATGCTTATTTTCAATGTAAACATGCACATTCATAATTACAGAATTAGGCTGTAAGCTCTTCGGGGCAGGGACAATTTTTTTGTTCAGTGTTTATATAGCACCTAGCACAATGAAATTCTGGACCATGACCAGGACTATATTATATTATTATTATTATTAATCTAATAATGTCAGCCAAACTTTGTATAACTTGGCAGTTTCATCTCACTAACAACAACAATATTAATATTCAGTTAAGATTTTCTAAAAATAGGCAAGAATAATTAGATGCCTGATCAGCATATCTGAGATGGGGGAAGTAACAAAAAATGAGCAGGCTAGTACTTCGATATTTAAATCCTTCTATTAGAGATTACAGGTCTGAGTCTCTGCCCCCTACCACCCTGCGGTTGACACACAGTACAAATTAGGTGTAAGACACTAGCAAATCAGAATTCTCTATTCACTGCACAGGGACCAGCTTCCTCCAGGCCCTGGGGGTACTCACCCCCAGCCCTGCCCTACGTCTTCCTGCCCCACCTCTTTCCACCCAGTTCCTCCCCCAAGTGCATCCCCCTGCTCCTCTGCCTCCCTCCCCCACCAGCGCTTCCTGCATGCCACGGAACAGCTGATCTGCAGCAGGCAGGAGGTGCTGGGAGAGGTGGAGAGAGTTGATCGGCAGGGCTGCTGGTGGACAGGAGGCTCTGGGGCGGGGAGCTGGCTGCCAGTGGGTGCTAAGCACCCACTAATTTTTTTCCATGGGGGCTCAAGCCCTGGAGCACCCACAGAGTCGGTGCCTATGTTTCACTGACACTGATGGTCACATTTTACACAGGTCTATGCAATTCTAAACACACACACATATACATGCAATATTCTGTAATAGAAAATATACACCCCAATATATATAGATATTTTAATACATATCATATGACATAAAACATAATAGTCAAGTATTTATTTGGGGCTTTATATAATTATCTACTTCTCTATTTTCTTTTAATAACACTGCTATAATGTTCTTATTGTAGGTTAGAGATCTGAAACAATGGGTGACTGGAGCTTTCTGGGGAGACTATTAGAGAATGCACAAGAGCACTCCACGGTTATTGGCAAAGTTTGGCTGACGGTACTGTTTATCTTCAGGATCCTGGTGCTGGGGGCTGCTGCTGAGGAAGTCTGGGGAGATGAACAATCGGACTTTACATGCAACACACAGCAACCTGGTTGCGAAAATGTCTGCTATGACAAAGCCTTCCCCATTTCCCACATCCGCTTCTGGGTGCTGCAGATCATCTTTGTCTCTACGCCAACCCTCATCTACCTGGGCCATGTGCTGCACATTGTGCGCATGGAGGAGAAGAAGAAAGAGGAAGAGCTAAAGAAGAAGGGAAGCAGCAGAGACAGCAACCACCAGGGGGGAGCAGCAGCAGCAGGTGGCCGAGGGGGTAGCAACAGCAGCAGCACCAATAAGGAGCCACCCCCAAAGAAGGAGAAGCCACCAATCCGTGATGAGCGGGGTAAAATACGCATCAGTGGTGCCTTGCTCCGCACCTATGTCTTCAATATCATTTTCAAAACTCTGTTTGAGATAGGCTTCATTGTGGGCCAGTATTTCCTGTATGGCTTTGAGCTGAAGCCACTCTACCGTTGCAGCCGCTGGCCTTGCCCGAACATTGTGGACTGCTTCATTTCACGGCCCACTGAGAAGACCATTTTCATCATCTTCATGCTGGTGGTGGCATGTGTCTCGCTGCTGCTCAACATGCTTGAGATGTACCACCTTGGATGGAAGAAGCTCAAGCAAGGCGTGACCAACCAATACCACTCTGATCCAATCCCCATTGCACCAGCTACCATTGCAAGGGACTCCAAACCTGTTACTCTGCCTCTGCCATCTCCGGCAGTGTTCCCTACTGTCCCGCCTGCTCTGCCGGATTCCCGTGCCATCACTCCACTGCTCTCTTCATGGACTGTGCCGCCTTACTATGCTGAAGCCACTGCTAGGGCACAACCAGCCACCACAACTTCCCTGGCTGGCTACCCCAGGGCTCCTTCATTCTCTGAGGAGCGACACAATACTGCCACTCCCATTCCAACCTCCACCCCAATATCAACTCTATCCCCCATCCCAACACCTATGCAAGCCATCACCCCCTACTTCAATGGCAGCAGCCAGGCCTTAGCTGCCGAGCAGAACTGGACCAATCTGGCAGTCGAGCAGCAGAGGAAGCCACCAGCCTCCAGCTCAGCTGCCTCCTCTCCCCCCAGCAGCATCAGACAACAATCTCCAAAGCAAGAGTTGGCCAATGAGCAACCACTGCCATCACCACCTCTTTTGCCACCTGTAGCAGCAGTCAATAGCAGCAGCAGCACCAGCCTGAGCAGAGGAAGCAGCAGCAAGTGGGATGTAGAAGGTGAAGAGGAGGCCACAAAGGAGTGGCCAGTGTCAGCTGCCTGCACTACAGTAGAAATGCATGAGCCGCCTCTGCTCATAGACACACGGCGCTTAAGCAGGGCTAGTAAGTCAAGCAGCAGTAGAGCCAGGTCAGATGACTTAGCTGTGTAGCATGGTCCCTAGCACTGGGAGAAGCAAATGATGAAAGCAAAGTGTGATGGGGAGCTGCATGGGGATGAGGCCATGCCCCAGCACAGGGGGTGAGGGAGGCCGGGGTTCCAAACTTTGAAGCTTGCTGTTCTTGCACTCTGTGAGTTGTAGTGGGGATAAATATCTACATTTTCTAGTAGGTCAGGGGTGGCCAAAGTGCAGCCTGTGGACCAAGGGACCAATCCCCCTGTCATTGACATCAATGACAGACATCCCAATGGCAGCCATATGGAGGGCTTGCACAGATGACAGGTGGTGGCACTGGCAGTGGTGGCAGCTATCCATGTGCCTTCATATGGAAGCTCTTCCAAGAACAATGTTAATACTCTTAGCCCTCACCTTCACTCTCACTCATCTTATAAGCACTTCATGAGCAGAGGCCTTAACTTCTTTCCTTCCTCTGAAACCCCATGCAGACCTGTTTAACCATCTCCTTGAAAATGAGGATGGCATATTGCCTGCTAACATCTCTGTGGACCAACCTGCCATATTAAACATCAGGGTGATTTAATGCAAAGTAGGGCAGCCTTTGCACTCATGGCAAATTGCCAGTGCGACCCTGTTGGCTGGGCAAAGTTTGGATAACCCCTGTAGTAGCTTTTATCATTCTGAGCTTCATCTTTGTATTATTATAATAATTTTTTTACTCTTGACCCATAAGGAAATGTCCAGTTTGACCTTCTGTCCGGTGTTTGCCAACTGCGACCACACAATGTTTTTAAACCCATGTATTCCTTTGAATATGTTTGGTTATATTTTGAGATTGCTTAGAGGAGGACAGGAAACTAAACCACACACCTCATAAAATATTACACAGAATAATTGTAATCCAGAAAGAAAAGAGTATGGTTTCAGTACACTGTGACCCCTTATGTTGCTCATAAACAAAACAATAGGTTAAAGTAGGGTACTGCATTTTAGACTATTAGATACATGCTTTTATCAGCTTAAGGTAGTTGGAAAAATGCTTAATAGAAGTAAAACTAGAGTGCATATCTTTAAAGTATTTGAGCAGTTTTAGAATACATTTTAATCTGTAGTTTTAAATTACTTGACAGTGTACTTATACATTTTAGTTTGATCTTTGATCTCACAGGAAAAATTAAGGGGAAACCAAAGTAAAGTCCAAAGCAATATTGTTTCCTGCTGTGTTCTGTAAGTGATTAGCCCTGTCCTACAACAATCTGTAATGTCTTACAAACCAATAAACAGCAGACATAGAATATACTGTACTGCAAAAAAGGGTGACTAAAATATCATGGCAACATTTTAGGGGCCTCGGGGCCTATTCTGATTCCACAGAAGTCAATGGCAGAATTCCTATTGACTTCCACAGGAGCAGGATTGGGCCCTCTCATCTTGAAGTCGTTATTCAATCAAAACTCCATTGGAAGTCAAATGAAGTTTTGGGTGCAACAAGGAATGTAGGATTGGGCCCGTTTCCCTTAAAACAGTGAAGAAAAGTGATGGGTATTTTTCTAAGGAGTCAGCTTTCCTTAAAAGAGACTCAATCTTTCATTCCCATTGTAACAAATACTCTCACATAAGTCAGTCAGAAGTTTGAACTCCTGATAAAGTTGGAGAGAGATTTGGGTGTACAAAATGCAGAATCAGACCCAACCTTTGTTCAAGTGGTTGAAAAGGTCATTTCAGTTAGTTGAAGTCCAGCCCTATTCCTCTGGCTGCCATAAAACTGAACTTGTATTTAGCTGTGACATTCTGAGTACCTGTCCCAGACCTGAAGAAGAGCTCTGTGTAAGCTCTTTTTCACCAACCTTGGTTGGTCCAATAAAATATATTACCTCACCCCTCTTGTCTCTCTAATATTCTGGGACCAACATGCTACAACAACACTGCAAACGTAAAGCTGAACTGCCATAGTTAAAATAGTGTAGCTAAGTTCACTTAAATAACCTTTACATGTTCAAAGTGTGTTGGCCTGGTCATGTAGTGCTTACTTAGGGAACTGGTCTCAACTTTGCCTATGTAGCTAAAGGCTACAAGTGCAACTGATAATATATGTTTTCCTAAATGTGTTGATTTTATTAAACAATTAACAATATTTCCCATCAATACAGACTAAAATGTTATACTTTTAATATTTCCTAAACAGACTCAAAATTATTTCTGAATAACCATGGAGCAGGGTTTGGGTTCTGTCTTGAGACCCTTATACAAGTTGTCTCATTGACTTCAGTTGACCTACCTGTGTGAGAAAGGGTTGTGGGATGCAGCTCTGGTCTGCTAATAGTCTTGGGGCGGACACTGCATATATAATAAAGTCAATATGCATTTGTTAATATGCTGATTAAAAAGTAAAACCAGATAGCAACTATTTAGTAGTCGAGTTTAAGACGTCCTCTCATGAGCTGTTTTAAGACATTAAAAACAGACAACATACAAGCTAAAAGAATTGTGCTCTCAGCTACACCCATGCAACACCACTGAAACTAGCACAAAGTTACTAGGGTTATATTAAATGTACAGTAGGATAGAATTTAGCCCTCAAAATTTTTAGATCTACTAACATAGCAGTTTCTGAATGTCAGGTCATTATATTGCTGAAGTAACAATGCGCATCTCTATATTTTAATAACTCATTAGAGAACTGCATCAAAATTCATAGGACCGAATGCTGCTCTCATTTACACTAATGTAAAGAGTAAGTATCTCCAGCTGTATATTGATATAACTAAGGCTTTGGGTCAAAAAGGCATTTTGAGTACATGCTTTGCTGGAGCAGGGCCATAGAGCAGAATATGACCCCCTGATACATATTGTCACTACTCCTGCAATCCTTACTCAGGCAAAAACCCCATGGAGTGAGCCTATACTATATATAAAAATCTAAGAGGAGAGATTGTTATAACTTGCTTAAAATCAACTGATATTTAATCTACCATTTTCAGATTAACATGTGTGCCCAGAGTTCAAAGAGTTTTGTGGTATGTGGCATTTTCAGGTATAATAAAGACTGGACAGCTGCCCTTTCACAAGACCCATTTATTTCAGTTATACAGGGTAGGCGTGGGGAAGGAGAATTGCAACTCTAACTGTGCTCCCTGGGAGAAACCTGATCTAATAGTCTCCAGACCAGATCAACAATAGTTTGAAAAAATAGATAAAACAAAACAAAGCAAAGCTACAACTCACAGGTTGTGTTTTTAACACTGGCTTCTTTAAGTTCTACCAAAACAACTGTAAAAGCTCAAGCTTCTTGGTTAACCACACTTTAATTTAAAGTGTTATAAACTGTTTCTTAATTTCAGTCATGATAACTGATCTCGCAGAAACAAAACTTCAATTGATTTCAGTGGACATTTTGTCTCTTTGAAGGCTGCAGGATCAGAAGGGGGAAACAAATTTATTTGAAAATATCATTGGTGAGGCAAATACTGAGAGCTTTACTCAGTCTTCACTCATGAAAATTGCCATTTAAATCAATGGGAGTCTACTAAGTAAAGAATAAAATAAACTCAAGATTTGGTCTGGTATGCATAATATTTTAATATGCTTCTTGGGCCTGATCCAAAGCCCACTGAAGTCAGTTGAAAGATTTTCATTAAGTTCAGGGAGCTTTGGATAACACCCCATAATGCTATTGGATCTGATTCCTGCGCTTCTTACTTAGGCAAATCTCCTGTTGAAGTTATAGAGTTTTCCTTAAGTAAGGAGCACTGATATAAGCTAGAGGGGATAGGATAGTTAAGGGTTTTTTCAGTACGTGGAAAGTGATTAGTTTATGCCAAAAGGTATACATTTAAATCTTGAAAACATTTGTCTGAATGTTTTTGAATAAAAAGTAAAATCAGATTCAATTTATACCTTAAATTAATTGTTCTCTAAAATTGCTGTAAACACCAAGAAGTAACAAATGTTGTGAAATGGAACTGCATCTGTGGATGGAAATATTTGTAAGGTTTCCAGATAATTTTGTCTGCCGTACTTTGTTTCATTTGTCTCAAAAGTGAAAATGGTAGCAGATGTTACTGTAGATGGACCTGATCCTGCAGCCCTTACTGAAGCCTCAATCCTGGAAATCTTACGCATCTATTTAACTTTAAGTAGGTGTGTAGATCATTGTAGGATGGGAACACGAATAAGGGCTACAGAATTGCGACTGATGTCGTTTTAAAGTTGAAGGAAGTACTCATCTTCACTGTGTGGATAGATGAGTGGTGGGAAGGATTATTACATGTGATATTTAAAGTTTAAAAGATAAAAGGAAATGCTAAAATATGCAAAAGATAAAAACAGAAAATGTCACGCTTTGAACAAGTTACCAGGTATATAATGTTCTATTTTCTGCAGTAATTCAAGGAATTTGACATTTATTTCCCTCCCCCAAAAAACACCTCTAGATTTCATTAGTATATTTTTCACAATATTTTCACAACTGCATGTGTAGCAAAAATACAGACATTTTATAAAATTTATTAGCACATAAATACATTGTTTTTTGACCATCAGAATATTTATATTGTTTTCTGTAGCTGGGCCTGCACAGTTAGTGCAGCTATCTGTTAATACCAAAGAAATGAAGCATAGATGATTTATAAACTACACAGTTCTTTTCTTTACATTTTGATTCAGTGAAAACAGTCTGATAGAACTTCCTGGTAACTCACCCTTAATTAAAATTTGAATATTCTTGGTATGAAAATCTAACTCATGATTTTTCATAAAGAAAAAGCAAAAAGTGATCTTTAAAATACTGAGCTTTCCCAGCATTGGTCTATAGCTTCTTGCGAACATGTTACAGGCACTGAAAAGACAAAATGGGCCAAACCCACCTCTGGTGTTACAGTAGAAGTCAACTGGTATGCAAAGATTAAGTTAATGGCCCTACCCCAGGGATTAATTTGGCCCAATATGTTTGCCATCCAGTAAAGGCACTCATCACTAATTAAGTGCACTGATATACTGTAATCCTTCATATTATTTTCTTGTCTGAATACCTAATAAGATCAGTAAAAAATTAAAACAGTCCTTTAAAAAATAATATTTCAGTCTTTTTTCCAGTTAGGTCTTGGGTGAGTTGCTCAGCTGGTATAAATTGTCATAGTTCTATTGACCTTAATTAAGCTATGGCAGTTTACACAAGCTGAGTATCTAGACCCTTGTTTTTTATTTATTAAATTCCTTAGTAGAGCTGAATTAAACAGGCTGTTCTTTCCCCCAACTAAATGCATTTGTTTTATTTTACTCTGATTTTCCTTGTGAAATGTGTGCTCTGTTTGTAAATTTGGTTTCCTGAAGTTTACATTAAATTTTTGATTTCAGAATTGTACATTTGGACTGAATACACTGTTTTGGAAGTTTACATTGGTATAATACAAATTAAAGCAATGACCCTGCCAATGTGTTAATCCTAAAATGAAATGTCTTAATATAAACGTAGAACTCTTCAGATGTAAGGCAATACCATTAAAAATAATTCATTTCATATTGGGAATTCTTACCGGTAATCTACACTATCAGTTTCCTACATAGGTTTAAAGTACATGAGCTTGCTATATGATATACAGGGAACACACTATTATGGGAAAAAAATAAAATTTTCATCATGAACTGAATTATCACAGAATGAAATGTAGGTTTTACTATTATCTATTTACTTTGTGTATGTGTTTAGGATGTTTAATGGCAAAAATTAGCAGTGACATCAGTTCTCTGTCTCAGAAATTGATAGTATGGCTTGAAGTCCCACACAAAACAATACTTGTGGCAAAACACTGCACTGTTACATTGTGGAGGATGTTGTAAAAGGTAAATGTTTTGTTTTCCAGATAAAAACAAGGGTATGGTCCAGCAAAAACCCTCTCATGTGAGCGATCTTTATTCACGCAAGTAATACTGTAGAAGGCAACGAGATTATTTGCTTAAGTAAAAAAATACTCGTGAAAAGTAACTTGCAGGCTTGGGCCCTACATCTGTTTTAATATGCTAAGCTAATTTCTGAGGTTTCAGCCCTTAAAAAGATATGGAACAAATGTGGACATATTTTAAGATGGGGAATATATTCCTATTTCCAGTTTTCTCACACTTAAAAGATTGTGTTGCATAAGAAAGCTTACTCAGAGGTTTCTTGTTGCTGAAAGGCTATCTGTCTTTTACATTACAGAACCTCACAACAAAAGAAGAACATTTTCTGGATAGTCAGGGACTTTTAATAACATTAAAAAGCTGCAAACTGTTTCAAGTGGTGTCTTTGAAGAAGTGCCTTATGTACTCAATTCTGTAAGAATAACTTGATGTAAATGTCAATTTACCTCAGATGTTTACAAAACTGTAACTAAATAAACTTTTTGTACCATAAGAGCGTCTCTTTTAGATTAAATTTACAGCGATGTGTAGATCACTAAAAATATTAAAATGCAAGGGGACCAATCTAAATTAGATAACTTCCATTGTTCAGTTAATCCACTTTCTTTTAACATTCAGTCTTATTCAGCTGACTGAATAAGATCTGTCTGAAAATTGAAGGCCTAATCCTTCAAACTATCCACATGCAGATCTCCCACTGACTTCGAAGGAAGTTCTCATTGCAGAGGGGAAGCTAGGGATTCAATCCTGATCTTACTGCAGTCTAGGGTGACCAGATAGCAAATGTGAAAAATCAGGACAGGGGGTGAGGGGTAATTGGAGCCCATATTAAAAAAAAGCCCCAAATATCGGGACTGTCCCTATAAAATCAGGATATCTGGTCACTCTACTGCAGTCAAAGGCAGTTTTCCCATTGACTCAAGTGGGTTCAGGATTTCACCCTAGATTTTGACTGTGACACATGAGTCACAATTCCTCCCATACTTTATCTTTGCTCCTGGGAGTAGTAAGCTATGGGTGGCCATCCTCATCCTTTGCAGCTACTTTAAATGGGGAGTGTAGCCAAGTCTCTGCCCATTTCCTGCTCATTCCCATCCCCTCTGCAGACAGCAAGTAGGCCTGCTTAGGCCTATGTGCTCATATGCAAGGTCCAAGTAGTTCAAGCAAAGGTGTAAGGGCACTTTATTCTCTGTGAAAGAGTAATCTCAGTCACAGTTTAAGTAATGTAATCCAGGCATGTATTTAAAACATGGTGTTTTAGAAGCAAATTATCCAAGTGGTGCTTTTTCCTGAGCAGCAGTAAATCAAGTTTCCAGAAGAATAACTTGCAAAGGAGTAGCAGAATGGGTGAGAGACACAGCTGTTAGAAAAGTTAGAGAGTTAGCTTCTTTGGGTTTTTTTAGTTTTTTTTCCCTATCAATTTATATGGGGTAAAAGGTCCAAATTCTGCTTGCCTGAATCAAATAACCTGTCCCATTGATTTTAGTAAGACAATTCCAGGGGTGAAAGTAACTTACAGGATTTACCGGTACTGCCGGAGTCCTGAGGGGGGCGTGGCCTCATCCGGAAGAGGCGTGGCCTCTCAAAATGCAGCCCAGAGCCCTTTCAATCCCCACCGTGGAAGCCGGTGCAGTCTAGCACGGCGTAGTGGCTCTTGCCGGTACGCCGGATCGGACCGGCTTACTTTCACCTCTGGACAATTCACATGAGTAAGATGGGCTGAATTTAGTCCAAAGTATCATTTACATGACTGAAAGAATGCCTAGCCTATTGGTATTCCCAAAGTCACTGAGTTGCTTCTCTACGTAAATGCCAAACATACATGCATTTTGAAGACTAAGCAGCTGACCCTGCAACCTTTACTAAAACAATACTGACAGGAGAAATCCCATAAGGTCTACAATGAGACTATTCGTGTTAGCAGAAGGGTTTGTAGGCCTTATGCTCTAATTTCTATTTAAAATATAGATTCATATGGGCACCCAGCATCTTATATTAGCCTACATTTGTACAAACACACCAGTGTCAGTGGCATGAAATATACATGTGGCTTCAAGCCCCACTGAAAAGCAAGCTGAATCCACATTCTGGTGTGTAACTACATGTGCCAGTGAAAGACTCCAGCAGCAGGGAGAGAGCAGCTCCCCACTACTGGAGCCTTTGACTACTGGGAGGAAAACCTCTGGAGGGGGAAGGCAGTGGAGAAATGCCTCTGCCAGCGTCTTTCCTGGCTGTGGGGAAAGGCTCCAGCAGTAGGGAACTGGTGGAGGCTTTCCCTCTTGTCTCCTCACTGCTGGAGTCTTTCCCCAGGTTGGGGAAGTGCTCCAGTCTTTCCCCACTGCCTCCTCCCTGCCAGAGCCTTTCCCCACTGCTGGAGTCTTTTCCGGTAGTAGGGGAAGTTCCAGCAGCAGGAAGGAAGCAGGAAACTACAATGCTGGAAATATCAGTATAGATAGGGAGCCATGGCTTGGGCAAGTAGAGAGTATGTAGGGTACATACTCACATATAACCCATACCCTCCAGGCCTGTCTTTCCTTAACTTGCTTAAGTCATGCCTCACCTGCTACAGGACTTCTTATGCCCGTGCTGGGGGAGTTACGAGGGTATGTACATTACACGCTGCCAAAAACAGTATGCCGTATAGATGAACCCTTACAAGTTAGTTGCTCGAGCAATTTGAACAAGACCAAAGGACAGTGAGTGGAGGAGGACCAACTCTGTCTTGCCTATCCTGACTAAAGCAACAATATAATAATGCATCCTACACAGCATGAATTTCTGGACCTTCAGTTTGTTGATCTTTGAGGTTTATTAGTTCTCCCAGGATTTTTCCTGGGGAGGAGGTTGAGTGAATGGGTTGGAGTATTAGGAGATTCTTGATCTTGCTGGAGAATGTTTAACACTTATTATCCGTGCAAAGGTACATTTTCAACAGGTCAAAATAAATACATTTTTTAAATGTTGCCCTTAAAGAAGTCAATATGAAGGGAATTAAAAAAGGGTGAGGGAAAGTGATCTTAGACCTTGTGCTGTATTTTGCCTTCTGATCCACGCACAGCCCGCAGATGCAGAAAGTATATTGGGTATAACTGAAACCAACATGTACAGACACATTAACCAGGACTCTTCAAAAGTTGTAGATTTTTATTTTTTTTAATTTAGACCAAGTATACACTAGAAACTTTTGCAGGTATAAATGTTATTTAGAGGTGTAGATTTTTTTAAAAAATGACACTTCTATACCAGCAGGCTCCTTAGTTTAGATGCAGTTATACCGGGGGTCGGCAACCTCTGGCACACGGCTTGCCAGGGTAAGCACCCTGGTGGGCCGGGCCATTTTGTTTATCTGTCGACGTGGCAGGTTAGGCGGACTGCGGCTCCCACTGGCTGCAGTTCACCGTCCCAGGCCAATGGGGGTGGCGGGAAGCCCCGGCCAGCACATCCCTCACGTGCACCACTTCCTGCCGCCCACATTGGCCTGGGACAGCGAACCGTGGCCGGTGGGAGCCACTGTCCGCCAGACCTGCTGACGCGGCAGGTAAACAAACTGGCCCGGCCCGCCATGGTGCTTACCCTGGCGAGCCACGTGCTAGAGGGTACCAGCCCCTGAGTTATACCAATATAAAAGTGTTTCTGCTAGGATAGCTTATTTTGCTTAGGGAACCCTTTATAAATTGTACAGGCAAAAGCACTCTTTTGCTGATATAAAAGAGTCTGCACTAAGAGGTTTTGCTAGTCTGGCAAACCTTTTCTGGTGTAAACCATTTTCTCTTAGGCCAGGTCATCCTGGCCTGGATGGAGAAAAGAAATTGATGTTATGTTTATGTTCCCTCTTCCACTCTCAGATACCAAGGTAGTACTTTTTGTTTTTTTAAACCCACCTCAGGGCCCCTTCACACATAGGTTTCTAGCACGTTTGCAGCCTTGAGAGTTTGGACTAAAGATATCTTCCATGAGAAATAAGAGATGGACAGCTCAGAGCACCCTGTTGTGGTCAAACCTGACTCTGCCATAGCATGTTACTATTAGCACCAGGGGATTTTGTGGCACCTTACAGTTGCTTCATTCTTGCCAGAAGTAAGTACCTTTCCTGCAAAGGGACCCACCTGCATGGATGGCTGTGTAAAAATGGCCACAAATACTGCCTACCATCCCTCTTCCCCACTCAAGGAAGCTCTGCATGAGGCTTTTCCCTTGCAGGCTTAGAGCCAGAGGAGGAGGAGAAGATCATTTATGTTTAAACAAAACTGGTCAGGCAGTTGTGCAGCCCCTTCCTGTGCCCTGGATGCAGAGACAGAGAAGCCAGGAATTCATCTACCCTCACAGGTGGCTTTAGTCTCTGCCTATTTTGCCCAGGTTTTGTTGCTCTCTACTAATGTGATCCTTTTCACCCTCGTTACCCAACTCCCTCTTAACACCTCCACGCTACCCCTTCCTCACTTTTCCCCACCCAGCGCACTTTCCTCAAGCCTCTCCAGCGGCCACAGAACCTTCAGATTCCAACATTCCAGTGCAGATTTAGACTTACAGTGAGCATGTATTGGCAGTCAATTCATGTGGCATTTCATGGAGAAAACTAGAAATGAAGGAAATAAAGCTTTATTTATTAAAAGCAAAAAAATAAAGCTTTATTTATTAAAAGCAAAAAAAATTGACGGGTTTAAAAATAACCCAGCATTTCATCAATGTAAAAATAATCTTATAAAGAAAGGGCTGTTGTACTGTTAAAAACCAAGAGTCTCAAAGAACTGGATAACAGCAAGGCAGTGATCAGATCTCTTTATGGGTGAAACAACAAAAACAGCACGACCATTTCAAATTGATATGTCCAGATAAAAATTAAAAGGGACAGCTGTATCCTTCAAACTAGATCCTGGAGTATACTGCAATACTGACACCAATGAGAGGATTCAGAAATCAAAGCAAAGTTTGTACTGATTTTATGTCCTGAAGATGAAACAAGACCAAGCAACTGATAATTTTCCTTAAAAATCAGTATTAATTTTCAAAATGTGGGTGTGCCAGCTATGTTGCAATTAAAATCCTGTCTGGCCTTGAGATGTTTTCTGTAAATGTCACAGAAATGCACACTGAGAGCACAAAACATCTTAGTAAGAGAATTATCAGATATCATCCATATCTCAGGATGTCTGTGGGGGGAGAATATTACATTAAAATAGACATCCATAATCCCATACACATTTGGAAATGACCTATACACTGGATTAATTCTTTGGCTGTAATTCAAAAGGCAAATAAGATTTGCCTATGTAGACATTTCTGATTTAATTAAAGCAATAAAATAACAGCATTATTCAATGAACACTGTTGAAAGGGTCTGCTCAAGCCTGTTAATTTCATTGACGGTTATAAATTTAGTGAAGGCTGCTTGGTATTAGTTCTGCTCCCAAGGAATTTCTAGTATACTCTGACAGGTTAGAGGGATAGCAAAGTGTTGAAATTATAATGGCCAATGTTTGAATTTGGCCTGCGGATGTTCAAGAACACAATAAAAAGACCTGATCAAGATTTGTAGCAGGTGAGAACACACACACCCCCACCCCGCAACAATGAAGATAAAGACAGCAAAAAGAAGTCTAGTTTTTTGTTTTTGTTTTTAAACAAACATCCTGAGCACTAACAGTAAATGAAGTAAGAGGCAGCTGTGGAAAAAAAACAGGTTCCTGCTGTATTGGACAGAATCTGAGCATAGATGGCTTATTACAGATTCAGATAAAATAAAACAATTGAAATGTCTGCTCTGCAGTGTGAAGTGGCTCTAAAGAAGCTTGTAGGATGATAAACAATTATTCAAAATTCATACCAATACTGGATGTGGTCAAACATTTAAGGAAGTTACTGGGAAAACTACAAGACAGAAATGAACAGGTATTTGAGTAGTTAAAGTCCATGATGGAATGGAGATAATTATTTGACTAAATCATTTGCATGTCCAGTTAATGAATACTTCAAAGGACCAAGTGCAGAAAGTGTAACAAGTTGTATTAGCACTCAGATCACTAAACTATGCCCACATGACTGGTTGGTTTTCTTAAGTTCCACCAAAATGCATGTGAGAAAGATAAGAAAGTGATTATAAAATCATTTGAAAGTTTGTTTAAAATGCTTTGACTTTAGCACAATCTAGGATTTAATAGGCAGCAGGTTTAAAACAAATAAAAGGAAGTTCTTCTTCACGCAGCGCACAGTCAACTTGTGGAACTCCTTACCTGAGGAGGTTGTGAAGGCTAGGACTATAACAATGTTTAAAAGGGGACTGGATAAATTCATGGTGGCTAAGTCCATAAATGGCTATTAGCCAGAATGGGTAAGAATGGTGTCCCTAGCCTCTGTTCGTCAGAGGTTGGGAATGGATGGCAGG
Source organism: Mauremys mutica (assembly GCF_020497125.1). Classification (NCBI taxonomy): domain Eukaryota; kingdom Metazoa; phylum Chordata; order Testudines; family Geoemydidae; genus Mauremys; species Mauremys mutica. The sequence continues at coordinate 324,782,324 of NC_059072.1, forward strand.
AGAGAGATCACTTGATCATTGCTTGTTAGATTCACTCCCTCTGGGGCACCTGGCATTGGCCACTGTCGGTAGACAGATACTGGGCTAGATGGACCTTTGGTCTGACCCGGTACGGCCTCTCTTATGTTCTTATGTTCTTATTAAATTTATTAGCATTATACCGAAGCAGCAAAGATATGGGGCCAGATCTTCAGCTGGTGTAAATTGGCAGAGCTACTCTGATGTCAAGTGATAACGACAAATAAAAACCTATGACATCTGTTTTCTGACCTACACAAATACCAGAATCAGAAGTACGACTGAAAGAAAGGCAAATAAAACAAAGTTTGTTATTGCAGACATAAAAGATCACTGCTCAGACTAAAATCCTGGCAAGTAGACTACCGGGGAACAGAAGATTTCTGGAAGTAAAAAAATCTTGCTGGTTTCCAGTTGACAGGTAAAATGGTATATTTGGAATGACCTACCTTTAGTGGAAGTTTGTGTCTTACCTTCTTAGTAGTTGGCTCATGTCCTGAATCATCAGTTTATAGCCCTTATCAGGATCAGTAACTGGTTAAAAGATAGGAAACCCAGGGTAGGAATAAATGGTCAGTTTTCAGAATGGAGAGATGTAAATAGTGATGTCTCCCAGGGGTCTGAGACCAGTACTGTTAAACATATTGATAAGTGATCTGGAAAAAGGGGTAAACAGTGAGGTGGAAAAATTTGCAGATGATACAAAAGTATTTTAGATAGTCAAGTTCAAAGCAGACTGAAGAGTTACAAAGGGCTCTCTCAAAACTGGGTGAGTGGGCAACAAAATGGCAGATGAAATTCAATGTTGATAAATGCAAAGTAATGCACATTGGAAAACATAACCCCAACTATACATATAAAATGATGGGATTAAATTAGCTTTTACCACTCAAGAAAGATCTTGGAGTCATTTGTGAATAGTTCTCTGAAAACATCCACTCAAGCTGCAGCAGCAGTCAAAAAAGCTAACAGAATGTTGGGAATCATTAGGAAAGAGATAGATAATACGGAAGATCTGTATGGATAAAGAAGAACTGGAAAATGTAGATTTTTTTGCCTGTCTTGGCTGCCATGTGTCACGGAGGGCAGACACATCAAGATTCAACACAGAATTCTCTGTGCCAGCCTTGCCTTTGGCAGGCTGTCTTGCAAGGTGTTCAACAACCACAACACTAGACTTAGTTTATAAAGCGATGGTAAGCCCAACTCTTCTCTACAGCTGTGAGACTTGAGTGACCTACAGAAGACACCTGAAAAACCTGGAATGCCAGCACCAGCACTTTCTTCAGAAGATCCTCAACATAAAGTGGGAGAATCATTGCACTAATGTTAGTGTCCTTACAGAGGCCAACATCTTCATTCAGTGTTGAGGCCCTGATTATCCAGAACCAGTGAGGTGGAGTGGGCACTGTGTGTGCATGCCTGATGTACACTTACCAAAACAACTGCTGTATGCCCAACTCACCAAAGGAGCAAGGAAACGGGGAAGCCAAAAGAAACTCTTTAAAGACACCTTCAAGATAAACGTCAAGACACGCGACATCAACACCACACACTGGGAGACAGCAGCCCAGGATAGGGATAACTGGTGAAGACTTGTCAGAGAGAGAACATCCACTTTTGAGGAAAACCACCTTGCCCTGGTCACAGAAAAACACCAGAAAAGAAAGGAAAGACAACTGTCACACAGCAATTGTGGCCCAACCCTGTCTTCTAACACCACCTGCAATGTCTGCCAATGAACCTGGGGCTCAAGAATTGGACTCTTCAGTCACCAAAGGATCCATGAAAAATAAAACCTAGGAAATATAATCCTCAACCTTGAGGTATTGCCGACGATGATAAGACAGAAAATATGATATTGCCTCCATATAAATCCATGGTATGTCCACATCTTGAATACTGTATACAGACGTGGTTACCCCATCTCAAAAAAAAAAAAGATATTGGAATTGGAAAAAGGTTCAGAAAAGGGCAACAAAAATTAGGAATATGGAGCAGCTTCCATATGAGGTGAGATTAATAAGACTGGGACTTTTCAGCTTGGAAAAGAAATGACTAAGGGGAATATGATAAAGGTCTATAAAACCATGGCTGGTGTGGAGAAAGTAAATAAGGAAGTGTTAATTACTCCTTCTCATAAACACAAGAACTAGGGGTCACCAAATGAAATTAACAGGCAGAAGGTTTAAAATAAACTAAAGGAAGCATTTCTTCACACAGTGCACAGTCAACCTGCGGAACTCTATGCCAGAGGATGTTGTGAAGGCCAAGACTATAACAGAGTTAAAAAAAGAACTAGATACGTTCATGGACGATAGTTCCATCAATGGCTATTAGCCAGGATAGGCAGGGATACAAAACCATGCTCTGAAGTGTCCCTAAATTCTGTTTGCAGAAGCTGGGAAGGGGCAACAGGGGATGGATCACTCTATGATTTCCCATTCTGTTCATTCCCTCTGAAGCACCTGGCATTAGCAACTGTTGGAAGATAGGATACTGGGCTAGATGGACCATTGGTCTGACCCAGTATGGCCATTCTTATGTTCTAAAATGGTACAGCTTATTAAAGTAACTTTGGATGTTCTAAGTATCCATTTAATAATATCTAACCTTTCTTTGAATCTCGCTACGCTCTTGGCCTCTATCCTGTGGCAATGAGTTCCACAGATTAATTATGCATTTAGTAAATAATGGACTTCCTATTATCAGTTTCAAATTCTGTTGATGCAGGAGAAAGAGGTGAAAGCTTGAGTTTCCAAGGAATGAGAATCTGTAGCAGTGAAATCCTTACAGACACCAGAATCAAGTTCACCAAACACAGAATCATTGCATACATCAGCATCATCAAAGCAGGCAAGTCCAAGTAGCACCCAGCTGATGCTACAGCCTTCATCAGGATAGAGCCCTTTTAGTGTCTGTGTCTTGGGAAAAACAGCCAAAAATATTCAATAAGCTGTAATTGGCTTATTATGATTTGTATTATAATAGTAACTAGGTGCTTCTTATGGACCCTGAGTCAGACCCCACTCTGCTAGGCACTGCATAAACACAGCATAAAAAGACAGTCCCTGTCTGTGATGGGGTCGCTCTACTCACCACCAGACAGCACTGCCTCAGGTCAGTTCTGGGGATTAGTTTGGTCAGACTGATAGTCAGTGGTTACACCCTGGAAGTTTCTCCTCTGCGGCCCCTTTCTCACTCCAGGAACTGCAGCATCCTCTTTGTGACTCAGCCCTCTGGCCAGGTCACTAAGGGGGTTTCCCTTCCAAGGTAGGCTTAAAGTCTCTTCAGGAAGGCCTGGTCTACACTACGCGTTTAAACCGAATTTAGCAGCGTTAAACCGAATTAACCCTGCACCCGTCCACAAAACGAAGCCCTTTATATCGATATAAAGGGCTCTTTAAACCGATTTCTGTACTCCTCCCCAACGAGGGGAGTAGCGCTGAAATCGGTATTGCCATGTTGGATTAGGGTTAGTGTGGCCGCAATTCGACAGTATTGGCCTCTGGGCGGTATCCCACAGTGCACCATTGTGACCGCTCTGGAAAGCAATCTGAACTCGGATGCACTGGCCAGGTAGACAGGAAAAGCCCCGCGAACTTTTGAATTTCATTTCCTGTTTGCCCAGCGTGGAGCGCTGATCAGCATGGGTGGCGATGCAGTCCCAAATCCAAAAAGAGCTCCAGCATGGACCGTACGGGAGATACTGGATCTGATCACTGTATGGGGAGACAAATCTGTTCTATCAGAGCTCCGTTACAGAAGACGAAATGACAAAGCATTTGAAAAAATCTCCAGGCTATGATAGACAGAGGCCACGGCAGGGACTCAGCACAGTGCTGTGTGACAAGCATAACGGAAAGCCAAAGAATCAAATGGACGCTCATGGAGGGAGGGAGGGGGGACTGAGGACTCCAGCTATCCCACAGTCCCCGCAGTCTCTGAAAAGCATTTGCATTCTTGGCTGAGCTCCCAATGCCTGAAGGGTCAAAAACATTTTCCCAGATGTTTCAGGGTATGTCGTCAATTTACCCCCTTCCCCCCCGAAAGAAAAGGGAAAAAATCGTTTCTCGCCTTTTTTTAATGTCACCCTATGTCTACTGCATGCTGCTGGTAGACGGGGTGCTGCAGCGCTGAACAGCAGCATCCCCTCTCCTTCCCGGTGGCAGACGGTGCAAAATGACTGATATCCGTCCTCATCATCATCATCCTGTGAGTGCTCCTGGCTGGCCTCGGTAAAAATGGGAATGACTCCCTGTTATTCCCGGCAGACGGTACAGAAGGATTGAAAACCGTCCTCATCATAGCAACTGGAGGCTGAGCGCCCCCCCTTTCATGTCTAATGAAGATTCTGTACTGCCTGGACTATCATAGCAGCGGGAGGCTGCCTCCCCCTCATTTTATCTCACCAAAAAGTCAGTGTTTCTTATTCCTGCATTCTTTATTACTTCATCACACAAATGGGGGGATAACTGCCATGGTAGCCCAGGAGGGGTGTGGGAGGAAGGAAGCAATGGGTGGGGTTATTGCAGGGGCACCCCCTAGAATGGCATGCAGCTCATCATTCCTGCGGGATATCTGGGGCTCTGACCCGGAGCGGCTGTGCTCTCTGGTTCTCTAGTAGACTTGCCCCATATTCTAGGCAGGACTGACTCAATTTTTAAACGAAACATAAAGAAGGGAATGACGTGGGGAGTCATTCCCATTTTTGTCCATGCGCCCCCGGCCGACCTCAGCGAGGCCAGCCAGAAGCACCCATGACAGCAGCAGACGGTACAAAAGGACTGATAACCGTCATCGCCAATTTCCAATTGCAGATGGTACAAAAGGATTGATAACCGTCATCGCCAATTTCCAATTGCAGACGGTGATATAGGGCTGGTAACCGTCTCTGCTACCTTGCAAAGGCGAATGAATGCTGCTGTGTAGCACTGCAGTACCGCGTCTGTCAGCAGCATCCAGTACACATATGGTGACAGTGACAAAAGGCTAAACGGGTTCCATGGTTGCCATGCTATGGCGTCTGCCAGGGCAATCCAGGGAAAAAGGGCGCGAAATGATTGTCTGCCGTTGCTTTCACGGAGGAAGGATTGAGTGACGACATTTACCCAGAATCACCCGCGACACTGTTTTTGCCCCATCATGCATTGGGATCTCAACCCAGAATTCCAATGGGCAGAGGAGACTGCGGGAACTATGGGATAGCTACCCACAGTGCAACGCTCCGGAAATCGACGCTAGCCTCGGTACATGGACGCACACCGCCGAATTAATGTGCTTAGTGTGGCCGCGTGCACTCGATTTTATACAATCTGTTTTAAAAAAACGTTTTCTGTAAAATCGGAATAATCCCGTAGTGTAGACATACCCGAAGTCTTCTGCTTCATTGCCTTAGAATGCTACTCCTGCAGTGGCTGGCAGAGGAACCTGAGCCCACCCTCTATTCCAGGTTCTAGCTCAAAGACCCTCTACACAGCAACCAAGCTCAATTCCCTGAACCTTGCTCTCTTTCCCTGAGCTGCTTCCATACTACATCGCCCTCACCCCACTCCTCTGGCTTTGCCAGTCTCTTTACTCCCTCCTCCCAGGGAGTAACTTTAAGCAACTCATCTCTACAGTCCACCTGCTCCCCTCTGAGGCAGCAACTGTACATTCCTTTCCTGCAGCCTCCTCTGCTGACAATTTCCTGTCTTTTGTAGAAGCCCCACCTGTTCCTCATAGATGAGCTTCTCTCTAATTAGCTGCCTCCTGCCTAATGCACCTCCCCGCAGTGTGCAGCCTAATTAGCTGAATGGAGCCACATGGCCCAATTCAGCTCTTGCAGGGCTAGTATGGGGAGCACACACACACCATCACACTGGCCCAAAGATCTTATAGTCTAAGCCAGGGGTAGGCAGCCTATGGCATGTGTGCCGAAGGCGGCACGCAAGCTGATTTTCAGTAGCACTCACACTGCCCGGGTCCTGACCACCAGTCGGGGGGCTCTGCATTTTAATTTAATTTTAAATGAAGCTTCTTAAACATTTTAAAAACCTTATTTACTTTACATACAACTGTAGTTTAGTTATATATTATAGACTTCTAGAAAGAGATCTTCAAAAATGTCAAAATGTATTGCTGGCACACGAAACCTTAAATTAGAGTGAATAAATGAAGACTCGGCACAGCACTTCCGAAAGGTTGCTGACCCCTGATCTAAGCAGTTATTTTGAGAAATATTTAGTGTATTGACCAGCGTTGTGTTATTTCAAACCTGTCTTGAATCAGAAGAATTAAAAAGCTTAAGAAAGAGGGATGCAAAAATAAGTATTAAAGGTCCAATTCAACTCTGATTGAAATCAATGGGAATCTGATCAGGCACCAAGTTCCTAATATGGGAGTGTCCATGCGACTGTTCTGGTAAGTCCCTTACCATGCCCATTATGAACTCCTGTAAATGTTCCCAAAAGATTCAGCAGACTCAGACCAAGGTTATGTCTTAAAATGCCACAGTGGCACAGCTGCGCTGCGGTAGCCCTTCAGTGTAGATACTGACTACAGTGACAGGAAGGGTTCTCCTGTTGCTGTAGGTAATCCACCTCCCCGAGAGGCAGTAGCTAGGTTGATGGAAGAATTCTTCCATCAACCTAGTGCTGTCTGCAGCGGGGGTTAGGTGGGCTTAAGTATGTCTCTAAGGGGTGTGGATTTTTACACCCCTGAAAGATGTTGGTGTAACTTTTCAATGTAAACTAGCCCTGTGGGCATATCTACACTACAAACGCTACAGCAGCACAGCTATGGTGCTGCAGCTGTGCCACTGTAGCGCCATAGTGTAGACACTTGCTACAGTGAAGGAAGGGGTTTTGCCATGGCTGTAGTTGATCTACCCCCTCAGGGGTGATAGCTAGGTCAATGGAAGAATTCTTCTGTCAACCTAGCAGTGTCTATACTGGGGCTAGGGCAGCTTAATTACATCTCTCCTGAGTGAATTTTTCACATCCCTGAGCAATGCAACTAGGTTGACTTAAGTTTTACATGTAGATAAGGCCAAAGTGTATGTCTACACTCTGAAGACTATATGGACATAGCCCCATAGTGTCAGTCAGCATGGACGGAAGCATTCTTCCATCAGGTTAGCTGTGTCTACATTGGGGATTAGGTAGGCATAGTTAAACCAGTCAAAGGTGTGGATTTTTCATGCCCCTGGGCAATGTAGCTACATCTACCTAACCTTTACATGTAGCCTATGTAGAATGGCCCTGAAGTTAACACAATTGCAGTGCCTTCTCTCCATTCAGCCTGTTTCCTGAGCACTTACTAAATTTACACTACTGTAAGTGGATGATGAGTAGAGGACTTCCCTACCCTGCGCTTTTAAGAGGGGACAGAAAGCTCCAATAACATCACCTTCTCTGGTATGGGGAAGATGCTATATGTCTCCAAAGAATATAATAATTGTTAAGACCAGCTGCATCTTGTAACTCTGCGAGGTGGTCAATGAACCTAAGGCTGCAGTAGTTTATGTGCACTGTGCCTCGCCAGCAAAAGAAAGAAAATAAAAGATGTGACCAGGATAGGGAGCTGTGATTCACGAAGCAGGAAGTTCATTTACAGAAGTTCCCAGCCTCCTGGAGCATCTTGAACTCTTTAGAATGGAACTATTTCCCCCCCCCCCCCTCAAGTTTTCAAAGCCTGAAAGGCCAGGTATAATTTTGGCTGGATAGAGCTCTTAGATTTACTCCTAAGTGCCAGGCATTAAAATAAATTCAGTAATTCTTATGGATAGGTAGGGAATCCTTAGATGACCTAGACTGTCAATGGCCACGGCGTCAAAGGAAGGGAGCAGACAACAATTTTGGTTAATGAAGTTCACATATTTTTAGATTATGATTAAAACTGGTTTTAAAAATTTTCAAGATAGCATATAGAGCTGTGTATGCAACATAATTCATTCGATTTCTGCAATGAGTAATAGAAGACATTGAATTTTACAGGAGAAGCTTTTTTAACTAAAGAGTATTTTCAAATTTAAAGCATTCTACAGATTAAAGCCATCAAAAGTACTAACAAGTTACACATTTCTGTGCGCCTAATTTCTCTTTCACACAGGAATAATTCCATCATTGAAGTCAATGTATAAAACTGGAAAGAGATCAAAATTGGGTCCTATATATTTTTTCTGAGTTTTTATTTTATCTTTCTAAAAGAAATGAAAAACATACCATAGTCTAATGGAGGAGCAATCAGTTGTGATGTGTTCTTATTTCAGTTTGACACGGTTAAATAGTTTAAAAAATGTTTTGGTTTTAAAGAATGTTGTCTTGTGAGCAGACACTAAGGATAATATGGTTGAATTATCCAGTCCCTCAGAGGAACTTATTGTTTGTTTTACATGGCTTATGTGATGGTTTCTGCTATGTAAGTTCTGCAGAAAATGCAGAAATAAGCAGATGGGGCTGGTTTAGCTAAATAAACTTGTCCTGGACTAGATTTAGCTGTGGATCATGTTGGCCATGTCTACACTTACAGCAGCACCAATACAGCTGTGCCACTCTAAGAGCGCTGGGGTAGTCGCATTATGCTGATGGGAGAGAGCTCTGTACCTTGGGGGAACACCCAGGACCCTCATGTTCATCTTTATCATATGACTGTGTGGTATCTAATGCAAAATTTGTCATGTTGGGTGTCTTCAGAAGGCTCATGACGCACTGAGCATGGTTGTTATAGAGATGTTATAGTAATTGTTGTTACAGTAATGTTATAGGTTATAATTTCATGTACAGAGTTATGAGGCTGAAAATGTTTCCTCATGGCTTAAAATAAGCCCGGGCAAAAACTCTCCAAGAGCAGAAGGGCAGTTCACACCTCACTGGGGCATGTATGGGACAAACCCAGCCCAGGACCAAAGGACGCTGGCCTAGGCAGCAACAAAAGAATCTGTCAGACTCTTGAGTGAGTCACCTCCCTTCCCTTGGTCAGTTTGGGCCTGCGATGAGGTAATGCTCACCTGACTCTGAGGGGGGGGGGGCAAAGCCAAGAGGGAAGAAAGAACTTGATAAAAGTGAGAGATATTTTCCATGCTCACTCTCTCTTCCACCTACATCTACAGACATCACCACCAACTAACTGAAGCGCTGATCAAAGGGGAGAGCCTGGCCGAAGGGCAACCAGCCAGCCTGTGGTGAGAAGCATGTAAGTTGGTAATGGCATTGAAAGTGTTAAGATCAACTTAGAATGCATTTTGCTTTTATTTCATTTGACCAAATCTGACTTGTTATGCTTTGACTTATAATCACTTAAAATTTATCTGTGTAATTAATAAATCTGTTTGTTTATTCTACCTGAGCAGTGCATTTGGTTTGAAGTGCATCAGAGACTCCCTTTGGGATAACAAGCCTGGTACATATCAATTTCTTTGTTAAATTGCCAAACTCATAAGCTTGCAGCATCCAGTGGGCATAACTGGGCACTGCAAGACGGAGGTTCCTAGGGTTGTGTCTGGAACTGGAGATATTGGCTAGCGTCACAGCACAATCCAAGGAGCAGCTTACATGCCAGAGGCTGTGTGTGAACAGCCCAGGAGTGGGGGTTCTCACAGCAGAACAGGGTAAGACTGGCTCCCAGAGTCAAGGATTGGAGTGACCTAGCAGATCACCAGTCCCGATAACACAAGAGGGGAACATCACACCCATTGACATAATAAAACCAGCTCAACAAGAGGCGGTAGCAATGTCAGTGGGAGAGCATGTCTTGCCGACATTGTGTTGTGCACACTAGCACTTATGCTGGCAACACTTACGTCACTCAGGGTGTGTGTGTTTTTTTCACACCACTGAGTGACAAAGGTTTTGCCAGCAAAAGTGTCCTAGTGTAGACATGGCCTATGCAAAAGAGTTCCTGGGGCTATAGTTAATTAGCGAGAGCCTCCTTGGAAGCCACCTGTGTTCCATCCTTGTTCTGACAGTAACCCCTAATGAAGTCCAGCACTGGAACAGCTCATACATATATACAGCCATCAGCTTAGCAGCACTTCATAGGCCCAAGTTTCTCTTCTCTCTTTCTTAACTCAGGCCTGGTCTACACTACACAGTGAGACACACTTCCTCCTCTACCTTGGTGGGTCCTGCGCTTATTGGCGGATTTGCTCGCCTCATAGATCTTCCCCTCTGGTGGAACCCACAGTCTGGGTCAACTGCTCCTGTGTCTGACCAGGAGTTGGGAGGTTTGGGGGGGAACCCGGGCCCGCCCTCTACTCCGGGTTCCAGCCCAGGGCCCTGTGGATTGCAGCTGTCTATAGTGCCTCCTGTAACAGCTGCATGACAGCTACAACTCCCTGGGCTACTTCCCCATGGCCTCCTCCAAACACCTTCTTTATCCTCACCACAGGACCTTCCTCCTGGTGTCTGATAATGCTTGTACTCCTTAGTCCTCCAGCAGCACACCCACTCTCACTCTCAGCTCCTTGCGCCTCTTGCTCCCAGCTCCTCACGCGCGCACCACAAACTGAAGTGAGCTCCTTTTTAAACCCAGGTGCCCTGATTAGCCTGTCTTAATTGATTCTTGCAGCTTCTTGATTGGCTGCCGGTGTTCTAATCAGCCTGTCTGCCTTAATTGTTTCCAGAAAGTTCCTAATTGTTCTGCAACCTTCTCTGTTACCTTACCCAGGGAAAGGGGACCTACTTAACCTGGGGCTAATATATCTGCCTTCTATCACTCTCCTGTAGCCATCTGGCCTGACCCTGTCACAACAGTTAGATGTAAGCTGCTTTTCGTTGACCTAATTATGTCAGCAGATACACTTGTCCCAGCCTTGTCCCACCAATGTAAGTGCCCTACTACACCAACATACTAACTCCACCTCCATGAGAGTCGTAGGGCTTATGTTGGTGTAGTTATGGTGACACATGAGTTTTTGGCTGTCTTGTCAATTTCATGGCTTCAGTCATGAAACTGACAAGAAAGCCTCACTTCTGGCTCTCCAGACAGACTGCTGCCGGGTCTCTGCTACAAGCCGGGCTGCCACCTAGGCTCCCGGCTTGGGATGCCGCCTGGGCTTCCTACTCCCTGCAGAGAGCCCTGCAGATCCCCTTCCCCCGGCTTTCAGCTCCCCGGACGGTTTTCCGCCGGCTCCCAGCTGGGAGCAGGTAGGCGAGAAGTCCGGAGGGCAGCTGGGCTCACGATGGGGAACTGCACGGAGCTGAGAGCCCAGACTCTCAGCCCCGCAACACTGCCCCTCTTCACTCGGTGGAAGTGCCCTGGTGAGGACACTCACCACGAACAGAAGGAGGGTAGTGTGGACATCAGTCACTGCAGTAATTACTAATCACTGCAGTGGCTGTAAGTCAACCTAACATAGGTTGATTTAAGATTGTAGTGTAGACATGCCCATGGATTCATAGATATTACGGCTAGAAGGAATCATTGTGATCATCCTATCTGGCATCTTGCATAACACATGCCATAGAATTTCAAACAATGATTCCTGCATTAAGCCAACTGTCACAGTTTAGAGCAACTGCACCTCTATTCCCTCTCATAGTTCATTAAAAGCATCCACATTTAGATTCCTCAGCCATCAGCTCTCTTGGTTAGAGACCCACGTCTCTCTCCTTCTTGACGGCAGTTTTTCCAGGCTGCACAGTTCCCTGCCTATATTGCTTATACGAACCAGACCACTGTTTGCTTTCTCTCTGAAGGTTATGAACAGCTGTAACACAACCACACAACCCTTTCTAAGCAAACACATTTATGCTTAAGGTGAAAGCATTACAGAGAACATATTAAAAATAATAAAAGTTCCTCTATGTATGCCACCACTTTATCAGATATCAGAGGGGTAGCCGGGTTAGTCTGGATCTGTAAAAGCAGCAAAGAATCCTGTGGCACCTTATAGACTTATGCATCCGAAGAAGTGGGTATTCACCCACGAAAGCTCATGCTGCAAAACGTCTGTTAGTCTATAAGGTGCCACAGGATTCTTTGCCACTTTATCAGATATCAGCCATCAGTCTTATGGGCCCTACTAGATCAAATCCTTCCAACCCTTCTGCAAGGATTCCCTGGAATGAAGGTCCTGTCCATTTACTGAGTCAGAAAGAAGGCCCTGAGACAGTTTAAACTCAGGCTATTCATCCAAAAGACCTTTCTTTGTCTGTTGGTCTCTGGAGAATCTAGTTTGAATTAGTTTGTGTGATTCTCCCCAGGAGGTGGTACTACTTTGCTGGTGGAAGGGGAGGTTACAACCTGGCTGATTTGCCTTAATCACCACCCAGTATTTTTAATTCTTGGAGTAGCTGTGGTGCCCTCCCCACTGGAGTAGAACACGATCATACATAAACCATTCATTTTAAACAGTGGGCCCCAAAAGTATGGCATGGGGTTGCGGTATTTGTCACATCTTTCTTGTAAAGAAGTTACATACAATCCCATCTCACAATATAGAAACTTAATACCATAATGTTTTCCCAAGAATATTGGGATTAATAATAAAGCTGTTTCCTCTTGACTCCTCCACTCCCTTCTTGACCGTCTGGCCCAGCTGTTTTCTCTCAGTTAATTACCATACATTCTTCACTTACATACCAAACAGTAAATAAGGCAATAATTACAGTCATAACACCAGAGCTGTAACAAGGAATTTTTGCACCAAGGCAAGGGCCAGCTCCAGGCTCTTCAGCGGCAATTCGGCGGCAGGTCCCCGAGTCTCTTTCGGATGGAAGGACCCGCTGCCGAATTGCTGCCGCCGCTTCATTCATTCTTCGGTGGCGGGTCCCTGAGTCCCTCGTCCTTGTTACAGCACTGCATAACGCGTCTATTCTTCTAAGAACAATCATTAATACAATCAGCAAAGAATAAACTCAGAACAATTTCTTCTTACTAATTCAAGGCTACAATTTCTTCTTACTAAGTCAAAGCTAGCAAAATGGAGTATAAAGCAAAATAAGCAAAGTGGAGTACAATGTACTTGAGACAATTTTTTCTCATTAGGCTTTTGGCCTTCATTGTCCCCCTTTTGACCCTTTAATATTAATATATTAAATGGGTCACGTTTTGTGTAATTGCTTTAAGGCAATGTATTGCGAAGCAATTTGGGCCTGGGGTTTCAATTTGAGGTACTTTTTTTTTTTATTTAACAGTACATAAAATACATTATGACAAATGTTATTTTAATTAGTACAAAAAAACAATTATGGGATGATTTATAATATTTAAAACTGATGTCCATGAGAGGGACCAGCCTTAAAAAATGTTATACCAATGGTGCACTATTATTTGTTGAGCTTGTGTGGATACTTTTAGAATTTTAGTTTTTTGGTGCAAAATAGCTAGACTTCATGTTAGTATTTTTCTTTGGGTTGCGGCAGTTAATTGACTAATTTGCTTATTTTTTGCTAGCCATTGGTATGAGGTGGTTTATTTCAGTATTCTCATGCTTGATCGCTCTACGGCTTTCATTTATTCCAACAGTGACACATTGTTTTATACAATACTGTTATTTAAAAAGAACTGACACTTACCCTGCAGTCACTCTGGTTCTTCAAGATGTTGTCAGTGTGAATCCTAGTGTCGGTGTTTATGCATGCACCTCATGTGTGGAAAATTGGATTTTTTAAAAAAATATCTCTGTCCATCGGGGCTCTGCATGCTCCCTGTGCCTGCTTATGCTCCTCTACAAGGGCATAAAGGGCAGCTGAAACCCTCCCTCAATTCCCTTGTAATTTGAGGCCCATGGTAGCTGAGGACTCCTACGAGATGGAGGGTGGGTTGCAGGATTCACACTGACTACAACATGGTTTTAAAACAAAACAAAACTTCCACCTACTTTTAAAACAAGACACTCCACTGCATGCACTTACCCTTTTGGGGAGATGATGAGAGAATAACATGTCCCTGCCTTGCTGATCTCTGAAATTAGCACATGTGTGAAGCAGGCAGAAGATTTCACTTGTGCTTTGGAGTGAACCCTTATGTCCAGTGGGAGAAGTACATCAGCCAACTGGTAACTCAGAGAGATGCATTATGTGATCCATTTCACTCTATTTTTAGATAAGATAGCTTGGCCTTTTGAATACTTGGCTACAGCAAGAAATAGAAGGGTGACAGTCTGAATGGTTTAGTCCTGTCAATGTAATAGAGGCCTGGATATGTCTAGTGTGTGCAGTTTCTTTTCTCTCTGCACCAAATGCAGTTTTGGGAAGAAGGCTGGTGAGTTTGAGCCACTCATCTTTTAACTTGCAAGTCCTAGATGAGAATGATTTGCCCACAGTGTGGTGTTCAGGGATAACTCAGTGCTTAAGGCACTTGCAAGAGACCCTTTTATTCTGGGTCTGGTTGCAACTCCCTGAACATACTACAACAAAAGCTTCACGGTGCCTGACCCAGACTCTCTATCTGGGATGCTCAGCCCTTAAAGGCACAGTCCCCCAATGACACACATCACACACTTATTTGGGATCTGACTCTCTGCCAAACAGAAAAGACATTGTCTATGCCAGGGGCTCTCAAATTTCATTGCGCCGCGACCCTCTTCTGACAACAACAATTATTACATGACCTCAGGAGAGGGGACTGAAGCCTGAGCCCAGCTGCCCCAGGTGGCAAGGCCAAAGCCTGAGCCCTACAGTCCCAGGTGCGGGGGCCAAAGCCGAAGCCCAAAGCCCCAGGCAGGGGGCCTGTAACCTGAGCCCTGCCACCCAGAGTGAAGCCCTTTAGCTTTGATCCCAGGCGGTGGGGCTGGGGCTAAGGCTTTGGCCCCCGTCCAAGGCCCCAACAAGTCTGAGCCAGCCCTGGCAACCCCATTAAAACGGGATCATGACCCACTTTGGGGTCCCGACCCACAGTTTGGGAGCCAGTGGTCTATGCCCATCAAGAAGAGGAATAAGGTTATCACAGGTCGGACAGGGCTTAAATCCAGAAGGGTTGGAGTCTACCACAGCAGTTGGCATGAAGCACCAGGCCCCACTGTACAGGGGCGGTCTCCCCCAGCTTTTTCCTCTTTCCTTTTTTTGGAACATCCAAATCAAGAGAATTAGAAAACAAGGAAGTGAAGAAGGATTTCTTCCCAGAAACAAACTTATCTGGAATGCATTTAAAGCTCACGGGAGAGTAAGGATCAGATACTTGCCAGATTCTGTCTCGTTGCCATGGGTGGTAAGAGGCAACTGAAGGAGGGTTGCAGCTGCCATGCCCTTTTTAAGCCCTCGAATAGGAGCACAAGGAGGACAGGCGCATGCGCGGCCCTGATGGACACTGTTATTTTAAAGAATCCAAACGTGTCTGCACAACACAACGGGATCCACATTGACAAATACTTAAGGAAGACGTATCATTTCATTAGTAGAAAGTTTAACATTTCATTATTAGATGTAAAACTGAAAAATTTTTGAACGTTAAGTAAGTTGCTGCAATAAATCTTCTAAGTATCAGGAAAAAGAGAGCTAATTTAAAATTTCCTTTCCTAGTCTCTCAACGCTTATAGTCTAAATTTAACCATGTCACATGCTACACAGCTGATGCCTAGTTTATCATAGTTTTAACATAGTGTTATTTGCTACAGTGCAATTTGTTTTAGTAGAGCGTGACATTTTGTCATGTGATAAGATTAAAACAAAGTCTCATTTAAAATAACTAAAAATCATTCAAGGCACAGTACAAATAGGATTTGGAGGAGCAGTTTGAATAGCACTATAGAAGTGGTCATTACTAGAGTTAAATCAGAATACTATACAGAGTAGAACTCCATTTAAAGTAAGAAAAATCATGGACCACATTTTTCAGACAGTTATGCCTCCTGCAATCCCAGTGAAGTCAGGGGGCCTTATCAGGGGGTCTAATCACTCTAAATATTTGTTGGTTAAAAAAATGTGTATGATATTCCTACAAAATACTTACATATCTATTTTTATATGCATAATTATAACTCCTGTGGATCTCAATGCTAATTATGGCCCTGCTCCTGCTCCCACTAAAGACTCCCATTGACTTTAATATTGCATGTCTCTTTGTGCTTGTAACAAGAGGAGAGGAGACATCATAGAAAATTCTAATACAATCGTTTTGGATCCGACTGGTTTGTGGTCAATTCATGTGGGAGTCTTCTGGGAAATGGGACAAAATCAACTCACATTGCCTTTGTTGACCTTTAAAACATGCTGGAAGGCCCATCTTTCCCTCAGTTGGCTGAAGCGGTTGGGGACTAATGGTGATGGATGATTGTGAAGAATGGCGCTTTGGTGGGAAAGTGCCACCAATTGGTGATGTTGGGGGGGTTGAGTTTTGCTGGAATTTTTCCTTGGGGTCTTGTTGCTGGTGTGTTGTTGCTTTGAATAATATCAAAAGGCACCCAGCATAGAAAATGGGTTCCTTTTTATATGCTATAAATCACAATAAACAAATATACTATTTTAAATATACATTCTAAATGAATGTATATTTAGAATCCCTGTGTGCCGTTATGACTGTAATATAATATCTCACTGAAGGGTGACAGGGCCTTATTATTATGGATATGAGCGGTTTAAAGATTCTGTGTTAAGGCGGTTCAAGGTTAGAAAGTTTAAAATGTCTGATGATTGTACTTTTGTAGAATGTGCTGATAAGTTTTGTTAAAAAGTGGGTTGTGGGAGAAAAGGCGCAAGGGAGTTTTGAAAAACTGCTGGATTTAATAACTTTGGAACAGTTCTTAGACATTGTGCCTGACCATGTGAGAGCAGCTGTGTGTAATAGGGACCCTGAGTCAGTCCTAAGGGCTGCAGAGATTGCGGATGCTCATACCCAAAATAGGGCTCAGGAAGGGTATAAACCCCAAGGGACAATAAATCACCTTTCTCCCCAATTCAAGAAGAGGGAAGGATTTAAACGTAAACCTGACCCCAGGGCCGGCTTTAGGAAGTGCGGGGCCCAATTCGAACATTTTCTTCGGAGCCCCGGCAGGGATGATTAAAAAAAACAAACACGTAAAAAAAACCCTTTCATTTCTTCCATGTATTATTTACTTTCCATAACTATATAAATAACAAAATTATATATTACATACATTGCTGGCTGGAGGCAGGGTGGGGCAGGGGCAGGGCAGGGGCTGACTGGCGGTAGGGTCTGGCTGGAGGCAGGGCAAGGGGTGCGGGACTGGCTGCGGGCAGGGCAGGGGATGCGGTGCTGGCTGCAGACAGGGGCTGGCTGCAGGCAGGTCAGGGGGTGCAGGGCTGGCTGCAGGCAGGGCAGGGGGTGCAGGGCTGGCTGCAGGCAGGGCAGGGGGTGCAGGGATGGCTGGAGACAGGGGCTGGTGCAGGCAGGGAAGGGGGTGCGGGGCTGGAGGCAGGGCAGGGGGTGCAGCAGGGACTGGCTACGGATAGGGGGTGCGGGGCTGGCTGGAGACAGGGGCTGGCTGCGGGCAGGGCAGGGGATGCAGGGCTGGTGCGGGCAGTGGATGCAGCAGGGGCTGGCTGCAGGCAGGGGGTGTGGGGCTGGTTCAGGTAGGGGGTGCAGCAGGGGCTGGCTGCAGGCAGGGCAGGGGGTGCGGGGCTGGTGCGGGCAGCGGGTGCAGCAGGGGCTGGCTGCAGGCAGGGGGTGTGGGGCTGGCTGGAAACAGGGACTGGCTGCGGGCAGGGCAGGGGGTGCAGGGCTGGTAGTGCAGCTAGGGTGACCAGATGTCCCAATTTTATAGGGACAGTACCAATTTTTGGGTCTTTTTCTTATATAGGCTCCTATTACCCCCCACCCCCTGTCCTGATTTTTCATATTTGCTGTCTGGTCACCCTAGGTGCAGCGGGGGCTGGCTACGGCCAGGGCAGGGGCTCCCCTGCTTCTACTGCCCCGGCCCTTTAAATAGCTGAGAGAGCCCTGGGGAACCAACGGGGCTCCAGCGGCTATTTAAAGGACTGGGGTGGCAGAGGCAGCTGGAGCCCTGGCCCTTTAAATAGCTGCCGGAGCCCCCCTTTCCCCCAGGGCTCTGGGAGCTATTTAAAGGTCCCGGGGCTTCCCTGCTTCTACCTCCCTGGCTGCCGGAGCACTGGGGAAGCGGTGGGGCTCCAGCGGCTATTTAAAGGGCCGGGGCGGTAGAAGCAAGGGGAGCCCCAGACTTTTTAAATAGCCCCCAGAGCCCCACAGCCCTATCCCAGGGCTCCACAAGTGGGGAGCCCAGGCCCTTTAAATTGCCCCCTGGGGAAGCCGGCTGCCCCGGTACAGCACACCAGCGGCATCAAGGGCACAGGGCCCTCTTAGGTGCGGAGCCCGATTCAGGGGAATTGCCTGAATTGGCCTAAAGCCAGCCCTGCCTCTTATAAAGGAGCTCATGGGGGCCCAGAGGGTAGAAACTCTCACCCCAAGAATAACCAGGTTAAATGCTATCACTGTGGTGTGCTTGGCCACATGAGACCAGATTGCCCAACCCTGAAGGGCAGCCCAAAACCAACAACCCCAAATGCCACAGTAAATGCCAACTCCATTACTCTGAGCACCCAGGCTGAACCAAGCCACAACAGCACCACCTTGAGTCCAGGTGCAAGCATAGCAGTGGCTAATGCCAACCCCATCCTCTCTAGTAGTAGGGGAGGAGGTGACGAGCTCACCAGTTATGTTAGGACTGAGGCATGGCAAAGGAATGAGAGGTTTATTAAGGAGGCAAAGGTCAATGGTGCTGAATGCATGGGATGGCGAGATACTGATTCTGATGTGACTATAGTTAAGGGACATCTGGTGAAGCCAGAGGACATGTTACCAGGGGAGTATGTGATGGTAGTGGCACTGAGTACTCTGTGGACCTGCCAATGGCTAGAATCCATCTTGAGTGGGATGGCTTTAAAGGGGATGTGAAGGCTGCTGTCTGGGATTTAATTCCGGCTGATGTTTTGGTAGGGAATTAACATACTGGAGATTCCTGGCCAAGTTAATGTGGTAACCAGGTCACAAAGAGTTTGGGTCAGTGGCAGATACCCTAAATGATGGCAGTGAAGGGGACTGCGAACAGACAGAGAGTGTCTCTCAGGATGGATCAAGCGAGGGTTTATCTGAAATATCAGAGATGGTTCTGAATTCGAATGAAACCCAGAAGGAATTCGTCATGGCCCAGCAGAGTGATGTGTCATTAGAGATAGCCAGGAATGATGCTCAGAGTCAGGTCCCAGCTAGTGAAGAGAGAGGCAGGTTTTTCATGCAGAATGAGCTATTGTACAGGGAGCCTCCTAGGGGAAGGAAGAATTCCCAAGCAGCAGTTCACAAACAGCTTGTGGTACACCTGACAGTTATCACAATGATTTGTTGAAGTTGGCTCATGATGGTCCATTTGCAGGACACCTGGGTATAGGAAAAATGTGTGACAGGCTAGAGCAAAATTTCTACTGGCCTCACCTCTTTAGGTCAGTGAGAGAGTATTGCAGGAGCTGTGAACTCTGCCAGAAGCATAAGGGATTAAGCAGGCCTAGCAAGGTGCCCCTCCAGCCTCTGCCCATTCTTGGGGAGGCTTTTGCCAGGGTGTCTGTGGATATTGTGGGACCACTCCCCAAACCTTCCAGAAATGGGAAGAAATGCATCCGGGTGTTGGTAGATTTTGCTACCAGATATCCTGAGGCTGTAGCATTGGCTAATATTGAGGCAGAGACAGTGGCAATGGCCTTGTTCTCTATTTTTAGCAGAGTGGGTTTTCCCAAGGAAATATTATCTGACTGTTGGTTTAATTTTATGTCTGTGGTTTTCAAGCAGTTGTGGGAGTTATGTGGGGTGAAGCACCTGGAAGCTGCTCCCTACCACCCCCAGACTAACGGCCTGGTGGAAAGGTTCAATGGAACCCTGAAATCGATGTTGAAAATGTATGTGGATAGACGCCAGAATGACTGGGATGTTATGCTGCCGTATCTATTGTATGCGTACAGGAGTGTGCCCCAAGAGTCTACAAGGTTTGCTCCCTTTGAACTGCTCTATGGGAGGCAGGTCCAGGGGCCTCTAGATTTGGTTCGTGACTCATGGGAAGGTAATGTTGAGGAGGCAGCACAGCCAGTGGCTGAGTATGTGGCTCAGTTCAAGGAGAGTTTGCAAGAGATGATGGAGTTGGTTCAGCAGAATCTGAAAGAGAGCCAGGATACTCAGAAAGCCTGGTATGACAGAGATGCTAAGGAAAGAGCGTTTGAAATAGGGGACGTGGTATTGGTGCTAGATCCTGTCCATAAAAACAAAATGGACTGGACCCGTGGAGGTAGTAGAAAGGATTAACGAGGTTACCTATGGGTCGGGGAAGTGTGCAGACAGTGCATGTGAACAGAATGAAGGCCCACCATGAAAGGAAGGTAAATGTGAACATCATCTGTTGTGCTGAGGAAGAGGCAGTGTCTGTCTCTTTGATTGACATGGTTGCTGAAAGCCAGGAGAAGATGCCTCTTGAGAGCATTGAGATGGGGGAGGGTTTGAACCCCCCTCAAAGGAAGGAATTGCTGATTTTGTTAAAACACCACAAGCGAACATTCGCCAACAGGCCAGGGCTCACTGCTAGGATGACACGCTCCATTCAGATGGTGGGTCCCTGCCCAGCTCCTAGTAGAGCTTACAGGGCCAAGGGAGAAATGCAGAGACAGATCCAGGAAGAGGTGGAAAACATGTTGACAATGGGAGTAATTACCCAATCCATGAGCCCCATGGCTTTTCCCATTGTGATGATGCCAAAAAAGGATAAGACCATGAGATTGTGTGGATTATAGGAAGCTAAATGCTATAACACAGCCTGTCCCTTACCCCACACCCAGAATAGAGGATCTATTAGATACACTGGGTGGGGGGGCGGGGCAAAGTTTATAAGCACCCTGGATCTGACTGGGGGTACTGGCAAATACTCCTAGATGCTGATGCACGAGAAAAGTCCGCTTTCATAGTGGAATCGGGCCTGTATGAGTTCAAAGGGTTGCCCTTTGGGATGCGAAATTCAAGGGCTACTTTCATGAGACTTATAAACAAGGTCCTGCAGGGATTAGAATCTTTTGCAAGGGCCTATATAGATGACCTAGCCATCTTCAGCAATTCGTGGCAAGATCACCTTAAGCACATAGGGATTGTGTTGCAGAGGCTCAGGGAGGCCAACCTAACTGTTACAGTTTCTAAATGCAGAATGGGAGCTGCTGAGGTGACCTACCTGGGGTACAGGGTGGGCAATGGGCAACTGCACCCCAGGCCTTTAAAGGTGGAGGCCATTAAGAACTGGCCTACCCCTAGAACTAAGAAGCAGGTTCAATCGTTCTTTGGTCTGGCCAACTATCACAGGAGGTTTGTACAGGGATTCAGTGACACTGTTGCGCCCATCACAGACCTGACAAAAAAGGAAAAGCCAGACCGGCTGCAATGGACAGAGGCCTGTGAACAGGGATTTCCAAGCATAAAGAGTGCTTTGGCCAAAGAGCCGGTTTTGGCCAGCCCAGATTTTGAAAAGCCTTTTTTGCTGTGCACAGACACTTCCAATATTGGGCTGGGGGCAGTGCTAATGCAAGAGGGGGCGGGGGGTAAGAGACATCCCGTGGCGCGTACTTAAGCAAGAAATTGTCCCCCCACTGAGCAAAATTGCGCTCCCATTGAGAAGGAATGTTATGCCACTGTCTGGGCTGTCAAACAGCGTAAGCCCTATTTGTACAACAAAAAATTCACTGTGTTGAGTGATCATGCCCCTCTGGTCTGGATGCACAAGGCCAAGGGTACCAGCTCCAGGTTGCTGCGTTGGAGTTTAGCCCTTCAAGCAGTGATGAGCTGCCAATTTTTTTAACAACGGGTTCCCTCCTCCCTCCAAAATTTTAACAACGGGTTCCCTCCTTCCCCCCCCTCCGTGGGGGGGGTCGTGCCCCATCCAACCCCTCATGCTCCTTAACACATACACTCCGAGACCCCTGACCCATCCCCCCCTTCCCTGTCCCCTGACTGCCCCTTGCCGCCCCACCCAACCCCTCCTCTCATTCTCAATGGCCCCCCAGAACCCCTACCCCATACAACTACCCCTTCTCTCTGTCCCTGAGTGCCCCCACCACCTCATCCAACCCTGCTCTTTCCTGACTGCTCCCCGGGACCCTTGCCCCCATTCAATCCCCCTGTTCCCTGCCCTCTGACTGCCCTGACCCCTATCCACCCCCCCCACAACCCACCCCCTCCCTGCCCCCTTACCACACTGCCTGGGGACTGGGTCCACTCTGCCAGAACCACGACCGGCGCCGCTCGGCCCGACTCCCCGGGCCGGGCCGGCACCAGGGCCTGGCCGCTCGGCCCGACTCCCCGGGCCGGCGCTGGGCTGGAGGGAGCCGCGGTCTGGGACCGGGAGCTGCTGAGCCAGCCGCACCTCCCCTCCCCCTCCACGCCCCAGCTTATCTGCTGGCTGCCTCCATGCTGCTTGTTCAGGCTTCCCGCGAACATCTGATTCGCGGGAAGCAGGGGAGGGGGAGGAGGAGGGGGCGGAGCAGGAGAGGAGTGGGCGGGAACTTTTGTTAAATTTAGCAGCCCTTAACAAGCGGTTCTAAAATGGCTGCTAAATTTAACAACGGGTTCCCGCAAACCCGTGCGAACCCGCTGCATCTCACCCCTGCCTTCAAGAGTATGAAATGGATATAATCCACATAAGGGGGAAGGAGAATATTGTAGCTGATGAATTGTCCTGGATGGGGAGTCCTTAGGATGCAGTCAGTAATGTTTGTCATCCCTTCCTGCATCAACTTTGCGTTGGGGGTGTGACATTATGAGTGTAATATAGTATCTCATTGAAGGGTGACAGGGCCAGAAAGAGTTAATTAACTCACAGACTGACCTGACCCATGGCTGAACTTTAAAGATTGGTTAGGAAGCTATGTAAATGAATAGAGCTTTGACTGCAAGCCTGCATTGTTAGAGATAGAAGGGCAGATGTTTGCTCAGGTCTTGTGATGTAAGCAAACAAGTCTTGTCTATTGCTATAGCTTTGATTCAAAGATCAATAAAGGAATATTAACATTTAGGAAGATATTTGAGTGAAATAGTATTATTGTCTAGATGTCTCTTTGAAGGTTGGGCTAACCTGTAGCCGAACTGTTTAATAGATAAATTACCCTGTACAAATTGCCATGATGTTTAGGAGAAAGAAAGTTAAGCCTATAGTTTTCTCAGGCCAAAAGGCTGCTGGAAATGTATAAAAACCCTGGGACATGATCCTTCTTCATTTCAGATCTGCTTTGGGTTTCAAGCCATAAGGATTGAGATCCCCAGTCACTGACTGGATTCACCCTGAACTTGGACTTTGAACTATAACCTATGGACTATTTCTAAAAGGACTTTTGGCAACTACAAACTCATCTCTGATATGCATCTGAGCCTCAAGAATTGAATTCAAGTCTGTATGTATATTGAACTTTTAACCAACACTCACTCTCTTTTCTTTTTTAATAAATTTTAGTTTAGTTAATAAGAATTGGCTATAAGCGTGTATTTTAGGTATATCTAAGTTATAATTGGACCTGGGTGTGTGGCTGATCCTTTGGGGTTGGAAGAACCTTTTCTTTTATATGATGAGAGAAGATTTTCAGTAGTCATCATCATATCTGACGTGTGTCTGGATGGAGGCCTGAGGCTGAGCACTTTAAGGGACCTGCATTATTTGGACTTCTGAGTAACCAGTGAGGTAATATGGAAGCTGTTTTGTGCTGGCTTGGTAAATCTAGGTATTAGAATATCCACCAGCTTTGGGGGTTTGTCTACCCCGTTTTATTTGCAGTTCACCCTAATTGAGTGACCTCAGCTGGCTCCCACAGGCACCATCGTCACACCCTGTCCCATAAACAGTCTGTCTATAGTTTTAATTTTGCTCTGAAATTTTAACTTCCAAGGTGTATGTTTTGAAGATGCTTGTAAACGTTAGCCTGAGCACATGCCTGTGGAGCATGTTCTGCCTGAGCTGCTTCCCTGGCAGGGCTACTCTGCCCTGAGCTGCTCCCCCTGCAGGGGTTCCCAGGAGGCCTAGAGATGTCCCCGGGAAAGCTATGGTGGACAGAGCACTTCAAGCTGAAACAAATCCAGAACTCCTGCAAATCTAAGGGCCGTCACTCTTTTCCCCTCTCCCTCAAATCCTTTGTGTCTGCACTACCCCACTTTTTAAATTGGCAGTGGTAATGCTAGTAAAAAATTTGTGTTAAACTCCCTATTCTGAAGTTTGTAAGGTACATATGACAGGGCATTTTGGTGGTATCTAGCCTATTTTAAAAATCCCAACAGCATAGGAAGTTCATTTAAAAAACTGTTACAAGACTATTATAGTTTCAGTTACAATTCCAAAGACAGGAAACATCAAAGTGAAGGTGTTACATTCAAGCTTAACTCTGCCTCCTTGTGTGTATGCATTTGAAACATTATTTAATTAAAATAATCAGTCTTCCCCACCCCCCTGCAATCCCAGATTCAGATATATAGCATTTAGTAGTAATGTGCATTCCAGACAAACATGAAAGTAATTTCCATGTACAATGTGCAGTGAATGAGACAAGAAGTGGAACATTTGCCTCTTTCACCAGCATGTTACAAGATGCACCTTTCAAAGTTGTCAGAAAAATTATATATTTTCTTAGTTTTATAATGCCATGGTTCCCAAAAGTTTTAGTACTGTGGTTCTCTTATAGATATTTTAAAACTTGGTGGCTCCCCACAACCAAATACCATTTTTCCTCCTTTTCCATCTCAGGATACTAGATTCAAGAGGACCAATGAAATTTGAATGGTTTTGCGATTTTATTCAACTACATATAGTTTGTTTAATTATATAATCTGATCTAATCCAGGTTTTAAAAACTAGACTTTAAAAAATATGGATTTTTGGCATGTTCAGACAGCCTAAGATTTAGTAAGAAGAATGGGCCTGTTTCGAACTGCACAGTTGCGCAGTGTTTGGTTGCATCTCTGATAGTGTCAGATGTAGCTGTTTTCCAAGTTGGCATTATTAGATTTCTGTTAGTTGTCACAGAAATCATTGCAGAAAACCCAGACTCACAGAACTATCTGGAAACAGCACTTTCATCACTGAGTTATTCATACTCTCCTTTAACAGAAATTCAGAGTTCCTGGTTTGTTAGATTTGCAAATTTGGTCTTCAGCATGAGATCACTTGACAATTCTGAGACTTCCTTGGAATGGAGTCAACTGTTACCAAGACTGGGTTTCAAATTCAGTTAGTATCTGGAGCTTCATAGTCAATTCCAGGAAAATATTCATCAAAATGGGAATACAATTGTAACCATGCCTCAGTGGGTCACAACTGAGAATACCAAATTCAGGACAAACTGCTTAGAAATAGGGCAGATACACCCCAAAACTGGCGGTTATTCTCCCATGAGATACACCAAACCAGCAACAAAAGTAAACTTCTGTTTCACCACAGTGGCTAAGAAGTCAGAACAGCAGTTTCCTTAGGCATTCCAGTCCTTGTATCACCACCAAAAACACTAGACTTACAGATGAGTGGTTCTTTAAAACCAATTTAATCAAATAACAGGTTCTTCTGATGCCAAAGGACCAGCCACACACCCAGGTCAATATACAACTCAGATCTTACCCAAAAATTACGCTGTTGCCAATCCTTTGGTATCTAAAATCTAAAGATTTACATAAGAACAGCTGTACCGGGTCAGACCAAAGGTCCATCCAGCCCAGTATCCTGTCTACCGACAGTGGCCAATGCCAGGTGTCCCAGAGGGAGTGAACCTAACAGGCAATGATCAAGTGATCTCTCTCCTGCCATCCATCTCCACCCTCTGACAGAGACTAGGGCAGAGGTGAAAGTGAGCCAGTCTGGTATGGCGTACCGGCAAGATCTGGTACGCCATGCCGGAATGGACTGGCTTCCCTGGCAGTGATTTAAAGGGCCCAGGACTCCAGCTGCTGCGGGGTGCCCTGGGCCCTTTAAATCACCGCCAGAGCTCCAGCAGCCAGGCTTGGGTGGGGATTTAAAAGGCCCGGGGCTCCTGCTGCTGTGGGGAGCCCCAGGCCCTTTAAATCACGGCCGGAGCTCCGGCAGCGGGGCTTGGGCAGCACTTTAAAGGGCCCGGAGCTCCGTGGAGGCCCGAGCCCCAGGCCCTTTATTTCCCCCCGTGAACCCCGGGGCTCCCAGCCACCTCTGCAGCTGGTAGCTCCGGGGTGATTTAAAGGCCCTGGGGCTCCCAGCCACAGCCGGAGCCCCAGGGCCTTTAAATCTTTAAGTGTCCTGCCTCTTCCTGTTGAGGCCATGCCCCCACTCAGGACTCCGGCGTACCGGTAAGTCCTTTCAGTTACTTTCACCCCTGGGCTAGGGACACCATTCCTTACCCATCCTGGCTAATAGCTATTAATGGACTTAACCTCCATGAATTTATCCAGTTCTCTTTTAAACACTGTTATAGTCCTAGCCTTCATAACCTCCTCAGGCAAGGAGTTCCACAAGTTGACTGTGCGCTGTGTGAAGAACAACTTCTTTTTATTTGTTTTAAACCTGCTAACCATTAATTTCATTTGGTGACCCCTAGTTCTTGTATTATGGGAATAAGTAAATAACTTTTCCTTATCTCCACATCACTCATGATTTGATATACCTCTATCATATCCCCCCTTAGTCTCCTCTTTTCCAAGCTGAAAAGTCCTAGGCTCTTTAATCTCTCCTCATATGGGACCCTCTCCAAACCCCTAATCATTTTAGTTGCCCTTCTCTGAACCTTTTCTAGTGCCAGTATATCTTTTCTGAGATGAGGAGACCACATCTGTACGCAGTATTCAAGATGTGGATGTACCATCAATTTACATAAGGGCAATAATATATTCTCCGTCTTATTCTCTACCCCCTTTTTAATGATTGCTAACATCCTGTTTGCTTTTTTGACTGCCTCTGCACACTGAGTGGACATCTTCAGAGAACTATCCACGATGACTCCAAAATCTTTTTCCTGATTTGTTGTAGCTAAATTAGCCCCCATCATATTGTATGTATAGTTGGGGTTATTTTTTCCAATGTGCATTACTTTACATTTATCCACATTACATTTAATTTGCCATTTTGTTGCCCAATCACTTAGTTTTGTGAGATCTTTTTGAAGTTCTTCACAGTCTGCTTTGATCTTAACACCACTAGTTACCCCTCTCCATTCTAAGAATTTACCATTTATTCCTACCCTTTGTCCCCTGTCTTTCAACCAGTTCTCAATCCATGAAAGGACCTTCCCTTTTATCCCATGAAAACTTAATTTTCATAAGTGCCTTTGGTGAGGGACCTTGTCAAAGTTTTCTGGAAATCTAAGTATACTGTGTCTTATACTATGTAGATAGATAGATAGATTAGATAGATTAGATAGATAAAAATGGTTAATGGAATTAAATACATAGAACAATGGCAAAGTTCTTGGTTCAGGCTTGTAGCAGTGATAGAACAAGCTGCTGGCTTAAGTCAAGTCTCTGGTTGCTTCCAAATCATTGGAAGGACCTCAGTCCCTTGGTTAGAATGCTTCTGTTAGTATAAATCCATAGCCCAGAGCAGGGGTGGCAACCTGAGCCTGAGAAGGAGCCAGAATTTACCAATGTACATTGCCAAGGAGCCATAGTAATACATCAGTAGCCCCCCCATCAGCTCCCCCGACCTGCTCCCAGCGCTTCCCACTGGCTGGCAGCCCCACTGATCAGCGCCTCCCCCTCCCTCCCTGCACCTCCCAGTCAGCTGTTTTGTGGCATGCAGGAGGCTCTGGGTGGGAGGCGGAAGAGTGAGGGCACGACAGGCTCAGGGGAGGGGGCGGGAAGGGGTGGAGTGGGGGCAGGGCTTGTGGCAGAGCCAGGGGTTGAGCAGTGAGCACCCCCCAGTACATTGGAAAGTTGGTGCCTGTAGCTCCAGCCCCAGAGTCGGTGCCACCACAGGTTGGCCACCCCGGTCCAGAGGCTTGAGCATGAAAGAGGTTGGAGCAGGATAGAGGCAAAATGGAGGTATTTCCAGGGCCTTTTATAGCTTTGCCATATAGAGGGAAACTCATTGTTTCAAACAAAGCCCTCAGCATAGCTAGTGGAAAATTATAGGTAAAAGATGGGAGTTTGGAGTCACATGGGCAAGTCACATGTATAGAGCCAATAGTTATAGCTTCAAATACAAAAATGATACATGCATACAAATAGCACAATCATATTCAGCAAATCATAATCTTTCCATAGACACCTTACTTGATAACCTTTGTACAAGATTTGTTGCAAATATAGAACAGTGGTTGCAACAATGATCTATATGGTCATATTTTAATCAGATAATGTCACAACAATATAGACAAATGAGTTAATATTTGGTCTTTAATAGTGTTTTGATAATTTTTATTCTATTCTTTTAAAAAGACTGAAAATATCTTGGTAATTCCCTTTTCAATGTATCATCTCCAAAGACAAAGCTTCTTCATGAATTCCCCTGATTTTCTCTTTCACATCTAGTATATTTCTGGTCCTACCTTGAAGTGTTAGGTTCAGTGCATTCAATTTGCCAATCACTTCCACCAGGTAAGATAACATAGTCAAGAAGTCCATGTGACAAATGTAATCTGCAAGGACTGTGTTCCCAATTCCCCAGGAGGAAAATTCTGATTTTTGTCATGCAATTTGAAAAAACGTTGTACAGGCGAGTCTCATCTTACGCAGGGGTTCCGTTCTGCGGTTAGCACATAAAGCGAAAACCGCGTATAGTCAAAATTACATTGAGTTGAATGGCGGGCGGAATCACCCGCACTACAGGTACAGTATTAAAATTGTTATTTTTCTCTCTTTTTTTTTTTTAGTTTTTGCTGACCGCGTAAAGCTGAAATAGCGCATGTTAAATGCGCGTAAGATGCGACAGACCTGTAACACTTTCCCATGTTACACCCAGCTGACTTCACTGTGAAACAGAAGCTGAGTGTCATCAGAGCCCATCTCTTCATACAGTATACTAAACGGCATGTATTGACTGCCCAGGTTTTTATATCATTGACTCTTTTAATAACAATGCTGAGGGCCTCGTGTACATCAGGTTGGAAGTTCTTCCATGCCAAAGTTTGGCAATGAATCATGCAGTGTGTCCAAAGTGCTGCTGGTGCCACTTTACTTGTGCTGCAACCTCACTATTCTGCTCAGGCATGACTGCCCTATCAGTGCACAGCCCCACACACATTGTCCAGTTAAGATCTCCATCCACTATGAATTTGTCAAGGATCTGGAATATTTCCTTACCGGTTGTACGCGTTGGGATTTCTCTGCAAAATAAAAGTTCTTCAACTACTGTACTTGCTTGGATAGATCTCACAAAACACAGAAATTGAGCCATGTTGGTAACATCTGTGGATTCATCAAGCTGCAGGGTATAATATGGACTCTTCTTAAATTGTTCTAACAACCGAACTGGCCCTGCATGTTTTCTGCAAGGTTATCAGTGCCTCAAGGGATGCTATTATTTGACATAGGTGTTTTCAGTGCCCTGGCTGCTTGTTCCCAAGTCATAACTCTACACATGGCTATTGGTGCTGGAAGTAGAAGGGTCTCACCAAAGGTGTGTGCTTATTTGCATTTTGCAATTCAGGCTTTTGGTTTCCAAATGTCTCTGTAGCTTTCACGGCTTCCTACTTTCATTTACTAACACCTGAAAACAAGTGACACATTGTGGCTGTGGACTTTCCGCAGTAATATGATGACACAAAAATCCAAACGTAATGTCATATAATCATATTGTCTACTTTTCTTCATTTTCTGTTAAAATATCTTCTTCAGCTGGCCATTTGCTACATGTAGGATTAGCACCTGGTAAAAATCATTCCATTACAGAGGTTAGACACGCTTGTCTCTCCTTCAGCCCCCTTCCTCTATCTGCTAGTGCTGCTGCTGCTATCACCTGGGCAGAGAACTTCTCTTTGACCTCCACTGCAGCAGGGGGTTTTCAGCTGAGATACTTCCTGCTGAATGCCCCCTGCAGGAGCAGAGGAAACAGAGGGGCTCCCAGCCCCAGGGGCAGCATAAGATGCAGACCCACAGATACTTGCTCGAGACACCAGGCCCATGCTTCAGTCATATGGTTTTTGTACTAGAAAAATAAAAATGGACTCAAGCAACACACATACTTTACAGTAAAGGAAACTATGCCTAATATTTTGAAGGTATTGTTCAAGAACAGTGCCTTCTGTCCAGGGACAGATCACTGGTAGAAATCTCAGCAGCTGGGCTTTTCACCAGGAAGTTTTCTCTTAAGCCTGGTCTACACTAGGCGTTTAAATCGGTTTTAGGAGCCTAAAACCGATTTAACGCCACAACCGTCCACACTAGGAGGCACCTTATATCGATTTTAATGGCTCTTTAAATCGGTTTCTGTACTCCTGCCCGACGAGAGGAGTAGCGCTAATATCGGTATTAACATATCGGAATAGGGTTAGTGTGGCCGCAATCGACGGTATTGGCCTCCGGGAGCTATCCCACAGTGCACCACTGACCGCTCTGGACAGCATTCTCAACTCGGATGCACTGGCCAGGTAGACAGGAAAAGCCCCGCGAACTTTTGAAATTCATTTCCTGCTTCCCCAGCGTGGAGATCTCATCTCATCAGCACAGGTGACCACGCACAGCTCATCAGCACAGTTAACAATGCAGTCTCCTGAGAATCGAAAAAGAGCCCCAGCATGGACCGCTCGGGAGGTAATGGATCTGATCGCTATATGGGGAGAGGATTCAGTACTAACAGAACTGCGTTCCAAAAGACGAAATGAAAAAGTATTTGAAAGAATTTCTAAGGCTATGACGGATAAAGGCCACAGCAGGGACTCCGTGCAGTGCAGAGTGAAAGTTAAGGAGCTCAGACAAGCCTACCAGAAAACCAAAGAAGCAAACGGAAGGTCCGGGGCAGGTCGAAAAACATGCCGCTTCTATGATGAGCTGCATGCAATTTTAGGGGGCTGCGCCACAAGTACCCCACCCCTGACCGTGGATTCCGAGGTGGGGGTTGTAATCTCTGCCATGTCTGAGGATTATGCAGACGGGGAAGATGAAGAGGAAGAAGAGGAGGAAGACATAGCAGAGAGCACACAGCACTCCGTGAACCCCAGCAGCCAGGAGCTTTTTATCACCCTGACGGAATTACCCTCCTCCCAGCCCTCCCAAGCAACTATTCCAGAGAATGACGCCCTGGAAGGGAGCTCTGGTGAGTGTACCTTTGCAAATAGCAAACAGTGTTTTTTAAGCAAGCCTTTTTTAATGATTGATTTGCCCAGAGGACTTGGGATGCATTCGCAGACAGTATAGTTACTTAGAAAAGTTTGTTAACATGTCCGGGGATTGAGAGGAAATCCTCCAGGGACATCTCGATGAAGCGCTCCTGTAGGTACTCCAGAAGCCTTTGCAGAAGGTTTCTGGGCAAGGCATCCTTGTTCCGCCCACCATGGTAGGACACTTTACCATGCCATGCATGTAGCAAGTAATCAGGTATCATTGCGTGGCAAAGCATCGCAGCGTATGGTCCCGGTGACTGCTGGCATTCAAGAAGCATCCGTTCTTTATCTTGTTCTGTTATCCTCAGCAAAGTGATATCGTTCAGGATAACCTGGTTAAAAATCAGGAATTTAAGTAAGGGGGGTGGCCATTTTTCTACTGGGTTCGTGGAATGCAGCAGCTTAAAAAAAACACTTTCCTGCACGTAGCGAAGCGGGGGGAGGGGAGGAGTGAAATGCCGATGATCTTTTCTGTTTGGTCACCGGCGAGGCGATCTTCCCCAAGCTACCGGACAAGCAGTGGGTGGGGGGGAGGGGGAAGGTTGTTGATTAGCAGGGAGCTAGCGTGGTATTAGCCATGCGTTGGGGGGGGAGGGGTAAATCACTGAGACAGTGGCTTACCATGGCCGCATGCAAGCTGAATCCTGATGCCTGGACCTGTGTCTGAGATCTGTAACCCCAGAGATGCAAGCAGTCACTATTAAGATGAAAAATGCGACCTTGTAGGGAAATCACATGTGCTATGTAAGGTGAATAGTGCTTTTCACTGTGAAAGAGTATAACCATTGTTCTGTAAAATGTATC
Organism: Mauremys mutica; assembly: GCF_020497125.1. NCBI lineage: Eukaryota > Metazoa > Chordata > Testudines > Geoemydidae > Mauremys > Mauremys mutica. Next base: position 324,814,315 of record NC_059072.1, read on the forward strand.
TTTCTAAATATTTATCTCCCTCATGCAGCTGCAAATTTTTCAAGCGTCCCTCCTCCATCCCAAAGGCTAGCACAGATAAGGCGGAGGAAAAAGAAGACGCGAGATGAGATGTTCTCGGATATTATGGAAGTTACACGCAATGAAAGAGCTCATCTGAATGAGTGGAAGGACGTGGTTTCAAATTACAGGAAAGAGGCCAGTGAACGTGAGGACAGGAGGGATGAACGTGAGGACAGGAGGGACAACCGAGATGAGAGGTGGCGGCAGGAAGACCGGCAGGAAAATCAGCGGTGGCGGCAGGAAGATCAGCGGTGGCGGGATGCAACTCTGGGGCTGCTGCGTGATCAAACTGACATGCTCCGGCGTCTTGTGGAGCTTCAGGAACGGCAGCAGGATCACAGAGTGCCGCTGCAGCCCCTGTATAACCACCCTCCCCCCTCACCATGTTCCTTAGCCTCCTCACCCAGACGTGTAAGAACGCGTGGGGGGAGGCTCCGTGCACCCGCCCACTCCACCCCCGTGGACAGCCCAACCAGAAGGATGCCGTTACTCTGAATTATTTTTTAGTGGCCTTCTCCATCCCTCCTTTCCTCCTCCCAAAGCACACCCTTACTTCTCTCCCTCTTTTTATAATGAATCAATAAAGAATTCATGCTTTTAAAATGAGAGTGACTTTATTTGCATAAGTAAGCTGTACTCGAAGGGGGAGGGGGAGTTGCTTACAGGGACTGAGTCAATCAAGGGGGTTGGGTGTTCATCAACAAACACAGCAGTCACACTGTACCCTGGCCATTGATGAAGCTCGTTTTCAAAGCTTCTCTGATGCGCACCGCTTCCTGGTGTGCTCTTCTAATCTCCCTGGTGTCTGGCTGCGCGTAATCAGCGGCCAGGTGATTTGCCTCAGCCTCCCACCCCGCCATAAAGGTCTCCCCCTTACTCTCACAGAGATTGTGGAGAATACAGCAAGCAGCAATAACATAGGGGACATTGGTTTGGCTGAGGTCTGAGCGAGTCAGTAATGTGCGCCAGCGCGCCTTTAAACGGCCAAATGCACATTCCACCACCATTCTGCACTTGCTCAGCCTGTAATTGAACAGATCCTGACCACTGTCCAGGCTGCCTGTGTATGGCTTCATGAGCCATGGCATCAAGGGGTAGGCTGGGTCCCCCAGGATAACGACAGGCATTTCAACATCCCCAACTGTTATTTTCTGGTCTGGGAAGTAAGTCCCTTGCTGCAGCCGTTTAAACAGAGTAGTGCTTCTGAATACGCGAGCGTCATGAACCCTCCCTGGCCATCCCGCGTGGATGTTTGTGAAACGTCCCTTGTGATCCACCAGTGCTTGCAGCACCATTGAAAAGTACCCCTTCTGGTTTACGTACTGGGTGCCCTGGTGCTGCGGTGCCAAGATAGGGATATGGGTTCCATCTATCGCCCCCCCACAGTTAGGGAATCCCATTGCAGCAAAGCCATGCACTATGGCCTGCACGTTTCCCAGAGTCACAACCTTTCGTAGCAGCAGCTTAGTGATTGCTTTGGCTACTTGCATCACAGCAGCCCCCACAGTAGATTTTCCAACTCCAAATTGATTCCCGACTGACTGGTAGCTGTCTGGCGTTGCAAGCTTCCACAGGGCTATCGCCACTCGCTTCTCTACTGTGAGGGCTGCTCTCATCTTGGTATTATGGCGTTTCAGGGCAGGGGCAAGCAAGTCACAAAGTTCCATGAAAGTGCCCTTACGCATGCGAAAGTTTCGCAGCCACTGGGAATCGTCCCACACCTGCAACACAATGCGGTCCCACCAGTCAGTGCTTGTTTCCCGGGCCCAAAATCGGCGTTCAATGGATAGAATCTGCCCCATTACCATCAGGATCTCCAAAGCGCCGGGGCCCGCGGTTTGAGATAATTCTGTGTCCACGTCCTCATCACTGTCATCGCCGCGCTGCCGTATCCGCCTCTTACTCGCCTCGGTTCGAAGGTCCTGGTTCAGCATATACTGCACGAGAGTGCGCGAGGTGTTTAAAACATCCACGATTGCGGTATGGAGCTGAGCAGGGTCCATGCTTGCTGTGCTATGGCGTCTGCACGGTTCACCAAGCAAAAAAGGCGCGAAACGGTTGTCTGCCGCTGTCAGGGAGGGAGGGAGGGGTGAGGCTGTACCCAGAACCACCCGCAAAAATGATTTTTGCCCCATCAGGCACTGGGATCTCAACCCGGAAATGCCAAGGGGCGGGGGAGGCTGCGGGAACTATGGGATAGCTACGGGATAGCTACCCACAATGCAACGCTCCAGAAATCGACGCTAGCCTCGGACCGTGGACGCACACCACCGATTTAATGTGTTTAGTGTGGCCGCGCGCACTCGATTTTATAAAATCTGTTTTACAAAACCGGTTTATGCAAATTCGGAATAGTCCCGTAGTGTAGACGTACCCTTAGATGCAGAGGTGCTGGAACAATTTTTGTAGTGGGGGTGCTGAGAGCACATAAACTCTGTATATGATGGAAACCACTTCAAACCAGGGTGTGCAGCAGCACCCACGGCACCAGCTAGTTCCAGCACCTATGCTTAGACCTCACTGTTGGGCCCCCTTCCCATGTGTGTGCATATGCACACCCAGGCCCACTGACAGCAATTCCGGGCCCCAGGGCAGAGCAGTCAATGGAACCCCACGCACGCACAAGCCGCAGACACGGTCCACCAGACATTTGGGCAGTGCTGCACCTGAGCTGGCTGGTGCCCAGTGAGCTGACAGCTGCGCTGCTGGGCACGCTCTTCTGGCACAGCCAGGGCTTCCACATGCCCACCCAGTAGGGTTGCCAACTGTCTAACTGTGCAAACACAAAGACTCGCACTCGGCCCCGCCCCACCCGTTCCCCAAGGCCCTGCCCATTCTCTGAGGCCCTGCCCCCTGCTCACTCCATCCCTCCTCCCTCTGTTGCTTCCCCTCCCTCACCCTCACCCACTTTCACCAGGCTGGGGCATAGGATTGGGGTGCGGGTGGGGGTGCAGACTCTGGGAGGGAATTTGGATGCAGGAGGGGGTGTGGCGTGCGGGCTCTGGGAGGGAGTTTGGGTGTGTGGGGGGGTGTGGGCTCTAGGAGGGAGTTTGGGTGTAGGAGCGGGTGAGGGGTCAGGCTCTGGGAGGGACTTTGGGTTCAGAAGGGGGTGTGGGATCTAGGCTAGGGCAGGGTTTTGGGGTGCAGGAGGGGATCAGGGGGTCAGTGCTGACCTCAGGCAGCTCCCAGAATGACTGGCACACCCCTCTGGCAGCGGCTCCTACGCGGGGGGCCCAGGGGATCTCCGCGCACCACTGCCCACAGGCATCGCCCCTGCAGCTCCCATTGGCCAAAGTTCCCGATCAATGGGAGCTGCAGAGTCAGTGCTTAGGGCAGGGGCAGCACCCGGAGACCTTCTGGGGCTGTAGGGCCATTCTGTTTGCTTCCAGGAGCGGTGCAGAGCAAGGGCAAGCAGGAAGCCTGCCTTAGCTCTGCTGCACTGCTGGCTGCAGTGGCGGCCAGGGGCCACCTGGCCCTTTTAAATCACCCAGGCCCCTGAGCAATTGCCCCCTTTGCTCCCCCCCACCCTCTGTCGGCGGGCATGTGCACACCCTTGTCTTTCATAATTGCTTTTAGCTCTCTGGCTAGTAGGGGGTCTGCTGAATTTTTCAAGCCCTACTCTTAATGCTAAGATCCTGATTTTCTACATGTAAGGAACAAATATGGATTAACGTTCTGCCTGTTGGTGCCAAAGGGTTAATTGCTTGACCGTCTTTCAGTAGCTGTATTAAGTGAAATATAGCCACACTGAACAGAACATCTAGAGTTAAGGCTAAAATGTCCAGTAGTTACCAAGCAACTTTCTTCCTGTAATGTACAACACTGTGTTATCAATATGCTACTCAGCGATAGGAATGTATGACACTGAAGTGGACCCAGAAGTGCAATCTGCTTTGTTTCCCCTACTAATGAGTGCTGCTCTGATTTGTTTGTTTTAATGAATAGCTGCAAATCATTGGACACCCATATGTAAAAGCACATTTTGAGTTTTAAAAATACAATTGACTTGCAGACTTTATTGCCTAAATTATCTGTGGCTCTAGAATTCATGACATGAAGGTTAGGAATTTCAGACTGTCCATAGATGAAAACCCTGTATTTCTAAGGGAATGTGATTTGGCTACAGTAACCTCTTATAAAAATGACCTCCTGCCAATCCTGGATTCACACAGTAGTGGAAGCTTTTATAGTATATCATTACTTACTATATTTCTTACATGAAATAAGAATAGCAGCATATACTTAGTGACTTTCACCCAAAAGGATCCCACAGGATTGTTGACTCCAGGGTACATAGACAGCATGGTCCAGGGTCTAATGCACTGGCCTGGGAGTGGAGAAACTTGAGTTCTATTACTAGCTCTACTACATGGCCCTGAGCAAGTCATGTCACTGCTGTGTGCCTCAGTTTCTCCATCTGTAAAGTGGGGATAAAGATACTTATATTGTTTTGTAAAGTGCTTTGATATCTACAGATGATCATCACTATATATGGATTAGGTATGTTGTACAGGAATGATTTCAGCTACTCTCTTGGGTGGAGGCATTGAAGTAATTTAGATGGTTATATGGACCCACAGTCAAAGGTATTAACGAGACTGTCACTGTTCAATATTAAACAGTATGAAATAAGGTTTCATATACAGAGAGCTCGGCCTGCTTAGCACAGTAGCAAATACACTGTTAAAAATCCTTTTAACCTTTTATTAACAATACAGGAAAGAAGGAAAAACCGGTTAAAGCATCTGAAATGTAAAGTATTCAATGAGGCTTTCCTTTTAACCACATCTCTTGTTCCCTTTCCCTTTAGCTGGACAGAGTTTTTAGAAGGAAAAAAACTAGGGCTATTGATTCATTGCAGTTAACTCACATGATTAACTAAAAAAAATAATCATGATTAATTGCACTGGTAAACAATAGAATACAAATTGAAATTTATTACATATTTCAGATGTTTTTCTACATTTTCATATATATTGTATTCTGTGTAATTGAAATCAAAGTGCATATTATTTTTATCATTTTTACAGTGTAAATATTTGTAAATAAAAGAAAAAGTATTTTTAATTCACCTGATGCAAGTACGGTAGTGCAATCTCTTTATCATGAAAGTTCACCTTACAAATATAGATTTTTTTGTGTTACATAACTGCACTCAAAGACAAAACAATGTAAAACTTCAGAACCTAGAAGTCCACTCAGTCTTACTTCTTGTTCAGCCAATCGCTAAGACAAACAAGTTTGTTTACATTTACAGGAGATAATGCTGCTGTCTTCTTATTTATAATGTCACCAGAAAGTGAGAACAGGCATTTTCATGGCACTTTTGTAGCTGGAATTGCAAGGTATTTACGTGCCAGATATGCTAAATATTGGTATGCCCCTTCATGCTTCGGCCACCATTCCAGAGGACATGCTTCCGTGCTGACAACACTTGTTAAAAAAATAATGTGTTAATTAAATTTGTGACTGAACTTCTTGGGGGAGAATTGTATGTCCCGCGCTCTGTTTTACCCACATTCTGCCACATATTTCATGTTATAGCAGTGTGAGAATATTTCTACTCTACAATGGCCACGTTTTGAATTCACACTGCTGTCATCACTGAAGAGAGACAGAAAGCATGTAAGTGAACAGAAAATATACTATGTTTAGCAATCAGCAGCCTTTCTGATCAACAGAACAGGATAGCTCAGGGAACTGGTAATGGAATATAGACTCTTTCACCTCTAACTCACTGGTATGAATCCAGCCCAGGTCACTGTGACTGACAGTTCTGACCATCTGATGGCTGTTTGGAGCCTTTCTGAATGAGTGAGCAGTCTCAGTCTTCTTCTACTGTGCATATGTTCACACAACAAAAACCACCATCAGAGCGAAAAGGCTAAGCACTGAAGGGGCATAGAAACTGAATTCCCTTCTCTCTCCTCGGGTAAATTGTCTCACTAGAACATCGTTGAAGGCACTTTGGATGGGGAAGTTTGTACCATTGATCTCATGCTTTACCTGTTCTACTGAGAAGTGGGGGACTTCAATGCCTAGCATTATCAGTCTGACACTTCTCATCAATGCTAAACCAAACTTGAGAAAGAAATGTCCAACACAAAGAAGGAGCTAAAACCCTTTCAACACATTGTTATGAAATTACTGTATTCTAAAACATTGGGAAACTATCAGTTTTCTTGGCACTATGTCACATGAACAGGGTCATCAGTGATTCACACCCAAAAAAACAGATGCTGCAGAAATATGAAGTTAGCTTATCTTTAACTTTTTCCAATAGGTGGTGTGAAATCTATCAAAACAACTGGTGAGATGCTCACGGATACCAACAAAGCAATGCTGGCAAGTTAGATATCAGCATGTTTGATCTGAGAGCTGCATTTCCATAAGAGACCAGAAATCAAGAGCCTGTTGTATTTTGCGGGGATCAGGGGAAAAAATACTCCCCAGTGGGGTAAAAATAAGATCCTTATGCAGCCATTACAGCTTGTATACTGATATCATGCTGCTTATAATTCACTTCCTCATGTTTTCATAACAGAGATTACTACTACAGTTACCGCCACTACCCTGTTGCAGGCTGTAAAATAAATGTTTAAATCACCGACAGATTGTGGGAGCAAATCCTGAGTCAACTTCCAGCTGCCTGACCTGTCATTCTAGCAAAGACTGACTTGACTTAGAAATACGAATTACCACTGACTTTCCTTGCTTTTGTGAACAGACTTTAAACAGGATTCTTGCTAATCTCAGAATAGACTTTTAGGTGGAGCAAGTTATCCCTTACTTGCCTAAAATGAAGTCAGCACTTAAACAAATCACAGTCCCTATAATTTTGTATAAAATATAAATGGCTCCCTTTTTTCTAAGAAGTTGATATTTGATCAGTTTATCACATTTTCCCATATACTATATGAAAGTAATAAAACAAAAATTTAAATTTATTTCTGCCTAAAGAGACTGGACATAGAGGGGCAGATTCTCTGGGCTGATCCACTGCCTTAGCACTGCTCAGAAATTGCAAAGGGAGTGGAACCCACCCTGAATTCCCTTGCTGGAGATACCCCTGCCATGGGGCAGTCCTTAGCAGATATACAGCCATCAGAGGGCACCCACAACTCCCTCCCTGTGGCTTCCTGGCAGAGGTGGGAAGGGAGGGGCATATTAGGGGTACTCCAGCCATTCCTACTTGATTGTGGCCTGGGTAGAGAAGCAGGAGGTTATAAAACAGACAGTCTCCTCCATTCCTCATCCCCACGCCACTCTGCTGCACTCAGCATCTCCTCAGTGTAATCTGCCCCATCACCTCTCAAGATTTACTATTCCAGTTTATTGAAGAATAGATTTGAAACCCCTAAATCTGCCTGATTAAAAATTGGAGGCTGCACCATTTATTTGCCAACATTCGTATTATCAAAACCAAAATGCTTTTAAAGTTCTGATAGATTCAGATAGTTTTATGCTGTGTCAGTCTGGCATGAAATGGTTTGGAGAGACAAAAAGTCTATATGATGTAAAGGTATTGGGCATGATTCTCCTCTCACATGCATGAGAGACATAGCTATGTATTTGAAAGCCCAGGCTTTAAATCTTTTACAGTTTACATTTCTTTATATAACAAGCGACAGAAATCCAAATAATCATTTAGTTATGTGACATGGGAATATGAAGACACAGGAATACTTTAGATAAAAAGTAGAGGCTTTTTGCCCTATAAATTATCTAAACCAATTGACTTCTTACCAAAAATATACCAATTAGGGATGCTCTTTTACAGTGAGTGTCAAAATAAAATATAAACTTCTAATGAATGCATCCAGTGCTGTTATTGTCTTGGAAGTGTATAATGAATAGAGATGGGCAATTTTTTTTTCATTTTTTTGGTCTGAAAATGCAGTTTTGGCTCAACTGAAACTGTTCAAAAATTTAAGCTGAATTCAGCAAATAGTTTTGGCTGGAAAAAATGGGGAAAAATTGGAAGAAGTCTAAACATTTCATTTTGACATTTTCAAAAAAATGTTTTGACTTTTCATTTCAAAATGATATTTCATTTCTAAGTGTAGCTAGATATATATTAAAACACACACGTAAAAAACCACCTCAAATCGAAAATAAACATTTCATATTAAATGATATGTTTCATTTAACACCAAAAGGAATCTCAAGGAATGACCAAGAGATCATTTCAAGTCAACCCAAAACAAAATTATTTGCCCAGCTCCAACATGGAAACAGATGGGTGCACTCTTGCATCAACTTTAACTCAATGAATGAATTTACTGTATGTGCATCTGAGCCAAAAAGTCTTGAGGGTCTTTCCATTGACTTCTACGAGCCCTCAAACTGGACTTGGATCAAGCCCCAAAGCTGCATTCTTTAAAAGACTGTGACGCTACTTTAAAATGGATGAAAGATGCCTTCAAACAGTTTTTTTTTCTATTTTTTAAATTTCTACCTTGACACTATACACCAGCAGTAAGCTACTGCATGATTCTGAATACTAATAACTTCTATTTGCTTGGGACTAGAACACTATTGTAAATACAATCAATTCTATTTAGGGTCTACCACATCCATCACCAAAGATGTGTGTGAGCCACACGCTTACATACTTAGAATGTAAACAAGAATTTTACCTGCTATGTGAATTTCTGCATGCTTATCTTCCAACTCAGAATGGATGGGCTCCTGTTCCCCTCAGACTATGACAGGCAGCAGCAATAGCCTGCTAGTCCCTCCTTTCAAGAGCTGCTAACCCCAGCTGAGACTTCCAAAGCAGAGCGCTATAATATTCTTAAATGTACTCTGTATACTTTTTATAGTTTGAGGCTAGTCATCTGCCTCTATAGAGACATTTTCTGCCACAACCACATGTACTGGAATTTACCCTACTTAATACTGATACTGGATCACAGATGTTAGAGATAGAAAAGCCCCTTACCTCACCAAGACTATCCCTTAGCAAGAGAAATCTCTAGTTCCCTCAATACAGAATATATTAGCTACCCAGTCCATGATCACTCATGGAAATACTTATGAAGATGCCTTACATAGCAATGAGTAGGGGAGGAGATAGGTTTTGTGATCAATCTGTGTTTAGCACAAAGCGGTGCATATATATACATATATATGAGCCAAAACAGGCTCTACTGGGTTTGCTGGGCTTTACTCCTATTTTAAAAAAAGCCAACCCCTGCCCCATGACGAGAGAACAAACAGAAAACTCCACATGTATAAACAGGTTTCCTGTGAAGTTTCCCCCTTCCTGCAGATTTGGAGGGTAATATTTGTCCTAAAATGTTGATTCTCTCAGTTCCTCTAAGGGAAGAGAATTCTCAACACTGACTACCCGGTGAGGAAAGAAGTCCTCTTGGGTACTTACCTAAATTCTGTCTGGTTTGCTTTTAATGTTCATGATCAGCCACATGTTCTTCCATTGCTGCTAAGTGCCCTTCTAGGTTCATCCTATAGTTTCAAACAGACATGTTCATAACATGCTTTTGTTAGACTGATCTTTCCTTTGGTGTACTAAACTTTATACGTTTAAGGCATGATACAATTCCATCATAATTATTTGGATGGGATGTAGACATGCTTTGGTATTATTGTGTTAACTCAGTAATAAGAATCATATAGATCGAGAGTACTAGAAATCACTGAAAAAAAGTTCTGTTGCGTTCCTTTCTTGCTGACCTTAGTTTCCCTCCTCTTCCAGCACAGCAGTGTGAGAATAATTCTGCTCTACAATGGCCACGTTTTGAACTCCCACTGCTGTCATCACTGAAGAGAGACAGAAAACATATAAGTGAACAGAAAATACTGTATGTTTAGCAATCAGCAGCATTCTTGATCATTTCACTTACACTTTTCACAATGCTTTCTTTTCTGTCACTTAAGTACAGTACAGAATATTACTTTGTGCACTTGCCGGATGCTCATAGTCTGAAATTCTGACAAAGATGAACCAAGACCCCAGACCCAAAACCATACATATGTAATAAAGGTGTGATGCACAGGAGTGCTGTGAACTTTATTGCTTGGCCCCAGTCACCTGAGCTGGATGAGGAATATAAAGGTCAATATGCCCATCACCTGACAGGGATCAGTACTCCAGTATCTGCCATTACGGCCTGAATGTCAGCTCAGGCCCATCTCTACATTCCAGTATTACCCTAGTATTTAATGAGCTAGAATTTCATATACAACACCAAAGCTGAAAAAAATCTGTGGCAATATCTCTTGATCTTACTTCCGTATGCAGCAAACTTTGTAAATATATTTTAAAATATATTTTAATTATAGTCACTATAACTTTAGTAAAGGTTCACGTTTATTAATGATGATGATGACAGGATGGATGCTCTTGTGGTTAAGGTATTAAGACACTGGACTGGGACATAGGCTCAATTCCCAGCTCTGCCACAGACTTCCTGTGTGACCTCAGGCAAGTCACTTGGTCTGTCTGTGCCTCAGCCCCCATCTATAAAATGTGGATAACCATATTTTCTCTCTCTCACCCAGAGGTGAAAGTAAGCCGGTACAGGCCGGTATGGCGTACCGGTAAGAAAGTGGCCTAAGCTGGGCAAGTAAGCTGGTACACCGTACCAGCAAGCTATTTATAGCTGGTACAGTGTACCGGAAAGACACCATCCCGCCCCCAGCCCCTCCACAGAGCTGCCTCTCAGGAGAACTGGGAGGGGGGGAGCTGGGAGCGGTACCGCATCTGGAGGAGCTGTCGGCGTTCCGGGAGTGGCAGCAGCGTGCGGGGAAAGGAGCAGAACCCCTCGCCCTGTCCTCCGGCAGGGCTGCCGCTGTACAGAGCCGGAGGAGAGGCAGGTGGAAGCGTAGGGGGCGGGGCTGGGGGTTCTGCTCTTTTCCCCGCTGGGAGGGGCAACAGGGAAAGGAGTAGAATGCCGGCAGCTCCTCTGGCTGTTGTACCGGCCCCAGTCCTCCCTCCCCGCAGGTAACATGGGATGGGGAGGGGAGAGGAAGAGCCTGGGGGCCCCGTGTGGGGCAGAGTCATGTGGCCCTTCCCATACCAGGAAGGAATTAATTTTATTGTAACCACTGCTCTCACCCACTATCTCTCTTGTATACTTAGGGTACGTCCATACTTACCGCCGGGTCGACGGGTAGCGTTCGACTTCTCGGAGTGCGTCTAATCTAGACGCAATAGTTCGAACTCCGGAACTCCACCACCGCAAACGGCGGTGGCGGAGTCGACGGGGGAGCCGCGGACGTCGATCTCGCGGCGTCTGGACAGGTAAGAAGTTCGAACTAAGGTAGTTCGACTTCAGCTACGCTATTCGCGTAGCTGAAGTCGTGTACCTTAGTTCGACCCCCCACCCTAGTGTAGACCAGGCCTTAGACTGTAAGCTCCTTGAGAATTAGACTCTTTTACTATGTGTTTGTATGCTGCCAAGCATAATATTGCCTTGATCTTGGTAGGAGCAGCTAAGCACTAATTTAACACTAACAAATCATATTGTCCTCTGCCAAGTGGTAGCAGATGTTGGGGACTTTCAGATCAGCTTCCCATCGGAGGAGAAATTAGTAACGTGAGGATATATTCTTAGCATAACTTGTTTTTCTTTAAACATCAGTCCTGGAACAGTGGTGGTCACAAACAGCATGAAGGCAAGCCCCTTTTTGGGGATCTCAGCCCAAAAACCAGTGCCCAGTTCCCAGGGAGTATCTCTGCCTCAGGAATACACTCTAATTAGCAAGATTAACTCAAATTTCCTGCTGTTTCCCACAGCTGTCCCGAAAGATCCTGCAACAACAAAATTAACAATAATATAGCTTTTCTTCAGACACTAAAAACTTGCCCACACCTTGGGAAAAAGAACTTGTAAGACAATGTGTAATAGCACTATCTGTCGATTCCTTCCATAACCATATTCATTGTTAAGTATGAGAAGATGCTCATATAACACATACCCCCATCCTGCTGCCAAAAATTGGACATAGAAGAAACCTATACAATCTATTCACCTATCACTGCAAGACTGTTCCCCACACCACATTCTAGTGGTATGCAATACTAGTTTTAAATTTCCCAGGTTATAGAACTTTCAACACTCCCCTAAACAAACTATTCAACTATCTATTACAACTCCATGTAAGGAAGATTTATGCAGCTACTTAGCCTAAATCAATGCATTTTAAGTGACAATAATAATTTAACACAATACAATCTAGTCAAAAAGATACAAAAATCCTTATTAGGACAATAGAAGATAATACAGTATGAAGGTCCTCCCAGATTTCTCACCAGGTCTTTGGAGCAAATGAAGAGACCACACTGTTATGTTTTACAATGGGCCTACCACATGAAGGACAGGGCTGCATCAGTTCGGTGCTGTGTAGAAACTCTCAGAGCGAGAATATGTTGAAAGTGCATTACCCTGGTACAAAAAAGTGTCAGAGGCTGGGACTTTATATATAAAAATATTGTACTCTCATAATCCCAACTTTGTTTTTCCTAGTTCGTCTCAAGGGGTGCTTTTGATTTCCTTAATTATGACTTTCTTTCTGCAGTCTCAAATAGCTCACTTTCCAGGTTTCACTCCTAACCAACTGTTCTTTTTGGTGACTGGCATCACCAGACTTTTCCCTTAGGGCGTCTCCCGGTAGAGCTGGTCTTTGCAGAGCTAAAAAGTTTCTCCCATGTGATTCTCTCTAATATAAAAGATCTTGAAATACAAAAAGAGAATCTCAACTTTCAGTTTTATAAAGTAGCTTTCTCTCTTTTCCTTATGAAGGCAGGCTTGAATGGAAACTCTTCATTGGGGTTGAAAGTTTGCTGCTGTTCCTCACAGCAACCCCGGGCAGGCCTTTGGGGTTCAGAAAACCACAGCGATAGGTCCCTTGAGTTTTTCAAAGATCCCAGGTTAGTTCACAGTTGTAGGGGGGCAGCACTAGCTAAGCTGCTGCAGATAGAACCAGGGCTGCAGCAGGTTGCTTGGGGCTGAGCCAACGCTACAGCTGAGTTGATGCCATGACCTCTAGCCCAGAGAGTGGTAGCTTGGTGTAGAGGCCACATGGTGTAGTGAACTAAACCAGTGGTTTTAAACCTTTTCTGATTTGTGGACCCCTACAAAATTTCAAATGGACGTGCAGGCCACTTTGGAAATCTCAGCCATAATCTGCGGAGCCCCCAGCGGTTCATGGACCACAGGTTAAAAACCACTAAACTAAACAAAGGACTCTGAGGTAAGGACTAATGCCAGGTTTAGAACCAAATCCTTCTGTGACCTTTATTTAGTCACATGGTCTGACTATATATTTGGAAAGCGGCTGCCATCATATGTAATTTTCCCCCCCATTTTTCCACTAAAAAAGGTGTGAGGGGGTTTAAAGGAGGGAGAAAATGGCAAGGGGGATGTTCCTTTACAAGTTTAGTTGAAAAAATATATATTTAGGGGGAAAAATTATCATTAAAGTTTTCATTTCTCAGAAGAGGCCATTTTATGAAGAAAAATCATTGTTAAAAAACCCAGTTATTGTATCCTTAATGAGCTGTGTCCATGCTACGCCCTCTTCCATCTCACTGCAGCAGTTCTGTTTCACAGGGATGACAGTCCCTAGGGTGAAGCTCTTGAGTTCAAGAGGAGGATGTGGTTGTTGAGAGAGGCCTCAAATCTCGGTACTAAGACACAATGCAAGACTCCTCTCTGCACAGACTGGTCCCAAATAATAGAGCTACCGAAGGACCTGGGAAAATTCTCCTGGAATATGATCACCAGGGTAACTCTGTGAAGGTTGACAGCTAAAATGAAGGATGGGCTGAAGTGATTTAGTCCTACACTTACACAAATTCTGTGTCTAGTATTGCAAGAGATGATGGTGATAGGCATTAGGGCAGATATAGGCTGAATTGCTACAACAGGCCATGTTATAGGCAATAAATCAGACAACATACACTAAACCACTTATATTACGATATTTTAAAAGGAAACAATACAGGTGGAAGTGTTTCTGCAAACACAAAAACCCCCAAAGTGTCTGCCAAGGGTCCAAATGAGATTATGCAGCACCTTTTGGCCTTAAGCTCTATTGTGAGTTAGTCTAAAAGATGTCACTCTCAGGATTCAGAGTAGCAGCCGTGTTAGTCTGTATCCGCAAAAAGAACAGGAGTACTTGTGGCACCTTAGGGTATGTCTACACTACAAGACTATTTCGAATCAACTTAATTCGAATTTGTGGAATCGACCTTATGAAGTCGAAGTTGTGTATCCACACTAAATACACTAGTTTGACTGTGTGAGTCCACAGTAACGGGGCCAGTGTCGACTTTGGAAGCGGTGCACTGTGGGAAGCTATCCCACAGTTCCCGCACTCCCCGCTGCCCATTGGAATACTGGGATTTCCCCCCAATGCATGCTGGGGGGAAAAATGTGTCGAGGGGGTTTTGGGTAACTGTTATCATTGAACCGTCAATCACGCCCTCCCTCCCTGAAAGCGCCTGCGGGCAATCTGTTCGTGCACTTTTCTGCTCAGTGACAGCGCGGGCGCCACAGCACTTTGAGCACGGATCCCACTGCAGTTATGGCCGTTGTCAACTCCTCGCACCTTATCGTCCACCTCTTCCACAGTCAGCTGCTGAGAAATAGGGCTACATTTCAATGGTGCTGCGAGCACTGGTGGACCATGGGGGACATTTTACCAACATCAACGTCGGGTGGCCAGGCAAAGTTCATGATGTGCATGTTTTCAGGAACTGTGGTCTGTTTAGACGCCTGCAGGAAGGTAGTTTCTTCCCGGACCACAAAATAAGTCTTGGGGATGTGCAGATGCCTATAGTGATCGTCGGGGACCCAGCCTACCCGCTAATGCCCTGGCTCGTGAAGCTCTGTGCAGGCGCCTTGCACAGCGACAAGGAACTCTTCAAGTACCAGCGAGCAGTGAGCAGCGTGACCTGTGACTGTTCAGTTTCTTTACAGAGAAGCTGAACCTGCCCCTGTTTCTTTACCAAGTGACTGTTGACTAGCATCTGCAGTTACATACCCCGCCCACCCCGCTTCCCCAACTTCCAACACACGTTTAAAAATAAAATACATGTTCCACTGTAACTTTACAAAGGTTTCTTTATTGATGACTTTGCGTTACAGGGTTGAAACCGGGACACGGACTGTGCTGGGTAGGGTGTGCAGTGATGTAAAGACCGCCTGTAAACTCGAGGAATGACAGGCTCCTGCTCCCAGAGCGGTCTGCAGTGCCGGACTGGATGTTTCAACGGAGCCTGCCATCCCTCCTTTTTGGGACTCTGTGTGCGGGGGCTATGTGGCCTTTTGGCGGGGGAGGACGGATACAGATTCCTCTGCTGCGTGGCTCTGTGGTCCAGGACAGGGACCATTGCATAAGATCTGTAACCCCCCTACCCCGCTACAAAGTCACGTACCCCCCCACCCACACAGAACCTGCAAACCACCTCCCATACCGACCAGGGTGCGTACTGACAGCAGTGTGTGTGTGACCTGCTGCTGATCCTGCCCCCATGTCTGTACCCTGGTAAAGGTGATTGTCCTGTCAAATTACCAACCCCCTTCCCCCCCTTCAAACACAGTCTCCTCTAAAAGAACATGACGGAAACAGTAATTAACAGAAAAGTATTTTTTATTATCAACTAGACAGTTAGGGGATGAAACTGGGATGGGGGCTTGGGTGAGGCGGGAAGGAAAGGACTTCTCAAAATTTAGGGTATGAGAGCTTTTGGGTACTTGAGCACTCTGCTGGGGTGCAGTGACAGTTTACACGGCCTCTGGCGCCCCTCCTTCTGGTTATTTTGGGTGAGGGGGGTATGGGACTTTGTGGCGGGGGAGGGCGGTTGCAGATACACTGCAGGGGGGCTCTGTCCTCCTGCCTGAGGTCCTGCAGAACATGCACAAGGCGCAGGAGCATGTCCGTTTGCTCCCTCATTAGTCCAAGCAGCGTTTGAGTCGCCTGCTTGTCTTCCTCACACCACCTCTCCTCCCGTTCGCTGTGTGAGCGCTGGTACAGAGAGAGGGTCTCCCTGCACTGGCTCTGCTGGTCCGCCTCGTCTCGGGAGCACCCCATAAGTTCAGCGAACATCTCGTCCCGTGTCTTTTTCTTTCGCCGCCTAATCTTTGCCAGCCTCTGTGAGGGGGATGCTGTGGCAGGTCTGGAGACAGTCGAAGCTGTGTGATGGGAAAAAGGGAGTGAATTCCTTGCAAAGATAAATTTTTGCAAACAATGAACACAGTCTAGTCTGTCTCTGTGAATTCTGGGTTGAGATCCCAATGCCTGATGGGGCAAAAACCATTTTCGCGGGTGGTTCTGGGTAAATGTCGTCAGTCATCCCTTCCTCCGGGAAAGCTACAGCAGACAATCATTTCAAGCCCATTTTCCCTGGATTGCCCTGGCAGACGCCACAGCGTGGAAACCATGGAGCCTGTTTTGCCTTTTGTGCCTGTTACCGTATGTGTACTAGATGCCGCTGACAGAGGCGGTCCAGCAGCGCTACACAGCAGCATGCTTTTGCTTTTGCATGACAGCAGAGATGGTTACCAGCCATACTGTACCATCTACCATACCATAAATTGGTAATAAGATGGGCATGGTTACCAGTCCTTTTGCACTGCACCATTTGCTGCTGTCATAAGTGCCCCTGGCTGCTCTTAGCCAGGGGCGCAAAAGCCAAAATTGGGAATGACTCCCTGAGTCAATCCCTCCTTTTTGGTATCTAAAAATAGAATCAGTCCTGCCTAGAATATGGGCAAGTGTACTAGAGAACCACTGTATCAGAGAACCGGAGAGCACAGCTGCTCTGTGTCAGATCCTGCATAGATTATGAGCTGTATGCTATTCACAGGGGGTGCTCCTGCAACAACCCCACCTGTTCATTCCATTCTTCCCCAGCCTTCCTGGGCTACCATAGCATTGTCCCCCCACTTGTGTGATGAAGTAATAAAGAATGCAGGAATAAGACACAGTGACTTGTTAGTGAGAAATGAGTGGAAGGCAGCCTCCAGTTGCTATGATAGTCCAGATAGGACATTAAGGAGTGTGGAGGAGAGGAGCCCAGCATCCTGCTGCTAGTCCAGGGGCAATTGAATCTTTTCTTTACACATGAAGGGTGGGGGCTGATGAAGCTCAGCCCCCTGTTGCTATGACGACGATGGTTATCAGCCATACTGTACCATCTACCAGGAAAAATTAGGGCCAGGCGCCCTTGATCGACCTAACAGATGCTAGTCAGCATGGTTACCAGTCCTTTTGCACTGCCCCATGTGCCAATAGGCTGATGATGACGATGGATATCAGTCTTATTGCACCATCAGCCATCCATAGCGTGGGGGGAGCAAGGATGTTGGTGTTGAGTGCTGCACCATCGCGTCTATCTGCAGCATTCATTAAAGATAGGGTGACATGTAAAAGAGTCAAGAGAGGATTGTTTTCCCTTTCACTTCTGGAGGTGGGTGGGGGGCTGCGTAAATTGCCGAGCTATGCCCTGACCCACCGCGGACACTGTTTTTGACCCTAGAAGCATTTGGAGCTCAGCCAAGAATGCAAATCCTTTTCGGAGACAGCTGGAACTGTGGGATATCTTGCGTCCTCAGTCCCGCCTCCCTCCATGAGCGTCCATTTGATTCTTTGGGTTTCCGTTACGCTCGTCACGCAGCAGCGTGCTGAGTCTCTGCTATGCCGTCTGTCCGGAGATTTTTTAAAAATACTTTGGACCAGGCGTAACATTACAGTAATCCCCCTAATTAGATGCAGGAGTCTCCGAGTGAGATCACCCTGAGGACGGTCACTGAAGGAGATAGAGAGCGCATGCTGCGTGAAAGCCAGCACAAACCAGGGCCCTATGCAGCCGTGCTCGGGGAGGCAATGCTCCCTGAGTACCTCATGAAAGCCTTGCGTGGAAAAGTGTACTACCACGGAGCACCCAATAAGGCAGCTCTCCCCAGGAACCTCCTGCGGAGGCTTTTCGATTACCTCCAGGAGAGCTTCGTGGAGATCTCCCAGGAGGATTTCTGTTCTATCCCCATATATAGAGAGACCTCCTTTTCACATACTTCAGCTTCCTGTTATATTAAGAATAAAAGTTTACATGGTTAAAGCACTTACCGACTGCTCCTTCCCCTGATTCAGGATCCGGGTTAATGGCCGGGGACGGTTGGTAGGGGATCTCCGTGACGGTGATGAAAAGATCCTGGCTGTCGGGGAAAGCAGCGTTGTAAGCGCTGTCGCCTGCCTCGTCCTCCACAAACTCTTCCTCATCTTCCCCGTCCGCGAACATCGCCGAGGAACTGGCCGTCGACACTGTCCCATCGTCAGAGTCCATGGTCACTGGTGGGGCAGTGGTGGCAGGCTCCGTAGCGTCCGTTTGCCGCTTTGATTTTTGGTAGCCTTGTCTGGAGTCCTTGATTTTCACGCGGCGCTGCGTTGCACTCCAGCTGTATCCTCTGTCTCTCATGGCTTTGGAGACCTTCTCGTAGGTCTTTGCATTCCGTTTTTTGGAGCGCAGCTCCAAAAGCACAGACTCCTCGCCCCACACACCGATCAGATCCAAGAGTTCCCGGTCAGTCTATGCTGGGTCCCTCTTTCTATTCAGAGATTACATGAACTCCTCTGCTGGAGAGCTCTGCATCGCTGCCGGTGCTGCTGAGCTCGCCCCGATGTCCAACCACGAAATGAGATTCTAACTGTCCAGACAGGAAAAGGAATTCAAATTTTCCCGGGACTTTTCCTATATGGCTGCTCAGAGCATCGAAGCTCGGACTGCTGTCCAGAGCGTCAACAGAGTGGTGCACTGTGGGATAGCTCCCGGAGCTAGTAAGTTCGATTTGCATCCACACCTAGCCTAATTCGACATAGCCATGTCGAATTTAGCGCTACTCCCCTCGTCAGGGTGGAGTACCGAATTCGAACTAAAGAGCCCTCTAGGTCGAATTAAATGGCTTCCTGGTGTGGACGGGTGCACGGTTAATTTGAATTAACGCTGCTAAATTCGAATTAAAGTCCTAGTGTGGACCAGGCCTTAGAGACTAACAAATTTATTTCAGCATAAGCTTTTGTGAACTACAGCTCACTTCTTCGGATGCATAGAATGGAACACACAGACAGGAGATATTTATACATACAGAGAACATGAAAAGGTGGAAGTATGCATACCAACAGGAAGAGTCTAATCAATTGAGATGAGCTATCATCAGCAGGAGAAAAAAAACTTTTGAAGTGATAATTAAGATGACCCATAGAAGTTGTGAGGAGAACTTAACATAGGGAAATAGATTCAATTAGTGTAATGACCCAACCATTCCCAGTCTCTGTTTAGGCCTGAGTTAATTGTGTCTAATTTGCATATTAATTCAAGTTCAGCAGTCTCTCTTTGGAGTCTGTTTTTGAAGTTTTTTTGTTGCAAAATTGCCACCGTCAAGTCTGTCACTGAGTGGTTAGAGAGGTTGAAGTGTTCTCCCACTGGTTATTTCAGGATATTTTCCCTGAAAACCAATCAAATTATTCTTTTCTTAATTTTATCCAGTTATTGTCCCAACACCTATCTTTATGCCACCATACATGGTTCCTCAATTCAGTTTAAGTACAGTATGAATTCACTTTCTTTTCTGCTGATCTCTACAAAAATCATGATTACAATCAGAAATACAAACACACTTTGGCAAAACCCTCAGCGGCTTGGTTACAGCAGTTTAGAAATATACTTAAAACAAAAATATGATTTGAAATGTACATCTATTATATTGATATTAATTTCTGGTGTCATCTTAGAATTATATATTTCTGCTCTTATTAGACAATTGTAGCCAGGCATATACCAGGTTAAGTTCTCAATTCCGCAAAAACTTCAGTATCAAGGTGTTCATCATCATTCTAATTATTTAATTAAAACTGATCTAACAATGCATATATTTCATATGTTTATTTTTTGCACAAATTGCTGCTACATTCTTTGACTTGTTTGTATTGATATTTGTGTCACATTTGTCATGTAAGTTACTCTAACATCAAATGTTTCAAAGTAATGGAATTACATATTCTACGTACTTTATTAAATATTCATATCTCATTCCTCTGGTTCTGCCTTGCAGAATTAGGCCCTGACCTTGAAAAGACTTAAGCACATTTTACTCACATGAGTAAAATTATGCATGTGCTTTAAGTCTTTGAAAGATCAATGCCTTAGAAAAAGATCTCCCACTTTAAATCAGCAATATGAAGTCAATGTGATATTTGAACTCTGTCACCATTATCGGTCTACCATTTGGCTGGAAAAGACTGAAGCCACTTCTTTCTTCCAGTTCACATTCATCACTAGGCTTCTGTACAATTGAAGTCAGTGGGAGTTTTGTCATTGCGTTAATCGGTGCATGATCAGGCCCTAAAGACCCAATCCTGCAATGTGTTGTTTGTGGACAGACTTGTGCATCCACATGGTACCCCATGAATACTAATGGGTCTGCGTGCATTTGCCCACGTACAACAAGTTGCAGTTTAGTCACCGAGTTTTGAGATGGCTGTTTAACTTCGCAAGGCAATCTTATCCATATGGCTGGACTCTTACGGCTAAGCAAAGTCCATTTGAAGTCAGTGGTGTAGTGCCTGGAGGGATCAGAACCCAGATTTTATACCACATTCCTCGTGGTATTTGAGCAACTCCATTGTACCAGTCTGCCACACTGTGCGTTTTCCCCTCTAACACCACAAATTTCTGAGTGTCTCAGCACATGGTCAATATTTAGAAACATACCAAAATCTTATGATGCATTTGAATCTTTTGATCTTCTAGCTGACGATGTCAGATAGCAAATGGTTAATGCATTATCCAAGTGCAGAGAGCAAATGCCGTAGCTTAGAAATTAATAGATGGGCAGCAATTAAAAATAATTTAAAATCAAAAAAATTAACTATGGCTGGTGCCTTGTGCTTTTTAATCCACACTAGTATTGAACCTTGGAGTTCAATAAATAGTTAAATAAATTAAATGATGTACTTTTGATTGTAATAACGCAGTTCAGTTTTCACTTCTCCCTACTGAGTCCAAATACTATGATCCATACAGAGTGAAAGAATTGTAAAGAATACTGAATCTATAACCTACTGTAAAGAAACGAAACACTAGTCCTAAAATGAAACTCACTGAAAATACTTGCAATTATTTTAACTTTGTTTTTTCCTTGTCTAAAATGATCATACTGTACTTGCTTAAACAAGAACATTTAAAAACATTTAAATGTTAAAAGAACATTTAAAAATGCAGTTGTCATCCATTCTATTCCTTCTGTAGTTGGACACTTTGTTGTTTTATAATAAATGGTGACATTAGTTCATATCATGTGATTAAAAAGGATTCATCACACATTAGAGCCCATAATCGCAGCCTATAGTCTCATTTTCACATTTCTCACTGGCATATCCTACTTGACCCTGCTTACTGAAGCACTTCTATTATACTAACTAAAAGGACAAGGGATTGAACAGAAACAAAAAATGCAGGGGTGAAAATTGCTTTCACGCTCACAGCTGTGTGTTCAGTACTGTTATAGCTCTAGATGAATAGAAAAAAATCTGGAGTCTGGCCAACACCACTTGACAGAAATCTCCATCTTCCAAAAAAACCCCTTTCTGATGTGTTTAAAATGAATTAAAACAACCCAACCAGGGAAGAAATACATGCCTTTTTAGAGATAAAGGACATCCACTCAAGACAAACCTGATTTAATATAATATCAACTACATACTGCATACAGCATTACCTCTTACTATGGTTAATTCTCTTTTTGCCATATAAGCAGTATATGGTACTGACTAGTATCAAAGGATTGATATCTACAATGTGGTGTTGACTTACAGTTTGGGGAAGAAAGCAATCTATAAAAGAAAGCTCTTTTACAGTTTGTGCATTTACTTTTTCCCAACAGCTGGAAAAGCAAGCTATGGGTTATAAGAACTGTTCAGTAATAGCCAATGTTGGATTCATTTAAATACAGACTGGTTCATTTGAAAACTAAGCCTTCTCCAAAACTGGGGGAGGTTTGTATACAAATAAATCAGAACCTTCATGGTACAGGTCCAACTAGTGCAAACAGAAAGTGATGCCCTAGGAAAAAAAGCGTTTTTGTTTTAGGTGCCACTCTGCAGAAACACAAATAGACCTTTTTTTTCCCCCTCCTCTTAAGAGAACCACATGACAAAATAGCATATGAGAAAGTAATAGAGAGTGACTCAAATCTGGCATTACCATGAACAAATCAGAAACAAAGGTTGCTTGAGCTCAGATCCTGATAGGTTCATTTCTTTGGAGCTGTGATGTAAGCTGACAAGTCAAATCAGTTGCCCCATGGATCACTGACAAAACTTCAGTTCTATGTCCTGGACAACTGTGAGCATAAAACTTCTAATAAGAGCCTACAACAATAACAAAAATAATTTAAAAACTCCTATTCCTAATAGAATCCTCGAATGTTAGTGATGGAAATCCAATTGAGATTATCTAGAGTATCCCTCTGCTAATGCAACAACGTCTCCCTACAGTATAATTACAAATGAATCAGTGGATTTTGCTCAGATTTTCAAAGTAGCCCTTACCTGCTTTTTATCAATTAATTATTTTTACTGGATTTTTCACATTTTTAATATTTTTCTTATTGAAAATAATTTTAAGACTAAGTGAAAAAAAGCCAAAACTCAGGCCTTTCTCACCCTCCACTATTTTCAGTATTAGTGACTACTCTCTCCCCCTTGATAGCATGTCCTCCCTCGGCTTTAATGCTACAGTTCTATCTTGGTTCTCTTCCTACTTCTGTGCCTGCTATTGCAGAGTCCTCCTCAGGGTCCCCTGGCTAGATCCACCCCTTCCTTTCACTCTGTGAAGGGGTCCTGCAGGACTCTTTTCCTGGCCCTTACTGCTTTTTCCTCCACACACTATCATCTTTATGCTGACAACTCACATATCTACCTGTGCACTCCTGAGCTGTCTCTGTTAGTCCACTCTGGAATTTTGAGGGGTCTTTCTGACATTTCTTCCTGGATGTCAAGCTGTTAACGTAGCCAGAGCTGAGCACCATATTTTGCTTTCAAAGCCCTTTCCACTTCCTCCTTTCCCTGTTACTATTACTCTTGACATCACCCCAACTTCCCTGGTGCACAGGCTCATAACTTCTCTGCTCCTCTCCCCACAAACAGGCCATGTCCAATCTTGCTGTTTCTTCCCCTCAAACATTTCAGAGACCCAGTCCTTCCTCTCTTTCCCCACTGCTATAACTCTTGTCCATGCCCCATTGTCTTCTGTCTTGACTAATCAGCCTCTTCCTCCCTCCTGTCTGACTTTCCCGATACCACATTGCATCCCTGGAGTCCATTCAAAATACCACTACAGGTCTGTCTCATCTTATGCGCATTTAACATGCGTGAATTCAGCTTTGCGCAGTCGGCAAAAAGAGAAAAATAACAATTTAATACTGTACTTGTAGTGCGGGCGATTCCACCCGCCATTACACTCAATGGAGTTTTGACAATATGCGATTTTCGCTTTATGCGCTGACTGGGGAACGTAACCCCAGTGTAAGATGTGACCGACCTGTACTGTGATTATTTTCCTATGCTGATATGATCACATCATCCATTCCTCTAATCCATCTATCGAATGCCCCTTTCCTACCATATCAAGTTTGAACACCTTATCTTCACCTTCAAAGTCCTACATATCTCTGCTTCTGAAAACATATCTGACCTAGGCTCACACTGCACCACCTCTCACTCCCTTCTCCCCACTAATTATACCAGCCTCAGTGCCCTGTGTGTCTGCTATTCCCATGACTATCTCCAAGCATTTTTCCATACCAACCTCCAGGCATGGCATGGCCTCCCAGTTCCAGTCCACCCAATCGCTATTCTCTCACTCCTACTTGTTTTTCAGTGCCCATGAGAAGTATCCCTAATAATACATTTAAAAAAATACATTGAACCACCCAGTTGTGCACACACCTAGACTAAGTAACTGAGCTTATTGCTGTTACCTTGGTCCTTCTTCCCCATCCTCTGCCTATTGCTGTCACTCTTGCTTGTCACATCCTGTCAAAAATTGTTAACTCCTTGGAACTGTTTCATTCTCTTTGTTATGTGAAGTGCCCTGCACGCTTTTGGGCACCACAAAAATAAATAATAAATCTCCCCCATGAGTCAGTCTCATCGCTTGTCTCATTTATTAGTGGATTTGCTTTCTGACCCTCGTATCCCTCTTAATGCTTTGGCTACCATTAAACACTTATATTTTTCCAAGAAGCCTCCCCCATCTGGGTATGTTTGTTTGGTGACCTGTTCTGTTTCATTTTTCAACCTCAGATCTCTGAGACTATGAACGTGGTTCAATAAGAAAACCAGCCTGGATGATCACTCTCTCCTCTCAGAAACTCTCGCCTCACTAGCCCTCAGAGACTGACTATTCTCCACTTTCACTTCCTTTCTCTTCAATAGCCTCTTCAGTATCTCCTACCTGCTTTCCTCCTCTTCCTTCTCTTTCTGTCAGGGTCACTCAGGGCTCAACCTTTGCCTCTTTCCACAATCTAAACCATATCCTTTTGCTGAGATCCACAGTTATCTCTCTTCCATCCCTAATCTATCACCCGCCATCAGATTTGCATCTCCTAGTGACTTCTAATAACACTTCCTTCCACCACTGACTCAGATCTAACACAGTAAAAACTGAACTCCCTATCCGTCCTTCCATGACCTCCCCAATCTAGCCTTCTCTTTCATTCCACTACCTCCTTGTTCTTCATGCCCCGATCATGGCATTATCAGATCTACTCTCTCCTTCTGCCAAAATGGTCCTGTGTATAACTCCATTTAATAGACATACATAGATGTCTCTAATTCCCACTCATCCATCTCCATTATCACAGAAAAGGCCCTTGTCCAGATCCTGCTTATTTCTCTCCTGCAACCTTGTCTGCCCTGGTCTCCCAAATGCCCACTTTGTCCCCTATTTAATCTATACAAAATGAAGCCACAACAATTTTATTCACCATGGCACATGCCTGCCCCCTTCCTGACTTCCAGGACACAGAAAACCAAAACACTCTTCTGGATAAGTGGCCTCCTGCCAAGCTTTGTGTGTGCCACAAAGGCCACATTTTTTCATGAGCTCTTATTAGCAATGAGATCTCCCACCATCACTCAAACAGAAGTAAGGCACATGTTAGTTCAGTTGCACATCAGATTAAAGCTCTTTAAATACATTAAGGACTTAACAGGCAAGGTAAGAGCAAATTAAGTTTAAAAATAGAATTGCTGTTTTTCCCACTCTTCCTTAAATAAATGGATTTTAAAGACTTGTTTGTTGACATCAACATCTAAGAATTCATGCATCACATTTTACTTTAGTATGAAACTCCCTGAAACCTGCTTCGCTTAATGTTCCTGAGTTTTCATGCAGTTAACAAAAATGTGGTTACATCAACCTTTCATTGTATGTGGTGTCAATTATGTGGCTGTAGTCTTTGTTATGTATTGACTGTAAGCTTTGTCACATGACTGTCTCAGACACGTAATACAATGGAATAGACAGAGAGACTCCCTTCTTGTCAGCATCACCAAATTTGCTGAAAAAAAAAAAGATTTTAAACAATTACCTTTCATTAGAGAAGAATATGTCTTAATAAAAACACCTCTGATAGTTCATTTATCTTTTTCATGTCCCTGAAAAAATGTTAATTTAGCCACTTATAGCACTAGCTACTATTCAGAGAGTTGATTTTAATCCTATGAGGTTTGCATTTAAAATGAATTAATTGCAGACAAACACTTCTAGAATCCTGAAAATGTTCCCCTTCGTTGTTTGTAGTACATTTTCAGCTAGCTGAGAAATATGTAAAAAGTGCACTGTATTTTGTGTTAATAAATTCACAAGCTATTTTATCTGCTCAAAATAAAAATAAAACCCAGACACCCTCTGGTAAGAATTTTTTTTTTTTAACACTTGTGAGATTGAACAGTTTCAAATGCTGTTGACAAATGCATACAAGGTATGCAATAGTATTATGGGTATTCAACTGACATGTTTGTCTGTTTATAGTGAGACAGGTTTGTTTTTTCTGCATATGTGGTAGCTGAACTCTGTTTGAACCAGAACCTATGCGAGACAAACCCAGCAGAGACAATAGCAATAGATATAAAAAAATGTCAATTGTGCTCCTGATCTACAGCAAAGACCTATCCAATTTAGGGTCTTATTATAGTAGAGGAACATAATCACAACAATACGTGCATAGGGCCTGACCCAAAGCCCACTAAAGTCAAAGGGAGTCTTTCCACCAACTTCAATAGGCATTGAAACAGGCTCATATTAACTCCATTAAGATCAATTATAATATACACTTTTTACATACGTGAAATAGAATATATATTACGTTTATATTATGCAGGTAATTTGTATATTAGAAAAAGGATTAAAATAATAAAAAAATTAAATATTTAATAGTTTTGAAGTGTGCTTTCTATTATAGGAATTAGTAATACATCACACACATGGAATTATAGAAATGTAGTACTGTAAGGGACCTCGAGAGGTCATCTAGTCCAGCCCCCTGCACTGAGGCACATGCACTCCTCGAGTGGAATACACATAGGGACCATCACAAGGTAACTTACTGTAACTGGAAATTCTTCAAGATGTGTGGTCCCTATCTGGATTCCAAATGTGGATGCGCATACACACTATGCGCCGGAGCCAGAATGTTCATAGTACTGTCCGTTTACCCGTGTGTGCGTCATTAGTCGGCCATATAGCGCATCTGAGGCTTTAAGAGGCAGCACAGGTCGACATCGCTCAAGTTCCCTTTTACCCAGCAGTAGATCACAGAGCAGAGGGGAAGGAGGGTGAACAGGCTTTCGTATGACGGGGAAGGCACTAAGGAGGCAGTGAAGGAAGAGGGAGGTAGCTGGATGGGTGAAGATGGAGAACCCATCCACAGGAGGAAGAAAAGCTCTGAGCGCCACCAAATGGACAGAGGAATGAGTGAGACCCGACTGTCAGAGGTGGAGGAGGTAGTCCAGAATGGTGGGAATGGAGATAGAGTCTAAGGAGAGCCGGCAGCGCCATGCCCAGGTGATAAAATTGTGCCATTTGGCTTGGTAACATGCTCTAGTAGATGGGTGGTGACTGTGTATAAGGATGTCATGAACAGGAGAGGAACATGTGTTGTCTATATGCAAGCCCCATCCAACTACCATGCCGTGGGGTAGAGAGAACCTGGGTAGGGATGGCGGAGATGGCCCTGTTGTTGTGTCCTGGATCACTCCACTAGAGAGTCAATTCTATTCATATTAGCATAGAATTCCTCATAGTACTGTATGAACCTTTTCTGCATTTGTAGACTTTACATAAACACATCAGAGGTTGGAGGTAGATCTTCTACACCAATATCTCCAGGGACATTTAGAGTGTGGAAGGGGTTAAGGGGGGAGTGTCCTAGTGCAAGACCTCAGAGATCTTCAACAGGGTGTATCTGTGGTGGTAAACCAACCCATATTATGTGCCAGACATTGCATCACTGTGGCTATGCTGAAGGGCTTGTTTGGTTGAATGCACAAATTGTACTTGAGGGTAATACTCTTTTATGCTTTTTCACTTTGAGTTAACAACACCCTTAGTTATGTATTTTTTTTTTAAACTAGCCACCCACTTACCCGTTGCTACAAATTCCCTTTTTTTTTTTTTTTTTTTAAATGCCCAGTCACTTTTGCTTAGACTTTTTGAGCTTAGGATGCATACCACTCTCCATTTTTCTAGTGCATAGTATATATCCTTGAAAGCATTTCTATCAAAAACTGGAGAAAGTGCTTTCTTTCACTTGGAGATTTGTTGAACTCATTTGCCACATCATTATTAAAAATAATACTAATTTTGTATAGCGTGCCAATTTTTGTAGGGAGAGCTTATAAATTAGAAAAATATTAACATAATTATCAATCTTCTGCCATCATGGCTCCAAAAGAATCTGCTTTGGAATGGTGCAGTTTTTGCGTGCAATATATTAAGGCCACTGCTTCCACCCCACAGGCTTGGGGTCACCACTACTTTAAAGATGAGCAGAAAAACAAATCAAAATAATAATAATCACAAAACAGCTCTCCAAGCTGTTTCCTTCCTGGGAGGCAAGTAATCTCTCAGTTTTTAGTTTGTCCATGTAGATAAACAAATGATAAGGGAAGTAGGTTTCCCATCTCAGCACGGTGCCCACATAGTCCTGGTTCTTCTCTGGTTTGCAGGGGAGAAAAAATGAGAGGCCTTGTCCCCCTTCCAAAAGCAGATTATCACCTCTGTGCCTAGAAGTTACACTCTTCCTTCCCAGGAACACTCTTCTCCTGCAAGCCAGTGCTATTTTGGGGTGGAGGGGGGCGGAGTGGGAGGGGGGCTTCTACCACATCATGAGGCATGGCCATCAACTCCACCTTTCAAAAGACTTAGTAGTGGACCACAGCTGTCATCTCTTCTACAGGCCCAACACCTTAGGCAGTCTCTATAGTTTAAGTGCAGTGAAGGCGGTTAGCCTCTTCCTGATTCAGCCAAGGATTACGTACATAATAGCCCATCACAAATAATCTAATTGGTCAAAGTTTACTGAAATTATTACTGCTAAGGAGCAAGTGCTGTGTGAACAGTATCTTTTGTTACTGCATTTCTTGGTTTTATCCTTTGGCTTTTGTAAGATAGGTGTTGTGTGATCTTGATGCTCTAAAAGATCTCTGTGTCTCTGTTGCTGCTTTCTGTTTTTGGATAATTTTTACTTCCTGTAAATTTGGGCCCAGGCCTGTCAAACTATTGTGAGCAACATTATGATTTCAGTGCATTCAAAATTATCTTGCATACGTGTTTGTTTATAAAACAAAACTATATTCCATTTTAATTATTAATATCTATTACTTTAGATAAGAGTATATTCTACAGGAAAACCACACATACAATAGTTTTACTATAAAGACTCCAGAACAGTTATTAATTTCATACCAACATTTTTTTTTTTGACAAACACACAACACATAAGGACCTTTCAGTTTTAAAAACTAATAGCTTGTATTTCCCACCCATCACAGATTTTACAAACATTTAGCACGTGCTGGGAGAGAATTAATTGGACTACAGGGAGCTGGAGAATGAATGATTCATTGATTCCAAGGCCAGAAGGGAATACTGTGATCTGCCCACATCTAACACACCATGGGACTTCCCTGAACGGATTCCTGTGTGAATTACAGCATATCTTTTAGAAAAAAAAATCCAATCTGATCTGGGGAAGGTGGGAAAAATAATGGTGGGGAATGAAGGAAAATTGGGGGGGAGAGGTTTGCTGGATTTGGGGGATCTGTGTAGGCAGATGTGCCCCTTAGCATGCTGTGCTCCAACATTTTGCCTCCTGGCACCTCCCCACATTCCTTTATCCCCAAAGAATCCATACTTTCCCATTCTACCTACTTTACTGCATTCCCATGCTCTTCTCAGCCTCCCGTTCTGCCACCCCATATATTCCCCTTCCCTTAATCTCATTCCCATCTCCTCACTTTCTGCAATCTCAGGCATCTATGGTAAATAGTAGGTAGTCTTCTCACTGCAGAATATTTTGGCTTCAATCTCTCTTGGAAACAATGGCAGATAACAGGCATTTTTTCTAGATGCAGCCTCACCATCACCTACAAAGGATGAAGAAAAATGGTGGCCACTTTGGGTAAGGGCAGCCTGGCTTCAGTCTCATTGAGAACAATGGAAGATAAGACCATTTTTAGTAAGGGGAAAAGATCACAAGGAAGTCTTAAAGCTACCAGGAAAAGCTGAAGAGAACCTAAAATTGCAAAATTCATGAGAATTGGCAACTCAGATCTCACCTAGAGTTTGGCATAATCTGAGATGGTAGAAGGCCTTGTATGAAGCAGAGTTTTCATAACCTTTTATAAACCACACTCTTCTTGGGCCTTTGCATTCAATACTCAGGCTGCCAAGCTCAGCTAAACTGGATAGGGGAAAGCTGTGAAAACCAGTAGAGTAATTCAGGTTTCACAAATAGCCACCCCTACCTTTCACAGCCTGCTGGTACCAATATAATTTATTTATCTCTCTATCCGAATACAATTCATTTAGGGAGTCAACCAGCAGAGGGAAAGGAGACACTGGGTACATAGACCTTGCTCCTTAGGAGTCATTGTGACAGAGCTCTCCCACAGTGGAGCCAAAGAGGGTGTCCTTACAAAAAGAACATCACTTTGGCTTGGACTTTTGCTTCTTTGTGTACTTGCCATGTTGGTGGGAGGAAGTTCAGGCCTCAGCAGATGCTTCTTGGCTGGTTCCTGGAGAGGGAATTCCTCACTAGTAAGTATGTAGGATGGAAAGAGATGAGAGAGAGAAAGCTGAAGAATATCTTGAGACAGAAAAAAAATCACTCATTATTGGCCGTTACATTGTAAAAGCCAACTAATAAAGTTTACAGACTAGAAAGCTAGATTGCTGCTTTATCTGCTCCACCTGAGACAGAGGTTCTGATGAACCACTAATGGGGTGTGACCCAGCACTCAAGCCTCAATCACTAGTCTGGAGTGCTTCTTGAGTATGGTAGTAGGAGCACAACCCATTGGCTGCAGGTTGGGGAGGAGACTGAGAGCCATAAGTACATGTCTATACTGTAAGGAACAATCCTGCACTGGAAGCGGGATAGACATAGGGCTTCATTTTTAAAGATATGTAGGCACTTAAACATATAGATTGGTGCCTAGTGGGATTTTCAAAAGTGCCTGTGCATGTGACTCCCAAAGCAAATCCTACTAGATGCCTAACTGTATCTTTAGGTGCCTCGTCACCTTTAAAAATTTATAACAGTATGGGCTTAGGTGACTTCATAGGTCTATTTCATTATGAGTTTTCTTTGACTCTAGCAGAGTGAAAAAT
Organism: Mauremys mutica; assembly: GCF_020497125.1. Classification (NCBI taxonomy): domain Eukaryota; kingdom Metazoa; phylum Chordata; order Testudines; family Geoemydidae; genus Mauremys; species Mauremys mutica. The sequence continues at coordinate 324,845,297 of NC_059072.1, forward strand.
TCACACTTTTTTCCTCCTGAAAATAGTTTATCAATCTATAGCACTTTGCATATCCATATCTTATTTTTCTTAAAAAAGGTGAAACAAGTTTTTCACGTGGCTGACAGCACTTGAGGACTTGTCTTCACTATCAGGATAAGTCAACCTAAGTTATGCTACTGCAGCTACGTGAATAACTAGCTGGAGTCAACATACCTTAGATCGACTTACCCTGGTGTCTTTACTGCGCTGCGTCGACAGGAGACACTCTCCCGTCAATTTACCTTAATCTTCTCGGCGAGCTGGAGTACCGGGGTCGACCAGAGAGCATTCTGCGGTCAGGTTAGTGGGTCTTCACTAGGCCCACTAAATTAACCCCTGCAGCATCGATTGTAGCAGCGTTGATCTCTCCATAGTGAAGACCAACCCTGAGTCTCTTACGTTCCAATGCACCTGAGTTGTATGAATATTTTGATAGACATTCTTTTCAGGATTATTTCGTTAAATAAGTGAGTTGCATTCCTTATCAGCCCATTACATAGATGTAAAATCTGAGGAGTTCCCATTAATTTTTTTTTTTTTGGAAGGAGAAAGTGTCAGGATAAATGCCAAAAAGGCAGAAAGGGTGTAAGTGTTCAATAAATGTTTCTGTACTGTATATGGGTGAAAAAAGCAAATGTAGTTATACTATAATGAGGAACCACTTTCTATTCCAATAGTAACTCAGGAGGATGTTTAACAGCAGCTACTAGAACATTTTTAAATCAGCAAGTTCAGATAATTTGCACCCAAGAGATTTAAAAGTCATGGCCAAGAAACTCACTAGATCATTAATGTTAATTTTCAATAACTCTTGAAACACTGGGGAAATTCCAGAAGACTGGAAGAAAACTAATGTTGTGCCCATACATAAAGAAAGTAAAGGGGATGAGCCAAGTATTTTTAGGCCTGTGATCCTGACAGTGATCCCAGACAAAATAATGGAGTGGCTGATACAGGACTCAGATAACAAAGAATTAAAGAAGTGTAATATAATTAATGCCAATAAACATGGATTTATGAAAAATAGATCCTGTCAAACTTTCTTTTTTTGATGAGACTACTGATTTTATTGATAAAGGTAACAGGGCTGGTTTAATATATTTAAACTTCTGTAAGGTGTTTGACTTGGTACCACACATTTTGATTAAAAAACTAGAAAGATATAAAATTAATATGCCACACATTACATTGATTAAAAACTGGCTGATAGGTCTCAAAATATAATTTTAAATAGGGAATCATCATTGAGCAGGTGGGTTTCTAGTGGGGTCCTGCTGGAATTGGTTCTTGGCCCTAGGAAAAATGGTTACTAACCTTCTCGTAACTGCTGTTCTTTGAGATGTGTTGCTCATATCCATTCCAATTAGGTGTGTGTGTGCCAGAATATTTTTCCCTTAGCTGTATCCATTGGGTCGGCCTGCACATCGCTTGGTGTCGCACCTTCATGGCTCTTGATATAGGACCCTGCGAACCCACCACCCCCTCAGTTCCTTCTTGCCAGCTACTCCAACAGAGGGGTAGGAGAGTGGATATTGGAATGGACATGAGCAACACATCTCAAAGAACAACAATTACGAGAAGGTTAGTAACCGCTTTTTCTTTTTTGAGTGATTGCTCATGTCAATTCCAATTAGGTGATTTCCAAGCCTAAATTTTGGAGGTGGGGTTGTAGCTTAAATGTTCATTGACTCAAGTACTCCTCTACCAAAGGCTGCATCATCTCTGGCCTGCTGGGTAATGGCATAATGCAATGTGAATGTATGAAAGGAGGACCACCTCACTGCTCTGCATATTTCCTGGGTTAGAACGTGTGCCAGGAGCGCCGCTGACAAAGCTTGTGCCCTGGAGCGTGCTGTGAACAGAGGGGCAGGCACCTTCAGCGAGTCATAGCATTCTCAGATGCAGGACGTGATCCATGACAAAATCCTTTGGGAGGAGACCGGGAGCCCTTTCATTCTATCCGCTACCATGATGAACAACTGAATGGATGTCGGGAATGGTTTGGTTTGCTTGATGTAAAAGCCTAACACTGGGTGAATGTCCAGTGAAAGTCTGCTGTTTGTGTGCGGCTTAGGGTAGAAAACTGGAAGAAAGATGGTCTGGTTGACATGAAACTGGGAGACAACCTGAGGGAGGAACACTGGATGCGGTCTTAGCTGAACCTTGTCCTTGCAGAGCAGTGTAGTGAGGCTCTGATGTTAGGGCCCTGAGCTCGGACACTCTCCTGGCTGAGGTTATTGCTACCAAAAATGCCACCTTGTACTAGAGGTAGAGCAGACAGCATGTTGCCAGGGATTCGAAGGGTGGTCCCATCAGTTTGGAAAGGACCAGACTGAAGTCCCAGGCTGCGACTGGCTGTCTGGCATGTGGGTATAGCCTGTTGAGACCTGTCAGGAAACGGCTGACCATAGGGTTGGCAAAGACCAACTGGCCCCCTGCGCCTGGATAGAAGGCAGAAATGGCGGCCAAGTGAACTTTTATTGATGACATGGACAGCCCCTGCTGCTTAAAATGGAGAAGGTAGTCCAGTACAAGGGGTATGGGCACAAGCATCAGAGGCAGACGGTGTTGCACCTACCAGATTGAATACCTCTTCCATTTGGCCAGGTAGGTAGCCCTGGTGGAGGATTTCCTACTGCCAAGGAGGACTTGTCTGACTAGGTCCGAACAGGTGAGCTCCATCGGGTTCAGCCATGGAGCTTCCATGCCGTGAGGTGCAACAACTCAAGGTTTGGGTGCTAGAGACGGCCGTGATCCTGAGTTAACAAGTTTGAGAAGAGAGGCAAGGTGACTGGAGCTTCCACGGACATTTCCAGGACAGATGTTTACCAATGTTGGCGGGTCCAGGCGGGGGCTATTAATATCACTGAAGCTTCTTCCCTCCATATTTTGATGAGCACCTTATGAACGAGAGGGATGGGAGGGAACATGTATAGGTGGTCTCCCCACAGGAGGAGGAACATGTCCAGGATGGAGCCTGGGCTGTGATTCAGGAAGGAGCAAAACTACTGACACTTCCTGTTGCATTGTGTGGCAAACAGGTCTATCCAGGGAAAACCCCACCGTTGGAAGATGGAGTTCACGATGTCTGGGCACAGAAATACTTGTAACCGTGGAATGACTGCTGAGATAGTCTGCCAACTCATTCTGAACTCCAGGGAGGTACGATGCTTGCAGGTGTATGGAATCAGCTAGACAAAAGTCCTCCAGCATGAGGGCTTTTTGGCACAGGGGAAAGGATACAAAACATTGCCATGGTGCTGTCTGTCACAACTGATACACATCTCCCTGTCAAGTGGGCTCGGAAAGTCTGGCATGCTAGGTGCACCACTCAGCTCTCTACATTGATGTGGAGAGCGAGCACTGCCTGAGACCAGAGGCCTTGTGTCCTGAGGTCTCCCAGATGTGTGCCCCAGCCCAAGGTTGACACGTCCATCACCAGTGAGAGATATGGCTGAGGACTGATGAAGGGGACCCCCACGCATGGTACCTGCGGGTCAAGCCACCACAGGAGGGAGATGAGGACTGGGCGAGGCAGAGTCACGAATCTGTCCAAACTGTCTCAAGCTGTCCGATACACCGAGGCCAGCCACGTTTGGAATGGCCGGTCTGAGCCTGGCGTGTAGCACCACATAGGTACAAGCGGCTGTGTGTCCCAGGAGTTTCAGGCAATTCCTTGCTGTGGTGGTGGGGAACTTCCTGAGACTGAATATTGCCCAGAGCCCAGAACCTCAATTCCGGGGGGTATGCCCTGGCCTGCGCAGAGTCCAGTACCATCCCTATAAACTCTATCCGCTGAACCAGGGACAGCGTAGATTTCCCCACGTTCAGGAGAAGACCCAGTTCATCAAACGTCGTTCTTATGAAGGCGACTTGTACCTCCACTTGAGCCCTGGAGCGGCACTTGATCAGCCAGTTGTGGAGTCGTACCGACCATGACTGCCACGCACTTGGTAAACATTCGAGGCGCCACTGACAGGCTGAACGGGAGGACTGTGAACTGGTAATGGCTGTGGCTGACCACAAACCTGAGGTATCTTCTGTGGGACAGTGTGATTGCTATGTGAAAGTATGTGTCCTTCAAGTCAAGGGTGGCACATCAGTCCCCTGGATCCAAGGAAGGGATAATGGAGGCCAAAGAGACCATGTGGAACTTCAGGAAATACAGGGAATAGAAGCCCTTGCCCTTCAGCTCCTTTTGGTGAATTAGAAATTCCTTTTGTATCTGCTTTTCATGTTCATAAAGTCAAAGTTCAGACCTGCCACTGGAATTAGACAAATTTTGGTTCAGGAAGAAGTTGTAGACTCCTCGCTTTTCCCAGTGAGTTTATCCAAAACAAAGAGTATCGGTTGCTGTTTCTTTGCAAACTATTGGCACAGTCTGATACTAGCAGAAGTGAAGTATTGTAGGCACAAAACTATGCTGACAGGTCTCATGATAGATCTGCCCACTGAAGACCCCAAATCGTATCTTTTTAGGAGACCTTTTTCTCCCTTTCATTTTGAGAGCTGACAACTAGGGAACTCAGTTGCAAATAGAAGTATACTTAGACAAACTAGTTGAATATTCTCCAGACTCATGGACAGTTAGAGATCTAACTGCATCGCAACCAGCTAGAATTGTGCATGGAGAAGCACACCATTGTTACTATATCAGTGACTTTACTGAATGGAGATACATAACAAATCTGGAGTCCAAGAAGTAAAAATATTCCCTGGACAGATGACTTTTTGCTATTCATGTTTGGAAGCACAGACATTGCTGTGAATCTTGAAAACTAAAAATTTTAACTGGCCTGACACTTCTTTTGAACAACTGACACTATTACATGGATATTTTAGCTAATTCCAACTCCAGTGATTGCATACGGGGTAAATGGTTGAAATTATTTTGCTGTGACATACAGGAGGTCAGACTAAATGCTCTAAGGGTTCCTTCTGACTTTAGAATTGGTTAATGAATTCTGCCTTCCTAAATTCCACTAGCTGTTCAAAATGGCTAGAATCTTCTCTGACTGATCTCCTTTTGCATTTATCCCTCTGCCTCTGTCTATCAATGCCACCAGCTTCAATACCTTGTTTGCATCCCTAAACCTGTTTGCCACACCAGCCAGTCTCATTCAAATCCCTCCTAAAAACTCAATTCTGCCTTTTTATCCACTAGAACTGAAAGGGGGGAGGGAGTTTATATACAAAAGGTACACCAAGATGTAATGATAGCTTACTGAGGGCTTGTCTTCACTACCGGGGAGATCGACACTGCTGCTAAATTGATGGCAGAGCACTCTCTGGTCAACCCCAGTACTCTACCTCTCCGAGAAAAGTATGGTATGTCAACTGGAGAGTGTCTTCCGTCAACACAGCACAGTGAAGACACCAGGGTAAGTTGACCTAAGCTACATCAACTTCAGCTACGTTATTCACATAGCTGGAGTAGCGTAACTTAAGTTGACTTACTCCGGTAGCGAAGACTAGCCCTGAGTTAAGGAACAGATGAGGTTATCACGCTGGTCCTTCCTGTTTCCATCTGCCCCTTTTTGTCTGTTGATGAACCTCAGTTGTATCATGTTACATTTCTACTTTTCTGGGCGTGGACCACAAGCTAAAATCTTTGCTGTGGCCAGGAGCTGTTCAGCACAACGAAGAGGAAGGGACGTCATGGAAACTGTTACAATGCCCAGATTTTCTGCCCAGATGCTGAATTAAGTTAGAGCAGCCTGAAGTTGTCTAATATTTTATAACACTACACACAATTCAGGACATGTTATTTTTCAAGCTCCAAACTTGTGTTCAGCACCTCACAAAAACAAAACTGAAGACAACCTCCAAACTGCTCTAATCTATCCCATCTATTTCCATGGATTCTTCACAAATAGAGGATAACTGGTGTACAGCATGCCCTAGCCATTGCCTTTTATACTGAATAGGGGGTGCTGTATACCCACTGGGCATTCCCCCACCTGGAATCTCCAAGAGGCAGTTTCAATTCTCTTTCTGCCACCTGAGCAGTACAAAAAGCAGAGCAGAACTGAAAATCTAACCCCCACACCGCCACTTAATTTTGTGAGGTTCCTAACATACTTCTGGGTGCTCAGAAAGAGTAAATATTAATCTCTGTCAAGCAGTTTGTAGTGTTATTATGCACTATTAGACACTTGCCACATTTCACGCCAAGATTGGGTGCACTGGAGCAGTGGATTATGGGATTCTTGGTATAATCTGCATATCATGCAAGGTCTTTCAAGCAGAGGCCTTTCATGAAAATTTGGCAAATTAAGAACTGCCGGACTGGATCAGACTTGAGGTCCATTTAGTCTCATATCCTGTCTGTGGCCAATACCAGAAGCTTCATGGGGAAGTGCAAAAAAACAAACAAACAAACACAAAACAAAAAACCACCCCTGCAGCCTGGCAGCTCTGAGATCATCTACCTTGATGAAGGTCTCATCCTAAACCCTAATAGTTAGAGATTGTTTTAAAGTTTTAAGAATGACGTTTAATATCCCTTCCAAAATTTTATTAGTATTAGTTATAATTCTGGATAGTCTGTTTTCCATATTAATGTCCAATCCCTCTTTGAATCTTGCTAATTCTTCACCTCCATGACAATTTAGATTCGGGAACTCACTGACATAATTATGTGTTGTGTGGAAAGAGTACTTTATCGGTTTTTAAACTGCTACTGTATAATTCATTGCTACTGTGTAATTCACTTATGTTACAAGTGGGAGAACAGCAGCCCCCAATCTACGTTCTCTACAAGATTCATTATTTTGAAATAAAATTGATTAAAGAGATCTGAAATTTTATTTTTGTCAATTTAAAAGAACATTAGACCAAAATTAATAAAAAACAGAATAGCCAAAAGTAGTTAATAAGCTAAAATTTTAAAATCTATACAAGAAAAAAACTGAACTAAGATGTGTGCCTAGCATCATTCTGCTTCTATGTTATCTTTCGTCCTCTCCATACACATGCTTTTTGTCTATGTCCTTTTTCTAGAATGAAAACTCTTTGGAGGGCAGGAATCATGGTTTTTTAAAATATATTTGCACAGCATACCTAGCATAATGGAGCCCTGAACAGTACAGTAATACAAATAAATTATTATTGCATTCTAGATTTATGTTTTTAGTCTTTTAAAAATCCTTCTCAAATTGATATGTTAAATGTTGAGGTTTTCTACACAACTACTTTTTGCCTAATTAAAAGTTAACTCTTACAAGTCTTCATTGTGCTTTATATCATAAGCCAATAATTAAAAAAGCCTGGGTTTACTTATATAATATACATTTGCTTTCCATGCCCAGAATGCCACTGCATAGCAATCATCATTTTAATAAAAAAAACAAATATTACTTACAATTTTCAAAAAGGAACTTTTCCTTTGTATGAAATTTTCACCATAAATTGTATTTGCATTGCATCCTGCCTAGTGTTGCCACTCTAATTCTCCCATTAACCTAGACACCCAGTATGAAACAAGTCGGCTATACATTCCTACACATTAATTTATTTCTTCATGTTGTTCCTTGGAACCAAGATAGTCAAGAACTGGACTAGCAACAATCTTTAAAAAGAAAAAAGTATTTGCCCTCAACTCCTAATTATTACAAAATTGCATTTATTTATTTTTTTAAAGCTAAGGCTGTTTATTGCATTTTGCATCACCATTAAAATTTAGAAATTATGTAATAACATGTATACATTGAGGCATGATGTGTACTTGACTACAGTATCCCAACAGTTTACAATGTTTGATCTAAACACACTACTTGAATAAACATTATTGCTAATGATGGAATAGCTCCATCTTCTGGAATAAGTTATTTTCATGTCAGCCATCTTTGTATTACCAACTTGGATCTATATGTAAAAACTTCTATTTTAAAGCCTGCCTAAATTATGGTTGTGTTTTTATTGGAGAGTGGAACTAGGGTAGAGAATGGGAGATATTTATGGCAATAATTTGATTTCTAATAGACTTCAGTCATCACTTCCTTATGAAATAGAAAAACAATGTAGGTTAGTCCCCAGTATGTCATATTAACAAGAGTCCTTATTTACTTAAAGGATATCCATAATCAGATTTTGAGGACACTACGTTAGCTTCTGATTCAGGCAAAACATGCCAGCATATACTTAATTTAAGCACAGAGTCAAACATTAAGTGCTTTCTTGAATCAGTGCTAAAGTGTTGTACTCAACAGGGATGGACATAAGCACATGTTTATGGACCTTCCTGAAATTGGGTCTCTTACTGCTTTTAGCAAAACCACGTAAGCATATACTTAACTAGTTAAACATTTATAGTTTAAATTTCTCTCTCAAGGTTAAGCATATACTTAAGTGCTTTGCCGACCTGAGGTTTCAAGCACATTTAACTTTAAGCAGGTTAGTAATATTGTAGTCCCACTGAACTCAATGGGACTATTCATTTGCTTAAAGTTAAGTTTGTACTTAAGTACTTCACAGAATTAGAAACTTAGTTCCCAAAACATAGAAAAATTAAAATTGTGATTATAGTGTTTGAAATTTATTTTACAATCAAGTACCTTTTCTATCTCATGAGTATTTTATACTGCTGTTGCTTGAAAAAACAGGCATTAAGTAATGTTTTAGTTACTGAATGTTGCACCATTGCCTAGAAAATCAGGCAACATTTCACAGCAACAGTCAACAGATTACTGAGCATTATGTGTTAGATAATCTATTGACTAGTGCTGTGAAACGCTGCCTGATTTTCCAGGCAATGGAACAACTGGTGCCAATTCAGCCAATCAAAATAAAGAAATAAAAAATGTGTATATTCATCTGCTTTTCTATTAGTGGTATATCTAAAGTTAATACATACTCACGGTCAGAAGAGAATAGCAAAAATTTAAATAAATTTCTTTATCAAAACAAAGCACTAGCAGCTTTATTTCTTCTATAATAAGGAAAATGAAAAAGTAGTGCATCTTTGCAGGAAATGAATCTCATGGCGATAAGATATATAAAAACAATTTTTTTTCTTTCATCTCAGTAATTGTTATCAATAGATTCTTAAATCATTAGGAATACCATACCAATTACCTACTTTATAGTAGAATGCTGTACTATGATTTCTTGAGTACTACAGGAAATATCATTGCACAAACCACCATATTGTCTGCATTAGTCAAACAAGAGCAGGGAACAAACAAAACTTTAGAGGCTGAACATATACATCTGGAAATCAGATTCTTTATGCAAAATAAATATATTGAACAAAGGACAGCAGATTTTTTTAAAAACTGTCTTGACTTTCTGCCACTTCATGTGTCTTCTGTTTTTATAATAGAGACATTAGTTAAAAGAACTCTCACAACCCATAATCAAATGTTAGTTGTATTTAAGTACAGCATAGCAAGGACAAATGAAAAAAAGTTTAAAAATGTAGTATACTGTATTACTTTTTGTAATACTGCATTAAAGTCCCTTTTGCTAAGGCTATGAAGGACTGATGTACAGCAATATGGGGTACCAGCATTTATGTTTGGCAAAATAAAAATGGAAAAGAAAATTATAGCATTGCCATCAGACATTTTTACAAAATAAATGTCTAGATGATCACATGCCTTACGCTTACACTCATTTTGAATATATATTTTATTTGAAGGGGCAATTCAGAGAGTCACAAATAAGGAAAGGACACTAAAGGTTTTAATAAGGGCAACAAAAAAGTTGTTTTCACCAGTATAGATTCACATTACAGTACACCAATATTGACAGCATTCTCTTTTGTCTATTTTTGGTACATAAGATGGAATCTCTCTACATAACCGTATAAGGCTTCAGTAACTAAAAAGTAAAAAACCTATTAGTTTACAATTTATTTAAAAATTCTGAAAGACACAGCAAAGTTCTAAACTTTAGTAGTGCTACCCATACACAACCATCTGGTTGAAGAACCCAGTAAAAGAGCCTCCTTTCAAGGAAGCTTGCAACAGTAGAGTTGTGCAATATGGATGTTTCTTACTACAAGAAAAAAAATTACACATGGCACATTCTCATTGATATTTCGCAATGTAAAAAGTTACAAACATACCTAATCAAATAAATAATAATAAAAAAAAAGAATTTGAATGTGTTTGTTAAGTATCCTAAAACCACTACGTAGGAGGATAATGGCAACTTTCACTCACGGATTATTTACATGGTAATACCCAGGTCAGGGTACACTGCTACAAAACTCAAAACGAAGAGTAAACTTGAAATGGTTTCCATAATAAAGGTCTAGCAGCATGACTATCTAATGCTGTTTTGTTTTTCCTGACAGCTTTTGGAAGTTTGTTTTAATCTATATCTTCATCCAGTTCATAATTGTCTTTATCATAAATATCTTTTACTAAAAGAACCCGTACGAGCATGTGTTCCAAAGTGTTGCGGTCCAGTGAAGTGGAAGTATACCAGACAGGGCTATCTGAGGAAACAGAGCATTCCGGTTGTAAATAGAACACATCCATTCTCTGATTAAGATTCTGTGGGCTAAAAGGAAAAAAAAATGGTCAAAAGAGTCAAAGTTTCACATGACAAATCTATACAGGTTTTGATTTTTAACATCCTGTGTGTACAACTATAATTGTGCATATACATATTAGGAGTTGAGGATTAATGTGGAAAAATAATGCCTTCTGATTTGAAAATGGGACCTTATCGTGGCATAAATGGCTTCAAGCATTCTTGTCCAGCTGAAGTTGCTTTTCGATCTAAGGTGCTGTAGCTCTCTATAAACTAAAAACTATTGTATATTTCCTTAAAATTAAAAAGGCTGACGCACAGTCAACCCGTGGAACTCTCTGCCAGAGGATGCTGTGAAGGCCAAGACTACAACAGGGTTCAAAAAAGAACTAGATAAATTCATGGAGGATAGCTCCATCAATGGCTATTCGCCAGGATGAGTGGGGATGGTGTCCCTAGGTTCCGTTTACCAGAAGCTGGGAATGGGTGACCTGGAATGGATCACTTGATGATTACCTGTTCTGTTCATTCCCTCTGGGGCACCTGGGATTGGCCACTGTAAGAAGACAGGATACTGGGCTAGATGGATCTTTGGTGTGACCCACTATGGCCGGTCTTAAGAGAGAAACTCAAAAACCTGTTTCCTGCCTTTTCGCTCCAAGGTTTGGTTGTTTGGCATAGGCCTTACTATCTTGGTCCCTTAGCTCCTGGGTCCCTATTATATGGTTCCTCTTATTTCTCCTATGAAGCTGCTTTGCAGTTTCCTACTGAGCCATGCAAATCTGGTGAACTTGGTGCTGTTGTGGCTCAGATGCATCTCAGCATTCTTAGACAGTGGAGAGGATTCTTAAGGAAATTCTCAACACAAAGCTGCCCATCTAGTTTACGATTATATTTGTAAATGATTCTCCTCCCCCTTAAATATTACAGATTTTAAGAGCCATTAGTACTGGGACATGCTTTTTGGCTGAAAGTATTTAGCTGGCTTTTCTGGACTGGCACTTGCAGATTGCAGACACTGAGTTTTCAGGGCAGGCCTACACTACAGCTGGGATCGACATTCTGAGATTTATCCACTGGCGGTTGATTTAGTGGGTCTAGTAAAGACCTGCCAAATCGACAGCAGATGGCTCTCCAGTCGAGTTTCTCCCATTGACCCCTCGCAATGTAGACCCCGCGGTAACTCGACCTAAGGTATGTAGCGTAGGTCAACTTACCACGGTAGTGTAGACATAGCCTCACTCAGCTGCAAGAGCAGCTACTTTCCTACTTTGATACAAACAGACATCATTGTTGGAAGTTGTTTAGATTTGAAATATTACATTTAAACATTTTAATATCCTCAACTGATTCTCAACAATCAGACCTGTTTCTGTTTAAGCAGGCTACGAAATGATGCCAGCAGCTGAAAGTGAGAGGTGTCCCTTTAAAATGTCAGCTGCAGGTTGTCAGCTGATTCTCAAGTACCAGTTTCAAAACCCACTTACAGAATATAGGGACCATTACTTGAAAATTAAGAGAACAGTTTTAATTAAATGTTGTTTTAAAGAGATATTTTACAAAATAACTTCAATTGTGCAGGAAACCTCTCCTCCATTGGGTCAGGGTACTAACAAGGTGTGGCAGCAAACAAGACCAGGAGAGAGAGCCTGCAATTGCAGTAGGGAGAATGACCAAGACCTATTTTAAGATATTGTACTTTAAAATTGTGACATTATTAGGAACTGATGAGCTATTATGAAAGCTTCTAAAATTGTTTGTTTTTCCTCTTTCCTTTCACTATTTTCAAATAAGTTTCTTGAAAGTGTTTTGTATACTCCATCTATTGGCTACATTGCAGTAGTTAACAAAAATCTACCTCCACAATGTGCTATTACATACAATCCTCCCAAGGTGTGTGATTCTAGTGTCTAAGCAAACATATTTTAGCAGGGCAAGGACTATTTAACGGGAACTTGTTTTCAAATATTTAATAGAACACTGAAAACCACAGTGAGAAATCAAAGAGGTAAATTCTATACTTGGACTTTGTTTTTGCCATACATTCAAATTACACCTCTACCTCGATATAACGCGACCCGATATAACACGAATTCGGATATAACATGGTAAAGCAGTGCTCCGGGGAGGGCAGGGCTGCGCATTCCAGTGGATCAAAGCAAGTTTGATATAACATGGTTTCACCTATAACATGGTATGATTTTTTGGCTCCCGAGAACAGCGTTATATCGAGGTAGAGGTGTATATCTTCACTTTTTAGGGATAAAGTGCAGTTTGCTAAAACATTTTGGGCTTTATATTATACTTTGTGAAATTTCTATGGAACTTCTTAGATTATTTAAAAGTTGTAAAATGTTTCCCATTTTAAGTTCTTCAGTTTTCTACCACATATACATTTCCAAAACATTCAACCTTTGAAATGAAAGTTTCTAAGTTTTATCTGCCCAAAGCTTTTTTTTTTTTCTTTTTAAATTAAATAGTTCTTTTTGAAAAACCATTCATCCATTTCTAAGTCATGGGCTAGTGAAAAAATTACTCTTTCTCACTGTGAAAAAATTCGAAGCATGTATTCTGTCTGGACTACAACAAAACAATCTGAACTTGAAATCTACCATATAAGCAGCAGTCTTCAAATGAGAATAAACTCTAGAATATTTTTTTTTAAATTACTCCATAATATTTACCTACATAATAGAACTTTTCATTAAATTGTAACTAATGTGCAACGTATTTTCAGTGGGATTTTTGCCTGACTTGAGAATTACAGAATTGGGCCCTCAACACCAATTCATCAATTTACAAGCAATATAAAGAATGCAGGGGAAGACATAACATGATTATGTTTGCTCAAACTAATATTTATTTCATTCTGAAGAAACCAAAAGAATATTAGTATGCAGCTGGAGTCTGTTAACAGCAGAATTACAGCTGTTTGAGAGTCTTTCAATCAGTAACAGAAAAAACTTAAAATACTTGTCTTCAACAAAAATAGAGAATATTTGCTTGGAATAACAACATATCACCACAAATAAAAGGCACTACTTTGGTGTTGGGTATTTGAATCTCTCCAAGTTTAAATACCTTGTGGTTTTCTTTTACACCATTCACATTCTTATTTAACATCTAAACAAAGGGAATCAAAAGATAATTGAGCTTTATAGGCCTAGGTTACCAAATCCAGAAATCAGTAGTAACTGAAAGTTGTTGCCATCACGTGACTTCCTGAAGGCCTATATAAAATAAGACTGTTTTGCAGTCCAATTAGTGAACAGATATGCACACCACAAGACACATCATCAATATCTGAATCAACTGGGTCTCCTGTTGGCAAGTCTGAGATTCTCATGATTTAATAGATATAGAAACCAAACCATACTCTCACCCCTAGATGGAGTGCCTTTCTGCAGAGCAGAAGGAGGAAGTTTGTGCTGAAAATTTCAGTGCTTTCAATCTGCCTCTTTCCCCAAGCACTACATTCACTTTATTTGTGTAAACACTATTTCACATTGCACCATAATAGTCTCTCCTTCTGCACCCTCACAACTCTAAAAAAACATACTTATACTAGTCCATGAAACGCTTACCTCTTAGACAGATAGCACTCAAACATTTTCACGGGACATCTAGCAGGATTTGACGTGTTTTCAATTTGTTCAAACACTGGCTCATCATCTTCATGTTTCCTTTTTCCAGTAGTAATTTTATCTTTAAAAAGGAAAAAACCCACCTAAGCCCAAACTTGAAAACATTAGGTAATTTCATTTTTATATTTAACATATTAGATTAGGGTGAACAAAAGTACAACCCAGAATACTGCAATGCAGTCACTTGCATCTCTAAACTGGAGATGCAGCCCATAGACAGGGTTCCAGCATTTGACATGGAGGCTACTTGGATCAAGATGGAACATTTAATGCAGGGACCTTGTAGTCGCTGCAGACCACACATTCATATTAAAGATCCACTAGCTACAAGCTGCTCAGTTTTATGCAAATGAGGTATAGTCCTCAGGCTCCTGGCAAGGTGCCAAAGTGGCCCTCAATTGGGCAAAATTTGGATGCCTCTGTAATACTTATTTTGAAACTGATAATAATACCTTCACTATCAGCTCCACATAGGGAAGAAACTTGATATCGAAGACAAGCTTTGCTGTCCATTGTTCGAGGATTTTTTTTCCACTGTCTAAAAACAGTGCCAAAGGAAAGTCTTAAGTGCTGCTCCACTGTTTTCAGGCCAAAATATTTAGTGTTAAAGTAGAACAGTGTATTCAGAAGAGCAAATGGAGAGTGTGATCCTAGCTGTTTTATCCTCCAAAGATAATCTTCTTCAACACGAGAGAATATTGACCCTTCAAGGGGGGGAAAAATGTATTAGAGAAAATACAATGAGGCAAACAACCCACATTTAAAAGAATAACTTCTATCAACTGCAAAAAATCAAACAAAATGTTCAATATTCAATGGAAAACTGCCCACATCCCTAAGAGGAGAAACTGAAACCCACTGATTCAGGAAGAGAAAACAGCAATTTCCACATAAGCAAG
Organism: Mauremys mutica; assembly: GCF_020497125.1. Lineage (NCBI taxonomy): Eukaryota > Metazoa > Chordata > Testudines > Geoemydidae > Mauremys > Mauremys mutica. The sequence goes on from NC_059072.1 coordinate 324,860,343, forward strand.
ACACACAAACAACATTTTTTTTGTTAAACTATTTCAACAGGATTCTTAAATTGTCACTCTCATAACTGATGCCACATCATAAAAAAGTGAAGGGCAGAGAAAGTGACCAACCTTGGGTCCTTTCATAAAAAAAACACTCATGTTTTTGGGTTGGATTTTTGAGTTTTTTGGCACATGTAAGGGCCCCTGACTGACCCTCTCAATTTTCTGATTGCAGATAGAAGCCTCATCCAGAAAGGACTCCTGTATTACTTTAGGTGGAGGAGTCAGCTAGGGCAACAGTTGCTACTAAAGAGGCTACACCAGAACTAAGATCACTGGAAGAAAGGGAGAGAAGAAAGGTGCACTGCCTCCTTCTCATGGGTTTGCGGTAAAAAAATTCTAGTGCAACTTGACATCCCACAATCTCAAGAGCGAAGAAAGGAGAGGGGCAGGGAAATAGCTTGTCTCTCCTGGCAGCACTCTGATATAGTGGGAGAGAGGGCAGAGGAGACTAGAAATGAATTCCTCTCCCACCTCATATTTCCCTTGACACACACACTCCAAGACACATCACAGGAGATCTGCCCACTCCTGCTGAGACTGAGAGGTTATGGGGGTAGGTGCATCACAGTAACCAAAGTGCCTAACTTCCCAGCCCCACTGAACACCCTACAATGCTCTTCACACATACCAAATTCTCTCCCATCTTTTCAGAGGTGGGTTGTTTCTCCTCTTATTCTCAGGGCTGCTCCAGCTTCAAAGGGGGAGTGATGACCACAAATGCTCCTTCACAGCCCCCAAGAGCTACCTCTCCCATTCCTGGGGTGGGGAACAATGGGGTTTGTTTCATCCCCTATATTCTGAAAAGGACCCGGATACCTTTGGGCAGAGAGGAGGCAGCACAAGTGATGCCGCCTAGGCCTTCTGTTCTCTCCTCTGTTGGGTGAGCATGGCTAGTGCGGGTGTTCCTCCCCTAAACTGTACCAGATGTCTTACAGGAGTGAAGGGATACAGGTTCACCTTTCCCTGTCACTTCCTAAGTTGTCTTAGTGCTGCTACATCTTCTTTGCAGAGCTCTGCTCAGTAGGCTGGCCTCTTCCCCTGCAATGATTGGGGTGGGTGGGTAGCAGGGACCAGGTAGGCGAGGTGAATGACACATACCATTTTATTTATTTGTTTTAATGTTATCAATCACCATCACAAGGCACAAATTATTTGTTTGTGTATATCTGCCTGTTTAAGAGTACAGAACTGTTAACAGAAGACTGTACACAACAAAAAAGAAAATTACCATCTGGAAGTATGCTTGGTTGCCAACTTCTAAGGATTTTATTTAATTCCTGCTCAAATGTCTCGTAGCTTGGATTAATAAATATATTGTCTTTTCGATTGCTTCCATACAAGTACTAAAAACAAGAAAAACAAAGAATATTTACTGTGTTGGGAGAATTAGTGACAAAACAACGTATGTTATGAGCCGGCATTTCTTCTCACAAAACAATGAAATTTTCTAATAGTTTAGCAGTTGTAGGCTGGCTATAAAACAAAGTAGTATAGCATTTAAGTCACATAACATGTAATATTGGGTACAACAAAATTAAAGAGAAAAGTATTGGAGAAAATATTAAAGATAAAAATATTGGTTTAATTAGAAGCCTAATTCACATCAATGAAAAGGATTTTTTAAAAAAGTCTCTAAAAAACAAAGTATTTAGTTATGGCACCAACACTTATTTTTCATTTCCAGCTAGGTCTTCAGAGTAGATATATTTTTAGCAGGACTACATTTTAAATGTAAAGTGTGATTATTGACAACAATACAAATGACAGAATTACCTTTACTTCTAATACAGAGCAAAGAAAAATATTTACTCATGGTAAAGATATGCAGCATTACAAGAAAGCCTGGGAAACAAGCAGGGAGAACTGGAAGTCCTAGCACAGTCAAGGAATTATGATGTGATTAGAATAACAGAGACTTGGTGGGATTACTCACATGATTGGAGTACTGTCATGGAGGGATATAAACTGTTCAGGAAGGACAGGCAGGGCAGAAAAGATGGGGGAGTTGCACTGTACGTAAGACAGCAGTATGACTGCTCAGAGCTCCAGTATGAAACTGCAGAAAAACCTGAGTGTCTCTGGATTACGTTTAGAAGTGTGAGCAACAAGGCTGATGTCGTGGTGGGAGTCTGCTATAGACCACCAAACCAGGGGGATGAGGTATACGAGGCTTTCTTCAAGCAATTAACAGAAGTTACTAGATCACAGGCCCTAGTTCTCATGGGGGACTTCAATCACCCCGATATCTGCTGGGAGAGCAATACAGCAGTGCACAGACAATCCAGGAAGTTTTTGGAAAGTATAGGGGGCAATTTCCTGGTGCAACTGGGGCAGAGCTCTTCTTGACCTGCTGCTCACAAACAGGGAAGAATTAGTAGGGGAAGCGAAAGTGGATGGGAACCTGGGAGGCAGTGACCATGAGATGGTTGAGTTCAGGATCCTGACACAAGGAAGAAAGGAGAGCAGCAGAATACGGACCCTGGATTTCAGAAAAGCAGACTTTGATTCCCTCAGGGAGCTGATGGGCAGGATCCCCTGGGAGAATAACATGAGGGGGAAAGAAGTACAGGAGAGCTGGCTGTATTTTAAAGAATCCTTATTGAGGTTGCAGTAACAAACCATCCCAATGGGTAGAAAGAACAGTAAATATGGCAGGCGAACAGCTTGGCTTAACAGTGAAATCCTTGCTGATCTTAAACACAAAAAAGAAGCTTACAAGAAGTGGAACATTGGACAATTGACCAAGGAGGAGTATAAAAATATTGTTCAGGCATGCAGGAGTGAAATCAGGAAGGCATAATCACACTTGGAGTTGCAGCTAGCAAGGGACGTTAAGAGTAACAAGAGGGGTTTCTACAGGAATGTTAGCAGCAAGAAGGTGGTCAAGGAAAGTGTGGGCCCCTTACTGAATGGGAGAGGCAACCTAGTGACAGAGGATGTGGAAAAAGCTAAAGTACTCAATGCTTTTTTTGCCTTTGTCTTCACGAACAAGGTCAGCTCTCAGACTACTGCACTGGACCACACAGTATGGGGAGGAGGTGACCAGCCCTCTGTGGAGAAAGAAGTGGTTCAGCATATTTAGAAAAGCTGGACAAACACAAGTCCATGGGGCCGGATGCACTGCATACGAGGGTGCTAAAGGAGTTGGGAGATGTGCAGAGCCATTGGTCATTATCTTTGAAAACTCATGGTGATTGGGGGAGGTCCCAGATGACTGGAAAAACGCTAATGTAGTGCCCATCTTTAAAAAAGGGAAGGAGGAGGATCTGGGGAAATACAGGCCAGTCAGCCTCACCCCAGTCCCTGGAAAAATCATGGAGCAGGTCCTCAGGGAATCAATTCTGAAGCACTTAGAGGAGAGGAAAGTGATCAGGAACAGTCAGCATGGATTCACCAAGGGTAAATCATGCCTGACTAACCTAACTGCCTTCTATGATGAGATAACTGGCTCTGTGGAGGAGGGAAAAGCAATGGACATGTTATTCTTTGACTTTAGCAAAGCTTTTGATACGATTTCCTACAGTATTCTTACCAGCAAGTTAAAGAAACATGGGCTGGATGAATGGACTATAAGGTGGATAGAAAGCTGGCTAGATCACTGGGCTCAACGGTAGTGATCAATGGCTCCATGTCTAGATGACAGCCGCTTTCAAGCGGAGTGCCCCAAGGGTCGGTCCTGGGGAGGGTTTTGTTCACTATCTTCAATAATGAGGATAATAATGGAGGATGGCGTGGACTGCACCCTCAGCAAGTTTGCTGATGACACTAAACTGGGAGGAGTGGTAGATACAGTGGAGGGTAGGGATAGGATACAGAGGGACCTAGACAAATTAGAGGATTGGGCCAAAAGCCATCTGATGAGGTTCAACAAGGACAAGTGCAGAGTCCTGCACTTAGGACAGAAGAATCCCATGCACTGCTAGGGACCGAGCAACTAGGTAGCAGTTCTGCAGAGAAGGACCTAGGGGTTACAGTGGACGAGAAGCTGGATGAGTCGACAGTGTGCCCTTGTTGACAAGAAGTCTAATGGCATTTTAAGTTGTATAAGTAGGAGCATTGCCAGCAGATAGAGGGATGTGATCATTACCCTCTATTCGACATTGGCAAGGCCTCATCTGGAGTAGTGTGTCCAGTTTTGGGCCCCACTACAAGAAGGATGTGGAAAAATTAGAAAGAGTCCAGCGGAGGGCAACAGAAATGATTAGGGGACTTGAGCACATGACTTATGGGGAGAGGCTGAGGGAACTGGGATTATTTAGTCTGCAGATGAGAAGAATGAGGAGGGATTTGATAGCTGCTTTCAACAACCTGAAAGTGGGTTCCAAAGAGGATGGATCTAGACAAGGGGTAGGCAACCTGTGGCATGTGAGCTGATTTTCAGTGGCACTCACACTGCCCGGGTCCTGGCCACCAGTCTGAGGGACTCTGCATTTTAATTTAATTTTAAAAACCTTATTTACTTTACATACTACAATAGTTTAGTTATATATTATAGACTTGTAGAAAGAGACCTTCTAAAAACATTAAAATGTATTACTGGCACGTGAAACCTTAAATTAAAGTGAATAAATGAAGACTCGGCACACCACCTCTGAAAGGCTGCTGACGCTGATCTAGACTGTTCTCAGTGGTACCAGATGACAGAACAAGGGGTAATGGTCTCAAGTTGTAGTGGGGGAGGTTTAGGTTGGATATTAGGAAAAACTTTTTCACTAGGAGGGTGGTGAAGAACTGGAATGGGTTACCTAGGGTGGTGGCGGAATCTCCATCCTTAGAGGTTTTTAAGGTCAGGCTTGACAAAGCCCTGGCTGGGATGATTTAGTTGCGGATTGGTCCTGCTTTGAGCAGGGGGTTGGAGTAGATGACCTCCTGAGGTCCCTTCCAACCCTGATATTCTATGATTCTATGATTCTAAAACTGCTAGACTGTGCAAGGCGCCTGAATATTCTGCAGTCTAATGTCTAATTATCTTAATCCTCTTGATCTTACAGACAGAAGTGGTTGCTCTTTTGAACATTGACCAAGAATTAATTATGAGGGCTATACTAGTATTAGACATTATCCTCGCTGGAGACATTTCTAAGAAATGGAGTATTGGCTTCTTAAAACTTCCACTTCAATATTATCTTAGTGAAAACAAGCCTGTTGCTAGTGAATACAATAAAACATGTGCTCACTTCTGGAAATGGCTTCTATTTCTGTACACATCCTTGAAATAACATTAAACACAGCACTCATTTGTATTAAGCAGAAGTTCAGCATATCTTGACTACCTTATCTTTGCACTTAGTTTTATAATAAGGAAAAATGAATCTGTACACTTTCTTTGAAGTCTTAAGTTTCTGAATACACAGTACGTTAGTTCAGAGAATTGATCTGGAATGGATACATTTACAAAAATGCTTTCTTGAAAACTTAAAACCCTTACAAATATTTTCAATGCTGCAGATATGCAATTTTGAATGTATTACAATTCTAAATCAGATAATGCAACAAGTCTGTATAAGAAATCTCAAGAGGATCCCTTCACTTATTTTTTATCCTTGTTTTGGTTAACACATTTACCTGGTCTTGAACATATTGATGCTTTTTTCCAAGTGTCCCTTTAAAAAAAATATTCTTATGTGCTTTCAAAATATATCAATGTCAGAAAAACTAATACAAATAAGGTTTCTACACAACCCCCATTATGCTCAAAGCCTATATCTAACAGAGAATAAGGCTCATCACAGCAACACTATCTAGTCCCAACAACTATGGTAATTCTATTGAGGGAGAAGCAATGTTCTCTGTCCTTCCCTCCGCCTTCCCCAACAACCTGTCGTACATTATTAGTACAAGTTACTAAAACACTGCTGATTATATTTAGATCCATGGGAATTTCCACTGTATCTGAATGAAGGCTTAACACTGTTCTTAATTCATTAGGATTTTTTTTGCCTGCCTTGATAATTTCTCAGCTTTCTTCCTCAATATAAATGTTACTCTTTTGATCTGAAAAGAGCATACACTTCTTGTAAAATTTGTTGCAATCTTAATTTTCCGTAATATACTGATCTCTCAAGTTAGTTTTCCTCCATAGAGTACTTATCTGGTTTATTTGAATATATAAGTCTGAGGGGTTTTTTTTCATATTAATTTTATTACTAGCAAAATCCTTTAACAACTAATATCTGACATAAGCCTTCCTAGCTTATCAAAGCCCCTTCAGATTAAGTCCTTTAACAGTTTTCCTGGAAGTTATATTTATTCTCCATTCCATGGATTCCAGTCTAGGATTGTCTGCTGGGAGGAAGGGATGTAATGACCTAAGAAGTGAATTGGGTTTTGTTTCACATAGGGACAATGGGATCACATTTAGTACATTGTCACTTAAAAATATTCTCAGTGCTAGGCCCCAGGATAAAGTCTGAACCTGCTTCTGCTTCCAGGGAAGGGGGAAAGGCACTTGAGGATACTTCCTTAAAATGAACAAAATCTGGCATTAGTAAGATATGTACTTGCTGTCACCCTGACTGCTCATGTGTGTATATCCTCTAATTCCCAACTCATTTTTGTGTTTGTGGACTCTAAGCTCTTCAGTGCAGAGACCATGTCTTCCTATGTATTTGAACAGCATCTAGCACAACTGGGCCCTAAATCCCACTGGGATCTATGGGCACTATCCCAATTGAAATATGAAACACAAATACAAGCAATAGCTGCAATGGCAGGATCAATAAAGAATGCTACTCCAATGTCACAATATATTATTTTTGTATTAGGGTTCCTGATATTCATATCCATGTAAGACAAATCATTTACTATAAACTTAAAATTAAATATATGCCTAATATTTGCAACAGAAAAATAGGCAGGGTAGAGGAGATAAAAGAACAATTTGGAGAGAGTACAACTATTGGGAGAGCACTGTTTTATAAGCAGATGGCTTATTTTTTCAGTACTGTATATCTGATTTTTAAAAAAAATTTAATAAGTTCTGATGTCTGAGTGATAGAAGATCATGCAAGGACAGTGGTGGAAAGCTACCTGAGATTAAACTACATTTTCTTTAAAATGTTGTATATTTTGCCAAATAAAGGATGATGTCTTTTCCTCATGGTTGATATTTGGAAAGTTATCAGCTAGCTCTCCCACTAGAAACTAAATAGTTGGAGAAGAATTTCTTAAAATATTTTAGATTGTTTAAGGGATTCCTTATTTCATTCCAGTCCCTTCCCTTAACAATAAGAAAGATTAGCTAGGGTGATAGCTGGTTAAAGAAGAGCTGGTGCTCTATATTAGACACATATACAAATGATGCTGGACTGACTGAAATTTTCAGCCTTATCGTTTTCAGCTCGGAATTTAGAATGTTTAATCTACAGACTGCTTTCTGCACCACAAACAGAAAATAAAATTGAAGCCTGGTCTACAATACGCGTTTAAACCGGTTTTAGGAGCGTAAAACCGATTTAACGCCACACCCGTCCACACTAAGAGGCCCTTTATATCGGTATAAAGGGCTCTTTAAACCGGTTTCTGTACTCCTCCCTAACGAGAGGAGTAGCGCTAATATCGGTATTACCATATCGGATTGGGGTTAGTGTGGCCGCAGATCGACGGTATTGGCCTCCGGGCGGTATCCCACAGTGCACCACTGACCGCTCTGGACCGCAATCTGAACTCGGATGCAGTGGCCAGGTAGACAGGAAAAGCCCCGCGAACTTTTGAATATTTCCTGTTTGCCCAGCGTGGAGCTCCGATCAGCACGGGTGGTGATGCAGTTAAAAATCAAAATAAAGAAAGAGCTCCAGCATGGACGATGCGGACGTGATCGCTGTAAGGGCAGGCAAATCTGTTCTATCAGCGCTCCGTTACAGAAGACGAAATTCAAAATCATTTTTTTAAATATCTCCAGACAGATGCCATAGCAGGGACTCAGCGCACTGCTGCGTGACAAGCGTAACGGAAAGCCAAAGAATCAAATGGACGCTCATGGACTGGAGGACTCAAGCTATCCCACAGTTCCTGCAGTCTCTGAAAAGCATTTGCATTCTTGGCTGAGCTCCAAATGCTTCTAGGGTCAAAAACAGTGTCCGCGGTGGGTCAGGGCATAGCTAGGCAATTTACGCACACACCCACCCACCCCCAGAAGTGAAAGGGAAAACAATCCTCTCTTGACTCTTTTACATGTCACCCTATCTTTACTGAATGCTGCAGATAGACGCGATGGTGCAGCACTCAACACCAACATCCTTGCTCCCCCCCCCCCCGCCATGGGTGGCTGATGGTACAATAAGACTGATACCCATCGTCATCATCAGCCTATTGGCACATGGGGCAGTGCAAAAGGACTGGTAACCATGCTGACTAGCATCCGTCAGGTCAATCAAGGGCGCCTGGCCCTAATTTTTCCTGGTAGATGGTACAATATGGCTGATAACCATCATCATCATAGCAACAGGGGGCTGAGGTTCATCAGCCCCCACTCTTCATGTGTAAAGAAAAGATTCAATTGCCCCTGGACTAGCAGCAGGATGCTGGGCTTCTCTCCTCCACACTCCTTAATGTCCTATCTGGACTATCATAGCAACTGGAGGCTGCCTTCCACTCATTAACAAGTATTCCTGCATTCTTTATTACTTCATCACACAAGTGGGGGGACAATGCTTTGGTAGCCCAGGAAGGCTGGGGAAGAATGGAATGAACAGGTGGGGTTGTTGCAGGAGCACCCCCTGTGAATAGCATACAGCTCATAATCTATGCAGGATCTGACACAGAGCAGCTGTGCTCTCTGGTTCTCTGATACAGTGGTTCTCTAGTACACTTGCCCATATTCTAGGCATGACTGATTCTATTTTTAGATACCAAAAAGGAGGGATTGACTCAGGGAGTCATTCCCAATTTTGGCTTTTGCGCCCCTGGCTAAGAGCAGCCAGGGGCACTTATGACAGCAGCAAATGGCACAGTGCAAAAGGACTGGTAGCCACGATCATCTTATTACCAATTTATGGTATGGTAGATGGTACAATATGGCTGGTAACCATCTATGCTATCATGCAAAAGCAAAAGCATACTACTGTGTAGCGCTGCTGAATCGCCTCTGTGAGCGGCATCTAGTACACATACGGTGACAGTCACAAAAGGCGAAACAGGCTCCATGATTGCCATGCTATGGCATCTGCCAGGGCAATCCAGGGAAAAAAGGCATGAAATGCTTGTGTGCCGTTGCTTTCCCAGCGGAAGGAGTGACTGACGACATTTACCCAGAACCACCCGCGACAATGATTTTTGCCGCATCAGGCACTGGGATCTCAACCCGGAAATTCAAAGGGGCGGGGGAGGCTGCGGGAACTATGGGATAGCTACGGAATAGCTACCCACAGTGCAATGCTCCAGAAATCGACGCTAGCCTCGGACCGTGGACGCACACCACCGATTTAATGTGTTTAGTGTGGCCGCGCACACTCGATTTTATATAATCTGTTTTGTTAAACCGGTTTATGTAAATTCGGAATAATCCCATAGTGTAGACGTACCCTGAGATGCCCCTTTACTTCTTTATCTAAGAATCTAATGGTCTTTTACTGTTTTTATCTGCAATGAAATTATAGTGGCTCTTTTCTGATCTGAAGTATTTTAGATCACTTTAGTAGAATTTTAAATCACTGTGTAACTATTAAACCTTTTTACATTCCACAAAATAAGGCAGGCTAATAGTGCTCAGTATTCAGCAAAGGCAGCCCTGCCCAATAAGCATTCCACCACACAGCTGTCCCCTTCATCCACTAATGAATAAATTAGTCATCATTATCAATGTTGCTTCCAGAGTTTGTGAAAATTCTCATTTTATGTGTAGATACAGTTAACTGTTTCACTCTGTTTTATCATTAAATCTTAGGCAATCCACACAAATTGCAACATCTGAAAAATTGTTTTTGTCAGACAAGTGAATGTAAGGCAACTCATTCCTTACCTTTATTTAGCACAAGGTTTAAAAGTATCATGTTGTACCACTTTTCTTTCAAATTTCCAGATGTATTTGCAGTTCATCATCAAAACACACACCTTTCCATTATGTAATTTATATGATCTTTCTGCATTGCAAATTAACACAGCTCCTATGTTCATAATGCCTACTAGCCACTTATCAACCAATAAATCCACATTTTCTTATCCCCATTCTTTCATTAAAGCATATATCAGAGTCAAATCATCAGCTCTATAGTCTACTGCATCTTCTAGATTACTAACCTCCTGAATCCCAAGACAAAGATAATAGATGCTGTCAGGTGTATAGTTCTCTCCATTCGGTCTTCGAATTTCATTGACAAAACGTGCCAAGCCATAGTTTAGCTCGGCTACGGTATGCGATAGCAGATCTTCCTTTAATTTCACAGACTTTGCTGTAAAATAAAGATAAAACAAATATAACATTACACAACAACATTAACATTACTTGCTACGGGAGAGGAAATGGTTTAGATCAGAGGTTCCCAACCTTTTTCTTTCTGAGGCCCCCCCAACATACAATTAAAAACTCCATGGCCCACCTGTGCCACAATAACTGGTTTGCTGCATATAAAAGCCAGGACCAGCATTAGGGGGTGGCAAGCAGGGCAACTGCCTGGGGCCCCATGCCACGGGGCTCCCACAAATTACATTGCTCAGGCTTCCGCTTCATTCCCGAGTGCCGGGGCTCAGGGACCTGGGCTTCAGCCCCATACCATGGGGCTTCAGCTTTTTGCCCTGGGCCCGAGGGAGTATAATACTGGCCCTGCTTGGAGGCCCCCCTGAAACCTGCTCGAGGCCCCCTGGACCCCTGGCTGAGAACTACTGGTTTAGACATTCTCTGCACAGATTAATAAGTGAGTTCCAGTGTTGTACCTGATATATTTGACCTAAATTACACAGCAAAGCCACCAGATTCAAGGCTATGTTAATTGACTACACTGCACTGTGCCATGATGGGAAGATTATCACCCACTGAGGAGAATTTACTGTCAATTCCAGGCTGAGGAAAAGGTGGAGTAAGACAATAGCCCAAGGTATTAATTTAAATACAGGGAGTTGGGGAGGGAGGTTTCAGAAAGAATGGCTGCATTTCTGATGTATATGGCTGTGCTAAGGCACATGAGAGACTAGCAGAAGAGGAGATTAGTGGCCCCAGGGGCCACTGTAAATGCTGATACCAGAAGAGCCTTGCAGGAAGGACAGCTGCATTCCATAGCTCCGAAGCCCACTTGAGCAGAGCCCCACAAACAGGTAGAGGTTAGAAGCTCTGCACTGCCAACTCGGTCCCCAGCTGAAGACCTCTTAAGATGTGAACTCTGGGGCTGGCTATGAGATAAGGAGAACCAGGGGGCTGCTAGAAAACCAAGGGGCCACAATAAATGCTGACAACTAGGGTGGTCAATCCTGTTTCACACCAGGAGCACAAGACCCAGGACTCAGAATCTAGTGCAGAAGGTATCTTTAGGAAAAGCCATGTTTGTGGGAACTTGGAAAAAGAGTTAAGCAGCCATTTTCAGAAATAAATAATTCTGTTGTACACAGGGTTTGATTAAAACTTGAAAACAGTAGTTAATATTTTATATTAAGAATTAGTTTATAAAAGGTGAAGAGTTCATGAAAATATAAAAGTTCTTATAAAAAATAAAAATGAATTACAAATATGTGGGCAATACTTACTTGATTTCAGTTCCTCTAATACTGGCAGATCTTCATCTAGACTCCTAGTTTTTACCCAGTGTTTCCACGCATTTACACCATATGCATATTTGAAAGGAAAACTACACTCTGAATTCTCAGAGCTATCATCATGAGACTGGTATTCTGACACTGCTTTTCTCTTCACTCCCTGTCATTGAAATAAATCTGTAAATATTACTGCTTATTAAACTGATCTAACTTACAGTCAGTAATATTACCCTTATCTAAAAACATAGAAACTAAGCAAACTATAACAAACTGTCAGCCAGATTTTGAATTATAAAATGTAAGTAACAATATTTGTTTCATTCAGCTACAATCAGTATGTGGGTCCTTATACTGAAGACACTTCCAAAAACAGTCCTACCTGTGCTGACTCTGATACCTCTAAGACACTTAAAGTGGTATCTAAGATGAAGTTAGATGGACTTTTTTTTATTATAAAGAAAGTGTTACATTAGTGAATCACACTAAGAAACACACACTCCTGGCACCACAGTTCACAGAGTAAGATTATAGATTAATTTTCAAGTCCTCATTTTGCAAATATGCAAATCAGGAAGTTAGAGGTGCAACTAAAAGCTGAGTCCATCATTCATTTTGCAAACCAAATAGGCTCCCTGTTGTCACGGTGAGATTTAGAGTAAACCAGGGGTCTCAAACACGCGGCCCGCAGGCTGAGGTTATTTTCTGTGGCCCGTGAGCTCCTCACGACCCCCTCCGCCCTCCCGCAGTGTTTACCTAGAGCGGCTCCAGCCTGACGTATACCGGGAGCAGGGCAGGCTCCCTGCCTGCCTGCCCTCCCCCCACGCTTGCCCTGTCTCGTAAGACTGTTGAGATGTGTGCCCCATCCTATGAGGGATGCATCGGTGGCGAGGAGTAACGATGGGAGTTTGCGAGAAAGGGATCCCTGTGCAGACATTTGCTGGGTCCTTCCACCAGTCGAGGGAGTGTTTGACTTTGGCAGGCAGTGATAAAGGTTTGTCTAGTCCAGTGGTCCCTAACCTTTTTCATCTGGTGGGCGCCAAACGAAGGCCCGTGGCGGCGGTCGAGCATTCGGCGGCATTTCGGCAGCGATGCCTCTGGATGACGTCGCTTGTCGGCAGCAAGCGGCATCATCCAGAGGCGTCGCCGCTAAAATGCCGCCGAATTTTGGCAGCATTTCGGCGGATGCTTGACCGCCAGCCAGGATGCGGGCGCATTTAGATGCCCCTGCGGGCACCATGGCGCCCGCAGGCACCGCGTTGGGGACCCCTGGTCTAGTCTATCTTTGTCGGCATGTAGACAGAGCTGAACCACATCTGGAGGCACCTCATGTGAATTCTGACATGAGGTATTATGGATGCGCCTGTCACTTTATATCCCAGAAGGTGGAGGCAGTGTCTGATTGATATTTGAGGGCTGATCTGTACTGTCTCTATGAGTGTGACCAGTGTGTGCAACCTGTGCTGTGGCAGGAGCGCCCTCGCCTGTAATGAGTCAAGATTGGCTCCTATGAACTCTAAGTGCTACAGAGGGGATGAACATTGATTTTTGGGCATTGATCTGGAGACCCAGTTCTGTGAACAAGTCTACAGCTGTTTGGGTAACCTGGTGGGCCTTGTTGAAGGAGCAGGCTCTGAGGAGACAATCATCCAGATAGGGGTAAATCATAATCCCCTGAAAGTGTAAGTGAGCCGCCACTATGGAGAAGACCTTGGAGAATACTCGCAAAGCCAGTGAGAGGCTAAAGGGGAGTACTCTCGATTGGTAATGGTCCTGGCCCAGTGTAAGGCTATGTCTACACTAGCACTTTTGTTGTTATAACTTATGTCGCTCAGGAGTGTGGTTTAATTACGTTGATGGGAGAGCACAAAGCAGATACACGGGATATCTTATAGCAGTGCAGCTACATTGGTACAGCTGTGCTATTGTAAGATCTCTAGAATAGACATAGCCTAAATCTGAGAAATCGTCTGTGGGAAGGTAGGATCGATATGTAGAAATAGGCATCCTACAGGTCGAGAGCTGAAAACCAATCTCCCTGTTCGAAAGATGGAATGATCACTGCTAGTGTGACCATCCTGAATTTTTGAGCTTTGACAAATTTATTCAGTGCTTTTAGGCCCAGTATGGGCCTCCCACCTTCCTCCTTCTTGGGTATCAGGAAATAACAAGAGTAGAAACCTTTGCTTTGTAGATCTAGAGGTACAGGTTCTGTGTCTCCTAGATGGAGGAGATCTATTTCTTGTCGTAATAAACTCTCGTGAGAAGCGTCCCTGAAGAGGGACAGGGAAGGGTGCTGGGGGAAGGTGACATGGACAGAGTACCCATTATGGATGATTTCAAGGATTCTTTGGACAGATGTTATTCACTCCCAATTGTTGTGGAACGAAGCAAGGTGGTACCCAGATGTATGTGATGGGTAGCTCAGTTGCAGTTTGTGTTGAGGGGAGAGGTCTGTCAGTGCCCCGACCAAGATGTCAAAGCTGATGTTTTGAGGTGGATGTTTGTGACAAGGAAGACCATGGCCTGATGGTTTACATTTGGAAAATTTGGATTTTTCCTTTGAGGCTCATAATAGCGTTGAGTTGGGAAATGTGGAGTGCAGGATTTATGTCTAAGACTGCAGACTAAATGACCGGAGAGTGGCCCTGGAGACTTTAAGTGTATGGTGGGACATGTCAGTCTTCTTGGCAAACGATTTGGTGCCTTTGAAGGGAAAGTCCTCTACAGTAATCTGCATTTCTTTATGGAAGTCAGATAGATGCAACCAGGATGCTCGCTGCATAACCCCAGCTGTAGAGATGGCCCAGGCTGCTGTGTCGGCTGCATCAAGAACTGACTGGAACACTGTCTTGGCCACCAATTGTCCCTCACTAACAATGGCCCCAAAACTGTTCATGGTGCAACTCTGAGAGCTGATCAATAAAAGCGTTAAGCTTGGTATAATTGACAGTCATATTTTGCTGTTAGAGCTTGATAGTTTGCAATTCTGAACTGCAGTGTGGAGGAGGAATAGGTATTTCTTCCAAACAGGCTGAAGCGCTTCCAATTCCTATCATAAAAGGTGGACTTCACTTGGTGTTGGAGACCTCAGGAGTCTACTGCGTCCACAACAATAGAATTGGGGAAGCAGGGGAATGGGAAAAAAAATTCCATATCCCTAGCTGGGATGTAATTTTTTTTTAACAGCCCATTTACAGGTGGGCGTGACCAATGCTGGAATTTTTCACATAAGCTTGGCTGAGTCCAGAAGGGCCTCATTGATGGGGAGGGTTATTCTGGAGGAAGAGGAGGAGTACAAGATGTCCAAGAGCTTATAATAGGTATCTTTTACCTCCTCAAGAGGTATCTGCAGTGTGTCTGCCACCTTTTTAGCTAGATCTTGAAATAACTGAACTCATCGGCTAGAGATGGTGGAAGAGGCATAACTGCCTCATTTGGGGAGGAGGAAGACATGCTGGTCTGTGGTGTGACTTCCTCCTTGAATCCACCCTCCTGCCTGTTCCTCCATGATCTCGGAGGCTCTGGATGCCATGGCTCAGGGAGAGCACCTCAAAAGTTCACAGTGGATCCCAGTAGGGCAACTGGTGCAGTGAAAAAGGTCTTGGTGGTGATGCCCATGGCTAGCCATACCACGGTGGTTGAGGAGCAGGTGGAGGGTTTGACTGAGGGGGTCCAGGTTGATAGCGAGCACCATAAGGGTGAGAGACAACCTCCTCCTACTCACTATCTGATTCATCACAAGAGACTGGAGGTGCATGTCACAGTGCTAGTGAAGATTCCAGTGCCCAAAATAAACTTGGTATCAGAGCCCAGGTACCAAATGAGGGAGACTCTGGTATGTCAGATACCATGAGTTTTCTAGACTGTCTGAATTCCTGTGGCGCAGACCTAACTGGTGCCAATGGCAGCTGTCGGGGGGCCGGCGGCACAGAGAGGATTAGGGATCTTGGCTGTACTGAGTGCTCCAAGGCTGGATGGCTCGCTGCTGATGGTGCCGATGGTACTACTCATATTGGCAGTGTCTTCTTAGCGGTGACACAGTCTCTGTCCTTCCCTTTATCTGTTGGTACTGTTGCTTCGGTGCTTATGCCCATCAGGTCTTTAGGCACATCAATGGTACCTGCCACTTCAGACCCTCGAGGGCTATGGGTACTGTTTGGACTATCTCTGTACCGATGATACCAAATGTGCCGGTGATCTTTTTCAGCTAGCTCAGGGCTCACAGCTCTCTTTTTTGAAGACTTAAGTGAGGGGTTCACTGTTGTTTTCTTTGACCCATAGTCCTTGGATGTTAAGAAAGAGAAACTAAAGAAAGTTCTACAACTAAGAGAAAAATATTAACTAACTACTGAAGTGCTAAGAGAGATGATCTGAAGAATGGACTGCTAATAGCTCCATCTCTAGCCAGGGATGCTGAGAAGGAACTGAGAGGAGTTTGCCCGTGAGTGCTGCTTAGCCTCATGGCAGAGCATGGGGTGGGGGGGACAGTGCATGTGCGGGCCAAATGGACACTGCTACCAAAGTTCTCCGATCGGCAGTGCAGGGATGCAAGCATACCTGGAGTGGAGCACCCATAGGTATACTACTCGAAGAAGAAGGTAGGAAAAGAGCAACCCAAACACTGCACCTTCTTAAAAAGAGACCAAGCAAACAAACAATCTCAATGGTCCCATATGATTTACAAGATACACAGGGAATTTTACTAAATTTTTCTCCCATGCACACATGGACAGCGCAGTCTTAGTTTTGCACTTAGTTTAGCAAAAAAATCTGTGCAAAACATACTGTGCATCTGCTAAGAACAATTTTTGACAAATCTTAACTGATAATCAAAACCAATTTTTACCAGAACGCTCAAAGGCATTTCTCAGCGAGGACTTTTTTGATCCAAACTTCAGCTTTTCTATACCCAATCATTGTCTTTAGAACTGCTAAATGCAGCAGCTTTTTAAAAAAAATGTATCTTACTTTCAAAAAATAGGGAGGGAAAGTATTTTCCCCCGACTCTCACTTAAAATCATCAGAACTGTTTCCACTCAGATTTTAAAAACCAAAAATCAAACTTGTTCAGCCTTCAAACCTGGAAAATTTCAGACTGGAAACAAAGTCTGGGAAAATTTTGAGCGATTGAAAAATACTTAAAAAGGATAAGAGTACTTGTAGCACCTTAGAGACTAACAAATTTATTGTAGCATAAGCTTTCGTGGGCTACCGCTCACTTCATCGGATGCATATAGTGGAAAATACAGAAGGAAGATATATATATATACACACACACAGGTAACATGAAACAATGGGTGTTACCATACACATTATAAGGAGAGTGATCAATTAAGGTGAGCTAATGAAAATGGCCCATTTCCAGCACTTGACAAGAAGATATAAGGAACCTGGGAGGGGGGGAAGATAAGCATAGGGAAATAGTTTTACTTTGTGTAATGGCCCATCCACTCCCAGTCTTTATTCAAACCTAATTTAATGGTGTCCAATTTGCAAATTAATTCCAATTCAGCAATCTCTCGTTGGAGTCTGTTTTGAAGTTTTTTTGTTGTAATATTGCGACTTTTAGGTCTGTAATCGAGTGGCCAGGGAGGTTGAAGTGTTCTCCAACTGGTTTTTTAATGTTATAATTCTTGACGCCTGATTTGTGTCCATTTATTCTTTTACGTAGAGACTGTCCGATTTGGCCAATGTACATGGCAGAGGGGCATTGCTGGCACATGATGGCACATATCACATTGGTAGATGTGCAGGTGAACGAGCCTCTGATAGTGTGGCTGATGTGATTAGGTCCTATGATGCTATCTCCTGAATAGATATGTGGACAGAGTTGGCAACAGGCTTTGTTGCAAGGATAGGTTCCTGGGTTAGTTACTTATAATTGTTACTTATAGTGGCTGCTCCAGTAAGCTAATACATTTATATAATTGGCTGAGCAAAGTAAAGCTCTATGCTCAATGGAATTTCTTGGAGGGTCAGTAAGTTTGGCCACCCCGACTTAGCGTTTCCACTTCACAAATAGGGGAACTGAGGCAGCAGTAAAGTGTTTTGTACAAGGCTATGCAAGTCAGTGGCAAAGATGGGATTAAACCCCAGAAATTAACGGCAACCACTCTCCTACTCACTCTGCCTGATGACAAATCTGAAGTATTACACTGAATTAATTGCAAGGCACTGAATTAATTTTACTACTTGAACAAATGTACTATTTCATTCCAAAGCAATTAGACATATTAATATTTTAATAAGCAATAACTTCAGTTCTCACAGTGATCTAAAATTTAGTCAACCTGCAGTGTACTAAGTTTTTTTGTATTTGAATCAAATGATCTATTACCTTCTTTTTGGATCGAGGTCTTGGCTGTTCCTCATATTCTTCCCCAAAGACAGGAGGCAGCAAAAATTCATTTTCTGTATCAAGCTCCTCAGCCGCTGCAAATATATTAGAAACTTAAGTTTCCTAAAACTTCTGAGAGATTACATGGTCCAAGGTTATATTATTATATATCCACTAATACAAGGAGTCTATTAGAATACACAGATGATAATGTTCTGCTAACATTTGTTGCAGTACCAAGTATAGGATTTCAGACGAGGCAATTCACTCTGTTTTGGTATTTTACATGAAATATCAATTTCAAAAGCAATTTAATGACGAAGAAAAATTTTCAAGTGGTCTGTTACATCACTAAGATGGTGTAAGCCTACAATGGTGGTATGTCACCTATCGCATAAATCTATCTCTGCATCAGATGACTGGCAGATAGCTAATGTAACGCCGATTTTTTAAAACTGCTCGAGAGATGATCCTGGCAATTACAAGCCAGTAAGTCTAACTTTAGTAACAGGCAAACTGGTTGAAATTATAGTAAAGAACAGATTTATCAGACACACAAATGAACACACTTTGTTGGGAAAGAGCCAACACTGCTTTTGTAAAGGTAAATCATGCCTCGCCAATCCGTTAGAAATCTTTGAGGGTATCAACAAACATTTGGATATGGATGATCTGGCTGATATTGTGTACTTGGACTTTCAGAAAGCTTTGGACAATGTCCTTCACCAAAGGTTCTTACATAAAGTAGGTAGCCATGGGATAAAAGGGAAATTCCTCTCAGGGATCAGTAACTAGTTAAAAGACAGGAAACCAAGAGCAGGAATAAATGGTCAGTTCTCATAGAAGAGAGAGGTAAATAGCAAGGTTCCCCAAGGATCTGTACTGGGACAAGTGCTGTTCAACAATTACCCTTTCATATAACACAAGAACCTGCTGAAATTAATAGGCAACAGGTTTAAAACAAACACAAGGAAGTACTTCTTCACATAACACAGTCAATTTGTGGAGCTCATTGCTAGAGGATGTTTTGAATGCCAAAAGTGTAACAGGGTTCAAAAAAGAATTAGATATGTTCATGGAGGAAAGTGCCATCAGTGGCTATTAGCCAAAACGGTCAGGGATGCAACCCTATACTCT
Organism: Mauremys mutica; assembly: GCF_020497125.1. Taxonomy (NCBI): domain Eukaryota; kingdom Metazoa; phylum Chordata; order Testudines; family Geoemydidae; genus Mauremys; species Mauremys mutica. The sequence goes on from NC_059072.1 coordinate 324,879,544, forward strand.
GGACATCCCTAAAATCTCAGATTGCTGTAAACTGGGATTGGACAATGGGGTATGGATCACTTGATAAACTGCCTGTTCCATTCATTACCTCTAAAGCAACTGGCACCGGCTCATTGGAAGACAGGATACTGGGGTAGGTGGTCCATTAGTCTCACCCAGTAATGCCCATTCTTCTGTTTTATTAAGAGAGGCACATAACACATCACTTTGCAGGTTTTCTTTCACCTATGCAAACTTTGGATCAGACCTGTGATCCCATTGTGTGAATTAGCAAGTAACGGTATTTCTACACAGCAACTAGACACCTGCGGCTGGCCCGTGCCAGCTGACTCAGGATTACAGGGCTCAAGCTGTGGAGTATCTAGTTGCTGTGTAGACATACCCTTAGTGAATAAACAGTAGAAAACAAATTAGGGTGACGTTACAAAATGTACTTTGTTCATTTTTTTTGTTTATAACAAAATGTAAAGTTAACATTACTAAGTCTTAGATTTCCTTTTTGGAGCAGGCAGTCTTTTTGTTCTGAGTTTGTAAAGCACCAAACACAATGGGATCTGGTCTGTAACTAGGGCTCCTAGTAGCGATGGTAATACAAATTATTATAATTATAAGGTAAGGCCCCAATACTGCATCTCTGATTAATCCCTGAGAAGTGGAAAGAAGCCACCAATTTTTGATCAGGACACACAGCAAAACGAAGACACTGGATTTAAAGCTGCAGGCTGTAACTTTATTGACTTAATAGTAAAAGGAGGCTGACTTCCCATTTAACTACCACGCACTGACTGAGTTCAGAGTGGGGCTGAACAGCCTTATGCCACACATCCAAGGAAAGGATTACTCAGCTGTTCAGTCACTGATATTCTTCAAGATGTGTAGTCCAAATTACATTCCACAGCTTTTGATTGCAGGGGCAGTGCATGTGCCAGAAAACTTTCTAGTCTGCAGCGTCTGTGTGGCACTGCATGCACCCTTACACTCTAAAGCATTCCAGTGAGGAGCCTAGAGCCACCTCATCATCCTCAGTTCCTTCACCACCTTCAAAGTTCAGGGCTTGGGCAATTCTGAAGTAGTAGTAACAGCAGGTGGGTTGTGGAATACATATACAGACTACATAGATCAAAGAAAATCAGTTACTGTACAGGTAAGTAAGCTTTTTTATTTTGATAGTCCGTTAATTCCACAGCTGGTGACTTCCAAACAGTAGTCCTTACAGTCCTGTCAAATCTGGCCTCATCCCTGGTCACCTACACCAGTGTGTAATCCTTCATAAGTGTGTGGACAGATGACCACTCTGCTGCTCTGCAGATGTCACTGATGGAAAAGCACACCAAAGAAGCCACTGATAGAGACTGTATATGGAGGAACACACTAACACTTTGTATGGAAGTAGCATCCTTGCGAGTCAAAAGCATGATGTGATGCTCCAGCCAGATAGTCTCTGAGTGGGTACTACTTGACCCATAACCCTTTCCCTATAAGCAAAAGAGGAGTCTGGGTGATTTCTGGAAGGACTTGACCCTGTCCAAGTAATATAGCAGCACCCTTTGCATGTCCAGCACGTGCAAACTCTGTTCTGCTCTCCCTGCATGAAGCTTCAGGAAGAACACAGGTAGGTTGATAGTCTCACTGATGTGGAATTCCAGCGCTACTTTTTCAGGAATTTTGGGTGGGGCTTCATTGTCCCCTCATCCTTATATATGATGGTACCTGGAGGGTCCCACCATTAATGCCTGAGTCTCTCCAACCCTTCTGGCTGATGTGATTGCCAACTTTTATGGTGAGATTGAGCCACTGGCAACAGGCTCATTGCCCTAAAGGGCTTCCACTAGCCTGGAGAGGACCACATTAAGGTCCCATGCTGGGTTTGGGTCCTTAACTGGTGGAAAGTGTCTAGAGATGCCTTTCAGGAATCTCTTTGCCATTGAGTGTAAGAATACAAAGGAATGGTCAATCAACAGATGGATGGTCAACTGATACGGCCACTAGGTGCACCTGCCAAGAGCCTTAGGAAACACTCACTTGCTTTAATTGACACAGGTACTCCAGTGTATCCTGGATGCTTGCCTGAACAGGGGGGAATATGGTACCCCTGGGCCCAGCTGGAGAATCTCATCCATTTCAAAAGATAAGTTGTCCTTGTTAACTCCTACATGCTGTTTATCACACTTCCTGCACCTCCAGCAAGCAAGACCTCTCTGCTTGAGTCAACCAGAAAGCATCCACATGGTTAGATAGAGAGAGTGGAGGTTTGGTTGCAGCATCTCACCTCCATTCTGAGCCAGAAGACCTGAGACTACTGGAAGCATGACTGGGGGTGGTATGGAGAGATTGAGCAGGTCTGAGTACAAGGTGTGTCTTCTTGGTCATGCATCTGGCATTATAGAGGATGTTTCATTTTCATCTTCCGGAATGTGAGCCAGGGTGTGTCCAGAATCCCTGAGGCAGCCTTAAGAATGCTTTCCCCTGAGGCCACTCTCAAAGCCAAATGGTGCACCTACCTTCTTTTGTCTAGACCCGCTCCTTCCAGGAGCCAGACTGTAGCGCTCTATTTGGAAAAGTTTCTTTCGAAGGATGAGGAACTCACTCACATACACCCTCAGTCTGCCAAAGCTGAACAACCAACCACCCAAAGAAGCAAGCCAGTAAACTTTAAAGGGATGACATACAAAATGATGGGGTCTAAATTAGCTATTACCACTCAAGAAAGAAAACTTGGTCATTGTGGATAGTTCTCTGAAAACATCTGCTCAATGTGCAATCGCAGTCCAAAAAGTTAACAGAAAGTTAAAAAACAAGGGATAGATAATAAAACAGAGAATATCATCATGCCACTATATAAAGCCATTGTATGCCTGCATTTTGATTACTGAGTGTAGTTCTGGTCACCCCATCTCAAAAGATACATTAGAATTGGAAAAGGTAGAACAAAGAAGTGGTATGGGGAATGGAACAGCTTTCATACAAGGAGAGATTTAAAAAACTGGGACTGTTCAGTTAAGAAAAGAGATGACTAAAGGGGGAAATGAGGTTATATACCTGTAACTGGAGGTTCTTCGAGATGTGTGGTTCCTATCTGTATTTTACTGAGGATTTATGCGCATGAGTCACGGGCCCAGAGCCAGAGCTTTTCAAAATAGTAGACTCCGTGGGTCCATCCATGCGCCATCATACCGCCTCATGGTTTCGCCCAAGGTGATAAAGGACAGGGCGGAATGACTGTGCCTTCAGTTCCTTCTCCACCAAAAAAATCGACCAGTTCCGCAGCAGAGGGGTAGGAGGGTGAGACTGGAATATAGATAGGAACCACACATCTCAAAGAACCTCCAGTTATTAGGTAAATAACCTCCCCTTCTTCTTTGAGTGATGGTCCCTACGGTATTCCACTGAGAGTGATTAACAAGCAGTACCTAGATAGGAGGAGGTTGTGAGGAAGAAGACAGAACCGTGGAACGGAGGACCGCCACATCAAACACAGCATCTGCCACAGAATGACTAGAGCCGGGATCAGCAACCTTTGGCATGTGGCTTGCCAGGGTAAGCACACTGGCGGGCCGGTTTGTTTACTTGCCGCGTCCGCAGGTTCGGCCAATCGCCAGGCCAATGGGGGTGGTGGGAAGCAGTGGCCAGCACATCCCTCGGCCTGTGCCGCTTCCCACAGCTCCCATTGTCCTGGAGCAGTGAACCGCGGCCAGTGGGAGCCACGATTGGCCGAACCTGCAGACGTGGCAGGTAAACAAACTGGCCCACCAGGGTGCTTACCCTGGCGAGCCGCGTACCAAAGGTTGCCGATCCCTGGCCTAGAGCATAAGAAGAAAAGGTATGTACTAAACTCCACGTGACCGCCTTACATATGTCCATAGAGGCCACTTTGTAGAGCATGGCCATAGTTGATGATTGCGCTCTCATGGAATGGCCCCCTATCCCACTTGGTTGGGACTGCCCTAACAATTGATAGCAGAGTGTAATGCACCCCGAGACCCACTTTGAGATTCTCTGACTGGAGGTGGCCTGCCCCTGAATTCTCTCCGCAACCCCATGCTCCTAGGTGTCCCTAAACTTCCAGCTGGCAAAAGCCTGGACTGAATGTCAGGATTAATCACTTGAGATTATCCTGTTCTGCTCATTCCCTCTGAAACATCTGACAGTGGCTAGTGTCAGAGACAGAATACTGAGCTAGATGGACAAGTATGAGTATTCTTATGTTATAATAGTATGACTACAAAGCCAGACCATAAAGACTATTTCATTCAGAACATTTGTTGAAAGAATAGCAAAAATACCTCTTGGAAAATCAATTTCAATATCGAGATCTGGTTCATACGGAATATCAGGCAAGCTTGTCTGCATCTCTGTACCAGAGTTTAGCAAGTCTGTTTCAATTATTACACCTGTAATTAAATTAAATAAAATTATATTACCATTTAACAGTTAATTTTCATTTTGTGGCTCTGCCAAGACAGTGCATATGCTGAATTCCTCCTCACATACTCACTGCCAGGAGAATGATGTCAAATCACCAACCCAGATTTTCCAATTCTGGAGCTCTCGATTCTGCTTCTCCAGTATGATTCCTTCCCAGCTAGAAAGAGATCTGTTAGCCTACTCTGCCCTGCTTAATTATGGAGAATCTCTTGTCGAAGTCCAGGTTTGTAAAGTTCAAGACTGTGTGATCTAGGCTGTCTCAACCAGCCACAGAAAGCAAATTAGCATAAAGTGGGAATATAATTTGTCTTTCTGCGGCTTTGCCTGCAACAGCACAGATCCTGGGCTTCTTTATAGCCGACCTTATCAAAAACAAACACGGAGGGAAAACAAGAGGATAATCCAGAAAAGGGAGGGGAGATGAAAGGAAACAGGAATCTTTGACCTCTTCCCCAACTTCTGTCAGAGGTGGAGCTTCTATGAGCACACAGAAGTTCTCCACAGTAAAACGCAGAGCACACAAGCGCTCCACAGTCAAAGGGCTCTGTCTGCAGACATTTGTATGTTCTGTCAACAGTATCTAGTGAAAGAGCAAAGGGAACTTGAGGTGGCAACCTTGCAAAGCTTGTCCAGTAACACCTTCAACTCTCCAGCTGAGGTGGTGGCCCTAGCTCTGGTTTCGTGAGTGCTAAGTTTTAATGGACATGGAAGTTCTGCAGCTTTGTAAGCCTCCTGTATCCCAGACATAAAACATTTGTCCATATTGTGTCTAGATAATTTGAGGAAACAGCTGAAGAAGTCTAGGAAAAAAGCTTCTGGAGACCTCTCAAAAGCTTTTTAGGTTACTGTTTGAAGGAGAGGTTTTTTTCTGGTAAAATTTGGAAGCCACAAACATATCATGATATGTGGGGAGAAAAAAAAAGTGTGCATGGCAGGAAAGTTTGCAGAAATTCCTCTCCTAGTGAAAGTCTTGAATCATATCATCCTCAGAATCTGAGGATGCCTTAGAGAGAGTTTCTCCCCCCCTTCAGGTAAGCTGACAGGGAGGATGGGAAGAAGGTGGGAAAGCAGTTCCCCTGTCACAGCCCCAGAAATTGCATCAACTGCTTCCTTGTTCTGCTTCAGCAAGAGACTCTGCTTTTGCAGGTTTCCATAGATTCTAAGGCCGGAAGAGACCACTTTGAACATCTAATCTGACACCCTGTATAGCACAAGCTATAAAACTTCCCCCAAATAATTCCTAGAGTGTATGTTTTAGAAAAAAATGCAATCTTGATTTAAAAATTTAGAATCCACCATAAACCTTGGTAAAAACTGTTCCAATGGTTAATTACTGTCACCGTTAAAAATTTACCCCTTATAATGAGTCTTTAGGCACCCTGAGAGGCTGATTTTGTTCATCACAATTGCAAAAACTGTTGCAGCCACTGCCTTGCTCCACTGAGATAGTGAATTTTTCCCTCAGCTAATAAATAATTTAAGGTGTCTACAGGAAAGTGCTACTGCAAGAACAACAATTAATTTGTTCTTTCTTTAGCCTCCTTTGGTTGATAGATAAATGGTGGTTGGACCCAGCTGCAGAAGTCACTTTCCTGCATTTGTGTTTTTTTTTTTAAGTGAAGCAGCAGTCAAACTAGAGATGTAAAGGAAGGAGCCCCATAGAGTGAGAAAATTCTGGGTGACAATTTGTCATCCTCCTGGCTCTAGGAGCAAGTGAGGAGGATTCCAGCATGTAAACGGCTGCCAGCCAAGCCACAGAGCAGATTTCTAAAAGTTATCTGCTTCTCAAATACGAAGAAATATTCTAGAAATTTGTTTAAACAGGTAAAGTTTCCAATTAATTTTAGAATTCACAAATAGCAATTTTGTATTTAATTACTGTAATATAAGAACACTATAGATACATATACACAAAAGTAAGAACACATGGATTCAAAGGCCACAGCAATAAAACATACTGTTCAGATCCGTAGTCTCTGTTTTTCCATCAGCTTCAGGCATCATCTCAGCTATAGTCAGTAGCTCAGCCTCCAGAGGATTTGAAGGAACTTTACCCCTCAGCTCTTCTATTGCTGCAAGGATCTTCTCATTGCTATCCAGAGTAGTGGGCAGAAAAACTGGAACTGGCACCTAAGCAGATACGAATGAATAACTCTTTAAAAATTTCATTGTTAACAAATGATTACCAATGATGTAGAGTTAAATGCAGAAGCTTTACATCTATCTTTTAAAAGACTCAATAGTCCAGGGCTTAGGAAACGGTGCCCTCATTAAGGTCTAGCAGAAAAAGCCAACAGTTGATAAGACGGTTGAAAAACCAAGAATACAGATGACCAGAGTGAAAAAAAAAGAGGGACAGAAATGCTATGAGAAGTACTGTAGTACAATTTAGTGGTGAGAATAAATAACAGTGGTAGGAGACTCCTGACTCCTAATCCCAGGTCTGACTCTATCTACGTACTCTTTGTGGCCTTGGACAAGTCATTCCCTCTTTTGGTGGCCTCAATTTCCCCATCTGTAAAATGTGGAAAATTCTTTTTACCTTCCTAGTCAAAGAAGCGTTGTGAGGATTATCACTTGAGTAAATCACGTGGAAGATGTAGAATGCTATGTAAATGGTAACTATTAAGAAGCTTAATTTGCTAGAAATTTTGAAATCCAAATCTTATCCTGGTTTCCACTGCAACCCTGTCATTCCCTATTTGCTTTTACTCCCTCCTGCTGGTCTGACTCTGCCATCCCTCACAATCTTTCACTTACCCATCTTTGACCACCCAGCAGATATGCACCAGTCAAAACTGTTGCTGGAGCAAAACAGCAGTGTAAGAGCTTATATATTTGCAAGCAGGCAGGTTTCTTACTGAAGAATGATGAGGAAGCTGAAGTATCACTAGCAAAGTGATAAAAAGGAGTCATAAAAAATGGAAATTAGGACAGATTACAAAGGATGAATATAGGCAAACAACACAGGAATGCAGGGGCAAGATTAGAAAGGCAAAGGCACAAAATGAGCTCAAACTAGCTATGGGAATAAAAGGAAACAAGAAGACTTTTTATCAATACATTAGAAGCAAGAGGAAGACCAAGGACAGGGTAGGCCCACTGCTCAGTGAGGAGAAAGAAACAGTAACAGGAAACTTGGAAATGGCAGAGATGCTTAATGACTTCTTTGTTTCGGTCTTCACTGAGAAGTCTGAAGGAATGCCTAACACAGTGAATGCTAATGGGAAGGGGGTAGGTTTAGAAGAGAAAATAAAAAAAAGAACAAGTTAAAAATCACTTTGAAAAGTTAGATGCCTGCAAGTCACCAGGGCCTGATGAAATGAATCCTAGAATACTCAAGGAGCTAATAGAGGAGGTATCTGAGCCTCTAGCTATTATCTTTGTAAAATCATGGGAGACGGGAGAGATTCCAGAAGACTGGAAAAGGGCAAATATAGTGCCCATCTATAAAAAGGGAAATAAAAACAACCCAGGAAACTACAGACCAGTTAGTTTAACTTCTGTGCCAGGGAAGATAATGGAGCAAGTAATTAAGAAAATCATCTGCAAACACTTGGAAGGTGGTAAGGTGATAGGGAATAGCCAGCATGGATTTGTAAAGAACAAATTGTGTCAAACCAATCTGATCGCTTTCTTTGATAGGATAATGAGTCTTGTGGATAAGGGAGAAGCGGTGGATGTGGTATACCTAGACTTTAATAAGGCATTTGATATGGTCTCGCATTATATTCTTATCGATAAACTAGGCAAATACAATTTAGATGGGGCTACTATAAGGTGGATGCATAACTGGCTGGATAACCGTACTCAGAGAGTAGTTATTAATGGTTCCCAATCCTGCTGGAAAGGTATAACAAGTCGGGTTCTGCAGGGGTCTGTTGTGGGACCGGCTGTGTTCAATATCTTCATCAACGACTTAGATATTGGCATAGAAAGTACGCTTATTAAGTTTGCAGATGATACCAAACTGGGAGGGATTGCAACTGCTTTGGAGGACAGGGTCATAATTCAAAATGATCTGGACAAATTGGAGAAATGGTCTGAGGTAAACAGGATAAAGTTTAACAAAGACAAATGCAAAGTGCTCCACTTAGGAAGGAAAAATCAGTTTCACACATACAAAATGGGAAGAGACTGTCTAGGAAGGAGTACTGCAGAAAGGGATCTAGGGGTTATAGTGGACCACAAGCTAAATATGAGTCAACGGTGTGATGCTGTTGCAAAAAAAGCAAACGTGATTCTGTGATGCATTAACAGGTGTGTTGTGAGCAAGACAGGAGAAGTCATTCTTCCGCTCTCCTCTGCGCTGGTTAGGCCTCAACTGGAGTATTGTATCCAGTTCTCGGCACTGCATTTCAAGAAAGATGTGGAGAAATTGGAGAGGGTCCAGAGAAGAGCAACAAGAATGATTAAAGGTCTTGAGAACATGACCTATGAAGGAAGGCTGAAAGAATTGGGTTTGTTTAGTTTGGAAAAGAGAAGACAGAGGGGACATGATAGCAGTTTTCAGGTATCTAAAAGGATGTAATAAGGAGGAGGGAGAAAACTTGTTCACCTTAGCCTCTAAGGATAGAACAAGAAGCAATGGGCTTAAACTGCAGCAAGGGAGGTTTAGGTTGGACATTAGGAAAAAGTTCCTAACTGTCAGGGTGGTTAAACACTGGAATAAATTGCCTAGGGAGGTTGTGGAATCTCCATCTCTGGAGATATTTAAGAGTAGGTTAGATAAATGTCTATCCGGGATGGTCTAGACAGTATTTGGTCCTGCCATGAGGGCAGGGGACTGGACTCGATGACCTCTCGAGGTCCCTTCCAGTCCCAGAATCTATGAAAATAAGTATTGTTCTACCTAAAAAAAAAAAGTGCTGCAGCACCACTCAAGCAACACAGTATTAATTACTGTAACATGCAAAATAATTAATAATACAAATTATTCTCTTAACTAAAGTTGAATGCAATTCAGCTCAAAAATAAGGCATGACTTACTGGAACAGGAACCACTGCCGGAACAGGAACATTTTGACTATACATGTGCATAGGCACCGGAACATAAACAGGTACAGGAACAGGAACTGGGACATATTCTTTCTTCCAGTCATCTTCTATAAAAATAAGCCAAATTACAGATATGCACTTAAAAGTTAAACTTTCTGTAGCATATTCCAAGTCAATATAATTCAAATACATGAAAGGTGAAATGAACGAACTGTTACTTCTACTAATATTCACTAGTTACCTGTCTGACAACATTTTGTCTGCATGTGAGGTTTACAGTATGTAGCTTTTGTCATTGTCAAAGGTTTGCAAAGAATTGCCTTGTTCTTCATCTCTTTGTTAAGTGTTGGAGAAGGGGGTGGCACTGAACCCTACAGACAAGCAAACAATTGCATCATTATTGATTTGTTACAGCTTTTGATTTCAGATACCAGTCAATATGTGTGTTCTAAACATAGACAAGTCCTGGAAAAGAAAGCAAAACACAGCAGCACTGGTGACTGCTCTTTAGTTAAAAGTTGTTTTGTATTTCTAAATGAGCTTCTTCTGTCAAAAGCATAATACACCTGTATTTTATTTGAATAACTGCCTATTCCAGAATTAAACTTTTAAATTTTAGTTTAAACTACAACATTGACTTCACTGCTGTTACATTATGAAAGCATAAAGAAATGGACTAGTTGGTTTACAACTTTTAAAAGCTCTAGCTTTAAACTACTTCATTAAAAACAACACAATTGAAAGGCTCTAGGCTCAAAATTTGACGTTCCTCCAGATTATCTTGTTATAATTTCACACTAATTTATTTTTCTCTCTCTTGTTGAGATCTTTGGGAAGCTTATTTTCCAACTAGACTAGATTACCTCCTTCAGATTCCTTACTGTTATAGAAAAATATATTTAGGCTTGTATAGAGATAAATGTTAGACATATATAATGAAGTATCTTAATTTATATTTAGTTTATGTATAAATGTGTATGCGTTAAACTTTTTGGGATTTCTGTAGTAATGGAAGATGTCAACCATAAACATCTGGATTAAAATTTCTGAGCACATACATAGAAAACTGCTTCTAGACTCATTGATTCAGTCCACAGGTTTAAAATAAAAAGCAGCTAAAAGCCCTCATTACTTAACTTTTACTTTTTAGGAAGTACATTGCCAACTATTGTAGTATTTTTTGAATATTTTACTATTTTATAATATCCGTTTGTAAGTCTTAAGTATTTCCTCTACTGATTTTAATTCACACTGCCATGTATAGGTGAAAATCTGTTTTGAAGAGAACTCTGTTCATCAGGAGGTTTATTTTTAACAGCAGTTGAAATTTATATAGTGTTCTGTCATGCAAAACCACCTTGATTTATTGATCATCATTTTTAGTACATTTCTAGAAATAGAGTTGGATTACTGCTATAGAGCCCATATTGCATATTTTTAGGATAAAAAAGCAGTGGAATGCTGAAATTAAAAATAAAAATTAGAATTGAAGACTTTTCATTATGGATTATTATACCTCTAAAGAACAGACCATTATTAAACCCCCCTTTTGTGAAAATCTGATACAACCTAGTAAAATTCAAACTTAGGTTACTCCATGCTCCATTCAGCCTGTGCCTGGCTCTCCGCTACACAGGCACCAGGTTCCTGCAAAAAGTTACTCAGTGATTCCCACATACAGTCTAAATGTAGTCAATGGGACTCTGTACAGCAGTGACTGTACTTCTGATAATAACTATTTGCATAATCAGAGGCCTTAACTTGGGACTTTCTGCCTTTCCAAAATGGGTCATAACCTTAAAATGAAAATTAATCAGTGGGTTTTTTTCCTTGTACATTTATTATATACACCTATTCATTAGGAACACAAAACATACAAAAACTATATTTTCTTGTGAATTATCTTTAAAGGGATACTCTCACATAATTCAGCAAGAAAATACCCAGTAGTTTGTTTTAGTGGAAGTGGTTTAAAAAGACACATGAATACATTTTTTTAATATAACTTAAGCTAGCCAATTTAGTTTCACTGATCATGATGACAAAAAACAACAAAACCCCCAAAGTTGGATTAATGTTTTCTATTTTAATAATTTAAAAATGTTACTTATTTTGTTGGTGTTTCTTTAAGAGTTCAAGATGTCATTTTAATATATCTAATTATATTTTATATACTTACTGTCATTTTTGTTCGGGAAATTTGACAACCCTGATCTAAAATGTAAAGAGATTCAAAATTAACAGTGCTTATTTTATCAGTTTATATAAAAGGCACATAAAATAAATTTTCAACAATAAAAATTAAGACGGTTACTTTATCACAATATTACCGGACAAGCACAGACAACTGTCTATGACAGTTGTGTTCAGTCTTAAGCCCAGTCTACACACAGAAATTACACCCTTTTAACTACACAGGTTTCTAAATCCACTGAGTTAAATCAGTGCAATACCCATGTGAGTTCACTCTCAATCTGGTTTAAGACTACCTTATATCAATTTACCTTAAATTGAGCTTAATTAATAGCGACCACTCAGGTTTAAAAGTGTACACACAAAGATGCTGCACCAATCTGAATGAACTGATTTAAAAACTGATTTAACCAAACTGGTGTCATTTCTGTGTGCAGACAAGCCCCTAAGTATCACTATGATCTCCACATGCACATGACCTTCCTGCTCTTTCTAAGGATCTAGCTGTCTCCTTGTATTAAAGCAAGAGAGCATTGTGCAATTCAAAAAGATGTTGCAAGTTGAGATCCCATGTGAGAAAAACATGATTTTAATGTTTTCACCTCTAACTCCTGGTATCCCCCTTCTCCCGATGATCTAAGGACACTTGGAAAGGAAAAGACCCCAAAGTACAAGCAAAGACAAACTGGAAGTGAGGGAGAAAGAGAGGGTTCCCTGCTCCCTATCCACCATATTAAATGCAAAATTACACTGGTGCTGAAGAGAAGGTAATATGAGTGTAAGTGTGTTCTACTATTCCCTCTCCTCTTGAGATTACTTGGTTTCTTTAACCAGTGTTTGGCCTCAGAGCTGACCTTCAAACTGTGACTCTTGTAGTACAAGTAAGTTTTCTATATGAACAAACATATAGTAAAGGGCAATTATTTAGCATGATCCGCTGGGAATTAGTCTCTTTTTTCTTTAACATTAAACAGAAATTGTGTATTTAATTCTACCCATGAAATGTACTGAATACCTGTCCACAGAATCAGATTATTAATTGACAAGTTACAGAATTTTTCACTCTCAAAACAGACAATAAAACAAAAAGCTAACATTAAAAATCCAATACAAATGGCACAAAAAGCAAATTTCTGACAGTAAAACAGATGTCTGGACAGTGTCTAGCACAATGGAGCTGGTGCCTCTAGGATTTATCGCAAGAAAAATATATAATCTCATCAATTTCTGATTTCTCATTTAACAGAAGTCTCTCCTTTGTAAATACAAGTTCATATTGCTTGTAGATGTCAGCTGAGTGAAAAATATTGAGCCGCAATTGAAATTTGTAAATAAAAAAAAAGTCATTTCAGAATAATGAATGTATAGTTCTGCTGTTTATGATCTCTGAAACATCACATACCATAATGCAAATTTTCAGGTCCTTTTTGTGTTGCCATATTAGGTTCATTTTGTTGACAGTAGAAACGCAGTAAGCAGTGCTGATCACAGAAATGTTTCATTTCTCCACGCCACTGCACTTTCTCTTTGAGAGTTCCTTGAGACTTACAACAGTCACACCTGGCAGCCTTAACAGAAAGGGAGATTTTGACATTTTTTAAAGAAAGAAACCTCAAAAAAAGAACTAAACACTTTACATTTTAAAAGGATACTTAATGATGAGGCTATTTATCATTGATTCTAGAGTACTTTTAAACAGTTAAGTTTCATTTTCAATTGAGACAGCTTCTTTGCCACTTCCACAACATTTGTGTTACCTTCTGATCTGTATGTATAGACACATTAGTCATTTGGTTTTCAACTATATAAAACTGAAAAAAGGATCAACAGGCGCCATTTGTTTACATGTTTTTAAGTCTGTAAAACTAGCTCATCTCTGCATATTCAGCAAGATATCTATGCGTCATGGAACCATTTTTAACAAGGTCCACTGAAACATTCTGCAAAACAAAAGAGAAGGACAGAGATTGAGACCTCCGTAAGGATTCTTTCCAACCCACAATGAAATAGTAATTAAGCAACAATATTGTCCAATGTTTTGTATTTGAATTATATTGTGAGCTCCTTGGTGAAGGGACCTTGTGAAGGGACCCTACTTGGTGAAGGGACCCTACTTTGTGCTATAGCAGTAGTAGTAAAATTGTTATAAATAATAAATATTAATATGATTGTTTAATTTAAGTTTCACCAGTTTTAGAGCAATACAAATATATATTTTGCAAATCTAACAGGAAGCTCAAGTTGCCATTTCAATGTTTCTGGTCAGGAACTCAATGATTAGCACATAACTGAAGTTCCTAAATGGAATCCTGTAGGTCTCCACACTTAGCTTTGCATTATATTATGTCTACATCAGATGCCATGACAACTTTACTTGGGCATCTATGCCACCCAAAAAGATAGGTTTCCTTTCTAATAAATAAAGCTTCCATTGAAGTGAATCAGTCACACTAAGATATAATATGAATGTTGATGGTGCCAGTTGCAGTCCCTCAGCAAGCAAGCAAATCTTCATAACCACAATATTCTTCCCAACTGTTGACACCTGCGTGCCACATGATACTAAAAACAGAGGGGGGAAAATACAAGGTTTAAGGGTACTTAAACCAGGTAGATCTGTTGAATGAGATACACTGGAAAACCCATTTAAAGCAGTACATGGTGCAACAGATATGATAATTGGTAAAGAGACACGTAGCACTGAAGTTACATATGAGGATCTGATTGCTGAAGAATTGAAATTTGCACCATTAGTGTTCACAGGATAATGAGAGAATGACACCAGGCCAATTAGTTAAAGCACAAAAGAGACTAAGTGGTGTGTGTTTATGTGTATAGCGTGTATGTGTATCAGGTACAGTATTTAGTCTCTTCTGCTTGAATTAGTGGCTTGGTGTCATTCTCTAGTGACCCTGTGAGAATTTCTGTGGAATATAAAATTTGAGCCAAGATTTTGAAATATTAAGGTGCTTATCTATGGACTTAGGAATTGAATTTTAGGCATCTGTTTTTGAAAATACTTGCATTAAAAGTGTTTCTAACCCTTCTAGATGTGACTCAATGCAAGCACTCTCTTTCAGAGTCAACAGAAAGATTGAAACATTCTGAGAGTTCTGAGAGTTGCAAACTGCTCCATTTCTCTTCAACAGGTGTTAATTCATATGCCTCTTAATGCTACTACTCTAATACTACACTAACTTCTCAGCTAACCAGTTTAGTAGAAATATCCATCTACTTTGGACTTGTAGATGGAGCTTGACGATAGCAGCACACCTTTCTTTCTCCCCATCTGATTCCTCATTGCAAATATAAGGAACAAGATCTTGCGAAATACAGTGGAAGTGTTCTTTCTGCTGATAATTTATTTCTCCCTCCTTGCTCTTCTCCCCCTCCGCGAAATCTTTGACATATGGACCATTCTACCCTCTAGGACTGCCCCATAATTACTTTATGCAGAGACATTTGTTTCTGCTTCTACCTATCGAGCTATACTGTCTCTGGCAGTAGCTCCAACTTTGTCCCAAGATGCCTTTCTTCATAGTGTTCCTCAAGATTCAATTTCCATCTCCACGATTTTCTACCTTCTCTTATCTTTACACACCTCAGCTATCTCGTTCACACTAGTTACTCAATCCCACATAGCCTTCTACACTTTTAGTAACTCCTCCCTATAAACACCCTTTCCCTTTCCTTGAACCAAATAAATTTGCACCGTTGTCTCAAACAATTCTGTTTCCTCTCTCTTCCCTTTCCCTTCCTTCCATCTAGCTTTATCTAGAACATTAGCATCTTTGACCAAGAATTCCCACAACTATTTGCGTATCTGCCTATCATCACTTTCCCAATATTGTTCATCTATGCCTCAGCCTTGGCTCCACTTCTGCTGAAATCTTTATCCATTCTTGACTCCCTTCTTGTCTTGATTGTCATAGCTCCCTCCCCAAGTTCCAATTCTCTAACTCCAGCATGTACAAAACATTGTCGTCTGCTTTCTCACGTGTACAAAGTGTAAACACATTATTATCCCCAGTGTCAAACTATACTTGTCCTCACTGGGCTTGAGAATAGTTTTCAGTTTCTCTTTTAAAAAACAAATTTGCTTCATGAACTTGTTCCAAACTGCTTCGGGTCCTTCAGTCTCTTTGCCCCCCTCCCCCTGTTCATGCTACATTCACTTCCTCTCTCTGACATCTTGCCTTCTGGAATAGTTTACCTATGTCTTTGCCCCTGCAACTCTCAACCTCCTTTCAAGTCTCAGTTCAACAACATGTATCTTTTCCCCCTTAGCTAAGCTTAAAATTTCGACCTGTTTTTCTACCTACTTTTATTTAACACTGTAAACTGTATTCAACTCTAAAGCATTTTATAATACTGCTTGTATGAAAGACCACACACACAAAAAAGTTGTGATGTATAGTATACTCAGTCAACATTTGAAAGAATTCCTCTCAATACCTTCAATGTTATCACTATACATGATTAGTCCAATCATTAACCCATGGTAAATTTGAGTCACCCTCTAAATATGGGCACAAGCTATAGTCAAAGAAAAACCATTTTTATTCCTAACTTAGGGCTTGTCTACACTGGCACTTTACAGCGCTGCAACTTTCTCGCTCGGGGATGTGAAAAAACACCCCTCTGAGCGCAGCAAGTTTCAGTGCTGTAAAGCGCTGTGTAGACAGTGCACCAGCAATAGGAGCCGCACTCCCAGCATTTGTAGCTACACCCTTTGTGGAGGTGATTTTTTTACAGCGCTAGGAGAGCTCTCTCCTAGTGCTCTGTTGCAACTACACAAGCCACATTGCCAGTGTAGACTAGCCCTCAGAACTGAGGAAAACCCTTTAAGTTATCATCCTCAGTTTTTTCAGCCAGTGCTCTTTTACAGTAAAATCAAATTACTTTATTGGAACTACGGCCAAATGTCACAAATCAACTAAGTAAGATTACCTTTTATATTTCTCATCTACACAGCTATTCTTTTGAATGATATCCAAACCACTGATTTTGTATCAATAGATGTAATTACACTGATATATTAGCATAAAGGGATTCAATAATGTAGGGAGCTGGTCTCAGGATACAGAATCCTTCACTTTCAGATCACTTTTTTCTGAGTAGATAAGGATCCATATTGCAAGAGCTATCACTACATTTGGCACTGACAAGCTTGTAGGTCTCTCAGCAAAGAATGACAAGGGCTGAATTACTCTTACCCTTCAAACCTCTAGATCTGGGCTGACTCGTGATAGAGTTGGACAGGGTAGGGACCTTAACATACAGCTGCCTTTGCCATACTTGCTATCTGAAGAGAGGATTTTATCCTCCAAGGTTGCTATTCTGAGGCCTCTGGTGAGCATTAATTTCATGTAAAAATTAAGAGGCCCCATACCTGCTAATTATAATACACATGAGATTTTTCCAGTTTAAAAAAGTAGACAACAAAGAAAATGGAAATAAACTCTTGTTTAATGAACATAATGCTGGTATTAAACATTATTAGGTCATTACTACTTATTTTACTAACTAAATATATTTAAATTTCTTGAAACTCCAGTATAACATTGGACATTGCGTAAGTGAGACTAACAACTCAAGCATAAATAACTGTTCTTTTAACTTTTTTCAAGACAAAACAGCAAATGAAGTACAAATCGGGAGAGAGGGGTCAACATCTGTCCATTCTTTCTTCTCACATTTTAAAATTATCTTTAAAATTATCCTTTAGTTAGGAAAGGATATTAACTAACAGTTAAAATGTATACCATGTAACTCTAGAAGGCAAAAAAAGCAAGGAAGATACAATGCAGTGGCCTTTTTTTAAATTAAATTTTTAATTAAAAAAAGGCATTTGGCACGTGTAGGCAGAGAGAGACTGTCAGCAAGATGCACAAATTTCCAAAAACCTGTGAATGTATGCATGTCTTCCCCACTGAAAAACACCCAAACTTTATAACCATAACTGAATTAGGAAAAGGAATTAAGTAGCATCAAAACACAATGCAACTGCAACAATGAACAATTCAACAGTGTTACATAACACTAGTTTTCACTCAGAAGTGTAAGATCCCAAAATATAAAAATATCTGACAAAATTTAAAACCAACAATACTATCAAAAGCATCTAATTACCAATAAGGCTACTTAAATTACATTGCCTTTGCCACACCACGGTACTAAGGCAAAGCCACTATAATGAAAATTTCAGTTCCTTGTATCACAGTAAGTACAGCAATTCTTTTAAGCAGACTTATTGGCCCATTTAAGGCATATCCTTATCACACAGACAGAAGTGCATCTGAAGTAATAGTTTAAGTAATTCCCAAACCCAAATCAGAATCCCATCTCCATGGAAGTTTGGATATTTTAAGCCACTCAGGTGAATGCCCAACCAAGAGATTGGTTCAAGTATAGCAGGGCTGTAATAGATTTTCATATGAGTAGGCATTTCTTATATATGGGATAAATTTCAGTTCCTTACAATCCGTTTAAAAACTTCTTCATCCAATTAATATAATGTATTAAATAATGTCTGTAGTGACTTTTTTTAAACCTGCAGCCAGTTTTTAGCCTCAATCTTTTACATGAGACAGCATAGGAAAAACATCAACACTGTAGCCTGCAGTGGCATTTATTCTAAATAAAGACTGTACACATTTGGCTGTAAAACCTCTGGAAACTGCCAGTCAAAAATATCAAATATCTCTTCAGATTTGGTTCTATTTGGAAGACTTATCTTGGATAACTGGACTGTACCCGGACCTCTAATATTTCATGCTTTTTATTGCCTTACTTCCAGGCTGTGTAGGCAGTTTTGGAAAGGTGATGAATTTTGTAATCCTTTGTTTTTTGCATTGCATCCACAAGTGTAGCTCTTGTTTTGGTATATTAAAGTAGTTTTCCAGGCTGTTCACACCAGAGATCAAATATTTTATCCATGGTACCAATGGCAGGTTAAACCCAGTCCAATTGCACTTTAACGTCTTTTCCAAAAGCTCTTAAGGCATAATCTTGGCTGGTTATGCACGACAAAGTAGTTAAACGTCCAGGGAATTAAAAAAAGAAGTCATCACATTTGCTTTACACGTCTATAAAAAATCCATTTGGTCTCATTTTTCCACTTTGGCATCCTTTGCACTGGGAAATACTGAACAATTAAAGCCTCTGAAGTTCACAAACAGGGGAAGAAGGGGACAGGCAAAAACAGGAACAAAGAGAAAGAACTCCATTAACCTATTCTATCATCAGTCTATTTGAGGTACCAGTCAGCTACTATTAATGGGGTTTGGTTTTTTTACCAACATTTTGAATATAAATTAAAATAATTTTTGATTGACTAAAGTATTTCTATCAATTGTGGACGAAGCAGCTTTTTTTGCAACTGTAAAGTAACAAACATATTGCAGTTCTTTATTAGTTTTTTTTTAGTAAACCACTTGGCAAGGGAAACTTGGGTTACAGACAGGTAGAAATGCTGCTCTAAGTTATGAGAAAACTGAAATGATGGAAAGAACATTTGATTATTGTGTTGCAAATGATGTGCTGAAGTAAGCCATATTTCCTAGACAGTCCTTGAACATATCCTCAAGTTCATTTTGTCTTTTTACACTTTGGAGCTCTTGGCAAAAATTCTAAATTACTTGCCTTGAAGTACCAGTCTTGAAATTTTTTACAGCACTCTTCACTGCAGAAATCTCTTATTACACCATCAAGTTCCTTAGTAGCTCCCTTTTTACAGAGCTGTGAGCAGTAATTACAAGTAACACATCTCAATCCTAACCGTCTTGCAAAATCTTGTTTATATAGCAGCTTGCATCCTGGAAAAAAGTTTTAAAAGTTAAAACAATGCTTAGGAACAGAGTCATTTTTATAGAATTTTTTTTCAGAATCATTTGAAGTTACAAGATATATTAAAACTGAAACAGCGGTAATAGCAAAAAGTTGGTGCTTCAGACAAATTCAGGTTACACTGTACACTATTATCTTACTATCAAACTTACCTGAATATAACCCATGCACAACTTTAAGGTTATATATAATTCTTTGTATTCTTATCTCACAATATGTAACGCTGTGGCTGCTTATCAGCATTTAAAAACTCAGAATATCACAAGTAGCCATGGAGTTCTATTTAGTTTTTGCCTTCTACATAAGCCCCCACAAAAATCCTTGGCTAGGGGTATGTCTAGACCATGATAAAAGACTCCCAAGCAGGGCCACAGCAGGCCCAAGTCATACAGCTCGGGCTCACGGGGCTTGGACTGTGGGGCTATAAAATTGCAGTGTAGATGTTGAAGTCTCAGGTTGGAGCCCAGGCTCTGATACCCAGTGAGGGGACAGGAACTCAGAGTCCAAGTTCCAACCCAAGTCTGAATATCTACATTGCAATTTTATAGTTCTGCAGCTCAAGTCCCGCAAGCCAGAGTCAGCTGAACCAGGCTCTGAGACTCAGTGCTGCAGGTTTATCACCAAAGTGTAGACATACCATTAGAGGTACTATTGCTCAGGTGCATTTCCTTAGAATGCAAACAATAAAAAGCAAAGCATAGACTAAAACAATATTCACACCTTATACAATATAGTGATTTTCAAGCATCAGCTAGCTATCATGGCTACACTCACCCACATTAACACTCCAATAATCTATGTAACCCGTTCATTTTCAGTCTAACAGTACTGTCACTCAATACACAGAACCAAGAACTGAAAATCACATTGCAATACATAATCTGAACTCAAATCTGGCAACTGGTTATTCTGTCATATAATTATCAGTATAAACATGAAACTGTATGAATATATGAATTAACAACAAAATTTTTATATGGTTTTGTTTATTATGTTATAGTACTTTAGATTTTTTTTTTAATAATGTAGCCACAGCTCAAAGTACTCTAACAGCACGCTGGACCAGGATTCTTCAGTCATCTGGTGCAACAGACTAGAAAATTCTGTCTTCATTTCAATTAAAAGGAGGCTTTTAATGCTTTAAATATGAAAAAGACTAAGACAACAGCCATTATGTTGTTTATTTTTATATTAAATTCTACCTTTTATGCTGTCCCCACATTTTCAGTTTTCAATATGCCACAGATTTCTGTCCTGACAAGGAATAAATGCATCATAAAAGTTGTCATGGGAAGCTGGAGGTTTTGGCAGCTGAGTAGGGGACATTTGGGCTTTTGGCACCTGGGGAAGCAAAGGTGGGAGTTTGGGATTGCTGTATAAATGCATCAGCTGCATGCAACTGCCAGAATGATCAACACTAAAATAGTTAATGTTAACAATGAAATGGTCATCTTCACACTCCAAAGTTAACAATCCATTGAGATGATTGAAAATTCACATCTATCACACTGTTCAGGCGATTTGCAGACTCAGGAAAACAACATTGCATTGTTCTACAGTCAGTTCAAATTTTTCAAGTTATTTTTCAATACCACAAGGGCACTGTTCTGTGGCAAAAATTAACCAAGAGATGGAGTCAATGGCTGCAGAATACATTTTTTACCTAAGTTTTTCATCAGATGATCTCAAGACCTTTATAAGGAGGTCAGTATCATTAACCTCATTTTACTTAAAGGGGAAAATGTGGCACAAAGGCAAAGTGATTTGCCCACGATCACAAAACAGGCCAGTGGCAGCACTGGAATTATAACACAACTATTCTGAGACCTTTAGGCCATACTTCCTCATAGTGCCTTGTAGTAAACAGCAGAACTTTGTGCTTATAGTAAGTGAAGAAATTTTGAATATGTAATAAAACGTGTTTTCTCTCTGGTTCATAATGTGGAAATGCTATTATAACTTAATTATTAAACAATATTACATTGGATGACTGAGTCAAGGTTGTGCATTGCAGTGTGACTTGGTGACATTGGATCACATGGTTCTCTCTTAAAGCCCTGATTTTGAAGGTAAATAGGGGCCCCACAATTACATTTTTATAGTCAGTTTACAGGAGTACAACCACATTTTATGGCACTTCCACCAATTTTGATACATTACCATTTATCATTATCTTTTATCTAATGAGTCATTAAAGATATTTCTACACTGCAATAAAAGACTCATGGCTGGCCCAGGTCAACTGACTCAGGCTCAGGCTGAGGGGCTATTAATCTGCAGTGTAGATATTTGGGCTCAGGCTGGAGCCTGGAATCTGAAAACCCGCAACAGAGGACTGTGCTGGAGCCTGGGCTCCAGCCCAAGCCCAGATGTCTACAATGCAATTTTATAGCCCTGGAATGCAAGCCCTGTGAGCCCAAGTCAGCTGAACCGGGCCAGCTGCACCTATGCTGTGGGTCTTTTAGACTATATTCAGACTGTAATAAGACACTCAAATCCACAATGTTTCTACCCAAGATAAACTGATTTATTTTTGAGATATTATGATTTCATTAAACAGTACTGTTAGAGGGCTTTCCCGTCACCCTCCCACTTCCCTGGTTCTTGTCACGCAGACAGCAAAATACCAGAAGTCTGACGTACAGACAATGTGACGTTAGTTTCCAAACAAGCATATTCTGAAGCCCTTCACATCAAGTCGGGCTTATCTCGATAGGCCAATAGAGTCTGTTCCTCAGTGCGCCATTCCCAGCTCTTACACTGCAGAGCATTTACCTCATGTGCCCCTACCCAGCTCTGACGCCGCAGAGCCTTGCCTGTTCCCCGTTCCCCCCACCCTTAGCAAACATGATTCCAATTTCCGTTCCCTCCACTTCCTGTTTGACCCCAGTTTATATAGTAAAATTCTCAGCTATACCTTAAAACCAATCATTTTACTGAAATTTAACTAACCAATCCTAACATATAGTAACATAATTCTCTAACCAATTATATGCCAAAACCCTAATTAACTTACATCTAGCAAAATTAAACAGCAGACAGAAACAATTAGAGAACTAGATAGATTAACAATAGAAAAGTAGGGGCCATAAAGATAAAACAATACAGAAATGAGGGTTTCACAACCACTGGTAAGTGATTTCTGCCCAACAGGATGCTATCAAACTAAGTTTTCTTTAACCATCTTAAGATCTGTTTCTTTATCTGGTGGTGATGGGCACCATCAGGACAGGATCGTCTTCCTAACAGCCCAATACTACTTTATTTCAATGTGACTGGTTTGGAATGCGAGGATGTGACCATGTGCTTTCCAGCTTATGGCTGCCCCAGCTGCTTAGCCAAAGGCCTTAGCCTAAGAACAAGGCCTCAGACTATCCTAGTGAGAGAAGGCCCATACACAGGCAGACATATGATTTTGATTCTTTGTTTTATACCTCTGTAACTAGCTAAGTGATAAAAATACACGTAAGTTCTTAAAGTATAGGCCTTTACAGGCAGGCCTGAATATCTACATCAGTGGGATCGTGGCTCCCACTGGCCACAGTTCGCCACTCCAGGCCAATGGGGGTGGCGGGAAGCGGTGGCCAGCACATCCCTCGGCCTGCGCCGCTTCTCGCCGCCCCCACTGGCCTAGAGCGGCGAACCACGGCCAGTGGGAGCCACGATCAGCCGAACCTGCAGACACTGCAGGGTGCTTATCCTGGCGAGCCATGTGCCAAAGGTTGCCGATCCCTGATCTATAGTCTAACAAGTATCAAATGCTTCACTAAAATCCAAATATGCTGTATATACACTGAATGACAAATATAGTACAGATACATAATCACTTTTTTAATTTATTCTCACTAGAAGGCAATCAAGTTCATCTGAGATGGATTATAGAAAATCTTGGGAGTTTAAGGACACAGGCAAACAGCAATAGAAAGATTTAGTTTCTATCAGCACATGTAATATGTTGTTGGCATGATTTTTAGAAGTGCTGAGCACAAATAAATCTCACTGAAGTCAACGGGAACTGCAGGTGCTCAGCACCTTGGAAAAAAATTGAATAATCATGGAATTCTAATACCTGGCAAAAATATAAAACAGACAGCTTGCTTAGAACACAGCTATGCAATGAAGAATTTAGAACACTGCTTGCAAATAAATTAGACATGATCTTGAAGTGATGCTGTCGCCAAAAATATACAAGGGGTATCACTAAAAATATTGGAGATAGTAATTGCCTTCTATGCAGACTTGTTAAAGCTATGTCTGCGTTAAAATAATTAGAGAGCAGAACCTATAGAAGAGATTATGGAAATGTGATATGATTTAGAAACAAACAATAATTACAAATACTTGAGTTACTAAATACATAATTCTTCCTTAAAAATGGGATACGTCACTTAAGTAGTTTGGTTTAGAAAATATACTCTTCAACAGAAATAAATCCAATGCATTATCCCTGAAGATGTCAGTGTTTATATTCATAATTTACTAATCAACTGTTCAGTCGTGGAAAGTTTCTTACCTGATTATTTCTTTTCTGCTAGCAGTCTCTCCTACAAATCTGTGACATGTGGGGCTGTTCCCATCCCCCCTGCAATTCCAGAGGCGGTTCAGCATTGCAGCATAGACTATGCTGGCCACATACTCTTTTGGTAGAAAGCTGGAGAAAGGGGTAATTCCCACAGCTGTGTAGAAACCATCACAGTATGATTGGCAACAATAATATCAATGCCAGCTAGGCCCTATGCACAGCAGGTTAATTGGCTCACAACCCATACACATAAATAAATATTGTCCCTTGACTACTGAAGTCACACCGAGGAGGGTAGAAATGTGGGAGATGCTGCTAGCAGAAAGGAATTTACCAGGTAAGAAATTTTCCATTCTGCAGCTCAACATCTCCCACAATTATGAGACACATGAGAAGCAGCAAGCAGTGAACATTAAGTAAGATTGGATAAAGAAACAGATTGAAGTAGACAAATCTCCCCTTGAAAGTAAATGCCTTCAGTCTATCACTATGAGGCTTTCTAATCCTTTAATTGTTCTTATGACTCTTCTCTGAACTCTCTCCGATTTATCATCATCCTTCACAAACTACGGACACAGGATTTCAACAGTATTCCAGGATCAGTTGCACCAGTGCCAAATACAGAGGGAAAACAACTTCTCTACTCCTACTCCCCTGTTCGCGCATCCAATGATCTCACACAGCCTTTTTGGCCACAGCATTGCACTGGGAGATCACATTCAGCTGATTATCCACCATGTCCAAGTCTTTCAGAGTCACTGCTTCCCAGGATACAGTCTCCCTTTATGCAAGTATGGCCTACATTCTTTATTCCTAGATGTTCCTACACTTTTTCTGCCCACAATGTCGCTAGTGATCTTGTAAAGTGGGCTCCGATTCCTTCAGGGATAGGTTCGCCCAACAATTTATATGCCTCCACAAAACATAACAATCCATCTTGATGCTGGAAGTCCTTGGCACTTCAGGGGACAGGACATAAACAAGGAACCTGATCATCTTGTCCATTAGTGTGCTTGAGGCAACTCATGTACATCCAGATTATGCCGCAGCTTTTCAGTAGGATGCTGTGGCTTTGGACACATTGGTGGGAAGATTACTTCCCAGGAAACATGAAACGACAAATCACTTTTGATATGAAAAATTCTGGGCTCGTTTGAACCACCTTTTCATTATAGAACATGCCATGTGGTTGCTGCATGGATAAAGCAGCTAATACCAAGACTTGTCTGAAAACAGGAAACTGATCAAGCAGCATGTTTTGATTTAAAAATGGTGCAACTTAACCATTCAGAGGGGTGGGAAGTTAGGGCTTTGAGCAAAAGTGACTTAGGAAAGACTAGTCTGACCACAGGTCTAGCAAGCCAGTCTGATCTGAGAAATCTTGAGTGATTGTGATCCCTTGGGTGGTGGCTGAGGTTGTGCAGTGGTTGTAGAAGCACAGGAAGCCGTATATGTGGGGTTTTGAATCCTTTGCCTCTTACCTAGGAGTTCATATAACCACTGATGATAGAATGCTTAAGGAGGTGGTCTGGGTCTATGGGGTTGCTTATGATGTTTCCTCTCCAGGACAGAGGTATAAATCCCTAAGGAACGTAAGGTTTGTTTTGGAGTCTTTTAGAGTATGCAATCAGCCTTTGCATTAAAAAGGTTAGACTCAAATGGAAGGTCCTAGATGGTACTCTGGACCTCTCTGGGGAATCCCAAAGATTGTGACCATGACATACGCCTCATGACTGTAGCTATTGCAATGGCTCTAGAGGCAATATTAGATGTGGCAACTGCCACTTGAAGTGATGTCTGGCCATGTGCAGGCTTGAACTGGGCCCGGTCTTCCTGCCAAAGTTTGTCTTTAAACTCTGTAAATCTGGTGTAATTAAAAGAAATCATATTTTGCTAACAATGCCTGGTAGTTAGCAACTCTCAATTGGAGACTAGCCAATGAGAATACCTTCCTATCCAAAAGGCAGGGGTGTTTAGCAACTTATCAGTTAGTGTAGTCTTGAAGTACTGTGCCCTGGATCTTTCTGTAGCCACTTGCACTACTCAGGAGTTGGGTGCCAGATGGGTGAGTAAGAACTCAGCCCCTTTAGCTAGTATGAAATACCTTATGCCAGCTCTTTTTCATGTAGGGACACAAGAGCCATGGGTGTGCCACACCAATCTAATAGGTTCCAGTTTGGCTTGATTAACTAGAAGGGCCACCCTCAAAGGGCCAGAGGGCTGGAGGATGTCCAACAGGCCTATTATGTGTCTTTGACCTCTTTGAGAGGTATGTGACGCCACTCTCTGCAACAGTGGGTACAGTCTGTGGTCGACAGGTGAACAGGATTATGAAGGAGCAATTGCCTCATCTGGAGAGGAAAACAATATGCCACGCCAGTCAGAACCGGCTCGATCTCTTCCTTCTCTGCAAATTCTGATAGAACCGGCTGGTATTTGGCTAGCAGAGGAGGATCAATGCGATTCCCTCAGGGATCCCAGGCTTCTACTGTACAGATCAGTGATTCTCAACCTATTTACCATTGTGGGCCAAATATGCAGCGATTTCTGTGTTATGTGGGCTGCAGCCACACAATATATATCTATACACACTACCTGTATGGCCCTGAGGATGTCACATGGGCCGCAGCTGTGTGCTGATTGGGCCACCAGTTGAGAACCATTGGTATAGATCCTACAGACCCAAGTAAAACCAGTAGGGATTGATTGAAGGAGGACCTCAAGACAGTACCTATCAACAATCCCCTGCATAACCACATTTGGAAGGAGATGGGTAGGGTCCACTACCCTCCTGGGTTTCCAACCAGGCTTGTTTCCTTTGGAGAGGGAAGTCTCAGCAGGAGCATCAGATTCATTTGGTGAGATGATAGGCTCCTGGTTCTACAAGTGGCACTGACAGAACAACTAGCAGGAGGATGTTAATTACGGCTGTGGTAGGGGATGGTATTCTTCCCCTCAAGGTGGTTTCCACAAGTGTAGGGATATTTCTAAAAAGAACCAGACCTGATAGCAGGGGAAACTGTGGGTAGGACAAAACAATGGTACCCTCCAGCAAGGTGGTGATTTTGGACCTCCCTGTAGTGTGGGGTGCTCCTTCAGATGACTAGGTGGATCCAAGTAATCTGATGGTCCGGTGTTCAGAGGTTTCCGCATATACTGCTTTGGAGCCGTCAGATAGGATCTGAGCACTGAAGTCACAGATGGAACTGTTGGGTACCACTCCTTAAGTTCCTAGGGCGAAGCCAGTACCAGTACCATCGGATTCTTCTTTTTTCATAGAATCATAGAATATCAGGGTTGGAAGGGACCTCAGGAGGTCATCTAGTCCAACCACCCGCTCAAAGCAGGACCAATCCCCAACTAAATCATCCCAGCCAGGGCTCTGTCAAGCCTGACCTTAAAAACTTCTAAGGAAGATTCCACCATCTCCCTAGGTAACCCATTCCAGTTCTTCACCATCCTCCTAGTGAAAAAGTTTTATCCTAATATCCAACCTAAACCTCCCCCACTGCCTTTCCTTCTTGGACAGAAGGTTTATGTAGCCTTAATTCTTTGCAACCCACATGTGAGGGCTCACTAAACTTTGACCGAGACAGGGAGAGATCATTTCTCTTAGAAAGATTTGGACAGAGATCTGTTCTCATGCCTACATTCACATCCCCTACTCTCATGAGACAGTTTCTTAGGCTTAAGAGTTTTTGCCCCAACTCTGGAGCTTGTGCTCAGAGGGACACTGCTCACTGTTTTAGGTAGTTCTAATAGGGAGGTCTCCCCAGCCTGAATCCAAATGGGATTTCATAGCCTGCTCCATGAAATGCTTCTGCAGATGGCGCTCTTGTCTCTCACAAGTTCAGGGAGGGAAGGAGCAGCAGATACTGCAGGTGGTAGCTATATAATCCTCCCCAAGGCAGTAAAGGCAGAACTAGTGTTTGTCACTGGCAGAAAAGCAACCAGGGCAGAAGACAGTTCTTGAACCTTCGAAGTCTTAGCATAGTCTCTCTTCAGAGCAAGAACTCTCCACACACCCCCACACCCCGCAACTTTGGGTGGTGGAGGGGGTGGGGTGGGGGAGAATAACTAAATTAACAATACTAACTATAAAAACACAGAAAAACTATTATCTTTGCTTCCTTATGACTTATCTTTTGAATCACCTTCCTACAAGGTGAAGTGGTGGGAATGCATAAAGCAAGCCCTTAAGTCACCTGAATGGAAATACATCTGTCCCCAGCGACCTGAATCTGCTTCCTTGGTAAAATAACGTGGCAACTTTCTGGTCATGTAAGTGGCACAAACACCATCTGCCAGGGAGGGTGATTTTCTGTGAAATCAGGTTGAAGACTTCCTGATTCAGACACTATTCTGAGTTATTGACTGAGTGTCTCCTGACGCAGTCTGCCTTACGGTTGAGTTCTCCCATTGTCTGTATTGCTCTTATGAAAAGCCATATTCCCCTCTGCCCATTCCACTAATTGCCATCACTTTCAAGTACAGGACTGTGCTTCAAATTCCCCCTTGGCTGCTGAGGTACACCACCACCACTGAGGTGTTGTGTGACTGAACAAAGATTTGAGTACCCTGGAGATGGTTCATGAATTTTTGGAGGGCTAGCTTCACTGCTCTGAGCTCCAAGAAGTTGATGCTCTTGTTCCTGTCTAAGGAGCTCTATATGCTTTGCGCTGTTCTGTGTTCCTATACCAGTAGGCTGACCTCTATTGTGAGTATTGGGAACTCTGCAGAGCAAACTGGAAAGCCCCTGTGGATGTTCCCTGGATTTGTCCGCCATCTGAGGGAAGGGACTGGCACCTGATCTTGAATGCCTTATGGTGAGTGGTCCCCACCTTCAGCAGAAGTTGGAAGCCACCTAATGTGGAATTTTGCCCCAAGTGTAACAACAATAAATGAAACCTGCAGGCCTTTGAGCCAGAGACATTGGGATACGGACAGTCTTCGATTCCTTGTGAGCCTGGATGTCAATTTCTGTAATTTCTCAAATGTGTCCAGTGAGGGATAGGCTTTGGCTACTGATGGATCCACATGCACTCCCATAAAAGCTTTCTTTGTGGAAAGGATCAGGGATCTTTTCCTGTTCATCACAAATTAATAACCTTTTTTCCAAGGGAACCAGTTCTACTTCTCCTATATCCAGAAGGTGAGAGACCGTGTTCAGCATCAACTCATGTTTCGTATGGTTGCTACAGATGGATAACTGGATAAACAGAGTAGAGGGGGCCTTAGTTTGAGAGAATTTACCAAAATTCACTCCTACTTTCACATACTTGCCCATTGTAAAGAGGGAACATTCATTTGAGAAGTGGGATATTATGCCTCCTAGACTCAGACTAGGCCAGAGGCATAGTTTTTCATAATCACAATAAGATTTGAGAAGTGTGAAGTCTGGCTACCCCATCTGGTTTTGCTGCGTTTTCCATGGTTCCGGTGTTCTCTTCGGATATACCTGCCATCCTTCCTCTGGTAATTCTGAGATGAGGATTTACAAAAGGAGTCTCTCTGCCTACTGCTGGACTTGTAGTCCCCCTTCTTTTGGCAATGTGTGCAGAAGGGAGAGACTGTTTCAGTTTGGAAGTACTGTCTGCCATTATCTTATCCAGTTTCTCTCCAGGTAGGAGACAGAGCCTATGAACTTAGAAAAGCACAGGACACGTTTACAATGCAGTGTAGACATATGTGGTGCACTTGGATGTTGAACTAGATGCCATAGCGCTGGCTGAGAACCCCAGTGTGTGTCCATTAAGGCATCTATGGCAAAAGTGGTTGCTAAGGTTATTTTTAAGGGTTGACATGAAGCTAGGATGGTCCCTGTTGTTCAGGGGCTTTAGGTCATCCAATCAGAACACTGTAGCTCTTGCAAAGCATGTAGTGGCTAAGGATGCTCTGACAGTGGCTGAGGAAGCCTCAAAATTGCTCCAAAGAGTGTTGTGCCTTTGGACAAGAAATCCCTGTATGATGGTATCATCATATCTTTCACTAAGGATGCCACCGCAGCATGTACTCTTGGTATTTCTGTGAGGGTATTTTTTGGTTGTTGCATTTTGTAGTTATTTAAATGCTTTTCCACTTAAATGCCTCCTCCCCTCATCAGAGTATTCCCATTCACATCAAAGGAAATGTAAAGGGGAATTGCTGTCTCATGCTGGGATTTGGCTAGTACGTATTTGCCTTAAACTGGCAAAGGAATCAAACAGGATCAAAACAAACCATGACTAACTGCTGTGTAGGGGCTACTCTGCAAAGCTAAACTCTATAACGTCAGAGAAGGGAACAGCGCCACACACCACAGAATTGTGGGAGATGCTAGGCTACAATGCAAAATGTCCAGAAGCTAAGAACAACTTAGAAAGGGGAAGAGTTAAGTAAGAATTACAGTAGGGTTTTTCATTACATAAACAAGACACAAACATGACA
Source organism: Mauremys mutica (assembly GCF_020497125.1). Taxonomy (NCBI): domain Eukaryota; kingdom Metazoa; phylum Chordata; order Testudines; family Geoemydidae; genus Mauremys; species Mauremys mutica. The sequence goes on from NC_059072.1 coordinate 324,909,956, forward strand.
TACTGTTTGGCAAACACCATACACACAAGAATTGCCTTTTATCTATAAAATACATGTTATATTCATATATATCTTGTGACATTTAAAGGATAATATAGCAAAAGAATTAAAATTGCTATGGAAATTAAAATGCTAAACATCTTGGTGTGATTAAAGTGTAAACCTTAACATTGCAGTAGCAGGATTCTGCATGGCATTTATATTCTTTTTAAAAGGTACATTATTGGCATTAAAAACACTGACAGCATTCCTTTTAAGGTGGCAATGGGACATATAAACAAGGAAAAATTGAAACAAAAAGCAAAGAAATTAATTTGAACTTTTTCTAAAGTCTGACAATGAGATCTAGAAGACAAGGCAATAATGTACACAAGCCAGGCAGTTGTCTTCATCCCTATAATTTACAATTTTATAGTCAAGCATGCATTTAAAAAGAAGAAAAAAAAATACAGCACACGAACTTTTTCTCAGTACAGTTCTCCATCTAGTGGTCAAACAAAAAACAAAACAAGGAAAAAAACCCATAAGCAGAATCATTTGCTATATCATTTTATTTAAGCTATGATATTTTTAACAAAGTTAATGACAAAAAACTATTCCTGCATCAATAAATTTGCAAGCATTTTGTAATAAAACACTGAATTTTTGACACCCTCTCTTGTGGATAATTAAAATACAGAGATTTAAGGTCTTTCCAGTATTTTGATTTTAATTTACATAATCTAAGATTTCTTAAGTAAAAGACAAGAGGTCTATAGAGTCACAACTCAAAACATTTTATTATGCATTCTACTAAAACTTGAGGGTCTAGACTATTAGGAAATATAAAATCTGAATGATCTTATGGTTAAATGTGATTTATGGTTAGAAACAAGTGTTAAAACTGCAGTATGTTACTCAATGGATGTGCAGCCAGTAAGTATTCAGTGTCAAAGCCACTTAGTTTTCTGAGAAAGTTTATACTTTTTTTTTTACTCCTGTTTGCTCTGAAAAACCAACACAATATTGTTAAAGTAAGCTGGATTCTGTTTGGCTGAAGCAGCTACAGAAACATCACATGAATCTCCTATTTGCACAATTTTTATACCTGAGTGATGTTGGGGGGGGAGTAGGGATGAAGCATTATTTCTTGAGTATTCTGATGTTTAGACCCCTAATATTCAGCAATCTTAAAAGTGTGTATCCTCTTCTTCCTTAGCAATTTGAACTCAGGCAAATGCTTTGACCCTACAAAGGGCTTAGAAAGAGGAGACATCCCTTGCTCAGAAACCTTACCCAGGGTATGTCTACACTACAGGATTACTCCGATTTTACATAAACTGGTTTTGTAAAACAGATTGTATAAAGTTGAGTGCACGCGGCCACACTAAACACATTAATTCGGCGGTGTGCGTCTATGTACCGAGGCTAGCATCGATTTCCGGAGTGTTGCACTGTGGGTAGCTATCCCGTAGCTATCCCATAGTTCCCGCAGTCTCCCCCGCCCATTAGAATTCTGGGTTGAGATCCCAATGCAAAAACAGTGTCGCAGGTGATTCTGGGTAAATGTCGTCACTCAATCCTTCCTCCGTGAAAGCAACGGCAGACAATCATTTTGCGCCCTTTTTCCCTGGACTGCCCTGGCAGACGCCCGGGAAAATGTTTTTGACCCTTCAGGCATTGGGAGCTCAGCCAAGAATGCAAATGCTTTTTGGAGACTGCGGGGACTGTGGGATAGCTGGAGTCCTCAGTACCCTCTCCCTCCCTCCATGAGCGTCCATTTGATTCTTTGGCTTTCCGTTATGCTTGTCACACAGCACTGTGCTGTGGCCTCTGTCTATCATAGCCTGGAGATTTTTTCAAATGCTTTGGCATTTCGTCTTCTGTAACGGAGCTCTGATAAAACAGATTTGTCTCCCCATACAGCGATTAGATCCAGTATCTCCCATACGGTCCATGCTGGAGCTCTTTTTGGATTTGGGACTGCATCGCCACCCGTGCTGATCAGAGCGCCACGCTGGGCAAACAGGAAATTAAATTCAAAAGTTCGCAGGGCTTTTCCTGTCTACCTGGCCAGTGCATCCGAGTTCAGATTGCTTTCCAGAGCGGTCACAATGGTGCACTGTGGGATACCACCCGGAGGCCAATACCGTCGATTTGCAGCCACACTAACCCTAATCTGACATGGCAATACCGATTTCAGCGCTACTCCTCTTGTTGGGGAGGAGTACAGAAACCAGTTTAAAGAGCCCTTTATATCGATATAAAGGGCCTCGTTGTGTGGACGGGTGCAGGGTTAAATCGGTTTAACGCTGCTAAATTCGGTTTAAACGCGTAGTGTAGACCAGGCCCCAGAAACAACAAATATCAAAGCAGTACACACTCTAAACTTAACAGTATTACTCATTTGAAACAAAGCCTTCAATCAAACTTCAGAGAATTAAACTATTTTAACCTCATCCAGCTTTCTCCTTTTAGGATAGGTCAGACATGAAGTTGCTTAAAAAGAAAATTCCCAGATAAGAATATAGCTTTCCTTCTTCTAGATTGTTAAGACATATAACAGTGTGATGTTAATAGCTGTGAGTGCCATCTCCAAGAGAAAGAAAGATTAACTATACACAGATTCTGGGCTTATCTACACAGCTAGTTAACACGCAGCAAGCCAGGCCTGCCACACATTAATTGAACATGTGAATCCTGTTGCCATGCGCTAGGGAACTTCTGATACACAGCAAAACGGGATCGACATGGTCAGTTAGCATCTGTCAGTCTCACACGCTGAACATTCACTGCCCAGCTTGCTGTGCACTAACTAGCTATTTAGACACAGCCTGTGAGTCCATAAGGAAAGACGTTACGGAGTCACAGCTTGTAGCAATCTGTTCACGACTGGATGTGTTCTCAGGGCACTTCAGAGAAAACATGTACTGATGGCTAAGTTGCTGTTCTGCAAATTTCCTCATATTTGTTCATTTTGTCTTCGATGTTGCCACCTATCTGATTGAGAGCACAGGAATATCCACAACTGGGTCTGCTCCTCTTGCTTCAGCCTTTGCAATGGCTTGTCACTGAGGTTTTTAAGGTTTTTTCCCCTAGAATGCAAAGTGGCAACGCACTATGAGGTTACTTTAATTTCCACCAGTCATTGGTAGACAGATTTCCATAGCTCTTCTACTGGTCAATTCATGCCGTTCAACTTCCCTGGAGTGCTTGGGATTTGGATAGAGATCTGATGACGACCTTATCCGAGTGGAAGGTTTGGGTATTCTCATTCCATGGATATTGCATATATTTCCAAATCTCTCCTAGTCGAAGTCATATTGATTAAGAAGCAAGATTTGGAAGTAAAAGTACAGAGAGACTGACCTCAGCAGCATGAATGGGTATCTCAGTGCCTTAAAAAAATAACTAAGGCTCCAAAGAATGTGAACAACAAACATGTTGCCCTCGGGAATATGGAATCATGTCAGTGGCTAGCACAGCCAGTAAAGTTTTTGTTTTTTATTTTTTTTGTAGCTGATTAAGTGCATAATAGACAAAGTGTGTTTCTTGACAGCATTTGCTTTGAAACCCATAGATAAGCAGCCTTGCAAAAATTCCGTGTGTTTAACTTCTGTTGACTTTGCTTAGAAGTCTTTCATAATACCAGTTTCTGAACTTTGTTCATATTTTCTCTTTCAATGACTTTAATTTCTTCCAGGAAGCTAGGAATGTGTTAGTATCTTTGTGACTATCCAAGGGAGCACCAATTCATCCCTCACAAAGTCTCAGTTAATCATAGCGTATTAGAATTTAGTGCACGATTCCACTCCCCTCCACCCCGCATGTCAGAAGCCTTGTATTGGACCAATTACTGGAGGGTGATCTGCATTGGGATTATGTCCAAGAACCACTGCCTCCATGCCCTTTGGGGCCAATCAGCATCATTACAGCTTGTTCTACTGCAATCTTTTTATAGTCATTCCCAGGAAAGACGTACAGTTATAACAAAGGTGATGTTTGGAAGAGAAGATCTATCACTGTCACTGGATCTCTCTGCTTGTTGAGGGGAAAAAAAATTGAGTCTGTTTGGAGTCTTGACTTGACCTGTTCACCCGAGTCAAAGACCTGGACAACACTACTGGCTCCTAATCCTGCCAAGACATCACCAACGAAGATAACCCTATCCTTGGTATACAGGACTCAAATTGATTTTACGTGGCTTCTGCCCAGCTCAACAGTTTACTGTCCTTATTGTGTAGTGTGGACAACTTATGTACCATCACCTCAGTGTTGTCAATTATGACTAGTGTGCGAGCACGGTACAGATATATCTAGAATTTAAGCACAAGTTGGATTGCCCCAAGTTACAACCAGTTTATGTTCCTTTTTCGACTCTCGGTCTGCCTACATTCCCTGTGTAATTTGGTAGTTCAGATTATCTCTATGGGGAAGCATGCATTCATTGTTAGCATTGCTCCAATGGTACCACGGATGCGTGCTGCCTCTGTAGAAATCATCAGAACTATCAGCAACAGTCTGACACTGAGAAGTTAGGCTGATTTAAATTTTTCTGGGTGGCTCCTCCTATTTATTGTGGGCCCATTAAGGTGGCGGCCCTCCACTTTGTACTTAAGGATGGAATATGAGCAGCTCTGCACCTTTACAGCTTTCTCTTAGGGAATCATACCACCTGAAGAAATAAAAGCATGCCCTGAGCCTATCTTAGAAATCTTATTTGTACCAGTTGTGCAACTGACAGCATGTATGTCTATATTTCACATTCCTTATGGCAGCACGCTGAGTACATACGCTGCATGCCCCCCTAGCAGGGGCATAGATAACACTATAGACAGCGAAGCACTGCTTAGGCAAGTAAAGACACATGAATCCTTTGGGTACATACCCTAGACAGCTCTCTACATGCCCAAGTAATTCCTCTTCTGTCGACACTGCCATGTTTAACAATGTAGTATCCCGCTGCCTTCCCACTGCCTGAGCCTTTCACCACCACAGGGAAAGTAGTTGGGAGTGGCTCGGATTAGTTTACGGATGCTTGTCCTGCAACTCTGAGGGATAACAATTTGTCTTTTAGTCTTTGTGCCAATGAGTGTCCTCCCTCAAAACTCTTGATTACCCCTGTGTTTGAGTTAGCCCTCCCTCATACATGAGCAAATTTCTGACATCTCTTTCCTAAGAAATGTCTCTGAGTTTTGTTGTTTGATACAAGAGACTAGTCTGTTCCCCCCCTACCTTCCCTCCCCCGCTGCCCCTTCCTCCTGTTCCAGCAGCCCCTGCTGGGAACACAGCTACACTTGCAATGGTCATAAAAGGATTGCTTCTCTGAAAAAGACTACTTAAATTCCTTCTGTGATGCCTTATGGAAGGCAGGTAGCATCTTATACATATCCATCACTTCCATTACAGCTCTGACTTCTACTTCCCTGTGCAGTTTTTTGCTTGCATATTTAGAGGCAGTTTAACTGTTACGTATATGCATTTACCTTCCACAGTCTAAGCCAGCAATGTTTCCTAACCCAATATACTGGACACCACTGATGAGAGCAAGCAGCATGAGCCCCAGAATTCATCTGCTGTAAAGGAGGCATCCAAAGATATATCCAGAAGAACTAATTTTAATTTCTACTTGTTGGTTGAATAGAATCTTCCAGTTCATCAGTCAGGCCAGTTTAGTTTGAGAACAGTATGAAGTGGTAGAGGCTTGTAGTGAAGATCCTTTAGAGTCAATCATCTCTCAAGGATGGCCTCCTACCCACAATCATCCTGTTCAGGGACTCCTTGAGTAAGAATTCCCCCTCTAAGGATTCAGCTGTGTTTTGGGATATGTCTATAATGCACATTAAGCCTGGGCTCTGACTCAGGTTTGAGCCCAAGCCCTGCTTCCATCCACATACAAATCAGTTTGACTCAGTTCTGCAAGCACTCAGGACCTGGGTCACAGGAACCTGTGAGAGGGGTGGATCAGAGCCCATATCCCACTGTGACTTGGGTCCAAGCCCTGTCATTTTGCAACATGGATGCAGCTCAAGCTGCGGACCCAGGTCAGAAGGTTTAAGTAGTGCAATATTAGCATGGCTGTAAACCTGGGTCCAGCAATTGTAAACCCAGGTTTAAAAAGCAGTGTGAACGCTCAAGTGTGGGCTTGGAACACTAAGAACCACACGCGCAGGTCCCACAGAACCACATTTATAGTGCAGTGTAGACATACCCTCAATTGAACAGCAGTAGCTGCACCTAAGTTTACCAAAGTTACATTGACCTTTCTATTCTTTAGGAGCAAACAGGACTTCTGAAGTTATCTGATTGTTCTACTTGGGTATTCACACTCTATTTATAACATACATGTTGGCTGCTGGGACACTATCCAGCTACAATCTGGACTACTGAACAGCTGTGTCCCCTCAATTCTCCAATCTGGGGAACCTTTTACATTACTTCACTGTGAGAGCAACCACCCCAGCCTGTTCACACACAGCCTCTAGCATGTAAATTACTCTCAGCTATACTGCATGAGTGCTTAGCTAGCCACTCATGAATTATATTTCAGAGTGACACCAGCAAATCCCAATCCCAGACTTGTCCCCAGAAATAATGCATCTTGTACTGCCCAGCTCTTTCCTTCTGGAAAATACAAGCTCATAGAAAGTCCACATCACTTTCTATTAATAAAATGATGCACAAATCCTGTTACCTCAAACGAAGTTTTTCAAACATTTCAATCCAAATTCACTGGTTTAGACAAAACAATAAAACAAGTTTATTAACTACAGAAAGATAGATTTTAAATTATTACAGGTAATAAGGCATAAGAGGAGAATTGGTTACAAAGAAATAAAAGGTAAAATACAAACTAATACCTAATTTAACAAGTTAAGTGAACAAAGCAAAAGGGTCTCTCTCTCAGCACATGTTCTCTTGCAGTCTTACTGGCTGGATCTTTCAGCCAGGATCCCTCCCAGTCCAATGGTGCTTCCTTTGTCTTTCGAGTGTTGTAGGTGCAATGAGTAAAGATGAAAGGAGATAATCTGTAGCTTGTGGTGGGTCTGTCATGAGTAATCACAGCTTACTGACTTTTCTGGTTGATGTTTTGGCATGTAGGAAAGTAACTTTAAATGAAAGATGGGACACAAAACATCAGGCTAAAGGTTTGAAGGGAGGTCTGGTGAGAGAGCAAAGAACAAAAATGAGGCCCCATTGGGATGAGAGTTTCACCAATGGTCGGAAGGATCGAAGATGCCCCTTCAAAAATCTAGTTATTGCAGGATGAGAAAAGAGAGTGTAGCGTGGCTGTCAACAGGAGAAAGAAAATTTGTCGTGACAAATTTTCATGGAGAATGAACTCTGACTGCTGCCAAATGAATCCAAAGGGAACCTAAAGAAAGACCCAAAGTTTTAAGGATAAGTAGATATGCCAGAATATAAGGGATCCCAGTTATCATTGACCCCAACAAGAAAAACGTTTTCATTTATCTGAAAAACATCTGCTGGTAGAATCTTTTCTACTTTAATTGAAAATAGATTGCACCACTCTAGAACATGTTGCAATAGTTCTGGGTTAGGGTGCCTGAAGATGTCCTTGTGTTATGTCAGAAGGTCCAGAAATGGACTGATTCTTATGGGCCAACAATATGACAGCTTCAGTATATCTGTGAACCAGAACTGTTTCGGTAAATTGGATGAAATAAGGAAGACTCAAGCTCTGTCATGACAAATTTTCCATAGAATCTACGGTAGTCTTGGGTGTCAGTGTGAGGAAAGGGATCCCCACTCAAACTTTCTTCAGCTTTATCCACTGGAAAAAAGACTCTGGAACCTTAAACAGAGCTGTCATTTTGGCATTGATGTTGCCCCACTATGGTGAGTAGGCAGACAGAAACCAGGTTTTCAGACAAAGATGCAGCCTGAGAAATGTTTCACATGTGTGCATGAGGCCACAAGGCCGAGGAGGGACGGGCACGTTCTGACTGATGTCCAGGGCCTGAAGGTGACCCAGGGAATGGAATCTCTCGATAGAAAGGCTCTTGTTGCGGTACAATCCAAGGTCATTTCTATGATGTTTGCGGCCCTCGTAAGAGTCAACATGGACTTCTCATAGCTGACACAAACTTCTAGAAAAGGACATAGGCGGAACAGGAATCAGGCTGACAACTGGACTTTCTCATATGATCTGCTCATTAGGAGCCAATGGGAAGACAGTGAACTCATTCCTTCTCATCCAAGCTGCCACCACTGAAAAAAACTTTTGTAAAGACTCTGGGTGCTGTGGCTAGTACAAATGGAAGAACCCAGAATTGGTAATGGTCTTGACCAAAGAGGAACCTGAGGATCCTTCAGTGGGATGGGCAAATGTCTATGTGAAAGTATGCCAAGACAAGGCGGCATTTTATTGGACTAACTTCTATTGGTGAAAGAATAGCTTTCAAGCTACACAAAGTATGTGTCTTTCATGTCAAGAGCCACCAACCATGTGCTCTCTTTCAAGGAGTGAATTATTTATGCCAATGTGATCATGCAAAATTTTAATTTTTGGATGAATATATTTAATCAGTGCAGGCTGAGAATACGCTTGCATCTCCTATTCTTTCTGAGAACTAAGAAGTATGGGGAGTAGAATCCTTTCCCCTGATGTTGAGGTGGAACTTCTTCTATGGCTCCCCGGTAGAGAAAAGAATCCAGTTCTTGAAAGAATTTCCTCATGAGACTGGTTCCTGAAAAGGAAATAGGGCAGGGGTTTGTGGGTAGGGGTTGACAGAAACACAATCAGACAGCCACAATGAATCATTTCCAGTACCCATATGTTGGTTGTTAGGGTCCTCCACTTGCAGGCAAATTTGGTAAGGCGGCCATCAAAAAACTGAGAGGGGAGGATGATGTGGCATCAATAAAGAGATACGGTCTCAGCAGCCTCATCAAAAGAAATTCTTTGTTTGAAGGTTAGAGTGAGGTGAGGCAGTGGATGTTGCAGAACCTGTGTGTCTGGGCTTGTGCACGCTGTGTCACTTATGTGGTGATTCCTGATGGTGCTGGTAGTAAAAAGGTTGAGGGGATTGTCTCACTCTGTATCCTTGCAATGCTGTCTCATAGAGGCAAAGGTATAAATGCCCAGAGAGTGAAAAGTTGTTCTTGAGTCCCTGAGGGAGTGGAGAGGTTCATCCATCTTCTCTTGGAACAAATTAACTGTATCTAAAGGCAGATCCTGAATGGTGCTTTGTACCTCCCTAGGGAAACCTGAGGATTGTAACCAGGAAGGTCATAGTCATCCCTGTGAACACAACTTCTGCAGCATATACTGCCGCTTGGAGGGAAGTCTTGGCCACCAATTTGCCCTCATTAATTAAGGAGTGGAAGTGGGCTCTATCTTCCTAAAGCAGCTTGTCATTAAAATCTAAAAACTTCATATAATTGGTAAAAATCATATTTAGCTAGATGAGCCTTGAAATTCAAAATCCTGAATTGGGGAGAGATGGAGGAAAAGATCTTTCTTCCTCCAGGAGATTTAGCCATTTGGCACCCTTTTTTGAGGGAACCGTTTTTGGGCATTGCAGCTTGGATCTTTCAGTGGCTGCTTGTACCAACAAGAAGTTAGACGGTGGGTACGAGAATAGGAACTCTCTCCCCTTGGATGGAACAAAGTACTGCTTCTAGGCCCTCTTTAAGGTGGGAGCACAAGATGCAGGAATGTGCCATACCATTTTTGCTCGATCCACAATGACCTCATTTATCAGGCAGGTACTCGACTGGGGCCTGAGTGCTGTAAAATGCCTCACAATCTATGCTGGAGCTCCTGAACTTCAAGTTATATCTGCAGCTTGGACGCCACCCTGTGCAGGAGGAGTTCCTGATATTGCCTGAATTCATCAACCAGAGACCGTGAAGATGGGGTAACTGCCTCATGAGAAGATGATGAAATTGCTCCCAGAACCACTAGATCCGGATCATCTTTGTCCTCCGAACACTCCAACTGGACTCCTTGGGGTTGGCCAGTAGATGGTAATTGCAGCAAAGAATCCTGTGGCACCTTATAGACTAACAGACGTTTTGCAGCATGAGCTTTCGTGGGTGAATACCCACTTCTTCGGATGCAAGTCCGAAGAAAGCTCATGCTGCAAAACGTCTGTTAGTCTATAAGGTGCCACAGGATTCTTTGCTGCTTCTACAGAACCAGACTAACACGGCTACCCCTCTGATAGATGGTAATTAAAGTTCATGTGCCAATCCGGGATGCCCCAATAGTACCAGTATGAGGGATTAAATGGCACAAGGAACAGAAGGACGAAACAGCAAGATTTTTTTGGTTTGGTTTGAAGATTTTATATTAAAAGGGCTCTACTACAAACTGAAATTTGAATCCTACTGTTTGCTCTACTTGGAGAAAGAATTCTGGACGGGGTTTGCAAGTTTAGGGTTAAATCTGATCACTGCATCAAAGGATCAAAGAAACAATATGCCTCTAAATCCTAATGATCTAGTCTACGTCTCACAACCATATAGAAGCGCTGGAGCATGACTCCTGACAGACATTTAGTTTAGTGTTTATTTTGATACCCTATTGTTCCATAGGTGGTGTGACAGCATTCCAAATGGGTTATCTCATCAATTGTGGCATTCTGTGACAGCATACTCCCTAGGTAGCAAAACTTCAGACTTGAGAGGAGCATTGCTGATCTTAATTGGGTAGACATGTCCATTCCCCAGTTTTGACTGGTAATATACTTCAGTTTTCTTCAGGTTGATTGTGAAACTAAAATGATTGACTGACCAAGTGAAGTGATCAGTTATAAGCTGAACATCCTCAACAAGCAACCAGTGCACAGATTCTGGGTCATCTTCCCCAGGCAGTGCCATCCACCACTGAATGATAAAGAATACCTATCAAGACAGCAAACTATAGCTTGAAAGGGACTTTCATAATTTATTTCTGTGTAAAAATGATTTTCTGGTGACTTTTCTTTTTTCTTTGCAGGGTTGTAGTAACTGTGTTGGTCCCAGGAGATATGAGAGACAGGGCCGGCTCCAGACCCCAGCACGCCAAGCGTGTGCTTGGGGTGGCATGCCGCGGGGGGCGCTCTGCCTGTCACCGGGAGGGTGGCAAGCGGCTCCGGTGGACCTCCCGCAGGCGTACCTGCGGAGGGTCCGCTGGTCCCGCGGCTCTGGTGAACGTCCCGCAGGCGTGCCTGTGGATGCTCCACCGGAGCCGCGGGACCAGCGGACCCTCCGCAGGCATGTCTGCAGGAGGTCCACCGGAGCCGCGGGACCGGCGACCGCCAGAGCGCCCCCCGCGGCGTGCCGCCGTGCTTGGGGCAGTGAAATTGCTAGAGCCGCCCCTGATGAGAGATAAGGTAGGTGAGGTAATACCTTCTACTGGATCAACTTCTGTTGATGGAAGGTACAAGCTTTCGAGCTTCATAGGGAAGAAAAGGAAGAGCTCTCTGAAGTTCAACAGCTTATACCTTCTGCCAACAAAAGTTGGTCCAGTCAAAGATATTACCTCACCTACCTTCTTTCAAAAGTCTGAACAGGGTGGATTGATTTAAACCAAATTTAAATTACCAATTTTAATGATTTAAATCAGAAAACCTTAATATAAAGTGATTTTTCATTTGTACAACTTATTTTCCTAAAGAAAGGTTGATTTTCACTGGCTAACAACTATTAAAACATGTTGATTTGCACTAAATTTGGTGCTTCTTTTTGCTAACCAGAAGGATACACTTATATTCTATACACATTTAAACATCTTAACTTACTTTTATTCACATTCTTAATTTTTACACATTTGTTATGTTAGATAATGGTGAATTATGCATTTAGCATTCACTAAATTATTAATTTTTTACTTATGATTTGTAAGTAAAAAATGGAAATTCAAATTGAACTAAAAATGAACAAAAACAGCATTTAAATGTTTTTAAATGATTATTAAATAAAACTACAATACCTTAAATGTGTTGGATACATAAGAAAAAAGGTTTCTCAAAACATGTTTTGCATTTAAAGCCAAATGATTTAAGAAAGTATTCTCTATAGCTAGCGAACTGAACTGACTGTTTCTGGCCACCATCTCCATCAAGATTTTATAACTAGTAGATCGCATCCTCTCACACCTATATTTTATTCAGACTGGAAGATGAAAACAAGATTTTCTGCTTTTTCAACACCCAATTGGTTTGTCGACTATGAATAAATGAGTCATCAAATTGAATTAGCTGAATAAACTGAAAGGAAGAAAATATTCTCTTTGCATCTACAGAAGAGAATACTGCTGTCAAAAGCAAGTTTAGCACTTCAACAAATTCTGGTTTCAGGTACGTAGCCAGTGACTTCCATCAGTTCAGTGGTTTCACTTTCTTTAAAATTTAACAGCAAACATCTATTGCTTATATTGTTTTTCATACTTAATTCAAACAATGTTAATAGAATTATAATAATTTTAGGCCTTAACATAGGTTGTCAATTTTTATTTTTAAAAAATAAACTTGCATTTAATTTGAATAAAAAAGACCTATTTATTTTTAAATCATCGAATTTTATCCACCCTGCTAAACAGAAAGTTTGTTCAGCCCCTGTACAGGGGCCAACCCAGGTCTAAAAAGCAACTTTTCTTGATGGAGAGGGGTGTAGAGCACTGAAGAGCTTTAAAAAAAAAGAAAAAAAGAGTCTTGGCCCAGTCTTCTTCAACCTGAAATGAGCACTGCAGAAACTCAACAGATTGGAATGCATGGGAGTGTCTCAGGGCTTCAACAGGCCCACTCACTGGAGGAGGGGTTGGGGGGGGGGGGCTGTTCCAGCTCAATACTGCTGAATACGGTAGTATTTTATATATATTTTAATGTGAAAACTTCCATCATCAATAAGCAAAGGTAAACAGACTACAGTAAAAATACAATAAATGAGATCAAAACCATAAAAAAAGAAAAAACATACCTTCACTACAGAATGGTCTTTTGATACCAGAGAAATTCACCATTTCGTGCAGTGTTTTCTCCTCTTGGCAGTATTCACAGTATGTAACTATGCAGTGCAGTTTCTTATAATCATCAGAACAAGTTCTGCTGCAGAACTGGTATACTTTGTTCTAAACATAAAATAAAGTATAAAAAAGGGGTTAAGTATTAAGATTGGTATAGAGCAACTTTTAAACAAGAATATCCCTTTAATACTCAAATGCTTAAAAATGTGTCATGAGCAAAGATGCAAGTATATACGAGGTAGTGTGATCTTTACCAATAGAGGTAAAAGCTTTTGATTAAACTGACACTCAATGCTACAGAAGTTATTTGTCATTAAGTATTTCACATGGAGAAAGTGACAACCAGGAAAGAATACGTATTGGTGGATCTTAAAAAACAGCACATTTCCTTTTTTTCAATTTACAGACAAGTTTCAAGATGGTCTAAGGTCAGCTATAATCTCTAAAGCAGAGTAGCTGAATAAGAGATGAAGATAACTGTAACCTACCTGTACTATAATTGTTGTTCTTCAAGATGTGGAAACAGACGTGAGGTCCACTCATATGCATGCAGCAGTGCGCCGAAGCAATTTGCTTAGAAGTACCCATCGGGGCTGCACACATGCCCTCTGGCCCTTCATAGCCCACCCAGGGCTATTTAAGGTTGGCACCACTCTGACCCCACTCAGTTCCTTTGCATTGGAATCCAAGACTGGAGACTTCAGTTTAGAGAGGACAGAGGGTGGATCATGGAATACACGTCTGCACCCGTATCTCGAAGAACAACAGTTACAGAGCAGGTAGATAACCACTTTTTCTTTGAGTAGTTGCAGACATGTATTCCACCAAGATGACTCACAAGCAGTAATGGAAGGAGATGGGGCTCAGAATCTTCTTAATAGCAACTATAGAACTGCCCTTCCAAAGTTTGCATCTGATGAAGATGCAGTTTTAACAGTGTAGTGTTTGGTAAAAGGATGTATGGAAGACAAGCTTGCACTCCAGAAAATATCCAATATCAACTTACTTACTGTAACTGGAGGTTTTTTTAGATCTGTGGTCCCTATCTGTATCCCACACATTGGTACACACGTGCACCATATGCCTGAGTCCAGAAGTTTTTCCAAGCAGCGTCCGTTGACCCACACGTGCGCAGTATCTCCCCTTGTGCTCCTGACGAAGGGTATAAGGGGCAGTGCGAGTTGATGCCACTCCAGTTACTCCTCTTACTGCAATATAATCAAGTCTGAAGCAGAGGGGAAGAAGGGCAGGCAGTGGAATACAGAAAGAGGCCACACATTTCAATAAACCTCGAGTTACAGTTAAGTAACCACCTCTTCAAGTGCTGGTCCCTATGGGTATTTCACACATGGGTGACTTGCAAACAGTGATCAGAGTGGAAGAGGGTGCGCAGATGCTGGTAGCAGAGCTGTTTGTAATACAGCCCTTCCTATTGCTGCATCCGCAGCTGTCACTTGAGTCAGGGCATAGGGTGCTGTAAACGTGCGGAGAGATCACCAAGTTGCAGCTTTGCAAATCTCCTGCAATGGGATCTGATAAGGATGCTGTGGAGGCTGATTGGGCTTGCATCGAGTAAGCTGTAACACCCCCAGGAGGGGAAGGTTTGCTATCTTATAGCATTCTAGTATACATCCTGAAACCCACTTAGAAATTCTCTGGAAGGATACGGCTAGGCCCCTTGATCTTTCTGCTATTGCAACAACGTCTCAGGGTACATCTTCACTACCCGCCGTATCGGCGGGTAGCAATCGATTTCTCGGGGATCGATATATCGCGTCTCATCTAGACGCGATATATCGATCCCCGAATGCGCTCATGTCGACTCCGTAACTCCACCAACGCGAACGGCGGTAGCGGAGTCAACATGGGGCGCCGCGGACGTCGATCCCGCGCGGTGAGGATGGCAAGTAATTCGATATCAGATACTTCGACTTCAGCTACGTTATTCACGTAGCTGAAGTTGCGTATCTTATATCGGTTTTCCCCCATAGTGTAGACCTGCCCTCAGAGACTTTCTAATGGGCTTAGTTCTCTGCAGGTAGAACTCCAGGGCATATCTGATGTCAAGGGAGTGCAGTTTCTTGTCCCCAGGAGAGGAATGAGGTTTTAGGCCTAGTCTACACTGGGGGGGGAGGGGGTGAATCAATCTAAGTTACACAACTTCAGCTACATGAATAACGTAGCTGAAGTTGACGTACTTAGACCTACTCACCGCAGTGTCTTCACTGCGGTGAGTCGACTGCTGCCACTCCCCCATTAACTCTGCCTGCACCTCTCGCGGTGGCAGAGTACAGGAGTCGATGGGAGAGCACTTGGGAATCGATTTATCACATCTAGACTAGACGCGATAAATTGACCCCCACTGGATCCATCGCTGCCCGCCAATACGGCAGGTAGTGTAGAGATACCCATAGAAAACATACAAGTAAGTGAACTGATTGGTTGATATGGAATTCGGACACAATCTTGGGGAAGAATTTGGGATGTAGCCAAAGGGAGACCATCTCCTTGTGGAATACTGTGAAAGGAGGGTCTGCCATCATGGCTGATGGCTCACTGACTCTCCTAGCCAAAGTGATGGCTACTAAGAACACTACTTTCATGGTGAGTAGGCCATGGCACAGGTTTCCATAGATTTGAAGGGTTGCCCTGGGAGAATTGACAGGATGATGTTAAGGTCTCACTGAAGCCTGGACTACTTGATGGGTGGGAAGTTTCTGATTAAGCCTTTCATAAAGAGTACAGTCATCGGGTGCATGAAGACAGAGCATCCCTACACCAGGGGAAGGAAAGTGCTAAATGTTGGTAGGTGTACACGAAGCGAGCTAAGGGATAAACCTGGTGTTTTTAGGGCAAGGAAATAATCAAGAATAACCAGAATGTCTACCGTGGTGAGGGAATGGTGGTAGCGGCACAGCCAAGAAGGAGAGGGGCATCATTTAGTTTGTAGTATGTTCTTGAAGACTCTTTCCTGCTCTAGTTAAGGACTACCTGGACCGAGGCAGAGTATGAGTGTGCTGTGTCTGACACCCACCCAAACACCTAGCCCGTGAGGTGTAGTGAGCTCGGGTTGGAAAGCCTGAGCCTCCCGCAGTCTTGTGTCAGGAGAACCTGGAATAGGCCAATCCTGATGGGTTGGTGTGTGGACAGAACTGTGTTGGCCAATAGGATGTTAGGAGAAGGATGGAAGCTTCATCTTGGCAAATCTTCCAGAGAACCTGTGGTCTGAGAGGAATGGGGGAAAGGCATATCAGAGGCTGCCCGTCCAGGGAAAAAGGAGAGCATCGCTGAGTCACTGCCTACTGCCACACTGGAGCAGTATTTGGGCAGCTTTCTGTTTATCTGGGACGCAAACAGATCCCATAAGGGAGTACCTCACTGCGCAAAGATGTTGGTCAGACCTGTGTAGTGCATTTCCCATTCATGATCTAAGTAGAGATTTCTGCTTAGTCTGTCCGCTAGGTAGTTCTGAGCAGCTGGGCGGTATGTGACCTGTATGGTAACCCGATTCCTGACACACCAGTGGCACAGTATGACTACCTCAAAGCAGGAGGGGGACAAGATCTTGCTCCTCCCTGTTAGTTTATATATACCATCATGATGATATTGTCTAATAGGACTTGCAAGCAGAGGGAACGTATGAGGGGAAGGAAGGCCTTGTAGGCTAGGTGGACTGTTCTGAGTTCCAGCAAGTTTATATGCAGCCTGGTTTCCCATGGTGTCCTCATCCCCTCGGCTGCATGGCAGTCCAGGTGAGCACCCCTCCTGTAAGGGAGGCCATTGGTATGGATCCCCACCATGACCCTGGCTGGGTTGGACTACCAACCAAGAAAGGCAAGAACTTCTGAGGGAGCAGTGACTCAGGAATCCATGTGATGCCTGCTAGGTCGAGTGGACCCAGGCTTGTAGACATCGCAAATGGAGCCTGGCAAAAACTGTCATATGTGCATGAGGCCATTGTACAACTAAGATTTCTAAACTACAGGATAACTATTTATAGCAAATATATACAGTAACTTTTCTAAAGATTAGAAGAGCAAAGTGAAACAGGGTTCTGACTCAGGCCACGTGGCGGTAAGAGGGAACTGGAGTGGTGTTGACCTGCACCACCCCTTATACTCTCCCGGGAAAGCACAAGGGGAGAGACTGTACATGTGAGGGTCAATGGACATTGCTTGGAAAAACTTCCAGACTCAGGTGCATGGCACATATGTGTACCCATGTGCGGACTACATAGAGGGACTAGCACTTGAAGAAAAAACGTTATTGAGAAATGCGACCAAAGTCACTTGGGCCCTCAACAAATGAGCCACCAGTCTCCATGGAGATGTGCTCTGAGCAGCTCCATGTGCTGTCGTAATGCAGAAAGTAATCTAACTGTGTGGAAACCTTTTGACCCTTCATCTGATCTGCAGAAGAGACAAAAAGTTGAGGTGATGCCTTAAATGATCCAATACCAATGTTCATCTCATTTCCAAGGAATGAAGATGCTGCTCATTCACATCTGAGTGAGGCTTGGTGAAACTGTGACACCACTTTTGGATACAGAGGCTCTACTATTAAGGCTTGCAGTTCACTAACTCTCCTCATAGTAATTATAGCTTTTTATTTTTATTGCTGTCTTTTGGCAAAGGGAAGACACAGAGCAAGTTGCTAGTAGCTCAAAATGGAGGAGTCATGAGGGCAGCCAGTATAGTACTGAGGTCCCACAAGGGAACCATCTCTTTTACAGCTGGAAAGAGGAGGACAAGACCTTTTAGAAAGATAACTATCATGTACTTGGAAAATCCCAACTTCCCTTGCATCAGAGGATAAAGTTCTGAGCTCGAGCTAAGATAGATCTGAGGACCTAAGTTGTAACAGCTAATCCAAAACTTCTTGAATATGTGCTAGCATCAATTGAATTCCCCAAGCCAATGACCAAACTAGGTAAACCCAGTAGAAGGATTTCTCCTATGAAATAGGACTTGCTGCACTGCTTGAGAACACTGTTGTTCCTCCTCATCTAACCATGCAATACCCACACGATTAGGTGCAGACTGCTTGGCACTGGATGCTGTATCTGACCATGGTGTTGTTTCAACAGGTAAGGAATGAGGGGAAGAGATCTGCGAGGTCGAACCAACAGACTGTGAAGGTCAGAAAACCAGCACTGTCTCAGCCAAACTAGTGCAATGAGTCTGACAGGATCCCAACTTCAGTTTGAGAATAACCTGAGGGACAAGTGGGATCTGGGGGATCAGGGTTGATACCCAATTCAAATGGAAGGCATTGATTAATGAGACAGACTGAGACCCCCTTGAGTGTAAAACTGACTGCATTTCTTGGGGTCTTTCATTGCAAACAGGGCAATTGTCTGAATGCCCTATTTTTTTAAAGTGAATCTCAGCATACAGCCCTTCACAGACCATTGGTGACTTTGGGAGAAATTCCTGCAGAATGATTGACCACCCGATTCTGTGAACCTGTTAAGTGTGCAACTGTGCGAATGATGTCTTCCTCAATGCAAAAACGTCAAAACATCATGGCTTCCTAACAGAGCTGATTGGAATCAACTCCTCCCTGCCGGTTCACATAGTACATTGTAGTGGTATTGTCATTAAGTATGTGAATCGCTGCACACCCTTGATCTAATCCCAAAAGGCCAGGCATGCATTGTCAATCACTCAAAGCTCCAGGACACTGATATGAAGGGAAACTTCCTATTCTGTTCATACACTCCTGTACTTTCAGTGTCCCTAAAATGCACCCTCCAACCCATTGTGGAGGCATCAATAATTATAGTCCTGGTCACTGGAGGACAGGCGAAGAGAACATGGCAAGTAGGAATCCAGAAGATTGAGGGCAGCAAACCAGACATTCTCCTCTAATGTCGGGAGAACTGTAGCTAAGGTTACTATATGGAATCTCATATTTCTGATGTAGTTGTTGAGACCTCAGAGGTCCCGAATATGTCTCATCTCTCCATGGGGTTTGGGGATCAGGAAATTATGGGAGTAGAATCCCTTTCCCTGATGCTGAATGGGAACTTCCTCTATGGCTCCCAAAGTGCAGCGTCTCAATTTGCTGTAGAAGCACTGACTCATGAAAGGGTTCCCTGAAAAGGAACAAAGTTGGGGTGTGTGAAGTGGGGGTGAGAGGACAGACAGGAATTGGATGGCATAACCCAATCCTACCATGCTTAGAATCCATACATCTGTGGTTATTGTTTCCTAACCACTGTAGAAAAGGGACAATCTGTCCCTAAATGGCAGGGAATTGGTATGGAAGTTGATGACTGGTATGTTGACCTCCACAGGAAAAGCCAATTTGATTGCTTGCCTAAAATGGATGGAGGAATTGCAAATGGAGCACTTCTCCTTAATATGCCCCTCTCCCAGGCACAATACACACTGATAATGGGGACTGCTACTGGAGGTAACTACTTCACACGAAGGACAGTGCTGGAAACCTTGTGAAGGCATTGCACCATCCAAAAAAACAACTATTTAACTAATCTAACACTACGGGTCAACTACATATAAAAAAAAAGAGAAAACTCTCAGACTACAATATATGAGGTAAATACCTCATAAAATGCTTTAACTCAAGCCGTGGGTGGTGAGAGGGAACCTAGGAGGGTTAGGGCGGCACCACCTTTAAAAAGCCCTAGGAGGAGCTACAAGGGGCCAAAAGGAGCATGCACCACCCAACTGATATTACTAAACCAAGTTCTCCAGCACTGGCATGCACACATCTAAGTGGAATGCATGTCTGCAACTACTCAAAGAAGAAGCAGGCTTCAACCTCTACAGCTGAGGTGAGAAAAGAGAATTACCTTTTACTTTAAATTCTAGATCCTTTTTGCTATAGATAATATAGTATTTGAGTACATGCACATGTGCGCGCACACTCATTCTTGCAAAACCTTTTGATTCCATCAGTAAAACAGAAATTATAGGTTTAACATGATTAATACCCATTTTTTGCTAATTAAAACATTAAAAAGAAAAGTTATTCAAACTTTAAGGACTACTCCATTATTAAGAGGTACACATTTAAACACAATATAGGTTTAAAAACCTCTTTGGCAAGTACATGTAACCAGTCCCTACTTCTGCTTCAGTATTATCAAGGAACATACCTCCCACTCCAGTACTTCTGGCTTTGAACAAAAAGAACTTTTGCAATAATTGCATTTCAGCTGAATGTCACTTGGAGACACAAACTGACCATTGGTTGAAGACTGCACACTAAGAGTCTGAAAAATATAAAAACATATACACATCACTGTAGAAAGTGTGTTCTACAAATTTACATTTTTCTTAATTAAAATATGTTTCATTAAAGTTACACTGTTAACGACAATATGGGTTTTTATATTATTGAATTCAGAAGATTTCCTTGTAGAAGGCACAATAGATAAATCTTTCCACTTTTGACTGATTCTCCCCAACTCCCTCAATTGCTTTACAGGTCTTTTCCCTCATCTTCACAATCTACTACTCTTGCTCTTGTTATAATCCATTTGTTTCACCTCTGATGATCTTCAGTCTTGTTTCTCCTACATTCCCATCTACTGTACTCAATGTTAAGGACTTCTTTAGGCTGCTCCTTGTGTGCATGCATAAAGCTGAAGAGCATCCTCCCCCTACGCCACCCACCACTGATCAGTTGACACAATTAATCAGTCATGTAACTTGAAATAAACATTCTCATTTAGAATTATCAAGCTATCATTTATATCAGAGGTTTCATATGAAAGGAACTAGACAAAGCAATATTTATAAAGAACCCCAGCTGCGCCCCGTGTGCCCCCCTCCCAAAGAAAAAAAAAGAAAAGAAAAAACAAGGCAGATTAACACTACCCTGCCCTCAGAAAAAAGCCTGAGAATGGAGAAGTGTCTTAAATGGTCAAACTTGGGTTCTAGCAGATCAGATGAGGAAATAAATGCTAGAGTAGAGGGCAATCTACTGAGAATACCCTGCACCCAATTCCTAGAAAAATCTGGGAATACAAGCTGTGTCCCAATGGACTTAAATGCCATGGCAAGAAGAGGCACTCGCTCAGGTAACCAGATCCCACGCCATTTAGGGCTTTTAGATTAAAGGAGACATCTTATATTGCATCTGGAGATGTATAGGAAGCCAACATCACAGCTCAAGAACAGATGTAAAATATTCCCTGCAGCAAATACCACTTAGATGAAAAACTCTATTCTATACCAGAAACTTTCCATTGGTCTTCTAGACCCATTATGGACATCAGCCTTTAACCATCACTAAATCAACCACCAACTAGATTGGCATATTCTCTGTGCTGTGGTCATGCCAGAGTCTCAATGAAAGGTGATCACAGAAATCTGAGACAACACTACCTTCCCCACACCCACCTTCTTAATAGCCTTTCCCAAAAGAGAAAGATTATAAACAGGACAACAACAAAGTTTGCAACATTTATTTATTTTTAAAAGTAGGGAACTAATCAAAGTTTGGGATAAGATTTAACTTCAAACAATAATGGACTCATTACCACTGTTCCAGCGGATTTCAAAAGCCATGCCGGTTCAGGGTTTAACTCACATTTCTCAGGACAGCTCTCTTTGAAACTTCAAGTTCATACAGGTGTGCTTCACTGGCGTAAAACTGACCAACACTGGCGCATCTTAATCAAGTAACATACTGACGTACACTGGACTGCTGCAAGACCCAACTTTGCACAAGTGCAATATCAGGAGTTTGCATAAGCTTTCACTCTGGTGCACTAATGTAGATGAGGCCTCAGAGTAAAACTGGCCTAACCTCAAACAGAAAAGATTACGTTTTGTTTCTTCAGACCACTGTCTCATTATAACTTGAACCCTGTGCAATGTCCACAAACAGTACTCCATGCAAGCATTTCAGGGCCTCAATCTTCACACCTGTCACATTATGTCCAGCACAGATCTTTGCAGTATTATGTAATGGGTTTATTAAAACTTGATCACATTTTGGCTTGTTCTATTGCCTGCTTTAAATGGTTCTATTCAGCACTGGGAGTTGTGCAAGTGCTATGAAGAGTAGGAACTACAACTTGCTACATCCTCATACTTGCAGATGCCAGGACAAAGTCAGCAGCTCCCCCGACAGATATTACTGGACTGGTGACCACAATTTATTCTGATAAGCAATCATGCCTTTGGGTGTTGGTGCTCAAGGAGTATGGTTTTTTTTTTAAGTTTAAGTTTTCTTGTTCTGTTGATTTTTTCCCTTGTCTTATTACTGAAAATCCTTTTTTGCATTTTTCTCTCCAGGATCCAGAGGGAGGAGTAGTCTGAGTCTAGAGAGAAGCTCTCTCTCCAGGTCCTTCAACTCCCCATTCTGTTCCTCTCCCCACTATACACTCCCTCACTAAGTGTAGGGAAGGTCCTAGGGAGTTGCACTGGTTGGGAAATGAGCAGGCAGTAAAGCAACATGCAGAGGTATGTGGTTCCTTTTTATCAGAGCTTTGGATGTTGCTAAAACAGTTGACAGGCACTTGTGACAACCCGTAGGCAATAAGTACATTAGAAATGGTGTGTGTTCTTGACTACTGACTTTTGTCATTTTTGTTTTTTCAAAAAAAAAAAAATCACTAAAAAGGGAGGGCAAAGGAAATTTTTTTTTAAATGTTAAAAACTGGTTATGTGGCTTTTTAGCTTCTTTTGATATATAAAAGTCCTGAAAGGATTTTATTTAATGTTCCCCTGCTCTTCTTTATATATTAGAAATTCAGGTCCTGTCTAGGCTGGAAGACAAGTGACCGGACAAATAGCAAAATAGTTACATGACAACAGTGAAAAGTTGAGAATGGAGGGGATTTTTAGTCAGACAGTTCAAAATTTGTTTTTAATTAATATTTAAAGTTTAATGACTAACATTTTTGATAATAATGGAAATTGTTGTTTACGAGATTTAATATACACACATCTTCAATTAAAAAACAGCTCACAACAAGCACCACAGAGGTCTACCAGAGATTGCCAGGGAAGACCAGGATTTACATTCCTGATATTTCTAAAATAAAAAACAAGCAAAGAATTTTTTTTTTTAAATATCAAAATAATCCTTCAGGCCATTTTTAATACCTCACTGAGCCCATCTATAAGACCTCTACCCCACTCACAATTAATTTCTTCTTCTTTAACTTTTGAGTGTACTTATAAGTTGCCTATTGTTGTTTTTTCCCCTAACTCTGTCTATCCTTACATTGCAAGCTGCTCAAAGAGAACATCCTTCTTGAATGTCTGGGAAGCGTCTAAAACATAGTGTGTACTACAGTTAGAATAAATAAATCAAACAGCAAAAAAAAAAAAAAAAAGGCACAACCCATTTAAAAAAATTTTCCAGACACCTTTAAGTTATTTTTTTTTATTAATATTTGTATTAAAGTTGTATTTTAAATTATACATTTGTTCCCTTCTTTGTTGAGCTCTCATCTGAGCCAAGAATGGTCATGTTTCGTTGCAGCTGCTCGAGGGCTTGCCCTGAATACAGAGGACATAGGAAGTGCCAGGCACAGATGAGACCATCAGAGACCACGATCAGGCTTCCATCCAAGCAACTTAACAGGTGACAGAGCCAGTGCTCTGAGCTGTCAAACTGTCAATAAAGAGTGGAACAGGAACAGTCTGGGATTGCACTGGGAGGACTGAAGCACTAATGCAATTGCTAAACCCAGCCCTTACATTCTACACTATCACTGCAACTGGTGGAACATGATAAAGTGCTGAATAACATGAAAGTTAGGGTTGCTCTGAGCAAGGGCAGTTCAAATTGCAGTAGCAATTTTACATATGGATGCATGTGTTACAAGTCTTCTAGGAGGTCCAAACAGCAGTTAGCACACCAAGTTTTTCTGGTTTTGACAAAGATAAAATGAACCCAGAAAGAATCAAATTGCTCCAATCAGTGAAATAATGTAAAAAAGTGCATAAAATGTGTCTGCTCCTTAGAAGAGCTAATTTATCAGTCACTCATCCACCCAGGATTGTTCCATAAGCAAATCTCAACAACGTTACAGCACTGGGAAAGAAAAAAAACACCTCCATTACAGCCTCTGTACAGGAATGTCAAATATTTTCTCTACTACTATCAGACTCATAGCATGGATTTCCACCACCAACATGCCAACCTCCCATTACATGCATTCCACGGTAGAGGACAAGAGAGAACACCATACTACCTGGCCACCAACAAAATCGGAAACAAGTTACAAGATGTTCTACTTAAAGAAGTCTGAAACACACTAGGCACACTCAAAAACTGGAAGACTGGAAAACAGATGTTGAGACATGATGCAAGATAAGACTATTTAAGTAAGGCACTTCATGCCCATTCAGGACTGATGCTACTGGCAAGCTCATACTGCAGCATCACATCTTCAGAAAGAAGGAATTTCCAGCCTCAGTTTCCTTAAGTATCAAGTTCAGACATGACAAAGAAAAAATCTTCAGTTGTCCCAGTGTTCTTAATGGCAGCACAATGTTGGATGGAAACATTAATATGATATACGAATAACTTTATACTTAACCCTGAAACATTATTAGCTTCAGAAGACCAAGCAGTATGTTTAGGATATATGGAATGCTAGACATTCTTGCAGAGCATTTCACCAGCAACCACTTATGGAACAACAGCCTTAGGTAAACATGCCCGGTCTTCTCTCAGTCACAAGGATGAATGCTTACATTCAACTGCTCAAGGAAAGGAGAACAATATTTAGGTAGTAGCATAAATGCCATAGCCTAAACCTCAAGTGAACTGTTCAAATGCTTTTAATATGTTAAAGTAATTTTTATTTGGAAATGAAAGGATTATTCAAGAGAAGATATATTATCAGAGTGGGAAACATAGCAACCTACTTTAAGAGCAGAGTGAAAGAATAAGATCTTGGATCAAAGGGATTTGATCAAAGTATCACCTTGCATTTTCTCTCTTAACAGAGCTGAACCACCCATGACTAGTAGAAATAAAAATCACTGGTGGAACCCTATATTCACACCTTTCTGCAAAACTTTCAGCCATTTAGGAGTAAAAGCAAACTGTACAGAGTGGCTGGATGACAAATTGTGGATAATAGTTAATACTAATTCATGTCAAACTCATTTTAACTGAGTAAATCCCAGTTTGAGAGGATTCACTTAAAAAAACTATTAAAGAAAAAACAGTACACTACTAGGCATATATTAGCTACTACTGTTGAGATGGGTAAAAGGTGAAGCTAAATTTACATTAGCAAACATTAAGAATATTCGGAGTATGATATTAAGTCAATTATTTAATCCATCACATGGTTTGTAGTACTGCTGCTCACATGGTTCATTAAATAAGTAAATCCATCACCCACTGCTTGAAGCATTGCACATGCATTTGGTGGCTGTCTCTCGATTTTGTCAGGAAATCTCATATTTTGTGAATAAAATCAAGCAGATTCAGAATTAATTGTCTTTTTCCATAGATGAAGGGCAACATCTTGATGAAGGTGAAAAAAACTGGTTTCCTCTTCTTAAGTTCAGTACCATGTTGTTCACTCTGGTATTAGAGATGCCGGGAATACTTCATGCCACAACCTGTGCTTCAGATCTCTGTCCTTCCTTTCGAGGTTTATTCAGAGGGGTGGAACATGGGTGAACTGTTGATAGATATCAACTCTTCCTTCAAAGGAGTTGGCTTCTATTAAGTAAGTGATTATATGACCAAAAGTCAGCACCTGAAGTGAACGATTTCGCCAACTATCACTAAGTATCTGACCTTCCATCCCTGGTTAAAAGTATTTAAAAGATTGCGCCAAGACAATTTGTGGATGCCTCAGATCATCTTAGTCCACGTTAACCTGAGCTGGGCACAGATTTAGTATAGCACAGACACTGTAATGGTAGCACTGGCTGATATCCTATGAAAGAGGAAAAGCCGGTAGCCATGTGTAGCCCTAAGGATTAATCTGCTGGTCTGTATAAATATATCTTTCTTATAAATTTGAGTATGGCATGTAATAAGCTTATAGATTTATATTAAGAATAAGTTTGGCTGTAATGCAAGAGACCTACAGGCCAAACATCCTGTATGTGACGCTAAGGCAACTTTAGCACATTTTGGGACCCTTACTCAGAAAAGTAATAATAGACAAAATACCTATGCAGATGTCTAGAGACCTTTGACTGAACCAATAACAGTAAAGGGTGGAAAAAGGGGATTTTTGCCCACAAATATAACAAGTACACCACAAATGCGTACATACCTGTCATTCATACACACATACATACTAGCCTATGGGGCAAGTGTACCCTAACATTTCCGTGGGGGAAGGATGAAATTTGGACAGAGGAAGGATTTCCGACTAATGCCCTATAAAAAGGTGAGGCAGCTCGCCATTAAGCAGGCAATCTACCCATCTATCTGCTCCCGTCTACTCTTTATTGCCTCCACCTTCAACTACGTCTCGATGCTACCCATCTACAACGGCTATTAACTATTAATAGGCCATATTATTTCTTTTCAAACTCTAAGTGTAAAGGGATTTAATTTCCCTTATGTTTTAGTTTAGTTAAAACTTAGCGTTAAATAAGAAAGCAAACAAATCCACAGTAGCTTCCTCTGCCAGAGGTGTGAAAATGGAAATTCCTCAGGCGTGGCCTGTATCTTTCAGCACCAGGTTATTAAAACAGTGTGTGAGTATTAAGCATGTTTGCAGCTTATAATATTGTATTACCATAGATATATCTCTTAAAGAACTGTGATACTTGTAACTCTGTAATCCTAACTGTTTTACCATTTGCTTACCATTTCATTGATTTTAATAAAAAGGTCTTTATGACTACATCTGTCTCAGTGTAAGCTCCTGTCATAAATCCGAAGTTCCTTTTATAAACTCTGTGAAGCCTGATCAGGACGAACTTTATCTTCTGATCAAACAAATTGGAGAGCCAAACCCATGCTAATTATTAATAGTATTAATTAAAAATTAAATAAATAAAATTAAATTAAGTGGATAAATTAAATCAACACTACTAACACACTCCAAATCAGGCTACACATGCTGACATTTGTAGATCTAGCAGCTGCTTTCAGTATTGTGGATGAAACACTGTCTGGTCTGCAAAGCCAAGCAGAAGCAAACAGGATTATCCTTCAGTAGCTTTCTCTTTCAAAAGATACCGAACTGTTTTGTGCAATTGCTTTTCAGTCTCAAGAGCTCTCACATGTAGAATTCTGCAGGATTCCATCTTACTGAACAATGAGGGGTATGTGGGAATGACAAATATACATGACTGTTGGGAGGGTTAGCAAGAGGCATGAGTTATAGTGTTCTCAACATGCTGACAACACCCTGCTCTATTTTGTTACTTCATCCAATCTAGACAGTGCTGTTAGATGCCTTACCAGATGTTTGATATAGACTGGGGCACAGATGAATGCTATCTGACTGAAGTTCAATCTGGAGAAGATTGATGTGATGCTGGTAGATTTGTTAGAAGCAACCAGAAAAAGCAGAGGGGGGGGATTACATCTGCTCCCATAAATGTGCAAACTTTAACATATGGCAGTGGTCCCCAACATGGTGCCCACAGGCGCCATGGCACCCACAGGGGCATATATGTGCGCCTGCCTAATGACAAGGTGTGAAAAGTAGTGCCACGGCCCCGTGCCTGCCAGGGACAGATGTTCTCTGTCCCCGGTAGGCGCAGGGCTGCAGCTTCTCTCTGCGCTGCCCAACACAAACTGGTCTCATTTTCGTTCACCAGAACAACCTACCAGATTTAGTAGTATCATGGTAGTGCAGATGTAGGCTGTCTCACATGCGTGCTGTTGGTTCCAACCTCTCGTCACTCATGTATCGCCACTCTTTTTTTCCTGCTTGCGCCTGCGCACGCAGTGGGATGTCAGTGACCCATGTTTCCGTATATTATGTGAGTATTCTTCCACTGCACTGATACTGCTGTTTTCTCATGCTTTGCGATTTATTATTTTTAACATTTTGCCCCAAAATGAGTGGTTCAAATAAAAGACAACGTATGTATTATTTCAATGCAGAGTGGGAAGAATCCTATTATTTTATTGAAAATAAAGGGAACTGCGTTTGCTTATTGTGCGGTGGTATTGTTGCAGTGCCGAAAAAACAATGTTGAACGCCATTTCCAAACTAATCACGGCTCTTTTGACATTAGCCATCCACTTAAATCTGAGTTGAGAAAGAAGAAAATTAATCAACTCAAATCAAATCTATTTGCCCAGCAATCTGTTTTCATTAGACAAGTGGTAAAGTCTAAAAGTGCTACTATTGCTTCCTTTAAAATTGCTCATCTGCTCGCAAAGAAGAAAAACCCTTTCAAGACGGTGAATTGTTGAAGGAAACATTTTTGACTGGTGCTGAATGCCTCTTTCAAGGATTTTCTAACAAGAATGAGATTTTTGTCGTCAATACAAGACTTGCAGTTATCAGACAACACAGTTACGAGGAGGATACGTGCAATTTCAAGCGACATGCAAACTCAGCTAAACGATGACTTGGAAATATGTGACTGGTTTTCACTGCAGTTCGATGAGTCGACAGACATACTGGATACAGCACAGTTGGCAGTTATGGTAAGGATGGTAGCTAGCGACTTCACCATAAAAGAAGAGTTACTAAAAGTACTGCCTATGAAAGGGCAAACAAAGGGTGAGGACATCTATAAATTACTCAAATCATACGCAACATCAATTAGTATGCCACTACACAAACTGTGTGCAATCACCACTGGTGGGGCACCAGCGATGATGGGCAGGGCCAATGGATTCATTGCACTCTGCAAGAAGAATGAATCCTTTCCGAACTTTGTCTTATCATTGCATTATCCGCCAAGAAACTTTGTGCATCAAAGTTCTCTCTTTTCAACACATCATTAATGTCATTATTAAAATAATTAACTCTATTCAAGCGAAACCTTAGCAACACCGCCTTTTTAAGGCCCTGTTGGAAGATGTTGATGACAAACAATTTGATCTTATCTTGCACATAGAAGTACGCTGGCTGAGCAAAGGTAAAGTTCTTGCATGTTTTTTAAGCCTAACTGAAGAGATCAAAGAATTTCTGAAGTCCACAAATCAGAACTTCGAGCAACTAGAAGACGACAGCTGGTTAACAGACTTGGCTTTTCTTGCCGACATCACTGACAAATTGAACATTTTAAATCCTGAGCTCCAGGGAAAAGACAGACAAACATGTGGCTCAAATGATAGGTTCTGTAAAATTACTCAAAGCAAAACTGATCTTGTGGATGTCACAAATGATGATGAAATCTCTCATACATTTCCCAAATATGAAGGAAATGGTATGTGACAGTGATTTTAACCCATCACCATTTGTTACCCACATTCAAACACTTCTGGAACAATTTGAAAAGAGAATTTCAACAGTTCACCATCATTGAGCGTGTAGTTGCCTTTCCTGTGAATCCTTTTACTTGCCAAAAAGAAGTAAGAGAAATGGCTACATCAATTGCAAGTCTCATTCAAGTAAGAACAGAAGACGTGAAACTGAAGATTTTGGACCTTCAAAATGATATTGTTCTAAAATTCTGTGCAACAGATGAAAACTTCTGGAATCTGGTAGACCGAAAAAAGTTTCCTGCCTTAAAAAATTTAGCATACAAAATAAAATCTTATTTCGGTTCCACTTATCTATGCAAGGTTCTTTTTTCAACAATGAACATCATAAAATCAAAATACAGATCTTAGCTTACAGTTGCCCATCTTGACAACTGCTTACGAACGGGAATATCATCCTACTCTCCCAACTACGAAAAATTGGTTGAAGAAATGCAGTGCCAAAAATCACACTGACTTTATTAGAAGAACCACATGAATTAATGATACCTATTTTCCATTAAGTGCTGATGAGCACGTATGATTAACTTGTGTTTAACTTTTTTTCATATTTGTTTGTTTATTGAAATCCAGATACAAGTAACAATACAAAGAATATTTTTAATTAACCGTAACTGGCTATCAATGTTAAAGTTAAGAATAATAAATATACTTGGACCAGCAGTTCAACATTTTACTTTTTAAAAATAAATAAGATGAAAACTGTTTATGATATTTATTTTGTAAAAACTCCTTAATTTTTCTTACAGGTAGGTAAAAAAAGAGGAAATTCACATGGTAAAGTGAAAGAGTAATTGCCGAATAATTTAATTAATACCTTTTATATGTAAACTTACCTTTTTTATCTTATGGATTAATATATTATGTAATAGTAAATATGATGTTTTTTGTATTATTTAATGTACAAATGCAAAATAAGCCTTGAAAAATTGTTGGCGCCCGCCACACTTTTCTGAAAACATGAATGTGCTATTGGCCACAAAAAGGTTGGGGACCACTGACATGTAGGAAGCCATTTGGGGGTATTGCTGGATCCCCAGTCACTGTTGGGCAATCATATAGCAACAATACTAGGAAGACTTTATTCCATTTTTATTTAATCTGGAGATTGCAACAATTTCTTTCAGATGAAGACTAGGCTATTGTCATTTATACCTCTCTCACCTAAAGATTTAACTACTGCAATGAAGTCTATATGGAGGCTACACCTTAAATTAAACCAGAAATTGAAGCTTGTGAAGAACATGACAGTCCATTTCGTAAGTAGCGTATCCCACCAGAAGAACAGGGTATCGGTGCTCTGGGATATGCATTGGCAACCTATTTGTTTTCTGGGTGCAGTTTAAATGGTTAATTTTCATCTGCAAGTCTTCAATGGCACAGGATGTAACAGTTTCAGAGAGCACCTCTGTCCCCATGACATATTGCTGTAGTTGCAGTCAGTGGAGCCCCATATGGTAGGTATTCAAACATGAAGGACCCTCAACTTTGGAATTCACTTCCCCCACTTGGTCTGAAAGATCCAAAATTTGTTGTCCTTCAGTGCATGTGCTCATCTTTGTACACATACTTTTTTGGGGGGGAAGGATGTGGTGAGGACTGATATTGGTGGGTGTGCCCACGTATTGCTGGGATATATATTTTTAATTGGTTATTTTCAGATTTTTAGGTTGTGAGTTTTATTCTTTATGAAATTGTACTTCTCATTATGTCAAAGTTGCCTGTGGCCCAAGATAGGCTTTTTTTAGTTTTAGTAAAAAAATCAAAGTAAGCTATATAAAAGCCAGATATTTTAATATGCACATATTTAACACACGCATAAACAAATATATATATATATATATTTTTCAGGGAGCAAAAGATTTAACACAACAGCTAACCTGAAATTTAGCTACACAACTGGAACTGCAAAAGTTGTACAGTTTTCCATCAGGCATTGTGGCTTGATATTGAGGTAAAGAGTTTCGTTTACAAAAGTGGCAAATAATTCCCATACCTAAAAGAAAAATGTAGTTTACACAGAAAGTAAATACAATTGTAGTGTAGAAATTTACTGGGTTATAATTTACCACTTCCCCTCATTTTATTAATGTAAAAGCTAAACTTCATAATTAAATTTTCTTACCAAAAAACAAACCAAAAAAAACTATTAGGCTCTGAAAATCTCTCTCTCTCTCACACACACACACCAGAAAAAATACACATTTTAGTTCTTCCTGATCTTATTTGTTAAACCTCAATGTTAAAGTATTTTTGTGTTCCTATCAAAAACTTATTAGTACTTCCTATTTAGTGATCAAGCTAATTCACTCTGTCTCCTTTTCCCATTCAGAAATCTTGATATATTTATACACCCCTTTCCCAGAATAAATGTCTTGGCTAAATGACGCATCTTGTGAAGGAGACACAGTTGCAATGCCTCATGCATATGGACGGAATTTTATTCAGTACTGGATGGTATCAAATATGAAAAAAGTACCCCCTACATGCATGAAGACTGTACTATATCTGACTCTGTAGCATCACTAGTGTACACTATTATGTCTCAACATTTCCCCCCCAGTAACCTACAAGCCTCAATACACTGGGAAACATTTTTTACGGGGGCGGGGGGGAGGGGGGTCAGCGACAATTTGCGAATCAATAAGCTAAAAGGAAGAGAAGGTTGCAATATTCCAAATGGAAGATGACCAGGAGCAGGGACTAAAATATTACAAGTCTAGAATATAAAAAAGAGAGTTTGTTTTTTCCTTTAAAATCTGCAAAACACTCAGATACAATAGTGATGAGTGTAATTTTAAAACCTACATGAATTTATATTATAAATAGAAAAAACAATCTTAATACAAAGTGAGACTCCTTTTGCAAAACTTATGTCTTTTCTTCTTCACCAGAGAAATAAGCAGAAGTAAAACATGGAAGTCCATTTTTTTTTTTAATTCAAGTCTACTCTTATCAGTGACGAAAAGCCACCATCCTTTTCACTTACTTTGTGATTTTGCATATTTTGATTTGTGTGTGTTCATGCATGCAGTTGAGCAGTATGGCTCCATATATCCATTAGGTCCTATGCACTGAGTCATTTCAAAAAACCTGCACTGAGCTCTGCAACCAGTACAAGTTGTTAATTTGCCATATTTCTAAAACATAAAACAAAGCAAAACAAGGCATTAGTTATGACTAAGTTATATTACAGTAAGTACACATTTCTGCTATTCTCACCTCATTAGAATCTTCCTGTGTTACATAAAAGATCTAGAACATTTCTTTTGGCAGGAAAGGATGGCTTGGCTAAAAATAAATATATACTTTTTAATTTCAAGAGTACTGAAAACAATTTTGTGAACTGTGTTAGAGCCTAGGTAAGTCGGAGTGGTTACAATAGTTTGGAGGTACTCATATTTATCCCTTCCTGCTAGCGGATAAATGGTGTAATGAGAAAAGAGAGTCTTTTCTTGGAGGGAGGTGGGATGGAGAACTGAAGTTTAAGATAGGGATACTCTAGGCTCCAAAAAGGACTTCACCCATGCAGGAAGAAAGGGCACAAGTAATTAGACACCAAAATAGAACTCAGTATGATACATGCAAAGTGGGATTTTATGTTAAATGCTAAAAAAGAAACATTAAAAATGCTTTCATGTAGTTGAACTAAAATACATGGGATCTCTCAGCTGTTTATAGACATGCTTGCCAGAAGCTCAGAATGGGCGACGGGGAATGAATCACTTGATGATTACCTGTTTGGTTCATTCCCTCTGGGGCACCTGGCATTGGCCACTATCAGAAGACAGGATTACTGGGCTAGATGTACCTTGGGTGTGACCCAGTATGGCCGTTCTTATGTTCTTTTGTAAGCAGTAAGACTGGTTTCATCTTAAACCACTCCCAACTTAATTTGAGATACAAAATGGCCAAGCCCTTGTGCACCAGTATCTTATAGAAATACTCTCTACTTAACCTTCCACCCTGAATGATTCTTATAAAACTATCAGTAGTAAAATAATTACTGGTGAAATACAACATACTTTCAGTGGATCAAAGGCTCCACTGAGGTTGTCTGATGTTACGATATATCATGGCTACTATGAATACTGTTGCAGCCAGCAGAGCTAACATTAATATTGTTAGAGCTGAAAATTCCTGGCTCTGACAAATCCTGAAGAGTGGATTTCTCTTAACTTTAGAATATCTTGGGCTCCTGTCTTGATGCAGTTGAGCCATGTCTACATGTCTAGAAGAGTTTCTATGTATGTCAACTGATCACCCAATGACAAGTTGAGACTTTGAGTGAACTCTAGGTAATTACAACACCGTGATGGTGACCGACTGATTTCAGATACTCCCCACCCCCATCAGTAGTATCATTCCACCCCACAAAAGCACTCTCAAACCATGCAGATAAGCCAAACTAGGCCAAGGTAATCACTTAGTGAACACAAGCAATACAGATGCCAACACAAAAGGCAATACACAAAATGGATAGTGCTGATGTTTTATACAAATTTGATACAGATCTCAGTTAGGTAAGGATCCAAATGTACACAAAACATCAAGAAGATAGAGGTCACTGGCTTTGTGTTCTCTATCTAGTAGTAGTAATACTTGCTCTTAGGTGACCATCTTGAATTTTTCCTTTGAAGGATTACGGATTCATATATCACCAAGTTCGATGAAGCCCTTTTAACATTTTAGGTATCTGTAAGCACTTGACAAAATTAGGGAACAGATTTTATTCCAAGTAGCCCATGCTTGATGGTAGACTTTTTCAAGAGGGATTTTCTGAAGCAACTTTTCCTAGTAATTTCCCCAAATCATTCGACACCTAGGTCCAGGGGAGAGAAGTGGACGGGCCCTTCCGTTTCTGCTTCAGGTCAGTCAAGAGGAGGATGTAAGGGCATAATTATCCTGTTTGCAGAGGGAACCTCGTTTGGGTACTTTTGGCTCTTAGTCTTTAAGGATTTATCATCAGTGACTAAGTCAAAGCCAGACGTCTATGCAGTCACTGGAGAAACTTGTGGACGGTCAGTTCTTCCAGAGCAGTCTCTATAATATTCTCTTGCCTCTGTGAAATGTACACGCACACACCCCAATTTGGTGAATTAATTTGCAACAGATAAAGCCTCACGGTACTCCAGAGAGTTTGGCTTCATGACCTGTGCAAGCCACTTTGAGGCAACCTGTGTTGTCGATCCGTTCTGCTTCAAGAGTGGCTGGGTCTGTGCTGATGTGGACAATCCTAGCACCAAGAAGAAGGGATTCAACTCTGGCTTCTATTTAGAGAATCAATCGTTTGAAGGATTCCAGGACAATTTTATGCCCATCTTACTGGAAATTTTCAGAAGTGCCTCTTGAAAAGTTTGCACGTTATGGGTGACATTTCTAATCAGACATATAACACCCTGTAATAGTCCGGTACGGGGGGCCGTGCCCTCTCAGGGGCCGCCGGGAGCCAGGCCGCCTCACTACACGGCCCCAAATCAGTCCTCGGGTTCTGAAGGTCTCGGGTTCTGCCCCTCAGGCAGGGGCTAAACAAAAGGCACACGGTCACTGCAATGCCCCAGCCCTCGGTCAGGGCTGGGCAGCAAACCAGTTCTAAGCTCCGGTTCTTGCAGCCGGAGCTGAGCAAACACCAAGTCAATAAGCCCTAACCCTAGCTCCGGGCGGGGCAGCACACAAGAGTCCAGGGGCTCAGATCCTGTCTGCAGGCTGAGCACCCATACAGTCAATACGCTAAGCCCCGGCCCTCAATCAGGGCGGGGCACCAAACACTTAGTGCTAGGTTTAGGGCTCCGGTCCTTGCCCCAGGAGCGGGGCAGTAGCACTAGTCTCAGAGCTCAGGTCCTTACTGTAAGAGCTGAGCAGTAATAACCAAGTCAGGAAGCCCAGGCCCTTAGTCAGGGCGGGGCAACACACAAGAGTCCAGGGGGGCTCAGGTCCTTGCAGCAGGGGCTGAGCAGCAATGATAGTTCAGGGCTCAGGTCCTTACAGCAGGGGCTGAGCAGCAATGATAGTTCAGGGCTCAGGTCCTTACATCAGGAGCTGAGCAGCAATGATAGTCTGTAAGCCCAAGCCCTAGGTCAGGGCGGGGCAGCAACCAATAGTTCAAGGGGCTCAGGTCCTCGGGCAGGAGCTGAGCAACAGCAGGTGTGTGCAGGCTTCTATGCCTGAACGCTGGTGTGAAGGGGAGACTGCCACCCGTAAGTGGGGTGGCAGGGGGGACACAGGCCCACCCACTCCACTGTGTCCCAGCCCGGGGCCCTACCAGCGGCAGTCAGTCTGCTGCTGTGTCGGTGGGGTCCTGACCGAAACACACCGACATCGGCTCTTCCTCTGTCGTAGCCAGACTGGGGTCAGCTACCCCCGGGCTACTTCCCGTCTCCCCCTCCATGGGTACCTGCTCATCGCGGGGCTCGGCAGCGGGGTCCCACACCATGGGCTCCTCGGCGTGCTGAGGGCTGTCTAGGTCGGGCCGCTCCTCCGGACTCGGGTCAAGGGGACGCTCGGGCCGCTCCTCGGGGTACCGGGCTCGGGGCAGGCTCGGCCAGTCCACCTCGGGGTACCTGGCTCGAGGGAGGCTCGGGCGGTCCACGTCCGGATACCTGGCTCGAGGGAGGCTCGGTCCGTCTGTGTCAGGGTACCTGGCTCGGGGCAGGCTCGGTCCGGCAGGAGCCCGAGTAGGAGCGTCTGTCCTCTCCGGCCGCTGGGCTCCAACTGAGCGCTGGGGCCGGGCTTTTATACTTCCTGTCCCGCCCCTTGACTTCCGGGGGGCGGGAACAGGTGGCGGCAGCTCCGCCCACTGGGGTGGCTGCTCTGGTTCCTCTCTCTCAGGGGCCGCCGGGAGCCAGGCCACCTCACTACACACCCACACAATTGCCTCAACTCCCAAGCACAAAATGCAAAAGTCATGCTCACCTGTGAGGAATATCTCACAGCAGCACTTTTTGAAACCATGTAAAGCAAAAACTGAGCACAGTAAAGACCTCAAGGTAGAGTCTATCGAGGACTGGAATCTAGGAAGAAAGACCTAAGAGCATTGAGTAATTACTCCAAAGTCTATGCAGATAACCACTCAAAGGTTCTAAGCAAAATCTGGAAGCACCGATGCAATTATGCTAAAAGTGTCAAAGAATGGATCACTTGATGATTACCTGTTCATTTCCTCTGGGGCACTGGCATTGACCACTGTCAGAAAACAGGATACTGGGCTAGATGGACTTTTGGTCTGACGCAGTATGGCCGTTCTTGTGATAAAGGGGGTAAGAAGGAATACAACAGAACTTCTTAACTTTTAAAACTGATGGTGACTTTAAACATCACTATTTCACTGTTCATTTTAGAAGGATTACTGATTCATATATCACCAAGTTGGATGAAGCCCTTCTAACATTTTAGGTATCTGTAAGCACTTGGAATAAAATCTGTTCCCTAATTTTGTCAAGTAGCCCATGCTTGATGGAAGGAAGGCGGCAAGGGCCAGGTGGAATCCGTGGAGGGCCAGGCAAGACAGTGGGGGTCGGGGCACCAAAATACAACTGTGTATTATTGAGTCTGCAAAAACCTACATAAATTACAATTTGGACATGTATATGTGCATATTTATTTGTTTTTCCTAAAGTAAAGTAGGAAAATTTATCAGCGCAGCCACAAGCAACTGTTGATGGCTCACTGAGGCCACCAAAAATTGGGTTGTGAGACCCCCTGGTCTACATAATACTTGGCCCTACCATGAGTTCAGGGGACTGGAGTAGGTGATCTCTAGAAGTTCCTTCCAGTCCTACAAATCTATGATTCTATAAAGATATAGAAAGCAACTTCCTGCCCTCAGTTAAGTGGTTTCAGGGAGTGGGGGATGAGTAAATGTATAGCCTGGTTCAGGCAAAACTCAGATGACACCTTAGGCAGGAATTTAAGGTGTGGACATAGGGAAACCTTGTTCTTGAAGAATATTGTAAATGAGGATCTGTCATCAAAATCCTGATTTCTCCAACTTTTCATGCCCATCTAATAGCTATTTAAAAGGCCATCTTCATAGAGAGGTTCATTAAGAAACAGGTCACCATTGATTCAAATGGGGTCTTGTGAGACCTCTGAGAAGTAGATTAAAATCCCAACTGAGAGTGAGGGGTTGTTACTTGAGGAAGTCCCAGTCCATTGATGAACCTTTACAATTGTAGAGTGAACAAACACTGAGAATCCTTCCAGTCACCTATTTCCTTCAGTGGAAAAAAACGGTTACCTACCTTTCTGTAACTGTTGTTCTTCAAGATGTGTTGCTCCTGTCCATTCCAAGTAGGTGTGTGCACGCTACATGCAGAGTTGTCAGAAGGTTTTCCCCTTAGCAGTACCTGTCGGCTGGCTGTGGAGGCCCCTGGAGTCTGCCTTCATGGCGTTATATATAGGTCCCTGCCGACCCGCCGCCTCCTCAGGTCCTTCTTGCCAGACTACTCCGACAGAGAGGTAGTCGCGTGGGTGTTGAAATGGACATGAGCAACACATTTCAAAGAACAACTGTTGCAGGAAGGTAAGTAACCATTTTTTCTTCTTCTAGTGCTTGCTCATGTCAATTCCAAGTAGGTGACTCCCAAGCATCTCCTAGGAAGAGGGGTTGGAGATCAGTGAGTCACAGACTGCAGCACCCCTCTACCAAATACAACATTATCTCTGGCCTGCTGTGCAATGGTGCAGTGCGACGTAAAGGTGTGGATTGATGACCATGTTGCTACCCTGCAGATGTCTTGACTGGGGGACCTACGCCAGGAATGCCACTGAGGATGCCTGTGCTCTTGTGGAGTGTGCTGTCAGTACGGGGGCAGGTATCTTCACTAGGTCGTAGCACGCCCTGATACAAGACATGATCCATGAGAAAATTTCTTGTGACGACACTTGAAGTCTCTTCATGCACTCTGCAATTTCAACCAAGAGTTGTGTTGATTTTCAAAATGGCTTTGTTCTTTCACTATAAAAAGCTAACACTCGCCTAACGTCCAAGGAAGTGAAGCATTCACTCCCAGTTGCTGGAGTGCAGTTTAGCAAAGAAAACTGGGAGAAATGTGTCCTGATTTGCGTGGAAATGTGAAACTACCTTTGGGAGAAAGGCAGGGTGGGGCCACAACTGCACCTTGTCCTTACAGAAGACAATATATGGAAGCTCAGAAGTCAAGGCCTTAAGCTCAGACATCCTCCTGGCTGAAGTTATAGCCATCAGGAACTCTACTTTCCAGGAAAGGTAGAGAAGTGAGCATGTTGCTAGGAGTTCAAAGGGAGGCCCCATCAGTCCTGAGAATACCAGGTTGAGATCCCACAGGGGGATCGGTTGCTTTACTTGAAGGTACAGTCTATTCAGTCCTTTCAGAAAATGGCCGACCATGGGGTTAGTGAAAATCAACTGGCCGCCCAAATCTGGATGGAAAGCTGAGATGGGGGCCAGGTGCACCTTTATTGATGACACTGACAGGCTCTGCTGTTTCAGGTGTAGTAAATAGTCCAGGATATAGGGAATCAATGACTGCAAAGGTGGAGTGTCCTTTTGTAATGACCAAATAGAGAATCTCTTCCACGTAGCCAAATAAGTGGCTCTCTAACAGGGTCTGAGCATGCCAGTTCCAAGGAGTTTAGCGATGGAATTTCCATGCCATGAGTTGCCGAGACTCTAGATTGGGATGTTGGAGGTAGCCATGGTCCTGCATGATCAAGTCTGGGACCAGGGGCAGGGTCACTGGAGTGTCCACTGACAAGTCTAGAAGCATGGTGAACCAGTGCTGGCACAGCT
Source organism: Mauremys mutica (assembly GCF_020497125.1). Taxonomy (NCBI): domain Eukaryota; kingdom Metazoa; phylum Chordata; order Testudines; family Geoemydidae; genus Mauremys; species Mauremys mutica. The sequence goes on from NC_059072.1 coordinate 324,949,042, forward strand.
ACACTGGTGCTATTAATATCATTGATATTCTCTCTCTTCTGACCTTTAGCAGGACCTTGTGTACAAGAAGGAACGACGGGAACACATATAGCGGGTGGTCCTTCCAAGGGAGGAGAAAAGTGTCCATGAGCAAGCGTGGGCAGTGATTCAGGAAGGAGCAGAACCGCTGATATTTTCCAATGTGCCTTGTTGTGAACAAATCTATTTTGGGAATTCTCCACTGATGGAAGATATTCACGACATGCAGGCAGTAGGACCTCTCAGGTCCTTGTGATTGTGAAATGACCTGCTGAGATGATCAGCCAGTTTGTTCTAAGAGCGCAGAAGGTATGCCGCCTCTACATCAGGGATAGTCTATTTTTTGTCAAGGTCCAAATTTCTTGGTCAAGGTATAATCAAGGTCCAGACTCCAGAGAAAATAATTTAAAAAATACTAATGATGATAATAAGTAGTAAATAAAAAGATTTTGGGGTCCATTCAAAAGCATCTGGTTGTCTGGATTTGTTTCATGGTCCACCTATTGACTACCCCTGCTCTAGATGTATCAAGTGGGCAATGGAGAAATCCCACAGTTTGAGGGCTTCCTGTCATAGGGGAGCGGAGCAAGCACCACCCTGTCGGTTTATATAGAACATCACTGTTGTATTGTCGGTCAATACCGATTCCAAATCCCTCTGGAGGGCAGATGTGTATGTCTGGCAATCAAGGCAAACTGCTCTTAGCTCCCTGATGTTGATGTGCAGGGAAAGTTCTGCTTGGGACCAGAGGCCTTGAGTCTTCCTACATGCACCCCCCATTCCATCACTGATGCGTCCGTGACTGGAAAAGGGTGCCCCTGCACACACCACTTGTGAGTTGAGCCAACATAGGGAAGGACTCAATAACTGGTAGAGGAAGTGTGACTATCTTGCCTAGGTGGTCTCGGTTTGGTCTGTACAATGAGGCCAGTCAGGCCTGAAAAGGTCAGAGCCATAGTCTTGCGTGCTGTACTACATATGTACAAGCTGCCATACAAACAAGCAGCTTCAGACAATTTTGCACTGTAGTAATGGGGTGTCCTTAAGTCCTCTACGATGGCGCCCATTGTCAGAAAATGAGATTCTGGGAGTAATGCTTTGGCTTGACCAGAGTCTAGGAGAGCTCCGATGAACTCTATCATCTGAGTGGGGGTTAGAGTTGACTTTGTCACATTCAGTATTCGTCCGAGCCTGTCAAAAGTTGACCTTATCAGGCTCATGTGCTCCTCCACCTGAGCCCTGGTGCGGCCCTTAATTAGCCAGTCGTCTACTTGTACTTGTTGCCTCCTCGGGAAGTGGCTACGACCAACATCCACTTGGGGAACACCTGAGAGGCCACCGATAGGCCAAAGGGGAGAACCTTGAACTTATAATGGGTGTTTTGACCACGAAGCAGAGGAACCGCCTGTCCGACAGGACTAACAACAAGTGAAAGTTCGTGTCCTTCAAGTCAAGGGTGGCATTCCAGTCCCCTGCATCCAGGGAAGGAATAATAGAAGCCAGGGAGCCCATGCGGAACTTCAGCTTTTTCATGAATTTGTTGAGGTTTTCCAAGTCTAAAATAAGCCTGAGTCCACCGTTGGCTTTCAGGATTAGGAAATACCGTGAATAAAACCCCTTGCCCCTGAATTTCTGAGGAACCTCTTCTATCACTCCAACTTCTAGGAGCATTTGCACCTCCTGTATGAGAAGTGGCTTGTGAAGAGGGTCCCTGAAGAGGGACCGGGAAGACAACTGGGAGAGAGAAATGGAGCGAACAGAATTGAAGAGAATATACCAATTCTACCATGTGCAAGACCCAATTGTCTAAGATGATCCGGGCTCAGGCATGGTAGAAATGGGATAGATTGTTCACAAAACGGTGGGAAGGATCCGGGATCTGGTCTGATGCGTCGCCCCTGGGCGCCCCTTCAAACGTTTTGCTTAGGGGCCAAAGATTGCCTCGCCGAGCCCTGGCCTTGATTGAAAGAGGGCTGAGGTGGCCTTAGCCTATTATTCCTGCCATGCTTCTGCCATGTATATTGGTCAAACCAGACAGTCTCTACGCAAAAGAATAAATGGACACAAATCTGACATCAGGAATTACAACATTCAAAAACCAGTAGAACACTTCAACGTCCCTGGTCACTCAATAACAGACTTAAAAGTGGCAATTCTTCAACAAAAAAACCTTCAAAAACAGACTTCAACGTGAAACTGCAGAACCAGAATTAATTTGCAAACTGGACACCATCAAATTAGGCCTGAATAAAGACTGAGAGTGGATGGGTCACTACAAAACCTAATTTTACCATACTAATTTCACTCTACCGTTACTCACATCTTCTTGTCAACTGTTTGAAATGGGCTACCCTCGTTACCAATACAAAAGTGATTCTTCCTCCCTTGGTATTCTACTGTTAATTGAATTGTCTCATTAGACTGACCCCCAACTTGGTAAGGCAACTCCCATCTTTTCATATACTATGTATATATATATACCTGCTACTGTATTTTCCATTCCATGCATCTGATGAAGTGGGCTCTAGTCCATAAAAGCTTATGCCCAAAGGACTCCAAGTTGTTTTTGCTGATACAGACTAACACGGCTACCACTCTGAAACAGTTCCTGCTGTAATCCTGTCTAGGATGAGCAGGGTAGAAGCGTGGAGGATGCGGTGATCTGAAATGTTTCCTTTGTGGGGCTGGTGTATGAAGCCCCGGAGATTTTAGTGTTGCTCGTGAGTCTTTGAAAGTGTGGAGCTTGGCATCTGTTTGCTCCAAGAACAACCCTGAGCCCTTGAAGGGCAAGTCCTGAATTGTTTGCTGGACAAAAGAACATAAAAATGACCCTATTGGGTCAGACCAAAGGTCCATCTAGCCCAGTATCCTGTCTTCTGACAGTGGCCAGTGCCAGGTGCCCCGGAGGGAAAGAACAGAACAGGTAATCATCAACTGGTCCATCCCCAATCACTCATTCCCAGCTTCTGGCAAACAGAAGCTAGGGACATCATTCCTGTCCATCCTGGCTAATAGCCATTGATGGACCTATCCTCCATGAATTTAGCTAGTTCTTTTTTGAACCCAGTTATGGTATTGGCCTTCACAACATCCTCTGGCAAGGAATTCCACAGGTTGACTTTGCGTTGTGTGAAATACTTCCTTTTGTTTTAAACCTGCTGCCTATTAATTTCATTTGATGACCCCTAGTTCTTGTGTTATGAGAAGTAGTAAACAACACTTCCTTATCTACTTTCTCTACACCAGTCATGATTTTATAGATCTCAATCGTATCTCCCTTTAGCCATCTCTTTTCCAGTCTGAAATGTTGAAGCCTGCAGCCACAAGCTCCTTCTCACAGCTATGGCGGTTGAGATAGTGCGGGTTGCTGAGTCCACTGAGTCTAGAAAGGCTTGCAAGGAGGTTCTTGATCTTGCCTGGATTTAGTTGGAAGCAACTCTTTAAACTTGGTCAGAGCATTCCAAGAATTAAAATTGTAGTAGCTGAGGATTGCTTGCTGGTTGGCAATACCAAGACCACGATTCCTGGGAAACAGCCAAGAGAGTTAGGTCCAAAAATGCACATTCTAACAAGGGGGCAGGGAAAGAAAGAGTACTCTGCATAAGAAAAAGAAGCCAAATTCAAGACACTAAAGGGGTGTTCTGACCTGGAAAAGGGATCAAATGTTAACTCATGTGATGGAAAGGCAGAGAGAGACGAACTTGGTACTCAGGCCAGAGTATAGGCATGGTCTGCAGTACAAAGTTAGGCCAATGAAAGACAGCTTACATCAACCTAGTTGTGTATGTGTCTACACTTAATCTCCCACCACTCTAAGAACCCCATTATGCCGACACAGTATCACCACCTCCCTGAGCAGCATAGAGCCAAGATCCATGTACTTAGGTCAACACAGTACATGTAGATACTGTTACTTACGTTGACTCTAACTGTCCTCCAGCGGCTGTCCCACAGTGTCCTATACTGACCATTCTGGTCATCATTGTGAACTCTACTGCTCACCAATTTTTGAAATTCCCTTTCCTGATTGCCTGGCTTAGCAACCACACCTAGCAGCTCTACATTATAGAGTGCAAAAGGCCAGTTGACCACACTGCCTACACACTCCAGATGGGGTCCTGCCTGTAGTAGACATGAGATATTAGCTCTCTTAGGCCTGTGGAGAGAAGAAGTTGTGCAGGCACAGATCCAAACCAGCTACAAAAACACTGACATCTACGAGCAGATTGCTCACGGGATGCAGGAGGAGAAATATAAAGGAGGAGAGCAGCAGTGCCATATGAAACCAAGGAGCTGTGGCAGACATACCAGAAGGCTAGGGAGACCAACAATTGATCTAGTGCCAAGCTGCAGACCTGCCACTTTTATGAAGAGCTACAGGCCATATTTGGTGGAGACTCCACCATCAACCCCCACAAACACTCACACCCCAGCACAGTAGATACCTCCAAGGAGCCCAAATCACAGGTTCCTGCCATGAACAGTGAGGCTGAGGAGGTGGTGAGGGATGAGGAAGAGGAGGCAGCATATGGGGGTTGGGTGATCGGGGGAAATCCAGTAAGCAGTGAGCCATAAACTGTTTTTGACACCACCTCAGTCTAGCCATTCGAGCATGGGCTAGGCCAATGCAAGGAAGGAACCTTGGGTCAGTGTGTAGATAAACTTTCAATTACAGGGATGGATCCACCCAAAGTAGCAGGATATAGCTTTTGACTTTCATTAATTTACTTGACTTGAAGACATACTGGTACCACCAAGAGAGCTGCTATCTGCTTTTCATTCCCCTCTAGAGTTAGGCAGGGGAGCCCAGTTTCTTTATGTACATAGTGATGGGGCCCTTGAATCCTTCTGAGAGATCTCAATTAAACTTTCATAGAGATACTCTGCAATCTGCTGCCAAAGATTTAAGGAGGGGTGCCTTATTTCTTCCTTTGTGTTAGGATACTTTCCAAAGCCACTCAGCGGTAACTTCAGCAGGCACCATTGCAGTGTGTGGGTGGCTTCAGGATGCCAGCAGCAGCTGTGCTCTCTTCTCTACCTTTGCTATCCTCTAGAGTGAGATATCAGCTAAAATCACCACTGCGGTCTTCAGGATGTTCCCCTCAGAATGCCTCAGCCAGATAAGGAGAAGGAAGAGGACTCAGGATGACATGTTCAATAAGATCCTGCAAGCCAGTGCCGCACTGGACTGCGAGCAAAGGGCCTGGAGGATGAATATTGTAGTCTCAGCAGGAAAAGCATAGGGAAATGCACCAGGACATGGATGGGGCTTCTCAGGCAGCACAGACAGATGCCGCAGCCTCTGGTGGACCTGCAGGTTCAACAATACTGGGCTCACCTCCCTCTGCAACCCATTAAGAACTCAAAATCGGGACCCTCCCCATAGCCCCACAACATTCCACTACCCCTATCCCTGCACCCCAGGGGACACTGAAGACAATCACAGCTTCAAATACAAGTGAAAGACATGGTTGGTGTCTCTGTAGTTGAAATGGACATGAGTGTTCTTTCCCCTTGGGTAAGTTCTGCTCTATTAAGTTTTATTATGTTTTGAATGTTGTTTTTTTAATTGCACAGGTTTTTTTGCACTAATTTTGTTACAGAACAAAATGCTATTGTTTGGAACATAATCTTTTATAGTTCACAGCATAGGCTGCTGAGCGCTCAGCAGTTCTGAAAGTAACCAATTACCATTACACAACTCAGAGGATCAGTCACAAACAAAATTAATAGATGCACTGACAATGTTATCTTCCTATATGTACGATAATCACTACACAATTCCTACCAGGCCACAAAAGTGCAGGCCCAGATAGAGCACACTACAGCAATGCAATTACTCTGTCTCACTTTTAAAATGGTCTTTTAAAGCCTCTCTGAGCTGTATAGCCTCTCTGAACTCTTCTAATAGCCCTTGTGTTTGGCTGTTCAAATTCAGCAGACAGCCACTCCACCTCTGCCCTCCACCCCAGCGGAAACTTCCCCACCTTTACTTCACAGGTATTATGCAGGACACAGCAGGCAGTTATAACCATTGGCATATTTTTCTCACTGAGGTCCAATCTTTTAAGTAAACACCAGGGCCCCCTAAAACGACTAAAAGCACATTCAACTGTCATTCTGCACCTGCTGAACCAGTAGCTGAATCATTCCTTGGTATTGTTGAGGTGGCCAATGTACAACTTCATGAGCCAAGGGAGCAAGAGGTAAACTGGGTCCCCCAGGACCACTATTGGTATTTCAATATTCCCAATGGTAATCCACCGGTTGGGGAAAAAGTCCCTGCTTGTTGTTTTGACAGCCATGTATTCTTAAAGATGCAAGCATCACACATCTTCCCGGACAAGCCCATACTGATGTCAATGAGTGAGCCATCAATGCGTACATAACCATCAAAAAGTAGCCCTTTCATTTGACATACTCAGTGGCAAGGTGATCTGGTGGCAAAATAGGGATGTGTGTGCAGTCTATCACTCTATTGCAGTTCGGGGACCCCACTGCTGTAAATACATCCACTATGTCCCCTCCACATTGCCCAGAATCACAGTCCAGGAGGCAATTAATGACCCTGCATGCTTGCATGACAATAGCCCTCCAGGGTGGATTTCCTGACTCCAGTGGCAATCGGGCCTTGCATGTTTCCACACTGATCACCATTCACTTCTCCACTGTTAGTGCAGCCAAGAATGTGGCCTTGCACATCCAAAATTTCTGCAGCCACTGCTAGTCATCTTAAACCTGAATTACAATGCGAACCTGCCAGCCAGTGCTTGTTTCTCGGGGCCAGAAGCAGCACTCTACCATCTGAAGCTGCTCTGTGAATGCCACCAACAACCTTGGTTCTTGCTATGTCCCACAGCAACCTGTCCTCTAAGGAATAGTCATGTTCCCCACGCATTCGGTTCTTTTTGCGGCTCTGCAAATACTCCAAGATCATGCATCCGGTGCTTACAATGCTCATGACAATAGTGCAGAGCTGTGTAAGCTCCATGCTTCTGTCAGAGATGGTGGACAGTGAGGATGGTCATGTGGGATTGTAGGATTTTGAGAAAAAGGTCTAAAATTATGGGATACAGATAACAATGAGATGGACACAGCTGCAACTGGGAAGTTGACCCCATGCTCCCAGTCACCCCTGAGGGACTCATTTCAGCCCCATCATGCACTGCCAAAACTTTCCAAATGCCTATTACCAGAGAAATTCTCCAGTCTCCACTTTGCCTTTCTAAATCTTTGTTTTGAATAAGCAAAAGTCACTCCACCCTGAGATGAATGCTGCAAAGCCTGAGATTCTTCAAGAACTTAGGATTTCTAAAATGGTGCCCTGGCAAAGAGTTAGGTATATGTATGTGTGGATTGGCAGAATCACAGCTCTGAGGTAAATGAAAACAGTGAACATGTGCAAGATTGCTGGCTATGGAGCATGTGCAGTAAGGGATGATAGAGAGGTGAGTTAAGTGAGCCACTAGCTGGTCACAGCCCACTCATACCGGTCACAACTTGTTTTGAAAGGGCAGAGCTGTCAATCATAATTCTGAGGTAACAGTTCGTACTGAACGTGTGCAAATGGGTAATTGCTTACGGGTATATAAGGAAGTCCCAATAGCACAGTATAAAAAGGCAGACATTTAGAGGAGAGAAGTCAGTTGCTGGGGAGAGAAGAAGAAGATCCGGACCAGAGAAAGAAGGAGAGTTTCGATCGGAAGACTGAGAACTGAAAGCCAACAAAGAGAAAGCTGCTGTAAAGAAGACAGAAAAGCTGCTGCAGAAAGAGAGAGAAGAAAACCAGAGCAGAGCAAAACTGACTGACCAGGAGCTGAACAGCAACAGTGATTAAAAATTTTAAAAGCAGCAACAGTGATTTTAAAGGGATACCAATGGATTTATAAAGTAAGTTTGCCAGTTTTTGATATGTTTAGTATAGTATTTATTATGTGTATGCTCAGAATATGTGTGTGTGTATATTTTAATTGTATTTTATTTATGTAAAACAAAGTAAATTTTAAGATCTGCTGTCAGCAATTTGTTACAAACTGGCCACTTTAACAAATGGCTGCAGCTCTTTTACAGTTAAAGTGTGGCTTGCAGACCACCCTCTACAAACCGCCCCCCACCACATTCTCCACCTACCAGACCGGGGAGGAGGGGGGGAGAGGGGTCAGGTCGGCAGCGTTCAGGGTTTCTGCCCTGCAGCAGGATGATGGGTCTTGGGGCTTCATCCCTGTGGGGCACATCTGCCGGGGCTCAGAGCTTCACCAGAGAGAGACTGAAGCCCTGAGCCCTAGCAGACATGCCCACCTCGGGAACTTCTGAAGATTATCGTATGTAGCTCGGAAAGTCTAAGTCTGGTCACCCCTGCTATATGTTATTGTAGTTTGAATGCTCTTTAATTTGTAATAAGGGATTGGTGTCAGGGATTTTGTGCTTTGTTTAGGATTTTTAGATCACATTATAGCAGGGTTTATTAGTCACTTTAATAAAAAGATATTTTGTTTTGGAAAGAACACTGGCTGTGTCAATTACTTTATTAGAAGGTTATATCTGTGTCCTTTAGTATTTCCTTAACAACCCTAAAAACTTTTACCTTGGGAAGAACAGATTAAGGAGACAATAGGCAGGTTATTATAGCAGAGTCCCAAAATTCATTTTTCAGGTTAACAAGCCAGTGCGACAGACAGTGGTGAGTTGCCTGAGGATACCTGCCCATATTGCAATGCACTCTGCATTGATAGTCCTGGTGATCATGTGCATCACTGACACAAGGAGCCAAGTATGCACGTACACAGTGAAGTACTAACTATGGCAGTTGTATACAGACTTAACTTCAATTGGCATGACTTTGTAGTGTAAACAGGGCCATAGTGCTACAATGGCAGATGCAATCTAATAAAAAACAGGCATACTGAATTCAGTCAAGCTTAGACTGAGCTGGCTAAGATGAAAGGTTTGGTTGATGATATGACCAAGATAACTGCACTGGTTTGTGACCAAAGATGAGAATGCCAGGCCAGTCCCTGAAACCCACCCGCAAACCTAGGCACAACCAGGCACTGCCACTTCCTTGAGAGGATCGTCTCTTGATTGGTTTGTGGAAACAAGGAAGACATATTGGTCACAGGTACAAATTAACAAGAACCAAAATACGATGTCACTTCTCTTGTTAGAGATAGTTATACAATGGACATATTCGGGGGTTGTTTCAACCTGTAGATAAGGATAATACTAGAATTGGTAATATTCCTCATTATAACTACAGGGAACACCTGCTCAAACCAGTAATAAAGGTAAAAATGTTTAACTGCATGCACTGTAACTCAGTGTAATAACAGTTTTCCTTTCAGTTTCTGTGATCATTACTTTAACCATTTTACATCTGTCAAGGATGCTCCAATTTACTGTAACTGGTTCTTCGAGACGTGATGCAGGCACACATATTCCACTTAGGTATGTATGTACCCAGAGCACTGGAGCTGCAGAAATTTGCCTAGTAGTACCTGTAGATGGGTAATGCGTGTGTCTTGTGGCCATGGCCACTCTCCAGGGTACACGAGGCGGCACTACCCTGATCCTCTCTTAGTTGCGTCACACCATACGCTTGGAAATGAGTATCTAATGCAGAGGGGATGGAGGATGGGTCATGTAATACACATCTACATAACATTGTGTTTCTTCTTCAAATAGATGCAGCCATGTATTCCACCTAGGTGACTCGCTAACAATAACCCCTCCCACTCCCAGGAGGCAGGGCTCACAGTCTAATTAAACAGGGACTGCAGGACTGATCTACCAAAGATTGCATCCACCTTGGAAGTTGTGGCTATGGCATAATGATTTATGAACCCATATATCGAGGACCCCAAAGCAGCCCTGCATACGTCTAATGAGGAAACATCACTGAGGAACACTATGGACGCTGCTTATGCCCTCATAGAATGAGCTCTCATAATTTGAGGGGGCATAGCCAAAGCTACTTCATATGCCATCTTGACGGAGGATGTTATCCATTCAGAGATGATCTGTGAAGAATCTGCCTGACCCTTCACAGATTGTAGTGTAGACACAAACAAGGTGAAGCATGAAACTGTTTAGTCCTGTCCAGATAAAAGGCTAAACATCACTTGACATCTAAGATATTGAGACAGTGCTCCTCCAGCTATGAAGACAGCTTAGGGGGGAAAAAAACAAACAAACAAACACTGGTAAATATACTGCCTGGTTCAAATGAAACAGACCACTTTAGACAAAATGTTGAGGTGTGATCATAAAGCCACCTTTGAAGAACTGTTTATAAGGAGGCTCTTCCATCAGAGCCTGCACCACTCACACTCTCCTTGTGGATGTTATCGCTACCAGGAAATCAGTTTTCCGACACAAGATTGCCAAGGAACAAGATGCTAGGGACTTGAGGACCATCAGAGCCACTAGGACCATGTTTAAGTCCCACTGGCGAACCATTTCTCAGATCAGAGGATGTAGGCTAAGAAGCCCTTTTAAAAATCTTGTTACCATGGCATTGGAGAAGACTGACCTTCCCTGAACAGGAGGATGAAATGCCAGTATCACTGTCAGAGCACATTCCATGAACTATGCCCAAGCCCCAACAACTGAAGATGAAGCAGGTACTCCAAGATGTCCCAGATAGAAGCCAACATCGGCTGGAGTATGCAGGCTAATGACCACACTGAAAACCACTTCCATTTCACTGAATAGGCTATCATGGTAGACGACTTTCTGCTACTGAACAGGACTTGCTCGACAGCCGCTTAACATTGCTCTTCCTGCTCCTCATTCATGCAGCAGCCACACCATGAGATGCCGGGAGCTGTACATAGGATGCAAGGTGGGGCTGTGATTACGAGTGAGTAGATCAGGATGGAAAGGAAGCAGTATGGGAGGCTCAACAGACAGCATGAGAAAGTCAGAGAACCAGCACTGTCTCAGCCATGCCAGGGGCAACGAGAATGAGTTTAGACCAGTTCAACTTGATCTTCAGGATGACCTAAGGGATGACTGGGAATGAGGGAAACACATAAAGGAGAGCAGACTGCCAGCAGAGGTGGAAAAGCATTGGACAGGGAGCCTGGATTGAGGCCCCATCGAGAGCAAAACAGACATTTCCTGTTAATCGCTGGAATGCCCAAGCTTTGAAGATGACCCAGAGAATACCTGTCTTCAGGTCCGCTAAGATGGTCGGCGAGATGATTCTGAACCCTGGGCAAGTGAACAGCTATTGGAGTAATGTTCTCCACAATGCAGAACTTCGACAGCCTGATTGCCTCTAAGCAAAGCAACCTGAACCTTGTTTGTTCAATAATACATCGCAGTGGTATTGTTGGTAAATACATGAACCAGTGTCTCTGATACAGTGCCAAAAGGCATTACATGCACTGTAGATGGCCTGAAGCCCCAGCAAGTTGATATGAAGTGAAACAACCTACTCTGACCACAGTCTCTGTACTTTCAGTGACCACAGGTGCACCCCACAACCCATCAGGGAGGTACTGGTAACGTCTGACTTGGCTGGAGAGGGCTGGACAAAGGGGACACCATGGCATGTTCTTTGGATGTATCTACCACTGCAAGGAGTCCAGGACCTGTGGAGGAAGATGAATCAGTCTGTCTAGAGGATGAACAGCAGGACAGTAGACCATCCTTAGCCACATGTGAAAGGGGCAAAGGTGCAACCTTACAAATTGGACCACCTGCATGCAAGCAGATGTGTTACCGAAGAGGCACAGAGATGTCTGAACAGTCGTGGAAGACAGACTGCAGACTAAGGCAAAGGTAGAAAATTGTCTGAAAACATTCCCAATGTTGTGGAATCTAACAGGGCCCCAATGAACTAGACTTTTTGCATGGGAGCCAAGGCTGACTTTCTGGTGTTCAGGATGAGACCAAGACAGTCGAGCAATCACAGTGTGGTGCCGACATGAGCAACAACTTGCTCTATGGAGCTGCCCCTTAAGTAACTGGTTGTCCAGATATGGGAAAACGTGAATTCCCTTCTTTCTGAGACACATCGTAACAATGACTATGCATTTGGTAAAAACCTGGATAAATAAATAATGGAGCATGGGCTCCCGTTACCGGTACATTGTACATGCTCCCGTATCACTCTGGTGGACTTATTTTATATGTCATCCGTTCCACAGTCTTTTGGTAGCGCTGTTTGTAATTTTAAAATTACTGAAAAAGTCACGTGCAGCAGCCATATAAATATATAGTAAACATTTTTGCATAAATTAGAAGTGATTTTTGTGATATCTCCAGAGTGATTGGAAAATGTCCATCAATGAAATTTGGTATGTGCCATAGCATTATTACGTGCTATCGCTGTTCTATAACATTAATTGTTGGGAAGTAATGAGGCTACACCTTACAAGGTTGAAAATAAAGTTTAACAGGAAAGCGGATTCAAACTGCAAGCACAATCCTTTTAGTAAAGAAAGCAGATTTTCGGAAATATGTTTTTCCTTCATCAGGCTGGAACCTGTTATTTGCTCTATCTTGTATAATTTACTCAGGTTGTAAAAAGCTTGGACAAAATCGACACTGAAGGGTGTCAATTCTTCATACATGAAAAGTCAAGTAAAAGCTATTTTAGAAAAATTTGAGATCAGTGAAATGCAAGTGCTGAGCTTCTGCGTTGACAATGCAGCAAACATGACGTGTGCCGTCAAAAATTTCAGCAAGGGCAATGAAACCATTTCTACCTCTGAGAACAGGGATGTGGACAGAACTGAAGCTTTGAGCATTGGCCTGCTAAACCCAGGGTTGTGAGTTCAATCCTTGAGGGGGCCACTTAGGGAACTGGGGCAAAAATCTGTCTGGGGATTGGCCCTGCTGTGAGCAGGGGGTTGGACTAGATGACCTCCTGAGGTCCCTTCCAACCCTGATATTCTATGATTCTATTTTGCCTGATGAAGGAACTAAAGAAATGGATGAAATCAAACTCAACATGGATGCTGCTGCAAAATGGGATAATGACCCTAGCCTCATATTTCCAACATGGCTTCATGAGGACGACTCAAAATCCAACTGAGGAGGTGTGGTATTCACACTCTTCAGGTGGCAATCTGGGATGGACTGAACAAAGAACATGAAAAGAAATTTCTGGCAAAAATTCGACAAGTTGTTATCAAACTACAAACCTCAAGTATTCGAAGTGTTCTGCTTGATCTACATGAGGTAACTCAATCATTGGATACTGTGACTCGCTGGGGTTCAACATTTGCGATGATTGATTGACGTCTCATTTTTCAATCTTACTGTGAACAAGTGGCTGCTGGAACAATAGAACTCAAGTTAACAAAAGTTGAATGGGACGAAGTGAAGAACCTGCAAGACCTCTTGGCAAAGCCAAACCAAACAACCATGAATCTTCAACCTGTCAATGTAACCCTGGGAGTTTTAATGAAGGAATGGCGAAAACTGTCAAAATTCTTGCAAAAAAAATGGTGGACAAATTGCAGAAGGAATTCTATCCTCCATGCAGAAATGCAAAGAGGAGCTTTTTGACAATATTCATTTCCTTGCTGGAGTTTATGTTGACCTACAGTATCAAATTCTTCTTACCTCAAGGGAAATACAAAGGCAAAGGAAGGGCTCCTTGATATTGCTCGACGACTCGAAAAACAAAATCTATTACTACATTTGAACTCGGCAAAAGAGGTTGAAGAAAATGAAACAACAAAAGGGGTCATCAACAATCAAATTCATGGTTTTGGAAAATTCACATCCTTCAGAAATAGCAGGCTGTTCTCAAACTTCCATCTCCATTCTGAACTTGTTCGAGCATCCATCCCCGAGATGTCTTCAGCCATTACGGGGAAACGGAGATAATTCAAGCATCAATTCTTCTGAAGATGACGACTTCGAAAAGGAATTGGATAAACAAGAAAGACGCCGGCAAGTTTCTGCGATTCATAATTGTAATGAAGCATTATTCGAGAGAAACTTTTAGGAAGATTGTGAGGCGATGGAGTCTATCGGTAGGCTAAAAGCCAAGTCTGTTTTTGAGACCATTCACAGCTACCCACACCGCATTCAGGCTGCCTCTAGAATTGCTTTGAGCATGCCAACAATTCAAACTAGTGTAGAACGACTGTTTTCGGCTTTAAAGTTAATTTTAAATGAAAGACAACTTGATTGCTGCAATAATTCTTTACAGAATGAATTATGAATGATTCCAGATGACATTTAAATTTTAGAAGTCTGAATAAAAATAATGTTTTTTCAAAAGTACAGTATGCACTTTATTTAGTTGAAAATTAATTTGAGTCGGAGGGCGGACCGGAGCTGGAGTAGTCACTATTGGTGCCAGAGCGGAGCTGGAGTGGAGCAATTCAAAAATTTGATTGCTCCAAATCCCTGCCTGCATGTACACCCCCAAGGAGTGCAGTGTAGCCCTGGAGTCCTTGAAGGAGTGCAATGTCTTGTAAATTTTGTCCGTGAACAGCTGTTGACCATTGACAGGCAAATCCTCAATGGCTTCCTGGGCATCCGGGTAAATACCCAGATTCTGCAGCCAAGCAGCTTCTCCTCATGGTGACCGTGGAGGTCATCACCCTAGATGAGGTGTCCACGACGTCTAGTGCAGACTGCAAGGACATCTTAGCCACCAAGCAGCCCTCAGTGACAAATGCCCAAAACTCCTCCCTCTGGTGAGGTCTCAGGCAGCTGGTCTGCAAACTTTGACATAGCTGTCCAATTTAAAAAAATCATAGCTGGACAGTGAGGCTTGCTGGTTAGCGATTCGCATCTGTAAAGAAGAGGAGGTATATATCTTCCTGATTCCAAGGAGGCCAATGACATGGATATGGCATTGGTGGCCAGCCCAATAGGCACCGGGCCAGGGACCTCCATCCCAAGTATGAGATGCATGCCAATTCTGGTACCCATAACGGTCCATCAGCAGCCCTCAATGCTGGTTGGGCAATGGAGAGTGAGAGGATGACAACCCTGACTCAGATGCAGGGGAGCCTCAGGATCACAGACATAAGGGAGGAGTGAGACAAGAGGGAACGAGGAAGCAGTCTGACTCATCTGTCACCCAGAACAAGACAGAAAGCAGGGCTGCTGATGGAGACAGTACCATTGGTTACCAAGCATACCAGTGCTGGAAGCAGTGTCAGTCCCAAACTGAACAGCGGTACCAAAGCGTCTGACAATACCAACGTCGAGGGTGGTGAAAGCCACCATGGAAGCATTTGTGGTTGTGACTGCAGCAGCGCAAAGGAGGTTCCTGGTATGAAGGCCCTCTATACCAATCCTGGTACCAGCCCTGCTTACACAACCTGTGGAAGGGGAACATTGGGTTGCAGTGCTGACAGACCCAAAGGTTCAGCAGCTCATTCAGTCAAAGGGGCTACAGTTGGTGCACCCGTGGCAAAGTCCTGGACAAAAGGAGAGGTCAGGACCGAAAGGCAGAGGAGCTGTCTGGTATGCTGCCAATGTGGAAACAGTCAGTGCTTGCATCTCCCTCATCGGTACTGGACTCAACAGACACTCAGAGTCAACAGTACAGGGTTTCTACCCTCCCTACTTAGTATCAGGGAAGGGTTAAGATACCTGCACCATCACACATGCCAGCACCAACTCTGTGCCTGTCCACACTTTTCCTGGGGAGGTTGAAGAGTCACCCTGAGACCTAGAGCAATCTCAGTTGGTTTTATGCAATCTTTTCCTCAGCACAGTTGACAAGGAACGGCTTCTCCATTTCTTTGGAAAGGCACCTGCTCCAGAATGTGAAGCAGCAGCTCTCCTGAAGTTCAAGGGCAATCTCCGACCCAATGAGGGCCTTGGTACCAATGCAGGCTGCCTGGCCTGTTCAAACAGGTGCTTCTTCAGTCAAAGGTCTCAAGCCACTTGAGTCCATTTCTTAAATGAGTTGCAGATCACACAATGCTCCTTGATGTAGGCCTCACCAAGACAGAGCAAGCACCAAGTGTGGGGATCGCTGTTGGGGGGGACATTGTTTAAACCCCACCACAGGCAATAAGAAGAAACTTAGGGAACCACCTCAGGTAACCAGGGGAGGTGCTACAGCCACAAGGCGCAAGCACCCCTCACCCCCCCCCTTTACTGGTAGGCAAAATTCTCTGGTTCCACTGCACTGGGCACCCACACACATAAGTGAAATACACGGCTACATATACTCAAATAATATCTTGTTTTCTTCTGGTAATTAATTTACTTTTCTAGGATCATTCTCTGAGTTGCTCCCTAACTCTCCCAGTGCTGGAGAGTATGTACTTCAATAACAAATAAGATAGGTAAGGGTTCAGAGTCTACTTCACTTGGAAGTGTCTTCCATGTTTAACATACATTTCCAAAAAGTTTTCCTGACATTTAACCTAAGTTGCCCTTTACTTAATATCATTCCATTTCTTGATTATACACACTTGTGCCACCATAAATAATAGGTCTCCCTCGTGTGTGTCAACACACTTTACATAATCATACCTAAACAGTTTGGTCAAGGTATTCTTATTTAGATTTTTTTTAGCATTCCTCATCTTTCCATTGCCTATTCATTTGTAACTTTTCCCCAGCTATCCTTGAGTTTAATAGATATCTTTCAAGTGCTGATGCATCCAGGTGTATACAGTACACTTTCACTAGTGCTATATAAAAGAAGGACCAGTTATCTCCTTAGTTATGAAAGATGAAATTTTTAAGAGTACCTAGGCCCTAGAGTCCCATTTTCAAAAATGACATGTCTATTTAGGAGCTTACGTCGATGGGAATTCACCTCTTAAGTGCATTCATAGTTTTGAAAATGAGAGAAGAGCTTTTGACTATTTTATCCAATGTCCCTCTAATTCAAAAACAGCATTGTCTCCTCTTTCCCTGTCTCCACAACCAATGTAAAATGAACGATCAGCCACACCAAATCATGACCCATTTGTCCTGGTTCTCTACCACCAATCTCCCTGCCAAAAGGCATAATATTTTGGTCTGCAGATAATTTCACTTCAATCCTAAGAAAAAATGTACATATGTTATGAAAACTAGTTCCAAACATGTTTAAGTAATATTTATTTCACACATAAGGATTAAGTAGGTAGGTACAAATATTGTGTCAATTCTAGTTTACTAGTACTACATATTTATAAAAGACCAATTGTTATATGACAATTACAGTACATGACATATTAGTTTTATACAACTCTCATAGCAAAAAGATAGACCCCACTTACTGTACAATTGCTTGCACATAAGTGGAATATAGTCATTAAAAGTTTTAGGTATACCACACAGGATGATAACCCGCTAAACAAAATACTAATGTAGCCAAATGCTTCCCCATCAAGCCTTGTATTACTGTTTTGACAAAAGGAGGATTATTTCTATATTATTTTAGAAGTCTGTCCCTCCTTTCCTATGGTTCACTCCCGTTTAAAATAAAATGACAGAGAAAAATCCCCAGAAAGAGGTCTAGTACTATTGTGAGAAAGTAAATATATTTTATCTATAATTACCTATTGCTAGCAGTGATTGAGCTTTCATGGTCAAAATTCCTTTAAAAGATTAAATTGATAGATACATTCCATACAAAAACCCTTTACCGAACAAGACTATACATTTATTCTTCTCACAAGAAGCACCCAAAGCACTCAACAAAAGTTAATAATCATTTTCCAAAATTTCCTCAAATAATTTCAAATTCAAGTTAAAAATGTAAATGCACGTTGCTAGACAGATTTGTCATTATAAAATTAAATTATGGCCTGAGACATTTTGCACCCACACCATACACCATCAGAACAATTATACTCTTTTGGAATGTATCTCGTTTAAACAAGAATTTTAAATCCACCATTCACTGTCAATAATATTTGAAAACCTACTATGAATTACATTTGATCACAATAACCTGGGTGGATGCAAACAGGCACTAGAGATTAATCTTTTCACAGCTCATTACCATTCCATAAGCCATTCAGCCCCCCCCTCCACATCAAATACATAATAATCCTTTCACAACGTAAGAGATTTTGCTGGTACAAAGTCTGCCAATGGCAATGGATGCAACAAAACTATCCAGGTCAAGGAGAGAGAGATTCACTTCAGGATCAGCATGCTATTGCATAATACCCACTACTAATGGTGACGTTTACTAATAATGCAATTCCCCAGCACACAATAGAGTACAAGATCCTACCAATCCCATGCCACTTCATCCTCTCATTAACATATGGGGATTTAATGTCTGAACACAATAGTACAAAAATATCTAAAGAGACAGATGACAAAGTACACTTTGCAATGAATGTATAATAGATACAGAATTGTCGTTCCACCTCTCATAATTCCATGCTCACATGGCATTTCATCAATGCAAGTTTTTAGGTTGTGTGGGACAGTCCCAAGTTCAAAGTTAATCTTGTGTCTTTTTGTTCCTTCATGAGTGCTTATTCAACGTTTTTCCACGTCTTTCCATGGCTTCTGTCTATGCCTACATTTTAGTATCTCGAAAACCTATTTTGCCCTTTTTTGGTTTTGCTGTATGATAAAACAATAAGGCTCATGTTATGCTTTCAGTTGTGCTGTTTATACATGTATACATTCCCAGAAATACTGTTTGAGTTCTGTACAAGCTCAAAGAAGCAGTCCAAAAAGGGTAAAGGTAAGCAGCACTTGATGTTCAAAAATGGAATAGCAATATAGAACAGAGATCAAACATTATAGAGCTTTTTATTAATCAAATATAATGGAGCTTTGTTAATTCAATACTGGGCTCCCTCTGACTGATTGTATTTCACCAGCTTCAAAAAGTGAAAAGAAATGAAGAATCCTCAATGCAGCTGGGTGCACAACCATCTCAAAGAAGCCTTGGTAAAGTAACATCTCACGTATATAAAGGTTTACTCCAAAACTACAGAAAATATAGGCATATGTTACAAGTGGAACATTCATTTCAGAAGTCCTAAAACACAGTCCCTAGATGCATAACACTTCATATACGAGGCCACCATGACATCTCAGATAAAAGATGCACGTTATAGAAAAAACTAAATTTCTACAGTGGACCAGCCCAAAAAATAAATAAATAACGATGGTTGTGAATTATCCTGCTAGGTCATAAATAGTTTGAACAGCACTCCAACCTCCCCACTAGTGTGAAGTGATGGCTCATCACTGCCTCCTAAAGTAAATGCAGGGGGCAAATGTTGTCTGAAGACTGGAATGTAAAAAACCAAGACATGTTTCAAACGCTATAATAATTTCAAGAGCACACGGAAGCTAAGTAAAGGAGGACACAAAATCCTTCAAACCTTCACTCATGAAGGAATATAGGACTTTGGACTTGGGATGGTCTACACTGAAAAGGAACTAGAAGTATATTCAATGTACAGGTAAACAATGTGATTAAGAGAGTCAACAGCCATATCCAGACTACATGGCCCATATAAATTTTTAACTTTACGTATATGTCTAAAAGTGCAACTAACTGAGCTTCTATATCTAACCAAGCACAGTGGGTTGTCCAGTAGGTATGTAGTTGTCATGCCCACCATAAATAAGTACGTTAAGAATTAAAGCCTTCACTAAAGAGATAGACTTTTCTTCCTCAATTGTTTTAAATCAATAGTACTTTTGGTTAAGATACACGTCTCCTTTTACAATAATAATTTATGAGTAGGAGTTCCACTCCCACAAATGCACATACAAATTCACATAGGTTAAGCAGCTGAGTCTTTGAGGTTTGTTCGTATTCTATATTTACACAGTCCCAAGAAAATCAGTTAATCAAGAACAGAAAGCATCTTAGCAGTACTAATGTATGTTTTGTTTTTTAATTTATAGGCTAAATTTCATTTTTTATAAATAGAAGTAGTTACCTGTTTATATTCACCAACGCAGTTTTGGCAGCAGAATCTTTTCTGCTGACCGTCAATCGTAAGGATATTGTTTCCAGCTCCTTTACTGGGCAAGTACTCCCCACAATGCTCACAGCAATTCATTATTAAACCCTTCGCCATTCTGTATCTATTGAAGCAGTGGTCACTACACAGCTTATGAGTCATGTTCTTAAAGCTAACTTCATGGCGAATCTAAAAAAAACAATGAAGGTTCTTCATCAGTGCACTACACTTGACAATCACAACTTAAAAAACAATATCTGGTTCAACTGGAACCCTAGATAATATTGTGACATATGCATTTGAAATAACTATAATAACAAACAAAGCAAACTCTGTCTCCTTGCAATCTCTGGGCAAAAACCTAACCCCAGCTGTTCTTGCAGCCTGGAAGCCAATCCAAGGTCACAGGGTGGGATTCACACAAGGCTGATCAAGAAAATGGGGAGCTAATTTACATCATTTTCCCCATCTGCACTTTATACGCTTTGTTGGCAGCGAGCAGGATTTTTAATATATTTGGCTTTTAATTTACAAGGCTGTCTTGGGGCTAAAAGGATACATATAGATGGCTATGTAAGCTGGGCCCGGTATTTGCATCCAGAATGTAGTAATCCCAATTTAGTAGAATTTAAATAAGAGTATATTCTACTATACAAACCATCTATTCATTACTCAGGAGGATCCTCCAAAACATGCAATTAGACTAGAGAAAATCCTGAATTGTTTTGATGGCAACATTTGTATGTAATGTACTGATGAGTATCAACCACTATGATTTATACTTTGAGAGCCCTCAAAATAGTTATTGAAAAATCAAATATGAAAGGAGCAGTAACTGTTTCTAGTTTTCTCCCTTTTAAGAATACAAGAAACCAGAGGCCACCCAATGAAATTAATAAAACAAAACAAACAGAAGTACAACACAGTCAATCTATAATACTCATTGTCCTGCAATGCTGTGAAGGCCACAAATATAAATGGGCTCAAAAATAATTAGAGAAGTTCATGGAAGATAGGGCTGTCAATGGTTGTTAGCCAAGATGGTCATCCATGCTCTGGGTGCCCCTAAGCTTCTGACTGCCAGATGCTGCGACTAGACAACAGGAAGTGGATCACTCACTAACTGCTCTGTTCCGTTCATTCCCTCTGAAGCATCTGGCAGTGAGCGCTGTCAGGAGACAGGATACTGGGCTAGATGGACCATTGGTCTGATACAGTATGGCCATTCTTATGCTCTTATGGAGATCAACAGTGATCAATTCAACAATTCAACATAAAATTTTTAAAATTACTAGCTGTCTAAAGAAAAGCCTTGCCTGCAATAATCAACAATGAAAGTGAACTCCAAAATGTTAGCTGCATGACTACAAAAATGTTAGTAATACACAACTGTCTTCATAGATTTCTTAAATTTAAATATGCAATAAAGAAATTTCCAGAAATTAATATTATCCAACCATTATAAAGCATGACTGAAGATGGCAAGAGCTATAAAATTGCTAAATATATTAAGCCTAATAAGTGTAGAAATACAAAAAACCTGGACAACTTTAGAAAAATAGATATTTTACCACTCTTTCCAATCAAATTTTTAATAAATGTTCTATTAGAAAGTAATTTAAGAGTTGAGACCAAAAATTCAACCAGACCTCAGTTAGTTTACCACAGATAGTGCATCTTGACTTATTCAAGATTCCTTTTGAAGGATTATGCTTGTCTTCATAGAAGGACAAACATGATGTACTGCAAAACTCCTGGAAAGACTCACTGGAATCAACTTGAGCAACAATGGTGCCTTTCATTGTTGTTATATCTCTGAAAGACAAAAGCGCTAAAGCATAAAACTTTTTTTAAAAATTGTATTTTAATAATTGATTCTGTTTCCCCCCCTCACCATGCACATTTCATTTCTCAGATTCCAAACAGCTTTTGGTTCGATTCTATTTTCAAGACAGTCCCACTGTACTGACGTCAATTAATCATTCTATCTGTTGCATTTGTTTCTCGAGTTTAATACTACTTGCTAAAATATAAACAGTTATGAGCAACTTTACATTAACACTGCAAACGGACCATTAAAACAAAGCAATTTCTGTTATATATCCAAAAGAATATCAGGCTATATATATTTTTCCTACATTACTTCCAATACTGAAGATAGTATTTGTAAAACAGTTTTACCAACGAGCAGTTACTGATTGTGCATACCTAACTTGGTACATGCAAAAAATTAAAATTTTAAACATAAAGCCATGGATTTTTTTTTAAACAAAAGCTGCTTCCCAACAATAAAAAAGGTATTTAAAAAAAAACTAATTCAGTCAATAAACATTTATTTCCTGCTCCTCAAAATCCCATAACACTGCTACAACTAATATCAGCACTTTATTTTATTATTTTTGGAGATTCTTTTCTTCTGAAATAGGACACTGAAGAGCTGTCTTTTTAACTGTAGCCAGACATTTTTGTTAAGAGCAAAACTCCACCCTGAATTTGCCTGCTGTGCTTGGATATTACAATGCATCATTTTGAATAAAAAATAGGCACAATTTATAAAAGTAATCAAGTTGGCTAAAGAAGTTCCAAATCACCAATCTGAATATGGACTACCTAGCTGTAACTGATTAAACATACAATTGAGACAGAAGATTATTTTTGGACTAACCAAATGAACAGTAATAAATTACTCTGAACTAGTCCTTCACACCTCTCCTAATTAAAAGTCAAATGCACTATTGTGTTCTGTGGCTAGTGCTAGATACACTTGTTCTTCAGCCTCATGCTACACTATGCACCTTAACATTTGCAATAATCTCAGTTGTATGCCTTGTTGCATGCTATTCCTTCCGCATTTGCTGTTTGGCCATCTCTGCAAAAATAGCAGGGCATAATAATAATATTAACAACCAATTTATCAACTTTGGGTTTAATTAGACATCTAAAGTTTCATTAAAATGTTCTTAAAGTAAGCTTGGTTTAAAGTCAGTCAGTATTAACTGTAGGGTGTCCGTGAATCTAATTATTTCAACACATCAGATTACTTGGTTTTCAGATGGCAGCAGAGTTTTTAAGAGATACTTCCAACTGCTAAAATGAAGAGCCCCCTCCAAATCAAATCCATCATACATTATAGATATTCATCAGAAAGTTGTGGTTAATAATAGACACAGAATAAGAAGCAAACTCAACTGACAATAGATTAGCTTAACTGCTTTGAACACAAGTGATATTTGCTAGTGAATTTTGCTGTTACTTCACAAGAACCTTACTCTCATAAAACTAAAAGTGAGAGTCTCTACAGTTTAAACTAAAGAGCCAGATTCTGTAGCTGGGGCTGTAGCACATCCATATCATCCGCGCATTGGGCACAAAGGACTGCTATACACACGGACCAGAGGATTCTTTTCTCCCTCTCCTCCCCTCCCCCACACATCCTCCATGGAAGTTATGAGAGAGAAAAATATCTCCCTTTTCCTTACAGTCACACAGCTTTTGTTTTTTTGATTACTGATGCAATGGAAATACCATTCAGCAGTATAAAGCAAGAACTGACTGGGCAGGTCTGGAGGTCAAGTGACAGCATGTTATATTCTCATGTTGGGGATGGATAAGTCCCCAGAAAGTCTATCCCACGTTCAGTTCTGAGTTTATAAACTGGGAGGAGCTGAAAGCACTGAAGACATACAGCCTCTGTATGGATACAGCTACTCTTTAAAGATTAATTCTGGAAAAGGCATGGACTGCCTGTACAGTGAGACACCTTCAGATCTACCCTCATCTGGAAGGATGTCAGCATGAAGCTGGGCCTTTTGCAAGAGGACTACAAGACAAGACAACTTGCTTGTGTACTACCACAGAAACAGAACGCCAGCATCACTGCTGTGACAAGCTTACAATCTGTGGCACCAACTGGGCCAAGATTTACAAACATGCTTAACTTTTAGCACAAATAGTTTCACTGACTATGATCAGAGAGAAGTAAGAGCATCAAAAAAGGGGGAAAATGGCAATTTTTAATAAAAGTTTGAGGGGGGAAATAATGAAATTCTAACACATTAGCCAAAATTGTCAGAAAGTGACTAACAATTTTTAGTGCCTTAAATTTC
Source organism: Mauremys mutica (assembly GCF_020497125.1). Lineage (NCBI taxonomy): Eukaryota > Metazoa > Chordata > Testudines > Geoemydidae > Mauremys > Mauremys mutica. Next base: position 324,973,037 of record NC_059072.1, read on the forward strand.
TGAGTGCCCAATTTAAGACCTACTAAACAGCTGGATTTAAAAAAAACCCTCTAAGGGGCCTTATGGGGAACACCCAAAATCACATCACTTCTAGCAAATCTTTGCCAGATTCTCTAAATTTCATCTTTTTTTAGAAGACAGTTGATATCAATTTACAAAACAGCCATTATAAACCTGAATTAAAACTTAAGTTAACAGTGTGTTCTATCAAAACAACACTAAATTCACCATGCAACATCAAGTTTCCTACTTTTTACCATGTGCTCAGAACAGATGGTACTGCCATCTTACAACTGGGGGGGAAACTGGCCAACTTTCCCATAGCTATGGCATTGACACAGTGCAGCAAGATTACTCCCTATCCAGTAAATCTGATACTGAGAGGGGATGGTGGAGGAGGGGAGTGCAGAAAATACAGGATCACTAACCAAAAAAATATAGGTAGCATAGATTTCTGCTCTTGTTTAGACATGAAGCTACAGCAGTGTTAAACAAGGGCAACTTTGTCCAGGCCCTGGTTTCAATACAGAGATTTACTGAGCAGTTGAAGACTAGGGCTATGTCTACACTTAAACCGCTACATCAGTACAGCTACAGTGCTGCAGCTGTGCCGCTGTAGTGCTTCATTGTAGACAACTCACTATAGCAATGGGAGGGATTCTCTCATTGCTGTAGTTAATCCAAAGGAACAAGGTAGGGTGCTCCTTGCTGATCACAGAAGCTAAGAGAGAATCAAAAGATTGGTTCTGGTGGTATTTGCATTCAGCAAGGAGGAAGAGAATCTGAGAACTTCAGCCCTGAGGTAAGGGTTAAGAGAAAGGGACTACAGGGGAACAGGCCAGGAACCACAACAGTGGTAGCTATACATGGCTGCTGTTTATAGGGTCCCTGAGAGTTGGAACCCGGACTAGTATACAGGCCCAGGTTCCGCCATTGGGATCATGGCCTAAACCCCGAGAAGGACTGGATTAGAACAGGAGCAGAGCCAGGGCTGAAGACCCTAGTGAGGGCTGACAGTTTTTTTTTTTTTAAACTCTTTGCTACTCCAGAAGGGGGTCATACATTTTGACTGTGAGACTTGGTCAGACTCACAAGAGGCGAGTGTTCCCCAAAACATACTTAGACCTTTTTCATCAGAGAACGTACAGCATGGAAAATAAAAGATTCATATTTATCAAGGAATATAGAAATATGCCTTACGCCAGCGTTTTTCAAACTTCGGGTCGCGACCCAGTACTAGGTCATGGCATGTGAGGCACTGGGTCGCCCTGGTCAGCGCTGCCGACCGTGACGTTAGAAGTTCCGTTGGTAGTGCTGGCCAGCTAAGACAGGCTAGTGCCTACCTGCTCCGTGCCCTGGAAGTGGCCAGCAGCAGGTCTGGCTTCTAAGCAGGGGGGCCATGGGGCTCCGCGCGCTGCCCCTGCCCCAATCACCAACTCCGCTCTAGAGAGATGTGGGGGGGGGGTGCCTTAAATTTCTGCATTCAAAAATAAAACAATGTAAAACTTTAGAACTTCCACTCAGTCCTACTTCAGCCAATCATGCAGACAAACAAGTTCGGTTACAATTTGCTGGAGATAATGCTGCCCACGTCTTGTTTACAGTGTCAACTGAAAGTGAGAACAGGCGCTCTCATGGCACTGCTGTAGCCGGCATCGCAAGATATTTGCGTGTCTGATGCACTGAAGTTTCATATGTCCCTTCATGCTTCAACCACCATTCCAGAAGACATGCGTTCATGCTGATGATGGGTTCTGCTCAATAACGATCTAAAGCAGAGCAGACCGATGCATGTTCATTTTCATCATCATCATCATGATGAATCAGATGCCACCAGCAGAAGGTTGATTTTCTTTTTTGGTGGTTCGGGTTCTGTGGTTTTCACATTGGAGTGTTGCTCTTTTAAGACATCTGAAAGCATTCTCCACACCTCGTCCCCCTCAGATTTTAGAAGGCACTTCAGATTCTTAAACCTTGGGTTGAGTGCTGCAACTATCCTTAGAAATCTCACACTGGTATCTTCTTGTTAAATCTGCTGTGAAAGTGTTCTTAAAACGAACATGGGTTGGGTCATGTGAGACTGCTATAACATGAAATATATGGTAGAGTGTGGGTAAAACAGAGCAGGAGACATACAATTCTCCCCCAAGGAGTTCAGTCACAAATTTAATTAACATTTTTTTTTTTAAACAAGCATCATCAGCATGGAAGCATGTCCTCCAGAATGGTGGCTGAAGCATGAAGGGACATATGAATGTTTAGCATATCTGGCACATAAATACCTTGCAACACCAGCTACAAGAGTGCCATGCGAACACCTGTTCTCTCTTTCAGGTGACACTGTAAACAAGACGTGGACAGCATTATTTCCTGCAAATTGTAACCAAATGTGTTTGTCTGTGCAATTGGCTGAAGTAGGACTGAGTGGACTTGTAGGTTCTAAAGTTTTACCCTGTTTTATTTTTGACTGCAGTTATTTTTTGTATATAATTCTACGTTTGTAAGTTCAACTTTCATTATAAAGCCATTGCACTACAGTACTTATTAGGCGAATTGAAATATACTATTTATTTTGCTTTTTACAGTGTAAATATTTGTAATAAAAAATAAATATAAAGTGAGCACTGTACACTTTGTATTCTGTGTTGTAATTGAAATTAATATATTTGAAAATGTATTCAATATATTTAAAAATGTAGAAAACATCCAAAAATATTTAAATGGTATTCTATTATTTAACAGTGTGATTAATTGTGATTCTTTTTTTAAATCACTTGACAGCCCTAAGAATAACTATTTTGCAAGTCTTATGTTATTAGTGTACAATTCTTAAGCTCCTCAATGGCATTCTGAGTAATGAATCAATAATAAATTTCAAGATGAACTATGACCTTTATTTATGCTTAGTGTTCTGCATTTTCAGTTTTTATTTGTAAAAAAAAGATTCTGAGATTTCTTCTTTATTTTCCAAACATTAAAACTAGGATGAAATTGGGTTAAAAAAAATTGGAGAAAAAACAACTTGCATAATATACACATTTTACTACAGTATAATTTAAACTTTTTTCATGTACAAAAGGTATTTTTTGTCTCTCTAAGAGAATAGTTTTTCCAGAAATCCTGGTTTGTGTATGCTCACATAATTTTCTTCAAAGTATTCTCATTCATGTTGAGCCTCTTGCTGTCTTGGAGGTAGTCCAACTTTAAAAATAAACGCTCTGCATTAGTAAGATCCAGGCGGTACACTCAAAGCTTGTCATGCCACTCTGCTGAAGTCAGGAAGTTTGTTTTGATGACTGTCCCAAAAAGCCAGCACATCCAGTTTCATATTGTCAGGTTAGGCATGTTCGTGTAAATAGTAAACTTAGATTTGAAATTCCATCTTTAGTGGCAAATGGTTGAAACACTCTGACACAACTGTCACAGTCTGCTACAAAATTCACCTTGAGGAAGGAGTGCAATACCAAACACTTCAGGGGTCAGATTCTTGTCACTTGCTTTCGACGTGCTCCTTTATTCTGTCAGCACGAGCACTGACCTCAGTGCTGCAGTTCTTGCAGCGCAATGCATCCTCTTCACTCCCATCTTTACTTTCCTTGAAAATTTCTTAGCACTGATCGTTTGTTGGTATTCAGGCTCAGATTTGCGTTTTTGCCCCACGTTTACCTCTTTACTTTATCTATGGAGAACTGATTATTTAAATTTAGTGCTGCTCTAAACTGACGCAAGACAATAGGTAGGCAGCATGTCTTTGTGAGCCAATCATAGCGCAATATTAACATTGTTTGATTTTCTGATCTCCACTGTGTGTGTGTTCTGAGTTTTACACTGAGTAACTGCTTCAGTCTCAGAGCTGCAGGACACAACAATTATGTAAAGCATAAGTGCTTAACAAAAATAAGTACCTGAAAAAAATATTGAGTGGATTGATGAGGGTGTAAATTAATAAAAAACTGAACGATTCAATTAAAAAAAAGATAATTTAGCGGTGAAAGTCGGTAAAAACTAAAAATGCAGAACACTATGTATAAATATATTTAATTACCTCTATAATACTGCCCATATTACACTGCCTTGACCGCAAAATGGGATGAACGCCTCAAGCCCTCATTCATGCCTTCACTATTTCAATTATGCTTTCTATAGCTTCCACAAGGCCCCATTCTTCAGCAGGTGCCCACCCCTTCACACATACAGAGAAGAGTGACCCATCTGGCTCCTGAGTGATTTCAGGATTGAATTCATAATTCCCAGGCTTCTTTTTAAGACCTTCTATATCAGGAGTCAGCAACCTTTCAGAAGCAGTGTGCCGAGTCTTCATTTATTCACTCTAATTTAAGGTTTTGCGTGCCAGTAATACATTTTAACGTTTTTAGGAGGTCTTTTTTTATGTCTATAATATATAGCTAAACTATTGTTGTATTTTCTTTATATAAGGTTTTTAAAATGTTTAAGAAGCTTCTTTTAAAATTAAATTAAAATGCAGAGCCCCCTGGACTGGTGGCCAGGACCTGGGCAATGCGAGTGCCACTGAAAACCAGCTCATGTGCCGCCTTCAGCACCCGTACCATAGGCTGCCTACCCGTTTTTTTTTATTTTTATATATATGTGTGTGTACACACACACACACACAAAACCCTGCTATAACGCGGTTTGGGGTCCAAAAACTTTGATTGCACTAAATGCGGGGTCGCGGTATAGCGGGGTTGGTCAGTGGTCCCCAACGCGGTGCATTGATGTGCGCCGCCTAGTGCCCAGCAGGGGAGAGGAGCGGCAGCTCCCCACCTGCCGGGGACAGAGAACTCCAGGGCTGCGGACGCCGGTTCTCTGTCCCCGGCAGGCGGGGAGCCGCGGCTCCTCTTGAAGCCGGAGAGAAGCCGCGGCCCCGCACCTGCCGGGACAGAGAGCACCGGCACCCGCAGCCCCAGAGTTCTCTGTCCCCGGTAGGCGGGGAGCCGCAGCTCCTCTTGAAGCAGGATAGAAGCCGCGGTCCCGCACCTGCCAGGGACAGAGAACACCGACACCTGCAGCCCTGGAGTTCTCTGTCCCCGGCAGGCGGGGAGCCGCGGCTCCTCTTGAAGCCGGAGAGAAGCCGCGGCCCCGCACCTGCCGGGACAGAGAGCACCGGCACCCGCAGCCCCAGAGTTCTCTGTTCCCGGTAGGCGGGAAGCCGCAGCTCCTCTTGAAGCGGGATAGAAGCCGCGGTCCCGCACCTGCCAGGGACAGAGAACACCGACACCTGCAGCCCTGGAGTTCTCTGTCCCCAGCAGGCGGGGAGCCGCGGCTCCTCTCGAAGCCGGAGAGAAGCCGCGGTCCCGCGCCTGCCGGGGACAGAAAGCACCGGCACCCGCAGCCCCGGAGTTCTGTCCCCGGCAGGTGCGGGGCTGCAGCGTCTCTCCCCTGCCATGGTATTGGGGATCATTGGTATAGTACCGTACTGTATTATACCTTAAAGGGGAGCCAACCTGTGATCGCGTTATATGCGATTTTGTGTTATGGCGGGGAGCGTTATTGCGAGGTTTGACTGTATATATCACACACACACCTACCTCTACCCTGCTATAACGCGACCTGATACAACACAGGTTCACGTATAGCACAATAGCAGCGGGGCTCCGGCGGCACTTTAAAGGGTCTGGGGCTTCAGCTGCTGTGGGGAGCCCTGGGCCCTTTAAATCCCGCTGGAGCCCTGCCACTGCTACCCCGGGGCTGCAGCAGCAGGGCTCGCCGGCGATTTAAAGGGCATGGGGTTCTGGCTGCTGCAGGGAGCCCCGGGCCCTTTAAATCACTGCTGGAGCCCTGCCGCCCTTACCACAGGGCTGTGGCATCAGGACTCCACCGGCGATTTAAAGGGCCTGGGGCTCCCCGCAGCGGCTGGAGCCCAGAGCTCTTTAAATCACCGCCAGAGCCCTGCCGCCCCTACCCCGATATAATGGGGGTTCAGCTATAACGCGGTAGGGATTTTTGGCTCCCTGCGACTGCATTATAGTGGGTAGAGGTGTATTTGCAATGGGCCCTCTCATAGGCTTGCCAGCTTATTGCTACTCTCCCTTTCCCTTCCAGCCATTGCCTAGGCCAGGGCTTTCCCCCATAATTCCTAGTAGATGGAACAGTCTTCCTATGTTTCTCTGCCATGTCTTTCCAAGTCTCAATATTTTTTTCTCCTATGCATTTGCCCCTTGATTTCACCTTTTCCTTCTCACAATGGAAGCATTTATATAATAAGATGTTTTCACTATTTTTTCTTGCGAATTTATAGTACAGTAAACAATATGGCATTTTATAAACTCTTAGAAACTGTTTATATGAAAAAAATCACTCAACCAAAATTATTGATTTGTATCTTTAAAGAGAAGAAACTCCCCTATCCTGCCTTATTCTGAACTAGAGAGTTGACAGTCAAGGAGAGGTATTGTAGTTTCCTTGATTGTCTCTAGACATGCTATAACCATAAAGGGTAACATATAAAGGATTAGCCATTTTCAACCAAATTTAAGCAGGCCCTACACTTTGTGGGGAAAAATATTTTTGTGGTCAGATCTTACAAGTGTCAGATACTTAGTTATTAGAAAAAGACAGCCACCTTTTCCGTAACTGGTGGTGTTCTTCAAGATGTGTTGCTCATGTCTATTCCACAACAGGTGTGCATACTCGCCACGTGCACCAGTGCTTGAAGTTCTTCCCCTAGCACTACCCATAGGGGAGTGCCCTAGCAACCCCTGGAATGGCACCTCCATGGTGCAGTATAAGGGGTGCTGCACACTCCACCCAACCTCAGTTCCTTCTTGTTAGACAATTCCAACAGAGGGGAAGGAGGGCAGGATGTGAAATAGACATGAGCAACACATCTCAAAAAACACCAGTTACGGAAAAGGTAACTGTCTTTTCTTCTTCGAGTGATTGCTCATGTGTATTCCACAATAGGTGATCCCAACCTATATCTGTTAGAAGTGGGTAGGAGTTCACAAATTCTCAGGACAGAGTACGGCCCTGCCGAATCCGGCATCGCCCCTGGTCTGGGAGACAATCGCATAGTGAGAGGTGAACGTGTGAACTGAAAACCATGGGGCAGCCCTGCAAATGTCCTGAATGGGGACATGGGCTAAAAAGGCAGCCAATGAGGCTTGCGCCTTAGTCGAGTGTGCCCTCACAACTGACGGCGGAGGGATTCCCGCCAGGTCATGACAGGTACGGATGCACGAGGTGATCCAGTTGGAGAGCTGCTGAGTGGAGATCGGCCAACCCTTCATGCACTCGGCTGAGGCGATAAACAGTTGCGAGGACTTTCTGAACAGCTTAGTCCGCTCCAGATAAAAGGCCAGAGGCCTTCTCACATCCAGCGTGTGGAGGCGGCGCTCCTCACTGGACGCATGGTGCTTGGGGCAGAGGACCTGCAGAAAAATGTTCTGACCCATGTGATAGGTGGAGACCACCTTCGGGAGGAACGAAGGGTGTGGACAGAGCTGGACTTTATCTTTATGAAACACCGTGTACGAGGGTTCGGAGGTCAGGGCCCTGAGTTCCGAGACCCACCTACCCTAAGGTGGGCTCTAAGGTGAAGAAGGTAGTCCAGGACAAACTGGATCGGGGAGGTCACGGGGAAACGCCCTGCTCTTCTGCCCATCTGGAAAACTGAGATCACTTTGCCAAGTAGGCTTGGTGCGTAGAGGGCCACCTGCTTTCTAGGAGGACGCACTGAACCCCTTCTGAGCACGTCCTTTCCTCTCTACCGAACCACTGAGCAGCCACATCGTGAGGTGGAGTGCCGCTAGGTTAGGGTGGAGGAGGTAACCCTGGTCCTGGGAGAGTAGGCAATTGCCACGGTGGGGTGACCACCAGGCCTCTGAGGGTCCCGTACCAATGCTGCCTGGGCCATGCCAGGGCAATCAGAAGGACCCAGGCCTTGTCTTTATCTTTTCCAGGACCTTGCCAATCAGCGGGAACAGGGGAAAGGCAGAGAGAAACTGGCTTGACTAGGACAGAAGAAAGGCATCAGAGATGGCGCCCCATCCCAGCCCCCTCCCTGGAGCAGAACGGGGAACAGCGACAGTGCTGAGTCACAAACAGGTCCACCTGGGGAGTCCCCCACACTTGGAAAAGTCTGTGCACCACCTCTAGGTGGAGAGACCATTTGTGCTGAGAAGACAAGTCCCTGCTCAAGCGATCCGTGTGCGCATTCCAGGTGCCTGGCAGATGGGAGGCCTGTAGGCATGTCATGTGCCTTACAAAAGTCCCACAGCCTGAGGGCTTCACGGCAGAGGATCGGGCCCTGCCCTGCCTGTTGATGTAGAACATCAAGGCCGTGTTGTCTGTGAGGACCCTGACCACCCAGCCCTTCAGGTGTGAGCGGAAGGCCATGCATGGCAGCCATACCGCCCTGAGCTCCTTGACATTTATGTGGAGGGTCAGATCCTGAGCCGACCACAGACCTTGGGTCTGAATGTTCCCCACATGGGCCCCCCATCCCAGGTCCGACGCATCAGACACCAGTTCCAGCAATGGGGCCCTGCCCCTTAACAAGATCCCTTGGAGCATGTTTTTCAGGGAGGACCACCACCGTAGGGAGGTGATCACTGGCTCGGGCACCGTGTGGACTTTGTCCATCCTGTTCCTGGCCTGAGAGAACTTGGAGAGGGCTCATCCTGAGTCTGGCATGACGGCCCACATATGTGCACGCCAACATATAACCTAAGAGCTGGAGGCACACTCTGGCTGTTGTCCTCAGAAACCGCATGACCGTGTCAATGAGCCCCTTCGGGGTCTCAAACCTGTCCGATGGGAGGGAGGCTCTGGCCGACGAGGCCTCCAGGACCACCTCAATAAACTCTATGTGTTGTACCAGGACTAACATGGACTTGATGTTGTTTACCAATAGGCCCAAAGTGGTGCATGTGGACAGAAGGAGCGCCATGTGATCCTGTACCTGCGACCAGGAGCCACCCTTGACCAACCAGTCGTCCAGATAGGGGAAGATCTGGACCCCCCAGTGCCTGAGGTAGGCTGGGGGGGCGCAGGTCAAGACTGCTTATAAGAAGTCATGGGACTGTAAGAGGCAGTCTCGTATTTTGAATGGGTGGCCTGAGCGGGAGTCTGCTGCAGCTTGGACTTAGGTTTAGCCAGAGCCAGAACATAGAGATCCAGAGTCTGGAGAGTCATGCGGGAGGCTTTCAGGCCATGCAGCTTTGTATCCGTTTGTTCCACAAACAGGGCTTTGCCGTCAAACAGGAGGGTCATGCACAGAGGTTTGCGCCTCTCCAGACTGCCCGGAGAGCAGGAGCCATGATGCCCTTCCCATGGACACTGCGGAGCCCATAGACCGCGCAGCTGTGTCCACTGCATCTGAAGCTGCCTGCAGAGTTGCCCTGGCAGCCACTGTGCCCTCCTCCACCAGCGCTTTGTACTCCTTCCTGTTGCGCTCCTGGAGGGAGTCCTCAAACTTGGGCAGGGAGCCCCACAGATTGAACTCATACCGGCCCAGAAGAGCCTGGTGGTTTGCCACCCGTAACTAGAAGCTCGAGAACAAATACATTTTTCTTCCAAATGAGTCCAGCCTCCTTGAATCTTTATTTTTTGGGGTAGGGGCTGGTTGGCCCTGCCGTTCCCTGTGGGTGATCGACTCGACGACCAGGGAGTTAGGAGCAGGGTGGATGTATAAGTATTCATGCCCCTTGGCAGATACAAAATACTTGTGTTCCGCTCTCTTACAGATGGGGGCCAATGAGGCCGGGGTTTGCCACAGGGCATTTGAAATTTTCACCACCCCCTTGGTGGAGAGGCAAGGCCACTCTGCCCGGTGCCAAGGAGGACAGTACATTAAACAGGGAGTCCGAGGACTCCTCCATCTCCTCTGCTTGGAGATGGAGGCTTGATGCCACCCTTTTTAAGAGTTCTTGGTGGGCCCTAAAGTCCTCCTGTGGGACGGAGGGGCTGTAATCGCCTCATGCAGGGAAGGTGAGGAGGCCAGTGCGGTACTGTGTGTCACCACCGGCACCGGAGGGTCCACCACCTGGTCGGTCTCTGGGCACAGTGCCAAGGATGTTCGTCCCACCAACTCCTTGCTCGGAGGTCTGGAGAGGGAGGCCGATGGTCCTTCTGAGGCTCCAGCTACCGAGCAAGCCCCCACCAGGGGCTGCATTAGGGGCCACAGTGCTCACTGGTACCACTGGGCTGTCCATGGGGCTCAATGCCACTGCACCTGCTGTGGCACCAGCGGAGCCAGCTGTTCGGCCTGGCTCATCAATGGACGACTACAAAGGGAGGCCGGATTGACATACGACCTGCCACTGTCCCTGGATCGGAAGGAGCGGTGGCGCTGTGAGCAATGCAGACCATGGGACCGCAATCCCAACATGGAGGACCGGTACTGTAGGTAACAGCTGCTCCGCGATCAGCTCCGGAAATCAATGCCCGGGGCTGCGGAGGTGGTGCCATGCTGGGATCCTGGAGCGGGACGATGAACAGGAACGACATCGACGTTCGTGCCGTGACCGGCTGCAATAGCCCCTCCAAGACGAGGACCTTTGGCGTTGTCTGCCTTGGTCCTGTCGGTGTTTGCTCCTTGAGGCGGAGCGGTGCCAAGAGTCTCGGTCAAACAGAACCCAACCAGACAGCCTGGTGAACGTCAAGGGCGATCCACGTGGACTTTGCCCTGAACGGATGCGAGGCGGGGAACAGCGTCGGGAGCGTTCCCTCGACCAAGACCGGTATCGAGCTGGGGGTGACTGCGGCGATCCCAGCGGCAGGTTGCCTCTGGAGCATGGGGCCGAACATCGGCAGTGCTCCTGGTACCGGCATGGACATAACATCCCGGGCCGCCTGCAGGTCCTTGTGTGGAGGGCATCCAGACATCTGGGGAGGCCTGCTTCAAATGGGCCTGGCTACTCTGCTCGACTTGAGTCAGAGGCCTAGAGGCTGGTGATGATCGAGGACTACCCAACATGGGTCTAGCCTCTGTCCCAGGTTTACTCCAGTGATGGGGCAAAGAAGGCCTCTTCCTAATCTTCTTGGCACCACTTCCCGTCCATAGGGCACGCCAACTAGTCTATGGCGCCGAAGGGTCGCCGCACACCAACACCGCAGTGCCCAGTGCTGACTCAGAGCAACGCGCCAGAGCCAGGGTCAGCGCTGACTCCATCAGAATAGCCCGGAGCCTGATGTCTCTCTCTCTCTTGGTCCAAGTCTTAAACGACTTGCAAATCTTGCAGCGATCGCGGAGATGGGTTTCCCCCAAACAGAGTAAACCGTCCATGTGCAGATCACTCACAGGCATAGGTCACCTACAAGTCTTGCATGACTTAAAACCCGGGGCACAGGGCATGCTCTGGCCCGGGCGCTCTAGCTAAGCTAACTACAGGTACCATACACTGAACAAGCAAGCAGTTTTGGGGACAAGCTACAGCAGAGCTGGAGCAGAGCAGTTCCGAAGCACCTTCACTGGCAGCGCAGCACCCCTTATACCATGCCATGGAGGCACCACTCCAGGGGTCACTAAGGCGCTCCCCTACGGGTACTGCTAGGGGAAAAACTTCCGGCACCAGTGCACATGGCAAGCACACACATCTATTGTGGAATACACATGAGCAATCTCTCGAAGAAGAATGCTCCTTAACAATCATAAAGCATATATTTTTGCATGTAAGTATTAAGGGAACAAAGATTAAAATATCCCTTACTTTTTGCACATAACACAGAGTTTCTTTGGAGCCGGTTTATGCGAGAATGATGAAAGGCAGGCAGTGGAACAAAACAGGTGAGCTGATCCTTTGCGCTGATATGCAGTCTGTCCCTTCTGCAAGGGCTTTTTGCAATTTGCACATGTGACTTTAACCTGTTTAGAAGGTTGTTGTTGTGCAGACGGCTGAAAAATCTGTTTAGGAAGTGAGGCCACTGGTGACAAGGAATCCACACCTGGTTGTTTCTGGTTTCTAGGGAATGAAGCTGACTGGGATATCCAGGAATCTTAAAAATACAAAATACATGGAAAATTAAATGAATAGACCTCTTTCAATATACAAACAGATTTGATTATATTAAACACTTTTGTTAGCAAATTATCCTAAGAGGGAGAACTGGTTATCTTGGAGGTATACGTAAAACAATTTAAAGAACATGATCAGTCAGTATATTTAGATCAATGGCACTGTTCTCTGCCATCACAGGAAATCCCAAAACAGGGGAGCATCTCAAGGTGCCCATTTCCTAGGCCTGGAGACACCAGAGTGATTAACACACCTGTAGTTTGTGTGCAAATTGGCATTTGAACCTTACTCCTGAGGGCATTCTGTGTCAAAAACTTAAAAATTCTGCACACATTTTAAAATTCTGCATGTTTTATTTGTCAATAAATAAATGCAGAGGCTCCAGCATGGCAGTGGGGAGCACAGGCCACTGGCTGTACAAAGGTGGGGATCACCCTGCAGCCTCCTCACCCCCGGGACACGGACTCAGTGGTGAGGCTGCACCTGACCCGGACACAGCACAAGACCTGGGACTGCCCCAGAAACACCCTGGGGCTTTGCGCCAGGCACACTAGATGTGGGGCAGGCAGGCTCAACCAGGCAGGATCCAAGTGTGGGGAGATCCGAGGGCAGGGAGGGGAGGGGAGAGTATTCAGTGTGGGACAATCTGTATGCAGGCAGCTCAGTGGGGGGTCTAGGTGTGGGGGGATTTGGATGCACAGAGGCTTGTTGAAGGGATTCCAGGAGCAGGGGCAATGGGACTCTGGAGGGGCTTCCAAGTGAAAGTGGTTGGGGCTCAGCAGAGAGGTCTGGTTGTGGGGGGTCTCTGCAGGGAGGTCTGCCGGGGAAATGGGGATTGGTGGGGTGGGGACCTGAGTCAAGTTAGTTGGGGGTGGCACGGAGGGTCTGGATGGGGTGGGGGGGGCTCAGGGTGGTGCAGAGGGTGGGGCTCGTCAGGGTGAAGGTTTGAGTGCAGGGAGCTCAGTGGGGGGTGGTCTGGGTGCAGGGGAGGGGGTTTGGAGCTGGGGGGCTCCAAATGCAAGGGCTGAAGTTCAGTGGGGTGGGGTTTGGGTATGCAGGGCTAGGGGGGTTCTGGGTGTATGGGGTGAGGCTTGGCGGGGGTTGGGGGGATGGTGGAGCAGCTCCTCATACAGTGACCCCTCCCCCTGCAGCTGAGGAGCAATGGGGGCAGGAAGCTGGGGAGAGGTGGCGGGGAGAATGCTGAACTTCCGCAGCTGGGGAGGTTTCTGGGGGTGGGTCTAACACAGCCCCAGCCACTCCTTGTAGGGGAAGAGAAAGTCCCGTCCTCTCCTGCCTCCAGCCCAGCCAGGAGTAGCAGCTGATCCCTCCTCTGGGTAGGAGCCACTGGCTGAGGTGTCTCCAGCCCTGCAGTGATTTACGTCACCACCGGCTGCCTGAAACAATGTACCTGCGCAGCTAGGGAATCGTGTGTGACTGCTCTTGCAGCTTCGCTCTACTTCCTTGTCAGAAAGTCATTTTTCTGCAGGGAAATAAAGAAATCTGCGGGGGACATGAATTCTGCACATGTGCACTGGTGCAGAATTCCCCCAGGAGTAGAACCTGTAGACAAATATTAAATTGTGCCAATTGCAGTTAAAAATTCAAAGCAGAGAAGTCAAAGCAGAATTTCCATTTTGAAGATTTCATCTATTAGAAACTTCTATTTTCTAAAATATTACTGAAGAGGTTTATAAATTTGGACCAATCAAATGTTTATCAGACTTAGGCGGTTATCAAAAGATACTTTTCATGTTTTTATTTTAAAAGCAAAACCCTGGATTTTCTGTAGATAGAAAGTTCACTTATACAGAGATTAGAATAAGGTAAAAACTATTTTGATTTAAAACTTCTGGTATTACATACAAAAATAGTAGATTTGCAACTTCTGAAGTAGTTTCGCAGTCCGGAGTCTCTGGCCCAAAGTCTGGCCCAAAAGATTTTTGTATTACAATTAAAGACAGACAAAACAAATTCACACCAATCATCACGTTTATCTGTATCATGGTTCCTATAGGAAACAATTTCTATTTTACTCTAAAACCTAATTCAATGCAATGGCTACCAATTAGAACAATGGAAATCTGCAGAATAGCAAAAACTGATGAGTTCTCAAGATTTTGGTCTTCTCAGTAGGGAACAATGAACCTAGAAGTTAATAGTCCAAGTCCTTCCAGTACCTAAGCACTTCCTCAGAGCATCCCCTCCTCCCACCTAGCTCTGGACAACACAATCCAAGAGTACAGAGACAGTCAGTCATTTTATAGTTTAATATGTTGCAGGGCCGTTTGCATCACAATTTAATTTCTCTCACAGGAAAAGAACTAAAAAAAAATAGCATCCCTGTGTCTGCTGAACTCAATTTTTAATATCTAACTTAGGTTCAGAAGACAAAGTTCTGGCAAAACTATTCTTCTATAAAACCCTATTTCTAGGCATTTCTCCAGAATTTAAGCTTCCATTTGGACCAACTAAGTTTTTAGGCCCTGACAATGGAAAAAGTTCTATAGGATGCCAAGAGTAAGAAGTATTATTTTAAATATGAAAAATTTCATTATAAGTGTATTTCCTTTATATTTGAATGACCCAATTTATTTCACTTAAAATACCAACAACATGACAACTATCACCAGTAACTTCAGAGCATCGAAACTTATCTTTTGATCCTGTCATTCCATCTTCTAAATGAATCTTTCATAGAAATAATGCTAGAGCCCAGCATGTATAAACAATCTCATCTTAGATAACATGCATTTGCCATGGTCCCCAAGTTAAAGTTAATGTGGCATTTACCCTAACCTATAAGCTGAAAGCACTGACATCCTGCAAACTGCACTGCAGGACCTTAAAAGCTCTGTGGCATCTCTCTAGTTTGGTCCAGTATCAGCAAGTCAGTTTAAATGCATAAACGTTTTTAGTGACTCTCATTGCACCTTAAAACAGCTGGTATCAAAATAGCCATATAGAAACAAAAAAGAAAAAAAAATCTGTGTGTAAATTCTGAAGATTTTGGATTCTTTATCCCTGCAGTTTTTAGGTGAAAATGACTACAGCCTATTCTTGATGCTTTCTAAGGAATCCATCAATCAATGAAATGAAAGGCACTCTATTTCTAAGAAGAGACCCCAAAGATCAAGCTTTACTAAGTGTGCTGCACAATTCTTGGATAAAAGTTTCAAGGACTCTAAAATTTATTCTATAAATACCCAAGGAGTCCAATGTTCTTGTTTGGAAATCCAGGTTACTGTTTGAGATTGCATGTTTGCCTGCCCTGTTGTCTGTCATGACAGCTGCCATGGACGTCCTATTTCCCAGGCATGCAAGATGCATTAAATGTAAGTTGACTATTAGAAAGCTTCAATTAACAAAGTGGAAGGGTTATGGGGAGGACAGGAGAAGCAGCGCAAAAACATTCTTTCTGACCTGGCAGACCATTTAAAAAAAAAAAAAATTAAAGAATATGCCCCACACTGACAAATCTAGATATGTTACCACAGTACTTACAGTTTAAGGAACTCATGCAAATGTAGGCTCCATTTTTTGTCAACTACCTTAGACTGACAGATACATTTCTAGAAAATACCTCAATCAGCCAGAATATTGACACACTCCCTTTTCTCATGTGTGTTTGGAATGGGAGTCCACACTGGTTCCATTCCATCCAGAACAAGAAAGCACATGCCCAGAAAGATTCCTGTATATGCGACTATACCATCAACATTACTTAACTGATGCTTCATGGGCCCTATGGTTTGCACACTTCGTTTTTGGTTGAGACTCCAACTTGCCACTCAAACCTCCTAGCCCCTTCCACGAGGCCTTGAGAGTCCCTTCACACCTTAAAATTTCAAGTGGACTTCCCTCCTTTCTGCAGGGGAAATACCATAAAATGTAGAAACAGTAAGTGTTTAATCTTAAAATGGGACTTCTTGCTTTTTCCTCTTTTTTCTTTCATTCTTTATTCCACTCTTTTCTCCCTCATATTTGCACTCCATTCACTTTATCCTTCTCTGCCAACTCTCTTCACATCCTTGAGTCTCACCGCTTTTTCCTCCTTCATCATTCCTTGTATCCCACCACCTTCCTTCCCTTCTTCAAAACCATTCCTAAAGCCTGATCTCAGCACAAAAAAAGGTGTCTCCCCTTCTTTGGTTCGTTCCCATGTTGTCACCAAGTCTCCATTTCTTCAAGTTGCTCTCCTCCCCTCCCCAACATCCTCTTTTACAGTCTTCCTTCTGTAATGCCCTCCTGGAGTGACAAGCTTTATGGGTGCTCAGACTGATACTGCTAGAGCTTATGGCTCTCAAGCATTCTTTTTTAAAGGCTGCTCCCCAGAGACAATAGACTTACTTCAAGTCTTAAGACCACCCTGCTTTAGAGTTACAATGGACTTAATACAACAATGGGTTGGACATAAGATTTGCAAAACTACGGCAGTAGCTGGAAACAATATCCTTTGTGCCAAGTTTTCAGTTATGGTGAAAGTCAGGAGCAGCAATCACTAGGGGAGATGGTAATATCCGAGAGCATGTAAGATTCTTCTATCCACTGCTTCCACCCTATCCCTGCACCACAGGATGTTGGGGAACACATCCTTGGTAGCTATACTTAAGATTGAAATGCTTCATAGTATACAGATTTCTGATCAGGCAGGTCTAGCTTGGCAGATAAAATGCTGACAAGTATTCACTGGAGGGTCATTCCAAAAGCACAAAAAAAAAAGGTTATGAAAAGGAGAGCGGAAACAAGTTACCCAGAAAATGTTTCCCCTACTTTTGTAAATAAAACCTATAAGAGATCCACACCTACCGTGTTTCAGTTGCTTCTCCTGTACAAGTAGTTTCCACTACAGCTCTCTTCTCTCTCCCCCCTCCTTCCTCCTCTCGTTTCTTCTTCTTTTGCTCCTGCTCTCACTTGTCTTGTTCCTTTTTTCGCTTGCTCTGTCTCTCCCCCTTTTTATCTGTGGTAGTCCATTCTGCTCCCGCTTCTCCCTATTTTTGTTTGCCCTTCACTGTGCTCTTTTCATGTGTGAGGACCACAAGCGTAGAAAAGACCTTTTTTATTCCCTCCAGAAGACAAGCAACATTTGGAAAGTGCAACAGATACAGACTTTCGCAACACGCTCTCAGCTCCCACCCCATTCTGCAACAACCTTCCTTCTTCCTTCCCATAGTTGGCCCTCTTCACTGAATCCCAAAGAAACCTTGTCTCCTCTCTTCCCCATTAATCCACGCTGCCAGAACTCACTCTACTTCACGCTGCTAGTGTACCAGTTTCCATGTTTTTCAGATTTTCAGTATGCACCTGACCTGTCAATCAAACTAGCAGACATGCAAAAAGCCTTCTGGGCCAGCAGTAAAAGGAGGAATTTTCTGGTGCCTTGGTCAAAAGCGTGCACTGGTTTTGAAAGGCATACAAAAGGCATTATTTTGCATTAACAGGTACCAGAAGTTCCCATGTCTTCTACTTGTAATGTCACAAAAAACAATGCATTTTCATGTCTTTAGCGTATCAAGTATCACCAGCAAATTTCACAAAAATGGGAATGCATTCTTCAAAAATGAAGTTAAAACTTGAGGTGAACGTCCAAGCTATCTAGAGACTCAACACAAAACAAACTCTTCAGTTTTGAGTTTTGCTTTTTTGTTACAATAGATATGACTGATTCATAAGAATGGACAGTGCCATCAGCAAACTACAGAACTTGTCAAGTTGACATGAATTTTGCAAGTTAGTCAGGAAACATAGCATTTCCTTTGCTCTTATTTTGAGAGAAGTATTTAGTTTTATATTAATACTGCTGCAGTACTCTATAAAATGTACTAATACTCTCTGAAAAGTAAGTTTTGGTAATACATGGACTAGAGAACTCTGCTATCAAGATACTTGTTGAGATCTAGATAAAGGCTACCAATGTATCTGAGAATTATAAAATTAACATACTGGCAAATTGTGCTAGGTTCTAATACATCTGGATTCCAACTGAATGTTTTAGATCACCTTTTAAATGTTCCCAACTAGTCTCCGAAGTTATTACCTGCATAGGGAAATGAGGGGCATTCATACCTTTGCTACTGGCTTCATTTGAGATGGTTTTCTACAAGGTTAATTTAATAGGGCAGCAGTGCACTGACACTGAGAGAACTTCATCTTCATAATTTAAGATTAAAGCTTCAGTATTTACCATAGAAAATCATAGAATCATAGATTATTAGGGTTGGAAGGGACCTCAGGAGATCATCTAGTCCAACCCCCTGCTCAAAGCAGGACCAATTCCCAAATCCCTAAATGGCCCCCTCAAGGATTGAACTCACAACCCTGGGTTTAGCAGGCCAATGCTCAAACCACTGAGCTATCCCTCCCCACCACGTTTTAGGTGAAAGCTTAAATTCTGCAGAATGTGAATGCTAGAAAACTGCAGTTAAAATGGGACAGTTGCGCTTCTAGTGGAATTTGTTATTAGCTAAGTAAGGTTTACTGCTATTCCTGCTGTCCTAAACAAAAACAAGTTACCCCAACAGCATATAGCATATAAGTTTTAGCACCGGTAGCGCAAAAAGATAACACACATAACTATTAATACTTAATACCTAGAAGCCACAAGCAGGTTAGGACCTCAAATGTACCAGACATAAACAAAAATTACATACTTCACAGTGCTTAAATTTAAAATGCCAGCTGCTACTATGATGATTTGATTAATATTCTAGGGTCTCTCACTTAATCCTTTTGCATATCAAATACTATTAAAAGAGCACGGACAACAAAAACCTGTATATTAACACTTTTCCACTTTGAGGGAAAATGGCTTTGATGCATAATACTAGCCACAGAACTTCAGAAACAGAAGTCTGGCTCAAATACTAAGTCCATGAACAAATGTGCACTAATTATCTAGGTGCACACATGCCACCTTGACTGCACACTGGGTTCCATGCATCCCAAATCAGTTACACATAAAAATGTGCATTGTGTTTTTGAACAATTAGATAGTTATACACAAAGTATTAATTATTGGGGTTGGGGTGGTGGGAATTCAGTTTGTTTGCTAGTTGCTAATGCAAGACAAGTTTACTTATGTATACACTTAATCTCATTGATTGAGATGACATTAGAAAAGCAACTTTTTTTTTTAAGTATGAAGTTAAGAGTGTATGTGTGCATGTGTGTATTTTAGTAGCTCTGTACTGTATATATTTAAACACATTAATATTTTGGACTGTTCACATTTTACACATTTTATAAGCTTAGCAAAATATTTAAAGGTATGACTTACCTGGACTGTGATGAGTCACAGATTCTCCATTTTGAAACACATCTCCAGCCACATTCATTCTACCAGGATTGAAAGGTCCTACACCAGTCTTGGTCTGTGAAGTTAAAGATGGGGTGTATGTTTGTATATTAACACCAAAATTACTTGACTGCAGTCCGTTAGACACATCTCCCAAGTTGGTATTCTGCAGTGATGTTACATGTGTAATCATTAAGTTCATGTCACGCCCTTCAGTATTTTCTAAATGACCATCATTCACAGAGCTCATACCTGTTTCTAATGTGGTAACATTAGCAATCTGAATTTCAGAGTCTGGTTCTGTGGTTATACCACTATTACCTATTCCTGCATTTACCTTACTTCTTGAAAAACTGGAAGCTGAGAATTCCATATCGCTGGATCTATTTTTACACTCTGGAAGTCTTCGCTCATTAAAACTGGAAGCATTCTTCTCTTGTCCTTGATTTGTTTCAATATCTTCTTCATCATCAATAATAATAGTCTCGCTTATACTTCCCTTTTGAGAACTTAAGTCTTTTGAAGGAGGAAGCATTTTGGAATCATTTCCCTGAAGCTCATCGCTTTTTGATGAAATAAATGCGATGCTTCTCTGATCTGATATCAGTGATGTAGAAGTCTGTGGAGGTTGTATAGGTTCAATAAAAACAACATCATCATCATCTTCTATAGATGAATTTTGGAACTTATTAGTTCTAGAAACTAGAGTATTAGGCGGCCCTCCAAAAGAATTTCCTATATTTGCAAGACCAGTTGCCATGGCAGTAGTTCCTAGTAAACCAGAAGTATGTTCAGACAGTTCTAATCCTCCCAGAGAACTTCTGTCCATTCCAGATAAGCTGTTTTGTAAGTAAAAGAGAAACAAAAGTAATTTAAGTACAAGATTTAACTTCTTTAAATACCAAGTATTCCATAACATTTAAAAAGTCGTCTACTTATTTTCTCTTACCTAGATCTTAATGACAGCTCAAGATTTCTATCTGCCTTCTCTTTTAGAAGAACTTTTACTCATTATGCTACCTAACACCACTCCCACATCATAACATGCTAGTAAGAACGGAGGTCCATTACCAGTTTCACAGAACTTTTGCCAATAGAACAGCTATGTGCTGTTAAGTTTAGCAAGATACATGTTGGAAACATCAACAGAATTTAGCACAATTGTCACCTTTTTGTTGCCATTTACTACTTAGGCTTAATTTCCTATCCCTATACCCCACACCTCTTTTGTACGCACAATAGGTCAAATAGCATTGCCTCTGCTCAACTGCAAGGCAAGATCGAGAGCACAGATATTTAAAGTTGTCCATTTTTATTCCTTTTAAAATGGCATGAAGACATCTCAACAGCAAATGCACAAATTACGTGCCTAGTAAAGGACTTGCTTTGCATGGACTCATGCTCACAAGGTGTAGGCTAACCAAGACTACTTCACAGTCTGAATTAGAAAGCATAACCCCCATCACAGGATCCCAGACCAGTTGAAGAGTGATGGGGGAAGGAAATGAGGGTAAGAGCCTTGGAATAGCTGGATGCTAAAGGAAGAAAGGAAAAAACTGACTCTGTCAACCTTCAACTCTGACCACTGCAAGGGAGCAGTGAAAGGAGGCTCATTTGAGATCCTAGCTCCTTCTCTAATATTCTTTAACAAGTTGTAGGAAGTGAATCTCTTATCTCCTCTCTTCTCAACATCAGATGCTGCTGCAGGTTCCTTCATCCACTACTCATCTTACACATGGCATTTTGTTTTCAGCTGGTCTTTTTGTGGTTTTGGGGAGGCTGCTGGGTTTATTCTTGTGGATACTGGCATGAGTACAATTGTATTTATAATACACCAAAAGAAACTTTAGCCCTGGATATTTGCTTTTATTTATTATAAAAGACTAAATATATAATCAAGGGCCAATGGAAAGGACATAATAGAAACAGAGCTCACAGCAGCTGTTGGTAAATGAAGTGCATTGGTGCTACTGCAGGCACTGGGAAGACTTTCAAGATAACTGCATAATAGTATACTCAAACACATACCTGAATTTGCACGTGTGATACCATTAAATCTTTGTATACTTTATGACAGAAGATTATTCAAGGCTGGAAAAATGTCTTTGTGGATTTCTGCAAGTAACCTTTTAAAAAAAAAAAGGGGTGGGGAGTATTCTTCCCCAATACTCACCCATCCAGAAATCCACTGCAGCCTGTTTACCTTAGTAAGTTGATCCCAAGTGCTCCAGTATAGGGTCTATTCCTCTTATACCAATTAACTTGATGCCTTTGGTTGAAATGTCCTGAAATAGAGATAAAAATAAACTCTCATGATCCTAACATATATAACAGGTTCTTTTCTCCCCCACCCCCCACTGCTGCCCAAAGTCTTACCAACCAGGATAACAAGTCTGTTTCCTTCGCACCGGCAGAGAGAGTTTAGAAAGACTTTTTTTTAAAAGTGATGTCATCCTTCTGAATAAGAGGTGCTGTCTAGCTCATAGTACTTAGAATTATTTGTTCTCTGGGTGGGTAATGCACTATTACGTAACAGTTCAATCATATACTACTAACAAAACGCACTAATATCAGCTTAGTTGTTCCTGGATGATAGATAAAATTGATTACGCTATTAGATTGTCCTAGGCAAAAATTGGGAACTGAAGCTGTCATCTCTCCCAGAAGGTACACATTCCAGATTTTACACTAGGCACAGTTTGTAATTGGAGAGCATTTTAGTTGATACTATACAAATACACGGACATGTTTATTAAAAGCAGGTGGTACCGGGCAAATTAGATGAAACAATAGTTAAGAATAAAATTGTCAGACACACAGAAAAACATAAACTGTTGAGCAATAGTCAACATGGTTTCTGTAAAGGGAAACCGTGTCTTACTAATCTATTAGAGTTCTTTGAAGGGGTCAACAAACATGTGGACAAGGGGGATCCAGTGGACATAGTGTACTTAGATTTCCAGAAAGCCTTTGACAAGGTCCCTCACCAAAGACTCTTACGTAAATTAAGCTGTCATGGGATAAAAGGGAAGGTCCTTTCATGGATTGAGAACTGGTTAAAAGACAGGGAACAAGGGGTAGGAATTAATGGTAAATTCTTAGAATAGGTCAGAATGGAGAAGGGTAACTAGTGGTGTTCCCCAAGGGTCAGTCCTAGGACCAATCCTATTCAACTTATTCATAAATGATCTGGAGAAAGGGGTAAAAAGTGAGGTGGCAAAGTTTGCAGATGATACTAAAACTGCTCAAGATAGTTAAGACCAAAGCAGACTGTGAAGAACTTCAAAAAGATCTCACAAAACTAAGTGATTGGGCAACAAAATGGCAAATGAAATTTAATGTGGATAAATGTAAAGTGATGCACATTGGAAAAAAATAACCCCAGCTATACATACAATATGATGGGGGCAAATTTAGCTACAACGAGTCAGGAAAAAGATTTTGGAGTCATCATGGATAGTTCTCTGACGATGTCCACGCAGTGTCAGAGGCGGTCAAAAAAAGCAAACAGGATGTTAGGAATCATTAAAAAGGTGATAGAGAATAAGACTGAGAATATATTATTGCCTTTATATAAATCCATGGTACACCCACATCTCAAATACTGCATACATCTCAAAAAAGATATACTGGCACTAGAAAAGGTTCAGAAAAGGGCAACTAAAATGATTAGGGGTTTGGAGAGGGTCCCATATGAGGAAAGATTAAAGAGGCTAGGACTCTTCAGCTTGGAAAAGAGGAGACTAAGGGGGGGGATATGATAGAGGTATATAAAATCATGAGTGATGTGGAGAAAGTGGATAAGGAAAAGTTATTTACTTATTCCCATAATACAAGAACTAGGGGTCACAAATATAAATTAATAGGCAGCAGGTTTAAAAAAAAATAAAAAGAAGTTCTTCACACAGCACACAGTCAACTTGTGGAACTCCTTACCTGAGGAGGTTGTGAAGGCTAGGACGACAACAGCGTTTAAAAGAGAACTGGATAAATTCATGGTGGTTAAGTCCATAATTGGCTATTAGCCAGGATGGGTAAGGAATGGTGTTCCCTAGCCTCTGTTTGTCAGAGGATGGAGATTGATGGCAGGAGAGAGATCACTTGATCATTGCCTGTTAGGTTCACTCCCTCTGGGGCACCAGGCACTGGCCACTGTCGGTAGACAGGATACTGGGCTAGATGGTCCTTTGGTCTGACCCGGTACGGCCGTTCTTATTTTAAGCAAAGGGTACTAAGATTCAAGCAGCTCTCAGGGCAAGTCTACATCTAAAAAGCTGCAGTGGCTGCTGAAGCACTTTAATGAAGATGCTACTACACGGACAGGTGAGCTTCTCCCATTAGCATAGTCAATCCACTTCCACGAGAAGTGGTAGCTACATCGACTGGAGAAACTCTCCAATCGAAAAAGCGCTGTCTACACGAGGGTTAGGTCAGTACAGCTGCATTGCTCAAGGGATGTGGATTTTTCAATGCTAGGAAGAGGTTTATAAATTGTAGGGAGATCCTGCCAACTGTTATACAGTCAATATTCTATTCCTTCAATTTCAGTGCATCATCTTAAACAGATGTTTACCAATGTTTATCAATTAAAATCAAATCCTCCCAAGCCTACACATGTGTAGGTACATAAACTGCAATAACGTCAATGAAGTTTTATCCACTTACCCCAGGTCTGAACTTTGGCTTTTGACTACAAGATTGTTACAGATGATACTTCCCTTGGCCAACTTAGGGTCTGTTAAGTCATTTCGCTATATTAGTCAGGCTTGAAACCAGGTGGTCCACTAATCACATAAACACTTTAATCCCCTTAATTCAACTTCCTCTCATTTCTTTCTAACCAATGACATTCATTTCTTATGCATCTTCATTGTCTGACCCTTCTTGAATTTCACTCTCTCAAAAAGTTAGCCCATTTTAGAGTTTTACTGTATGATGCTGTCAAGGAACATTTTCCAGTTTAACAGCATGATGTATAACATTTCTTATTACTTATAAACAACTTCAAAGAGGAGGAACTGAAGTGCACTTACACCCCATTGATTGTAAGATTGCCCCTTGTATGTATTGAAAGGCTATGTTTGGATTTTCTTCTTATTTTAAACACAAGAATATTAACATTTTATTTTAGAAGAATTGCCAAACTTTGTAGAAACGAAATCAGTCATGTTCTGGACCTACCAATCTCAGCGAATCAAAGTTACTGGATGTGAAAAAGTTCTTTAAGAAAAGCATGGTGAAACAGCATTCAATGCCAAAGCCGACATTGTCCAAAGAATTAATTTTTAGGTATTTTCTTGTGGAAGAGAAGAGGAGAAATGGATCAGCTCAGAAAGGTACTAATACCACAGGGAGTCCCAGGTGCTCATACAGTCTATTCATAAAGTTGGGTCCATTCTGGATCTGGCATTTAGGCTGAGGGTAAAACTCAGTGTTATGAAGATACTTAGGTGGCTTCAAGCTACAGCGTGACTTGCCACTACTGATTGAGATTTAACAGTTTTTGTAAGTGGGAAGCACGTGCTTGTAATTCTTAAAGAATTTATTGAGGCCCCTACTCAAGAAAATATTTTTCCAGAGATTATCATTGGTTGGTTTCTTAATTTCCCTTATCCTGTCCAATTGGGGTTTAAGCACATGTATGGGCTAGAAACAGCTTTGGTAGCATTAGTTGAAGATTTTCCTCCTTGAAATGGATGAACCTAGAACATCTATGCTCACTGGATCAGTCAGCAGCTTTTGAAATCATTGACTATGAGGTTCCACTAACTTACCTATTGACCTGGCAGGCATGAATTCTGTTTGGAGTGGTCCCATCTTTGAGAGATCAGAAAGTTACAATTCCACATCACTACCTTCTACTCTGAGGCTTCTCTCCTATGAAGGAGATAGGTGTCTGTACTGTCAGTCCCGCCTGACCAACATGCAGATGAGGCCCTTGGAAGAGTTAGTGAGGAGATATGGGCTGTGATGTGATCATTATGTTAAACATCACCCTGTAGTTGGAAGAAATTATACGGGGGCTCCTGACAGAGCATGCAATCAACATTTCAACTACAGGCAAGAACGTAGGTGTATTATTAGATAGAGGATGTAGCCATGAGCACTGTTCAAACAGACCATAGATTATATATGCCCTATCACCTTGATATCAAAACTGCAAGAATGCAGCTAACTTGAACCACTTAAACTATACCTATTCAGAAAAGGGAAGTCCACTCATTAAATGGAGTATTACATCAAAGCTCTAGGACACAGATAGGCAACCTATGGCACGGGTACCGAAGGCGGCACGCGAGCTGACTTTCAGTGGCACTCACACTGCCCGGGTCCTGGCCACCAGTCTGGGGGGCTCTGCATTTTAATTTAGTTTTAAATGAAGCTTCTTAAACATTTTAAAAGCCTTTTTTTACTTTTCATACAACAATAGTTTAGTTATATATTATAAACTTATAGAAAGAGACCTTCTAAAAATGTTAAAATGCATTACTGACACGCGAAAATTTAAATTAGAGTGAATAAATGAAGATTCGGCACACCACTTCTGAAAGGTTGCCGACCCCTGCTCTAGGATCTACACTGACCGACAAAAGGTTTCTGGGTGAAATTTAGGGCATTACTTTTAACCTATCCACAGAGTGGAACAATTTAAATCACCTTTTTATTTTTATTTTTTTAAAGCATTTATTTAAACTAGATTTTGTAAAACTAATTTGAAATAAACAATTTTAACTTTAGATTAAAATTGATGAATTGCTTTTTTTTTTTTTTTTTTTTTTGTTACACAAAATTCCACTGTCACAACCTGCCCCGGTCCCTCTCTCTGCACATACACCAGTCTTGTGAGTAAACACAACCAATGGATCCCACATGCTTTTAAGTCATCTGAGCCTCCTCCACCCCCACAGACCAAGCCATGACTAGTCACCTTTCCTAGGAGTATGGAACAGCTTCCATGTGAGGAGAGATTAATAAGACCAGGACTTTTCAGCTTGGAAAAGAGATGACTAAAAAGGGATATGATAGAGGTCTATAAAATTGTGAATGGTGTGGAGAAAATCATAGAATCATAGGAATGGAAGAGACCTCAAGAGGTCATCTAGTCCAGTCCCATTCATTCATGGCAGGACTAAGTGTTATCTAGACCAGGGGTCCCCAACCCCCGGTCCGCGGCCCGGTACTGGTCCGCGGCCTCTTAGAAACCGGGCCGCGAACCGACCCAGTGGAGCTTCCGCAGGCATGCCTGCGGGAGGTCCAGCTGAGCCGCGGGATGAGCGCTCCCTCCGCAGTCGTGCCTGCGGGAGGTCCGCTGCTCCCGGGGCTCAGCTGGAGCTTCCGCAGGCACACCTGCGGAAGCTCCACTGGAGCCGGTGGACCTCCCGCAGGTGTGCCTGCGGAAGCTCCAGCTGAGCCCCGGGAGCAGCGGACCTCCCGCAGGCACGACTGCGGAGGGAGCGCTCGTCCCGCGGCTCAGCTGGACCTCCCGCAGGCACGCCTGCGGAGGGTCCGGCAAACGAAACCGGTCCCTGGACCTAAAAAGGTTGGGGACCCCTGATCTAGACCATTCTGAGAGGTGTTTGTCTAACCTGCTCTTAAAAAGCTCCAATAATGGAGATTCCACAACCTCCCTAGGCAATTTATTCCAGTACTTGATTACCCTGACAGTTAGGAAGTTTTTACTAATATCCAACCTAAACCTCCCTTGCTGCAATTTAAGCTCATTGCTTCTTGTCCTATCCTCAGAGGTTAAGAACAACAATTCTTGTACTTTCTCCTTCTTACAACCTTTTATGTACTTGAAAACTTATGTCCTCTCTCAGTCTTCTCTTTTCCAGACTAAACAAACTAAATTTTGTCAATCTTCCCTCAAAGGTCATGTTTTCTAGATCTTTAATCATTTTTGTCGCTCTTCTCTGGACTCTCTCCAATTTGTCCACATCTTTACTGGACACAATACTATGGTTGAGGCCTAATCAGCGCGGAGTAGAGCAGAAGATTTACTTCTCATGTCTTGCTTACAACACTCCTGCTTCTACCTCCCAAAATGATATTCACTTTTTTTGCAGCAGTGTTACGCTGTTGACTTATATTTAGCTTGTGGTCCACTATGAACCCCAGATCCCTTTCTGCAGTGCTCCTTCCTAGGCATTCATTTCCCATTTTGTATGTGTGCAACAACTGATTGTTCTTTCCTAAATGTATTTGTCCTTATTGAATTTCATCCTATTTACTTCAGACCATTTCTCCAGTTTGTCCAGATCATTTGGAATTTTAATCCTATCCTCCAAAGCACTTGCAACTCCAGCTTGGTATCGTCCACAAACTCTGGAAACAGTTTTCCAACCAGTTTTGCACCCACTTTTTAGTAGCTGCATCTAGGTTGTATTTCCCTATTTTGTTTATGAGGCCATGCGGGACAGTATCAAAAGCTTTACTAAAGTCAAGATATACCATGTCTACCACTTCCTCCCTATCCACAAGGCTTGTTACTCTGTTAAAGAAAGCTATCAGGTTGGTTTGACGCGATTTGTTCTTGACAAATCCATGCTGTTACTTATCACATTATCTTCTAGATGTTTGCAAATTGATTGCCTAAGAATTTGCTCCATTATCTTTCCCAGTACAGAAGTTAAGCTGACTGGTCTGTAATTCCCCGGGTTGTCTTTATTTCCCATTTTTATAGAGGGGCACTATATTTGTCCTTTTCCAGTCTTCTGGAATCTCTCCCGTCTTCCATGACTTTTCAAAGATAATCGCTAATGGCTCAAATACCTCCTCAGTCAGCTCGTGGAATATTCTAGGATGCATTTAATCAGGCCCTGGTAACCTGAAGATATCTAATTTGCTTAAGTACTTTTTAAACTTGTTCTATTCCTATGAAAATGAATAAAGAAATTTTATTTACTCCTTCATGTAGCACAAGAACCAGGTGTCATCTAATGAAATTAATAGGCAGCAGGTTTAAAACAAACGGAAGTATTTTTTCATGCAACACACAGTCAACCTGCAGAACTCCTTGCCAGAGGATGCTGTGAAGGCCAAGACTATAACAGGGTTCAAAAAAGTACTAGATAAACTCATGGAAAATAGGTTAATCAATGGCTATTAACCAGGATGGTCAGGGATGCAACACTATGCTCTGAGTGTCCCTAGCCTCTGTTGGCCAGAAGCTGGGATTGTCATCCACTCTGGGGATGGTTCACTCAATGACTGCCTGTTCCCTCTGAAGCCCCTGGCACTGGCCACTGTCAGAAGACAGGATACTAGACTAGACGGATCACTGGTCTGATGCAGTATGGCCATTCTCATGTTCTAGCTCTGGGTCTTCTCAGGCTAGTTCCCAGGTGCATACCTCTAACCTCAAAAGACCTCAGTGCCCCTTTCTTGGGACTTTGGGCTTTGTAGCCCTGCTGCCTTACACACCAGAACCAGTGCCTCAACTCTTCCAAATGCTAATACATGTGTCACCAGCTGCTTCTAAAGGGATACCTCAATGTCACCTCACTGTGGGTGCTCTGATCTTCTCCATTAACCCCTTCAGGGACAACATGGCAGGCAATCAAAGAATACAGACTTCACAAAGGAATTTCTTAACCACAGGCATTTTACTCTTAACAGCACTACAGGGTTACGGTCTTTGAAAAACAAAATCTCAAATGCAGCCCACCACTTTTCTCTGATCTCATTCTTTCTATAACTGCTGGATTTGGTCAGCATTCTTCAGCTACCCGGCCCTTCCTGCCACCTCTCTCTTTGGCCTTGTCTTCCCACAGATGTCTGTGAACATTACCCCTTAAATATAATCTTTGATCCACTTTGGCCATATGCCCAGTCTGAGGAACTCCAGCCCTTTCCCGCAGCCAAGCTTCTGTGTAGAATGTTCATTGTTCTTGTATATGGGCCAGTAACTCAGAGACAGAGTTGATAGACTGCTCTGTGCCAGCTTCCCAAATAGTAATTCAACTAGGTGTCGAGCCTCTACTACAAAATAGATACTCTAATCCACGGGTTCTCAACCTTCATTGCAGCACAACACCCTTCTGACAACAAAAATTACTACAGGACCCCAGGAGGGGGGACCAAAGCCTAAGCCCACCCAAGTCTCACCATCCGGGGAGAGGGAGGGGGCGCAAAGCCCCACCTCCTCAGGCTGGGGGGCCAAAGCCAAAAGCCCAAGGGCTTCAGCCCCAGGCAGGGGGCCTGTAACCTGAGCCCTGCCGCCCAGGGCTGAAGCAAATCTGAGCCAGCCCTGGTGACCCCATTACAATGGGGTTGCGACCCACATTTTGAGAACCGCTGCTCTAATCCACAAGTAAGGTTACAATATATTATCAAGGTTACCCTCCAAAATGAAGATTACAGTACAAAGTGGAGCCTCTAAAAAGAAAAAGGTGTTCTCACAACAAAACGGAGTTCAGAATTTGACACAGACATTCCCAATGTGTCAAACGTTAAATAGTAGGATATTTGAAATTCACAAAACTGTTATAGGCAAAAAACACAAAATATTGAAACTTAAGAACATAAGAACGGCCATACCGGAACAGACCAAAGGCCCATCTAGCCCAGTATCCTGTCTTCCCACAGTGGTCAATGCCAGCTGCTTCAGAGGGAATGAACAGAACAGGTAATCATCCAGTGATCCATCCCGTCGCCCATTCCCAGCCTCTGGCAAACAGAGGTTAGGGACACCATCCCTGTCCACCCTGGCTAATAGCCACTGATGGGCCTATCCTCCATTAACTTATCTAGTTCTTTTTTGAACCCTGTTATGGTCTTGGCCTTCACAACATCCTCTGGCAAGGAGTTCAACAGGTTGACTGTGCGTTGTATGAAAAAAAACCTTCCTTTTGTTTGTTTTAAGCCTGCTGCTTATTTATTTCATTTGATGACCCCTAGTTTTTGTGTTAGAAGGAGTAAATAACACTTCCTTATTTACTTTCCCCACACCAGTAATGATTTTATAGACCTCTATCGTATCTCCCTCCCCCAAGTCATCTCTTTTCCAAGCTGAAAAGTCCCAAGCTTTTTAATCTCTCCTCCTACAGAAGATGTTCCATACCATTAATAGTTTTTGATGCCCTTCTCTGTACTTATTCCAACTCTAAGGTATCTTTTTTTGAGATGGGACGACCAGAACGTCACGAAATATTCAAGGTGTGGGCGTACCATGGATTTATATAGAGGCAATATGATATTTTCTAGCCCTTTCCTAATGGTTCCTAACATTCTGCTAGCTTTTTTGACTGCCGCTGCACATTGAGCAGATGTTTTCAGAGAACTATCCACAATGACTCCAAGATCTCTTTCTTGAGTGGTAACAGCTAATTTAGACCCCATCATTTTATATGTATAGTTGGGATTATGTTTTCCAATATGCATTACTTTGCATTTATCAACATTAAATTTCATCTGCCATTTTGTTGCCCAGTCACCCAGTTTTGAGAGATCCTTTTGTAGCTCTTCGCAATCTACCTGAGACTTAACCATCTTGAGTAGTTTTGTATCATCTGCAAATTTTGCCTCCTCACTGTTTACCCCTTTTTCCAGATCATTTATGAACATGTTGAATAGGACTGGACCCAATACAGACCTTTGAGGGACACCACTATTTACCTCTCTCAATTCTGAAAACTGACCATTTATTCCTACCTTTTGTTTCCTATCTTTTAACCAGTTACCAATCTATGAGAGGACCTTCCCTCTTATCCCATGATAGCTTACTTTGCTTAAGAGCCTTTAGTGAAGGACCTTGTCAAAGGCCTTCTGAAAATCTAAGTACACTATATCCACTATATCCATCCCCCTTGTCCACATGCTTGTTGACCCCCTCAAAGAATTCTAGTAGATTTGTCAGGCATGATTTCCCTTTACAAAAAAAATGTTGACTCTTCCCCAACAAATTATGTTCACCTATGTGTCTGACAATTTTGTTCTTTACTATCATTTCAAGCAGTTTGCTCGGTACTGAAGTCAGGCTTTCCAGTTTGTAATTGCTGGGATAATTCTGGAGCCCTTTTTAAAAGTTGTCATCACAGCATAGCCGGGGTGCAGGGGTACTCCCTGCGCTGCAGACATGCCCCGGCTAGCAGAGGGGAAGGGGAGGGAGTGGGGGGGAGAGAGAGAGAAGGGGGGCAGCCAGGGCTTCAGCAGGGCGCTTGCCACGCGGCCCCGACCACCGTGCTGCCTGCCGGGAGGGCTCTGCGCCGCTCCGGTCGGCAGGGATGGAAGGACGCAGAGAGGGAGGGATAGCTCAGTGGTTTGAGCATTGGCCTGCTAAACCCAGGGTTGTGAGTTCAATCCTTAAGGGGGCCATTTGGGGATTGGTCCTGCTTTGAGCAGGGGGTTGGACTAAATGATCTCCTGAGGTCCCTTCCAACCGTAATAATCTATGATTAGCTACCCTCCAGCCATTTGGTACAGAAACTGATTTAAATGATAGGTTACAGATTACAGTTAGTAGTTCCATTTGGAGTTCCTTCAGACCTCTTGGGTGAATACCATCTGGTCCTGGTGACTTATTACTGTTAAATTTATCCATTTGTTCCAAAACCTACTCTAATGACACCTCAATCTGGGACTATTCCTCAGATTTGTCACCTAAAAAGAATGTCTCAGGTTTGGGAATCTCCTTCACATTTTCAGCCATGAAGACCAATGCAATGAATTCATTTAGTTCAGGGGTAGGCAACCTATGGCACACGTGCCGAAGGCAGCACGCGAACTGATTTTCAGTGGCACTCACACTGCCCGGGTCCTGGTCACCAGTCCGGTGGGCTCTGCATTTTAATTTAATTTTAAATGAAGCTTCTTAAACATTTTAAAAACCTTATTTACTTTACATACAAGAATTTAGTTATATATTACAGACTTATAGAAAGAGACCTTCTAAAAATGTTAAAAGGTATTACTAGCACGCGAAACCTTAAATTAGAATGAATAAATAAAGATTCGGCACAGCACTTCTGAAAGGTTGCCGGCCCCTGATTTAGTTTCTCCGCAATGGCCTTATCGTCCTTGAGTGCTCTTTTAAGCAACTGTCTGTAATAGGCTATCTTGATTATCACTACAAAAGTTTTTTCTCTTAATTAGCCTCTTAGAGTTGGTAGGAAAACTCCCACCTTTTCATGTGCTCTGTATGTGTATATATATATCTCCTTACTATATGAGCCATTCTATGCATCCGATGAAGTGGGCTGTAGCCCACAAAAGCTTATGCTCAAATAAATGTGTTAGTCTCTAAGGTGCCACAAGTACTCCTGTTCTTTTAGCAACTGTGTAACTTTAGCCACATGAATAGCCCTATTGACTTCAATGGAACTATTCATATAAAATTAAGCATATGCATCATAAGTGTTTGCACCACCAGGTATAAAATTTTATTTTTATTCTAAAAAGTGTTAGTGGCATAAAATGTTTTACATTTCAAATCAAAATTGCTTCAGAATTAACGAGTGTTATTCATACTTACCATACACAGAAGTTAATTTTTTAAACAAAAAGGCCAAAACTTTCAACAAAAAAAGATGCCTAAGGTGCTTAAGTATGGATTTAGGAGCCTATAGGTATGGTTTTCAAAAGCAAGACTCATTGACTTCAAACTGCAAACATTGATGAAGGCAAAGAATTTCAACTTTCTTAACTTGTGGAAGTTCAATATACTGAAAGATGGTGCTGAATGCAAGTATAGCATGGACAGGATATTAATGAAACACTGCTGTGCATGTTGAAAAAGAAACCCATTGTAAGTGTGAAACTTCTTGGGAAAAATGTTCTCTATGCAAAATCCTAAATTCTACTAACAGTTGGGAAATTAAACAAAAGTAGAAAATACTCACTTTAGCAATTCAAGACTATAAAATAAAAACACAGGAAAGAACTAGAGACATGCAAATAAAAATATCTGAGTTTAAAAACCAGATTTAGAAAATTGAGTCATTTTTCTCCGTCCTGCCTATCTATTTGTAAATGGCATGGATCTTTCTTCATGCAGTACTACCACAGTTGAGTCTAATAGAGGTGCTTCAGCCCCCTTCTTTATAAACAAGATGGAAAGCCATTCGCTGCAAGAAGACCTTGATTTTGGAATTTGCTCCCATACCTGATAAGTTTGGACGTGCTGCAAAGCTCATCTTTTCCCTAGGCTTTTACGGAGGGAAATGGATTGAAATAATGTATTAAGTTAGGGACTTATTTTATGTTAATATATACAATATACATCCAGAGCATATGATGGACACATAGGTTGTCATATGTCAAAATAAATTTAAAAAAAAACTCAATAGCAAAAATATAGAGAAGCTGCAGAACAGCAAAACAAACGGGTAGGCCTATGCAATGAAAATACTTCAAAGCAATTCTATCAATCAGGTTTCAATTTGATTCAAAAGATAAACTACTTAAAAAAGCAAAAAGTGATGCCCACTGGGAAGCTAAGTAAAGAGACTATGAACTTCACTGTATTCTAAATATCTTGATGCCTTTGCAGACTGCCTGTAGTATGCACAATGAAAGTTGTCTTTATTGCACTTCTAATGTCAAGTGCAATGTATGAATGCAGTAGTCCAGAGCTGTATCCAAACTGGGTGTTCAGGTATACTTGAACAACTGACACCCACCACAGCTTCGTCCCTTGGTGTCGCTCCCTCTCAGCCAGTGTTGAAATGGCTGTCCTGCCTCTGTGGACAGGATCAACAGCACTCAATGCCTGTTGCAGCAAAGCATGCCACACCCCTTCATTCTATTACAATGTTTAACTTTTGACTCTGAGCCACTCCAATAGCACAATCAATTTTCAAGATCAGTTGAAGGGAACAAGCAGTGTTTGGCAAGGTAGGCCAGCGTAGATGAAAATTCTAGTATAGACACAAAATTAGTCCATGGTATCCATGTTAATCACATTAAAGGGTTATTTCCCCACACTCAATACATTTGATGTAAATTCAGTCATGAAAAGATACTGGTCACCTAGAACCTGAAGTCCTCTATCTGTAAGTAGTATATATGTAATGGGATAAATACCAAAAATATTCTTGCCCCACTACTGCTATTCAAATATCAAGCAGAACATTTTAGGTAATGCCCCTTTATTGGCAGGAAGAAACAGAATGATGAAGCTAGAAAATTCCACAGCAGTTAGAGAGGAGAGGTCCAAGGAAAGAGCAGTGACAAAACCTGAACCAACTTTGGGTTGAGAGAGACAGACAGACAGACAGAGACAGAAAAGAAGAATTAACAGATAGTGTGGATGAGAACCACCGTGTTAGGGACATGACAAGAGGAGAAAGCACAAAAAAGGCAACAGAATCTGAGAGAAACACGCAGTGATTGAAACCCATCTGTAAAGGTTAGCGAGTTGCTGGCTTCTCTCGTGCTGAACTGAAGGCATAGAAAGAGGCTGAGCTGCTATTTGATCCATCTTGATTAAATACAGGCACTATAACTTAAAGGAAAATAAATGAATGGTCTAAGACAGACACAGACCATGGGAATGACAAAGAGGTATTAAACATGACCATTAGAAATGGGAATTATGGGTCATCCATACACACAAAAATATGAACAATGCCACTAAATCTAAATTCTAGATATACTTTGTAACTGCTCTGTCAAGATCACCGCCAAGAACCAGAGAACAGTTCAGTCTCCAAATTGCTTTCTTTCCAGATACTTGAGAGAATCAAGTAAGATGGTGATATGTGACATGGATTACAGTCTTCTAGGAAACTGAACTGAAATAGTTCAGTTCAGTTTACTTGCATCTGAAGAAGTGGGTATTCACCCACGAAAGCTCATGCTGCAAAACGTCTGTTAGTCTATAAGGTGCCACAGGATTCTTTGCTGCTTGAACTGAAACTATTCATTTCACATGGCCAAACAGATGTTACATGACAGTGATGGTCACTGAAGCAGCCCTAGACATTACTGAATAAGGAGGTGAAAGGTCCATTTCTCAAATAATTTAGTCCTCTCTCATAAGAAGTTCTATTCATCAGTTACCAGTAAGCAATTAACATAAAAAGGAGAGTCACACTATACTTTAGAATTGCAAAGCCATCCATGTTTGTAGTCATTCCACATGTAAAAGTTAATCCTGCAACTGGAAATGACCCCGGATCACCCTATGCAATTCATGTCCTCTGAGCAGACTATCAAGACAGACAAATTTTAAATACATCTTTATAGGTAGCAGCCCAACAGCTTAGTTTGCCCAACGCTGTCCATTATAAATATCCTGTTTTAAGTTGCATACAACTTTGCAAAACCAACTGTCCAGGGTGAAGTTTTCCATGCTGAGTGGAGTGTCTTCCTCAAGCTGATCTTTAAGTTTGAACTAAAATGGTTCACTCTTTTCTCAGGACAAGGCTAGGGAAAACACCAAATGCAGCAGAGATCCTACAGTCTCATTCACGATACAACCCTGATTCACTCCTAGAGCACAGAATAAGGCAGGGGAACCATGGAAAAAAATAAGAGGTGATCATGCAATTAAAGATGACTATCACAATGCACATGCACAAGCGGATGAATTAAGATTGCACAGGAAACCTTAATTCTGGCATTCCCAAATTTAAGGAGGGGGAGAAAGAGAGTGTCAGTCAGAGACAGACAAGTGGCCAGAAGATTAAAGTGACACCACCAAACTATTTCACTTTTGACAAAATCAGAAATGTGAACAAAGATCATTTATAAGGCTAAAGGAGGATGAAGCAATCCATGTTGCCTAAAGTCAGACAGCTATTCGAGAAAGTTTTGTTTTGTTTTAATGTATAAAATAAGGAAATCTGAAGGAGGACTAGGAAGCCTATGTTGCCTAAGGCTGGCACTGGTGCAAATCACTACTAGAACGTTGTGTCTAGTTCTGATGTTTACAATTCAAGAAATATATTGATAAATTGGAGAGAGTTCAGAGAAGATCCACAAGAATGATTAAAGCAGGGGTTCTCAAACTGGGAGTCCTGACCCCTCAGGGGGTCACAAGGTTATTATGTGGGAGGGTTGCAAGCTGTCAATCTCCACCACCAAGCCCCGATTCACCTCCAGCATTTATAATAGTGTTAAATATTTTTACAATGTGTTTTTAATGTATAAGGGGGTCACACTCGTAGGCTTGCTGTGTGAAAGGAGTCACCAGTACAAAAGTTTGAGAACCACTGGATTAAAGGATTGGAAAACATGCATTATAATGAAAGACTCAGGAGCGCAATCTATTCATTTTAACAAAAAGAGATCACAGTCTGTAAGTATCTACACAGGGACCAGAAGTTTGATAATGTATGCTTCAATATAGCAGACAGAGGTAAAACAAGCCCTATTGGCAGGAAGCTAAAACAAGAAAAAGTCAGACCGTAAATAAGGCAGACAATTTTAATGGTGATGGTAATTATCCACTGCAACTATTTGCCAAGGTTGTGGTAGGATTTCCATCTATGGCAACTTTTAAAACAAGATCAGATGTTTTTCTAAAGAGAGAATTCCTTTTTGAACTAGAGCATATTCCAGAGAAGTTCTGTGGCTTGTGTTATACAGGAGGTCAGATTAGATAATCAGTGTTCCCTCCTGTCTTTATAATCTGTGAATCTCAGAACACTCTTGGCCCACTCTGAAGCACAGATGCACTCTTCAGCCATGCAAATTGCTTTCAGTGGTCACTATTATCCAGTCTGGTGATTCAATGAGGTTCTTCTCATTCAGCCACTAACAAGAGAGGTGTCCTTATTGCACTCTGATGATATAAGACCATATATTATGAGGTAAGGACAAGTGTCCAGTGGATTAAAAAATAGAAAGCTGCAATGGCTGTGTGTGAAACCCTCCTGGGTTCATTATCTAGATAATTGGGTTTTGTCTCCATGTGTCAAAAAGATATTCTGAAGGATTGGCTCACATGCTTCAGTTAACTAACTTGTTAAGAAAGGGAACATCTTGAAAGGAGAGGGGATAGTTCAGCTTTAATGCCCCTTTCAGTTCTCAGCCTCTCTGTTACAACTATCAACAAGATTATGAGTTATGACAGTAATTATATGGAAACCCATCTGCTGAAGACTGGTCTGAGACCACCTTTCTATATGGGACGTTTTGAATCGTAAGGTGTTCTGAAGTTTTACTCGTTGCCGGCACCTTTTCCCATTGGTTCAACAAGCTCAGAGAAGGGAAAGTTATTTTGACACAGAATTGGAGAAAGATACTGTACTGCCTTTCATGATTGTGAACACAATCACAGTTTTGAGGATCCTCATATGGACAAACCAAAACCCCAACTTGTAGCTATAGGCTAGGTATAATATGAATCAATAGGACTTAATTCAAAAACATGTCATTTGTATAGTGCCAACTGTGTGCCAGAAATATGAAAACCACCATCCCTACCTTCAAGAGTTTAAAAACTAGATAAACACAAACAGAAGAAAAAGGAAGCACAGTTAAGTATAGCATGTGTCCACCACTGTTTGGGTTTTTTCTAGAATGGTAAAGATTCTACCATCTAGTCTGGTAACAATGATCACATAAGAGGACTAAGGAGGAGTGGACACTGGTAATGAGTGAGTTTTAAATAAGAGATTTAAGAGGGTGTGTCACAGAACTACTGTCCCCTTTAAGGGGAGATGGGCCATCCACACCTTTGCCATAAGTAACTGCTTCCCAGCCTGGAGGGGTGAGACTAAAGAGGGTCAGGTGGTAGTTGAAGAGCTAAAGAGAAGCCCTCCCCAAAGGACAAAAAAAAAACCTCCTTTTTGGTGAGGACTTTTTAGTTTGGTCTTTTGATATTGAGGGATGTGGGGGGCTAAGTTTGTTTGTGACTTGGCTGGAGGGCTAAGCCACCTCTCCCCCAGACCCGGGTGTGTGGGGTGCCCAGAAGACCCACCTCAGGGAAGGAAATTCAGGCAGAGAAAGCCAGCAGAGCTGCCCTTGGCTAACAGGGGGCACTACAAGGCAGGCATACCCCACATCAGGATACTTGCACACCAAACTGGATAAGGGAGGGACTCCTTGATATCAGGGACCACATGGAAGAAGGCCTGGAGCCAACAGTGAGATGAGAGCACAAAGGAAACAGGTTATTCAGGCAACAAAGGGGGAGAGAGATTAACAGCAGGAAAATAAAAGCACAGAGGTTGAGGGGCAGGCTGTTTTGTTTCACTGTCCATGAGTGAAAGGAAGTTTAGAGGAATGGAAAACCTACCTTACGAGAGGAGACGAAGAGCTTGACTTGTTTAGCCTAACCAAAAGAAGGCTGAAGAGAGATATGATTGATTGCTCTCCGTACATACATCAGCGGGATAAATCAGAGAGGGAGGAGTCAAGTTAAGCACCAATGTGGACGCAAGAACAAATGGATATAAACAGGCCATCAATAAGTATAGGTTTGAAATTAGAAAAAGGTTCCTAACCATCAGAGGAGTGAAATTCTGGAACTGCCTTCCAAGAGGAGGCATGGGGGGTGAAAAACCTAACTGGCTTCAAGACTGATAAGTTTATAGAGGGAATGGTATGACGAGACTACCTAAAATGGCATGTAGCCAATCTGCAACTGCTAGCAGCAAATATCTCCAACGGCCGGTGTTGGGATGCTAGACTGGGAGGGCTCCGAGTTACTACAGAGAATTCTTCCCCAGGTGTTTCGATGTTGGGTCTTGCCAAAATGCTCAGGGTCTAAGTCAGGGGTCGGCAACCTTTCAGAAGTGCTGTGCCGAATCTTCATTCATTCACTCTAATTTAAGGTTTCGCATGCCAGTAATATGTTTTAAGGTCTCTTAGAAGGTCTCTTTCTAGAAGTCTATAATATATAACTAAACTATTGTTGTACGTAAAATAAATAAAGGTTTTAAAAATGTTTAAGAATCATTTAAAATTAAATAAAACGCAGAGCCCCCCGGACCAGTGGCCAGGACCCAGGCAGTGTGAGTGCCACTGAAAAATCAGCTCGCGTGCTGCCTTTGGCACCCGTGCCATAGGTTGCCTACCCCTGGTCTAACTGATCATATTTGGGGTCAGGAAGGAATTTTCCTCCGGGATCAGATTAGCAGAGACCCTGGGGGGGAGGGTGTTTTAGCCTTCTTTTGCAGCATGGAGCATAAGTCACTTGCAAATTTAAACTAGTGTAGAGGGTGGATTCTCTGTAACGAAGTCTTTAAATCATGATTTGAAGATTTCAATAACTCAGCCAGAGTTTGTGTGTCTATTACGGGAGTGCTGTGGGTGAGGTTTTCTGGCCGGCACTGTGCAGCAGGTGAGACTAAAATGATCATGATGGTCCCTTCAGGGCTTAATGTCTAGGAGCCTATGTCTGATGCTAAGACCAACAGGAAACTAGCAAAGGAACCTGAAGAGAGGATAGATGTGGCCAGAGCGTCAGGCAAGACAGGTTTTTGCAGCTGCATTCTTTGGTTGGCAAGGGCTTGGGTTATGCAACTGAGTCCCCAATTTATAAACTGAAAAATTAAGATTAAATAAGTAGGCTTCCAAAAGTACAAAGGAGAGTGTTATTTGAATTTTTTAAACGCACAGCAGATATGTATATTTTTAGTTCTCTTAATGCTGGTGTCCAAGTACTCCATGAGGTACAGTAAACTTTATGGCATTTGTATTAGTCAGTATCATAAATGTTTAGACCAGAGAGACAACCGATCAGTGTTCTGCAGGAAATCAGACTAACCATAAAATTTTACCCATTAATTCCTGCATCAAGCTCAAAGTTCCCTTAGAAAGACATTCAAATCTTGTATTACAGCTATCAAGTGATGGAGACTCTACCACAACCCTTAGTAAATTGTTCCAATTGTTAATTACCCTTACAGATTAAAATAAAAATTGTGCCTTTTATATAGTTTGTTTTTCTAACCAACTGAAGGGAATGGATTCTGTTATGTCTCTGTGTGCTATATTAGAGCTCTGATATCAGATATCTTCTCAGGCAGGTACTTGTAGAACTCAATAAACCTTTCTTATGCTTTTCTGCAATAAGCTAAATAGATTGATCTTAAGTCTCCCATTGTAAAGCATGTTTTCCAGTCCTCAAATCATTCATCTGGCTCTTTTCAGAAGTCTCTCCAATTGTTCAAAAATTGAATGGCATCAAAACTGGATGCAGTATTCCAATACTGCCCTCGCTGCCACACAGGTAAAATCACCCCCCTGCTTCTGTTCAATATTTTTTTGTTTATACATTTAAGGAATGTATTACCCCTTAGGCCTTCGCCACACATAGGGAACTTACATTCAAATGATTATCTACTATGACTCCTTAAATAATTTTCATTCTCATAATTTCTAGGGTAATCCCCCCACATTTGGTATATGTGGCCTATATTCTTTGTTCCTAGTTACAGGACCTTACTTTTAGGCAGTCATTTTCTCTCTTCTGTGGTTCTCAGTTTTTCTTTTCCTTTTTTTTTTTTCTTTTTAGGGAAGGAAGGGACAGGAGGTTAAGGGAAGAGATAAGAGCAGATTCTGTTCATATCAAGTTGTTAAGTACTTCTAAAGAAGAAGTTTTTTGCTTTATGAGCAGGTCCTGCTAATGGACTAGATGCTACATTGAACACAGTGTCGGAGGGCCCAGATTGTTGCTTATATGGCAGCTACAGATATTATGGATGCTCCGGTGTTATATAGTAGATGTCATTAGACAGACGAGAAGAGCTTTAATTCAGCCTATTCCATTGTCTCTCAGGACTTGTCCAGGTTTCCTTCCTGAAAAATCCTTCAAAAACAAAACAAAAAAATCTAAAACAAAACAAAAACTCTTCTTGCAACTTATTTTTCCATGCATCAGATGCAAGTGTAGGCTTGGAAGGATTAGATTTGTCAGTAAATATCCATTTCACCATACACACAAACTGACAAAAAAAATATTCCCATCGATAATCAGTTTTTGGATATGTAAAGTAAGAAAAATGCTGCTTGATATCTTCAGTTTAAGGATCTTTACTTTGCATAAAACAGCTATCAAAATTATAAAAAAAAAATACAAATTGAATTCTGCCAAGCTCAGATATAAAAGAGCTCTACCCCATTTATGTATGGGTTGGTTATTTTCATAAGACTGAATCTACTCTAAAAAACCTCATCCTTTGGGAGGGCATAGTTTTTTCAAAACTGAGTGAGAGGGTAATACACAACTCATCAATTCAACGCATTTCTGGTAACTGCAGAAAAAACAGTTACCTTTTCTGTAACTGGCGTTCTTTGAGATGTGTTGCTCAAGTCCATTCCATATTAGGTGTGTGTTCTCAACACATGCACCGGTGCCGGAAGTTTTTCCCTTAGCAGTATCCGTAGGGAACCGGCTCTGGTGCCCTCTGGAGTGGCACCCACATGGCATGGTATAAGGGGCACTGCCAGCTACCCCCACCCTCAGTTATATCTTGCCAGAAACTGCGACAGTGGGGAAGGAGAGCGGGTTATGGAATGGACATGAGCAACACATCTCGAAGAACACCAGTTACGGAAAAGATAACGGTCTTTTCTTCTTCGAGTGCTTGCTCATGTACATTCCATATTAGGTGACGCCCAAGCAGTACCCCTGGAAGTGGGTAGGAGTTCACAGACGTGTAAATCGTAACACAGCACTGTCGAACCCAGCGTCGTCTCTCGCCTGCTGAGTGATGGCATGATGCGCCGTGAACGTGTGGACAGAGGACCATGTTGCGGCTCTAGAGATGTCCTGGATAGGGATGTGCACCAGGAAGGCTGCTGAGGATGTCTGAGCTCTAGTCGAGTGGGCTCAGACAATCATAGGCAGCGGGACCCCCGCCAGATTGTAACAGGCCCGTATGCAAGAGGTGATCCAGTTGGTAATCCTCTGAGGACACCGGAAGGCCCTTCATCCTATCCGCTATGGCAATGAAGACCTGAGTCGACTTACGGAAAGGCTTGGTACGTTCTAGGTAAAAAGCCAGGGCCTTTCAGACGTCCAAGGCATGCAGTCGCCTCTCCTCACTGGTCTTGTGCAGCTTAGGGCAGAACACCGGGAGGAAGATGTCCTGGTTCATATGGAAGGAACGCTGGGTGAGGCCTCAGCTGGACCTTGTCTTTGTAGACTACCGTGTCTGACGGTTCTGAGGTCAAGGCTTCAATCTCAGAGACTCACCTCGCCGATGTCACTGCCACCAGGAAAGCGACCTTCCATGAAAGGTGGGAAAGGCAGCAGGAGCCCAGAGACTCAAAGGGTCCATGAGCCTGG
The DNA here is from genome assembly GCF_020497125.1 of Mauremys mutica. Classification (NCBI taxonomy): domain Eukaryota; kingdom Metazoa; phylum Chordata; order Testudines; family Geoemydidae; genus Mauremys; species Mauremys mutica. The sequence goes on from NC_059072.1 coordinate 325,015,488, forward strand.
AAAGGACCAAATTAAGATCCCACTGTGGGACAGGGGTCCCTACCTGCGAGAAGAGTCTCTTGAGGCCTCTCAAGAATCTGACCATCATGTCATGAGAAAACACCACCTGGCCCTGAATCGGTGGGTGAAAAGTGGAGATGGCTGCGAGATTGAATTGGCCTTCAACACTGGTTCTCCACTTGTAAGGTAACTCCCTTCTCTTCATGTGCCAATATATATTTATGCCTGTATCTGTAATTCTCTCTCCACCCATCTGAAGAAGTGGGTTTTTTACCCACGAAAGCTTATGCCCAAATAAATCTGTTAGCCTTTAAGTGCCACCGGACTCCTCATTGCTTCTAAGAGAAGAGTATGCCAGGCCCTGGTTCCTCAGATGAAGCAGGTAGTCTAAGATAGACTGTATGGAAGAGCACAAGGGAGAGATGCCACCCTCGGACGCCCAGCGGGAAAACCTCATCCACTTGGCCAGGTAAGTCAGTCTGGCGGAGGGCTTCCTGCTTCCCAGGAGGACCTGTTAGACCTCATCCAAGCAGGTCCACTCCTCTGGGTTCAGGCATGCAGCGTTCATGCCAAGAGTTGAAGGGACGAGGTTGGGGTGTAAGAGACGACTGTGACAGCAGGTCTGTTTGGTTGGGCAGGGGTCAGGGAAGGGCCACTGCCAGGTTCATGAGCATTCTGAACCAGCACTGGCGAGGCCACTCCAGGGCGACCATGATAACCTGCGCCTTGTCTCTCTTGATCTTTGCTAGGACCCTGCTGATGAGAGGAATTGGAGGGAACACCTACATCAGGTTCTCTGACCACGACAGGAGGAAGGCATCGGAGAGGGAGTCCTTGAGCAGGCCTTGTCGCAAACAAAACCAGTGGCATTCCCTGTTTAGCTTGGTGGCAAATGGGGAACTCCTCATGGGGACCTATCTCTGGAAGATCATGCAGGCTACCTCCAGGTGGAGTGACCACTCGTGGTGAGAGGAGAAGCCCCTGCTGAGGTGATCCACTAGCATGTTCTTGACGCCAAGGAGGTGACAAGCTTCCAGATGGATTTCGTGGCTGATGCGGAAGTCCCAGAGAGCCTCTTGCAGAGAGTCAATGAATGTGCTCCCCCTTGCCTGTTGATGTAGAATACAGAGGCCATGTTGTCCGTCAGGACTCTCACCACCTTGCCCGACAGGTGATGTAGGAAGACACTGCATGCCAAGCAGACCGCCCCGAGTTCTCTGACATTTATGTGTAACATTTATGGAGACCACATACCCTGGGTCTGGAAGTCGCCAAGGTGCACACCCTATCCGAAATCTGAGGTGTCCGATAACTTGAGGGAGTGATGGGGGGTGTTGAATGGAACCCCCTCTAGGACCGTCATGTGATCGGTCCACCATCACAGTGAGGCGAATACCATCGGGGGAAATGGTAACTACCTTGTCCAGGTGATCTCTGGACTGGGACTAGATCGTCGCCAGCCACTGCTGCCGGGGCTGCATCCAGAGCCTGGCATGGCAGACAACATATGTGCACACTGCCATGCGACCCAGCAGTCCCAGAAAGACCCTGGCCATAAACAGGGGGGGAACAGAGACTTCTGCGATGAGGTCTGTCAATGTCTGGAACCTTTCTAGCAGCAGGAACACTCTGGTGCCGGTCGAGTCGAGCACCGTTCCAATGAACTCTATCCTTTGCACCGGAACTCACGTAGACTTTTTGTCATTCACCAGTAGGCGCAGGGAGCAGCATGTGGCTTGCAGCACCATGACATCCTCTGGGACCTGAGATTGGGAGTTGTCCTTGACTAGTCAGTTGTCAAGGTACAGTAGATCTGAATACCCCGACGCCTAAGGTAAGGAGCCACCACCAACGTGCACTTGGTAGACACTCTGGGTGCTGTCGCCAGACCGAGCGGGAGAACTACAAACTGGTAGTGGTGGGAGCCCACCGTAAACCGGAGAAAGCATTTGTGACCTTGAAAGGTCACTATGTAGAAGTATGCGTCCTTCAAGTTGAGGGCGGCATACCAGTCTCCCGGATCCGGGGAGTTGATAGAAGCCAGGAAGACCATGTGGAACTTTAGCTTCTTTAGATACTTGTTGAGATCCCTCAGGTCCAGGATGGGCCACAGACCACCCTTGGGATTAAGAAGTACCATAAAATAGAACCCCTTGTTCCTGTACTCAAAAGGAACTTCTTCCACAGCACCCAATTGCAGCAACCCCTTTACCGTCTGCGCAAAGAGGGTCTCGTGAGAAGGGTCCCTGAAGAGAGATGGGGAAGGGCGGTTGGGAGGGGGATAGAAATAAACTGTAGGGTACAACATTCCACCACAGTATTGAGGACCCAGCCATCTGAAGTTATAGCGGTCCATGCGGGGAGGAAAAAAGAAAGGCAATTGGAGAACCGCGGAATAGATGGATCTGGGATACAGTCTTCTAGGTTGCCCTCGAACGCACCATCAAAACACTCACTTGTCCCTCTACTTATTGCAGGTTGAGGCCGACTGGGAAGAGGGTGGAGTTGGGTGACTCGGGTGGCACTTGTAGCCCCTACTCTTCTTATGAGAGGGGGCTCCTGGCGGGGTTGACTCTCTTAGCCCTGAGATTGCTGCAGTTTGAACCGCTTACAGGCTGGACCAGTAACATATAGCCCTGAGTTTTCAGGGTAGTGCGGGAGTCCTTTAGGCCATGCAGTTTACTGTCCGTCTGCTCTGCAAACAGGGCCTGGCTATCAAAGGGGAGGTCCTGCATTGATTGCTGAGTCTCCGTTGATAGATCCAAGAAGAGCAGCCAGGCCGCCCTTCGCATGGAGATGACCCAGGCCATGGTGCGAGCTGAAGAGTCTGCTGCATCCAAGGCTGCTTGGAAGGCCAATCCTCTTCGAGGATCACCCTGAATTTCTTCCTGAACCCTTGGGGCAGCAAGACCTCGAATTTGGCCATAGACTGCCACATATTGTAGTGATAGCTGCCAAAGAGGGCTTGGTGGTGGGCCACTCAACTGAAGGCTGGAAGACTAAAATTTTTCACCCAAACAGATCTAGTCTCTTCGAGTCTTTATTCTTGGGCATAGCCCCAGATTGACCCTGCCTCTTCCTCTATGAGGGAGTTTGGGGCTGGGTGAGTATAGAGATACTCATTGCCTTTAGCTGGCAGAAAATATTTGGGCTCAGCCCTTTTTGAGATGAGTGGCAGGGAAGAGAGGGTTTGTCATACCCTTCATGTAGGGATAAAGCCACTCTCGCGGGTGCCATTGAGCAAAATATGTCGAACAGGGAGTCCAATGGCTCCTCAAGTTTCTCTGCCTGGAACCCCAAGTTAGAGGCAACACTCTTCAAAGGCTCCTGATGAGCCTTGGTGTCATCTTGTGGAACTGGGTGAGGGAGACTTGTAATCGCTTTGTCTGGTGATGATGAGGATGAAGCCAGTGTCGAGGGATCCACCATATTCCGCCCCCCCCCTCCGTGGTCCAATTGGCTGCTCCTCTAGGTCCTCATGGACCGGGGTGGGGGTCTTTCCCTGTGGGGCCTCCACTTCCAAAGGAGGGCAGGATGCTGCGGCCGATGGTCTGAAGCCCCCGCCACTGATCGGGCCGCCTGAAAGGCTGGGTGAACCCCCATGGATTCCAGGGGTACCAAGCTGCCACTATTAGCCTGGAGGCCACAGGGTCAGTTGCAGTGCCAATGATATTAATGGTACCACTGGTACCAAGGCCCGTCCTGCTACCAGAGACTCCTGATCAGCACCAGTCTTAAGCGGAGCAGACGCTGCGGAGTGACCATGACCAGCTGGCCCAGTGGCCCTCCTCCCCACGGTCCCAGCCACTATGCCTCAATGCCAACTTGCACAACTGGAATGAGTTCCTCCCACGGGACCCCAGGGAACTTTGACGTTCACAAATCTGCATCGGTAGACTAGCAATCTAAGCCTCACACTGCTTGACTTGTACCAGCATATAGAGTGGGACCGGGAGTCGGAGCAGGCCGGTCACCGGTAGAATCTCCCTGATCGAGGGGTTCGCATCTTGGCGATGGGCACCAGCGGCCGGGTGACTAGTGACCACGTTCCGCCCATCGGTCAAAGGACTGCTGCCGAGGCATTGGAAACATGATAGGTCGGCCTTGACGCTCATGGTGGGGAGCACGTGCCTCCGCAGGTCTGCGCCAGGTTACCAGCAAGCCACCCCTCGAATCCTGCTGTCAGTGCTCAAGGGTCCAGAGACCGAAGAGGGGTTCTTTGAGCCTGCCTCCCAAAGTCTGAGACATGACGGCTCTACGGGTGGGCGAGCGCAGGCGGGATGTCCCCTGTGCTGGGGAGCGGCGCTGCTGAGGCGGGGACACTCAGAACAGTCCCAAGGTGAGTTTGGATACCATTGGAGCTGGTGTGGGTGGCACCGGTAGCATCAAGATCTCCTGCGCTGCCTGCAGGGCCTCAGGCATCAATGGGATTTTGAGTTGACAGAGGGCCTCATCACTGTCTGGTGTGGCAGGCGTAGTACGGGAGGGGCTTGACCGCCTGACATGTGCTGGGGACCAACTCCCTGACAGAGATATTGAGCTGCCCAGTGTAGGTCTTGGCTCTCCTCTGGCCCTCTCCTTTCCCTTATGGGAAATGGAGATCTTCCCCTCGCGGACCTCTTGGGCTTGTTGGCTGGGGAGGGGGATCGCTGCTGGCTTGTAGATGGCACCAGCGGGGTGCTCTGTACCAACGCTGCAGTGCTCTGGGCTGAGTCGGACCTCTGCTCCAGTGCCGGGGTCAGCGCCAACTCCATCAGGAGTGCCCTGAGACAGTTGTCTCTCCCCTTTTTCATTCTGGGTTTGAACAACTTACAGATGTGACACTTGTCACTTATCTGTCCTCCCAGACACCTTCAACAGCTGATGTGAGGGTTGCTGATGGGCTTGAGCCGCTTACAACGATTGCAGAGTTTATAGCCTGGGAACTGGGGCATACCCCGTCCCTAGGCTGAGTCCCATCCGGGACCAACTAACTGGAACAAACACTAAGGGTAAAACTAAACTACATACAACTATTTTACAAGAAGCGTTCGTGAGACACACTGAACTAAGCAAAAGCTAGCCGAAGCAGTAGAAGTTCCAGCACCATCACTGGCGGCAAGAAGGAACTGAGGGTGGTGGGAGCCGGCGGCACCCCTTATACCACACCATGCAGGTACCACTCCAGAGGGTGCCAGAGCCAGTCCCCTATGGATACTGCTAAAGGAAAAACTTCCGGCGCCGGTGCATGTGGCGAGTACACACACCTAATATGGAATGAACATGAGCAAGCACTCTAAGAACCTGTCATTCTTTTAACCTAAATAAAAATAAAAGTCTTATATTTATGGTGAAGCCTACATAAAAGCCAGGCCACCTGATGTGAAATGGTACATGTCACTACTAACTAGAGTATTAGTCTGAGCATAAAGCACACACACATTAATATCCTAAAAACGAACAAGAGTACTTGTGGTACCTTAGAGACTAACAAATTTATTTGAGCATAAAGCCTATTAATATCCTACTTTTCAATTAAAAGTTAAAATATTTAATCTGAGATTAAAGATTATACAGAATGTTTTACAGAAAAATAGGCCTATTCCCCAGCACCACCAAAAACAGATCTAACTGATCGTGGTTCTTTACCAATATATTACAATTTTTATCAAATTATCATCATTGTAGCCCCTTGAAGCCGTAGTCATTGACTAGTATTGGTCAGCACGACAAGCAATCGTCTCAGCCCAGCAGCCTCAATATTGTCAAGTTTTCAGTAGGCATCATGGCAAAGGAGAATTTTTAAGGAAGAACATGAGAGCGCTTTACAGATGTCTGCAGGGAGCATCTCCCAGGAGAAATCAAAGACATTTGTTAGAAAAATGTAGTAAGTGGGCAATGGAGATTGCCATCATGGTCGGAGGAGAGGCAGGAGTGGACATCTCGATAGTGAATGAGATGACAGGCAGGGTAGGGATTGGCCATGAAAATGAAGACAAGCAGTTTATGTCTGATTAGGTAGAGAAGGAGGAACCAGTAGAGGGATGCAAACAGAGGGGTGACATGATCAAAGTGATGGGCTACATGATCAAAGGGCTAAGAAAACAATACATGCATTCCAAATGAATATGAGCCAAGTAAGGCCAGAGATAAAGATGTTGCAGTAATAAAGATGTAAGGTGATGAGAACATGCATAAGAGTTTTAGCTGGGTGGATGAATAAGAAAGGCCATATCTTAGAGCTGTTATGCAGAAAACCTGAAAGATTTAGATATAGCCAGGATGTGAGAACCTAGAAAGAGGTCCAAGTCAAAGATATCACTGAGCTCATGGGTCTGAGCTGCAGGAAGGATAGTGGTGTTGGCCAAAATGATCAAGAAAGGAGGTAATGGGGAGAGCTGGTGGGGGGGGGATTAAATGCTCTGCATTAGCCACACTGAGCTTGAACTGACAACAAGGAGATGTCAGAGACAGATTTTAGTTGAGGAAAAAGGGAGATGGGTCTGGAGCAGAGAAAGATCTATATATTATCAGTATAGAGATGGTAGTTTAATTTGTATTTATAGATGAGATTACCTAGAGATAAGGTGTATAGGAAGAAGAGAAGAGGACCAAGGGCAGATCCCAAAAGAACAGCACTACCACCCCCAAGTTTGTTAGTGGAGCTAGAGAGATGAGGAGGATCCTCAAAAGGACATGCTGAAGGAGTGATTTAAAAAGGCAGGACGAGAACCAGAAGAGGACAGTCATGGAAGCCAAGGAAGACCAAGAAGTGCACAGACGACTGTGTCGAAGATGGCTGCAGATGGGAGTACTGATTCTCAGATTTGGCTAGGTAGAAATCATTAGACAGCAAGTTTCAGTGGCGTGCAAGGGGCAGAAATCAGAATAGAGAGCATCAAGGGAGCTCCAGACAGTGACTGTAAACAGCGCAGTCAATGAGCTTAGAGATGGAAGGGAGAAAGGGCAGTAGTTGAAGGCACAAGTGGAGTCAAGGGAGGGTTCTTTTTAAGATGGGAGAGACAAAAGCATGCTTGCAATTGTGGGGAGGAGGGCATATGGAGTCAGAGGAAAGAGAGCAAGAATATTTTGTAATATTTTCAACAAAAGAGTTAACAAAAAAAAAGAAAAAGTGGCTCCACATTGTCAGGGCATAGTGATTGTGAGCCCTAAAAAGGGCCTAATACAAAAAATTCTGAGCACCTGCTCTTTTTCTATAGCCCCTTTAAGGTCTCTCAACTTGGGCATCCAAAAATCAGGAGTCACTTGACCGCTAACACTGGAGTTTCTGTGGCAGTTTGGCCTGAGAGAACAGTGATGACTTTGTGTTCTGAAGGCCCAGTGATTTCTTACAGGTCTGTGGCTTGTTTCAGTGCTTGCTAAAATCCTTTAATGAGGAGGTGGTGCTGTGGAAGTTCCATCCCCCCTTACATTGTTTGTTTGTTTTTCTGCATAGGATCTAGGAAGAGAAGTCAACAATGGCTACTGAGCCAGTATTAGAAGTAGATCGTGCCAAACCAACCTGATCTCCTTCTTTGAGAAGGTAAGAGATTTTTTAGACAAAGGAAACGCAGTGGATCTAATTTACTTCGATTTCAGTAGGGCATTTGATATGGTTCCACATGGGGAATTTATTAGTTAAATTGGAAAAGATGGGGATCAATATGAAAATTGAAAGGTGGATAAGGAACTGGTTAAAGGGGACACTACAACAGGTCATACTGAAAGGTGAACTGTCAGGCTGGAAGGAGGTTACTAGTGGAGTTCCTCAGGGATCGGTTTTGGGACCAATCTTATTTAATCTTTTTATTACTGACCTTGGCACAAAAAGTGGGAATGTGCTAATAAAGTTTGCGGATGACACAAAGCTGGGAGGTATTGCTAACACAGAAAAGGACCGGGATATCATACAAGAAGATCTGGATGACCTTGTAAACTGGAGTAATAGTAATAGGATGAAATTTAATAGTGAAAAGTGCAAGGTCATGCATTTAGGGATTAACAACAAGAATTTTGGTTATAAACTGGGGACACGTCAGTTGGAAATAACAGAGGAGAAGGACCTCCGAGTATTGGTTGATCACAGGATGACTATGAGCCACCAATGTGATATAGCCCTTAAAAAAGCTAATGCGGTCTTGGGATGCATCAGGCAAGGTATTTCCAGTAAAGATAAGGAGGTGTTAGTACCGTTATACAAGGCACTGGTGAGACCTCATCTGGCATATTGTATGCAGTTCTGGTCTCCCATGTTTAAGAAGGATGAATTCAAACTGGAACAGGTACAGAGAAGGGCTACTAGGATGATCCAAGGAATGGAAAGCCTGTCTTATGAAAGGAGACTCAAAGAGCTTGGCTTGTTTAGCCTAATCAAAAGAAGGCTATGGGGAGATATGAGTGCTCTTTATAACTATCAGAGGGATAAATATCAGGGAGGGAGAGGAATTATTGAAGCTTAGTACCAATGCGGACACAAGAACAAATGGATATAAACTGGACACTAGGAAGTTTAGACTTGAAATTAGACAAAGGTTTCTAACCATTAGAGAAGGGAAGTTCTGGAACAGCCTTCCAAGGGGAGTAGTGGGGGCAAAAGACATATCTGGCTTCAAGACTAAGCTTGATAAGTTTATGGAGGGGATGGTCTGATGGGATAGCCTAATTTTGGCAATTAATTGATCTTTGATTATTAACAGGTAAATATGCCCAATGGTCTGTGATTTGATGTTAGATGGGGTGGGATCTGAGTTACTACAGAGAATTCATTCCTGGGTGCTGGCCCACATGCTCAGGGTTTAACTGATCGCCATATTTGGGGTCGGGAAGGAATTTTCCTCCAGGGCAGATTGGCAGAGGCCCTGGAGGTTTTTCGCTTTCCTCTGCAGCGTGGGGCACGGGTCACTTGCTGGAGGATTCTCTGCACCTTCAGGTCTTTAAACCATGATTTGAGGACTTCAGTAACTCAGACATAGGTTAGGGGTTTGTTACAGGAGTGGGTGGGTAAGATTCTGTGGCCTGCATTGTGCAGGAGGTCAGACTAGATGATCATAATGGTCCCTTCTGACCTTAAGTCTATGAGACCCAAAGAGGAGAGGAGATGCAGATGGACAGATGCAGAAGCTGCAGGATGTATTTCATCCTTTAGGGGTATCTGATGGAAGATTATTCTCAACTGATGCATTCAACTTTGAATACCAGGGGTATTAACCTTCTGGGATCAAGGCTGGCATGATTGAAGGAAGGGAAAAAAAAAAAAAAAAAAAAAAACTTTAAAACTGAGATATGGAGAGTAGGTTGGAGAGACTCGTGAAATCTCCATGCCTGGCTTCATAATATGAGGGGGGGGAGTGTGAAATCAGCTAAATGAAGATATAGTGATGTTCCGCTATCCTTTATGAGATAAGATTATGGACAGCCAGGAGAAAGAAAGTGAAATATTGATTTCAGTAGTAGTCAAGTGTTATTCTTAGTGAAAGGACTATATCTAATCTGACTAGAAAACTGGACGAGGTCCAAGAGAAACAACTGAAATGCTTGTACATGAATGCAAGGAATATGGGCAATAAAATGGAGGAACTGGGACTACTGGTGCAGGAGATCAAGCCAGACATAGGGATTACAGAAACATGGCGGAACAGCACTCATGACTGGAATACAGGTATCAAAGAGCATGTGCTGTTTAGGAGAGAGAAAAAGGTAAAAAGTGGTGGGGTCTGTTCAGGTCAAAATCACTTTAGGGATGGATTGTAAAAGAGGTTCTATTTGAATAGCATTAGTGGTCTACTATGGACCCTCTAGGGTCAGATGTGGCTATGGATAGAGACCTCTAATATTATTAGAGAGAGAGATACTTCTGGGAATTGTGCATAATGAGTGACTAACTTCCCAGATATAAATTGGAGAATAAATTATACTAATACTGGAAGGGCCCACATATTCCTGGATGTGACAGATGACAGTTTTCTTCATCAAATTGTCCCTGAACCAGCAAGAGGTGATGCAATTTTACACTGTTACGGAAAGCAGTGAAGACAGCATAGAAGAGCACATGTAGGATAACCTTGGATTGAGTGATCACGAGTTGATTCAGTTTAAAAAAATTGGAAGGATAATTAAAAAAAAAAAAAAAATCAGTTGATGACCTGGTTTTGATTTCAAAAAGACCAGACTGAGAAATTAAGGGAATTAATTACAGAAGTTAACTGGACTGAAGAGGTCAAGGACTTAAATGTGGAGTAGACTTGGAATTTCTTCACACCAACCATACAAAAACTATCAAATTTGCATACCAATCAAGGGAGGGGGAAGGAGAGGCTTGTAAAGAACGTCTTCACCTCCAGACCCAGCTAGATGAATAACCAGCTCAAAAAGGCTATTAGGAGTAAGCAGAGAGCATATAGGGAATGGAAAAAGGGGTTGATCAGCAAAGAAAGCTACATTGTGGAGGTTAGAAAATGTAGGAATAATGTGAGAATAGCTAACAGTCAAGCTAAATTAGCTCTTGCCAAGAAAATTAACATGAGGGTTTTTAGTTATATAAATAAAAAGAGGATAAAGAAGGATGAGGTTGGGCCACAATGCAGTGTGAGTGGGAAGAAGATTATTTTTAATCTAGGTATGGCCCAAAAACTAAATGAGTACTTTGCCTCGATTTTCAGTTCAGGATGATAATAGGGAGCACATGCATTAAGGCAGTACAGCTAATAGAAATGAGTGTCTAGATATGGAAATCATCACATCTAAGGTGGAAGAAAAGCTTTAGAAGCTTGATGCGCTCAAACTGGGAGGACCAGATCATTTCCATCCCAGAATCTTGAAAGAACAGGCACATGAGATTGCTACTCCTGTATCAAGGATTTTTAATAAATAGCTATTCAGGGGAAGTACCATATGCTGGAGAATAGCAAACATCATACCGATGTTCAAAAAAGGGAAAAAAGTGATTCAGGCAGTTTCAGACCTGTTAGTCTGACCTCCATAGTATGTGAGACTTTAAAACTGTGAAGGAAAGAATAATTAAATTCATGGAGGGAAATAAATCTAATGAATATGAGTTTACCACCAAAGGTAGATCATGCCAGACTAACCGGATTTCCTTCTTTAAGAAAATAAATTATTTTTATAGTTAAGGGAAGAGCATTAGATTTAATATACTTGGACCTCAATAAAGCTTTTCACATGCTATCACAGTGAAATTATTAGCTAAACTAGGGAAGATGGGGATCAGTACAAAAATTGTAAGGTAGATAAGGAACTGACTAAAGGGGAGAAGGCAAAGGGTTGTGCTGAAAGATGAACTACTAGACTGGATGGAGGTTACTAGTGGAGTTCCTTAAGCATCGGTCTTGGAACTAATCTTATTCAATATTTTTATAAATGACCTTGGCACAAGAAGTAGAAATGTGCTAATGAAATTTGCTGATGACACAAAGTAGGGAGGCATCATCAATATAAAGGAGGATCAGAATGTTATACAGGAAGATCTGAATGACCTTGAAGACTGAAGTGACAGAAATGGAATGCAATTCAATAGCACAAAGTGCAAGGTCATGCACTTAGAACCTAATAAGAATTTCTGCTACAAGCTGGGGGCTTATCATCTGGAAGTGACAGAGGATGAGAGAAACCAGAGTGCGTGGGTTGATCAGAGGATGATTATGAGCCACCATTGTCATGCAGTTGCAAAAGAGGCAAACATGATCCTAGGATGCAGCAGATGAGGCATTTCCAGTAGAGATAAGGTAGTATTAATGCAATTGTACAATGCATCATAAGACCTCATCTGGAATACTGTATACAATTATGGTCACCCATGTTCAAGAAAGATTAATTCAAACTGGAACAGGTATAGAGAACTATTAGAATCATCAAGGGAATGGAGGGCGTATTTTATGGGAGAATGGAACAGCTTGGCCTTTTTAGTCTAGCAAAAAAGAAGGCAGAGAGGCGATATGATTACTCTCTATAAATACATCAGGGGATAAATACCAGGGAGGGTGAAGACCTATTTAAGCTAAACGACAGTACTGACACAAGAACAAATGGATATAATTGTCCATGAACAAATTCAGGCTGGAAATTAGAAGACAGTTTCTAATCATCAAAGGGGTGAGATTCTGGAACAGGCTACCAATAGGAGTGGGGGGGGACAATAACTTTTTAAGAGAGCTGGACATATTTATAGGAGTGATTGTATGATGGGGTTGCTTGTGATAAAAGGTATGACTCAGCAGCCCTGGGGCTCACTTCAGGTTTATGTCTTACATTCCTAAAAGCTCATGCTTCAGGATTTCAGCAGGCCAGCTGCAGAGGTCAGGAAGGGATAGCCTGCAAAACACACACACACGCGCACCCCAATGTATTTGGGGGCGGGGAGAGCTTTTTTTTGTCTCCTTTCTCTGAAGCATCAGGGATGGCCACAGCTGGAGCTGGGACATTGGGCAGGGTGTACCACGGCTAAGAAGTGGCACGGAGCATTCTCTCTCAGGTATTTGGCTCTTGCCCACATGCTCAGGGCCTAGCTGATTGCCATATGTAGGGTCAGGAAGAAATATTGCCCCAGGTCACACTGGCAGTGAACTGGATTGTGATCCCCTTTCTCTGCAGTGCATGGATCGTGATCACTTGCCAGGATTATCTGGGTATATCTAACAATAATTTCCCTGCCGTTGCAGGGCCTCAGGCACTGGAGTACCTTGGGCCCCGCTATTCTCTGCCTGTGACACATAAGTCTAGTCTTTGTGAGTTGTAATACTTTGATCTAATTTAAGCAGTTGCTGGGTGGTGCTGTTGGCCTGTGATATACAGGTCAGACTAGATGATCTGTTGGTCCTTTCTGGCCTTAAACGCTATGAAAATTGATCCTGAACTGAGGTAAAAGGTATGTGAAGTTAGCATAGTAATTTTTTAATAGGCATGTATATAGCATTCATTACCATGGTGGCAATGTACACCCAAATTATACAAATCAAAGAAATCCTTCCCAGCATGCAACTCAAGCTTGCACCTTTTTTTTTTTTTTTAATTGGAAGGGGAAGGAGGGAGGGAAGAGAGATGGCAGATGGTTCAATTTATGCCTCAGTATGCTGTTGCAACCGTAATTATAACTATCAACTTTCCCCCATCCTTTCTGCTCTGCCACAATTATGCCAACCTCAAATGCCAGTTTGACCTTTTCTGACAGCCATCTTCATGCTTTCCACTATGATGCCTCATGCAAATAGAATGCCCTCACTAAACTAATGTAAGGCCACTACCCTCTTCTAATGACCTACTTCTGGTCCAACTAATGACAACTAAGTCAGGTGGGAACAGAGCAAAAGGACAATAATTTTAAGTGATTTGGTATTGTTAAAATGTGCACATAGCTAATTCACATAATATCCAAGACTGGGGAAGGAAAAAAAGGGGGTAACATTGTTTTTCCATATTCATTTGTCACTTCTCATGCTAATGAGAAAAGATAAATTCTTTGCGGCAGGGACCATATCTTTCTAGATACCTGGATTAGCCCGGATTAGCACCTTTGGTGCAATCGCAATAAAAAAAAAATTTCCAGGTAACCCAACAATAAAGCTTTTTCAGGATGGACAAAAATGAAGGAGTGCTACATTTATTTAAATGAACAAATATATATTCCATGTATGTAGTTTCTTGCAATAAATCAGTCTGCAAAAATATGTTAAGCATTCTATGAAAAGGCAATACACTTAAATGCTGAATGTTCTTGAGATTTAAAACAGTGCACACCTGAAGTGCAATAGCAAAGGAAGATTTAAATTTAAGTTACTGAAAATCTTGAATGTAAATTTTGAAGTGAGACTACCACCCAAAGCATGAGATCATCATTAAATAATCATTCAGTGTGACTGGGTGCAGGATGGGGACAGAAGGGAGTTTAAACATTTAAAAAAAAAAAACACCACACACACACACACTTTGGAGCTATCACCCACACAAGATTCTACTTCAAAAGGGTTTTAGTGTCAAGTCTGTACAGACTATGCATCAGTCTGAAAATGCTCATTTGGAGTACAGAATTGGATGACCTTGATTCATTTTGGATATGTTGAATTAGTAAGACTTTCACAACCTAAATTATAAACATTAACAGAAATAACTTTGTAAACATTTCCCAGTTAAAATAATTTGAACAAACACCAGTACAAGTTAGGCTGTCAACAAGAGCCCCAAATTAGATACCTGGCAGAAAGCAGCCTGGTTGTTTCATGACCACAGAAACTGCCATATCGGATAAGAACAGTGATTCACCTAAACCACTATTGTGTCCATGACCAGTACCAAATGCTTCAGAGGAAGATGCAAGAAACCCTGTAGTGGACAATTATGAAATAATGGTCTATAAGAAGTCTCTTAAGACAATCACTAACTGACAAGAGTTAAGTCCTGAAGCATTAAGTTTTTATCCTTTCTTTTTAAAAAATTTAATCCTATCATGTAACTGGATATAATCTTATAAAGCTCTTGGACTCAGTGATATCTAGTGGCACTGAGTTTCACAGATTAATTAAATTTTGTCTTGTAACTGATCACTTCTAGAGACTAGAAGAGGCCTTAAACTGCACAAAATCACTATTTAAGTACATGCAAGTTGAGTTTAATCAATATATCAAGGTACCAAGTGAAAAGGGACATAAAAGTTAACTATACACCATAGGTGTCTTTATATTCCTAGCCCATTTCTTAACTTCATTCAGGTGAAAGATTTCTCCTAATAGTATTAGAACTTAAGTGACTAGGAAATGAGCTTTGGTCCTGCACAAAGAGCACAAAGGACAAGAAACCAACAATACAGAAAGACATATTAATTTCCACTTTCAGCAACATTTGTGACTAGCAGGCAGCCTACATGCAGTAAGGAACAGAGTTCAAAGAGAACTTAGTCTCCCATCCATAAGAAAGCTACTAAGTCACAGGCTCCAGGAAGGCAACATGACTAAGGCCATGTCTACACTTACAAGCTTACAGTGGCACAGCGATATTACATCGACATAATAAACCCAGCTCAACGAGCAGCGGTAACTATGTTGGCAGGAGAGTGTCTCCAACCAACAGAGCGCTGTGCACGAGTGCTTATGCCAGGAAAACTTTATGTAGCTCACAGTGATGTTTTTTCACACTCCTGAGCAACAAAAGTTTTGCTGACACAAGTGCTAGTGTAGACATAACCTAAATCACTGAGGCAAAAATTTGGCTTTAATAATAAAACAAGTTGCAGTGAACTGCTTTTGACAGGAAACAAAACTGAACTCTGCTAGCCAAGAAGACTCTAAACACACAGTTATAAGGTCTACATTAAACAAGTTTTTACCCAGCTTCCTGGACGAGACAAGTTCTCTCCCCAACAGGTTTGATCTGACTAGGCTGCCTGCACCACAACCCTTTATCATTCTAGGGTACTTTAGATAGAATTCATTGCCATTTGAGGAAAACAGGCCTTTTGGAAGAAAATCTAACATAAAATGCCTACTCTGCACAAGTGTCAAAGATTTTGTAGCATTTTTCATTAGTAGCAGTACTGGCCCTAATGCCCTTGATCAAATTTCCCATTTCCCCTACTATCCACTGTGTCTGTTTGATTGCCATCCACCATAAAAGATGTAAGATAGATTTCAGTAGTTCTCTGTACAATACAAAGTTTTGAGGATGAAAGATGCCACAGCAATGTAAAAATGGTAGTGCTGGACAAGGCACAACAAATAGCCAAGATCGAGTCAACAAAATCTACTAAAAGAGTTGGAAAAAAAAATCAACTGAGACCTTGGTCCCATACGCCTTCACATGTGCTTTGCACGAGCTCAATTCATAGAAGATACAGAATTTCACATTAATTTTGTTTGTATATACTTGTCAAAACAATCCCTCCCAACATTTTATTCCAAAGAAAAAGCAACAGTAGAATGGAACAAAAGATTTTGGATCAATGAAGAATTAAAAGTGACTTAGTTTATTAATACAGTTAAATAGAGGCTTTATAAAAAGGGATTTGCTCTATACATCTGCCTTTAGAACACCATGATGGTTCAAGATGTTTGGTTCTTATCTATACTTTTATACAGAAAGAGTATTGCATAAAGCTATTCTTGTCTTCTAGCAGGCGGCCATGCAAGACGGTCATGAAAATGTACTAGTCCAGGCACAATAATCTACTTGCCTTCCCTTTGCCATTGTGATAGTGGTAGTGATGATTATGATGATAAATCAACCTAATTATGTTTACTCACTCATTCTAAAAAAGGTTACTTGCCCTGAGTGAGAAAACTAGTAGAATTCTGCAATGCTGACATAAGTTATGTTACTCAGAACTTAGATATTACAGCAATATGTACTACAGACAAACTCTACAATAGTTATTATGCTGGAATATATAAAGAGCTGAGGCTGGAAGGTAGCCTTATACCACAGGCAGAATACAAACATAAAAATTAAAAATAAGGTACTGCAACAAATCAGAGATTATATTAGAACAAGCTCTTTAATAGTTAGAGGCTGTGAGAGTTCTAATGGTCAGTGTTACTGCTCATTTTAGAATTTCAGAATAAATCCAAACATGAATGCCAGAGAATTAGTGCTGTGGATTTATTTAGGGAGCCACCTAGTCTCTGTATCTATGTACATAATAAGAAGTGCAACATAGTCATTGTCCAATGCTAATGGAAAAGAACTTTCTTTTTACTTTCTTTGACTATGCTCTGTAATATTAAGATATCAAACAAGATGTAAATGTTTAGGAATATTTTCAGATTTGGAATACTTCTACACAAAATCGAATTTACTGCCCAAAGTATGTACTGACTTCTTGTTTTGTTCTGTCTCCAGCACTTTGTTAACGAGATGTTTCAGTGCAATCAATAGATCGTTGCAGCGGCCTCTAGTGGGGACCGACAACACCGACAGCATCCAGACTCGTGAGCTCTCAAAATACATTGTGTCTATAGATACTAATATTACTTTCGCCTTCACTGCGCTACTTTGTAATTTTGGAATTCGTGATTCCACAGGGCGCAGAAAAGAACATTACTAAAAAGGTGCAAACCTGCGACAAGTTACACCCAGAACCTAAGTGAAAAGGGATCAATAGTCGTCTCTCCTTGGGTGAGCTAACACCTAACAGAGAACACAATCTGCTTCGAAAATCCCATACCGATAAGACACTGAAACGGATCAGTGACAAGGTGTGGGTTTCTCAGGTGACCTCAGCGGTTTTGGGGAAAGAGCAAGACAGATGGTTGCTTAACACGGGAACCTTGCTGTGACACGTGAAACCCCAATGGCACCCGACAGAATCACCCAAGCAAACCCGCAGGCAGCAAGAACTGATCCAACTACACAAAGGCCAGACACTGGAATAGGCTCTGCGAATTACTGGATTAGTTTAGATCTCTGCCTTCCCCCGTACTCCTACAGGCAGGTTACAGGAAAGATATAAAATTAAAGATGGCTAAATGTGTCACGTTGTGTATTTTAATGTACAATCTAAAACTCTAGAGGGCAGCCGAAACATGCCCTCCCCCCACCCCAGCTGAGTAACGTGAGAGCGGCAGGAGCCCGTCGTCTGCTTGCTGGAGTTGGTATTGCAGGAGCGATGCCTGCAGCAGCAGCGCCCACCCCGAGGAGGAGCCGTCTCACAGCCATTACAGGGGCTTCGCCCCAGGGAAGCAGCTGCTGCACCCAGGCATCTCCCCCACCCTATCCCGGACGCTCCTCCTCTCACCCCGATCCCCACACCACAACGGAGAAGGGGGTTGACCCCTCCCCAAAGATAGGGCTACTTGAGGCAGAAATAGATACATAAATATCACTCACAATGGAGCTCCTCTCCTTTCTGGTCTCTGCCAAGGCTGCACCAAACTGGGCTGGAGCCTAGGGGAAAGGCATGGGGGTTAACATGCGGCCTGGGGAGGCGGGGGAGTCAGCAGCTTCCCCTTTGCCTGGGCAGGTATTACCTGCATTGCCCGCTACTTCCCTCACCCCCCACTCCTACACATGGCCTTCCCAGTGGGTTATGGGGTATCGCCCCAAAGAGACATCCAGCTCTCCGCTGAAGAAGGATTGCACGGATCTGCCCCGGGGCCTTTCCTGGGAAGGTGCAAGTAAGAGGCAGCCCGGCAGCAGAAGAGGGCTTATTATCTGCTAACTTGCCCAAACAGCCCCTCAGCGGAGCCCCCTGCCGCGGGGGGCACAGAGCCCTCAGTAGCTACCCCTCTGTGCTGGAATAACGCCCTTGCGCCCCGCACGCTCCCTAAGCAGTTGCCCCGGGTCTCGGGTTTGCCCCCCTGCAGTCGGCCAGCAGCACTGCCGCCTCCTGTCCGCCATTAGAGACACCCAGCCAAACAATACGGGAGGGGAGCAGCGGCGGCGGCAGCAGGATCCGCGGAGCGCAGTGCCGGGCAAAGGAGGGAGACACCCGCGGGCGGGAGGGGGCGAGGAAGCGGGGCACAACAACAGCCGAAGGCCCGGAGGGGGAGGGAGAGAGTTAAAATAGGAGGCGCTAAAACTGAAACATCCCTCCCCCCAAATGCCCCTGCGCCCCCGGTTCTGCCCCAGCCCGCCTCCGATTTACCCCCTTCGCCGCCACCACACCGAGATTGTCACTGGGGCTGCCCCAGTCCAACCCGCTCCGCTCTGTGACGAGAGGCGGCAGCAGCGACGCCACAGGGGGGCACTTAGCCCGGGTGGCTGTGAGGCACGGCAGCTCCCCTCCCATCCCCGCCCTAGGGGCAGCTCTGAGCCTCCAGCTGCCCCCCTGTCCGCCCCTAGGGTGCGGCACTCCCCATCCCCACCTTACCCAGCTCCCCACCGCTCACAGGCTCGGGTCTCCCCCTCCCCCCGGTCACACGCACTCCGCGCTACTCCTCCGCCGCCTCAACTCTAACTCGGTCCAGTCCCGGGCTAAGCGCAGCTGCTAGCGAGGGGAAGGAGGAGCAGGGCCAACCGAGCTTGGGGAAGAACGGCCTCCGTAACCCGCCCATTGGCTCCCACAGAGGATGAGCTTAAGCGGTAGGCAAGCCGATTGGACGGACCGTCCGTCCATCAAAGCACCCTGCAGCAGATTGGGTCTAAAAGCTGCCAATCATTCTTCTAACCACGCCCACAGTTCTTCCCACTTTGATCCATCAGGTTAGAGAAACCCGAATTTCATTGCCCACCAGGAGCAGCAGTTCTAATACCCGGGTATTGGGTCTGGGAAGCGATGGGGGCTCTGCTCCAGTTCCCAGTGTAGCTGTTTGACAGTAGCTTGCCGAAGTTTGGGTGCAAGACTGGCCACACTCATCCAGACAACTGCTGGGGTGGGGAGAGTACAGTGTATTACCCTACCCCATCCTTGTCCAGTGTCCTTATGGGCAACAGCCCCAGTTGTGGGCGGGGGTAATCACCCCATGCTCGCCGAGGGCAAGGCGGGCACAGCTCGTCCACAGTTTCTTATTGGTTGGGCCCCGCCCCCCGGCAGGGCTATGAACCTGGGCTGGAGCCATTTCCATGAAGGACAGTGTGTGGCTAATGGAAACCCTCCCCCACAGAAGAGCGAGAGAACGCACAGTCCCCTCCCCCGGGGCAGAGACTCTCCACACCCACGTCCCACTCAGGAGTCTCCTCCACTAAGGACTCCCACCCACGCTGTGGGAGGGAGCCATGTCAGCAGTCGCCATGGCTCCTGGAGAAGCTGCTGGTGGTGGTGGTAGTGGTAGTGGTGGTAACGTCCTCCATTTTGTCGGAAGCTGCTGCGGGGAACTTGGGACCAATTCAAGCCAAGCTGAGGCTCAGATAGGGGCCAGTTGGAAGCGCCTCTGCCTTGCAGTGACACACGCAGGGCGCCCCAGGCAATGCCCTGGGGTGGTCCGCGGGGCTCAGGGCGGCAAGACCCCGAGAGCCAGGCTCTCCTCGCTCCCTCTGCCAAAATGGAGGCTGCGCACTTCCTTTGCGCGGCTGCTTCCCCCTTTCTAGCCATGGGACTCGCCCGCTTCTTCGAGGACCTGGAGAGCTCAGCCTCTCGCACTGCTAGTTAATCCAGCTCTTTCTCCTGAACTGCTCCCCCCCTGCCAAGAAAGGAAGCAAACACCATCCCTCTCCACCCTGCGTCAATTCATGTCAACCACACTGTGCAGTACAACCCCGGAGAGAGCCTCATGCCTGTGTAAGGAGCACGAGTCAGTCGAGCTGCTTGCCTCACTTCCATCCCACCTCTGCAAGCATCGCGCAGGGCAACCACAAATGCCGGGGCATCTGGGCGGGTAATGTGCGGAGGTGAGAAGGAGCAGAAGTGACTGAAGGGCTGGGCTCTTCTCCTGCGTGCCCTTAGTGTGTTGGGCTAATAATTTTCACGTGGGAGATAGACTAGAAATATTAATGCTTCTTTTGGCTCACTACAACTAATTCCTTCCGACCAACAGCCCCACCCTGAGACTCAGGCTGTAGTCAACAGCCCAAGCCAAACACTTTTGTGACACCATTACTATATGGTGGTGGTAAGAAAGAATGATTAGCACACTTCACCCTAGCTATAGATGCCCTGGAAAGACGAGAACACCTGTTGCTATGGGGGACAACGTGTCCTATGGTTAACAGCACCTAGATGTCATACTGTACATGCCATTTTTGTGTCGGATGCAAGAAAGAAATGAAGTGATAATGAAAAAGGTCTAAATTACTATGAAAAGATGACATTTTTAATTATGTTAATCACCATCCACAGTGAGGGATTCTTTTGAGTTTGTATTGTAAATAGTTTGAACCAAAACAGAAAAATGTTCAGCTAAATAAATACATACAAACCAGAGAAATGTTTAAGATTAAACAAAAAAAATTATATTCTACCATTTCTACATTTAGTGTTTGGTTTTGTTTTCTTTGTTTTATGGGTTCTCTGTATCTGAGAATCAAAACAAATTTATCCTCAATGGTCTGCATACTTTGGCCACCCTTCTAGTTGCAGAGGATAAACATGACTCTGGTCTCCGTTAATTAAAACATCTTTATTCTGGAACTGTGTTTAAGTACATGCTTAACTTTAAGTATGTGTTTAAGTCTTATTGACGTCAATGGGACGTAAACGTGATTTTAAGTGCTTTTTTTGAATAGGGATGGACTTCAGTATGTCCTTTAGTGCTTTTCTGAATCAGGATTTGTAGATGGAATCCATAATTCTATTTAATCAGTCAAAAGAGTAAGAACTGAGCACTCTGCCTCTACAAAGTCCCAACAAGAGATCTGAACTAGCAATGGCACGTGGGTCCCTCACGCATTAGTACAGATCATTATCACTAGGACACCAGAATGTAAAGTTTATGTTTAAATTTGAACATTTGTGCTTGCAATTTTAGAAATGTATGTATTTTCTACTGGAGTTTTGCTAATCGTAATTCCACTAAAAGATCACAAATCAAGGATCACAAATCCTAGCTTTAAATTAACTGTCTCATTACTCAAACTTGGAAAAAAGTTATGGCATATACCAATTATCTTTTAATTATTTTTTCAACTGACAGCAGTGAAAACTGAAGGTTTGGCATAGACACCTATACTTCCCAATTCAAGCATTGTTGTATCGCGTTTTATCTGTCTTGTCATCCACAGATCCATGGTGAGGCTGACCTTATTCAAAAATACCGTTAAAATTAATCAATTCCATCTTATGGTTTGAAAGCACTTGCTCTCGCTCAAAAACTAAAAAAAAAAAAAACCCTACCAAAAAAAAAAAGGGTGTATATCTGCATAAATACCATGAATGTGAAACTGATGTATTTATACTCTCCACACGACAGTGCTCATGGACAGGTCTGATGTCAGCAGCGTCACTACAAAAGTTCTAATTTATTGACTGGAAGTAGATAAATTCATCAAAGCTGAACCAATAGTATAAGTAATGACATATGTAAAGAGTGATATCCTTCTATGTCTCATGAAGTAAAAGTGTGGCAACTAGAAGGCCAATGTATTTTCACTGAGAAGGCAAAATCAGATATTTGACATATTTTTTAAAGGGTTTAGGCTTTCACAGGAATCCTGACTAGTTTATCAAGACAGCTTCAAATCAGGTGTAATAAATTGTGAGATTGGAATGTATGTAGTTTAAAGCTTCCTCCTACTACCGCCAACATTCCCAAGTGTTCACACATGTGAACGAATGGTTAGACTCTTTTTCCAGAATTAGAAAGTGAATATTCTATTTATTCAATGACTCCCTCTTCACTCTAAACACTGTCAGGATATATAACACTGTAACTGAGGACAGAATCTGGCCCAGAGCCTAGAACTATGACCATTTTCAAGGAGGAAGAGGGAATATTTGGATAAAATAAGTGTCTACCACTATTTGGCATATGTTAACAGTTGGAAAGTGGTAGGGAACAGGCAGTTTTAAACTACATAGACTTCAATCCTACAATTTATTACAATTGATTTGAAGGCTGGCTTGGAAAAGCATCTGTCTGGAACCCAAATAAAGCATACTCTGACTAGTGTGAGTGAAAATAGAATCTGGCCCCTTGTACAATTTGTAACAAAAATAATTCTTTTCTGTGTGCTAAGTCATTGTTTTTCCTCTTCTCCTGTCTATCTCCCTCACAATCCCTCTGTTTCCAGTCTCACTATCCTTGCTTCCATTCTTTCCTTCCTCTCCTTATTTCCTTTACTAATTTCCATTTCTCCTTCCTCAGTTTCTTTTTCCCTTCCTTATTTTATCCCACTTTCTTGCTCCAATTTACTCAACTCCTGCCATTCCTCAGCCTAACCCCATCCTATACTAAGTACATAAATACATACATACATACATACATAAAAACAAAGAAAGAAAGAAGAAACAGAAGCTTATAAATTCCTTTGGACTGGAACAGTCTTTTTTTGTGTGTTCATGCAGTGCCTAGCACAATGGGGTACAGGTCTATGATTTGGGTCCCTAGGTGCCCTGGGTAATTATTCCAAGGGGCAGCAGCATCTACCACTGAACATAACCATGGTTGCAGATAGTGGAACAGCTGTCAGCTATGAAGGCTATCTGCAATATAACCAGGGAGACAGGTTAAATAAGCAATTGCAGACAATCTGATGCAGTACTGCCAAGCCCAAACACAGTACTGGACATGACAAGTGTAGGCTGCAATTAAATAAGCCTGCAGCCAATCCTAACCAAAGTGGCATGCAATTGACCTACCAGAAGGGATTCTGGAAAGGCTGATGATCCCCAGCAGGTCAATGACATTTGCTCATAGAAGATATTTGGGGGCCTCCCTGTGAAACTACCCACTAGTACAACCTGACATGGAAAGTTGTACAGTATAATTAAACTTGCAAAGAAGACTTGCAATCTGACTAGCAATCGGCACTTCCTTGTACCCAGGCAAGACAGTGTAAAATGGAGTACTGGGTGCACTGATGTGGGTGACCAGGCATCCTGTATACAATCGATTACTGGAAAATTGGAAAAATAATATAGCTGAATAACCAGAACTATAGATGAGATTATGAGAAGGATAAATTTAAAAATAGCACAATTGCTTGAGATCCTAGATAGGAGAATAACATATTTCTGTGAACACACTGATCATCAATCGCAGAGCGACTTGATTCCAGCACTCAGACTGTCAGGCAAGATCACAGAGGAAGAAAGCCTGCTATATCGGAAAAATGGCCAGATGGGCTGGTATCCAAAGAAGAGTGGAAGTTTTACAATGCTGTGCCTCTCGCAACAGCAAAAGATGGAAGGTGGTGGTTGACAACCTCCACATTGGAGATGTCACTCGAAGAAGAAGAAAAAGGTGTTACTGCAATTAATGATAATAATAAATAAACTATAAACCGGGTGGCCGCGAACTGTGGCCACTGGGAGCTGCGGACGGTCATTGTAAACACTGTCTCGTGGCCCGCCAGCGGATTACCCTGATGGGCCGTGTGTGGCCTGTGGGCCGCAGGTTGCCCACCACTGCCTTATAATCACTTAAAATCTACCTTTTATAGTTAATAAACTTGTTTTTGTTTATTATTAAACCCAGTTTGTGCAATCCGTATCTGGTGGGGGGCGGGCAAGAAGCTGTGCATATCTTTCTTCACATTGAGGGAGAGGGTGAATTTTTATGAGCTTGCGCTGTGCACATCTTTCTATACAACGCAAGACAATATACCTTTGGATCTGCACTCCAAGGAAGGTGAGCACCTGAGTGCTGGGGCAAATCCCTTAAGCTGAGTCTTCCCAGAGCTGATCTCAGTGTCTGTGTCTTTCTGCAGCTGGGTGTGGCCCTACCTGTGTGTGTGCTAGAGGAGACTTAAGAGCCTGTCTCAGCAAGACAGAGCAAAAGGGACCCAGGCTGGCAGAACAGGCGGGCTCAGTGGTATCCTTGTACATCAGGTGGCACCTTAAGGTGGGGCAACCCATCACATACACAATTAACAATATGGGCCCATCTCACCTTAATCACTTTGTTTGTATGCTGTAATCATTTCCTCTACCCTTCTCTGTTTAATTGAGCTGCATTAGGCCTTTGAGCTGTTTTTTAGACTTAAACTCTTCATGACAGGCATCTTATGTTTGTATGTATTTACACAGTACCTAAAGCAATAGGCCCCCAATCCTGATTGGGGTCTCTGGGCACTAACACAATCTTGAAAAAAATTGAAATTGCTTTCAACAATACATTACCTGTATTTTTCATTATGAGTTTTAAGTAGGCCTGTAAGGATTAGATTTTTATCAGTAAATGTTGATAAACATCAATTTCACCATACATTCACAAACTGACAAAAAATATATTTCCATTGATAGTAACAGAAATTTACAGATAGGCAAAGTAAGAAAAATGCTGTTTGAAAACTTCTTAGAGTTTGATTTAAGACGATGTATATACTTGTTCATTAGCCCGTTCATTTATAAGCCAACCCCCCAAGATGGATAAGTAAAAATAGCAAAAACTGTATGATCCTTTCATGAGCCGACCCTATATTTCAGGGGTTGGAAAACTGGCTCCCAGCCTGTCAGGGTAAGCCGCTGGCAGATCGGGATGTTTTGTTTACCTGGAGCGTTCACAGGCATGGAGCCCCTCAGCCAATGGGAGCTACGGGAACTGGCTGGGAAGAGTGAACTGCAGCCACAGGGAGCTGCGGGGCTCCATGCCTGCAGACGCTCCAGGTAAACAAAACGACAATGTATTAGATATTCAATTCAATTATTCCATAGAGTTTAAAATCATCAAATTTTGGTGTAGACCTGTTTATAAGCCAACCCCCGCTCTTTGATGCGTCACTTTTTTACCAAAAATATTTGGCGTATGAACGAGTATATACGGTCTTTACTTCGTATATTTTGACATTTGACATTGACAATTTCTGTTTTAATGGTTACAAATCTTTAACTTTTTGAATCTCAGCTTCTACTGTCATTAAATAATTATCATCTGACTACACACATTGTCTAACCCCACCATAACTTCCCGCAACTGTGAAAATTTAACTAAATACCAATTGAGAAAAATGCTTAAAAATGAATATCAATATTATCTGTCAAACACATTAAAAATGAATTATGCCAAGCCTAGTTTTAAGCTACATATATATTTCATGATATTTATAAACAAATTAATATGTATCCAAATATATATTACATTCAAGTGTTTTCATTGCATGTGTCTTATTTAACCAAAAATGATCTCTCAAAACATCATATAATGTGACATTATGCACTCTATAGTAGGTTACTATACATTACATGGTATAATATGCCTTTAAATAACCTTGCACTACATCCCATATTTCAATTTTGGAAAAGTGTGTGTTAGAAACTGTAGTTCCAAACATACACACCTTTCTCAAAGAAGGCAACTGTACATATTCTGATATTGTCTAGGCTAATATTGCAACACCTATCCAATATTCTTAAATAATTTCTATTCAGTTATGCAATGGTCAAAATTACATTTACTTGTGAAATAGAATCAAAATGCAAACTTTACCATTTTTGTTTTGTTACCTTTTCCTTTCTTCTTTTCTTTTTTGTTTGTTGGACAAGTCTTGTAGTCCTCATTGAAAATGGAAGAAATTGATAACAGAAATGGCACTAATAAAGAGATACTACTATAAAATGGTAATAATAAAATGCAAACTGGAGTATACCTTCTCGGTGTCCCAACTACTGAAATCCTGGTCAACTCTTACCTTGGTTATTGCAACCTTCTCTTCTCTGGTCTCCCTACCTCTGCCTTCTCTCTCCAGTCTATCTAAAACACTGATGCTAAAGTTATCTTCCTATCCTGTCACTCTAATCATATTCCCTTTCCCTTCCTTGTATCTATGGTTTACTCTCCTGTTCTGCTTCAAGTTCAAGCTTCTGAGGCTAAATTTCAATGCTCTGCACTGTTACATCACTGCCTACATTTCATCTAATTCTCCCTTCTTTCCCCCTTTGTTCTGACCAATTCCCTCTCCTTAGAGCTCCCCCAGGTCAGATTGAGTTTGTATGCAGTAGTACACAGTACCAGCATTTTTCATTTGACCTCATCAGCTGCTGCAGAAGTTATGCTTTAGTTTAAAAGAAATGAAGTTTCTGAACCTTATGATTGCAACAGATCAAAATATAAAACAAATGCAGGGCTATCCGATTGAGTTTTCAGATAGACAGAAACAATGAATTTCTGTCTCATTACACAAATGTAAAATCATAAGTACGGCAACTTAATTTAAGTCAATGGAGTCATACCAATGTAAAACTAATATAAATGAGAAAAGATTCAGGGCCAATAGATCTAAGACAGGTGTGAAATGCTCTTATTCAGCTCAACAGCATGGTGACTCTGAAGTCTCTTGATAAAACATTAATATTAACTATTTAATTGTTGGTTAGTTTAGCAGAAACATCCATATCTTCTGGGACTGTGTGCAGATTCTCGGATTGAGAAAGGTGCTAGTATAGAGTAACCACTTTTTTCCCCACTCCAACCTCCATGTGCTCCATTTAACTCATTTTCCCACTATCTTCTTCATACAGTTCCCTAGCCTTGGAATAGCCTCCTTCTTCCTGTGTACAAAGTGAGCTCCTTGATCTTTTTAAAATCCCATTTCGTCCTAGGTTTTCCTTGATGATTCTCTAAAATGCTGTTTGCTTTCACTCTTGTTTCTTTCTACATTAGGCTGTAAGATTCACAGAGTAAAGACTGTATCTTCTTAAGTGTTTCTCAGTTCAGTGCTGCAAGGAAAGAGAGGCAGTGACATCAGTATGGTGATAATATTGAACATTTATTTTCCTTAAACCTAGATTGTGCTATGTTTTGACTTTCACAGTGCCTGTTGTACACAATTGCCAAGGGGGCTGGGTGATTTAAAAGGGCCACGGGGACCCAGCCATCACCACTACTGTGGCAGGCCACAGGGCTGCTAGGTGCACACGAGCCCTCTGGGCCCCATGCTTTGGGGGGCCCTGCGGGCTAGCGCAATTGGCCAGTGACGTCAGTCCCGGAAGTGGACCCATGGAAAAAAATTAGTGGAGGCTTAGTACCCACTGGCAGCCAGCTCCCCCCCTTCTCCCAGCACCTGGCACCCACTGGCGGCTCGGCCAATCAATTCCTCCCTCTCCCTCCCAGGGCCTCCTGCCGCAACAATCAGCTGTTCCACAGTGTGCAGGAGGCCCTGGGGGGAGGGGGAGCAGTGGACAGGATACGCTGAGGGGAGGGGGTAGAACTGGGCAGGAAGAGGTGGAGCTGGGGTGAGGGCTTGGGAGAAGGGGTGGGGGCAGGGTCTGGGGCAGAGCAGGTGGGTTGAGCTCTCCCAGGGCCCGGAAGAACCCAGCACCTGTGCCAGATAGCAAATGTGAAAAATCAGGACAGGAGTGGAGGGTAATAGTTGCCTATACAAGACAAAGCCCTAATATTGGAACATCTGGTCACCCTGTGTACACAGGGCTTGAATGAAAGCCAGTTGATTAAGGCTCAGTCTGGAGAAGACAAGAGCTGGATAATGGAGAAAACATTAGTAGGAGATGGTAGAAGGTAGTATCTTTAATTGAAGGGCTAGTACTGCCTGCTTTTTGTTAATCAGGTTCACAATGTTCTTTTGGTTGGTCCCAGAATGCCAATTATCAACAATAGTTAAAGCTTGTTGGGGGAGAAAAATCACACAAAAAATGAAATTTTGAAGTTGTTTTCATTTTGAAGGACTTGAAACAGAGCTGTTTTTCAAAATTCTTCATGAGATTTTTAAATAGAAAGTTTTATCACCTTTTTATCAAAAATATTATAACTGTTATAAATAGTTAACAATGTTTCCTTTACTGAAAACTAGGTTTTGTGTAGAGAAAGCTAGAATTTGTTCAGCTTTCTAACCACCCATCTTGATTATTGTAACTACCTTCTCACTGGCCTCCCCAACACCTCACTTGCCCCACACATAACATAGCTCATAAGATCAACTTCCGTGCTCATTGCTCTGACCATTCCTCTTTTGAATATTCCCCTGGCTCCCTCTTTATCACTGAATCAAGTTCAAGCTTCTTGTCTTTATCTTCAAGGCTTCTCAATAATTTGCCACTTCTTATTTACTTGCTGATGTATTTTATTGCTCCCTCACTCCATAGCCTTTTCTATCCCACTAAAAATGACATCGTCCACCACCTTTCACACAAACATTTTCACATTTTATTCCACATTACCCTTATTCATGGTATGTTCTTCCTGAACTGATCAGTACAGCTATCACTGTCTCTTCCTCCTTCCAATCCCTTCTCAAAATCCACTTCTGCCACAATTCCTACTAGAAATCAGCCAATGTATAAAGGGGGTGGGGCAAGGCTTCCCTCCCTCCCAGAAAGCCTAGATCGGTGTTTGGGGTTTTTATACCTAAATCCACCTGGTAAGAATTAAGGTAGTGTTCAGGTGACTGGGTGGATGACTCAAAAGGAGCTCCAAGTCCAGTCAGCGAAAGCTGCTGAAGCCACCTCCTGGAGGAAAGAAGTTAACCAGCCCACAGTCCCAGGAAGGATAGCTGTGTAACCCCTATACTTGAGGGGCAAGTTATGGGCTAGGGAGGCCAGGATTTAATGACATAGTCCCAAGGAGGAGGACTTAAATCGTTACCTTAAATTACCTTAAATCTGAGGGGTAAGCAGAAAGGGGACTGAATGCTGTTGAATAAACTAACCCCAGGAGAGGGAAAATATTGTTTCAAAGATCTTGGCTGTGACTTGATTGCTCTGGGGGAACTCAAAAGGAAACTGAGGCAAGGTGCCTGTAGGGCCATTGCAAGCCACAAGGGGGATGACTTGGGACAGCATTTGTCTACTAATTAATTTAAAAAATCCCACTTAACCATTTCAAAAATTCAGCTGTGCACAACTGGCCTGAGTGTACATATAGGCCTTACTGCATATTTGGAAGGTCATGAAACTTAGACTCTGTTGGATCAGTGGAGGAAAATAAATTCCAGAGAAAAGTTCCTCTACCATCAGACACAAAGGTATAAATGTAGAGGCTAAGTCTGTTAGCAAGAGCATTTAAGCCAATCTTTATTGCTAGGAAGAGAGAAGCTGCCATTATGCTAGCCAGGTAGGCTTGAAATTCAACACCATGAATTGCATCTGGAAATCAGCTGAAAATAGTGCAGTCTACAAAGCATATGCTTATTATTTTATTATATACTGTTGTATATAGAGACACCAAGCAGAGATATTTGCACAGGGCTAGGAACTATACAAACATAGTGCCCTAAAGTGCTTACAATCTAAAAAGATTAACAATATATGATGAAGCACTGATGATAGGGTGACAATCATATGTACAACTATCATATATTTTAGGTGGTACTAATGACTAAAAAAAGATTTAAAATTCATACAGCTCTTTCATTAAGAAGTTCTAGACCTTCATGCTTTGGAGACAGGAGTTTACATTTGGCAGATAACTTGACCTAGTGTTGGGGATATGCCTCTTCCTGTTCCTGTGAAAATTCACCCAAATTTGGCAAATTTATAAGTCTCTGAAAAATTTCAGTTTGCATATGCTCAGTAGAGACTAGTTAGACTTTGAGCAGCTAAAATCTCCAAAGATTCAGTCTCTACTGAGCATCCTTCAACCTAGGACTGCAAGCAGGGGCAGCTCTAGGCATTTTGCCGCCCCAAGCACGGCAGGCAGGCTGCCTTCGGCAGCTTGCCTGCGGAAGGTCCCCGGTCCCGCGAATTCGGCAGCAGCCTGCAGGAGGTCTGCGGGACCAGCGGACCCTCTGCAGGCATGCCGCGGAAGGCAGCCTGCCTGCCGCCCTCACAGCGACCGGCAGAGTGCCCCCCGCGGCTTGCTGCCCCAAGCATGCGCTTGGCATGCTGGTGCCTGGAGCCGCCCCTGACTGCAGGCCAGGCTGCAATTGCTCCTCCAGGCAAGTAGGGCTGATATGGTGCCAGGCACAGGAACTGAGAGCAGGGAGACAGTCTCTCCTGTGCTCTCAGTGCTACCCCTTCTGGTCCCCAGGCAGTAAGGAGGAAGAAGCCTGTCTGGAATGCAGAGGAGTGAAGAGCCAGACCTTGGGGCAAGGGAATGGCAATGGGGGAGACTGGTACAAGGTGTGGGTGTGACATTCTATACCTTGGGGGAGCTCCCTCTATCCCCATATTCCTCATTTATATATAATTGTGATATTGCGTATAAAGCAGGCTGTGTGAGGTATCAGGGGAAAAGTTATGATCTGCTGAAAGTCATTTTTCTATCTAAATATATATATCATTAATGCATATGAAGTTATGAGAATGTGTTGTATGATTGTCACTAAAATATGCTGTTGGTTTGGGAAGCGCCCAGATACCACCGGGTTGGTGCTGAACAGAAATCACCAGCCATTGTCCAGCATACAAGGAGCTACAATTACTCACCTGCACATGCAACAATTCATCTGCATAAGGCCACAGCAGGGGAATTCCTCAACCTTGCCTGGGGACTCAGCAATGCCCACAAGATATGACTGGACTTGTGTTCTCTAGGCACGTGGACTAAGGGTATAAAACAGAACACAGTGGCCACATGCTTGCCCTTTCTCACGCCCCCACCTATGCTGCAAGCAACAAAGACACTCAGAAGAAGACTGAAGATTCCAACATTGGAGACTGGCCCAGGTTTAAGGGATAAACCTGTATATTAAGGAGTGCAATATCCAGTGGGGTGAGAAAAACTGCTTAATCTAAATGTTGCTCAGTCTAATAGAATTGAGAGTTTAGACTGCGTGCTTATATTTTCTTTTGGTAACTAACTCTGACATTTTGCTTACTGCTTATAATCACTTAAAATCTACCTTTTGTAGTCAATACATTTGTTTAACTGTTTATCTTTACCAGTGAGTTTGCCTGAAGTGTTTGGTCAAGTTTACAAAGGCTGGTGTATATCCACTTTCCATTGATGAAGTAGTGAACCATTAATAAATTTGAACGGCTAGTCTTGAGCAGTGCAAGACGGTATATTCTTGAGATACAAGGCTGGGAGCTGGGGGGATTTGACTGATGTCTTACTCTATGTGATTCATAAGTGGCTCTGGGAGGGTTCATGCAATCTAGCTGGGTGTGGGGCTCCACGTGCTGTTGTACTGAGTGATCACAGCATCTGCAGGGGTTTTTGCTGCTTGTCACCAGCAAAGTGTTGTGAGAGACAGCCCAGGCTGGAGAGTTAAGGGGGCACAGCAGTCCCACAGTCCCAGGCTGCACCCCAGGGATCCCATCACAATGGGGGACTGGAACTGGGACAAGGAGTCAAGGGGTAGGGGACTGGGATGTGGAGCCCAGGGTCTGCTAGTATGGGACTAGGATGTGGAGCAGAGGGAGGAAGGGGAAGGGGGAGACTCAGACTGGGACAAGGACAAGCCGGAGGGGCAGGGGCAGAAGGGATTGGACTGAGCAGCACAGAAGAAGAAGGGTCTGTAATCCCTAAAACACACTCCTCTCAGAATCTGGAATAGGAATCAGGATTTCTGAGGTTGAGCAATCCTCTTTTAGCAGCAGACAGCTGTAAAATCCACTGGCAAAATGTGTACCTCTAATGGCTAGTCCACACAGAGGATGACAACTTACTATTTATCATAGTTAGTTTATTTTCAAGTGGCAGAGGTCTCTTCTGTGGATCTTAACATAACTCCTTACATATTATCCATATGTACATGATGATCAGTGTGACACAAGCTTTCAATAGAAACCTTACATGACACCCTTTCACAAACTATTATGTAGAGACCAGACCATGGGGAGCCCTGGAACCCTATGTGCCTCTATGCCCTCTGACAGTCAGCACCAAGAGGTCACAGGGTCATTAGGCTTATATGTACTTTTGATAAAGAATCCATTGGTACAGTTATAAAGTGTAATCAATGTCTCCCTTGTTGTCTGACTTTAAGTTAGATAATGAATAAAACTGATCAGTTAAACTATTGTTTATTACTCTGCATATCATTGGTAGAGGCCTGCTGATATGGTTTTAAATAAAACCAAGAACTTAGGAAGACAGAGAGGAAAACGTTGTATGGCATTTCAGTGATGTGTTATCTATCTGCCAAAGGAACACTTGAGTTCCCTGTTGCTATACATTTAGTTGTCACTATGAGGTGAGTGATACATCAAGAAGAGGAAGAGGAAGGAAGCATTTAGACCCCAGAATAAGTCGTTTCACTACAAATGAAAGATTAAAAGATAAAAGATTCTTACAAACTTACAATATCAATGCCAAGCATAGGCCATAATGTAACTAGTATGTTGGCCAAAATCATCTCTGTTTGGTGGGATACTTATTTGGAATCATCGTGCAGTATACAAGTAAGAAAGTGTTATATATTTCCCATTTTAAAGGTTTGCTATTAAAATATTGTTATGCTGCAGGTTGCCTGGTTCTCAGGGAATGTGTCTTTAACCTACGGGCAGTAAACATTGAAACTGATGGGTATGATAGTTGCCTTTCATTCAGGCTAAATAACGGAGCAGTTGAATGCCCCTTTGTTGGTAATAACTGAAACAATAGAAGCCCTCCACTCAAATCAGACACCAGCATGGCAAGGCTGGAGTAGGAGCTGAGCCATGTAGTCTGAAGATTTTCCCTGGGGACTGAATGCAAAAGTACAAGCTAGGAATTTCTGTGTGGAGCTGTGTGTGTCTGAAGCAGACAGAAGCAGTGAGAAAAGCAAGCAGAGAGCCAGGAGGTAATAAGAGCATCACTGGTAAAATGGTCCTAAGAGAAAACGAAGAGAGCTTTGGGGGCAGACTGCTGGCTGGAAAGAGGCTTAGAACTGTGAGCAAAGAAACTGCCTTGTGTTGTTTGATTCCTACTGTGGTCAGGAAACAGGATTTTGTGTACATTCTTTGTAAAGAATAGGGTTTCATCAAAGAAATACCCAACTATCATCAATTTCTTCTCCTAATGGAAACAACCCACAAAACCCCAAATATTGGCTAGCTGCTTGGGTTAAAAAGGGATAACAGTATTTTTTTCCTAGTTGATGGTTCCAGTTTTCTGTTGGCTGAATAGTATGAGTTGTTTATCTTTGTGAGGTATTCTGTTTCAAGGGATGATTTAATTCTGCAAAGAATATAAACTTAATAGGAAACAATTCATTTTGTACATGCATTGTATCTACAATGTACAGATACAAGATGCAACCATTCATTTTTCTTGACCCAGGCTCTCAGTCTTTCATTCTCATTTTAAGCCAACAAACCAAAGCAAAGGGCCTGATTCTCCTCACATTTACACTGGCACAAATGTGGAGTGATTCCATTTAAGTAAGTACAGTTACATTGATGTAAAACTAGAGTACGTAAGTGGAGAATCAGATTCAAAGACTTTGTGTGAAATTATGGATGCCAGAGAGTCTCAGCCAAAATTTGCTATAGTTCTATATCCAGGTTTTCTCTACTGGGAAAACCATCATCAAAATTACAATAAATACAATACAAATACTTCTAAATTTAATATATACACATTTCATTATAAGGAGGAGCAGGGAGTCAAAGAGGAAATGGGCCTCCATAGCTTAAATTAAGAGACAAAAACAGCATTTTCATACTTTGTTAGATAATTTTTTTGTTTTAATTGGAATAGTTCTTAGTATACAGAAAAATAACTTAATTTTTTTTTAATTTGTTAATTTCCTTGTGGGTTTTGTTTGTTTTTTAAGTACGAGCCAATCAAGAGTTCAGGAGCTCCACAGGGTCCCCAGGCTCACCTCTCCCTATTCCCTGTAGTGTGGCTCATAAGAGCTTTGCAGAATCTCTGCCTGCAGTGTAAAGGAACTGAGGAATAATATCCCTTTAAACAGTTCGGGAAACCTCTACTGGGCCACCCTATCTTCCATTGTAGAAGCCACCCAGAACCCTACCAGAGCAGCAGTTTACAGTTTTACTGCATGTTACCTTCACCATAATTACACTCAGGGGAGTGAGGATTTCCTCCTTTATATGTTGTTAGAAGCACTGAGGTTTTCTGCAACATCACCGTTTTAAGTATTCTCTGATAATTCTGCAGAGAAATTCAGGGCTGCCCAGAGGATTCAGGGGGCCTGGGGCAAAGCAATTTCAGGGGCCCCTTCCATAAAAAAAAGTTTCAATACTATAGAATACTATATTCTCATGGGGGGCCCTGCAGGGCCCAGGGCAAATTGCCCCACTTGCCCCTCCCCCCCTCAAGCAGCCCTGGAGAAATGACTGAAACAGAAGATCCTGTGTCAAACTCCATTGTAAATCATACTCCTTCCATTTGTAATGGAAGTCAAATAACACTTCATTTACTGTCTTCCAAACAGTTGTAGAAATGCTACAACAGTCTCAGAGAATTCCATGTTATCTGCAATCTGATTAATTTGAAACTCTCTGAAATTGCCCTTGTGAGATAATGTTTGTATTTTTTCCACTGACATGCAAATCTTCTGTGTATACCCCAATTTCTTGCAGTATCTCCATGGTTTGTCTTTACACCAACAACCTTTAGCTTTGTGAGATTATGTCCCACAATGAAAACACACAATCTTTGAATGTTCTCCATGTTGTGCTATCTGTTTGCTGCACAGTTTATTTGTTGCAGAGATTACATGCAGTTGTTGCAACTCTCTGCCAATTTTAGCAGTAATCTCCATTGAAATAGCAATTTCTAACGCACATTTTAGGGTCAGATCAGACCCCGTCCGAAGAAGCAGCAAGCTGAGAAGAAAAGAGCAGTACTGATAAGTCCTCCAAGCTTGCCTAGAGAGGACTTTCTGGAGCAGTCATTTTGGAAGCTAGTGAGACCTGGTCCTCCATGAACTAGAGGGGCTAGTAACAGCCAACCAGGGACCTTCTGGCCCAGATAAAAGGAGCTGCTTGGGCTTACCAGTTTAGTTCCTGGCTAGGACTGGAGAAGAGAAGAAGGGTGTTTGTTTCTGCACTAGAGAAGACCCTGAGGGTGCTGGTCCTGAAATAGGGCTGGAGACAAAAGGGGCCTAGTAAGAAGAGGCCTAGGGAAATAGAGGTGATGGACTGGAGTAAGTAGTGCATGGCTGCTGTGTATAGGGTCCCTGATTGGACCATGGAGTAGTGGAGGGACCTAGATTCCCCTACTGGCCCCAGGTGTAATGATGTAAACTCCAAGAAGGAGCCAAGTCTTATTTGGGAGCCTGAACAAAATGTTGAATTAAAGGGCTTAGAGCTGGGGCTGAAGACCCTAGTGAAGGGGGATAAACTGCTTATTAGTTGGACTCTTTAATACCCCAGAAGGGGGTAATTTAGATTTTGAGTCTGCTAGAAGGCCAAGCCACTGATGCCCCGCCAAGCTCTGTCTACAAGGGGTGAGAAAAGGACTGCAATACCACACCTATCTGGTAGGATGTGCTTAAGAAGTGAGTGTCCCTTTTACAGTAATGTTAAATAGATGCCAATATTGGAAAGTATGGTGATGTTTCATTTTGTTTTTTAAGTGTCCTGTAACTCTAAACCACTTTGACCAATTTTTTTTTTCAATCATGTCAGAAAATTCTCTTCTTTCAGAGAACTTTTTAATTTTCAGGCCAAACTAATTTGCTAGCTAAAGTTAGAAAGATCTAAACATGGGGCTTACTATGAAACCCAGCTAGAACCTTAACTATGACAAGAATATGCTCTCATCATAATATTATAAGGACACAGGTTCCATAGTTAATACTGATCTGAGTTACATACTTAACTAGAATAAGCATGAGTTTGGGCTATTGAAATGATCATGAGCCAGGAGATCATCACAGCTTAAAATGAGGTGGCACAGAAGGGTTAATATAGCTCCCCTTTTACTAAAATAAGGTAAGGGAACCAAATTCTGCACAGCTATTCCCATGCAACCCACAATAATGTTATTTGCTCTTGCATCTAATACACCTGAAAAGAGGAAAGAACATTCTCTTTGTGGAGGGACAGATCGTGGCCAGTCCCAGTACAAGTGGCTTTGAGCCTCCTGAAATGGAGATGAGCACAACTGCAGCCCTTGTATGCACCTAAGCACAATTAGTAGCACAAGTCTCCCGAGAGTGGTAGAGAAAGGCAGGTCCATGGATGCCTTGCCCTTCCACAATGGTCAGCAGAACTGGCTAGCTGTAGAAGAAATTGCATGCCTTTTTTCAGGGTGGGGCAGCAGCTGCACTCCCAGAGTTTGCATTTGGGTAGGGTCACTTCTGCACTGGGGCTTCCATTTTTGACACCATAAACCCTCTTAGTTTAATCCAAAAGATTTTTGCATACCAAGATGCATGTTATTTCTTCTTTGATGTTCCATTCATTTTGGGTGTCTCTCTCTGTAATACGTAAGTTGCCACCCTCTCACTTTAACTACTCAAAGAATAAGTTTGCCTGTTCTGCCTCTTATCCGTGCTATTAAACAGTGAATGCCTTTGATTGCCTTATTGCTTTCCTTTGTATTATATTGGCTTTCCTATGTTTCTACATGTGATCAGCTGTCTTTTTATAGCTAATCCTGTTTGCACCCAGGTATGGTCCTGAAGCTCTCCTGGTTCCATGCTGTGGGAAGTAAGGGATTGATATTTGAATTCTAGATCCATCTTAGAGTGGCTTGTCCACAGATCCTGAACAACTCGGCAATTTTTGTCATACTCTTAATGTAGCGAGCATAAAACACACAGAAAGCTTTAAATAGGGATTCTCAAACTGGGGGTTGGGATCCATCAGGGTGTCACAAGGTTATTAGATGGGGGGGGGGGTCATGAGCTGTCATCCTCCACCCCAAACCCCACTTTGCATCCAGCATTTATAATGGTGTTAAATATATAAAAAAGTTTTAATTTATAACGGGGTGGCAGTAGCACTCAGAGGCTTGCTATGTGAAAGGAGTCACCAGTACAAAAGTGTGAGTACTGTTTTATGACCATACACAGTGCTTCTCACAGGCAGCTCTTCTGAGTTAAATATGCATATTGGCTGGTTGGACTGCAGTCTGTATTCACAAATTTATGCTTATTTTTCAAATAAAGTATCACTCATTTGGCACAGCACAGTCTTCTGAGAGTTCACATTGCAAGTCATGGTCAGCTTGCAGGCTTTACATATAGGAAGCAATGTAAGTTTGAAATGAAAACTGGCATTTTTGAGCCTATTTCTGCCAGCAGTTCTTACTGAAATGAAGTAGGAGACAATGTGGGTGAGGTAATATCTTTTATTGGACCAACTTCTGAGGGCAAGGGGTGGTTCTACATTGCATGAGATGTAGGTGTAGCCATGTCAGTCTCGAGATATTAGAGACAGGTAAGGTAATATTTTTTTTTATTGGATGAACTTTCTGTTGGTGAGAGAGCTTTTGAGCCACACACAGCTCTTCTGCAGCTCTGGGAAAGGAACTCCCAGCATCACAGCAAAATGAAATGCTGAACAATCTGTTCCACATCAGTAGTTGGCGCACATTAGAAGGGACCATTCAATATTACACCTCTGCAGTCCTAGGAGAAAAAGAAGGGGTTAGTGCAGAGGTAGGCAAACTATGGCCTGTGGGACCCTCCTGCCCTGGGAGGCTAGCCCCCAGCCCCTCCCCTACTATTCCCCTTCTCCCACAGCTTCAGCTCACCCCAGCGCAATACTTTGGGTGGTGGGGCTGTGAGCTCCTGGGGCAGCGCAGCTGCAGAGCCCGTGCTTTGTGCTGTGTGGTGGCGGGGCTGTAGTGCTGCTAGCCACCAGTGCTCCAGGCAGTGCGGTAAGGGAGCAGGGGGGTTGGATAGAGGGCAGGGGAGTTTGGGGTGGTGGTCGGGGGGGGGTGTTTGGATTGGGGTCAGGGTGGTCAGAGGGTGGGGATCCCGGGGGGGGGCAGTCAGGAAGGAGAGGGGGGATTGGGAGGCACTCAGGGGCAGGGGTTCTAGGAGTGGTCAGGGAGAAATATCTCCATTGCTACAATGATCAATACCCCTCCCCCAACACAGTTTTCAAAATCTGTGGATCCACTCCACCTGGAATGGTCCCTTACAATATGTGACAGCTACTTATGCTTAAACAAATCCCTTCTACCTTAAATTTTGCTGTGCTGCTGGGAGTTCCTTTCCCAGACCTAAAGAAGAGCTCTGTGTAGCTCGAAAGCTTTTGTCTCTCACCAACAGAAGTTCATCCAATAAAAAATATTACCTGACTCACCTGTCTCTCTAATATCTCGAGACTGACATGGCTACATCTACATCTCATGCAATGTAGAACCACCCCTTGTCCTCAGTAGTATTGAAGCCCTATGTAAGAGAGTGGAAACCAGTTTATACCATTTTGTATGTTGTTACTACTAGCTGAAAGGCCATGCTGTTGCACAGGTGTAATTTATAAAGTCACCTGTGTGTGTGTGTGTTTAAAAAAAAAAAGGCGCAAAATTGCTGAGAACTGGATGGTAACAGACTGCGAATCCCAGTGATGATTGAACCTGATATTCTAAACAAAAAGAGCTCTGTGGCTGTTTCCATAACTTCACACTGACTC
Source organism: Mauremys mutica (assembly GCF_020497125.1). Lineage (NCBI taxonomy): Eukaryota > Metazoa > Chordata > Testudines > Geoemydidae > Mauremys > Mauremys mutica. The sequence goes on from NC_059072.1 coordinate 325,054,375, forward strand.
AACAGATCTTCTAGGCTTCAAACTGATGTTTGAGGTTATTGTGTGTGCTGATTGTGGATGGCCAATATGGGCTGTGTGAGGAATAAGGGGCTATGTGGGTTTGGTGGTGTTGTGAATGATGGTTGCGTTGATTTGTGTCCAGAGGGTGTAACAAGGTTAGTCACCTCCTCAGCAGCCCCTCAGCGTAAGAGGTCACTTTACAGCACCCTGTCTTCCCTTAAGAACTGCACAGTCTTAGATATTTCAAACAAAATTACCCCTTCTGGGTGGGATCTAGTTTATGTAGTCTTGCTCCCAGTCTCCAATAGTTCAAAACCCTTCCTTCTTTACTAAGGGAACCCCACAGCCCTCCTTCTGGGGCTTGCATTCTTCTCCCTGATTCCTGTGACTCTCCCTTCACCAGTTCTGCTCAGGCTGGCAACAAAGCCTGTCATGAACAGAAGTCAATGGTGTCTCTCCCCTGGTAGTTCAAAACAAAGCCTTTCTTTACACCCATTTTAAACCCCTTCATCCCAAGGGATGTGTCTTCCCTCCTCTGATTCAACTGCCCCTCCCGTGCTTTACCTGGCTGAGGCTCAGTCTTCTGGCTCTGGCTTCCAAAGTCCTCTGGCATCCGGCTCTTCCTTGCAGGAGTCTTCCTCTTCCTATTTGTAAGTGAGGGAATGGTCCTGTTATTGTGAGGAACTTTCCTGGCTTATACACGACCCCGGTGGAATTGGCTAGCGAAAGGATCAGAGTCCTCGCTCCCACTTCCTTTACCCAGAGGTCTGCCTGACCATTCTTCTGTGTGGCAGAGTCCCTGTAACCCCAACAAGGCTGGGCCCAGGATTCCTGGGGAGCTCAACCTCCAATCTTGTCATGGTCGCTTAGGACAGGGGCAAGGCTGTCTTCACTCCAGGGTGCTCACTCATCTCTGGATGTTTCCCTGACCCACTGATCATACAATTTCTTAAACAACAATTAATTTAAAAAATCAGGAAAAAATGGGAAAGGTTCAAGGAAAACAACCCCACTCTTTGGCATGAGGACATCACAACCAGCCATCTCTGGAATGTAAGGGAAGTTCACAGTCTGTTCCTCACATGTGACAGGCCTGCTTCCCAGGCCCTGGCTGTGCTGCAGGGATGCTGTGGGTCTGGTGGCAGCACACACCTTCAGGCTCTAGATGGCAAGACCCTTCTGCCCAGTGTTGGCCCCCCTGTCAGGGTTATGATCCCCCTCACATGTCTGGCCTGCAGGCATCTCCATGCACTGGGCCCTCTGTCCAGGGTCCCCCCTTGCTCTCCCCAGCTGCTCACCGCAGCTGGCTCCAGACTGCCCCAGCCCCAGCTCCACTCTGCCTCAGCACTGCTTTTGCTCTGCTTTCAGTGCAGCTCTCTGGACTGCTCCTCTGGCTTTGGCTATGATGGTTCTACTCCCAGCACAGATCTGCTCCTTCTCTGGCCCCTCTACCCGCTGCTCCTCTGGCTCTGGCCAGCAGGGCTCTACTCCACAGATCAGCTTGGGCTTCTGCTCTCTCTTTAGCCCAGCCCTGCTCTGGCCCAGGCAGCTCCAGTTCTCATGGAGGACAGGACCCCCCTGTCCTCCTGACTCCCTCTTAGCCTGCCTGCCCTTTCAATCAGACTGACTTGGAGCACTGGCCTTTCCCCATTGCCCCTGGGGACTGTCAGTCTCAGGGTCCTGATTTTCCCATCAACCCTTCCCCTTTCTTTTGGTACTGGGAGATGGACAACCAAAAACCTCACTAACTTTTAGTAAGGGGCCAACTGTCCCTTTACATATTTCCTGTTCCCCTCTAGCCTGTCATAGGGAAACACTTGTCCTTTATCAGGCCCCATCAAAGCTGGGCACTGGTAGGTTGGAGCAGTTCCCTCTGAAAAGGCCCAGTCCACCCTGTGTCGGGGGAGTTGTGCTGGGAGAATTGCATGGATTTGTGCCGGTGGCAAATGGGGGTTTGTGCTGCAGTAAGGGGTTGTGTGTGTTTCTGGTTATTGTGTGTACTGATCATGTGTGGCTGCGTTGATTTGTTCTAAGGGGGTTGTGCTGAAAGATTTGTATTGATCTGGGTGGATGGCTGTTTGGGCTAGTAAACTAGTTGTAGAGTAAGGGTGGTGATTGGCTCAGTTACCTCTGATACCACAAGGATCTCGACTCTCTTGGCATGGTATAGATACATACCTTTACTATAGCTGTATGTCACACAGATGTAAAGTCAAAATGGTTAAGAACTTAAAATTGGACAGTAATAGACTGTGAAAGCCCCAGAAGATTCATCCTAGTGACTTTCTGAACAAGTGCCCTCAGCCATAGTGTATCTGTTTCCATTTTAGGCTTCAGAATGACAATCCTAGAATTTTATTATGTAGATATATTATTATTTATGTGCCCCCCAAGAGCTTACATTTTAAACAAACCAGTTTAACCTCAGAAGAACTTTATATATCATGTAGTGTGGTCCAAAATTGGTTCCATGAGCTCATTCAGTGTCTGTTATAAAATGTAAATTATACAAATACTGTATAACAGCCAATAGATATAGTCACACAAACTCTATTAGACTTTGCAGAGAGTTCAGAATATATGCCTTTACCCAAAATGTTTAATTCAGCCATGCAAAATAAAATCATGCCCCAATAATTAGTTGATTGATTTAGAGTAAAATACATTACAGCTATGGTGTAATTATCCAAATACAAGCAAAATAAACTCAGGAAATTCAGAATTAAGGTAAAATTTAAAAAAATCCAAACTTGTTAAGGTATGAAAATGTAGTCAGGGCACTTAAACTCTGCCTTGTAGCAGCACCATGAGGGTAAAAACAATTGAATGTGTCTTCTAAAAATCAATTTCAGTTAATTCAGGACCACAAACACTAAAATGCTTTAATCCTAATTATATAGTTATTACATGGTTTCACTACTGATTGTTTAGAAATCAGAAGAATATGTAAAATACATTACGATTTACCTCAAACAGACAAAATATATAGTTTCCTCCTAAGGTTTATCTCATCCAGCTAACCTGTGGCAAAACTACAGCTTGTTTATTGTATCTATACTAGAATTTTAACATGTTAATTCATGTGTTTAGCTCACATATTAAAAAGTCACCTTTTTTCCTAGTGTAGACAGGGTCAAAGAAGCATAGTTAATATTGCACATTCTACCTGAATGCTCTTCTAATATAGATTTTTTTTTTTAGCAGAAAGTATGTAAATTCTCAGTTTTCCTAGAGTTCAGTAATTTCACATGGTAAACTTTGGGTTTTTCTCCCCCTTCCCCCCCCCCCTTTTTTTTCCTAGGCCTGTATATTCCATAGTTCATTATCCCCATCCTTCATACTAATGCATAGGGTCCCTGCTCCTTGGTTAACAGTTTTGATTTTGATCTAGAGAGCACCAACACCCCAACCTGGAATGCCCATAACCATGCAACTCAGTCTATAAATAACAAAACTTTTATTAAGAGGAGAAGGTGTCAGTGACTGGGATGTGGGCACTCATGCCTAGTGGTTAGAGTAGACACTGGTAGCCAAGAACCGAAGCCTAAGTCAGAAGCCAAGTGCCAGACCCAAGGGTCAAAGCGAGTCAGGAGCCCAAATTGGAGCCTAGGGTCAGAGTTAGAGGCCAGATGCCAGAGCCAAGGTGCAGAGCCAAATACAGAAGTCAGGAATTAGAGCCAAGGGTCAGAGCCAGCTTATGTGGAGTGGGGTAAAGGAAGGGGCAGGGCTAGGGCCAAGGCTCGAACAAGGTGGGAGCAAGGCTGGGAGCTATCACAGCCGTGGGCAAATTATTTGAGCAGCCACTGAACTGCTGCTGTTGTGGGCTTAAGAACTGGTTTGCTAACTCTTCCAGCCAGTCAGGCAGTATGGCCAATTAGGCAACTTCCTTCAGGCCAGCTGTGCTTATTAGGTTGCCTGGAGACTGGCTCTGCTGCAGTTCCTGCTTCCTGACAGTATCCCCCCCCCACCCTCACTGAGGGTGCCTCTAGGGCAGGGGTTCTCACAACAAATTTTTTGGTGACCTCAGAGTGCAGCCACCAACTCTGGCTGGTGGCCATGCTGACAATTTTTCCTAAAATATTTAACTTTAGGAAAAACAAATATATGTGCATATACATGTCCAAATCATTGTAATTTATTTATGTAGGTTTTTTCAGACTCAGTAATAAAAATAATTTGCAGTTGTCTCTATTCCTTACTGGACATAAACAGAACAGAAACACAAATAAGGTGCTTTGCATGTTCTTGTCCTTTTCTTTTGGTTTTTTGGTTGCATTTTTTTTTCCCCTAAGACTTGATAGCTAGTAAGTCTTCTGCTGTGAAAAGTGATATTAGTATGTTTGTTAATATCACTTTTCACTGTAGACTTGCTCAGCCCCGGCAAGCCCTGGGACAAATTAAGCCCTGGATGGGCATGGAAGCAGTGGGGCCCAGGGACAATGGGGGGAGGGGGGCGGGAAAGTGATCCTGGGGCCGAAGCCTGAACCAAAGCCTGCCACTGCATGGACAGAGCCCGAAGACCCATGGCTGAAGCCTTCCTGCCTTCCCTACCCGTGGGGAAAGTGGAGAATTCACCAGCTGCCTGCCCCTTCAGTGTTTCTGTCTCCGGAGCGGGGCAGGGCCCAACTGCTGCTGGCGGCCCTGGGAGAGGGGCCACTGCTGTGCACACCCACCCTCCCCCCCAACCCTCTGTCACTGCCCAGGAGGCTGTGACCACAAGAAAAGGCCCAGGTGGCCGCATGCAGTCATGCTGGCCGCATTTGAGAAACACTGCTCTAGGGTATTTGGGGCCCAGTTTCTCAGGGTGCTTCTGATGGAACTCTTGTAATAGGTCCGGCGCATGGATGATCTTTACCAGTTCCCTAGATCACTTGTCCAAACTATGGCCTTTGCAGTGCACTAGATACTGGAGCCTTCCCCTAGCCTTGATGAGAGTTGAGGATTCGGTGGACCAGGTACTCCCCCTGTCCAGGGACTGTTATGGGTGATGGTGGCAGGTTGGAGTTGTTTGGGTATAGGTTCTCAGTGTAGGGCTTTAAAAGTGAGATGTGAAAGATGAGGTGCATCTTCAAGGACTCAGGCAGCTGTAACCTGAAGGCAACTGGGTTTTCCTGCTCTGTAATCTTGAAGGGGCCCAGATATTAGTAGTCTAATTTGGTGAATGGGTGGCTCAATCTAAGGTTCTAGGTGGAGAACCACACTTTGTCCCCTATGGCCAGAATGGAAGCACCCTAATGGTATTCTGTTTATAGGCTTCTCTGGAGGATTGCAAGTGTTCCTTGAGCTCCTGGTGCACCTGGTATAGGTGGGAGGTGAAATCCACAGCAGTTGGTATTGAGGAACTCACAGGCAAGCTTGAGTGGAAGCAGGGGTGACAGCCATATTTTGCAAAGAATGGGCTATGTTTGGGGGGGGGGGATGGATTGCATTATTATATGCAAATTCAGTGCAACACTGCAACGGAAGCCAGTCATCCTAGTGGTAGTTCAAAAAGCAGTGAGGTACTGCTCCATGATTTGATTTATCCTCTCTGTTTACCCATTAGTCTTCAGGTGGGAGGCAGATGAGATGAGGGACTTGATGCCAAGGAGTCTGAGAAATTCCCACCAGAATTGGGAAATGAACTGGGGACCCTAGTTCGATGCTATGCCTGTGGGTAACCTGTGGTAGTTTGAAAGCATTTTCCAGGAAGTGTGAGCTGCTTTCCATGTTTTAGGAACAGTATGAAACAGGATGAAATGTGCATCTTTGTTAGGAGGTCATTGACAACCAGGATTATTAAGTGTCCTTGGAAGCATGGCAGTTGTATGATGAAGTCCATTGAGATAGTAGACCAAGACTACAGAGGTGTGAGCAGGCCTGGAGGAGACCTGGGGGCACTGACTGTAGGTTCTTGGTACAAGCATAAAGGTCGCAGGACCTTATATAATCCACCATCAGAAGCTCATTGAGACCAGATTCTAGGTCTTGAATAGGCCAAAATGGCCTGCAAGCAGCAAATCATGGCATAGATTCAATATCTGAAGCTTATGTTGCCCCTTCCAAACATAAAGACAAGCTTTGTGATAGTGGAGGCAATTCTGTAATTGGAACTTGGAGTTGGGTCAAGTACCTGCCTCATTAAGGATCTTGCAGATCTGGGTTGCAAATGAGTTGTCAAGGTACAGGGAGTGGATGGAGGCCATCAGACTGCTGTCCACAGTCCCATTGATAAAGTTGGATGCCTTGAGCACGCCAGGTTTGAGATATTCATCTTTGCAGGATAGATCATCTGCCTTTCCATTTCTCGTCCCTGGTCAATAGGTTACAACAAAATCAAAACAAGCAAAGAAGAGGAACCAGTGGATCTGACAGTCCATAGGTATTTCAGGTTCTTGTGGTCCATCAGGACATGGACCAAGAATCAAACTCCTTCTAGGAGATGGCGCTACTCCTCGAAAGCCACCTTGATGGCCAATAGTTTCTTTTAGCAAATATAATTTTTTGTGGTCAGGGTTAGCTTCCAAGAATAAAAAGTACGGAGGTGGAGCTGGTTGTGGGGGCCCACATCACAAGAAAGTACAGCATCTATGGCAAAGTTTGAGGCATTGGCCTCGATCATAAATGGTTTAGTGCGATCTGGATGAATCAGGATAGGTTCCAAACTGAATGCCCTCGTCAGGGTGTTGTGCGGTCCAAACAGCATGACCAAATACTCAGTGGCCACAAAATGGTATGGAAGGTGGTCTTTCCATTTATTGCCTTCCTGGCTCTTCACCAGGTTATAAGCTCCACGGAGGTCCAACTTTGTGAAGACCGTGGCAAAGTGGAGTCTTTCAAACCAGGGCTTTGGAGCGGAGCCCGGAGCTGGACGCGGAGCAGCTCTGGAGCAGTGGAGCTGCAGGTTTTTGCCTGAAGCTGGAGTGGAGCCGGAGCACAGCTCCAAAGCCCTGTTTCAAACAGCTCATTCATAAGTGGTAAGGGTACAAGATTACAATAAGAAACCCTCCTTACAGTATCTTGGGCAGTAGTCCTTTGCCTCAGTTTCCCACCTTGCAGCTAATAAATGTCCTTTTAACACTCCAATCATGGTTTGTTGACTGAGGTCATCAAAGTCCCAGAGTCCAGGTGAGCATTCCGATGAATTCATCTCCCACCCTGGGGAAGAGATGGTCACATGATATCTTTTTCTCTATTCACCACTGCTGTCACTGCCACTGCTCAGAATCATCGCTGTCGCTGTTACCTCTGCTGCTGCTCTGCCCTGTTGTGAGCTTCCTCCACCTAGCCCAATTCTCAGTGATTTCACTGGGTAGTAGGGAACCTCTCTGCTGCTGCCTCCTTTGGCATTGTATTCCCCACAACACTGTTCACACCGTCTAGTCTACACTTAAAACTTAGCTGGACCTAGATACATTGCTCAGGGCTGTGAAAAATGTCCTGCCCTGTGTGACATAGTTAACTGCATCTACAGTGGAGAGTAGATCAACCTAAATCAGTGGAATAATTCTTCCATTCTGGATGTGGGCAACCGTGCTCAGGTTTTCACTGGTGTCAGGGTATGGCTTCACTTGGGTGATATAATCAATGCCACCTACACCAGTCTTTGTCTTGCACAGGAGAATGGTCTCTATGTTCAGTCCTATACACAGAGAGGGGATGTCCTGGATCTTAGCTTTTTGAATTTCATCATAGGTGTCAGCAAGATGCTGTTAGTTCCATCTTTTTTCTAATGGTATTTTACCACACCCTTCTCCCCTAGAGAGGTAGCTGAAGCTCATGTGCCCTCAGTGCCTCTAGCATTTTGTCAAAGCAGTGCTGGATCAGGTTCATGCCTAGAACAACAGGGGGTAGGGCGTAGTTATCAGTGTCTATTAGGCCTTGTCTACACTACAAGACTATTTCGAATCTACTTAAGTCGAATTTGTGGATTCGACCTTATGAAGTCGAATTTGTGTATCCACAGTAAATACACTAATTTGAATTTCTGAGTCCACAGTAACGGGGCTGGCGTCGACTTTGGAAGCGGTGCACTGTGGGAAGCTATCCCACAGTTCCCGCAGTCCCCGCTGCCCATTGGAATGCTGGGTAGAGCTCCCAATGCCTCCTGGGGGAAAAATGTGTCGAGGGTGCTTTTGGGTAACTGTTGTCATTGAACCGTCAATCACGCCCTCCATCCCTGAAAGCTCCAGCGGGAAATCTGTTCGCGCCCTTCTCTGGTCGGTTACAGCGCGGACGCCACAGCACTGCGAGCATGGAGCCCGCTGCGATCATCGCTGCACTTATGGCCGTTGTCAACTCCTCGTACCTTATCGTCCACCTCTTCCACAGTCAGCTGCTGAGAAATCGGGCGAGGAGGCTCCGGCAGCGCGGTGAGGACAGGAATTCACAGAGTGGCGCAGACCTCTCACAAAGCAGGGTATGCTGCGCCGTGGAGATCATGGTGGCAATGGGTCAAGTTCATGGTGTGGAACGGCGATTCTGGGCCCGGGAAACAAGCACGGACTGGTGGGACCGCATAGTGCTGCAGGTCTGGGATGAATCTCAGTGGCTGCGAAACTTCAGGATGCGTAAGGGCACTTTCCTTGAACTCTGTGACTTGCTGTCCCCTGCCCTGAAGCGCCAGGACACCCGGATGCGAGCAGCCCTGACTGTGCAGAAGCGAGTGGCCATAGCCCTCTGGAAACTTGCAACGCCAGACAGCTACCGGTCAGTAGCGAACCACTTTGGCGTGGGCAAATCTACCGTGGGGGTTGCTGTGATTGAAGTAGCCCACGCAATTGTTGAGCAACTTCTCTCAAAGGTAGTGACTCTCGGAAACGTCCAGGACATCATAGATGGCTTCGCCGCGATGGGATTCCCAAACTGCGGTGGGGCTATAGATGGGACTCACATCCCTATCCTGGCACCAGCCCACCAGGCCAGCGAGTACATTAACCGAAAGGGCTACTTTTCAATGGTGCTGCAAGCACTGGTAGACCATAGGGGACATTTTACCAACATCTTCGTTGGGTGGGCGGGCAAGGTTCATGACGCGCGTGTGTTCAGGAACTCTGGTCTGTTTAAACGCCTCCAGGCAGGTACTTTCTTCCCGGACCACAAAGTAACGGTTGGGGATGTGCAGATGCCTACAGTGATCCTCGGGGACCCAGCCTACCCGCTAATGCCCTGGCTCATGAAGCCCTATACAGGCGCCTTGGACAGAGAGAAGGAACTCTTCAACTACCGGCTGAGCAAGTGCAGAATGGTGGTGGAGTGTGCTTTCGGACGTCTCAAGGGGAGATGGCGGAGCTTACTGACTCGCTCGGACATCAGCGAAAAGAATATCCCCGTAGTTATTGCTGCTTGCTGTGTGCTACACAATCTCTGTGAGAGCAAGGGCGAGACCTTTTTGTCCGGATGGGAGGTTGAGGCAAATTGCCTGGCTGCAGTTTACGCTCAGCCAGACACCCGTGCCGAGAGAATATCCCAGCGGGAAGCGCTGTGTATCCAGGAGGCTTTGAAAGCAAGTTTCCTCGGAGAGCAGGGTAACCTATGACTCTCCACTTGCTTTCAAGAGAAACTGACCCTGGGCCTGTGTCTGTATGTGTCGATTTCGATCTGCGGTTACATACCCCGTTCTCAAAGTTTCCCCCACTTCCAAAGCACGTTTTAAAGCAAATTAATTGTTACACTAATTATTAATAAATCTTTGTTTTACTTTGCATTTCTGTTCAGGTGTTGAAACATGGACGCATACTGTGCTGGGCACGGTGTGCACTGATGTACAGACCGCTTGTTCCATAGAGGAATGACATCCTCCTGCTCCTACATAGGTCTCTGGGGTGGGGGACGGTTGCAAGTGGTTGTGCATGAAGGGGAGGGATTGCAGGAAGGGGTGGGTTTGCAGGAAGGGGCGAGTGGTGCCTTCTTTGGATAGGGGTTTGGATGACGGCAGTGGGCTGCGGGTTTGGGCATAGGAAGGGGTGTGGGGGAAGGGTGAGTATCTGTCCGTGGATGAGGGCTCATGTTGGGGCTCAGGGCAGCGGAGAGGCTCGTTGCTACGGTGGAAGTGCATGGTAAGGGCAGCGTGCCTTAACATTAAGGGGGTGGCAGGCGCTAGGACCCTGGACAAGCATACACATCACAGAATGACCCGGGGCAGCATACACCACACAGAGTGACCCTGGTGCCTACTGACTGCAGTGTGTGTGTGTGCCCTGCAGTTGATCATGGCCCCAAGTCTGTACCCTGGTAATGTAGGCTATACCGTGCAATTATAAATCCCCATCCCCCCCCATACACAAAAAAATCCTCTGACACGAAAGACATGACCGAAACAGTGAATAACAGGAAACAGCTTTTAATAATGAAACTTGGATTTGGGACTGGGTGAGCCTGTAAGGGAAGCACTTCTACAAATTTATAGCGTGAGAGGTGTGTGGTACATTAGCGCTATGCAGTGGTGCAGTGACAGTTCTCACGGCCCCTACCGCCCCTCCGTCTTGTACTTTTGGGTGGGGGGGGGCAGGACTTCTTGGCGGGGGAGGGCGGTTGCAGATACACTGCAGGGGGGCTCTGTCCTCCTGCCTGCAGTCCTGCAGAACATCAACAAGGCGCCGGAGCGTGTCCGTTTGCTCCCTCATTAGCCCAAGCAGCGTTTGAGTCGCCTGCTGGTCTTCCTGCCGCCACCTGTCCTCCCGTTCGATGTGTGTGCGATGCTGTTGACATAGGGTCTCCCTCCACTGTCTCTGCTCTGCCGCCTCGGCTCTGGAGCAGGCCATCAGTTCCGCGAACATCTCGTCCCTAGTCTTTTTCTTTCGCCGTCTAATCTGCGCCAGCCTCTGCGAGGGGGATGCCGGGGCAGTCCGGGAAAGAGCCGCAGCTGTGTGATGGGAAAAGTAACTGATTTCCTTGAACAGATACATGTTTACGAACAGTGAACACAGTCTAGTCAGTTTCTCTGAACAAGACCATACAGGGCAACAAGTCTCACGAGATCTCAGGACAAGTTCGAGATTTCGGAATACGCTCTCATTGGCTGCGGCATTGCACAGGAGAGCGGACAAGTGGGGAGAGACAGCTGAATCCGTCTAGCAGACAGTCCTGGTAAGCCTTACAGTACATTCTGCTTATCAGTTAATGGATAGCTGTGCCCTCCCGCTAAAGGCAATCTGGAAATCATATACTCTGACCCTTTTCCAGCCACTCCCGCCAGTGCACGGGAAAGATCAATGTATGCTTTTCCTATGTGGCCTACAACACGTGGCTGTTAAGCGAGGGTCATTGTTATGCAAAGTAAAAGTCAACCATTCACAACAGTAACAATACACTAATTGCCCTAATTAGATGCAGCATTTCATGAACGAGATCACCCTGATGCGGGTCCCTCGGAGTCACAAAGAGCGGATGCTAAGGGAAGCCCTGCAGAGACCAGGACCATATGCGGCCATGCTTGTGGAGGCGATGATTCCCATCTACATAAGGATGTCCTGGTGCGGAAGAGTGTGCTTCCACGGAGCACCCAACAAGGCACCTCTCCCCAGGAACCTCCTGCGGAGGCTTTTCGAGGACCTAAATGAGACCTTTCTTGAATTGTCCCTGGAGGATTATTGTTCAATCCCTATATGTGTGGACCTACTTTTCATATAGTTTTTCATTGAAAATGTTATATATAGTATTTCTATTTTTTTATACCTGTTTTATAAAAAATAAATGTTTACATGTTTATAGCACTTACCGCCTGATCCTTCCCCTGATTCAGAGTCCGGGTTAACGGCCGGGGAGGGTTGGTAGGGGATCTCTGTGAGGGTGGTGAAGAGATCCTGGCTGTCAGGGAAAGCGGTATTGTGTTCGCTGTCGCCTGCGCCGTCCTCCACAGACCCTTCCTCATCTTCCCCATCGGCGAACATCGAGGAGGAACTGTCCAGGTTCACTATGCCATCCACTGAGTCCACGGTCACTGGTGGGGCAGTGGTGGCAGACCCACCTAGAATGGCATGCAGTGCCTCGTAGAAGCGGCATGTCTGGGGAAGGGCTCCAGAGCGTCGGTTTGCCGCTCTGACTTTTTGGTAGCCTTGTCTCAGGTCCTTGATTTTCACGCGGCACTGCATTGCATCCCGGCTGTATCCTTTCTCTATCATTGCTTTGGAGACCTTCTCGAAGGTCTTTGCATTCCGCTTGCTGGAGCGCAGCTCCGACAGCACAGACTCCTCGCCCCACACACCGATCAGATCCAGGACTTCCCGGTCAGTCCATGCTGGGGACCTCTTTCTATTCTTGGATTGGCCGGACTCCTCTGCTGGAGAGCTCTGCATCGTTGCAGGTGCTGCGGAGCTCGCCCCGATGTCCAGCCAGGACCTCAGATTCAAAGTGCCCAGACAGGAAAAGGAATTCAAATTTTCCCGGGTCATTTCCTGTGTGGCTGGTCAGAGAATCCAATCTCCGACTGCTGTCCAGAGTGTCAACAGAGTGGTGCACTGTGGGATAGCTCCCGGAGCTACTAAGTTCGATTTGCATCCACACCTAGCCTAATTCGAGCTAGCCATGTCGAATTTAGCGTTACTCCACCTGTCGGGGTGGAGTACCGAATTCGAACTTAAGAGCCCTCTAGTTCGAATTAAATGGCTTCCTGGTGTGGACGGTTGAGCGGTTAGTTCGAATTAACGCTGCTAAATTCGAATTAAAGTCCTAGTGTAGACCAGGCCTTAGTGATTCCCTGTTGATGAAGCATCTGGGAGTCTAGCTGTATGTCAACAAGCATGTATCCCACATAAGGGATGCTGAGCTCAGTCCTAGCAACTAGCTGAATCCAGCTGTAGGGAGCATTGATAAATCCTCTGGCCACCAGTGCAGGAGAAATGTCCTCTTATGGATAGTAGTCACCTGGGAGCCAGTGTCCACTATGGCATTCATCCGCACACCATTGAGGACAATGAGAACTATTGGGCACCTGCTGTTGAATCTAGATTGTTCTCATTCAGGTGTCCTAGTGGTTATTCCTTCAGGGTTCAGTTCCATGCCCGAAGGACCCCCTGTTTTACATCATCACCTGGTGGGAGCAGCTCTTTGTGTGGTGGCTTGCTTCCCCACGTTCCCAGCAGATGGGTTGGCCATCTTGGTCAAACTGAGCATTTTCCCTCCTCCCTGCTGGATTTGTTTATGTGCCTAATGCAGTCTCTACATTTGTGTCTCCTGCCTCTCCATCTCATACTCAGCTCAATCATGCATCTGGACAACTTGGGTGATACTGTGGATCTCCATGCTGGCTGAGATGCTTCAGTCCACCCTGAGCCAGGCCCCAAGTGTTGGGTGTGAGTAACTAAAGCCTAGCATGTGGGTGGCTGTCCAGCCCTCTCTCTCAGGTGTTTATAACCCAGCTGCCTCCACAGCCTTTTCCTTAAATTCCTCAAAGTCCATATTTGGGTATTTGATGCATAGGGAGTGCAAAGGCTCCCAGCAACAGGGTCACAGGCCCTTTCTGCCAATCATCATGCCAGGTCCTGTTCTAGGCCCAGGAAGGGTATCATCTTTTTGATGGAGCAGAGGATCACGTGGAGGCTATTGGCAAAGTCCCTGAGTGTCTCTGGTAGACTTTTTTGAGCTTGAGCAAAGAATTCTTTAATCTGTTAGGGGAGGGGCAGAGGTCATGGGTCCATAAATCCAATCCAGTCTCTTAAAAATATTTTGGACTCTACCATTCTGGTTGCCTGTCCAGGTTCACACACTGGCTCCCCACAGCTGTCCCAACAGGATCCCCACCTTCTGGTACTCAGGGCAGAGGTGGGTTACTGTTTTGTGGAGTCCTGGGCCAAAGCAAGTGGAGTGCCAGGTGGGTGGAGCAGGTTGGGGCAGGGGCCACCCATTTTTCTGGGCCCCCCAGTTGTCCAGGGCCCCGGGCACAGACTGCATTGGACCAGTGGCTAATCTGCCACTGACTCAAGGAGGCAGTACATATTAAATGTGGATTCCAGCCCTACCTGGAAAGCTGGTCTGGCTATCCCCAGTAAACCAGGGTAAGCACAGGTCCCCATGTGGTATGCCATCAACATTGGGACAGGGCAGAGCAGGCCACTAGGAGGGGAGAAGTGTTGGAGTTCATACTATTAAAAGGTGTCCCTGACCCTCCAACTACTTGTGCCTCAGACATTGTCCCAGCCTTGCCTTAACTCCCCAAATCCTGTTTGTGATGACACTTGTCACTTGAGACCACATCCCCCAAGTCCCAACCACTGCACCTCTGCACAAACACGATCCTTCCCCCTAGGGGTCAGAGTTAACTCCTGGAACAAGTACCATGCTTAACAATACAACACCACTTTTATCTAACTCGGGCAAAGCCAGGAGTAAACCCAGGTGAGTATTTTGGTTACAGACTCCCTTATGCTGGCACAGCATGCATCCCTCCATGCCAGCTGGACACACACAGACTCTTTGCCCTGTGTCAATGCAAATCTCCTTGGGTCAGTCCAACCCATCCAGGCACTCTGATGTTGGAGTGTGCTTTGAGCAAAAAATAGTGGTTCCAGCTTCATGGTCCCAGCTGACCTGTTGGCTCCAGGCTGTATGTCTGCAGGGGTCCCCTTTGCAATCACCACTGCAGCAGCTGGTTCTCCTTCAAGCACCTCCTAGTACAGACTGTCTCTGCCCCCATCTCAGTGTTGCTGATCCTGCTGCAGTGACTACAGCTTCTTTGTTCCCTCTGCAAACTTAGCAGGCCAGTTCCCTGCCTAATCCCCTGACCTGCTCAGTGGTTCAAATCCTCCCAAACAGTCTGTAGCCAATTCTGTATCCTTGTTTTGGAGTAGCACCCCAACCCTCAGGCAGGTTTGGTTGTGCTATGTAGGGAAGGAGCTCTACCAAGTCCCACACATTTAAACAAGTTCACAGCACCAGGTAACAACAATCTCCTTCTGATTTTTCACTTGAATCTGGCATCACTACCCTGTTTAGTGAACGAGGTTCCATTTAGGGTGACTTACCTCAATTAGGGAATGTTAAGTACCATTCTGCTGTCCTTTAGTTATATGGTAAAGATAACATTTCATAACCCCTGCAGCTGAGGCTTAAATGATTTTTAACCCAAAGCAGCCAAAATTGATGACTTTGGCAAAGCAGGTATGGTTGCTGATTACCTAGGCAAAGTAGTTGTATCTATGCAAATACAGTCTGCTCCTTAAGTCTTCCCCCCCCCAATTCATCAATAGATGGCAGGGGACAGCTCATTCAGACCACTGGCTTACACACAACATCTATAAAGATTGAAAAAGCTCACTTGGGAAGGAAAGCTATAGGGAAGTAGGTTGGCTCCTGTCAGGGTTCCCTCCCCACACTGAACTCTAGGGTACAGATGTGGGGACCTGCATGAAAGACCCCCTAAGCTTATTTCTACTACTTTAGGTTAAAAACTCCAAGGCATAAATTCTCCCTTGTACCTTGGATTAGGTAATGCTGCCACCACCAAGTGATTAGACAAAACTCAGGGAAAGGACCACTTGGAGTTCCTACTTTCCCCTAATATTCCCCCAAGCCTTACACCCCCTTTCCTGGGGAGGCCTGAGAATAAACAAGATGAGCACAAACTAACCTTGGGTGTGTTTTGGGGTTTTTTTAGACCACTTAAAAAAACCCAATCAGGTTTAAAAAAAACCAACAGAACTTTATTAGAAAGAAGTTAAAAGAAGCACCTCTGTGAAATTAGAATGGAAGATAATCTCACAGGGCAGTCAGATTCAAAACACAGAGGATTTCCCTCTGGGCAAAACTTTAAAGTTACAAAAAGAAAACCAGGAATACATCTTCCTCTCAACACAGAGAAAAATCACAAGCCAAAATAAAAGTAAGCTAACGCATTCCCTCGCTAGTACTTACTAATTCTAATGGAGTTGAATTGCTTGCTTTCTTGATCTGACTCCAGCAAGCACATAGAACAGACAGATAAAGAACAGACAAAACAACACCTTCCTCCTCCTGCCCCACCCCAGATTTGAAAGTATCTTGTCCCCTTATTGGTCCTTTTGGTCAGGTGCCAGCTAGGTTACCTGAGCTGCTTAACCCTTTACAGGTGAAAGGATTTTGTGCCTCTGTCCAGGAGGGATTTTATAGTACTATATACAGGAAGGTTGTTACCCTTCCCTTTATATTTATGACACGCTCCCCAAATCACAGATAGTGTTGGGCAGCCGGTTCCACACTGGCTGTGATTTCTTCCTGGAGCTCTAGGAGAAAACAGAGTTAATAAGACACCTGTACCTTTAGATATCCTACTGACTATATAAAAACTAACAGTATTTTCCACATTTCAAGGATGATTTTAACCAGTTGATTCTGGGAAACTTTCACGGGAGAGTGCATCAGCCACTTTGTTAGAAGCTCCCAAAATGTGTTGTATTTCAAAATCAAAATCTTGGAGAGTTAAACTCCACCAAAGAAGTTTTTTGTTATTGTCCTTGACGATGTGAAGCCACTTCACTGCAACATGGTCGGTTTGTAGTTGGAAACGCCGTCCCCAAACGTATGGGCGTAGCTTTTCCAGCACGTACACAATGGCGTAGCATTCCTTTTTACTGATTGACCAGTGGCTTTTCCTTTCAGACAGTTTTTTGTTGAGAAACACGACAGGATGGAATTTTTGATCTGGTCTTTCCTGCATTAAAACTGCTCCCACACCACGCTTGGATGCATCTGTGGTTACTACGAAGGGTTTGTCAAAGTCTAGGGCCCTTAGCACAGGATCAGACATGAGTGTTGCTTTAAGATGGTTAAACACCTTCTGACATTCTTTAGTCCACTGAACTGCATTTGGCTGTTTCTTTTTGGTTAGGTCTGTCAGTGGGGCAGCGATTTGGCTGTTGTGCGATACAAATCACCTGTAATATCTGGCCAAGCCTATGAAGGATTGGACCTGTTTCTTTGACTTTGGGACAGGCCACTTTTGGATAGCATCCACTTTGGCCTGTAGGGGGTTGATAGTTCCTTGACCGATCTGGTGTCCAAGGTAAGCCACTCTGTTTAGGCCTATTTGACACTTTTTAGCCTTAACAGTTAGCCCCTTATGCGCTCGAAGACTTTTTATAGATGCTTGAGGTGTTCTGCCCATGAATCAGAAAAGATGGCCACATCATCAACGTAGGAGACTGCAGATTCTCCCAATCCAGCTAGGAGACCATCTACAAGTTTTTGGAAGGTGGCAGGTGTATTTCGCAGCCCGAAAGGGAGCACATTAAATTCATACATTCCTGCATGGGTGATGAAGACTGACCTTTCCTTGGCAGGCCCATCTAGCAGTACTTGCCAGTACCCCTTGGTTAAATCTAAGGTAGAGATGAACTGGGCACATCCCAATTTCTCCAATAGCTCCTCTGTGTGTGGCATTGGATAGTTGTCTGGCCAAGTTACAGCATTTAGTTTATGATAGTCCACGCAAAAGCGTATCTCCCCATCTGGTGGTTTGGGAACTAGAACCACTGGAGATGCCCATGCACTGTTAGAGGGGCAGATTACATCCATCTGTAGCATGTCCTGGATCTCTCATTCTATAGCAGTTTTGGCTTGAGGAGACACCCGGTAGGATTGGGCTCTAATTGGGCGAGCATCACCTGTGTCAATGGAGTGGTATGCCCCTTCGGTCCATCCTGGGGTGGCTGAGAACATCGGTGCGAAACTAGTGCGCAGCTCCTTGATCTGCTGTCGCTGCATACGTCCAAGGGTCATGGAGAGGTTCACCTCTTCCATGCCATCATCACTTTTTCCTTCGTAGTAGACACCTTCAGGCCAGTCAGCATCATCTTCTCCCTGGGCTGTAAACTGACAAACCTTTAACACTCTGGAATAGAAGGGCTTTAGAGAATTAACATGATACACTTTAGGCTTGAGGTTTGAGGTGTGGGGGTGCTATGAGATAGTTAACAGCTCCCAGGCGCTCCTGGACCGTGAATGGCCCTTCCCCAACGCTTCCATCTTATGGGCCTTAGGTGCCTTCAAGACCATGACCAGGTCCCCTACTTTGAAGGAACGCTCTCTGACATGTTTATCATACCAGACTTTTTGCTCTTCCTGAGCATCTTGTAGGTTTTCTCTAGCAAGGGCTAAAGAGGTTTGGAGGGTATTTTGTAGGTTGTTTACAAAGTCCAGAATGTTAGTTCCTGGATAAGGCGTAAACCCCTTCCATTGCTGTTTCACCAACTGTAATGGCCCCTTAACCTCGCAGCCATACAAAAGTTCAAATGGTGAAAACCCTAAACTGGGATGTGGTACAGCCCTGTAGACAAAAAGCAACTGCTGTAACACTAGGTCCCAATCATTGGAGTGTTCATTTACGAATTTACGTATCATGGCCCCCAAAGTTCCATTAAACCTCTCCACCATGCCATTGGTTTGATGGTGGTAAAGGGGGGCAACCAAGTGGTTCACCCCATGAGGTTCCCACAGGCTTTTCATGGTCCCGGCCAGGAAATTAGTTCCCGAATCTGTAAGGATGTCAGAGGGCCAACCTACCCTGGCATTCTGGCAAAAATGTCTGTTAATGCCTGGCACACACTTTTAGCCCTGGTATTGCTTAGAGCTACTGCTTCTGGCCATCGGGTGGCAAAATCCATGAAAGTCAGTATGTACTGCTTTCCCTCTGGGTGTCTTTTTCGGGAAAGGACCCAGAATATCCATAGCTACTCACTGAAATGGAACCTCAATTATGGGGAGTGGCTGGAGAGGAGCTTTGACCTAGTCTTGGGGTTTTCCCATTGTTTGGCACACCTCACAAGACCGGACATAGATAGAAACATCCTTGCCCATTCCCTCCCAGTGGAAGGACTTCCCCAAATGGTCTTTGATTCTGTTCACCCCAGCATGGCCACTAAGATGATCGTGGGCTAAGCTCAAAAGTTTTACCCGATACTTAGTTGGAACTACCAACTGTCTTTGAGGATGCCAGTCTTCCTGGTGTCCACCAGAAAGAGTTTCCTTGTATGAAAGTCCTCTTTCTACAACAAACCTGGATCGATTAGAAGAGCTGAAGGCGGTGGGTTACTCCATGCTGCCATCCAAGCTCCCTGGAGATTGTCATCTGCTTCCTGCTCAGCCTGGAACTGTTCCCTTGATGCTGGAGACATCTAATTCTAATGGAGTTGGATTGCTTGCTTTCTTGATCTGACTCTGACAAGCACACAACAGACAGACAAAGAACAGACAAAACAAAGTCCCCCCTCTTCCCCCCCCCGATTTCAAAGAGAAACAGCAGAACTAAAATTCATTTGCAAATTTAACACGATTAATTTGGGCTTGAATGGGGACTGGGAGTGGCTGGCTCATTACAGAAGCAGCTTTGCCTCTCCTGGAATTGACACCACCTCATCTATTATTGGGAGTGGACTACATCCACCCTGATTGACTTGGCCCTGTCAACACTGGTTCTCCACTTGTGAGGTAACTCCCTTCGCTTCATGTGTCATTATATAATGCCTGCATCTGTAACTTTCACTCCATGCATCTGAAGAAGTGGTTTTTTTACCCACTAAAGCTCATGCCCAAATAAATCTGTTAGTCTTTAAGGTGCCACTGGACTGCTTGTTGTTTTTGTGGATACAGACTAACCCGGCTACCACCTGATACTTGACATAGCAACAATGATTCAAAAGTATGCAAACCATAAGTAAAACACCCACCTTACAGTATCTTGCCTCAATTTTCCACCTTGCAATGTGAAAGTCCAATGGACAAATGCCTCTTTAATACACCACTCCCCCTTTCCCTCACCTCATTCATGGTTTGTCTGAGGTCAGCAAAGTCCCAGAGTCCAGTGATGCTTTCAGGAGGGTTCACATCCAGCCCCTTTCGGGGAGGGATGTTGCTGCTACTGCCACCTCTCACCGTTGTCACCTCTGCTGTTGCTCTGCTGTGTCTTTTTTTGTAGTCCAGTTCCACTGCGCCATGATCACCTAGCCCAGCTATTAATAATCACAGCTGTAGGATTTGCAGGGTAGGAGGCACTTGTGCTGCTGCATCTCTCATCATGCCTCTTTCAGCTACAATGCCCTGTCCTGAGGTTCCACTATCTAGTCCAGCTCTTAGTGATTTCAGTTTTAATAATTTCACTGGGTAGCAGAGTACCTCCTTACTCCTGGGGGAATTCTGCACCACTGTGCAATGCAGAATTTTACAGAAATTAATGTTATGCACGCAGAATTTTCTTTCCCCCACAGAAATGGACTGCAGTGCTGCTAACTGCCACTAGGGGCCACTGGATCCAGCAGAGCCCAGCTTGCATATAGAAGAGACTGCTGTGGGGCGAAGAGGAGGGAGCTAGAGGGATTCTGGCAGCTGCCATTCCCCACATGCCCTCAGGGAAGGAGATGGTGGTGCGCAGGAAACTCCACACAAGCCTGGGATCGAGCATCAGGCTATTTCTCCCTCTGGATCCTTGGGCTCTGAGGAGTAGGGGGCGGGTGTCTGGGCTGGGGGTGGGGCATGGCTGGGCTCTGGAGGGAGAGGAGGTTGTGATCGGTTGGATCACAGAAACCCCCTTGGGACTGCCAACTGATGTGCTGAGACTACCCCGAAGCCCATTTTCCCTGCCAGCTTGGGACTCCAGAACCTTGCCTTGTTTGAGCCAGATATGCTTGCCTGCTGCAAACACAGACCCAGGTCTGAATCACATCTCTAAAAGCTGCAGGCTTAACTGAAAACAATTTAAGAAGTGTTCCTGTCTCCAACACCCAGGTACCCAGTTCCCAATAGGGTCCAAACCCCAAATAAATCTGTTTTATCCTGTATAAAGCTTATACAGGGTATAAATTGTTTGCCTTCTATAACACTGTTAGAGAGAGATGCACAGCTGTCTACCCCCCCCCCCCTCAGTATATTCTGGGTTAATTAATAAGTAAAAAGTTATTTTATTAAATACAAAAAGTAGGATTTAAGTGGTTCCAAGTATCAGACAGAACAAAGTGAATTACCAAGCAAAATAAAACATGCAAGTGTAAACCTAATACAGTAAGAAAATGATTACAGATGAAATTTCAGCCTCAGGGATGTTCCAATAAGTTTCTTTTACAGACTACCTTTTTCTAGTCTGGGTCCAGCAATCACTCACATCCCTGTGGTTACTGTCCTTTGGTCCAGTTTCTTTCAGGTATCCTTTGGGGGTGGAGAGGCTATGTCTTGAGCCAGCTGAAGACAAAATGGAGGGGTCTCCCAAGGGCTTAAATAGACTTTCTTTTGTGGGTGGAGACCCCCTCCTCTCTCCTATGCAGAATCCAGCTCCAAGATGGAGTTTTGGAGTCACATTGGCAAGTCACATGGCCATGCATGACTCAATTCCTTACAAGTGGCAGCCATTGCTTACATGCTACCTTGAACGTCCCCAGGTAGACTTCTTATGTGGATTTAAGTCTTCCAAGGTTCCCTTGTCTAAGTGTTTCTTGATTGGGCACTTAACTTGCAAATTCCTTTCTTAAGAAGCAGACCAAATGCCTTACTAAGGCTACTTAAAATCAAACATGTACACAGCCAATATTCATAACCTCAAATACAAAAATTATACATGCATATAAATAGGACGAATATATTCAGTAGATCATAACCTTTGCAGAAATATGTTACATGGCATATGTAGCATAAAACATATTCCAGTTATGTCTTATATACATTCATAAGCATATTTCCATAAAGTCTTATGGGGTGCAATGTCACCGGGTGCAGGTATCTGGGCTGGGGGACCCCATGGCTGGGCTCGGGGGGGGGGGAGTTCAAGTGTATTCGCTGGGGAAAGACTGGGGTGGGGGATAAGGGATTGTGGTGTCTGGCCTCCCGGCTGAGCTCTGTGGAGGGATGGGGCAGAGAAACAGGAATTGGGTTGTCATAGGGATTTCTTTAACTCTCTACTCCTGGGGGAATTTTTGTATGTGTCTGTATTGTTACAGACATATTTGCTGACTGGTATTTTGAAATAAATTACTAAAATAATTGAAACTGGCGTGATTATGTAGTGTTATTTTGACAAATAAAATTTGCAGAATTTTACAGAATTTTAAAATATCGTGTACTGAATTTTTAATTTTTTTGGTGCAGTATTTCCCAGAGTACCTCATTGCCACCTCTGCATTGTCTTCCACCAAAACACTATCTCCATACTAGGTCTAAGGCTAATCAGTGACTTCAGCTCCAGTGGTCAATGAAAAAAAGACTCTCAATTAAGTCTATTTAGCTCTTCCTTTAAACACTGGAAAGAGTCAAACAGCATCTAAAATAGCCTCTCTCCCCCAAATAGGAACATCTATTCCACCCTTTGTGACTTTAACTTGGATTTGGCTCAGTACCCCACACTTAGTGAATGATGATTAAGTGTACGTCTGGGGGGAAAAAAAAGTTGCAGCAGCAAGTCTCAGTACCCAGATCTACACTCTTTGGCTTGCACTATGGCACTGTATAAAATAGCAGTGTAGGTGCATCCACTCAGGCTGAAGCTTGGGCTCTGAGACCCACCCTTCCCTCACAGGGTTTCAGAGCCCAAGCAAGAGCATCTACGCCGCTATTTTTAGCACCATAGTATGAGCCCCATGAGCCTGAGTTTGTAGACATGAGTTCTGAGACTCTCTGCCAGAAGTAGTTTTTGTTTTTGCTTTTTGCTTGCAGTGTAGACATTGTGACCTCTCATTTAGGGCATATTAAGTACAGTTCTGATGCCCTTTAGTCACACAACAAAGATAACATTTCATTAGCTTTGCATCCCACACTTAGGTGAATTTTAATCCAAAATGGGCAAAATTGATCACCTTGGCAAAGTAGGTATGTCTATACACATGGGGTCTTTTACTCTAGTTCATCACTAGATGGTAAGAGAGAGCTAATTCAGACCACTGGTTTACATCCATAACAACACATGAAATGTTTATCTTAAGTTATCAGATATGCAATGTATTTTTTTAAATCTATAGAAAGTGATAACTATTAGAAATGGAAAAAGGTTTGTTAATGCAAATTTTAAATGGTTACAATTTAAAATGCAAATATATATATACTGGCAGGAACTTTAACTTGGCCACCTTGGTGTTCTAACCTTAACACACATCTGACTTTTTTTTTTTTGACCTTCACTGTGTAAAGAAGGACGTTCTTCTCAGTTTATCAGACATCTGCCTACTAGCGTGTTTTTATCCCTTCCTCAAAAGCATCTGGTATTGGACAATGCTGGAGACAGGACAGTGGAGTAGATGGATCCTGGGTCTGATCCAATGGGGCAACTCCTAGGTGTTATACTGTAAACAAATCTTAGTCTTTCTTTTTAAATCTGCTTGTATTTTACCTTCTTTACCCCAGTCTTTGCCATTTAATTTTTTCCTTTTCTTCCTGGTCCTTAGATAGATATCAACACTAAACAAATCCACTGTTCAAAGAATTGATTGAACCCCTTTAAGTCTGAACAATTGACTGCTGCTGGAGTTATTTATGATATCATCAGAAGGGGTGGAGCTGCTTCTTGAAAGAACCAGGAAAAAAGGGAGAAAATTAGAAGGGGATGCCAAAAAGAGGTAACATTTTTTTTTAAGATTGAGTGCTGCTGTTCTCATTTTCTTTAAAGACTTACTTAGTCTGAATCACACCACAACACACACTCAGGGCTTGGCTACACTTACAAGTTGCAGCGCTGGGAGTTACAGCGCTAGTCATGCAGCTGTGTAGGGCCAGCGCTGGAGTGTGGCCACACTGACAGCTACCAGCGCTGCAGTGTGGCCACACTTGCAGCACTTTCCAGCGCTGTATTGAGAGGTGCATTGTGGGCAGCTATCCCACAGAGCACCTCGTCCCATTTTGGTGCTGAGTATTGTGGGAAGGGGAAGGAAGTGTGCGGGTCATTCCGCTTCCTGTTTGCCAGCGCCCCGTGGTGCATCGCTTCACATCCCAGCATTCACTCTTTCCGGCAGCGTTTGGCGCCATTGTGAGTGTCTTTCTGTTTTACTCTCTGTGTGAATCGCGATTTCTGTGGCAAATGGAGCCCGAGCTGCTGAGGACTGTGCTGATGAGTGTCGCCAGCACAACACGTTTGGCAGTCGAGCTATTCCTTCAGCTCCAAAGTGACAGTGAGGAGTCTGACGATGATATCGATATCGATTCTCCTGCCGCGTGTGACACCAAAGTGCTTGTGGCATTCACAGAAATGCTCAGCACCGTTGAACGCCGCTTTTGGGCTCGGGAAACAAGCACTGAGTGGTGGGATCACATCGTCATGGAAGTCTGGGATGACGAGCAGTGGCTGCAGAACTTTCGTATGAGAAAAGCCACTTTCATGGGACTGTGTGCTGAGCTCGCCCCCACTCTGCGGCGCAAGGACACAAGATTGAGAGCTGCCCTGACGGTGGAAAAGCGGGTGGCTATTGCAATCTGGAAGCTGGCAACTCCAGACAGCTACCGGTCGGTCGGGAACCAGTTTGGTGTGGGAAAGTCGACCGTGGGAATCGTTTTGATGCAAGTTTGCAAGGCAATTAATCGCATCCTGCTAAGAAAGACCGTGACTCTGGGGAGCGTGCAGGACATTGTGGATGGCTTTGCACAAATGGGTTTCCCTAACTGTGGAGGGGCGATAGATGGGACGCATATTCCTATTCTGGCCCCCCCCCCCACCTGGCATCAGAGTACGTTAATCGTAAGGGGTATTTCTCTATGGTTCTCCAGGCGCTTGTGGATCACCACGGGCGTTTCATTGACATTTACACAGGCTGGCCTGGAAAGGTGCATGATGCACGCATCTTTCGGAACAGTGGCCTGTTCAGGAAGATGCAGGCAGGGACTTTTTTCCCAGACAGGAAGATCACAGTAGGGGATATCGAAATGCCCACTGTGATCCTTGGAGACCCCGCGTACCCGTTACTGCCTTGGCTCATGAAACCCTATACAGGGAAGCTTGACAGGAGCAAGGACCGGTTCAACTACAGGCTGAGCCGGTGCAGAATGACTGTGGAGTGTGCTTTTGGGCGTTTAAAAGCCCGCTGGAGATGTCTGTATGGGAAGCTAGACTTGGGGGAAAGCAGCATCCCCGCGGTTATATGCGCTTGCTGTACCCTCCATAATATTTGTGAAGGGAAGGGTGAAACATTCAGTCAGGCATGGACCACCGAGGTTCAAGTCCTGGAGGCTGAATATGCACAGCCAGAGAGCAGGGCTAATAGAGAGGCCCAGCACAGGGCTACAAGGATTAGGGATGCCTTGAGGGAAGAATTTGAGGCTGAAAGCCAACAGTAATGTTTGCTGCCTTGCATGGGAGTGAATTGCACTGCTTACACTGTTATTCTATTATCCCTAATAATAATATAATTTGCAGTGCCTCTTTCTTTACTGGGCTAAGTTATCTTTAACTATCTGCTATAATAAAGACTGTTTTCAAAGCCAAGAATTGTTTTATTGAAAAGAAAAAAACTTCCTTGACAGACAGACAGACACACAACATTTCATGAACACAAGAGGGCAGGGGTGTGGGTTGGTGAACTGTACAGTCACAAGTTTGCATATGTCCTGTCTGGAGTGCTGTTTAATGAATCCTGCACTTCAGGGTGCATATACTGCATGGTGATGGGGGTTGAGTGCAGAGGGTAAGGGTGGTGGTAGGTATCAGGGCTGGTTGGTGAACGTACAGGTGTTGGAGGCAGCTGGTGGTGGTAAGAACCTGAATGCTGGGGAAAGGCGGTTTGAGCTGACATTGGGGCACAAGGCAAAAAGCTTTGGGACGGGGGTGGGGGGGTGGGGGAGTAGCACGGTAGTGCTCTGCTTGCATGGCAACGAGTGACTCTATAGAGTCCGCTTGGCGCGACAGGATGCTTAGCAGCCGCTCCGTGCTTTTCCTCTTGGCCACTGCATTTCTCTTGCGGATCCTGCTCTCCTTCTCTCTCCACTCCTTCAATTCTTTACTCTCTCGAGCAGAGTGATGAAGAACAGTTTTCAGCATGTCCTCTTTGCTCTTTCGGGGATTTTTTCTCAAATTTTGAAGCCTCTGTGATGTTGAACATCTGGGCAGTCCAGTAGTCAAGGTCACTGTAGAAACACAGAAATGACAACATTTAACACGGGCAGCATTGTATTCACTATCTCCAGACATGAATTGTTACACTGAGGGAGTTCTCACTTTAGCATTCTTTTCCCAAACGCATAACACAACAGAAGCCACGAAATGGTGAGTGAGGGGTGCTTATAGAGGGAGAAGTGGGGCTTGAGTGATAGAGGGGAGCTGGTTGCTTCGGGTAATCTGGAGTGCTAGAGGGGTTGAGTGAAGATGCAGCTGCAGGGGTGATCTTATCTCCCTATCTCTTCACTAAAGAGTCTCCCAACATTTTTCACAGGAGTTAATCCTGGAAGATGTCTCCTTGCTGCGAGTCACTAGGGAACAGCGGGAGGCTCTTTTAGAGCAATGTGGATTCCGCCCGGGACCCTACGCGGCTTGCCTGTGTTCAGAAATGGTCCCCCCACCACTGGCAGCACAGTGGCGCGGACGCGTCACCGTCACTGGGACAAGGGACACAGTGGCTCTGCCTATAAACCTGCGCAGGCATATTGCCCACGCTCTGGATGAAACTTTTGCTGAGATAACTGAAGCAGATTACCGCGACGTGATAGACCACATCAACGGGCTATTCCACATCTAGAGGCTGGCATGCATGCAGCCATAACCCCCCTTCCTCTCCAGAAACATTTCCACCCAGAAAATAAAAGCCGCTTACCGTTAACCCGCTCCTCTGCTTGTCCTTCTGCAACTGCTGGCTGCTGCGATTGGGTACTTTCCTCCTGGCTTGAGAAGAGCTCCTGGCTGCATGCCCACTTTGGGGTGTCTTCCCCCATCCCAGTAGCTTCACTTGCGGTTTCCTCCCCCCCCCGCCGCCGCCGCCGCCGCCGCCGCCGCCGCCTCCGCCGCCTCCTCCTGTCCCCCAGCCTGCTCAGAAGTGTCCATCGTTATCCTGGGATTGGCAGTGGGGTCACCCCCAAGTATCTCGTCCATCTCCCTGTAAAAACGGCAGGTCGTGGGGGCAGCTCCGGATCGGCGATTCCCCTCGCGGGCTTTGTAATAGGCACTCCGCAGCTCTTTAACTTTCACCCTGCATTGTAGTGCGTCCTGATCATGGCCCCTATCCAGCATGGCCCTTGATATCTGCTCAAAGATATCGTAATTCCTACGGCCGGAGCGCAGCTGTGCCTGCACAGATTCCTCCCCCCAAACACTGATGAGGTCCATCAGCTCGCCATTGCTCCATGCTGGGGCTCGTTTGCCACGTGGAGGCATGGTCACCTGGAAAGATTAACTGATTGCACTCCACACACACCTGGCTGCAGCAAACAGGAAGGAGATTTTTAAAATTCCCCGGGGCATTTAAAGGGCGGGTCACCTGAGGCAAGAGCAGTAGAGTGCAAACTGATGAGCAGAGTGGCTGAACAGGAATTCTGGGATAACTCCTTATTCCCTGGAGGACACTTAAAGGGCTGGTGAGTGTCCACACCTGCTGAGCAGTGCTGGATCACCAGCGCTGCACTCCTTATACCCCTGCCGGGATGGGTTTTCAGCCAGCGCTGCAGCCAGGGAGTTGCAGCGCTGGTTGTGCCCTGCAAGTGTGGACGGGGTGTAATTGCAGCGCTGGAAAGCCTCCACCAGCGCTGCAACTTGTAAGTGTAGCCAAGCCCTCAGATCAGCTTTCCCTATAGGAGTAAAAGTGAAGATATATTCAGACATTGGCTTTTCCCCTCACTTTTTCCAAATTCTAATGACATAGTACAACATTTATTTGCAGGCCAACTATGTTTGGTTAGATTTGATGGAGCATCTTGTAAACGTGGTATGTTTAGATTACTCTCTCCATTTAGACCCAGCAGCCTTACGTTGTATAATTATGCTTAGTAGTAAATTGAACAGAGAAAGGAAGCCCATTAATACTTTTTAAATTAGAAGTCCTTGCCATCTTATTTCTCTAAGACCACAAAGGATAGACAATTTATTCTAGGTTTCCCATTTTTTCTTTTCACTTGATTTGATTAAAATTCTTGAGACAATCCTGGGTTTAGTCACCAGATGGCACTGTAATGATATTCTCTTGTAATCCTCTGAATAGCTGAGGTTTCATTTGAAGTGACCCACAACACTGTCTACAATGAAGAATTATTGCAACTTTTTAAAAAAGAGTTCTAACACCTCCATTGTTTGCAGTTTTACTTTGAACTTTGGCAGGGAGATAGTTCTGAGAAAGGCTCTTTATTGGCCTCATGAAAATCCATTCAGATTTTTCCAAGGTTTTGACAATTGCCACTGCCTGTCTTTGTCTCACACAGCACAGGCTATATTTGGAAATACACCAAAATCCCAAAACATGCCATTAACATGGCACATGCAGCTCCCTGTTACTTCAGTATTTTCCAATCAGAGCCAAAGCTTCAGATGGGACAGACAAAAATGCATGATGATGGTCATTATCCTCTTCAACCTGCTGCAGCTTTTCCCTATCCCTATACATTTTGGCCTAGGTACAGGAGGAATATATAATGTATTAAGACCTAGCTCTAGGCAACCACAGATTCTAATCTAGACTCACCTGTTTTACTAACCAGTGTTAATAATTCTGTGCCTTTCACAATCCTTATTACTGATTACAAAGTGATGGGTTATACAAATTGGGAATACAGCACAGATCTCTATCTAGTTCAGCAGAACCTTGTCTCAAAATTAAGAACAAATAAACTGCTTGTGTGAAAACGTGCTTAAGTAGCAGTCATGCATCCCATCTCTCCTTACCCCCTGCTTATTTGTTTTGAATGTTGTTTATTTCAAGGGCCTAATCCGCCAAATATACACATGCAAATTAGGGGAGTACTGCTAGTGTTCTGCACGTGTGTCTGCAGGATTATGGTCTAAGTGAGTAAGCACTTCAGGGCAGTAACTACTATAATGAAACCCCAGACTTTTTCAGGCCTTTAGCTATAACGTAGCTTTACGATGAAGGACCCAAAACTGCTTCACTCGCTGTAGAGAGAGATCCACTAAACCACAGCCGCTTCGGTAGGGGAGGCTGCCAAGAAGGGTGCGGCAGGGATTTAAAAGCCTGGACAACCCCCTGCTCTTCTGAAAAGCGCCATGGCATGAATGTCCCAGCCTCCCAGCACAGCGAACGGGGCATTCCGGGACACAAGCAAACCTGCCCCACCCCATTGTCGTACGCCAGGGCGCGCGCGCTCCAGCCCACACAGTCCCCGACTAGTCCCAGCTTCCACGCCCCCTTCCTCCCGCCGGTGGGAGTCACTGCGCAGGCGCAACGGCTGGGCAGTTGGAGGGAGGGGCTTTCCTCAGAGACGTTAACTCGTTGGGGTTGGCGCCGCCGCCATTTTGAATTCGCTCGCTGGTGGTCGGATCCGTGGCTGCGGCGGCTAAGTGCGGCTCCGTGACCCCCCTGAGAGCGCGACAGAGACCGAGGGAAGACGAAACATGGCAGCGAACAGCCGGAACTTGAAACAAGTGCGGATCGAGAACAGCTCCCCGGCGGCCCCGCTCGGCATGGTGGGGGGCGGCGGCCTGAAGGGGATGCGGGGCCTGGAGCCGGACAACGAGGTAGGGGCCATGGCGCTGGCGCAGGTCAAAGAGGCTGGCGACGAGGAGCAGGAGGTCGGGTTCACCATCGACATCAAGAGCTTCCTGAAGCCCGGCGAAAAGAGCTACACGCAGCGCTGCCGTCTCTTCGTGGGGAACCTGCCCACCGACATCACCGAGGAGGACTTCAAGCGCCTCTTCGAGCGCTACGGGGAGCCCAGCGAGGTCTTTATCAACCGCGACCGCGGCTTCGGCTTCATCCGCCTGGTAAGGACCTCTTCCCCCGTACGCGTCTGCGAGGGAGTCGGGCAGGCCTCCCCCCTCCGGTAGAGGCATCGTGTGGGGGGCAGTGGGGCAGGTCTTGTCTCGGTATTTGCATCCCGCACAGGCATTTTGGGGGGGACACGGACTGGGACGGACCTCGCCCCTACAGTCGCCTAACCTACACCCCCCTGACACCGTGTGTGTGTGGGGGAGTGAGACAGTGCTTGTGTCGTCTCCCCCCGTCCCCCCCGGCCTCTGTGTGCGTGTTGGGGGCGGAGTGGGACAGATGTTTCCCTGCAGCCTCGTCTCCTTTCCCTTGTCAGTACAATCAGTGCTAGTGTCACTGCCACCAGCCTTATTGCTTCCCTTCTCTTGCTCCTCCGCCTGCTACAGTTCTTTCTTCCATACCTTGCCATGGTCCCGCTTCCATACACTGATTGCTCACCTGCCTTATCGTCTCCATTTCTATCCCCAGTAGTGCACACTGCTGCCTGTCCACCTGCTTGTCCAGCTGCCTTCACGTCCCACCCACCAGTCCCACTTGTTCTACACGGATAACCTGATACCTTTTAATTTTCAGTAGTAGAAAATGGAAAATGCTTCTTTGAGTAAGAAAGCATGTTAAGTTGGGTTGAGATGGTTGGCCCATCCTTGCATTGCATTATTTCCAGAAGTTTCTTTGTGTGACTAATTGTATTTTTCATGTTTATGATGTAGCATGAATTAATGTTTTATTATACTTTAAGGAGCAGACTCTGGATACTTCTCCCACTCCTTTTGTTCTTTAGTTCTTTGAAAGCCAAATATGCACAGTCTGAGCCTGGTAGCATTATTTGCTGTATGCTTCCATTCATGAAAGCATGAGCATCAATTTCAGAGGTATACTATACAGAGTTATACCATTTGCATTTTAGTGAAATACATTGTTGTTAGATAAAATTGTTGTTTCCTTGAGATCCTTTTGAAAAGGGCCTACATTTTCAAAAGTTACTAGTACACCTCTACCTCCATATAACGTGGCCTGATATAACGTGGTAAAGCAGTGCTGGGGGGGGGGCGCATGTGGGGCTGCGCAGTCGAGTGGATCAAAGCAAGTTTGATGTTTTTGCATGCCCCACTTAATGGGCTCCACTTTAAGAAACCTGGTTTTAGCATGATATGTGCTCATCATTTCTGAGAATCTGGTTTCTGGTATCTTATGAAAAAATGGTGGCAGTCAAAACTAGGTTATTTGCCATAGGTTTTGACATGTTAGTTTTAACATGCTTGCTGTGCTGGGATGCTTTTCATAGCCAAATCTGTTGTAAATAGAGAATGCACAGGGTGATGGGCATAGAAAGGCAGAGTTAAGATTTTTTGGGATACTTAAATTGTCAGTTTCCATAATTTCCAATATTTTAGATTTGTTTTAAATTGTAACTTTGCCATTGATTTTTCTAATGTCTAAACACTTGTATTTTAAAAACATGTTGCTATACATAGGCTTTTTTTCTTTAATATATACCTGGGATAGAATACAGTCCCTTTGCTAATAGTAGCTGAGAGGATTAAGGAATGGAGCATCTCATGTCACACTCTTGCAGCCTTTTTGGCCATCTGAACAATTTTTCAGAGGTTGTAGAGAAGGAGAAAGCTGTATCCCACTTTCCTTGGCTTGAGGAATGATTCCTTTAGTACAATAACTTGGGGTATAGGTGAAAGAAGTTAAAGCAAAAACTTCAGGATAAAAATGGGAGGGCAACATCAAAGAAGACTGGCACTTGGGTTAGATAGATGCAAAAGACACAAAAACAAGTGAAGAGTAATAAATACAACAGGCATAATGAAAATCCCTAGAGAAAACAAAACTCTTTGCTTCTGGGATGTAGATTGTATTTGACTTTATTTCGGCAATCAGTTCAATCAAAAGTGATAGTGGATAAAAAGAATGGTGGTAAAAAAAATTCCCTACAAATTCAAAAATTTCTGTCAAAGAGTGAATGAGGGAAACACTCCCCCCCAATCACAGGCAGAAATGAAAATAATATATATATCCCTATGGAAAAAAAGTTGTGTGAAAGTTCTGAACTCACTTTGACTGTCCATATAAAGAGTTGCATACTTTTCTGCAGTAGGAATATGTTAGGGGAATCATCCTGTAACACATGCAAGCAAAACTCATGGATTTAAAGTATGACACAGATTGAGGTGTCACTAGAGGAGATTTTGGAATTAATTGATAAATGTAACAGTCACAGGACCAGATGGCATTCACCCAAGAGTTCTGAAAGAACTCAAATGTGAAGTTGCGGAACTATTAACTATGTTTTGTAATCTGTCCTTTAAATCGGCTTCTGTACCCAATGACTGGAAGATAGCTAATGTAACGCCAGTACACGTCTACCCCGGTATAACGTGACCCAATATAACACGAATTCGGATATAACACGGTAAAGCATAACTCCCGGGGGGGCGGGGCTGCGTGCTCCAGCAGATTAAAGCGAGTTCGACGTAACACGGTTTTATCTATAACGCGGTAAGATTTTTTTTCGACTTGCATCCGAAGAAGTGGGTATTCACCCACGAAAGCTCATGCTGCAAAACGTCTGTTAGTCTATAAGGTGCCACAGGATTCTTTGCTGCTTCTACAGAACCAGACTAACACGGCTACCCCTCTGATACAAGATTTTTTTTGGCTCCCAAGGACAGCGTTATATCAGGGTAGAGGTGTATTTAAAAAAGGCTCTAGAGGTGATCCTAGCAATTACAGACCGGTAAGTCTAACATCAGTACCGGGCAAATTAGTTGAAACAATAGTAAAGAATAAAATTGTCAGCCACGTAGAAGAACATAAATTGTTGGGCAAAAGTCAACATGGTTTCTGTAAAGGGAAACCGTGTCTTACTAATCTATTAGAGTTCTTTGAAGGGGTCAGCAAACATGTGGACAAGGGGGATCCAGTGGACATAGTGTACTTAGATGTCCAGAAAGCCTTTGACAAGGTCCCTCACCAAAGGCTTTTACGTAAATTAAGTTGTCATGGGATAAGAGGGAAGGTCCTTTCATGGACTGAGAACTGGTTAAAAGACGGAACAAAGGGTAGGAATAAATAGTAAATTCTCAGAATGGAGAGGGGTAACAAGTGGTGTCCCCCAAGGGTCAGTCCTAGGACCAATCCTGTTCAATTTACTCATAAATGATCTGGAGAAAGGGGTAAAAAGTGAGGTGGCAAAGTTAGCAGATGATACTAAACTGCTCAAGATAGTTAAGACCAAAGCAGACTGTGAAGAACTTCAAAAAGATCTCACAAAACTAAGTGATTGGGCAACAAAATGGCAAATGAAATTTAATGTGGATAAATGTAAAGTAATGCACATTGGAAAAAATAACCCCAACTATACATACAATATGATGGGGGGCTGATTTAGCTACAATGAATCAGGAAAAAGATCTTGGAGTCATCGTGGATCATTCTCTGAAGATGTCCATGCAATGTGCAGTGGCGGTCAAAAAAGCAAACAGGATGTTAGGAATCATTAAAAAGAGGATAGAAAATAAGATGGAGAGTATCTTATTGTCCTTGTATTAATCGATGGTACTCCCACATCTGGAATACTGCGTACAGATGTGGTCTCCTCATCTCAAAAAAGATATGCTGGCACTAGAAAAGGTTCAGAGAAGGGCAACTAAGATGATTAGGGGTTTGGAACACGTACCATATGAGGAGAGATTAAAGAGGCTAGGACTTTTCAGCTTGGAAAAGAGGAGAATAAGTGTGGATATGATAGAGGCATATAAAATCATGAGTGATGTAGAGAAAGTAAATAAGGAAAAGTTATTTACTTGTTCCCATAATACAAGAACTAGGGGCCACGAAATGAAATTAATAGGCAGCAGGTTTAAAACAAATAAAAAGAAGTTCTTCACACAGCGCACAGTCAACTTGTGGAACTCCTTGCCTGAGGAGGTTGTGAAGGCTAGGACTATAACAGCGTTTAAAAGAACTGGATACATTCATGGAGGTTGTCCATTAATGGCTGTTAGCTAGGATGGGGTAAGGAATGGTGTCCCTAGCATCTGTTTGTCAGAGGGTGGAGATGGATGGCAGGAGAGAGATCACTTGATCGTTACCTGTTGGGTTCATTCCCTCTGGGGCACCTGGCATTGGCCACTGGGATACTTGGCTAGATGGACCTTTGGTCTGACCCAGTACGGTCATTCTTATGTTCTTATGACATATTATTAGAACGAATTATATGGAAAAACAAATGCAGATTGCTGAAATCATTGAACAAATGGAATCTGAAATATTCTTGCTTTGGGAAGAGGATATTTTGAAAGTTGAGCAACCCCCCCCCCCTAATTTTAATATGCTCATAATTTTTTAAAAAAAGTTTTACATAATGGTAAAATAGCTGAAAACTAATAAATTGACTCAATATCCTTGAGGAAAGTATAGAATGGATGCATATAAAATGTTGTTTGTTTTTCCCTCTTGGAAAGGAATCTAGAACACTGGCTGAAATAGCAAAGACAGAACTTGATGGTACTATTTTGAAGAGTAGACCACTTCGAATTCGATTTGCTACACACGGAGCTGCCTTAACAGTCAAGAATCTTTCACCTGTGGTTTCCAATGAGCTTCTGGAACAAGCTTTTTCTCAATTTGGTCCAGTGGAGAGGGCTGTTGTTGTAGTAGATGACCGTGGCAGAGCTACAGGAAAAGGTTTTGTAGAGTTTGCAGCAAAACCTCCGGCAAGGAAGGCTCTAGAGAGATGCAGTGACGGGGCATTCTTACTAACAACGTAAGTTAAAGGGTTTTGGTTTTTTTCTGGTCAGATTTATGGGTGAGTGTTTTTATAATGTATAGAAAACTGCAACCACAAGCATGGCCATACCTTTTATTGTTTTCTCAGAACTGGGACACCAGATTTGTTGTGAAATAAATGTCAGCTGGAAGGTCATTTTGAGTATTCACACCAAGCTTAGTTTGCTCAACAATTTTTCTCTGAAAACAAGCTAGTTATGAATATCTACAGCCATAAGGTTTATTTGATTATATGTAAATACAGTATTTTCATGGGTAGATGTTATTATTTTCTTTGTAGAGTCTTTAATTATTTGCTAGTAACTTTTACTTTCTCCATAGCTGTTCAGAATTCTCCAAAGGTATTTAGATTCTTTTTGGTTTCACTCCTGACCATGAAGTTTCCAGTAACAGTAGTGAAAACTGACAAGACTCTAATTGTTTACTTCGTGGTATCTTGGCAAAAGCAGAAGCATTGAAGTATTCTATTTGCAGACTTAGGAGGAACATGACTCTGCATCTGTTCATATTTTCAAGGTTATGTTTGCCACTGTATTGCTTCCTACTAACTGTGGGCAGGTAAATATTTCAGGTCTTGCTATTATTAATAGCACCTCATCACCTTTTTTTAATATCTTCCATCATACTTTTGTAATTCCGCCTTTCCACACATTGCCATAATGGCAGAGGATTATCAGTGTTGTTGTGACTGGTTGCCTACATGCATTTGCTAGCAGCAGTTTCATGCTGCTTTGCTGAGTATGGTTGAAATTGCAACTGCTCAGGAAAAATGTATTGTGTAACTTTTCTCATTTGGGTGAGTGTCATAATGTTTGAGTGAATAAAAACACATGATTTTGGCCTGAATTAAAAATCTGAAATATTCCCTAATAGACTAAATTACAGGCATATTTAGTAGGTCCCCATTGTGGCTGCTACATTGTGTTGCAGGCATATTACATATGGCACTCATTACAGGATGTGACTGATAATGGAATCATGCAACTGTTTTGTAAATATACTTTTGTGCAAACTGCTGTGCTACAAAGATGTAGGATAGGGAAAGAAGAAGCGCCTTGGAAAGAACAGTGTGGCCACCAGAACTTTACATTACCGGTTTTAGTATTCCAGAAAACTATCATACAATGAAACCATTTGTTACACTCTAATTTATGTAGCTTTTGGGGTTCTTTGTGAAGATTTACATAATGAGATGAGATTTTTCACATTTTTTCACCCATCCTGATTTGGTTTATGCAATTGTATTGAAAAACACTTGTATTATGTGTTGAATGCCCTTAATAATCAGGGAGCTTTTCAGACCATTGAGGGCCAGATTCTGCCACCCTTGTGTTGATATCTTGCTCTGCAACTATTTCCATTGAAATCAATAGGCTTGCTCATGAAGCAAGGTGCTACTTAATTTGAGTAAGGGTGACAGAATCAGGGACTCATGGTTTAATTTATTCTTTTTTCATTAAATGAGTTCTTTCTTCCATTAACGTTTGATTCTCTTCATAAGTTGAACATGAGCATGCACTATGTTGTAATGGCTATGCCATCATATCACTTTGAATAGTATTGTGCAGTCCTGTAAGTTTTTTTCATTATTTGAAGCCCCTCTGCTCTATGTAAAATAACAATATTCAAAAGTATAGAACTGATGATATTGGGAAAGTAATGGAATTGGCTTTCCCACAAAAGCAAGTCTCTATAATTCATTGCTTGTTTGTGTTTGATACTCTGCTGTGCATGCTATAGAGGTATAGCTCATGAAGGGAAGATGTTGATTTCTAAGAATATGGCACTTTACAGAACAGGACATTTAAAAAATCAGTTATGATGAAATTATATTCTAATTGTAATGGGAACTCTGATGTCTACAGTGGCGTCACATCTTACTTGGGGGTTAGGTTCTAAAGTCAGCGCGTAAGGTGAAAATCACATATAATCAAAATTACCCTTGAAAATCCCTTAAATTTCCCATAAAGTACAGTATGCATGATTTTGTGTACAGTATGCAACCCTGTACAGTAATATGTATAATATATACAGTAATGCACAGTATATAAAGAGTATATATGCAAAATATAATTTTATAATACTGTATTTTTAATTACGTAAAAGAGAGAGAGAGATGGAAGAATGAAAGACTAAAAAAGGAGAACAATAAATCTAACCACTCACCATTCATCCTGGATATTCTTGCTAGTCTACGACGACCGTGACACTATTGGAGGGCTGTCAGGGCTTGATGTCAATCCAAGAGACAATGGGCCAGGCCCATCTGCTGCTGGTTGTTTTTTCTTGAAAAACATGGTGATCAGCAACTGTCGCTGTTGTCTCTTGAGCTGCTCAAACATTTCTCATATCGTCCATAATACTACATGTGATTTTGAGGCTTTGTTCCATAGAGGCCAGAAATTAAATCATTCAAGTGTTTCGCTGCTTGGAACACTTCAGCAAATTTATGAAAATTCCAACTGGCTGGCTCTTCCTGTTCGTCGTCGTCATCTGTAGATGATTTTATCAGTTCCTCTAACTCTTTGTTAGTCAGTGTTTCTCTCGGGCTCTCAATGAATTCTTCCGTTTCTTTCTCAAGGATGTTGATGAAGCCATTGCCACCCACTTGCCTGGCCACCTGAACAATGCGTTTCACTTCTTTGTCAATGGTCGGAGAAACACTTTAAAATTATTCACACATTCTTTCCATAGGTTTCGCCAACATGCATTGACTTTTTCAGGCTTGATTGCATCCATTGCCTGTTTAATACAAGTGATGCAATCAGCAATGTTGAAGGACTTCCAGCACTCCATCACATTAAGATTGGGATCAGCATCCATAGTGTTATGTATCCGTGAGAATGTAAGCCTCCTGTACGTGGCCTTGAAACAGCGAATCATGCCTTGGTCGAGAGGTTGGGAGGATGGAGGTGGTATTGTGGGGGAGAAAGACGACTTCAGCGTTGTTATGCACAAACCGGAGTGCCTCAGGGTGTCCAGGAGCATGGTCTACGATCAGCAATACTTTAAAGTCAAGTCCTTTCTCTTCGAGGTACCACTTGACCTCTGGAATGAAACACTTGTGGAACCAATCCAGAAATAATACCCAAGACTTTTTATTTGATTGCCAGAACACAGGCAGGAGATTTTTGTTCTTGCCTTTTAGGGCACAGGGATTTGCAGCCCTGTAGAGCAAGCCCAGCTTTATTAAATGCCCAGCCGCATTGCCAAAAAACAACAGTCACATGATCTCTACCTGCTTTGAAGCCAGGGGCTTGTCTTTCTGATTTAGAAATGTAAGTGTGTTTGGACATTTTTTTCCAGAAGAGCCCAGTCTCGTCAGCATTAAAAACTTGTTCCAGAAGATAGCCCTTTTCTTCTATGATTTTCTTTAATTGTTCGGGATAGGCTTCTGCTGCCTCTTCATCGACAGGTGCAGCTTCACCAGTAGTCTGCACGTTTTTGAGGTTGAAGCGGTTCCTAAAACTGTTAAGCCAACCTTGGCTGGCTTTGAATTCCTTCTCATCGGAAGGCTATCCCTCTTCGGCAGGAGGTTTGAACAGCGTATAGAGGCTTAAGAGCCTTTTCTCGCAACGTGTTGCCATTGATAGGCGCACGTTTATGGTTCATGTCTTCCAGCCATAAGTTTAATGCCTTTTCAGTCTTCACTAAAGTCTTATCATGCACCTGGCTCGTCACCGTAGCAGTTATTGAAGCACTTGATGCCATGGCTTGACGAATCTCTCTCTCTCTCTCGAATCTTGATGGCACAGATGCTAGATTTGTTGCAGCCATATTTACGCGTCACGTTGGAGACCGACATACCGTCTCTCAATAAGTCCAACACAGCCAGTTTTTCCTCTAGCGTTGGAACAGATCGCCATTTCTTCAGTTGAGCACCAGATGAAGTAGTTGGCTTGCATTTAGGGGCCATGTTGTATGAAAAATACGTATCTTTAAACATTAGAATCACACTCAGCGTGACGAGATGCTCACACTATGAGAGGCACGCAGGAACTGAGACCGACTGAGGCAACAGCAGATTTACGTCTCCCATCTCACGCTCACTCCGGGGCATACACTCATTGCACGCGTGTAGTTGAATTTGCGTAAGTTAAAAGCATGTATGATGCGACTCCACTGTACTTATCAATTCTATTTTTAATTGTGCGGGTAACTGTAAACAGTAATTTTTAGTTTTTTATACATTCTTTAAATTGCTCAATTTATTTTCCATCAGGAGAAGGGCAGTAGTGTTTTCTAGATTAAATTTGTCTTACACATAAGCCAACTATTTTTTGTATTCCCTCAGACAATTGCTTTTTTAAAAATTTCATTAAACATGAAGGAGTTGTAGCTAACTCTAAGAAGTCATTTTTTAGAATGTTTTCCAACAATATTACAAAATGTAACTTGTTTCAATGTAGATTTCCTCAATTTAATTAATTAATAAAAATATTAACACACAAAACGTTCAATATTTCTTTCAGAACACCGCGACCTGTTGTTGTAGAACCTATGGAACAATTTGATGATGAAGATGGGCTACCAGAGAAATTAATGCAAAAAACACAACAGTATCATAAGTAAGTTGGATTTAGATTCCGATTTCATTAAACATTATTAGGTTAGCTTGGTGAACAAAAGTTTATTAAATTTTATCTTGATGTGTGGAGTGAGGATGGGAGAGTGCTGTTTGTATAATCAGATTTTTTTTTGTTTTTAAATATACATACAATTGTTAAACTTTCTGAGATTAGATGCTAGGCTTTCCTGATTACAAAGTGCAAACTCAGATAATAGGCACTCAGTCCCTGATCCTGAAAAGATTTGTGCACATGTTTATTTTTACTCTGAGCAGTCCCATTGACTCTGTACATAAGTCCCTGCAGGAAATACAGCGGTGATCAGTGCAATAAAGTAAACTGAGAGTCTTGAGTGTAAGGAGAAACCAAAGTTCTTTTAATTTAGAACTTTTACTGTTGAAATTTGAGACTGTCCGCAAGAAATCCTGATTGCTGGAGCCAAAATGCTTACTCAGATGACAAGCTAAAATAGAACGATTTATTTTTAAAATAATGTGTGAGATAAATATTTTGGTTCATTGCTCTTTAATGAATTATTACAATAACACAAGCATTTGAAAAGGATATTGTGAACTAAAATTTTGATGAGCTTTAGTGTTTGAAGTCTTTGAGTAATATTTTAATATAGCAAGCCTTGACAATTTTTCAAACATTGGTGTTAAAAAAAAAATCATGTTTATAAGCCACTTTCTTAGCAGCCTGATAATTATTAGTTTAGTTGCATAGTCTTCGGCTAAAGCATCAGAAATTTTCAATATAATGCAAAACAAGTCTTCCTTAAAAAGGAATAAATTTAAAGGGGGCTTGATATGGACTATTTCTCTGGTCATGCAGAGTAATCTTACTGCAGAGTCCTACATAAAGTTTTGGGACTGAGTTCTGAAAATGAGCTAATATTTTATAATTACAGAATTTGGCTACTTGATTAAAAATTGAACCAGAATGTTTGTTTAGAAATATATTTTGTTACTGCAGCTGGTTTATAAATACATATTTCTGTACATTTTAACTGTGTACATTTTTATTAGGGAAAGGGAGCAGCCTCCACGTTTTGCTCAACCTGGAACATTTGAATTTGAGTATGCTTCACGATGGAAGGCTCTTGATGAGATGGAAAAGCAGCAGCGAGAACAGGTTGACAGGAATATTAGAGAAGCCAAAGAGAAACTAGAGGCAGAAATGGAAGCAGCTAGACATGAACATCAGTTAATGCTGATGAGGCAAGGTAAAAATCAGATACTCCGCCTACTATAAAAAGAACCTGTTTCTCAAAAAAGGTTCCTTTGCATAACATGTTGAGTGATAAATCTCAGTTGTGTGTGACACATGTAAATGTTTGAGATTTTGTTAGACTAAATATTTATTGGCTTTTTAAGAAAATACTTAGAGTTTGGAAACAGTTTTTCATTTGAACCAAAATCAAGTCTACTCATCTTTTACTTTCAGAGTACAATATAATCAGACATAAAACAGACGTCTACAAATTAAGAAAAGTGAGCTTTGCTGGTGACCATGGCCATATTCTTGGTTTCTAACTCCACGTACATCTAAATGCTGTGTGTGGAGAGGCTGGGTAGCTTCACAAATTCAGTAGGAAGGGTTTTTGAGTTTATTAATGTTGATTGTGATCCTGGGCTAAAATAAGTTAATTTAGCACACGGTGTATAGAGAAATTGTGTGACTGGCACTGCTCTTTTGTTTTCCATTTCTTATACAGATAAGAGTGTTGAGGGAGATAATTTTATAGTTTTAATAGCTGAAAGCCTTTTGTTTTGATGCTCAACTTAGGAGGCTAGTGCATGTATGATTCAAGGAGTATTCCATCCTCACCTTGATTTTTAGTTTATTTTTTTCTGCACAGTTGGAAGGATTGTCAGACTTCTGAATAAATAACACAATAGTGTCTTTCATTATAAAGGATCCAAAACCTTTTAACAAACCAGACACGTACAACACTGAAACCTGTTGGATAGTGGCAGGCCACCAGCACAATGCACAACAGTGGAAGTAGGGGAAACTGGCCAAGTGCATCTGGGTAAGCCCTACAAAAAGTGTTGTGGGATCTTCTGATATCCACATTGTGGAGATGATAGCTGGATTTTCAAGTTCTTATCCAAAAGACCACTACACTGAGCATCATGCAGTGTTAGTCTCTGTTTACCTGGATTGTCTGACGGTCTGTGTCAACACTTAAGAGATTTGAACCTCCAAGGTTTCAGAGCGTGTAGGTGTTTCAAACCTTAAGCCTAGGCAACGAATCTGTCCCCTCTATCACAATTGTGTGTCTTTTTCTTCATGTTTAGTTTTAACAAGTAATCATTCCATGACAATATAATTTTCCTCCTCTTCAAAGAACAAGATTTTCTTGTGATTTTTCTATAGATTTGGTTATTCCTTTTTTTTTTTTTTTTTTTAACATCTAAGACTTTCATGGCTGAGGTAGACTAAAGGTATTTCCCAAGTGACTTTACAGACAAATGCTTTGAAAAGTGGGTAAGTTAAATAGGTCACTTTTTATATAAATAGTTCCTTTGGAGCTAAAACTTCCGATTTGGTTATTTTTTAAAAGTTTGCTTTTAAAGAGTGTTTTAAAGAGACACAGCAGCTTAAAAATCACATTTTTTGTTTAATATTTTTATCTGCTGTTATAAGTAAGAGTTGATACAATGGCAAATGTCTCACTTAGGCCTTAATCTGGCGTTATCTGTTACACAAGGGGAAGAAGTCCCCTGTAGGTCTCCTTATGTGATGTTCTGCTTAGGACACCAAGAAGTGTAAGCCACTGTGTTACCCCACTGCCTTTAGTAAGTGAGAGCTTTGCTGCTGCTAAGCTGTGTGTCAGATCTCTGACACACTA
The DNA here is from genome assembly GCF_020497125.1 of Mauremys mutica. Classification (NCBI taxonomy): domain Eukaryota; kingdom Metazoa; phylum Chordata; order Testudines; family Geoemydidae; genus Mauremys; species Mauremys mutica. The sequence goes on from NC_059072.1 coordinate 325,096,371, forward strand.
GCATTGACTGCCTTGCCAGCAAACTCCATAAGGCTCTCCTAGACTAAATCTTTCCTTGAAGATAATCAGTGAACCCCAGTTCCCCAGAGAAGTCTCCTTGCAGTGTCCAATCCCACTAACAGAAATTAAGTTCGCTGCCTCCAAAGAGAGAGTGTACAGATCAGCCTGTTAGGTTTTATGAAGACTCACACTTACTTCAATATAACAGCACTGAGATAGTTTGTAATAAAACTAAGAAAAAGTTTATTAACAAGGAACAGAGATTTAAGTGATACTAAACAAGAATAAAAGAGACAGGTATAGTTACAAACAAAACAGAATGCAACGTCTTGTGACTAAAACTTAATGTTAGCAAGTTTCAATCTTTGCCTAAGCAGATTTCTCACATCAAGTTACCAGCATTTTCTGCCCTTCAGCCAAGAGGATCCAACATTTGCAGTTTCAAAGGGTACTGTCCCCTTTGTCCCCTAAGTGCTGGATAACTAAAGTGTTTTTTTGCTCTGCTTATATTATCCAGAGTCCATTGTGTCTACCTCAAGAGCCAAGAAGACTTCCTGGCGGTGAAGACTCTGTCCCCTGGTGTGAAGCTTGCTAGCTTAATTGCTTTGCTTACCTTATCTGTAAATGTATTTTCATTGTCCTCTGGCTTACAAAGCTTGACCCAGACAGGCAAATCCACATTCCTTTGTCTAAGGCAGGCTGGTTTATCAACTCTCTCCACAACATATTTCATTGACATTACGGCCAGAAGGGACCACCATGATCATAGAATCATAGAATATCAGGGTTGGAAGGGACCTCAAGAGGTCATCTAGTCCAACCCCCTGCTCAAAGCAGGACTAATTCCCAACTAAATCATCCCAGCCAGGGCTTTGTCAAGCCTGGCCTTAAAAACCTCTAAGGAAAGAGATTCCACCACCTCCCTAGGTAACCCATTCCAGTGCTTCACCACCCTCCTAGTGAAAAAGTTTTTCCTAATATCCAACCTAAACCTCCCCCACTGCAACTTGAGACCATTACTCCTTGATCTGTCATCAGGTACCACTGAGAACAATCTAGATCCATCCTCTTTGGAACTCCCTTTCAGGTAGTTGAAAGCAGCTATCAAATCCCCCCTCATTCTTCTCTTCTGCAGACTAAACAATCCCAGTTCCCTCAGCCTCTCCTCATAAGTCATGTGCTCCAGCCTCCAATCATTTTTGTTGCCCTCCGCTGGACTCTTTCCAATTTTTCCACATTCTTCTTGTAGTGTGGGGCCCCAAACTGGACACAGTACTCCAGATGAGGCCTCACTAATGTCAACTAGAGGGGAATGATCACATCTCTCGATCTGCTGGCAATGCCACTATTTATACAGCCCAAAATGCCATTAGCCTTCTTGGCAACAAGGGCACACTGTCGACTCATATCCAGCTTCTCGTCCACTGCAACCCCTAGGTCCTTTTCTGCAGAACTGCTGCCTAGCCATTTGGTCCCTATTCTGTAGCAGGACTCTGCACTTGTCCTTGTTGAACCTCATCAGATTTCTTTTGGCCCAATCCTCTAATTTGTCTAGGTTCCTCTGTATCCTATCCCTACCCTCCAGCATATCTACCAGTCCTCCCAGTTTAGTGTCATCTGCAAACTTGCTGAGGGTGCAGTCCACACCATCCTCTAGATCATTAATAAAGATATTGAACAAAACCGGCCCCAGGATCAACCCTTGGGGCACTCCGCTTGATACCAGCTGCCATCTAGACATGGAGCCATTGATCAGTACCCATTGAGCCCGACGATCTAGTCAGCTTTCTATCCACCTTATAGTCCATTCATCCAGCCCATACTTCTTTAACTTGCTGGCAAGAATAATGTAGGAAACCGTATCAAAAGCTTTGCTAAAGTCAACGAATAACACGTCCACTGCTTTCCCCTCATCCACAGAGCCAGTTATCTCGTCATAGAAGGCAGTTAGGTTAGTCAGGCATGATTTGCCCTTGGTGAATCCATGCTGACTGTTCCTGATCACTTTCCTCTCCTCTAAGTGCTTCAGAATTGATTCCTTGAGGACCTGCTCCATGATGTTTCCAGGGAATGAGGTGAGGCTGACTGGCCTGTAGTTCCCTGGATTATCCTTCTTCCTTTTTTTAAAGATGGGCACTACATTAGCCTTTTTCCAGTCAACCAGGACCTCCCCTGATCGCCATGAGTTTTCAAAGATAATGGCAAATGGCTCTGCAATCACATCCGTCAACTTCTTTCTCACCCTCGGATGCAGCGCATGCGGCCCTATGGACTTGTGCTCGTCAAGCTTTTCTAAATAGTCCTGAACCACTTCTTTCTCCACAGAGGGCTGGTCACCTCCTCCCCATGCTGTGCTGCCCAGTGCAGTAGTCTGGGAACTGACCTTGTTTGTGAAGACAGGGGCAAAAAAAGCATTGAGTACATTAGCTTTTTCCACATCCTCTGTCACTAAGCTGCCTCCCTCATTCAGTAAGGGGTCCACACTTTCCTTGACTTTCTTCTTGTTGCTAACGTACCTGAAGAAACCCTTCTTATTACTCTTAACATCTCTTGCTAGCTGCAACTCCAAGTATGATTTGGCCTTCCTGATTTCACTCCTGCAGCCTGAGCAATATTTTTATACTCCTCCCCTGTCCAGTCTTCCACTTCCACCTCTTGTTTAAGATCAGCAAGGATTTCACTGTTAAGCCAAGCTGGTCGCCTGCCATATTTACTATTTTTTCTGCACATCAGGATGGTTTGTTCCTGCAACCTCAATAAGGATTCTTTAAAATGATCACCTAGTCTGATCTCCTGTATGTTGCAGGCCACCCACCCACTCCTTTAATAAGGCTCATAACCTGTCTGAGTTACTGAAGTCTACAAATCATGATTTAAGTTACTGAGAATCTACCCTTTTACTAGTTTAAACTTGCACGTGACCCATGCTCCATGTGACAGAGTAGGGCAAAAAAACCAACCACCCAGGGTCTCTGCCAGTCTGACCTGGGGGAAAATCCCTTCCTGACCTCAAATATGGGAGTCAGTTGGATCCTGAGCATTTTGGCAAGACTCAACAGCCAGACTCCCAGAAAAAATTCTCTGTAGTAACTCAGAGCCCTTCCCATCTAGTGTCCCATGACTGGTCATTGGGGATATTTACTACTAGAAGTCACAAATCGGCTATATACCATTGTAGGCAGTCTCGTCATACCATCCCCATCATAAACTTATAAAGCTCAATCTTGACGCCAGTTAGGTTTTTTGCCCCCCCACTGCTCGTTTTGGAAGGCTGTTCCAGAACTTCCTTCTGATGGTTAGAAACCTTCATCTAATCTCAAGCCTGAATGTGTTGATGGCCAATTTCTATCCATTTGTTCTTTTGTCAACATTGATACTTAACTTAAATAACTCCTCCTACTCCCTGGTATTTATACTTTTGATGTATTTATAGAAACATGGGACTGCACAGAGTATTCCAGCTGAGGTTTCACCAGTGCCTTGTATAATGGTACTAACACTTCCCTGTCTCTACTGGGAATATCCCGCCTGATGCATTTTAGGATTGCATTATTCTTTTTCATAGCCACATCGGCGGCTCATAGTCATCCTGTGATCAACCAATACACTCAGGTCTTTCTCCTCTTTGTCGCTTCCAATTGATAAGTCCCCAGTTTATAGCAAAAAAAAAAAAATTCTTGTTGTTAGTCTCTAAGTGTATGACCTTGCACTTTGCACTATTAAATTTCATCCCATTTCTGTTAGTCCAGTTTTCAAGATCATCCAGTTCTTGTATGATATGTTCTTAAGGTAAAATATCTTAGGAAATATGTTCCTAAGATATTTTATCTTAAGAACGTATTTCCAATACATATATATATAACTTTGTACAAATACCTGTACATAAATCACACAATATTCATGACCAGGATGTCACTAGCTTTCATAAAAGATCTTACTTGATGCTCTTAATTTGATTACTTATTCTTTGGGGTTCAGATCCCCCATTCTTCCGATGGGGTGGATGGACCCTGTTTGTCACACCTCACTACTAAGGTTAACATCCATTATCTCCCATTCTGCTTCTGGGTCAAACAAGCCCCAGTGGTTTTTGGTGGAGTTCTTTTTTCTTGATCTGGAATTGGGAATTCTTCTACACAGTCTGTCTGATTCTACTGGTTTGGAAGATCAGCTGAGACTGAGTCAAGCCCCAAATGGGTTTTGGTAGCTTTGTCTTCAGATGTCCTAGGTCTGATGTTATCACCACTTTCCAGTTTATTGGACCTTCGTTTTCAGACTGGAGTAAGAATATCCACTTGAACCTTAGTCTTACCAGGTTCTTGCTCAATTTTGGATTGCTGATATGCTTGATGAGGATGTTTTTTAAAAAGTTCATTAAGCACCTCTCTTTAAAAAAAAAAAAAAAATTATCTATTGCACTTTGCTGAGAGTTCTAACAAGCTCCCTGAGTTGTGGTTTCAGCTTCCACCTTCCATGCTTAGGCAACAGTTCTCATATGGTACATGTCCAAGAGTTTGAAGGAGCTGTGTTAAGTCTGATATTAAAGATATTAACAATCTGGGAAGAGTGGTGAGCAGCGAGGTAACATTGTGCAGATTGCAAGTTATTTAGGTTATTCATGTCCAGAGAAGACTTTGAGGAACATCATGGGGATTTAACCAAGCTAGGTAAATAGGCAACAAGATGGCAGAAGAAATTCAAAGTTAGTAAGTGCTAAGTAATGCACGCTGGGAGGAAAATTTTAACTACTCACACTTTACAGTGTTCTAAATTAACTGTATTGACTTGGGAAAGGGATCTGGGCATCATGTTGGCAGCTCAGTGAAGACCTCTGCTTAGTGTACAGCTGTAGTCAAAAAGCAAAGAGAAACGGAATAGGATATATGAGAAAAATAAGTCGTTATATAAATTTATGGTGAGGCCTCATCTGAAATACTGCACCTCATCTCGAATGTTGCAGAATTAAAATGAGTTCTGAAGTGCATTGAGAATGATTTGGGGGCATGGAAAAACTCACATGAAGAGGTATTGAAAAGGCAGATTGTTTAATTTATACACTTTCAACATATTTCCTCTAATTAATGGTATAGATAAGGTAGATTGAGAGCTTATATTCTTTTATAGCACAAGAAGGCGGCAAGGGAGGGGACATTCAGTGAAATTGAAAGTTGCAAATTCAGAACCAATAAAAGGGAATGATTTTTCATGCTGTGTAATTAGTCTATGGAATTCATTGCCACAGGATGTTGTGGAGACCAAGAACTTCTTTGTATTAGGAAAGGACTGCATATTTATATGAACAAGAGTATCCAGAGTTGTAGTTAATGGGGAACATGATGATGAACTAAAAGAATACTGTGAGGGAGATAAAATCTCAGGTTTTAAATCATTGTAATGGTTCTGATAGGGTGGATTTGATTTAAATCAAGTTGATTTAAATAATTTAAATCACTAGTCAGGAAGACTTGATTTAATCATGGATTTCTACATAAAAATGCATTCTTCTTGTTTTTTATAACCTCAATACATATTCTTCACAATTCAGAGATAGATGTAGGTTTCATTTTTAGAAGGTATACACTGTACATTTTTAAAGTGATTTATTTTGAAAACTTTTCAGATTAGTTTTACAGCTATATCAGAAAATGAATGATTGGTTATTTCATTTACCAAAGGTAATTGAAGCAGATATTTAGGAAGTCATTGGAGGTGAACTATCTCCAATCCAACATTAATATTTGGAGGATTTTCTTGACATGCTGAATTAGAAGGAGAACATCATTAGACAGACATTCAAATTGTTTTATTTAACTAAAACAACGATGTTATGTATTCTGGATTTTTTTTCTTCAGCAGCAAACATGATATTTTAACAAAACAAGCATATGAATTTTTGAATTTAGTTAAACATTCAAGTTTTTTAAAATCTGGTTTTTTTGTTAAAATTGCTTTTAACTAAAATAGTTCAATTTAATTTTTTTTTTAATATTTACTGTATCAGCCAGGTCAACATGAGAAACTTAAAATATTGACTTCTGCAGCTAACTCAGTCGTCTTCACCTTCATTTTCCTGTTTGTTCATAATCTGGAAAAAGAAAAACAAGCTTTCCTGCTTTTTTAGGGCCCAAATGATTTCTCAATTTGGAATGAATTAGTCCAAAGGAAGAAAATATTCGTTCTGCACTGGCAGAAGAAGCTACTGCTATTAAAAGTGAGATTATCACTTCAACAGTCTCTGAATCCAAGTGCTTAAGTGACTTCCACCACTTCACTGGTGTAACTTTCTTTAAAACATCATCAGAAAACATATTTCTTGAATGTTTTTTATTCCCAAACTGGGTCTTTCTTACGGCTTGCTGCCATGATAGTGAGAGAATGGTACGGTAGATCTCAAATCAGTGAAGGCTACACTCAGAAAGACCTCAAGACTTCTGGAATATGCTGCTCAAACAGTTTCACCTTTTTGTTTCTACTGCCTGTCCCTCCCTTCTCACATTTATCTCCAGACTTCTCCTGGTCCAGATCTATTCTGCCCCCAACAATCTTCTATTCATTGAACTTTTTGAAACTTTTCACTTTTAGAGAGAGGGGGAGGGATTTACTCTGCGTACACAAATTTGCAGAGGGAGAATAGGGTTAAGGTCTGTTATTTCTCACCTCTATGTATTATTTATTTATTTTAAAACATTTTTTATAACAAGCATGTTATCTCTGGACACACAAATGCACGTTTGAGAACTGCAAAACTAAGCATCTCTGAAGGTATCTTCTAGTCTGAGCACTGAGTCCCATTGGGTAGATACAAAGATTAACTTGAATAATCTATACAGAAACCCTTGGAACTCCATAAGATTGGGTCCCTAATCCATGAACTATTGGAACTCATTTACAAAACTTCTTAAACGTTACATGAATATATTGTCTCATACTATAGAATTAGAATTTATAATCCCTATTCCATGATGCATTATAGCCCAAAGATGATATCTTAATTAAAACTATCTTTAGATAGGTTTTTCCTCAAAGTATTTTATCAAAAAATTCCGATTTTAAATTTAAAAAATCTGATTTTTATTCTTTTTTAAAAATCATTGATTTTTATCCACCGTGGGTAGTGAACATTTTGCTGTGTGTATTTCACTGTTGACAATGGAACACTTGTAACCACTGAAGTCAATAGAATAATTAAGGGTCTTATATAATATCTAACTTTTTGCAGATCTCATGAGGCGCCAGGAAGAACTGAGACGTTTGGAAGAACTTAGAAATCAAGAGCTACAGAAACGCAAGCAAATACAATTGAGGTATTTTGTTTTATTTGGTATTGATCCGGCAGCGTGCTGGACATTCTAAATATGTAACTGATATTTTAGGTCTAGTGAATTAATGTAGGTATTCTAGTTTATAGGGACTGATTATGAAATCTAGTGCAAGCAGTTTTTTTTTTTTTAAAGAATGCAAGAATAATGCTTTTCTGCAGGCGCAGAAGACTATAAATATATGATGTTTCAACCCAGATGTACTTAAAAATAAACAGAATATGAAATAGAGGGCTTACACCAATTAGAAAGTGGTATGTTTAATAATTCTGTGGGTTTATTATTTCTTATGGTCAGCTGTGTTCAGTCTAAATAGCATAGGATTATATTAGTTTGTTTTCTACATTCCTTGTGCCAGTTTCTTTTAAGATCTATTTTTACAAACGTGGATGATATTTTATTAATGTACTAAGATTCAATAAAATTGGAGAAGGGACTTAGTTACTTGAATTGAGTTCACCAATGCCTTTGGAATAACTCTTTTCTGATGCTCCTATTGCTTATTTTTGCATTTCAAAATAATTTACTGCAGTGAAATATGTACCAGAATGCAAAAAAAACAAATTGCAGGAGTTATTGATAAATTGTAGTTTTTAGCGTTGTTAAAAAAAAAAAAAATTCTCAGTTACCCAGGCTTAAACTATCATGACCATGGAAAGCCGAGAACACACCTATAATACTGTTAGGTATATACCAGGTGTGTGCCAAAATACTTCAGTGAAATGTCAAAGCCCAAAAGGTGGAGTGGAGGACTAGTACTAAAAATGTTCTTATAGCTTAAATCATTATATAGCATCAGAAGTTTTTTTTAATTAACTTGAAATTCATTCACTTTAGCCCTAAAAGTCTATTGAAACACATGTATGAAGAGGTCATGAAAATAATTTACACAAGTTTATGAATAATTTTAGACATGAAGAAGAACATCGACGTCGTGAAGAAGAGATGCTACGGCAGAGAGAACAGGAAGAACTGAGACGACAGCAGGAAGGAGGATTTAAGCCAAATTTCTTGGACAATGTAAGTAGAATTCTATTATATTAGAATCTGAAGTGCAGAAGAAGCTTTGGTTCTTTTCCTGTATTTTCAAGAATGACCAGATTGAAATGTCTTCCTCTCTTGGCTACTTGTACTACTTTCCTGTGAATGTTCTTATTTCTGTAGCAGAGACACCACAGTGATCAATAGTCTGGTCTCATTTTATCCCCCATGATTTTGCTTAGGGTCCGTATTGACAGTGCACTTATTCCTCCAAGTCAGTTATTCAGAATTTTAACTAAGTGAAGATTTTTAGATATTCATATATTTTGTACATTCAGGAAGCATTCTCCTGTATAATCCCACAGTCTAAACACACTACCACTATTTTCCAAGGTCAGATGACAGTGTTTCCCTTATGAATGGAAATACATATAATAATAGCAAAGGCCATGTCTACATCGAGAGTTGCACTGGTTTTATTAAAGGCATTAATTTTAAATCATTTAAGTTTAAAGTGGTGCAAACCCCTGTGTGAACACTCTTATTTTACTTTGGGTGGTTTATTTTGGTTTAGATTAAGTCTGTTAGGGAAAATAAGCCACTTTTAAACAGAAATAAGAGTGTTTACACAGTGGCTTGCATAGTTTAACTAAATTGGTAAAAGTTTATAGACAAATCCTAAGATTACAGCCCATCTTGATTCTGTCACTGTGGGTGGAAAAAGGAGACTCTTTTCTAAATTAGTCGTAAAGATAACCTGCAATAAAAAATGGGCATATATCCCTTTTCATGAACTGGGTTAGGTGACCTAGTGGTTAGCGCATTGGTGTCACCACCCAGTGGGTAGGTCTTACAATTCAGGCCCTCTTTTAATTAGAGGTGCAGTGAGGTGGGCACATAGCTTGGGTTCCTCTTGTAGTAGAGGCAATAGTAGGGGGGCTGGGCCTACCCACTCCACTGGGCTCCAACCGAGGGGCCCTAGGAGAGTCAATAGCATGTAGCCCACAAAGGTGCCCTCCAAGTTACCTTTTGTGGGTCACTTCCTACCTTCTGCGCCCCCCCATCCAATATAAAGTGAAAAGAAAAGGCAACCAAACTATCATCCCTAGCAGGGCTCTGCACACAGTCTTATTCCCTTTGGGAGTCTTCTCCAGCTCCCTTGTCAGGAGCCTTCAGAATAGGTCTGTCTGCCTCCCTCCTGAGCTGTGTTGTTCCCTTTTCAATCCTTTCCCTAGTTGGAGCATGCTCTGGAGGGGTGTGGAAATCTGGGCCCAGTCCTGTCTTTTTACCCCTTCTGGCCCAGTATGGAGTTTGTGTACTCCATCACATTTGTAAGATACTGATATCTGGAGTGCTAGTGAAATGATGACATCATGAGAGAGGGAGAGTTTTAGACTCTTAGGTCTGGTCTATTGACAATTATTGTACTGATCTTTCAGTTGGGTGAGGGGTGACTTTTTTCTACAGAAATAGTTAAATCAGTACAACACCTAGTGTGGACACAGTTGTAATGTTAAGTTATAGCTTTTGGGAAGGGGAATAAGGTATGCACATATAAATCATCTTTATGCCGATATATCTGCATCTGCATTATGGGGCTTGTGCCACTTTAAATATCCAGTATATTTAAAGCAGTACAATTTATGTATAGACAAGGCCTTAGCTTTGGGTTGTTTTTAGCACGTTGCTAATTGATTTAAAATTTGGAGAAATAATATCATTGTTAAATATTCAGCACCATCACACTAGCTATTAAGGTTGAAGAGAGCCTAACATGCCTGTTCTGAGACATCCCAGGAGGTTCTTTAGCAAAACTATACAAAACCATGTTTGCTATTCCAAGCGGAACCCCGTTTTTTCACATTTTTTCCCAGGGTGGTGGTGGTAGGAACAGAGCAAAAAAAGGCATGGGTTATAGTTTTCTGTGTCGCATTGACAAGTGCTGTTAGAGGTTTTGGCCAGATCTATATTTGATTACACCTCTCTAAAAAGCTTGCTGCAGAAAATATTTCAGATTTTTGCCTTCATTTCTGTATGTGCTTGCATTGTGAAAAAGAAAATGCGTAAGCATTATGCATGGCTTTTTCTTTTGGGTGAGGGAAGCGATAGAAGAAAAGGAGATTTCAGAAGTCTGGAAGGTTAAAATATTGCTATTGCCCCTTTGTGTGTAGTTTTTAATGTAGGGTTACATAGGATTTATGTATTATAAAACTTACATAATTATATTTAAATATAGGGATTAAGTATTTTATGATTAATCTTGAGACTGTACTTGAAATGCCAAATTTTACTCTTTAGTTCACACTAGTGTCTAAAGACTTATAGCATATAATCTTTTACATACAGCATGTGTTTTACCTATCATCTTTAAGGCTGTATGAATGTGAATGTCAGATCTTGTCATTTCACTGAAATTTGACCCTCTGTTAAAGCTGATGTCCTGAACAAACACACAAATATAGCATGAGAAGGGAAAAGGGATGGTTTAAGTGGAAAGTATTTTAATTTCTGTTGTTAATTTATGCTGCTTCACACATTGAAATGGTCAGAATGCCTTTTTTGCGGAGCAAAGTGATGGTGTACTTACCGTAAACTCTTTTTGGAGAAACTTTTATAAATGTTCCATTGAGTTCCACTCTGAGTAATTTGTGATCACCTGAAACAGTGCTGCTGCAGGAAATTGTATGTATATTTTGTAATAGTCATACAAGTATGAATCTACTAAAACTGGTATGAGTTACACTAAAAATGGTTGCACATAAATTTATTTATTTTTAAATTGGGATATGTCATGTGAACTTGAAATGGCAGATTCCAAATACTACTACTAAACTATCTCGTGGTTTTCAGGTCAGGTTTAATGATTCTAGTATTATAGTGATAAGTTGGCTTTCATTCCAATAGCATTTTTAAAGCTGTGCAAAAATTAAAAGACAGTAATTACATGATTATGGAACTTTTCCTCTAACAGTGGTTTCTAATGGAAGGAATCCATATTATACTTATACAACTTTTACTTTTGAATGTAGCAGATGAAACCAATTTCATATATGTACATTACAGCACATCTATAGATAACTATAACAGTAATTTTAAAGTGTGAACGAGAGCTTCTTTATTAAAAGCATCTGGTTTTGGAGTAAATCAGAAAGATGAACAACTAATTTCAGGATATTGAGAAGTGGTGTATCTAATGAATTTCTGCCATCAGATTAATGAATAGGATTTTTTTCTATGATCATATTCCCTTTTAGTGATCAGTTTCTAGCTCAGACTTGTTGATTGTAAGCAGACTTGATCTGCTAATTTGTCTTAGCATTAGACTGCCGTTTTATCAATATTGAGAATGATTACTTCTGTATTTGATGCCTAAAAGTTTGATTGTTGTCTGAAACAGTAATTTCTATATGCATATATTCAGGGATGGTTTTCACTGTATCCAATCTTTGCCAGCAAGCTCTAATTATGGCATGTTTCTTTAATCCTTAGAAGATCATACACTCTAATATCACTTTTGTATATGGAAAGAAATTAGTAATTGTTTCTAATACTTGTTTTTGTTTCTTAAAAGCTTTGAAAATATAAGCTTCCTTCACTTATATCCTATCCTTTTCACTGTTCAGTTTTAAAGAAGGACCTAAATGGTAAGTGTAATAATTACTAGAATTGGAACCCTTCATGCAAGGATCTTATATCAGGCTATCTTCATTCATTAAGGTTACTTTCCATATCTTTAATTATTTTTTAACTCTCTTAAACTTTGATTTTCAATATGTTTGACTAATTTTGAAAAGAGCACTTTGAACAGAGTTTGATTGCAATTTTTTAATATACTCTACTAATTGCATTTGATTCAGTTACTAGTCAGTGTTTCTCAGTTTTATTTTTAACTGACAAAAATATAAGCCAAACAACAAAATTTTCTAATTTAAGCTGTTTTAAGTCTTTGAAAGGTTGATTTGGCCTGCTTCCTCAAAGAAGTAATATTGAATTTACAAAATTAGGAATCTGCTTGCTCTCTGGCTTAATGGACGACCTTTTCCGATGGATGTCTAAGGATTTTCTTCGGTAATTAGTGTTACCTGTAATGCAGCAAGAGTTACCTGTAAATCCCTTTTTTTAATACAATTTAGGATTCTGTTTTCTTAATGTTTAAAGGTTGGCGCTCAGAATTCTGCCTTTATAGCTCAAAGATCACTATATAAATTCTATACAATTTTCAGTTGTCAAATTTTGTTCTAATTTAATTTAGAAATTATCTTTTTCCTACTTAATCTCTTCAGATAACTGTCACTTTGCATAAATACTGTTCCTTGCTAGAAGGGGAACTTGTCTACAGTGGATAACAAATGCAGCATTTTATTTACTAGCCACATAAATATTTGCTTTTTAATGTGTTATTTCTTACACTTGAGCACAAATAACTTCAAAAGTTATACTTAGTAAAGCTATTCAAATTGCATAATATTTAAAACCACTCCATTGGATGCTAAAGTGAACGTTGTGTGCATGTGTATCAAAATCATTTCCCCAAATGTTCGTTTCAGTGCTTAGAATCTGTTCTTTTAATTCACTTTCCTCATTTGGGTGGGAGACATGGAGATCATCATTCTGAACCAGTACTAACAAAAATATTGAGCTTTCTAGGCAGGTCTACCAAAAATAGGCAGAAAATGCAGGAATTGTGTTCTCAGAGATATGGTTCTGCAGCAGCAACATAAAGTGTATATATAATAAGATCAAATGGAGTATTGTAACCTGATAAAACACTAGTTACAAGGATTGAACAGTGCCATCACACTTAAGATCTATGTACTGATCTTTAAAAGAGGAAATCATGGTATAGACTTCGGTGTTTTTGAAAATTTTACCCCAAGTTCCGTTTTCAAATTGACAGGCATTTAACCGAAGTGTCATAGAAAGACAATGAGATTTAGGCTCCTAAGTCATTTACTCTTCTAAGAATTTTACCCCTTGGTCTTTTAAAAAATTGTTAATTGTAGCTGTTTAGTTGACTTCCCATTTGTTTTCTTACCTGAACAGTGAGGCTTCTACCTTTGTTCCATAGGCTTCAGAGTAAGGAGTCTGCCACAGCAGAGGTTGCTTGAATAGAAGGGTCTCTAGTAGCTTCAAAATGCAGAAGCCCTAAAAGAGCTGGGAGCAGAACAGAGAAAAAGAACTTATAGTGCATTCCTCTCCTCTTCCTCCCTCCCCCACAAACAAATGGTGGTGAGTGTTTTTTAAGGATTTTTTCCTTCCAACTCCATTCCAAAACTGAGAGTAGGGAAAGAACTTGTTTCCCTATTTCTTTTCTCTCTTGAAGGTGCTGCTGTTGTGGCTGGCCCTGTCTCATGCTGATGTACAAATATGTACCAGTAATATGCATGAGTTCTACTTGTGATGAGATAGAAAAGCAAAGGGTCAGTTGAGGGCCTCTAAATATGAAAACCAGGGTTGGTCAGTTACACACCCTGGCCCTTATTTAAAAAAAAAAAAAGAAAAAAAGACAGGAATAGAACTGCACTTCAATCATTCTGATTTCCTTGTACATCTAAAGGCTGTGCTAACTTTGAGAATTTTGAATGCAGGATTGGGCACTTGTGATAAAACTAATATTCTTTTCTTCTCTTAACCTTTTGTTGTCTTTTGAAGAAATTGTTTCTTGTGCCACATAAATACTTTAAGTAAACAAGATCAACTGAATATGTCTGTTCAAACCAGTGTCTGACAGCGAGCCGTCTACTATCAATAAATGCCAATTAGTTTCTATAATAATTTGGTCAACTTAGTGTGCTTTTTAGACCCTGACTCATCCCAGTAGTCCATGAATATAGTCTCTGTTCCTCAGCATTTTATTGAAGTGTTTCACTTAGAAATTTTCTCTTCATTGTAATCCAGTATACATACGAATGCATGTAATAGATTCATAGATTGTAGGGCTGGAAGGGACCTCAAGAGGTCACAGAGTCCAGTCCCCTGCCCTCATGGCAGGACCAAATGCTGTCTAGACCATCCCTGATAGACATTTATGTAACCTACTCTTAAATATCTCCCCAGATGGAGATTCCGCAACCTCCCTAGGCAGTTTATTCCAGTGTTTAATCACCCTGACAGTTAGGAACTTTTTCCTAATGTCCAACCTAAACCTCCCTTGTTGCAGTTTAAGCCCGTTGCTTCTTGTTCTATCCTTAGAGGCTAAGATGAACAAGTTTTCTCCTTCCTCCTTATGACACCCTTTTAGATAACTGAAAAGATACCAATAAGTTGTTTGTTTGACACCTTAATAGCTTTTATAGGTCTTTTAATGTAAAACTGGGTTCTGAAAAGACAAATTTGACTAAATGAAACTGATAAAACTAAATGAACAAAAGTCATGACTGTGATACGTCCCTGCTGTGGCTTTTTATTCAGCGGTGGATCAAGTTATTTCTCGTAATAAAGTCCTGTAGGTTGGGGGTAGGGCAAATGTTTTTAAATGTGTGGCATGTTTCTGCATTTCTTTGTAACTATGTTAAATTGGTTTGGCAATACCATTAAAAAGTTTTCTTTCAAAAAATGGTGGTGATGCATGCTGTAGGGAAATCACTTACTTTTTTTCGCCCTTACACTTCCTCCATGCGCAAAACTCCCACTGAAATATATACTGCAGCCCGTAGATGGAAATGGATGCAATTCTGCAACAGCTATTAAACAAACATTAAGAATTCATCAGCTTTATTTTCAGAAACAAAACATATCTGTTTTCAGACTACAAAATAATTAAAAAGTCTGTAAATGGTGCAGGTATTGCATTTTCTTACAGTAGGAAAGAACACTGCATGCATAGTGCAGATCCCACTTGTTACAGCAAAATGTCTATTTGTGTTTAGCCATGTTTATAAAACATTTTATATTTTTCATATATATATTTTGTTTAGCAAAGCTATATGAAAGTTGTCTTCCAGTTTTGCGGGGAGCTACTGTATTAATGAAAATAAACATTTTTTGAGTATTAGTGTGGGAGGGTACTGTCTGAAATTCTTAACCTGTTTCTCTCCTTTTCTCATTGTTTCTGCAGTGGGAGGGGTGTAAAGCAGGTAGAGTCACCACCCAGCTACATGGAAAAGCTGCATGTTCATAGAGAGAGCCTGCTTTTATTAACAAAAATGTAATTCCAAAATAACACTATGAACTCCAGTCTGAGCCTTTTCTTTAGAACTGGGTGCCTCTGAAGTTCCTATCACCAGGACCTGTCTGTTGTGGACTCTGTTCCCCTCTGCCAAAGGTTTATTCCCACATTCCATATATTCAAGATGGAGTCAATAATTAGCCTGCAATTTCTTACAGGTTTCCCACAGCTGCTAAGATCAGTGGTTCCAAAACTTTACTGGTTGACATACCTCCTTATTTTAAAAAAATATATATATATTTGAAGGACCACATGCAATTTTATTCCTTTTGTGCAAATTTATTTTTGGCCTTAATAGGTTTACTTGAATATTCACAAACTCATAATTAAATACATTTTTTAATTTGGCTGGTGGAGATCTGCCTGGGACAAAAATTAGAAAAGAAGGGAGGTTAGCTGTGGGGGGAGTTTGGGTGGGAGAGTTAGAGGACAGTTGGTCAGGAATTTTTTGACAATTTTTTGTTGGAAAAGGCCAGTTTGTTGAAATTGAAATTTTGCAGGAACCCACTTGCTTTGACAAAACTTCTGTTGGAAAAAAGTTTCTGGTAAAAACCAGACTCTCACCCATCCCTGAATAGCTTGGTGGTCAGGGCACTCTCCTGGGATGTGGGAGACACTGGTTCAGTTCCCTGCTCTGCCTAGTTTAGATGAGTGCCTTTAACACCAGGCTATTGGCTATTCTGGGATTGTCTCTCTTCTGTTTGTTTTTGTGAAAAACTTCAAAAGCTTTAATTTTTGTCCTGATGCACAATGGGAGAATTTTTTGAAGTCAGAGGTTAGACTGAGTGTAGTTATTTTGGTTGTAGTGCAGGGAAGGCTCTGATGGTGGGTATGTGGGGGAGTGCAAGGAGGGCTAAGAAGAGAGGAGCAGAGAGGTGGTGGTGGGGGATGCTTTACCTGGGAATCAGGCAGCTTCAGCTCCTATCACCCTGGTTCCCATCCAGTTCTTTGAACCAGAGATTTCTGCCAATTCCACTGCAGCCCTAAGCTTCTGTAGAGTGTTTACCACAGATTTCCTCTTGCCTTGGTCCCTGGACTCACAATTCTTTCCTCTTGGTTAAGGGATTCCATAGCCCTCCTTCACTGGACTATGTCAGGATTCAAGCAGGTTTCTCTAGCCCACCAGTATCTAGATTACAGCCTTTTCCACAGAACCTCCCTTGGTCCTTGGACTGACACACTTTGTCCTCTTTGTCTCAGGCCCCAACACTTGTCCTCTCTGGCAGGAATTGCCAAACTTACTGACCCTCCGAGTCACATACAATAATCTTCAGAAGTTGGAGAGCTGCAAGACACGCACAGCCTGTCCCACTGGGCGGTGCATGCCAGAATGTGGGGCTTTTTCCCCAATGACACACACACACACACCCCCGCTGGGCTAAAGCCCTTAGACACCCTCTGCAGGGCAAAAGCCCTTAGTCCCACCACAGGAAAGAAGCCCCTAGTCCTACCACTCCACTGCAGGGCAGAAGCCCCTAGCTCCCCCCTGCCCAATCTTGTAGGTGCAGAATGGGGAGGGGGTACATGGGGGCTCTGGATGCCGCACTTTAACTGTAAAAGAGCCACATGCTGATTACAAGCCACAGTTTGGCCATGCCATGGGTTGGGTGGTGATTCAGGCAGGCTTCCCCAGCCTTCAGCTTCCCATCTGATTCTGGTTCCCCTATCAGGGACTGTCTCTCCTGACTCAGTGCTCCCCTGCAGTTCTGCTCTCCAAGCTGTCTACCCTCTCCTTAATCTTTTTGGAAGTCACCTAATAGCTACCTCCTTAATACCATAAAATCCAGCTATCTGACACCTGGCTCCCATGCCTCAGTTAGTCTGCTGCTCTCCTGAATATCTTTCTCCTTAAAGGGGCTATGTAATGGAACAGGGTTTGGCTGGCCTTGGGCCTCACTTCCCCTTAAAGGGAACAGACCACCCTGTTCCAGTGTACCACTTCAAACAAGGTTATGTACACAGTTTTGTAACGTCTGGAATAGGTCAGTAAGAGAATTCCAGCATCCTGCTTTGTGGTAGGAAAACTTTCAAAAACAAATCAAGCTGAATTTTTTCCCTGCTCAGATAGTATTTTGTAAAGGTTGGGAACTGATTTCTGATCTTATATTCGACTCCTAAACATGTGTCAATAATGTCATTTTTCAATAATATAGTAGCCACCAACTTTGGCTGAGATATGCTCATTTAAAGAAAAAGTTGAATTTTAGTTGTAACTTGCACTTCATATAGGATGAAGTAGGAATGTTTAGATTCTTTAGAACAGGAGTCGGCAACCTTTCAGAAGTGGTGTGCCAAGTCTTCATTTATTCACTCTATTTTAAGGTTTTGTGTGCCAGTAATACATTTTAACGTTTTTAGAAGATCTCTTTCTCTAAGTCTATAATATATAACTAAACTATTGTTGCATATAAAGTAAATAAGGTTTTTAAAATGTTTAAGAAGCTTCATTTAAAATTAAATTAAAATGCAGGGCCCCCTGGACTGGTGGCCAGGACCTGGGCAGTGTGAATGCAACTGAAAATCAGCTCGCGTGCTGTGTTCGGCATGTGCCAAAGGTTGCCTACCCCTGCTTTAGAACATAATGTCGAGCAAAAAGGTTTTGATTTTCCTTTGATATGGGCAAAAATAGTCTTACCCAGGTTATTTGGAGGTATACATTATACAATTTTAATCTTGTTAGTTTTTTTATTTTAATGTTGCAGTCAAATTTTCAGTGTTCGTGCAAAATATTTTTGAACAAAATCTACATTCAATTTCAATTTTTTCATAAGAACATACAAACGGTAGGTAATTTTATAAAATAGAATTTAGAAGACTTGTCAGTCCATACATACTAAGCTTTTGTCTGCATCATGCAGTGGGCAGGATCACAGTGAAATAAGCAGAAATCAGTAGTATGAATTGATGCAACTGTTTCTTCAGACTCTCCGTTCCGTTGAGTATTGCAGAGGGCGCAAAGCATATTCTCTCACCTGTTGTTCCTTTTTTCTAGACTTTTATATCTAGGTTTCTTAGTTTAGTTCTTTGAATATGGTTGACAAATCAAGAAACTGAAGAAAACACTCTTGTAAATGTATTTCTTGTGCATGGAAATGCACCTCAAGGTAAGTTGATAAGTATCTTGTTTAGAGCCTTAGACAGCACTAGCATGCCAACAGAGACCTTAAATACAACTTACACAAATGTTTGGACTTAATTGTAGTTTGCATGCTCATTTTATACTATCACATGATTTTATTTACTTATGTAGTCCTGCTTCATCCATTTGATGTTAGATAACGATGAAGCCTCCTCCTTTTCTGTGGGGCAGATTAAATCAAATGATGCAGTTTCATTCCACCACTTACTGTTCATGCTCAAGTCTTGGACACTAAATTTACATTGCCAGTTATGAAGCTCTCCATAAGTGACCACCAGAAAAGTCTGATTCCCAACACTGGACTCCTGCAGTAGCAAACTGCTCCAGCATATCTTTTTTCTCTGAGGATAACACTGCTTCCAGGACTTGGTCAGCAAATTAGGGAAGCTTTTTTGAAGAGATGAGGACCAGGTGGTCTGTCACTAGAAAGTGTAAATCTGTTTTTTAAAAGGACCCAAAATTAGCTATTTATTCGCCCAGCCCTTCTCCCCCTCCCCCCCATTAGTGAGGATCAGTTTGCTTTGAAGACCCCATATATATTTACTCAAGCTGAAAAGAGAGAAACTTTTCAGTTTTATCCCGATTTGTCCATCTGTCTGAGCCATAGAAATCATATCTGTGCAGATTCTCTTGAGATTGAGAATTCCTGGCTAGATTAACAATCTAGTCTCCTGTTTCTGTGGCTAGGAAAGTTTATAATTGTTCTAAGAGCTCTAATTATCTAGAGTGAGGGATAAACCAGCTAGCAGGTAGGATAAGTATATCCAGGGGAATGGTGTGTTTTCTTGTCAACGTTCACATCTCTAGAATTCAGTTTTGGCACCCATCGATGGAATTATTAACATTCTCAGTGAATACAAGGAAACCTGGTTTGCAGATCTGGGTTACCTGTTTAGATACAGGTGCGGATTCTCCCACAGATTCCCATCTTTTTTTCCCCTGGGACATGGACCTCCTCCTGGATTTACAGACTCCAGCGCTAAGGCTTGATGTGTGAAAGTTTTTAACTATTCAGTAACAATGGGGTTAAATTACTTAATTTTAGGAGAACCAGGATTTGCATTATATGACGATTTTGTGAGTGTCTCTTGATGTCAAGGTAAGTGCTGTCCTTTTACGTAAAAATCCTTTATCTTTTGTAAAAGTGTTTTGATTAACAATGAGAATTACTCAAGCTTCAGTTCTGTGCTTTACAAACCTAAGCTTTATGCTGTCACCGGTTATTCAGTAGAGGCTAATGCTTTTATGGTCTGATAATTTTAATCTCAGACCTCCCATAAAAAATACTGAAATTAGTACTTGCAACTCTGTGTATGTCTCCCTTTGAGCCTGTTGGCACCACTTTGAATTTAGTTCTAGTTGCCATTGTTTTCCCTAGATGAGTGAGCTGCTCTTTTTTCTTCTAGCAGACTTTTACATGATTATTAGGAAAAATAAAGTAAGTTTGTGTACTCATTCTTTTTCTGAAGTGTTCAGATGAATGGCTGACTGGCTCGATGAATCCAGAAATAGTTGTAAAGCTTCCAAAGGCTGTCAACCAAATGGGTTGAAGTCTGCAATTTAAAGAAGCTTGTTTTTAGAAAGTGCCCACTGCAGTGTTAAGGGTCACTCAATGAGAGCAACAGCTGTCTTGTAAACTAAAAGGGCTTACATTATAGAATTTTATGCTAGAACGTGGTTGGGAGCACTTGGATTAGAGAACGTTGCTGAATGCATCTTGGTAATCAATGTAGATCAGGATATGTTCTGGTCAGTATTGTCATCTGACTTGAGTGCTCCAAGTTAAAACATAAAATTTTCTAACAAAGACCAGTCCAGACAGAGGAGCCTTTCATGGATGAGACCTACAGAGCTGCATTTTGGTCCTCAGCTCAGCCTATGACAGAGATTAGAATCCTACCCTCACTTTATTGACACTACTACTAACGTCCTGATATCTTGCCCTTGCTTATGTATTACACTTGTGTCATATCTTTAATTAGGTTAATTGTAAATTCTTTGTGACAGGGATCATGTTTTTCTGTACATTTGCATAATGACAGGTTTAACCAACTAAAGTTTGATTATACAAGTACCCCTATAATTCCATTTAACTGCAGGAATAGCGAGTGGTTCCGTCTATTTTGACAGTGGAACGCCCAACTGTAAATAGTAACACACAAGATAAATGTGCAGATTTGGACAGTAGTGGATGTCCATATCCTGAGTTGCTCCAGTTTGGAATAAACACACAACAATGTAGTAAAACTGCTCAGACTAAAAATTATAGGAAGATAGTTTGTGGGTTAATTAAGACTCCTCATAAATTTAAGCATGATGTTATTACAGCAGTACAGTAAATATTGTGCAAACAAAACCAGTATCAAACATACAGATTTCTTCTGTACCAAACGGTACACTGGACATGAATCGTATGCATTTAACACCGTGATCTGCTGTTTTGGCATTTGTCACTGCACCATCCTGCGCTGAACAAGTGACAGGTGCCCAGTTCTTTGAATAGGCTGGAATCCTTCTCCTTGTAGTTATCTTCTTACTGCAGCTAGTAAAAGCAGGTCTATCACCATTAGCCCTCAGGACAAAGAACTTCACCTCCCCTCCATAATGGCTGTCTCCCTCTGGATTTGGCTGAACTCACTCAAGAATTTTGAGTAGCTGCTCCCTTTCCCCCCTCTCCCAATTATATATACATCACAAACACACACTATACAATATTCTTAAACATCTAACAGTAATTCCTAACAGGGAATCCCTATATACTCGTTCATAAGCCGAATTTTTTTTAGTAAAAAAGGGAAGAGCCAGAGAAGGGGGTCAGCTTATGAACGGGTATAGAGAGGGAGCAACAGAGGTAGCAAGGAGAGGCAGCACAGCCAGCAGAGACAGAAGGGAAGAGGCAAGGACAGAGTGTCTCTGCTTCTGGCCACGCTGCTCTCCGCCTAGCCTCCGAAGCAGCTGCAGCTCCGCTGCATCCATGCCGCGTGTGCCCCCCGAGCAGCCTGTGGCCTGCTGGAGTGCACTGCGGTTGTGCCGCCTGGCCCAGCCCGCTGGAGCATGCTGCAGCTGCGCTGCCGAGCCTGCCGGAGCAGCTCCAGCCAGGTCAGAGACATCCTCCTCTGGCCCTCCCTAGATAAGATGGGAAGGGATGGGATGGGGAGAGTGGGGGGGGGGGTTCCCACGCTAGGGGTGGGGTGGTCACAGGGGTTACTCCCCTGACTCCCAGCTTCTCCCCCCCAAAAAAAAATATTTCCCCACCAGTTGCTGTCCTGGCCTGTTAGGGTAAGCAGCTGGCACACCGGGGAACTTTGTTTACCTCTGTGCCTGTGGACACTCGAGGTAAACAAACCATCTCAGCCCACCAGCAGCTTATCCTGATGGCCCAGGAGCCAAAGTTTGCTGACCCCGAATTATAGGGTCGGCTTATGAACAGGTTATAAACATTTTCTGTTTTTATTTATCCATCTTGTGGGGGGGTCGGCTTATAAACAAACCGGCTTATGATTGGGTATATACAGTAAGTTTGGCTCCAGTGTATACCTGCAATTTGTAAAAGCAGGCCTGCAAGCATCAGCAATCAGAGCAGAGATCTCAATACTTAACCTCTCCTTTGTAAAGCTAAGATGTTTGGATGAAAAGTGCTGTTTTCACACTTAAAAGAGATTGTATAGACTGGTCTGAATCAGTGAAGATGTCATTTTAAAATTGTAAACAGTATTTCAATTCATTTGGATTAGTCCAAATGATCAACTCACTTTTTTTTTTTTTTTTTTTTTTTTTTTAGTATTCACCTCTATTTTAGTATAGTTTTCCTTACCATATAGTCGGCTCAGTTTGATATATTGCATTTTTGGCTAGTGAATAAATTAAAACCCTTTTCTGTATTAGTTTCATTCATATAATTTGCTTCCTCGTTTACTGAGACTTTTGTTATATGCCCTTCTCTCTCAATTTGAATAGTTAATAACCATCTTCTAATCTGTATGGCAGGGGTTGTTGGAAATTTAGAGAGAGATGGGATGGTGCCTGGCTTTGTGCCAGTAAAATTTGCCATGTCATTGGTGCTTCTTTCCGCTTTACAGCATGTGGTGTAGATAAAGGTGATGTATGTATGGACTGACCTGAAACCTGTCAGAGAAATATAATTTGTAAGTAAAATATTTTTACTTCCCCAAACAGATACCTATCCTTTCAGTCTGCAACATTATTTTATATGTAGGTCCCTACCAAATTCACAGTCCATTTTGGTCAATTTCATGGTCAGAGGATTTTAAAAATAGTAAATTTAATTATTTCAGCTATTTTAAATCTGAAATTTCATAGTGTTATAATTGTAGGGGTCCTGACCCAAAAAGGAGGTGTGTGTGTGTGGGAGAGAGTGTCACAAAGTTATTGTAAGGGGGTTTGCAGTACTGCTACCCTTCTACGCTGTTGCTCACAGCGGCGCTGCCTTCCGAGTTGGGCAACTGGAGAGTGGTGGCTGCTGGAAAAGGTGCTCAGCTCTGAAGGCAGAGCTGCTGCCAGCAGCAGCATAGAAGTAAGGATGGCATGGTATAGTGTAGCCATCCTTACTTTTGTGCTGCTGCCTGCAGAGCTGGGCCCTTAGCAGCTGCCACTCTCCAGCCTCTCAGCTTTGAAGGCAGCATCGCAGAAGTAAGGATGGCATGGTATGGTATTTCCACCCTTACTTCTGCACTGCTGCTGCTGGGGTGCTGCTTTCAGAGCTGGGCGCCTGGCCAACAGTTGCCACTCTCCGGCCACTGAGCTCTGAAGGCAGTGCAGAAGTAACGGTGCAATACCGCAACCCCCCTAAGATAACATTGTGATTCCCCCCCCTCCCAACTCCCTTTTGGGCAGGACCCCCAATTTGAGAAACGCTGGTCTCCCCGGGAAATCTGTATAGTATAGGACAGAGGTCGGCAGCCTTTCAGAAGTGGTGTGCTGAGTCTTCATTTATTCACTCTAATTTAAGGTTTTATGTGCCAGTAATACATTTTAACGTTTTTAGAAGGTCTCTTTCTCTAAGTCTATAATATATAACTAAACTATTGTTGTATGTAAAGTAAATAAGGTTTTTAAAATGTTTAAGAAGCTTCATCTAAAATTAAATTAAAATGCAGAGCCACCTGGATGGGTAGCCAGGACTCAGGCAGTGTGAGTGCCACTGAAAATCATCTTGCGTGCCGCTTTTGGCACGGGTGCCATAGGTTGCCTACCCCTGGTATAGGATAAAAACACACAAAAGACCAGATTTCATGGTCTGATGTGTTTTTCATGGCTGTGAATTTGGTAGGGCCCTATTTATATGCAAGTTATCAGTTCTGAATATAAAGATTTATACTGAAAGTATCCTTATAAGAACTTCAGTATGATTATGAGAATTGCTGTGTTTCCACCTTTGTTTGAAAATTTCGCTTTCGGGTATATTGTGGTATAAAATAAATAATTTGGTTGTGATGCTGCATGTCCAAAATGCTTGGCACTTCCCACGTTGATTGTATGATAAAACATATTAGAAATATACAACTAATTATCAATATATATACTGTGAAACAGTACATGTTCCGTTGTAATAAAAGCATTTAAACTGGAAAAAATGTTAAGATTTCTGCTGAAAAGAAACATTGTGTTTGCTATTTGAAATTGGTTCTGCTGCTGTTCCTCTCTTTCTTTCAAAATTTTGTAAAGATATGGCACTGGGGTTGTCATAGAATCATAGATTATTAGAGTTGGAAGGGACCTCAGGAGATCATCTAGTCCAACCCCCTGCTCAAAGCAGGACCAATCCCTAAATGGCCCCTGTTGTACTTTGTATTCCATCTAAAAATAGTACCAGAATTTCATTTTATATGTCTGTTGCACTTTAACCACGATACATAATTTTTTTTTTGTTTCTTCCTGGAACCAATTGGGAATATAATTGTATACTTTTAATTCAATTTTTCTGTCTTCTGTCATGGCATCTCATATCTTAAATTCTATCTTCAGAAGATAGATCGTTCTTTTCAAGTATCTAATGCCCCCTTTATCTGGGTCCAAAGATTTAATTAGCTCCTTTGTCATATGCATTATGGAAATTGTTAATGTATGTAATGTATTAAAAATTGTATTGTTTTAAAATTTTATAACTTTAAAGTTAAGAATTTTTTGCTGTATTTCTACATGTACAGGTGGTACAATTAGTCCAGCTTTCTCTCTTACTGGGTAAGACAGTTCTTCATCTCTGCAGCCTCCACAAGTGGGGATTTGTGGAGTATGGAATTAATGGAAAAGTTTGTAACTGAGGTTCTGTGAAGGTAATATATCCTCCATATTGCCACACATCCTCCAGTTTTGCTTGAGAGTCAGCTACTATGATGTTAAACTACTACTGTCAGTTAAATCAAATGTAAAGTAAATGACTGTAGGATAACTTACTGCATAAAATCCTTTAAAATCCATTCCTGGACATTTGAACATAAGGACACACCATGAGCTTGGATAAGGTGGATATTGCTTTTAAATAACTATTTTTACAGGTAAGTACTATTTTATTTCTCAGAAATAGTTGTTTTCTGTCACTAGTACATTGTAAGCAATAAGTATGTATGAAACTCTGGTCACAAATTGGCATGATGTTTATCCTGTGTTTTAAATAGTAACAAATACAGTAATATGGGTTATTATTAAATTGGATTTTTTTCCGTAAGTTCACATTTTTTAGAGTAATTGAAATGATTGGAACATGAAGCTAGATTTTTTTTCATGCCTGCTGCTTCCTTAGTTCTTAAACTGTGCTTGACAGCTCCTGGGAATTAGGAATAAAATATAGGAACTGTTTGATTCTCATTTGCTTTTAAAAATACATATTTTTTTAAAAGTGGTTTGCAAACATTTTTTTTTTAAAGAATTGAGCGAAGAAAGAATTGAACTGAAAGACTTAGTTGTTTAAGACGAAAAACATAAAAAGGTTCACATCAGGAAATCTAAACTTCTCTTGTTTTGATGGATAGGTCCAATAGATCAGCAGGAGCTCTAAGAGATGTTTAATGTGAGCTCTTTATATCTTAATTGAAGTTTTGAGGGTGTTGAATCAAGACTTTTGTTATTGAAAAGGTAGCTGTTAAAGTTGGACTGATAACAAACACAGTACTAAAATTCTCTGGGCTCTTGTGGTGATGTAATTTCATTAGCATTCCAGTCAACATAGTCTTCTAATCTATATCCTGAATTTCTAATTAAAAAGCAATTTTTTAAAAATCCTTTCAGTCCTGCTTTATCTCCAATTAAGAAGCAAAAAAGGGCACAAGTCCGATTTTTTTCCTTTGCAAGGTTATCTTGAAGTAGTTCCAAGAAGCCAAGGAGAGCCAGGCAGCACAAGCTGCTTTGTGAGCTTGGGGTGCGGCATCCTCCTCTGCGGGGGAAGGAGCCTATTTTGAATGGTGCTTTGAATAATGAGGGGAAGGCAGGGAGAGAGAATGGAAATGCCTGAGTGATATTAACTTCTGTTTTTTATGAGGGAGTACCCATCAGTGTTCCCTCTAATTTTTTCCATCCATGTGCGGAATGAATTTTGTTATGTGCACCATATTGAGGTGATGTGTGCCATCAGTAGAAACCAGAAACCTAGATATAATATACATTTTTTAAAAAGTTAACATAGGGGTATCAGAGGGATAGCCATGTTAGTCTGGATCTGTAAAAGCAGCAAAGAGTCCTGTGGCACCTTAAAGACTAACAGACGTATTGGAGCATGAGCTTTTGTGGGTGAATACCCGCTTTGTCGGATGCATAAGGGTAATTACTCCAGCAAGGACAGGATAGGCATTTTAGAACTCACTACTGAAATAATTAAATTTAAGCGTAAGAGAGGAATAAAAATTATGAAATGCATAGACCAGTCAAAAAACTAAAATAACACACTTGAAAGAAGTATCAACAACAATACAGGTATGTGTTGAAAGGTGAGTGTGAAAGACAGTGTGTGACCGTGTATGTGTGTGTGACAGAGGCCGATGCTCGTTGCTCCTTTAAGTACTCTGACTCCACATTAAGTACGCTTCCCTTTTAGGTAGCTCAGCAAGTTCAGACACAGCAGCAGCTGCCATCAATCTCCCTCTGTCCTGAGCCCTGTCATGTCCGTCCCCGTCCCCCCCCAGCCGCTCTGTGGAGATGGGGTACAGGGGCGGGGGAGAGGAGGAGACCCTGACATCAGCACCTTCTTCTCCTCCTCCTCCCCCCACCCCCGCCGCACAGTGAACAGGAGGCTCCCAGGAGCAGCTCCAAGGCAGAGGGCAGGAGCAGCACATGACAGTGGGGGGGAGGGACACCTGTACTGCGCGGCACTTGATAGTCTGCTGGGTGGCCGACCAGCCGCGCAACTTGCAGGGAACTTAGGTACCCATAATCATGGAAGTTCCATACTAACAACTGTCCCTTCCTCTTTAGTGAACCTCTACTCTAAAAGTACATGTTTTGTTAGGATGATCTGGTCATTGAGAGACAGATTGCTAACTAGGCCAGGTGTGGCACTTAAGGAAATATGATAGTATTAATCAAAACCTTTGATTGAAAAAGGAGTGTAAATAACCAGTGTTTCTGTATAAATAACACAAGTTGTCTTCTCTATAAGTATGTGTATATATACACCCACAGTTAAACATTGTGTGTGTGTGTGTGTGTATATATATATATATACACACATACATACACACACCTTTTAAAAGAGTTTACCATCTATTTTTGTTTTACACATGTAATTTGGAAGGAGAGTAAAGACTTGTAAGTATTCTGTAACAAATTTAGCACATAATGGTGGTTGCAGTTTTCTTCTGAGGAGCTTAATGCATTGGTGTTCTTTCTTGCTCCTTGAAATTTTGAACAATGGACCCAAAGTGAAAATTAAATTCTGTAGTTCAGATTTATGCTATTATTGTAATAATATGCCTCAGTGTGCTAAATGCTTTCCAAAGAGAGAATGAAAACTGAGTCCCTGCTCCAAAAGGCATAAATCAAAAAAGTTAGGATACATTTTACAGTTTTAGTATTTGAGGCTTCTAATATATATCTTTTGGTTTAAAAAGTTGTAGTTTAAAAATTAACTTTTTTTCAGAATCAATATGTATACTTAGATATTTCCTTAGATAAATGGTAAACATAAGGTCTGTTTTTTTTAAAAAACAAAAAAACAAAAACCCTTCAGCTCCATAAAATCATTGTTCCACTTAGTGAGCACCAGATCTATGAAGTCCTGCACAATGGACATTAAAAAACCTTTGGGGCTAGGGGATTTTCTTAACAGATTAGATTCTAGTGACAGTGAGTCTAGAAGAGGGAGACAGTAAGGCTAGAGCAGGGAGCTGAAAATTGGGGAAACAGGGATTCTACTCCTGAGTAGACTGTATGATCATGAGCAGTTTATGTAGTGGGTGATTCTTCCACCCATATTTATGGACAGTGTAACCTTGTTTTGTGAGTACTCAGTCCATTGAAAACAACTTGAGTAAAAGATGGCAGAATCTGGCTTTTAATGTGTCTGTGCTTAATCTTCTCCATCTGTAAATACCCATCTTTTGTATAGCACTGTGATACCCTATGAAGGAAAGGAAAATATTTATTATTATAATGTAAAAAGACCAGGTATAAAAATTTACTCCCCAAAACTCCTAAATCTTAAGGCTAATCCTGAATGTACTTTTCACAAATGCAGGAAAGCATAAACAATTACAGAAAAAAGACTGAAATGTCAATCGACAAAGAATGTATAAAAATTGCCAAATTTGGAATGAAGTTTTGTAATGGATCAACAGATTTTAAATCTTTCCTGGTTTTAGGCTACAAGTTTTGGGTTTGCATCAACAAAGTGTTTTTTGTGGTCTCTTGCTCAGTGACTGAAGCAATTTCTGGAGCTATGACTGAAGGAAACAAAACAAGTCCCTAAAATAAGCACTCGGTTTGTCTAAAAGGTAGAGAAGCTCTGCTTAACGCAGCAGTGGACAGAGGCAGTTTCTGGAATAGTAAAAGAGAGAACTCCCCGCTGTCCCCCTATCAAAAAAAAAATTCACAACAAACTCTGAAGTACTTTGAATCCTTCCTAGCTACTGATTTTTAGTAGGAGGCATTAACTTCTTCCAGGTATTGCCTAAAGTCAGAGAGAGGCTTGTTGGGCTGCTCAGTCATCTTAGCCTTGTTTAGGTCATATGTAAACCCTTTTCTTAGTGAAAGGATCTCCTAAGTTTCTGGTGGTGAGCTACTCAAGTTTTTGCTAAATCTGCTGAGGTACTGTGTATACTTCCAGATAATTTTGGAAATAATCACATCTGCTTCCTTAAAGTAGATTCCACATTTCTTGCCTATGACTTGAAGAGCTCTGTGTAAGATCAAAAGCTTGTGTGTCTGGCCAGATGAAGTTGGTCCAAAAAAAGATACTGCCTCACCCACCTTGTCTATAAAGTCAGGCATCTGTGTGTACTCTAACATCAGCTGAAAGGATAGTCAGGGTAGGAATAAGGAGTCTCCTAGAAAGCTGCACACAAACATTGCACCTAGGCTAAAAAATTAAAACTCTCCAGGAAGTCCTTTCACAGTTAGGAGCCTGACAAATATCCAGAACTCCCTCAGGATTTCCGCTAACATCCTCGGCTCACTGGGCATGATAGATTTGGCTAGATACCATGGTCTGAATGCAGATGCGACTCCAGATAGAGTAATTCACCACGGAGTGCTTACAGCTGGGCTTCTGTGAGAAGCTGCTTTTTTTGTAGAATAGGCAAAGGGGCTACAGATTCCTGTTTCTCTTCATTCCCCTCCTTTTTCCTCAGGATTTTTCTAGTTCAGCCTTGTCTCTTGTTCTCCTTTGATGTTTTCTAGGGCTGTCAATCATAGTTAATGTATGTTGTGATTTTTTTTTAAATTCTCACAATTAATTGCAACTTTAAAAAAAAAATTTGAACAGCCCTAATGTTTTCTCATAACATCTTTCTGATCAGAAACCAATTCCTGTCCTGTTGTGGACCAAGTCATAAAAAGACAAATTATATTTCCACTTTTATTGCTTGTTGTGATTCTAGATGCTCCCATTCTTCCTCGCTTCAGTAAGAGAATTGCCCTCTCTGTTACCAAGATGTAGCTGGCCAACAGACTTTTTCAGTTGGAAGGCATCAAAGTGGAGAAGCAGGAGAGGGGGAACCCTGTGAGCAGGAAAATCTTGGATAGTGATTGCTTGTTACTCTGTTTGGCAAAACAAATGAGAAGAAAGAGCCCAGCATCTGTGTTGTCTTGAATGATCCACAGAAAGCATATTACCGGGAAAATAGAAATGTTTTCTTTCCTTGCCAAGGCACAAAAACAAGTATGTTCTAATAAAGAACTTGAACTGCCTTTACACTTGCTGGATCAAGTTTTATGGAAAACCTATGAAATCTCATAAGTCAGATAATGAGATTCAGTTTTTAAAAAAATAGATAGCAATGAAAAACACTGCTCACATCAGCAATTATATCTCTTATACTAGTCAATAAATTTCTGTTCTTTGCTTATTCAAAATTTGCAACCATCCAATCAAATCTGCTTTCAAATAAGTGGAAGGTTACACTGATAGACTGTCCAATTACCCAAATAATCACATTAGCTGAGGTGTTTTGTTGTTGGGTTTTTTTTATGATGGTTAGTAGTGTTGGCATGTAAAGCCTGGCATACATTAAGAACAGTTTGCAAAAATTTCTCATTGGGGCCAGAATTGTTCGATATCAGTGGTGTTAGCAAGGATGGGAGTCTTTCTGTTGAGCTGCTGCTACCCTCCTGTAGGTGAGTTGTTGGCTACTGTTCATTAGATCTGCTCTCTCCATGGTTAGATTACAACATGTTTGGCTTATATGCACTAGGGCTGGTAATGTGCTAACATTAGTGGAACTGAACCACACTTGGCAATAGTGATAATTTTTTGCAAAAATTTCCTAGTGTAGTCAAGACTTAAGTGATCACAATTAGGGGAAGTTAACACTTTTCAATGTTGGGTATTAAAGGGAACCCAAGTAAGAAAAAACATTGCATTTGTTTTTCATGGTCAGGGCAGGCATTCCACTCAGGAGTTTAAATGAAAACTTAGATTTCTATGGATACACAAAGTCAGCAAGAAGTGACAAAGTGGGTATTCACCCATGAAAGCTTATGCTCCAATACGTCTTTTAGTCTATAAGGTGTCACAGGACTCTTTGTCGCTTTTTACAGATCCAGACTAACACGGCTACCCCTCTGATACTTAAAGTCAGCAAGAAGACCCTAAACCAGTGGTTTTCATCCTTTTTTCATTTGCAGACCCCTAAAAATATTTGAAATGAAAGTGTGGATCCCTTTGGAAATCCTAGCCATAGTCTGCTGCCCCCAATGGTCTGAGAAACACAGGTTGAAAACCACTGCCCTAAACCTAGTGTTAATGGAATTAGTATGCTGGCTGATTTCTTGTTTCAGCTGATGTTCCATTAATTCTTTTAGATATAATTATTAAGCTTGCCCTCTCCCAAATGGTTCTGTTGTTTCCTGGGAGCTGAGCCAATGCAATAATATTTTTAAAGCTTTCTAAAATTTATTCCAGTATTTTAGGAAAGGGTAGCGAGCCACACTGTAGGGCAGTAATTAGTGTGTTTTTCGAAAGTGGATAACATCTTCAACTAAAATAGCCCAAATCATTTGTTTTTATTATAGAATAAAAAGTGGAAATTTGTGGGCAAAGCCTTCAGAGTTTTGAAAAACAATGTGCACTTTCTGTTGGTTTCAGTGTATTCAAAATATTTAAATACTTTTACAAGATAAAGAAGTTAGTTTTTTAATATCTTCCCCCCATCTAGAGGCATTTAACAACCTATAGTTTTTAAAATGAGAATTGGTGGACTTTTAAAGTAGATGTTTTCCATCTGAAAGTAGATATTTGTCTTACCAAACCCATAAGATAATATATTGTATTTCATTAATTTGTATATTCCTGTTCAATCTTTAATGGCCTGCCAATGGGTGAGACACTAGGATACATTTATGAAGGGTTTATTAATGAAATAGCACACTACTAATGAAACCCTATCTAGCTTTTGGGTTGGTCATGAGCATAGTGTATTTTTAGCATTATTTAACATTTAAATTATAACGCATATTTTTACTGTGTATTTTTATACAACACTATACCCTACTTGACTTGCATGGTGTTAGAATTAAATATCAACGCGTATTTTCAATTACAATGTACCTTTCTAGAAAATTTTCTGTTGGGAAGTGTTAAAATATGTTGTACTCTTTCTGGTCAAGGAAATATCCTTGTGTGATTTTTAACTTCTGTTTTTAAGAATAGCTGAAGACTGAACACTAAATACCTTAGGCAGCATTAACTGGTCTTATATGCTCTGTGGGTCTTAGGTTATTAAGGTTCTATCTCAGCTAAGGTCTAGACTGGGGAATAAGGGAAGGTTCCACAAAAGTGGGTGACATCCCCCACGTATGTACCTCCCAAAATAAAACGTACAGGACAAGGGAGTTTAGCATGGAGGTTTCCTTAAAAATGATAACTTCTGGGGAATGAAGAGTTCCTCTGTAAAAGTGCAGGCCTAAATAACTTGTACTGTTTTTTCTGGTATTCCTGCCCACCTGATTTTAAGGAAGTTGTTGCATTTAAAGTGTGTGTGTGTATAATATATAAAAACTCTTAGGACAGATTATTAATGTCTTTTTTCCCTAAAAGAGATCAAATTTTTGGCCAGCTATCTTTACTCTTATTACTAACATTAATAGTATTTTTCCTAACATGAAGATTTAATGGGATGTCTATATGTATATATTTTATATAAAGTGTACGTTATTTGTTACAGGTTTCATTGATTTGATTCTTACGGTATCTGCATTTGCAGTAGTTTGTAAATTGGTTGAATTTAATTCTGAAAGGCAGGTGTGGCAGAATTAAATTTTTATAATTTCAACAAATATCAGTGTTTATTTGTGGGGGGAAAAATTAGACTTTGATTTAAATTGTCATAATTGTGGGAAATTCTGGGGGGATGTCAGACAATAGTTCTTAATGACACAGATATTAAGATTCAAAAAGTTAAAACACAAATTGTATATTTTGACATGTGATGTTGACAAAGTATAAATGTCCTTAAATCGAACTCTGGTAAATTCTTAAACAAAATTTTTCTTTCTTTGCTTATCTGTAAATTTGAATTAATATTGGTGGAAATATTTTTCCTCTGTGTTCATGTGTGGTGAAATCAACATTTACCAATATTTACTGATAAAAATCTAATACTTTCAAGTCTACTTCATCTGTTTGGTCTTAAAAGCTGACCTAATCTAAAATTTGGTGTAATACAACAGGTAATATTTGCTGTTCTGTCTCCAACAATCTGGGTTGGGAGGGAAGGGAATGGCTCCTTTTTAGGAGTAGTAACACCAAAATAGAATTTATATGCTGCCCAATGTGGTCTCTGCAATGGAGTTAATATTGCCACTCTACATTGAAGTGTTGAATGAAATGGACTGCAAGCTTCTGAGGTGGTCATTTTCCTACTAAACAATACATGCTAGTGCACAAAGGATTATGTTCAGTCTTATAATGGAATATTGACAACTTTTTCCAGAGTGTTTCTTTTAAACTTGGTGGGAGATACTGAAGCGCTAAAAGATCTGTACTTTTCTGACATTGTAGTCAAAGTCCCCTCTGTTGTGGAACGAATCCTATTGCCTATTTAACACATGAAATATCCTTACAGTGAGAAAAACATGATGTCACCTGAGTTTTGTTTTGCTTGAAAAATTAAAATGGTCTGCTATTTTTGATAAGAGCATCCATATTTAGAAAAAATAACTTGATTTTAATGGATAACATTTAAAGTGACTTCACAGGAAGTGTTCTGGGACCAAAATTGCAGTGTTGCTTTTTGAATTCTCTTCTTTTCATTTTGATACTCTTGTGATCACTGATCTCAGCTGGGAAGGTGAGTGAATGGTTTTACATGAAGCAAGATTTGCATTCCCTGCCACTGGGTGCTGACGAGGATTACGTGGGTTGCCTTCTGATATAAACCCAATATAAATATTACATTGCTGGCATTCTTGCTTTCTGCCATTGTTATTCAACAGAACATTCCATTTCAAATATATTTCTATTTACAACTTTATGATGATGAATAGTGTAGCATATATAGACTTGCATTTTTTTGGTTCCTTAGGCTACTGAAATTAGAAGGCAAATTTCCTAGGAAAAATGTGATTACCTTGTTTTGTCTGTACCTTAACTCTTGCATTCTGATGCTTTTTTAATACTAAAGGAGAGATGACAACTAATGATGATGGAGATGCTTTCATCCCTCATCTCAACAAACTTTTCCACCTACCTCTTAATTTCATGAAGTTTTGTAGCAGTGGACTTCAAAATATTCTTTTAATATTTTTATATTTAAAAAAGATGTGTATATTTTTAAAGTTTGTTAGTGTATTTATTTAGCTCAATGGTACTGATATTCCTGCCCTTAAAGATCTCTTTTTTTGTAATGAATGTAGAGGAATGGCAAGCTTGCAAGTAGGTTTTAAGTTGTATCTGAGGGTACACATTTGGTACATGCTACAGGAATTTCTTTTGCATAAAATCTTAAAGGTGGAGAATGCAGAAAATTAAAATATTATGTAGATACAAAAATTTTGAATGCAGGGAATACAATACAATTTCTACAGCATTGAAATAAGAAAGTCAGAACCTACATGTGACCCTTACAGTTGCCCAGGACTATAACCATAATTGTCAACATACCAAGAAGTTTTCTAGGGACAAATTTTTCAAATAAATCAGGGCCACTGGCGCTTTATAGTTGCATTCCAGCATGTTTTAAATTATTTTCTTAGAAATGTGAGAGAGGCAGGAAAGAATAACCTAACATTTGCAGCTAAATCACTCCAGACCCTTGGTTTAGTTGAAGAGTTGTCCTTTGAAAATTGTGTTGCTCCCTTCTGTCCCCATTATTCATTCTGTGCACTCCATATGACTCCTACTATGCTCCCCATGTTTCAGCCTTCTCTTCCCATGGCTTCTTAATTGTAGTCTTCCTTGGCTCCCAGTGTCCCATAGGATTACACACTCTGTTCCCTCCCAATCTTCTGGTTGCTATTTCAGCTTCTCAGCCCTCTTTTCCCATCTTCTCCCCAATGACTCCTATCCCATGCAGGCCCCTGTGTTGGCAGCTCAGATGTTTTTGCCCATCTTTCCTTCTCAGTATCAGCTGGCTCCACTTTAATTCCCTGCTGTGCACAGCTGAGAGGTGGCTGCAGGAGCTGGAGCTGTTTGCTGCTAGCAAAAGGGCAAACATCCAGAGAGTGAGAAAAGGGCCCAGTGATCTGGAAATGAACAATTTAGTCCTGCTTTTGTACTGTCATAAGATATTCTGGGACACTATTTATGTGGGATAGATTTTTTGACTCTCGTGGCCAAACCCAGACTGCTGTTTGTAATTCAGTAGGTAGTCTTATTCTGAATAAATGATTTTTAAGGATAGTATAGCTGTTAAGAATTATATCAGTCAAGCAATAGCAGAACAGTTAATATTTAGTGATATTTTTTTTTTTGGTGAAGTTAAATGCCTCCTTTTGGCACATTAATGTGATTTTTTTGGTCCTTGTGTTTTATTTGTGAGTATCTCACAAAACAAGTGAAGAAGAGAATGTCGCGGCTCTGAAGAGTATAAAAACTAAAATTTAACAAGACACTAAAAGTTAGTTATAACCAGACACAACTAGGGAAGATGGAAGAAAAGATTTGTTGAAATGGTGGCAAACAAATGGACGTCAATTTGCAGGCAGATTTTGTGGTTCTTTGATCTGCAACCTGAAACATTACCTCTCTCCTTTAAAAGTCAGCGGCAACGCTAAAATGAAAATTGAATAAACCCAGTGGAACCAGTTGAGTACTCTCACTAACCAGTTTTTTTGGGAGGAAAGGGGAGTTACTTTAAAAGAAACCCACCCTAAACCACCACCTTAAGTGAAATCCTTTAGCATTAACTGCTTTACTGAAGACATGCAGTATTACATAGCAAGCCAAATAGTGCTTGTGTGTTTGAGTGGGGATGAAAAGCTTTTTTAAAAGCATAAATTAAAACATATGTATATGCTAAATGCTTCCTATCTCCAAAAACACCCCCACGCACCCCCCCATACCCCTCAAAACGAAAAACTGGTTGTTTTTGGTTATTCACTGTTTTTGGTGTAATTCAGTGTTCAGTATCATTGCAGCTTGCTTTAACTAAACATTTGGGCTCTACATTTGGCTCTGGCACAGCACCTTTCATCAGACTTGCTATGTGCAATGGAGTCTGAGATGCTGTAAATTCTGGTCTTGCGTGCTATGGGAATTGGGAATGCCTCATACTAGATTGTGTGTAGTAATTTACCTAGATGTTGCTCACTTCCAAGTTTGTCTTTAAGGGCAAAATAAAATGGGTTGGGATTGGTAATGAAATGTGGGCCATTTCATCTCTAGGTCACCTGCTTCAGTCTAAGCTGGCACCTGAGTCAGTTGTAACTGAAAGTCTTTTTCTGCTCAGTGTTTTGTGGCCTTTATGTATTGGTTGTCTATGTCTAGTTCCTAACAGGTTACAAAACCAAAAAATATCAATACGATGGGCACAAATTGACATCCGTGCTGGCATTTTGCCAAATTAGACTAAGGATTGAACGGGCATAGAGACTGAACTACTCTCACTCCTTGTGATGATCTTTTCAGCTCAGTAGTGAGGCATATTAACAGAGCAGTTTGGTACTGCTTCTGTGGATAAGTGGTTGACAACAGTGTTTCAGGATATGAATTGTCACCTTGTAGGAACACTAATTTTGCCTCTCTCCCTGTCCTTCCCTTCCCCCTCTCCCCCCCCTTTAAGATAGGCAGCAGTAATTGCAGGGGAAGGGCCAGGAGGTGCCTTGGGGCTCCAAAATCTGGTGATAGGGTTATACAGGATAAAGGCTGGAAGATTAATGCAGTGGTAAGGAGAGAAGGGTAATAGCTCCTGCCCTTATGACAAATGCTCATTGACCAGTCTTCCATTCCAGTTACCCAAATATGCCTACATCCTTTAGTGATAAGCATCCTAACTCTTCATCACCTCACTAAATCATGACTCATCCAAAATGAACTGCCAAATCCTTGTACTCACATCAGTTTACAGGAGTTGTCCACCCAAACCCTGTACTTTCCAAGTTCAGAACTGCCAATGACAATGTCCTGACCTCAGTTAGAACTCCCGTTTGTACCCTACTCATAACAAGTTCCCACATCTGGACATCATTACAGGAATAGTTGCCCTGTACTATTAAATGTTGGTGATTCCTGCACTAGAGCATCTGAAGTCAGCAACTTTAAGTTCACATTGCAAATGTGGGAGACTGAACAGCTCTCTGATATTAGGATAATGGAGCCTTTAATCTTCGTTACCTGTTGCCAAGACTACTTTAAAAAAATCAATGCCTAAAGTTAGATTTCTAAATCCTTAATAATTGGTCTGGTTTTCAGAAGGTAAAATACATCCTTGAATATTTACTGACTGTATTTTAAAACGTCAACTACATTTTCCCTTCTGTTTGTATATAACTCTAATTCTCAAGAGTCATGCATATCTACCAAGAATGCATGTTTAAATGTATGGAATCTGCTTTCCTCATGGGGAAAAAAGGCTAGTTGTCTGTCACTAGATTTTGTTTTCTTCTCCTATAAATTTGTTGATTGGTTTAATATTTAACTGTGTGTGCTGTTCTTTCAATACTCCTGGGGGAATTCTCCACCAAAAAGTTAAAAATTTTGTGCACAATATTTTAAAATTCTGCATGTTTTATTTGAAAAAATAACACAATATAAACATTCTGGTTTCAATTATTTTGGTAATTTATTTAAACTACAATAGAATGGATGGGGAATGCGAGTGGGGAGCATTGGAGGAAATCCCCAAACCCCCTTGTTAATAGTAATGTAGCTAGGATTGACCGTTTATTGCTAGTTATTAGTCAACAAATATGCAACCATATGCTCAGTGTTCCATCACAGGCAAGTGAGGGCTGGGGAATCAAACTCATAATTTATATTGGCTACTGACCATCTCCAGAAAGTTCAGTAGCACACAGTTCCTGGAGCACATTTTGATAGGAAATTTTTTCAGTCCAAAAATTTAGACCAGTTCTAATCACAAAAGCTCCGTAAGCATTTATAAGGCCATACTGTCCTTTACACCCCTCTGGCAATGTGAAGGAGCCTTAAAACTTTTACACCTGTTTTATGCTCCTGGGGGAATTCCCATTGTTTTTGTGAACAATTCACTAAGCTGGCAGGCTGCTACATTCTGCTCTGCCTGAGGGGACAGAGCCTGCCCCATGCCTACTTCCTCAGAAACACCCTGAAGCCCTGCTCCTCCATACTGAGCATGCTGCAATAGCGAGCCAGACGGACAAAGTGTGTGCGTCTGTGTCTCTCTCTCTCTCACTTGCATAATTGCCCAGTCCCTGCCTTCAGGTGGTGATTTACGTCTCTATCAGCTGCTCCGAGCACCCAAGCCAACCTGCCTGTGCTGCCGGTGAGGGGTGCATGACCACTCTTGCAACTTCCCTTTGCTTTCCCATCAGAAATCATTTTTCTGCGGGGAAGCAAAGAAATGGGTGGGGGGAGAGATGAATTCTGCACACGCACAGTGAGGCAAAATTCCCCCAGGAGTATTTCAATACTTTTTGTCTTCCCAAAATGTAAATGGCAATGTATAAATCATTTTGAGTGCTAGTGTTCTATGATAGACAACATACTTGTGTTTTCAGTTAGGTGGTTGTTTTTTTTTATTGGTACTATCTTTAGTTTTGAATACTAGGAATCTCAGGCTACAAGGCAATCAGACCTCACAGCCTGATTAAAAAATAAAAAACATTTGCTTATTTTTATTAACAGTAGCGCAAACTATTTTAAGAGAATATTCTAAAGCGGTGGTCTAAAAATAGAATTACTTTAGCATCATTAGACCTTTGCTTCTGTTTAATTAAACTTCTCTGTAAGATTTGTATTAGGTTTACGGGAAACTTTTAATACGACGTATGCACATTTGTCTTGTTTGTTTATTACCAAATAATCCCAATTCATATCAATTGAAGAATATATTTAAATGTATTTCCTGCATTTTTTCTAAATATGACTAAAGAAATTAAAACTTAAAGAAATTTTGTGCTTTTTTTGTAGTAGATGGGAATGTTAAAATAATCATGATAGGTTGACCATGAAAACTATGTTTACTTTCAGAGAGAACAGGAAATGAGAATGGGTGATATGGGTCCTCGTGGAGCAATAAACATGGGAGGTAGGGATCTGAAGCAAATAGGCTTCTGTAATGTAAGACTACAATTCTTTGGGACTGTACATGTTATTCATTGGTATTATACAGTAGTGATGAGCTAGTAGTAAGGAAAAAACATTTTAATGATAGGTAATATAAAATTTCATCCATTTTGTTTCCAAATAACTGATTCTTGCAGTAAGTATCTATTTACTGTACTTGCATTTTATTATTTTAGTCTCTGTGTGGAAGAAAAATGTAGATATTTACGAAGTAGGAAAATAGGAGAAGGCACTGAAGATATCATCCTGAAAAATGTTGTTTGATGGAAAACATGAAACAGTTTCTGCTGTTTATAATAAATCTTGTGGAAAATTTTTTTATCTAAAGACAAAAGTTTAATGTATATTTAGTTAAACAGATTCAGAATAATTCCGTTCATGGTTTTATTAGATCACTTCTTGGTGCTATGTTACTTAACAAAAAGTTAAATACTTGTTGGGGACTAAACTTTAATAATTTTATCCCGAGTAATAGCTGCAAATTGTCTTGCATTTTCATTGTTGCCCTCGGTGATATTGTCACTGTTACAAACGTGTTTTTATTAACTGACCGTTCAGGCTACAAATATAAAACTATTTTGTATATATAGCATGGGTAATCACCACTTATATTTCATACTGAATCAGTCAACGTGAAAAAAGTGTTCAGTTAGACTATGCAGAATATCTGCTTTTAAACTACACTAAACTCAAGTAGTATATCTCTTGATCAATCAATTCTATTAAAATATATTAATCATGAATATGTATTTTCACTGAGCTTCATAATCTTTGATTAAAACAAATCTTGAAATAAACTTGAATAGTATTCATTAAGGAATAGAATTGTCATGCCTTTTAAACTTTAAATTATGTCTGATCCGTATATCATTCATCTTACGGCTTTTAATATCTTTTGACACTTGGTAAAGAAACATTCTTTTCATTTTCAAAATAAGCTGTACTTTACATCTTCTCTATAGTGCCTTTTTAAATATAACAAGCTTGAAAAATTAAATTTGACAAGTATACTCTAAACTTGAATCATAGGTTTACATTAATATCTAATCCAGGTTCTAAAAATATTAGTGCCTATTGTCACATACACCAATAGAAAAAAAGATTTACAACTTTAACATGACCTCATTTGCCATTAAAAATGTATCATTCAAGAAAGACAATTCAGAAAAATAATGAGCTAGAAATGTAACATACCTAAAAGACCATTAGTCTTGGATCTAATAGTCAAATCATTGAATATATAATTACATTTAAAACTGAATATTCTTCAGTTTCTTAAATAAGAGCTACAACTTCCCATGGTGTAGCTCATAGACTCTCACAGGTGTGTGCCCATGTAGAAAAGCATAGTCTGTTTTCTTAGTAGCGTTGCAATAGTGATGCTCTGTGCTGAAACCACAGTCCTAGTTGTATATGCACCTATTGAGTCAGCTGTGATACCAGCACTGAGAACTGCCAGTACTATAGGCAGTTTGCTGCTACTGTCCGAAGATGCATGTGTGTTCCTGTTTTGACTCTAGCAGTAGTATTAGCCCCTCTCCTTTTCTTTTTCTGTCTGCTGCTCTGGAATGGCAAGAGTTAGCAGAGGATCAATGGTATGCTCACAAGGATGGATACTCAGAGCAGACTGTTCTTATGGACAGAGATGTCTGCTTCTCTCCATCCCATGAACTAGTCGTGCTCATGGTTGAGTGAGAAGCTCCTTACGCTCCTTTTATATCCTGCCCTCTAGCGCAGCATCTGTCTGCAGTGGGTCAGGGAGACATCTGCCAAAGTTCACGTGGAGGAACAACCCTTCAGAACTGTGATGAGTTCAAACTTTTCTTTAATTAAAGACTAGTGCCTCTCCTCCAAATCTTCTAACAGAAAGTCCTGTAGCACTTATCCCTAGTGACACAGATCCTTTGCAAAACCTTTCCCTCCAGCAGAACTAATATAAGAGGGTCAAGGTGAGGCTGATTTTAGCACTCCACTAGTATCAGAATCATGCACATATATCTTTGGGGGCAATGATACACTAGTTGATCACTGATAACGAGCAGTCAGTGCTAATAGCATAGAGGAAGTGTCATGTACGTATGTATAGTAGTAGCAATATGATAATAGTCCTGAATGATCTATTTACAGTTAATGCATTTATTATAATTTCTTCCTAACATGAAAGGTGATAGTCTAATGAAGTATGGGAAGGACTTTACTAGGTATTTCAGTCCATCCAACATGTTTGATCCTTGGATTGTATTCACATACTACAGTGATGGACCTGGTATAAAACCCTGGAATTTGGCATATTTTCTTCTGTTTTGTTTGTCAAAGAAAATGGATACATATAGTTGGCTGAACAGGATGGATTGTCCATCTGAACAAATACGGTTTCATTCCCATTCTATTTGGATTTTTTTTTACATTACATCTCATATGTCTGATTTACTTACCCAAGTTTTTTCTTCCTTATAATGCAACCTTGCAAATATATACAATTAGTCTTACTGTATCTGCTGATTAATTTAGTTGTTACTGACAAATGAATCATATATGGTAGCTGAATTTTTATTATAGATAAACTTTCTGTCCACCTCAGATTGCTGTTTCTTTTGTTTTTGATTCTACTTTCTTACCTCTTACTGTTCCAACAATGGATCAACAGTTTTAATGAGTTAGTGTTAAATGTTCCATTTGTTTTGTTGTATCTTCTTAATTTCAGAATCTATTGATGTTTATATTAGCGATAAATCTCTTTACAATTCTTTTCTTAACTTTCCACTATCCAGTACTTCTGTAAAAGACCACATTTTAAAAAGAATTGGAAAACCTAGGGTTTCAGTATTGCAATTGATTTGTAATATGGAATAAAGTAAAGTGTTGCCTTTTCCGATGTAAGGTGCTTGAAACCTAAATGGCCAAGTTGTGTAAAAGTTGGCCAGTTGCAAATTGACTTATTTTTCTTGTCTGTTGTAATTGTGTATATTATTCACAAAATATGAATACATTTAGTAAACTTTTGTGCAAAACCAGTAGAAGTACATTTATTTGCATACCTTGAGGTTCTCAAATTAAAGGAAGAAAATGTTTTCGTTCAGAAAGCAAGTTGTAGAATAAAAAACATTTGAGCAATAATTTGAAAATGAAGATCAATTTAAAAGTAGATTGAGATAAATGTACAGTCTCAAAGAATAAAAGCAACTTTTATATTTCAAGTAATGGAAGTCTTGTATAGTTGGTTTCTTAAATATTATAAATTGTTTGTTGCTTATTGTAAAATTCAGATAGGACAGCTCTAAGTATAGATTGTTTTGCATAGATGCGTTTAGCCCAGCACCTGCTGGTAACCAAGGTCCTCCTCCAATGATGGGTATGAATATGAACAACAGAGGAACTTTACCTGGCCCTGCACTGGGTCCTGGTCCTTCCATGGGACCAGAAGGAGCTGCAAATATGGGAACACCAATGATGCCAGATAATGGAGCAGTGGTAATGTATCATTATAAAACTTAATTACTTTGAACAGTTGTCATGTCTCATGGCACATCTTTTGCACCAAAGTTAACTTCACACTAAAGTGACTTTATAGTATCTCACATTTTTAATCTAGTGATGATACTTACCTGAAAACATTTTTAGGAAGTTTTTTTAAAAAATGTTTTGGGTCTGTTAAAGGCAACTGATAGGTAAATCATTTATATGCTTAAATTAAATATTTTTGCACAAGGAGAATCTTTTTCACTTTAAAATCTGTTGAGGATATAAACTAGGAATAGTGAAAATCCAGAATGAATTCCCCCCCCGGAACAGGGATGATTATCTTCAAATGGAAATGTAGCTATTAGTGGACCAGTCTTCTAAGAAGTTGTCTGGTCCTTACTTTAAATGAATCTTAGTCTAAAATTGTCACTTGTAGTAGAACTGTGAATGTAAAATCTATCATGTAAAAATACATTTAATCTAGCAAAATATTAATTCTCTTATAGGGTATCCTGCATGTTTAAAATATACTTAAATCACTATATTATGTTACCTGTTCTCTATTCTGTTAGTTATTTAACTAAAATGTATTTATTAATTTTACTTTGTTATGAGGTTTATTTTTCAATAACACCAAATACAGTTGTGATTAAAGGTGTACATAGTGTGAAGATATCTTTGTGTAAAATACTTTTTAAAATTATTTTAGTATATAAACACATTATTACAAGGGCACTGGCTAAAGCACCCGTAAGAGTTATGGCAGTGATTACATATCATTGTAGAATAGTTACACCAGCAAAAATTATGTGGAATAATTGATGTACCAGGCTAGGAAAAGCCCTATTGTCCAGAAGTTCAGGTGACCAAAAACCTGGTCTGGACAGTTGGAATTTACTTACTGAACAACAGAAGAGCTCCTGGCCTGCACTTAAAAGGCATGGTTATCTTAGCTTTGCCCATTAACCCACGCACCCTCTTTTCCTATCTAATATCTTTTGGAGAGAAACAGCCATCTGTTTTTAATAACTTTTTAATATTACATATTTTCTGTGTTTCTGGGTGAGTGCATGTCTGAGGGGATGTTCTGGTGGCAATATATGAAAAGTAGAACAGGCAGTTTAGAGTATTCCATGATCGCTTTGCTAGAGCACTGAAACGTAGCTGAATTTTTTCTTCCTCTCTATGTCTCCTCAAAGGAAAATTAACTTGAGGAAACAGTATATCACTGTCTCAACAGCTGATTTGGAGAGGTAGATGCTGACAAGAGTGAATGCACCTTCAATACCAGACTCACATTTTTGGCTTAGTGCATAATGTGCACTGAACCTAATCTTTTCTAGTGAGAATGGAGAACCTCTTTCACCTTCAGGACTTTTACTATCAGTGCCCCAAGATAACAGACTGTTGCTGGTAACTACTGCACTGATTAAATGGGCCTTTCATGCATTTGCCAAAGTTTTGGCTTCATTGTGCTCACTGAAGTCAGCTTCTCAGAACTGGTTTCTAAAAGAGGGAGAGCAATGGAGAAAAAAAGGTATATTAACTGTTGCAGTGATTCAGCAAAACTGTTGAACACAGAAAAGTCCTTATTCTGCTTGCTCAGCTCACCTCTGGAACACACCCTTAGGGTTCCATAATAAAAACTGCTGGATATAATGATGCGTCAGCTTGACCCAGCCTAAAGCTGAAAATTAAAACTGCTGACATTTCGAAGGAAATGGGAGTTTAAAGAGCAGATTAAGTGGATGATTTGCTCATCTGGCCCTCTAATTTTAATAATTCCCCTTTTGGTTTTGCTCAGACATTTGGGGTTGCTGTTTTTTTTTTGTTAGATGGTGAAAAGAATGTGGCTGGCTAATCCTTGTGTTCTCCTCAAAGGACTGTAATACAGCGTATTTGCTGTTTGGTGGATACAAGAAAACAAAGAATGGGGGATGGAGGGAGGGGAATCCAGTTTTCATTTTCAACTTCATATGGACATGCACCTAGAATTTTTTTTTTTAAGTGCAGGTCATATCAACATCTTGTTATTGATGTAGACATATAACCATAGTTTCATTTAAAATAAAATACCTTACTTTGGCTTCCATAAATGTTGGACAGCCATATTTTCTTCATGGACAACCAAATTTAAGATCCAGATTGTCACTGGAGAAATCACTTTAAAATATCCTAGCTTGGCTCAGACCTTTAACATAGATACTTAATAGTCATAGTTCATTTTTCAGTCTAGAAGTAGAAACCCTAATTAAAAATACCCATCATTAGCTTATAATTATCTGAAAATTAAACCAGCAGTAAGAGTTACATTATTAGGCGTATGGGAACTTTGCATTAGATAAGCCATTCTTTCATGTCTGGGTATATTCAGTGTTGGCAAATTTGCGTTGATTAGAAACAAGATTTTATTGAAAGTACTGTGTTATATTTTAAAACTAAATACCTGTGTAAATAATTATCTCCCAAAAATTACCTAGGGGGGGAAAAAACAGAGCACAGCAGCATTAAGAATTAGGGGCTAGATTTTCAGAAGTGGTTAGCACCCAAAATCTGGCCG
Source organism: Mauremys mutica (assembly GCF_020497125.1). Lineage (NCBI taxonomy): Eukaryota > Metazoa > Chordata > Testudines > Geoemydidae > Mauremys > Mauremys mutica. The sequence goes on from NC_059072.1 coordinate 325,141,368, forward strand.
CCTCATTTAAGTGTCTAAAGGGGCTGAGCTCTTTTGGAAAGTCTGACCCAATATGTAACAGTACATATTATATCCACATCATATTTAGATAAAACTTTTAAAATATTAGTGACTAGAGCCCTTATCTTGCAAATGCTTGTGTTTATGTTTAAATTAGAATACTTAGATGTGTAAATATTTGCAGAATTGGGGCCTAAGAGAGGACTTTTAAAGGAGGATTATGGTACCCACACCTGCATTAGTTTATATTTAACTTTAATATGGTTCAGGGAGCTAAATAAAATATCTTACATCTGTATTTCAAGTTGGGCTACATTTAAATCTTCCTGAAGAGATTTAAATGTATAATAGTCTCTGATGGGAGAAGATTTATTCCTTGAGTCAATAATCTTTGGAAACATTGAAGCTACAACTCACAATCTCATTTTTTTCTACTTTGGCAATGCTTCATTTTCTGAACAAGCTAGTGAATGCAGGAGCACTGAAATACGGGAAGATTCACATAAAATGTTTGCTCCCTGTCTTCTAATAGACTAAAAAAATATGTTTACTGTTACATGGAGGATAAGTACGGCTTTGTGGAGAGGCAAGCTTTAGAGTGTAAATTTAAATTATATATTCAATAGAAGTGGTTGCTGGTACAGTCTGAGTGGGACGCAGCTCTTTAGTATTATATGTTTAATGTACCTTTGTCTTAATTTTACAAAGTTGGAGCATAGCATTTAATAAGCTTTTATTTTCAGCTCCTTTTTGAATAATAACTAATTTAATTGCTCCTTTCTTCCTTCTATGTATGCTCCTGATTCTGCTGGACTATCTGCCGAACTTCATGACAACACCACTTGGGGTTTTGCCATTTTTGTTATAATTTACATTTGGCGCATTCCAAATGGACTTAATATTCATTGTATGTTGTTAGCATAATGAGAGATTCCCACAAGGAGGCCCATCACAGATGGGTTCACCTCTGGTTAGTAGAACAGGCTCCGAAACGCCTCAGCCGCCAATGAGTGGTGTAGGTGCCGTGAGTGGTGGACCTGGTGGCTTTGGTAGAGGAAATCCAGGGGGCAACTTTGAAGGACCTAACAAACGTCGCAGATATTAAAACTTTCTTTCATTCCTTACTGTTTAGAAAATTCAGTACAAATATCCGGTGGTATGCCTTTATAATTTTTAGCTGTTATCTGGAAAGCAGTTTTATTGTTAATGTAGTCTTTAAAACAATTTCTTTTGTAATTCCTAAACTTTTTTGTATTCCATCTTAGGCTTTGTAGTGTAGAGCAGAAATGATGCGCATCATTATGTAAGTCAGCTGTGTTTGTGACTTCCACAAAATATCAATGTGTGACCATGCTGTAAAACTTGTGCAGTTATTTGATCACAATAAAATATAAAACAAATTACTTAAAAGGATTTTGGAAATGTTATTACAAATACTGATGGGGAATTTTAAGTTTAATTATAAACAGCTTCATTTTCATTCATCTTATTACTTAGGAATTCCCACCTTAAGTGTAAAGAAAATTACATACTTAATCAACTGTAAATGTGTGGAAATAGAACTGTAAGTTTCAATACATGTTATGAATACGTGTTATAACAAGTGATTGAAGCTAATGCAACTTTTGAATGGTATCCCGTTACATATAAACCCTTAATAATCTGTAAAAAATACTATTAGCCTATTTCTCACCTTCCTGTATGAATTTAGTCACAATAGAATTGTCAACAAAATATGTTGTGTTGAATTTTTCAAATAAATATTTTGAACCTTGGAAAATAACTTCCATCAAAAGGTAAATCTTCACCTGTGCTTATTCATTCATAAAATGCAACAAATGGTATTAAGGATACTTAACACAAAATAAGGTTTTATAAAAATTAAGTTGTAATTTCTGTGCATTTGTGAAATATGGTGAGCATTAGTGAATAGTGTTAAAGTATCCTGTTAGATTATGGTACATTATTTATGCCTAGTTTATTTAAGGCCTTTTACCAAGTTACACACTGGACAAATGTTTCCCCTTCTATCAGCTGGTCCATATAGCAAATAAGAATCTTCTCCCAATGGCTTGTAAGAAGACACTATCAGTATCAGTGACTTTCCCATGTTTATTTCAGAGGGGAAAATCATCTTTGTTTTTCCAATGTATTATTGCAATTACTGGTATATGCCTCCAGTGGAGTATCAAGTATTTTTTATTTAGAAATAACAATCTTAATGCCAGTTATTCTAGATTTTGAAATGAATAATTACAATTTGATCATTTAATTAAATTTATTCTGGATTAAAATGATTTATCGAAGTGTAAGACTTAAAACCCACACTTCCAGCACAAATATCCAAGAGCAAGTAATGTGGCAGAATTATTGGGAAAGTCTGTTATGATAAACAACTGGAACAACCTATTAGATTATCTAGTCCTCAGTAAAGGCAAGTGAGTCTAAATCTTGGCTGCCTTGCACCTTTTTGTCACTTTCACCTGTGCAAAATGGGTATAAAATCCTACCATTTTGATTTGGGATGATTTGCACCCATTTGCACAGGTAGAACTGACTACATGGGGATTTGTGTACACACAAGTTGCACTGGCTTAAAAGTATGGTGTTACACAGATTAAGTTAAACGCTTTTAATTCAACATCATACCTTTTAGATAAATCAGTGCAACTTGTGTGTGTAGACTAGGCCAAGAGTACAGGGCTGCTGACAATTGGGCTCGAAGGCTCTATGTCATGTAAACTTTCGATATAGAGGTGTGGTGATTTTGTTGAATTTCTTTGTAAATAAATGGATAACCATTAAAATTAGAAGTAGAGCTGGGAATTGAAAAATACTTTTATGCACACCGTGTTACTGAGTTGCTTAAGGGAGATATTAACTGAATGCCACAAACATAACACAAAAATCAAGAATACTGCTCAGCAAATTTACAGCGATGTAATTTATGACTGGTATAGCTAAATCCATTAGCAGCTTCCTTTCTCTTAGGCTAGTGCTCTATTTTGTCTAACAGCACAAACTTAATTCACTTCTTACAGTTTTGTATGCAATACGATTAGTTTGGTTAAAAGTTGGGTATATTTTTATTGCATGCTACAAATTGCAAAAAAGAATACCCATTCTTAAAAGTAAGCTGCACCCAGTTTACTGAGCATATTATCCTTAAACTTAACATATTATCCTTAAACTTAACGTGGTAAGAAACATTACTACTTGTCCTTAAATTAAGTGTAAAAGCTTTCCTAGTTGGCACTCATTCATGACGAAAAATGGCATTTATAACAATGCTATTGTAGGGGACCAGTGTTGGAGATTAACTTTATCCCATCCTTTCAGGCTGTATTAGTTGAAGATTGCAAATTTTGCCTAAAGATTAAGAAATATATTATTTTTACATTTAATCTGGCCAATGATAAATATTTTTCAAGTGAGTGTTTAAATTTATAATTTGAATGAGAGGCACAATAAGATCTTCATCAATTGATAAAGATCCAAGAGGTTTTTGTTTGGTTGTTTTTTCCCCCAGTAGGGGGTTTCATTCTGAGTGTCCTGGCCAAATCCTTATGTATTATTCAGGCTCTTGTATGGCCATTGTAACTGTAGTATATCTGAACATCTTCCAGAAGCACATTAAGCAGTGTAACAATCTGTCATGTGGTTCTTTCTTTTTTCTTCCTCCACAAGGAGAAATTGTCTTTTTTCAGTATGTGGTGTTACACCGATTGCACTGTCTTTATTAGCAAAAGTTAGGTCAAAGTAGAACAGCTTGCACTTAGAAATGAGGTTTATGGTACATTTCAATTCCTGTGGGAGTTAGTTCCAGTGTCTTGAACTGGTCCCCCCAAAAAAGTCTCCTGCACACCTTTGTGGTGGGTAGTTCCGTGGTGCCTGAGGAGTAGAGCTGTTGTCTGCTGTATGTGTGCCCGAACAATAGTGATCTTACATTAACTTTTAGGTATCCTGGGCCAAAACCATTGACTGCCTTAAAAATAACATAGATCTTGAATTCGACACATTATTCTATGAAAAGCCATTTTAGAGAATAGAACACAGGTTTGAAGTGTGCGCGGTACCTGGGTTGTTGAGACAGGCTGACGCATTCTGTGCCAGCTGGAGTTTCTTGAATGCTGACTGCTTCATGCCCAGGAAGGGATCATTCTGTAGTCCTTTGGGAAGATGATAAAAACAGGTATAACTAAGGCCAGCTGTAAAGTGGGGTTCCTAAAGTATTTGTTTAAAATGGTAAGTAGAGATGGCTAAGGCTGCTGGTGTGTTGACTGCCTATCCTGCTTATCAGTGTTGTCTCATTGTTTCCTTTTACTACGCTGTCTGTCTATCCGTCTGTCATCTCTTGTTTTATACTTAGATTGTAAGCTTTTGGAGGCAGGGACTGTCATTTTGTTCTGTGCTTTTGCAACACGATGGGGTCCTGCTTCATGACTATGGCTCCTAGGCTCTACGGTAATATAAGCAATAAATGGTAGTAACATATTTTTATTCTGTAAAGGAAATTAGAAGTTATGTAATTCACATAATAGTTGTCTACTGTAATGCCCTTGAGGAATCAGAAAGATGTTCCTGAAATTTCTTCCCACAGTGACTTAATTTTTGTGTGGGACAGTTTATCTTCCTGTAGTGTTGTCCAGAGGTTTGGACGGCATTAACATTCTATTTAAACAAGTCACAAAACTTGGGAGAAACTATCACACTTTTCATTTTGATAGAATACAACAAACTTGAGAGATTTTGGAGTCATTGAAAGCTATTCTCTGTACTATTTTGCTGAAAACTGTTAGTAATATTAATTTGCTGCTCTGGAAAGAAAAGGAAAGATAGCATCCATGCAGAAGAGGGCACAATACATATGTACAGGATTTGGAAGAAATATGTCAATTATTCTTACTGTAACACAATATTTTCCCAGCTATCACAGGCCTTGATGCATGACAATGTGTGGCATGCAGATGCCACATTTGAGTCTCAGTTACTTTGGTTTAAGGAGGGCTATCTGGCATACATATCGCGACTTTGATTTTTCACTTTTGAGTTCATTACTATTTAGTACCTACCTGCCCAGCTTTCTGGTTCTTAGAAAAAATACTTTTTTTATTTGGAAATTAATTTTTGTGATTCAGATCCACTAGACTGGATTTCTCACAAAATAAAATATTTAGAAGAACATCCTGAAGACCTGTCCAGATGAGTGAAAGTTCCGGAACCTATCAGGCTTTTTTATTGGCTACATGTCTTTCAGACAGAAGAGATCCAGTCGGACATAGAGATGCAATAAAAGTTCAAACCAAATTTTCTAAATGACTGACCTTTTTCTGCTTCTCTTATTTACCATTTTGAATATTGTACTAAGAACGTGTCCTCCTGAATATAATACAAGCTTTGTAATAAGATCATATTTTGAATTTCTATTCAAATTACTTGAAGTTTTTACATAGTTCACTGACATAATTACTTAACTCATTATAACATATACACTCTTGTTTCAGCCCTACTCTTAAAGATATTTTTCAGTATACTTCACTGTTGCCCCTTACCTTATCTTCACTTTTATTTCTTAATCATCTTCCTGGCTTGAAAAAATAGAACCATTTTAATTGGCCTTTCAGTTGGTTTCAAATAGTTTTTGTGAAGCACTACTTTCTTAAATAATTCTTGTATTCTAACTGGAAATAACCTCAGGAGTTATGAGAGAGACAGCAGTAACTTTGTGTGATAGAAAGTAGGAAGTCCATTGTTAAGACGTGCTCCATACTTGCAAAAATAATGCACTTTTTTAGAAGAGGTATGCTCATCTGACTCCTGCTACATAATGCAAGAGCTAGGTAAGATGTGATAATATTACTGTGATTTGCCTGTGATGGGGAATGGGAAAATGTTATGTAATGAGGAGGTTGTAGGAAAGCAACTTTTTGATACGACTGTTTAATCTACTATGTATATATCATGTTTATACAACAAGGAGAATGAAAATTCCTTTGAAATCCTGTTTTCACATTTTAAACAAATTGTGAAGTAAGCTTCTGAGTCACAAAGTGAAGTAAGTGTCTTGTATCTTCTTTCTAGGCTACCAACTGTCATATGTTACCTTTATAGCAAATGTCTCAGAGTTTTCATTATTTAGACTCAATAATTTTTACTAAAATCCATTTGAAATATGTACAAATGTAACAGTAAGAGAATTGCATAAAGAAACTTGCAGTATTATTTGATCTTGTCTATAACTTGTATTGACTGTGTAATTTTGATTCCTGTAACACTCAACATAAATGATAGACTTTATATCTTTTATGGATTTTTTTTAATAATAGGGAATGTCTTCATATCAGCACAAGGCATTGGTGAGAAGAATTAAAGCATAAGTTTATCAATAGATTTTTTCATAAAACATCTATCATCTTAAAAGCCTCACTTCAGCTATATAAATTTCAGAGCTTCATTTCACTTCTGTGACAATCCATGAGATGTGATACTTTTACCATGATTAATCAATCCATTATGAACTTTTAACTAGTAAAACTTCTATTGTAACTTTCTTAAATATAATAAACTGAATTTTGTCATAAACAATACTTATGAATACATTCTGAACATACAGAAAGAAACCTTTAATATAGATACATCTTTTATCTGCATTTTCAGGAGGATAGATTTAGTAGGTCTTTTCCATCTTAAATGTACTTTTATCTACAGTAAAAGGTAAATTCAGATTTAAAGTTTATATTTTAAAGCATTTTTTATGTTCCTGTTTTATAGAATGGTTCTACATTTAAGTCATGCAGCATTAAACAGCTGGTTGACATGGTGAAAAATCTCTTTGTCTTTTGTGCTGTCCCATTAATTGGAACAAAATGCTGCTGTAATCTCTAGTATTAATCAGAATAAACATAACCTTGGTATTTCATGCACACACATCTGTGAGTTAATATATTTTTGACTTCCTTTACTGGTGCGTAGTGAATTTATTGATCTAAAAACTTCTAATTGTGCCTAATTATTTTAGTGCTTTCATATCTAACTCTTGTAGATCTGACCACTGTCAGAAGACAGGATACTGGGTTACATGGACCATTGGTCTGACTCCGTATGGATGTTCTTGTGTAGTACGTTGCTGTGCCATTTGATTCCTTCGTTGACTGAGAGTACTTATTTCTGCTATCCTGCTGGATGTGGGGCATAAGTGTTTAATTTAATGAAAAATGATTGAATATCTTGAGAATAACATACGCACAAACAGTTCTTCAGTGTGTAAACTGCAAAAAGTGAAAAATAAACAAACATGCAATGAAAATAAACCAGGACTGTGGTTTAATTTTGTATTTATATTAAGTATGCCACCATATACTTTTTGAAGTTTGTCATACATGAAAGTTTATAGGGGAAAAAATTGAACCAGTTACTGTCAGGGATACTTTTCCTGTTAGTGTCTAAAATACTTGGTTACATTTTAAAAAAAGTTCTTACACATCACTCTTAAGGGACTGGTATGTCAGACTCAGTTTCATGATTGAATGTTTTTTGCCCATAAGAGTAACAAAAGATTCAAAAAATGTAATTTGAACCCTCTCACTGTCATGTCCAAACAGTATGGAATATAAGACTATCCCTACTGACCTTATAGTAGAAAAAATGTGAACAGAATGGGGTACAAGAATATAACTTGGCAGTTAACAGTTTTAAAATCTGGATACTGAATAGAGCTGGGGTGTTTTGGGGCCCGGGTCTGCAAATGCCCAAGCCCCACTCTTCAGCCTATAAATTCTAATCATATGGTTAAAGGGGAAACTACAATATTATTTCAAGTGAGGATGTTTGAAAGAGGCAAAACTAAAGATAAGTAAAAGTTCTGCTTTCTGCATACCCATACATGTTTACCAGTTAACCTAGGTAGCAGAGAAAATGTGTTATCAATAGTTTGAGCCACAGGTGATTTTAAAAAGATAACTTATTTTATAATGAAAATGTATATCTGTGGCTAATTATCCTTACTCATGTTGGGCTCTTGGTTTTCTTAGTATCCATACTGGCTACATTAATTCTTTGATTAGTGAATATTAATACTTCCTCTGGGGTTAAAAAGATATGTTTGACTGGCATATTTTAATCAGATTGTTGGATCTTGATGATCCAGTAGTCCATATGATTATTGTTTTACAGTTTTTCTATTTTGATATTTCCCAGGGAGTTAAATCAGACATTTTACTTACAAACATTTCAAATGTCTATAACCGCCCTCCCCAGCATCATTTGCGCCTGCCATCCATGTTGTTACTTCCCTCCTCTTTTTCTTTAGTACTTCATATTTTTAAAGAAGATATTCTCTGTCTGGAATTGTGCTTCTGGCAAGCCTAGATATTTGTCTAGCATAAAATTGAGAGTTCCATGTAAACCAGCTACTGTCAAAATGTAGTTCCAATACAGTCCCAAACATAAGTGGCCTCATAAACTGCTAGTACATGTGGTTAATGTAAAGATTTTTCTGTTAATTAGAAATGATTAAGCAACATGGACATCTAAAATCTAAATATTCATAGATCAACCTAGATAGCATGAGTGAGCTGCTTGTCAGCTATTATTTTTATTTGTGGGTAGATCGTCCATCTGTTTGACTGAAACTGTAAGAAAGCTGTTTTCAGTCATAGGTAAGAAGCTTTTTGCCTGTAAGTGTCCTCTGTCCACAGTAAATAAATATTTCATTAGTAACTGCCAACTTTGTGTGTTAATCTTTTTCTGGTTCAGCACCTATTATTCAATAGGAACTATGAAAATAAATATTCATTGCTATCATGTCCTGTTTAAGTGTCTTTTCAGTACTATCAGACAAATACTTGGCTTAGAAATGAATGGATGAGAAATGAGTTGGGAGCTTTAGTCCCATTCTTCATCTTCAAATGTCCACATTATAGAAAAATCATAAGTGGTACTGTTAATGTCAGTCTCAGCAGAGGTCAAGAATTAAAGGTTTGGAGAGTTAATTAACTTAACCTATAAATGGTCCTTCCAGAATTTGCTTGTGTGCTAGCTGTGGGAGCTTGCCTATTCACTGCCTGCACTTTTATTCTATCGGGGAGGAAGCTTTGATATTCAAAGTTCGCAATTTATTACTTGTCAAGTATTCTAAAATTCATGTGAAATAATTTTTTGTGTAAGAAATATAGTATTGTTTACAAATGAATGATTCATAGACTCCAGGCCAGAAGGAACCATTGTGATCATCTAGTCTGACACAATATGTATGTAATCACTTAAAGGGATAAGTATATAACAGGTAAGATACAGTTTTAATCAGTTTGAAGCAAAAACATTTAAAGGAAAAGTTACAAAAAGAGAACTGAGTATAATATGAAGCAATAGTTTTTTGTCCTCTATTTTTGATGCTATTTAGACTTCAGACCCCTAGAATTTACTGCATTATCAGTAACTGTTCTGCATCTGAACTTGTTTGGAATAACCAGTGCTGTTCCAAGTAGTACAAAGAATAATATTTTTGATTTAGTGTTGGGGGATGTGATTTTCACTTTTCAAAGTACAATATTTAGAGATCAGAAATCTAATTTATAAGAGAATTACAACGGTATATCAACTTGTAAATTATTGCAATAATCACATTAACAAATATTTATAATTTAAGTATTTTGATTTACAGTAATGAAAGTGATATACAATTTAACTTCATGTTGGCTTGAGCTGTGAATATTCTTGTAGAACCTTTATAATGTCAGTTTACTGTTGCCATGTTATGTCCCTCTGATGTCTCTGATTTTATGTTTACATTTTTGCATTAATACAATTTCAGCACAATTAACCTGATATACACTGTGTCCAGTGTACATACATCCTACTCACCCATAGTTTTGAATGTTAATACACCAGTGTGGGATCAGGTTGTTAGAGCATTTATTTCAACCCTCTGACTAGGACTTACTGTACTAGTAATGAGGTTTTTATTGCTAAACTTGCTTTCCTTTTTCCTTTGAACAATGTACGTTTTGTGGCTGTTGAATCTATTGCACATGAGGATGGATAAAACATTGATTTAAAAAATCAGATTTGTATTTAAATTGGATTTTTTAAAACTAAATTTATACAGATTTTTTTTAAAACCTATTTAAAATTAAATTTAAAGTTAACTTATGTTAAGGCTTAAACTTCTTATAATTTGGTAAAATCATTTAAATTGAATACCAAAAATATTAAGCAGTACGTTTGCTACCAGGTTTTAAAGAAAGACCACTAAACTCATTGCCTAAGCATCTGGAAACAGAGTTTTTCAAGTGCTAAACTAACTTTTGATAGCTGTAGCTTCTTCTGTAGAATATTTTCTTCATTTATTCAATTAGTTCAGTTCAATGACTAGTTAATTCAAAGCTAAGAAATGAGGTGGGAGTTGAAAAAAGGAAAGCTTGTTTTCAACTTCCAATCTCTGAATAAAAATTAGGTGTGAAAGGATGAGATCTAGTACTAAAATCTTGGACATGGTGACCCGAAACAATCAGTTCAGTTCACTAACTAGGGACAAGATTTCCTTTTTTAATCATTTAGTTTTAAAAGCACACCATGATATGATAAACTTTCTGAAACTTTTTTCTTATGTAAGTAGCACATTTAAAGTAGCTTTATATAACTAGTTAATCACAATTAAAATGCTGTTTTTATGCATTTTTAATTTGAATTTCTATCCAAATAGACTGACACAAAACAAGGTTAAAAATTAATCTACAAAATAAGTGCACCATTCATCATTTTTCATCACAATAAAAATTAAAAATCAGAATAAATGTATGTCAAGATGTATAATTGCTTAAATAATATATATAGATAGTGTACTCTCCTGGTTAGCAAAAAGAAGCACTAACTGTAGTGTAAAAGCAATATTTAATAGCAAATAAACATATTTTAATGGTCTCTAACCAGGGAGAAGGAACCTTTCTTTAGGAAAATAACTAAACGTACCAGTGCAAAAGATGATCTAAATCAATGATTTTATACTGTAATTTGGGGAATTCAGATATATAATCACAAACTACAGTTTGAGTGCAGTCACTTTCACCTTTTAGAAGTGAGAAAATAATTGAAGATGCTGTGTGGACTAGGATGATCTACTGCATAAAACTAGTCTATATGAAATATATTTGGGGGGGAATAATAAACTTTCATAGTTTGATGGGTTTATGAGATGCCATATGCCATAGTACTTGGCTCTTTCATTTTGTTTTATTGGGAAATGCCACTTTATATTGCAATGGGATTATTCATTATAAAAAGAGTTGACCAACTGGTGTACCAAGAGAGTTGAAATCAAGATGTCCAGTGACCATCCTTAAGTCTGAAAATGAACCTGTGGGGTAAAATTGCAACTAATTATGTCAACATCTCAGGCAGTACAGTGTCATCTATAGTAATAAAAGCATGCTTTGAGATGGGGTGGTAAAGCATAGCAATGTCAGAAATCAGAAAACAATTGAATTTAAGTGATGTTTGCACTTACTGAATATTGTGATTCATTTATATTCACTGTTTCTAGTCTCAGATTAAATAACAGATTTTAAGAATAGATGAGGATTGTTTGTATTTTTTTTTCCCTCACAGCATCATTATGGAGCAGAGCTAAGGTTGTGTGGGTGCCTTAACTGTGCAATTGTGTGCTTTAATAAGTTGGATTTCTTTAAAGTTTAATCTTAACTCTCAGTTTTCAGGGTTTGTAACACTTGCTTTGGGATAATTACTCTTGTAATGTTTTTATCCTTAAATTACTGATATGTGATCATAATCTTAGGCCCCAATCCTGTAAACACTTAGACTATGCTCAACTTTTCTATAGTAGGAAAGTTTTGCATATGTGTGTTTGCAGAATCAGTGTCTTAATGTAGATCTTACATCTGGGAGTAATTATATATTCTCATATATAATTGTTTCTAGGCCTTGGAAGGAAGGAAGAATTATAACAAATACATTTAATGAACCTGAATATTACTTAAAAAGCTTTTTCATAACATCTCTCTAAAAATTGGATATTTTGGGGAGTTTCTATGGCAACAGAATCAAGTGGTGTATCCCATTTGAAAGTTGGTATCTTTCTTTTCCCATTGATACTACGTTTTTGTGACACATCAGAGCCTTAAATCTTTTAGTGGTCTGGCATTGAATATAGAGTGTCTTGAGCCTTAAATCTGTATAACAGGATGGTGGGGAGGGAGACTTCCATATTTTGGGGGAAGGACACAATTTTTTTGGAAAGCTGGCTTCAAAAATAAAAATGCTATCTGTTATGCAGAAAGGCAACATGGCCTAGTAGATACAGCGTGGGACTCAGGAGACCTGGGTTTTGTTATCAGCTCAGCCACTGGCTTGCTAATCACCTAAGGCAAGTCATTTCCTGTCTTCGTGCCTCCGTTTTCCTATTTGTAAAATGGGGATAATGATACTGTGACCTTATCTGTAAAGCGCTCTGAGATCTACTGATGAAAAGCACTATATAAGGACTAGGTTGTTGTTTATTATATAATTCAGAGGGTTGGAATAGTAAACAGGCAGAAGTTAATTAGTGGGCAGCTGAAGAAGAGGAGGTCAAAGTGCATGGTAAATACAGTTTTATCATATGGTCCTGCAGGATATCACCCCCACCTATGTATTCTTTGTGTGTATCTGTGTTATACCTTGTGTGAGTATATGTATATTTTATTTTAACCTGTTAATTGAGGTTAAAAAGAGGGGTTGTGAGAGGCTTTGGTGTGCTGTAATCCCTAAAAGTCTATGCTTTAACTTCATTTTAAGGGTTCTGAACTATAATTATGCTTATGAGTTCCCAAATTTATGTTTGAATGCACAAGAATTGAGCTACAGAATATAAAATGACAATTCTAATTAGAAGTAGTAGGTGATATCTCTTCACTGCCTCATAGGATACTTAGAGAGATTCATGTGTAAAAAGCACCATTGAGAGATTAGATTTGACTATCATTTTTTCAATCTCTATCTCCCTCTCATTCCCTTAAAAATCTGGAAGTCAAAAATTAAAAAATCAAGCAAGCAAACAAAAAAAAACCCACCCCAGACTAAGCTGATCCATCTTTTCATACACTTCATCTGTGTAAAATTCTTCAAAATTTTAGAATGTTTATTTACATGTGCATTTAATGTACAAAGAATAAATAAACATACATACTGTATGCTACGGTGATTGGCTCTTTTAGGCTTTAATTAAGCCATTCTTCAGCTATGAAGAAGGAAACTAGTTATTTAAAGGGTATTACTCATTACAGGGCAAAATGGGGCAACTCTAGAGATTTCTCAGATCATCTTCTCACTGAAATTTGTTTTGGCAACAAACAGACCTATCTAGGTGAACATTTCATGAACACTTGAAAAGCGAGTCAACTTATTTTTCATAATTCTAATGAATTTTTACTTTATTTTAATATTACATGGTGCTGAAACGTTGCATAAACCACAAGTTGTATACTTAATAAAAGTTATGTTGGTTTCCTGGTTTGACAAATGATGAGGATTATAATTAGTAAACCAAATACCTAGCAAATAAGAGTCAAATTGGTCACAAAACTACTAGTACGGTATGACCATTGCCAGTGCTTCTGATGCTTTTGTAATCTTGTGATGTTAACACTACTACTTTCTTCTTTCTTCATGGATGATAGTAAAATGGGTAAAGAATGGTGACATATAAGGGGGAGATGAAGACACAGCCTGGGACCATGCTGTAAGTCAAAGGGCTGAGATCAGAACATGTGAAATTGGACATGTCTGTTCTAAAGAAAAGGCCAATGTTAATACCATTTTAGAGAACTCTTCACTTCTTTATAGAAACAGACACTGCACAGCCCTGTTACCACTGTGCTGTTCTTACCAGCAGAAGTGCTCCTTGGAATTCTACCCACCTCTGCAATAGCATTGATACCATGGTAGAAGCTGTAATTGGTGACTTCCAAAACAAGAAGAAGAAATACAGTTATAAAATTGCTTTGGCAGAAAAATGCCTCCTTCATAGTTATAGGTATGGAAAAACTAAGGTATACTCTTAATTCTCCCATTCCTATAAACCTTGAGTTTCTGCCAGTAACTAGTAATGTGACATTCTCAGTAAGGGATAGACTCAGTTAAATAGGAAATATAAATTGAACTGATTACCACATCCCAATTATACAAAAATGTAGATAAATGGAATGTGGCAACAGAGAGCTCTCATGGGTTTAAAATTCCTTATAAATTATTTCAAGGCAAAAGCCATTAAGCTAGTATTACCAATTTTATCAACTCTTTAAGTTTTAAAAACACCTTATACAAGTAAAGAAATGGAGCCAGACTGGATGAATGTTCCTCACTAGATACATCTCTCAAGTCTTCCAATAAAGTGAGGTCAGAGTTAGGATTAAAACAATCCTTGCCTTTCAGTCTCCAAAATACAATCCTAGACTGTGTTTTGACATCTATATTTACTATAATTTTAGTTTATTTAAGATCTTGGTGGTGACAGGGCTTTTCCTAGTCATTTGCTGTTAAAAGATTTTATATTGCCTTCACAAGAGAGAGAGCAGAAATAAGTCTTAATTACCACTTAAGAGTAAACCTGTTAAAGGTGAGCAGGAATAGGAATGTAGAGTGAAGGAAGCATAAAGCTCATTGAAAGATTTGCTATTTTAGCACCACTCGGGGGTGGGGGGGGGACTGATGTCAGAAGAACAAACCATGCTGTAATCTTGATAACAGCTTTATGTTCTATTCACTTTCCAAACAAACCAATGTATCAAGTTAAACAAGGCTGTAGATTTCATTTTCTCGAACAGTCCTCTTATGACTCAGCCTGAGATAAACTTATGAATTGAAAACTCTCTGTGCCCTCATAGCGGAGAAGTTTTCAAGATGGATTTCAATGCATGCTAAATTATACTAGAATCAAACATAAGATTGGAGAGCATTCCTTGTTTTGCATGATGGCAGTATACAGTGAAGGTTAGAAAAAGGTAGCTATTAAGCATTAGCTCTCACTTTGCTGTCTATTCTACATGCTGCTTCAGATATGTTTATTTTAAATGTATAGCCTATACTTTTTTGAGTAGTGTCACTGTATGTGCTCCACTTCAGGTGCACCTGAGCCCTATGCCTTTGATTGACAGTTTTGGGTAGTAGTGCCTGTTCTGCCTGCTCATTTACACCGCACACATTCTCATGCCTGGTGTTGAGGCTATATGGGGCTGTGTAGGCAAACTGCCCTCATTCCTTCAGAGTTCCCTTTGGTGTCTGCTGTGTGCCTGTTCTCTAATATTTAGCTTTTTCTCACTTAATTACCTTATAGTGATAATTGTTGGAACAATTGTTCTCTTTGGGCTTTTTTGCATAAAAAAGCCAAGCGTTTTATTCACAGAGACAGTTATATAGTTAATTTAACCCCCGGAAGGGGAAATCTATGTTCATTAGTTTTTCTTGGGCCTGCTGGGCTCCCATTCAAGAGGTGCCTCTCTTATGGTGAGGCACTTCCAATAAGTGATGGACATTCTCAGTGCCTCTGCTGTCTGGATGATACTCATATCCCCAGTAAGTGCAGGATCTGCACTTCCTTCAAAGATAGATTTAAAAAAATAGAGAAAGTATCAACTAATGATGGAGCAAGCTTTAGGTCCTGCTTTGGATGTAGGACCAACCCAACCATACACAACTCCCAGTACAGCTAGTGCCCCGTTCACATCGCTGTCTCAGTCACTGGAGACTGGTAGAAAGCTAGATGGTACTGTGGCACAGAGTACATCTATGGTCCTTACCTACATCTGGCTCTAACCAGGAGGAGGAAAGGAATAAATCTCATGTGCAAATTTGGCTATTTAAATTATAACAAATTATATTATTTAATGAGCATCTGGCAGCAGAACATCAAGACCAATTTAAATCCATTATACAAGAGGGTCATCTCCTGGCAAAGACATTACTCCAGGCCCCCTGGGATGGGGCACATAAGACAGCACAGTCTGATTCCACTGCAGTGGTTATGAGAAGAGCATCTTGGCTATAGCTGTCGGGCTTTCCAAGAGAGATTCATAGTACTGTCGAATCCCCTTTCACAGTCGCAGTCTCTTTGCAGACTTGATGGATGTGTCTCTCCACATTTTAAAAGACTCAAGAGCCACACTGTGATCCCTAGGGATTTAGAGATCTGTAAATTAAAAGATTTAGTAGGTCTGGTGCTGCACAAAGAGCATACCAAGCCCTGTATTCAACAAACCCCATAGGCCAGGGATATTCAATTATTTTTTGTCAAGGTTCACATTTCTTGGTGAAGGTATAGTAAAAGTCCAGTCTACAGAGAAAATAATAAAAATAAGTAAGTAAATTTTTTGGGGTCTATACAAATGCGTCTGGCAGCCTGGATTTGGTCCATGGTCCGCCTGTTTGACTACCTCTGCCCTGGACCCTTTGAACCCACAGCCAAGAGATGATCAGATGTTATGTCCACCAAATGATAGTTTTGATGGCTTGGTTGAGAGTCTCAACCATCCAATCAACAGAAGGGAGGGTGGAAGCCAATTTTAGACTTCAAGTCTCTTGACAAATATGTAAAGCAACAAAAAAATCAGGATGGTGACCCTGGCAGCAATAATTCCTTCATTAGAAGTAAGAGATTAGTTTGCAACTTTCATCCTACAAGAAGCATGTTGTCATGTCACTATTCACCCTTTTCGTTTTCTAATAACAAACACTACCGATACAGTGCGCTCCCTTTAGGCCTATCTTTGGCACAGGATAGTTTCAAAGATTCTGGCAGTAGTTGCTGCTCACCTACGTCATTTGGGTATACTCGTGCTCCCATCCTAGACAGTTGGTTGATCGGGGCGGATTG
This sequence comes from Mauremys mutica, assembly GCF_020497125.1. Classification (NCBI taxonomy): domain Eukaryota; kingdom Metazoa; phylum Chordata; order Testudines; family Geoemydidae; genus Mauremys; species Mauremys mutica. The sequence continues at coordinate 325,158,229 of NC_059072.1, forward strand.
TATCAGGAAGTGTTGATGTCAGCAAAGGTCATGTGTTCCCTGTTTCACAGCCAGGGCCTTTAAATCAACCTTAAAAAGTCCATTTTGACTCCACTACCATGTCTAGATTTCATAGCTTTCCTGGATGCAGTGACGGGCAGAATATATCTACTGTTGAGCAGATTTCTCACACTAGTGAATCTCATCTCAAAGATTCAGGGAGTTCCGCAAGTAGCAGTAAGAGATTGTCTCCAACTGCTGGGACACGTCAGCTTGTGTCATTGTAGTGCAGCATGCCTGATTACACCCCCAAAGTCGACAGGAATGGTTTCAGTTTTCAAACCAAGCAAACACAGTCTAGTCAGGTTACTGTCTGTTCTCCGTTGGGTTCTTCAATCACTCAATTGGTGTAAAGACCTGACCAAACCCTGTGTAGGTGTTCCGCTCTTGCAAATTCTGCCTACTGGAGTGATATCAGTTGCTTAACTTTTGGGTTGGGTGGGCACATCTGGGACCTCATAAGGTATAGGGAAAAGGCTCATTATAAGAACAGCTTCTCCACGTCAAGCTTTTGGAATTGAGAGCCATCAAAAATGCTTCCTTACACTTTCTACCGCTAATCAATTTGAAGTCAGTAAAGATAGTGACAGACAACTAGGCATTCATGTATTATATCAATTGTCAAGGAGGTGCACTTTTCCCAAATGTTGGTGCGGTAGCAGTAGAACTCTGGAATTGGTGCATAACCAACAACACAGTCATCTCAGCTTCTTACTTCCCAGGTATTCAGAACACCGTGCCAGACGACCTCAGCATACATTTCTTTCTAAATTACGAATGGGAACTGAAGAGTCCTCCACAAGATATTCTTACCCTGGGGGTTCCCACAGGTCAGTCTGCCATAGTAGCCACTACAAAATGCATCAGGTATTGTTCCATAAGAGGGCTCAATGCATAGGAGGCATGTTCCTCATCTCATGGACAAAAGGACTTCTCGGTCCATAACCACTGATACCATTTATTAAATGTTCTCAACAAGATCGAGCCAGACTCATACCGATTGCACCAATGTGGCCAAGACAGGTCTGGTATCCCTATTTGATCAGATTCATCTCTTGCCCTTTGTGGAGGCTGTTGGTCAGTGCTCATCTACTGACCCACGATGCCAGTTGATCACTTCACCCCAACCAGCAGATTTTGAGGTTACAAGCATGGTTCCTCATTGGTTCTCAGTAATAGTGATTCCTTGTTTGTCAGAGGTACAACATGTAGAATAGTAGAAAAGAATCTACAAGAAATACCTCTAGAAAATGGAAACAGTATTATCTTTGGTGTAACAATCACCAGATGTTGCCAACTTGCTCTCCTCTTTCCAGGGTATTGGATTCCCTATTGGAACTGAAAACATTGGGTCTTTTTCTAAATTCCATAAAAGCTTTTCACATACCCATAGGGGATTTTTTACTCTTCACTTACCCAGCTATGGCAAGATGTCTAAGAGGTTTATCAAATATCTCCCCACAAAACAGAGATCCTACTCCAAGCTAGGACTTGAACCTAGTACTTACTTGCCTTATGAAACACCCTTTTTAGCCACTAGTTAGATCTTCTTTGGTAGATTTATCAAAGACGACAATCTTCCTGATAGCAATAACTTCTGTCTGAAGGGTGAAAGAATTGGGGGCCTTAATGGCAGACACAATATTTACAGTATTCACCAGAGAGAAAGTGTCACTACAAGTACTTCCAAGTTTTTTGTACCTACGGTGTCCTCAGAATTTTATATCAAACCATTCATCTCCCAGATTCTCTCCCCCCCCCCCCCCCAAAACCACACTGGACTACTCAGGAAACCATATTTGATAGCCTAGATGTCATGTGGGTGTTAGCCTTACCCGTAGTTAGGACCAAACTATTTAGAAGATCCCTTGGACTATTTATATCCTTTGCAGACAAAAACAAGGATTCAGTAACTTCAGAACAGGTTATCAAAATTGATGTCCAGTTGTATTAAGTTTTGTTACGACAGAACTCATGTTCAACCCCCTTCGAGAGTGGTAGCACATTCCACAAGAGCACGATCTACATCTATAGCCTTACTTAAGGATGTACTAGTTGCATACATCTGTAGGGTGGCAACTTGGTCATCTGATCATATTTTGTCTAATCATTATGCTTTGGAACCTGCAGCAAGATCAGATGCTGCTGTAGGCATAGAATATCAGGATTGGAAGGGACCTCAGGAGGTCATCTAGTCCAAACCTCTGCTCAAAGCAGGACCAATCCCCAGACAGATTTTTGCCCCAGATCCCTAAATGGCCCCTCAAGGATTGAGCTTACAACCCTGGCTTTAGCAGGCCAATGCTCAAACCACTGAGCTATCCCGCAATGCAGTTTTCTCTTTGTGTTGGACTCTGCTCCGAACCTGCCACCTCCTTAATGGGGGTACTGCTCACAAGTCACCTGAAGTGGAGAACCCACAGGGACACTACTCGAAGGAGAAATTCTGAGGAGACCTTAGGTAAAAATCTTGGATGCTTTCTCACCTTGTGCAATAACTGGAGTTTGAGATGTGTCCCCCTTTGGTGCTGCACTACCTGCCCTCCTTCCCCTCTGTTTCGGAGTCTTTGTTATGGGTCTTCGTGGTGGAGAAGGAACTGAGGGTGGCTTACCTGTTCAGCCCCGTAGAATCTTGGCACAGGGCACAAGGATGTGTGGGGTACACGTGCAGGCTGAATGGGCACTGCTACCAGAAATCTCTGATCAAAGGTGTATGGTACAAGCGCACCTGAAGTGAAGCACCAACAAGGGGACATATCTCAAAGAACTCCAGGTACTGCTCAAGATGAGTAACCTCTCTCTTCCTCTGCTATGTGGCTGATACAGGTGTGAACTATATAATTGATTTGACGCACTAATATTTGATCGTTATATTGAGAACTTCTAATATTTTGAAAGTGAAATTTTGTTGAGTGCTATATCTAGTACCAAATAATGCTTACAACAGTTCTGTACCTTCTGGAAACTGGTATCAGCTGATCTGCACTTGGGTGGGAAGAGGGGAAATCCGGTATTTTTGCCTCTTTCAGACGATACATCCAGGGCTAGTGCTGGGGAAGGTTGTCTTGCCATGAAAGCACTTGACTTGGTCTGCCAAGGCATATGTAGGCATGGTAAATTGCTGTTGGTTGAAGGATGATTTTGTGGTTAATGGCATCAGACTGGGAGTCAAGAGACTTCTGTTCCCAGTTCTGCTACTGACTTGCTGGTTGATCTTGGGCTTCAGCTTTTGCCAGCTGTAAAATGGGGATAAAACTTACCACATTGCTGCGTTGAGCCTTTTTTTATAGACTGATAGCTTTTAAGGTGAGAATGGGCCATTATGGTTCTAGAATTTTATCACGTAATTCTTGCATCAAGCCCAGTAATTTGTGCTTGAACTAGAGTGTATCTTTTAGAAAGTCATCAAACATGTCTTAATTCATGTCTGCAAAATGCATTGAGATGCATAATAATGTTACTAATATTACTACTTTACTATTATCAGAACTTAAACTCACTTTATTGCCATCAGTGTGCTTTTCAATCCTCAATTATGACTTGATATTAGTGATTATGTCTCAAACTCCAGAAACTAAAAACTAAGGGTCAGATTTTTAAAAATTGATTTCAAAAGTTATTCCTAATTTGTAGTTAACAGTTTACACCTATTTTAAAAATATTTCTAAAATACTTTGAACATTGATTTCTGGTTCTAAAGGTAGTGGCAATTCTATCAGAATTGGTATAGGGGAAAAAAAGCAAGATGATAAACTGTTGTGATTCTGATAGCTCACAACTTGCCAGGCTGTAAATGGATGTAGCATAATAGTAAACCTGAGAACCAACCTCTTCTTTCTAATGTTATGTGGGTCACTAAATTCTAGCCCTAATATTTCATAAGATATCCAGACTTAACTTTATCACTTGTTCCTTGCTTTTAGTAGTGCTGTTTAGATGATGGTCCAAGGCTGAATATCAGTTGTCCCAGATTTTGTACTAGTGCAGGTTTTGTCCTCTGGGAAGTCTTAACGCAAACACATATATGCCTCCATCCCAGCAAAATATGTATTTTGACTATTTATTTGAAACCTATATATTTCATTTTTTTCTGTGTGGTTTTTTTTGGTAAGCTGTCAGGTAAGTGACATCTAGATGGACCTATAAGATGTAAAGCATTTGTGGCATAAACTGCCATTTAGTAAAGATGCTTGTGTATTTTCTGTGGCTATCTTGAAATACTGGCTTAGTTCCTTGTTTCAGATCAAATTTAGAATTTTTTTTCTTTCAAGATTATAGTAGAAGCTTTAAATAGTTATTATGTGCTTATATCATGATAAAATAATGAATGCTTACTAAATGGAAGAGACTTCATACGCTAGTGAAGCAGTGACGGGAGTACAGGACTTCACTGCAATGGAAATAATTTCTTTCAAAATATAGATCAACTGAGATAAAATAAAAATTGGTCTAATTTTTTGACCTGTGTGAATTGGCATAAATTATATGCCTGCTGCTAAATGTGTTTCCTATCTGTTCTCCTTTTCATGCATATATGTATGTATTCTCAGTGTTTCTATAGATATTATAATTTTAAATTAAGGATTTAAAAGATGGGGGTTCTTTGAATAAAACTTCTTGAATTTGTTGATCTTTACAAAGACATGAAACACAGACCTTCCTTGCCCTTCCCCTAGAACATTCATGTCATGGTTTAAGAAGTTGTAGCCCTACAAAGACTTTTCAAATCTGCTGTCATTATTTTGGAAGAGGATGTTAGAACACTGCCCTTACTTGGTACCTGCTGCAAAATGACAGGTAAGAAAAAATACACAGGAGGGAATGGGGAAGCATTGAGTTTAATTGTATAAAGCAGCAATATTAAAATATTTTGAAAATTATTTTAATACTTTAACATAAAGAATGCATTTAAATAACTTAAATATTGCTTACTTTGAAATGCTGACCTGATTTATGAAATATGGATAAACTCAGATTATCTGTAATTCAGATTATGCAAAATTCAGAAATATCCCCTGAACTATTATTTTATTTCCCCAAATTTTATAGTTTGCTGAAATGCAAACTTAATTTAGCAATTAAGATATCCAGGGTTCAGCTACACTTAAATACTTTTTGTATGATGGAAAACTTGTGCTTGTTTTGTAAATTTTACATAGTGTTACTAACGTGTAAATATAAGCAAACCTTCTCCTAGACTTTAGTCTTCACACAAATCTTGCACTAGTTTAACTAAAATCAGTTTTAAAATTAATGTAAACTGGTACAAAACTTTTTATGGAATGACTGACTTAAATCTGTTTACCAAGTAGCTTATATCAATATAGTTTAATTTGATAAGGGATTGTTTTAAATTATAACGTAGAAATCAGTTGTAGGTCAAGTTTGCTGTTTGTACAGTGCTTACCAGTGGAGTCCTGGCCATGAGTAGGGCTCCTAGAAACTACGATAATACAGATAATAATTTAAGTAGATCCATGTTTGTGCTAGTTTAACTAAATCTATTTCAAAACAGACTTTAGGTAAATCAGTGCAAGTTCTGTTTGTAGATCACACTTTAATCTATGTTTCTGAGCTGGAAAAACTGTCATTCAAAATATTGTAGGAACATAATTTTAAAAAAATTCCTTAACTTTATAAACACAATTTTAAGACCATGATTGATTGCACTGACTTTAGGTCCTTTTCATTCTAAAATGTACTGATTTATTTTTCATTTGAATCTAATTATGTCACAGCTACACCTCAGAATGTTTGCAAGTGAGAGATTACCATGTTGGGGAGAAGGTTGTATATTCTCAGTCTACCTCTTTGAGCAACTTTGTATTTCATAACTATCTAATAATAATGTAAAATATAATAATATGCTTGTGTACAGTTAGCAGTTAAGTGTAAAATAGATTGGTATTAATCACTACGTGTGACCTTTTTGAATGGAAAAAGCCTCCTTATTCCTTTCAAGATACAATTATCTCACATTGATAGTGTGGAAATTGTATCAAAGTCCCCTCGTTCATATGTAACGTGTATAAAGAACTATTGTAAATACACACTGCTGTTTTCTAATAATTCCAACAGATATTTGTAACGAATTCTTACAAAAATCACTTGGTGATACATCAAAGTATTCCATTGATACACATTTTAAATCAACAGTCTGACCACACATTTTATAGACTCAGCAGAATAAACCAACAATTCAGACTCATTAGTGACAATCTTGAGTGCTAGTAGACCCAGATTCAAAATTTACCCATTTAAGACCAGTTGTTTCATATACATTTATTTTAAAATATACCATTTCAGTTATATTTATATATTTTTGAGGGGAGGGATAGTTCAGTGGTTTGAGCATTGGCCTGCTAAAGCAAGGGTTGTGAGTTCAATCCTTGAGGGGGCCATTTAGGGAACTGGGGTAAAAATCTGGGGATTGGTCCTGTTTTGAGCAGGGGATTGGACTAGATGATCTCCTGAGGTCCCTTCCAACTGTGATATTGTATGATTCTACACTTTAAAATCCATAAAGCATTTTATAAATATTATGTCTTGTATCATATCTTCATTACACATCACATGGCAAATGGAAATCTTTGTGATACAAACTGCATTGTCTTTGTTTTTTCACTGATCTATTAAAGTCAATTTTTTTAACAATTTGTTTTTGATGGTCAGATCCAAAGCCCATTGAATACATTGGGAGGCTTTGCATTGACTTCAGAGGGCTTTAGATCAGGCTCTAAATTTAGGCCAAGTAGTTTTTGCTAACAATTGTAAGATACATGGTCTGACATCTAGAAACACCTGAGTACAAGTAAATAAATTGTGGGACTTTTCACGAATTATTATTTTTAATGTCCAAAAATGTATAGGGTGCTGTAAATTCCATTCTATCTTCAGATTTACATTTCAGTTGAATTATGTTGCGTAAAGCTCTGCAGCTGCTGTATTTCAGGTGTCATAAATATTTTCAAATAAGTCCAAATATCCTTCAGAAAATAATTGCTTTAAATCCTGGCATTAATAAAATATGATCTAATAAAAGACTAAATATAGAGAATGAAATCTTTCCCTTGAGCATGCTGTCTTTTATCCCCACTGACATTTGCTTTAACGCTATTAAATCTCCCACCATTTTTTCTTATAATTAAAAGTTCCCCTAGAAAGAACATAGTACTATATTCACCTTTCCTCATTCCTTTCAAGAATAATTTTGCAGATATCTCCTAATCTGAAAACTGTAAAACAGATGGAAAATGTCTTTTCAACTCATAAGTCCTTCTCTGCCAATAAGAATGCCGCCTTTGGCATCAGTTGACACAATATTTACCCTTGATATATACAACAGTTTAATTTTGGTCTGTACTGTGTAATTGTTGTAATTGTTCCTTCAGCTATCCCGCCTTCTCTCAGCTGTCTGCTGAGATACATTTGTTGTTCTTAAGGAACAAATTATGCTTGTTTTATTGACAGTAATGCACCAGTTGGTTTCAGTAGGGGCTATACTCATGTTTAAGTTGAGCAGGATTCAGCCCCGAATGAATAAGAAATACTTAAGTGAAAATGATAGAAAGCTAAAGGAAACAGTCATTGGTTGACAATTTTTAAAATGTATATCGTATTTTTTTATTGATACTTCAGCAACCAGCATTGTTCTCTGTTACCTTTTGCTAGGAAGTCAAATGGACAAATGCAAATACGAACACAGCTGTGCAGAATATCTGGCTGAAGGTTTTTTGGATGATATCTGTTTCCCCAAATACATAATCACAAAGGAGTACATGTCCTGAGTGCATCTCAAAAATGGAGTTCTTCCTTTCTGTTTGGTGGATAGTGGGTATCATAAAGTGATTGCTTTTCCTGCTGGCTAAGTCAAAGTGCCGTATGGCCCACTTCAATGGAAGTTTATTTACTCTTCAGTTCTATATCTTTAGGTAAATTTTATCTAGACACACAGTAAAGAGGGGGTCAGAATGGAAGGAGAGACCAGATATAAAGCTTACAATTAACATTGTCATTTATGTTAAGAAAAAAGTAAGAAGCAACCTCAGCCTGTGCACTCAACCAAGCTAATGAAGCTGTATAAGGAATTATGTCCGGGGAGAGTGAGGGCAGAGTACAAATGTTAAAACAGAAATTCAAGATTCAGAAAGTGCTTGGCTGTAAGTGATGAGTGTGGTATAAAATCATAGATAGACTTCTGCTATGTGTTTGGGATTTTAACTAAGAGATTCATACCAAAATTGTGTATTAATTTTTAAGGAAATAATATATTTTAAAGAAGTTCTTAATTAAACTAAACATACCAATATTTGCAAGTTATGTGCAACTCATGCACTGAAGAGCTAATGCTTTCATTAGATTACTGAAGAGAATAACACCATACGTCCATGAGCCTCAGGGTACGTCTATACTACCTGCCGGATTGGTGGGTAGTGTTCGATATTTCAGAGATCGATTTATCGCGTCTCGTCTGGACGCAATAAATCAATCTGCTAATCGATGCCTGTACTCCACCTCGGCAAGAGGAGTGAGCGGAGTAGACAGGGGAGCTGCGGCAGTTGACTCACCGCCGTGAGGACGGCCAGGTAAGTCGAACTAAGATACTTCAACTTCAGCTACACGAATAGCGTAGCTTAAGTTGCGAATCTTAGTTCGAACCCCCCCACTAGTGTAGCCCAGGCCTTAGAAGGAAGTAATATTTTGCTGCAGTAGTGTGCTTGCAAAGAGTCAAAAGTGTTTAGATATTATATTCATTCTACTCTCTTCACATAGAGCATATTTTTTGTGCTGTCAACTTTGTAAGTGTTTAAATAATATTTAAGTATTACTACTTATTGAGTAAGTAACCACATTCTGGTCTTAAAAATCAAAAACAAACCTCTTTAGCTTAATTAACATGCTGAAACTTCCAAAGTTGTTATACTGGATGATGATGATCTTTCCTCATCTGTGCACTCCATCTAGCAATTATAAATCTCTAAGCTCAGCTGTTGCCATCAGAATACTCCATCCAGTCCTCACTAACAAAGAGTAATTACTTTTTAATTAAATACTACCTCACAGTTTACATTAGAGTGACAGGGAGGGGCCAGAGTTGAGAGGGCATAGTTTATTGTGGGGATTGTGAGTAGCCAGTCAGAGCACAAAGGGATATAATCATTGTTATTGAACTGTACGGCTATTATGTGAATCAGAATGTAGGGATCACTAGCATTGTAATATCCCTGTGCTCTCACTAGCTGAGACAATTCTGTTTCAGTATTATACATGCTTTTTAATTAAAATAAGTGTAATTAAATAAATTTTGTGTAATCAATTTAATGATGGAAAAATGCACTCTATAAAACATCACTTCTTACAAATTTGTTTATTGGTATTCAGATTGCCGAACACATAGGTCATAGTGACCTCTACTGGGTCATCACTTTTAAGAAAACTGTGTATCAACAAACATTCCTAACAATCTTAGTCATAATAAGCCTTCTATATCGAAGGCGCCCAGATTCAAGGGGGTTTGTCCACTTATTTTATTTCAGTCTCAGTTTTAATAACTTTTCTCCCTCCTCCTTTCCCCCTCTTGCCCCTCCCCCCAATTCTGATTAGCAGAACCTGGCAGCATACAGCTAGCATTTGACCTTGCCTTCTAAAGCCTGCTTATTCCAATGCTGGGTGGGTTCTATTTTATTAATTCACCATGGATGAATGTGCATAATATGGTTGCAATTAGTTTAATCACATTCTGGGGTCCACAGACCCCTCAAATCCAAGGCAACACTGCAGAGTCTCTGTCAGACAAATTCTACAGCGGCAGTGGATAGTTTGATAATCGTGAGTGGTCTTCACCTGGGACCAGTTGAGGTTTTCTTAGCAAGGATTTTTCTGGTTACATTGCAGATTTTAAAAAAAAAAACCTGGGATTTCACATGGAACTTGCTATATCTGAGAGTGCAGAGCAGTGTCTTAGTATTCAAAAGCCAAGTCTTGTCTGCTTGATTGAATTTTGACCAGTGTTACTCATTAAACACCTGGAAATGTTGGGGCACCTGCTTATTGCAACACTGTCCCCTCTGTCTGATAAAAGTCAGTAGTGAGAAATGGGTACTTTGTTAATGGAGATTATCAATTCCTCCTTATCTGAGGATGGAGTTGTGACTGCCACATAGAAAGGAAATAAAATTTTGACCCTGATGATCTCACCCAGGATGCAATTGCATCTCCCATGTATGGAAAATTTACAGAAGGTGGAGGTGAAGCAGAATGGCAATATTTCCAGTATCAGAGGGGTAGTTGTGTTAGTCTGTATCCATAAAAACAATGGGTACTCTGGTGGCACCTTAAAAACTAACAGATTTATTTGGCATAACCGTGGTCAGTCTGGGTTTACACCTGTATGTGCGATAGAAACTGCACTAGTGTTGTTAGTTGGTGTTCTTGTAAGGTATTGAAGGCATGCCCAGGCTGATTTTATTAGAGAGATGTACCGGTATGTATATAGTCTAGTTTTGAGACACTTGATCATGAGATAGTGCTGCTAGATAGTAGCGGTAGTTCTTAGTAGTATGAGCCCTTTAGAAGTGCTAGTAAGAATATATGGGCTATAGTGTCTGCAGTAGGCAGAGGATACCCAGCTGAATAATTACATTATGGCTAGTTTCACTGGTGTAGTGGAATGGATGGCCAGATGTCTACAGAGAGTGGGATGTGAATGAAGACTAGCTAGCTGAGGATCAGTCTAGATCACGCAGAAATAATTTAGTAGAATAGGGGAAGCAATTGGAAAAATTGGCTAGAATTATATTAGCACTTCTGATTGGATGCAGCTATTATTTATGAATAATTTTTCAACTTTGGAGTCTTATTAGACCCAAAACAGCTCGTGGATGATTATGTAGCAGCTGTGTTTTAGCTGTACTTGTTATGGTGGTGTGTTGTGTGTGTGGACCTGCTTTTGTAACTTCAGTTGAGTACTACTGAAATGTTTTGGGACTACACCTTGCAATTCAAGCAACTGAAACTAGTCTAGAATGCTGCAGCCTGCTTATGTGGATATTTACTTTGGGAGTACATAACATGTGCTCAGCAAGATGTTCTAGTTGTCTGTCAGCTTCAGACTCGAACTCAAGGTGTTGGTAAATGATCTTTTTAAAAAGCCCTGGATGGTTTGAGTCTAGGTTACTTGAGAGCACACCCATCTCTTTGTGTCAGACTGCTGTAATTGTAGTGAACACAGACCCTCAAATCAGTTCCTTCATGTAGAAAAGAGGGTTTCCTTAGGGCTTCTTGAGCTTGGAACACGTGTTTCTCTCCCTCTGCCTCCCTGGTCTGCCAGTGCCACAATTTGTTAAAGACCTGAATACTCTGCAGTGTTCTTTTTTTTTTTTTTTTAAAAACCTCAAGTGTTTGTGGAGAGAAGACGAGGGTTAAAGAGGGCTTTTTTTTTCGTAATTAATTTTTTTGGCCAGATTGATTTGTGGGGGCAGTGGATTTAAGCGATCTGAATTTTTGATGATTCTGAATGTTAAGTGTTCTAAGGGCACCCAGAGTTTGGGATGCATACCCCTGGTAGTTTTTAAAATAACTAATTATTTTGACTCTTTTGTGCTTTATAGTAACTTCATTGTAAAATATGAATTATAATTTTATTTCTGTTAAAAGTACTAACTTGTATTATGAATTGCTCTTTAAAGTTGTGGCTGCATTTATATTTAAAGTGAGCAAATCTTGTATTTAAGTTGAATATATATTTTTCTAAAGAATTTTAAACCACAAATGTCTTAAAGTTGAGAGTTAATCTTTACAGTTTAATATTAAAGATCTGCATGGATTAAATGTATCATATTTAAATATATTAAAATATGATTCTGCTCTGAAATGTTGCTAAAATATGGTGGTTCCTTATGCCACAGATTTGCTCCCTGTTTGTAATTCAGAGAGATCTGCTGATTTTAGATAGTGTTTACTGCTTTGAGTGTTTGCTGGTTATATTCATTCTGCAGAGCTAGAGGGGAGGGAGCTGAATTCTATTCCTGCTTGCACACTAGCAGCAGAATTATGTACAACATTGCAATACACTTGTGAAATTCCACTGAAGGCACTGGGATTGCACAGATATTATCGAGGGCCTGCTTTGGCAGAATCTTTTACTAGTGGTAACATGAGAAGGAAAGAACCTAGTTTTATTCTCAAATCCTTCAGTGTGTTTGAGTGAGCAAAGGGAACTAATGTCATACTAGAACTGCACTTTGAGCTGAAATGTTCATAGTAATATAATGACAAAGGAACTCATAATGACTGAAACACCAGCTGGCTGTTAGCTGACTGGTACAAGAACAGATTTTAAAGATCTTAGTAATTAAGAGTAAGGAAAACTGCTTATAGTGGAGGCAATGGTAATATAAGAATGGCTAGAGATGAAAATGAATTTGTGAGGCGGAAATTTCAATTTTGGTCACAGTTTGTGTCTACAATAATTCTACCTTTTAAAAGTTCATATGTTAGGGAAGGGAAGAGTTATTGTACTTTGAACAATATGGGGCCTCTACCATGTAGATAATTGTTTTATTTTGCTTAAAATGCCACAGATATTTAATTGACTATAACTACATATTATTTTTTTCTAGGTTAAAATTAAAATGCTAAAATGCAGATGAAGATTGGTTTAAAAAAAAAAGTTCTGCTCTGTCTTAAGGGTACAGAGGGTCAAGATCCTGAAGCCTTTTTTTTTTTTTTTTTTACTTTCAGGTATGTATTTTCACATTTGACTTTTTAGTTAGTAATTACTGACCATTATGAGACAGTTGGGTTTTTGTATTTTTTGTTTTTGCATTTAATTTGACGAAGTAATTTGTTCATACACTTCTACGAGTACCTTTGAATCTTATCCTTTGACACTTACCATTTCTATCAACCATTATGTTAACAGACTTATTAGTCTTTTAATATTTTGTTGAATTTGTGTTTCCCTTTGCTTCCTCTGTGAGGAGAGGGCTTGAGTAACAGTATGTTGATCTAATACATATACAGAACGCACAATGTGTAAAATACATGTTGTGGCACCAAGTCTAAAACTGAGGCTTTGTGTATATTACAGGTTGCACCAGTTTAACTAAAGGTGTGTTTTTAAAATTGATTTAAAGTGGTACAAACTCCTGTGTGGACACCTCAATTTAGCATAAAAATTCATTAAACTGAATCAGTATAAACCAGGTTTAGAGGATGCAGGCTTGCGCTGCTTTAACTGAAAGTCTGTTTTTTTAAGATCAATATAGTTAAACGGCTGCAACTTGTGATATAAACAAGGCCTAAATAGATTCTATGAAAACTTCATCCAGTCTAAAATGTGTTCAATCTCTGAAGATACTCAACAAACAAATGTTTGATTCACATATATGTTGAAAGATAATTGGAGTTTTATCTGTTATGGCATCTCCCATAAAAATAGAACAAAATATTCCAGATTTTTACAAAAAAATACATTATGGAGATGAGATAATTGTGATTGCTTGGATACAGTGATGTTTGATGTTTCATTACTTAAGAAATCTTAAGCAAGATTTGCAAAGGTTGAAATGATCAGTCAGGATGAGTTCAGATAGATAATTATTTCTCTATGTTTATATACTCTGCCTGTCACTGTGGGGTGAGAGTGTCTTCCCAGTGGTTTTGCCATCCTCAGTAAGTAGATAGGGAGAGGAGAATTAAGAATAGGCCAGTTCACCATGAATATGGTGTGCCGTGGAATACATAAGATTCAAGGGTGAGGCTGATCAAGGATTTTAAACCAGTATGTTAAGGTTATGAACAAAAGAGGTGTGGATGAGAAAAAGTAAAACTTGGGGAAAGTTGCATTGGCAGGGAATGGATCTAACGGGTCCCTTCCATATCTAACTGCTGATCTGTTGGGATGGGGTTTGTAAAGGGAGGGGAAGCTGAAGGGAGATGTCAAGAAGGAAAAAAAGGGACAAGAGAAGAATTCTAGGGCAATGGATAGGGTGAGAGCCAGGATGGTGTTTTTGAGGAACGCTGAGGCACCCCACCACAACCTGTACAATCAAGCTAACATGCTGGAAAATTTGATTCACAAAGTATATGAATGAATATAAGCATTGGAAAATCGCATATGGAATCCTAGAATTATTCTATTTTGGGAATGAAAATTAGGACTTTTGATACAGGATGTGTCTCCCGCTTAAACAGTTATTTCCCCCTATAAGCTTGAGTCTTCTATACCTACCCTCCTCTGGAGTTGCCACTTTCCCATGTGCCCCTACCACTCCTAGGGAGAGAACTTCAGTTTTCAGGGCTGTATATGCATCATCTTTCGGCTGCATCCGACGAAGTGGGTATTCACCCACGAAAGCTCATGCTCCAATACGTCTGTTAGTCTATAAGGTGCCACAGGACTCTTTGCTGCTTTTATAGATGAACGTGATTTGTTGGGGAAGAGTCAACCTGGTTTTTGTAAAGGGAAATCATGCCTCACCAATCTACTAGAATTCTTTGAGGGGGTCAAAAGCATGTAGACAAAGGGGAATCCAGTGGATATAATGTACTTAGATTTCCAGAAAGCCTTTGACAAGGTCCCTCACCAAAGGCTCTTAAGCAAAGTAAGCTGTCATGGGATAAGAGGGAAGGTCCTCAGTCATGGATTGGTAACTGGTTAAAAGATAGGAAACAAAGGGTAGGAATAAATGGTCAGTTTGGAGAGAGGTAAATAGTGGTGTCCCCATGGGACCAGTACTATTCAACATATTCATAAATGATTAGGAAAAAAGGGTAAACAGGTGGCAAAAATTGCAGATGATACAAAATTACTCAAGATAGTTAAGTCCAAAGCAGACTGAAGAGTTACAAAGGGATCTCACAAAACTGGCTGACTAGGCTACAATATGGCACATGAAATTCAATGCAAAGTAATGCACATTGGGAAAAAATCTCAGCTATTATAAAATAATGGGGTCTAAATTAGCTGTTACCCACTCAAGAAAAAGATCTTGGAGTCATTATGGATAGTTCTCTGAAAACATCCACTCAGTGCACAGTGGCAGTCAAAAAAGCTAACAATGTTGGGAATCATTAGGACATCAATAGATAGTAAGACAGAAAATATCATATTGCCTCTATATAAATCCATGGTACACCAACATCTTAAATACTGCATGCACATGTGGTTGCCTCATCTCAAAAAAGATATATTGGAATTGGAAACAGTACAGAAAAGGGCAACAAAAATAATTAGGGTTATGGAACAGCTTCCATATGAGGAGAGATTAATAAAACTGGGACTTTTCAGCCTGGAAAAAAGATGACTAAGGGGGGGATATGATCGAGGTCTATAAAATCATGACGGGTGCACAGAAAGTAAATAAGGAAGTGTTATTTACTCATAACACAAGAATTAGGGGGTCACCAAATGAAATTAATAGGCAGCAGGTTTAAAAACAAAAGGAAGTATTTTTTCACACAACTTACAGTCAACCTGTAGAATTCCTTGCCAGAGGATGTTGTGAAGGCCAAGACTATAACAAGGTTCAAAAAAGAAGTAGATAAGTTAATGGAGGATAAGTCCATCAATGACTATTTCCCAGGATGGGCAGAGATGGTGTCCCTAGCCTCTGTTTGCCAGAAGCTGGGAATGGGCGATGGGATGGATCACCTGATGATGACCTGTTCCATTCATTTTCTCTGGGGCACCCGGCATTGGCCACTTTCGGAGGACAGAATACTGGGCTAGATGGACCTTTGGTCTGACCCTCGGTTAAGAACAGCCATACTGGAAGTGTTGGATCCAACAGCTGCCACCTGCATCCTAAGATGGTCTGAGACCTATATCTCCCCAGAGGACATTTTTGCTCTCCCTTATCTTCAATCCTCTCAGCTCTGACTTTATTTGGAGATATTGTTACACTGAAGGAAGAAACCATCACAAAGACACAGGGCCAATCTCTTCTCCCAGCTGCGAACCCTGGTTACCTATCCATTGGTACAGATAGTTATGCCAGTCTATTGGGAACCATCCCTTTCATTGGATGAGTCAGCAGACCCAGATGAACCTCTACCATTACATAGGTAGGCAAACCTGGACAGAAGATCCATGAGAGATTGGGGTTCCCAATGCCATGGGGTCTGCCCCAACTCATGGACCTCTCATACTGGCACTACTGTGGCTCCCGGGGGGGCCTTACACTAGGCACCTTGGCTCTGCATGAATCCTTTGTACCCTGTCTTACCTGACACCGACTTCTATCTGAGTAGGAGGGGGAGAAAGTTGAGTCCTATCTAATGGTTCCAGTGGCTATCTCGTCCTCCCCAGATGAGGTGCTCACCCTGTCTTTACCATCTCTGCCTGATGATCACAGGCTCAAATCAGGAGCCCTTAGAGTGGCATTTGAGTTCCAGATCTAGTTCAAAGAGGTCCTCCAAGAGCTCAGCATTGACTACTGGACATTTTGCAACTCTTGGGTTCTAGTTGAGTGGCTCTGCTGGTCAACAAGGCAATTATGGTTCCAGCCAGCATAGTGGGGCACACTTCTGCCTTATGTGCTCCTATCCCAAAAAAGGCTAAGAAGCACTACTTTGTACCATCTAAAGGAGCAGTGTTCTTTCTTGTTCTCACACACAGCACCCAATTTCCTGAAGGTACAAGCAGCCAGAGATTGAGGCTCCAACACTCCAAGATGACACCTTCAGACAGGTGTACCAAATGCCTCCAGCTCCAATGAAGAAAAGTTTCTCCTTAACAAGACTTCAATTTCAATTGCTATCTACCAGGCCCTGTAAGCAAAATACAATTTCACCAATTATGTGAAGATTTTGGACTTAAAAAGACAAATCCCACAAGACAATAGGGCCCAATTCCAGAAACAAATTGATGAGGATATAAACTCGTGGCCAAAACATCTTCAGGCAGCAGTGGATGCTGCTGATACTGCTTACAGAGGGAAGACTGCTCCAATTGTTTGGAAGAGGGAATCCTAGTTACAGTCCTCAGGTTTTTCTGGGCAGGTACAAAGTACCACCGAACACCAGCACTTTGATAAAATTAACTTGTTTAATGAAAAGACACAATCTTTTCACTCTTTTAAGGACTCAAACAACCACTTCATTCGCTGGGCATCTATACTCTTGCCCCAAAAAGTAAGCACCAGAAACAAGCGTACAGGATGTAATCGTGCCACCGTGAGTCACAACTGAGGATGCCAAATTTAGGATGAACTGCTGAGAAATAGGGCAGATACACCCCATGGCTAATTCCCATAGGATATACTAAACCAGCAACAAAAGTAATCTTCTGTTTCACTACACTGGCTAACAAGAAGTCATAAAAGCAGTTTCCTTGGGCAGTCCAGTTCTTATGTCACCACCAAAAATACTGGATTTAGAGATGAGTGGTTCTCATCAAATAATAGGTTCTTCTGATCCCAAAGGACCAGCCACACACCCAGGTCAATATATAACTCAGATCTTACCCAAAATGCATGCTGATGCCAATCCTTTACTATTTAAAATCTAAAGGTTTATTTATAAAAAGAAAAAGAAGGGTGAGAGTTAAAATTGGTTAAAGGACTCAAATGCAAAGTTCTTGGTTTGGGCTTGTAGCAGTGATGGAATAAACTGCTGGCTTAATAAGTCTCTGGTTGCTTCCAAATCATTGGAAGGACCTCAGTCCCTTGGTTAGAATGCTCCCATTAGTGTAAGTCCACAGTCCAGAGATTTGAGCAGGACACAGGCAAAATGGATGGGTTCCAGGGCCATTTATATCCTCTGCCATGTGGCAGGAAATCCATTGTTTCAAACAAAAACCTCAGCACAAGTAGTGGAGAATCACAGATGACCAGATAGTGTTTTGAGTCACATGGGCAAGTCACATCTTCATGCCCAATTTTGCTCAATCTTTACAGGAAGCCATTACCTATGTTTCAGACAGCATGTTTACATGACAGCCCACTCAATGTAGATGAGCGTTTCCCATGGTCCATTGTGAGTTAAGTATCCTTTTGATGGGCCACTCAATTTGAATAGTCCCTCCAAGATGTGCTGGCTAACTAATTCGTGGGCGTTACCCCAGGAGCAAACATTTGAAATCCAGGTATTAGAGCCATATTCATAACTTCAAATAGAAAAATGATACATACATTCAGATAGCATAATCATAACCAGCAAATCATAACCTTTTCATAGATACCTTACATATCACATTTTGTACAAGATTTGTTGCAAATATGTAATAGTGATTGTAACAATGATCTATATAGTCATATTTTAATCAGATAACATCACACAGGCCAACACAGTTTCCTCCAATGTTTCACCATCAGCGCTGTCACAAATTACCCCGCAAACAACAGAGAGTACAGAGACAGATATACACAGCTTCTTTGACACCTACAGCTCATCCTCCACCCTCCTCAGTCAAGAATTTTTTTTTTAATGGGACATTGGAGATCCATGCTCCTTTGTTGATGCCTCATTATTCTGCCCCCCTTGTTTTTAATGTCCCCTTCTCCAAAACTGGAGGGCAGCAACAACTGACAAGTGGATGCTGGAGATTATTCATTCCAGCTATTCAACTGAGTTTGTCACCTCCTACCTACAAACCCCCTTCCCTGCCCCTTTTCAGGGACCAATCTCACAAGGAAATCCTACATCAGGAGATGGACTTTACAAAAGTCCTTTCAGCAGTGGTGGCTGTTGTCAGAGCTGTACCGGTGTGGTGCTCTGCTCTCTCCAATGTTGATATCGCTCAGCTGCGTGCGTGCGTGTGTTCCCTCTGTGTGCTGCCCCAGCTCTTCGAAGATAGCTGACCCAGCAGACCCGATGAGAACCCCCAATAACCACAAAGTCTAGTAAGGTACGAAGGCACGTCGGCCAGGTTTATTATCGAAAAAAGTACAGCCTCCGGCTCCCCGGCAAACGTAGTCCAGGGTGCTGCTAAGGTGCAGCTAGCCAGTACATATGTACTCCCTGACAATGGACTCAGCTCAGTCAGTGGCGGGATTTCCACTGCCCCCTAGGCTGGACAAAGACACCGCCCCAAGGATGCATTCTTATACACAGATACAAACAAGTTACACATCACACCTGACGTATGGAGGTGCAACCTTTCTACGTAGCACGGTACAACCCCTCTACGTATTAAGGTGCCGCCTCTCACCTTGTACATGTTGGTTCGATCAAAACAACTCTATCCATCATATTACCCTTTTGCCCCTGTCATTGGGATGGGCCAGCCTGTTCCTTGTTATCTGTGTGGAATGTGCAAGTATGTGAATGTTCTGATATCTAGTGTTCAGTACCTTTTAGGTACGTATCTTCTTGCAGCATCAGCCCTTTCCTTGCCAGCTTCTGTGAGCAAGGCCTGCCTCTGGCTCACAGCATAACTTTGCTTTATGTTAGCAAAGTCTTGACCATTACTTTAGTTCAGGTCTCAGGCCTCATACCAGGCCTCTGATACCAAGGTTTATATCTTAGGGCCTCCTCTTACTACAGTGGCTTAGATGAGAAGTAACTGCTTTACCTGCTTTCCATATCTCAACGACTGGCTCCTGCCAGTCAGATCCAGCAAAGTCGTTGAGTTGGGAACCTTATTCCTACTCAACCTATTATCTTCCCTTGGAATCTGCATCAATGAAGAAAAGTCCACTTTGATTCCCACAAGGATCACAGATTTTATAGGCATGACCCTGGACTCAACTACAGCAAGAGCCTACCTCCTGATGGAGAGATTTCATGCCATGAGTAATTTGATAAAATAGGTCACCCTCAGACTACAGTAAGGGTCTGCCTTTCCCTTCTAGGCTAGATGGCCTCATGCACCCACATAATGTTTGCCAGGCTCCACCTCCACTGCCTACACACCTGGTTTCAGTCCAGCTACTCACCAGAGAAAGACAACATAAATGGCAGAATAATAATCCTGGCCAATGTCACACTTTGTCTTGTATGGTGGGCAACCCACAAAAAACATTCAGGTGGGAGTTCCTTTTCTCCCACCCATAGGCGAGGCAGCTATCATCACAAATGCTTCCCTCTTAGGTTGGGCAGTCCACGTGGACAATCACATTGCACAAGGCACCTGGACCCCTTAAGAGACCAGAATGTATATAAATCTACTGGAATTAAGGGTCATTCATCTAGCCTGCAATGCATTCTTTCCACTCATTTGATCTCAATATATCCAGTTAATGTCAGACAACATGACGACTGTCTTCTACATAAACATGGAGAACAAGATTCCTTCCTTTGTGTATGGAAGCTGTGTTAATTGGTGCATCAGAAACCACATAACTCTTTTGGCAGTATACCTACCAGGTGCACAGACTGTTGTCCATAGACCTACCAATAGGAGATTCATGATTCCATCCCAAATGAGATTTTTTTTTTACCTGTGTGAAACACTGTCTTAGAACCTCTGTCTCACAGGCGAACAGGAAACTCTTCCTATAGTGCTCCAGAGCAGCTCTGGGCTGGGGCTCAAAGGGAAATGCCCTTCTGCTATCTTGCATGGACCACCTCAGATATCAGACGGGTAGCCGTGTTAGTCTGTATCCACAAAAACAACAAGGAGTCCAGTGGCACCTTAAAGACTAACAGATTTATTTGGGCATAAGCTTTCACAGAAAAAAACCCCACTTTTTCAGATGCACCTCAGATATGCCTTTTCTCCCATCCCACTAATATCGATGTCTAGTTGGCAGCCGGTGTCAAGCGGAGTGCCCCTGGGGCGGTCCTGGGACTGGTTTTGTTTAACATCTTCATTAATGATCTGGATGATGGGATGGATTGCACCCTCAGCAAGCTTGTGGATGACGTTAAGATGGGGGGAGAGGTAGAGATGCTGGAGGGTAGGGATAGGGTCCAGAGTGACCTAGATAAATTGGAGGATTGAGCCAAAAGAAATCTGATGGGGTTCAACAAGGACAAGTGCAGAGTCCTGCACTTAGGACGGAAGAATCTCATGCACTCCTACAGGCTGGGGACCGACTAGCTAAGCGGCAGTGCTACAGAAAAGGACCTGGGGATTACAGTGGATGAGATGCTGGATATGAGTCAACAGTGTGCCCTTGTTGCCAAGAAGGCTAATGGCATATTGGGCTGCACTAGTAGGAGCTTTGCCAGCAGATCGAGGGAAGTGATTATTCCCCTCTATTCAGCACTGGTGAGGCCACATCTGGAGTACTGCGTCCAGTTTTGGGGCCCCCACTACAGAAAGGATGTGGACAAATTGGAGAGTCCAGCAGAGGGCAATGAAAATGGGGCACATGACTTATGAGAAGAGGCTGAAGGAACTGGGCCTATTTAAAAGCAGCAAAGAGTCTTGTGGCACCTTATAGACTAACACGTTTTGGAGCATGAGCTTTCATGGGTGAATACCCACTTCGTCGGATGCATTGGCTTTCATTCGCCACCTGAGACCCATACTATCTTCACTCAAACAACTACATTCCTGAAGAGACTCCTCTGAACTTTTGCACTGGTGATGAAACCAACACTACAATGGGATTTTGACCTTTTCCTTTCAGTATTTAACAGACCTCCCTTCAAACCAATATGTGTTATGTCTCACCTCTCGATTAAAGTTGCCTTTCTAGTCATAATCACATCAGCCATAAGGGTTAGTGAGCTGGAGCCTGTGACATACTGGGGTACAATCTAGACTAGTGGGCGGCTGTGTTACCCCTGCCCTGCAACCTTGGAGTCTTAAAATGCTTTGCTGAAGTATGTCCCACAAGCCACACCCTGAGTGTCTATATAACTGCAGTCTGCCAGCTACACCCTGGCTCTCACCAGCCTTGGTTATACAGCATGATGACCCCAACACACCCCCAGTCCCAGATTTCACCCCCCTCCCCCCAAAATGTATGTCCTGTACTCCCAGCCCTGTCCCGGACAGTACAAATATATTAATCCCATTATTCCTTTAAGGGAACAATATGCCACTTTATTACCCTAAATGGTTATCCAAATACTTCAACTAAAACACTGGATTAGATAGAACAGTAAAACAAGTTTATTAACTACAAAAAGAGTATAAATAATGAGACATAAAAGATACTGACCAAACTTTTCAACAGCTGTTTTCTTTTATCTTCTCAGGTGCAGAGAATGTGATGGGCGGGGAGAGAGAGAGAGAGAAGTGCTTCGGAGTGTTTGTACCTCCTTTTTATAGTTTTAGTCCCTCTCTGGAAAAATATTTCCATGTGAGACCCAGGAGACAAAGTCTACATGGAAGAATATTCCCCGCTGGTTTGGTTTTTTTCACCAGTTTGAACTTCTTTTGTTTTCTCTCTCTGCTTGATGACCCTGTTTCCTGCTTAAATGCAAATTAAGGCAAGCACATATTCCTTCAAGACAGACCTGACTTCTGCATGGGTAGGACTGTGGGGTTTGGAACATGCATTAATATCATACAGGGAAATCTTATAACTTCACAGACAATGTTGCCACACATTTTATTAGGACAATACTGACGAGCAAATTTCAAATAATACAAGGCATACCTTGTACAGAGATTTTTACAGTAGTAATAGGGTGCGAATTCTGCCAAGCCAAACTTTATGTACAGCCCAGAGAAAAGTCAGAGCCCTTGTGGCAGATCCAACTATATACTACTTTTCATAAAGAGAAGGTCTCTTCACCTCCATCCAAAATTCATTCCTAAAATAACTTCCGAGTTTCTCACAAAATCAAACCATTTGCTTACCAGTATTTTTCCCAAAACCTCATGCTTCTGATGAGAGAAGGCATTGTTCTCTAGACATCCAACAGGTGCTGGCTTTCTATCTGCAGTGAACGAAAGCAATTAAGAAAACACCTAGACTATTTATCATTGTAGCAGAGTGATCAACAGATCATGCATTACCTGCACATAGCCTCTCTAAACGGATCTCTGGCTGCATCATTCTTTGTTACCAACTAGCCTGAAGCACGCCCCGCTCCAACCCACTGAGGGGGTAAGAGATCACTTTACCAGAGTGCAAGCAACCTCTACAGGATCTCTATGAGATGTACCTCTATTAGGTATATGTAGAAGCTCTGTCCATGCTTTCACAAAACATGTTGGATTGGTCCAAACCTCTACTGCATATACAGCTTTGGGAATGGCATCCATGCTATCTGCATCCTCATACCCACCTCCTGTCTGAGTACTGCTGATGTCCCACATGTGCAATACACTTAGGGACCATCACTAGAAGAAGAAATTAGGTCACTTACCTGTAACTGGAGGTTCTGAGAGATATGTGGTCCCTGTCTATTCCACTATCCAGCCTCCAACCCCCTCTGCTGTGGATCACAACTGGATTCATGGTGAGAAGGAATTGGAAATGCGTTGATCCACACTGCCCCATATATCATCCATTCAGAGCATGTGAAGAGCAACTGCGCACACGCGGATCTCAAGTGCATTGTGCACAAGTGAAGCCACATGTAGAAAACAAATAGGGACCACACATATTGAATCTTCAGTTACAGGTAAATAATCTCCATTGTTTCCTTAGTATAGCTTCAGTAAACAATTTTCAATGAATTTTTAATAGTATTATAGGAAGGGAAGTTACAGTCCTCACACCAAGGAACAACTCTTCCCCTAGTACCGCAATATGGGTATCACACTATGCCCAGAACACCAAGCTTTAAAAACTGCTTCCTGTTCCTGCTGCTTCTCAGTCAGTGACTATCACTACTAGTGCCTTTAGTAGTGCATATCTCTGCCAGGTGCAGTATTTGTCACTCCTTCCTTAGCTGCACCTGCCAAGCGTGGGAATTCCAGCTTTAAAAGCACCTCCTGGAGAAGGCTATGCAGCTGTGACCCAAGCCAGGGGACCCAAATCCCTGTGCATTGGCTAGAATCAGCAAGAAGCGTGCCTCCTACCATGAGGTCTGAGTTAGGAGCGAGGGTATTTACACCCATGGACACTGTGGAGGCCAAGCATTAATTAATGAAGGTTTGAAGGGATCTTAATGTGGTACAGAGAGAATTGTGTGAAGAGTCATTACGACCTTGTAAACTGCAGTTTTGTTTTCTGTTCTAGTATTGCAGACAAATAAGATAGCGAATAGGCTTATGTATAAACAAATGCAAATGTTTACTTTTACTGTCTCCAGGTTTGCTAGCCACTGTCTGTAACAAAGGTATAAAAATTGCTATGATTGTTTACTAATTGAGAGAGAGCCGTCCGGGACAAGGGGCAACCCAGTTCCTGACACTCTCTCCCTCTTGTGTTCACTAGAGAAATAAAGTATTTAATTTTGCTGCACCCAAACAAAAAGCGAGAACTTAGTTTTTCTTCGACAACACTCTCAGGGTCTCATTGGGAAGGTAGGGAAAGCTCTACGCTAGAGAGAACTGAATCAACCCTGCCCAAGTCAACTAAGTCTTTGCGCTAAGCCCTCAAGTACTCAGAATGTCGTAAGTCTAAGAGCCATGATAAAAAGGTTCATAAGAGCAGGGCTCCATCAGTACCAGACTCTGCACCTCCTTCACCGATGCTAACAATACCACACAAGTCAAAAAACTGGGAGCCAACAGTACCAGTGAAGAATACCCACCAGGAACTTCAACCACTGATGGTACCACCACTACCTTGTACATCATCAGCACATAGTCTCCCAATATTTGCTCCGTTGGTACGGGCAGAGCGACCTTGACTCCATCAAGAGCTATGAGGGAAGTTTATCCCTCATCCCTACTACCAGTCACAGCTTCACTCTGATTCTGCTGGAGCCAGTCCCATTAGTCACAGGAGGAACTGTCATCATCTCCTCTGAAGGACATCAGCTCAGGCAGGAAGTTGAAAGCCTCCTGATATCACTTTGCATCAAGACATTTCCCTCAGGCAGTGGCACCATGCCTCAGGGACCCTCTTCAACCCCTCTTACTGGCCATACTGCAGATCATGGGACCCACACTCATGGCACACAGGGTGGGTGTGATCCATTAGGGAGTTTCTCCATACCTTCCCTCCTAGGAAACAGCCAGAACTTCCACTTGATCCCACAGAAGAGAGAGACTACAAACCACTTCTCCTGGAATTAGCAAGGCTATCCTTATCTCCAGATGAAACAGCCACCCCAGCATTTCAGTCTCCTCCAGACAACTGTAACAATTTTGGGAGCTATTATGTGGGGTGCACAGGAGCTCCAGATCTTCTTAGACGATGTCCAGGCTACACAACACAAACTCCTAGACATTCTGAAACCTATAGGTCCAGCTGCACAGCACTTCAAGTAAATGAGGACATACTGGAAATTGCCAGAGCTGTGTGCCATACACCAGCTAAATGTACCCCCACCAAAGAGGGCTGAGAAGCACTACTTCATCCCAGCTAAAGGAGTAGAATTTATTTTTACTCATGTGGCATAAGAACGGCCATACTGGGTCAGACCAAAGGTCCATCATGCCCAGTATCCTGTCTCTGACAGTGGCCAATGTTAGGTGTCCCAATGAGAATGAACAGATAGGGCATGGATCACTTGATAACCTGTCACCCAATCCCAGCTTCTGCAAACAGAGGCTAGGGACACCATTTCTGCCCATCCTGGCTAATAGATTCATGGAAGATAGGTCCATCAATGGCTATCTAGCTCCCTTTTGAACCCTGCTATAGTATTGGCCTTCACAACACCCTCTGGCAAGGAGTTCCAGACATTGACAGTGTGTTGCATGAAAAAATACTTTTTTGTTTGTTTTAAACCTGCTACCTATTCATTTCATTTGGTGGCCTCTTGTACTTGTATTATGAGAAGGAGTAAATAACACTTCCTTATTTACGTTCTCTATACCACTCATGATTTTATAAACCTCTATCATATCCTCCCTTAGTCGCCTCTTTTCCAAGCTGTAAAGTCCCAGTCTTACTAATCTCTCCTCATACGGAAGCCGATCTATACCCCTAATAATTTTTGTAGCCCTTTTCTGAACCTTTTTCAGTTCCAATATATCTTTTTTGAGATAGGGTGACCGCATCTGCATGCAGTATTCAAGGTGTGGGCATACCATGGATTTATATATTCCTTTCTTGATGATTCCCAACATTCTGGTCGCTTTTTTGACTGCCACTGCACATTGAGTAGATGATTTCAGAGAACTATCCACAATGACTCCAAGATCTCTTTCTTGAGTGGTAACAGCTAATTTAGAGCCCATCATTGTATATGTATAGTTAAGATCATGTTTTCCAATGTTCATTACTTTGCATTTATTAACATTAAATTTCATCTGCCATTTTATTGCCTAGTCACCCAGTTTTGAGATCCTTTTGTAGCTCTTCAGTTTGCCTGGGACTTAACTATCTTGTGTAGTTTTGTATCATCTGCAAATTTTGCCATCTCACTGTTTACCCCTTTTTTCAGATCGTTTATGAATATGTTAAATAGGACTGGGCCCAGTACAGATCTCTGGGGGACACCACTATTTACCTCTCTCCTGTCTGAAAACTGATCATTTATTCCTATCCTTTGTGGCCTATCTTTTAACCAGTTACCAATCCATGAGAGAACATTCCCTCTTACCCCATGACTACTTATTTTGCTTAAGAGCCTTTGCTGAGGGACCTTGTCAAAAGCTTTCTGAAAATCTAAATAACTAATCTCCTTTGTCCGCATGCTTGTTGACCCCCTCAAATAATTCTAGTAGAATTCTAGTGGCAGTGAGCTCCTTGGTTGTTCAGTCTACCTAAATGAGGTCTAAGCAGCCACCCCCTCCAAATGTCTAGATTTGTTGGGGAAGAAGGTTTTGATATCTACTTATCTTCAGTTTAGACTATCAAAGTATCAAGCACTTGTGGCTAAGTGTGATTGCCTGAACTATTCAAAATATCTGGATTTCATGGACAAGCTACCCCAAGACAACAGGGCCAAATACCAGGCCCTTATCAAAGGCGGCAAATTGGTGGCTAGGACCACATTACAATCCGTGGTTAATGCAGCAGACACAGCACCAAAGTCAATGGCAACTACCATTGTGATGCACCGTGAGTCATTCCCCTGAGAGGTCCAGAACACTGTTGAGGATTTGCCCCTTGATGAGGCCAACCTTTTCAACACAAACACTGATGAGTCCTTGCATTCTCTAAAGGACTCCAGGGCAATCCTCTGCTCCCTGAGAATATATATATACCTGCCCCAAAGAAGAAATACCACTAACACCCTACAAACCAAGGCCTGTAATGCAACAGTTCTACCACCAGCAGTCCTATGAACTGCTTCGTAAAAGACAGTGTACAAAAATTGATACACTGTTCCTCCTGCATCAACAACTCCCTCCCCCAAGCTAAAATATAATTTTTGACAGGACACTCAGGAACTGCAAACTACTAGTTTTGCCATCCCAACCAACCCCACATATCCTTTGATGGCTCCTAGCATTTTTTTTTCCACAACTGGAGTGCAATAACAATGGACAAATGGGTACTGGATATTATTAAGGTTAAGAGTTTGTCATGGATATTTTTAGTATAAGTCAGGACAGGTCATGGGCAATAAACAAAAATTCACTGAAGCCAGTGACCTGTCCCTAGTTTTTACTAAAAATAACTGACAAAATGGGGCTGAGCCTGAGCCCTGCTGCAGGAGGGGGGGGAGATCCCTCATGGTGGTAGCTAGGAACTGTGGCTCAGAGCTCCAGGGCCCGTCAGATGAGAGCTCCAGCCCTGCTGCCCTGGGGCTGAAGCAGAAAATGTCACAGAACCCATGATGTCTGGGACAATCTTAGCCTTAGATATCCATTCCAATTACACAATAGTTTATCTCCCTATCCCCTCCAAAATGAAAATACCACCCCTGCCCCTTTTCAGTGACCATTCTCACAAGGAGATCTTTCATCGGGAGGTAGAATACTTCAACAGCAAGCTATAGAGGAGATATTTCTTCAGCATCAAGAAAGGGGGTTCTATTAGATATATATCCTAGTACCAAAAAAAGGGTTACCTATTCTCAATCTCCACTAACAGCATCTTTAGTTGTAAACTGAGATTTATATGATTCTGTTGGCCTCAATAATACCATTCTAAGGAAATGGGACACATGGTTCACAACTTTCGCTATGAAAGATGTTTACTTTCACATGCGCATTCATCCTACCCAAAGAAGGTTCCTTAGGTTTATGGTGGGCACCAACCAACCACTTTCAATACAGAGTATTCCCATTGGGCCTAGCAACCGAAGTGTTTCTAGTACAGTAACTCCTTGCTTAACATTGTTGTTATGTTCCGTGAAATGATGTTAAACAAATCCAATTTCCCCATGAGAATTAAGGGGGGGGGGCTTAAGTTCCAGGGACATTTTTTTCACGAGGCCACAGACAGACACTCTCTCTCTGTCTCTCTCTCTCTCTAAGTTTTAAACAATACTGTACAGCGCAATGATGATTGTGAAGCTTGGTTGAGGTGGTGAAGTAAGAGGGTGGGATATTTCCCAGGGAATGCCTTACTACTAAATGATGAACTAGAACAGCTGAGCCCTCAAGAGTTAACACATTGTTAATGTAGCCTCACACTCTACAAGGCAGCACAAATGGAGAGAAGGGGAGGCAGCATGGCAGACAGAGAGATGCTCATTGCCCCTTTAAGTACGCTGACCCCACTCTAAGTGCATTGCCCTTTTAAGTAGACCAGCAAGTTGAGACAGCAGCTGCTGCTTGCACGCTCCTCTGTCCCGAGCCCTGTCATGTCCACCGCCCCCGCTCTATGGAAATGGAGTAAGTTGGGAGCAGGAGTGGGGGAGCACCCTGACACTAGACCCCTGTTCTCTCCCCTCCCCCCCACCGCATAGCAAGCGGGAGGCTCCCAGGAGCAGCTCCAAGGCAGAGGGCAGGAGCAGCACATGGCAGTGAGGGGAGGGACAGCTGAACTACTGGCAATTGATAGCCTGCTGAGCGGCTGCAGCACAGGGAACTTGGAGCGGGGAGCTGATGCGGGGCTGCCGGTCCACCTTGGTTCCAAGCCCCCACCAGCTAGTTCTAATGGGCCGCTCTTCCTGCAAGCAGTGGACAAAGCAGGCGGCTGCCAAACGAGGTTATAAGGGAGCATTGTGCAATTTTAAATGAGCATGTTCCCTAATTGATCAGAAACGAAACAACATTAAGTGACTTTAAGTGAGGAGTTACTGTAGTAGCAGTGCAATTCGGACGGAGACGTTTCACTGTCTTCTTATCTGGACTATTGGCTTCTTGCCACAAAGAAGCCCTCATGTCAACCTCCTTGATGCTTTAGCTCTCATATTCCCTAATCTGTGGGAGTTTAGAAAAGTTTATCCGAATTCCATCGCAGACTATAGAATTCATAGTAGTGACCCTAGATTCAATCTGGGCAAGGGTTTATCTCCCAACCATCAGATTCCACTCCCTAAGCAACCTGATAGACCAGGTTATGTGAAACCCTCAAATATCAATTTGGATTTGCCTGTCTCTCCCGGGACACATGGCTTCACACATTTACATCGAACAGTTCGCCAGATTCCACCTTTGCTGCCTGCAGGCTTGGCTATGAACATTATACACACCAATCAAACACAATAGGAATACCATAGTAACAACTCCCACCAAGGTCAGGTCCTCACTAACATGGTAGGAAAGATACCAAAAGAGTGTGTATGAGTGCTCCATTCCTCTCCCCCAACACCAGACAAGACGATCATTATGAACAGTCACAGGGCACTTCGGACACCCCAAGAAGAATGCACATCAATCTTCAGGGACTCAAGGCAGCCCAAAAAGTTTGCAAAGCCTTTCTACCATTCGTTTGCTTTCATCATGTATTCAAATTACACAACATAACTAACATAAACAAGCAAGGAGGAGCAAGAAATAGCCCTCTCTGTGTAGAAGTGGTCACTTTATGAAACTGGTGCATCAGAAACCAGATCACCCTATCAGTAATGTACCTTCCAAGAACACAGGATTCATTGGTAGACAGCCTCAGCAGCTATTTCAGTACTGCTCATGAATGGAACATGCTCACTACTGAATTGTGTAACATTTTCTCTGAGTGGGGAATGCCCCACTTTGGACTTGTTTACCTGACAGACAAATAGGAAATGCAGCATTTACTGCTCCAGGTGAGCTCAAAGGCAGCACTCCAGGGGCAGTGTTCTCCTAATGCCTTCACATTGCACTACTGCCTCACATTCTACAGAAGATTCAACAGGATAAGGCACGAGTCATCCTCATTACCCCCAGACAGCCTAGGCAGTTCTGGTTTCCAAGTTGTCTATGAACGTCATCCTGCCTGCTGATCAATGTTCAGTCCTTCATGTATTGCTTGACCCACGAGAGTGGCAGGGTCCAGCGTCCCAACACCACAACATTTCATCTCCTTGTTTGGTATTTGGCTGGGCATCAAGCCCAGAATGTCCCTGCTCTGAAGGACTGTCCTTAAGAGCAGAAAGGACCCCACCAGAAAATGCAACTTAGCCAAGTGAAATGTTTCTGGTATCTGGGCCCAGCAAAAGCATACATCTCCAGCAGCAGTGGCAATTCGTGTTATTCTACATGATCATCTTTTGCTCAAAACAACAAAATGTTCCCTGAACTCCCTGCAGGTCCACCTGTCACCCCCATCAATGGATAGGTACTCAATTTTTATTCACCCAGTAACAAAATGGTTCTTGAAGGATCTCATTAGAACCTTCCCTCCAGTGAAGAAACCAACTCCTCACTGGGCCCTTACCCTAGTACTTGCAGCACTCACTAAGTCAACCCTTTGAACCGCTAGCTACATGTTCCCCGTCCCTCCTGTCAAGGATTGCCTTCCTCATTGCCATCATATTGACCAGAAGGGTAGGCAAACTCAGGACCCTAACAGCTGGTCCTCCATACACACTATTCCATAAAAACAAAGCCTTGCTATGACTATACCCAAAAGTCTCTCCTAAGATAGCTTCAGATTTTCACATAAGCCAGTCAAATTCATTTACCTGTGTTTTTTCTGAAGCCCCATGTGTTGTGAGGAGAGGAGACATTATTTCCTGAACATATGACAAGTACTGGTGTTTTACCTGCAAAGGACAAAACCCATCAGAAAATCACCTAGACTATTTGCCGCTATAGCAGAATGAGTCTGGGGCCAAACTATGTCTGCTCAGAGAATGGAAGTGGATCTCTGGTTGTATGCTACTTTAGTTGGCACAGTTTCTTCTTCCACATAGGTTTATATGTCAAAGGAATTCCACAGGGGAACCAGTGGCCCTATGTAGAATGTGGATGCAGGTGTGCTCCACATCCCAGGAGTGAGGCATTTGTGTTCTGAATGAAGGATGCCCCCATGCATATGCTGGTCAGTTTTGCCCACCAGAGAAAGGGGTCCTTTATTTTGCCCGATATCGTGGGGTGGTTTATACTGTGCCTGTGTGGAACAAAGTTGATACGTAGCCTTCCTTGTAGGCAACAGATGTTTAATCTAGTGTGTCTGACAGCAAATGCTGTGGCTGCCATGTGGTCAAGGAGTTGGGGGCAAGTCCTGGCAGATAACTGTGGGCTATTTCATGCAGTGGGTATTAGGCTGGTGAGAGTGAAAGAACATTGTCTTGGTAGTGAGGCTATAGCCTCTATAGAGTTGAGGTGGGCCCCCAAGGAAGTCCAGCTCTTGCACTGTTGCTAGAGTGGGCTGGTCAGTATTTGTTAGGAAGCCCAGAATCGTGAAGAGGGTTACCACCTCTTTGGTGGCTTGTAATGCTGTCTGCTGGGTTTTAGCAGGCAGTCACTTATAGTGTATAGTGTGACCATCTTGAATTATTGTGTTTCTAATAACCTTGTTGAAGTCTCGGAGGTCGAGCATTGGTCTCCATCCACCAGAGTTCTTGTTAGGGGAAGTTGATGGTTGGGATACAGCAACTTGAGAAGCAGATTGTTGTCCCCTCAGGGCCTGTGTCTGTGACCCTGTGAGTCAAATCACCGCTGTTGTGAATACATTGGCTGGTGGTATCATTGGGATGTAAGTAATTCCTCTGTTTCCTCTTAGGTTTGGGGTTATAGGTGCCCGAGAGTTGCTCGTGAGTGGAATGAGTCATCTGTCTTTTTGGTGAATAATTTGGGCTGGCAAGTCTTCCACCATGAATTGCACCTCTTCGGGGAAGCAAGAAAGATAGAGCCATGAATTTCTCATTACAACCACCGTCGACGCAGATGTTGCAGCCCTGTCCTCAGAATCAAGTGCTGCGAATTTTTCTCCCTTGTCTTGGCAATAAAATTAATCAATTCAGACATTTTTGTGTCATTCGTATAATTTTGTTAGTAATGTCGCATAGTTGGCTATGCGTGAGGGGTAGCCATGGAATAAACCTTATTGCCAAAACTCATCAAGTCTTTTCCAGTCCTTACCATGAGTTGTGTTTCAGAGCTATTGCATGCCACATCGCTGGACTGCGTCTATCACTAAGAAATTAGGCGCCAGATACAAAGTCGATGCCCTTTGTTGGTACACATCTCCTGTCAGACCTTCCACGGGCTGGAGGAGCAGCCGCAGGAGTCCACAGAATGACCCTTACAGGGTCCATCAGTGCCTCATTCATGTGAAGGGCAATTTTTTTTTAAATGAACCAGATGTATGCAAAAAAATCCACTAGCCCATGCTGTATCACAGGGACCTCCTCAAGGGAGATGGCCAGAGAGGGCCACCCTCTCAAATAAGCCATGGAACAGTTTGAAATCATCCCCTATATTAAGGGAAGGAGGCATAAAGGTGTCCTCTGTGGACAATGATGGCAAGTGGGTAGGTGATGTCCCCTGCAGGGGTGGAGGTTCTTCCTCCTCTTCTGGTACACTGAGGGTGCTGGTACAGAAGCTGTGGGGAATTAGTGTGTGCTGTATCTGGCCGTGGCAGGCAGTCCCCCCCTTGTGTGGGACATACGACCCATGGAGTCCAGTATACCCATTGGGATGGGAGCGGCATAGGGGGTCCACATACCACTGTAAATACCTAGGGACAGCATAATATGCCACAGGATAGACTCCTGGGTTGACTGACTGCTGGGAGCGAATGGGGGAATAGCTCCCTGTTCTTCCTCACTTCCCCCTACAAATGAACGGGACAGTGAGTGATGTTGGGGACGCAGGGAGACTTGGTGCCAAGGGTTTCATTCTCATATTGGTACCACAAATAGGGGGATCGGGCAGAGCCAAATACCAAAACCCTCTTCCTGAGGAACTGCCGCTGTGCTGGTTTGATTGGCCCCTGGGGCTGCCTCCTTGTCCCTGCCAGGGCTGCGGAGGGGAAGGCAGCACTGCTGGCTGCACCTCTATGCATGCTGGGTGTGCCTTTGAAGAAGCTGCCTTTTGTAGCAGTGCTGCGCTGCTATTTGTAGATTGCGGTGTGGAGGCCAGGGTTTTGGTTTCCCCGTGTCGGAGCCAGCTCTTGTAGGGTCTCTGGCTCTAGCAGCGCCAGGGGTGCCAGGATTTTCCACTACTTTGGCTCCCTGTGCTGGTATTGCATGCCTGCTCGCAGAATGAATATAAAATGCCGTGCGGAGGCACAGGGTTTTGATTTCCCCATAGTGCCTGTGTTGGAGCCAGCTCTTGTAGAGTCTCTGGTTCTAGCCGTGCTGGGGTTTTCCACCACCTCGGCTCCCGGCACTGACAGCACAGCCGGTGCAAGCACTGGATGCCTGCCCATGGAGCAGCTGTGGATTGTGGCGTGGAGGCATAGGGCTCCGAAGTCTCTGTCTGCAGCATTGCTGGAGCTCTCAGCCACTGGAGCTCCGGGAGCTGACAGCACAGCCGGTGCTATTATCATCATCTGCAGGACGGCTTTTTGTTTTGTTTTTTCCCCCCTGCGGTGGGGACCCAGATGCTTCCTCGAGTGACGCCCAGCAGGGCCGCCAATGTGGGGTTGGAGAAAGCACTCCTGTCTGAAGCTGCAGCTGGCAAAGTGTGTGTGTGCGGGGGGGGGGTGTCCCAAGCCTCATGACCTCTCCACTCCCTACCTGTGAGCCTGAGGCAATGCAACACTTTGTGTGGCTGTCAGGGACAGACCTTCCAAGCCTGGAGTCAAGGTACTGAGAGCCCAGGGAACCGTGCAGTCCCTTTGGAGGGATGGGAGGGGGCTTTGGCCCTCAAAAACGGCTGTTTTTCTGGAATTCCTGGCCATGAGGGTTTTGTGGTTGGTTTGTTTTTAAACCAAGGAGGAAAAGGAAAGGGAAACAAGCCAACTAGCTGTTACTAAGGAAACTAAGGGTATGGCTACACTTGAGAGTTGCAGCGCTGGGAGTTACAGCGCTGGTTGTACAGCTGTGTAGGGAAAGCACTGGTGTGTGGCCACACTCACAGCTACCAGCGCTGCAGTGTGGCCGCATTTGCAGCGCTGTTGGGAGTGATGCATTATGGGCAGCTATCCCAGCGTTCAAGTGGCAGCAACGTGCTTTTCAAAAGATGGGGGTGGGGTGCAGTTTGACAGGGACCGGGGGAGAGAGAGTGGATTTTTGGAGCCGACACTGTGTATCAACTCCCTGCCTTGCAAAATCAGAAATTCTTCCCGACCCCTTACTCTTAACTGCAAACAGCCTGCAGACCAGATAAGCAGCTGCTCCAACCAACTCCCTTTCTCACCCCTGCCCCCGCTGTTTCTCTCGTCAAGCAAACACTCATCCCCCTGCCTGCCTCATTCACAGCAAGGTAGTGGGGTATCTCATTTGCTTGTCAGTCAGTTACAGATTGATCACGGCAAATAGGAGCTGTGTTTGTTTTTTAGATAAGCAGCTCCCAGAGTTCACAACAAAACAAAGGGAGAAATTTAGTTAAAAGCATTCTGGGATATCTCCTAATACCCTGGAGGCCAATAACAGCGCTGGTGTGTGGCCACACTTTACAACCAGCGCTGCAATGCTTATACCCCAAGCAGACCCAGGTGTACAGCCAGTGCTGCAGCCAGGGAGTTGCAGCACTGGATGTGCCCTGCAGGTGTGGACAGTTACTAATTGAGCACTGGAAAGCCTCCACCAGCGCTGCAACTCTCAAGTGTAGCCATACCCTAAGTAACTGATTTTAACTAACTAACTACAAGGTAGTGAGGCACTGCTGATTGCTCTGACTCCTAGCCACAGGCGGTAGGGAAGGAACTGAGTGGGGGCTGGTCCCACAGTGTCAGTTAACTGCCTGCAGCAGCGCGATGTAGGGACCATGCATGTGCAACCCAACCGGCACTGCTACTAAAAGTCTCCTACATGAGTGCAGGGGCACACAAACACCTAAAGGGGAGCACCCAAAGGGACAGCACTTGAAGAAGCATCTATTCATTATTTCTGCCCCCCCATGCTCCTCCCCACCGGCAAACTAGTGCCTATGGTAACTTGGAGAGCAGCAACAGATGTTCCTGGAAATGTTTTAGGTTTGTTTTATGTACCTTGCACTGGAGAGAATAATTTCTAAATGCTGGCTATGTTTATAAAATAAGACCACTTAAGATAATCTGGTCAAAGATCTTTTGTTCCAATCCTCACACAGCTCTTGAATTCCTCCAACCTCCATCATCGAAGGTTTCAGTACAAAAGAGATGTCACTGTGTAATGCACTCTGGCACATCAATCACATTTTGTTGGAAGTACCATGCATATATATATGGAATTGTAAAACTAACTGAAAAATGACTACCCTAGTCAACTACACGAATGAGAAAACCCTCTGAAATAGGAAAATTGAGAGATTCAGGAACAGATCCTGTTCCTATTGAAATCAATGCAAGCTTTGCTTTGGACTTCCATTGGAGCAAGTCCTCTGAAACTCAGGGTTATTTCACAACAGCAGAGTTTAAGATGAGTAAACTGCTATCAAGGTGACTCATGTAATGTGAAAAGTGCACTTATACAAGATTCCCAAATGCATGGGGCTGATTGTACTTGATACTGAACTGGTGTTCACTTTCACACATCATCTATTATGTTGAAGTAATAAATGAGGTATTTAACATTACAAAATTTGTGCAGAGTAGCTACATCTCCCCTCCAACAGATTTGTTAATTTCCATACATAGTGTTTAAATAAAAAAGGATGAACAGCTATTTGATACAAAGTAGAATGTATATTTGCAAAGGGCATGTGTCACTATTCTAGTTTTATTTAGTTTAATGTGACATTCCACAAGATTGAAATCATGTGACTTAATTAAAACTATTGTAATTTGGTATCTAAAAAGTTTCATGTTTTTAAAAAGTTAAACCCTTTAGCTTTTCTTTCAGAACCAGAAGTTAATCTGTTTGAAGTTACATAAAATCATAGTTCTTAAAAAGGATACATAATACAGTTGCACCATTTTAATGGTGAGCACTCCAATACAATAAGCATTTCTTCCACAATAGTTTTGGTAACAATATAGGCACATAGCGGCATGTAAATTACACATAGCAACCAGAACAGCAAAGGCACAATCTGGATTTTTACCTTTCAAAGTGATGTTTAATTTACAAACAAAAATATTGTTTTATACTTCATGCAGAAGTTTTACATTTGTATTTAACAGCACAAAACCATTACAGAAATGCTGTCATCTGATAAAACAGGTCATTTAAATAAAAGATAGCAGTTCTTTGCATTGATGAACTAAGGTCTGGATTAGAGGGCAATATATGAAATCCCACTTCAAAGGGTTGAGACGGTCTGAATCCTGTGAGCATCCTTTTGTGTACAAAAGTATTGTCTGACAACTGAAAGTAATTACAAAGTTTTCTATTTTTTGTAGGTATGTATTTATTTTCCTCTATGTCTACACAAGAAGACCTGAAAGATAAGATTATCTGTAAAACTATCAATTGTTTCTCCAATATAAAAGTAGATTTTAAACTTTAATATAAACTATACTTTCAAAACATACTTAGGCATTACTTGAAGGAACCATTGTTTAAGTGTAACTGCTAGCTAATTTTTGTCATGAAGTCCCACTGATGACAGATCTCCTTTATTCACCCTTAAGAATGCAGCCCTTAGCAACTCAAGGTTAAGTCTGTAATGCAGCAACTTTGAAGTTAATTCTGCCCACGGCTCCAAGAATATGACAGTTCTGCATTTTACATAGAAACATTACCATTAAGACAAGTAGAAAATTTTTGTTTACAAATGAAGATCTTCATAATTACTAAAAAAGACACATTTCTTCTAATTTTCTTAACTAGCTCTTATATGCACCATTCCACATTGTGGAAAAGCTGAAATATGCAGTCTGGACTCACTCTACAAATTAAAGAAAAAATGGAATTACAGGTATTGGCACAAATACTTACAACTACACCTGTACAAAATAAAATTGACAACCCCTTCCCACCAATCAGAGTAGAACATTCATCTGCTATCCAACAAGTACTTTCAAATACCGATTGCCTGATTAAATGTGGTAACGTGGGAACACAATCTGAGAATAGTGGATGTGCCAAAAGTTCCAAACTGCTTTATCAGTCTTTAACTGGAGAGAGGAACCAGAAGTATGTCCAAAGAGTTGAGTGAGATAATTATCCTTGCAACTTCATGAGGTCACTGCAACTGCACTCTGTATGCCCCTATTAGCAACTTTACCTGTAAGAAGGAAAAAAAAAATGCTTCAAATGACCATCCATATATCTTGCACAAAGGTAAAAGTACTGAGTAAAAGGGAGGTGGAGGAAACTTGCTAGTAACTGAAGAAAATGGAGCTTATATAATCTGTACTTGGTGGATCAGAATTTTTTGGACCCATATTCTAAAGTGAACAGTTTGAAAACCAAAATTCAAATGAAAGTACTTAACAATATTCTGAAGTGCCTTAAGCATCCTCTGTTCATACAGCAAACAAACTTGTAAATGAATGTACTCCAAAGCTTGACCAGGAGCTTCAATAGAATTACCTCCCTTTATCATGTTAGGCAGCAATCAAGTTTTTAGAAAAGCTTTTTGGATGAAATGCTGATGTATTTGATAGGCAGCATAATTAAATACAGGAGAACCTCATTACTCTGTAGTGCTAGAGAGAATAAGAACCACAACTCCTCCCAGAAGTGTTATTAGGACAGGATCAACCTATCCTTACTCTTGTGGTGACTGTTGTGACCACTGCAGGAACCATCTGGCAGCATCTAGCAGACTTTCTACACTTCTAAAAAGGAAACTGCACACACCCCCTCACTTCAATGCAGGCTCTCGGTAACTGCTTCTGAACTCTCCATGGCACTGACACCAGTTACACAGCTTTAACAAAAGAAGGCTGGTAGTTGCTCTGTGCCCACAATGTCATTCAGTGCACACCCAGTAGCTTCTACCTTTACTTGCTCCCTATTACTGACCTAGTAAACAACATTTGCAATATTTAGTCCTACTGCAATTCAAGCACTTCATTCTGGGATCTGAATTACTCTGGCTATTGTTTATTCATGACGGAAATATTTCCATCTTCCTAGTGAATCTCATCAGCAGTGACTTTACGTGACTTTTGGCAACATCACAGATAGACTGGGACGGGCTGAAAAAGGTTGTCAACTGAATCGAAGAGAAGGAAATGAAGAACACTTTAAATAATTTTACATTTATAGGCCAGGCCTATAATTTGGAGTAGACACTCCTGGAAGAGAAAGACATTGAAACGTCTGTCAAAATAAAATTGCATAGGTAAGCATGTCTCACCTTGGCAGTAGGCGCTTCTGTCAACCGTATAAAAAGCTTGTTAAGGCCTGTAACAGGACTGAAGGAATAAATAAAGTGACTATCCTAAAAGAAAAAATTACAATAAGTTAGTGTTGGTGCGTGGCAAACACTTCTCTAGGCACTTTGAGGTGAAATGCAGAAGGACTGAGAAATTGGAGTTAAGAACATCTCATCCATCGCAACAAGAGTATTTTTTGGAAAGATAGTTCTGAGACAACATTAAGCAAGCCCTTTGGTGTAAGTATATTATTCTCTGTGAAGAAACAGAACTAGGGAATGTGATTATATTGAAGCATTAATGAAAAATAAACTAAGGAATCCAACTTTAATTACTACAAATTTCAGGATGGTATACTTAATGCAAAGCAGTTTAACTCAAACTTAGTTCTTTCATGGCTAAGAGACTGGGATTCTTGAGCTTTTGAAATTCTCATGTCACTAACATTGACAATTTGCCCACTTCCTGCTCAACTCCCTACTGACAGTGTTTCACCTCCGATACCCTGATCTTCACTAGCCTTGAAGACTAGAAATGGCTATTAAATATTCCTATTTTTCTCTGTAGTTTCTCTATAGATCTTTCAACAGATTTTTTTTTTTTTAAACAAGAAACCTCTGCAATTTACTATATTAAAAGGCCTGTCACAAGAAACATGCTGGGACTGAAGTACAATTCAAATCCCTTGAAATTACACAGATTACAAGTTTTGTTTTTTGTAGAGATGCTATAAAAGCAGATTAACTAGTTAAATGGACAATACTTACCAAAAATACAGGAAGCTGGAATTTATCATTTAAAACCACTGCTTGCACACTGCATGGTCCACAGAGCCGAGCAATGACTTCTTTACCAAAGAAGTTTGAATGGAAAACAAATAGAAGAATTCCAGATCCTAAAGAGAAGATACTTTGATCAATTTCATAAAGAAAACGTGATCAATCTGAAATTAGAAGGTTTATGATTTTAAAAAGTTACACCCCCCTACCCAAACTGACCTAAAACTAGGTCCACTGTACCCTTGACTAAATCCTCATTTAGATGGAGGGTATTGTGGTTTTTGTTTTTAAATAAAACAGAACTTCACACTACTACACTGTACATTATAATAAGATCGCCATTTTGGTTTTTGATGTTGGCAAATATTGACAAATACTAAACTTTATGGACTGGTTAT
Source organism: Mauremys mutica (assembly GCF_020497125.1). NCBI lineage: Eukaryota > Metazoa > Chordata > Testudines > Geoemydidae > Mauremys > Mauremys mutica. The sequence continues at coordinate 325,198,033 of NC_059072.1, forward strand.
GCATCACCAAAGCAGTAGTGTTGCTGTTCAGAACCACAAAGATTCTAGACTCCCAAGCCAATGGAAAGCAAGCTCATTGCAGGACGACTGCCTTCGTCATTGGGGCAAGGTGTAGGAGAAATATGACATTAAAGTTAGCTTAAGTTTGGTAACGGAAAAAAATGGTTACCTACCTTTTTGTAATGGTTGTTCTTCGAGATGTGTTGTTCACGTCCATTCCACATTAGGTGTGCATGTGCCGCATGCACAAGCATTGGAAACTTTTCCCTTAGTGGTACCCGTCGGGATGGCGGGGGCCCCGCCTGAGTAGCACCACTGCGCCATGCATATATATCCCCATTGGCCCGACCCCCTCCAGTTCCTTCTTGCCAGCGACTCCGACAGAGGGGTAAGAGGGTGGATGGTGGAATGGACGTGAACAACACATCTCAAAGAACAACAGTTACGAAAGGTAGGTAACTGTTTTTTCTTCGAGTGCCTGTTCACGTCCACATTAAGTGAATTACAAGCTTACCCTTGGAGGAGGGTAGGAGTCACGGAACAATTGATTGGAGGACAGCCCCGCCAACCGCTGCGTCCTCTCGGGCCTGCTGGTCGACACCGTAGTGGGTCGTGAAGGTATGCACCGATGACCAGGTGGCTGCTCTGCGGATCTCCTGGATTGGGGCTTGTGCCAGGAAGGCCGCTGAAGCTGCTTGCGCCCTGGTCGAGTGGGCCGTGACCGCCAGGGCCAGAACACCTGCGAGGTCATAACACGCCTGAATGCAGTCTGTAATCCAAGAGGAGATTCGCTGAGCCAACACCAGGAGGCCTCTCATCCTCTCAGCCACGGCCATGAACAGCTGCGTGGATTTACGAAAGGGCTTGGTGCGCTCCAAGTAGAACGCCAACACTCGACGGACATCCAGGGTGTGCAGGCTGCAGTGACTCAGGTCCGCATGGGGTTTGGGGAAAAAACACCAGCAGACAAATGTCCTGGCCTAGATGGAATTGTGAGACTACCTTTGGGAGGAACTTGAGGTGCGGACGGAGCTGCACTTGGTCTTTATAAAAACACTGTATATTGTGGCTCCGAGGTGAGTGCCCTCAGCTCAGATACCCTTCTGGCCAAGGTGATGGCCACCAGGAAAACCATCTTCCAGGAAAGGTGGAGGAGGGAGCAGGTAGTGAGGGGCTCGAATGGGGGCCCCCATGATCTTAGAAAGGACTAAGCTGAGATTCCATGGAGGGATTGGGGGGCATGAGTAAGGGAAAACCTGCTCTAGTCCTTTAAGGAAGCTCCTCCACCACTGGGTGGGAGAACACCGAGCCCCCTGAAAACCCCGGGTGGAAGGCAGAAATGGCCGCCAGATGTACCCGGATCAAGGACGGGGCCAGCCCCTGCTGCTCGAGGTGCAGTAGATACTCTAGAATGGTTGGCACTGGAGCCTGGCGTGGCTGGACCTGTTGGGGCCCATACCAGCGCGAGAACCTCTTCCACTTGGCCAGGTAAGTCGCCCTGGTAGAGGGCTTCCTACTACCAAGTGGAACCTGCTGTACAGGAAGGGAGCACTGGCTCTCCAAAGCATTCAGCCACAGAGCTTCCATGCTGTCAGATGCAGTGATTGCAGGTCGAGGTGGAGAAGCTGCCCTCCGTCCTGCATGAGGTGGTCCTGGTGCAGGGGCAGGGTTACCGGGGCTTCCACTGACAGCTCCAGGAGCGTAGTGAACCAGACGCCTCAAGGTGGCTGGTGTGGGCTATGCAAAAAGTTCCAGAGGAGGAGAGCCTCAGGGCAGAGCGGCAAGGAATGGCCTTGCCCTGCTTGTTTATATAAAACATGGTGGTCGTGTTGTCCGTCAGAACTGTCACGTTGTGACAACTCAAAGTGGCGTGAAAGGTCTGGCAGGCTAAACGAACTGCCCTGAGCTACTTCACATTGACATGGAGCGACCACTCTGCTCCCGACCACAAGCCCTGAGATCCCCTAGGTGAGCACCCCATCCAAGGTCTGACGCGTCCATCACAAGTGTCAGGTCCGGCTGTTGTGTGGCAAAGGGGATGCCTTTGCAAACCACTGTTTGGGACCGCCACCACCGCAAGGAGTCTAGCACGTCCCCCGGGGCTGTCACTACCAAGTCCAGGAGGTCCCTGCCTGGGCGGTATACACAGGTGAGCCAAGCCTGCAGTGTACCGAGTTTTAGTCTGGCATGCTTGACCACATGCGTGCATGCTGCCATGTGGCCCAGCAGCCTCAGGCAGCATCTGGCCGTCGTAGTGGGGAACTGGCACAGGAAGGTCACTGCCTGCTGGATGGCCAGGAATCGTGATACTGGGAGGCTCGCCTTTGCCTGTACCGCATCTAGGACCGCCCCTATGAATTCCATCTTCTGCGTTGGAATGAGGGTGGATTTGGGGACATTAACCAGGAGCCCCAGTGTGCAGAATAGTCTCAGGGCCTCCTCTTTGGACTGGCCCGCCAGGAGTCAGTCATCGAGGTACGGGTAAACTCGAATCCTCTGCCTCTGTAAGAAGGCCGCCACCACTGCCATGCATTTTGTGAACACCCCTGGGGCCGCAGCTAGGCCAAACGGAAGAACCGTGAACTGGTAATGTTCCTGGTTCACTGTGAAACGCAGGAATCGGTGATGCACTGGGTGGATGGCGATATGAAAGTATACGTCCTTCATGTCGAGGGCAGCGTACCAGTCTCCCGGATCCAGGGGAGAGATGATGGTGCCCAGAGATACCATGCGGAACAGGGCCTTGACCAGGAACTTGTTGAGCCCGCATAGGTCTAGAATGGGTCGAAGGTCTCCTTTGGCCTTGGGAATGAGGAAGTATCGGGAGTAGACCCCTTTCCCCTTTAGGTCTTTCAGTACCATCTCTACCGCCCCCACGTCTAGGAACGTGCGAACCTCCTTTTCCAGGAGGTGCTCGTGAGAGGGGTCCCTGAAGAGGGATGGGGAAGGGAGGTGGGGGGGGGTAGGCAGGGAGGAGAACTGCAGCAGGTATCTGTTTCACACCGTGCATAACACCCAACAGTCCGACCTAATGCTGGACCATGCACGGGAGAAACGGGACAGGCGGTTCAGGAAACAAGGGGATGGATCCGGCGGTTGGTTTGGTACATTGTCCTTGAGTGCACCTTCAAAAGCCTGGTTTAGGGCCCGGCTGGGACTTATGTTGGCCTTGGCTTTGGCCCAGTCTATTGGAGCAATAATTATTATTATTACGTTGCCTCCTGTTATCCCCGCTTCACCTGCGGGAGGGCTCGTGCCTAGGATGAGGCTGGTAGTGATGCTGAGGAGGAAGCTGCGGCTTGAAGGGCTTCCTTTGAGTCGCCGGGATGTGCATACCCAGCGACTTGAATGTAGCCCTCGAGTCCTTGAGGCTATGTAGCTTTGAGTCCGTCTGGTCCGAAGAGAGCCTGGACCCTTCGAAGGGGAGGTCCTGGAGCGAGTTCTGGACCTCAGGCGGCAGACCTGACTCCTGCAGCCACACCGAGTGTCACATGGCCATGCCAGACATGACTGTCCTGGCTGCCGCATCTGCCGAATCCAAGGACGCCTGGAGAGAGGTCTTCGCTACGGACTTGCCTTCGTCCACCAGTGCTGTGAACTCCTGTTGGGAACCCTGCAGGAGGTTGTCCTTACATTTCCCCACTGCCACCCAGGAGTTGAAGTTATGCGTGTTGAGGACGGCCTGCTGATTAGCAATCCTCAACTGGATGTCCCCTGAGGAATACACTTTCCTGCCAAACAGGTCCAGGCGCTTTGCTTCCTTGGCGTTGGGGGCCGGGACCTGCCGCCCCTGGCACTCTTTTTCGTTTACCGCCGAGACTACCAGGGAACATGGGCTTGGGTGGCAAAACAAGAAGTCGTGCCCCTTTGACGGGGCGAAGTACTTTCATTCCACACCTTTGGCTGTTGGAGCGCTGCAGACCGGGGTCCGCCATATAGTCTTATAGTTCGACTGTATGCTCTTAATGAGCAGAAGCGCTATTCTGGATGGACCATCTGGGCTCAGGATGTCCACCATGGGGTCTTCCTGCTCTACCGTCTTCTTAGCCTGCAACCTCAAGTTATGAGCAACCTCATGCAGTAGCTCTTGATGGCCTCTGTGGTCTTTTGGCAGAGTCCCTGATACCGCTGTGCCTGCTACTGCTTCATGTGGGGATGACGAGGAGGTCAGCAGCTGCTCAGCTTCCTCCTGCTGGTTCCCTTGGTCCCCTTCCCCTGTGGGAGGGGCTTCTGGCTTGGGCCAGGACAGCTGACCTTGGGGCGGCACCGGACTCTGTGCCAGTCTCTCCGGTCTCTCACCCAGCGACAGCACAGACGGTCTGGACGCCGTAGCTTCCCGTGTGGAGGAGCATCAGTGTAGGGACTGGGACCGGTGCACCGAATAGCTGGCCCTGGAGGGAGCCCCCTTCTGCTGGTGGTAGGCCCCAGAGGTCCAGAAGGGCCAGTGTCCTGGCAGTCCCCACTGGGGCTGCTACCCAGCCTGGTGTTCTCTGTTGTCCGGTGCCCAGTGCGGGTAACTGTATCGGCCCGAGTCGACGCTGGACTCGGGCGATGCTGAATGTGAAGGCCACGGCGGTGCCGTCGATCTGTGCCGGCGGGAGGTCAACGAGTGGCTTCTTGCCAATTGGGAACGGGACCGGTACCGCTGCTCACGGGACTAGGACCGGTGCTCCCGAGACCCGGACCAGGGACTTCTGGAAGCCTTTGGTGATGACCGGCTTGCCTTCTCCTGGTACCGGTCTTTGGGGGGTGCCAGAGAGTGTCAGGTCCCTTGCACTAACCCCATGCACTGACTCGCCTCCGGTACCGAGACTTCCCTCTGCATCAGGGGTAACAGAGTCCACAGATTTGGAGCTCGACCGGGACCAACACTGGGAGCAATGCCGGGATGGTGTCCTCGAAAGGCGTACCATTGCCGGCTTTCCCCTTGACGGCATCTCGGGCCCAGGTGCCGGAGGCTTCTCCTTGGTCGGGAAAGGGCTCACCACCGACAACCCAATGGAGATCCTTCGCCACCTCAAAGGTGTCAGGCGTGGAGGGTTGATCTATTACTCCCTCGAACCCGTCGTCCTCACTGAGTTCACTCGGGGCTGGACTCAGTGGGACTTGTGGCGCCGGTGCCACTGGTGCCGGCGCTGATACAGCGTCCATCATGCTCTTCCCCGTGCTCAGGCCCTTAGATGGCGCCGGTCTCCTTTGTGGGGAATGTCCGCACCCTTCCTTTGGTTTAGCCTTGGGGGAGGCTGAGTGGTGCTGGGGCCTACTTTGCTCTGAGGCCGATGGCTTGCGGTGCTTATCCTGCACTGGGTCTCTTGCCAACTCCGGGGCACTCCACACCAAGGAGGCTGGAGCCAGCGTCAGGTGCTCCGGCCCCGATGGCTGCAGCGTAGCCTCCATCAACAACTGCTTCAAATGAAAGTCTCTCTCTTTCTTTGTTCTAGGCTTAAACACCTTGCAAATCTTACACCTCTCTGTTTGGTGTGCTTCCCCCACGCAACGTAGACAAGAGTCCTGGGGGTCACTAACCGGCATAGGCTTGCGGCACGTGGCGCAAGCCTTAAACCCGTGGGCCTGCGGCATGCCCAGCAGCCCAGGGTGGGTGCTGGAAGCCTCCAAGCACCTAATCCATTAAGTGTCCACTACAAGGAAATGCTAATGAACTGATAGCAATTAAGTACTCTAAAGCTAAGGGACTGCTTCTTGTAGGAGAGCAGGAGGTTGTTCCAATGCTGCCAGGGACGGTAAGAAGGAACTGGAGGGCGTCAGGCCAGCGAGGATACATATGCACAGCGCAGCGGTGCCACTCAGGTGGGAGGCCCGGCGGCCACCATGAAGGGAAAACTTTCCGACGCTCATGCACGCGGCGCGCACACACCTAATGTGGAATGGACGTGAACAAGCAACTCTAAGAAGAATGTATGTTGTAAACAAAGACCCCGACTAACAAGTAGAAGGAAGGCCTCAAAAAATAACGAGTTATAAGGCCAAAAGCGATGAAGTAGGGAGGATGTTTGCTTCAAAAAAATAACCAATGAAATAAGGGGAAGTTTCTGAAAAGATGGCATTCATAGTTAAATTAGCGTTGTGTAATACCATACATTGTTTTAACTGCAAATTAGAAACAGATTCTAATCATACCTTCTGGCACATTCTGTGGGGGTTTATAGTTGAAATCCATAGAAAAATCTGGTCCTTCACAGAGACGATGACATGCAATAGGAAAGACAGGCTCCAGCAAGGCAAGACGAGCTTCAAAGTAATCCCTAATTGCATCTTCTGCTACTCTTGAGAGCCTAAATAAGGAAACAAATGATGCTTATAGTAGATTTAGACCAACGGTATTCCCTTCTAGATAAGTATCAGAGGGGTAGCCGTGTTAGTCTGGTTCTGTAAAAGCAGCAAAGAATCCTGTGGCACCTTATAGACTAACAGACGTCTGTTAGTCTATAAGGTGCCACAGGATTCTTTGCTCCTTCTAGATAAGGATCCTATCACTGTACAAAGATTACTATCAGTAACACATGTACCAGCTAGTGAAGCACAGAAGGATTCTAGATGGCAAGATTTAGGATTCCTAATTCCAAAAGATAATACATCCTGCTTTACATTTAAGAGGAGATATCCCAATTCCTGGAAATGAAGAGCTGCTATCAAATTTTATCAGGAATCTAGTTTGGTTGTGAGATTTGCTTGTTTATGTCTCATCTGCAGATGTTAAATACCACAATGAGCTTCAGAGAGGTACACCACAGAATCTTAAAAAAATTCAAATTGGCAACAGTTCTGGAAAGTTCTCCAATATAGAAACAAAATTCCAACAACAAGAAATACTCAGTCCCCTCAGAATAACTCAATGGCCAGGCAGAGACAGCATCTCTACCAGCAGTGCTAATGTGCTGATTAGCACTTTGCTTGCAGCCAGGCTGATTTGCAGTTTTACTTATGATGCTGCATGAGAGAACAGACAGTTCCCAATTCACGTTGAGTAAAAATTCAATGTAAGACAGATAAGACTCCCACTGAAGAGTTGATTTGTGCAGTGACTGTGATGAGGGAGGAGGAGTCAGACAAAGCCTTTCTACCAGCAGCAGACAACCGAACTTTCGAAGGGAAAGAGAGCATCTGTCAATAATATTTAGCATTTTAGACCTTTACAAGTAGGTTTTAAATGCCCACGTGAAACAGGGAATCCTGAAACCTACAGGGTTAAATGACTTAACCCAGGTCAGGGGTGGAATTAGAACTCTAGGGTTCCTGGTTCTCAACTTTATAGATGCTGGTTTGAATTTAAACCTTTAAATTATTCCTATTCAGTAATTACCCTCTCCCTGTCTGAGGTAGTTGAGATTATCTCCAGAACTCAAACTAAAACCTCTGGTTTTATCATGGGAGGCCTACAGGGAAAATAGTGAGTTCTGGATCTGAAGGACTTTGAGGATTTGGAAGGGCCTAGTTTGCTTGATATTGGTCTATTTGTTTAGTTTTAATTGTTTCTTCCCCTCCACCTAGCAGTGCTACAAGATATTAGTCAACTAATAAGCAGACAGAGGGGCAGGTGGCAATAACTACTGTGGGTGCTATTAAATAACAGTGCCCTCAGAGCACTGCACAGGTACATTTTTATAAAGTGAAATACATTAGCCCATGCTGCTTGTCACTTGCCTCCTCATTCTGCACTTTTATTCAATGTTTCCAAAAAATGGTTGGGTTACCTATCTCTACGTGATTTTGGTACTGCTTAATTTATTTTTTCTGCCAAGGAGAAACTTCCATTTTTTCCCTAGCATTTCTCTTTCTTCACAGTGACTTAAGCCAAAATCATGAAGCACATCTGAAGTTTTAGACAGTAAAGAACTACACAGGCTACTTACGTTTCCAAGTGACTCTTGAGCAGGTCATACACCAGTACGTTATTACATTGTTTAGCAAAATGCAGTGCACTGTTCTGATGCTTTGACAAAATGTTACAATCTGCTCCACTTTCAATCATAAGTCGTACAATGTCAGAGTTCCCTCTCTTACAAGCCTACACATGAAAAAACAAACACACACGTGTGAAGTAGCAAAATACTTCGTAGTGAGAACTGAATCACAGCAGAATCAGTATTTTAAAAACTAATTGAGTTCATAAAATTGAACTCAATCATAATATTTACAGATTACACTCCAGTACTTTTAATTCTTTCTGGATGTTAATTTCATATTTTAATGACAAGTCTCCTACTTATAAACCTATTATACATGGCAGCCATATTCTTGATGATTCCCTCTAAATAGATTATGCTGTACACAAAAGTTATGCATTTCACTTACCATGGACAATCTAACCCTAGTATGAGAAATTCAACATATGGAATTCCTTGCGAAAGCTCATGTAATGGGTCACTGGATAGAACACTAAATACAGTCAACCTGTCTGACCGTTCTTCCCAGGTTGTATGCAGCGTAGCTGTAGCCATGTCAGTCCCAGGATATTGGAGAGAGAAGGTGGGGGAGGTAATATCTTTTGTTGGACCAACTTCTGTTGGTAAGCGAGAGAAGCTTCCAAACCACACAGAGCTCTTCTTCAGGCCTGGGAAAGGTACTCCCAGCATCACAGCAAAATGCAAAGTAGAACAATATCATACTCAAAGGAAACCTGCACAGCACTTTCAAAAGACGAGCCTGGGAGCTTAAATTCATTACTCTACTAGACACTAAAAATCATTAACTGAACAGAAACACTGAATTTATGGCTTACTAACACTCTTTTTGTCTTATGGCTACAGAGAGGTTAATGGGCCACTCTACCTTGAGCGGTCCCTTACAATATGTGCTTGCTACTTACGCTAAACAACCTCTTTCTCCTTGCATTTTGCTGTGAATCTGGAAGTACCTACCTTTCCCAGATCTGAAGAAGAGTGTGTCTTGAAAGCTTGTCTCTCTTGCTAATATAAGTTGGCACAATAAAATACATTACCTCACCAACCTTGTTCTTCCCAGGGACATTCAGGGTCTCAGCATTTCCCCATTACAACACTGACCGACCTTCTCTTGCTAGAAAACAAGTCCAGGAAAAGCCTACTCTGGGTTATCACCTGAAGGCAAAAATAATTGGGTGTGAAGGCATCTCTCACTTTTTGGAATTTTTGCCTTCCTGCTGAGGAACCAGACTGGCCTGCAATCCTTAACTCACAATTCTCTTAATCTGGGAAATGAAGAGAGAAACCAACCTGCAGTTAAACCTGTGTGCAGATGAAACATGTATTTTGGGATTACATGCAACTTTAGTGTTGCATTATCATAAACTTTTCCATTTAGTAAGAGATGCATTAGTACACTGACAAAGATTACTGCACTAATGACAATGGTCTGAGGGCTTTGACACAAACAGTAGATCTTTGTCCTATATTTAAAGCCTAAAATGTGGTTTGAGAAAGAAGACCATGGAAACAGACCTGGCCACAGACATACCTGTACATACCACACAGTCATCCTCCTATGTTTGCTGAATATTAGACAATATCAAACAATGTCAGGACAAACTGCATTTACCTTCATTAAAGCAGTTTCACCATTGCTCTGCTGGACATTAAGATAAGCCCCAGCTTCCAAAAGAATAGCCACCGTGGTTAGAAAGTTCTTTAAAAAGAATAGAACAGAACAGTTAAACTTTAAATTTAAAAATGTTTCAAACAGTAAGTTAAATGCAGAATGTAGAATGACTAAAATTTTAGTAGCGTGGAATACCGTAAAATAAGGTATCAAAGTGGTACTGCATTGCTCCCGGATGTCAGGTTCATCTGCAAGCTTTTAACAGCCTCCCCCACACACACACCCCGACTCATCCCCTCCCAAAAAGTCATGAACAGGACGATTTTCATTCTGAATTAAGATAATTCTTCATGAACAGCTAACTTCCAAATGAAATAACTGATACTTTGTTACATATAAAACTTTACAGTAAGTTGTTTTATCATTTGAAGTTTCAAATAAATTGATACTGTCTTATTTCATTTACTTAAACACAGTAAGAAAATGATTAAATAAAACAGAAGTTTTGTCATAGGATCAATGTTACCTGCTTTGTCAGTAAGTCTTGACAAGCAGCAGTTTGATATTAACAATTTTCATACATTCATATTGCAACAGATTGTCTTCATTAATTACACTCAAAAATATCAGTTGAAGGTCAACAGTCAACTAACCCATCTGAGTAGCTGGCACAGATGCAAATTTGGAACAAATATTTCAGTTAACTAGCTGCAGCAAGCTGAGCAATGAGAGTTTGAACTTAAAGTAAAAGCCAAGACGTAGGAATACTGTTAAAGGAAACTAACCTTTTCAGCTGCGTGTATCAATGCAGTTGTTCCATTTTTCTGTCTACAGTTGACTTTAGCTCCTTTTTTAATAAGGAGCCGGAGGAGGTCATCATGCCCTCCTGCAGCAGCAAGCATCACTAGCGTCATTCCACTTGAATCCTGCAACAAATTGTTTATTTTTCAGTCACAAATCTACAAATGGAGCCTGTTTACACTAACTACACCTGTAAAGGCACCCAGTTACAACATAGTTCCATGTAAGTATAGGTTGGACCATGATGATGTCTCTGAAATGTGCTACAATCTTTGATAGCCCAGTGCTTCAGCACAGTTCAGGGATGCCATCATGGGTCATCTCCATTTAAAAAAAAAAAAAAAGTCAAGACATACATAAATGGGCTTGGGGGGACAAGTGCACTATAACCAGGCCACATTCAAATCATTCCCACTAGCTCTGGTATAGATATAATGTATCCTCCTGGTTAGCAAGACTTACCAAATTTAGTGTAAATGCTGTATTTAGCTGCAAATCAACATGTTGTAATGGATACCAGCCAATGAATCAACATTTCTTTAGGAAAATAACTAAAAAGTACAGATGCAAAACAAGATTAAAACCCATGATTTAATCAATGTTTCCTGCTTGCTGATTTAAACCATGATGAAAATCAGTGATTTAAGTCAATCTATTTCTCATGCTTATATATGTTTTAGAAGTACATACATTTTAGAAATACTTGTCAAGTTTTACAGCATATAGTCATTTGCAATAGAATCAAACCCCCAGAGAGTTAACTGACTGTTTTACTTAAAGGAAATGGAGGAGAGATCAACAACCATTCAAAACACCCAAAACACAACTACATGTGTATGCTAAATATAAGCTAGTCAGATTTAAAAACCAAATATCTGAAAGTTAGTTCCTGCTTACCTGCCAATTTAGAGTCTAGGGTCCTATTTAAGTGTATTTGTAATATTTAACTATGCACATATTTGCTTACCAATTTCAAATCTGAACAGTTTAACCTGAAGAGCTCTATGTAAGGTCTCCTCTTCCATAAACTGGATTTGTACAAAATTTCCCTTCAATACTTCCTCTTTACAGATATTACCTCTTGATCCAGATTATATTCTTCATTTGAATTAAGCGCCATCTTTACTGTAACATAGTCTCCATTTTTAACAGCATCCCTCAGTAGAGCTGAAAGAAAATTCGTTCAATTGGTATATTCACTTTAGAACACCAGATAAGAAATTTTTCCCCTCTTCCCAAAAATTACTTACTACTCGATATTGGTTCTGTTGAAGAGTGAGTCTCATCTTCTCCATCCAAATGCTTCTGAAAGTCTTCCAGGGTAAGCCATTCTAACTGCATGTCCATGCCCAAACTCAAGACTTGCTGCCTGCCATCTATGATATAAACCCCAAACGAGTTACTTGTTTTGTATAGCCACCAAAATGTAATCACTGCCTGCTGTCTGTATTGACTGGCAGTATAATGTGCACAGAATCCTGCACATTTATTTTTCCAGAGCCAAACTGGAGGCAATGATCCATAGTGGGGGGAAAACGCCAAATAATGTGTTACATTACAAATTGGCACAAGTGTTCAGTAACCTGGGGCCGAAAGCCTGAATCAGAGCCTGCCACTGTGTGGATGGAGCCCGAAGGCCCATGGCTGAAGCCTGCCTCCCCTACCCACAGGGAAAGTGGAGAATTCACCAGCTGCCTACACCTCTAGTATTTCTGTCTCCAGAGCAGGGCAAGGCCCAACTGCTGCTGGCGGCCCTGGGAGAGGGGCCACTGCTTTGCACGCCCTGCCCTCCCCTCCGCCCCCATCACAGGCCAGGAGGCCGTGGCCACAAGAAAAGGCCCTGGTGGTCGCGGGGGTCACATTTGAGAAACACTGGTCTAGACAATATTATAATCCCTCTACAGACTAGTGGAGAACCCTAGACATTTAGATCCTTTGCCAAGACTCCAGTGCTTGGTGTCAGTCGAGAAAAACAGATTCCTCAGATGGAAGCAATGTGAATGGACAGTTACAGCCATACAACTTTGTAGAACTCAGTATGACTCAATTTTTGCACAGTAAGTTTCAGTGGATTTGTTTTTACTACTTACCAGAATTCTCCTCCATTTGACATACATTGTCCACTTCCCGATCACCTTCTGCAGCAATGTAAGTCCAGGTATCTGTCTCATCTCTTGTGCTTCTCCTTTCCTTGTATAATTGTTTATTTTCTTTTGATTTGAATTCTTCTATGAATTTATAGTCCACTGAAGAGTCCTCTCTTTTTCGATTATTCTCAGAGTATTCATTTTTTTCTTCTGAAGATATATTAAACAAATCAAAAGCACTTCTGTTCTCCTTCAAACCTAGAATATAATTGTGAAATGTTTAATGGGATTGACTACATATGCAAGCCACAGAAGTTTATTAAATAATAAGTCCTGGTTGGCTGAAACAGTCAGAGTTTAAGAAAGTTTTTATTTACCTTCTAGAGGTTATCAATGCCAAGACCTGGAGCCAGGTTAACATATTAGATCACTCATGCATGTGCAAAAGCCAAATTCAATGAAGATTATTTACCTGTGATTACCCCTATGCAAGTCTGAATCCTGACTAGATTCAAAACCTAATTTCATCCCCCTTTAGAACGTTAATTTAACTAGAATTATATGAAAATATCTTGCTTCTTTGTAGGACTATTGATTAATTCCAGTTAACTCTCATGATTAACTAAAAAAATTAATCCCGATTAAAAAAATTAATCGCAATTAGTTACACTGATAAACAATAGAATACCAATTGAAATGTATTAGATTTTTTGGATGTTTTTCTACATTTTCAAAATATATTATTTCTATTACAACAGAATACAAAGTATACAGGGCTCACTATTATTTTTTATTACAAATATTTGCACTATAAAAATGATAAACAAAAGAAATAGTATTTTTCAAGAATTAGAGGGGTAGCTGTGTTAGTCTGTATCCACAAAAACAACAAGGAGTCTAGTAGCACCTTAAAGGCTAATAGATTTATTTGGGCATAAGCTTTTGTGGGTAAGAAACCCACTACTTCAGATGCATGAAGTGAAAATTACAGATACAGGCATAAATATACTGAGACATTTAATTAATTATTTTTTAATTTTAATTAATTTAATGGAGATAGCCTATCTCCTAGAACTGAAAGGGACCTTGAAAGGTCATTGAGTCCAGCCCCTGCCTTCAGTAGCAGGACCAAGTACTGATTTTGCCCCAGATCCCTAAGGGCTTGGCTACACTTACAAATTTGCAGCGCTGCAGCAGGGTGTGAAAACACACCCTCTCCAGCGCTGCAAATTGCGGCGCTGCAAAGCGCCAGTGTGGTCAAAGCCCCAGCGCTGGGAGCGCGGCTCCCAGCGCTGTCCATTATTCCCCACAGGGAGGTGGAGTATGGACAGCGCTGGGAGAGCTCTCTCCCAGCGCTGGCGCTTTGACTACACTTAGCGCTTCAAAGCGCTGCCGCGGCAGCGCTACCACGGCAGCGCTACCACGGCAGCGCTTTGAAGTGTAAGTGTAGCCAAAGCCTAAGTGGCCTCCTCAAGGATTGAACTCAACCCTGGGTTTAGCAGGCCAATGCTCAAACCACTGAGCTATCCCTCCCCCCATGAAAAGAAGGGACACATGAAGAGAAGGGAGTTACCTTACAAGTGGAGAACCAGCGTTAAGGCCAATTCAGTCAGGGTGGATGTGGTCCACTCCCAATAACTGATGAGGAGGTGTCAATAACAAGAGAGAGAGAAAATTGCGTTTCCAGTAAGCCAACCACTCCCAGTCCCTATTCAAGCCCAAATTAATGATGGTAAATTGGCAAATCAATGAGAAACTGCAGAGCTACAATTCAAGTCTGTTTTTGAACTTTTTTTGTTGAAGGATGGTTACTTTTAAATCTGTTATTGAATGTCCAGGGAGATTCAAGTGTGTTACCATTCATGATGTCTGATTTGTGTCTCTTTATTCTTTTACGTACAGACTGTTTGGTTTGGCCAATGTACATGACAGAGGGGTATTGCTGGCACATAATGGCATATATCATATTAGTAGATGTGCAGGTGAATGAGCCCCTGCTGATGTGGCTCATGTGGTTAGATCCTCTGATGGTGTCACTAGAGTAGATATGGGGACAGAGTAGGCAACAGGGATTGGTTCCTGGATTAGTGTTTCTATGGTGTGGTGTGTAGTTGCTGGTGAGTATTTGCTTTCAATTCACCTCATATAAGTACTGTAGTGCAATCTCTTTATCATGAAAGTGTAACTTACAAATTTAGATTATTATTTTTGTTACATAACTGCACTCAAAAACAAAATAATGTAAAACTTTAGAGCCTACAAGTCCACACAGTCCTACTTCCTGGTCAGCCAATCGCTAAGACAAACAAATTTGTTTACATTTACAGGAGATACTGCTGTCTGTTTTTTATTTACAATGTCACCTGAAAGTGAGACCAGGCATTTGAATGGCACTTTTTTAGCCGACATTGCAAGGTATTTACATGAGAGATATGCTAAAAGTTCATATGCCCCTTCATGCTTCAGCCCCCATTCCAGAGGACATGCTTCTGTGCTGATGATGCTTGGTTAAAAAAAAAAAAAGTCAATTAAATTTGTGACTGAACTCCTTGGGGGAGAATTGTATGTCTCCTGTTCTCTTTTACCTGCATTCTGATACATATATCATGTTATAAACAGTCTCGGATGATGACCCAGCACATGTTGTTCATTTTAAGAACACTTCCACAGCAGATTTGACCCAAGGTTTAAGAATCTGAAGTGCTGTCCAAAATCTGAGAGGGACGAGGTGTGGAGCACGCTTTGAGAATTCTTAATAGAGCAACACTCAGATGCAGAAACTACAGAACCCATAGTTCTGTCACATCCCTGTCCCCCCCCCCACCAATCTGTCAATTCTCCAAGTGATAACTGGGGATTCTTGAGCTGGAGAACTAGGACAGAATGGGAGTAAACCACTTTTCTCTTTAGATCCTGTGGAACATCTTCCATGGCTCCCACCCAAAGAAGTAACAATGTCACAGACCAGAAGTTGCTCATGAGAGGGGTCCCTGAAGAGGGACTGGGAAGGGGGGAGGGAGAACTGAGCTGGATGGTATATCCCACTTCCACCATGTTCAGCACCCAACTGTCCGCAGTTTTATGGGACCATGTCCACTTGAAGTGGGACAAACAGTCCATAAACAAAAGGGGAAACAGGATCCGGAAACTTAACCTGGTACAATGTCCTTGAGCGTCCCGTCAAAGCAACTTAGGGCTGCCCAAGTGTCTGCAAGGGGCAGACTGAAGTGGAGGGGGAGTGGTGGCCTATGCCTAAAGTCCCTGCTCTGTTTCCTCTGTGGGTGGGAGGGTCAAAAAACCAGGCTGACTGCTTCAATCTGAAGTGCTTCCTCAACGTTGCAGGGGTATACAAACCCAGGGACTTAAGGGTTGCTCTGGAGTCTTTCAGACAGTGAAGCTTTGTATCGGTCTTCTCAAAGGGTAGGTTTTGGAGGGTATGCTGAACCTCCTGTGGAAGGCTGGAGGACTGAAGCCACGCACTCTTACATGGCTACCACAGATGCTATGGACCTGACTGCCAAATCTGCTGCATCAAGGGCTGCTTGCAGGGAAACCTTTGTTATGGATTTCCCCTCCTCCACCAGGGAGGAGAACTCCAGTCTGGCTTCCTTGGACTTCAACATGTGGTACTCCATATTGAAGTCATATCTGTCCAGCAGCACCTGCTGGTTAGCAGTCCTAAGCTGCAGGCCCCCAGCAACTGTATTTGGGGCATGCAAACATCTACACTGCAATGGACGTATGCAAGCACTTGAAGAAAAACTGTTTTTGTTAACCTCATAGGATAGGACAGAAAGAAATGGACCTACTCAGAGGGTGGCATATATGTGCATTTGGTGCAAGGAGCTTCTGTCCCTCAGAGACCAAATTGCAGAACTGCTAACTGCAGTGTGTAACCTATCATTTAAATCAGCTTCTGTACCAGCTGACTGGAGGATAACTAATGTGATGCCAATTTTTAAAAAGGGATCCAGAGGTGATCCTGACAGTTACAGGCCAATAAGCCTGACTTCAGAACCGGGCAAACTGATTATAGTAAAGAACAGAATTATCAGTTTCAAACACATAGATGAACACAATTTGGGGGAAGAGTCAGCATGGCTTTTGTAAAGTAAAATTATCTCACCAATCTACTACTTGTTAACCCTTTCAAAGAACTGTATGTGGACATGAGTGATCCAGTGGATATAGTGTACTTAAGATTTTCAGAAAACCTTTGACAAGGTCCCTCACCAAAGGCTCTTAAGCAAAGTAAGCTGTCATGGGATAAGAGGGAAGGTCCTCTCATGGATCAGTAACCGGTTAAAAAATAGGAAACAAAGGGTAGGAATAAATGGTCAGGTCTCAGAATGGAGAGAGGTAAACAGCAGTGCCCCCATGGGGTATGTACTGGGGCCAGTACTGTTAAACATTCATAAATGATCTGGGGAAAAGGGGTAAACAGTGAGATGGCAAAATTTGCAGTTGATACAAAACTACTCAAGATAGTTAAGTCCCAAGCAGACTGCAAAGATCTACAAAAGGCTCTCACAAAACTGGGTGACTGGCCCTCAAAATGGCAGATGAAATTCAATGTTGATAAATGCAAAGTAATGCACATCAGAAAACAATCCCAACTATACATATAAAATTATGGGGTTTAAATTAGCTGTTACTGCTCAAGAAAGATCTTGGAGTCATTGTGGATAGTTCTCTGAAAACATCCACTCATTGTTCCCGCTCAATCCACTCACCCATCAAAAAAGCGAACAGAATGTTAGGACTCATTAGGAAAAGAGATAGATAATGAGACAGAAAATATCATATTGTGTCTCTATAATCCATGGCGTGCCCACATCTTCAATACTGCATACAAATCTGGTCGCCCATCTCAAAAAAAAAAGATATATTGAAATTGGAATAGATACAGAAAAGGGCAACAAAAATTATTAGGGATACGGAACAGCTTCCATATGAGGAGAGATTAAAAAGACTGGGATTTTTCAGCTTGGAAAAGAGACAACTAAGGGGGGGGATATGATAAGAGGTCTATAAAATCCTGACTGGTGTGGAAAAAGTAAATAAGAAAGTGTTATTTACTCCTCCTCATAACACAAAAACTGGAGGTTCACCAAATGAAATTAATAGGCAGCAGGTTTTAAACAAACAAAAGGAAGTATTTCTTCACACAATGCACAGTCAGCCTGCGGAATTATTTGTCAAAGGATGTTATGAAGGCCAAGACTATAGCAAGGTTAAAAAATGACTAGCTAAATTCATGGAGGATAGGTCCATCAATGGCTATTAGCCAGGATGGGCAGAGATGGTGTCCCTAGCCTCCCTTTGCCAGAAGTTGTGAATTGGCGACAGGGGATAGATCACTTGATGATTACCTGTTCTGTTCATTTCCTCTGAAGTACCTGGCATTGGCCACTGGAAGACAGGATACTGGGCTAGTTGGATGTTGGGTCTGACCCAGTATGGCTGGTTTTATGTTCTTAAATTGCAGCAAGGGACATTTAGGCTGGACATTAGGAAACACTTCCTGTCAGGGTAGTTAAGCATGGAAATAACTGCCTGGGAAATCATCTTCATTCGAGGTTTTTAGGAGCAGGTTAGACAAATACCTGCCAGGGATGGTTAGATAATAACTTAGCTCTGCCTTGTGTGCGGAGGACTGGACTAGAAGACCTCTCAAGACTTTGCAATTCTACACTTCTATGATTCTATAGAGGGTAAAATAGGATAAGCCTAAATTCAAGACATGAACCTTAATCTTTTTAAAGAAAGGATCCATGGGTGTTTCTCTCAACCTAGCTGGTATTAAGAGTTATGGCAGGCAGCCACTGCCAGGCTTGGTGGCCCAAAAATATTAACCATAATTTCAGAACACATTTTTATTTAGTTTTACTAAGCGAAGTAGACCTGACAACATCACCAGTCTATTATACTGCTTTAAATGAAAATCTGTCACCAGGCTGAGCAAGAATTTTCTATGAGGCTTCAGAGCGACCAACTTATCTTTGAGCTAACAGCACGAGCCATCAACTTACTCATATTCTTGACTGCAGTAGCAGCCATCAAGACAGCAATCATTACAGAAAGCTCAGTAAACATTCCCGTAACATTCAACTGGTGCATCTACAGGGTAGGACAACTCCTGGAATAGCCAATATTAAAACATGACATAAGCACACAGTTTATTACTAAGAGTATGATATGCAAATATGGTTGACACTCCTAGAGGGGAAGAGAAGAAGAATCTGCAATTCAAGGTGGAGAAGATACATTTGATTTTAATGTTCAGCTGTGTTTTAAGATTTAGAGTATAGGATGTAAAAAAGAAATCTAGAAAGTGAAAAAGAAATTACAAAACCACCAACTGTTAAGTCACGGAGTTGCTTTTACTTCTTGAAAAGCCACCAGAACTGAAGTACTAAAAGGTGGAATGAAGCTAAAATTAAGTATAGCATGTGTGTAAATTCTCATGTGCATTCTATAGTGGGACTATAGTCTACTCTGTAGGACTGGATAGGCTTTATTGAGCTAAAACAGTGGTCTCCAACCTTTTTAAGCACAAGATCACCTTTTGAATTTAAGTACAACCCAGGATTTACCTCAAAGCAAATATAGAAATAATAGTTTATTATGCTATATAAAGCGGAGATCAATTGCTTAATATACATAATTATACATTTTCCCTGCTTATTGAGTCTCAGTGTGAAACTTGTGAATGCACATTATCTACCAGTGTCTTGAAATTCGAGTTGTAATTTGAAATAGCTAGGTCGGATACAGTCCTGCAGATGTTCATCTGTGAGGCGGGTGCAATACTTGGACTTGATAATCTTCATTTATGAGAATGCCATCTCACACAGATAGGTGGAACCAAAGCAAGCTTTCACTTTTAAAGCACAAGACAATAGATGGTTTACGCGTCCCCCAAAATCACTGTCCCTTGATCTGGCTTTTAGCTCAATGTCACTTTGCATGGTAATTATCTCCATATCAATTCCACTACTTTGTAAATCAAACACCTGATGGAATGTCGCAGCCAACCTACCAATGTCTGCTGGAAGGAATGGATTTGAGATACACATTACGACTGGTGCCATCATGTCTATTTCTTGAAATTGCCTGCTGAATTCCTCTGCTAATTTGGTCAGCTGTGCACAGAACTTTTCTGGGTGGAACCATTTTTCTTAGTCTTCAATTTTTTCTAATATTTTCCCCAGAGTCGGGAAGTGCTGCAGCATTTTATTCTTTAACTAGAGGAACCACAGACCCAATTTCTATTTGAATGCATTCACCGCACTGATCATATGTGATAAGTCTCTGCCCTTTCCCCGCAGTTCAGCTCTTTCAATTTGGACGTTATGTCAGTAAGGAACCCGAAGTCTAGCAGCCATGCACTGTATGACATCTCACTGCACACTTTGTTCCTTGATTTTAGAAGAGCGATGATTTCAGGCATTAGATCCAAAAATCTGTGCAGGACTTTCCCCCTGCTTAACCACCTCACATCTGCATGGAGGAGCAGCTCACCGTAAGCAGCATCCACTTCGTCAAGTAAAGATTTAAACAGGTAGTGCTGGAAGGCTCTTGCTCCAATCAAGTTTATAATTCTGACAATTATTTTCATTACATGTGAGAAGTCCATAACTTTACGCACTAGTGCTTGCTGGTGGATTATACAGTGGTAATTCACAAATGAAGGAAAATCTGGATCATGTCTGCAAAATGCAACAAAGCCAGCATGTGCGCTAAGCATGGCAGGTGCACCATCTGTTGTGATTGAAACAAGTTTCTTGATTGGAATGATTTTCTCAAGCATGTACTTTTTGAATTCGTTGTAGATATTATCACCTCTTGTTCTCTCTTTAAGAGGCAAAGCAGTCAGAAGGCCCTCTTTAGTTATCGCATCCTTAAAAACCATTTGAACAAAAACAACTACCTGGGCTGTGTCGGTCATATCAACCAATTCATCAAACTGCAGTGAAAAGCATTCACAGTCATTCAAATCCTGCTGTAGTTGCTGAAAGATGTCTTCGGACAAAGAGTCCCCCCTTCTTGCTACTCTGGAAGCCTCAAGTGATATTATTTCCTCTTTGTTTTTGAAATCTTTAAATAAGGAGTCCGCTGCCATAGTCATTGCCTCTTTAAATACTTCTCTATTTGTAAACAATTTGTGTTTTGCCAGCAGATAGCAAACACGGAATGATGCTTCAGTAGAGGCCTCCCCTTTTGCTGCTGGTTTAGTAAAACATGACTGTTGAACTTTCAAAACAGACTTCAATTCATTAACTTTCTTTGTATGGAACACGCTGGAGAAACTGTCCTTAAATTTGCTATGCATTGTTTTGTGGTGCCTTTCTAAATTCTCCTTTTTATTTATCGATATACTTGTGTGACATGAAAGACCTATGCACTTATCTTTTGCTGTTGCAAACAGATTCATTTTTCCATTCCAAATGTAAGTTACAAGTTTTCGGTTTCTTTTTAGATGGCCCAGGTTCATCATTCATTGTTAACGCTAGCTAGGTATGTATTTTTTAATTATAAAAAGAGAAAAGAG
This sequence comes from Mauremys mutica, assembly GCF_020497125.1. Taxonomy (NCBI): domain Eukaryota; kingdom Metazoa; phylum Chordata; order Testudines; family Geoemydidae; genus Mauremys; species Mauremys mutica. The sequence goes on from NC_059072.1 coordinate 325,219,009, forward strand.
GAGAGCACTAGCTACAACTATAGTCTGACACTTCTGAGCAGTAGACATGCACGCCACGCACAATAAGCTTTTTTTTTTCTCTTTTCTTTTTTCCCCAATTCTGCACATGCCACCTTTGGTTGCAAGAGTTATGACACCTCCTGGTTATTAGGAAAGAGGAAGAGTGCACCTCTGTACTTTGGGGGGATAAAATTGGTCATGCTGGAGCCTGTCTACCCCGGTTCAACGTGCAAAGAAGAAAAAGTTTCAGTAAATTTAACAGAGAACTAAAACCCAACAACCTTCAATGAAAGGGCCCTCGAGCTTGGTTGTTTCTTTGCATTCATCTGTCAGGGCCAAGTGCTCAAATCTGACCAGCCCCTTCATGCAGGCTCCCCAACTCCAGAGGGAGAATGAAATCAGCGCTCTCTGCTTCCTCCCAACTGCCTTCCTTCCTGAGCAAGCACCCAGGCAAAGGAGAAACCCCCTGTAGGGCTTGTGGGAAGCAGGGCTTTGCATTTTCCCCCTCAGCGTCCCCTGGTATGTAGGACGGCTGCCCCGCAGGCCGGTGGCCCAGGGGAAAAGCCTGTGTGGGCAGGCGCGCCATGGGGCTTGGTGGAGGTTGTTTGCTTGACCACAAGCCCTGTAAAGGGGATGGTCTGGGCTGTTGTCTAACTCCGTCTATGCTCCCAGCCAAGGAAGCGCTTTCTCCTCAATGCTCACAGGCACCAGCCCCAACTCCCCTTGGTAGCTGGTTAGCCGATTGTTTTAATCCCCCACCACAGAGCTCCCTGCTGAATGCGCACAGGCAATCAGTGCCAGCAGCCTTGCCTCCCCTCCTGAGGCTGGGGGTGCCGTACATGGAGAAATACCTTCTTGCAGGCTCTAGGATTGACCGGTTGATTGTGATCAACCGGTTGGTGACCACTGATCTAAAAGCTCTTTGTTCTCTCTAACTGTGCAAAAGCCTCGATTATAACTTACTTTTTAATCCCTTCTGTTCTTTTCTGCCTTTTTCTTCCTTTTCGGAGTCATATCGTTTCTGAGGTTTTTCTTTTATTTCATTTTTCTTTACTTCCTTTTCCTGGTACTGAAGGCAAAAGATAAAATTAAAGTGCTATACTATATTAAAGTGAAATGACCAGTTTTCAACTGCCAAGAACCAGAGTTCAGAGTTCTGCATTTCTCTGCCAGAGTCATCACTAACATTAGTAAATAGATTAGTGTGGAGAGCAGGGTGATAATAAAATGGAGAGTGAACAGCACAGGTGACCTATAGTGGGAAACAAAGCCTTTCACACTTGATTTGCTGATTTAAAATCCAGACAAGGTTGCTAGTGAATAAAAAAAAAAAAGTCATCTGATCTGTACATAAACTTACATAAAAGGTGTTTAGTGCCCTTAGTCCAGTTCCTATTGAACAGATGTTCACATGATAAAATTACCACCAAAATTAGAACTATTCAATCAATGCTTTAAGCAGCAGAGTTTGAACATGCACAAGGACAGAATAAGGACATACTAGCATGACAGTGAATTATACTATGATGACTTTATAATAGAAGAGACTAGAAACTATAAGCATCCACATTTCTTGTTCTTTCAATACCTCAAGTATGCTAGGTGCTTTTCTAGCACAAAAAATACACAAAGTCTGTTTCAAAGTGCTTACAGTTTCCCCTCTTGTGATGTGTCTAAAATTAGGATGAACTGTAGTGAGCAGAAAGTGTGATGGAAGCCACAGGTAACAAAAAGATCTTGCTGTTACTCAATGCAAACATTCACATCTTGATGTGTGGATGGATAAAAATACTTAAAAATTTAAAAGTCAGATTTCATTTTAGTTTTTAAAAAGAAATGTAGGTTTATTTTTATATTTTAAAAAATAAACCTACATTTAATTTTTTAAAAATTAAACTTGAAACAGATACATATAGGCTTTAACATAGGATATCAATCTATTTAATTACAAAAAATATTAAGCAGTACATTTTTCTGCCAAGTTTTAAAGAAAATCAAAACAATGAACTGGTGAAAGTCACTGGCTAAGCCCCTGGAATCAGAGTCTGCTGAAGTATTACACCAGCTTTTGATAGCAATACTCTCTTCTGCAGGTCGAGAAAGAATATTTTCTGCATTTCAGTTTATTCAACTAGTTCTGTTCAATGACTTCCAGTTCATTCGGAGTTAAGAAACCAATTGAGAGTTGAAAATGGAAAGTTTGTTTCCCTTTTCCAATCTATGAATTAAAAAAAAAAAACCTGGTGTGAGATGAGATTCCTACTACTTGTAAAATCTTGAATATGGTGACTAGAAACAAACAGTTCAATTCACTAACTACAGATCATATTTCCTTTGTTTAATAAATCACATTTTTCTTATGTAACTAGCACATTTAAGGTAGGTTTCTTTAAATAAAAAATTTAAAATGCTGGTTTTGTACATTCTTAATTGAATATCCATCCAAAAAGAGCTTGACACAAATCACAAGTAAAAAATAATCTAATAAAGGAATGTACCATTCACCAGCTCAGGGTGCTTCAAATCAGATTGGGGTGTGTGCAGCAACAGAGGTTGCCACTGACAAGTGGGGGGAGGGAGGCAGGAACTGCCCCCCCCCCCACCAAAAAAAAAATCTAAATCCATTATGGCATGATCTATCCTGTGGGATGGGGCAGGGTATTGCCCACTCTCTTTTACCCCTCTCAAACCTGGAGGACTTCCTGGAAGGACAGAGATATGAGTCATGCTACCAGGAATACAAGGTCCAGAAAAGGTACACTGAACAGTGATCCGATTAAGGGGTGGCAAACCCTGACCCCAAGGGAACCATGTAGTGGAAATGTAACAATGAAAATCTTGCCACTCCTCGTCTACTATGCAGTAGTAGTCCACGTACGGCAGGGGTGGGGAACCTTTTTTCTATCAGGGGCCATTGACTCACAGGAAAAAAAAAAAATCAGTCACGGGCCTGACAACCCCAGGGGCGGGGTGGGGGGGGGGGGAAGGCGGCTCAGGGCTTCCCTTAAGCTCTGGGGTGGGGCCAGAAATGAAGGGTTCTGGGTGCAGGAAGGGGATCCGGGGTAGGGCCAAGGGGTTTGGAGTGTGGAAGCGGGCTCAGGGCTGGGGCAAGGGGATGGGGCAAGGGGTCTGGGAGGGAATTAGAGTGTGGGAGGGGTTTCCGACATGGGACAGAGGGTGTGGGGTGCAGGCTCCAGCCAGGTAGTGCTTACCTCAGGCAGCTCCCGGTCAGCAGAGCAGTGGGACTAAGGCAGGCTTCCTGTCTGCGCTGCTCCCAGAAGCAACCGGCATGTCCAGCCCCTAGGCAGAGCGTGGCCAGGCAGCTCTGAGTGGTGCCTGCGTCTGCAGGCGCTGCCCCCACAGCTCCCATTGGCCATAGTTCCTGGCCAATAGGAGCTGCAGAGCCAGTGCTGGGGGTGGGGGGTAGCACACAGAACTTCCCTGATTGCCTCTCCACCTAAGGGCCGCAGGGAAATGCCAGCCGCTTCCAGGAGCTACATGGAGACAAGTGGACTTTTAATGGCACTGCGTGGAGACTTGATGCGGGCTGGATGAAATTAAGCAGTGGGCAAGATTTTCCCCACCCCTGATGTAAGGGACAAACAGGCCTTTAGATTCTGCAGAAGGTACAAATGGTGGGATTTAAGGGTTTCCAGTAATACAAATGCAGTGGTTTTTAAAAGATTTTTAGGAACTGAATACTTTTTCAAACACATGATCATTTCTCATTATTGTTCTAGAACTTCTAAATCTTCAGATTACTTAGATCAGTAAGTATAACACACTGCTAGTCACACTTTGCAAACTTCCTGTTTGTATATGTTTATACTTTGTGCTAAGTGATCTCAAGTTAAATATCCAAGAACTTGAATTTCCTACATAAGTGCCTGGATAAGACAGCAACTCCATTTGGGGGTTCTCTTCCATTTTCCTCTCAGTTCTACCAAGTCTCTCTTTACCTACTTTCCTTTTAGCCCTGACTACAAAAAGATACTGACCCTTTGCTGACAAATCTTCTTGATCTGCTGCTGAGAACAGTGATGTACTAATTTAGATCAGACAAAAATACTGACAGACTCAATTATGCTTTGTCTACGAGTTTTGTTTTCAACGTTTGTTCAGAGAGGACTTGTTTTGAAAAACATCCAAATTCCTTGTTTAGACAGAGCTTGTTTGCTTAAATTTATTTCTGACAGCCTGTGTAACTTTTGTCTGAATGCTGTATAGTTATAGCCATGTCATTGCCAGGATATTTGGGACACAAGGTGGGTGAGGTAATCTCTTTGATAGGACCAACTTCTGTTAATGAGAATAAGCTTCTTTCACCAACAGAAGTTGGGCCAATAAAAGATATTACCTCACCCACCTTGTCTCTCTTACTTTTGTCTGAATACTTTCTAGATCTGAACTATTTGCTGAAAAAGTTTTACACAAGGTTTAACACTTAAGCCAGCTAGCATGAAGAGGATCTCAGTCTTTAACAACGTTTAGGCAACTGCTTACAGGACTAGGAAGAACAGAGGCTTATTAAAAAAAAACCCAAAAAACAACAACCCACAACATTTTAAATACGGCTATGCCCCATCCAATTTGCTTGGCTTAACCATGTTTAGAATGGATATCACAATCATTAAACTCTAGTATGGACATGGTTTCTGTTTCTCTAGTTCCACTTTTGTTTTCTTCCTCTACATTTGATATTTATATTCTCTTTTTGAAGCTGATTTGCCCACTCAAAGTGCTCAGGGGATGTATGCAATAACCTTGATTAGAGTACCACAGCTGAAACTAATGATACAGACATTTGCCACTGATCACTGAAAAGAATGTTACTTTTGAGGAGTTGTGTCTGTAACTTTTGCTACAATCAGAATGCAAGTTGCTATGGGCACAAACTGCAAGCAGCAATACAGTGGTCTCAGGCAGCTAAACAACATTACATTGTTCAATAGCATTTTTTACAGAAGGCCATTTTAGTTTTTCCAATACTGTACACTTATTCTTTACCTTTTCTACCCCAGATCCTCCTTAAAATATAATCTTGTGCTCAGTGAGGAACATAATAGTATTTCAAATCAAACACACACAAACTGCTTCAGAAATATTTAGATTAATCTGAAGAGTATGTGTCTTAAATACTTAATTTCAGATTTTTATTTTATATTGTCTACATTCTATCTAAAAATAACCAAAAGAAACTCTAACAAGACAAGCCTCCTGCACATCTATTTGGGAGACTCATGTTTATAAGTGATTTCAGGATTCCAATTCCTAGTTAGATACCAAAATACACAAATTACAGTAATGGTATACTTAAAAACACAGAGATGGCATGTTAGCCATACCATATAAGAACACTTCATAGCGTGATAATGACTGGACACTCACTAGGTGGCTGAATGCCTTACTATAAAATAAAGGGAAGAATGCCAAACCGAAGGTGGTCAGAGATGCAAGGTAACGGACAAGTGGCTAAAACAGATAGTACAAGGGTTGTTTAGAATGAAATCTAACCAGTTCTCAAAAACCTGAAAACAGGAAGCTGGAGAGATTCACAGGCACTAACTCCAAGAGTGTCAGGGCTGGCTTTAGGGCAATTCCCCTGATTCCTGGGAATTGGGCCCCTCACCCTCTGCCGAAGTACCGCCGGAAACAGCGGCGGCCGATTGAGCTGCTGCCGAATTGCCGCTATCTTCAACAGCAGCTCAATCACTGCTGCTGTCTTCGGCGGCATTTCGGTGGCAGGTCTTTCGAATTGGGCCCCGTACATCCTAAAGCCGGCCCTAATGGGTGCTCTGGGGCTGGAAAACCCTCGGAAAATAAACAGTGAGTGCTCAGCACCCGCTGGCAGCACTGCAGGTCGTGCCTCCTCCCCTCAACACTTCCTGCCCACCGGTGGCCCTGTCAATCAGCTCCTCCCACTCCTTCCTGCCACAGATCAGCTGCGGGGGCGGGGGCAGGAAGAGGCAGGGGAAGAGGTGGAGTGAGGGCATGGCAGGGACAGGAAGAAGCAGGGTGGGAGCTTGGAGGAAGGAGTGGAGTGGGCACAGGACCTGGGGCAGAGCAGGGGTTTGAGCATGCCCCAGCAACTCATTAAGTCAGCACCTACGGAGAGATTTATACTCTACTGAAGACTAAACAGAAGAAAAAGACAAGCTAACAATATACAATACTTACTTTTTGAACAGTTTTAGGATTACCTTTGATAAATTGCCTTTCCTTTGACATGTCCTCCACATTCAGATCACATTTAGAGACATGCTTCTCTCCTAACATGCTCCCTTCTTTATTATATTCAGTATACAAGGAAAATTTTTCAGAGTCTCCCCTATAGAGTGTGCAGTGGGCTTCTCTTTCATTTTATCCTCATTAACTCTCCCAAGTATATTTTTGTCTTTGCGATCAGAAACAGTAGACTTTTGAGGTGTCTGAAGTATGTCCCTGGCATAATGTGTCTGATTTAAACTTTGTTTTTCAAATTTCATAACACTGCTTACCTCCCCAACTGAATCAGTTGACTTGCGTCCTTTTTCATCAGTGCACAATTTCAAACTTTTTTGGACTAGAGCAGGTGTAGGTGAAACTTTGTCTAACTCTGCAGAAGCTTTAGTCTTTTCTTGAGCTTTTTGTTTTTTGTGCATATTTTTCTTCTCCAAATAGGTGTCCTTTGTTTCCACTTTTCTACTTTCCTCTTTGTAATCTTCAGCCTTTTTAAGTTTCTTCTTTTTTCTTTTAACCTTAAGCTCAATGCTGTCCTCTTCAGTACTTGCTGACCCATCTGGCTGCCTGTCAGCAATGGAATCCTTCATAACAATTTCCTGTTCAGATTTCTCTTTTCCACTTTTTATCTTTTGTTTCTCCTCTCTACCCTCAGAACACAAGTCTGAATTTTCATTGTCAGCTGCTTGAGAAAACGAATCATCTAGGGTGCTTGACTCGGAGTCAAACTGAAGGTCACCATGTTTTTCCTTTCGCAATTTTTTATTTTCTTTAGAATCCTCTTTACATTTTGTCTTTAAATCTTTAATTTCTCCCTTCTTTTTCTTGAATTCTTTAGAATCTTCTTTCTTCTGCTTCTTAGGATCTTTCGAATCTTCCTTGGTTTCTGAAGTTCTTTTCTTTGGTTTTGAATCTAAAATCAAACTATCTGAGGAGTTTTCACGTTCCAGTCTGGGTTTCTCTTTGAATTTTGCAGACTTTGATTTTTTCTTTTTCAGATCATCTGGGCTCCTATCCTCGCCATCTTTTGATTTTTTCTTCTTCTTCTTCGGTGATGTGTCTTCTTTTGCTTCACTTTGCAAGTCACTGTCAGATTCTGCCTCAAATAAGTCGTCATTTAAAGACAGCTTCTATAAAATGAAGAAAAACAGAAAACATTTCTTTCCTCCTTTCCCAATTAAACTTTATTATTTATGTACTTCAGTGCACAACAGTGTTATACATGCTTAAATCCATAGTGCCCAAACCCAGGGAAGTGCAAGATTTCAAATTTTTAAACATCTGCAGTTTGTAGTGGTTATTCCCATTTTAGCTGACCATTACTAAGTCCTCTTTGAAATGGAACTAGATCGAAGTGCATTAACAAACTTAATGCATGCCAGCAGAGTCCACAGGGACAGATAGTCCATGGCAGAACAGTGCAGGGGAAATTCACACCCGTTTGCTGTGAACGAATTATTTGTGTAGACAAGCCCTTACTCAAGCTACTACCTCTAGAAGTGGCATCAACAGGCACACGGAGGAAAAATAACAAAATAAAAACAGACAGGATGTATCTGGGTAGCTATGTTGAGCAGCAAAATAGAGCATAAACTTGATTCTGGACTCTTTCTTGCTTCAAGAGTCGGTCCTGGTCTACACTTAAAGTTTAGACTGACCTAACCACCAGTGTAGAAATGACTAGCTTGACAGAAGAATTCTTCCATCAGTTTAGCTACCGCTTCTTGGGGAGGTGGATTTCCTCCCCTGGGGAAAACCCCCTGTCAATGTAGAAAGTGTCTACATTACAACGCTACAGTGGCATAGCTGCAGCTGTGCCACTGTAGCACCCATAATGTAGACATGGTCTAATTAACTTGATATTGCAAAAGTGATCTACTGATTCTCCAGACGCAAGGCACAAGATTCCAAAGAAACCTGTTGTAGGTTATTTTAAAGCACATGGGTATATCCACACTGCCATAAAACAGACAGGGCTGGCCTGAATCAGCTGACTTGGGCTTGCAGAGCTCAGATCCCAAGGCTATAAAATTGCAGCGTAGGCGTCTGGGTGTGGGCTGGAGCCCGGCAAGGAGGAAGAGGATCCCAGAGCTGAGGCTCCAGCCTCAGCATCTACATTGCAATTTTATTGCCTTGCAACTTGAGCCCCATGAATCCAAGTCAAGCAAAATGGGCCAGCTGCAGGGTGTTATTGCAATGTAGACATACCCTATAAGAGACTCTTAAAAACTTATGTGCCCATCATCCATTGCACATAATATAAATTAAACATGAACAAAGAAAAAATCCCAGGGATTACTGGGCAAAGAACATCCAAACAAGGCAGGGAGGGAAGGTACTGCTTCAAAGAATGAGTGAGTAAAGGAGTTCTCACTGGAAGAGAATAGGGTTTCGGTGTGGGGACGGTAAAAAGATTTTCATTTAACTGCCTGCTGAATGTTGATTAGACTGGCCCTTTACCATTTAACTAGCCCCAATTGGGCTTAAAATTAAACTTTGAGATGAATCTGGGTGAGGTACATTCATTCCCTGTCTGATGCAGAAAACTGTTTAAGACAAATAATAATAGCAAGGCTGAGGTTAAAAAAAAAAGAGCAAAACAGAGCAGTGTTTTAAACTAAAAAGACTATCCATAATGGTCTCCATTCCTGCTGCCCTCCCTGCAGAAGCTTAGTCTACAAGAGACAGAAGAAAATGGTGGTAAGTCTGATAACAGATTCTGCATTCTGTGCCTACAATTATTCCACTGGTATAGACACAACTGTTACTTTTAATGAGAAGAACAGTTCCTATCTGTAATTCTACCTTTCAGAAGATAACTGCTTTATCAATCTATGTAAATATTTAGAAATCTAGTTAACCTTGTTTCACAATATGGACTGAGAAGTAAGCATTCCAATATACAAAATGAATCTCTAGTCCAGGGGTTGGCAACCTATGGCACGCATGCCAAAGGCAGCACACGAGCTGATTTACTGTGGCATGCTGCTGCTGGCCTGGGGTCCCTGCCGCCGGCCCTCCTCAGCCCGCTGCCAGTCTTGATGGATGGAATCCTGGGCCGGCAGCAGGCTGAGCAGGGCTGGCGGCTGGGACCCCACTCAGCCCGCTGCCAGTCTGGGGTTCCATCTACCGGCCTCTGTATATGTAAAATGTATTACAGGCACGCAAAACCTTAAATTGCCATGAGTAAATGAAGACTTGGCACACCACTTCTGAAAAGTTGCCAACCCCTACTGTAGTCTTACAGTGTAAGGATATCCAAACCAGCAGGAAAGCATGCAAACCTACAGCAGGCTTTAAAAGATTACATGTTCAGATGCAAAATATACCCATCAAAACTTAAGTGTTAAGGAATGTTTTCAAACTAACAACAGAAGAGACAATTTTATATTGAAATGTAGAAAAAATTATTTTTATGACTATTCTAGGAGAAAAGATAACTATACTAGCAGGTCATACGCTTCATTTCTTGTATAGGCTGAGCTTATTGCACAAACCAGAGGTTCCGTCCATCCTCCCCTACAAGTTCTTTGTGTTGCACTCTCCCATTCCCCTTCTTTTTCAGGGATTCACTGCAACTCCCCAATCTCCCTGCTGCCATGGGTTTTGCATGCCCAAGTCCTAGTTTCTCTCCCCCCACCATGGCAAGAGCTATATGCCCCCCCCCTTCCCGGGTCCCCCATTCTCCACCACACAGGAGCTCTGTGTGCACCCTTATGTCACCTCCTTCTCCCCAGTCCCTTTCCCCCACACCAGACACTTCCAATTTATCTGGGTGATTAGTCATTCAGGGCATCAACATATTAAACTGTATTAAGAAGCCAAACAGGAGTATTTTTATGCCACAAGGCATTAACTGATGTCATCAACTAGCTGCTTGAACTATATACAATTGCAGAGGTGCCTGAAACAATGATTGTAGTAATCTGATGGTAGGGTTTCCATTTCTCGCCTTTCGGTTTTCCAATTTCCCCCAAAATCAATAAGGTTTGGGCACTGATGCCTTGCACATTCCCAATAACTTTGGAATTGACTGGATGCTAGGTTCACAAGTTAACACGTTACATACAGAGAAATGCCATCAAATTAAATGTAAGGACCTCACAAGGTTGGCCAAAAAGGGCACTTACGGCATTTTTTCCCCTAATTTAAGAGATTTTCGTAATCTTACCCAAGCTTTAATTAATAGTAACTCCCAATCAAGCAAGCAATGGTCATCACAATAATAAAGGCCTCTACTACAAATACATTTTGATTATATTTTAGAGTCTGCACACAACTCCATGGAACATTTAATACCACAAAATAAGGCCTAAAAAGGGAAAGACGTCTTTAATGGAAGGTGAGGGGAAAGCAGACATACCTGTATGTCCTTCTTAACGGGCTTAGGCTTATTATCCACGATTTTTTTTCTGAATTCAAGCAGCACTTCTTTACAGTCTTCCAGATGAACCTCTGGTTCCCAGGTATCATCATCTGAGGTATATCCCTTCCACCGCACTTTGTACAGAATTTTACCCTGTGAGAGCAAAAAGTACTTAATAAACAAGAGTTTATGCGGGCGGGGGGGGCTCTACAGTATCGACGTGCTCTTGTGAACCTCCATGTATAATGGTTTAGTCTAATGTCATTTTATAGGATGAAAATGTTAATTCCTAAAAAGTGAGAGGAGCCGTGTTTTGCTATAATCATTCATGCAAACATGTTCTTATAGTTTGAAGTATTACACAAGAGGTTTTAAGTACAGTGAGTATAAGACTTATTTCTTACAGCAGTTCACTAAACTTCTGTTAACCATTTGGTTTTGCCCAAGTTCTTTGCTGCTTCTCCAAACAAATTTAGCAATTTCATATTACAATGATGAACAAATCACTTTCCTAGATCAGGATATATCTGGATGGGATACACATATCGACTACTCAACTTCACAAAAATGAAGTCTGCTACAAGAACTCAGTTTTTTCCTTTCCTGGCTTCACACTGCAGCATACATGTGCCCAGAAGCACTTGAACTGAAGAGCATGGTGGAGTAAAAAAATAAAAATAAATTAGGGCTGTCAATTAATTGTAGTTAACTCACATGATTAACTAAAAAAAATCATGATTAAAAAATAATAGTGATTAATCACACTTATAACAATAGAATACCAACTAAAAGAACAGGAGTACTTGTGGCACCTTAGAGACTAACAAATTTATTTGAGCATAAGCTTTCATAGGCTACAGCCCACTTCTTCAGATGCTATGGCCCACGAATGCTTAAGCTCAAATAAATTTGTTAGTCTCTAAGGTGCCACAAGTAATCTTGTTCTTTTTGCTGATACAGACTAACACGGCTGCTACTCTGAAACCTAAGAATACCAACTGAGATTTATGAAATATTTGTGGATGTTTTCCTACATTTTCAATATTTATTCCAATTACAACATAGAACATAAAGTGCACAGTGCTCACTTTATATTATTTTGTGTATCAAATATATGCACTGTAAAAATGATAAAATAGTGCTTTTCAATTCACCTCATACAAGTACTGAAGCACATTCTCTTTATTGTGAAACTAACTTACAAATGCAGATTTTTTTTGTTACATAACTGCACTCAAAAACACAACAGTGTAAAACTTAAGAGCTTACGAGTCCACTCAGTCCTACTTCTTATTCTGCCAATCGCTAAGTTTCTTTACATTGATGGGAGATACTGCTGCCTGCTTCTTATTTACAATGTCACCTGAAAGTGAGAACAGGTGTTCACATGGCACTTTAGTTGCTGGTGTTGCAAGGTAATTACATGCCAGATATGTGCTGGGTCATCCTCCGAGAATGCTATAACATGAAATATATGCAGAGTGCGGGTAAAACAGAGCAGGAGACATACAATTCTCCTCCTAAGGAATACAGTCACATTTAATTGACACATTTTTTTAATGAGCATCATCAGCATGGAAGCATGTCCTCTGGAATGGTGGCTGAAGCATGAAGGGCATGCGAATGTTTAGCATATCTGGCACATAAATATCTTGCAACACCAGCTACAACAGTGCCATATGAACGCCTGCTCTCACTTTCAGATGACATTGTAAACAAGAAGCAGGCAGCATTATCTCCTGTAAATAGTAACCATCCTTGTTTGTCTGAGTGATTGGCTGACCAAAAAGTAGGACTGAGTGGAATTACAGGCTCTAAAGTTTTACATTGTTTTATTTTTGAATGCAGTTTTTGTACATAATTCTACATTTGTAAGTTCAACTTTCATAATAAAGAGATTGCACTACAGTACTTATGAGGTCAATTGAAAAATACAATTGTATTTTTTTTTTACAGTGCAAATATTTGTAATAAAAATAAAGTGAGCCGTGTACACTTTGTATTCTGTGTTGTAATTGAAATTAATATATTTGAAAATGTAGTAAACATCCAAAAATGTTTAAAATAAATGGTATTCTATCGTTGTTTAACAGAGCGCAATTCATTTTTTTAATCACTTGACAGCCTTAAAATAAGTTTTAAAAGATTTTAAAAGGTCATGATTTATTTTATTTAAATGTTAATTCTTTACTTTCTTGCCATTTTATAGTGTTATCGTGCTAAAATAGATGTTTTTCAATTTTTTTTCTTAGTTTCCTAATTGTTAGGAGAATTTCAGATTTTAGAGATTTCCCCCACACACACACTTAAATGTTTATCCTTGCCAAAAAAGGAAAGTGCAGGGCCGTACTAACATACCTCCTTATTATAGTAACACCATAAATTCAAACACAAAACTGATAAGCAAATAACTGTGCTATATTTGCAACCAGCACCACCTTCTAATATAGTGAAAAAGCTGCAATGCTTAAACCAAAAACTGTACTACAACAGGGTTTTGCATTCAAGTCATATCCCGTCTTGATTTAAAGACGTCAAACTGTCTAAGCACATCCCTAAGCAAGTTGTTCAAGTGGTTCCCTCACTAAAAATTTGCATCTTATTTTGAATCTGAATTTGTCTAGCTTCAGCCTGCAACCATTGAATCCCATTATGATTTTTTCCTGCGAGACTGAACAACTATCTACTGAGAGAAATCTCTTCTTCATATAAGCACTTAAAACATGATTAAGTCACCTCAATCTCCTCCTGGAGGAAAAAGATTGGCCATCTTATGTCTCTCACTATAAGACAGTTTTCCAGACCACATATTCTTTTAGTAGTTCTCCAAACCTTTTCCAATTTGTTAACATCCTTTTTGGAGTGCAGATACTAGAAATGGACACAGTATTCCAATAATGGTCTCACTAATATGTTGAGGTAATATCTCCATACTTCTATTCAAAATTCTTGATTGAACACCCAAGATCATACTAGCCATCAAGTATACCACATCACTGTGAACTCATGTTCAATGGGTTATCAACACCATGTCCCAACGTCTCTTCAGTGTCACTGCATTCCAGGATAAAGGATGGGGGACTGTAAGTGTAACCTATATTCTTTGTTCTCGGATGTATTACTTTTCATTTGGTTGTATTAAAAACATATGCTGGTCAAATGAGCCCACCTTACCAAGAGACCTGTCTCCACTGATATTTACCATTCCACCAATTTATATTCTCTGCAAATTCTGTCAGCAGAGATTTTCTTATTTCTTTCTTTCAGATCATTGAAAGAAATATTGAATAGCAAGTGGCTAAGAACAGATTCCTGGAGCATCCTGCTAGAAATACCCACACTAGATGAGTCCTCATTTAGTTATTTTGAAATCTTTTAACCAAGTTTTAATCTATTTAATATGTGCTACATTGATTTTGTAGAGTGTAAACTTTTTTAAAAATCAGACTATCATGCAGAATAAGTCAGATGTCTTACAGAAATTAAAGCATATTCTGTTAATGTGGTTACCATAATCAACCAATCTCACCAAAAAACAATATCAAATCTGTCTGACGATCATTTTCCATAAGACCATGTCGATTGGTATTAATTACATTACCATATTTTAATTTTTTATTAAGTACGTTCCATGTCAGAATAGCCATGACATGAGACAATTTCACTAACCAAAAAGGCTCTGGATTAAATCACTTTAGATGCAAGAGGATTTTGTTTCTTTTGAGGGAAAGTGAACAGTGGTTCTCAAAAATTACATTGTTTTCCAACAATTTTGGAGAGCGAAGTTTCAAACGAAATTTTGCTCCTCTTGACTATTCTAAATAAATTTGTCATCCGCAAGCTCTGCATCTCACTGTTCACCCCCTTTTGCAGATCCTTAAGATATTAAACACAAGACCTAGTACACAACCTTGCTACATCCCACTTCAATCTTTTACACTGTGAACACTGACCATTTATTCTCATTTGTTTTCTATACAAGTCAGTGTCTAAGGCTATGTCTACAGTACAAATTACATCACTCAGGGGTGTGAATAATCCACACCTTATAAGCAATGTAAATTATATCGACCTAAATGCCGGATTAGACTGCGCTATGTCAGCAGGAGAGCTTCCCCCACTAACATAGCTACTGCCTTTCCTGGAGGCAGGAATTATTAAGCTGATGGGAGAGTGTCTTCATTATGGCAGTATAGCTGCATCAGTGCAGCTGTGCCAATGTAAGTGATGTAATATAGACATAGCCTAATTCAAGACAGTACTTTATTTAATACTTAATTTCCTTACAGATTCTTGTGATGAACTTTGTCAAAGATTTTTTGAAAATCAATTTTTTTGTAGGAGGGAGCAGGTGGCCACATTTCTTTAAACAAATTTACAAAATGTTCATCTGTCTGCTTTCCCCTTCTTTTTAAGGTTATTAGTGTACTAAACAATACATACCAGAGTTTCAGAGAACTAAAAGTGCTTTAATTCTAGCTTCTTTTTGAAATTACAACAGTGAAAATACAGAAATAGGGTTTTGTCTACATGAAGTCTTAGTGCACAGCACGCTGGGGTGCAAATCTACAGCATCTAGCCTGCCATGCAGTCACTGGTGTTGCACACTAAGGGTGTATCTGCACTTAAAATGCTGCAGGAGCGCAGCTGCACAATTCTAGCGCTCCAGCGGGGGGAGAACCTACACCGGGGGTCGGCAAACTTTTTGGCCCGAGGACCACATCTGGGAATAGTTGTTGTATGGCGGGCCATGAATGCTCACAAAATTGGGGTTGGGGTGCAGGAGGGGCTGAGGGCTCTGGTTGGGGATGTGGGCTCTGGGATAGGCCCAGAAATCACTTCAGGGTGTGTGAGGGGCTCCGGGCTGGGGGGGGGGGGGAGGGAAGCTCCAGCTGAGGGTGCGGGCTCTGGGGTGGGGATGAGGGGTTTGGGGTGCAGGAGGGTGCTCCAGGCTTGGATCAAGGGGTTCAGAGGGCTGGAGGGGGATCAGGGCTGGGGCAGGGGAGCAGAGAGAGGCTATGGGGTGCAGACTCCAGGAGGTGCTTACTTTAAGTGGCTGCCGGAAGCAGCAGCATGTCCTTTCTCCAGCTCCTATGCAGAGGCGGGGCCAGGAGGCTCTACACCAGGGGTAGGCAACCTATGGCATGCGTGCCGAAGGCAGCACACGAGCCAATTTTCAGTGGCACTCACACTGCCCGGGTCCTGGCCACCAGTCCAGGGGGCTCTGCATTTTAATTTAATTTAAAATGGAGCTTCTTAACAATTTTAAAAGCTTTATTTACTTTACATACAACAATAGTTTAGTTATATATTAGAGACTTATAGAAAGAGACCTTCTAAAAACATTAAAATGTATGACTGGCACGCAAAACCTTGAAGTAGAGTGAATAAATAAAGACTCAGCACAGCACTTCCGAAAGGTTGCCGACCCCTGCTCTACACACTGCCCTGTCCACAGGCACCGCCCCTGCGGTTCCTATTAGAGCGCCTGAGGGGGCCATTGGAGTTCGTAGGAGCCGGAGGGGGGCCATGCCACAGCTTCCGGGAGCCACGTGGAATGGCCCCCAACCCTGCTCCCCAGCTGGAGTGCTGCAGGGGTGCAAGTCCCAGACCCCGCTCCCCAGCAGGGACTTGAGGGCTGGCTTAAAACGGCTGGCGAGCTGCATCCAGCCTGCGGGCCGTAGTTTGCCCACCCCTGACTACAATGACAGGAGGGGTTCTCCTGCCGGTGTAGGTACTACACCGCCCCAAAAGGCGGTAGCTCGGTCAATGAAAGAATTCTTCCATTGACCTAGCATTGGTCAACACTAGGAGTTAAGTCTGTATAGTGACATCTCTCAGGGATGTGAAAAATTCATATCCCTGATGGATGCAGCAATACTAAAATGAATGCCTAGTGCTGACCAAGCTTGAGGGTTCTGGAGCATGCTTCAATCTACTGAATGTAGTCAGTGGGATTACATTTATTACACTAGAGTATCTGAACATAATTTGGCCTTTAGAGCACATGATGAACAGCATGTATTGAATGAAGCAATTAAAGGTTAAAATAATTCATGAAAATAGACGAATTGATGTTTAACACATTTAAAGATTAATTTAGTCTGCCTAGAGACTTTATTTTTGTATGCCATAGCAATTTTACTGTGCACTTTTCACTTTTAAAGTTATTTCTAAATGTTGCATCATTTATTGAGCACCCTCAAAAATCTGTAAGTGAGGCATTTATGGAAAGATCAGATATGACAATGTAATTAAAGAGTATTATAATGCATATAGTAAGAGGGAAGAGTTAAGACTGCCCACCTTTACTAAGGAATTTTGCAATTCACTTTGCAACCTTGTATATTAGCAGTTTTATGGAATAATACAGAAGACTAAACTACAGTATGGTGTAAAGCAGTATACATAAGGGGAACCTACAGGTATTTCGTTATCTCCTTAGCCTGAGACACAACATTTCTAGGAGACTCCTGAATGTTCTGTATTGTATTAGCATCTGGTGGTGTCATCCGAGTTGGGGGTCCCACTGTGCTAGGTGCCATACAAATAGCACCTTCACTGAAGCACAACAGCCGCACAGTTGAAGCGGCTTATGTGTAGAACAAGAGTAGCTCAGCATTTCAAAGAAAGGCTAACAAGTTGTGAAAGACATTCCTGCTGTCTCTAATATTGTATTCCTGGCCTGAGAGATTCTGTATCCCAAATGGATCCATGAAAACTACCTAGAAACCACTACAAGGAAAGTAACTTCATATAACAGCAGTGAGAACTTAGAATACTTTTGATGATTACATGATTTAAGTTATATTCAGAAACTGGAAGCTCAACACGGATTAAACAATGTGTTCATTGAGAAAATACATTTACTAAAGGACCATGTTTGTCAGAATCTTATCCCAGTGAGCCACTGATCCAGGAAATGGGTATTTTCACAATGTATTTTACCACTGCAACTACCAGGGGAAAATGGTCAGCATGATTTTTTTTTTAAATAATTCTATCATCCAAAGCTACAGAAAGCCATATTTTATATTAGAGGTATATAATAAAAGCATTAAGATACAACGCTGTTTTCATGGGCTTATAGCCCAAGTAAAACAAAAACAAAAAAATCACCCCAGACAAACTTGATCCACAAGAATCCATATAACCTCAAATATCAGCACCTGTGTGTCTCTGATGGTTTTATGATTGGGACTAGTACACCGCTACCCCGATATAACGCTGTCCTTGGGAGCCAAAAAATCTTACCGCGTTATAGGTGAAACTGTGTAATATCGAACTTGCTTTGATCCACTGGAGTGCGCAGGCCCCCTCCCTCCCCCCGGAGAGCTGCTTTACCGCGTTATCTCCGAATTCATGTTATATTGGGCGTTATATTGGGGTAGAGGTGTATTTTAGGGACAATTTTCTGTCGGTGTCACTTTAAAAAGAGTTCTCCTTTGTGCCTTTATTCCATGTTACACAGAAGAGTTTCACCACTTCATGTAGCCGTAAAGAAAGGATTTCACTCTCCCAGCTTGAGATCCCAGGCTAACTGATCAACTGGGTAGAGACAGTTATACTAAATGAAGTACTTAAAGCAAAGTATTTTAAATTAGCTTCAAGCAGCTTGAGTTATAAGTGGCCCATGAAGGTGGAAACAAAAAGAACAGAAACCCAAATTCAAGCCTATGCAAGATGCTGCCCTGCTACCTTTGGTTATAGCATTTAAAAATGAAAGCATGTGTGTTGTGAGGGGAAGAGATGGGGAGCCAGCCCACCTGAAGGCATCAGCTGTTTGGCTGCTCCCCTCACAGCCCCTCACCATTAGTTTAGCCAGGGATCTAGGACTCAGGTGCAGAATGAGGAATGCCTGGCCAAGGGAGAGGTGAGACAAGAGTGACACGGGGGGCAGGCACTGTGGGAGAAGGGAGGAAGTCGGGGGGTTCTGGGGGAAAGGAAAAGAGAAGGGAATGAATGGAAGAGGTAACCAGCAGGGCTCCACAACAGCAGCCAACTCCTGCTACAATTGGAAAACTGAGGAGTCTTGGTCTCCCTTCATCCACTCAGTACCGCACACCCGGCCAGTTCTCCTCTCATACACTGCCGACCCCCATCTCCGCCAGGCCGGGGCTCCCCTCATTCGCTCGCTGCGCCCCCCCCCGGCCGGGCCGGGGCTCCCCTCATTCGCTCGCTGCGCCCCCCCCCCCCGGCCGGGCCGGGGCTCCCCTCATTCGCTCGCTGCGCCCCCCCCCGGCCGGGCCGGGGCTCCCCTCATTCGCTCGCTGCGCCCCCCCCGGCCTGGCCGGGGCTCCCCTCATTCGCTCGCTGCGCGCCCCCCCCCGGCCTGGCCGGGGCTCCCCTCATTCGCTGGTTGCGCCCCCCCCCCCGGCCTGGCCGGGGCTCCCCTCATTCGCTCGCTGCGCGCCCCCCCGGCCTGGCCGGGGCTCCCCTCATTCGCTCGCTGCGCCCCCCCCGGCCTGGCCGGGGCTCCCCTCATTCGCTCGCTGCGCCCCCCCCGGCCTGGCCGGGGCTCCCCTCATTCGCTCGCTCGCCCCCCCGCCGGGCCGCGGCCCCTCAATCACCCACCCCCTCCGTTTTCACATCCAGGATCTTCTCCACTTCGAACACGTCCTCCTCCTCCTCGCTCTCGCCGCCCGCATCGCCCGCGGCCTTGCCAGAACCCGCCGCCGCCTCCTCCTTCTCGGCCTCGGCCGCCGCCGCCTCCTCCCCGCTCCCGGCCGCCGCCATATTGGGGTGAATTTCAAGCGACTACAGCAAAAAGCGCTGCGACAGCCACAACCAGGCGGGTAGCCCCGTGACGCGGACTCTGCGGCCAATCAGCGAGCCGAAACGCAACGTAGGCCCGCCCCCCCGGGTTAATTCCAGCGGCCGCTAGGCGTTTAGAGTGACAGGTCCAAGTAGCCAATTGGAAGCGCCGCAGGGAAGAGCCAATAAGGAGAAGAGGCGCAAAGGGGCGGGGCGAGGGAGAGGTTCTCGCAGGGTGTGGGCGGGGCGGCGCTCGGAGCCCGTTTGTCTGATCGCGGCGGGGAGCAGGCAGGGGCCGCGGGCAGCCACGGGGGCGATGAGCCGCGGGCGGGGCTGATGTGGCATTTCTGTCCCCTCCTCTAGCGGGCCCCTCCCCGCCGTGCTGGAGTGTCCGCGGCAGCCCACTGCCTCCTGCCTCCCGGTCCGCCCCAAGCGACCACGGCGATGGGCTGTCTGACCTCGGACTTCCCGTTGGAGCTGGAGCGTACGGTTGAGAAAAACATCTGGTCTTTATTTTAAAATGGCTAGAGATGGAGAACCCCTGCCCTGTGTCAGTTGTTCCAATGGTTAATTATCCTCCGTGTTAAAAGTGTGCGATGCTTCATCATCAGCCTAATCATCGGGGCAACAACCAAAGCACAAACCGGATTGATCTCTGGCTAGGTTCTAACTTGCCACAACCAGTAGGATACTGGAATGGCCCTTTCTCAAGGTTTCATTGGTCACTTGCCTCAGCAGCAGAGAAGCTCTTGGCCCTTTCAGCTATGAGGAGGATTGACCAGTTTGTTGCAGGCAGTCGGCTTCAGACCAGTATAAACAGCTTCAGGATGTGAACATACTAGACGAGGGGGTGTGGTGTACTGATCTCAGAGGGCCCCTCCTTCAATGCCCCACACAAAGTCCCATTGTTTTGACACAATTTTAATATCTTGATCATAAAGGGTTGAATTCACAGAGGTTGTGTGACTGTTACAGCTTCACCTACAAAGCCATCTTTTTGACACAGTCTCTAACGACTCATCTATTCAACTCTGGAGGTCCTCAGTGCAATCTCCAGTGTGTTGGCTAGGGTGACCAGACATCCTGATTTTATCAGGACTGTCCCGATATTTACCAGGTCCTGAAGCTAAGAATCTCAATTTTCATTTATAAGACCCAGAAAACCTTATTAGCCTTCAAGTTGCAGAGAATAGCCAGCAAATGTGAACCAAGTGTACCCTAAAGCTCAGAAATCACTTATGCTATATCTACACTTAATACTCCTGGGGGGATTCTGCACCAAAAAATTAAAAATTCTGCACACAATTTTAAAAATTCTGCATATTTTGTCTGTCAAAATAACACAATATAATCATGCCATTTTCAATTATTTTGGTAATTTATTTCAAAATAGCTGTCAGCAATTATGTCTGTAACAATACAGAGAACAAAAAAAGATTCAGGGAATGTTTTTTGACAAATAAATTCCTTACTAGACATATTAATACATAACTTTGAGCAATAATTCATTTAAACTACAATACATAAATGTATTTCCCATACCCCTCAGAAGCTGCGCAAAGGCTTGGGGGAGTCAGGGTGGGAGAGGGAAGTAATTGCTGGGAAGAAGCCTGGGAGTGAACTTGGAGGGTTGAGTGTGGGTGGAAGAAGTATGGAACATTTTTTGGGGGGGAAGACAGGGATTGTTAGGGAGTTGGAGACCTTACCCCTTGCAGACTGATGCAGTGCCTCTCCCATTCAGCCAAGCACATCTGCCCCATCCCCATGTGTCCCTGCACCCCTAACCCTTTCAGCCAGGCATAGCTGCACATGTCCCCATGTGGCCCTGTACCCCCACTTCCTCCCATCTCCATCTGGCCTTGCACCCCCACTCCCCATTCAACCAGGCATAGCTGTCCCTGTTCCCATGTGTCCCTGCAGCCACTTCCACTCCCATTCAGCCCCTGGCTCAATGTTACCACACTAGCTCCTGTTCTCCTGGCCCAGTCTGTCCTCCCCACTAGCCCTTTTGAATCCCAGTCTGTGTGACCCCGTCACTCCAGCAGCCCCTTGTGCCCTGCCCTGTCCAACCCCCCCCATATCCCATGCCTCCTCACCTGGTCCCACGGGCACAGCACTGTAAGGAAGGCAACCTCTACCCCTCCTTCTCCATGGCTGGATAGCCAGTAAGCTAGCTGCCCTCTCTTCCGGCACCACATCAGTCCCTGGTGGGTGAAAGATGTCATTGCAGTTTCCTTTGCCTCCCCATCAGAGGAGAGAATCTGGGGGTGACATTAATTCTGCACTTGTGTGATCGTGCAGAATTCCCTCAGGAGTAATTAAAATGCTACAATGGCATATCTGCAGTGGCACATACACTGCAGCAGTGCTTCAGTGTAGACTTGCTACAGTGATGAGAGGGATTCTCCTGTTGCTGTAGGTAATCCACATCCCCAAGAGGGGTAGCTAGGTAGATGGAAAATTCTTTCATTAACCCAGCCTGTCAATACTAGAAGTTAGATTGTCTTAACTATATTAAACCCCTGAGACATAACTATGCTGTTATACCTTTTCAGTGTAGACTAGCCCCTTAGTCAAATAAAAAGAACCCACATTTTATTATTTTTAGATAACTCATGATTTTTGGGTCTTGACTCATTATTATAGAATGCTTGGGGTGGGCATTATTGTTTATAAATCATTTGGAACCCCTACTGTAAGATCTTTGCAGCAGGCACATTTTATTACTTTAATGTACAGTCCCATCAGATCAGGATACTATATAAATAGCAATCCAGAATGAAAAACTGATTATAAATGTAAAATCATTATCACAATATGATTTGGCAGCCTACAGATTACTTTTTAGCTTGTAAATGCTGCACATTCAGTCAGCCAAACAGGGTTGTATAAGGGTGGTACAAGATGCTTGACTCATCTGGTGGGCAGAGTATGCTGTTTTAGTGCTCATAGGCCCTGTCATAAACAGATAGTTAAGGGTTAATGTCTCTTTTACCTGTAAAGGGTTAAGAAGCTCAGTAAACCTGGCTGACACCTGACCAGAGGACCAATAGGGGGACAAGATACTTTCAAATCTTGGTGGAGGGAGTTCTTTGTTTGTGTTCTTTGTTTTGGGTTCATTCACTCTCGGGACTGAGAGGGACAGGACATCAATCCAGGCTCTCCAAATCTTTCTGAATCAGTCTCTCATGTTTCCAACTTGTAAGTAACTAGCCAGGCCAGGCGTGTTAGTCTTATTTTCGTTTTCTCAACCTGTAAATGTTTCTTTTTGCTGGAAGGATTTTTACCTCTCTTTGCTGTAACTTTGAACCTAAGGCTAGAGGGGGCTTCCTCTGGGCTATATGAATCTAAGTACCCTGTAAAGCATTTTCCATCCTGATTTTACAGAGATAATTTTTACCTTTTCTTCCTTTAATTAAAAGCTTTCTTTTTTAAGAACCTGATTGATTTTAACTTGTTTTAAGATCCAAGGGGATTGGGTCTGAACTCACCAGGGATTGGTGAGGGGGGATGGTTAAATTCTCCTTGTTTTAAGATCCAAGGCGTTTGGATCTGTGTTCCCCAGGGAAAGTTTTTGGGGGGACAGAAAGTGTGCCAGACACTGATTTCTGGCTGGTGGCAGCGTTACCAGATCTAAGCTAATAATTAAGCTTAGAAGTGTTCATGCAGGTCCACACATTTGTACTCTAAAGTTCAAAGTGGGGGAGGAAACCTTGGCAGGCCCTATGCACCCAAGAAGCTAGTGCCAAGCTAATATGAGCTCTCCTAGACATGCAGCTATCCCTTGCTTTCAGTCTACCTATCTCCCTCCTGTATATTTCCTTGTCCTTCCCATCTCCCCTTGGTTTTTTTTTTCTTCCCCATTGTTGGATCTCTCTGTCCAGCCTCCCTTTCTTGATATAACATGGTTCTAGGCAGCCACATGCTTCTACAGTGACAGCAGCACTAGCGTGAACATGCTGTGATCCTTATTTGGTTTGCTTTTCTGTTGCTGGTGGGTATCTGTAGGAGTAATGCTCTATACAAGAGAGACAGAAATGTGGTCCCTCACTAGTGATGGGGAGGATCGGAAGTTTGGGTGGGTACTGGGGAGGAATCCTTTCCCAGCTGCAGCAGATGATCCTGCCTGAGCTGATGCTAGCCGTAGCTCTTTTTCAGTGAACTAGCAGTGCTAAATTGACAAAGATCACACCAATTTCTTTGCTGTTACTCCTTGACAAGCACTGGGCAGCAGCAATGGCACATACACTGCTTTTTCCACAGAGGGGTTTGAAAATACAGAGTTTGCCTGTGTAAGGGACAAGGGAGGAATTTAACAAAGCACTTCAGTTCATTTTTTAAAACTGAGTAGTATTTTACATCTGGAAATAATCTAGTGATGTTTAAAGAGAATCCCAGCTCTGGTCAGATATCTTTGTTTTCTACAGAAGAGTCAGGGAAAATGACAGAGATATCCTCTTTCCGTAGGGGGAAACCACTTGCTTGTTTGACTGCAGTTACTGCTGCTGGGATTTTAATATATTCCAGCAGTAGTTTCCTATGGAATTCACATCATTCAAATTAATGGAATGTCAGGCTGTGCCACGTATGTCTAGTTGCACTGTAGATGGGCATGTGCAGGCTGCATCATGATCAGTGAAATGGTTACGTGTTGCTATTAATATAGTTAATGAAGATGAAGGAAGGGAAGTTTACCTTCTATTCATATTATTATTTCAGTCTGTACTAGTGCATCAGTTTACACTACAAACGCTTCTTCACAAACCACAGACTTAGAAGCTTTTCTTTTTATACAAGTACCTACCTGTTGCAGACTTTCTTGCTCTTAAGGTACTGGCATCCTAGTTTGTTTCCTTGTGAAGGTAGCATGTGACATAAATATGTTTTAACTGCAGCAAAGCCTACCAATTTAATGTGGATAAATGTAAAGTAATGCACATTGGAAAAAATAACCCCAACTATATACAATATGATGGGGGCTAATTTAGCTACAACGAATCAGGAAAAAGATCTTGGAGTCATCGTGGATAGTTCTCTGAAGATGTCCACGCAGTTTGCAGAGGCAGTGAAAAAAGCAAACAGGATGTTAGGAATCATTAAAAAGGAAATAGAGAATAAGACAGAGAATATATTATTGCCCTTATATAAATGATGGTACGCCCACATCTTGAATACTGTGTACAGATGTGGTCTCCTCATCTCAAAAAAGATATACTGGCACTAGAAAAGGTTCAGAGAAGGGCAACTAAAATGATTAGGGGTTTGGAATGGGTCCCATATGAGGAAAGATTCAAGAGGCTAGGACTTTTCAGCTTAGAAAAGAGGAGACTAAAGGGGGATATGACAGACGTATATAAAATCATGAGTGATGTGGAGAAAGTAGATAAGGAAAAGTTATTTACTTATTCCCATAACATAAGAACATGGGGCCACCAAATGAAATTAATGGGCAGCAGGTTTAAAACAAATAAAAGGAAGTTCTTCTTCACACAGCGCACAGTCAACTTGTGGAACTCCTTACCTGAGGAGGTTGTTAAGGCTAGGACTACAACAGCGTTTAAAAGAGAACTGTATAAATTCATGGAGGTTAAGTGCATTAATGGCTATTAGCCAGGATGGGTAAGGAATGGTGTCCCTAGTCTCTGTTTGTCAGAGGGAGGAGATGGATGGCAGGAGATCAATTCATCATTACCTGTTAGGTTCACTCCCTCTGGGGCACCTGGCATTGGCCACTGTCTGTAGACAGGATACTGGGCTAGATGGACCTTTGGTCTGACCCAGTATACCCGTTCTTATGTTCTTATGTAATTTTTAATGTCCCACTTTTAAACCCCTCCAAGAATGAAAAAATGGAGATGAGTTGATAGAAAATAGTATTGACTCTAACTAAAAACTATTTAACCTGCATCTTTCCTTCAGGCAGAGATACTGGGATAATCAGCCAAATTCATCCCTACTTAACTCAGTAGACTTCCTTTATATCAGAGACAAATTTGGCATAAATGTTTGTTCTTTCTTTCAGTCTTTCAGATCAGGCCTGAGGACTAATGGTTGTGAATTATTCACTCTTCTGTAGCTGCAACTTTCAATCAGGTTTCACAGTTAATGTACCTTTTCTCCTTCTTTCATCAGGTTATGAATTGTAAGTTTCGGACAATATGGGGTAAAATTCTGGACTCATTAAAATCAATGGGAGTTTTGCCATTGACTTAAATGGAGCCAGGAATACATAGGTGCTCTTTTTCTTCTCCATTTTAACAAGTCTTTAACTCCTCCCCTTGGATTTTGGACTCAAGGTTATCATTCCAGGGTAGAAGTTTATCAATTTGATACCACTTGCAGATAGGGTGACCAGATCACCCAGGTCAAATATCGGGACGCGGGGGGGCGGGGCGGGGGCAGAAGGGGAAAAAATGGCGGCAGAGCAAAAAAAAAAAAATCCCCCACCCCCGATTCCTCCTCCCTCCGCAAGCGCTGGAGGGAGGCCCGGGAGACTCAGGGGAGCACGGGGCCGGGGTGAGTGTGAGTCCAGCCTGGCCCCGAGCAGGCAGGACTCAGGGATGGTATCTGGAGGGAGAGTACGGGGTGGCCTGCGGGGCAAGGCAGCAGCTGTTCTCCCCACCTGGGCAGCAGGACTCGGGAGCAGCCGCTGCTGCAGCTCCCACTGCCGCGGGGGGAGGAAGCGGCCGCTGGCCAAGCTCGGCAGCTGCGGCTCTGGCGCCCACGAACCCCCCGAGCCTGGGCCTGCTTCGGGGACCCAGCGCGCACGCTGCGCATACCCAGCCCCTGGCCAGTCGCGTCTGGGCTGGCTGCCCAGCTGGTGCAATCCTGCGGGCGGCCTCGGAGTGGGGGCAGCAGGCCCCAGCCCCCCGCATCCCGCTCGGGTCCTGCAGGGGAACGAACGGGACTGGGCTGCCGATGCCTCCGCCACGGGATTGCACCAGCTGGGCAGCCAGCCCAGACGCGACTGGCCAGGGGCTGAGTGCAGTGTGCGCGCTGCCCCGCAGCAGGCCCGGGCTTGGGGGGTTCGGGCCCGGGCACCAAAGCCGCAGTCGCCGAGCGCCATGTGCTTGGCCACTTCCTCCCCCCGCAGCAGTGGGAGCTGCAGCAGCGGCTGCTCCCGAGTCCCCTGCCCAGGTGGGAAGAACAGCCGCCACCTAGCCCCACGGGCCGCCCCCCTACTCTCCCTCCAGGTACCGCGCCCAAATCCTGCCTGCTCGGGGCCAGGCCAGACTCACACTCACCCCGGCCCCGCACTCCCCTGAGTCTCCTGGGCATGGCATGCTTGGAAAGAGGCGGGGATTTGGGGAAGGATCCAATGGGGGAAGGAGGGGGCGGAGTTGGGGCAGGGGAGGGCGCGAGCCCTTCGGGCTCCGGAGCCTTTGCTTGTTTGTCCAGTGTCCCGACCTAACATTGGTCGGGACGCGGGACAAACAAGCAAATATCGGGACAGTCCCGATAAAATCGGGACGTCTGGTCACCCTACTTGCAGATTACATATCAACATTTGTTAATTTTAAAATGCCTATTTAAATCATTTTAAAAACCTACAATCTACAAAATCTATGGAAGATTCAAAGTCAGTATTATTCTTTTACTTTCCCCTTGCAGTATGGATTCAGCTTGAACCTGCTAATACTGTATATGCAAGAAAATTGGCAAAATAAATAAATAGCTCATTCATGTTCAAATAGTAACAGAAATCTGACAACAGTAATAAATTATAGCATTAATAGTATAGGGCTTGCTTCTAATTAAGTCAATGGGAGTGAGAGCAGGGCTTTGATGAGGCATAACTCTAAGCACATGCATGGTTTAATTGAAAGGACTACTCACATGTTTAAATTTAAGCAAGTATAAATCTTTGCAGGACTGGGGCTTCAGATAAAACAGTTACCTACCTTTTGTAACTGTTGTTCTTTGAGATTTGTTGCTCATGTCCATTCCATTCTAGATGAATGCGCGTCCACATGCAAAGTTGTCGGAGACTTTTGCCTTAGTGGTATCCCTAGGGCTGGCTGTGGCGCCCCCTGTAGCGCTCATGCATTGGTATATCAGGTGCCGCTGGCCCTACACCGTCTCAGTTCCTTCTTGCCGACGACTCTGACAGAGGGGCAGGAAGGTGGGTAATGGAATGGACATGAGCAACACATTTTGAAGAACAGTTACGAAAAGTAGGAAACCATTTTTTCTTCTTTGAGTGCTTGCTCATGTCGATTCCATGTTAGGTGACTCACAAGCAGTATCCCTGGAGGTGGGCTCAGAGTTCACAGGCATGCAGCTTGTAACATCGTTCTACTGATGTCGTCTTGGGCTTGCTGATAAGTGCATAGTGAGATGTGAACGTATGGATGGATGACGAGGTGGAGGCCCTGTAGATGTCAGAAATTGGCACATGGGCCAGGAAGGCTGCCGATGAGGCTTGTGCTGTAGTCGAGTGGATGGTTACAATCACCGGTGGAGTCACCTTTGCCTGATCATAGCAAAATCGGATGGAGGATGTGATCCAAGATGAAATTCTCTGGGTGGACACTCGATGAACTTTCATCCTATCTGCCACCGTGACGAACAGCTATGTTGCCCTGGAATCATAGGCGGCAGGTTATATACATTTGTGGTGCTCAGCACCAGGAATATTCTGGGGGCTCTGCTCCAGCAATATTTGGAGCTGGGTCTTTTCCCCGTCCCTGCCTGGATCGGGCCCCGGCCCCTGCAGGCCTCCCCCCTGCCCCGCTGCTTCCCTGCCTGAAAGAAAGCAGCTGGACACCTCTCCCATGCCTGCTGTGCTGCTGGTGTAGCACATTCCTAAGAGGAGCGGCTCCCTGCAGAACTGCTCTCTGCTGTCCCAGGGTCCTAGTGCCTGCCATCCACTAATGGCAAGTCAGGCTGCCCTTACCCTGCCCTTCCACCCTAGCCCTGAGCCTCTCCAATGCCTCAAACCCCTCATCCCCAGCCAGGGCCCTCATCCCCCTGCACCCTAATCCTCTGCCCCAGCCCTGAGCCCCCTCCTGCATCATGAAGCCCTCATCCTCAGCCCCACATCCCTCACCCCACACCCCAACACTCTGCCCTAGCCCTGAGCCCCCTCCTGCATCACAAATCCCTCATCCTCAGCCCCACATCCCTCACCCCAACCCTCTGCCCTAGCCCTGAGCCCCTTCCTGCATCATGAACCCCTCAGCACCAGCCCCATGGCCCTCATCTCCCCGCACCTTAATCCTCTGCCCCAGCCCTGAGCCCCCTCCTGCATCACAAATCCCTCATCCTCAGCCCCACGGCCCTCACCCCTGCACTCCCTCCTATCCCCAAACCCCCTCCCAGAGCATGCACCCCGTTCCCCCTTCCCACCCCCAAACTCCCTCCCAGAGCCTGCACCCAAACTCCGTCTCAAAGCCTGCACCCTTCACCCCCTCCTGCACACCCACCCCCTGCCCCAGCCCAGAGCCTGCACCCAGCACCCAAACTCCATCCCAAAGCCTGCACCCTGCACCCCAATCCCCAGCCCAGGACCTGCACCCCAGACCTCCCCCGCCCAAGATCCCCTCCCAGAGCCTTAGTCAGGTGGGGGCGGAGTTTGAGGGGGGTGGAGTTTGGGGGGCGGGTTCTGGACACCACCAAAATTTCTACAAACTTGCCACCCATGCCTGGAATGGAGGGTGAAAGGCTAATATAGCAGCCAAGTGGACCGTAATTGATGAAAGAGACAGACCCTGGAGCTTGAGATGGATAAGGTAGTCCAGGATCAGCTGCAGCGAGGCCTGCTCAGGCCTAACCTTTTTGGCTGAGGCCCAGCACATTAATCGTTTCCATTTGGCCAGTAGGTCACTCTAGTAGAGGGCTTTTTACTGGGGTTGGGCCGAACATTCCTGCTCCTCAGTAGTTAACCATTGAGCAACCAAGCTGTGAGGTGGCGTGCTGCCAGATTCGGGTGCAGGGGATGGCTGCGATTCTGTGACAGGAGATCTGGCCAGAGGGGCAGTGGTATAGGGGTTGTCACCAACAGGTCCATGAGTGTGCTGAAGCGGTGCTGGCGAGGCCAAGCTGGGGCTATTAGGTTTACTTTGGCCCTGTCTTGCTTGGTCTTCATGAGGACTTTGTGAAGCAATGGCACTGATGGGAAGG
The DNA here is from genome assembly GCF_020497125.1 of Mauremys mutica. Taxonomy (NCBI): domain Eukaryota; kingdom Metazoa; phylum Chordata; order Testudines; family Geoemydidae; genus Mauremys; species Mauremys mutica. The sequence continues at coordinate 325,248,470 of NC_059072.1, forward strand.
CATACATTAGAGCCCCCAACTAAGGAAATAGAAAGACGTCTAACAGGGAGCCCCTGTCAACCCCCTGAAATGAGCAGAACCGGTGGCACTTCCTGTTCTGGCGAGTCACAAACAAGTCCACCTGGGGAGACCCCCATTTTCAGAAGATCTGGTTGACCACTTCAGTGTGGAGAGACCACTTGTCACGAGACAAGAAAGTCCTGCTCAGGTGATCTGCCAATACATTCCTGGTTCCGGGGAGGTGCGCTGCCACGAGATAAATGGCAGGCTGCACACAAAAGTCACATAGTCTGAGGGCTTCCTGACAGAGAGCTGATTGCCTGGCACTGCCCCTGCTTGTTGATATAAAACATTGTGCGGTGTTGTCGGTCAGGACTTGAACCACTTTGCCTTGTAACTGGGACCGAAAAGCCTGGCAGGCCAGGTGAACTGCCCTGAGCTCTCTGACATATATGTGGAGGGAGCAGTCACCCCCAACCATAGGCGCCAACTCCGTGGATACTCCGGGGCGGGAGCACCCACGGGGAAAAATTGGTGGGTGCTCTGTACTCACCGGCAGCTTTGCACTCACCAGCAGCTCCCCGCCCCACCCCATCACCCCAACTTGCCTCTGAATCAAACAGCTGATTCGCAGTGGCAAGTACTGGGAGGGAGTGGGGAGGAGAGGGAACGCAGCGTGCTCAGGGAAGAGGCGGGGCCAGGGCGGGGATTTGAGGAAGGGGTCAATAGGGACAGAGACTTTGGGGAAGGGGTTGGGATGGGGGCGGGGCAGAGGGAGGAGGGGCAGAGCCAGGGGTGGGGCTGAGGGTGAGCACCCACTGATGTCTGGAAAAGTTGGTGCCTATGTCCCCCGACCAGCAGCTCTGTGCACTGAGCTTGCCCAGGTGGGCTCCCCAGCTTAGGTCTGAGGTGTCAGACATCAGAGTTAGCAACGGGGCTGGGGCTGTAAAAGGAACTCCCTGCAACACCAATGCGGGGTCCAGCCACCACACCAGCGATGCATGGATGTGGTCCAGCACCTTGACTACGAGGTCCCGGTTGTGCCTGTTGGGGATGTAGACCGATGCCAAGCACACCTGCGGCGCTGGAGGTGGAGTAGGGTATGACGGACCACATAAATACAAGCAGCCATATGGCCTAGCAGCCTTAGGCAAGCATGGGCGGTGGTGAGTGGGTGGCCCCTCACATGGAAGATTACATCCAGCATGGCACAGAAACAGGTCTCCGGAAGGAATGCCCTGGCCCGCATGGAATCAAGAACCCCCGCCGATAAACTCTATGCATTGCACTGGTATGGAAAGGATCTAGGATGGAATTGGAGGAGAGCAACTCCAGACAGTGATTGTAGACAATATGTTCAATGAGTTTAGAGATAAAAGGCAGAAGGGAGATGGGGCAGTAGTTGGAGAGGCAGGTGGGATCAATGAGCAATGTTCCCTCTAATTTTTTCCATCCAGGGGCATAATGAATTTTGTTATGTGCACCATATTGAGGTAATGTGCGGATGTGCACCACCACTAGAAGCCAAAAACCTAGATATAATATATATTTTAAAAAGTTACCAGAGGGATAATTACTCCAGCCAGGACAGGTTAGGCATTTTAGAACTCACTACTCAAAGAATTAAATTTAAGCATAAGAGAGAAATAAAAATTATGAAATGTATAGACCAGCCAAAAAACGAAAATAACACACTTTGAAAGAAGTATCAAGAAGTAACAACAACAACACTACAAGTATGTGTTGGGAGGTGAGTGTGAAAGACAGAGTGTGTATGTGTGTGAGAAACAGATGTATATTCCCCTTTTAAGAACGCTGTCCAGAGCGGTAACAATGGTGCACTGTGGGATAGCTCCCGGAGGCCAATACCGTCGAATTGCGGCCACACTAACCTTAATCCGAAATGGCAATACCAATTTCAGCGCTACTCCCCTCATCGGGGTGGAGTACAGATATAGGTATTAAGAGCCCTTTATATCGATATAAAAGGCTTTGTTGTGTGGATGGGTGCAGGGTTAATTCGGTTTAACGCTGCTAAATTCGGCATAAACTCGTAGTGTAGACCAGGCCTGAGATGCATAGAGCTTTTTGCGGCAAAGTGACAAAGCATCAGTGTAGACGCTGCCGTTCATTATATTGCCGTAATTGGCCTTCCCCAATATCCCATAATGACCAATGTGACCATTCTGCTCACTGTTTTGAACTCTGCTGCTCTGTAGGCATGTGCCCCTCCCCTTTCAAAGCTCCAGGAAGTTTTTACATTAATTTCCTCAGCCTGGAGAGCTCATATGCTGAGCATGCTGCTCCCAGCAGGAAAACAGCAACCTGCTCTTCTGCTGGACTACAGGGGAGGGATGGATCATTACTCTGTGGGCTGAGGGATGTGGGAAAATTCAGAGGGAATCACAGAACCATTAATGTGGAATCCTGCTCTCCCTGGCACTAGGAACACAGTGGCAGGCAGAGAAGGCTGGTGCTGCGAGTGGGAGAGACTGCTATGATGTGCAGAGCCAGGGAGGGAGGCAGGGCCTGATGTGGGGGGGTCCCCTTCCCCCTGCCTCAGGATTAGTTGGTTCTGGCTGCTGTCTGAACTTAAAAAGACAGCATGCCGCCATACTCACTCTCCCCCCATCAAGGGTGACCAGACAGCAAATGTGAAAAATCAGGACAGGGGTGGGGGGTAATAGGAGCTTATATAAGAAAAAGACCCCAAAATCAGGACTGTCCCTATAAAATTGGGACATCTGGTCACCCTACCCCCCATGCCCTCTCTCACATGCTCCCCCTACATTACACACTCACTCACGCTCCTCCAACCCCACTTCAGTTGAAAAATGGCTAGCAATCTAGTAGGCAGGGCCGGCTCCAGAGCCCAGCGGGGCAAGCACCCGCCTGGGGCGGCCCTTTCCCGGGGGGGCGGCAGGCTGGGCCGGCGGACCTGCCGCAGTCATGCCTGCGGGAGGTCCACCGGAGCCGCGGGAGCAGCGGACCTGCCGCAGGCATGACTGCGGACGGTTCGCTGGTCCCGCGGCTCGGCTGGACCTCCCGCAGGCATGACTGCGGACGGTTCGCTGGCCCCGCGGCTCGGCTGGACCTCCCGCAGGCATGCCTGCGGCGGCTCAACCAGAGCCGCCGGACCAGCGAACCGCCCGCAGCTGCGGGAGGTCCAGCCGAGCTGCGCGACCAGCGGACCCTCCGCAGTCATGCCCGCGGGAGGTCCGCTGCTCCCGCGGCTCGGGGGCGCCTCCCAGGCATGACTGCTTGGGGCGGCCAAATTTGTAGAGCCGCCCCTGCTAGTAGGATGCCCATGGAACAATGGGATTGAGAAACCTGCATCATGTGATGCTGTACTTGCCCCATGAAGCACTGCAAACCCTCGCTAAAGCACCCTGCAGCCAGTTGCACAGCTACCCACAGTGAACTGCTCTTTGTGCCGATGCAAGAGCTGCTTGTGTGAATGCACTCTGCTGACACTAAGAGCATAGAATAGACATATATGAAGATATACCTAATCTCACAGAACTGGAAGGGACCCTGAAAGGTCATCGAGTCCAGCCCCCCACTAGCAGGACCAAGTACTGATTTTTGCCCCAGATTCCTACATGGCCCCCTCAAGGATTGAACTCACAACCCTGGGTTTAGCAGGCCAATGCTCAAACCATTGAGCTACCCTGCCATGGTTTAATTAAATTAAATTACAGCGGTTTAATTAAAGCAGTTGCTGTATGTCAGCATAACTTTTGTCGACAAAACTCTGTAGTGTTGACAAGGCCTAAATCTACCCCAAGTTTCCCTGCTAATTTTTGTGATTTTGCAATCACATTTCCTATTTTTCAAAAGTGTCTCTCTCTCTCTCTCCCCTTGTGTAAAAGACCCACACAAACTAGGGAATGTGACTATGTGCAAAATGCTGTTAAACAAACTGAAAAGAAAGCCAGAAAAATATGCTTTTTTAATGACTTTCAGTGATTAATCATCATTAGGTGCTTATTGTAACAACTGTACAGTAGATAAAAAGTTTTCAAACCAGAGTGAGATTTTTAGCATTATATTGTCTCTCAGAATGAGCAGATAACCATTTTCTGCGTTTGCAGTATTTTTCACATTGTCTTAAAATGCAGCTTCATTTAAAACACATTGCAGTAGTCCAACCACAAGGTGCCAAAGACACAGGTAAAAGTAACAGGTTTCAGAGCAGCAGCTCCATTAGTCTGTATCCACAAAAAGAACAGGAGTACTTGTGGCAGCTTAGAGACTAACAAATTTATGCTCAAATAAATTTGTTAGTCTCTAAGGTGCCACGAGTTACCTGTAAAAAGAACAGGAGAAAAGTAGCAATGTCTGTGTTGGAAAGAAAAGGCTGCTACCTGGACAACCAGAAGCAGGTGAGCATCTGATGATTCACAGATTGCTGACATGAGAGAGGCATATGCCCCTAATCATTATCACAGATATGCAGTTTCTTCTGGCTGTATTTTGATAAGAAACTCAACTGAATGAATTATCTAACTACCTAAGTGAAAACCTTGAAATGTTTATTCGCTTTTTATTATTCAGCTTCTTATACCTGTCGACATCCGTGTATTGAAGTATTTCCTTGCCGATGTAATTCCTTTATTACATTACAGTTTTTTTATATAGTGCTACTGGTCCAAAGAAGTGGATAAGGTTTATAGCAGAAATCAAGTTTATATTAAACACATTATAAAAGCATTAGTACTGCAAAATGGTTAATTTCAATTAAAAATCATCTAACATGGAAGCTAGATATTGAGTTTTAAACAGTGAATTGCAGTATATGTTTACTCTTAATAAAACACTATATTTAAATTTAAAATTACTCTGTCCTTATTGATGACAATATAAGAAAAGACCCCAAATTTCCATGTCTTTGGTTAATTTCCATGTCTCTGGATATTAAAACTACCCAATAATTATACAGATATAAAATCAAATTATCCTCTATTAATGCAGTGAACTCCTGTAATTTGTCTTATAACTGCAAAATGAGTAAAGTAGTTAACTCTTATAGAAGTCTTCTGTGATTAAATACTTGGAGGAAAGTTGGTGCTGATTAACTCGATACCCAACAACTTCTTAGTGGCAGAGTCCCAATCCTTCCCAAGTTCAAGTCGATAGCAGATAGCTGGAAATTGTCTGTCAACTCTTCTTACCCATTCCACTGCTTTCTTTACTGAATCAAAAGCCCAGTGAATAGCACTGTAAATAGAAATAAAGTGTGATTATACTGAAATATGAGAACAGCGACTTGACTGAGCAGCTACTGCAGCTGTCTACAAACTAAATAAAATCAAATGCACCAAAAGGATACAAGAAGAAAATCTTGCCCTTGCCACTGAAGTCACTTGGTGGAGAAAATATCAACAATGCTTCAACCCAATCATTAACAAAATATCTCTTTATATATATATGATAATTTGAGGCAGAGATTTAAAGAAAAAACAAAGTCTAGCCTGAGCAGCTTTCTTGGTCTTTTCAGAAAGCACTGTCATGGAGAAAGAAATGTAGAGTCAAATTCACCATAAATGTTTGGGCTTGTCTACATGGAGAAGTTAGTGTGGAATAAGTTAGGGAGTGATTTTAAAGTACACTGTCTACTTAGCACAAACTCCCTGCGTGGACACTCTTAATTCCCACTGAGCGCCTTTATGAACTTTAGCTTAATACACTTCCAAAGTGTAAGAGTGCAGAGTAGTTAATGTGCACTAGCTACTCCAGTGACATAGGTGGCATGAAATTAATCCATAAAAAGCATCTCATCAAGGCAGTAATATCAGATTTGACTCTCAATTTTTGGGTCCTCAGTGTGTTCACATATATGCAGAGTTCCTCCCATTTTCCTTCTCTCCCTACTATGGTTTAACCCAACATCACATTTTATTATTATGTACTGCATTCCTGATTGCGGTTACAGGACAAAAACAATGTAAGCATCTCTCTAGACTGTTTAGGTTTTTATACCATACTCATCATGTAGTAGGTGTGTGCCTTCCAGTAGCGCATTAAGCAACATGACACATCTATCATGTGTTAGTTGTAACTTGTCACAGAAACCCTAGGTATATAGAGCCAGATAACACCTCCCACAGAAACACCTGAGGCAGGGAGACTACAGAGGAAGATTTTGCAAGGTTTTCCTTGCTGCAAGTTCCTATAATTTTTGGGGATGGGTGGAAGGAGCAGGAAGGTGGGATATAATCCCCCACACTACATGCAGGGGTTCAACTCCCAGAATTCACATATCATGGGGAATCTGCTGGAGGCCAGAGCCATCTGTATGGTGTTCCTGTTCCTTCACGCGCTCCTAGATCTCTGCTGCTCTCCCCCTTCCCTTTGGTGGAGTGATGCTGACAGGCTCCCCAACTGCCTAGTGTTCATTGTACCCTCCCAGTAAAGGAGAGTTCCATGATGCAGAGATCGTCCATGCGAAATGTAATACAGCATGCAGCTATATTATATTACAGAGGGTTCTCATCTGGGGAGCATCTGCATTGCCTAGGCCCCACTTGGAGAGCTAATGGACAGAGTGGGGACTGTGGTGTGGAGGATGTTGGTATCAGGGGTGGATGGTCTGGTCCAGATGATCTGTGCCATACATCTAAGAGCCTCATCAAGCCCTAAAATTAATACTGTTCCCATTTATTATGTATCAGAGGGGTAGCCGTGTTAGTCTGGTTCTGTAGAAGCAGCAAAGAATCCTGTGGCACCTTATAGACTAACAGACGTTTTGCAGCATGAGCTTTCGTGGGTGAATACCCACTTCTTCGGATGCAAGTGGAATACCCACTTCTTCGGATGCAAATACCCACTTGCATCCGAAGAAGTGGGTATTCACCCACGAAAGCTCATGCTGCAAAACGTCTGTTAGTCTATAAGGTGCCACAGGATTCTTTGCTGCTTCCCATTTATTATATAAATAAAAGTTTTTTGCTGATGCAGGACATTGTTTATGTATTTCTTAATTGTATAGACCACATTTTGAAAACAAATATTTTGTTGTAAGAAGCAATGCATCGACACTGTCAATTATACTTTTCATCTACAGCCATATGCTGAAGTATATTACTTACCAATACTTAACTATTCATTTCATGCATGTTAAAATGTTCAGCAGTTTACATTCATACTTTAAATATTTAATGTATGCATGAATCTAAAGCACACCTTGAAGTGGGCGAATCATCCAGTTTCATGAGAGATTTGAAGGTTATCCCTTCCAGTTGCTGATTATAACGTATGAACTGCAGCACCAAAAGTGTAGCAATCAACTGCAATACTTCTCTTCCTTTAGGACCTAAAAAAGAGGGGAAAAGGTGTGATTCCTAGTATAATTGTTACTTGTCAACATCAAAAGTTAATATTTGCTATTTTGTAATACTTACTGGCAAAGTAATAGTCATGCTCACAAAATCTAGTTATCCTAATGCTGTTTAATTTTGTTTCATCACCCAATATACACCGTAATCCATGCTTTTTTAAAAGCAGTTTCAGAGACATATAGTTCGCTCCTGCGTTGGAGTCAGAACTCAAGGGCTGGTAGTGTGCTGCTGGGTTTTTGTGGTTTGGGGTTGCTTCCATCATGTTCCACTTGGGTCTTTGTGCAAGCAGCAAGGGGAAACTTGTATGATTTCTGATCTCTGATGACACATTGGAGCAGCAGCTTTGGTAAAACAGTGATTAAAGTGCATATCTCAACCCAATTTTTATTTTTGCCCAGTTTGCACACCCCAGGCACACTTTAAGCACTGTCCCCTAGTGATTCAGAGAGGACAAACTTTGTTCATGTTAATTTTCTGCCTGCCAACAGCACAGAGCAATAGCTGAAAAGGAAGAAGGAAATGTGTACGTGAAAGATGTAAACAACATAATGGGATGGGGTGGGAAGAAGCAGTACAGCAGTGTAGTTTGGAATGTATGCGTGAGCTGGAAGATGACACGGAACGTACTATTGTTTATTATTTGTATTACGTTTGCACCCAGGAGCCCCATCATGAACCAGGATCCCATTGTGCTAGACACTGTACAGACAGAACAAAAAGACAATCCCTGCCCCAAAGAGCTTACAATCTAAACAGACAACACAAACACATGATGTGGAGGGAAAGGTATATACAGAAACAGAGTGAACAATATGATGGCAGCAAATGTCATTCTTCTTAACACTTAGCCAGACAGTTGGCCATAGCAATCATTCGCCATTTGGTCCATCCCTGCACAACCGCAAAGGCTTGACGGCCTGAGAGTTCAACATCAGAACTGACTTGATGAACTCATGAAATAGGGGATCTGCCTCTGAGCCGCCTCCACACCTCGGTTGGTGCAATTTTATTCCGGATGTTACAAGCCACCTGGAGAATGGCATTCGCTCGAATGTCTTGTGGCATCCTTGTGACATGTCTGAAAAGCATAAGGTGCTGCGTGCGGGCAATGGCACCAGTAGTCTGTAGACCCAAACAACCATAAACATCTGCATTACAGATGAAGGCATTCCACTTTATGCCCAGTATATGACATTGACATTTTGTGTAGAAAGCATCCAGCTGGTCCCTGTTCACGTCTATCCTCAACCAATCTGCTGAGCAGATGATTGGCTACAGGCATCCAAATGTCATGCTAGTTCCATTTTTATGGAGGGGAGAGGTAGCATGTCAGCTAAATGGAAAGTGAAGGGAAGATGGTGAGGGAGAGAGGGCAGTGGAGAAGAGGGTAAAAGGGGCAACAAGTTTGGAGTAAAGCTAAGGTGAAGAGACTGAGGGAGAGGAGGGGAGTTTTGAAGCAAACAGCCATTCAGCACAGGGCAGAGAAAGTCTAGTCAAAACTACAGAAAGTTCTCCGAGGTCCCTGCTTTGTATGCCCGTCACTAGTGGCTGGAGACTCTGGCTGGCTCCTCTTTGCTGCTTATTTCCAAGCCCACATGGCTCTTTGCTGCTTATTTCCAAGCCCACATGAGGGGAGAGTGAGAAGGGGCACTACCTAGGTCCTACTGCCCCCAGAATATAGGGGGGACTCCCCTGCATAGTTTTGGGTCCAGCAGGGTGCTGGGGGAGGGATGGACTCAGCTGGGTCCCATTTTGCCTTCCTCTCCATTATGTAGAAGTGGCCCCACCTTTCTGAGGATGAAAGTGGGAACATTTGAGTCTGATTTTTTTTTCCTAATACAATTAAACATTTCAGAGTTGCTTAATCTAGCATGTATAATAACCAGGACAAAAAGAACCTCCACTGCTGCCCAAAATATGCTGCCTCCATAGGACAGGCACACAGCAGCCAGGACACTGAAAGGGTGCTCTAGCAGAAACTTGAATTTTTAAAAATTAGTAACTTCAGAAAACTTCAAATTGATAGTGTCTATTTAAAATCTAGGGTGAGTCAATCTTAAGCCATTGCTAGTAATATGGAAAATATACATTAATATAAGCTCTACTTCACACATGTGGTTAGTACATTTAAAAAAAACAAAAACAAACAATTAACTGTTATACCATCCAGCTACTTTTAATGAATGAGAAAACAACTGATTTACCTAGGGTCCAAATGCCTTTTTTTGCAAGGAAAATATTGGTTAAATAATCCACATCAAGATCCAAAATAACCCCAAGTTCTGGGCTGAGATTCCAAAAGCCATCCTGTGAAATAAACCAAACAAAAAAACAGACAAAAGTCCTAAAACATTCAAGACATTGCAAAAATCACATTAGAAATATCAAACTACAGCTAGGAAAGTAATTACAATAAAATGTTCAAATGACTTATGTAAAAAATATAATGAACTTTCGTGAATTAGTCAGTGATCCACAAACTTTAAGATCTAAAATTCAAAAGCATGATGTATCGACATCGTACTTTTAATCAGTGTAGCTAAAATGGATTCTTACTGTGAGCCTATTCCTTACCAATCCACATATTACCTGGCCGCAGCCGGCATACCAACAGAGACATATGTACCACAGTTGGAGAACCTCTGGAGTAAATTATCTGACCAATCCTACATCAATGGAATACTAAAAACAAACTAATAAGATGAATGCAAATCATTAGCTTCTTTCCATTATTTATCCCAAGTACAGTAATGATGTGTGTGGGTTAGAATAATGAGTTGGGCGCGCTGACTGGGAAGTGAACCTCTTGTGGGATGGGGAGGTTGAGTCAGGGGAGCAGAAAGCACAAGAGGTGGGAACACTGAGTTTCAGAGGGAAGTGGGGCAACAGTGGCGGCACCAGCAGCAAATTTTTTATTTTCAGATACTCAGATACAAATCAAACAAACAATAAACTATTAACTTGCAAAAAGTTTTAAAATAAATAATTTGAAAATTACCCTAAAAATAATGTTCAAAGTAGAGTACTTCCCCAACTGAATTCAGCAGAAAAGGATCCACTCCACTGAGAAAACAACAGCCTCCATGAAATTAGTAAATGTGCTATTTGTATTGTGAAATACAAATGTTAAGTTTATTAAATCCCATTCCATTTTATTTGAGACGAGATTGGAAATTCTGATAAGTAGGAAAGACACATACTAGACAGTTTGCTACTCTCAAAACAGGCGGAACACAAAGCTTTGAACTTTCACATTCAAATCAAAATGTGTCCCAGTTGGTAAGTATAATGATCTTGAAATCAAATCTGATTTTGCATAATTTTAAAAATATTGATTCTCTAATGTTAAATATTCAATAGGCTAAATGTTTAGCCTGGCCTGGAACTGCATTTTTGTTCTTGCAGCTTTCATAGAATCATAGATTATTAGGGTTGGAAGGGACCTCAAGAGATCATCTAGTCCAACCCCCTGCTCAAAGCAGGACCAATCCCCAAATCCCTAAATGGCCCCCTCAAGGATTGAACTCACAACCCTGGGTTTAGCAGGCCAATGCTCAAACCACTGAGCTATCCCTCCCCCCTTTACAAGAACAAAAAACTGCAAGTACAATTTTGTGTCCACAGTTACTTGCGGACACAATTAAGGTAATTTAGATGACTAAATATCTGATTTAAAGGCATAAGCAGGTAAACACAAAGTAACATTAAAATGGAGGCAAGGTGCTGGAAAATCTGTCCCATTAAACTTAATTATAGTAGTAAATTACATTGTGCTAGAAACTTTTTTTCTTTAATGAATGCTCAGGTTTGGCAATCCTGCAGAAATTATATATATATATAATTGCTATAGATAATACTGCTGAAGGCTGTTACAATGACCAGAGGAGATAGCCAACAGGAACAGCAAATGAGAATTTTATGAGGGAGTTTAAAGAGGAAACATGAAGCCAGATATGCCCAATAAACATTCTCTAAACTTAGGCCAATAATCACTGCTCCCCTCTCCCTGCCCCCAAAAACCCTACAAGTGTAAAGAGAATGCAGCCAGAAGTCCAGCATCAAAGTGGGGGCTATCCAGTTTATTGCACTGAATGTAGCATGTATGATTACCTGTCTTGTGGGCAGGTGGCATGTGTGTGCATTAAGTGCAAGCAGCTCACGGCCCTCAGAGACCAAGTACAGGCTCTTGAGACCAGAGTGAATGAACCAGATGAGCTAAGAGAGACAGATGTACGTAGAGGAGAGTTTCCAGGACACAGTAGAACAGTCCCTCTCCCAGTATGACAGCCTCTGTGCTATTGAGGAGGTTGAAAGACTTGTGGAAGGAAAACATCAAACTGGAGTAGAGGGAAATAATCCCATATTTGGGACTCTCCTTTCAGATGATGTCATGGTATCCTCTTGCACTGAGGATACCTGTCCAGGGGAGGGGACCCCAGTTATCAGGAAGAGATAATGTGACAGAATGTACCCGTGTCCACACAATTGTAATATTTTTTGTACAAAGCATATCTTGTAAGGTATCATTTGAAAATTCATAATTTGCTAGTAAATATTGTCCTGATAAAATATATGTGGCAACATTGTACATTAAGTTGTAAGATTTCCCTGTATGATGTTATTAACACGTGTTCCAAACCACAGCCCTATCCAAGCAGAAGTTGGGGAACAGGTCTATCTCAAACAAAGGAATGTGTGCTGTGCTTAATTCGAATTTAAGCATAAAACAGAGTTATCAAGCATGAACGGAAACAAAGAAAGCTGAAACTGGTGAGGAAAAAGGAGCAGGAAACATCCTTCCCCACAGACTTTTTGTCTCTTGGTACCCAGCTGGAAATGTTTTTTAAGAGGGGGAACTGAAACTATTAAAAAAAAAAAAAAAAAAAAAAAAAAGGACACACACCAAGACACCTCCTCTCCCCGCCCATCGCACCTGAAGCGACAAAGAAAGCATTCACTGGACTCTGGGAGAAGGGGTCCTGACTTAAGAAGTCTGGTCAGTAAGACTTCTGAAAGCTTGTGGTGAGAAAACTTTGTTTTGAATTTAACACAGTTAAGATATGCACCAGTTGAGTTTTATCTTTATTTTTCTTATAACCATGTCGGACTTTTATGCCACACTACTTGTACTCACTAAAATCTTTCTCCTTGCAGTTAATAAACTTGGGGTTTTTTTTTGTTTTATCTAATCCAGTGTGTTTAAATTGAAATGTATGGGAAACTCCATTTGGGGTGGCAAGTTGTATGCATATTATTTCTATTAAAGAAATAACAGACTTTATATAACTTCTATTGTCCAGGAGAGGGCTGGGCAGTAAAGGACATACATTTCTGGGGGGAAATCTAAGACTGGGGGTATGTTGGGGTCACACTGCAGTATAACCATGGCTGCTGAGAGCTGGAGTGTAACCCAAATCTGGTTGGCAGGCCGCAGTTACACACACAAATACTCAGGGTATGGCTTGCATGCTGGAAGGCTATTTGTGAGCAACCCAGGTGGGAACTCCTTCAGCAAGGCAGCGTAAGGCATCAAGATTGTAGGGCAAGGGTGGCACAGCTACTCTTTAGTCTAGATCAGTGGTCTCCAACCTTTTTATGCACAAGATTGCTTTTTGAATTTAAGGGCAACCCAGGATCTATCCCGCCCCTTCCCCAAGGCCCCAGCCCTTCCCCAAAGCCCCTGCTCACTCCATCTCCCCCTCTCTCCATCACTCGCTCTCCCCCACCCTCACTCATTTTCACCAGGCTGGAGCAGGGGGTTGGGGTTCGGGAGGGGGAGCAGGCTCTGGGCTGGGACCAAGGGGTTTGCAGTGTGAAAGGGGCTCCAGGCTGAGCCTGGAGCAGGGGATTGGGATGCATGAGGAGGTGAGGGGTACAAGCTCTGGGAGAGAGTTTGTGTGCAAGAGGGGGCTCCAGGCTGGGGAAGAGTGTTGGGGTGCAGGAGAGGGTATGGGGTGCAGGCTCTGAGAGGAGGATCAGGGCTGGGGCAGAGGCTTGGGGTACAGGAGGGGGTTGGGGTGCAGGAGTGGGTATGGGATACATGGCTCTGGGAGGAGGGTTGGGGTGTGGGCTCCTGGCAGGGGGGTTCACTTACCTCAGGCAGCTCCTAGTTGCCGGCGCAGAAGAGCTAAGGCAGGCTCCCTCCCTGCCCCAGCCCCATGCCGATACCCAAAGGGGCCAATGTGCCCATGCAGCCCCTGGGAGGGGCACGTGGGTACGCACACTGCTCTTGTCTGCAGGCACTGCCACCGCAGCTCCCATTGGCCACCGTGCCACATTCCTGGCCAATGGGAGGTGCAGGGGCAGTGCCTGCAGACAGGGGAAGCGCACAGAGACCCCTGCCCACCGTCCCCTTCCCCAGGGGTGTGCTGGCTACTTCTGGGAGCGGCATGGGGCTGGGCCAGGCAGAGAGCCTGCCTTAGCAGCAGCCCCGCTACACCACCAGACTTTTAGCAGCCAGAGATCATGGTTGACTGGGAGAGTCTCCAGGATCAACCAATCGTGATGAGGAAATTACTCACTTTGTGCAGTAACAATGGTTCTTTGAGATGTCTGTCCCTAAGGCCTGGTCTACACTACGCATTTATACCGAATTTAGCAGCGTTAAACCGATTTTGCGCTGCACCCGTCCATACAACAAAGCCCTTTATATCAATATAAAGGGCTCTTAAAACCGATATCTGTACTCCTCCCCGACGAGGGGAGTAGTGCTCAAATCGGTATTGCCATGTCGGATTAGGGTTAGTGTGGCTGCAAATCGACGGTATTGGCCTCCAGGTGGTATCCCACAGTGTACCACTGTGACCGCTCTGGAAAGCAATCTGAACTCGGATGCACTGGCCAGGTAGACAGGAAAAGCCCCGCAAGTTTTGAATTTCATTTCCTGTTTGCTCAGCGTGGAGCTCTGATCAGCACGGGTGGCGATGCAGTCCCAAATCCAAAAAGAGCTCCAGCATGGACCGAACGGGAGATACTGGATCTGATCGCTGTATGGGGAGACAAATCTGTTCTATCAGAGCTCCGTTACAGAAGATGAAATGACAAAGCATTTGAAAAAAATCTCCAATCTATGATAGACAGAGGCCACAGCAGGGACTCAGCACAGTGCTGCGTGAGAAACCAAACGGAAAGCCAAAGAATCAAATGGATGCTCATGGAGGGAGGGAGGGGGTACTGAGGACTCCAGCTATCCCACAGTCCCCGCAGTCTCCGGAAAGCATTTGCATTCTTGGCTGGGCTCCAAATGCCTGAAGGGTCAAAAACATTTTCCCGCGTGTTTCAGGGTGTATGTCGTCAATTTACACCCTTCCCCCCCAAAGGAAAAGGGAAAAAAATCGTTTCTCGCCTTTTTTCAATGTCACCCTATGTCTACTGCATGCTGCTGGTAGACGGGGTGCCGCAGCGCTAAACCGCAGCATCCTCTCCTCTCCCCTCCCCGGTGGCAGACGGTACAGTACAGAAGGACTGATAGCTGTCCTCGTCGTCATCCTGTGAGTGCTCCTGGCTGGCCTCGGTGAGGTCGGCCGGGGGCGCCTGGGTAAAAATAGGAATGACTCCTGGTCATTCCCAGCAGATGGTACCGAACGGCTGGTAACCGTCCTCATCATAGCAACTGGGGGCTGAGCTCCATCAGCCCCCCCCCCCTTTCATGTCTAAAGAAAAGATTCTGTACTGCCTGGACTATCATAGCAGCTGGAGGCTTCCTCCCCCTCATTTTATCTCACTAAAAACTCAGTGTTTCTTATTCCTGCATTCTTTATTACTTCGTCACACAAATGGTGGGACACTGCCATGGTAGCCCAGGAGGGTTGGGGGAGGAGGGAAGCAACAGGTGGGGTTGTTGCAGGTGCACCCCCTAGAATGGCATGCAGCTCATCATTTCTATGGGATCTCTGGGGCTCTGACACGGAGCAGCTGTGCTCTCTGGTTCTCTAGTACACCTGCCCCATATTCTAGGCAGGACTGACTCTATATTTAGACAAAACATAGGAAGGGAATGACCCGGGGAGTCATTCCCATTTTTGCCTATGCGCCCCCGGCTGACCTCAGCGAGGCCAGCCAGGAGCACCCATGATAGCAGCAGACGGTACAGAACGACTGATAACCGTCATCTCATTGCCAATTTACAATGGCATGGCAGACGGTGCAATATGACTGGTAACCGTCTCTGCTACCTTGCAAAGGCAAATGAATGCTGCTGTGTAGCACTGCAGTACCGCGTCTGTCAGCAGCATCCAGTACACATAAGGTGACAGTGACAAAAGGCAAAACGGGCTCCATGATTGCCATGCTATGGCGTCTGCCAGGGCAATCCAGGGAAAAAGGGCACGAAATGATTGTCTGCCGTTGCTTTCACGGAGGAAGGATTGAGTGACTACATTTACCCAGAATCACCCACGACACTGTTTTTCCATTGGGATCTCAACCCAGAATTCCAATGGGCAGGGGAGACTGAGGGAACTATGGGATAGCTACGGGATAGCTACCCAGAGTGCAACGCTCCGGAAATCGACGCTAGCCTCGGTACATGGATGCACACCGCCGAATTAATGTGCTTAGTGTGGCCGCATGCACTTGACTTTATACAATCTGGTTTACAAAACCGGTTTATGTAAAATCGGAATAATCCTGTAGTGTAGACATACCCTAAGGGTGCTCCACTGAAGGTGTACGTGTGCCCCATAGCCTCTAATTGGAGATTTTTGGTAGTAGTGTCTGTTGAGCCCGCATACATGCTCTCCCTCCCTCATGGTCTGCCGAGGCTATCTAGCGCTGCATGGGCGAAGTCCCCTCACTTCCCTCTCCAACCCAGAGCCCTATAGAGAACTCCAAAGTAGAGGGGAGGAGGGCTCATTGTGGAGCACCCATAGGGACAGACATCTCATAGAACCATCATTACTACATAAGGTGAGTAACTTCCTCTTCTTCTTTGAGTAGTGTCCCTATGGGTGCTCCACTATACGTGACTCCCAAGCAGTATCCATCACTGAAATCTGAGATTTCAGAATGGAGTCTGTCACTACAGAGTGTACTGTGGAGTCAAAGATGGCATTGGGGGCCAAATCTTAAGCGATCGCATAATGTTCTGCAAAAGTATGGGCAGAGGTCCAAGTCGTTGCTCTACAGATTTCTGAGATAGGGATATCTTTAAGTAATGTGACCGAGGTAGAAATTTACCTCGTGGAGTGCGCATGGACTCTGGATGGAAGCAGGTTGCGTCCTTGATAACAGTAATTAAAGCAACCAGAGACCCATTTGGATAGTCTTTGAGCCAATATCACAAAGATTTTGGATCTTTCTGTGGACGAAAGGAAGAATTTAGGGGATTTCCTAATGTCCCTAGTCCTGTCCAAGCACAATGCTAGTGTCCTTATGCAGAATCATCTCCCTGTTGTCACAATACAGTTTGGAGAAAAAACAGGGAGATGAATCTGTTGATTCATATGGAAAGTGCAGAGAAAGTAGGGAGAAACTTGGGATATGGCCTTAGGGTTACTTTGTCTTTAAAAAAGGCTGTGAATGGTGTTCTTGATGAAAGGCAGAAAGTGTGCACAGGCATTCCTGACAGCCTTTAGCTCCCAAAGAGTGATATGGAAGGTCACTTGCCCTGAACCTTGTGGTTGTGTGGGTGAGCTTCCCAGCCTATTAGGGAAGCATTTGTCCCAGGGTGGTGAGTCTGTGTAGGGGGAGGAACGCTCTCAAGGTTGGTGCTGATAAACTCCAGTTGCTGTACCGGGGTTCATGCACTGCTAAAATGAAGAGAACCTTGGAGATTACCCTGGGTGGAGCAGTCTGAACTGATAACGGTCCTGCCCCAAAGGTAAACCATAG
The DNA here is from genome assembly GCF_020497125.1 of Mauremys mutica. Taxonomy (NCBI): domain Eukaryota; kingdom Metazoa; phylum Chordata; order Testudines; family Geoemydidae; genus Mauremys; species Mauremys mutica. Next base: position 325,265,641 of record NC_059072.1, read on the forward strand.
GAAATCTCCTGTATGATGGTTATACAGAGATATGGAAGTAGACATCTTGTAGGTCGAGTGCTGTAAATCAATCTCCTTGCTCTAGAGCTGGAATAATGACTGCTAGTGTGACCATCTTGAAAGTCTGTGCCTTCCCGTATTTGTTTAATACCCTTAGATCTAGAATGGGCCTCCAACCTCCTTTCGCTTTGGGGATCAGGAAATAATGAAAGTAAAACCCCTTGCTCCTGAGTTGCACCGGAACTGGTTCAATGGCCCCTAGACATAACAAATGATATATTTCCTGATGAAGTAGGTTCTTATGAGAAGGGTCCCTGAAGGGGTACAGGGAAGGAGGGTTGGAATGGGGAGGGACATGAATTGAATGGCATAACTCTTTGAAATAATCTCCAGGACCCATCTGTCAGAGGTGATATTCTCACAACGGCTGTGAAATAGGGCCAGGTGACTTCTGAAAGTGACAGGTGTGTAGGTGGCAGCTGATGTTGCAAGGTATAATTGTTCAGGCCCTTGCCCAACCCGTCAAAAGCGCTTTGAAGAGGCGGTTTGAGAAGTCGCAGACTGGGGTGTGGTCTGCTTCTGCTTTTGAGCTCTGGTCTCCTTACACCGTGGCTAACAACAGCAATGAGATGGTGGGTATTAAGGAGATTGTCACCTGTGCTGTGGCTGAGAGGTATATCTTTTCTTCTGTCCCGCAGTGTAGATTTGTAGGGAGTGTAATGTGGTCTGGGAATCCTTCGGGATGTGGGGAGAAGAATCGGTCTTCTCTGCAAAGAGTTTGGGCCCTTCAAACAGGAAGTCTTCTGCAGAGCTTTGGGAAATCCAGAAAGGTGTAGCCAAGAAGCCTGCCTCAGTACCAGTGTCCTGGAGACCGGGCAGGCCACTGTAACAGCTACATCCAGTACTGTCTCTAGCACAACTGACCCTGTCTAAGAATGATCTGAAACTGCTCCTTGTGTGTCTCCAATAAATGCTCCAGAAATGCACTGAGTTTCCCATAATTAATAAAATTTTATTTGACCACAACAGTTTGGTAATTCACGACTCTAAACAGCAATGTCGCTGACAAACATGCCATACTGCCAAGCCCGAGTGCATGCGGTCAACTTGGCAGTATGTTGCTTGCTTCGTGCACTAACCACACCCACTATGATGGAGTTGGGTTCCAGATGTTGAAACAGGAAATTTGCTTCTTTGGGAGGGATGTAGTACTTTTTTTTTTTTTTTAAATTATTTTTATTTTTGGCTCTGTTGCTGGTTGGTGCGATGGAGGCTGGTGTCTACTGGATGACTTTGGCAGGATCTAGAATCGCCTCATTAATTGGGAAGGTAACTCTAGATGAGGAAGAGGTGTGCAGAATATCCACCAACTTGTGATGTGTATCTGCCACCTCCTGTAGAGGAATCTGCAGCTCATCTGCCACCCTCTTGGTATGATCCAGCAAGTTCTTAAAATCATCACCTAGTGATGGTGAGGGGGGAGGGGGTGAAAGGCATTACAGCCTCATCTGGTGGAGATGAGGAGAAGTTTGCTTGAGGGGGTAGCTTCCCCTTTGAGTCTTTCTTCCTGTTCTGAAAAAGCTTCCTCCTCCCCTGGCTCAGGGGCTCTGGACAGCCAGACTGTAGGAGACCATCTGGTGGACTCTCTCAGAGACACTGGACAGCTGCAACATGTGTGTATGTTGCCCAAGAATTGCAATATGGCCACGGGGTGGGGGAAAGGAGGGCAGGCTTGGGTGGAGGGGTTACTCCAGGGGGCCTGTATCACAATTGTGGGTTGGATCGATGGAATTGGGGAGGACCCTTGTATTGTGATGGTGGGCCACGATGAGGAGTCAGGGAAATGACCTCCTCCTGGCCACTGTCAGACTGGTCACTGGGTAAGGGCACATAGATGAACACTATTTCTGGGGAAGAGTCAGCATGGCTTTTGTAAAGAGAAATCATGCCTCACCAATCCATTATAATACTTCGCAGGGATAAACAAACATGTGGACAAGGGAGCTCCAGTAGACATAATGTACTTGGACTTTCATAAAGCCTTTAACATGATCCTTCACCAAAGGCTCTTAAGCAAAGTAAGCTGTCATGGGATAAGAGGGAAGATACTCTCATGGATCTGTAACTGCTTAAAAGACAGGAAACAAAGGGTAGGAATAAATGGTCAGATTTCACAATGGAGAGAGATAAATAGCGGGGTTCCCCCATGGGTTTGTATTGGTACTAGTGCTGTTCAACATATTAATAAACAATCTGGAAAACAGGGTAAGCAGTGAGGTGGCAAAGTTTGCAGATGATACAAAATTGCTCAAGACAGTTAAGTCCAAAACTGACTGCGAAGAGTTACAAAGAGATCTCATAAAACTGGGTGACTGGGAAACAACATGCCAGATGAAATTCAATGTTGATAAATGCAAAGAAATGCACATGGGAAAACATATCCCAACTATACATACAAAATGTAGGGGTCTAAATATCTTTTTTGTCTGCCTCTGCACATTGAACAGATGTTTTCAGAGAACTATCCACAATGACTCCACAATCTCTTTTTTGTGTGGTAACAGCTAATTCATATGTTAGAAACCATTAGGAAAGGGATAGATAAAAAGACAGTAAATATCATCATGCACTATAAAAATCCATCATAAACTCACACCTTGAATACTACGTGCAGTTTTGGTTGACCCATCTCAAAAAAATATATGTTATAATTGAAAAAAAAAAAATACAGGAAAGGGAAACAAAATTGATTAAGGGTATGGAACAGCTTCCATATGAGGGGAAATTAAAAGGACTGAGACTGTTCAGCTTAGAAGAGAGATGACTAAGGGGGACATGAAAAAGGCCTATAAAATCATGAATAGCTTGGAGAAAGTGAATAATGAAGTGTGTTATCTACCCCTTCACATAACACAAGAATGAAGGGTCACCTGATTAAATTATTGTAAACAAAGCAAACAAAATGAAGTACTTCTTCAAACAAAACACTGTCAACCTGTAGAACTCATTACCAGGGGATGATGTGAAGGCCAAAATTATAACTGGGTTAAAAAAAGAATTAGATAACTTCATGGAGGACAAGTCCATCAATGGCTATTTGCAAAGTTGGTCAGGGATGCAACCCCATGCTCTGGGTGTCCTAAGACTCAGACTGCCAGAAGTTGGGATTGGATGATGGGATGGATCTGTAAATAATTGCTCTGTTCTGTTCATTCCCTCTGAAGCATTTGGGCCCAAGCACTGTCAGAAAAGAGAATAGAAGGCTATATGGACCATTGGTCTGATCCAGTATGGCTATTCTATGTTCTCACTCTAGCTCTCATTGACACTTTACTAAAGACTCTGACTGCTTATTAATTGTACCAGAACACTGAGTTGAAGATTTAGAAAACGTATCTTATAATTTCATCATCTCAAAAATACTGAGATACATCTCTTGGTTGTGAGGATGCTATTTGGAGGATTCCTAGTCTGATCACTGGAGCTGCCAATGAAATCAACAAATTCAACCAAGATTTTGTCTCATCATGTATCTTACAAAATTAGATTATAAACAAATAAGAAAGATGAATTTGCACAATGCAAACCTGCTTATCTGATGGCAGGACTGAACAGTCTCAAAGTGCAACTGCTTTTTGAACAACAAACTGGATTTCAAAAAGGCAACATATTGGAAATTGATTTCTTTCGGAGTAAATCCACAGTATAAATTAGATTGTATTAGATTGTAGACAGTATAAACAAGGAAGAAAGGAAAGCAGTAGAACAGAGACCCTGGACTTCAGAAAAGCAGACTTCAACTCCCTCAGGGAACTGATGGGCAAGATCCCCTGGGTGAATAACATGATGGGGAAAGGAGTCGAGGAAAGCTAGCTGTATTTTAAAGAATCCTATTGAGGTTACAGGAACAAACCATCCCGATGTGTAGGAAGAAAAGTAAATATGGCAGGCGACCAGCTTGGCTTAACAGTGAAATCCTTGCTCGTCTTAAACACAAAAAAACCGCTTACAAGAAGTGGAAGATTGGACAAATAACCAGGGAGGAGTATAAAAGTATTGTTCAGGCATGCAGGAGTGAAATTAGGAAGGCCAAATCACACTTGGAGTTGCAGCTAGCCGGAGATGTTAGGAGTAACAAGAAGGGTTTTTTCCAGGTATGTTAGCAACAAGAAGAAAGTCAAGGAAAGTGTGGGCCCCTTGCTGAATGAGGGAGGGAACCTAGTGACAGAGGATGTGGAGAAAGCTAGTGTACTCAATGCTTTTTTTGCCTCTGTCTTCACAGACAAGGTCAGCTCCCAGACAGCTGCACTCTGCAGCACGGTATGGGGAGGAGGTGACCAGCTCTCTGTGGAGAAAGAAGTAGTTCAGGACTATTTAGAAAAGCTGGACGAGCACAAGTCCATGGGGCCGGATGCGCTGCATCCGAGGATGCTAAAGGAGTTGGCCGATGAGATTGCAGAGCCATTGGCCATTAACTTTGAAAAATCATGGCGATCGGGGGAGGTCCCGGATGACTGGAAAAAAGCTAATGTAGTGCCCATCTTTAAAAAAGGGAAGAAGGAAGATCCAGGGAACTACAGGCCAGTCAGTCTCACCTCAGTCCCTGGAAAAATCATGGAACAGGTCCTCAAGGAATCAATTCTGAACCACTTAAAGGAGGGGAAAGTGATCAGGAACAGTCAGCATGGATTCACCAAGGGCAAATCATGCCTGACTAACCTAATTGCCTTCTATGATGAGATAACCGGCTCTGTGGATGAGGGGAAAGCAGTGGATGTGCTATTTCTGGACTTTAGCAAAGCTTTTGATACAGTCTCCCATGGTATTCTTGCCAGAAAGTTAAAGAAGTATGGGCTGGATGAATGGACGGTAAGGTGGATAGAAAACTGGCTAGATGGTCGGGCTCAACGGGTAGTGATCAATGGCTCCATGTCTAGTTGGCAGCCGGTATCAAGTGGAGTGCCCCAAGGGTCGGTGCTGGGGCCGGTTTTGTTTAATATCTTCATTAAGGATCTGGAGGATGGTGTGGACTGCACCCTTAGCAAGTTTGCAGATGACACTAAACTGGGAGGAGTGGTTGATACGCTGGAGGGTAGGGATAGGATACAGAGGGACCTAGACAAATTAGAGGATTGGCCCAAAAGAAATCTGATGAGGTTCAACAAGGACAAGTGCAGAGTCCTGCACTTAGGACGGAAGAATCCCATGCACTGCTACAGACTAGGGACCGAATGGCTGGGCAGCAGTTCTACAGAAAAGGACCTAGGGGTTACGGTGGACGAAAAGCTGAATATGAGTCAACAGCGTGCCCTTGTTGCCAAGAAGGCTAATGGCATTTTGGGTTGTATAAATAGGGGCATTTCCAGCAGATCGAGGGATGTGATCATTCCCCTCTATTCAGCACTGGTGAGGCCTCATTTGGAGTACTGTGTCCAGTTTTGGGCCCCACACTACAAGAAGGATGTGGATAAATTGGAGAGAGTCCAGCGGAGGGCAACAAAAATGATTAGGGGACTGGAGCACATGACTTATGAGGAGAGGCTGAGGGAACTGGGATTGTTTAGCCTGCAAAAGAGAAGAATGAGGGGGGATTTGATAGCTGCTTTCAACTACCTGAAAGGGGGTTCCAAAGAGGATGGATCTAGACTGTTCTCAGTGGTAGAAGATGACAGAACAAGGAGTAATGGTCTCAAGTTGCAGAGGGAGAGGTTTAGGTTGGACATTAGGAAAAACTTTTTCACTAGTAGGGTGGTGAAGAACTGGAATGGGTTACCTAGGGAGGTGGTGGAATGTCCTTCTTTAGAGGTTTTTAAGGTCAGGCTTGACAAAGCCCTGGCTGGGATGATTTAGTTGGGTTTGGTCCTGCTTTGAGCAGGGGGTTGGACTAGATGACCTCCTGAGGTCCCTTCCAACCCTGACATTCTATGATTCTATGTATGATAGGGTGGCTGCTCCTCAGACAGAAAAGGGGTTAAAAGCATCCCTAGGGAGGTTGTGCCGGAGGCAGCCAATCAGAGAAGGGCTGTAGGGAGTAGCCAAGCAAGGCAAGCAGGCCCATATGAAAAGGGAGCTGCATGGCAGAGAATGCAGTTCTTTGCTAGGAGCCCAAGGAGGAAGGACTGTGTCCCTGGAGGGCTGAGAGAACGGCCAGCACCCTGGACAGAGCAGTGCTGCTAGCAGGGACCGGGGGAGTGGAAGACAGCTCCTGGCTGGCTGCTGCGGTTTGCAGGCTGAGGCCCTGAGGCAAGGGCAAAGAGAACGTTGGGGCCATGAGGAAGTGGCCACACAATCCACTGCAGTAGCCACTAAGGGAAGTGGCTGAACAATGGACTGCAGGTCCCCTGGAAGGGGGGAGCACAGTGTGTGGCACGGCCGGAGGGCTGTGTTGCTGAAGAGGACGCCGCAGTCCTTCAAAAGATGTGGGTCCTAGAGCACGAGTGATGGCGACGAGGCACTACCCAAAGAGGGCACACTAACATGCAGAGCTAATTTCCAAGACAGCCAGCAGGAGGTGCCAGAGCGGTCAGCGCACCCTATCAGAGATACCAGTATTGTTATTTATATTGAGGAACCATGAGGAATACCAAGTAAATTCTCCGGTAGGACCCACCAGAAGTAACTCTTCGCTAGACGTAGATTTACATTTAGATGCCAACAGAAGAACGCAAAGTATACTGTTTGTAATAAAAACAATTTTTAAAAAGTTATTCCTTGTATCTTGCTTTTAAGTAATGCAAATATGGAAACAATGGCACTGTACCTGATTTTGGAGCTTAAAAATCTGAGTCCAAGTTATAGCACTTGGTGGCCTTCGTTGAATCCTCATCTGTGGTGATGTTTTACCAAACTGTTTTTCCCTCCTTGCTGTTAAGACAAGATCCTTTAAAAACAAACAAACAACAGAAATATTCACTAAGAACCTGATTCTGCCTTATTCATATTAAATAGTACTTCATCACACAACTAATTCCACTGAGATCTATGGGACTACTCGTGTAGTAAAGTAAGATTAATCAACATGAATAAGGGTGGCAGAAACTAGATCCAAGTTTATATCACTCCATTAAAAGTTAATTAAACCTTCAAAATATAAATCACTACAGAAGAGCAGAATTTACCTCCTCTTCTTCAGCATCCCTTGACGCCGAAGTCCAGGGCAATCAAGAGCAACTACTCCTGTTTGTTTTGGCTGCATGTTCAACATCAGAGAAAGGCAAAGCATAATTCAGACTTATACTAACCTTGCTGAGCTCACGATGAAGTTTTTCTCTACACTTTGATGCAGTTTGTAGCATTGGTGATCCTGGTCTTAACCTAGCTAATGAAGCAAGAACTTCAGGAGTAACTTGTGCTTCAAAATTTGCCTTCTTCAGGGTTCTGCCCACAGGAGTAAATGAGCTCTTTGTATATGAAGAAAGCCCCTGACTGAATTCAGGAGGGCCAGGAGGAGGGCAAGGAGGAAAGCCAAAAAGAGGAGGAGGGCAAGGAGGAGGGCAAAAAGAAAGGCCAGGAAGAAGGGGAGGGCCAGGAGGAGGAGGAGGGCGAGGACCAGCGCCAAAAAGAGGAGGAGGAGGAGGAGGAGGAGGGTGAGGACCAGCGCCAAAAAGAAGAGGAGGAGGAGGAGGAGGAGGGCGGCAAGAAGCAGCGCCAGGAAGAGGAGGGCAAGGAGGAAGCCAAGAAGAAAGGCCAGGAAGAGGGCAAGGAGGAGGGCAAGGAGCTTGAAAAGAAAAATTAATGCCAGTAGCCTGTGAATGTTGAGGAAAAGGCAGACCACCTCGAGGCTTGGGAAGTCTGATTTTTAAAAGTGATTGACTAAACCCGCTGAATTTTCGTTGTGGCTCAGAGATAGATGCAAATAGTCCAACTTCAGTGGCACCAGCATCATATTCAACTTCAGTTTTATAAAGGCTGCTGAATCCAATGGAATCTGGTAAGATGCACTGTTCAACCAAGGGAAGTTCTTTGTCACTTTGAAATTGGAAACTTTTCAGCTTATCATCTCCTTCAGTTTGGAAGTGGTCAGAAAAACCACTAGTTACTTCATGAAAAGGAACCTGTCAAGTAAAATTATAAGAAAACAAAATATTTTGGGAGTTTAAACCAACTTTTTTTTGTGATTAAGACCATATTTTCATTAGACACAGTATCAATCTATCATCATCATGCTCAACACAAAGCCTATTTGTCTTGTCAATTAAACAATTAACTTCTTTCCTTGCAGCTGAAGCCAGGCAAATTCGGACTAGAAATAAGGTGCACATTTTTAATAGTAAGGTATTGGACTAATTTCACAATTTCTATGCAATTAATGAAATCATGATTTACACAGGATCTTCCCCATTGTGGGATCTTGGCTGAGGATGTGTAGAACAGGGTGAAAGGGAAGGTATTCTTATGAGCTGGGTGAAACCTTGTTATGGGCTGAATTAAAACATCTTTGAAATTGGGTGTGAATGGACCCTACAATTAACATTACTGTCAGGATAAGGTTGGCAGGATGCCCCCCTAAAACAAAAGGGGTGTGAACCCATCCAGGAGTTTTGGGCTGAGTGTTTAATGGGGTTATTCTGAATATTATTTTGATATGTATGTTCTCTGGGTGGGTTCACAACTGCTTTTGTTTTATGAAGGGTGGGTCCTGCTTAATTTATCCTGACAGTCATGTTAATTGTAGAGTGCATTCACACCCAATCTCAAAGAGGCAAACAGAAAGGCCTTGCCTACACTACCAAGTTTTGTCGCCAAAACTGCCGTTTGTCGACCCAAACAGTGTAGACACTGCAAGGTGACTTTTGCCAGGGAAAATGCCTGGTTTTGGCAACAAAATACATCCACCCTCATGAGAGATTTGTGTCTTTTTCCTCTACATTTTTGATGACAAAGCACCAGTATAGACACCACACTTCATTTAATTGCTTTAATTGGCCTCCAGGAGGTGTCCCACAATGCCTATCCTGACCACTCTGGTCAGCAGTTTGAACTCCGCTGCCCTGCAGCCAGGTAAACAACCTCCCCATTAGAAGCCCCAGGAATTTTAGAAATTCCATGTCCTGTTTGCTTGGCATGGAGAGGTCTCATCGCATCTTCCCAAGTGACCATGGTGGGTTATCACAGCAAATGCTCTCCCGCTTGGACCACTGCAGAGCTGTTGGATCTGATCAGCATATGGGGAGAGGAGGCTGTGCAGTCACAGCAGCCTTAAGCCATAGGAAGTGGGATACCTACAGGCACATTTCTCGAGACTTGTGCGAAAAGGGCTGTGATCAGGACACGCTGCAGTACAAAGCAAAGATAAAGGAGCTGAGGCAGGCATACCATAAGGTGAGAGAGGCAAACCGTCACTCCGGTAATGCACCTAAGATCTGCCGGTTCTATAAGGAGCTGGACGCTATCCTCGGTGGCGACCCCACCTCCATTGCCAAAAGCCTTGTGGCAGCGGAAGGAGGGCCTAACCTGGAGGATGAAGTTACTGATAAAGAGGTGGAGTTAGATGAGGATGTGCAGCTCCCGGTGGGGCAGGCAGCCAGGAACTGTTCTCCACTCCAGAGGTGTCTAGCCAGTCTCTGCAGTTGCTCTCTGGCGAGCAAGAAGCAGGAGATGAGACTCCTGGTAAGTGGTGATGGCTTGTGTAATGGAGAGGTGGGTTCAGGGCATAGAAATGTGGGAGGCTGGCTGTGTTTCTGTGAGATGGACATTTCCCTGTGTAGCTAATCTGTACAGCGGAACAGGGTGTTGATACATGCCAAGATCTCATGGGAATCCCGAAGAGAGATCTCCAGGAAAGTTTCCTGGAGGTACTCGGTAATCTTCTACTGAAGGTTCCGTGGCAGAGCAGCTTTGTTCCTTTCCCCATTGTAGGAAACTTTCCTGCGCCATTCGGCAATCACTTGTGCAGGGACCAATGCAGCACATAGGTGAGCAACATAGGGAGCAGGGCAGAAGCCACAAGCATGGAGTAGATGTACCCTTGTTCAGGGGTGAGCTGCAGCGGGTTCGCACGGGTTCACGCGAACCCGTTGTTAAATTTTAGCAGCCATTTTAGAACCGCTTGTTAAGGGCTGCTAAATTTAACAAAAGTTCCCGCCCACTCCTCTCCTGCTCCGCCCCCTTTTCCTCCCCCTCCCCTGCTTCCCGCGAATCAGATGTTCGCGGGAAGCCTGAACAAGCAGCATGGAGGAAGCCAGCAGGTAAGCTGGGGCGCGGAGGGGGAGGGGAGGTGCGGCTGGCTTAACAGCTCCCGGTCCCAGACCGCGGCTCCCTCTAGCCCAGCGCCGGCCCGGGGAGTCGGGCCCCGCGGCTGCCGCCGAGCGGCCGGGCCCCGGTGCCGGCCCGGGGAGTCGGGCCGAGCGGCTCGGCGAGTCGGGCCCCGGTGCCGGCCCGGCCCGGGGAGTCGGGCCGAGCGGCTCGGGGAGTCGGGCCGCGGTGCCGGCCCGGCCCGGCCCGGGGAGTTGGGCCGAGCGGCTCGGGGAGTCGGGCCGCGGTGCCGGCCCGGCCCGGGGAGTCGGGCCGAGCGGCTCGGGGAGTCGGGCCGCGGTGCCGGCCCGGCCCGGCCCGGGGAGTCGGGCCGAGCGGCTCGGGGAGTTGGGCCGCGGTGCCGGCTCGGCCCGGCCCGGGGAGTCGGGCCGAGCGGCGCCGGTCGTGGTCCTGGCAGAGTGGACCCGGTCCCCAGGCAGTGTGGTAAGGGGGTAGGGAGGGGGTGGGTTGTGGGGGGGTGGATAGGGGTCAGGGCAGTCAGAGGGCTGGGAACAGGGGGATTGAATGGGGGCAAGGGTCCGGGGGAGCAGTCAGGAAAGAGCAGGGTTGGATGAGGTGGTGGGGGCACTCAGGGACAGAGAGAAGGGGTAGTTGTATGGGGTAGGGATTCTGGGGGGCCATTGAGAATGAGAGGAGGGGTTGGGTGGGGCGGCAAGGGGCAGTCAGGGGACAGGGAAGGGGGGGATGGGTCAGGGGTCTCGGAGTGTGTGTGTTAAGGAACATGAGGGGTTGGATGGGGCACGACCCCCCCCCCACGGAGGGGGGGGGAAGGAGGGAACCCATTGTTAAAATTTTGGAGGGAGGAGGGAACCCGTTGTTAAAAATTTGGCAGCTCATCACTGCCCTTGTTTCCCTGCTTACCCTTGGCAGTGAGATATCTGCTAGAATGACCCCTGCCTGTGGAAAACGGTGGGAGAATTTTAGAATTTGTTCCCTAGTATGCTGCACCATGACCCTTGCAAAGAGTGTGTGCTCTTTTCTCCATGTGGACTGCCCCCCACCAACACTCAAAATACTTTGGGTGTTCACAGAAATGTGTGCCTGGCTAGTGTCAGTAAGAAAGTGATGGCAACGTTGCAAAAGGTGTATTTAACAGAAATGTTTCAATTCTGTGTGTGAATTTAACAATCGCGCTTCTGTGCACTGTCCCCTGTGCTTCACCAGATGTGGCCTTCAGGAACACCCCATGCACCTTGGCCGAGAGTCTCCGCCAGATAAGAAAGTGCTCAAGATGCGGCAAAGAAGACATGTTCCGGGAGGTCCTGCAGTGCTCCAATGCAGAAAAAAGGGAATGAAAAGAATGCTGTGAAGCCGAAGGGCAGGACAGAAAAGAGAATCACGTGTTTGTTAAGGACGCTACTGAGCAGATGATTAAAGTAATGGAGGAGCAAATGCAGATGCTGAAGTCCTTAATAATGCTGCAGACTGAGCAGATCAGTGCTCAACCTCCACTGCAGAACATTCAGATCTCTTTTCCCTGCCCCCTACCCTCCAGCTCCGCCTGCACATTCCTTTCCACCTTCCAGGACTTCTTGGTTTCCCCTTTACTCCGCCCCCTCAGACAACTTTCACAATGATAGCTGGACCTACACACAGCTGTGAAAGTCTGTCCTTCCCTGGTTCCTCCTTTCCTGCCAAGCATCTGTGTGTTTGTGTGTGCTGTTTCTTGTGCAATAAAAGCAAACTTTGATAATGGTAAATCATCTTTAATTTTTTGCTACAAGGTGGGATTGCAGGCACTGGCAATAGATGCACAGGCATTTTGATCACTTTATTACAGGAATATAAGGCTCCAAATGTCACCATTGCCCCCTATGAAAACTACATGGCATGTAACATTGAAGCAACTCAGACAGAGATATATGTTACTGGTGGTCATTGTCAAAGTGCTGCCTCAAAGCCTCCCTGATTCGAATAGCTCCCCTCTGGGCTCCTCTGACAGCCCTGGTATCTGGCTGCTCAAAATGAGTTGCCAAGCGGTCTGCCTCAGCACTCCACCCCTGAGCAAACCTTTCACCCTTAGCTTCACAGAGATTATGCAATGTACAGCATGTGGCTATGACCATAAGAATATTATCCTTAGTGAGGTCCAACCTGCCATGATGGCATCGCCAGCGCACCTTTAATCTGCCAAAGGCACATTCAATTGTCATCTGGCACCTACTGAGCCTGTTGTTGAACTGCTCCTTACTGCTGTCGAGGTGTCCCGTGAAAGGTTTCATGAGCCACAGCTGTAAGGGGTATGCAGAGTCCACCAGGATCACTATGGGCATTTAAACACACCCCACTCTAATCTTCTGGTTAGGAAAGAAAGTCCCCGCTTGCAGCTTTCTGTACAGGCTGGTGTTTCTGAAGATGCGTGCACCATGTACCTTCCTAGACCACTCCATGTTGATGTCAGTGAAATGCCCATGGTGATCCACAAGCACTTGCAACACTGTGGAGAAGTACCCCTTCCTATTAATGTACTCTGTCGCCAGGTAGTCTGGTGCCAAAATTGGAATACGTGTGCCATCTATCGCCCCTCCACAGTTAGGGAACCCCATTTCTGCAAAGCTGTCCACTATTTCACACACATTTCTCAGAGTCACAGTCCTTTGTAGCAGGATGCGATTTATTACTCTGCACACTTGCATTAACGTAGCCCCAATGGACGACTTCCCCACTCCAAATTGATTCATGACCGACTGGGTAGCAGTCTGGAGTTGCAAGCTTCCACACAGCAATTGTCACACACTTCTCTACCAAGAGGGCAGCTCTCATGCTGGTGTCCTTGAGCCGCAGGTCTGGGATGGGCGCTGTGCACAGTTCCAGGAAGGTGGCTTTCTGCATCCAAAAATTCTGTAGCCACTGCTCGTCATCCCACACCTGCATGACGATGCAATCCCACCATTCAGTGCTTGTTTTACGAGCCCAAAAGCGACGGTCTATCCTATGCACCTGCTCAGTGAATGCTAAAAGCAATCTAAAGTTGCTCCTATCCATATCACGCAGAATGTCAGGCACCTGTGAGTCTTCCTCAGTTAGAAACTTCACGATTAACTGCACTGACATCCGCAATGTCTTCATGAGAGTTGACAGAGCATAGGAGAGCTGTGCGGAATCCATCCCTTCTCACAAAGATGCTAGGGTGCACAGCAAAGAAGGGCCGTTGAAAAAACAAAAAAAGTCGGAAGCCCATGGAGTGCTGGGACAGAAAGCAATACATCATGGGACATTTAACACTGTCCCAAGATGCGCCATGATCTGCTCCGTCGTTCCACAACACCCAGCAACAGGACTGTGGGATAGGTACCCATAGTGCATTGCTCATACTGTTGATGATGGTGCCCACTGTGGACATGATCTTGCAACAGAGGAAGCAAGTGTGAACACGAAATTGTGATTTTTATTATGTCAACATCACTTTTGTTGACACAAATTGGTAGTGTAAACATGGCCCAAAAGAGTGAAACAGCAGCCTCTAATGTAAGTATGGTATAAGACCCTGAAAAAGTGAGGGAGAGAGATCTTTAGCTAGCACTAGACCCAAAGAGGCTTGGGCCTATAAGCAAAGAAACTATTTTTTATTTTCTGGTTCCTCCTGCCTTCGGGGACACAGGACCTTGTACATTCCTTGTTAATAAGCAAGAGTGCATTAAAGATATACCAGACTCTTTCATCAAAGTTTACCCCCAACTGGAACATCCCCAGTGCCTCAAATTTTTACTAGCTGTTTGGGTCAAAAAGGGGTAGCAGTATTTTGTGGGGGTATTGTGGGTGCTGAATGAGGCATGGTGGATGTAAGAGAGGAGGACTCCGCCAGCAAACTAAGGAGGTTTACTAGCTGAGGGATATATGACATCCCACATATAAAATCGATTTAAGCAGCCTTGGTACAGATGCAAGGACAAGCCTGAGAGAAGTACCACCATCTGAGTACTCTAAAGAAGACAAGGCCTTGTACTAGACAGACAGGGAAGAATTTACACTGAAGAGAGTAAAGGTCCACTAGCATCCTCTTCTCTCTCAAAGATCTCTGCTGCAATGGGGCCTGATGCCATAACACCTTTTATGTACCTTGCCTTTCTTTGGGAGAGAGTCCTCTGATTTTTTTGAACTTCATACAAACATTTATGTAATTAATTGCATCCAGAATAATAAGAAATGGTGCAGATTTTATAAACAATTACCAACTGCTACCTTATAAACCATCTACTACCACAACTGGGTAATACACAACAAATGTTAAAAACAAGAACACATTAAGCGTATTTACCGATTCACCCATTCCTCTATTAGAAAACAGGGATCCATGTCCAGATGTATCATGCTCCCAGTCCATATAGGGTAAAAAGTCTAAACGTTCTGGAGCCATAGGAATGTTTGGAAGACCAGCATGCTGAACTTCATTAGCATCCTAAATTAAAACGCAACAGAATTACAAACTTGAGAACTGTCTTCAATTTTATTGTAATCCTTAAAAGTGATGCTTGTTATGCCAGAGATTCCCTGTCTATCAGACAATGCAAGGTTGAGAGTCAAATGCTGGGTGAAATTTGCAAGGAAATATAGAGAGGAGGAGTATTCAGTATATGAAAGATGCTTGGTATACACAAACACACAGTAAATGTAACTTTAGAATGCCTGACTGCATTAAGGGTTGTTGTATCATAACACGCTATTGGCAGTAAACGGACCGGCACACTACACTGGCAATGGACCTCCATGCATTTTGAGAAACCTCTTCTGTATTTTATGTAACTTCAGTTCAGAAATTACTCTCTCACTTGTTTTCAAGCAAGCAGATCAATCAGACAGTTTAAAATTTTGGATGTCAGCTGTTACTCATTTGTCTCTTCCCCATCACAACTTCCTTATACAAGAGAATGGTTGAGAGCAATCCCGCAGAACAGCAATATGTTGTAGATTACCACAATTTATGGTGGTAATCTCTATGTAGTTTGGAGAGGTAAAGCCACGATCAGTTACGGTTCAGTTAATTGAGTGACAGTGTAGAAACATCTCACTGGCATAATCGGTGCAGCTGACTCTGACAGCTTCCAGTGCTGACAACTCCCTTGGCCAACAACCCTGCTCAGTTCCCCAGGTTGGAATCCCCTCTTTGCCCATGGCCTCTACAGCAATGTCCTCTTCAGATTCCCCCTCCCCCTACAAATGTTCCCCAGCCATGGTACCACCCTTCCATAAACCCCTGCTCTGTGCTGTAGTCTCTTAGTTAGCGGAGACAGCAATCTCTGTCCCCCACAATGCAACAATACTTCCTCCTCCACCAGCAAACACACCTATGCCCATCTCCAGTAATCCCCCAACTCTGGCTGAGCCACTACTGAAATGGAGATTCAGTTGTGGATCAAGAGCTGATTCTCTTGCTTGCATAAGCCACAGGATGCTCGTCAGAGTGAACTATCAGCAGCCACCTGGGTCTCCCAGCAGGAGGACAGGAGTGACCAGTCCCTCTCCTCACACTCCCTCAGCTACCAGCTCCACACTGCCACCTGTGGTTTGTTAGAACAAACATATCAACTTATGATCCACAGAGGGGTCACCAGCTAGTTGAGTACTGGAGATGGGGGAGAGAACATTAAATCAGGTTGGTGATCCATAGCTGAGGCTCAGTGAAAATTAGTTTGCTTTTTAAAAAAAAACAACAAAACCTCACAGCAGTACCACGGTAAGTGTTTGAATTTCATGGGCTATGCAGGGATCCCTGCTCTGGGGCAGGGACCCCTCACATACCTGCTCACTTTCCAAACAGCGGATCCTGGTGTCAGCTCCTTGCCAGCCAGGCAGAGCCAGCAGTGCAGCGTCTCTCTTGGGCCTGCCAGAGGCTGCTTTTCGTCGGACCATGCTTTCTAATCTCTGTGCACTGTCAGGGATATCTCCTGTCCCCACCAGCTGGCCAGACAGGAAAGCAGCAGTGGTGCCCTGGGGAAATACAAACTAGATGGAGCTACTATTAGGTGCATAACTGGTTGGAAAACTGTTCCCAGAGAGTTGTTATCAGTGGTTCACAGTCAAGCTGGAAGGGCATATCAAGTGGGGTCCCACAGGGATCAATCCTGGATCTGGTTCAGTTCAATATCTTCATCAATGATTTAGATAATGGCATAGAGAGTATAAAGTTTGTGGAGGATACCAAACAGAGAGGTTGCTAGTGCTTTGAAGCATAGCATTAAAATTCATAATGATCTGGATGAAATGGTCTGAAGTAAATAGAATGAAATTCAATAAGGGCAAATGTAAAGTACTCCACTTAGGAAGGACAATCAGTTACAAAATGGGAAATGACTTCCTAGGAGGTCACAGTGGATCACAAGCTAAATATGAGTCAACAGTGTAACGCTGTTGCAAAAAAAGCAAACATCATTCTGGGATGTATTAGCAGGAGTGTTGTAAGAAAGACACGAGAAGTAAATCTTCTGCTCTACTCCATGCTGATTAGGCCTCCACTGGCATATTGTGTCCAGTTCTGGGCGCCACATTTCAGGAAAGATGTGGACAAATTGGAGAAAGTCCAGAGAAAAGCAACAAAAATGATTAAAGGTCAAGAAAGGGAAGAATGAAAGAAATAGGATTTCTAAGAAAAGAGAAGACTGAGTGGGGGACATGATCACAGTTTTCAAGTAAAAGGTTGTTACAAGGAAGATGGAGAAAAACTGTTCTCACTAACCTCTGAGGATAGGACAAGAAGCAATGGGCTTAAATTGCAGCAAGGGGGCGGTTTAGGTTGGACATTAGGAAAAACTTCCTAACTGTCAGGGTGGTTAAGCACTGGAATAAATTGCCTAGGGAGGTTGTGGAATCTCCATCATTGGAGACAAACACTTGTCAGGGATGGTCTAGATAATACCTAGTCCTGCCTTCAGTGCAGGGAATCGTATTAAAAGATCTCTCGAGACCCCTTCCAGTCCTACGATTATATGAAACTGAGCACAGGCCCCAATCCCTGTCCCGGGCCTGCCAGCCAGTGCCACATGGTGAGACACTCCACCCCCAGGACAATGCCCTCCCTCTCTCCTCCCCATGAGCAGCCAAATTAGCCCAATTCCATGATTTTTCCAACAGTCTCCCTGCTGTAGGAAAAATCATGGTATTGGGCTAATTTCACGATTTCCATGTAATCCATGAAATTATGATTTACACAGGACCTTATTCATAGTGGACTCTTGGGTGAGGATGTGTACAGTAGGGTGGAAGGGAAGGTACTGTTATGGGCTTAGTTAAAACATCTTTGAAATTAGATGTGAATGCACCCTTACAATTAACATGACGGTCAGGATAAATTAAGCACAACCTCCTCTCCTAAGACAAAAGGGGTTGTGAACTCATCCAGGAGTTTTGGACTGAGTGGTGAAAGGCGTTTGGGCAAGGAGTGTATGTATGTTCCCTGGGTGGGTTCACAACTGCTTTTGTCTTGGGTGGGCAGGGGCTCCTGCTTAACATATCCTGCCAGTTACATTAATTGTGGGATACATTCACACCCAATCCCAAAGAGGCAAACAGCAAGAGAGCGAAGCAGCAGCCTGAAAGCATGGTATAAGACCCTGGGAAAAATAGGGAGAGAGATCTTTACCTAGCACTAGACCCAAGGAGGCTTGGGGCTATAAGCAAAGAAACTGTTTTTTGTTTCCTGGTTCCTCCTACCTTTGGGGACCCAGGACATTGTACATTCCTTGAATAAGCAAGATCAGTATATTTTTGATGCAGCATCTTTCATCAATTTCTACCCCCAACTGAAATATCTCCAGGGCCTCAAATTTTGACTAGCTGCTTGGGTCAAAAAGAGTTATGTAGTGCGGTGATGGTCATCTCTCCCCATCTGGGTCAGAGGGAAGCCACACCACCTCATTACATCACTGGGATCACTACTTAACATCAGGGGAATTAGCAAATTGGGTGCTAATGCCCCAACTCTTTCGGTGGGACGGCGCACCAAACAGTCTGTGGGCTCTGGCCCTCGGGCAGGGCAGAGCTAACAAGCAGTCTGTGGGCTCTGGCCCTCGGGCAGGGCAGAGCTAACAAGCAGGCTATGGGCTCTGGCCCTCGGCCTGGGCAGAGCACTACACAGAGTGTTATCTCAGCTCTGACAGACGGAAGACAAACGCAGGACTTTTTGCCTATGTTGGGGAGGCTGCCACTCCTGGGTGGGGTTGGCACAAAGGGGTAGGGAAACCCAGACCCTCCCTATTCCACAGGTTCCCAGCCCCAGGCTGTAAGTGGCAGAATGTTCTGTCACTGTGTCAATGAGGATCCGCCCGAAACACACTGACCTGGATTCAGGCAACCAAGCTATACTCTAGTGTCCCTGAGCCACTTCCTACTACCTTAGTACCTTGGCTCTGTAGGTGTCATCCGTCTCCCTGGGGTAGACAGCCATCAGCAGCTCCTCCCTGGACTCGGTCTCCTCGGGGGCCAGGGCACCGCCTGGTTTGGCAGCGGAGTCAGAGGCCTGCAGTGAGCAAGATACGTCTGTGTCCTTCCCTGGCTCAGCTCCAACTGAGCTGAAGGCTCTGCCTTTTGTACTTCCCGTCCTGTCTCTCAACTCCCAGTGAGAAGAGTGAACCCGGCCTGACTCCACCCACCCGAGCACAGAATGCGGTTCCTCCCCTCTGGATCGGAGGGAGGCCATACCCCCTCACGACAGGATAACAGTATTTTGTGGGGGTATTGTGGGTGCTGAATGAGGCATGGTGGATGTAAGAGAGGAGGACTCCACCAGCAAACTAAGGAGGTTTACCAGCTGAGGGATATGTGACATCCCACACCTAAATTGATTTAAGGAGCCTTGGTATGGATGCAAGGACAAGTCTGACCCTGATTCAGGGTGGCTATGCTAGACAGTTCGTGGTACTTCAATCAGTGCAATACAACTGACAGAAGTACCACCATCTAAGTACTCTAATGAAGACAAGGCTTTGGACTAGACAGTCGGGGAAGAATTTATCCTGGAAGAGAGACTAGAGGGCTACTAAAATCCTCTTCTCTCTCAAAGGTCTCTGCTGTAATGGGGCCTGGTGCCACAACACCTTTTATGTACCTTGCCTTTCTTTGGGAGAGAGTCCTCTGATTTTTTGCACTTCACACAATCATTTATGTAATTAATTGCATCCAGAATAATAAGAAATGGTGCAGACTTTATAAACAATTACCAACTGCTACCTTATAAACCATCTACCACCACAACTGGGTAATCCACAACAAATGTTAAAAACAAGAACACATTAAGCATATTTACCAATTCACATCTGCCGAATCCCACTCCTCTATTAGAAAACAGGTATCCATGTCTAGATGTATCATGCTCCCAGTCCATGTAGGGTAAAAAGTCTATATCTTCTTCAGCTATAAGTTCAAGAATGTTTGGAAGACCAGCAGGCTGAACTTCATTAACATCCTAAATTAAAACGCAACAGAATTACAAACTAGAGAACTGTCTTTAATTTTACTGTAATCCTTAAAAGTGATGCTTGTTATGCCAGTGATTCCCTCTCTATCAGACAATGTAAGGTTGAGAGCCAAATGCTGGGTGAAATTTGTCTGACTGCATTAAGGGTTGTCATATCATAACACACTAGTGGTAGTAAACGTACTGGCACACTACACTGGCAATGCACCGCCTTGTATTTTGAGAAACCTCTTCTGCATCTTATGTAACTTCAGTTCAGAAATTACCCTCTCACTTGCTTTCAACTGATCAATGAAACAGTTTAAAATTTTGTATGTCAGCTGTTACTTATGTGTCACTTCCCCATCACAACTCCCTTATACAAGTCAATGGTTAAGAGCAACCAAGCACACCAACATATTGTAGATTACGAAAGGAAAAGAGAGTATTTCTTCTGTGAGAGTGTAATGCAGTGGTCTGGAATATGGTAGATGAACGTACAGAATCCTAATATACAAAGGTGATGTTTAAATTTCCTTTTGTTTCTGATATATGTACAAGACACATGACCTGCTTTATTATACTTATATATGGTAAAGATATTTTCCAACATATTGGAACCAGTATGCTTTTTAGCATGTTATCTGATTTCATACTGCCAAGTTTATACTGTTTAAGTTTAACTGTTGTTTACGATAGTTCACAGTAATCAGAGAGCCTGAGTAGAATGGCACTTCGTTTATAAAATTTGTATTATATAAAGATAATTACTAGGAGCTAAGGACAGAGATGATTACATTGTCTGAAAATCAGAGACAAGGACTGCCCGAAGAGCAAAAGCTCTGACTAGTCTCTTGCTAGGGAGGTAGTGACCAAGTGCAGAGCAGATAGTACAGAGTGCGCTGCACACAGCTTAACAGTAAATCTTTGTCTGATTAAGGAGCCGTATTTACAAGAAAGGGACAATAATTCCACCAATAATTATTATACAGGATTGCTGGGATATAATAC
The DNA here is from genome assembly GCF_020497125.1 of Mauremys mutica. Classification (NCBI taxonomy): domain Eukaryota; kingdom Metazoa; phylum Chordata; order Testudines; family Geoemydidae; genus Mauremys; species Mauremys mutica. The sequence continues at coordinate 325,286,294 of NC_059072.1, forward strand.
ATGCGATGACATCTATCAAATGTGTAAGTTATATTCTTAAACGGCACAAACAAAACAATATTTATTTCTATGAACAAAATCTGTGCCAGCCTATTTTTAGTTTTAAATGCAGTACAAATGTAATTGTCCAAAATATGGACATGGCTCCTGTTCCTTAAGTTATCCCAACTAACTTAATGCCCTCCATGACTGTCAGGTAATTATACCGTAATAGGGAACTGATTATTTTCCTTTAGTATACTTATAACCCTAAATAAATAATAATAAATACTAATTAATAACCATCAGTATTGTTTATATTATAATAATTCCTAATGTGCTAGATGCTGTACAGACATATGGGAAGACACAGTCCTTGCTGCCCGCAACCCAAACAGTTTCTTTCAATTACAGTTGCAGCAATATATGGTAAGAGTATTGTTCTACTAGATTTAAAAGTTCTTCCTGGACCAGAGATGGTGACTTTATAGGCAGTGTGCCTACAGATATAGTCCAAAAGTCAGAACACTTGCATAGTTCTGAACTTTGCCACATACATACACAGATACAAAAAGAAAAATGCAGTTTCTAAATCATTAAAAAAGCAAGTATCTTCAATATAAACATAGAGATTATGCGTCTCTGTTGGTTGACTTGCAAACATCCAGTCTGGGTAGTGGGTAGGGCAGACATAGCCTAGGTGCTCCAACAACGTATGATATAAAAGAAGCTTCATAAAGAAAGTAACATGTCATTCAAAAAGGACCAAAGAACACAAGCTTTTGCAAAAATAATAATTTTAGTTCTTCTGTAAAAGAACTAAAATTGTTCACTGTGATAATATTAAACAATATGTGCTGTAATTCTTACAAGATTACAGTAATTGTTTTTCTTTTCAGTTATTTTCTAAAGATTTTTTAGAGACATATAGACTGTAAGGGGATATTTTAATGGAAACACATACCCTTTTTTCTACTGCCACAAAGCTTGTGAACTGGGTTATGATGGAGTTCTCCAGGCTGAGGTTAATAATCAGGACTTTCAAAGTATGTTTCTTCATCTAGGTTGTTATATAATAACAAAATATGTTTAAAAACAAAACATACAGGTGAAAACAATATTAGCTAAAATAAGTGGCAATGTCAAAACTGAATATACACAATATGTTCTTATGCACTATGGATATAAGTAAACTAGCTCAGCTTGCAGCTATTTCTAAGCAGTGCTTATGTGGTTATGTTTGTGTACCCAATTTCCTGCTTCCTGTTTAGAAGTGTTTTGAAGGGAGAGGGGCTAATCCTAACCCTCTCAGCTACTTGCAGATTTATCCACTTGTGCTGGGGGAGAGGAAACTGGAAATGGTAATTCTTAAAGAAAAACTGCACTGGAATGGTCTTGTCACAAGTCACTCAGGGCTCTATTGGGCTTCCAGCTCCTTCCAGTGCAAGCATATGACTTCTTATCAGATCCTAGATCAATGACGGTCATTACTGAAACCTAAAGGGCAGCATGTCAGCAGCACAACTAAAGCAAAACGCCTTGCACCTATGGGACACAATTTGTGTCAAGTCATGAATGGAAATGCTCAAGCCTGTTCAGGACTCAGAAACATCCTGTACACAGACATACAATATACTGAGACCTCTCTGAAAACAACAAACAATCTTGTTCTCCAGAATCTCAGCTTTCATTGAATAAAAATAAAGTAAGCCTCTAGCTGTTATGGCTGTGAAAAAAATCTCAAAAATGTGAACTGTGTGTAACTGGTGCAGAGATTTCTGTTGGTATGCAGAGCATGGAGCAATAGCTCTGAAACGTCTGACTGACCCCCCCAATCCACTAATTTTAGTGAGGTATTACCTCAAATGCCCAATGACAATAATTTAAATGTCAACAATGTTAACTATTTGTAAGAAAGCAGTATGGGGGTGTCACAGATCTGCAAAATTTACTCTCTGTGAATTAACTGTCTCACTTTGGTGCCTCAAGAGGATGGCATTTGGAAGGTACCATCACTTATTTATTCCCCCCAATCAACCCCAATTTGTCTAGAAGAGCACATGAGCATAATCAAGTCCTAGTGAGGGGGAGACAAGGTCAAGGAGACTAGTAGAGCTCTGAAAACATGCACCATCATATTTTAAACATCTGGATAATTTACTGTGATGCAGCATTACAACCAACTCACATGGATGGAGCTTATTTTGTAGGCAGAGCTGTGAAAAGTACCACTACTATATTTTCCCTCAGTCTAACCCCAAAGCTTGGGACCCACTCCTGCAAACTTCTCACACGAGGGTCCTACTGGCTTCTAGAACTCTGACTTCTAGTGGGACTACTCAGGTGAATAAAGTTTGCAGGATCAGGCCCTCACACATACAAGCAAGTAAAGGTTTACAGGATTATGCCCTCATGTCTATAAACACATGTGAAACTGAATGTTAAAAAATTGGAAGGTGTTCAGAAAAGAGCTACAAGAATGATTTGAGATGTGGAAAACATGCCTTCTAGTGAGACACTTAAGAAGTTCAATCTATTTGGTTTATCTAACAGAAGGTTAAGAAGTGACTTGATCACAGTCTACAAGTACCTACACGAGGTAAAGATTTCGGACAGTAGACAACTCTTTAACAGAAACTAAGTGGAACAACTTATCTAGGGATGTGATGGGTTCACCATCACCTGAAGGTTCTCAATCAAGACTCTCTCTCTTTCTAAAAGATATTCTATAACTCAAACAGAAGCGATGGGCTTGATGCAGAAATTACTGGGCATGGTTTTTTGGCTTGTGTTATCCAGGACATCAGACTAGATGATCATAATGGTCCATTCTGGCCTTAATATCTATGGAATTCATACTGCAACCTTCCAATTTCCATTCCCAAGTCAAAGATTCTCTCCACCTCGCCTCTTCTCATCCCCATTTCACTGAACCTCTTTAACAGTTCTTGTTTTAAGTATAAACTGAGATAAAATAGTGGTTCCTAGTTCATATTCTTATATTTAGAATGACAAACCTCATGTTCTGTTTCATTTTCATGAAGTATCCCATCTTCATAATCCCTAATGAGGGCTCTTGCTGTGAGTTTGTGGAGAAGCTACATTAAGGAAAAAAGACAAGTTCAAATTATCACCAATTTAAAACCCTGTATTTAAAAATCTCCATTTTATATATTAGGTTTTATGATTTTTAAAGTCTTCTGATCAATGAGGATCCAGTTTCAGGATAACTGGCATCTAAAGTTACGTTTTATTGAGTTTTAAAAGTTTCAAGGGAGTATTTTCCATAGAGGAGCATTACAGCCCACACCTTGTTTGAAATAATTTTGTATTTTTATGATTAGTGCTCATTTTTTTAACTTTTAAAAATCATCATACCATCAATAATTCCTGCTCTGGGGGACAGTGAACTGTGCAAACTGGTGATGTAATTTCTGTTTCAACTGCACCACTCTAGCCAAGAGGAGGAAAATAATCTGTACATCTGTAATATGTTAAAGCCAACAAGCTGTGGAAGTACTAAGGACTGTTAAGCCCAGCCCAGTTAGGACATGGAGCAATGTGTCATCCAATCATCTCCATAAGTCCATTTAGAAAAAAAAACCAAAACATTGACTGACTCTGAAGGGAACCACTGGTGAGTCCTTTTTGGCCAGATGTTGGTAGCCACAACAAAGGGATCTTTCTGGATAAGGGGGAAAGGAAAAAATGGTGGGAATTCTCCGAGTCTATGTGAGGCATAGAAAAATAACACTCATCTTCTAAATTTGGCCCAGATTTTCATAAGGCAGCGTCTCTTTTTGCAATCACAATTTGCACCTGTCAAAATTGCATTTGTCCTTTCTGCACCTTTGATTAGGTGTGGGGTCAAAAGGAGGAGTGTGATTTGTGGAGGTACAAACTACAAACTTGACCCATGAAGAGGAATACTGATCTGAAGCCCAGATGAGAATTTGAACCTCTCAGGACAGTAATTTAAAGAGTATCTGACTCATTAGGATAAGTGAGTACCTCCCCCATTTGCACCAACCCAGTTTGTCTGTATAAGAGCCTGGAAATTTACTGAAATAGCTTCCAAAGTGGATTAAGCTAAACAGCAAACAGTCTCATTCCAGAATAAAAATGCTCACACATGAATTTACACCAAAAGTAACGATTTCAAAATAATTATTAATGAATAATTTTCTGGAATAGTTATTTTGGTGAATTTCTAGGAGCAGACAAGCTCTGAAAAGTAAATAAATGCCTCTTTTAGCCATTTTCCTCTTTTCAGTGTAGGAAGTTATTCAGGACTGCTGCCGTGCTGTCCCAAAGGGAGTGGATTTGAAGTTCCTTCAACATTAACTGAAAGAGTCATAGCCTTTGTTCACATGGGATAGTGCTGCCTTTTAGGATCCCTCCTCTCTCAGGGCATGTCTACACTACAGACTTAAGTTGACCTTTGTTAGGTTGACTTACAGCCACCTCAGTAATTACTGCAGTGACTGATGTCCACAGTACTCTTCTGTCGGTGGTGCGCATCCTCACCAGACTGAAGAGGGGTAGTGTGGGGGGCTGAGAGCCAGGACTCTCAGCGCTGTGCAGCTCACTGCCAGGAGTCAGCTCGGCTTCTTGCCTCCCAACTGGGAGCTGAGGCCAGCTGCCCACCGGGTTCTCAGCTTCTCACCTCCCCACTGGGAGCGGGGGTTAGCCACCCAGGCTTCTCACCTCCCTGAGCTTTTTCGTCAATTTCATGGTTCCAGCATGGAGCCCTGAAATTGCTAACAGCCAATGTAAGTAAAGAGGTGTCTACACAGACACTGCATTGCCCTAACTACACCCACATAAGCCCTATGCCTCTTGTGGATATCTTAGTATATCTGTGTATTAGGGCACTTAATTGGCGGGACAAGGCTTTAGTGTGTATACTGACATAATTAGGTCATAACTAGCTGCCTTACGTCGACCTAACTGTGTAGTGTAGACCAGGCCTCAGTTCTTTTAGAATTTTTCCAAAAAGCAATGGCTTAAATATTGAAAGAGAATGCTGCTGCATCATCCCCAGCAGAGGTCAGCTAACATCACCTCAGCATCAGAAACTACAGAGGTAGCCCCAACAAATTCCTAAAATGAGAAGAACCACCTTCAACCCAGGTAAGTTTATATTTTACAAATCAGTCTGGGCCAGCAAGCATGTAGGAAATGTGCTCACTTATCCCACATAGGTCAGCTGCCTTTTTAAAAGCTTCCTTCAAATGAGGTTGAGATTCTTTATTAAAACAGCAGAAGCAAAAATGCCGAAAACAAGGATATGTGCTATTTTAAAACAACATGTATATGGTATGTATAAATAACATTGGCCTAACTCACTGTTCCTGTTGTCTTCTGTAATTCAGTGGTTGATACCATTGCTTGCAATTCTTGGTCATTTATTAGTGCATTTAAGGTGGCCTGAAAGAAATAAGGAAAGCATTCCTCTCATTTTCCCCTAACATTCTGTGCTATCAGCACTCCTGCAGTGATGCTCAGTATCCAGAAATGCAAATAAAATTGGAGTTGTGAGTAATCTTTAAACTTTAAAACTTTAAAACCATGCTTCCTGGTACATAAAAGAATCTATACAGAAGAGTCACAAAAAAAGGAATCCTGAATGTATTTAAGCACAATGACATGAACATCCCATATGACACCTTTCTTAAGAAGATGGTTTCTATTAAAGTTTGATTCCCTCTGCAACTTGTATGATAAAGGTTGGTGGCTAATAAAAAGTGTGTCAATCAATGTTCCCTTTAATTTTTTCCATCCACGTGCGCAATGAATTTTGTTATGCGCACTGAAGTATGTGCGGATGTGCGCCACCCGTAGAAACAAAAACCTAGATATAATATATATTTAAAAAAAATTAAATAGGGATAATTACTCCAGCCAGGACAGGTTTAGAACTCACTACTCAAAGAATTAAATTTAAGCTTAAGAGAAATAAAAATTATGAAATGCATAGACCAGCCAAAACACTAAAATAACACACTTTCAAAGAATAAAATTACAGTGAATATATGTGCACAGAAGGAAGTACCAAGAAGTAACAATACAAGTATGTATGTGTGTGACACAGAGACAGTGTGTGCGTTTGACACAGGGTGTGTGTGACACAGAGACAGAGTGTGTGTGTGTGTGTGTGTGTGTGTGTGTGTGTGTGTGTGTGTGTGAGAGAGAGAGAGAGAGACTGTGTGACAGGGACACGGAGATAGTGTGTGTGTGTGAGAGAGAGATAGAGACAGTGTATGACAGACACAATGTGTATGTGAGACACAGAGACTGCGTGTGTGACACAGCTTGACACAGACTGTGTGTGTGACAGAGTGTGTGTGTGTGTGACAGAGTGTGTGTGTGTGTTACACAGAGACGGTGTGTGTGCTGGCTTTTGGGAAAGTTTCTGAGCCCTGGTCTACACGCAGCCCCTAATTCGAACTAGGGTACGCGAATTCAGCTACGTGAATAACGTAGCCGAATTCGAACTACCCTAGTTCGAATAACTTACCCGTCCAGACGCCGCGGAAGCGAACTCCGCGGCTCCAAGGTCGACTCCGGCAACTCCTCCTGCCGCGGTGGAGTACCGGAGTCGACCGCGGCGCTTCCGGAGTTCGAACTATCGCATCTAGATCAGACGCGATAGTTCGAACTCCGAGAAGTCGAACTCACCGCGTCGACCGGGAAGGTAAGTATAGACGTGGCCTGAGAGATGCCCTGCGCTGTCTCTTTAAGACACTCACTGAAAGCTCTCCTGAGCCCTGTTGTCTTCCCTCTCCCGCTCTGCAGAGATGGGGTACATGGGCGGGGGGGAATAGGGGGGGAGGAGACAGATAGAGACAGTGAGCTGGCTACTGGACAGGAAATCTCAGAAACAGTGCACTGTCTCTTTAAGAAGGGCACTCGGTTACTCACCCTTCCTGGCAGCAGCTCTGTGTCCTGAGCCAGGCTGTGTCCCCTCCCTCTCCCCTGCTCTGTGGAGATGGGGTACAGGGGTAGGGAGAGAAGGGGACACCCTGACATCAGCACCCTCCCCCCCTCACATAGCCAGCAGGAGGGTTCTGGGAGCAGCTGCAGATGGAGCAACGTACGGGGAGGGCAGAACCGGCTCTAGGCTCTAGCAAACCATGCATGTACTTGGGGCAGCACAATTCCAGGGGCTGCATTCTGAGAGGCGGTGGTGTTTTTTTTGCTTCGGCAGTTGCGCTTTCAGAGGTATTGTTTTATTTTTTTTGTGCTTGGGGTGGCAAAAAACCTAGAGCCGGCCCTGGGGGAGGGGCACCTGAACACATCCTGCCGGCAGTGCGCACTCTCCCAATCAGCTGGGTGGCACTTAAATCTCTCTGTACCGCCACTCAAGCGCGCAGCTTACAGGGAACACAAGTGTCAATAGTACTTTCTATAACTGTATTGAAAATAGTTTTGTCTCTGACACTAGCAGCTGAGCCATTTTCAATGCCAGTTGAGAGAAATTTGGGGAAAGGATGATTGGATGGATGGTTATGGTACTAGGTTAGGAGACCTGACCTAGTCCCTGTTCCACAAGACACTTCCGCAAGGTCACTTAGTTCTTAATTTGTAAAATGCAGGTGATTGTACTTCCTTGCATTATAGGGGTGTTGTGAGGATAAATATATTAAAGACTCTGATGCACTCTGGTAATGGAGGCCATGTAAGTACCTAAGACAGATAACAGGATCAGTCTCAGGAACTGGTTGTCTAGTACAGACTGTAGGTAAGACTGTATATTCCTTGGGGCAGTGACCACCCATTTCTTCAAATTTCTTCCAGGTCAGACACAGTGATGGCATTTAAACAAAATTTTTAAGCTAGTGAAAGAAAGTCACACAATATTTATCCCAGCAATCAATATTTGCAATATATTGCATATTAATTTTTACCCACCCAAAAAAGAACATGCTGCTTTGTATCATTCATTACCTGAGTACAACGTGGGATAAATCCATAGACAAGAAGTCTTTCATTGTTAAATAAAGACTGTATTTGAGCAGGAGCCTGCAATGGCTCTGGTGCATTTGAGTCAAACTGTTGCCATTTAATAGAGACAGAACTGCATCCTGGAGAAAATATTCTGGATGTCTGGCTTTCTATCTGTTAAAAAAAATGCAAATGAGTTGAACACGTTACTCTAATAGGAAAAATATCACAAGAAGGGGTTTTCTTGTCACGGCACCTCCCCGAGAGATAGTACATCTCTACCTCCATATAACGCGACCAGATATATCATGAATTCGGATATAATGCGGTAAAGCAGTGCTCCATGGGGGTGGGGTGAGGATTAGGGGGAGGGGGGGAGGCTGCACACTACGGTGGAGCAAAGCAAGTTCTATATAACGCGGTAAGATTTTTTGGCTCCCAAGGACAGCGTTACATCGGGGTAGAGGTGTACCTAGGTTGACGGAAGTATTCTTCTGCTGACCTAGCTGTGCCTACACCAGGGGTTTAAGTTGGCATAATTGCAGTGCTCAGGGGCGCAGATTCTTCCTAAGAACATAAGAGCGGCCATACTGGGTCAGACCAAGGGTCCATCTAGCCCAGTATCCTGTCTTCCAACAGTGGCCAATGCCCCAGAGGGAATGAACAGAACAGGTAATCATCAAGTGATTCATCCCGTTGTCCATTCCCAGCTTCTGGGAAACAAAGGCTAGGGACACCATCCCTGTCCACCCTGGCTAATAGCCATTGATGGACCTATCCTTCATGAACTTACCTAGTTCTTTTTTGAACCCTGTTATAGTATTGGCCTTCATAACATCCTTTTGTGACGTTATTGATATAAATGGGGACCATATAGAACATGGGTTGCAACCAAGGTCCTGTAGTGGCACCAAACCTTGGGTAAAGGGGGTCATCTAAGGTGTCTAAGACCAGGTTCTGGGTTGCTGGTTATGATTATGCTGTCTGTATGTCTGCGTATCATTTTGTAGTTGAAGTTATAAGTATTGGCTCTGTAATGTCTGTATTCTGTATTATGCTCTGCCTCTGGGAAGTGTCCCAGACAAAGCTGATGTTAGCCCGGCATAGCTGGCTTGATGGCCCATTAAAGGGCCATCGGCTACACAATTGACCCATGGAGAGAAGGCAGACACGCCTTGTGACTCAGCAAAGTATGCAGGGACTGGCCCATGTGACTCCAGGCTCCATTTTGCTGTAAATTTCCACAGTGAAGACAAAGGGATTCTTACACCTGGAAAAGTCTATATAAGGCTAATGCCTCATCTCCATCTTGTCTTCAATCCTGCTTCTGACCTCTGGAAGGACTTTGCTACAAACTGAAGCTCTGTACAAAGGACGGTTGACCCATCCCAGTGGGGGATGTTCCAGAGACTTAATCTGAACCTGCAGTTTACCCCAGCACTGCTGCAAGCCTGAACTAAGAACTTTGCCATTACTGTATGTAATTGATTCCATTTAACCAATTCTACCTCTCTTCTCTACCTTTTTCCCTTTGTAAATAAACCTTTAGATTTTAGATTCTAAAGGATTGGCAACAGCGTGATTTGTGGGTAAGATCTGATGTGTATATTGACCTGGGTCTGGGGCTTGGTCCTTTGGGATCGAGGGAACCTTTTTCTTTTATTGGGGTGTTGGTTTTCATAACCATTCATCCCCAGGACGAGTGCACTGGTGGTGATACTGGGAGACTGGAGTGTCTAAGGAAATTGCTCGTGTGACTTGTGGTTAGCCAGTGGGGGTGAGACCAAAGTCCTTTTTGTCTGGCTGGTTTGGTTTGCCTTAGAGGTGGAAAAACCCCAGCCTAGGGCTGTGACTGCCCAGTTTAAGCAATTGGTCCTGATTTGGCACTCTCAGTTGGGTCCCGCCAGAATCGCTCCGTCACACCTTTGACAAAGAATTTCACAGGCTGACTGTGCATTGTGTGAAGAAATACTTCCTTTTGTTTGTTTAAAAGCTGCTGCCTATTAATTTCATTTGGCAGTTCTTGTGTTATGAGAAGGAGTAAATAACACTTCCTTATTTACTTTCTCCACATCAGTCATGATTTTATAGACCTCTATCATATCACCCCTTAGTCATCTCTTATCCAAGCTGAAAAGTCCCAGTCTTATTAATCTCTCCTCATACAGAAGCCATTCCATACCCCTAATCATTTTTGTTGCCCATTTTTGAATATTTTCCAATTCCAATACATCTTTTTTGAGATGGGGTGACCATGTCTGCTCGCAGTATTCAAGATGTGGGCATATCATGGATTTATATAGTGGCAATATGATATTTTCTGTCTTATTGTCTATCCCTTTCTTAATGATTCCCAACATTCTGTTAACTTTTTTGACTGCTGCTGCACATTGAGTGGATGTTTTCAGAGAACTATCCATGACGACTCCAAGATCTCTTTCTTGAGTGGAAACAGCTAATTTAGACTCCATCATTTTATGTGTATAGTTGGAATTATGTTTTCCAATGTGCATTACTTTGCATTTATAAACAATGAATTTCATCTGCCATTTTGTTGCCCAGTCACCCAGTTTAGAGAGATCTTTTTGTAGCTCTTTGCAGTCTGCCAGGGACTTAACTATCTTGAGTAGTTTTGTATCATCTGCAAATTCTGCCACCTCACTGTTTATCCCTTTTTCCAGATCATTTATGAATATGTTGAAATGGACAGGGCCCAGTACAGACCCCTGGGGGACACTACTATATACCTCTCTCCATTCTGAGACCCGACCATTTATTCCTACCCTTTCTTTCCTATCTTTTAACCAGTTACCAATCCAAGAGAGAACCTTCCCTCTTATCCAATGACAGCTTACTTGGATTAAGAGCCTTTGGTGAGGGACCTTGTCAAATGCTTTCTGAAAATCTAAGTACGCTATATCCACTGGATCCCCCTTGTCCACATGCTTGTCGACCCCCTCAAAGAATTCTAGTAGATTGGTGAGGCATGATTTCCCTTTACAAAAACTATGTTAACTCTTCCCCAACAAATTATCATCTATGTGTCTGACAATTTTGTTCTTTACTATAGTTTCAACCAGTTTGTTCAGTACTGAAGTCAGGCTTACTGGCCTGTAATTGCCGGGATCACCTCAGGAACCCTTTTTAAAAATTGGCATCACATTAGCTATCCTCCAGTCATTTGGTACAGAGGCTGATTTAAATGATAGGTTACAGACTACAGTTAGTAGTTCTGCAATTTCACATTTGAGTTCCTTCAGAACTCTTGGGTGAATACCATTTGGTCCTGGTGACTTATTACTGTTTAGTTTATCAATTTGTTCCAAAACCTGCTTTAATGAGACCTCAATCTGGGACAATTCCTCAGATTTGTCACCCAAAAAGAATGGTTCAGGTTTGGGAATCTCCCTCACATCCTCAGCCGTGAAGATCGATGCAAAGAATTCATTTAGTTTCTCCGCAATGGCCTTATCATCCTTCAGTGCTCCTTTAGCATCTCGATCATCCAGTGCCCCACTGGTTGTTTAGCAGGTTTCCTGCTTCTGATGTATTTAAACAAAAATTGCAATTACTTTTTGAGTCTTTGGCTAGCTGTTCTTCAAATTCTTTTTTGGCCCTCATACCCCCGCAGGCTGTAGCTATGTCGACCTAAGCTTTAAGTGTAGATCAAGCCCTAATCAAGAAGAGTACAACAGAATCTGACATTAAAAGTAGAGAAATAAAATAAAATGCATGGAGTTTTTTCTCTCTATTTTATTCTCTCAGTGTTGTAAAAAAGGAACAAAACTGAAACTTGGTTCTTATTCACATCTTAGTCACCATCTTATTCACCATCTCCTTTTCCCTTATAATGTAAATTATATTAAAAACAAGGAGAGATAGTGGTAAAAAATAACAAGTTTCTGGTTGAAAGAGAACACTGCTGCAGCTTTACCAAAGAGTAGCAGCCAACATCGCCTCAGCATCATAAACTACTGAGATAGCCCCACCAAGTTCCTAAAATGAGAATGTGATTGGGGGGGGGGGGGAAGAGATGTGCCCCATGCCAGCCCCAAAAGGGTTAACTGTGCTTTGAAGGCTGAGGAAGCCCCACCCTTTCAGCCCTGCTGAGCATGTTCAGCCTGGAGGCAGAGTATAAAAGGAAGCAGCCTTCCCAACTCAATCTGGGCAAGCTGCTGAAGGGGGGAGGACGCAGACTGCAGGCTCTCTCCAGGGAATTGCTACATGCCCTGACTATAGAGCCATGACATGCAGAGCTCCAGACAGACTCCAGGCTGCCTGACAAGCCCTGAGAAGAGACTGCGCCAGCAGGAGCTACGCCACTTGAGGACCCTAGAAACCCATGGAGAATCGCCAAGGGAGAAAGGGTAGGAAGCAGCCCAGGGGATTTAGACTTTTCTCCAGTGAGCGAAATGGGGAACCAGTCAAGATGTTTTAGGAGGATCCCTACTGACTCAGTGGTGAGCACCTCCACCACCACCAGGGCTCTGGGCTGGGACTTGAAGGAGCAAGGAATGCCTGAGTCCCCCTACCCTGGGCACCACACACTCTAAGTGGTGCCCAGCATCCGCAGTGAGCCAATAGGCCACATAGTACCCCAGAAGTGGGCGCTTTTATTGACTCTGGCCATTAGGCCATGCTGCCCTGAGTGGAGGGGCCACTTTATTGACTCCCGCCACTAGGCCATACTGCTACGTTTTATAATCAGGGCCATGAACACAGGACCCAACTGGCTGCTATAAAGTTTTTTCCTTTCTTCTCACCATATGTGACCCAGCACATGGGATGGACTGTACATATTCTGTGAGAGAGAAGTGCCCCTTTTCACCCAGGTGAGCTTCTATTTTAAAAATCAGAGACATCAAAGAGGAAGAGGGGTGAGGAGATATTTCAGAAGCTTCGCTTTTTTGTGAGGTCCCTGGTCTGAAACTGGTATGGTATCTGAAAGTTAGAGGGAGTTGCTTTTCAGGTGGAGTCCAACATCTCACTTCAGGGAGAACTGCTCTTTGAGACACAAAAGCCCCATTTCCCAATACAAAGCAGTTCTCCGTCTGTTAAAACACCAAGAGTACTCCTGTCTGAAACAGCAAGGCCTCACAATCCCCAAAGATGCTCCTCACAATCTGAAAAACTTTGAGGCTCCCAAAGAGTTCCACCCAAAGCAGCAGCCAATAGTGTAAAATTCAGAAAAAAATATATTCAGGATTGATAAAACTTACCTTTTTTAGCCAGTTATTCTTTGATTTTGGGTCAAAATATTCATATGCTCCAGCACCATATTGAGACAAAGATCTCAGCATGTGATGATTTGCTGTGGAACTAAGCACATTTTAAAAGATTTTTGTTGTTGTTGTTGTTGTTTTTAAGTAAAAACTGATAATCTGAAATTGATTCCAAACATTTTATTTTTTTTAATAGAGTAGCAAGTTCTCCAATCCCTCTAAATCCCCCCCCCCCTTCATTCACATCTACATTAAACAAAGCTCAGAACTGGCAAGATCCAACACATCCTCCATCCTGACAGAGGGTTGCCTATATTTATCACTATTCTAATGCTATCAAAAGTGAAAACCAACAAGAGCAGCAGCATTTCCCATGTTCATCCCCAGTGCATATAGGTTTAAAACCCATGTCTTAGCTCTGAAAATTCAGCATTCAATTAGTGCAAATCACACACAGAGAAAAGCCAACTCATTGGTTTCCCACAGGATGTAGTGAAATGAGGGATGAAGTACATGTTCACAGGGCTTTAAGGAAAACACATTCTTGAGTTTCTCCATAAGAGATGTAAGATCTTTGAGGCAGGGTTTTTTTTAAAGGGCCTACATGAAATAGATGCCCTACTTCCATTGAAAGCCACTGGCATTTCATTTTGGACTGTCAAGCAATTCTTTCTGGAAATGGTTGATCTTAAATCAAGATTGTGGGGCCAAAATTGCTTAACAGACAAGAGTTTTTATCTAATGCAGAATTTTGTGTGATCTATTTACAAAGGATGGAAGCTGTTGTAATTAAGTAATGTGAAGGGGAAGGGCAATGAATGTATAAAATAAAGAGACTGCCTAACAAAATGGATGACATGGAAGACAAGTCTCAAAAATCTGTAACTTTAAGTGGGGTGGCAATAGGGAAAAAAGAAAATAGGATTTGATAAACCCATTTTCTCAAGTTAAAGGACTTACTGCTAAAAAATGTTACACCATTGACAGGGTGAAAATTAACTGGAAAAAAAAACAAATAAAAAATGAAGGAAAAAATTGCATTTACCTCAAAAACAGAACAGGCCTGAAAGGGTGGCACACACAATTTTAAAGTCTCTTTACAACCGTTGTTGCATTTTACAATATTCTAAAAATTCTAACCTTTCATTAAAAAAACCCTATTTTCTTCAGTTGCCGATATACATCCATCACAATATAAAAAGATGCGCTGCTTCTCTGTTAATTCAGCTTTTCAGAAAACTGTCTCATCCAATCAACAACATCAGGAAAGGTGTGAACTTATCTCTGTTATGTCTCATTCATCATTATTACTTTAACTCAACCAGTTTAATATGTTAACAGTATACTTTGAGGTCTGATCTATGCGTAAAAGCTACATCAGTATAAATATGTCAGTATAAATATATCAGTATAAATATTTTACTGAAATAGTTATACCATAAGAGCCTTAGCATGGATTCAGTTATACCAGTATAAAGGTAACTTGTAATGGTATCGTTATTCCCTTGCCCATCTGGGAATAGCTATACCAACGTAAAGTACTTTAATACCAATATAACTGCATCTGCACTAGGGGGGTTGTACCAATAGAGTAAAAGTGGTATAACTTTCTAATGTAGACAAGCCCTGAAAAATCTACACTAGACTTTTGCAACATGTTAATCAGAACATGTTAGCTAACATCTTTTAACACATCTTTAAATCCTAGTCTAGACAAAGACTAAATAGAAACAATTAAGTGCTTATTTTAGTAAGCAATGGTAATTTCTTTTTAAATCTTTATTAAAAAAATGCAGAAAGCTATGTTACTGCACTATTAAAGTTATGGAGTCAGGAAATGTTAAAAGTTAAAGTTTCAGCAATGTTAACTACTGTCCCATTCTAAGGCTTGCTTTTTATATTAAACAGGAATATATTAAAATTACACATTTCAGAAGAACGAGAGGAATAGACAAAACTACATATGTGCAAAGTAAATTCTACTGAGGGAATTTCAAATTTGAATTTCCTGGAATTTTTTATTTTAAACTGAAGAATGTGGCATTCACTTTTTTGCATTCCATGTATATGTACATGACAGTACATTCACAAACCTGATGATCCTCAACACATTGACATTTCTTTTCAAGTAAAATGATCAGTGATTTTTAAGTGTGAAGCACAGTACAACTGTTAATTCTTGCTGTACTTACCCAAAACCACATGCAAATAACCTGGTGTGTCTGACATTCTCTTTCACAATTTGGAAGGTCATGCTCTCATTCTGAATGTGCCCATCGGACAGAAGAAGAATGTTACGCTTTATTTGAGAAGGATACAACAAACTTAAATAACGTAAGGTTTTCCATAAGTCAGTATTTCCCATTGTAGGTGTCGCTGACTAAAGAGAAAAAATAATAAAATGATTATCTGAAAGTCTGGATTTTATTTCTAACCTTCCCCAGAATAAACTACAGTGAAGAGTTAAGTTTCCCCTCCCATGGTAAATTTCTCATGGTTTCCAAGTACAAGTGATTGCTCACTTCTTAATTCTGAGCTTGCCTTCTGCCCTCCTGTAGTTATTATTATCTGCATTGTGACAGTGCCTATGTGCCCCGGTCATGGACCAGAACCCCACTGTACTAGAAGTTGTACAAACAGAGAGCAAAAAGACAATCCCTGCACTCCAGAATTTACAATCTAATCTTCCTTCCAAGATAGTGCCAGTTGAATTTTGCCTTTCATTGGGGCGGCCAAGTGCACTGGCATATCAAGTGCTGTCTTCACTGCCAGAAAGATGGTGCTGTAAGAGCAGGGAGGTTCACATGGATGTCTGTACCTTTTCCTGTCCTGCTACAAGGTCACAAGAGGGAAAAGGGAGGGTGCATGACATTTTAAAAGGTAAAATTTAGGAGGAACATCAGGAAGATTCCCTGTTAGTCAGAGAAGATTTCCAAAGGAAGGAGTGGAAGCTCCATCACTTGAGGAGTCATTTAAAACCAGACTGGACAAGATAATAAAGAGAGAATAATCCTGCATTTCAGGAAGATCAACTGGATGATCCAATATGACTCTCCCATGTCCAACTTTTATTGTCCAATGATTAACACCGGCCATCAGTTACCTTAAATTTTCACTGAGCTATAACAGGACATAACACAGAGATGATGCACCTGTAACCAGGGAAAATGGGCTCTTGGATACTACTGAAACTAAGTCATGGAAGTAATTTAGAAGGTGGCCTCATATAAAGCCACAGAACAACGTGATGGTGGACGTTACATGGAATCCCTCCGGGCAAAGAAACTCTCAGTAGCATACAGAGGAAAAACAATTTTACTTACTATAATAAACTCCTTCACTGCTGCAAGATCACTTTTGATATTCTTTGAATATGAAGAAAATTCTGTGAAATCTGTGGAATGAAAACTGAAATTAAACTCTTCCTTTCAACATTAAGTTATATTTTCATTAACTATTACGGCAGTGAATGGTTTCATTTTTACTATTAGAAAAACCACAATAAACATATTCTCTACTACTAAATAATAGAGACTGTCAGGTTTCCAGTTTAATATATTACTGCTTGTCTAATAAAGAAAATGAGCATAAAGATAAGGATGACAAGAAAGTAATAAAAGTGAGCATCTAACAAAAGAAAACTTACTCGTGCCAAATCTGATAACATTCACTCTCTGTCCAAAACAAGACGTTTGTAGAGCATGGAGAGCAATCTGCTTTGCTTGTTGCAGTGCTGAACCCTCCATGGAATTGGAGCAATCTAGACAAATAATAATTTCTCCAGACAACTGGTTTCCTTTAAAACTTGTTTCAAACTTTGGTTGAAATACAAGCATACATGCCTGAAGAAAGAATAGTTGATTATGAACACAATGGACCACTGTTATTTATATAGTGCCAAAAGGGTGTTAAACATTTTACAAAGATCACTATATGTATCTAGGTTTTCATATCACCCATTATTGTGGTATCTGAGCATAATAAAGCCAAATGTCTAGGGCAGTGGTTTTCAGCCTGTGGTCCATGGACCCTGGAGTGGCCGCATAAGATCTAGTATTTCCAAAGGAGTCCGCACCTCCATTTGAAAATTTTTGGGGGTCCACAAATGAAAAAAGGTTGAAAACCACTGGTCTAGAGGTTAGCAAGTAGGTTTTTTGTTTGTTTTTGTTAAATCTTGATGAGAGTAGCTCTCCCTGTCCTGTGTCCCCAGCTTATCCCTCGTGGGTAAGAAACTCAGTGGGAAGTATGCAAGTGTTTTCTGTTCCCATCTATTTTACTTTTCTGCAATCAGAATAGAGCTGTTTCTCGGAAATAAGAAACAGGCTTATTTTTTAAAATCATCAACACCATCATCACCTCATGAGAAGTCCTAGAATTTTAAAAATAAATTTATTTCAAAGTACAATGTTTTTCCTGAAGAACACAGGAGAACAAGTGTGCACTGTATTGCCTTGCACTTGTGATTGGTTAAAAAGTTCAAAAACCTGCATTCTCTAAGCTTATAGAGTGGAAATACAGAAAAGAAACCCATGAATTCAATAAAAGTTTATTACAGTGGGTAGCTACTTTGTTATAGAAAAGATTGTATGTATTGTTTTAAAATTTTCTCACATAGTGGAATCCCTCCCTCCAGTATGATCATGGGTTACTATCTATGGTGTGGTGAGATGAGCATATTCCATCCTCAGCTGAACCATGATACACTGATGCCAGGACTTGAGACAGGCTACAGCTGTCGCCTATTAGGTAACCAAAAGGTGAAACCACCAGCTGTGTCTTATGAACAGAGAGACTATAAAAAGACCGTGTACAGAGGTTCTGAGGTCAAGGTTCTAATTTCAGAGACCCATCTTGCTGATGCCGCCACCACCACCAGGAATGTGGCCTTCCATGACAGGTGGGAAAGGGAGCAGGAACCCAGAGGCTCAAAGGGCGGGCCGGTGAGCCTAGAGAGGACCAAGTTAAGATCCACTGTGGGACAGGAGTCCATACTTGCAGGAAGATTCTCTTGAGCCCTCTCAAGAATCTGACTGTCATATCATGGGAAAACACCGTCTGTCCTTGGATTGTCGGTTGAAAAGTGGAAACAGCCGCTAGATGCCCTCTAATGGAAGAGTGTGCCAGGCTCTGGTTCCTCAAATGGAGCAGGTAGTCCAGGATAGCCTGTATGAAAGAATGCAAGGGAGAGATGCCACGCTCGGATGCCCAGCAGGAAAACCTCGTCCTACTCCCCAGGGAGACCTGTTGGACTCCTTCCGAACAGGTCTGTTCCTCTGGATTCAGCCATGCAGCATCTTCGCCGAGAGGTGGAGGGACTCGAGATTGGGGTGGAGGAGCTGACCATGGTCCTGTCACAGCAGGTCCAGGAGGTTGGGCAGGGGCCAGGGAGTGGTCGCTGACAAGTTCAAAGCGTGCCAAGCCAATGTTGGTAAGGCCACGCTGGGGCGATTACAACAACCTGTACTGTCTTTCTCTTGATCTTTGCCAGGACCCTGCTGATGAGTGGAATCGGAGGGACTGTGTACATCAGACTCCATGACCACGACAGGCATCGGGGAGGGAGCCCTTGCAGACAGAAAAACCGGTGGCATTTCCTGTTCTGTCTGGTAGCGAACAGGTCCTCTTGGGGAGTTCCCCACCTTTGGAAGATCATGCAGGCTACCTCTGGATGGAGTGACCACTTGTGGTGAGAGAAGAAGTCTCCGCAGAGCTGGTCCGCCAGCGTATTCTTGACACCGGGAAGGTGACAAACTTCCAGGTGGATTTAGTGGCTGATGCAGAAGTCCCATAGATGGAGCATCTCCTGACAGAGAGCCTATTGCCTTGCCTGTTGATGTAGAACACTGAGGCTGTGTTGTCCATCAGGACTTGTATCACCTTGCCCGACAGGTGGGGAAGGAAGACTCCACATGCCAGACAGACTGCTCGGAGCTCTTTGACATTTATGTGCAACTTTGCCTCCTCCGGGGACCACATCCCCTGTGTCTGAAGGTTGGTGTGATGCACACCCCAGCTGAGATCAGAGGCGTCCAACACCAACTCGATAGAGTGATGGGGGCT
The DNA here is from genome assembly GCF_020497125.1 of Mauremys mutica. NCBI lineage: Eukaryota > Metazoa > Chordata > Testudines > Geoemydidae > Mauremys > Mauremys mutica. The sequence continues at coordinate 325,305,502 of NC_059072.1, forward strand.
GTCGAACAGAACCCCTTCCAGCACTGTCCTGTGGTCGGTCCACCATCGCAGCGAGGTAAGTATTGCCTGGGGAATGGTGACGATCTTTTCCAGGGAGCCTCTGGACTGGGAATAGACCGTCCCCAGCCATTGTTGCAGGAGCTGCATTTGGAGCCTGGCATGGTGGACCACGTAAGTGTACGCTGCCATGTGACCCAGGAGGCGCTGACAGACCCTGGCTGTAATCAGAGGGAATGCAGAGACTTCCGCGATGAGGTCCATCAATGTGTGGAACCTTTCCAGTGGCAGGAATACCCTGGCACAGGTCGAGTCGAGGACTGCTTCGATTAACTCTATCCTCTGCACCGGCACAAACGTCGACTTTTTGTCGTTTACCAGTAGGCCCAGAGAGTGGCATGTGGCCTGAAGCACCACAACATCCCTTTGGACTTGACACCTGGAGCTGCCCTGGATGAGCCAGTCATCGAAGTACAGGTAGATCTGAAAACCCCGGCACCTGAGGCAAGCTGCTACCACGGACATACACATGGTAAACACTCTTGGTGCTGTTGCCAGGCTGAACAGGAGGACCGCAAACTGTTAGTAGTGGGGCCCCATCGTAAACCAGAGGAAGTATCTGTCTCCTTGAAAGATCGCTATGTGGAAGTATGTGTCCTTCAAGTTGAAGGCGGCATACCAGTTGCCCGGATCCAGGGAAGGGATAATAGAAGCCAGGGTGAGCATGCAGAACTTTAACTTCTTTAGGTACTTGTTGAGGTCTCGCAGGTCCAGGATGGGCCCTAGACTGCCCTTGGCCTTTGGGATTAAAAAGTACCGGAAATAGAACCCCTTGTTCCTGTACTCGAGAGGAACTTCTTTCACTGAACCCAGCTGTAGTAACTCCCTTACCTCCTGCACAAAGAGACTCTCATGAGAGGGGTCCCTGAAGAAGGATGGGGAAGGCAAGTGGGAAGGTGGGGGTAGAAAGGAACTGGAGGGTATAACCCTGTTCCACTGTGCTGAGGACCCATCGGTCCAGGCAGGGAGGAAGAGGGAAACGCAGTTGGAAGACACTGGGAAAGATGGATCCAGGGAATAGTCTGGTAGGTCGTTCTCTCAGAACGACCATTTGGCCCCCTGCTTATTATGGGTCAAGCCCACTGGGCAGAGGGTGGAGGCAGGTGGCTCGGGCGGCGCTTGTAGCTCTTGGCTTGTTTATGGGGCTGGTCCTGCAAGGTTGACTCCCGTGGCCCTGCAGCTTCTGTGGTTTGAACGTGTTGGGGCTGGGACATAGAGACCCAGGGTTTTTAGGGTGGTGCAGAAGTCCTTGAGGCCATGCAATTTGCTGTCTGTTTACTCCTCAAATTGGGATGAGCCATCAAAGGGCAGGTCCTGCATTGACTGCTGAGCCTCGGTGGACAACCCAGAGAGGAGCAGCCAAGAGGCTCGCTGCATGGAGATAGCGGAAGCCATGGTGTGGGCAGCAGCATCTGACGCTGCCTGGAGGGCCGCCCTGGTCGCGGTCGCGTCCTCATTGAGGATCGCTCGGAACTCCTTCTTGGAAGCCTTGGGGAGTGACCCTTCGAACTTGGCCATGGCTTGCCACATATTGAAGTCATATCAGCCAAGGAGGGCTTGGTGGTTGGCCACTCTCAGCTGAAGGCTGGAAGACGAATAAACCTTACTTCCAAAAAGATCCAGCCTCCTTAAGTCTTTATTTTTGGCGGTGGACCCGGGTTGTCCTTGCTTCTCCTTGTGGTTAACCACCTCAACCACAAGGGAATTGGGGGCAGGGTGGGAGTATAAGTACTCATGCCCTCTGGTTGGCACAAAGCACTTGTGTTTGGCCCTTTTAGAGTTAGGGACCAGGGAAGAGGGGGTCTGCCACAGGGCTTTAGTGATCTTAGAAACTCTTTAATGAAGGGGTGGAGCCAACCTGGCAGGAGCTGAGGAGCAGAGGACGTCAAACAGAGAGTCTGAGGGCTCTTCCAATTCCTCTGCCTCAAGCCCCAGGTTAGAAGTGACCCTCTTCCAAAGTTCCTGGTGTGCCTTGGCATCATGCTGAGGAACTGGGTGAGGGGGCAACATGACAGCCTCATCTGGCGATGATTAGGATGATGCCTGTGCCAGGGGAACCTCCATGTCCATTGGTGGTCCAGCAGCTTGTTCTTCTGGGTCCTCCTGGACCTGCGGGGTCTTACCCCCAAAGTCTCCTGGAAAGGCTGGGTGAATCCCCAAGGGTTCCATGGGTACCATTGCGCCGGGCACTCAGCTTGGGGCCATGGGACAGGTTTTGGTGCTGATAATGTAGTCGGCACCATCAGTACCAGAGCTTGTCCCACAGTCAGGGAACCTCACTCTGAGCTGGAGCTACCAGTGGAGTCATTGGTCCCAGGCGACCAGGATCAGGCTAAGCAGTGACTCTTGTCTGACTGGTGCCAGTTGCTGCGTCCCAAAGCCAACATGTCCAAGTGAGACTGTCTTGGTTGGGCACTTGGGGACCGACGGCATTCAGTGGATCTGCGTCAGATACCTGGTGATCCACACCTCACGCCTCTACTGGTACTGGGATGTTGAATGGGACTGGGAGCTACTACGAGCCAGTTGCCGGGAGGATTGTCCCGAGTAGGGCGACCTTCCTGTTGGAGACAGGTGATGACACTCTCTGGTGCCCAATTGGTCCCGGGATCAGTACTGAGCCCTTGAAGATGGTCAGGGCCAGTCCTGGAGTTCTTGCCAGGTGGTGCATGCCTCAGAGGATCTGCGCCAATCTACCAGCGAGGTACGCCTTGAGTCCCTCGATTGGTGCCCTGGTGTGGGGACCAAAGAGGGCTCCGCTGAGCCTGCCTCTCCTGTCCTGAGGCGTGATGGCTGTAGGTGGGCGAATGCTGGTGGGACATCCCTCTCGATGGGAAACAGTACTGCTGAGGCAGGGACACACATATATATCCCACACGGGTTTTCCCCGAGATCGGGGGTACCGCTGGAGCTGGTGAGGGCGGAACTGGGAGCGTCAGGATCTCCTGAGCTGCTTGAAGGGCTTCAGGCATTGATGGCACCTGAAACTGGCTGCAGCCTGCACAGCTATCTGGAGTCGCAGGCAAGGCATGGGATGGGCTGCACTGCTCAACTTGAACTGGGGCCTGACTTCCCGAGGGGGCGTTGAGCTGCCTGGCCCGGGTCTTGGCTCGCCCCCAGCCCTCTCCTTTCCCTTGCAGGAGGTAGGAAATCTTCCCCTCAGTCTTTTTCTGCTTCTTGACTGGAGCTGTGGAGGGAGACTGGTGCCAGGTCGTGGACGGCACCGGTGAGCAGTGCACACAGAGGCCACAGTGCTCCATGCAGAGTCAGACCGCTGCTCCAGTTCTGGAGTGAGTTCCGACTCCATTAGGAGCACTCTTAGATGGATATCACGCTCCTTCTTTGTCCTAGGTTTGAAGGACTTGCAGATATAGCTCTTGTCGCTTATGTGCCTCTCGCCTAAGCACCTTAGGCAGCTGGTATGGGGATCGCTGACAGGCATAGGCTGTTTGCAGTGAGCACAGGGCTTAAAGCCTAGGGACCGGGGCATGCCCCGACCCCCAGCTGAGTCCTGTTTGGGACTAACAGAGAGTTTGAGAACTACTACTAAGAGTAACTAAGAAAACTACTAACGATGTAGAACTATTTTACAGGATTTCAAAGTTCACAAGAACAGAGAAGGAATCAATGCTAGCCGAAGCAGCAGACATTCCAGCACCATCACTGGCGGCAAGAAGGAACTGAGGGTAGGTGGAGCTGGCAACACCCATTATACTGCGCCATGCTGGTGCCACTCAGAGGACGCTAGAGCCAGTCCCCCATGGATACTGCTGAGGGAAAAACTTATGGCACCGGTGCATGTGGCAAGCACAAACACCTAATATGGAATGGACATGAGCAAGAACTCAAAGAAGAACCTTATATTTTGGTTCATCTTTCACCTTTGGTTGAACCGCTGTAGCATTTTCCTCCTCTAAAAAAGATCAACAGTGAATAGAATGCTCTAGAAGTGGCAATATACCAGCACTCCTAATTATAGAGATAAATAGAAAATACCACACACAAGTGTAAGAGATTAGACAGTGTCAATCTTAAACATTTTTTGGCAACTCTCTCTTAGTCTGGAGTCATACATTTTAAAATGCATCTTTTAGCTTTTCCTTTCTTTGTGTTCTTCAAATTTTTATAACTAAAATCTGTTTCTATATATGGTATTAGTAAAATACTTTGTTTTTAAATGCTTTTGATAAACCAGAATTTCAGATATCGTTCTTACAGATGCATTAATATTTTAATTTCCAAACTTTCTACTGTGCAGGTCAAATCCCTTAAAATAGAACCTATACAGTACCTTTAAATGTTTTCTTGAGTGTGTGCAATTATAACCTGTACATTCAGTATACAATGACCCCTTTGTTGCTGATCTCTGCTAGACCTTCTGTGCCATGATCCTGAATGCCAGCTTTGTTTTAATTGATACCTATGTGTTATTATTTTCCCCAAAAAGTATTATTTTTCCCCAAAAGCATTCTATTTTTCTGCCCACTTATTGAAGCTACATATTTCCAGACTCACCCAACAATTATAGGTTCATTTTAACTCCTGCAAAGAATACAGGAGTAGTGATGCAATAGGAACAATAGGAGTTGCAGTGTCAATATGGAGTCACATCCCTCTGAAATATATATGTCTGCACAACTAGTCAGAGAAAAGTGTGCTCAAACAGAAGTAGGGGTAATCAAAAATATTAATAATGAATTGTCTGTGATATCATCTGTGCTTAGAAATTTGTTCTAGTATTATTTCAGACAATAGGCCCCAGTCCAGCAAATACAGTCCAAAGGGACCACTCCTTTAAATAAATTTAAGCTTGTGTGTACATGTTTGCAGGACTGGGGCTTATATCAGAAAGATTCTGTGGAAAGTTCAACTAAAATAAAAAGGTAGAATTATGAAAATTCCATTCAATGGAACTATGTCCTGATAGGAACTATTACTAATTTGTACTTGTAGGCTGTGAAGATGCAAATACAATACTTGCATATTTTAGTTCCCTCCTCAGGACATTTTGGGTGAAAACCTGGCCCCACTAAAGTCAATGGGAGGTTTCTCATTGCTTTTAAAGGGGCCAGCATTTCACCCCTCATCTTGCAGTACTTTTTCCCCACTGAACTTGGCAAATATGGCTGCATTTATGTTCTGTGCACTGTGAAATATATAACTTTCTTCAGATTTAAATCTGAGTAGAAATCTTTTCTTTATATAATTCTAAAGACCAACAGGACAATGCTTCAAATTAACAGTTAAGGAGATAATTTGTTCCTATTGTGCATGTGCTTTAACATTGTATATAAGAAAACTTAGTTATAGAAATTTTTTCAATGTACCTGCTTTATAATGTTTTAAAGTGTACTTTAAAGTTAAAGACCAAGGATGGAACACTTGCTAAATAAAATATGAAAGCAAACTGAAGGGAAAGGGTCATATAGTCCAATAAGATGAATGACTGTACAGACTGAATTTGTTAAATTGATCAAAACGACATTACCGCAAGTAAGTCTGGTACAAAGTGTATATTCATGACAATTACACAGAAATACTGTCCCATAATCTTTTTCTCTTTTTAACATTGATAGCTTATATTTCTTTAAATTTTTCCAAAGTACAAAATTAACCATATCAGGCCAAATTCTGCTCTGACTTACTCTTCACTAAATTCAATAGGATTTATATGAGCGGTACGTCCTGGCAGAATTTAGTCAATCCATTAGTTGATAACGTATAGTAGAAGTAGCAGTTGTACCTCACTCTCTTTGTTTGGATGCTTCTCTACCCACATTCTGGGTAGATATATTTGAGAAATCCAGATTTCTAGAGTAAAGCCACTGATGTCCAAGGAACTGTTCTCCACAGTCCTGATTACAGCTTTGCAGTCTGTTTTCTAGAGGGTAAAAAGCAGACATTTACCAATTTCTGCCAAAATAGGATTCAATTGTACAAAACTGCATGCTTTTAAGAAAAACTCAGGCTTGACGATGTAACATTAGGTATGAGATGTCCCAAAGTTGTTGGTTTTTTTTTACCATTAAGATGATGGTTTTCATTTGAAAATATTTATTTTTCTTTAGAGTGACATGCACTTTTCTAAATGTATTTTAAGATTAAAAGACTTCTATTGAAGTGGCTCTAAAAAGTGCACATGAAAAAAATTTTCATTTGATATAAGGAAATGGAATTACCAGTTTCCATGATGAGTCCTATGCAATTTATTTTAAAAATATAAAAGGCTCCTTTTAAAATACAAGACATAAGCTCTAAAACAGAAAAATAGTTCCAAGAAGATTTACTTACCTTTATTTTAAGTGTGTGCGTCCAACTATGAATGCGTTCAATACTGTATGGCATTTCAATAGACATGGCCACACAGAATCCACTAAAGAAAGAAAAAAACAATTGACACACGAGGCAGTTCTGGAGAAGAGGCTATTTGGCATGTATGCCATGCTTCCTCCATCAGGAACACATCAGTCTATATTCCCTATCCTTTGCAGCTCTTAGGATAAAGGCAATAAGCAGTGCACTACTTGTAGACTCATAGACTTCAAGGTCAGAAGCGACCATCATGATCATCTAGTCTGACCTCCTTGCTCTCTTCTGCCCCATGCTTCCCTTGCAAAAGTTTCTATCCCCAAGATACTCCAAACAGCGGACATGCTGATTCACTAAGGATATTCATATATATATGGATTTTTAAGGACAGAAGAGGCCATGAGATCATCTAGTCTGAACTCTGGTATAAAATAGACCATGGAATTTTACCCAGTTACTCCTGTAATGAGCCCACTAATTTGTGTATGAATAGAGAGTACCTTCCTGAAAAACATCCAATCTTGACTTGAATACATCAAGAGATGGCGAATCCCCCATTTCCTTTGGTAGATTAGCCATAGGAACAATCACCCTCACTATTAAAAAAAATTGTGCCTTATTTCTCATTTGAATTTGTCTAGCTTTAACTTCCAGCCATTGGTTCTTTTTATGTCTTTTGCCACTAGATTAAAGAGCCCTTTGGTACATGGTATTTTCTCACCATGAAGGTACTTACACACCATGATCAAGTCATCACTTGCTCATGTATCTGATATGCTAAACAGATTGTGCTTTTTAAGTCTCTCACAATATGGCATTTTTTCTAACCCTTAAATCATTTTTGTGGCTCTTCTCTGTATCCTACCAAATTTTCCCAACATCCTTTAAAAAATATAAACACCATAGGTGGGTTGCCAGTAGGTGCTCAGCACCCACCATTTTTGCCCTGTGTGTGCTCCAGCCCCTGTGCCTATGGATTAGCTCTTTTTGCCACAGCATTGTGTGCATACATGTACATGGGTGTTATGTAGTTTCCAACACTGAAAATTCAGTTCCTGGAGTAGCACAAGAGCCCATTAAAGTTCTCACTGCTTTTACTAGTAGAATAGCTCATGAATAGGAGCGAGTGGATATCTGCAGAGGCATTGCATGAAGTAGAACTATAATTATCAATTTCTCAAGAAGTATTAAGCTATCAGAAAAAAATTCACAATTTGAAGTATAATTTAAAAAAATTATTAAAGTTGTTAATGAAAAGAAAAAGCTAACAATCAGTTCAATTTTAAAAAATATACTTTCAGGTAGTGCAAGCCCAAGGGATTAGGTTTTTGTGATGCAAAGTGTTTATAAAACCTGGTATTGAGAGAAATGTTTTCAGGAAATGAACAATCCAAAATATTCAATGAAGTGGGTGGAGATGGAGTTTGCCTAAAAATTATTGCCGTGTAGTGTTTGCAACCCAAATAGAGCAGCATTTTTTAATCAAAAGTAACAAGTCCTTTCATCATCCAACCTGAATAAAATGCCACAAATCCCACATAAATAGTGAAAAATAAATTTTACACGCTGCTTCACATTTAAGAATCTAAGGTGTTAGTAACAAAAATAAGGAAACTATTTAAAATAATTTTTGACTATCAAATACCTTATTAAATGTTACTTACCCCTTTTTTGTTCCTATTTGTTTAACACAAACCTTCTTTACTGTATCCTACACAAAATAAAAAACGATAAATATATCAGTTATGAAATATACAGATCTTAGTGCCACTCTCGGTTTCATTAGAAAAGCAACTGTAGCATAGCACCCAACAGTCTTCTTAGCTTCTTTCACTTTCAGTGGTCAACTCTTTCCTCAATGTGCGAGTAGAACATATGGGAATTATACATACATATGGGAAGGAGAATAAGCTTGATTATATTTAAAGAGGGGAAACATACTAAGTCATTTGTCCCTTCTTGCAAACTGTTCTCTGTGGGCAAACCTCTATGCTCACATGGAACATCACTGAAGTCAATAGGGTGCAGGGGGCCACCTACATAAAGTAGCCATCCAGTAGGCCTGGGACCTTACTTACTAACACTGCTAAATTTACTCATGTTCTAAATCAGTGGTTCTCAATCTTTTCCATCCTGGGACCCCTTTCCCCATGCTAAGCCTTCATCCCATGTAGCCAGGATCACTTTCCATTTAACAATATGGGCAGGCTGGTCACAATACCAAGTTGCAAACCCTGTCTTAGAGCTTTTGTTTTGAGCAGATTCAGGGAGGCATCACTACATTGATTTATTTGTTGTTTTGGTTCACATTTTTGGAGGCTCTTGCTTTTAGCCATGAGGGTTAGAATAAATTTTAAATGAAACAGTAAGAAACATATAAAAAGGTAAGAAAGGGAGGATGGTTGCAACTCCCCTCAAACTTGTTGTGGAATCACTGCCCTTACAGGAGCACTTGTGCTCCAAACCAAGAAGATGTTACTTTAAGTTTATATTTTAAATGCACAAACCTGTGTGTTTTCATTTAAGGCTTTGTCTTGTTGCCAAGGAGCCACAGCAGCAGGCATTTGAAAAGTAATACAGCCGTTCTGAAAACTAAGCTCAGTGATGTAGGTGACTTTGATAAGAACTGTAGTTTTAGGTGGTAAGTTTCCAACACTTACAGTAAAAACATCCTAGAAAAGAGACGCTTGCTTTAATCTGCATATTTAAACTATATTTTCCAAAGCAATAAATCATTTGTTTTGTCATGTACTGAAAACAAATGCTAGTTTTCTATATTTCTTCAGAGAAGCGGCTTGAAGAAAATGAATTATAGAATCATAGATTATCAGGGTTGGAAGGCACGTCAAGAGATCATCTACTCCAACCCCCTGCTCAAAGAAGGACCAATCCCCAAATGGCCCCCTCAAGGATTGAACTCACAACCCTGGGTTTAGCAGGCCAATGCTCAAACCACGGAGCTATCCCGCCCCCCCATGATGATAAAGGGCAAGAAGTTATGCTGTTTTAACAATTTACTAAAAATTCCTGTCCGGACAAAACTCATCAGTAGTAACTAGGCATAAATCAAATTCAAATTCAAGTTCAAATTGTTTTTTAAAAGAGGATTTTACAGAGAGTTGGCAAAATCTAGTTTCTGAAGGATGTACAGCAGATATTTTCGACTAATTTCCTGAAGTGATCAAATGTGCCTAAATGATTTCCATTATTTAAAAAAAAAAAAATCCTTCTAATTAAAGACATGATTCTTAACGATTCCAGTGGAACTACTCATATGTGTAAAGTGAAGTACATGTTTATTTGTGGGGCTGGGGATCAATGTCATAAACTTGCTTTGTCTGGTATCTGACTTCAACAACTAATATACAATGTGACCAATCTGGGGTTTCTAAAATGCATAGTAAACCATGACATTCAACATACTGGGGCATCCTGGTCCATCAAGTAAGCTCCATCACCTCGACTGATTGCTTCTCTATATTCCTTATGTGCTTGTTCCTTTTCTTTAACCTGCAAAAGATTGCTCCAAAATCAGTAAATGAACTATTTTTATATGGAACACAGTTAACTATTTTGTCTGAGTTAACCAACAGTCATTTAGTGGGACACCATCAACTTGAAATCTAGTTAAGTGACAATGGTATAAAATCAGAGTGAGAGTAGCATTAACACTAATGTTGTGCGTCTTCGCTCATTAATGCTTTGAAATTTTTGGGTTGAAAATACTATAGAAGAGCGAAATATTAAATCATCTTACCTTTCCAACAATATGTTTCCCATTGATGAAAGCCTCAAATCCACATACAGCTGCTGTGCTATCCAAAGGAAAGACATATTTTGCCTCAATGGAATGATCATTCTGATTGGTGTATGTCTGAAACACTACTATCTGAAATAGAGAAATGGATCTCTTTTATAATCCTATTAACTGAAAAAAATATCATGATAAAAAAAGAACAGGTAGTGAGTATATCTTCCCATAGGTCATTCTGCACAAGTGGTTTTGGTTTAAATTAACTATTTTAAATTTAACAGCATAAATGTGCTATTATGTTTCACACTACAAAATGTTGCTAGGAGGCAGAGTGCAACTTGGTTTATCTTTTTGAAGACCTATTTGTGCAAGAATACCTCAAATCCATATACATATAGTGATTGTAACAAATCTACTGGTGCTTGGGGGAATGGACAGTTCAGGAAACTGGTAATGGAATACAGACACTCTCTGGGTTACGCAAACCCGACTTAGCAAATCTGCACTTATGGAAAAAGTTCCGTAAGTTCCTTAGTCTTCTCGGAGCAGTGGACATGGTCTAGGGTCTCTGCTGGGTGTACCCCCCTGGATCCATTGTTTTGATTCTGGACCTCCATCCACTTTTTTAATTTTTTGTCCCAGATAATCTATTGATTTCTGGGTTTGGGACCACTCCCTCATCCGTGGGGGTGGGCCTTTCATTATTTTGGTAAGCTCAACCCACCAATTCTAGTTATCAAATAGGCAGGCAAGAAAGCCCCTTTAAAAAAAAAAAAAAAAAAAAGCATATTCCTCTGCAGCAACTTTCTTCCTGGCAATGACTCAACCATACATAGGCAGAAAAATTATTCTGAAATATGGAATTACACAAATTCACTGATCTTTTCATTGCCTAAAGAACTTACAAAAGCGATTTGTCTGCTTACCTTTAAAAATTAAAAACACTTTGAATTAATGTCAGGACCTGTAAGAGACTGACCTTCATTTAGAGATTGAGTTGTCTATTTTTCTAAAAGTGACTCAACAGTACATAACAATTTTAATTAATTCTCAGTAGTCAGTTGCTGAAAATTTGAGTTAACAGTGCACTGTACCTGTGCTATGAAGTCTATTATCCTCCCCTTGATATGAATATCTTCAAGAGGGACTGGGTTTCCAGATGTGTCCTGAAGACCAGTTTTTACGTGGTTTAAAAGATTTACACTTGGTAATGCATAGTCTAAATATAAAAAATTGAAGAAAAGTTAGTGTTTTGGTTTGGCTTTTTGGGTGGTGGGATAATAGCCAATCCCACACACCAATGGCCATTTGGCCCATGTTTACAACTGTAATTTCACCATACATGGATTAAAAATAATACTCAGTGTCTGTGATGAATTCCCACAATAATATTGTTCTATTGCTGTGATAAAGGCTGTCTGAGGGATCATGAGTTGATGACAGGTTTTTCATAAGACCTTTGTTTAGCCTTTAGGGAGTAAAATGTGAATTCTTCAAAGAGCGTCTGATGATTTATGTAAGAGTACTTCCTGCTAGGCCTCTTGAAAGGCACTTTGTCAGGAGGAGAAAACCAGCCTCAATATTTATTCCCAGAGGAAATCTGTTAAACTGATGCTTCCAAGATATCAATATTAGTCAAGAACGTGTGGTGACAGCTGCAAATCAATCCAAAATAATTTTTCAATTATATTAAAAATGTATTTGATCAGTTTTATTCAAGTTATTGATTAATAGCTAGAGCATTTATGATGTAAATACAATTACAAACAAGAAATATTTTCCACCTTCGGGTTGTAAATGACAATGTGAGGTCGCTGGCGTATCTTGCTCTAATTCTGTCTCAATTCCAGGCTGAAACTGCTTTACTTGGTCTCCAGCAAGGCAAAACTTAACAATGTATCTCATTTTAACCTGACAGGTTTTGTACACAACAAATTCATCATCCTGTTGCAAGCAAAGAGAATTATTTTACAAATATAATAAAAGCTACAGGTATTCCTGCAAAGACTGTAAACCGATTTAAGAGCTGATCTAAAGAGACATCTCAACTGAGATATGCAATATGACTGTATGGTTTTAATACTAACGCTTTGCACTCTTCAAAGAACTCCACCTCTGTCCGCTTCTCATCCTGTACCTTCCTACGCACGCTGCACAAACTTCACTACTGACTGCTCCTTTCATCTCCTTTTCTCACTCACAAATTTATGACTTTTTTCATGCCATCCTCAACTCGGTGGAAAGCCTCACAATTAAGTTATCCAGGTGCCCAACCTCTCCAAAAAAATTCCTTAACACAACTGTTCCTCAAAATAATTCCAAATATAATTATCACTTTTCCTTCTCTGGCTGCCTAGACAGCAACTGTGCTTATTTGTTTGCATAGTATTGCATCTATTCCTACCTTGACAGTTTAAACAATTTGGAGCAGGGATTATATTTATTTTACACATTAATAAGACAGTGGAACCCTCTTTCATTGTTGTTTTCTATATTCCATATGTGACAGACTGACAATATCCTGAACAAACCTTATGGAATTAAAATAAATTTTACAGAATTAAATTAACCTTACTGGAGTAGCTATGGGGTACATTCTATTAAAATGCAATTGTGTATGTGGTGTTGTGGCATTGTATATACCTTCTTTAGAAGAGAAGGAGAATGCTACTGAACTCTCTCAGTTATCAGCCTTTGAAGTCCCCTGGGGACATATGCATACACTAGTCCACTGGACTCTCCTGAGACCCACAAAGAAAAGACTTTTGGATAAAAAGCCTAAGTTTAAAATGACTCAGGGCCTTCTTCCTGATACACCAAACAGGCAGGACTCCATTCCATGGAATGCACCAATCCTCATGGGAACACTGGAAGAATTTAGCCTCGTGAGACCTCAAAAGACTCTGTGCTTGTTCTGAACTGAAACTGATGAATCTGTGACCACAAAAAAAAACAAACCCTTGGCTGGCGTAACGCCTGGTAAGCTTATTAGCATGCATGTAGGTTCTTTTATTGTTTTAAATATGTTTTCTCCAAAATATTTTTTCCTTAAGAATAAAGTAGGCTTGGTTGGAAACAATTGTGTGGTAAATTATATCTGTAGCTGTAACACTATTATTAAGGGTACAACTTAGTCACGGAGGTCATGGATTCCAAGACTTTATCAAACCTCCATGATGTCGGCTCAGCTATCAGTGGCGGGGGTGGAGCTGGGGCTGTTCCTCCCCGACCCATGGCTTTAGGTGTGTGTGCCCCCCTCACAGCTGTGGCAGGAGCCAGGGCAGTGCACCTCCCCACCCCACAGCTTCAGCTGAGGCTGGAGCTTGGCTGTGGCCGAAGCCTGAGCCGCCGCTGTGTGCTCCGTTCCTCGGCTTTGGCCAGAGCTGAAGTCAAGACTGCACACTCCTCCCCATGGCTGCAGTGGGGGCTGAAGCTGGGGCTGTGTCCCCCTCCCCCATGGCGGTGGGACTGTCAGTCCCCCCGACGGGGCACCTGCTATCATTCCTTCCCCCCAACTCAGCCCTCTCTACCCTGTTATTTTTAGTAAAAGTCATGGACAGGCCATAGCTCCAGTGAATTTTTGTTTATTGCCCGCGACCTGTGTGTGACTTTTACTAAAAATAATCATGACAAAATCTTAACCTTAACTGTTATCCATCTCTGAAGAAAAAGCAAGAAGGTCTGTCTAGGCAGACTGACTGTTCTGCGAATTACACAGAGAGGGCCAGGGAACTGTCCAGCCTGGAAATGCATATCTCCACCCAAGAGTGGCAAGAGCTGGAAGCCTGAGCATCAGGTGCCCTTGCTGAACCTCTGAGGTGAAATACAGGTGCAGATACCCTGAACTGTGACACCATACACAAAAAAGTTTCTGTGAGTGAGCATGTCTCTAAATAACTGCTTAATGCCAGGAGTCACAATGATCATCAGCAGGTATGGGGAAGGAGAGCAGCAGAAGGTTTTGGGACTAAGGCACAGCAGCATCTTCCATGCATGCTGCAAACATAACCCAAGAGGGAGATGAGACACAAGACCCTGAGAGCAGGGCAGAACATCTTGGCAGGGTAGGGGGCGAGGCAGATCAGGAGTCTTCCTCCCAACTCCTGAGCAGCATGGCCAGTGGCAACAGGGCAGCAAAATAGCAAACACTGCAACCGCTAAAAAATCCCTGCTGCTGTCAGTTATAAATAGCCCAATTGGGCTGCAAAAACCACACACTTGGCAACCTCTCCACCCTCAGTGCAGAGCAACTTTAGCAAGACTACTCAGCTCCTCTTTACTCCTTGGCTGGGAGCTACTGTAGCAAGACTGGGAGCCAGGATCCTCCTTGCCCTTTTTCTCTACTATATGAAAGTGATAATTATAGGATGCAGGGGAAATTTCCTTGAAATGTAGCATTTCGCACCTCTCGGATAGATATGAACTGGTATATTTCAAGGGAAATAGCACAATGCAAATAATTTATAGTGGAATGAAAGTTCACTGTAAGTGAAGCAATGCTTTACTAAAGGGATGTGTCTACCCTAGGAAAAGAAGTTGTGATTCACTGCTGCAACCCTGGTGGAATATGGTTTTCAGCTAGTATAGACATAGCCTAACTATGTTCAACATCCATTAGACAAATCCTGGTTGACCCTTCCATGGCTCCAAATCCTGTTGGGTATGTGGTTTATGTGACATGAAAGTCTGCTGAAATGTAGCGAAGTAGTTCAGGATTTTCACCTCACTTTGTTAGAACCAAGTTCAATATAAAATCTCTCTCAGCTATTTATAGGAGAATTCCACTGTAATATGAAATAACATTAATACTTTTCATTTAAATAGTGTCCTTCATGCCACAATCCAAAAGCTCTATACAAATGTTTAAAAATCCTGTGATGCAGGTATTATATGCACTTCACAGATGGGGAAATGGAGGTAAAAGTGATTAAGTGACTTGCCCATTGCCACATAGTAATTCAGAGGCAGAACTGGAAACAGAACCTAGGTGCTCAGTCTCCCACTGTCCTGTTATCTAACACTGGCACAATAAATCCAAGAGTTTTAAACAACCTCAGTGCCTTTTTTTGGTTGGATCTGGTTTCAATACCTCAAAATCTGAAGAGATGTTTGCTGTTTTACGGACTCCATGCACGCTGTCATATCCTGCTGGCGCATTAGTTAATGACAAATCTTTTTTATACAAATCCAAGCAGGTTCCAAGTGCCACATTACACACAGCCAACAGTCGAGTTCCATCCATTTCACTTGGTAGAGAATACTTAGTGCTTGTACTACAGTTAAAAAAAAAATCACACACAGACACATACAGTTTATATTAACATGCATTTCTATTTTAAATTTCAACAGAAAGTAGAAAAATGGAAAGGAATAACTTTCAACATTAAAGTTATCTTAAAATTCCTCTAAAACATTACAAAAAGAAACTTAAATTTCTTTAAGAGTCAAAAGAACCCAATATTATAACTAAGTATTTCAAACCTGATAGAATCACTGAAATAAATGCCACTCCCCAGGTTCCCAATATCAGTTCTTTCCATGCCATGATCTTCAACCACTATCTTTGGTAAAAGGAGACCTCTAGAAAAGAAATAGCATCACAGTTAATGAAGGTAGAAGGATCCTGACATACGGTCCCGTGATTAATACATACTGAGTAAATAGGGTGCCACTGATGTACTAGACCAGGGGTCGGCAACCTTTCAGAAGTGGTGTGCTGAGTTTTCATTTATTCACTCTAATTTAAGGTTTTGCATGCCAGTAATATATTTGAATGTTTTTAGAAGGTCTCTTTCTATGAGTCTAAAATATATAGCTAAACTGTTGTATGTAAAGTAAATAAGGTTTTTAAAATGTTTAAGAAACTTCATTTAAAATTAAATTAAAATGCAGAGCCCCCCAGACCGGTGGCCAGGACCCGGGCAGTGTGAGTGCCACTGAAAATCAGTTCGCGTGCCGCCTTCGGCACACGTGCCATAGGTTGCCTACCCCTGAACTAGACAAAATACAGTTTACAGAAACCATGGACAGGGAGTTCTGGAAAATGTTCAGTAAAACAGAGATATTACTGAGTTAGTCACAATAGGGGAAATCCCTGGGTGAGGTTCATCAAGAGGATATTACAGCAAATACTCCTTATTTTTCTAGTTTTAGCACATAAAAACTGCATGTTACAAAGTGAAAACAAAATAGTGATCACTGGCAAACATTCACATTAACACAAAACCAGCACTTAATATTTGTCTGTTATATAAAATAGTGCTACTTTTCTATAACCTATACTATGTGGAACACCATATACCTATCACAGATACATACATTATCTAAGCAAAACAAGGGAGGACAAAAAAGGTAGAGTGTCCAGGAGTGAAGGGCAGTTTGATCGTTAACTTTAATCTTCTTTTATGGAAAGTAGGTCTTGTCAAACAAAGCAGCTTTAAACTTTTGATGAGATTACAAATTTGGTTGCTATTGGTAACTGCATAGATGTAATATACTTAGACTTTTGTAAGGCATTTGACCTAATACTGCATGACATTCTTACAAAAAAATTAGCACTATATAATATAGATAAAGCACATCTTAAATAGATTAAGAGCTGGCTAACTGACAGAACTCATAAAGCAGTTGTCAATGGGGAATCATCATCAAATGGGGATGTTTCTAGTTGGGTTCCTCATGGATTGGCACTAGGCCCGATGCTGTTCAATATTTTAAATCAAGTGATCTGGAAATAAATATACAGTCACTGTTGATCAAATCTGAGGATGACACAAAGGTTGGCAGAGTAGTAAATAAGGATAAGGACAAAGTGAGGGCAGTGATACAGAGTGATCTGGATCAGTTGGTAGGCCTGGCCCATTCAAACAAAATACATTTAAATACAACCAAATGCAAGGTCATACATCTAGGAACTAGAAACACAGGCAATATCTACAAAATGGGGGCTGGTATCCTCAAAGCTGTGACTCTGAAAAAGATTTTGAGGTCACAGTGGGTAAGAAACTCAACATGAGCTCCCAGTGTGACACTGTGGCAAAAAGGGATAACACTGTTCTTGGACGTATAAACAGAGAAGCTCTAAGATTATTTTACCATTGTTTACAGCACTGGCGAGACTGATAACAGAATACTGCATACAGTTCTGGTATCCACATTTTTTAAAGGATGTTGAAAATTTGAAGCAGGCACAGAGAAGGGCCACAAAAATCATTTGAGGTCTGGAGAAAATGTCTTACAACGAGAAACTTAAAGATCTTAATAGGTCACTCGATTACGGTTTATAAGTACCCTGACAGGGAGAAAATACCTGGTACTGAGGGGTTCTTTAATCTTGAGGAGAGAGGCATAACAAGAACCAATGGATGGAAGCTGAAGTCAAACAAATTCAAATTAGACATAGGGCACATATTTTTGAAGGTGATAAACCTTTGGACTAAACTAACAAAGGAAGTAGTGGATTCTCTATCTGTTGATTTCTTCAAATCAAGACTGGATGCCTTTCTGAAAGGTATGTTTTAGTAAAAGAAATACGATATTGGTCTCAATGCAGGGGTTATCAGCTGACTTGGTTTGCAAGGCTCAGGCTATGGGGCTGTTTAACAGTGGTCTAAATATTCAGGCCCAGGGTGGAGCTCAGGCTCTGGGACACTCCCTCTTCGTGGGGTCCCAGAGCCTGAACGACTACACCACAGTTAAACAGCCTTGAAACCCAAGCCCTGCAAGCCTGAGTCAGCTGACACATACCCTTAGTGGCCTGTGATATACAGGAAGTTCAACCAGACAACCTAATTGTCCCATATGGCCTTAGAATCTATGAATTCTGTTAAGATTATGACAGAAACCAACTTTATTCAAGAATAGTTTTGGCTATAGAAATAAAACTAATATTGTATAGGTGTGCATGGCCCTTTACAAGCAAATAAAAGTTAACAGATTCTTGTCCTCAGGACCTGCAATCAAAGTAGATGATCACATGAACACTCATTAATGAACTCAGTACTTACTACTGTGAGTAGTCGCATAGAATTTGTTAGTACTACTATTGGCTGCAGATGTTTGACCCTAATTAGATCCAACACAAGGGATGAAAATAAACAGTGTGTGGTAAGATATGGGTTACAACAGAAGAAGACAATGATGTGTGCTTAATATTACATACACACATATATTTTTAAAAATAACATTTAAAAATGGAGGATGGAGGTCAGCAATGGAAGACTTGCTAGAACAGGGGTCGGCAACCTTTCAGAAGTGATGTGCCGAATCTTCATTTATTCACTCTAATTTAAGGTTTTGCGTGCCAGTAATACATTTTAATGTTTTTAGAAGGTGTATTTCTATAAGTCTATAATATATAACGAAACTATTGTTGTATGTAAAGTAAATAAGGTTTTTAAAATGTTTAAGAAGCTTCATTTAAAATTAAATTAAAATGCAGAGCCCCTCAGATCAGTGGCCAGGACCTGGGCAGCGTGAGTGCCACTGAAAATCAGCTTGTATGGCGCCTTTGGCACATGTGCCATAGGTTGCCTACCCCTGTGGTAGAAGAAGGGATATATTATTCACATTTATTACTCTTTCCACTCTCTCTATATTTTATTAGGGTAGTAATTAATCTTAAATAGAACACACTGAAAAAAAAATTAAGTTCTTTCTGTACCCAGGTATTTAAATTATGCTTATTACCATGATATCTGACCATTTATATCCACCCTAGACCCGTTTTCAAGAGAATATCACATCTTTATAATTAATCTGTTCAAAAGAAAAGGTGGATTTTTCTACTGTGATGTACCTGCATAAATGTTAATGCCCAAACATTAAAGTAAACGTTTGCTTAATGTCAAAGAAAATGAGTCCTTTATAAACTCAAAATATTAAACAAAAAAGTAAAAAGATGCTGGAAAACCTTAGAGAAAAAATACTGCAAGTTCTTACCGGGAGAGAATTCCAACGAAGTTGCGCACAGATGATGCATGGAATAAGGATTGAACATTCCCAAGATTGCTCAGAAACTCTGCTGTTTCACTTATTCTGCCAACTCTGTATATTTGTAAAACTTGCACTGGACAGTCACTGCAAGAAATTGAAAATAAACTTTGAGGCAATGTCAGTTAGAAAGTGTATTCAAATTCAATTAATAGCTAAAGGGTGAAGAACTAATATGTACCTCAAAGAAATGACTACTCTTCATTTGTTTTTCTTTCATAATTACAAGAACCAGACACAGTACAAAGGAACATTTACTGAAAACACACTGGAAATATTTAAATATTAAAGGCAAACAGGAATACAAATTGTAATTCTATAGCAGCTATCTAATCTGTGATTGCCTGTAATCTCATAGTAGGTTTCCCCCTTTTCTATACAATGTATTTATGTTTCACAGAGTTCAAGCTATGGCAGAACTGTGAAAAAATCAGGATGTTAGTTTTCCAAAATTTTAAAGTTTCCATCTATCAGGCCTACTCATTCATTGTCCTTTTGGAGTCAACAGTCTGGGTGACCTAAGAGGAAGAGCTTCTAGCTTATGGTCTGCACAGAATGTAGCTGCATTACACTACAACTCCCAGCAGCCACTGACACTTATCTGTTGAGGCTGTATGTAACAGGGTGCTGGCCAAAAGGCACTGACTCAGCCCGTTAGCGCAGAGCCTGCTAGCTCAGCTCCCAGTAAGGGGAAAAGATTGGCGCTGACAGGCTGTGGGCTTGATGGGGGAAGGCCTATAAAGCTAGCAGGAAGGAAGTAGGTGAGGGAGGACAGGAGAGTGAGGAGTGAGGGCCTGTTGCTCCCCGCTAGCTGGAAGAGCAAGCTGTTCCCCAAGGGGCTACCTGATTGATACTGAACTGTATATAGCTGTATATAGGTGGTGGCGGGAAAAGACAGGGAAATAAAAGGGCACTGGGGTGATAAAGAGTGGTCTCCAGTAATTTGTACTGCAAGTGACGAAGGGCCCGTCTACACTGTAGAAAGGACCAATGGCTGCTGGAAGTTTTAGTACACTGACTAAGGCTTAAAAGGTATTTAGCTGCCCAACTCCATGAATCAATGGGAGTTAAAGATATTTAGGCACCTGAGGATCTAGGCGTACAAGCTCAGTCCGAACAATCCTGCCACAAGCTCAGCTACATGCAAAATACATATTCAATTACAAAACAATCTTGATGGGATCCTCTCTTAAAGATATTTAAATAACAAATTCAGAGTAGTAGGGATAGGTGCTGAATCCCTCAGTAGCACGAGCAGAGAGGAATTTAGCAAAGCTTTTTTAAAATTTGCGTTTTTTTGGTATCCTTTCAGATCCTGGGAAGTCCAGACTTGGAGCAGGATCCACTGATCTGGACCATGTAATGCTCCAGCATGCTGTTTAGTGGTATCACTCCCAGGCTCCACCTCCGACAGGAGACGACCTTCAGAGTTAAAATAAGGGGTAAATTTTTCAAAAGTACCTAAGTGACTTGGCTCTTAAGGCCATGTCTACACAATGGATTCTACAGCAGTACAGCATACACTGCTGTAACCCCACAGTGCAGATGGAGATTATAGCAATAGAAGAGATTTTTTCACTGCTGTAGGAACTCCACCTCCCTGAGTGACATTAGCTAGGACAACAGAAGCATTTTTCCATCAAATCGACTGCATCTACACTGGAGGTTAAGTCAGGCCTTTGCACCATTTTCAAAAGTGACATTCAGTTCATTGTAAAAGCAGCAGGTCTGTAGCTAGACACTGGATTGACTTTCTGCTGCCCTGGTTCTAGTATGCCTGCTGCAGGTCCTTCATTTTCACCTGGCACTGCTGTGATTCCTACCGTACCCCTTTGCCTGCATCACCTGTGCAATCTTTGGCAGATTTCCATGTTTCTACGACTGCTCCAAAGCTGTGTCTGCACAGTCTCTTCTCCCCACAGGTTCAGGAGATCCGATACCTACTGTCTGCTCCAAGCAGTAGCAAATCTAGTGAGTGGAGCTAGCATGGTTAGTTGCTTACAACAAGGGAGAGATGGTAGGTGTGCTCGCCAGGCTGGGCAACCAGGAAAAGACTTTTAAAAATATGCAGGGGTTTTAAAGGAGCAGTAGTGGGTTCTGGTCTTTGACACCCCTGGCAATGGAGTTCAAAACTGTGACCAGAGCAGTCAGTATTAGGTATTGTGGAACAGCTGCTGGAGAACTGTTAGTGTCAATATAAGTCACACAGTGTCAGTACTCGTGCTGCATTAACCTCAGTACGTCAACCATGGCTCAACACCATTCAAGGAGGTAGTGTTACTGCATCCCTGTAACTGGACACTTACATCACCAGAAGGCAAATGTGTCAACTTAGTTGTACATGTGTCTATACTTACAAGGCGGCCTATGTTAATCTAATTTTGTAGTGTAGACCAGGCCGTGACCTTAGGCTCCTAAGTCCCAATGACTTCAAAGAGAATGAGGCCAGGTCTTCACCACAAAGTTTTGTTGGCATAGCTGTCAGTCAGGGGTATAAAAAGCCCATCCCCTCCAGCCAACATAGCTATGCGGCAGAACCCCCAGTTTAGATGCAGCTATGGTGACAGATGAGTGCTTCTGTCAGAGTAGCTAATGTGGTTCAGGGACTTGGTATTCCTAACTGGGCAGAAATCTCCTTTTGTCAGAGCACTTAGTGTAGATGCAGCTTATGTTGCCAGTATACCAGCAAGTCATTTGTAGTGTAGACAAAGCTATCACCTCCTAAGTACCTATGTCACTTTTGTAAACAGGACTTAGGCTCTTAAGTTACTTAGGCATTTCTGAAAACTTTACCCAAGGTGGCTTTTTTGAGGATTACAAATATTTTGTAATGTCCCTACTTATGGAGCTACTATATGAAGACTCTTTTTTAGAAGACCTTTTAAGCCTGCTCCTTCAACATCTATTTCTACAGCAGTTTGATTTTTGAAAAAATTATCTTTTACAGAAAATCAAATGCAGTGTCCCAAAAACTAAGATCACACAGTCTGGCTAACTTTATTTCTATGAATTTATTCATTTTTCCATGTTTAATTTTACTGGTTAATTACAAGATAGGGTCTCCAGTATAACCCCGACCAAATGAAATATACACTAGAGAGTAAGCTTTTTGAAAGTATATACAAAAGAACATTTAATTTATATTTTTTTTACATGAATGAAAATTGTTTGAAAGGGGCTAAGGAGATCCTCAAAAGAGGGGGGCCAGGTTTTTTAAATAACACAAGGAAAATTAAAAACAGCTGAAATAAAAATTTCACACTTAAAAAAAGATCAGCGTTAAAATGCCTGAAAATAAACACTGAAATTCAGAAACAAACACAGAAGCCATAAAATCTAATTAAAACAAATTTAAAAATAGTTCCTTCCAAAAATAGTTTTTCAAAAATTATTGAGGCCTAGAATAATGAAACAAAAAATAGAGCAGTTTTATCAGTCTCATCAGATACTGTCATAATGAATTTGTTTCTATTCAATCCAAATGTACATCATAGTAGAGGAAGATGTATCTTATGCAGCTGATCCAAGCAAAGATGGGCAGGAAGAACAACCGGGCCAAGATCCAGCTGTTTTTAGAGGTGGGAGTGAGCTACCAATGGCCTATCATCATGCTGGCTGTACAATCTTCAGGGCCCCAAGCAAGGACACAGCCCCAAGCTGCTGGCGCTGATAACTGGGCATGAATTTCTTCCCATCTGGTTCTGGTCCTAGGGAAGGTATGGGAACAAGTTCTTTTCTCTTCCTTTGGTCTCAGAGATGGAGGAGGAATAGGACAAACACCTGACATGCTATGCCTGCTTACTTTGCTTTTGTAAAGGCCAGCCCTGCCTACTCCACAACCCTGCTGGCTCTGGAGTGGAGCGGAAATCAATGGGAGTTTTACCAGTGTGAGAACTGGAGGAGCAAGCCAAAGATCTCACTGCTGTGGCAGAATCTGGTGGCCCACCCCTCATTATATGTATTTTATGTATTATTCCTATAATTCAACTGAGGTAATCTTATCACTATTAAACACCCACCTGTGATTATTTTTCAACACCTGCTGTTTAACATTGAGAAATTCTTCACTGTTTGGATTGATAGCTTGTATCTTGCACCTTAAAGACCGGTATTTAGCAAGAGATGGTGGGTTAGGGCTTGACATACTTGTTTCGCAGACATTAAGCATGTCTCTGATTAGCTAAAATATAAAGATATACATTAGAATTGATATGTGGATAATATATTGTAGTGACTAGTGAACAGTGTTCTAATTCTCTACATTTTTGGTGACTTTTTTTGGGTGTGTGTGTCATTTTATACTTGTTACATTTAATATAGAAAATAACCAAAACCCAGAATAAAGAAAGAGAAAGAAAATTATAGTAAAAGAAAATCATTCACACTATTACAGTGAAATAATACTGGAACTGAAGATAAAAACAGAGACTATTTCAACTTATCCATTAGCATGAATAGCAAGAGTGAGACCAGGTGTGGCACCTTATATAAACAAAACATGGCAGATACAGTTAAATTGCTTTCATAAAACTCCAAAATCACTCCAAGCCTTGGGCCATCTCACAACAACTCAGCAAGCCAGTACTTTCTGTTGGCTGGCTGCCATTTTGACTTTGCTCCTGGGACTGTCCCCACTCCTTGGCTGCCCTCAGCAGCCATCCTGTGGTGTCAGCCGTGCCACTGGCCAATCAGGAGGGCAAATGCACTAAAAGCAATGCACAAAGCTAGGCTTCACAGCCTAGAAGAGGGGGGAAAAAGGTGAGGGATTGAGATCATGTTATCACACGACTCGGACCCAGGGCCGGCTCCAGGCACCAGCTCAGCAAGCAGGTGCTTGGGGCGGCCAAGGGGAAGGGGCAGCAAGTCGGGCTCTTCGGCAGCAGGTCCCTCGGTCCCTCTCGGAGGGAAGGACCTGCCGCCGAAGAAGAAAGTCGCATGGTGGAGCTGCCGCCAATTGCGATCGCGGCTTTTCCCCCACCCCCCCGCTGCTTGGGGCAGCAAAAACCCTGGAGCTGGCCCTGCTCGGACCAATCCAATTCCCAAACCTTAGCAGGGAGTTGTCCTGCTCTGAGGATGGAGACAGGGTGGGGAGGCCAAGCAACCCAGCACCAGCTTGTGCCTGGAGAAGTGGCGCACACACACACACATTTTATTAATGCATATTCATAGATTCCAAGGTCAAAAGGGACCATTGTGATCATATAGTATGATCTGTATAACAACATATCATGATGGAGTACCTAACCTGCACACAAATTAATTATACAACATTAAACTATAAAAACGTTATATTGTTGCCACATCATCAGTCATGGGCAAGATTTATGGGATGTGAGACTTCTGGTATCAGAAACATTCCTATGGCCAAAGATAATTATATCGACCATATTTTAAATGTAACTTTTTTGCACCACTGGTAAGCCTCCCATTGCTATTTGGATTCACAATGGAACTACATTTTAGTAGCCCTTGCAAGAGTTAAAAAATATCCTACTCACTGGTGTAACAGTATTTATAAGTGACACTATACAGGACACATCAGAGCTTACTAACAATCTAAAAGTGTTACCTGACAGAGGTCCTGTTTGCTAGATAACAGTTTTTTGGTAATATTATAGTCAATTCCACTTTTGTGACGTATAATTCGATAGAACTCCATCATCATCGCTTTCAGTGCCTTTGCTGCTGTTCCCTCATTCATTGCATTCTTTATTTGAAGTAGAATACCTTCCCCTTTGCTCACCTTCAAGAGAAGAGATTATTAAATATAAAATCCTGACAAAACAGTGCAACAAGCCTGAAAAAGGTAAATACTAGAAATAGAGGGTAATTTCTTTCCACACTAAGTTAATACTTTTTTGTTTATTCTTTGTTATTGAAACATCAGTACAACCCCTTTTTGTATCTGAGTTTGGCATTCAAAACCAAGGACCTAATTCTACCTTCATGCTGAGATACTCCGCAAGTAGTCGTGCTGATTTCAGTAGGACTACTCACGAAGTAAGGGGAGCAGGATGCACCCCAAGTATATAACAAAAAAGAACATGGATTTAATTAGCTGGAAGTGTTTTAGTTTCTTGTAAATTCACAAGGTCAGACTAACTCTTTATTAAATAATGGAAAACAATCCCAGAGGGCTTATGGTTGGAAACTAGAAGAGGACAACAATAAATATTAATGAAACTTCTAAATCAAGTTTATCTAACGGTACATAAGGCAAACACCTATTTATAGCAAGAGTCTGAAGACTGCACTGAAGTACCATTATCCATTTGACATTCTGTACAAATTTGAAATAAAACAGGAAATAGAACATAAGAATGGCCATACTGGGTCAGAACAAAGGTCGATCCAGCCCAGTATCCTGTCTACCAACAGTGGCCAATGCCAGGTGCCCCAGAGGGAATGAACCTAACAAGTAATGATCAAGTGATCTCTCTCCTGCCATCCATCTGCACCCTCTGACAAACAGAGGCTAGGGACACCATTCCTAGAGGAAATAGATTTGCTCGCATAGCTGTACTGAATTTCAATACAGCTGTTACTTGTAATACATTCCCATTTGATCCTTTCTGT
This sequence comes from Mauremys mutica, assembly GCF_020497125.1. Taxonomy (NCBI): domain Eukaryota; kingdom Metazoa; phylum Chordata; order Testudines; family Geoemydidae; genus Mauremys; species Mauremys mutica. The sequence continues at coordinate 325,331,189 of NC_059072.1, forward strand.
AGAATGCCAGGTTATAGTTTGATGATCACAGAGCAGTAGGGAAGAGGCAAACTTCAATATAATTTACACAAACCAGTAATATCCAGTAGTGTAATAGTGGTGACATAAGCCAGGGACTTTGTAACCAAGTTCCACTCTATATCAATATTGATCCAAAGTTGATCCTGGCTTCAAAATGGCCCTTTGGCAACATTGCTAACTGAACCACAGCTTTTAAATTCTTATATTTAAAAAACTTAAGACTATTTCTTAGGAAATTGCACATAATGATGTTTCTCTTACAAATTAACTACTTTGGCAGTGAAGCCAGTCAGAATATATGAATTTTATCAACTTAATTCTTACAGAGGGACACTTTGGGATACAGACCTTTTCACTTCTAGGACTGTGGTTCATATCTTACCTACATTGGCAATGATTGAATGTTATCTACCAAATGCCTGGTGACTTATGAGAAATGAATAGGAAATTGCAGTAGACAGGCTCCCACATCTCCACATCAAATGGTATGTCTAAATTTATGTGATGTATATATTAATTGATTTATAAAATGCACCCACAACAGTCTCTGGACATATACATATATACACACACACACATATATACACACACACACACACACACACACACACACACACACACACACACAAGATACAGTGGTGGAGGTGTGTTTAAATACAACTGTATCTAGTATAGTTCTGATTCCAGGTTGGAAAGGGCAAAATACTCTTGCTTGGAAACAAAATACTTATATTAATACTTAGATAACACTGGTTCCTAAAGAGTAACCATTTCTAAGCAAAATTAACTTACATCATTTAGGCTGATGTTGTTTACTGGTTCAAGTAGTAAATGATCCAAATGACCAAGTGCTTCTGCCCAGATCAGTTCCACAAAAGCACTAGTTTCTTGGGATAAAGTGCTTGAATTTATGGCTTCCTCTAGAAGTAGCTGCAGTAAACAAATATCAGTTAATAAAAGAAACAGAGATGCAGAACTTGCTCCTCCAGTTCTCACACTGGTAAAACTCCCATTGATTTCCCTGTTCTCATAAGCGATACGCTACAATATATGTGTTAACATTTACTATGACTTATTTAGGCCAATTGACTTGAATGGGAGACTTGCTTGCAAAAAATCTTCTGGATGGGAAGCATGGCAAAGCGTGAGGTCATGTTCTTGCTTGAAAGTTGAGTGGAGTATCTGATAATGAATGGGATTTATTATTAAAATATAGGGCAAACAAGCTCCAGATGAGGTGGTATATTCTGCCAGCTCTGCTGGAAGAAACTCCCCAAAAAGTTTACTACACTGCAATTCTTTCTACTTTCCCTTTAAACCATCTCCAAACCACTTTCACCACAGTCATAACTCTTGTGAACAATTTTTCTAATCAATTCCCTAGACTCATACTGAGTCTCTGTCTTGCACAGACTCTTCAGCTAACTCAATTGCTTCCTGCTCCCTCTTTCCTTTCCTCCATTATTCTTTGTGACAGACTACCCCAAAATTGTTTCCAATATCAGTGAGGGCAGGAGCCAATCAGCTGCTGATTGATGGATCTATTGCTTATACAATGAATAGGACAATGGACTGCAAACAGTAAGCTTTGCTAGAATGGACTGCATGTCCCTACTATTTTCTTTATTATGCAGTTGATTCCTGTAAGTTCAGGATGGATGGATTCAAAATGACTGTTGTCTTCATTTAGGGTGCATACTATTTCTCCTGGTTCAAAAAGCTGCAAAAAATTGTAGAAGTCTATCACAAAGACATTCCTCTCATACAGATAAAAACTTGGGATGCAAAGCTAGAGAAGAAAGGAAGGGCCATGGAAACCAGTGCAATCCATACATCCAAAGCAGCTAAAGAAAGTATGGAGAGATTTTCTAATGTGTACTGAGGAACATTATTAAAATTTGTTTTGGGGGTTTTTCTGCAGTCTTTTTGAGCTCCAGTGGTTGCCATAAAGTCAATGTTTTCCAACAGTTACTGCACAGCAGTATCAGACTCAAACGTTTCTCTATGCTTAGAATAGGAAAGAACTGTTGGAAGGTAGTGAAGTTTTAGTGACAATAGCTGTATTGCTTCAGAGAAAACAATACAAGGGATTCTAACATGTCCTGGATATAGGTGATATAATCTTAAAGCCAGTTTTGTGTCAACACATAGTTTAGCTTATCTGGGGCAAAGGGGAGGGTAGATTGCTTACAGTAAAAATGTACATGGAAAAAAAAATTGTATCACACAACATCTATTTACAATAGCAGATAGACAATCAAACCTATTTGAAAAATACTCCTGGGGCCAGAATCCAACTCACTGTTGTCAATGGGAGTTTTCCTACAGACTTCAGTGGAAATTGGATCAAGGCTATGAACATCAGTAATGAGTGAGAATTCTGGCACTTGAAAACATCAAATTGTACAATATCCTGACATCATTTTTTGGGCACAACTCCCACGGACTTTGATGGAGTATTCTATGTACTTACCTATGGTGGATAAGAATACTGGGAATTCTCTACAGCGTGATTAAATTTGCTTTTCATATGTTAGAGTAAAGTTATGTAAACCATTAGTTCATTATTCCTAAAAATCTTTCAAAACATTAGCCCATAAATACCATTTTCCCTAATCTATTATATTCTTCTACTAAAATCTAAACCATAATCCTCACACTCAGAGAATCAGAAACTAACAGAAATCATCAAGACCAGAAGAATACAAACAAATAAATCATACTAACCTCTTGTAATTTCATAGAGACTAAATAGTCTGCACCTGGTGGAAAGGTTTCTCTTAATAGAAAATCCTGGTTCTTCAAATCTTCAATATAAATCTCATAATTTTCTCTTACTTCTTCAGAAGTCTTAGTTGCTATGAACTGTTTTTTACTCTGCAAATGACAACATCAAAATACATAAGAAAAAGACTTGAAGAAGTGTCCCAGTTTTGTGGCATGTCACACTACCAGCTGAGAGACTTGTGTGTAAAGTTAATCTAGAGCTCTAGCATAACAGGTTTTAAGAGTGTGATGGGGCACATAAACCCTACATTGAGACAGAAGGGGTTGAGGAGCAGTTCCGGGCCCAGATGACTCCACCCCTCTACACATACAGAGCTTGCTCCAGTTGGAGGAGGATCTTAAATGGGAAACAGACAATTTGGAATGGGGGGGAAATAACCTTTTTGGACATAGAAAAAGCCTATGATGTGTTATGGAGAGTACGACTACTTCATAAAGTAGGCTCCATGGGTATTATAGGAAGAATGTATATATGGGTAAGGGACTTCAGCAAATGAACAAGTCTGAATAGGGAAAGCTTTTTCCAACACATACACAACTGCAAAAGGAACTCCACAAGGGAGTGTAATTAGCCCAACCCTCTTTAACATCATGATAAATAACCTCCCCAAGGAGATGAATACAGGAATAGGGATCACATTATTTGTTGCTGTCTTGTGTCATACGGACCAAAAGTAGAAACTTTTATTCTTTTGGCAGCACTTTCAATTATGCATTTAAGGGAAGTGCAGAATAGGGAAACAGGCGGGCCTTCAAATTCTCCATAGACTAAACCAGGGCTGCCCGGGGGGAGGGAGGGGCAAGTGGGGCAATTTGCCCCAGGCCCTGCAGAGGCCCCCACGAGAGTTTTTCGGAGCCCCTGGAGTGGGGTCCTTCACTCGCTCTGGGGGCCCCGGAAAACTCTCGTGGGGCCCAGGCCCCCGGAGCTTCTTCCGCTACGGGTCTTCGGCGGCAGGGGGTCCTTCTGCCCCGGGGTGGAAGGACCCCCCGCTGCCGAATTACCACCAAAGACCCTGCACTTCGGTGGCGGGTCCCACTTCAGCGGTAATTTGGCAGTGGGGGGCCCCCACCGCGGGTCTTCGGGGGACTTCGGCGGCGGGTCCCGGAGCGGAAGGACGCCCCCGCCGCCGAATTACCGCTGAAGTGGGGGGCCCCCTGCCGCCAAAGACCCCAGGCCCCCTGTATCCTCTGGGCGGCCCTGGACTAAACTAAGGGAATGATGTTCACAACAAGGAAAATCCAAACAGATGTAAAGTTGTAGCTATATGACTGCCTCTCATGGACCATACTGAAAATATTAAAGTACAAAGGTAGAGCTAAGTTACTTAAAAGTATCTCTGGAACATACTGGGGAGTGGATATTAAAAAGGTGGTAATGCTATACAGAACAGGAATTAGGCCACTTATTGAGTATGGATGCCAAGACTTTAGGTCAGCAGTGAACACAAATCTGAGAAAACTAGACTACATCCAAGTACAGCCATTGCATATTGCATGTGGTGCCCTCATTCTTATGCCAGTGAAGTGCCTATCACTCTTAGAATGAAGTTCTTAGACTTAACCTTTTGGGCCAAAGTACTAGGTAACACTCAGCGAATATATAATGATTATTTGGAATTAAGTGGAGGCTAAGTAGGGCAAAAATTCAAAGTTCCCCATGTAAACAGGGTATAGAGTGGATAAAGAATCTTAATGGGGAAAAAAAGGACTAAAAGAGATCAAATTCTACTGTTATTCGGAAAATTCTCTATCATTGGAAAACCATTCCCCAGAGGTAGGCATGAAATAATATAATCAAATAAATAAAAGGAGAAGAATGATAAATATACAAGATATAAGAAATCAATATATTTGTGATAAGTGGGGACACTATGGCCATATATATATACAGATGACTCAAAAGATGAAGGAACAGTGGGAAGAGTGGAAACAGCCTTCTGCGTGTCCTCACTCAGACTCAAGAAAGTTCTAAGGCTAACTTTGTATCCATTTTTACGGTTTAGCTAACGGATTATGCTAGCATTAAACTAGGCTGTAGACGTGTGGTCAGCTGCCATGGCCATCTTCTCTGATTCCTTCTCAGGATAGCAGGCAATTTACAATGGAAAGTGTGACATCAGAAATGATATTCTGAATGCAATATTACTGCTAACAACCAAACTGGTGCAATTGGATATAACCATAGTAATAGCATGGATTCTGGTGCATGTAGGGATGTAAAAGATTGGAAGACAGACAGAAAAAAGGGCTATTAATTATGAACAAACTGATCAACAAATCTCCTTAAGAAAACTGAAATTTAGACACCTAATGAAAAATGAGTAAAGGAAGGAATGTCAAGAACTGTGAGCAAACTAAATGAAGGGGAGAAAATTCCAAATAGTATGGCAAACAGTTGACAATGTTGATATAATCCAAGACCCTGAAAGGAAGAATGAAGTGGTTCTTTTCAGAATTCTAACAGGGCATTGTAGGTTAAGCAGTAATTTATTTCTAATTAACAAGAATAAAGATAAATTATGCATAACAGGTCCAGGAAATGATAGATCATATTATTTGGGATTGTAAAGACTGTACCAGTGAAAGGGGGTGTTTATACAGAAAATTCAGAGGCCTTAAGTAACAAAATTTTCCTTGAAACAACTATCAAGGATACAAGGAAAATGGGGCCCAATAAAAAAAGCTCTTCTGCAATTCTTTAAGAATACTGGGAAAGGTGCAAGATTCTAAGCCAAGAACAAGGTATGAAGAAGAAGGGGGGAGACCTACGTTGGGAGCTCCTAAGTAAGAATGCAGCAGAAGTCCTGGCTGCAAGAGTAGTTCTGCTAGCAGCAGTTACCCTAGGCCCTAAAGGAAGAGCTAGCCATTCCCTAAGAGTAGGGAACCTTTTGCTCTAGCTTCTGGAGGGTCACTTAATGAGGCATTTGCCCACACCTTGGACTGGGGAAGCAAGTGGTAGGAAGTGGCTCCAGGATGCAGTCCTGAAATGGGTATATGCTATCACTGCCTCTCATAGGGATCCTAGGTCAGAGCCTGGTGGAGAAAGAGGGCTTGGCTCTCCTACCAACTGCCCTGTGTGTGGAGGGGCATAAACCCCTTTATCTCCCCCAACCTTGGAGAAGAGGAGAGTACAGAGATATTGTAAGCCTTGAGTCAAGACTACTCCACCCACAGGAGTCGGTAGGTGGGCTGAAGACCCTTTCTTTTCTGGGGGCATCGGACTGTATCTATTTTGTTGGACTCTGTTACCCTGAAAGGAAGTGAATGCAACTGGTGACCCAGCCGGAAGGCGTAGTTGCTACCTAACAAAAGGTGGACCACTTAGCAATAGAACAATTGCTGGAGAGGGACGCTGGAAACGGAGCAGAGCTGGCACCCAGTGGTATAACCACTAGACAGCACCACCTGTACATGTTATCCCCATCATACAAGGTACGTTTACACTGCAATATAAAACCTGTTGCACCTAGTCTCAGAGCCCAGATCAACTGACTTGGGCTAGTGGGACTCAGGCTGTGGGGTTAAAAATAGCAGTGTAGACATTTGAGCTCAGCCTGAAGCCCAGGCTCTGAGAGCCCCCTCCCTTGAGGGATCTCACAGTCCAGGCTCTAGCCCAAGCCCAAATTTCTTATCTGCAATTTTTAGCCCCACAGTCTGAGCCCAAGTCAGCTAACTCAGGCCAGCAGCATCTGTGTCCCAGGTCTTTTATTGCAGTATAGACATACCCAAAGAGGCAATGCTTTTAGGATTTCTGGAGAAGAACTAGAGGGTCAGGAAGGGCAAGCATGCTGCATTACTCACAAAGTCTGTAATGGTTGGGTAGATTCTTAAAAATAACTGACAGGAAAAGTCATTTTACCAACTTTGAAGTGACAGGCAAATAATTGGCTCCAAGTAGGGTCCTTGACGTGACACAATGGGGCAAATTCATCCTGGTTTATATTCAAATAATTGACCTCATTTGTGTTACACTGACATTGGCTTCAACAGTTGCAGGACAGATTAATTAGCCTCATTGTGTCTGGGAGCCTACTTTCAGTCAGTTATGTCAGTCAAAATGCTAGTAGAATGACCTGATCTTTTATTTATATTTAGTAATCTGATTGCAAACAGGAATAACAAGCATCTGGCACTATGGGATGGATTTATTAAATACACTGAAATAAATGACAAAAGCCAGCTCATACCTTGAATCCATCTGACATGCTGAAGTGTGCAGATATTCGAAAGGGAAACTCACACGATTCCTGGGAACACTGCAATTCAATAACTACAACTTGTTTGCCTTTCTCAGTACTAATCTGAAAACAAACAAACAACACAACCCTTTTATTTCAGTACATGTCCCATTCATACTGTTAATGTTTTCTTCAATTGTTTGTTGTCATAACATATACTTCCCCTCGTACCCCACATTGTATATGGAACCATCATGATGTACTGCCATGAAAGCATTAGTGGAATGTACAGCAATTATTTATTACCACAGCACCTAGAAGCTCCAGTCAGTATCAGAGATTCACTGTGTTGGACAATGTACAATTTCTTCTATATTTTGAGATCTGAAAGTCTTCTCCATTTTGAAATGAAAACTTACTGTATTTAAATTACATTTAATTTATGTATATAAAATCTTTGTTAACTGTATAAACTGCCAGAAGAATATACATATTACTGTCCTTTGTTACCTTAGGGATGCTATAGTGATAAAAATTAGAGTTTTGTTTCAAGTAAAGTTAGGCTGCACTGAAAGATGCACTACTTTAAATTTGTTTGTCAATACTGTTTTTCGTTTTTGTGACCCTGATGGCATAATAATTTGTAAGATTAAAGCAAAAAATTAAAGTAATGCATACAGAACTGCAAACCATTTATTGATCCTACTGCATTCTACTAACATAAGAGATGTCACTAAAGATGCTTACTTTTTCCAGGACATCATATTTTGCAACTTCAAAATCTTGTGGAAAATAAGGAATATCTTGATCATTTTCTGTATAAAATCTGAAATCAGAATAATTGAAATTCTTTAAAACATTTTAAAATAAATCTTAGAAATTAGTTATTTTACAAGGTTGCAGCATCACACTGCAGGGCCTACATTTATACAATATAAGCGTATTTTCCCACAGCCCAGAAAAACCAAAAACTTATTCTGAACAAGTAAAAATCAGTGCCACACAAGCTGCTGACATGCACATAACATGCCATGGATACTTTGACTGATCAGTGCGTCCAAGCTGAAGCTGAACATGGAGACTGGCTTTCAACTTTACTCATCTTGCAAAAAACATTGTGATTTACCTGCCTGGCCCAATAATATGCTAAATGCCTTACCTGGTTTTGCCCAGCCAGTTGCATTTTAGCAATCCTAAATATCAGTGGGAGATTAAGTCCCACCCTGTCCTTAGACTTTAAAATATATGTCCTAATATTAAAGTCATGCCCTTCAACATCAAGTATTTTAAGCAAATAAGTATAATTTGTAACTGATTCATTCCTAGAAAATAATTAACATCTATTCTACCACTGATGGCTTTTAATGCGAGTGAAACGTGTATTTTATTAATAAGTTTTTAAAATGTGAGTGTGTTAGTTGTTTCTTCTTATGCAACTTGCTCTCTCCTTAATTACAGTAAGATCAGCCCTTTGCTTTCAACTGGCATAGGAGTAACTTCAATACACATGATATTCAGCTGAGCTGGGGGGTTTATAGTAGCTGCAGGTGCTCAGCACTTCTGAAAATCAGATTCATTGAGTGTTCTGTGGCAGAAGGACCAGACAGGAATGTAAACAAAAATCTATCTGTTTTAGCAGAGAAATTCTGTAGCCAGAGAAATTGCTATAGTGAACAAAACTCTAGTTTAAGATAGCGTGGCCTTTTAAAATCATAATCAATTATTTTAAATGATAATATATATTTTATGTTATATTATTTTTTTTTAAACACAGAGCTTGAGCCCACAGTCTTTTCTGCCTATTTAATTCCCAATAAGATCGATGGAAGTTTTGCATGTATCAGGGATGCAGGATTGAGTTATACACCTCTACCACGATATAACACGAACCAATACAACACGAATTTGGATATAACGCGGTACAGCAGCGCTACTGGGGGGGTTGGGCTGCGCGCTCCAGCGGATCAAAGCAAGTTCAATATAATGTGGTTTCACCTATAACACGGTAAGATTTTTTGGCTCCTGAGGACAGCGTTATATCGGGGTAGAGGTGTATGTGTCTATTTAACCAATACAAAAGCTAAGAAAGTCAATGTTAAAGGTGATCTGAAAATGGGGAAAAACCTTTTTTTTTTTTTGGCGCTTTCTTAAGATGCATTAAAAAAAAAAAGGCCTGGAGGTTCTCTTTCATAAAAAGTGCTTTGGGGGGTTTTTAATTGGAAATCTCCAGTTTGAACTGCCTGTTTTTGATGGAGGACTCTCTGGACTGCTTGAGAACTAGCAGATTAGGATGTCACAGGAGATTAAAATCTGACAAAATGGAAGAGGAATGGGAGAAAAAGCTCTGTTTATGAAAGATTCAATATCCTTGCCTCTTTAACTGAAAGCTCATACAGTTCTCTAGGCCTCTAGCAACATTAAGGAAGACAACCTTTACCACTCCTGATATTACAAAGCTTAAAAAAAAATAATTAAGAAAAAGCACAATGATTTTTATTCCATTCGCCTTTGCAGGTCACCTTTCAGATAACTGCTTCACAGTCAGCTCATTCTGTTGTGTGATGATACAACAAAATTAAATGGAATGCAAGATCCTCATCAGTTTCAAAACTGCCACATAGAAGACTATCGTCTGTAACCTGAGTGAAACAGTGATGGAGTATCATTCAGCATTAAGAATGTCCTGCTTTTTGTTAAGACAGTGCTTTAAAGATACTTAATGTCAATATCTGTTTTTTGCATATCCTTAGTTCATTTTTTTCGAAAGAAAAAAGAATGAAGTCTTCATTAGAAATGTGAGATGCAGTATTGTTACCCAACACCTCATGAAAGCACTTTCATAGCTGTTATGGTCTGGAGTACTTAGCAACTTAAATAGGAGGATTACATTGTATGCTAAAGATACTTGTAAAACTTGTTTTAAAAATAAAAAAAGGGTTTGTCTCCATGATGGGGCTATAAGCTCTATGACGGTGTGATTTCTAAGCGCATTAACATGTTAGGTATTAATTGGTCCATGTATACTGGTGGCACTAAAGGTTCCTAGTTCACTTTAACATATTACTGTTTCAAACAGCACTACTTTAAAGCACACGATCAGGGTCTACCAGACCAATTAATGCTCGACATGTTATTGCACTCTATAAATCACAAACCTATACAACACAACACATCACCCTGCTGTGTGGAAAAGCCTAGTGCAGGGCACAACCAAATTAAACTACATTTTTAGCAACCGTGAGGTCTAGAGAATTGAGCTGGGAGCCAAAACCTTTTGAGTTCTGATCCCAGCTCTGCCTCACAGTTCTCCAGGGGCGGCTCCAGGCCCCAGCACGTCAAGCGCGTGGTTGGGGCGGCAAGCCGCGGGGGGCGCTTTGCCGGCGCCGTGAGGGCGGCAGGCAGGCTGCCTCCGGCGGCTTGCCTGTGGAGGGTCCGCTGGTCCCGCGGCTTCGGAGGAAGCCGCGGGAAAAGCGGACCCTCCACAGGCAAGCCGCCGGAGGCAGCCTGCCTGCCGTGCTTGGGGCGGCAAAATCCCTAGAGCCGCCCCTGCAGTTCTCAGTATGTTCTTGGAGAAGGTACTTGTGGATAGCCCTGCACTGGTATGCAAGACAAAAGAGAAGACACAAGGCAACTTCCCCTCTCTTCTGTGACACTACAAAAGAATAGCAGTAGTGGCAGAACTGCTTGGCTTTCTGAAAGTGGACAGGAGAAGGTGATTACCCTGTGCTTGCCACCTAAGCACAAGAGGAATCCCACATTGTACCTTGTAAGAGGTTGGTAGAGCTCCAGTGCGCATGCCCAGGGGAATTCTAATGGAAACATCCAGAATTCCTCCAGGAAATCCTGTTGCTGTGGGCCCCCACAACAACTTCCCTTCAAATGCAGCTAGTGACTCAGGGTAACAATATAGACCCTCAACATCAGTTTATACTTCTGTAAAATGAGGATAATATTTATTCACCTACCTCATCATGGAAATGTTTGTAAAGTCAGTGGGGGGTTTTGCTACTAACTTCACTGGGAGCAGGCTCAGATCAAATCTGTGATTATTATTAATTATTGTTATTATTTTTAATGTATCTTTTCTAAAACTCCCAAGATCCTAGGCTGCATTACAGAATAATAACCTCTAAAATTTCTATGTCATTACTTAATCCAGAGGCAAGTTAGAGCTTTTACGAATGGAAAGAAAAAGCACTCAAAAACATTAGGGTTTTAGAAATGGTTAAGTCTTTGAGGCTGCTGGCAGGGTTTTCAAAAGTAAATGTAAATTTCACACATTTATATATCTCAAAAACATTAGCCAACATGAAAAAACAATTATATCTGAAGTTGCAACGTGCTAATACTTCGTGCATACACTGAGCTGGAACAAAAGTCAAATCAAATCTCAGAACTAGGATTCAAAAGCAAAAATGGTTTCTTTATTAAAACAAGATATGAGAGCTCTATCTATGGTCATGTATATACAAAATACAGAAAACAGAGAAAGGTTCAGGATTTTTTTAAAAGATACTGTTGTCAAGATAGCATCCAACCTGTAGAAGTCACCAAAGTAACTCTGTGGGGACTACAGGAGCTGGGGCACAGTTTTGTTCTTTTCCTTTTTAAAATATTGCAAGGAACATATGCGACAGGTATCCCTTGAATGATTCATTACTACTTCTAGCTCTCAAAAATTAGAAGAGCAACCTCTGTTTATCCCCAAATAGGACCCATCTAAGAAGACAATATGCAAATATTTCACATCATGTGAGACACTTTGTCTAAGGACTACAGATCAGCCAAAGTGGAGCATTCTTCTCCCCAACTATAAAAACTAAAATGGCTAAAATGAGAGTATTGTTAATCACATAGGCAAGTATCTCAAATTTGTAAATGGATAAACCTCTTTCTTTTTCCACAACCTAGCTAATAAATTAGCAAAGGTCACATCCATCTCTCCTATGCAAAGTGTTTTCACCCCAAACTGACTATAAACTATACACTGTGTTTTTTGTAAATCAAATATATTGTGAATAATTTGTCCTTCACCTCAAATTAGCATCTGCACAGCAGTTTGCCTTGTGAGTCAGATATATATCCTTCCATATGTGAAAAATGCCTCGTTTTATTATAAACCCTAAATAATGTGAAATACTTATGTATAATCAAATAATGTATGGCGTATGTCCTCCAAACTTAGAAGATTGTAAAGATTTTGTTGTTTTTCATTGTAAATAATTGTTACACTCTAGAATAGGAATCGTCAGGCCTATGGAAGGAGAAATGTTAAAAGACATAAACCAGGGTATAACTTTGGGATATGAAGAGAAATTGCTTAGATTGGGGGAATCCCAATTGATAGTAGGGCCAAAATCCTTGAAATCAAAGGTGGATTAAAATTTATTGGGGCCCTGGGCACAAAGAACATTGCCCCCCTAAACAGCCCATGAGATATTAACTCCCTTGTAAGTCCAGTCAAACTGGCGTAAGAGAGATTGAAAGGAGTTGTTTTAAGCAACTGCTTTTAATATTGTAAACTTGTCCCTTTTGCACCAATCGTGCCAAAGAGAAGTAACCACACTCTTTAAAATGCCTTACAGACAAGTGCACCTTTGGACTTGTGATAAATGTGTTAGGTACTAACTGATTAAGAATTGTTGATACATAAGTAACTGTAATGAGAAATCTTGGTAATTTGCATTGTTCTCTGACATAACTAGCCTCAACTCTGGTCTGTGATAATTGCTTATAAGATCATATTGTGTTGTAGTACGCACACTTGGCTGTGTCTACATTTGTGTGGGGAACTGTTGATTATTTATGTTAATGTGGTTCTGGTGAATTAATAAATTGTTGGTTGGTTAAGAATAAGCAAGTGAGCAGTACTTCTCAAATCAGGACAAGCTGAAAATTGACCTGAAAAGAACCTAGCGTTAAACTAATAAGCTAACATTCCCTGGACTCAATGAAAAGGGTTTATCCTACTGGATTCTATTACATATTGGGTTAAACATAGTTTGTTAGATTTCAACTTTAAAAATCTAACAGGCATGCTGGCAAATTCATAAACTGATCCCCGTTCACACTTAATATCAAAATACATTTTTTCTTTTATGATGGGCGGAAGGATTACCTGATGCTCTCCATATTGGGCCCAACGGAGCTTTCACTGACTTCCGAGGGAGTGGGATCAGGGCCACAGTTTTCATTCTTCTCAGTGGCATCCTGTTTCTCCTTAATGTCATGCTCAGAAAAGGAGTGGTTTTTCTCACCTGTTATCAAAATACGTTACTTGGCATAATTCCTTCTACCTGGTTTACTTATGTTTAACACATTAATAGCTCAAAAATCAATAATGCGACTTAGTATTTGCAAAGTGCTTTATATGTTCAAAGAACTGTATGGATGCTAAATAATTAATCATCAAAATATTCCTATCAGGTAGCTAAGGTAAACAGTAGCAGGTTACAAATAGAGAAACTGAGGCAACGAGGTAACATTATTTGGCCAACGTCCAACAGTGAGTCACTGGTAGAGCAGAGATTAGAACTCAGGGGCTCCTGACTCCTAACCCTACGTTTATTTTTCAAGATCACACTGATCCATAATATTAATTTATCCATGAGATACTAAATTCTGTATTACAAGGAGTTCAGAAAAAAATAACATTTTTACTACAAACTTACGGGGGGGGAGGGAACAACACATAAAACTCACAGATGACACTTCATTAGCAGACACTGCTATCACCAAAAAGCAAAAAGAAATAAAAGTTACTTAGAAGTGTTAAAAAAAAACAAAACAGGGGGAGGGGCATGAAATAATGAACGGGTTTCAGTCTGAAAAAAAAAATTAAGACAATGTATGAGGGGACTAATAACCTAAAACAGATTATTTGGTCTATTTTCAAATTCTTGGGGAGTCTCTCATAGTATCACTACGGACCTTTTTTGCGTGTATTTTTCTTTCTGAATAAAATTGAAATCTGTGTATCTTAATTATAGTATGTTCAAACCCTTCTTCCACACTCATTGCTATTAATTTTATACTTCTACTATTACATCCTGTTCTCTAGATTTCATAATTCCTCAAAGTTTGTTGTCTCAGAAACTAACACCCATCTTTGTAGCATTCTGTTAACCCAATATATACTGCTGACTCAAACTAAAGCTTCTAGCTAACTACAAGTGATATTTTTTCAGTGTATTCAAAAAGACTGCCATGATTGGATTTATTATTTTACCCACAGTCTTGATCCAGGGCCTGATCCAAAGCCCGTTAAAATCAATGGGAAAGACTCCAATATGGTGTGGTCCATTAGTCCAGCCTTTTTTCTGCATCTTCTATTTATATTACTTTTTTGCAAACAACTATTGTTGCAAATCCATTTGAAATTAGTTCTAAATTAAATCTTCCTCTCCAAAGGTACCAGCTCATAAAAAGCTTCACTAAATACACTTACCGTAATGGCTTGGCTTTTGATCAGAACTACCTTCCAATGATTTACTAGACTCATAGTCATCAATCTGTAAAAGTTTTCCTTCTTCAGCTGATTTCCATACAAAATCAACACTTACAATGGGGAGTCGATACTTCTCAATAGTTTTCAGATGATAAGATCTGAGTACAGCAACATTATCCACAATGACATGTGTACACTAAAAATGAGATTAAAAATCACAGCCATTATGCAGATACAAAAATAGGTAACTACTTCTGTTTATTAGTTTGTTTACTCAATACTAATTTCCTATTAGTAAACAGCATAGTGAATGCCATTGAAAATGAGGTAGATTCTGAGGCTAAAATAGAGAAAGAACAAGTTAAAAATTACTTAGACAAGTTAGATATATTCAAGTCACCAGAGCCTGATGAAATACATCATAGAATACTCAAGGAGCTAACTGAGGAGATATCTGAGCCATTAGCGATCATCTTTGAAAACTCATGGCAGATAGAAGAGATTCCAGAGGACTGGAAGAGGGCAAATATAATAATCTATAAAAAGGGGAATAAGGATAACCTGGAGAATTACAGACCAGATAGCTTAACTTCAGTACCCAGAAAGATAATGGAATGAATAATCAAGCAATCAATTCACAAACATCTAGAAGATAGTAAGGTGATAAGTGTCAATGAGGATTTGTCAAGAACAAATTGCGTCAAACCAACATAATAGCTTTGACAGGGTAGCAAGCCTTGTGGATGGGGGGGAAGCAGTAGATGTGGCATATCTTCACTTTAGTAAGGCTTTTGATACGGTCTCACATGACCTTCTCATAAACAAACTAGTGGAATATAGCTTAGATCAGTGGTGGGCAACCTGTGGCCCATGCCGCTTCCCGCAGCTCCCATTGGCCAGGAATGGTGAACCACGGCCATTGGGAGCTGCAGGTGGCCGTGTTTGCAGACGGTCAATGTAAACAAACTATCTCGCAGACCACCAGTGTATTACCCTGACAGACCGCGTGCAGCCCACAGATTGCCCATCACTGGCCTAGATGGAACTACTATATGGTGAGTGCATAAGTGGTTGGAAAACCATTCCCAGAAAGTAGTTATTAGTGGTTCACAGTCAAGCTGGAAGGGCATATCAAGTAGGGTCCTGCAAGAATCAGTCCTGAGTCTAGTTCTGTTCAATATCTTCATAAATGATTTAGACAATGGAATAGAGAATATGATTATAAAGTTTGTAGATGATACCAAGCTGGAAGGGGTTGCAAGTGCTTTGGAGGATAGGATTAAAATTGAAAATGATCTGAACAAATTTGAGAAATGGTCTGAAGGAAACAGAATGAAACTCAGTAAGGACAAATGCAAAGTACTCCACTTAGGAACAATCAATTGAACACATATAAAATTGGAAATGAGTATTGTGAAAAGGGATCTGGGAATCACAGTGGATCACAAGCTAAATATAAGTCAAGAGTGTAACACAGTTGCAAAAAAAGCAAACATCATTCTGGGGGTATATTAGCAGGAGTGCTGTAAGCAAGATATGAGAAGTAATTCTTACACTCTAGTCTGCGCTAATAATGCTTCTCCTGGAGTATTGCGTCCAGTTCTGATGCCACATTACAGGAAAGATGTGGACAAATTGAAGAAAGTCCAGAGGAGAGCAACAAAAATGATAAAGGTCTAGAAAACATGACCCATGAGGAAAGATTGAAAAAATTGGGTTTGTTTAGTCTGGAGAAGAGAAGACTGGTGGAGGTGGGGGGAAGAGACATGATAACAGTTTTCAAGTACATAAAATGTTGTTACAATGAGGAGGGTGAAAAATTGCTCTAACCTCTGAGGATAGGACAAGAAGCAATGGACTTAAATTGCAACAAGGGAGGTTTAGGTTGGACATTAGAAAAAACTTTCTGTCAGGGTAGTTAAGGACCGGAACAAATTGCCTAGGGAGGTTGTGAAATTTCCGTTGTTGGAGATTTTTAAGAACAGGTTAGACAAACACCTGTCAGGAATGGTCTAGTTATTACAGAGTCCTGCCTTGTGTGCAGGGGACTTGACTAGATGACCTTTCACGGTCCCTTCCAGTCCTATGCTTTAATGGTGTTCCAAGAAGGAGAAGTGCTAGGCAGAGACGGGATCCACCTAACGAAGAGAATGAAGAGCATCTTCGCAAGTAGGCTGGCTAACCTAGTGAGGAGCGCTTTAAACTAAGTTCACCGGGGGAAAGAGACCAAAGCCCTGAGGTAAGTGGGGAAGTGGGATACCGGGAGGAAGCACGAGCAGGAGAGCACAAGAGGGGAGAATTCCTGCCTCATACTGAGAAAGCAGGACGATCAGCGAGTTATCTTAAGTGCCTATACACAAATGCAAGAAGCCTGGGAAACAAGGGAGGAGAACTAGAAGTCCTGGCACAGTCAAGGAATTATGATGTGATTGGAATAAGAGAGACTTGATGGGATAACTTACATGACTGGAGTACTGTCATGGATGGATATAAACTGTTCAGGAAGGACAGGCAGGGCAGAAAAGATGGGGGAGTTGCATTGTATGTAAGAGAGCAGTATGACTGCTCGGAGCTCCGGTATGAAACTGCAGAAAAAGCTGAGAGTCTCTGGATTAACTTTAGAAGTGTGAGCAACAAGGGTGATGTCGTGGTGGGAGTCTGCTATAGACCACCAGACCAGGGGGATGAGGTGGACGAGGCATTCTTCCAGCAACTAACAGAAGTTACTAGATTGCAGGCCCTGGTTCTCATGGGAGACTTCAATCACTCTGATATGTGCTGGGAGAGCAATATAGTGGTGCACAGACAATCCGGGAAGTTTTTGGAAAGTGTAGGGGACAATTTCCTGATGCAAGTGCTGGAGGAACCAATGAGGGGCAGAGCTCTTCTCACAAACAGGGAAGAATTAGTAGGGGAAGCAAAAGTGGATGGGAACCTGGGAGGCAGTGACCATGAGATGGTCGAGTTCAGGATCCTGATACAAGGAAGAAAGGAGAGCAGCAGAATAAGGACCCTGGACTTCAGAAAAGCAGACTGACTCCCTCAGGGAACTGATGGGCAGGATCCCCTGGGAGAATAACATGAGGGGGAAAGGAGTCCAGGAGAGCTGGCTGTATTTTAAAGAATCCTTATTGAGGTTGCAGGAACAAACCATCCCGGTGTGTAGAAAGAATAGTAAATATGGCAGGCGACCAGCTTGGCTTAACAGTGAAATCCTTGCTGATCTTAAACACAAAAAAGAAGCTTACAAGCAGTGGAAGATTGGACAAATTACCAGGGAGGAGTATAAAAATATTGCTCAGGCATGCAGGAGTGAAATCAGGAAGGCCAAATCACACTTGGAGTTGCAGCTAGCAAGAGATGTTAGAGTAACCAGAAGGGTTTCTTCAGGTATGTTAGCAACAAGAAGAAAGGCAAGGAAAGTGTGGGCCCCTTACTGAATGAGGGAGGCAACCTAGTGACAGAGGATGTGGAAAAAGCTATTGTACTCAATGCTTTTTTTGCCTCTGTCTTCACAAACAAGGTCAGCTCCCAGACTGCTGCACTGGGCAGCACAGCATGGGGAGGAGGTGAGCAGCCCTCTGTGGAGAAAGAAGTGGTTCAGGATTATTTAGAAAAGTTGGACAAGCACAAGTCCGTGGGGCTGGATGCGCTGCATCCGAGGGTGCTAAAGGAGTTGGTGGATGTGATTGCAGAGCCGTTGGCCATTATTTTTGAAAACTCATGACAATCGAGGGAGGTCCCGGATGACTGGAAAAAGGCTACTGTAGTGCCCATCTTTAAAAAAGGGAAGGAGGAGGATCCGGGGAACTACAGGCCAGTCAGCTTCATCTCAGTCCCTGGAAAAATCATGGAGCAGGTCCTCAAGGAATCAATTCTGAAGCACTTAGAGGAGAGGAAAGTGATCAGAAACAGTCAGCATGGATTCACCAAGGGCAAGTCATGCCTGACTAACCTAATTGCCTTCTATGGCGAGATAACTGACTCTGTGGATGAGGGGAAAGCAGTGGACGTGTTATTCCTTGACTTTAGCAAAACTTTTGATATGGACTCCCACAGTATTCTTGCCAGCAGGTTAAAGAACTATGGGCTGGATGAATGGACTATACGGTGGATAGAAAGCTGGCTAGATCATCGGGCTCAACAGGTAGTGATCAATGTCTCCATGTCTAGTTGGCAGCTGGTATCAAGCGGAGTGCCCCAAGGGTTGGTCCTGGGGCCGGTTTTGTTCAATATCTTCATTAATGATCTGGAGGATGGTGTGGACTGCACCCTCAGCAAGTTTGCAGATGACACTAAACTGAGAGGAGTGGTAGATACGCTGGAGGGTAGGGATAGGATACAGAGGGACCTAGACAAATTAGAGGATTGAGACAAAAGAAATCTGATGAGGTTCAACAAGGACAAGTGCAGAGTCCTGCACTTAGGACGGAAGAATCACATGCACTGTTACAGACTAAGGGCCCAAATGGCTAGGCAGCAGTTCTGCAGAAAAGGACCTAGGGGTTACAGTGAAGAAGCTGGACATGAGTCGACAGTGTGCCCTTGTTGCCAAGAAGGCTAACGGCATTTTGGGCTGTATAAGTAGGGGCATTGCCAGCAGATCGAGGGACGTGATCATTCCCCTCTATTTGACATTGGTGAGGCCTCATCTGGAATACTGTGTCCAGTTTTGGGCCCCACACTACAAGAAGGATGTGGAAAAATTGGAAAGAGTCCAGCAGAGGGCAACAAAAATGATTAGGGGTCTGGAGCACATGACTTACGAGGAGAGGCGGAGGGAACTGGGATTGTTTAGTCTGCAGAAGAGAAGAATGAGGGGGGATATGATAGCTGCTTTCAACTACCTAAAAGGGGGTTCCAAAGAGGATGGATCTAGACTGTTCTCCTTGTTCTGAACCACTCATTTTGTACCACTGAGTAATGGTCTCAAATTGCAGTGGGGGAGGTTTAGGTTGGATATTAGGAAAAACTTTTTCCACTGGGAGGGTGGTGAAGCACTGGAATGGGTTACCTAGGGAGGTGGTGGAATGTCCTTCCTTAGAGGCTTTTAAGGTCAGGCTTGACAAAGCCCTGGCTGGGATGATTAAGTTGGGGATTGGTCCTGCTTTGAGCCGGGGGTTGGACTAGATGAACTCCTGAGGTCCCTTCCAACTCTGATATTCTATGATTCTACATTAATCCAAACAAAAACACAACTAAGACCTAATGCAAGACCTGTCATTTTGTGTGACACCTTCCCTCAGTGATAAGGAGAAGAATAATGGCCTGGTAATTTTTTCTCCTGGAAAAAGACTGCCATCAAAAATGACACAGTAAAACAAAGTAAAGGTGGAGCATATGGTTCTTTTGTGGACAGAAAGGATATTGCTCTTAATTTTTATGTGACACCTAGAGATTACAGTGATAGATATATTACAACTGCACTGATAAATAGAACTACCCCTCTACCCTGATATAACGCGACCCGATATAACACGAATTTGGATATAAAGTGGTAAAGCAGCGCTCTGGTGGGTGGGGCTGGGCCATTGTTGGCTAAGAGAAAGCCAACGGTGCTGCTTGGCAGCACAGTTCAGCTAACAACTGAGGGACCTCAGGAGTTCATCTAGTCCAACCCCCTGCTCAAAGCAGGACCAATCCCCAACTTAATCATCCCAGCCAGTGCGCAAGCCAACAACCCTCCTCCGGGGTGGAGTCCTCTAGGCAACAGCCAGTCAGCCCCCCATGGCAAGGCGCCGGCACATGCAAGTGGACCCGTCTCTACCTACACAGAGCTCGTTATTTTGCCACCATATCGGACACGCTTCTGGAGCGGCCACCCACAGGGCCAGCCTCATCTGGCTCCCGCATCTACCGGCAATCTGGGGTGGCAGCGGCGGTGAGGTGGAGCAGAAGGGCACAGTGGGAGAGACGTGGGAGCCACCAGCACAGCGCCCCGCCCGAGCCTTGCCCCACCCTACAGGGCACAGCTCCCCATCGAGGAGGCAGGCCACACAATCCCTGCTGTCCACGTAGCAAAGGCTGCGGCCAGCCGGCGCAGCCCTCAGCAGGGAGGCAGGACCAAGGAGCCACCTCACCCAGAAGGGAGAGGGGAGAGGACAGAGACCGAGCCCTTCCGTGGGGGGATTGCCAGGGGCAGGAAAACAGGACTTCCCTGTTCCCTGCCTAGAGCGAGATTGCAGCAAACAGCCCAGGGGTAGACGCTGTATAACTCAGACCTGCTGTGGTCACAGCTGCCGCCATGCTGGCTCCTCAGCCTAGACTAGGGGTTGTAAGAGCTCTGAAAACTAGCTGGGGATCAGAGAGCTGGGGATCAGTGTCTGTCAATCAAAGGCCAAAGCAAGTTTGATAAAGCGCTTTCACCTACAATGCGGTAAGATTTTTTGGCTCCCGAGGACAGCGTTATATCAGGATAGAGGTGTATTTATATTAAAACTTCATACATGAAAGCTCTCTCGCTCACTCTATCTGCAACAATTTTGATTTTTCTGCCAGAGGCAAAAGTTAACCTTCTTCAGTATTCATTGAGGTGGGGGGGGAGTGAAATATACCTCATGATTTAGCACAAAATAAATTATTCCGCCATTTTCTTTAATGCATGTTCTCAGTCTATTCTTCTCCTGAATGGGTAAATGTTTCACTTTAAGAAAGAACACACAGTTTTCAAAGATTGCCACAGTCATCCTATTAAAAAAAAACAAAACAAAGTGTTTTAATTCACAAAACTTCCAGTATTTCCTTGCATACCATACCCCACCCAAGTGACCTATCACCAAACATTACAGCCTTGTCTACAGTAGGGACATTTAAAAAGATTCCACTGTTATTAATACTCTTTTCAGATCCATCAAGGCAGCCACTCTGAATTGGTTTTAACCATAGTTTCTGAAATGCTGCTGAACAGTGTCTGGCTTGGTCTAGACTTGCAGATAAATCATGTTCTAAAACAGTTCAGCTGCACCTGCTGCTCAAATCTGTCATTAGCAGTGGGCAATTTTCTTATCTTAGATAAGGCCAAAATGACTCTGTCTCTTACCGACACAACAGCATTACAGTACATGTAAATTCCTACTAGGGTGACCAGACGTCCCGATATTTAGGCATTTGTCCTGCGTCCCGCCCGATGTTTGGGGGTTTTTTGCTCTGCCGGAGCGACTCTGCTTTCCCCCCCCTCCACTCCGCCAATGGGACTCCTCCTCCCTCCCCCCATGTGTCCCGATATTTTCTTCATCCCATCTGGTCACCCTAATTCCTAGAGCCCTGCGGGAATACATTTTTTTTATCTGCATCTAATCAGTGATCCACAAACATGGTCTGCAGATATAAAAAGGATATCTGCAAATCTGCAGAGCTCTACAAATTCCCTATTTAATCTTATATACACATTTCCATTTATAGGCAGAGACACTATACATTTGTCACAGATCCACAGGTCCAGTATTCTCAAACAGCTCTGGAGCAGTCCCTGGGATGATCCCCTTCTATGTGTCAACCCCCTCAGGATCACACTCTCTCACTGGGATAAACCCCTTGGCTTTACCACCTCCTGGGACTGAACCTCGGAGCCTTCAGCACTCCTGTTTCACACCATGAGCTCCCCTCAGCGAGTCCACCTGAATTATACACCTAGGGAAGACTTACACACCCAAAGGGAGCAATGCACCCCCGACTTCCTCATTCTGGAGTGACTCTCAGATAGTGTTATAAAAACAGAAGGGTTTATTATACTTCCTTAGTTAGCATGGAGAATAGAAAGTTACAACAAAGTCCCTCTGGGTCAGACCAGAACCAGAGCCCTCTCCGACCCACCCTCAAGTGCCAGTTCAGAAGTGTCTCCTGCTTCCTGCAGCCCACATTTAACAACCCCATCGCAGTCCTTTGTTCTTGTTCCCAGGCAAACCTTGTCACCTGGCCATCCATCCTCCTTAGCTCCAGATGATCTCAATGATGGTCGGGCAAATGTTGGGCCCAGGCCCCAGACAGCGAGGCATCAGTCACACCTGAATCTCTGGGTCTATGCAAGGAGTAAACAACCTTTTCCCACCATCTAGTTAAGCATGTAACACATAGGGGAAACTGAAATACACATGATATTTACACAAAATATTATGAAAAATTTCCACTTTGTCACATTACACACAAAAAAACTACATTAAAAGAACAATATGTTTGCAAAATCAAGCTCTCAGAAGTTAGGATATGCCCAAATCAAGGTTGCCCAAGCAACCTCAATTGAGCTTCTTTGTGTGTATACATTATGATCACATACTACTTTACCCATACTGTTTCTGCCTCATTAACTGTATAGGATGGACTGCGCTCCAGTGATGAATCAGTACTGCGTAGTTAAACCACTGCTCATTTGTTGAAGAAGTTGGAATGAGTGGAACAGTGGAAATCTGAGACAATCTGAAGTGGTAAAAATCTTACAAGATCAATAGAGCTCTTGCCATTTTGGTCCCTTTGATGTGAATAGTCATATAATTTCAGCACTGCCAGACTCAAACCCTAGACTGAACCTAAACTGGATTTGAACACAGCTTCCACAGATCATCTCAAATCCCGCTCTGAGAATGTACAGTTGCCAAAAAGAGGATTTTCTCAATATAACCCAGGGGTTGGCAACCTTTCAGAAGTGGTATACCGAGTCTTCATTTATTCACTCTAATTTTAGGTTTTGCGTGCTAGTAATACATTTCAATGTTTTTAGAAGGTCTCTTTCTATAAGTCTATAATATATAACTAAACTATTGTTGTATGTAAAGTAAATAAGGGTTTAAAAATGTTTAAGAAGCTTCATTTCAAATTAAATTAAAATGCAAAGCCCATGGATCAGTGGCCAGGACCCGGGCAGTGTGAATCAGTGTCACTGAAAATCAGCTCACGTGCCCTGCCATAGGCTACCTACCCCTGATATAACCTCTAGAATAGACTCTGGCCCGCAACCCCCTTTTAAAGTTTGATGTCATATTGACTTAGAAAAATAATGTACTGTATCTGTGCAGCCAGAACAATGAGATTTTCTAGAGTTTGAAGTAAATGAAAATAATTACAAAATGTCAGTCTAGCCACCCAGATCTGATCCTGCAATTCAAGAAACAACCCAAACAGATGGCAATAATTCCCAGAAAAGCACCATAAAGGGCATTCCGTGTTACACTTTCTCTGTTAAACTACTTACTGCTCAACTAGAAAAGAGAGAAGTTTCTTAAAGAGATGAGGCCTGCAAATACAGTTAACATCTGAATCACCCAGTAAACAGAGAAGGAAGTGCAAATCCAAGGGGAGGAATGATTTCACTCTCCCTCACCTTCCCCCTTATTCGTCTGCAACCTAAATAAGAAACACAACTCTAAAGATGTAAAGAAGCACCCAAGTCCACCCCTAGATTAAAATCTAGTGTTAGAGGGAGAGACAAACTCACTTGCTGGGAGCGAGCTCCCTGCCCAGAGGGATCTTCCGGTATCTGCAAAGATGCGTGACAGAGGATGCGTGTAATGACTGGAGGGGGTGGAACGTTCTCCGGTTCCAAAAGTACTAAAGGGAAACGCCCGTCCAAACGGCACAAAAGAGAGCACTTGACTGCGAACCAGACGATCAACCCAATTGAACAAGAAGCAGGTACTCCTACTGGGCAGCTAGGAGCCGCAGCCGTCTGCGCCGGCGCTGGAAGTAGACGGCGATATTGACAGTGCAAGTGAATTCTGGGGGACCTTTTAGGGATTAGGAAACTGAATCTAGCCGCCCCTGTTTCATCCCTCTGGAGAATACAGAGGAGACACCACAATACTGGGGCTGCCGTGCTGGGTTTTCAGCCGCTGTTTCTTTCGTTCTGTTGATGGGTGGAGATGATTTTACTCTCTCTGCGTCTATTACAGACTCTCCTCCACCCATCCCCATAGGGGGAGACTTCAATACAGACAGCAAAATCTTCCCCCTGGCTAGTGACCCAAATACATGTTTGTTGTATTCGTTTTATAGATATAATAAAAGCATGTGTCACTCATCAGGCAGCTATGTCCTATTCCAAGCAGGCAGCTTTATTTGGGGAATCAGCTTGCTATTGAGGATTAACACAAAAGGGTTTGCATTTTACTTCCATACACACATTTCCAAAATCAGTCTAATCTGACCAGGTATTTTTACCTGATATAGGATCTGAATTTAGCTTGTGCTCTTTGACGCATGTTAATGAAGCATTTGTCTTCACTTTTTGGAGCTGCAAAGCTTCACAATAAGGGTCCATCCACACTAAGCAAGTAATTCATTGATGATAATGATTGTCAACAATGAGCCTGACACCAATGACCCATCAACTGGAGTTGAAAACGATTTGTTTGCTAGACAAGTCAGCTTTCCCCAACACTGTTATTTAAAGGTATTAAACCGTTTTTAATACCAGATGTGGCAAATGAGGGGATATGTGAGGGTGGAAGTGGAGGGGAATCTGTTACCAACAATCATTGGCTATAATCCTTCTGCAATCTAAATCCATGCTGGTGGGCCTCTACCAGGGTTGAAAGTAATTTAAAGAATTTACTGGTACCCTGGAGTCCTGAGCAGGGGCTGGGGCCTCAACCAGAAGGGGTGGGGCCTTTAGAGCCCTGGGACCTTTAAATCCAGATTTAAAGGGCCCCAGGGTCTGGTAGTGGTGGCTGAGACCCCGGGGCTTTTTAAATCACTGCTAGAGCTACCAGCTGCAGAGGTGGCTTGGAGCCTCAGTGCTTGGGGCTCTCACTGCCGCTACTTCAGTGGAGCCCCGGACCCTTTAAATCTCTGCCTGAGCCCTGCTGCCAGAGACCTAGGGTGGCAGTGGCCGCGGCAGAGATTTAAAGGGCCAGGGGCTTGCAGCTGCTGCTACCGCAGTGGAGCCCTGGGCCCTTTAAACCACCAATGGAACCCTTGGGGTCCCAGCTGCCACTATTACCCTGAGGCTCTGGCAGCAGGGCTTGGCCACCGCTACTGCCCTGGGCCCTTTAAATTGCTGCCCGAGCCCCAAGGCAGCAGCGGCAGCTGGGGGTGCAGCAGTGATTTAAAGGGCCAGGGGCTCCCAGATGCTGCTACCACAGTGGAGCCCTGGGCACATCCCCAAACAGCTGGAGTCAAGCCCCCCACTCTTCTGGGAGCCCTTCCTGTTCTGGAAAACAGCAGCCCTTCTGCGCAGCTCCCAGCTGTTCTTGTCTCTCCATCGAGTGAATGCAGCAGCTCCCAGCTGTTCCTGCCTCAAGCAGGCCTGGTTCAGCTGTTCCGCAGGGAGGGGCCCTGTGGCACCATATGACCCCATATGCCCTCCTGCCTATATTTCACCTCTGTTTAGGAGGAAGCAGACTTGGAGGATATATGGAAGAAATTAAGATATACTGAGGTAAAGACCAGTATTGGCAAGTAGCAAGGAATTAAAGAGCTGCATCTAGTTCATGCAAAACAGAACCCATTGTTCCACTCTCTCCCTTGATACAAAGGTGTGGAGACAAGTCCCAGCCTGTTATGTACCATTGGCTGCTGGGTGCACAATGGTGAGTCACCAGCTGCTGGAACTGAGGGCTGGTCACCTAATGGGCTTGTTACCTGGAGACCAAAAGTGTTCACAGACCTGCCTAAAATGGGAAACGTACGAAGCCCAACACTTCCCATTTTGTTTACTCTGCCCTTCCCCGTCCCGCTTCCCCACCCCTGTTCAATTGACACCAGTGGCAAAGACTTGTTATTAAACAAACACGCACCCACATTCAAGGGAATCCCCAACACGACTCTAACGCCTCCTAGTCCACCCTGGCAGGCCCATGCCTCCGTTTATGATGATACGTGACGCTGTTTAACAAGGCTGGCGGCGGCGGCACGGGCAGCAGCCCTGAGAAACCCTCGGCCCCTAAAAGCCAGAGACTCAACATCGCTCGTGGTCACCTCGCCAACCTGGGAGGCAGGGAGCGGTCGCCCTGTGGGGTGCGCAGCGAGTGCCCGAAGGGGAAAGCGGCGGGGAGCTCCGCCAGCCACAGCCAGGGGAGGAGGCGGTGACTGAGGATTCAGCCCCGCCCTCTAACCGCCACAGGCTGGGGAAGGTGGGGGCGGGGAGCTCGAGATTTACCATTGAAGCCCAATAACGTCCCGGCGGCTGGCCGAGGCTGTCGGGAGCTGTAGTTCGAACGCCGAAGCCTCCCTCGCAGCCCGGAGAGGAAATCGTCGAGTTGGGACTACAACTCCCACAATGCCCCGGGCCCGGCATTGTCCAGCCTGTGGCGCTGGGAGGCGGCACGATGGCGGCAGGTTTGTAAAGGGAGCTGGCGGGGGGCGCTGGGCTGAGGAGCTGCTGTCGTGTAGCGCGTAAGGAAGCTGCTTGGGTGGGAGTCGCGCGGAGTAACTGCCTCGGTGCGCAGGGCCGCGGGTGAGGTGTTGGGCGGGGGCAGCAGCTGTTGCGGTCCCCTCCTGGGAGGGGCTGCTTCGCGCCCCCTCCCCCTCCGGTGGCCGAGGGAGGGGCGAGGTTCCTGGCGGGGGGAGGCTGTTGTGCCCACTCCAGTATCCACGGGGGTGATGGTGAGGCGGGGCAGGCGTTGGGTCCCCGTGACGTGTGGGGCAGAGGGACATCGGCCCGTGTCCAGGGGGAGGCTGCAGGCGATGAGGGCGAATGCCGCTGTAGTTTGTTCTGCCCTCCCAGTAGCTGCACTGTTGAGTGTATGAGGGGCTTGCTGCCCGCCTGCCTCAGATCTGTGGTGTGATGTCCCACCTGCCAAGTCCTGTTTGTCACGAGGGAGACGGTCTCCCTTGTACGTTCATCTAAAGACAGCTTGTAAAAGCATCGACTTCTCATGGGGGGGGGGAAGGGCTTTTGCTTTGTGTGCTTTAGAACCATTGGAAATGGCTGGAATTGTCCAGGCTTGACAGGGGAACCCTGTCGCCCCCTGTGGTTGTGATATGAATGCCCGAGTGGGAACTCGCCCGTCCCTGTCTTGCTCCGTTGTTGTAACAGTTTGCAATTCGATTGCAATTCAGAAGCTGCAACAGGGTGTAGGCTGAAGAATATGTCCTACCTTGAACAAGAGCAGACACAAACTAGGACCCGAATGAAGTGTTTTCAAAAAATGAGCAAGATTTTAAGTGTTTTACTTTCAGTGAAACCGTAAAATTCACCATATCTAGATAGACTTTAAACACTGCCTTAAAATGAATGGAAATGGGTCTTCTTGGCAGCTCCTCAATGAGTTTTTTCTCTTCCCACTCTTGGGGACCATATTTAAAAATCTCAGGGCTCCATCACTCTAAATATGTTACTTGATTCACTGCTTATATGTGCTGCATCTTTTGGCATATTTGGAATGTTATTCGTTTACTTGATTGCAATTGATACTACATTTAAAAGCTTCATTGTCTGTTTTGCTTTATATAATGTGTATTCCTCAGCAAGTGGTTGTTTAAGTGGATTCTATTGTACTAGGAACAATACACGAGGATTCAGTTTTATAAATATGTTGAGTGGAGTGTAAGCAATTTTTTATGTATTTGTAGGTACATTTAACAGCTTTTTTTCTTTTTCACGTGTAACTTTCAATACCTGGAAATATTTTTTAAAGTTGATAACCAAACCTAACATGTTACTTTGCCTGTTGTACTGCTGCTTGCATAACAGATTAAATTGAAATACATTTTTCCAGATGGGCACTGCTGCAGATTTAAATAATGAACAAAATTTTATCATACACAGGATGTCCAATGCTTCCTGTTCCGGAGGCATACTAAATCCTAGTTTCCATATTTGGAAAACCAATAGAGAGTGTCATCTGGAACTGTAAACATTATAAGTCACCCAGTTAAAATACTGCATGTTTCAAACAGCAGTTCTATAAGTGAAGACTCCATGCATGAAGAACAAATCTTGGAGTCTGGCAGCCATTGTGGACTTCAGTTAAATACAACTGAAATAACTTTTCCAGTTACAGCATTTCAGTTGGTCAAGAAAAAACCCATGTTAACACTTAAAGATGCTCCTGCTCTGTGGAAAGCCTCTAAAACTGACTCTGTATGTGATGAGGTGGATGATCAGAATGAAGCAGATTACAGTGATCCACTTCTACAAAAGCTTGAACAGGTAAAAAAACATTTTTTTCCTTGACATGCGTTCATTAGGATTTCTTGTTATAGTCTATAATTACATCTTCTGTTAATTGCAAGGTGACTGCAGTTACCTAAACATGGCAAGAGGTATTGCTTGCTTTCAGAACAATGCTAGTTTAAAGAGCGAATTCCAAATCACAGTAGATCATTAATCTAGCGCTCTCTTCATAATACTCAGTACTGAGGGCCAAACCCTTGTCCCACTCTGAAAGTGAATTGCTTTAAGTGAAAGTGTATTTATTCGTTCAGCTATTTTAGAATGTTCCATCATCTGTCCCACTGAAGTTGAGAGAAAATGATGCAGTTTTTAAAACCTGTAATACTAAAATGTTATGCTTAAGTGTGATTGGAAATATGAAAGCTAAAGAGACACAGTGAAGGTTTTCAGTTTTGTTATCCATTTCTTCTATAGCAAAATATTCTGTTAGTCCTTAGAAAACTTATATACCAATATATTTGGCTTTAAAAATCTCTCTCCATCTGAGTAGTTTTGCATCTGGCGAGGAAGAAGCCAAACCAATACCCTGGTCCTGAACTGACACACTCTGCCGCTGTGTGGGCATAGGGCTGCACTCATGTAGATGCCATGGCAGGATCAAAGGGACCTTAGGATTGAGTCATACAGCTGAATACATCACCTACATGTGGTCACATACTGGGTGCACAGCTTTGTTTGGACATGCACTAACAGCTTATTTTTTTTAAGTTTGTCAAAGTTAGATGAGGGAAAAGATTATAAAACCAGACGTGGGTAATCCAGATAAAATTTGTGAACAGAAAATGAATCTTTTGAGTCTGGAGTAGACTTCACTTTTTTTTTTTATGTACAATACTACTTCACTAAAGATGAATGAGGAATAAAGGAATGTGCAGCTTTTGGAAGCTATGTGAATTGCTATTTGATTATAATTTTTGTTTAATTTGGGTTAAGTAGATAAAGTATTGGAGTCAGATTATTATGAAAACAAAGCCCTCTTTGATAACGTTGAAAATAAAATGAGACACTCCAGATCAAAATGTCACAACTCACCCCCAAAACTGTATTTTTTCAAAAGTATTTTACATATGAATAAGTAAATGAATACATCACCAATATGGAATAATGATGAGGTGCAAAGACTATATGTAATTTTGATGTTGATATTTAAAGAGGAATTGTTGATGGTTTAAAGAGCACCTCATGACTCTTTAAAAGCATTGATGATCTATTTAGGTCATGGATACACTTGCAGTTGTAGAGCGCTGGGAGTTAAAACAGCCTTCAGAGACCGCAGCAGGGAAAACGCTGCCAAGTGTTTACGCTCTCAGCTGGAAGCGCACTGGCGTGGCCACATTAGCAGCTCTTGCAATGCCACAAAGAGCAGTGCATTTTGATAGCTATCCCAGCGTGCAAGTGGCTGCATCGTGTTTTTCAAATGTGGGAGGATGGGGTGGAATGTGACTGGGAGTGTGTTGTGTGTATGTGGAGGGAG
Organism: Mauremys mutica; assembly: GCF_020497125.1. Lineage (NCBI taxonomy): Eukaryota > Metazoa > Chordata > Testudines > Geoemydidae > Mauremys > Mauremys mutica. The sequence continues at coordinate 325,361,203 of NC_059072.1, forward strand.
AGAGAATGGGTTTTTGTGGGGCTGACAGCATGCTGTCTTGTAAGTTCAGACAGCAGCAGACCTTTCTCCCCGACCCGCGCCCCTCTTTCTCTCTCAAAGCAAGCAGCATTCCTTTGTCCCGGGGCAGATAAGCAGCCAGCTATCAGAAACGGAGCTTTGAAAGGGCATATCCGCATTCCTACAGCGTGTTCAAAATAATGACGAGTGGCCACTTGACTTAAGGGGATTATGGGACCTTTTTGGAGGTCAATCAGAGCGCAGTAATGCAACACCCCGTTCACACTGGTGCTGCAGCGCTCCAGCGGGGGCGCAGCAAACATTATTCCACTCGCCAAGGTGGAGTACCAGCAGCGCTGTAGCCGTGGAGTCAGAGCACTCTACGTGCCTTGCCAGTGTGGACGGGTAGTGAGCTAGTGTGCCCGGGGCTCCTTTATTGCGCTGTAACTCGCAAGTGTAGCCAAGCCCTTAGAAACCATTCTGACTGCATGTGTGCGTGAGTTGTGACATGATTTGGAGGTGGTTACTTTCCTGTTTGTTTAATGAAGACACCAGCATGAGAATAGAACACTTTGTGAGGAGGTACAATTTAGTGGTAAGAATACAAGAGTTGGAGTCAGGACCTGGAATTTGTTCTCAACTTGACCACTAACTGTGTGTGTGTGATTTGTCACCTCTATTTATGTTTGAGTAGTATTTTTCTTTTGCAAGTAATCTTTGTTTTCAATGGGATTGCCTGTGGAATAAGGCACTATTATGTAAGGGTGGCAGTTAGGGGCCCATGGTTAAGTCACTTAGTACCTCTGTACTTTAATCAGTATAAAACTTCCTTGCCTCACTGGGGCATTATGACTCTAAGTGTTCTTTAGTGCTTCTTGTTTTTCATTTGCTCTGTCGCATCAAAGCCTTTTCCTCTGTAACTAACTGAGATGTCACATGTTATATTAGGACTTCAAATAAGAAATGAGCAACAGGATGAATTCCTATGATAAGGATTTTATTTTCATTAGATATTTCAAGTCTTAATAAAAAGATACGAGTACAAACATAAATATTAGCCAAATCTTGATATTTTTCAAAAAAAGTCACACAAAGTCTTCAAGGTGGGGTTTTCTATATAATTTACAAGTTGGTTAAATTACAAGGGCGGGAGGAATAGTTTGAGTATTGGCCTGCTAAACCCAGAGTTGTGAGTTCAGTCCTTGTGGGGGCCATTTAGGGAACTGGGGTAAACATCTGTCTGGGGATTGGTTCTGCTTTGATCAGGGGGTTTGACTAGATGACCTCCTGAGGTCCCTTCCAACCCTAATAGTCTATGATTCTATGGTCCATTTAAAGGCTAGTGGAACTATTAAAGAATTGGTCACTGGAGGAAATACCTTCAGTATAATTTGTTTAAAAATGTACTATTAATGAGTGTAGGGCCTAGTTTTAACGTAGCTTGTTTACATCCTGTTCAAATGCCACCTGTTATAATAAAGCATCTTCAGGCAAGAAATATAAAAAGCATTTCATGCTAGTTATTCTCAGATTCTAAGAAAACTATTGACTTCAAACACTTGATTTTTATGCTTGATAAAGCTAAAAGAAATACAACAGCAGAAACAAGAACAGCTGAAGAAGCAACAGATGGAACAACTTCAAAGGCTTATGGAAGAGCAAAAGAAACTACTTTTCCTGGTATCTGGCCATCAAGGACTCCCTAGTAAGTGGAGAAGTAAAGCATACAGTATACCTTAAGGAAATGGAACACTTTAATTTTAATATTCTATTTAAAATGCTGAGTACTGTTTCACGCAAAATCACAAAACTACTGGATTAGTCCCAGGTAAAATATTTAAAATATTTTAAAAACTACTAATCAACATTCATATTACGGTAGCATCCAAACACCTCAACTAGGACTGGGTTCTTGTTGTGTTTGGTGCTGTACAAACACATAGCATGATAGGGCCCTTGCCTTGGAGAACTTAGTCTAAATAGAAAAGATAGAAAAATAGTGATAGGTTGACAACATAATTTTTAAATGACTGTAAGTATCCATTGGAACAACTATCAAGAGTTGTGGTGGATTCTCCAATGCTGGAAATTTTTAATTCAAGATTAGATGTTCTAAAAGATACTCTAGTTAAAACAGGAATTAATTGAGGGACGTCTCATGGCTTTGTGTTACCCAGGTCAGACTAAATAACGATAGTCCCTTTTGACTTTGTAATCTGTGAATTGCCTCTGAATGTTGTTCCTGGTTTTTAAAGTACAAGCTGAAAACTGGTTTCACATTAGAAAAAAAGACACATATCCATCATTTAATAGGAGAAAGCACTTGGTGTCCAAAACAAAAGATGGAAAAGTCTGTTGGAGATGAAGACAGTGATGCTGATCATTTATGTTCAAGAAATATAGATTTGTCTGAAAGTCCCAATGGAAGAAAATGCTTACAAGCAGCTAACGTAGAGGAAAGGTAAATATAAGCTTATAAGTAATAGTTTTATCCAATCTTTTTTGACCAAGTTCTAAGACCTGATTGAAAATGGTTGGGGCTTCTAGATACTACTCAAATACAACTATTAAATTTTAAACCAAGTGGGCCCTCATTGTGATAGGCATTATACAGAGATATGGCAAAAGAAGTCCTTGCCCCTAAATTATTATAGTGTGGCATAACAGGTGGATGAAATAAACGTGTAGGGATAAGGTAATGGTAAACCAAAATCATGTTTTGGCATAGCTTTACTGTGTGCACAACTGTAGTTGTAGTGAGTCAATCCAGTAGCAGTAATCACAACTTTCTCTGGCATAGCCATTATCAGATGGCCTTTTTCTGTAAGCATCATGGCAGAGGTGAGTCTGAAGGAGAGATGTGGAAGAGGATAAGGTGATGGCTTTATACATTTTGATAGGGAGTCTCTCTCTTGTGTGGGGGGGCAGGGAAGGGGGTGTAAAATGGACTAATGGGTGGTAAAGACTGGCATTACTGATGAAGTGAAACCAAAATGAACATACGGTTAAATAGAACAGGGCTAAATTGTGCATGTCCTTGAAAGCATGGACAGGAAGTCTGTGTTTGAAGTGAAAGAGGAGGGGTGATGTAGTCAGAGTGACAGGCTAGGAAGATGACCTTAACAACAGCAGTTGGCCTATGTCAGTTGACTATAGCTTGCGGGGCTATAAAATTGCAGTGTAGATGTCTGGGCTCAGGTTGTCACCCGGGATCTGGGACCCCTCCCCACCCTTGCACATCTACACTGAAATTTTATAGCCCTGCGGCCTGAGCCCCATGAGCTTGAGTCAGCTGACATGGGCCAGCCATGGGTGTTTATAGCAGCGTAGGCATTTGGAACTTGACCAGGGCCTGTATAAGAGTTTGGCATAGTGGAAGGATAAGATCTTTGACATCGAGGGTAAGAAGAAGCAGCAAGATTTAGATGTGCTGAGACCAGGGCCCTACTGGGGAGCAATCTGTGGTCACTCAGTTAGGGTGAACTCAAAAAATGGGGCAGACAATCCCCAGAAAGCTGGTGGATATTGGAATACCTAGATTTACCAAGCCGGCATAAAACAGCTTCTTTATTACCTCACTGGTTACTCAGAAGTCCAAACAACACAGTTCCCTTAAAGTGATGCAGCCTCAGGCCTCCATCCAGGTACCCATGTCAAATATGATGAAAATTTCTGAAAATCTTATTTCATTATATAAAAGAAAAGGTTCTACCAATCCCAAAGGATCGGACACATTACCTCCCAGGTTAATGAATGTTTCAGATCTTACCCAAATACATGCTACAGCCAATTCTTATTAACTAAACTAAAATTTATTAAAAAACAAAAGAGTATGGTTTAAAATATCAATATACATACATGAGTTCAAGTCATTGAGGTTCAGATTCACAGAAGAGATGGTGAGCTTTGTAGTTGCAAAGAGTTCCTTTAGAATTCAGTTCGTAGGTCACAGTCCAATCTCCAAATCTCATATTCAGTGCGTACCAGCATAACTGGGACCTCAGTCTTGCAACTCAAACTTCCCCTGATGAAGTCTAAGCAGATCTGAGATGACCGAATCAGGACCCAAGGATCTTTTATACAATTTCATGTCTTTTGACAAGTTGGAATTCCTCAGGGAATAAAAGGTCATTAGGATGACTTTGAAGGAGGTCCATCACGGGTACTTAGCTATATGAATTAACATAAGGCTTTGCTTTTTCCTCCACCATTCGCAGTACATTTCAAAGAGAGATGAATACTGAGATATCCCATGTTTACAATTAATTTACATGATAGGATGTTCTTTTGACCTCTGAATTATCAGAGTACAGCATAGACAGGGACTGTTGATTACATTGTCCACCCTACTCATACATATGTAAATACACAAAACCACAAATTATCTCCCCACATGTCTTCTATGGGTTATTTATTTTGCAGGATGTTTAACCCTTTCTAGCCATGCGTCACACGTGCCTTTCTTAGTTACTTAAAACAAACGTGATAAAGTACAGTAGAACCTCAACGATATGAACACCAGAGTTACGGACTGATCGGTCAACCGAACATCATGTGAAACCAGAAGTAACCAATTAGGAAGCAGCAGAGACAAAAAAAAAAAGAAGCAAATACTGTACTGTACTGTGCATTGCATCTTAAAGGTAGGGCCATCTGGGCTGCCTGTCCCCACCCCTAACCCCACATGCAGGACACCAACCTACTGCTAGGAAGTGAAGACGCTGAGATTTGCAGGCAAAGCTGTGAACCTCTGCTTCCAGCCCAAGGCAGCTGGGCAGAAGCCGCACTGGGGTCTGCACTGCTTTCCTATAAGCCCTGGGTGCTGTTTTCACCCTCTCCCCCGGCTGAGAGGGGGTATGCTCTGTTTTCATCACCACCACCACCACCCCTCACATCTCCCTCCCAATCCCAGTTGAAATGGGGACAGGCTTACCCGGTAAAGTAGCTGCCTCTAGAAACTGGCCCGGAGCATGAACTGCTGGAGCTACATTTTATTCAGAGTTAAGAACCTCCATTCCTGAGGTGTCCGTAACTCTGAGGTTCTACTGTAATATCATTGTGCTTGCCTTTGAGAATCAGTGGTAATCTAGCATATTATTTAAATTAAATAGCCTTAGCTTTGCCACCGGATACGTAAATGACTAAAGAACTTTTTAATTCCTTACCTGCTTATATAATTTTCATATGTTGTATGATAAATTACATTTTTAATTGCATTGTCAAACAAAGGTTTAACTTTAACATTGCAGTTTGTAACTTTAAAAAAAATTATACTAGGCCTATTAAAGCTGGGATTCAGGAGAGGAAACAGACATTTGAAGAATTCCTTGAAGAACAGATACGATTAGAAGACCAGCGCCTGAAGCAAAAAGAGGAGCAACAGGTTAATTATTATAAACACTACAGTTATTTATATACTTTCCCAAAATGTACTAGAAACTTTACAAACATGTGAGAAGACAGGTCCCTGCTCTGAAGAGCTTACAACTTTATATATGCAATATTCAAGTTCTTAAAAACAATTATTCTATTTTTAAGATTCTGACCTTCCTTAAAACTATAGTGGGACAGGTACGGTGTAACTTTATATATTAGTAAGTCTTATTTAGATAAGTGTGTAAATATATAATGGAAGGTGTGTTTTTTATTTTTGTTTTTTTTAAGGAAGTAGGAAGGTCAACCTTTCAGAAACTACTGACAAAACGACCCTTTCTGAAACGGGGAGAAGGCTTAACTAGGTTCGCTAATGCCAAATCTAAAGTAACTAAGTATAAAGAAAGCAAACTGATGACTCAGCAAAGTACTTTGGAGGAAAGAAATGTTGTTAAAGTGGACAGACCACAAATACAGCGGAAAACTGCACCTTTAAGCAAGGAACAGGTTTCTGAGAATTTTGTTGTGCCCTTTAAAAAATGTAACCGAGCAGCTAAAACAAATGATTCTGTCTTCCCTGTTCAGAAGGCCATAGTACTCAAGAATCATATTGGAAAAAATATATCACCACCAACAGTGAGACTGCAGACTGAGAAGAATCTTGATGGGCAGTTCAGAGATTCTTTCAGATCAGAAATCAACTGCAAATTTGAAAATAAAGAAAACATAATGGAGTTTGCTAGGCCAACTGACAATTTTTCAGATACAGAAAAGCCTCAGCTGTCCACAGAATTTACCAAAACTTTTTCTCTTTCCAAATGTTCTACAAGTCACCCTGTAAAAGATCCAGAACTTTCTTTTGAACTTTCATTCCAGAATAAGTTGGAAAACTGGGAAAAAGAAAAGGAAAAAGAGAACATAGAATTAGATGAATTTTTGTTTCTAGAACAGGCTGCTGATGAAGTATCTTTCTCGAGTAATTCCTCATTTGTACAAAGGTTCCTGGATCGAGATCAGCAAATTTCAAAAGGCCGTAGAATGTCTTCTACCCCTGTCAAAGCAATGCAGCAGCAGCAGATGAATACACTAGATATTATAAATAACAAAAATAAAGAAGCAGAAATTATCTTACAAGGAAATAAAAATGACAGGGCAGTTACACATACAGTCTTGGATTTGAGGGCATCTGTTAGACTAAGGGACCAATTCAATAAAACAGATAGTAAAATATTTCAGACTTCTTCCACTGCAGCATCTCCAACTTTAAAAAGCACTGAATGGAATGTAAATGAAGATAAGGATGTTGGAAGCAGTGTCATTACTACAAAGTCTGAGGAAGAACTTGAGACCACCTTAAAATGTTTAGCAAATGAAGATGCTAAAAAGTTCATTTTGAGCATCAGAGAAGATAATCCAGCATTCTGTGATTGCACAGGACCTGTCAAAGACCTCAGCAAAGAAAGCAAAAGTAGGGATGTTGATCTTGACTTATCAGACAAAGATTATAGTAGTGATGAATCCAGTTTGCTACCAAATCAGAGTAATAGCAAAGTGTCTGAGTCTCAAAGAAGTGTTTCATGTACAAATAGGGATAAGGTTGAGTTTGATGATGAAAGAACATGGACTGACCTTCAAGAAAATGAAATTCACCATGAAGTACCCCAAAATGATACCATTAAAATACCTCCACAAACTGACTATTACAATAAAAGTGAAATGGCTGCGCCAGATAAAACAATAAAGAGGAAGGTTGCTTCAATAAAGAAGGGAGATGATTTGCCCAAACAGTGTGACACAGGTGGTGATGCAAGTACACCTCCCACATCAGACCTCATGATGAAACTCTTTCCTTCACTGAAACCTAAACAGAAGCCAGACTGTCATGCAAGGCATGAAACCAAATCAAATGTGGGACAAGAAGAACCAGGAGGTAAGAGAATAATATATAAACACACAGACTTCACTGTAGACTGAGCACTAGGTGTTCTTAAAACATGCAATCAAAATAATGGAGAGGAATGAAAAAAATACTGGTGTTGTCTTGCAGTTTCTGTTAATTACCAGTCATGCAAATTTAGTGTGTGCTGTCAAAAACTTGTGTTGAACTGTTGCTGTATCAGCAACGAGCAATAGCTAGAGCCATGCAAATCTGCAGATATCCGTGATGCATTTTTATGCCTTCGATGTAGATATAAATTTGGTATCTGTGTAGTGCTCTTTCAATAGCATTAGAAAAAATGTTTAAGTGGCCAGTGACATGATTTCAAAAGTTTTTTTTTTTTAAACTAGATGCTCAGATCACTTTATTTGTAGATTTTATTAATTGAAGTTACTGAAAGGGATTAATGCCAAATATCAATATTTAGAGTCTGATTCTCCATTCATTTATACTGCTGCAAATAATGTCCAGTGAAATCTGAAATTATAGTGGTTTTTTAAGAATCAGGGTTAGAAAGGACCTCAGGAAGTCATCTAGTCCAACCCCCCTGCTCAAAGCAGGACCAATCCCCAGACAGATTTTTTGCCCCAGATCCCTAAATGGCCCCTTCAAGGATTGAACTCACAACCCTGGGTTTAGCAGGCCACTGCTCAAACCACTGAGGTATTCTCCCCCCCCGTTGTCAAACTAGTGTAATTAAGAGGAGAATCAGGCCCTTAGAACTTTTGTTCTAGAGTGGGCTGAAATTTGAGATTTCTGGTTTGCAAGAAATTTTGCTACTTTAAAATTTGGTTTTGTTCCTAATCAGAATAGAACCAATTTTTTCAAAATTTCTCGAACTGGAAATCCTGAATTTTTGGGGGAACACCAACCCTTGGTATTTCCAAAACAAAAGACACTCCCTGGGTCTGGAAGCTGCTGACTGAAATTTGACACTCTTTTCATTTTCATGACTGCCAATAACCTCAGAAGTCAGTCAGCTCTAGGGCTTCCGGGGACTCCGTCTCCCAGGGCTGGCCGCTTGGGAATTGGGCAGCAGAGAGTCAAGTGGTCTGAGAGTCTGGAATCATTGGGGTCTCTAGCCCAGGTATGTCCATCCAGATGGGGTTGCCTGGGAGCCATGGATCCTGGAAGCCCTAAGCCCAGGGATTCCAGGCTCCCAGTTCTTTGAGCTTCTAGCTCTACAACAGGGAGGCTGGAAGCCCTGGTGTGATAGGGCTGCTCTTCAACTGTGGACTGTGGGAACCTGGGTTCCATCAGAACCCTACTAGTGACTTGACAAAAGTTTGTTGAATCTGACCTGGTTTCACGAGACATTTTGGGTTCAACAAACTGGTGTTGTCTGACAAAACTCTGATTTGTTAGAAAATTTTCAACCAGCTCTATTTAGTTCATAATTAAGGCTATGTTTTAGTCACAGGTATTTTTAGTAAAAGTCATAGACAGGTCATGGGCAGTAAACAAAAATTCACAGCCCGTGACCTGTCCATGACTTTTCCTAAAAATACTTGTGACTAAAACGGGGGGGGGCTGCCCAGTGGCCCCGGAGGTGTGTGGGGGAGGATAGCCTGAGAGCTGGGGAGGGAGACAGGTGGCGGTGCATGGCTTGGGACCCCTGTTGGAGGGGGAGACCCTTGCTGGTGCTGGGGAGGGGGGCAGGCAGTGGCGTGCAGCCTGGGGCCCCCGCAGGTGCTGGGGGGATGGCGGGGCTGGGGGGCTCCCTACATGACTCCTCCCTCCCCCCCCGCAGCAGCAGAGTTTGGGTGGTGGGAGGGGGCAGAGTGGGCGTGGGATGGGGTGAAGTGGGCCCTGGGCGGTGCTTACCTGGGGGGTTCCCTGGAAGTAGTGACATCCTCCTTGCTCAGCTGTAGGTGGAGGCATGGCCAGGCAGCTCTGTGTGCTGCCTTTGCCTGCAGGCACCGCCCCCGCAGCTCCCATTGGCCGCTTCGTAACAATCTTCAGAGCACAATTCTTCTTCCTACTAGAGAGTCAGTCTTTAGGATTGTAGCTACATTTCCTTTGATAGTTTTTCATCATCCTTTTCAGCAACCTAATTTTAATAATTGTTAGATTTGCTGGTCAGTAGGATTCTTTTGAAGTACACAAGCTGATTGTTCTAATGCAAAAATGTTAGGGAACATTGTTTGTTATTGTGGTGTTTGTTTTTTTTGTGGAGACCTGGACTTTGCCAATCGTTTAGTGGTAGCAAAATCCACTGCAGCCTATATGTTAAGAGTTCAGATCCTGGGTTGTTCGGTTTCCTAGGCTATTGGGCCTGGAAGGATGGACTCAGCACTACATCTGTGTATGTAGATGATTTAGAAACAACTTTGTTACATTGTCAAATGTAATGCCACCTTCCCCCCATTGTTGTCAATCCGTATCCACATCTGCCTTCTCTTAACTACCTGAATAAATTCAGCAATTCTAACAAACCCTTACTGGAAAAATACTAGATAGGTACTAAAATACAAAAAGCACATTGCTGATCATTTAATATCTGGCAAAATAATTTTATACCATAAACAGGATATGGATTCAGATTTGTCTTGTTATCCAGAATCTGCTTGCTTGCTCTTTTTAATTAAAGCCTCTAGTGTTATGGTTGAGAAGAAATTTTTAAAAAAATGTCAGAGTAACCAATGCAGAGAGAACTGTCTCGTTAATTTTGGGAAGGGGTTTATTCAGATACCCAATGACAATGATTTAAACATCAATATTAACTGTTTCATTCCTCATGTAAGAAAGGAGATGAAGGATCATAGATCTCCACAAGAAACTTTGAGGACCATTTCACTTTGGTGCCCCAAGTGAAAAGTGGTTAGGTGATACCACCATTTAAAAAAAACAAAACAAATCTTCCAATCAAGAAGAGCCTAACAGAGTCCATGGGTGTTTTTGAGCCTTACTTACATCTACAAAGCTCACAGCAGCAAGACTCTCAGCCTGGATAAATAGACTTAAGCTTGCAGGGCTCATACTAGTACTATTTTTTAAATAGCAGTGTAGACAGCTCTTCGAAGTAGCAGCTCGGGCTCTGAAGCCAAGGGATGAAGGGGTAGGCTTCAGGGCCCAAGCTGCTACTTTGAAGAGCTGTCTATACCGCTTTTTTTTTTTTTTTTTAATTAAGAGACCTAGAGCATGCCAGAGTCTGTCAACCTGGGCTGGGGGCTTGCTGCTCTTTGCTGGGTAGATGTACCTACTGAGGTTGAGCCAAGCTCACCGAACCCAGAGAGTATGAACAATCACTTTGAATATCTGCATAAAATACTTTGAAGTTGATCTTATTTTGCCGACATGCATGGGCAGAGTTTATTTCGTGGGCACAGCTTTGAAGAGCCCGACCACCTCCCCTCTGTGCTCTTCTCGCCCTCCCCCCCTCGTATGAACCCTGATCATAACTTCAATGGGAATTACTCTATTTTGAAGACTAATTCAGATTTAAATTTGTATTTCTTGCATACCCTGTTGTGCCTGTACAACAAATATTTCAAAACCTGAGATGAACAAGCAGCACAGATTGCTTTGATAAGGACTGACTTATTTATCACCTACTGTATTATTTGGAGACTAGTTATGCCTCAGAGTAAGATCAACTGATGATCATTTATAGCTGACAATTTAGTGTATACTTCAACACTCTATGAATGTCTCTTAACTTGGGTATGCCTGTTCCCTGATAGGAGACATTGTTCGATCCCGGGTACTAAGAGAGAAGCTTGTTGAATTGGAAACAGAAATTGAAAGATTCAGATCTGAAAATGCATCTCTAACAAAACTCCGTGAAGAACGAGAGAGCTCCTTAGAAAATCTCAGGTAATTTTTCAATGTATTTCAGCGTATTTTATTTGCTTAGTAAATACATCTCCTTAACTGTTTAATTAGAGCAGGGGCGGGCAAACTATTTGGCCTGAGGGCCACATTGGGTTTCGGAAATTGTATGGAGGGCCGGTTAGGGAGGGGGTCATGGCCTGGCCCCCCCCCACCCTCCGGGACTCCTGCCCCATCCAACCCCCCCCGTTCCCTGATGACCACCCCGGAACACCTGCTGCCCATCCAACCCCTTCTCTCATTCCTGACTTCCCCCCAAGATCCCTGCTCCCATTCAACCCCCCTGTTCCCTGCCCTCTGACTGCCCTGACCCCTATTCACCCCCCCCGAACTCCCCTGCCCTCTATGCACCCCCTCCGCTCCCTGCCCTCTTACCATGCTGCCTGGAGCACTGGTGGCTGGCAGCACTACAGCTGCGTCACCCAGCTGGAGCTAGCCACGCCGTTGCTACCGCGCAGCACAGAGCACCGGGTCAGGCCGCGCTCTGCAGCTGCGCTGCCCCAGAAGCTCGCAGCCCCACTGCCCAGAGCATTGCGCCGGTGGTGGAGCAAGCTGACGCTGTGAGGGGGGACAGGACAGCATGGGAGGGGCTGTGAGGTAGCCTCCCAGGCCAGGAGCGTCCCGCGGGCCGTAGTTTGCCCACCTCTGAGTTAGAGCTATTGATAGGCAAATGAGCAAATCGGCAGGTAAGCACACCAGTATTGGGTAGTGGTAAATATTACAGAGATCTATTTCAAGGGTGGCCAAACTTACTGATCCTCGGAGCCGCATATGATAATCTTCAGAAGTCTGAGTGCAGGGTGCTCGGGGCGTCAGCCCTGCCGCAGGGTGGTGAGGTTTGGGGCTTCAGCCCCATGAGTGGCGCCTGCCAGTGCGTGGGGCTTCAGGAAGAAGGTGCTGAAGTCCTGAGCCTCGGCAGGTGCCTCCTGCAGGGCTACAGCCCCTAGACTCCCTTCCCACTGGGCAGAAGCCCCAAGCTCCACCTGCTTCCAGTCTGGTAGGTGGAGAATGGAGGGGCTCCGCGAGCCACACTTTAACTGTAAAAGAGTCACCTGTGGCTGGTGAGCCACCGTTTGGCCACCCCTGATATATTTAGTATACAGGTAAGTAATTGACATCTCTTAGAATATAAGAGTGTAGATTTAGGCAAAAAAAATGTTTGGTACTATAGGTAGTTTAAATGTATAACATGCAATAAATAGCCTACACTGTATAATTAATCACTCAAGTTGCTACTCTAGAAAATGATCAAAACATGATTTAAAAAAAGCTATACCCAACTTGTTCAGTATGAAAGCTCATATGGTTGGGAGATTATTTTTATATAGTTTATAGAGTGTTTTAAATGAGTCAATCTTTTAAAAAAAAATAGAATAAGATTGATTTTCCAGAGCTTGGTGCTTTTACCTGGTGTCTTGCTAAAATGCGACTCTGATGCTGTCTTTTTGATCAGATGTTTGTTCCTGGAAAAACCTTCCTGGGCACTTGTAGGCTGGAAAAGGGATAGAGTTAGGGACGGAGGAAGGAGAGGGGAATGCCTTATGTTGGATGACAGTGATCCCTTTTGCCAATTAAGGAACGTTATTTGCGGTCTCTGAAAAAAGGTCCTGTCCAATTGTCAGTCAAAGCAACAGTAAATATGGAGGGGATTCTTGTTAGTGGGAACTGCAAAGAGATGATTCTTAAGACTTCAGCAGTGGCAGTGAGAAGACCCTTCTGACTAAATATATAGTGTGTGTAATTTATTTACAATGGAAAGTCTTTCTGGGAACAGGAGATATTATTCTGAATTACTGAGAAATAAAATTCTAAATAAATACTCCAAACTTGAAGTTGTTCTATTCCAGAACAATAAGCTACTTTGTGTAATTTCAGGAAAGAAATAGCAGACTTTGAACAGCAGAAAACAAAAGAATTGGCTCAGATAGAAGAAGTTAAAAAAGAAGAAATGAGAAAACTCCAAAAAGACCGTAAAGTTTTTGAAAAATATTCCACAGCAGCTAGAGCGATGCCAGATAAAAAGGAGCGTGATGAAATTCGGGTAAGAAAAATCTAAAGATTGTTCTGATCTTCACAGTGAAACTTCAGCTTTTCACAGTTGTGCAATTTGGAATTCGTAGATTCTGTTAATTTGAAGGGGTTTGATAAGAGAGAATATATATATATATATATATATATATATATATATATATATATATATATATTCTCAAACTAGATCAAGGTACCTGGCATCCATCAGTAGTTCCCACGCTGAAAATCACAGGCGTCACACAAGTATCATTTTTCTTTAAAAAACAAAACACTACTGAAGAACTATTGTCCTTCTGTCAGACTCCCATAACAAAAAAAAGGTTCAGAATGGCACTAACAAAGAACATGACATCAGACCAATAAACCTAAATCAAGTTTCAAAATATTACTGTAATAAGTATGTTGCAAACAAATTCATTCACTGTAGTGAATTGAATGCAAAATTGAACCTGTATCAAGCATCATTCTGTCCATAATTGTTGCGTTCTAAGCAGAGTTTTATCTCATAATAGATGTTGATTATAATGTGTCTGATGCATAAACACGTCTTCTCATTTCCATCATGTTTAATCCTATCCCTTTGAAAAAGATAAGACTTGTTAGTCACTACTAGGGGTGAATAATGCAGTTTATTGTAATCTTGGTATCTCATAGATATCTTTCCCTTTATCTTTTAGAATTTTGGATTTCCTTTTTAATATCTTACTGTAGTTAGTGATTGAATCATCCATTATTATATGGTTAACTCAGTCTAAGGTGGCAATTATTTAATTCAAATGACCTAATTCCTGATCTCCTGTGAGCTTGTTTGAGGAGGAAAAGAGGAATAGAAAATGTGATTTTTTTTTTCTAGCCAGACGTCTCTGTATAATAATGATACCTAGTTATTATATAGCATTTTTCATCAGTAGATCTCAAACTGCTTTACAAAGGTGGTATCGGTATCCTTATTTTACAGATGGGGAAACTTAAGTTGCTGCTTTGTATTTTTGTCCTTCTTAATTTAAAAAAAAAAAATCTGTAACACTATGAAGAAAGTCCTTTTCCTTCCCTCGGAGCTAGGTTGAGATTCTGCATTACACTGCGCACAGAACTTTCAGCCCAGGGAGAAGGTGAGCTAAGTTGGCTTTTAAGCCTCCTTAGCACTTTCCCTATCTTGGGCTGCTCTGGAGGCTGGAGAGGCCACCCACATAACTTAGGCAGCCCTGGGAGAGGGACCTGTCTAAAATATTGCAGGCTGCCCAGAATCTCTGTAGTGCTGCAGCTCCATCTTCAGTATGCCCTTGAGGCCAGGTTTGTGAAGGACTCCAGGGTAATCCTTCCTCTGCCAGAACAGGGGCTTTTAGAGGCCCTTGACATTTTCATTTGGTGTAAAGGGGCCTGAGTAGGGACGAAGCTCGCTGCCTGATTGGGAGAGAGATCAGGTAAGTTAATACAAAGTAACTCCTGTTTTTAGAAAACAAAACACACTTCCTGCCCTTCACACACAGAAGATTTCACTTGTTTTGGGTCACTTGTCTTCTGTGCTGTCACTGCTAATGAAAGATTACTATTTTCTCAAGTCTGTGTTTTAATACAGCAGAAAATGGCTGGCTTGTATCCCCCTACAAACAGTTGATACTTATTTTTCTAAGGCTTTAAAACAGCAGCTTGCAGACTTGCAGGAAGACTTAAAGCGAAGAGAAGCAAAATGGTCAACTACTCACGGTCGCCTTAGAAACCAGATAGAAACCTTAACAAAGGAGAACACAGAGTTAAGGGAAGAGATCAAAATCATGGAAAGATTTCGTCTAGAAGTTTGGAAGAAAGCAGAAGCTACTGAAAGCAACAGGAAAGCTGAAAGTTCTGGAATGAATTTGAAGAGAGCAGAGTCTATAGTAAGTTGTACTTGTTCTGAGGTATTTTAAACTGATTTTTGCAGAGATATATATTTTTCCAATTGGTACTCAGAAGAGACCAGTTGGATGTTTCATTTAATTTAACAGGGGTGTATTGGTGTTGTAAGACAGTACACTGCTGTTGACTTCTGCTATCCCTATAAACCTGGATCTTCACTGTATGCAGGTACCATGCTCTCCAGGATCCTGCTCTCTAACTGAATTATTTTGGAGTTCAGTGGGGAAATCAGGTGCAACTGACTTTGGTGCCTTTGCACTCTAAAGATTAGCCAGTGAAACCAGCCAGTCTTCACTGAATGATTTCATAGTTAGGCTACTAAAACTTAAACTAATGTAAGAAGGAGTACACATATCCCTGGTGAACTGCACCAAGGTAAAATTTTGGGATTGTGCATGGTGAGGAAGCAGAGGAAAGAGAAGCTCAGTCTTTATTCGCTCCACAATATACTTTAAAAGTGTATAATTAACAGTCATTGCAATAAAAATTATGGACAAGTGGTCTGTGTTGATGAGTGCTATTGCACTGTAATAACATTGCTGAATAAATCATTCTTGAACTAAATAAATTCTTGATTATGTATTTTCAGAGTCCACCAACTAGATTTCAAAAAAGCCAGTTTCTGTCTCCAGTTCCTCAAATAGAAAAGAGTAGCAAGATGAATGGGAAAGGTTATTCACAAGTAAAAGGTATAAACATTTATTCAATAGGAGAATCCTATTAACTCTTTAAAATAAAATTTGCCAGTTTTAATGTTTGTTTGCAGCAACTGGCAATTGGTAATATCTCTCTTTTCCTCAGGCAATCCATGTATTAAATAGTCCAAAAGTATAATGCATGTGAAAGTTTAATAGTCAGACTTAATGCTCTGATAAATAATAAATAGTGTCTTGGATAAGATTGTGGAGAAAGTTGTGGATACATCTCTCAGTATGTGGATGTGTCCCTGATCTCCTTCCCACTCTGGGTACAGAACTGGGTATGGCCCAGAGACTGCATTGGTCAATGATCTCCTGGCAATGGATGAAGATCAGGTATCTGTGCTAGCAGTATTAGATCAATCGCTGCCTTGGATACCGTGATTGCAAGGTAGTGTTCTCGTGCCTACAGACTCTAGTGGCAGTGCACAGGACTGCTCTTCAGTGGTGTGATTGTGATTTCTCAGAGAGAAAACAAAAGAGGTAGTTGAAAGCAATTTCTGAAGACATCTGAAGTGGGGGAAGTTGCAGGGTGCCATTCTGTCACCAACTCCTGTTCAACATATATATGGGGCCATTAGGCGGGTTAGTAAGAAAGCATAGTGTGTTTTCAATATGCTGATGACACCAAAATGTAAATCTCTCATTTTCAACTTGGATGATGCGACTCAGACGGCTTCTAATTAAGATTGGGCCATGGATGACCATGAGTTGGCTGCTCAATCTAGGTCAGAATGAAGTGAAGGTAGAGGTGGTAGGGAAGGAGCTGGACATAATTGGTCCCTTTGATTTGAGGGAATACGTCCACCATTAGTTACTAAGATTTGCTTTTTAGGAGTGATTTTTTTTTTTTAGATCCCAGCTGCTGTTTGACTCTCATTACAACAGTAGAACAGGTTGTTTTTTTGTTTTTTACATCTGCGTCTGGCTAGGAGGTTGCAGTCTTTCAGATGTGAACCTTGCTGCTGTTTGCAATAGTCTTAACAAACACATAGCTATGCACTCTACATGGGGTTAGATCTTTAAAATCATTCAAAGAATGAAGCTGGTACAGAATGGTGTGGCTCACTGAGTGAAGCATTTTGGCGGGAATGTATGATTCTAGGATCTTCACTGGGTATTTGTTGGTCTTTGGGTGCAGTTTAAAGTCTTGGCTTATGACCTATAAAGCCCTGTCTGTCTTGAGACTGATGTACCTGAGAGATCGCCTTTCTTTTGGTCCTATGTTGCCACAGCTACAGTCTGCAAAAGTGCCTAAGCTGGATATCCCTCATAAGAGTGGGTAGCTGGAAGGACATTTTCTGTTCTCTGTAAGGGTTTCGAGATGCTGGAAATTGTTCCTCTCACTTGTTCCAAATCTTCCAAGAATGCTGCAAGGACCACACACTATAGGGTTATTTTGGAAAAGGACAAGGATGAGCTGCCTATAAATCAAAATGGGTAGAAAGGAGTCTGTTTTGCTGGCTGAGTTCCTATTGGCATGATTATCTCTGCTGTTATTTAATTCTCTTATATAATTAATAAATGAGTTAGGCACCTTTCCAAAGCTCTTTCTTATAATTTGAATCTATACATAAAATATAATACAGATAGCGCATTTTATTGTTATGACTTTATTGTAGCTCTTTGCTACTATAGCAAGCAAATAATATAGCTGAGGTAATACACTTAACTGCATATTCTTCTTGAGTAGCTGAAGATACTGCTTTCAAGTTAATACTGCACATGAGGTATGCAGATATCCAGTATAGTTTATCTATCATTCTGATCATTACATTTGCTTATAACACCCAAACTGCTTCTTGGCTGCTGAGATGATGTAAAATGAACAATTTTTATTGTTTTATATTTGAACAGGAAAGCCTTCTAGAAGACCTAAATCAGCACCTGTTAGTGATGGGAATAACTTTGACAAGACCGTGACAACACTAGAAGCTTCTTCTAGGACTTTTATGATAGTAAGTCCTATACCAGAATGTTGTCTATTTTGACTTGATTCCAAATAATAGAATAGTTATCTGCATTACACAAATGTGCAGCCTGAAAAGTGATTTGTGAAACTGCCATAAGAACACTTGACAAGATTTAGTAATGACTACAATATTAAACTACTCTCTGGTAATGCAGAATACCTGTACAGAAAATTACACTTGCATCTAGTATTTGGAACCCTTTTTTTTTTTTTTTTGGTTACAGCAGGGGGAGATGTTTGGTGATGGAGATGTTCAATTGCAGCTAAGCAAAATATCTTACAAAATTTACCAAATTTTAATAAATGTTTGCAGAAAAAAAGGATGTTTATCTCCTACCTGAAGAAAACAGTGAATTTTGTAAGAATTCAGGTAGTTGAGACATAATACATCTTTATGAATTATTGTATGTAGCATTTGCTAGAAGTATATGAAACTTGAATAATGATTTTTTTGCCTTGGAATCTGTTGTTACTGATCTTTTAAGTTAAGAACCAGATTGGAATTTGTTGGTAAAATGGAGCTCATTATAATCTAGGCAAAAGCTGATTGCCAAAACCTAACAGATCTTGTGTGGATTTGTCGTTATCCAATAAGCTATATCAAACCTTTTCTCTAGGTGCTTTGGGTTGATGATTCTCTTGGTGCCTCCTTGCTTTCATGAGCTACCTTCTCACAGCCACAAAAATCCCTCAAGTTTGGCTGCTTAAAAAAAGTTACCATAAGTGATAGAAAAGTTGGGTTATCTTTATGTTCTAGAAAAATCCCACAAAAATGGAGCCTGATTTAATGCTGTCACATTCTGGGTTGCAATCCAGACCAGTGAGGGGCTGTGTCGCCCCCTGCCTTGCAACTTGAGGTGTCTCACAATGCTTTGCTTTGGTGCTGTAAGCTCCCAACCTGGCCCCCTAAGTGGCTATATATAGCTGCAGCCTGCCAGCGCAGTCCAGTCATGCTCTAGCTTCCACGAGCCTGGGTTACCACTTGCATGGTGATCCCAACACACTTCCAGTACCAGATTTCCCCCAAAAACATTTTCTGCCCTGTCCAGCTTTCTCCTGGACAGTTCAGATATTTTAGGTTTGTTGCCCCTCTAAGGGGATCCATATCCAACAATTTGTTACTTTTTAAAATGGAGTTACCCACACTATTCAGTTTAAAGACAACACTGGAGTAGTTTTGATTAAAGAATAAAACAAGTTTATTTAATTACAAAGAGAGGTTTTATGTTAGTATAAGGCATTAAAGTAGAAATGGTTACAAGAGAAATAAAGATAAAATGCTTCCTAGTACTAAAGCGTAACACTCTAGACTTGTGGTAAAAGATTTCACCTTGAACCATGTTCCCCGTAACATTGCTGACCAAAATTCTCAGGCTAGGATTTGCTCCCAAAGGCTGTTTCTTTGGTCATCTTAGGTGAAAGAGTGAGAGGTGGACAGGGAGAGATACCTTAGGGTGTTTTTATGCCCTCACTTTATAGGTCAGCCCCCCTTTGAAATACATTTTCCTGAAGGCTACCCTTAAATGAAGTTCATTCCCGCTGTGAGGCTGGAGTCTTGTGGTGAAAGAGGTTTCATGCTGTTGTTTGCTAAGATGTAGATGTTTGTTCCAGCCCCCCTTCCTTGCCAAAGAATGGCCATTTTGTAGGTGATTGACACCTGGGCAAGAGGCTTGTCCTTTGTCTTTGAGAAACAGGTTTATCCCCTCCCCAGACTTGTCTGATAAATAAACTTCAGTCATGATTTCAATTTTACATGTAATATTGCACACATTTCATCATGATGATATTGACAGCGAGTTATTAGTTTTCAAATGATACCTAACGGGCATAATTTGTATAGTGATTATTACAATAGTGTGGAGGATATTAATACAGGGTTGCATTCTGTCACAGTTGCTTACTAGAGAAATATTTTCATTTCAGGACATGTCTCCTAGTGAAACACGTGTGCCATTAGAGCCCCCTACTCTTGTGTCTACAGGCAGTGAAGAAATACAGGGAGAAATTAACTATCCTGATGGAAAGGTAGGATCAGATTTCCTTTAAGAGGCTACAGAGAATAAATCTGGGTAATTAAGTCACTCTGCCAGGGGAACTCATCTTTGTTAGGGCTGTGGTGCCTCTCTTGTTCAATTTATATATGGGGCTGTTGGGTGGGTGTCCCTTTCATTTGTGAGGCATTTAGAGTCTAAGATAAATGTTGTTAAAATCTAAATACCTAAATCACCATTTCATAAAAATTGTGTGTTGTAAACTGTTCCATATATATACACACAGGGTGGTTTCTTACTTGAGTCCAACTGGAAATGACCAAACCAGCAAAAAAGGGAAAATGAGGGTCTCATTCGTTCCTTGTACACCCTTCCCCCCCCAGCCCCATCAGTCTTTTGTCTTATACTTAGTCCTTGACCCAAAGAACTTAAACTGTCTTTTTATTCCGTTTGACTGTTAGGTTAGGTGCTGTACAGTGTACATGACTGAGGCTCCTGAGTGCTGTGATATTACAAATAATATTTCCAACCTCTATTTAAAATAAATTGGGCATCTGGCCCAAGAATGTATTTAACAAGAATTTATACAATTAAGGGGGAAAAAACCTACTTTCTTTGCTTATTGGAGAAATGGTTTGACAAAGTGTGAGAGAAACCGCTACCACTCTGAAACCTGTTTCAGGGATGTGGCTGACAAATTCATAAATGGCTATTCCTGTGTATTGCTTTCTGGTTCCACAACAGCATCTCTGGCTGCATTTTATTACTACTATTGGGTCAAACCAAACACTGGAAAGTTATGGAAAGTCAGGATTGGATGAGAAGTGCAAACAAACTTTGGCTCTCAAAGCGCTCAGTATTAAATTCTGGGCAAAAGTCAGACAAATATTCTTCATCTAATGCTGGTTTATCTGTCAATAGCTGGAACTGTCAAACTGCTAAAATGGCCAAAGAATTTAATTTTAACTGAAATTGTTGAAAACTTTATACTAGTTTTATTGCTGAACATACACTTTTATGTAATTTACCTTTTAGGTTGAAAAGGTTTTAAAAAATGGCTGTCGTCTTATATTTTTCCCTAATGGAACACGGAAAGAAATGAGTTCGGATGGAAAGACCATAACTGTAACATTCTTTAATGGGGATGTGAAACAAGTTATGCCTGATCAAAGAGTGGTATGTATCCAAATTATCTTCCCAACAGTTTATATGGACAGATTTTTTTAGACACTTATGATCTATTCTTCTGTACAGATTTACTATTATGCAGATGCCCAGACAACTCATACTACGTACCCTGATGGGTTAGAGGTCTTGCATTTCTCAAATGGGCAAATAGGTAAAAACTATGAACCTTTTATCTGTATACTTTAATTTTTATATAAAAACTTTCTATAGTTATTTTGAAACAAAATATGCACATTGTTACAGAAAAGCATTACCCTGACGGAAGGAAAGAAATTACGTTTCCTGACCAAACTATTAAGAATTTATTTATGGATGGGGGAGAGGAAAGCATTTTTCCTGATGGCACTATTGTTCGTGTGCAGAGGTAAATTTTTACTTTAAATATACCCTACAGGTTCCCACACAATAGAGCGGGGGAAGGAGTTCTTGGCACACTGCAGTTCATCCACCCTTCCTTGAATACTCATTTTCTGTATACAGTACTTGTCTTCAAGTTAAGATGGATATATTGTATGAAAGGATGAAAAATGAATGTGTATAACTGTGTGGTAATCCACTAGTAATAGAAAAGACTTTTTAAAACCTTATTCAGCTCGAGAAGCTTACACTTGAACATGTTTGATACATCATGTCTGATATATAGAAGAAATGTAGCATTTTATACTGAATAATGTATTTACACAAAGTACATGTAGTAATCTGCTTTTAAGAGACAGGTGCCTAAGCATTCATTTATTTAATCACATGTACTAATATAGACCCTGAAAAAGGAAAGCACATTAGCACATGAAAGTTTTGTTTTTGACCACTATAAAGTTCTGGAAAAATAGTGCATGCTCTCTGAGAATCTTTACCAAGTTTCTACACACAATTAAACCCCTGCCTACTAACTTTTAGTATGGTGTTAGACTGACAGGGCCAGCCTTAAAATGAAATTCCATTTTATATTTAATTGTATACACTTATTTAATACAGAGATGGAAGCAAAACTATAGAATTTAACAATGGTCAGAGAGAGCTGCATACGCCACAATTCAAGAGACGTGAATATCCAGATGGCACTGTCAAGACTGTGTATGCGAATGGACACCAGGAAACAAAATATGTCTGTGGGAGAGTAAGAGTTAAGGACAAGGATGGTAATGTTATAATGGACACGAAACTATAACATGACTTATGAAACTCTTGTAAGCACCTATCACACCTAGCGAAAGTGTAGAAGTGTATATTTGTTAAAAATCTTTACCCAATGTATATATTGTACATAATTTTGTTTGATTGTCTAAAATAAATTTATTTTTTAAAATAGTGAAATTAAGGAGCTGTCTCTCACTTGGTCTGCCAAAACAGCTTATTTTGAGAAATTTCAATCTGCTTGCTTTCATATGTGAGTTAAGCAGCTACTTCCTAAATTCTCTTTCAAGTAGCATATCTAATTATTTAGCACTAGATGCAGTAAGTCTTGCTGGTGAAAGAAACCAAGTGCTGTTGTCAACTACAGGAGTTACAGTCTTAAGTGATTAAAACCTTAGCCTAAAGCCGTGACCGCTTTATGCACAAGATCACTTTTTGAATTTAAGATCAACCCAGGATCTGCCCTGCCCCACTCACTCCATTTCCCCCCTTCCCTCTGTCCCTTGTTCTCCCCCACCCTCACTCATTTTAACTGGGTTGGGGTCAAGAAGTTCAGTGTGTGGAAGGGGGGCTCCAAGCTGAGCCTGAGGCAGGGGGTTGGGGTGCAAGGGTCATGTGGTCTCACTGCACCTAATCTCATAGAATCCACTGGATGTTTCATGAGTTTTACCTATTAGTGTTGTGTGTGGTTTATAGATCCAAAATCCTTCAGGGATTGTTACACTCATTTGTGACAATCTCAACGATGGAGAGTGCATGGGCTAAACCTGGGACAGGAGTGAGGGGTGCAAGCTCTTGAAGTTTGGTGCAGGGGGGAGGTGAGGGCTCTAGAAGGGGGACTTAGGGCTGGGGCAGGTGTTTGGGGTGCAAGAGGGGGTGCAAAGTGCAGGCTCTGGTCGTGAGGCACATACCACAGGCAGTTTCCGGTCGGTGGCGTAGAGGGGCTCAGGCAGGCTGCATGGAAGCGGCTGGCATGTCTCTGAGGGAGAGGGAGTAGTGGGGTCTCCATGCGCAGCCTGTGCCCACAAGCACTACGATCAACAGGTTGGTGACCACTGGCCTAAGGGTTCAAGGAGACTTTATATTAGACATCGAAGAGAGATGCTAAAACTAATTGCCAGCTGATAAAGTTTTTGGTGCTAGAGCTGAGTCCTAACTAGCCAGGAACATAAGAGCTAAGCTGCATGTAATGCTGCAAGACCACCGAAGCAGAATCTAAGCATCAGTGGTGCTTATCACTTTATTTAGGCAGCATATAAAATGTGAATTCTAACATCTGTTGATACTTGGGACTCACCAAATGGACTTGTTGCAGGGCAAGAAGAGGTTAGTTACTTTACAGAAAAAGACGGTTACTCACCTGTAGTAACTGTTGTTCTTCGAGATGTGTTGCTCCTATCCATTCCAGTTAGGTGTGCGCGCCGCGCGTGCACGGCTCTTCGGAACATTTTTACCCTAGCAACACTCGGTGGGTCGGCTGGGCGCCCCCTGGAGTGGCGCCACTATGGCGCAGGATATATACCCCTGCCGACCCATCCGCTCCTCAGTTCCTTCTTGCCGGCTACTCCGACAGTGGGGAAGGAGGGCGGGTCTGGAATGGATAGGAGCAACACATCTCGAATAACAACAGTTACTACAGGTGAGTAACCGTCTTTTCTTCTTCGAGTGATTGCTCCTATGCCATTCCAGTTAGGTGATTCCCAAGCCTTACGTAGGCGGTGGGTGGGTCGGAGTTAGATGTTGCAGAATGCAAACTGCTAAGCCAAAGGCTGCATCAGCTATGGACTCTTGGACCAATGAGTCAAAAGTGTGGATCGAGGACCAGGGAGCTGCACGACACATCCCCTGAAAGGGTATGTGAGCCAGGAAGGCAGCAGAGAAGCCTGAGCCCTGGTGGAATGTGCAGTAAGATGGCTCCATGGAACATGGGCCAAAAATCCAGGAGGTGCGGATGCACAACGTCATTGAATATGAAATCCTCTAGGAGGAGACAGGTAAGCCCTTCGTCCGGTATGCCGGTACGACAACGGTTTGGGGGCATTACGAGAGGGCTCTGTCCGCCAGATATAGATTGCGGACGCCCTACGGACGTCGAAGGAGTGCAATTGTTGTTCTCCTTGCAATGAGAGTGGCTTCGGAAAGAAGACCTGAAGGAAGACATCCTGGTAGATATAAAAGGCCGACACCTCCTTAGGGAGGCAGGGCGGACGTGGTAAGAACTGCCCTTGTCCTAGAGGAACACATTATACTGTGGGCCTATTGTGAGAGCCTGAATCTCAGAGACTTGTCTGGCCGTTTGAAAGGCTACAGGAAAACCGTCTCCCAGGACAGGTATATCAATGAACATGCTGAGATTGGCTCAAATAGGGCAGGCATAGACTGGTTAGAACCAGGTTGAGGACCCAGGTTTATGGCGGGGCCCCACTTGGGGGGTATAAACGCTCCAAGCCCTGAGGAACCTGATGGAATGGATCGGGACCTCGGCGGGAGAAACATTGCGTGTTTCGAAGCAGCAGGAGAAACGCGTCCACTTGGCCAGATACATTAACCGAGTGGAAGATTTTCTACCACCCCGGAGAATCCTGTAGACCCGAGGCAGAACCACGTAACTCGGAACGGGTTAGCCACGCAGCAGCCCTGTTGTGAGGTGCAGGGAGTACAAGTCCGGGTGGTGAAGCTCGCCATGATCCCGCGACACGGGGTCTGGGCAAGAGGGTTGGCTACCGACAGGTGTTAGCAACATGGTGCACCAGTGCTGCCCGGGTTTACGCTGGAGCGATCACGATCAGGTGCGCTCTGTCCCTGCGGAGTTTTTTTAGCAGGACCCTGTGAACCAGCGGGAACAGTGTAAAGGCGTACAGCAGATGGCTGATCCATGGCCTCAGGGAAACCCCCCCAAGACCGAGCCTGGGGAGAGGCCTTGGAACGAGGAGAACTTCTTTCTCTCTTCGTTCTTGCGAGAGCGAGGAGGCTATGCGGGAAAAGCTCCACGTCCGGAAAACGGAATGGATAATGTCCGGAGGAAACGACCACTTGCGAGACAGGAAGGATCTGCTGAGGCGATCCGCCAGCTGAGACGCCTGGTACACAAGGCAGACCGGTCTCAGCTCTCGGACATTGATGTATAAGGCCATCTCTCGCGCCGACCGAAGGCCGTGAGTGCGAAGCCGAGCCAGGGGAGCACCCAGCCGAGAGATGGGGTGTCTGTCCGGAGGGACCCCGAGGGGTGAATGGAACAGCCTCCATGGATACACCAGGGGAGGGCGCTGACTCCTGGTCGAGGGAGCCTAGGATGCTCGGGGGGGAACGAGACGACCACGAGTATGGTATCTCTGCCCGGGTGGTACACCCAGGTGAGCCACAATTGAAGTGGACGGAGGCGAAGCCTGGCATGTTCGGTTACAAACGTGCAGACAGCCGTGTGACTCAGGAAACCTAGGCAAGTGCGAGCCAAAGTTGTCGGGAAGGACCGTAGGCCTTGTACAATCGTTACCCTCGCCTGAAACCGAGGCTGAGGTAAGCAGGCTCTGGAGAGACTGGAGGCCAGGGCGGCCCCAATGAATTCTATTCCCTGTGTGGGAATGAGTGGATTTTTCCATTGATCATCAGGCCTAGACACGGGAATAGGTCCGTGTCGATGCCCACACGACTGGTAACTTGGGCCTGGTGGTCCCTTGAATGAGCCAATCGTCTAGATACGGAGAACGTGTATCCGACGGTGGCGAAGAAACGCGGCGACTACAGCCATGCACTTTGCATACACTTGGGCTGTATAGAGGCCAACCGGGAGGGCCGTATACTGGAAACGACGGTAGGCCCCAAACGAGGGCACCTTCTGTGTGGAGAAGAAATAGTGATGTGAAACATGCGCCCTGCATATGGAGGGCGGCGTACCAGTTTCCGGGATCCAAGGATGGGATTGACGTCCCCCCTGGGTACCATGCGGAACTTATCTGCCTCGTGACTTGTCACGGTCCCGCAGGTCTAGGATAGGTCTGAGACCTCCCTTCGCCTAGGGGATAGGTTTCGTCCTTAGGTACCTCCTGTACCTTTGGGGTCCGGATTGACGCCCACGACCGCGTAAGCCACGCCCGCTGGCAAAGTACTGACTTTGGCAAGGCGCAGGGAAAGAGCGGATACGCTGGGGACGGCAATGTCGGTTCTGAATTACCGGCGTGTGTATGCTGACAGAGAGAGAGCTCAAAGCAACCCTGCTGCCCTCTAGGCTTTGCCGCTTAGGGCCAGTGTTTCCAGGGAACAGGCCTTTGTCATTGAAGGGCAAGTCCTGTACAGTGTGCCGCAGCTGCGAGGGAAGGCTCGATAACTGGAGCCATCTTGTGGCCACCCCCGAGGCCAGAGCAGGAGTTCTGAAGAACCGCCTCTGTAAATTTGGCTGCCACCCATAGTAGTGGCTAAGCAGGGCTTGCCAGTCTGCCACACGAAGTTGCAGGGCCCCCGCCGAGTATATCTTACGGCCCAGTAAGACCATACGCCTAGCCTCCTTAGATATAGGAGCTGGTGCGTTTGGATTAGAGGAGGGCCCGAGGAGTATGTTCCTGCCCCCCCATCCGGGGAGGAGGAAGAAGAAAGGCCAGGGAGAAGTGGGTCCTGTGTGGGCTCGCGCTCCTGGATGACCTCCTGATCCGGCGGGATCGGGGAGCCCGGTGGATGAACCGGGGCTTGCTCCATACCGGTCGGAGGGGGACAGCTAATTGTCACCTCTGGCACCCAGAGCTCCGACGGAGCGGAGCGAGATGGGATCACTGGTACGCCGCTGGCGTGGTAGGACACCCAAGGCGTCCAGAATGACCACTGATAGGTCTCCTGGAAGACTCTGGAGGGCCCATCGGAAAACAGAGTCCTACGCATAGGAAGCGTCCGCACGGAACGACACTGATGCGTGTCTGGATGGCCCTGGAGGAGCTGAAAAGCCCATGGTAGAGTCTGCGTCTGTAACTGACATCACTCGACGCTGCGCCCGGGATCGGTACCGGGATGGATCGGTGCTGCGGGACGCTGACCGGTGCCACGAGTACTACTGGTACCGACATGGAGAACGGTGCCGAGACTGAGAGCGGCGTCGGGACCTCGATCGGCGGGACCGAGAACATCTGTGGGACCGCGATCGTAAACGGTACCGCTCTGCGGTGCCGACGGAGGGTGGACTGATCAAGGCAGGCTTGCCGATTGACTATGTAACCCGCACCGGCGGTGCCGGGGGTTGAGGCAGCGCAGGCTCTGCCCTCGCCAGCAACTCCGTCGCTGTGGAAATGTTTCCGGCGTGGAGGGAATAGTGAGCTCGACCACAGCTCGCACCACAGACGCCACTTCATAGCGAGCTCGACCACGGGCCGTACCGGGGAGCGTTCCCGCACCGGACTCGACGGCGGTGCCTGGCCGGAGTGAATGGGGCGGGTATTGTCGGTGCCGCGGCAGACATCGGTGTCGGGTGGTCCGACTGAGCATCGCGCTCGGCTGCGGAGCAGGCAGCTCGGACGCAGCTTCAGAGCGAGCTCGACCACGGTCCGTACCGGGGAGCTTGCCAGCACCGGACTCGACGGTCCTTACCTGGCCGGAGTTGATGGTGCGGATATCGTCGGTGCACAGCAGACATCGGTGCCGGGCGATCCGACTGAGCATAGCGCTCGGCTGCGGAGCAGGTGGCTCGGACGCAGCTTCATAGCGAACTCGACCACGGTCCGTACCGGGGAGCTTTCCAGCACCGGACTCGACGGCTCTTGCCTGGCCGGAGTTAATGGTGCGGATATTGTCGGTGCCGCGGCAGACATCGGTGCCGGGCGCTCCGACTGAGTATAGCGCTCGGCTGCGGAGCAGGCGGCTCGGACGCAGCTTCAGAGCGAGCTCGACCACGGACCATACCGGGGAGCTTTCCAGCACCGGACTCTACGGCTCTTGCCTGGCCGGAGTTAATGGTGCGGATATTGTCGGTGCCGCGGCAGACATCGGTGCTGGGCAATCCGACTGAGCATCGCGCTCGGCTGCGGAGCAGGCAGCTCGGATGCAGCTTCAGAGTGAGCTCGACCACGGTTCGTACCGGGGAGCTTTCCAGCACCGGACTCGACGGCTCTTGCCTGGCCGGAGTTAATGGTGCGGATATTGTCGGTGCCGTGGCAGACATCGGTGCCGGGCGATCCGACTGAGCATCGCGCTCAGCTGCGGAGCAGGGACGTCGGCGACGGTCGGTGCCGAGAGGCCTTAGCGGTACCGGCGATCCGGTGCCGAGGGAGCGCTCCTTGAAGATTAACCAGCGCTCGGCGCCGAGAGCGGAGGAGCAAGAGCTGCCTCCCTCAGGAGCTGCTTGAGGGGAAAGTCCCGCTCCCCTTTGTTCTCAGATGAAAGGCCTCACAAAAGCAGCACTTATCTGTGTGGTGAGATCCCTCGAGGCACTTAAGAGAGGATCTCTTGTCGGCAGCGGCTTATGGCCGGCCGAGCATTACACAACCCTGTGGACCGGGCATCGGACCCGGTACCGGGTGAGGGGAAGGGGATAAACCCCGAACCCCTGTAAAATAAATACTATTCTACAAACAAAATAAAGTTAACTACAACTGTAAACAGAACGAGAGAAACTACGAGTAGGTAGGGAAGTGGAGGTCAGTTAAGCTGCGCTCCACTGTTGCAACTGGCCGTCACGGACGGGAAGAAGGAACTGAGGAGCGGATGGGTCGGCAGGGGTATATATCCTGTGCCATAGTGGCGCCACTCCAGGGGGCGCCCAGCCGACCCACCGAGTGTTGCTAGGGTAAAAATGTTCCGAAGAGCCGTGCACACGCGGCGCGCGCACACCTAACTGGAATGCATAGGAGCAATCACTCGAAGAAGAACCCAAGTTCTTCCACAGGGACATAAGACATAACTTGGTTTTCCTGTGCGCATGCTTGTGCACTCTCAATTGGGCATGCAATGTAGTATCTGCAGGCCCATGCTTGCACAGAGCAGTTCCAGTTGCTCAGAGCGGGGCATCCAGGAAGGTACAAGCCTGCTGCCACTCAGTTCCTTAACTGTGAAGCCGAATTCAACAGCAGAAGAGCAGGAGGCTGAACACCCTGAAGGCGAAAACATCTCAAAGCCCTCATTACTGGAAGGTAAGTAACCTCTCCTTCAAGTATGTGTCCCTTACGGGGGCTCCACTGTAGGAACCTCCCAAACAGTAACTCAGTGAGGTGGGGGGGTGCTGAAGAGTTAAGTCCAGGTCACTTTGAATGTGATGTCTCTGGAAGCAGGTAAGATGATATAATACTTGGTAAAGATATGGATAGAAGACAAAGTAGCAATCCAATGTCCTTCAGTAGTGCTATAGCTGTGAACTGAACACTAGTACAGGGGTCGGCAATCTTTCAGAAGTGGTGTGCCAAGTCTTCATTTATTCATTCTGATTTAAGGTTTCGCATGCCAGTAATACATTAACTTTTTTAGGTGGTCTCTTTCTATAAGTCTATAATATAACTAAACTAGCGTTGTATGTAAAGTAAATAAGGTTTTTAAAATGTTTAAGAAGCTTCATTTAAAATTAAATTAAAATGCAGAGTTCCCTGGACCGGTGGCCAGGACCCAGGCAGTGTGAGTGCCACTGAAAATCAGCTCGCATACTGCCTTTGGCACGCGTGCCATAGGTTGCCTACTCCTGCACTAGTGGAATGTGCTGTTACTCAGGAGGGGTTGCACCATTGCATTTTCATAGCAGGTCAAGATGCAACCTGAAACCCACTTAGACAATCTTAGGATGAAGGACCAATCGATTTCCACACTATCTGCAATTGATTCAAGTAGCCTAGGAGAGACCTGGAATGGTTTAAGTTCTGTCCAGCTAGAAAGCAAATGCCCTTCTGACATCCAGTGAATGAAAGCTTTATTCTTCTCTGGAGGCATGAGGTTTTGTGCAGAAAACTGGCAGGCAAATTTCCTGGTTAGTGATTCCAAGGAGACCTCTGGGAGGAAGCAAGGATGGAGATATAACCTTGACTCTGCAGAAGGTGATGTATTGTGGGTCCTCCATGAGTGCTCCCAGATCACCTTGCTGAGGGGATAGTGATTAAGATCAAAATTTTGAGGGAGAGGTGGGGGGAGGAACAGGTTGCCACCGTTTCAAAGGGACTTTAAAAAAAAAAAGTGTTTTAAAACCAGGCTGAGGTCCTGTGGGGTGGGCAAGTTGTTGAATAGGAGAAAACAAGTTGCATGGGCTGTTAAGAAATCCAGTAGCTGTGGTGTGGCCAAAGACACCAAAGTTCTGGCTAGGTTAGTGGAAAGGTGTCTCAATGAGCTCTATCACAGCCTGTGTTTTGAATCCTAATACATAGTCTTGGAAAGTGGAACTTCCAAGGTTAGAGAAGATGAGATGGAGTACCAAACTGGAAGCACTTCCACTTCTGGGGGTGACTCTTGCTAATACCAGCCTTTCTCTTGGATAAGAGAACTGACTGAATTTTAACCAAAAAGGGCAATTCCATGCTCTCAGATTCAGGGAGGAGGGGTTAGGACAGATGGGGGCCCTAAGTCGTGTGTCAATATGCCTTCATGATAGGAAGTCCGAGGGGCGTTACCTTTGAGAGAGAGATGAGGTTTGAGTACCACACTTGTCTCAGCCAAGCAGGGTGCTATGAGGATACCTCACAGTGCAGCTTGAGAGGGGTCTTGAGGATTTAATGGTATAGGTAGTTAAGCATAAAGAAGAGTCCAGGGTCATGGTGTTATCAGGGAAACCCCTAGAGAGTTGTGGCCATAAACTCCCTTGGAGTAGAACAGATGACATTTTTCATTGTTTGGATAGTGAAGAGGACTACCCTGGTCTGGCAGATGCTGTGGAAGCTAGTTTTGTGCTCCTGTTTGTGATCCTGCTCAGGGAGTCTGCAATTATTTTTTGGAGGCCTGGTAAATAGACTGCTGCTATTTCTACCCAATGGGAGATAAACCAGTTCCATAGCTTTAGTGACTTTGCGCATAAGGATGGACAGCTTGCTGCAGCTTGGCAGTTGAAGTAATACATTGCTGCTTTGTTGTCAGGCATTACCCTGAGTGACCTTATATGGCATGAAGGAAGCATTGGCAAACATATCATACTGCTCTTAGCTTCAGTATAGTGATACTGAATGCAGATTCCTGTGCTGACCATTGGCCCTGTGCTGGCTATTGGTAGGTTGGCTCTCCATCCCAACAGATGCATGTGCTATGCCTTTGAAGGTGCTGGATGCAAAAATGGGATTCCAGCACAGACCCTCCATGGGTCTTTCCACCATCTAAGAATCCAACACCTTCCAAGCACTCTGATGCATTTGGACAGGCTCTGTGTGTTTGGGTATATGCTGTTTTTATCCATGTCTGGGGGCATCTAAAGTGCCTCCTTGTGTAAGTAGTCACATACATGGAGGCCAGACCTGTGGAGAAGTCCTCACCATTTGTGGGCTGCACTATAATGCTGAAATTAGGTTGGATTGGGTGGAGAATTTCTCCTTAGGTTGGTAGGCTCTTGGAGTCCAGAGTAGCTCCTACAAAGTCTGTACTGCAGCTACTATGGATTTTTTTTGTGGCTGATGTGAAGGGCCAGAGCTTAGAATACTGTTAATGTGCTGGATGTTGCCAACTGGACCTCTTGGGGCAACCAGCCTCTGAGAAGCCATCCAAACATGGGAACACTGAACTTGAAGTGAACTATTACCACAGAGAATTTTTGTGAACACCCTAGGGGAAAACCTTGATATTGACAGTGCTCTCCCCATAGCACAAATCTTAGGAAACACTTGTAGGAGCGGTGGATGGCTAAATGAAAGTAGGTGTCCTTAAGGTACAACAACCCAGTCTCCTGGATCTAAGGATGGAATTAAAGTAGCTAATGTCACCATTCTGAAGTGCTGTGCTAGGACGTTATTTTAAGTCAAGGATTGGTCTGCATCTTTCTTAGGAACAAGGAAGTAATTGGAACTGAACTCTCTCTTCTGATGACTCTAGTCGGGCTGGTTCTATTGCTCCCAGAAGGAGAAGAGTCCAGTCATTTTAAGAGTTCCTCATGAGAAGGATGAAGGGTAGGGCTTGAGGGAGGAATAGAATGGAAGTGGATCATGTAGCTTCATTTGACAACCTCCAGTATCCATTTCTCTGAGGTAATGTGCTCCTAGGCAGGTAGGTAGTGTGATACTCTTGGGTGATCCATTGGAATGAATTACTTTTGACACCTTGGTTGAGGGCATAAAGTGCCTCTTAGAAGGAGGGGCTAATTGGGTAGAAGTATGCCTGGGAGATACCGTTTTTTGTGGGCTCCTGCTGCTTAGAGAAAGTGTGCTGATGGTATTGGAATGATCTCTAATTTTGAGCAGCTTGGGATCTACTAAAATGCCTTTTCATTACAGGCACATAAATCCCCAGTGATTACAACACTGCTCTGGTGTCTGAGTATGTGGAGAGAGGAGTCTTATGTTCACCGAAGAGCATAGGCCCTTCAAACACAAGGTCTTCCACTGTTTTGAATTTTTTCTTGGAAGGCCCGAGGACTGGAGCTGGATGCTCTTCTTGTGACTGCTGCTGTGGCCATGGACCTGGAGGCTGTGTTGGCAGTATCTTGAGCAATTTACAGGGAGGTTTTCACAACCAACTGTCCTTCAGCAGTGATAGACTGAAGCTGATCTTTCTGATCTTGTGCCAAGTGTTCAATAAAATGTGTAATTTGGAGTATGTGTTAATCATTTTGCCATCAAGGCCTGGTAACTGGCAAAACTGGCAAGCAGCTGAGAAGCTCTTCCTTCCTAGCTAGTCCAGCTGGTTAGATTCTGTGTCAGATGGAGAGGGTCCTGAGCAAGCTTGATGGTTCCTCTCATTAGTTGCATCCACTTTAAGGGAATTTGAATTACAGGGGCATTAGTAGTACTCTATTCCTTTCAGCGAGATGTGGGATTGTGGCAGGTGTTTGCCACAGGTATGTATGGAAGATAAAGCCTCAGTGATTGTTAGGGTAATCCTTACCTGAGGATTGATGTTCCAGATGTCCACCAAGGAATGTTTCAACTTTTGGACTTCCTCTAGTGGGATCTGAAGTCAGCCTGCTAGCCTTTTCATGATGTCCTGGAAGGTCTTAAAATCAGTGTACAAGAGTGGTGGCGTTACTGCATCATTCAGAAATGAACAGGACTTTACAGATGGAGGTGAGATCTCCTTGGCATGAGACTCTTGCGCCTCTTGTATATCATCTGGTAGGAGAAGTGGGTGGTACCACTGTGCATGGTACTATAAAATGGTCTATAGGTGTCACTGGTGGGTACCAATGCTCTCTCTTAGGCAGTGCTGGAGTTGGTCACTATTGGTCCCAGTAACCCCACTGAGGGGGATCAGGGATGGGACCCCATGATCAATCTTTGGACCTCCAATAACTGGTAGGTTCTCTAGGATCCTCTTCATGAAAGGATCTCATGGGGATAGGTTACTGGAGGGATGCCTGTACAAAGATATGAGGAATCTTCCCACAACCTAAGGTATATATGTGACGGGTTGCCTCCCTTAGAATGCCACCTGATGTGCTGAGCCTGCCTGTTGTGCCAGCCTAGATACCCTTTTTACCTGTCTTGCTGAGCCAGGCTATTAAGCCTCCTCCACCGCAGGGCCACACCCAACTGCAGAACAAAAGACACTGAGATCAGTTCAGGGAAGGCTCATCTTAAGGGACTTGCCCCAGCACTCAGGTGTCCACCTCCCTTGGAGTGCAGACCCAAAGATATATTATGAAATCCACCTCTTCCCTCAATGTGGAGGAAGGTATGCACAGCCTCTTCTTCACCCCCTCCTCCCAATTATGAGTAGCACAAACTGGGTTATATTATAAACAAGAAATAAGTTTAACTACATGAAGGGTTAAAATCCATGTGCATTTTATATAACAACCTGGTATATGGTTTGTGCCAGCTCTTTTCAAGACCCAAAGTCCAGAGTATGGTCAAGAGACCAGAAGCCTAGCAAACAGTGATCAGCTAAGAGAAAGCTGGGGTAAACAGATAATCTTGTTTTGCTAAAATAAGACTAGTCAGCAACGTGCCAGGTGTTGGCACTAAGAACTAAATAATTGTGTCTTATTCAGAGTTGCAGATTGAACAAAGGATCCCTGTTCCTATTGTGTTAGTTTCTTCTGTAGGGAGACGTTCTTCCCACAGATCCAACCTTGAGTTTATGAAAAGTTGGCATCCTCCCACCTTCCCTTCTAAGGGACCAATGCCTACCTTAAAACACAAAGGAGACAATCTTTATTACTATATACTTTCACTGTTCCTTGGCTTTAACCCCTAGGACTGTATCCTGCTGGACAATCAGAGGAGCTACTCTCTTCCTATGGCCCCCAAATCAGAATTCATTATATATATTTTATACTAATATTTTATCAAAGTATTAAATGTTAACTGCTAACTTGAGACCATGGGTGGAGACAGTATGTAACCTGTTAGCACATTAGCCAATCCTTATCTTGTCTTGCTGCAAAACCTATCCTGGGGTGTGGAACTACCTACCCCATCACTTTCCCCTGCCCATGGAAAATCCATATATTCCATTGTAATCAATTGACTGACAGTGTCTCTGAGTCTAATAAGCAAGGTGACACTCTGCCAGTACTGTGTGTAATAAACTCCTATGCTTGACCTCTACATCTTTGACTGGATCTATGAATAAATCTATGACTGGGTTTGGACAGTACTTGCTTTTTAGGCAAACAACGAATGATGCAATCTGAAGCTGGTATTGCGTCATACATGATATGAATTGCATCATGTTATTCCTAGAAGTCATGGATGATGCAATCATAACGAAGCTTACATCACTCTGCTGAACAAATTGCCCTATATCAGCTCTAGAAATCATACAGTGTTGTGCTCTCTTATTTGTCAGTGTTTGATTTTGCAAAGGGACACATTTCTGTTTAGCCAAAGTGAGCAAAGATGCCTCGTACTTGTGTGAACAGTGCAGATAGCAGAAGTTATGTTTGTGGTGAAGTGACTTTTGCATCACAAAAGCGCAATATAACCACTATGGTTAAGAAAGCCTATCACCTTTATTTTGGCTGCAAAATTGGAGATCAGGACAAGAGGTGGGCCCCACACATATGCTACAACACTTGTGCAACAAATCTTCGCCAGTGGTTGAACAGGAAAAGGAAATCTATGCCTTTTGCAGTGCCAATGATTTGGAGAGAGCCAACAGTTCATACCAGCAATTGTTACTTCTGCATGGTGCCTCCAATTGGGAAAGGTGTGTCAAAGAAGAAAAAGTGGACTGTGCATTATCCAAACATTCCATCAGCTATACGCCCAATACCCCACAGAGAAGGACTGCCAGTTCCTGATGCACCAGAATCATTCTCACTTGAGTCAGACGAGGAAGAGGATGAAACTTCTGGTCCTGAACCATCAGTGTCACAGGACCCACATTTTCTCCCATCCTCCTCCTCTGAACCACACCTCATAACACAAGGTGAACTGAATGACTTTGTCAGGGATTTGGAACTACCCAAGAGTAAGGCAGAGCTGTTGGGCTCCAGACTACAGCAGTGGAATCTCCTGGCAGGTGATGTTAGGGTTTCCATGTTCCGTGACCGTCAAAAGGATCTTGTCCCATTCTTCTTCATGGAAGGTGATCTTGTAGCCTGCAACAACATTGATGGTGTGATGGCAGCCCTCAACATCGTTCACGATCCAGATGAGTGGAGACTGTTCATTGAGTCATCGAAGACGAGTCTTAAAGCTGTTTTACTGCATAATGGCAATGTTTTGCCATCAATTCCAGTTGGTCATGCAGTCCATATGAAGGAAACCTATGACAAAATGAAACAACTTTTGAGGTGCATAAACTATGACCAACATCAGTGGCAGCTTTGTGGCGATTTGAAGGTTGTTGCTCTCTTGCTTGGTCTGCAGACTGGATACACAAAGTACTGCTGTTTTCTCTGCGAATGGGATAGTCGTGCAAGAGATTCCCACTACATCAAGAAAGATTGGCCACTCCAACAGTCATTGGAGCCTGGGAGGAAAAGTGTTCAGCATCCACCATTTGTTGAATCAAGGAAGATTTTGTTACCACCCTTACACATCAAGCTGGGTCTGATGAAGAACTTTGTCAAGGCCATTGACAAAACACAAGCAGCTTTCAAGTACCTCCGTGGAAAATTTCCAAGGTTAAGTGAAGCTAAGATAAAGGAAGGTGTCTTTGTTGGTCCTCAGATTTGTGAACTTCTTCTAGATGATGCATTTGACCATGCACTGCGTGGCAAGGAAAAGACGGCATGGAAAGCCTTCCAGTTAGTGGCAATAAATTTTCTCGGAAACAACAAGGCAGACAACTACAGGTTGTTGGTGGAAAACCTCCTCAAGGCATACAAAAGCTTTGGTTGCAACATGTCACTAAAGATACCTTTTTTGCACTCTCATCTAGATTTTTTTTCCACCGAACTGCGGAGCAGTGAGCGACGAGCACGGCAAGCAATTTCACCAGGACATTGCAACAATGGAGAAACGCTATCAGGGCAAATGGAGCCCATCAATGCTTGCAGACTATTGCTGGACAGTGACAAGAGATGCTCCATTTAATGAATACAAGAGACAAGCCAAGAAGCGCCGAGTAGACACTGAATAGGACTAAACTATGTACATAATAGTTTTTTGCCTTTTGTTTCATAATAAATTTTATTTATATAACCCTTTTGCTGATTTTTAAAGTGTTACATAAACAGGACAGGTGAAATATCATGTAAAGCAAACACATGAAAAGACCTAGGTTTACAATTTATGATTAAAACTCTATCTACACAATATACATAGACATAAAATGTAAAAACTTAAATAACTTAGAAACAGTAGCCAATCAGTTGTTTTAATTGTCATATTTGAATTCAGCACATCAAAATACATAACACATTTTATCTCTGAAGCAGACGACTTCTCAAAAATTGTAGACCAGTGTAATGTAAGGGGACTATTGCCCCCTTACTAACATTCAGTGGGGGGTTTGGTTGCTAGCTCCCAGCACTAAAAAGGGAGGGGTCGATCGGAAATCAGGAGCCTGAGATTGACAGTCTCCAGGAACAATGTGGAGAGGCCAATGCTCCAGGTCAGCCTGATTGACAGGGCAGGCAAGCTAATCAAGGAGTCAGGAGGCCAGGGGGGTCCCATCCTCCGTGTGAGCTGGAATTGTCTGAGTCAGATGGAGTGGGGCCGAGCTAAGGAGAGAGCAGGAGCCCAAGCTAAGCTGATGGGAGCAGAGCTGCAGCCCAAAAAGCCAGAGCACAGCCCAGAGAGAGCAGAGCTGCAGCAACCAGAGCCAGAGGGGCCAGACAAGCAGCCCAGGAAGCAGGTGAGACCTGAGAGCAGAGTGACAGAAGCAGCCTGCAGAGCAGACCTGCCCTGGGAGCAGAGCTGTAACAACTGGAGCCAGAAAGGCCAGAGAAGCAGCCCAGGGATCTGAAGGCAGAGCAGCAGCAGTGCTGAGGCAGTGTGGAGCCAGGGCTGGAGCAGTCCGGAGCCAGGTGCGGTGAGCAGCTGGGGATAGCGAGGGGGACCCTGGGCAGTGGGCCCAGCGCAGGGAGATGCCTCAGCCAAGAGGCCCTGCAGGCCAGACTTGGAGGGGGATCGTAACCCTGACAGGGCGGGGGTGACACTGGGAAGAAGGGTCCTGCCACCCAGAGCCTGAGTGTGTGGCCACCGCCAGAGCAAGTGTCCAACCCGCAGCATCCCTGCAGCACAGCCAGGGCCTGAGAAGGAGGCCTGGGACCTACAAGGAACAGACTGTGAACTGCCCTGACATCCCAGAGACACTGTTTGTGATGTTCCCTGCCACAAAGCAGGGTGATGTGTTTTCCTTTAACCGTTCCCATTTTTCCTTATTATTTTTTTAAAATTAATTGTTAATTAAATAACTTGTATTTGCTTTAAATTGTATGATGTGATCAGTGGGTCAAGGAGGTGCGGAGTGCAAAGAGGGTACCCCGGCATGGGGACACCCTAGCCCCTGTCCTAGGTGACCACAGCAGAGTTGGGGGTCGAGCCCCCCAGGAATCCTGGGCCCAGCCTTGTTGGGGTTACGAGGATTCTGCCAGACAGGAGAGTGGAAGGGGAGTCCTCAAGGGCAGGGGGGCCTCTGGGTAAAGGAAGTGGGAGTGAGGACTCAGATCCTTTCGCTAGCCCACTTGACCGGGGTCGTGCAGAAGCCAGGAAAGTTCCCCACAATAGCGGGACCATTCCCCCGCTTACAATAAGACACTTGAGCTTATCCATCTCATTGTCTCCCATCCTTCTGTGACAAATCCATAAAGGGAGTATTATTTTTCCTATCCCAAGATTGTCAGAACACGAATCAGGCTCTGTACTACTTCATGGCAAGAAGCAGTAGTGTGGATCGTTCATATGTGCCTCAATCTTTATGTTCTGCCTCATGTACAAACAGAGTAATAAAGTGAAAATGTCAAGACCCCCAAATTGCAATCCTGTCCTTGATGCTGGACTTGTCATTTTGCTTTGGAGCTTTGAAACCCACACTCCTCAGATGATATAAATGAGGTAACCCACAACTTACTGCCTTGTACAAGTATGAAGGAAAAGCATCCACAAATTAAACAAAAGCGTTTTCTTTCAGATGCAGGATAAACAAAACAAATATTTATTTTAACATTATTCTTCCATATTTATGAAAACAGCTTTGAACAAAAAACTACACCTGAGTATTTCAGGCATTCCACACAATTACTGTATGTAGAAAGAACAAGATAAGGTAAATTAACATGCCAGAACAAAATTAAACAAAAACAAAAACCACCTTTCCTCTTCGGATACTGTAGTCTTCATCAAAAGCTCTCTCGATAGTATATCTGGAAACACAAAAACTGTCAAATTTAGATAATAAAACAGCTACTTCCTCCTTATCTGGTAGACTCCTTAACTAAGGAGTCTAAACTACTAGCAGGTACAGAAAGAACAGTCCATACTGCCTCATTAATACATTGTGCACTGGTGTAGATTCCCTCTGGTTTCACTAATTACTATAAAGTAATCATAGGACAACATATTACAATACTATAACGACAAGAATGCCTGGTTTAGTCACCATAATTAACCAGTGAAGCAAACTAACAAGCAAAGGAAGAGTGGAGTAGGAAAGTAGTACCAAGGCACATCATGTAACAAGATTTTGAAATGAATGTTTTATCTATCAATGTTTAACAGAAAAAGTATCTTACTAGCTATGGGGAAAAAAGTCTGCTCAGAATATGGGAGTTGAAGAGGTTCTAGTGGAGGAAGCAACTTGGTTCTTGCAGATGCAAACTGTCACTACTGTTTGCAGGTGACTGGCAATATTACAGTATTCACTATACAATTTCACCTTTTTCTTCAGTGATTATCTGGATTACAGGCAGGCTATAAAAGTCTCTTCCCTCTGTACACTGGTTGAACTTAATTGCTTGTTTCAGTCCTTGTTGGCTCTCAAACTAGACCCTAGACTTCAGATCAGGTGTAAGCAAACAGACAAGGATTTGCTCCTCAAAAGGACCAAGAGCTGCTTTTGACTGTGTGAAAGCAGGCAGTACGGACTGTGTAGTTAGCATCTGATCACAAGAATATACAGTTGTGCTGCAGTGGATTTTTTTCTATATTATATGCACTTTGTTTACATATTTATTATAAAATAACTGTCATTTACATTACATTAACACCCAAAAGGTATAAAACCCCCCCGCTAGTTCTGGTCAGATGATTATTTAAAAAACAACAATTGAGCCCATGGCTTAATAAACATTAGATTTTAAAAATCTTACTTTTTGTAATTGCCTAAAGTGACACTTCAAGTTTACTGTACTTACATATGTCACTGATCTAAGTCTGCTAATCCCATTTCTACCAGCTTCATGTGAACTAAGCATTGTTCATCTTCATACAAAAACACAGTGGGCTCTGGAGACTGAGTCTGGAAATCAGAAATTTTCAGTAGTACAGAAAGATCTGTTTCAAGTAGTAAGAGTTGACTGAATGCTGCAATTATTCTTCTACATCTATACTGCAGTAATGTCTAGAGGCCAACCAGGCTCTAGTTCTATTAGGCTAGATACTGTACATATGGGAAAGGGCAGTCCCTGTCCCAAACAAATTATAGTCTAAAAGACAAGACACACCAGATGGATGAGATAAACAAGAGGGCTGGGGTAGAAAAGACAGTTGCAAAAATAAGTGAATCATTAGTTTAATCCCATTAAGTAGAAAAAAAATGGCAATGATGCTAAACTTAAAATTTGATGATAGGAATTAAACAAAAAAGGGAAAAAAACCCTTAGTTATCCGATCTGTTAATTTGCGAGTGAACATAAAATAGTGAAAAATATTCCAGTACTACATGAACTAAGCCTGATCTCTATTACAAGTTTTTTTTATATCAGTGTAAGTTTTCACTTTGTGTATATGATGAAAGTTACAATGTTTTGGAAGGAAACTTTTTAGGTAAACGATAGACTGAGGATAACGACTGTAGAACACAAATGACCATTTGGAAATTAAAATGTGTTGTTTTATGTTAAATAGTATATTTCCACATAAAATTGTTAACTGATAGTAGTAAGGTTCCTTCAGTGATTAATGAAACCCTTAACCGAACTACCCAGTAAGAACTTAGGGATCTGGGGCAAAATCAGTACTTGGTCCTGCTAGTGAAGGCAGGGGGCTGGACTCGATGACCTTTCAAGGTCCCTTCCAGTTCTAGGAGATTGGTATATCTCCAATTATTATTATTATTATTTAACTTTGTGTTTTTTTTAAAACCACTTGTCATTAAAAATACTGAAGTAACTTAAGGCGGTTTTATACAAATATTCCATTATCTTTAGATTTCAGAAAATTGGTTAATAACAATGTTAACAGTTTACAAACATCTCTAACTCAGATCCACAAGGCATACAAGTTTTCAATAAATAGAGTAGCCAGAATTCCAGAGCGCGTTGAAGGTAAGTGGAAGACACAAAGAGAAGGGGGCAGGTGGAGGAGGCTGACAGGAGAGAAAGATTGAAAGTAACATGTGGGAGGGCTGCATGAGTTTGTACGAATCAGTGGCTATCCAATGGATAGGGACAGAGAATAAAATGACTGATGGAAAGGCAGCTCAAACACCCCCTGAA
Organism: Mauremys mutica; assembly: GCF_020497125.1. Classification (NCBI taxonomy): domain Eukaryota; kingdom Metazoa; phylum Chordata; order Testudines; family Geoemydidae; genus Mauremys; species Mauremys mutica. The sequence continues at coordinate 325,402,388 of NC_059072.1, forward strand.
AACTTAGATTTTTATTATGCACCTCCTTGACCTTCCCATCAAAATGACCCCTACAATCCCCTGTGATGTGTGTGTCAGATTTTCACTTTGAGTATCTGGGTACCTTAACAGGAGAACTAGGAGGAATGTTAGGGCGCAGCGGAAAGGCAAGGAGAAGTGGGGGAGGGAGGGAAGGAGGCAGTACATTTTTAGTACTTATAGACCTAGTGTTTATTTTGGGCACTGGACACCGCTAACCCAAATGGAAATGTGAAGCATAAAAGCAAGAATGATGGTTTCTAGTGGAGGAGTAATAAAGGAGGTTAAAATCATGCAGGCAGGAGGGCTTGGGAAGTGGGCTGTCTGTAATACAGTGAACAAAATTCCTATGCACTTGATCCTCTGCCTTTAATGTTGTGATGCTTCTGAAAAAATGTTTTTGAGTCTAATTTTTTTAAACCAGAGAACAAGATTCACAATAAGATATTTCATTGAAAATGTTAAAACAAGATAACTCAGGTTTGGCAGGAACTAACAGGAAAAACTTACCACTGTGGAAGCATAGAGCTTTTTGCCTTGAAGACAGTCTATCATGGCCCATAATGCTTGCATGCTCCATTCAGGGCAATATGGAATTCTCTTTTTTTCTGTATCATATAAAGGAGGTTTAAATCCAGACAGCAGAACTCTTACTGCTTGAGCAGGATATTGCATAAGGTGAGAAGGAATCTGACGTAATCTAAATCAAAATGAAAATCCTTGTCTAAAAACATGCAAGACAACAGTGCAATAGTTAATCACTACCTAGAACTAAAATATGTTAATGAAGGATAGCTCAATGATTTGAGAACTAGCCTATGATTCAGGAGACCTGGGTCCAAGTCCCTGCTCTGCCACTGACTTCCTGTTTAATGTCAGGCAAGTCACAAAGCCTCTCTGAGCATTAGTTTCTCATCTATAAAATGGGGATAGTAGTACTGCCCTACCTCACAGGGGCATTGGGAGGGAGGTGCTCGGATACTAAGGAATGGGGTCTGGCCATAGAGGTACCTAAGGCAGACAGGAACAGTTTTAGCTTGCATCTGTACTTCTACCCCCCCCCTTTTTTTTTAAATACTAGATCTTGATAAACATAAGTTTAAAAAACTGAACTATGCACTTACCTGCTTGTTGGTAATTTTTCAGTTGCTCCATAGTCAACAAATTGAACCAAAATATTAACAGGGTCAAATTCTTTAATAGAGAGTAGTTTTGCTCTATACCACAAGCCATCATTGTATTCTGCCAGGCAAGGCATTTCTATAAGAAGGAAAAAGCATGCTATTTAATCCAAAATTTAGCACATACGCTATCAGAGCTGTAACACAATTTGTATTATACTATCCAGTTTTATTTTCTTCCTTTAATTCATGGTTTTTTTAAACAGAATCCATAATTTTTTAAAAAAGACACACAGCAACTGGAAAAAAATTAAATGAATTTAGAAAGGAATGGTTACTTACCTTATAGCAAGTGAAGGCTACTTACTTGTAACGAGCGTTCTTTGAGATGGACTCTGCATAATTAATCATGGGATGCACTGGCAGGAACAGTTCACTAAAGAGACGGACCTACAGAGGTCACAGCACAGAGGCAGATGGCAGCAGAAGGTAATTGAGGGGCGGCTGGCAAAAGTGGCAAGCAGTTGGCTGGTAGGGTAGCCAGGTGACAAGGAACAGCAGACTGGCAGGGCGGTCAGGCGGTGATGAACCGAAGCTGGCAGGGCGGCCAGTGGAGAGGAACTGTGGCTGGCAGGGTGGCCAGCCAGAGCAAGTGCTCAGATGAAGGAGCAAGCAGGGTGCTTTCTTCCCTGGGTGATAGGTAAACTCACACAGATGCACCTCTGAACCCTGGGTCCTCAATGACCAAGGACAACCACTGTGAATGGCATATAGTGAGGGAGCAGAGGGGTGCACAGCAAAGGGACTTTTGGTTGTAGAACTGAAGAATATGAGGCAGAAGACCCCAAGCTCAGAGTTTTATGTTTATGAATTAATGCTGGGTGACTTCCCTCCTTTCATTAAAAGTTTCTTTTCTACACTCAGACTCTGTGCTTGAAAAGGGGGAAGTATTGCCTCTCAGAGGCACCCAGGGGTGGTATGTAATTTTCCCAGGTTACTGGGTGGAGGCTCAAGTCAGTTCTGTGTTGTATTGTTGAAAAGAAACCCCTAGATATTGAACCCAGGCCTGGGTGCTGCTGGCTTCACCTGGCAGAAGGGTTACATATATGTCTGACCTGTCTCAGTTGCTAAGAGCCGTGCAGTGCCCCACATGGCTGGGGCTTCCACTGTCAGCCCAGGGCAGGCTGGGACTCCTGCTGTCCCCTTTAGCCCCTTTCCCTGACTCCCAGGTTTGCACAGCCGTGTTGCATGAGTCCAAGCTGCCCAGGGCTGACAGTTGAAGCTCTTAAAAAGCACACAGCTTGCGCCTCCCTTGACATTTCCGTGTGCCCCAAGTTTGAGAACTGCTGAGTTAAGGCAATAATACAATGAGCCTACAAGTCTCAAGGCCTGTAAAAAAAAATCTTAGCTAAAACTAATTAAGGCCTAAGCCCCAAAAAGCCTTATCGTAAGTATAACCAAGAGTGATCCTAGACGATCATAAGATAGCACAACATAGACTGCCTGTCATGAATAGTTAGTAAAGGGTTAAAGCATAGTACCTGGTGGGCACCTGACCTGAGGACCAATCAGGGAAGAGAATTTGAAACTCCTAGGAGGGAACTTTTTCCCTCTGTTTGGGGGGGGTGTTGTCTTTGGCCGTTTGGAGTTACAAGAGTCCAGATGTTTTAATCAAGTCTACCAGCTTCCACCTTTCTGAACTAATTTCTTCTAGTCAAGATAGTGAGTATTAGAAAGATACTTTGTGTCCTCACCTAATAATCCTATGCTTGCAATTCTGTGTGTTTGTTATTGATTATTCTTAATTCTACCTGTATCGTTGTACTGAGAAAGAGAGAGGATTCTCTCCAGAACTTAGCAAGGTTATTCCCTATGAGTGGCCAGCTTGGACTCATAGAGATTCTGTATTTTCTTGTTTTTCTTTTAATAAATTCTTTCTATAAAGATTTGATTAAATCCCTTCTGAATCAAACCCAGGAGGACTGTCTCTTCCCCCTCCCTTCTCTGCCCGGAGATAAGCTGTCTCACCACCGAGAGAGAATGTCTCAGCCCCTTCCCCTATATCCACAGTAGAAGGGATTTAATCAAATCTTTATAGAAAGAATTTATTAAAAGAAAAACAAGAAAATACAGAATCTCTATGAGTCCAAGCTGGCCACTCATAGGGTATAACCTTGCTAAGTTCTGGAGAGAATCCTCTCTCTTTCTCAGTACTAATGTCAACATGTGCAAAAGGAATTTTCTGATTAACAAGTTGAGCTTCCATAGATCTAATATTGGATAAAGCCCTCAGTCTCTTTCTTTGGTGTCAGAAAATATGTGGAGCAAAAACTGTGACCACTAAATTCCCTTAGAACCTCATCTATGACTCCTGCTTCCAACAGGGAGCAAACTTCCTATCTTAAAAAGGAGTTCCTGAATAGGGATAGAACAGGGGGTTGGGTGGAGGAAAGGAATCTAATTAAATAGTGTAACCATCTTTTATTATCTCCAGAGTCCATTTGTTTGATGGGATAGAATTTCAAGAGTCCATGTTACAGGAGAATCAGTCTCCAAAATAAATGAGAGATGGTTGTACATTTTGTCTCAAGCTCCTGACCCTCATGTCAAATCTGAGCTCTGACATTCCATCTCAGAGACAATGCTAAGGTTGCTTCCCCTTCATTTGCAGAATAAAAGTAGTCTCTGCTGTGGCTGTGAAGGGGGAGGCTGTTGATGTTGAAATTTAGATCTCTGAAAAATGAGACTATGAAGAAAAAGGAAGGATAGGAGGCCCTTCCTGAGAGTTGACAGAGACACAAGAATCTTGTAGTTGACCTCATGTCCTTCATTTTTTTCTAATATTTAATCAATTTTATTAGTGGATAACTTATCACCTTTGAAAGGAAGGTCTACCACCTTTGATTTGATTTTGGAAGGGAGAGCAGAAGACTGAAGGCCAGCAGGTCATGACTGAGTCTGAAGACTCAAACAAAGTCCTGAGCGAATGTTTAACCACTATTTCACCATCCCTTATCAAGCTGATGGCCAGCTTCCTTTGTTTTTTAGGAAGCAGTTTTGCAAACATGGCCATCTTTCCCTACAAGTGATACTGATAATGTGACTTCATAATGTAATTTGCTTCTCTGATACTGAGTGAAGCAGTTGAAAACACTTGCCAGTTGTGTTCATCTTCTTTCTTTCTGTGTCAGAAGATGTGGAATACACCTGATTCCTCTAAATCTTTACATTGCCACTGCCACCGACACCACAAGAGAAACAGGGGTAAGGTGTACAAAAAAATAACCCCCCTTTGTAGATTGACATAATTTGGCTGCTTTTTTCCCAATATAGCCTATCATGATGCAGAAGTCCAAAATGCCCTTGCACGTTGCAACAGAAAGGTAATCTTGTTTTTTTGATGGAGAACATAGGATGTTGAATACAGGGTGAGAGGTTTCTTCTAACATGACCAATCGAAATTTCAATGTCATAGATCTGATACCATTCTTTTCCACAACCTCATGGATTTGCAGTGCATCTTCAGATGGAAAGGGTGACAAAATAACCCCAATGTTTTCATCCGGGGAATATTAATCGAGTTCTGATTACAGCTCTTGGTATTCATCCTGAGCCACAGGCTCCTCTTCTGCCTCTGACAGAGTATCAGGAATTTTGGTTGGAGAATGCTTTCTAAAAGCAGGTGAAGTCAACAGATCCATGATCTTGGATCTGAGGCGACTTTCTCTGATCCTAGTAGGAGAGGTATTTCTACTCCGAAAGTAATGTGGAACACTCTTATATTGCCTACAAAAAGGCCAATAGAGTCAACCTGCTCTTGGCAGTATCTGCCAATCATACCGCAATCAAACTCAGACTCCATTTCACATCTAGGAAGGTGTGATGGTCTATAAGTACCATATTTTAGTGGTGTGTTTCTTATGAGAATGGAACCTAGGAGGTATGTCAGTATATCTAATGCATTTTTTCCTTGGACTGTGGATTAGATCTCAGATCCAACTCAGAAATAACTGGAGAAACTACCAGACTGGGCATTTATATAACTGAGAAGGGAGAAATAACTTTATTGGGAGAGCTCGAAGGTATTTAGCAGGTGGAAAGTAAATGCATCAACTTGTCCAACCTCCTCCTCTTCTCTGTCAGGGAGCTACAAGCAGGAACATTTCCAGGGTGGCCTCTCCCCTCATCACCTTTCCCTTTAGGAGATGAAAAAAAACGGTAACTAACCTTCCATAACTGTTGTGCTTCAAGATGTGTTGCTCAAGTCCATTCCATGTTAGATGTGTGCACAGTTGCCAGAAATTTTCCCCTGAGTAGTATCTGTAGGGCTGGCCCTAGCGCCTCCTGGAGCCCTGTGCTAGTATAAGGGGCACCGCCAGCCCCATGCTCCCTCAGTTCCTTCTTGAAGTCCACTCTAACAGCAGGGCAGAAGGGTGAGTTATGGAATGGATGTGAGCAACACATCTCGAAGAACAGTAGTTATGGAAGATTAGTAACCGTTTTTCTTCTTCGAGTGCTTGCTCATGTTGATTCCATGTTAGGTGACTCACAAGCATCTGGAGGTGGGTTCAGAGTTCACTGATGTGCTGACTGTAACACTGCTCTTCCAAAGTTTGTGTCATCCCGGGCCTGCCGGGTGATGGCAGAGTGGGATGCGAAGGTATGAACCGATGACCATGTCGCTGCTCTGCAGATGTCCTGGATCGGAACTTGTGTGAGGAAGGCTGCTGATGAAGCCTCGACTCTCGTGGAATGGGTGGTCACAATGGCTGGGGACAGAACCTTTGCCTGCTCATATCAAAACCTGATGCAGGGAGTTAGCCAAGACAAGATTATCTGAGATGACGCAGAGTCTGCCACTGCTACAAAGAGCTGCAATGACTTGCAAAAGGGTCTAGTCCTTTCAATGTAGAGGGCCAGGGTCCACCTAACGTCTAAGTTATGTAGACAACGCTCCTCATCTGGATCCATGAAGCTTTGGAAAGAAGACAGGCATAAAAATGTCCTGGTAGTTGTGGAACTGCAACACTACCTTTGACAGGAAGAATGGGTGGGTGCACAGCTGGACCTTGTCTTTGAAGAACAGTGTGTAAGGGGTTTTGAAATCAGGGCTCTGATTTCAGTGATCCTTCAAGCCGACATAATTGCCACTAGGGAGGCGATGTTCCAGGAGAGCAGCAGCAGTGAACAAGAAGCCAACAGCTCAAAGGGGGACCTTGTGAACCTGGACAGTACCAGATTTACATCCCCTGGGGGAAACCGGGTTGCGAACCTGTGGGTAGAGTCTTTCTAAGTCCTTGAGGAACCTGCCATCTCATGCGAGAAAACTGACCTGCCCTGGACAGGAGGAAGGAAGACTGAAATGGCCGCCAGGTGGACCTTGACCGACGATAGGGCCAGACCTTTGTGCTTCAGGTGGAGCAAATAGTCCAAGATGGTCTGCAGAAATGATAGACAGGGGAAGACCCCAATCAAAGGTCCAAGAAGTGAAGCGCTTCCACTTGGCCAAGTAGATCGCTCTGATAGAGGATTTCCTGCTACTTAGCAAAACCTGCTAGACCTGCTCTGAGCAGGCTTGCTCCTCCTGGTTCAGCCACGCAGCAGCCAGGCTGTCAGGTGTAGGGACTTGAGATTCGGGTGGAGTAGCTGGCCTTGGTTCTATAAGATCAAATCCAGGCACATAAGGAGCTCTAGCGGAGCTACTATGGAAAAGTCCAGGAGCATCCTGAACCAGTGCTGGCACGGCCACACTGGGGCAATCAGGATTACCTTTGCCTTGTTCCTCTTGATTTTTAAGAGGACCTTGTGTATCAAGGGTATTATGTGGAAAGGCATACAGCAGATCCCCTGACCACAGCCGCAGGAAGGCATCTGACAGATAACCACTGCCAAGCCCATGCACTGAGCAGAGCTGATTACCTCCAGATGGAGGGACCACTGGTGGTGAGAAGAAAGAGACCTGCTGAGGTGATCTGCCAGCATATTCTGGTCCCCTGGAAAGTGCAATGCCTCGAGGTGAACAACATGTTGCATACAGAAGTCCCACAATTGAAGAACCTCCTGGTACAGGGCCAAGCGAGCTCCCCCATTCTTGTTGGCATAAAACATTGCGTATGTATTGTCTGTCAGGACCTGCACTACTTTGCCCGACAGGTAGAGAAGGAACACCCGGCAGGCCAAGCGAATCACCCTGAGTTTCCTGACATTTATGTGCAGGGAGAGTTCTCCCTGTGACTAGAGGCCCTGGGTACTGTGACTGTTGAAGTGGGCTTCCCACCCCAGGTCTAATCCATCTGAGACTAATATCACCAACAGGCATGGGGTGGCAAAGGGAACCCTGGTCGTTATTGACTGTGTATCTGACCACCAAGTTAATGATGCTACAACGGCCAAAGGGTCTGTAATAACTAAGTCCAGATGGTGCCTGCTGAGGAAGTAGATTAACGCCAGCCACATCTGAAGAGGTCTGAAGTGCAACTGTGTGTACTGCACCACGTAAGTGCATGCCGACATATTACCAAGCAGTCTGAGGCATACCCGAGCAGTCATGAGCGGGTGGGATCTGACAGGAGCAATTAGCTCCGACATCACCGGAACTGGGCTTCGGCAGGTAGGCTCTGGCCCAAATAGAGCTGAGCACTGTTCCTACAAACTCTATCCTCTGAACTGGGATCAGAGTGGATTTCTGCTAATTTATCAGCAGGTTCAGCTCTCGACAGGTGGCCTATACTTTGCTGACACAGCATTGAACCTGAGCTCATGAATGATCCTTGACTAACCAGTTGTTGAGGCAGGGATAGATATGTACACCTTGATGTCTTAGGTAAACTGCAACTACTGCCATACAGTTTGTGAAAACCCTTGGGGATGACACAAGTCTGAAAGGGAGTGTGGTGAATTGGTAGTGACACTGGCTCACCATGAATCATAGGAATCTCCTGTGTCCATGGAAGATGGAGATGTGGAAATAAACATCCTTTAGTTTGAGTACCAGTCTCTCAGATCCAGGAAGGGAAAGATGGATGCCAGAGAGACCATGCACCATTTGAATTTCTTGTGATATTTGTTGAGTCCATGCAGGTCTAGGAAGGCCTGAGGACCCCTTTGGCCTTTGGGATTAGAAAATTCAGGAGTAGAAGCCCTTTCCCGGTCAAGTCTCGAGCAACTTCCTCTACGCCCCCCACATGTAGGAGGGTTTCTACCTCCTGGATGAGGAGATGCTCGTGAGAAGGGTCCCAGAATAGGGACAGGTATGGGGGTTGGGAGGGAGGAATGGATAAAATCTGTCACAGTGGAAAGAACCCAGTGGTCTGAAGTTATCTGGGGGACAGTATAGAATGGAAATAAATGGTCCAAAACCAAAAGGGGGTTTAAGGAGATCTTAAGGATGGTGGATCCTGGGTTAAGTCGAGTATACTGTCCTTGGGTGCACTCTCAAAAGGCCTGTATCTGGCCAGCCAGGTATTGGCCCAAGCCTGACTGGCAGGCCAAAGTAGAAGATGCAGACTGGCTGCGCTTATAACCCTTCCCTTTTTTCTTGTAGGGCTTGTGTCTAAAAGGCCCCAAAAACCTTGGATGTGGCTGCGGCTAGAAGTGCCTTCTGGAGGCCGGGTGTGTGCAAAGGCCTGGAGATCACAGCGTGGCCCTGGAGTCCTTCAGGTTGTGCAGCTTGGTGTCCATCTGCTCCAAGAACAATGCATTGCCCTTGAAAGAGAGGTCTTGGACCAACTGCTGCACCTTGTGAAAAAGGCCCGAGGACTACAGACGCGAGCTGCACCGCATGACCACCACCAATCTGGCCACTGAGTCAGCCACACCCAAGGCAGCCTAAAGAGAGGCCTTGGCTACCACCTTGCCTTCCTCCAGAATGGCCAGAAATTTTTGCCTTGACTCCTGAGGCAGGGAGTCTTTGAAGTTGGCCATAGAGTCCCAAATGTTATAACTGTATCTCCCCAGCAGTGCCTGCTGGTTGGAGATCTGGGGGTGTAGGTTAGCTGTTGAATACACCTTTCTGCCAAACAAGTCAAGCCCCTCTGCAGTCTTATTTTTAGACATGGCACTCGCCTGACTCTGTCTGTTCCGCTCATTTGCAGTGGAAACCACCAGGGACCCAGGGAGGGCGCAAGTACATGTATTCATACCCCTTAGCCAGAACATATTTTTTCCTCTGCCCTTTTCGAAGTTGGGGGCAGAGAAGACAGGGTCTGCCAGTGCTTTAACCAGTTTTAGCACCCCATCATAGACTGGCAGTGCAACCTTAGAGGGGGCTGCTGCAGCTAAAATATCAAAGAGGATGTTCATGGTCTTTCAGTTCCTCTGCCTCTAGCTCCAAATTTGTGGTGACCCATTTAAGGAGATCTTGGTGAGCCGGGAAGTCATCCAGAGGCAGTGGGTGGGACCCACAACTGCCTAATCTGGGGACGAGGAAGATGCCAACACCACAGGAGGAGCTGGAAAGTCCTCCGCTATTGGGGTCACCTCCATTGAAGCTGCTGCTGGGGCCTCGGTACCAGGGTTGGAGTCTGAATTGGGGTCCTGTACTGGCTGGGGTGTTGCCAAGACTCGCTTCTCAGATGCGGCTGTGGATGACAGATGGGAATAGGGGCCTGGCATTGGAAGGAACCCCCCCATGGGTTCCAATATTGCCAGTGTCCTGGCCATTGCCCTGGTGGCCAAGTGCCCACAGCAGGAACAGAACCAAAGTCCTGTGTGTAAGAAGAGTGGTGTCTCCTTGGTGGGGGAATGGATTCCTCTCTGGTCTCCAATGAGTATTCCTCCCTTGGAGACCATGGCGGAGCTGTTGCTGTTCCCACCTGCTGGATATGATGTGTAGTCAGAGAATGGTGCTGTGGGGGGGACGGAGACCAGTGCCATGCTTCCAGTGACCGGTGCCAATGAGCTGGGGACTGGCGTCACGAAGCTGGTGACCTGTGCTGGGACACTGGGGACTGGTGTTGGGTTGGCGACCACTGCGGTAGATCCATAGGGGGTTTCCCTCTTGAGGGAGCAGTCTTCAATGAAGAGTGGTCTCATGGTCTGTGCAGTACCGGGAGGGGCATCAGGTCCTCTCCTGTCTATAATGCCTCTGGTGTCAAAGGGGCTCTCAAGCATAGGGTGCCCCAATTGCTCCCAGGAGTCAGTGGTGGATCCCTGATTGGACTCAACTGCCATCAACCATAGTTCTGGGGAGGATGAGTGGCTCAGCAGGGGTCTCATCTTGTCAGCCTTTCCCCTCTTATCCTTTTTTAACACAGGGCAGTGCCCTGTTTCAGCGCAGTTTCTTGTGCCACTTCCTCGGCACTGAAGATGGTGAACAGTGCCAAGCAGACCATGGTGTTGGGGGAGCACTCCGTACCGAGGCCAAAGTGCTCGGCGCTGAATCAGATGGGACAGCTCCAAGGCCAATCTGAGTGCTGATTCCATTAGCAGGGCCTTCAGATGAATGTCCCTGTCCTTTTGTGTGTGTGGCCTGAAGCTCCTGTAGATCGTGCACCTGTCTTTAATGTGGGCTTTCTGGAGGCACTTTAAACAGCTTACATGCAGGTCGCTCACTGGCATGGGCTTATGGCAGCTGACACCCAGTTTGAAACATGGGGACCAGGACATGCCCTGTCCCTGGGACAACATCCTGCAATGGGACCACTATCTACTCTAACTTAACTAACTGCTAACAACTAAGTCCTAACTATATACAAGAATAACAGAGTTCAAAAACCACTAGGAGAACTTGCAAGCACAAGAGAGAAGTCATTCCAGCAACTGTCACAGGTGATAAGAAGGAACTGAAGGGGTGTGGGGCCAGCAGTGCAAGAGCACGGGGCTCCAGGGGGCGCTAGGGCTGGCCCTATGGATACCACTAAGGGAAAAATATCTGGTAACTGTGCACATGGGAGCGCACACACTTAACATGGAGTTGACACAAGCCCTCGAAGAACCACCACTATTGTCTCTTGCGACTCTGACACTTCCAAAAGAATTTATAGCTAAGTTTTATTTAAAAATATAGACACACATAAAATAGAAGTATTTACTGAAGAGGTTTGTACTTCTGTAAGGTATAACAGGGAAAACAAAATTGCAAAAATACCTGTTCTAAAATCTGTTAGAAAAGGAAGAGACTCCACATTCTGATTACATTGCTTCAGGACTTGATCTAGACTCTCAGATTCCAAATCCCAGCTGACACCACTATCCTCTGTGTCGCTCTGCTGGTTAAGGCCCTCTGCTGATTCAAGACAAATGTACATCTAAAAAAGACAAGGGTTTTATAAAAGACAAAAGATTACAGCTTTCACAGACACATCAGAATTAACTGCCAGGTGTAATAAGTGATAAAGGGATATTTACGAGGATAATGGTTATCATCTTGGAAAGATTTGTCACTTAAGAAACACTGCCCCTCCCCCTAATTCTTCTTTCCTCCACACCTTAAGATTTGTTTTACATTTTACTACTCAGGGTTTAGTTCAAGGCAACCAGTTACTATTTATTAATGCCACACCTGGTAACCATAGTAACACAAGCTCTGCATATATGAAAGTGTGAAGGTGTTAAACTTCCACAGAGGTTTGGACTTATTCAGGATTCCCTCCCACTCCTTTGGATTTGCCACTATGAAATTCATGGAAAAACAACTTCTAAAACAGTTGATCTCTCTTGCGAAGCATGAAAACATTCTATTTCATCTAAATTTTATTTTTAATGTGGCCAATTAGTATAAATAATGAAATAATTGTTATATATAGAGCTAAACTTTCATTAATATACAAAGCTATGGTCTGCATCAAATCTCCAGTCGCAGGCGTATAGAGTGCATGTATACTCATGCTGTAGAATATAGATGGGGCCAGCATTTGAACAAGAACTCACCATTACCCTCCACTCTGTAATTAGAATCTTTTTAAATCAAATGTCATGTTATTTTTCTAATCACTGTAATGAGTTTCATGCTGATGTTGCATATACATAACTGCTGCCCACAATTGGAGGAATCTGAGTAGAGTTTCTAGCAGTGGCTTATAAAGGAATATTTATCCTGATAAAAAGCATATAGAAGTTCAGCGTATTCATGGACAAGGAACCAAAAGCATTTGTTAGATAATTAAATTGAGAACATATATTCTATTTTAGTTCTTAAACTGGAAGCCCATCACTAAGGTATCTAAGCACCTTATCACATTTTAAATTCAGTCTTATATTTTAACAGCATTAGCTCTACCAAGAAACTTCCATGGTTTCATGTAGAAAGCTAGAGCAGTATACAAAAAAAGTCATTAAAGAGAGTAACAAAGAGCCACTGATTGATCTATAGATTTACCAAGCAACATAACTTTAATAGCTCAGTGTAAACCAATCCCTCTGTAAGATTTTGACCTAACCAGCTTCTCACTGGTCTGTGGTTTGGGGTCTGATCCAAAACTCACTGAAACGTGTGGGAGTCTTTCCTTTGATTACAATGGGCATAAGATTAGGCCCTTGTCCAGAAGGGGCAGTACCAGGTAGCAGCAGTGTGGACTGAGAGAAAAAACAATGCTGAATAGGAGGCCAACAAAAGATAATTGGTAATATACTAAAAGCCCACAAAACTGAACATTGTGGGATGAGAATGTTTCACCACTTCAATATAAGAAAGAAAATACAGGAGAGGAAGTCAGTATGCTACCCCAATGATCAAATCCAATTACTTATTGTCTATTACACCAAATGAATAATTAAAAAAATCAGACTTTTTAAAAAAACAAACAAACAAGGAGGTCCCATGGTCCAAATACATTTCTGAGGGAACAACTGTCAGTGCAAGTCTCTTTCTTTTCTTACACCTCTGTATTTCATGCAGAACATAGGGCTTTCAACACCGCTTTCCATCTTTGCTGGTCTCCTGTGGCAGTCGTTGCTTCTTTCCACATTATTCAGATAGGTTTCAATTCTGTGTCTGTTGTGGTTTTAACTCACTGCCTCTTGCCCTGGGGGTTCCAGTTCAATGCCTATCTTGTTACGTTATTGGGTATTTCCTCCATGAATGGCCTAGCCATTTCCATTTTTGTTCTGTAATTTCCAATCCTACTGGCTTCTGTTTCATCCTCCTTCAGGAGTTTGTTGCTTGTGATTTTTTTCTAATATTGAGAATTTGTCTAAGGCAGCTGTCAATGAAGATTTAGAGTTTAGATAGTAAAGTCTTCATAAGTCTCCAAGTTTCAGCACCATGTAGCAAGATCAACTTTACAATGGTTAAATATCTGAAGTTTAGCTAGAGGGCAAGATTTCTGTTTCTCCAGATCAACTGTAGAGTTACAAAAAACACATTTTGCTTTTACTATTCTGGTTTAATGTCTTCCTCTGTTCCATCTGTTGTACTTAAAATGCTGACAAGATATGTGATATATCCAATTTCATCTAGGTCAGAACCAGAAAATGCAACTGGTGTTTCTTGTTTTGTGTTGATTCTAATGGTTTTAGGTTTTTACAGTGTTGATTTTCAATCCTACTACCTGTGGATAGGCCTGTAAATCACTTGTTTTGACTTTCATGTCTCTATGGGAATGGGATAGCAAGTTGATGTCATCTGCAAAGTCCAGGTCCTCTAACTCCTGTGTCAAAGTCCACTATATGTCCCTTATTACTCAATCCCCATATTACTCAATCCACCACCAGTAAAAAGATCATAGGTGACATAAGACATCCTGGGCTGATGCCCATAGTAACCTCAGTTCACTGTTATAAATTACTTCACACATCATATTTTCAGAGAAGCTCTGAAATTTCTGAGGGATTCCACTGTGACAGCAATTTCCATAAAACTGTTCTACTCACTGTATTAAATGCTTGTTGGAAATCTACCAATTCATATAAAGCTTTGACTTCCATTAGATCACAAGTTCTATGATACTACATAGGATTATTATTTGATCCATACATGATTTCTCCTGTCTGAACCCTGCCTATTCTCATTGTTACCTTGAATCTATCACTTTCTTTATTCTTTATAATGTGTAATTATCTTACTTGGGACATTCTTCCTGATAACTGTTTAATGATGTTGCACAGTGTCTTTGTATCATTTTGTACTGTAGCAGTTTGTGCATCTCTTGCCATTTCGTCTACAAAGTTTCATTTGTCTTTCCTACCACTATTTTGGCCTCTCTTCTTTACTGCATATTCCTTCTGGAGTCAGTGTGTCTGTGTTTTTGTTTCCAGTTTAAATTTTGCATCTTTCCTCTCATATAACCTTTCATTGTGACGTTTCTTCCTGAATCCCAGCATTTCTTTACAAGTTTTAGTGAAAGTATCCTTTACCTGTTTCCATTTGCCTTCTATTGTCTCATCATCTTCAAGCACCTGGTATCTATTTGCTAGAGCAATTCTAAACTCTCACTGCATTTTAGTTGGGTGACATAATGTGGTGTCTCTGCTGCTCAGACCTATTCTTTGTTTTTATTTTTATTTTCAATTTAGTTAGCATGTGGTCCATTCTCACACCTGCTACCTATATCTTTTAAATTTCTATTACATTTGTGCAGAACTGTAACGTGGTTTGGTTCCTTGTTTTGTTGGTATAGTGTAGTGTAATTTGGTTTTCTGTTCTGTGATCTGCTGACCTCCAAGTTATTTTATTAATAGTATGGTGAGGGAAGATGGTTCCTCCAATGACCAGGTCATTCATTCCACACACAAAAAAAAAAATCAGCAAACATATCATTTTCATTCATTTCACCAAGGCCTGGTTTCCCCGTATTTACTTCCCTGCCAGTGTTGTTGCTCCTTACTTTAGCATTAATTTCTCCAATTACTAGGACGACATCTCTTTTGGGATTTTATCTATTTTGTTATGTAGTTGCTTGTACAAGGCGGTTGGTTTTGTTTTTTTTGTTTACACTCTTGGTTAGTTTGATTTGTAGGAGAACAACAGACACTTTCTGGAATTTTGATGAAAATTGTACTATTATAATCCTTTTTGAAACTGGTGCCCATTCTATCAAGCTTTTGGTTGCCCCCCCTTGATTTTATCAGACCCACACCATCTCTGTGTATGTCACTGGCATTCAGTAATCCAGAATATAGTAGGATGTGTCCAGTTGACAAGGTGATTTGTCCTGATGTAACTCATCTCATTTCACTTAGGCCAAGTACATCTAATTTATATCTCCCCATTTCTTTTGTTACTTTGACTGTTTTACCAGCCTCATGTTAGTCCACACATTCCATGTACCAATTTTGGTAATGGATTTTGGAGAGAGCAAATTCACCAGTAGATTATTTGAATTAAGTTGGATTGAGTTTGTTGGACAGAGTGGTAGTATAGGTTTCTGTAATGACTTTGTTTTACACAGGAGTAGGTTGTTAGCCCACTCAACTCCCTACCAGGTGGGCTAACAGATTGCCTTAGTCTGGCTCCTACTCTTTGATCTGTCTGGCATGGGTGAGCCTACTAAGATAAATATTCCTGCCAGCATAGCTTGTGTGTGCAAGGAGGCATCTGCTTTTTAAAAGTCATGTCTATAATGTGAACATGACATTGAGAATATTTTTTAAAGAATACAGACAGGATTGTTTATTTCTCAAACACTCCTGCCACCCAAATATTTGAACCACTATATAAATAACTGACATGCTGTAATTTAATTAACTGATACAGATTTAAATTATCAATAACTGATAACCACAAATGCTTGTATGCTGACACTGATATATTTCCATTACAGCGTTCACAAGACTGGAAAGAGGCAGTCATATCTTGTAGCCGTTATCAAACAAACATTTATAACATATACCTCATTAGGTGACACAAGGTGCTTAACACTAACAGGAAAAAGTTCTCCTGGAATAGGTACTGTTAGCATTATATATGGTGGCAAAACAGGAGCCCCTGCTTCAGATAACAGCAACTCCTAGAACAAGATAGAATTTAGTTAGGTTTCACATTTTGGTAACTAATTGCAAGTTTGCCCTTCTATGACTTCTGAAACTACAGAGGAGTTATTTTATAGACTAAAATAAGGTAAACAAGACATCCCTGATAACAAAGAAAAATCAAATCAAATTCAAATTTTCCTTGGTTCCATTTTAATTCTTATCTTCCATTTTTAAGCAGATAAACAAAATTCATGCATTGACCCAATTAGTTCCCTAACCTCTTTAAGGAGGATGTAAAATATTTAAAGAAAAGCTATTCAGAGATACTCCTAAACAGTTAAGATATTAACTGATAATAAAATGATGTCACTACTTTGACAAGATTCCTCACGAAAGGCTCTTAAAGCAAAGTAAGCAGTAATGGGTAAGAGGGAAGGTCCTTTCATGGATCAGTAATCAGTTAAAAGACAGGAAACAAAGGGTAGCAGTAAATGGTCATTTTTCAGAATGGAGAGAGGTAAACAGTGGTGTCCCCCAGGGATCTGTACTGGGACTAGTGCTATTCAACATGTTCATAAATGATCTAGAAAAAGGAGTAAACAGTGAGGTGGCAAAGTTTGCAGATGATACAAAATTACTCAAGATAGTTAAGTCCAAAGCTGACTGCGAAGTCACAAAGGGATCCCACAAAATTGTGTGAATGTGAAACAAAATGGCAAATGAAATTCAATGTTGATAAATGCAAAGTAATGCATAATGGAAAACAATCACAACTATACATATAAAATGATGTGGTCTAAATGAGCTGTTGCCACACAAAGATCTTGGAGTCATTGTTGATAGTTCTCTGAAAACACCTGCTCAATGTGCAGCTGCTAGCAAAAACGCTAACAGAGTATTAGGAACCATTAGGAAAGGGGTAGATAAAAAAACAATAAATATCGTAAAGCCACTATTTAAATCCATAGTATGCCCACACCTTGAATACTGTGTGCAGTTCTGGTCACCCTATCTCAAAAAAGATAATATAAGAATTGGATTAGATACAGAAAAGGGCAACAAAAATGATTAAGGGTATGGAACAGCTTCCACATGAGAGTAGATTTAAAAAAAGGCTGGGAGTATTCAGCTTGAAAAGAAAAAAAAAAAGACTATTATGTTTTAGTCCCAGGCAGTAAACAGAAATTCACACCCCAAGACCTGTCCATGACTTTTACTATATACCCCTGACTAAAACTGGGGGGGGGGGACAGCTTGGGGGGCACCACGGGTGCTGGGGGAGGCACAGACCGGGAAAGGGGATGCGCTGCGGGTGCTCAGGGGTGGCGCAGCCCGTGCTCAAGGGGAGGATTGGCGGGGCTGGGGCATTCCTACCTCCACGTGCTGCCTCCGCTCGGCCCCAATCCCCGGTTCTGCAGCTCCCATTGGCTGGGAACCGTGGCCAATGGGAGCTGATGGGGCGGTGCCTGCCGGCAGAGGTGGCACATGGAATTAGGAGCTGAGGGAGGGGAGTTCCTGTAGACATTCCGGGGGCTCGCCCTAGGTAAGCGCCCTCCCACACCCAACCTCCAGCCCTGAGCTCTCTCCCAAACTCCTGTTGCTAGGGGCAGGGGGGTGAGACTGCCCCAGCAGCAGCCAGTGCAAATGGCCCAGGTGCTCAGGTGGCCCCCGGGCCAGGCACATCAGCTGCTGCAGAAGTCATGGAGGTCACAAAGTCACGGAATCTGTGACAAACATGGAGTCTTACACAACACAAGAACGAGGGATCACCCAATGAAATTAGTAGGCAGCATTTTTAAAACAAACAAAAGGAAGTACTTCTTCACACAACACACAGCCAGTCTGTGGAACTCATTGCCACGAGATGTTGTAAAGGACAAAACTATAACTGGATTCAAAAAAGAATTAGGTAAGTTAATGGAAGAAAAGTCCATCAATGGCTAAGATGGTCAAGGATGCACCCCCACTCTTCGGGTGTCCCGAAGCCTCTGACTGCCAGATGTGGGACTGGACAACAGGGGAGGGATCACTTGATAATTGCCCTCTTCTGTACATTCCCTTTGAAGCATTTGGAACTGGCCATTGTTGGAAGATAGGATACTGGGCTTGATGGACCATTGGTCTTACTTATTCTTAAGTTATGTACTTTATTTGAGGCTAAGAACAAGAAGATACCACAGCAGAATAAAGCACTGATAATTAGGTGTAACTTCTCCACTAAAAGATAAAATAGAGGTACAGCCAAAGCACTGTTCAACAGCAAATGCTAAAAATCAATCCATGGCTTCCCTCCCAAAGTAACAATACAATATATAATGTACTTTGCACTTGACTGAAAAATGGCTGAAAAACTGAAAAGTCCATTTTAAAATTTTTCTTTAACAAGAATAAAGAAGGGTTTCAACCATTTCAAGAAGGAAGCAAGTCTTTAGGAGGGATCTGAATAAAACAGACTGGGACCTGGCACAGAAGGATTAGGTAAGGTTATGACTTTTAGCAATCAGTTGTAAAAAACCCACAAAACCTAAACCCACCCACTCACACTACACATTGAAACTTACCTCATAGCTGATTTTACATTTATCCTCAAAACACTTTTCACTGTAATGTATTATGTCCTAAAAAGCAAGTAGAGTACAGTTCAATTTAGGTACCAGTGTAATAGTGGCCTTATAAACACCTAAAATATGTAGATAAAACACTTAGATTTTTCAGGTAATATTTCCTTAATTCATAATACATAAAGGCTGCCTTGATTCAGGAAAACATTTAACTCTCATTGATATCAATGGGACTAAAGAACATATTCAAGTACTTTCATGAACTGAGGCTTTAGAACCTGATTCTGCAGTCTGCATTCAAACAAAATTTCCGCCAAGTTCCAATGGGAATTTTGTCTGAGAACTGCAGGATTTGGCCAATTCATTAACAGAAAGGGAATCCATATATAAAAAATTGCAGTATTTTCTAGTATGCAGGATTTGGCCAATTCATTAACAGAAAGGGAATCCATATATAAAAAATTGCAGTATTTTCTAGTAAGAATGGACCAACCCTCCTTGAACTTTGAGGTGTGATTGGGTACTTTCAACAACCCTCAAAAAAACAGGTTCCCTCTTGCACCACTTCATAGCTTCTCTCAAAAACATGACTGAAAATAGGTAACTGTGCATTTTGGGGCACAACTAAATGGGAGAAGGGATGAAATGACTATAAGGTGTATGAACAACTAATTGAAAGACCGTTCTCAAAGACTAGTTTATCAATGGTTTGCTGTCAAACTAGAGAGATTTATTTAGTAGAGTCCCACATGAGTCAGTCCTGGGTCTGGTACCTTTCAATATTTTCATTACTTGGATAATGGAGTGGAGAATATACTTCTAAAACTTGTGTATGACACTTAGCTTGGAGGGGTGGTTAGGATTTTGGAGGACAGGATAATAATTCAAAATGACCTTGACAAATTGGAGAATTCGTCTGAAATCCACAAGGTGAAATTCAATAAAGACAAGTATAAAGTACTACCTTAGGAAGGAAAAATCAAATGCACAACTACAAAATGGGGAATATTGGCTAGGTGGTAGTACTGCTGAAAAAGATCTGGAGGTTAAAATGAACTGTGAATTGAACATGAGTCAACAATGTGATGCAGCTGCAAAAAAGGCTAATATAATTCAGGAATGTATTAGCTGGAGTGTTGGATTTAAGACATGGGCTGAAATATCCCACTGTATTTGGCACTCATGAGGCCTCAGCTGGAGTACTGTGTCCAATTCTGGGCTCCATATTTCAGCAAAGTGGTGGACAAATTGGAGAGAGTGCAGAGGATAGAATAAATAAATAAATAAAAGGCTTAGAAAACTTGACCTTTGATAAAAGTTTAGAAAAACTGGACATCTTTAGTCTTGAGAAAAGAAGACTGAGGGGGACCTGCTAATAGTCTTCAAATATGTTAAGGGCTGTTATAAAAAGGAATGTGATCAATTGTTTTCCATGTCCACTGGAAGTAGGATAAGTAGTAATAGCTTATTCTGAAGGAAGGGAAATTAAGGTTAGATATTAGGAAAAAACTTTCTAACTATAAGGGTAGTTAAGCTGTGGAATAGGCTCTCAAGAGAGGTTGTGGCATCCCCATAATTGAAGTTTTAAAGAAAAAGCTGGACAAATACCTATCTGGGTAGTCTAGATTTACTTGTTTTTGCCTCAGCACAGGGGACGGGATTTGACTTCCTGAAGTCTCTTCCAGCCCTACATTTCTATGATTCTCTGACAAAGTGCAGAGCAGTGAGTATATAAAGTGGAGCAAAAACAAAGCATAGACGAAAAATCTTGGCTTCCTCCCTCTCCATAAAGAGGAAATGTTATTCAGGATGAGGTGAGAAAAAGCCACTCCTCCTGAAGTTTCTGCCACTTCTAGAGAAACCAGATCAGAAGCAGCAGGGAGAGTCAGATATCTTACTGAAGAAGTATCCTTAAAAATAATTTGAGAGTTTAAATGCTTTTCTGAAGTTAACTATTGTACCTTTTGGATGATAGTCCATAAAAAATGGTTACCTACCTCTCATAACTGTTGTTCTTCGAAATGTGTTGCTCATGTCCATTCCAATAGGTGTGTGCACGTGCCGCCTGCATGATCGCCGGAAAGCTTTTCCCCTAGCGGTACCTGTCGGGTCAGCTGTGGAGACCCCTAGAGTGGCGCCTTTATGGTGGTGTATATATGTCCCTGCCGACCTGCCATCTGCTCAGTTCCTTCTTGCCGGAATACTCCGACAGTGGGGAGGCCGGCGGGATTTGGAATGGACATGAGCAACACATCTCAAAGAACAATAGTTATGAGAGGTAAGTAACCATTTTTCCTTCTTCAAGTGATTGCTCATGTGCATTCCAATAGGCGACTTCCCTGCAGTTACCCAGGGGGAGGGGTCGGAGTTCACCTGACTGCTGAGTGCAGGACTGCCCTACCAAAAACAGCATCATCCCTCACCTGCTGGGTGATGGCGTAGTGTGAAGTGAAGGTGTGGACTGAAGACCAGGTTGCTGCCTTGCAGATATCCTGGATAGGGACCCGCACCAGGAATGCTGCGGACGCCGCCTGCACTCTGGTAGAGTGCGCCATAAGTGGAGGGGCTGGAACTTTAGCCAGGTCATAGCAAGTCCTAATACACAATTTGATCCATGACGAGATGCGCTGTGATGAGATCGGGAGATCTCTCATTCTTTCTGCGATAGTAATAAAGAGCTGTGGTGATTTACAAAACGGCTTCATGCGTTCAATGTAAAATGCCAAGGCACGTCTAACATCCAAGGAATGGAACATGTGCTCCCTGTTAGTGGCATGGGGTTTAGGAAAGAACACAGGTAAAAATATACCTTGGTTCACATGAAACTGAGATACAACCTTAGACAGGAATGCAGGAGGCTGTAGCTGCACCTTGTCCTTATAAAATACTGTAATAAGGAGGTTCAGAGGTCAGTGCTCTGAGCTCTAGCAGAGGTTATAGCTACCAGAAAGGCCACCTTCCAGGAGAGGTAGGACAGAGGGCAGGTAGCCATGGGATAAAAAGGGGGGGCCCAGGAGTGAGGACAGGACCAGGTTGAGGTGCCACTGGGAACGAGCTGTCGTACCGGGGGATAAAGTCTGTCCAGGTCCTTAAGAAACCTGGTCACCATGGGGTTACTGAACACTAACCCTCCCTCGGCCACCATTCCCGGTGGCTGAAATGGCCGCAAGGTGTGATATTGCTAACCTCTGGTGCTTGAGATATAAAAGATAGTCCAAAGTAATGGGAATTGGGGCTGATTGTGGCTCAGTTCCCCTTTGTCGAGACCAAATGGAGAAATGCTTCCACTTAGCCGGGTACGTGACTCGAGTGGAGGATTTCCTACTTCCTAACAGGACCTCCCTTACTGACTGTAGGCACTGAAGCTCAAGAGGGTTCAGCCATGGAGCTTCCATGCCATGAGGTGGAGGGACTCCAGGTTAGGGGGTTGCAGACGGCTGTGGTTCTGTGTGATTAGGGTTGGACAGAGGGAGCGCTACTCGTCTGTCCACTGAGAGGTTCAGTATCATGGTGAACCAGTGCTGTAGAGGCCACGCCGGTGCTATGAGGATCAAAGAAGCCCTGTCCTGACGAGTCTTGAGGAACACACTGTGTGTGAGGGGGAATGGCGGGAATGCGTACAGCAGGTGATCCGTCCATGACAAGTGAAAGGTGTCCATGGTGGAGCCTGGGCTGTGGTTCAGGAAGGAGCAGAACCTCTGGCACTTCCTGTTGCCCCACACTGTGAACAGGTACATGTAGGGAGAGCCTCACCTTTGGAAAAATTGAGTGAGCCATGTCCGGTCTCAGGGACCCCCTCATGTCCATGGAATGAGCGACTGAGGCAGTCGGCCAGCTCATTCTGTCCCCCGTTCTGGGGTGTGTAGACCCCAAGACTTCAGGAGTTGCGCAAGAGTCCTTTGGGCTATGCAGGCCCATGTCCGTGTTTTGAGCAAACAGGCCCTTGCAGTCAAAGGGGAGGTGCTGTATGATATTCTGGACCTCCAGTGGGATATCCAAAACCTGGAGCCACACCCTGTGCCTCATTGCAATGGCAGTGGCCATGGTTCGAGCTGCAGAGTCCACCGCGTCCAGTGCTGCCTGGAGGGCAGTCCTAGACACCACTCTACTCTCTTCAAGGAACGCACCAAACTCCTTGAGAGTCAGCCAGGATTAACTCCCAGAATTTAGCCAACAAGCTCCAGGCAGGGCCGGCTTTAGTAAGTGCGGGGCCCGATTCGAACAGTTTCAACGGGGTCCCAGCAGGGATGACTGAAAAAACAAAACAAAACAAAAAAAAACACACAAAAAAATACGTGGAGCTTGTACTCACCTGGCGGCGCTCCTAGTCTTCGGAGGCAGGTCCTTCACTCGCTCCAGGTCTTCGACGGCACTGAAGGACCTGCCACTGAAGTGCTGTCGAAGACCTGGAGAGAGTGAAGGACCCGCCGCCGAAGTCCTGGAGCGCCGCCAGGTGAGTAAAAATTAAAAGGGAGCCTCTAACCAGGGAAGGGATTCTCTGCCATTTGCCCCCCCTGGTGGCCCTGCCACTGGGCACGGGGCCCTCTTAGGTGCGGGGCCCAATTCGGGGGAATTGGTGGAATTGGTCTAAAGCCGGCCCTCAGGAATTAAAGGCGTATCAGCTAAGCACTGCCTGCTGATTCGCTACTCAAAGCTGGAGCCCACCAGTCGAATAGACTTTATGGCCAAAGAGATCCAGCTTCTTGGTGTCCCATGACTTAGGTGCAGGGCCTGGCTGTCCTTGCTGCTCCTTGCGGTTTGCTGCATCAACCACCAGAGTCCCTGGCTGGTGGTGGGTAAAAAGGTGCTCGTAGCACTTTTGCGGCACGAAGTAGCGTCTCTTTACCCCTTTAGCCATTGGTGGTATAGAGGCCAGGGTTTGCCAGAGCACCCTAGTGGTGTTCTGAATTGTCCTTATGAGGGGCAAGGCCACTCTAGAAGGACCCTTGGGAGCGAGGATGTCTACCATCAGATCCGTGTCCTCCATAACCTCCTCTGCCCGTAGGTTAAGGTTAACTGCCACCCTCCTAAGCAGGTCTTGGTGGTAGAATGGTAGATGTGCCTGCCACCGCCTCGTCCAGTGAAGAGGTTCCAGGGACGGGGTCTTCCGGCCCCTCTGGAGTTTGGGTCAGGTACCTCAGAGCTCCCCACAACCGGAGGTTCAGGAGACACCGACGTCAGTGAAGGAGGGACTGCGCTTGCCTGTGGCAGCTCAGCAGCTCTGTCTTGTACGGAGTCCTCAGGGGCCCTAGGGGTGTAGCATGCCAGCGATGTTGCTGATTGAGGGGCATGGGGAGGGGGAACACTACAGATACTGGCCTGGATCTCTGAGCCTGATGGTAGGCCCAAGGGGTCCAAAAGGGCCATTGTACTGGGCCCTGCCACTGGGGTGGCTAAGCGATGGCTGGTGCCAGTTGTTCCGCTGGCCTAAGGTGCCGGGATCG
Organism: Mauremys mutica; assembly: GCF_020497125.1. Lineage (NCBI taxonomy): Eukaryota > Metazoa > Chordata > Testudines > Geoemydidae > Mauremys > Mauremys mutica. Next base: position 325,426,382 of record NC_059072.1, read on the forward strand.
GTGGTGGCTGCTTTGGGAGACAGAAGATTTGGCGTCCGACTCTGACAAGTATTCTGTACCCGACCATGGGGGAGCAGAGCCTGACGGTGCCAGTGAGCAGTATCGGGGAGATGGAGATCGGCGCCGCAACATCACGGACTTCCCCTGATGATGAATCAATGGCGGTGCTGCCATTGGTGCCACGACGGATTTTGGAGCCGTCCGCAGTGCCGGGCTCGACGCCGCAGTCGGTGCCGTCGCTGGTGCTACTGGTAGTGCCCGAGTTTGCAAAGCCAGGTACTGTGCCATCATGGCAATGTGGTCTCGAGCTACCTCATGTGTGTTCGGAGTGGAGGGGAGGTCAAGCTCTTCCTCCAAATCGTCCCGGGTAGGGGAGTCCGTTCTCACCGGACTCAATGGCTCGAAGTCAATGGCGCCAGTTCTTGAGCACCAGACCGAGGGTGTCCCACCAGAGGCCGCACCACCCTGGAATCCGTCCTTTGTTTCTTGACAAGGGAACGTCCCGTCTGGTTTCTTTTTCTTATGCAGCACCAGGAACGCGAACAGTGACGCCTGGTGGCACTGGCCTTGTGGGCCAGGGAGCGGTGCTGGTGCTCCCTGGTGGAGTCCTTCCTCGGTGCTGGGACATCCCAAACTGAGGCCAGTGCGCTGCACACTGAGGATGCCAGTGTTGGCTCTGGCTGAAGGGCCGACTTCATCAGGAGGAGCTTCAGACGATAGTCCCACTCCCTCTTGGCCTGGGGTCTGAAGCTCCAGTAAACTGTCCAGTAAATTTATCTGTCTGATGGCCCTCCCTGAGACACTTGAGACAGGTGGCGTGTGGATCACTTGTGGACATGGGTTTTGCCCACCACTCGCACGCCTTAAACCCCTGCAACCAAGTCATGCCCTGGCACCAGGGAGAGTAGAACGGGGGGAAACCCCCTGAAGTAAGCTAAACTGATCTACAACTATTAATAACTAACTAACGACTATTCACACAAAACAAGAGAACCAGTAGGTAAGGCACTTGCAGATGCAAGAGACTGAGCAGTTCCAACGACCGTCATGGGTGGTAAGATGGAACTGAGCAGGCGGCGGGTCGGCAGGGACATATATACACCGCCATAAAAGCGCCACTCTAGGTGTCTCCACAGCCTACCCGACGGGTACCACTAGGGGAAAACCCTTCCGGCGATCGTGCATGCAGCGCATACACACACCTATTGGAATGCACATGAGCAATCACTCAAAGAACTATAAGTTTTATATCAGTTTAGAATAATAAATTCATTAATAAAATTTAAAATTAAGTAGCTATCATTTTCAGTACAGTTCTCACTGTTACTATGGATGAATTCAAGAGCAAAAAGTTTGCAATTCCCTAGGAATTTCCATGTCACTTTGGCAAGAAGTTGTACCTATGTTTTTTTCTACTTGCAAACTATGCCTTTGACATTGCTGATTTATACATTTTCAGACATTAGTAATATACAACAAACCTAAAAGGCATTTAAAAATGTGACAAAGTAATAATGACAATAACCTGGGGGAAAGGTCACAACCACAAATGGATTAAATGTTTAATCTTTCAGAGCCACTACAGCAGCAAAAACAAACAATAAATCTTACTTACCAGATTTGATATATCCTGACAATCTTCAAAAATGCAGTGTTTGTGGTATGCCATAAAGGAAGAAAGTGACATCCCATCAAAATAAAGATTAACAGATACTTTGCCCCATGGATTATCTGGACGTTCCTGTTTGAATAAAACGAAGTAGACTACTGCCATAATGCACATAACATCATGGCTGAGATTTTGCCAACATAATAGCCATAAAAAAGGAAATTACTTATCTGTAACTGGAGGTTCTTCAAGATATGTGGTCCCTATTTGTATTCCAAACTTGGGTGCACATGTGCACCATACACTGGAGCAAGAAGTTTTCAGTAGCAGTGTCCATTGATGTGCATGTGTTTCATATGTTACCTCATGCTCCAGGTGAGGTTAAGAGGCTATGCAGGGAGACGGTCCTTCAGTCATCCTCTTCACACTGAATAGCGCAGTCCGTACCAGAGGGGACAATGAGTGGGTACTGGAATACAAATAGGGACCACACATCCAGTTACAGGTGAGTAACCTCTTCTTCTTCGAGTGATGGTCCCTATATGTATCCAAATGCAGGTGAGAATCAAGCAATGATCAGCTTGGAGGGGGGTATGAGGACAAACGAGGTATCGCTGTCTGCAGGACAGCACAGCCCACAGCTGCATCTTCTGTCGCTCCCTGGGCGATGGCATATTGGGTAGTGAAGATATGCACAGAGCGCCAGGTCGCCACCCAGTATATGTCTTGCCAGGGGATGTCCACTAGGGAGGTGGAGGTAGCTGCATTTGAAGCAGTGGGCTGTAATCCTGACTACCTGTAGCACTCTATGATGCATGTAGAGATGCACTTTGATATGAGCTGTGAAGAAAGGGGTTGGCCTAGCAACCTTTCTGCAATGGCTATGAAAAGGCATGGAGAGGTGCAAAAGACGTGGGTCCTGTCAAGGTAGAACACAAGTGCACAATGGACATCCTATGAGTGCAGAGTCCTGCCTGTTGGAGTGAAGTGTGGCTTAGGATGGAAGACCGGGAGATGGATTGATTGGTTGACGTGGAACTCAGAGACCACTTTTTTGAGAAACGTAGGGTGAAGATGCAACAAAACTTTTAATGGAAGTTTATGGGGGAGGTCAGCCATCATGGCTCCCAATTTGCTGACCTGCCTAGTGGAAGTGATGGCCATGACAAATATGACCTTCATGGATAAGTGTGAGAGGAAATATGTGGCCAGGGGCTCGAAGGGAGGTCTGATGAGGGCAGAAAGTACAAGATTGAGGTTCCTGGGGGAGAGTTGGTTTAAGGACTGGTGGGAAGTGTTCATCAGTCCTTTCAGAAAGCAGGTGGTGGTGATGGTGGGGGGGAGAAAACACCAAGTGGCCATCTATTGGTGGGAGGAAGGCACTAAGTGCCATGAAGTGGACTTGGACCGAGCTGAGGGAAAGGCTTGAAGTCTTAAAATCCAGGAAATAGTCCAGGATGGTGGTGACAGAGACATCACTAAGGAGGAGATGCTGGCATTGCGCCTCAGGAGGTGAAACGCTTCCATTTCACAGCATAGTAAGCCCGTGTGGAAGCTCGTCTAGGTGAACATGATTTGTTGGGGAAGAGTTAACAATTTTTGTAAAGGGAAATCATGCCTCACCAATTTATTAGAATTCTTTGAGGCGATGAACAAGCATATGGACAAGAGGGATCCAGAGGATATAGTGTACTTAGATTTTCAGAAAGCCTTTGATAAGGTCCCTCACAAAAGGGAAACAAAGGGTAGGAATAAATGGTCAGGTCTCAGAATGGAGAGAAGTAAAAATTGGTGTCCCCCAGGGGGTCTGTTCTGGGACCAGTACTGTTCAACATATTTATAAACAATCTGGAAAAAAGGGTAAACAGGAGGTTGCAAAATCTGCAGATGATACAAAACTACTCAAGATAGTTAAGTGAAAAGCAGAATGTGAAGAGTTACAAAGGGATCTCACAAAAGTGGGCAACTGGGCAACAAAATGGTGGATGAAATTCAATGTTGATAAGTGCAAAGTAATAAACATTGGAAAACAATCCCAACTATACATATAAAATGATAGGGTCTAAATTAGCCCGTTATCACTCAAGAAAGAGATCTTGGAGTCATTGTGGACAGTTCTCTGGGAACACCCACTCAATATGCAGTGGCAGTCAAAAAAGCTAAAAGAACGTTCGGAATCATTAGGAAAGCAATAGATAGTAAGACAGAAAATATGTTGCCTCTATATAAATCCATGGTACGCCAACATCTTGAATACTGCATGAAGTCACCCCATCTCAAAAAAAAAAAAAAGATATACTGGAATTGGAAAAGGTACAGAAAAGGGGAACAGAAATGATTAGGGGTATTGAACATCTTCCATATGAGGAGAGATTAATAAGACTGGGAGTTTTCAGTTTGAAAAAGGAACTAAGGAGGGATTTGATAGAAGTCTATAAAATCAAGACTGGTGTGGAGAAAGTAAATAAGGAAGTGTTATTTACTCCTTCTCATAGCACAAGAACCTGGGGTCACGAAATGAAATTCATAGGCTGCAGGTTTAAAACAATCCAAAGGAATTATTTCTTCACACAATGCACAGTCAACCTGTGGAACTCTTTGCCAGAGGATGTTGTGAAGGCCAAGACTACAGCAGAGTTCAAAAAAAGAACTAGATAAATTCATGGAGGATAGTGGTTATTAGCCAGGGTGGGCAGGGATGGTGTCCCTGGCCTCTGTTTGCCAGAAGCTGGGAATGGGCAACGGGATGGATCGCTTGATGATTATCTGTTCTCTTCATTCCCTCTGAAGTACCTGGCATTGGCCACTGTCGGAAGACAGGATACTGGACTAGATGGACCTTTGGTCTGATTCAGTAGGGCAGTTCTTATGTTCTCATCTGCTGTTTAAGTATGTGATGTACCGATGTCAAGCAGGCTGTTTACATGTGAGTCCCATCCAAAAACATGGGCTGTGAGGCGAACTGGGCCTGGGCTGGGATGTTGGACTCTGCCCTGGTGCTGGGTGAGGAGGTCTGGCAGTGTGAGGAAGTAGATTGAGGGGCGGGTGGAGAGTATGAAAACCAGAACTATCAGAGCAAAACAGAGCTATCAGTAGGGCTGTGGCTCAATTGCAGCAGATCCTGTGCAGTATTTGGGGAATGGGGGAAGGTATAGCAGAGACCTGTCCCACCACAGAAGGAGGAGAACATTGCCCTGGGAATTATGCTCCATGGTCCCCCAGGAGCAGTAAAGGGGAAACATGCGGTTTTTGTGAGTGGTGAAGAAGTCCCAGTGAAGGGTGCCCCAGGCATGGCAGATGGAACCGAGCGTGGGATTGTGTAGTTCTCACTCGTAATTGAGATACCAGGTCCATCCAAGTGTGCCCGAAGAGAGTTCTGCACTTGCAGGAGGTATGCCGCATGGAGTATGACATTCTGGTGGATACACCAGTTCCAGAAGTGGATAGACTCTGCACAAAGCGACTAGGACTTGGTGCCTTCCTGCTTGTTTATGTATGCCACCACAGTGGTATTGTCAGAAAGGAATTGAATGTGGAGAGCTCAGATAAGGGGCAGGAACATATGGCAGACCACCTAAATCTCCAGGATATTGATATGTATGCAGGTTTCATGCTGAGTCCAAGCCCCTTGGGTGGCATGGCTGCCCATGTGGGCACCTCAACTGGCTAGGGAGGGTGGTGGTTGGAAAAGGAGTGGCAAAGGAGGTACTTATCTTGAAAGGGTTGGTCCACCATGTGAGGGAGGCCTGGACATGAGACAATCAGTGTGGTGGCCAGGTAGTCGAAGTGTGGTCTGCAGATTGACAGGAGCCACAGCTGTAGACAGAGCATGTGCAGATGGGCATGCAGAGTCACATGGGTGCAGGCTGCCATATGCCCAAGGAGAGAGAGAGACAGCGGTGCACTGTGGGTTGTAGTGTAGGGCCATCAGGGCAGCGAAATGGCCAGCCAGGAGAAAGACCTGAGTTGCTACAGAATCCAGGCATGCTCTGATTAAGTGAACTGTCTGCATCAGGATAAGCACAGATTTCTCCTCATTGAAACAGACGTTGAGAGTGGTGAGAAGCGAGCGGAGAGGACGGATGGCCAATGCCATCTTGGGAAGGGATGGTGCCACCAGAAGCCAGTCATCTAAGAACCGGAACACAGAGTACCACCTCAAAAGTCTTAGTTGGAGCAGCCATGACCACAAAGACTTTGGTGAAGACTCTTGGGGCCATCGCAGTGTCAAAGTGGAGAAGTCTGAACTGGTAGTGGTTGTCACCCACGTGGAAGCAAAGAAGCCTGTGGTGGGCCAGATGGATGTCGATGTGGTAGTACACATTCTTCACGTCGAGAGCTATGCCCCCTGGGAGAGGGAGGGGATGATGGAAGTGAGTGTCACTATACAGAACCTGGTTTTCCTGATAATATATATTGAGTAGTTGGAGATCAAGTAGTAGTAGTAGTTGGAGATCAGGTTGAGAAAGTACGGGGAGTAGACGCCCTGGGCACTGGGGGTGGTGCCATGCAGGCTCCTGATACCAAGGGTAGAGGATGTTGTATGGGGCATAGGGAGTGTGGCCAGAAAGGTGGTCTCTGTTGCTTCTGGCAGGGTGCCAACGTGTATATGAACAAGTTAAAGAACAGGCTGACTATTTAGAAAAGCTGGACGTTCACAAGTCCATGGGGATGGATGCAATGCATCCGAGGGCGCTGAGAGAGTTGGCTGATGTGATTGCAAAGCCATTGTCCATTGTCCAACGAAAATGATTAAGGGGCTGGGGGACTTATGAGGAGAGGCTGAGGGAACTGGACTTATTTAGTCTGCAGAAGAGAAGAGTGAGGGAGGATTTGATAGCATCCTTCAACTACCTGGCAGGGGTTCCAAAGAGGATGGAGCTAGGCTGTTCTCAGTGGAGGCTGATGACAGAACAAGGAGCAATGGTCTCAAGTTGCAGTGAGGGAGGTCTAGGTTGGATATTAGGAAAACCTATTTCACTACGAGGGGGGTAAAACAATGGAATGGGTTACTTAGGGAGGTGGTGGAATCTCCATCCTTAGAGGTTTTTAAGGCCCGGCTTGACAAAGCCCTGGCTGGGATGATTTTAGTTGGGGTTGGTCCTGCTTTGAGCAGGGGAGTGGACTAGATGACATTCTGAGGTCTTTCTCAACCCTAATCTTCTACGATTCTATATCCCGAGAGACAGGAACATCAGTCAAGTCCTTCAAAGAGTGGAGGGACTCATCTGTCTTTGCGGAGAATAGCTTGTTCTTATCGATGGGACGGTACTGGATGGTGGTCTGGACCTTCCTGAGGAAGCCAGAGGATTGCAGCCAGGACTCTCATTGCATGATGAAACCCGTGGTGAGAGAGTGGGAGGATGCATCCGCTGCATCCACCACAACTTGGAGGCTGACCTTGGCCATCAGGTGACCTTCCTCCACCAGGGCCTGGAAACACTGCTATTTGTCCTGCAGCAGATTCTCCAGGAACTCTGTTAGCTTGGCATAGTTATTAAAGTCAAACTTCACTAGCAGAGCCTGCTTGTTAGAGATGTGGAATTGCGTGGCCACAGAAATGTATGCCTTATGGCCCAGAAGGTCAAGGTATTTCGCTGCCCTATCCAAGAGGGTGGAGGCATGTGAGTGCTGTCTCGCCTGTTCAGTCACTGCATGCACCACTAGTGAAGTGGGGGTGGAAGTGTTCCGGGAGGGGTGTGAGAGGGGGAAAAAAAGTCAGCCTCCTCAGACAGGACAAAGTACTGGCGTTCCAACCTCTTAGGTGTGGGGGTACATTGTACTCCACTGAGGAAGTAATTGGTTGCACATATACAAAATGGGAAATGACTGCCTAGGAAGGAGTACTATGGAAAGGGATCAGGAGGTCACAGTGCATCACAAGCTAAATGAGTCAACAGTGTAATGCTGTTGCAAAAAGCCAAACCAACCATCATTCTCGGAGAAAGTTCAGAGAAGAACAACAATAAAAATTAAAAGTCTGGAAAACATGAGGGAAGATTGAAAAAATTGGGTTTGTTTAGTGTATAGAAGAGACGACTGAGTGGGGGACGGGACATAACAGTTTTCAAGTACATAAAAGTTTGTTATAAGGAGAGAGAAAAGAGAAAATTACTCATCCTGTGCAGTAACTAAGGTTCTTCAAGATGGTTGTCTCTGTGGGTGCACCACAGTGCCAGTCCCCATCTCGCACTGCCTCAGGCAGTTACGTAGCACCGTGCGACCAACACCCTACTTCCAGTTTTGTCTCTACCACAGAGTATTTAATGTGAAAACTCCAAAGAAGAGGGGAGGAGGTAGGGTAATGGAGCACACACAGGGACAACCATCTCAAAGAACCTCAGTTACTGCACAGGGTGAGTAACTTTCTCTTCTTCTTTGAGGTATCCCTATGGGAGCTCCACTTTAGGTGACTAGAGCATCTGATGATGAATGCTGCTCTAATGCAGAACGTTGTGTGAATGTACAGGCTGACACCCAGGCTGCTGCTTTGTAGATGTTCATAATGGGTACATTGTTAAGAAAGGCTATCGAAGCAGATAGAGAACTGGTGGAATATGTGTGGGTCTCCGGTGGGGGCTGAAGCTGTTGCTGACAATAGCAAAAGTCAATGCATCTGGAGATCCATTTAGACAGTCTGTTTAGATATGGCGTCTCCTTTTGAGAGTTCTGTGATGGAGAGGAATAATAACGTGAGGCTGTTGGGATCAGCTCCGAAATTTCGCCAGGGACACCAAGATGTCAAAGGTGTAACGAGCGAGAAGAGACATCTGGTTGGCAATCCGGAGCTGGAGGCCACCCGCCGAATAGACCTTCCGGCCCAACAGGTCCATGCGCCGTGCGTCTTTGGATTTTGGTGCCCGAGCGGGCTGCCCATGTCTCTCCCGGTCATTTATGGACTGTACCACGAGGGAGTCCGGAGTCGGGTGTGTATAGAGGTACTCGTATCCGGTGGGCGGGACCGAGTACTTGCGCTCCACGCCGCGCGCAGTGGGAGGGACGGACGCCGGTGACTGCCAGATGGTAGTGGCATTCCGCTGTATGGTGCGGATGAAGGGCAGGACCACCCGCAGCGGGGCCTCAGCTCCAATGACGTTGGTCACCAGGTCGTCATCCTCTGGGACCTCCGCCACGGGGAGGTCGATAGCCTTCGCCACCCGGCGAAGAAGGTCTTGGTGGGCCCGCAAGTCAATAGGAGGGGGGTCTGCCGTAGAAGCCCCCGCCACCGCCTCATCCGGCGAGGATGATGAGGACAGACCCTGGACCACCGCTTCTGGAGGTGGTTCTTCCAGGGGGCGTGAAGCCGCCTCGGACCCCGGATGTTCTGCGGGACCAGGTGGCGACGGGGCCTCACCCGGTGGTGATGGGGGAGGCCTGCTCACGGTGGCTTCTGGCACCCTATGTTCGGCGCCTGCGTGCCACGGGGGGAAGGGGAGCCCTTGAGGCTCGTGGTAGGCCCAGGGGACCCAAAAACCCCACTGCTGCGGTCCGTGGTCCTGGCCATGGGAGTCGGCCCGGAGATCTCTCCCGCTGCCCGCCTGAGAGGCGACTGAGGGCTGACGAGAAGGCCAAGGCGGGGCAGAGGCGCTAATAGACTGCACCGTGGATGCCGGCAGTATGTCCCTGGACGGTGCCGAGGATCGGTGCCGGTCGTCGCGGTGCCGGGATGGAGAGCGGGACCATCGACTGCCTCGGTGCCAGGAGCTCGACTGCGATCTCGACCGACGGTGTCGGGAGCGGCTTTGGGAGTCGCGGTGCCGGGAACGGTACCGAGATCCGGACCTCCTCCGGTACCGACGGTCGGGTGACCGGGACCAGGAGCGTCTCCGGGAGTGCGACCGGTACCGCGATGTTGAGCGGTACCGGGACTGCGACCGGTGCCGAGACGGGGAGCGGTACCGTGATGATGAACGGTGCCGGGACTTGGATCGGCGTGGCGGTGACCGTCTGCGGGACCGTCATCTATCGCGTCCGTCGGGGAGGCGGCCGCATCATCGCCGGCTTGCCCGCTGACTGAACGGCTCGCACCGGCGGTGCCGGGGGCCGGAGGCTCGGTGCCTCTGTGAGCTCGATGAGCTCTCTCGCCGTCGAGGTGGTCTCGGGCGTCGACGGGAGATGTAGCTCGACCGCGGTTGGCACCGGGGAGCAGGGCGGTACCGGACTCAACGGCTCTTGCGGCGCCGGAGTCGATGGTACCGTGCACGGTTTGTGCACCGCCGCAGCCGGTACCGGAGGTGCCGGTGGTGGCTGGGCAAGCGGTCCCGGAGCATGCGGTTTAGAGGCCGTCTGCGCCGTTTTCCGTTTCCTCGCGGGAGAGAGGGAACGGTGCCGGGACGCCGGTGCCGGCTGCGGAGCTCGAGCAGTCTTGGTACCGGAGCGGCTCGGGGCCGCTGGTGCGCTGCGCGCCGAGGACGACTTCGGTGCCGCTGGGGTCGGCGCGGGAGGTTGAAGTGTCGCTTCCATAAGGAGCTGCTCCAGGCGAGAGTCCCGCTCCTTTCTAGTTCGCGGCTTAAACGCCGTGCAGATGGGACACTTATCTGGCCGATGGGTCTCCCCCAGGCAGCGCAGGCAGGAGTCGTGCGGGTCCCCGACTGCCATGTGCCACTGGCAAGCCGCACAGGGCTTAAACCCCAGTGCCTTGGGCATGAGCCTGCACCGGTTGTGGAAGAAGAGGGGTAAACCCCCCTAATTCCCTTACTATTACTATATCTAACTAAACTAGTCAACTAATCTAACAACTTAACTAACTTAACCAACTATGTACTCATAGAAAACAGAGAAACGCTAGGGCTGTGGAGGTAAAGAAGCACTCCACTGTTCCAACTGGCCGTCACGGGCGGTAAGAAGGAACTGAGGAGCGGACGGGCCGGCTGGGGTATATATCCAGCGCCATGGCGGCGCCACTCCAGGGGGCGCCCAGCCGGCCCGCTGGAGTTGCTAGGGTAAAAATGTTCCGAAGAGCCGTGCACGCATGGCGCACACACCTAAGCAATCACTCGAAGAAGATAAATTGTTTTCTTTTACCTCTGAGGGTAGGACAAGGAGCAATGGGCTTAAACTGCAAAAAGGGCAGTCTAGGTTGGACACTAGGGAAAATTTCCTATCAGGGTAGTTAAGTACTGGAAAAAATTGTCTAGCGAGGTTGTGGAATCTCTATCATTGGAGATTTTTAAGAGCTGGTTAGACAAAACACTTGTCAGGGATGGCCTAGATAATACTTAGTCCTGCCTTGAGTGCAGAGGACTGGACTAGAAGACCTCCTGAGGACTCTTCCAGTCCTCAAATTTTACAAAGCCGGTGTGTGCCAGAATGCCCGTGCAGGCTGGAGGATTGTGTCTTTATAGGTCCCCTGGTCTGAAGGATGTCCAACAGCTGGTGGGGTTGGTCCTGGATTTCCTCCAGGGATATGCCTAAGTCTAGAGCAACCCATTGTAACAGCTCTTGGTATAGGTGATGGTCACCAGAAGGCAAAAGGGCTAGAGGAATCAGAGCTTTGTTGGGAGAGAATGAGGTATTGTTGGGATCATTGGTACTGGCTCCCGGTCTGTCTCTGCTTCTGGGTGTAAACGGATGGTTCTAGTGCAGGAGCCGAGACAGAAGGGTGTGAGGCCTGGGAAGGTGGACATGGGCGGTGGTACAGATCCCAGGGTGGCCACTGTGCCCAGGGGGTTGGGTCCTGGGGCTATGGAGGGCTCCAAGGGTATTTTTACCAGGGCGACAGTGCTTGAGCATACTCTGCCTAGTGCAGCAGTTGTGGCCAGGAGTCTGCTCTGCATCGGGACACAGGGGAGAAGTTACTCACCTTGTGTAGTAACAATGGTTCTTTGAGATGTCTGTCCCTATGAGTGCTCCACTATAGGCATGTTTGCGTCCCTGTGCTGATGATCGGAGAACTTTGGTAGTCTTTGTGCTGTGCCATGAGGCTAGCCAGTGCGCGTGGGATAACCCTTCTCAGTTCCTTCTCTACTGCAGAATCAAGACAAGAACTCCAAAGTAGAGGAGAGAAGAGGGTGTGTAGAGCACCCATACAGACACACGTATTGAGGAACCATTATTACTGCACAAGGTGAGTAAACTTCTTCAAGTAGTGTCCCTTTGGGTACATCACTGTAGGTGACTCCTGAGCAGTACCACTTCTGGAGGGTTGGGACTTTGGAGTCAGGTCTATTACAAATGACAGGACTGTGGAGCTGAAGATGGTGTCAGAGGCGGAGTCCCCAGTGATCACATAGTGTTTTGCAAAATTGTGGACTGACACCCACATCGCCGCTCTACAGATCTCTGAGATAGGGACATCCTTGAGGAAGGCAATAGATAAAGACACTGATTTTTTGAAGTGTGTATGAATAGCATCTGGAGGGGTCACACTACGAACTTAGTAACAATGTCTGATACAGTTTGAGACCCACTTAGAAAGTCTGGGGTGATATTGCTCAGCCCTTGGATCTTTCTGTTGTGGAGAAAAAAGCCTAGGGGACATCCTGAAAGCCTTTGTCCTGTCCAGGTAGAAGGTCAGGGCTCTCCTGACATCTAGGATATGCAATAACGCCTCTCTGTTGTTTTGGTGAGGCTTGGGGTAGAAGATTGGAAGGTGAATCAACTGATTCATGTGAAAGTGAGAAGTTACCTTAGGAATGAATATTGCATGTGGTCTGAGCGTAACCTTGTCTGGAAAAAATACCGTGTAAGGAGGATGCATCATCAGAGCTGCTATTTCTCCTATTCTCCTGTCTGAGGTAGGGAAAGCTGTTTTCATGGATAGGTATGTTAGTGAACAGGTGGCCATGGGTTCAAAGGAGGGCCTAATCAATTCTTTTAATACAAGGTTCAGGTCCCACATGGGGGTCGGAAGTTGAGGCAGAGGGAAGAGGTTTACTATGCCCTTGAGGAACATTTCTGTAGCTGGGTGTGACAACACTGAGTATGGGTCTATAGGCTGGTGAAAGGCTGTAATAGCTGTAGGTGGACCCTGAGAGAGCTCAGAGATAGTCTGGACCATTTTAGGCTTAAAGCATCGTCTAGGATATGCGAAAGAGTTGCAGATGCTAGGGAGATTTGTTGGAATGTGCACCAAATCTGAAACTTGGACCATTTCTCCAGGTAAGTGTGCTATGTCGAGGACTTTCTATTGTGTAATAGAACCTCTTGTACCTCTCTTGAACAGGAATTTTCTAGGTGTTGAAATCGAACAGGAGCCATGCCTTAGGGTGGAGAACCCCAGGTTGGGATATTGGGTATATCCTTTAGTCCATGAGAGGAGGTGTGGAATGGCTGGGAGAGAGATTGGTGGACATGTCGCAAGCTGTGACAGGTAAGGGTACCAGGTCTGTCTTGGCCACGTAGGAGCGATCAGAATGACACAAGCTCTGTCCCTTTTTATTTTCAGCAGGACCTTCAACATTAGGGGAAATGGAGAGAAGGAATAGAGAAGGTCCCTGTCACAGGGAAGGAGAGCATTGCCTAAGGAGTGTTGTCCCATCCCTGCGCCGGACACTTCTTGTTCAGGTAAGTGGCGAACAGATATGTAGACAGTTTCCCCCTCTATCTAAATACGTTGTAAAGTACTGACAGGTGTATCTCCCACTCGTGGTCATGTGGGAATTTCCAACTGAGACCATCTGCTATCAAGTTTTGTGTACCTGGGAGTTACGCTGCGGATAGTGCAACATTGTGGGTGATGCACCGATTCTATAATCTCATTGCTTCTGAACATAAGGAGGGTGATCTGACTCCTCCCTGCCGATTGATGTAGTATATACAGTCAATGTTGTCTGTCAAGGTCTTTGTGTGTGATCCCGTGATGAGCAGGAGGAAATGAGCACAGGCATTCCTGACCACACTCAGCTTGAGGAGACTGATATGGAGGGATATCTCTGTGGGTGACCATTTGCCTTGTGTCGTGAAGCTGTTTAGGTGCACGCCCCACACTATGAGTGATGCGTTGGTGGTGAGAAGCAATGACTGATGTTCGTGAGAAGGGGATCCCTTTGCAAACACTGGCTGGATCCTTCCACCACTTTGAGTTTTTTTATCCTGGTGGGTAGTGCCAGGGATTTGTCCAATCTGTATTTGTTCGGTCTGTAAACAGAGCTGAACCGTATTTAGAGGCATCATCGCATGTGGAGCCTGGCATGAAGTATCACGGCCGTGCCTGCTGCCATATGTCCCAAGAGCTGGAGGCAAAATCTGGCTGGTATTTGTGGGCAGCTTTGAATGGTGCCTAGGAGTGTGACTAAGGGTAGGAACCTGTGTTGAGGTAAGAGTGCTCTGGCCTGTAATGCATTGAGGTTGGCCCCTATGAATTCCAGGCACTGCACTGGAGGGTTGACATCTGGATGTTGATCTGTAGACCAGTTCTGTAAACAAATGTATCATAGTATTGGTCACTTGATGAGCCTCCTGGAGAGATCAGGCTCTGAGCACACAGTTGTCCAAGCATGGGTAAATCATCATCATCCCTTGAGAGCATAAATGAGTGGCCACCACTGACAGAACCTTGGAAAATACCCGCAGGGCCGATGGTAGCCCGAAGAGGAGTATTCTGTATTGGTAGTGGTCGTGTCCCAGAGTGAATCTGAAAAACTGTCTACGAGATGGTAGGATCAAAATAGGCATCCTGGAGGTCGAGGGCCAAAAACCAGTCTCCCTCTTCCAATGCTGGAATGATCGATAAGGTGACCATCTTGAATTTTTGAGCCTTGACAAACTTCTTGAGAGCTCTGAGGTCTAGTGGGGGTCTCCAACCTCCCTTCCATTTGGTATTAGGACATAAGAGTAGAACCCCTTGCCTCAGATGCTGAGGTATTGGTTCTATGGCTCCTATCTGGAGGAGGTGATGTATCTTGTGTCGTAGTAAACTCTTGTTAGAAGGGTCCCTAAAGAGGGACCGGGAAGGGTGTTGTGGAAGGGGTTCAGACAATCTTTAGGACCCATCATACTGATGTTATCCATCCCCAGGCACTGCGGAATGCTGCCAATTGATGGCCAAATGGGTGTGGAACGATGGTTGGCTGCGTCAGTCAGGGAGAGTGATCTAACCAAGCCTTGACCTGCCCATCAAAAGTGGCAGATGTAGAGGGCTGAGACAAAGATTACGGGCCAGATGGTTTCTGTTTAGGGAATTTTAATTTCTTTCTTTACAGCTCATAACTGTGTTGAATTTGGTACTGAGACGTGTGTGGTCTATGCTGGGATTGGGGACTAAATTGTCTTTTGTCCCGGTGTACAGATACCCAGTGGCTGGAGGGTAGCCCTGGAATCTTTCAGGATGTGAAGGGAGGTGTCAGTCTTCTCAACAAGGAGCTTTGTGCCCTCAAAGGGAAGGTCCTCAACCGTGGACTGCACCTCATTCAGGAATCCTGGCAAATGAAGCCATGATGCTCGTTGCATCACCACAGCTGTGGAGATGGATCTAGCCTCGGTGTTGGCCATGTCAAGGGCAGATTGCAGAGATGTCTTTGCCACTAATTAGCCCTTCTGGATAATGGCCTTGAATGACTCATTCTATGCTTCTGGCATCTTTTCCATAAAGTCATTCAGCATCAAGTAATTTATGTAATCATATTTCATTGTGAGGGCTTGGTACTTGATGATATGAAATTGTAGAGTGCCTGAGGAGTACACTTTTCTACCAAACAAATCAAGGCACTTCCAATCCCTGTCATAGGGAGAAGACCTAGACTAATGTTGTCGGACACGAGTTGACAGCATCCACCACGGTGGAGTTGGGTGGTGGTTGGGAGAATAGGAATACTGATTCCTTATGAGGACATAGTATTTTTTGCCCATTTGCTTGCAGGTCGGTGCCATTGATGCTGCAGTTTGCCATACAGTCTTTGATGGGTTTTAAATGGCCTCATTAATCAGGAGAGCGATCTTTGAGGAGGCCAAAGAATGGAGGAGTTGATTGTGGGTATCCATGACTTCCTCCAGTTGAATCAGGAGAGTGTCTGCCACCCTCTTTGTCAGTTCTTAAAAGAGATGAAAGTCATCTGTCAAAAATGGTGGAGAAGGCATGATGGCTTTGTCTGGAAGAGGATATGGTCCTTGGAGTCACTTCCTCCTTGGTACCTGCTTCCTGTTCCTTGAAGTCTTGAGGAGGTTCTGAATCCCTGGATGGTGTGGCCAAGAGAGTGCCTCTTGAGGATTCTCAGGCAAGGCTCGGCACTGAAGAGGCATGTTGGCAGTGCATCGCCCAAGAGTTCCAATTTGGTGGCATATGGTGGGGGGTGGCATAGAGCCTGGTGGTGCTCATACCAGGACGGTAGTGGTGGGGCCATCTGGGTATACCCTTGAGGTCTGTTGGTAGTGAGCACCGTATGAAGCTTGGGAGGAATACTGTGATGCTACCTCTTCTGGCTTGCTGTCTGAACTATTGCTGGAAAGCGGAGGAGCATGGCATGACCATAGGGATATTTCCCATGCTTGGCAGAGGCTCGGTGCAGAGGTCTCGGTACGGAGAGGAGGGGACTCAGGTGCATCTGGCATGTGGACATCTTTTGAATGGCAGAGATCTGCTTGTACCAATGGTCCTAGCATCTGTGGCAGTGCCAGGGAGACTGGATAGTGTCTGCACCGGTCGCTCCTGTGCCAATTGAGCCATTGCTGGCGATACTGATGCAGGCTCGCATACCAAGAGCGTCTTTTTAGAGGAGTGCTTACTCCTGTCCTTCAGTGCCAATGATTCGGTACCTGTGCCCATGAGTCCATGGGCCTGTCAGTGGTACCAATTACAAGCAGTTTCTGTGAGCCATGAGTGCCGGACTGAGATGCCGAAGATACCAAGTGAGATGGTGATTGCTTGCCGCTATCTCGGGGCTCGCTGTGGGGGGATTCCTGCCCTCTTCTTAGAAGATTTGTGAGAGGGGTCTGCAGCCTGCTTCTTTCACCCACAGCGCTTAGATGTAAAAGGCTGTGGGGAAGACTCACATCTACCATGTGACTGAGATCAGAGAACTGCCTCTATGAAGATAACCTTCTGGTGGAGTGTTCTTGTAGTCAGGCTACGAGCACAGAGGACAGAGAATTCTGACTCTGAACATACGGCGGTAAGAAGGAACTGAAGGAGTGTCGCCTCGCACAACCTCTTATAATCTCACCTGGAGCATGAGGCAAACGTATGACACACATGCGGGTCAATGGAACTGCTGCTGAAAACTTCTGGCTCGTGGGGCACATGCGCACCCACATTTGGAATACGAATAGGGACCATCACTCGAAGAAGAATTCAAAGTTGTGGTTCTTTCAACCACCACAATAGCCTAACCTCATTACACACTGATAGAGTTGGCAGTATACATGTTAAAGCAAATTAGGAAACCAACATGGATTCTACCTCTATCTGCTGTTGGGATGGCAGCATTGAAAATATGGCCTCCTTCCTTCCAACAAAGGTCTGGTTCTCTGTGTGCAAATACCCACCACGCAATGGCATTCAGACACTGCCCGTCTGAGAATGAGCCAGCATTTCACTCTCACGTCTCAGTTTATACTTCTTAAGATGCCTAAGTATGTCACAAGTGATTTGAAATGGCAATGTGTTTAATTTTTCAAATAGTATTAAAAATACATTTAAGCAAGATGACATTTAATCTTAACATTAACTAATGAGTAAGGCTAAGATTTAGACATGGGTATTTTTAGTAAAAGTCATGGACAGGTCATAGGTAACAAACAAAAATTCACGGCCTGTGGCCTGTCCATGACTTACTAAAAATACTCATGACTAAATCTCTGTTCTTGAGGCCCCTTTGATCTGGGGGCCCCCTGCTCCAGCGATGGGGGGTTGACTGTACCCGGTGGCCCAGTGCTCCAAAGACCCAAGGACTGCTCTCCTGATGGCCTCCAGGGCCGCTCCCGGGACCACTGCTCAGGCACTCCCTGTGGTCAGCCACACAGGGAGGGGCCAAGAAGCGAACCAAGTAGTTGGCCCCGGGGCCACTCCAGTAGCAGCCAGTCCTGGGGCAGCCCCAGGACTGCTGCTCAGGCGCTCCCTGGACTACTACTGCTCCGGCGCTCCCTGGGGCCAGCTCCACTGTCTGCTTTTCAGGCGCACCCCAGGCCCAGCTGACCAGGACTGCCCAAGCAGCGGCCGGTGTGGCTAACCCCAGTGATTGCCCAAGTGGCTGGTCCTGAGGCCACTCCAGCAGTGGCCGGTGCGGCTGGCCCCAGGGACCACTACTCTGGCGCTCCCTGAGGCCAGTCACACCAGCCTGCTGCTTGGGCACTCCCTGGGGCCGCTCCCAGGAACACTGCTCCAGCTCTCCCTGGGGCCAGTCACACTGGCTGCTGCTCAGATTCTCCCAAGTAGCAGCTGGTGCAGCTGGCCTTGGGGCCACTGCAGCTGTCACAAAGGTTGCGAAAAATCATGGAATGCGTGGCCTCTGTGACAGAATCGTAGCCTTACTCATGAGTTAAGGAGGGGTTCTAATGTTGGTACATGAATCTACAAAGGACTCGTAAAAGTCAGTGGTAACAGCCACATAAATAAACTTTGTACCTTTAAAAATTAACACTGAAGGCCTAAAAATTGTGACAGGAGTCACAGTTAAAGCAGAGATCATGTAATGTGCTGTCGTTATGCTACCTGTGACAAATATATCTCCTGAGCCAGGTAGGAGTTACTTTGTTCAGGAAAATCAACTAGTTTTATTCCTTCCATCAAGTATGCCTAATATACATTAAAGGGAAAAACACATTTAGAGTTTTATTCCTTATGTCTGAACATAAGTTAAGTTACCAGAAGATGTATTTCAACAACTCTCTTTGTCAGTAGTTCTTGAAGGAGTTCTACAGCATCCTGCTGCCAAAAATTTCCAACCTAGTTAGTGAGAGGGAAAAACACAAAAAACTCAAACACTTCTAAAGATCAACAAGCGCAGTGCACTAAATCATGTACTCAGTATATATTTTCACCATAATATTCTATAATACAAATGTGTACTTAATACAACCCAAAACCTATTTGACTCTCTTCCTACAGTTAAAAGTTCGTGCACTATGTGGTATTAGCCAATAACTATATGTTAGTTGTAGAGTACATCACATTAATAGATATGTACATGGTATTAATATAATATACATTATACATAGGTGGACTGTGGGAAGTTATGTTAAATGAATGAATTATACTCTTCCCACAATTCTTTACACCCACGTCAAGCATCCCACAACACTTTTTGCAAAGCTGAATTTAGTTTTGGCATTAGAAAATAGAATATTTGTCAAAGGAAAGCTGCATGAATACTTTGTACCAAGTACAGTTAGGGACTACTTACATGGCTCATCAACTTGTAAAGTAATATTCAAAACGAGGTATGGGAAACCATAGGGAGGTATGAAGGACAAAGATGGCACAAACTAGTGGATTAAACTGATGTGTAAAGAGTTTTATAACTTGCAAAACCATACTGTAAATACTACTAGCTGAAATGTGTATCTTTGAAGCTGTACCCCATAGGATTATTTTGCTATTATATCCTACTATTCCAGCCAGCAGTATCAATTCATGTGTTTCTTTTTTTGAAATTAATCCATTTTATTCTTATATTTTATTAGTATTAATTCCTTGGAATTTAGGATGTGTTGAGGCATGTGTTTTCTGAAATGCAAGAAGCCTACCGGCCTGTAAGATTCGGTAAGATCTGCTATATAGCAAAAAGTAGAAGTAGTTATAAATATGTCAGCATAAAAGCTGGCAACCTTTGGCACAGATAAGAATGGTTCCTGAACTTTGGGGAACCAAAGGGAAGAATTATCCACATCACATCACAGGTTTATCCGGCTTCTACAACCGGTTGCTAAATGCAGGGTACACCACAATTTGGAGGTCATCAAGAGAGCCTAGGTTGGCCGTTTTGGAGTGAGATAATTCTTAATATATTTAGAAAGTAAGTTTCATAATCCACTAACCTATAGGAGAAGAGTACCCATAAATTTCTTAGGGTACAGAAATAAGATTTGGGCATAGTAGGTTGGGCCTGAATTACATAGGTCAGGATCCTATAAAATATCTTGTAAGGGAATCCTTTTCTTAAACCTTCTTCTTCTACCTGCTTTGGAGTTAGTTTTTTTCTTCTTCTTAACTTCTCAGACTTCTTAGGGTCTTAAGCTCTTAAACTAAGTTCTACTTCTTAGATCTTTTCTATCTTCTATCATGCTATCAGCGCAGCTTTTGCAGTATAGTATAATTACTCAGCATTCCTAACCATTGAGGAAGCCAACACCATCGTGTAATCGGGTATGCTAGGAGTGAGGCTGGTCCTTCACCTCCTATTATCGGGCTCTCAAGGAAGGGTGTGAGTATGTTATGTTAAGGTACTTATAATAGAAATGTTAGCACCAGGAGTTTTGGAATTCTTTTACTGTTTTGCAGTTATAAGTTTCATTGCATTTCTTATTTTTATGTTAACGTCAAAGATTTTATCAATTTGGTATTGTCCTCAGTGTACGCGTTCTTGCCAAGCACCCCGAGAGTCCTCTCCTGATTTAGAGAACTCTGAGTTCTTGAACTTGGTAGTCTGAATTTGATAAGAACCTATAAATCTTCTGGTCAGATGCAATCAGTGGCGAGCCATAAAAGCTAACCCATCAAATTCAGCTCAACAAAGCACACCTTCTGGGTAAGCTGAACGTGCGGCAATCTAAAAACTGCTTCCCAGGAGGAGGGTAAGTATGTCCTCCTTTTTGTATTATATTGTTTTGTCTTTAGACAATAAAGTTGAATAAATTTAATTATTTGGTCTCCTGAACAATTTTTAATAATGAACCACAAATGTAGTCAAACAACTGGCTATATCTTTTAGTCAGTAGTGGCAAACTGGATCTGAACTCCTTGGCACAGTAGTGCTAAATTCTACAGAATACTGTATATTCTGCAGTCATGAGATGCAGAGACCATTCAGAATGCAAACTTTTTTTTTTACCTAATAAAAAACCATTTGTGAATGTTTTCCCTATATATTTTGTATTGCTACCTATTTGTATGCTGTAGGAACGTGTTATTTAAAAAGTTACCTCTACCTTACAGTAACTGGAGTTCTTAGGGATGTGTTGTCCATATGAACTCTACTGTTGGAGTGCATGCACCCCAGGCACACAAGATCTGAGTCTTTTGACCAGCAGTGTACGTTAGGGCTGCACATGTACCCTATGAGTCTTCATGCTCCTGTACCAAGGCCATTAAGGTGACAGTAGGCCCAATTGCCACTCAGTTACTTCACCACTGTGGAATCCAGGTTTTATAGGATTCCATAGCAGCAGGGAAGAAAGATGGGTCATGGACTACATATAGACAACACATCTCAAAATATTCCAGTTACTGTAATATAAGCAACTTCTTCCTTTCTTTGAGTGCTCATCCATTTTTATATATATATAATATATATATATATATTATATATTTTCCACTCTTGTGACTAGAAAGCAGTGACCTGATGTGAAGGAGATGGGTGCTGAGATGGTGGATCTAGACTAACTAGTTTGTAAGAGATTTTAATACAACCCAAAACCCATTTGAATAGCCTTTGGGTTGATAATCAGCAATGCCAGAATAAGTTTAGGCAACTACCTGAAAGATTTGGTCCTCTGCAAATAAAAGGAAAGAGGTCTTGTGAGCATCTAAAGTATGCAGCCTAACCTCTCCTTGATTAGAATATGGTTTAGGGAATATATTGGTGGGTGGATCATTTGGCTTAAATGAAAGTTTAACTACTTGAGTAAGAACTTGAGATGAAGTCTGAATGATACTTTATCCCTGTGAAATACTGTATAGGGAGGTCTTTCTGTGAAAGTGTATATTTACACACTACTTCTGACAGATGTACAATTGCTATAAAAAAGGAAGTCTTCATAGACAAGCACAGGGGTGAGCTGCAGACGGTTCGCAACGGTTCGTGCGAACCGTTTGCTAAAATTAGACGCCGGACAGAGAACTGGATGCTAAAGTTCTCTGTCCGGCGTCTAATTTTAGCAAACAGTTCGCGCGAACCGTTGCGAATAGGGTGACCAGACGTCCCGATATTTGCTTGTTTGTCCCGCGTCCCGACCAATGTTAGGTCGGGACACTGGGCAAACAAGCAAAGGCTCCGGAGCCCGAAAGGGCTCGCACCCTCCCCTGCCCCGACTCCGCACCCTCCTTCCCCCATTGGATCCCTCCCCAAATCCCCGCCCCCTCACTGCCCCATTGGCTCCCTCCCCAAATCCCCGCCTCTACCAAGCACGCCATGCCCAGGAGACGCAGGGGAGCACGGAGTCGGGGTGAGTGTGAGTCCGGCCTGGCACCTGGAGGGAGAGTAGGGGGGCAGCCCTTCTCCCTACCTGGACAGCGGGACTCGGGAGCAGCCACTGCTGCAGCTCCCACTGCCGCGGGGGGAGGACGTGACCAAGCACGTGGCGCCCGGGCCCGAATCTGGGCCTGCTGCGGGGACCCAGCAGCGCGCACGCTGCGCCCAGCCCCTGGCCAGTCGCGTCTGGGCTGGCTGCCCAGCTGGTGCAATCCCGCGGCGGAGGCATCGGCAGCCCAGCCCCGTTCGTTCCCCTGTGGGACCTGGGGGGGCTGGGGCCTGCTGCCCCTATTCCGGGGCCGCCCGCGGCATTGCACCAGCTGGGCAGCCAGCCCAGACGCGACTGGCCAGGGGCTGGGCGTGCGGGGTTTGCCCGCTGGGTCCCCGCAGCAGGCCCAGACTCGGGGGGTTTGTGGGCGCCAGAGCTGCAGCCGCCGAGCCTGGCCAGCGGCCGCTTCCTCCCTCCGGAGCAGTGGGAGCTGCAGCAGCGGCTGCTCCCGAGTCCCACTGCCCAGGTGGGGAGAAGAGCCGCCGCCTGGCCCCGCAGGCCACCCCCTACTGGCTCGGGTGGAGCTAGGACAGTAGCATCGCCGTCCCCGCGCCGCCCGGCTGTTGAGCGCCTGCAGCTCCCCTCCTGGAGCCTCGCCCGAGCACCCAGCCCCTGCCGTGCAGAGAGTGTGCGGCACCGCCAAGCCCCGCTGCGGCGCCTGACCCGGCCGTTCCCGGGGGGGGGGCACCCCTGGAGAGGGCTCGGGCCGAGGGCGCGGTTAGCTCCGCCGCGCAGTGTGACCCTGCCAGAGGAATAATGCGCAGGGACTCGCTAGGGCCCGGTGCCAGGCCAGGAGTTGGCAGCAGCAGCAGCAGCCTTTCTCCTACTTTACTGCGCCTAGTGAGAACACCACCCTGTTCTCAGAATGGAGCCTAAGTACCAAGCATCAGGGTGCAGTGGGCATCATCCTCTTCTAAGCCAGGGCAACCAGTGTCTGACTCTAGCGAGGGACAGATCTACCTCAGCAACAGCTGTGTGAAGAGGCTGCTGGAGATTATAGAAGGGTCTGAGTTTCTCAGGCTGCAGGTGGAGGGAGGTGGCTGCTCTGGATTCCAGTACAAGTTTTCCTTGGACACAGTTATCAATCCTGATGACAGGTTGTTTGAACAAGGTGGTGCTCGTGTTGTTGTGGATGTGGACAGCCTGGCCTTTGTGAAAGGTGCAATGGTGGATTTCAGCCAGGAGCTAATCCGCAACTCATTCCAGGTGGTGAGCAATCCACAGGCTGAGAAGGGCTGCTCGTGTGGAACATCCTTCTCTGTCAGACTCTGAGTGGACTCCTCCTTGGGTGTTGCTTGGGTGGACATTGAGCCAGAGACTGTCCTCAGCATTGTCTCCAAGGGTTTCTCATTTAGCTATTTTCTCAGCTTCCCCAGTTGTCCTCCTCAATCTGTTATACAGTTACTGCAAATATCCCCGTTTGCCTATTTGAACTGAGTCTGCAGCCAAGACCTATAGGGCTCTCCCTCCAAGGGTTTGAAATAGGCTTTAAATCCCACACAAAAGCATCTTCTGTCCTCTATGAAGCTCCAGGAACTGCTGAATATAATGAGTGGACGAACATCCCTTAAATCAGAACTTTTTATAGGGAACCCGTTGTTAAATCAGAACTTTTTATAGGGAACCCGTTGTTAAGATTTTGGCAGCTCATCACTGGACAAGCATAAGGAACAAGTTGCCAAGGGTTCAAATGAGGATCCAATTAAGCCTGTCAAAACCAATGAAGATCCCATATGGAGGGAGTTTTTGTTACTGGTGGAAAAACCCAAACTAGGTACTTATGGTATTTAACCATAATGAGATGGGGGAAAAAAACCTACTCTTGATAGGAGAATGGTATGCAGAAATGGCTGCCAGGTGCACTCTGAGGGCTGTTTAACAATCCAAAGTTCTTCAGTGAAGTAAATATTCCAAAGATAGTTAAAAATAAGTCAATGGGTTGCATGTGACACTGTTCACACCAAATCCCACATCTCTTCCATTCAGCTGCATAGGTTTGTTTCCTACTTTGTAGCAAAATATTTTGGACATCCAAAGAACAAAACCTTTTATGAATGACATCCATCCAGCAGCCAGGCTGAGAGATAAAGGGAGACTGGGTTTGGATGCAAAATGTTCCTTTTATCTTGAGATATCAAATCTGGTAGAAGAGGTAAAGGTTTCGGTGGACAAAACAATAGGTTCAATCCTAGGTACCAAAACTGCCTCGACCACGCAGTCCCTATCATGATGATCCTGCAGCACCTTGTCTGTTCTTTCCAAATACCCTGGGAATTATCTGGAACAGAAATCAAGACACTTTTTGTTGTTTATTACAAGCAGTTCTAATGATCGATGACCCCATTCCCGGAATATAAACTGTGTACAAACGAATCTTTGATCATCCACCCAGGGTCTGCTAGAGCACTTTGAAGACTGAGGAGATGTATTGCTCTGAGAGATACACGATGCAATATGCACTGGTTCCATAGCCGAAATGCTTCCTGACACAGCAGAGATGAGCATGTTCTTCCCTACCTGTTTGTATAAAGCATAGCCATGGTCTTGGTCACCAACTGGAAGTCAATCCTTTAATCAAGAGTAGGAAGACAGCACAGGCTCTGTGAACTGCTCTGAGCTCTAATATATTTATGTACAGTTCAGTCTCCTTGCAAGTCCATTGGTCTTATGTCTGATGACAGTCCAGGTGCATTCCACTCCCCATCCCAAGAGGAACTCATTTGTCACCAAAGTCTTACTGAGAGGGGTGGAGAAAAGGGTACAACCTTGTACACCAAATTGAGGTTTTTCCACCAATTTAGTGATATAAGATTTGTGAGCGATCATCAGAGACATATCCATAAGATGCTTTCTCAGTATGTATGCAGACTCTAGTCAACCCTGCACACAACGCAAGTGTAAACTTACATTCTGCATGACTAACGTGCAGGAAGCCATGTGTCCAAGGAGACCCAGAAAAGTCCAAACAGTTGTATGTGGATCTTTTTGAGGCTGATTGGCAAGACTGGATAGACTCAACAACAGCCAGAGCTTACCTGCCCAAACAATGAGAAATTTGTTATCTGATAAGTTTCTGTTATCAGCTTCTCTCCAAATTCATTGCTAATGGCCCCCAAAGGTGGAATTCAGAGGCCGTCCAATGTTATTGGTGGAGGCTCTGGGACTTGGCTTCACTCTTAAGCTCAGGCCGCCAGAAGAGTTCCTCCACAGCTGTAGAAACACTCCAGCAACCAATTATCAGCATTAAGACAACTTGGTATAATATATTCAACTATGCATCAGACAATATATATCTAAGTCTCCCTTTGAAGAAAAATTTCAGTCCATATTCTGGTCATTTATATGATTAGGGTGAGTTGCATTCTGAGAAAAGCTACCAACAGAAAGAAATGATCAACTAAGGGATTACACAATCTGTTGCACAGCTTCTCTCCTCATTCATTACTCATGGGAAGTAGCAAGCAATGAATCACAAAAGCAGGTATTCCCAATCTGACCTTCCCCATCCATTTTGAGGGACACCTCAGGAAAGGCTGTTACAATAGGTGGTGGAGTCACCTCTATAGTTCCAAGATACAGAAGATGTTCCGATCCTATACAGAGGAAAAAGGTTTCTGTCCGAGTTACTGCCTAATATTGAAGAAGGTAGGGTGGCATCCAATTCTGTACTTGAAGGGACTCAACACCATCTGTTGCTTCAAGTTCAGGAGGGTAACACT
Source organism: Mauremys mutica (assembly GCF_020497125.1). Classification (NCBI taxonomy): domain Eukaryota; kingdom Metazoa; phylum Chordata; order Testudines; family Geoemydidae; genus Mauremys; species Mauremys mutica. The sequence goes on from NC_059072.1 coordinate 325,452,041, forward strand.
GGCCTCTATAATTCATCTTTAGATCCACATGAATGGTTTGCGACTCTCAACCCTCAGGATGCATACTTCTGCATGTTTCCATATATTCAGCATGCAGGAAGTAATTAAGATTTCAGGTGAGATAGAACCATTGCAATACAGAGTCCTTCTATTTTGTCTCTTTCCAGCACTGAGAGTGTTCACCAAGGTTATAGCTGTCTCGTTAATAGGCAGTGCCATGAATGGAGAATATCCAAGAGTTTAGGAAAGGATTCTTGTACCTCTTCAACTGGTATTTTGAGAATCAGCTATTTGTCTGAACAGGTCCTGAAAGCTCTTGTATTCACCCAGTTGGGATGGGACCACTGCTGCATCTGGGAAAGAGGATGAAACAGCTGCTGGCATTAAATGATCCTCTGGTTAAGCGTGCTGCTGCTCAAAAAATTCCTCATGGGTTCAGGTTCATGTATTGAATTTTGAGACATCCTAGATTCCTGACATGGGAGTAGGAAAAAAGGATCTCTTCCTAAGAGGTGGTGCAGCGGTGTGATGTCTAGGATATTATTCTCATGCCCCCATTCCCCTGAGAGACCTAGACCCAAATTAAGCCCTCTCCTCTCTTTTCAGATCCATAAGGGCCCCTTGGGGAATAAATAGGGGATCCTTCCCCACTGTGTTGTGAGTCATAAGATGAAAATGCACATTGTATGGGGCCTGCTGAAACTTGAGTACTAAGATGTATAGTGCTCCTACATGACATTAGCCTCAGTGAGGCTGTTGGTGCCTTTGAGATAGAATGCATCAGTTTTCAGGTCCTTTGATATCACGTGCTTCCTCAGTGACAAGAAGGGCAGAGCTGTGAACCTTGATGCAGGAGAAGCAAGAATTGAGCACAAGAGTGCCAATATACCTAGTAGATGCATCTAGTGCGGAAGTGAGTAGCATCAAGAGCTGACAAGGCCGGCACTACAATGATCATCACTGACATGATGTTCAGTGCTGAGGTGATAACTGAAGCCTTGGCCCTCGTGCTGGAGATAGTCGGTTTTGATTCCAGAGGGTAAATGCGCCCTCAGAGCTGCCGTGGTACCCAGTTTGGGTGGTGGAGTCACCGTAGAGCAGGAGCAGTGAGATGACAGACATCCTCTTATTGGAATCTCCTAGCGGGGATTTGCCCCTGCTGTTCCCAAAGAAAGTGATGCTCCTTTTTATCTAAGGACGTAGGTTTTTCAGCCCTACCTGAGTTCAAAGCCACCAGTGTTTGTAGATGTATTCCAGGAGCTAGTGGATCCAGAGCTGACAGAGACACTCCTGGACTGGATAGAACTTGAGGGGGTATTCCCTGCTCAGATCAGAGGGCCATAGAGTGGCCTAACAAAAATATCTTTAGAATATGCCTCACTAGCTTTCAAGATAATTTTAGAAAAACTACTCACACTGTATATTTATCAGGAATATATGCTTTCCTTAAACAAGAGAAAGCATCTCGTGTATCCATCAAATATTGGAATTGCCACATCACAAGATGGGCCACCACACAAGTCTCAGGAGACTGACTTAGGGTGGGACATTATGAAATCTCAGTACTGGGAAACTACAGTCAAAGAATAAAACAAAAGCAATAATGAAGTAACACATCCCAAAGAAATAAAACTATTAGAGTAGCTGTCTGTTGGCAGTCTAACTATCTAATATTAATAAGTACACACTTTATTTACAGATAAGACAGTGAAGAGTAAAGGTGTGGATACTGAAGAGCTCAATCTCGCAGTCTCAGGCAGTGAGAAGGAACTGAGTGGTCACTGGGATTGGTCTGCCCTTTATGCCCTCAGTATGGGAATACAAGGACACAGGGTATGTCTACATAGCCCATGGCATCAAGCCTCCAACCTAGGTTGATCGATTCAGGCCAGCAGGCCTCAGGTTCTAAAATGATGCTCTAAAAATATCTGTACAGACAAGCTTTAAGCTGGGGCTCCAGCTGCAGCTTGAGCTCTAAAGCTCAGCCCCAGCCACAACTTGAAACCACTGTCAATACGTACAGCTATTTTTAGAGCACAAGTGTGAGCCCTGCTACCCTAACTATATTGACCTGGGCTGGGAGGCTTGCTCCTGTGGGCTGTGTAGACATATGATTAGGGTACAATGTCCACAATTATCCAAAAGACTCCAGTTTCTAGTGCGTGGGGGACATGTACACCAAGAGTGGAACACATATGGACAAGCACTCTGTGAAGAATTAGGGGGCCCCGAAACTGAAGTTAGGGTCAGTGTGCTGTACTTTCTTTTGGCAGCTGGAAGACAGTGGGGTGAAAACAATGGGTTAGACCAAGAAGAAAGGCGACAGAGAACAAAAAGGGGAAGAGAACAAACATCCCCCCCAATAGTGCATGAAGATTTAGTAATATTTATGCATTTATATTTAGATTTAGTCTTATTATATACAATAATTGTTATAAACAGTCTTATTGTGTTTATTTTATCTTGCTGATATAAACAGGCTTCATTCTTAACTTTGGAAATATAAAAATTATGAAGACCAGCTGACTTAAATTGCATTCCTCTTTCTGATGTTCAGCTCATGAGATGATTCACTAGAGGTCTTTGGGACAACTGTGGGGAAATGTGTTTGAGAGTGCCTGTAACTGTACATGAGAAAAATACACATATATGTAATGACTTATTTACATGCATAATAATCAAGCTGGTTGGAAGATCTTTGAAAGATTTTTCATCAAAGCAGATATATCAGATCACTTTCAGACCTGAGCTGAAAACCTGACCTTTTCAGTCCAAAACAAGACATTTTGACACTTCCATTTCAGAAAAAGGGAATGAAAATAAATGTCAATACCTAAAAAGGTGTGAAACGCAAGTGTCATTTTCTGGCCAGCTCCAACAAATTACCATGATTATGCGTGTAATTGTGGATGTGCCTAATTAAGAAAGTCTAGTCCCAAATGTGTAGAATAAAAGAATGTGCATGGGGGAGGAGGGAAATGGGTGGAGGAGATGGAGAATAAGAAGACAACAGGAGAGGCGCTGTACATTACTGATTTCAGCTGTCCTTCCATATGGTTGCTAGCTTAAGAGCCCAATTTTTTGAACCCATTTGTTATATATAGATTGCAACAGATTACAGAATTGCTTTAAACTCAACTATTTTGTTTTCCAATCCTACTATTAAATGAATCATTCACACTCTTTGTTTTTAGGCAGCCTATGAATACAAAATAATTACAAAACTGCACTTAAATTACATATTTACAATACAGAAAACAAAAGTCAAGAATTTCATTCTTATAAGTGAATATCTGACACTACAAACTATCACTCTGAACTCAAAATTGAATTCCCAAATATTGGCTAGATGTACAAGAGTATTCTTTATTCCATGTAATATTAATTAGTATATTAATTTTAGTAACTACCAAAAGTCTTCAAATTTAGTGTTTACTCACTGGCACTACTTTATAGAGCTGACATGGTATGCAAAATGTAGGTATGTCAGCATACAACACAACTGGATAGAGATGACACTGAGGGATCTTCTCAATGTAGCCATAGTCCACGTACTGCACCTATAAAAAATAAATAAAATGAAAATTTACTTTTCTAAAAATGCTGCTTCTTAGAAAAAAATCACTCTCTGGTAAAACAGTCAATTTCTTTTCTCTAAAAACACATGGTGTCTCAGAGCTGGAGGTGGGGCTAGTTTGGGGTCAAAGAACAAGGGCCACCCATACCTTCTTCAGGTTGACATAAAGGGGGAATCTCCCCAGACAGTTGTTCCTGCTTTCATGGCTCCCTCCTTGAGAAATTTACGAAACCTAAATTTCCTACTGTTCAGTCTTACTCAGGAATGACCTGCAGATACTGCCCTTGGAAGGGACATGTGCTTCCCCTGAGTACTATAAACAGGTGTTGTAGTCTGATCAGAATCAACTTGTGGCACTTATCGTAGCTTTTAAAGCCAGGGATCGCTAGCATACTCCCCTTAGCTACTGGAGGGTCGGGGGAATGAGGGGCATACGGTAACAGTTTCCCAGCAGAACTGTTTTGGGAGTGGGGCAAGATAAGGAACCAGACCCCTCGTAAGCTAGTTCCTAACTGTACTCAGAACTAAGAGGCTTTAACAATTTTAATAACTATTTACAGTGTGCAGTTGGAAAAAGTCAGCATGGACAATGAAGCTCTGTCCTAAAGCACAAACAGTAATAAAGAACTAAGATGGCAGCAGTCTGGCAGCCTTTATTCCCTTGGTTCAGAACATGAGCAGAGTGGGGGTGCATGCATGGACCACCTACACTGCTAAAGAAGGTTCTCCAGTCCCGGGCACATGGAATATATGTACAACCTGAAGTACATTATACACGAGGATAAATGCTTGAAGAACTGAATAGACAGTTCAGGCAAACTATCATTAAGACAAAGAGTCATGCCAAAAGGTAGGGGGTCAGATAAAAGGAACATGCCTACTTGGAGAACATAAACTGAAACATAATAATAGTACTATCAGCAATTCATTCAGCATGTGATCATTATGAAACATTTAACTTTTTAAAAATAGATTACTTATTTTGAAAAGGTGACCACATTCAAGAGAGGACGAAATCCATAAGTAAGTCATAATTACAAAGTTTCTATGCTCTTAGGATTTTACTATTGCCAGCAAAATCAAAAAAGGAAATATTACTCACCCTGTGCAATAACTGTAGTTCTTCAAGAGGTGTCCCCTTATGAGTGCTCCATTTCAGATTCGTATATGTCTCTCATGCTCTTAATTGTAGATTTCTAGCTAGCAGTTCATTTGGCCCATGCACCTATCCTATGCTTCCTCATGACATACATTGAGGCTACACAAGGCTGTGTGGGTGAACCACCTTCAGTTCCTTCTCTACTCAGTCATCACCTAGAGCAGTGGCTCTCAACCTTTCCAGACTACTGTACCCCTTTCAGGAGTCTGATTTGTCTTGCATACCCCCAAAAGTTTCACCTCACTTAAAAACTACCTGCTTACAAAATCAGACAAAAATACAAAAGCGTCATAGCACACTAGTACTGAAAAATTGCTTACTTTCTCACTTTTTCTATATAATTATAAAATGAATCAATTGGGATAATAATATTGTACTTACACTTCAATGTATAGTAGATAGAGCAGTATGAAGTCATTGTATGAAATTTTAGTTTGCACTGACTTTGCTTGTGCTTTTTATATAGTCTGTTGTAAAATTAGGCAAATACCTAGATAAGTTGATGTACCCCTGGAAGACGTCGGCGTATCCCCAAGGGTTCACATATCCCTGATTGAGAACCACAGCTCTAAAGAGCAACCAAAAAAAGGGGAAAGAGGCTGGGTGGTGGAGCACCCAAAGGGGGATACATCTCAAAGAACTTCAATTACTGCACAGGGAGAATAACATTTCCTCCTGCTTCAAGTAGTGACCCTACAGGTGCTCCACTTCACATGACTTCTGAGCAGTATCCCTAGAAGTAAGGGCGAGGGAGAGGCTTTGGAACAGGATCTAGAATCAAAGGTAGTGCTGCCAAGCCAAGTGGTGCATCAGATCTGATGGTATGGAGCAGAGCATAATGTTTTAAAAATGTATGGTTTGAAGACCAGGTAGTGGTTCTACATATCTCAGATACTGGGACATTCTTAAAAAATTCAGCAGCAGTGTCTTTCCCATCAGCCCAGGGACTGCTTGTTGCCAGCTTCTAGGCTTATATAGGACCCGCCTCTTCCTGCCCAGATGAGCCTGTTCTACTTAAATCCCTGCTACCAGTCTCTTTCTCTAGATGCAGTCCAGGCAGTTAAATGGCCCACTTAGCCATTTTAAACCTTTCAGGCCTTGTGGGGGGTGAACGCCACATCACAGGTCCCAAGATGGAGTGGGGTACTAATGTGGGGGAAGGTATTACCCAGACCCCTAAATAAATCTGGATGATACTGGGTAAGCAAAAATGGAGAATCCCTCAACTTGGGAATGAAAGGCGGATATGGCAGCCAGGTGTACCTTGACCGAATGGATAGATAATCTAAATGTCTTCAGATCCTGCAGGTAGCTTAGGATGAGTGAAAGAGGAATTGATTCTGGACGCAGATACTGACTGTAGTAGGAAGACAGCCTGATACATAAGCCCTTGTATCAGTGGGCTTGTATGAGGCCTGGGCTAAAGTAGTAGTCAAAGCATTGCTAATATAAAGCAAGGTCAGCAAGAGACAGCCTGTAAGCAGGAGTTAGGCTCTGCCTGCGTACACACTCATAGAGCCTGGCAAGAATAGAGCTGGTAGTGCAAAAACACACACTTTCCTAAGAAAGACTAGGCACAGGACACTCACAAAAACACATTCTGGAAGGATGGTACCAGAACACCCCGATACCAAGTACGGTACAACCCGCTCTCCCCCAAATATAACAGGAACACGCTGACCCATCTTAAAGACAAGGTCAGGATGACAGCACGATGGATAGAGATGTTTTGACTGAACCAACATGAACAAGGTGATGGGTGGCACCTAGGTATGTCAGAGGGTGGCACCTGGATATGTTAGAGGGGCAATACGTAACTTGTTTGTATCGGTGTATAAAGAGATATTTCAGAAGGAGTGTTTCTGGCCAGCCGAGGGAGGAATGGAAAGTCCCTCCATTCACTGAGCAGCGTCCATTGTCACAGGCATACATGTCTTAGTATCCTCAAAGAGTCTGCCAGGTGCTATTACTGTACTTAGTCAACAGTAAACCTGGCTGTGCGCCTTCATGCCTTAATGCATCTTGTGGTCTCAAGGTCTGCTGTGCCAGCTACCTGCGAAGTGCTGGGGAGACATACAGAGGGAATGCATGCAGCCAAACATCTATCAACACTGATGACCACACCAGTGGACAATCTCTTCCATTTCTGTTGGTAAGTAGGGAGAAATGATGTTATTCTACTGTTTAATAATACCTGCTGTACCACAATAGAGTAGGAAATCTATATACCCAAGAACCATCCCGGATCCACACCCGGAGGCACAGAACTGCCAGGCTGGGGTGTAGAGAGTGATCTGCATCCTGAGACAGGATATGAGGAATGGTCCGGTGCTTGATCAACAGCTGGACACAGCTGATGGAGGTAAGGGTATCAAGCTTGTCTCATCCAGGTAGGTACTATGAGGATAACTCTGACGTCATCCTACCTGATCTTGTTCAGTGCTCTAGAATTAAGGGCACTGGGGGAAAGGCACAGAATCTACTTTTCTGCCACAGTAGAAGCAAGACATCCCCCAGGGAGCAGTGACCCAAAGTCCCCCTTTAATAGAAGAGAAGGCACTTCCTGTTTTCAAAGGTGATAAAAAGATGAATATCTGGCCGTCCTTAACTCTGAAATATGCTATGGAGAACCTAAGGGTCCAGCTCCTATTTGTAGTCATGGGAGAAGTGTCTGTTGAGGGCATCAACAGTGGTGTTCCAGATTTCAGCAGTCTGCTTTCCAGGCATCTGGCTGTGGTGGCTATGGAACCAGTTCCAAAGTAGCTTCAGCACATAAGAACGCAGATCTTGCTCCTCCCTGCTTGTTGATGTAAAACTTGCAGAACATATTGTTCATCATGGCCTTGATTGTTTTGTCCCTAATGAGGGGCAGGAGATGAAGGGAAGGATTCCTGACCACCCTGAGCTCCAAAAGCTTGATGTGGAGATTGGTTTCATGGGACTGTCCATCTGCCCTGAACCAAGATGATGTTGAGGTGGGCACCCCACACTAATCAGGATGCATTACTCTAATTGAATCTATTTCCTCATGTTAAGTATCCTCACACGTTCAATCAGTCATCTCAATTATCACTTCAAAGTTTTTTTCTCCCGATTGGCCTCTTACAGTTGGTATGGCTACTTCCACCTTTTCATGTTCTCTGTATGTATAAACTTCTTCTTGCTGTATGTTTTAGTCTATGCATCTGATGAAGTGGGCTGTAGCCTACAGAAGCTTATGCTCAAATAAATTTGTTAGTCTCTAAGGTGCCACAAGTACTCCTGTTCTTTTTACTGATAGAGTTGAGTGACAGAAACGGACACCTGCACAGGGATGGAGTTGCTCCTTCCACTAGTTTAGAGAGTTCATTATGTACACTGTCAAAGCATTCCTGTCATAGAATAGACAATTCCTAACCAACCTGGGAAGCAGCAGAGCATAACCTTGCATGGATTGATCACAATGGTACAAGCTGCCATATGGCTCAAGAGTTGAAGATAGATCCTTATTGTGGTTTGAGAGCTCCTCCGAATTGCCCCTACCAGTCCTGAAAGAGTCACAAATCTGCCTAAAGGGAGGTACTCTCTGGCTGTCATGGAGTCCAGATACGCCTCAATAAACTGTATCCTTTGTACTGGTATTAATGTGGATTTCTTTACATTCAGCTGTAGACCCAACTCATGAAACAGAGCAAGAGCCTTCTGGGTTGATAACAGTGACTTGAAAGAATGGTCTTTGAGATACTGGAAGACAAGAATTACTCCCTTCCGAAGGTAAGCTGCAACTACTACTACAATCTTCAAAGATATCCTTAGGTTCCAAGGATAGGCTGAGCACTTGGTACTGGAAATGATCTTGGTCTATGATAAATCGTAGGTATTTCCAGTATGATGGGTGTATATTTATATGGATATAGGAGTCTTGTAGGTGGAGGGATGAAAATCAGTCCCCTTCCTCTAGTGAAGTAATTATAGTAGCCAATCACAATCCTGAACTTTTGGGATTTCACAAACTTGTTCAGCTGTCTTAGATTGAAGATTGGCTTCCAACCGCCATCCTTCTTTGGTACTAGGAAGTATTGAGTAGAACCCTCTGCCCCTGCAAGGGAAAGGAACCAGTTCTACTGCTCCTAGATGGAGGAGAGAGTCCACCTCTTGCCTTTGTAAAAGCTTGTGAGAAGGCTCCCTGAAGAGGAATGGGGAAGAGGAGGTGGAAGGGTGACTGGCAACAAAAAGGCAGATGAAATTCAGTGCTTACCAGTGCAAAGTAATACATACCGGAAAAATATAATTCCAAATACACATTCAAAAGGATGGGGTCTAAATTAGCTGTTACCACTCAAGAAAGATCTTGGAGTCATCAAGGCTAGTTCTCTGAAAATGTCTGCCTGATGTGCCAAGTATCAGGAGGTAGCCGTGTTAGTCTGTATCCACAAAATCCACCGGACTTGTTTTTGCTTAATGTGCAGCAGTCCAAAAAGCTAACAATGTTAGAAACCATTATGAAGGGGCTAGATAAGAGAAATCATCATAACACCACCACATAAATCCATGGTATACCCACACCTTGAATAAGGCATGCAATTGGTTCACCCCATCTCAAAACAGGTACATTAGAATTGGAAAAAGTACAAGAAAGGGCAACAAAAGTGATTAGAAGTATGGAATGCCTTACATAAGAGAAGAGATTAAAAAGTCTGGGACTGTTCAGATTAGAAAAGCGATGACTAAGGAGGGACAAGATAAAGATCTACAAAATCATGAATGGTGTGGAAAAAGTAAGTGTTATTTACTCCTTCACATAAACACAAGAACTAGGGGCCACCCAATGAAATTAATAGGCAGCAGGTTTAAAACAAACAAGTATTTCTTCACACAGTGCATACTCAACCTGTGAAATTTCTTGCCAGGGGATGTTGTGAAGACCAAAAGTATAACAGGGTTCCAAAAAGAATTAGATAGATTCATGGAGGATAGGTCCATCAATGGCTATTAGCCAACATGGTTAGGGATGCAACTCCATGCTCTGGGTGTCCCTAAACTTCCAACTGCCAGAAGTTGGGACTGGATGACATGGGATGGATCACTTGATAATTGCCCTGTTCTGAACATTCACTCTGAAGCATCTGGCACTGGCCACTGTTGGAAGACAGGATATTGGGCTAAATGAACCATTGGTCTGACCCATTGTGGCCAATCTTGTGCTTTTATGAATGATCACTTATGCCATTTGTCATAAAAGAAAAAAATATCAAACTTACCCTGACTGTACCACCACCAGCTTCTGTAACTTTACCTCGATACCACATGGTATCCGATCCTCTTACAACACAAGCTTCTTCCTTTTCCCAACAATATGGTTCCAGAAGACCAAGACATTTAAAGTTATTTTGTATATCAGTCATCAATTTGTTTAGTTCATTTTCTGAACAAGAATTGGGTAAAGAGAAAGTGAAATTCAAAAAATGGATTTCAGATTTATAGGTGCAAATAATTGTTTTAACCACTACATATATAGTTACTGTATACTAGGCTGGGGCTGTAGAACAATAATTTAGAGGTTAAACTATACAGCTTTTCACATTTTAATTTCCAAATATCTTCCACTAGGTTGGGAATCTTACCTATTGCAAGTCCTTCTAATTCCACTGTGTTGGAATAATAGTGGCAAATGTAGGGGTTATATTATAGAAAATATATTTTCCATATTTTAAAGCATTTAACACTACCTAAGGACAATGGCTGAAATAACTTCCAAGCCAATTTCATACTTAGTTATACAAATTCTTAAAAGAAGAAAAAATTGCTATTAAATGTAAATAGGATTTACATTTTGTCAAGATAAAACATGAAGTCTGGGTTGCAAAACCACATCCCTGAGGAAGTTACTGCTATTATTGAGAATATAAGGATAAATAGTCCAGGATTTATCATGTTGGAAAGAAATCTAGGATGGCTTCCTTGTTTATTTGTAGAGTCTGATTCCCAAACAGAGCTTAGAGTTCTCAATGACAAAGAAGTCAATACAGTAAACTTGCGGAGCTTCCTAACATACAGAAGAACTCTAGGTGAACTGAAGAAGTATACAGGGGAGTCGCTTCTTACGTGGGGGTTAGGTTCAAAAGTCAGCACGTAAGGCGAAAATTGCATATAGTCAAATGCTCATTGAGTGGAATGGCGGGCGGAATCACCCACACTACAGGTACAGTATTTAAATTGTTATTTTTTCTCTTTTTGTTTTGCCGAGCACGTATAGTTAAAATCGCATAAGTTAAATGCACCTATGATGCAACTCCACTGTAGTTTCCAAAAGTGTTTAAAGTAAATTTTAGGCACATAAGGCAGCAGTTGAAGAGGGAATATTACAGAAGCAACAACTAATTCTGTAACTGTATCTCTGAAGTGAAATATCTGAAAATAAGGCTTTGTGACTGCATATCATTGCAAACAAAATGAGGGGGAAGCTGATAAAATTCAACTGTGAGACAGCAGCAATGAACAAAAAGAGAAAGAGTTCCAGAGGAAGTAGAAATGACATTTTAGAGACTTACTTGACACTAATGGTTTTCCCAAAAAGTCCCTGAATTGTTTTACATACAAGTCATACTAACTATTGCAACAGAAACACAGAATCCTCAAATCTGGTCTGAGGGATTATCAATTTTACTTTACTTTATAAAATCTGTATTTCTAATTTTGTAATCTGCAAACATGATCTTTAATAACTGAACAAAAAATCTTTATTAAGACTACCAAGTGGTTAATTTTTTTGTAGCAGACAAAGTGTTATCTGGACACTGGGCAGATTAAAATGGATTTCTAATACGCAATCGACTAGTATTAATTAGAAATACGGAAGATACTGAGTCAATTAGACTGGAATTTTCAAAGGGACCTAAAAGATTTAAGCATCTAACTCCTACTGAAAGTCATTGACATTTGGGCATATAACTACTTAAGGCTGAGATTTGCAAAGAGGCCTAAAACTTTAAGATGCATTTTCACCTGATATTCAAGATGCAGTGTTACAAAGTTAATTTCTTTTCCCAAATGCAGCTACTACTCTATGTCTGTCCAATAGCACATATAAAGCACTCAAAGACTACTGTGAAGAGGGCAGTAAAAATCAGAAATGGAAATGTGTCTTTTGTAGAGGGTGTCATCTTCTGGGTTTTGTGTGTGTGTGATGATTTTTTTTTAAAGCCACAAGGACTTAACTTACAAATGACCTGTCCACAGATAACAGATGGTCAAAAGGAACTTGTCACATCCAAAGAATGGCACCTTCAATGACCATGTACGCTCTAATACTGCTGTCCTAGCTCAGCATTAGCAACTGAACCATAAAAACATGAATTTACTGCAATTCAGAATCTTACCTAAAGATTTGGGCACCATATAAATAGTTCCATCATCTCCAATACAGTTTATTATAGCCTTTAATTCTTTCATGTCAGGTATAATTGGAGGTTTATATGCTCCATCCATTCTTGACTTAAGCACTAGTTTCTTTGACTCATGTTCTTTAGGTTCATTAACAGAAAGAGTAACCTGTTTCTCTGGCACTAAACACTGTGGTGTACATTCAGTTTCTGGAATCGGCTCATTTAAGCATGGACTCTCTTGCTTCAAAGGAACTTCAAGAGGTTTCTCAGGATCTGCATCACTTATATCAATTTCATGAGTTCTATCAGATACAACACAAAATATATCAAAAGATGAAAACTCCAAAGCATGAAAGAGTAAGATAATCTAAAGAAAAAGAAAAATGATCTAAGTTTGAAATTATAACTATTCATTTTAACAAAACAGGTATCAAAATATACTTACTCCATCAGCATAAGTAACTGCAATGTACATTAGACTGTGATCCTGATAATATGTTCTATCACATGTAAATTTAAAATGCTAATTGTCTATAAAGGGGGAATTCTGCACTGAAAAATAAAAAAAATCTGTGCATATTTTTAAATTCTGCAAAATTCTGCGTATTTTATTTTCAAAACAACACAATATAATCACACCAGTTTCAATTATTATGGTAGTTTGTTTAAAAAAATACCTGTCCACAAGTATGGCTGTAACAATACAGACAATGAAAAAGATTCAGAAAATGTTTTTTGACAAATAAAGTCCTTACTAGGCATATTAATACAGATAAAAATCAATAATTTAAAAAAAATAAAATAAAATTGATTTTTAATTTAAATAGATTTTTAATTTAAATCAGGTTTTTTAAATTAAGATACATTATAGCTCAAAGATCTCTCATCATGGAATAGGGATTATAAATTCTAATCCTATAGTATGAGACAATATATTCATGCAATGTTTAAGAAAAGTTTTGTAAATGAGTTCCAATAGTTCATGGATTAGGGATCCAATTTTATGGGGTTCCAGGGGATTCTGTATAGATTTAGGTTAATCTTTCTATCTACCCAATGAGACTCTGTGCTCAGTCTAGAAGATACCAGCAGAGATGCTTAGTTTTGCAGTTCTCAAACTGTGGATTTGTGTCTCCAGAGATAACATGCTTGTTAACAGCAAAAATGTTGATGGATGGATGGATAGATGGGAGAAGTAACAGATTTCAACCCTATTCTCCCTCTGCAAATTTGTGTACACAGAGTCAATCCCTTTCCCTTACCTCTCTCTAAAAGTGCAAAGTTTCAAGAAGTTCAATCAATAGAAGATAGTTGGGGATGGAATAGATCTGGACAAGTAGAAGTCTTGAGATAGATGTGAGAAAGGAGGGACAGGCAGTAGAAACAAAAAAGTGAAACTGTTTGAGCAGCATATTCCAAAAGTCTTGAGGTCTTTCTGAGTGTAGCCTTCATTGATTTGAGATCTACCATACCATTCTCTCACTAGAAGGGAAAACCTATAATGGCAGCAGGCTGTAAAAGAGACTCAGTTTGGAAACATTTTAATGAAGTTCCTCTACCTGTGGGTAAGACAGGCATGTGTGCAAAATGCAAACAATGCAAAACAGAAATGCTAGTGTTCCTTCTCAGGAGAAAGCTGCATTGAAGATGATGAAAGGAATATGTCTGAACATGCGGGATCTTCAGGTTGGTAAACTTTTTTATTTCATACTTCTTTCTTAAGGACTGCCTGTCTTCCTTCTGGACTATTTTTGAATTCTCATGTTTGAGCAAAAAAGAAAGATAGTACCATAGAGTAAAACTATCATTTTAGATGCAGGTGTGATAAAACCTAAATATCATGTATATCACAGAGCCACAGTATATCACCTGTAGCAAAAAGAAAAAAATCCACCATCCAGAAACAACCATAGATAAGTTTGTGATAAGAACCAGCAGATTATAAAAAGAGGTAACTGATGAAAAAATTGCCCGGTTTGTTTATGCAACCACTCTCCTTTCCGTATGATTGAGAACCCACACTTCATTAACATGGTTCAGTCATTAAGACCAGAATACAGTCCACCCAACTGAGCTGATGTCACAGGCAAATTACTGGATAAAGTGTATGAAAGAGAAATTGAGCAGAGTGCAAAAGATCTAGAGGGTGAAATCGTTAACCCGAGTCATGATGGGTGGAGCAATGGCCACAATGATCTTGTTTTATGTCCTTGTGTGACAACAGAAGAAGGGAGTGTCTTCCTTACAGAAACACTTGATACATCAGGAAATGCACACAGAGCAGAATACTTACAAGTAGCAGCAGCAAAAGCTATAACAAACTGTGAAAAAAATTCAAATGTCTAGTACGCAGCATGGTCACAGACAATGCTGCAAATGTATCCAAGATGAGAAGAAATTTAGAAGATAGTCCCAAACTAATAACATACGGTTGCAGTGCTCATTTGATGAACCTCCTAGCCAAAGACTTCAGTGGTTCCAGAAATAAAGGCTAATGTTGTTGAAATTGCAAAATACTTCTGTAACAACCACTTTGTAGCAGCTGCTCTGAAAAAAAGTGGGAGGAACCAAGATGTGCGATGGAACTCAGTAGTGGACTGTTTTGATCACTACAGCAAGAACTGGCCTAATCTGATGAACAATATTGTGAAAAATAGATGGCACTGTCACAGCCAAAGTTCTCAACATTGGGCTTAAGTAAAATGTTGAACACGCGCTGAGTAACCTGAAGCCTATTTCTGTAGCCTTGAACAAAATGCAGGGAAATAGCTGTTTTATTGCTGATGCTGATGAAAATTGGAAGGAACTGAGTGAGATCTTAAAAAGAGAAATAGTCAATGACAGAGTTAAATTATAAGCATTAAAAAAACAAATGGGACAAGCACTATCTCCAGCTCATTTTCTTGCAAATATTCTCAATACGCAGTACCAGGGTCAAACCTTAACTGCTGCTGGAGAGGAGATGGCTATGACATGGACATTCAGCAATCATCACTCCATAATGCCAACTAGAATCAACTTCAGAGCTAAGGGTGAACCATTCAAGAAATATATGTTTGCTAATGATGTTCTATAGAAAGCCACACCAGCGAACTGGTGGAAGTCACTTAAGCACTTGGATTCAGAGACTGTTGAAGTGATAATCTCACTTTTAACAGCAGTTGCTTCTTCTTCTGGTGTAGAAATAATATTTTCTTCCTTTGGACTAATTCATTCCAAATTGAGAAATCGTTCTGGGAATCGTTCTGGGATTGAGAAATCGTTCTGAAAAAGCAGGAAAGGCTTGTTTTTCTTTTCCAGATTATGAACAAACAGGAAAATGAAGATGAAGATGACTGAGTTAGCTTCAGAAGCCAATATTTTAAGTTTCTCATGTTGACCTGGCTGACAGTCTATTTAATTTTTTTTAATATTTCATTTAACTATTTGTTAAAAATAATTTTAACAGAAACAGCTCCAATTTAAAAAAAAACTTGAATGTTTAACTAAGTTCAAAAATTCATATGCTTGTTTTGTTAAAATATATGTTTGTTGTTGAAGAAAAAAATCCAGAATACATAACATTGTTGTTTTAGTTAAATAAAACAATTTAAATGTCTGTCTGGCAATGTTCTCCTTCTAAGAGCATGGCAAGAAAATCCTCCAAATATTAATGATTAACCTGTTGAACTGGAGAGAGTTCACCTCCCAATGACTTCATAAATATCTGATTCATTTAGTAAATGAAATAACCAATCATTCATTTTCTGATATAGCTGTAAAACTAATTTGAAAAGTTTTCAAAATAAATCACTTAAAAAATTTATAGTGTGTACCTTCTAAAAATGAAACCTACATCTATCTCTGAGTTGTGAAGAACACGTATTAAGGTTACAACAACCAACAAGAATTCACTTTTATGTAGAAATCCATGATTAAATACAGTCTTCCTGACTAGTGATTTAAATCAAATCCACCCTGACAGAGTAATAATTAAACTACAATACAGAACTGTATTTCCCACACCACTCAGAAGCAGTGCAAAGGCTTGGGGGAGTGAGAGGGTAATGGAGGAACTGAGGGAGAAGGAAGTAACTGCTGGGAAGGAGCCTGGATGTGAACTTGGATGGTTGTTGGGTCTGGGTGACAGAAGTATGGAACAGACTTTTTTGGAGGGGTGGGGAGGGATTGTTAGGGAGCCTCCCTCATGCAGACCCTGATTGACCCCTAGCCTCTCCCACTCAGTCGCGCACATCTGTGCCTGTCCCCACTCCCTCTATTCCCATGGGTCTCTGCAGCCTCCTACCCCATCCCCATGTGACCCTGCAGCCCCACTTCACCGTTCCCAGGCTCAACACTATCATCCCACTAGCTCCTGAGCTCGCACCCCAGTCTATCCCCCCACTCCCCAACTAGCCATTCTGAACCCGAGTCTGATCCCCCCAGCAGCCCCATGTACCCATTCTGTCCTAACCTGGCTCTGCGGCAGGGTGCTGTGATGAACTCCTGGGGGAATTCTGCAATACTAGGTACACACAGAATTTCCCCTCCCCCGCACAGAAAATACATTTCTGCCCCAGAAGTGATGCAGTTCTGTCTTTTTCCCACAAGAGGCCGCTGTGGTGCCAGAACAGCCGACTGCATTCATGCTGCCAGCTGTTCTGGTGCCACAGTGGCCTCTGGTGGGCAAAAGGCAGAATTGCAGCACTTCTGCAATAGCTCAGTGGTTTGAGCATTGGCCTGCTAAACCCAGGGTTGTGAGTTCAGTCCTTGGAGGCGGCCACTTAGGGATCTGGGGCAAAAATTGGTCCTGCTAGTGAAGGCAGGGGGCTGGACTCAATGACCTTTCAAGGTCCCTTCCAGTTCTAGGAGATTGGTATATCTCCAATTATTACCTTCTTGGGCAGAAATATATTTTCAGCTGAAAAAAATTCTGCTGGACACATGAATTCTGTGCATTTGCAGAATTCCCTCAGGAATAGTTTTTGTTTTACTTACAACAGTAACACTAATGCCAATCTGTATATGTCAACTTTGGAAGTAACCTAACAGAGAAGATCTGAAATAATGTAATATTAAAAAGAATATCCATACCTTTTGTTTCTGAAAGCCAGGCCCTTTTTAACAAGATATTCAGAAATATCAATAAGCTGTCCTGCTTCATCATTGCAAAAAATTTTCACAGGTAGTGGTTCAGATCCATCGTTTTCCTGAAAGGAATTTAAAATATGGATGTTACTTATTGTAACTGGAAGTTGTTTGAGATCTCTTGTCCCTATCTGTATTCCACACAAGGTAACTATGAGCACCAATATTTGGAAATGCTTAATAGCAGCATCCGTTGACCCGTACATGCTCCGTAGATCTCTTTGTGCTCCCAACTCAAGGTATTAGAGTCAGCGTGGGTCAATACCTCTCCATTTCTTCCTTTTACCACAATCCCATGGGATCTGAAGCAGAGGGGATGGAGAACAGGTAGTGGAATACAGATAGGGACCTCACAACTCAAAGAACTTCCAGTTACAGTAAATAACTTCCATTTCTTCTTTGAATGATAGTCCCTATAAGTATTCCAAATGTGAGTGATTGTCAAGCAGTGCTCAGATTGGCAGTGGGCGTGAGAAAGTTGGTAGCAAAGATGTCTGCAGTACTGCAGATTTCACCATTGCATCCGCAGTTGAGGCATGAACTAAAGCATAACTTCTTGTGAATGTATAGATCGGGGTGGGCAAACTTTTTGACCTGAGGGCCACATCTGGGAATAGAAATTGTATGGCGGGCCATGAATGCTCACAAAATTGGGGTTGGGGTGTGGGCTCTGGTTGGTGCCAGAGATGATGAGTTCAGGGTGCAGGAGAGGGCTCCGGGCTAGGGAGTGGGGTGCGGGATGAGGGCTCCGGCTGGGGGTGCGGGCTCTAGGGTGGAGCTGGGGATGAGGGGTTTGGGGTACAGGAGGGTGTTCTGGGCTGGGACCAAGGGGTTCAGAGGGTGGGAGGAGGATCAGGGCTGGGGCAGAGATTTAGAGGGCAGTAAGGGGTGCAGGCTCTGGCTGTGGGCTCTGGTGTGGGGCTAGGGATGAAGGATTTGGGGTGTGGGAGGGTGCTCCAGGCTGGGATCAAGTGGTTTGGAGGACAGGAGGGGGATCAGGGCTGGGGCAAGGGGTTGGGGCATGGGGAGAGCCCCAGGAGTGCAGGGTCCGGGCGGCGCTTACCTCTAGCGGCTCCTGGAAGCAGCAGCATGTCCCTGCTCTGGCTCCATGGCTTCTGGGAGCCATGTGGAGCATCCCTTGACCCTGTGCCCCGGCTGGAGTGCCAGAGCGTGGCAAGCCCCACACCCCGCTCCCCAGCGGGAGCTTGAGGGCAAGCTTAAAACAGCTCGTGGGCTGGATCTGGCCCGCAGGCCGTAGTATGCCCACCCCTGGTGTAGATGGAACTCCAGGTGTCTGCCTTGCAAATGCCCTACAGCGGAACGTCATATAGGGATGCTGTGATTGCATGGAGTGAGATCTCGCCGTTGTGGCGATAAAAAGTCTCTGATTTCCTAATGGGTTTGGTTCTTTGTATGTAGAATGTCAGAGCACGCCAGAAATCTAGAGTGTGAAGTCCCTTGTCTTCAGCAGAAGCGGCGGGGGGGTTGGGGGGGGGTTGGGACAAATACAATTAAGTGTATACTTTGTTTCTGAATTCCACATCAATCAATCTTGGGGAAAAACTTGGGGTATTCTCGAAGAGAAACCTCTTCTTTGTGGAAAATGGTTTAAGGGGAGTCCACCATGATGGCTCCAAGCTCGCTGACTCTCCTGATTGAAGTGATATTCACTAAGAATCATGAACAGGTGGGTCATGGAACACTTCAGCATGGGTTTGAAAGGGGGACCTGTGAGCATCAACAGGATGAAATTAAAGGTCCTACTGAGGTGTAGGTTTGATCACTAGGGGGAAGGTACTGATTAGGTCTTTCATAAACCATACTGAAGCTGGATGAGTAAAGATGGGGAAGGCACTAATTGCTGCGAGGTGTACTTGCAACAGACTAATAGAGATCTTAGGACTTCAGGCACAGGAGATAGTCCAGGACAACCGAGATCCTTGTGGTGGCTGAAGAATGTTGGTGGAGTTGTGCCCAGACCAAAACAGCATCTCCATTTGACCAGATAGCAGGTTCTAGAAAAATCTTTTCTACTTTTGTTAAGGACAGTCTGAACAGGGGCCAGGCATGAGCATTCTATTTCCAAAGCCCATTCAAACACCAGGTGGAGAGAGCCCAGACAGGGATGCTTCATCCCCCCCAACCACCATCCTGGGTTAGGAAGTCTGAGAAAGGGTGGATCCTAATTGAAGAGCAGGCCAACATTGTTAGACGTTCTGTGAACCAGAATTGTCTGGCTCTGTCACGACTAAGGCTGCGAGTCTGTCATGGAAGTCACAGATTACATGACTTTCCAGGACCGCTGTGACTTCTGCAGAGGCCAGTGTGATGGGCCTGGGGCTGCCCGAGCAGCTCGGGTAGCCTCTAGGCCAGCCACACTGGCCACTGCTGGGGCAGTCTTGGGCCACCGCACCACCCCCAGCAGCAGGAGTTTGGGTGTGGGGGGCTCAGGGCTGTTGCAGAGGGTTGGGGGGGGGAGTGGGAGGTGGTGAGGGCTCTGGGTGGCGCTTACCTCGAGGGGCTCCCCAGAAGTGGCAACATGTCCCTCAGCTCCTATGCAGAGTTGTGACCATATGGCTCTGCACTCTGCCTGCTTGCATGTGCCACCCCCACAGCTCCCACTGGCCACGGCTCCTGGCCAATGGGAGCTGCAGAGACGGCACTCGGGGTGGAGGCAGCGCATGGAGCCCCCTGGCTGCGCCTCCACCCAGGAACCAAGGGACATGTCGCCGCTTCTGGGGAGCTGTGCAGAGCCAGGTAGGGAGCCTTCTACCCCGCCAACTCACCCTCCAGCAGTAGCAGGGGTCCCTGGCCGTGCACTGCCACACACCCCTCCAGAGCACCCAAGATTTAGTCAAGGGTATATAGTACAACTCACGGACAGGTCATGGGCCATGAATTTTTGTCTACTGCCTGTGACCTGTCCATGACTTTTATTAAAAATACCTGTGACTAAAACGTAACCTTGTCATGACATATCTTCCCGACAACCTGTGGAAGTAGGGGAATGGGAAGAAAGGCATATCTCAGGTCACTCATCCAGGATAGCAAGAGAGCATCGCCTTGGGAACCACAACCCATTGTTCCTCTGGAACAATATAAGGGAAGCTTCCTGTTCATTTGGGTTGCAAAAAGGTCCCAGAGCATTGTACTCCATTGTGTAAATATCTTGCTTATGACTGTGTTGTGGACTTCCCACATGTGGTCTGTAGAGAAACTTCTGCTTAGTCTATCTGCAAGGGAGTTGTAAATACTGGGAAGGTAACTGGACTGTATCATGATGCAGTTCCTGATGCATCAGCTCCCGAGTCTGACAGCTCCCCGGCAAAGATGAGCTCTCGCTTCTCCCTGTTTGTTTATATAGACCACGGTGGTAATATTGTCTGACATTAACTGTATATGGAGTGAACATAGCAGCAGAAGGAAGGCCATGCATGCAAGGCGAGCAGCCCTCATTTCCCCAATAGGTTTACGTGTTATCTGGCCTCTCGCAGAGTCCGGGCACCCTGAGCAGCATGGAAGCCCACATGAGTGCCCACTCCAGAAGACAGGCATCTGTCACAATGGTGGCTCTGGAGACGAGAGGGCTAAAGGGAACACCCACTATAACCTTTTCCAGGTATGACCATCAAGCAAGGGAGGCGATAACTATGGTGGGAATGGCCACCTTGCAGTTTATATGGTCCTTGTTCAGTTGATACATTGAGTGGAGTCAAACTTGCAGGCACCGGAAGTCAAGCCTAGAGAAAGGTGTCAGACAGGTGCATGTGGCCTAGCAGTGAAAGGCATCTGTGCATTATGGTTCGTGGTCTGCAGGTAATGCGTGAAATCGGGTTGCCCATTGTACAAAACCTGTCTGTGGTGAAGAATGCTGTCATAGACATGGAGTCCTGCATTGCCCCAATACACTTTATTGTCATACTGAGTGATAAAATGGGCTTTTCTAAAGGGAAAGTGTGTGTGTGTGTGGAGGGGTTCTGAGGGAGGGAAGAGAGAAACTCTTTGGAGTATCCCTGGTGGATAATCTCCAAAACCCAACTCTCTGAAGTGATCCTCCTCCAGATGTGGACAAAGAGTGTGAGACAGCTCCCACAGGTGATGGGGGAAGAGGTGGGTGACATAAGTGGTGATATACAGGTCTCAACAATATGTCAAAAATGGCTGTTGACCAGCAGCTGGGTGTAAGTAGGGGCTGTGGCAGTAGAAGGGGCTGAGAAGCAAGACCTCTGAATACTTGCAAATGCAGCGGGTGATCAGCTGGAAGCTGATAAGGTGCATGAGGAGGGAGTGGCCTTGGTCTATGAGATTGCCTCTGGTCTTTCCTCATGAGGCCTGGAGTATAAATCCCCAGGGAATGCAGTCACTCAAGTCCTTTAATGAATGCAAGGACTTGTCCATTATTTCATTAAAGAGATATGACTCAAAGGGGATGTCCTGGATGGTGTTCTGACCCTTCCTAGGAAATCCTGACAATTGCAGCCAAGAGTCTCTTCTCATGATTAACCCTGTAGCCAGACTTCTGGAAGCCATGTCTCCTGAATCTACTGTGGCCCGGAGAGCTACTTTTGCCACCATCTTTCCCTCAACTAAAAGGGACTGAGAAATTGGGCCCTGTCCCCTGTGGGAAGCTTGTCTATGAAGTCCTCAAGTCTGGAATAGTTGTTAAAATTGTATTTCACTAAGAAACCTTCCCAGGAGATCCAGTCTCTGAGAGCCTTTATCTGTTGGGGTGGCCCTTTGATAAAGTGATCAAGCGCATTCTATAGTTGCCTGTGCCACCAGTGAGTTGGGGGCAGGATGGGAAAACAAAAATTCACTTCCCTTAGCTGAAACAAAATCTCTCTTCTCAGGTCTCTTTGGGGTAGGGACACAGAATCCTGGGAGTGTGTCATCCCACTCTGGCCAGTCCTAGTATGGCCTCATTGATTGGGAGGGCCACCTTATTTGGTCCCTGAGTTTGCAGGATATCTAGGTGTTGGGTGGTCCTGGACCCCCTCTAGAGCAGAGGCTCTCAAACTGGGGGTCACAGAATGTATTCGGGGGAGGGAGAAGCTTTACAAAAAAAAATCTTACTGTGCATATTTTACCCACAACATTGAAAGGGATCTACTTAAATCATGGAGAAATCACATTTTTTGCAGGTTGGTTAGGGCCTAAAGAGCAAATTTCGTGGGTGTGTTCCTACAGTTGTATATTCCAGGTCACCCTTACTTCTGCACTGCTGCTGGCAGCAGCGATGCCTTCAGAGCTGGGTGCCTGGCCAGCAGCCACCACTTTCTGTTCTGCCTTCAGAGTTCTGGCTGTCAGTTGCTGGGGAGTATCCAGCATTATCCGAAGCTGCAATAACTATCTTAATTCCTTTTGCATCTACCTACTTAAGCAAAACAGCCTTTTCTACTCTAGTTTACATCAAAAACAAACAACGATCATGTCTTCAGGTAGAAGGGAATCTCTGGATAGCTCTCTCAAGCATCAAACCCAAGATGGAATCACTCTGTTCCAAAAAACAGGTGCACCCATCACACTAGTAACAGTGTGATGCCAATAAGCAGTTTCTCACTTAAAATTTACATTACTATATATTTAAATGGCTCTGTTTGAATCAATGCCTTACTGTTTTTAATATTTAGTGAGAGTTGCATGTTGATTTTTTTAAAAATCAGTATATGTACTGGGGTGGGGCATAAACTACTACAGACACAAAGAAGGGGAGCACACAATCAAGTAAGTTTGAGAACCACTGGTCTAGTGGAGTCTGGAAGTCACTGACAACTCTTTGCAGTAGCTCCTGAAGCTGGTGATGGTCATCTGGCAGAGATGGCAAGGAAAGAGTGACCACTTCACCTGGGAATGATGAAGAGATGCCCGTTGGAACTGTTGGTATCTCTGGCTCCAAGTCCACCTTCTCCTTGTACACTAACAGATCTGGTTGGCAGGAGGGACAGGAGCATCACAACTCTCAAGAAGGACCTGGATGCCTGCCATAAGGATCTTACTGACTCCAATGAGGGAGGGATCAGCTGGTTGTGGGGGACCACAGGAGAATCAGTACCAGAGGTCCCCAGAGGGTCATACTTGAAGGAATAGAGAGCATGACTCCTTGACTGTCTCTGCAGAGATACTAGAGCAGCTATCCCCACTGACTCATTTGAGACCAAAAACTGCTCCATCAGTAGGAGCGGGGATGTTGGTACTGAAGCACTCCTACCAGATGGGATATCCTGGGATACCAATGTAGACTCCTCCCCTCCAGAGTAATAAAATTCCTCTGAAGAGCCAGGCCGGATAGAAGTGGAGACTGTGAACAAAGGAGGACTATATCCTCCAGTGGTAAGTCTCCATACACCATGATGTCTGAGGGGTTCAGGCAGTCAAGCCAGATGGACTGGGTGCATCTACAGCAGCTCAATGGTCTTCACATGAACAAGGTGGTACCAACGATGGGCCTGGACCAGCGCATGTAGGATGATCTGGCGAACGTCTGTCCTTATGCTTCAATACCAATGTGATTGATGGAACCGGCAGATCTTTCTTTTTACGTGCTTTGTCCTCCAACTTGGAGGCCTTTAGCAGAGCTGGTTTGTTAGGTTTTGATCATGTCTCACTCAACCTGTACAGGCTCGGGGAGAAAGCAAGTCTCTTATGCACAGTCCTTGATGGAGCGGGGGGAAAGATGTCTGTCTTTATACCTATCAGATTACTCTCTACTCTCTCATGCGAAATTCTGGATGATAAGTCCTTGGGCTTAGGCACTAGCAACTCCGCTCCCAAGCACATGTTTGAAAGGGCTCTGCTGGTTAGCTGAAGCCGATGTACAGGGGATCTCCCTGCCTCGGATCAGAAAGGGGCTTCATGGCTTTCTCAGGCGAAGCTTCTGGAGTTCTTGAGTTCTGGGTGAGAAAGAGCAACAGACACTGCACTTTGCAGAGATATGCACCTCACCCAAACAGTAGAGGCAGTGCTGATATTAGTCATTGATGGAGAAGTAGGGAGGGCAAGAGATGCAATTCTTGAATCCCGGGTCTCTGGGCATTGTCCTGGATCCAGGGAGGGTTCCTCAATCAGGGAAAAAGAAAACTCTCTATACTAACTATATTATGAACTTTAACTATTAAGCTAAGAAATATAACCATTTACAAATCTCTTTACAGGTCGTACAAAGAGTTGAAGGAGGACAATTCCGACTCAGGTTGCGCGGTGGTAAGGAGGAACTGGAGAGGCATCGACCTGCACTGACTCTTATACCCTCGGTCGGGAGCATGAGGAGATCTATGGCTCAGAGTGCAGACAAGTTGACAGTGCTTTGAAGAATTTCCGGACTCAGGTGCATGGCACACGTGCATACCCTATGTATGGAATACACATAGGGACCATCGCTCGAAGACGAATGTTTGTTATGCAACACACATCCAATTAAAACCTTACATTTTCTTAAATACTTCCTTTTTTCAGTTTTAACTCTTTACACGTCATATTAGCAGTCTGCCTAACCCTATCGCAACCATTCATGACTTCATATCTTGCTCTCTTCAGCTCCTGGCTGTCACAGAGACAAAGACATGGATCCGTTCTGACACTGCCTCTTGCAGCTGTCATCTCATAGGGAGGCCACTCATACTCTCCACCCTGGCTCAGACCAGGATGTGGATGTTGGACTTCCCCTCTTCCATTCCTGCTGCTTCCAATCCCTCCTTTTTCTCCCCTTCCCACCTCTTTCTCCTCTTTTGAGTAGCACTGCATCCGACTCTTCCTTCCTACCCGACTCCATGTTGCTGTCATCTACCATCCATCCAACTAGTTCCCATTAGTCTTCCCCTCAGATTTTGACTCCTGGCTCTCTCTCCACCACTCCTCCCATAGTCATCCTTGGTCATCTTAACTACCATATCGACAATCCATCTGAGCCCTTAGCTGCATGTTTCTTTGCCCACACTTCATTTGACCTGCAGCCCTGATTCAACTCGCTGACTCATGAAAACAGCCATTCACCTGACATGGTCTTCACCAATCACTGCTTTTTCTCTCTCTGAGCCTTCTGTTGCTGAGTTCCCCCTCCCTGATCATCACTTGGTCTATCAGCACACCCATCAGCCTCCCTCCCCCTACAGCCTGTCACTAGACCTTTTGATGACTTCTTGTCTGCACTCAGCCCTTTCTTTCCTGAATATGGTTGCTGATTCCCTCCACTGCTCATGATACTGTACTGCTGAATCATTAGCTTCCTCCCATCCTGGCTAACCCCTAGCCCAGTACACTACCAACACTGCTCCTGTTCTCATGCTGTAGAGCATCTCTGGTGGAAATCCTAAGACTTTGCTGACGTCTTCAGTTACATATTTGTTCTTTCCTTTTTCCGTTCTGCTGTCTTCCTAGCTAAACAATTCTACTTCTCCAATTTAATTGATTCCCACGCCCACAATCCCAGACACCTTTTTACCACCTTTGACTCATCCTCAACCTTCTCTCCCCCCAGTTCTCTGTCTGCACAGGATCACACCAATTTTTTCTAAGAGAAAAATGACAGAATACACTGTGACGTTCCCCCTTCTCAACCCTCTCCTCCTCCTCCTCAGTCACACACAAATTTATCTTCAGCTCTCTTCCTTTAACCTCTCTACTTGCCCCAGTGACCCCATCCCATCTCCTGATCTCCCTCATTCTCATCCCCATCCCTTACTCTTCTCCTTACCCTCTCACTCTCCTCTGGCTCTTTTCCCTCACAGTACGAACATATTTTAGTCCCTCCCATCTTAAAAAAATCCTTGACCCCACCTACCTCTCCAACTACCACCCCATCTACCTTTCATTTCTAAGCTCATTGAATGTGCTGTTTATAATTTGCTGTCTGGAGTTCCTCTCTTCTGATTCCATCCTAGATGCTTTCCAATTCAGTTTCTGCTTCTTGTACTCAACTGAAACTGATCTTACAATCTCTAATGACCTCTTCTTAGCAAAATCTCAGAAGCAGTATTCCATCCTCATTCTCCATGACTGGTCAGCTTCTTTCACCACAGTTGACCAGGCACCTCTTCTTGAAATCTTTTCCTCCCTTGGCTTCCATGACTGTCCTCTCCTGGCTTTCCTATTACCTCTTTAATCATTCCTTCAGCCTGGCCTTTGGAAGATCCTCCTCATCCCTCTACCAATAAACTTTCTGCGGCTGTTCCACAGGGCTCTATACTTGGTCCCTTTCTCTTTTTCCTCTACACATTATGTCTTGATAAATTGGTTTGCAGGGGAAAATACCATCTCTACATTGACAGCTCACAGCTCTACTTATTTCAAAACTGTCTCCTTGGCCTGTCTCTGACATCTCAAGCGCAACATGACTAAAAATAGAGGTCTTAATCTTTTTCCTCCCAGCTTCCCTGCTACCTCCTTTCTTGATCACTGCTTGTCACTCAGGTAACCAACCTGGATGTCATCTTCAAGTTGGACCTCACCATAGGTCCTCATATCCAGGCTATGTATTTAACTCTTGCAGATTCTTTCTGAATAACATCTCTTAGAAATGGACTTTCCTATCCACCCACACAGCTAAAACTCTTGTTCGGGCTCTCATATTTTTGTGTCTTGATTATTGCAATATCCTTTTCTCTGGGCTTGACAAATGCAAACTTGTCCCACTCATATCCATTCAAAATGCTGCAAAGATCATTTTCTTAGCCTTTTGCTTTAACCATCTCACCCTCCTCCTTGCACCCATCCAATGGCGCCTCCTTCTCAATCATATCACATAAGCTACTTGTTTTCACTTCCAAGGCCCTTTATGACCTATCCACACTCTACCCATCATCTCTCATTCAGTAACCAAAGATAAACTCCCATTAGCTCATGATGCCAGATACCAGTGTCCACTTGTTACATTTTCAAACAAGCACCTTTGTGCTTTTTCCCATGCTGCCCCTCACTCAACTCCCCATGAACATCCACAAAACCACTCATTGTTTTCCTTCAAATCACTCTCTAAAACTCTTTTGCTGAGATGCGTACAAAATATTTGACAACTGTTAGGTTGCTGGCGTGCCGAGCCTACTGTCTATCATTCTTCCCAATATTATCTCATTGTTTCCTTGTACTCTCCCATCTGTCTGTACCCATCTGCTGTCTCATCTCAGACTTGGATTATAAACTCTTTTGTTCTGCTTATACAGTGCTCAGAACTATGGGATCCAGGGCTCCAAGGCACTACAGTAATACAAGTATTGCTATTCCTAATAATAGCAAACAAAATATATTCTTGGCCTCTATTGCTACCTGGGCTTTCCAAAGCAGGCAATGATCCTGCAACATGATCTTCAAGTTGCAAACCTGAGTTAAGTAAACTCACTCAGAGGCCTGATAAAATGTTTACTGTCTAATCTGGTTGCTTCTGCAACCTACAAGTATAATCTTTGTTTTAATCTGATAAATGACTATACAACCTAGAGCTCTTCAACAGCCTCTCTTTTAGGTCAGAGATTGGGAAAGCTGATCAACAGCTATGTTGACAACTGTATTTCATTCACATTCTAAAAGCACTATAGCCCACACCAGCTCACTAGCTCTGCATTAAACTTGTATATATGACAGGCAGGAGGGGTTACAGAGTAGAACCCTGCCTTTCTCCAAAGCAAAGATTATTTGGATAGACTATCAGATACACATTACTACTCTCTGGTTTCTCTCAGAAGAATGGAACTACTCAAGGGAAACTCTATCATGCCTGTGTCTGCAGATGTATCAGTGATCTCAAAGGCTTAAACAAGAAGTAACCCAAAATATTTGCATTACATCCACTGCTAGTAACGGTCAAGCACCAACATAATATCCATGCCATATTCAGATCTAAAACCTGCTGTCAAATGTAAAGGAAATCTCAAACTCAAATATTGCCACAGTGTCCTTGCTACAATTTGATAACAGTCTTTACTAAAATTGGATAGGGCCATAATTCTTGAGACTGTCAGCTTCAGAAAATGTTATGCCATTGCTAAGGAGCTAATACAGCCTTAAGAGAACTGTATATTTTGTATTCCCAGATATATGTATTAACGGTCACTAGCAGACCAAACATACATATCCCAGTTTGACTAGATGATCTAGAAAGGACAGAGGTTCAAACTTCAAGATACGTCCTGAAATAGCAGCTTCAGTGAGCAACAACAAACAAAACTCAAGTAGAAATGACAGCACATTTGTCTCCACCAGGTATGTTTCTGCAATCACAGACTGATAATCTGTGCAAATTTTAACTAGCATGTTTGATTAATGAAAATGTTATATGTTTAAATAACTAAAAAGGGGCAAACAAGCCCAGGCAGGAATGTTATGTATATTTCTTATTTTGATTAAAGACCTGTATGATGATGTTTGCTACAGCTCCAGTGAGGTAATAGGAGATACAATCACACGCTGTTGCTGTCCACTGCTTGCTCCCACCAGCTGGCCTAAAGTGGA
The DNA here is from genome assembly GCF_020497125.1 of Mauremys mutica. Lineage (NCBI taxonomy): Eukaryota > Metazoa > Chordata > Testudines > Geoemydidae > Mauremys > Mauremys mutica. The sequence goes on from NC_059072.1 coordinate 325,480,707, forward strand.
ACAAATGAAAATCTGTTTTAGTAAAACAGGGAATATGATTTTAATAAAGGTCGTCAAGGCTTGCATATAAAAAAAAACCAAAACCAAAAACTACCCACTAGCAAGACTGAAAAACTATCAAACCGCCCTAAGAAAAAAAATTATCCCATACAGTCAACTAAAAAGGAAGAGAAACAATAGTACCAGCTGCTCCAGGATCAAAAAGCATTGTTAGATTTTAAAGAGGAACACACTAAAGTAGATTAAGATGGTCTAAAAAAAAAAAAAAAGAAATTTTGCAATATTTTATTAGGAAATGCACTTCAGAAATCTGTTAGAGACAGCTATATTAATGCAAGGTTAGATTTCCCCTCATTATTACAGGACACATTAGTTGAAATGTATCCGGATAGCTTACTCACTTGGGTAATGGGTGTTTGGCCTTCTCTCCCAATTCCTACAGCCTATAAGAGAAGAATCCTTCTGTCCCCCACCAACAGACCAGGAAAGGAAAGCCAAAATCCTCCCCTCATATTTCCAAAAGATCCAGTTACCAAGTTGCCTAGGAAGACCAAACTTTAAGTACAGATAAGAAGCAAGGCAGGGGAGCCAAGAAAACAAAGCATCTGTTCCCCCTGCCCTGTCCTGCAGTATGTCCAAAACAAAGAACCTTTCCATCCACATCACAGTTTATGCTTTACTTGTATATGATCTGACACTGAAAAATACTTCATTAAAAAATTACAATGGCCCTCCTACTATCTTACTATGTATCTTACAGTGTTATTCCAATATACAAGGAATAAATTACCTTATATCTACCAGGGAGCATGCCAGTGCTAGTGTCCTAATTGGCTTCAGCTTTTCATCAAGTTTTCTTAAACAAATGATGTTCACTATTTCTTTAGTACCAAAATCATACAACACTACCTGTGAAAGATAAAAGATCTGAAAAAAGTTCTGAAAAAAAACCCATGACATTCTCAACATAAACAGGATATATCCTCTTCTAAAACAAATGACATACTATATGTACAATAAAAATATGTAAATAAACTACAAGGAGTTTAAATACGTAAGTGAACAAAAGTCAGAAAGGAAATCCAGACAATGGTTTTAAGAGAATATTAAGTATTTTCAAATATGAAAATAGGATGTATATGTAAGCTAAGAAGTCTGCTTGTCAAGAACTATTTTGTTTAAATATATGTAGTTCCATCACATGTAATTTGCTCTGTACTAGACCCGTGCTTCCCCAAATATCCATTTTTTGAAGATGCTGTAAGTCTATACATTCATCAGACAATCATAAATGCCAGACCTTATCTTCAAGGAGAGTTCCCATCTGCTCAGGTTTTACTAGAGATCTGACTAGTCTGATCCTCAAGTTTTTAAGGATAGCTTTGTTTCCCTCCATCCCCATTGAAGAGGCTGGCCTGGGCCACTGAATGCAGCAACTCCTGTATTGTAGGTCTGTTATACTATCAAGAGAGTCAGTGATCTGAGTGTCAATGATAAATACTCATCTTTCACTGCCTTATTTTAGCTCTTGTGTACAATAAAGTTTTGCCTGTTTAATTATGCTGGCATAGTTAAAATGCCTAGTTCCCTACTCCAGTGCAGATGCAATTATACTGGTATTAATTATTCTAGTATGGGAAGTTCCTATCAGCCTCCTTTACACCAGAGTAACTGTCTACACTAGGGCTTTTACCAGGAAAGCTATGTTAGAAAAAAATTACACCCCCAATAACTCAGCATAGACCAGCCCTTAAAGAGATATGAGTGTGATGAAACAAGCATCAACACAGAATCATAGAAGATTAGGGTTGGAAGAGACCTCAGGAGGTAATCTAGTCCAAACCCCTGCTCAAAGCAGGACCAACACCAACTAAATCATCCCACCCAAGGCTTTGTCAAGCTAGGCCTTAAAAACCTTTAAGGATGGAGATTCCACCACCTCCCTAGGTAACCCATTCTAGTGCTTCACCACCCTCCTAGTGAAACAGTGTTTCCTAATATCCAACCTAGACCTCCCCCACTGCAACTTGAGACCACTGCTTCTTGTTCTGTCAATCTGCCACCACTGAAAACAGCCTACCTCCATTCTCTTTGGAACACCCCTTCAGGTAGTTGAAGGCTGCAACCAAATCCCCAGCCCCCCTCCACTCTTCTCTTCTAAAGACTAAACAAGCAAGTTTCTTAGCCTCTCCTCATATGTCATGTGTCCCAGCCCCCTGATCATTTTCACTGCCCTCCGGTGGACTCTCTCCAATTTGTGTAGTGGGGGGCCCAAAACTGGACACAATACTCTAGATGGGGCCTCACCAGTGCCAAATAGAGGGGAATAATCACTTCCCTCGATCTGCTGGCGAGGCTCCTACTAATGCAGCCCAATATGCCATTACCCTTCTTGACAACAAGGGCACACTGACTCATATCCAGCTTCTCGTCCACTGTAACCCCTAGGTCCTTTTCTGCAGAACTGCTTCCTAGCCATTCGGTCCCTAGTCTGTAACAATGAATGGGATTCTTCCGTCTTAAGTGCAGGACTCTGCACTTGTCCTTGCTGAACCTCATCAGATTGCTTTTGACCCAATCCTGCCATTTGTCTAGGTCACTCTGGACCCTATCCCTACCCTCTAGCATATCTACCTCTCCCCATGACTTAGTGTCATCCGCGAACTTGCTGAGGGTGCAAACTATCCATCATCCAGAACATTAATAAAGATGTTGAACAAAACTGGCCCCAAGACCGACCCCTGGGGCACTCCGCTTGATATCGGCTGCCAATTAGACATCGAGCCGTTGATCAATACCCGTTAGCCCGACAATTTAGCCAGCTTTCTATCTACCTTATAGTCCATTCATTCAATCTATACTTTTTTAACTTGCTAGCAAGAATATTGTGGGGGACCGTATCAAAAGCTTTGCTAAAGTCAAGATATATCACGTCCACTTCTTTCACCATATCCACAGAGCCAGTTATCTTATCATAGAAGGCAATCAGGTTGGTCAGGCATGACTTGCCCTTGGTGTATTCATGTTGACTGTTCCTGATCACCTTCCTCTCCTCCTAGTGCTTTAAAATGGTTTCCTTGAGGACCTGCTCCATGCTGACGATGAATTCTACTTGATAAGAATCCAAAGCAGTGTGGACCGACGCATGTTCATTTTCATTATCTGAGTCAGATGCCACCAGCACAAGGTTGATTTTCTTTTTTGGTGGTTCGGGTTCTGTAGTTTCTGCATTGGAGTGTTGCGCTTTTAAGACTTCTGAAAGCATGCTCTACACCTCATGCCACTCAGATTTTGGAAGGCACTTCAGATTCTTAAACCTTGGGTCGAGTGCTGTCTTTAGAAATCTCACATTGATACCTTCTTTGGGTTTTGTCAAATCTGCAAGTGCTAGCGTTCTTAAAATGATCCAGCACATGTTCATCATCTGAGACTATGGCAGAATGTGGGTAAAACAGAGCAGGGGACATACAATTAATTCTCCCCCAAGGAGTTCAGTCACAAATTTAATTAATGCATTTTTTTTTATGATCATCAGCATGGAAGCACATCCTCTGGAATGATGGCTGAAGCACGAAGGGGCATTTGAATGTTTAGTATATCTGGCACCATAAATACCTTGCAACATTGGCTACAAAAGTGCCACGCAAATACCTAGGGCCGGCTCCAGGCACCAGCTCAGCAAGCAGCTGCTTGGGGCAGCCAACGGTGAGGGGTGGCATGTCCAGGTCTTTGGCAGCTATTTGGCGGTGGGTCCCTCAATCCCTCTCAGAGGGAGGGACCTGCTGCCGAACTGCCACCAAAGACTGAAGCAGCAGCGGTAGAGCTGCAGATCGCGATCACGGCTTTTTTTTTTCTTCTTCTTTTTGCTGCGTAGGTGGCAAAAACCCTGGAGCCGGCCTTGCAAATGCCTGTTCTCACTTTCTGGTGACATTGTAAATAAGAAGAGAGCAGCAATATTTCCTGTAGATGTAAACAAACTTGTTTGTCTTAGCGATTGGTTGAACAAGAAGTAGGACTGAGTGGACTTGTAGGCTCTGAAGTTTTACATTGTTTTGTAGCAAAAAAAAATTCTACATTTGTAAGTTGCACTTTCAGGAGAAAGACGGCACTACAGTACTTGAATGAGGTGAACTGAAAAAATACGATTTCTTTTGTTTATCATTTTTACAGTGCAAATATTGGTAATAAATAATACACACTGATTTCAATTACAATACAGAATGCAATATACATGAAAATGTAGATAAACATCCATAATATCTAATAAAATTCAATTGGTATTGTTTAAGAGTACAATTAAAACTGCAATTAATCACAATTTTTTTCATGTAATCGCGTGAGTAAACTGCAATTAATTGAGAACCTTACTATTAATATAATTGGAATACAACGAGTAAGTCCTCAGCCACCTCCCAAACTACCAAACCCACTTTTAAAGTTGTTCTGACTTTGATGAGACTTTAATGTTTTCTATAATAGTGTTAACATAATTAAAATCGAACTCCTCCCAAAAGCATAATGATAAATAAGAAAGTAATGATACAAAATGAGCAAACAATAGAATGTGTCTACAGCTAAAAGGGATACATTTTAAACTAATTTAATCAAATCTTGTTACTTAATGAGATTATTTACCTCTACAGTGGTTTCAGAGACAACCCTGCTGATTTTGCCTCTTTGCCATTGGTTCAGATCACGTATACGAATAGCACAGTACATATCACTTTCCCACTTCACTTGCTCAAACTTGGAATTTTCATAGATAGCAGCCATCTTTTCCTGTAAACTAACATTAAAAAACCCCATGATATCTAAACCAATTCCTCCCAAGACTAAAGACTTATCCAGTGGTTTGAGGATGTATTTACCCAGTTACTGCTGAAATATTATGCAATAACATTTCAGTAACTTTGTGGCAGGTACACAGTATTGGAAAGGTAGTAACTATGCTCTAATGTAACTATGTTCTCATAACCACGGAATTCTTTTCAGAAAACCCAGTCCTTTTATGTAGCAGCATTTCTAACCCGTTCCTTCTTATACCGTCTTTTAATTTTCAAGAAAGAATAGAGTCTTCCCCCCACCACCACTTCCTTTGGTACCATCAAAAAAATAGATTTGGAGGGAATCCAAGTAGCGTGTATTCAAGAAAAAAGGAAATGGGCAGAAAGAAGCAGAGAAGAGCGATTGGCACAAAAAGTTTGTTGACAAAGCCAGCCAATTTTTTAAAATAGACAGCAAAAATCTTATACAGTGGTCAGGGGGCTAAGTCAGTTTGCTACATTAATATTACACAGTTGCTTTGAAGCCTTTACTTGAAGGATGTCTGAATTAGGAGAAATGACTGAGCTTAGCAAAAGATATAACCCAACCCACATACATCTGTGGAATTCTTGAAAAAAAACAACAACATATATTATAGCACATGGACAATAAATATCACTGGTTGTTACTGATACTACTTTAGTAAGATTATTAATGAAAGAACCAGGGAGGACACTGTCTTTTTGTGACTTAATGTTAAATTTCTCCAAACCCAATCCTTACACTGAAGTCAACTGGAGTCTCAATTTTAAAATGGGGGCTAGATCAAGCACTTGTGGTGGGGTGTGCTCCCCGTATTGGCACTGCTAGAGATGAATTAGGGCAGGTGGACCCAATCAACTAATTATGCTGGAGGCAGCTAATTAGAGAGAAGCTCACCTGTGCGGGACAGTTGGGGCTTCTACAACAGACAGGAAATTGGAAGCAGAGGGGGGTGCATGGAAGGAATCTGGAGTCACTTCCCGGAAAAGGGGGGGGAGTGTTTGAGGGGGCTGTATAGATAAGTTGTCTAAAGTTATTCCCTGGGAGAAGGGAGTGAAGAGACTGCAAACCCAGAGGAGTAGGGAGAGCCAGGAAGTATGGAAGCAGCTCAGGGAAAGGCAGGAAGGTGCAGGGAATGGACCTTGGCTGTTGTGTCCCTGAGCTGGAATCCAGAGTAGAAGATGGGCCCGAGTTCCCCTGCCAGCCACTGCGGGTGTGTCACTGTGAGGCAGTGAAGTAGAAGACTGCTTGACACTGCTGGAGAGCAGGAACTTTGATACACTTCCCCCCCATCCTGCAAAGGGGAAAACCACAGTAGTGACCTGGTTGGACGGCTGAGTCACAAAGAGGACAGCTGCGGCTCCCAGGAGCTAGAGAGGGGCTGCAGAGGAGAAATTGATGGAGTGTAACCACTGGAAGCGGTGTGACCCTGACTGAGCTAATCCCCAAACGACTAGGAGGCAGCGTCATTCAGCAGTAAGCATAGCAAGCCGCCACAGCACTATAAGATTAACTGCATATGTATTTAGTGAAACATTATAGTGCAAATCTATTGCTTCCTACACTATGATTACTGGAGGGCGGGGGGTGGTGGTGGTGGTAAAGAAAATGCAATAAGCTTTGAAAACCAGAAACTGAGTACTGATCCACTGCAAAATAGTAGCTGATACAGCAATTTGTTTCTTTTTTAATTGATTAAAGTATCTTATCATTCTAAAGATAACTCATAAGGCTCTAAAAATATTAACTGATAAAAATGCTTCTATTTTGCTAGTTCTTAGAATACCTTTTCAGTAACTTTTCTGATGACAGCCATTGTACAAAGATCTTATTTGGGGATACCACGTGACTTATTCGCACTTGTAGTTCTTTGTTAGAAAGTGATTGTAAATCCTCGTTCTGTAGAGATTTTATGTTTTTAGAGTTAAAAATATCTAATGTTTCAGTTTCACAAATTTCTTCTAGAGCAGGATCCCATACTTCATTGTGCTCTGTAGCACTACTTTTGGTGTATCTGCATGAAAATGAAAAATACAGTTTGAGACTGAGTTTATAGTTCAAGTTTTACTTCCACTACCAACCCTAATATTAGTTCCATGGTAAGATGTGCTACAAAAGTTTAGGCAACAGAAAAGGCTAAAGCTAAAGGTCTCAGGAAACAAACACAACCCTCCCCCCCCAATCAAGCAAGCAAGCAACTCCAGTGTTTCTCTAGGGTTATAGTAACCCCTTCTGCTAGTTTTTCCTTGCTTTCTACTGTTTTCTGTATAAGAGAGTTACTCACCTTGTGCAGTAACAATGTTTCTTTGAGATGTGTCCTCCTACGGGTGCTCCACTGTAGGTGTGTTTGTGACCCTGAGCCTCGATCGGAAATTTTAGATAGCGTCCATTCAGCCTGCACATGTGCTCTCCTTGTCTCGTGGCTATCTAGTGCTGTGAAGGTGAACTACCCTCAGTTCCTTCTCTACTGCAGAGCTCGTTCATGGGAACACCAAAGTAGAAGGGCAGCTCATGGAGCACCCATATGGAGACGCATCTCAAAGAAGCATCGTTACTGCACAAGGTAACTCTCTCTTCTTCGAGAAGTGTCCCTGTGAGTGTTCGCTGTAGGTGACTCCCTCGCAGTACTCCTGATGGAGCATTGAGGTTTCAGAGTCAAGTTTATTACTGATGTCAATACTGTGGATCTGAAGACAGCATTGGAAGCTGAGTCATGAGTAAAAGAATAATGTTCTGCGAAAGTATAAGCAGGGCAGCAATTTGGGTGTCTGCATATTTCTGTGATGGGGACATTTTAAATAAATGTACAGAAGTGGCGATGGATCTCTTAGGGTACGTCCATACTACCCGCCCGGATCGGGGGGTAGCAATCGACTTCTCGGAGTTCGATATATCACGTCTCATCTAGACGCGATATATCGAACTCCAAACGTGCTCCCGTCGACTCCGGAACTCCGCCACCGCAAACGGCGGTGGCGTAGTCGACGGGGGAGCCGCGGACGTCGATCCCGTGCCGTGAGGACGGGTAAGTAGTTCGAACTAAGGTAGTTCAACTTCAGCTACGCTATTCGCGTAGCTGAAGTTGCGTACCTTAGTTCGACACCCCACCCCCAGCGTAGACCAGGCCTTGGAGTGTGTTCGGACTCCAAATGGAGGTTGCAGATTATGAGGACAAAATCTATTTTGAGAGTCTTTGAGTTGATATTAGAAAAAGCAACGAGGAGTCCTTGTGGAACCCACAAAAGCTTATGCCCATATAAATTTGTTAGTCTCTAAAGTGCCACAAGGACTCCTCATTGTTTTTGCTGATACAGACTAACACGACTACCCCTCTGAAACTTTTGAGTTGATATTGCGGATCCCTTGGATCTGTCTGCAACGGAGAGGAACAGTTTAGGAGATTTCCTGAAGTACTTTGTTCTGTCCAAATAGAATTATAAAGCTCTCCTGACATCAAGTGTATGTAATATTGCTTCTCTGTCACGGTGAGGCTTTGGGAAGAAGGTGGGCAAGTGAATTAGTTGATTCGTATGGAAGGACAAGATTACTTTGAGGAGGAACTCTGGGAACGGTCTCAGTGTGACCTTGTCTTTAAAGAAAATCGTGAAGGGAGAGTGTGCCATTAGTACTGCTATTTCACCAATTCTTCACACCGAAGTGATGGCCATTAGGAATGCTGTCTTCATGGACAGATACATAAGTGAGCACGTGGCCATGGGTTCGAAAGTTGACTTTGTTAAGCCTCAGAGTTAGATTAAGGTCCCATGGTTGTGGGGGACATCTGATTTGTGGGTAGAGATTGGTGTGGAAGTAGAGAAAGAACTCACAGGGATTTGAAGGGGATTTCAAATTCAGACAATCCCCTTACGTGAGCAAGTCAGGCTAGCTGTAACCCTAATAATGTGAGATTTGTAGAAGCGAGGATTGTGTGAGGCAAGTGGGAAAAGAACTGTATGAGAAGTTGTTGTGACCTTGTGTTAGAGAAGTATGGAATGTAGACTATAGTCTAAATTGTGGAGGAAAAGAATATATCAGGATGACATATGTATAAACAAAATGCAGCTGTTGCCCATTATTGTATGCAACAAAAGGTATAAATGCTTGCTGTAATTGTTTACCTGGAGAGAGACCTGTTTTGCGCTCTTCCTCCACGCAATTGCTAGAGAAAAAGTATCTGACTTGCTGCACCCAACCTGAGAGTAAGAACTCCGTTTTTCTCAGACATTACTCATACCCTTGCGAATCTCTTTGCTATCGGATGGGTAAATACTGAATAGCTGTCTATTTACTGGTAGAAGGCCATTATGGCCATAAGGTGTACTTTTAGTGGGCTGAGATCTTCTTGAGCTCTAGGATGTAGTCTAGTATTAATGGGAGGGAAGAGGATGCCGGGGTAATTTGTTTCAAATTACACCAGATTTGGAATCTTTCCCACTTTTGTATGTACGTGTGATGATTCTACTGATTTTCTACTATGTAACAGCACCACTTTCACCTCCTCAGAGCAGGAGTTTTCTATGCATTAGAACCATCAAGGAATCAAGCCTTGAGTCAGAGAACCTGTAGGGTCAGATGATGGATCTGTCTGGTGTTTCATAGATTCATAGACTTAAGGACAGAAGGGACCATTATGGTCATCTAGTCTGACCTCTTGCACAATGCAGGTCACAGAATCTCACCCACCCACTCCTGTAACAAACCCCTAAACCTATGTCTGAGTTACTGAAGTCCTCAAATTGTGGTTTAAAGACCTCAATCCTCCAGCAAGTGACCTGTGCCCCATGCTACAGAGGAAGGTGTGTTTTGGGAGAGGAGGTGAGGAAGGGTCTGAAAAGTAATTGGTGGGCACTTTGCTAGCTTGTTAGGAATCCAGACTCAGACAATTTCAATCCCTCTGCTCCACCCACCCACCAACCAGTAGATTATAAAGAGAATACTTGCCCTAGTACGTAAGATGCAAGCTCTTCTTTAACTAGCTGACTGTTCAGACTAGAGGATCTTTTTCCAAGAACATCTGGGGAGTCAAAGAGTTCAACTGACAGAACATTATCTTGTGATATACCTTCAAAATAGATAAAGATAAAGCTGAATTTAAAAAGTGTCCAGTAACTACAACACTGAGCAAGTTAGTTGTCTGAGTGGTGAGAGAGGGTGTACAGGTGGGTAGGGGCAAGTAGAACATTGAAAAATTAAAATCTACCAAGATCTGATCTGCAAAATAAAAAATATATCCAGTTTTAACGCAAATTCTTTAGACAGTCCCAACTTTACACCCATATCCAGTAAGGATTTTTTTTGGTGGTTTCTACACCTCAACAACATTATGGCTAAACAGCCAACTATTGCTCAAACTTCCTTTATTAGGCAGTTTCCAAGTTAATTTTTTGGTATTGACTTATATAAGAATTCCCATCTCACATAAATAAAGTTACACTTTAGCAAAAACCAATAATGGGAAAAATCCCACAGAACAGACATGATTTGAAATTCAGCAGCACATAGTATTGGCCTGTTTCAGAGGAGCTGATCACCCAAACTTTCTACTGTGGATAGTGGAAGCCATGAATACTAAGCATCTCTGAAATCAAACCCTACAAATTAATGCAAACCAGTGTTTACACCAGTTAACACTCACATTGTCCACATGGAACTGAAGGCATACATGATGATGTAATTTGGCTATAAAGTTTCATTCCAATTACATTACATTTGGAAACGCTCAGCCAATCACGTTACTTACTGCAAATATGAATGTACTTTGGTAAAAGTGCAGATCTATCAGCAAATTTGAGGGGGAGTAATCATAACAGAGTGGATTTATCTCATTTAACGTATGAAAGTATTTACTTTATTTGATATGTGATGATCTGAATATGCACAATTATTTTTAATTATTTAACAGTATTAGTTATGTAATAGACACACTATTGATAACTTACTAATGACTGAGCACAGCATAAATTTTTCTTGAGTCATTTCTTCAAATCTTTCCTTTGCTTCTCTATTCCACTCATTTCCTCCTTTATAGGGTTCAATATGAGCCAGCTTGCTCCTGATGGCCTAAGTAATAAATCAAATCAGATACCTGTTGTCATACATCCACAGTATCCATTTAGGGCCAAATCCTTTTCATAAAAGTGATCAGGAAGGCATAAGGAATCCACTTACTGTCCAGCGTAGACTAAACATATCATGGGTTTCAGTGCAAGGAGAAAGGCTGCCATAGGTGGGTTAAAAATGGGCACAACTTTCACCTCACTGTGTTGATTTAAACAGAATTAGTGGACTTACTGAGTCAGAGTCATGGCAAAACACTAAAAAATTAGCCATTCTTTGGATTGTTGAGTACAGAGTGGCCACTGCAAGATCCATGAGTGTGCAGTACCAGTGTTAGCAAGGCCACGCTAGGGCAACCATGACCTTGTCCCTGTCCCTCTTGATCTTTGACAGGACTCTGCTGATAAGAGGGTGTAGTAAGAAGAGAGCCTGAAACATAAGCCCATGTAAGCAGGCTCTGCTCACATAATCTGGCAAGAACAGGGCTGATATTGCAGAAACAGATTCCTAAGAGATGCGAGGCACAAAGCTCTCACACAAGAACATTCCAGGAGGGTGGTACCAGAAACCTCGATACCAGTACATCCCCAAAGATAAAAGGAACATGCTGGCCCATCTTAAGGATAAGGTCAAGATGACAGCATGATGAATAGAAATGTTTTGATCAAACCAACATGTACAAGGCAATGGGTGGCACTCATACGTCAGGGGCAATACGTAATTTGTTTGTATCTGTGTATCAAGATGTATCTCAGAGGGAGTGTCTTTGGCCAGCCTACGGAACAGTGGAAAGTCCCACCACTGACTGAGCTGCATCCATTGTATCGCGCATACATGTCTTAGTATCCTCGTAGAGTTCGCCAGGTGCTATTACCATGCTTTGTCAACAATAAACCTGGCCAGGCGCCTTCTCATCTTAACAGATTTTGTGGTCATTGTGCAGTTTGCTTGAGGTCTGCTGTGCCAGCTATCTACGCAGAGCTGGAACAGCACACAGGGAGAACACACACAGCCGAACATCTGATGACAGAGGGATTGGCAGGAAAGCATACAGCAGATCCTCTGCCCACAACAGGAGAAACGCGTCTGAAAAGGCACCCTCGCCTAGACCCTGTAGAGAGCAGAAGCGCTGACATTTCTTGTTCTGTTTGGTGGCGAACAGGTCCACTTTGGGAGCTCCCCACTTGTGGAAGATCATCCAGGAGACCTCAAGATGGAGCATCCACTCATGGTGAGAGCAAAAGGACCTGCTGAGGTGGTCCGCCAGTGTGTTGTGAACGCCAGGGAGATGTGCTGCCTTCATGTGGATTCCGTGCTGGATACAGAAATCCCATAGACGGATGGCTTCCTTACAAAGAGCCGATAATTGCGAGCTCCCTTGTCCACACAGATCATGGAGGCTGTGTTGTCTGTCAGGACTCTCAGCGCTTGACCCAACAACTGGGGGAGGAAGACTCCGCAAGCTAGGCGGATGGCCCTGAGCTCTTTGGCATTTATATGCAGTGGGTCCACATTGTCCCAAGATGTGCACCCCATCTGAGGTCTGAGGCATCCGATAGCAGCAAGACCTCGGAACGAGGATTTGCAAATGGCACTCCTGCCATCACCCTCTTTGGGTTGGGCCACCACTTTAGGAAGGTGAATACGCTGCATGGGATCACAACAACCTTGTCTGGGTGATAGCTGGACCGGGAGTAGGCCTTTGCCAGCCACAGCTGGAGGGGCCACATTTTGAGCCTTGGTTGGTGGACCACATAGGTGCACGCTGCCATGAGGCCTAGAAGTCTGATACAGACTCTGCCTGTGGTGATCTAGTGCATGAAGAGGTGGGTAATTAGCTCTGACATCGAGTCAAACCTGTCCTGTGGTAGCAACACCTAGGTGTCAGAGTCTAGCACCGCGCAGATGAACTCTATCCTCTGGACCGGGACGAACGTGGACTTTTGATCGTTTATCAACAGGCCCGGAGCTTAGCATGAGTCCTGCAGCACTCTGACACTGCGCTGGACTTGGAGAGGCCCTTGACGAGCCAGTTGTCGAGGTACAGGTAGATCTGGATACCCCGACATCTGACGTAAGTGGCCACTAATGGACCGTAGTTATTGTGGTCCAAGCGGGGAGGAAAAAAGAAAGGTGGTTTGCAAAACAAAGAGGGGGAGGATCCAGTTGGCAGACTGGGATGTCGCCTTTCGGCGCACCCTCAAAATGACCGCTTGTTCCCTCGAGGGAAGCAGGATGAACCTGACTGCGAGGCTGAGCCAGATTGGTGGCCCTGGTGGCATGTGTAGCCCTTGTCCTTCTTATGATAGGGCTCCGATCTCATCTGACTGGCAGGTCTATGAGGTTGCTGCGGCTTGAACCTCTTTCTAACTGGGGCTGGCATATAGAGGCTAAGGGACCAAAGGGTAGCTCATGTAATTTTGTGTCTGTTTGCTCCACAAACAGGGCCAGGCCATCAAAGAGGAGGTCCTGTAGTGCGAACTGGAGTTCTGTGGCCAGCCCAGAAGACATCAGCCACAATGCCCGCTTCACCACCACCACCGTTGCCATGGACTTCGTGGGTGAGTCCGATGCATCTGATGCGGCCTGGAGGAAGGCCCTTGCCACAATTTTTCCCTCCTCAAGGACTGCCAGGAACTCCATCTTGGATTCCTCGGGCAGCACATATGCAAACTTGGTGATAGACTGCCAACATTAAAATCATATCTGCCCAGGAGGGCCTGGTGGTTAGCCACTCTGACCTGGAGGCTGACAGATGAATAAACCTTCCTCCCAAACAAGTCAAGCCGCTTGCCATCTTTATTCTTGGGAGTAGGGCTGGGTTGTCCCTGCCTGTCTCTCTTGTTGACCACAGATACCATACGGGAGTTTGGGGCAGGGTTAGTGTACAAATATTCAGGTCCCGTAGCAGGGACATAGTACTTCCTCTCTGCCTGCTTGGAAATGGGCAGGAGGGAGGAAGGGGTTTGCCAGAGGGCTTTGACCAGCTTTACCACTCCTCATGTACAGGAAGCACCACAGAGCTACTGTGGCCAGGATGTTGAACAGGCCATTGGAGAGTTCCGCTAACTCCTCCGCCTGTAAGCCAGGCTGGCTGCCACCCTCTTAAACAGCTCCTGGTGTGCCAGAGCTTTGTCCAGAGACATCGACTGGGATGGTCCTGTCACTGCCTCATCAGGCAAGGATGATGATGAGGCGGGGGGAAGGGTGGGTGCAACTTCCATCTCTGGATTAGTCTTCTCCCCAGTAGAAGGCTCCTGGACACCGCACTCTGACCCCATGTCCAATGCCGGGGGAGAGTGGGAGATGGTCACCGATTTCCTGTCTGACGCGCCTGACACAGAGCACTGGACAAGTGTCTGCGGAACGCCCATGGGTTCCAGAACTGCCATGGTGGGGGCCAAGCACTGGCTGGCAATATAAGAGCAGCTACGCCATGCTTGGCTGAGAGCAACTGTCTCAAAGGGCCTGGGGCCTCTTCCTCTTTGTCCGAAGAGGGTAAGCGATGCCTCAGAGACCACCGTGGTACTGATGAGGCTTCAGAGTCCTCCTCCTGCTGGCTTCCATGCCACTCACTACAGTAGGACCGGTACCGGGTCTCAGAGACTCGACGACAGCTGCTCGGAGGCAGGCGGTGGAGCTCGGCGGATCAGTAGCGGGTATTTGGCAATCAACGCCTATAGCTCCTCGAGCAGTACTGAAGGTCTGGCGATTGGGAACATGATGGCAATGAGCAACACTTAGACGAAGTCGATTGGTACTGCAGACCCGGCGATGTTCCCCTTGATACCAGGGATCTGCTGCGTTCTGGCTCCTGTGCCCTGGGGAGCATTGTCTTCTGTCTGGAGACTGGTGCACCTCAGTCCCGTGCCAGCTCTTGGGCGAGCGGTGCCATCCCACGGGAGACTGGTACCTTGAGTCCTCCTACGAGTGATGCTGGGATCTCCGGTCAGTCTGGGCAATTCAGAAGCACATCCCCGGGGATCGACACTTTGACGTTGATCGCCTCAATGCTAGGGACCAATGCCACACTAATGGGGACCGCACTGGCTTCCCTTTAGAGACAACCATGCTAGAGTGAGGTGTTGGTGACACCCACAAAGACAATGTCTTTGGCTGCCTGGAAGACCTCCAAGGTGTATAGGGCTTCCAAGAGCTGAAGACCTCTTCCACTAGATGGAGCGGGCCATGGGTCCATTGGAGGTCTGGCTGGGGATGCCTGTCCCTTAGGGTCTGTACTCCTCCGCAGCCTTCGCCCTCACCCTACATGGAGCTGGGGAGCGCCCTCTGTCCTGGTGCTTTTTAGGCCTCTTCACCAGTACTGGGACTGGCGCTGGGAACGTGGTGCCAAAGGCACACTTCGCACCAATGCACTCGCTGACTTCGGTGGCTCTGAGACCAGCCCAAGTGCCAACTTCATGAGGAGCACTCTCAACCTTATGTCCCACTCCTTTTTGGTTCTTGGCTTGAAGCTCTTGCAGATTCAACACTTGTCACTGATGTGGGTTTCACCCAGACACTTCAAGCAGCTTTGATGTGGGTTGCTAATCGGCATGGGCTTTGGACAGCGCTCGCACGGCTTAAAGCCCAGGGAACAGGGCATGCCCCAGCCATGGGCAAAGTCCCAACAGGGGACTATCTAAGTTAAACAACAACAACAACTACTACTACTAAACCACAAAAGACCCATTTAAGTAACTATTTACACACGACGCAGAAGAAAACCACTGGGTAACGCAACACTTGCTGAGGCAAGGAGCAGTTCCAGCACTGTCACTGGCGGTAAGAAGGAACTGAGGGAGGGGGGAGCCGGTGGCACCCCTGATAATGCAGCATATGCACGCCCCTCCAGAGGGTGCCAGAGCCGGTCCCCTACGGATAAACTTCCAGCACTGGTGCATGTGGCAAGCATACACACCTACAATGGAATGGACATGAGCAAGCACTTGAAGAACAGGTTTTGGTTTTTTTTACATTCTTAGGATGCAAGTCAGTCAGTCACGGACAGACATCCAGGGCTGGCAGGTTGGCCATGACAGCTGTTGCTCTTAACCCCAGCTCACTTCTTTGGTCTGGGACATCACCTGGCTAATCTGGGCAGATCCCCACTCTCTCACCAGTCCCGGGCATATCTGGCTAGGCTGGCCAGTCTCATCTTGTCATGCTGGAACAGTTGGTCTCAGGATCAGGTCAAAAGCAAAGAGAGGATAGATGAAAGATAGTGAGGAAAGGAACACAAGGAAAGGGAAGACAGAGCAGGATCTCATAAGTATCACTTTGGAGTCCTCACTGGTCCAGCAGTAATGGTCAGGTTTCGCCACTGATGCATTGAGATCTAAGTGTCATGATGAATGAGGATTACCAATGAAGGACTAAGTCTCTGCAGTGAAGCAGAGGCTATTGGCCTTTCCTGAGAGAATCCTCCAGGAGTCAATTACACCATTTTTATCCCCAAAGTCTCTCCTTTTAAGGATCCCAAAGGCAGCAATGAGCAAAATAGCTCACCTCATTGTTTTGGTTCACCAATTAAGCCTAATTTCTGACACACCAATTTTGTTCCATTAATTTCCCGATTCCTTCTCCTCTTGTTTACAAGCAACCTTCACAGTTCTTTAGTTATACCAGTAGCCCTTTTTGTATGTACTAATCCAGTCTGTCTTTCATTTGTACCTTTTTCTATCAACAGTTACGGTTATAGGTTATTGTAACATTTTAATGAACTTTCAGCCACTTTACAGCAATTAAGCTCACAACTGGGGTAGGCTCCCTAGACCTCAAATATTGCAATAAGCCCCCACCCTGCTGAGCTGGCATGGAGAACAAAGAAATCTGTTAGATAACAGGGTTGCAAAATTGTGCCTCAAAGTCAAAAGCTGATTTCCTAAGCACCTCTTCTTTACCTAAATTCTCATCTACAGGGTAATATGCATATCTAACTACTACTTTCCGTGAGTCTTGAGTATTTCTGCAACACTTTATTACAAGAGATTTTTCTTTTTATGTACTTTATTGAAGTCTATTATTTCCCTATTAAGTACCTGGTGATCGTGATTACCTTGGGATCCTCAATGGCTTTATCTTGTGTTAGTTATTACTATTATCACAGGTTTAGTCTAGGAAATACATTGTGAGAGGCAATGAAAGCTTGTTTATATACATATAAAACTTCTATGGGTGTATAATACATGAGTTTGTTCAGTTTCTTTTGGATGAAACAGCCTCAAAAGGTCAGAAGAATATACACATCTTTTCTTATAAACGACAAAATTAAATTCTATGCAATTTTTCAGACTGATCCAAAACTATACATCATAATCATCAACACTGCAAGATGTAATCAAAGATCTTACTGTTCTTTAAGTTCAATGAATAAGTAAACATAAAACTAAACAGGATAACATTGAGGAAGATCATGACTCAGGGCTGATTAAATTATGATAATTCTTGCCAGAGGCAATTCCCTTTGACAGTGATTTTAAGAGCAAGACATGACTGACTTAACAGAGATTAAATAGTCTAGGGAGAAAAACAAAGATATTAATATTTCTTCTTGAAAATGAATTCAAACTGTAATGAAAATGATCTTCTGACCTTTTGAGGATGAATCTAGATGTTTTATATGTATATAAACGAGCTTTCATTGCCTCCCACAATGGATCTCCTACAGGGAAAGGATATAACCCCTGTAATAAACCTATGATAATAGTAATAACTAGGGGCTTGGCTACACTTACAAATTTGCAGCGCTGCAGCAGGGTGTGAAAACACACCCTCTCCAGCGCTGCAAATTGCGGCGCTGCAAAGCGCCAGTGAGGTCAAAGCCCCAGCGCTGGGAGCACGGCTCCCAGCGCTGTCCGTTATTCCCCACAGGGAGGTGGAGTACGGACAGCGCTGGGAGAGCTCTCTCCCAGCGCTGGTGCTTTGACTACACTTCGCGCTTCAAAGCGCTGCCGCGGCAGCGCTTTGAAGTGCTAAGTGTAGCCACAGCCTAAGAAAAGATAAAGCCATTGAGGATTCCATGGTAATCACGATTACCAGGCAGTTAATATGAAAACTTCAATAAAAGTACATAAAGAAAAATTTGTTGTAATTAAGCACTACAGAAATATTTAGACTCCTGGAAAGTAGCGACATGAAGTCTGTCCAGTCTGGACTTAGGTGCTGAGAGGAGAAGGGCTTAGGAGAAATAAGTGATCACTTAATTAAAGATTGTATCAATTCTGGCGCTAAACATTAAAAAGGTTGTAGAGCAGTTTTTAAACTAGGAGATGGGGGAAAGCCGACTGCTGCAGAGGAGCGTGTGGATCGGACACAGACTTCTCTTAGGGGAGAGTCTGATGATAGAGAATCTCCAGGTTATAGTCAGGAGCAGAGGACTGAAAAGTATAATGTAAGGGCCAGATCAGATGATAAACAGTCACATAAAAAAGAATCTGGCACATCAGAAAAAGGCAGGCTAATAAACAGGGACAAGTTTTTAAAGTGCTTGTACACAAATGCCAGAAGTCTAAATAATAAGATGGGTGAACTAGAGTGCCTTGTGATAAAGGAGAATATAGATATAATAGGCATCACAGAAACCTGGTGGACTGAGAGCAACCAATGGGACACAATCATTCCGGGGTACAAAATATATCGGAAGGACAGAACAGGTCGTGCAGGGGGAGGAGTGGCACTATATGTGAAAGAAAGTGTAGATTCAAATGA
The DNA here is from genome assembly GCF_020497125.1 of Mauremys mutica. NCBI lineage: Eukaryota > Metazoa > Chordata > Testudines > Geoemydidae > Mauremys > Mauremys mutica. Next base: position 325,499,277 of record NC_059072.1, read on the forward strand.
AGTAAAAATCGTAAGCGAATCCACATGTTCCATAGAGTCTCTATGGAGAGAAATTTCATGCTCTAGTAAAAATATAACATTAGGGATCTATTATCGACCACCTGACCAGGACAGTAATAGTGATGATGAAATGCTAAGGGAAATTAGAGAGGCTATCAAAATTAAGAACCCAATAATAGTGGGGGATTTCAATTATCCCCATATTGACTGGGAACATTTCACTTCAGGACGAAATGCAGAGATAAAATTTCTCGATACTTTAAATGACTGCTTCATGGAGCAGCTGGTACGGGAACCCACAAGGGGAGAGGCAACTCTAGATTTAATCCTGAGTGGAGCGCAGGAGCTGGTCCAAGAGGTAACTATAGCAGGACCGCTTGGAAATAGTGACCATAATACAATAGCATTCAACATCCCTGTGGTGGGAAGAACACCTCAACTGCCCAACACTGTGGCATTTAATTTCAAAAGGGGGAACTATACAAAAATGAGGGGGTTAGTTAGACAAAAGTTAAAAGGTACAGTGACTAAAGTGAAATCCCTGCAAGTTGCATGGGCCCTTTTTAAAGACACCATAATAGAGGCCCAACTTCAATGTATACCCCAAATTAAGAAAAACTGTAAAAGAACTAAAAAAGAGCCACCGTGGCTTAACAACCATGTAAAAGAAGCAGTGAGAGATAAAAAGACTTCCTTTAAAAAGTGGAAGTCAAATCCTAGTGAGGCAAATAGAAAGGAGCACAAACACTGCCAACTTAAGTGCAAGAGTGTAATAAGAAAAGCCAAAGAGGAGTTTGAAGAACGGCTAGCCAAAAACTCCAAAGCTGCTAATAAAATGTTTTTTAAGTACATCAGAAGCAGGAAGCCTGCTAAACAACCAGTGGGGCCCCTTGATGATCAAAATACAAAAGGAGCGCTTAAAGACGATAAAGTCATTGTGGAGAAACTAAATGGATTCTTTGCTTCAGTCTTCACGGCTGAGGATGTTAGGGAGATTCCCAAACCTGAGCTGGCTTTTGTAGGTGACGAATCTGAGGAACTGTCACAGATTGAAGTGTCACTAGAGGAGGTTTTGGAATTAATTGATAAACTCAACATTAACAAGTCACCGGGACCAGATGGCATTCACCCAAGAGTTCTGAAAGAACTCAAATGTGAAGTTGCGGAACTATTAACTAAGGTTTGTAACCTGTCCTTTAAATCGGCTTCGGTACCCAATGACTGGAAGTTAGCTAATGTAACGCCAATATTTAAAAAGGGCTCTAGGGGTGATCCCGGCAATTACAGACCGGTAAGTCTAACGTCGGTACCGGGCAAATTAGTTGAAACAATAGTAAAGAATAAATTGTCAGACACATAGATAAACAAACTCTTGAGCAATAGTCAACATGGTTTCTGTAAAGGGAAATCGTGTCTTACTAATCTATTAGAATTCTTTGAAGGGGTCAACAAACATGTGGACAAGGGAGATCCGGTGGACATAGTGTACTTGGATTTCCAGAAAGCCTTTGACAAGGTCCCTCACCAAAGGCTCTTACGTAAATTAAGCTGTCATGGGATAAAAGGGAAGGTCCTTTCATGGATTGAGAACTGGTTAAAGGACAGGGAACAAAGGGTAGGAATTAATGGTAAATTCTCAGAATGGAGAGGTGTAACTAGTGGTGTTCCCCAAGGGTCAGTCCTCGGACCAATCCTATTCAATTTATTCATAAATGATCTGGAGAAAGGGGTAAACAGTGAGGTGGCCAAGTTTGCAGATGATACTAAACTTCTCAAGATAGTTAAGACCAAAGCAGATTGTGAAGAACTTCAAAAAGATCTCACAAAACTAAGTGATTGGGCAACAAAATGGCAAATGAAATTTAATGTGGATAAATGTAAAGTAATGCACATTGGAAAAAATAACCCCAACTATACATACAACATGATGGGGGCTAACTTAGCTACAACGAGTCAGGAAAAAGATCTTGGCGTCATCGTGGATAGTTTTCTGAAGATGTCCACGCAGTGTGCAGATGCAGTGAAAAAAGCAAATAGGATGTTAGGAATCATTAAAAAGGGGATAGAGAATAAGACTGAGAATATATTATTGCCCTTATATAAATCCATGGTACGCCCACATCTCGAATACTGTGTACAGATGTGGTCTCCTCACCTCAAAAAAGATATTCTAGCACTAGAAAAGGTTCAGAAAAGGGCAACAAAAATGATTAGGGGTTTAGAGAGGGTCCCATACGAGGAAAGATTAAAGAGGCTAGGACTCTTCAGCTTGGAAAAGAGAAGACTAAGGGGGGACATGATAGAGGTATATAAAATCATGAGTGATGTTGAGAAGGTGGATAAGGAAAAGTTATTTACTTATTCCCACAATACAAGAACTAGGGGTCACCAAATGAAATTAATAGGCAGCAGGTTTAAAACAAATAAAAGGAAGTTCTTCTTCACGCAGCGCACAGTCAACTTGTGGAACTCCTTACCTGAGGAGGTTGTGAAGGCTAGGACTATAACAATGTTTAAAAGGGGACTGGATAAATTCATGGTGGCTAAGTCCATAAATGGCTATTAGCCAGAATGGGTAAGAATGGTGTCCCTAGCCTCTGATCGTCAGAGGATGGAGATGGATGGCAGGAGAGAGATCACTTGATCATTGCCTGTTAGATTCACTCCCTCTGGGGCACCTGGCATTGGCCACTGTCGGTAAACAGATACTGGGCTAGATGGACCTTTGGTCTGACCCAGTACGGCCTCTCTTATGTTCTAATACACACACACAAATGAGCCAAATTAAGGTTGTATTGGCAACCTTAATTCTGACATTTCCTAATTTTTTAATGATTGCCTTGGCAACCTTGTGTTTTTATTTTTTGTATGTAATTTATGTTTTTTTAAACTTAAAATTGAAAAAACCACCCACAAAAGTTTAATCATGTGGACCATACTGACTCCCCAGATGGGCCACCAGCCGGACCTTTAGAGCCCACAATTCTTGATCATTTGAACTAGTGGAGTAGCAGATAGCAGTAGAGGGCTGTTATCTTCTGCATGGACCTGCCACTTGAGGGGGATGGAGAGAGAGAGAGTTTGCCAGTGGGTTTCACAGCTATTTCTAGATAGCAGAGGAATGCGGAGACTCAAGAATAATGAGTTCAATTCCAGATTTGGTGGGAGAATGTGCTCTAGTGATTATAGAACCCTTTCCCCTTTTAGTCTGCAGCCTCTTGCATCAGAGACCTTAGCTGCCAAACTCTATCAAGTCTCTACTGAGAATAAGTGCCCTGAAATTTTTCAGAGTCTTACAACTAAGCCAGATTTGGGCAAACTATCACAAACGTAAAAGGCATGCTAACACTTTACACACCCCAGAAATTTCAAGTCCTTGTTCCAAAGCTTGGAGGCACTAGAGCGTCTCAACAAAAGGGACATAAGAATATCTGGTCCCAAGCAAAACATTTTCCCCCAACCTCATTCTCAGAAACAAATCATTTTAGCTGAAATATCCCCCTAAAAGTTTTGCCTAAAAGTTTGGCAAAGGTATAGGACCCTGTTTTCAGTTGGTTGTAACACAAAGTGTAGGGCAAGCTTAAAAATAGAGTTGTTACCTGTGCACCCTATAATGATTTAAGAGACACAAACATGGAAAAAAAATCACATTTCTGTCTGAAAACTATTGTACTCATAACTATAAGCAACACTCAAAATTACTATAATTAAAAGTTAGAACATTTCCCTGTCTTCTTCCAGTTTTTTTCACATTATGTATTTGATAACACTGTGTATTGTCAGTTTTGCTGTTCTCCTGCATTGTCAATTTCTCCCTTGGTGAAAAGACCCTTATAAACATCAGAGAGCATAAAAACCCTTAAAAACAGTTTCCCCCACCAAAATTCAGGACATATATTTAAAGAGTGCTTTAGCAGATATGGAACAATTTTCTGAAACTAGTGAAAGCAAACAAAATTGAGCTGAGCGTTGCTGTAGAACAAGTGAGGGTCTTTGAAAATTGACTTGGATATTAAAATAACATCTGAATTAATTTTAAGGCTAGTGACATAAACAAATGTAAGTGCAAACTTTTCATCTGGCTTGTATCCAAAGCATTTTTAAATGCTACATTATAGTGCATTTAAATTTAAAAAAAACCCTAAGATTTCTGACATCAATAATTTGGTCTTTACTTACATTAATATCATAACAAAGGAAATCCTTCAGATTCTACTAAATTTTAAGCTTTTCAATTCATACAAATAATAAAAAAAACTTGCCTTTTCTGGAGGGCTCAAAAACTCATCTTTAATTTTACGCATGTCTTTAAGAGTTATTTTGGCAGTGTTGCCAAAGTCAACGTATTTAACTTCAACTTCTTGATGCCCTGGCAGTCCTTCAGAAAATATTACAATATCAGGTAAACAAATCAGAAGTCGTTAACACTTGTAACTATCATCAAGTATATACTAAAACATCAATGGCCAGAATTTCAAAGACAGATGTACTCATACACTGTGTGCATAAAGTACCACATTCTGAAACAGTTTAGATCCCAAATCAGCAAAGCTGCTACAGCCTTTAACAGCTAGCCAAAATTCCCGCAAATCAAGGAAAATCACTGGGTAATGTGTTAATAGTTGGTCCTAATGCCAGCCTCTTATATTTCTTATGTACGGAGTAGGCCAAGCATGTGGCTGAAAAACACTGCTTAGATAATTCCTAGCTAGCAGATGGCCCTTTGGGGATCATGTCAGTGCCTAGCACAGTGGGGTCCTGGTTCATGACTAGATCTCCTAGGTGCTATGGTAATACAAATAAATAAATCGTATCTGAGATGTAATTCAGATCAGCCTCAAACAATGACCGTGGGACAAACTGGCCACCAGCTGCTTCCAGTATCAGAGCACTGCAACCATAGTTTTTTTGTGCCTCTTCTATATCTGCTACACCCAGAGACGGGCAGAAGATTGGGCTCTGAATACGACTATTATGATTATGTTTGTTACTGAAATTCTACTGTATATGTGTATAAATGTTTTTGTTCCATATATAATACCTTATAATATGTAAAACAAATTATTGATAGCAAATTAGCAAAACAAAAGTAATATCAAACATTTTATAAGGTTATAAAATTGACTATTAGTATTGGTCTTTATTACTACCTTTTGCAGCAATAAAAATAACTATTACTTATTATTCAAGTTCTGATCAAATGCTGTTTCCAATTATTTGACTGAACATCACAATTAGATAATCAGTAACTAACATACTTACCAGTAACTTTTGCTCTGTACCAAACTCCATCTTCAAATTTCGCTATACAGGTTTGGCCTTGAACAGGACAGAGAATTTCCAGATTTTCTCCATCATCATTTTTATATACTTCCTCAATTTTCTTCAGGAGAACTAAAAAGTCCAGACTTTCTATCTAAAATAATGAAACAACCAAACAAAAACCATTACTACAGTAATTTACTCATCAGAATAAGCCACAGACATTCAGAATGTTTTGGGACTTGTGGCATGCAATTCCAAAAAAGAGTTTGATCTCAAAGGCCACAAAAGGCAATGATTGTCACAAAAGGTGTAAGTGTATTAACCAATGTTCAAGTTTTTGAATACTGTCCTGTTTAAATCTACTATCAAAGGAGATTTTGTAGGCTATTCTCTAATACCACACTTTGTGTGATGCACTTAATTGATGTGGACACAGAAACAGACAGACATACCATAGTATGGTTAAATAGAGACCAAAACTTTATTAAAACAATTAACCAATAGAGATATACTACTTAAGCTACTCAGCAGGGATGTTACAGCGAGAATTTTATCTAGGAACCAATGGCCGTGGGCTCTACAAATCTACAAGTGGGTATGAGGTTAATGCTCTCTCTACATTCTCAGGCCCACCCAAGGATTCTGGCTGGAAGCCAGAGTCCTAAATTATTCTCCTCCATGTAAGGGGTAGGAAAGATGAAGGGAGCCACGCACCACGCCATTATACCCCCTTACTATGCAAAGTTGTAACCCAGTGGACTCAAGAGCACAAGGACCTCACATTGGACTCTTTCTAAACTCACCAAAGTTGCGATAAATTTCATTTAAACCTTAAGACCAGACCTCCAAGATGCCAGATGAAAGATGAAAAACCCCAAACAGCAGTTTGCCAATTTTGCCATAAAGGAAAAATTTCTTCCAGACCTCAAACAAAATTTGGTGATCAGCTTAGTTTCTTGGATTGTAAGAGATCTAGCTCATTAGACAAGGGTGGGGAAAGGTGGGACTGGAACAGAGACCAAAATGGCTACTCGCCAGCGGCAAACAGAAGCACCCCCCTTAAGTAGGCAAGAGCTAACCAGTCAGCCCATCATAAACCCTGCCGTCCAGTGGCAGCAGGAGTGCATGGAATATCCTCCAGTACCCAGATGTGAAATATCCACCCTCCTGCCCCATGCTGTGGGGAAGAGAGGGAATGAGAAAGCAGCAACACCTCCCCACTCTCCCATGCACACATATACAGGCCATGGGGAAGGGGGAGGAGAAGAAGCAAGTCAGGAGAAGCATGTACAGCATTGCCCCAGCAGCTCCTGCTTGAGATCCCCCTATCCCCTACTTGGGTGGGAGGGAAGGAGAGACTCCACTGCTCCCTGATCCATCAAAGAGACACCCTGGCTAGCAAGATGAGCTATTTATGAACTTGGTATGGTGCCACAATGAATATCTCATTTCCCCCTTTATTAGAATATTATTTAGGCTCAGAATCCCATTGTGCTAGACACTGAACGTATACCTAGAAAATTTCTGTATTGTAGGTGGGGATAAGAAAACTGACTAGAACTTTATTTTTTCAGGGGGAGGGGGTAGCAACTGATTATTAGAAGTTTAATATATTGTTCAGCGGCTTAATGTTTTATTGTTTAGTTATTTAAAGCCCAGAAATTTTAATCAATATTTTAATTAAATATAAAATATTTCTAAATACTTACCAACTGAACATAGAAATCACTAGGACTATTGATGTGAGAAACGACAATGGAGACTTCTGTCATTTCTTGTGGCAATGTGGGCGGACAATATTGCAATGCCATATTATTTTCCGGTTGACTAGGAAGCTGTGATCGAAACCTAATGAGAATAATGGTTATGAATCAACTATGTCAAAGCCAGTTGTGGATGAACAGCATCTTCGTGTGAAATTTTCTATGAAAGGCCTAATAGACCTTTTATTAAAAAACTCAGTAATCATCTGGATTGGCTAATAATTTCATGGGTTGTTAGCTGTTACAATACTGACTCGTATGAACCGCTCTTGAACTTTGCTGTTTGTAGTGCTGTGCAGCCAATTTCCTCTTTTCCAGTAACAGTGAGTTTTCCCAAATGTGAGACACACTGTGGGGTATATGTGATTGCTGCTCCTTTAAAGCTTTCCAAACTATCTTTCACTATTGTTTTTAGGCAACAGTGTGTGTTTACATTATTTAAATAGGTTAGAAGCGAAAGGCAAGCCTTTACTACTTAAAATAAAACATTGTTCCTTTAAATGTTTCCTTTCCCTTGTTAATTAAGAGGTAATTATTACTGCAGCAAGGTATTTGCGGGAATAGTGGATAAGGCATCTTCCATTTATCTTCCCCTCTCATATCCCTTTTTCTTTAAAAAAAATAAAAAATAAAAAAAATCCTTATTTTAATGACCACTAAAGATTCACAAAGAAAAACAAAACCAGAAAAACTTCAAGGTAATCAAACTCACAGTGAAATATTTTAGCTGTTTGCTGTGTCAATTTGTGTTATAAATAAAAATATTATTTGAAAGCTTAGAAATAATTTTTCTTAAGGTATAAGTCTGACAACTCTGCTGTGCCTCTTTTTGTGTTGCAGTTAGAACCCAGTTATCCAAATAAGGTTTTGTGTCATCAAAATAAGTATGACACCACATTTGTGAATGTAATCATTCCTGGGTGAAAAAAATGTGGAAGCTATTTACAACTGCAGAAACAAACCATGATAGCACCACTAGCAAGGGTACAATTTATAGAATGTAAACTAGATTCCTTTAATTTTGTGTATTTTTTAAAAATAGAAATGCTTAAAGTCCTTTTAAGATGACACATACCTTGCTAACTCTGTAAAAACTAAAGCATCCTTAAGAGATACTGGCATGTCACTCCTTATTTTATTAACTGGAGGTTTCTTCAGATCTACAATGAGCACACCATCCTCTTCTCTGAATACTTTCATTATAACAGCTTTGTTATTTACCATTCTCAAAAATTCTGTCTTAACTTCTTCCCCCCAACCTTCATTCTGTTTGAGGGGGGGAAAAGTGTTAAGGATCATAAAAAGAAAAAACCATCACACTCTCAATGAAATCCCGACTCCACTGAAGTGGCAAAACTCCCAGTGACATCAATGGAGCCAAGATGTCACACACAGTACATTGAAAAGACCCACTAGACCTTCAAATCCATAACCTTGGCAGTGCAGAATTGCTCTCTATGGTATATTTTCTAGTGTTTCTTTTCAAGCCCAGTTTTAAATGGCTTCAGCAATGGTCTTTTCATCACTTCCTTTTGTAGATTACTCCCCATCCTAAGATTTCACCATTTGATATTCGTGATATTCAAATTAAAATATTCACATTCTTAATTTCATTTATTTATCATTTTCCCCTCTTGAACCACCATAAACTTATTCTTCTCCTTCTTTGGAATTTACTTGCAGACTGTTTGGTACCCAGTAGTCATAATTTGGTCAAACTATGCTTTTTAATTTGACCTCAAGCCTCAAAATCATAGAATATCAGGGTTGGAAGGGACCTCAGGAGGTCATCTAATCCAAGCCCCTGCTCAAAGCAGGACCAATCCCCAGACAGATCTTTGTCCCAGAGCCTTAAGTGGCCCCCTCAAGGATTGAACTCAGTCCTATTTCTTATTCTGCCAATCACTAAGACAAACAAGTTTGTTTACATTGACGGGTGATACTGCTGCCTGCTTCTTATTTACAATGTCCCCTTAAAATGAGAACAAGCATTTGCATGGCACTTTTGTAGCTGACGTTGCAAGGTATTTACATGCCAGATATGCTAAACATTTGTATCCCCTTCATGCTTCCACGCTGATGATGCTCGTTAAAAAAAACAACACGTCAATTAAATTTGTGACTGTACTCCTTTGGGGGAGAATTGTATGTCTCCTGCTCTGTTTCACCCACACTCTGCATATACTTCATGTTATAGTAGTCTCGGAGGATGACCCAGCACATGTTCATTTTAAGAACACTTTCACAGCAGATTTGACAAAACACAAAGAAGGTACCAAAGTGAGATTTCTAAAAATAGCAACAGCACTTGACCCAAGGTTTAAGAATCTGAAGTGCCGTCCAAAATCTGAGAGGGATGAGGTGCGGAGCATACTTTTAGAAGTCTTAAAAGAGCAACACTCTGACGCGGAAACTACAGAATCCAAACCACCAAAAAAGAAAAATCATTCTGCTGGTGGCATCTGACTCAGATGATAATTAACATGTGTCAGTCCGCGCTCCTTTGGATCGTTATCAAGCAGAAAATCATCATCAGCATGGAAGCATGTCCTCTGGAATGGTGGCTGAAGCATGAAGGGACACGTGAATCTTTAGCGCATCTAGCAATGCCAGCTACAACAGTGCCACGCGAATGCCTGTTCTCACTTTCAGATGACATTGTAAACAACAAGCAGGCATCATCATCTCCTGCAAATTGTAACCAACCTTGTTTGTCTGAGTGATTGGCTGACCAAGAAGTTGAACTTCATGGACTTGTAGGCTCTAAAGTTTTACATGGTTTTGTTTTTGAGTGCAGTTTTTTGGACATAATTCTACATTTGTAAGTTCAACTTTCATGATAAAGAGATTGCACTACAGTACTTGTATGAAGTGAACTGAAAAATACATTGATTAAAATATTTGCACTGTAAAAAACAAAAATAAACAAAGTGAGCACTGTACACTTTGTATTGTGTTGTAATTGAAATTAATATATTTGAAAATGTAGTAAAAATATCCAAAAATATTTAAAATAAATGGTATTCTATTGTTATTTAACATCACGATTAATTTTTTTATTGTGCGATTAAAAGAAATTAATCGCTTGACAGCCCCACTTTCTACATTTTACAGAGTTTGGTATAATCACTTTCCCTGCACCATGCTGCTCTCCTCTGCGTGTTCTTTCCCTTTGTGTGAGGAAAAATTTAAAAAAAAAAAACTTCAAAAGCAGGTTGGACCTTTTTGGAGCATTTTCAGGTCAACTATGCCCCTTCAATTTTGAAGGGAAATGTTTAAGTTTAAATTATACTCAGTTCTTTTTGATTACGCCATTATTAAAGCAACTGAGATCTCACACTGACTGCAAGTTACAAATAATATCAGCAAAATCAGAATACCAGGCTTTGAAATGATCCAACTATAAACCATTAAAAAAATTCAGAATTTGTTTATGGTGACAGGTTTTTCTGACTTCTCATATTTATTTAACTGTTGGAATGAGCAAAATCTGTAGTTTTCCCTTCACTGTTCCAAGCCTGTGTGTTTCTAATTTGAAGACTTAGGCAAGCAGAGGAGGTCATTTCAATAATTTAGACTTGCAAGTTAATTGTTACCACTTATTGTATCAGTGTAATATGAGCTGAAATGTCTGCCATTTAAGGTTGTCTACAGTTATATCCCTAAAAATGTAGGGATATATTATTTCAACATCTCTATCCACATAGCCTCACTTGTGCAATGTTCCTAACTCAATGAGCACAAATAAAAGCAAGTAATTAAGAAAGTATTATTATAACCTATGTCCTTTTTTAAGGAACAAGTGTTAGTAGCAAGTGGGGAGAGTTGGACAGAAGGAAGCATCAAGGACATCAAGACTATTTTCAAGGTGAGCAGCACCAGGTTTTTGGTAAAAAAGGAAAACCTCAATCAGATATTTACAAAACTATTCTAAAAGAGGACTATTCTTTACCATTCCCTATTTGGTTGAATTTTGAAAAGAGAGACATGCCCCTGGCCCAAATTATCAGACAACCAATTCTATACTTCTCTTTTTTGGAATGTGAGAAAAAAAAGACATCTCCAGAACCACTCCCAAACCAGTGAACTATAAAACTTTTATTGTAATATATCCTTTAAAACACTGATTACATAGCGACTGGCATTTCTTAAAAATAATTAAACTTTCATTACATACATTGGAAAATAACCATAAGCCTATCTTTTTAATATATGACTTGATAAAATTGCTGTATATCTCTGAATTCTCCTTGTGGTTTTTTGGGGGTATTTGGAAAGTCGCAAAAATAGGACTAATTTTAACTTCCATAATAAAAAACTTGAATGAAAATTGTTTTCTTAAACTGTACAAACAGTGCTTACTTACTGAGTTTTTGGGAACTATGTCCTTCAGCGAGCACTTCACAGCTAACGGAGGAATATCCCTGAGCTGTGCCTCTATATATGGATCAGGCTTCCTGATAAACATATACAAGTCATTTACCACTAAGTTCTGTAGAGCAACTTGTTCTGACCTCACCACAGAGACACCACCAATCCTAGTGGGAATATAAATAAACAATGATAGTACAAAAATGCAGCACAGTCTGGGAGCATGTGTAATTCCGTGGGCAGTTGTTCATAGAAAATTAAGAGGTTTCATTTGATTAATAAAAATCTACAGAATCATAATTTCAATGATGTCACCCTCTAGGGCATGACAGCGAGGACTTGCTCACCCTTTCCCCCCAGCTCCCAATTCCAAGTCCTCTGGTTGGGGGAAATTTTGATAATACAGTGTTGTTGGAAATGAGTCAAGTTGGGTATGATTCGAAAGCCCTTGCTCCCATGAACACGACAAACCTAGAACAATTATGTAGATATATATTTGAAAAATTGTTTAAAAATCAACTTTTTAAAATTATACTTTAGCACAGGCATGTCAAACATGCATCCCCCAAAGTTAAATTGTGGCCATCAACTGGTGGTACTGTGTTATCAGTTAACGCTCAGAATACAATACCGGATACATTTTGGGATGATGCGGTGATTCATGAAGACAGTTGAGTCTTTGCTGCTCTTTATTCGATCCATCAAGACTGTTGATTGGAATTTGCACCTGACAGTACTATAAGACTTGTGAAATACTTTTTCCTTTAGGTTCAGCCAACCATCCTGCAACGATTGCCTGGTACCTTGCTGAAAAGAAGGGGTATAGAAAAGTCTGGCCCTGACATATGGGAGGAATAACTGGGTTATTAAAAGGTTGCTAGTTCCCTATGTGCACTTGGCACAGACGAAGCTCTAGAATACAAAAACAGAACAATCCAAGTCATTGGGGGGTTGATGGCATCACAAAGCATCCAAATGATCTTTCCCGGTATTTCCTGACAACCCCAGAACTCCATTGAATTTCAAACTAAACACTAAGCACAAATGGGATGACTTCCCCAGAAGAAACCAAGCATCCCGTAGACTAATTAGGTACTGTTAAATGCCACAGGGTGATTTTAAAGCTGCAGGATGAGCTTAGTCAAACTAGCAACCCATCAGCATATGACAGACTGGAGATCATTAATATCACAATGGAAGTAGTTTTCAGTGATGAGATAGCTTAAAAAAAGTGTCAGTTGAATGGATACGTTGGGTCATGACTTGTATGAAGCCTTCAAAACCCAAAGAATTATCCAAGGCTCTGTCAATCTATGGGCTCCAATCAAGAAGAGACTAAAATGTGCTCAGTTGCAAAGAAGAAAGTCAGCATGAAGGTGGCAAGGACTATTACACAGCTAACCACAGACAGGTCATTGTTTGCTCATCTCCTAATTGTCTTCAGATCTCAGCATGATGTTGATCTATGTGAGACTCTGGGAAATACGAGTTCTCCATGGTACCATGATCAATGTTTGAATGACCTGGAACAATGTCTATGTGCCGAGAGAAAAGCAAACTAACAAATATCTTGCATAGTCTTCCTAAGCCAGCATCTGCTGACAACATGACCAGTACAGGCCTTTCAACGTAGCAATCAGATAGTGTGGCTGAGGTACAAGCACTCAACAAACCAGAAACTCTTAACACCTTCCAAAATCTGGCGCAACACTTAATTATGAGGCTAGAGAGAAAATACTGGATTTATGATGACCCAGCATTTGACACGTTTACAGAGGAATCAATTAAAATATCAGAAAGAAAAAAATCCATGGTACTGCACCTGTCCAACATAAAATCATTGACTCTATAAACATCTGTAAAGTCACAGTGAAAAAACTACCGTCACATACTCGCATGAAGGACAAGTTAACCATATACCTTCCAGGAAACATGCTCCATCATGCAAATAATTGCTCAAAGAATTCTGTTGTCACACAGTATAATGAAGCTGCTGCCTCACACTAAGTGGAGTTTCTTTGTAGTTCGCATGAGAAGACAAACTAAAATTATCTCGCATGCCATCAATGGCACAGACAGAGGCGCTACTAAACTCTGGATTTTTTGCCTAAGATATGTATGTTCTAGTGCTCTCTGGGAGATGCCACCCAAGCCTTCAGCAAGACTCCATTTTTGTGCCTGTTGCTGGCAGCGGTACCAACTTTCTCCAGCGCTGGTGGGTGCCCGTGCCCCGCCACCCCTTTCCCCACCCTGACTCCACCCCATCCCCACCCCGGCCCTGCCCCCATTCCAACCCCATCCCCAAAGTCCCCACCCTAACTCCGCCCCTCCCGGCCCCTATTGGAGCCCTTCCCCAAATCCCTGCCCCGGCTCCACCTCTTCCCCCAGCACGCAGCTTTCCTCCTCCTCCCCCCAGCCCCGCAAATCAGCTGTGTTACGGCACAAGGGCTGCGAAGGAGGAGAAGCAGGACACAGCAGCGCGCTCACAGTGGAGGCAAGTTGGAGCAGGGGGGTGGGGCCACAGGGAGTGCCGCTGGGTGGTCAGCACTCACCAATTTTCTTCCGTGGGTGCTCCGGGGCCAGGCACCCATGGAGTCAGCACCTATGGTTGCTGGGGAACAGAACTGCTCCAGGGTGATTGAACACATCCAAAACACTCCCCTAACTGGCATGGATAGGTCTTGGAGGATGGACTGATCACACCAGTTAGGTATGAAATACCATTTGCTCCCAAATCAATCCTTTAGTTAATCTAATAGTTGTGTGCAATGATCAAATGCTCACCACCCTGCAAATGTTTGGCCTGCTTTGTACGGAGATATGCGTGGACGAGGATCAGTGTAACAACGTGTCTAGCAATGGTGCCCTAAACTGAGACAACACTGTTTTCAGTCCTACATACCAAGGCCAACTTCCTTAGGATTACCAAAGATCATCTTACATATAATTTTATATAATTTTTAAAAAGTTGATTTTAAAACATTTTCTTGAATATGTACCCACATAATTGTTCTAGGTTTGTCATGTTTGGCATCGTTGTGTTAATGGGAAAAAGAGCTTTTGAATGATGCCCAACTTGACTCATTTCCAACAACACAATTATCTCCACTAGAGGAGCTGGGCAGGATGACACCACTGAAATTCTGATTCTGTAGATATTTTACAAATCAAATGATCCCTTCCCCTTACCCTTCTATCACTAACATGCCCATGGAATAATATTTTACGTTATGCTCCCAGACTAGAATATTATTTCTTAAAATAAAAGTTTTCATTTGATGATCAGTATAAAGAAGTATGTTTGTTCTGACCCCTGCTAAGCATTCCCCCACAAGAACAGTTCAGAGACTAGGGAAAATAGTCTTTTTAAAACTGGGGAGGGTCATCTTAATACACTGACAAACAAGCAAAATTCAATTCGACTTCATTGGCACAAGATATTAAAAAGTTGCCAATGTATAAAAAAGTAGATAGCCATATGCTTTTTGAGGTTTGATGCCATTAGAAAAAACAGTGTAAGAAGCTTCAGCATCACTTAAGTTTTCCCAGTTCATTCTTAAGACCTGTAAAACCACAATTCTGCCTATCTAGCCTGTTAGTGACAAATTTATTGTTACAATTGTAAGAAATGCAGTATTGCAAACTTCAAATGTTTAAAAACCAAGTCAACCCCTCAAAACCATTAGATTTTTTTTTTAAAAGATTTGTAAACCAAAGACTACATTTTAGGTTCCTTTTATTTACCTTTTGATTTGACCCATAAGGATGCATTTCATCACATTTTCAAACTTCTCACTGTAACCATAAGGGCTAGACACCTTTTTTTTTTTTTAAACGAAATCCAAGATTCTCATGTAGTCATGATTACAGGAGTGAGTGCTTTTAGAAAGACACCAATTATCACGATATTTGCAATAATTGTTGCAAGAGGTGACAACATGGAAATGTATCTTGTTCAGACACTGAATTTTCTAGGTCTGCAATTTTAAACATTCATGTCTTGTACGGTAACTTAGCAGATATACATTAACCTCTGAGGAAATGTATTTTATATAATATTTTTCTGCATGTGGCTGTATGCAAGTCACACAGCAGTCATTTTGTATTTAGTTATTAAACTTGTGAAAAGGTAGTTTTACTGGACTTTATAGTACATATTCCCATCAGAAACCAACAGCTGACATGCCACAGTTTGGAACAAGATGCTATTTTTATCCACAAAAACATAGATGTAGTTATGATAAGATAATCATACCCTGAACTAACTAAAACTTCAGAATTCCCAAAGTCTTCCATGAATACTTGCATCACTGCAACATCGTAAATTTTGTATTTTGTTGGACCACATTGTTTTCCCTTATTTTTACTTTCCAGAGAAATCAACTCAGTGATAGTTCCACGGCACCACATTCCATTTTCTTTACTGTTAATAAAGATTCTTGCACCTAAAATAAAGATTAAAAAAAACACACTACAATTTTAAACCAACTAAATCCATGACTTCAATATCTTAGTTTAGAAGCTATTGTCATTACATTTTAGTATATTCCTCCATGGTTTACATTTTACCATGTAGCTAGTTCAGGCCTTATCAGTGCTGAGCAGAGTGGAAGAATTACTTTTCATGTCTTGCTTACAACACTCTTGCTAATATATCCCAGAGGAATATTCCCTTTTTTTCAGCCACAGTATTTAACTGTTGGTTCATTTAATCCGGGATTCACTATAACAACTGGATCCTTTTCTGCAGTGATTGCCTAGAAAGGCGTCTTTCCCATCTTGTATTTCTAGTTTCCCTTTTATATCTATCAGGGATCATAACAAAACATGGAAAAAACGGTTACCCACCTTTTAGTAACTGTTGTTCTTCGAGATGTGTTGTTCATGTCCATTCAAAGTAGGTGTGCGCGTGCTGCGTGCACGCCAGCCGGAAGATTTTCCCCTGGAGTGGCGCCACTACGGCACCCTATAAAGAGGCCCGCTGACCTTCCACCCCCTCAGTTCCTTCTTGCCGGCACTCCGACAGAGGGGCAGGAGGGTGGGTGTTGGAATGGACATGAACACCACATCTCGAAGAACAACAAAAGATGGGTAACCGTTTTTTCTTCTTCGAGTGGTTGTTCATGTCCATTCAAAGTAGGTGACTCACAAGCCTAACCTTAGGTGGCGGGGTCGGAGATCACTGCTGACTGGAGTACTGCACAAGCGAAGGCTGCATCATCCCTAGCCTGGTGCGTGATGGCGTAGTGGGACGAGAACGTGTGGATGGAGGACCACATGGCCGCTCTACAAATCTCCTGAGTCGGGATCTGAGCCAGGAACGCCGCAGAGGAGGCCTGCGCCCTAGTGGAGTGGGCCATGACCGGAGGGACAGGGGTCTTAGCTATGCGGTAGCATTCCCGGATGCAGGTCGCGATCCACGAAGAGATTCGCTGAGAGGAGACCGGGAGTCCCTTCATCCTATCTGCCACTGCGATGAAGAGCTGAGTTGAGCATCTGAACGGCTTGGTATGCTCGATGTAAAAAGCCAAGGCCCTGCGGACATCCAGGGAATGTAACCTCCGCTCCTCATTGGAAGAGTGTGGTTTCAGATAAAACACCGAGAGAAAAATATCTTAACCCATGTGGAACTGTGAGACGGCCTTGGGTAGGAAAGCTGGGTGAGGTCTAAGTTGGACCTTGTCCTTATAGAAGACAGTGTACGGGGGATCGGATGTTAACGCCCTGAGCTCCGACACCCTCCTGGCCGAGGTGATCACCACCCAGGAAGGCGGTCTTATATGACAAGTACAACAGGGAGCACGAAGCCAGAGGCTCAAAGGGAGGTCCCGAGAGGGCGGAGAGGACCAGATTCAGGTCCCAGGCAGGGGCCGGCTGACGAACATGCGGAAATAGCCTGTCCATACCTTTGAGGAAACGCCCGACCAGCGGGTTCGCAAACACCGAGGTACCCCCCTCTCCCAGATGGAAAGCCAAGATGGCCGCCAAGTGAACACAAATCGAGGAGAGGGAGAGGTCCAGTTGTCTGAGGTGGAGCAAATAGTATAGGACAATGGGGACTGGGACCCCCAGCGGATTGTGACCTCGCTGACCCGACCATATGGAGAAGTGCTTCCATTTGGCCAGGTAGGTGGCCCTAGTTGACAGTTTCCTACTACTGAGCAGCACTTGTCTGACCTGCTGGGAGCACTGCATCTCCACCGGGTTCAGCCATGGAGCATCCATGCTGTGAGGTGAAGGGACTCCAGGTTCGGGTGGCGGAGGGAGCCTGGTCCTGCGTGATCAGGTCCAGGAGCAGGGGCAGT
Source organism: Mauremys mutica (assembly GCF_020497125.1). Taxonomy (NCBI): domain Eukaryota; kingdom Metazoa; phylum Chordata; order Testudines; family Geoemydidae; genus Mauremys; species Mauremys mutica. The sequence continues at coordinate 325,516,981 of NC_059072.1, forward strand.
GTCAGGGGCGCCTGAACGGACATGTGCAGGAGTGACGTGTACCAATGTTGGTGCGGCCACGCCGGCGCTATCAGGATTACCCGTGCGTGGTCCCTGCAAATCTTCAAAATCACCCTGTGTATCAGGGGGATCGGAGGAAAGGCGTAGAGCAGACCGACCCCCCAAGACTGTAGGAAGGCGACCGACAGAGACCCCTGACTGCAGCCCAGGAGGGAGCAGAACCGTCGGCACTTTGTTTTCCCTCGAGGCAAACAGGTCTAACTGGGGAAAGCCCCAGAGCTGGAAAATTGAGCATACCACGTCCCATCGGAGGGACCACTCGTGACCCCGGAACGAGTGGCTGAGGGTGTCCGGCAAACCGTTCTGCTCCCCCAGAAGGTAGAACGCCGTCAAGTGGGTAGCATTGTGGACGCAGAAATCCCACAGCGCGAGGGCTTCTCTGCACAGGGGAGAGGAGCATCCACTCCCCTGTTTGTTGATATAAAAGACTGCCGACGTGTTGTCCGAGAGGACTGAAACATCTGCCGGCCAGGTGGGACCGGAAGGTCAAACAAGCCACGCGAACCTCTCTCAGCTCCCTGACATTGATATGCAACTCGAGGTCCTCCGGCGACCACAAGCCCTGCGTCCTGAGGTGTCCCAGGTGCGCTCCCCAACCCTGATCCGAGGCATCCGTTACCAGGGAGAGGGAGGATTGAGGGGCAGCGAAGGGGACACCCATGCAGACTTTCTGTGGGTCGAGCCACCACCGCAGCGAGATTAGCACCAAGTGGGGAATGAACACCACTGAGTCCAAGGGGTCCCTGGCCGGGCGATATACTGTCGCTAACCAGGACTGTAGCAGGCGAAACCGGAGTCTGGCATGGTTTACCACATAGGTGCACGCCGCCATGTGACCCAACAGCCGGCGGCAAACGCGCGCCGTGGTAATCGGGGCGCGGTGCAGTCCGAGGATGAGCTCGGAAATCGCACGGAACCTGGATTCCGGAAGGTACGCACTGGCGTGGGTGGAGTCCAGAACTGCTCCTATGAACTCTATTTGTTGCGTCAGAGACAGGGTGGACTTGGCTTCGTTCAAGAGGAGGCCAAGATTGAGAAAGGTCCGCCTGATGAACGACACCTGGGTCTCCACCTGCTCCTTGAAGCGGCCCTTTATGAGCCAGTCGTCCAGGTAGGGGAATACCTGGATGCCCCGCCTGCACAGGAAGGCCGCCACGACTGCCATGCACAGGCCGAATGGGAGCACCGTGAACTGCAGATGGGCGTCAGCCACGACAAACCTGAGGTATCGACAGTGTCGGGGAATTATGGCAATGTGGAAAAAAGCGTCCTTTAAGTCGAGGGCGGCATACCAATCTCCTGGATCCAGGGAGGGAATAATCGAGGACAGGGAGACCATGAGGAACTTGAGCTTTCGCACAAACTTGTTCAGCCGCCTCAAGTCTAGGATGGGTCTCAGGCCCCCTTTCGCCTTCGGTATTAGGAAATACCGGGAGTAGAAGCCTTTGCCCCTGAGCTCCCGAGGGACTTCCTCCACCGCCCCTGCCTCCATGAGGGACTTCACTTCTTGACTTAGAAGTTGCTCGTGAGATGGGTCCCTGAAGAGGGACGGGGAGGGGGGCTGGTGGGGCGGGAGGGAGGAGAACTGGATAGAATATCCCCTCTTTACCGTGTGGAGCACCCAGCTGTCCGACGTGATTTGGGACCAGGCACGGTAGAAGGGGGACAGACATGACCCAAAGGTAGGGGTAGAAGGATCCAGAGTCTCAATAGGTAGGTCGCCCTCGACCGTACCATCAAATAGACGGTCTAGGCCCCGATGGTGGTCTCGATTGACCGGACGCCTGGCCGGAGGAGTGGCATTGGTGACGCCTCCTGCCATTTCTGCCCCACCTACGCCCCAGCTCCTGGCGAGTCTGAGGCTGGTAGGGGTGTGGGGCCGTCTGCGGCCTAAACTGCCTGCGCTGGGTCACAGGGGTATGCAAGCCCAGCGAGCGAAGCGTGGCCCGCGAGTCCTTTAGGCTATGCAGATGCTTGTCCGTCTTTTCTGAAAACAATATCTGCCCCTCGAAGGGGAGGTCTTGAATGGTCTGCTGGACCTCATAGGGCAGGCCCGAGACCTGGAGCCAGGCTCCCAGTCGCATGACCAGGCCCATGGCCAGGGTGCGCAAGGCTGAGTCCGCCGCATCTAGGGCAGCCTGGAGAGAGGTTCTGGAGATCAGCTTCCCCTCCTCCACCAGGGCCGAAAACTCTGACCTCGAGTCCTGGGGAAGGAGCTCCGTAAACTTCGACATGGCTGAACACGTGTTATGATCATATCGGCTTACAATTGCCTGTTGGTTGGCAATGCGGAGTTGTAGGCCTGCCATGGAGTACACTTTTCTGCCAAAGAGGTCGAGTCTTTTAGCGTCCCTGCTCTTTGGTGTTGACCCCTGAAACCCTTGATGCTCCCGTTGGTTGGCCGCATCCACCACCAGGGAGTCCGGGGGGGGGGGTGTTCGTGCCCTTTAGAGGGGACAAAATAGCGCCGCTCCGTTCTCTTGGCAGTAGGGGCCAGTGAGGTTGGCGTTTGCCATAAGGTGCAGGACGTATCCGCTATGGTCTTTATCACCGGGAGAGCCACCGTGGATGGCCCTGAGGGAGCCAGGATGTCTACTACAGGGTCCACGTCCACCTCGATTTCCTCAGCTTGGATTGCGAGGCTCTGAGCTGCTCGCCGGAGCAGTTGTTGGAGGATTCGAGTGTCCTCCAGGGCCGGTGCCGCAGCCATGCCCAAGACCGCTTCGTCCGGGGTGGAAGACGAGGAAATAACATGGATCGGCCCTTCCTCCGGTGCATGCAGTCCTTCGGGGTCCTGCAGCACATGGTATTGTGGCTGCGGGGCCGGTTCCGATTCTAAATGCGGCACCGCAACCGGTACCGGGGTCGCCAGTGAGCGGCTTGGCGTATCGGGCGGTGCCTGCTGAGCCTGAACTGTAGCCGTTGCCGGTGCCGCTGCCCGGCTAGGGGGTGCTGAACTTGGATATGGCACACCCCTGCCCGGCAACGGTGCTGGTGGAGGAGGCAGCTGCACCGGGGCCACTGACGCCGAAGAGACCGAGGCCGACCTTGATCGAGGACCAAACGCCTGGCCTACCGACTGGTGGTAGGCCCAGGGGGTCGAAAACGGCCACTGCGAGGGCAGATGCCATTGCTGCTGCCACTGTGGGTAACGCTGGTGGCTCGCCCCCGAAACCAATCTCCTGCTCTGCGACCGGCTGGAGCAGTAGGAGTCTGCCTCTGAGTCTGAAGTCTCTGAGTACGAGGACCTGGGGGGAGCAGCACCCGGTGCCGTTGGAAAGCGGTGCTGAGGCAGCGGGGAGCCTCTTAGCTGGTCCGGTGCCACCTTAGCGGCGCAGTACAGGGAGGGAGGCGACAGCATGGCCGGCTTGCCCCTCGATTGTACTGGGGGACGGGCTGCGGTAGGCAACTCCCTACGGTGCGGGGAGGCTGGCGCCGGGAGTCCCATCAAGTCTGAGGCCGCCTCGAACGCCTCCGGTGTCGAAGGGAAGCGCAAGTCTCCGCTGAGGTCCGGGGATCTAGGCCAATCCGGACTCGACCGCCCTCTCTGCGGTGCGGGAGTCGACGGAGCAGCCGAGGGCTGTAGCCCAGCCTGTCCGCTTGCACCCGCGGACGGCGTCGGCCTCGGGTCCTGGTGGGGTGACCGTTCCCTCACCGGCTCTCTCTTCTTAGCGGGCACCAGCGACGGTGAGCGGTGCCGCATTGAGGCTGACTTCCTATGACCCGACTCCGTCCGGTGCCGGGTTTTAGATGACTTGGGCTGGGCCCTAAGTCCTGATGCCGGTGCCGGGGTGCTCCGCACCAAGGAAGACGTGCTGGGCACTGCCTCGGCCAGATCCGGGTCCAAGGGTTGCCGCAGGGCAGCCTCCATCAGGAGGACTCTAAGTCTTTGAGAGTTCTCGGGCGGAAGCCTCTGCAGATAAAGCACCGGTCCTTTTGGTGACTCTCTCTGAGGCACCTCAAACAAGCAGAGTGCGGGTCACTCTTGGGCATGAATTTCCTGCAGTCCTTGCAGAGTTTAAACCCGGGGGACCCGGGCATGCCCCAGCGGGTGACGAAAACTTGGGGGGGGACCCCCCAACTACCAAGAAGTATATACAATGACCTAAGTAAATTAACTATAATGTAACTATATACACAGACTATACACAAGGATAGGACACTGCTAACTTGCTATGCGCAAGAGAAGTTCCAGCTAGCCGTCACCGGCGGTAAGAAGGAACTAAGGGGGTGGAGGGTCGGTGGGCCCCTTTATAGGGTGCCATAGTGGCGCCACTCCAGGGGGGCGCCAGGGCCGACCCTACGGACGCCGCTAGGGGAAAATCTTCCAGCTGGCGTGCACGCGGCGCGCGCACACCTACTTTGAATGGACATGAACAACCACTTAAAGAAAAAATGGAGGTTACTTACCTATAACTGGAGGTTCTTCAAGATGTGTTGTCCATTCTCAGTATTCCATGCATGGATACACATGTGTTCTCTATGCCTGAGATAGGAAATTTGTAGCAAGCAGTATTCACTAGTCTGTGCCTGTACAGTTTTTTGCGCATGCGGATAACCGAGAGTACAACAGGCAATGTTGACTAACACCTCTCCTGTAACATCCAGGTAGAGAAACACCTCCACTTAGCTAGGTAGCATTTTCTGGTGGAGACATTTCTGCTGTGGTTGAGAATACTCTGAACAGCCTCTCAACATGAGTGCTCCAGGCCTGAGTTCTATCCAAATACCAGGCTGTAAGATAAAGGGGATCTAGGTTGGAATGTCTGATTTTGCAGTTAACTCAGGAGAACATCTCTGGGAAGGAAGACAGACTGACATTTAGAGGGGGTCCAGAAATCAGAACTGTTTGGGTCAATTGGGTGTAATGAGAATGACCCGGGCCCTATCCTGATGAATCTTCTGAAAAACTTGAGGTAGTAGGGTGTTAGCCAAAAATGGTAGCTCCAGGGAGAAACGAGCCCATTTTTGGCTCACAAGGGGAATGGGAGGAAAGACATACCTCACATGGTCCATCCAGGGAAGCAGAAGGGCATCGCCACTGGAGCCCTGACATAATGGTGCTCTGGAGCAATACAGATTTAACTTCTTGTCTGTCTCTGAGGCAAAGAGATCCCAAGATGGCTTTCCCCACTGATGCAAGATGTCGTTCAGAGAGAGTTGTGTATCTTTCACTTGTAGTCCCCGGAGAACTACCTGCTAAGACTGCCCGCTAGAGAGTTCTGCCCACCTGTTAGGTGTGTTGCTGAGAGCATGATGTGGTCTCTGAAGCAAGAATTCCATAAAATTGACTGCCTCTATATAGAGGGGAAGATGAACTCGATTCTGCAGCCACAGTGGATTATTTCTAGTACCCACTTGTCTGTTATCGCCCTTCAGTTGTGGGCGAAGTGGACATCAAAAGTTTGGGGGCAGTAGGAAACAGCATCAATAGATGTAAGTTGTTTGAGAGTCCCATCAAAAGAAAGCCCTGGAAGGTGAGTGAGGTGGGCAGCAACGGATGAGGTAGAGGAAGTCACATACCTTAGTCTTTGTATCCGCTGGCACCTGCATGGCAGTTCATAAGAGCACTAGTGATAAAACAGCTGAGGGAGAGATATGGGCCTATACACCTACTCGTGGTGCTGTCTCTTTGGGGCTGGTTGTCCTGAAGTCCTTAAGCAAGTGTAGCAATCTGTCAATCTTTTCATTGAACTGACTGAACTCATTCATAGACAGATCCTCAATGGTATTTTGTATCATTCTGGGGAACCCTGCAGCATGAAGCTAGGACTCTTTCATCATGATGAAAGCTTGGCAATAGTGCTAGATGTAGTGTCAGCTGTGTCCACTACTGCTTGGAGTGGAGTCTTAGCCCTCAATTTGCCTTCATTGATGAGGGCTAGGAATTGACCCCAGTCCTCCTGGGAAAGTTTATCCTTGAATTCCACAAATTTGGAATGGTTTGTGAAATTGAATTTTGCTAAAGATCTGGTAGTTAGCAAACTGAAATTGGAAACTACCTAATAAATATACCTTCCTCCCCATAAGGTCAAGGCATTTGGTGCCTTGTCAGATGGAGTTGTTTTAGGGTGTTGAAGCCTGAATTGTTCTGCGGCTGCCTGCACCACCAGGGAATTGGGTCCTGGGTGGATAAAAAATTAAATCTGACCCTTTAGCCAGTACATAATAAAATTTCTCAGCTGTTTAAGGGTACCGGCACAGGAAATAGGGATATGCCACACTGTCCTGGCAGGCTCCAAAATGGCCTCTTTAATTGGAAGGGCCACCCCACTGGGTCCAGAAGGTTGTAAGATGTCCAGTGATGGGTGTCCTGGACCTCCTCCACTGGAATCTGGAGCTAAGACGTCACTCTCTCCAGACGCTCCTGATAACGCCTGTGATCATCAGATAGGGAAGGTGAAGGAGCAACTGCCTCATCTGGTAAGGAGAATGAGACAGCAGTTAGGACTATCAGATCCAGATCAACTACACCTCTACCCCGATAGAACGCGACCCGATATAACACGAATTTGGATATAACGCGGTAAAGCAGCGGGGAGCCCCGGGCCCTTTAAAGCACCACCCGAACCCCACTGCTTTACTGCATTATATCCAAATTAGTGTGGAGCCCCACACCCTTTAAATCTCCACCCAAGCCTGGCTGCCAGAGCTCCGGCGGTGATTTAAAGGGCCTGGGGCTCCTCACAGTGGTTGGGGCCCTTTAAATCCCTGCCGGGGCTCTGGCAGCTAGGCTCGGGCAGTGATTTAAAGGGTCAGAGGCTCTAGCTGCTGCAGGGAGCCCCGGGCCCTTTAAATCCCTGCCCAAGCCACGCTGCCGGACTGAACCTGATATAACGCAGTCTCACCTATAAGGCAGTGAGATTTTTTGGCTCCCGAGGACCGTGTTATATCTGGGTAGAGGTGTACTACTTCTGCCCCATATTCTGACAAAACCAGCTGCTAGCTAGGAGATGGCAGGTATAGTCTGTGTATAAATGTGGGGTGCTTAGTATAGGGACCCCAAGAATGCCAGTAACACCAGCAGAAAAAGGTCAACCAGTCAGGGGGACCCCAGGGCACTGGGTACATGGATAGTTATATTTGGGTAGATAGAACCGAGGTCTTCTATACTTCTAGAGCAGTGGTGGGAAGCACATGGACCGTCAGGGTAATCTGCTGGCAGGCCACCAGACAATTTGTTTACATTTGCATGGCTGCCCACAGCTCCCAGTGGTTGCAGTTCACCGTTCCAGGCCAATGGAAGCTGCAGGAAGCGGCGCGGGCTGCAGGGACGTGCTGGCTGCCACTTCCCACAGTTCCCATTGGCTGGGAACGGCGAACTGTGGCCGCTGGGAGCTGCGCGCAGCCATGCAAATGTAAACAAATAGTCCGCGTGCGGCCCATGGGTTGCCCACCACTGTTCTAGAGTCTGTCTGGACTAATCCACATACGTTGAGATAATGGTTTGTCTGGAACTTCCAACTCAGCCAATGAGAAGGCAGGTTCTTGCTCAAATGCTGAGCCATCGGTACTGGTAGATGGATGTTCCTAATCACAGAAGGTATAGGGGAAAGTCACGTCCTCTTGTGGTAGATTCATCCTCCAGTGTCTGGATATCCCTGAATAAAGATGGACTTGAAAGAAGAAAGAATTGAAGACAGGGATATGTGAAGATGTCTTTTGGGGAGATGAAGGTTTTGGACCTTTCCAGAGCACAGGAGTGTTCCTCTAGTTGAGACTGTTGGATATAGGGGGCCCTTCCAGCAGCAGTCCAGTACTGATGCCGTGTCAAGCCTGAACCTCTCAGACTGTGCTGGTGGGTTCTGATCCTTTGTTTTAAGCATCGGCACCAGAGTCAGTACACTGGTGGAGCCGTACATCTTTGAGCCATACTCTCATGTTGTTGAGATTTAAGCAAGGCTAAATTCTTAGGACCTGCATGCAAAGACTCACCCAACTTCGGTGGAGTCCGGGAGGAATCCTTTCTTTTGGAGGCAGATTTTGAAGACCTCAATGACACCACCTGTCCATATGTTTGTGAGAGTGCCCTTTGCTCTTATGAGAAGCCCTGGGAAGCAGTTCTTTGGGATTAGCAACCGAAACCTTGGCTCCTGAGTTCTTGTTTGGATGGGTGCCATCAACTGAGTCCAGTGTAAGGGGGCTCTCCCCAGCTTGAATCTGACTGTGGCCCTCTCTGTGAGATGCTTCTTTAGTTGAAGCTCTCATCCCTCATGGGTTCAGGGAAGAAAGACTGACAGATGCTACGCTTAGCAGATTTGTGAGCCTTGCCGAGGCAGTAAAAGCAGCATTGGTATTTGTTGCTCACTGAGAAGGAGTGGGGCCAGGATATGCAATTCTTAAACCCTGGGTACAGTCTTTGTCCACAGGGAAAATTCCCTGAGACAGGAGGAACTAGACTATCTGAACTATATCAAAGACTAAAAAATACCATACTAAGAACTATTTACAATTTATTAACAGGTTTGCTAAAGAATCATGAAGGTATCTATGAACACAGGAGATTCTGATTCAGGCCATGTGGCAGTAAGAAGGTGCCCTCGGTTAGCCCCACGAAGAAAAAAAAACCTGTGCAGGCATGGACCAATGGACACACCTTGTTACAAATCTCCAATCTCAGAAGCATGGAGCGTATGTGTACCCATGTGTGGAATACACAGAGACCATCACTTGAAAAAGAATCTGAATTAGGTTGCAATCAAACAAGTTTATTTTTACAAAGTTAAAGTCCAGATAAAACCCAACAACTATATTGTTTCCTTTATAAAAATTCTACAGCTTAAAAAACCCAAACATTAGAATGTCTGGAAATAAGAAGTTAAGAGATCCAGTATGTTCTTCACTGCCACATAATCCTTCACTCAGTAACTGAACCAGACTTCACATCAGCCACGAAACTTAACTTCGTTTTTGCAAATTTTAGGAAGCAAACTGTCAAAATACTGAATTGCTAGATTATAAAATCCCAGTTACTAGTCAATTTTATTATCTATTTTATTCTGGTTCTTATACTACTCCTATCACCATTCAATAAAAGAACTCTCCTGAAGTGCATTAAGTGATGTGCCCAACATCTATCACATGTGGACAAGGTATATGTCTAGTAATAGGTTGTTATTTTGACTTTAACTGCTGCAACAGTTCCAGACTCAGTTAACCGTACAAAAGGAAGGTTGCTCCCAAGAGAGTACACATTGGTTTATACACTAAAATGAATGAATCAGGCCCAATGTATTTTCAGTCAATATATTAAAAAATAAAGTCACACCAGTTAATGGCTATATTCAGATGCTAAATCAATAGCCAGTGACCTAAAAGTGTCAGGATTTTCAGGTGCACAAAGCACTCAACTCCTGCTCAAGTAAAGAGAAGTGTGGGTGCTCCAGACCTTCTGAAGATCAGGCCACTATCATTTAGGTGACTTAATATATATCTCTGAGTGCTTAACTTTATATAACAGGTGAAAATGTGTTCTGTTTCTCTCACAGCTCAATAGTAACTCTCCAGAGCAACACTAACTCCAGGATATTTTACTAGCTGAACATATTCTACTAATAGAGAATAAAAATTGTAAAACTAAACAGATATTGTAATACGGAATTTTAAATTAACTAAAATATTTGAAAATTAGAGTTACCTAGTTCCAAAATGTCTGAAGGACTAAGGTATGAACTCTTACTATTACAAAAGTGACTCAGCTTTTTTTCCACAAAAATTGCTGTTTTCCTCTGGGAATATCTCCGAATATAGAAATGGCATGGGTTTATTACGTGGCTGACAAAAACTAATTCTGGAGAACCTGTGTAGAACAGTTCAGAAAACAGTACACATGAAACATCTATTAATATCCCACTGATGCACATAAAACATCCACACCTAGGCGAATTCTACTGTTGTATTACATACTGATTAGGCACAATGACACTTTTCAACAGTACAAGTTTTTAAAGTTATCAGCAGATAGTATGAAAGAGTGGTAAACCAACTACTATGATCACCTCCTTGATGATGTGCTCTTCTAAACAGTGCTCTGAAGAAACATATCTGAGTTAGCCATGAAGACAATTACATGTGTCTATAAACAGGGTTTGAAAGACTTACCTGACATCTATTAGCCTAGAGGACTAAATCTACTACAAAGAGTGAAAAATAATTGTTCCACTGTGCCACCTTCTATAAAATAGTTGTAGTATTCTGTAGAATATTTCATTGTAACGGACTGCCAAAAATGTTTTATGATGTTTATTATAAAAGACGGTTACTCACCTTTGTAACTGTTGTTCTTCGAGATGTGTTGGTCATATCCATTCCAATTAGGTGTGCGTGCGCTGCGTGCACGTTCGTCGGAAGATTTTTACCCTAGCAACACTCAGTGGGTCGGCTGGGCGCCCCCTGGAGTGGCGCCTTTATGGCACCGGATATATACCCCTGCCGACCCATCTGCCCCTCAGTTCCTTCTTGCCGACTACTCCGACAGTGGGGAAGGAGGGCGGGTTTGGAATGGATATGAGCAACACATCTAGAAGAACAACAGTTACAAAGGTGAGTAACCGTCTTTTCTTCTTCGAGTGCTTGCTCATATAGATTCCAATTAGGTGATTCCCTAGGCGGTGGGGTCGGAGTGAGATGTCACAGAATGCAAAACTGCTGAGCCAAAGGCTGCATCATCTCTGGACTGTTGGACCAGAGCATAATGTGAAGCAAAGGTGTGGACCGAAGACCAGGTAGCCGCACGACATATCTCCTGGATAGGTACACGAGCCAGGAAGGTGGCAGATGAAGCCTGAGCCCTGGTAGAATGTGCGGTGAGGTGGCTCGAGGGTACATGAGCCAAGTCGTCACAAGTACGGATACATGCCGTTACCCACAATGAGATCCTCTGGGATGAGACTGGTAGACCCTTCATTCGGTCTGCCACTGCGACGAAGAGCTGTGGCGTTTTATGAAATTATTTTGTGCGCTCGATATAAAATGTGAGCATTCTACGGACGTCCAGGGAGTGCAATTGTTGCTCCTGTCATGATGAGTGCGGCTTCGGGAAGAAGACCGGAAGGAAGATATCCTGGTTGACATGGAATGCCGATACCACTTTAGGGAGGAATGCTGGGTGTGGATGTAACTGCACCTTGTCCTTGTGGAACACAGTATACGGTGGGTCCACCGTGAGAGCCCGAAGCTCGGAGACTCGCCTGGCTGATGTAATGGCTACGAGAAAAGCTGTCTTCCAGGACAGGTATAGCAATGAGCATGTTGCCAACGGCTCAAATGGGGGAGACTGTCTGGTTAGAACCAGGTTGAGGTCCCATGTTGCGGCAGGGCATCGTACTTGTGGGTATAGGCGCTCCAGGCCCTTAAGAAATCTAGAGACCATAGGGTGTGAGAACATGGAGCGGCCACTCCCCCCTGGATGGAAGGTAGAGATGGCCGCCAAGTGTACCCGCAATGAAGATACCGCCAGGCCTTCCTGTTTGAGAGACCAGAGGTAATCCAAGATGGTTGGGATCGAGGCCTCAGTGGGGGTAACACTGTGTGACCCGCACCAGCAGGACAAACGCATCCATTTGGCCAGATACGTTGACCGGGTGAAAGGCTTCCTGCTACCCAGGAGTACTTGCTGTACTGAGGCAGAGCAATGCAACTCTGACTGGTTCAGCCATGCAGCAGCCACGCCTTGAGGTGAAAGGCCTGCAGGTCTGGGTGGCGAAGTCTGCCGTGGTCCTGTGTTATGAGGTCTGGGTGGAGTGGCAGGGTAATCGGGTTGGCTAGTGACAGATCGAGTAGCGTGGTGTACCAGTGCTGCCTGGGCCACGCTGGAGCGATCAAGATTAGGTGCGCTCTGTCCCTGCGGAGTTTCAGCAGGACCTTGTGAACCGGCGGGAAGGCATAAAGCAGCCGGTTCGTCCACGGCATCAGGAATGCGTCCGAGATTGACCCTGGTGAGAGCAGAACATCTGGCATTTCCTGTTCTCACGGGAAGCAAACAGATCTATGTGGGGAAATCCCCACCTCTGGAAAACCAAATGAATAACATCCGGGCGTATCGACCACTCGTGGCAGAGGAATGACCTGCTCAGTCGATCTGCCAGAATGTTCCGAACCCCCGGGAGAAAGGATGCTACCAGGTCTATCGAGTGGGCTATGCAGAAGTCCCAGAGTCTGATGGTCTCCTGACAAAGGGGGGGGGGGGAGAGATCAAGTCCCTCCCTGTTTGTTTACACAGTACATGGCCGTTGTGTTGTCCGTAAACACTAAGACAGCGCGGCCTTGTAAATGTTGCAGGAACGCCTGGCACACTAGGTGGACTGCTCTCAGTTCTCGGACATTTATGTGAAGTGTCAGCTCCTGAGATGACCAGAGGCCTTGCGTACGAAGGCTCCCGAGGTGCGCGCCCCAGCCAAGAGAAGACACGTCCGTCGTCAGGTAAACTGAGGGCTGAGGCGGATGGAACAGTAGCCCTGCACACACCAGGGAGGGAGTCAGCCACCAGTCTAAAGAGCCTAGAGTGCTCGGGGGAATGGTGACTATTGTGTCTATTGAGTCCCTGCTCGGGTGGTACACCGAGTTGAGCCAAGTTTGTAACGGACGCAGGCGGAGCCTGCCGTGCTTGGTTACGAACGTGCATGCCGCCATGTGGCCCAAGAGACCGACACAAGTGCGAACCGAGGTCGTCGGGAAATTCTGCAGACCGCGGATGATTATTGTCATTGCTTAAAAACCGCGGCTGTGGTAAGCAGGCCCTGGCGAGATTGGAGTCTAGGGTCGCTCCTATGAAGTCTAACCTCTGTGTGGGAACTAGAGAGGACTTCTCTATATTGATCACCAGGCCTAGATGAGTGAATAGGTCCCTGATGACGCCCACATGCTGGGCGACTTGTGTCTCGGAGGTCCCCCTAGGAGCCAATCGTCTAGATATGGAAACACGTGTATCCTACGTCGGCGGAGATATGCAGCGACTACGGCCATGCACTTCGTGAATACCCTTGGGGCTGTGGAAAGGCCAAAGGGCAGCACTGTGAACTGGAAGTGCTGATGGTCGGCTACGAAACGGAGGTACCTCCTGTGTGGAGAAAAAACGGCGATATGAAAATATGCGTCCTTCATATCGAGGGCGGCATACCAATCTCCCGGATCCAAGGACGGGATAATGGTCCCCAGGGATACCATACGGAACTTCAACTTTACCATAAACTGGTTGAGTCCTCGCAGGTCTAGGATGGGTCTGAGACCACCCTTTGACTTGGGGATTAGGAAATAACGGAAGTAAAACCCCTTGCCCTTTTCGTTCTTTGGCACCTCCTCTATAGCCCCCATGGCGAGGAGCGACCACACCTCTTGCAAGAGGAATTGCTCGTGCGAGGGGTCCCTGAAGAGGGACGGGGTGGAAGGCGGGGTTGAAACAAATTGGAGATGGTATCCATATTCCACCGTACATAGGACCCAGAGATCCGAGGTTAACTGGGACCACGCCGGGAGGAAGTAGGAGAGATGGTTAGAGAAGGGAGGAGAAGGATCCTGGCCTATAACTGGTACGCCGTCCTCGGGCGCACCTTCAAAAGTTAGATTTTGGTCCTGCTGGTGGTTTCGAGAGACCTTGATTTTGGCCCCTTTGGGGTCCTGATTGGCGTCTACGCCCACCTCGGCCGCGCCGCCTGTCAAAGTCCTGCCTGTTTCTAGGCACAAAATACGGACGAGGAGGTTGGGGGCGGAAGAGTCTGCATTGGGTCACTGGCGTGTGCATGCCTAGCTAACGCATTATGACCCTATTGTCTTTCAGGCTTTGCAGCCTAGGGTCAGTCTTCTCCGAGAAGAGGCCTTTACCATCAAACGGCAAGTCCTGGATGGTGTACTGCAACTCGGGTAGAAGGTTGGAAACCTGAAGCCATGAGACACGCCTCATGGCAACACCTGAAACCAGAGTCCTGGCTGCTGAGTCGGCTGCATCGAGCGAGGCTTGGAGGGAAGTTCTGGCCACCTTTTTTCCTTCCTCCAAGAAGGCCGCGAACTCCTGGCGGGAATCCTGAGAGAGTAGTTCCGTAAATCTCCCCACCTCCGCCCATGTGTTGTAATTATAGCGGCTGAGGAGGGCTTGTTGATTCGCCACCCGGAGCTGTAAGGCGCCCGCCGAGTATACCTTACGGCCGAGCAGGTCCATTCGCCTAGCCTCCTTAGATTTTGGGGCTGCCGCCTGCTGGCCATGGCGTTCCCTCTCATTAACTGATTGAACGAGCAGGGAGGAGGATGGACATATAAATACTCGTACCCCTTAGAGGGCACCATATATTTACGCTCGACTCCCCTGGCCGTAGGTGGGATGGAGGCCGGCGATTGCCATATAGTGTCTGCATTGGCTTGAATGGTACGAATAAACGGTAGGGCCACTCTGGTGGGAGCATCAGCCAACAGAATGCTCACCACCGGGTCCTCCACCTCTGGGACCTCCTCTACCTGGAGGTTCATGTTGAGTGCTACCCTCCTGAGGAGGTCCTGGTGGGCCCTCGGGTCGATTGGAGGAGGGCCCGAGGAGGATGTCCCTGCCACCGTCTCGTCTGGAGAAGAAGAAGAGGAGACACCTGGGACGAGAGGGTCCTGCATGGCCTCTTGCTCCTGAGCAACCTCCTGCTCCAGTGGGACTGGGGAGTCCGGTGGGTGGACTGGAGCTTCCTCCGTACCAGTGGGAGGTGGACGGCAGATTGTCGCCTCTGGCGCCCGGTGCTCTGATGGTGCCGAGCAGGACGGGACTACTGGTGCACCTTGGGCCTGGTGGTACGCCCAAGGCATCCAGAAGGACCACTGGTGTGGGCCTAGGTCCTGGGCCTGTGCCTCTTGGAAGACCCCGGTGGGCACATCAGACTCGCGGTCCTGCGCATAATAGCTGTCCACGCGGGACGACTCTGAAGTGTGCCTGGAAGGCCATGGAGGAGCAGAGAGGCCCTTAGCAGAGTCTATGTCTCTAGCAGGCCTAGCTCTACTCGGCACCGGTACCGGGAACGAGATCGGGACCTGCGACCGGAACGGTGGTGGGAGGTCGACCGCGATCTTGAGGCTCGGCATTGGGAGCGGCTACGGGAGTCACGGTGCCTGAAGCAGTGCTGGGAGCTGAAGCGGTGCCGAGAATATCGGGCCGGCGACCGGGATGCCGACCGGAGCCGCGAGTGCGACCGGTACCGCAGAGGAGAACGGTGCCGGGACTGCGAGCGGCGATGGGAGCGGGAGCGCCGTCGGGACCTGGAACGTCTGCGGGACCATGATCTAGAACGGTGCCGGTCTGCTGTGCCAACAGAGGGTGGCCGAATTAAGGCCGGCTTGCCTATAGACTGTATCGCCCACACCGGCGGTGCCGGGGGCGGAGGCAGCGTCGACTCTGTCATTAAAATCAGATCCCTCGCCATTGAGAACATCTCCGGCGTGGAAGGGATATTAAGCTCTACAACGGGTCTAGCCGGGGAGCTGACAGGCACCGGACTCGACGTCTCTTGTGGGACCGGAATCGATGGTGCAGACGTAGTCGGTGCCGCGGTGGGTGTCGGCACCGGGCGGTCCGACTTGGACGAGCTCTATGGCTGCAGTGCAGGTGGCACGGAAGCAGCAGGAGTCTTAGTCTCTTTCTCGACCTCGGGGAGAGGGAGCGGCGTCGAGCCGGCCTCGGTGCCGGCGACGGGTGGTGCCGAGGAGCCTTGGCCGTACCGGCGCGGTCTGGTGCCGAGGAGGTGCTTTAGCCTAATGTCCTGCTCCTTTTTTATTCTTGGCTTAAAAGCCTTGCAAATGTGGCACGCAGCTGTCAGGTGCGACTCCCCGAGGCACTTCAGACAGGAGTCATGCGGGTGGTCGGCATCCGCCTGCGGCAAGCCGAGCACGGTTTGAAACCCGGTGAACCGGGCATGGACCCCGGCACTGGGTGCGGGGAAGGGGCTATTCCCCAAACCCCTCTTAACTATTATACTAAATATACTATAAAGTAATAAACTAAAGTGAACTATATAAAAAGTCTGAACTATATATACAACAAGGTACGAGAGAACTATGAGTAGCTAGGGAAGTGGAGGTCAGCTAAGCCGCGCTCCACTGTTCCAACGACCGACACAGGCGGTAAGAAGGAACTGAGGGGCGGATGGGTCGGCAGGGGTATATATCCGGTGCCATAGCAGCGCCACTCCAGGGGGCGCCCAGCCGATCCACCGAGGGTTGCTAGGGTAAAAATCTTCCGACGAACGTGCACGCGGCGCGCGCACACCTAATTGGAATCGATATGAGCAAGCACTCGAAGAAGAACTTATTACTGTTTCTCTTGCCTTTGCTGTATCTTGTTTTCCCTCTTGGATCATAGTACATCTTTTCCTGTCATTTTCTGTGTGTTTCCTCTTTTCACCCTCTTTCACACTTTGATTCTATTTATCTTTTTTTCCCCTACACTGTTCTCTACTTTCCCCCCTATATTTTCTCTTTCTAGGATTTATTTATTTATTACTAGTTATTACTGGCCTAACATGTACGGGCTCCAATCACGAATCAGGGCTCCGCTGTGCTAGGTGCTGTATAAACACATAAAAAGGTCCCTGCACCAAAGAATTTACAATCTAAATTACTTCTTTCCTCAAAATCTGTCATATCAATTCACACACATCCACTCACATCTGCTTGCTCAAACTGAGCAAGATATCCAATTTTAAATCAGAGATAGATACCCGATTTTAAAAAAATTCAAATAGAACTGAACTAAGAAGAGGGGCCTCACTGTCCAAGGGCAACACTGACAGAAGGAGTGAAATACCCTACAAGCTACTGAGAAAGTGAAGCGCACTGGATCTCTATCAGTGTGATTTCCTTGGATATTTTCTGTAGCTTCCATTTGGGTGGTGTCTGATAAATATTAAGCCTTCTAATTAATAACTCTAATGCCTTCCTTTACTGCTGCTCTAGCTTTGGAAACAGCAGCTTAGTGAAGATGATCTGATTCTTGTTACTGTTGCCTACAAATTTCACATCAGCAGGGGAAACCAAAACCAAGGAGTAATGGTCTCAGGTTGCAGTGGGGGAGGTGTAGGTTGGATATTAGGAAATACTATTTCACTAGGAGCGTGGTGAAGCACTGGAATGGGTTACCTAGGGAGGTGGTGGAATCTCCATCCTTAGAGGTTTTTAAGGTCAGGCTTGACAAAGCCCTGGCTGGGATGATTTAGTTGGTGTTGGTCCTGCTTTGAGCAGGAGGTTGGACTAGATGACCTCCTGAGGTCCCTTCCAACCCTGAGATTCTATGAAAACAACTCTGGTCCACTTTCACTCTGCTGCATCTTGAGAAAGCTATGAACAACAGCCAAAGCACTGCAAACTATACACAAAATTAGAAAAAGAACACTATATTGGTTTATATGCCATTCGCTTTTGAAAAATCAACTTACCCTAGGTGATTAGGAAGTGCTGTCAACTGCTAAATTTTCACTTAAAAAAGTTAACATTTCAAACTCTGCCTATACATGATTATGCTTAAGTATAGTCCTTTTCATAGGCGCTAGAGCCAGCCTGACGGATACCACTAAGGGAAAAATCTCTGGAAACGGTGAACGCAGTGTGCACACATCTAATGTAGAACAGACACATGCAAGCACTCGAAGAACCACAATTAAAGTAAACCAAGACAGCAGTGATTTGTTTGTGCAACTGGTTAGAAAGTGATTTGCCTTTTAAGTACGTTGTTAATTTATAAAATATTATTCTACACACAATTTTTAGTCTGAAAGATTGTGAACTAGAATGGACAAGGATTCTTACGTTGGGAAAAGAACAGTGGTCCTGATCATCCTCTTCTCTCAATGGGTTGAAATAGATTGCTTGCTTAAAACCCTGAAAAATCATTATTCAGACTTCTGAGAATGAGATTTTTGGAAAACGAAATAAAAAACACCATCCCTAAAAATCACAATCTCATTTTTCCAACATTAGGATCTTTGTCCATTCCAGTTTATCAACGAACATCAGGAATACTAGTTAAACATGACATATACTTTAAAGAATATCAAGGAAACTGTTTACCAAAGGAGAGACACTTACCCACGCTTTGTCCAAAAGGTATAACCTTTTTCTGGGAAAGATTTTTCCTATGTGTATCTTTAAGATATTCTGTGGAATGTGCTTTAAAAAAAAGTTTAATATAATTAGATATAACTGATGGAGATAGTGGAATAATTACTAGCTAAGAATGCACTAGTCTGAATGTGCAAGGATACTGTACAACACCACAGGATCAGGAGGACTGGTTACAGAAACTTTTTTGTCAAAGCTGCTATATTTGTTGAAGATGTTATTTTAGACATCTGAACTCATTATGGTGTTTATACCACTTAGGTTTGGTATCATACATCCATGTTCTGGAGTCAGACAGTTATTAGATATAAACACCACCATCCCCTTGTGGTACATTATTGCTCACATAATTATTCTCAGACTAAGCTATTTGGGCACAAGACACTTTGCTGCTGGGTCCATGAGACTGCAACTGGATTCTAAAGCCAAGGAAAAAGCATCTCAGTAAAAAGTGTACTTACCAACATCTTCCACTATCAAATTATTTCATAAATGAAGCATATATAATTGTTTAGTGGTACAAATTACTCTGATGTATCTCAGAGTAAACAGTACACTAACTCTGATCTTAGGAAGACAAGCAGTTGTGAGTTAACAGGCTTGAGCACCCAATCAAAGGAATGGATTGCAATCCCCTTCCCAAAAGGGGTTGTAAACAAAATGGGTGCAATCAGTGCGAGCACAGGAACAACTAAAATATTTACAGGGTGCAAAGGTTAATTATGTCGTGGCAGCAGCTTAAGTGAAATATGCTGCAGGATATCCAACAGTCATAAGAAAAATCAAAGAAAAAAAAGACCATCTTTTCCAGATCTTCCTATTCAGCTTTAGAGTAAGGAAACTTGAGAGAAGGCAAGAGGAAGAATAAGAATCTGAAAATAACTAGACAGCTTCAGGAATTGTGCCAACGTAGGAAAATCTGTCCTACACATTTTAGCGCAGAACAGTTAACAGAAACCTGGAACCAACAGGAGGCTTTCATCAAGCCAACATATGGTTCACATAGGAAAAGACTGTTAGCTACTTTTTGTTCTTTGAGATTTGGGTGCAGACACGCATGCCACTAAGGTGTGTGTGTGTGTCCAGTGCAGCAAAGAACTTTGCCTTCCAGGACTAGTAGGGATGGTGCTCACACCCTCTGTCCCATATCCCTTCCACATGACAATTTAAGAGCAGCAACACCCGACTCCCCTCAGTTCCTTCTCACAGAAGGTCAATATTTGAGACTCCGATGGAGAGGGGATGGAAGGACATGGAATACATCTCAAAAGAACAGTTATAGTACAGGTAGGTAACTTTTTTCTTTGACAGGTTTCAGAGTGGTAGCCGTGTTCGTCTGTATCAGCAAAACCAACAAGGAGTCCTTGTGGCACCTTAGAGGCTAACAAATTTATTTGGGCATAAGCTTTTGTGGGCTAAAACCCACTTCATCAGATGCATGGAGTGAAAAATACAGTAAGCAGGTATAAATATACAACACATGAAAAGATGGGAGTTGCCTTACCAAGTGTGGGGTCAGTGCTAACGAGGCCAATTCAATTAGGGTGGATGTGGCCAATTCCCAACAGTTGACAAGAAGGGGTAAATATCAGAGGAAAATTACTTTTTGTAGTGCTAACAAGGAATTGGCCTCATTAGCACTGACCCCTCACTTGGTAAGGCAACTCCCATCTTTTCATGTGCTGTATATTTATACCTGCTTACAGGCAAGTCGCATTTTAGGCGCATTTAACATGCGTGAATTCAGCTTTGCGCGGTCGGAAAAACAGGGGAAAAAAAGAAAAATTACAATATAAAAACTGCATCTGTAGTGCGGGCGATTTCGCCCACCATTCAACTCAATGAGTGTTTCACTATATGTGGTTTTCGCTTTATGCGCTAACTGCGGAACGGAACCCCTGTGGAAGATGAGACTTGCCTGTACTGTATTTTTCACTCCATGCATCTGATGAAGTGGGTTTTAGCCCACGAAAGCTTTATGCCCAAATAAATTTGTTAGCCTCTAAGGTGCCACAAAGATTCCTCGTTTTTTCTTTGACTGGTTGCAAATGTGTATTCTAATCAGGTGACTCACAAGCCATAGGAGGTAAGGTTTGGAATCTACTTAAAGAATGACTGCAGAACCACCTTCCCTTCCGATAGTTTGCATCTGATCTAGACTCAGCCCTAATAGCATAGCACTTAGAAGAAGTATATAGAGAAGACCATGTAGCAACCCTGCAAATATCCAATATTGAAACATCACTGAGGAACGAGATCAACGTTCCTTGGGTTCTGGTCAAATGATCCCGAAGCCTCTGTGGAGGAGTGATATGAGCTAATCCATGAGCGGCATAATGCAGACAGTTATCCAACTGGAAATTGTGTATGAGAGACTGCCTGACCCTACAGGCAATCTGCACAGGAAACAAAAAGTCAAGGTGATGAAACATAATGGTTCAGTCCTTACCAAATAAAACACCGCGCATTCCCTCACATCTAACGTACGAAGGTGCTGCTCATATGTGCTTGAATGCAGCTTAAGAGTAACACAGACCAGTATAGTATGTGGTTACGGTGGTTTAGCGGTTCTACATTCGACAAAAATTCTGTATGCAACCTTAGGGTCACTGTGTCTTTGAAAATTGCATATATGGGGGATTTGCCATAAAGGCTTGCAGCTCATTTATTCTCCTTGCAAATGTTATAGCAACAAGAAAGGGGATCTTTTGGCTCAGATGAGACAGAGAACAGGCTGTCAGAGGCTCAGAGATCCCATAAGGGTAGCCAGCACAGTGCTCAAGTCCCACAAAGTAACCACCTCTTTCAACCAGCCCAGAAGAGGACAAAAGGCACAACCTTGCATGGTAGAATATGTAAGTGCATGTGGCCACATGACCTAACAATTTCAGGTATATACAGATCATAGTTGAAAGATGAGAGCATAAGGACAGACACAGATGATAAACTGCTTAAAATTGCTCATTCAGCAGAAACACTCTTGAACTCGCAGTCTAGTAGGGTCCCACTGCACTCCACTTTTTGAGCTGGTATTAATGTTGACTTTCCCTTATTTAAAATCAGGCCCAGACAATCAAAGAGACAATGTGATTTGGACACAACAGAAGACTTGTTCTCTGGACCTGCTCACTAACCCAATCATCCAGCTATGGAAAGACAAATTCCTCTGAGATTCGGTGTCACTACAGTCATGCATTTGGTAAACACACATGGAGCCAAAGAAGCCACAAGGGAACACTGTGCACTGATTATGCTGACCTGCCACACAAATCTCAGAAACTTCCAGTAGCTCAGGAAAATCACCACCTGAAAGTAAGTGTCCTAAAGATGGAGGGCTGCAAACTAGTCATGATTCAAAGCAGAGAGAATAGTAGCCAGGGTAACCATGCAGAAACTCGTGTATTTGATGTACTTGTTGAGACTGCAGAGAGCAAGGATAGGTCTCACCACCATCCTAGGACTTGGGGGTTCAGGAAATACCAGGAGTAGAATCTCTTCCCCAGATTCTGCAGGAGAACCTCCTCTATAGCTGCCGAAGCACAGACTGTGAACCTACTGAAGGAGCGGTACCTCGTGAAAGGAATCCCTGAAAAGGGACAGGGTAGGAGGTGGGATGGGGGAAAATGGACAGAAATTGGATGGCATAACCCACTCCCACAGTGCTTAGCACCCAATTTGTCCATGGTTATTGTTTCCAAGACAAGCCCATCACCAAACTCTGGAGATGGAGTCAGGAACTCCATGACTGGAATGCTGCTCTCAATACGCAAGTCAAAATGACTGCATGCTTGAAGCTGGCAGAGGACGGACTGGCTGGTTAATATTGGACTGAGAAGGCCCCCTCCTCTGTGACTTATGTCCTTTCCTGTAGACGTCTTGCTGCCTAGTGCGGCAGGATGACTGCTGGAAGCATCACTGCAGGCAGTATTTCTGCTTTTGTTGACGACCTCCAGAATGACATCTCTTTATGGCTGGGGAATAAACTCCCAGTTAACACAATCTACCATGGGAGTCCTTAAAAGAATGTAGTGTTTTCTCAGGTTTTCCCAGAAAATAAAACCCATCCATCCAAAAGGTAAATCCTTTATGCTCTGTTGAACCTCAGGGGTATTGCCGAAGTTCTGCTGCCACAAGGCTGCAGTTACAATTGATGCCACAATACTGGAAGAATTAACTGCCATGCGGAGTGCCAACAGCAATAATGTCTTGGCCACTAGATGGCCCTCCACTAGAACACCCTTAAACTCTTCCCTGGAGGATTCTGACAAGTTGTCAGTAAATCTGGACATAGCTTCCCAATTAAACTGATACTTAGACAACAGTGCCTGCTGATTCACAATGCACATTTTTAACAAGGTTGAATAATTTTTTTCTCCCCATCAAATCTAGCCTCATATACTCTGTCCTTAAGCATGGACTTGCATCTCCCCTGCCATAATCTGACATTTTCTGACACCACACCTAGAGAATTAGAGATGGATGTATGTAGAGGCACTCAAAACCCTGCATAGAGACATAATACTGTCTTTTAGTACATTTTGCTGTGGATGGTTAAGAAGCTGGTGTATGCCACTAAGTTTTTGTAAGTTTCAAAAGCACTTATTTTATAGGGACAACTACCCTCACTGGGGCTGACAGCTGGAGGATGTCCACCAATGTATGGGTATTCTCCTGAACAAACTCCGCCTGAATGTCCAAGGCTGTAGCCATCCATCTCAGGAGATCCTGATAAAACTTAATATTCTTAAGTACAGGAGAAGAGAAATCTGGCACCACAATCATCCAGTGAAGAGGAAGGGAGCAGGGACAATGAAGCCTCTTGCGGGAGCACTTGCCCCTGAAAGCACAGTTCAGGCTGCACCATTTCAGAGAGTGCAACCTCAGTCTCTTTCTGCAAAGTAGGTGGCTCAAGAGGGGACACTACAGACAGGATTGGAGACTTTGCCCTGCACTGAGGACCAGGACCTTGCCTATTAAAGAATGTCCCAAGGATTCCAAGGAGGCCACAGAGGACAAGGTTAGGGCACTGGTGGTCAGTACACACTCCTACGCCTACTGCAAGAGTGGTGCCAATCTTGGTACCAATGGCAATCCACAGGAGCACTCAAAAACGTTTGGGACCTGTGCTCGAAAGCAATGGAGAGGGAGAAAATGTCTTCAATCTCACCGAACCCTGGATGTTGTCCGATGGCAACGCAGAAGCCACCCCACATGGAGCAAGCAAACAACCAGCCTCATTTGAATGCCAATATGCATGACACATCAGCAGCGAGGATGGTAGAGTAGTAGACACCTTGAATACCAGAAGGGGCATCGCACTCCCAGTAGACATCAAAATAGATGTAGGTACCAAAGCTGGGCCTGGAACTGATCCTGCAGATGTGTCATCATTGGTGACGAAGACAATATCTGCGCCAACAGGCCCCTCAGTACTGAGGGGGAAGCAGACCTCAAGTCGGCACTCTGAGCATTGGGCAGTTCGGACAATGGTGCTGATGACAGAGAACTCTGCAACTAGATAAGGTAGCAACAAGGACACAGCAGAAGCAGCCATGGCAACTTAATGGCCCTGAATTACTGAAGAATCAGGAATGGAGAGGCAGAGAAGATCTGATGCTGCCTGGCAGGCCAATGGCATAGACAGTCAGTGGCGACAATGCTATAAGTACCAGACTCAATGGACATCCCCCATAGATGGTACCGGAATTGATGGTATGGGGTCCAAATAATGTCAACTCGGGACCAGAGAGTGGTTAGATGGCCTAACTCTATCTTTTGTGCCTGAGTAATCACGGTACCAGTCTGCACTCCTCTTAGAAAAAGAGGAGGACTCTCTCAGAGCCATGGAATAGCTCTAGTCCATCTTCTGAGACCTTTTCCTCAGAGGACCAAAAGAAGAATAATCCCTCTTCCTCCTACGAGAGAAATTCAGCTTTGGGCCTGGAACAACATTTCATGCCAGCTCAGAAGGTCTCTCTGGGACCAGATGATCTGTGGAGGCCCCGGTGCTGAACCAGGTCTCGTGGCATGCTCCATAAGGTGCAAATCTCTTGCCACCTGCGTTCTCTTTTTGAACAACTTACAGATAGAGAACCTTTCCTTAATATGCCCCTCCTCCAGGTGCAATAAGCTCCAAATATGGGGGCACTATTGGAGATAGGCACCCCACATAACGGGCAGTGTTTAAAACCTGGTGAAGGCATCCCAATCTACTTAACTAACTAAACCTAAAGGTACTACTAGAACTAACTACTTACTAACTACATACAGCAAAATCCCAGAACACCATCACACAGAAAGTGTTTAGTGAAATACCACACACAAAGCTCTGACTCAAGGCATGGGCACTGAGAAGGAACTGAGGAGTGTTGGGGATGGGACTGCCCTTAAATAACCATGGGAGGAACTATGGACCAGAGGACTCGAGTGGCACCCCTACAAGTACTGTAAGGCAAATTTCCCTGGCTTCAATGCACAGAGCACGTGCACACTTAAGTGGAATACACATCTGCAATCACTTGAACTAGGTATCCCCTGAGGGACTTAAATCGGTTACTGGTTAAAGCGAGACACTGGCCTGTATGAAGGCCCAGAATAAACTGGGGGGGGGGGGAGGGAGGGAGGCCAGGAGGATGAATCTCCAAAAACCAATGACCCATACTTTAAAAAGAGATGACTTTTATCAAGACCAAGGACCCATACTGATCAGAACCTTGAATGGAAAAATTCCAGCTACAGAAAAAGCAACAACAAAAAATGAAGCAAAGGGAGTGCTAAAAGGGCTAGTCTTGATAAACACACTAGTTTAAAAGATATTATATTCATATGTTCAAATTAGCAAATATTAAGCAACTCACTTTCCTGGTCATCTTCCATGATTTCTTCAATTATGACATCAGGACCAGACATCGCTTGAGGTAAAGTCAGAATATTTTTTTGAGAGGGTGTTGTAATTAATTTGTAAAGCTGGCCATTTGTCACTTCTGTATGCACATCAAGTTCTTGCTGTATACGAGTCTCTGCTTCATTACCTCTGACAAGTGTTGTAAATTTATTCTTTTCTACCGACAAATAATTGTCACAGTTTGATACTTCTCCCTGATTACTGACCATGAGAATGCTTTGTTCATCATCTCCAGGGCAACATCTATTTGGAGAAATATATTAACTTATTCAGATTTTTATTTCACAGAAGGGTACCAGTAAAGTAGAATTTTTATTTTAAACAATCACGATTCCAGGATAAAATACCAAGACTTATTCTCAAGAACCATTTTTTTTTATTTAAACAAAAACATAAAAAGCAATCTTCCGAAGTTCAAGATATCCTTAACATCCATTAAAGGTTCAAAACATGGTAAAGCAATGGAGCAATAACTTTCTTAAGACAAAAAACAGGGAGGAAATCCTCTTCATGCCAACCACTGATCCCAAACAAACAAATCCCTAATATGCTCAACACAGTCTGACTGCCCCCAAAACTGTGAAAGATAGATCTAGGCTTTATGTAGCAGAATGCCCCCAAGATCAATAGCTCTTCAGAACGGAACAGACCCTAAAATCTCTATCCCATACAGAAGATCCCTGCTATCCTCAGAAAGGTAAGTTATACTTATTTTTCCTCATTGTTGAATCTAGCAGTGAAGAGTTTATGTTCACAATGTTCTTTCCTAAAATGCTCAAAATAATAGTAATACAAAGGCTTGGAAAGATTCTATTTTTATGGTTAAATGTGGTAAATGTCAATTTCACCATACACAAACCTAAGAAGAAATATTTCCATTGATAATAATTGAAATTTACAATGCTGCTTGAGAACTTACTGGAGTTTTATTTAAGAATATTTACTTTGTATATTTTGACATGTGACATTGTCAATTTGTGTTTCAACAGTCACGAAGTTTTACACTTTTTAAAATCTCAGTGTTTACTGTCTGACCCTTCCCTATTTCTGACATACCCTTATAATTTCCTGTAACTGTGGAAAAATTAAATAAAAAATCTAAAACAATGCTTAAAAATAAGTATTGCTATTACCTGTAAAAATTATAAATAATTTAATTCTGCCAAACCTAGTAATACATATTAAACAAGTGGAAGAAAAGTATTAGATTATTTACTCCAACTCTACATCAGAAGAAGATTTTTTCTAGAACATATATTTGAAAGGTCTGCCCAATCTAGTTATAAATATCTTAGAAATAGGGTTGCTGCCATTTTCCTTAAGAGATTATTCTTCATTCTGCCCTGTCTCCACTAGGAACTTGTCCCAATTCCTGCAATCAATGGCCTGGCCCCCATATAACTGCACTGCATATAAGTGTGGAAAAGGAAAAAAATCACATTTTACACATAAGCACATTATCTTGATTTCAAGCAGAAGTAAAGTTTCATCTGTGCAAATTGTAGTTTTCATGGTTTATACTTGGTGTCTGCACTAGTTATGTATCAAAGCTGGCTGGAATAGAGTCAAATTCCCAGTGCAGGTAAGACCTAATACTCCTGGGATAACTGGGCAGGACAGGGACCTGACAGATGGAATTTTCTCAACATTCAAACATTTTTCTTTTCTTTAGTTCATCCATTTATTCCTGCTGTGATACCTAAATCATTCTTCCTTCTACGTGCTGTTTACACCCTTCAAACATTTTCTCTTCATCCACCTTCACACCAACACACATGCTCAACCTATACTAGTACACATTCGGCTTGCATCCGAAGAAGTGGGTATTCACCCACGAAAGCTCATGCTGCAAAACGTCTGTTAGTCTATAAGGTGCCACAGGATTCTTTGCTGCTTCTACAGAACCAGACTAACACGGCTACCCCTCTGATACTAGTACACATTTGATTCTTTTTATTATTTCCTCAAAAGCTAATTCCTTCCTTAATCACTGTTGCTTTTCTTTGAACTCCCTCCATCATCTTTCTGGTGTTGAGGTGCCAGGAACAAAACTCACCCACCTCAACAAGTGGAAAACTTGATGTGACAGGCAGTAACTGGGATAGCCCAAGTAGAAAGAGGAAGTAGAGCACTCACTGGGGTCACAAGGGTGGCCACTCCCCCTATGAAGGCTTTATCCACTCACTGGCCAGCTGGGGAGGAAGGGAGCTAACTGGTCCCTCACTCTCCTCCTTCACAAATTTAACCCCTAGCCCAGGATACATAGAGCCTTTTTTTGCTCTATTTCAGCAGCCCTACTCCCCCTCCCTATAACTGTAGTTTCACAGCTGTGTCTTGCAGAAGTTGCAGGTCTGACCAATCATCTATTTTGGGGTCAAGAAATAATTTCTTTCCATTGAGGCCATATTAGCATAGCATAGCATAGCATTTCCCCCTGCTTTGCAGCATCTTGGAGGCACAATTAGGTTAAACAGGAATAGGATTTCTTAATCTGTGGTAGTATTTAGTAGGAATGTTAATTTTGTCATAACTTGTGGCTGGAGTCTATTGCAATTAAAAAGAATGGTTCCCACAAGGCCTGGGATTTTGCTGATGTGCCTTGTGCTGGGGGGGGGGTAGGGACGAGGTCCTTACCTTTTAAGTACCCTGTCTTCCTTCCATGGGTGGGGGAGTAGTAGGATTCAGATGAGCAAACTGAGTCTGAATCCTACTACTGATTTAGTTGGTGTTGGTCCTGCTTTGAGCAGGGGGTTGGACTAGATGACCTCCTGAGGTCTCTTGTAACCTTAATCTTCTACGATTCTATGAGTCTTAGGGGTAGACTGAGTAGAGTCTACCCTGGGTTACGGGTTATATGGTAGAACCCCTGTAACCCCACACTGGAGCCATTTAAAAAGCCACCTATGAGAAAATATGGTTGATAGGACATGAAGCACTGCTCCCCATGCTTCATTTAATACAGTTGCAGCCTGCCACTTAAAATCCATCCCTTCATCTGTCTTCTTTCGCAGCCATGTCTAGATCAAATGAATGCAGCATTATAGAGTAGATTTCAAAGATTTACAGAGGGCTACTGTCTCTGATGCTATGTCTATTCTGGCTGCTCCAAGCCCTACTCCTGAGGGAATTCTCAGCCACAGCACAATGCAGAATTTTGCAGAAATTAATGTTGTACATGCAGAATTTCCTCCCTCTTCCCCCCACCCCTGAAATGGGCTGCAGTGCTGCTAGCTGCTACTAGAGGCCACTGGACTCAACAGAACCCAGCTCGCACATAGAAGACACTGCTGGGGGGAGGGAGAGAGAGCTAGAAGGTTCCTGGCAGCTGCAATTCCCAGCATGCCCTGACGGAAGGAGAGGGCGCCATGCAGGAAACTCCATCCAAGCCTGGGACCCACCATCAGGCTGTCTCTCCTTCTGGATCCCTGGGCTTTGGGGGTGTGTGTGTCTGGGCTGGGGGGGGCATGGTTGGGCTCTGGGGGAGAGGGGCTATGATATCTGTGTATAGGGGGCCTGGGGGGAAGGGGGTGCAGGTATATTGGCTGGGGGGAAGGGGGGCGTGGCTGGGCTCTGAAGGGGATGGGTTGTGGGTGTCTGGCTCCCCAGCTAGGCTCTGGGGGAAGAAGCGGGGAGAGAAACAGGAACTGGGTTGTCATAGGGGTTTATTTAACTCTCTACTCCGGGGGAAAATTGTGTGTGTCTGTCTGTATTGTTACAGACATACTTGCTGACAGGTATTTTGAAATAAATTACCAAAATATTTGAAACTGGCGTGATTATGTGGTGTTATTTTGACAAATAAAAATGCAGAATTTTAAAATACTGTGCACAGAATTTTTAATTTTTTGGTGCAGAATGCTCCCAGAGTAAAGCCATGTATACTTTGGCACGGGTGCCAAAGGCGGCACGCGAGCTGATTTTCAGTGGCACTCACACTGCCCGGGTCCTGGCCACCGGTCCAGGGGCCTCTGCATTTTAATTTAATTTTAAATGAAGCTTCTTAAACGTTTTAAACATCTTATTTACTTTACATACAACAATAGTTTAGTTATATATTATAGACTTATAGAAAGAGGCCTTCTAAAAATGTTAAAATGTATTACCGGCATGCGAAACCTTAAATTAGAGTGAATAAATGAAGACTCTGAAAGGTTGCTGACCCCTGCTATATACATTCATCCTCCATGTCTATTAACATCACTACTCTTCAAGTTTCTATCTCCAAGCATATCAGGGTTTTTCCTTGGTGTACTGAATTTTTCCAGATTGAATCTAAGTTTGTTTTCCCTACCTATGGGCATAATATGCCATCAGTTTTTAAACAAAAACTATTCACTGATTTCAATGGATAGTTTGGTAGGGTGATATGGCCTTACGTTCCTGGCCTCTCTAGGTCCCTCTGTAGAGTTTCCCTCTCCTCACCAGAGTTTGCAACATTTCCCAAATATTACCTACATGTTAGAATGCTCTATGCCCCCTTTTTCAGACTATTAATGAAGACAGTGATGATCCACATACTGGCACCTGTGGCACTCCACTACAAACAGTCCATCAATTTGATATACTATAAATCATCATAATTTACAGTCAATTATCAAAACTTGTTTGAGCAAGTGAAAGCAAAGATTCTAAATGAAATAGAAACAGTAGCTGCTTTCCAATAAGAAAATGTGTCAGTTATGTTTAATCTATATTGATTTTCTGTTACCTCATAATCAGAGTTTATCCTCCAAAGTTGTATTACTGAATATTTTAGTATTTGCTATTAACTTTGAGTAAATGTAAACCCATTTGTAGAGTAATTTTCATTTACTGGAAGTACCGACATCCCAATTATTCCACCCCTTTCCGTCACTCGAGGTTGATATACTGTTAAGCATAAAGAAATCCCAATGGTAAAGGCACCTTATACCAATATACCCAATGGTACTCAATCCTCCAATAGGTAGTTTTAACCTACACTGAAGTCCTGCTTCTTATCTGAATCAAACAAGAAAGAATGAAATACTGACTTAAGATCTCTTGCTACAGCTGTACATTCTAGTTTTAAAATCAGTAAGCATACATGTAGACCTTTGCTATAGGTGTCTAAATTGCTCAGCGGTAAGAAAATTGCATAAATCACTGCATTAGTTTTCTTTATTAAAAAAAGAAAACACTTACTTTGTAGGTATTTCCAATTCAATCTTCCCCATATTTTTGAACATAGAGGTAATTTCATCACAGTTCATGAGAAATCTAGAGTAAAAGAAGAATGATATCAGGGAGGTCACCCAAAGGTTTAAGTCAGTCTCACAATTCACAAATATTATATTAACTAATTAGTGAAGTCCTATAGGGTCTGAAGCAATGTGAAGAAACAGAGGTCAATTCAGTTTTCCATTTCTCCAGTTTTAGCCAAGAAAATTACCAGTGACTAACACACTGATGATAGCTCTCTAATGGTAGACTTGACTGCTCATTTACCTCTACACAAATATATTATGTGGTATAATCTGATTTCCCAGCATTCCTTCACTACTTCTGCATCTATTTAGTGAGTTTCTATATCAATGCCTCACACTGTTCCACAAATAATCCTTAGGGTAGTGAAAATATAAATTATATTTTCCAATAACAATCCTCAGGAACTAAAGTATACTCAAAGCCCAAGTACTTAATCTTTTTGTTTCTGGCTTACATCAAAATGAAGCCTCTATTTCCAGCTCCTGCCAAATCAAGATGAACAAATTAATTCAGGAAAAAAAATCTCAAAGTTCTTTTATATTTAATTTTCTGGCCAGTCTAAGAGCTCTCAAAATCTGATTCCTATCATATTGCAAGAAGTAGGCTAACAGAACTGTAAATAAAGATTTCTGACTATTTTCTTGATCAAGAGAGGGACAGCAGCACCCAAATAAAGATTCTACAGTCAGGACTCTGGCTCTGAAGCTGTACCAGCTTTAAATTGGACTTGTGTATTATTTGCTGTCATTTCTGTTAGAAACTTCATGGACAGAGGCCACTGAGATTTCATCTTGAGCAGCCCTTGTGGGAGCCCAGCATACATTAGGGGCAGAAGAGTGGACAATTGATTGGAAAAAAATTTAAGTTACTCACTTTTATATGGTGTATTACTACTTCATTAATCAACAGCCCTAACAAATAATCGCAGTTAACTCATGCGATTAACAAAAACCGTGATTACAAAATTAATCGTGATTAATCATCGTTTTAATCGCATTGTTAAACAATAGACTACCAATTGAAATTTATTAAATATTTTGGCTGTTTTTCTACATTTTCATATATATATTGTACTCCGTGTTGTAACTGAAATCAACGTGCATATTATTTTTTATTACAAATATTTGCACTGTAAAAATGATGAGAAATAGTACTTTTCAATTAATCCCATACAAGTACTGTAGTGCAATCTCTTCATCATTCTTACATAACACACTCAAAAACAAAACACTGTAAAACTTCAGAGCCTACAAATCAATGAATCCTAGAACTGGAAGGGACCTAGAGAGGTCATCTAGTCCAGTCCCCTGCACTCATGGCAGGACTAAGTATTATCTAGACCATTCCTGACAGGAGTTTGTCTAACCTGCTCTTAAAAATCTCCAATGATGGAGACGCCACAACTTCCCTAGGCAATTCATTCCAGTGTTAAACCACCTTGACAATTAGAAAGTTTTTCCTATTGTCCAATCTAATGACCAGCCCATTGCTTCTTGTCTTATTCTCAGAGGTTAAGAAAAACTATTTTTCTTCCTCCTCCTTGTAACAACCTTTTACATACTTGAAAACTTATGTCCCCTCTCTGTCTTCTCTCATAGGTCATGTTTAATCATTTTTGTTGCTCTTCTCTAGACTCTCTCCAATTAGTCCACATCCTTTCTGAAATGTGGTGCCTAGAACTGGACACAATACTCCAGATGAGGCCTAATCAGCATGGAGTAGAGCAGAAGAATTGCTTCTCGTGTCTTGCTTACTACATTTCTGAAAATACATCCCAGAATGATGGTCGCTTTTTTTGCAACAGTGTTGCACCATTGACTCATATTTAGCTTATGGTCCACTATCACCCCCAAATCCCTTTCCACAGTACTCCTTCCTAGGCAATCATTTCCCATTTTGTATGTGCGCACCTGATTGTTCCCTCCTAAATGGAGTACTTTGCATTTGTCCTTATTGAATTTCATCCTATTTACTTCAAACCATTTCTCCAGTTTGCCCAGATCATTTTGAATTTTAAACCTAACCCCTCCCAACTTGGTATCATCCACAAACTTTCTAAGTGTACTCTCTCTGTCATTATCTAAATCACTGATGAAAATATTGAACAGAACTGGACCCAGAACTGATCCCTGGGGGATCCCGCTCGTTATGCCCTTCCAGCATGACTGTGACCCACAGATAACTAGTCTCTAGAATGGTTTTTCAACCAGTTTTGCACCCACCTTATAGTAGCTCCAACTAGGTTGCATTTCCCTAGTTTGTTTCTGGCAAGGTCATGCAAGACAGTATCAAAAGCTTTATTAAAGTCAAGATATACCATGTCTAACACTTCCCCCCACCCACAAAGCTTGTTACCCTGTCAAAGAAAGCTATCAGGTTGGTTTGAAACAAGTTGTTTTTGACAAATCCATGCTGACTGTTACTTATCACCTATTATCTTCTAGATGTTTGCAAACTGATTGCTTAATTATTTGCTCCATTATCTTTCCAGGTACAGAACTTAAGATGACTGGTCTGTAATTCCCCGGGTTGTCCATCTCAGTCCTACTTCTTGTTCAGCCAATTGCTAAGACAAACAAGTTTGTTTACATTTACAGGAGTTAATGCTGCCCTTTTCTTATTTGCAATGTCATCAGAAAGTGAGAACATGCATTTGCATGGCACTTTTGTAGCCGGCATTGCAATGTATTTATGTGCCAGATATGTTAAACATTCATACGCCTCTTCATCTTTCAGCCACCATTCCAGAGGACATGCTTCCGTACTGATGACGCTCGTTAAAAAAATAATGCGTTAATTAAATTTGTGACGCCCTCCTTGTGGGATAATTGTATATCCCCTGCTCTGTTTTACCCATATTCTGCCATATATTTCATGTTATAGCGGTCTCGGATGATGACCCAGCACATGTTGTTCATTTTAAGAAAACTGTCACTGCAGATTGACAACACACAAAGAAGGTATCAATGTGAGATTTCTAAAGATAGCTACAGCACTCGATCCAAGGTTTAGGAATATGAAGTGCCTTCCAAAATCTGAGAGGGACGAGGTGTGGAGCATGCTTTCAGAAGTCTTAAAAGAGCAACACTCAGATGAAACCTGACGAGGTTCAACAAGGACAAGTGCAGAGTCCATGGTGGTTAAGTCCATAAATGGCTATTAGCCAGGATGGGTAAAGAATGGTGTCTCTAGCCTCTGTTCATCAGAGGATGGAGATGGATGGCAGGAGAGAGAGATCACTTGATCATTGCCTGTTAGGTTCACTCCCTCTGGGGCACCTGGCATTGGCCACTGTCGGTAGACAGATACTGGGCTAGATGGACCTTTGGTCTAACCCGGTACAGCCGTTCTTATGTTCTAAGACGGAAGAATCCAATGCACTGTTACAGACTAAGAACCGAATGGCTAGGAAGCAGTTCTGCAGAAAAGGACCTAGGGGTTACAGTGGACGAGAAGCTGGATATGAGTCAACAGTGTGCCCTTGTTGCCAAGAAGGCTAAGGGCATTTTGGGCTGTAGAAGTAGGGGCATTGCCAGCAGATCGAGGGACATAATCATTCTGCTCTATCTGACATTGGTGAGGCCTCATCTGGAGTAGTGTGTCCAGTTTTGGGCCCCACACTACAAGAAGGATATGGAAAAATTGGAAAGAGTCCAGAGGAGGGCAACAAAAATGATTAGGGGGCTGGAGCACATGACTTATGAGGAGAGGCTGAGAGAACTGGGATTGTTTAGTCTGCAGAAGAGAAGAATGACGGGGGATTTGATAGCTGCTTTCAACTACCTGAAAGGGGGTTCCAAAGAGGATGGATCTAGACTGTTCTCAGTGGTACCTGATGACAGAACAAGGAGTAATGGTCTCAAGTTGCAGTGGGGGAGGTTTAGGTTGGATATTAGGAAAAACTTTTTCACTAGGAGGGTGGTGAAGCACTGGAATGGGTTACCTAGGGAGGTGGTTGAATGTCCTTCCTTAGAGGTTTTTAAGGTCAGGCTTGACAAAGCCCTGGCTGGGATGATTTAGTTGGGAATTGGTCCTGCTTTGAGCAGGGGGTTGGACTAGATGACCTCCTGAGGTCCCTTCTAACCCTGATAATCTATGATTCTATGTGGAAACTACAGAACCCAAACCACCAAAAAAAAAAATCAACCTTCTGCTGGTGGCATATGACGCAGATAATGAAAATGAACATGTCGGTCGCACTACTTTGGATTGTTATTGAGCAGAACCCGTTGTCAGCATTGATGCATGTCCCCTGGAATGGTGGTTGAATCATGAAGGGACATATGAATCTTTAGCACATCTGGCACGTAAATACCTTGTGACACCAGCTACAACAGTGCTATCAGAATGCCTGTTCTCACTTTCAGGTGACATTGTAAAGCAGCAGCTGCATTATCTCCTGCAAATGTAAACAAACTTGTTTGTCTGAGCGATTGGCTGTACAAGAAGTAGGACTGAGTGGACCTACAGGCTTTAAAATTTTAGATTGTTTTATTTTTGAATGCAGTTTTTTTGGTACATAATTCTATAATTTGTAAGTTCAACTTTCATGATAAAGAGATTGTACTACAGTACTTGTATTAGGTGAATTGAAAAATACTATTTTTTTTACAGTGCAAATATTCGTAATCAAAAGTAAATATAAAGTAAGCACCATACTCTTTGTATTCTCTGTTGTAATTGAAATCAATATATTTGAAAATGAAGAAAACATCAAAAATAATTAAATAATGGTATTCTTTTATTGTTTAGCAGTGCAATTAATGGCAATTACTTTTTTTAATCGCTTGACAGCCCTATTATTTATGCTTTACACATGGTGAAAGTTTGCTAATATCTTTTGAAATGCACACACTTGTGTTTACAGAACAGTAACGTCAATTTCACAGGGTTTTAATATATCGATTTCACATGTACTTTTCTATTTGCTTATTTCAGAAGAATGATTCAAACTAGCGCTATTGGGCATTTTTTGTATCTATCACACAAATTACTCAAGACAAGTCCATTTCTTCTATTTCTGATTATATCAATTTGTATTAAACTTATTAAAAATAAGAGTATCAGTTTACTACTTTAGATGTATAAATACCATTTTGTCACAGTTTTTACCTTCTACTGTAATTCAGGCTTGAATAATTTACCTTAGAGATGTTCTTTCCTTCAAAGTATCCACTCTTGAGAGTTCACCCTCAACTGTCAACTTTAAGTTATGAATAACCTCAAATTAAAAAAAGAGCAATTTAATTTTCTATTACATAAACATCAGATACATGAACAGATCTCAGATCAGGGGATAACGGTCTCCAGTATTGGACAATCAGCACAAGACACTTCACTTGAACATAAAATTTAAGAAATAACTAATTTTATTCTGAACCAGAACAGTGAGCAAGCAACTTAATTTAAGCCTGGCTAACCTAAACAGGCACCTGATAGAATGGAGGAGAGGTCCATAGTTGAATCTGTGTGGATACAAAGCCCTGGCTGCAAGAATTAAATAATACTATTTGGGTTATACCACTGGCCTCCAGATTAGGAAAAATAAATTGGTTGCACAATATTGGGAGATCAGAGTCAACGAAGTCTAAAGATAATGTGGAATTTAAATGAACCACATACAAACTCCAAGGCCATAATGAGACATGATTTAAAGAATCAAGTTCAGAAGTCTGAAAAAAATATATTAAAAAAATGTTTTACTGTAACAAAGTGAATCTTGAAATATTAACGAACAGGAAGATGGATCACAGTAACAGCTTAAAACTTTCAGCCAGAAGAGTAAATGTAAAAACTGAGTTTGGCAAATCCATTCAAAGAAGATTTTACAGTGGATTAATTTAACTACCTGATTCAAATCACAACAGGTTCTTAATGAAGGTGTAATTTTTAACTCCTTTGCTAGCCTCATGGCACCATTCAAGTTGTTTCTCTTCTCTTCAATGCACTGCTTAGCCTTTATGATGTTGGCTACATAATTATCTGTGTTCTTCACTAATTCTGCATGCAACTTCCTTTTCCTATATTAGAAACACAAAATGAAAGATTATTTTCAGAATCTAGTAATCCCTAAGTATTTGCAATAGTACAGGCTGAACTAAAGCTGTAAACATAATTGTGTCGCAACCCTGCCACAAATAAAGATGATACTTTCACACTGGAGTTGGATTTTCCTAGCATGCCAGCATCAGCAGAATGAAGCCAGATGTTAAATTGAGTGAATTAATGTCAACTTCAGTAAAATCATTAAAAAGTTATTTGTTTAGCAGGGGCCATCTCTGGAGAAAAACATTTAAACAAAAAAGGAAGAAAGACTTACTCGCCTTGTACAGCAAGTGTGGGTCTTCGAAATGTGCTTGCCTATGGGAGCTCAACTCTAGTTGTATTCACGTCCCTGCACCTCAGATCGGAGATTTTTAGGAAGCAGTGCCCATTCCGCCTGCACATGTGCTCTCCCCGTCTCGTTCTCTGCCCCAGGGCTATATAGTGCTGTATGAGTGAAATGCACTCAGTTCTTTCTCTACCACAGGGCTCATTGTTAACTGCCCTGAAGCAGAGGGGAGGAGTATGGAAAGTGGAGCACCATAGGGTCACACATCTCGAAGAACCACAGTTACTACACAAGGTGAGTAACCCTTTCTTCTTTCAGTAATGTCCCTGTGGGTGCTCCACTCAAAATGACTCTGACAGCAGTACTCCTAATGGAGGGATGGGGCCTCAGAGTTGAGTCTAATATTGAGGCTAAGACAGAGGAGACAAATATGGCATCAGACGCTGAGTCGTGTGAGACTGCATAATGTTCAGTCAATATATGAGCAGTTGTCCAAGGCACTTCTTTGCATATTTCTGTGATTGGAACATTCTTGAGGAAGGCTATGGAAGTGGGAAAAAACAGTTACCTACCTTTCATAACTGTTGTTCTTTGAGATGTGTTGCTCATGTCCATTCCAAGCAGGTGTGTGTGCAAGTCTAGGGGCTGTGGAGCCCGTAGAGTCATGCCTTTATGGCAGTGTATATAAGTTCCTGCTGACCTGCTGCCTCTAGAGTTCCTTTTTGCTGCATACTCCAACAGAGGGTAGGCGGGTGGGTCTTAGAATGGACATGAGCAACACATCTCGAAGAACAACAGTTATGAAAGGTAGGTAACCATTTTTTCAAGTGACTGCTCATGTTGATTCCAAGTAGGTGACTTCCAAGCAGTCCCTAGGAGGAGGGGTCGGAATTCACAGAGAGTCACAGATTGAACTGTCACTCTGCCAAATGCAGCATCGTCTCTAGCCTGCTGTGTGACAGCGTAGTGTGACATAAAAGTGTGTGACTAGACTACCATGTCGCCGCCCTGAAGATGTCTTAAATAGGAACCTGAGCAAAGAATGCTGCCGACGAAGTTTGTGGTCTTGTGGAGTGTGCTGTTGGTGCCGGTATCTTTCCTAGGTCATAGCACACCCTGATATAAGCCAGGATCCAAGAGGAGATCCTTTAGAGCAACACAGGAAGCCCTTTCATTACTCAGCAATCGCAATAAAGAGCTGTGTCAATTTTCAAAATGGCTTAATCCATTCAATTTAGAAGGCTAATGCCCGTCTGACATCCAGGGAATGGAGCATGTGTTCTCAGTCATTGGCATGTTGCTTAGAGAAGAACACAAAGAAAAATGTCCTGATTTGCACGAAACTGTGAAACCACCTTTGGGAGGAAAGCTGGATGCGACCGCAACTGTACCCTGTCTTTATAAGACACAGAGTAAGAGTGCTTGGACGTCAGGGCCTCGAGCTCAGACACCCTCCTAGCTGAAATTATAGCCACTAGGAATGCCACCTTCCAAGAAAGATAAAGGCGAGAGCATGTTGCTAGGGGCTCGAAGGGAGGGCCCATCAGCCTTGAAAGCACCAGACTGAGATCCCACTGGGGAACAGGCTGTCTTACTTGAGGGTACAGTCTATCTAGCCTCTTGAGGAAGCAGCCACCCATAGGGTTACCGAATACTGACCGACCAGCTGAGCCAGGATGGAAGGCCGAAATAGTGGCCAGGTGCACCTTTATTGACGATACTGCCAGCCCCTGCTGTTTTAATGCAACAGAGGAGTGTCCTTCTGTAGAGACCAAATTGAAAATCTCTTCCACTTAGCCAGATAAGTGGCGCAAGTGGAAGGGTTTCTGCTGCCAAGGACTACCTCGCTGAGTCAGAGCATGCAAGCACTAACAGGTTCAGCCATGGAGTTTCCATGCTGTGAAGTGGAGAGACTCTAGACTGGGGTGCTGGAGGCGGCCGTGGTCCTGCGTGATCAAGTCCAGAACCAGGGAAAGAGTTATAGGCATGTCCACTGGCAGGTCTAGAAGCATAGTGAACCAGTGCTGATGGGGCCATGCTGGTGCTATCAAGATTAGTGATGCTTTCTCTCATCAGACCTTAAAGAGGACTTTGTGGATGAGTGGGAAAGGCAGGAATACATACAGCAGGTGCCCCTTCCACAAAAGGAGAAATGGGTCCGCGAGCGAGCCTGGGCTGTGATTCAGGAAGGAGCAGAATTGCTCACACTTCCTGTTGTGCCGTGTCACGAACAGGTCTATCTGGGGAGATCCCCACCTTTAAAAAATGTTGATCAGGACATCTGGGTGGAGAGACCACTCATGGCCGTGAAAGGACCTACTTAGGTTATCGGCCAGTTAGTTCTGTGAGCCCAGAAGATACGATGCCTACAAGTGTATCAAGTGAGTGATGCAGAAGTCCCACAGCTTGAGGGCTTCTTGACATGGGGTAGAAGAGTGAGCACCACCCTGTCTGCTTATATAGCCCATCACTGTGGTATTGTCTGTCAATAATCGATATACATCGACCCTGTAGATGGGTTTCAAACATCTCGCAAGCAAGGCGCACCGCATGCAGCTCTCTGACATTGATATGCAGTGAAGATTCTGCCTGGGACCAGAGACCTTGAGTTCTGAGTCTGCCTAGGTGCGCTCCCCAGCCCATCACCAATGCATCTATGACTAGTGACAGCGATGGCTGAGGTCTGGAGAAAGGTATTCCTGCACATACTGTTTGTGGGTTGAGCCACCACCAGAGGGACTCGTGGACCTGAGGAATGAGTGTGAAAGGGATGGAGCCACAGACTGAAATGCTGTACCACATACATGCAAGCAGTCATGTGCCTGAGCAGTATTAGGCAATTCCATGCCATAGTGGTCGGGAATCTTTTGAAATCCTCCATAATGGCACTCATGGTGAGGAAACAAGATTCCGGAAGAAAAGCCCTGGCGAGAGCAGAGTCTAGGAGGGCTCTGAGGAACTCTATTCTTTGAGTGGGGGTTATGGTTGACTTTGCCATGTTCAGAATGAGGCCAAGCCTGAGGAATGTCATGCACAGCAGCCTCAAGTGGTCCTCACTTGGGCCCGAGATTGGCCCTTGATTAGCCAGTTGTCTAGGTACGGGAATACTTGCACCTTTTGCTTCCGTGGGAAGGCTGCCATGACCACCATGAGGGCGGATTTGATTTAAATCACTAGTCAGGAAGACTATTTAATCACGGATTTCTACATAAAAGAAGTGAATTCTTGTTGGTTGTTATAA
This sequence comes from Mauremys mutica, assembly GCF_020497125.1. Taxonomy (NCBI): domain Eukaryota; kingdom Metazoa; phylum Chordata; order Testudines; family Geoemydidae; genus Mauremys; species Mauremys mutica. The sequence continues at coordinate 325,556,821 of NC_059072.1, forward strand.
CTTTAATACATATTCTTCAAAACTCAGAGATAGATGTAGGTTTCATTTTTAGAAGGTACACACTATACATTTTTAAAGTGATTTATTTTGAAAAAACTTTTCAGATTAGTTTTACAGCTATATCAGAAAATGAATGATTGGTTGGTTATTTAATGAAATATTTAAAAAAACAAATTAAAATTGACTGTCAGGTCAACATGAGAAACTTAAAATATTGGCTTCTGCAGCTAGCTCAGTCACCTTCACCTTCATTTTCCTGTTTGTTCATAATCTGGAAAAGAAAAAACAAGCTTTCCTGCTTTTTCAGGTCCCAAATGATTTCTTAATTTGGAATGAATTAGTCCAAAGGAAGAAAATATTATTTCTACACCAGCAGAAGAAGCTACTGCTGTTAAAAGTGAGATTATCACTTCAACAGTCTGTGAATCCAAGCGCTTAAGTGACTTCCACCAGTTCACTGGTGAGACTCTCTTTAAAACATTATCAGCAAACGTATATTTCTTGAATGGTTCACCCTTAGCTCTGAAGTTGATTCTAGTTGGCATTATGAAGGGATGATTGCGGATATCCATGTCATAGCCAACTCCCCTTCTTCAGTAGTTAAGGTTTGACCCTGGTACCAAGCATTGAGAATATCTGCAAGAAAAAGAGCTGGAGATAGTGTTTGTCTCATTCATTTTTTTAATGCTTGTAATTTAACTCCATCATTGCATTTGTCTCTTTTTAAGATCTCACTCAGTTCCTTCCAAATTTCAACAGCATCAGCAATAAAACAACTATTTCTCTGCATTTTGTTCAAGGCTACAGAAATAGGCTTCAGGGTATTCAACATTTCTCTTAAACGCAATGTTGAGAACTTTGGCTGTGACAGTGCCATCTGTTTTTTCACAATATTGTTCATCAGATTAGGCTAGTTCTTCATATAGTGATCAAAACTGTCCACTACTGAGTTCCATCGCACGTCTTGTGGGAGAGTTAGCTTGGTTCCTCCCAGTTTTTTTCAGAGCAGCTGCTGCAAAGTGGTTGTTACAGAAATATTTTGCCATTTCAACAACGTTAGCCTTTATTTCTGGAACACTGAAGTCTTTGGCTAGGAGGTTCATCAAATGAGCACTGCAGACGTATGTTATTAGCTTGGGACTTTCTTCTAAATAATTTCTTCTCATCTTGGATACATTTGCAGCATTGTTTGTGACCAAGCAGCATACAAGACATTTGAATTTTTTTCCACAATTTGTTATAGCTTTTACTGCTACTTCTTGTAAGTATTCTGCTCTGTGTGCATTTCCTGATGTATCAATTATTTCTGTGAGGAAGACTCCTTTCTTTTGTTGTCACACAAGCACATACAACAGGATCATTGTGGACACTGCTCCACCCATCAAGACTCAGGTTAACAATTTCACCCTCTAGATCTTTTGCACACTGCTCAATTTCTCTCTCATACACTTTATCCAGCAATTTGCCTGTGACATAGCACCGCTGAGTGGACTGTATCCTGGTCTTAATGACTGAGCCACGTTAATGAAGTGTGGGTTTCTCAATCATATGGAAAGGAGACTTGGTTGCATAAACAAACCAGGCAATTTTTTCATCAATTACCTCTTTTTGTAATCTGTTGGTTCTTATCACAAACTTATCTACAGTTGTTTCTGGACGATGGAGATTTTTCCCCCCCTTTTTACTACAGGTGATATACTGTGGCTATGTGACATACATGATGTGACTGAAACACTATCGTTGGCAGATAAACTGTAGAAAATGATGGTGATCTTGAAGGTAGAGAGTCTTCAGAATCCTGTATGTTGAGGATGGATTCTCCTAAACAAAATAAGTCAATGCAGTTATTTAATTTATTACCATACTGCTCATTTAGTATTACTCATTGCATTCACTAACACTCAGTACTACTTTAAAGGTGAAATTGTAAAAGGAAGATCTTCCTATTTCAGATATTTAGGTTTTATCACAACTGCATCTAAAATGATAGTACCATAGAGTAAAACTATCTTTCTTTTTTGCTCAAACATGAAAATTCAAGAATAGTCCAGAAGGAAGACAGGCAGTCCTTAAGAAGTATAAAATAAAGTTTACCAATTTGAAGAATCCTGCATGTTCAGACATGTTCTTTTCATCATCTTCAACACAGCTCCCTCCTAAGGAACACTTCTCGTGATGTTGTTTCATTTGGGTGACCAGGCCTTGCATTTCTTTGTTGCACTGTTTGCATTTTGCATGCATGCCTCTCTTATCCACAGGTACAGGATATTACTGCCAAACTGGGTCTCTTTTACGGCTTGCTGCCATTATAGGTGTTCCCTTCTAGTGAGGGAATGGTATGATAGATCTCAAAAAATCAATGAAGGCTACACTCAAAGACCTCAATACTTCTGGAATATGCTGCTCAAACAGTTTCACTTTTATTTCTACTGCCTGTCCCTCCCTTCTCTCATTTATCGCCAGACTTCTCCTTTTCCAGATCTATTCCACCCCCAACAATCTTCTAATTCATTGAACTTTTTGAAACTTTGCACTTATAGAGAGAAATAAGGGACTGACTCTACACAAATTTGCAGAGGGAGAATAGGGTTGAGGTCTCTTATTTCTCACCTTCTATATATTATTTATTTAAAAACATTTTTGCTGTTAACAAGCATGTTATCTCTGGAGACACAAATCCACCATTTGAGAACTGCAAAATAAGCCTCTTTGAAGGTATCTTCTAGACTGAGCACTGAGTCCCACTGGGTAGACTGAAAGATTAAACCTAAACAATCTATGCAGAAGCCCCTGGAACCCTGTAAGATTGGGTCCCTAATCCATGAACTATTGGAACTCATTTACAAAACTTTTCTTAAACATTACATGACTATATTGTCTCATACTATAGAATTAGAATTTATAATCCCTATTCCATGATGAAATATCTTTGAGCTATAATGTATCTTAATTAAAACGATCTTTAAATAGGTTTTTTCCTCAAAAAACATTTTATCAAAAAAATCATTGGTGACCAGGATAGATAAAAATCAGTTTCAGCCATATTGTTTTTGCTGGGTCCAGCAAGGCCTCATTGATAGGGAATGTGTTGCAAGCAGATGTAGGATGTCGAGCTGCTTGTGTTGCAACTCCTTTGCTTCTTCAAGTGGAATTCGTAACAAATCTGCTACTCTCTTAATAAGATCTTGAAACTGTTTGAAGGTGTCTGCCAGGGTTGGTGGAGGAGACATGACTGCTTAATCAGGAGAGAATGAAGAAATTTTGGTTGTTGGAATAATGTTTGTCTAGTCTTGTGAAAACTCCCTTGTCTAGTCTCACTTCCTGTTCCTCAAGCATATCTGGTGGATCAGAATGCCTGGCTAGAGAAGCTGAAGGAGACTGCCTTCCCGTATTCCGATGGGCGACGCTAGGGGACCTTGAGAACTGATGCCTATAAGCTATCCACGTGCAGATCAAATGGACACCGCTACCTAAAATCTCTAGAGTGGAGCACCCATAGGGATACTATTCAAAGAACTACTTTTGTTACTGGAAATACGCTTTTTAATTCTCTTTGCTATCCTTGAGCACATGCTTAGAAGTATCTCCATTCCAGCCCTTGGATATTTCCACACACTTCAACTGAGGACTAAGAAAGTTGCTGCTTAAGTTTCACTGTTAAGATAGAATGGGACATGTTATCTTCCGAGTTCTCTAGCAAGAATAGGAAAGTTCCAATGTAAGAGACCATATGAAAAACAAAATTACTGAGGGCATGTGGCATCCCCTCGGCACCAGCTGGGGCTCTGCTGTTAAGCAGGCCCTTCAAATCCTCACCCTGACAAGCCCTACCCCTCTACACCTGGACCCCTTCCCCCAATGAATCCCCCACACCCTGACCCCCACCCAACTGAGTCCCAACCAGCTGCACCTGGACCCCCCACCCCATTAAGCCCCACTCACTCAGCACCCAGACCCCTCTCAGAACCCCCCATACCCAGACCCCACCTCTGAGCCCCAATCATCTTCACCTGGATCCCCTGCAGAGTTCCACTGTCCTGCACCCGGAACCCCACAACGAGCCCATGCATCCAGGTCTCCCATTGAGCCACCCACACCCAGACTGCCCCACAGAAAAACCTCTCACCCCACACCTGGATCCCCCACCACACTAAGACCCTTCACACTTGGATCCTGCTGGGCTGAGCCTGCCCACCCACACACAGTGCGCCTCACGCAGAGGAGCAGGACCCTGGGTATTTCTGAGGCCTGGCCTGGCCCTTGCACCGTGTCAGGGTCGGGTGCAGCCTCACTGCCAAGTCCCTGTACCGCTGGAGGTGGGGGCTTCAGGATGATCTGCCACCTCAATGCAGCCAGTGGCCTGTGCTCCCCACTGCTATGCAGGAGCCATGTTTATTTATTGCCAAATTTGCAGAATGTTGAAGAATTTTAAAATATGGTGTGCAGAATTTAATTTTTTGTTGGTGTAGAATTCCCTCAAGAGTAAATGTTCATGGTTGGACTGATTAATAAATTAAGATATTATGAAATATCTACATTAAAGACACGAATATTTCCAGTTAACTAACTTATATTTTTGAATGTAATACAAGTTTGGATTGTCCATGACATAAAAATAGTCACATTACCTTGACTGAAGAGCAGTAATAAGATTATCAAACTTTTTATCCATAATGTCTACAATACTGTCTTCTTCCTGCTTCACTTTGGATTCCAAATATCCCAGCATCTATTTCATTTTTAAAAGATAACTAAATCAATGCCTAATCATTCATCCTATTTATGCAAAATAATAAGCCACAGTCATTTATAAATGTCAGAGGCAACAATTAGAATCACACAAACATTTCAGAGTCAGAGAGTGACAACAAAGAACATTGCAGGATAAACAAATCTAGAAGAACTAAAGCTGTTGACCTGATCTATACACAGTTTCTGTACTGGTACAATATTTCAGTTAGGCGTATGATCTTTCCCCCCCAAAATAGGCACACAAGTACAACCCCCGTAATGTGGATGCAGCTATAGCAGTATAAAATACCTTAAAAACTGTATAAAGCACCTATATTGCTGTAACTGCACCTACAGTAGGGGGATTGTACTGCTTTAACTATAATTGGTATAATTAAAAAGAGGAACAATTTTTGTGTTGTTGACACACCCATAGGGAGGAAGAGATGAGGAAAAGAGGCACACCAGTGTAGGGAACAGTGTTTGGAAATAGCTGGTATGCACCCATATGCTATACAATCACCTCTTTGAAGCTACTATTTTGTTCTCCAGAATCTCAATTTTTTAAAAAATAAAGTAAATCTCTAGCTGTTATGGCTGCAGAAAAAGCCTCAATACCATAAACCAAATGTAGCTTGCAAAGAGTCTAGAACAGGACCTGGGGATTACAGTAGACAAGAAGCTGGATATGGGTCAGCAGTGTGCCCTTGTTGCCAAGAAGGCCAACGGCATATTGGGCTGTATTAGTAGGAGCACTGCCAGCAGATCGAGGGAACTGATTACTCCCCTCTAAATCGGCACTGGTGAGGCCACACCTGGAGTATTGTGTCCAGTTTTGGTCCCCCCCACTACAGAAGGAAAGTGGACAAATTGAAGAGAGTCCAGTGGAGGGCAATGAAAATGATTAGGGGGCTGGGGCACATGACTTATGAGGAGAGGCTTAGGGAACTGGAGTTTAGTCTGCAGAAGAGAAGAGTGAGAGGAGATTTGCTAGCAGCCTTCAACTACCTGAAGGGGGGGGGGGATTCCAAAGAGGATGGAGCTAGGCTGTTCTCAGTGGTGGCAAATGACAGAACAAGAAGCAATGGTCTCAAGTTGCTGGGGGAGGGGGGGAAGCGCGCTAGGTTGGATATTAGGAAACACTATTTCATGAGGAGCGTGGTGAAGCACTGGAATGGGTTACCTAGGGTGGTGGTGGAATCTCCATCCTTAGAGATTTTTAAGGCCCGGCTTGACAATGGAATGTTACAAAATTAACAGCTTGTGGCTGCATTCTAATGCAATTAAAAAGAATGGTTCCCACAAGGCCTGGGATTTTGCTGATGGGCCTTGTGCTGGGGGGGTGGGGGTAGGGATGAGGTCCTTACCTTTTAGTACCTTGTCCTCCTTCCATGGGTGGCGGAGTAGTAGGATTCAGATGAGCAAACTGAGTCTGAATCCTACTACTGATTTAGTTGGTGTTGGTCCTGCTTTGAGCAGGCAGGGGATTGGACTAGATGACCTCCTGAGGTCTCTTCCAACCCTAATATTCTATGATTCTAAGAGCAATGAAATGTGAACTCTACTATTTGCTATTCAGTCATTCTTTGCTCTTCTCAAGTTCACACAATATTTTATACTTCAGTGAGGGCCGGCTCTAGGTTTTTTGCCGCCCCCAAAAATTTTTTGGCTGCCCCCGACCCCAGCCCTGGGCTCTCACCCCTTCCACCAGTGCCCCACCCCCTGCCGCCCCAGTGCTGGGCTCTCTCCCCCCGACCCCACCTGGACCCCCTACTGCCCCAGCCCTGGGCTCCCCCCACCACTGCTGACTCTGCCCAATCCCCCACTTGCCTCCAGCTGGTCCGGCACTGGCAGGGTCAGGGTAAGCAGCAGGGATCCTGGGCCATGCCTCAGCCCAGAGTCCCTCCAACCAGGGCTCCCACCTGCAGGACCCTCCGGGACCCGGGAGGGCAGAGCCGGGGGACCGCCCTGGCAGGAGGCTGAGGAGCCAGGGCAGGGTAGCCCCAGAGGGAGCGGAGCCCCGGAGAGCAGGACGTGGGCCCCACATGGCAACACCCCGCCGTCTATGACCCCATTGCTGCTGCTACTTCTGGCCACCCTGCCGCAGTCCCTGGGTGGCTCAGGCCGCTTTGCCCAGCCCCGGCTGTGGCACTGGGGGGCAGCTGCCCTGTGGCACCTGCAGGCGGCTCCAGCCCGAGTGTCCCCAGCTTGCAGACTGCCCAGCCAAGCCACAAGGTGTGGGTGCTGCTCCCCCTTGGCACGAACAGCAGCAGCCCCAGGGCACCCCTCTGCACAACGTGCTGCTGCTGCCAGGACCGGGCTCTAGGCTTTTGCCACCCAAAACAAAACAAAACGATGGCCAGTATGCCTTCCCTGAAAATGTGCCACCCCAAGAACGTGCTTGGTTTGCTGGTGCCTAGAGCCGGCCCTGACTTCAGTCCCTTGGATGTTAACTGTCTGCCCTATTCAACCAGCAGCTTCAGGCCTAATCAGAGAGTGATATGTCTGTTCAAATTCTCCCCACTTCCTCAGGCCTACTTTAAGAAACATTTCAATTATTTATAGTACCATAGCCCCTACGAGTCCTAGTCAGGGACCAGGATTCCGTTGTGCTAGGCCTGGTAGAAACATAGAGCTCATACTACCTTATTAACCTATACTTGCTGTCAAGGCTTTACTATCGGATAGGAAGAGACGGTTACTCACCGTAGTAACTGTTGTTCTTCGAGATGTGTTGCTCCTATCCATTCCAGTCAGGTGTGCGCGCCGCGCGTGCACGGCTCTTCGGAACATTTTTACCCTAGCAACTCCGGCGGGCCGGCTGGCGCCCCCTGGAGTGGCGCCGCTATGGCGCCTGTTATATACCCCAGCTGGCCCGTCCGCTCCTCAGTTCCTTCTTGCCGGCTACTCCGACAGTGGGGAAGGAGGGCGGGTCTGGAATGGATAGGAGCAACACATCTCGAAGAACAACAGTTACTACGGTGAGTAACCGTCTCTTCTTCTTCGAGTGATTGCTCCTATGCATTCCAGTCAGGTGAATCCCAAGCCTTACCTAGGCGGTGGGGTCGGAGTGAGACGTGGCGGAGTGTAATACCGCGGAGCCGAAGGCTGCGTCGTCTCGAGACTGTTGCACCAACGCGTAGTGGGAGGCGAAGGTGTGGACAGAAGACCAGGTGGCCGCTCTACAGATGTCCTGGATGGGAACATGGGCCAGGAAGGCGGCAGACGAGGCCTGCGCTCTCGTCGAGTGAGCGGTGAGGCGGCATGGTGGCACGCGAGCAAGCTCGTAGCAGGTCCGGATACATGCTGTGACCAAGGAGGAAATCCGTTGCGAGGAGATCGGCTCACCTTTCATGCGGTCAGCAACCGCTACGAACAACTGGGGCGAACGCCGGAAGGGCTTCGTCCGCTCGATGTAAAAAGCGAGGGCCCTGCGGACGTCGAGGGTGTGAAGCTGTTGCTCACGAGTTGAGGCGTGCGGCTTCGGGAAGAAGACCGGGAGGAAGATCTCCTGATTAAGGTGAAAGGCCGACACCACCTTAGGGAGGAAGGCCAGGTGTGGTCGAAGCTGCACCTTGTCTCCGTGGAAGACGGTGTATGGTGGACCCACCGTCAGAGCCCGGAGCTCCGAGACTCGTCTCGCAGATGTAATAGCGACTAGGAAGGCTGTCTTCCAGGAGAGGTAGAGCAGGGAGCATGTGGCCAAGGGCTCGAAGGGGGGACCCATCAGCTTGGCCAGCACGAGGTTCAAATCCCAGGTCGGAGCAGGACGCCGCACCGGCGGGTACAAGTGGTCCAGGCCTTTAAGGAAGCGGGAAACCATCTGGTTGGAGAAGATGGACTGACCCTCCATAGATGGACGAAAGGCGGACACTGCTGCCAGGTGAACTCTCAAGGAGGAGACCGCAAGACCTTGCTCCTTAAGCTACCAGAGGTAGTCCAGGATGGTAGGGACAGGGACTACGAAGGGATTGAGGCCTCGTTGGTCACACCAGAGCGCGAACCGCTTCCATTTTGCCAGATAGGTGGAGCGAGTGGAAGGCTTTCTGCTCTCTAGCAGGACGTGCTGAACTGCCGCCGAACAGTCCCTCTCTGTGCGGGTCAACCACGCAGGCACCAAGCTGTAAGATGGAGGGACTGCAGGTTCGGATGGCGGAGTCTGCCGAAGTCCTGGGTGATGAGGTCCGGCCATAACGGAAGGGGAATAGGATCCCGAATGGAGAGCTCGAGCAGCAGGGTGTACCAATGTTGCCTCGGCCAGGCCGGAGCCACGAGTATGACGCTGGCTCTGTCCCTCCGAAGCTTCTGTAGCACTCGGTGCACGAGCGGGAACGGAGGGAAGGCGTAGAGGAGGTGATCCTTCCAGGAATACAGGAAGGCGTCCAACAGGGAGCCCGGCGAGTGACCCCGGAACGAGCAAAACAGGTGGCACTTCCTGTTCTCCTTGGAGGCGAATAGGTCTATTTGGGGAAAGCCCCACCTCCGGAAGATTGTGTGTACGACGTCGGGACGGAGAGACCACTCGTGGGAGAGGAACGACCTGCTGAGATGGTCGGCCAGCGTGTTCTGCACTCCCGGAAGAAAGGACGCTTCCAGGTGAATCGAGTGGGTTACGCAGAAGTCCCACAGGAGCATCGCTTCTTTGCAGAGGAGGGAGGAGCGGGCTCCGCCCTGCTTGTTCACGTAGAACATTGCCGTCGTGTTGTCCGTGAACACTGTCACACAGCAGCCCTGCAGGCGGGTGCGGAAGGTGTGACACGCCAAACCCTTGTAGAGCGGACACTGATGTGGAGAGCGAGCTCTTGGGGCGACCAAAGGCCTTGGGTGTGAAGGTCGCCAAGGTGAGCTCCCCAACCGAGCGCTGAGGCATCCGTGGTCAGAGTGACGGATGGGCGAGGAGGGTGGAACGGGACTCCCGCACACACGACCTCCGGGTCGAGCCACCAGCGGAGGGACTCGAGGGTCGGCTTGGTGACCGTGACCACCATGTCGATGGGATCTCGATGCGGCCGGTACATCGACGCGAGCCAAGACTGGAACGGGCGGAGGTGGAGCCGCGCGTACGCGGTGACATACGTGCACGATGCCATGTGGCCCAGGAGGCGGAGGCAGGAGCGCACCGTCGTGGTCGGGAAGGTGACGAGGTCCCGGATGATGGAGACCATCGTCTGATGCCGAGATTGCGGTAGGCAGGCTCGGGCCAACGAGGAGTCGAGGACCGCTCCAATGAACTCCACCCGCTGCGATGGAATCAAGGTGGACTTCTCGGCATTGATGAGAAGACCGAGTCGCTGAAAGAGGGACAGGATTTCTGTCATCTGGCCCATTACCAGCTGTCGAGACTGTCCGCGAACCAGCCAGTCGTCGAGATACGGGTAGACATGTATCTGACGACGGCGGAGGGCTGCGGCAACCACTGCCATGCATTTGGTAAACACCCTCGGTGCGGTAGCGAGCCCGAATGGTAACACGGCGAACTGGTAGTGGGCGTTGTTGACCACAAAACGGAGGTAACGATGATGAGGAGGATAGATCGCGACATGGAAGTAGGCGTCCTTCATGTCGAGGGCGGCAAACCAGTCTCCCGGCTCCAGAGAGGGAATGATGGTCCCCAGGGTGACCATGCGAAACTTGGGCTTGAGTAGGTATTTGTTCAGCTCGCGAAGGTCCAGGATAGGACGTAACCCTCCTTTCGCTTTGGGGATGAGAAAATAATGGGAATAGAATCCCCTGCCCCGCCTGTCTTGAGGCACTGCCTCTATGGCACCCACGCTCAACAGAGTCTGGACCTCTTGTAAGAGGAATTGCTCGTGAGAGGGGTCCCTGAAGAGGGACAGGGAGGGTGGGTGGGAAGGGGGGGGAAAAACAAACTGAAGGCGGTATCCCGACTGGACTGTTTGAAGCACCCAGTTGTCCGTTGTTATTTGGGACCACGCCGAAAAGAAATGGGAAAGGCGGTTGTAAAATAAAAGGGTAGGATCCGGTAGGGAGAGTGATCGGCCGTCCTCGGGCGTCCCATCAAAAGGCCTGTTTGGACCCTTGGGGGGCCTTGGAAGGGGCCTGGGCCTGATTGCGCCTGTTGCCGGATGGTCGACGGCGATTCGGGCCTGGTCGCCTGCTGTTGTACGGGCGGTACCGTTGTTGAGGGAAAGACCGGGAGGGTTGTTGCCGGAAGGACCTGCACTGAGGAGCCGGTGTGTGCATCCCGAGGGTGCGGATGGCGATGTGACCGTCCTTCAGGGTCTGGATCCGGGAATCAGTCTTCTCGGAGAAAAGACCCTGGGTGTCAAAGGGCAGGTCTTGCAACGTATACTGCACCTCCGGTGGCAGGGTGGAGGACTGCAGCCAGAAGATGCGCCGCATCGTCACCCCTGAGGCCAAGGTCCGAGCTCCCGAGTCCGCAGAGTCAAGGGCAGCCTGGATGGAGGATCTGGACGACTTCGTCCCCTCCTCCAACAACGCGGAGAACTCCTGGCGGGAGGCTGTTGGTAGGAGCTCCGTAAATTTCGTCAGGGACGCCATGATGTCATACACGTACCTGGCGAGGAGGACCATCTGGTTGGCTATGCGAAGTTGCAGGCTGCCAGCCGAGTAGACCTTGCGGCCCAACAGGTCCATTCGCCGCGCGTCCTTTGACTTTGGCGCAGGGGCAGGTTGGCCATGCCTCTCCGTCGTTGACCGACTGAACGACCAACGAGTCCGGGGTCGGGTGAGTATACAGATACTCGTAGCCCGTGCGGGGGGACTGAGTACTTGCGCTCAACCCCACGGGCCGTAGGAGGGATGGACGCAGGCGTCTGCCAGAGTGTGGTGGCGTTCTTTTGTATCGTCCAAACGGTAATGCCACGCGCACTGGAGCCTCCGCTCCAACGACCTTTGTTATGGGGTCCTCGTCCTCCTGGACCTCCACCACTGGGAGAGCCATGGCCGCCGCCACGCGGCGCAGCAGGTCTTGGTGCGCCCTTAGGTCTATCGGCGGAGGATCCTTGGCAGATGCTCCAGCCACCGCCTCGTCAGGTGAGGATGACGAGGACAAGCCCTGGACGACAGCCTCCGTCGATGGACCTGCTGACTGCTCGTCGGCTGGGTCGGGCTGCGTGTGCCTCTGGGGGTCAGGCGGTATGGAAATCGCACCCGGTGGCAAAGGGGGCGGTCGGCTGACGGTCGCCTCTGGTACCCTGCGCTCGGAGGCAGGGGCTCTTGGAGGGAAGGGCACCCCCTGAGTCTCATACTGGCTCCAGGGAACCCAGAAGCCCCACTGCTGTGCCCCCTGAGGTTGGCCTTGTGGGGTAGGTGGCAGGTGCCCGTTACTGTCTGCCCCGGAAGCAACCGACGCGGGACGGGATGGCCATGGAGGTGCCGAGGCGCTGACGGATTGCGCCGTCGAATGAGGCAGTCTGTCCCCGGACGGTGCCGAGGATCGGTGCCGGTCTGCACGGTACCGTGATGGTGACCGAGACCAATGTCCGCTGCGGTGCTGGGAGCTCGACCGGTGCCGGGAGCTCGACCGGGATCCAGACCTGCGGCGCCGGGAGCGGCTACGCGAGTCGCGGTGCCGGGAAGGGTGCCGGGAAGCAGACCTCCGTCGGTGCCGACGCGAAGGCGATCGGGACCTGGAGCGATGCCGGGAGTGCGACCGGTACCGCGATGTCGAACGGTACCGGGAGTGCGACCGGCGTCGGGACGGCGACCGGTACCGCGATGGCGAGCGGTGCCGAGATCTCGAACAGCGGGACGGTGACCTGCGGCGGGACCGGGAACGGGACCGGGAGCGTCGTCCGTGCCGTCTGTCCGGAGAGGGCGGCCGGATCATCATGGCCGGCTTTCCCGCCGAAACGACAGCCCGCACCGGCGGTGCCGGGGGCCGGAGGCTCGGTGCCTCTGTGAGCTCTATAAGCTCGCGCGCCGTGGAGAACGGCTGCCATCGACGCCAGAGACTGAGCTCAACCGCGGTCGGTGCCGGGGAGCATGGCGGTGCCGGACTCGACGGCCCTTGCGGCGCCGGAGTCAACGGCCCGGTGCACGTCCTGTGCACAGCCACAGCGGGGACCGCAGGTGGTGCAATTGTCTTGGCTGCTGGGCCCTCAGCGTGGGACTTGGCACCCACTTTCACCGGCTTGCGCTTCCTTGATGGCGACAGGGAGCGGTGCCGGGCCTTCGGTGCCGGTGGCTGAGGTCGCGGAGTCTCGGTGCCAGAACGGCCCGGGGCCGGCGGTGCACTCCGTACCGATGAAGCCTTCGGCGCCGGCGCGGACAGTGCCGGGGGCTGGAGCGAAGCCTCCATGAGGAGCTGCTTTAATCTTATGTCCCGCTCCTTACACGTCCGGGGTTTGAAAGAGGAACAGATAGGGCACTTATCTGCTCTTTGACTCTCACTGAGGCAACGGAGGCAGGAGTCGTGCGGATCCCCTACTGGCATAGGCCGCTGGCAAGATGCGCAGGGCTTAAAGCCCGGTGCCTTGGGCATGAGCCCACACTGGGGGAGGAAAGGGAGGGGAAACCCCCCTTAACCTTATCCTAAAAACTAACTATCTATCTAACTAACCTTATCCTAAAAACTAACTATCTATCTAACAGAAACTATCTATACTAATCACTAAACGAACTATATACACGAAAAAGAAGCGAGAGCTAGGGTTGTGGAGAACAGAGAGCACTCCACAGTTCCAACTGGCCGTCACGGGCGGTAAGAAGGAACTGAGGAGCGGACGGGCCGGCTGGGGTATATAACAGGCGCCATAGCGGCGCCACTCCAGGGGGCGCCAGCCAGCCCGCCGGAGTTGCTAGGGTAAAAATGTTCCGAAGAGCCGTGCACGCACGGCGCGCACCCCTGACTGGAATGCATAGGAGCAATCACTCGAAGAAGAACAGATGTTTATTTGGAATTAAAAGTTACTTAGTACAATTCAGCCTAATTCAGCACCAAAGCTATGTCAAGCTTTAAGTGCAGACTAGGCCTAAGCCACATTTGTGCATGGCTAACAAAAAAAAAAATTGCAGAAATTTAAACTTTTTCTGTAACTAATCCAAAAGCATTATCTGTTAAATAAGTTAAATTCTGGGGAAAAGGACTTCATTATATATGTCTATAGGATATTTTCCAGAATCTTGCCATAAAATGTATAGTCAGCTACCCAGTATTTTAAAGTCTCCCATTAGGCTATAGATATTCTGGCCTGTCTGCAAAGGCCTATACTTTAAGAATTTAGGTGTATTCTTATCACTAAGGTAGTTATAGAGGTATAAAAGAAAGAATCAAAATCACTGCTTGTCTGTGTAAGAGCCTTCTCTTACTGTGACAGTCTGGGGCTCTGTTCTTAGGCTACAGCCTTCGGCTAAGTAGCAGAGGCAGCCATAAACTGGGAAGTGTATGGTCACATCCTCACATTCCAAACTAGTCACACTGAAATAAGGTGCTATTGGGCTGTTAGGAATACAATCCTGTCTTGATATTCCTATCACCGCCAGAGAAAGGGAAGAGCCTAGAAGATGTAAAAGGAAACTTAGTTTGATAGCATCCTGTCTGGCAAAAACTCACTTATCAATAGCTGGGATGTGAAATCCTCATTTCTGTATTGTTCAATCACTGTAGTCTCCACTATTGTTTGTCTGTATAATCTCTGGCTGGTTCTGTGATTGTTTCTGTCTGCTGTATAATTAATTTTGTTGGGTGTAAACCAATTAAGATGGTGGGATATAATTGCTTAAATAATTATGTTACAATGTGTTAGGACTGATTGGTTAAGGTATAGCTAAGCAGAACTCAAGTTTTACTATACAGTCTGCAGTCAATCAGGAAGTAAGGAGGGAACGGGAATAGGGGTAGGGGAATTGGAACCACATTTTGCTAAGGGGGGAAATGGGAACAGGGACACAGGCGAGGCTCTGTGGTGTCAGAGCTAGGAAGGGGGACACTGAAGAAGGAAACAAATCATGCTTGCTGATAGTTCACCCCAATAAACATCGAATTGTTTGCACCTTTGGACTTTGGGTACTATTGCTCTCTGTTCATGCGAGAAGGACCAGGGAAGTGAGAGGGTAAAGGAATAAGCCCCCTAACATCTCTCCTTCCACATTTTCTTTTCTGTATTCTGAACATGCACATTTTGATTTATGTAAATCAAAATTTGATCTATTTTATTTAGGGAAATACTGCCTCAACTGCCTATGAAAAGTAGTAAATACCCATCTTCAAGTTCAGAAGGAAGCACAAAAAACCCCAAGGAAATTAACCACCAAGTTGCTAATGTGACAGAGAATGGTAGATATTGCCCCAATCCAATAAAACATATAAACAGGTACTTTTAAGCAAATGCACAGTCCCACTGAAGTTAAGGGGATTATTCAGAGGTTTAGGCTAAGCATAGGCTTAAGTACTTTACTGAATCAGGGCCTTAATGAGGATCCAACTCCACAGATATTGTGCAAGAACAGCCAAAAAGAGGGTAGGAGAGATACCAAAAGGTCACAGACAAAGATAATGACAAGAGCAGATACAGAATGTTTTTGTGATAAGATAAACAATTCCAATATGACCTACAGGAATATGAAACTTTGATAAGTAAATGAAATCTGAAATATTTCACACTGAATCCAAGTATCTCTTTACCCTACCTTCTCTGCAGTTTTTAAACGCTCAAGATTAAAAGCAGTTATCCACAAAGCTTCATCAATGTCTTGTTCAGTTTTTTTGTCCTGGGGGAAAAGTTACAATAGTAAACTGTTTGTATTATTAAAAAAATTAAATATTTGACAACATTTTCAGAATTTGTACAAACCTTGGAGGAAGGACCTCGAATTCATATTTAACATTATGCATCCATTTAGGACTTAGTAATAAATAATTCTATGAATGATAAAAACTGCTTTAAAACACCTATACAGTAAAATACATTGCACAGCCACCTAAGAAAAAGCAGTTGCCTTAGCAACTACAGTTCCTGGAGGGGACTGCATGTGTGAATCCAAGCTCTTAGAACAGCGGTTCAAGGGCTGGAGCACCCATGGAATAGAAATTAGCAGGTGCTTAGCATCCACTGGCAGCCAGCTTCCCTCCTCCCACCTGCCAGCGGCCGGATCAACTCCCTCTCTCCCCCCCCCCCAGCACCTCCTGCATGCCGTGATCAGCTGTTTTGTAGCGTGCAGGAGGCTCAGGGAGGAACAGGGATGGGGCACACTCAGAGGAGGGGACAGAACCAGGGGGGGGAAGAGGCAGGACATGGGTGAGGACTTGGGAGAAGGGGTGGGGTGGGGTGGGGCGGGGCAGGGCCTGTGGCAGAGTGGGGGCAAGAAGAGGCGGGACAGTGGTGGGGAAAGGGGACGGGACCTGGGGCTGAGCGAGGGGGTTGAGCACCCCCAGGTCCAGAGGAAGCCAGCACCTATGCATGGATGAGTCCTGGAAGAAGTTTAAACAGTGCTGGCAGTGATGATGTGTGATACGTGATGGCAATAGATTGAGTGGAATGGAGACTAGAAAGTACCTTACTGCTAACTGTAGCTATACACCTTTTTAACAGCTTCCAGCTCTCCCCTGAGGACAGTGAAGATTTTGAGAAAGTCCTAGCAGTGCTTTCCTACAAAGCATGAAACTTATGAAAGATTCCTTTTCCACATAATAAAAAAGGAACACAAAGGAACTGAGGATTACAACACAGACTTGAAGAGTAAAAGCTAGTGCTGCAACTTTAGGCCTCAAGGAGATTCCTTGATTAGACAGGCTGGTGGCAGGTGTAACAATGCAAAGCTATCGGAGCATCTATCTAGAGACTTAACTTTGGAAAAAGCCACACACATCTGCAAAGCAGCAGAACATGCGAAACTGAAACTGCAAACATTAATAAAAGCAGATAACAGAGACACTGTGCAGAAGATCACTGCACAGCAGGACAAGAAGGAAACATGCACAAAAAAGCAACACTGACAACAGTCAATATAAGGAAGGGTGAAAAAATATTCCGTGGAAGGGTTAGACCAAACAAATGTGTGGGAAGTTCATGGAAACACACATACAGACAATGCTCAGCATTTGGACAAAAGTGCAATGTGTCACAAGTACAACTATTTTGCTAACCAATGCAGACATCAGAAAACTGTGGATGCAATGCAGGAATATGGTGATAGCTCCACTGAGGAAGCAGTGTATGCTGATGCCATGCAGCAATGGCTGCCAGTACACAATAACTAGTTCATCACTCTTAATACTAATGGTTCACAAATCACATACAGTAGATACAGATGCCGACACTAAGAAAGAAAAGACTAAGAATACCTTTATTATTTATTATTATTATTATTATTATTATAGGAGATAGCAAACCAATACTGAGCCTGTAATCAAGTCAACAATTGGGACTCGTATGCAAGCTATTTAATATAGAATACAACTTGCTGCAAGGCATCTAAACCTTAGTAGAGAAATATACAGATGTGTTCAAAGGTTTGGGAAAACTGCCAGTCATGCACAAAATAATTTTGAAGAAGGATGCAAACCCCGTTTATATGCATCCAGGAAGGTACCTCTGGCCCTGAGAAGCAGAAAGCAGCAAGAACTGCAATAGAAAGAGTTGAGAAACCTACAGGTTTGGTGCACAGGCGCTGACTCCGTGGGTGCTCCAGGGCTGGAGCACCTGCGGAAAAAAGTTAGCGGGTGCTTAGCACCCACTGGCAGACAGCTCCTCCCGTTCACCGGCGGCTCCACCGATCAAATCCTCTCCCTTCCCCCCCAGCACCTTTGCCCCGCCTGTCAGCTGTTTCGCAGCATACAGCAGGCGCTGGAGGGGGGAAGGGGATGGGGCATGCTAAGGGGAGGGGGCAGAACTGGGCAGGAATTGGAAGGGCAGGGACTTGGGGAAAGGGATAGGGTGGGGGAAGGGCCTGGGGCAGAGCTGGGGCTTGAGTACCCCCGGGCCAGGAGGACACCAGTGCCTATGGTTGGGTGCACTCACCAGTGATAGTACCAAAGAAATGTGGATAAAAACATAAGAACAGCCATACTGGATCAGACCAAAGGGCTTCTGACAGTGGCCAATGTCAGATACTTCAGAAGGAATGAACAGAACAGGTAATTATCAAGTAATCAATCCCATGACGCTCGTTCCCAGCTTCTGGCAAACAGAGGCTGGGGTCACCATCCCTGACCATCCTGGCTAATAGCCATTGATGGACCTATCCTCCATGAACTTATCTAGTTCTTTTTTGAACCCTGTTGTAGCCCTGGCCTTCACAACATCCTCTGGCACGGAGTTCCACTGGTTGACTGTATGTTGTGTGAAGAAATACTTCCTTTTGTTTGCTTTAAACCTGCTGCCTATTCATTTCATTTGGTGATACCTAATCCTTGGGAATGAGGAGTAAACACCACTTCCTTATTTATTTTCTCCACCTCAGTCATGATTTTATAGACCTCTATCATATGCCCCCTTAGTCATCTCTTTTCCAAGCTGAAAAGTTCCAGTCTTATTCATCTCCCCTCATACAGAAGCCATTCCATACCCCTAATCATTTTTGTTGCCTTTTCTGAACCTTTTCCAATTCAAATACATCTTTTTTGAGATGTGGTGACCAAATCTGCATGCAGTATTCAAGATGTGGGCATACCATGGATTTATATAGAGGCAATATGATATTTTCTGTTTTATTATCTATCCCTTTCTTAATGATGCCCAACATTCTGTTCGCTTTTTTGACTGCTGCTGCACGTCGAGTGGATGTTTTCAGAGAACTATCCTTAATTGACTACAAGATCTCTTTCTTGAGTGGTAACAGCTAATTTAGACCCCATTGTTTTATATGTATAGTTGGGATTATGTTTTTCAATGTGCATTACTTTGCATTTATCAACATTGGGCAACAAAATGGCAGATGAAATTCAGTCACCCAGTTTTGTGAGATCCTGCTGTAGCTCTTCGCAGTCTGCTTTGGACTTAATTATTTCCAGATCATTTATGAATATGTTGAATAGTACTGACCCCAGGTACAGAACCCTGGAAGACACCACTATTTACCTCTCTCCATTCTGAAAACTTGACCATTTATTCCTACCCTTTGTTTCCTATCTATCTTTTAACCAGTCACTAATCCATGAGAGGACTTTCCCTCATATTCCCATGACAGCTTACTTTGCTAAAGAGCCTTTGGTGAGGGACCCTGTCAAAAGCTTTCTGGAAATCTAAGTATACTATATCCAGTGGATCCCCCTTGTCCACATGCTTGTTGACCCCCCTCAAAGAATTCTAATAGATTGGTGAGGCATGATTTCCCTTTACAAAAACCCGTTGAATATAATTTGTTGGAAGAGTCATCTGTATGTCTGACAATTCTGTTCTTTAATATAGTTTCAACCAGTTTACCCGGTACTGAAGTCAGGTTTACTGGCCTGTAAATTGCCAGAATCACCTCTGGAGACTACTTTAAAAATTGTCATTACATTAGCTATCCTCCAGTCATTTGGTAAAGAAGCTGATTTAAATGATAGGTTAGAAACCACAGTCAGAAGTTCTGCAATTTGACATTTGAGTTTCTTCAGAACTCTTGGGTGAATACCATCTGGTACTGGTGACTTATTGATAAATTTAACAGCAATTTGTTCCAAAACCACCTCTGACCAACACCTCAATCTGGGAGAGTTCCTCAGATTTGTCACCTAAAAAGAATGGCTCAGGTTTAGGAATCTCCCACATATCCTCAGCTGTGAAAACCAATGCAAAGAATTCATTTAGCTTCTCCGCAATAGCCTTATCATCCTTGAGTGCTCCTTTGGCATCTCGATCATCCAATGGCTCCACTGGTTGTTTAGTAGGCTTCCTGCTTCTGATGTACATAAAAAAAATTTGCTATTACTTTCTGAGTCTTTGGCTAGCTGTTCTTCAAATTCCTTTTTGGCCTTCCTAATTATATTTTTACACTTCATTTGCCAGAGTTTATGCTATTTTCTATTTTCCTCAATAGGATTTAACTTCCACTTTTTAAAGGATGCCTTTTTGCCTCTCACTGCTTCTTTTAGTTTGTTGTTTAGCCACTTCTTTGGTTCTCTTACTAGGTTTTTAAATTTGGGGTATAGAGTAACTCTTACTTAAAGTCATCCTGGTTAATGTCATTTAATTGCTGATTAAGGAACATGCTCATTTAAAGTTGGGCAATGCTCCCTTATAACGTTGTTTGGCAGCCGCCTGCTTTATCCACTGCTTGCAGGAAGAGCAGCCCGTTGCAGCTAGCTGATGGGGGCTTGGAACCAGGGTGGACCAGCAGCCCTCCCCCCCCCCCATCAGCTCCCCGCTCCCCTAAGTTCCCTGTGCAGCAGCCAGCCAGCAGGCTACCAATTGCCAGCAGTTCAGCTGTCCCTCCCCCCACTGCCATGTGCTGCTCCTGCCTGCTGCCTTGGAGATTGAAGTTGAAGAAAAAGTGCGTGTTCACAAAGACAGAACTTCTCTATTTGGGGGAAATTCTGTCAGAAAATGGTGCCAAGCCAGATCCAGCAAACGTACAAGCCATCCTTAGAATGCCAAACCCAAAGCAAAAAAAGATTTACAATGGTGTACAGGTATGGTGACCTGGCTAGGCAAATTCATAACCTGGATGATAAAAAATACGAGAAAACTATTACTTAATGGTATGGAACAAACTGGACGAGATAGCATGAAATTAAGACAAACTGAAAATGATACTTAAATATTGTAGTACGGGAGCTCATGTGACATGGCATAAGCCCTACAAAGATATCACAGATGCTGAAAAGGTTTAGTGCAACTCCAAAAGAAAGGCCGTGGCTGGAGTCCAGTAAGCATATGCCTAGAGAGCTTTCGCAAATAGAGTACAAATACACAGATTGAAAAGAAAATCCTGGGAATTGCATTTGGCTGTGACACTTGTCACAACTACATGTATGGAATATCTTTTGTAATTGAAACTGGTCACAAACCATTGATAGCCATTGCAAAAAAGGACCTGTGGAAGGCACCACAGAGACAGAGACAGACAGACCAACCAACATGATAAAATATTCAGGACCCCACTTCACCTCACTCATGGTCAAAGCTAAAAGCGCTATAGTGAAGGATGAGATGCTGCCGCCCATGAGTCATACTCTATACTCTGACAGAGAAAACAATTCATGCGTAAAACAGTATGTTCCCTACAGCCATGAGCTGTCTATGGTTGAATATGTCCTTCTCATAGGTAAGAGCATTGGGATTCCATCTGAACTCAGAAAAAAACATGGTAAAGGCCATTCATGAAGGTCACTTGGGTATAGAGAAGTGCAAAGAAGGGCATGGGAAGCACTCTATTGGCTAAGCATGAACAATTACATCACTGATTGGTAAATATTTATGCCACATGCCAAACCCATAGGCCAACCATACCCAAAGGACCAGTATTAAATAGGCATGTGTCAGCTGGTGAGTGGGTGTAGAGATCTTTACCCTAGAACAGGGGTGGCCAACCTGAGCCTGAGAAGGAGCCAGAATTTGCCAATGAACATTGCCAAAGAGCCACAGTAATGTCAGCAGTCCCCATCCACTACCCCCTCCAGCCCCCAGCACCTCCCACACACGGGCAGCCCTGCCAATCAGCGCCAGCCCCACCAATCAGCGCCTCCCTCTCCCTCCCCATGCCTCCCACCAGCCACAATCAGCTGTTTTACAGTGCGCTCTGGTGGAGAGGCGGGAGGAGCAAGGGCATGGCAGGCTCGGGGGAAGGAGCAGAGTGGTGGCAGGACCAGGGGCAGAGCAGGGGGCTGAGCAGTGAGCACCCCACAGCACATTGGAAAGTTAGCATCTGTAGCTCCAGCCTTAGAGTGAGCACATACGCAAGGAGCTGCATATTAACCTCTGAAGAGCTGCATGCGGCTTCGAAGCCACAGGCTGGCAACCCTTGCTCTAGAAGATAGACTATTTGGTTATATTTGATGCATACTTAAACTACCCAGAGGTAGAAATATTGACCGAGGTCACATCCAACCAGGTCATGTAGAAACTCAATGCTATTTCTGCCAGGTTTGGGATTCCACAAGTAGTTAAGACTGACAATGGCTCTCAGTGTTCAAGAACAGACTTCAAGACTTCTGCAGAGAAGTAAGGGTTTTAACGTATTACTTCTAGTCCTAGGTATCCAAAGGGAAATGGATTTGCAGAATATGGTGTAAAAATAGTTGAGACTATTTAAAAAAGCAATACATGCAATTGAAGATCCTCTTGTTGCATTGCTAAACTACAGAGCAGCACCATTAAATCATAGTAAGTTACCTGCAGAGCTTCTGGTGAGATGTCAGATACAAACTATACGTCCTCAGCTGAAGATTAAATGGAGTGCAGCTCAGGAACAAATGCACAAACAGAAGCAGACGGGAAAGTAGTAAAGGCATAAAAAGTCCCACTATAACAAAATCACAGTACACTTGAGGGAACTATGCCCTGGAGAATCTGCTGAAATTTGAAATAAGGGTTTTTGGGGAGATAAAGATAAGATGATTCATCTGGTTCCTCCAAGAGCATGTGAGACCAAAATAAAGCAAGAATATTTATAGAGACAGAACTGTAAGCATCTTTTACCACAACGTCCCCTATGAGCTAACACCACACGTAATGCAGGACTTACCAGTAAAACCACGTAGTGTAAGGATCTGCTGGACTAGAATTCAGGTCTGCAGAGTCTGGGGCAGCTGATGTTACCACGTCATCACTAGGAGGCCACCAAAAGTGTCTAGAGCGACAGCACCCTGTGGCCTTTGGATTGACCCATAGCTCACTATTTAGCCAGGAGTGTGTCCCAGGAAGTTGCCTGGGCAACCACAGACTTCTGGCTTGCTATGACTCCACACCTCAATTTGCATGCTGATCTCCAGTCTCCAATGCCAGACTGACTCTGAACCTGACTCTTAGCTACCAGCCTGGAATCAAAAGGAACCTCTGACCCTGTCTCTTGCCCACTGATCACAGCTCTAGTGATTACTCAGATCCCTGTGCTCTGACTACCACCTCATGACCATCCTTGACTTGGTGACACCAGCCCAGACTACCAATACTCTGGTCCCTTACACCTACATCAAACTAGACACATCCTGTTAGTAACACTGACACACACAAAAGTGATACAGCCTACTGAGGTCCCCTTCCCTTGTAGTCTAACAGACAAGACCATCAGATACCCAGGTTAATCCTGGGAAACACACTGCCATGACCACAGGAACCTGATGCTGCTCCAGTACTCCAAGGGAGGAGACTGTCTCAATGGAGATGAGAACATGTTGAGGCAGAATGGTAAAAAAACCCAGAGACTAATTGAAAACTATTAAGCAGCAGGGGAACCACATCTCACCACTATATGAACCACTACGTTATTGTTTCACTTGTTTGGTTGTGTTTTAAAAAAAGAAGGATGTGTTGAATATTCTAACAGACTAATTCATATGCATGGAAAGATGGGTCACTAACCCAGGAACTAGTAGTCAGACATCCTGCAGAAACTCAGAGCAATGCAGAGCCAGGACACAGCACAGTGATCAGCAACACAGCCGCTACTAACATGTTATATTTCAAAAGTTAATTAAGTAAGTCTTCGTATAAAACAGTGTACGTTTCATAAAGTAGCATAACACCACATTCACCCCGCAGCAGCAGCTCCTGTCTGGGCTCAGCTCCCCACTCTGGGCATTGCAACCTGGAGGACAGGGTTGCAGCCTTGCCCAGGTTTGGCCCAGCTGCTCATGACAGAGGGACAGCCAGGTCAAACATGACCGACACTGTGACCCCAGGCACCAGGTTGCAACGCCCAGAGTGGGGCCCAGCTTATTGAGACAGGAACGGTTGCTGCAGGGTGAGCGAAGGCCGGGCTCACTCTCCAACATTCCCCCCTACCAACTCCCCTGGCGACTCGCCTCTGCACCAGGCCTGCAGTCCATCTAGAACCTTACCGTGACCAGCAGTGTTCACTGCAGCCATGCACATGCCCTCTAACACATGTGGAGACCTAGAAGGTATTAAATGGGATGCGATCCCTAAGAAACTTCAACTCTTTTTTTTTTTTTAATTAGTAATACAGATTTAAGATTCTAAAGAAATGAGGAAAGCAACACTACATTTTCCCCTTTGTAGCGATGAGCTCAATTTGTTTATATTTATCTTAAATTAAAAACATACAAAAGAATTGTCTTAGGCTGTATGTTTTAAAATTATGTCTAAGTAAAATCTGAGTCTCCTTTCCCCTTTGCAGGAGAGGAACCAATTTATATCCTGGTAGCTGAAGTCACTTGTTATTCTTTTATTAGGGCTTGTCTACACTTGAAATTCTACAGCAGTGCAGCTGCAATGCTGCAACTATGCTGCTGTAGCGCTTCAGTGTAGGCACCACCTATACCAACAGGAAGAAATCTCCTGTCAGCACAGGTAATCCACCTCCACAAGAAGGCTGACAGAAAAATTCTTACATTGGCCTAGCACTGGCTACACAGGGATTTAGGTCAGCTTAACTACGTTGCTCGGGGATGTAGATTTTTCCATACCCTGGAGCAACACCACTGGACTGATTTAATTTTCTAGCATAGACCAGTTCTTACACTTAGTAGCCTCATACCTTTCCCTCAAAACTCTGCATTCAACATCCTTCCTAATCAGGAGGCCAGCACTATGACTGTATTTGCGTGTTTCCAAGAAAAAGAGTGCTTGAAACCTGATCTCTTACTTGTGTTGGCAATTATGCCAATGTTCACAGACCCAGTAACCTGGAGAACAAAACACCCCAACAAAGCGGAGGGAGGGGGTCAAATGAGGTAGCCCCTGTATGACTCCTATAATTGCTCCCAAAATAAAACCACCACCACCCACCTACATGTAAACTGTAAGATCTCAGCCCATGACACAAAAGAGGGTGAACACAGCCTCACCAGACAAGCTATGCATCTTCCAAGAAGGGGGATGTGCATGGATATTGCCCAAATAAGAGGATAAATGCACTAGATATAGCTGGTGACTTCAGTTCAGCTTCGTCATATTTTAAAATTGTTCAAAAACACAGTACATTTATAGTGTGGACTGCATACACCCAATGCAGAGGAACAATCAGGTGAGAAAAGTTAACAGCATTTTTAAGAAGACACACACCACGCAACCACTTTGCTTAGCTCAACAGCCTGAAAATATACAAGATAAGCACTTCTAGCCATGACAAAACTACACTATTTGTAAAGGTGCTGCTGTGTGTGGTGATTTTTTTTTTTTTTAAATCTTTTCCATTTGTTTACTCAGAAAAAACAGTTACGAAAGGTAGGTAACTGTTGGTTTTTGAGCTGTGTTGCTCATGTCCATTCCATTCTAGGCGTGTGCATGCTCACGTGTGCGGTTGGAGATTTTTACATTAGCAGTATCTGTAGGGTTGGCCATGGCACCCTCAAGTGCCGCGCTCATGCGTCGGTATATCAGGCACCACCGGCCCTACGCACTCTCAGTTCCTTCTTGCTAGCAACTCTGACAGAGGGACAGGAGGGCGGATAATGGAATACACATGAGCAACGTATCTTGAAGAACAACAGTTACAAAAGGTAGGTAACCGGTTTTTCT
Organism: Mauremys mutica; assembly: GCF_020497125.1. Lineage (NCBI taxonomy): Eukaryota > Metazoa > Chordata > Testudines > Geoemydidae > Mauremys > Mauremys mutica. The sequence goes on from NC_059072.1 coordinate 325,582,101, forward strand.
TCAAGTGCTTGTTCATGTCAATACCATTCTAGGTGACTCACATGCAGTATCCATGGAGGTGGGCTCGGAGTTAACGGTTTTGCAGTTTGCAGCATTGCTCTGCTAAACTCAGCGTTGTCTCAAGCTTGCTGGGTAAGCGCATAATGAGATGCAAACATGTGGCTGGACAATCAGGTAGCAGCCCTACAGATCTCTTTCATTGGTACTTGTGCCAGGAAGGCCACTGACAATGCTTGTGCCCTATTTGAGTGTGCCGTCACAATTGCCGACAGAGGCACCTTCACCAGCTCATAGCAGTAGCGGATGCAGGCTTTGATCCAGGACGAAATCCTCTGAGCAGACACTGGAAGACCTTTCATTCTGTCTGCCACCACAACGAACAACTGCGTTGATTTACAGAATGGCTTTGTTCTATCTATGTAGAAGGCCAGCACCCTCCTGACATCCAAGATATGTAGCCTGCGCTCATGTGATGTATGAGCCTTTGGAAAGAAGATGGGTAAGTATATGTCCTGACCAGTATGAAACCGGGAAATGACTGGGGGCAGAAATGCTGGGTTCAGTCACAGCTGGACTATATCCTTGTAGGAAACCACACAGGGCGGCTCCAAAGTAAGTGCCCTGACACCCCGCAGGCCGATGTTATCGCAACCAGGAACAAAACCTTCCAGGAGAGAAGCAGGAGAGAGCAGGAAGCTAGAGGCTCAAAAGGAGGTCCCATGAGCCTCAACAGCATGAGATTCAGGTCCCATGAAGGAACGGGATCCCAGACGTGTAGGTAAAGATGCTCAAGACCTTTCAAAAAAACAGGCTGTCATGTCGTGAGAAGATCAAACTGCCTTGGAATAGAGGGTGGAAAGTCAGATAGCGGCCAGGTGAACCTTAATTGATGACATGGACAAACCTTGGAGTTTGAGGTGCAGCAGGTAATTCAGGATCTCCTGCAGCGAGACCTGGATATGCTGTTCCGAGGCCCAGCATGTGAAGCTTTTTCATTTGGCCAGGTAAGTCGCTCTGATGGAGGGCTTCTTGCTACCAAGAAAGACCTGCTGAACACTGGCTAAGCATTCCCATTTGTCCATGTTTAGCCATGCAGCAGCCATACTGTCAAGTGCAGCGCCTTCAGGTTTGGGTGCAGAAGGCTGCCGTGTTCTGGGACAACAGGTCCAGCCAGAGGGGTAGCTGTAGCGGGGCGGTTACTGAAAGGTTCAGCAATGTGCCGAACCAGCGCTGGCAAGGCCATGCTGAGGCTATTAGGATAATTATCACACTGTCTTGCTTGATCTTCACAAGGATCCTGTGAATCAACAGCACTGGCGGGAAGGCATACATCAAAGCCCCTGACCACGGGATGAGAAATGCATCTGATAAGGAGCCCCTGTCCATCTCCCAGGAACAAACAAAAACACGTGGCATTTCTTGTTCTGCCTGGATGTGAACAGGTCCACCTGTGGAGTCCCTAATCTCTGAAAGATTATGCCGACCACTTCCGGATGGAGCGACCACTCATGGTGAAAAGAGAATGTCCTGCTGAGGTGATCTGCTAAGACATTCTTGGTTCCAGGCAGGTACGTGGCTACCAAATGAATGGCATGCCACACACAAAAATCCCAAAGGCTGAGAGCTTCTTGGCAAAGGGCCGACAACGTGGCTCCGCCCTGCCTGTTGACGTAATACATCGCAGCAGTATTGTTCGTCAAGATCTGCAGCACCTTGCTCTTCAGGCGGGGCAAGAAAGCTTTGCAGGCCAGGTGAACTTTTCTGAGCTCCCTAACATTGATATGGAGGGCCAGACTGTCCCGCAACCAGCAGCCCTGGGTGCTTAGCTCACCCAGATGGGCTCCCCAGCCCAGATCTGAAGCATTGAAGATCAGGGTCCGTGACATGGATGGGGCCACGAAGGGAACTCCCTCCAACACCAACCCAGCATCCAATCACCAATCCAGGGATGACTGGATGTGATCTGGCACCCTGACTACCTGGGTGCCTGTTGGGAATGTAGACCAACACCAGACACACTTGCAGAGGCTGAAGATGGAGCCGGGCATGACTGACCATGTATGTGCATGTGGCCATGTGTCCTAACCACCACAGGCAGGTGCGGGCCACGGTGAGTAGATGGTTCTTCACATGGGAGATCAGTTCTGACATGGCCTGAAATCACGCTTCTGGAAGAAAGGCTCTGGCTTGCATGGAGTCAAGAACTGCCCCAATGAACTCTATTTGTTGGACCGGCATTAAGGTGGATTTTTGCTTGTTTATTAACAGGCTCAGGTCACAGCAGATGGAACCACTAGATCAAGCCTCCTATGCATTTGTTCCTGAGACCTGCCCTTGATGAGCCAGTCATCAAAATATGGGAAGACCTGGACCCCTCAATGTTTCAGGTAAGCAGCCACTGGTGCGATTTCGTTAACACTCTCGGGGCCGATAAGAGGCCAAAGGGCAGTGCTGTAAATTGAGTTTTCTTTCTGGTCACCGGTGACAGGGAGCGGTGCTGGGCAGAGCCCAACGTGCGCTGCACACCGAAGCCGAGGTAGTAGGAGTTGAGTCTTGGCAGGATGGCTCGGAAGCCAGACAGAGGGCAGCCTCCATGAGGAAAGCCCTCAATGAATATCCCGCTCTTTCTGAGTCCTGGGTCAAAATTTTTTACAGATACGATACTTGTCCTTCACATACGATTCCCCCAAGTACTTGAGGCAGCTGCTGTGGGGGTCACTTACAGGCATAGGCCTGTTACAATCCGTGCAAGGTTTAAACCCCAGAGACCAGGGCATGCGCTGCCTGGGGTAAAGTCACAGCTGGGACTCTACCTACACTTAACTACTTAACACTAACTACTATAAACAACTATTTACAAGGCCCTAAGGCTCAAAGTAAGAAGAGACAAAACTGCTAGCCCTTGCTATGCAAGGCAAAGCACTCCAACTAACCACCACAAGTGGTAAGAAGGAACTGAGAGGGTGTAGGGCCGGCAACGCCTGATATACTGACACATGAGCGTGGCACTCAAGGGGGCGCCACAGCCAACCCTGTGGATACTGCTAAGGCAAAAATCTCCGACAACTGTGCACGTGGGCATATGCACATCTAGAATAGAATCTACATGAGCAAGTACTCGAAGAACAACAATCACTTTAGAGGTCTGGAAGACTCAGGTGGTTCTAAAAGCTAAGAACAGAACTTTAAAAGGCACAGCTAGTCAGTCAGATGAGCACGGAATCCTGGTCTGTATCACATTCTTGTCAAATACTGCATTATTTGTAGTACAGTAACATGTAAATTCAAACAAAGATGCCTGACTTGTAAGATTACAGCCTTTCGGCCTGCACACTGTAAGAAGTGAAGCACTTGATATGAAAGTAGTATAAAAATGATTATAAGAACAAACAATATTTACATACCACGTCTTCTGCTGATGTGATCCAAACTGGTTTGAGATTCAGACGGTAGTCTGAATAAGTAGACTGAACATTTTTCTCTTTGACATCTGGGATATAGCTCCTAATTTTACCAAAAAAAGATATTTAACAAGTCATGCAGAAGAAATTGCATTTCTTAAAAATTATAGTGTTTTGAAAAATGCATTAAAAACCATTCTGATTCTCATTTTGCACATTTTTCTCCCTCCTCCCCATATCCTTTATAGATTCCAAGGCCAGAAGGGAGCATTGTGATAATCTAATCTGACCTCTTGCATAACACAGGCCACAGAACTTGACCATAATAATTCCTGGAGCAGATCTTTTTAGAAATACACCCAGTTGTGATTTAAAAAAATTGTAATGGAGACTCTACCATAATCCGGGATAAATCGTTCCAATGGTTAATTACTCTCATTGTTAAAAATTTATGCTTCATTTCCAGTCTGAATTTGTCTTGCTTCAATTTCCAGCCACTAGATCATGTTATACCTTTCTCTGACAGACTGAAGAGCCCATTATTAAATATTAGTTCCCCACATAGGTATAGACTAATCAAGTCACCAGTTAACCACCCCTTTGTTAAGATAAATAGATAGACTCAAGGAGCTCTATCACTGTAAGACATGTTTTCTAATCCTTTAGTCATTCTCATAGCTCTTCGCTGAACCCTCTTACATTTATCAACATCCTTCTTGAAATGTGGATACCAGAACTGGACACAGTATCCCAGTAGCCATCACACTAATGCCAAATACAAAAGTTAAAATAACCTCTCCACTCCTATTCCTACTAGAGTGGGAGATGTTATAGAGGGGACAAGTTCTTAGATTTCTTTCCTTCCAGCATCATCTCAATCTTACTTGGATTCAGCTTTAGTTAGGTGCTCTTCAGTGGATTTCAGCAAAGCACTGAAAAACCTAGGAGATGCTGATTTTTGCATTTGATGTGAATGAGCTGTAAGCTTGGTGTCACGTAGATACTGCTAGCATGCCAACCTGCATTGTCTAGTCTGTTCAACTGATTACTTATACATACAGATAACATGAGATGGAGGATTGAGACTTCTGCCATTCTGCAAATGAAAGCACCGGAGGTGAAGGGACAGTTGCTTATAAAGGAACCTCGAGGATTAGTCCAAGGAACAGGATCTGAACCATTTCACAGCAGTTCTGTTTTTCCGATCTTGAAATAGTAGCACTTGTACTTGGTGTTCAATGATATCAAATGCCACAGACATGCCCAGTGGGATGATTGATCATTAAAGACATACTTCCCTTATCATTGGACAGGAGGAAGTAATTCAACAAGAACTGTCTCTGTACCATGCCCTGACCTACAGCCTTAATGAGAAGGATACCAGATATCAGGAGATGACAGATAATGTTTGAGAGTCTTTTTTGATTCCTGAACAAACTAATTGAGAAGGTAACAGATTAGACGATGATGGTTTGCAAATTCTCTAGCATCAAGTGAAAGATTTAGTACTGTTTAGACAATTAAAATGAAATGCAGGTGGTAGATTCTTCCCAACAATCTGCCAGCAGGGATATCAGGTTCTCTACTCTCTTGTACCAGGCAAGTGCAGCAATGAGCATATATGCAGGTGGTGGTCCTGACTGCTGTCAAAATTTCCATGGCTCCTGTTTGTATGAATGGTGCATATTTCATAGATTCCAAGGAGAGAAGGAACGTTATGGTCATCTAATCTGACCTCCTACTAACACAGCCCATAGAACCTCCCCAAAAGAATGCTCGGAAGGAATGTGTTGAGTTCCTGGCCCTGCACTCAGTGTGTTATTTTTGGCGGACTTGAGACCACACCAGATGAGCATGACTACCTCTGAAAACAGTCTCACATCAAAAGTCTTGTGTTCTCAATTCATTGGAGGAAATTTGGGTCTATGAAGTGATTTACAGTCTGAACAAGTTCAGTAATACATGCCTTTACTGAATCTATGTCAGAAGAAAGGGATCCTCTGACTCCTTTAGAGGAGTGGCATAGTTTGTAGAAGTTCTTTGGGCCTAATTCTCATTTATACTAAAAAGACCACCTTTCTTCCACACTGGCAGCATAAAGGGCCTTAAAATGGGCATAAGTATAATTTACACTAAGTTCACTTTGGTGGTTAGGAATAAATAAGAAATAGGTCTCCAGTAGCTTAAGTATATTTGAATCAGAGCAGCCACCAACACTCACATTTTTCTTTCTTCCCTATTTTTCTGTCACAGGTGGAATTCGAAAGAGTGCTTTGGTGCTAGAATATCTATTAGCCCTATTCAGTGTTTCAATAACTTTTATGCAGCCCTTGGCCAGGCAGGCTGCCAACAAATAAAGTTTGGAACTTGAAGAGTCTAAGAGTTTAAAGGCAAACAATAGTAATTTTTTTCTGCCAAGCAATGAGGCAATGTTTTAGTTCTGTTCAAAGGAGGAAGTGATAGGACCAGGACAGTGGGAATTTCTCAAGCCCACATCCAGTCCACAGTACAGCGGCTGTGTGAGTGAGTCTAAGGATTACTTGTAGAAACCTTAAGGTGTAGAGTTCAGATTTGATATTTTGGGTGATGGTCACAGAGGTGTTGTGAGTGTGATGCTGAAGTATCCCAAGACTTGAGTCTTGTGAACTTCATCACAATACCAGATGGCATTTCTGTCACATTTGGATTCCCAGAATTCTCAGATAAGTCTTTTTGCTGGACCCACAGATGAAGTGGACCCACTCACAGAAGTTTGATTTGAGTGAGCCTTCTCTACAACTGAACTTGAAAGAGAATGGAATAGCTATTCAGCCTTCATATGTCCTCTTTCAGTCTGGTTACATGATGAATCATAGCTGCAGAGAGCTGGAAGGGACCTTGAGAGATCATGAAGTCCAGCCCACCATGCAGAGGCAGGACTAAGCAGACCTAAACCATTCCTAGCAATTGTTTGTCTAACCTGTTCTGAAAAATCTCCAATGATGGTGATTCTCCTGAAAGCTTCTTCCAGAGCTTAACTTCCCTTACAGTTAGAAAGGTTTTCCTAATACCTAACCTGCATCTCCCTTCTTGGGATTAAGCCCATTATTACGACTTCTACCTTCATTGGACACAGAGAACAACTGGTCATCCTCCTCTTTATAACAGCCCTTAACATATTTGAAGGGTTTCCTCTCCGTCTTCTTTTCTCAAGACTAAACAAGGCGGCTTTTTTTTTTTTGGGTAGGTAAAGTTTTCTAAACCTCCATTTTGGTTGCTTTCCTCTGGACTCTCTCCAGTTTGTCCACATCTTTTTTTAAAGTGCTGTGTCCAATTCTGGGCACCATACTCCAGCTGAGGTCTCACCAGTGCCAAGAGTGAGACAATTACCTCCCATGTCTTACATACGTCACTCCTATTAATAAACTCCAGAATTATATTAGCCTTTTTTACATATTGTTCACTCACTCAATTTTTTGATCCACTATAACCCCCCAAAATTCCTTTCAGCACTAGTTCCCCTAGCCTGTTACACAACTACAAAATGTGGAATACTTGATTTTTCTTTCCTAAGTGAAGAACTTTGCACTTGTTTTTAATTGAATTGTATCTTGTTAATTTCAGACTAATTCTCCAATTTATCAAGACAGGCAATTAGAGTCTTGGGTCTTTTTGTTTGGACTTTGTTACTCAGAACAGGGACCAATCCTAAAGTGTGGCCAGAGGTCTGGGCCACCAAAGACAGACCACTGGAGAACCAGAACAACAGACAACAGGCAGCACTATAGTGGAAGACCCCTGCAAAAAGCAATGCCATGTCCTAACTCAAGGGAGTGCTCCTATAGTAACCTGACCCTTACCCTGATGCACCAGCACAGAATGCTGTCCTGGGGAGAGAGACAACTAATGAGAGGGCAGCTCGAGCTTGGGAGGGTGCCTGGAATCCAACCAAAGAGGGGAGTTGGAAAAAGCTGTTAGACAAGAAGGAGCCAAGGAGAAGAATCTAGATGCTGAGCTAGTGGATGAATAGAAGCTGGAGGAGAAGGTGAGGTGATAAAATAAGAAGTATAGGAGAATAAAAGTAGGGGACTGGGAAGTGAGAAGCAGGAAAGAAGGGAATCCTCCAAGTCAGGAGAAGCAGAAAAAAAAATATAGACCCGGGTATATGAGCAGACACTATTAGAAAAGTAAAGTAGAGGAAAATAAAATGTACAGACATATCAGAGAGAGAGCATCAATGTAAAAAACTGAAAGGTAATATAATTGGTGAAAAGGGGAATTGATCAAAAAGCTGTTTTAGATTAAACTAGATCCTGAAAACAGTAAATGAAAAGCCCACCCACAAAGGATCAAGAGTATAGGAACAGAGAGAATGACTGAACATTTATTGAAGGAATACAGTTCAAAAGGTGCCTAATGGACAAATGAGGGCCCATCAAGTGAAGATAAACTTGGTCAAAAGAGGTACAACTACAGGACCACTGAATCTAAAGAGCACTTCAAGCTGAAGAGATGTAAAGAACAGGGCAGCAAGAATGGAGTTGTACTTACAGCCAAAGAAAGAAAAGGTTGTTGAGTAATCTCTTGTTCTTGTTGATAACAATGCCTTTGGTATTAACTCCGTAGAGTAAGGATGAGTACAGGTACAAGCTTGCAAAGGTTAACATGTTGGTAACCTAGAGTTTGTTATAAGTAGTAATACTTTGTAATGTTCTTTATGCTCCTGGTACAATTTCTGGGTTTTCCCTTATAAAGTTCTACAAATTATAAGTTATCCCTTTTGTCTTGGTTAGCCTCTGCTTTCCTCAGTTAGCATAGCCTGGACAGGTCACTGCACTCCACAGTGAGTTCTGCTATTACAACCTTGTATTTATTAATAAGCAAGAGGCTGAAGACCTACTGTCTTCTGTTTTGGATCAAGCAAGGTAGCTGTGTGCTGATTGCACTGGACTGTATGTAGCTATCTAGTTATACAAAAATCCTGAATGTATTTGTGCATTAAGAAACCAAATTTGATTAAGCACTTTGGGAATAATTACCATAAGAGATAAGTAGGATGGACAGACTTTTTTTTTTTTTAAAAACATGTCCCCCCCACTGGCTCAAAACTGTATGAAAAATAAAGCAGGTGTTAAGAATGCAAGTTTACCTTTTTAGTGCTTGCGAATTTCTAATGCAAATTCTTTGTTCAACATCAACCTCCATCTAAATTAAAAAGGAGAAAGGTTATAGTAAAGTATTTCCCATCAGAGGGTGAAATCCTGGTCCCTCTGAAGGGAAAAGTCTTTCCACTGATTTTAATGGAATCAGGATTTCACCTAGAGTAAACATTTGTCCTTTTCTCTGACCAGGGTCATGTTTTAAAGAGATTACTATTTATATTAGTAACTAGACATTTAACAGCATAGTTTCCAGACAGTGACCTATCACAGCTGAAAATTACTACTCATGAAAGAGGTTTTTTCCATTGTTTGTTCACTCTTTATTGGGCTTTCATAGCAATATGCCTTCCAACATATTGTGTTAGAGGAATTGATTATGGTTGGGATTTTCAATGGAGTATACGGGTGTCAGGCATCCAAATTCCACTGAAAGTATGAGTTCAGTGCCCAATCCCCTCAAAACTCCAGCCTATTTATTTGTATATATAGGGTTACATATCAGTAGCATTCAGTTATTGCCATTTTCTAAGAGAGAGTAAGCAATTTTTCAACAATAATGTGCTGTAACACTTATGTATTTTTATTTCTGATTTTGTAAGCAAGCAGTTTTTAAGTGGAGGTGAAACTTGGGGTACACAGGACAAATCAGACTCCTGAAAGGGGTACAGTAGTCTGGAAAGGTTGAGAACCACTGGATTACTACATAGAACTAAGAGTCCTACAAGTCAAGAGTTGAAAGCCAGTTCATGGACATTAGAAAAGGAATTCCTGACAAAAGTGTTACCATCTGAAATTAGAGACAACAGATGAATTTGTTGTGAGATCTTTGAGAGGGACAGGAAAAGGGGATGCAGAGTTGGTACAGGCTGGAATTGAATTGAATATCCTTGCCAGATAACTTCTAAGACTTGGTAGTAACTGCAGCTCATGCATTCACAAAAAATATTAAAAGAAACGCAATTGCCAAAAGGGAGAAAAAAGGGTCAATGACTCCACAAACTGGTCCATGACTCTTGATCACTGCATCAAATCTGCAACCTCTGACCCCAAGAAGAGTGTGCAGAGCCAGTAGATGAAGGTCTTTTCTTTTGGAAAGAAGGTCTCTTTTTGTAAAAAATCACGAGCTGCAGGGAGGTCTGTGTCTCAGGAAGGATTGAGGTTTAGACTGCTTTCTCCTCTGCAGAAAGTACAGCAGCCAAGAGACCAAAGGGTTACTTGAGTCCTTTGAAGAATGAAGCACCTAGTCGGTCTTTGAGTTGAAAGGTTCTCGACACTCAAAAGGACGGTTTCTAACTGTGGTCTTTCAGCCATGATGATCTGTGCATAGTTATTGTGGTAGCCACTGACCTAGCTGCAATGTCAGAAGCATCCAAAAAAGCCTCCTATGCAGTCCTTGCCACCAACTGGCCTTTCATGGCTACCGCTTTGAACTTATCCCTGATGTCCTGAGGAAGCTTTATACCCAGCTAGGAGGTTCTTGTCCCGACAAAGAATGTCATACTTAGCCAGAAGAGCCCAATAACTGGCCTTCTGAATCCAAAGAATACACCTTCTCCCTAGAAGGTCCATCTTTTTGGGTCTATATCCCTAAGTTTTGACATACAGACTACTTGGATTTTCATGAGCAATGTCTACAACTAAAGACCCAGGGACAAGGTATATATAAAAGAATAGTCAAACCCATTTCAGGGAACCTGAAATTTGCAATCTTCTCTTTTAGATATGGCTGAAATATATGCATGGGTCTGCCACAAATCTGTAGCAAGATGAAAGATATATTCGTTTGGCAAAGCCAAGCAGTCTTGGGAGCATGGATGTTGAACATACATAAATTGAGACTTTCCCTGAATTACTTCAAGGGATATGTCTAAAAGGAATGTCAATGCAAGTTCTGAAAGGCCTTCAGATAGACTGTGGGAGGAGCAGATGTCATCTACATATGAAGATGAACCAGCCAGACAAATGGGCTGGTCTTCATATTCCCCCACAGGATCTTCCTCATTATGAGCCTCTTATATGAATTCTTGGAGAAGCTCCTGGTTAGATGGTTGTGTTATCTTAAATCATTCTTAAGGAGGTGCTATATTCCTAGACCTGGGTTAGACAAATACAGAGTAGATAAATGCTGAGGATTCCATGCTGACCTGTAAGGTCAGGACTGCACCCTGTATGAAAAAGGCATATGATGCCCTAGTGGTAGATAGCAAAGTGACTAAGACCTCTCAGAAGTATGGGATCTATGATGAGAAAGGCTCCTTAGATCTCTTTGAGGAACCAGTCTAGAAAAAACAAGGAGAAAAATCTAGAACACAGGGCTTCTATTGTCATGAGATGAAGATGCAGATGAGGTGTTGCACCAGACTGATGAGATCCACACTGAGAGAAAAAGATATTGATACTGCAGATGATGGTCACAGGGAGATTTACATAATTAGTACCTTTCAGTACTGGAACCAGAGTAACTTGGATTATGTAAATATTGGAGAAATATCTGAGATGAGACTGGTTCCAGGATGATTACTATGTCTGCAGAAGATGGGGGTTACACACCCTGTGCAGTAATTGAGGTTCTTCGAGATGTGTCCCCCTATGGGTGCTCTACTTGTAGGTACGGCAATGCCCCCTGCGCCTGGGATCAGACAAGTGCATTTCGGACTGCACATGCCCACCTCCCTCATCTCGCACTGTGCGCAGGATGTATATATAGCACTGTGCACTTCAAACACCCCCAGCTCCTTCTCTGCTGCAGAGCATATGTTTGTTTGGCTCCGAAAGAGAGGGGAAGAGGGTAGGTAGTACAGCATCCATAGGTAAACATCTCAAAAAACCTCAGTTACCACCCAGGGTGAGTAATCCTCTTCTTCTTCAAGTGATGTCCTTATGGGTGCTTGTGGCAGGGTGCTGCTACAAACACACCTAATCAGGCCCTGCCACACCAGGCCAAATCAAGGGGGAATAGATTGGGACTGTTTGAAAAGCCTTATGTCTGCCTGGCGATTGGCAACACCTGCCAGTCTGATAGGCTAGCTATAAAATCCCTCTTAGTAGCTCTTCTCTACTTGCTTTACCTGTAAAGGGTTAAAAAGTATCACTGCTATGCATAGGTAAAAGGAAGTGAGTGGGCACCTGGCCAAAAGAACCAATGGGAAGGCTAGAACTTTTTAAAATTAAAACAAGACTCCCCTTATCTGTCTGTTGTTGTTCTCGGGGAGAGGCAGACAGGGCTGCAACTATGCTGCAAGAAGCTTTGGACCAGGTATGAAAAAATCATTGAATCATACTTAGAAACTACTAATTTGAAACCTCGTAGATATGTAAGTAATCAGGAAATGTCTAGGAAGAAACGATTAGGTTTATCTCTCTATTTCTTTATGGCTTGTGGATTCCTCTGTGCCAACCCCAAATGCTTTTGTTTTGCTTGTAACCTTTAAGCTGGACCTCAACAAAGTTATTCCTGATGATTAATCCTTGTAAGTGGTTCTTTTTAAAATCTAGCAATAGCCTAAGTTTCCAGATGTATTTTCTTTTTGTTTTTAATAAAATTTATCTTTTTTAAGAACAGGACTGGGTGTGTGTGTCCTAAGAGGTTTGTGCACAATTTGTTTAATTAGCTGGTGGGAACACCTGATTTCCTTTGCTTTTCTCTCTCAGCTCTTCCCCGGTGGAGGGGTGTGAAAGGGCTTGAGGGTACCCACAGGAAGGAATTCCCAAGTGCGCCTTCCTGCATTCTCAAAAGGGCTTTGCACTTGGGTGGTGGCATCATCTACCCACCCAAGGTCAGAGAAAAGCTGTTATCTTGGAAGTTTAATACAAGCCTGGAGAGGCCAGTATTAATTTTTAGAATCCTTGCAGTCCCCCACCTTTTGCACTCAAAGTGCCGTAGTGGGGAAATCAGCCTTGACACAGCAACAGAGAGGGGGAACCCTCAAGCTGGTTACTGACCCAGCCTGCAGTAGGTGAGAAACCTGTAAGGATTGTATATAGTTGGACACTGGTGGTGGGAAAAGGCTTAAAGAATAAAAAGGATACAGGTGTTGCACAGAGCTGAAGTCTCCATGGACTTTCCCAGAGGAAGAGGGGCTGGCCGTGCACCCCATGACAGTGCTCCACTTGTGCTCTGATTGAGACTGTCTATCATGGAGGTCGTAAGATAAATGTATGCACTGGGAGATTCACTTTGAAAGGAATTTTTTTAGATATGACAGTGCCTCTGGATCTTTTGTTGGTGGAGATGAATAAGTGTGGTGATTTCCAGAAAGGTATAGTCCTGTCCACGTGAAAGGCTAATGCTCGTCTAAAGTGTGTAGAGCTGCCTCCCGTTGGTTACTGTGAGGCTTCGGGAAGAAGCAAGGAAGGTGTATTGGTTGGTTGAGATGGAAAGATGTTGGGACCCTAGGTAAACATCTTAGATGTGGGTGTAGTGTAACTTTGCCCTTATAATATGGTGGATATGCCATAAAGGGCCATGATTTCGCCAACTCATCGGGCAGAAGAGATGACACAAGGAAGGATATTTTTGTTTATAGATACACTTAAGAACAAGTTGTCATCGGTTCAAATGGAGATCTAGTCAGAGAACATTGTACAAGGATGAAGGTCCCAGGCAGGGGTCTAGTCTCGTAAATGAGGACTGATCGTAAAGATTTTGGCAATCCTTAAAAACAAAAATGTTTCATGAGTGGAAGTGCAAAGACAGAATGACCATCTATACAGGGCAGTGAAAAGTAGTGATTGCCACCAAGCGTACCTAAATGCAGGTGGTGAATACTATTTAAGGTGTAGCATATAGTCTAGGACGGGGTGGGTAAACTACGGCCTGTGGGCCAGATCCAGCCCCTCAGGTCTTTGGATCTGGCCCACAGGACTGCCCCTTGTGGTGCTGTGGGCCCCGCACCACTCTCAGAAGCGGCCGGCACTACTTCCCTGCGGGCCCCCAGGCAGGGGGGGCACAGGGCTCCATGCGTTGCCCTGGCCTCCAGGCACCACCCGCCGCAGCTCCCATTGGCCAGGAATAGGGAACCGCAGCCAATGGGAGCTTCAGTGGAGGTACCGCAAAGGCAGCGCACACGGAGCCCTCCATCCCCCCTCCTCCAGGGGTTGCAGCGCTTCCTGGAGCGGCACGGCATGGCGCCCGAACCCTGCCTGCACCCCGCCCTAAGCCCCCTGCCTGCACCTCACACCCCAACCCCCTGCCCTGAGCCCCCTGCCGCACCCTGCACCCCTCCTGCATCCCACCCCCCTGCTGCACTCTGCATCCCACCCCCTGCCCTGAACCCCCTCCCACAGTCCACACTCCTGCAGCCCTGCCCTTAGCCCCTCCTGCACTCCGCACCCCCTTCCCTGAGCCCCCTCATACATCCCGCATCCCTCCTCTGTCCCAATATCTTACCCTGAGCCCCTTCCTGCACACCGCACCCCCTCCCACACCCTGCACTGCAACCCCCTGCCCCAGCCCTGCATACAATTTCCCCACCCAGATGTGGCCCTCAGCCCAAAAAGTTTGCCCACCCCGGTCTAGGATAAGTGGCAACAGAACGTGTGCTGCATCAACTTGGTGGGAGGTGTATCAGCAGTAAAATCTAATCCATTTGTGCACTTACATGCATCTGCTCATGTCACATCTGCTATTCAAAAGGAATCAGGCTTTGAGGTGAATCACCTGTGGATTGGAATGGAGGATGCATCCTCTATCCTGTGAAAGGAGCTGGGGTGTTAGACGGAGAGAGATCAGCCGGCATACCATCATATGGTAGAGGTAAGTATACCAGACCTGTCGTGGTCATGTTGGAGGTATTAGTATGACATGAGATCAGTCCTCTTGTATCTTGCAAAGTACTCTGAATAGGAGGAGAAAAGGAGGTAAGGCATAAAGGAGTTGTGCATCCCATGTTGAGGAACGCATGTTCCCAACAATCCATGTCCCAGTCCCGCTCTGGAACAGAGCATTGAGGGCAGCGGATGTTGAGTGACAAAGATCTATGGTGGGGTGCCCCAGTGTTTGAAGATGGGTTGAAGTGCTCGCATATCCAGTTCCCACACATGATTGTGCAAGAACTTCCTGCAGAATGCATCCGTAGTGGTGTTCTGGTCCTGGGAAGTATGCTGCTGAAATGGAGATGTTGTTCTGGATACACCAGTTCCACAATCTGAGTGCTTCTGAGCATAAGCAGTGGGACCTTGCTCCGCCGGGCCTGTTGATGTAATACATGCAGGAGACATTGTCTGTCATCACTCTCATGGTATGATGTTTGAATAGAGGTAGGAAATGTTGACACGCTTTGCAGACCACCTGTAGTTCTAGGAAATTGATGTGCAGGGTGGATTCTGTTAACGACCATCTCCCCTGCACTGTGAGATTGTGGAGATGCACTCTCCAACTGATTAGGGAGGCATCGGTTGTTAAAATCATAATCGGGGTTGGCTGGAAGAAAGGGACTTAGACACAGATGTTGTTGTGCAGTGTCCTCAACAGTAGTGAGTCCTTGAAGTGCATCAGCATGAACAAACATTTGTGGAGACTGTGTTCGTGGGGAAGATATGCTGTATGGAGCTACACCTGAAGATATTACATGTGTAGTGTTGCGTGTCTGACTACAAACATGGCTGCTGCCAGGTGGCCTATAAGTTGGAGGTACATTCTGACAGAGGTCTGGGGCAAATCTGTGCACTGAATACCAAATCTCTTATAGCTCCGAATCTGAGGTGCTAGGAAGGCTCTGGCTTCTGTGGCACCAACTGTGTGCCAATGAATACCAGTCATTGTACTAGTGTTAAAGTGGACGTTTCTAGGTTCATGAGGAGGCCTATCTTTATGAACAGGTCCATTGTTATGTGGACAGCTTGGAGAGAGTTTTTCGGATGAGGCCTTGAGAAGAGAGTCATCCAAATATGGAAAGATGATGACCCCTCCCAGGGTCCTTAGGTAGACAGCAACAACTGCAAGGACTTTGGAGAACACCCAAGGTGCAGTGGACAGTCCGAAAGGCAATACCTTGAACTGGTAGTGGTCATCGCCCAGGATGAATCAGAGAAATCTGTGAGAAGGGTGTATTGTCATAGGAAAGTATGCATCTTAGAGGTCAAGGGCCGAGAACTAGTCCCCCTATTCCAGTGCTGGGAGAATAGTGGAAAGGGTAACTCTCTTGAATCATTGCAGTTTGACTTATTTATACTGCGAAGGTCCAGGATGGGTTGCCAGCTGCCAGATTTCTTCTGGATCAGGAAATAGTGGGAGTAGAAACCTTGTCCCATGTGCTAGGAAGGGACTGGTTCTATGGCTCCTAGTTGCAGAAGATTTATTTCTCCTTATAGAATAGAATCATGAAAAGGGTCCCTGAAGAGGGACATGGATGGGAATGGTGGGCAGGATAGATAGGAAAGGGATGGAGTATCCTTCACTGATCACCTCTAGAAACCACTTGTCCGAGGTGATGAATCTCCAAGATGGGAAACAGAGCTAATCAGTCGCAAACTGCCGGGATGTTGAAAATGGTGGGAATGACTGGAAGAGGAGAAGGATTCTCAGGGCCTCGACTACACCTTCAAAATTGTTGCTTCGGTGGAAGTGCACAAGAGGAGTGTGCGGTCTACATTTGGTAGGAGGTCTCCGTCTTCAGCGCTGGGTGTCCTAGTGCCGATGAGGAGTATACTGCTGCATTCGGGATCACAGAGGGAGTTGGCACTTTCCAGAGCATCTCATCAGTACTGTCATGTAAATTCCAAAAGATTGGAGTATAGCTCAAGAGTCCTTAAGGGAGTGCAGAGAATCATTCATACACTAAGAGAATAGGTTTAGAAGGTAAGGCCTCTATT
Organism: Mauremys mutica; assembly: GCF_020497125.1. Lineage (NCBI taxonomy): Eukaryota > Metazoa > Chordata > Testudines > Geoemydidae > Mauremys > Mauremys mutica. The sequence continues at coordinate 325,598,455 of NC_059072.1, forward strand.
GTGGTTTGCACCTCCTTAGTAAAGCCCCAGGGGTGGAGCCATGATGCACACCTCATAACTACAGCAGTCATAATGGACTGGGCAGCCGTGTATGCAAGTCTAACGAGGGTTGTAAGGTTATACGAGTTAGGAGGTGCACTTCTGATATCAAGGACTGGAATTGCTCTTTCTTGGCCTCCAGTAGGTCCTGGGAGTGTTCCTCCAATTTGGAGTAGTTATACGTAGCCATAAGGGCTTCATAGATGGAGATTCTAAATTGGAGTGTGGCTGACGAATATGCTTTGCATCCAAAAAAGTCCAGGCATTTCCAATCTCTGCCTGGATGGCTAAAATGAGATTGGTATTGACGGACTCTTTGTACCGCACTGACTACCAAAGAATTCGGGGGTGGGGTGCAAGAATAGGAATTACACATCCTTCACTAGAACATAATATTTGCAGGTCAGAGGGATGGACGCAGGGGTCTGCCACAGCAACTTTGTGGGGGGGAGGGGTCGAGAAGAGCCTCGTTGAGCGGTAGAGCGATCTTAGAGGAAGAGGATGTGTGGAAGCTATCCAGTAGTTTACACTGCTGGTTCTTGACTTCCTCCAAAGGGATCTGCAGGGAGTCTGCAATACTGCAGAACAAATCTTGAAAATGCCTGAAGTCATCAGCCGATGTAGAGGGTGGAGGCATGATAGCCTTTTCAAGTGACAAGAAAAATGCAATGTTGGTCAAGCCTCCTCCTCCTGTTCCTCCTCTTGTTCTTCCTCTTCAGATGGTACCAGTAGGCGTTTGACTTCTGGAGGGCAAGAGACCAACAGAGAAGGGAGAGGTGTAGGTTTCCGGCTTTGCTCTCTGGGAGGGTTCCCAAACTGTGCCCTGTATGTGGCCCAAGGGTCCCAATACATTGTTTGGAGGGAGTGGCACATAGGGTTGCACCCATTGTGGTCCCTGCCAAGAGTGGGGACCAGAGGTAGATTGTGGATAGTGAGGATGAGCAGGCGTAATTTGTCTAGTAGATGAGGGAGTGATAGAGCCTTCATCTTCCTCTTCTCCTCCTCCTCCTCCTCCTCATCTCTGGGGAAGGGAGGTGCCATCCTCGTCAAAGAGAGGGAGGAGTGTCATGAATCTGGAGAGGAGGGTGGAAGTGGAGGGAGGTCACATCGAAGGAGCGGAGACTCAGGAGTGTTAGATGCCAGCAGGTCTTGAGTATCTAAAGTCTCATGGGGGGTGGAGCGGGAAGCATCATCAGTGGTGGTGTAAGACATGGTGCAAAAGGGAGGGCATATGCCCAGAGGTGTTGGTAGATGGCGCCAGAGAATTGGTCAGTGCTAATGGCTTGGCCAGTGCCTTGGCCAGTGCAGAGGCTTCATCCGTGTGGGAAAGGGTACAGGTGCTTTAGCGCTTCAAGTCAGCCTGACTCATTCCCTAGAGCTGGGAAATGATGCTGAAGGCCATAGGTCTGCCCAGTTAGGATCTTTAGACCATTTCTTTATGTCGGTATCGGAGGTACTCGGATGGGCACTAGATGTGTGCCACATGAGGTTGAGGCAACAGACCTGGACAGTGTTTTGATGCGATGTACCTCAGAACGTGAGGAGAGAGCCTGTTTCTTCTGGAGTGAGGATGGGCAGACAATCTGGCTGAGCATGGGTCTCTCTCCAGAGGAGTCTGGGCCTGGATCCGATGCTGGTCACAGCAATTTCTCCATGAGGAGAAGTTTTAATCTGATGTCCCGGTCCTTTCTGATTCTGGATTTCAGGCCAAGGTAATAGGAACACTTTCGTGGGACATGTCCCTCTCCCAGACAGTGGATGCACTGCAGGTGGCTGTTCATTACTGGGAAGGCAACCCCACAACAAATGCACCTCTTAAACCCAGGGGATCCGGGCATAAGGGTGATGGAAAAAGGCTTCCCAGGTAGGAAGGGGGGGGGGGAGGAGGAAACGAAAAGCTAAAGTTAAACAAAAACAGTTTTTCCTTTTGTTTAGCAGAAGAAGAAAATACTAACTACATTACCCTAATAGATAAGGCACTAACTACTGAGGGAAATGGAAAAACGGGCTCTGCTGCAGATTCCGTCCCAGACCAAAGGCAGTAGAGAAGGAACTGGGGGTGCTCGGATCCCCCTGCACCATATACATGTCCCACACCCAGTGCGAGAGAAGGGAGGTGTGCATGTGCAGTCCAACAGGCACTGCTGATGAAGATCTTGGTTCCCAGGTGCATGGGGCACTGATACACCTACAAGTGGAGCACCCATAGGGACATCACTGGAAGTAGTAGTAAAGGCAACCTGCTTTGACAGAGGAATTGGTACCAAGCTCAACAGTATCAATGTGGTCATCTCAGCAGATGGGGTCTCATTAGGATACAGAACTACAGATTCTTTGGCAGATAGGACTGATGTCATTAGCACTAAAGTGGCATTGGTCACGAAGGATGCAGTACTGAAGCAGAAGAACAAGTTTCCACAGCCCCTGAAGACACATGGTGCAGATCAGAACTGGAAGGAAGGAGCCAGCTTGATGAGTCTTCGACTTCTAGGACAAATACCAGGGACGGTGACCATCAGCATCACCAGAAGAGCTCTGCTTCTTCCTACCTTGGGCAGCAGGAGTCAATGACTAACCAGATATGGATAGAAGAGAAGGCTCAGCATGTTTTTTCAGAAGCATGAGGTCTCTTAGAGCCAGAAGTCCTGTTAGCTCCCAGAGCAGTATGTCTGGTAGTGAGAACCCTAGTAGAAATCAGCATTAAGGCAACAGATTGCTTTCAAAGAAGGACTCCAGACTCAGAACACTCCTGACTTTTCCAGCAGAAACACTTTTAAACAGGCATCATGAGCCTTCTGTGTGGGCTTAGAAAAAGGATTTGCAAATCCAGTGTTTGCCCAAAATATACAATTGCCCTAAACAAAAAGAGACATAGTATGTCTATCACTTGCCAGCATAGCTACTTTATAAGCAAGCAGATTTTTAAAGCCTAGAGACAGAGTTTCTGCCAGGAGACTTGCACCTCAGTACAAAGAGGAGTCAGATGATTAAAAAAAAGAAAGAAAAAACACACACACATTTTGGTTTTTTATTTTGCCAACAGCCACTTAAAAGTCTGACGAAAAGAACAACAAGTAATGAACTATCCTAAAACTACAGGCAAACAGATGGATTCTATGCATTTCTGTCCTGCTATCAGGGATGGTAATAAGAAACTGAGAGGTAAGTAGGGATGCTCTGCATTTTATGCCTTGAGTTGGCAGGGAGGGTGTATGCGCAGCCTCAGACACTGTGAGCTAAGAGATTTCAGGCTCATATACATGGGGCGCACATGCCTTCAGTGGAATCTCTGTGGACAAATGCTTGAAGAAGAACACAGGTTCAGCACCCACAAGATGAGGGGAAGAGGGCAAACAATTCTGCATTCATTTTATTTAGGATGTCAAGTGAAGTTTATCATCAATCCTCAAACTAAGTGGTGCAAACTTTCCAATAAAAATCAAAAACAGAATTTCTATTTCTCTATGAAATTCTCACTGTTGATCTCTATACTAGCTTGTTCATAAAGTGTTGTGAATAGTCTTAGAATTAGCAGATTAAACTGACATGTTTTTGCAATTCATTTATACTAACCATAAACAAATCAATCCACAACTTGCCTTGCACTTTCAACATAAAATAGGCTTGTAAACTAGAATCAGTTTTTCCATGTGCTGTTAAAATTGACAGTTGAAATGTGTATAGTCAAAATATTTTCAATGGAGCTGAGGGAGGGAAAAGGAGCGTGTGTTTTAACCCCTCTCAACCAGAATACAGAGAATTTATAAGATGTTTTAGCTTACAAATTGTACTAATGATTCAAATCTGTGTGTTCAATATTGAATTACTTTTGGAGAAAGGAGGTCATACAGATCACAGTCTTCTCTTTCATTATGGCCAAGATGATTTTCTTGAGACTCTAAAAGGCAAGCACAAACTAAGAGTTAACATACACCAATCACAGTTAATTGTAAACTAGATGGCCACAGAGTAGCAAGGGTATCGTGCTGGCACTGCAGCACAATTGGATGTACCTCAGGGGTGACATTCTGGTCCTGAAATAAGGGGAGTTTTGTCACTGACTTCAATAGTGTCAAAATTTCACCCTAGATATTTTGAAACTAGGAAGAAGAGGCCAGGCAAAACTAAGAAAATTTTCTGAACTCTAGAGAAGTCTTTTCAAATATACTCTTGTTTGATAATCATAGCAGCATCTAAGGCAACTGCATAGTAAATCACCTGACACTGGTGCTATACTGAGGGATAGGATTACTCCTGGGGCAAATCAGCACCAAAATTTTAAAAATTCTGTACACAATATTTGAAAATTCTGCAAAATTCTGATATTTTATCAAAAAAAAAGTATAATCACGCCAGATTCAATTATTTTGGTAATTTATTTCAAAATATCTGTCAGCAAGTATGTCTGTAACAATACAGATTAAAAAAAAGATTCTGGTAATTTTTTTTGACAAATGTATTCCTTATTAATACAGAACTTTGAATAATTCATTTAAATTACAATACAGAACTCTATTTCCTGGAGGACTGAGGGGTAACAGAGGAGCTGAGGGAGAGGGAAGGAGCCTAGGAGTAAACTTTGGACCGTGTTGGGTGTGGGTGGGAAAAAGGTTTTTTTGGAGGATTTTTTTGTTTGGTTGGTTTTTTTAGGGAGTTGGGAAGCCTCCCCCATGCAGACCCTGGCTGACCCCAAGCCTCTCCCATTCAGTCAGGCATATCTGCCCCTGTCCCTGCAGGTCCCCTCCCCCAGACTCAATGCTGTCATCCCATTAGGTCCTGAGCCCATGCCCCACAATCTGTCCCCCTACTAGCCATTCTGAACCTCAGTCTGTGACCCCCAAACAGCCCTGTGTGCCCCACCCTGCCCTAATCTGGCTCTGTGGGCAAGGTGTTGTGATGAACTTCTACTCCCATGGGAATTTTGCAGCACTGGACATTGTATTTGGGGGGAGGGGGAGAGGAGAAGAGATTCTTTCTGCCCCAGAAGTGCTGCAGTTCTGCCTTTTGTCCACCAGAGGCCATGGTGGTGACAGAACAGCCAGCTTATATTCATGCAGCTGGCTGTTCTGGAGCCAAAGCAGCCTCTGCTGGGCCAAAGGCAGAACTGCAGCACTTCTGGGGAAGAATGTATTTTATGTGGAGAAAATACAAAATTATGCAGGACAGAGGAATTCTGCGTGTCCGCAGATGCACAGAATTCCCCCAGAAGTACAGGATAGAGAAAACAAAAGGACTGTAAGAGTAAAAAATAACCCACACTCAAAGAGTAAGCCCCAGTGATAGTCCCCTCTCTCCACTAACCACATGTACAGGACCCTCTAGAAAGCACCACAAATAAAAGCCAAGAGCAAAAAGTCTTACCTTCTGAATTGATGTCCTCTTTCAACATATGACATAAATTGTTTCCTCTGTTTGATCTGGTACGGTTGTCCTGTAAAGTCTGAAGACTTTGCCTTCAGTGTAAAAATATTTTTAAAGTGTGTTTATTTGTCCATAGTTTGACAATAGTCTCCCCCTCTCCAACCCTCTCACCCCCAGGGCTCAGAGCTCCTATGTATTCTAGGATCATTTTAACTGATGCATCACTACTCAAATATATACTTTAATACATTATTTGCAGGCAATATAAGGTTTCATTTTAGCCATGCTGAGTCTGAGACTATTATTAACTAGCAATATCTACTGGGTAAAATCTTTACCCTATTGAAATCAATGGGAGTTTTGCCATTAACCTTAATGGGGCCAGGATTTCACCTATTGTGTACCATGCAAACCCCGGTATACAATACATACATTCTTTCTTCATAGTGACAACACTCTTAATATACATTGATAATATAAATGTAATTCTTTGAAAGCCCAGAGCAAACTTTAATTGGCCAAATTAAAAACCCAAAGACCGAACTCAAACAGTACATACTATAGAGCTTCATCTACAGCACCATTAGTAAGAACTACATAAGATTTGTTATAGTATTAAATAGAAACTCTGCACTGCCAAGTTAAGAACCCCTTTCCAAGCAAATAAAGTCAGACACATCTTACATTAGCCACATTTGTTGTTCTTACGAAGAATCTAATGAAAAAGATTTATAATAAAGAATTATCAAATTTTATATATATTCACCACCATTCTCTAGTTAAATTGTAAGATATACTTCAATATAAATTTAATTTAAAAAACTGGAGTAATCTCAAGATTTACATAACATACTTTGAAGCCTGCAGTTTTCTTTTATAAAGTTCTTCTTCCACATAGTCATCCACTGGGTAGAAATCTTCATTTGTATTTACAGTGGTAGCAGCCTTTCAAATCAAACCATAAAACTGCTTTAACATTTATGTTGTACAATTATGCACTCTATACCTTTTTAAAAAAAACTAACTTTATATTTTATCTGGTATTGGCTAAAATTCATTTTGGGCCTTTCATAGCGAGTTGGCTATCAAGTTCTACTACATACATACACACACGTACTGTGAATGAGTCAAGTATGTTAGCCTGAATGTCTTAACCATTCAATAGCTGAGGGAAGGGCACTATACAAGTCCACGAGGGAACCAAGCATCCCTTGCCAATGGGTGCAGCCTTCAAGAGCCTGGCCTACATCTTCTAACTGGCCACAGTGGCAAAAGGCAGCACGGAGCCATGAAGATCCCACTTAGTAATAAGCAGCAAATCTGATCACTCCACATCTGATGCAACTGAGTTATACCAAAGAAGGTATGGAACATCAAAACCAGAAGGCTGATCTATTGGTTCTGTCACATGATAGGAATTTTACCTGCATTTTGAGCTTTTACTGAAAGATTATGTTACGTGAATGTGCACACTATAGCTAGGCATGGTACTGAAACAGATGCAACTACCACAAAAGCTTATGCCCAAATAAATTTGTTAGTCTCTAAGGTGCCAAAAGGACTCCTCATTGTTTAGTGAGGAAGCAGTGTGTTTATTTCAATGCGACTTGATCATTTTTCTGGTATAAAAGGAAGTTAAATGGACCATGATAGTCCACAATAGGTTAGACGGACACCTGGCAGGGATGCTCTAGATAATACTTAGTCCTGCCAGGAATGCAGGGGACTGGACTAGATAACCTCTCGAGGTTCCTTCCTGTCCTACGATTTTCTGATTATGAAGAATTTAAAAGCACACAGGTCACTTATAGTTCCCTTAACAAAACAGCTTGGCTTTAATCCCACATGGAGATATAAGTAACAGCATATAGTAAATGTACAGTGTTATTACAAGAGAAATTAGTTACAGTTACTAGGTAAATATATTTAAACACATAAGTCAGGAAATTCAAAGGTATCAACCATAATTTTACTTAGGGCAGTGTTTAGTACTAAATAAACTTGTTTTCAAAAGGTTATACCGTGGTTGAAAAAAAACAAACAAAAAACAAAAAACCTCTCACTTGGAGTTTGTTATACAAGATCACAGATTAAAAAAAGTCCACTCAGCTGTTTTAAGTTTTGGAAAAAAAAAAACAAACAGCCAAACATTTCAAACACATTTCTTCCCCCAAGCATGCTACCATACATTATGAACCAATTATTGCACAAGTTATTCTAGTTGTTTTAGTAGTTTGGAAAAAATTCCAATTGTTCAAGATATTTGTGTGGCTAGTTTGTGGAGGTGAAAAAATTTAGATAGTCCTAGATACACAGGTAGATAACAGAATTTGTGAATTATAAAGAGCTAAGAGAGTCTATTGTGTAAATACAGGTTGAACCTCGCTAATCTGGCACTCCCTGGTTCGGCAACATCCGTGGTCGGGCATAATCACTGATCATGTGGGTGCTCCAGGGCTAGAGCACCCAGGGGAAAAAATTAGTGGGTGTGGAGCATCCACCGGCGCCACGTTCCCCCCTCACCTTTCACGCGCCTGCGGCCCCATGCTTACCAACTCCTCCTCCTCCCTCCCTGGGGCCAGCATCGGTGGCCCATTTCCAGCAATTGACAAGGAGATGTAAGGAACTTTGGGGGGGGGGGGGAGAAATAAGCATGGGGAAAATAGTTATACCGTGAGTAATGGCAATATAAATATAAATAAAGTAGCTAATACCTCAGATAACATTTTTTAAGTGTTGATAACTATAGACTTTTTTTTTTTAAACAAAAGAGAGAGACTATTGTATATGAGAAGCAAGCAGAAAGCATTTGTCCTACCTCTGAATTTCATGGCTTCTCTCAGTTTAATTCAGACTTCTAGGTATGCGCATACTAGACAGCTGGGAGCATGTCTCCCAGCCCAGGTAGACACAGGCACTAGCTCCGCTCAAGCTAGTATGCCAAAAAGAGCAGCATGGTTGTTGTAGTATGCACAGCGGCTTGGGCTAGCCGCCCACTCAGACACAGGGGGGCAGGCGGGCTTGTACTCAGGCAACTAACCCAAGCCACAGCCTGTGCTGCGATGACCATAATGCTCTTTTTAGCACTCTAGCTTAAGTGGAGCTAGCATGTGTCTGTCTATCCAGGCTGGAAGGCATGCTCCCAGCTGCAGTGTAGACATACCCTTACAGTAGGTCTTCACCACTGTTCCCTCTAATTTTTCCAACACATGTGCAGAATGAATTTTATTACGTGCACCAATATGGAGGCGATGTGTGACATATCACCTTCATACTGGTGCACATAAAATTAATGTGGTGGGGGATGGGGCTGACGGGTTCGAAGTGTGGGAGGGGGCTCAGGACTGGGGTGTAAGGGCTCCAGCTGGGGATGCAGGCTCTGCGGTGGAGCCAGGGATGAGGTGCAGGAGAGTGCTCCGGATCTAGAGCAGGGAGAGAGGACTCCCCCCAGCAGCAAGGGGGGGGGGAGATGCACCTCTCCCCGCTCCGGGGCCAGGGCCGCCAGGTTTCCTGCCACGCATCTCCCGGCTGCCGGGGCAGGTCCAGCTGGGGCTGCCTACATTTCAGCTGCCCGGGTTCCTGCCTGCATGGCACTAATTATGCTGCTGCGTGGCTGCGCAGCTTACAGGGAACTTAGGTCTTCAGTGCAGAGTTTACTCGAGTTAGGCACGCTCCAGTTACTTCTCCTGAGTTAGCCAACCCACACTGGGGGAAAAAAAAAAGAAAACCTGCACACTAGACTTGCTGCATCCACATTGTTCCTGCACTTACTTGGGACATTCTGTGTGCTGCAGTAAGATAAGCCACACTACAAATTATTTCCCACTGAATTGTCTGTCTGTTCTGGGCACATAAGAAAATTTTGGGAAGGCATCAAGGGACTAGTGGTATTTGAGTGGAGCTAGCCTGAGCCTAGATAATAGTGGTTGTTTCAACAGCTAGTGAGTTGTGCTAACTTGAGTTTTATATCCCAATGGGTTAGCCAACTCATATTATCACTCATCAACTCCTGCTAAAGGTTTGAGTGGGGACCAGGCTAGAGTAGGGCAACATTCAAGTTATAACTTGAGTCAACTCTGCAGTGAAGAGAAGCTCATAAAGTTAATTGAATACACACATTCATTTTTAGGGATGCGATTCTGTCATGAAGCAGCAGCCAGCCCCGGAGCCACCAGAGCAGCACTCTGACTGCTAGCCCCCCACTCTGGGTATTTTAATAAAGGTCAGGGACAGATTGCCGCTTCCATGAATTTTTATTGCCCACAACCTGTGTCTGACTTTTACTAAAAATACCCATGACAGAATCTTAACCTTATTTATCATGTTAAGCTAGCTTTTAAAAAAAAAAAACCACACGACTAGTGAGATTACCTTTTTGTACCCCAAACACCTTAGTATATAAAATAGTATATAAGAATGGTATCTCAGATTACACTGACAAGATTAGTTTTTGTCTTCTTCACATTATCTGAAAGCTCCTTTTAGTTGCTTAATACTAGATTTCAAATTGCAAATAATTCTACAACAGACCTTGACATGTTTGTGGAACAAACACTTACCTCACAGTCAACACACACTACTATACTTGACTCCTGTGTTACCGATAAACACAATTCACAAAAGATATGTCCACACTGTAATGCATGATGACGAGCTCCTGTTGAAATCAAGTCTATAAATTAGCAAAATCCAGATTTACTGCTCGAGTCTTTTACAGTTACCAACAAAAAGTGACTGTTGCCATATTTAAAGTATAGCTACACAATCTTGCAAAAGCATTCATCTTCCTGATGAAGTAATCCAGCAGCATTTTCAGGACAACCTTACAGTTTCAGAGAGAAAAGATGGAGGAGGTAATATCTTTTATTGGATCAGCTTCTGTGGTGAGAGACACAAGCTTTCAAGATTATACAGAGCTCTTCTTCAGGTCTAATATCCTGGGACCAACATAGGTACAACACTGCACACAACGTTATAGTTTCAGGCATTTATAAAGTTTATAAAAAATAATGGTACTCCAAGAAAAAGCCAGGTGCACAGAAAGACCTGTGCCTCCCATAGTCTAGCAGTAACAACAGCAGTTTCCCCATCTTTGCAATTTTCTCTAAGGCTCAACAAAAAACACAGTGAAACTGACTAAGCTCCAGTCAGTTGCTGATGTACTAAAGTTGGGTGATCACAGAATTGTACAGAAAGGGAATTTTACAAATACAGGGATATCCCAGAGGAAAAGCAGCAATAAGCAGCAGCAGCAACAACAACAACGGCATTAAAAGTATCTGTTTAGCTAGTACCTGTAAAACTACTGATTTAAGATAAACAGACATAAGCCAGGTTTATGCTAACATAAAAAGATTATCCATACATATAATTGCACCAGTTTAGCTAACTCAGCATAAAATCACTCTAGTAATTGAAGTGTCACACAAGTTTGTGTATGATTTAGTTCTAAAAATATTATCCCTTTGTGCTCAGAATTGTTTTGGGCTCTTAATACATGAGTTTCTTTTTGGAGAGACTGTTTGAAACTCTTCACTTTTAACATAAAAAAGCCATTCTACTGCAGATTGTTAAACTACACTGATTTATTGTAAAAGCCTAACTGAAACAATACACAGCTAGTGTCTATTAAAGTCATTACATTCAGCACTGTAAGCTAGGTATTACATATTTTCTCCCATAGGTGCCAACTTCATGGGCTCAAGCACCCACAGAGAAAGAATAGGGAGTGCTCAGCACACACGGAGCTGACCTGGACTGCTATTCTGATGGCTCTGGGGCTGGCCACCAAACAGCCCTTCAGTGGCTGGCCCTGCACCCCCATCAGCTCTTCAGCGGATCAGCTGTTGAGTGGGGCTGCTCTGCCACTCACCCTTCTCTGCTCCATCCTCCCCTCACTGCCCTTAAGGCAGGATGGGGCAGAAAGGAACAAGAGGCGGGGAGGCATTCAGGGGTGGGGGTGAAGTAGGGCAGGAAGAGGTGGAGTGGGGGGTGGGACCTCAGGGGACAGACTGAGGAGGTGTGGGGTACTCACTAGCAAAACCAAAAAAGTCAGCTCAGTGCCTATGTTTTCTTCTGTAGCCCTGCATTTGGACATGAATGGCATTCATATACCACAGTGATGCACATTTCTAAAGTGCCTAAAATGAACAGGACAAAGGAGGGAGAGGGGAGAAGGTCCACCGTCACACAAATACATACTTACTCTTACGTCTATTATAAGTACTCAGCATATCCGTATTTGGTCTCCTTTCCCCAACTCCAGATTTTGTTTCTTTTTAGTGACCTTCATCCATGTGCACCCCCATCCGATGCTGAAGACAATGTCCGGGGGCAGTGGGACCAGGCTTCTCCGGGTAGGTGGGAGTGGGACTCTGGCCTGATCACATGCCCGGTCACAGGGTGGTAGGGTGACCAAGTGTCCCAATTTTATAGGGACAGTCCTGATTTTTGGGTCTTTTTCTTATATCGGTTCCTATTACCCCCCCACCCCCGTGCTGATTTTTCACATTCGCTGTCTGGTCACCAGAGGCCGGACTGTGCCCCCCAGCACTGGAGCGCCCTGTACCAGCGCTGACGGGCAGCGGGAGGGACACACCAGGCCACAAGCTGCGGCATCTCCCGGAGCCTCTCCCAGCAGCACCGCTACCCTCGGGCGAGGGGAAGCTTATGAGCCCGGCACGAGGGAGACGCCAGGGCCGAGGCACCTCGGCAGTGGGAGGCCCAGCGTCGTGCGGCCGGGGGAGCGCACCAGGGGCCTCTCCCGCCAACGGCTAAAGGAGCCGCGGGCGAGGGGGCGGGGCAGCCCCGCGCTCCCCGCCCTGGGTCCGGCTAACGGAACGGAGACGTGAGCCGAGTTGGCCCGCGCGCGGCCGCAGAGGCCCGAGGGGGAGCCGTTGGGACCCGCCTCTCAGGGGAAGGGCCCGCAGTGCTCGGCCCCCTCTCACCTTGGGAGACAATTGTTCCGCGTCGCGAGCACCCGACACACAGCAGCGCCCGGGGCCGCTGCCCTTGGAGCTCCTCCCGCGCCGCAGCCATCTCGCGCCTTCCCACCAGCAGCACGCGGACCCGGGCAACAGCCAGCACGGCACGTGACCCTCAGCCACCAGCCAATAGCAGCCGTCCTCACTTCGCTCAGCAGCCAATCATCGCGTGGTGGGCGAGGCCTGCCACAGGGCGAGGCCTCTTCTCTGTTCCTAGGCAGAGAAACCACCAAGTGGGCTCTGGGGAAGTACTGGGGTCAGGTTATTCAGCAAGCCCAGGGGGATGGTCAGCAACAGAACCAGGGCTTCTGAGTCCCCACCCAGTGCACTGGGCCACCCTGCCATGAGACTGCTGAGCTTCCTGGGGTAGAGCAGTCACTGGTCACCACATTTGTGCCATGATAGATAATTGCCCGTATCTGCCCCATAGTGGTCATGAAACCACATGGCTTAAAAATATAACTCAGAAGTTGAAGGGATTAGTGCCAATGTTATAAAGTCTATTTTTTTAAGATACAAGTGCTTTCTTTGGTTAGAACAGATCAAATAATATGTATGGGTTGAATAAATTTTTCAATGTCATTTCTGTTGCTCTTATTTTGGTTTTGATTAGCATGGACTTGAATCCCATAGGTTTCTGTTTCAAGTCAACTAAAACAAAACAGTCAAACCCATGAAATGTCTCTTGGCTTCCATGACAAAGCCAGCAAAAAAGGCAAATTTACATGTGTTTTTTATGCAAATCCATAAGCCAGCCCAGGATTACTGCAAACTGAGGACAGGTCTACGCATAAAACACTGCTGTGTGCCACTGTAGCACATCAGTGAAGATGCTACTACACCAGCGGGAGAGCTTCTCCCATCAGCATAATCAATCCACCTCCATGAGAGGCAGTAGCTAGGTTGACGGGAGAAGCATTCCTGTCCATATAGCGCTGTCTAGACTGGGGGTTAGGTCAGTATAACTGCATCACTTGGGTGAGGATTTTTCACATCCCATAGCAACATAATTATATTAATATAAGTTTATAGTGTAGACCTGGCCTGAGTTAAGGTTGTTTATTATTACTTTTATTATTACTAAATTCACACAGCCCAGAATAAGACTAGCTTCCTACCCCAAATTCATAATTGGAGAACATAAATATATGTCTTGAGCCTACTACTTGAGTAGAGCTGTAGATGTGGCACAGACAAAGTTCAAAGTCCACAAGGTGGGTTTGCAAACTTTGCATAGCTACATATTAGGTTTTTGTAACTGGAATATTAATATTTCAATGAGTGGGGCAAATACCAAAACTGTATTTTGATGGGGGAGCTGAAGGAGTCGATGGCAGTCCTTACTGCACAAGCATAGGGAGAGTGTGGAAGGAAGCATATACTTAGGAGTGAGAGGATACAAAGAGAAAGATACACATATTACCAAACCCATGATTAACCTGATCTGAGTTTAATAGAGTGAAATACTGACTCCATTGAAGTCATGTGTAAAACTCTCATTGGAGCCAGGATTTCACCCAGGGTATGTAACAAAATCCAAAACTAGGCAAGTTTCAGTTGGTTTTGATTATATTTTACAGTAATGCCTATAGGCCTCAATTGGGATTAGGGTCCCATTTTTAAGGTGCTGTATATACAAAGACATGATCCTCACCAAAAAAATAATTACAATACAATAACAGTTTTGCACAAGTCTAAGCATGTAACAGTCATTGTTTAAGTGTTATTTGCATGACAGTGCTGTGAAGGGCCACATTTTCCAATGCCCCTAGGATAGCAACAATCCTAAAGTTGCTTCTGCTTGTAGAAGTAAATGCTAGGTTGTATTGCTTCTGTGACAATCAACTCTTTGGTGAGGGGTGTGCCTATATTTGCTTATTGTCTGGGCTTCAGATATATTCTATAGATGAATGAACAAGTTTAACTATAAACAACTTCATATATTAGATACCATTTTACTGCCTATTAATTTATTCAAATGTATGAAAGTATCTATAGGTGCATATCCTATGCTTTATGCCTGTTCCACAAATTAAGATGAAAAATATGATAAAGGACTTGTAACAGCATGAGCTGCTGCTTTAATAGTCTCGTAGGGGGACAGGGAGCAGCTGACCCTACCCCAGAAAGAAGCCCAGCAGACAGGTGCTGGGAATCAGCTGACACAGTTGATTAGCACCTCCTGAGTGGCACACACTCTCAGTTGGAATAAAAAGAAGAGCTCAGGCATTGGGGGGGAGCGAGCTAAGAGAGGGTATTTTCTGGTAAAAAGAACAGATTGTAGAGCTTGTGAAGTCCCCATCAGGTTGGAAAGTGCTAGACCTGGTAGCTACTGGAGTCTAGAGAACCTGAGTCTGAACCTGTAACCAGACAGTTGTTAGTGTTGTTTTTTTGTATGTTTTCTTTGCTTGGATCTGGAAGATAACAAACAGAGCCATGAAAGGGACAGAAACCTAACTTTGGTGTAGCTAGTTGTCTGTCTATCCCTGGCTGGTGACTAGGGACACCAACCTACAGGACTCTGTATAAATATGCACCAATACTTCATCCATTAGTAAATCCCTCCCCAAAAGCCCGAGAGAGGAAAATGGTAACACATTTTATAATTTCAACAAAAAACAATAGATATTCTCCTACATAGTTATCTAGAACCATTTTATGCATGTAATTTGCTATTTAAAGAGCATGCAAACTGTGCATTGCTAAGTGTTTTTTGTAAAATATAGATAAATGCTTAAAAAAAAAGCCTTCTAAACTATAGCCACAAGATGGTAGCATGGATTAACTGTAGTTAGGTTCACTCTCAGTATCTTCACTGCAAAGAGAAGGTGTAATTATAGCAGTGTGAGTAGCCATACCCATGCTAATTTTAGCCAGACCAGGTAACAGTAGCTGTGAAGAAATGGCAGCACAGTAGTATTGAGAGTCCCTGTCATGCTTGTTTTTGGGCAGCTACCCAGAGTACAAGCATGTGCCACTGCATCTTCACTACTATTGTTACCTGTGCTAGCTAGGCACATTCACTTTGCACTGAAGACATATCCCCTGACTAATACAGGTCCTACTTTTGTTTATTCACGAGCAATCCTATTAGCTTCATCATCCTTTTCTGTACCAGAAAATGTGCTGTTACAAACATGAAGTTAAATACAATTTTGTCCTTAGTAGGGACAAGATACTCTCTATTTCAAATTGACCCCATGGATGAGAGTGCATGTTATGGGCTAGTATGCCCCTTAAGGGTAGTGGGGTCTAGTGGTCAACTCATCCTGTCACATGGCATGGCCACTTAAGAGTCTGAAAGGTCCAATTATATATACAAGGACCTGGGAGATATTCAGAGTGAGGAAGTGGTTCCAAGAGTGAGAAGTGTTTGGAAGAAAATTCCATTACTGTTTCTTTAAGGGCCAGGAGTCCAGTAGTAGCTACCCTCTCCCCACAGCTAACTGGGAATGAGCTGGGAGAAGGGGACCAGCACAAAGGTTGCATGCTCTCTCAGCCACCAGGAGATATCAGCAGGGAAAGGCTAACCTGTTGAGGACCCTGAAGTCTGATGGCTAATTAGGGAGAAGCTGGCAAAGGCCCTACAGCTGGCTAATCCTGAACTCAGCTCCAGGGAAGAGAGCTGGGGAGACTCCTGCTTAAGGAGAAATTGAGGGACTACTTAATATAATCCAGTTCCAAGAGGTAACCTGGAAATTCTTGTTTAAGTAAGCACTGAAAGGAGTAACCCAAAGAAGGAAGCAGGAAGGGTTCCAGCAAGGGCAGTGGGTATAATAGGCCAGGGGAAGTTCTGCCTCCCCCAGCACTGCCGCAGCCACCAGATCCCCAGTTGTGGGGCTTGGCAGCAAAGTTTTTGCTTTATTATGCGCCATGCAGGTTCCAGGGTGGCTGAGGAGGCCCATAGTGCCTGCTCAGTTGCCCCAGAACCTGCATGGGGCATATCAAAAGTGTCTTCTAACATGCTTTTCCCCTGGGCGGGTTAGGTCCAGTGAGTGGAGGCATGTAATGTTATTGACATGAACTGTAACCATAGAGATCATTGTTGCAACCACTGTTATATATTTGCAGCAGATATTGTACAAAGATATGAGGTGATATGAGAAAGAGTGAGGTGTCTATGAAAAGGTTATGATTTGCTGGTTATGATTATGCTATCTGTATGCATGTATCATTTTTGTATTTGAAGTTATAAATATTGGCTATGTATTTGCAGGGCTGCCCAGAGGATTCCGGGGGCCCGGGGTCTTCGGCGGCGGGGGGCCCTTCCGTTCCGGGACCCGCCGCCAAAGTGCCCCGAAGACCCGCGGCGGGAGCCCCCCGCCGCCGAATTACCGCCGAAGCGGGACCACCGCCGAAGCGCAGCCCGGTCTTCGGCGGTAATTCGGTGGCGGGGGGGGTCCCCGCCGCGGGCCTTCTGGGCCCTTAGGCGGTGGGTCCCGGAACAGAAGGGGCCCCCCCCCGCCGAAGACCCGGCTGCGCTTCGGCGGCGGCGGCGGCGGGGCCCGCCCCGGCCCCGCCCCGGTCCCGGCAGGGCCCGCTCCCCCCCCCCCCCCCGCGCCCCGGCCCCGGCCCCGGCCCCAGCCTCTTACCGACCGCGTCTCCGGCGGGGCCTGAGCTCCGTCCTGCTCAGAGCCGCGTGGTGAGGGGGCGGGGCTGTGTGCTCCACGCCGAGCGGAGGCAGCTGCCCCGCCCCCTCCCCACGCCGCTCTGAGCGGGGTGGGGCTCAGGGGCCCTGCCGGAGACGCTGAGGCTCCAGGAGAGGGGCGGAGGCGGGAGCCTCCGCTCTTCTCTTGGGGGCCCCTGCGGAGCCCAGGGCAAATTGCCCCCTTTGCCCCCCCCTCTGGGCGGCCCTGTGTATTTGTATCTCAATGTGTTTGATTCTAAGTAGCATCAGCAAAGCATTTGGCCAGCTTATTGAGAAGGGACTCTTCAGATTAAGTGCCCAATCAGGAAACACTTAACTGACAATGGACCTTGGGAGACTCCAAGCCACACAAGAAGTCTTTCTGGGAACGTTCAAGGTAGCATGTGAGCAATGGCTGCTCTCCCTGTAAAGAACTGAGTCATGCTTGGGGGGCAGGGAAATAGCTCAGTGGTTTGAGCATTGGCCTGCTAAACCCAAGGTCATGAGCCCAGCCCTTGAGGGAGCCAGTTAGGGAACTGGGGTTAAAAAAAATGTCTGGGGATTTGCCCTGCTTTGAGTAGGGGTTTAGACTAGATGATCCCCTGAGGCCCCTTCCAACCCTGATCTTATATGGGACTTACCTATCTGACTCCAAACTTCATCTTGCTGCTGTGATTTTCCACAGTAAGAACAAAGGGGTGTCCTTCCACATGGCTCATGGCAGAGAACATAAAAAGCCCTGGAAACCCCTCCATTTTGTCCTCAATACTGCTTCTTACCTCTGGAGGAACTTTACTACAAACTGAAGCTCTAAACAAAGGACTGAATGACCCATCCAAGCTGTGGATGTACTCCAGAGACTTGATTTGAACCTGCAGTTTATTCCATCACTGCTACAAGCCTGAACCAAGAACTTTGCCATTACTGTATGTAATTAATTACTTTGACCAATTTTAGCTCTCATCAATATTTCTTTATTTTTATGAATAAACTTTTAGATTCTAAAGGATTGGCAACACCATGATTTGTGAGTAAGAGATGATAGGTATATTGGCCTGGGTCTGGGGCTTGGTCCTTGGGAATCAGGAGAACCTTTTTTCTTTTACTGGAATATTGGTTTTCATAACCATTCATCCCCATAAGGAGCAGTGCTGGTGGTGATACTGAGAAACTGGAGTGTCTAAGGGAATTGCTTATATGACTTCTGGTTAGCCAGTGGGGTAAATTCAAAGTCCTCTCTGTTTGACTGGTTTGGTGTGCAAAGAACCCCAGTCTTGGGCTGTGACTGCCCTGCTCTAAGCAATTTGTCCTGAATTGATACTGTCAGTTGTGTCCCACCAGAGGCTGCATCATTACAAGGCGCAGCATGGCTTCAGCCAGCCCTGGGATCCTCTGGGTGGGGGGAAGCTCAGGGCTTCTCCTCCCAGCTGGGGAGAGGGAGGGTGGGGCAGGGAAGGCTCAGGGCTTTGGCCAGCCTGGCAGGGGCTCCTCTGGGCAGGGGGTGGGGAGGCTCAGGGCTTTTCCTCTAGCCAGGAGGTGGAAGCTCTGGGCTGCGGCTGGCCCGGGGCTCCTCCAGGCAGGGAAGGGGCTTGTGGCTCTGGCCACGGGGGGTCTCGGCAAGGGATCTTGGGGCCATGGGGAGTGTGCAGGCAGAAGGGGTGGAGGTGAAGGCTAGTCTCCCCCGAGGGGGGCTCCACCTGCTGTCCATGGGTCCCAGAAACAGGTGCAAGTCTCCTGAAGAAAGGAGCCAGAGATTGCTTCTTCTGCTACATTGTAAAGGAGGGGGGAGGAGCGAGTGCGCAGCGTGCTTGTAGGAGGGGGTAGAACTGGGCAGGAAGGGGCAGGGGTGGGAAGAAGTGGGGTGGAGCATTGGGGAAAGGGGTGGAGTGGGGGCGGGGCTTGGGCAGAGCTGGGGGGAGCACCCCCCAGCAGATTAGAAACTCAGCACCTCTGGTTCAAAAGGTGTAACAGATACAAGTTTACTATGATTATACAGTACCTATGCAGTGTTGTTGTAGCTGTGTCAATCCCAGGATATGAGAGAGAAGGTGGGTGAGGTAATATCTTTATTGGACCAACTTCTGTTGGTGAGAGAGCTTTCAAGCTTACACAGGGCCCTTCTTCAGGTCTGGGAATACAGTATCTCTTGATTTGGGCCCTTTGGTTTAGTAGTAAATGGTTCTCCTAGGTTTACTGGAAGTCTCTGTGGTTTCTGCAGCCTCTTTAGTCTTCCATCTATTAAATTAATATTGGAGGAGCCCAGGTACTTTATTCACACCCCATGCAACACCATTTAATGCAAGGAGCCATCTGGGGTATAACTGCAAGCAGAATTTTGCCCTGTGTACTTTTGTGCCAAGTGCACTAGAACTATGCTTATTTTAATTTAAAAATAATTTTCTGTCCCAATGACAGTTTATGAAATTTGCTGTTCCTGTCTTCAGATGTACTACATTAAGAGTGAAAATATGAAGTGAGAATTTGCATAGTGATATGTACTTATTTAGAATGTACTTGTGCTTTTTATAAGTCATTCCAAACAGTTGAAAGAAGCTCTGCTATTTTTAGTTCCTGTCATATGTCTCTTTACTATGGGTGTCACATTTAGTACATTTTAATCTAAATTCGAACATTTTCTTGTATGGTTGGAAGGAATAAATTTAAGAGCAGTTATTATTTCAACTCACTGTCCCATTAGTTCTGTACATTGTTTTGTTCAGCATTACATTTAACAATATGTTCTAATTTCTCCCTGCTTTGTAGGAATCATATAGATTTGAATTCTAGAAATTCTGCCTTTACATACATCCCCATGTGACTTATTGCATTAATGAAGTTGCACAGAGTGTGGAGTAGGGAAATATCAGACAGGATTTGAAGGTGTTATATTTGTACATGGCAAGTGAGATCACAACTGGAATAGTGTGTCCATAGTTTAAAGATATTTAAAACTTGGAGACTATTCAGATTGGTCTACAAGATTGATTTGTAGTCTGGAAAATATGCCTTATAGTGAGAAACTTAAGGAGCTTGATCTTTTTGGATTACTGAAGAGAAAGTTGAGACAACTTGATCATGCTGAATAAGTATCTATACAAGGAGACTGTATGACACTAGATGGCTCTTTATACTAGCAGACAAACATTTTTCTTACCTTAATTTCTAGTCTTTGAATCTTGATATGGCCTTAACAAGGAAGGTTATTGACTATGACCGGAGGATATGGTAAATCCTCCATCATTTGGGCTCTGAGCTAGTAACTGATACCACATAGCTGGACTGTTGCACCCAGGCAGAGCCCCACTGAAGTAAATGTAGCTCTGTGTAGGTGCAGTAGTCTCTGCCCTTGCTCTCTCATTGCTGGACTGGGACCATGGAACATCTAAATCATGACTGAACGTTTTTATAAAAAATATGCTATAATTGAGGCACACATTGACTCCATTCAGACAACACTAGGTGAAATTCTTTGTTATGCAGAGCGGTCAGACTAGACGATCATAACAGTCCCTTCTGGCCCTAAAATTGATAAGAATTTCTCGTTATCTATAGAAGTCCTACCCAACGGTCTCTTTCAGACAAAACTCCCTTTAGGATAAGACCACAGAGTATACTTTATAATTTATTTTATAAAAAGTAAGCTGAAAATGGGTAATTATTGGCTCTTAACTCATAACCACGCAGCTCAGAATGCAATAACTTAATCATAAAAATATAGGGTTGGAAGTGAACTCAGGAGATCATCTACTCCATCCCCCTGCTCTGAGACAGGACCCAGTATACCAAGACCATCCCTGACAGGTGTCTGTCTAACCAGTTCTTAAAAACCTCCAATGATTGTAATTCCACAACCTCCCTTGGAAGCCTATTCCACTGCTTATCTATCCTTATAGATAGAAAGTTTCATAATGTCTAACCTAAATCTCCCTTGCTGCAGATTACTTCTTGTCCTACCTTCAGTGGAGGTGGAGAGCAATTGATTATTGTCCTCTTTCTAACAGCTCTTAACATATCTGAAGATTATCATCAGGTTCCCCCCTCAGTCTTCTTTTCCTGATACTAAACGTGCGCAGCTTTTTAACCTTTCCACATAGGTCAGTTTTTCTAAACCATTAAACATTTTTGTTGCTCTCCTGTGCACTCTCTCTAATTTGTTCACATCTTTCCTAAGATAGGCGTGTAATTTGTTTTTTAACCCATTGTATATAAAATATAACATCAAGCTCATTCTTTACTATTTATCTAATTTTTAACTATAGGTTTTAAGACATGATAGGACCCTGGAGCCTTCAGAAAACTCTGCTTGAACCTATGTTGCACTGCTTCAGCTCAGAAATCCGAATAATTGGGCGATCCCAAAGTGACAAATGCAAGGTAAAACACGCTGGAAGAAACATTTTTTTCACTACTTACAGACACTGATGGGTTTCTAATAGACCTTAACGTCTTTGAGAAAGGATCAAGGCATCATCCTGGGTAGCTCTATACAAATGTCTGCCCAGTGCTTAACTGCTGTCAAAAAGCAAATGAGACAGTAGCCTATATTAAAAAAGATAGAGAATAATCCAGAAAATATTTTAATGCACATTACCTCAGACTAAATTCAGATTTGACTGCCTTGATTAATTTTGGGGACATAAGTAGAAACCTATTGTCAGTCAAAGGCAGAGGCCTTTGGGGGCAAAGGCTTGGAAAAATCACAGGTGCAGCAGGGAATGCTCTCTCTGTGTACCCATGGTGATGCAATTTGTGCTAAAGGGAGATGGGTCTATAGCACTGATTATCAGAGCTGGCTGTGGCAGTCACTAATACTATCCAAAGGGAAGGTGCAGTGTGCATACTACCCTTACGTATCTATGCCTAGGAGAGGCAGTCTCCCCCTGAGTTCCTTCTGAGTTAGTACAACTGCACTCCATGGTAGACCACTAGCTAACTACCAAAATTTGGCTCACAATTGTTTTTAAATACCGTTTCCATGCCTATATTACTAATAATCTTTTTTCACTTTTAATAATCTAAAGTCTGAAATGATTTACATTTCACTGTTTAAAACTTGCATTTCTCTTACCGTGACTTGTGATGAGGGGAGGGATAGCTCTGTGGTTTGAGCATTGGCCTGCTAAACCCAGGCTTGTGAGTTCAATCCTCAAGGGGGCCACTTGGGGATCTGGGGCAAAAATCAGTACTTGGTCCTGCTAGTGAAGGCAGGGGGCTGAACTCAATGTTTCAGGGTCCCTTCCAGCTCTATGAGATAGGTATATCTCCATATATTATATACTTGTGAATTTGCTTTTGTTTCTAGTCAATTTCTGGCCAGTTTATTTTTCTGGTTCTTATTCTGAAACCTTTCTGTTGCAAACATATCTGAGGAATTATTAATTGAAAAATACTATTTTAGTTGGAATTTTAAAAAGATCTGGAAACATTTGTTAATCTGAAGCTCTGGAAAAGTTCAGGGTTTTTTTATTAACTTTGACTAAATCTGATCTGACTGCATCACTTTAATAAAAAACTCAAAACAAATTAAAACAGTTGGATGATGGCTTAATTATTATTCAATGAGAGAATAGAAATTTTATGAAAATGGAATAGAGCCAGCCCTCCAATGTTTCAGGAGTGGTGATAGCTGGTTTGCTTCATAACAATAAAGTATTATGACAACACCTAATGGTCCCAATCAGAATTGTGCTTGTAAACTGCATAGCACATAAGCAGATGTGAACCCTGCCCCAAACATCTTAAAATGTAAAGACAAGATGCCACAAGTGAATGTAACAACAGATAGAAAAAAAGAGGAGAGATATACATTGGAGACAGTAGTTATGGAACATTTGCTCTTTGGTACTGCTAGATTGTGATGGGGAGGAGTGTTCCAGGGCCATGTGTCCCCAAATCTTGGCCCTATGGAGGCAGTCAGGGAGACTCTGCTGTTTCTTCTTCTTCTATTCAATGGTGCTGGCTTCAAGGGTAATTGAATTAAGTGAATTAGCATCCCAAGAGGAGGGAAGACAGGTAGTGTTTGAGACCAGAGGGCACACTCTCTGCTCCCATTTAAGTCAATGACAGATGAAGGTGCTGTGGAAACCAAAGCCAAGGACGAGAAGGGATTCTATTCAAGTTTTCAAGCCGGGCCCATCGCTGTGGTGTCTGAGCTGATGGAAGTGGCATCATGGAAAGTAACCAGGCTACGTAGTTGAGGGTTTTTTTAAATTAATAGTTTCCTTTATTAATCATTTCCATGTTTTTCTTTGGCTACATTATCAGAGAAGAAAATAGGACATACCTGGAAACCTGTTCAATTATGATAAGTCACACTAATCACATGGTAAATCCATTAAAAATTGGCAAAAATGATGGTGTGAAGGCCAAGACTATAACAGGGTTCAAAAAGAACTAGATACATTCATGGAGGATAGGTCCATCAATGTTTGCCAGAAGCTGGGAATGGGCAACAGAGGATGGATCACCTGATTACCTGTTCTGTTCATTCCCTCTGAAGCACCTGGCATTGGCCATGGTTGGAAGACAGGATACTGGGCTAGATAGACTTTTGGTCTGACCCATTATGGCCGTTCTTATGTTCTAATGCATATTTCACTTACTAGTATATCAGTAAAATGGGCTAGAACCAACTTAGATCTAGAACCAGCGCTGTATACCATCTGCAAACTTGTGATCCCAGCTTTCAAACAGTGAAAGCATTAATGTTCAATTTCAGTGATTTATGATAACTGGCTGTTAAAGTCACACTGGAATCAGTGCACTGGTGAGAGAGGAAAAGCAAGATAGTAATAAGAATGAAAATACGAAGGCAACTTCTTAGAAGTGAGGATTTCAGTCTTTAGAGCAGACTCTGATTCATCCTCAGTCCCATTGTGAAAGGTGGAACAGATTGAGAATAAAAAGGAAAAGTGTTTAACTATGTGAAGACAGGAGTCTCCGCAATATCAAGGACAGCTTTAAGTCGCAACTTGAACAAATCTAGTAGTTAATTATTTAAATCTCCTTAATCAACTGGAAAATTAACTTTTTAAAATTAGACTTTTTTTCCCCCAAAGACATTCAGCCAAACACATCACTGGTGTCACTTCATCGTGTTGGGTATGTTTAGCTTATTTACTCTAATTCATGAGTGGAATTGGTCTTGTAAAGCGCAGTATTTATGGGAAGCTTCACTATCCTTTTAGAGAAGTTGTAGTCTTCTCAAAATCATGTACTATTCAGGAATCAAACTTGGGTTGGAAGAGAGAGGATCAGTGGTACTTTAAACTCCACCACAAACCAGGTTCCTCCAACTTTAGATGCAAAAAAATAAAGTGAGCCACTACTCACAGCACATTGTTCAGAACATGATCACTTGATGTTTCTCATTTCTGACTTCCCCTCAGTAGAGTTTTAATACCCTTAGCTCCCCTTTAAAAGGCCTTTGGGGAAGTTGATAATGACTACATCCATCACGTTGCAGGATTTGTCTTTAACTTCTCCCATTATAAAAGCTGGAGGCCGGGAGCTGGCCAGCCCTGTATAATTAGCCCTTCCCACCACACCCGTGATGAGGTTTAATTAGTAGAACCAGCTGGGTACAGAAGAGAGGATTCTCCTACAAAGAGCAGCAGGAAGCTGTGGAGAAAGAGGATGCTTAGGGAGAAATAAGCAGTAAGTAGTTGATCGGAGTAAGTAGACTCCAGCAGGGAACCCTGAGTGTTCAGGAAAAATACTCCAGGCAGTGAAGGCCAGGAGTAACTCTAATGAAAAAACTAGGAGTAGAGTCTTGATGGGGTTTGAGACCTTCTGTTTTGCATATTTTGTTAGGTTGATTAATCCAGCTTGGGGATTGCTGGATTTTAAGACGAGTTTGTGTGTAGAATTCTTAAGGAGCTGTGAAGAGCAGAAACAGAGGCAGGGCCACTAGGTGGGGGCTTGGGAGGTGACCTGCCCTATGACACCCATATATAAAAATAACTGCTTTCTAAAGGTGTTAGGAGAATGTTTGTATAGTGCAGTGAAGATATAAAGCACTGAGAGCTAGGTATAGGCTATTTCCAGAGGAAGGATGGCCTTATAGTTAAGGCAATGGATTTGGATTCAGGAGAACTGATTTTTAATTACTTTGGGTACGTCCAGACTACCTGCCATATCGGCGGAAAGCAATCGATTTATCGGGGATCGATATATCGTGTCTCATCTAGATGCGATATATCGATCCCCGATCGCGCTCCCATTGACTCCGGAACTCCACCAGAGCGAGCGGCGGTAGCGGAGTCGGCGGGGGAGCCGCGGACGTCGATCCCGTACAGTGAGGATGGGAGGTAAGTCGGGATAAGATAGTTCAGCTACGGTATTCCCGTAGCTGAAGTTGCGTATCTTACATTGACACCCCATCCCCCCAGTGTAGACCAGGCCTTTGACTGACCGCCACAGACTTCCTGTGTGACCTGGAACAAGCCACATACAGGATATTCAAAACACACTCCTTTCATCCACCCCTGTGTCTTCCCCTCTGAGAAGCTTGCACCATTATCACTTGCTGTATCTAGTCTGTGGTTAGAATCTGGATCCAGGACTGTCAGTCTGGCACTTTTCACAAGGACTAGAATATTTTTTTAAATCACAGGTAAACTCTTAACATTTCAGTAAAAGCTGACAATATGAATGTTTGCCCTAGATTGAATTTATCAAATTGCTTGTAACAAATTTGATCTACAGTCTTTTCATTTGTATCATATAGTATTAATATTTCTTCAGTTCTAGAAGCTCTGTTTGTTAAATCACTAAATTATTGAAATTACAGGAAAATCCAGTGCCAGATTTTACAAAGAAGACCTAAATCAGTTCAACCAGTTTGGCTTTTACTTATTTTGTTGGGGGGTTTTGTTGTTGTTTGTAATCACTACTGTAGTAACTGACAAAAGCTTAAGGCAAACAACATAAAAATCCTGTGGACAAGAAAAATTGGTTTGTTTTTATAATAAAATACAGCATTCTCCTTCTGATAGTTCAAGTAGCAGGTTACATAAACAGTTCAATTTCTGATCCTTTTAAGGGGTTGTCTCTTGTCTATTAAATATTTTGTGGGAGAAAACATGATCATCAAGTCGGCAGTCTGTCTAGGATTTCAGAATGGCATGAAAATAAATAATTACACATGATGAAAACATTTAGGATATTACATTATGATTATTTCATATCACAGGCAGACATATTTCAGGAAGAAAAATAACATTGAATAAAGTCTAGTTCTACAGTAAACAAAGGGATTTGAAGACTGTTGGATATAGCTATGCTTTCCCTAGGCTAAAATATTGAAACATGATTGTTTTAAAATTAAATTTGATTTTTTTTCTCCCTATAAGAGAATGCTGTACATGGTAGATAATAAATAATACTTTGAGATCGTGGTTTGAAAGATATTGTGGAAATCCAAAGAAATCTGCAAACAAGTTAATTAAGTCTCATAAGAACAGCTATACTGGGTCAAACCAATGTGGTCTGTCTAGCCGAGCATCCTGTCATCTGATGACAGCCAGTGTCACATGCTTCAGAAGGAATGAACAGGGCAATTATTAAGTGATCCATCCCGTCCTCCAGCTTCCAGCAGTTGGAGGTTTAGGGACACCCGGAGAATGGGGTTGTGTCCCTGAACTTCTTGGCTAATAGTCATTGATGGACCTATCCTCTATGAACTTCTCATTCTTTTTTAAACCCAGTTATACTTTTGGCCTTCACAACATCACCTGGCAACACGTTCTACAGGTTAACTTAGCACTGGGTGAAGATGTACTTTCTTTTGTTTGTTTTAAACCTGCTGCCTCATAAAACCTTTGCAAGAGAAACAGGTATTGTCTCTATTTTTATGGATTGGGAAACTGAATCACAGAATAGTTAAGCGACTTGTCCAAGGTTAGACAAAAAGTTAGTGGCTAAAGTGGGAGCCCCTAAAATTCCTGGTTTCTAGTCTTGTGCTCTCACCATTGGGCTATGTGACCTCTCTGCAGATAGATACTATGACAATCCTTTGACTCTTTAGTCATACTAATTCATTTCTATCAGTTTTTTAGATCGCTTTAGTAAATGTTACATTAGTAAAGTGAAGGACAGACTATGTAATGTGGGCTACAATAACTTCAGTACACCATGCAACAATCATTCTGTAGTCTTTCAGAATAGCTGTTATTGGACAGAGTAGTAACTAAAATACAATAAAGGCATAAGGACCTCATCAAAAGGCAGCCCTGATGGGAGCATTGAATGGTGGCCTGCCACAAGAAGGCAAGTGCGCCAGCCTCAGTTTCCCCTCTCAAATAATCTAAGGAGTCTATGCCAGGCTCTCTTCCTTGAATAATACACCTCTTTGGGGCTAGTTTATTAAACATAGTTCAAAATAATATATGATAAAAGTTCCCAAATATAGTCCATTTCCCACACCCAACAAATATAGTCCTTAAAACCCCTGCTCTTTTCAGTGGTCATATCCACCGGTCTCTTTGCTGGGAATCCTTCAGTACCACACTCCAGTGTCTTCTGCTACACCTGGGCATCTCATAAGCTCTTCTGTCCCTCTTCCAGTGCAGCTACCCCAGCCCTTTCTGCTGGAGTGCAACCCCATTCTTCCCAGCAGTAACCCCTCTCTGCTGGGATCATCCTTGCTAGGGGAGCATCCCTCACTTCACCTGGCCCTCTTTACCTAGCCCAGTGACTGTTCCACTGTGGATAAATACTTTAGTTACTGAACCAGAGAAAAAGAGAATGGTTCTTGTAGTCTAGTGGTTAAGGCATCCATGTGGGAGACTCCAGTTCCCCTCTTCCAATCACTTTTTCATTATTTACATAAAGTGGAAGAGCTTCAACAGGAGAGACTGAGGGAGCCCCACATCAGAATATTCCATCACTCAATAGATTAAAGCACCCTCGTGAGAGAGGGGAGACCCCTGTTCAAATCCTTTCACCCTCCTTGGCAGAGAGGGGGGAATTGAACCTGGTTCTCCTACATCCTAGCTGAGTGCTCTCACTACTAGGCTAAAATTTATAATGTTAGCACCTCCTCCTCTAGCCAGATTTTGAATGGGACCTGATCGGGTAGGTGTTCTCAGCCGCTGCCTACCGAATTGGGCCCTGCACATAAGATGGGTGGCCAAACACCTATTTTTCCCCTGTAAATGATTCGCTTTAGGATTAGGTAGGAGATAGGTGTCTGGAAGACGAGAAAGAGACAGTAGCACACATGCTCAGAGGAAAATATGTAAGCACCAATGGAACTTTTATCCTGAAAATTTAGGCAACGAGTGAGTTTAGGTGCCTACCGGAGTTTTGTGGATTGCGTGGAGGCAAAACCGGGACCTACGTGCCTGAGTCTGGGTTTAGGCACCTAGGTACTTCTGTGAATCCCATCCCCTGCTACAGACCTTATTTCATGATGATCTGAAGGAGTAAGCAGCTTAGATGAATGATTAGTACTCAGTTTAAGACCAATGTAAAGAATGAGGTTCAGATATAAATAGTATGCTGACTTTTTAATTTTCCTCCCTTCTATTCAGATTCTAAACATAGCTCTTATTGCCCATTTATTTATTTCTCTCATCTTTGCTTAAGTCTATTGCAGCAATAAGGCTAATGCTAATGTGAACTTCTCCACGGGAAGAAAGGCTACATTTTATAGCTGTTGTGAAGGGAAAAAATGACTTTTACAGCCTGGATGGAAGAGCAGAGAGAGAGTTGAAGATGACTACGAGGGTGCAAGGTCACCACATTTTACATAATTAATTCCACTGCATTAAAAAATGGCAATAAGGAACCTCATTTTCAGAAATCCTTAGCTCCCACAACTCTAATAGAAGGCAGTGGGATTCCACATCTCTGAAAACCAGGCCCTATGCCCATATATCTGTTGAAACAAGTCATTCTGGTAGCAGATATTCTGGTATGTATTTACCAGTAACCTTTTCCTTGGCACTATCCTGCAGTTTACTTGGTTTCATACATTTTAGCTTTTGGCTTGTGATCTCAAATGCTAGAAGCTCAGACACAAACAAATAAAGCACCTCCATGAAGATTCTATTGAACAAAGCTCAAGAGACATGGTTTCATTCACTTTGAGGATTCTTCCTCTGTTGGGTCTTGTGCTACAGTGACTTTCAGATTGATTACCACCACCTTTTCTGCTAGAGAATTGCCATTAATGGTCAAAAGATTTTTTTGCGCCCTAAAATCAGTAAAGGACAAGACTATTGCATACACTGGATCATGAAGTACAAAGATTGTGACACAATGATCTGATCCTGAATTCCTTGTGCACACACAACTCCCAACAAAATCAGTGGGAATTTGGGAAGTGAAAGGAATGCAGGACTGAGCATCTATCTAATGGATGTATGCTTCTATTCTTGCAAGAAACAGTATGCACTGATGTATTTACAAAAGGTCATGACAAATTGAAGTAATGAGTAGTGATCATTTGTTCTGCATGGATTTACAACAAACAAATTAATAAATGCAAATTTAATTCCATATTAGCAATTATGATTGGATTAATCTCTCAGCACTATGTCCTACAGGAACATGGAAGGCCCTAGATGTCCACATTCATTCAGCCTGATGTAGCTTAGCTCCCTTCAACCCAAGGGGGAGATTCACCCCAAGGGAAGGTAGGCAGTTTTGGGGTTTGGCTCTAAATTGCATTTTGAGGATCTGGGAAAGGCTGGTAAGATGATGTACTGCAATAGCACATCCCTCAGATGCCCTGGCCACGCCTCTTCTCTGACCAGCACATCACACTCTATAGGTGGTTCTGGCCTTTCAGACTGAAAAGTGGAGGGTAGATTGATGCCACTGTCCATCACTGAAACCTCCCATTAGACATTCTGCCAGTGGGGTCTCAACCAGGGTCTATACCAGCCAAGATTGGTGTAGACTCCAGGCTGTATTTGGGTCCATATATATGATACAACTTCTGTAACTGTCCTGCCTTAAATGAGTCACAATAGTCAACAGCTCTTGGGACTTTTCATCGATGGCATATGGCACAGTTCAGGCTTTCAGATATTTGGGTGGACTGTCAGGTTTAATGTTCAATGTCACAGTGATTCCCTTCATACTTCCCAAATCATCTCCAAAAACAGCAGCATGTTTCCTTAGTATAGGGGTTAGACTGGTTTCTTCTTTAGTCATCTGGTGCACTTCTGCCCCGTTCAGTTGAATCTTCCCAAGCCAAGACCTACCCATTAAGGCTGGGTAGTTACCTCTCACCACAAACAGTGGCAATTTAGCAGCCTGTCCATTGAGCTCCACCTTAACATCAATAGTGCCCAACATGGGCACAGCTTCTCCCGTATACGTCTTCAGAACAGGTTTTGTTGCCTTAAGCGGAAGATGCTGTAGCTTTTCTTTATACACAGTCTCGGAGACCAGCGAGACGGCTGCACCGGTGTCCAGTTCCATGCGTATAGGTTTGCCCTCCAACAACGGGGTTACCCAGTATTCATGTGAGCCCACTGCCAAAGACAAAACATGCAGTGGCACTTCCTCTTGCAATGAGGTGTCACCTTGATCATCCTGGGTCTGCTCTTTTTGTCGGCCAGACCACAGGCCTCTTTTTCTTTTGTTTACAGGCACACTCAATGTGTCCCTTTTTGCCACAGTGTCGACACACCAGGTCCTTACACCAGCATTCTGATGCCTGGTGACCCGGCTTACCACAGCAGTAACATTCTTGACCCTGCAGTTTTGTGGGTCGGTTCTTGTGACACTTTTTGCACCCTAGGGGATGCACTGATGTATTGCGCCTCCCTTGTAGCCAGTTCCATGGAGACAGCAATATCAACAGCCTTCTGTAATGTAAGCTGAGCCTCTGTCAGTAGGCGCTTCCGTATAGCTTCACTGTAGAGGACACACACTAACCTGTCACGCAGGGCATCATTTAACATCTCTTTAAATTCACAGTGTTCTGCTAGCTTTTTAAAAATTGCTACAAATTGTACAACTGTTTCATCTTCCTTTTGGTCTCTTTTGTGGAACCTATATCTTTCAGCAATTACCAGTGGTTTTGGGGAAAAATGGGACCCCAGGATTTCCACAATGTCACTGTAAGATTTAGTCTCAGGCTTAACAGGGTGTAGTAAGCTGCGTAGCAGGGAGTAGGTTTTAGCCCCTACAACACTTAAGAATATTGGCACCTTCTTCGCTTCTGTAATGTCATTTGCAATAACAAAAAGCTCAAAACGCTCAGTATACACATGCCACTGCTCTGTATTCTCATCAAAAGGTTCCAGTGGCCTGGTCAGAGAAGCCATGATTTTTAGTTTCACTTTCACAGTCAGTGCAAACAAGCAGTTTTTTGTTTGTTTGTTTGTTCTTTACCTTGACTTCTACTTCCTTCTGTTACTGGAGCAGCACCGGAATCCCATCCATCGTCGCCACTTGTTATATCCTTGGGGGCAGCCGGTTTAGGAAGAAATCACTTGAGGCCAGACAGCAGACAGCTAACAAAACTACCATTTTATTTACAGACACAGAGCTCACCCAACCGGCCGAAGCTGGCTGGGCTATCCCCTAATAATCTAACTCAGTTGCCATAGGAACAAAAACCATGACAACCAAATACACAACAGTATAAATACATGATTTTGGTTGGATCCAGCCTATGGGTTGTATGTTTGACATCCCAACTCTGTTTGAGCTTAGAAAGATACAGCACTAATACTGTATTAGTACTAGTAGTGAATTTGACATACTCTCATCCATATTTTCATTTCATAATTTTAGAAAAGCATCTTGAAAATCTTCCTCAAAAATCCGGCACAATGAAATACTAATTAATTGTTTTAAATAGTTTTTTTTTAAAAACTAACAAATTGTATTTAAAACATACCTGAGATACAATTTAAATTCCTGTAGCTGTTTTTTTTACTACTATTCTTACTACTGTCCCTACCAAAAACAACAGTGCTTTGCAACTGGTAATCATCCAACTGCAGGAAGATAGTTTTCATCTGAAACAAAAAACTGGCTGAGGATAAACTGAAGTCATACTGGATGCCATCCATTTTTTTTAAAATGAGTTACCCTTATGAGCTTAATTTTTTTGCAGTGCTTGTTTCCTGGTAGAGCAACTTAGCGTGAGGCTGTTAAAAAGCCCCTCTTCCTTAATTTATCAAAGATCAATGTTGTCAACACATTCAAGACAAATATTCACTAAGCAATTGTATTATCAGCAAAATCAAGATTAGTGAACATTCTAATCCACTACTTTCTCCGGGGACTAGGACACAAGGCTGGAGTCACAAGCCTTCCTAAGGACTGGAACAGTGACAACAACCTTTTGTACACCTTGCATGAGCTGTTAGGGTTCTAGGTCCATCTAGAAATGCTACATTCCAGGCTGATGAGGTCCATGGAAAGACCCTTTCTGCAGTTGCCAAGAATTTTAACATGTAAAAAGATGTTTAGATAAGTCTGCTGTGACACCAAACCTCTACAACCCACTACCTGAGTGCACTTAGAATATTCCCCCCAGGTCTCATTGTGCAAGTCATCAGGATTAGACATAAATGCCACTGGCCAGAAATACACTGAGGGCTTGTCTACACAGTGAAATTATTCTAGAATAAAGTGGGGTGTGAATTTATAGCACTATAGTGATTCCAGAATAATTCCCCATGTGGCTACTCTTATTCCAGAATAAGAGTGCCCCTTTCCAGTTTAATTTAAAACTACTTCTAATATAAGTGTCCACATGGAAAGATATTCCAGAATAGCTTTTGTGTTAATTTCTCCCATGTAGCCAATTAAAGCTGACAAAAGGTAGAAGGGACATGACTTGTATTAGTTACTATATCAGGTATATTATGATCACAAATAGATCCAAATGTTCTCAGCAAAGGATATTCTATATATTGCTTGTACTATATAAGGAATGAAGTGGGCCACATATGTAATGGTCAAACATCAGACACTTAAGGTATGTTTCAGAGTAGCAGCCGTGTTAGTCTGTATCCGCAAAAAGAACAGGAGTATTTGTGGCACCTTAAAGACTAACAAATTTATTTTAGCATGAGCTGCAGCTCACGAAAGCTCATGCTAAAATAAATTTGTTAGTCTTTAAGGTGCCACAAATACTCCTGTTCTTTTTAAGGTATGTTGACACTGCAATTAGACACTCATGGCTGGCCTGTGCCAGGTGACTTGGGCTTGTGGGGCTCAGACATTTAGGCTCAGGCTGCAGCCCAAGCTCTGGACCCTCACACCTCGTAGGGTCCTTGACCCCGGTTCCAGCCCAAGTCAGAATGTCTACGCTGCAATTAAACAGCCCCTTGATCCAAGCCCTGCGAGCCTGAATCAGCTGGCACAGGTGAGCCAAAGGTTTTTAATTACAGTGTCGAGTTACCCTTAGGGGCTAACCCAGCCTCCTGCAAAGCCACAGAGGAACAGCGTGGAAAAGGCAGAGAGTATACATCTCCCATGTGCCGTGGAGATCAGCTGGGAAGATCTTCTGGTCTTCTCCCAGCAGAGAGGGCATGCTAGAGGCATAGTAACCGCCAAAGAGGGACTGTGCAGCCTGAGATGGAAAAAGCATTCCTCTCTCTCCTCCCCCCATCACCTGTAAATCTCCCCAGTACTTCTAATTGGGCTGGAGCACAGAGGTTAGCCTTCCCAGTAGGAAGTAGGAGGTGAATGCATACATAGCTTGTATATAGAGCATACAACATTCAAACACACATGACCAAAGCAGCCAGAAGTCACATCGGAGACACATTCTGGCCTTGTCTTTACTGTTGAAATAGATTCTTTTTTAGCTTGGGGTAACTAATGCATGTGAGCTATCCCAAGGTAAAACACAGTGCAGGTCAGGCACTAGTTTTACCATGGGGAAAACAGCCAGGCCAGCCCTACTTTTTCCACCCTTTTTCCCCTACTCCTCACTTTTTCACACTTTTTTTTTTAATGGTGAAGATGTAGTAAAGGCCTCTCACTGAACCTCTGATGAGATACAATAGTCAGCAATCTTCTGAACAGTAACCCCCATTACAGCCTCAGGTTCAGGAAGCAGTATGAACACCTTTGTACCTTGCTACCCCATCCATGGTGTACTGTTCAGAGTACACACCCTACAGCAGGGGTTCTCAAACTGGGGGTCAGGACCCCCCAGGGGGTTGCAAGATTATTACAGGGGGGGTCACGAGCTGTCAGCCTCCATCCCAAACCCCGCTTTGCCTCCAGCATTTATAATGGTGTTAAATATATTAAAAAGTGTTTTTAATTTATAAGGGGGGTCGCACTCAGCGGCTTGCTATGTGAAAGGGGTCAGCAGTAGAAAAGTTTGAGAACCACTAACCTACAGGTTGTCAAAGATGTAACTAACTACAGAAACTATAGTTCATGCTACTCTATGCCTGTTTTTTTATGTAACCCCTAATCTGCATATTTAAATCAAATTATTGTAGACTCAAGGGGTTTGTTGAATTTGATCCAGAGAAAAAAGCCCCTCACATGTGGTAACACGATTAAAAAATACAAAAACCCATCTGGTGCGAGAATAAATCCTAGTATTGCTAAAAATACTTTAGATTAACTTTGTCTGCTTGATCAAGACACTTCCTATATTTTATTTTCTATCTTTTGTCATCTTACATAACTCGTGTAACTATTTAATTTGTAGAATCCCCCCCTCCAAAAAAAACCCCCACAGACAGAGGGCTATAGCAAAAATAATAAATAAAGGAGTCAGTATAAATCCTTATAATGGCATGCAGAAGGCATTAAATAATAACTATAACACCATAAAGAAATAAATTCCAAATGGAGCAGCTTACATTTTGCAATGAGAAAGTAAAAAAGTTTTCTAAACATCAAGTCTTCCAGAGGTCATTACTTCAGCCTCTCTCAGGAGCTATCAACCTGTTTCTAGAAAGAATATAGTGCTCAAAGAAAAAAGATCATGAGTCTCTTATAATGTAGATACTATATTTAAATTATCAGGACAAAGAAGTATAGAATCCCACCAATGTAACTGGCAATACAATTTAGCCCATGCAGTTCACATTATCTTTTAGCATAATAAAACTGTCCAATCTCTGAAGTGAGTCAGTTATCTATGTGCAAAGTTTTTCCCAAGCCTTAAACAAAGCAGATTCCAATTTAGAGTCATCTGTTATCACCACTAATGCATGTTGTAACAGCCTCCTGTGGTGTGGGCTCTGATTAGAAGGGGTTCTGTGGTTCCAGGGCAGAAAAACTCACTCCCAGAGAAGATGCTGAAACCACCCTGTCCTGGAGAAGAGGGAATTTGCACAAAGGGTCCCTTCTGCATGGTTAATCCTGGGAAAGGAAGGTGGTGAGCACTCATGAGGATCTGGCGCTAAAGAGGTGATGCATTTTTTCAGGAGTTCAGACAGACCCCTAATATCCACAGTTCATAGAATCATAGACAATCAGGGTTGGAAGGGACCTCAGGAGGTCATCTAGTCCACCCCACTGCTCAAAGCAGGACCAATCCCCAACTAAATCATCCCAGCCAGGGCTTTGTCAAATCTGACCTTAAAAACTTCTAAGGAAGGAGATTCCACCACCTCCCTAGGTAACCCATTCCAGTGCTTCACCACCCTCCTAGTCAAAAAGTTTTTCCTAATAGCCAACCTAAACCTTCCCCACTGCAACTTGAGACCATTACTCCTTGTTCTGTCATCTGCTACCACTGAGAACAGTCTAGATCCATCCTCTTTGGAACCGCCTTTTAGGTAGTTGAAAGCAGCTATCAAATCCCCCCTCATTCTTCTCTTCTGCAGACTAAACAATCCCAGTTCCCTCAGCCTCTCCTCATAAGTCATGTGCTCCAGACCCCTAATCATTTTTGTTGCCCTCCACTGGACTTTTTCCAATTTTTCCACATCCTTCTTGTAGTGTGGGGCCCAAAACTGGACTCAGTACTCCAGATGAGGCCTCACCAATGTCGAATAGAGGGGAATGATCACGTCCCTCGATCTGCTGGCAATGCCCCTACTTATACAGCCCAAAATGCCCTTAGCCTTCTTGGTAACAAGGGCACACTGTTGACTCATATCCAGCTTCTTGTCCACTGTAACCCCTAGGTCCTTTTCTGCAGAAATGCTTCCTACCCGCTCAGTCCCTAGTCTGTAGCAGTGCATGAGATTCTTCCATCCTAAGTGCAGGACTCTGCACTTGTCCTTGTTGAACCTCATCAGATTTCTTTTGGCCCAATCCTCTAATTTGTCTAGGTCCCCCTGTATCCTATCCCTACCCTCCAGCGTATCTACCACTCCTCTCAGTTTAGTGTAATCTGCAAACTTGCTGAGGGTGCAGTCCACGCTATCCTCCGGATCATTAATGAGGATATTGAACAAAACCAGCTCCAGCACCGACCCTTGGGGCACTCCGCTTGATACCGGCTGCCAACTAGCCATGGAGCCATTGATCACTACCCGTTGAGCCCGACGATATAGTCAGCTTTCTATCCACCTTATAGTCCATTCATCCAGCCCATACTTATTTAACTTGCTGGCAAGAATACTGTGGGAGACCATATCAAAAGCTTTGCTAAAGTCAAGGAATAACACATTCACTGCTTTCTCCTCATCCACAGACCCAGTTAGCTCGTCATAGAAGGCAATTAGGTTAGTCAGGCATGACTTGCCCTTCGTGAATCCATGCTGACTATTCCTGATCATTTTCCTCTCCTCTAAGTGCTTCAGAATTGATTCCTTGAGGACTTGCTCCATGATTTTTCCAGGGACTGAGGTGAGGCTGACTGGCCTGTAGTTCCCCGGATCCTCCTTCTTCCCCTTTTTTAAAGATGGGCACTACATTAGCCTTTTTCCGGTCATCTAGGACCTCCCTCGATTGCCATGAATTTTCAAAGATAATGGCCAATGGCTCTGCAATCACATCCGCCAACTCCTTTAGCACCCTTGAATGCAGCGCATCCGGCCCCATGGACTTGTGCTTGTCCAGCTTTTCTAAATAGTCCTGAACCACTTCTTTCTCCACAGAGGGCTGGTCACCTCCTCCCCATGCTGTGCTGCCCAGTGAAGACAGAGGCAAAAAAGCATTGAGTACATTAGCTTTTTCCACCTCCTCTGTCATCCTGAGTAAAACAATAGTCACGGACGCTCTGGTATGTTTTTGTATATTTATGGTATGTAAAATGCTGTAATATTTTGAAACCAGAATACAGATTCACCACAGTTGAAACAAGGAGTTATTTACAATTATCAGCTCATCCAGGGCATTATGAATTCTTTGTGCCTTGGCAGAATCAGGCAGCCAAGCTCTCCTCTGAGCAGCACGTTCTTCCATAGTTCTGAGGCTGGATTGCTATTTTAACACATAGTGCTTCCTGACCCTTTGTATAATGGCAAAGTTTTAAGTAACTGAAAATGGGTCTTATAATGGAAAGTGTTAGGCAACCGTAACTATAGGCATCGCTGAGAGCTTGGCCTATAATACCAGACTACCCTGTTCCTATATGCTTCCACATGGCTAATGCAGAGAAAACTGTTGCTGCTGCAATCTGCTGTGATCCTGCTCTGTGTTGCCCAGGAGACTATGGGACAGATTCTGATCTCATTTTACACTCTTGGGATCAGAATCACAAACTGAGAAACTTGTGAATATTTCCACTATAAGCAGGATTCATGTACTGGTGCAAATAAACCAAAATTGGATATTCGTCTCATTCCTGATATTTGTACCTCGTAATAACATCCCCATCAATGGATTAGTAGCTGTGTTCTCAGTAATCTTGCAATCCTAACGTTTAACACTCATTTTCAAAGTGTTTTACAAAATACACTTGTTAAGCCATACAATACCCACATGTGATAGAGAGGGAACCTGAAGCAGATAAGTGACTGGTCAAGGGACATGGATGGGGCAGAGCTGGGGTCTAACCATTTGGCATAAGGTCACTGGGAGGGATCTCTCCTCTTGAGGCAGAGTGAATGAGATAAAATGCAGAAAGACAAGAGGAGTTTTCCTTAAAGAAAGCTGCTACCTTCATTTTTTTAAAACTAAGTTTAAAATAATGTTGGCAGGTATTTTGAAGTCCTGTATCTTTTCTTTAGCAAGAAGTTAAGATTAGATGTTTCGAAGGTGGATGCCAGAACTGAATGAAGAAACATGTTTGCTTGTGATATATATGCCTCAGGCTACTTTGTCAAGACTGGAATAGCCATTATTTTAGGAAATGAATCATTAAATTGTTTCTATAAATATCATACTTAGTTGATTTCCCTCTGCTCTCTTGATTCCATAGCCATGTCTATAGACTGAGTTACAGATAGCAATAATCCTGAAAAATAAAGATCACATCTAAATCAACGCGAGTCAATGCACAGTTTTTCTTAGCTATGATGACTCACAGGTAAGAAAGTGTCCAGAGAAAAGGGTGAGAAAGTACAAAAGAACAAGACAATGTTTATCCTTTGATGTTATCTTAATTTAAAGGAATACATCAGTTACCACTATCTCTTAATCTTAACATTTTATTTTAATGTTCCTGGCTCACTTTCTGTTCTTTGCAACTTTTATTTAATAGCTGCTGTGGCTATAGTAAATTTTTGTATAGCCCTGAGATAAGAGAGATACTTTTCATTAATCATTTGTTGTTATATTTCAATTTTTTTTGTCTCTGGTATTAATTCTTAATAGTGTCAATAGCTTCTAGAAATATATCTAGTCTTGATTAAAAGATTGCAAGATGGAGTATCCACCACAGGCAAGTTGTTTCAATGTTTAATTACCCTCCTTGTTAAAAATTTGCATCTTATTGCTAGTCTGAATTTATAGATTCAGTTTCCAGCCACTGATCTTGTCATGGCTTTTTCTGCTAGATTAAAAGAGCTATCTTTGATTCGAAGTGTCTTGCCCACATAGATGTTTGTAGATTGTAATCAAGCCATCTCTTAACCTCCTCTTGGATAAACTGATAGATTGAGGTTCTTAAGTCTCCCACTATAAAGCAACTTTTCCAGACCTTTAATCATTCTTGTAATTCTTTTCTGAACCCCTTTCAATATGTCAACATCCATTTTGCAATGTGACACCAGAGTTGGACAGTTTTCTAGTAATGGCCTTACTAATGCCTTATTCCCTATTCCTACTACATATTACCCTGCTTATACATCCAATGATTGCATTTGCCCTCTTAGCTATTTCATTGTACTGGTACTCCTAAAAGAATTCTGCGCCAAAAATTAAATATTCTGCGCACAGTATTTTAAAATTCTGCAAAGTTCTGCATATTTTAATTGTCAAAATACTACAGAAATACAATAACAATATAATCACACCATTTTCAATTATTTGCTGACAAGTATTTTGAAATAAATTACCAAAATAATTGAAAATGGTGTGATTATATTGTTATTGTATTTCTGTATTATTTTGACAATTAAAATATGCAGAACTTTGCAGAATTTAAATGTTTTAAAATTTTTGGTGCAGAATTCCCTCAAGAGTACTAGGGTTCCGTGTGGCACATACTTAAATTGAATGCTCTTTTATTGATTATTTCTCTTAAAGTAGGGTTCCTCAATCAGGTAATTTGCTGTAACAGAGGCAGGAGAAAGGAAGAGGCAGACAGGCCAAAAATTCCTGACATTGTTCCATCCTCACCAAAATAATATAAGTCTTGATGCTCAAGAAATAGTTTTGCCTACATATTGATTATAGAGTTTGCCTACATATTGATTACAGGGAAGTGCTATAAAATATTTTTTATTCTGAGAGGTGAATCAGATATTGAATACCTAGATGCCACAGACATGACAGGCCATCTGTCTGTCAGTCACAAGTGGAGAAAAACAAAGATTATAGCTCCTTTACCTATTCATGTATCCTTAATACCCCCAAGTTCACTCCCAGTAAAAAGGCTTGATTTTTCTGGGGCATTTACACATCAGTCCTTTTGAGTCTGACAACTTTCTTTCCCTGTACCTTCTGCTCATCAGTTTGGAAATTTTCCTCTACAAGTCTATTTAGTATTTTCAGGGTCACCTATAAAGGTACCAAACACCAGGAGAAGTGTCAACTTTACTTTAGATCTGAGGAAGGCTCCAGGCATGCTGCTGTCCAGATTATTAGAGAATGGTTTAGTTGGTTTCTCCTTAAAGAGTCATTTTTTTAAACCTCTGTGGCAATACACAGGAAATCTTACTTTAAAATGTCACCTATAGGAATTCTTGTTCAACACGTTGGGCACAATTCTCCACTCCATTATGCTGGTTTTACATTGTATGACTCCATTAAAGTCAGCAGCATAGAACTGATGTGATGGAGTGGAGGATCAGGCCCCCTGAGTTCACTGATTGTTTTGCTGTAATGTGTTGTGACAGGAGCACTCTGTTCTGACATTTAGAGATGTTAATATAACTGTGAAAATGTCACGGTCATTATCAAGATCTGAATGTCAACATCTTTGGCCTCAGAGTTCAGTAAAGATCAGGAACTGTAAAAAGAAGCCGTTTGTCATATTGTCCCCCCGCCCCCGCATTCATCCTTTAACACAGTTTCTCTAATGTGCTGGAAGAACTTCAGTGATGTTTTGTTTGAGACTGAATAACAGGTATAAAATCAGTGGTTAAAAATTAAGAGAGAAAATATTTTGTGGAAGATGCGATGGCAGTAAGATATTTTAAAGAGTGCTGCTTTTCAGAAGATTTGCTAGGAAAGTGTTTGGCATAGAATGGCTATTTTTGTAGAGACATGGGTTTAAGAGTGATCTTCATTACTTTAATGAGGTTCTTTGGCACTGTTAAGGCTTACTCTTTGACCACACTCCTGCTTCTGGGCAGGAATAACTTGGTGGCTGTGCAGCATCCTTCATTAATGAAGGATTCAGTTTCCTAGTGCTCCCTTGTTTGGCTCATCACCACTTTTTATCTTGCAGCAATATGCTGTGTCTGCACAGTGCAGGATTGATCCTCTGTTTTTTAAAATTTGATTAAATGGAAATGGGAAGAAAACTTGTCTTTACTATAACTTGTCTGGCAAGTGGCAGACTCACACAACCTCTAGCTCAGGAGAAGCTGATTGTTTTGTAAATGCTAATTCACTCTGTGACCTTTGCATAATAAGAATGTTGATTGTGGATTTTCCCATGTTAAGCTCTTTAATAAAGTGTTGGGGAGGGTTCTGGTGTGCGGTAACTACTTGATATCTTTAATCATCCTTTTCTGAATGACTGAGCAGCTACCCACCCTTTTTTCTTGGAGGCATGGACTGTAATTATAAATCAGTCCTCTGCAATATAATTAATATCAAAGTAAAGCTTCACATTCTCTTCAACATGATGTTAGACATCTAAATCCACTGGAAGGAAATCAGCTGAGCCTCTGGTCACAAACCAGCTTTCCACCTGACTTGTAGGAGACTATAAGCACAGAAGAAGAAACCAGCCATAGAATCATAGAAATTAAAGAAGACCTTTTAGGTCATCCAGTCCATCTGTGTCAATGCAGCATTGTTCACTATAGTGCATTTTCTAGAGTTTTGTCTAGTCAAGGTTTAGGAGTCCCAAACACTGGGGTCTACTGCTGTTCATTTAGGAGCTCTATCTCTGGTACTCTATATACAGTGGGACCCTCTGTAGCCAACCCTTATGCATGAGGAAATTATCTGTCCTTATAGGATTTGACAGGGTTGCCAAGAAAAAAGCAAATCAGGAAAACACAGCCAGACATTGCTATACTTAATTATGCTTGATTTAAAGTGAGCATGAGGCAATGTTCACGTGCATCTGAAATCCCACTGTCATCATAGGAATAGCCTAGGAAGGTACATATTAATCAATAAAGCTCTAGAAGGTCCAGTTCCTGAGTCACTAAGAGACTGCCTCCCTACCTTACATGTGTTCCAGAAAGCTGAGCTCGCCCCTGCTGCTTCAATTAACAGATCTTTGATTCTGTCTTTGGCAGATGTTCTTGGTAGCAGGTTCTCAGTTCTGGAACTCACTTCAATTTTCAGCTCACTACAGTCTTAATTTGATGACTCTTCATTGAAATGGTGCAAGGTTCAGATGTTTGCTGAAAAAGATCAGTTGTGGAGAGATATCAGGGTTATAGGAGTGGATTGAGTAATTGGCTGAAGATGTTACTTCTGTTCTCTATGGTGACTATGTGGAAAATTGTAACTATTATTCAGGGGAAGTGAATTAGATACTGCCAATTTGTTGGCAGTACGGTATGTGCATTATGCTTTAATGATATAAATATTTGCAGGGTACATGTTATAAATACATAAAATACCTTTCAACCTTTTAAGGACTTAAAATCTGATGAATAATGTAAGACAAGATACTAAAATAAGGAATACAAGAATAGTGCAAGAGATTTAAGATTATGTGGAATTAGTTCTTTTGACTAAATAATATATATTACTTCAATTTCATGTTTCAATATTTCTGCTGTAAATAGTGTTCAATAATAGAAATGAGATCACAAAAGTCTGTATGAAGTAGAAGTAAGTTTGTTTCTAAAATGAGGGCCAAGAGGCATGCCTAACAATCAGACCCGGGGCAGCAGCAGCTCCCAGACATGTTCAACTAAAAGCAAAAATTAGATCTGTAACAAAGCAGGCAAATTGCAACATTTTGGCATTTTAATTATTTCTTTATATGTTTATAGCATGGTGACTTCTATATAATTAAATTAAAATCTCTAACACACACCAGCAAACTGGTAGTATATGAATTAGTTCACCTTTACCACCACCTTCAGCCAACACAGCTATCCCCAGATGCTTTCTAATAAGTACATAGCACCCCACTGGTTCTTCAAAGCTTTTTGACAAGAACCTTGTTCCTTTTCCTGAAGTAAACTGGAAATATAAACTGAAAAGCTCTCTTCACTCAGCTTTATCTGCTGACTCCCTTCTCACCAGAGCTTAGGGTGACCAGACAGCAAGTTTGAAAAATCGGGACGGGGGTGGGTGGTAATAGGCGCCTATATAAGGAAAAGACCCAAAAATCGGGACTGTCCCTATAAAATCGGGACATCTGGTCACCCTACGAGAGAGGGTCCCTTGCAGAGCATGATGTTATTATCTTAAACTGAAAGCATTAATCTATGCAGTTCACTCTATGATACTTACACCAGTCCATAAGCTGCTCCAAGACATAGAACTTCTGTGTAATAGTATTTGTTTTGCAGGGATGGGCCCTGATAGCCTGTAAAATGCATATTTACTAATCAGATACACCTCCTTCCATTTTCATTCTTTCCTTTAATTGTGAAATTCTTGGATCTTTGGATTAACCTCTTTTATAGTGTCCCTAAGTATCAAATCATGATGTTGCTTTGTTACAGAGTAACAGACCAACAAGGGAGAAGCACGCAGTCCATTATGAAATAGTCTGACTATTTCTGAAGTGGTAGAGTCTCTTTGCCAGTGTATTGAGTTAGAAGGGATTTGTTTGGATCTAGTTATTAGATACTAGTCTAGCCCTACTACATGTTTTAGCAAAAACCCTTATATACTTGAATTTATTCTTCATTATCTCTAGAGACATCATGACTGAGTTCCTTCTCTGTTCTTAGCCATAGTCTCTGGCTTTCTTCAAGAAAGACCATCCGTATTGACTGAAGTGGAAATGTTCCCCGAGTTAAGACTGCATGATTCGGACTGTGTGTTTACACTTGTTACAGATGTCTTTCCCATGTGCAAGGATTGAAAAAATCCCAATGATCCAAGCTCTGGGTCTGACATCAGATGTATTGGGCTGTGTAACAAACAGTCTCAAGATAATTGTTGTCAGGGCTGGCTCCAGGGTTTTTGCCGTCCCAAGCAGTGGGGAAAAAAGAAAAGAAAAGTTGATCGGCGGCAGCTCCACCACACCGCTTTCTTCTTTGTCGGCAATTTGGCAGCAGGTCCTTCCCTCTGAGAGGGACCGAGGGACCCGCTGCCGAATTGCCACCAAAGAGCCTGACTTGCTGCCCCTTCCCCTTGGCCGCCCCAAGCACCTGCTTGCTGAGCTGGTGCCTGGAGCTGGCCTTGATTGTTGTAATACCGATTGCTTGGGACTTTTAAAACTGAATTAGAGAAAAAACACTGACAGGTAAAGTGGACTGAATGATCTAACAGGTCTTCATTTCCAACATTTATGTGTTTTCTATTCAATCTTGGGTAAGTATCAAACAATGCTACTAGACTAAGGACTTGTGGTAAGTTTAAGATTAAATCTCTCATGAGCTGCTAGGCACAGAAATGGCAATTGTATAATATAGGAAAGCTGTGAACGCTTACATTGCAGAGGTATGCAGAATAGTAGGATATAAGGTAATACAAATAATATTCTAATTACCATCTGGCTTCTCTTCTCCACCTACTTAAATTCTGTCATACTTGAACAACCACTCTCTTTAAAGCTGTTATAGCTAGAACTGTTTGGGTTGGGTTCTGTACCCATTTATACCTGTAAGGCCCACTGGGCTTCAAACCTGGGCCTATATAGTTGTC
Source organism: Mauremys mutica (assembly GCF_020497125.1). Taxonomy (NCBI): domain Eukaryota; kingdom Metazoa; phylum Chordata; order Testudines; family Geoemydidae; genus Mauremys; species Mauremys mutica. The sequence goes on from NC_059072.1 coordinate 325,642,927, forward strand.
AGGGAGCAGCCACTTCCATGCTGGCATCCATCAATGGCTAGAACCAGCTTGTGCCTCACTACCCACTGTGGACACAGACCACAGGAAGTCCCACCTGAAGGGGTCTGTATGGCTGCTGCCTCATGACTCATAATTGGCTCCCTGCCCTATATAAACCCCAGAGGCATTCTAGGAAGTGTCCAGCCAACAGTGTAGATCTCATGTAGTTGCCATGACCATTCCTGCTCCTTGCTCTTGAATGCCAGGCTTTGACCTTAGATTGATTTGGACCTTGCCTCCAGACCTGAAACCTGAGTTGGACTTTGATTCTTGGTATTGACCCTAGCCTGGAACTTGACTATGAACTCTGCTGCTATTCTTAGCCTCAGGTTTGACCTTGCTCTTGCCTTTGGTCCTGATTGCCTTTGTCATGATCTTGACACCACCAGTGTAAGTCAGGAGCAACTCCACTGAAATCAATGGAGTTATGCTTGCAATGGAGTTATGCATGCAATAAACAGTTGGAAAGTTAAAGTTAGCCCAGAGACAAGGTGGGTGAGGTAATATCTTTTATTGGACCCACTTCTGTTGGTGAGAGAGACAAGATTTTGAGCTTATACAGTGCTCTTCTTCAGGTCTGAGAATCTTAGGCTTGGTCTATACTAGTGACTTATGTCAGTATAACTATGTTACTCACAGATGTGGAAAATCCACACCTCACTCCTGGTGTAGACAGTACTATGTTGACGGGAGGGCTTCTCCTATCAACATGGCTACAACTCTCAGGGAGGTGGATTACCTACCCAGATGGAAAAAGCTCTCCCATCGGTGTAGGCTGCATTTTCATGAAAGTGCTGCAGTGGTGCAGCTGCATTGGTGCAACTGCGCCACTGCAGCCTTTTAAGTGTAGACAAGCCTTTATGTAGATTGTCTCAGCTAAATACAAGAGGGAACAGATAACTTTACGTTGAATAACCATGTGACAGGTTGTCACCCCCGGGGTGCAGTCTGGTAGCCGTGGGAACCGCTGTACCCCTCTACTCACCCAGCTGGGCTGGCCCTTTTCTCACACTGCTTTGCTGGACTCAGCCAGCCTCTCCAGGCCCTGTTATAATCCAACACGACAGCAGGTGGTGCCATATACCAAACTAAGCTACCCGAGTGCTTTACCTAAGTCACTCAAAGACAGCCAGACAATTTCCCAGCTCCCCAGGCTTGCACCCCCCACTGGAGTATAAACCCAAATTATACCATCTTGCACTGCACAAGGATCTGTACAATGTAAGCTCATTAATAAAGTCCCCCTTCCCCTCATGTGGGAAAGATATGCAACAGCCTTTGCTCACAGAGCTCAGATTTTCCCCAGATGCTTCACTTAAAGGCACACTGATTTAGATAAAACAAGTTGATTAACTACAGAAAGATAGATTTTAAGTGATTATAAGTGATAGCAAACAGATCAAAGCAGGTTACCTAGGAAGTTAAACAAAAAAACGCAAACTAAACCTAAAATACCAGATAGGATTTGAATCAGTAATCTCTCACCTTGACGGTTGATACAGTCTGCCAAGTTTCCACACACACACTAGAAATCCTTTTAACCTGGGACCAGCACTTCCCCCATTTCAGTCTTTGTTCCTCTGGTGTTTTTGGGAATTCTCTTGTGTGGAGAGTGAGGCCCCCAGATGATGTCACTCCCTGCCTAATATAGCTTTTCCATATGGCGGAAACCCTTTGTTCCAAACTCAGTGCCCAGTCCAGTTTGTGGAAAAATACAGGTACCAACATGGAGTTCAGTGTCATGTGGCCTGGTCACATGGCCTTACATACCCTGATGAGTCATAGCAGCCATTACTTACAGGCTGGCTGAAACATTTACAGGAAGTCTAAGCTCTTCCATGGTCCACTGTCTTTGTTGATGAGCCATTAGTACTGTCTAGCTTTGTCATTGTTGTACCTGATAGCTAGTTGTGGGTGTCTTCCCTCTCCTAACTGGCCAAAAGTGATCAAGGCCTGCACTGCTGGCTTGATTCCCTATTGTGCTCACTACCAGGTCCCATACAATTCTCACTCATCAGCCAGCTGAGCTCCTTAAATAAAAATGCTTTGAACAATTAGGAAGATGTTCAGAACAGGATAGTAGATTATAAACAGAATCAAGAATGGCTCTCCTATTTAGTCTTCTTGATATCAGCCTTATATAGAGATACAGAGGTATTTGTAGAGAATGCTATAATGTGGATCTTATTAAATTCAGCAACGGGAGAAGGGCTTGGAACTTTTCTTTGCTTCAGAAAGAACTATAGTCAATGAACTACCAGTACTCTCTAAGCTGTTACCTTGGAGACCAGTTCCACCACCTCTTTTGCACAACCTCCCTGCCACTAAAATCAGTGATTACTAACGTGCCATATCATGTAGAAATTAACATTGCTGGAAAAGCTGCAGTTCTTCCTCAAAGCTACAAAGAATATTTCCAGCACAATATGGGGAAGGCAAGATGCATCTGCTAGCAGACCTGTGAATAACTGAACATGTCAAAGGGACCAGTCAACATAAAACAAACCAAAACCCCACTTTCATCTTTTTCTTTATATTCTATTTTTGGAAGAAATGCTTAAAAGGACTAACTAAAAGACTAGAGAAATTACTTTCCTATTTTTTTCCAGTTTTTTTATTCTGTGCATTTGACTACACATTGTCTAGTCACTTTCACCATCTTCCCTGCACTGTCATTTATTTCCCCCTATTTGTTAAACATCAGAGAGAAGAGACATTTTTACAATCTGAAAGGGAAATTAGCGGGAGAACTCAGAGCCAGGTGTAATACTCTATTTTTAACTCCTCTTTTGAGTTTGTGTATATTTTCAGTTAACAAACTACCTTTCTAGAAGGCACAGCAACCTGGAAGTTCAGGTAATCAGAACTTATCATGTAAAACTGTAAAATGAATATTAAAATAATCATTTTTAATGCTTTCCAGGTCTATACAATGGCTCCCTCCTCTTCTGCATGGAAAGGGGGGTGGGGTCAATTACCTCCAAAATGACATTCCCTTCCTGAGACCCAACAGAAAGCCCTCCAAAGGGTCCAGTTCTCCATGGAGGAGAAAGATCATGGATGAGGCAGGCCCACACTCAGTGGGGACTGGCTGGTGTTGGGGCAACAGTCCCTGAACTGATGATATGGGTTTTTTCGGAAAGAGGTCATACAGGCATCAGCTCTGCTATCTCTTCCATGGTACCCCTCAGTGTGAGGGGAAACTCATTTTAAGGAGAAGAAGGGAGGCCCTGCCATATCTACAGCTATAAAATACTAATCCCTTTAATTATGAGTCACTTTGACTTCTACTTACATCTTTTCGCTCAATAGGAAAGCGTTTATACTGCTTACATTTGGCTGCTGAGATTAAATCTTCTGACATTGACACTGAGGGACTCCAAGGAGGTTTGATCAGATCCACACCACGTTTACTTTAAACCCATTAAGTTACAATTAGAGTGACACCTCTGACTCTTGTTGGAATTTAAATTGCTATTAAGGTTGCTATGGACTCTTCCAAAAGATTTAAGTTTTGCTCTCCAAGGCATGGCATCCAGTTCATAGAAATGAAATAATTAGGAGTTTTAAAACAAAAATTACAATAAAAATAGTGCTTATACTTTCTTCAACAGTGAGGTTGCTTCACATTCACTAAAGAAATTCTTTTGAAGTTCTGTATTAAACTATAAGGGACCAGTTCTCCACTCTGGTATACCAGTTTTACACCAGTGTAAGCCTTTGGTTAAGAGAGGAGAATCAGGGCATTGAGAGCAAAATATACTACCACCAGAAACATGAGACTGAATTGCCACATTAGCTTATGTGCATCTTTGCTGAATGACATTAGATACAGGGGGAGTTAGTAGCGAATTCTCTATTTAAGCTGTCTAACACTATCCATTATAAAAGATTCTTGCAACTTTGAGAAGCTCTTGCAACTTTGAGAAGCTCCAACACCACCATTGTTTGCAGTAGATCTTTGAAATCTGGCAGGGGAAAAGCCCTCAGACTAGAGAAGTGCCTTTTCTTCATCCCATGAAATTTTGTTTAGAATGCTTAGATATAAACAGTCAAATTGCAATTTCCCTTCTCTTGACTGACTCCCTTAGGAATATTTTTGGCAGCCTGGGAATTACCTGAACATGAACATTCTAAGGTCAAGTATCAGGAGGTAGCCTTAAAACTTCTTAAAACCACAATACCTACCTGGGGAAGTGAGGAAACAGATTGACAGAGCGAGGCAGGTACCCAGAAATCACCAACTACAGGACAGGCCCAACAAGGAAAATAACAGAACACCACTGGCCATCACGTACAGCCCCCAGCTACAACCTCTGCAGCGCATTATCAACTATCTACAACCTATCCTGGAAAACGACCCCTCACTCTCACAGACCTTGGGAGGCAGGCCAGTCCGCGCTTACAGACAACCCCCCAACCTGAAGCAAATACTCACTAGCAACTACACACCACACTACAGAAATACCAGCCCAGGAACCAATCCCTGTTGCAAACCTCGTTGCCTACTCTGTCTCCATATCTACTCTAGCAACACCATCAGAGGACCCGACCACATCAGCCACACTATCAAGGGCTCATTCACCTGCACGTCTACTAATGTTATATATGCCATCAGGTGCCAGCAATGCCCCTCTGCCATGTACATTGGCCAAACTGGACAGTCCCTACGTAAAAGAATAAATGGACACAAATTGGACATCAGGAATGATAACATACAAAAGCCAGTAGGTGAACGCTTCAATCTCCCTGGACATTCTATAACAGATTTAAAAGTAACTATTCTGAACAAAAAAAACTTCAGAAACAGACTTCAAAGAGAAACAGCAGAACTAAAATTAATTTGCAAATTTACCACCATTAATTTGGGTTTGAATAGGGACTGGGAGCGGCTGGCTCATTACAAAAGCAGGTTTGCCTCTCCTGGAATTGACACCTCCTCATCTATTATTGGGAGTGGACTACATCCACCCTGATCGAATTGGCCCTGTCAACACTGGTTCTCCACTTGTGAGGTAACTCCCTTCTCTTCATGTGTCATTATATAATGCCTGCATCTGTAATTTTCACTCCATGCATCTGAAGAAGTGGGTTTTTTACCCATGAAAGCTTATGCCCAAATAAATCTGTTAGTCTTTAAGGTGCCACTGGACTCCTTGTTGTTTTTGATTCTAAGGTCAGGCCCACATTGCTATTACCGTAGCAGCAGACACTGCACTGGGAACACCTGGCAGCTGATGGAGTAGGGGTAGGCATTGTGCGGGGAGAGCCAGCGCAGTTTTCCCCCAGTCATATCCTGGACCCAGAACATGGTCCCAGCAGACAATCCCCTGCTCTGGGGACACCCAATGCAAGAGGGTTGGACCATACTCCTTCAAACCACACCTCAGACCCAATACATGGCAGCAGGGGTCCATCCCCAACCCTGGAATAACAGGCTTCTCCTAGTGTATTTAGTTCTTTAGCTCAGGTGGCACCAATCTGTGCTGAAAGTTCAGGGTTCAAAGCTTGCTGCAGAGGCATCATAGGGGGTTTGTGGCAGTTGTACATGATATAGTTTGTTTTTACCTTTTAAAAAAAACCTTAGGCAGTTAAAACAAAATAAAATAAACCAAAACCAAAACCCTTAGCAATGTTTAGGCTGCAAAGTCAAACACTGCGATTTAGGAAATGTCAAAATGAAGTTTGCCTGTGCCACCTTAACTCTGCACCTTGTGCATACACACTATGATAGTCTTTAGTTACATAACCACATATCACTTTTTCGATAGGATGCCTGCTTCATTTAGGGCACAGGATTGATGCCCAACGGAGTAGAATTTAGGTTGCCCAGGCAATTCTAATTCTGGAATTTCCTGACTTTCCAGGACTTGAGTTTGAAACAAATAGAACTTACTAGCTTTTTGTAAAAAGCGACAAAGCGTCCTGTGGCACCTTATAGACTAGCAAACGTATTGGAGCATAAGCTTTCATGGGTGAATAGCCACTTCATCAGATGCAGCTTTTTGTAGTTAATATTATTAAGGCTACACAATTCTTGTTTATTCCCTTATGTGCACTCTATTGCTATCCATCTCACATATCCTTTGTTCCCCCTGTTGTCTCTTGTCAACCTCTTGCTCTTTCTGGGCTACTGGTCTCACCATCTCTATGGTACACTTCTCCACCCATCCCCAGGTGTGTTTCTAGTTCTTCTCTTGTCTCACCCTCTCTTTAGCTCTCTCAACATAAGGTTTCCAGACTATTTCAATGGAATCCATTGCTGAAACCAATTTCATTTTCATTTATTGATCTGTACAAAACAATAGTAACAGTGAACATTGTTGTTTCAAGTTGCCTATTGCCATCTTAAAAATAGCTGATAAAATATAAAGCAGTTCATATAACCAATTGACTTATATGCAGATAATCATATATATGGTAAACACCATTTTTTGAAATTAAGTGTACAGTACTAAACACTGGCACTGCAAATTATTCAACAAGTTTGTACACTATTGTACAAATTATTCAACAATTACACTATTGTAATTCTAGCTAAATGCCCCTTAAACTAAACACTGAATGATGCAAGTTTAACTAACCACCATCAGGAATTCCTCAGAGATGATGTCAGCAAGGGATTTACAGTAATTCCAGAAGACATTTGTGAGCTATGCAAATATATTTTTTATTAAATTTATGATTGGAACTAAGATAAGGGGACACCAACTTAAAGGGTGAAATTTCAGATAAAGGAAAACCAACCCATTAGTTGATTTAATAGTCATTCTCTCTGGGTGAAACAGTAAGGGGCCCCTTCCATATATGGGCACGATGACATTTTTTTTATTTCACAGTTCTTCACCCACATAGAACACTGAAATGGAATTTGGTGGCTGGGTAAAATAGCAAGCATGCTGGTCACATTCTCAAGAATTTCCTAGACAAGTTTTTAGATGGAAGGTCAAATTCAGAGGTGAGTCCAAGTGACTATATGGGAGTCTCAACTGGTGTAATTTACACTTTCCTCTGTCCTGCACACTGTATAAATTACACTAGTTTTGACCTCATTACACTGAGTGACCCAAATTTGGGGGGAAAGGGATTGTGAATTATAAAACTACATTTTGGGAAGTGGTGGGGGGAGAGTGTCCCTCTGACAGGACATATAGTTCTTGTGCCTAAGAAAGCTGAATCTAACTTGGTATAATTTACACACCAAGAGGACCAAGTTACACTAACTTAGGGTAGACTGAAATGAAAGCTGAGACTATATAGTTAAATATACAGTGGGCACCATTAAAAACCCAATGATAGCAACTTTTCAATGATTGAAATACTACAGTATGTCCTCTGTTACATAAAAAGAGCTGCAGGTACTTGGGACCCTAAGTTTAATACGCCAACTATACAGGGTTTAAGAATATTGTGTTGACTCCATACATGCTTAAGGGATATCACATGAAGTTAATTTGTTAGTTATAATGCAAGAACAATAAATTGTTTACTAACATCAACATTTTTGGCCTGAGTTTAGCTGACATGTCCCTTTAAGGGGTTAGCAATAATGAATGGGGTTTTTTTGTTCATTGTTTTTTGCAGAAAAAATTATCAAAAATAAAAAGATATGAAAAGGGCTTTTTCAAATTATACTGTAGTTCATCACTGGTGTCTTGAAGTCCTTAGACAGTGGCATCTCTGCATTTTTGAGTGGCTAATTGAGAAAGATATTTGATTTTCGAAGTATAAAGAGTTATTAGACAGAGACATCGTTAGTGACTGGTAAAACTGAGAGGGATTTCTGCGAAACTGGCCTTCTCAAGAAGACAGATGACTGACTGGTTGACTTGAACACAGTTCTAGTGTCAGTGCATTCCTGTCCTAAGGTCAAATTCAGCCTTGATATAGCAAGAATAATTCCCTGTCTGACTTTAGATTATATTTGTAAGATAGCAATAGAAAATCTTGTATCCTATTTTAAAGCACACTTATACCCTGCATCAATAGATTATTTTCTGCAGCAGTGCAGAGGGGAACATACCATGGAAATCAGATGTAAGAAGTGCAGAGGGCCAGCAAGGAGGGGATAGAGAACTACTAGTAGAATCCTCCATCAGGAAGTCATTAATAGCCCCTACATGCAAAATGCATAATTTTGTGATCTGAAGGTCTGGATGTGTGGCCATCTGGAGGGGGTGGAGTCAAGGAAAAGCAGTGCTAAGTGCTGTCTTCACAGCAAACGTAGATTTTGTTATCAAAGAAATAGAAATTAGTACTACTTAAAGAACCCTTAATTTCTGTTAAACCATCTCCACAGAAGAAACACAAAGCACAGGAAGAAGTGGGCCAGCATGGAAACTAAGCCACATATGCTGCCATTTCTGAGAGGAGGGACCTAAAAGCAAGTGCTAATGCAGAAGTGATTTCTATATTAGGCCTAAAATATGAATTATCTTCTATTTGTTTTGCTGTAGACCTTAGCCCCCCTCTTCAAGCGTAAGACTTAAGGGTGGAATAGTATAGTTCAGGGGTCAGCAACCTTTCAGAAGTGGTGTGCCAAGTCTTCATTTATTCACTCTAATTTAAGGTTTCGCGTGCCAGTAATACATTTTAACGTTTTTAGAAGGTCTTTTTCTGTAAGTCTATAATATATAACTAAACTATTGTTGTATGTAAAGTAAATAAGGTTTTTAAAAGGTTTAAGAATCTTCATTTAAAATTAAATTAAAATGCAGAGCCCCGGACTGGTGGCCAGGACCCGGGCAGTGTGAGTGACACTGAAAATCAGCTCACGTGCTGCCTTCAACACACGTGCCATAGGTTGCCTACCCCTCGTATAGCTGTATAAGCTGTTGATATCTTGAGGTAAGTTTTCTGTTCCCATAGTGATAGCAGAGGAGGAGAAGACACAGGCCTATGATTTTGACAGCATACTACAGAATAGTGATATGATTTTATGTCCTGTCAGATGACTAAATAATGAAAAATCCTTATGGTTCAAATCCACACCAGTTTATTTACATATGAAACCACCTTTCAAAATGCTAAATATCAGTAGCATCATGATTCTGTGCATCAAAGTTAATATTAATAACTGTAACTGCACAACTGTCAATCAAGATTGTCATCTTCATCATCATCGTTAAATAAAATGGTTTTTGTCAGAAAGGGAGGCTTTGGCTGAGTAGTCCCGATTAAAAGCTTTTGACATTTATGCTGATGTACATAAGCTATTCTGCATTTTCAGTGGACAGTTCTTAAACCAGGAGCAATAAATATGTGCTTTGAGTATAAAACAGGAGAGAGGTCAATTGTGATGTGAAATGGCAGACTTTGCCAATGCTCACCTTGCTCTTCTTCTGTCATGCCAGAAACAGAGGTTTAACATCTGTAACCTTCAGAGCGTGCTCTTTGAAATAGAACTTTAAATTGATTTGATGAAAGCCCTCTCCCTCACCCATAAGATTCCCAACCTGACTTACGGTTCCTCATGTATAAGCCTGTCTATTAAGGCACAAGAGCAAGGTCTGCAATGGGTATAGAAAAAGTAAATCCTTGCCCAGGCCAGAAAGCTTTCCACAAAGCATTCAGTGTTGGCAAGAAAAACAGAGTCCACCCAAAGCTATTCCTTGCACAGTCAGACAAGCTGTTGGACTCTTTTCCGGTTAGTATATACTGTTTCACTTGGAACGAGAGAATCAAGGTCAGTCTGTCAAGATCATGATCAATCAATAGTTGGTTATACTGTAGCACTCCAACCCTCACAAGAGTTGTAAAACTCAGGGCAATGGCATTTTTTTTTATTTTGAGACAATAGAGGCAGGCTAAAGGTCATGCAGAAACCCCAGTTCTGCCCTGTTTATGAATGCAGCCAAAGAATCTGCTTTACATTAAGGACCCAATCTCTCCTTTCTGTAGTAAAGAGTTAAAGTCAGAATTAGTGAGGCTAGGTATCTGTCTGGAAGAGGAAAGCCTCTCTCAGACAAACAACTGAAATGTGAATTCAGATCAAGTCCACAAATGTGTGGAACTTTGGTGACTTCTTGTTGACTACCGTGTGAAGGACATTTTCAAAAACAACAGATGATTTTGAGTGCTCAGTCTGTGATGCCTGGGATCTGATTTTTTTCAGAAGTGCTGAGCATTGCACTCCAATTCAAGTCAATGAGATCTGGCAGCCACACTGCTGTGGGGCTCTGAAGAATCAGGCTCAGACTGTCTTAAATTGAACTCTCCCAAATGAAGGCACACAATCGGCAGCTATTTTAGAAATATTTGGGCCTAATTTTATAAGGTATTCTCTTCCTTGTACAGACTGAGTCTAAGGTACTTGTATTGTTAAAAGCAACTTTACCTGTCTGGTAAAAGAGTTTTTTCTTTCCCCGATGGGCATGATTTCCTTCAGGAACCGTTCCTTCAGAAGATGACTCTGTACCTGTTGTTGTGGGACACTTATGGAGTAGAAAACATCTTCTAAATGCAGTAGTCATTTAAGCATACATGTTATAATGCATTCAATCTCTCATGTGACAAAATGCATAGCCTCATGAAGGAATTTTCTGATAAACATACAATAAGTTTCCATTGCTAAGGCAAAATTAAAATTTACAAAATAAAGATGTATTCAGCACCACCTATAGTTAAAGTTTATAGTATTAAATAAAGATCCAATGAAGTACTTTAGAATCCTTCAGAATGAGAGGCAGTGTACCAATGCAAAACCATAGGGATATATGTTCCCTCTCCTCCAGAACAAGGAGTGCAAAGGAGTTAAAATAAACAGAAACATGCATAAAAAATTGGGAGAGCAGCTTGTGATACAGCATGTTAGTACCCTGTGGTAAGCATCTCTGGGGCAGGAGGAGCAGGGGTCCTCTTTTTATACAGCAGAGAACAGTACAGACATCTTTCTACTACCTGACACCAGTCCTCCCCACAACCTTTACTATACACCTGCAGACTGTACAGCAGTAATGAGATAAATTAATGCTCCCTGATGCAGCATCAATGTGCTGTTGTGCGGGAACCACAGGCTGTGGGTCATGGTCATTTGCTTATTATCAATTGTCTGATGATGGGATTGTAATCACTGATACAAAATTCTTCCATAGATACAATTTGCACCAGTGTTGTAAATTACAAATCATACTGCACGGGTGAAGACTGTATCTATGCTAGGGGTTTGAACTGGTGCAGTCACAGCAGGGACTAAAATTGCTGTGCTGACAAGGCCTCAGACAGTGCCTGAGAGCTGAAGATGAGAGAACAAACACCACATAACAGATGTGTGTTCCCATTACTTAATGCATTCCTGGAAGGCACTCACCTACTACGGTGATGAGAATGGTATAACAACCTGAATAGAATCGATGCCTTGCAGACAGTGACCTGCATCCAATGAACTGCCATCCTTCAAAAGTTGAGTCTTGTGCTGATGAGAACATCTGCAGCCTGTGATTCCTGCATGTTACAAGTTAATGCTGCCTTCTCATTTTAACAAATGTGACATCCATATGTTTTTGGAGAGGGAATCTTATGTCAAATTCTATACTAATCCTAGTTGAGTCCTCCTACCTCCAACTAACCATTCCCTTATTTCATTTCTATTCTTCCAGTTCTGCTTCTGAGGATGCAACTGCTGAGGCATAATACTATATATGCACTTTTACCTAGTACCAGGTATTTTGAAGCTTTTTGTATACTATCTCACACTCAATCTACAGCATGCAAGACAAAGGAACATCTGGTCCTTTATTATGGTCATTACCATAATGATGATTACCCAGCGAAAGAGAGAAGATAATTAAGAGTGAAAATTAAATGACAAGATTTTTCACATTTACATGCTGTTCTAATCAAGTAGCCTAATTAACTACATTATGATCACTTATAAGGTGATCTTTTAAGACCGAGAAATCTCACATTACAGGGGCCAAAGCCCTATGGTAACTTTTATTACTAGCAAAAGAGATTATTTCTAGGTGGTGTTATAGGCTGTTGTGAAAGTGAGTTTAGGTTAATCAGTTCCTTGTTCCAAATAAAGATCCCTGCTTCTTTTGAAACTGCTGAAGAAGGCATTGAGATGGTACATTCAAGCATCTATGGCAAGCTTTTTATTCATTTCTTTTGTATGGACAAGGAAGAGTGTTTTTCAGGAAGAGTTTATATATAATTTTGTAATATTTAGTGATCACTTTTGTCTAAAGTATGAACACCTACTTAAATAATAAATGTTACTATTATGACCAGCCAAGGAATTTATTACTTATTCTAAAGTGAAACATAACACACAATTCTACAGTAGCCAAATAAATCCAGTTCTACATTGTGCTTTTAACTTTGAAATACATATTAGTGATTCCTTGCACATTTATAACATAACAGCCATAGTTAACTTAACTGGTTTTTGTTCCATGAGTATCTGACATAATTGGTTTAGGCACAGACAAAAAACAGAACCCACAGTTCAGTAGTGGATTGCAAAATGCAGCTCTGGGCTCATGAGTGCATAATTAATTTGATTTATAGTTGCAAAGATGCATGTATGGTTCATCTGAATTTACTGATGCATGTTCGATGTTCAGCTGAACTGTGTTTATTGTCCTATGTTAATTTTAACAGTGGAAGTTCGTTTGGAAACTTTAAGGAGTATGCCACTGTCACTCTGCTGATCACTAATTACCTCGTCCTGCTGAATGGTGTTGGGCACCTTCAATTCTCAATGAAGAATCTTACAGGAGGTGTTTGGCACAATGTAGGATCAGGCCCCAGTTAAGTTACCCATTAATCTTTTTTCATGTTTCCTCTGCTTCTTTGTTAACATAGAGTCCTTTTCTCTCTCTCCACTCAGTAAGGTACTCTCACTGCAGTACCCTTCTCTTGTGCCTCCAGGAAAACCTGCATCTCTCTGCCTCATTTATTCTCTCTTTTAATTGCTCTCAAACTGTTTTTTCCCTTTGTAACTGTGGCATTTGGGATATATTTTACATGAAAGATGATATACCAAATAAGACTGTGCATTGTATGCGTAATGCTGACAGACCCTGGTTGTCGGTGGGCAGGATCAAACCTGGGGCCTCTGAAGCTTAGTGCATGAGCCTCTACCTCATGAGCTAAAAGACAATTGGCTGTTACCAAATGCTGTAGAGCAGACTCATTAATTGCTCTCTAAGTGGTCTTGGTGCCACTAGATGAGACAAGTATCAGAGGGGTAGCCATGTTAGTCTGGATCTGTAAAAGCAGCAAAGAGTCCTGTGGCACCTTATAGACTAACAGACATTTTGGAGCATGAGCTTTCGTGGGTGAATACCCACTTCGACATGCATCCGACAAAGTGGGTATTCACCCATGAAACTCATGCTCCAAAACGTCTGTTAGTCTAGATGGGACAGAATACCACACCCAGAAGGTGTGTAGGTTACGTATGAAATTTGGAATTAATGCACAGCCAGAAATAATATAAAAACTTAAACATAATCAAGTTGATCATGATACTCATCAGGAAAAGAGCTATTTCATATATGGTCTCCACTCTTAAGGGAAGACTCTCTAATCCGCCTTTGTGTTCATTTTCATTAAAAAAACACATGCTTCAGTTTAGCAAAAAAAGAATGAGCACCAATAACCCACCAGCCAGTATATGGCAATTTCCAATTCCAGAACACACATCTGCTGTGTAAGCAAGCCACATAGATTTGGGGAAAATGCTGAGTTTTGATGGTACAAAGTCTATGAAAATCTGTGGGATCTTACTTATAAACCTACAGGTACAGTATGTCTCATTCCTTTATGCCACTATAGGGAAAACTGCAAGATGGAAAAAATACTTAATACATTTTTCCAGGGGAGTGTAAAAGAATTATTCCTCCTGCTACCAAGTTTGCTAGTTATTATTTTTTTTCTTACTTAGACACTGTTAGTAATATCGTAAATTTCAATCTGTGCAATAGGAAATGCTGAGTCAAGGGCAGAGGTGGCATGGGAGCACCTTCTCTTTGAGAAAAAAATATTAAAATATTAGATTTTTTGCTACTTTGAGGTCAATAGTACATTGTTTTAATTTTTATATAAAAAAGATCATCTATGGACCAAATTCTTCCTTGATGTAATTCCAAATTAAGTGATTGGAATTACACCAGAGATTATCATGGCTCTCTGAAAATTTTAAAGACTCCATTTGATCTAACATCCTTTGTGGATTCTGCACTGTATTTATTTTTGAGCATAAAAGCAAAACAATCCTGTATTTGTTCTCTTCCAAATCTAGCTACAGAAGTGAGATGGAATAGCTTTTTTCCTGCTTTTTGATTTTGCTGGATTGTGCAGGATTCATGAAGTTCAGAGTATTTAAAAATGATGCAATTGAAATGCTGATCATGGAAGGTCTATCTTAATAGCTTAGTGTTTAACAGAGAGGCCAACTTTTAGTTTTGACACCTTCACTAAGTGTGAGCTTTCACAACTCCATATAACTGCCTTAAGAATCACTGTTTTGTCTGGAAGGAAAAGTTTACAATATGAAAGGTTTTGAAATTTGTAAGAAGCATTGAGCATCCAAGGATATGTTTACACTGCAATGAAAGCCCAGGCTTTGAACTCAGGTTCAAGCCTAACCCTCCTTCTGTATACACACAAACTAGCCCAGGATCCAAGGACACCATGGGGGTGGAGAGGCTGAGCCTGAGTCAAGCTGGGACCAAGTTTCAATTCCTATTGCTTTGCAGTGTAGCTGCAGCCCCACTGGACTCATGCTCTGAGTGTCTGTCACAAAATATCTCATAATCCCATGAGCTGACTTTCCTTGTCCTCTGGACAGTCAAGTTTTGAGGACAGTCAAGTTTTCCCACACTGCACCCCAAACAAATGGCTAGAGTGACCAATTTTGGGAGGGTGCTAGGAAGTCTGGGATTGGGGTGGTTGGGGCCTGCATAATACAGTGCAGATGATGGAGCCCCAGGTTGAGACACAGGGTTCAACAATTTTTAATCTGGGGTTGCAGATGAGTGTAGATGCTCAAGTTAACAAACCCAGGGTCTGCTTACTTAAGTTCTACTAACTGTGGGCTTACATTTTAGTGTAGACTTACCCAAAAAATCCAAATGTAGTTGATGAGGCTGCACAGCACCTCTGAGAATCAAGCCCCATACCTAGACTGGTTCATGAAGGCCTACTTCAGTGGTCCTTAAGCTATTCATTGCTGGACCGCTTCAAAAAAGAAATCCATTTATCACCCATCTGAACTTCCCATTCTCAGTCTCCATTCACACATGCAGCAATTAGGATATTGGTAGCCACCTACATACAGACACCACAGATCTTTGGCAGAGATGGAACCCAGAACCTCCTGGCAAAACTACAAGCCCCTACAGCTGTCTAAGAAGTGAGTGCTTATATGTTACTCGATCAGATCTTTATATAGCTGAAAAGCTATCATGCTCTGGGAATCTAGTCTTTGCTCTGTCCCAGAATGGATGAATGCCTGACACGTCTCAGGAAGGAGGTATGTAGTTAGTTTGAAATCTGTACACACACTGGCTAATCAATTTCCTTTTACCTACAACATGATCACTAATACAGAAGGTGCTGATATAGATATCTAACCTTTGTTAATTATAGAACTAATGAAGATAAAAATCTCTTCCATTTACTATAAGAAAAGATCCACCCAGGAAATTAAGAACTACATACTGTGCCATTGCATCTACGTGAGGAAGTGAGAGGCTACAATATGCTCTATAGTTCAGATAAATAATCAATTGATGGCACAAACTTGGAATGAAAAAGTAAAAAGCTTTAAAGAAAAACTGTCAAGATTGTTAAGACCAAATGTTACCTACCTCTTAATCTTATTCCTTAACAAAAAAGAAGTGTTAAAGCTGGCTGTTTCAATGGAATCCAGCTAACTCCTCCACCCACTCATTAGAATTAATGGTCACATATATTAATTCTTCATTACTTATCACCCCATATCATTTACACGACCCAGAACCCTTCTCATCTCTCCTGCATGTCTCAACTGCCTCTTGTCATCTTTCATGGACTGATCTCTAGTTGGCTGGGATGCTTGCAGGGGGAGTGGGTGAGCCACCACATTACACAGGGACAGCAGGCTGCCCACCATACTCATGGAGATCAGGTGGAAGAGGCAGTACAGCTCCAGGCTGTATTAGCTTTTCTGCAGTGCCCCAATGCACTAAGAAGCCCTCCCCCTCCCACCTTTGCCTTTAAAGGGGGTGCTGTAGGTAGCTACGGCTAGGAGAATCTGAAACAGGAAACCAGGGGCACAACGGGGGGTGGGGGAAAGGGGAAAGAGGGCCCAGGCCACCTCCCCTTGGCCCTTGACCAGAGCTAGGTGGCATAATGGTGGAGTCCCTTCCCTGATGGCATGATGGAGGGCAGCTTGGCCAAATTTAAGTGGCATTTTGACCCCGTGCACCAGGTCACACCACCACTCAAATTTGCACCATCCAGGCAAGTAACCTGGGCCCTGCCCTTAGCAACATTCTCACCTTCTGAAAAGCCCATTGGTCTATGGAGGATCATGAGACTTGGGGCCAGACAGTCAGGGGCAAACCATTTCTCCCATCCTGCTGGAACAACACAGAAGAAACTCTCCTTAGTCCCCTGCTCCTCTCTTAGTTTTCTTTCCTTTTAGCCCATCCCACATATTTTACACCATGGGAGAGTGCAATAGAGTCCTGAGTTTAGCCTGCCTGGTTTTGCTCTAAGGGAATATATTTCAGTTTCCAGCTTTCAGTTGGGCATTTCTGAGTAAACTGCAGAAAATGAGAGGAAAATAGGTTTAGAGTAACAACATCTATGTGTACTGTATATTCTAGAGGAACAATTTCATAGAATCATTGAATCATAGACTATCAGGGTTGGAAGGGACCTCAGGAGGTCATCTAGTCCAACCACCTGCTCAAAGCAGGACCAATCCCCAACTAAATCATCCCAGCCAGGGCTTTGTCAAGCTTGACCTTAAAAACCTCTAAGGAAGGACATTCCACCACCTCTCTAGGTAACCCATTCCAGTGCTTCACCACCCTCCTAGTGAAAAAGTTTTTCCTAATATCCAACTTAAACCTCCCACACTGCAACTTGAGACCACTACTCCTTGTTCTGTCATCTGGTACCACAGAGAACAGTCTATATCCATCCTCTTTGGAACCCCCTTTCAGGTAGTTGAAAGCAAAATCCCCCCTCATTCTTCTCTTCTGCAGACTAAACAATCCCAGTTCCCTCAGCCTCGCCTCATAAGTCATGTGCTCCAGCCCCCTAATCATTTTTGTTGCCCTCCGCTGGAGTCTTTCCAATTTTTCCACATCCTTCTTGAAGTGTGGGGCCCAAAACTGGACACAGTACTCCAGATGAGGCCTCACCAATGTCGAATAGAGGGGAATGACCACGTCCCTCCATCTGCTGGCAATGCCCCTACTTCTACAGCCCAAAATGCCCTTAGCCTTCTTGGCAACAAGGGCACACTGTTGACTCATATCCAGCTTCTTGTCCACTGTAACCCCTAGGTCCTTTTCTGCAGAAATGCTGCCTAACCACTGGGTCCCTAGTCTGTAGCAGTGCATGGGATTCTTCCGTCCTAACTGCAGGACTCTGCACTTGTCCTTGTTAAACCTCATCAGATTTCTTTTGGCCCAATCCTTTAATTTGTCTTGGTCCCTCTGTATCCTATCCCTACCCTCCAGCGTATCTACCACTCCTCTGAGTTTAGTGTCATCTGCAAACTTGCTGAGGGTGCAGTCCACGCCATCCTCCAGATCATTAACGAAGATATTGAACAAACCTGGCTCCAGGACCAACCCTTGGGGCACTCCACTTGATACCGGCTGCCAACTAGACATGGAGCCATTGATCACTACCCGTTGAGCCCTATGATCTAGCCAGCTTATAGTCCATTCATCCAGCCCATACTTCTTTAACTTGCTGGCAAGAATACTGTGGGAGACCATATCAAAAGCTTTGCTAAAGTCAAGTAATAACACATCCACTGCTTTCCCCTCATCCACAGACCCAGTTATCTCCTCATAGAAGGCAATTAGGTTAGTCAGGCATGACTTGCCCTTGGTGAATCCATGCTGACTGTTCCTGATCACTTTCCTCTCCTCTAAGTGCTTCAGAATTGATTCCTTGAGGACTTGCTCCATGATGTTTCCAGGGACTGACTGGCCTGTAGTTCCCTGGATCCTCCTTCTTCCCTTTTTTAAAGATGGGCACTACATTAGCCTTTTTCCGGTCATCTGGGACCTCCCCTGATCACCATGAATTTTCAAAGATAATGGCCAATGGCTCTGCAATCACATCTGCCAACTCCTTTAGCACCCTTGGATGCAGCGCATCCGGCCCCATGGACTTGTGCTCATCCAGCTTTTCTAAATAGTCCTGAACCACTTCTTTCTCCACAGAGGGCTGGTCACCTCCTCCCCATGCTGTGCTGCCCAGTGCAGCAGTCTGAGAGCTGACCTTGTTCGTGAAGACAGAGGCTAAAAAAGCATTGAGTACATTAGCTTTTTCCACTTCCTCTGTCACTAGGTTGCCTCACGAGGTTATCCATTGTTATGCTAACATTTTAAAAGGGTAAACAGAATGACCCAGCTGATTATAGGCCTGTAAGCCTGACATTGATCTGGGGCAAAATAACTGAATGGCTGATACAGGACTCAATTAATAACTAAAGGATGGTAATATAATTAATGCCAATCAAAATGGGCTTGTGAAAAATAGATCAAACTAATTTGATATCTTTTTTGAGGAGATTACAAGTTTGGTTGATAATGGTAATAATGCTGATTTTGTATATTTGCAGACTTCTTTGTAGACTTCTTTAAGGCATTTGACTTGGTACTGCATTTTGATTAAAAAATTTGAACAATACAAAGTCAATATAGCACACATTAATTAGATTCAATACTAGCTAACGGATAGGTGTCAAAATGTAATTTGAGCCAGGAAATCATCATTAAGTTTGTGTGTTTCTAGCAGTGTCCCACAGGGATCAGGTCTTGACCCTATGCTGTTTCACATGTTTATTGATGACCTGGAAAAAAACAAAATTATCTCTGATAAAGTTTAAAGATGACTCAAAAATTGGGAGAGAGGTAGAAAAAACAGGTCACCAATACAGAGCAATCTGGATCTCTTGGTAAATTGGGCACAAGCAAATAATGTGTGTTTTAATACAGCCAAATATAAAGCTGTACATCTAGTAACAAAATTGTGTAGTCATACTTACAAGATAGGGGACTCTATCCCTTTATATTTCTATTCACAGTGGTTGGTACTGTAGTGATTCCTGTTTGAACTTGGGGGTGGGGTTATGAGAATCCCAAATCAGACCCCCAATGGGAAGGAATTCAAGAGTCTTCTTCTATGGCGTTTCCTTCAAATTCCTCTATTGGAGGTAGGCCGGAGATGGAATTTAACTCCATACATAGACACATCAGAAGAAGCAGAGGGATTGGCCCCCAAACTCCATGGATCTGTGCTAATCTCTGGAGAACTGCCAGAGGCCAGGTCCATCCACATGGAGGACCTTTGCACCTACTCTGGCTCAAGAGCCTCCTGTTACTCTATCTGGCTCTGTCAGTGTAGCTCTGCTGAAGCCTTACTGAGGCTAGAGGCAGGGCCGGCTCCAGACCCCAGCGCGGCAAGCACGCGCGTGGGGTGGCCCTTTCCCGGGGGGGCGGCAGGCTGGGCCGGCGGACCTGCCGCAGTCATGCCTGCGGGAGGTCCACTGGAGCCCCGGGACGACCGGACCTGCCGCAGGCATGACTGCGGAGGGGGCGTTCGTCCCGCGGCTCAGCTGGACCTCCCGCAGGCATGCCTGCGGCAGCTCAAGCGGAGCCGCCGGACCTGCGAACCGTCTGCAGCTGCGGGAGGTCCAGCCGAGCCGCGCGACCAGCGGACCCTCTGCAGTCAAGCCCGCGGGAGGTCCGCTGCTCCCGTGGCTCCGGGGCGCCTCCTGCGCATGACTGCTTGGGGCGGCCAAAAAGGTAGAGCCGCCCCTGGCTAGAGGTAAGGGAGGGGCAAATGGAGTGAATGACGACCACTTTCATCCAAGAGATCTGTGCACCATGGTCCTCTGCATGTTAATCTAGAGGGTTTGATCTATCCCAGAGTTTGGAGGTCCTGCTTAATTCTCCTGATCTGGCCATTATCTTGATCTCTCACACCCTTGCAAAAAACCCAAACCCAAACTAAATCATGAATAAAATACTTCTATTCATTACTCTCTTCAAGCATGCATAATGCTGGCAGTAACAGTGCATGCCTGGGGGAAAATATGATTGACTTATCAAGCAACATGAAGTATTTAACTTACATTTGTTCATAGTATTGTCATTTTGCTGCTCAATCCCTGCCTCATTCACTGAATGTAGAGTGTCTATTTTATGTCACATTAATGAATGGTGAGCAGTTTCTGAAGGGAGAAGGGTGAATGCTTTGAACACTTTAGTGATTTGCTGTTTCACACATTTTTATGCATAAAGGCACACTTGAGGCAATAAAGCATTTTATGCATTTGCCTTACAGTTTTAAAACAAACCTTTTTGTGGAGAATACAATGAGGTGGCAGTGTGGAGAATACAATGAGCGCTGAGTAGGATGGCCCTCAAGGTCCAGCGATGTTTGTGTTGTACAGCACAAATAATAGCTGCTTTAAAAACTGTGTCGCCATTCTTGCCTAATGCTGATTGCAACATATGCATAGTGGGGGCCAAGGGCCAAACAACACCTCATAGTTTCAGACTAGCTCGGTCCAATAAAAAATATTACCTCATTCACCATCTCTCTCTAATATCCTGGGACAGCTACAAAACTGCTGCGTACAACAAAGTTTGTCTGATGTTTTTTGTGGTCCATAGTCACAGGCTAGGTTCCAAAGATGCTCTCTCTCTCCTGTGATCATGAGTCACCTGTAGCAGGCTACTTCATTATTCCCATGAAACATAGCTGCCATGGGTGGTCATGGTTCCGCAGAGAGTGGAGGTTGCTCACGAAAACTGGGTCCTTTCATGAAGGAGTTTGAGTATCAGAGTGAAACTCTTGAATTTGATGCTGTGTTTTACAGGAAGCCAGAAGCAGTGAGGTATTCTTTGTAGACTGTATTGCTGGGTAGGCAGAATGCTAGCAAGCTTTCTCAAGGGCAGTGGTTTCCTGGGTTAGGTATAGTGAATTGTAATAATCATTCCTAGAGCCAAGGAATATGGCAAGTCAGCCTGGTAGACTATTTGAGCATCAAGAGGTAGTGAGGAATATAGAATGACACAAACCTGCAGCTTCCCTTGATGGAGGATGGGCGAGGTGAGTTTTTCAAAGCACTTTCCTCTTCTCATTTGCATAATCTCTGCCTTGCCCAGGTTCACCTTCATCATCTATTCTCCATCCAAGTACTGATGGGTCTCAGGAACTAGGATAGTTGGGAGATGGTGCCATTAGCCTTTGTTGTTAATGAAATATAGAGCTAGATGCTATCTATATATTGTTATTTTCTGCCAATGGTTTCATATAGATGTTGAACAGAGAGGTAATTGAGGGACATCACCAATGGGGGTATTAGAGTTAGTGAAATAATTGCCCATCACAACATTTTGGGTTGAATCTCAGAAGCACTGGCACGATCTCAGTGCATTCCCATTCATCCCTACTATGTCTCTGAGGTGATAGAGGAGTATTTGGTGATCAACAGTATCAGATGCCACAGAGATCCAATTTTGGGAGTTTGGAAGCATGTCCTTGTCCTTCAGTGCAACCAATGCAGTTTCCGTACTGTGTGTTTGCCTGTTGTGAGGAAGCCAGGATTCTAGCAATGGTTAGGAGTAGTTGGAGATAACTCTTTGGTAGCTTCTTCATTAACTGGACCCTGTATTCTCTTTCCTACTCTGTGCACCCAATCAACGTAGGATTTTTACTTTACTCTGAAGGATAGGGCATTTCCTTCACTTTGCAACTGTATAATATAATTATATTGACTCAAACCTATTCAGACAGCATTGCATGGGAGGACTGAGGGACTTATGTACACAAGCCTATGCTCATTAAAGTTTAATACACAGAGCCTAGACTGTTTGCAAAACTGAGAAATCATTGAATCTCCCAATGAAGGGTAGTCACAAAATTTTCAACTAAACTATTTTTGATGGAAAAAATGGGTTTTCAACTAAAATGGGTTTCCAACTAAACAAAGTTTTCAACTTTTGCAAAAAGTGTCTGCTTTCTGTTGAAAAATTTTGATTTTTTCATCAGAAACCTGAAAACTGAAAAAATGTGTTTTGGTGAAAATTTTTGTTTTTTCAATGAAAAGCCAAAATTTTCCATGGAAAAACCCTCACTTTCCAACCAATGTTACTCCCTGCACATCAACTGGCCTGCTTCATGCTCCCATCACCCACTCCTATGCTCTACTCTCTGAGACTCGTGGCTTTGCCTAATTTAGAAATGGGTTCCAGAGCATGCTGTGGGAATCATAGAATCATAGAATCATAGAATTCAAGATCAGAAGGGACCATTATGATCATCTAGTCTGACCTCCTGCAAGATGCAGGCCACATTAGCCGATCTACCCACTCTTTTAGCAAGCGACCCCTGCCCCATGCTTCGGAGGAAGGCGAAAAACCTCCAGGGACACTGCCAATCTGCCCTGGAGGAAGAAAGACACACCTCATTGGACAGAAAGGGGCAGAAGGGAGGGGGTTCCCCTTGAAAGTATGAACAATCTAACTCAAGCCTTTATGGAGTTTAAGGAGTTGGTTCATTCTTACCCCTGTAAACCAAACTACAGGGTTCAGTTTAAGAAACTCTTCAGCAAGCCACCCGTGAAGGATTGGCACAGCCCCAACTTACTCATGACAATGACTAGCAAAGCAGTAGGGTGCATAGCTAGAGACAGAGAATTTTGGGCAGAAGCAACAATGCAAGGAAACAGAAACACAGTAGGCTGTTCAATGTTGTCCATGGACAGTCGGAAAATGACTGCAGCAGATGACAATGCATTTAGTAAAGGAACTAGCTTTCAAGGAGGGAACTCGCTTTTTTCAGGGTGTTTGTGAGCTTTTACCTGGGAATTTCTCCAAGGAGAGTTTAACATCTACAAACTGAACAGAACTGTTTTATTCTTTATTATGAGTTGCCTCGAAGTGGAGTTTCCCCTTTCTCTACTAGTCGTTAAAAATATTAAATACACAGCATCCCCACAATGATTACATTAAATATTTTACTTCCTCTGTATATCCAGAGGTCAGCTGCAGTGAGAACACAGAAACCTCTATTTTGGAATAAATGAAAATAGCAACTTAATTAACCACTAGGGAAAGACAGATACTAAAAATGATATCTTAAGACAACAGGCTTAGCTTCTTATTCAAACTGGCACATGAAGATTTAGCCGTGGTCCTCCCTTTAATGCCAATGGGAGTTATGTAGCTAATTCTCTGTGCACTGCTGTGAAAGTTTACCCCAGCTCTCTACTCTAATGTGCTGCCCTGCTAAGTAAAGTACAAGAATCTAAAGCGTACATAAGGACAAGGCTGATTATTGACTAGATTCAGTGTTAAAATGTACATCCCAAGTGACTCATCTAAGTGCTGCATGGTCTTGAAGGACACAGTGCAGTGAAAGTGGACTCATCAGAGCTGGAATTAAGTAGGCATGAAGAAGTTCACTTGAGGAGTTGTTTGAAGTTAAAGAAACACATTTCATAGGGCTTTTATGAGAAATGGAATAATCTAGAGCTGGGGTAGGCAACCTATGGCACGCATGCCAAAGGCAGCACACGAGCTGATTTTCAGTGGCACTCACACTGCCCAGGTCCTAGCCACGAGTCCGGGGGGCTCTGCATTTTAATTTAATTTTAAATGAAGCTTCTTAAACATTTTAAAAACCTTATTTACTTTACATACAGCAATAGTTTAGTTATATATTATAGACTTATAGAAAGAGACGTTCTAAAAATGTTGAAATGTATTACTGGCACGCGAAACCATAAATTAGAGTGAATAAATGAATACTCGGCACACCACTTCTGAAAGGTTGCCAACCCCTGATCTAGAGCCTGGGTGTCTCAAAATTGCTTATAGATAGAGGCAAGATTATAAAGACAACTGGCCAGATTCTTCACTGATTTATACACTATTCAACCTCATTTAAGTCAATGGAATTGCACAGGGTGCAAGATAGTGAAGAGTTTGGCCTTATGCTTATTGTCTCAGAAAAAAGTGTAACATGAGCTATAACTTGGCCTAAACTAATGAGTAATAATGGTTAAATATCCCTGCACTGGGGGGAAAGGGCACAGCAGTCTTAAGGTCTGATTCTCAGTTACACTAAGTTATTGTAATTGTAAAAGGGCCTTAAAGGAGTGCAAACAGCCCCCGATACAATCCCCTATGCTGTCACAGAGGTGGCATAAAGGCTCTATCTTAGCAGAGGAGCCAACTTTCTAATGTGATAGGAGATGCTCAACCTCTGGCTCTGCCCCAGGCCCCGCCCCCACTCCACCCCTTCCCCCAAGGCCCCACCCCCACCCTGTCTCTTCCCATTCCCACCCTACTTTTTCCTGCCCCTGCCCCACCTCTTCCTTTGCCCATTCTGCCCCCTCTCCTGAGTGCATCCCACCCTCGCTCCTCCCCCTTCCCCTCCCCCAGCACTTTCTGCATGCTGTGGAACAGTGCTGGCTGAATTCTTAACTACTAATTGAACTATGTCTCAATTAGTCTCCATGTCAGGAGTCTACCCTCACTTGAAACTGGGCGGTTTCAAAGTGAGGACCCGCATGTTTAGTCTCCATGTCAGGAGTCTACCCTCACTTGAAACTGGGCGGTTTCAAAGTGAGGACCCGCATGTCTTCCCCCACCCCAAAATCCTAGGGTAGGTCTCCCCTTCGGCTGCCACCACCCGGTCAATTCCGTGGGCCGGGACACCCCTGTTTCCCCCCTTGGGAACACAGATCAATTCACAGAGGAGGAACCTCCCCCCCCCTCTTCCCTCTCTCCAGCCTGCTCTGGAGACAGAGTTGCCTGGATTCAAACGCCTTGAATCTCTACACACAGGGAAGCAGCCCACTTCCCCCTCCCCTTCCCCTGAATTTCCCCAAGGGAAGGAATTAACCAAGTCCAAAGAAAAGAAAAGAATTTATTAAGGGAACAAAAAGAAAGTACAGAATCTCTATGAGCCCAAGCTGGACACTCATAGGGTATAACCTTATCAATCTCTGGAGAGAATCCCCTCTCCCCCTTTTCTCAGTGAAAGCAATATCAGCAAACAGGAATAAAGCATTTCCTTTAGCAAACACACAATTGCCAATATAGAAATCAAATCATAAGACTAATTCGCCTTTCTAATTAATACTCACTATTAATTAGTAGTTAATAATTCAACTATGCCTCAGACATAGAGCACCCACAGAAAAAAAAATAGTGGGTGCTTAGCATCCTCCAGTAACCCCCCCCCCCCATCAGCTCCTCACCCATTGGCGGCCCCGTCGATCAGCTCATCCCCCCACCCCCCAGCACCTCCCGTGCTCATCTGTTCAGTGGCATGCACGTGATGCTGGGGGGTGGATTGGGGATGGAACTGGGGCAGGGGTGGAGCGGGGCAGGGCCTGGGGTGGAGGGGGGCTCGAATACCCCCGGCAACTCAGAAAGATGGCGCCCCTGCTATTAACCATCATACCTGTGAGCCAGGTCAAGTGACTGGGCCCACAATCTAAAGTTCAGTCCATTACCAACACTCCTGTGTCACAGCTCACAAAGTCCATTTTCTGGGGTGCAGCTGCTGCAACCCTTACTCAGCCTGAGTAGTACGTACCCACCCAATACTCCCATCAGTAGGTCTACTGTTTGATAAGTACTACTTACTTTTAGCAAGTAAAGGCTGCAGAATCTACCTAGGGAGCTTTGCTTAGGAGAGAAGACTTAGAGATCTGGCACATCTTTTGCTACAGAATTTCAGTGTTTATTGTCTTTTTCTGTCTCTTTTGATTGCGATCAAACCACCAGGGCTAAGTCTTTGCTAATTGCTAGAGTTAGAAAATAGTCAAACAAAGAATTATATACAAAGTAGTTTATTTATGCTTTGGAAATGTTATGTCTTGGTGCTGCTTCTTTTAACAAGCACATTCAATAAGGGCTTTAATGCATTTTAAATTACCTTCTCCAGGGAAGTGATGCTTATTTTAAACTGCTCTTTGCAAAGACTTTATAAACTTAAAAAAAAAACCAACCCACTAATCTCTAAGAGAACATTTCCTTGAACAGGATGACAGTGTAGTTTGTTTGAATAGCTGTTTCAGCTCCAGTGCTTCTAAAATTGGAAATTATGTTTTGCACACCATGCAGGTTTTTCTGGAACTCCAGCATTTTATGCATCTGTAGCAGGGGCGGCTCTACCTTTTTGGCCGCCCCAAGCAGTCATGCGCGGGAGGCGCCCCGGAGCCGCGGACCTCCCGCGGGCATGACTGCAGAGGGTCCGCTGGTCGCGCGGCTCGGCTGGACCTCCCGCAGCTGCGGACGGTTCGCAGGTCCGGCGGCTCTGCTTGAGCTGCCGCAGGCATGCCTGCGGGAGGTCCAGCGGAGCCGCGGGACCAGCGAACCGTCCGCAGTCATGCCTGCGGGAGAGGTCTACTGGAGCCGTGGGACGAGCGCCCCCTCCGCAGTCATGCCTGCGGCAGGTCCGGTCGTCCCGGGGCTCCGGTGGACCTCCCGCAGGCATGACTGCGGCAGGTCCGCCGGCCCAGCCTGCCGCCCCCCTGGGAAAGGGCCGCCCCACGCGCGTGCTTGCCGCACTGGGGTCTGGAGCCGGCCCTGATCTGTAGCTAAAGAGAACCACTATGCTTCTGCATCATGCTGTGTAGTGAATGTATTGTGGCCTAGACTAGAGGGACATCCTATTGAAAGATAAATCTGATCTGAAGGTAAAGTGCCAAAGTGTAGTATCAGCCATGCAGGTGGGTATATGAATACTTATCTGTGCTTGAAATTGAAGAAACACATTTTGTGTCACCATGGCTATTTTGATCATTGGAGTAATACAGCACCGTGACCTTCTTAGGCTACATATTTATATAGCCTATCTGCCTCTCATTGTAGTATTGTAAAATGATCTCCTGTGCAGTGTGCACTGCTGGTGTAAAGTGGCCCTAAGGCTGGAGTAACCAGCTTGGGGAGTATAAAACCATTGCAAGGGGGATCCTTCAATGACATACAGCCACCATTCAGGCTTCTTGTGATACATACCCTCCCTCCTGCCTACTAACAGAAAAGGCGAGGAGGGTAGCCGGAGGAAAGGGAGAAGAGCCACATTACCCCTATTTTATGCAAATCTGGTTGTCATTTCAGCCCCTTGGCACTGTTAGCAACTGCTGTAAATTAAAGCATCTCCAAGGCTACTCTGCTCAGCCTCACAGATTGGCACCATAATCAAAGAAAAAAAATGTCTATTTGGAGAACTGAGCCATTGAACCATCAAATGTATGAAGTGTTGTTGTAGCCATGTCAGTCCCAAGCTATTAGAGAGACAAGGTAGGTGAGATAATATATTTTATTGGACCAACATCTGTTGGTGAGAGAGACAAGCTTTCAAGCTACACAGAGCTCTTCCTCAGGACCCAAGGAAGAGCTGTGTGTAGCTTGAAAGCTTGTCTCTCTCACCAACAGATGTTGAGCCATCAAAAAGGCAGAAGTAAACAGGCAGGGGAGCCCTTATAAAAATATTGGGCCTGAGCTATGCCAATTTTCACCATCTAAGAAGGATCTAGTCCATTACTGAGACAAGCACCTTAGCTAAGATAGTTAAGTACCTGATATGTATTTATAGCCTTATCAAAACCCTTATGGGTGTAAAAGTTTGGAAAGTCAAAATTAAAGCTCCACAAACAACAAATTACTTGGAACCAGCACCTCTGCAGTCCTAGTCCCATACCTGTAAACAGCTGCAGCTGTGAGTGTACATGGATATGATTACTAATTTATGGGGTGATTTCCCTGTACTTTTGGGAAGAGGTGAGGGTATGTGATAGACTAACTCAAACCTGAAATATCAGAACCATCTCAGGTGGATACATGAGGTATTTTAGCTATGATGCAGTTTGGAGGTGGCTAAGATAGATTAGGCTGCTCAGTTCATATTGGAACAATGAATCTAAGCTAGTTAATTCTTATGTGTTTTGTGGTAGTCTGACGGGGCCTGGTCATAGATCAGGACCCAATTATGATAGACACTACGAACACAGAACAAAAAGATAGTCATTGTTCAGAGGAGTGCTGCTGCCAGAAAGTGTACAAAGGATAAAGGAGAGAAGAGGTCACTAATTCTTGTTGTAAATATATGATCTGTTGAACTGGATTTCTCTGGTTTTACAGTTTTGTGACTAATGGTCCAATCCTGTTCCCATTAAGGGCAATCAGAGATTTGCTACTGACTTCAATGGTAGAGGGGTTGGATCCTAAATCCAAGGGCCAAATTTAGCTTGGGTGTAAGCAACTCCATTGGACTTCAATGACGTTATACCCACTTACAAAAGAGCTCAGTTTGCCTTTTGCTGTCTGATCTAGTCTCAAGTTTTTGGGAAGTTATTGCTAACAAAATTGCTGCCAGCAGATTGATTTGTTTTGTAAGCATTCCATTATTTATTTAGTTGATATAAGTCCTGGTAGGGTAGGATTAATAAATATTTAGCTTGAACAAATAAAAGCTAGTGTTTAAAGATAATGTAATACATTAAAACAGATTACTCTGATTGGGATAGTTCACTAAATCCCTCAAAGAGTCCCACCTCCCGTGGCTGCATTCAGAGTTGCATTCAGGGGAAGGGTTGATGCACTGCCACACTGTTAGGTACAGAAAGGCTCAGCTGTAGACTTGAAAAGATGTATCTGTTTCTGTAATCCTGCCTCTTGGTTAGTTATTAAAGGCACTGCAGATGGATGACTATCCTGTGGACTTTAACTGAAAAGAATACTTCTGCAGGAAAAGAACCAGAAGTTAGATGGATGGTGACAGTAATAGAATGTTTAGATAATGATAGAGCACAGCAAATTATTTCACTAGCAAACTATTTCCTTTTATATCAGGTGCTAACCATGAATTTGAGCTAAGCCAGGTTTTCAGAAGCAATTAAAAGCATTAGAAACCATTAAAGATTGGAAACAAGCAGCTTTTGAACTATTTTAAATTTATCAACACAACTGCCCAGAATGCAGAAGCAGCAGGAAACACTGTACAAGAGATGAATCAACAAAGAAAAATCCAATTGCCTTCGAAGAAATGTGTCTCGATTCTCCACATGGTGTTCAGAATTACAAACTCCAAGCACACTTCCTTTTAATGTGACTAATGGAGCATTATTTAAACTTACTAATTCTTGACCATATCATGAAGCAAGTAATAATGTTAATTAGTGAAATATCATGGTCACAGCCAAGAAGTATGAGCATTAATCAAAGGCAACTTTTGCAAGAATGAGCTAAATAGAAAGTGTGTACTTCAAGGATGATTCGATGAGAAGTAATGATCAGTCTGACTGTTTAAACTAAGTTGCCAGCATATACTTAGGAGAGGCCTCACCTGAGCTTGCTATGACAGGATTCTGTTGGATGTTCTAGTTCCTCCCAAATGCATTATTAGAATTCTCTGGAACAACAAGGCTAGCTGAGCATTGTCTGTCACTTGTAGG
Source organism: Mauremys mutica (assembly GCF_020497125.1). Taxonomy (NCBI): domain Eukaryota; kingdom Metazoa; phylum Chordata; order Testudines; family Geoemydidae; genus Mauremys; species Mauremys mutica. The sequence continues at coordinate 325,672,631 of NC_059072.1, forward strand.
GTCCTGCCTGCCTCATTAGATGCCCATTTTTACCATGGCAACAGTGATGCTGTCTCTGTTGCTCTTAGCTTTTTCATCTTCCTGCTGTGCTTTCTCTTCTGATACTCACTGTTGCTTAATAATAAATAATAATAAAAAAAATAATAATAAAGCTGCCAGTAGTCTAAACATCTAATCTTTTAATCTGGGATCAAGAGGCATGACTAGAGTAAAGTGGATGCCAGATTTCTAATAGTCAAACCATTTATTCAAGGAAAATCTAAAAATTGTCATATCTATTAAACTGATGATTCAAAGCAGGAACAGCAACTGTAAAATGACAGATTCAATTTCAGATTCTAGTAGCTTTGCTTTAAGAACAACTTTGTTAAAGATCATATATTCCATGCTAAGGACCTGAGATGGTGCCCACAGAAGGCAATGGAAAGGCTTCTATTGAGGTCAATGGGCTTTGGGTCAAGCCCTCAGTTCAAGCTATATTCTCAGCCCTGGTCTACACTAAGGTCGGGGGTCGAACTAGGGTACGCGAATTCAGCTACGTGAATAACGTAGCTGAATTCGAACTACCCTAGTTCGACTTACTTACCCGTCCAGACGCCACGGAAGCGAACTCCGCGGCTCCAAGGTCGACTCCGGCAACTCCTCCTGCCGCGGTGGAGTACCAGAGTTCGAACTAGCGCTTCCGGGGTTCGAACTATCGCGTTTAGATCAGACGCGATAGTTCGAACTCCGAGCAGTCGAACTCGCCGCGTCGACCCAGCAGGTAAGTGTAAACGTGGCCTCAAGTAGTCTCAGAAGACAGAAAAGCTGTTCCAAAAGTGTCCAGTCCAGTTCTCAATGTGAAGCATCCACTCAAAAACAATTTTAGCAGCTACTCACTTGCACAGCATCAAGTAGCATCCCGGCATGCTGAAGCATGCACTGCATTCCCTGTTTTAGGAATGTTTTCTGGACTTGAATTTGCTGGAAAGTGGAACTCACCGGTATATTCCCTCATGGAGTGGAGTGCTTTGTCCTACAGTAGCACTAATGTTGTTAATATCTTAACGCGGGGGTTGGCAACCTCTGGCACACAGTTTGCCAGGGTAAGCACCCTGGCAGGCTGGGCCAGTTTGTTTACCTGCCGTGTCCGCAGGTTCGGCCAATCGCGGCTCCCACTGGCTGCAGTTCACTGCTCCAGGCCAATGGGGGCTGCGGGAAGCAGCGTGGGCTGAGGGATGTGCTGGCTGTGGCTTCCCGCCACCCCCATTGGCCTGGAGCGGCAAACTGCGGCCAGTGGGAGTCGCGATAGGCCGAACCTGCGGACGCGGCAGGTAAACAAACTGGCCCAGCCCGCCAGGGTGCTTACCTGGTGAGCTGCTGCCAGAGGTTGCTGACCCCTGTCTTAACTTATAACTTTATTACTGGAAAAGTAATAAAGCAAGGTGATGAAACAGCCCTCCAGACTTTCCATGTGTTGTTGGATAGAATGTAGAATGAAGAAAAGAACCCAACCCAGTGGAAGAGAGGCCTGAGAGTAAAATTGCCAAAGATGGGGGAAACTTACCAACTGCAGAGGATACAAACTTACCAACTAGAGAGGATCCAAATTACTTTCAGTGCCTGGGACAATCATGTTGTTATCCTGGAGCATATCAAGAACTGGATAGATCTCCAGCTTAGAGAGGAACACACAGGTTCTGCTAGACCACTGAGATCATGTGCAGACCATACTGTTGTTCTGAGACATACTATAGAACAAGGTATCATTGAAGCCAAGAGCTTAGTAAGGTTCAAAAAAACCCAAACAGTTAGACATTCATATGGACATTGAAAACATGCAGAGACATTAGACGGGCTGAAGGGTTTTGTTTGTTTTTTAAAGAATGGTGATAAATCCCATGCACCAGGGCATATGCCATACACTGTCTCACACTGGATTTGGAACTATTTTTGAGGATATTCACTAAGAATTTCTGTTTTCATCTTATGAAGTTCTCAGGCTGAAACTCGAGTTCATTCAGCAAGCTGTGGAGGAGTTTCTTGTCCACGGGCTTGTTTCTTCCAACCAGAAGACGCATTCCAGCCTATATTGGACCTTATCCCCTAAGGTTAGAGTCAGAGCGTAACTATCTCAACACATCATCGCTTCAGATTTAGTGGCCCTCTATCATTCTTGGTTTGACAAAGCATTTTTCTCCACAGATATTACAATTGTGGATTAGTCACTTCATGATCTTGCTAGTTGACAAATAACTGCATGCACTCCCTTCCACATCTCTTATCTAAATTCATAGCCTCACTGAAAGTCATTGTAATCATTGCAGAAAATATCAACATTTTTCCAGAATATGAACAAAGTAGTTTAGTATTAAAATTTTCCTAAGCGACTTAGGAGTCCATGTGCCATTAATTTTTAATGGGACATAGGCTCCTAAGGGCCAGATTAAAGTTATTTAGATGCTTAAAAATGCAGATGGGCACCTAATGGGATTTTGAAAAGCAGGTTAGGTGTCTAATTCCCATTGAAGAGCTCACATCAGATATGAAAATGGGACTTTGACCCTTAAGTCAGTCAATTGCTTTGAAATTTTTATCCAGCATGAATATGAAAGAAACTTTGAATATTGCCTGACAGTTTTTTGTTGCTATTGTTGACCATATTTTGTGCTTCATTGTTGATAAATTTTTGTTTGAAGAATAGATGGATGGCAGGGACTGAAAGACAACTCATCTGGATGATAGAGGAGAGGAGTGCTGAAGCCATAGTTTAAGTATCTGGCTTTTACTCATGAAATGCAATGACTTTAGTCAGCTAAATGAGTTGTGAAAGGAATTTAATTCATAACAGCTGAAAACTTGCATCAGTGCTGTGTTGTTCAAAATACATGTATATTAATTTCTCCAATATTCAGTGATAATTCCCAGCACCATATTGAGGAATGCATGGATTTATCATGTAGTTGCATCGACACATTTGGGATCTGCTGACAAAGTCTAGACTTGGACAAAGCAAGCCTTTCACCAAAGATGGACAGCAGCATGTGTAAGTGAGGCTCCCAGGGACTGATATTTAATCAGTTTCTGCTAAATAATATAGTAACATCATAAATGGATAAAGTGCTGTTAAAATGATGTCTAATTATAGAAGCTAATTAAACTCCCACAACAAATCACATTTTACTTGACCTCCCTTGTGAAGTCTATATTACATTTATTGGAGGTAATTTTCCCATTCTTTCCTTGATCTGAGGAAAGGGCTCTCTCAAATTGTAGGACTGTTAACCTAAAAGGAAAAAGATCAAAGTATTCCTTTTAATTAGTTTAAAAATACCTGGAAATAACAATGAAGCCTATTCCTCTTTTTACATAGCCTTTTATAAATAATAATGTTTAGGACTTGTGGGGGTTAGTATCCCATTGATGTGTGCATGTAACTCCAATCTGCAGTAAGAGACATTACCAATGTCCATCACCAAGAGAATACACTCTCTTATTGTACAGTTCTGTAAAGTGGGTTATATAATAATTGTAGCAGTCTAGGGAACCTTGGAAGATTTTGTTATGGCTTAGCTCAGGCAATTCCGCTTTCTCAGCCTCCGGTTATTGTAGGACACAGCATGCTAGCTTTGACCTGCCTCAACCGGCTGGGACTGCTGCGTGGCAAGCCCCTGGCTGTTGGCCAGGGGGGGCAGCCCCGGAGGGCGGAGAGTGTCTATTGCATTATGTATGAGCTGATATGCTGCTGTTTGTATAAAATGAGCATGCTTTGTGTTTGTTTTTAGGACTTCACCCCAGGCCGAGCTACAGGGCGCTGGGTCCCCGTCTCAGTGACAGCAACGTTTGGGGTCCCCGTTGCAGATGTGTCACTTTACCTTCATTAAAGCCAATTACTCTCAGTGTGGAGTCGGTCTTGTTCTTGCAGAGTACCTCGGACCCTTTTGGGCAATAACAATAATAATAAATAAAGATATACCAATCTCCTAGAACTGGAAGGGACCTTGCAAGGTCATTGAGTCAGCCCCCTGCCTTCACTAGCAGGACCAATTTTTGCCCCAGATCCCTAAGAGGCCCCCTCAAGGATTGAACTCACAACCCTGGGTTTAGCAGGCCAATGCTCAAACCACTGAGTTATCCCTCCCTCCCCACTAGCTGCATGATTGTCCTCTCATTTACAATGGTGCTCATCGAGAGTAACTCCATTTGAGTCAATGGAGTTATGCTGCTGTAATGCCCAGGTAAGTAAGAGGAGGATTGATCCCAGCACCAATACATACTTGGGATAACAGCCATTTCTTTCCTGTTACTCTTTTTTTTTTAATCTTAGCTATTATGGGCCTAATCCAGGGGTCTGGCTGAGCTGCACTCTGGAGGAGACCGAGGCAAGGTGGCTGTATAGCCCCCAGTGTCAGGGTCTACCAGAGGCTGATTCAGCCCATGGCATAAGTTAGTCCAGCCATAAAACTGCTCTAATTCATGCAGGCTGGTAACAGCCTGCTAGGAATCATTATGCCAAATGAGGATTAACTACAGGTCAGTTATGCTTCCTTCTCCCTGGTCATGTCCCTGATATGCCCCGTAAGATAAGGAGCCAGGAGAGTGGGGTAGAGCTAGAGGAATTCACACTCAGGGAATCCCCAGCTGCCTGCTAGCAGTGCAAAAGTGCCACAGCCAGGGAAGGGTCTGGCCCTATATGTGGGCTACTAACTTTATTTTTCATTTCATGTCCATCTTCCCCAGTGACTTCTTAACAAGCGATTGATCACCGCAGTCCTCATTTTCAGCTCCTTTACCTCAACCAATAACCCTCTCCTTCCTCTTTGGCTGTGGAACTTGAGACAGACTGGAAAATGGGCAATTGTTTACTGAAGCAATTTTCTCAAGAGGATGACGACTTTACTTTGTGTTTTCTGGATTAAGTATGAACGATTGGCTCTTCTATGTCAGTGACTGTATCATTAAGTGCAATAGCAACAAGTCTGCTAAATTAATAGTTGTTCCAGTGTGCTCCTCTCAATCAGTGCTATATTGGCCACACAAACAGCTCTTTACAAAGCCAGAGATGTTAAGGGCATCATGGGAGACATAAATGCTTTGGTTCTGTATTTAATTTCTACATGATGCAGCTGGGTAAATGTTAACAACTGCTAATAACCACTTAATGCACTAAAAATGAATGTTAAATGGACCACCTCACGGCACCAAAATGTTATATGCTTTATTCCTCTAACAGTTATGGGCCAAATTCTGTTCTTTATGAAGTACAGTAGAACCTCAGAGTTATGAACACCTCAGGAATGGAGGTTGTTCGTAACTCTGAAATGTTCGTAACTGTGAACAAAATGACAAAGAGTCCTGTGGCACCTTATAGACTAACAGATGTATTGGAGCATAAGCTTTCATGGATGAATACCCACTTCGTCAGACACGAAAGCTCATGTTCCAACACGTTTGTTAGTCTATAAAGGTGCCACAGGACTCTGTCGCTTTTTACAGATCCAGACTAACACAGCTAGCCCTCTGATACTTGTGAACAAAATGTTATGGTTGTTCTTTCAAAAGTTTACAACTGCACATGGACTTAATACAGCTTTGAACCTTTACTATGCAGAAGAAAAATGCTGCTTTTAACCATCTTAATTTAAACGAAACAAGCATAGAAACAGTTTTCTTACCTTGTTGATTTAAAAAAAAAATTCCCCTTCATTTTTTAGTAGTTTACATTTAACACAGTACTGTATAGTATTTGCTTTTTATTTGTCTCTGCTGCCTGATTGCATACTTCCAGTTCCAAATGAGGTGTGTGGTTGACTGATCAGTTTTTAACGCTAGTGTTCACAACTCTGAGGTTCTCCTGTACATATTTGAGGCAGTTGGCCAGCAGTGGACTGGGACTCAGGAGACCTAGGTTAAATTCTCAGCGCTGTCACTGACTGGCTACATGACTTTAGGCAAGTCACTTCACTGCTATTTCCTATTCCACCCTCTCAGTGCCAGAAGACAAATATATTTATTAAGTCTGTTTTCTATTGCATTTTATCATTTATTGCACTGGTCGAATGCAACTTCCACCTTTCATACCAAATGAAACATTCAGTTAAAATGAGATTCAGTGTAATGCTATACATTTTGGCTTGTTGCATAGAAAACTCTGCTTTATCCTGTAGCATTACTGGAATCTTAGTTCTGTCAGTAGGTCTGCTTCTCTTACAGGGACTCAGTTACATGAGCACCATTGCAATTTCTAATGCTAGATTGATGAATTAATATTTCTTCAGTGCAATGAAAATATAGCCAGATCCTGAAATGGCATAAATCAGAATAGCTCCAGTTAAATAAATGTAACTATGTTTATTTACACGAGCTAAGGATCTGGCCAATAAAGGCAAGAGCTTATTATTATTACTGAATCTCTCATCTAATGAAAGTATAAGTGGAAAAACGTGTATGGCTACTATTCATATTTAAGCATAATTATATTATTACATTAAACTTCGAGGGCTTTGGCTAAACCCTGTAGTGGAAGCCCTAAGGTCTTTGCTAGCATAGTTCTTAATACAGTATCATCCTTAAGAAAAAGCCTTCAGAAATGGAACTACATTTTATTTAAAGATTTTTCTCTAGGCTAACTAGAGTTTGATAAACTAAAATGGACATAAATTAATTCAAAAATAAATAATTAGGTTGTATTTACTCTAATTTAGATCAACCCCAAACCTTTTCTGCTCACGTAGCATGAAGGCTTTGAGACAAAACAAGAACAAGAAAACATGTGGTTAAGGATGAAGCCCCAACCTTAAGAACAATTAACTGATGTTTGTACAGGGCTTTGAAGATGCCAGATACTCAGCATTCTGATGATGATGATGATACCATCCTCTTGCACCTGAGGACTGCACCACACAGGCCATAGTCTGCCTTTTCATGTTTGGACTTGATTCTCCACTTTCTTATACTGGTATAAAATTAGTGTAACTCCACTGCCTAAACTGAAATTATCATTGATTTACACCCACATAAGTGTAACCAGTCCCTCTGTACTATCCAGCAAGCAATGGTCAGTTTTAACTCTCTCTCCCTTACACTAAAGAGGGATTTATTTTCCCTACATTTCAAGGGCCAAAATCTGGTCTTTGTTCCATGTGTGCAATGTCCATTGATGTGAACATGAGAATTTAGTGCAAGGTATGATCTTCATATTTCATATTTAAAAAGCAATTATTGGATTAAGACATGGGACTAATCCCTTCATCTTATTCAATAAATATCAGCCAAAATGAAAGTGACTGTTGAGCATAGGGCAGGTACTAAATCTGTGTGTCTCTTATGTCCCACATGCTCTCGAACAACTTAAAAAGTGCATAGGTTTTTGTGCTGGCACTCTGCATCAGGGTGAATTTTGTGCCATAAGAATATGCTTCAGCCCACAGACTTGTCAGACTGAATTGTTTCTGTGCATATCAATGGGACTGACATTTCTTATATGCATTTATGAAAAGCCTCATTGTTTCTATCCCCACATGGCATGTACATTAGAAAGGAGCTCTTTTCATAGAATATCAGGGTTGGAAGGAACCTCAGGAGGTCATCTAGTCCAACCTCCTGCTCAAAGGGGGACTAATCCCCAGGCAGATTTTTGCCCCAGATCCCTAAATGGCCCCCTCAAGGATTGAATTTGCAACCCTGGGTTTAGCAGGCCAATGCTCAAACCACTGAACTATCCCTCCCCCGACACTGTACTGTTGCTGATCCTTTTTATTTTCTAGTAATCTCTTTGGGAAAAAAAAGTGTGTATATTGCAAAATGGAGCAAGAGTTCCATTGCAAACTAAAAAATAGTTATTAACACTAGCTTTACCTATTTTTGTGGCCATGAGTGTACAAATTGGTCCATGCAGGCAAACCCCCGCACTCACATGGAGCCTCACTGAAGTCAGTGAGCTCTGTGCGGAGGCAGGAGCCCCATAAGTCAATAAGGCTCCATCTGGTATAGGAATGTGCCTGTCTTTGTTTGCTGAGCTAGAGGACAAAGCAAACCTGAGGGTTGGGGGACAGGGGAGGGAAGTGTACCCTTCAAAAGCTTGATCATGTTCCCAATTCCCAAGGAAGCCCAAAAGCAAATTCCCATTAACTTCAATGAGAGAAGGATCCATCCCTTAGCTCACATTGGGCTAGAATTAGAGTTCTGGTCATAACTTCTTACAGAAATAACAGATTCAAAGATTATAGAGCCAGAAAGGACCATTGTAATAATCATTTCTGACCTCCTGCATAACAGGCCACAGGACTTCCCTGAATTAATTCATGTTTGAACTAAAGCTGATGTTTTAGAAAACACATATAATCTTGAACTAAAAATGTCTAAATTATGGAGAATTCATCACAACCCTTGGTAAGTTGTTCCAATGCTTAATTGCCCTCACTGTTAAAAATTTGCACTGCATTTCTAGTCTGAATTTGTCTAGCTTCAACTTCCAGCCATTGGATCTCGTTATACATTTTTCCACTATAGCAAGAGTTCTATTATTAAATGTCTATTCCCCACATAGGTACTTACAGACTGATCTAATCACCCCTTAACTTTCTCTTTGATAAGATAAATAGATTGAGCTAGAAGGCATATTTTCCAATCCTTTAATCATACTTATGGCTCTTCTCTGAACACTTTCCAATTTTTCAGCATTCTTTTTGAGACCAGTCAGTTGGCTAGTTTTTAATATCTAGCATGTTCATTTTTTAATCACTCGAGTTTCTTAATAAAAAATGTTGTGCTGTAACTAATCTAATACCTTTTCAGAAGTCAAAGGACAAGCCTACACTGTTTTCTTTTTTCCTTTTTTTAAAAAAAAATAGCCTGGCTTAGAGGAGAAGTGGAAATATCTTTTAAAATATATTAAACAAATGAAAATAGGGGAATTTGATGGTAATTAATATAAATTAGAAGCTAGACACTACAGTGGAACTTCAGAGTTTTGAACACCTCAGGAATGAAGGATGTTCATAACTCTGAAATGTTTATAACTTGAGCAAAACGTTATGATATATTCATAAATGATCTGGAAAAAAAAAGTACAGTGAGGTGGCAAAATTTGCAGATGATACAAAACTACTCAACATAGTTGAGTCCAAAGCAGACAGCGAAGATTTACAGAAGGATCTCACAAAACTGGGTAACTGGGCAACAAAATAGCAGATGAAATTCAATACTGATAAATGCAAAGTAATGCACATTGGAAAACACAGTCCCAACTATATACATCAAATGCTGGGGTCTAAATTAGCTGTTACCACTCAAGAAAGATCTTGGAATCATTGTGGGCAGTTCTCTGAAAACATCCACTTAATGTGCAGTGGTAGTCAAAAAAAGCTAACAATGTTGGGAATCATTAGGAAAGGGATAGAGAATGAGGCAATACGATATTTTCTGTCTTTATATAAATCCATAATATACCCACATCTTGAATACTGCATGCAGATGCGGTCACCTCATCTCAAAAAAGATGTATTGAAATTCAAAAAGGTACAGAAAAGGGCAACAAAAATGATCAGGGGTATGGAACAGCTTCTGTAGGAGGAGAGAGTAAAAAGATTGGGACTTTTCTGTTTGGAAAAGAGGTGATTAAGGGGGGGGGAATATGATAGAGGTCTATAAAATCATGACTGGTGTGGAGAAAGTAAATAAGGAAGTGTTATTTACTCCATCTCATAACACAAGAACTAGGGGTCACCAAATGAAATTAATAGGCAGCAGATTTAAAAGAAACCAAAGGAACTATTTTCTTCACACAATGCACAGGCAACCTGTTGAACTCTTTGCCAGAAGATATTTTAAAGGCCAAGACTATAACAGGGTTCAAAAAAGAACTAGATAAGTTCATGGAGGATAGGTCCATCAATGGCTATTAGCCAGGATGGGCAGGGATGGTGTCCCTAGCCTCTGTTTGCCAGAAGATAGAAATGGGCAACATGGATGGATCATTTGATGATTACCTGTTCTGTTCTTTCCTTCTGAAGCACCTGGCATTGACTGCTGTCAGAAGACAGGATACTGGGCTAAAGGGCATTTGGTCTGACCCATTATGGCCATTCTTATGTAGCCTTCTTTTTGATTGTAGAATTTTGGCTTTTGGGCATCTAATAAAATGTTTTTAAGTGGCTCCCAATTATCGTTCACATTTTTTTCTTTTTAAATTCTCTCCTAGCTGATTTGGCTCATATTTGTTTTCTGTTTTGTGAAATTGGCCCTTCTAAACTACTGAGTATATTACTGGTTGGGACTTGACATTTGTTATGTATAAACAGAATAATTATTTAATGATCACTTTCACTTAAGCACCACAAACTTTCAGTTCTATGATCAATTCCTCTTTTTTTGACAAGATGAAAGTCTAATACAGAATTCCCCCTTGTTCAATCCAACACTTTTTGAGTTAGGAAATCATTATCTATAATTTTTAGAAATTCCATGGAAGTTTTTGTATTGGCAGCACAGACTGCCAGCATATATCACTAGATGGTGATCCTGGGGGAGTTCATTTCCCCCACCCTCTACACCTAATAGGGGCTTAACGCCTCAGAAACAGGTATTACCATTTTTGACAAAGTGTCACTCCCCCTCCCTTGTCAACTTGATCCCTTCTAAATAGGTTATACCCAGTTATTTTAACATTCCAATCATGTAAATCTTCCCACAAGGCTTCAGTTATATCAGCTAGATCAAATGTATGTGAATAAGTGAGCAATTCCACTTCCTATGTTTATTACCCAGATTTCTGGCATTGGTGTATAGGCAATTAAAGAATCTCTTCTCTTCATGTCCTTTTGTGTCTTAATTAACATTGTTCTTGACATTTTGATTGCTCATTTGTTTCTCCTTTTCCTCCTTCCCTTTGTTGTTAATTTAACATCCTCCTGACTCTTCTAGCCAGTCTGTCCCCTCAAAGATTGGCTGGCCTCCATCTCAGTAGAAAGGGAAGCAAACTATGCCATCACCTCTCCCCACAGAAGGTGGGTTAAAGTCTAGACTCCTCCCTGGGCTGTGATTAAGCCATCTTGGCATATGTTAGAGACTTGACTAGAGTTTTAAGCTATATCTTCACTGCCAAAATAGGTGTGTTTTGTTTTTTTAATGTTAGAAGGCATTAGTTTGGTTGAGCTAATATGCAATTAAAGCCTCATTTTCATTAGGGAGAAAAAAAAAGTTGTGTTCTTGGCTCCAGTTAGCTTGAGATAAAATCCTAATGAGTACAAGGCAGCTTGTACTTTTAGCTGGTTGAACTAAAAATTTCAGGGATCCTAGGGTTAGCTAACCTAAGAACAGTTCTCCCCCTCCCCCCATAGTTAAGACAAGGCCATAGTTAAGACATAACTTGTGCATACAACTGCAGTGCAGAGGCAGGGCCCTGCTAGATTATACATTCTGTTTTCAACATACAAGGTGAGAAGTAGATGTCAATGAAAGCAGGCAAAATAAAGCCCTACCTTTATGCCATTCTCTGTCACTAAATTTCCATGTTGGAAAGGTAGGAAGCTATGCATATTATGCACCCGGGCCCTGATCCAGAGTCTACTGAAGTTTTGTACAGATGCCCCATAACTTCAGATACTGAATCCAAAGACCATTGGTGAGCCTTGTGAAGTTTTTAAGATCATTAACATTTGGAAGAAAAATACAAAGTCAGCATGTATTCTTCATGTTAAGGAAGAGTATGAGTTTGAGGGAGGATGTCTAACTAAATGAACTTGATGTACTTTCCCAGAGAGGCATGGGATTCTTTGTACAATGCTCTATTCAGTGTGATGAAAGGACATGCTCATTTTCAGACTCATTACGTGTGTTTTACTACTTTCCTCTTATGGCCTATAGTCAGCTTGAATATTCAAAAGTAAAAGACCATTGGTCTTACTTCCTGAGCCACTCCAGCCTTATCTTTTTGTTTAAAAGGATACTTTATACTCCGAATCCTTTGTGTACAGTACTTTTAATTCATTGCATTGAAAATTGCAGAGAGCCATCTTCAGAGCAAAATACAGGTTGGTGTAAGAGCCCTGCTGGCTGTAGTATTTAAAAAAAAGAAGTTACATTTAACTTCTTTTCAGCTTGCATGATTTGCTGTTATCAAACACTAAAATCCTTTAGATTTCTTACACTTGGGTGACATTTCACAAAGCAAGCTTTAATTTAAATGTTCTGAGTGGTAATTTGTTGATCAAACTGTTTAGAATTTCCTTTCAAGCTCCTCAGTGCTGTAGGTGGATTCTTTAGTTTCTAAAGCCTTTGATCTCTATTGAACAATAGTTTGGGACGACGTTTTGTTCACTACCCCGTGTTTGAGATTAAGTAATACAGTGCAGTTTAGGTCCTGAAGGTTTACTTACCCAGGCAGTCCCAATGAAATCAATGGGGCTACTTACATGAGGAAGAATTAGTCACATGAGTAGCATTGTCCCATGTTCCGCTCTTTGCAAAATTGCTCTCCACACCCAGCTCCACCTATCCTAGGCCAGGTTCCCTCCTCATTCTCACTGCTCTGTTCTTGGCTTCCATTCTTAGCTGGAATCTCTAGGTGGTCTGACTCCATTGCACCTACTACAGGCTTCACCCTGCCCACTCTGCTGTTGCAGGACCTGGCCCCTCCTTCCTTCCTCTCCCCATATCAAGGACCAGTCAGATCTTCCTTTCCTCATTGCACTGTGATAGGGAAAGGAGAGAAAGTGGTTTATAATGCAGCAGGTCTCGGGAGAGAATAGCACTGGGCTGGTGCCTGAAGAGGACCTAGAGGAGAGGAGGGAACTGAGCAGCATGAAATGGAAGATAATAGGTTTATACATGTGTAAATGAGAGAAGAGTCAGACCCATGACCATGTAATTTATAAAATAGAGTTAATCAGATAACACTGAAGATAATAGCCTGATAGATGCTATATGGTAGTGACCTCATGGGTGTCAAAATGTGGGTCAGGAAAATTCAGTGGCTTGGTAATGATGCAGCTTATCACCTCTCGGGCTCTCATTTATATCTACTAGTCTATGAGCAAAAGTCAGCACCAGCTGACTGATACACCTCTACCCTGATATAACGCCACCCAATATAACACGAATTTGGATATAACGCGGTAAAGCAGCGCTCGGGGGGGGGAGGGGGGCTGCGCGCTCCAGCGGATCAAAGGAAGTTCGATATAATGCGGTTTCACCTATAACACGGTAAGATTTTTTGGCTCCTGAGGACAGCGTTATAAATGAGGTAGAGGTGTAGTTTGTGGGAAAGCTAGACAAATGCAGAAAAAAATATTTGTAAATATTCTTGTGAATGGAGTTGCACTGCCATTATAGTGATTTCATTGATATACAGCAGTTACTGCTTACTACCACTGCCAGTTGGGCACCTTTCACCAGCCTTACATTCATGATCTGTTTTCCTTGGTGTTACCTAATAAAGTGGATTAGCGGGCTGCTTTGAAGTCTAGTTAAAATTATAGTTGAAAGCAACTTTTTATAAAAGACGGTTACTCACCGTAGTAACTGTTGTTCTTCGAGATGTGTTGCTCCTATCCATTCCAGTTAGGTGTGCGCGCCGTGCGTGCACGGCTCTTCGGAAGATTTTTACCCTAGCAACTCCGGCGGGGCGCCCCCTGGAGTGGCGCCGCTATAGCGCAGGATATATACCCCAGCCGGCCCGTCCGCTCCTCAGTTCCTTCTTGCCGGCTACTCCGACAGTGGGGAAGGAGGGCGGGTCTGGAATGGATAGGAGCAACACATCTCGAAGAACAACAGTTACTACGGTGAGTAACCGTCTTTTCTTCTTCGAGTGATTGCTCCTATGCATTCCAGTTAGGTGATTCCCAAGCCTTACGTAGGCGGTGGGGTCGGAGTTAGATGTTGCAGAACGCAACCGCTAAGCCAGAGGCTGCAACAGCTCTGGACTCCCGGACCAGTGAGGCAAAGGTGTGGACCGAGGACCAGATAGGTGTACAACACATCCCCCGAAAGGGAATGCGAGCCAGGAAGGCAGCTGAGAAGCGTGAGCCCTGGCGGAATGTGCAGCAAGGTGGCTCTATGGCACATGGGCCGAAACAGAAGAGGTGCAGATGCACAACGTCATTGAAGATGAAATCCTCTAGGAGGAGACAGGTATGCCCTTCGTCCGGTATGCCGGTACGATGAAGGTTTTGGGGGCGTTACGAGAGGGCTCAGTCCGCTAGATATAGATTGCAGACGCCCTGCAGATGTCGAAGGAGGGCAACCGTTGCTCTCCTTGCACAGAGAGTGGCTTCGGAAAGAAGACCGGAAGGAAGATATCCTGGTGGATATAAAAGGCCGACACCTCCTTAGGGAGGCAGGTCGGACATGGTAATAACTGCCCTTGTCCTTGAGGAACACAGTATACCTTGGGCCTATTGTGAGAGTCTGAAGCTCGGAGACTCGTGTGGCCGCAGGAAAGACTACAGGAAACTGCCTTGCAGGACAGTTATATCAATGAGCATGTTGACATTGGCTCGAATAGGGCAGTCATAAAACTGGGTAGAACCAGATTGAAGAGCCAGGTTTATGGCGGGGCCCCACTGGGGGGGGGGGTGTATAAACGCTCCAAGCCCTGAGGAACCAGATGGAATGGAGCGGGATCTCGGCGGGAGAAACATTGCGCACTTCGGAGCAGCATGAGAAACGCTTCCACTCGGCCAGATACTTTAACCGAATGGACGATTTTCTACCACCCCGGAGAATCCCGTAGAACCGAGGCCGAACAACGTAACTCGGATCGGTTTAGCCACGCAGGAGTCCTGCTGTGAGGTGCAGGGATTACAAGACCGGGTGGTGAAGGTTGTCGTGATTCCGCGTCATGGGGTCTGTGCCAAGAGGGTTGCTACCGACAGGTGTAGCAAGATGGTGTGCCAGTGCTGCCCAGGTTACACTGGAGCGAACCCGATCAGGGGTGCTCTGTCCCTGCGGAGTTTGAGCAGGACCTTGTGAACCAGCGGGGACAGTGGACAGCGTACGGCAGATGGCTGATCCATGGCCTCAGGAAAATCCTCCAAGACCGAGCCTGGGGAGAGGCCTTGGAACGAGGAGAATTTCTCTCTCTTTCCATTCTCGCGAAAGCGAGGAGGGCTATGAGGGGGAAGACCCACTTCTGGAAAACGGAATAGATAAAGACGGGAGGAAACCACCACTTGTGAGACAGGAAGGATCTGCTGAGACGATCCGCCAGTTGAATCGCCTGGTACACAAGGCAGACTGCTCTCAGCTCTCGGACATTGATGTGTAAGGCCAGCTCTTGCGCTGACCGAAGGCCGTGAGTGCGAAACTACACCAGGTGCGCACCCAGCCGAGAGATGGGCTGTCTGTCATGAGGGACCCGGAGGGGTGAATGAAACAGCATCCCCGGATACACCGGGGAGGACGCCGACTCCCGGTCGAGGGAGCCTAGGCTGCTCGGGGGAAACGAGACGACCACGAGTAAGCCATCTCTGCCCGGGTGGCACCCCCAGGTGAGCCACGATTGGAGTGAACAGAGGCAAAGCCTGGTATGTTTAGTTGCAAACGTGTAGACAGCCATGTGACTCAGGAAACCGAGGCAAGAGCGAGCCCAAGTTGGCGGGAAGGTCCGTAGACCTTGTACAATTGTTACCCTCGCCTGAAACCAAGGCTGAGGAAAGCAGGCTCTGGCGAGTCTGGAGTCCAGGACAGCCCCAATGAATTCCCTTCCCTATATGGGAATCAGAGTGGATTTTACTATTGATCATCAGGCCTAGACACAGGAATAGGTTCGTGTCGATGCCTACATGACTGGTACTTTGGGCCCGTGGGGTTCTTCAAATGAGCCACTCGTCTAGACACGGAGAACGTGTATCAGACGGTGGCGAAGAAAGGCGGCGACTACAGCCATGCACCTTGAATACCCCTGGGCTGTATAGAGGCCAACCGGGAGGGCCGTATACTGGGAATAACGATGGTAGGCCCCAAACCGAGGGTACCTTCTGTGTGGAAGAGAAATGGCAACGTGAAAAACACGCGCCCTTCATATCGAGGGCGGCGTACCAGTCTCCGGGATCCCAGGATGGGATGACGGTCGCCCTGGGTACCATGCGGAACTCATCTGCATCGTGACTTGTTGAGTTCCTGCAGGCCTAGGATAGGTCTGAGACCTCCCTTCGCTTAGGGGAATAGGCTTCGCCCTTAGGTACCTCCTGTATAGCTCCGATGAGGAGGAGCGTCCGCACCTCTTGCCAGAGGAATCGCTCGTGAGAGGTGTCCTTAGGAGGGGCGAGGATGGGTAGGCTTTTGCCCCATTGGTGGTCAGAAGGACCCTAATTCTGGCTCCTTTGGGGTGCGGATTGATGGCCACGACCGTGTAAGCCACGCCCGCTGGCCATGTCCTGACCTTGTCAAGGCGCAGGGTAAGAGCGGAGGTTGGGGACGGAAACGTCGGCGCTGAATTACCGGCGTGTGTATGCTGAGAGAGAGATAGCAAAGTGACCCTGCTGCCCTTTAGGTTCTGCAGCCTAGGGCCAGTGTTGTCAGAGAACAGGCCTGTGCCACTGAAGGGCAAGATCTGTATAGCGTGCCGCAGCTGCGAGGGAAGGCTCGATAAATGGAGCCCTGGAACGCGCTGCGTGGCAACACCCGAGGCCAGAGTCATGGCAGCGGAGTCAGCTGCGTCCAACGAGGCCTGGAGGGAAGCTCTCTCCAGCTCCGTCCTTTGCTGCAGGAGGGCATCGAACTCTTGACGGGAGTTCCGAAGAACCGACTCTGTAAATTTGCCCACCGCCACCCACAGTAGCGGATAAGCAGGGCTTGCTGGTTCGCTACACGAAGTTACAGGGCCCCCTCCGGGTACATCTTATGGCCCAGTAAGACCACACGCCCAGCCTCTTTGGATTTAGGGGCTGGTCGCATTTCAATTAGAGGAGGGCCGGAGGGGTATGTTCCTGCCCTTGCCTCATCTGGGGAGGAGGAAGAAGAAAGGCCCGGGACAAGCGGGTCCTGTGTGGGC
Source organism: Mauremys mutica (assembly GCF_020497125.1). Taxonomy (NCBI): domain Eukaryota; kingdom Metazoa; phylum Chordata; order Testudines; family Geoemydidae; genus Mauremys; species Mauremys mutica. The sequence continues at coordinate 325,689,603 of NC_059072.1, forward strand.
TCGATCTCCTGGACAACCTCCTGATCTGGGAGCCCGGTGCCGAACCGGGGGTTGCTCTGTACCGGTCGGACGGGGACGACTAATTGTCACCTCTGGCACCCAGAGCTCGGAGGGAACGGAGCGAGATGGGATCACCGGTACGCCTCTGGCGTGGTAGTACACCCACTGCGTCCAGAATGACCACTGATAGGTCTCCTGGAAGACTCTGGAGGGCACATCGGAAAACAGAGTGCTACGCATATGAAGTGTCCGCACGGGACGACACTGATGCGTGGCTGGATGGCCCTGGAGGAGCTGAAAGCTCTTGGTAGAGTCTCCGTCTGTAACTGACGTCGCTCGATGCGGCACCGGGGATCGGTACCGGTAGACAGACCGGTACCGAGAACGGGACCTGCCACCGAAGCTGTGCCGGGCGGTCGACCGAGGGTGCGAGGGCTCGATGATCAGGAGTGGCTACGAGCGTCCCGGTGCCTGGGGCTTGATCGGAGCTGAGTGTCCCGGACCGGCGAACGGGATGCTGACCGGTGCCGCGAGCACTACTGGTACCAACATGGAGAACGGTGCCGAGACCTAGATCGGTGATGGGACCGAGAACATCTGCGGGACCGCGATTCTGAACGGTGCCGCTGTGCGGTGCCGAGGAAGGGTGGTCTGATCAAGGCAGGCTTGCCCATCGACTATGTAACCCCCACCGGCGGTGCCGGGGGTTGAGGCAGTGTAGATGCTGTCGTTGCAATCAGCCCCCTCGCCGTGGACACTGTCTCCGGCATGGAGGGAATAGTGAGCTCGACCATAGCTGGCACCCCGGATGCAGCTTCATAGCGAGCTCGACTACGGTCCGTACCGGGGAGTGTTCCAGCACCGGACTCGACGGCTTTTGCCTGGCCGGAGTTAATGGTGCGGACATTGTTGGTGCCGCGGCAGACATCGGTGCCGGGCGATCCCACTGAACATAGCGCTCGGCTGCGGAGCAGGCGGCTCGGACGCAGCTTCAGGGCAAGCTCGACCACGGTCCGTACCGGGGAGCTTTCCGGCACCGGACTCGACGGCTCTTGCCTGGCCGGAGTTAATGGTGCGGACATTGACGGTGCCGCGGCAGACATCGGTGCCGGGCGATCCCACTGAACATAGCGCTTGGCTGCGGAGCAGGCGGCTCGGACGCAGCTTCCTAGCGAGCTCGACCACGGTCCGTACCGGGGAGCTTACCAGCACCGGACTCGACGGCTCTTGCCTGGCCGGAGTAACTCTTCATCCTCCAGGAGAGAGGTCCATGCCGAGGGTACGTCGGAGTCAGCGACGGTGGTGCCAGGAGGCCTTGGCGGCACCGGCGGTCCGGTGCCGAGGGAGCGCGCCATGAAAACTAACTAGCGCTCGGCGCCGAGAGCGGAGGAGCAAGAGCTGCCTCCCTCAGGAGCTGTTTAAAACGAAAACCCTGCTCCCCTTTGTTCACGGATTAAGGGCCTCACAAATGCGGCACTTATCTGTGAGGTAAGATCCCTCGAGGCACTTAGGAGAAGATCTCTTGTCGGCAGCGGCTTGTGGCCGGCCGAGCATTAGAAAACCCTGTGGACCGGGCATCGGACCCGGCCCCGGGTGAGGGGAAGGGGATAAACCCCAACCCCTGTAAAATAAATACACTATACTATTCTACAAACAAACAGAGTTAACTACAACTATAAACAGAACGAGAGAAAACTACGAGTAGCTAGGGAAGTGGAGGTCAGCTGAGCTGTGCTCCACTGTTCCAACGGCCATCACGGGCGGAAAGAAGGAACTGAGGAGCGGACGGGCCGGCTGGGGTATATATCCTGCGCTATAGCGGCGCCACTCCAGGGGGCGCCCAGCCGGCCCGCCGGAGTTGCTAGGGTAAAAATCTTCCGAAGAGCCGTGCACGCGCGGCGCGCACACCTAACTGGAATGCATAGGAGCAATCACTCGAAGAAGAACTTCCCTTTCCCACAATACAAAAGCCAGGGGTCACTCAATGAAATTAATAGGCAGCAGGTTTAATACAAACAAGCTGAAGTACTTTCAATGCACTAGAACTAACCTGGGGAACTCATTGCCATGGGATGTACTAGCCAAAAGTATAGCTGAGTTCAAAACAAGAACTGCATTAAGTTCATGGAGGATAGGATAGTCAGGGACACAAACCCTTGCTCTGGAGCATGCTAAACTTCTTCCTGACAGAAGCCAGGAGGGGAAGAAATGGGTGGATCATCCCAGCTGCCCTGTTCTGTACACTCCCCCTGAAGCTCTAGTACTGACTGCTGCTAGAGACAGGATACTAGGCTAGATCATTGGTTGGGACCCAGCATGGCAGTTTTTATGTTCCTGGATCATACTCATGCTTCTCCAAGCTAAAGGAAATGGCTCAGCTGTCCTACTCTTGGTGGATATTGAAAAATATCAGGAACACAACTTAAAACTATCATTACAAGTCTGGGCTGAAAGAATTTTACTGTAACAAGATTTTTTTTTTTTTTTAAAAGAAATGTTTAAACAGACATCTCAGTTAGTATGAAACTGAACTGGTCTATATGAAAGGACAAGTTACAGAGGCAGTGACTGTGCCTTTTTCTAAAACAGACTTAGAAGCAGAGCTGGTCAAAACTCAGAATCTCCATTTCACAGAAAATTTCGGCATTTTGCTATTTGATTTCATTCCATATTGGAATGAAACTGAACTACTCCCCTCCCCCATATCCAGCACAGCCTTGCTATGCTAGCTGCCCTGGGGATTATCAGGATGCCCAAACATCCATGGCTTCCTGGCTCCTGGGGCAGCTGGCTTTCCAGTTTGCGGGAATTGGGCAGCACAGGGAGTCTCCAGAGCAGCCCGAATGCCTACTGGGAGTGCCCCAGTGCTGGGGACCCTGAAAGATAAGCAATATGTTAATATTAACACACAGACACTTGTACTTCAATAGTACTTTTGTTCAGAGAATTACACAGTGCTTTATAAAAATGTTATGATTCAATAGCACCTGTGAGGAAGGTAAAGGATATTGAGAGAAGCATGCACCCTTTTCCGGAATGCAGCCATTTCCGGGATGGAACAGTCCTGATCTTTTACACTGCAAACAAATGCTTGCCTCACTTCTCTAGAAGTGAAGAGACAAATATTGGGAGAGAGGGATAGCTCAGTGGCTTGAGCATTAGCCTGCTAAACCCAGGGTTGAGAATTCACTCCTTGAGGGGGCCACTTAGGGATCTGGGGCAAAAATCTGTCTGGGGATTAGTCCTGCTTTGAGCAGGAGGTTGGACTAGATGACCTCCTGAGGTCTCTTCCAACCTTGACATTCTATGTTCTAGCCAATTGAAAATGCAGGGAAGATTTTAGATAGTAGCAATTAAATAGGACACCACCACCTCTATTATCAGTCTATTTTCTCCAATTCTATATAGTTTTTTATACTAACTTTCATCACCATAGTATCAGAGTATTAATCACTGTGACTAACAACTGTCACATACTTGTTCTCTCCCCCTCTCCCCAGGGGGAGAAGTGTATGCAGTGGAGTATTTTGGATTTCCCCCACACACACTTGTTGGAGAAGGCAAGGAAAAAGAACATGGAGCCCAAGGTGGTGAGGTTTGTGATAGTCCTTAGTTCCTGGGGGAGTTCATTACACAGTCCTGGCCAGTCCCTAAGAAAGTTCTGTCTCCTGCAGACAAGCTAGTGGGGAGAGTTCCATTTTGCCAGAGGAGTGAGGCTGTCAACTAGACTTCATTCTGGAGCTTTACACACTCTTTTAGATAACCTGGCCACAGGTCATGAAGCACCTTGAAGATAAGGACTGAGAGCTTGAACTTGACTGGATATTCTATAGGAAGCCAGTGTAGAGAGCAGGGGACACTTCTGATGTGTTTATGTATCAGAGGGGTAGCCGTGTTAGTCTGGTTCTGTAGAAGCAGCAAAGAATCCTGTGGCACCTTATAGACTAACAGACGTTTTGCAGCATGAGCTTTCGTGGGTGAATACCCACTTCTTCGGATGCAAGTGGTGGAAATTTCCTGGGGCAGGTATATATAAGCAAGCAAGAAGCAAGCTAGAGATAACGAGGTTAGATCAATCAGGGTGGATGAGGCCCTGTTCTAGCAGTTGAGGTGTGAAAACCAAGGGAGGAGAAACTGGTTCTGTAATTGGCAAGCCATTCACAGTCTTTGTTTAGTCCTGCGCTGATGGTGTCAAATTTGCAGATGAACTGGAGCTCAGCAGTTTCTCTTTGAAGTCTGGTCCTAAAGTTTTTTTGCTGTAGGATGGCCACCTTAAGATCTGCTATTGTGTGGCCAGGGAGGTTGAAGTGTTCTCCTACAGGTTTTTGTATATTGCCATTCCTAATGTCTGATTTGTGTCCATTTATCCTTTTCCTTAGAGACTGTCCAGTTTGGCCGATGTACATAGTTAGTGTTACCAAGGAAATGTGGTACAGAATGTCTGTACCAACTGGAATTTCCTAAACACTGATGGAAGTGCCAAACCTAAGTGGCATGTGCCAAGTCACAACACCTAGAGTGGGAAGCTGGGCCTAGTCCTGTAGGACAGGAACCACTGTGGTGAGGTGAGTGCAAGCTGAACTCCCTTTCCAACCTGCACTTGGGGCAGCCCCTCAGTACTGAGCCAGGATTATGGTTGCAGTGCTGGCATGGAGAGTGCATATATGTAATGGCGGGTCACAAAATACCACCACTGCACAACAGCAAAAAATTGCAATTGGTATGTTGCCTTAGTAAAAAGTTTTGGGAACTACTGTCCTTGCCAATCAGAGATGGTTTAACAACAGGGGATCTTTAATGACCACACATGTTCAGAACTTCTGAGTTACAGGTCATCTGAAAGACAGCACCTCCAACAGCACAGCATCTTACCCCATAGTGAGAATCATCGGGGAAATAGAGTTTGGCCATATTTTTTTATATAAATAAAATATAAAATTTATTCTCATCTGTAGCAAGGCCTTTAATAGGCTCATGGCAACCTCATTTTTCTGACTTCCATATATGCATTAGATGAAACAAAAAAAATAATTAACTTTTCTTCTTCAAAATGTTTTTACAAATATTAAATAACCTGGCTGATTCAGTGTGGAGAAACCACTACCTTTAAAAAACAAACAAACCAAACAACACCACCCACCCACCCACACCATAAGAACAGCCATACTGGGTCAGACCAAAGGTCCATCTAGCCCAGTATCCTGTCTTCCAACGGTGGCCAATGCCAGGTACCCCGGAGGGAATGAACAGAACAAGTAATCAAATGATTGATCCTGTCGCCCATTCCCAGATTCTAACAAACAGAGGCTGGGGCACCATCCCTGACTGTCCTGACTAATAGCTGTTGATGGACCTATCCTCCATGAATTTATCTAATTATTTTTTGAACCCTGTTATAGTCTTGGCCTTCACAACATTCTCTGGCAAAAAGAGTTCCACAGGTTAACTGTGTGTTGTATGAAGAAAAAACAAACAAAAAAACAAACACACCACTTCCTTTTATTTGTTTTAAACCTACTGACTATTCATTTGATTTGGTGACCCCTAGTTCTTGTGTTATGAGAAGGAGTAACTAACACTTCCCTATTTACTTTCTCCACCACATCAGTCATGATTTTATAGACCTCTATCATATCTCTCCTTAGTCATCTCTTTACCAAGCTGCAAAGTACCAGTCTTTTTACTCTCTCCTCATATGGTAGCTGTTCCATACCCCTAAATCATTGTGTTGCCCTTTTCTGAACCTTTTCCAATATATTTTTTTTTTATGGGGCAACCACATCTGCATGCAGTATTCAAGATGTGGGTGTACCATGGATTTATATAGAGGCAATATGATATTTTGTCTTATTATCTATCCCTTTCTTAATGGATTCCCAACATCCTGTTTGCTTTTTTGACTGCCGTTGCCCATTGAGTGGATGTTTTCAGAGAACTCTCCACAATGACTGCAAGATCTTTCTTGAGTGGTAACAGCTAATTTAGACCCCATTATTTTCCAACTGGGGAAATAGGTATGGAGTGGATTGCTCAGGGTTCTGTGGAGGTTCAGTACTATGCCACCTCATAGGACAGAGTAGGTGGTCTGTGGACAACATCAAGATGGGAGGGATCAAAAAAATTTTGGGGGGCGGAATAACAGCATCTTCTTGTTATGCTGCAAAGCAAAAGAAAACAAAACAAAAAAAAAGGCCAAATCAAATGAAATTCATTAACAGCAATTGTAAATAGGTTCATGTAGCAAGGAAGAACAACAAATAATGTAAAACAGGGGAATTATAGCAAGGTAGTAATACCAAAGAGAAGGATCTGGGAGTTCCCAGTTTATCACCCAGGTGAGCTCCACTGAATAGGACTCAGCGAGGTCACACAATTTAAAGTGGCAAGCTCTGTAATGGATTAGATCACTAAGATGGTCATGTACAGAACAAATGACTCTTCAATGGGGGCTGGAACATGCTCAGGATAAATGCTGCTGGTTCTCCAGGATTCAGTTAACTGGCTAATCAAGCTTCCCTTCTCCAGTTGAATGTATGTGTATTTCAGGCTCTTAAACTAAGAATATCTCTACCATTCCCACCCAAATGTTAGATTGTACATACTTGGGTCCATGACACTCCTTTGCCCTGTCCACAGTACTACATCCCACTGTACTCCAGATTGTTTAACCTACTGGAATTTAGTGAAATAAGGGCTTTAACTATATACTCCCTGTGTGCTGCCTCCTAAATCTGCATCTCAGTGGAAGCAGCACATTTGCAGTACACGATGCAACTGGAGAATTTGGCCCTGTGTTTGAAAACTGGAACAGCATATGTGGGAACATATTGTACAAGGCACAGTCTTAAGCAGCACACTTCAGCTGCACTTTAAAGGTTCAAAATAGCAGCTACAGCAGAGAACTAAAGACCTGGTGCTGAAAATAATGCTATGTAGAGTGTAAGGGATCTTGTTCTCTGAATGAGAACTCTCAGGTTTGAGAAACTTCTCAATTTATCTGAAGCAATTCCGAAGACTCAAATCATATTTGCAGTGGACTCTAATTCAATCTTCATGATAAAACTCAGATCTTAATCTCTCCACTGAGAGGGATAACTGATGAAAATAGAAGAGTCCAGTACAATGTGTAAAAGCAGCAACGAGTTCTGTGGCACCTTATAAGGCTAACAAACATATGATGTGGTCATTTAGAGTCTAGATTATTTTCCTTCCAATACAGCATTCTTACCTACAATATTTTCTCAGGTGCTTTGTTTTGACAAGTTCTCAATGACTCAAATTACATATTTCCATCAGCCTAAAAAGCCTCCTGATTTGTTAATAGCCAATACTATTTAGCTCATGTTTTCCTTTCCTATTTTTCAACCCAGTACTTCTAGTTATGTACTCTTGGACTTGGGCCCAAGGTTACACAGCATGTCAGTGTCACAACCAGCATGAGAACTCATGTCCTCTGCTTTCTGGGACCATGTCTAATCTCCTAGACCAGAGTGCCTCCTAGACAAGTTACTTACAGAAGGAACAACTGGGTTGTTAGATAGCTCAATAGTATGTGTACACACAATTTTCCCACCTGCAGTTTGAGCCTACAATTAAATTGCTGGAATAAAACTGGAAACTTTTTTTAAAATCAATTGTCCAATTTTCTTCTCACACTGATGTAAATCAGTGGTAGCTCCATTGAAGTCAGTGGAGGTATATTAGTGCTTGATTCACTTCTCACTTAAGTCTTTAGTGGCAGTAGATCAAATATTTCTCTCACTTACAATGGTGCAACTTCAATAAGAAGGATTGCAGGATTTTGGCCTGGGATGATGAAGGACAACTGTGTCTGATGGCTCCCACCAAAGGATCACATCCAGTAACCTTTCACATAGGGAAAGCTGTGTTCATCAGTAAAATAGAAATTCAGTGTAATAGAATTTTCATAATATTATCCTTACATTAGGTTATTTCATCTCAAATACCCTATGCCATGAAGGGAGTATATAGTTAAAGCCCTTATTTCACTAAATTCCAGTAGGTTAAACAATCTGCTAACATGGTCTCTTGGGTGTCTGACTGATAAAAGCTGTTAGGTCCAGATGGATGACCAAAGGGAGACTCATTTCCAGTTCAATTGCTAACATTTTAGTTTGCATTTTAAAATCAGTGTTGAAATGCAAGATGGGCTGAAACAAATCATTAACGTCTTTGCTTTCTTCAGTCTGAGATACATATGCTGATGATCTGTTTACAGGTTAAGGGATTGTGATGAAGTGAAGAAACCAACATTAAGGTACAAAACACATTGTTCATGCAGTTAGTAAAACTGCAAAGAAAATTCATCAAGACCTGGGGATTTTACAGTCGCATAATGCAGTTTTGTATCAATCCTCATATTAAAGGAAAAAGATTTTATTCCTATTCATTCTTGGTAACAGAGACAGGTCCATCTCCCACTAAATTCAGAGAGTTTTGCCATTGACTTCAATGAAATCACAACCAGGCCCACACACATTCATCCAGAACACTTCTACTTGTGATCCCATGAACTCCATGAGATCAGATTTATACTGACTGCAATAAATTCCTTAAATCCCATTTTAATTAATGAGGAATCAGAAATGCATATGGAGATTAATTGTGTGAAGCACATTTGTATTTCATTAAATGAGACTAACTTTCCTTACTTGAGAAAGTGTTCCAAACATCTGCTCCTATCTGTTATTTATTTGGAGGGGGTTAGCAATGTGCCAGCTGCTTTACCAGCCGCTAAGCATGCAAGGTCCTTGTCCCAAAGAGTTTACAATCTAAACTAACTATCTACTCATGAGAGGGGTTAAGAGGAGTAAGAAAAAACAATGCCATTGGCTGGAGAGACAAAAGCCTGAGTCTTAGTTCCCTGATTTTTTTTATATGGATGTTTTTAAAAAAGTTGCTCATGTACTTAGTGTTCAATTCTATCATCCTTACACATGCTGACACTCACACCTTCATCCCAATGATTCCACCATGAGTAAAATGAGTTAGCTTAGGACAAGGGTAAGTTTTGGGTTATGTCAGAAGGTAGTGTGATCTATCAAAATCCTCCCATAGGCTATTGAAGGGACTAAACAGATGTAATTTAGTTTTGGTAAATTGTTGCCATTTGTCTTTCCAGTGAGAAAGCCGAGGAAAGCTGGATCTTGCCTGACAAGGCACCTGGTGTGAGTATCTGTCATACCCTTGCCATAGTGTGCACACAGAACAGAGCTCCCCGGCTATGAAATAGACAGTAGCATACTTTGCAACAAAGAATTCATGAAGTGACATGGAACTCCTGGATATTCATCGCCAATACCTTTTTCCTTGCAGTTCTCTGGGTATACACATGTGCCTGAATTATGATGGTGTGCACAACTAAGGGAAGCAGCAGATGCTCACTGCACCAGGCACAGAGAAGTTCTGGAACAATGGTTGTAAAAGATCATGCTTCCAGGAATACACTCTTGGAGCTGGCACACTTCTCTGGGGGCAGCTGTCTCTGACACATGCAACATGTGGGTTTCTCTTTGAGCTGGTACACTTAGCAGAACTGTGGCATTAGCACCCACTGACACCCACACTCAGGAAGCAGAGTCTTAACGTAACTGTGACATATGGCAGAAAATATCATGCAACAGGAAAATCTAAATAAATGCATCAGGAGAAAAACGATTCAGAAGAAGTGAATGGGGTCAGTGCCACACACCCCAGTCATATGTTGGAAGCAAACAAACACACCCCTCCAAAAAAAATTATATATGTCAGAGCCCACTAATGCAGATCTTAATGTGCATTGTATGTGTCACTGTACAGATGACTATGGTAGCCTCTCTATGGTCCAATATACAATGAACACAGCTAGACTGCTCCAAGAGAGAGAGCAGGGTGTTTTACAACTATGAGCCAGGATGGGGGCTTATGTATGTGCTATTGGGAGACCAAATTCATACTTTAACAGGGCTGCTTGCCCCATGGGCTGGAGAAGCTGGGGCTAAGCCAGCCAGCCCTGATTACAGGATGAGCCACACCTGGATTGAATCAAGGGATTCCAATACAAAAAAGCAGCAGGAAGCTGAAAGGAGGGGTGGTTGAGGGAATAATGGAGGCTGCTAGGGGCAGGAAGCCTGACAGTAAGCAGGACAAAGCTCCCCAGGCAGGGAGGCCTGGGAGAGATCCTGCCCAAGAAGCAGGGGACTGAAAAGGCCTATGGGCAAGGATAAACTCCAGACAGTAGATCACCTTGATCAATTGGTCCATCAGCCCTCACAGAGAGCGCCCCAATCACAACATGTCATTTGTTGTTCTAGCCAGTCCTTCAGCCACCCGTTGGCCAGGCTGTCAGTGGCACCAGACACCTGATTGACATAGTGCACCGCAGCCCAGAACCCCTGAGTGATCTGTCAGCTTCAGCCTCCCAAGTAGCCGGGATTATATGCATGCATCACCACGCCCAGTGGCAGCTCCAGGCACCAGCGCGCCAAGCGCGTGCCTGGGGCGGCAAGCTGCGGGGGTACGGCCTGATGATCGTTGTGAGGGCGGCGCACCTGTGGGAGGTCTGCTGGTCCTGCAGCTTCAGTGGTAAGTCAGCGGTGGGGACGCTGAAGGTGCGGGACCAGCAGACCTCCCGCAGGCGTGTCACCGAAAGCTGCCTCCCTGCTGTGCTTGGGGCGGCAAAATACATAGAGCCACCCCTGACCATACCCAACAGGCAGGAGATGCTGGAGATCAAAGTGCAGCCTTCAGTGCAGGGTCTGTTTTGTTTGCATGTGGTCTATAGGAAGAGAGAAAGATTGAAGTTAGGGCGAAGCCTGGAAGGGCCAGTGTGTACCTGAAGACTAAATAAATGGACCCCAAAGAGGCAATTTGTTTGAACTACCATTTGAACTAAGCACATTTATAGAAGGGTCCTGAACTTGGTGGGGGCAAAACACATAGGCAAAGTTGATCTGCAACACCCTTGACTGTGAAGGGGCACGTGGGTGATAGCAAATCCTGTTATACAAGCATACATCAAAGTATATTCTCATGGAGGCCAACTTTCTACAGACTCACAAAGCTCAAGCGGACTGTGGCGCGTCCCACCACACAGAGAGATCACTATTTGAAGGACAGTTGAATGTTGCCAGCTAAGCATGAGACTAAGTTCCAACATTTACCGAACAAAATTCCCCATACAGACAGCTTAATAGTACTGAATAAGGCACCATGACTCCATACCAGCAAAACACTTGCATATAATTATATGCAACTCAGTGGATCCATTGACTTCAATAGGACTTATTGCTTGCTTACAATTACATGTGTGCTAAGTGTTTTGCCGGACTGAGACTTAGGCACCTGATCCTCCTCTCATTTACAAGTGAAATCATATTGACTTCAGCGGAGTTACTCCTGATTTACATTAGTATAAGTGAGGTGAATCAGGCCCTAAATATACAAACCTATGTGCCATCCTTCCACATACATCAAACACATATAAAGGGCAGTGAAAGTGACATTGCCCAACACCACCACATCAAGAAGGTGAATCAGCAAATTAACACATCCCCTGGACATATCAAGGCAGCTTGTAACTCATTCTAAGCATTTCCCCTGAGTAAAAACCCATCCATTACAACTCCCCTATTCTTGTGATTGGCTGAACCAAGTGCTGTACTTTCAACCAGTTAACCTTTTTGCTAAGATACAGATTCCTCTCCTTTTTCTTGGCCTTTATATGCATTTCCTGAAGAGGTCTAAAGGAAGATTTGACCTTAAAAGGACATCAGCTGTGTTAGGAATGTACATACATATCAATGAAATATGAAAAACTGGAAGAACTCTCAGATCAGACCCTTTTCATGAGTAGCTTAGTATTATTTTGCTACAAGCGTCTTCAGTTCAAAAACAGACCATTCCTCTTGCCTGACAACTTGAATTAACAGCTCAACAGCTTTCCCTAAAGCATCTGTCGTCACCATCCATGGTAAATCTCAAATAGATAAGCACAGAACAGGAGCAGTGGGTGACTAGTGTTTATTTTAAAAATATATAATTTCTGTTCCCTTGTTCATTACAATGCTGTGTTCACCTTTAGACTTGCTAGCAAGGGGGCTGGTGTTTAAGCAAAACCTGGAAATGTTTCTAGCTCTTATTTACAAGCTACAGTGAAGCTCTCTTAAGCAGCTATCCAAAATGCCAGTTTAAATAAAAAAAATAAAAGTCACCTAGCAGAGATGGGGCCAAAATTTAGCAACCAACTTATAGAAGGTCTTTTAGTTAAGACCCTAGACTGACAGCTAAAGAAAATTGCACCACCCTCCACATTTTCTGTTACAGTTGTCTCCACCTGTTAGATGAAAGACCGAGGCCAAATTCATCCCTGGTGTAGGAGGATTCATTGTATGTTTGGAAAGTGTTTACTTGCTGGAGGAGAACTTGAGAATACAGTGAAACCTGTGCTCCAGAGTCTTGGTGTCATAGAAGCCTGCCAACTAAAGCTGGGTGGCAAATAGTTCTCTAATACGATGATTTTTTGTGTTTTGTTTTTTTAAAAAAAAGTTCCTGTCCTGATTCAGCATGAAAAGTCAAAAGGTTTGGCACAAAAAATTGTGTCAATTGAAATGTTTTGATTTTGACTCTTTAACAATTTACTATAATTAGCTTACCTTTTGAAATGAAGAGTCATTTTGAACCGGAATTTTTCATTTAGAAAATGAAAAACATAAAACATCAACAATTTCAAAAAAAATGTTGAGTAAAGAAATGTATTGAAAACCACCCTTTCCTGAGAAAGGTTTTGGATTCAACAAGCTGGCATTTTCTGATGAAAAATGTTTTGTTAAAAGATTCTTGATCAGCTCTACTGAGTAGTTACCCAGGGTTCCTGGCAGGCTTGTGCAGCCCATGCTGAAGCATGCTTTGCTGTGGCTTCTCTGCTCTAGGATCCAAGTTAGCTTAGGTATCTCTACTCAATGTAGAGTCACCCTCAGTGATTGCAGTCTAGACATACATGGATAAAAAAAAACAAAACAAAACAAAAACACAACTTTCATCTCTAAGGGTATTGGTGAAGTAACTTCAGTTCTTGCTGAATCCACATACTTTAGAGTATGTGTATGTAGGGAAAACCATCAGGTTGTTTTGGTATGAAAAAGATACAAGTTAACCCAGTGCATTATGGCTAGTAATTGTGATGGCCTACAAAGAAAAGAAAGAGAAAAGAAAAGAAAGCTACTTGTCAGTGGTTCGGCTGCTGCTGCACAGAGATCACAGCCTATCCTGATGCTCAATATGGTCTCATTGTTTCCTTGTACTCCCCAATTGTCTGTCTGTATCCATCTGTCGTCTCTTGTCTTCTACTGAGATTTGTAAGCTCTTCGGGGCAGGGACTGTCATTTTGTTCTGTGTTTGTACAGCACCTAACACAATGGGGTCCTAGTCCAGGATGTAGGCGCTAACATGGTAATAATGTACTCAGCTATACACACTGTTATATGCAGCAAGATTAGTCAGTGAAAACTACCATTCCTGAATTTTGTTCAAGTAACAGAGGACACTCTAATCAAACCACTATTTTAAGATGATGGGATGTATCTATTACATCACCCTCTTTTATGCCAACTCTATATTGTATGACTCAGCTGAATAAAGGTATGCAAAATAGGAGAAACTATTTTTAAGCCACCATCCTTAAAAGAACATTTTCTTCCTATTACAATTCTTTTGAAAATCCAGGCACAAATCCTAGAGAAATCAGATCATATGCTTTGAGGCATAAACAGATTGCCTTCAAGGACTGGCAATGAATCTCTCCTCTGTTATTGAGGAATTAGATACATGACACTATGGTTTTTACATAATTTGAATTTTTATGAGCAATTGCCTTTAGCTGTGATCAGTACTTATCAATTTCAGGTATAGACAGAATACATCAGAATAATGGTTAGTGTAATCCAGTATCATGGTAACTCTTATGTAAAGAGAGCACATATCGACTTAATATTTTTCATCTGTTTAAAACTAATTGTTATTTTTTAAATTAAACTAACAAAAAAAACCCACAAAAAAAATTCAGCATATGCAGCATGAGAAACAATTAGAGCTGGTATGGAACTAGAACTTCTGCTCTGCAGAAAATTGACAGTTAAAATTATTTTGAATTGGAATGATAAAATGAAGGTTCCCATGAAATTACAGGTCTGAGAAGTTTAAATTCAGAATCAAAATATTTCATTTTGGTAAGGTTATTTTGATTCATTATGTTTTGACTTAATAGAATATAAAAGTCAAAACAATGAATCAAAACCTGTTGAAACAAAATATTTCAACAGTGTTGAAATGAAGTGTCTTGACATTGTTGAAAAGAAACATTTCAATGGAAAAAAATCTAAAAAAATATAGTTAATGGAAATCTATACATTCCTCTGAAAATTTTGACTGACAAGTATACTAAAGTAGGCTATATAAAACAAATAAGGAGCTACCTATATCCTGAGAATGTACCTCCTTACTCAGAGCAAAAGAAAACAAAACAAAACAAAAAACCCTAAACAAACTACCCCCCCCCCCACACACACTTCCCTCAAAGACCAGACACATTGTCCAAATATTCATAGGATTATATGGTTCCATTCTGGAGGAGAGTTTCAGGATGATGTAGAGAAATGCTCACAGAATACTGCAGTAATACACAAGAAGTCAAAAATCCTGGTCAGTACTTATAAGGATTTGTAGAGATAATGATCTGATATAAAAACAGGCTGATAATCACAATTAGTGAATCCACCAGCTCATGGAATAGGACACTGGAAATAAGAAAGAGGTAGGTCAGGCTGTAACTATCTGGTATAATGAGGGTGAGATTGCTAGGTAAACTGTCCCGTGTTGACTGATGGCAATGAACTTTAATGCTACACTTCATGTACTAACCTGTGGTTAAGTGCTGCAGAACACAAATAAACAAAAGACATTACTGTGGATATGTATCCACAGTATTAGCCACAAACCATTGATTTCTCAACTATGCTAGGGCTAAAAATCAAGAGTGGTAACATTCAGCTGTGGCAATTATAACAACAAAATACAATTGAGTATCAATATTAAAATTCATACCAAGACTTTACACTTGTAGCGAACATGTTCCATAGATTCACAAAGCACTTTTCAAAGCAGAATGAGCATCTCTCTCCCCACTTTATATTCATGCGGTTTTTGTTTTTGTTTTTTTAAAAAAAGGTCCGATATCCTAGTAAGTTGGTGGCAGGGCAGGGACTAGAATTCAGATTCCCAGACCAGTGTCCATATATCCTGGAACATAAGAACGTATGTAAACATAAAAGACTGAGAATTAGTTCTTTTGCCCTGGCTAATTGTTCAAATGGTCCAGTCCAGGATTTTTGATAATCTGGAACAGCTACAGTCATATAGAATCACCATGGCAACATTGTCCCCTACTTTCCCTTGTATGAGCTGTTGAAATATAGACTTTCTGGCTGAAAGACCACCTTGTCCCAGACAAGGGTGGCTAGGTCTCCCATCCAGGTTTACATTATCTATTTCAGGTCAAGAATAGAATCTAGTTTGTGCTCTTTGCAAGATAACTGCATCAAGCAGGTGTACAGGTTACAAAGAAGTGAGTTGACATGGGCATTTATTCCCCTGTGCACACATCTGAAAGCAGTGTCCCCTTGGTGCCTTGTCCCAGACATACTCAGGCCCATCCCAGAATGGAATATATCAAAGTGAATTTCTGTACCAAACGATTCCATTCTAGACTTGCAAAAATGAAATAGATCAACTGGAATAAAGACACTGGATAAGCTGAACTTAACTCCTGCTTCAAGGCATACACTGACTGCCAGCTGGGGCCAGGATGGAATCTTTCCTCTCTATTGTACAGCTTTGCAAAATTGTCCAGGTGCATTATGTGGCTTGCTTTTGACTTCCCCTGATGCCAGAGGCAGGATACTGGACCAGATGAACCAATGGTCTCGTCTGGTATGGCAATTCCTATGTTACTGTATAATCTGAAATGCACTGCTTTCTCTTTAGGGAAAGGAACATACTGTAGGACTCCCTAGAAGGCAGAATAGCTAATCAACAAACGAAAGTACAGTGCATAATAAATGTTCTCCAAACAGTACAAACATGTAAATGCTTATAACTGTCTTCTTGAAAATCTATACCGAGTCGGCAACCTTTCAGAAGTGGTGTGCTGAGTCTTCATTTATTCACTCTAAGGCCTGGTCTACACTAGGACTTTAATTCGAATTTAGCAGCGTTAATTCGAACTAACCGCTCAACCGTCCACACCAGGAAGCCATTTAATTCGAACTAGAGGGCTCGTTAGTTCGAATTTGGTACTCCACCCCGACAGGTGGAGTAACGCTAAATTCGACATGGCTAGCTCGAATTAGGCTAGGTGTGGATGCAAATCGAACTTAGTAGCTCTGGGAGCTATCCCACAGTGCACCACTCTGTTGACGCTCTGGACAGCAGTCCGAGCTTGGATTCTCTGACCAGCCACACAGGAAATGACCCGGGAAAATTTGAATTCATTTTCCTGTCTGGGCACTTTGAATCTGACGTCCTGGCTGGACATCGGGGCGAGCTCCGCAGCACCTGCAACGATGCAGAGCTCTCCAGCAGAGGAGTTCATGTTATCTGTGAATAGAAAGAGGGACCCAGCACAGACTGACTGGGAACTCTTCGATCTGATCGGTGTGTGGGGCGAGGAGTCTGTGCTTTCGGAGCTGCGCTCCAAAACAGGGAATGCGAAGACCTACGAGAAGGTCTCCAAAGCCATGAGAGACAGAGGATACAGGCGGGATGCAACGCAGCGCCGCGTGAAAATCAAGGACCCCAGACAAGGCTACCAAAAAATCAAAGCGGCAAACGGACGCTACGGAGCCTGCCACCACTGCCCCACCAGTGACCGTGGACTCTGACGATGGGACAGTGTCGATGGCCAGTTCCTCGGTGATGTTCGCGGACGGGGAAGATGAGGAAGGGTTTGTGGAGGATGAGGCAGGCGAGAGCGCTTACAATGATGGTTTCCCCGACAGCCAGGATCTATTCATCACCGTCACGGAGATCCCCTACCAACCCTCCCCGGCCGTTAACCTGGACCCTGAATCAGGGGAAGGAGCAGTCGGTAAGTGCTGTAACCATGTTAACTTTTATTCTTAATATAACAGGAATCTGAAGTGTGTGAGAAGGAGGTCTCTCTATATATGGTGATAGAACAGAAATCCTCCTGGGAGATCTCCACGAAGCTCTCATTCCGTTAATCGATAAGCATCAGCAGGAGGTTCCTGAGGAGAGCTGCCTTATTGGGTGCTCCGTGATAGCACCGTTTTCCGCACGAGGCTTTCATGCGGTATTCAGGGAGCATTGCCTCCCCTTGCACGGCTGCATCGGGCCCTGGTTCGTGCTAGCTTTCACGCAGCATGCGCTCTCTATCTCCTTCAGTGACCCTCCTCAGGGTGATCTCGCTCGGAGACTCCTGCATCTAATTAGGTTAATTACTGTAATTTTACGCCTGGTCCAAAGTATTTTTAAAAAAATCTAAGGACAGACGGCATAGCACAGACTCAGCACGCAGCTGCGTGACGACCGTAACGGAAAGCCAAAGAATATAATGGACGCTCATGGAGGGAGGGGGGAAATGAGGACGCAAGGTATCCCACAGTTCCTGCTGTCTCCGAAAAGTATTTGCATTCTTGGATGAGCTCCAAATGCTTCTAGGGTCAAACAGTGTCTGTGGTGGGTCAGGGCATAGTTCGGCAATTTGCGCACACACCCCACCCACCACCAGAAGTGAAAACAATCCTCTGACTCTTTTACATGTCACCCTATCTTTACTGAATGCTGCAGATAGACGCAATGGTGCAGCACTCAACACCAACATCCTTGCTCCCCCCACGCTATGGATGGCTGATGGTACAATAAGATGGAAATCCATCCTCATCATCAGCCTATTGGCACATGGGGCAGTGCAAAAGGGCTGGTAACCATGCCGACTAGTATCAGTAAGGTTGATCAAGGGCGCCTGTCCCTAATTTTTGATGGCTGATGGTACAATATGGCTGGTAACCGTCCTCATCATTGCAACAGGGGGCTGAGCTCCATCAGCCCCCACCCTTCATTGTAAATAAAAGATTCAATTGCCCCTGGACTAGCAGAGGGATGATGGGCTCCTTCATCCACACTCCTTAATGTCCTGCCTGGACTATCATTGCAGCTGGAGGCTTCCTTCCACTCATTTCTCACAAACAAGTCACCGTGTCTTATTCCTGCATTCTTTATTACTTCATCACACAAGTGGGGGGACAATGGTATGGTAGCCCAGGAAGGCTGGGGTAAGAACGGAATGAACAGGTGGTGTTGTTGCAGGAGCAACAACATGTTGCTATGTGAATAGCATACAGCTCATAATTTATGCAGGATCGGACACAGAGCAGCTGTGCTCTCTGGTTCTATGATACAGTGGTTCTCTAGTACACTTGCCCATAATCTAGGCAGGACTGATTCTATTTTTAGGTACCAAAAAGGAGGGATTGACTCAGGGAGTCATTCCCAATTTTGGCTTTTGCGCCCCTGGCTAAGAGCAGCCAGGGGCACTTATGACAGCAGCAAATGGTACAAAAGGACTGGTAGCCATGATCATCTTACTTCCAATTTATGGAAGGGTTTGGATGGTGCAATATGGCTGGTAACCATCTCTGCTGTCATGCAAAAGCAAAAGCATGCTGCTGTGTAGCGCTGCTGGCCCGCCTCTGTCAGCGGCATCTAGTACACATACGGTGACATACACAAAAGGCAAAACAGTGTCCATGGTTGCCACGCTATGGCGTATGCCAGGGCAATTCTGGGAAAACATGCTTGAAATGATTGTCTGCCGTTGCTTTCCCGGAGGAAGGAATGACTGGCGACATTTACCCAGAATCCACCGCAAAAATGATTTGTGCCCCAGCAGGCACAGGGGTCTCAACCCAGAATTCACAGAGACAGCCTAGACTCAGTTAATTGTTCGCAAAAATGTATCTTTGCAAGGAATTCACTCCCTGTTTCCCATCTCACAGCTTCCACTGTCTCCAGACCTGCCACAGCATCCCCCTCGCAGAGGCTGGCAAAGATTAGGCGGCGAAAGAAAAAGACAAGGGACAAGATGTTCGAGGAACGTATGGGCTGCTACCTAGCAGAGGTGGACCAGCAGAGCCAGTGGAGGGAGACCGTCTCTCTGTGCCAGCGCTCACACAGCGAACGGGAGGAGAGGTGGCGTGAGGAAGACAAGCAGGCGACTGAAACAATGCTTGGACTAGTGAGGGAGCAAACGGACATGCTCAGGTGCCTTGTGGATGTTCTGCAGGACCGCAGGAGGACAGAGACACCCTGCAGTGTATCTGCAACCGCACTCCCCCGCCACAAAGTCCCATACCCCCCTCACCGAAAATAATCAGGAGGAAGGGCGGCCGGGGACGTGAATACTGTCACTGCACCACAGCACAGTGCTCAAGTACCCAAAAGCTATCATACCCTACATTTGCCAAAGTCCTTCACTTCCAGACTCACAGTAGTCCCAATCCCAGTCCCATCCCCTAACTGTCTACTTAATTAATAAAAATGCTTTGCTGTTAATTACTGTTTCCGTTATGTTTTTTCAAAGAAGACTGTGTTTGAATGGGGGGCGTGGGGAAGGGGGTGGTTAATTGCATAGGACAGTCACCTTTCCCAGGGTACAGACACGGGGGCAGGATCAGCAGCGGGTCACACACACGGTGCAGTCAGTAGGCACCCTGGTCAGTTTTTGGAGGTGGTTTCCAGGATCTGTGTGGGCGGGGGAGATGTGACTTTGCAGCGGGGGAGGGCGGTTACAGATCTTATACAGCGGTCCTTGTCCTGGACCGCTGAGTCACGCAGCTGAGGAATCTGTATCCGTCCTCCTCCACCACAAGGTCACATATCCGCCCGCACACAGAATTCCATAAAGAGGGATGGCAGGCTCTGTTGAAAGAAGCCTTCCGGCACTGCGGACCGCTCTAGGAGCAGGAGCCTGTCATTCCTTGAGTTTAGAGGCGGTCTTTACATCACCGCACACCCTACCCAGCACAGCCTGCGTCCCAGTTTCAACCCTTTCACGAAAAGTCATGAATAAAGAAACCTTTGTTAAGTAATAATGGGACATGTATTTTATTTTTACACGTGTGCTGGAAGTGGGGGTAACGGGGTGAACGGGGTATGTAACCGAAGAGGAGAGTCAACAGTCAGTGGGTAAAGAAACAGGGGCAGGTTCAGCTTCTCTGTAAAGAAACTGAACAGTCACAGGTCACGCTGCTCGCTGGTATTTGAAGAGTTCCTTGTCGCTGTCCCAGGCGCCTGTATAGGGCTTCATGAGCAAGTGCATTAGCGGGCAGGCTGGGTCCCCGAGGATGACTATAGGCATCTGCACATCCACAACAGTTATTTCGTGGTCCGGGAAGAAACTACCTTCCTGCAGGCGTCTGAGCAGCCCACAGTTCCTGAAAACACACGCATCATGAACCTTGCCCGGCCACCCGATGTTGATGTTTGTAAAACGTCCCCTATGGTCCCCCAGTGCTTGCAGCACCATTGAAAAGTAGCCCAATTTCTCAGCAGCTGACTGTGGAAGACGTGGACGATAAAGTGCGAGGAGGAGAAAACGGCGATGATCGCAGCGGGCTCCGTGCTTGCAGTGCTGTGGCGTCCGCGCTGTCACTGACCAGAAAAGTGCACGAACAGATTGCCCGCAGGTGCTTTCACGGAGGGAGGGAGGGAGGTTGTGATTGACGGTTCAATGACGACACTTACCCAAAACCACCCTCGACACATTTCTCCCCCCAGCAGGCATTGGGGGCTCTACCCAGCATTCCAATGGGCAGCGGGGAGTGCGGGAACTGTGGGATAGCTTCCCACAGTGCACCGCTTCCAAAGTCGACGCTGGCCCCGTGAATGTGGACTCAGAAATTCGAATTAGTGTATTTAGTATGGATACACAAATTCGACTTCATAAGGTCGAATCCACAAATTCGAACTAAGTTGATTCGAAATAGTCTTGTAGTGTAGACAAGGCCTAATTTAAGGTTTCGCGTGCCAGTGATACATTTTAATGTTTTTAGAAGGTCTCTTTCTATAAGTCTATAATGTATAACTAAACTGTTGTATATAAAGTAAATAAGGTTTTTAAAAATGTTTAAGAAGCTTCATTTAAAATTAAATTAAAATGCAGAGCCCCCTGACCGGTGGCCAGGACCCGGGCAGTGCGAGTGCCACTGAAAATCAGCTCACGTGCCACCTTCGGCACACGTGCCATAGGTTGCCTACCCCTGATCTATACTATGGTAGCTCTGTTTTCCTATTAAAAACTGCTTATTTATTTTTATTACATTTAAGCTTTCTGTTAATGCCTCCCCTTGGGCTATATCTTTAGCCCATGTGCTGGGCTCCCTATTGACAGTCTTGGCCTCTGTTCCATGCCACCCAGCTCTGGTTACTCCTTCCCAGTTAGTGGAGGTGTGCCCTGCCCTGCCCACTGCCCCTGAGGGGGCTTGGCCTGAACCTGACTGTTTGGGATCTGAAAGCCAACCAGCCAATGGGGAGGCAGTAACTGGAGCTAGGTGGAGTCAGTCTGTGTTGCTGTGGGAGCAGAGTGGTATGAGGCAGCAGTAGCTTTATTAAAAGACTGACTCTCAGCGAGCCAGCTCATTTTTTTATTATTAATTAGTATTATTAAAGTTCTGTGTGGCTTGCCAATGGTTTTGTGGTCCTCTGCTATCTTGTAGTTGCCCATCCCTAGGCTAGATTATAAATTTCACTTCTGATCTTAAAAACAAAACACACACACACACCCCACACCTACAAAACTCCTCAAGTCTACCTTTCCATTCCTGACCTCTCACCCTCCATTCAGTCTCATGTCTGTTGCTCTGAAAAGTTGTACTGGATGTCCAGCTGCCAGCTCACAATCAAACTGAAAACTGAGCTATTTGACTTCTCTCAAACTCTTCTTTTATCTCCCTCCTTTACTGTTAATTCCAAATACTCATTTTTATGGAAGTCACAAAAAAGACATGGTACCTGCTATAAATAGAACATGGTCTAGAAAAACATATAAAAAGGTGTCAGGAAAGGGATGCAACGTTGACAAAATGATCCTGAGGATTAAAGGTGCAGGTCTTAGTTGTTTTTTGTTGTGTTTTGTAAATTGTAAAAGCCAAAACACATTACTTTCATTTTTATCCCACACTAGTTCCTGGCTTCAGGTCCAGTATCCTTACTGTACTATCAGGAGCCAATTCCCGCCTTCCACATAGGTAAGAGAGAGTACTTACTGACTTAGTTTCCTTGTAAGTATGCCTGAAGTGGGTCTTCAGGATGGATTTAAATAAAGAGTGGGTAGTGTCTTTGTGGACCAGCATCTCAAACATAAGGGCCAACATGGAAGAAAGAGCATAAATGGATGCAGGAGACATAGGACTAAGACTGGTATCACTTGGTGTGCAGAGGGGATGGGGTGACATAAGTGACAAGGGTGGATAATAGGGAAGGCAGCCATCTTTCTGGTCACCAAGGCTTGTGACCTAGGACTCCTTTCATGCCCCTCCCCTCATCGAGACTTTCACCAGATCCTGTTTGTTTCTCTTCTGCATTTCTTTGGTATGCCAAATTTCCAGCAGCTGAAGATCTGGCCCCAATCCAACTCACATCAACTGACCTCCCTTTCTTCAATCCATCCATAATGCAACAGATCTGAGTCACAGCTCTGACTTTTTAGATTCACCTCCTGAATCCCTCAATTGGCCTCCTCTGGTCTTAATTGAGTTCAAACTTAGTCTTTACTTTCAACACCCCACATAATTCTGCTTGTGCTTGTATCTGTTCTTATTTCTTTCTGCACCCTTAGCCTGCTGGCTAACAACTTCTCCCTTTGTATCATTTCCTGTCTCATCTGGGTGTCTCCTTCCATGCTACCCCTTACACCTAGAACTCCCTTCCCTGGTGCACTGGCCAACCATCCTCTCAGTCTTCATTTTCACAGCCCTTTGTGGAACTGGCTTAAGTTACCCAAGGGACCTCCCAACCTTGTGTGATTATGACCTCCTTTCCATTTTCCTCCCACTCACACCATTTCTTTTTCCTCTTGCTCTTCCTTGTGCCTGGAACAGGCTCCCTGATGCAGTGTGCCTAGCCACCTCATTCTCCTCCAAGTCTCTCCTAAGAGTCCTATTCTTGCAGCCCTCTAGCTACCCTCAACTCTTCTCTTGCTTACAAGAAGAAAGTACCTGGCTATTTGCCTACTTGCCAGCAGTATCACTTTCAGGGCAGGACCTGCGTCATGTATTTGTCTCCGGTAAAGCACCATGCACAAGTATGATGCTGCAATAGTAATTACTAATGTTTCTAATTTAACCAGAGTTAAATTAAACCCTGTATGGATATGATAGAAATCTATTTCTACACTTGGGACTAGATCCAAAGCCCTTTGAAATCAGCAAGACCTTCCATTGACTTCAATGGGATTTGGTTCAAGGGCTGGCTTTTCACATGACATTAAACATAGCACCAGCTCTGACTGTGGGTATGTGTAAGTAGACTAAGTAATTGCATAGGGCCCCTGAACAGCTCAAGGGTTCCCTATTAATTATTTATATGCATTGTGTGTGGGGAGGGGAGGGGGGCTCCCAAAAGGGGCTAGCACTGGGACTGCCCACAGTTGGCCTTTATTGTTTGAATTAAGCTGGTAAAAATGTGTTCAGGATTGTTAGTGTCTTTGGAAGAGCTGATATTTGTGGTTTTTCTATGAAAATAGGTCAAGTCTATTGGTATTTATCTAGGACTAGCAAACCCTGCTCCTGCCTTTCACCATGCATTTTTCTCTGACTTTTGTGGCAGCTTTTGAACACCCCATGAAGCTTTCCATTTAGATGGTTTAAGTGTTTCCATACAATTTATTATAAAACCAAGTGATGTTGCCACCTCTTTTCACTCAGATGCTACCAATGTAAAGGTTACATTTTCTTATTTAAAGAAAAAGTGTAACAATGCTAGGTAGGGATAAATAACGCTTCACTAATTATTAACATCTGCCTATATAAAGAGACACGTGAGGCTACAGTGATGTAATTACAGACCATAACTGATTTTATTGGGACTCCAACAGCTAAAACTCATTTTCCTAATACTCAATATTAAGTGCAAATCTGCACAGAATTGTGATGGAAAAATGCCAGGTAGAATAGAACTAAGAATGCTTGTTTGGTATTTTTTCCTGTATGTTCTTACCTTTGTTTTTATGATGTAGTATGTTTTGATTTTGAAACAGAGTCAGATTCTAATCTGTAATCCAGGAGCTTTGCCTCACCATGGTAGTACAAATGGGCCAGAAAACTAGTGGTCCTCCCAAAATGGGGATTCAACCTAGCATGGTAGCATGCCCAGATAGATTACAGCCAGCATAACTGGCTCCCATGCACCCCCCTGAAACTCCTGGCATAGCAGGTGTCATAGGGCAGCCCATCTGAAGTGCCCTGTGCAGTAAACCATAGCATGACAAGCATGGTTGCCTCAGTTTCTCTTCTCCAATAACTTCACTTCAGGCTCTCTTGTCTCAATACTATCCCTTTTTGGGGCTGGTTTACTACAAAACCAGTGTGCAGATGGTCCAAAACATAAGCCCCAACATAGTCTATTTGTCACCCTAGTGCAAGTAGTACTTAACATTCTACAACATCTCATCCCTCAATGGCCCACATAGAATCACAGAATAGCAGGGTTGGAAGGGACCTCAGGAGGTCATCTAGTCCAACCCCCTGCTCAAAGCAGGACTAATTCCCAACTAAATCATCCCAGCCAGGGTTTTGTCAAGCCTGGCCTTAAAAACCACTAAGGATGGAGATTCCACCACCTCCCTAGGTAACCCATTCCAGTGCTTCACCACCCTCCTAGTCAAAAAGTTTTTCCTAATAGCCAACCTAAACCTCCCCCACTGCAATTTCAGACCATTACTCCTTGTTCTGTCATCTGGTACCACTGAGACCAGCCTAGCTCTATCTTCTTTGGAACCCTCTTTTAGGTAGTTGAAAGCAACGATCATATCCCCCCTCATTCTTCTCTTCTGCAGACTAAACAATCCCAGTTCCCTCAGCCTCTCCTCATAAGTCATGTGCTCCAGACACCTAATCATTTTTGTTGCCCTCCACTGGACTCTTTCCACATCCTTCTTGTAGTGTGGGGCCCAAAACTGGACACACTACTCCAGATGAGGCCTCACCAATGTCGAATAGAGGGGAATGATCACATCCCTCAATCTGCTGGCAATGCCCCTATTTATACAGCCCAAAATGCCCTTAGCCTTCTTGGCAACAAGGGCACACTGTCAAATCATATCCAGCTTCTTGTCCACTATAACCCCTAGGTCTTTTCTGCAGAACTGCTTCCTAGCCATTTGGTCCCTACTCTGTAACAGTGAATGGGATTCTTCCGTCCTGAGTGCAGGACTCTGCACTTGTTCTTGCTGAACCTCATCAGGTTTCTTTTGGCCCAATCCTCTAATTTGCCTAGATTTAATCACACGAGTGCTTGTAAACACACCTGGACTCAGCCAGCCCCCTCCTGTCCTTGTCCCAGGACAGAAATCCTATTCTTCCAACTGGAGTACAACCCTGCTCTTCCCACCAGGAACTTCTACAACCTCTCTGCTAGGAGCATCCCTCATTCTCTGGCCTTCTCATGGTTCCTCTGGGTCCAGCTCTTCAGCCCTCAAGATGTCAGTAAGTAAGCTCCTCTGCTGCTCTCCTGCCTTCTCCCAAAAAGCACCTTCCGGACTTCTTCCGTCCCTTGGTCTCCAGTAATTCTCACCTGCCCTTCCTGACTGGAATAGTCTGCTCTGACTCACTGTCATTCCCTCACCATGACTCTCCCTGATCATGCATGGCCCTCACATGCTGCCCCACTCTCTTAATTGGCCAGATGGGAGTAACTGCTCTGGCACAGGGGAGCTGGACGTACTTAATTTACTGCAGCAAGCCACCCTGTGACAGGGGGCATGTTCGGGTGACAGAGGGCATGGCTTTGTACTGCTCTTCTTGGTTAGTCTCAGTGACAATGATGAACTAGCCCCAAGATCAGGGAGCCACAACCAGCTTCTTTGTGTCCCATCCTTCCCAGCTGCACCCAGCAGACACTGAATGCAGCTAAGATTCTAAGCCATTATCTTTAGTTTCCTGTTTACAATTTCAAGTGCCAAATGAACTGGTAAATTCAAAATATTACTAAGTTATTGTTATTTATTTGTATTGTGTAGCATCGAGGAGCTCTAGTCATGGACCAGCACCCTATTCTGGTAGGCACTGTACCAACACAGAACAAGAGAGGTCCCTGCTCCATACAATCCATGTATTAGACAAGAGACAAACAGGTGGATACAAACATATGGGGGAGTACAGGTAAACAATGAGAAAATAGAGGTCAGGATGAGCAACAGTAGTCTCCACACACCAGCAGCCAAACCATTGTCCATTTTATTGTAGGCATTATGGCAAAGAGAGTTTTGAGGAGTTATTTGAAGGAGAGTAATGAGGCAGTTTTGCAGATGTTTCTGGGGAGCAACTGCTAAGCAGCACAGGAGAAAGCACAGAGATGTCTGTTTGAAAATGTATCTAGTGGACAATGGAGGCTGGCATTATGGATCAATCAGGGGTGAGCAGTTCAACAACAAAGAGATAAGTAGGATGGGGATTGATTATGCAGGGCCTTGAGAGTCAAGACAAATAGTTTATGTTTGATGCAACAGAGGAGGAGCAGCCAGTGACAGGATTCAAAGCAACGGACTAGGGAAATAATCTTTGCAGAAGCAGTCTGAATGGATACAAGCAAGGCAAGATTGCATTTGTCAAGGCCAGGGAAAAAGGATGTTGCCATAATCAAGGCGCAGGACAGTGAGAGTTTCAGCTGTGTGGATGGATAGGAAAGGCCATATCTTAAAGATGTTGCATAGAAAGAATCAAAAACATTTAGATATAACCTGCATGTGATGATCTAGAAAGAGGTCTGAGTTGAAGATGATAGCCAGGTTATGAGCTTGAGTGACAGGATGGATGGTGGTGTTGTCTACAGTGATAAAAAAGGAGATAGGGGAAGGGCTGTGTGTGTGGGTGATTAAGAGCTCTGGTTTAGCCATGTTTAGCTGGAGCTAGCAGCTAGACATATGAGGAGATGTTAGAGAGAAGCTGAGATTTTAGTTGGACAGAAGGACACAGGTCTGGAGCAGAGCTAGATCTGTGAATTATCAGCATGGAGATGGTAGCTGAATTTTTGTCCTCAGCTGAGATTCTGCACCTTTTCTGGGTAGAGAGAAGAGAAGGGGACCAAGGACAGAGCCCTGCGGCCAAGTTCTCCAGCAGTTGCACTTGTGCCTCTTCCACTGAAGTGAGAAAATAATTTATAATGCTAATATACTTAAGAATGTGAGCCAACTCTCCCTCCCACCCTCACCCCCCCCCAAAAAAAGGGGGGGAACCAAACATTCTTGGACTTTGGGGAAAATGTAGATCCAAAATCTGAATTTTACAATTGATTTTATCGATTTAGTCAGCCAACTAAATCCCTGGATTTAAATTCCTCCACCCAGCTGTGGGAGGTAAGGTTGTATTCAGATCTTGTTATGGAATTTCTGGCTCAGACAACTCATAGAAATTAATTATTCCTAAATAGCTGCAGTGGCTAATCACCAGTTGGTTACTACCCTTCCAAACCTAGTCATCCTCCTCTCTTTTATAGGAAAAAAAAATCTGCAGTATTTTGACACTACATGCTGAATTAAAGATGCTATTGTCACCCTAACTCAACATGCCCTGGTTTTCACTTGTTTGTTCTTTAAACTTTTATTGCTTTTTATCTGAGAATGTAACAATGTGTCAACTCTTACTATGACCACAGTCCATCCCATAGCACCCCTTCTTTGTGATTTGTCTTTCCTTACTATCCATCTCATTTTGTGAGGTCCTTGGGGCAGGGACCTGCCTTTTCCAATGGTCTAAAGTGTTATGCACACCTATTTGTGCTGTAGAAAGAATGACAAAATAGATGTGTAGCAGCCACCTAGCATGAAGGTGTTAGGAATTGCCTTGCCAGCATGGTAACAAAGTGACTGGCCCCAAATCTCTATCAGGTTCACAATCCTACACCAAGTTCTGTTCTCTAATTTCATCCTTAGATTTTTATCCAGAGCAACACATGAGAAATAGTGTTGAGTCTCTATTAAGTGCTATTGATTCATTGTCTGTTCTCACCAGTGACAGGATATGGCTGATACTACTGTTTTGTCCATATTCCAAATACTCCCCATGTATTCCTGTTCGCCTTACTAGTCTCTCTGGGTACATCTGCACTGGAGCTGGAAGGGGTAATTTCAAATTCAAGTAGACCTCTGATTGAGCTAGCAAACTAAAATAGCAGAGTAGCCATAGCAGGGTGAGCAGGAGGTGCTAGCTGTCCCAAGTATATACCTAGGACTTGTGCGCGCACACACACACACACACACACGCTCCTCTTGTCACAGCTAGATTTCTATTTTTTACATACTAGCTTGATCAGAGCTAACACAAGTATATCCACTGGAGCTTGAAATTACATCTTGCAGCTCCAGGGTAGACACAATTGGTCACGCATTCACACCCTCCACCCCACGTTCCTGTCCTCCAACACACACACTTTGTTTGATGCATTCTGGGTTAACATAGCCCTGGTCAATGTTAATGCATGAGCTATTGATTACCTTCACTAGCAGAGTGGGAGCTGACATTTCTAAATACCATTGGAATATCAGGGGAAGAGGCCGAGCGCCAAAGAGTCGATTCACAGCAGTGCCCCTACAGCATCCTGCCGGCAGTCAGATCAGGCAATTAATTCCCAATCATTGTATTCTCAACACCACATTTCAAAACACACACTGTTCAGAGGAGCAACATGGACAGATGGTTAGTAGAGAAGAAAGGTTAGAAGAGCCTGGAGTATATACTATAGTGCTGCAGATACAGCCTGCAAGCTGAGGTTATTGGTATCTGAGTAGATGTATTTTTCAGCTCACTGTGTGTTAAATAAAACCACCTATCTTTGTTTAATAACTGATCCTATGGCACATTTTGACAAGAACAGTGGATAGTGTTGGTGCCCTGGACAGCACTTCATCTTAAAAAAAAAAAAAAAAAAAAAAAAGGCTTTCCTGTAAAAGGCATGAGCTATTTGTGAGAACATAATGGCCGCTGTGTTTGCTCAGACACAATGCTGTCATTACAATAGTCTCAAGCCTTTTCGTAGGCAATATAGAATCAAATTATAATTTATTCAGCTTCCCAGTATTATACTCAAAGCACTATTTGACCAGAAGATAGAAAGTGCAAGTTGGGGCGGGGGGAGGGAGGGGGGGAAGGCGTGAATGTGACCAGAATTCTATACTGTGCATTTATACATGTCAGGTTTGCTTTTATACAAAGTAATTCCTCTTGGATGCCATGTGGACATATAATATTGCAAATTTATGAAGAGCGGATTCATTTCTATATCATTCTGTTTCTTTTCAACTACTAATATGCAGAGGGAATTTCATTTGTATACATAGACTCTGCTTAGCATATGGTCCCTAGCTGACAATACAGAATACTTTCCAGCTGTTGAATTCTCATATACTGCACACAGATAAAAATCTCACTGTTCTGAATGTGGTGCTCATAAAGCTCTTCTTAGGGGTGAAAAACCACACAGTTTGCAGTGGATACTCTATTAAAGGGTAGAGTTTTAAAAATCTGTGTAATGTATCAATTAATTAGTTCGTATGGTCAGTTTACAAAGCCTGATCCTGGAAAATGGAGAGCACTCCATTCGTGGGCCAAATTCTACTCAGTTACACTGGTGTCAATCTAGACTAATTCCAAGTTTAATAGAGTTACTCCAGATTTATACTGATGTAAATAAGGGCAAACCTTAACCCAGTTAATTTAGTGCTTCTGAACGTTGCTGGATTTGTAGCATTAGAAATTGGGGCTGTTACCCAAATCTGTTAATCCAAAGGACTAATGCAGTATAAGATTCCCTGTGCTGCCCTGCCAGTATACCTCAACCCTGACCTTTAATGGAACAGCTGAAGGGTTAGAGGGTGGTTCAGTCTCCATGGCCATCAGGTTGTGAGTTCTCTGCTGAAGCTGCCAACACCACCAACTAATAGTAATTGGGGATTGTTTTTGTTGTGTGTGCAATGTCCCTTAGGGACTAGAGTGAGACTACCAACTTGTTTACCACAGATCACTGACTAGCCACCATGTCATGAAGAGTTCCAGTCACTACAAACCCAGGCCAGATTCACACTGGTCATTTAGAGCCAAAAGAGATCCTTTATTCTAGTGCCAATTCTCTGAACCTTCTCTTCATCCAACAGTCTAGTATACTACAATACACTTCATTTATAGGTTCAACCAAAGTAGTTTGCTCTCCTTGTTTATGACAGTTTTAAAATTGAGTATTTGGTAAGTCCCCTGGCATCCCATATTCTGCAGCTGCATATTATGACTAACTTCAGTTTGGTCCCGCTCTTGCTGGCTTCCTTTGTATAACACAACATGTTTAAGTTGGAGTGTTAGGTTACCTCTTATTGGCATATCTTTACATCTTCAGAACGCCATGCATTGGCAAGTGTAGATTCCTGAGGCTGAGCGTAATCAAATTTACTTTCTGCTGACAGAAATATGGGAGGGTCTGTCACTTGTTAATATTAAATGAGATTTCCAGCTGATTATCCCCAAAAATGTAAATCTAAGCAGTGTTCCAGAATGAAGATACATTAAAGATCATGCAAGATATGAAATCATGTTTTTGCTTGACTTTTTTCCACTGGTGGAAACAAGAAAAATCTCCGAACCAACCTTGTTGAGTAAAGTTTTAAAATGATTTGATATGCTTGGATGATTGTTACTAAGGAGTAGGTTGAGAAGGAGGAGTTAAAGGACTAGCCTTTCTATTCTGAACACCTGGACCATTTTAGGTCACTAATGAAAATGAGTTTGGGTTTGTTACCTGATCACTACAATAATTTGTCCACATCTCATAAATTGTGACTAGTTTTAGTAATTTCTACCCCAGAGAGGCCCAAGACTAGAAATCTCATCCTGCTAAGTACTGAGCATCTCCTGCCTGGCATTAAGCACCCTTGAGTCTCATGGATGTTAATTGCTACATTGACTAATGGAGACTAAGGATGCTCAGCACCTTGCAGGCAGAGATGTTTAGAAAGACTTGCACCAAGCCACCTGCACTAGGTCAGCCTCTAAATAGTGCTATTATTAATTATTATTAACCCCTCCCTTTCATGAGCACCACATTTTTCACAAGAAAAAAAATTATATTATCCCCATTCCTATCTGCTGTATGTGTAGTCAGGTAGCACACAATATATCATCTGATAGCATACAGTATATATCAAGCACAATAGCTTAGTACTATCACATGGTAAAGCAAGAATTTAGTGCACCACAATATATAGTGTTATAAAGGCAGGGTGATACCAGAGCATGCTCTGTAAGAACTCCTTTCTTTCTGAATGCTCCACCCCCCAGTTATCAAAGAGGCCAGTTTTGTTGACTTTCAGGCACACCAAAAGTCCATCTTTTTGATCAGGCACTGGCCAAGGCCTGAGGCAGTTGTGGATAAGATTTCTGTCTGGTGGGAAATTTAAACTGAGCTGACCATGAGACTGATGATGCCGGATAGGGTGAGAGGAAAGAGTGCTGCTGCTTTGGTTGATTTTTTAACTTTGTTTTTTCCTGTGTTATAGTGTTTTAAAAATTTGTCGAGGGCACCTGGTTCTTTTGGATGGGAGCCAGGTAGTGTAGAGTTTGTACAAAACTGAAGTCTGAATAAACATTGATCCAGGTGATTTTCACTGTGCATTCTTACACATTGATTGTAATGGCTATAGTAGGGTTTTTGCTGTGCTTGGAAAGAATTTAATTCAAGCGGAGACGCATTGTCTCTATCTAAGCAATTTGGGAGACCCAGGTTCAAGTCTGTGCTCTGCCACAGGATTCCGGTGTGACCTTGGGCAAGTCATTTAATCTCTGTCCTATCTGCAAAATGGGATACCACCATAACCCTCCTTCACAAGGGAATTTTGAGGGTAACTACATTAAAAATTCACAGGCACTCAGATGCTGCAGTATCAGGGGCCATTTAAATATCTTTGATGATTTTATCTCTTTGGGGTCAGAGATTCATTAAGCAGCAATGGTAAAAACTGCAGATCAGCCCAGCACCAGGGACCATGCAGCTTTCTTAAGGAGATCATATAATTAAGAGAAAGTGGAAAGTATGGTCTTTCTGGACAGAACTGATGCTTCTCTAAATGTGCAGCACCTAGACTGCTCTACAGAAATGGAAGAACAGATGCAAATCAACATACAAACCCAGACAGACAAACTGAACCAAATATCTTTTGGATTTTAAGAGTGAGGGGATTTTTAGATGTCTCATTTCCACACTTCTGTGCACTCCCTGGGTCCAGCTGGGACTGGACATGATAAAACTTGTGATGAGTCTGAACCACACGTGTTGCTTTTAGTGTGTCCCATTGCAGAGAAACTGGACTCTGTGGTTGACTACTACGAGATATGAGGTTTTTATTTTGGCTAGAGACAGGGCCAAGCTTCTGTGAGAACAGACTCTTCTTCTACACTTGTAGACTGATTGGAAACAAATGACAAGAAATCTCATGAGTAAGCCAGTTTTGTGAGATTTCTAGCTGAACTCAGAACTAGTACATCTGGAGGAGGTGTGACTAGAGATCCTATACTTTGGAGTGCTTATGTGATCTGAATACAACCCACCTCATCCTTTGAATTTTACCCATCTTTAATAAGCTATAAGCAAAACAGGTTCTCTTCTATTCTAAGAGCATCACATTAAGCCAAAAGTTTAGTGATTCTCTATTTTCCAGTAGTACATTACAGGCTTGCAAATTTGCATCTAAACTGGGAGAATCTTAGTTACTGAAAGGAGGAACCACTGGTAAAACTGATAATTTCCACCAGCAAAAGCTTCTCACTCAAACCATGTCTATTTTTTTTAAAAAGTAAATAAATCCAACCACTGAAACACTACACACTTCTTTAGCTGTCTATAGTGATAGACAAACAATGAAATTCTTTAAGGATCAGCCTGTTTTTGCACCAGAAAGAGACTAACTTTTGCACCTTGAGACTAACTTTTCTTGGAACAATTAATTTCACAACAATTTGAGATTCTAGTTTGCACATGATTTGAGCGAATTAGTTAAAGTGCCTTGGAGCTTAGAGAGCAATTGCTTTTGACACTTTTTAGCAGTAATAATGAGCACCCATTGGAATATAAAATTCTCTATTTGGAAGCACACAAGCACGCACACACACACTAACTAAAGTTTGTAAATTACCTTTGTACTACCCATACCAGTCAAAGAATGTTTCTTATAATGCACAAATAGACGTTTCAAAGCATTGTAAGAATAATCATATTAGACAATAGCCTTAGGAAGGTGCTTTGACAGCCATTCACCATGATTTCTGACCTTTATAACAATCTCTAATTTAGTGATAGTAGGACTGTTTTCCAGTCAACAGATTAAATTGTCAGGGTCACATAATAGTCTACAAACTTAGTTCCCATTAGTGGCCATGGAATTTGTGAGAGCAGATCATGGGCAGAGAGCATCTTCAGGCCTTAGATAGAGCTATATACACACATTGTTAAACGATTATCGTAACCCAGATCTCTAAGGGGCAACTCTCAAAATGAAATATTTGATATAATAATAGTCTACTGCCATTTATTGTCATCTCTGCCAGAAGGATTACTATAGCTTTCCAAAAAAGTCAAGGGGTCAAATTCTGAGGTCCTCATCCAATTTTCACTCAGTTCCAGTAAGAATCTGCTTGAGTAAAAATAAAGTAAATCCTGATTAAGGATCTCAGGGTATGGTTTTATACACCAACTACAGTGCAGCCCTCTATGCAAATAGCTCTTGGTTGAAATCAGAACAATAACTTGAAAGACATGATGAAAGAATATCAGCAGCTTGAAACACCAAAATGAAATGGAAAGACTATAATAAGACAGTAGAGCAGACAGAGGCAATCTACTATATTTTATAAGCTTTAGGCTTCTCCAGCTACATGCTTAGAATTGATGGTATACAAGAGTTAAAAAGATAAATCCAACTAATTAAATCATAATCTAACAGGCAGATTAGGAAAAATATGAGGCTAAACAGAGAAACATTGTTAACAATTTAACAGCATCTGGTATAATAAGAGAACTGTCACAGTAACATGTATATAAATGGATTCTAAAGGCCAGATCCTGGCTCCTTTGAAGTTTTAGCAGTCTGCAATGGAACCAGGAGTTAACCTTAATCAGTAGCCCATGGAATTATGCCAGTTTCTACCAACCAAGGACCTGGTCATCTCCCTTTTAGGTCAGAAATCCCTGTGCTGAAGATTAATGAAATCAACAGCATTTTTCAATGATCCTTTCAGTAGGAAAAAGGTTAATTTTATTCAGTAGCAATTTACAATCTGAACAGAATAGAATCCCTACTCACAACACACTAAAACATGGCTTCTCCCCAGATCTAAAGGATAGACTTGCACTCAGTTTCTTTTAAGGATAATTGGAATAATTATTATTTTAATAGACACCAGTAAACAAACAAAAAACAGTCTTAACTCAAACCTTACTTTCAGATTTCAGCACCACTCCTCTCAGGGATCACTGGCAGCTTCCCAGTTCTGCTGCCTCACTGCTGTCTCCCTGAGCACCTGGCTCCTTCCTCCATGGGACCCAATATCATTACTGTTATTGTCCCTCCCCATAGACAGCCTATCCTAATCACTAGCAGCTTTTTATAGGCCTAGATATTGCCCAGCACCTCCCACCCTTAATTGGTTGGATTGGACTCATAGACTTTAAGGTCCGAAGGGACCATCATGATCATCTAGTCTGACCTCCTGCATGTTGCAGCCACAGAATCTCACCCATTCCTGTAATAGGCTCTGGCTGAGTTACTGAAGTCTTCAAATCCTAAAATGGGCACAGCACAGAAGCTTAATATCACTTTAATTAACAAAACATAATTTGCTTTCATCTATGTGTAGTGTCACTACAGAGCTAATCATAACTGCAAAAGAGCATTTAATCTTACAAAAGATCTCGCCTGCTTTGATCCAGGGGCACTAGGCCTAGTCTATCCACAGCAACCAGCTACCCTGTGACAGATGCTGATAGCAACACAAAAAATATTGGTTTGTTCTTCCGTAAATAACAACATCATAACGAGTCTATGGTCACTTACAACTTCACTGTCGTCAGTTTGCTGCTCATCCTACTCACTGGGAACTTCAAGGCAAAGGTAAGGCTAGTACTTAAGTCCTTGTTCTCAAAAACCACAGCCCCATAAACCATGAAATAAAGAACTATCATTATCCATTATGAGTAGAAAGTTTGACACACAGTTAAAGAGCTCTGATTTCATTCGGTAGAGGTGGGCACACATGCAGGCGTGCCAACGCACCGAGTTCATTATGCTACTCCACACGTCCGTAGCACCTTCCTTCCCAGGATCTCAGAAGGATTTTGCAAAAGATGATTTTATTGCCCCCATTTTGGAGCTAAGGCAACTGGTTCACAGAGAGGATAAGTGACTTGCTCGAGGCCACATGGCCACTCTAGATAGAGAGTGAAATAGTAACCTGGTTGCCTGACTCGGTGTCCTTGCTCTAACCACTTGACAATCCTGCCTGCCATTTGAGACTTCAGAGACAGGATTTGAGAAAACATTGCCTGATTAAGTCATCAGAAACAAACGGGGGTTTCAGTTCACTTTTCATTATATGCTTTGTTTTTATGAACCTCTTGAGGGGCACATACTATGTAAATAAATCATATTTTCAATCTTTTTTCCCTGCATTGGACACATTTAATACCCACTTGCGTCACATCTTAGACACAAACAATCACAGACGAGAGAGAGCACAGCTTTTCTATTTAAACAGAGCCCTTGTTTTGAAGCCTTAAGTTTAGTTTAGTTTCAGCAAAATAAAAAACAGAAGCACTCTTTGGGTTTGTTGAAATATAAAAATCTTATTAAACCATTATCCCTACATTGGCTGCATTAGGATCTAAAGGAACCGTACAAATGGAATTCTAATATTTAGTTCTCATGTAGCACTTTTCATGGCAAGTTAGCTCAAAGCACATTACTACTACGAAGGAAGGTAACTATCATCATTATCCCCATTTTACAGATGAGAGCCCAGATCCTCAACGGTATTAAGGTCCCTAACTCACACTAAATCACAAATGGGTGAAGTGACTTACTTGCCCAAGACAAGTTTTAATGCCTATGTACAGGGATAATAGAGATGATTACTTCAGCTTGGCTGAAATCTCTTTTAGGATTAGTCTAATGCAGTCAGAAGGAAGATTGTGCCAGAGCGATAGGCTCACTGCAAGAATCTGCTTGGGATAGAAACACCCTGCCCTGCTTTATGCATTGGGGGAAGTCCCTATGTCTGATTCCCCATAGCATAACTTCAGTTGTACGCTAGTATAACTTCATCCAGCTTCTGGGATGTCTGTGGGTCAGGAGCATTCAGGGAGCATTGAGCAGAATCCCTCCTCCTCCCAGCAAGGTTTTATGGATTCCTTTCCAGTTGCAGCATGTCTGAATTTGAGAAAAGACAGCTGAGTCTTGTCAAAAAACCAGGCAGGGAAGGTTTGCATTTAGTTTGCACAAATGAGCTGGTTAGGGGTCTTCTAAAGGGAGCTTGGGTAGTCTGAAAAAGGTATCTATGCTTATATGGTTTATGTAGCAATAGGAACAGGGAATCCAGAGGGGAGTGCCCTGATTCTGAGCTATAGAGTCATTCATTTGTTTGCTGGCCCTATGACTATTGAATTACTTATACAAAGCAGAACAGCTTCAACAGGAGAGATTGAGAGATGGTCACCGTACAATACCTGATATGGGGGGAGGGGTAAACCACTGCACTAAGAGGGGAGAAGTAAGTTCAAACCCCTGCTGCAGAGTAAGCATTTGAGTGTGGGTCTCCCACAGCCTGTGTGATTGTTTTAACCGTGGCATATTGAGTAAAAGGGGATGCTGCTGCCACCTCAATGTGTGTGTGTTTTGTTGTTGCAAGAAAGGGCTCAGGCACCTCTCTCATGGCTGTGAATCCCAAGTAGAAGGAGATGCCTCCCTCTGGCTTGGACTTGGGTGCCTAAGGCCCTTTGAGGGGTAGGAGTTAGGCTCCACCCCTCTCTTCAGCATTTCCTGCTAGCTGGGGGAGCTCTCTGCTCAGCTTGCTGGCTTTTGTGGATCCCATTCTTAGGCACCTAACTCTCCGCATGCATTGCACAGGGAGCCTGGGTGCCTCACTCTGGGCAGTGGATTCCATTAGGTTTCAGGGCACATAAATGGGTAGGTGTTGCAACACTGAGTCAAGGTCCCCTTTATGGATCTAGCCCTAAGTGACTACATCTGATTTTCAAAAATGATTTAGGTTACTTTTGTAAATGGGACTAAGGGCTGAGCTATGCTTACATTATATTGGTATAATTGTGTTGGTCGGGTTGCTTTTTCTGCCGATTTATTTATATTTGTAAAATCCTTAGCGTAGATGCAATTCAGCCAGTATAAAGGTTCCCAAACCAAGATAAGCTTTACTGGTATACATATTTTTAAACTGCTACATTTGCATCTGCACTGGGGTAGGGGAGGAGTTGCTGCTTTAATTACACCAGTATAGTTTCTAGTATAGACAAGCTCCTAGGCTCCTAAGGGTATGTCTATGCTGCAGAAAAAATACCCCTACAGCAGCAAGTCTCAGAGCCTGGGTCTACAGACTCAGGCTCATGTGGTTTATGCTAGGGCACTAAAAATAGCTGTGTAAATATTCCAGCTTGGGCTGGAACTCAGCTGCTGAAGCCCCTCAGCTTCCTGGGTTTCAGAGCCCAAGTCAGAACATCTACCTACCTTAGCATATGTCTATGCTGTAAGCCCAGGGTTAGTAGAACTTGAGTTAGCAGGCCCTGGGTTTGTTAACCTAGGACTTGAGCATCTACACTCATTTGTAATCCCAGGTTAGGAATTGTTAAACTCTAGGTCCCAACCTGGGTCTCCAGTGTCTACACTGTATTATGTGACAAAGAGTCCTGTGGCACCTTATAGACTAGCAGATGTATTGGAGCATAAGATTTCATGGGTGAATACCCACTTCATCAGACACACCCACGAAAGCTTATGCTCCAATACATGTTAGTCTATAAGGTGCCACAGGACTCTTTGTCGCTTTTTACAGATCCAGACTAACACGGCTCCCCCTCTGATACTTTACACAGTATTATGCAAGCCTGAGTCCAACCACCCATGTCCCAAGCTTCCTAGTGCCCTCCCAAAATGTGACTACTCTAACCTTTTGTTTGTAGTGCAGCGTAGGAAAACTTGACTGTCCAAAAGACAAAGAAAGTTGACTTGTGGAATACTTTTGGCAGAGTCTCAGAAAATGAGTCCAGTGAGGCTGCATCTACACTGCAAAGCAATAGGTCTTAAACCAGGGGTCCTCACTTGACTTAGGTGCAAATCCTCCACCTGTGGGAGGTCCTGGGTCTGAGCCGGGAGTTAGCACAATTTATGTGTAGAGGAAAGGGGGGCTAGGCTCGAACCTGAGTTCAAACACTGGACTTACATTTTGCAGTGTAGACATATCCTAGGTCTCTTCAGTGCTTTTGAAAATTTCACTCAGTGTGTGTATGTCAGTTAACATATTCTGAGGACTTCAGCCCAGGGTATTAGGCTTCTGAAATAAATGTTCCCAGTAGAACTAAAGAAACAGCTTTAAGGCAGCAAAGACTTTTTAATTAAAAAAAAATGCCCCAAGTTACAAGAAATACTTTCATATGTTGTAGCTTTTGCAATCAGTACAAAGAATGCCAGTGAGGAGAGATGGAACAGTACTAGATTTCATCTGTAAAGCAGTAAAAGTTACCCCAGCTGCTGCAGAGGATTGAACTGGGTCACTAGTTGTGCAGAAAGGTCCCCTATCTTTAGTGTTTATTACATAGAATCATAGAAGATTAGCGTTGGAAGAGACCTCAGGAGGTCATCTAGTCCAACCCCCTGCTCAAAGCAGGACCAACACCAACTAAATCATCCCAGTCAGGGCTTTGTCAAGCTGAGCCTTAAAAACTTCTAAGGATGGAGATTCCACCACCTCCCTAGGTAACCCATTCCAGTGCTTCACCTCCTCGTAGTGAAATAATTTTTCCTAATATCCAATCTAGACCTCCCCCACTGCAACTTGAGACCATTGCTTCTTGTTCTGTCATCTGCCACCACTGAGAACAGCCTAGTTCCATCCTCTTTGGAACACCCCTTCAGGTAGTTGAAGGCTGCGATCAAATTCCCCCTCTCTCTTTTCTTCTGCAGCCTAAATGAGCCCAGTTCCCTCAGCCACTCCTGATAAGTCATGTGCCCCAGCCTCCTAATAATTTTTATTGCCCTCCATTAGACTCTTTCCAATTTGTGCACATCCTTTCTGTAGTGGGGGGCCCAAAACTGGACGCAGTACTCCAGATGTGGCCTCACCAGTGCCAAAGAGAGGGGAATAATCACTTCCTTCGATCTGTTGGCAACGATCCTACTAATGCAGCCCAATATGCCATTAACCTTCTTGGCAACAAGGGCACACTGTTGATTCATATCCAGCTTCTCGTCCACTGTAATCCCCAGGTCCTTTTCTGCAGAACTGCCACTTAGCCAGTCGGTCCCTAGTCTGTAGCAGTGCATGGGATTCTTCCGTCCTAAGTGCAGGACTCTGCACTTGTCCTTGTTGAAGCTCAATAGATTTCTTTTGGCCCAATCCTCCAATTTGTCTAGGTCATTCTGGACCCTATCACTACCCTCCAGCATATCTACCTCTCCCCACAGCTTAATGTCATCCATGAACTTGCTGAGGGTGCAATCCATCCCATCATCCAGCTCATTAATGATCATTATTTCTTTTATTATGCTGCAGTAAGGTAGTGCGCCTCACATGCAGAATCTTTATATCTGCTCCTGAGAATGGATTAGTTTGAATAGCCAAGAGGAACAAACCTAGGAGTTATATAGGATTTGCTTCCACATTTTTATTAATGTTTGATGGCACTTTGCTTTCAACGTTATTGCTTAATAATGTTGGAGGGCAAGGCCAGAAGCCAAGTGTTTGTTTATCTTTGAGACACCAGGGGGAAACTCTTGGATTTCTTCTACATGACACATGAGGACTAGAGGACGGGGGAGACAAAACAGGATATTGCTCTCTCATTTGGTTACACATCCACATTTCCCAAGTGGTTCTCATATGTTGCCTCTGAAATAAACTGCATTATGAAGGGGCCTCAAACCTCTCTTCTGATTTTATGTAAGATGGGGAGTGCCAAAAAAAGGCCCTTACAGAAGTATGGTACATTTTTGCATAGGTGCGTTGCAAGAATGCAAAGAACATTAGAGTTCAGGGGTACAAAGCAGTAACAATGGACATTTATAGTATCATTAACACTGTTCATTAGTATGTTCCAGATATATATTTATATAATTGCATCCAACAATATACATTAAAATAATTTTAAGGTTGCAAAGCCTAATATTAAGAAATGGCAGAGTGAGGGTTGCATTCATCCTCCTTGTGTGAATGCATTATGATATTCTTTAGTTACATGACCACGCTATTTTATACAAAGGATCCCTGCCTAATCTTCTAGGTTTTTAAAGGAGTAAATTGAAAAAAAAGAAAATAAAATTCCATCATGTGAAACCATATTGATCCCCACATGGTTCATCAGCAGGGTTAGAACCTTTAGATCTGCAGCACAAACTTCTTCCACTTGAGCAACTGATAGAGGATGACCTTTTACTGCTATGTGGGCCCAGCCCCTAGAGGGAGATGTGGGGCACATTTTGCCAGAGGCTTTCACAGCTATTTGCTGACAGCAGAAGAATGTCGTGACTCAGGAATCCTAGGTTTCATTCCAAGTTCTTTGGGGAATATATCTGGTGCTTACAGATCCTTCTGCCCCAGCTCCTCCAGCCTGTCTGTGTCGCAGTCCCACTCTCCCTGCTAACCCTTTTCAGCTCTTGGCCTCATTTCCCAGTCTTCTCAGCTCCATATATCAGACTCTGATCTCATCTCATCTTGTTCTTCATCCATCCTCGGCTCCACAACCAGTCCCCAACCCTTACCCTCCAGCTCCTTATGCTAGTCCTGGTACAGTTCCCATTCCCACCCTTTGGCTCCATGTTCCAGGCTCCACCCCCACCACTTCTTGTTTTAGTCATCTCCCATCCCCCAAACTTCTTCGTCCCAGTCTCCTCTTTTGCCACTTACCCAGTCTCAGCTCTGTAGCCTGCATTCATAGAATCATAGAAAATTAGGGTTGGAAGAGACCTCAGGAGGTCATCTAGTCCAACGCCCTGCTCATCCCAGCCAGGGCTTTGTCAAGCTAGGCCTTAAAAACTTCTATGGATGGAGATTCCACCATCTCCCTAGGTAACCCATTCCAGTGCTTCACCACCTCGTAGTGAAATAGTGTTTCCAAATATCCAACCTAGACCTCCCCCACTGCAACTTGAGACTATTGCTTCTTGTTCTGTCATCTGTCACCACTGAGAACAGCTTAGCTCCATCCTCTTTGGAACCCCCCTTCAGGTAGTTGAAGGCTGCTATCAAATCCTTCCTTACTCTTCTCTTCTGCAGACTAAACAAGCCCAGTTCCCTCAGCCTCTCCTAATAAGTCATGTGCCCCAGCCCCCTGATCATTTTCGTTGCCCTCTGCGGGACTCTCTCCAATTTGTGGCCTCACCAGTGCTGAATAGAGGGGAATAATCACTTCCCTCGATCTGCCTTCTTGGCAACAGGGCACACTGCTGACTCATATCCAGTTTCTCATCCACTGTAATCCCCAGGTCCTCTTCTGCAGAACTGCTGCTTAGCCAGTCGGTCCCCAGCCTGTAGCAGTGCAAGGGATTCGTCTGTGCTAAGTGCATTCGGGTAAGGCTGACTCTTCCTTCTCCTCACTGCCTGGGCACCAGCAGGGGGGAGCACTGACACAACAGGAGAGACAGTTTCCCTGGTCTCAGTTCTGGTGCCCAGTGTCACAGCAACTTTCTGCAGCTAGGAGATGCAATTAAAAGAAAATTCCTGACCAACCTTGCAATCCTGGGCTGGAGCATTCTCAGTACAGATGGAATCTTTGAAGAATTTAGCTGCCAAACTCTAACAAGTATGAGTGATGTGAATTACAGGGACAGCAAGAGGCACATTGCTGTCACCAGGACAACCCCCATCGCCACCCCAGCCAAATTTCAAGGTCCTTTCTAAAGCAAAGAGATGCTAGAGCTTCCCAGTGAAATAGTTTTAAGCAATTTTTAACAGAGGCAAAACTTCATTTTCTTTAACCTTGGTCAGGGAAATGACTTGAATAATTTTTGCTGACATTATGTTTTTTTTAAATCACTCTTAGACAGACATTCAGTATAGAAGACTAGGTAAAATGGTAAAACGTTGGTAAAGTTATAAGCCACTGAAAACAGTGTCTTATAATGAAAAGTGTCACGCAACCATAACTTTAGGCATTGCTAGCTGCATCACCGATAATAAAAATAATGCTTTTCATGCCAACATCCCTAAATTATTCTTTGACAGGATTACTGGCCTAGTGGATAGGGGAAAGCTATAGACACGGTATATCTTGATTGTAGTAAGGCATTTGACACAGTCCCACATGACATTCTGATAAGCAAACTAGGGAAATGTGGTCTAGATGAAATTACTTTAAAGTGGTACAATAGTGGTTGAAAGAACATACTAAAGAGTATTTATCAAAGGTTCACTGTCATAGTGGAAGGGCATATCTACTGGGGTCCCATAAGGGTCTGTCCTAGCTCTGGTACTATTCAACATTTTTGTTAATGACTTGGATAATGGAGCAGAAAGTATGCTCATAAAATTTGTGGATGACATCAAGTTGGGAGGGGTTGCTAGCATTTTGGAGGACAAGATTAGAATTCAAAATGACCTTGACAAATTGAAGAACTGTCTGCAATCAACAAGATGAAATTCAGTTAAGAAAAATGCAAAGTACTACACTTAGGAAGAAAAAAAATGAAACTACAAAATGGGGAATAATTGGCTGGGCAGTAGTACTGCTGAAAAGGATCTGGGGGTTATATTGGATCACAATTTGGATTTGAATCAACAATGTGATGCAGCTGTGAAAAGGCTAATAACATTCTGGGGTGTATTAACAGGAGTGTTGGATGTCAGACCTGGGAGGTACTTGTTCTGTTCTACTTACCACTAGTGAGCTGCAGCTGCGGTACTGTGTCTAATTCTGGGTGCCACACTTTAAGGAAGAAGTGGACAAATTGGAGGGAGTCCAGAAGAGAAAAAAAAACCTGTTAAAAGGTTTAGAAAACCTGACCTAGCAGGAAAGGTTAAAAATACTGGGCATGTTTACTCTTGAGAAAAGAACTGGGGGGAGACATGATAACAGTCTTCAACTATGTTAAGAACTGTTAAAAAGTAATGGGCTTAATATGCAGCAAGGGAGATTTAGATGAGATATTAGGAAAAACTTTCTAACTATAAGGATAAGAACGTAAGAACGGCCATACTGGGTCAGACCAAAGGTCCATTTAGCCCAGTATCCTGTCTTCCGACAGTGGTCAATCCCCAGCGGGAATGAATAGAACAGGTTATCACTAAGTGATCCATCTCCTGTCACCCATTCCCAGCTTCTGGCAAACAGAGGCTAGGGACACCATCCCTGTCCATCCTGGTTAATAGCCATTGATGGACCTATCCTCCATGAATTTATCTAGTTCTTTTTTGAACCCTGTTATAGACTTGGCCTTCACAACATCCTCCAGCAAGGAGTTCCACAGGTTGACTGTGCATTGTGTGAAAACATACTTCTTTTTGTTTGTTTTAAACCTGCTGCCTATTAATTTCATTTGGTGATCCCTAGTTCTTGTGTTATGAGAAGGAGTAAATAACACTTCCTTATTTACTTTCTCCATACCAGTCAGGATTTTATAGACCTCTATCATTACCCCCCCCTTAGTCATTTCTTTTCCAAGCTGAAAAGTCCCAGTCCTATTAATCTCTCCTCATATGGCAGCCATTCCATACCCCTAATCATTTTTGTTGCCCTTTTCTGAACCTTTTCCAATTCCAATATATCTTTTTTGAGATGGGGCGACCACATCTGCATGCAGTATTCATGATGTGGGCATACCATGGATTTATATAAAGAGAGAAAATATCATATTGCCTCATTATTTATCCCTTTCCTAATGATTCCCAACATTTGTTAGTTTTTTTGGCTGCCGCTGCACATTGAGTGGATGTTTTCAGAGAACTATACACAATGATTCCAAGATCTTTCTTGAGTGGTAATAGCTAATTTAGACCCCATCATTTTATATCTCTAGTAGGGATTATGTTTTCTGATGTGCATTACTTTGCATTTATCAACACGAATTTTAT
The DNA here is from genome assembly GCF_020497125.1 of Mauremys mutica. Lineage (NCBI taxonomy): Eukaryota > Metazoa > Chordata > Testudines > Geoemydidae > Mauremys > Mauremys mutica. The sequence continues at coordinate 325,734,215 of NC_059072.1, forward strand.
CTGCCATTTTGTTGCCCAGTCACCCAGTTCTGAGAGATCCTTTTGTAGCTCTTTGCAGTCTGCCTGGAACTTAACTATCTTGAGCAATTTTGTATCATCTGAAAATTTTGCCACCTCACTGATTACCCCTTTTCCTATTTACTGAATAGGACTGCGCCCAGTACAGACCCCTGGGGGACACCACTATTTACCTCTCTCCATTCTGAAAACTGACCATTTATTCCTACCCTTTGTTTCCTATCTTTTAACCAGTTACCAATCCATGGGAGGACCTTTCCTTTTATCCCACGACAGGTTATTTTGCTTAAGAGTCTTTGGTGAGGGACCTTGTCAAAGGCTTTCTGAAAATCTACGTACACTATATCCACTGGATTCCCTTTGTCCACATGCTTGTTGACCCCCTTGAAGAATTCTAGTAGATTGGTGAGGCATGATTTCCCTTTACAAAAATGATGTTGACCCTTCCCCAACAAATTAGGATAGTTAAGATGTGGAATAGGCTTCTAAGGGAGGTGGTGGAATCCATCATTAGAGCTTTTTAAAAACAAGTTAGACAAACACTTGTCAGGGATGGTCTAGGTACACGTGTTCCTGCCTCAGTGCCGGGGACTGAACTAGATGACCTTTTGTAGTCTCTACCAGCCCTACCATCCTATGATTCCCAAAGGATTATTTATAAACTATGCATGGATCACGTGCTGTCACACTGAAATGGAGGCAATTCTGAAGTATGAGATGGTATCCTTCGCACAATGCACAGCAACACTTCAAGACAGAGAATGATGGATCCATATGAATCCGCAGGGTGAATATTAGGTAGGCAGAACTTAAATACTCAGTTGGAATTTAGCTAGGATACTACTACTCTTGCTAAAAAAATCCATTTGGAACTTAAAAAATCGTGAAAGATCAGAAGCTTGGCTTTACATCTCCTTCAGAAGATAGTAAAAATATCAAATATAATATTTCTGACTTGCAGAAATCTGTAAGAAAATTAAGCTTGATAGAGACTGTAGTGACACTAATTTGGACTTATCAAATCTATAAGATAATTAAAATAAATATTCAAACTTGTGTATATGCCTCCAGGTAAATTCTTCATAGTCTACGTTGTTATGAAAAGGCAGTTATTTATGGTAATTTTTCATAGATGAGTGGAAAGCACAACCGTTAATCTTTATTTTCCTACATTGTTCTGCTTGGCATGCTGAGATCTAGGTAATGCACTGGGGTATACTAATGGTGTGGAAGGATTTATGGGTATTATTCCCATTGATGCTGATGGAGGATAAAGTACACGCATAAATCCTGCATGCCTCCAAGGGAGAGTATGATTGCTGACAGCAGACCTTGCTAGTAAACACTGAGAAGCATTGCATCATCTCCTAATTCACTACAGGCTCGTTCTCTAAAGTACTACATAATGCCATACTGTGAATTAAAGAGATTGGGGTAGATATAACAAAATAGTAGGGCAAACAAAATAGTTTCAATGAGCCAGTCCAAACTTTCATGACATCAAAAACTTTCTAAATAAAGGTTAAAATCCTGAGCAGGAATCCTATCCTTAATTTCCATCTTGCTACTTGGATCTTGGAGCACATATGATGATAAGTCTGATCTCATTGACACTAATGTAAATCCAGAGTAAGTCCATTAACTTGAAAGGGAGTTTCTCCAAATTGGCACCAATGGGAGTAAGCAGAATCTGACTCACATCCTATAGTACATTGGAACACACACACTTCTATCTGATCCTGCTGCACTTAGGTCTGACTGCAGGAGTTAAGGGCTGAATGTTAGTCTGAACATTTGAGCCTAAAAAAAATAACCTTGTTTTTCTGGGTTCCATTCAGAGGTCTAGTGGTTAATTTTGTAAACATTGCATAGGGTTTCACTATGAAAGTGTCATATGGAATGGCCCTTTAATAAGGGGAATCAGCCTTTGAACACCAAACCAAACAGGAGTACAGAAGAGAGGCAGACACTGTAGAGAGCAGACTTCCCAACTAGAAGCACAGTTTTTTTCCATCTTTTATGGTAAGGTATTTGGACTCCAAAGCATCTAGCTTGGTAGAAATGATTGGCCATAGAGGAATTTGGTAAGTCAAAAGTTTTTAGGATGAAGATTAGAACTGACAGATTATTAGGGTTGGAAGGGACCTCAGGAGATCATCTAGTCCAACCCCCTGCTCAAAGCAGGACCAATCCCCAAATGGTTCCCTCAAGGATTGAACTCACAATGCTAGGTTTAGCAGACCAATGCTCAAACCACTGAGCTATCCCCCCCTATACTATATGGGTGGACACCTGTGAAACAGCTACTCTTCTTCTTCAGCTATCCCTTGACATGAGGATGATGTCTGCCAAGGGGTTTTATTGGTGGGTTTTTAGGTGGCTGAGAGCCCAATTCGTGCCCTGCAGATTTCCCCACAGAAGTGACAGGTGTGATCTTGGAGGCGACATAGTTGTTGGCTGGACTGTTTTGCCCTTTCTTTCCTCCTTTGTCACTTCTCTGTCTCATGAGCACATTTGTTTTCCTCAAAGTGAACTGTGGCTTAGTGTATGGTGTGGCACCATGGTGTTCTGTTCTGCGCCGAGTTCTCCGAGTTTGTTGGGTTGATGTCTCCCTTTTTACAGTGTACTTTCAGTATGTCTTTGAAACTCTTCTGCTGCCCTCTGTGAGCCCTTCTTCCCTGACTTAACTGAGAGAAGAGTACTTGCTTTGGGAGGCGAGTGTCAGGCATACGTACCCAGTGGCCAGCCCAGCGGAGTTGGTGTTTCATGACTTGCGCGTCTATACTGCAGATGTTGGCTGCAGAGAGAATGCTGATGCTAGTGCATCAGTCTTCCCAGCTGATCCTGAGAATCCTACTGAGGTAGTGCTACTGGAAGCACTTCAGCCGCTTGAGATGTCGTCAATAGGTTACCCAGGTCTCACACCCATAGAGAAGGGTGGGGATGACAATTGCCTTGTAAGCCTAGATCTTGGTGCCTGTTTGCAGATCCCTATCACTGAAGACTCATTTGAGTAGTCTTCCAAAGGATGTGCTGGCATAGTGGATCCTGTATTCGATTTCTGTGTCGATGCTGGCTGTTTGGGAGAGGTGGCTGCCTTGGCATGGAAAATGGTCCACATTTTCCAGGGGTCCTCCACCGATGGTGATTTGTGGAGTACAAAGAGTAGTTTGTGCAGAAGAGGGCTGGTAGAGTACCTTGGTTTTCCTGATGTCAATAGAGAAACCCAGGTTGTGATAGGCAGCTACAAAAAGATTTAGGGTGCTTTGCAGGTCAGCCTGTGTGTGTGTGAGGATGACACAATCATCTGCATACTGAAGGTCAGTGGTGCCAATTCTCGTGATCTTAGATATTGTTGGAGATGTTGGAGATTGAGGAGTTGGCCATCCATATGATACTCAATTCCGATTCCATAAGGAAGGCGTTCGCGGATGAGAATCAGGATCACAGCAAGGTAAATGGAGAAGAGTTTTGTAGCAATGACACAGCCCTGCTTTACACAAGTAAAAATGATGAATGGTTCAGTCTCTGAGCCGTTGCACAGAATGGTGGCAGTCATCCTGTCATGGAATAGTCTGATGGTGGAAATGAATTTCTCTGGACAGCCAAATCTACACAGTACCTTCCATAGGGAATCACGATTGATAGAGCCAAAGGCCTTGGTTAGATCGATGGATGCCATGAGCAGTTCCTGGTGTTGCTCTCTGCACTTCTCCTGAATCTGTCGTGCCATGAAGATCATGTTGGTTCAAAGCTCCTTGGTCTGGCTCCCAGCCCCTCTCCAAGATTTGCAGCTGTCTGGAGGTGCCTGCCTTCCACACCTTCCTCATTCACACCTCATTCAGTCAATGGGGCAATTGATTACAAAGTGGAGGGAAGATCTTATTCTACTTCTAGCAAAAAGACATTTTTCTTTTACCTTATGCTACCTTAGGGGCCCGCTATAACATATTACTAAGGTTCAATACAAAGTCATGTAAAGGTTATACAAAAATGCAGAATGCAGAGATTTATCTACAACTGCATTGATTGACTGCTGTGTGCAGTAATATAGTGACCCTGGCCGTAGGTTTGTAATATTGTGTTGTTTTTGTGGTTTTCGTGGTGTTGGTGTTTGAGGGTGAGTTTGTGGCTGCCTGTGTCTGTTTCAAAACTAAAGTATCGGGATCCTGTAACCCAGGAAAAAAGCCCCGAGCCGGTACTTAGTGCTGTGAACTCCAGGTGAGAGAGAGGGAGGTTTGGAGGAGGAAATCAAATACATCAAGAGGGGAGAATGCAAAAGGTCTGCAACAGGTCAGGCTAAGACTTTTATCTCCTAGTTTTCTGGCATGATTTACTTTTTCAAGTGAATTTTGTGAACAAAGAGCTGCAGAGTGATACAATGGATATTTCTGCAGGAATTTCTTCATTTGAAAAGCTTTGTAACTGGTTAAAAATGTACAGAGAGAAGGGTTTTCAAGAAGTGTTAACTGGTGCCAATGAACTTGCCAAAGATCTAGATGTGACTCCAGTATTCCAGACTAAACGTTTGCGCAAACGAAAAAAACAGTTTTAGTACGAGTCTGCAGATGAGCCTTTTTCTGACCCAAAGGAGTTTACAGAGTGCAGTGCTTCAATCAAGTGTTAGACAAAGCTTTACAGTCACTTGAACCAAGGTTTGAACAGTTACAAAAGCATGAAAGTTTATTTGGATTTTTATGCAAATTCAAAAATCTTCCCAAGGACACCATACGAAAAGCTGCTGCAGATCTGGAACTTGCATTGACAGATGTGAAATTAGTGCAGGAAAATGAACAAGTTTCAACTGTAAAATCAGTTGACATAAATGGCTACATGCTTTGTGAAGAACTGGAAGCATTAAAGCCAATTATTTCATCTGATTGTAGAAACCCCCTAAAAATCCTTCAATTTCTTGCATATAATAACCGATCAACAGGATTCCCAAATTTATTTATAGCAATTCGAATCTTCCTGACTATTCCAGTAACTGTAGCCTCAGGAGAGAGGAATTTCTCGAAGCTAAATCTAATTAAAACATATCTGCGATCAACGATGCAGGAAGACCGATTAAACAATTTGGCAATCATGTCAATTGAATGGGAAGTAATGAAGAGGTTAGAGTTAGGCAATTTACTGAAAGATTTTGTCAAACAAAAAGCGAGGAAGATAAAGTTTTAAAAACATAGGTGAGGTGTACAATAAATATTGATATTTATAATATGATGTAATGTATGTAATATATAATTTTGTTATTATGTATATAGTCGTGGAAAGTAAATAATACATGGAAGAAATGAAAGGCGGGGGTTGTGTTTTTTTTTTTTTTTAGTCATCCCTGCAGGGGCCCCGTCAAAACTGTTCGAATTGGGCCCCGCACTTCCTAAAGCCGGCCCTGTTGGTTGTGCCTCGGGATGGCTTGAAGCCATACTGTGATTCAGAGAGGAGTTCCTCTGAAAGGGGGAGGAGGCAGTTTAGTAGGATCCAGGCAACGATCTTCCTTGCGATGGAGAGGAGGCCAATATCTCTGTAGCTCCTGCACAAAGATTTGTCCCCTTTCTTGAATATTATAATGACGTTGGCGTTCTTAAAGTCAAGTGGAATTTCTTTGCAGGTCCAGATTCTGGACCAAAATGGCTACTACATGCAGATGGAATTTAGAACTCTCTGTTTCATTCAAGAAGATAACTAGACTGATTAATGTCCCTGACTCAAATACTGAACAAGATCCTCACTGATTTTCTTGTTAAAAAAAATCAGTGCAATTTATGTACCTAAATCTGGATAGCTTATTAAAAATGTAACCCTAATGTTACTTGATGTAGTAATAATTTGTGGCTCAGAGTTGTCTTTGAAATGAGAAACACAAGGCTAAAACCAGAAAGAAAGCAGCATTGAAACCTTTTTTTTAATTTACAGGCATTTATATAGCACGTGGTCACTTGAATATCTGAACACTTGGATTCCTCAAATTGTTTTTCAAGTATTTGAAAGCACTGGCAAGAACTGTAGAACTACAGATTTTCACATTGCAAGTTTAAAAAAAAAGTTAAGATATTTTCATTTTTTGATCCAAGGAGAAATTTCTCCAGTGCTGCCTGCAAATGCAGCTTTTCTTGGCAAAAATGAAGACATTATTTTGGCAAAATTATGATTTTTTAAAAATGAATTTGCTGTAGATGGAAACTTGCCATGTTTTCAGAAAGAAATCTCACACCCTTTGCAAAAAGAAAAAAAATGGATGTGACAAAGGAAACCAGAGGTGTCTGGCACAAAATGTGACCTTTGTGTGTTGGTTTTGTTTGGATTTTTTTTCACATCTCTATTGCACAGCACATACTTACATTGCACTTTTCCCCTTTTTTCGGACAAATGGGACTGTGATGGACTGCTCTGTACTTTTCCAAGGCAAGCCTGCACATACCTCTCAGCTTGCCAAGGCCCAAATGTGGGACTCAAAAATATTCATTCGGGAAAATGTGGGATTCATTCTTTTCTATTCTATTCAGATTTCTATACTGTGCTCATCACTGTAGTATTTAAGCACCTTCCAGTAGTGCATTGAGCAACATGACTTCACATCTGTAACATGTTGTTTGTTCTCTCCTCCTCTCTCCAGAGGGAGAAGCATGTGCAGTGGAGCTCCTTGTGTTGGTAGTGTGTTTTTTTCTAATATAAATACGTACATGCTACTTTGTGTTTATATTAGAGAAGGCAAGGTCAAAAAATGTACCATGCATTTGGAGGGGAAAGTGGAGAGGTTTCTGATGGTCCTTAGTTCCTGGGGCAGTTCACTCCACAGTCTCAGACCAGCCCTCGGAGAAAGTTCTGTCTCTTGCACAGACGAGCTTTACTCTTCTTTTTGGGAGTTCCCTTATGCCAAAGGAGCGAAGTTGTTGAGCACAGTTTTTGTCCCGGAGCTTTAGATGATCTTTTAGATATCCTGGGCCCAGGCCATGGAGCACTTTGAAGATAAGGACAGAGTCCTTGAACTTGATGTGATATTCTGTGGGAATCCCGTGGAGAGAGCTTAGGACAGGTTTGATATGTTCATGGTAGCCTGTGTTGCTGAGGAGACATGCTGCAGTGTTCTGAACTAGTTGACATTTCATAAGAACATAAGAGTTGCCATACTGGGTCAGACCATGGTCCATCCTGCTCCGTATCCTCTCTCTAACAGTGGTCCATATCAGAGGTTCAGGAGGAAGTGTACAGAACAGGGCAATTGTGAATTGATCCACCCCTGTCTTCCACTCCTGGCTTCTGGAAGTCAGAGGCTTAGGGTTGTCCCAAGCATGGGGTTGAGTCCTAGTGTTTGGGCTAACAGCCACTCATGGACCTATCCTCCATGAACTTATGCAATTCTTTTTTCGAACCCAGTTATACTTTTGGCCACTTACAACATCCCATGGCAATGAGTTCCACAGGTAAGTTGTGGAATATTTCTTATTGTTTATATTAAACCTGCTACACATTAATTTAATCAGGTGACCCCTGGTTTTTGTATTGTGTGAAAGGGTCAAGAACTATTCTCTATTTATTTTTCCCCACACCATTCATGATTTTATAGACCTCTATCATATCACCCCAAGTCATCTCTTTTCTAAGCTGAACAGCCCTAATTTTTTAGTCTCTCCTGGTATGGAAGCTATTTGATACCCTTGACCATCTTTATTGACCCTCTCTGAACCTTTTCCATTTTATCCTTTTTGAATTGTGGCAAAGAGAACTGGACACAGTATTTAAGGTGTTGGTGCAACATGGATTTGTATAATGGCATTATGATATTTTGTCTTGTTTTTTATCCCTTTCCTAATATTTGCTAACATACTGATAGCCTTTTTGACTGCTGCTGTGCATTGAATGGATGTTTTCAGAGAAATATCCATGATGACACCAAGATCTGGGATGGTAAGAACTATTTTAGAACCCATCATTTTTCTAATATGCTTTATTTTGGTCAACTTCACAAGTCTTGGGTTGAATTCTGGACTCCTTTAGAGTGTCCAGAACTTCTTGATGAATGAATATACTGAATTCTGAAAATCCAGGTGGGCGGTTGGTTGGTGGATCCATGCTTTTTGAGAAGTCTTCCCAAATATGTATGATCTCTTCAGTGAAGTAGAATGATAGTTCTTTACAGCGCTTGGTGCTCAGCTCTGATGCAAGTTGTAGGCATTCAGGATTGGTGAAGTTATTTATCACCCTGGATAGATGCTTGGGGCAGGAATTGGCAGCCCAGGGTCAAAGCTGGAGTCAGAGGCCAGAGCCAAGGGTCAGAGGCAAAGTCAGAAATTGGAGCTGAGGATCAGGACCAACTTACCTGGAGTGAGTCAAAGTAGGAGCAAGGCTGGAATCAAAGGCAAGAGCAGGTGCTATTGCAGCTGTGGGCAAATGCTTTGAGCAGCAGCTGAACTGCTTCTCAGATTCAGAGTTGGTCTTTGTTGGAACTCAGTTGGATTTGTTAGAAGAGCCAGTCAGGCAGCCTACTACAGACCAGCTATGCTCATTAGATTTCCTAGAATCTGGCTCTGCTCCAGGCCCTGATTCATGACAAATGAGGCTGATAGAAAGGTTCTCTTGGCTTGTAAAACAGCCTCAGCATAGGCTTTGAAGAATTTATGTTTCATTCTGTCTGAATCAGTTTTTGTTGCAGTGGGGAGGTCTAGGTTGGATATTAGGAAAAACTTTTTCACTAGGAGGGTGGTGAAGCACTGGGATGGGTTACCTAGGGAGGTGGTGGAATCTCCTTCCTTAGAGATTTTTAAGGTCAGGCTTGAAGAATCCCTGGCTGAGATGATTTAGTTGGTGTTGGTCCTGCTTTGAGCAGGGAGCTGGACTAGATGAACTCCTGAGGTCCCTTCCAACCCTGATATTCTATGATTCTATGATTTGTTTTCCTGCCATCAGCACTCGAGTTTCCACCCCTTCTCTTCATCTGGTGCAGGGTGTCAGAAAACCAAGGAGATCTGTGTGGGCACAGGGGAGGGAGGGGCCATTTTGGGGGCCAGCATGTCAATGGCTGAGGCCAGTGTTGAATAGTAATGATTCACCAGACCTTCAACTCCTTGTCCTGTGGGTGGGGTGCTGTTGTCCTTTAGGAGCTTTGGAATTTGTTGGAGTCCATGAGTCTTTCTGAATCGGGATCATCTGTCTGTCTTGTTGCCTGGAAGACAATGGAAGGTGATGGTGTGTTCAAGACTGTGGCTGGCTTGCGATGTCTTCTATCGTGACATCTAGGCCGAAGATAAGGTCCAGGGTGTGACAGGCTGTGTGGGTTGGACAAGAGATGACTTGTGAAAGTCTTAGAGAGGAAATCAAGGAGATGAATTTTTGGGTTTTGCATCTGCGGGCTTGCCGATATGACCGTTGAAATCTTAGAGGATGACAAGTTTGGGGTATTTCACCACCATCACTGAGAAGGTATCAGTGAGCTCCTTTATGAATACTTTTGTCTGTGGTGGTCTGTAAGTGAGCATTAAAACTATGTTAGCTTTGGCTCTGGTTTCTATGGTCAGATGAAGGAATTCAAATGAAGTTTCCTAACCTGAGACACCTCTCTTGGATTTGATGTTTGCAGTGAAGATGAATGCAGTGCCACCTGCCTTCTTTCCCTGTCTAGGTCTATGATGTACTGAGTATCTTGGGGGATCAGGTGCTCCCAAATAGGACTTGGGGTATCATCCAGCCAGGTCTTGGTGATGCCAGGTCCTTCATCACTGATGAGATTGTGTATTATTTGTTGTTTGTTTTAGCAGAAGGTCTTGTGTCCTTTAGTGTATTTCTATCATCTCAGCTGCATGAGCCTTTACTTTTCATGTAAACAGTTGTCAAAAAGAAGGGACAAAAATTGTGTGCAGTGTAGGTATCTTTGGGACTAAAATGAATGAGGTATACTTGAAAACTGCAGGCATTCATGTTGCTTTGTTTTTAGATTCATTCATTTTTGCATTGAAACACAACCAACCTAGTCTGTGAAAAGTACTCAATGTTTCTCATCTCTTTCACCCAGGCGAGGCCTTAACTTTCTGCATTTAGAAAGTACAGCCAAACATTTGTTGGTGACAATCAGTAGGGTTTATTGCAAGAGGTACAGTCATAAAATTGTATCCTAAGAAAGAAAATATGTAGGTTTAAGACATTAAACTTCATGTTTACAAAATATTTGCCAAAAAATAATTTATTAGACAAGTAACACTGGCCAAATTTTCCTGATAACACTTTGTTTATGTCATTCAGCATTCCTTCACTTGTGATATATCACTTATTTCTTTAGGCCTGGTCCAGAAAATAAGAAGACCATATTAAGTACTAACAGGACCTCTGGGACACAAAACACTGTGAAAATACTTTGAATTCATTCACTTTTAAAAATGTTAAATAAATCATGAACCAATCAGATTCCTCATCCAAACTCAACTATAAAACATACACATTTTTTAATCCAATTGCTCAGAATGTCTTCCTTATTAGACCAGCCTTTATAGTGACTCTTCTACTCTTAGAAGCATGGTTATAGAGTAAATATGATAATTATATTCCTAAAATTTAGTAACATGTATCACTAAAATGTTAATAAAATAAACATATATCCACATGTATATTTCATTACTTGCTGAAACCCTGAAGGGCAAATTGATAGAGCTAAGAAACATTAATGAGAAAAGAAACCCCCTGCTCCCCCCAAAAAACCCACCCAGTATCACTCACACATCTGGAAAACTGATTATCCTTTGACTAATGATCTCATTTTCGTAGTGCAAAAACATTGAGGGGCCAAGGGATTAAGTTATAACTCTTCTTGTAATCTCTTATAATTTTTCAATGGCCTGTTTTGTAAGATTTGTAATTGTTTTTACTGAATGTGCGCCTAGAGCAAATGGAGAAGTGCATTTAAAAAAAGAAAAATAACAAAAACTCTTCAAGGAATCCTACTGTTTTTAAGTGTGTGCATACTAATAATTCCATTTGTCTCTGATCTACTTAGTGGGGAAGGAGAGCTAATAACAGATGACACTAAAAAGCTGAGGTGTTTAATGCTTATTTTGCTTCAGTCTTCACTAAAAAGGTTATTTGTGGTCAGATGCTTAGCACAATTAATATTAACAACAAGGGGTAAGGAATGCCAAGCCAGAATAGAGAAATAACAGGTTCAAGAATATTTAGATGAGTTAGATGTATTCAAGTCAGCAGGGTCTGATGATATTCATCCTAGGATACTTAAGAAACTAGCTGAAGCAGTCTCAGAACCTTTAGTGATTATCTTCAAGAATTCATGGAGGATGGCTCAGATCCCAGAGGACTGGAGAAAGGCAAATATAGTACCTATCTTTAAAAAGGGGAACAAGGAGGACCCAAGGAATTATAGACGTATCCACCTAACTTCAATACCTGGAGAGATACTGGAACAAATTATTAAACAATCAGTTTGTAAGCACCTAGAGGACTATAGGGTGATAAGTAATAGCCAACATGGATTTGTGAAAAACAAATCATGCAAAGCAACCTTATTTCCTTCTTTGACGGCATTACTAGCCTAGTGGATGGAGGGGAAGCAACATACATGGTATATCTTGATTTTAGTAAGGCTTTTGACAGAATCCCACTTGACATTCTCATAAATAAACTAGGGAAATGTGTTCTACAGTAGAATCTCAAAGATACACCAGAGCTATGGACTGACTGGGGGTCAACTAGACCTACAAGCCAGAGATGGAGTTATCTGCTTGTTCTTAGTGGTTATTTTCATCCTTTCAAGTTTGTCTGTTTTTCCAGAAGCAGCCTCAACAGATCCTGCAGCACTGAGGGCAAGCGGGAAAGATCACGCGCAGTTGATGCCACCTCCCATCATACCTCCCAGAACTGTGCAGGGAGTGATACTTCTCCTCTCTAGGGCCAGAGAAACTCTCCAGCCAGCAGGGCAGACATAGAAACAGCCTCAGCAGGCTCTATTGGACACTGATGGTTTCCAGTTTTCATTCTGGACATTCTCTCCCCTGTGCTGATTGGCCATTCACTCCAACTCCCTCCCACCTTTCCCTCACAGTCTGTTCTCCTCAGCCTAACTCCATCTGCCCGGCTTGCTCTCCATCTCCCTTCCCCCATCCCTCTGACACTAGCTCCCCTCCTTCCTTTGGTGTTCCCCCTCCCTTGCTTTGTGGCTCGTAGGCTCCCCCTCCAGCCCAGGAAGGATTAACACCACACACAGTCTGTTCAGGCCCTTTCTTCAGGGCATCTTTTATTGGCTGCACCATGATTTTTCCCAGCCTGTTCCTACAAATCCCATAATCCACCAACTCCTGGCACTCTTCACTTCAGCAGGAAGTTTATTAGCTCACAATGCCAGTTCTTGAGTTGAGGCGGTCCTGTGTCTACACACACACTGCTGGAGGTAGGAAGAATTTTGCTTTTCAGATGTCGTTTTCCATTCTAAACTTACATATAAACTTAAAATATGGCTTTAATTGGTGTTTGTATATATTTTTTCTTTCTTTATATAGGAATTAAATACAGTACTCTTGTCAGCTAATTTCTAAGTTACTATCTGAAAAAAAAAACCAAAACCAAAAACAAAAAAACAAAACAGAAACCCTCCTAGAGTTTTCAAGTGCCTAAGTAGCTCCTGGAATCATGGTTAAAGTTGAAAATGAAATGACACTCCTAGTCTACTAGTGTCACAAGGGGCATGCTCCTGCCTTTTTAACATGCCAACATGTGAAGGTGAGGGGCAACTCATGATGAAATCTGCAGCAAGCCTCTTGCGACATAAGCAAGAGCTTCCTTCCTCTCACCACTGTCTGAGCGTGATGCAGGAATGAAAAAGTGCTGCAGAGGCTCCCACCCTGCTACTGGCTCTGCCAGATACACCTCTGCATTCTTATTTGCTGAGCAAAGAATAGGCTAGTGAGGGGAGGAGGAAGAAGAGTGAGCAATGGGGTCATTCCCAGTTGGTGAGGGGAGTGAGGTTGCGCCCAGCCAGTGGTATGAAACTCAGGGATGGAGGGGGCAGGTGCCCCCCTCCCTCTGTAAATGTTGCCACTGTGCACCACCCGTCTTCAGCTAACCCCAAAATAAAACAGCTCAACGTAAATCCAATAGCAAACTTTCCCCGACCATGGCGCTTCTTTGCCAGAGCCTCACACAGGAGCAGCCTGCTTCCTATAGCACTGCACTTCAACCTAGCTATTTCAACTTCTATAGGTAGGGCCCTCCCAATTTCATGGCAGTGAAAAATATGCCACAGACCGTGAAATAAGCCCTTCCCCTTGAAATCTGATCTTCCTGAAATCAGCTGGGCGGGGGAGGACAGAACTTGTCCTTCTCCTGCATGGCTGTTATCGGAGGGAGATCAGACCCATCTCACAAGCAGCGCAGAAGTGAAGGTGTACCACCCTCACTTCTGTGCTGCAGCAACCTCAGAGCTGGGCTCCAGGCTTCTTCCCCCCATAGCTCTTGTCGGGGCTTGGGACACCTGGGCTGGGGGATGCCACCCCCTGCAGCTCCTGCCCAGCTTGGGGCTTCCCACTGTGGCTCCTGCCCGGGCTCTGGGTGCCTGGACTCGGGGCTGCTGTCTTCCCCACCTCAGCGGCTCCTGCCAGGGCTGGGGGTGCCCGGACTCCAGCTGGGACTCAGAGCTTCCACCCGCGACAGTTCCTGCCAGGCTCCCCCAGCCCGTGGCTTCTACCAGAGCATGCGGTTGCTGCCCTTACCCCCGCACCCAACTCCTGCCCAGGACCTGGGCTTGGGGCTGCCACCCCCCACGGCTCCAGCCAGGACTCAGGGCTTTTGCCTTGGCTCCCAGCTCCCGCCTGAGCTCCAGGCTTCTGTTCTCCCCCACTATCCGTGGCTCCTGTGTGGGGGGCTGGGCTCAGGACTGCTGCTCCCCTGTGGCTCAAGCTAGGATGCCCGGGCTTGGGGCTTCCACCTTGTGGCTCCTGCCAGGGATGGGGTACCCATTTTTCAAGTTGTCTGGGGCCCATGGGCCCATGCGTTAATCCACCACCGGCTCTGACTAGCAGCTAGGAGCCCCCAGCTGGGGTGCTCCTAGTAGCACTGGGGAGATCGGACCTACCTCCACCTCTGGGAGCCTCCTCCAGTTGCAGGAAACTCCTCAGCTGCTGCCTTCAGAACTGGGCTCTGAAGGCAGCACAGAAGTGAGTGTGGCAATCCTGCAACCCCCTACAACAGCTTTGGGACCTCCCCACAATCCCCTTTTGGATCAGGCCCCCATGGTTACAACACCGTGAAATTTCAGATGTGAAATTGACCAATTTTAAGACCCCGTGGCCTTAAAATTGACCAAAACTATGAATTTGATAGGGCCCTATCTATGGTTCTAGGGCCCTATTTATAGGAATGAGGCAGCCACCTGACCCCTTTCCAGCTGGGTCTGATAATTCCCTCTACCAGGCCCAAACACCTGTTTTTAAATGGGTACTGCCTCAGAACAGTACTGGCTGTCCCTAGGCTTCCTGGCCCTTAAAGGGCCGGGCAACCCTGTTACTGTCTCTGTTTACCTAATCCCCTTTCAGACACCCTTTTGTTCGTCTTGTAAGCTCTTCAAGGCGGGGACTGTCTATTATCAGTTTGTACAGTGCCTAAAAGCACATAAGCGGGTTAGACACCTAACGCCCATTGATTTTCAACAAACATTAGCTGTTTTTGAAAATCTCTCTAGACCTTGTTGGAAATCTCTCCCTAAATCACTTTTCAAACTTAGGCCGTAACTGTGGAGTTCCCACTATAAAATTCCACTCATCTCCACTCCCACCCCTTTTGATTTCTTATGGAAATTCTAAGCCTATACTATTTCCTAAAGGATCAGCACTAGGATTAATCATTGGATGATATCACTTAGTAGGATCTTGGCTGAGATCTAGATGTTATTTCCACTCACTCACATTCTTTTGCTGGGGCATTCACAAAATCAATAGTTGAAAAGTTGCATGTACAAACATTTCCTAAGGGTTTCTGTTCAGCGTCAACATTGTGTGTGTCAACTGGCATCCTTGGAAACCTCTAATTGTTGCTATTAACATACAGCAGAGACAAATCAATGCACTTGGGATTTTAATTTCCCCTGTAATATGTGTGTGTGTGTAGTTATATATCACCACCAGTATACATTCACTGGGCAAAATGGAGCTATGCTGATTTATATCAGCTGAGAATCATGCCCAGAATGTGAAGATTTGATTTATATAACAGTATTTGTGCATCTTTTCTCTGATACATTGGTCTGAAAATGTACTTGTTAAACTGCTATTAAACCCTATGGAAGGCACAACATGACCAACATTAGTTTTATTGCTGTGGGTCTGAGATGTTTTTATGCTGGGGAAGAAAGGGGAAAGAGAGATGAAATGAATAAAGTACATCCTATTAAAAGTGCTGCTTAATCTATGCCAAGCTTCACAGAGCCTTATAAGATTTGGAAGGAATTCCCTGGGAGCAGAAAATCACAGGGACCCAGGAGAGGATCATAAAATGTTTACTCTCATAAAAGAACTCCATCCAGTGATTTTTGGCTAGAAAACGTGCAGCTACAAGGTAGAACTTTGAAAGAGGAGGGAGTGATAAAAGAGGAAGTAGTGAAGGAATGATCAGGGCTGAAGATTTCTATTTCTGGGGGTGGGAGAGTTGGGGGACATTTGTCTAGGCAGGGGAGATGGGAGCAGTATTAATTCAGAGCTTGGTGGAGGCTGGTTTATGTTTGGAGTTTTTTCACCACATGCAGCCAGAAGGGCTCTGTGACAGGACCCAGTTCCAGAGTCCTACTCACAAACACCAGGAGTCAGACAGTCTACTGTGACAGAGGGGGAGTGGGGGGGAGAAAAATCCTCTATCTTGGAAAAAGAACTCAGTTTACGTTTGAGAGAGGCAGTACCCAGTGAATTGTCTTCAGAAAGGGTCTGGTTCCACTGGACTACTCATTCAAAGGCCAGAGGCACAGGATCATCAATTGTTTTCAGTGGAAGTTAGGATCCTTTGATTATCTGGGCCAAAATTTTCAGTAGAAAACAAGCTCTGTATGTTTTGGAACCCGCCTGTGCAAGAAGTGAAGAGTTGTTACCCTAGAGCAGCAGGCAAAATCTATCCAGGTTTCCTCTTTAGAACTGCCTCTTAGTATTTGGGTCCAGCTGCCCCCAGTTTCTTCCCTCTTGAGTATTCGAGGAGACTATGCCTTTGGGTCCTAAGATACCATTGTTCTGGCGGATATTGTGTATCTTTGCAGAGGACACTGAGCTGTGGGGAAACTAAGACCCTTAGGGTTCCCTTTTGGATCCATACCACCTCTCACAGTCTCTCTAAGCTTTCTGAGCAGACTATATCTATCATTGGTACATCTAGGTTGCCCAGAACCTTAATATAGAAGGAGTTAATCCTACAAGATGTTGAGCACTCTGTGCCCGATACAGCAAAGCATTTAAACACACAAGTGATCCCATTAACTTCAAAGGGATTACTCACACACTTAGAGTTAAGCACATGCTAAAATGTTTTGCTGGATTGAGCCAGAGTTCTCGGCCTCTTGCAGGATCAAGCCTGAGCATCTGTACAAGTACTATCAGAATCCATAACAAGCGCGGTGATATTTTTGTCCATTCCATTGTGTATATGGCGCCAGTGGTTATGCCTTGGAAAGTGCTGGGTTTTAAGCTGTTAATTCTCCTGCTCCTAGTGATTTCTAGAAAGAGCACAGGAGAAGTGCTTCAGCAGTTTTGAAAATTGAAAATTCTTGTGATATCAGAAATGGAAATAAAAGGACAAAGTGCCTCATTTTAAAATTTAAAATTAATTTGCGTATAAAGGTCCTTTGCTGATCTTTGGGCCACCTCCTTCTTGTCATGAAGGCTCCAATTAATTCTAACTGAATGAGTACTTTGGAGTCAGCACATCTTCAGTGACAGACAGGCGCTGAGTTGGGTGCAGAGACATATCTAGGGGTCTGATTCAATTCCATTGATGCTAAGCCGTTCTACTGATTTCAATGGGAGCTGGACCAGACACAATCACCTTCTCATCCAACCCCTTCTCAGCTTGCAAAGGAATTGAATCTCATATTAGTCTCATGTTAGGTGCCATGAACGCTAAAGTTCCAGAGGTTTCACTTGAAATAATTTCAGTTTGCTTTTTCAAATGTTTCATAAATGTAATTACAATCTGATGCTTCAGGGCAGAAGTGTACAGTATATGAAGGTCAAAAAGGAATCTCCATGACTAGGTTTACAGCATTGCAAAATTGGCTAGGTGTATTATGAATTTTTGTTTGTTTTGTTCTTTGCTTTCCTCTGAAGAATCAGGTATTGGCCAGTACGAGAGGCTGGATACTAGACTAGGTGGATCAATGACCTGATCCTGTATGGCAAATCCTATGTAATTTCCCTCTTTTCTGTGTGAAAGCTGAAAGCTATATATGGAACCAGTATTTCTGACTCTCTTGTGACTTTCACAGATGTAAAAACCCTGTGATGTTGCTTGGTAACATTTTAATGTAAGTACTGTAATATCCCAAGGACTGCACTTTATTTAATCCAAAGTAACAAATACTATATAAACCAAAGTACACACCAAATGCAGAGACATCTGTTATTAATTGGAGAGAGCAAGGTTAACAGCACTGCTCATAAATTAGAAATTCCGTACATATTAAATATGAATTGCTGAAATCATAACACAATGATAATCTGGTTAAAAGTGGAAAAACCATGAATCATTGACCATTGCTAAATAAAAGTATCCAAAACCTATGTAATAAAAACAAGAAACAGTGAAAGTAATCCATCAGAACCAAAAAAACAGTATCCAAATTAACACAAGCAAAAGATCCAAACCCATACTACAGCTACAGATCAAAACATTCTTCTGCAGATAAACATCCTGCCATGAGGACTGATCAACATCTCACATTAGTAATACTATATCCCCTCTGAAGGGATTTCAAGGCACACATCAGCACAAAAGATGTGAAGTTCAAAGCCAACAATAAGAAAACAATTAGAAACAGACTTCTCCTACTCAAGGACTCCACCAAGAATGGTGAGGCTTTTTATTAGCACAGAGATCTTTGCAGTCACAAGGACAGTTTATGGAGAAGTCAGAGAAGAGTCAAAATAGGCTGGAAAAATGAGACAATATCTCAAATGTATTATATGTATAAATGGGAGAGCAAAGGCCAGTGAAAGACTAACAAAATAATAAATAAAAGCAATAAAGGGTCCACATTTAAATAATAATAAAAAGCTTGGGTTATTTTACCTTGGGTACTTATACACCTCCCTACCCCATCCCCATAGTATTTAGCCTCAATAATTTGAGAGGTCAGGAAGTGCTATTACCCCCATTTCACAGATGGGAACTGAGACATAGAAAGACTAAAGGTACATCTGCTGCTGGGGATGTGATGTACCTGTGCTATTTTGAATCTATCCAGCTCAGTGAGGATATGGTTGCATGGACTGCACAAGCTTGTTTCACCACCCCTACATCCCTGGGTATGTACTTGCTTTATGCAGCCCACATTAAAGCTCACTGTGACACTCCCTGAAGGTACCAGAGTTGTGAGGAACTTTGCTATCATCTGCCCTCCGCACAGAATATCAGTGTTGGAAGGGACCTCAGGAGGTCATCTAGTCCAACCCCCTGCTCAAAGCAGGACCAATCCCCAGACAGATTTTTGCCCCAGATCCCTAAATGGCCCCCTCAAGGATTGAACTCATAACCCTGGGTTTAGCAGGCCAATGCTCAAACCACTGAGCTATACCTCTCCCCCTTTTCTGTGCTTGCCAGGGGTCAGCCTCCTGGCTCTCCCAAACACAGGCAATACAAGCATTGTCCTTTCAGCCCATATGGGCTTCATTGTCCCTCATGCTCTAGCAATAGGCACACTACCCTCCCCGAGTCCTCTGAGATTCCCCCTGTGGTGTCTAGCCCCTTATCCATTGGACACTCAGGCCTGGTCTACACTGGGGAGGGGGGTTCGAACTAAGGTACGCAAGTTCAGCTATGCGAATAGCGTAGCTGAACTCGAAGTATCTTAGTTCGAAGTACTTACCCGTCCTCATGGCGCGGGATCGAAGTCCGCGGCTCCCCCGTCGACTCCGCCACTGCTGTTCGCGGTGGTGGAGTTCCGGAGTCTACGGGAGCGCATTCGGAGTTCGATATATCGCGTCTAGATGAGATGTGATATATCGAACTCCGAGAAGTCGATCGCTACCCGCCGACCCGGGCAGGTAGTATGGACGTACCCTCAGAGATTTCCTAGATCCACTACTCCCAAAAGAACAGCATACCACAGGTTATTAGTTACACCTTAGAACACTGCTTCACTTAACACACATCACTTACATTAACTTATACTTGTTTTCTCTATAAACAAACCTAACAAAGAATAGAGATTCAAATGATAACAAACATAAATATTGGAAACAAAGGGTCACATATAAAATAAAATCATACCACTCATTCTAAAACGATTAGGGGTATGGAATGGCTGCTATATGAGGAGAGATTAATAAGACTGGGACTTTTCAGCTTGGAAAAGAGACGACTAAGGGGGGGGGGATTTGATAGAGGTCTATAAAATCCTGACTGGTATAGAGAAAGTAAATAAGGAAATGTTATTTACTCCTTCTCATAACACAAGAACTAGGGATCACCAAATGGAATTAATAGGCAGCAGGTTTCAAACAAACAAAAGGAAGTATTTTTTTCACACAACGCACAGTCAACTGGTGGTACTCCTTGCCAGAGGATGTTGTGAAGGCTAAGACTATAACAAGTTTCAAAAAAGAACTAGATAAATTCATGGAGGATAGGTCCATCAATGGCTATTAGCCAGGATGGGCAGGGATGGTGTCCCTAGCCTCTGTTTGCCAGAAGCTGGGAATGGATGACAGGGGATGAATCACTTGATGATTGCCTGTTCTGTTTATTCCCTCTGGGGCACCTAGCATTCGCCACTGTCAGAAGACAGGATACTGGGCTAGAAAGACTTTTGGGCTGATCCAGTATGGCCGTTCTTATGTATTGTAAACTATTTGCTGAAAGCCAATGCTATCACATGGGTGTGGCAGTTGGGTCAAGTAATCCATCATCTGAACAGTCCCCTTCCTAAAACCAATGAAATTGTTGCATGCAAATTAGCTGCAAAATAAGGGTGGCGATTGGTTGAGTTACCTCCGATATCCCAATAGTCTAGGACTCTTGACATGGGACAGATACATGCTTAACTGGAGCTATATACCACTCAGGTTTAATTCATAAAGTCCAAATGGCTGAGAACCTAAAAAAGTGGATGGTAATAGACAGCGAATCCCAGTGATGATTGAACCTGGTGATATTCTGAACAAAAAGAACTCTGAATCATGTTTGTAGTTGTTTCCATTACTTTACACTACAGGCATTCTAGGCTTCAAAGCAACACACAGAGTTACAATCCTGGAGTCTTATTATATAGATAAAATGTGTAATGTTGTCATAACTGGTCAGGAAAATATGTCTCTCTGTCATTTACAGTGGGTGCAGGTGATTGTTCTAGAACATCTCCAACATTTTCATTTCATTTCACTTTTTATTTCCACTGGACAGTTTTTCCCTGGACACCTTCTCTGCCATTGCCTCAATCTTCCACTGCTCCAATCCTTGTAGGTCACTATGCAGTTAAATTCCATCCTCCTGTGATTTTTGTTTCATTGGCAAATTTACACCAAAGAAACACCAGTCAAAGGGGGAAGCCTGCTAAGAGCCTTTGGCCCAGATCCACAAAGATATTTAAGCTCTGCTGCTAACTTCCATTGATTTCAGTAGAAGTTAGGAGCCTCAATATCTGAGGCCTCCTGTGCAACAAATAACTCAATTGTAGGTGTACATGAATCCTCTAGCTGCTTGAAGAATGCTGAATCTACAAGTAAAACTTTCTACGATGGTAGGACCAACTCTGATGTATTACAATTGTGCATACTTAATCACTGTGGTGGAAGCAGCCTCATGGATCCCCTGGAGATGCTCCACAGATGAGATTTTGAGAATCATTTTTCCAGTTCTTTTAGTATAGTGCAGCATGACAGCACTTCATTTACACAGAGCAGAGAAGATGGTCACAACCGAAAGGTTTATTTGGGAATGAGTAACCATCACAAAATCTTCAGTCTTTCATGTCATGAGGTATGGTGTTCTGCTGTATCATGAAAAATAATTATGGGAAACTTTGGCCAAGATCAAATATCACACTTATTGTTGAAAATGATTTATATAAAATAAATCATGATGAATCCAAAGTTAGAGAGAGAATCATTTACACTAAAGGAACATCCCATACTTAGAGCCATTGTGTCCCGCATTTTGAGCCATTGTTACACATTGCACTCCTTATTTAGGCCTTGGCAAGCTGGGATGTCTGAAGGTAGACAGGGCAGCCCTAGACCAAATGGTGCCCCAGGCATGGAGCCCCTCCCCCGCATTTGTTAAACTTTTGAATACCTTATTTTTATTGCATTTGTAACCTATTTCATGACTTTGATGCAGGATTTATCCCTGTCACATAGGACAATAAATTTGCATACTAGGATCTGTAAATCTGTATTTATTCATACCATACATAATTTTTTTAATTTTCCTCTATGCTTACAGAAACTTTAATTTTATGAATAACTGAAATGTACTAACATGAAGAAATTGAAGTGTGCGCAAAAATTGGGTGGACCAGTATTAAATAGTGTTACAGTTGGTGACAGCCTTAGAATGTTAACCCTAGTCCTTTAGTTCAAAAGGTCGCTTTTCTTGTCTTTGCCCTTGTGAACTGAAGTGCAGCATCAGAGATCTCCAAAGGCTGGCCAATGAAATTTTCTACTGATAAAATAGCAAGGATGTCAGTTTCTCGTTGGCCATTGTTGGTTGAAGATGTGTTTTAATGAGCCTGAGCGTCGAAAAGTTGCTCTCACCACTTGTGACTGTGACTGGCAGCATAAGCAGAATCCTCAAAGCTATCCACACATTAGGAAATGTGTCCTTCAGCTCTGCATCAAGAATTAACTGGCAAATGTGGAATGGAGTATGCTTCTTGTGTTACAAAATGTGATGGATATTGTCCAAATTTGACAGAGGTCTTTATCATTGATTTCCGAACATTCCCTGTGTGTCAGCATCTGGTGAAGGTCTGTACAATGGTTCAACAGTGTTTTCCTGTCCACCGGCAGCTTAGTCATACAAAAACTCTCAGGTCTTTTCCTAGTGCTTCATTTGTCCACATCTTTCTTCGATGGACACTCGAGCAGTGTTAACAAGCAAAAAACTCCTTCTTGAATTTTTCTTCTGAGCTTCCCATCACCTCATCTCTGTCCTCATAACCAAACCATTTCTTCTTCCGATGAATATGAGTTTCCTTGAAGACAGGCTCAACTCTTAAGTTTTCTGCCATGTCTTTGCAGCAGTGATGGCATCTCCAAATCAGTTGTCTCTGTAAGTCACAACAAAAATCAAGGCAGCTTCTCATCAAAGTAGTAGTGGTCATGATGTCCAATGACTGAGTTTGTAATGTCTTGCTTGCAACATTTACTTGGAACAGGATATTGTGCCAAACCGCAATTGAGACCAGAAATTTGAAGTCAGTGATCTGGTTTGCCAGGCTTGCACCTTGTATCGGATTCTGGCCTCGGTGCTACTTGACTGCACCAGTTCCATCAGGGTGTTGTAAACCTCAGTCGCTTGGTATCTCACTGGCCTTACACTGTCAATGCGGCTCTCCCAGTGAGTGTCACTTAGCTGCTTCATGGTCAGATTTGTAACATTGTCCAGGATCTTCCATCTGATAGTTGATGCTGAAAACAGGATGTATATCCTTTGCAGTACTCTGAAGAGAGATATTGAATCAAAAGAAGATGACACTGCATCTGACACAACCAGGTTGAGGGAATGATAGCCACAAGGCACCAAGAAAGCTCTTTGTTTCAGTGCAAGGATCCTTGCCTGGATGCCACTGTTTCTTCCCTGCATGTCCGTGCCATTGTCATAGCCTTGGCTGCCGCAGTCCTGAAGCTGTATTTTATACTCATTCAAAACGTTCATAAACAGTTCTGTTAGGCCTTTTCCAGTAGAGTTGTCCACAGATGAGAAACAGATAAAGTGTTCCTTTACTTGGATACAGCCATCCTTGTCGTCAACAAATCTTACTGTAAATAATATCTTTTCACTGTGATTAATGTTGGGAGTGCCATTCACAATATCGCAGCCGGCTCTCACTTCACTTCAGTTCTTTCTGACATCTCACTGACTGACTGGAGACACCCTGCCCCTATATACCTGTGAGGACATTGCTGACAACATTCTAAGATGGTCAAGGAAAATGTAGTTCTCAGAAAGTTTGGACAGTTCCACGAGATACTACAAAGGTTCAGAACATTCTAGGAGGTTAGTGAAAAATGAATCCACATACGGAATACCTGAAACATTTTACTTCAAACATTCTATTTTTCCTTTTGTTACTAACAATAAAAAAGCAGCCTGAGCCCAGCGACCCCCAAGCCTGGCACTCCAGGAGGTTGCCTGCCCCTAAATCCGGCCCTTAGGGTAGATGTCACCCAAGATGTGTTTAGACAAGAGATTGATAGTATGGATTAGAGAGGAGGATTTGACGCTTCATATTATGGAGTTAGCTTTTTCCGAATTTATTCTGAGAAAGTGTAAATCTCACAGGATGGCACAGTGCACTAGCAGAAAGCTGGCAACATAGTGCAGTATTTTACTTTGAGAAGGAGTTATTGAAGAGTGTACCTCTGGGTAAAATCAACTTCCCCCTCTTCACTTGTTCATATCCTTGGCAGCTCTTACAAACACAAACCAAGTAATTTTGTAACCCAGGCCTTATTTTTAATAAGTTACAGAAAAATGTTTTAAAAGTTGATATACGTACTGATGAATTCCAGACCTGGGGGCTGAATAGCAGGTGGCTAACAAGAACCTTCCTATAGTTGCATTCAATCAAATAACCCAGGAGAATATCTGTAGAGTCAAATCTGTTAGCATTAATTTCTCTCGCTATTCTCTGGGGTTGTGAAATATATATGGATTTAAATAAAATACATGGTGCTTGTATTTAATGATGACAATGTTCATAGAGAGTTTATGCAGTGTCGAGGGAGCCATAAGGTGAACAATAAATTGAAATACAAGCTGAAGCATAATCTGAAGCCATGAAGCTACGTTCAAATCAATTAAATGAATTGAAGGGACTAGAAATCCTCATGAGTTCTGCACTGTGGAATACGAATGGATCTATATGAGCCTTCAGAGATACTTGCCAATCATGTGACGGTCTGGGTGTTCTCCTCTTTCACTGACTGAAATAGGAGAAGGACCATTCATGATCAGAACCATCCAATAATAGGCAATATTAAGGCTGGAATTTTCCAAGAAACCTAAGGATACGTCTGAACTGCAAAAAAAAAAGACCTGTGGCAGAGTGTCCCAGGTTACATCTACATAGCAGGAAAAAAAAAAAAAGAAGACCCACAGCAGCAAATCTCAGAGCCCGGGTCAACTGACTCAGGCTCGCAGGGCTCACACTGCGAGGCTAAACATATCAGTGTAGACATTTGGGCTCAGGCTGGAGCACAGGCTCTGATATGCAGTGAGAGGGAAAAGTCTCAGAGCCCTAAGGGAAGTAGAGGGTCAAAATCCCAGTCAGGTTCTGTGACACTTTGGGGTTCATCCAGACCAGTAAGGGGTTGTATCACCACCTGCTCTGTAACCCTGCATGCTTCTGGGTACAGCTTTAGCTTAGCCCTGACATTAGCAGCATGCGCACAGCACAGTGGCCTCACCCTGGCTTCCACCAGCCTGCTTATTACTTGCAAGATGACACCAACAGCCCTTCCAGTCCCGAGTCTCCCTAAAACCGTCTCCCCTGTCGTGTCCAGTCCTTCTTGCTGGACACTCCCTCACTGAAATTAAGTTCACTGTAGCCAAAGAGACAGAGCACACACCCTGCCTATTAGTTTAGCTGAGGATTTTACCCTTCAGTTTAATACACAGCACTGAGATAGTTCTGTAATAAAACTAGGATAAGTTTATTGAGAGCAGATATTTACATGATAATCAGTAAGAACAGAAGGCACAGATATCATTACAAGTAAAACAAACAAAACAAGCTTTCTAGTGACTAAAACTTAACTTCAGAGAGTTACAATCTTTATCTAAGCAGGTTTCTCACCTATACTCATTTCCTTGGTTTTCAAGCCAAGAGGATATACTTTTCATGAGCTCATAGGGTGCTGCTCACCCTTTGTCCTTTACATAGAATATCAGGATTGGAAGGGACCTCAGGAGGTCATCTAGTCCAACCCCCTGCTCAGAGCAGGACCAATCCCTGGACAGATTTTTGCCCCGGATCCCTAAATGGTCCCCTCAAGGATTGAACTCGCAACCCTGGGTTTAGCAGGCCAATGCTCAAACCACCAAGTAATAGAGCCATTTTGACATCTTTCTTTTGGCTTAACTTTTCCAAAGTCTGTTGTCTCTGTTTCAAGAAGATCTAGGAAAGCATCCTGAGGGTGCAGGTTCCATCCCCCATTGTGATCATTATGTGGATTTCCCTTCATCTCTCCCTGCTCATTTAGTTGATGGCTTTGTTTACCTTCTATGTAGATGTCCTTTCCATTGTCCTCTGAGTTGTTACCTGACTCAATTTACATTGGGGAGACAGAAAAAACACAAACAACATTCCTTTGTCTAGGATAGGCTGGGTTAATGCACTGCTCATAAAACACCTTTTGAGAACATATTTCCATCACATATCTATAATTCTTTATACACCACCCATACACACATCACTCAATAATATTAATTAACAGCATGTTGCCAGTTTGCATATGATACTCACATGACACCTTTAGCTACAGATTATGGCAACAGGGGTGTTGGGACAATGAGTGTGTCAGGCCTCATGTGAGTTATGTTATGAGCTACCCTCTGCCATTTGAGACTGAGGGACTCCCTGGGTCACAGGTTCCCTTAGGCTCCTTGGAAAATTCAGCCTACAAGGAAAGCTAGTTTCTACTATAAGCCTTATTCCCCATAGTGCTGGTTATTCCTTTACTCTTCTTCATGATGAGCAGAAACAGGAAAAAACGATGCTGAAAATTTAGTCTCCTGTAATGTATGTTCTTTATTTGGCTAGTTTTCCTACTAAAGAAAGCTGTTTGGGACTTGTAAGTGTAATCCACTGGTGAATATTTTTTAAAAGCCTCCTCTTTCTTTGATCAATTAAGGATACGAATCTGCTGCAACTCCAACTATGCAAAGTTGCCCTTTAGCTCAAGATGTAGCTGTTCATGCTTAATTTAGTGTAGATGCTGGGTTCAGTCCCCACTGATAACCAACCTAGTAGTTGCAACACAAGATTTTAATGCTTCACCTAGCACTCTGTGAAATAAAGGATTGTAAAATTAACAGAGAATTTGGGATATCATGACTGAAACATATGCTAATATAAATGTTAAATAATACAAAATTATGGTAAATTATATAGTTGACTAGAAACAAACTATGTCATTACAAAAGAACTACATGCCAGGAACCTACAAATCTGTTATCCTCACTGCAAGTGGGAGAAAATAATTCACTTAGCAAAAGACCTGCATCTGAAATATTTTGGAAGTGCCTTCAAATATTGAAATCAATGTTACTGGTTAAGACATGGCAGCATGGTAGATGATGGTATTTGATATTCAACTTCAGCACATGGGGAAAAAATTCTTTCAAACAAAACAAATGTAAAAGAAGAGTGCAGAATAATGCAAGACCCCGATGTCCAGACATCACTAAATGTAAGGAGAAATAAATATTCAAAACTGGGTACAGATCCAAATTTCATAATTGGCCTTTGTGACCCATGTTTGTTGGCCCACCGAGCCGCTAGGGGGTGGTGGATAGCTACTGACCCACTGGCCGGCCTGTGTCAGGCCGTCTGTCACTAGGGAATTAGCAGAGGGAGGGACGCCAGCAAAGGTGTATAGTGCGCCCCTTGGGCAGGGGAGCGCCGGCAAGAGTCTATAGCGCTATCGGGATTTTGCTACCCGAGGTGGGTTGGCCGGGGTAGGGGAACGCAGGCCAACCCAACTCCACTGTGTTCCAGCCCAGGGCCCTCACAGTGGTGGGCCAGGGGTCCCGCCACAGGGTCAGTGGGGTCCCTCCGCAACACACTGACCAAATAGACTCTCCGCACTGTGCAGTTCTGTCCCGGGGCTCCTTCCTACCCAGTCCTTTGAGCGAGTCCCTCCGGTCCTTCCAGCTCGTCCGGGTATTCCGCTGCTGGCAGCTCCAGCTCCAGCTCCCCCTCCACCTCGGCTCCTCCAGTTCCTTCGGGTACTTGGCTGCTGGCAGCTCCAGCTCCCCCTCTGCCTCAGGCTCCTCCAGTTCCTTCGGGTACTCGGCAGCGGGCAACCCCGGTAACCCCTGTCCTTCCTCCAGGTCAGGTTTCTCCTGTTCCAGGGCCTCCCCTGGACCAGCAGTAGGGTCTGAAGGGAGAAGCCAGCGGTCTGCATCTGCCTCCCTCCCTGGTGCTGCCCTGACTGGCCTAAGAGCCCTGCCCTTTGTACTTTCTGTTCCACCCCTCCCCTTCCGGGGGGTGGAGTAAGCTTGGTCTGGCCCCGCCCCCTCAGGCTGAGAGAGTGTCTCTTTACCCTCAGGTTCAGAGGGAAGCCACCCTGGCTCCCTACAGCCCTATTTCTAGAATGGTCCAAACCAAAACCCTTGAAAGTATGTGGATGCTGAATTTTGTGGCTTCAGACCAATATCTACTTTAAAAGATACTGTCCAGGTACAGTACATTTCACCTTTAAACTATTGTTTCATTCACTATTATTTACTTTATGAATGAAATCTGTTTCAGACCTAATTCACCCCTTCTTATCATGTGTATATACTGGTATGTTATTATAGAGTAGCTCCTGAGCGCTGGGCTTCTGGTAATTTTTATTTTAAGAAAAAATGAAAGTGTTAATCTTCTTCAGTCTCACTCTATTCTCTCTCCCGTTTTTCTATCCTTCAAAAAAAAAAATCAAATAAACCCAATAAGAAATGTACTTTAAGAAGGTACAGTAAATTAAAAACTGCCAATCTTGACAGTGAATCTTCCAGAGAAATCAGAATCAGTTTGCATGTTTTGGGATTTTAACCTGACAGTTTGTAGAAAATGCTATTCATCAAACTGTCATAGCCATTACATTAGGATGCTCCAGGTACTCTAGAAAAGAATGCCAATAAGTAATGTGTGCTGTCTAATATGAACAAAATGCTCTATAGTTGATGAAAAGCTATTTTTTCCTTGTCATGGGCTGTACATTTTTATTTATTCTGTAACAGCCTAAATGTAAAGATCACATTTGCAGGGAGACGCATATAACTCAGAGTTGGTTTATATATTTTCAACAGGGTAAGTAACATGGTTTGATGACAAAACTGCTCCTAATGGCCAGTTCTTTATTACTTATAGCAGTGTTTCCCAAACTTGGGACGCCGCTTTGTGTAGGGAAAGCTCCTGGTGGGCCGGGCCGGTTTGTTTACCTGCTGCATCCGCAGGTCCAGCTGATCACGGCCAATGGGAGCTGCTGGAAGTGGCACAGGCCGAGGGACATACTGGCCATCACTTCCAGCAGCTCTCATTGGGCTGGAGCAGCGGACTGTGGCCAGTGGAAGCCGCAATCGGCCGGACCTGCGGACGTGGCAGGTAAACAAACCTGCCTGGCCCACCAGGGGTGTTCCCTCTACAAGTGGCGTCCCAAGTTTGGAAAACACTGACTTATAGCATCAAAATATTCACGGCACTCTATAAAAGAAATAAATAGAGAGCTCCTGCCTAGAAGAGCTTAAAGGCTACAGACCTACTCCAAAGCTATGTTGAAGTCAATGGTCTTTTGATCAGGCCTTGTTAAGATATGCTGACAAACGCTCAGAGGGGTTGTGGGAAGATAAAAGTTCATATTCCTGTTACATGTGGTTGCCTAGATAACTTGGTCAGAACAAATTGTGGTGGGGGAGAGCTGTGTTGAGAGAAAGGAGACAAGAACACACGGATAGAAAGCAGCTAGAGTGTGGAAGACCTTGAAGCAAGAAGTAAGAGTTTGGATTTGATGCAGAAGACAACATGGAGCCAGCGAAGGGGATTAAAAAGGGTCTGTGAACATGCTTGTGTTGTTTAGTAACATAAACTATTTTTGCAACCGAGTTTTGAATGGATTGAAGAGGACATATTAGACATGGAGGCCAAAGAGAAGGAGGCTGGAGTATAGTAGTTGTGATGATCAAGGCCCAGCGCAAAAGAATGGTTAGAAAAGTGGGAAAGGAGCCAGGACAGCACAGAATATGAGAGCTGAGTGAAGGGAGTGATCAGCTGTGCTGGAGGCAGATAGATTGAGTAGAAGAACTGAGAAGAGGGCTCGATGTTTGGCCAAAATAGAGGTCACGTTGTTGGTTTTGGAAGGGCAGTTTCAATGGAGTGGTGGTAGCAAAGGCCAGATTGCATGGGATCAAGGAGAGAGTTGGTGGAGAGGATCAGTTCAGCATGAGGACGCAGCATGTTAGGAAAAGCTCAGAGGCAAAGGAAAGAGGGCTGGTGGGGTCTAGAGAGGGATTTTAGAGGATGTGGGACACAATGGTGTGTTTAAATGAAGCAGGAAAGGTGCCAGAAGAGAGAAATCAAGTGACGATGCAGAAGAGGGCGGGTGTTATATAGCATTAACAGCCTCCTGAGATTACAGCTTCTGTTATAACACAACATTTAGAAAAGATATGCTTATACATATCATGTTGTGATTACCAATTAATTTTCAATTTGATGTGTACAGATTTTTTTCTTGCAGCTGTACATTTTTTAACCTAGCGTGTTTTCCTTTTCTTATTTCAAAATGGATAAAGAATGGCTAGCATTGATGTGAGGCAAGCTGGGCTGCCCACCCCTCCACCCCCACCTCTACCAGTACACCTTTATTCTGATGTGCAGCTATTTCAGTTGTGAGCCTCTCTTAAGCACAGTACAACATTCATTGAATGAAAGTGTGGGACAATCTTCTTTTACAGAAATGGCAGACACTGTTCTTCATTCACAATCTATTTTTAAGATCAATTTTTATATCAAATAGCCAAGGGAAACAAAATTTCATAGCATAAAAAGACAATCCAGGAGCAGTGAAATGAAATTGAGAAATGTATTATCAGGAATTAAATGAATCATAAAGCAGGTTTTATAGCAGGTTTTGTCATTCCTTTGTGCTATTTTTATAGTTCCTGGTATTGCATTATCAGACCATGGCATCGCATTGTGTCTGCTGCTACAGCCCGAGGTGAGCACAGCGTACTAAACATACAGTTTGGAAGGTTACTTCTCATCTTATAAATCACTTTTTCTCAGAAAATGTGCCAGCAAGTGACCCAGACAACCAGATTTGTTCACTCCACTGGTACTACAGAGCAGGGAGATGCCAGGCCCATGACTGACGGTGCCTAATGCACACTGATTTCAACATGCTTTCAAGCATTGGTTAAATGGGGTGGAAACAAACATACCTTCATGTCCCACCCACCGCCATGAACAGCGTGCAGACTAAGATTTCCTTCTAGAAATGGAGTCTATAATGCAGTGATATGCTGCCAACATTTGAACAAATGAGAAAGCCATCATTATAAATGATTAATTATGATCTATTTGTATTATCAATGTCTTGGAGCCCCAGACATGGCCCAGGACCTATTGTGCAAGGCATTGTATGAACACAGAACAAAAAGATGGTTCCTGCCCCCCCAAAAGCTAACAATGTATGTATAAGACAAGAAACAAGAGCTAGATATAGACAGATGGTGGATTACAAGGAAACAGTGAGGCAATATTGTTCAGCATGACAGGCAGGGGTATCAGCGCACCAGCTAGGGTGACCAGATGTCCTGATTTTATAGGGACAGTCCCAATTTTTGGGTCTTTTTCTTATATAGGCTCCTATTACCCCTCCATCCCCATCCCAATTTTTCACACTTGCTGTTTGGTCACCCTAGCACCAGCAGAGTAACCATTGTTGAGTGTTTTTTATCATCTTCACAGCAAAGGAGAATTTTACAGAGGAATCTGAAGAACAATAAAGTGGCTCTGTGGGTGGGAGTACCTCCCAAATGTGAAGGATAGCATATGAGAAAGCACAAAGGTGCTTGTTTGAACATTTAACAAGTGGGAGAGGGAGGCTGGTATCATGGGCCAGTCAGAGATGGGAATCGACACATCGCGAGTGAGTGAATGATTAAAAATTAGATGGGGACAAGCTGTGAATGGCCTTGAAAGTGAAGAAAAGCTACCTAGGATTGATATATAGAAGAGGGGGCCAGGAAAGGGTGTAAAGAGAGGGGTGATATTATCAAAGTGTTGGGCTAGGACAATGATCTTTGCAGCAGCATTCTGAATGGACATGAGCAGGGCAAGGCTGCATTTGTTAAGACCAAAGAAAAGGCTGCTGCAGTCATTGAAAGGACAGCCTGGACGAGAGTTTTAGCTGTGTAGATGGATAACTAACACCGTATTTTAGAGATGTGATACAGGAAGAATCTGTAAGATTTAGACATAGTCTTAATGTGAGGACCTACAGAGAGGTGAGAGTTGAAAATAACACCTAGGTTACCCACTGATACATGGGACATTCCCTGAGTAAAATACTCAATACCACCCATCTTGCTAAAAACATCTGAATCAAGTCTATATTCTTCCTCCTACAAATCCATCAATTATTCCAGTCCCTACCACTCACCACCCATCCAGCTTTTCTGTTCCCACACTGCATGCAGGCTCCTCTGAGTGTTTCACTCATAACAGCAGCTGTTCCTCACAATAACAGCAATGGTAGCAGGCAGATTGTCTTGTGGCCTCAGTTTGTGGGGCGACTGGTCAAGGAGGAGGGAGGAGAACACTCCCTCCTCGCTGAATAATAGGTCCAGTTCAAAGTCCCAGGGCCAAAACTTCAAAGCTTTCAATGGGCTGGGTTCAAACTGCCTAGCACTCCATGGCCAGAGTCTTTTTTTGGCTGTGTACCTTAGGAAAAACAGAGCTGTCTACAGCAAAGATAAGGCTTCTGAAAATTAGAGCGAGCTTATTCAGCAGATACTCCATGGCTATGGAACGCCCTTCCTTGAGAGAGGAGAATAATCTTGAATTTCAGCACACTCAAAATGAAGAGTATACCTTTTACCTTAGCTGTCCCACAATCATAATGAAAAAATAACTACTGCCAAATACCCATCTCTGCCACTGGATGAAAGGAAGAATGAATGAATTTCCAAGGAAGTACTTGTTTCTGTTTTCTTGTAAGGTGATGAGGCTAGATGGAGCATGGTTAAATGACAATAATGTGCATGTGTTGGCGGAATTAATATTACAGACTACAAATATATGAAGGCTGTTAATATAAACTTCAAAGAGGAAAACCAAATATTTTGCATAGGATTCAGAGTACTAGAATGAAATTGAAAAGGAGAAACTTAAACTTCCTGATAGTAAGATATGAGTCTCTCAAGAGAGCAACTGAAACCTCATCATATGTTCCATTTAACTAGATTGGAAAATACCTGTTGAACCTTTCTTAGTGTGACAATCCTGCACCCAGGGGAAGCAGCACACTAGATAACATATTAGCTAGCTCTTTTCCATATTAACTAGCTCATTTCTAGATCCTTCTAGACTGTATATGCTTTGGGGGCAGGGACTATCATTTACTACATTTATATATCCGCCCGTCCCACAGCTGCTCCGCTCTACCAGCTGCTCTGGTCCACTAGCTGTCCTGTGAGCCGCTCCAGCAGTCCTCGGAAACTGCTCGCTCCACTCTGCCAGCTGCTCTGCTCCACAGTATAGCTTCAGGCTCCCCCACTGATTAGCACAGTACTCAGTGCTCTTAGCTCAGCGATTCCAGTGATTTCAACTCTTAGTGATTTCAGCTCACAGTAGGGGAGCCCAGTGCCAGTGCACTACTGGTCCAAAGTGAGTTCAGCTCAGTAACCTGTATCTAGATTCTTAAGGGAATCAAAAATTAACTCTGACATTCCACAGTGGAGAGAGGCATAGGCAAAACTGGGGCCTCTGGCTCACACAAGGAGCCTGCACCACCAAGTACAGATACCTGTCCCCAGCCTCTCTCCATTCACTGGGTTTTGGAACCCATATCCCTTGTCTAGCAAGTACTATTTAATGTAGGTTGAGTCATTTCTGTCATAAAGCAGTCTCATAGTTCCTCATTCACATAATTAAGGTAACAGCCCCTTTTTTTCCTTCCTGCCCCAATAACAAAGAAATTGGGGATTCCACAGTGTGAAAATAACCATCCCATGCTGCCGTGTGTTATGCTAAGTGGAGTGGGTTTACCAATGCAAATGCACATTCCTAAAATTCCTTTGCCCACTCCTCATAATGTACCACCAGATGTCAGGGTAGAGCTCATCCTGACTCTGCTTACATATAAGGCAATTAGCAATTGGGCCCTAGTCTGGCTGGTCTCGAAGCACTAACATAATATGTACTAAATAATAACTTATCCTGAATACTGTTTAAAAAATTAACAGGTACAGAGCGTAGCATCTGATTATCTTGTTTCCTTCCCCATCTACATTTCCACAGTCTAAAATGTGTCCACACAATGACACTTTACATTCTGTAAATTACTGAATTTTAAGATGTCATGTGCTATTTCCCTTTTACATAAGTGCTAAAATCTGGGTATAAATAACCATCCACATTAAAAAATGAATCAATTAAATTGCTTATGAGTAAGGCTATGGAATACATGATTTCCGCAGATCTCCATGACTTCAGCCTGCAGCAGCTGGGAGCTGCAGATTACCCCCGCCTCCTATGGTGGCTGAGAGCTTCAGGGTAGCCCTGCCACCTGGAGTGGCAGGGGTCCCCCACAGCTCCCCAGCCTTTGGGGGCGGGAAATCCCCTAGAGCTCCCCAGGCCCCAAGGAGGGTGGGGGATCCCCAGCAGCTCCTCGGCAGAGAAATCCTGTGGAGTTCTTCAGTCCCTGTAGGCCAGGGGTGGGCAAACTTTTTGGCCTGAGGGCCACATTGGAGTTCCAAAACTGTATGGAGAGCTGGATAGGGAAGGCTGTGCTAAAAATGTCCATGACAAAATCATTGAGTTATATTAACAGTTAGCATAGAATAGTGGAATTCCTGTCAGCATGTCCAAATCTCAGAAACTATAACATTAGTTCACTATATCATTACGTGATATCAGTTTCTTCATTTTGATTTTGACTATGGATAATAGGACAGATTCTCTTGTCTGGCTGAGCTGTGCTTGGCACAAGATCTGGGATGGGGTGGGTGGTGTGACAAAGATGGTTATAAGCCATCTTTACATTTCCCTGATCCTCAGACTATCCAGGGGCTGAAACAGTCTGAAGGTTGCTCTAATGTGGGCCTGGCTCCCCACCATTCCAAGGGACCGTTCCAACTGCAAGGGATTAGCAAGCTGCTGAAATGTGCTGGCCATGCGCCCTTTTGTCCAACCATACCTCTTGTGCTTGTTGCCAGGGGGGGCATAGGAGAGCCTATGGCAGCCCTACATCACTGGAAAATCACCATTTTGCAGAGGGAATGATTCCAGAAGCATTAAATCCAGAACAACCAGATTGCTTTGGTGACCAGTGGGGTCGCTGGAACAATTTGTATAGTGGGGGTGCTGAAGAGTTAGTAGGGGAAGCAAAAGTGGATGGGAACCTGGGAGGCAGTGACCATGAGATGGCTGAGTTCAGGATCCTGACACAAGGAAAAAAGGAGAGCAGCAGAATACGGACCCTGGATTTCAGAAAAGCAGACTTTGACTCCCTCAGGGAGTTGATGGGCAGGATCCCCTGGGAAAACAACATGAGGGGGAAAGGAGTTCAGGAAAGCTGGTTGTATTTTAAAGAATCCTTATTGAGGTTGCAGGAAAAAACCACCCCGATGTGTAGGAAGAATAGTAAATATGGCAGGTGACCAGCTTGGCTGAACAGTGAAATCCTTGCTGATCTTAAACACAAAAAAGAAGCTTACAAGAAGTGGAAGATTGGACAAATGACCAGGGAGGAGTATAAAAATATTGCTCAGGCATGCAGGAGTGAAATCAGGAAGGCCAAATCACACTTGAAGTTGCAGCTAGCAAGAGATGTTAAGAGTAACAAGAAGGGTTTTCTTCAGGTATGTTACTAACAAGAAGAAAGTCAAGGAAAGTGTGGGCCCCTTACTGAATGAGGGAGGCAACCTAGTGACAGAGGATGTGGAAAAAGCTAATATACTCAGTGCTTTTTTTGCCTCTGTCTTCACAAACAAGGTCAGCTCCCAGTCTGCTGCACTGGGCAGCACAGTATGGGGAGAAGGTGACCAGCCCTCTGTGGAGAAATAAGTGGTTTGGGACTATTTAGAAAAACTGGACGAGCACAAGTCCATGGGGCCGGATGCGCTGCATCCAAGGGTGCTAAAGGAGTTGGCGGATGTGATTGCAGAGCCATTGGCCATTATCTTTGAAAACTCGTGGCGAATGGGGAAGGTCCCGGATGATTGGAAAAAGGCTACTGTAGTGCCCATCTTTAAAAAAGGGAAGGAGGAGGATCTGGGGAACTACAGGCCAGTCAGCCTCACCTCAGTCCCTGGAAAAATCATGGAGCAGGTCCTCAAGGAATCAATTCTGAAGCACCTAGAGGAGAGGAAAGTGATCAGTAACAGTCAGCATGGATTTACCAAGGGCAAGTCATGCCTGACTAACCTAATTACCTTCTATGAGGAGATAACTGGGTCTGTGGATGAGGGGAAAGCAGTGGATGTGTTATTCCTTGACTTTAGCAAAGCTTTTGATACGGTCTCCCACAGTATTCTTGCCAGCAAGTTAAAGAAGTATGGACTGGATGATTGGACTATAAGGTGGATAGAAAGCTGACTAGATCGTTGGGCTCAATGGGTAGTGATCAACGGCTCCATGTCTAGTTGGCAGCCGGTTTTCAAATGGAGTGCCCCAAGGGTTTTGTTCGATATCTTCCTTAATGATCTGGAGGATGGCGTGGACTGCACTCTCAGCAAGTTTGCAGATGACACTGAACTTGGAGGAATGGTAGATACGCTGGAGGGTAGGGATAGGATAGAGGGACCTAGATAAATTAGAGGACTGAGCCAAAAGAAACCTGATGAGGTTCAACAAGGACAAATGCAGAGTCCTGCACTTAGGACAGAAGAATCCCATTCACTGTTACAGACTAGGGACTGAATGGCTAGGAAGCAGTTCTGCAGAAAAGGACCTAGGGGTTACAGTGGATGAGAAGCTGGATATGAGTCGGTGTGCCCTTGTTGCCAAGAAGGCTAATGGCATGTTGGGCTGTATAAGTATGGGCATTGCCAGCAGATCGAGGGATGTGATCATTCCCCTCTATTTGACATTGGTGAGGCCTCATCTGGAGTACTGTGTCCAGTTTTGGGCCCCACACTACAAGAAGGATGTGGAAAAATTGGAAAGAGTCCAGCAGAGGGAAACAAAAATGATTAGGGGGCTGGAGCACATGACTTATTAGGAGAGGCTGAGGGAACTGGGATTGTTTAGTCTGCAGAAGAGAAGAATGCGAGGGGATTTGATAGCTGCTTTCAACTACCTGAAAGGGGGTTCCAAAGAGGATGAATCTAGACTGTTCTCAGTGGTACCAGATGACAGAACAAGGAGTAATGGTCTCAAGTTGCAGTGGGGGAGGTTTAGGTTGGATATTAGGAAAAACTTTTTCACTCAGAGAGTGGTGAAGCACTGGAATGGGTCACCGAGGGAGGTGGTAGAATCTCCTTCTTTAGAGGTTTTAAGGTCAGGCTTGACAAAGCCTTGACTGGGATGATTTAGTTGGGAACTGGTCCTGCTTTGAGCAGGGGGTTGGACTAGATGACCTCCTGAGGTCCCTTCCAACCCTGATATTCTATGATTCTATGAAAGCCATTGAACCAAACTGGAAACCCTGCATATGATGGAAAACTCTTCAAGTCAGGGGGTGCGACAGCACCTCGCATACCCCTAGTTCCAGCACCTATGGTGAACAGTCAGTTTGGTATGGATTCTACAAGCATACATTCCACGTTGTGGAATGGAAAAGCTCAGTCTACACTGCACACCTCTTGCAGCAGTGCATTTGGTATGTGTAGCTACTCACCACAGAGAAAAATCAGACTGCATCCGTGCTGTAGTGTAGTTACACATGTCAGTGAAAGAGGGGGAGGCAGCAGGGAAAACTTCTGTAGCAGGGAACTACCGGCCAGCAGCAAGGAGTTGCAGGAGTCTTTCCCTGCAACAGGGAAAGATCCCTGCAATAAGGAGCTGCCGGAATCTTTCCAGACTTTCAGAAATCAGTCATTGAACATGTGTGTGTGCGTGCGCGCATCTGCAAGTATCTTATTCATGAACAAGAACAATATCTATGACAGCTGGGCAGAGAACGGTAATTCTGTTTTGTGGAGGATTTTGCCATTTCAAAATTTGGTTTAATTCCAGTTCAGAACAAAACCCAAACAACATTTCAAAATTCTCCATGAAAGGGGATGTAGCCATGGAGCTGCAGACTCTGGAAGACCTTGGGGGCTGGACTCTGGCAGTCCGCCTGGTGGAATGCCCCAGAGCAGCAGATCCTGGAAGCTCAGGCTCCCCAGCAAGCAGCCAGATAGGTTGCCCAGGAGCTAGATGGGCAAGCTGGCAGGAATACAAGCAGGTTTCCATTGGTAACCTGCCTGGCAGGTTTCACCCTCCCTGGTTTCCAGAGGAACTTTGTCAAAAATCAAACCATCTCTGTGGACTATTTACATTTAGATGAACTGGCAAATTCTGACCAAAACCAGTTTTGTTGGAGTTTTTCTGATCATCTCTAATGTTTACCTTGTTACTGGAATGTTCTATAACTTGTATGTATGTAAATATAGCTAAGGTGCCAGTAGATAGCGGCCAACAACTTATAGCATAGTTCCTGGGTTTTGAAAGGCTGATAAAACTTGTTAAATATACTGCAAATGGCTTCCTATGGTTACTCTGTACACTAGCTCTTAACACCATTGGTCTTCCTGGCAAAGCTGTTATGAAAGACACTCTCAAATGATTGTTAACCATTATCTATTTACAGATTCCAGTACAGGTTTCATATATTAATATAACATCATATTTTAATGCTAATTTTTTTATTAAGATACATGTCAGTAAGAGCTGCTCAGCAATAATGTCATTTTGTGGTGTAACAACTGTATTGAACCTACAAACATATTAACAATGTTGCGGACCCTATTCTTATATGCCTGTAGATGGCGCTCTTTATAAGTATTAACTATATACGAACAGGTATTTCTTTTCATATAGAACTCTCATAATACAGAGAGAGGCCAAGGAAGCCAAAATTAAGCAGATACTTTCACTTTAGTGTATGTGTAAGGCAAAGCAGGAGTAGAGCTAAAGGAGTAATTTGAGATGAATAATTTGTTGAGTGAATTTAGACCATTTTGTAAGTACGTTCTCCAAGGGCAGACTATAGTTTTTATAAAGAACGTTCATATGGCTTTAAAATCTAAGAACTATTTGAATTCAGTTGAACCAGTTTCAGCCTATAACTTGTAACAGGATAGCTTGCCCCTTACGGACTGGAGCTAGCCAATTACAGATGACAGAATAATCCCTACCTTGGAGAGATCAGGGTGATTGCCCTGCACAGAACAGCAGGAGACTGCAGTGAAGAGGAAATGCAGAAAATCGTAGCCAGTGAAAGGCTGCTGCAGGGAAGACCCCGACACTAAGGAAGCTGTGACAGAGAGGAGCTGCAGTGAGCAGGAGGCTCTGGCTAGAGACCCCCAACTGAGCAAATGATTTGGGCCTAGACACCAGAACCCGAGGGCTGAACTTCAGCCACATAAAGCCTGGGAGTAGTGGGCCCAGGTCCTGATGGAGATCCCAACTGGGAGAAGGGGTTGGGGGACCTGGAAGCCAGAGGGCTGTACTCCAGCCAGAAAGAGCTGGGACTGGCAGTTTTTGGTGGAACTGATTGTGTATGGCAGAAGAACCAGGGCTGAGTATGAACTTTTGTGTTATGGTTATAGACTTTATTCTGGGGCTCCTCAGGACTGCTTGAACAATTACTGTTATTAATCCACCTCTGGGTAGCAGTGCCATTAGTCACAAGAGCGATTGTGTGATGTACTTAAGGGGCCTGCATGAGAGGGCTAACAGGGACAGGGTGCCTGCAAAGTGACCCCTGGCCATGAGGGGGCAGTCAGGAGGTGGCTGACCCCACTACAAGATTATTCACAATGAATTCAATATTCACAATTTTATATCCAAGCTGTGTAATTGGTTGCTTAAGTCACATGGTATGGGGTCTGTTTCCTGACCCACATGCAGATACTAACAAAACTTTAGCTGTCTGCAAACATACTGTGAGCTTGAATATTCACAGTGAATTTCCTGGCTTTTATCCGTTTGTTTTACCTTTTCCCCCTCAAACTTTCTTTATTTTTAAATACACACTGCAATTAAAAAAAAAGAGAGAATTTTTACCTAAGAAACTAGAAAAAAATTGTTCTGAATCCTTCAGATTATGTATTATTTATCTGCAATTCTCCCATATCTAAAATAAACTCTTCATATTATTTTGCTCAGCTTTGGAGGAGCAGTTCTGGTCTATGAGGTATATTCAAACTCTGACCCCCTTCCTCATACTGAGTAGCACTTACATGAGTATTCCGATGGGTGCAACTGGACTACTCCTATGAGTAGTACTACTCAGCATGAAGACGGGTGACAGAACTGGGTCCATAATCAGGTAAATTTTAAGTCACATTACTTGCAGGCCTTAGTGCATTGGAACAGAGCTGTTAGAGTGACTATAATCTGTTCTTTAATTATGCAGATCGAGTACATGTAATAATCTGAGAAAACGTGTGTGTGGGGGGGGGGGGGAAGGTGGTCTACCTGGTAAGTAATCAAATTAAACTGAACTGTCCTCGTACCAAAAGTGTATGGATCCTGCTACCATCCACGCCATGGCTGCAAATCCTTCCTCATGGACAACACAAACCTATCCTTAACTTTCTAATAGCAATGGGCAACCATTCATACACCATCTTCTCCAGGATCTTACTGGCTGATTACTGTGCTCTGGTACCTTTGCATGGTACCCACTGGGGTTATCTCTAGCTGTGCACTTTGAAGCAGCCATGACCAGCTAAAATGGTGTGTAAACCTTCTACCAGATGGTTGACAGCAGCAAAAGGGACCAGGTTCAATATATCTTGGGTCCACCTTGACAAAATAATTAAACTAGCTCAAGCCTCCACCCAGAATCCTTGAGAAGCTAAGCACATCCTTTCTGGATGCCCTTAACAGGCAGAACATCCCCTCTTACAAATAGTCTGAGATTGTGTACAAACAAGGGAGTCTTTATTATAGGAAAAGGGAACACAGTCAAACTTGGGTGGGCACAGCAACAGAACATATGCAAAAAAAGAATAAAATACCCCCTCTTCCAGTAACTTTGCAGCAGTTCATTTAACTCCCTTCCCACCTGCTGGTGAGAATGTCCCATATTGACCACACCACCTCATCCATCCACTAAACCCCTCTCATGGTTGGGATCAGCATGTAGCAGTAGTTCAAATGTCTCTTTGCTGGTCTGTCTCCAGTCCCACAGGAGCTGCTTGCCCAGTCCCGTGTGGAAGCGCCACAACCTAACCCAGCGTAGAGAGTCAGGTTCTATTAAGGTGCTGGGTAGTTGGGGGCTCACTGGAGTCCACTCACCTCTGCTGCCGTCCTCTGTCATCTCTTATCATGAAATCCTCCCAGGAGGTGAGCCAGGAGTGGAGTTCTGACTGCTTGGAAACTAGCTCTTTCCCACAAGGTAAGAGTTTTCTCTTTGTATATATATGGTGATCTCCCAAGCATCACTACTGGACCTGTGGGTAGTTAGCCTATGCAAACAAAGCTTTTTATGGCAGCCCTTCTTTTTACCAACATAGGGGGTAGAAACCTCTTTCCCCTCTGGAGCTTCTGGCCATAAGGTTTACACTTGTAAAATGTAGGGAAGCAGCCTCCTTATCATAACCATAGAATCATAGAATCTCAGGGTTGGAAGGGACCTCAGGAGGTCATCTAGTCCAACCCCCTGCTCAAAGCAGGACCAAACCCAACTAAATCATCCCAGCCAGGGCTTTGTCAAGCCTGACCTTAAAAACCTCTATTTCTATATGCATGGCCGCCCCCACATTGTCTGAAGCATGCCATAACTTGGTACATCAGATTCATATTGGGGAGCACCTGTCCTAGTACTCCACAGAAGTATCATGACAGACCATATTTGGTCTACATTTCACTCCTGGGAGAGGAATTTGCCATATATTGTTCTTTTTCAACAGTGGACCACACTTGGAGATGGCTGGGCTCTGGAGAAAGGGAAATAATTGAGACCAACACATTCTGTTAAACACACATTCTTATGTCTGTCTGGAAAAAGCTGGCGGTTGAAGGGTTATACTACACTAACAGCTACAATGTTTTACGTAGTCTAACAAAAATGGCAATTAATCTGTGTCTTTGCTGTGTCCAAATTGGACAGGAACAATTTCCAGAACCATTCCATCTTACATTCTTTCTTTAAGGAATATTTCTATGTCTCTGTCTTGGTTCTGGAACGGTGAAAGCTTAGCCGGGGGTTTTCAGACAACTCCTGATAGACTACTAGATTTGGTTGTTATTCTTTCACCTCTTTGTTCTTCGCAGTGTGCTTCTTTCTTTTTATAAATGTATGTCATTAGTGTTGTTGTGTATGGCATTAGCACATGTCTGTGCATAAAAAGTAAACAGCCAAAAGGAGAGAGAAGTTTAATAACTGGCTTGGCAGCTGAATATAGTTTGTAGGACTCTATTCAATGTGCTCAAACAAAATAAGCCTCACACTGGGTGAGTGTAAATACATTCAATTAGGAGGGAATGAGCTGAACTTAATGAAAGGAAACTACTTCTTGTTTTAGACAACATGGGCCAAATGCAGCCCGACCACAAACAAGCATTATTTATTACTATGAATTTTTAGTATTAGGGTAGCAATTAAAGGCCCAATCAGGTGTGGAATCCTATCTATCATGGTCTTCAATGGAAGGCTGCACTTGCTTATGCCAGGGTTAAATTAGCTCCCAGCTCTCCCTCTTCTAGAGGGTGCCCAAATTAAAACCAGATGCAACATCCCCAGGGCCTGTGGTGGTTCGGATCTGGGGATGCAAGATTGTGCTTTTCAGATCTTCTCAAGAGCACAAAGAAGTTTTTGTCACATACTTTCTGTGCATTGTATTTGCACAGATTGCTCAATAGATCTCATTACAATCTCCTGTAGATTAACATTGGAATGAAAACTTGTGGAAAACATTTTTAAAAAGTGGGGGGAAAAATCAATTTGCTTGTTTTTTGCCATATGAATGTGCTATTTCTTTCTGAGAAAATGCCAATAATTCGGACCAGTAGTTTCATCATAAAATTAAACTAAGCAAACATAATTATAGCTAATTTCCACTTTCTAGAAGAATATGCTATTGGAGGTATAATTAAACATTTTGCAAAATACAGAACACCCCATGAACGAATAACATAGGGAGTTTTTATTAAAGAAGGCATCTGTAAAACAGAAAGGGGAGAATGTCTTACTGGACATTTTCTTTTATAAGCTTTGTTTTTTAAAATGGGAAACAGTTGGACCAACAGCTGCTGGTTATTTGACTGCAGAAGATTTGCAAAGCGTGATGAGCATGTTTGGAACACACTTCCGTTATAGTATTAAAATTATGCTGGCAGGTGAGATGCCAGTTTATAAAAAAAAGTAGTTTTAAGTACAAATTTTGTTTTGCACAGTTGTAATAATTTCTTATCCTGAAAGAGTCTTGTTTAAATCTGCAGCATGTTGTATGGCAAATAAGTAAATCTGGGCAGGGAAATTTAATTCTGGTTCATGGAGGATTTCATTATTTTGTAATTTGGTTCAGTTGTGATTCAGAATGAAAACCAAAATTTTTCACAAAAGGGAATGGAGCCCCAACTCCGAGATAGTCAGCCTGGCTGGCCGCCTCAGAGCTGGGTCTCCCTGGAAAGTCCTAACACCAGCGCTGCAGCCTCTGGAAGCCCAGCCTCCCCAGGACATGGGCCAGCTGGC
Organism: Mauremys mutica; assembly: GCF_020497125.1. Taxonomy (NCBI): domain Eukaryota; kingdom Metazoa; phylum Chordata; order Testudines; family Geoemydidae; genus Mauremys; species Mauremys mutica. The sequence goes on from NC_059072.1 coordinate 325,777,423, forward strand.
AGAAATTAGGAAACCAAACAGGTTTCCAAATGAAGAGTTCTAGCTGTGTTCTGCAGGACCATTGGCAAAAAACGAGCTGTCTCCACAAGATGTTTTGATTTTGCTGAAGCAGCAAATTCTGACAAAAGGTGTTTTATCAGAATTTTTCTGACCAGCTCCACAAATAAGTCCTTCCAGAGTTTGGATTTTATTTATTTGTGTTGCACAAGCACCTACAAGGCCCCAGTTAGCTAACTGGGTCCCATTGCACTAGACACAGCATACACATGTAAGATAGTCTCTGCCCCAAACAGCTTACAAACTAGGGTACATGATAAAAGACAGCAGAAGTAAGGATAAGGTAACAGTGACAAGATCATGGTTAGCATAATAAAGAGCAGTCTCAAGTCTCTGCTATTCACCAGTTAGGCTTGTTTCTTTAATTAAATGCCCTAAAACTCTGTTAACACAGAGTTAAGGTTGCCTAGTGCCTCGTGGCTAACCTTAAGCCTCTGAAAACCAGGAAATACAAAGTTAAGTACATGCTACCTCCATGCAACCTGAACTCTGTCCCCTGGAGCTGGCAGTAGTCACTGGGGATGCTTCAGCCAGGGCAATTCCATAAGAAAGTTCTAAAAGAATTTGCCATTGTTTGTATTGCACTCCACTGATTTGAATTTCAGCACTTACCTGCATTCACTCCACTACCTTTACTGGGGTAGGTGCAGATGTATTGAATGCTGGAGGGATTAGTTGGTGCAGTTCGGCAGAGCTGTCACCGTGATATGACAAGGTGTGTGTGTACTTCAAAGGATCCAGTATGCCCCATTTTAGCATTGGGTTCTGTAATTTGTGTCAGAAGCGGTGCACAGGGGTGTCTTTTTGCAATGGGGATTGCTAGCCATCTAGTGGAATACATGACTGTGATCTCCATGGCTTACGATGGGGTAAATGAAGGCAATGTCTCAGGCCTTGGCTACACTGGCACTTTACAGCGCTGCAACTTTCTCGCTCAGAGGTGTGAAAAAACACCCCCCTGAGCGCAGCAAAGCGCTCATGTAAACAGTGCCCCAGCGCTGGGAGCGTGGCTCCTAGCGCTGTAAGCTAATCCCCATGGGGAGGTGGAGTACCTGCAACGCTGGGAGAGCTGTCTCCCCGTGCTGGCGCCGCGACCACACTCGCACTTCAAAGCGCTGCTGCAGGAGCGCTCCCGCGGCAGCGCTGTACAGCTGCAAGTGTAGCCATACTCTCAGAAGAATTCCTGAGGGAAATGATGAAGTTTAGGTAACATTTTGCAAATTTGGAATAGTTTGTGTGGAATAGGTTCAATATGAGTTTAGGCCAGGGTGCAGGTAGTTCCCATGGTGAGGCTGTAAGGAATGCCTGACCTAACCCAGAGCTTTGCCATAGCAAAGAGAAGGTATTAGACTTTGTCTTACATGCTCATGTGCTCTATTTTTGAAGTGTTCTGTAGCATCCGTAGGGAGAGTGCTAGAATGTTATTGGTGCGCTGGGGCATTGCTCAAAGAGGGCGGAGTTAAGGTTGTGTTGGGGGTGTGGCATGTACCCTAACTTTGTATTTTCTGTAACCCCTAGATCCAACACTTGTATATGGTTGTGATATTTCACACAAAGCATGCCTTGTAAGATATATGAAAGGTCATAAGTTGCTGAAACTCATTGTTCTGTCAAAATATGTATATTGTTGTGTATGACGTTATAAGGTTTTGCAATACGGTTATTAAAATATGTTGTTGGGAGTTTGGGAGACACCCTCTGCTAGCTCAAGATGACAATACAGGTAGTGATCCCACACCCAAGCAGACGTTAAGCGACCATCATGATCTATTGACCAGCAGGGGAATTGTAAACAAGAGATTTACAAATCTGTAAGAGACAGTTGCGCAAGCACCACACAATCGTGATTGCTCATCTCTGTAACTCAGCAAGGCCCACCAAGACATGTCTGGGATAGTATCTTCCCTGGGACATGAACTGAGAGTATAAAATAAGGGACGGTGGCACCAGATCACTTCTCTCCTCCCCTGTCTACACTGAAGGCAACAAGAACGCTGGGAAGACAAAGACCTTGAACTGAGGAGGCAGGTCCCAGGCTGAGAAGGAAATTCAGCCTGTGTATTAAAAACTGCAACCTACCTGCACCATCCAGTGTGGTGAGAAAAGCTGTTTGATTCAACTCTTGCTTAGTCTGAAAGTTTAGAATTTAGAATGTGTTTACTTTTTATTTTTTTAGGTAACTGTCTCTGACCTTTATGCTTACCACTTAATGTATCTTTCTGTAGCTAATAAATGTATTTTAATGTTTTATCCTTACCAGTGAGTTTGTCTAAAATGTTTGGGGAATCTGCTCAGATTACAAAGGCTGGTGCATGTCCTCTATCCTTTGACGAAGTGGCAAACTGATTAATGAACTTGCATGCTTCAAGAGAAGATTATGGTCCGTATAAAACAGTACATTTCAGGGGTGCAAGGCTGGGGCGATTTGCTGGTGTTTCCGTGTGTATGGTTTATAAGCAGTGTGGCAGAGCTCTGACCTTGTCCCCGGGTGTCATGCGCTTCCAGGCCATTTATGCTAGCCTCAGAGGCTCACTACAACCCTTCATGTAGCCCTTCTCTCTCTAGGGCCAGGGTACAGTCTACTGAGCCCTTTTCATCATAAACCAGCAAGGAGGTTGGTGAGAGAACTCCCACAGTCTCTGTTGTCCCGACAGGCTTATTCAAGAACAGTTGAGCCTCCTGTCCTGACAGAAGCCTGTCTTCCCTTCCCAGGAGATGTTTCTGCAGTTGCAGGTTGGGGGGGGGCGGGGAGGGAAGAGAACCCTGGCCTGCCCTCTACTTTGGATTCCGGCCCAGAGATCCTAATTGCAGCAGCTATTAGCAGCCAACCTTTCACTGCCAGAGTTGCTACATTTCCCTGGGCCACTTCCCCACAGCTCGCTCTCTCTCTCCCCCCCGCCTCACCCTTACCTTAGGGCTCCCTTTCCAGTGGCTTGAGGGGGGGGTCTTCATTACCCAGCCCTTCAAATGCACTTCCTCTTCCCTGGCTCTTCTCCACCTGCCTGAAGTGAGCCCTTTTATAGTATCAGAGGGGCCTTAATTAGAGTCAGGTGTTCACAGTAGCTTAACAGCCTCACCTGACTCTTTGCAGGTTAATTGGAGTCATGTGTCCACCCTAGCCTGGAGCAGCCCCTGCTCTGGTCCATCAGGGAACAGAAAACTGCTTATCCAGTGGCCAGTATATCTGCCTTCAACTACTCTGCTGTACCCCACTGGCCTGGCTCTATCACAGTGGCTTAAAGAGCTTTCATGTAACTTAGCTGGGTGTGTCCTTATCTGCTGTTGACTGAGTGACCACAGCACCTGCAGAGGTTTGCTGCTTGTCACTAACAAAGCATTGTGAGAGATAGGCCAGGCTACAGATTTAAGGGGGCATAGTAGTCTCATAGTTCCAGGTTGTATGCCAGGGATCCCGTCACAATCGCCACTTAAAAATGCAAAAATGACAACATTTTATCAACTAATTTTTTACACAAGGGATATTTTCCCCTTCCTGTCTCCCTTTCTTAAATATTTTGGGGGCCTCTGTTTTCAGCTCCAAATGCCACATGTAAGAAGTGGAGGAAGAATTGTACATTAAACTCTTCCTGATGAGATGTCAGGATGAAATCTTATCAGAGAAAATGGGTGCGATGGGTAATGTTGTTGAATATCACTATGGCCAATGAAGTACCATACACCAAAAGGCCAGATTAAATGATTCAGTCCCTATTTCCAAGGAGTTGCACAGGCCTTTAGTTGTATGCTTGCAAGTAAAAATATCTGGCATATTCTGGCTAAAATGCTATCCACACCCAGTGCTTTAAACTATGACCTTCTCTCAATGTTCAATTTTTAGTCTCCAAGGGCAAAATCTCTGTGCAGAGGGCCAGCACCAGGTCTGTGCACCACTTTAGTCCTAAAAATACAGCTTACATGAATGGGTAAATTGTGTCCTGACCCTTTGCATATGTGTGAATTTTGCCCCAAATGCAGAATAAGCATAGAAACAGTACATTTCTGGGGTTATTGAATGACTGAGAAATGTAAGTTGCTTTCAAGGAAGGAGCCAGCAAATCTGCTGAAGCTAATCAATTTAATGAGCTGGATGGATGGTCCAGTGATTAAAGCTGCTCACTGCCATGCTGGAGGCTTAGTCTTGATACTGTGTTCTGATCTCTCCCAGCTCTTGGCTGGAGGAAAGTGCCTCATGTTGCTCTACAGGGAGCCTTCTGTCTCTTCTGCCTCCTGAAGATGTCACTTCCAGAAATGTCAGTTACAAAACTGAGCACTTTGATTTTCCTGGCACTATAGTGCCAGTCCCATAAATACTGCCTTCGAGCACAGCAGGACTGGACATGTGGTAATTGTGGCTATCAGGAAAATATACTTCATCTCTTGAAGCTTGTATGACCATAGTAAGCTCCCATAGTAAGTAGGTGGCTTACACTGTGACCAGCTGTTGAGGCTAAAACAACAGTCAAGTACAAATGTATTGGCCTCAATGAGTCAAAGTGCAAGCACAACAAAAGAAGAATAAGGCTTCTTGTAGCCTGCATTGTGTAAGGGCCCAGGAGAGCTTCTGCAGCAAGGATCTTTCCTGTTCCCATAGGGAGTCCAGTATCCACAGCAGGTGTACTTCCCATCAACAGCCAAATGTCCAAAACATCACCCTTTGATTCTCTCTTCTACCACTCTGAAACCTGGTATTATACAGTACATTTTATTTACTTCTACTTACATCTTCAATCACCCAAATGTATAAATTAACATTTCATTATCAAATGTGAGGAAGAGTGACAAAGCTAAAGGTTATGCCAGCATTGCAAAATTCTACCTGGCCATTTGCCTGGGATGAGTTCTTGATTTAAAAATAAGTGATTAAAATAGCCTTATTATTTTCATGTCCATTGACCATCCTGGTTATGACAGGCAAATGGATTTTGTTCTCAGACTTAAATTTTCCCATGAGCATGTTGTAAGCCTCAGCTATGCATTCTTCTGCAAACTTCACAAAGCATTTGCCCATTGTACTAGCTTACTCCTTTCCTTCCTAGGGACTCAATTTTGCTGAAAATAACTCTGTTCTTATGCCCTGTGGAAGAAGTTAAAGGTTACACCAAAAATCTTTGTTTCTCAAGAGGCCAATATATTCAGCAGCACAGCAAAACTGCCAGGCCTGCAGGAAGCCTCCTTTGTAGGAATGTTTGTAATTGCGGTGGAGGAGTGTTGCAACAAGCCATCTGCTGCACTTTGTTGCCATCTTGCTGAAGAGTTGCATTTTGGGGAAGTCTGGGAGCATGTGTAATTCCCTGGGCAAGTTAATGATAGAAAAGTAAGGGAGATGTCATTTGAGTCATAAAAGTCTACATCATCTTAATTTGAATAGTCACCCTCTGCAGAGTGGCGCAGGGAGGCTCTCTGGCCCCCACCCTCAGCTCCAGGCCCTCCAGTTGGTGGAAATTTTGATAATACATTGTTGGAAATGGGATGAGTTGAGTATCATTCGAAAGCCTTTTTCCAACCAACACAATCAATCAGACAAAGCGTAAAAAGGCTAGAACAGTCACATAGATAAATATTTAAGAAAATGTTTAAAAAGAAAAACATTTTTTAAATTATACTTTAACAGGGGCATGTCAAACATGCAGCCCTCACCAAGTTAAATTGTGGCTCTCGACTGACAGTGCTGTGTTATCTGTTAATGCTCTGAACATACCTGATTAATTTTTGTACTTACTATGGGTGAAAGGAATTGCTTCAAGTTGATTTGCCATCATCAGCCCTCCCCCGCCCCACAAAAAAAGCAGTTCAGTGGTATTGATTAACAGCTTTGTGTATTTTGCCAAAACCATTGTAATGAGGTGCTAGTTAAGACATCTGCCTCCTGACAGAAATTACTGGAATCTATCTGCAAGTGGTATGCACTTAGTTGCATAACAATTAATTACAATTCCAAAGTAATTTATTGTAAAAGCCTTGATTTTTACTTTGGTCTTGATCACTTTTATGCAACGGAGAATATCACTGTGGAAGACCTGGTTAAACACAGCACTCAGTGCTGCCTTACATACCATAAGAAGTGCAACCATAAACTGAATTTGGCAGGGTTGGAGAGGAAGCACATCAAGCAGAAGAAAAAGTTGAAAATGCCAGGACAGGTGCTAACTGCTGCAGGCAAGACTTGCTTTATGCTAGTTCCCTTGGCATATATTTTGAGAAGAGCACCTGCTTCTTCTCCGGTAATCCTGAAAGCATCCATTAAGTTTCAGCACGAGACTGGTGAGAAACACAAAACTCTCATGAATATGACATTGCATATCACATCGAGTGCTACCCCAAGAATGTATGTAATGTGTTGCATCAAAAGGTAAAGACAACAGAAATAAATACTGATTTTACTACTGCAAACTGTGCAACTCAGCTGGAGCTCATAAATTGCCTGGCAGAGACTCTAATAGATGGGAAAGTGGTGGTGATAGCTGATGCACAGGCTAAGTGCAGAGAAGCATGTGCTTTGAATGGGATTAAAGAGGAACAAATGCTTAGCAGAAAGGCATATAAAGTACTTATTGAGGATGAATTATGGCATATGGCTGTAGTTTTTATCAATCCTATCTGCAGAAATGAATCATAACACATTCGTAAATGCTGCAAAAGACCTGGAGATATAAAAAGTGGGGAGGAAAGCACTGATGTCAACAGTAATATGAAAACTCTTTGCAGTGCCTAAATTTTTATGGAAAAGCATTTTGTCCTGCAGTACATGGGAGTTTCAGGGATCAGTAGCTGATGCCAAACCTGAAAAAAAATTGTACCGTGTGACCTGTACTACTACTTTTATTGGTGCAGTGGTGGTCATAGTGACTTCAGCACCAGCAAGTGTGACAGTAAGGAATTGGAACACCAGCCTCAGGCCAAGGTATTGGTTTTCCTTGTCCCCTCAAGTGAAGGACAACTTAGGGGTTCATTCCTCCTTTCTTTATAATCCAATAAACTTTTGATATGTATCCTCAGATGAAGTTCCTTCCCCTTGCTAGGAGTGGATGCCATGGTGTCTGGTGTAGCCGCCATGTTGCCTTCTCCCCTGCTGATGTTTTTTGCAATGCAAATTATCTCTTCCTGCTGCAACCTCCAATACAAGTGAATAGCCCATTGAATTTGGCCACACCTGGCCTCTTTCCTTTGGCTGGAGAAAACCTGTTTATCAACTCCCCCAACGTACCTAGTTTAAACACCTTGTAGTCACAGACTTTAAAGCATAATATCAGTGAGTATCCCTAATTCCACATACAGCTTTGTCACACATTTCACAAAGATATTCATTACCAGTGTTAGTTTTCAAGTGATACCACACAAGGCATATATATATGTATAGATATTATTGCAGTAGTGTATAGGCTGTGAATACAGGGGTGCCTAGGGTCACAACCACCCTGCAAATGTTTGGCCAGCAGCCTGCTTTGTACAGAGATGTGCAAGCATGGCATGGCCAAGGAGCAGTGTGACAATGGGTCTAGCTTAGATGACGACGACACACATGGTGGCTTTGAATAAATGTTTTCAGTCCTACATGTAAAAAAAAAACCCTAATATTGGTCTTAGTTAATGTAACCAATGCATGCCCATGTTAAATAATTATTTTTAAAAATTGGTAAACATTTTCTTGACTATATATCTACATCATTGTTTTATATTTGTCATATTTGGTACCACTGGGTTCATGGCAGAAAGGGTTTTCAAATGATACCCAACTCAATCCATTTCCAGCAATATTATATTAAAATTTCCATCAACCAGAGCACCCAGAGCTGGGATCTGGTGCGGAGGGAGTGGGTGGGTGGGAAGTGAGTTCTCCCTGGCATGCTGCAGAGGATGACACCACTGAAATTATGATTCTGTTGATTTTTATGACTCAGATGATACCTCTGACCTTTTTATTACTAGTTTGCCAATGGAATGAGATTTTACTATGCTATGCTCCCAGACAAGAGTGTCCAACTCTGTTTGCAATCAATGGGAGTTTAGTGATTATTGGTTCAGGTAACTAGTTTCCATCCAACTTTAATGCTGTTTTAAGCTTCAAGAAAACTGTATTGGGTAGGCAGATATGAACGATATTGTTTAAATACTGAACACTAAAGTTATTCTTTTGATGTTAAAACAGAATTAAATCCGAATTGATATGTTTGAAATATTACATTGGGCTCCTTATTGCTGCTGTCACAAACCCTGTGATTTGTCAGCAGGGGACACTGCAGCAGTCAGAAGTGCCAATTGTAATTAGAAAATTAATGTACAAATACATTTCACATTTAGAGATTATCCAGAGTGAGACATGCCTCTGTGCCCCTTGTTGTGTGGAGCAGGATGGGGACAATCCTCTGTCAATTTCTACCCTCAGTTTCATCACACGGTGTGAAGAGAACATTTAATTCCAGATTCACTAAGAAAAGGGAACTGCTGCTGTTGAAAGTCACCAAGCAATGTTACACTCCGGTATATGGCACTTGAGCCTTGAAGGGCATCCAGCTAGGAAAAAGCATGCGTGTAGAGTCAGATCATGCCCTTCGTTAACAATTTATTTCCCTGAAAAGAACACACCATCAAATGAAGAAATCCTCATATGGTTGTGAAAGGAAAGAGGGCAAAGCCACAAGTGACATGGAAGAATGTTATATACTTATTGTGCAGTGTGTATTCAGGGGTGAGGGGCTAGGGAGTGGAGAGGAGCCTGTGGGCTGGTGGGGCCCCTGGGTGCAGGACAAGTGGAGCGGGCTGAGACAGGGCCCCTTTTGTGTGGGGGCCCAGCCCCATGGCACCAGTCTGGTACTATTGTAAACCCAGCACTGATGGACACTTGTCCCCTTCCAAGTTCACACTGGCTCTGTACATTCCATCATACAGCTACCAGCATTAAAATTGTGCATGTCATTGTAGAGGCACCGGATGTACACGTGTTGCAAGTACTTAATGTCTTTTAGGATAAAAAGATGTAGATCTTATTTCTCCTCTCAGTTACATCAGTGTAACTCTATTAGCTTCAGACAATGTAAATTAGGAATAAATAAAAGGAGGATCAGCCCCCTAATTTTTAGAGCTGCTGAGTTTGCTTCCTAATCAAGCAGAGTTCACCTGAGGGGAAAGATTGCCAAAGACACAGTAAGTGAAAGTGCTAGTCATAGATATTAGGCCTGCTGCAGGCCAGGTATTGCATTTCGCTCTTTAGAAGTGCTTTTCATTCACACGTCTGTGCAAGAGCTTTGCCCTCTTTCCTTTCACAACCATGTGAGGATTTCTCCCTTTGATGGTGTGTCTTTTTTTTTTTTTTGTATAATACCAAACCTCTTTGGCACTGCAGAAAGAACGGGTGCATCCTTTCTTCATTTCTTGACTTCCCATGAAAATCTGCAAGGGTTTAACAAAAAATGATTTATTGCAAATATTTCCCATTGTTTATCAACTGAAGCACTAATGATTTCACTGGTAATATTTTTTGTGTAAATCCTCTCAGTATTGCAGAAACAATTTCTACTTGTTTTGATTTGCTTGGCAAATACCCCTGACAGAAAGCAGATTATAATGTTGTGGCTGTGGCACATGTTGTTCTGTAGCCAACTGTCAATCCTGATTTTTTTTTTAAAGAATCTATTTCTTGATTAATAGTTAAAATAAATGTAGTAAGATTCCCCCCTGGAGTTAGGCGGATTCAGGTTCTTATGGAATTTTACAGTGAAGCCTGTTATCAGTAATGGCCAAAAAGCAAATGGTGCAAAGAAAGGAGGTCCAGTTTCTGCTTCTCACTGAGATTTTCCTCTGCTATCATAAGCAGTACAAATTGCCTAAAGTATAAATATTGTATTCAGGAATGTAGTAGGGGGTATACAAAGTAAGCCCATGTTTATCTGTAAAGGTCTGAGCTGTTGTCATTGCCACAGGCTGAGGGGTTAAACAGTTTAATAGCAACCAATCCATTGGTTTCCAGGAACCAGATCTGAAGCAGTTACTTGCTGAGGCACAATTCCTAACTGGATTCCTGGGTAAGCCTGTCATTCAAAGATATCTACCCTTTCATTCAAAGTGTGGATTGAAGAGGCTGGCTTTGAAAATATGCCACTAAGTAGTACGTACTGTAGCGCTGGTCCTCCTTGACAGACATAATATCATGGTTCTCACTTACTGGATCTCTGAATTTAGCTGCTGACAACCAATAAGATGGACATTTTGTAATGCTGTGAGCCTGCTTGCTAGCAACAGCAGCAACATGGGAGTGTGACAGCAAGTCCTGTCAATGAGAGCAAAAGCATGAGGAGCCTGAGTGTGACTGATGGAGAGTGAGCCGCCTTCTGTAGAAAGTGCAAGCTGATCTCCATCTTGGAAGAGAAAATTCAAGGTCTGGAGAAACGAATAACAACCCTGCGTTCCATAAAAGAAAATGAGGATTTCCTGGATAGACGTCAGGATCAGCTGCAGCGGGCACAATGTTCTGAAGATTCAGAGCAGGCTACGCAGCGGGGACAGAGGGCCAGCGAGGATAAGTGGCGGCATGTGACTTCCAGAAGGGGAAAGAGTACCAGAAACATCCACGTACCAGAAACACAGATACAGGTGAGCAACCGTTTTCATGTTCTCTCCACAGGTACTAGTGCAGAGAGTGGAGTGGATGATACACCTGAGGGAACAGAGTAGAAGGAGACTCCACTGATTGGAAGGCATGAGATACGCCGTCCTAGGGATGGGGGTTCCACGACCACCACTCCCAAGAGGAGGAGGAGGAGGGTGGTGGTGGTCGGGGACTCTCTCCTCAGGGGGACTGAGTCATCTATCTGCCGCCCTGACCGGGAAAACCGAGAGGTGTGCTGCTTGCCAGGGGCTAGGATTCACGATGTGACGGAGAGACTGCCGAGACTCATCAAGCCCTCAGATCGCTACCCCTTCCTGCTTCTCCACGTGGGCACCAATGATACTGCCAAGAATGACCTTGAGCGTATCACTGCAGACTACGTGGCTCTGGGAAGAAGGATAAAGGAGTTTGAGGCGCAAGTGGTGTTCTCGTCTATCCTCCCTGTGGCAGGAAAAGGCCAGGGTAGAGACCGTCGAATCGTGGAAATCAACGAATGGCTACGCAGATGGTGTCGGAGAGAAGGGTTTGGATTCTTTGACAATGGGATGGTCTTCCAAGAAGAAGGATTGCTAGGCAAAGACGGGCTCCACCTCACGAAGAGAGGGAAGAGCATCTTTGCAAGCAGGCTGGCTAACCTAGTGAGGAGGGCTTTAAACTAGGTTCACCGGGGGAAGGAGACCAAAGCCCTGAGGTAAGTGGGGAAGTGGGATACCGGGGGGAAGCACAAGCAGGAGACTGCAAGAGGGGAGGACTCCTGTCTCAGACCGAGAAAGCGGGACAATCAGCGAGTTATCTTAAGTGCCTATACACAAATGCAAGAAGCCTGGGGAACAAGCAGGGAGAACTAGAAGTCCTGGCACAGTCAGGGAATTATGATGTAATTGGAATAACAGAGACTTGGTGGGATAACTCACATGATTGGAGTACTGTCATGGATGGATATAAACTGTTCAGGAAGGACAGGCAGGGCAGAAAAGGTGGGGGAGTTGCGTTGTACGTAAGAGAGCAGTATGACTGCTCAGAGCTCCAGTATGAAACTGCAGAAAAACCTGAGTGTCTCTGGATTAAATTTAGAAGTATGAACAACAAGGGTAATGTTGTGGTGGGAGTCTGCTACAGACCACCGGACCAGGGGGATGAGGTGGACGAGGCTTTCTTCCAGCAACTAACAGAAGTTGCTAGATCACAGGCCCTGGTTCTCATGGGTGACTTTAATCACCCCGATATCTGCTGGGAGAGCAATACAGCAGTGCACAGACAATCTAGGAAGTTTCTGGAAAGTGTAGGGGACAATTTTCTGGTGCAAGTGCTGGAGGAACCAACTAGGGGAAAAGCTCTTCTTGACCTGCTGCTCACAAACAGGGAAGAAATAGTAGAGGAAGCAATAGTGGATGGGAACCTAGGAGGCAGTGACCATGAGATGGTCGAGTTCAAGATCCTGACACAAGGAAAAAGGGAAAGCAGTAGAACAGAGACCCTGGACTTCAGAAAAGCAGACTTCGACTCCCTCAGGGAACTGATGGGCAAGGTCCCCTGGGAGAATAACATGACGGAGAAAGGAGTCGAGGAAAGCTGGCTGTATTTCAAAGAAACCTTATTGAGGTTGCAGGAACAAACCATCCCGATGTGTAGGAAGAAAAGTAAATATGGCAGGCGACCAGCTTGGCTTAACAGTGAAATCCTTGCTCGTCTTAAACACAAAAGAACAGCTTACAAGAAGTGGAAGATTGGACAAATAACCAGGGAGGAGTATAAAAGTATTGTTCAGGCACGCAGGAGTGAAATCAGGAAGGCCAAATCACACTTGGAGTTGCAGCTAGCCGGAGATGTTAGGAGTAACAAGAAGGGTTTCTTTAGGTATGTTAGCAACAGGAAGAAAGTCAAGGAAAGTGTGGGCCCCTTGCTGAATGAGGGAGGGAACCTAGTGACAGAGGATGTGGAGAAAGCTAGTGTACTCAATGCTTTTTTTGCCTCTGTCTTCACAGACAAGGTCAGCTCCCAGACAGCTGCACTCTGCAGCACAGTATGGGGAGGAGGTGACCAGCTCTCTGTGGAGAAAGAAGTAGTTCGGGGCTATTTAGGAAAGCTGGACGAGCACAAGTCCATGGGGCCGGATGCGCTGCATCCGAGGATGCTAAAGGAGTTGGCCGATGAGATTGCAGAGCCGTTGGCCATTATCTTTGAAAAATCATGGCGATCGGGGGAGGTCCCGGATGACTGGAAAAAAGCTAATGTAGTGCCCATCTTTAAAAAAGGGAAGAAGGAAGATCCAGGGAACTACAGGCCAGTCAGTCTCACCTCAGTCCCTGGAAAAATCATGGAACAGGTCCTCAAGGAATCAATCCTGAACCACTTAAAGGAAGGGAAAGTGATCAGGAACAGTCAGCATGGATTCACCAAGGGCAAGTCATGCCTGACTAACCTAATTGCCTTCTATGACGAGATAACCGGCTCTGTGGATGAGGGGAAAGCAGTGGATGTGCTATTTCTGGACTTTAGCAAAGCTTTTGATACAGTCTCCCACAGTATTCTTGCCAGCAAGTTAAAGAAGTATGGGCTGGATGAATGGACGGTAAGGTGGATAGAAAACTGGCTAGATGGTCGGGCTCAATGGGTAGTGATCAATGGTTCCATGTCTAGTTGGCAGCCGGTATCAAGTGGAGTGCCCCAAGGGTCGGTGCTGGGGCCGGTTTTATTCAATATCTTCATTAACGATCTGGAGGATGGTGTGGACTGCACCCTTAGCAAGTTTGCAGATGACACTAAACTGGGAGGAGTGGTTGATACGCTGGAGGGTAGGGCTAGGATACAGAGGGACCTAGACAAATTAGAGGATTGGGCCAAAAGAAATATGATGAGGTTCAACAAGGACAAGTGCAGAGTCCTGCACTTAGGACGGAAGAATCCCATGCACTGCTACAGACTAGGGACCGAATGGCTGGGCAGCAGTTCTGCAGAAAAGGACTTAGGGGTTACAGTGGACGAAAAGCTGAATATGAGTCAATAGTGTGCCCTTGTTGCCAAGAAGGCTAATGGCATTTTGGGTTGTATAAGTAGGGGCATTTCCAGCAGATCGAGGGATGTGATCATTCCCCTCTACTCAGCACTGGTGAGGCCTCATTTGGAGTACTGTGTCCAGTTTTGGGCCCCACACTACAAGAAGGATGTGGATAAATTGGAGAGAGTCCAGCGGAGGGCAACAAAAATGATTAGGGGGCTGGAGCACATGACTTATGAGGAGAGGCTGAGGGAACTGGGATTGTTTAGTCTGCAGAAGAGAAGAATGAGGGGGGATTTGATAGCTGCTTTCAACTACCTGAAAGGGGTTCCAAAGAGGATGGATCTAGACTGTTCTCAGTGGTAGAAGATGACAGAACAAGGAGTAATGGTCTCAAGTTGCAGAGGGGGAGGTTTAGGCTGGATATTAGGAAAAACTTTTTCACTAGTAGGGTGGTGAAGAACTGGAATGGGTTACCTAGGGAGGTAGTGGAATCTCCTTCCTTAGAGGTTTTTAAGTTCAGGCTTGACAAAGCCCTGGCTGGGATGATTTAGTTGGGTTTGGTCCTGCTTTGAGCAGGGGGTTGGACTAGATGACCTCCTGAGGTCCCTTCCAACCCTGAGATTCTATGATTCTGAACTACTGCAGCAATACTTCTAGGGCTGCCACTAGCAAACTTCTACCAGTCATCTCCCTTCTTCCCACCCCCACCTCCATCTCCAATATTTAATTAACACCTAAAACTAAACATGTTCAGCTTGACATATTTGCATGGAAATAATTAAATGTCCATGTGAGAGAGCAGAGTCCACCATCCAGAAATGTCTGTAATTCAGTTTCCCTGTAGATGATGGTTTGCCATGAGCTAATAGGAAGACCTGGTCTTTTTAGCTCTTGGGTGTGTGGCACAGCAGTTACTGTTGCTTAAGGATACCCTGTGGAGGTAACCTTCTGTACTGAAAGGTGGTGCTCTGGAATGGAGGAGCAGAACATCTAATAGCATGCTATGGATTCTGTAGTATTGGTTATGTTACATGTTCTTTGCTGTAATGCAAACACTGCCCAAAGCAGGAGAGACGGTAAACCTTTAAAAGGGCCAATTTCTGAAAGCTGAAAATATTTATGAGCAAAATTGACTGAGGAAAAAATTACACAGAAAAATGTGAATGATAATTGAGAGTAGCTTAAGGACATTTTGTTAGATGTTCTAAAAGCCACAATCACATAAGAAGGCTACACAAGTTAAAAAAAAATAATCCTGGTCTAGAGAAAAAGTGAAAATAGTCATAAAAAAATTAAAAAAAACCATATACAATAAGGGTGGGGAGGAAAGTTGACAGCAATTACTTAATATTAGAAATTTAATATGGATGATTGAGAAGGGAAGCTTAAGGCCTCAATGAAAAAATTGTGGCCAGTAGGATTTAGGACAACAAGGATTTTAAAAAGTATCAGAGCAACACAAAGAATCCTAACAATTATATAGGTCCACTACTAGGTGGAGAGGGCTAAATTGTTGATAATGATGTAGACAGACAAGTGTGTGAAGAAATATTTCTGTTCTATATTTTGAAAGAAGCTGGATGATGTACTCATATCATATAGTGATGATAAAATACTTTCCATCCCAGCAATAACTGAGTGGGACTTAGCAGCTAAAACATTAAAACATTTTAAAAATCACTTATTCTGATATCTTGCACCTAAGAGCTTTAAAAGAGTTGACTTCAGAGTTCTTGGAATTCTTACGCTAATTTTTAATAATTTTTGGAAAACTGGGGAAGTTCCAGAGGACTGGCAGAAAGTAAGTACTGTGTCAATATTTATAGAGTTTATACAATGACCCAGATAATTACTGGCCTGATAACTTGTCATCATTCTTGGGCAAAATAATGAACACGTCCCTTCTACCCCCACAACTCCCAGATATACATTAGAAAGTATGGAAATTATCAGTTGAAGTCACCCAAAATAATTTCTACTCAGTATCACAACCTATGCATATCTGCACTGCATAAATGAATCTGAAAATTGAACAGTGGTCTACCTTACTCCTGCTAATAGGCTGATTGTATTCTACAGTAGCATTTACAGAACTTTTGAAAATTCCTCCTAAGTCACTTAGGAGCACAAGTCCCACTGAAAGTCAATGATATATGCTCCTAAATCATGTAGATGCCTTTGAAAATTCCATTCTATACCAAAATATAAGTGTCTTTACATCCTTACAGCAAGTTATTCATGCCTTCCTGAAGACCATATTCAGTTAGTGGGGAAAAAAAGACAGGCTTTTTTTTTTTTTTAATCACTTCACAAGAAGCAACCACACTCAGGGTAATTGCTTGGGGAAATTGCCTAAAAGTATATTATATCTGAAATCCCAAAGATTTATCATACAGTGAGACCCAGCAAAGACATGTAGCTACTGTATCTGGGGTTACCAACCTCTTTAGTACTGGCACAAAAAATTAGCTAGTTTACATAGTAGGGTATCACAGTCATTTACCTACAAAATCAAAATCATCCAAACTAGAATTACTCTGAAATAAACCTTTGTGATCTAGTAGGTAATGAGATTCACAGCTTTTTTCAACCAAAGTGATAGAAACAGACTTGATCATAAGGCGACGACACTGGATTTAGTTGATATTTAAATACCGTATCTAAAATAATATAATAAATCTCTACAGTTTTATTTTAGGGATATAAAACCAGTCTATGTGGAGTCATAGCCCTTCTACTTGCTTTAGTCTAGATGGCTATTTTAAACAAATAATATCTCAGAATACTTCCCTTAAAATAATCTTGACTTTGCGTGTTTATTAACATATACTGTATCCTATTGGTATTACTGTATTAGCTTAAACAAGTTTGGTACTTTATCTGGAGTTCTTTTTGGTACGACTGTGATGGTAGCTTCTTTCTAAACAAATATTATACATTTTGTTTCTTAATTTTGTGTTTTGTGTTTGTATATTTAGATCTCATTTTGTCCTGTGTGTCCATTTTTAGAAAGAATATATATAGTGTTTAATCAAACAGCTTCAACTTCTTAACAAAGACAACTTTGAATAGTGATTTGAACAATTTTTTCAAGAGAAAGAACAGTGTTAACACTGTTTTATGTTAGTTTCAAACACATTGTTTAACTTATTTTAAGTGTCAGAAAAATGTATCCTTTAAATAAAGGAGAGCTTAAAAACTCTAATGGGGACTGGGCAAGTACGTGAGCATACTGTTTAAACTTCACCTGTTTCCATTACGCACATGGTAAGGAATTCACATGGGCTTTCCAGTAGCTGTGTTTTATGTCTTGAAGTGTCATGTACTGGTATGAGACCAAAGTGACAGCGCCAAGTTACAAAGGAATTATCATAATGTCTTCTCATAGGAGGGCAACGGTATCAATACAGGACTGCATGTACTTCAGAACCACCATCATGCATTTTAGATAGCCTAGGTAGATAACCTGAGACCAGAGTGCTAATAAGACCAAGTGCCTGCAAGGAAAATATACTAAAGGCTTTTCTATACTGAAAAGTTACATTGGTGTAGCTACAGCTCACAGGGGGTGTGAAAAATCCATAGTATAGACAGTGCTTGGTCTTCTGTCAACATAGCTACCACCTCTCAGGAAGGGGAGTTACCTACAGCAATGGGAGAACTCCTCCCATTGCTGTAGTGGCTACACAGAAGAGCAACAGCAGCACAACTGCAGTGTTGCCGCTGTAGCGTTTGAAGTGTAGCATAGCCTAAGAGCCAGACCCTTGGATCCTGCTGACCTTGGGGCAAAGGTGACTGCATTTCACCTTTGTGCTCTTCTGATCTCCAGCACTGTAGAGGGCCAGCTCAGCCGCCATACAAGTTAGAGAAACCTCAGGGCTGGTTTAGCTTTCCCCAAAGTGTTGTTATGCTCTCCAGGGATCACCAAGGTTGCACTCCAGCCACTGCCCTTTCTGCATATTTCCAACAAACACCTTCATGCATGGAAGAAGCTACTTGGAAAAAGAAAAAGAAAAAAACCCAAAAACCATAAAGCACCCAGTGTCCTCCTGAAAACTCAGTTCAGCCATGATGCCGGAGTGAGGCCTCTGGACACTATGCAACACTGATAGTAAATACAAAAAATAACGCTGCTGTGTGGGAGGCAGGCATGAAGATGCTTGGTCACGAGGCAGAAAACTCTAGCAAAGTAGCTGCCGTGTGTGGTTCCTGCCCTCTCCAGCACAATGGTGCCGCAGAAGTTACTGCGGCACTATGGCTACAATAATTGTAAGCTGTTTCAGGCTGGGTCTCCCTTTTTGCCTACCATATACAATGCCTATCACAATAGGACCTCAAGGGGCTACTGCAATAGAAATGATTAATACTGCTAATAATGAATAATATCCATACACTTCCTGTGGAGGGCACAGAGGAAAGGGAGCAAGAGAGGAGAGGGTTTACACACTATAGGTTTTTCCTCCCATCCCAGTTGCCATAAGAGAAGACTCCTAAGCCTGATGACCCAGTGCTCTCTCCCCAGCTGTTTCTAATGTGTATCCCCCTCCCCGCTTAAAAGGTACAATTAAAGGTACAGCGACATCATTCTCCAGTTATCTGAACCCGCAGGTCAGTCAGTACCACCATACTCAGGACTTGGATGAAATGTTCAGAGGAGATTTAGGTACTAGTAAATCTGAGGCCCACTTAGGTGGAAGGGCCCACATTTTCCCCCCCTCAGGCTCAGACAGCCTAATGTCCCATCACAAAGGGTCAGAATCTGCTACTCTTGCTCATATTAGTAGCACCTTATTCCATGGGACTGCACATGAAGCCAATATTCAATGTGAGCAAAGGCATTAGAATATGTCCCTGTGACGGGGCAGGACAGCCCCGCACTGGTACAGCAGGGGTTAACCCTTCTTTACTAGCAGAGGAGGCCACGCCCAGGAAGTTCTGCTGGGCATGCTCCAACTGGCAGACCAGTACAAAAGCCTGCAGGTCTGCTCAGTCTGGGCTGGCCACCGGGGGAGAAGGACACAGACCGTCAGCTCCTGCAGAGGGAGAGCCCAGGAGTTCAGACCGGGGCGCCAGCCGAGCAGGGGCCGACCCGGAGCCCCCGGGGAGGGACGCCGGCAGTGACAGACCTACGGGGGAGCCGCTCCCACAACGCAAGCGTCCGGCTAGACAGGGTAGGAAGTGACCCAGGGGCATTGTAGTGACTGACAGCCTTAAAGCTGCAGTACCGCTCGGCGTGTTGCGGGCGGATCCCCGCCGAGCGGGCGGCAAGGAGAACTTGCCACAAACAGGGCCCTGGGTCGGGGCTCGGTGGAGAGGGAGGGCCCGAGTCCCCCTACCCCACCTCGTGCTACCCCACCCCGCAGGGGGTGTTTATGGACTCAGGCCGCTAGGCCGCGCTACCCCACCCCGAAGGGGGTGTGTGGAGACTCCGGCCGCTAGGCCGTGCTACCCCACCCCGAAGGGGGTGTGTGGAGACTCCGGCCGCTAGGCCGTGCTACCCCACCCCGAAGGGGGGGTTTATGGACTCCGGCCGCTAGGCCGCGCTACCCCGCCCCGAAGGGGGCGCTTGTGGACTCCGGCCGTTAGGCCGCGCTACCCCACCCCGAAGGGGTGTTTATGGACTCCGGCCGCTAGGCCGCGCTACCCCGCCCCGAGGGGGCGTGTATGGACTCCGGCTGCTAGGCCGCGCTAACCCGCCCCGAAGAGGGCGCTTGCGGACTCCGGCCGCTAGGCCGCGCTAACCCGCCCCGAAGAGGGCGCTTGTGGACTCCGGCCGCTAGGCCGCGCTACCCCGCCCGAAGAGGGCGCTTGTGGACTCCGGCCGCTAGGCCGCGCTACCCCGCCCCGCAGGGGGTGTTTATGGACTCCGGCCGCTAGGCCGCGCTACCCCGCCCCGCAGGGGGTGCTTGTGGACTCCGGCCGCTAGGCCGTAATACGCCGGCTACCAGGGGCAGACCAAAGGACAAGCGAGTGGTGCAGCGCTAGGCCCCCAGCCCGCCCCTGCCACAAGGGGGCGCTGGGGCACCAGGCCCATCACAATTGGCACCTGACCAGGGATTTGAACAGGCCTGAGATAAGGCCACAGGGCCCAAGATGGACCCCGAGAAACTTTTGCAGTGGCTGCTGGAGAATCAGCAGCAGCAGATGGCGCAACAGCAGCAGCAGCAAGCGCAGCTGCTCCAGCAGCTGGCGGCCCAGCAGCAGGCACAAGCCGCCCAGCGACAGGAACAGCAGCAGCAGCTGATCCGGGAACTGACAGCCCAGCAACAGGCGAACCAGGAGCGGCTGGTTCAACAGATGGCGGCGCTAATCGGCCCGACACCGGGTACGCCTCTAGGGACCGTCGGGGGCAACCCCGGCGAGGATCTCGGGAGATTACCCGTGCGCCTAGCTAAGATGGGGCCGGGAGATGACCCCGAGGCCTTCCTCGTGACCTTTGAAAGGGTCGCGACCGCCATGCAGTGGCCCCTCGCTCATTGGGCCACGATACTGGCACCCTACCTGACGGGCCCAGCCCAAGCGGCGTACCGGAACTTGGGCCCCCAAGATGCACTGGACTACCCGAAGGTTAAGGCCGCCATCTTAGACGAAGTTGGCGTCAGCCCTGAGACCTACCGCCAGCGACTCCGCCGGGAACGATACACGCCAGGGGCCCGGCCGCGGGCCGTGGCCCAGCGAATCCGGGACCTCTGTTGGAGGTGGCTGGAGCCGGAAGGGCGGACGGGCACTCAAGTGGCTGAGATGGTAGCCTTAGAACAGTTCCTTCAAGCCCTGCCCCCGGGAGGGAAGGAATGGGTGCAGCGACACCGCCCCAAGACCCTCGCGGACGCGATTTCCCTGATGGAGGACTACCAGGCGGCAGATGGGGACGTGAAGACCAACCCCAGGGGGGGAGAGCCCAGTAGATGGAACCCAGGACAGGCCCAGGGACCACGTAAGGGAGACGGGGGGGGCCCTCGGCGGCTTCCCCAGCCCCCCGAAGTACCAGTAACCCGGGGCCCTAGGGCGACACCCCGAGACGATATCCCACGACGCTTGGAGGAGGCCCCCGCAAGGCCTTGCAGCCCCCGCCACAACCCTACCGAAGAAGGGAGACGGGACCGCTGCTACGAGTGCGGTCAGGTAGGGCACTTCAGGAGGGAGTGCCCGTACTTGGATTGCAATTATGGGCAGGTGTTGACGGCGGGTCACCGGGCCCGGGCTTGGGAGCCGGGGAAAATTGTTCTGCCGGTGAAGGTGGATGGGACGTCTGCCTGGGCCTTAGTGGACTCCGGGTGTAGCCAGACGGTTATTCGGGAGGGGCTGATCAAGCCCACCGGCCCTGCCGGGGCCCCCATCCAGCTACAGTGCATCCATGGGGATGTGAAGCCTTACCCCACTGTCTGGGTACAGCTGGAGGCGGCCCAACACCGGGTGCGGTGTCTAGTGGGGGTGGCTCCTAAGTTGGCTTACCCTGTGGTTTTAGGGCGTGACTGGCCAGGCTTCACAAGCCTCTTGAGGGAAGGGGCTACGCCGCCAGGGAGGAGAACGGGGAAACGGGCTAGACGACCGGGATTTCTAGGCCAGCCAACGGCAGAGGACCCCCTAGAGGGACCCTCGGGGAGCTCCGGGAGAGGGGTAAGGAGCCAGGTCCCTACCGAAGCGCCGACAACAGAGGGCCCGGGCTGGCTAGAGGTGGACACCGACTTCCTCGAGGAGCAACGAGGGGATGCCACTCTCAGCCGGGCTTGGGAACAGGCGACTAGCCCACCAGGGGAGGACGACCCGCCCCACCGCCAGCCACAAGGGCCCCGATTTGAGATCCAGCGGGACTTACTCTATCGGGTGGTACCCGAACCACAGACAAAAGAAGAACTACGCCAGCTATTAGTCCCGCGGCGGTTCCGGCGGGACTTGCTCCGTCTGGCACATTCGGTGCCGTGGGCCGGACACCTAGGCAGGGAGAAGACGTTGCAAAGGGTGGCTCAGAGGTTCTTTTGGCCGGGCATCCACGCAGAGGTACGAGACTATTGCGCCTCCTGCCCAGAATGCCAGAGAGCCGGCCCAAAAGGTGTACCAAGGGCCCCCCTCGTACCCTTGCCCGTGGTGGGGACGCCTTTTGACCGGATAGGCCTAGATCTCGTGGGACCCCTGGAAAAGAGCGGCACAGGTTATAAGTACATCATGGTGGTGGTCGATTATGCCACCCGCTATCCCGAAGCGGTGCCATTGAGGTCCACCACGGCACCAGTCATTGCTAACGAACTATTACAAATCTTCGCTCGGGTAGGTATCCCGAGGGAGATATTAACGGATCAAGGAACGAACGTGACCTCTAGGTTGATGGCAGAGCTGTGCAGGCTGCTGAACATCCGGGCACTAAAGACCTCCGTCTACCACCCCCAGACGGATGGCTTGGTCGAGCGGTTCAACGGCACTTTGAAGGCCATGCTGAGAAAGTTTGTAGAGGACGACCCACGACACTGGGATAAACTACTCCCCGCACTCCTCTTCGCGGTGCGAGAGGTACCCCAGGCGTCTACGGGGTTCTCCCCTTTTGAACTCCTCTACGGGAGGAAGCCTAGGGGTATCCTCGATCTCCTAAGGGAAACCTGGGAAGAGCAGGAGACCCGTGTTAGGGGATCGGTGCAGTATATCCTCCATCTGCGGGAACGTCTCCGGGAGCTAGGGGCCTTGGCCCGCGAAAATCTGGTGAGAGCTCAGCAGACTCAGGAGGCTCAGTATAACAAGGGGGCCAAGGTGCGAACTTTCGGGCCGGGGGATCGGGTCCTCTTGCTACTTCCTTCCTCGGAGTCCAAGCTGCTAGCCAAGTGGCAGGGCCCCTTTGAGGTGGTCAGGCGGATTGGGCCGGTCGATTATGAGGTGCGGTTGTCCGGACGAAGGAGGGATACCCAGGTCTACCATGTGAACCTCCTTAAGGCCTGGAGGGACCGAGAGGGCCTGCTGATAGCCCCATACCCGCCAGAACCGGAATTGGGGCCGCTGGTGGGGGAGCCCGAGGCAGCCGGGACGGCGGACATAGGCCACGAGCTTACCCCAACCCAGCGGGACCAGGTAGAACGACTGGTGGCGGCGTTCCCCGTGGTTTTGTCGACGCGACCCGGGCGAACCACGTTAGCAAACCACCACATCGCTACCATTCCAGGACATAAAGTGCGGGACACACACCGCCCGCTCCCCAGGAAGATGTGGGAGACAGTGAAGGAGGAGCTCGGGCTGATGCTAGCCTTAGGGGTGGTGGAGGAGTCGCGGAGTGAATGGCGGAGTCCCATAGTATTGGTCCCCAAGCCAGACGGAACAGTCAGGTTTTGCATCGACTTCCGCAAGGTAAATGCAATTTCACGGTTTGATGCCTATCCCATGCCCCGGGTGGACGAGCTGCTAGAGCGGCTAGGAAAAGCCGAGTTCCTCTCCACCCTGGACTTGACGAAGGGATATTGGCAGATCCCGTTGACACCGGCCTCACGAGAAAAGACAGCATTTCCAACACCGTTCGGACTCTACCAGTTTACGATGATGCCGTTCGGATTGCACGGGGCCGCGGCAACCTTCCAGCGACTCATGAACCAGGTGCTGAACGCTCACAACGAATACGCCGCGGCGTACATCGATGACATTGTCGTCTACAGTAGCACTTGGGAGGAACATCTACAACACCTGACTGAAGTTCTACAGGCATTAGGCGAAGCCGGCCTCACCGCGAACCCGGCGAAATGTCACCTGGGCCAGAAGGAGGTGACTTACCTGGGCTACACGGTTGGGCGGGGTCAGATCCGTCCCCTCGTAGATAAGGTGGAGGCATTGAGGACGTACCCCACGCCCACAACCAAGCGGCAAGTCCGACAGTTCTTGGGGCTGGCCGGGTACTATCGGCGGTTTGTGCCTAACTTCGCCACACTCGCGGCTCCACTAACGGAATTGACACGCAGTTCACAACCCCAGAAAGTACGTTGGACGGAGGGTTGCGAAAAGGCCTTTCGCGCCCTGAGGGAACAATTAACCCGGGAACCGGTACTAGTCCAACCGGATTTTTCAAAACCCTTTATCCTACAGACAGATGCCTCGGGGGTGGGACTGGGGGCCGTACTGTCACAGGAGGTAGGGGAAGAAGAACACCCGGTCTTGTACCTCAGCCGCAAGCTGTTCCCCCGCGAAACCCGGTACTCCACCATAGAACGCGAGGCCTTGGCAGTAAAGTGGGCGGTTGAGGCACTACGGTACTACCTATTGGGGAACCCCTTTTTCTTAGTGACTGATCACGCGCCCCTCCGATGGATCAATAATATGAAGAAGACAAATAACCGGATCATGCGGTGGTACCTGTCCCTCCAACCCTACGCCTTCCGCGTGTCACATCGGCCGGGCAAGGCCCATGGGAACGCGGACTTCTTCTCCCGCATCGGGGAGGAGGAAGGGGAGGCGGGAGTCCAGGGTCAGCCGGTCTCGACGGCTGTCTTAAGGGGGAGGGTGTGTGACGGGGCAGGACAGCCCCGCACTGGTACAGCAGGGGTTAACCCTTCTTTACTAGCAGAGGAGGCCACGCCCAGGAAGTTCTGCTGGGCATGCTCCAACTGGCAGACCAGTACAAAAGCCTGCAGGTCTGCTCAGTCTGGGCTGGCCACCGGGGGAGAAGGACACAGACCGTCAGCTCCTGCAGAGGGAGAGCCCAGGAGCTCAGACCGGGGCGCCAGCCGAGCAGGGCCGACCCGGAGCCCCGGGGAGGGACGCCGGCAGTGACAGACCTACGGGGGAGCCGCTCCCACAACGCAAGCGTCCGGCTAGACAGGGTAGGAAGTGACCCAGGGGCATTGTAGTGACTGACAGCCTTAAAGCTGCAGTACCGCTCGGCGTGTTGCGGGCGGATCCCCGCCGAGCGGGCGGCAAGGAGAACTTGCCACAAACAGGGCCCTGGGTCGGGGCTCGGTGGAGAGGGAGGGCCCGAGTCCCCCTACCCCACCTCGTGCTACCCCACCCTGCAGGGGGTGTTTATGGACTCAGGCCGCTAGGCCGCGCTACCCCACCCCGAAGGGGGTGTGTGGAGACTCCGGCCGCTAGGCCGTGCTACCTCACCCCGAAGGGGGGGTTTATGGACTCCGGCCGCTAGGCCGCGCTACCCCGCCCCGAAGGGGGCGCTTGTGGACTCCGGCCGTTAGGCCGCGCTACCCCACCCCGAGGGGGCGTGTATGGACTCCGGCCGCTAGGCCGCGCTACCCCGCCCCGAGGGGGCGTGTATGGACTCCGGCCGCTAGGCCGCGCTACCCCGCCCCGAGGGGGCGTGTATGGACTCCGGCCGCTAGGCCGCGCTACCCCGCCCCGAGGGGGCGTGTATGGACTCCGGCCGCTAGGCCGCGCTACCCCGCCCCGAAGAGGGCGCTTGCGGACTCCGGCCGCTAGGCCGCGCTACCCCGCCCCGAAGAGGGTGCTTGCGGACTCCGGCCGCTAGGCCGCGCTACCCCGCCCGAAGAGGGTGCTTGTGGGCTCCGTCCGCTAGGCCGCGCTACCCCACCCCGCAGGGGGTGTTTATGGACTCCGGCCGCTAGGCCGTAATACGCCGGCTACCAGGGGCAGACCAAAGGACAAGCGAGTGGTGCAGCGCTAGGCCCCCAGCCCGCCCCTGCCACAAGGGGGCGCTGGGGCACCAGGCCCATCACAGTCCCATATTCAGCTTTCTTGTTGATGAAGAAAGCTAATGTTGTGCCAATGTTTAAAAAGGGTAAACAGGATGATCTGAGTACTTATAGGCCTGTCAGCCTGACATCACTCCCGGGCATGATTAATAAGCATTAAAGGAGAGCAATGTAATTAATATAAATCATCATGGGTTTATGGAAAATAGATCCTGGCAAACTAACCTGATATCTTTTTTGGATCAGACTTGGTTGAGAAAGGCAATAGTGTTGACATACTTGGAACCACATGACATTTTGATTAAAACATGGAACACATTAAATGGATTAAAAACTGACTAACTGATAAGTCTCAAAATGTAACTGTAAACAGGGAAATGTCATCAGATGGGTCTGTTTCCAGTAGGGTCCCACAGAGACTGGTTCTTGGACCTATGATACATTATATTTATATCAATTACCTTGAAGAAAACATGATAAAGTTTGCAGATAACACACAAATCGAGGAGGTGGGGTGGTAAATAATGAAGAGGATTCAGAGCTATCTGGAGCACTTGGAACACTGGGCGCAAGCAAACAATGTGTCTTTATACAACCAAACGCAGAGTTATACAATCAAAGAACAAGGAATGTAGGCCACACCTACAGAATGGGAGACTGTATCCTGAGAAGCAGTGACTCTGAAAAAGATTTGGGGTCATGGTGGATAACGAGCTGAACATGAGCTTCCAGTGCGATGCTATGGCCAAGAGAAATAATGCTATCCTGGGATGCATAAACAAGGGAACTCGAATAGGAGTAGAGAGGTTATTTTACCTCTGTATTTGGCACTGGTGAGACCACTGCTGGAATACGGTGTCCAGTTCTGGTGCCCACAATTCAAGAAAGTTGTCGATAAATCGGAGAGGGTTCAAAAGACAGCCACGAGAATGATTAAAGGATTAGAAAACATGCCTTGTAGTGACTGAGCTCTTTGAGTCTATTTATCTTAAAGAGAAAATTAAGGGGTGACTTGATTATCATCTGTAAGTACCTACAGGGGAAACTAATATTTAATAACAGGTTGTTCAATCTAGCCGAGAAAGGTATAACACAATCCAAATTCAGACTGGAACTATGGTGTAAATTTTTAATGGTGAGTGTAATTAACCATGGGAACAATTTTCCAAGGGTTGTGGTGGATTCTACATTGCTCACAATTTTAAAATCAAGGAATTATTTTGTTGAATTTCTACAGCCTATGTTATACAGGAAGTCAAACTAGACGATTATAATGGTCCTTTCTGACCTGAGAATTTATGAATATACCACACACAGTGAATTGTCAGGCATAGGGGGATACGACACTGCTACAATTCTCTCCAAAGCCTTTTGGTCTGGAGACGGACCTTCATCACGAATCACTGAGACTCTCAAACACAGCTCACTAGTTCCAAGTCTCAGCTGCAGTATTGTCAGATATTTCTTTCATATGTAAAACACAATGTATTGTCAACATGGATAAATCCAGTTTACCTGTGATGTCAAGAGTAGGCAACTCTGTTCATTTAAGGGAAGTAAAGGCACATTAGGTCAAATTCATCCCTGATGCAATTCTACTGAATTGAAGTCAGCTTTACTGAAGTCAGTGTTTGGGTGTGTTACACATAGAGCAAGTTCTTCTATTCTCATGCATGTGTAAAGTTGTTGGGCATCCTGGTAAGAGGTATAGCTCTCCCTTCTCTCCTTTTAGGAAGAGGAAGGTGCTAAGGCATCCAGGTCCTTGTACAGAAGCAGAACCAGGCTGAAAGGCCTTTTCATTTCTGCTAACTCCACTGTGATCTCCCATAGGATTTACTTTTGCCACTGAAATGCCACATGGGATTCCACTTTACTTTGGCACAGTATTAGTGATGCTTCATGACATGTGGCAAAGCTCATATTTTTCCTCTCTGGAAACGAGGTATGGATGAGGTATTGTTTGAGGGGGATTTGAGAAGTTAAGGTGCCTGTCTTACTAGTGGTGGATTATTTTAAATTGTATTGCTGCACTTAGAACATATTTAAGGTTATGTCAATGGTGCCTAGGTTCAATTTTTCAGCATTTCTAGCCATCTAAATAAATAAATGTTTAATTGTCTTGTCTACTTCCTGAGTTCCAAGAAATTTAGTTTTGCACCCAGTTGTTTGAACACTTATACATAGTCAGAACAGATCGTATATCGTGGATGTTGTTAGCATATGTTATAAAGTAGGTACCTGGCACAAATTGTCCCTTATTATTCTATGCATATCTTTCAACCTCCGTGCATGTCAGTGAGTGACACGAGCCATTGAAATGTGTGACAAATGACCGAAATGTGGAGCACCCTGGTTTTACTGCACATCACACCATAATTAACAGATAAGAGTTTTTCACTATAAAACCTGTTTTTAGGAAAGTTTTCTCCCAGTAAATCACATTGCAAAACTGGTTTATTTAATTCTCACCATTAAAAAAATCACCCTTAAAAAACAGGTTTTATAGATAAAAAATATTAATCTGTCAGTTATGGCATGATGTGCAACCAAACAGCCCCTTCACTCTCCCTTGCTTCCCCTCATCCTGGTTTTATTGTCTCCCTCCAGATTTCCGCTCACAAACAGAGGTTCAGGAGTAGCTCCCCATGCTGCTGGTTGCTCTGCAGCTCTTCTGCTTCGAGTGCAAGGTGCTGATGAGCCTCACCTCTGCTATGGAGGCAGATGACAGCAGAAAGCAGCTTTGGGTAGCTGAGAGCAGCTTTCAGGCCAGGAGTGCTGTGTGGGGCTGAACTGAGGTAGTAGCACACCTAGTCTCTTCCTGTGGCTGGCTCCTCTCTCCTAGGCAGGAAGGCAGATGGCTATGGTGGGTGCTGTGGCTCGCCGCTAAGGCCTTGCGAGCTTGCACTCAGAATGCAGATAATGGTGGCATGATGGGAGGGTGTGTTCACAGCACTCCCCCTTTAGGCTAGTGCCAGTGGGGGCCTGGTCTTGTGCACTCCCCTCCCTACTCCCAATTCACTGCCAGCTGACCCCGAAGCAACACCTGTGGGGAATTCAGGCAGGTCAAAGTGGGGATGCTGTGCAGAGAGCCAGAAGTGGCTCTCATCTGTTATGTACTGAGAAATGCGGCACTGTTAAGAAGTAGGATTTTATAATGGAAATATTAGAAGTGTTTATATTCTGGGTGTCCTAATCTTTGTGATATCTGTAACTCCACTTTCAAGCTGGTGTTACTGCACTAAATGAATGGAGCGACACTGCTGTACATGGGGAATAATGCAGTGCAGAATCAAGCCTGAAATCTTTATACTTAACCCCACAAGTTTGCCCATGGAAAAACTTGCAATCTGAGCACAAACAGCATTTGTTTTGCATTCACCCATCATGTGACTGGGCACCAAATGCAAACAAGTGTTATCACAACCGTATGGACCACTCTTGAAAATGTGACCACTCTGTCACAGAAACCACACCCAAGGATCCATACTGCCATGCAATTTAAAACAAAAACATCTACATCATCAGTATTTTTCAAACATCATGACACCGAGTCCATTTTACATTACTATCTAAGTCAGGCACTTATGGTATGTCTGCTTCTATGTAGTAGAAATGGTACCTGACATACATAAAAAGCCAGCCCACACCAACATCTGTAACATCTCTTACATTCCTCTGTGATACACACACTGTTCGGATAGGGTTTGAGCCTACCTCATACAGGGCAAGATTTACTGACAACCCTCCCCTGGCCTCCTGCACTCCCCTCCCACACAGGTCTGGGCACCTGTTTCCACCTCCTCCCCTACAACCTTCCCCTGGCCCCCTCGGGCTAGGAACCCACT
Organism: Mauremys mutica; assembly: GCF_020497125.1. NCBI lineage: Eukaryota > Metazoa > Chordata > Testudines > Geoemydidae > Mauremys > Mauremys mutica. The sequence goes on from NC_059072.1 coordinate 325,806,556, forward strand.
GTCCACCTGCCCCACTCCCCTGTGCAACTCTTCCCCTGGAGCTACTCAGCTCAACCACAACAGGATCTGGGCAACATCCGCACTCCATACCCTGCCCTGCCTGGTCCCCAGTAATTCCCAGACCCCCTCACCTTTCCGGATGAACACCTTGCTGTTGAAGTGGTGGCTGCAGTGCGAGTCCAGTGTGGCAGTAGCCGAGAAGAGACCGTGAGTTGCCTGAGCAGCTGGGGAGGGAGCAAAAGTGCTTCCTTGCCTAGCTAGGGACATCTTCCCACTCCTTGAGTCCCATCTGCCTACGCAGACTGTGGTGTAACTACACTGGTGCCTAAGATAGAGCAGCCTTTGCTGGTTAGGCCCCCATAACTGTGTGGGCCCTGGCACAAACTGCACACTAGCACCATTGTAGCGACGTCACTGAATATCTGGTTTCAACTCTGCAAAGAAGCTGTTCTTTAGGGGATTTCAACTGCTTCTCAGAATAAAACCTGGCTCCACCTACCTGATCTCATTTAATGGGCAAAGTGATAATCCATATGTAAAAAACAACAGGCCTAATTCTATTCTCACTTATAGCAGAGTAACCCTGATTAACTCTACTGACAGGCTTAATTCGCCTCTTACACCAGTGTAACACCATTGATTTCACTGGAGTTCTTACTGTTTGCACCCATGTAAGAGGAAAATCAGACCTAATATACAGTATCTTTGCTTTATTTGGTCCAGATCCTCACTTGGTGTGAATCAGCACTGGTATTGAAATCAATACAGCTACACTACATAAGAGCTTGATATTATTTTATTATGACAATTTACATTAGCTGATTTAGCCATTCATATGCAAGTTAGTCCCACTTCCCCCGCAAAAAAGGGCTGAAAGAACGACAAGCCAAAAGAAACTGAGAAAATACCCGCCACTCCAAAAGCCAGCTGCCACCACCAAAAAAGAGGCTTTAACCAACCATCTTAAGCATTTCAATAATTTCACATAAAATTAGCCTAAGCAAATACCACAAAGCCCACAGAAAACTCCCTAAAACAAACAAAATTCCAGTCTTAATATCAACATAAGTTATTCCTAAGTAATTAAAATGTTCCCATTTCTTGTTTTTCTGAGCTGACGAGCCATAAAACTGGCTGCTTCAGTGATTACTGAAATATGGCCTATTATATTTTTGTCTGATACATAACGATTCAGAAACAGGGTGGAGGTGATTACATCATCTGTAGTTGGCCACAAACATATCCCCTGTCTTGAACACACAGAGAGGAATTGGGGAGCCAGCAACATAACTTGACTGGAATCCACAAGTATGAAAAACTGCCAAATCGTAAAGTAGTAAAAGAGCTCATTTTCTGTGTGCTCGGAAATATACACTGGTGCAACAGAACCTTACCAATAGAGAACTCCTTAGAACAGCTAGACAACACGTTTTCTTTGCAATGAATGATAAACAATCCATTTAAAGTGAAAACGAACACAAATATGCACACGCTCACCTGAAAATGGTTAAATATTTTGATGTGGCAAGATTGATAATGGCTCCTTTTTGTTTAATATTTTTAGGTCATGTGGGGTATTAAATCAAGCTGTATTGTACAGTAAGTTGGCTCTGTTCCTGTAACACTCTTGTCATGTGTATGTCATTAAAACTTGTCAAATAAAAATAAAGCCTAATGTTGAAGAACCTTTTAAGCATGTGTTTCATTTAACCATTGCTCTGTGAATGCCTTTCAGTTTACATCAAAGTTCTGCTCTGACCTGCTGAGGTGAATAGTGATGAACAGAAAGTATTCTAACTTTCCTACTCGTGTTGAGGACAACACATTCCAGAGAGGAGATTTATTGAAATACATAGGGTAACAATGGCACCAGTCTATGAAAAAGATGATCAAAATAGTCTAGCTTTGCGCTTATTTTGCTGGAGAGATGGTGACCCAGCCATACGATAAGCCTGTCTGAACCCTCTTAAATAGACTCATAGACTCTAAGGTCAGAAGGGACCATTATGATCATCTAGTCTGACCTCCTGCACAATGCAGGCCACAGAATCCCACCCATCCACCTCTATAACAAACTCCTAGCCTATGTCTGAGTTATCGAAGTCCCCAAATTGCGGTTTGAAGACCTCAAGCTGCAGAGAATCCTCCAGAAAGTGACCCGTGCCCCATGCTGCAGAGGAAGGCGAAAAACCTCCAGGGCCTCTGCCAATCTGCCCTAGAGGAAAATTCCTTCCCGACCCCAAATATGGCGATCAGTTAAACCCTGAGCATGTGGGCAAGACTCACCAGCCAGCACCCAGGATAGAATTCTCTGTAGTAATTCAGATCCCAACCCATCTAACATCCCATCACAGACCTCTGGGCATACTTACCTGCTGATAATCAAAGATCAATTGCCAAATTAATTGCCAAAATTAGGCTATCCCATCATACCATCCCCTCCATAAATTTATCAAGCTTAGTCTTAAAGCCAGATATGTCTTTTGCCCCCACTACTCCCCTTGGAAGGCTGTTCCAGAACTTCACTCCTCTAATGGTTAGAAACCTTCATCTAATTTCAAGTCTAAACTTCCTAGTGTCCAGTTTATATCCATTTGTTCTTGTGTCCACATTGTTACTAAGCTTAAATAATTCCTCTCCCTCCCTAATATTAATCCCTCTGATATATTTATAAAGAGCAATCATATAACCACTGTCAGAATTAAGAGGGTGGTTTTTAAGGGCTCTGTTTTGGTTTGCCCACAAACCCTGTGCATGGGACACTGTCATAGAAGCAGACTGGGAACCAGATTTTGTCTTTGAATTACAATCTACTTCCTAGTTCACAGCCTGCTCCTGGGGGAAAATAATCTGTGCCAGCCCTATACCTGGCACTGATTACTTCCCCTGCTGCAACTGTGCTGGCAAAGCATTAAGGGAGATGGATCCAAAACTTCTTCCCTTCCCTTATCTGCCCACTCCCAACCCTTCTGCATGGGAGGAGCAGTAGTGACACTGCAGACTGTTTACTGCCCCCGACACTGCTACCCTTGATGTTGACTTAACGATTGCTGAAACACTGAATGATGACAACAGACAGTGGCGACTGGCTTCAGGGGAAAAAGACAAGGATTATAACTAATGAAAATTGTTATATCCTTGGGGGCAGCCGGTTTAGGAAGAAATCACTTGAGGCCAGACAACAGACAGCTAACAAAACCACCATTTTATTTACAGACTCAGAGAACTCACTCAGCCGGCTGAAACTGGCTGAGCTAACCCATAATAATCTAACTCAGTTGCCATAGCAACAAAAACCATGACAACCAAATACACAACATATTCCTCCCCCCCTAATAAGAACATCCCCTAAATAAAAGACACACTAGACTAGAGAAGGAGGGTAGACTGCCTCCATTCCTGGCTAAACCCTGGGGATTATTTTGCCCCATAACCGTGGGTTCGCCCTAGCTAAAGATCCAGCCGATGAGGAGGCCTTCTGTCTCTAGGTGGATTACGGCGAACTTCTGGTGTTATTGCACCCGAAAGCACTAGGGGCTCAGGGTCCGCAGCACGAACGGGTGAGGAGGTGGTATCAGCTTGTGCTGGGCAAAGGGGTATCTCAGCCGCCAGCAGTAATGGAGGAGAACAGTCAGGAACAGGTGACTCGTGATTCGGAGCCTCACCAGAAGAGGTGAAGTCAGACCCCTCAACTGCAGATGGGTCCTGAGGACTGGCATGACCTGGCAACAGCTGATCTACATGTCGCCGTCAGGTAAGATTCTCTGCAGTCCGGACTGTGTAGGAAACAGGTCCTGTTTGAGTGATGACTGTGGCCGGGACCCATTTAGCTCTGGAAGTATAATTCCGAGCCAAAACTGGCTGTCCCGGGCTAAAGGTTCGGTCTTTTGCTCTGGGTGCCCGTCTGATGACTTGATATTGCTGCTGATGTTGCACAATTTGTCGGGGTTCAGAAGGTTTCAGCAGATCAAAGCAAGTGCGCAGCTGTCGTCCCATCATTAGAAAGGCCGGAGATGCGTGGGTCGGTTCTTGTGACACTTTTTGCACCCTAGGGGATGCACTGATGTATTGCACCTCCCTTGTAGCCAGTTCCATGGAGACAGCAATATCAACAGCCTTCTGTAAGGTAAGCTGAGCCTCTGTCAGTAGGCGCTTCCGTATAGCTTCACTGTAGAGGCCACACACTAACCTGTCACGCAGGGCATCATTTAACATTTCTTTAAATTCACAGTGTTCTGCTAGCTTTTTTAAAATGGCTACAAATTGTACAACTGTTTCATCTTCCTTTTTGGTCTCTTTTGTGGAACCTATATCTTTCAGCAATTACCAGTGGTTTTGGGGAAAAATGAGACCCCAGGATTTCCACAATGTCACTGTAAGATTTAGTCACTGGCTTAACAGGATGTAGTAAGCTGCGTAGCAGGGAGCAGGTTTTAGCCCCTACAACACTTAAGAATATTGGCACCTTCTTCGCTTCTGTAATGTCATTTGCAATAAAAAAAAGCTCAAAACGCTCAGTATACACATGCCATTGCTCTATATTCTCATCAAAAGGTTCCAGTGGCCTGGTCAGAGTAGCCATGATTTTAGTTTCACTTTCACAGTCAGTGCAAACAAGCAGCTTTTTTGTTTGTTTGTTCTTTACCTTGACTTCTACTTCCTTCTGTTACTGGAGCAGCACAGGAATCCCATCCTCATCGCCACTTGTTATATCCTTGGGGGCAGCCGGTTTAGGAAGAAATCACTTGAGGCCAGACAGCAGACAGCTAACAAAACCACCATTTTATTTACAGACTCAGAGAACTCACTCAGCCGGCTGAAGCTGGCTGAGCTAACCCATAATAATCTAACTCAGTTGCCATAGCAACAAAAACCATGACAACCAAATACACAACAAAAATCATGTGGGTTGTTTAGCTATGTACAAGCATACATCTCAGGTTTATATTTGTTATTATATTACATTTTTTTTCCTTTTAGGGGGGATGTTGTGAGGCGGCCTGGCTCCCAGCTGCCCCAGAGAGGGACGAGCCCCCCCGGATGCCAAAGTGGGCGGAGCCACTGGAGCCTGTGCCCGCCCCCCAGAGGTCAAAGCGCAGGATAGGAAGTACAAAAGCCCAAACCCAGGGATCAGAAGGTCCCTGGCCGCCGGAGAAGCCAGACACTGGTGGCCTAGCTCCCGCAGGGGAGACTCCTGCAGCCTGTGACCGACCCGAGGACTTGGCCATACCAGTCAAGGCCGGATGCCGACCAGACCCCGGAGAAGCTGTTAAGCCTACCTGTGAGAAGCAACCCAGAGGAGCTGCCAGGCCTACCGCTTGCCGAGTACCCTGAGGAGCCCATGGTGCTTGATTCCGTGGAGGACACCGACCAGACGCAGGTACGACTAGAGGGGGAAGTAGCCTGGGGGCAGCCGACCCTAGTCTGGCTGTGACACACCCAGAGCCAATGTCAGTGTGTTGTGGCCAGGATCCCCTCTGACACAGCAGCAGGCCATCTGCCGCTTTCAGGGCCCTGGGCTGGGACGCAGAGGAGTGGGCGAGCCTGCGTCCTCCCTGCCACTCCACTCAGGGGGGGCAGTCTCCCCCTCGCCCCAGACGCTCAGGACCAGGAGCCTGGGTTTTGTTCCTGAACTATTTGCTCAGTCCCTGCGTGAGGGCCTGAGCTCCAGACTGTTCGTTTGCTGCCCCGCCCTGACCCAGGGTCGGGGCTTGTCACTGAACTATTTGCTCAGCCCCTGCCTGAGGGCTTGAGCCCTTGACTGTTTCCTCCCCGACCAGGCTAATTCCCCGACGCACCAGACCTAATAGTGAGGCGGCCGGGCTCCCAGCCGCCCCGGAGAGGGGCGAACCCCAACCGAACCTTTCTACAGGGGAGGATAAGGGGAAGCAGTAACAGATGGCAATGGAGAAAAGGTTACACATACACTTTTCTCAATAATAGAGGTGCTAGCTATGACATCCTTACTAGACTCTAATCTGGGAAATGACAGTCTACCTGACTGGTACCTAAGTCTCCCAGTTCCAATGGACAAAAAGTGGGGTCTAAAGCTAGGTTCCCAATTTCAGACTTGGACATCTAAATGAGTGGCATAAAAACTTAAATGAGAGCTGCTAAGTGCTGATCACTTCTTTAGGTGGCTAACTATGGATTTAAGCATCTAACTATATAGACACCCAGGTTAGAAAATATAGCCAGAATTTTTTACTTTTTGCCAAACCTACTAAATAGTGTTTCTCTATGCTTTTTAAACAGTTGCCATCTTTCTTCCCACATGCTACACTTTAGCTGTGTGTGAAGTTAGTCCTAAAGATTTTAATTTTAATTTGTGAAACATTTGTGGCTCCTATTGGATAAAAGATGCTAAATGTAAATTATTAATATAGAACATAGAGAAGCCATACTGGATCAGACCAATGGTCCATCTAGCCCGGTATCCTGCCTGCTGATGGTGGCCAATGCCAGGTACTTCAGAGGAAATGAACAGAACAAGTAATCATCAAGTGATCCATCCCCTGTCACTCATTTCCAGCTTCTGGCAAACAGAGACTAGGGACACTTCAGAGCATGGTTTTGCATCCCTGCCCATCCTGGCTAATAGCCATTGATGGACCTATCCTTCATGAACGTATCTAGTTCTTTTTTTAATCCTGTTATAGTCTTGACCATAGGCGCCAACTTTCCCCGGCGCCAGTTGGTGCTCGCGCCCACCCGCTCCTGGACCTGCCCCAACTCCACCCTTTCCCCGCCCCTGCCCCATCCCCATCCCAACCCCTTCCCCAAAGTTCCCGCCCCCTCCCTGTCCCTATTGGACCCTTCCCCAAATCCCCGCCCTGGCCTCTTCCTGAGCACGCCACGTTCCCCCTCCTCCCCCCTAGTGCTTGCTGCACGAAACAGCTGTTTCGCAGAGCAAGTGCTGGGAGCTAGGGGGGAAAAGCAGGCACACGGCGTGCTCAGGGAAGGAGGTGGAGGTGGAGCGGAGGCAAGCTGGGGCAGGGGGGCGGTGCACCCACCAATTTTTCCCCATGGGTGCTCCAGCCCCAGAGCACCCATGGAGTCGACGCCTACGGTCTTGACCTTCATAACATCCTCTGGCAGAGTTCCACAGGTTGACTGGATATAAATCCAAAGTATCAGAAATACCTGTTTCATAAAACCAGATGATATGAATAGAGGAGGAAAAAGGAAGGGGCTATCCTTTATTAATAAAAGCAAAATGGAAATCTTTATGTATATGTAGTTTGCATGGCATGTAGCAATAGGGCAAATAAAATGCCTCACAAATTCTCAAAGAATCCATTGCATGGAGGCAACAGCTCCTTAAAGCACATGCATTACTTTTCCTCCATTTTGCATAATATGCTGGAAGTCAGGGATACAGCTCTGTTGTCATTTATAGAAGCTTCCAGGTAGCCACTGTTTTGGCTAATTCTCCTGCATGTGGTTTGTTTTCAGTTGTATGGATTGAATTTTGATAAGTATGATCATACTTTTCATGCCTGTGGTTCACATACAAATGACTGTGTTCTGTCAGCGCTGTCTGTGAAAAACACAGTTCACATTCTAACGTGTGTTCAAACTCTCCAATTAGCTCTCCACTGATGTATGCCAAAAAACTTCCCTCTCGTGCTTCCACTCAGATTCTCCATTCTTTTAGTAAAAGCAAATGTCCTGAAGAGGGATTATCAAGGACCTGAACAAAGAGGCCAAAGACTGAATGGGTCTCAAGATTGAACTACTTTGTCATCTTTGGAGATGGGTTTAATCATATTATCCATCTGCTGGCTTTTGTCATTCTGGTACTTATCACAAGGACTAAAACCTCTCAAATAGGAGTGCAGGCAAAGTGTATGCTTGGGAAACAGAGTGGGGAGACTATTTGGAGGACTGGTATCCACACTACGGCTTCCCATATAGGGTTGAACCCCAAGCTAAGGAGTTTTTTCAGTTTACTCTGGATTGTTAAATTATGTTACTTTCTTGCTATAAATTTATTGTAACCCTCAAGGCAAAGATCTGGCTGATAGCAACTTCTTTTTTCTGCACTCGACAAGGTTACTGATGGCCATTCCAGAGCTGATGCTTAAAAATGACAGTACAGAACAGTGGGTTGGGCACAAAGCCAAGGATGAAGAGCATGAAAGCTGGGGACAAAGGATGCTCAATGGAAGGGATGTGGCTATGGGACAAGCCTCTAGAGGAGATCAAGCAAATCCAGTGTCCAAACTTTAGAAAAAGCTGAAAAACATTGCTCTTTTAAAAGGCCTTTCCATGATAAAATTGACACTTACAAAACTGACACCCTTTTTACTGAAAGAAACCCAGGCAACCAAAATCCCTCAACCACCTCCCAAAACTCCCTGAAACCACTCAACCTAAAAAAATAAAAGTACATTAATACAATTTTTAAAAAGCAAAACCACACAACCTCCTCCAAGCAGAAATTTTACCCTGAAAAGGGAGAGGTGCCAAAGACTCCATAAAGTCCATTAAGTACTTTGCTATTGATTTGTAAGGTGCTCAGATAATTGATAGGGTGCAGTATACAATTCTAAAATAGATAGATAGTGATATTGTGACTGGAAGTGTTACTCACGCCGGGACAGCACTGCCTCCTGGCAGTTCTGGGGATTAGCTCTGCCACACCGATGCCACTTCTGGCAGTCACACTCTGTCTCTCTCTGCAGCCCCTCTCTAATTCCAGGAACTGCAGCCTCCTCTTTGTGACTTGGTCCTCTGGTCAGGCCACTATGTGGTTTCCCTTTCCAGAGGGGTTGTCAAAGTCTCTTCTTGCCAGCAATCTTCTCTACACTGCCCCATGTTGCCACTCCCTCAGTAGCTGGCAGGGGAACCTGGGCCCACCCTCTAGTCTGGGTTGCAGTTCAGGGCCCTGTCATGAACAGTTGAAGTTCTGAACCAACCACACTGCTCTCACCCCTGGACTCCTTCTCCCCTGCCTTCTCTCAGAGAATGAGACTTCAGCTTCTTCCCTGCTGCCTTCCCACACTATTTCCAGCCTCCAAGATAGATAGAAGCCCTGCCTGTTCCCTCACAAGTGAGCTGCTTTCTAATTAGCTTTTCCCAGCTTAAATTTCCCCCATTCACAGCCTAATTGGCTGATTGGACCCACTTTGCCTAATTCAGTTTTTGCAGGGCCAGTGTGGGAATCACAGATATATTCACAGAAAGTGGTGTGATCCAAGTACAGGACTGGGAGACAGGAACACCTCCAGAGATACAATCCCACATCTGATATGGACTTCTTTTCTAGCCTTGAGCAGGTCATTTAACCTCTCTAGCTCAAGTCAGAGTGCTACAGGCACTAATGAGTTAACTTTTGTAAAATGCTTTGAAGATGGAGGGTGCTGAGATGAAAAGTGCAGTACAAGTGCTAAGCATCATTACATATGGGAATTGATCCATAAATATGACAGCAGAGATTCCCAGTTGTGGTGTGATTCAGCCTAGAAAGTTTTTGATGGATAACCTTTCTTCCCCACACCCGCTGTAACAAATTTCTTTTCTTTGATGAGATGTGAAATTACATTCCTTTTAACTTCAATTTTTATAGTATGCTGTCAAGGCAAAGTGCTGATGAATCTTCAGAATGCAAACTATTACCAGCTGTTCATGATGTTACTTATCTAGGGGCTAAAACTACAATTATCCAGACTGGCCCTAGCTAAATGCTCTATAATGTGTGAAGCCAGGTTTAGAATAAAAGGAACATTTTTTCCAACTTAGTTTTTTAGTTAAACTAGTCAGGCCTGTTTCACTAATGGGATTTGCTAGTGTGCAATGGAAAATAAAGTTAAACCTCATTTTCTGGAGACAGCTAAAATTATTAACCAAATTTAGCCTTTAACTGTATTCATGCAGTCCCATGGCCTTCATGGGGTTACATGGTATGACAGGGGTGCTCTACTCACTGCTGGAATGGTGCCTCCTGATGGCCATTCTGGGATTAGCTCTGTGAGGCTGACACCCTTTCCCACCATTGCAAGAAGCAGACAAATGGTACGCTTTTGGTACACAGCCCCTCTTTCATCCAAGGAGCTGCTGCTGCCTCTTTGTGACTCGGTGCTCTGCCTACGTCACTCAGCGTTTCCCCCTTCTGGGGTAGAGTCCATCAAAGTCTCCTCTGTTCAAGGGGCATTCGGCAGTCCTCCTCATGCCCAGTGCCCTGACCCTTTCACTCCTGAGGTGACCCAGGCAGTCTTACAGTTCACTACCCCTCCCGCAGTGGCAGGCATGGGAAGCGGGGCCCACCCTCTACTCTGAATTGCAGCCCATGGACCCTACAACATGCAGCCAAAGTCTCTTCAGTCTCCAGCCTTGCTGCTTACTCCCTGGCTACTGCCTACCCCACATCTCACAGGCTCGGCTCTCCTCTCCACCCTGCTCTTTTCAGAGTACACCTTTCCTTCCAGCCCAGACCCCCAGGGGCCAGCTCCTTCCCTCTCTACTAAACAGAGGTTGATTGAAAACTTCCTCCTAGCAGCCTTTGCTGCTGCCATCTTTCTGGGTTTATACTAACCCTGCCAATTCTGCTCAGGTGAGCTTCCTCCTAATTAGGGCTTTCCTTTCACACTTAATATCCCCCCCACCCTTTGCAGCCTAATTGTCTGATTGGGCCCACCTGACCTACCTCAGCCCTCTCAGAGCCAGTGTGGGGGAATATATCCCATCATGTATGGATTTAACTGGGGGAGCAGGGGTATTTGGTTTTATATGAGCTCCCATCAGATGGAAAATAAACAAGCAAATGACTCTAGCATGCTTACAAAATAATCTTTTAAAAGAGTGGGTTGTAGGTAGGGCCTTAAATTGAAGAGAAACATATTGGGTTAAATCCTAGTCCATGAAACAGCCCCTTTGTACTGCTGAAGTGGCTTGAAAAGCTGAAGTGGCTTAAAACCGTCCTAAGTGGAGCGATGGAAGTTCCCCTGGCCTGGAAATTCTCCCAGCACAGTGGGTGTGTCAAGGGCTTGCCAGGGATGATAGAAGTGTAACCCTTCCTCCAGGTGAAGCCAGCAGCAACAAGGGGCGGGTTCAGCATCTAGGTATGCCTTTTCAACAACACAACACAAAACGGGCTCAAGCCCCCACCCACTGACCTGGGACAATTACATACCACCCCTGGGTGCCTCTAAAGGCAATACTTCCCCTCTCACAAACACAGAGTCTGAGTGTAGCAAAAACTTTTAATAAAAGGAGGGAAGCAACTCAGCATTAATTTGGGAAAACACCACAACTAGGGCTCAAACACAAATCATGAGCAAAAGACCCACCCCCAAGTAAGTTGGGCAGTGTCCTTTTCCCCTCAGGGTCCCTTTAACGTACCTGTCCCTTCTCTGTACCCCACTCACAGTTGCTGTCCTTGGCCAGTGCAGCCTCAGAGTTCAGAGGTTCACCCACAGAGTTCACCTCCCACCCTGTGTGGAAGGCAGGGGGTGGGTATGGAGGTACCTTACACACTGCACTGATCGGGCACTCACTCATCACCCCAATGGCTGATTGCCAGACCTCTGTGGGGCTCTGCTCTGACCCTCTCCACCAGCATTTCGGCTAGCTGCTTACCATGCCTTTCCACCAGCCACCCTGCTAGCCACTTGCCACGCCTCTCCACCAGCCACCCTACTGGTCATGCCTCTCCGCTAGCCACTTGCCACACCTCTCCACCAGCTGCCCACTCAACAAGATATCTTCAGCCCCCCCTCCCCAGCTCTCAGTGATTTCAGCTATTAGTGGGGGAAGTCTCACAACTGGTGCCCACTGGGCAATCTCTTGCAATAGACATGCTATCCCAAAGTAGGTCTAATACTTAAACCTAAGTATCAGCAATTTCAGCTCTGTAGCATGTAACAAGACTCAATTGCATTTAAATTCACGGTAGGGCAGGGCCCCTACATATCTGTCCCCACTCTCTCTCAACTCAGTGGGCTTTGGAACCCATGTCCCCTGCCTAGCAAGTGCTGTTCAGTTGTGTGTGAACAGTTCTCCTGTCCTCAGTTCACACAACAAGAATAGCAATGCTTTATTACTCCTTCCCCAATAACAAGAAGACTGGGGATCCAACACCAGCCACAAGTGATCATTTGGACAAGCAGTCCCATCATGCTGAGCACTTAGGCAGGGAGGGTGTGTCCATGAAAACGAGATCAGCTTCTGATCAGTTTTTTTCCACAGCTCACCACTAGATGTCAGGGGAGAGATCATCCAGACTCTGCTTACAGAAGCATAAAGAGGCAGGAGAGAATGTGGTTGGGCCACATTGTTCTTTCAACCTGCTTCAAGTTAGAGCAGCCTAAAGTGCAGTTTTGCTGATAGAAGCTGAGTCCACATTAAGGCCAGGTCTGCACTCCAAAAATCACACCCTAACCAACATAACTATACCAGCAAAACCTCCTGTAGTAACAGCATATACTGGCAAAAACACTCTTTTGTCAGTACAGCTCAAGTCCTTGGGGGAAGCGGTTTAACTATGCCAGTGAAAGACCTACATTTTTTGGTGCATACTGCATCACCACGAGGGGCTTTGCTGGCAGAGTCCTACCAGCAAAGCACTTCTAAATATAGACCTGGCCTTACAGTGTATGTCTTTCTCTCTCCTTCAGTCAGGAAGGGACCCAGGTATTTTTGCATACATAGTTCACCCATGTAGCCATATATAAAGCTCTTTTTTGTAGTCTGGACGAGTCATAAAATTCCCAAGGCCTTTTTCTCCTCTTATCTCCTTCTCCCTAAAGTGTTCTCCCTCTCCTCCCAAGAGAATCAAAGCCCCAGTGAATCAATCAGGGCCTCAGCATGTTTAGAAAGATTAGGTCACATAGTCACAGAACAAAAAACACTACCACCTGACTTAGCTGATCAGTCATAAAACTTGACTATTGACCTGCAAGCACTGACTACTCTAGTACAAACAGAAGTCAAATTAAAAAAGAAAAGTGGTGGCATTGTTCCAAATTCCACCCACAAAGTAAGCTCTCCACATGTGAGTCACCAAAATGAGATGCCTCCCACAGTAGATTAGGCAGCTATTCAAAATAAAACCTGTCTGAGCTCCAGAGTGCTCCTTGATCATAGCTATCCCGAGGCTCGTATATGCACATGGGCTTCACTGGGTTTCTTGGACTTGGCTCCATGACAGGGGGAAAAAATCAGTGGTGGGATGTCCCAAATCCCACCCATTTGAGGAAATAACATGAGATGTTGCTCACAGTAAATAGTAAGAAAGAGAGATCACAAATCTGCACATGAGGAGTGAAAAAGTTGACTGTGTTACAGTTAAATCATCACCACTGGGCATCTGAGCTAACTCTATGAGAGGAATGGGGCAGTTCACACCTCTCAGAGTTATTGTTCCTGGAGCTTTAGATGACATGTCTGCATCAGTTAACCTCAAATATTTAAACTGAGTGTTTCTTCTGAACTATAACAGCTAGATACTTTCACTTTACTTTTATTTAAAAAATGTGATTCTGAAGAACAAGTTAGCAGCTTGAGGAAGCTATGCGTATGCTGTATAACTAAGACTACGATTCAGTCACAGGTATTTTTAGTAAAACTCATGGACAAGTCATGGACAATAAACAAAAATTCATGGCCTGTGACTTGTCCATGACTTATACTAGAAATGCCTGTGATTAAATCTTGAGGGAAGTTCGGGGGGCGGGAGGGGAGACACTGCTGTGGGGGGGCCCTGGGGCCAGTGGCTTCAGGGGCCATGGACTGTGACTGCTCTGGCTGGCTGCCCGGGGACTGCTGCTGGGGCCAGCAGACTGTAGCTGCTCCCACAGGCCACCCAGGGACCACTGCCAGTGGCCACTGGAGCAGTGGCTGGTGTGGCTGTCCCCAGAATCTCTCCAGCAGCAGCTGGTGTGGCTGTCCTGGGAGCCAGCTGCTTGGGTGGTACTGGTCAGCCACACTGGAGTCACGGAAAGTCATGGATTCAGTGAGTTCTGTGACCACTGTGACAGACATGGAACCCTAGGGATACACTAACCAAGCTAGGCCCCAACTACTAAATCACAATCTATAGGCTGAAATTTGTTTACATGTCTTTAGCTGAAGACCTGCGTTCAATCCCCTGCTCTGACACAGACTTCCTTGTGTGCTACCCTGGGCTAATCACTTAGCCTTCTGTGGGTCAGTTCCACATCTGTAAAATGGGGATAATAGATCTTCTCTCACAGAAGAGTTGTGAAGATATTAACATTTAAGATTATGAGACTCTCAGGTACTATGGCGATGCACTAAAAACTTTTGCTGGTATCACATTGTTGACTAGGGGTGTGATTTATTTTTTTATTTTTATTTTTTAACAAACACTTCTATACCAGCAGAAGCCCTAGTGTAGACACATTTACACCAACATAAGTGGTCCCTTCCCCTCCACCAGTTAAGCGTATTTTGCTTAGGGAACTGGTATAAGTGATACCGACAAAACATGTCTTTGCTGGTAAAAGCTGGGCCTACACTAGGAGGGTTTGCTGGTATAACTAGATGCGCAAATGCTTTCTAATATAGCCCTTGCTTGAGATAGATAGGGGCCTGCACTTACTGAATTACATCTGCTGCAGCCGATATAGTTGAATTGGTACACAAACTGTGTGTTGACTAGCCCTGACCCAGAGCTCCTCTGGAAGGGACTATCCCGTCTTGAATGTCTGGAAAGTCCCCAGCACATAATGGGCACTAATATAAACATACATATATATACACAAGGTGTTCCTATTCCTTATGCAGTTACATGGAAGAATTCATCTGCTTTTTACAAAGGAGTTATATTCAGTTGATATAAATATTGTACTGATACATCTCTTTATTGTTATGATTACTGTAAGCCTAACTAGTTTCTGTTATTGTTACCTTTTGGGATTCAAATTCTGTTTGTCAGAGTATTTGTCAGGTGCAGGGCATGTTCCCAGTGGAGGAATAGTTTAAAAAGACAGTGGTGGTCAAGGAAAGGGTGTGGCATAGGGAAGAAAATGAGCCGCATGTGGCATCAGGAAGCAAGGCTGATGCTGAGGGCTGTGGCAACAACTTGGTGAGGGCTGCTCTAGCACAAGGACTTGGATTCTCCCTCACCCATTGGGCATAGGTGCCAACTTTTCCCGGCACCGGAGGTTACTCACCCCCCCCTGCCCCCTGCTCCACCCCTGACTCCACCCCTGCTTTGCCCCATTCCAATCCCTTCCCCAAAGTCCCCTCCCCAACTCCACCCCCTCCCTGCCACTATTGAACCCCTTCTCCAAATCCCCACCTCTTCCCTGAGCATGCCGCGTTCCCCCTCCTTCCCCCTTCCTCCCAGCACTTGGTGCCGTGAAACAGCTGTTTTGCGGCGGGATGCACTGGGAGCTAGGGAGAAAAAGCAGCACGCAGTGCACCCAGGGGAGGAGGCAGAGTGGAGGCAGAGGTGAGCTGGGCTGGGGAGCTGCCGGTGGGTACAGAGCACCCATCAATTTTTCCCCCTGGGTGCTCCAGCCCTGGAGCACCAACGGAAACAGCGCCTATGCCTTTGGGTGTTGAAAGCCCTAAGTGAAGACTGACTGAACAGGACCCTAAGAGATTGAGGCAAGTTTGTTAAACTTGTGACCACAACCCAAACTGAGACTTTCCAGCCTGGTACGAAGTAATTCAGGGGAAAACATAATTTGTGGTGGCTCAGTAACTGGGCTGGCCACTTTGATAATTCCCTAAGGCCTTGGATTTAGACCGGGTGAAGTGTATGGGCCTTGCCCCCTCCTGATTGCTCTGTAGTGACAGAACGACTGGAGGAGCAATCAGAGCATGTAGGGGTGATTGAGGCTGCAGCCAGGACTATCTGTGGGACAACTAGGCTGGCAGAAACTAAGGCCATGACCTGACCACTAGACCAGCTGGTCATCACACCTTCCCACTACAGTGCCCTTTAGTTTGCCCCTGCAGCATCCACACAGGGAGTTATAGTGCAGCATGCTAGTGTGCACTGCAATTCATATCCGCATAGTCCAAACCGCAGGGCTGTGTAGACAACCCCTCAGAAAGGAAGTATGATCTTGTGGCTTTCAGCAAGGCCTGCAAACCACGAGACTAGGGTTCAACCACCAGCTCTGTCACAGATGTCTTGTGTAAGGTTTCCCAATCTTTAAACTGAATAATGATACTTATCCTCCTCACAGATATTGTGAGGCTGTATTCATTACTATTGGTAAAGTGCTTTGAATAGATGGTGTTATGGAAGGACATAGCATTATTTTTGAGCTCTGTGCGTGTTTTCATGCTTGAAAACATGAATTTGTACTCTAGGAGTTGCATCAATAATAGCACAATAAGATTCCCATATTTCCACATTGTTGCAACTAGAAATGCCAAGATTCAGTGAAATTCTTTATAGGCTGCCAAAGAAACAAATTATTATGCACTGCAAAATGGAACTGGCATTTTAAATTAAACACATGACATCAGCATTACATATGGAACCAGATACCATCAAATCACATGCCACCTCATAAATATTCAGGGTGGTGTGGCAAAAGAAATAAGAAGTGTATCGCTGGCCAAGAATGTTCCCTGGGGGGTACTGATTTTTAAAATGCTTTAAGCAATATGTATGTATACATGTATGTGATTTTTGAGTAACTCACAAGGAGTTTGCATTGTTTGCCAATTTCTTTAGGCGCTTGCACTTCAATGTCTATTTGCATCAGAGTGCAGGAATAGGATATGAGTATCAGGACACCAAGGACAAATGACTGAACAGTGGGGGAAAAAAAAGAAAAGAACTCCAGGCTAGCCAGGTACAGCTTCCTACTTTTATGTCTGACCCGCAGTGGTTTTGTTCCCATATCCCCTCACTATATACCCAACAGGAGAATGGAACAATATCATAATGTCAGACAGTACTAATAATACTTTGCATTTCATCTCCCATTGAAGATCTTAAGCATTTTACAAACATTAATGAATGTCTCCTCATAAGAGTCCTATGAAATAGGTAAGAATTATCATCATCTCCCTTTTATAGTGGAGAAAATGGAGATTTAGAGAGGTTAAGTGACTTGCCCAAGGTTAAACAAAAGATAGTGGCAAAGCCAGGGATAATGACCCACACCATGAAGAACAGCACCATGTATCTTGAAACTCTTCAGGGAAAGTTGTCATACAAGGTAGCACTGCCAGTCTGAAGCACCAGTAAATTGGATAGTCAGTTCTTAATTTGTAATGAAAGAGGTGCCAGGGTTCAAGCAATTTTTTTACTTTTGTAAGCAGAGTCAGGATGAGCACCACCCTGACATCTGGTGGTAAATTATGGGGAGTGCAGAAAGTGTTGCATTGGTATTTTGGTTATTTGCATGGGCACTCCCACCCCATTTAGCATACCGCAAAGCAGCATGGGATGGTTATTTTCACAGCTGTGGGAGCCCCAATTTCGTTGTTATTGGGGCAGGAGGAATGAAATGTTGTCACCCTGATTGGGTAAATGGGGAACTACAAAATTGTCTTGTGATGTGGGGTTTCATTGTCAGCTGGATAGCGCTTGCTAGATGGGGCACATGGGTTCCAAAACCCATTGAAGGGAGAGAGGCTGGGGACAGAGATGTGTACTTGGTGGTGCAGGCTCTTTGTGTGAGCCAGAAGCACCAGTTCCACCTGTGCCTCTCTCCACTGTGGAATGTCAGAGTTAATTTTTGATTCCCTTAAGAATCTAAATGCAGGTTACTGAGCTGAATTCACTGATACTGGGGCTCCCCTACTAAGAGCTGGAATCACTAAGAGCTGAAATCACTGAAGAGCTGGACTTGCTGAGCTGAGAGCACTGAGTACTGTGCTTATGAGTGGGGGAGCCTGAAGCCATACTGTGGAGCAAAGCAGCTGGCAGAGCAGAGTGGAGCAGTTTGTGCAGCCACTGGGTGAGTGGAGCCAAGCAGCTCGTGAGGACGGCTGGAGAGGCTTCCAGGACAGCTGGTGGACCAGAGCAGCTGGCAGAGCGGAGCTGTTTGCAGGGATGACTAGTGGAAGCAGAACCCCACGAAGAGGCAGGGCAGTTGGCCCCGAAACCACGTAAGGTGCCCCTTTCTACCCAGGCTGGGGAGGGGGACCTCTGCAGAGAGACTCTTGAGCTCTGGGGCTGCACTGACCCGGGACAGAGACTTTTGGATTGTGGGACTTTTGGGACTGTGGGTGATTTGGGGGTTGCTGGACTCAAGAGCCCCGAGAAAAGGACATGGCCCAATTTGCTGGAGTGGGTCTTTGCTCACGGTTTGACCTATGAACTCTAGCTGAGGTATTTTCCCAGTTTAATGCTTGTTGTTTGTCATGTAATTAAACCTTTTCTGCTACACCAAGAGTCTGTGCTTGCGAGAGGGGAAGTATTGCCTCTTCGAGGCGCCCTGGGGTGAGTGTAAGATTTTCCCAGGTCACTGGGTGGGGGCTCGAGCTGGTTTGCATTATGTTGTGGGGAAGGGACCCCTATGTATTGAACCCGGCCCTTGCTGCTGTCGTTTCGGCCCGGCAGAAGGGTTACACTTTAATAACTGACGCAGCAAGGCCAGAGGTGCTCAGGCTATGAACTGCCAAACCTAGATGTGCCTGGGCTCAGCCCTAGCAAGCCCTGGCACAAATTAAGCACTGTGCATAGTAAAAACACACCACCTTTTTCAGGCCTTTAGATGTCCCACCACTTGCAGACCTTCTGGAATTTTGAGGGCCTTATACACTTTGTCATTAAAAGCAACATCTGAAATCAGGGCTGCTCAGAGGGGTGGGGGTGGGGCAAGTGGGGCAATTTGCCCCAGGTCCTGGGCCCCATAGGGGCCCCATGAACCGCTCCGGGTTTTCAGCGGCACTTCCGCGGCGGGCCCTTCACTTGCTCCAGGTCTTCAGCGGCAGGTCCTTCAGTGCAGCGGAAGACTCGAAGCAAGTGAAGGACCCGCCGCTGAAGTGCTGCCAAAGCCTCGGAGCACCGCCCAGTGAGTACAAGTGCCGCAAGCGGCGGAAAAAACAAACAAACCCGCGATCTGCGGCACTGAGGCTGCTCTACCACCGCCGCTTCATTCTTCAGTGGTAATTTGGTGGCGGGTCTTTCCCTCTGAGAGAGGCCCACCGCTGAGTTGCTGCCAAAGATCCAGCCCAGCCCCAGGCCCCCTGAATCCTCTGGGCGGCCCTGTCTGCAATAAGGATGAGAAAACAATCAAACTGAATTTACAAATTGCCTAGATCCCAAACTTATCTGAAAATGACCAGGAACTGAAATCTGCAGTTTTGTTTCCAAGTTGCCAGCAAAAAAGCCGAAAGAACAAGTTTTGTCAAGGTACTTTCAAAGAATATTTGAAAACTAATTGTTTCTAAAATATTTCCAGCACCAGTCACTGATCAGCCAATGCAGTCCCTGTACATAAACTGTGTAAAACTGAGGTGAGATCAACATCAGACCCATTGATTACCCCTCCCCAACCTCCACACACTTTTTGTCTTGTTTTTGTGTGTGCCATTGGAAAATGTTGTGATCTCCAGCCAGAACATATCCAGATGGTAGAATGGGTCCATGTACCATTTCTAGTTTCTCCAATCACCTCTATACACAACTTCTTTGATAAAAGAAACTATAGATAAAATAACATCCACATAACCCTGAGAATAGAAGTGACTGCCCTTTGTTATCCATTCATCTTTAATTTAATTTGGGTAGCCAAATATTTGCTCTAGGTTTTTGGTGATAAAAAAAGATACAAGTTCAGACAAGTCTCACCATGGCATAACTCATCACTGAAATGATAAAAGGCTTGGAAGACTGGGTTTAAAAAGATGGGAACAGGGTGGTTTAGAAAAGAGATGACTAAGGGGGGATATGATAGAGGTTTATCAAATCATGAACAGTGTGGGGTAAGTGAATAGGGAAGTGTTACTTATCCCTTCATATAACAGAAGAACCTGTAGCAGGTTTAAAACAAATATAAGGAAGTAGTTCTAAACACAGTGCACAGTCAGCCTGTGGAACTCATTGCCATGGGACGTTGTGAAGACCAAAAGTATAACAGGGTTCCAAAAAGAATTAGATAAGTTCATGGAGGATAGGTCTGTGACACTGCACCCCATATTCTTCACAGTGATATTATTATGATATGATTATAACATAATTATAATGTATTTTATGCAAGAAAAGTCATGTGAGATGTCATTGAAAAGGTTATGATTGCTGAATACGATTACCTATTTATATACATGTATCATTTTTTATCAGAAGTTATGAATATTGACTATGTATCTGTATTTAAAATGTAGTTACACCTGGGTAACACCCACTAGACAAGATGTTTTCAGTCTAGATAGCGGGTGTGGAAGGGCCTATTCAGGGCAACGGGCCATTAGGAAAAAACAATAGGTCTTAGGAGAGCTTATCATCCACCTGGTGAGCCTTCCTGTGAAAGCTCCAAACAGTCTGTGAGTGATGGCTGCTATGACTCTACAAGGACATGTGATGAAACCACATCTCTAGACTCCATCTTGGGATGTCAATATTTTTCCACCGGTCTGGGAACCAAGCTTTGGGAACAAAGGGTTCCTGCCAAATGCAAATGCTATATAAGGCAGCGAGTGATATCATCTGGTGTTCTTCACTCCCCACCCAAGAAGACTCCTGGAAACACCTCAGGAACAAAGACTGAACTGGGGGAAGTGCTGGACCCAGGCTAAAGGAATTTTTAGCCTGTGTATGAAACACCTGGGGTTTCCAAGCTGTAAAGCAAGCACAGCTTGCCCGTTAAGAATATGCAGCCTGCTTGTATCATCTCTTAGGGGGAGAATCTGCTATTCATATCCAATCTATTTAGTATATTAAGTTTAATTTGTATGTTTTGTTTATTTTCTAGGTAATCTGCTTTGATCTGTTTGCTATCACTTAATCTATCTTTTGTAGTTAATAAACTTGTGGGAGGGGGTGAATTTTATGAGCTTATGCTGTACAGTTCCCTGTGCAGTGCAATACGGTATAATTTTGGGTTTATACTCCAGAGAGGGTACATGCCTGAGGAGCTGGTAGTAGCTTTCCCATGCACGGGCTGGTCAGAGAGCCTGCTTGTAACTGCAGCTGGGTGTATCACAACCTGCATGTATGCTGGTGAAAGTGCAGACTGGAGGGCTTTTTGGCTGGTCATAGCAGTACTGTGTGAGGGGGAGCCCCGGCTGGTGGGTCATGGGGTTCAGTGGTACCCCAGTTCCAGCTGGCACCCCATGGGGAACCAATCACAAGGTTCATCAATGGCTATTAGCCAAGACGGACAGGGATGCAACGTCATGCTCTCGGTGTCCCTATACCTCTGACTGACAGAAACTGGGACTAGATGATGGGATGATCACTCACTAAATTGTCCTGTTCTCTTCATTCTCTCTGGAGCATCTGGCATTGGCCACTGAGCTGCATGGACCATTGGTCTGACCCAATATGTCCTTTCTTATGTTCTTAAGATGTATTTACCAAAATGAAGAGATATGGAACTTAAAAGCAATGTCGCGTTCTATACCAGTTTTTAAGGGCAGTGAAGAGGGCCTCCACAGTTTTGTAAAGCCCTCTATGCTGACATAATGAAGATTCCCTTGATTTTTGTGCTGAATCCTTCAAATCCTTAACAGCAGCCACTTTCTGCTGCCTTCACTCAGGGAAGACAGCTGAAAAGAGCAGATTCCTGAGGGAGACAACAGATTGCAATGAGGATTTCCTGGACTCCTTGCAAGGTTTCCACAAATCTCTCACTGCAGACCCTGGAAGGAAATGGTACTTTTCAGGTGTCTTCATTCTCAGAAGACAGTTAAGGTGGGATGTATGTGTCTACACTGTGAGACTTTTGTTCGAAGAGCTTCATTGCAGAGTATGGCTACAAAGAGGAAGCCAGGAACCTTTTATGGAAACAGTGCAATGAAAGATTGTTGAGTCTGCATAACCTTTTAAGGGGTAGCACCAGGATGGGTGTATGATACATTTCTGATATACTGCACTATAAAGGTTCCCCAGCATGGTTTAACATAGAACTGCTTCAAACAGGGCTACATTAAAGGGCACTAGGAAACAGTTAGTGTGCACCAGCAGGGTATAGATGGACGAATTAACATGCAACATGTTAGTGTGTTTTAGAAAACACAGCCCCATAGGTGCATTACCCCCCACTGTGTAGATAAGCTCAGAGAGAGCAAGGGGGCAGAATATCATTTCAGATAAAATTGAATGAAATACAAAATGTTCAGTTTTATCTTGAATTGATTTGTCAGACATGTAACTGTATCTATCTATCTCTCTGCAGTGTCTTGTATTATTTATTATTGATGATGCACTAGTATCAAAGGGTCCCAATCATTGATCAAGGGGCCTTATTGCTAGGCTAGGCTCTGTACAAACATCTAATGAACAAGCTAATAAAGTTATACAACTAGATGAGCAGCACTTTAATTACTTATCTATAAACTCAAATGTTAAGTTTTGTTCAAATCAGCATATTCTATTTGAAGTTTGGCTCCACTCGAGTAGGTAGCGACTTGGACTACATGCCCACAGAATGGCACCGCAAGTGGTTAGAATCCCATTGGTTCTCACTGAGAGGTAGGCTACTCAGACTTTGTGACTGGGCATCCAGAACTGTGGGGTACTGTAAATCCCAACACCTTTTCTGAGATGTCACAGTTAGAAAATATAGGTGATGGTGCTCTTCCAGGCTCCACCCACAAAATAAACTCCACACACAAGTCACCAAAATGAGACATTGCTCACAGTAGACTATGAATATTGTCAAAAACATAATTATGCATGCTATCTGAGCGCCCCTGGGCTCCTGGAGCTTGGATCCCCCTTGGTAGAGCATGGACATGCCCATAGGCTCCGCAAAGTTTCTTGGGTTAGGCTTCTTCTTGAGTGGGGAAAAATAATAAGTGGCAGGCGGTCCCAAACGGCACCAAAATGAGATGTCACTCACTGTAAATTGTGCAGATCTGTGAACCTCCCTTCATTTCCTACATGAAAAGTATTATAGGTAACAAAGGTGACACTGAAATCATTATCACTGGGATCTGACTTAACAGAGATTGCCAATTCTCATGAGTTTATCATGAGTCTCACAATATTTGGTGGGTTTTTTTAGTGCCCCATTTATGGGTTTGTATGAGAATCTCAGCTGTATTTCAAAAGGTAAATGTCTTCCTCTAGTGGCTGCGGTGAAAATCTTGAAAATGTGACTGGAAAATGCTCAAAATCCAAAAGGCCAATAAAGAGAAGCCACCATTTATCACTTTTTAAAATCTCAATTTTTAAGCCAATCTCATTATTTTGAACAGTTGGGGTTGGCAGTACTGTTAATGGGGCAGTTTGCACCCCTTGGAGCTTTGTTCCAAGCTCTCTGCAGACTCACATAGACATCTCTGCATCTGTGTGATGGGGTGTGACTCACCACTGCAGTGCCTCCTGCTGTCTGTCTGAGGAATTAGCATTGCACCTCTTTGGGTGGTGTCTCACCCGCTGTCACCTCTGTTCCTGGGCCCATGACATTCCAAGGACCACGGCATCCTCTTCAGTGACACTGCCCTCTGGCTGTGCCACTCTTTGTGCCCCCCTTCTGGGGGTACCTGCAGTCTACTTTCCGGCCATTCCTTTCAGTGGCAAATTGCCATCCAGTCTAGCCACTTCCCATGTGGCTCCAGCACCTTCCTTGCCCTTGTGTCAGGGCCTTAGTCTGCAACCCCCAACAGACAACCAGGAGCTGTCTCTTGCTCCTCAGCTCCTGTTGGCAGCACTGTTCTGTTTAGGGTGCTGGCAGCTCTCTCAGCCATTCAGGGACCCAGTCCTTCGTCCCTGGGCTCCCAACAGAGAGCTCCCTTCCTCTGCCCTGCAGCTCCCTTTTTATATGGGCCTACTTTGCCCTGATTGGCTGCTCCTCTTAGCCCTTCTCAGATTGGCTGCCTCCAGCACAGTCTCCCTAGGGCTGATTTTAACCCCTTTTCTGCCACTGTGGGGAAGATGCCTCATCATACACCCTCCCCCTTAAGACCAACCACCTGGGGAAGGTGGGAAATTACCTTCCCTGCTTTCCATGCAGCTGTGCCCACAGGATATCCCTCTCCTGCCTCAGGTTCTCCAGCAGGAGGAGCTATCTGCCTCCCTCCTCCAGGGTCTGAGACCCTATTGTGGCATGTTCTGATCCCATGTGGGTTCCCTTGTCCATCAGGGTCTTCTTATCCACCCATTCCCTAATACCCCCTGCTAGGGGTGGGAGATGATTCCCCACTAGGTCCACAGTCATCACTGCCCCATCCCTCTGGGCAGTCTCTGACCTAGCCCGGTTCTCAGGCATCCCCTTTTTAATCTCGCCTTCTCCAAAGGAGGCAATGCCTTTTTATATGGCCCTCTTCATGGCACTGGAAGCAAGCCCTTTGCATCCCCTTGGTCATGGGCCTCCCATTGTCCTTTCCTTGCTCAGCCCCTTCCCCTGGGCTAGCTTCGGACCTGCAACTAAGCGGACACTCCCTCCTCAGGTGCCCCGGTTGCTCACAGGTCCAGCCTGCCCATCTCCTCCCTGTTCTCCTCACAGGAGGGACTCTCTTGGGCTCTCGCCCCTTCCCAGTCTCTGGGAGAGACATCTGTCCCCCACCGCTGTAGGGGCACTCTCTTTTCCAGTGTTCATGTTGCCCACAAGAATTACATTCACTTGGCCCAGCCACTACCCTCCCTGGCCCTGGTGCCTGGCTTCCTCTCTTGCTCTCCATGGCCTCTATGGACCCGCCCCAGCAACCTGAATACGTACTGCTGTTGCAGCCTACAGGTACTCCTGTGCCTCCCATTGTCTCTGTTGGGTTCTGAGCACCTGCAGCAGCAGGGCCTGAAGCTGCTCTTGCTGCTCATCAGCCCCTTTCCACAGGGGCACAGACTTGGAGTCCAGCCCAGGAAGGCACAAGAACCCTCTTCAAAGAAGGCCTCTGCATACCCTGACTCCATTGTCTCATCTTCTGTGTCCCACATTCTCTTGACTCTCTGAGGCTCCCAACAAAGAGCTCTCTTCCTTTGCCCTGCAGCTCTCTTTTTATATGGGCCTGCTTTGCCCTGATTGGCTGCTCCCCTCAGCCCTTCTCCAATTGGCTGCCTCCTGCACAGCCTCCCTAGGGCTAACCCATTTTCTGCCAGTGTGGGGCAGATGCCCCATCACAATCTGTTACACCTGGTTCATATTTCTGAGGCTTTCTTAACAACCATAACAGTGAGAGACTTTCATTTAAATAAAAAAAAAAAAGGAAGCTGAGATTCTGGAGAACCAGTTAGTAGCTGAGGAAGGTGCTAGCACACCATATCGCTGTGAACCAGCCCTGTCCAAACCCTGCTTTGTCCTCTAGAACAGATGGGTGGTGAAGGGTCAGAAGCACAGCTGAGCTGGCACAGGGGATCATAACTGGCTGCTAGTATAGGTCATCAACAAATTAATTACTACTCCACTGTAGTAAGATGGAAGTGGCCTCAGGGGAATACTTCTGAGGCACAGTGTCTCCTGTGGTACTGCCACTGATGCATCATCCCTTGCTCAAGTGCTGTGAAATGTACAGACAGAATGAGAAGAAAAACAGAGATTTTTTTCTTTTTAATCTCTCTCATCTATACTGAACTATGTTGATGTGTAACACTAGGAGATAAATAATTTTCAGACAGAAATGTGATTTTTATTTGATATTGACAGTGTCACATTAAATGCTGTATTGTATGTTTCAGGATTTCAGTTAGCACAAACCAACAGAATTCAGGAAATTCCAAAATGAGAATGTCACTCCGTCCTTCCCACATGCCTCTGGGCTTTTGTCCTTGTCAACACAGCATGAAGAGACAGAACATCAGCCTCATTTCTGAGTTTCTGTCCTTTGGGATAACAATATCATTTACAATGAAAGCTATTTTTATTTTTAATCTTTAAAGAAAATAATACCAATGGAAAGGAATAATATATGGCTAAGCTGTCATCTACAGCCACACAGAGGAATAAGGGAGAATAAGGACATATTCTAACAGCACTTGGTTATACAAAACTCCTGTTTCATTCAGTCAGTGGAAATGCTGACCAGTTAAAGATGGCAGAATATGACCCATTATGATTTATAAATGATTAAAATAAGCAAAACAACTAAAGGAAAACCCTTAGTAATAAAAAGGCATATCCAACAACATGGTGTGGATTACTTTTACATTACTTCCCTTCCCTCTGCACTTGCCAGTATTTAACTGTTAGGCCATGTCTACACACAAACTTGCACTGGCTTAATTAAACTTATTTAGTAAAATCGGTGCCAACTCCATGTGTGGACATTCTTTTTGGTTTAAGAGTAGCTTATTTCAGTTTAGCTTAAACCAATTCTTAATGGACTTTAGGTAAACTGCAATAAGCCACTCACATTGAAATAAGCTTGTCTGCATGGGTTTGGACTGGTTTAATTATTTTGGTTTAAATTCACAACCAACTCCTTGAGAAGACTGGTGCAACTCCCTGCTTTCCAAGTTCTTTGAGACAGGATCCATGAGCCTGATTCTCCACTTCTCTGTTTTTTGCTCTGATGGCATGAAGGAGATTAAAAGCTGCTCTAAGGAAATCTTTACCTGGCATAAAGCCAGAATAGAGGCATGTTGGAGTCAGGGCTGGCTTTAGGCCGATTGCCCTGAATCAGGCCCCACACCTAAGAGGGCCCCGCGCCCTAAAGAAGAGCGTCTAACTTAGGTGCCTTTTTAATTTTTACTCACCCGGCCGTGGTTTGGATCTTTGGCAGCACTTCGGCGGCAGGTCCTTCAGTGCCACGGAAGACCCGGAGCGAGAGAAGGACCCGCTGCCGAAGTGCTGCCGAAAACCCGGACCATCGCTGGGTATTCGAATCGGGCTCTGCACTGCCTAAAGCTGGCCCTGGTTGGAGTTGTACTGGATGGGAGTGAATGAGGCGAGCATGCTGTGCTTGGGTGATCCCCTCTGGTGTAATAGACTCTATGGGGCCTTTACAAGCTGGCTCAAGCCACAGAGCAGCTGAAGGGCTTCCCTGACTTGTGCTGCGCAGGCTGAAATTGCTCCACATGGCTCTCAGGATGGGGAGGTGGGTAGGGGTTGGAAAGGAAAGAGCCATCTTTAACACTCCTCTCAACCCCTCAGTGAGGCATCACCTTTTAAATATTGCCTCAGCATACCCTGTTATATGTTCCTTTTCACAATAAGAGCAGCACAGCTTAATTGGCATTAAGGAAATGCCCGCTTGTATGTATCAATGTTGTTAAGTAAATGTACAATTGAAGTCATGGGTGCCTGCACACTGTCACTAGAGAAGTTAGTAATTCATTATCTCCATATATACACACACCAGTAAAATGTAAAAAAACAGCATTAATCTCTCTCTCTCTCTCTCTTCCCCGCCTTCCCCTCCCCCCCATATGTACAGGCAAGCTTTCCTGTTTGAATCAATGAGACAGTTTATAAATAACTGCATTTGCAGTAATAAATCTTGCTATTAAAACACCAATTTCCCCTACATTACATTAACATGCAAATAGCCTCTGATTCGTGCATGCACAAAAGGTACAGCAGTATGGCCCCACATGTGTGCAACCAGACTGGGTAACCGTGCCTGTTTACCTCACGAGGCATGGAACTGTGGGCTTGGATCATGCTCATATTCTGTACCTACACAAACTGGAGACCGTTTGAAAATGTGCCGTAAGGGCCTATGCCCAGGTACAGCAAGGGGTATGAGATCAAGGTGTCATCTTACAGATAGTATTTATTTATTTATTTTTATGGCAGCCAAAAGTGGTTAGGTACTTCAGAGAAACAAGTGAAAGACAAGGGATAAAATGTTCAAAAGCACCTATGTGATTTAGAAGCCTCAGCCTCATTCAAAAGTGATTTTAGGTACCTAGAAGCGTAAGTCTCATTGGCTTTCCACCAGGCCTAAGCTTCTATAAATGCCTAAGTCACTTTTGAAAGTGGGACATTAGCTCTTAAATCGCTTAGCCCAGGTCCTGAAAGGTATGTAGGTACCTCACTCCCCTCAGTGGGAGTGAGACACCCACATACCTTTCCGGATCTGTACCATAGGCACTTTTGGAAATTTTACCCAATGTTCCTGCCCTAAAGAGCTTTATAATATATAATTAAACATAACGTAAGTGAGAGTAACAAAGAAGTAACCAAAGGAAGGATTATTAGGACAATAAAGTCATGCAGTTATTACGTTTGGGCATATGCACATCTTCATAACACTATGTGCAGCAGGTGCTACTTGAAAAAAATATATAAAGATTTACCATCTATGATAGTTAAATTTATTGCAACATTTATGATTCGTTCCATTCTGTATATTGGAAACACCACACAAACCACACTGCGGTAAATGTTGATTGTTTCTAAGGGCATGATTACACTGCAGCTGGGCCTGGGTGTGTGCTTCCCAGTGCAGGTCTACAGATGTGCTAGCTCTGCTCAAGCTAGTGCTGAAAAGAGCAGTGTGGAGTGGTGGCATGGTGGGTGGGGAGCTGCTCTCTGGCCACACAGCTCCGAAGGGCTGGGGCTGTCAGCCCCATGCATGGCTGACAGCCACAACCCTGACATGCATGGGGCTAACAGCTCACAGCCCCCCTGTAATAAGCTTGTGACCCCCCTGAGGGTTCACGACCCCCAGTTTGAGAACCCCTGAGCTAGGGCAAGATCCTCAATCAGCCCCTTTGCAGACCTTTTGTGCTGCCAAAGGAGCAATACTGCCGATTTAAATAGAGATGTACCTGGTTTACAGTAATCCCTAAGTGGTGTAGAGCTGGTTTAGCTGACTCTCTGCCACTCCTTCACTACCAGTCCCAGTGTAGGGGATGTGTCAGGAGAAGGGGATTGACTGGAGCACTGCTGCATTCTGGCAATCCCTTGCTGGCAGAATCATAGAGATATAATGCTGGAAGCAACAAAGAATCCTGTGGCACCTTATAGACTAACAGACGTCCATCTGGAAGCGACTTCAAAAGGGCATCTAGTCCATCTCTGTGTGCTGAGGTGGGACCAAGTATCATAGAATATCAGGGTTAGAGGGGACCTCAGGAGATCACCTTGTCTAACCTCCTGCTCAACCCAGGGCCAATCCCCAGATAGATTCTTGCCCCAGATCCCTAAATGGCCCCCTCAAGGATTGAATTTACAAGCCTGGATTTAACAGGCCAATGCTTAAACCACTGAGCTATCCCTCCCCCCAGACCAGCCCTCACAGGCTTTTGTCTAACTTCTTAAAATCCTCCAATGATGCGGACATGACACCACCTCCCTTGGAAGCCTATTCCAGAGTGTGGCTACCCTTGGCGTTAGAAAATTTTTCCTAATAGCTAACCTAGATCTCCTTTGCTGCTGAGTAACTCCACTCCTTCTTGTCTTATCTTCAGTGGACATGGAGAACAATTGATCATCATCCTCTTTATAATAACCCTTAACATATTTGAAGACTGTTATCAGGTCCCCCCTGATAATAGTCAGGTCTTTTTTTCTCAGGATTAAAGATGCCTAATTTTTTTAACCTTTCCTCAGAGGTCAGGTTTTCCAAACCCTTGATCATGTTTGTTGCTCTCTTCTGGACTCTCCAATTCCACATCTTTTCTAAAGTGTGGCACCCAAAACTGGGCACCATACTCCAGCTGAGGCCTTACCTATGCTGAGTAGAGTGGAACAATTACCTGCATTATTTTACATACAATATTTGTGTTAATACATCACAGGATGATATTAGTCTTTTTCAAAACCACATCACATTGTTGGCTCCTATTCAATCTGTGATTCACTATAACCTCTAGATCCTTTTCAGCAGTATTACTGCTTAGTCAGTTATTCCCCGTGTTGATTTTTTCCTTCTTAAGTTAAATACTTTGCACTTTTCTTTATTGATTTTCAATTTGTTGATTTCAGACCAATTCTCCAATTTGTCCAAGTCATTTTGAATTCTAATCCTGTCCGCCAAAGAGCTCACGTCTCCCAACTTGCTGTCATCCACAAATTTTATAAGCATACGCTCCAATCCATTATCCAAGTCATTAATAAAAATTGTCAGGGAGCCAACTGCTGCAGGGCCAGTCCGATAGCAACACATTGGACGCAGCTGATCCTGGCAGGGGCTGCTTGATTGATTGAACTTCCTGATTGGTAGAGAGGTGGAGCTAGCTATTACTTTACCCAGAAGCCTCCAGGGCTTGCTGGCTACTCAGTGCATTTCATGTCTGCAGCTACAGTTGATCCTGTTTCTTCCTGTGCTGGCTTCAGTTACTACCCTTCTCCATTCTTGACATCCCTATATCTGCTTCCTGACCACATCTCTGGCTCCCCAATTGGCTCTGGCTTTTGGCTTCTGATCCCTGGCTCTGACTCTTCCTGCTGTTCTCATTTATGGTCCTGATTCTGGATTCCAGCTTGGCTCTGTTCTAATCTCCAGGCTTGATCATTTCCCATGGCTCTGACCATCAAACCTGACTGCCCTTGTCCTGTTCATGATCCAGACAAAATATTGAATAGTACTGGACCCAGTTCACCACTTCCAGTCAGCATACGTAATTTTGCTATCTTCCTCTCCTCAATGAGTTTGTATGTATGATCTGAAATCCATACTTTCCACTCTCTTCTCTTATAGCCAAGCACTGTTTTGCTGGCCTCCGCATATACCTTCTCAACGTTGTCACAAGTAGTGTTTATATTACCAGTTTGCAAATCATTTAGAAGTTGAAACTTTTTCGAGAGCTCCAGTATGAACTGTGCCTTTACCGACGGTTCTTTCAACTTCCTTGAGTCAAAAATTTGAGAGTAAGACAAGCAGTAGAAGAGGTCCTGAGGGAAGAACAAACAGGATTTAGGAGTGGGAGAGGATGCGTTGATCAGATATTTGTATTACGTATGATAATGGAACAATCCCTTGAATGGAACTCGCCACTGTTCATTAACTACCTTGATTTCGAGAAGGCATTTGATAGTGTCCACCATCCATCTCTCTGGAATATCCTAAAAACATATGGATTCCCTCCGAAAGTTATTAACATCCTCAAAGATATGTATGCCGATAATAAGTGTTGTGTTCGCCATGAAGGACAGTGGAGCGAGTGGTTCCATGTGAGAACGGGAGTTAGACAAGGATGTGTTATTTCGCCCATCCTATTTCTTGTGGTTATAGACTGGGTGATGCGGAAAGCGAAGATAGGCCAAGAGGGATCGCATGGGGACCCTCTGGTCATATTGAAGATTGTGACTTTGCGGATGACATCGCCCTGATTTCAAGCTCTCAGATGGACCTCCAAGAGAAGACTGATAGAGTAGGTATAGCAGCAAGGTGCGTGGGACTTTATATCCACGCCGATAAGAGCAAAACAATGAAAGTAAAAACAGCCAGCTCAACGACGACAGTAGTATGTGACGTAGAATTGGAGGAGGTGAACGATTTTAAATATCTTGGTAGTTACATATCGGCTGATGGTAATATTCAGAAGGAGATATCTACCAGAATCGGTCTTGCAGCAACTGCATTCTATAGACTTCAGAACATTTGGAGGTCGGCCATCTTGCAAATGAAAACCAAGGTAGAGATCTACAGGTCGAACATCCGCTCTGTGTTGCTTTATGCGGCGGAAACATGGAGGACCAACAAGAAGATAGAAAGTCAGCTTCGGGGTTTTGAAGGAAGGTGTCTTAGGCGAATTCTTAACATACACTGGCCGCAGCGTATCACCAATGTTGAAGTGAGCCGATTAACGGGCATTAACAACATAATGGATGAAGCCAAACAACGAAGATGGAGATGGTTGGGGCATGTGTTGAGAATGGGTGCTGATAGACACCCTCATATTGCCCTAGGATGGACACCACAAGGAAGGAGGAGGAGAGGTAGACCATTGGGGACGTGGCGAAGGACCATTGAAGAGGAAATGAAAGGCATGGGAATGAAGTGGGATGAAATTTGCTGCCTCGCTCAAGAACGAAATGAATGGAGGAGAATGGTTGACGCCTTATGCTCCACTGGGAGTGAATAAGAGGAAGAAGAGACTGGACCCAGGACAGATCCCTGTGAGACCCCACAGTTTGATAGTAAACCATTGATAGCTGCTATCTGAGTATGTTTTTTCCACTAGTTATGCCCCCAATTGATGATAATTTCACCTAGACCACATTTCCCTCATTTGCTTGTAAGAATGTCATGTGGGATTGTGTCAAAAGATGTACTCAAATCAAGATGTATCATGTATATTGCTTCCCCATATCCATTGGGCGAGGAAATCTATTAAAGAAGGAAATTAGGATGGCTGGCATAATTTGTTCTTGACAAGTCCATGTTGGCTATTTATAACCTTATTATCTTCCAGGTGCTTACAAACTGATTATGTAATAATTTGTTCCATTACTTTTCCATATATCAACGTTAGGCTGCTGGTCTATTATTATCTAGGTCCTCTTTGTTCCTCTTTTTAAAGATAGGCACTATGTTTGCTCTTCTCCAGTCCTCTGGGACCTCACCCATCTTCATAAATTCTCAAAGATAATTGCTAATGGTTCTGAGATTGTTTCAGCTAGTTCCTTAAATACCCTATGGTCAATTTCATCAGCCCCTGCTAATGATACATCTAACTTATCAAGATACTTTTTAACCTGTTCCTTCCCTCTTCTGGCTTGTGTTCCTTCCCTCTTGTTGTTAATATTAATTGTGTTAAGCATCTTATCACAATTAATCTTATCTAGTGAGGACTGAAGCAAAGCAAAGCAGGTGTCATTCATTATTAGCACTCCTTCCCTGCTAAGTTGTGGACCCGCATTCTCTTCCCAGTAGTCCTCCTTCCTGGAACTGCATCCCATGGTCGAGGAAGCCAAAGCCCTCCTGTTGACATTATCTACGCAGCCATGCATTTATCTCCAGGATGTGTCTATCCCTGTTTGGGCCCTTACTCTCAACCAGCAGTCCCAGTCCCTTCACCCTTGCTTCCAGAGGCCCATAGTCACTACTGATCTGTTCAGAGTCATTCCTGGAAGTGTCATTAGTGCCCATGTGGGTGAGCAGAATGGAGTAATGGTCAGAGAGCCAGATGAGCCTCAGCACCCGTAGTGGCGCAGATGCAAATAGCATACACCCAGGATGTCAGGTCAGGTCCTCAGAAGGGAGTCTCCAACCACCACCACTCTCTTGGGAGTAATGGCCATGAGCCTCCAAGTCTTAGGGGCAAGTGACTTATCTCCCAACCATTGGGATCTGCTCCTCTTCTCCTGCTGCCAGTAGTGCATACCGATTCTTGACCTCAATGGATAGGGAAGCTGGGTAGAGCGTGGAGCACTGTCTGATGCCTGAGGTGGCCCGCAGCCAGCCTCCTCCCTGTGGAGCAGCCAGATCTCCAGCTGGAACCTCTTTGTTGCTTCTTTGAGTCCCAGATTTAGTGATTTACACTGATTCAGTCTGGAGGTGATGGATGGATCACTGGGGCTAGATCTTCACCCAAGAGGAAGGGTTGATGTCTGTTAGCAAATTGAAGAAAGATGGCATTCCTTGCCATGTCTGCAGTCTGGACCAGCAGAGCTAGTGATGAATATGATATATAGCTTGTTAATTAATTTAAGTTTATTAAGTGCTTTGAGTTTCCTTTGAAGTGAAAGGAGCTATAAAAATATGGCAGTAACCCAATCCTTTCCCCACTGAAATCAATGGGAGTTTTACCATTGACTCCAATGTGAGCACAACGGGGTCTTGGCACTGTCTCAGCTAAAAACAAAATTTAATTTCTAGTCTGATTATAAACTGCATTACTGTGATTGTTATAGAGTGCACTTGCCACAAGAGTGCTCCCTCATTTCAGGATGTGGCATTGAAGGGACTTTTCTGCTCTTACACCTTCTTGAGTCCTGGTTCCAAAATGATCTGCTGCCATCATGGCCTAGCCCTCTGTGTGGGTGGTTAGCTCAGGATGGAGCTGTTTCCTTCCCCAGATCCACTGTCTGGCCATGCACCACTGGCTATGCTCACGCTCCCTAACCTGTGTGCAGTGCTGAGCCTTGGCAGAGCAGTGTGGACAGCCTGGGGCCTAGCCCTTCTCAGCACTGGGGGAAAGAGAGGAAGCCTATGTATTAAGAACTGCAACATCTCATGAGGTGAGAAAACTGCTTGATCCAAATACTGGTTAGTCTAAATAAGGTTTAAGATTTAAACTGTGTGTTTACTTTTATTTTCTTTGGTAAATATCTCTGACCTTTTGTGCCTACCACTTATAATCACTTAAAATCTCTCTTTCTGTAGTTAAATAATCTGTTTTATATTTTACCTAAAACAGTGTGTTTTGGTTGAAGTGCTTGGGAAATCTCAGTTCAGTTTACAAAGGCTAGTGTGTGTCCTCTCCACATCAGGGAGGGGTGGACTAGTTAATACACTTGCACTGGTCAGGCTTCTGACAGGGCAAGATGGTATATTCCTGGGGTGCAAGGCTAGTGGCTTGAGAGATTTGCTGGTGCCTTTCTCTGTGTGATTCGTGAGTGGCTTAGGGAGCATTCATGCAGTTTAGTTGGGTGTGGGGCTCCACATGCTTAGGTTAAGTGATACCAGTGCCTGGAGGGGGTTGCTGCTTGTCACTAGCAAAGTGTTGTGAGAGACAGCCTGGGCTGGAGAGTTACGGGGGACACAACGGTCCCCCAGATCCGGGTTGTAACCTGGGGATCCTGTCACAATTAGACTGACACACATCCACGGGGCACTGCTCAGGCCACTCACAGGGTCAGTGCCATCCTGGGACCTTTGCTGCACATGGGGATGGCCTCTGCCCCATGGTTGTTGACAAACCTTTGACCCTGACACAACTGCATGGTAATGGCAAGGAGCCAAGGCCTCTAAATCCTCACATGGCAGTGAGCGCCCCCTGGCACTCACGTGGGATCATATCCAGGGAACTGGGGAGTCCCAGGCTGTAATTCCAGCTGAGGGATCTGGAGGCTCAAGTTTTTCACAGCCGCTGATGAAATGATGGCCCCTGTCACTCATGGATTTCAAATTACAGTGGCCAGCTTTTATTTCACCCTGTTCTTTCCTGTAACAGCCTTTTCACTGCATTGAACAGCTCATTGGGTAGGTGAAGGAGTAACTCGGGGAAGTGCTGCTCTGATGTGACAGTTCCACCGACAGATGGAACCACCATGTGCCCCTGTGCTGCACACAACAGCCTTGCAGAGCTTCACAACTGTGGCTGAGGCAGAACCCCCATGACCTGCACCAAAGCACAGGGCCCTGATACCTGAGCTAACAGAGAATCTCTGCTACCTGTTAGCAGTGTAGGGACCATGACATCCAGGAGAACCATGAGAGGTACACGGTGCACATACATTCCCAAAACCAGAATTCTCCCCTGAGAGCACCAGGCCCTTCAGTGACTGCAGCATTCCCTCCTCATATGGGACTTTATCCTGGCCATGGGGATTGAAATGGACTCCTCCCATTCCCAAAGCACAGGCTCCTCCCCACCACCAACTGAGCTGAATGAGGGTCTTAATGGTTTAATGGCAGGACACAGCGGAACAGTTCTCACTCCACCTCAAGGCTTGGAATTGGGAGTATCTTGCTGTATTATCTCCTGATTGTTCTAAACTTACATATAAACTTAAAATATGGCTTTAATTGGTGTTTGAATATATTTTTTTCTTTCTTTATATAGGAATTAGATACAGTGCTCCTGTCAGCTAATTTTTAAGTTTCTGCAGAAACACTAGCTTTTTCAGGTGCTTAAGTAGCCCCTGGAATCATGTAGAAGCAGCAAAGAATCCTGTGGCACCTTATAGACTAACAGACGTTTTGCAGCATGAGCTTTCGTGGGTGAATACCCACTTCTTGCATCCGAAGAAGTGGGTATTCACCCACGAAAGCTCATGCTGCAAAACGTCTGTTAGTCTATAAGGTGCCACAGGATTCTTTGCTGCTTCTACAGAACCAGACTAACACGGCTACCCCTCTGATACCTGGAATCATGGTTAAAGTTGCTCCCAGCCCTGGGGAGTGGGAGAGGCCCACAGGGAGGTGCTGACTGATGGGTGGTGCTGTGTCCCAGGCCTGTGCCAGCTGCCTTGCCACCATGGCAGTGACAAGACTGCCCCCCACCTCCAGTGGGTACCCCTGCTGTAGGTACCCCTCCAGTGCCCTCCAAATACCCCCTTCAACATCCCCCATATATCCATTCCAGTACACAGACACCCCTCCAGCACCTGCCAAATACCCCCTCCATCTCCAACTCCCCCCCACCCAGCACTGTCCTCCATTTGGGAACTTGAAATATGGTAATCCCAGGGGTTGCTCCATTCTCACGCTCTTGGTTTCCAGAGCTGGCAGGAGCAAGTCAGTCCTGTCAGCCTTAGCTGCCTTCCCCCAGTGCCTGGCCGAGGCAGGGGGCTTGTGTGGCTGAGCTAAGAGCTTGGGCTGTGCAACCATAAGCCCAGCAGCCATGGGGCTGGTACAGGCCAGCCAAGGGGAGCTTGGGGTGGTTCCATTCTGTTCGCAGGGAGTGTAGGGAGAGTGACATGGCTGCAATGGCAGGTCCATGGCTGGTGAGTGGTGTGTGACCAGGCTGCGGAGAAGCTGGTGGCCAAGGGGAGTGAAATGCACCTCGGGGAGCATCTCATGGCAGCCAGGCTCCAGGGGCAGGGGGCAGCTCCAGGGGATGTGGAGAGTGGTTTGAAGATGGTTTCTATGAGTCTCAATATTCCTTCAGTCAGAGTGCCACGGCCAGATATGATGTGTTTGGCTTGTTTGTGTATCTTGGGAAGCATGTAGATGGCCTCTGGAGTGGGTTCATCTGGGATAAGTTTGTAGAGTTTTTCTTGGAGTTGTTTGGGGAAGGATTTGATGATATTCACAGAATCATAGGACTGGAAGGGACATCGAGAGATCATCTAGTCCAGTCCCCTGCCTCATGGCAGGACTAAGTATTATTTAGACCATTCCTGACAGGTGTTTGTCTAACCTGCTCTTAAAAATCTCCAATGATGGAGATTCCACAACTTCCCTAGGCAATTTATTCCAGTGCTTAACCTGACAGTTAGGAAGTTTTTCCGAATGTCCAACCTAAACTGCTCTTCCTGCAATTTAAGCCCATTGCTTCTTGTCCTATCCTCAGAGGTTAAGAAGAACAATTTTTATCCCCACTCCTTGTAACAGCCTTTTATGTACTTGAAAACTGTTACCATGTCCCCTCTCAGTCTTCTCTTTTCCAGACTAAACAAACCAATTTTTTCAATCTTCTGTCATAGTTCATGTTTTTTAGACCTTTAATAATTTTTTTTACTCTTCTCTGGACTTTCCCCAATTTGTTGACATCTTTCCTGAAATGTGGTGCCCAGAACTGGACACAAAACTCCAGTTGAGGCCTAATCAGTGTGAAGTAGAAGGGAAGAATTACTTCTCGTGTCTTGCTAACAATACTCCTGCTAATGAATCCCAAAATTATGTTTGCTTTTATTACAACAGTGTTACACTGTTGACTTATATTTAGCTTATGGTCGACTATCACCCCCAAATCCCTTTCTGTAGTACTCCTTCCTAGGCAGTCATTTCCCATTTCGTATGTATGCAACTGATTGTTCCTTCCTAAGTGGAGTACTTTGCATTTGTCCTTATTGAATTTCATCCTTATTCAGACCATTTCTCCAGTTTGTCCAGATCATTTTTAATTTTAATCCTATCCTCCAAAGCACTTGAAACCCCTCCCAGCTTGGTATCATCCGCAAACTTTATTAGTGTATTTTCTATGCCATTATCTAAATTATTGATGAAGATATTGAATAGAATCGGATCCAGAACTGATCCCTGCGGGACCCCACTTGATATGCCCTTCCAGCACGACTGTGAACCACTGTAACTACTCTCTGGGAACGATTTTCCAACCAGTTTTGCACCCACCTTATAGTAGCTCTATCTAGGTTGCATTTCCCTAGTTTATTTATGAAAAGGTCATGCGAG
The DNA here is from genome assembly GCF_020497125.1 of Mauremys mutica. NCBI lineage: Eukaryota > Metazoa > Chordata > Testudines > Geoemydidae > Mauremys > Mauremys mutica. The sequence goes on from NC_059072.1 coordinate 325,844,509, forward strand.
ACAGTATCAAAAGCTTTACTAAAGTCAAGTTATACCACGTCTACTGCTTTCCCCCTATCCACAAGGCTTGTTACCCTGTCAAAGAAAGCGATCAGGTTGGTTTGACACGATTTGTTCTTGACAAATCCATGCTGACTGTTACTTATCACCTTATTATCTTCTAGATGTTTGCAAATTGATTGCTTTATATTCTTAAGTTCTCAGGTAAATTATGGGGTGGGGTCTTCTTTGAGTTCTTTACAGTAGGTGGTGTTGGAGAGTTATCGATTGGCCTTGTTAACATCATTATATAATGCCTGCATCTGTAATTTTCACTCCATGCACCTGAAGAAGTTAGGTTTTTTACCCACGAAAGCTTATGCCCAAATAAATCTGTTAGTCTTTAAGGTGCCACCGGACTCCTTGTTGTTCTTATTAACGTAGTCATCAGAGTTGAGGACTACAAGGGTGCTCTCTTTGTCTGCTGGTTTGATCACACTCCTAGCTGGAGATGGAAGTTTCATTCCTGGCGCTATAACAGACTTCCTGTGAGGCCCTGGAAAAGTCTGTTAATGTCATTGTGCCTGGGTGCCCCAGCTGTAAAACTGGAATAATAATACTTCCTTTATCTTGACTATTTAGATTGTAATCTCCTTAGGACAGGGGCTGTCTTGTACTATGCATAGGACAGAACATAGTACTATGGGGTTCCTAGGTGCTACCATAATACACATAATAGAAATGTACTGTTTTGTTTCTTTGTTTTGCTTTACTAACACCGTCTTTGGCTCTAGGTATTTTCATGGTACTAGGGGTTGGTGCCTAAAAGATATTTTGATCCATTTTTATCCAAACTGGATCATATTCTTCCCTCAGTTACGTCTGTGTAAATCTACTGCTAACTCTTTCTTTAGCTTGTCAGCCTTGTGAATTTGGTTTAATAGCCAATGTTTTCTATTCATTCTACTCTGTTCTGGTTTTTATACTGCCAGGTGTTAGGCTCAATATTTAGGTCCCATGCTTCCTGTGTCACAGAATAGTCAGTGTTACTTTAACTTTTTGCACTAAGTTGTTAAATTATATTGGGCCTCATTTTCCTCTGAATTAGTGACAAAAAATCAGGAGTAGCTCTACTGAAGTCAGTCGAAATACACAGCTGTAAAACTGGTGAAAGTGAAGTGTGAATCAGGTCCAGTGATGTTTATTGAACCTTCATATCACAATGATTGTTACTTACAGATCGATTTAAGATGACCAATTTTGTACTAATATTTAAAACAAACAAAAACATAACTTTTGAATATTTTGATAGGATAACAAGTGATCTGCAGCATTTCTGTGAGGTTAAATTCTCTGAGCACAGGCTAACCTCAGCAGGCACAGTTCAGCAGGTTTTTGATTGAAAAAAAGAGAACTTTACGATTAACCTTGTCAAGGTAGAAATGCATGACTTCAATTGATACAAAATTATACCTACGCCTGAACAGCTACACTTTGCTGTTCTCCTTCTGAAGACACTTGTTTCTATAGAAACCCACACCTTTTCACAAGGTAGACATTTTAAATATTTAACAAATCTATGATTAATATGAGTTATTCTACATAATGAAACTGGAGTTTGAAGTTAAAAGGACTGGGGAATTCTTTAAGGTTACAGAATATGAATCTAAAAGAAGATAACCATAGTTATGAAAACTGTCTTATACTGAGAGTCTGTGAATATAATTCTCTGCAACACACTAACCTCTTGTCCTCGAGGAATATTGCAAAGGAATTTGAAGTAGGTACTTCATATACATTTGCACAGAATACTGCCATGTGAATATAAGGTGCTACATTGATTACAGTGGATCAATACTGATTTGAGTCACTTCAGGATCTGACACATGGCTTTTCATAATCTTCATCATATTTTCCAATTACACTATGTGTTTCACTAGCGTTTAAATGTGAAACAAACATAAGTTGTGACTGTCTGCTTGTGAGGAACCTTCACTGGGGATATTGTGGCACTCACTGAACTATGTGTTGCAACTACGTGGCCTGTCTGTTAATTCACTTTCACTTCTACACGTCCACCTTATTTTCCAGTATTAATTCAGGAAGGGAAACTGGGGCCATAAAATACCTGTTTAAAATTTTAGATCCCATCAGCCAGCCATTTTTTTGAAATGATGAGAATTTAAAACAGTTTAATAATCAGATTCTACTGTATATGTTGTATGCAAGATCAGTGTGACTGGAGAACAGTTTTTATTTTTCCAGAACTATTCCCCTCAACTGTCCTCAGACTTCCAACATCTTAGTTGTTTAGGAAACATAGCATGGGGGTTGCTTGGGTAACCAATATCTATCTGACCACCTAGATCCAGCTGTCAGTGAGCTACAGTGTTCTAGGATGTGGAACAATCCTGGACACAACTCTTGGCTAGAGCTGACAATGGTTTCATTGTCACAGCCTCCAGTGAGGTGTACCCAGTAAACAAAAACAGTGCACAAAGATTGCCTATGACAATATAATAAGATGAAATTAACACTTTGGTTTCCAAGAGAGGTGAATGTATGTAACTGCAACAAAATTTTGCACCTTTGTGCAACAGAAAAGAATGTGCTTTGTGTTTCCTGTAGTCATGAGTCTGTAGCTTTAAGTCTAAGAGTCATGTGACCATAGATTTCCTGAATAAAGGGTAGCTTTGTCATCTTGTCTTCAGTTTAGTTACAGCTATTGGCTAGGAAGCACCTACTCTAGGGGAAAGAGCAAGAAGGGCTTGGCAGGCTTTATTAAAATACATAATGGAGAACTATTGATGTAGTGTTGTTGTAGCCGTGTTGGTCCCAGGATATTAGAGAGCCAAGGTGGGGGAGGGAATGTCTTTTATTGGACCAGCTTCTGTTGGTGAGAGAGACAAGCTTTCACGCTTACACTGAGCTCTTCTTCAGGTCTTAAGAGCTCAGTGTAAACTCAAAAGCTTGTCTCTCTCACACAGAAGTTGGTCCAGTAAAAGACTTTCCCTCCCACCTTGTCTCTCTAGCCCTTGATGTACACATAGTATAGATTAAATCCACTGTAATCTCCCCCAGGGTGCTAGATTTGGTTAAAACTTTCTCTTTATTCTAGTCTGGTTTTGAGTCCATAGTGTGATTTGGTGTTTGGACTTTTATGCTGTGTTTAGGAGGTGTGTTTAAGATTAAAATAATTTGCCATAGCACATGATCTAGAGAGGTAGATCCTGATCCTTCATTTACAGCCAAGCAGGAGTTTTGCCTGCCTGAGAACTGTACGCTGTCTCTGTGCTGATGTCAGTAGTACTAGGCTAACCCCCTGTGGGTATGTCTGCACTGCAATGAGACGTCTACAGCTGGCCTGTGCCAACTGACTCAGGTTTATGGAGCTCAGGCTAAGAGGCTGTTTAACTGTAGTGTAGACATTCAGGCTCTGGGCTCTAGGAGCCTGTGAGGTGAGGGTGGGGGCTTGGGCTCCAGCCCGAGCTGGAAAATATACACTGCAATTAAACTGCCCCTTAGCCCAAGCCCCATGAGCCTGACTCAGTTGGCATGGTAGGTTTTTAATTGCAATGTAGACATACCCTGAGGGACATTTAAAGATGTAGCTCAAGGCCCCCTTGATTCTGTTTGCCTGAACTTTATTTTAGTAAAAATGTTAAAGACAATAAAGCTCCTGTTTTCAGTTACTTCTCTATAATGCAAGGAAGGACTCTTTGTGGGATGATAGTGGTATGAGGATGCTCTGTGGTATGATAGTGCTGGGAATGGCGTTTGGCTCTCCCTTTGTGCTTGTGTCACGATGTAGCCTGTCAATCAGGTGCCCTAGTTATGATGCAGCAGTAATGATGTTGCAGTTAGAGTCATAAGACAGTTTCCCACTAAAAGCCTATTCTCCCTCACTCCCCAAACTTTCTCAAACAAATGAAGACTTCTCCCCTGACGTTTTGGAACCTTTCATCTGTCTGGTGGGCTCAAGCCTCAGTCTAGGCAGTGGTCTACCTGTGATGGAGCTGGCTGCTCCCCACATTTTCAAACCTTCGTGTTGCATATTTTTCTGAAACTTGGCACTTGATCACTCTCCCTATGGGATATACCCTGTTGTTCAGTGTGCTAGTGTGAAATTGTGATGCTCTTGGTTTTGGAAGAAGCACCTACCAGTTGCTTTCTGAGGGAAGGGTCTGATGACATTAGTGGCTGGCCTCTGGAAGTGACTTTGTGGTGTTCACATGTTGTGCAGTATCATGCTCCATGTCTTGTATAATCAAGTGATTCTGTAGGGGGAAAAACTCTCTCTGGTGCTTCTACCCTATGATTGCTCAGTGAATTATCTGTGCCTATTGTTTTCTTTGTCCTTTTTGACAATTGTCATAAGTTTCTTGAGGACTGGGCCTGTGTCTCTATCTTAGATACTTAGAGAGCTCTCAACACCATAGTATCTGAGCACTTCACACTCCTTACTGGATTTACCTCACAACACCCAGTGAGGTAGGGAAGCTATTATTATTATTTTGTTTAAACACAGATGGGGAACTGAGGCCCAGAGAGGCTAAGTGACTTGCTCACAGCCACACTCAAAGTCTATAGTGAAGCAAGGACTTGAACCCAGGTGTCTCAAGGCTGGGCTAGTGACCTAACCACCAGACCATCCTGCTTCTCTCAGCATCAAGCACCTCCTCATTGCTCAAAAATAATAAAACCCCTTAAAACCCTATGTGGGAAAAAACTTGTTGAAACCCTGGCCCCAGGGAAGTCAATTGAAGCTTTTCTGCTGACTTCAATGGGACCAGGAGCTCACCCAATGACTACAAAGATAATGGTACTGGTCATATTCTATGATAACAGGCACAGCTAGCTCTGTTGCCTACTGGTACCACACACTTTTCTTAAGTCATGGTGAATCTCTTAGGCACAGTTGGGTTTACAAGGAAAAATCATTTCTTTGCAGCCGGAAAAATATGGTGGTGAGTGGCACAAGTTAACCTCTGAATCACCTTGTAATATACGTCACAAGGTATCACACATCATGTCACAGTTTTTCCCTCTCACATCTTCTCATTAACATCATGCCTCCTAGCTATTGGTGTTTCATTGCTTGTGGCACAATGGACAGAATCTTTTTTCTGACATGCGATAACCAATGGTACACTTCTCCTTTCCGCAAAATTTAAACAAATCTTACAAAGCCGAACAGATGCATTTCATACCAAGACTTAGAAAAGTTCTATCTCCATAATGTCTTTCCTAGTCAATTACATTTTGTAATTTATCACAGAAAGCTATACTACAGGGTAACTACATGAAAGATTCAGGTAATGGGAATGAGCTGTCTTCCGTGATGCTAGGCTGCAACACAAATAGTCTATAAGACTGCACTGCAACTTACACTCTTCCATATGTTTTGCAATGTAAATTCTTCCTTCTGACTCACTGACCGTATGCTTAAAATTTTCAGTGTGTTCTCTAAAGGTACTGTCCCAACAATCTTTTCCTCTCCCTTGTTTTCATAACTGATGTCATCCTACTTCTTCTTAATTAAACTGATAGCTTGTGTCATGCTGTCATTTTTGCAGCCTACATCAGTTATTAGAAGCACGATTAGATGATGAATCATTTGTCTTTTCCTGGGAATTAACATGAATCTCTTTAATATTTCATATGATGTGTGGATACTGTTTACTTTGTAAGCCAGGTGAACTACATGCATCTCAGTGTGAAAGATGTGAATATAACATACAGCATTAAAGAAGTCTTTGGGAAAAAAATCCACTTTAATGGCCTGTTTCCAAGATTCCTATTGCTAAGGGTTCATCTCTGAAGTCTCCTTGTCTGGATAGTTGCTTTTGCCTTGTGTTGAGTTTTTACATTACACACAAACTTATCATCCAATCTGGATTTATGTATATCATTATCTTAACTGAGACAAACATTATCTGTTTTGCATTTATGTTTGTTCTGGAGTCAGAGTAGATGAGCTAAACAACTATTCAACACAAATTGATCTTAGTAAAGACTTTCCAATAACATTCTATACCAAAAGTTAGAGGTGATGTAATGCATTTAGAACTCTCTATCAAGATATGATAACTTGAGCAAGGTGAAAAATTTTAGTTGAAACTTTTTTCCAGTGAAAAAATGCAGATTAAGGGACACCGAAACATTTCATAAATTTGTGTCAGTTTTGCCGATTTGTTCATCTTTGGGGGTGGGGTGGGGTGGAATTCTGAAGAAGTCAAAATATTCCCTCTTTTTATTTTTTAAATGAAACATTTTGATTTGATTTGAAATACTTTTCATTTTGCATTTTGCATTGCCTTCAATTTCATTAAAAATCATTTTAAAAAGCTCAAAATTGAAATGAAGTATTTGGTTTTGGGTCAAACAAAACATTTCATTTGAACCAAAAAGGATAGGCGTTTTTTCCCGGAATTGCCTGCAACACAATATATCAGCTATTAGCCAAGATTTGATGGTAACTGCTACAAATCAGTTAACTCCTGGTCCTGTGAGGTGCTAAGGAGAACTAGTCAGTTTTTAATCTCGAAATAATTTTATGATTTTTTGAGGGGGGGGATAGGGGTTAGAAAAAGTGTGTTTATTTTCAAAATGTCCTGGAAAAATAATTAGCTTTTATTTTACTAGTTCTAGTGCTGAATAGCCTCAATATAGTTATATATAGGGTGTAGCTATATTATCTGCCTGCTGGCTTCTGTATCTGCAGTGGCTGCTGCACATCCATCAGTTGTTCGATGTAACAGGTGAAATTTTGTTTTGCCTAAACAAACCTTCATTTCAGCAAGAGTCGAGGCAATAGACAATACATTAGACTAAGGGTCTTTTCCAACAAAACAGACATTGTCTTTTGGAAATCCATTTGCTGCAGCATTGTTGGGTGCACCTCTGGCCTTAGTCTCACTATTAAAAAAAAGAAAAAAAAAGCAACACAAGGATCAACATTTCTATATCTTAGCCAAAATAATCCTTCATTTGAGCTGCTTATCTGAGAACCAACCCTTGGATCTGAGGTAAAGATTTATCCTTTTATGAAATCATTAAGTTACATTACATTTGATATAATATGGTTTTAGAATGCCTCCACATTTACATGGTTTAATTGCAAGATGATTAAGTATAGTTGATTATGGCAAAGTCACAGGAAAAGTAGCTAATTAAAAATCATATGAAAATAACAAGATGATTGGAGGCTGACATAGCACTTTAAAGCTATTAAGGATTTATATTAGAAAAAACACTCCAAAAACAATTTCAGGGAATTGTAAATTATGCATAATCAAGCTTTCATAGATACGAGCTGATACACACACACACACACACTGTATACTAACATGTATTCATATAATATAACCTATTTGCAAGGAGCAATAGAATTTTTATGAAAAATAGGTTAAATATATGCTGTATTTTATTTTAGGAGTAATTCATTGTCTGTAAAAGCAACTGATTATAAAATATATGGGCCAAATTCATCCCTAGTTTGACTCTAATGACTTAAGTAGAGACAAGGGATGAATTTGACTATGGCACAATTTCAAAGATCCCTGGAGATGCTAACAACATTACTGCTACTCTAAAGCACTCTTGTCTTGAACCATCCTCTAGTGGTCACTCCAGAATCTGCAAATGTTTCTGTTGCGCAGGTTGGCTGATTAACCTGGTTCACTCACTTTAAGCTAACACGTTCCAGAGTGTAAAGCTTTAGATCATGTTACAACAAGAAAGTAGTTTTAAAAAAAACACATTGTTTTGTTAGTTAAAAAATAATCTTCCCCATCTTTTTGAAAGAGATGCTTTATCCTGCAGACATGCCTGAAAAGCAGGGTTGCCAAACCTCCAAGATTGTACTAGAGTCACCAGGAATTAAAGATTAATCTTTAATTAAAGATTATGTCATATGATTAAACTTCCAGGAATACGTCCAACTAAAATTGGCAACCCAACTGAAAAGAAATTGGTTCCCTTACTATTAATAATATTTATTTTTTGGTAGCACCTACAGGCCCAATCATGGATCAGGGCCCTGTTGGGCTTGGTACTATACTAGCAGAACAAAAAGATGGTTTCTACCCTGAAGGGCTTGCAATTGACAGTGAATGGGTATTTTTTCCAGTGAGTGAAGTACTACTGTATAGAAAGTATGTTCTTCCTGGCCTGTTGTGATGTGGCCAGAACTACCTATCTGCTCTATTTTCATACATCTTCATAGTTTCTAATGTGCATCCTCTTATCTGTGGGATGCCCTCCTACAAGATGGATCAGTAAAGGCACTACCCAGACACTACTCACTTTGCTGTGACACCTATAGAGTCCTTCCAGCTGCTAACAGCTAGGCAGGCAGCAAGCTGAGAGTACTTCCACGGCAGGGCTTATATAGAACAACAGAACCTCTACGCTTAAACCACACATAGATAGTCTATGAAAATACAGGCTCACGTTGCTGTCATCCTTCTCTCCCTTCCCTCGGCCCCCAGCCCAATTTATTGGTTTTACCTCTATGTAATGTCTTGTCTTAAACTAAGGTTGTGAACGCTTAGGGACTCAATCTTTTACTTGTACAATGCCTAGCATAATGGAGCCCTAATCTATAATGTAAATAATAGTAATTAATGACACTGCCAATTTGTCATTTGTTTTTTTAAATACATTTCCTTCCTATTTATTAATTACACCTTAGTTTATTAAGACTGAGAGAACTGTAAACATATATGTTACTTCTACCAGTAAAACCAATGGACTATGAACTGACCAGTTCTTAGATACCACGGTGAAGGATGTTGCATACAGATCTGCGACAGAATGAAAACAGGCTGCCCAGCACCACTTTTCTTTGTGCTTATTCATTGATCTTTGTCTTCTTATCTTTTCTTTTTCATGCTTTAAATTCACCTTCTCTGAAAGTGTCTGTGAGCCGCGGAGTGGGGCTAATATACCTCCACTGAGGGACATTGTAAAGTTTTAAAATGGTGATTGGGTGTTTGGGAGGTGAATGGCAAATTGCTCCAAGTTTCCATGAGCTCACACCTCATATAAAAGGTGAACAAGGGATTTTCTCACCCATGAAGTCCCAGGTCTGCTGTCATTCAGCGATGCTCAAAATGTACATTGAACAGTTCCTATTTTCATTGCAAATATTTCACTATAGTAAAATGGGTTTGAAAAAGTCAAAATACCATCCATTCCCTCAACCCTAGAGGTGGTCTCTGCCTGCGCAGGGTCAAGCAACGTTGGTGGGCATTATGGGATGGAGAAGTTAGCACTGCTGCTTGTCCATGCTGTGTGAATGAAATTCATACCTGTGTAAAGGGCCAGCAGAATTCCTGTGCACCATGTCTGTAAGCCCTAAAAATAGGGCTTAATTTGGATTTAGTAAGTGCATAGTCCTTGTATTGTCCCTCTGCACAGGGATGATTTTCACCCTGAAGGAATAGAAGACTTCATTCTCCAGAGCTTTTGCTCTAGCACCCTTCCAGGAGAGTTACACTCACAAAATATAAAAATAAAAGATCACTCTGTGGTGAAAGTACTGAAGCCACATTTCTTCAGAGTCCACTCTGTCCTCACCGCAGCTGGTTCCCCCCTTGTATATTATACCCACTAAATTATATGCATGCGGGCAAAAAGTGTGCCATTTCAATGCTTTGTAGTTTTAGATGTCATTTGAGCAAGTTTTTATTGCACGTTTTCCTAGCAAACAATATGTTAATTACATTATAATGGAGACTGGGCAGGAGGGGCTGTATTTCCAATAGTGATTGAAGTGATCTTACACTGGCTCTGAGTATATACTTATAACAATAATGATATTCAAGCCCTTATTTTTACAAAGAATTACACAAATACGTAACTTCACACACTATAGACTCATAGACTTTAAGGTCAGAAGGGACCATTATGATCATCTAGTCTGACCTCCTGCACAACGCAGGCCACAGAATCTCACCCATTCACTCCTGTAACAAACCCCTAACCTATGTCTGAGTTATTGAAGTCCTCAAATTATGGTTTGAAGACCTCAAGCTGCAGAGAATCCTCCAGCAAGTGACCCTTGCCCCATGCTGCAGAGGAAGGCGAAAAACCTCCAGGGCCTCTGCCAATCTGCCCTGGAGGAAAATTCCTTCCCGACCCCAAATATGGTGATCAGTTAAACCCTGAGCATGTGGACAAGACTCACTAGCCAGACACCCAGGAAAGAATTCTCTGCAGTAACTCAGATCCCACCCCATCTAACATCCCATCACAGACCACTTGGCATACTTACCTGCTGATAATCAAAGATCAATAGCCTAATTTTGGCAATTAATTTGGCAATTCCATCATACCATCCCCTCCATAAACTTATCAAGCTTAGTCTTAAAGCCAGATATGTCTTTTGCCCCTACTATTCCCCTTGGAAGGCTGTTCCAGAACTTCACTCCTCTAATGCTTAGAAACCTTCATCTAATTTCAAGTCTAAACTTCCTAGTGTCCAGTTTATATCCATTTGTTCTTGTGTCCATATTGGTACTAAGCTTAAATAATTCCTCTCCCTCCCTAATATTTATCCCTCTGATATATTTATAAAGAGCAATCATATCCCCCCTCAACCTTCTTTTGGTTAGGCTAAACAAGCCAAGCTCTTTGAGTCTCCTTTCATAAGATAGGTTTTCCATTCCTTGGATCATCCTAGTATGAGCATGTCCCACTGATGCTAATGGGATTAGTCAGTGTGTAAACTTCAGCAGGTGCATCAGTCTTTGCAGAATCAGGACCTAAACCCTTATCCTATAGAGTTTTATATTTTCTAAACATTATACAAATATGAATGAAATTACTTATTGAAATAGCATATTCCAACACTTCCATGGCCATTTAGAAAGTTGTCTTTGTTGCACACCATGGCCACAGAAATCAGTTCTTTCTACTCTAAATCTCAGAATGTCCTTCAGACCAATGACTATTAAAATGTTTCATTTGGAAATGCTGAAATGAATTGTTTCCAAACTTCTTACATTGTTTTTCCAACCAAAGCAATTAGCGAAATCAAACAGCCGTGAATTGTTCTGATGGATCCAATTCTGCACTTTTTGGCAAAAAAAAAAAAGAAAGAAAGAAAGAAAGGTTTTGCACAAGAAATGTCACCCAGCTCTACCAGTGACTCATTTGAGCAAGTCTTATTCTGTCCAGTAGAGAGCAGTGCATACATAGGGCCTGCTCCAAAACCCTTTGAGGTCAATGGACATCTTTTACTTGCTTTCAATGAGTTGTGGATCATGGCCAGACATGCTAGCCAGTTTGTTACAGCTTCGTTATTTGGCACACAGATAAAACTTGCTTCACTGAACTTCTGAACTGAAACAGTATATTGTAACAGTGTGTGTTGGGGAAAGAGAGAAAGGAAAATTTGTGATGAAATCTTTATTTTCTGTAGTGGGGAAATGGAGAAGAGGGGATTTGTAGGTGATAACTCTTGCTTCTTGTTAAAGTTACCCTCAAAGGAGAAAAAATGGTTTGCCTTGTTTTGCTTCTTTATGACATAACTTTTTAAAAATGAAGATGGAACCTGGTGCATACTCTACCGAACTGGCAACTTCAAGACTTTATTTTGTTTATTCCCCACCTCCCATATCATCTCCTCCTGCATGCATATATGTATATATGCAGGAGGAGATACTATTATGGAGGTCTTGTCATACACATATTAGATTGTGTGTTTTGGGGGGCAGGGACTGTCTCACTTTGCTGTATATAAAGCACCATGCAGACCTATGACCCTATATGCAAAAGTTAAATAAATGCTACTGTTACTTAAAGCCAAAGCAATAAAGCTACTTCTCAGTGACTGAATGTGAAATGTCCCATGAGTATGTCTGAGACTAGAAAGCCAGATAAAGGAGCAGTTTAATCAGGTTAAATATCTAACATAGGCCCAATTCAGCAGAGCACTTAAATACATGCTTAACTTCAAGCACATATGTAATCCCACACATACTCAGCAGACTACGTAAGGAAGTGACTAAATCCCATTGCAGTCAGGGCTGAACTGAGGCCTTGATGAACTATACATGTAAATTAGAAATCATTTATTACTCCTAGTCCATAATGTGAACTGTTTGCTGCATTCTTTTTAGATTCAAACACCCCATATACTTAAGTTAGAAAGTCAATCACTGTGAAAGTACTTTTAGCAGGAGTCATATAGAAAGGCATTAAGAAGCAAAATGCAAAGTCCTATTGACTGACTGATTTCATGGCATACTGTCATCATAATAGTTCCACAATATATAATCTGTAGAACTGCTGATATGTACTGACAGCCCACACACTGCAGTGGTTTCCAAGGAGATGTTATAATGTGTCATGTCAGTGTCTTGTAGGAGTATGATGCAGGCTCTATAAGCCACTTTTATATTTCCACTGCTAGAGCCTTATGAAACTATCAGTTTATATGCAAACTTCTCTCCAATCTCCACTGCAGATGCTGATGCATATTCTGGAATATACTGGAATACTGTATGCCAGAAGTTCTCAAGCTGTGGGTCAGGACCCCATTTTAATGGGGTCGCCAGGGCTGGCTTAGACTTGCTGGGACCCAGGGCCGAAGCTGAAGCCCCACTGCCTGCGCCTGGGTCTGAAGCCATTGGGCTTAGGCTTCAATCCCCCCTCCTGGGGTGGTGTAGTAAGTTTTGTTGTTAGAAAGGGGTCGTGGTGCAGTGAAGTTTGAGAGCCCCTGCTGTATGCAGTTCTGGGGCCCACATTTTAAAAAGATGTTGAAAAATTGGAGTGGGTTCAGAAAGGAGCCACAAAAATGATTTGAGACCGGGGAAAGTGCCTTGCAGTTGGAGACTTGAAGAGCTTCATCTGTTAGTTTTTCAGGAGAGTAGAGCTGGTCAGAAAAAATTAGACGGAATCATTTTTCACTGGACAATGCAGCTCTAATGAAATCAAAACACTTTGTGAAATTGACACTTACACCAAAATTTTCAGAGAAAAAAGGGAAAGAAGTTCTGATGATGCTCAAACATCCTGTCCTGACAATTTTAGAACAAAGTATTTCAATATTTCCTTTCAAAATGACTTTTTCAATTTTTTTTACTTTGTATTATTTTATCTATATATCTATAGCTATATATAGTCTAAATTGAAGTGAATCTGTCAAAACTAAATATTTTATCAATCCAATGGTTTTTGTTTTTTTTCAAGAGTTTTAGAATTTTGAGGTTTTATTCCCAACTGAAGCAAAACCAAATTTCAAAATCCTCCATGAAATGGAATTTTCATTCTCTGCACAGTTCTAATTGATTGTACTGTGTGGTGCCTTCACAGGGAGAAGATGCCAGGTACTGCAGGGCTCTTTGGGCTGGCAGAGAAAGGCATAACAAGAACCAATGGCAGGAAGCTGAAGGTAGGCAGGTTCAGACTGGAAATGAGGGACACGTTTTTGGCAGTGAGGGCTACTGACCACTGGAATGGACTGCCAAGGGAGGTGAGGATTATCCAACTCTTGATGTCTTTAGGTCAAGACTGGATGCCTTTCTGGAGGCTATGCTTTAATCATACACAGGTTATTGGGCTCAATGCACGGGCAACTGGGTGCAATTCTATGGCATGTATTATACAGGTGGTCAGACTAGATGACCTATGGGTCCCTTCCGGCCCTAAACTATGAATCTATCAGTGCTGCATTCATGCTGGTCAGGGAACGCCTCCCATTGACATCATTGTTTTTTCCACCCAAAGAATTAACACAGAATAGACCATAGACATCTATAGTGCAGGTTAGAGAGAAATGGGGAATTTGCACTAACCTTCACTTTCTCTGTGGAGGCTTGCATTAGTTCTGCACTAGTTCTCACCTCTTGAGTACAAATAGGTCAGAACTATTTTCATGGGCTAAATGTCAGTGAGGCATTTGCTAAGGGCTAGACTGTGACCTGAACTACATGCCCATGCAAAGAGGCAATGGGGAATTAGAGCTCCTCGTACATGGATTACCCAGTTGTTGGGCCGAGGTGCATAGGAGTAAGCAGGTGCTGCATGTCTGTTTGCTTCCCTCTGCAGCAGGTGGGTAGGGAGGAGAGGGGAAATGGGTTAGTCTTGGCCCTACCCCCTACTTGGTGGGCAGTGCATTTCAGCTAGTGTGAGGGTGTCAGAACTTCCTGCTGGTATAGGACAACAGCAAATTACTTTCCCAACACCAAGGAAGAAATAGGGGAGAAACTATTACTCAGAAATGAGTCTAAGTCAGTGTTTCCTCAGGGCTATTTATCAGCTACTTTGTAGCTTACATACCTCCTTTGCTTAAGGCTCTCTAAAATCACAATTTAACTCTGCAAGAAAAATGTCCAGCTATCATCTCATCTAGTCTACTCTATAATATACTCTGCACATCACCATGGTATCTGAGTGCAACAAAATAAGCATTAATAAGCAAAAAAACATTATCAGTTTTGCTCTCTAAACAGCAAGCTACCTTTCCAGCCTTCCATCTTCAGAGGTTTGTTTTCAAGAGGAAGAAGGGAGGCTCTCAATATCACATCAGGTGTACAAACATCAAAATTAAAAGCAAAGAAACAACTCAGACTTGAAAATGGCAAGGTCTGATTCTCTTCTCACTTACACAGGCATAACTCCATACACTTAAAAGGAGTTACTCCCAACTTACACTAGTGTAAGCAAGAAGCAGAATTAGGCCCACAATATACGACCTCAGAGTTCTGCTGCCTTGAATAAGTCCCATGGTGTCTTTTAACATCAGCAGAGGCTACTGTGTGAATTACAGCTTTTCAGACACTCTTTAACCATAGATGTAGGTCACACCTGATAAAATTTGTTTCCTGAATTAGTGGACAAGAGGGAAGCAGTGGGCATGATTTATCCAGCTGTCAGGGAAGCATTTAATACCACGCTGCACAACAGATTGATTTGCAAGGTCAGAAAGCATGACATAGCATAGGCAGAGAAACACTGAAAAGGATTAAAATGGCTTAAGGGACAAAAGATAGGCAGTGTCATTAAGGGGAAAGAGTTTAAATGTGAAATATCCCTACTATTGGACCATTTTGTTTACCTTGTGCAGAAATGACCCTGAGGAGGGTAACTGATGTAACTGCAGAAGTGGCTGGCACTGAAAACTTGAGAAAGGTGGTAAGGAATCTAAGATCAGATCCTCAGCAAGTATATATCAGTGCAGCTCCATTGACTTAAGTGGCGCCACACTAGTTTACACTAGCTAGGGAACTGATCCATTAAGTGGAACAGAGTAAACAAACTCCAAAGGCCTTTGAACTGATAGTGTATCAAAGAACATTTTCAGGTAACCATCCAAAGGGCTGGGGCTCATACCTGTCTGTGACAGGACACTTTCCTCAAGCACGCCCCCTTGTGGTCCTGCAACTATATGGCTCTTAGTGCTTGCAGTCTTTTACTCTCAGACCCATCTACTGAGAACAAGATACCCTGTTTGTGCGGTCTCATTTATTATCTCATTTTACAGAGCCCAACCCTTCTTGTAGCCCTGGAGTTAATGCTGAACAAGCATCCTTTCCCGAGTTTAAGAGTCATCAGTCCTCCTCCCCGAGTAGGGGTATAGCCCAAACTCTCTCTCTCTTCCCAAGTCAGGAGTCCCCCACTCTCCTCCTGGAGTTGGGTTATGATTTAGGGCAGCTGTAGCTCTCACTTAGCTTCCCTCTAACTATCTCCTTTTTACCTATGTATTAGTCTGTTGGTGAGAGAGACAAGCTTTTGAGCTACACAGAGCTCTTCAGACCTTCTCACCTCACAGGGTCCTAGAACTCAGGCTCCAGCCCAAGCCCAGAAATCTACACAGCAATAAAACAGCCCTGCAACCTGAGCCCCATGAGCCCGAGTCAGCTGGCATGGGCCAGCTGCGGGTGTCTAGTGGCTGTGTAGTTCTACCCTAAGAGGAACTGGAAAAGCATAAGATTTTCCTCTCAGCTGTCATCTTCTCCTCATTGAGTTCCTCTGCTATTTGAAAAAATGGCATCCAATCCTTTTGTCATAATCAGGACAATAAAATAACCCTTACTTCCTGTGAATCTAGGCCCTGGGGAGGGTCACAGACTCAAGAACTCTTTTCTTTGCAACTTGCTTAGTCAAGACAGGTAGCTTAGATACCACAGTGAGCGAGGAAATTTAGGATAGATAGGACCCCGCTCTCTGTTCCTCCTGTGCTCTACCCATTGTCACTTTCATACTTGTGGTGACCATGAATTGGCCTGAAGGTCCCAGATATACCTCAGAATTGTGAGTATCAGGTCAGAAGTCTGGGGAAAGGAAGTAATTTCCCCTTTGTATAGTTAGGTGCATTGTGAAAGGGTTAATGCCTCCTTTGCCATTGACCATTTGTTGGGTACAGCTATTAACCTTGATGGACCATTGTTCTGCTATGGTATGGAGAGTCCTGTGTTCCTGTCCTATCAAGTAAGCTCTCATCTTAATTATTTTCTTATCTTAGTGTTAATGGTAGTTAAAGAATTTGCTCTATGAGTGTGTATATATCGCCCATATTTCACGCATGTTCCCCGTATTATATGGTATGTATCTGGAAGAGAACATAAAATCACTACTGATAACATTTTCAGATGACACAATGATTGGGGGAGTGGTAAATAATGAAGAGGACATGTCACCAATACAGATTGATCTGGCTCGCTTGGTAAGCTGGGTGCAAGCAAAGAATATGTGTTTTAATACAGCTAAATGCAAATGTATACATCTAGGAATAAAGAATTTGGGGAGCAGTGTGGATAATCAGCTAAACATGAGCTTCCAGTGTGACACTGTGGCCAAAAGGGTCAATGTGATCCTTGGATGCATAAACAGGGGACTCTCGAGTAGGAGTAGAGAGGTTATTTTACTTCTGTATTTGACTGCTGCTGCAATACTATGTCCAGTTCTGGTGCCCATCGTTCAAGAAGGATGTTGAAAAAATTGAGAGGGTTCAGAGGAGAGCCAGGAGAATGATTAAAGGACTAAAAAACATGGCTTATAGTGATAGACTCAAGGACCTCAATATATTTAGCTTGACAAAGAGAATTTAATTTAATTTAATAATGGAGATATACCAATCTCCTAGAACTGGAAGGGACCCCAAAGGGCCATCGAGTCCAGCCCCCTACCTTCACTAGCAGGACCAAGTACTGATTTTGCCCCAGATCCCTAAGTGGCCCCCTCAAGGATTGAACTCACAACCCTAGATTAAGAGGTGACTCAATTACAGTCTTCAAAAAATATTCCTGGAGGAATTCTGTGCTAAAAAATTAAAAATTCTGTGCACAATCTTTTAAAATTCTTTATATTTTATTTGTCAAAATAACACAATATAATCATGCCGGTTTCAATTATTTTGGTAATTTATTTCAAAATGCCTGACAGCAAGTATGTCTGTAACAATACAGACAACAAAAAAGATTCAGGAAATGTTTTTTGACAAATGGATATCTTACATATTAATACATATCCTCCATCAGGCAGTGGCCTGCTTTGAGGAGAAGCGCCTTGCCCTCAAAGCTGCAAAGAGAGATAGAAGGAAGGAAAAAAAAAGAACTTTCTCCCAGCAGGCAGCTGGTCTGCCACGAAACGTCTGTACCTACTATGGGCAAATTTGCGGTTCCGGGATCGGACTCTTGAGTCATCTCAGGACCCATATGTAAACTTGTAGTAGAGATCATCCTCGAATCAAGGGATCACCAATCAATCATCAATTAATGCAGAACTTTGAGTAATATTCATTTAAACTACAATACAGAAACGTATTTCCCACACCCTTCAGAAGCAGCTTTGGGAGTCAGGGGTAATGGAGGAGCTGAGGGAGAGGGAAGTAATTGCTGGGAAGAAGCCTGGGAGTGAACCTGGAGGGTTGTTGGTTATGAGTGGGAGAAGTATGGAGCAGTTCTTTTGGGGGCGGGAGGGATTGCTAAGGAGTTGGGGAGCCTCCTTCATGCAGACCCTGGCTGACCCCTAGTATCTCCCATTTAGTGAGGTACACCTGTCCCTGTCCACATGTATTTCTGCATTCCCCACCCCTCACCCCCCCTGTCCCCACTTGTCCCTGGATCCCCACTCCCATTCAGCCCCAGGTTCAATGCTGTCTCCCCACTAGCTCCTGTGCCCCTGCCTCTATCTGTTCCCCCCATATCCTGTGCCTCCTCACCTAGCCCCCTTGGCAGGGCACTGTGAGGAACACAGCCACTGTCCCTTCCCTACCTGTGGCTGACTGCTCCAACCCAGAGCCAGCTGCCCTCTCTTCTGGTGCTACAGCCGCCCTTAGCAGGCAAAGAGTGTAATTGCAGCACCTCCCCAGCAGAATGTATTTTCTGCAGGGGAGGGGGATCTGTAAGGGACATGAATTCTGCATGTGTGCAGAATTCTCCCAGGAGTAACACTAGCTGGGCAAGGAATAACATGAGCCAGTGGCTGGAAGGTGAAGCTAGACAAATTCAGACTGGAAATAAGGCATAATTTTTTAATAGTGGAACAATTTACCAAATGTGGTGGATTCTCTATCAGTGGCATTTTAAAATATAAACTGGATGTTTTTCTAAAAAGATGTGTTCTTGGAATTATTTTGGGGAGGTTCTATGGCCTCTGCTATACAGTAGGTCAGATTAGATGATCACAATGGTCCCTTCTGGCTTTGGAATCTATTTGTGAATCTATGAAAAAATTAGTATACCTCAAAGAATAGTATTTCATCTGACGTTCTTCTTGTGATAGAGGTGCAGAGCTTTCCTGCTGACTCACTCTGGCAACCAGACTAGAGTGTCCAATTTGCTCAAACTTAAGAGAATGAGAGTGTCTGAGGGCCCCTGTAAAGCAGAGGGAATTAGGGACAGGCACCAACTTTTCAAAGTGCCAGGGGGTGCTCAATTCCCAGCTCTACCCCAGGTCCCGCCCCCACTCCACCCTTCCCCCAAGGCCACACCCATGCCCTGCGTCTTCCCAGCCCTGCCCCATCTCTTCCTGCCCAGTTCCACTCCCTCCCCTGAGTGCACCGCGTCCTAGCTCCTCCTCCCCAACCTCCTGCATGCCGTAAAACAGCTGTTTGCAGTGGGCAGGAGGCACGGGGAGGGAAGGAGAGGTGCTGATCCATGGGGCCCGTCAGGCAGGAGGCATTGAGGGGGCTGCCAGTGGGTGCTCAGCATTTGTTCACAGAGTCAGCACCTATGGGGACAGGTACAGAAGGGTCCGGCAGGGGAACACCCTAGGAGACAACAAGTTCCACTTGATTGGACCTTAGATTTAAGTGTATGCTTTATATTTAGGGACCTACCAAATTCATGGTCCATTTTGGTCAATTTCACGGTCATAGGATTTTAAAAATAATGTCATGATTTCAGATTTTTAATTCTGAAATTTCACAGTGTTGTAATTGTAGAGGTGCTGACCCAAAAAGGAATTGTGTGTGTGTGGGGGGGTGTCCGCAAGGTTATTCTAGGGGGAGTTGTGGTACTGCTACCCTTACTTTTGCACTGCTGCTGGCAGTGGCACTGCTGTCAGGATTGGGTGGCCGGAGAGTGGCAGCTACTGGCCTGGAGCCCAGCTCTGAAGGCAGAGCCAGCAGCAGCACGGAAGTAAGGATGCCATGGTATGGTATTGCCACTCTTACTTCTGAGCTGCTGCCTTCAGAGCTGGGCCCTTGGTCAGCAACCGCCACTTTAGCAATGTAGAAGTAAGGGTGGCATGACATGGTATTGCCCCGATTACTTCTGCACTGCTGCTGGCTGAGTGCCCGGCCATCAGCCACTGCTGTCTGGCCGCCCAGCTCTGAAGGCAGAGCAGAAGTGAGGGTGGCAATACTGTGACCCCCCTTAAAATAACCTTGTGACCCCCCTGCCACTCTGTCTTGGGTCAGGACCCCCAATTTCAGAAATGCTGGTCTCCTCTGTGAAAGCTGTATAGCATAGGATAAAAGCACACAAAAGACCAGATTTCATGGGGGTGACCAGATTTCACAGTCCATGATGCATTTTTCATGGCTGTGAATTTGGTAGAGGCCTATTTATATTGCTATGAATTATAAAGGGAGTTATGATTTGGATCATATCTAGTGTGTGCTTATAGAATCAGGTGGGATCTCCACCTGCTTACTCTCCTCCAGGGCCAAGTTTGATTACTCTGTAGCAGGTGAAAAGGAAATCGTAATATTTTCAGATATTTACAAATAATAAATATTTATTTTTAATTATGAAACCAACAAAGCTGCTAAACATCCCCATTCATCCACTTACTAGAGGTGCCACTCACCTGCCATCCTTTGTGTTTAAGTGTCTATTCTGACCTATTTGGGGCAAGGTCCATGCCTACATTGGGAGGGTTACTGTGGATTATATTGAATCACTCCACAGGCCTCACTTTGGCCAAACCTGGTGTGCAACAGCTGCTTTCAGACTTGCTCAGTTGTAGCTCTCAACTGCTTTCCTGCATTAGGTTCACCTCTCTCTTTATATGCCACCGTGGCAGGTAAGGAGATGGGATGTTTTTACAATCAGTTCCTGGGACTGAACAAATCCAGCCAGGGTGACAAAACTGCTCCATTAGAGAGCTCTTGTCTGTGGCCCTTGCTCCCCTTGGTGCCCTGCCAGAGCTCAAGTCTGGCAGTCTTCAGGGTATGGAGCAGGATGCAGTTGTTTGATTTAGCTTTTAATTGATTGATTTTTGTTCTCTAATCATAATTAGTGCTTTTTCCTCTGTGGCTCTCCAAGGGCTTTGCTTAGGTGGGTAAGCACGATTGCATGCATTTATAAAGATGATGAAACCAAGGCACAGAGAGAATAAGTGATTTGCCCAAGGTCATGGAGTCAGGAACAGAACTTACACATGCACTAATTCCCATTCCTTGGTCCTATCTACTGGCCCACGTCATCAACCATTTTGCTTGCCCCTGTACAGTCTTTCTGGCAGCAATAGTAGTCTTGTTTACCACTAACCGTTAGTGGTAAACCATAGCTTTTTGTAATTTGCTTTTTAATGAGCTTTTTCATTTTTTGTAGGTAGCTGCTAAGTGACATAGCAAAGTGACAATCTCCACTAATAATGGCTCCAGTGTTTTCCTGTATGCCTCCAACACACCAGCGAGTGCAACTGAGCCAATGTGGAGGTTGGCATGGGGGAAATAATTTGCTGCTGGAATAGGCCATCAGCAAGTTACTACCGCATGGAGCAAAAGAGAACAGGGATAGACTTGTCTCCTTGAACCACAATTTCATCTCTGCGATGCTTTGGGGGTTGTGTAGCAGCACCATACCCTTTATTATGGGCTGTCGTTTTGTGACATAAAGAAGTCAATATAGAACAACTATCAGTATTTATATGGCACTTGATTAGAAAAGGAGCTGGCTCTTACATAAACACAGTAATCCATAGTATAGTCTATTCTCTGACCCTTTTGCAATATGGAGCCCAGTTTAAGAGAAAGCTTGGCAAACATGATAAGCAATATGTTTGTGACTGACAGTAACAGCATGCCTCATGCTGAATAATACCTTACTCCAGGAGTAATCGCGTTGATCTCAGTAATCTCTACTGTCTGTGAGTGAACGTGGCAGAATAAGCCGTATCACTGCAAAACAGTTTCAACTGTAACACACCATTATGACAGGCTCAGCTTTCTGAAAGAGCTGAATTCTCCATGTGGGAGTCTTTGCTTTAATATGTTTTCTTTCTTTCTAAAAGTTATGAGCGAGTGAAGAATGTACTTTTCCCACTGTGAGATGGGAAAAGAGGGCTGTGTGGTTAAGGCTCTAGATTGAGTCAGGGTTTGAATTCAGGTTCTGCCACCAATTTCCTGTGTGCCCTACAGCAATTCACTTAATCTCTGTGTCTCCACTCCTCATCTGTAAAATAAGGATAATAATATTTGCATTCCCCTACCCTTCTCTTCCATATCTATTTAGGTAGTTAGCTCTTTTGGGGCAGGGACTTTTACTATATATTTGTACAGCACCTAGCACAACAAGGCCCCAACCTAAGTTGGGGTCTCTAGTCACCAGTGTAATATAAAAAATAGCTAAAAATAAACTAAAATAATTCTAACCTCTTTTTTTAATCAATTACAGCCAAAATGGTGAAGTTTGGCATTTTAACTTGACATGAAAATAGTCCTCTCTGGGGATTTGTGATTTTTTTGGTTTAAAAAAACTCTACAAAGTCTAGAATTGTAAAAATCTAGGTTCCAAAAGCAATTCCACCCTGCTGCATTATTATTTCCTGTTACTGTTTTCAGTTAAATTTGTAGTTATATATTGTAAAATGTATACAATAAAACAAACAGCATGTGTAATATGACCAAGTTAACATTGTGGTTTGGAAATGTAACTGTTGAATTTTCCTGTCTCTTTGGTTTTTAGACTTAATACATTTTCCCTATTTAATTGTATGCTAAATAACATCAAATTGCTGCTAAGTGAGAGCAATTTAAAACAAAAATAACTTCAACCAACCAACAGCTATAAAAATAACTCCAGTGGGTAGAGCATGAAAGAATTTCTATCATGATGATTGAGGATTAGCAGGTTCATATAATCTTCTGTACTTAAATGCAGTATTGCCAACCCTGAGCATTCAAAAATCATGTCAGGCCTCCAAAATCATGAGATTGATTCTTAAAAATCATGATACTTTATAAATAAGGCCATACTTGAATTGTGGGATGATTGTCAAATAATTGCGGCTGAGTTGCGGACAAGACATGGAAAATAGTGGAAAAATAATAATATAGTTGCAGTAATTAATTAATTAAATTAACCTATTAATCAACAAACCTCGATGCCAACTCTGCCCACATATCTACACCAGCAACACCATCACAGGACCTAACCAGATCAGCCACACCATCACCGGTTCATTCACCTGCACGTCCACCAATGTAATATATGCCATCATATGCCAGCAATGCCCCTCTGCTATGTACATCGGCCAAACTGGACAGTCTCTAAGGAAAAGGATAAATGGACACAAATCAGACATTAGGAATGGCAATATACAAAAACCTGTAGGAGAACACTTCAACCTCCCTGGCCACACAATAGCAGATTTTAAGGTGGCCATCCTACAACAAAAAAACTTTAGGACCAGACTTCAAAGAGAAACTGCTGAGCTCCAGTTCATCTGCAAATTTAACACCATCAGCTTAGGACTAAACAAAGACTGTGAATGGCTTGCCAATTACAGAACCAGTTTCTCCTCCCTTGGTTTTCACACCTCAGCTGCTGGAACAGGGCCCCATCCTCCCTGATTGATCTAACCTCGTTATCTCTAGCTTGCTTCTTGCTTGCTTATATATACACACCTGTCCCTGGAAATTTCCACTGCTTGCATCCGAAGAAGTGGGTATTCACCCACGAAAGCTCATGCTGCAAAACTTCTGTTAGTCTATAAGGTGCCACAGGATTCTTTGCTGCTTCTATTAATTGTGGTAATTTGGAAAAGCCAGAGAAGGCCTATTTGTTTAAGAAAAAAATGTGAAACTATAGAAACACTCAAGTATTATGTCATGCCAGCTAATTTTTTGATAACCAGACATTTTGCTGATGCTATATTACCAAACCCCAGCCACTATCAGCTCGGATAAATGGGGTTCTACTGTACTAATGGGGAAAAAAGAGTGTTGCAAACCTCAAAGTGTATGCAAAACTGTGGACTGTGCAAAGTAAGCTAATTAAAAACAAAATTGTGATGGAAGCCTAATATTGTGGGATCTGCAATTTTACAAATTAAGTATGACCTTATTTATAAATAATTTTTGACCTTTTAAAATTTGCTTTCTGAACCTTTAGGTTGAACTCACTTTGGACACTTTTAGATTTTCTCCACAAACAAGAGAGCTAGAATTTAGGGCCTGTCTACATAGTAGAATAATTTACACTATAGGAATGTGATTTCTAAAATGCACTAGCATGTTGCACATTAACTGGTCCATGTAGACCCTGTTGGTGCACACTAAGGGTTCCCTAGTGCCCTTTAACATAGTGCTGAAACACCATGAACATCATCTACACAGACCAATGAATGCACAACACATTTGTGTGCTTTAGAAATCACTCCCCCGTAGTGTGGTTTACCTGACCATGTAGACAAGCCCTAAGTTTTTTGTTTTAAATTAAAGCTGACATTCTCATTTGATTCCAGGATATGGGGCTTTAAGAAAAACACCAAAGACCATGAAACTCATGATAAAATTGCAACAGTTGGTAACACTGTGTGACTCGGGAGCATCAGGGGGCCATATATTTTCAAAATTAATGCACTACAGCAATTTCAGTTTCAAATCCTCTAATTTTAAACACACTTCAGTGATTGGTTGGATTCTATATGGTTTGGTTGCTCTTAGAATGTTATTTGTCCAACAACTGCAAAGCTGAGCAGCTATGGTCAGGAGCGGCTCCAGGCACCAGCATGCCAAGCGCGTGCTTGGGGCGGCAAGCCACTGGGGGCGCTCTGCCGGTCACCGCGAGGGCGGCAGGCAGGCTGCCTTTGGCAGCTTGCCTGCGGAGGGTCCGCTGGTCCCGCGGCTTCGGAGGACCCTCCGCAGGCAAGCCGCCGAAGGCAGCCTGCCTGCCGTGCTTGGGGGGGCAAAATGCCTAGAGCCGCCCCTGGCTATTGTTGGAAAGATAAGTGATGCACTTTGGCTTTTTCAGGACTGTTGCTTGGAGGATGAAGATTCCCACTGACTTCAACAGGTGTCAGCTCAGTCCCAAGATGCATAGTATAGAAGTTCAGTATTCTTGTTTCTTCCTCCTCTCTTTTGCAGTAACAGTGCATGTTCTGTCTGCCCGATTCACTGTTTCATTACATCTTGTGTAGTCATTTTCACTGGTGCAAAGTGAGTGAAAACTGAGTACCTGTACCACGGGGCAGCCTTTTATACACCTGGGCACTGGTGTAAATGATTATACAAGGTGCAGGGCAACAGAGATTCAGGCCTCGAGAGCTCTATATTTTAAACTGGATACAAGGTGATTTTATATCTCCCTCTACCCGATGGCACTGTTGGTGACTGCCATTTCTAGCTTAAAGTTGTCAGGGCATCTCATCCGTTTCAGTATTGTGGATACCTCACACGTTGTGTGTTATAATGCATGGGATCAAAACTCTCAGGCCTTGATTTTACTATGAAAAAAAGTGTGTTAGCTAGTATGAATTAAGACAGTGTGGTAACTAACACTCAGTCAAAACCTAGCGAAGACAAGGGAGTTTGCAGTTTTCATGAGTTAACAGGTTGAGGTAAAGACTTGCGGCAGCTTCCTCAACCCACTAAGTTGTGTGAAAACTACAAACCTCCATGTCTTCGCTAGGATTTTACTTGTGTAGTGGTGACCATGTTTTAGCTAGCATGAGTTAAGTGCACATCTTTTTTCTTAGTGAAGATGCACCCTCAAAGGTTCTGACCTGTTTAGGGAAAGCGAGGGCTTCTTTACACATCTCTGATACCAAGCAGTTATTTTTGAGCGTACGATGATATGTTCCAATTGCATTCTTAATTTTGTGACCACTACTATAGTGTGTTATAGCCATGAATCTCAGCACTGATTCATTTCTTCTTTAAAAGCCATTCCATCTAATATTGGATGCAGGGCTAGTTCTAGGCAGTGGCACTGAGAACTTCAAGGCTTGGTTTAATATTCATTTTGCGTCTGCCTGAAATTACTTTGCCTTTATCTCTAATGTAAGCCCTGTGGCTTTTTTTTCCTTTGTGTCCATCAAAAATAAACGATTTTTTTAAAAAAAAATCATTTTGGAACCCTGCTATTCATCAGGGTCTGTTACTATGTTTCACTCCAGCCCTAAGGGCTTTAATCTCATTGCTAATTGCATTAGCAATGGTTTGTCATTTATTTTTTATTAAATGCAAAAGACTGTTAACGGCATGTTAAAGCTGCCCAGTTAAGAACAGAGTCAGGAAAATGTAGCAGTGCAGGTTAGTGCACAGAGCACTACTCGGGGACTCATGAGACCTGAATTCTATTCCTAGCTCTGTCACTGACCTGCCGTGTGACCTTGGGTGAAGTTTTGTGCCTCTGGGTATATTTTATGGCATACATTTTTAATGATTTACACAGGAGCAGTGCTGCAGGGGCTTGTGGGAGCTACAGTCTCCCCTAAAATTGCCTTAGCCTCCCTGTAGCCATCCCATAGCAGCTGCTGCCCTCCAGCCATCCAGCTCTAAAGGCAGAGCAGAGAGAGCTGTGGCTGCTAGTCAGGTGTCCAGCTTCAGCAGCAGCAGAGAAATAAGGCCAGGCAGGGGGCTGAGGTGCCCGAGAACAGCCCCCAGCCCATGTCCCTGCCTGCCGGAGTGCACCACCCAGGACTAGTGTGTGACTAATTAAAGGCCTGAGTCTGTAAGGTGCCAAATATCAACTTCTGCCACGAGACAACAGTGTTCCGGGTTGGTTGGCCAGGCCCAGAGTTGGGTTAGACAGCAGTAAAGGTCTAATGGGCCTTGTACTCCCATGTTAATAGGGTCCATGATTTGCTTCTTTTTTCCTGCTGTGCACTAAGAACCTGATCTTGCAGGTACTGAATCAATGGGCATTAAGGATATTTGGCACCTTACAGACTCAGGCCTTTAATTAGTCACACACTTAACTATCTGCGCACATGTGCACTGTGCATCAATCTGTGGGTGCGTACTTGTAGGCTTAATGCAGTTTGCTATTGCTCAATGCACAGTTTTCATACTGTCAGACCTAGTTACATCAAAACCAATTTATTTTCAAGCCAAACAAAGTTTCGAAAGAGGGCAATGCCCAGGCCACATCTCAGGCTTCAGCTTCTAGCTTTTGTTTTCTTTCCATAATGGACATGTATTTTTCATCACACGCTCCCCCACAATAACTTAAAAAGAGATGAAAGATGTCAATGTTCCTCCCCCACTCTGAACTTTAGGGTACAGATGTGGGGACCTGCATGGACACTTCTAAGCTTAATTACTAGCTTAGATCTGGTAACACTGCCACCATCCAGAAATTTCAGTGTCTGAATCACTTTCTGTCCCCCCAAAACCTTCCCCTCCCTGGGCAGCCTTGAGAGGCTTTTTCACCAAGTTCCTGGTGAACACCGATCCAACCCCTTGGATCTTAACACAAGGAGAATTTAACCATCCCCCCTCTCTTCCCCCACCAATTCCTGGTGAGTCCAGATCCAATCCCCCTGGATCTTAACACAAGGAAAAAAATCAATCAGGTTCTTAAAAAGAAAGCTTTTAATTAAAGAAAGAAAGGTAAAAATTATCTCTGTAAGATCAGGATGGAAAATACTTTACAGGGTAATCAAATTCATATAGCCCAGAGGAACCCCCTCTAGCCTTAGGTTCAAAGTTACAGCAAATAGAGGTAAAATCCTCTCAGCAAAAAGAAACATTTACAAGTTGAGAAAACAAAAATAAGACTAACACGCCTTGCCTGGCTGTTACTTACAAGTTTGAAACA
Organism: Mauremys mutica; assembly: GCF_020497125.1. Taxonomy (NCBI): domain Eukaryota; kingdom Metazoa; phylum Chordata; order Testudines; family Geoemydidae; genus Mauremys; species Mauremys mutica. The sequence continues at coordinate 325,871,934 of NC_059072.1, forward strand.
TGAGAGACTGATTCAGAAAGATTTGGAGAGCCTGGATTGATGTCTGGTCCCTCTTAGTCCCAAGAGCGAACAACCCCCAAAACAAAAAACACAAACAAAAGACTTCCCTCCACCAAGATTTGAAAGTATCTTGTCCCCTTATTGGTTCTCTGGTCAGGTGTCAGCCAGGTTTACTGAGCTTCTTAACCCTTTACAGGTAAAAGAGACATTAACCCTTAACTATCTGTTTATGACAAAAGGGCTTTTCTCAAACTCCCCTCTCCTTTTAAAAAGCCCCAAACCAAACACCCCAGGCTGACAAACATGGAAAATATCAACCCATAGACAATTTTTTCAGAAAGTCATAAGCATGTGAAAACAGGTTATAATTGCAGCAAAGAGTCCTGTGGCACCTTATAGACCAGGGGTCGGCAACCTTTCAGCAGTGGTGTGCCGAGTCTTCATGTATACACTCTAATTTAAGGCTGAACGTTTTTTAGAAGGTCTCTCTATAAGTCTATAATATATAACCAAACTACTGTTATATGTAAAGTAAACAAGGTTTTCAAAATGTTTCAGAAGCTTTATTTAAAATTAAATTAAAATTCAGATCTTATTAGTTTAGTGTGATCCTTGCCCTTGCTTTTCCTTGCTGAGTTTTCCTATGTCTGGTGGTACCCTATTTAGATACTTTAAGCTGCACACAGGCTTCTGAGTTATAAGTTGATAACCAGCTGGCAGAAGGTCAGTGGCTGGAACCCCAGATCCGCAGCTGAGGTGAGTGGAGCTGGTGGCTGGTAGGGCTGAGCAGGGCTGGAAGCCTGGACCCTGTCTGGCAAGGGCCCATGCTGGAACTCCAACTGGACCAAGGTGAGTGGGGCTGAGTGGGACCCCGGCTGGCAAGGGGCCAGCAGCGGGAACCCCAGAGTGGCGGAGGGCTGAGCAGCTCAGCCTGCCCCATGTGCCATGAAAAATTGGCTCGCGTGCCATCTTTGGCACACGTGCCATAGGTTGCTGACCTCTGTTATAGACTAACAGACGTATTGGAGCATGAGCTTTCGTGGGTGAATACCCACTTTGTTGGATGCATGTAGTGGAAATTTCCAGGGGCAGGTATATATATGCAAGCAAGAAGCAGGCTAGAGATAACGAGGTTAGTTCAGTCAGGGAAGATGAGGCCCTCTTCTAGCAGTTGAGATGTGAAAACCAAGGGAGGAGAAACTGCTTTTGTAGTTGGCAAGCCATTCACAGTCTTTGTTTAATCCTGAGCTGATTACTTTAGTTCTTCCCTGCTAAGCTGTGGCTCCTTCATCTTTCTATTGCTCCTAATGCATTTATAGAATTTTATTTTCTGTGTTTTGTCTTATCTGAAGAGAAATCTACAGACATGGTCTCAGAAGCTGTAAAATTTTCCAAAGCCAAAACTGCCTTGGGGGGGAAAAATTAGTAGTAAAGGTCTCATCTTAATGGAGTTTCGTACATCAGGATTGAATTTGGCCTAATGGACCTAAGGCTTAATGCTACAAAATTATGTAACTATGATGCCAGTTTTTAGACCAAACACAGAGACCTGTGATGAATGTGTAGATGTAACTGGAACTTGTGTATACTGTGGGTTTTTTTTAAATTGCACTTGGTTTTGGTTTTCCCTGATTCAGAACAGCCAGATGGACACTATAAATCAGTTTGAAAACTCTGGTCCAAACTCCCCTGTCACAGATTGACACACCTGCTTATAACTTCAGTGGGAGTTGTGGAAGTGTATCCCAGAGTAAAATTTGGTCCTCTATATTTATTTAGTTTAAGAAACTTTAGTTTGTAAAATTACTGTTTATATTCTGGTTAGTAGACTGGTTATTACAGCACTCAGAACCCTAGACACATAGCTAAATGAAGCATGGCTATCCAGGTCTGATTGTATTGATTATTTTTCAAGTGAGGAGGCTGAGGGGCATTGTGCCATATATTGGTAAATGGTTAAGGCAACTTCAACAGCTAATCAGGATGAAAGACTTTTCATTTACAAGATTTATAATACTGTGTTATATGCTGGGGCTGAAGTGGGGGGAAGGGAAAGCTCTCTGGAACCACCAGATGCTTGCCCATTGGAGCAGTAATGGTGCTCAGCTGTGTTGTGGTAGAATGGGAGTGGAAAGCAGACATGGGACTCCTTCCTCAGCTGTTAGATAGTGAAAGAGCGCAAATGGTTAAAGCTTTGGTAAGGAGCAAGAGGGGTGGGACAGATGTTGCTGCTGACATAGCTTCACATTCCATGGCAGTGTGAGGTTTGGAAGAGTTTGTTTGTCTTGGCCTCTAAACAAAAGCAGTAAATTTAAATTCTCTGCCAGATTTTAGGTGCTTCAATTTTGGGTGCCCAACTTTCATGTGTGGGCACAAACGGAACTGCAGAATTTGTAACTAGTTATGATGTTGGTGCCGCTAACTAGTTAGAAAATCATGGCTCCAGCCGTAATGTGGACAAGTCTTTGGAGTATCATTCAGGATTCAGATGAGCAACTTTAAGGGCCTGGGACCAGGAGCCTTGAAGAGTGGGTGAGGCAGGGCTCCCCTCTCTTCCAGCCAGGTGTTTGGGAGATAGGGTGACCAGAGACCAAGTGTGAAAAATGTTGATAGAGGGTGGGGGGTAATAGGAGCCAATATAAGAAAAAGCCCCAAATATTGGGACTGTCCCTATAAAATCAGGACATCTGGTCACCCTATTGTGGGAGGTTAGACCATTTGGGAAGGGTCAAGGGAGTGGCCAGAGGACTGGTGGTGGATGATTCAAAAAATGAGGTTCCAAGCCCAGTCAGAGACCTACTCTGAGAGGAGGAGTCTGTCAGGACACAGTTGCAGAAGGAGAATATGGAAATGCTGAACTAAAGATGTGGGTTTGCAGGCTGAAGAGGCTGGGACTTGAACCATGTAGTCTCTCAAAGGACTGTGAGACCCTGAACCTAGGGGTGAGTGAAAAAGGGGGCTCTTGGGAGTTGGACTATGTTTAATAAATTAGACCCCAAGGGAGAGGAAATATTGTTTTAAAGACTTTTGGGTCTGAGTAGATTATTTCCAGCACTCTTGAAGGGAAATTGATGCAGGGGACTGTGGTATGCAGTGCCGCAAAGGAACACACTCAGACTGCACTCCTTCTACAGACAGATTCCGTAAAAGAGGGACTCTAGCCTCTACTTGGAAAAGGAATCCATAAACTATAGAGGCCATGTGCAGTAGACCATGTCCTGCAGAGTGAAAAGACAGATCTACCAAGAAATATGGGATACATTTGCATAGACACAAAAGTGCCATAGTTTCACTAACCTCTTACTACATGTAGTTAAAAGAGAAACCCTTGGGAGAAGAAGTGCTATGAAACAATCTCATTATCCTTTCATGTTACTGAGGTGCGGCTGCAAGACACACTAGATTGCCTCAAAGGTAAGAATGATTAACTGTGGATGTCAAAAAAGCAGGATTTAGGGTGAGAAGAGGAAATTGATATCAGATTTGCAATTTGAGGAATTTCATGGAAAGACTTTGGCAGTTCATAATCCAAATCAACATGCGATCCCTTGCTTAGGGAGGAAATGTTCATCTCTGTTAGACATGCTGATAAAGGTAACAGTTCTCTGATCACAAGAAACAGGAAAAAAAACAGTTCGGCGCATCAAGACTTTTTTTTGGTGGGGGGAGGGCTGTTTTTGCTTTCACTAACCTACTATTTTCCCTGGATAACCCTGTTTTTGTTTTGTCTATTTGTCCCTTGGATTTAACATCTGGGTTAAATGAGGCACAAAATGAATAAGTCACTTGCCAAAAGTGCCGCAGCAAATCAGTGGTAGAGTAGGGATTAGAATTCAGAAGTCCTGTCGTCCAGTTCCCTGCTCATACTAATACGAATAAAGTTTAGCCATTGTTTATATAGGATCTATTGTGGTCTGTTCTTTGCTATTCTGAAACCAATGGCGGGAGCACAAGTTGACTAAGAAATTTTCTTAGAATCATAAAAGATTAGGGTTGGAAAAGATCTCAGGAGGTCATCTAGTCCACTCCCCTGCTCAAAGTGGGGCCAACATCAACTAAATCATCCCAGCTAGGGCTTTGTCAAGCCGGGCCTTAAAAACCTCTAAAGATGCAGATTCCACCACATCCATAGGTAACCCATTCCAGTGCTTCACCTCCCTCCTAGTGAAATAGTGTTTTCTAATATCCAACCTAGACCTCCCCCACTGCAACTTGAGACCATTGCTCCTTGTTCTGTCATCTGCCACTACTGAGAACAGCTGAGCTCCATCCTCTTTGGAACCCCCCTTCAGGTAGTTGAAGGCTGCTATCAACTCTCCACTCACTCTTCTCTTCTGCAGACTAAACAAGCCCAGTTCCCTCATCTTCTCCTCATAACTTATGTGCCCCAGCCCCCTGATCATTTTTGTTGCCCTCTGCTGGTCTCTCTCCAATTTGTCCACATCCTTTCTGTAGTGGGGCCCCCGAAACTGGATGCAATACTCCAGATGTGGCCTCACCAATGCCGAATAGAGGGGAATATTCACTTTCCTCGATCTGCTGGCAATGCTCCTACTAATGCAGCCCAATATGCCATTAGCCTTCTTGGCAACAAGGGCACTGCTGACTCATATTCAGCTTCTCATCCACTGTACTCCCCAGGTCCTTTTCTGCAGAACTGCTGCTTAGCCAGTTGGTCCCCAATCTGTAGCAGTGCATGGGATTCTTCTGTCCTAAGTGCTGGATTCTGCATTTGTCCTTGTTAAACCTCATCAGATTTTTTTTGGCCCAATCCTCCAATTTGTCTAGGTCACTCTGGACTCTATCCCTACCCTCCAGAATATCTACCTCTCCCCCCAGCTTAGTGTCATCTGTGAACTTGCTGAGGGTGCAATCCATCCCATCATCAATAAAGATGTTGAACAAAACCAGCCCCAGGACCGACCCCTGGGGCACTCCGCTTGATACTGGCTGCCAACTAGACATCAAGCCATTGATCACTACCCTTTGAGCCTGATGATCTAGCCAGCTTTCTATCCACATTATAGTCCATTCATCCAATCCATACTTTTTAAACTTGCTGCCAAGAATACTGTAGGAGACCATATCAAAAGTTTTGCTAAAGTCAAGATATATCATGTCCACTGCTTTCCCCATATCCACAGAGCCAGTTATCTCCTCATAGAAGGCAGTCAGGTTGGTCAGGCATGACTTGCCCTTGGTGAATCCATGTTTATCCTGATCACCTTCCTCTCCTCCAGTGCTTCAAAATGGTTTTCTTGATGACCTACTCCATGAATTTTCCAGGGACTGAGGTGAGGCTGACAAGTCTGTAGTTCCTTAGGTTCTCCTTGTTCCCTTTTTTAAAGATGGGCACTATATTTGCCTTTTTCCTATTGTCTGGGACCTCCTCCAATCACCATGAATTTTCAAAGATAATGGCCAATGGCTCTGCAATCACATCAACCAGTTCCCTCAGCACCCTCAGATGCATTAGATCTGGACTCATGGACTTGTGCATGTCCAGCTTTTCTAAATAGTCCTTAATGTGTTCTTTCACCACTGAGGGCTGCTCACCTTCTCCCCATACTGTGTTGCCCCGGACAGCAGTGTGGGAGCTGACCTTGTCTGTGAAGACCTAGGCAAAAAAAGCTTTGAGTACTTCAGCTTTTTCCACATATGTCACTAGGTTGCCTCCCCCATTCATTAAGGCTCCCATGCTTTCCCTGACCTCTTTCTTGTTGCTTACATACCTGTAGAAACCGTTCTTGTTACCCTTCACATCCCTTGTTAGTGCAACTCCAGTTGTGTTTCGGCCTTCCTGATTACACCCCTGCATGCTCGAGCAATACTTTTATAATCCTCCCTAGTCATCTGTCCAAGTTTCCACTTCTTGTAAGCTTCCTTTTTGTGTTTAAGCTCATCGAAGATTTAACTGTTAAGCCAAGCTGGTTGCTTGCCATATCTGCTATTCTTTCTGCACATTGGGATGGTTTGTTCCTGCACCCTCAATAAGGCTTCTTTAAAATACAGCCAGCTCTCCTGGACTACTTTCCCCCTCATATTCTTCCTACAGCTGTATTGGCATCAGTGATGATGCTGGTGAATAATAAAGAAGTAATTTTTTTTCTGTTTTGTGCTCCTCTATTGATAGCACTGCCTCTTTTTTTAACCACTCTGTCACACTTCCTGGGTATAGATGCTCTGTCTGACACTCCTACTCAGAAATGAGGCCCTAGGCCCCAGGACCAGTCCTAACCTCCCAAGACATTCCAGTAACTTAAATACACCCTTCTCCTGGGCTCCACTCTTGTGGGCACTCTGATGAGGAGGAATCTTGAATTCATGGTGTCTCCTGCTTAGCACTTGTGAGAGATGCTAGGTGTTCAATGCACGGGCAACAGCAGTTCAGGTTTCTTTGCACCATCCTATCAATAGATGTGGCTTGTATTAGGAGGACCCATGAGGTCTTCCCCAGGTGCCTGCTGTGGAAGTGGAACTCCTAATCCTAGTAGAGCCAAATAAACTGATCTCATTTTCAAGGCTCTCTGCCTAGGGAAAATAGCTAGAATTTTTTTTTTAAATGAAAACTGAGGCTCTCCTACTGGGCCTAAAGGCTGGCCCAGTGACTGTCTGCCTGAGAATGAAACAGGAAAGCAAACTCCATGGTAACAATTCCTAACCAGATTTTTGCAAGACCATTAATACCAGGACATTGAGGGGAAAGAAGAGGATAAAACGAGTGGCTCATCACAAGTGAAGCAGTGTGCTGGTTTGGTGAATTGTTATTTTCTAGATGAAGCTAATTTTCCAACTTTATATATAGTTGACCCTTATAGAAAAGCTGAGCCAACTGAAGAAAACAGCAAATGAAGGAATCTACATAATTTGAATGTACATTTAGCCACTGCTTAAAATTCTAGCATGCAGTACTACACATGGGCCTAGACCAAAAACCAAGATCAAAACACCCCTGATCTTTACGTGGGGAGGGAAGGTGTCGCAGGGTCCACTCAGCATGAGCAGCACCTCTTGCTGGCCAGCCTGGGGTTTAGCTCACCCAGCTCATGCTCTCCCTCTGGTGGGGTCTCCCCGCAACCTCTCTCACTGTGCAGCCCTACTCACTCCTGGGTCTGCAGTCTCCTCTTTGTGGCTTAGCCCTCCAGCCAGGTCATCCCCTTCCAATGAATTCATGGTCTTTCCAGACCTGTTGGCTGGCACTTCCAGCACCTGAGCCACTGCTCAGTGGCTAGTAGGGGAACCCAGGCCCACCCTCTACACTGGGTTACAGCCTAGGGACCCTTTAACAAGCAGTCACAGTCCCTGTACAAGCCTACCCCTTACTGCTGCTTCCCTAGGCTGCTTCCTCTAGAGGCTTGCTAGCCTCCAACTCCCTCCACTGAAGGAGTAACAGCAGCTTACTTCCCTACAGCCTTTCCCTGCAGCCAGCTTCCTGGCTTTATACAGGCCTTACATGTTTAGGAACAGGTGAACCTGTTCCTAATCAATCAGCTCCCTGGCTTGCAACCTAATTAGTTGTTTGGACCCATGTGGCCCCACCTTAGCTCTTGCTGGGCCAGTGTGGGGTGCATGCCCCATCACAAAAGGTCAGATAGTGGGTCTTCGCTAGCTATGAACATCCACAGCCAGCTCTGAATCTTGTGGCTCAGACTCATATCTATCTAAATGCACAGTCCACGTTTTGCCCCTACAAAGTTATGAGAGGCAAACTAATCAAAAGGTGTTTTCTCAGCAGAGCACAGAATGGCTACTTTAGCTAACAGAGTGAAGTACTATAACAGCATTTCTGTCAGAAAGAGAATCCAGCCATCTGCTGCACTCAAAGAGCAGGCGACAGCCCAAACACACATGCTGGGATTCTGGCATTTGACACTTTGCAATGGAGTTTGTTTTCTTTCCAACTCCGGACAACTTTTTACCCTCCCAGGCAAGTGTGCATCCCCACTTATGTTACCCCGGCATCCTCATCTCCACAGCTCCCTGCCTAGTCTTGGAGTCTGTGCAGGATGTCACCTGCTGCGACTGTAGAGTCCAGTGCTGACACATAAAAGAGAAAACTGTTTGTTCTTTCTTCTCAGGGCTCAGGACTCAGTTTATATATGTCTTAAAAACCTTTGGTCCTTGTTGCTCTGAACTGACCCTACATGCTGAGTTGGACTTGGGAGCCAAAAGACCTGAAGCCAAGCAGGGTCTTTGTAAGAAGTCTTTATGATAAGTGGGGACTGGTGGGTCAGCTGGCATTTGGGTGTATTGATAGGCAAGCTGGGGGATGGAGGGTGAGGAAAGAGGAACCGACCATGGGCCCCCATCCTGACTCGCTAGGAGGGAGAAGTGATTAGAGGAGGTGGGTCAGAAAAATGAGAATTAGGGGGAAAAGGAAAGACTGAGGGGTTGGGAGCTCTCAAATCCCTGACGTCCTAAATCCAGCCCTGCCTACCCCTCTGTCTGACATATTGCCCCATCCTGAATCTTGAATTTTCAAACATTTTTGAAGTCCTGTTTTAAAGCAGGACAGCAAACTGCCCATCTCCCCGAGGAGCCTTTTGCAGGGGAATGGGGTTCATGAGTGCTGTGCTGCCAACAGAGTAGAGGCAACCATGTAATAGCAGCAAAGAGTCTTGTGGCACCTTATAGACTAACAGAGGTTTTGGAGCATGAGCTTTCATGGGTGAATACCCACTTCGTCGGATGTGTGTGTTTGTTTGGATACAAAGTTGAATAAAACTCCAGTTTTAAAACGGTCCCTGCTCTGGGAGCATAACATGCGTCATAACTGACTTCCTCTCCAGAGCACAGGAGGAATGGTGGCTGGTTGTGAATGATATGACAAGCATGCATCCGACGAAGTGGGTATTCACCCATGAAGGCTCATGCTCCAATACGTCTGTTAGTCTATAAGGTGCCACAAGACTCTTTGCTGCTTTTACAGATCCAGACTTACACAGCTACCCCTCTGATACTTGAAACCATGTAATAGAATGTCCCACTGAGCACCAGTTTGCAATGCTGGGTAACCCAGACCAGCAGTAATGTTTCCTACTGAATGGACTTGTAGTGTATTTTGAACATCATCCATGACATTAGTGCTGCTCAGCCACTGGTGGTTGGAGGTGGTAGTCAAAGAGTTTGCAGGGAGCAGACAACAGCCAGAGGTGCTCCCTTTGCGACCTGTCTGCCACACTGCTAAGATTTTGCAGAGGGACTGGTAACATCTAAGCAGGAACAAGGGGACAGTCACCATCGCAGTCTCCTCCACATGTTCTTATCTCTCCTCCCACTTCCTCGACCAACACCTCTTCTATTGAATTATAGTGGATTTGTTCGACCCCAGGGCATGAGGGCGTGCTATGGAGGGGTACATGGAGTTTTGCCTGAGTAAGGCCAGAGGGCCTGCATCTCCATGTCCCAGCACCTAGTGTAGTTATTTACATCAGTGCAAAGTGAGTGTAAAATGCCATGATCCTGATTTGGTGATGTTTTGCTCTGGTATAAATAACCACACAAAGTGCAAAGAATCAGTGAATAAGGCCCGGGAGTAGGCCTGCAGGATTTAAAAGGAAATCTGCTGTAATTAATGCAGTAGATTAATGCATTATCCTTTTACCTCCTACCACTTGAATCCATATTGAGGGTTAGGTCAAGTAAAATACATTTGCTGGCCTCAATTCTGTCTCCTGCAACCACTCCTATGAGGAGTGATTAATGTTTGTATGGAAGTAGTGCTCAAAAGGACCCAGTTAGATTCAGGGCCCTGTTGTGCTAGACATCGTACAAATATATGGAAAGACATAATCCTTACCCCAGAGAGCTTACAAAGTCTTAAAAGAATCATATGAAAGACAGGGGAGTCACCCAATCAAAATACAGAGGAGATATGTATAATGGACCTGTGTCCACTGGCTCTATTTTTAAATGAATAAATGCACATCAGCTATACCAACTACCTTTATCAGATCATTAATCAGCAGGCAGCATTCATTACCAGATTTCATTTCCAGCAATTCTGGTAACCACAGTTTGGCACAATTGCTTGATTCTACTCAGGAGGAGCAAAAGGACCAGACTAGCAAATAAATTGGGGGATGTGCGTATGTGTGTTGGGGAAAGGGGGAGGAAGAAAACAAGAATCTATAAAGATGTTCTTAGCCCTCATTTAATAAAGGGAAATTCAGTGCTTTCTTACCCATGAAGAGGCTGACAGTAATTTTAGCACTTACAATAAAGAAAGAAGTGCCACAATAAATGATATAGCATCAGCTACGAGTTGAAAAATGAAGTAGTCTTCTTTCAAAGCTAAAGCTCCACAGCAGAGACAACTAAAATTTTTGTAACAGTAAAAGGCACATTTACAATAGATATATTGTGACAATTTGGGGCATCTGTCTACGTACAATTTATTAATTCTCTTTGATATTACGAGATCTCCGTAGTATCTAAGTCAAACTACAAACACCATATTGATTGTAAGGCTGATCTGTGCCTTCCCTGCTATCTTTCTACCTCCATCGTGGACTGAAATTCCCAGGGTTGTTGACAATGGGGGATTGTTAAACCTTGATGGCCCTTTATTCAAGTAGAGGCTCCTTAGATCAGTGGGCTGGCTACCAGGTGGGCTGGTAAGCAGACAACTGATCACCTGATAGGAGATCCAAGGATGACCACAGCATCACCTCACAAAGGAAACTGGAAATTATAAGAGGAAGATCCTCTCAATGGCCATTTTAGAGAGGGAGAACAGACCAGAACCGGGGGAAGCTGGCTGTAGGAGTGAGAACAGACTCCATGTCTCGGAGGAGAGGCCCTGACTTGCAGAAGGGAGAGCCAGGAACAGAAACTGAGCAAATTCCAAAGAATGCGGAGGAAATTGAGGCGGGGGATGGCATGCAGGTATTTGTTTTTTTAACCTAGATCTGTATATCTCATATGAAGTCTAAAGTATACAGTGATTGTTTTTAGAAATCTTTCTGTGAAGTCTATATCTGTTTGGTTAAAATATCACATGTCCCTGAAGGGGTAAACTGTAAATCAGACTAAAGGATCTAAGATATATAAAAGCTATGATGTGACTAGATTCTGAGAAGGAATAATGCTGGGTGCACAGCACCACATCCTGCCACCCAATATGTGAAGCAGTACAAAAGGTGGTCTGTGACTCCTGACAGTAATGTCATCTGCAGGTACCTCTAGCAGGGCAAAGGGGATCAGAGGAAGGTAGGAGTGAACGTGGTAAGCTTTGAGCTAAGGGGATAGCAGTAAATTCATGGAGTCGCTTTCTGGCTGGGAACTAGCACACAGCATGAATTCAACTCGTTTTCATCTGATGCGTCCAGCATGAAAAAATAATTAACTGAAGTGACCGTGAATAATTTAGGTCTCAGCTCAAAAAGACTGAAGTTGTTTGTTGCAACACGTTGGGACTTGCTGCTCAGTTTTTGTTGCTATGGTTGTGATATCATAATGTACCGTGGGCTATGACTGGATGGCAAGTATCCAATTTTTAAAAGAGGTCACTTTCGTTGCTGTTACTGATCCTCTTTGTCCACTCATCGCCTACTAAGTAATAATTCCATGTCACAATATAGCAAAGCACCACAGAGCTGGTCATCCATTCTGGATTTTGACCTTTGTGAACTGAGAACATAAGAGTTTTTCTTCTTTACTGTTTGTTTGTTATATGGTAGAAAGTTAGATACTGTACATCAAAAGGTGCATGGAGAAGCGGGTGTGCATATTACAAATGAGTCAGGCACTGTTCCTTATGTGACTCAAACAATAACAGAATATTACATCCCAGAATTACAACTAGGATCGCCTTCTCTGTTGAAATTTGCACTGCACCATGTTGTCAATAGGGAGGTGCATTTTGCATGTGTCCTGAAATAGCTTAGTTCAGTCAATATTACCTTCATGAATTTCTTGTCTTACTTTCCCACCACTTCCCTAGAAACTAAGTGTCAGACTGGCATGGGAGACAAATGCACTGAGGTATGGGAAGAAAAAGGAAGAATATTGACAATCACAGAGTATAAAATCCAAGAAATGTATTCAGAATTATAAATGAAGAGACAAAAGATAAAGTTAAATGGATTTTCTCTAAAGTCCTGGAGATATTACTAGACACATGCTTATGTGACAGCTGTATTTAAGAAAGGATGTCTATATATTTGATTTCAGCAAAAGAATCTGGCAACATTAAATTATGATTTATTGAAAGCTAGTCCACTGAGATTCACAAAAGATAGATCAAGTATCAGAGGGGTAGCCGTGTTAGTCTGGATCTGTAAAAGCAACAAAGAATCCTGTGGCACCTTATAGACTAACAGACGTTTTGCAGCATGAGCTTTCGTGGGTGAATACCCACTTCTTCAGATGCAAGTGGTGGAAATTTCCAGGGGCAGGTTTATATATGCAAGCAAGAAGCAAGCTAGAGATAACGAGGTTAGATCAATCAGGGAGGATGGGGCCCTGTTCTAGCAGTTGAGGTGTGAAAACCAAGGGAGGAGAAACTGGTTCTGTAATTGGCAAGCCATTCACAGTCTTTGTTTAATCCTGAGCTGATGGTGTCAAATTTGCAGATGAACTGGAGCTCAGCAGTTTCTCTTTGACAAGATAGATCATGCCAAATAAATCTTGTGAACTATTTAGAAGGGTTTTTTTATGTAAGTTGAAAAGCTGTGAAGTTAGGTATAACTAGTTTTATGGAAAATGCCTACTATAGTATACTTTAAATCTGTTTCCCTCTGGCATCATTATATTTCTTCCTACTGCACATTCAGGGCCTGATGAAAAGTTTTCCATTGTTTTTTTTGTTTTGTTTCAATGTGCCTTGATCAGGCTCTTTCTGTTTAGTTGTCTGAATTGGTTTATAACATTGAATGGCAGAGCTGTGGAGGAGGGTGTCAGTCTTTTTTTATTTTATTTTTAGGGAGGAAATTTCACTTTATTCACAGTTTTAACAATATGGCAATTTGACATGTGAGAAAGTACAGGAAACAAAGTAGCAAAGGTTTCTGTGAAAAATTCCAACAAAAATAAATTGTGAATTTCATAGGTCTCTTGTCGGGCGTGCAGCACAACTGATATAAAATGACATCTCAGCACTCATTTGTCTTTAGTGAGTTTCCAACATGGAGGAAAAACAAATAAATTGCTTTAGTCATTCTGTTCAGGGTTATCATTATCCAGTTACTTTTGTTTTAAGCATTTGTTCCATCCTCTTCTTGTCCAGTGGATGATACAAAACTCTAAATCAAGTTATTATCTCAAGCTTTTTGATTGTTGTTGAAGATTAACAGACATGGTACCACAAAGCAATTACGATCTATCTCTTTTTCCTGTGGCATGAAAGGAAGGCTCCTTTTGGGTAAATGTAAAATATATTCTTTTCATTCTATTCCTGGGGGCTCACTGTGTGTGTTCTGGCCATACTAACCTTCCCCATCTCTCTCACCTGTCTAGACCGCTTCATTAATTTTCTCCCGCACCATCTGCTACTGTTTGTTCTCTATCAGGATTCCATTTACTACTCTGGCTGTCAGGCAGAACACTATGGTACCATCGCGTCTGGCTCCTGACCCAGAACTTCTTCCTCTAGTGCACCATAGAAAGCTACAGCATAGGCCAAAGATATTATCTTCCTTTCCACTTGGCAACAATTGCCAGTCTGTCCTTCTGCATTTCTACTGTGAAATGGGAATATCTTCTTCAAATTCTGGATTCACCATCCTCGGTCTAAAACATGTCATCTTGCTAATCTGAAATTCATTTTTTGTACCAAGTTGTAGACTCCCCATGCTACCTATTTACTTCAGTGGGTTTTGGCTAAGGCTTTCTATCCTCTCTCATATGCTATTGAGACGTTAACTTCTTCCTCTGCTCTGGGAATGATACCAGCCTTAATCACCTATCTGTTAATTTTTAAGGAAGCACCTTTGGGCCATCTGACCCTTAGTCTTGGGAGAAGCTCTATGTAAACCTCCACAAGCTATAGCATTGTCATCTTACAAATCCCTCCTTAAAATTCTCCTTTGGCTGTGATGCCTACAAAAAAAATTGACAATAGCTGGGCAGTTGACGTGCAGTAACCTATCGCACTGACCAGTATTGTCTCATTGTTTCCTTGTACTCTCCGATCTGTTTCTTGTCTTGTACTTGGGTTGTAAGCGCTGTGTGGGCAATGACCATCTTTTTGTTCTCTGTGTGTACAGCACCTAGCACAATGGAGATCTGTGTCAGGTGATGGGGATCCTACGTGCTCATAAGTAATAGGCTGTCTGGAAGACATGATCAAATTTGCCTGGTATCTCCTGGAAATATTATCTACCGACAATATGACAAGCTTCCTGAATGTCTCCTCTGCAAGTCTGTCATGAAGAGAGAGAGCTTTTTTATTTACCTATGATATTCTGGCTCAAAGGCTCTCGTAAATTAAAATAACAAAGAAACACACCTTTCATTTTAGGTGCCGGCAGCTTCTTCATGGAAGTTATTTGTATTTTGTCTGGTAATGACAGCAAATTGCCCTTAGCTTGATTCTGTCCGAGAATTCTTTGAATATCAGGAATTTCCATTCCACTTAGTAATTTTATCTAAGTCGTACAACATGGTACAAAATCAAAAATTAAGATGGTCCTGTACTACAGTACTAATTAGCCAGGAAACTTGAAGATTTGGTTATATGATCTGATCTGAACTTGCTTGAATTTTGGGGTCTTTTGTGTCTGTAACTGAATCTTACAAATAATCTCTATTTTAAATAAGGATCTGGGCCGAATCCAAGCACCCCCTGACCCTGGGTTTCTTTAGCTATGGAGCTACATCTGAAATTTTACAGTACAAACCCATATCCAATGATAAAACATTTTAAAATAACTGATTTTGTGTGTGTGCATGCATAGTGCTGGCCTTTCTGGTTTCACCACCTTGTGTCTGATTCTCTTCATTTACATTGGTTTTACATTGGCATGATCTATTGAAAACAATGGAGTTTATTCCTGATTTACACCAGGCTTCTCCTGAGTTATACCACTAAGAGAAGAAAATCAAATCCATCTATTTGGGGCATTATTATTTTCATTCTTTGTGAGCAGAGCAGAAAACCTTTTGTTAGACAGTTTAGTAATTTGCCAGTTTTGCACAGGAGAGCTTTGTTAGGGAACAGTCAGAATTCTAGATCCCAGAAGAATGGAAAAGTTTATGGCATTTCACAGGTCACCCACTTAATTTAAATCTCATGTTTAGTTCAAAACCTTCTTGCCAATCGCAAAGGAGGTTGATGTTAGTTTTAAAACTTCTGCTGGTTTTGACTTAAGGAGAAAACACAGTGCCTCCTGGCAACCTGGTCTGATCCATCTTCTGTGCTTATCACCAGTAGCTCAGTGATGCAGACTCCATTTTCAGACAGCAGTAATGAAATGCACCTGTACAGAAGGTTTCCCACATCTGTCAAGGCAAAAACAGACTCTGGGTGTGTCTGCTTAGTGCACGTAGAGTGTTACCATTACTGATAAATTAGGAGTCACTCATTTCAAATAACTCATTTATTTTACATATTCAGTGTATGCCTTCCATCCTTCCCCACTCCGAACTTCAACTACAGTTCCAACATTTTCATGGACAACACATGCAAAATGACAGTCATTTTCTAAATATATATATTCAGGGAGATGTCACTATTTACAAATCCCAGTAAGCTCTGCACTACGTACACATACTTAAATTTTCAGACTTGCTCTACTTGCAGTCTGCTGCATACAGCAAGGACAGACGAAGTCATAGAAGTGGATGAGTAGCACTATTCTTAAAAATGTCCAAAGAATCTAATGAAATACAATTTCTGAGTAGAGAGGACCATACAGTAATATCTGTATGGCTCCAAATCTCAAGAACATCTTGTAGGAAAAATTCTGATGAAACACTTTGCTGATTTATCAAATGTTTTGTGAAGAAGGTTACATTTCCACAATGTTCTGACAGAACCCAGGCAGGTTTCCAACAGAAACCTGCCTGGTTTCCTGACAGTTCTTCTCTTAAAAAACCTTCCTGATAGGCTGATGGGAAGCCAGGAGCCTGGCAGTCCTGAAAGTCCTGGATTCCAAGCTGCCAGGACTATGGTTCTTTGGCAGTCCAAACTCCCAGGGCTTCAAGGATCCTCAGCTCAGGGGCAGCACACCAGGTGAACTGCCTCAGACTTGAGGACTCCAGGGCTTCCAGGGTCTGCTGCTCCAGGGCCGCCAGGCTAGGGGGACAGTCCCAATGCTGGGGGTCCATTCCCTCTCATGGAGAATTTGGGGGGGCTGTGTTCCAAATTGGAATGAAACCAGATTTCAAAATATCAAAATCCTCCATGAAAGGGCATTGCCTTTCTCTGCCCAAGTTCTAGCAATACACCATGTAATAAGACTGTGACACACACACAACTTCGAAGAGATTGAACTTTATTTCCTAGCCCCAGCCACCTGACCTAGGTCAATGTTACAAAGGTCAACACTTCACCACAGGACAGTACTCAGCATCCATTGATTACAGTGGCTATTGTGACAGGAGAAGAAGATGTTTGTGAATGTTACTATTTGGGTGTCCATTATCAAGAGAGGCTCCTACGCTATCTACCATTTTGATGATGGTTGGGCAGACATCCTGTGTTGAGGGTGATGGAATAGGGTTGGTTATTTCTCCTCTGTACTTCTCTTAACCCATTAGATCGCCTGCCTAATCCCTGGTTTTGGTTTCAGCCAACTGCTCTTCAGCCAAGAGCCAGTCTTGTTCATGCTGGTTTTAGCAGCATGGTGTTCAAACAAATTTACACAACAGTCTTAGGCTGTCATTTGGCAAAGTACTGAAAGTGCTGGGGAATGTTTACACATTTCAATAATAAAGCCATTGCTGTTACACAGGCATAGTGACACATTATGCAAAGTACCCCTACTGAGGCTGAAATCAAAGAGCTATGCTAACAAAAATTGGGTTACATGCTCTGGACTGGAGATGTGCTATTTATGTGCACCATTTCTTATTGATAACAGCAACAAATGGGGGAAACATTAGGTAGGTATTTGAAAATTAGCTTATGTGGGATACTTTTAAAAGAATGTATTGTTGTAACAAGCTGTGGGTCCAGTTTTTACTGCCATTGAAATCAAAGGGAAAACTCTCAGGGCAAGATCCTTGGCTATGCCTGAATGGTGCAAAGAAGGAGATTGCGGACGGAGGGAGAAGAGAGGAAGGAGGATCTGGGCCCTGTTCTACTCAATGATGTAGGATTGGGCCCCAAAACCCTCATGTGTTCTCCTTTCCATTAATACAAAGAATAGGGAATAATTTCCTACAGATAGACGCATTTCTTATATAATATTTATTCAAACCTTCCTTTTAAGTTGCTGGTTCTTATTATTTTGTCCCTTGGAAATAAGGATTTGATTTTTGGCATTGTTTTTGAGGCAGCAGCTGTTTGTGCACATGTGTGTAAACAACATAGTGCTACAAGATATCAATGCTCCATTGCATTCCAGCAATGACCTTTGCTATATGTCATGCATTATTTTGCTCAGCATTCTCTGTTCTTTGCTGCTTGATCTATTAATCCTCTGTGACTCCAATAGTTCATGTTGTACGACCCCATCTGGATCAAAATCTGTTGTATGCCCTTCCCGGTGCATTGCAGAAATCAGTCTTGATGGTGGGAGGAACACTTGATTTTTCTGAGATGTAAGAGATCCTAATTTTAAAGTGGGAAGGAAATTCTTTCCCATGAATTTACTCATTTAAATTCAGTACGAAACGATAGCAGATCTCATTGGAAAGCTGCTGTTTACTAGTTTCATTATAGGCTGAGGCCTGTTGATTCTGAGTGGCTGATAGTAAGTGTGGTTACACAGGCAGTTGAGGTCGCAAAGAGGTCAAAGCGAGAGACATTGAAGAAATTAGGTTGATGGTAATATTTTCACCCAACAGAATTTGTAAGAATATATAATAGGAAGGAATGTTGACAAAAACATCTTATATAATGTTCATGTTGAATGAGTAACATACCCATAACCACAGGATGAGTGATCTGCTGTTTTTGAGGCACCAGATCATGGTGTAGTGCAGTGGTTCTCAATCAGGGGTCCAGGGCCCCCTGAGGGGCCACAAAAAGGTTTCAGGGGGTCCACCAAGCAGGTCCAGCATTAGACTCGCCAAGGCCATGGGCAGAAAGCTGAAGACCCACCGCATGGGGCTGAAGTGCGGAGCCCTGAGTCCTGCCACCTGGGGTGGAAGCCAAAGCCTGAGCAATGTAGCTTTGCAGGGCCCCCTGTGGCATGGGGCCCCAGGCAATTGCCCTGCTTGCTATCTCTTAACACCGGCCCTGGCTTTTATATGCAGAAAACCAGTTGTTGTGGCACAGGCAGGCTGTAGAGTTTTTATAGCATGTTGGGAAGGGGGTTGGCGGGGGAGGCTCAGCAAGAAAAAGGTTGAGAACCCCTGGTGTAGTGCACAGGGGTGAGAGTTAGAAGATTGGGGTTCTCGTCCTAATTCTGCAGTTGGCTCACTGTGGGGCCTATCCAAAGCCTATTGAAGTCAATGGAAAGCTCCCATTTTTTTCAGTGGGCTCTGGATCAGGCCCTATATGACCTGGGCAAGTTATTTAACCTCTTAGTTTCTCCATCTGTACAACAGGGATAATACTTACCACCTTTGTAAAGTTCTTCAGATCTTCAGTGTTCTGCTAAATATTAATTTGAGTCACTTCCTTTAACACCAGCTTTGCTGCAACTGGGCTTGGCCCACTATAGTTACAGGATGGCCCCTGCCTGTGTTCTTTGCTCATTTATATATATATATATTGGGCTCCCCCTCAGTTATTTTCTAATGTTGTTAAGCACTCCCTGACACACAACAGTAATCCTCAATCCTGTTTATTTGGTAACTGTTTCTCTCCAACACTTCTGTTGGTTGCAAGGCTTCCTTTAAAAAAACATTAATAAATAACAAGTTTATTTAAAATCCTGGCTAATGGCAGGATCTGGTTTGCTCTTGCCACATTTGGGGTAAACAACTTAATAGAGCATTTGTCTGCTATTACTACAGAGATTTTTACACATTTTCCCTTGTACCAGGGGTGTTCGGGCTCATCAGTTGTTGCCAAAGGTGAGAATGGATGGCTACAGGACCATTCTCTCACCTCTGGTGAGTGAAACAACATCGGTATATCCTAATTAAGAAATCTCACTGACTTGTGGTATAGTCTCTGTTAGGGGTATTTGTCATTGCGCTCTCTTTTTTTTTTTTTTATGGGATATACAGACATCTCTTGGAAATTAAGCTACTCATTTTCCGTATGGACATCCACATTGTTTAACACTAGTTCTCTGTTAACTAGATCTCCTTTGAACATGAGCTGGACTTGGTTTGCATTAATTGTATATTGTAATAATAGTGTTTACAATGAAGGGAAAAACAGAACTAAGGAGCAAATATAAGAGAAGGTTACATGTTTGGTTTTCAAATGTTATTTTTTTATTGCATTTGATATGAAAAGAGGCCCTGCCTAGTGATGGCTATCAATATTTGTGAGTCCCCTGCGCTTGGAGGACCCGCTTTAGCCCTGAGGAAAATATCTTAAATTCTGGTGTGGGAACGCTCTAGCACTTAATAACCTACCTATCAGGGTGTTGTCAAGGTTAATTAATGCTTGTGTACGGCCCTTTGGACAAGGGAAATGCTGTACTGCAGTGGTCCATAACGCGGTGCCCGTGGACACCATGGCGCACCCTCCTAGTCAGGGGCGGCTCTACAAATTTGGCCGCCCCAAGCAGTCATGCCCGGGAGGCGCCCCCGAGCCGCGGGAGCAGCGGACCTCCCGCGGGCATGACTGCAGAGGGTCCGCTGGTCGCGCGGCTCGGCTGGACCTCCCGCAGCTGTGGGCGGTTCGCTGGTCCGGCGGCTCCGGTTGAGCTGCCGCAGTCATGCCTGCGGGAGGTCCAGCCGAGCCGCGGGACCAGCGTCCCCTCCGCAGTCATGCCTGCGGCAGGTCCGCTGCTCCCGGGGCTCCGGTGGACCTCCCGCAGGCATGACTGCGGCAGGTCCGCCGGCCCAGCCTGCCGCCCCCCCGGGAAAGGGCCGCCCCAGGCGGGTGCTTGCCCCGCTGGGCTCTGGAGCCGGCCCTGCTCCTAGTGCCCAGCAGGGGAGAGAAGCCGTGGCCCCGCGCCTGCCAGGGACAGAGAACTCCGGGGCTGCAGGCGCCAGTGTACTCGGTCCCCGGCAGGTGTGGGGCTGCGGCTTAAGCCGGAGAGAAGCCGCGGCCTCGCACCTGCCGGGGACAGAGAACTCCAGGGCTGCAGGCTGTCGGCGCCGGTGTTCTCTGTCCCCAGCAGGCGCGGGGCCCACCTAGTGCCCAGCAGGGGAGAGAAGCCGGGGCCCTGTGCCTGCTGGGGACAGAGAACTCCAGGGTTGCAGGCTTCATTCTATGTTAAAGTAAGAATAATAATTATACTCAACCATGTTTTACTTTTTTTAAATAAATCAGATGAAAACTGTTTGATATTTATTTTGTAAAAAGTCCTTAATTTTTCTTACAGGTAGATAAAAAATAGCAAATTCACATGGTAAGGTGAAAGAGTAATTGCCAAATAATTTAATACCTTTTACATGTAAAATTATCCTTTTATCTTATCGATTCATATATTATGTAATAGTAAATATGATTATTTTTGTATTATTTAATGTACAAATATAAGCCTTGAAAAATTGTAGATGCCCACCACACTCTTCTGAAAACATAAATGTGCTACTGGCCACAAAAAGGCTGGGGACCACTGCTGTCCTGTATACGTGTTAATTATTATTGTTCTTTAAAGAAGTGCCATTTAGCATAATATAAATAACAGAGTCAGAAGCAACTAAATACCAGGAAATAGTAAGACAGGAGGATTTGAGATACAACTGTCCATTTTTCAAAAGAGCATTGAAGGATTTTCTGGGTTTGAGAAGAATTTTGAGACCACAATCATGTTGTATAGACCAGTCCAGTCATTAGAGGACAATTCAGAGTCTGAAAATATACAGTATGGACCATATTGTGTACACAAGAGAAACAGAGTGAGATTCAAGACTTGGAAGTGTGCAAAATAGACTGTATGAACTGGAGGACATAAGAGCCTGATCGAGTTAAGAGGACAGTGATGTCTGGTGCCCTGTGTGTATGATTCAGTAGTTAGAAGTGTGCAGTGTGGACAGTATTTTATGGGTGCACATACTTGTGTCTAATTCAGACTTTGAAGTGTGCAGAATGGGCCATTCCATGTAGATATTGGGGGGGGGGAGAAGGGTGTCAAGCTGAAGCTTGTAATATGGACCAATCCATTTGTTTGGGGAGTCCATAACTATTCCACATGACTCATACCAGGTGGTGGGACAAAGGTTGCCCAATACCCACACCTCTCATTGCTTTTGAGTTGGAAAGAAAAGGAAACATTGAAAATTTTATAAAAGAGAAAAGGCTAATATAGGTCATCTCCTTCCACCCCCATCCCTTTCTTCTCCCCAGCACTGTTTCCAAATTAGACAGGACTTTGACTTACATGTTTAAAATTCATGCCACTATGCTAAACTTGTGGTAAACCATGTCTCTGGGGTAAACCACTGCTTTGAAGATAGAAAATTCTTGAAAACATTTCATTGGCATCGCTAGTACATTTTACAAGCATTAGAGCTATGATTCAAGTTATTTTGCAAGCAATCTTAGTTTGCTAAACTAATAAACATTTGGGAAAAAGATGACCCTCCCACCAAGTATTAATGATAAAATAAACATAAGAGGCTGCTCAAAATACCAATTTGTAAACAACCTAAACCACTTGAAAAAATATCATTTCTGTATTTGTGTTTTCTGTGTTTCAGGAAATGTACTACATACATCAAAAATAATCAGACATGGTATAAGATAAATGCTAAAAGCCTGATAACAGTAATGCAACACTAAGATTGAAAATATAATCACAGAACGTGTAGGGGGCAATGGAATTCTGTGCAAGAAGTGGCATTTGTTTCTATATAAAGGATTTTGCCAAACAATCTGTATTGTATTGTATGATGGAGTTATAACATTACTGGACAAACAGAATGAAGTAAACGAAATATCTTTGGATTAGCAAATCAATTGATACAGTATTATACTCTCAAAAGGTTATCAAAAGTGGCTTGGAAATGAACAACTTCACATGGATTGAAAACTGGCTGAAGAACTATAAAGAAAAGACTTGCATCCGACGAAGTGGGTATTCACCCACAAAAGCTCATGCTGCAAAACGTCTGTTAGTCTATAAGGTGCCACAGGATTCTTACCTGCTTATAAAGAAAGAGTTATGAATAGCAAAGCATCCAAATGGAGCTGCCTACAGAGGTACTGCAGAGAACAACTTTACTAATGATCTAGACGAGAGTAAATGGCATGCTGATAAATTGTGTAGATGTTACTAAACAGATGTTGTATACAGTAATGGGAAAAGAGAAAATCCAAATAGAAAATTTAGAAACATGAGCAGAAAATAAAATGAGATTCATCTTGGAAAAATACAGTCTATTACTTCTAGGGAAAATATTCCTGAACATATGAGAGGAAGAGACCCTGGAGGCAGATATGCTGAAAGAATACTTTTAGTCATCATAAACATAAGCATGTTTCCCACACTAGTCATAATAAAACAGTCCAGGATTGTAAATTTTGCCAATTTGAGCCTCTCCTGAAAAGTGAGTGCCCATTCCAGCCATTGAGAGCAGAGGATGTTCAGCAATTTACAAGATCAGATACAGTGTGCAACTCTCACTTGACTATCTGTGGCAATAACCATCAGACAAAATGATATCTGCTGTACATCAATCAATTTGTATAATAGAAAATAATTGTATTTATAATGGAAGTCTTTCAGAGATGTCATCTAGGTATTAATTTAGTAGAAGGATACTATTATTTCTTAACAAAGTGGTTTTTCCATTGACATATCTCACAATATTTCCAAGTGATGAGTGGAAAAGGCTGCTTATAGTAATCGGCATGATCAGATTGTTACTTGTCTGTCTCTAGCTTTTTGACATAACTATCTGAGATGGAAAGCAACTGTTGCTTTCTGAAGCACCTGCATGCTATTTATCAGCTAATGTTATGCCCTTATATTCCAAACAACAATAAAACAACTGAAATCATGAATGTGCAAATCAAACATAACCTTAGCCACCCTCAAACTCTTATGCAAATAGTTTTAAGAAATGTTTATTTTTGGTTATGCACTAGGATGGAACAGTATTCTGGAACATTTTCACCTCCAATTTTGTTTGTATTGTTTATAATTATTTGGGGCCACTGAATGCAGCCAGCCAATTACAATTGCATCAGAAGATGTTTCTCTTCCCTGTCGTGCACCAAAGATGCAATCTAGCAGCTGGGATTATGAGCCCCTTGGTTTCAAAGGGAAGGAGCTGACAGCAAGGAGTTCTCAAAAACCTGAGTTCCTTGGTTTTGGATTTCATTGATGACTTGACTTGTGGTGGTTTGGGGTTTTTTTTGTTTGTTTGTTTAGGCATGCTACATGTCCCATCTATTTTACCAGGCTTTTGAGGAGAGATGAGAATCATAAAGTGGCTATATTATTTTTAGGGGTGATGAAATGAGCAGTGGGAACAGCATCTCCACCATTGGATGGTGCATTCTCTCTCTTTCTCCTAGTGTTTAGTTGATGTATCTGACCTGCGGGGGAGGGGCTAGCAGGAAGTTCTGTCCTGCCTATCTGTGCTGGAGTTGGTATTTGCAGTGTTCCAATAAATCCCTATAAGTGAGTATTGCAACTATCGGCAGTAGCTTCAAGATGGCAAGACCACTTTTTCCTGAGAAGAAAATTACTTGGTCACATGGAAGAGACTGGAATCTGCATATCTGACAGACTTTGAGCTGTTGTTCCTGGGAATAAGTGGTCTAATGAGAGAACAGCACAGTACGTAGCAGTGTTTTGTGTGTGGTGTTTTTTGTTTGTTTGGATGGTGATGCCAAAGAATTTTACATTGACCTTTCTAGTGAGAATCATGGATCTTAAAGATAGTTAGGTGAACACTTATATGACTGATATGATTGGGGATTGGCCCTTTTGAAATACCAGAAGAAATGGCAAAACAGGATGTGGCAAGGAGAACTCCTGCATGGTTATTTGGGTGCATTGCAGAGCCTGTTTGATGGGGTTTTCTCTGCACCACCCAGGCCAGGAGTTGGCTTGAGTGAAGCAGAACCTGCTGCACCAAAACTGGAACCGGCAATGGAGCGGGCCTATGTCCAGTGGCAAGCCATGAGAGAATCCTGTGTGAGAAGTCAGTTTATAAACTGTTTAACAGGGGAACTTCAATGACTTGCAGGTGAAGGAAGATAACATAGTGGATAAACCTCTGGACCAGATTTATATGGAGAGTTCAAAATGTGAAAGAAGAAATTGGTATTTCCTTAAAGATATCAGATGTTAATTCCCAACCCCAGAGTGATTCCTTTGTAGTTCTTCAAGAAAAGATTGCTAGGGAAGTGGCTAAAAAATTGGAAGAGGCTCAGGTCAGATGAGACTGTTTCTCGAGTGACTCCTAGGCCAGATGATATTTGCAGGAGATGCGGAGGCAAAGGCCGTTGGAGACAGAATTGCCCAAGGAAAGGGAAGCCGCACCAGGGGAAACTAGAAGTTCCTGATGCAATGGGGCCACCATCAGCAACTATTAGAATAGCCCACATGAAGAGCTGCCCAGATACTTTGTTAGTATGTGTCTGGAAAAATCGATGGTTGGAAAACCACAATGCTGTTGGACACAGGATCTGAAATAAATTTGATCCCTGAAGAACACCGAGGGCCAAAGAGAGAGACAATTTATACTGCAGGAGTTAAGTTGGTGACTGCAGACAACAGGAGAAATCCAGCTTCCACTGAACTTAGGATCTCTGCTACTGAATGGACTTTTGTTGTGGTGACTATTTCTAGTGATGTTGAATTGGGAGTGGATTTCATCCAAGGGAATCACAAAAACCTCTTCTGGGATTAACAGAACACAAGTCCCTGGACAATATTCAGATACCACTGCTGGAAGTGAGGGACAAGTTTTGAGGCCTGAGAGATGCCTCTCTCATGCCTACAGGGTGATAGAGTAACTGCTCCCTGTGATGGCTCAGAATAAAGTTGTGGTGAAGCCAGGTCATCAGGCAATAATACCCTTATGGATGAAAGGCTGCTGAGGTGAATCTGTAGGAGTTTGAAGCTACAAATACCCAGTCAGGATTGCTGTTTAGCAGAACCCTCTTTCAAGCTGGACCAAAGGGTGAGTTCTGGGTAAGAGCAATTAATGTGACTGACCAGGAAATGCAGTTAGTGGGGGAAAAATCAGATCATTTCAAGGTAGTTGGTGTGTCAAAGCCTCTCACAGAGGCAGAAGTCAAGAGCTGTGAAGCAGCCCAGTCAATAAAAGAGCTAAGGGTTTATTGGACAGAAGCAGCTGTAGAAGGCAATGAAAAGAAGTGATTACAACAGCACCCCTTACAGTATGCTAGTGTGTCTCCAAGAATAGTGACGAGCTTGAGAGATATGATGGGAGTTAACACTGGATTGTGCTTAAGCCAGGAAGTGCTTCTGTGTGTCAGCCCCAAATTGGATTTTCCCGGGTGTATCAAGTAGCAGTGAAAGAGAAACTAAATTGCATGCTAGGGGTGGCTTGACTGAGCAATCTACATCACCTTGGGAATCCTCTGTTGTAATTGTGAAAAAGCCCAACTTAGGCCTGGTCTACACTAGGACTTTAAATCGAATTTAGCAGCGTTAATTCGAACTAACCGCTCAACCGTCCACACCAGGAAGCCATTTAATTCGAACTAGAGGGCTCTTTAGTTCGAATTTGGTACTCCACCCCGACAGGTGGAGTAACGCTAAATTCGACATGGCTAGTTCGAATTAGGCTAGGTGTGGATGGAAATCGAACTTAGTAGCTCCGGGAGCTATCCCACAGTGCACCACTCTGTTGACGCTCTGGACAGCAGTCCGAGCTTCGATGCTCTGACCAGCCACACAGGAAACGACCCAGGAAAATTTGAATTCCTTTTCCTTTCTGGACAGTTAGAATCTCATTTTGTGGTTGGACATCGGGGCGAGCTCAGCAGCACCGGCAGCAATGCAGAGCTCTCCAGCAGAGGAGTTCATGTAATCTCTGAATAGAAAGAGGGACCCGGCATAGACTGACCGGGAACTCTTCGATCTGATCGGTGTGGGGGGCGAGTAGTCTGTGCTTTCGGAGCTGCGCTCCAACAAACGGAATGCAAAGCCCTACGAGAAGGTCTCCAAAGCCATGATACAGACAGAGGATACAGCCGTCATGCAACGCAGTGCCGCGTGAAAATCAAGGACCCCAGACAAGCCTACCAAAAAATCAAAGCGGCCAACGGATGCTACGGAGCCTGCCACCACTGCCCCACCAGTGACCATGGACTCTGATGATGGGACAGTGTCGACGGACAGTTCGTCGACGATGTTCACGGACGGGGAAGATGAGGAAGGGTTTGTGGAGGACGAGGCAGGCGACGGCGCTTACAACGCTGGTGTCCCCGACAGCCAGGATCTCTTCATCACCGTCACGGAGATCCCCTACCAACCCTCCCCGGCCATGAACCCGGATCCTGAATCAGGGGTAGGAGCAGTCGGTAAGTGCTTTAACCATGTTAACTTTTATTCTTAATATAACAGGAATCTGAAGTGTGTGAAAAGGAGGTCTCTGTATATATGGTGATAGAACAGAAATCCTCCTGGGAGATCTCCACGAAGCTCTCCTGCCATTAATCGATAAGCATCAGCAGGAGGTTCCTGGGGAGAGCTGCCTTATTGGGTGCTCCGTGATAGCACACTTTTCCGCGCGAGGCTTTCATGCGGTATTCAGGGAGCACTGCCTCC
This sequence comes from Mauremys mutica, assembly GCF_020497125.1. Taxonomy (NCBI): domain Eukaryota; kingdom Metazoa; phylum Chordata; order Testudines; family Geoemydidae; genus Mauremys; species Mauremys mutica. Next base: position 325,898,867 of record NC_059072.1, read on the forward strand.
CAGAGCACGGCTGCATAGGTCCGTGGTTCGTGCTAGATTTCACGCAGCATGCGCTCTCTATCTCCTTCAGTGCCCGTCCTCACGGTGATCTCGCTCGGAGACTCCTGCATCTAAGTAGGGGAATTACTGTAATGTTACGCCTGGTCCAAAGTATTTTTAAAAAATCTCCGGACAGACGGCATAGCACAGACTCAGCACGCAGCTGCGTGACGAGCGTAACGGAAAGCCAAAGAATCAAATGGACGCTCATGGAGGGAGGGGGGAACGAGGACGCAAGGTATCCCACAGTTCCTGCTGTCTCCAAAAAGCATTTGCATTCTTGGCTGATCTCCAAATGCTTCTAGGGTCAAACACAGTGTCTGCGGTGGGTCGGGGCATAGCTCGGCAATTTACGCACCCCCCCCCGACCCCCAGAAGTTAAAGGGAAAACAATCCTCTGTTGACTCTTTTACATGTCACCGTATCTGTACTGAATGCTGCAGATAGACGCGCTGCTGCAGCACTCAACAACAACATCCTTCCTCCCACCCCGCCATGGGTGGCTGATGGTACAATAGGACTGCTACCCGTCCTCATCATCAGCCTATTGGCACATGGGGCAGTGCAAAAGGACTGGTAACCATACCAACTTGCTTGGGACAGGTCGATCAAGGTCGCCTGGTCCTAATTTTTCATGGTAGATGGTGCAGTATGGCTGGTAACCGTCCTCATCATTGCAACAGGGGGCTGAGCTCCATCAGCCCCCACCCTTCATTGTAAAGAAAAGATTCAATTGCCCCTGGACTAGCAGAGGGATGATTGGCTCCCTCCTCCACACCCCTTAATGTCATCTCTGGACTATCATTGCAGCTGGAGGCTTCCTTCCACTCATTTCTCACAAACGACTACCTGTGTCTTATTCATGCATTCTATATTACTTCATCACACAAGTGGGGGGACAATGGTATTGGAACCCAGGAAGGCTGGGGGAAGAATGGAATGAACAGCTGGGGTTGTTTCAGGAGCACACCCTGTGAATAGCATTCAGCTCAAAATTTATGCATGATTGGCCAGAGAGCAGCTGTGCTCTCTGGTTCTATGATACAGTGGTTCTCTAGTACAGTTGCCCATATTCTAGGCAGGACTGATTCTATTTTTAGATACCCAAAAAGGAGGGATTGACTCGGGGAGTCATTCCCAAATTTTGCTTTTGCGCCCCTGGCTGATCGGCCAGGGGCACTTATGACAGCACCAAATGGCGCAGTGCAAAAGGACAGGTAACCATGACCATCTTATTACCGTCTTCTTACCAGTTCATGGTATGGTAGACGGTACAGTATGCCTGGTAACCATCGCTGCTGTCATGCAAAAGCAAAAGCATGCTGCTGTGTAGCGCTGCTGGTCCGCCTCTGTCAGCGGCATCTAGTACACATACGGTGACATACACAAAAGGCAAAATAGGGTCCATTGTTGCCACGCTATGGCGTGTGCCAGGGCATTTCATGGAAAACGTGCTCGAAATGATTGTCTGCCGTTGCTTTCCCGGAGGAAGGAATGACTGGCGACATTTACCCAGAATCCACCGCGCAAATGATTTGTGCAACAGCAGGCACAGGGGTCTCAACAAAAAATTCACAGAGACAGCCTAGACTCAGTTAATTGTTCGCAAAAAAGTATCTTTGCAAGGAATTCACTAACTGTTTCCCATCTCACAGCTTCCACTGTCTCCAGACCTTCCACAGCATCCCCCTCGCAGAGGCTGGCGAAGATTAGGCGGCGAAAGAAAAAGACAAGGGACACGATTTTCGATGAATGTGTGGGCTGCTACCTAGCCGAGGCGGAACAGCAGAGGCAGTGGAGGGAGAAAGTCTCTCTGTACCAGCGCTCACACAGCGAATGGGAGGAGAGGTGGCGTGAGGAACACAAGCAGGCGACTCAAGCAATGCTTGTACTAGTGAGGGAGCAAACGGACACGCTCCGGCGCCTTGTGTATGTTCTGCAGGACCGCTGCAGGACAGAGCCCCCGGCAGTATCTCTGCAACCGCCCTCCCCCGCCACAAAGTCACATACCCCCCTCACCCTAAATAACCAGGAGGATGCCCGCCCTGGGCAGTGAATACTGTCACTGCACCCCAGCAGAGTGCTCAAGTAACCAAAAGCTCTCATACCCTATGTTTGCATAAGTCCTTCCCTTCCGGACTCAAACAAGTCCCAATCCCAGTCCCATCCCATAACTGTGTACTTAAGTAATAAAAATACTTTGCTGTTAAGTACTGTTTCCGTCATGTTTTTTCACTGAAGACTGTGTTTGAATGGGGTGCGTGGGGAAGTGCGTTGCTAATTGCATAGGACAGGCACCTTTCCCAGGGTACAGACACGGGGGCCGGATCAGCAGCGGGTCACACACACAGTGCAGTCAGTAGGCACCGTGGTCGGTATGGGAGGTGGTTTCCAGGTTCTGTGTGGGCGGTGGGGATGTGACTTTTTAGCGGGGGAGGGCGGTTACAGATCTTATACAGCGGTCCTTGTCCTGGACCGCTGAGTCACGCAGCAGAGGAATCTGTATCCGTCCTCCTCCGCCACAAGGCCACATAGCCCCCCGCACACAGAATCCCAAAAAGGAGGGATGGCAGGCTCCGTTGAAACAAGCAGTCCGGCAATGCGGACCGCTGTAGGAGCAGGAGCCTGTCATTCCTTGAGTTTAGAGGCGGTCTTTACATCAGCGCACACACCCTACCCAGCACAGTCTGCGTTCCAGTTTCAACCCTTTAACGAAAAGTCATGAATAAAGAAACCTCTCCTCAGTAACAGTGTGACATGTATTTTATTTTTACACGTGTCTTGGAAGTGGGGGAAACGGGGAGAATGGGGTATTTAACCGAAGAGGAGAGTCAACAGTAACTGGGTAAAGAAACAGGGGCAGGTTCAGCTTCTCTGTAAAGAAACTGAACAGTCACAGGTCACGCTGCTCGCTGCTCGCTGGTATTTGAAGAGTTCCTTGTCGCTGTCCCAGGCGCCTGTATAGGGCTTCATGAGCAAGTGCATTAGCGGGCAGGCTGGGTCACCGAGGATCACTATAGGCAAATGCACATCCACAACAGTTATTTCGTGGTACGGGAAGAAACTACCTTCCAGCAGGCGTCTGAGCAGCCCACAGTTCCTGAGAACACACGCATCAGGAACCTTGCCCGGCCATCCGACGTTCATGTTGGTAAAACGTCCCCTATGGTCCCCCAGTGCTTGCAGAACCATTGAAAAGTAGCCCAATTTCTCAGCAGCTGACTGTGGAAGAGGTGGACGATAAAGTGCGAGGAGGAGAAAACGGCGAGGATCGCAGCGGGCTCCATGCTTGCAGTGCTGTGGCGTCCACACTGTCACTGACCAGAAAAGTGCACGAACAGATTGCCCGCAGGCGCTTTCAGGGAGGGAGGGAGTGAGGGCGTGATTGACGGTTCAATGACGACAGTTACCCAAAACCACCCTCGACACATTTTTTCCCCCAGCAGGCATTGGGGGCTCTACCCAGCATTCCAATGGGCAGCGGGGACTGCGGGAACTGTGGGATAGCTTCCCACAGTGCACCGCTTCCAAAGTCGACGCTGGCCCCGTGAATGTGGACTCAGAAATTCGAATTAGTGTATTTAGTATGGATACACAAATTCGACTTCATAAGGTCGAATCCACAAATTCGAACTAAGTTGATTCGAAATAGTCTTGTAGTGTAGACAAGGCCAGAGACTTGAAGATGTGCATTGGCTACAAGAGACTTAATTCACAGGCAATTCAAGGTAGCTACCCACTTCCTCACATAGAAGACACCCTGGATAAAATGTCAGGAGCAAAATTAATTTAGTAGTTTTGATTTGATATCTGGATACCATCAAAATTAAAGTGGCACCTAGTGACTGAAAGAAAACTGCTTTTGTGACACCCTATGGGTTGTTTCAATTCTGCAGAGTGCCTTTTGGACTCATGAATGAAAAAGGGACGTTCAAAGGGTAGTAAATGATTTAACACAATTTTTGAGAATTTGAGACCTGTTCATGTACTTAGATTACTACTTTGGTTTCCACAAACCATGAGAAGAACATTTGGTAGAAGTGAAAAGGATTTCTAATTTTTAAGGAGTCAGTTTTAACATGCGGGAAACAAATGTCAGTTTGCGAGGAATCATATCACTTTCCTAGGACATATAGTCAGTGAGAATGGATTGGCATCTCAACCACAGAAACTGAATATTATCAGGGACTGGAGGGGTCCTACAACTCTGAACCAGGTACAATGGTTTGTAGGCCTCTGTGGATTCTACAGGAGATTGGTAAATAAATAAATAGACTACACTAAGCGGGGAGTACCATTATACCAGCTAAGTAAGAGTGACTTTGTACAGTGCTTTGTACAGCAAAAAGCATTTGAGTCATTGAAAAGGGCGTCTAAACTTTCTTGTGCTTAAATTCCCAGATCCATCCTCTCCATTCGTGGACTGAAGGATGCCTGTGGAGTTCGATTCACAAATTGTCTAAATATACATTCACAGCTCACTATAAACCTGGAAAGCAAAATGAGGTTGCAGATGCTCTCAGCCGGGTGAGGGCAGTGAGAATAGACTCAGCCTGGTTTTGTGAGGACATCTGGCAAGAACTATCTTAGGACCCTAGGTTATGTTCAATGTGCCAACAGATCAACCAAAGGAGACCCATACTGGGGAGGTTCAATGCAAATCAGGAATGATTTATCAGTTGATCCAGGTACCAACTTGCTCGTGCATGAAGGTAACAGGAATGTCTTTCCAGCAATCTTACAGAGAACGGTATTGGCGTGTCTTCATGATGATGATAAAGCAGCAGGCTCCCTGGGGTATGAAAAAACTTTGAGGTATCCAACAGATTTTTTTTTTTTGGTTGGACATGCCTGCAGTTGCTAAGGACTGGATATTTTCCTATCTTACCTGTCAAGAAAGGAAAGCACTGGCAAGGAGAGGCAGAACTCCTTTAGGGGAAATGCCCCAACCTGCTGAGCCCTGAGAGTTCATACAGATTGACTTGAAAGGCCTACCAGAAACATCACCTGGAAATTGGTATTTGTTGGTAGTATACGAGGCCTTCTCAAAGTATGTGGTAGTGCAGCCGCTGAAGGAGATAAAAGGACTTCAACAGTTATAGCTGCTTTGATGAAACATGCAGTGTTGCAGTTTGGCCCACTAAGCTGCATCTGCAGTGATCAAGGAAAGAATTTGAATTCGTTATTACACAACGTTTGCTGATAATTCCAGATAACCAAAGTCAGGACCACTGTCACCTACCCTGCGAGTAATGGGGGAGTGGAGAAAGTAGACTGCATCATTGGATCTATGCTTAGAGTCCGTAAAGGTTGACAACACTGGGATACGAAGACACCTTTTGCTGTTGTTGCATATAACACCAGCCATTTCTCAACTATACATTACTTTCTTACTAGAATCCAAAAATAAATAATCTCATAAACCCATGCTTCCCTGGGACTTGATGTTCAGGCAGCAAGAACTAGCAAGACACCCTGCACCTATACAGTTGAGAGATGGTGAAGTCTTAGATCAGTAACCTGAGGAAATCATTCCAGATGGTGGAGGAATTGATGAGCCACAAGCAACCATGCCAACCACAAAAAAACAGGAAAAAGGAAGGAGAGGAGGTATGGCTACATGCCTGGAAAAAAATCCCAAACTTACTCCTTTTTGGCAGGGATCTTGCATATTAAGTAACAAACTAAACAACTTATCCTTGCTGCTACCCTCTGCCATGTACGCTGGCCAAACTGGACAGTCTCTACACAAAAGAATAAATGGACACAAATCAGATGTCAAGAATTATAATATTCAAAAACCAGTCGGAGAACACTTCAACCTCCCTGGTCACTCAATTACAGACCTAAAAGTTGCAATTCTCCAACCAAAAAAAACAGACTCCAATGAGAAACTGCAGAATTAGAATTAATTTGCAAACTGGACACCATTAAATTAGTCTGGAATAAAGACTGGGAGTGGACGGGACATTACACAAAGTAAAAACTATTTCCCCATGCTAATTTTCCCCTACTGTTACTCACACCTTCTTGTCAACTGTTGGAAATAGGCCATCCTGATTATCACTACAAAAGTTTTTTCTCCTGCTGATAATATCCCACCTTAATTGATTGATCTTGTTATAGTTGGTGTGGCAACACCCATTTTTTCATGTTCTGTGTGTGTGTATGTATGTGTATATATATATATAATCTTCCTACTGTGTTTTCCACCGCATGTATCCGATGAAGTTGGTTTTAGCCCACGAAAGCTTATGCCCAAAATAAATTTTAGTCTCTAAGGGTACGTCTATACTACCCGCTGGATCAGCGGGTAGTGTTCGATGTATTGGGGAACGATTTATCGCATCTTGTCTGGACGCGATAAATCGATACACTAGTCGATGCCCGTACTCCACCTTGTCAGGAGAAGTAAGTGGAATCAACGGGGGAGCCGCGGCAGTTGACTCACTGCTGTGAGGATGGCCAGGTAAGTCGAACTAAGATACTTCGACTTCATCTACACTATTTGCGTATCTTAGTTCGAACCCCCCCCAGGCCTAAGGTGCCACAAGTACTCCTCGTTCTTTTTCTGATACAGACTAACACGGCTACCACTCTGAAACCTTTTGGTTTTTGTATCACATGGAGAACTGGTGCACAGACAGAAAGGGGAGCGCTCAACTGCCATTCCAGAGGGATGCAGAAGAGGATTTGGAGGTACCCTACCAGGTTCCTATGACTCATGGTTGGAGATCGCCAGCCAGTTATAGAGGAGGAATTGCCAGGGTGTCATCAGAACCTCAACATACTGGTTCAGTAGACAGTCTGTCCACAACAAAGAGGCCTGACCTGGCAAACCCTGCCCTTGCTGCTGATCTAGATCCAACTATGAGTGATGTCTCCCTCACTGAATATAGGACTTAAGCAGGCAGACCAACAGAAACCTGCATGGATGGCAGAATGCCTGGATTTCTAGGAGGAGGAGTTGTTGTTGTTGTTTTAAGTTCTTATTTTAACTGGGGGAGCTGTAACAATCAGCGCAGATAGAACCTCTGCCAATAGATGGTGTTGTACCTTTATATTAATGTTAAGTTCTTATCTTGTGTGGTATGTTTTTATCTGATCTGGGGTTTTAGCTGAAAGTACAGTCCTGCCTGTGTGTGCTGGAATTGGTAAGTACTTCAGTGTTTCAATAAATCCATGTGATTCCACGAAGTGAGTACAGTATATTCTTCTATGCTCTGTGGTTCAGTGGGTTGATCAATTTTGTTATGTAGGCAGGCTTGATTTGATGGATTGCACATTTTATATTATGTGCAAGTGCCTAGAGTTTTAAAGAGGTGTTTAGTTGTGGTTTTTTTAACAAATCAAAGCACATACATTAACTCTTTAAATCATGACTTGCTGTGCAGGGAAGGTGTTTCAATGTCCTGTGAATTTTACAGTGTCACTAACAAAAATATGCTACAGGATGCTATAGTGAAGGTCCAGACACCAAGGGCCTACTTCTCATCTTCATTAAGGCCTCCTTACATCTCCTGGCAGTGTAAATGGGACTTAAAGGAACCCCTACTTTAACAGTCCCTTTACACTGCTAATGGGATCTAAAGGGGTCTTAGTGTAAATGAGAAGCAGGCCTTATATCTGGCAATAGCAATTACTGTTTAATACTCAGTACTGTGGAATTTGCAATGTAAACTAGTCACACTATGGAATAGGGCACTTTTATTACTATGCCAATGGAAACCCTCGAACTAAAACAAAAAGGGGCCATTTCCTCAGCTGGTGTAAATCAGTGTGACTCCTCATTATCACTGAAGTCAATGGAGATATGCTGACACCCATCAGCTCAGGATCTGGCCCACTGCTTCTTTTCAAATGTGGCTGTTATCGGGGCGGCTCTAGGAACTTGGCCGCCCCAAGCAGGGCAGCATGCCGCAGGGGGCGCGCTGCTGGTCCCGCGGCTCCGGGGGACCTCTTGCAGACGCACCTGCGGAGGGTGCGCTGGGAGGGCGGCAGGCGGCTCCGGCGGACCTTCCACAGTCATGCCTGCGGGAGGTCCACCCGAGCCGCGGGACCAGCGAACCCTCCACAGTCATGCCTGCGGGAGGTCTGCTGGTCCCACGGCTCCGGTGGACCTCCCGCAGGCATGACTGCGAAGGTCCGCTGGAGCCGCCTGCTGCCCTGCCTGCAAAATGCCGCCCCAAGCGCGCGCTTGGCGCACTGGGGTCTGGAGCCGGCCCTGGCTGTTACACTAGAATCTTCTGACTTGCATTTATTCCACCCTTAAGGAAATGTGACTTATGAACATCCTGCAAGTTAAAAGTGAAGCAGAGGTTTCCTGGAACATTTTTAATGCATTTGTGCTCAGGTCTGGAATAGATACTGGTGACAAAGGAAAGACAAAATGAAAAGGTTTGGATCTGACTCACAGCATGATACGTGAAATAACACAGCTTTGGTAGCTTTCTACTTTTCCTCAGTGATGCAATAAGGTGACATTGAATTATGGAATCCTTCAGCAAATAATGTTACAAAGCATTATATGAAGTACTGTGCTAAAGGGCGGATTATGACCGGGAGAACCGAGAGGTGTGCTGCTTGCCAGGGGCTAGGATTCACGATGTGATGGAGAGACTGCCGACACTCATCCAGCCCTCGGATCGCTACCCCTTCCTGCTTCTCCACGTGGGCACAAATGATACTGCCAAGAATGACCTTGAGCGTATCACTGCAGACTACGTGGCTCTGGGAAGAAGGATAAAGGAGTTTGAGGCGCAAGTGGTGTTCTCATCTATCCTCCCTGTGGCAGGAAAAGGCCAGGGTAGAGACCGTCAAATCGTGGAAATCAACGAATGGCTACGCAGATGGTGTCGGAGAGAAGGGTTTGGATTCTTTGACAATGGGATGGTCTTCCAAGAAGAAGGATTGCTAGGCAGAGACGGGCTCCACCTCACGAAGAGAGGGAAGAGCATCTTTGCAAGCAGGCTGGCTAACCTAGTGAGGAGGGCTTTAAACTAGGTTCACCGGGGGAAGGAGACCAAAGCCCCGAGGTAAGTGGGGATGTGGGATACCGGGAGGAAGCACAAGCAGGAGATTACAAGAGGGGAGGACTCCTGTCTCAGACCAAGAAAGCGGGACAATCAGCAGGTTATCTTAAATGCCTATACACTAATGCAAGAAGCCTGGGGAACAAGCAGGGAGAACTAGAAGTCCTGGCACAGTCAGGGAATTATGATGTAATTGGAATAACAGAGACTTGGTGGGATAACTCACATGATTGGAGTACTGTCATGGATGGATATAAACTGTTCAGGAAGGACAGGCAGGGCAGAAAAGGTGGGGGAGTTGTGTTGTACGTAAGAGAGCAGTATGACTGCTCAGAGCTCCAGTATGAAACTGCAGAAAAACCTGAGTGTCTCTGGATTAAATTTAGAAGTATGAACAACAAGGGTAATGTCGTGGTGGGAGTCTGCTACAGACCACCGGACCAGGGGGATGAGGTGGACGAGGCTTTCTTCCAGCAACTAACAGAAGTTGCTAGATCACAGGCCCTGGTTCTCATGGGTGACTTTAATCACCCCGATATCTGCTGGGAGAGCAATACAGCAGTGCACAGACAATCTAGGAAGTTTCTGAAAAGTGTAGGGGACAATTTCCTGGTGCAAGTGCTGGAGGAACCAACTAGGGGAAAAGCTCTTCTTGACCTGCTGCTCACAAACAGGGAAGAAATAGTAGAGGAAGCAATAGTGGATGGGAACCTGGGGGGCAGTGACCATGAGATGGTCGAGTTCAGGATCCTGACACAAGGAAAAAAGGAAAGCAGTAGAACAGAGACCCTGGACTTCAGAAAAGCAGACTTTGACTCCCTCAGGGAACTGATGGGCAAGGTCCCCTGGGAGAATAACATGACGGGGAAAGGAGTCAAGGAAAGCTGGCTGTATTTCAAAGAAACCTTATTGAGGTTGCAGGAACAAACCATCCCGATGTGTAGGAAGAGAAGTAAATATGGCAGGCGACCAGCTTGGCTTAACAGTGAAATCCTTGCTCGTCTTAAACACAAAAGAACAGCTTACAAGAAGTGGAAGATTGGACAAATAACCAGGGAGGAGTATAAAAGTATTGTTCAGGCATGCAGGTGTGAAATCAGGAAGGCCAAATCACACTTGGAGTTGCAGCTAGCCGGAGATGTTAGGAGTAACAAGAAGGGTTTCTTTAGGTATGTTAGCAACAGGAAGAAAGTCAAGGAAAGTGTGGGCCCCTTGCTGAATGAGGGAGGGAACCTAGTGACAGAGGATGTGGAGAAAGCTAGTGTACTCAATGCTTTTTTTGCCTCTGTCTTCACAGACAAGGTCAGCTCCCAGACAGCTGCACTCTGCAGCACGGTATGGGGAGGAGGTGACCAGCTCTCTGTGGAGAAAGAAGTAGTTCGGGGCTATTTAGGAAAGCTGGACGAGCACAAGTCCATGGGGCCGGATGCGCTGCATCCGAGGGTGCTAAAGGAGTTGGCCGATGAGATTGCAGAGCCATTGGCCATTATCTTTGAAAAATCATGGCGATCGGGGGAGGTCCCGGATGACTGGAAAAAAGCTAATGTAGTGCCCATCTTTAAAAAAGGGAAGAAGGAAGATCCAGGGAACTACAGGCCAGTCAGTCTCACCTCAGTCCCTGGAAAAATCATGGAACAGGTCCTCAAGAAATCAATCCTGAACCACTTAAAGGAGGGGAAAGTGATCAGGAACAGTCAGCATGGATTCACCAAGGGCAAGTCATGCCTGACTAACCTAATTGCCTTCTATGACGAGATAACCGGCTCTGTGGATGAGGGGAAAGCAGTGGATGTACTATTTCTGGATTTTAGCAAAGCTTTTGATACAGTCTCCCACAGTATTCTTGCCAGCAAGTTAAAGAAGTCTGGGCTGGATGAATGGACGGTAAGGTGGATAGAAAACTGGCTAGATGGTCGGGCTCAACGGGTAGTGATCAATGGTTCCATGTCTAGATGGCAGCCGGTATCAAGTGGAGTGCCCCAAGGGTCGGTGCTGGGGCCGGTTTTGTTCAATATCTTCATTAACGATCTGGAGGATGGTGTGGACTGCACCCTTAGCAAGTTTGCAGATGACACTAAACTGGGAGGAGTGGTTGATACGCTGGAGGGTAGGGATAGGATACAGAGGGACCTAGACAAATTAGAGGATTGGGCCAAAAGAAATATGATGAGGTTCAACAAGGACAAGTGCAGAGTCCTGCACTTAGGACGGAAGAATCCCATGCACTGCTACAGACTAGGGACCGAATGGCTGGGTAGCAGTTCTGCAGAAAAGGACCTAGGGGTTACGGTGGACGAAAAGCTGAATATGAGTCAACAGTGTGCCCTTGTTGCCAAGAAGGCTAATGGCATTTTGGGTTGTATAAGTAGGGGCATTTCCAGCAGATCAAGGGATGTGATCATCCCCCTCTACTCAGCACTGGTGAGGCCTCATTTGGAGTACTGTGTCCAGTTTTGGGCCCCACACTACAAGAAGGATGTGGATAAATTGGAGAGAGTCCAGCGGAGGGCAACAAAAATGATTAGGGGGCTGGAGCACATGACTTATGAGGAGAGGCTGAGGGAACTGGGATTGTTTAGTCTGCAGAAGAGAAGAATGAGGGGGATTTGATAGCTGCTTTCAACTACCTGAAAGGGGGTTCCAAAGAGGATGGATCTAGACTGTTCTCAGTGGTAGAAGATGACAGAACAAGGAGTAATGGTCTCAAGTTGCAGAGGGGGAGGTTTAGGTTGGATATTAGGAAAAACTTTTTCACTAGTAGGGTGGTGAAGCACTGGAATGGGTTACCTAGGGAGGTAGTGGAATCTCCTTCCTTAGAGGTTTTTAAGGTCAGGCTTGACAAAGCCCTGGCTGGGATGATTTAGTTGGGTTTGGTCCTGCTTTGAGCAGGGGGTTGGACTAGATGACCTCCTGATGTCCCTTCCAACCCTGAGATTCTATGATTCTATGTGACATCATTGTCAGTTTTGTTGAACGTAGCTGTTGAACGTAGCAGAAGTGTTTTGATGATATGAAAAATGAGGGATTATGTCATACTGCAAACCATTAACAAGCCTGCAAAGTGTAGGATATAGATTTTACATGCACTTTCATTACAGTTCATTTGAACGAAATTTTTGCAGACTTTTGGTGCCTTAAAATTGGCCTCTTAAGCACATGACTTGGCCAGAATCCATAGTTTACTCATTTTCCTGACAAGCTTCTGGAGATCAGCATTTTCCACTGATCTATAATTCTTCTAGCCAAAGGCAAACCTCTGCTTTACAGAAATAAGCAGTGAACCCTCAGTGGCGGCAGAATCAAGATGCTAGTCCTTTGATTACCACTTCCAGTTATAAATATAGGAAACTTTACAGCAAGTTAAAGTATGAATTGGCTGAATGGATTATAAGGTGAATAGAAAGCTGGTTAAATCATCAGGCTCAACAGGTAGGGATCAACGGCTCAATGTCTAGTTGGCAGTTGGTATCAGGCGGAGTGACCCATGGGTCAGTCCTGGGGCCGGTTTTGTTCAATATCTTCATTAATGATCTTGATGGGATGGACTGAATCCTCAGCAAGTTCGCAGATGACACTAAGCTAGGGAGGAGAGAGAGATGCTGGAGGGTAGAGATTGGGTTCAGAGTGACCTAGACAAATTGGAGGATTGGGCCAAAAGAAAGGTTGAAAAGAGAGAAAGTTGAACAATGACAAGTGCAGAGTCCTGCACTTAGGACAGAAGAATCCCATTCACTGTTACAGACTAGGGACCGAATGGCTAGGGAGCAGTCCTGCAGAAAAGGACCTGGGGAAAACAGCGGACAAGAAGCTGGATATGAGTCAGCAGTGTGCCCTTGTTGTCAAGAAGGCTAACAGCATATTGGGCTGCATTAGGAGTGTTGCCAGCAGATTGAAGGAAGTGATTATTCCCCTCTATTCAGCACTGGCGAAGCCATATCTGGAGTATTGTGTCCAGTTTTGGGTCCCCCCCCCAACTACAGAAAGGATGTGAACAAATTGGAGCGAGTCCAGCGGAGGGCAATGAAAATGATCAGGGGCCTGGGGCACATGATTTACAAGGAGAGGCTGAGGGAACTGGGGTTATTAAGTCTGCAGAAAAGAAGAGTGAGGGGGGATTTGATAGTAGCCTTCAACTACCTGAAGGGGGGTTCCAAAGAGGATGGAGCTCAGCTGTTCTCAGTGATGGCAGATGACAGAACAAGGAGCAATGGTTTCAAGTTGCAGTGGGGGAGGTCTAGGATGGATATTAGGAAATATTATTTCACTAGGAGGGTGGTGAAGCACTGGAATGGGTTACCTAGGGAGGTGGTGGAATCTCCATCCTTAAAGATTTTTAAGGCCTGGCTCGACAAAGCCCTGGCTGGGATGATTTAGTTGGGGTTGCTCCTGCTTTGAGCAGGGGGTTGGACTAGATGACCTCCTGAGGTCTCTTCCAACCCTGATATTCTATGATTCTATGAAAGGACTTTCTATTTAATAAATGCATAGCAAGCTCTGTGATCCTCATTTAAACCCTTCTGTCAAGTCCTTGTGGCCTGGTGTCAAATCACCAGGGGCGGCTCTAGGAATTTTGCCGCCCCAAGCACGGCAGGCAGGCTGCCCTCGGTGGCTTGCCTGCGGACGGTCCTCTGGTCCTGCAGCTTTGGTGGACCTCCCGCAGGCGTATCTGCGGGAGGTCTGCCAAAGCCACGGGACCAGCGGACCCTCCGCAGGCAAGCCACCGAGGGCAGCCTGCCTGCCGCCCTTGCGGCGCCGGCAGAGCACCCCCCGCGGCTTGCTGCCCCAAGCACGCGCTTGGCATGCTGGGGCCTGGAGCCGCCCCTGCAAATCACAGTAGGCTGTAAGGTTAGTTAACTGCTAAAGTATACATGAGAGGTGTGAAGGCAATACGCTTACATGTTGGACATAGAAGATAGGTGCTGTAAGGCATTTCACAGTGATTAACTATACAACAAGTTTTATCTTTCCATGGGTTTGCCTGTATTATGTGTACATTCTCCTATTTTTCTATGCTAATACATCTTGATCCTGTTACACTGATGACAGCCTGTGATACCTCACATTAAATGAATTTTAAAGAGGTATTGCATTCTAGTGTTACAGTAAATGACACTAAATGTGCCAATATCTACATACAGTATTGACCGTGGTATTCTGCATGCATTCCTTTACTTTATATTGACTAATTATAAATTCCCAACCCTGTAAAACCTCCACAGGGTGAACTTTCATTGAGAATTGGCCCCCAAGGTTCCAATATAAATGCATCTGAAAAATGTCAAGTTTCTTGAAGAAACACACCTGGCTTTCAATGGAGTCCACTTACTATTAGGACATCCAATTATTTTAGGACATCCAATTATTCCTTTGCCAAGAACTGTTGTTTGTCAGAGTTGTGCCGACTGTTCCTCCCACTCCCCATGCTAGTCCCATACCTCTCACCTCCTCCTCCCTTTCACTGGCTTCCTAACATGTGTCACACTGTTTCCATGCTTGGAAGTTTCCCTTCCCTCCTTTGAGTGCCCCATCTTGCAATCATTTTCCTGTTTTTAAAACGTTTTCCTTTCCCCCCCATTGCTGTGTGAAAGATGCACGCCAACAGAAGAAACTGTACTGGGAAACAGTGAAAGTGACTAGACAGCAAGGGTATGTCTACATTGTAGCTAGGAGATGTAATTTCCAGCTCCAGTAGACATACATGTGCTAGCTCTGGTCCAACTAACACACTAAAAATAGCAATGTGGCCACAGTGGTACGGGCAGTGGCTCAGGCTAGTCATCTGAGTACAGTCCCATCTGAGGTCCTAGTTATGTATTTGGGTGGCTAGCCCAAGCTGCCACCCATGCTACCACAGGCACACGACTATTTTTAGTGCACTAGATCAAGCAGTATATCTATCCAAGCTGGGAATTACACTTCCAAGCTGCGGTGTAGACGTGAAATAAATAAACTGGGGGGAAAAAGAGGAAAAAATTTCTTCCCGCTCTTCCCCCTGTTAGTCAACTTTGGTGTTACTCCTAAGGGTGAGGGACTAGGAAAGTCATGATTCAGCTTATGCCATTCCCAAACAGGATCAAGCTGACCATTGCAAATTGTAACTTGTAACAGCTGCACAGGTCACTGATCATCAGTGGTTGAAATCATGGCAAAAATCCAGTGCAGCCATGGCCTCTGAGGCAGACACAGTGCTTTAACTCTTCATTCTGTGAACAAGAGGAAAATCAGAAGTGGATTGTTTCTCATTGTTCAGAGTGTGCTGTGCCTCTGCAGCCTGGTACAATTAGTTCAGTACAGCTGTGTTTCAAATTTAAAAATAGACAAAATAAGATAATTATCACTATAAAGCACGAAACTCATCTTTCTCAACTACTGAAGTGGAAAGAACTAGCAATTACACCTTATACAGCTACTTGGCATTCATTTCTGAACAAATGGAAAGCCCTTTGGTACCAAAATTGTTCCTTGAAATTTTGTTTAACCTTTAAGTCCCTGAATATAAAACTTTCCAGTTCACAAAATGATTTAGATTTTATGGGTACAGTATCACTGGAGATGGAGCTAGTCCTGTATCAACTGTCTTGATGCAGCCCAATGTCAGTTGCCTGCATTCCAGGTAATCAGGGCCCTGTATACACTACATGCAATGCTGGAACTTGCCACAGAACTTGGCATTTTGCCACAACAGCACAGACTCTGTCACTTTGGCCATGGAATTCTCTTTTGGCCCAGGCCCATTCTCCAGGCGCAGCCCATAGTTCCTGTCCCTCTTGCCTGGGAGCTGAGGAGAGGAGCTAGCCCAAAGCTCTTGGTCCCCCTCACAGCTAGGGTTTGTCTATACCAGGGGTGGACAAACTTTTTGGCCCGAAAGCCACATCTGGGAATAAAATTGTATGGCAGGCCATGAATGTTCACAAAATTGGGGTTGGGGTGCAGGAGAGGGTGAGGGCTCTGGTTGGGGGTGCGGGCACTGGGGTGGGGTGGGGCCAGAAATTAGGAGTTCAGGATGCAGCAGAGGGCTCCAGGCTGGGGTGGGGAGATTGGGTCTGGGGGGCTGGGGGCTAGGGATGAGGAGTTTGGGGTGCAGGAGGATGCTCTGGGCTGGGACTGAGGCATTTGGAGGGCAGGAAGGGGATCAGGACTGGGGCAGGAGGTTGGGGTGTGGGAAGGTGTGCAGGCTCTGGTTGGGGGTGCAGACTCTGGGGTGGGGATGAGAGGTTTGGGTTGCAGGAGGGTGCTGGGGGCTGGGACCAAAGGGTTTGGAGGGCAGGAGAGGGGGTTGGGAGTGCAGGATCTGGGGTGGGGCTGGCGATGAGGGGTTTGGGGTGCAGGAGGGTGCTCCAGGCTGGGATCGAGGGGGTTTGGAGGACAGGAGGGTGATCAGGGCTGGGGCACAGGGTTGGGGCTCAGGTGTGCAGGCTCCAGGTGGCACTTACCTCAAGCAGCTCCAGGAAGCAGTGGCATGTCCCTTCTCTGGCTCCTATGTGGAGGCACAGCCAGGTGGCTCTGCACACTGCCCCATCCACAGGCACTGCCCCTGTAATTCCCATTGGCCATGGTTCCTGGCCAATGGGAGCTGGGGGGCAGCACTTGGAGTAGGGGCAGCAAGCAGAATAGAGCACACTGGCTGCCTCTTCATATAGGAGCCAGAGGGGAGACATGCCGCTGCTTCCAGGAACCGCGTGGAGCAGCCCTCAACTCTACTCCCCAGCTGGAGCGCCAGAGCGGGGCAAGCCCCAGACCCTGCTCCCCAGTGGGAGCTCAAGGGCCAGATTAAAATGTCTGGCGGGCTGGATCTGGCCTGTGGGCTGTAGGTTGCTCACCCCTGCTCTACACTGCAATCAGGAGGTGCAATCTCACCTGACTGCAGTGTAGACATTATATACTCATAAAGAGGTGTGTGAACTAAGCCTGGGTAACAACAGGAACATGAGAATGGCCATACTGGAACAGACCAAAGGTCCATCTAGCCCAGTATCCTGTCTTCTGACAGCAGCCAATATCAAGTTCCCCAGAGGGAATGAACAGAACAGGTAATCATCAAGTGATCCATCCCATCGCTTCTGGCAAACAGAGGCTAGGGACACCATCCCTGCCCATCCTGACTAATAGCCATTGATGGACCTTTCCTCAATGAACTTATCTAGTTCTTTTTTTGAACTTTGGTATGCTCTTGGCCTTCACAACATCCTCTGGCAAAGAGTTCTGCAGGTTGACTGTGTGATGTGTGGAAAAAATATACCTTTTTGTTTGTTTTAAATCTGCCACCTATTAATTTCATTTGGTGTTATGAAAAGGAGGAAATAACACTTCCTTATTTACTTTCTACACACCAGTCATGATTCTATAGACCTCTATCATATCCCCTCTTAGTTGTCACTTTTCCAAGCTGAAAAATCCCAGTCTTATTAATCTCGCCTCATATGGCAGCTGTTCCATACCCCTAATCATTTTTGTTGCCCTTTTCTGAATCTTTTCCAATTCCAATATATCTTTTTTGTGATGGGGCAACCACATCTTCATGCAGTATTCAAGATGTGGGTGCACTATGGACTTGTATAGCAGCAATATGATATTTTCTGTCTTATCTATCCATTTCTTAATGATATCCAACATTCTGTTCACTTTTTTGAGTGGATGTTTTCAGAGAACTAGCCACAATTCCTCCAAGATCACAGCTAATTTAGACCCCATCATTTTGTATGTTTAGTTGGGATTATGTTTTCCAATGTGCATTACTTTGCATTTATCAACATTGAATTTCATCCGCCATTTTCTTGCCCAGTCACCCAGTTTTGAGAGATTCTTTTGTAGTTCTTCAGTCTGCCTGGGACTTAACTATCTTGAGAATCATCTGCACTGTTTACTTCTTTTTCCAGATCATTTATGAATATGTTGAATAGGCCTGGGTCCAGTACAGACCCCTGGAGGACACCACTATTTACCTCTCTCCATTCTGAAAACTGACCATTTATTCCTACCCTTGGTTTCCTATCTTTTAACCAGTTACCAATCCATAAGAGGTCCTTCCTTCTTATCCCATGACAGCTTACTTTGCTTAAAAGCCTTTGGTGAGGGACCTCGTCAAAGGCTTTCTGAAAATCTAAGTACACTGTATCCACTGGATCCCCATTGTCCACATGCTTGTTAACCCCCCGCAAATAAGTCTAGTAGATGGGTATGATTTCCCTTTACAAAAACCATGTTGACACTTCCCAAACAAATTATGTTTATCTATGTGTCTGACAGTTTTTTTCTTTACTATAGTTTCAACCAGCTTGCCCGGTACTGAGGTCAGGCTTACCGGCCTGTTATTGCTGGGATCACCTCTGGAGCCCTTTTTAAAAATTAGCGTCACATTAGCTATTTTCCAGTCATTTGGTAGAGAAGCTGATTTAAATGATAGGTTACAGATGACATTTAGTAGTCCTGCAATTTCATATTTGAGTTCCTTCAGAATTCTTGGGTGAATACCATCTGGTCCTGGTGACTTCTTACTGTTTAGTTTATCAATTTGTTCCAAAGCCTCCTCTAATGAGACCTCAGTCTGGGACAGTTCCTCAGATTTGTCACCTAAAAACAATGGCTCAGGTTTGGGAATCTCCCTCATATCCTCAGCCATGAAGACTAATGCAAACACTTCATTTAGTTTCTCTGCAATGGCCTTATCGTCTTTGAGTGCTCCTTTAGCATCTCGATCATCCAGTGACCCCACTGGTCGTTTAGCAAGCTTTCTGCTTCTGATGCATTTAAAACATTTTTTGCTAATACTTTTGGAGTCCTTGGCTAGCTGTTCTTCAAATCCTTTTTTTGGCCTTCCTAACTATATTTTTACGCTTCATTTGCCGGAGTTTATGCTCCTTTCTATTTTCCTCAACAGTGCAGCTGAAACCCAGTGAATCAATAGGAGGAGCCTTTGAAGCCATGCTGGGAAGCATGATACTGGTTCAATTTAGTGGCTTCTCTTTAGTGCTCCCATGGCTTTGGCTGTCTCTGTTATCCAGGCTCAGCCTCTCCCAAAGTGTATAACTTCTGTGGCTCCTTTCCCCATTCCCATACCTTTTGATAAGAGAAAGGGGAATCTCTGAGTCCAGCCCAGGCAACCTCCATAGATTCATAGACTTGGGATGTCTACACTGCAGTTAACACCTGGAGCTGGCATAGGTGCCAACTCTGTGGGTGCTCTGCACCAACTGGCAGCCAAGCTTCCCTCCCTCCCGCCCCACCTCCTCCTCTCCCCCGAGCGCGCTGTGTCCCTGCTCCCCTGCCTACCTCCCAGCATTTCCTGCCCAGCCACCGCCAAACAGCGGTCTGGCAGAGTTAGCATGCTCCAGGATGGGGGAGAGGAGCAGGAATGTGGCGTGCTCAGAGGAAAAGGCAGAGAAGAGACAGGGTTGGGGTGGGGATTTGGGGAAGGAGTTGGAGTGGGGACTTTGGGGAAGGGGTTGGAATGGGGGTGGGGAAAGGGTGGGAAGGGGTGGGGCAGGGGTGGGGCCTCCTGGAAGGGGTGGAGTGGGGGCAGGGCCAAGGGCGGGGGGGGTCGAGCACCCATGTAAAAGAGGGGAAGTTGGTGCCTATGGTAGCTGGCCTGTGTCAGCTGACTTGGGCTTGCGGAGCTCAGGCTACGAGGCTCTTTAATTGCAATATAGACATTCAAGCTCAGGCTGCAGTTCCAGCTCTGGGGCCCACGCACCTCGCAGGGTCCAGTCTTGATTTTAAAATTGCCAGTGATGAACCCACCACAGCCTGTGGTAAACTGTTTCAATGGGTAATTACCCTCACTGTTAAAAAATTGTGCCTTGTTCCTAGTCTGAATTTGTTTTGCTTCAACTTCCAGTCACTGGATCTTGTTGTTCTACCTTTTTCTGCTAGACTGAAGAGCTCATTATCAAACCTTTGTTTCCCATGCAGGTATTTAAGGACCATAATCAAGTCACCTTCTCTTTGATAGACTCAACTTGCTCAATCTATTTAGTCTGTCACTACATTATCCTAGCAGATCAGCATTTAGTTTCAACTTCTGATCTGTCAAGTTAGCTAGTTCAGTACTATGTGATCGGATAATGGGTCTCTGAAGAAAAAAGGGAGCTTGCTGCTGGCTTGGGCAGCCCTTCTCCCTGGCTCTCCAAGCTTCTGCTGACCTCATGTCACCATGGCCTACCTCCATGTGTGTGGGGTAAGTAAGGCCCTTCATTTTCAGATTATTTTTTTTAATTGAAAATTTCTTGGGTTTTACAAAATCTATTTGTGTTTTATCAATTTTTCCCCCTTCCCACCACCCCAGTTTTGGACCGCTCAACATAATCAGTATTTTCATATACTTAAGAAAATCTAATCCATTACATTAGGTAGATGTGTTGATGTTAGTAATAAATTTGTCTAAGTGGAAATGTGAGGTAAAAGTAAGGCAATTTAGTGGAACACACACACACACACTTTGTTGCTTTATTCCATCCTCCCATCTGCTAATATTAACCCTGATATTTATCCAGAAAACTGAATTTTAGTTTCTCTTATTTTAGTTTCTCTTAGTTTAGTTTCACTCATTTTTAATTTTTGAAATAAATACTGATAAATTACAAGGAAATTTTAAACAAAATACAAAAATGAAAATGAAGGGCTTAGGGGTTGGGGGTGGAAGGAAAGAGCTTTAAATGAGCTTCAGCTGCTTCTCTCTCTCTCTCTCTCTCTCTCTCTCTCTCTCTCTCTGTTCCTATTACTATTTAGATCTGGCTCATAGACTTACTACCTACTGCCAGGGCAGAGGTATCTGGGTAGGGAAGCCAACAGCAGCATAGCACATGGGGCCCTGTATACTGTATAATCATTGTCGAGAGCATGAAAAAAATCAGCATGACAAAATGTGCAGAACAGAAATCTTTGAGCATGTGATGGAGTGTATTTACCACACACCGGCAACAAAGAGTTAACAGGAGCCTGAGGTCCCAATTGGCCCACCTAGTGGCACTTGGAAGGAAGGCCAGACCCAGTGTAGTATTAGGGCTAACAGAGGAGGAACTAGAGTTATCACCTGCCTGGTATTTGATCCACCTGGCCAGTTATTTATTGATTTGCCAGTTGCCAGAAAAATAACTTAATTTGCCAGTTTTTTTTAACATGGGTCAAAAGATTTGCATTATAATCACAATACACTGGGATATTTAATGTTAATGTCCAGCTAAAAATTCTGCAGTGTTCCCACTTCCACAGTTTAAGCAACAGCAGATCAAAGCTGTTGGAAATACATCAGCTGTCTGCCCACCAACATGCAAGTGCACTGCGTGTGTGTGTGTATGAGAGAGAGAGGTTGAGTCAAATGACCACGAGGAGACAAGCGATGTTATCAATCTTACCTATATGTGTTATCTCTCTAGACACTGTAAGTGTCTGCTGAAGGGGGTTTTGTGGAGTTGCCTTGTGGTTGGGATTTGGGGTTGTGGGGGACTTGCCTTGCAGGGGGAGAGGGAGCTGAGTTTTTTGCATTTCAGAGGTGGTAACCCTAGGAGGAATGGACTGGTTAGCGTAGAGGCAAAGCAGAGTTATAAAGAGAAAGGAAAGATGGGGGAAGTGAGCATGCCTCACACTGTGCTTAATTTATAATGAAAGAGGTTTGGGGGCTTAAGCAATTTTTTTTACTTTCATAACTGATGCAGCAAGCCCAGAGGTGCTGGAGCTATTAACTGTCAAGCCCAGAGGTGCTAGGGCTCAGCCTGACAAGCCCTGGCACAAATTAAGCACGGCTCCTACAGTTTTCTGGCTGAGAGGCTTACAGGGAGCAGAGACTCCTGCATGGTCAGGGAGTAGGAAAGCTTGCCTGGAGCAGAGCAAGATGGGTGGCAGTACTTGTGAGGAAGCCCTCTGCAGTGAGCCTAGAGAAGAGATCTAAGTCTGCCTTTTAATGAAGACACCTGGCTTTAGTGTACTGTAATGCACCGGATATCATGACGAATGCTGTAATGAACCTGTAGGCTAATTACTGGACACTGTCACCACCACCTAATTCAGCATCCAGACATCAGAGGACTACATAGCCTCCTGAGTACAGGGAAGTACAACCTGAAGTCAGAGCACAGTAGGTTCAGGAGGGAGCCAGAGTCTGCATAAGAGCAGAAGCCCCAGGTCGGACAGCAGGCCATATGGGGGCTGGGATTGGAGAAGCTAAGAACTGGAGCTCTGCATTGTCAACCCCAACCTTCAAAAATCATGAGACAGCTGGAAAGAGACATGTCCTGCTGGCATTGAGAACAGCAGGAAAGATATGAGAGGAGAATACAGGCCAGTAGCAGAGGGGTTACACCAGGACTTATGCTGGTCATGAATTTTTCCACTGGAATGATTTTCCGATGGAAAATTCACTTTCCACAAATTCAACATTTTCCACGGGAAAATTTCAGTTTTGCCAAAAAAAAATAGTTTTTTTTGTTTGGAAAATTGTTCATAGCTTTATGGTTTCCCTGCTCCTTGACAGCCCATTTGATGAGCTGCAGGAAAGCCTGAGCTTCTGGGCTCCCCAGCTGCCAGGCTTCCTGAGCTGCCCAGCTCCCTGTCTGTGGCTGGGCTCCAAGCAGCTTACGGAGTCTTGGAAACAATTTGAAAATGTTCAGAATAAAATGTTGTTTTTCCTTTTTCAAAATGACATTTTGGAATTCTTGGTCTGCAGGAAATTACAAATTTTCAAGTTTGGGTTCTGTTTCGGAATGTGTGTGTGGGGGAGGGGAGTTGCAGTTTTTGGATGTGTGTTTCTTTTAGTTTTTTTTAATTTTGGAGTTTCCCTGGAACAGGATTTCCAGTTTCCAGCTAGCTCTAATCAGGACCTTTTTATTTTTTATACCCTGAACTGGATTGTCCCTAGAGGCTCAGTTAGGAACTGCTGAGTTCCTCTCTTTTTAGTTGTAACTGCTAAAGAAAAGGCGCATAGGCATTTTATTGCTGGCAGCCTTAGTAACATGGATAATCAGATGAACATGATCTCCCAATGTGATGCTGTGTAATGTATTATGTAACATGAGGAAAGCTGGCATATCTGGGCCCATCAAAAATTACACATTAATAACAGGAATGTTATTGTAACTAAAATGGGAAGGTATTTGTGTTGTATTAAGAATAGAGCATCTTTGTTTTGTGGTTGATGGGCCTTAAATTTATGAGAAACAGAAAGCAGTGATTTTTCAACATGTCAACATCGGCTGTCAAGAAAAAGTAAAGAAATCCCTTGTGAACAGGGGACCTTTTTCATCTGAAAACACTAGATCTTGATAAAAAGCTATCACATTATCTACCTTGCTCAAGATTCATTTCAGGAGGTGGATTCAGCCTCTCTAATTTACAACCTGGATGGTTTTTACCGGAAGTGTGTTTAAGGACCCAGAGGGCCATATTTTTTGTCCGTTTCTATTTTTAACATTCTGATGGCTTGGATTTTCACTTATTATCAATCCATAGATTTACCCTTTTCCATTCATTGTAGAGGATTCTTTTATTGTAACATTCTGCAGGGCTGTTAAGCTGTGACAACCCGAATGAGAGAGAGAGAGAAAGTTATGGGTGAGATTTTTAAAGGTCCTGTTGAAACACAATGCAAAATCCTTCGCCACAAGAGTGAGATACTTTTAAAACCGACTTGAATCAAAAATGAGGTAGACGTCCTCCTCTTGACCCTGGTTCCATGATGAAACAGGGACATTTTTCACATAGTTGAAAAATGTAGTCTGGGGGCCCGATCCTCAGCAGGTGTAAATCAAGCTATCTTGAAGTCTGTTAGTTCCACTGAAGTCAATGGTGCTTTGTTGCTTTACCTCAGTTGAGTATGGGGGTTTCCTGAATCATGGTTTATGGGCTAAATAACACCCTCCCTGGTTTATTTCTACCTAGGGGACAGGAAGTTCCACATGTTCTGAAACATGGAGTTTCCGGTTGATTGTGGGGGAGCTGGTGGGGTTTGCTGTGCTGAGAGGAAGAGGGTTTGACTTCTGGCACCCATGGATCTCTGGAGATCACCCTGAGCTCAGGCCCATCTTCTTGGGGGCTCTGTGTCTCCAACTAGTTCCTACCTCGTTTCTCTCTTGGCAGCTCCCACAGTGTCCCCACCAGCTATTGGTTCCCAAAGCCCACTTGTGGTATTGCCTCACTGTAAGGGAATCCAGATTGACTGATTTGGCAATAGCACCTTGATAATGCCCCACCTCCATTATCTGATTGAATGGTGACAGTGGCATAAAGAACAGCAGTCCTCTGCCTCAGCCCTCCCTGTGGTCACCTACAAGGCCACTGTACAGGCATGCGTTGAGTTTGAAGCCAGCATTCTCCCCTCTTCTCATTCCCACTCCCAGATCTGCTTTTTTCCTTCCTTCTACAAGAAGAGGAAAACATTTAGTGCAGAATGTGTGACCTAAAGATGCCTGTACACTCAGTTTTTCACTAGTCTAGCTGAAATCTTTGTTTTTTGCTAACAAAGAGATCAAGATCCTAAATGTTCTCAATGAATTTACATGATTTTTCTTTATTAGTTTTGCATCCTGGTAGGCTAAATAGTATAATATTATGATGTGCCATCACCTGGCTTCTTTGAATTAAGATTGGATTCCTTTCTAAAAGATGCTGTAACTCAACTGCAACATATAGGACTCGATACAGGGGTCACTGGGTGAAATCCTCTGGCCTGTGTTATACAGGAGGTCAGACTACATGATTTTAATGGTCCCTTTCAGCCTTAAAGTCTATGAACTGTGAATTAAAATATATGAATAAAAAAAGTGTAAAATATAAATAAATATATTAAAACGGAAGTGTGCACCTGTATGTCCAGGCTTTATATAGTACATAGGCATGTATGAGCTTGTACAGAATCTTTCAAATATTGTTATAACTTGCCTTTCTGCTACTAGCATAGCATTGCAACTATGTGTAATACATAAGCTGGAAAGAACCAGGGCCGCCCAGAGGATTCCGGAGGCCCGGGGTCTTCGGCGGCGGGGGGCCCTTCCGTTCCGGGACCCGCCGCCAAAGTGCCCCGAAGACCCGCGGCGGGAGCCCCCCGCCGCCGAATTACCGCCGAAGCGGGACCCGCCGCCGAAGCGCAGCCCGGTCTTCGGCGGTAATTCGGTGGCGGGGGGGGTCCCCGCCGCGGGCCTTCGGGGCACTTCGGCGGCGGGTCCCGGAACAGAAGGGGCCCCCCGCCGCCGAAGACCGGGCTGCGCTTCGGCGGCGGCGGCGGCGGGTCCCACTTCCCCGCCCCGGCCCCAGCCTCAGCCTCAGCCTCTTACCCGAGCGCGTCTCCGGCGAGGCCTGAGCTCCGTCCCGCTCAGAGCCGCGTGGTGAGGGGGCGGGGCTGTGAGCTCCACGCCGAGCGGAGGCAGCTGCCCCGCCCCCTCCCCACGCGGCTCGGATCGGGGCGGGGCTCAGGGGCTCGGCCGGAGACTCGGCGCTTGATGCGCTGAGGCTCCAGGAGAGGGGCGGAGGCGGGAGCCTCCGCTCTTCTCTTGGGGGGCCCCTGCGGAGCCCGGGGCTCGGGGCAAATTGCCCCCTTTGCCCCCCCCCTCTGGGCGGCCCTGGAAAGAACTATGTTTGGGTATGTGCAGTGATCGGCCTTGGCCAACTTTTTTCTTTACATGTTCAATATACTAATTTGATATTTTTGTCATGTGAAGTCCTTTAATATTAGAAGGAGACACAGACTGAAATTTCCCCACCTGTTTATAGATGTAGGGGGTTTGCTTTTGCCTCCAATACTTCAATACAAGGACAACACATCAGTTATGGTCAGTGTCCGGTTTGATTTTTCACTACAGCTATGTAAAGGTATTTTGTTTTGGTTTAATTCACATAGACTTGTGCTCCTATCTTCAATTGTCACTTTGTGCAACAGTAATATAAAGGCAAAATGTGGGTTGTGTCCCTCTCTAATGGCTGGTCGGCTGAGGGATAACAGCCTGTTATAGCTACCAGCTGGTGGAACTGTTCCTTTAGCTCAAGTTGGTGAGGCCTGTGCTTTCAGCTCTAAAGGTCTCACTTTCAATCCTTGTTGCTCACTCAGGCAAGGGCTTGTTTTACAATTCAGTAGAAACCATCATGGCAAAAACATGCATTATTGCCAATTTGCAAAATCATAAGTTGACCCAGAATTGAAACTGGACACTAAAGGGTTTCAAACATTTTTATGACATAACCCTAATTTTCCACCTTAAATTTACCTTGGTCTAAGCAGAACTATTATATAAAGTAAAAAGGAATTAGCCTTCAAAAATCTACTTAATAGTCTTCTACTTTTATACCGTCTTTCAGTGGAATTATAGCTATGTATGTATACCACATGAAACCGTGATGCCTTTTATTTACATTGCACTGAACATGTTCATTTCTAAATATTCTCCCTGTGTGTAGAGTTCAGCAGCCATTTTGTTCTCAGAATTGCTGTAGCCTATAACAGGAGAGATGCAAATACTGCACTCTCTCATGCAGACTTTACTTTTGTTCTTTCTTCATGTTGTTTTCCTTAACATAAATACAAGTAATTTTAGACTGAAAGAACCTGTGTTGCACTTTATGTATGGAAATGTAACGACTGATAGGTTCAAAATTTAACTTGTCTTTCTCCTGCATTTGTTTGAAAAGACCTGTAATCTGTGCATATGTTCCCCCCCAAAAAATACTACTTATGTGGCTTTTTTATTAACTTATGGGAGAAAACAAAACAAACAAAAACCCAATCCTGGCAGCCCATCATTTACATTTTTACAATAACACTCATTTTACTCCAGGATGAAGGAAAATCATTTAGCAAGGAAAAAGATTTCAGTTTCAAGTTTCCAAACCATCATTATGAACAATGAGGCCAGAAAATACATTTTAAAACGTTAAAACACTTTGACAGCATAATTTTAGGTGAGATTCAAGAGGATATTTGGATAATGCTTGTTTCTTTACACTAAAGCTGTCATCCTGCTTCTCTTGAAGTCAGTGGGACTTTGACTATCGATATCAAACAAAGTACTGTACTGTAGTGTCTGGAACTCCATGATAATTAGTTTTTTGATTAAATCAAATGAGCAAAGGGTCATTGCTATTTAAGTAAATACTTTCCGGCGGAAATCTAAACTTGAATTACTCCAAGATTTGAGCTTGATTAAAAAGGTTTACTACTGAATCAATGTAAATATTAACGCCTCTTAAAAAAAAAGGCAAATTATCAGCCCTCAAGGTTTACTTTATTAAAAATTACAGTTAGATAGCACAAAATGACCCCCCCTCCCAAAAATTAAACCAAATGCAGCACCACTTGGAAAAGACTCATTGTGTGGTTTAAATACATTTTATAAAATCCCTGTTCATTCTGTTACATTACTTTTGTTGGCACTACACTTGAATTTTGTGTGCCAGAATAATCTTCCTGCTATATTCCATATATATCTTGCTACTGAAAAGATTATTTTCACTTATATTATTTTATTAGTCAGTGTTACGTTGCTCTGTTATAAAGAAATAACATTTTACTGAACATATGGAGTTTATTTTTCCCCTCCAAGAAGCAAAACACTTAACCCTTAATTTGAAAAAAAACAAAACAATGAAGGTAGCAAAAGCCCTGGACATCCAAACACTTAAGGACATGCATAATTTAATGCCTTGGAGTAGTCCCATTAAACCCAAAGGGAATAAAGCTATGCAAGTGCTTAGCATTAGCAAGGTTAGGGCCTAAATGACAACTGGGTAGTTTCCTCTCACATCCTTTACAAAACCTAAGCATCTGAAAATAGTTTAAAATGAAAAGTTTAGGGCATGTTAAATCTTCCATTGCCCACGTTATATATTAGGGCCGTCAATTAATCACAAGTAACTCATACAATTAACTCAAAAAAATTAATCGCGATTTATAGCCGTTTTAATTGCACTGTTAAACAATAGAATACCAATTGAATTTATTAAATATTTTTGGATTTTTTTTCTAAATTTTCAAATATATTGATTTCAATTACAACACAGTATACAAAATAGACAGTGCTCACTTTCTATTGTTTTTTATTACAGATATTTGCATTGTAAAAATGGCAAACAAAAGAAATAGTATTTTTCAATTCACCTCATACAAGTACTGAAGCGCAATCTCTTTATCTTGAAAGTGCAACCTACAAATGTAGATTTTTTTTGTTACATAACTGCACTCAAAAACAAAACAATGTAAAACCTTAGAGCCTATAAATCCACTCAGTCCTACTTCTTGTTCAGCCAATCGCTAAAACAAACATGTTTTTTTACATTTACAGGCGATCATGTTGCCTGCTTCTTATTTACAATTTCACTTGAAAGTGAGAACAGGTGTTCGCATGGCATTTTTGTAGCTGGCATTTCAAGGCATTTATGTGCCAGATATGCTAAACATTCATATGACTGTTCATGTTTTGGCCACCATTCCAGAGGATATGCTTCCATGCTGATGATGCTCATTAAAAAAATAATACATTAATTAAATTTGTAGTTGAACTCCTTGGAGTTCTCCTACTCTATTTTACCTGCAGTCTGCCATATATTTCTTTTTATAGCAGTCTCTGATGGTGACCTAGCACAGAACATGTTGTTCGTTTTAAGAACACTTTCACTGCAGATTTGACAAAACGCAAAGAAGGTACCAATGTGAGATTTTTAAAGATAGCTACAGCACTTGACCCAAGCTTTAAGAATCTGAAGTGCCTTCCAAAATCTGAGAGGGATGAGGTGTGGAACACGCTTTCAGAAGTCTTAAAAGAGCAACACACTGATGCGGAAACTACAGAACCTGAACTACCAAGAAAGAAAATCAACCTTGTGCTGGTGACATCTGACTCAGATGATGAAAATGAACATGCATCAGTCTGCACTGCTTTGGATGGTTATTGAGCAGAACCCGCTATCAGCATGGACACACATCCTCTGGAATGGTGGTTGAAGCATGAAGGGACAATCTTTAGTGCATCTGGCATATAAATATCTTGCAACACCGGCTACAACAGTGCCATGAGAATACAATATCACCTGAAAGTGAGAACAGGCAAACAAGAAGCGGACAGCATTGTCTCCTGCAAATATTAACGAACTTATTTGCCTGAGTGATTGGCTGAACAAGAAGTAGGACTGAGTGGACTTGTAGGCTCTAAAGTTTTACATTTGTTTTATTTTTGAATGCAGCTTGTGATACAGGAGGGCCAGGAAGCAGTGGTCGAGGGGAAATATAAAAGCCCTAGGTTAGTTAAGGTGTGGTTCCCTGTAGACTAGAGAGAGTTGCTATAGGTTAATTGGAGCACCTGTAGTCAAGATAATAAAACCCCCTGCTTCAGAGAAGGAGAGAGGACTGGAGCTTGGACGTGTATTGCTGAGACTTGAGAGACCAGAGAACCAAAGGAAGGGAGACCCTGCCCCAGCATCAAGGACTGAGGTTAACCCTACCCCAGGGGAAAGAAGGTAAGACACCCGTTGGGTGTGAGAGGAGCTGGGGCTCAGAGTGAGGAGAAAATCCAGACCCCCTACCACCACTTCCCTCCTCGACCACCTTCCTGGGCCACTAGCGGGGCCCTTGATGCTCCCACCAAGAAAAGCGCGAGACCCATCATACCAACATTGGCCATTTTGTCACAAGCTATTTTTTTGTACATAAATCTACATTTGTAAGTTCAACTTTCATGAGATTGCACTACAGTGCTTGTATTAGATGATTGAAAAATACTATTACAGTACTTTTGTTTTTTACAGTGCAAATATTTGTAATAAAAAATAAATATAAAGTGAGCACTGAACACTTCACATTCTATGTTGTAAATGAAATCTATATATTTGAAAATGTAGAAAATACCCAAAACTATTTAAATAAATGATACTCTATCATTGTTCAACAGTGCGATTTATCGGCTGATGAATCGTGATTAATTTTTTTAATCACTTGACAGCCCTAAAATATATAATATAAATGTACTGGGCCAGATTCATTGTTGTTGTGCACTCCAGCTGCTTTGCACTGCTCTGGCAACATGAAACAGCTGTAAATCAGGCTTAACTGGCCACCCAGGGTACATCTACACTGCAATTAGACATGCATGACTGGCCCAAGCCAGCCTTTGCAGGGCTTGGGCTAAGGGGCTGTTTAATTGCAGTGTAGACATTTGGACTTTGGCTGGAGCCCAAGCTCTGGGATCCTCCCACCTCACAGACCCTAGAGCTCAGGCCCCAGCCCAAGCCTGAAAGTCTACACTGCAATCGAACAGCCTTGAGCCCAAGCCCAAGTCAGCAGGCATGGGCCAGCCGTGGGGTTTTAATTGCAGTGAAAATATACACTCAGTCTAATAGTAGGGGCTGGGTTTACTGCTGCTTTGTCGTGCTAGAGCAGTGTAACGTAGCCAGTGCACCAGAGAATTTGGTCCAATATTGTCCAGGACAAAAAAAGCATTTTTCTTCTCAATACAACAACCTGAACTGTGGCCCATAATAAATATTATTCTTCATAATCAATTCCCAAAGGTGTAAACAGCATAAAATCCCTTCTGGAAACAAAGAGCAAAATAAAGTATGCATTACTGATGCACAGTGATCAGCCTCTAATGCAAGGTATGGTCGCCCACTGTTGAATCTTAAATCAACAGTTCTGCCCTTTTCCTGTTAATTAATCTATACAGCATTTTTGTCAACAACAGCAAGCATAAGTACTTTACCAGAACTTCTGCTGTCACTTGAGATATATATTAAACAGACACAATCAGGTCAAATATACTGGGTTATGTGGAATCCCTGTCCCATGAGCTGACGGTTTACGTTTCTATTTTCTTTGACTTTGCTCAGAAATGTGGAGTTCAAAATCCTAGTTTGGTGATTTGAAGGCCCTTGGAAACATAGGCTACGTCTACACTACCCGCCGTATCGGCGGGTAGCGATCGATTTTTCAGGGATCGATATATCGCGTCTCATCTAGACGCGATATATCGATCCCCGAACGCGCTTATATCGATTCCGGAACTCCACCACCGCGAACGGCGGTGGCGGCGTCGATATGGAGAGCCCCGGAGATCGATCCCGCGCCGTGAGGACGGGTAAGTTATCGATATAAAATACTTCGACTTCAGCTACGTTATTCACGTAGCTGAAGTTGCGTATCTTATATCGATTTTTCCCCTTAGTGTAGACCAGCCCATAGGCTTTGGAGTGAGCAGCTGCATTTGAGTCATGACCCTCAGGCCCTGGGCTGTTGTCACGTGCAGGGCAATGCCAGGAGGACAAGAATAGAAGCTCCCAGGGAACTTGGCCAGTTCTTCACAGTGCATAATTTCTACAACAAATCTAACCCATTTTCTAGTCACAAATTATCCATGAACAAACTTGATTTGTACAAACATTTTCTTTATTCAAAAATACTAGACAGCTGGTGTTATATAAATGTATTTCAGCTGATGAGTTGCTCGTAAACTTCTCATTGTGTCTATTGCTTCAGGTATTCACTATTTGTAATGGGTCTGATCCAGCAAGATGCTAAACACTTCGGAGGATGGGGGGCAATGATGAGCACCCTCCATTTGCCTCTGGCCAGCCCCAGTTTGTAATGTGTGGGTCATCACTCAAGACACACAGCACTGTTTCTGCTCCCTGACTGGAGGATTCTCAAGCCTACAGGCAAGCTTATTTCTGGCATTTCCTCACTTTTGAGTGCTCAACTTTGAAACTTTAATAATTTTCTTCTAATGTAGGTTTTGTGTGCAAGTCTCTAGGTTTTTTAAAAAAGCAAACCGAAAAAACATCCCACTTCCATTCTCCTCACCTAGCCAGTCCATGTCTCCTCCTCACAAGCGTCTCATTCCACTCCCAGTCTCCTTGCAAGTACCATTCTCTCCACTCCAGACTCCCAGTCTCCTCCCCATTCCCAGCCGCCTTCTTCCCCAGCCAGCCCCAGTTTCCCCTCCCAGCTCCTTGTTTGATCGGCTTCTCTTTCCATCTGGCCTCCAGTCACCCCTCCCCCCCATGTTGCCTATCCCCACAGGGCTGATGCAACCATTTAGGCGACCTAGGCGGTCGCCTAGGGCACTAGGATTTGGGGGGGCGCCATTTTCTTTGGCAGTGACCATGGCGGACGGATCTTCAGCCACCCCAGTCGCCGCCGACATTTAGGCGGAGGGAGCTGGGGCAGGAGAGCACGGGGAGGGCCGCCTGCAGCAAGTAAGGGGGGGGAGAACGGCATGCAGGGGAACTCCCCGCCCCAGCTCACCCCTGCCCCGCCTCCTCCCCGAGCACGCCGTGGCTGCTTCACTTCTCCCGCCTCCCAGGCTTGTGGCGCCTAAGCTGATTGGCGCCGCAAGCCTGGGAGGTGGGAGAAGTGAAGCAGCGACGGCGTGCTCGGGGAGGAGGTGGGGCAGGGGTGAGCTGCTTCACTGCTCCCGCCTCCCAGGCTTGCGGTGCCAATCAGCTTAGGTGCCACAAGCCTGGGAGGCGGGAGAAATGAAGCAGCGACGGCGTGCTCGGGGTGCGCGGAGCAGGGGTGAGCTGGGGTGGGGGGGTGCCTCAGGGCGGAGGGTGGGCGTGGGGAGCTGCCACAAGGGGGGCGCCTCAGGGCAGAGGAGGGGAGCTGCCGCGGGGGGGAAGGGTGCAAGGTGGAAGTTTCGCCTAGGGCGCAAAACATCCTTGCACCGGCCCTGTATACCCACCAATTCTGTTCCAGTTTCCCTACCCAGTCTTCATGTCCAAGTTCACTCTCTCTCCCTCTCTTAGCTCCTTGTCCCAATCTCTTTGTCTGGCCAGTCCCAATTGTCCCCTGCAATCTGTCTCCTTGTCAAATCTGTGTTCCTTTCCCCTTCCCTGCTGGTTCCTAGTCTCCTTGTCAAACTGCTCCCAGACTCTTTCCCAGGCACTTCATCTGAGCTCAATCTCCCTGCACCCCACTGAATCCAAGCCCCGCTCTTATTACCCTCCCTTAGATACCAGTTCCAGTCTCCTTGCCCAGCTTGTCCAGTCTCCCCCTTCCAGTCCCCGTCTCCTCCCCTGGCTTTTTGTTCCTATCTATTTCACTCATCCACCAACCCTTCCATGTGTCTGGTCCTCCTCTCTACATTTGAGTCAGGCATCTTCTTCCTCCACACTCTGCAGGGGGACCATTGAAAGCCGGGGAAATAGTCTCCCTGCTCTCAGTTATGGGGCTTGGCCTTGGCCCTGGCCCACCCGCAGCAGCAATTGTAGGGAAAGTCCTATTCAGCAGGGGCGGCTCTAGGAATTTTGCCGCCACAAGCACGGCAGGCAGGCTGCCTTCCGCGGCTTGCCTGCAGATGGTCTGCTGGTCCTGCCGAAGCCGCAGGACCAGCGGACCCTCTGCAGACAAGCCGCCGAGGGCAGCCTGCCTGCCACCCTCGCGGCACCGGCAGAGCGCCCCCCGCGGCTTGCCACCCCAAGCACGCGCATGGCGTGCTGGGGCCTGGAGCTGCCCTTGCTATTCAGCCCCAGGCTGGAGCATGCCCAGTGCAGATGGAATCTTTGGGGAATCCAGTTGCAAACTTTTAGTAAGTCTCTACTGAGCATGTGCATCCTGCAATTTTCAAAAGGCCATAAACTGGTCAAATTTGGATAGATTTTCACAGGGGCAGCAAACGTCACATCCCTGATAACAAGACTACCTACACCATGCCACATTTTGAGTCCGTGCTCCAAAGCAAAGAGGCACTAGAGCTTCTCAAAGAACAGGTCAGCAGAATTTTTAACGTGAGCTAACGGACATCTTTTTCACTCACCTCAGTCTTGAACATGGCTGAACCATTTGATCTGAAAAGTTCCAGAAAAATTCTGCCTGATACAGACAACCATCATGGGAGATTTCAGAACAAACAGTTAAAATCTGGGAAGTTATATACAACTGAAAATAGGAAAATACCAGTCTCGTCCATAATGCACTGTAGACAAGTGCATCACCAGCTGGCGTGCCCCCTTGTGGCTGGGTGCAACATTTCAGGACCGGCTCAACAGCTGTGCCAACTATCTCAATTTTTTTTCACTTGTGACATGATTTTGGCTGGTGCCGGAGCCAGTCTTGCAATGATCAGAGAAGTTCCAACTTGCTGGTGAATTTGATCCCTCTGGGTGGCTGCCTAACCCATTTGCCCGCCCCCTGGGGCTGAGCAACCAATCAGAGCTGCTACAAGAACAGTTTGGTCTCCCGGTCCTCCTCCCCTGGGCAAGCTGAAGCTGCTCTCACAGGAGGACGGGGGAAGGAAGGAGCTAAAGAGCCCAGCAGCTCAGTGCAGCTCTGCACCCTCCCCTCCTCTGAGCAATGAGAACACGATGGTGCCACTGCTCCTTCCCCGCATAGCCCCTGGCCTGGTTAGGGCAGAGGGGACCCTGCTGCATCTCCTCACTGGGCCTGGGAGAGAGCCTACACACCCAGATGGAGCCCGCAGCCCAATCCCTTGCCCCAGCCCACTGAAAGTGAGTGAGAATGGGGGAGAGCGAGCCACCAAGGGAGGGGGAATGTAGTGAGCGAGGGGCAAGGCCTCAGGGAAGAGGTGGGGAAGGGGCATGGCCTCGGGGAAGGGGCGGGGCTAGAGTGTTCGGATGTGGAATTAGAAAGTTGGTTACCCTGTCTTCACACCATGCTTGAATGGGTTTGCACAGTGTAACTAATATGGAATTCACTAAACCCTTGTCAGTGACACTTTATATAGTATGGCCTAGGCTAGTTGAAAAAAAATAATCAAAACTATTTTGACAGAAAATTGGGCTTTTGACAAAATGAAATTTTTTCTTGGAAAGTGTCACAGTTGAGAAGGCCCCGGTGGTTGTGATGCCTCAACTGTTCAGACTGGTGCATGTGCCATCTCTTGGGCCTGAATTCTGTCCTTAGGTACATGCACACAACTCCCATTGACTTCATGCAGTTAGTAGAGTAGAGTTTGGCCAAGATAATGAAATATGGTAAGTCTGAATAGGCTTCTGTGCTGTTTTGTGTGCAAATGACTTTGTGAA
Organism: Mauremys mutica; assembly: GCF_020497125.1. Classification (NCBI taxonomy): domain Eukaryota; kingdom Metazoa; phylum Chordata; order Testudines; family Geoemydidae; genus Mauremys; species Mauremys mutica. The sequence continues at coordinate 325,933,885 of NC_059072.1, forward strand.
GCTATTTAAATTGCTTTATTCTTGGGATATCAATAATTGTCTTAAGCTGCTCCCAGTAGCCTGCATTACTCTGTGTGTTAATTCACTCACTGTATCATGTAAATTGTTCAAGGCCACATTAAAAAGGCTCTCCACATTGATTTCTGTGATACACTGATTCAGTGTTAGGAAATCTATATCTTTTATGCAATTGTTTTTACTTGGAGTTTAGATGTACTTAGTTATAATCAATGTATGCTGATTTTAGCATAAAGTACAAACCAAAGAACAACATGACATTGCATGTGATCTCTACATTTGAACTAACTAAAAATAAGAGTAAAAACAGGAAGCTTTTGGGAATCAGTCTCTTCATCAGGCCCTGGGAAAGCAAAGCCATGGGTAGAAGTGTATATTTCCCATGGATTGATGAGAAAAGATTATGCTTCTTGAAAGCATTTCTTTTTTTATGTTTATTTTCCAGTTAGCTAAATAGAAGTGATCACCTGTGTAATGATGTATGTCTGACGAAAACAATGCTCATGTCTCAGTACAAACCGCAGGAAACCTACTGAAATCATCAACCCACAGCAGGCCAACAATAATCATTCTTAAGCCTTTCATTATGAGCAATAGTAGTGATGTATAAGAATTAGAAGCAAAGTGTAAATTTCCATACAGTCTGCGTGTGCGTTGATACTGGGCCAAATCCTGAGGTCATTACTCAGGCCTTGTCTATACACAACAATTGTTTTAACTACATTGATTTAGAAAACAATTCTAGTTGACATGGTTCAACTTTTGTGTGTCGACAATGTCCTTATGCAGGCAAACTTCGCTTTGTATGTATTTCACTTAATTTCATACAGCATCACAATCTGTATGTTCATTACAGGAGTCATTCTCATTGAGGGCCAGATTGTGCCAGCCTATGTATGGGTGTGCAAAACCTGAATCAGAACCCCTAGCCTAAATTTAATCAAGGTCCAAGCACTCTCCATAGCGCATGGCTCAAATGGAAAAAACATAGCTGTAAAATGGAGTTAAGTATCTGACACTTCCCAGTGCTCTCACTTTCCCCATCTGATACTATGAAGTTATGAACCGAATAGCACAAAATGATAAGATTGCCTTGGTTTGAAACGTTGGTTGGAAGATCCCCACATTCATCTTAGCTGAACAAATGTAACTGCCCCACATTTAAACATGTTCCAGTATTTGGGGGATTTTTAATCAGAGGTTTGCAGATTGTGAAGGGGTGGACAAAGCCCTTAGGCCCCCTGCTGGAGGCCTTGTGGCCCTGCCACACCCTGCCCCAGAAAAGGGCAGTAGAGAGGTCCTCCAAGCTGCCTAAAGTGGCTGTGTAGGAAGCAGCCAATCAGTGCCCAGCAGGCTACTATAAGAAGAGCTGCTAGCGGTGGAGAAGAGTGGATGATGCTCTGGACTGGCTGCTGGGACTCCACCAGGACAAGGCCATGAGTTAATGGTGAAGAATGTGCTGTAGCCCACAGGGAAGTGGCCTAGGGAATTGTTGCAGCAATACAGTGTATTTAAAGGGACATAGTGGATGGCTGCTATCTTTGGGGTCCCTGAGTTGGGACCAGGCGTAGAGGGTGGCCCTGGGTCCTTGTCACTGGGAAAGTGGCCTGGACTTTGCACCCTAGGGTTGCCAGACATCCATCACTGCCCCCACCCGCAGGCACCCCCCTGAGCACTGGCTCTGCAGCTCCCATTGGCCAGGAACCATGGCCAATGGGCGCTGCAGGGGCAGCACCTGCAGGAGGGGGCAGCGTGTGGAGCCCCTAGCCATCTCTCGGCCTAGGAGCAGAGGGACATGCTGCTGCTTCCTGGAAGCCACCTGAGGTCAGTGCCTCCTGGAGCCCACACCCTGACCCCCTTACCCCAACCCTGCTCCCCCTCCTGCTCTCTGAACCCCTTGGCCCCAGCCTGGAGACCCCTTCTGCACCCCAAACCTCTCATCCCCAGCTGGAGCCCTCCTCCCCTGCACCCTAACCCCCTGCCCAGCCAGGTGGAAGTGAGCAAGGGTGGGGGGGGGGAAGCGAGTGATGGAGGGAGGGGGGATGGAATAAGTGAGGGGTGGGGCTTTGGAGAAGGGGCAGGCAAGGGTGGTTGGTTTTCTGCAATTAGAAAGTTGGCAACCCTAAACACCCCAGAAGGGGAACTGAACTCTTTACTGAAGAGCTGAGGCCAAAAAGGCCAAGAGGCCCAAAGAGCCTCCAGGGAGGGAGCCCTGAGGAATGTGGCCCCACACCAGGGCTGGGATGGCTTAAAGAACAGGGATAATTTGAGGAAGACCAGAAGGTGCTGAGAAACGGTTTAGGCCAGGGTACTGTGATAGGCCCTGCTGGACTGATTGAAGAGTGAGCCCCCTGGATAAGGCTGCAGATCGAAAGACCTAACTGAGGGTGCTGAAATAGGCCCACTGTTGGACTTATACCCTGGAAGGGGTTTGCTTTGCTTTTATCACGCAGACAGCCTGTGTGTGACTCGGCAGGAGGGTTGAGTCACCGAAGACCCACCACAAACTGAGTGAGTGCAGGCTCATGCACTGAGACAGGGTGCTCATGAGAGATGAGTGCTCCCCATGACACAGATAGCTTGTGCAGTAGCTAAGCATTAATTAAACTTTCCAAGAGGGGTGCTCTACTGTGTACTTAGGGTCCACTTTATGTGGCAGAACAAATGAAATTTGCAACGAACTGATCCCTTTAGAAAAAGAATCCAGGAGTGCAGCTATCAAAAGATATCTAGGGAGCAGATTGCATGGAGCAAGGTGGGACAAGGATTCCAAATAAAGGCCCTGATCCTGCAAACTCTTAAACATGTGCTTAACTTTACACGGTTACTCCTGGGGGGCGTGGATCAGTGTTCATGTAGTGCTCCCTGTCAGTACTCGGTCCAGGCCAGGGAAGCTAATGATCAAACCAGCTGACCAAATTCAGTGATGAATCCTGGTCATGTGCTACCTGAGGCACGTTGCGCATGCACTAAAGTTACTCATTTGATTAAACTGCTTGTGAGCTCAGGGCCAAAGTTATGCTAAGATTCATTAGTGAGGGGGGTGTTTCAGAGGAAGCAGTCAGAGAAGGCTAATAATAGAAGCCAGTGGAGGATGTCAGCAGGTTCTTGAGGCAGGCATAGCCTGTAGGTAGTCTTGGAAGGATTAGATTTTTGTCAGTAAATGTCAGTAAACGTCAGATTCACTGTAGACGCACACAAACCAATGAGAAATATTTCAATCAATAATAATTGGAATATATGGATAGGTAAAGTAAGAAAAGGCGGCTTGAGAACTTTAGAGTTGGATTTTAAAGGTTTTTTTACTTTCTGTATTTTGACATGATATTGACAATTTGTATTTTAACCGTTATAAGGCTGTTATAACTTTTTGTATCTCAACACCTACTGTAATTGAATAATTATTGTCTGACCTCCCCATAATTTCCTGCAACTGTAAAAATTTAAATAGATTTAAAAAATTTAAAATGCTTAACCCATAATTTCAGGCAAACAGTGAAAATTAAAATTGATAAAAATGAAAAAGCTTAAAAATAAACATCAGTGATATGTTAACATTTTTTTTTAAATTGAATTCTGCCGAGCCTGCCTCTACGGGGGAAGAGGAGTAGGTGGTATCAAAAAGAGAGCTAAGGGTGGGTGAAATGGACACCTGGTCCAATAGAAAAGGAGCTGGGAGAGGTATGTCTGGAGGAGGAGGGGAGGTTTAGAGCAAGGAGAGAGAGGGGGGAAATGAGGGGAAGGAAACCTGGATCTGGAGGTCAGAAAGCTGGAACGCCTGTGGTAACACAGAATCCTGGAGCAGGGTGCATACTTGAGGTCTAATGCAGCAGTCTGACAAACCTTCCAGGCTCACTAGCAACTGTGTGCTGGGAAGGACATTCCATAATCTGTTGTGTGTGGCAGCTAGGGAACTGTAGGTGTGCCATAGCTACCCTGAGTTAATGATTGAGGTGCTCAGTGCCCCATGTCAGTTTGAGTCATTGCAATGGGACTGGGGCTGTTTCCTGGCTCCTACTGCCTGTATTTTGTTTGGAGAATGAGTTTGACCTTCCTGCAGACCTGCAAAAGGTAGAGGAAAGTGGTGATTCTTTCTGGTGGCCTCTGATAAGCATTAAGGGGTGAGTTGGGTCACAAATCATGGCAAGCACCCTTTTCTGGGCAACCACCAGCACTGCTGTGGGTGGAATCCAAGCCCCTGTGCTCTGGATCCCCAGTGGGTTTCAAGCCCCTGGAGCCTGAATGAAGTCCAGCCACTGCTCCACTCTTGGGGTCTATAGGCACATTTTCAGGGCAAGGGCCTTCTGTCTGGAACCAGCCTCTGAGTGTTGGAACCCACTGTCCAGACGCTTAGCCCCTCTGGGCACAGCACTGACCCTTCAGACTCCCCAGTACTTGAACGTATCCCTCTCCCAGACCTCTACCCAAAGTGTAAACCAGCAGCTTCACACGTTTAACTCGCTAGAGAGTATGCAGCAGTTGTGAAGCAGTCAACAAACACACGTTGCCCAATCTATTATCTTTATAGAATCATAGAACCAACCATAGGGTTAGAAGGGACTGCAAGGGTCATCTAGTCTAATCCCCTGTCAATATGCTGGATTTGTTGTGCCTAACCCAGGGGTAGGCAACCTATGGTACGTGTGCCAAAGGCGGAACGCGAGCTGATTTTTTTTCAGTGGCACTCACACTGCCCGGGTCCTGGATACCGGTCTGGGGGACTCTGCATTTTAATTTAATTTTAAATGAAGCTTCTTAAATATTTTTTAAAAATGTATTTACTTTACATACAATAGTTTAATTCTATATTATAGACTTATAGACAGAGACCTTCTAAAAATGTTAAAATGTATTACTGGCATGCAAAACATTAAATTAGAGTGAATAAATGAAAACTCGGCACACCACTTCTGAAAGGTTGCCAACCCCTGGTCTAACCCATGCAAAACAGATAGTGATCCAGCCTCCTTTCGAAAACCTCCCCCAACCTCCCTAGGCTGTCTGTTCCATTGCCCTATTGTTCTTACAGTTAAGGAAGTTTTTCCTGAGATTTAATCTAAATCTTCTGTGATGTAGTTTGAACCCACTGCCTCATGTCCTACTCTCTGAGGTAAGAGAGCCATTTTTCTCCATCTTTTTTTATGGCAGCCTTTCAAGTATTTGAAGACCGTTATCATGTCCCCCACCTTAATCTCCTCTTTCCCAAACTAAACATATCCAGTTCCTTCAGCCTTTGTTTTCAGATTCTCCTGCTACTCCAACTCCCAAGATATGAAAGGGTTTTGTTCTTTCACTAGGAAACCAGGGATCTGTTTGTCAGAATTTGAATTCTGGATGCCTCTGAAGAATTATGATGGTAATTATGAAGGAAATTAATAGTAAGGAAATGGACTGATAGAGGCTGAAGAATAAATAAGAGAATAAAGTTTACTTTATTATGTAAAGTACAGAAGAGTACCGAGCATACAAACCAATCAAACATCCTACGTGTCCCTCACTACCTCACCCTTCCTTTGGGAGTCCTTGGGATGTCATCAGTGTTCACGCAGGCAGGGTCCTCTGTCCCCTTCCTTACCGTGCCCCTGCAGCAGCCTCATTCCTCTTACTCTGGTGCAAAATGGCTCTCCTTCCCCAGAGGTGCCAACTTTGTGATTTGCCAGGGGGTGCTCGACCCTTGCTCCCACCAGCCCTCACCCCTGCCCTGCCTCTTCCAGCCCCTGCTCCACTCGCCTTTTCCCACCCTGTTCTGCCCCGTTCCCCGAGCACATCCCCTGCCCCCGGTTTCCCCCCCCTCGCCCGCACCTCCTGCATGCTGTTGATCACTGGCAGGCGGGAGGCGCTCGGGGTGGAGGAGGCGCTGATCAGTGGTGCTGCTGGTGGGTGTTGAGCACCCACTATTTTATTTTTTGCGTCCATGCCTATACTCTCTCTGGTTCCACCCTGTGAGTCCCTTTATAGACTCCTGCTGGCGTAACCTGCTTCTTTTCTTCTCCTCCTGGTAGCTTTTTCTATTACTTCCAAGCCCCCCTCCCGTCAGACAAGAGGAGGAAGTGTCTTCTAGCTAGAGCATACCCATTATCCCATAGTGTTTCTCTTTGGATAGAGTGCTGCTCACTCACCCATTGTCTCTGGCCTGGCAGCAACATGGCACACCCTGGCATTCCAGAACACAGTAATTTCATGATACAATTTCAATATTGCCAACCCTAAATGTTCAAAAATCATGAGTCAGGCTCACCAAAAATCCATGAGATTATGTAAAAGTAATAAATCTGGTGTTTATTTGTCTTCTGCTTTTTGAGCCTTTAGTGTGCCCTGGGGTCACATGTTGAAGCTTTCTCCACAGCCAGGAGGGCTAGAAACTTACTTTTTCTTTAAGAATGAAGGCTGAAATCATTGCATAGCCATTTGACCCCAGGAGCTGGGGCTTTCATGATGATTATTGTTTTCCTTAGACCTATGACAAAATCATGAGAGTTGGCAACACTGCAATTTCATAAAATCTTCTACAATTCAGAAGTGGTACAGACAAGAGGGTGAGTGACGCTCAGTACCCCTGGAAAATGCAGAGGGCTTAAACAGCACGTGCATCCAGCATACATACAAGCTATAAGTCAACCCTTTGCTTTTGACAAAGGAGAAATGGCCTGGGGTAGAGGGAGTATGGTTTATCATAAATGCTCATGTTTGCTATGAACCTGAGCCTCCATGCAAACCAGCCAGTGCAACCCCTCTAGACTGAACCAGTAGGGTTCATGGTCCCCACCAGCAATGGCTTGCATACCAAACCATTTATAACTGCCAACTACCATAAAAACTAAAGAATAAGTACTGGGCCTAGCAACGAGGTGGCTCCCACACATATCACAGTCCAGACTCAGCTCTATGATGCTCACTTCATTCTGGCCTGCTGGCACAAAGCAGCAGTAAACTCTGTGGAACTCAGCAGTGGCAGATTCCCTTTGTGCAAGAGTCTTCTGGTGGTGAACGGCTGCTGTTGTAGCTCCCATCTCACTCCCTCTCAGATCCCAGCAAAAAGGGGAATGTCCAGGAGACAGCGACATGTCCAAGTCAGCCCTTGCCCTAGTGATCACTGTTATGTCCTAGGGGCAGCCGGTGTAGGAAGCAATCACTTGAGGCCAGAGAGCAGACAGCTAACCAAAACCTCCATTTTATTTACAGAAACAGAGAGCTCACTCAGCCGGTTGAAACCGGCTGAGCTATCCCTTAATAGTCTAACTCAGTTGCCATAGTAACAAAACCCATGACAACCAAATACACAACAATCACCCCAGCAACCACAACTGCTCATTAGAGAAGCCTCAGGGGTTGCAGCTGAATGTATGTGGGGGACCAGGCTAGCAGCCAGACAACTCCAGGATCAGGGGAGGGCATAAAGATGTCATAAAGCCACAGTTGCCAGCAACCCCTGCATCTTCAGCTGTGCCAGGTGTGGTTCAGGTCTGCCTGGGACTTGGTCCTGAATTTAGCCACTAGAATGTATGAACGGTATTAGATTGTTAGGAAGTGAATGAAAGCTCTTGCACCAGATCTACGATTGCCTCTAGGTTTTCAAGCTCTTATATTTGACCCACAGTATGACTTCGTTGACCTGAGGCTTTTGTGATCTTTGTTAAGTTAGTATGCAGGAAAACATATTTTGGTGTAGATTTAGTAGAATCATGTATGTTGAGTTTATTCTTGTAAATCAACACAACTCCCTAACTTCCAAACTGTAATTTATGTACACTGGATGCACTCCTTTCCTTGGAAAGGAACCTCCACTAGTGCTCAAATGGATGGAAAGCTTGGGTTTAAAAAAAAAAAGTTTGTATTTAGTTCACCATGGGTTTCACGGACATGGCAGATTTACAGGGGTCATATTTCCATGTAGATGGATTTGCTTGAACTAATTCTCCTGTGTTTTATTCACAAACATGATTTCTTTTCTCTTACAATATCCATGCTTTTCTGGCCCCCAAACAGTCATTGTTGCCAAAGCAACAAAAATTCTCCTCTGTTAATATTTATGTTCTCTTGTGAGCCTGTTACATTTTTGCAGGGCAGGACTGGAGTATGTTCTTAGTTTATATTTGTGATATTTTGCATAATTGAATAGTTGGAGGAAAATTTGGAACAATTATATATGCAAAACAGGAATCCCCAAGCTGATATTTGAAATCTACATGCAAAAACACCACTTGTCAAATACAGCCCAGACATTGATTATGTAATTTGGATGGCTTTAGTGCTGAGCCCCTGGCTTCCTTAAAGAATCCAAATTTAAAAAAAACCGTGCGCAGCCTTAAAAAAATTTGACCGTAAAGCCCTGAACTCTCCATTGGGAAAATCTATTTTTCCTGTTTTCCATTTTTAGCCATTCTCAGTTGGCTTGTTTGTTTGTTTATATGCTTTGAGATTAAGAGCTCTAAGATGTGGAACCTTCTAGCTGCCAATTCTAATGCAGAAGGTCTTTTTAGAGGCACTGCACCTCAGGATGGCTGTACATTGTGGGTGTTACTGTATGTGCACTATGTGTCCATTCTATCACTTGGCTACAGTACTATTTGTGCTGTAGTTCAAGAGAAGCATGGTTTATAAACTGTTGTTTCCTCTGAGTCACTTACAGCTATACATCTTCAGCACAAAACATTCTCTTTGCTTTTCTGGCAGTGCAGGAAAATAATCCAAGGTTAACAAAAGGTGTATGAAAGTCAGCATAAGGGAAATAGCAGAACTGAAATAGAACTTTTTATATTCACAGCATCCACAGAGGAGCATGTCTCTGACTTTCAGACTATCATGCAGCAGTTTTTTTTAATCTATTTATTTTAGTTACTATGTGAAAAGGTCAATAAACATTCAATAAATATTGCAGGAAATGTGGCTACAGTACTAGAGAAAGGAACACAACTAAGCATGTGTGGGCATTTAGGAAAGTTTATGTAACATTTCCTTTGCAAAATAAATAAGCCTAATTTCCAAAACATCACCAAGAATATCATCATTTGCATACGTTTCTTGGGAATAGCCTGCCAAAATTACTAAAAATATTCTAGATTTTGAGCAGACATTTTATACAGCTTCCTAATACAAAAAAATTGCCCTTTTTTAGTATGTATATTACAATCATGCCTTGAGACCTCACTCAAGGATCAGAATTCCATTGTACTGGGTACTGTAGCTCTTCAGGAGACAGTTCTTGCCCCAAAGAGGTTACAGTCTTGGGCCCAAAGCCTAAAAAGACATACAGATGTGCTTACTTTTAAGCCATGTGCTTAAAGATAAACATGTCTGGAAGCAGAGGCAGATTAAACTTTTGTGGGGCCCTGGGTCAGAGCAAGTGTGTGTATGGGGGGGCCCTCCCCACCCCTTCTCCCTGCAGTCCTCCCTCCCCTTACTCCTCCCCATGCTCCTGCCGGGGAAATGGGGTTGGGACGTGGAGGTTTGCTGCACTCCACCTTCCCGGCGCTCCTGCTGGGGAGCGGGGTTGGGGCACAAGAGTGCCAGGCGGGCGGAGCAGGGCAAGCCCCTGCGCCCAGACCCCACTCCCTGGCAGGAGCACCAGGCGGAGCAGGGCGGAGCATGGGGGTGCCCATTTTTCGGGCCGGGGCCCTTGGCACGGACCCCATTGGCCCAGTGGCTAATCTGCCACTGTCTGGAAGTTTTTGCAGGACTGGGGTCTTGGTTATGACAAGATGCAGCAGGCAGATGAAACAAACAGATGTGAGCAAAGAGGGAGCAGGGGGTGGGTGAGGAAACAGTGAAATAAGCAACTTTTGCATTGCAAGCAGCAGTCACAGCTTGCCACCTGTTTTGGTATATAGTTGGTTCATACTCAGCTTATTTTTGATGACGCAGGATTTTATTTTTATCAAACTTTAAAAATTTAAATTGTGTACTGACTTGAGTTTTTGAATATGGCCATCTGTTTGCAAATTAGTGCTGATACCAAGAATGCATCACTTCAGCTCCTCTGTAAGACTTCAATGAACAGGAAACATCTTAACTCGTGAGATTCTAATGTACACAAAACTCTGCAGTGAATGTACCGGTATGTACAATTCTCTCTCCGGGGGCTGGCGGAGGCAGTGATGGATCTTGCAGGGATTGGGAAGGCATGCACCACATCATCCAAAAGCAACCCCTCCAGTCACCTAATAAGTATTATTAGATGGCATCAAAGTTAGCCCTGTCCAGTTGTCCATGACCTAAAAGACTTGTTGATGACTTAGGACAGGAAGGAAGGGTTAATAGCAGAAAATGTGCAAATACAGCGTCTCTGTGAGAATGAGAGAAGTATTTATACCATATCTTGCCCATTAATAAATTAATTACTCTTACACCATTTTTATACTTGTGTGATTCCACTGACTTGCAGAAATGAGGACTGAGGTGGGAGAAGTCCTGAGCACACATAGGCAACACACAAAGTATGCTACTCTAGGAACTAGTGTAGTTGTTTAGATTTTTTTCAGAGCCATTTAGGAACCTTAGCTACTCATCCTCCATTTGAAATTAATGGAAAACTGACTTTCTGAATAGTAGTAATGGACACATTGAGTTCTGTAGTAGAATTCTTATGATGTTGCAAGAGTTTTCAGCTACAAATGTGTACAAAAAGCAGAGTCTACTCTTTGTGTGCATTTGGGTGCCAGCATTCAGCTAGGGCTCAAGATAAATCTCTGCAAAAGTACCTGTACTCTTACCCTTCCACTTCAGTTCCTCAGCTCCCTGCCTCATGACCTTTTCAATGTCAGCTCTGGGTGTCCTAGAAAAAATACAGATAGCAGGGGTCCCACTGGATAATGGGAGACATTATTCCACAGCAAATGATCCCAGAAAATGTATCAATTGTCACATGTCAAAACTTGGCCAAAATGATTTATTACTATTATTTAAGATGAGTGTGGTAGTGCCTAGAGGCTTTAACCAGGTTGGGGCCCCTTTGTGGATGGGGTAGTAAAAACATAGTAAATGATAGCCCCTAGCTCAAATAATTTTACACATAACTTTGAATGTAGAAGAGTTAATTTACAGCTAGTGTCCAGTGAGAAGGTAAGTTATAAAAGGAAGCAGTATGGGGTTTGAGCATTTTGAATCATGTAGCATATAATAAAATAGATGCAGTAGGTGACATACCAGAAGTAGTTAAAAGCATGGTGGAAGCAATTGATTCCAAAGTAGTGTTACACATTTACACTAATTTTTACACATTCAAACAAAATGCCACTAAATAGCCACTTCTGCTTACCAAAGAACTTAGGTGCCTCTTCGCTGTAGTATGTGAAGGAGTGCAAAAAACAGATCATTGTGTATAAATAGGGCTAGAATTTGGGAATATAGAACAGGGAAAGGTGGCTATGAGGTGTGCCCACTTCACCCCATTATCTAGCCATCAAGAGCCCTTCTGTGTCAACAGCATATTGCATAAGCTCCACATAGGACAGGTTCACATCCTCCCCCTGGAAAGAAGTGCTGGGGAACAAACATGCTCTGTACAATGTTCCCTTCTCTAATTGTAATTTATGCTGCTTCCCTTTTTACGAAATGTGATCGCCTAGGTTGGACGGGGACACATGAGCGTTGCTGGGAGCTACAGATGGGACTGAGCCAGCTGTGCTGCCAATATTGCAGGCAGGGGGAACCAATTGGCGTGTGGTTAGACAGGCAGCGTGTACCTGACTCCTGAGCCAGGGATTCTGGCCCTGATTTTCCTAACTGCACCCCAAGTCTGCAGATCTTTCGGGTTATTGCCTCTTGGTTAGATGGAAAGGGGAGCTTGTGGCCTGAACAATGTATTTAAAAGCAGAAGCATTTGCTTTGTAAACCAGCCTGTGTTCCATCTGCGCAAGCGGTGCAGGCTAGAGCACAGCAGTGGGCTATTTATAAACAGAAAGCAACATCTTGGTATTCAACCTTAGGAGAAAAAAAATGCTTCGAAAATACTGACAGCTGAATGGGGCTTGCGTGAAATCTGACCCCTTTGCGGAGGGCGCTCGAGTGAGCGGGGCACGAGGCTTGGCTGCAGATGTCGTGTGCCCGCGGGGCGGCAGCACCTTAAGTCACTAACTGCCTCGCTCTGATTCGTGACTCTAGAGCTACAGCGTCAAATTCGGCCTCCCCCGCGCACGGAGTCGCGCCCGTTCACACAGGCAGGCGCTGTAATGCGCGGCTCGGCCCCCAGGGAACGCGCAGGGCCCGGCGCGTGCGTGTCCTGGCAGCGCGAGCCCTGCGGCGGGGACACCTGCCGCTGCAGCTCCACTGCCCCCCCGCGGCCTGCCACCGAGCAGCCGGCGCGCTGAGCATGCGCAGTAACCGCAGCCAAGCCGCGGCCCTCCGCGTGGGAGGACAGGGAACGCGCTCCCGAGCGGTGTGTGGGCGGAGCCATCTGGCTGAGTGGGCGGGGCAGCGACGCTGGTCTGCTGGGGGCGGGGCTAACGGAGCGAGTGTCCGACGCGCTCTGGTCCTGCTCGCTCGCAGCCTCACTGTCTATGGTGCAGCGCCGCGCGGGGTCCTCAGTGCCCGCCGCCGCCGCCGGAGGGATGAGCCTGTGACCTCAGCGGGAGTTCGGGCCGCTCGGGGAAAGGAGCTTGATGGAAGCGATGTCCCCGCAACAGGATCACGTCGGGCAGGGGCGCTCGTCCTCTGTGAGCGGGGAGTCCAGAGCCTCCGCAGCCTCCGAGAGCAAGAAGGTGAGAGAGAGCCCCTCAAGCCCCCCCCCCGCAATGCACCCGGGTAGAGCCCCTCAAGCCCCCCCCCGCAATGCACCCGGGTAGAGCCCCTCAAGCCCCCCCCCGCAATGCACCCGGGTAGAGCCCCGAGCCCCTCAAGCCCCCCCCCGCAATGCACCCGGGTAGAGCCCCGAGCCCCTCAAGCCCCCCCCCCCCCCGCAATGCACCCGGGGAGCGGAGAGCCCCGAGCCCCGCATCCCCCCCAGATGCACCCGGGGAGCGGAGAGCCCCGAGCCCCTCAAGCCCCCCCCCCGCAATGCACCCGGGTAGCGGAGAGCCCCGAGCCCCGCATCCCCCCCAGATGCACCCGGGGAGCGGAGAGCCCCGAGGATACCCCCATAATCTTGAAACTCCCGAGCGGGCAGGGAGCGAGAGAGCCCTCATTTCCCCCCCCCCCCCCCAATTCCCGGGCATCAGTGCGGAGGAGGAAGCCCCGCTTCCCCGTCCCTTATCCTGTGCCCCTATTCGGAGACGATGCGCCCCGCGCCCCATAGCGTTAACGCCCCTCCCTCTCCCATGGCAGCCCCGGCCCCGGCCCTGGCCCTGACTTTGCAGGATGTCCCCGGACTCCCCCTCGGGTTGGCGCGGTGCAGCGCGGTGTAAGGCTGTGGTTTGCCGGATCCGCTCTGTCCCCGGCTGAACGAGCCATTTATTTAAAGTAATCGCCAAGAAGACCCACGAAATCCAACCTGCCACACGCTGCGCCCCCAGAATGTGTTACTGAGGGCAAGCGGCTGACACTGCTTGTTTGAATCCAGGGGCATTTGTCACCCTCGGCACGGGTCGTTTCCCAGTGCTGTGTCTGCCTGCGACAGAGATGATTGCCGTTAGCTGTTTTCTCTAGTAATTTGCCATAATGATCCATGCGGTGTCTAAGGGAAAAGCCACGGGGTTTGTTTCAAAGGAGCTGTTGACATGATCGTGAGTGATAGTGGCACAAACCAGAGATGTCCGTATATGTTAGGTGGTGATTGAGCGAGACGCGGTTGACGGTGATTGTTACTTATTAGATCGACGCCGGATTGACTTGAAATAGCTCCTTGTTCTGTAATTACTTTGCTCCTTGTCTGCGCGTTGTCTGGCCGGGGCCAGCGGGGGAGGACTCTGGACGTTGCCCCACGCGCTTTTAAATTGAAAGAAACAAGAAAGGGGTGTCCTAGGAAGAAAATAAGCGCTAATAGTGTTCCATCAGTTATAGGAAAATCGGACGTGGCTCGATATCCAAAGCCATCTCCAAAATCTCTTTTTACAGCTAGAGTTTGTTTGTTTCCTTGCTTGATTATGTTGGATGTCAAGTTTCTGTTGTAATATACAGCCAGTTAAATTGTCTCTGCCATATTCTCACCACAATGTAAAATAGGATCTCCTTTTTCATTTTAGCTCATCATATTATGCATTATTTTTCCATTTGAAGCTCACTGAGAGAACCCAGGTTTCAGCGTGGTAGCCGTGTTAGTCTGTATCAGCAAAAACAAGGAGGAGTCCTTGTGGCACCTTAGAGACTAACACATTTATTTGGGCATAAGCTTTGGTGGGCTAAAACCCACTTCATCAGATGCAGGGAGTTTGGATAGGAATCTCTTCTTGCTTACAGAGTTTGCATTAAAATGTCATTAAATTCATGCAAACAAATACCTTTTCCTTAGAGAATTACACACAGTACTGCCAGATTGGTTCTTGGAATTATAATGCTTGGCTGGGTTGGGAATGCCCTTCATAAATCTTTCCAGCTCTAATTATATCAGGTTAGGAGGGGAGTGAAACCTCTTTGCTAAAGTACACGCTTGTATTCAATCTTGTGCTTAGGCATGGAACTTTATTGGCCACAAGAGCAGTACAGAGCTGCAGGGCAGCTACAAATCTTAGTCTCTCCATAATGCTGCTCCACCTGAAGAAACAATCCTTATGGCCAGAAAGCTTGTATGTTACATCTCAATTGTAGGGGCAATAAAAAAGTGTTTGTATTTTCTGTCTGTCTGACAATGAATGCAACCAGACTGAAAGTGCATGCTGCAGTACTGTAACCAGCCACTGCTCTGACCCAGTTCAGTGGCGAAGCAAGTGAAAATGTATAGATAAAACAAGTATCAGGGGGTAGCTGTGTTAGTCTGTATCCACAAAAACAAGGAGTCCGGTGGCACCTTAAAGACTAACAGATTTATTTGGGCATAAGCTTTTGTGGGTAAAAAACTCACTTCATCAGATGCATGGAGTGAAAGTTACAGATGCAGACATCATTATGCTGACACATGAAGAGAAGGGAGTTACCTCACAAGTGGAGAACCAAACTCCCTTCTCTTCATGTGTCAGCGTAACAATGCCTGCGTCTGTAACTTTCACTCCATGCATCTGACGAAGTGGATTTTTTACCCACAAAAGCTTATGCCCAAATAAATCTGTTAGTCTTTAAGGTGCCACCGGACTCCTTGTTGTTTTTATAGATAAAACAATCACCTAGAATATTTTTGGCTACAATGAAATGTAGTACCAGTGAAATATCTGACACATACCATTATGGGATATCTACTACATCCCCTTAAACTGGAACTATATCCAGTCCTGGCTGTTTGGGCTGTTGATCTAATAGACACTTTCCATCTCTAAATACTATGATCTAAAATGTGGCCTCTGAGGGTAGGTTTTTTTCTGTTGTTCCTTCCCCATTTTCTGAGTGTAATCTCTGTGCATATTATACCTTGCAACCTGTGAAAGCTGAAATGCCCTCTGAAATGAAGGGGGAACAAGAACAATAGAATGATAGGAAGCTTCAAATGCTGTGAGATTCAAAGTATTTTACTACAGCCTCCTATGTGTAATGCAGAATTTTGGATGTAAATAATATAAAGTAATAAAGAGTGCATTGTTATTAATGGTGACCCTTTCCAAACACTCAAGGACAGCCCTTGCTCCAAGGAGGTTACAGGCTAAGGAACTTTGCCGCCCAAA
The DNA here is from genome assembly GCF_020497125.1 of Mauremys mutica. Classification (NCBI taxonomy): domain Eukaryota; kingdom Metazoa; phylum Chordata; order Testudines; family Geoemydidae; genus Mauremys; species Mauremys mutica. The sequence continues at coordinate 325,949,583 of NC_059072.1, forward strand.
TTCTGCTCAGCCTCTAGCCAGTGTTGAGAGGGGGCAAGGATGCTGGTTAGCATTCCTACTTCCTACAGATCCTGACAGCCATGTCAGGTTTCCATCTAGTGGAGGCACACAAAGGGCTGGTCTACACTGGGAGGGGGGGTGTCGATCTAAGATACGCAACTTCAGCTACGTGAATAGCGTAGCTGAAGTCAAAGTATCTTAGATCGATTTACCTCAGGTCCTCATGGCGCGGGATCAATGTCTGCGGCTCCCCCATCGACTCCGCTACCGCCGCTCGCTCCAGTGGAGTTCCGGAGTCGATGGGGAGCGCGTTCGGGGATCAATATATCGTGTCTAGATGAGACGTGACATATTGATCCCCGATAAATCGATCGCTACCCGCCAATAGGGCGGGTAGTCTGGACGTACCCAAAGTGGGATATGTATGTTTGAAAAGAAGCAGCTTGTGCCTCTGGCTTGTAAATACTGCAGATGGCATGTTGCATGCTAGGTGGGGGTAAGGTTGGTCACACTCTTGACTCTGCATATATTGGCCTTTGAGTTGATGGTGTGGTGACTTTTATAGGTCCACGTCCTTAGTGCTCTTTAAGTACTGCACTGGAAACCTGTCCTGCTGCTTCATGAGTGAGGAGGCTGCCTATGATCTTTCTATACTAGTTCAACAGAGGTCAAGGCCTGCCCCTAGTTTTGCATGGAATGGAATCTCAAATGAGGCATCGTTACTGCTTAGATACTACAGTGATGGATACTCTGTAAGTACCTATATACCTATGGTAATTATGTTACAGTGTGCATATAACAGAAGAATGGATGGAATCCTTCTTGTTACAGTGGGAGATAAACTCCCTTGTGTGCTGGTTACATATGAAATTATATGGGAGAGCAAGTTGGTAATAGATCAGTATAGAGACTGGTGACAATCTCAGAGATCAAAACATTGCTGATGCAAATTGAGAGAGATTAATGCAAATATGATATTTAAGATTAAAGATGTTAAAATGGCTTTAACCTCCTGACATGAACCCTCTCGAAATAAAAGAGAGACTATTAGTAGCTACTAAATTACTCGTTCTTCTTATCATGACTGTATTTTACTCAGAGTTTGAATTAAGTTTACTTAGCAGAAATAGTTACGCTCTTCTGTGTTTCTCAGAACTCTGTTTTATCTTAAGTTATTAGTTTGCATGTAGTTGTCAAAGCAAATAGGAGTGTGTGATCTCTGTTGAACCACAGGGTTGGAAGGTGGAAGCTGCCTATGTTTTGCACCCAGCTTTACCATCTACTAGTGTGTGACTTTGAGCAAATAGCAAAAGTTCTGCATGCCTTATCTTCTCTAGATGAATAATGGATATAAGTAGTTACCTACATCGGAGACTTTGTGAGGCACCGTCAATCTGTGTTTGAGACATTTGAAATACTTTGCACTTCTGCATTTGATATAGAAGTGCAAAGTATTATTGTTATGCTTGTGAAAAAATCCTAAACCAGTTTCTAAGCTGGTGTAAATTGGTATAGTGCCATTGACATCAGAGGAGCTATGCCAATTTACACCAGCTGAGGACCTGACTTTTGGGGGCTAGTCTACACATGGTTTTTGTGCTGGTTTGAGGATATTTGTTTCAAAACCAATATAGTTAAATTGATGCAATTGTTGTGATCACATGTATGACTGTTGCTTACTGTGCTAAGGAAGGAAGAATTCAGGTGATGCAGAAACTTGTACTTGGTGGATATAGTTAAAAAACTAGGGAGCAATATTAGAATAAGCAGGGGCAAGTATAACCTCCCCCTTTCTCTGCCTCTTCATCCCCCTGTAAAAATAGGCAAATACATTTTGTTGTTTTCTCTATATACCTGCCAACACCCTGATTACATTGCTTGTATGTTGTATCCCTTTCCCATGCCCTTATATTCATTTATTTATTTTTGGAGTGTACGCTCTTTGGGGCACGGTTTATATCTTCCCATAAAATTGTGTCATGCCTAGCACAAGAGGGTCAGATTTTGGGGCCTTTGGGTGGTACTATAATAATATTACAGCTAATGATAACTGGAATCTTGGCTGCCTAGGGACACTTCTCACAATACACTGTTATCCCTGTAATGGAAAATTACTGCATATGTTTAAGGTGATATGAGCAATTTTAAGTCAAATGAGGACTGAAAATAGCATGTAGTTAAGATTAACTAAATCATTAATGCACTTGCTGCTTAGGAATGAGCCAGTTATATGGCATGTATTGATTTATGATAACGTAGTACTGTACCTCAGTGCCCAGCAATGTTGCTTTTGTCAAGGGTCCAGGATTAATTATTCTTTTTTGAGGGTGGCCATCCATGGGAAAAGTAGAACGTTATATGTCTGGAGAATAAAATGATGTCCCAGTTCCTGAGTTTCCTGGCCTTGTTTTTTCACTCCAAGGTAGTAGCAGTCCTCAGTAAAAACTGTAGTCCCCAGTACCTAGGAATTGCATGTGTCACATCTTGTTTTGATTCTGAGTTGCTTGCAGTATCTAGGTACAAGGGGAATGAGTTAAGGAAGCAGAGGCAGCCTGAACCCAAATTTCCTTTTTTATATTAGTTTAAGGCTATTAGAATCCTTTGTCTGCTTCTCATGCATGTGTCTAGCAGATTCCTGTGTACAATCTGTATTCACAGGTAAGCTCTCATTATGCTCTGGTAGTACTTATGACTCCTTTGTCTCCTCTTCTTCACCTGGAGACAGGATAGTTGCATATTTACTTTCTGTAGCCTGACATGTAACGAAAGGCAGAGATACCTTGGAATCTAGCTGTGACCTGCTCCATCTATGTCAGTACATCAGGGAAGTGAATGCACTCAGCACAGTGAGCAAACATATCAAACACCTGAGGAAGGTGACATGAGACACATGCTTAGCGGATGCCTATCGTAACTCCTGAGACCCTTCCGGCCTTCCAGAAAATCCTGCCAGAGATTAAATTGAAGTTTGGGTGTGTGAGAGAGCTCCCTATATTCTTTCAAATGGTGGGAAGAAACTAGGCTTTAAGATGAATGTAAGATGATGGGATTCACAGCTTTCCCACCCGCCTGCATTTTGTTAGTTCCCCAAATGGGATTTCTGCCGCATCAATACTTCCCCAGTAGCCACTTGACATAGACGAGAACTATATGAGGTTTGTCAGTTTTAAACTGTCACTGGGAAAGCCCTGCACTACAGGAGCACAGACACAACTGTACCAAGTGCTAATTCTCCTCTTGCTGTGTTTGTATATGCATGCACTTGCCTGGTAGCAGAATAACTGGAATAAAGTAGAAGGGGGGGATAGCGAGGAAGTGTTGAAGCATTGCTGGCAATAGGACTTGCAGATTTAGCATTCGTTTTCCCTACAACCCCTTGCCCAGTTCTTTTGTTAGTATTCCTCCTTCCCACCAACATTTGAAACAACATAATAGGTGAGATCTCCCTGCCAGATTTAAATTAAAGCCATAAGAGTTTTTGTTCTAGTGTAGTAGTATGACTGCTGACAGCACATCTTTCCTTGTTCATAATTTCTCTTGCTGATCTTCTGTTTTCCTACCCCAACTTTCCTTTTAGTCTGTCTCTTACTGTACACTCTGCCACCCCGATCATCCTCTTGTGTTAATGTCTCTTTCTTCTCATGCCTCTGTAATTGTTTTTTCTTTAGTTAGCCCTCTTAAATGGACATTATTTTGAGGAAAGTACTTGTAAGTAAATAAGTAAAAGTATGTTGCCAGTGTAAACAGTAACTCAGTAGTTTGCTAAATATTCACTTGATCTACCTTTATGGTAGATGAGCCCTGAGAAGGACATTTTACATTCTGTAAATTTATGGAGCACACAAACACGCAATCGCTACAGGCTAAGCCTAATCACAGCAGAACTCACGAAGCAATCAGAATCATTCTGATTAAAAGGGGTCAAGAATGGGGTAGAAAATTTTATAAACAGCCCTGTTGTCCTACTGAAGAAATAGTGAATTTCTCAAGGTTTAATTTATTTATATTCAATGTGTACTGTATGACTTTGAAAAATATTAAATTAAGGCATGCAGAAAACAGAAATAAACAACATAAAGGGCTTATTACCTACTAAGCTATAAATAGCCTAGTGCAGTGTTTCTCAAACTATGGGTTGGGACCCCATTTTAATGGGGTCACCAGGGCTGACTTACACTTGCTGGGGCCTGGGACCACAGCCTGAGCCCCACTGCCCAGGGCCAAAGCTGAAGCCCAAGCCCAACTGCTTCAGCCCTGGGCAGCGGGGCTCAGGTTACAGGCCCACTGCCTGGGGCTGAAGCCCTTGGGTTTTGGCTTTGCCCCATTTCTCCCATCCCTACCAGGGGCGGAAGGGCTCAGGCGAGCTCAGTCCCACTTCCTGAGGTTGTGTAGTAATTTTTGTTGTTGGAAGGGGGTTGCAGTGCAATGAAGTTTGAGAACCTCTGGCCTAGTGATACCTGTGCAATCTAGCTGTGAAATGTACTCAAAGTGCGGATGCACAAGTAGATCTTGAAAGATAAACTATTTGACAGTGAGGAACATTTTGGGCTTTTTTTTTTTTAGTTTTACTAAAAACAATTATTTGGAAACCTTGGTACAGGCTTCCTTAAAAGTCTGTAAACATGAATTAAGTGTGACATAATTAAACCATAAGGCGTGTATGCCCAGATATTTTTTTTTTGTTACTTCAAACATCAAGAGGGCAGAGTTTGTACAGATGAAATCATTAACCGTTCTTATTGACTTAAAGATTTTATAGTGTGAGTTTTGATTAAAGCAGGCTTCTTTTCAATAAAAGTTGGAGGGTAGGGTGACCAGACAGCAGGAGTGAAAAATCAGGATGGGGGTGGGGGGTAATAGGAGCTTATATAAGAGAGAGCCCCAAATAGTGAGACTGTCCCTATAAAATCAGGGCATCTGGTCACCCTGTTGAAGGGTCCAGATTTACCACCCAAAAGAGCAAAATCCTCTGCTTGCAGAACGGGTATAGCAGCGATAGTGTGGGTGAAGGTTGCAGTAGCTAGGCACTGTGCTTCAGTCCTCACCCACATTTAGGGATGGAGAAGTTAGTTCAGTTTCCAGACACGTACAATCCTTTTGATTCTAGTGAGTGAGCCAATAAGGGTGTCTGCCTTTTACAGAGGTGGTGTTTGTGTTGTGGTCACCTATCAACTAGGAATAGATTGAGAACTTCGTCCATTTCACATAGATCACTGAATCATCCTCAGATGGTATTGTTTTTAATTCTGGATTCAAACCATTGGCTTAGAGCCCAAAGGTTCCATATTTCATTATCAAGCTTGCAAGCCCTTCTATTCCCATCCTCTCCTCAAAAAGCAAGTGTCTTACTGTTCAAAAAATATCTGACATTCTTGCATTGTATGTTGCCGGGATACATCAGCAATATTCAGACTGTGAACACACATACATTCTGTGAACTTGATTCTGCTGTAACTTTCATTGATTTAAATGGGAGCTGGACCAGATCTTTGATTTCTTTAGTAAACAACAAGGTTCATGTACTAATCTAAATATGGTATTGAGTGATCTTAGATTATTTGAGCATGACAAAAAACATTGTGCTGGGATGATCACAAAAGAAGTAAATCAAAACTTAGTTGCACGTTGTGGGCTGGGGTCTGTCTATGTAGAACAAGCTGAGGATCAGGGCCTTAAATAGTTTAATAGTATCAGCATTACGTGAGACTGGAGGGTGATATGTAAAAATACTACATAAATTAGAATGGTAGAGCTATCAAGTAGCTGAAAAAGGATGTCGGTTCATTGCACTAACCTGGAAAAGAATGACACCTATTTTGCCTCTCTAGATGCGTATAAAAATAAGATACCAGATGTAAGTGGTACAGTGCTTAATTATTTCCCCCCACAAAAGAAATCACATGTGCAATGAATTATTTTGTGTGTTCTCTACTTAACAAATGCTCTGCTGATCTCTTTCCAGGCCTAATATAATGAAATACTACGCAGAAATCATAAGAAAGTGCTATATTTTCAGTTAGGTTTAAAAAAAAAAAAAAAACTCCACTCAAGAACTGTTGTACATTAGCTTTTTCACAGAATGGAGATTAATGCCATAATTGAGCAACACAATATAAAGTGACTGTCTACTTAAACTACTAGCCAAAATTAGTTTAATGCTGGCATTTAGGAATAGACTTCTCTGGAGCAGATGACTAGGTTGATAGAGTAAAGGCTGGCAGTTTTACTGCTCATCTTTCCATCAATAAGATTACAAGACCTAATTTGTTAAACAATTTGGGCCGGAACCTATAAATTAGCATAACTCAGTTGAAATCTATGGAGCTATGCTAGTTTATACCAGGTGAGGATCTGGCATTGTTCGTACAGTTTCTTTGCAGTGATAAATAACACTTTAATATGGTATTATAACCCCAACAGAAAACTTTAAGGTGAAATTAAGATTACAGGTTCATTTCTGTGGTTTGAGTTTAAAAAAACAGAAACCCAAGAAACATAGTGATAAGGTAAAATTTAGAAGAAACCCACACCTATGAAAGTATGTAAATGTACAGTGACATACAGTACCTTAACTCTGTCCCTTGCAGATGCCAGCCTACATCTTTGCATGCAGAGTACTAAAAATGTGCATCTAAGGCTCCGTGTCCATCACGGAGGTCCCAGAAGTCACAGATTCTGTGACTTTTTGCGACCTCCGTGACTTCTGCAGCAGTCAGTGTGGCTGACCTCAGGGCTGCCCAAGCAGCTGGCTCTGGGGCCAGCTGCTTATGTGGTCCCGGGGACAGCCGCTCCGGCTGCTGCTTGGGAGGCCCCGGGCAGCTGGCCCCATTTCCTGAGCAACCGCTGCTTGGCGGCCCCCAGCAGCAGTCCCAGGGCGGCCAGAGCAGCCACTGTGAGTGGCCGCCAGCAGCAGTCCTGGGGCGGCCAGAGCAGCTGCGGTTGGCTTGGCAGCCCCCAGCAGCTGGTGCCGCTGCCCACCCCCCCACACAACAGCCCCCTGATGCACCCCCACCCAGCAGAGATTCTCCTCCCACCCCCCAAAACATTCAGTCAGGGGTATTTATAGTACAACTCATGGACAGGTCACAGGCCATGAATTTTTGTTTATTGCCTGTGACTTGTCCATGAGTTTTACTAAAAATACCCGTGATTGAATCATAGCCTTATTCATGGGATATTGATTTTATAATGTTTCCTATCTGCATGCCTCTGCTAGTGAGGATTTGTTACCATACTACTTTCCTTTATTTAAAAAAATGTTAGGATTTCATGATATGGACATATGGGATTTGTATATGGAGAAATGCTGGCTCTGTGTCTGTTGCCACTCCTCCCACTAATCCCTTGCCCTCTGCTTGCTCTTCATTGCCATACAGATCCTCTTAGGTCTCCTAAGTGCTGCCAACAGGAGACCTCAAGGTGTGTATGTGCATATGAAACATGGGTAGGGAAGCTAGAGATAACAGACATCTTGGGTGCAGTTCGCTAGACCAGGAAGCTGTCTCATTCCCCCACAGAATAGATGAATTAAATTAACTTAATTTTAATTGTTTCCTACTCTCTGTTCTTTAAACTAGGAATCTGTCTAAATAAATAAAAATTAGAAGAACTTTATAGCTGTGTTGAGCACTACTTTTGAAGTGTTTTCATTTACAAACAGATGGCCTGAGTAACTTCAGTCTTGGTTGGGAAATTCTCCTCTTTCCTATGGCAAGCCTCTGTAGCGATCTATTTATGTTTTGAGGCCTCTCTCTGCAAGGCTAGAGACTTGAAAACTTATGTCTACAGCAGTGATTTGAGTCCTATTCTGAACTTGCTGGAATCTGATACTCATTTATTATTATTCTATGTTACTGTAGCCCTTGGAGGCTCCCAGTCAAGATCAGGGTCCCGTTGAACCTCAAACATTAAAAAATCACGAGTCAGCCCCCTGAAAACCATGAGATTTTAAAAAATACTAATCTTTTTGTTCACTTTGTCTTCTGTTTTTTTAGGCCTTTGTGGGGGTCACATTTTTTAACTTTTCTTCTCTCCCACTAGGTCCAAAATCTCTTAAAAATCTTTGCTTGAGACTCCCATTCAATCCCATGACTCCAGGAGCTGGAGCTTTAAGAAAACCACCAAATATCATGAGACACATGATAAAAACTAGAAGTTGGCAAGACTGAAAATGCCTATAAAGACACAGTACTTAGTCTTTGGAAGTTATTGGGTGAAATCTCTGACCTGTGTTCTGCAGGAGGTCAGACTAGATGATCATGATGGTCCCTCCTGGCTTTAAAGTCTGTGAGATTTGATTGTAATCAGGCAGTGTTTGATCCTTTACACTAGTTCTCAGCTAGAAGAATTCAGCAAAGAAGGTATTTTCTCTCTGTTTTCTGCTATAAAGTGGCAAAAAAGCACTGGAAATCTTTTTTTTAGGATGTCAGTCTATTCAGGGGCGGCTCTAGGCACCAGCAAACCAAGCTGTTACCTAGGGCGGCCAAATCTAGGGGGCGGCAGGCTGGGCCGGTGGACCTGCCGCAGTCATGCCTGCGGGAGGTCCACCGGAGCCGCGGAGGAGCGGACCTGCCGCAGGCATGACTGCGGAGGGGGCGCTCGTCCCGCGGCTCGGCTGGACCTCCCGCAGGCATGACTGCGGCAGCTCAAGCGGAGCCGCCGGACCCGCGAACCGTCCGCAGCCGTGCCCGCGGGAGGTCCGCTCGTCCCGGGGCTCCGGTGGACCTGCCGCGGGAGCTCAACCGGAGCCGCGGGAAGAGGGGACCCGCCGCGGGACCGAGGAAGGGCGGCGCAGCACACCGCGCTGCTTGGGGCAGCCTATTTTCTAGAGCCGCCCCTGAGTCTATTAAACCCTTATCTGCATAACTGCAAATCAGATAAAAGAATTCTAACTTGGTCACAGGCGTAACTTATCAAAATGGATAGGATTTTTGGTAGATTTTAGAGTTGGACCAGAAATCAAACTTATCATGGAAATTCAACCACTGCTGTATAACAGAGCCTTAGTAAGAGCAAAGTCTGTTACCAGACAAATATATTATAACCAAACAAGCACGTATTGCATGAATAGAAAAGCAAGTGTCAAAAATTATCACAGCAACAAATGCACTGCTATGATTACTGATCAATGTCTCCCTGCTTGGCTAAAGAAAGGATACAATGGAGCATTGCATAGTTTTTCCTCTCAATGAAGAATGTAATATGAACCTGCCCAAACAAGTTTTGTGCTATATTAAGAGTACAAATTGTCAGAAGAATCAATAGTCCTCTAAAATGTTTAATAGTATTCGGTGGTTATTGTTAGCATAAAGGAAGAAAATCCAGGATCACAATTGGCTGAAAAGAGTCATGGGATGAATCTTTAGAGTTTTATTTTTGTTTGTTCTCTGTGGTCACCAATCCTGAGATCTGGAACAATGTTAAATGAAAATTCTAGAGATGCATATTTTTATACCAAAGTTTGTAAGGACAGACACATGTCTTAGAAGCTATAGATTAGGGGCACATCTCTCAACCTTCAGTGCATGACACAGGCAATCCAAGTGTGTGACAAATGACCAAAATGTGGAACACGTGGGTTTTGCTGCGCAATGTGCCACGTTAGACAAGTTATAGTGATTTTTTTAAGCTATAGAATCTGTATTTAAGAATGCTTCTTCACTAGGTGAATTAAATGCACTAGTTTAAAAAAAAAACTGGAAAAAACAAATTCTACCATGACTACCAGAGTTGGGGTGGATCCTGGTTGCAAATCAGCAGAGTTGGGACCCTCCAGCCCTTTGGCTCACCCTATTAGTTGAGCTAAAAAAGTAACTTATCTTTTCTGAGGGCCAGCCATTAGAGGGGGATCTCACACATGCTTTGCCAACTAATTACTAAGACATCAGGAGAGGTCAGGAAATCTAGGTTTTTTTTCCTGCCTGTTTGAGGGGAATGGTAGTGGTTAGAACAGTGGTCTGTTTGAAAGTCAATGTAATGTGTACTCGTAAATCCTTTGGGTGCTTTTGAAAATCACCTCGTTGGAGAAGAATAATCTTAGTTGTTTTGCACTTTATTGTAATACTCAGCTTCACTCAGTAGAAAAATACACTGCTCTCTAGAACTACAGCTATTTTTCTCTCCCCCCCTTTTCTTCCCCATCCTTTGTCTTTCTCTATCTTCCTTGTCTGTGGCTCCCCTCATTTATTCCTTCCCTGCAGTAATCCCCAATTTCTTCCCTGTCTTTTGTGAGTTTCACTGCCATTCGCTTTCCCATTCTATCCAATAATCAGCAATTAAATAGTTAATGCTGACACTTAGTGTTATCAGTCTTTAGAGATAGCACTCCAGTTAGATTAATGGAGACAGGAGAGGAATGTCTGTATACATTCAGTTAGTGTTTAAAATCTCACCTCTGGTTCCTTTTGTTTCTCTTTCCAATCAGAAGATGAAGAGTCTGGCTCAAAGACGTCAGTCTGCACCATCTCTGGTCCTCAGCAAAGCACTTAATAAGTCCAGAACTATCACCAGGTGAGTTGATGTATTTTGCTGGTTGTGCTTTTTCCAGTTCCTAAGCCCAAATCTTGAGATGTTTTTGACAAGCAATTATCCAAACTAGGCTAAATTATGTCTTCAGGCAGTGCCATATTGAGGAGTGGCAGGAAGTGTCCTTCACTGCTAGCTACATTGGCATAATATCTACTGGAAGGCATAATGCATCCAGAGGTGCGGTGTGGTGTGCATGGAGAGGTGGCTCTTGCTACATCTTTTAAAAGGCATTTTCAGTGCTGCTCTCTAGCACAGCTGTCCTAATGCTGGGTGATATGCCAAGGAGGCAAGCATAGCTGCTCTCCAGCCACACCCAGGCCTGCCTTATTTGAGCTCCTCAGCCCATCAGGCAGCATTAGTCAACCCCAAATCATGGCTGCCTGCTCTGGTGATGGAATGGGCAGGGAGGGAGGGTGAATGGTTCCCTCTTTCATCCCCCTCCTTCTCCCCCCGCATGCCCATATGCAGCACTAAGTATAATTCAGTACCAGTTGCTGTATGAGCTAAGTTTCTATGATACATTACTGTACATAACTCTCCTCTTGTGCTATGTTGGCATCTTATTAACAATTCAATAGACTTTAAACCTGCAAAGTACCAATGTTTATGAAATAGTGAACAGTCAAGTAGAATGTTGTTATGTCAGACTACATGGAGAACCTTACTGAGAAGCATAATTAAGGAAAATTAAAGCACAACTATGCAAAGAATCACTATTTCCCACACTGTGGTGTGGAATTTAGGGAATTAATGTGTGGGCCTTGGAAAATTTGCTGTTTGATCTACTTAATACCTGGATCCATATTTGTCATCCAGTGGAATTCCACAGCACTTGAAAAATCTGAAAAGAATTCTGAGAAAATATCAGAGTTGCAAAAAAACAAAGGAAAGTAAATTGAAAGTTCTAGAAGCTGCTACAGGTCTTTTTATTGTCTTTGAATCAAAAGGAGAAACATAGAAAAAAACTCTCTAAACCAGGGGTCGGCAACCTTTCAGAAGCGGTGTGCCGAGTCTTCATTTATTCACTCTAATTTATGGTTTCGCGTGCCGGTAATACATTTTAATGTTTTTTAGAAGGTCTCTCTCTATAAGTCTATATATTATATAACTAAACTAGTGTTGTATTGTAAAATAAAGTTTTCAAAATGTTTAAGAAGCTTCATTTAAAATGAAATTAAAATGTTGATCTTACGCTGCCGGCCCGCTCAGCCTGCTGCTGGTCTGGGGTTCTGTTCACCTAGGCTGGCAGAGGGCTGAGCGAGGCCTGCGGCCGGGACCCCGGCTGGCAAGGGTCTGTCAGCCAGAACCCAAGACCAGCAGCAGGCTGTGCGGGGCCGGGACCCAGAGGGCTGGGGGCAGAGGGCTGGAGTCAGGGCTGGGGGCTGGGTATGTGGGGGTGTAGGTGTCAGGGCAGAGGGGGGGCTGGGTATGGGTGGGGGTGCCGGTGCAGGGCTAGGGTTGTGGTGGGGGGGATGAAGGAGTCAAGCAGAAGGCTGGGTGTGTATGAGGGAGGTACAGGGCTCAGGGCAGAGGCCTGGGGGGCGTGCGGGGCTCTGGAGAGAGGGCATGGTGTGTGTGTGTTTGGGGGGTCAGGGCTCAGGCGAGAGGGCTGGGTGACTGCCCCCCTAAGAACTCCCAACCCCGCTGCTCCTTGTCCCCTGACTACCCCGTCCTGGGACCCCACCCCCTATCTAAGCCTTCCTGTTCCTTGTCCTCGGACTGGACCGTATCGCCTACCTGGCCCCTTACTGCCCTGACCCTTATCCACACCCCCGTCCCCAGCCAGACCTCCAGGACTCCCATGCCCCATCCAACCACTCCCCGCCCCCTCACAGGACCCCCAAACTCCCGACCCATCCAACCCCCCACCACTCCCTGCCTGCGCCAACCCCTCTCCACATTCCTGCCTCCTGACAGGACCCCCAGAACTCCCAACTCATACAACCCCCCAGCTCCTTGTCTTCTGACCACCCCCTCCAGAGACCCCCCCACCCTAACTGCCCCCCCCGGACCCTCCTTGCTCCCGGTACCCTGACTGCCCTGACCCCTATCCACCCCCTGCCCCCTCACAAACCCCAGGACTCCCATGCCCCATCCCACCCTCGCTGCTCCCTGACTGCCCCCTCCAGAGACCCCTGCCCCTAACCCCCCCCCGGGACCCCACCTCCCAATCCAACCCACCCTACTCCCTGTCCCCTGACTGCCCCCACCCCTTATCTAGCCCTCCCAGCCCTGGGTCCTTTACCTTGAGGCTCCTCGCAGAGCCAGACACGCTGCCCCGCCAGAGAGCACAGCCCCGGCCCTCAGAGCGCTGCGGCGGCAGAGCTCCAGTTGAGCAGGGAGCGTGTCTGCCTCCCCGCTGCCCCGTGGGAGTGCACTGCTCCAACCCCCAGAGCGCTGCACACGGCGGCAGGGTTCCAGGGGAGGGGAAAAGGTGGGGGAGGGGCCGGCAGCTTGCTGCTCTCGGCCGGCGCTCCGGCCCCAGAGCGCGGACCCCGCGGCTTGCCGTGCTTGGAGAGTGGGGCCATTTGCCTACCCCGTGCACACAGCTATGCTTCTGCTCCCACGTGGGGAGGAGAGCGGGTGAGGCTGGGCAGGATTTTTAATGGCTGCTGGAGTCCAGGCAGGCTCCAGTGTGCCATTAAAAATTGGCTCGCGTGCCGCCTTTGGGATTGGGAGCCAGGAACTCATGGGTTCTAGTCCTGGCTCTGACACTTCCTCTGTGACCATGAGCAAGTCACTTAATTGCTTTCCTTTAGTTTCCAGGTTACTTACCTGCCTCATTAAGGAGTTAGTTATGTCTCAGACTCTATGGTAACTCATTTTTATTATCTGTTATTTACTGTTTCCTCCCCATCTTTGCAACTACCTTAAAATTTGTGATTTCACAATAACACTTTTTCACACAATTGAATTTCTCAAAGCTGAGATGGGTGTGCATCTTCATATATACTGTGAGTGGTGACTGCTAGAGGGTGTGATTGGACACACAGGGACAGGCTTCCACAATACTTAATCTTCAGAGTTTTCCTCGACTTGTTGGCATCTAGCTCAACATCTGTCCATCCCTGCAATGGTCCCCTGTCTAGAGCCAGCTGTATCTGCACTAGCTCGGTATCATCTCCTTGGAAGGGATAAACAAGGGCTCAGCTTAATTAATGTCTGTATGGTGCTTTCAGTATGTAGAGAACTATATAAAAGAGCTAAGTGTTATATCCCACTGTCCTCAGAGAATGTACTTTTCCAATAGTATGGGTCTCATTTATAATGATCCCCCCAAAAGTCAATCATTAGGAGCCATTTCTACCAACAGAAAGTGCTAAAATTTTAGGACCTGCTCTGAGTTCAGTGACAGAACTTTCCTTCACTATAATAGAAGCAGGCTTATGCTACAAGGTAACCCTTTGGATCATCCAGTATTTTCATTTTTTGCTGGGATCGTAATTTCTATTTTAGCCTATTCAGCTTTCCTCTTCTGTTGCACAAAATGCATTCCTCTTCATCAATAAACTGGATGCATTTGATCTTCCTGCTCTGCTTGTTGTGTAAATGTTTAACTCTTGTAAAGTGTTCTCTCTTTTTAAGAGAGCTAAAGAACAACAAAACGACTGTTTTCTAATCTCCAAATTTTCTCTCTAAGCTATTTTAGCACTTAGTTCCCTTTTGTTGTAAGCAAAATCCATTATTCTCCTTCTGGCAGTGATCCCCAATGTCACTACTCCAATACACTGACTTGTTAATGGTTGATTAATCACTTGTAGATAATAAGATCCCATGCAAAGTTGGCATACATTTGTGAGATATTTTATATGAATCGTCTCACCTCAACAGCTGGTTCGCCTCAGTATTTGTTGAAATTAATGAGCAAGTGCAAAGGTTTTATAAGGGCAGGAAATACTTAGAAACATGAGTCTGGTCATATTTCAATAGCAGTTTGTATATCTCAGGTGTCCTCAGACTACATGTGGCACAACTTAATAAAATGCAAGTGCAGGGCAAACTTGCCTTCAGGCAATGTAAAAGTTATTCACAGTATTTTTTTTTCTTTCTTAAAGAAACCATTCTGATGTCTGGAGGTGGCTGTTTTAGCTTTCAGTGAATTACATATCATGGCAATTGGCAGAAATTTGGTGTATAGAAGAGTCCAAATGTTTTATAAGATAGTTGTTGTTATAGTGCTGTGATCTAGGGTTGTGTGGCTGTTTACTCTAGATTTACACTGATATAATCCCATTGTTACCAATGGAATTAGTCTGGATTTACACCAGAATAACAGTAGAATATGGCCCATTGCCTCCAAAGGATGAAAATATTCCCTATTTTTGGTTTTCTTCTCCATACAACCCAGCCTGTCTGTCTTCACAAAGTAACACTGGATGATCATGCTAGCACTGTTTCACGTAATTAGATGGCTGCATTTGAAGTACTTTGAGCAAGTTTTACACTAGAAATCTATTGGAAAGACTACCACAGTGGATCGTGACCTTGATGTGGAGCGGCTTGACTGTTCCCAGAATCCTGAGAGCAGTGCCGCTTGGAGTTTCGCACTCTGGGCAGGGTCACCCAAAGTGGAAAAGTGAGCTTCCAGATTAACACCGAAAAATAACTAGACAGAGTGAGGAGCAGCAATCATGGCCAGAGAACTCAGGAGACATGACATCATCAATGCTGCACTGAGTGAGACTTGACATACAGAAGGACAGCTCAAGGAACAATGTGGTAGTTACACTTTGTTCTGGAAAAAAACAGGTGACGATGAACGACGAATCCAGGGCGTTGGTTTTGCCATCCAAAACAAAATTGTCAACCAACTCGCAGAATTATCAGTTAGCATCAATGAATGACTCATGACTCTCTGCCTTAAACTTGCCAAGAATCAGCATGCAACATACAGTGGTGCATACACTCCAACTCTTGATGCTGATGAGGAAACCAAAGAAGGATTCTATGCCAACCTTGACCAAATTCTCTCCACCGTCCCCAAAGAGGACACACTCATATTCCTTGAAGATTTTAATGCAAGAGTTGGACATGACTTGGAGCTCTGGAATGGCATGGTTGGAAAGGAAGGAGTGGGTAAGACCAATTCTAACAGAATTCTTCTACTGACAAAATGCACAGAACACAACCTAATTATCATGAACACCATGTTCCGCCAAAAGAACAAGTACAAGACATCATGAGAACACCCAGGGTCTAAGTATTGGCATCTGATCAACTATGTCATTGTCCGTGATTGTGAAGACGTTTACATCACCAAAGTGATGACAAGTGCCAACAATTGTTGGATGGACCATCACCCCATCTGCTCCATTACTTCCATCAAACTTGCATCAAAACAACAAATGTGGAAGAAATCAACCAGACAGAAGATCAGTGTTGAGAGTCTCAACGACCCAACTAAATGTGACCTTTTCTTGCAGTGCCTCCCTGAGAAACTGATGAATACCAAAACTGAGATGGAGAGCCCTGAAGATTACTGGAAAGCACTCAAATCAGCTGTCTATGCTGCATGTGAGAGAACACTGGGCTTCTCAACCAGGAAGCATCAACATTGGTTTGATGAGAATGATCAGGAAATCCAAGATCTGATCAACTGTAAGCACAAAGCCTTTTGTGCTTGGCAAAGTGACATCAGTTCCAAGCAGAAGCCATATGTCCGCCATCAACTCAAACCTGAGGTTCAAAGGAAAACCCATGAAATGAAGAACAAGTGGTGGGAGAACAAAGCAAAAGAGACCCCAACAACTCGCTAACACCCATGATGTGCACGGATTCTTCAACACCACTAAAGCCCTCTGTGGACCCAGCACTCAAGAGCTAACCCCCCTTAGATCTAGGGATGGAGCCACCCTCCTCAGGGACAATTGATCAATGAATGATGGAAGGAATACTTCAAAGACCTCCTGAATCATGACTCCAGCATTGACAAAAGCATCTTTGATGGGATGTTGAGGGATTAAGTCAAGGATGACCTTAGAACCCCACCAACACTCATTGAAGTAAAGGAAGTCATCAAGTAGATGAAGAACAATAAGGCATCTGGACCTGATGGAATTCCCGCCAAAATCTTCAAAGAAGGAGGAGAAGAACTAGATCCCCAGCTTCACGTCCTAATGTTCAAGATTTGGAATTCACAAGAAATCCCAGCCAATCTTAGGGATGCCATGATCATGATCATCTGCAAGAAAGAAGACCGATTGGATTGTGGAAACTATTGAGGAATTGTCCTGTTGTCCACTTCCAGAAAGATTCTTGCCAGAATTCTCCTCAGCTGGCTGCTTCCTCTTACCGAGGAAATCCACCCAGAATTGCAATGCAGATTCAGACTATCTCAAGGTACCACCAACATGATCTTCATCACCCACAAACTTTAGGAGAAGTGCTGCAGACAACATCAACCTCTGTACATGAGCTTCACTGACCTTACAAAAACATTTGACTCTTATCAGTTGTGAGAATCTGTGGAGAGTTCTCCTTAAATTTGAATGCCCACCAAAAATTGTTGCTGTCCTCTGACTCCTCTACAACAACATGTCTGTAATGATGGTCAGCAGCGGCTCCAAAATGGACCCCTTCCTAGTCAAGACAGGAGTCAAGCAAGGCTGCGTCTTGCTTCAACCCTTTTTTTCCCCCATATTCCTTGCTGTCATCTTTCTTCTCATTGCTGACAAGCTCCGCTCTGGACTTGACATTCAAAACAAAAGGGACAGCAAGCTCTTCAACCTCAGTCGCCGCTGATCCAAGGCAAAGATTTTCACAAAATCAGTCATTGAACTCCAATATGCAGACAACTGTGCCCTGTGTGCTCACCTGGAAGATCTTCCAAAAATAGTCGACATTTTCTCTGAGGCCTACAACCAACTCAATCTTGCACTCAATACCAGGAAAACCAAAGTACTCCACCAACAGCCTCCGAATCACTGGGATCCTGCTCCTATAATTCAGATCAATAGAGAGACTCTGGAGAATGTTGATCACTTCCTTTACCTCAGCAGCTATCTGTCATAGAAAGCTGACATCAATGAGGAAATTCAATACTGCCACCTATGTGCCAGTGCAGTTTTCGGACGCTTGAGAAAATGTGTCTTCAAAGATTGTGACATCAAGAATCAAACCAAGCTTTTCATGTACTATCCCATTGTTATCCCTGCATTCTTGTACGGTGCTGAAACCTGGGTCATGTACAGTAAACACCTCGATATTCTTGAACGATGCCATCAACAGTGCCTCCGCAAGATCTTTTGAATCAAGTGGGATGACCAATGCACCAACATCAGTGTTATGTCTGAAGTCAAAACCTCCAGCATCGAAGCTATGATCATATACCACCAACTCTATTGGGCTGATCATGTTCTTCGAATTCGAATGCCAGACAGTTGACTTCCAAAGCAGGCCAGTGGACAAGGGGCAAGCAAAAGCTGCTTCAAAGCCAACATGAAGTGCAATGTTGACATATACCAAATTCAGGTCAATTATATTTGGCCCTGAGAATGGTGTGCATTTGAAATCATCTTGTTTACTACTGGGTATCATTGTGGTTCAATCAAGATTGCATGGCTTTCTGAATGATATGTTCTAGAGATCCACTAGAATTTATGGGTTTGAAAAGGGAATTACTGGGTGAAATCTGATTGTCTGTGTTATATGTGAGGTCATACTAGATGGTCATTGTGATCCCTTTTGGCCCTGAAATCTATGAATCTCAAAACTCTTTTATATGAAGCATTTGAGACTTGTCTCAAGCCAACTCATTCTTTCAGACAGGAAAATTGTTTGGAGGGATAAGAGGCATTAGATGTTAGTATAGCTATCGGGTTTCTGAGCCTTCATTGAGCTCTTGTGAAGTGACACCTGCTCCCACTTGGAGCACATGGTAGGTCTGGAACTTAAGTCTGTATTATTATTATTATTATATATAATTAGTATTAATGTAGCATCTAGGTCATGGAGCAGGAGCCCATTGTGCTAGGCGTTGTACAAACACAGAACCAAAGACCATCCCCACCCTAGAAGAACTCCCAATCTGAGTATAAGATAAGAGACAGCAGATGGATACTGACAGGGGAGTACAAGGACACAATGAGGCAATATTGGTCAGCATGACAGGCAGCGGTCTCAGTGCTCCAGCAGCAGGGCCGGCTCCAGGGGTTTTGCTGCCCCAAGCAGCCCCCCCACCCCCAAAAAAAAAGTCGCGATCGCGATCTGCGGCAATTCAGCAGGAGGTCCTTCGCTCCGAGCGGGAGTGAGGGACCCTCCGCCGAATTGCCGCAGAATACCTGAAAGTGCCGCCCCGCTCCGGATTTGCCATCCCAAGCACCTGCTTGATAAGCTGGTGCCTGGAGCCGGCCCTGTCCAGCAGCCTAACCATTATCAAGATTTTTTTTTAAGCATCACAGCAGAGGAGAGTTGAAGAAGGGATCTGAAGGAGAATACTGAGGTAGCTTTGCATATATTTCAGGGAGCTCCTCTCAAGAGGGAGGGACAGGATAGGAGAAAGCATGAAGGTGCTGGTTTGAAAGTGTAACAACGGAGGCTGGCATCATGGGCCAGCATTGACATCCTCATCTATTTCCTTTTTCTAATTATCAGTTTCATCAGAGCATTGAGGGTCAATTGTGAAACTCCCATTGATTACAACAGGTGCGGAGTTAGGCCAACACTGAGTGCTTTTTGAAAAATACTCCCCTAATTGTTATACTTCTAAATGAAGCTGACTCCTTCTCCCACGAGAAGAAGGCAGAACTCTGGCAAGCTGTAACACACTGATATAATTTCAGGAGATTTTAGAAACAGTTTCATTTTTGGATCTACTTGACAATTTGCAAATAGACTCCTGCATGTTCAAGTGAAATTGTCAGAAGCGAAACACACTGAGTAGCACAGGGTAATTTTGATAAGCTAGGAGCAAAGATTGTGTTAAATTTTTAAATAGTATTTTTAGAAGGATTATAAAAAGAACACTTCAATAGACCTCAGAAGGAAATAGATTAGAAAATAATCCTCATTTGGATTTTTAGATTTTATATTTGAAGATGCATGGGAAAAAAATCTAGATTTAAGGAATTTCCTAGGGGTTTTTTCCTTCCATTAAATAGAATCAAAGTTTCATATTTTGTGGAAACACTGCTCCTTTTTCTAAATCACAATAAATGATTCTGACATGTTATCTTTGAAGGGTCCTGGCCAAATGCTAAGTATTCCTAGATAACTTAGATTGTATGCATTATCTAGTAATACATGCCACTTGGCTCTAGGCAAATACATTGTGTTCCCAATGTCTTGGACAGTCTGTTCCTAAGGTATTAATCAGAAAGATAGTGGATGAGCCAGTCTGTGTGACTAGATGAAGACAAAAATAGAGATTTAATAAATGTAAATTGCCAGAAAGCCTTTATTATTCCCTCTTCCCTAGGAAGATCAGTATTCAGTGTTTATCGAAATCAAGGTGTGAGGAGGAGGGGAATAAAGGCCGATGATGTTAATTAACGTGTTAAACTTTTATTTCAGTTTGCAACTATGTGCTGTATTTTCATTCTTTCTTTCTTTCTTAGATAACCATCACCAAACATGCATAGGTTGTATTTTAACACCTCACATTAATATTAGTGTTAGATTCTGCTCCCATTTGACTTCAGTGGTTCAGTGGAACAATCATGTTCCTGTACAGGAATTGCTTCACTTGGCACTGAGACGTAGCCAACTCTGGAATGTGGCAGCTCTTTACTACAGCAGCATTGCTACCCAACTGCTTAGGACAGGCTATGAAAAAGAATATTGTAATGGGCAGGGATTGTCTTTTTATTCTTTGTTTGTACGGTGCTTAGCAGAGTGGGATCCTGGTCCAGGACTGGGGCTCTTAGGTGCTGCGGGGATACCAATCATAAATAATATTCAGTCAAACTGCAATCCCAGTTGCAGTGGGAGTTTAGGTATGCCCAAAATGTTTGTGCGTTACCGATGTAATCAAATCTTAATAATTGTATTTGTAAAGCAGCCTCAGCCAAGTGCTGAGGTGTGGTGGGGGAGGAAATCTGTGCAAAACGGAAACAGTACACAATATTGTTAACACATCAAATGTAGGGATACTGTTGCAGGAAGAGAGGACAAAAATGAAGATGAGCAAGAAAGGTAATCTTGGGGCTAGGTGAGGTCACACTAAGAAATACCTTTGTGGGAAACTGGGAAGATTTCAGGCCTTTAAGTGAGGAAGAATTGGCAGAGATGGATGTTGAGTAAACAAATTCCACATTCCAGAGCCCACCACAAGGGAAGGTGTGATCCCTGAAATGCAGAGATAACAATTAGAAGTGGGCTCAGGGATGAGATTTCTGCTGTACCTGGGGCCTACACAATAAGGGCTTTTGAAACAGCAGTGGCAGGTTAAAGTCAGTCTGTCACTTTACAAGCAGCTAGTGTGAATAATTGGTGGGTGTTAGATCATTATGTTTGCTCAAACCAGTGAGCAAATGTGTGGCTGTATTCTGAGCTGGAAGTGGTGGAGAAGCCCCGGAGAGAGCCAGTCTGAGAGAATTACACTAATTTAACCTCTTAGGTCTTCAGGGCAACGGTTGTTGAAACAGAGTTGTCACAGGATAAATAAGGGTGTGACCTGCACTACTGAAGAAACACCTCTTTCACTGCATGTCTGGACATGGAAAGGGCATGGTCAAAAGTGACCCCAAGATTCTTCACCTCCTGAATTTTTCCCATCAGTAAGAGAGACATAGAAGAGGAGAAAACCCCCTCATATGGATCATCCCTCTCCAACAGCAGAGTTTCTCTCCTCAGGGTTAAGGGTGAGATAGCTGGCAGGTATCATCCAAGCATTCCTCCAAGGCAGAAATGGAATTCTGAGGGATTCAAGGGACAGGAAAAACACAGTCGCAGACCTATGATTCTGCATTCCTGGGTTTAGAGTGATTTGTCCAAGAGGCATATGTATTGAACAACATGGGAAAGAAGAGACGTTTTTCAGAACAGTGAGAAGGGGAGTGTAGCGGGGTGGTCACCTGCTCCAGCCCTGGAAGGGTTAAAGCCAGCCCTGGGAGAGGGCTGAGGCTGTGAAGCAAAGCCTGGGCTGATTGGGGAAGGCAGTAACAGCTGGGGCCATGGCCCAATCAGGCCCAGCTGGTCCCTATAAGAGGCTGCGAGCCAGAAGCCCTCAGTCTCTCTCTGCTGGTAGAGAGATGAAGGTCCTGGCTGCTAGGGAGCCGAGCAGGGTACTGGGAGTGGAGCAGGGCTGGGGAAGGCTAGAGGAGCTGGGGAGCTCCAGCCTGGAAAACCCCCAGGCTGCAGGCCTAGCAGAGGGCCTAAGGCAAATACTGGGGTTGCAAAGGGGCAGCCCAGCAATAGGTAGAGGCAGCAGGTCCAGACCCAGCCTTGCCTATGATGAGTGGCTTACACTGCAGTCTGGCGCAGGGGCGAGTTGGTGACTGGCAGTAGCCTACGACTGAGGCGTGGTGGGGGTAGTGGGTGGGGGTTCCCCTGAATGAGGAGACCTGGAGAGACTGAGGGGTGTATGGCCAGGAGGCAGCACCCCCGATAACAGGGCACCGTGTCTGGGGAGGACACAGGGGCCAAGCAACAGCGGGACACCGGCCCGCAGAGGGCGCTCCGGAGGCTGGACAAGCTAATTCCCAGAGACAACGCCCCAGGGGTGAGTCCCACATCGCTACAGGGAGGAAAAAATGTAAACAAAAATTCCCAAACCAAAGGATTAACTGCTGCCAACTCTTGTGATTTTTATCACAAGTTTCATATTGTTTCTTTCTTAGAGCCCTAGGTCCTGGAGTCATGTGATAATGAGAATCTCAGCTTTCATTTAAAAAACAAAACAGAACACCATGCAAAAGTTTCTAGCCTTTATGGTTATGGAAAAAACTTGAAAAACTGAGCCCTAAAGACTCAAACCATGAGGCACATAAAAAACCCCACCATTTAAAACTAGATTTTAAAATCCTCCCCCCTGCCCCATGATTCATGAACGCTTGGAGTTTGCAGTAGTGGATTAAAGACCTGATCCAACTCTAGTTACTAAAGTCAATGGGAGCCTTTCCATTGCTTCAGTGGGAAATGATTCAAGCCTCCAAAAAGAAAAGGACCTGTTGTGGGACATACCACTGAATCAGGGCCCTAGATAAGCTCTGATTCAGAAATGTACCTAAGCATGTTCCTAACTTTTAGCATGTGACTAGTCCCATTGGCTTTAGTGGGGAAACTTGCAAACTTACAGTAGGCACTTGCTTAGTGCCTTGCTCAGGGCCGACTGCCAGCACCAGCTCAGCAAGCAGGTGCTTGGGGCGGCCAAGGGGGAGTGGCAGCACGTCGGGCTCTTCGGCGGCAATTAGGTGGCGGGTCCCTCAGTTCCTCTCGGAGAGAAGGACCTGCCGCCGAAGAAGAAAGCGGCGGGTGGAGCTGCCACCTATTGTGATTGCGGCTTTTTGTTTGTTTGTTTGTTTGTTTTTTCTGCCGCTTGGGGCAGCAAAAACCCGGGAGCCGGCTCTGGCCTTGCTGAATAGGAACTTTGCTTTAGTTTGTGATAAGCAATGTACTGCTTAAGCTTTAATGCAAATATGCAGAAAGTGAGTGACAAAATATATGTAACTACTTCTATAAAGTGTCATTCTTCTCTCAAATGAGCTCAAGATTATCACATTCCTGCTTTACATATAAAGTTTTGTGATTAAGACACTTCCAGAGTACCCCAAAATAATATTAGTATTAGAGCTGATTGAAAAATTTTTGAATTTACCCTATTCCCCTTGGAAATGAGGAAATGTGGGGAAATATCTATTTTGGAAGAATTTGCCATTAGGAAGATCAAAATGAAACATTTCAGGCCAGGTCAACATTAATCTCTGTGTGTGCTTGAGCTGCCGTGGAGCCTCATGGGAGTTGTAGTTCCCGGTTCCTTGTGCCCCATTGTACGTCTCCCAGGATACATCCATGGTCTTTCCCTGTAGGTGGCTCCCATGATGTAACAGAGCAGCTCAGCCACAGAGACTGTGGGTTGACAAACTGAAACCTTTTGGATTCAGGAATGTTCAAATTGGGAATTTCCAATTAGAAACTTTTTCTGTTTTTTTTGTTTTTGTTCATGAAATTTCAACTTTTTTTCCGGATTCAGGATATAAACAAATTTTAAAATATCTGAATTTCCCATTGGACATAAACTCTGTTTTTGATTAGCTCCCATTAATATGCTTTGCTTTTGTATGCAATGCAGGCAAATATTAATACACTATAGAACTGCCTTTAAAAAAAAAAAAAAAAAAACTTGTGTGTATCAGCTTGCTTCTCATCTTAATACAAAGCCACACATTTAAAATAACCTAAAGTAACAATGATAGAGAACAAATTGTGACATTTAGGGCACTTTCAATTCATGTTTCATCTAGATTAATTGTGATGCTGGAGAGTGTGGTTTTCTTAAACTGTGCAGTTGGACCCAGGTGTTTGTTTTTCTGCAGTACTAGTTAGGGGAAAATATTATTAAAACCGTTAATAAGGAACAAAGTGAACTCTTGGGCCTCCAATGGCCTTTGAATTCAACGGATTGGAGTTTCCTGTTCTCCTCTGCATGTGTTTGTGTTGCAAAATGCATCAGTTATTCATTTATTACATACAAACTGGCTTACAGTTATGTGTTTGCATCTGGAGATTGAAATGTGCTGCTTCTTCTAGACTTAGCAATATGCTGGGGGGGAGTTATTAAAAAAAAAAGGAAGAGAGGCAAAAAGCGGGGGAGCTCAGAAGCAAGTTTTCAGAGTGCTTCAAGTTCAGATATAGAAGTAAACTTTACAATTTACTTTTGTTGTTGTTATGATTGATAATGCTGGCCCTTTAGAACCTAAGAACGGCCATACTACGTCAGACCAAGGGTCCGTTTAGCATAGGTGCCGACTCCGTGGGTGTTCTGGGGCTGGAGCACCCACGGAAAAAAAATAGTGGGTGCTCAGCACCCACTGGCAGCCCTGCAGATCAGCCCCTCTCCCCAATGCCTCCCACCTGCCGTGGATCAGCTATTTAACAGGAAGCAGGAGGTGCTGGGAGAGAGGGGGAGGAGAAAGGGCAGGGCATGCTCGGGGAGAGGGTGGAATGGGGCGGAGCAGGGGTGGGATGGGGCAGGATGGGGGCAGGAAGAGTCAGGGTGGGGAGTAGGGGATGGGGTGGAA
This sequence comes from Mauremys mutica, assembly GCF_020497125.1. Taxonomy (NCBI): domain Eukaryota; kingdom Metazoa; phylum Chordata; order Testudines; family Geoemydidae; genus Mauremys; species Mauremys mutica. The sequence continues at coordinate 325,974,287 of NC_059072.1, forward strand.
GCGGGACCTGGGGCAGAGTGAGGGGGTTGAGCAACTGCCCCCCCCCCAGTAACTTATATACATGGCTCCTCTGCCATCTAGCCAAATATCCTGTCTTCTGACAGTGGCCCATGCCAGGTGCCCCAGAGGGAATGAACAGAACAGGTAATCATCAAGTGATCCATCCCCTGTCGCCCATTCCCAGCTTCTGGCGAACAGAGGCTAGGGGCACCATCCCTGCCCATCCTGGCTAATAGCCATTGATCGACCTATCCTCCATGATTTATCTAGTTCTTTTTTGAATCCTGCTATAGTCTTGGTCTTCACAACATCCTCTGGCAAAGAGTTCCCCAGGTTGACTGTGCATTGTGTGAAGAAATACTTCCTGTTGTTTGTTTTAAACCTGCTGCCTATTAGTTTCATTTGGTAACCCCTAGCTCTTGTGTTATGAGAAGGAGTAAATAAGACTTCCTAATTTACTTTCTCCACACCAGTCATGATTTTACAGACCTCTATTGTATTCCCCCCCCCTTAGTCATCTCTTTTCTAAGCTGAAAAGTCCATCAATCCAGTTCCCCTTTAGAATTTTGACTGTTTTAAGTCAAAGATGGTGAGTGGTTATGTCCTATAAAAGGAAGGTTCTAAACTCTCATTGTTCTGTACCCACATGCTTTTAGATTGTTCTTTGGAGAAGAGACTGGTCATTTGACAAAATGAGTAATTGTTCAGCATCTGTGTAGCTCTGATTCTTGTTAATAATGTCTCAGTCAAATGACTGTGTTTATGCATAGCAGTTGGGCAGTGACATACCTCAAGAAATCAGCGACTGACAGAGTTCGTGGTGACATTTTGTCTTGGGTAAATAAGGGAAAAGCAACTATGATATGCATCAGTGTCCGCAGTCTGAAAATTGCCAGGATTAAATATTTGTTGAATTCTGGACTGATGTGGTGGTGCATCACCTCTCTGGGTCACGTAGTGATGGAACATAAAGTGGTGCTGCCTCTAACGAGTTCTAACTATGCAACAAGTACAATAATCTGCTTTTATCTTTTTTTAAATGGTCTCATCTTTGAGCGCTTCTTGGGTTCCTAGGCCTGCATGGTAGGGTTACATGTGGACTTTAAGAATATTTTCTGTTTTTTGTCCCCATAATGTACGGGGACAATAAGGTGTGAGTCATCCCTGAACTAGAGCCTGCACTGACTAATTCCTGTGCTAGGCTTCAGCCAATCTACAAGCCAGGAGCTGGTCTGGTGACACTCAGGATGGGTATGTCAGGGCTGATTCACCACTCTGGCACTTTGAGTGCAGAAGGTGGGGGCCCACAAGGATTCTAAAAATTTATAAAAGCAGCAAAGAATCCTGTGGCACCTTATAGACTAACAGACGTTTTGCAGCATGAGCTTTCGTGGGTGAATGCATCCGAAGAAGTGGGTATTCACTCACGAAAGCTCATGCTGCAAAACGTCTGTTAGTCTATAAGGTACCACAGGATTCTTTGCTGCTTTTACAGAACCAGACTAACACGGCTACCCCTCTGATACTTAAAAATTTATACTGGCCACTCCAGGCTTGTATTAAACTCCCAAGGTTACAGCTTTTCTGTGACCTTGGATGGGGAGATGCTGCCACCACCCAAGTGCAAAACCCCTTTGAGGACCCAGGAAGGCGCACTTGGGAATTCCTTCCTGTGGGGTATCCTCAATCCCTTTCACGCCCCCTCTGGGGAAGAGCTAAAAAAGAAAAACAAAGGAAATCAGCTGTTGCCACCAGCTAATTAAACATGTGCACAAACCTCTTAGGACACAAAAATCCAATCCTGTTCTTAAAAAAGGTAAATTTTATTAAAAACAAAAAGAAAGAAAATACATCTGGAAACTCAGGCTATTGCTAGATTTAAAAAAAAAACCCCACAAGGATTAAGCATCAAGAATAACGTTCTTGAGGTCCAGCTTAAAGGTTAAAAGCAAAACAAGCATTTGGGGTTAGCACAGAGGAGTCCACAAGCCATAAAGAAATAAAAAGAGTAATTGCGTCTTCCTAGACATTTCCTGATCTACTTACATATCTGAGATTTCAAATGAGTAGTTTAGGTATATCATCAATGATTTTTCATACTGGCCCCAAGTTTCTTACAGCATAGTTGCTCTGTGTCTGCTTCTCCCCGAGAACAACAGACAGACAAAAGGGGAGTCTTGTTTCAATTTTAAAAAGTTCTGGCTTTCCCATTGGCTCTTTTGGCCAAGTGCCCACTCTCTTCCTTTCACCTATGCATAGCAGTGATACTTTTAACCCTTTACAGGTAAAGCAAGTAGAGAACAGCTACAAAGAGGGATTTTATAGCTAGCTGGCTGGCTGGGTCCATAAAAGGGAGTTACTTTCCCCTCCTTCATTTATCACAGGGTATACAAGCCTCACAGGAGAAACAGCAACTAAGTCTGCTCAAAGTCACTTCATGGCTTGGAACTCTCTGCTGCCTGATAGTGGTAACAGACTCCACACGCCTTAGCTTGCTCCAGCCTTGCTTCTGCTCCAGCCCTGTTCTGGATTCCTGATTCTGGCTCTGACCATTAGGCCTGACCATCCCCACCACAGTTTCTGACTGCGACGCTGCTTAGAATACACGTGCCTGGGTTCCTTTCCCCCATTCCCTGCCTTCTCCTGATGCTCTATTAGTTAAGCTGTGGTAGAAATCTTTGTCACAAGGTTGGGTTTTGCATTGTACCCTGAAAGTAGTCAGACTGTGGATTTGTCCAGCCTCCCCTGGGAACTTGTTTTAACACTGATTCCCTTTGACTGAGAACAGTTTCTCTGGCTTGCACGTGCTTTCTCCTGAGTTCTGTGAACCATGTTTTCCAAGAGGAAAACAGCTGGCTTGGTGGGTGATGTATAAAATCAAATACCTGTTTTCACCAAAGAGTCAATAACCAGACACTGGCATAGGTCTGGCAAACCCAAAGTGGCAACAAATATAAAAATAGTTGCCATGCAGAAAGTTCTTATCATGCTGCCCCACAGAGCACACGAGGCCTAATTCTCCCCTGCCTTACTCTACACTACCCACTCTGCACATGTGTGATTGTACGAAGATTAGCATCACCTAGGAATCTTCAAAGAAATAGATCTAGAAGCTCTGTAAAAAAGACTAATTTTCATATATAGGAATTGTAAGGAAGTCAACAGATGGACACAGTTGAAACTAATTTGTCTACCGCAGCTCAAAAGGAATCTGGGTCATACACATGCAATAGCTAGCGAAGCCAGAGATATCAAGTAAATCCCTCACTGCAAAGGGATCATTCATATCCCCTGGGACTAGCATCAGACTATGGTTTAAAGCCCTTGAAACAAGCCAAAGACAGATTCGTTCCCATTAACACTAAGATTAAGTTCAACAAGGTGGCAATCAAATCTTCAATGGGACATTATCGTTCCAGAGTCCCAGCCAGACTGGCATCATGTTGAAATGCACAGTAGTTTCTCAAGCTAGCTAAAGAGATGAGGCCAGATCCTTTGTTTTCAGTGGAGCTATACTGAATTTACACCATGGAGTCCCACTGCTGTTGGGTACTTACAAGCCAGTGATTAGTTGACAGGTAACAACAGACTTCAGTGAAAGCAGAAAAAAACTCTTCTCTCCTGATGATGGGGATGGGGTCATGTCTGACTAGGGGGCTGGGAGGGGATGCTGATCAATCCACTAACGCTAAGTGGAGGAGGGAGATAGAAGTAGGGTGACCAGATGAGAGATGTGAAATGGGCGGGGGGATGCCGGCAGAGCAACTAAAAAAAAAACAACCAAAAAAGCCCAAGAGCCGGCAGCGGAGGAAAAAAATAAAAACAAAAGCAAAAAAAAAAGCAGCCAGAGCATAGGAAAAATTGGTGGGGGCTGAGCATCCACCAGCAGCTCCACGCCCTGCCTCCCCACACCAGCTCGCCTTCACTCTGCCTCCACCTCCCCTGAGCTGGCTGCTGCATCCTGCTTCTCCCCCCTCCCTCCAGCTCTTGCACTGCCATACAGCTGATTAGCGCAAGACTGGGAGAGAGGGGTGAGGAGGAGGAATGTGGCGTGCTTGGGGAAGAGACAGGGCCAGGATGGGGATTTGGGGAGGGATCCAATAGAGCAGTGAGGGGGTGGGGCTGGGAGCGGGGCCAGGGCGGGGATTTGGGGAGGGATCCAATGGGGGAGGGAGAGGTGGGGCTGGGGTGGAGTTGGGGCTGGGAGGGTGCGAGCCCCCACCGCCTGTGCGCCGGAGGGCAAAATATCGGGACAATTCACGTCCCGACTGAACATGGGTTGGGACGCGCGACAAACAAGTAAATATCGGGACAGTCCCGATAAAATCAGGATGTCTGGTCACTCTAGATAGAAGAGAGTTGCCCTTATATGGGCTCCTCCATTATAACTGGCCTTTTATGGGAGGGAGAGTGAGGATTAAGAACATAAGAACGGCCATACTGGGTTAGACCAATGGTCCATCTAGCCCAGTTTTCTGTTTTCCATCCCCTGTTGTCCACTCCCAGCTTCTGGTAGTTGGAGGCTAGGGACACTCAGAGCATGAGGTTGCATCCCTGACCATCCTGGCTAATAGCCATTGATGGACCTATCCTCCATGAACTTATCTAGTTTTCTGAGCCCCTGTTAAATTGTTGGCTTTCTCAACATCCCCTGGCAATAAATTCCACAGATTGACTGTGCGTTGTGTGAAGAAATGCTTCCTTTGTTTGTTTTTAAACCTGTTGCCTATTAATTTCATTGGGTGACCCCTGGTTCTTGCGTTGTGAGAGAGTAAATAACATATCCTTGTTCACTTTCTCTATACAATTCATGATTTTATAGGCCTCTATCATATCCCCCCTTAGTAGTCTCTTTTCTAAGATGAAAAGTCCCAGTCTTTTTAATCTCTCCTCATAGAGAAGCTGTCCCATATTCTTAATAGTTTTTGTTGCTCTTTTCTGTACTTTTTCCAATTCTAATATCTTTTTTTGTGTGTGTGATGGGGTGACCAGAACAGCATGCAGTATTCAAGGTGTTTTTTGAAGATGTCTGGGAGATGCAAGAGGGGAAAGGGACATCAAGAGGTCATGGAACAGGCTCCCACTGATCCTAACAAGCTTCAGGACATCAGCAGGCAACCATGTGGCACTGCTGTCACTTCAACCACTCTGAGTTGAGCCTTGCTGTAGGAGCCACCTGCACCAGCTATTGGAGGCTTTTTCAGTCCAATGAGCTTCCCAAAGCATTCTGGAGTAAGGTTGGGCCAGCAGCTGTTTCATAGACTGTTGTTGCTTTGCCTATTTAAAAGGCAGTGGGACAAGTAGCGAGGTGGTAGTGAGTGAGCTGACTATCTCCAGAACAGACACCCTGCTGAGGGTGTCCTCTTGAAAGGGATGGGGTGATGGTGCTTCCTCTGTAGCCCTTACGGAGCATGGTGACCTGTGGCTGGGAGCTCTGAATATCCAAAGAGGAACCATAATGAGAACAGGGTAGTGGGAATTAATCTGTCTTTTGTAAACACAATGGGCCAAGTTCATCTGCACTGTAATGCCACTGACTTCAGTGGAGTTTCAGCAGTGATTTATCAGTCTGATAGGTGCTGAATCAATGAGTTCTGTCATATCAGCGGGCTGACAAACAATCCAGAAGAGTTCCAGTCTGGCTACTTAAAAAGAAGTAAGATCAGCTGGGGAAAGAGAGTCAGGTTTGAATGGCCATTTGAACAGACTGGTAGAGCTTAGCAGCCTATGGCAGGAAAAAGTGCATGATGGCTTTAGCTCCTCCTCACTAACTGACACGATGGTACGTGTCCTAAAGGTGGCTGATTCAGGTTTTTTAAGATCATATAAAGTATCCAATTAAAGCAGGAAAGGGTTAAATAGTAACAAAAGTGAATGTAATATAGAATCCCGAGAGAAGGAAATTAAAGGAAACAGGTGAAAAGAGTGAACAGAACCAGAGTTAATATTAGAATATGTAATGTAGAGATTTATCTCTTAGCAATCCTGTTTAAGGCTTTTTATATTTTATTATTTTGATAGTTTATAAATCAGTAAGTTTAGTAATTCAAGACTCCTAAAAAGGGCAAACTGCCAAAAGGCCTGAAAATTAACAGCTGTTGAAATTGACTTTAATTTTACCTGTCCAGGCTCAAATGTCTCTTATTGCTTTGGACCAAATAATTGTGTTTTGTTTTTTGTTTTTTTAAGTACAGTGGCCTATCTGGAGACAGTTTCCATGTGGTGCAGCTTGGGGAGGAGAGATACTTAGGACAGCAGCTGGAAAATGGAATGTTCAGCGGCTGAACGGGAATGAGCTCATTGGTATGGGACTCTGCTCAGCCCCTAGCAGCCTGCCTAGCATTAACATACACCAGTTTATTATCTGGTAACCCGGCTAGGCGATTAGTCTGTGGTAAGCAGTTTGGCAGTGATCTAGAACTATTATGCATATTAAAAGTAATTTATGTAGTTGTCCCAAGTCCTCCCTTACCATGCGCTTGTTTCCTGGTAGGCGTGGGCAGTGGGATATGCTAATCATTGCCACAAACAATCCCACTGCACCTTGTAAACAATCTGTGGCTGATTTGTAGCACAAAAAGAGCGTTTTGGTGAGCATGTAAATTCTGCCCCTCAGGACTACTGTAAATTGTGTTAGCTGCATTGACTCTTGAGTGGCCTTCCATGCAGCTGGGATCACCGAAGTGCGGTTGTCCCTTTACCCTGTCATGGGATGGATGGATGGGGGTGTGTAGAATTGGTGTAGCTGGTTCTACACCACCTAGGATTCTCCTAAGCTAGGGGCATCTCCTATAGGAGATTATGGGCTATGGGCTAAGTCATGATGGGGGCCAGGATCCAGCCCTAATATAGATATTTATTTTTGGGTCCTTTCTATTTTTGTGCAAAAATCACTTTTTTGTGACAAGGGGAGTAGAAGGAACAAAGAAATCTTTGCCTGTGCAAATAGTGCCTGGAATGGCATCTCCCGGGCGTAACTGTTATGGGAATGCCGCTCAAGGTGGTGCTGCTATGTCACTGAATAAAAATTTAAATTGCAGTTGTGAACAGAGGATCGATTCTTCTGAAGGCTAAAAAGACTTTATTGCCTTCTACATGCAAATATGTCCTTGCCTAAACTTTCCCTCCATCTTTATAAGCCCTCCGACTTTGTAGTTGATCAGTATTGAAGCTCTGTAGAAGAGTTTGCAGAATATCCACACAGCAAGTATTTGAAGTCTCGAGTGTTCGTTAGTGCTTTAAAAAAAGCTAAATTATTTTCTGGTGTAAATTGTCAGAGCTCCATTGGAATGTACCCTGCTAACTTGCACCAATAGAGAATTTGGCCCTTTGTGTTAAACTTGCAGAGTAAACACCTTGCAGCTGTTTGTTAAAGCTTAAAACAAAACCTGGAAGTAAACCAAGCCACATGTGTATTTTCCTGACTCTAGGCACCACACTATAGTGCATTCTTGCTGCAGAGAATGTTGTCATTTCAGCTGTGTAAAAATGACTTCAACTAAGTTTGTTTTCATTTAAGCTGCCAGACATCAATGGCAAAAGGTGTGGAGATATTTTTAAATAACATATTTCATACTAATAGCTATGTGAGTATTCTATTGCATTCTGGTTCCTTCACTGCCTTTCAGGGAGAGTACAAAAGAAGCATATTTTACGCAGTTTGACTTTATAACTCTTGCTAGTAATTCCGTGTAATAATATTTTGGCATAATGCAAAGATGAGACATGTACAATTAGTTTTTTCAATGTGTAGTTGAATTAAAACCAGCAAACCAGTACTGGTCCAGTGAATTAATGAAATATGAGTGATATTTAAAATAGAACTGCATTCAATACATTACATCCTGTTCAGGAAGAAATAGGAATAGCAATACTCTGAGAATAAAGGTGGATTGGTTGGTTTGTTTGCAGTTTAATACAAGGCAAATCTCTCAAGCTTAATTGTATGGAAGCTACTGTAAGCTGGGTCTGAATGAGCTCTCCCCTGACATCTAGTGTTGAGCTGGGGAAGAGGACTTCAGGAGCTGACCTTTGCATGGGCACACTTACCTTGCCTAGGTGCTCAGCATGATGGGACTGCTTTGCCTAAATGATCACTTTTGGCTGGTGTTGGATCACACGTTACTTTATCAGGAGCAGGGGTACTAAAGGGTTGTTATCCTTGTGTGAATCAAGGGCAGCAGAACTGTGTTTGGCATACCCTGGTTGATGGACTCCTCCTTATCAAAACTGCACTCGCTAGGCAGGGGACATGAGTGCCAAAGCCCAGTGAGTGGAGAGAGGGTGGGGACAGGTGCTTGTACCTGGTGGTGTGGTTGCCATGTAAGGTTTTAGACACCATTTTGACCCTTCCTCTCTCCAGCATGTAATAACACAGCTGATTAAGATTCAACTGAGTCTTGTTGCACACCAACAGAGCTGAAATCACTGATAATCAGGTCTAAGCATTCGGCCTGCTTTGGGATAGTGTCTCTGCCCAGTCTCCATTAGCAGCGAGGCTCCCCAACTAACAGCTGAAGTCACCAAGAGCTGTGTTAAGTGGTGGGACCTCAAGACATCCCAGAGGGTGCAGAGTGGAGCAGTGAGCAGCCAGCAAGGTGGCTGATGCCAGAGCAAGCGCCTGGACGGTAGAGCAAGCACAGGGCTCCTCCCACCAGGGTGGGAGGTGAGCTCATGCAGATGTACCTCTAAACTGCAGGTCTTCACTGAGCAAGGACAACAGCTGTGAGTGGGGTGGAGTGGAGGGAGAAGGGAGAGGCACACTAAAGGAACTTTTGGTTGCTGGACTTCAGAACCTGAGGCAAAAGGACACTGCCCAAGGTACTCTGGGGTGGGTCTTTTGTTCATTGTTTTATGTTTATGAATCCCGCTTGCAGCATTTTCCCAAATTAATGCTGGGTTACTTTCCTCTTTTTATTAAGAGATTCTTTTCTGCACTCAAACTCTGTGGGCTTGCAAGAGGTTAAATATTGCCTCTTAGAGGCATGCATGGGGTGGTATGTAATTGTCCCAGATTACGGTGCGGTGGGACTCGAGCCTGTTTGGTGTTGTATTGTTGAAAAGGAACCCCTAGATACTGAACACAACCTTTGTTGCTGCAAACTCCAACTGGCAGAAGGGTTACACTACTGTATATGACTATATAGTGGTTTAGGAAATCTGCAGTGTGTGCTGCACAAAATAAATTAATTAGCTCTTTGAAATTCAGCACTGGTTTCACAATGAGCTACTTAGGCTGTATAAGATTTACTGCTGACTAACTCTCAAAAATGGATTGGCTGCCCTTATGATGAAAGAATGTTTGTGCTTGTGTATCCAAGTCTCCTGTGTTATTAGTCAGTTTAATATTACAGCAGCATTGTAGTTTTCCACAATCACCTCTTCCACTTATCTCTTTCAGGGAAAAAAATACCCTCTGGGCTGTTCTTTGTTTATTCTTGGCCTCATGGTGTGATATATGTACTATTATAATATAAAATGCGGTTCAAGCTTTATATATAACCCCCTAACTCAATGGAGAGTTGCAATGGGAAAAGGCACCACCTCGTTCTGTGTGTATTTGTCAAAGATAAATGTGCATGTAGAGAACCATATCTAACTGGACCAACCAACAAAACCAATCTTGACTTGAAGTCAGTGGGAGCAGTGAATGCTCACATCTTTTAGGCCCCAATCCTATAAATTGTTCCATGTGGGCAGATCCCTGTTTGGAGTCCCACAGAAGGCAGTGAGACCTCTGAGTCCTCAGCACCTGAAGCGAGTGGAGCTCTGTGTGGGCACAGGCTCTGCAGAACCAAGTGCAAGGAACAGGCCTGTCTTTAGGCTCCCACCTTTCAAAATCTTATCCTGTAGGCAGAAGACCTGTGGGGAACAAGGCAGCGGGAGCATAGCGAAGACCTATCTAGTTGGATATCATTAGTATTCCGAAGCCATAAAACATTTGCCAGTTTTTCGCCTCTTCCTCCTAACTGATATCTTCGATGGTTTGAGAAAATGAGAAGCTGCTTAAACTGGGCTTTGATAGTTAAACAGCTGTTCTTTAAAGACCGAATTACCTGCTGGGAAGTCTCAGGAATAGTCCTGCTCTGTGTAAAACAGTCCTCTGTTGCGCTCTCTAATTCTTTTTGACATGGCAAGTGAGCCTTTTCAGGCTGTGCGCTCTAATGACTTAGCCACATGCTAGGAGCCAAATTTACCACTGCTGATTCCATTATCGCACACCTGCTTATGCCAATGGTGAATTTGATCCCATCACAGAAGAAACTCATTACATTTTTACACATATCGCATGATGATCTGCTACCATGATATTGTCAAGACGGTCATAATACGTGTGCAAGACATTAGCCAAATGATCATTTTACTGTTACAACGTCTTGAAATGCTAACATTTGTTTTGAGTGCAATATAAACAGTGTATCGATGGGTACTTTCTGCTGAGTTATGGGTTTGGAGGTTTTTTCCCCTCATATGAGGACTGAAATCCATACTAGAACTCTGCCTTTTGGTTTGTTCAAATACTGTTGTTAATAATTAGTTCTTAGATAGTGACCCTGAATGCAAAAACTCTAGCCAGGAAATATGGGTAGAATTTCTGTGCATTTAAAATGTATTTCTCACAGGGAGCCAACATGGTTCCTAAGCTCCAGTTAGCAGTGCATGCCTGCCTCATATTTCTTCTAACAAGCCTTGGATTAAGCTTATGTTGAAGGCTTCTTCTCAAAGGCAGTCTTGTGCAATTGAGGATATGAAAACGAGACCATAACAGTGCAAAGGTTGTCACCTGCAGTGACAGAGCCAGGTTTTGCAACTTTTTGCAACTGGATGGTCAATGTGTCATTGATGGTGTGGTGGGCTGGAGAGTGAGCCTGTCCTGCACTCATGCAACAGCATCAGCTCTTGTCCCGAGGGGCGGGGCTGGGCTCACCACTCCGGGCATTGCGACCTAGTGCATGGGGTTTCAGTGACACGGGACCCTGGATGACATGTCACAAAGCCCAGAGTGGGGAGCTGGCCCTGCCCCATAGGACAGGAGCTGCTGCCGCCGAATGAGTGAGGGGCAGGCTCACTCTCCTGTTCTGTATGAAAATGTAGGTTGTACTCCTTCTCTTGTGTATTGCATAATATGCCTGAAAAGTGCCACACATCCATCTAAAGGCCTCTCCTGCTCCCTATTAACTCCACCACTGGTCACCCAATCTGCTTACAAAAGAAGTCTTGGACCTAACTTCATCTCTTCTGGCCAAGGGCTTGAGAATTAGAACAGCGTGTGCTGGTGCAGACCCAACATGTGTGGCAAACCCTGTTGCGTTGGTTAAAACCAGGGGTGGCCAACCTGTGGCTCTGGAGCCACATGTGGTGCTTCAAAAGTTAATATGCGGCTCCTTGTATAGGCACCGACACCAGGGCTGGAGCTAAAGATGCCAACTTTCCAATGCGCCGGGGGGTGCTCACTGCTCAACCCCTGGCTCTGCCACAGGCCCTGCCTCCACTCCACCCTTTCCCGCCCCCTCCCCTGAGCCTGCCATGCCCTCGCTCCTCCCCCTCCCCCACAGAGCATCCTGCAGTCCACGAAACAGCTGATCAGGAGGTGTGGGGACGGAGGGGGAGGCGCTGATTGGCAGGGCCACCGGTGAACAGGAGGTGTTGGGAGTGGGGGGGAGCTGATGGGGGACTGCTGACGTATTACTGTGGCTCTTTGGCAATGTACATTGGTAAATTCTGGCTCCTTCTCAGGCTCAGGTTGGCCACCCCTGGTTAAAACGATTGGTTAATAAGAAAAATGGCATTGCTAGTAGAGCAGGTGCAGGGTCCCACGAGGTTTGGATTGCATGAGAGTTGGCTGGGATGCTGTCTCAGCATTATTTAAGTGGCTCTCTTAATGTAAGGAAAATGTGTATTTTAAAATATTTATTTAGATTCAAATATAAAACTTGATTTTTTTTATTTTTATTTTTTTACATTCTCCCCCTCCCTTTTTCCGCCCAGTGGGAAAGGTGGGAGAGGAAATGTTTCTCCCTCCCTCATTCCTCCTCCGTCTTACCCCACCACCACTCTCTCACGCATTTTTTTTTCCATTTAAAAAGCCACAAGTCTTCTGAGCAGGGCTGAGCAGAGTTAGGCAATAGTGTGGTAAAAATATTGGTGCCTGCCTGATGTCCTCTTTACACGAGTGGACTGATGATGGTAATAGATGGGAAATTCTTGGTCGCAGAGTCTAATAGGCATCCCACATGCCTGGTTTATACTTAAAACTTACACTTGCATAGCCATGTCAGCCAGGGGAGTGAAAAAATCATACCCCTTAGCCCACATAGCTGTGTCCCTAAACCCAAAGTGTAAATGAAGCTATGCCAGTGGAAGAGGACTTTTGTTGGCATAGCTAACGTTGTTCAAGGAAGTGGCATGCCTACACTGGCAGAGCTCCTGCTATCGGTGTACACCGCGTTTACACTAGGGGGCTGTGCCAACATAGGAACTGCAGTGGAAACATAGGGGGAGAGCAATAGCTCAATGGTTTGAGCATTGGCTGCTAAACCCAGGGTTGTGAGTTCAATCCTTGAGGGGGCCACTTAGGGATCTGGGGCAAAAATCAGTACCGGCTGGGGACGCGGGGAGCCGGCGGCTGGGGAACCGCGCGGCTGGAGAGCCAGGGAGCGGGCGGCTGGGGACGCGGGGAGCCGGGCTCGAGATATTAGGGTTGGGCAAATCGACATAACGGATGGGAAACCCATAAGATAAAGAGGGAGTTTGGCGGTTCCACTTGTAAAACCTCGAGTTAATAGGATTGGCAAGTTAACCGAGGTCGAGATAAATGGGTTCGACTGTACTTGGTCCTGCTAGTGAAGGCAGAGGGCTGGACTCAATGACTTTTCAAGGTCCCTTCCAGTTCTAGGAGATTGGTATATCTCCTATTATTATTATTATTATTATAGCTATTAGTCTACAAATACTTATTGTTTCCTCGTCTCTAAGGCCTGGTCTATAACTTAAAATCACACACCTGAGAGACATGATTAAGCTGACCTAAGCCCCAGTGCAGACATTGCTAAGTCAAGAGAGAATTCTTTCGGCGACGTAGCTACTGCGTCTCAGGGTGGATTTACAACAGCAACAGAAAAAAACCCTTCCGTTGACGTAGCAAGTAGCGACACTACAGTGCTATAGCGGTGCCCTAAAAGGTCTGAACTGCTTCCCTTCATCTCAATGAAAAGGTTCAGAAAAGGGCAACTAAAATGATTAGGGGTTTGGAGAGGGTTCCATATGAGGAAAGATTAAAGAGGCTAGAACTCTTCTGCTTGGAAAAGAGTAGACTAAGGGGGGATATGATAGAGGTATATAAAATCATGAGTGATGTGGAGAAAGTGGATAAGGAAAAGTTATTTACTTATTCCCATAATACAAGAACTATGGGCCACCAAATGAAATTAATAGGCAGCAGATTTAAAACAAATAAAAGGAAGTTCTTCTTCATGCAGCTCACAGTCAACTTGTGGAACTCCTTACCTGAGGAGGTTGTGAAGGCTAGGACTATAACAGCGTTTAAAAGAGAACTGGATAAATTCATGGTGGTTAAGTCCATAAATGGCTATTAGCCAGGATGGGGTAAGGAATGGTGTCCCTAGCCTCTGTTTGTCAAAGGGTGGAGATGGATGGCAGGAGAGTGATCACTTGATCATTACCTGTTAGGTTCACTCCCTCTGGGGCACCTGGCATTGGCCACTGTCGGTAGACAGGATACTGGGCTAGATGGACCTTTGGTCTGACCCGGTACAGCCGTTCTTATGTTTATGTAATGGGTTGCTACAAATAAAGCCTAATGATGACAAAGTAAATATCAACATGACTAACTTTTTCATGGCTGATCACATTAGCAGAAACCTCTAGTCCAGGGGTTCTCAAACTGGGGATAGGGACCCCTCAGGGGGTTGCAAGGTTATTACGTGGGGGGTCACAAGCTGTCAGCCGCCACCCCAAACCCTGCTTTGCATCCAACATTTATAATGGTGTTAAATATATTAAAAAGTGTTTTTAATTTATAAGGGGAGGGGGGTGTCGCAGAGGTGTGCTATGTGAAAGGGGTCACCAGAACAAAAGTCTGAGAACCACTGCTCTAGTTACTCTGGGACTGTGCAAGGAGCTTGTGTAACAGAGAGAGAACCTGGAAAATAGAAACTCAATTGCTAGGATTAAAAGTTTGCCAACTTTGGGTTTCCTAAAGGCAAATAAATGGTTCTCCACAGACACCCAGTGATTGGCCTTTGAGATGTGAAACAAATCCTTTATATTTGTGGGGGAAGGAAGCTACAGACTAGTTTGTAACTCTAAAGGGCATTGATTTATGAGCTATGGCTGCTGCAAACTCCCTTCTAGCCAGCTGCCAGCACAACAAGGGGCAGCTCATAGCATGAGAATCTTCAAAGTCTACATAACTAAGCATAGAACTGGAAGGAACTCAGAGGTTCTAATCTTGGCTCTGACACTGACTCAGTGGCCTTAATTCAAGCCACTTAATCCTTCTGCCTTAGCATTCTCATCTGTGAAATGTACATAAAATCCACGGGGTGGAATGGTGGTGGTAAATAAATATTCATTGCGGTGACTGACTTAGTTAATGTTTGTTTAGAAAAGCACTATATGTGTGTCTAAAGTTCAGTAGAAAGCACTCAGCACCCATCCAGTGGCTGGGGTTAGTAGTTTCCAGACTTCCAATTATTTGGACAATTGTCTTTAAGAAAACAACTACTTTTTTAATATTTAAAACAATGCAGAAATTGTAGCATCAGCAGCTGGGCACCAGTTCTGCTGAACCAGTTGGTGGCTAAAAGATTCCCTTTTTACATACAGTGTAAAAGGTTAGACCAACCCTCTGCACAGTGATATGACCAGTTGGACAGGAGTCAGTTACATGGGAGGGGAAAACCCTCCCAAAATGGCTAACACTGACTCCATCCCTATTTCGCTACATCCTGACAGTGACTAACACATTTAGCAGAGCTGTAAGATGGAATAACTTCAGTAGTTATTCTCCCAGCAGCACTGTAAAGGAGAGTGGAGGGATTTTATGTTTGTTGTTCCTGAAACTTATTCACAAAATTTAAAAATCATCTGAAGATGCATCAGGATTTAGGATAGAAGACTGGGAGTCAGGAAATGTGGCCTCTATTCTTGACTTTACTCTGTCTTTGGGCAAGACACCCAACCATGCTGTGCCCCAGATTCATCTATTGGTTAAATAGAAACAATTCTTACCTACCTTTGTAAAGGGCTTCAGTTATATAAGATCAATATGTTTTATTTCATTATGCAAATTTGTGGTGCCTAAACTCTAGGGAAAACTGACAAAAATAGCTACAAAGTTCTTATTCTGGAGAGGAGGCTAGAAGAGAAGATAGACACTCGGAGATTAACCTAAAGCTCAGATCCAAAGTCCATTGAAGTCATTGTAAAGCCTCCATTGATGTCAGCGGGGTTAAGATCGGGGCCTTTGTTATTACTTAACAGATGCTATGTTAAGTGTCTGCATAGAGCAAAATATTGGTATTGTACTCTGTTTTCCCCTGTGAATAAACATTAAAAACTACATTTCTGTTGCACTCTGAATGAAAATAAACATCTCAGTACTTACATCGTAAAGATATGGTTAGCTCGGAAACCCTCATGACAGCTGTGGGGGTGAGAAACATTGGTTGGCTGTGTTTTTGTGCTTCCTAGTAAAGAAGCCGTCCTAATGAAGTGGGCATTGAGATGTTTGTTTTCATACTGAGTGCAAAGACATTGTATCCTTCAACAGTTAGCTGATTCTTCATGCTGACTCTGAGTAGCCCCTACACCTCAGATTGTAGAGCTCTTTAAAATGACACCAAACAGGTGCATATTTTGATTCAGTTAAAAATAGTGAGTGAAATCCAGGCTGTATTGAAGCCAATAGAAAAATGTCCATTAACTTCAGTGGGGCCAGGATTATACCCCATCATTTGAATTCATCCTTGAATAATTCAAAAAACAGCTTTGTGGACTTTTTTCAAACTTTGCAGCAAAGTTCACCTCTTGACTAAGAACATACTTTGGAAATTTCTGCCCCAAAGATAATATATTTTGAAACTAATAAGCAACTGACAATAGAGAGTCAGTTAAAGTTCAGGTGGCATTTCCATTCTATAGCATTACAGAAGCAATGCTACGCAAAGAGAAACAAGTGTAGATGTTCTCTTTGAGGATATCTGTCTAGAAAAAATGGGGAATTGGATATTGCAGCAAACAGATCAATTTATGAATGTCAACAGGGGCTGCACTGGAAAAGTTCATGATGCCAGGGTTTTTCGCTGATCAGGAGTCTGTATTCTGGACAGGCTGGAACACTACTCCCACCTAATCACACTGTAATAAATGGAGTTACTGTCTTCTCTGTTATTCTGGGGGACCTGGCATACCCGCTTTTGCCTTGGCTTATGAAACCATTCCTTGATATCAGGAGCCCTGGCAAGTGACTGTTTAATTACATGGTCAGCAGGTGTAGCATGGTTGTTGAACGTGCTTTTGGCAGATTGAAATCCCATTGGAGATGTCTACAGAGCTGTTTGGATGCCAGTATCATCAACATTGTGCGCATCACTGTGGCTTGCAGTGATCTTCATGATCTGTGTGCAGCCAGAGGTGAGCGATTTCCCGCAGAATGGATCTATGGCAGGGATGGATTGTTGAACCACTACCCTCAGCCAGAAAGTGCACCTGCCACAGCTGGATGCAGCCAGGCAACAGAAATCAGGGATGCTCTGTGCTCCCATGTGATGGGCTTGCATGGGCTAATGGAAGAGGGAGAATAGCACATTTATGAATGCACTTGGAGGGCTGATTGGGATGGGGTTCAGAGTTTGGAGTGGGGGAGAGACATAGGTGCTGGAACTAGAGGTACTGGGGGTGCTGCCACACCCCCTGGCTTGAAATGGTTTCCGTTATGTACAGGGTTTACAGTTTGGTACAAATTGTTCCAGCACCCCTGGATAGGGGGTTGATTGCATGTAATGTACTTATGTACCTGACTGCTTATCAAATGGGGGAGGGGAAAGAGGGTTGACTCACAGTGTGGCTTGATGATGTATGGATCGATGTAGCTAACTGTGTATTGAGAAATATTGTTTGCATACTAATTTCTAGTTGTCCCTGGTTAGGTGTTTACCTTTATTATTTGAAATACACATTGTATGATGTGATGTAGTGATAGCAGTACACATTCTTGATCAAATAAAAGGCTTTATTTATAAACATTTAACCCCTTGCCAGGCAGGCCAGCTGCCATCACCACACAGAACAGCATTAACCAAAAAAAGTGCAAACAGTGAAACCATGTACAAGCAGAAACAACCTCTTGTTTCATGTTCCCTGACAACCACCCCCTTCTCATTTCCTCTCCTTCCACATTTGCTGTGCACTTTGCAGGGGGGGAGGGAAGGAGTGGGGGAGGCATCCACAGGGGTGAGTATCAATATGGAGGGCTGCATGGGGGACAGTTGCTCTGCCTAGCTGTTCAAAAGGGCCCAGTTGCATGGGCCACCCAGCCGTGGAGTTGCCCGAGCTGTTTCTGGACTGCGCACAAGGTACCACAGACGGGACTCAGGCCAGGGTGTGGGTGCACCAGGAGCTTGCGGCCATTTGTGATAGTAGCCGTTCAAGCAGTTCTTTTTGCTGGGCTCGGTCATCCTCCCTTTGCAGCTGGTTCCTGTTCCAGGAACTGCAAAGCAAGGATATAAAATGTTACTTTTCCAAATTGAACTTCAGTATATTTTGAGAGGGATGTTTCAGGCCACAGAAGCTCCCCAGACACAGTTGGGTTAATCACAATGAAAGAAGTGCAGAGACAATGGAAAGTTTAAAAAAAATCAAAGCTGCTTTAAAAAAAATTGTAGAAGAGTTTGGATTTGAGGGGGCAGTTGGTGGCCATGCTACAGAAGGATTTTCTGTTATTTCAGGCCTTCCGCAGTTTGGTGAACATTAACAGTTCTTGTGGGCCTGTGGCAAAGGGAGATGTTGGTCCCATGCTGCTGGTGGGAAACCAGCAGTGTATGCAACCAAAGTCTTCCATGTACAGTGACTGAGCAGGGCATCTATAAGTGGTGTGGGCTGGTCAGTTACTGAGGTGTTCCTGGAAAATAATCCTTCCCCCGGCATGTCACTACCTATCTGGAGTTCCTGCTTCAGGAAAAGTTTGCAGCTTTCAGTACCTGGGATTGGGTCAGAATTCAAGAAGAAATTAACAGGATGCTCTGTTAGCTTCTATAAGACTTAGCATGGTATGACAGTATGCAAACACACAGAGCTCCACAGTCATCCTCCTTACCCCTTTCCTCTCCCCTGGTACTTTTCTGGACAAAATTTCAAATCCCATTTATATGTGGGATGAATGATTTTTGTCATCTGTGAACTACATTTAACTGAAATGGACTTGATTTGGAAACGGAACACAGTTCCACCTTCCCCTCCCCGCACAGTACACTGTTTCCAGGCAGTTCTTTACACTGTTGAGCAACATACTTACTGGTATGGGAATGTAAGTTTGTTATATTTAAGAAACATGAGTGGGCATAGCAAAAACCAGCACCTTTCCAGTAAAAATTCACTTTCAAGGCGTTTTTACTGTTTGCATTTCCTGGTCACCGTTTTGAACTCCCATAGGGTAGAGCGGAGGGGCTGTGGGGATACCAAGGCACTGGCATGTGATCTGCAATTAGCATACACCTTGCAAGACGGAGCTTCTAACAACTTTTGCAATGGTTCGTAGACTGGAAATCCTTCCCATTCCTTTATTAGTATAAATTAAAATGGAGCCAGAAACTTATCAAACTACGTGGCGGCTTCTGTTCCTTTTGTGTCTATGACCAGTTCTGCAGCGGGCTGTTCCTCAGGTTGGCTCAGTGCTTGGCACAGTGCCCCGCACCCCATCAAACACCTCATTAAATGGACATGATGTGGGCAAGTTGCCCAAGGTGCAGTCCCTGGTTTTCTGGTACTCAGTCTTGAGCCACTTAATCTGCTTCCTGCCTTGGTCACTGGACCAGTTAATTTATAACACTGTCAGCTTCTTGACTATTTGCTGATGTGTGGTCATTGCTACTACTCTTATTAAAGTCCACTGTTGTGCTGGCCTCACACCAGAGATTCAATAAAATCTGGCTGTGCTCCTGCAAAAGACTATTTCTGGTCAGTCCACTGCAAAGAGAGCAAGTTCTCGGAACATGTGTTTGCAGCTCGGTGGTCAGAAAACAGTGGAAGGGTTAAGTGCTGACTCGCTGAGCTGCTGTACTACAACAAAGAGACTGCTTCAGTTTCCCTGGAGTCAGCTAGCAGTTCTTGGTATAGAGAGAACAAAGGAAGTTGACCCATAGGATTGTGGGATACTTTTGGCAGACTCCCAGGACCTGAGTCGGAGGGGGCTGCATTTACAGTGCAAAGTCATAGGGCTTGAACCTGGACCCTGGCTTGATTCTGGCTCAAACCCTCCACCCTCACAGGTCTGAGCCAGAATCAGAGATTTGTGTGTGAACGAAACGGGGGTTTGAGCCCAGGTTTGCATTTCGATGTCTACATACCCCTAAGGGTATGTCTACACTGCAATTAAACATCCACAGCTAGGCCTGTCAGCTGACTCAGGCTTGTGGGGCTCAGGCTATGGGGCTGTTTAATTGCAGTGTAGCTATTGGGGCTCAGGCTGGAGCCCGAGCTCTGGGATCCTCTGCCCTCATGGCATTTTAGAGCCCGGAGCCTGAACATCTATAGTCCTGAAGCCCGAGCTCTGCGAGACTGAGTCAGCTGACATGAGCCACTTGCAGGTGTTTCACTGCAGTGTAGACATACCTCCACAGGCTTCCGTTTGGTTTGGTTATAATAACATAACATGTTTTTATTCTAACAATTGTCATTACTTACTTCAAAGCTAAGTGGGCATTGTGTCTGCATTGCGTCCACCCTGATGGAGGAGCTCCGCCAGCCCAAAGCATTAATCATTTCTGCTTCACTTGCTGGGCTGAACACTAGACGAGTGAGTTCATATAATGGGGTCCCTGATAACGTGGCCACAAGTGTTTAATATGCTGAATAACCAAAGTCCGAGGATTTCAAAGTCAATGAAGTGATTCTCGAGTGTTTCCATAGTTACCCTCCCCTGAAGTTTTGAAACTCCTGTTATGACGCTCTTAACCCAATGTTCAGAACTGACCTGACTGAAAAGCCTGGAATATCACAGCTCTTGGTGTGTGGTTGTTTAGGTGACAACTTGAGGATGCTTCCTGTGTCTGAGGTAATAACTACTCCTGGTTCTAAATACATTCTGATACTGAGCCCCCAGTACTGTGTTAGGACAGAGTTTCTCAACATAAGGGTCACAAACAGGGGTCACAGCCACACAGGGTCGCTGGAACAATTTGTATAGTGGGGGTGCTGAAAGCCATTCAACCAAACTGTAAACCCTATGATGGAAATCACTTCAAACCAGGGGGTGCGACAGCACCCCTACTTCCAACACCTATGCAGCCACCTTGCTCCCCCCCTATTACCAGATTGGGGGTGGTGTTTGAGAGAGGGGAGATTGGTCCTGGGTAGCTGGGAGCGGAGTACTGGATATACAAAGGGTTGAGAACCGCTGTGCTAAGTGTTTGACATGTAAGGAGATTGATCCCTTCCCGGGTGCCCTTGACACCCTTACATATTACTGGAGAGGGTGCGGAAGCGCTGTGCTGCAGCTCTGACCCTGAGAAGGAAGTCTGGCTTAGCTACCATTACTTCAGGGGGCTCCTGAGCAGCCCATGCTGGCACAGCCCTTGGAGAGGGTTCAGCATTCTCTCCTGCACCCCTCTCCAGCCCAGTTAGCTGACTAGTTCAGGGTGAATAGGGCCATGCCCTTTTTGGGCAGTTAATGCCTGTGGGGCACTAGGAAGGAGCAGGGTTGGCAGCACTTCCAAGCCACATTGTGGCTGGCCCCTGTCTGGGGAGAAGGTGGGGCTGAAGAGTGGCTCATTGCACCATCCCTCACCTTGCCCACTCACATAGTGACCTGCCCACTGTTGCATTATACTAATGTCAGCTCTTTCTTCTCTCACCCCCACCTCTCTTAACACCCCTTCTGCATAGGAAGGATTAGGCCCCACTCCCACAACAAGTAACTTTTTATTTTTTGCATTATTCATTTTTAAAGCTCCTGCTCCTCCCTCTGTCCCAAATAAAATGAAGGAATGATTTTTAAAAATGCAGGTCTTCAGCCACGACTAGGATAAATATGGGCTTTCTCTGGCAGCTCCTCACCGCCTCCTTGCAGATCAGTGAAAGTGAGTCACGCTCATGTAGGCTGATCAAAGCGCTTGTCCTTTCAGCACCAGCTGTCGGATTTCCTAAGTCAGCATTACTGCTGAAGCCCTCCAAGTAGTCCAAGTGCAGGCAAAGGGTTACAAACACAGAGAAGCAGCCAGATTGTGCAAGAGATTTGGGAAGACCTGTGACCTTATTTGAGAACACTTTCTCTGCTTGCAATCTTCTTTTTGCATGTCTCTCCTTACATTTGTGGCTATCCTCTTACAAGGTCCATCCTCCTGCCATTGACGTCAGTAGGAGTTTGCCATCAGTTTTGATAAGAGCAGGAACAGGCTCAGTAGGAAAACGCTTTACTTCTACCCAGCTCTGCCCTGTTTATTCTTAGCAAAATAAAAGGCCACACATCCTGGGATGCGTTTTTCAAAAGTGCTGAGCACCCTCAACTCCAGTCGAAGTAACTGGGAGCTGCAGGTGCTCAGCGTCGCTGACAATCAGGCCCTGTCTCCATCACGTGTATTTCACGTTCTCTGCGATGGCAACAGGATTGGGTAGCAAACATAGAATTACGTCTTGCAAGAGGCTGAGCACCTTCTGAATGGTACTGAATACACTTAACCGCTGCTGACGTCACTGGGAGCTAAGGATGCTCAGCTCCTCCCAGAGAAACTCCTCATCTTGTAGGAATGAAAACTTTGCTTTATTAATATAGAGGGAGTTACGCTTGTAAAGAGCCAATGCAAAATGACCTTTTCTGAATCAGTTTGAAAATTCTGCCATGAATTTACAACAAGGATCTGACAATAAACTATTGATATTAGGGATAAATGCAATGGGAAAATAATTTAGACTTGGGTAATAAAACAGTATTAAAAGCAAGCTGCCAAATTCTGTGTAGTTTAGGTCCTGCATTATACATACTTTGAAAGTTGTGTGGTCTGTCACCAGTACATCCTGACCTGATCGTACCATGTTCATTTTTTCAGTATTGGTCTCTGCGACTCTTAGTATGAGTTTGCAATTTTAGAACGTTATTCAAAGTTCCACACACAAAGGTGTGCTCATATGTTCCCTGCTGCAAGTCACATTCATTTATGGGGAACCTACAATACGTGCAGTATTTTGTTAACAGTCTGATACAGAGTTGCGGGGGTTGTGTTTTAAATTATTTGCTAAGTGCTAACAATGTGCTTGGTGCTGTACAAGATGCACGGGTGACAGTGCTGCTAAGCTGTGAAAAACAAAAGTCAGCATCCCTGCAATATTTTAGTTCATCTGTGAATTAATTAAATGTTTTTCTGTCTGTTCAGCAATTGGTATGGGAAATCTCTGCCATTCTTCGTTATCTTTGATTTGCTTCCCTTTATTCCTGCTGCAGGGAAAGCTGCTTCTCCCCAATCAGTCCAGAAGCATGTCCCCTCGTGCAGTCCTTTATCTGCCCCAGCAGAGCCTTTGTACTTGATGGTCATGTGCAGTTGAAGACGGGCCTTCAGACCCAGGAACGGCACCTTTTCCTCTTCACAGACATCCTTATTGTTGCCAAGTCCAAGTAAGTATCATTCCTAAGGGAATATTCTTGCAGAGCAGCACCCTTCCTCAGTACAGCATCCCGTGAATTTCCCTAATGTTATCTTCAGTAGTGAATCTTCCCTGGATTTCATGAGAGCTTCTTAGTCTGCCAATGGGAGTTGAGCTCCTAACTCCCTTAAGTGCTTTTGTACACTCACAAATCAGCCAATCCAGACTAGAATATGGTAAAGGAATCATAAATTTGTACGTTAATTCAATATGGGAGGGTATTTTAGAAGTGCTGCCTTAAGCTGAGAGTGGGAATGTTGTCTAGTGGATAGAGTGGGAGTTAAGCATCTTGAGTTCCATTCCCAGCTCTGTCTGTAGCCAGCTGTCCGAACTTTGACAAATCATTTAAGCATCTTGGATCTCAGCTCATTCATTTGAGAAATGTGTATAATATCACTGCCTACATCGCATGGTGTTAAAGATTTAATACGTGTCTGGGAAGTCATTTGATATCCGCAGATGATTAATATTAAATTTTCTATAGAAATGTTAAAGTATTACAGTGAGCGTTTCTGTCCTCTTTGAATTATCTTCCAAATACCGTTTCTGGTGCAGCAAAATAGAAGGTGGTTGTACTGAGGAGTCTGGGGAGCTGTTTATGTGTAATCAGGCTTGTTGTTGAGCTCAGATTATTCATTCTACCATTCACAATTAAATCAAATTTACAAGATGGATCTAGCATGCTAGCCTCTTGCAGCAGTTGTGGTTTAAGGCAAATCTTGAGAGTGCTTTCACTTGTTTATGCGTTAAGGAAAAATATGAAAAATGCTAATGTACCTTCGTTCGCTGTAAGGCACCATGTGCTTACTTTTAGGAGGGTGGATGGTTTAAATGTGAATCTTGTGCTTGTTGCAATACAGCTTTACCCTCAAATGGCTATTTCAGAGGCTGCTGGGAAGAGCCAATATAAATCCATGTTTTCCATAGACATCTGAGCCATTTCTGTCTGAATCACATATAGTAAACATAAAACCCCTAGTTGAATTCCTTCACTTTGTGGATATTTTATTTCAAACACATACCACTATCCATGGGGTGGTGAACATCCATAGGGCTGGGTCCTTACACGTATTATTATTATTTATTATTTGCACTGCGGTAGCACCCAGGGGCCCTAATGGTGGATCAGGGTCCCACTGTGCTGGGTGCTGTATAAGCAATGTACTAACTCACGTAGAGCAGTAATTTACATGTGTATTTATTATTAGTAGTAGATTTGTATTACCATAGTGCCTACATGGCCTCTAGGGAATGGTAGCTGAATACACAGCACTTAATTTAACATGGAGGAGAGTCTAAAATTTCTGAAGGAGTTGGAAAAAATGAATGTTTTTCCATGTGTGAATTTGATACAAGTTAAACCAGCTCAAAGTAATTTAGGGTTTAAAGAGGAATAAACAGAGTGGGGTTCTGGTAATAAGAAAATGATCCTCCGTTCCTATTGGTTGTTAAAGATAGTAATAAGAACAGTATTTTGAATATTACTTGGTGTGTCTTGAAGTACCGATTGGGATATGATCTCTCAAGCAGTTCTATCAGCAATTAATATTTGAATCCTATATCGCAAATGGGAACTGTTTAAAAAGTCAGCAGTTGCCAAAAGTTATCATGCAGTATCATCTGAGATATGGTAGTTATTTCCTATTCTAAGTAGTACATACAGGAAACCTGTGGTGCACCATGTACCAATATATACGGTGATCAATGTTGACTTCTTAATGTCTGATGTGAACTTAAGACTGTAGTGCACCAGAGTAAAATCTGAACTGAAATGAGGATCCTGTTGAATTTGACTCAGCTACAAAATTATTTCCCATAAAATGGCTAATCTGTAATAATCTTCTGTGTTAAGTACTTCCCTAGTTTGGTGGCTGCATGTGTCTAAGAGACATCTTTGTCTTTCTTTGGACAAATGTTTCTCTATGTTTAGAGGTACTCTTAATTTGCAACGTATGTGCAGGCTCAGCCCAAATCAGTCACTCTGAAAAGGAATCTCATTTATAATTACGTTTTCATTATCAGTAAATGGGTCCAAGTTTTTTCTTTAAAAAGTCCCCAGCAGGCTGCCAGCTCTCTGATTCCACTCCTGTAAGATGGTGGAGAAGTGACAAACACCAGTTACCCCCAGTGAAGTCTATGGGAGTGGAAGGTGCTCAGTACCTTGCAGGAGATGTTCAGTGCCTCAGCAGGTTGGGAAAGGAGATGTGCAGTATGGGTCAGTGGATAGGATGGGGGTTCTGTTCCCAGCTCAGCAAATGACTCCCTGCATTTGACTTTGGACAAGTCACTTATGGGTTTTTATAAAGCATCTCTGCAAATTAGACAGTTAACCTTTCGGTTCATCAGTTATCCAAACAGTTAAAAATATATATATATATATAGTGATAATATGCAGATGCTGGGGTGCTGAGGGCCATACCAAGTAACTAAATAATTAAATATTTGCTGAACTTTTTTGAGTTCTTTGAGATCCTCAGATGACCAGCGCAATAAAAGTGCTAAATATTATCAACAAATATTATTCATCACCTGTTGTTATTCTGTGAAAGCTTTTAGTCTGTGCAGCTCATGGACTCAGTTTCCTCTTCTGTGTTTTCCTATCCCTCCCCATGAAATATTTACTTTGGTGTTTCATGTGTAAGCATTGGATCTGATCTTCCCTGTGGTCGGAGAGTGACTCCTGCCTAGTGGTCACAGTTCACTACAGGGGCCATTACGCCTAGTAATGATGGTTCAAGGTGGTGGTAGTCCTGCCTAATGGCTACTGCCAGGGCAGGAGCACGGGAGCCTGGGCCCTCTCTCTTCCACCGGGTTCCAGCTCAGGGCCCTCTGAGACGGACTCAGCTGCTCACCTGCGTTTGTGTGATGTTCAGCTTTGGGCTTCTGGTCCACGTCCCCTCCTTTGGATGCTGCGGATCCCTTCGCTCACCGGCTCAATACTGGCTCTCTGGCAGTTCCCAGCGTGCGTCTGCTCCCTGGCTTGCCTGCCCCAGACTGAGTTGCCTGGCTGGCTTTTAAACCCCTCCTCCAATCTGAGCAGACCTGGCCCTGGTGTGGGGGGGCCAGGGTCTCTTTAGCCTGTAAGTGTTCCTTAACCCTGTGATCGGCGGGTGTTGCAAGGGACTCCTCCCTAGTAAGAGGTTCATACACCTCGTCACACTCACCTTCATATTTATGTTGAGTAGAACCTTCCTTGCATTCTGCATAATACGGCCTGCTCAGAGTGACTAAGAATGGCAGAATTGAGAACTTTAGGGTTATTTGTTGGTTTGTGTCCACTTTTATGCAAAGCATTGATTTAAGCAACTTGTTCCCCACGTTTTACTCATTCCCCCTTCTCCTGCCCCTTTGTTCCCCAAGCCTCCAATTCTAAAGAAGCTGAGCACAGGATTTTGTACATAAAGGAGGGAGAGGTTTAAGAAACAGAAGATACTGCTTCGCTTCACTTTGTTTTTGCATCTAGGCATGTACGTTCTCTGTGGTGCTAGTCTGGAAGTAGAAGGGTCCCTATGTCACAAAGACAAATCACTCTCTTATTCTGTTTCCTGTCACTCATGCAGAACTAGCTCTCACTCGTATGACTCCAGCTTGGTTTTCTCATAACTGAGAGCACTCGCATAACAGACCTTGCATTCTAGGTGTGGGAGAGTGAGAGGGAGTAGAGGAGAGAAAGCGTTGGTGAGGGACCTGGGAAAGGGGAAAGAGACTGGGAACATCCAGATAAGGAGCAGGGTCGGCTCCAGGCACCAGTGCAGCAAGTGCGTGCCTGGGGCGGCAAGCCATGGGCGGGCGGCCTGCCGGTTGCTGTGAGGGCAGCAGTCAGCCAGCCTTCAGCGGTGTTTCTGTGGGAGTTACCGAATTACCGTCAAAACCGCGGGACCAGCGGACCTCCCACAGAACCGCCGCCGAATCCGCGGGACCGACAGACCTCCCACAGAAACACCGCCGAAGGCTGCCTGCCTGCCGTGCTTGGGGCGGCAAAAAACATAGAGCCACCTCTGATAAGGAGGCTGTGTGTTTCCTGTGATTGTAACAAAAGGTTAGGAGCCAGGAATACCCTAGTTTCTAACACCCACTGATTCATTTTTATCACCTTGGATGAGGTAATTTGAGCTCTTTATGTCTCATTTAACCCAGATATAAGATTAGATACAATACAAAATTTGATTCTGCAAATAAACTGTCCTGGATCTTATGCGAGGAAAAATCCAAGCTTTATGGTGAGTGTTTGGGTTTTAAAAAAATCAAGTTATATTTACTGCCTCTCAAGAAAATTTAGATAATTTGGGGGCATTTTTCTTCAATCTGGACTGGAAGTAAAGAGACTAGTTGATTCCCAGTTTGTAATGGATGCCCTGCTTAGCAGGGAAAAGCAATTGAATGGCTTGTTGGAGTTGTGGATAAACTCAGTTTTTTAGAATGTGTACATATCAAGATGTGTTTATAATAATAATAGGAGATATACCAATCTCCTAGAACTGGAAGGGACCTTGAAAGGTCATTGAGTCCAGCCCCCGCCTTCACTAGCAGGACCAATTTTTGCCCCAGATCCAGGGGCGGCTCTACCTTTTTGGCCGCCCCAAGCAGTCATGCCCGGGAGGTGCCCCGGAGCCGCGGGAGCAGCGGACCTGCCCCAGGCATGACTGCGGAGGGTCCGCTGGTCGCACGGCTCGGCTGGACCTCCCGCAGCTGCGGACGGTTCGCAGGTCCGGCGGCTCCGCTTGAGCTGCCGCAGTCATGCCTGCGGGAGGTCCAGCTGAGCCGCGGGACGAGCGCCCCCTCCGCAGTCATGCCTGCGGCAGGTCCGGTCGTCCCGGGGCTCCGGTGGACCTCCCGCAGGCATGACTGCGGCAGGTCCGCCGGCCCAGCCTGCCGCCCCCCCGGGAAAGGGCCGCCCCACGCGCGTGCTTGCCGCGCTGGGGTCTGGAGCCGGCCCTGCCCAGATCCCTAAGTGGCCCCCTCAAGGATTGAACTCACAACCCTGGGTTTAGCAGGCCAATGCTCAAACCACTGAGCTATCCCTCCCCCCAATATACATATCAAGATGGAAAGCATTTGTTGTGTTTATATAACACACAATGCCACCAAAACCCCATGCACACACTGAATACAGAAGGCATCCTGTTTAGCAACCATTGGTCAACATCCCGTAGTTCAACCAAGGGTTGGAATTTCACTGACTGTGATCCCACCAGCAGTCACTCTTCCTGCTGAAGGCTTTTGATGCCACATAGAAGAATCAGATCCCTTTTTAGGCTGACCCAGTTTTATGCAAGAGCTGCAGTCTCCGACAGTAATCCACTTATCAAGTCAAGCAAACTCCTCAGCAACAATTTCCAGGCAGACAATACTTTACAGAGCTACAAAGTCAGCTTGTTAGAAGCAAAATAACTCGGAGAGGGCCACACAAGGGTCCCTTTCAGCTACTTTCACTATCACCAAAGTGGAATATCAAAGCCTTAAACTTAGTCCATGGTTGTGCTATATCTTTGGGCACACACAAGTAAATCCTCCTGTTCTGCTGCGGCCACGTGAGAATTTAAGTCATGTTTACTCACTGTTGGTCGGCTGTAGCTCCACAGCTGATAGTTTACAGGTGTTTCTCCTCTGCCAGCCTTGTGAAAGGAGAACGTATGAGAATCCAGATAAATTGAGACTAGGGGGAAAAGAGACTACACTAGTTAGCTGATTGAAAGATCCTTGATCTCCAAAACAACGTTTCTATGTGCACTGTGTTGGTAGCAAGTTCCTTATCTTATACATTGGTTTCCATGTGCCAACAGCTACAGATAGATGCTTTAATGCTGTTTGTGTCTTTCTGTTTTTAAAAAAGATTTCTAATGATTGCCCACAGGTGTGTTGGGTGGGATGTAGAGATAGAAGATTCCCCCTCAACACACACATTTGGTTACTGTTCTGAAGTCTGGCTGCTTTGGGGAAAATTAGTAGGAGGGTAAATAAATGGAATGATGGTAGCAATTTCCCAGTGGATCCATTAACATTTTTGTCAAAGCACCTATTAAAGAGCTTAACTAACCTAGTGAGAAGTTAATCTTCCATCTGTTAATAGCTGTAAGGTACTGAATTGCCATTTACTGAAAGCAAAAGGAACTAGACTTGCCATACTGGTATGAGAGAGCTAGGCATGTATTGGCGTACCTGCGCCTTCATGTAAGGCCCAGTTGTGCACCATCTAAAGTCAGCAGTTTTGCTGTTGATTTACTAGGAGCAGGATGGTGTCCTATATCTGCAATGTAAAAACAGGCATATTTTGGAATGGTGTCCATTTGTTTTCTTGAAAACAAAATCCATCTCTCCTTAGGCCAGTCAGTCTCTTCCCTCCCCATAGGTTAATATTGAATTTTGATGATAGCTGATTTTGAACTGACCAGAAAACTCTGATATTTGGCCAAGAGTCTCAAAACTGGGTGCCTAAAGTTTGGTTCTAATGACAATATTTAAGCACTTAAATAAGTGGCGTAATGTTCAAAAATGCTCACCTCTCATTGACTGCAGAAAGGACCTGGCAGCCAGGGATGAAAATGGGGGGAGGGCTGCCTGTGAATGGGGGAAACAAAGGGGTGAGAGGGGGAGAGAGGGGAATTACTGAAACTCAGTGGGTGGGGACCCAGCTCCAGTCTGGGGGATTCCTACCTTCTCTACAGTCCAATCCCGGGGGCTGCAATGGTGAGCCCAAACCTTCCAGGCCCCACTCTTGTGTCCGAGTTTACACAGGGGTGGAGCCCCCACAGTATTTCCATTGCAAAGGCACCAGAGCTCCCTGGTTCCACTGGACCATGGATGACTTAATACTTCTCTGGCTCTGTTGACTTTAATGGGACTGACTTGACATGGATAATAATTGACAACTCTGGCTAACCCAGGGGAATTTACACCATGGACTCCACTCCACCAATTCTGGTCAGTACAGCATCTCTGTGTTTGTGTGGGCCTCTGCCAATATTCACTCTTGGTTTTGTGGGGATCCAGCACTGTGTGTTGTAAATGCTAAGAGAGTAAAGTACCAGGTAAAGTTTGCACCTTACCAGAAATTGGAAGAGGAAAGACTGGACTAAAAAACGAATTCCTGATGTAACGCCACAGGTGTCAATGGAGTTACACCAGAGATAACTTTATATTATTAGATCTTATGCTTAGTTCGTTAGACTTCACTCCTATACTAGTATTTGTAAATTTTTTAAACAATTCATTCCATGGTCAGTCTATGCATGATTATGCAATATTTTTGACAGTAGCTCTTACTTGCTCTGTAAAAAAAAAATCCAATCATTTTATGAGCAAATTGAATCACGTATTACAGATTTAAGAGAGGCAAGATGCACAGTGGGTTACGAGTCTTTATGGCAGAATAAAAATAAAGATATGATTTTAATATGTAACTTCACAATATTCTACAGACATTCTGCTACTTTATGCCAGTGGCTATAGAGATATGCATGCAGGATCCTTTTTACATTCTGCTGTGGAAATTCACATTAATGCTGGGTCATCAGAGGTACAGTATCCAGCCGCAGCGGTTTTCAGAATTTAAACTGAAAACGCCAGAAATCAGAGCAGTGAGAATTTAGCACAATCCTTTTAAACCCATGAGGTTCAAGTCCTGTCCCGTTTCAGACTTAAATAGTTCAATGTGACCTAAATTAAATACCTTGTAAATGAGACTAATCCTGAAGAAGGTTTTCCAGATCCTCCACAGTTCTAAAACTGTTTATTTAGTGTATTTATTTCTAGAGCACTAATCACCATAGTATCTAGGCACCATCCCCATTCACCTTCACGATGAGTGCATCATCTCAGCTCACCTTGTTTGCAGTGCTTGGCTTAACACATCCTGGTGGCAGGCAGGGCACTTTCTGGGAAGGACCCTCATCTCTTGAAATTTCTTTTCCTCCTTGTCCAGAAGAGGTGGAGTTTGACTTTGTAAACCCATCTGTTAACTCAGCCTTTTGCCTAGGGGGTGGTGATGATTACAGTGCTTGCTTGTAGTGACTGTGGGTTGCATCTATAGAGTTGAGTTGGCTGATATCAGCTAATTTGAAATTATTAAAAGCATAACAATATAGTGTAGGGCTAGGACAGCCAAGAGATGTCTTTATGTGGAATGGAAAGTAAATTGTATTTATCTGTAAGCACAAAAGCCCAATAAAAGATTGTATTTTTCTAACTGAACAAGTATAATCTCTCTGTTAGCTCTGATGGCAATTGCACGTCAGCACCACAGTATTTAATAAGTTGGGTTCTTCTGGTTTCATGTGTCTAATAGCTGGCATTTCTGCCAACAGGTCACCATCTCATTTCAAACTAAAGAGCCAAGTGCGTCTCTGTGAGATGTGGACGGCATCCTGCATGGAAGAGGTCTATGAAGGCAGCACTAACCCGGAAAGGTCCTTTGTTATAGGCTGGCCCACCACCAACTGTGTTGCTAATTTTAGGTAGGAATTGAAAAGTGTATTTGCTGCTTTATTAAATTTAGGTAGGTTAGCAATGTAATAAAAATATTACAAATGACGTATTGTCTACACACAGGCCTGGAAGCCGGGGTCTCTGTGGCTCCGACATAGATTCCCTCTGTTGCCTTGAGACAAGTCAGATGATCTCTTTGCCTCAGTTTCCAGATCTCAAAAAGAGTGGCAGTGGTACTTGCCTAGCTCTTATGGGTGCGCAGAAAATTGAAGATTTGGCAAAGTGCTATATGATTTGTGCTGTGTACCTGCTTGGTGTTAACTGTCTGTCTTGGTTTTTAAAAAATATTTCTGTAAATACTTTGATTGCTTAGTAAGGCTAACTACTGAACAGGCACAGCCAGGCTGTGTCAGCCCTTTCCAGGGGTCAAAGAGTCTATCACACGAGCCTGCAAAGGGGCAGAGTTTGCATTGAGTGCAAGCAAGAGAAAATAAGTTCAAAATTCCTCCTAAAACAGGAACTCTGAATATTAACGGGCATGAGCATTTAAATCTGTTTCTGCACGGTCTTTGCTGTGAGGGCACACTATGGCCATGAAGGCAATTCTGGCCATTAGGCTGATTTTAGTCTCTGCAGGAAGGCTCCCCTGTCACTTGGGAAAAAGGAGGGGACCTTCCTCCAATAAATCTGTGGTGTCCAGCTAAGCTAATTGGGCTGAGTACCAGAAACTGGATTTTGCCCCGTAATGGAGAGCAAGAGATGAGACCTGTAGTTCTGTTTTTATATCACATTGTCTGTAACCAATTAGACTGTTCTGCATAAATTGATCTCTGTAATACTGACTGTTTTTTTTTAACAGAATAGGTCTGAAACAAAGCTGAAATTTCTATTTTAATTAAACTCTTGCCAATAAAAATGAGCTTTGATTTACAGACAGTAGCCTATCCTTTAAAGCTAGAAGGAAATAGTCTGGTGTGACAGTGACAGCCTAGTCAAAAGGGAATCCTAGATTGTATGTAAGTGGAGTGATTTCATGTCCAGAGGTAAATAGGAGATCTGAAGAGTTTTATACAAGTCACTAAGTAGAGATAAGTTACAGGAGGATCTGCCAATCAATGAAACCAAAACCAAGGTTCAAAAGTTTATCAAGTGTATGTTTCTGAAGGAGAAAAATTGACCAAGGATTATAGTTTCCTAACTATCAACACCAAAAATTTGGAGAACTGATTTGCAGAAGCAGCAGTGGGAAAAATCTTTTCTTCATCTAAGCAGGATTTGGTTCAAGAAAGTTTGAAGTAAAATTAGGTTAGGCTCCTTATTATTGTAATTATCCTAATAAAAGAACAATCATACATATAACTGGATAGCTTAGTACCCTTCAAAGTGTATGAGTGAGATAAAAGTTAAAAAATCTTGTGTAAAATGGGTCCTCAGTCTTCACTGGGTCCTTTTAAGTACTAGCCTACTGTAACCGATTAATAAGACAAAGCATCAGAACGGGAGGAGCTTCACCAATCTTTATACCAGCAATACCCTTAAACTCGGGAATTAAACACCTAAGTGTAAAGTTATCCCGTTTTTTGTTTGCGTTAACAGCCTGTAGCTTAGGAGCCTAATCTTGTTTCCATTGACTTCATTGGCAGAACTGTAACTTCTGTGGTGAAAAACTGAACACTAGGACTTTACCCCCAATCAGATCATATTTTTTCAATTTGCAAGGAATCAGGTATTCACTGAAAGTTGCAAATCATGTCAGTAGTTGTCAAGAGCTCCCCTGAGACAGCTGCCCCATGGAGTAGGCTCACTTCAGGTTTACAGAAAATAAATTAACACTGAACTCAAAATAGCTACCTGGCCATTAAAGACTATTATTTGATGTGGACTTTCACAGAGATCCAGAGCAAATGCTGTCAAGGTTAGACCCCTGACTGGTTACTTGAGTTAGAGAGAGTGAGCCTTTCCTGTCTTGGCTTCACCCAGAACTGGTCCCTACTAGAAGTAACCAGTCCTTTTAATCTGTTTGGCCCTGATTGGCCTCTGCCTTCTTCTGGCACCAGAGGACCAACTCTGTGTGGTTCTCTCTAGGCCGCCTTTGGAGCTCTAAACTCACTGCTCTCCCCTTCCAGCAGGACAACTCCTTAGGACAGGGGCCGGCTCTAGGGGTCAGCAAGAGCCTGGTCGCTCTGTCACAACAGTTCTTTAACACTTGCTTGTTGTTCGTGGATATGCCAGTGAATCTATATGCTCGTCCATCTTGGTTCTTACTTTGGCACTTGCATGCTGGCTAACTTCTATATTTGTCACTGTTTTATAATCCTTGCAGTTCCCCAGAACAGAAGGAAAAGTGGCTCTCTTCCTTGCAAAGGTACTTTATTTTCCTACTTTTATAATACTCATAGAAGAAATGGAAAAGACTCATTCACTCATCTGTTGCTAATGCAGGATTGTTCCCTATAGTGGACTTTCTAGAAAGAATGGGCAAAATCCATTTTTCAAAACCTAATCAGTCAAGGGGGATTTTGGGGGAGGCTTGAGTACATGGATCTGGTTTTGTCCCATTTGAAATAGAGATGGGCAGAAACTTCATTGGCTGGGATTTTGTATTCCAGAGTCAAAGTTCTGGGAGTTCAGATCTATGTCTATTTGTCTGGCTCCCCAGACTTCATGGGTTGGGAGTGGATCAATCATTCTTACTTGGAATTATTTAGACTTCCCACTTTTTTTGTCCAGTTGTTTTAAGTGTTCTAAGCAATGGGGCTTCAACCAACTCCCTTAGGAGACTATTTTACAGCCTAATGCATCTTGGTGATGGGAAGTTTCTGCTGGTATTTGGTGTAAATTTTCCCATTCTTAATTTCATCCCATTCCCCTTAGTGATGTCACCCTGTATCGTCCTCAAATACAGCTGCTCTCCTTCCTTGCTATTTACACCCTATTCATCCTTATAGGCAGTTGTCAGTGGTCCCAGGTAGTCACTGAATTATCCTATAATGATGACAATTTAATGTACCAGTCAACAGGTTTATCCTCACTTGTTAGGGTAGTTTCCTCCTTTGAGCTGGATCTCTCCCTCCCACAGCAAAACCCATGAGAGAAAGAAAGCTGCACAAAGGAGTCCCCTGTGAGGATTGTCCTGATTGGTTGGAAATAGACCACAGGTCCCACCAGTGCCATTGGAGTGGAGGCCATGTACCACTATGTGGCTGGCTGTGTGCCACCAGCCGCTCTGGCCCTGGTCCCTGGCAGTGCGGCTCCAGTGGGGGCTGTTACCAGGACCTCTTCTACCCATAGATGATCCCCCAGGACCCTCCTAGGGGGGGATCCCTACCATGGAGAGGGCTCTGCGGAAAAGGTAGTGCAGCCCTGGGATGCATATTTTCCTATTGGGGAATCTCCATAAGGTGGGGGGAGGGGTATTCCCAGATCCATGGGGCAGCCTGCAAATGATCTGGGGCAAGGAGAGGGCAGTGGTGTGGAGATGACCGAGACCCCACTTGTGTCCAGAAGAGAGGGAGACCCATGTGTGCAGGGATTTCCTTCGTATGCAAATCTGGGGGAAATGATTAGGCCCTTTGCTAGCAGAAGGATGCTTTTTATTTTAGTAGGCTGCCCAAAAAGCGAACCATTGTGAAAGCAGCATTTAGGTTTCAGAGGGGCTTTAAACCTTGCTCGTCTATTGCTCATACTGGTTTCCACCGCCTGTCAGCTTTAGTCATGCAAAAGTGTAATATTTTATTGGAAACCCTGGTCAATATCCATACAACATCGATGCATCATTTCCCCCTAAGATCTTTGTGCATATGATAACCTTGCAATCACAGCTATTATTTGGGTTACTAAATAAAAATATTACCAATTTTGTTAATAACAATGAAAATGGTGTGGTCTTTGCTTGTTTTGTTAGTCGAATCAAAGAAGAGAGAGAAAAAGACTATCCCAAGAGCATTCCGCTGAAGATCATTGCGAAGGATGTCGGAAATTGTGCATATGTAAGTGTTTCTGTGCTGAAAAAGGGGACTAAGGCTTAATCGCAAGAGACCTGAGTGATGCTGAGCACACACAATTCCCAGTGACTTCAGTGGGAGTTTTAGGACCCCAGCCCCTCTCAGGATCCAGCCCACTATAACGGATTGGGCAATGGTGAATAATGAGCTGGACGAGTGTGATGCTGTGGCCAAAAGGAGTAATGTGACCTTTGGATGAATAAACAGGAGGATCTCAAGTAGGGAGGTTATTTTACCTTTGTATTTGCCACGGATGCCTCCGTGTCTGGAATTCTGTCCCCAGTTCTAGTGCCCGCAATTCAAGGAGGATGTTGATAAATTGAAGAGGGTTCAGAGAACAGAACAGCCACTAGAATGATTAAAAGATTGGAGTGTAAGAATGGCCATACTGGGTCACACCAATGGTCCATCTGGCCCAGTATCCTGGCTAGATCCCAGTATCAGTGGCCAATGCCAGGTGCTTCATAGGGAATGAACAGAACAGGTAATCGTTGAGAGACCCATTCACTGTTATCTGCTCCCAGCTTCTGGCAACAGAAGCTAGGGACACTTAGAGCATGGGGGTGCATCCCTGCCCATCCTGGCTAATAGCCACCGATGGACCTATCCTCTGTGAACTTATCTAATACTTTTTTGAACCTTGTTATAGTTTTGGCCTTCACAACATCCCTTGACAACAAGTTCCACAGGTTGACTGTGCGTTTTGTTTTAAAGCTGCTGCCTATTAATTTCATTGGGTGACCCCCAGTTCTTGTGTTATGTGAAGGAGTAACAACACTGCCTTATTCACTTTCTCCACACCAGTTAAGATTTTATAGACTTCTGTCATATCCCCTCTTAGTCGTGTCTTTTCCAAGCTGAAAAGTCCGTCTTTTTAATCCCTCCTTATATGGAAGCTGTCCCATACCCCTATCATTTTTGTTGCCCTTCTCCTGAACTATTTCCAATTCTAATATATCTTTTTTTAATGGGGTGACCGGATCAGCACATAGTATTCAAGATGTGGACGTATCATGGATTTATATAGAGACATTATGATATTTTCTGTCTTATTATCTAATGGTTCCTAACATTCTGTTACCTTTTTTGACTGCCGCTGCACACTGAGTGGATGTTTTCAGAAAACTATCCACAGTGACTCTAAGATCTCCCTCTTGAGTGGTAACGGCTAATTTAGACTCCATCGTTTTGCATGTACAGTTGGGATTATGTTTTCCAGTGTGCATTACTTTGCATTTATTATGATTTTAAGGAAAACATGCCTTATAACAGGGTTTCTCAAACTTCATTGCACCGTGACTCCCTTCTGACAACAAAAGTTAGTACACGACCCTGGGAAGGGGGACTGAAGCCTGAGTACCACCGCCCAGGATAGGTGGGCCCAAGCCCCGCCGCCCTGGGGGGCGCCAAAGCTTGAGGGCTTCAGCCCTGGATGGTGGGGCTTGGATCTTGACTTCAGCCCCAACCCCCAGCAAGTCTAATGCCAGCCCTGGCGACCCTATTGGGTTCCTGACCCACTTTGGGGTCCCAACCCACAGTTTGAGAACCATTGCCTTTTAGTGATAGACTCAAGGAGCTCAGTCTATTTAGCTTAAAGAGAAGGTTAAGGGATGACGTGGGGAACAAATATTTAATGGGCTCTTCAGTCTAGCAGAGAGAGGTATAATGTGATCCAATGGCTGGAAGTTGAAGCTAGAGAAATTCAGACTGGAAATAAGGTGTACATTTTTAACAGTGAGGACAATTAACCGCTGGAACACTTTACCAAGAGTCGTGGTGAATTTTCTCCATCAGTGACAAATCTTTAATGAAGATTGGATATTTTTCTGAAAGACGTGCTTTAGAGATTATTTTGGGGGAGTCCGATGACCTGTGCTGTACAGGAGGTCAGACTGGATGATCACAGTGGTCCTTTCTGGCCCTGGAATCTATGAATCTGTGAAATGTTTCCTCTCTATTCAGTACATGCAATCATGTCTTAAAAATACTGTTCTGGGATAGAAACACGTTCATGGATCAGGTGCACATCTCAATAAGTAGAAAGCAAAGCTGGAGAGTCCAGAGTTCAGAGCAATCCTTCTGAAGTAGTTTACATTTAGCCCCCTTGAGAGACGCTCGTACGACATGCCCTGGTTTTACTCTCAGGCCTGACCTAGAAACAAAGTTGGACTGGTTCATCTGAAAGGGTGATTTTTGTACTGATTTAGTTAAACTGGTGTGATTTGGTTTGTGGACACTGTCAATCAGTTTATATCTGGCTTCCATCGGCTTAACGATGGATCAGTGTTCACATCACACTCCTCGCCAGTACCTGGCTCAAGCCGGGGAAACTAATGAAACCAGCAGACCCAAATTCAGTGGTTAATCCTGGTCACGTGCCACCTGAGGCACATCGCGCATACGCTAAGAAGACGACCTGTATCGATACATTTTCAGGAAAAAAACTAAACTGATAACAACAAATGTTAAGCCAATATAAGAATGTCCACATAGGGTGTTGCACCATTTTAACTCTGTTTTTACCCAGTTTAAGTTGAACAAGTGCACTTTCTGTATGTAGACAAGCCCTCCAAAAACCACTAGCATCCATAGATCATCCATCCATCCATCCTGTCTGTTTTTATCCTCTCCCCTCTAAATGCTGCTTTAAAAATCTGTGTTTTATGTTCAAGAGCCTGAAAGACAGTTGCTGAGGCATTTTATGTTTTGTAGAAAGTCCCTTAAAGAGACTTTTCTGCCAGAAGAGGCAATCTGCAGTTGTTAGAATGTTATATCTGAATAAGTCCAACCATAGAGTATTCCTCCTTTCATGGGAAATCATTGAGAGCACAACAGCTAGAATTACTGGATCCCTAAACACAATGTTAATAAACAGTGATGCAAACAGTGACAATTGGGTGGAAGGAAGTGAATCAAGCTGTGCTCAGATATTTCTGAAGAGGGGTCTGTAAATCTTTTATATACATTCAGAGTGGGGCAATAGATAGTTGTGGAAATGAAATATAGCAGTCTAGATATTATCAGCAATGAAGCAAAGGCATATCAGATGGAAACTTCATAATATAAATATCTCTTATGATGCTACAGTCTCTTATGTACTAAAGCAGCTGGGGATCCCAAGGAATTGTTTCATTTTGTGGGAGGAGGGACATGCAGCATAAAAACATTTTATTATATTCTAGCCCAAAGCAAAATTTATGCAAATGTGTTGACCTACTCCTAAGTGCCAGATGCCATTGCTTTGGGGAAATGTTAAATTTTTTATGGTATGAGCATTCAGATATGTCCTGAAGCAAATATACAGTATTCTCACTACTGTACTTTGATTGCCATGGCAGCTTGTTACTATCGGGCTTATACAGAAGGACGTTCCAGATCTTTTGTTTAAGGCAAAACGTCATGGGCTTGTTTTACCTAGAAATGTTGTGTCCAGTTTAAAATTGATATGCTGTATGTGTCAGCGGGGTCTAGCAAACTGATTCTGGGCAAGGAGTCAAGAGTTCAAATCCCGGGTTTGACACCTACTCTTGCTGTGATGCTGGACCTCTGTGTCTCTTTCCCCCCCATCTGTAAAATGGGGTCAGTAACACTTATCTACCTCCCAGTGGTGTTGAGAATGAATTAGGTCATGCTCGTATGTGTGTTTGAAATGTAGTGCTCTGAGTAAGGCTACATCTACTCTAGAAGTGCTAAAGAGGCACAGCTTCTGGTACAGACTCTCTAAGGCGATGGGAGAGAGCTCTCCTGTCGGCTTAATTACTCCACCTCCCATGAGAAGCAGTAACTATGTTGGTGGGAGAAGCTCTCCTGCTGTCTACACCGGTCCGAGTGTCGTAAGTTATACCGAAGTAATTTCTAGTGCAGATAAAGTCTAAGTATTTTTTTGGTTGGAGCTGGGGAAGAGGCAAGGCCATAAAGATTGATTGGAATGGGCTGGAGGGAGGACATGAAGGTAAGATTAGAAACCATGTGTCATGGCGATGTAAAAAAATAAGACCCGTAATTGAGGATGTTCCCCTCAAGACGTCAGGAATAATATTGATGCCCGGTAGTCAGTGGTACTGGTGTTGCAAGATCATTCGAGGAAGAACAGCTTCCAGAAAGCAGGACTTCCAGGAATGACCAATCAAAACACAGTAGTGCATACAGAAGAGGGACTTCAAGGTGGTCAGAGTGCTCAGCTCATCCCCTGTGTCAAACCAATGTCCTGTTTCTATTCATTATACACACCTGAATAGGGATAGTATGTTTCATATTGTTTATCAGTAAGTTTGGAGGATGTTATGGAGGTAAAAATACGACTGGATTAGAGATTCCTGAGATGAAGCATTTCTACTATCAAACAGAATTTGGCTTTGATGCAGCATATATATGGGAAGTGGTGACGGGCAGAGATGTGAATGTCACTGTTACTATCCTCTCTGGCTAGAACTGCAGTAGAAAAGTTAATTATTAAATATTAATACACTGACCATTTGTTCCATTGAACACACTCACTTTATCCATTCTGAAGTGTCCCATTCTTTCCAAAGACCCTTCCTTCTCATATCTATATGTCCCTGCATTAACTCACCTTTTATTTGTCTTGTGTAGAGGGAAAGTGCAGTTCTTAGTGGCTGATTCAGCTGTGTGTTTTAATGCAGGGGTCTCAACCGTGAAATCATAAGCACCCTGCCCTTCCCATATTGGTGTTTGGAAAGAGGGCCTGGGGCCAGGTATGGACAGGTCTGAGAGCTTGTTCTTATGCATAAAAAGCATATATTGTTTATTAGCCAACATCTTATCAGAGTATCTTGCACAGTTTTTTTTTTCAGCACTGTAATTTACCACTATTCTTGTGCGAAGTCATTGGGAGGCTGTTCTTGGCAAACACTGTAGTCTAGAATGCCAATTTTCCCTTCCCCTTTTTTTTCTCCACAGTCAAAAACGCTTACTGTAACCAATGCTGATACAGCGAATGATGTGATTCTCACCGCCCTGCAGCAGCTGGGGATTAACGTAAGTCCTTGCAATCAGATTTGATGACTCTATTTATTTATTTTTAAATAATATTATCAAATCTTTACTTTTTACCCAAATTGAAGACCTTGACACCAATTACATCGGTTACCATAAGAGCCCAGTGATTCTTAACTGCTATGGAGGCACATATTAGTGTAGTGCTTTTCATCCACGGATCACCAAATGCATTATAGGTATTGAGGGAGCCTCCCAATACCCCTGTGAGATATACCCCACATTCGTGCTGGTTATTAAATTTATTTTACAGGTGGGTGAGCTGAGGTGATCACAAGTTTAGAGCTCCATACAACTCCTGTTGAAGACTGAAACTCACCTTGGGAGCTGGCTCTGGCCTCATTTGTTTTCAAAGTTAGACATGCACAATTACATTTGCAAATATGTGTACACAGCTGTGTGCCTAAATCTCACATCCAAGTACTGCTCTTTGATACCTAAACTGGATAGTTGTCTGCATGTCCTCTTTGGTGTGGAATTGCATGTGTAACACCAACAGACCCCGGTTGTTGGCAGGCGGGATCGAACCTGGGACCTCTGGAGCTAAATGCATGACCCTCTACTGCATGAGCTAAAAGCCAACTTGCTGTTAGCTAAGGCTGTAGAGCAGACTCATTAATCTCTCTCTCTCTAAGTGGTCTCGGTGCCACTAGATGGGACACAACACCACACCCAGAAGGTGTGTGGGTTACATACTTCCCCTAGCTGAGGAAGTGCGTCCTGAGCTTCAGAGACTTCCCAGCTGAAATCCAGGATGAGTCCCCACTTGTAACGCCGACAAACCCCAGTAGTCAGCAGGCGGGATCGAACCTGGGACTGCTGAAGCTTCCTTCATGAGCCTCTACTGCATGAGCTAAAAGCGACATGGCCCTTAGTTAAGGCTGTAGAGCAGACTCATTAATCTCTAAGTGGTCTCAGTGCAACTAGATGGGACAGAGCACCACCCCCAGGTGGTGTGTGGGTTACACACATGCACCTACATCAGAAGTTTTTCCTTAATGACTTGTCCGAGGCCACACAGTGAGTGAGTGTCAGGAATAGACATCAGGAGTTCTGACTTCCCTATCCCTCTTCTCTCACTATTTTGCAAAGTGACTCTGACCTGTACTGGCAGTAGCGGAAGTCTGTGGATGAGCGTTCATTGACTGGGTGGTTAATTTCCTTCTTTCAAGTGGAACAAAAATAGAAATGATGTTAAGTAAAATAGTATAGCTCTTTGTATACAAGCCTTTTAAAAATGGCTTGGTTGGGGGTGTCTGTGTCCTGAAACTTAGGTCTGGCCAAGCAGCTCTCAACACAGGTTCAATTATGGAAAGTTAAATATGGCTGGCTGCCACCTTCATGCTCCCTTGGGTCTGCAAAGGGTCCTGACACAGTTTAGAGCAACCTTAGGGCTGCTGTAATTTACACCAGCTGTCAGGGCTTCTAAGGGACTATTCTGATGGCAAGGGATTTCTTGAGCACAATACTCAACCATACCTCCCAGCATGTCTCAAACACCCGTTACATCAAATCAGACCCTCTCCACCATGTGAGGATTTCCCCTTCTGCCTAATTAGGGTAGCTCTGGGTTCCCTTTGAGCCACTACAATGAAAAGAGGTTGTAACATAAGTCAAAATCTGGCACACTTTCTCTCCCAACCCACAGTCCAACATAAGGGAGCTGATGCAGCATGACAGTTACAAGTCCAACAATACTTTTTCTTAATGCACTTTATTTTTACCCTTTATTATGCTTGCACATGTCTGCAGAGAAATCATGGGGGCATGAAGATATTGACACTGCAAAGGAGTGTTTTGGTTGGTACGAGAGAAGGAGTCGATAACTGATCCACTGTTAACCTCACATTAGTATTCCATTGTACGTATCGTACCTGAGCTTTAGCCCTGGCTTAATGTATCAATTTGAGCAGGAAAAAAATGAAAATCTCTCTGGATGATTAGGACTCTTGGTTGCTGTACTACTCTTCTAAGTAAAACAGCACAGATTTTCTCTGCATCGTGGTGGCCTCGCAGCTGTTTTATTATGAGCATATCACACACCAGCAATCATCTGAGACTAGCTTAAAGAGAAAACACACAAGCCCCATCCAATAATTGTTTCTGTTAGATAGGTGGCTTTTCCTTACATAACATGACACACAGGAACAAGCATCTGAAAAGCAGGGGGAAGGATATTTCAATGGCAATTAAAGGAAATACATTTCCCATCTTGTGTGAATAATGATGCTATTTCTGTGCCTGACCTTGCTGCATTTTGTGCAGTGTACTTTTTCCTGGGAAAACCACAGCTAATTCCTGCAAAGTGTCATTGTTCAGTTAGTCTAAACCAGGGGTTCTCAACCTTTTTACTTTGAGCCCCCCCACCCCCCAACATGCTGTAAAAACTCCATGGCCAGCCTGTGCCACAATTGGTTTTCTGTATATAAATGCCAGGGCCGGCGTTAGGGGTTACCAGGCAGGGCAATTGCCTGAGGCCCCAGGCCACAGGGGCCCATACAAAGCTACATTGCTCAGGCTTCAGCTTCGTCCCCGGGTGGCGGGGCTCAGGGCCCTGGACTTCAGCCCTATGTGGCGGGGCTTTGTCTTTCAGCCCTGGGCCCCAGCAAGTCTAACGCTGGCCCTGCTTATTGGCCCCCCTGAAACCTGCTCATGGCCCCCTAGGAGGCCCCAGATCCCTGTTTGAGAACCGCTGGTCTAAACTATCAAGCTGGTCAGGAAAGGGGGTTGGAAGGCTCCTTCAAATTTTGAGTTCCTAATGTTTCAATAACACCAGGACTGTCACAACTGTGCAAGCAAATGGCCTTGTATTGCCTACAGGGGCAGCATTTGTGATTGGGAAGGGCAGTCAGTCCCTCAAAACTGAGTTCACCAGCCCCTCCCCCTCCACTATGTCTCCTTCCTATATATTTTACAAAGAAAAAGTAAATATTTTTTGTGCTGTTCAGCTGTATGTATTTGCTCCTGGCTTCTGGCACTGAGGCACTAGGGATGTCTCCAGAGGCTATTTATTTTCCTTCTTCCACATGCTAACTAGCTTGGCAGCAGTGCTGATGTGGCCCAGAAAGCT
The DNA here is from genome assembly GCF_020497125.1 of Mauremys mutica. NCBI lineage: Eukaryota > Metazoa > Chordata > Testudines > Geoemydidae > Mauremys > Mauremys mutica. The sequence continues at coordinate 326,017,676 of NC_059072.1, forward strand.
GTACTTCTGTCAGTCGCAGTGAAAGTGGCTACAGCTTTCTGGGGTGGATCCAGATTATTATAGGTGGGTGCAGGAGGTGGTAGGTAAATCTATTTTGAAGAAGGTTGGACTCTGTCTTAGATCTAAATAAAGTACCACTGCCAGGTTTCTATAGCCAGGACACTCTCTGCTTAAGAATGCTGTAGCACAGGGGTTCCCCAACTTTTTGCATGCATGACCCCATTTTGAGCCTTACTGTTTCCTGTGGCCCCTGACAGCAATGAAGTAACATAGTGGCCAAGGAATCCAAGGACTTTACACATTAAGTATGTTATTTAATGCTCTCTGATGTGACACATGGGCTTGTGTGTTGTGACACAGCTTTTCAACGTCTGGCGGCATGGTAGAAGTTGCACATTTAATCTCCGATGTGACATCAATGGTAGATCAATACCAAGACTTGATGGACACAAGTGCCCTGAATCCAACTTCACACAATTATATGCTTGTAAAAGGCACCATCAGTTTCAAGTAGGGTGACCAGTCAGCAAATGTGAAAAATCACGACAGGGGGTAGGGGGTAATAAGAGCCTATATAAGAAAAAGACCCAAAAATCGGGACTGTCCCTATAAAATCGGGACATCTGGTCACCCTAGTTTCAAGGCGCATGTTGAGAGTGCAGGATATTCATTCTTGACAATGAACCAGAACTCTGGGAGAGAAAGTTGGGCATATGTTCTTCGCAAGAATCGATTGCAGGAAATTTTGATGAGCTGTTTGATTTCAGCTGCTGGCAATTCCGTGGCATCAGGCTTGCACTGAAAGGGGCTTCGCACCCAATCATATTTTGTCCCACCTCCAACTCAGGGTAAACTGTCTCCCCTCTGATCCAGCTACTGTGTAGAAAGAATTGCCAGTCTGTGAACTGTGAGTCTGAAAGAGGCCGCTAGAAATGGAGGAATCCAAGCAGTCAGTCATGCTGCTTGGAGCTAGTCCTTAACACCTCATATTGAACAATATAATAATGCAAATAATTCAGAAGTTTGGATGTTCTTATTTGCGAATTATAGGAGTAGTCACCCTCTGGAGAGTCCCCTTGCTCATAATCTCAAGGCGCAGACTCATATTACTGTAAGAAACCTAATACATTCCTCTCCTAATGGCTGGTCATTTTGATTTTAAAGGGCTCTGAAAAAGATTATCAGCTGTGGGTGAATTCAGGAAAAGAAGATGCTCCTTACCCACTTATTGGTGAGTTTTTGGGATGGATTTGTTTTACATCATTAACTGTCATATTAAAAATGTGGTTTCCTATTTTTAATATTTTCCTGTCCTATGGGTTTGCCTATCCTAAGGATGACCCCAGACACAGTTGAGTTCTTTGATACTTTTTTGCAGAGAGCTCTCCTGTGTTGTACCCTCTTAGCAACTGGAAAGTACCATTTCTTTCTCCCTGAGATTTATTTTACATTTTATAAACCTTGATCTAGCCCCTCTAATCACAAACCTTCTCTCTCTCATAGAACCAGCCTGCTTTGTCATGTTTTCTCCTATATTGCCATAGCATATGTACAGTGTTCTCAGGCTCAGCAGATTCCTGGGGAATGGGTTTGCTAATGTACTTATGTCCTCTCTGCTAGCTGGCTTTCCCCCTTTGCAGAAGTAGAACAAAATATTGGGTTTTTTGGTTTAAACAACCCCTCACTGGTTTACACCGAAGCTCCAAGGTGATTAGATTGAGGAGATTAGTTCTGGCCCATCTCTCATTTAATTCAAGAACTGATCCCCTTTCCATTTTTGAGAACCTTCCCTCCTTGGAACGTCGCATTGCTTACGCTTCATAACATTCTGCAGACGAACAGAAACAGGGAACAAGAACAATGTGCAGGTTTTTCCCATTCTCCTCTCTCAGACCTAACTGCAGCTAAATCATAGCATTCCTTCTCAGAGCAGCCTTAACTACAAATGCTTTACTGGCGTCAGACAACATTCATATTTATAAAATGTCCTAACGTGTGCACCGTATAGACAATGTAAACTGTTTTGTCTTTGAAACATACCAGACTGTCATTCAGCATATTGAACGTAGTTTAGTTCAGACATAACCGCTGATGTGGCTTTGTTTATAGGATCATAGAATGTAGAGATGGAAAAGGCCTTTCAGTTCATTGAATCTCTCCTTCTGCAAGTACAGAATATAATCCTTTCAATAGAAGACCTATTGGATGTTAAACTGATACTACACTTGATATTAACCCAGAAGTTTACTTGGAGAAGTTAAGGGCCCAGTTTTTATCTCAAATTCTGCCTGCTGATGTGCATCTAATTGCAAGTGTTTCAGCTTTGTTCTGCCTATCATCCTTAATCAAGATTGCATCCACAAACAGATTTCAGGTTACCCCTGGTCTACATACAGTTACACCAATTTGATTAATTCACTTTAACATCACACCTTCAGTTCAATTTCTCTGTGTGTAGACAAACCCAGAGGTAGTTTTCTAGTGGAGTGTTTGTATGATTACACCAAAATGAATAGACACTGAATAGTCCCCGAAGACTCGAATTGAGCATGGACAACCAGTTTCAGTTAACTGCATGATTAACATTTCCTTCCTATTTCAACATCCTACAGGAAGTGGAATTGTGTCCCCTTTGCCTGCACTGCTGGGTGGCCCAGTTACCAAGGCCAGGGAGGGGAGGTCACTTTCATGTTGAATCTAACACGTTTTGTGTGTTTAGCGAATAATGGCTACCAGGACTTTCATTTCTTGCCAGCTCCATGTGGAAATCCAGTACCTAGATTTTTCTGCAGAGAAAATAAAGCAGTAAAAAGAATAAACACTGGATTCCAAAATTGTCAGTTGTAATTTTCTGCTGGGCATTTGCACAATTTGACTAACAAAATTGGCCCAAATTTTCTTGTATCCACTGTAACTTTGACTACAGTGGAGTCAAAGATGACTTATGCCAGCAGAAATGAGAGGAGAATCAGAGTAGCTTTATCCCGAGGTTACCAGGAGAGAGAGAGAGTTGCAAGCCAGTGTACAAGAACCTGCTTTTTCTCTAAAGTAGATTGAATTTTGCTGGTCCCCAGTCAGTCCGAAATAGATTATTTTGATTTCTCTTTGAGCAGGACACGAATATCCCTTTGGAATTAAAATGAGCCACATTCGAGATGCTGTGCCCCAGACACAGGAATCGAAAGACTGTGCCTACCCTCTCGACCTTCATGGGTCCTTCTTAATGGAACAGCTGCCCCGGGAGCTGCAGTGCCAGTTTATACTGAAGCCAAGTCGTCTGGCTTTGTGCGAGCAACTGAATGGTAAGTTGCTCCCCTTACAGAGGCATCATTCATTGAAAGAGTCTTCAGGTTCTCTCTGTTATAGAAAGTGGTCATGTGATGGGGGCACAAGATGTGGGGAAGAGAGTCCAGATGTACGTTTCAGCTATATGAGAAATTTTACACTAGAATTCTCTTACTTGAGTTCACTGTATTTTTTACACTTTTTTTTTTTGAACCAGGTTAAGTTTTTATGAAACTGCCTATCAAATGGTTTTTCTGAAACCGACAAAGCAATGGCCAAATCTCCTCCAGGCAGCCTGTTCGCTTATTTTAACAGTTTATTTGCTGATCAGAAAAATCATGTCTCCACAAGCCTTGTTTTTCTATAATGAGGCATGACAGTTTTGTGGTTAAGGCACTGGAGTGGGACTCAGGAAATTTGGATTAAATTCCTGGCTATGCCCCCACAGTTTGTGTCACCTCAGACAAGCCCCTTAGTCCTTGATGCAGCAAGGTGCTAACTTTAAGCACCTATTTCAATGGGACGACTCACATTCTTTTTTTTAATTCGCTTATGATTAATTTAAAAACAAATTATATATAGAAAAAACAAGCATAACATACTATACACAAACTTCTGATAATACAGAAATGTTTCAGATTAACCATTTTCTGCCTAGCCTTAGCTATACTTGAAACATTTAATTATATCTATAATATGAATTATTAAAATATAAAGCAGCTATTTGTATTACACGATTTACAAACAAAATTTTGTTTATAAAAATCCAATTAATCAAAGAAAAATTATGAAGTTAGGATAAAGAGAAGCCAAGTTCAGAGGAGGGGAGGGAAGGAAGTAGGCTGAGTGGAGGGGGAAGCGAGGGGCACCCAGGCATTTCTTGCATGTGATTGTGTACACTGGGGACGACCTGACTTGTCTCAAAAAGGGTCCAACACCTCATTAAATTCTCCTGCTATGACAACGGATTCTAGTGGAATATTAATTAGTTTGGGGAGAAAAAAAAACTTGGATCACCTATATTGGGTCCATATATATTAATCAGAGTGTATATAGAACAGTGGTTTTCAAACTTTTTTTCTGGAGACCCAGTTGAAGAAAATTGTTAATGCCTGCGACCCAACGGAGCTGGGGATGAGGGGGTTGGGGTGTGGAGGTGAGGGCTGTGGTGTGAGGCCGGGAATGAGTGGTTCACGGTGTGGGAGGGGGCTCTCGGCTGGGGCAGGGGGCTGGGTGTGAGAGGGAGTCAGGGCCCTGGGCTGAGGTGCAGGCTCTGGGATGGGGCCGGAGATGAGGGGTTTGGGATGCAGGAGGGGGCTCTGGGTTTAGGGGGGGGTCTCAAGGCTGGGGGCAGGGGGTTGCGATGCAGGAGGGGGTCAGGGCTCTGGGCTGGGGGTGCAGGCTCTGGGGTGGGGCCAGGGATGAGAGGCTTGGGGTGCAGGAAGGGGCTCTAGGTTTTGGGGGGGCTCAGGCCTGGGGCAGGGAATTGGGGCTCGGGCTTACCTCGGGCAGCTCCCAATGAGTGGGAGTGCTAAGGCAGGCTTCCTGCCTGTCCTGGCACCTCAGACCGCGCTACACCCCGGTAGCAGCCAGCAACAGGTCCGACTCCTAGGCGGAGGCGCACAAATGGCTCTGCACGGCTTTCGCCTACAGGCACCCACCCCCCCAGCTCCCGTAGGCTGGTTCTCAGCCAATGGGAGTGTGTAGATAGTGCTCAGGGTGGGGGCAGTGCGCAGAGCCCCATGGTCCCCCCGCCTAGGAGCCGGACCTGCTGCTGGCCACTTCTGGGGCACAGTGCGGTGTCAGAACAGGTAGGAACAAGCCTGCCTTAGCCGGGCAACACCACTGATGGGACTTTTAATGGCCCGATGGGCGGTACCGACCAGAGCTGCCATGACCCAGTGCCTGCCATTATGCAACCCGGTACTGGGTCGCGACCCATAGTTTGAAAACCATTGATAGAGTCCGAGATCTTAGCCTTCTCCAGCAAAAATCTACCACCTTCATCTTTATTTACATCTAGAATTTGTAAATTGAGTCTTTTGTGAAACAATATTGCTACACCTGTTTGCTGTAGAGGGGAAATTGTTAAACATCCCTTCCCCGCATCTAACCCCTCCACAATTTCTCTGCCTCCAAGTCATTAAGGTAGTTTTCCTGTAGGAAGATAATATCTGCTTTCAGCCTTTTTAGGTGGGTGACAATTCTTTTTCTTTTTATCGAATGATTAACCCCTTTTATAGTCCAGGAAACACTATTTATTATAATAGCCATAAGGAGTGTTTAGGTCAAATATCTCTTTATCAGGCACCTGAATAGTATCATTGCTTGGGTCATTGTTACTTCCAGATCTTAGGAATGGTATATCTGGGTTTCCCTTCACTGCCATGGGGGCATGAAGGGGAGGGGAAAGAGGAGAAGGTAAGGCAGACCTGGAAAGGTAAAAGATGGGTATAATGTGGGAAACAAATAGGAAAAACTGAATAAAAAGAAATGAAGTGGTCAAAACTGATCACGGATCACTTAAAAATACATAATTCTTATCCAAATGGAAATAATACCTCAGTCCAGGGGGTTTACAAGGGGGTGACCTCGTCACTCACTCCCCCCACCTCTCCAAAACACCCATGTAGGGTATAGCTGGTTTCCCTCTAACTTTATAAAGAAGAACTAGTCTCATATCAAGGGAGAGAATGGTTTCTGCACTGTTCACAACAACAAAAGGGGAAGAAGACTAGTGTCTAAGGAACAAGTCTACAGGAGATACATAAGAAAGGTATACAAATAGTTTAACCTTATTCTAATGTAACGGGATCATTTGCAAGTAAGTGTTCATTGGCAGAACAGTTCTACCTAAAATTTACCCCCTACAGTTTTGTCCGCACTTGAGTATTGTGTGAACTCCATGGCCCAATAGCTAAATCAGCTTAACATTTATTTCATCTCATTTAATGAAAATAAAAACTAAAATAAACCACCTGAACTAATATTATTGGAAAAGACAACTGACGGTCTCATACTCGCAGTATCAGTAATTTGGTGAATCATAACCAGCAATAATAATTATTCTTGGATAGGATTTTAGGAGATCAGATTTATTCACCATGGAGAATTAAAAAGATTCATCATTAAACTAAAATCTTGATTCCGTCGTTTAGATTTGGTATCTTTTATAAGTGTATCTGTAGGGCAAATGGATTGAATATTTCCAGATTTACTATAAACCCCGAATCTCTGAATTAGATGGGGATGAAACCAAGTAAAATAATCAGGCAGGAATATTTTTTTTTAAAGGAGGGGGGTGGGTGAGGTAAGGGATTGGAAAAGGTACGAGGAGGGAGAGTGCCTCAGGTAGGAAATAGCATCACACTACTCTGAGCCTTGCCAATCCATAGGTGTAAGGGGTCCCCAGGTCCGGTGCAGTGAGTTGCTTGGAGTCAGCATCACGAGGTGGATGGTGCTCCCTGTGCACTGAAATCATGAGTATCTTACCTTCCTCTTTAACGTTGAAAGTAGCAGGGAAGGAAACAAAGTAGTCCAAACCCAATCCTTTCGCTAGGGCTCTTGATCTATTGAATTTAGCCCTTTTTTCCAGCATGTCCTTGGTGTAATCCAGGGAAATAATCACCCTGTGTCCTTGTTAGATCTTTCAGTTCATGGGCTTTTTAAAGAATGAGTTCCTTAATACTGTATTTTTAAAATCTTACAATTATGGCCCAGGGCTTTGCATTTGGATGGGGCTTGGCACAAGATAGCGGTGAGCACTCTCAATTTCTAAGTTTGATTAGAGGCAGAGACAAAAGTGCTGGCAGTATGGTGGATAAAAATTCCACAGGCCTCCCTTTTTCCAGTCCCGCTGGGAGACCCACGAGTCTCAGATTTTTCCCTCAAGATATCCTTAACCTTCTCTTGTGGTGCTTTAATAGTTCTTTCCTGTTGCTCTGCAGTTATATTCATGCTACTTACCGTGTCTTCTTGTGAGGAGATTCTGTTCTCAGCGTTCTCTAGTCTTGATGCCAAGCCTCGCAAATTAGCTTGGCGCATACTTTTTTGATCTTTTTTGATCATAATATTTTTGATCTCCGTTGTATCCGCCTATCTTTTTCTCAAGATAATCTGCTCACTTGAGATTTGTGGTAGCCAGTCCATATTTTCATCTGGCTTCAGAGAGGCAGCCTCTCTCTGGTCAGCCATCCTGACTGCAAGAGGGCTGCCCAATAGTTTCTGCTTTTGGGTATTTTGTAGAAAGTCTGGAGATGGAGTAGCATCCATAATGGTATTAAATCGGGAAAAAAAAGAGATGTAGAATAATATCTGATGAAAATTAGATGGGGGGAAAGAAAGTGATGGTGGTGGATTTTTGGAGCTGAGGAAGAAAGCTGTAAAGTGAGGCATCCACTGTCCTCCAAGTAAAAAGCAACAGAGTCCTGTGGCACCTTTAAGACTAACAGATGTATTGGAGCATAAGCTTTCGTGGTTGAATACCCATTGTCCTCCAAGTGGCTCCCAGAAGCAGGCTACTCACATTCTTAAGGTTAGGCATGTACTTAAGTATGTCTCTGCTTCCATTAATGGGGATAATAATACTCTTCCACCCTTTGTCTTGTCTGTATCGGGCCCAACCCTGCATACTCTTGAGCACATGCTTAATTTTGTGCACAGTGACCTCAGTGAGAGAGTTAAGCACATGAGTAAGATTTTGCAGGGCTGGAGCCTTAGACTGTAGACTCATTGGGGCAGAGACGCTCTTAATACGTGTGTTTTTTTTTACTGCACTTAGCATACTGGGACCCTGATCTCAGTTGTCACCTCTTTGTGCTACTGTAGTATTAATAATAGTATAAAATCATATATATGTAGGACTTTTTCATGTGCCTCACCAATAATTTTTATTTCCTGGATATCATTGCTCAGAGTGTATGCCTAGAACACCATTTTTAATGTATCTAGAAATTAAATATATGGGGGTTTGGTATGTGTATGTATTACACACTACATAGGGAATTTAATTGCATTTTATATATAGTAAAATAATTTCCTTTCTACTCCCCCTCCCTGCCCCCACCAATGTTATGCAGTATCTGTTACTTCATGGCATATTTTAGGAATGAGGCAATTAGTAAACAGGTGTGATTAGGTTTATAGGCCCAGCTTGGCAGCTGACATTGACTGGCAAGAGAAAATAGAAATGCAAATCAACTCTCTCAAGTTCTGATGCAGACCCATTATCAATAGCACTGTGTAAACTACCGGAGAGAAAGCAAGACTGCCTCTGGATCTGAGGCTTGGGGCAGCCCATGGATGATGCACACGCATTGTGCAAAGTGTCAGTAAGAGAGGCTATTTATTTATTTTTCCACTCTCCTGCTCAGCTGATTGAGCAATACATCATTTTTAAATTGCTTTATCTGTTTGCAAACCTGATTAACTTGTATGCTGCAGGATCCACTCTCTTTTTCCTCTTCTTGGCTCCCACTCACAGACTAGTTTAGGAAATGGATAAGGACAGCAGCACAGAGGCCAGTGGCTGATCTCAGGCTGATCTTGAAATCAGCAGGCCGAAGTCTATGTGGCTGTTATTGTTATGTAACCACCAGGCACAATTCTGCCTACGTATCGGAGGAGTTCACAACAAAGGGCAAGATTTGTATGTATGGTAACAGGTCTTATGGCTCATAATGCTGCACCTCACTATTGTAAGATTAAGCTCAATTTATTCTCTTTTTCCCTGAAATAGGATAAAATAGTTAACTTGTAAACGGAGTTTATACAGTGTCCACTAAAACTTACAGCTGAATGTGAAGCCAGTTAGGGATACAGTTGGCTCTAAACATGGTGGTTGTCCACGCACAACATGGTTAACATACAATTAGCAAGCACAGAGGCATAAGTGTTTCAATCATGTATTACATAGGCCACTGGCAAAGGTGAAATACTTTCACATTGCATAGATCAGTGGTTTTCAAACTTCTTTTCTGGCGACCCAGGTGAAGAAAATGGTTGGTGCCTGTGACCCAGCGGAGCTGGGGATTAGGGGTTTGGGCTGTGGGAGGGGCTCAGGGCTGGGGCAAAGGGTTGGGATGCAGGAGTGAGGGCTGCGGGGTGGGCCCAGGAATGAGGGGTTAAGGGTGTGGGAGGGGGCACTGGGCTGGGCAGGGGGTTGGGGTGTGGGAGGGGGTCAGGGCTCTGGGCTCAGGCCGGGGATGAGGGATTCAGGATGTGAGGGGGGGCTCTGGGTTTGGGGGGGCTCTGTGCTGTGCCAGGGGTTTGGGGTGTGGGAGCGGGTCAGGGCTCTGGGTTCGGGCCGGGGATGAGGGATTCAGGATGTGAGGGGGGGCTCTGGGTTTGGGGGGGCTCAGGGCTGGGCAGGGGGTTGGGGTGTGGGAGGGGGTCAGGGCTCGGGCCGGGGATGAGGGATTCAGGATGAGGGGGGGCTCTGGGTTTGGGGGGGGCTCAGGGCTGGGCAGGGGGTTGGGGTGTGGGAGGGGGTCAGGGCTCTGAGTTCGGGCCAGGGATGAGGGATTCAGGATGTGAGGGGGGGCTCTGGGTTTGGGGGGGCTCAGGGCAGGGGGTTGGGGTGTGGGAGGGAGTCAGGGCTGGGGCAGAGGGTTGGAGTGCGGGGGTGAGGGCTGCAGGGTGGGGCCAGGAATGAAGGGTTCAGGGCTTCGGGGAGGCTCAGGGCTGGGTCGAGGGGTCTGGGTGTGGGCTTACCTCGGGCAGCTCCCAGTCAGTAGCGCAGCTTTTTGCCTATCCTGGCACTGCAGACCGTGCTGTGCCCTGGAAGCGGCCAGCAGCAGATCTAGCTCCTAGGCAGAGATGTGCAGGCAGCTCTGGGTGGCTCTCGCCCGCAGGCACTGCCTCCTCAGCTCCCATTGGCTGTGAACTGGCCAATGGGAGTGCGGAGCTGGTGTTCAAGGTGAGGACAGTGCATGGAGCCCTGTGCCCTTTCCCCCCACCTCAGAGCCGGACCTGCTGCTGGCCACTTCCAGGGCACAGTGCGGTGTCAGAACAGGTAGGAACTAGCCTGCCTTAGCCGGGCAGCACCACCGACGGGACTTTTAACGGCCCGGTCAGCAGCGCTGATCAGGGCTGCCGCAACCCAGTGCCTTGAATTCCACGACCCAGTACTGGGCTGCAATCCACAGTTTGAAAACCACTGGCGTAGATTATACCCCCTAATAGCACCATTCTGTACAAGTTGGCCACTCCTCCTCCTCCTCCTCCTCCTCCATCACTATGCATTAGGACGTATTTGAGTGCATTGAGCCATGTGATACTGGTGCCACACTCCCTTATTGAGGCAGTATGAATTAATTGCCTGGATTTTCCCATAATGCACAGGCACACACACAGGCAGCCTGGTAGGTGGTGACATCTGAACATAGTTAACAAATGACTGTAATGTGAAAAAAAGTTGCCGTGTGGACAGAATTGTTCTCAAAATGGCATCCTCCACATACAGTGTGACTCCCATACAGCTCCATGGAGGACTCCATTTCAAAGAGCAAAACAGTGGAGGACCGCACAGTGTGACCTCTTGCATTGTACGTGCGTGGCCATGCTGGCAGGGGCTGAGAACTTAAAATATCCAGACTGCACCGCTGCCCAGAGGAGACCCTAGGAGTACAAAGTTTGTGTTCCAAAGTATGAAAGTACTGCCTTCAGCACAATGAATAAGCTGCCTGTCTCTCAGCCATGTTGGAGCTTCTCTTTGTATCTTAACTTAGCACATGTTTAAGCAAAGAAAGACCTTATATGTCTCTCCACCCCCCAGCTCTTCTCCTTGATATCTCCCATTTCCCTTGAGCTGTAAATGAACTAATATTGGACTAGCTTTACTGTCCTTAGAATCTCTTTGTGGCCACAAGATGTTTCTTCCTGCTGCTCAGCCATTGTCAATTTTTGACACTATGCTGGTGTTTCATTGGTTTAGGCTACTTGTTGGTTTCTGTCCCAGTGTTTTCAAGAATGTTGAATTGGTCCTCTTCAAATAGGAAGAAATCTTCTCCTGGCTTGACAGTGAGATTTAAATGCTAACAAGCCAGTAGCCAAGTGGAACAACTGTCTCTCCAGGACTTTGTTCTCTGGTGGTAGCTCTACAGAAAGTGTTTTTGAGGGGAATATACCAGCGTCAGAAGCGGACCTCATAACACCAGGCTTAAGACTCTCACTTAGTTTGACCAATGAGTTATTGCCTTGGGGAGCTGGAGATAAAGAAAAGTTTCCTTTGAGATTGGCTCAACCACTCTGTTGCCACAAAGGAAAGGCTGAAATTTTCCTAATTGCAACATTGTTCATTTACTTAGACACATTTCTGAAATTTCATAAGTTTTTCACTAGTGTGGGGGTGACCTGGCTAAATTCCAGATTGGGTAATAATTCTGCTTACCTAAATTCCCCCTATAGTTTTACCTCCGTTCCGCTCCCTGGTCTAGATAATAATAATTGTTGGAGTGCACTGTTAAACAAATGCTGTTTCTCTCCTAAATGGTGGCTGCATTTCCTTGAAATGGTCCTTTTTTTGTTTGCATAATTTTTTTAAGTACTTTGGCCTCTTGGAATTGAAGGCAATAACAAGAAGCTAGTAATTGTTCCTAATTTTTTTAATAAATTCCCTTAAGTTTTAATATTCCTTATTCTCCAGAATAGGAGCTCTCCTTAATTTTTCCTTTCAATGGGCTCAATGTATTTATTGCAAGAACAGAGCATAAGTATATACTTGCTGTTGTAAGAACAGAACTCCCAGTGTAGTAAACCTTAGCAAACTATAACAAAAATTTAGTTTTTAGACATTAGAGGTAGTTCCTTTCTTCCAAAGCATGACATGTGAAAGCACAATCTTAAACTTTGTCAGGCTTATCTTTCATGAAGCTTTGGTTCGTTTTAAATTTATATCGTCATTTTTTATGGAAAGTATTTTTCATCAGCTTGTAATGTTAAAACGTTCAAGTTTTGAGTTACTCTAACTTTCCTGTCTAATTGTAATGAAATGAATTCCCCCACTCCCAATGAGAACGTAATCTTCTACAATGGAATGATGTATAACAGAAGCCACTAGTGATGCTAAAAGCATGTGTGATAAAGTACACGATATAAAAGTCTATATTGTACTGAAATCCATGCTTATAGAAGTACCGCACCTGAATTCTAGCAATGTAGAACCTTCCGCGGGATGAAAGAATCAATGTATGGAAAGGTTCATAGAGGTTTAAGGATCCTGTAAACCTGAATCAGAGACTTGGGAGACAAAAGAAAAGGGAAAGTGTGTATGTGTGTGTGTGTGTAATATGTATATTATTTCATATTTCCACCTTAAAGTTGCCAACTCAACCCTCCAAAATACCCTTTGCTGTTAAGCCAGAATGAATATAGAATGACATAGATAAACATGAGGGAATCCCTTTTCTATTTAAGATTGCCTTGGTTCTCTTTGTGCTGTAAAGAAGAGCTTCCGTCAGTAGTGCAGTTTGGAGCTTTCACTGTTACCATACCTCATGAAAACCATCAAAAAGAATGAAGAATAACCAAGCCCATTGGTGTTTTGGCATCGTGATGAAGTGCCAGCTGGAAGACATTGATTAAAGAGCAGGCACTGGTTCTTGAGCATTGGTCGGCAAATGCTTGGAGCAAGTACACAGATACTCACTCTGGGGAAAAAGAGTTGGAAAGGCAACTGGGTTTTTCTGTTGGCTGTTAATGCTCCTTCCCCCATCAGCTTACTCATTGATGTTAGTTGTGCAGAGGCTGCTCCAGCCCATTGCCAGTGGGAACTGGAATTTCATGGTACAGCAGCCAGCAAGAGCAAGCCAGATCAGCCACACCATCACCGGTTCATTCACCTGCATGTCCACCAATGTAATATACGCCATCATATGCCAGCAATGCCCCTCTGCTATGTACATCGGCCAAACTGGACAGTCTCTAAGGAAAAGGATAAATGGACACAAATCAGATATTAGGAATGGCAATATACAAAAACCTGTAGGAGAACACTTCAACCTCCCTGGCCACACAATAGCAGATCTTAAGGTGGCCATCCTGCAGCAAAAAAACTTCAGGACCAGACTTCAGAGAGAAACTGCTGAGCTTCAGTTCATCTGCAAATTTGACACCATCAGCTCAGGATTAAACAAAGACTGTGAATGGCTTGCCAACTACAAAACCAGTTTCTCCTCTCTTGGTTTTCACACCTCAGCTGCTAGAAGAGGGCCTCATCCTCCCTGATTGAACTAACCTCATTATCTCTAGCCTGCTTCTTGCTTGCTTATATATACCTGCCCCTGGAAATTTCCACTACATGCATCCGACGAAGTGGGTATTCACCCACGAAAGCTCATGCTCCAAAACGTCTGTTAGTCTATAAGGTGCCACAAGACTCTTTGCTGCTTCTTTAAAAAAGAGGCTGTGTGGTTTTTGTGCATGTGGGTGGGAACAATCTAGATGCATGTAAACTCAGTGGGCTTGTTTTCTTAATCCTGCATTTAGAGGTAAGAGTTCCGGCTGCAGTCTAGCAATGCAGTGCAGATCTGTGTGATCCTTTTTGAATGCTTGGATAATAAGGCATGTTCTCCATGTGTGCATGGATGAACACCAATGGAATAGGCTGAGCCAGACCGAGGAGTTGGTTGTGTTCATGAAACTTTTCCATCTGAAACCATAGCAACCACTACAAAAGTAATATTGGAAACAGAACTGAAATACATTTCTTCTAATAAACATCTCACTTTTTCCCCAGAACTAAGCCAAAAGCCATTTAAAAGGAAAAGATCGATCATAAACTGGGCCTTTTGGCGTGGTTCAGGCACTCAGCTGGACAATATACCACTGTCTCCAACATCTCCTGTTCCAGGGAAACTCTTTGGTCTGTCGCTGCCAGCCATCTGTGAGAATGACAATCTGCCCAAACCTGTCTTGGTAAGTCACAGATTCTGTGCTGGCTATTAAATATTTGGGATTTCTTTGAATAGTAAATGAGAAGGTTGGGGGTTAGGTAGCCAGGACACTGAAATGATCCTCCGTAGGGAAACCAGAAGGAAACGTTCTCTCCAGTTTTGAGCCAGAACTTTGGCTGTCAACACAAATTGCAGCAAATGTTTGTAAAATGTGGTCAGACCTGATTAATACAAATCAGTCTGCAAATAGTATGTAATCAGGCTGAAGATTTTTTAAAACTAATCTATCTTTTCTGCATGGGCCTGGTTCTGTAACTCTCTCTCATGCAAGTAGTCCCTACTCCTCAATAGGAGTATGCACTACTCAACAGAAGTGTTGTGGAATCAGGCTCCTAAGTCTAAGGGCCAGATCTTCAGCTGGCGTAAATCAGGGGAGATCTTGTGGAGTCAATGGAGCTACATCAATTTACAGCAGCGGAGGATCTGACTCTTAAGCTTGCCTTGGTATGTTCTCCCCACATCACTCAGGGATGTTCATACCAGGACTCTTCAGGACATTCTAGAGCATTTTTTGTTTTCTAGCTGCAGTCTTTATGAATTTTGATAATTTTAGGGCATCCAATTTAACCCTCCAGAGATGTGCTCTAGTTTACCTTAGGAATCTATTCTAGAACTATTAGGTCCTTCAAGCCCAGTGCAGCCACTGAGGTGTTCTGAGAATCTCTCTCAAACTTGAATCCTTTGGGAACTTTTGTTTGGGAAAAGTAAAGTTACTGGGTGCATGGACACCACTTGGTACAATTAGTAGTTTGAGTCTGAAAAACTTATGTTGTTTAAGTCCCAAAAAGTGACTTTCATAAAATTCATGCAGCTTCCTTGGAGAATGAAACACGGCATCTGGGATGCTATATGGAGAAGGCAAAGCTGAGGGCGTTAAAGCCCCACACAGGTTGCAAGTGTCTGCTTTAAAGCATTATAACCTGCATTCTAATTTGAAAGGGTTGTTTTAGTTTTTATCTTACAAAAAGCGGGTCAAACCATTAACTCGTTGCCCTAAAACTTTGACCAGTTTTGTTTGTTGGCCAAACCTTCGTTCTCAAGCTGAGATCTTGCATTGCAGGATTTAGCTCATTCTTAACAAATGAGCTCCTAATCTTTGCAAAGAAAGGGGAAATACTGCTCTGAGTACTGCTGGTGTGAATGGTGCCCCTATAAAGGTATTTGCACGTAGATGGACAGTTGGCTCCCAACTTCTGAAAGAGGAGGAATGTAGACTTTAAAAATAGTTTCCATTTGGCATATTTGCATTGCTGCGCTTCAGGAAGACCTACCCAGCAGTCCAGACTGCAAAATTAGCCAAAAGCTACTTCTCAGCCATTACAGTTCTAATAACTCAAATTAATGATGATACATTCTCCACCAGCCACCATTTCCCTGCCGTCAGCTCAGAGATCCTTCCTTAAAACAAACCGTACTCGATTGCTTTGTGACTGACTTATTTTCCTTGTTTTAAATAGTTTGGTCTTCAGACAAGTAAGTGTGTGTGTGTGTATAGAATATATATCACTATTTTAAAAAATTCCTAAATGAAACACTCCATGGAGTAACATACTGGTCACACACAGTAAGGGTGGCAGAATAAGGGCTGACTCTTAATTAGGATTTAGAAGTGGAGATTAATATGAAATGAGAAGTACCTACTAGCTATGATTAAAATTATGATAGGCTGTTCAGGCTACAAATTGATCATCAGCTGGGTCAGAAACCTTAGCACATAGTTTGCAGCAATGCTGAACAAACAGGTGAACGGAGGCTTGACACCTCCCTGTGAAGCATCTGGCTGTAGCCACTGTCAGACAGGATACTATGCTAGATGGACTGTTGCTCTCTTCCTGTACAGCAGTATAAACTGGCTAACATTTGCACAGTGCTTTGGAGAGGTAATGTGCTAGATCAGTGTTGAGTAATATTATATTGGGTGAGGATATTCGCACAGCTTGTTTGGAGAAATGTTTTCTCAACTCAGTGCCGCAGACCATAGCTTTAATGAAGGTTGGGTGGCAAAACCCATGGAATAGAGAATATACCCTGATTTTTTTTGACTTGTGAATCTTTGTGGGATGTTTGCACATGAGGAAAAAGGATAAAACCACATCTTAATAGTTAACAGATAAAGAAGCTGTATGTAAGGAAGGCTATCTGCCTCTTTAATTTTGCACAGGACATGCTTTCCTTCCTTTACAAAGAGGGGCCTTTTACCAGGGGTATTTTCAGACGCTCAGCAAATGCGAAATCCTGCCGAGAGCTCAAGGAGAAGCTGAATTTGGGAGCTGAAGTGCACCTAGCTTGTGAATCCATATTTGTGACTGCCTCAGTGTTTAAGGTATGCAAAGAGCTTTACTCCTCTCTCCTTGAGGGCGGGGGGTGGGAGGAGGGATATGACAATAAGTCAATTTGTTTTCTGCAATAGGAGTTTATTATTACTTTTTTAAAATTGGCCTCCGATCTCATTTAGAACCTGATCCTCCAAGTCCTCTAGCTCTCCTTAAAGTCTGTGGGAGTTCTTTGCAGGCTTGGGCCCTTATTCTGTAAAGATGCTATAAACGACAAGACTCTTGTGCTTCCCAAACTATTCAGGTTTATTTCTCTGTGGATTATCTTTGCATAAGGACTAGTATGTTAATAACAGTATTGTTTCATGCAGAGAACATCCAGAATTCATAACCAGCCTATTTGGAAGAGTTTTGTCTGATGTGTATTTCTATATAAATCTCAAATATGGACTGGCATATTTGCCCTGTTGTTTTATTACCCTTCACATGTTTACGTACAATGGGTGCTTGTAATCTCCATTGATATGTGTTCAAGTAGTGTCTCTAGTAGGTTTTTTAACAGAGAATGCTATTCCTCTTGCTGCCATTCCTGATGCCTGAGTTGTTGCCTGTCATGTTGCAATGGTCTGCCCTCTAGTGGTTGGAGGTCTTAAAATGTGCTGCTGTTAACTACTGACAGTAAATCGGAAATTCTCCATTAGCTCAAGAGAACTTGAACAATTCAAGGAATTAAGTTAGATCCCTGTCTTGGGGTTTGCATGGAATCAGATTCCTCCTTGTGCTGTGCTGCTGCTGTTAATGTTCACTGGAAAAGAGAAATGCTCTCTGGATAACATGTAGACATAAGGAAAAGCACACCTGCTTCTTTTAAAGAAATCAAATGGTGGTTGTGAGAAACCACATCTACTGGTTTTAGAGTGTACAGAAGAGAAGAAAATAAGACCTGAACGTGGAATAATATCTGTGCTTGTAAAGATGGTGAAATATCTTCCCCAAATTTTGCACAAAAGTGTTTTGGTTTCACCCTTGCAAATTGATTGACACTCTCCAGATTTTGTTTTTCTGCACAATTTGACACGAGTTTTTGTCTTCAGCCAGAACGTGTGAAATTTGTATTCTCAATATAAAGCCATTGAATGAATCTGACTCATGCTTGCACCTTTGCACAGGGAACACCACTTAAATCGTTAAAATAGTGCCAAAATGGTGCTGATCCTCTGCCCTGGCTTTACCTCACTGTGCCTATTTTTCACATCACAATAGAGTTTGTTTTGTTTGGAGAAAAGTGGCCTATTTAAGGTTTAAAACAAGCATATGAAAAAGGGCAAAATTTTGGGGGTGAAATGAGCCCACTTATTTTGTTTGTAGCAAAAAGAGTGGGGGGAAGCATTGTAGTACTTGTGTCCATTTCATTGCAAATATTTTGCACATCTAGTGCTCAATCCTGCAAAGTGCTGAGCAGCGGGGCCCTCACCCAACAAAGCATTTCAACATGTGCTTAACTTTAAGCATATGAGTTATCCTATTGGCTCCAGTGGGACTATTCCCATGCCTCAAGTTAAGCAACTGCTGAAGTGCTTTGATGGATCAAGACCCTGTTTGTTACCACAGATTTTAGGTGGAAATCATAATTTTCATTGCAGTTGTCCCAAAACTAGATGGGGAAAGGGGGTGTACATGTCTGATGTCAAAGAAAAGCCTGTTTGTGTATTATGGATCATAGACATGGTTCAAAAGTTCGTGTGGTAAAAGCATGACCCCATTTAAGGCTGGCAAAGTCGGTGGGATCTGCTGAAAAAGTGCTAATTGTACATTTAAGCTGGTAGGAGAGCAAATTTTCCTGCCACTTGAAAACTTGACAGAGAACTGAATTCATGTACCATGCTCTGGGGGGACTCCCCCCTTGATTCACTTTGCTTTAATATTCTTTGGAAGTGCCCATCTCAGACCTTGTATCTAAAGAGTTTCCCCAAGGTGTGAATCAAGCATCAGTGAAGAATATTTCCTGCCGCTTGAATGAGGGAGCCATGCAATGTGCAGCTACTCTGGTTCGTTATTTATAGGAACACTGGAGACCAGAATTGAGCTCTGTGTCTGTAATTCAGGGAAGTACAAGCCTTATTCTGAAGAGAATGGGCAGGCAGAACTAACTAACTTTCATTTTTATCATCAGAATCAATCTGTTCTTTGGCAGTCCTGTGACAGTCACAAACTGAACACAAAATAATTAGTACATAAACACATGATAATATGGGCCTAATTCGGCACCACTGAACCCAGTGGAATTTTTACCAGTGATTTCAATGGCTCAGGATCAGGCCCTATAGGAAAATTACTGTAAAATGTATTGCTTGTCTACACTAGAAATTTGTACCGCTTTAACTATACTGGTACAGTTAAGGTGGCACTGCCAACTTGTGACTGCAGTTATATCAGTATAAAGGTGCTTTATACGAGTGTAGCTACTCTCATACAGGAAGGAGAATAACTATAGCAGTATAAGTTGCCTTTATTCTGGTATAACTATATGGTTAAAAATTACCACCCTCCAACCAGCATCATTTTACCATTAAATCTTATAAGCATAGACCAGGTCTTTCTGTGACATGTGTAGGAAAGTAGCTGTGCGTTTGTAGTCTTCTCTTCATTCTTGGAGTGCAGCAAGGGTGTGCTCCTTACTTAGCCAGATCCGTGACAAGCACTGTAAACATTTTGCTGGGATAAATGGGGATTGAAGATAATCAGATGATTAGTAAACTGCAGGCGTCTCACGGTATCCAAATAACTGGCCCCTGAGCTAATTCGCTGGTGCAGTGAAAACAGATAAAGCATCAGAAATGCATCCTGTTTGACAGAAAAGGTTCAGGAGAGGGTATGAAAATATTAATCCTAAACATAATGCAATTTTTTTCTTAATTTTAAGAGCTTTACTGCTTGCCTCAGTGGCTCCATGGAATAAAATGCACACCAGCCAGTGCTGTCCCACCAATACATTCTCTCAGATCTGTGTAGCTTATCTTTTTTCCTCCCCCACACTGCTAGCTCACATGTTTTTATTGTTCCTCTCTTGGAATAAGGATTTTCTTCGGAACATCCCAGGCAGCATTTTTTCATCCCAGCTCTGTGATAAGTGGGTCTCTGTGATGGATCGAGGGAACCATGAAGAGAAGATAAAAGACATCCAAAGGTAGAGTTATTTATATTGCAAAAAAGTGGAATCCTGCAAATTAGACTTTTGACAGGCCCCAATTAAGGAAAGCGTTTAAATACGTGCTTAAGTTGCCTCCAGTTGAGGAAAGCACATAGGCACGTGCTCAAGTCCCATTGACATAAAAGGGGCTTAAGTACATGCTACAAGTTAAACACATGCTGAAGAGCTTTCCTGTATCGGGTGCTTTCCTAAATCATGTCCTTGGTACCTATGTGCCTGCTGTGGGAGTACATGCCAGTAAGCAGATTTCAGTCATTTCCTTTCACCAAGACCACAGGAGAGTGTTTATAAATATGCTCTCAAAGGACTTCTGCCTGCTACCAAAATAGACTGAGTTTGTTTTGGGTGGTTCAGGAGCTTTGGCAAAAGGGGTGCAGCAACTATTCAGTTCCACTCTTTATTTTATTTTATTTTATTTGCATTCGTTTCAAACTTCAGTGACTGTTGTGAAGCCGGGATTGTGTCATAGTGAAATATTGGAGTCTGGCAATGGTGGAAGCTCCGTTGCTGAGGATATTAAAATTAGACTCGGCAAAGCACTAGTCCATGCAGGTGGGAGGGTGGACTAGGCAACCTATTAGATGGAGCCATGCCAATTTACGTTAACAACTGGGTATCCAGAGCAAATGACTGAATTTTGCAACTGAGTGAACCAGTGAGTTGACAACTAATTGAACAAAAGAACAAATAAAGATCACAAATTGTACATGTGCGTTTATGTGACAGTGCAGTGTTAATTATTTCTTAGACTAATTCACAGTATATCAGCAATTGTTCTGAATTGCACCATATTAGAGGAATGCAATGAAGTTTGAGTAATGAGAGTACCTGCTGGGTCTTTTCTTAGAAGCTATTGAAATAGTAACTATTTCCTGCTTTAACCACTAATCCACATTGCCTCCCTCCGATTTCTGTAGTTGCATCAGATGCTAGCGCTAGTGAGTGTGGGGGGGAAGTGCTTTCTTCAATTGCTTTTGATGGGTTTTTTCTTTCAGGCTAATAGAGCAACTCCCCAGAGCCAATGTGGTTCTTTTACGTTACCTCTTTGGAGTACTGCACAGTATAGAAAAGCAATCTGAAGACAACCAGATGACTGCATTTAATCTAGCTGTGTGCATCGCACCCAGCATGCTGTGGCCTCCTGCTCCCTCCAGCCCTGAAACAGAAAGCAAATTCACCAAAAAGGTGAGTGAAACCTCAGTTTTGCTAAGGAATCTCTATGTTCAGCAAGGTGATGATAATTAGCACCTACACAGATCAGTGCTTCTCCTCTTCAAAGCCCTCTGCAAACATTAAATAATTCATCCCCACGCTGCCCCTGAAACAGAGGGAGTGAGATCAGAAATATCCAATGCATTTGTAACAATCACTTCCTCCTAGAGGTGCTGTTTGTTTAAGCTGGTCTTAGAACCGTTTTCTCTGTATAATCGGAGAAATGTAGGGTGAAAAGGGACCTCGAAAAATTATCAAGTCCAGCCCACTGTACTGAAGCAGGACCAAATAAACCTGTAAGGCAGTCGGGGTGGAAAAGATGCACAGGAAGGAGTTGGCTTAGGGCCTCAGGGAACATTATCCCCAAGGAGAAGATTGTAAATGGCAGTAGGGAAGGAGCCGAGTGGGATCCAAGCACAATCAATCTATCCATTGCCTCCTTCGCAAGATGGCGCTGCTGAAGAGGGTGGGATCTGGCACCATTTGGAAGCTGTTCATAAAGGCAATAATACAGATGAGCCTAATGAGAGGGATGCAAAAGCAGAAACTTGTAAATACTAGTTTGAAAATCCATCCATTGTAGGTTCATTTCCAGCTGTGGGGGAAGAAGGGTGTAGATGCAGAGGCCCTGTAATGGCAAAATTGGAGGCAGTTGCCTAAAGGTAAAAGAAATTTCATCTGCTGGAAGCCTGTTTATCCGTAGGGAACTAACCTAGTTCTTGAAGTGTGTGTCGCCGGGGGACTGGCTGTTTTTGTAGGGCTGGGGTGTGGTGATCTGCTAGGGGTTACTGTGCCATAAAGGCAGGAGAGTTCCTGACTACTGGGAGGTGAGGGCAGGTCAGGATGCGTGGATGGAGCAAGTGCCACTCCATTCCCCTCCACATATGCCCTGTCCTCCCAATGTGATCGCCTACTACCTGCCAGTTTCCTACCCTTCCTCTGGTCTGTTCTCCAGCCTGGGAGAAGCTGCTGTCCTTGGAAGGCCGTGCTATGGGTGGGAAGAACTGGTGTGGAAATGACTGCATGCCAGAGCCAGCGGGTGAGAGGAGGTAGACGGAGCATGAGGCCTGCATGGATGGTGTGGGAAGTGATCTAGTGCTTAGTGAAGGGGGCTAGAGTTAGCAGAGGCTCAGTCTGTGCAGAGAGAGAGCAGGACCTATGGTGAGGGAGGCTACAATGGTGATGAGAGGGGAAAACACCGAGGCCGGGGGTGCTAGAGTGCTCGTCTCTTATAGTGCAGAGCCATTTATTACTCTTGGCATTAATATGAGCACAGGGAGAGCAAGGATTGGTTTCATAATGAGAGGTACCTACATGGGGCCATTCACATGTTCCAGGGAGTCCAGAGTGACCTCTTATAGATTTGGCTGTTCCTTTCTCAATCTCCTAACAGTTGTGTTGAGACCAGTGGCTGGAAGTTGAAGCGAGACAAATTCGGACTGGAAATAAGGTGGACGTTTTTAACAGGGAGGGTAATCAGCCATTGGAACAACTTACCAAGGGCTGGTGGATTCTACATCACTGGCACTTTTCACATCCCGATTGGATGTTTTTCTAAGAGGTGTGCTTTAGCTCAGACAGGGAGTATTTGGGGGAAGTCCTATGGCCTGTGTTACACAGGAAGTCAGACTAGATGATCACAGTGGTCCCTCTGGCCTTAGAATCTCTGAAACATGTCCAGAGGAGCCACCCATCTAGACCTGCTTTGAAACAAATCATTACCTGCAAAATTTAGCACATGCTGGGTAAATCCAAGGCTGGAGCACCACATACAGCATCAGCAGAGCCTGTAACATGATATTTGGGATCAACCTTTTCATTCAAAGGAAAAGCACATAGGATTGGTTGGGTTTTGTTACCAATCTATACTCCTCTCAACTCAATAGTTCAAGATCTGTATAGAGATCTCATTGCCACTGATTTGTTGCAGGTTTCTATTCTGGTACAGTTTCTAATTGAAAATTGCTGCAGGATTTTTGGAGAGGAAATTTCCACCCTCTTTGGGGACATACTGATACGATGTGACAACAGAGAGGATGGCTCAGGTAACATATGTTTCATTCATATTAGCTTAACCCAGCCAGTCAGAAGATTCAGTACATTCTTAGGAAGGCTGTTATTTTCCACTCATATAATCTGTCCATCCAAAATATTACTCAGTGTACACAAATGCGTACACAAACATGCACTCTCCCTTAGTGATGGTGATAGTATAAGGTGCATGATAAAAAAAATTACATAACTAATTCAGTCACTCTTTTCACTCCATTTGGCATGATCTATATAACACACTTTGCCACTCGTAAGTAATATGGTTGTCCCAAACTTCTCATGTATTCTCCATAGGTTGATTACTGGGGAGTATCCATAAATTCATCCCTATTCAGCACAGCACTTAAGCATGTGTTTTTAAGTCCCTATGCTGCATTGGGGACCTAATAAAATGAATTTCTATTCCATCTTACAATGATCATTTTGGAAGAATTCTAAACTTTTCCAATTTGGCCACGTGTCCGGTTTAGGGACTTTCCAAGGACAAACAATGACCGAAGGGAAAGAATACTTTTGAAACAAAATGTAACTATGTCGTCAGAGTCGTTTGAGCATGGACATGCTAATGCTGCTTTCATCCTCTTGCAGATCTCTCTTCCTTTCATCTGAATGATTCTTCCTATGACAGTTTGGAAAATGAGCTCAATGATGACGTTGACTCTTCATTTAGTGACTTGATCAAAAAACGAGGTCAAGATAACAGGAGCCGGGACTCAGTTTTGACTCTGAGTGATTGTGACTTGGACCAGCCTGAGGTGGAAGAAATTACAATTCAGCTGCCACCCAAATCAAAACCAGTGCAAATTTCTACTGGATCACACCACGAATCTGTATTACGGGATCACTCTGAGAACGAGTCACTTTGCTCCAGTACCTCTGGTTGCTCATCAGTAATGGTCCCGGATGCTCTCAAAAGCTTGAGAAGACAGAGACGCTGCTCAGAGCCCACGATTGGCCTTCTTGCTTCTAAGTTCAGCCACGTCAGTGAGGTTCATGAGAACGCAGTACGTAAAGCCAGCTGTGACGCAGTGCTGTCGCACGTAGATGAAGACTGTCTCAAGCAGCTTCGTTCATTACAGGTGGAAGGGCAAAAGCTTATTAATCAGAGTTTGGTTATGGGGATTGATGTGGGTCAGAGTGGCACCGTGGGCCAAAATGGTGAAAAGAAAGACTTGTCCAATTGCCTCCTGCCCCCACCCCTGCTGAGATTAAATATTTGCTCAAGAACTAGCTGTTCTAGTTTATCTTCTCCCGGAACGTCCCCATCTGGGTCCTCAATGAGTTCCTTGGACAGTGCTTTCTCTCAGTTTTCAGACTATTCAGTATTTACTCCAACTGAAACCTCCTCTCCTTTGGATTGTGCTTTTCAGCCTCAAAAGAAACATGGAGAGCTTTCTCCTGAATTTAACCCTTTCTCTGGAGTACACCTGGGTGCTAGCCTCAGTTCTTTTCCTAGCCAAGCCAGCAACATCAGCTCCATTTGTGCTAGAAAAGAGAGTCAAAAAAGCCCTGTAACTCTTCATCCCAGCACATGGCTAAAGAACGGAGCCTCCACAATGAAAAATTGGACTCTCCGAAAAAAGGAGAGAGTGTCCAAGCAAGAGGAGAAAAAGAAGAATGTTGTTAAAATAACTTTGGAACCACAAACAGATTCTTCAGATGCGTCAGAAGATACCTTATGTCAAGAACAACGGCAAGTTTTAAAAACACTTATGTCAACAGGAGAAATTAATGCTGCAGAAACAGTGCAGGAGGGCAACTTTTCTTCTTCCTGGAGGGGTGGGCAGCTATGCAGCTCTCCACTTTGTGCAGGGGAAGCCAAAGACAAGAGACTAAAGGCATTGGGGCTGTTGGCTGAGCAAAGCAAGGAGGAGGAAGAGGAGGAGGCAAACTCTCTATTTGTTCAGTCACATAAAAGACAGCTGTCCAACACTTTCACTCAGTGCACAAATCCAAGGGCTGAGCATGCCTGTGAGCCAGAGGATGTTGTCAATGCTGGACATGAACTTTTCGTCAAGGACATCTTAAGTAAGACTGTGATTTCCACAGATTTAGGAGGCCAGCAAGTGACAAACTCCAAGAACAACAAATCTTTGCCAAGCACTGAATCAAAAAATATTGATGAGTCCAAAAGGGGCTTCTCTCGGTCTCCAAAAACCACAAAGGCAGTTGATGACTGTTTGTTTAAACCTGATGTTAATAAATGTCTTCAGAAATCAGAGGAAGGGACCAAGGCCTTGGTCCAAAATACAAAGGAATGGCCAAACAAGCATTGCAATGATTCCAAGTTTGAAGACCTTGACCAAAGGTTTTTTGCCGAAGAGTCTTATGTTTAAAATCACCACCTTTGGGACTAATGTCGGATCTGCTTAGGGTTTAATATCCCAAGAAATGAACTTTCACATCGGGGCTACAGAACTCATCCTGTCATTATGGGAATTATCAAAATAACTTCCCCACATACTGATATTGTGATTAACTACCTTTCCTGGGACCTTCCCAGATTCTAGGAATTGTTAAGAGAAGCACTCAGATCCAAGACACCAGCGAGTGCAGTAGTGTGTTTGACATAGAGTCCTCCTCTTGACCACTCGTGTTAAGCTTTGTAGATGTAAGTCCGTGTCCTTTGTGGTTTTAATGCAGTATACATGGTCAGCATAGATTCCATAACTGTGGTATTCTACTACTGTTTTGAAACTATGACGGTTATAACTTTCATTGCCCTCAAGGAAGAAGTGTCATGCTTTGTATGTTAACAAGGTAACTGTTCAGTAGTTCCAGTCCTCTCCGTCTTGCAGCAAAAGAAGTGACATTAAATGTAGACGCTTGTAACTAACAACTCCCAACTCTGTGTGTTTCGTTTATTGTATTCCATTGGGTGTTTTTTATGTTTACCTTGTGAATAGTTTATTAATATACCTGTAAAATGGCATGTATTATTGCAAGCAGAACACATGTAATTTTATTATGCGCTGTCTAAATCATCTTATAATATATTTAAAGTAATGCATTATCTAAAATGCTTTGAGTTTGTATAATATATCTTGATAAATTTTGCTATTATATATGGTCTGAAATAAATGTGTATTTTTGTACTTGCAGAACTGCTGCTAACTTTACAAATTCCGTTTTTGTTGTTATGGCACTGGTATTGGTGTATGCATTCAATGCTGTACATTAAATAAAATCCATTCTGTCATAAAGTCAACCAAAACAATTTTCCAAAGAACTCTTCAGTTCTCTGGCTTTAAAGTTGCATCTATTTACCAGTGGATTGTGATGTTAATGATTGTTCTTAGAAACCTACTTTGTTTTCCCCCTTTTTTTTTCTCTCTAGGTTTTGACGTTTGCTTCTGTAGTAAATGCTTTTGTTTTGTTTACTAGAAAGAGATGGTATATTTCAGTTTTGGCAAAGAGAACAAGCTGCAATGTGAATACAATTCAGTAGAACTTCGGAGGTCAGTTCTATGGGTTCTTTCTTGCCTAGTGATATCAATGGGAATTTTGCATGGGAAAGGATTGCAGGATTTAGGCTTTACTTTCTGTACAGCACCATACATATAAAGTCTATCTCAAACTTACAGAACTCAACATACTGATAATATCGTTAAAGAATAATTCCTCTTCCCCTTCTGCTATTCCCTAAGAGGCATATTCAAGGGAGAATCAGGTGTTTTCAGCTGAGCTCTAAAATGAGATGAAGAGTCAAGGATAGGGAGAAGCAAAAGGGCATTTTCAGATAATGTTGTTTGTAGTATTGTAACCAAGTTGGTCCCAGGATATTTCAGCTAATAGACGTTTGACTGGGTAATGGATCCTGTATGAATATTGGCAAAGTTTTACAGAAGGCTAGAAGTGTTGTATTCAGTCACACTGGGGCAAGATTCCAAAAGCACCAATGGGACTTAGGCACCTAAGACTCTGAGGTGTTTTTGAAAATGTTACCTGCTGTCTAATGCCACAAGCGGCTGCAAAGAGTAGTCTATGGAAGCACTGCACCACTTCACCAGGCAGAACAAGCAATCTGTCTGCATATCTGTCAAGTGGAATGACTAATGACTAAATACTTCAGGCAAGTAAAACTGTTTGTGGGATCAGGCTTATAACCACCATCTGTTCTCTCTCATCATCTCATAAATATATATAGCTACAGTTATTTGATTAGAAGTGTAGTACACAAAATCTGACCTTAAAACCTTGTTCACAAGGGGGTGTGTGTGTGTGTGTGTGCTGGGTCCTCGTATTTATCAGCACTACAACCCATCTCCCTTTTTAAAAGAAAACACAGCCCTGATGCCATTTTTAAATGACAGAAGGAGCCACTCTGCATTCCTTTTCAAACTGCTCAAAATAGCATTGCCAGGCAATTTTCAATCAAGTAGCAAACATTGATTCATTGCACCAATAATAAATGTTAATAAAAACAGTCTTTGCAACATAAGCATTTTATATTACCAGTCATATCTTACCGCAGTCATTTCCTGCTAGCCTAAAGTAAAAGTACATTCAGTGCTGCCTGGATGTGAAGCCGATTGAGAGTTTGCTCGTGAGCTATGTGTCATGGCATAGTGCTTTCAATATTACAAATACAGCGAACAAGCTGGATGTTGGATCAGTACAGTTTAACATGTAGAATGGACTGTGACAGGCATATTCTTGGACGCTGCTACCCCCAGCAAAACGACTGAGAAACTTGATTGGATCCACAAGGTGCTGGACAGCTATAGGCTAAAGAGGGAGTGTATACTGGGATAAGCCCCGCCTCCCTCTGGGTGCTCTGCTGCCCATTGGCCAGCTAGAGAGATGTGAGCTGATTGTCTCATGCTTCCCACAATTGTTTCTTTTAAATCCTGGCCTGGGTTTTATCAGCCTCTTGTCCCATTTTAAGTTGAACCCAGCCTCCGTCTCCAGGGTTGTATAGTACAGGAGGCAGTGGGTCTGACTGATCACCTATGTAGGGTTGTGAAGGAATTTTTTCTCATAGGGGCCAAATGGGCTGTGGCCTAGTAGGTTTTTTCACCTTCCTCATACCCTCATGGAGATACCACGAGGTGAAATGGTGTCAGAGTTTAATGTGAGGAATCGTGTGAATGTTCATCATAACTTGTCTGGTGCAGATTAAAAAGCCAAACAGCCAGTGATCAGAGAGTAAGAAACATGGCATTTTGTTGGTGGACCCCAGATCTATGGAAAAAGGAAGACCTGAAGTCCTTGCAGACAGGGATCCTTTCCTGGTACCTTCTGTCCCCTTTGCAGGGGGAAGATGAGAGGATTCAGCAGAACAAGCTGAATCCTTGGGGTAGGCAGTGAAGAGTCCATGGTAGGTACCCTGAGTTATGGCTCTATTGCAGGTGCCCTGTAATCCTGCATGAGATTCCCCTAAATGTGTAGGATGGGGCAGATAGTGCCCCTGTCCCATGTTAAATTCTAATAAAGCTATAGCCTCCCATTTAAAATCCAGCCCTGTGTCTGTCCTCACTCACAGACATTGTCCTGATCAGTCGCAAAGGCCCTGACTTAGAAAAGCACTTACACAAATGCTTAAGTCCATCCCTGTTCTGGAATGCACTTAGGCATGTACTTTCCTGAGTTGGTGCTAAAAAGAACAATAATGCTTAGGACTTTATATAGCACTTTACATCTTCAAAGTGCTGTTCAAGCAGTAACTAACCTCTGAGAGGTGAGCAACTAATTATCCCCATACAGAGCTTACAGGAGAGCTCTACTCTTAAAAGTGGCTCTAAAAATGGCACTGTGGGGTTGCATGTTTGTGGCTCACTGATTCCATATCAGATTTGCTCAGTTTACAATTGCAAATTTTTTATCTAACTCAGCTCTGCAAACTCAACAGGGGAACTGAGAATCAAGCTGGGTTCTTCCCTTTTTACACATCATCACAAGGGTCTGCAGGGCAAGTTGTACCATCTTTTCTGTGCCATTCCAGTTGCCCTGATCCCAGGCTGAGCCTGCAGGGTGGGCTGTAGTTAACAACAAAACCCACAATAATTTTACTTATTTAAAAAAAAAAAGTCTTGTCTGGAGATGACTGATGCACAACATGGAACTCCATTATCCCATTTTTATGGTCACACAGAAGGGCACATTCAGGGCCCAGATGTAAGTGACCCTTGTGCATAAAGAAGGCACAAAAAGTAGTAGTAGCTGCACAAAAGTCTTCTGTAATTGCAGTCTCTGGGCTCTGGAGTGGAGACCTTGCTTGCTTCTGTTTCCCCCCTGAGAAGTAAACTGAAAAGTGGGTGGAGTCATAACGGGTAGAGCAGATTGTGCCCCTGATAGGGTAACAGTAAGCACAAAGCATCAAGAGAAACTACCTGTGTGAGAGGCACATTCCCTTTGATGCTCTTCCAAGAGGAGTCCCTGGTATACAGGGCTCTGGCATAAATGCGACGCCCTAGCCCTGAGCAAGTGACTGGTTCCTGGTTCCCAGTGTCAGGCTCATTCTCCTAGGTGTGCTGCCTTTGCAGGGAAAAAAATCAGATAATACAAGATAACAGCTGACTCTATTCTTAGATAAACTGAGTGCATCAAGCAATGACTTAGATCAACTGAGTGAACGATACAATAGACTCAAAGTTTATATTACAAAAATACCAAATTTGTTTTTGTAACATTTAATGTATGGAAACAAATCATGACATGAAAAGTTTTGGCCTACCTCTATCATATGCATGAGCTGGAGAGGAATTGCTCGTAGACTTCAAGCCCACTGGAGTCCGATAACCTTTGCTCAGGATTCCTTTTCTATCAACAGCCTTTTACTGAATGAATTATGTGGTGCTAGGGAGCAAAGTGAATGAAACTGTGTCTGAGAGGGTCAAATGCAGCCATAGAGAACTTTATAGAATAGTCATAGTATTTACTCCTATCCTACAACATGGTTGGAGGCTAACTGTACAAAAAGCTCCCTACCCCACTACAAATCAAGGGAGAATCCAGGTTATCTGCCAACTTACTTTCACCTCCATTCTTTACAGAACTAGTATGGCTACAAGTAGCATCTCATCTTAGGCTAGATATAAATTTAAAAGTGATGTCAGCATAGCTACATCAGCCAGGGGTATGAAAAAACCACAATCCTGACCAACCGAGCTATACTGACTAAATTCACAGCATGTCCACAGCTGTGCTGATGGAAGAGGGCTTCTGTGACATAGCTTCGGTACTTGAAAGCTACAGCATCTTCTTTTGTTCATTCCTTCTGGGGCACCTGGCATTGGCCACTGTTGGAAGACAGGATACTGGGCTAGATGGACCATTGGTCTGATCCAGTATGGCCGTTCTTATGACTTTACTTTTCTTCACTGAACTGCTCAGCTGTCCACTGAAAAGATTTATCCTTACATTTCCCAATGGTTGTATCAGGTACTTTGCCTCACAACTCTTGTGGAATCTCCTGGGAGCTGAGTGGCTAAAATCTATAGAACACCTTGAAAATGTAGGTGACAGCAGATGTCATAACTTATTTCTGTATTATTTGTATAACAGTAGTGTGATGGGTTCCGTTACAGAGACCCCTTTGGGACTATCACCTGAGGTGCTGAGATTACCTGTGAGCCTGTTTTCCCTGTCAGTTTGCGACTCCAGAATCCTCTCTTGTTGAGCCAGACACACTACTCCGCTGCAACACAGACCCAAGGGTCTGAGCCATGCCCCCAAAACTGCTTAGCAGGTTTCCTACCTCCAGCACCCAGACACCCAACTCCCAATGGGATCCAAACCCCAAATAAATCAGTTTTATTCTTTTTAAAGCTTATACAGGATAAACTCATAAATTGTCCGCCCTCTATACACTGATGGAGAGATATGCACAGCTGTTTGCTCCTACAGTTATTAATCACTTACTCTGGGTTTAATAATAAACAAAAGTGATTTTATTAAGTATAAAAATTAGGATTTAAGTGGTTTCAAATAATAACAGACAGAACAAAGTAAGTTACCAAGCAAAATAAAACAAAACACACATGTCTAAGCCCAATACATTAAGAAACTGAATACAGGTAAATCTCATCCTCAGATATGTTCCAATAAGCTTCTTTCACAGACTAGACTCCTTCCTAGTCTGGGCCCAATTCTTTTCCCTGGTTCAGTTCTTGTTAGTTCCAGCTCAGGTGGTAACTAGGGTTTTTTCATGACTGCAGCCCCCCTTTGTTCTATTCCATCCCCGTTTATATCTTTGGCACAAGGTAGGAATCCTCTCCCTCTCTGGGTTTCCACCCTTCCTTCTAAATGGAAAAGTACCAGGTTTAAGATGGACTCTGGTATCATGTGAGGAGTCTTGATGACAAACTGACATCCCACGGACAATTGATCGGTACTGTAACCGAAAAGTGGGATCAGTTCAAGCAGATAGTGACTGACACAGCAATAACATCTCTTGGACCAAAGAAAAGAACACATCAGGATTGGTTTGAGAACCAAGAAGAAATATGCTCAGTACTGGAAGTAAAGAGAAAAGCCTTTATCGAATGGCAGAATGACCCCTCCTCAGTCTCTAAACGGGACCATTTAAAGTACCTTCAGAGCAAAACACAGAAATACCTCTGTCAGATACAAGACAACTGGTGGGAGAGCAAAGCCAAAGAAATTGAGCACTATGCTGAGACTCATAACTCAAAGATGTTCTTCAGTGCTATTAAGACTGTCTATGGACCTTCTAAACCAAGGACCACCCCATTGCTCTCATCAGACAACACAACGCTGATTAAAGATAAAGAAGGCATCAATGAAAGATGGCGAGAACACTTTAGCAACCTTCTCAATAGACCATCAACCGTGAATAATAATGTCCTCAATGAAATTCCGCAACAACCTGCTCTGACAGATCTTGACTTTCCGCCCACTATAGATGAGATTAAGAAAGCTGTTAGCCAGATGAGTTCAGGAAAAGCTCCTGGAAAAGATGGGATACCAGCAGAGATATACAAAGCAGCAGGTCCAGCAGCACTAGCAGCATTCCACAGCGTGATCATCACCATCTGGGAGGATGAAAACATACCACAGGACCTCCGCGACGCTACTATTGTCTCTCTTTTCAAGAACAAAGGCAGCAAAGCAGAATGTGGAAACTATAGAGGCATATCCCTCCTCTCCATTGGTGGGAAGATCATCGCCCACATCATCTTGAACCGCCTAATAGCCAGTATTTCTGAGGCAAATCTACCTGAAAGTCTATGTGGTTTCCGACCTGGCCGGAGCACAGTCGACATGGTGTTTGCTGTCAGACAAATACAAGAGGAGTGCATTGAACAGAATATGCACCTGTATGCTGTCTTCATAGATCTGACAAAGGCGTTTGATACCGTCAACAGGGAAGCCCTTTGGACCATTCTAACATGACTTGGCTGCCCAAGAAAATTTGTCCAGATTATACGCCTTTTTCATGACAGGCAAAGTATTGTCTGATGAAGCCACATCAGCCCCCTTCAACATCACCAATGGCGTGAAACAAGGATGTGTTCTTGTTCCTGTCCTATTTAACCTGTTCTTTGCATGCGTCCTTAACCATGAAATGAAAGATCTGGACCGAGGTATATACTTGAAATATCGGCATGATGGTTCACTTTTTGACCTCCGTCGCCTGAATGCAAAGACTAAGACCGTGCAGAAACTCCTTCTTGAGGCACTCTTTGCCGACGACTGTGCCCTCATGGCTCACACTGAAAATGATCTTCAGCACATTGTCAACAAGTTTGCTGAGGCCTCGCAACTCTTCGGACTAACTATCAGCCTCGGAAAGACAGAAGTTCTTCATCAACCTGCACCTGGATCAAATGCTTCTGTCCCGAGTATCTCCATTGATGGCACTCATCTTACAGTAGTGGAGAACTTTAAATACCTGGGTAGTGTCATATCCAGTGATGGATCACTGGATAATGAGATCAATGCACGAATATCCAAAGCAAGCCAGGCACTTGGCTGTCTGCGTGTCAAAGTTTTAAACCACCACAACATCCGAATGTCAACAAAACTACTTGTGTACAGAGCTGTTGTTCTCTCATCTCTTTTGTATGGGTGTGAAACATGGACACTATATAGGTGTCACATCAAGCAGCTTGAAGCATTCCACATGCGCTGCCTCCGCAACATCATGAAGATCCGCTGGGAAGACAAAGTGCCCAATCTCGAGGTCCTCGAGAGCCCAGATGATAAGCATCAAAATGATGATCATGAAGTCACAGCTATGTTGGACCGGTCATGTCAGCTGCATGGATGCCAACAGAATCCCCCGCCAGCTTCTGTATGGTGAGCTCTCCCAGGGCATCCGGCATATAGGTTCTCCATGGAAACGTTACAAGGACACCATCAAAGCCAATCTGCAGTACAGCAGTATCAAACCTAGGGACCTTGAGGACGCTGCCAGCGACAGAACACAGTGGCGTGCAACAGTTAGAAATACCTGCATCGCCTTTGAGGAAGACCGCTGCCGGTGTCTACAAGAGGCACGCGAATGACGTCACAGGGCATCAGCAGCGCACAATCCACTGACCGCGAATTTCCCATGCACCATCTGCAGCAAAATGTGCACCTCTAGAATTGGCTTGTACAGTCATCAGAGGGCATACTATGAGACCAACAATAGATGATCTGCACAGATTTGTCATCATCGGATCGATGGACTACCAAGAGAAGACTAGAGTTGAAGAGTTCTGTCGGGAACAGAGAGGCTCTAGCAGGATAAGGAGAAAGTCCGTGGAAAAGCTTGGTAGGAAGAAGTCCAGGGAGGTTGCGGCAAAGATTTGGGGGCTACCATCTCTGGACTTGGAACCCCGTGGTCAGGATGGCCCTGGGTTCCCCTGGTAAGGTGGCATGAAGCCCCTGAGAAGGAGATATACGTCCTTGCTCAGGGCTTCCCGTAGTTCACAGACTGCTTGGCCTAGAATCGAGGGTGGCAGACTGGACAAAAGGAATGGAGATGGGGTGGGGGGAAGGGGGTTGCTGGGCTAGAAGGGGTGGGGATTAAAGCATGACCTGGTTGGAGTGTTGAGGCACAAGAAAGGGCAGACCACCATGGGACCAGTGCAACTGTCGGCGGGGGTGCTACACAAGAAAGAACTGCTATGCCATGTTCAGCCAGAAAGGGGTGCTCAGCAATGAGTTCACTCTTCTACATTGCCCATTTGGCATGCCGGTCAGCCTACAACTGGAGTGGAAGGGAAGGTTGCAGATGAGGCCTACGACACAATGGCAAAACGGTAGGGGCTGGCAGATGGAATTACAGATGTGGAAGGCCAGTACTGAGGTACATTGGCTGAGATAAGAGTGTTATCTGACTCGAGTGTTAAGTTGCTTGCTACTGTGATCTATAAATTCACTCAAATTGTTTGAATGAACAAAAATTTTAAATGATTTTAATAACCACAAAGGACACAGCTGACTTGAACTCTAAGTCAGCCTCAAGTTGTTTATCTTTTTCCTGTTGCTGTGTGAAAGGCCCACAAAATAAAGAAAACTGACTGATGTGACAGGAGAAACAGTGAAAGTAACTACACAAAAACTGGTGTCAGATGCACAAAGTAACCAAGCGGGGAGGGGTATAGATGTTTCACCTCCAATCCCTGCTACAGCAATTTTACACACCACTTGCAACAAGAGATAAGATTCAAACCAAAGTGATTCTTTAATTGATGGCATCCCTTTATCAGGTCTCCAAATTACACAGCCTTTGTTAATAGTTAGTGTTCTTGGTCTGCTTACAACTGGGGGAGGTAATGTGCCTGAACTGCCAGGGGATTGGGCTGGAACTCCAGTGACTAAGTACTACAGAAAAAGGAGCAATGGTCTCAAGTTGCAGTGGGGGAGGTCTAGGTTGGATAGTAGGAAAAACTATTTCACTAGGAAGATGGTGAAACACTGTAATGGGTTACCTAGGGAGGTAGTGGAATCTCCATCCTTAGAGGTTTTTAAGGCCTGACTTGACAAAGCCCTGGCTGGGATGATTTAGTTGGTCCTGCTTTGAGCAGGGGTTTGGACTAGATGACCTCCTGCGGTCTCTTCCAACCTAATCTATGATTCTACTCTCAGCTTTGCCATGGACTTGCTGCATGTTGCAGAGGATAAACTCTTTGGGCCAAGGACTGTCTTAATATGTTTGTAGAGCTCCAAGCACAAGGCGACCTCTAGGTGCTTCTGTTCTACAAATAATAGAACAATTATAAGTTATTAACCCCTTCTGTACTATTAAAAATGTAGTGACCTTTCTGTATTCTAATTAGCTAGTGAAATTGTTTTGTTACATAGCAGTCTACCATGTCATTCCTTTATACCAGGAGCAATAAGGGGAATAAAGTTTGGTGGCACAGGAGATGATTTTCTCAGACTCTTAACTGTAACAATTCACAATTGTAAGTTGCCCCTTTTTGAAGGGAGCAGTCAACGTTCAGGGCCCTGGATTGCTCCAGTTTGGAGGAGAAATTGGTGATAGGTATTTCTTTGATGCATTTACAGTCCTTCTGTGTTCAGAGACACAAATCAAATAGCAGGAAATACATCCTCCCATCCCTACTTCCCGCTGACCCAAAAAACTTTGCCCCAGGTTTGGTCCACGGTCAGACCCCAGGCTTTCAGATGTTCCTTCAACCTGTCTGGGTTTCTCTCTGGACCTATGTGTTTTACACACACCCCACCCCATACAACAAGACATACAAGAAACTAGTTTGAAAGAAATAGGACTGCACTGATATTTTGTCCTTTGGCAGGTTTCTGAGTGGATTACTGATGGCATCTTGTTCAAGATTAATATGGCAAATAAGATTTAAACTATTTACTGTTCTAAACAAACCCCATGCTTATGGTAATTGTGTATAAATGAATCTTCATCTGTCAAACATTAAAGCTGGGAGCGTGCTCGTGCCATGTTGTTCCTACCACAGTGTTTCTGAAAGTAGCAGTGTTGCTTGGTCACCTTCTTTCACTTTGCATTGATATAGACACTGAATTGTGTAAAGGCAATCACAGAATAGGAAACCCAGAATGCAGCTTGTTCAGGTGCAAGGCCTAGGTCTGGAGCGACGGTTTGGCTAGTTGC
The DNA here is from genome assembly GCF_020497125.1 of Mauremys mutica. Taxonomy (NCBI): domain Eukaryota; kingdom Metazoa; phylum Chordata; order Testudines; family Geoemydidae; genus Mauremys; species Mauremys mutica. The sequence goes on from NC_059072.1 coordinate 326,053,706, forward strand.
AGAGAGGATATTTTAAACTCAGAAAAGGTTTATCTCCCTGTCATGGGACCAGGGGTGGAACAACAAGAGCAAACACTTACCTGGAGGTTCAGGTCTGAATGTAAAAATCATTTTCTGTAGGTAGGTTTTAGAGCTGGCGTTTGGGGCTAACCAAATTGATACCAATTTACCAGAAGGCTCAAGCTGCGTTTCCTTCCATGTAGCTTTACAAACAGCAAACACCAAATATATAAACCATATTACAGGAGAGCAGCTGTGCTTCCTCAAAGCTCCCTGACTTCTGATTTGGTTCTAGCTTCACTGGCCATAACTGCCTTCTTTTTAAATAGACTTGACTGCACTTAATTAGCTCCCACCTGGGAACGTGTCTGTGAGCTGCCTCTGACAGTGGCTGTGACTTAACATCTGAACCACCCAGATTGCCCATGCTCCCAAATGAATCTTTAAGTGTGAAGCTTATGAAGAGCCTAAACTAGTTGCTACATTTTTGGTCCTGTTACAGCAGACGCAGCTGCCGCTGTTGTGGCTAGAAATGCCAACATTTAATAAAAGAGAGTAAGCTCCTTTAAGAAACCTCTTCCTTCCCCAGAAACCAGCCTGTGGACATAGAGATCTAGTTAGTATTGGGTCCTACTGCCCAGTGCTGCTCTAGCTGGTGTGACTCTGAGCTCAGTTTCAAAGAAGTAGGTGGAAGTCCTGTGGTTTTTCACTTGTCAAGCCAGAAGTGGGCAACAGCAGCTCTATTGCTCCCAGTTCAGCAGATACTTTGGCAGTTGCATCCACTATGAGTCGGTTCGTTTTATTCGGGACGTTGTCTGGTTTCAAAGCTAGCATGAGGAAGGACAGCCTGGCTCTAAAAAGCCTTGGTGCTGAGGGGGGTTGGCAGAGAAAGGGGACATCCATGGGGCAGTGATTGCCAGGTACTGGACCAACTGGCCATCCCTCCATTAGTAACCTCTGCTTGGCCCTGGAGGTGACTTTTAAGGCCTTTAACACTCACATTTCTTCCTGCAGAAATGCTTTCAAAGAGGCAATGGGATTGGGGTGAGGCAATCTGCACTGAGAGCCAAAAAACAGTTGCTTTAAGGAGAGAGAGCAGGTCAGATTAGTAGGAGCTTTAGCTACTCGCTCTGCTAAAAGATGGCTCTGGTCATATTTTGTTCCCATGTCAAATGTCCTTTTCCAGAGTGAGCTGGAGATGTAACCCCTTGGCGGAAGTATAAAGGTTAGAGGGCAATGGGATGGGGGATCTTTTCACTCCCTTGGGAGAAGGAGAGACATATGGGCAGCATACGGTGACCAGATAGCAAGTGTGAAAAATCGGGACAGGATAGGCGGTAATAAGAGCCCATATAAAAAAAACCCAAATATCGGGACTGTCCCTACAAAATCGGGACAGTTGTGTCCCTAGGGCAGTAAGAGAGAGGTGCTTCAAGTGCGGATAGCAGTGTGAGGGGCTCGAGCCGTTGCTGTGTTATACTGTTGAAAAGGAACCCCTAGATATCGAACCTGGCCCTGGTTGCCGCTGGCTCCACTTGGCAGAAGGGTTATAGAAATAATCCTGTAGTAGCAGGGTGAGAGGGACTAAATGGTCTTTGCAACTGTAATTTCTGAGATCTGGGGTGATACAGTAATAATCTCAGTAGATCTTGTAAGTGATGTGCATCAGGCATGGGAGAATCACAGGTAGGGAACAATTCTTTAACATTTGGCAGATGTCAGGTTTAAACTGAATTATATTGTGTGCATGTCCCTTTTATTATTTTTTTTTAACTTCCTTGTCATGTTTGTTCAGTTTACTAATGAAAACAAATGTGTCCGCACTCAGCCCTGCAGGGTCAACTTGCAAGAGCTAATAAGGAATCAACTTGTCAGCCTTCTGCCTGACGCAAAAACATGCTCATAACCCAGAGCTCTCATTGCTGATGACTGATGCATGAAACCGAAGAGGATGCAAAATTGTCAAAAGCCCTAGCCCCGACGGCCACAAACTGCTTCAGCTAATAACCAGAGCAAATATGACATAAATGGCACCGTCATGGAAATGTGTATTTGATCTGGGTAGATCAGAAAAGTGGCAGCTCTGAAATATCTGCTCCTTTTCAGGAACAAAGAAAATACAGATCTGTATGTAATATCAATCATCACCTGGGAAACTCTCATGAATAATTCCCAACCCAGGTGTTGGAACCTTTCAGATCTTTCCACGACAGCTTATTTTACAAATTCCTAAGATCTCTAGCCATGTGTGGGAGAAAAACATTTTCTTAATTTTCAAATTTTTCCAAGAACATGTTGCCTTGTTTCAACTCTGCTGGGCCATGACAGGGACACTGAGTCATATGTCATTACCCAGGAGAATGTTCTCAGTGCAATGTGATGTTGTACGTCAATCATGCATGCGAAAGAATTCGTAGAATACAAGGGCTGGCCCAGTCTGTTTGTTGTAACATTTGAAGCAGACGGAGGTAAACCTTTGACTGATGGGCCCCACTGACACTGTTGTTTCAGCTGGGAAAGCCCCTTCTCTGTACTGCGGAGCAGCAGAGGGTACGGTGGAAGTAGCTGAAGCTCCTTGACCCAGATAGTTCTTGCTGGATTGAAATAGCAAATACTCTCTTGTAGCCATTGTGATAGGTTTACAGTTTCACCCGCATACCCACAGTGAAGTGTCACAGCTCATCTGGTACACGTGGAGCCTTGACTAAACCAAGGTCATTTTGAGAAAACCACTTAGACCCACATTACATCTGGTTTCCAGCTGTGCAAGTTAATAAGCCTGAAGAAAACATTGGGAGGAGGGAGAACACTGGGATATGATGCATGAAGGGCAAGCCACAAGTTTAGAGGTGTTTCTCCGCTCGGTTGGTGGGTGGCTAGAGTGGGGGCATATGGCAGGATGAGTCAGATTCCACTTAGCTGGGTTATACATTGTTTTTTGTAAAGTTGCTTTCCAAGCCTGTAAATGTGTTTTCCTGGTCTCTGACTCTGCTTTGCCGTGAGCTTCTGCTCACTCCACTGGATTATGTTACCTGCAGAGTTTGGTTGATTGGCTGTCTGGGGAGGATTCCAGCTGTTTTACTACCTGTCCATTGCTTCTCTGAGAGTTTTCAATCATCATCTTGCTGAGAGGCTGCAACTGGGCCCTTCTACTTGCTTCCTTTGATGGATTAAGATGGATGGTCAGGCCTGTGCCTATTGCTTCCCTTCCTCTACATGGACCATGTCCCTTTGTTCATTTTCTTGAGTTGCTGTAGCTAACATGTACCTGCAGGTCTATGTCTGTGGTGTTTGTAGGCAAGAAGACAACCCCAGAATTCATTCCCGGCTAGCAGCACATGGGTGACCATGGGTCGTGAAATCCAGCAAAGGGTGGCTGGAGACCAAAATCAGGAGAGCCTCCTCTAGAGAAGGCAACCTCCCTAAAGTCTTCAATAATCTGGACAGTTCTCAAGAAACCAATGTGGATATAAATCTTTGGCCTCCCTTTATCGGAAAAGTAACTGGAAAAAGACATGACCATTTCCAGCAACTCTTAACCTCTCCCACCATCTTGGCCCCTCTACACTGAATATTCAGCAGAGGCCATGGCACTGGGACGACTTTCATGACACCGCTGGGTAATTTACTTGTGGCTGTAGACAGAAGCTTCTGATGATCAACTTGGAAAGAACCCAAGAACCTACTTTCCCCCTGAGGATCGGAGCATGCTCGGTGCTTTCCCCTCACATCATTGCCAAGCACTGAGTGGGGTGGAGTAGCTTTACATGAGCAGCTGCATAAAGCCTTATATAGGCATTCATGAAGGCCCACTTCCCCCACCAGGAATGGGAAGCTGCCTTCACCACAGCAGTGTAAAATGGCAGGGAGCCTCCCGAGTGCAGCAACCGCAGGCTAAATGGAGCCCTAAATAAATAGAGAACAACCCTCTTTAATTCACAGAAGCATGCACATGATTTCACTTATTCTGCGGAGTAGCTAATACTGCTGCTGTACTGATGCCATGAGGGAAAGAAACATTCATTGATCCATAGAAATCTAGAATACTAAATGTGCTCAGGTGCTGAAGATTTCTGCTAGAGTATGTTTGCCATGTAAGCCCTAAAAGGTTTGATGCATCACTTGGATTTATAAATTTGTACTGCACAAGATACACTGATTATTTTCTTAATACAAGGACTGCTCTAGGCTTTTTGTCTAGGTACTTCAGCGGCTTGACTGCGCATCTCAACCATTCCTAGAGGACAAGTAGTCTAGTAGCACAACTGGCAGTAGTTAAGTAAAATAGTTCCGAATGTAGCCATTCAATGACCGTGTATAAGAGGGGTGTTTTCAATTCAAAAATTGTTGCTCTTCACTTGATCCTGCTGTCACATATGATTTCAATCAAAGTCTGTGTTGTAAAGTCACTCTTTCAAACGTGGCTCTAGTTCTGACTTAACATGTAAGTGGGGGGCTGTCGTCACTCTAACGCGCCTTTTTTTTGTGTGGGAAATCTCACCACCTTTCTGTTCAGAGGGCGAGAGAACTTACAGGGAGAGGCCTGAGCGTAGGGCTAGGATAAAGGAACTCTGGAGTACTAATCCCACCTCTCTCAACCAATCTCTCTAGGACATTCGGCAAGTTCCTTAACCTGTTTGCTGCTGTTTCCTCACTGTAATGGGGATGCTTACCCCATGGACAGGAGAGCCTGGGCTCAGCTAACCCGGATCATAGGATGGGCCTCACCTGAGAGGAATCAAGTGATTCCTGTGTAGAAGGAGCCAGTTTTAAGTAGTAATAAAGCCTAGCTGGGGAAAGAGCTGGAGGGAGGTTCCTGTGAAGGCAGGAAGAAACCATGAAAGGGGGTGGGGAAGCCCAGGAAACAGACTGCAGAGGGCAAAAGGGCCCTGGAGAGACCAGGGAAAAGCTCTCCAGGCAGGGAGGCCTGGGAGAGACCTTCACTAAAAGCAGGGAAGGGGACTGGGTGATGTTTTGGGGTGTAATACAACCAGTGAGAGGTTTGTATCTCCACCTCCCCGGTAATCCTGGAAGCCCTAAATACTGTGCTGCTGTGGCGCATGGCCTGGACCCCCACCGCCATCAGACAAGCATGCAGTTCCCCAAGTCTCTGTGCTATGCAACCCTGGTTCAGTGCTCTGACCCCAGCAGTCTGCCTATGATATCTACCAGCCTGGGTTACTACTTGCAGGGTGACCCTCCCAGTCTGGAGTTTCCCCAAAACAGTCTGCCAGGAAGTGTCCAGCCCTCTCCTGGACCAACCAGAAGTAAATATGGTTCATTGCTCCTTTAAAAGACAAAAGCACAGCATGGTACTTTAGCTGAAGTTAGCAATTACTTCAATTCAAATGCAGCACTAGGTTGGCTTGGATTAAAAGTAAAACAAATTAACAAAAGAAGACAGATTTTAAGTGAATTCAGGCCCAAGAGATAAAGACACAAGTGGTTACAAGTACATAAAAGTAAAATCCACTTCCTAGTGGCTAACACTTAGGCCTTGTCTACACTACAAGACTATTTCGAATCAACTTAGTTCGAATTTGTGGATTCGACCTTATGAAGTCGAATTTGTGTATCCATACTAAATACACTAATTCGAATTTCTGAGTCCACATTCACGGGGCCAGCGTCGACTTTGGAAGCGGTGCACTGTGGGAAGCTATCCCACAGTTCCCGCACTCCCCGCTGCCCATTGGAATGCTGGGTAGAGCCCCCAATGCCTGCTGGGGGGAGAAATGTGTCGAGGGTGGTTTTGGGTAAGTGTCGTCATTGAACCGTCAATCACAACCTCCCTCCCTCCCTCCGTGAAAGCGCCTGCGGGCAATCTGTTCGTGCACTTTTCTGGTCAGTGACAGCGCGGACGCCACAGCACTGCAAGCACGGAGCCCGCTGCGATCATCGCCGTTTTCTCCTCCTCGCACTTTATCGTCCACGTCTTCCACAGTCAGCTGCTGAGAAATTGGGCTACTTTTCAATGGTGCTGCAAGCACTGGGGGACCATAGGGGACGTTTTACAAACATCAACGTCGGGTGGCCGGGCAAGGTTCATGATGCGTGTGTTTTCAGGAACTGTGGGCTGCTCAGACGCCTGCAGGAAGGTAGTTTCTTCCCGGACCACGAAATAACTGTTGTGGATGTGCAGATGCCTATAGTCATCCTCGGGACCCAGCCTGCCCGCTAATGCACTTGCTCATGAAGCCCTATACAGGCGCCTGGGACAGCGACAAGGAACTCTTCAAATACCAGCGAGCAGCGTGACCTGTGACTGTTCAGTTTCTTTACAGAGAAGCTGAACCTGCCCCTGTTTCTTTACCCAGTTACTGTTGACTCTCCTCTTCGGTTACATACCCCATTCACCCCGTTACCCCCACTTCCAGCACACGTGTAAAAATAAAATACATGTCCCATTATTACTTAACAAAGGTTTCTTTATTCATGACTTTTCGTGAAAGGGTTGAAACTGGGACGCAGGATGTGCTGGGTAGGGTGTGCGGTGATGTAAAGACCGCCTCTAAACTCAAGGAATGACAGGCTCCTGCTCCTAGAGCGGTCCGCAGTGCCGGAATGCTTCTTTCAATGGAGCCTGCCATCCCTCTTTATGGAATTCTGTGTGCGGGCGGATATGTGACCTTGTGGTGGAGGAGGACGGATACAGATTCCTCAGCTGCGTGACTCAGCGGTCCAGGACAAGGACCGCTGTATAAGATCTGTAACCACCCTCCCCCGCTGCAAAGTCACATCTCCCCCGCCCACACAGATCCTGGAAACCACCTCCAAAAACCGACCAGGTTGCCTACTGACTGCACCGTGTGTGTGACCCGCTGCTGATCCTGCCCCCATGTCTGTACCCTGGGAAAGGTGACTGTCCTATGCAATTAACCACCCCCTTCCCCACGCCCCCCATTCGAACACAGTCTTCTTTGAAAAAACATAACGGAAACAGTAATTAACAGCAAATCATTTTTATTAATTAAGTAGACAGTTAGGGGATGGGACTGGGATTGGGACTACTGTGAGTCTGGAAGTGAAGGACTTCGGCAACTGTAGGGTATGAGAGCTTTTGGGTACTTGAGCACTGTGCTGTGGTGCAGTGACAGTATTCACGTCCCCGGCCGCCCCTCCTCCTGATTATTTTCGGTGAGGGGGGTATGGGACTTTGTGGCGGGGGAGGGCGGTTGCAGATACACTGCAGGGGGGCTCTGTCCTCCTGCGGTCCTGCAGAACATCCACAAGGCGCCTGAGCGTGTCCGTTTGCTCCCTCACTAGTCCAAGCATTGCTTCAGTCGCCTGCTTGTCTTCCTCACGCCACCTCTCCTCCCGTTCGCTGTGTGAGCGCTGGCACAGAGAGACGGTCTCCCTCCACTGGCTCTGCTGGTCCGCCTCTGCTAGGTAGCAGCCCATACGTTCCTCGAACATCGTGTCCCTTGTCTTTTTCTTTCGCCGCCTAATCTTCGCCAGCCTCTGCGAGGGGGATGCTGTGGCAGGTCTGGAGACAGTGGAAGCTGTGAGATGGGAAATAGGGAGTGAATTCCTTGCAAAGATACATTTTTGCGAACAATTAACTGAGTCTAGGCTGTCTCTGTGAATTCTGGGTTGAGACCCCTGTGCCTGCTGGGGCAGAAATCATTTTCGCGGTGGATTCTGGGTAAATGTCGCCAGTCATTCCTTCCTCCGGGAAAGCAACGGCAGACAATCATTTCAAGCCCGTTTTCCCAGAATTGCCCTGGCATACGCCATAGCGTGGCAACCATGGACACTGTTTTGCCTTTTGTGTATGTCACCGTGTGTGTACTAGATGCCGCTGACAGAGGCGGGCCAGCAGCGCTACACAGCAGCATGCTTTTGCTTTTGCATGACAGCAGAGATGGTTACCAGCCATATTGTACCATCAACCATACCATAAATTGGTAATAAGATGGGCATGGTTACCTGTCCTTTTGCACTGCACCATTTGCTGCTGTCATAAGTGCCCCTGGCCGAGCAGCCAGGGGCGCAAAAGCAAAAATTGGGAATGACTCCCTGAGTCAATCCCTCCTTTTTGGTATCTAAAAATAGAATCAGTCCTGCCTAGATTATGGGCAAGTGTACTAGAGAACCACTGTATCATAGAACCAGAGAGCACAGCCGCTCTGTGTCTGATCCTGCATAAATTATGAGCTGTATGCTATTCACAGGGGGTGCTCCTGCAACAACACCACCTGTTCATTCCGTTCTTACCCCAGCCTTCCTGGGCTACCATACCATTGTCCCCCCACTTGTGTGATGAAGTAATAAAGAATGCAGGAATAAGACACAGTGACTTGTTTGTGAGAAATGACTGGAAGGAAGCCTCCAGCTGCAATGATAGTCCAGGCAGGACATTAAGGAGTGTGGATGAAGGAGCCTATCATCCCTCTGCTAGTCCAGGGGCAATTGAATCTTTTATTAACAATGAAGGGTGGGGGCTGATGGAGCTCAGCCCCCTGTTGCAATGATGAGGACGGTTACCAGCCATATTGTACCATCAGCCATCAAAAATTAGGGACAGGCGCCCTTGATTGACCTTACTGATACTAGTCGGCATGGTTACCAGCCCTTTTGCACTGCCCCATGTGCCAATAGGCTGATGATGAGGATGGATTTCCATCGTTTTGTACCATCAGCCATCCATAGCGTGGGGGGAGCAAGGATGTTGGTGTTGAGTGCTGCACCATCGCGTCTATCTGCAGCATTCAGTAAAGATAGGGTGACATGTAAAAGAGTCAACAGAGGATTGTTTTCACTTCTGGTGGTGGGTGGGGTGTGTGCGCAAATTGCCGAACTATGCCCTGACCCACCGCAGACACTGTGTTTGACCCTAGAAGCATTTGGAGCTCATCCAAGAATGCAAATACTTTTCGGAGACAGCAGGAACTGTGGGATACCTTGCGTCCTCATTCCCCCCTCCCTCCATGAGCGTCCATTATATTCTTTGGCTTTCCGTTACGGTCGTCACGCAGCTGCGTGCTGAGTCTGTGCTATGCCGTCTGTCCGTAGATTTCTTTAAAATACTTTGGACCAGGCGTAAAATTACAGTAATTACCCTAATTAGATGCAGGAGTCTCCGAGCGAGATCACCCTGAGGAGGGTCACTGAAGGAGATAGAGAGCGCATGCTGCGTGAAAGCTAGCAAGAACCAGGGCCCGATGCAGCCGTGCTCGGGGAGGCAGTGCTCCCTGAGTTCCTCATGAAAGCCTCGCGCGGAAAACTGTGCTACCACGGAGCACCCAATAAGGCAGCTCTCCCCAGGAACCTCCTGCTGATGCTTTTCGATTAACGCAAGGAGAGCTTCGTGGAGATCTCCAAGGATGATTTCTGTTCTATCCCCATATCTAGAGAGCCCTCCTTTTCACACAGTTAAGATTCCTGTTATATTAAGAATAAAAGTTAACATGGTTACAGCACTTACCGAGTGCTCCTTCCCCTGATTCAGGGTCCGGGTTAATGGCCGGGGAGGGTTGTTGGGGGATCTCCGTGACGGTGATGAATAGATCCTGGCTGTCGGGGAAACCAGCGTTGTATGCGCTCTCGCCTGCCTCGTCCTCCACAAACCCTTCCTCATCTTCCCCGTCCGCGAACATCACCGAGGAACTGGCCGTCGACACTGTCCCATCGTCAGAGTCCACGGTCACTGGTGGGGCAGTGGTGGCAGGCTCCATAGCGTCCGTTTGTCGCTTTGATTTTTTGGTAGCCTTGTCTGGGGTCCTTGGTTTTCACGCGGCGATGCGTTGCATGACGGCTGTATCCTCTGTCTGGATCATGGCTTTGGAGACCTTCTCGTAGGTCTTTGCATTCCGTTTGTTGGAGCGCAGCTCCGAAAGCACAGACTCCTCGCCCCACACACCGATCAGATCCAAGAGTTCCCAGTCAGTCTATGCCGGGTCCCTCTTTCTATTCAGAGATTACATGAACTCCTCTGCTGGAGAGCTCTGCATTGCTGCCGGTGCTGCTGAGCTCGCCCCGATGTCCAACCACGAAATGAGATTCTAACTGTCCAGACAGGAAAAGGAATTCAAATTTTCCCGGGTCGTTTCCTGTGTGGCTGCTCAGAGCATCGAAGCTCGGACTGCTGTCCAGAGCGTCAACAGAGTGGTGCAGTGTGGGATAGCTCCCGGAGCTACTAAGTTCGATTTGCATCCACACCTAGCCTAATTCGAGCTAGCCATGTCGAATTTAGCGTTACTCCACCTGTCGGGGTGGAGTACCAAATTCGAACTAAAGAGCCCTCTAGTTCGAATTAAATGGCTTCCTAGTGTGGACGGTTGAGCGGTTAGTTCGAATTAACGCTGCTAAATTCGAATTAAAGTCCTAGTGTAGACCAGGCCTTAGGAAGCTACAGCATTGGTTCAAGGTAGATTTCTTACCAATCTTTCTTCTTTCCAGCCATGACTGACTTTGTCTCAGTCAGGACTTTCCACAGAAATACACGGTGCTGGTTTCCCTTGTCTTCCCAGGTGAAAGATCTTCGCCTATGCAAGTTTCTCTCATATAGGCAGTTCCCAGGGACTTCTTGGCTCACAAGACCCCTGGCCCCGTGTCTGTCCAGTGAGTGATGCCTAGATGGCTTTTTCTTCTCTCCTTATATTTTCCCAGACTCAGGTTGACCTTATGCTGTTCTTCCCGTCATGTGGACTTCCCATTCTCCTGCTGATTTATATGTAAATAGGGCTTCTATTGTTTTTGGTCACATCTTGCTTAATTTCACCAGAGACAGGTAGGTAGTTGCCTTCCCTGGAGTCTGGGGGGAAAGCTGTTTCTCCCTGTGTTTGGTCACAGACTTTAAAGTATAATATCAATGAGGCTTCATAATTCCTCATATAGTATTAATGCACACATTTTACAATTATATTAATCACCAGTATGTCATTAGCTTTCATAGACCTTACCTGATACACTTTTATAATATAGCAATAGTGTATACAATTTGAGTCAATTACTTATTATTTGAGGTTCCTGTCTTTTTAGTTAAGAGGCTATCTTCCCCCACTCACTAGGTTGATGGCTTTGTTTACCTTCCATTTAGATGTGCCTTCATTGTCTCTGCCTGATGACCTCATTCATTTGGCAGGGTCATAATTCTAGTGCATATCTATGTCTCTTTGCATACACCTGTGAAGGCTGAATCCCCACTCTGACACTTTGAGTGCAGAAGTGGGGGCCCGCAAGGATTTTAAAAATTAATACTTGCCACGCCAGGCTTCTATTACACTCCCAAGGTTACAGCTTTTCTCTGACCGTGGCTCAGTAAATGCTGCCACCACCCAAATGCAAAAAAAAAACCCTTGAACTCAGGAAGGAGCACTTGGGAATTCCTCCCTGTGGGGTACCCGCAAGCCCTCCCGGGGAAGAGCTGAGAGAGAAAACAAAGGAAATTAGCTGTTTCCACCAGCTAATTAAGCAACATATGCACAAGCCTCTTAAAAGAAACGAAACATATGCACAAAGCTCTTAGGACCTCTTAAAAGAAACAATTACGAAAATTAAGCATCAAGATAGCTCTCTTGAGGTTCAGCTTAAAGGTTACAGGCAAAACAAAAGCATCTGGGGTTAGCACAGAGGAATCCATTAGCCATAAGAAATAAACATAAATAACCCTAATCGCATCTTTCTAAACATTCCTGATCTACTTACACATTTGGGAATTCCATATAAGTAGTTCTAGGTATGATCTGATGATTTATGACAGGGGTCTCAAACTCAAATGCCCACAAGGGCCACATGAGGTCTAGTGCATTGGCCCGAGGGCCACATCACTGACATCCCCACCCTCACTGCCCCTGGTCCTGCCCCCACTCCACCCCTTCCATGAGCCCTGCCCCTGCCCCACCTCTTCCCACCCCTTCCCTGCCCCTTTCCATCCCCTTCCCCAAAGTCCCCACCCCAATGCTGCCCCATCCTTGTCACCAGGGGGTGCAGGGTGTGGCAGGGGCTCAGGGCAGGGAGTTGAGGTGCAGCAGGTGTGCAGGGTGCGGCAGGAGACTCAGGGCAGGGAGTTGGTGTGTGGTGTGCAAGGGGGTGAGGGGTGCAGCAGGGGGGCAGGGTGCAGCAGGTGGCTGAGGACAGGGAGTGCAGGAGGGGTGTGGGGTGCAGCAGGGGGCTCAGGGCAGGGAGTTGGGGTGCAGGAGGGGTGCAGGGTGCAGCAGGGGGCTCAGGGCAGGGAGTTGGGTGTAGGAGGGGTGTGGGGTGCGGCAGGGGGCTCAGGGCAGGGAGTTGGGTGTAGGAGGAGAGTGGGGTGCAGCAGGGGGCTCAGAGCAGGGAGTTGGGTGCAGGAGGGGTGCGGGGTGCAGCAGGGGGCTCAGGACAGGGAGTTGGGGTGCAGGAGGGGTGCAGGATGCAGCAAGGGGCTCAAAGCAGGGAGTTGGGTGCAGGAGGGGTGCAGGGTGCGGCAGGGGGCTCAGGGCAGGGTTGGGTGTAGGAGGGGTGTGGGGTGCAGCAGGGTTCCCTGGCCGTGGTTCCCTGTTCCCGGCCAGTGGGAGCTGTGGGGGGCGGTACCTTGAAGTGAGGCAACGCAGGAGCCCTCTGCCTCCTCCCTCCTCCCCTCCGGCCCAAAGGGACTTGCTGCCAGCTGGTTAAGGGAGCGGCGAGGGGCTGGCGGCGCCACGGGGGGCAATCCCACGGGCCAGATTTGACCCATGGGCTGTAGTTTGCCCACTCCTGGCCTGGAGGTAGGCAGAGGGGCGAGGGGGCATAGGGAGCTTGGCAGGCCGCACAGAAGAGCCCTGTGGGCCGCGTGTTTGAGACCCCTGATTTATGATCATACCTGGCTTAGCTGCTTACAACATTGCTGTTCTGTGTCTCCGCTCTCCAGAGAACAACAACAACAGATAAGGGGAAGTTTTTTTCCAGTTTTCAAAAGTTCTAGCCCTTCCATTGGCTCTTTTGGTTAGGTGCCCACTTCCTTTCCTTTTACCTGTGGACTTGTTAACCCTTTACAGGTAAAGCAAGTAGAGAACAGCTACTAAGAGGAATTGTATCACTAACTGGCTGGCTGGGTGTCCATAAAAGGGAGCTACCTACCCCCCACCCTCCCCTTCATTTATCACAACACCCAGTACATACAGCATGCAATATTATTGGCCTGACAAGAGTTGCTGACACAGACTAGTGAACCACCCATAGGCCTCTGTGTCACAAATTGTCAGCAGATCGTTTTGAATTAGGAATAAATAAAAAAAAATTATAAGCTGCTTGTGGTCAATTCATGAACGAAGTAAAAAGAGTAAAATTTTCAAAAGCACCTAAATCCCATTTCCAGAGTAACTTAGGTTCTTAGGAGCCTAAGTTGAATAGAAAGTAGGGCACCCAAGTGCCTAACTCACTTTTGAAAATGAAATGTTGGCTCATAAAGTCCAGCATTCTAAATATATTCAGGCATCTCAAGCTGCAGATATGTGCCTAGTGTGGTTTTCAAAAGCACCTAGGCCCTGGACCTCCAAGGAAAGGGAACTAGGCCCTAGGTGGCTAGTGAGATTTTCAAAACCACTTATCTGCATCTTTAGATATCTGAATATCTTTAAAAATCTGACCACAACTTGCTTAGGCGCTCTTGGAAATTTTACCTTACTCTTATTCTATACATCATTTGCTATGAATTATTGACTCCAGCACTAAGTATTGTATAAGAGGCTAAATTGCCACAAACCTAAGAAATATTCCAATATGTAACAGCTGAATTGTGTATTATACTTTCCTGGTAGAGATGTCATCAGACATCTTGGAAGGGTAAAATATTGTCTGTGTTCTTTAAATGTCCACTGCCGTAGTGAAAGCACCTTTTCTATATTCTGACTAATCAGTTCGCAGCATAGACCTGGTCCAGCAAAGCACTTGGGCATGTGCTTAGCTCTAATTATATAAATAGTCCCATTGAAAATCAATGTGCTTAATTGCGTTGCTGAATTGGAGTCTGTGCTCCTGTTTTGTATGTACAATATTAGATTTACCTTGCATACTGGATTTGCTAATAAATTGCTTCATATCAAATTACTTGATTAAATTTTAACTCTATGGAATAGATATTTTTAATTTAGTTTTTCCAGTGAATGGTGAAAATTAAGCAAATGCAGTCAATGCTTGTGTTTTCTGTATAGGTGAAAAATGTGCAATTTGCACCATAACATACTTGGCAATGTCAAAGTCTGCATTGCTTTCATTCTTTACCTGAAGATATAAGCTTGCAGTATACTTCTCTGAGGAGTGTAAATGTAATATGCTGTAAGGCAGTATCATATAATTAACTTATTGGGCAGAAACTGCAGGTTTCAGCTTTGAACCTCATAAAACTACTTGGCAATCCTCATTTTGTTTTCACTTTTACAGAGCACACAAAGCCATCAGCCCCACAAATGGATCTATGTGGGCAAATCTCTGGGCCTACCGTGTGCAAGGTGCTGTACAATCTCAGTGCAGAAAGGCATTCAATAGAAAAATGAAGGGCAAAACCAGCTCAGTAACTCAGAGATATTTGTATCTTAAATGTTGCCTCTGCTTTCTGTTAAGAGTTTCTGTGCCCTAATCTTGTGAAGTGCTGAGTGCCTTCAACGCTCATCCATTTCCCAATCTTCACAGGATCTGGTTCCCCTAACAACTACTCAAGAGTGTTATTACTGTGTGTGTGTGTGTGTGTGTGTGTTACTGTGTGTGTGAGATATTGTAATAGAATGTACCCTGATATTAATGTCAGTATGTGAACAATCTGAGCATAGGGTTAAAACATCCCACCTGCAGTCAAACCGTGCCTGATCCATGGCCCGGCTTCTGCCAGCGTTACTCAATGAGTAGTCCCATCAAAATCAATAGGCCTGCTCATGCAGTAAGTGACTACTCCCTGCAGTGGTGTCAGAATCTGGACCTTTGAGCACAGGTCTCTTATATGTGGGTCTTGTGCTTTTTTTGATAGGATCACATATCCAGGAGCAGCAAGTTTTTTGGGGGAGAGGGGGCCTCTAGCACCCCGAGTCTGTAGACCATTCCACCTGTTAAGGCTTTGCATTTCTGGAGCAGAAATTATGGAGCCACTATTACTTACAGTAACATGATGTTATTACCCACCTGATATTGCAACCATTGCTAACATTGCAACTACTCGCATGAGAAAGTATTGCTCACCATGAGCACCATGTGATTTTTAACTTGTCTCTATTCATATGTTACATGCATGGTATTACTTTCCTATTGGCTACAGATTTTAATATTTTTAATGCTAATTCTCTTAATCTGTTTGACTAGTTTTCTGGATTTATGTAATTTTGCTGCAGCCAGGAATCTGCGTTAATATTACCAGATGAATGGAAATCAAAGCTGCTAAGCTGCTTCATTGCCATTTTATATTATATTTTATATTATGAATTAATTTTCTTCCAAAAGTACTTGGCCCAGTTCCGTCTGTTTCAGCATAGCCTGCAGGTTATAAATATTCCACCTTCCCTTTTAATCTGTCACAGTTTCACAGGTTCAATGGTATATTTCACATTTCATCCAAATGATACAGTGGAACTGTAAGTTGTAAGTTATATAGCTCTCAGTGGACTTCTAAATCATCTTTTCTTAAATAGAACATGTTTTTGATATTTGTAGTAATTTCACATAGCTCTGCTAAAGCCTAATACAATGTGGTAAAACAAATCTGTGATACATTTTCCCCTCATTCTGATAATGCTCATGTTGAAAAATGTACAGGAAGGACCAGTGTTCTTCGGAATGTTTTACATTCTTAGGTCTTTTGTATATAGAATGCCATGTCCTTCAGTTGCATTAGGATAGGCTGCCTTTAGCATCCTCCTCCCCGAACAGGTCCTCAAATGGTGTAAAGCATCAGTCCCCAAGCTGTGGGGTGCCCCCCCTAGGAGGAACATGCTGGGAGGGGTGCAACAGGGCCCAGCCCCCATGGGGGGGGGAGGGAGGGCACACTACCCAGCACCTCTCTGGCCTCACCTCTTGCCACAGCCTCCGGCCACAGCTGTGGCCCCCAGCTCCGCTCCCTGCCCCTGGCCACAGTGGCTTGGCTCGGCTCCCAGCCCCCTACTCTCAGCCCCTGCCTCTGATCACCGCTCTTGGCCCACAGACCCCACTGCCACCCCCGCCCGTGCTCAGCTGCAGCCCCTGTCCAGGGGTGAGGCCAGAGACGTGCTGGTGTAAACCATTGACTTCAGTGGGGCTATGTGGCTTTATACCACCTGAGGCGCTGTCGCCCTTGTTCATTTTGTAGTTAGCATATTTTTTTCTACCTATGACTATTCTGGTTTGTCCCATCTGAGATCTATTCCAAGTTCCTCTCTCTACAGCAGTATTTTAGCAGGGACAGAATATTGACACCTATAACTACATTTTTATCAACACCCAAATTGTTTCTTGAAAATTTTAAATCACACCCCTTAAGTGACCCTATTAGACCTGCAAAGATTTTTAGAGTAGGCCTGGCCTAGATCTTCAACCCATTCAATTGTTCTGTGTGTGTTGAAATATTTGTCTGTGGAGGTTTGGTGGGTCATTTCCTAGAGCTCTAACTCTTTCATCTGGGATCTCATTTCAAACTGTGTCATGCTGTCTTAAAATAAGAGGTGAGCGATTCCAGCTTAGACCAGAATGTGCAAGACAAATTAATCATGCTTAAGAATGAGGCTGAACAGAGACTGAATTGGCTGAGAAACTTAACTTCCATGGGAAGCGGCGCAGGCAAGGGATGTGCTGCACCCCCATTGGCCTGGGATGGCGAACCGCGGCCAGTGGGAGCCGCGGCCCACCAAACCTGCCAACGCAGCAGGTAAACAAACTGGTCTGGCCCACCAAGGTGCTTACCCTGGCGAGCCACATGCCAGAGGTTGCCAACCCCTGACATAGAATATCTGTTTATATTCCATGAGATTCATTGGATGATTTAGTTGGGGATTGGTCCTGCTTTGAGCAGGGGGTTGGACTAGATGACCTCCTGAGATCCCTTCCAACCCTGATATTCTATGATTCTATGATTATGCAAAATATAACTGTTTCATAATAGATCTCATGGACTGTTTGAAGATGTTTTACATCTACCCATGTCATATCCTAAATGCACTTAACACTATTGAACACTATATACTACAGTACTTTCTCATAAAGGACAATACACCATAGCAACTCCACAGTAACCGTTAAGTCTAGGGTGAAAATGGAATCCAAATGTTACTCAGTTGTTGGGATATCTGTCTGAGATGACTCTCAATGGATTAAGCAGTAGTACTCAATCAGGTCTGTGGTCCTATTGACCTTATGGGAACTGAGGGAGCTTGTCACCTTGCAGAATTGGGTCCTTGAATTGTAAAGTCCTTGAGACAGGGACAATGTCTTCCTTTCTATTTGTGTGCAGGGGTCTAAGCCTACTGTTGGCACCAAACAAGTGACAAAGTTCAAAGAGAGAATGTGACAATACTGTCCATTTACAAAGCGTGGGATTATCTACAGATCCAGGCAGAGCAAGGAGCCATCCTTCTCCCCCTTCACCCTCAGAAGCTCCTCGCAGGGTCAGGCTGTATGAACATCATTCACACACCCCCATCCCACCCTACAGACAATTGTTACCAGGGAACCTACTCTCGCGATGTCTGAAGGGCAGTTGCAGCCAGGAGAGTACTTGTTAATATGGCTTCATGGAGTGGAGGCAAATGCAGAGCTAGAACTGGTATGGCAACATAGACTCCGTGTGGCTGGCCCTGGCCTCCTGTGGATCCCTCAGGATCTGCTGGATTTCTGGGTGGGTCCAGTGGCCTGTTCCACAGGGGAGTAATCCCTACACTCCCTCACAGAAATAATCAGGCAGGATCCTCGTAAAGAGATACTTGGATATTTCCTCCTCGGAGACCACTCATGTGTTTTTTTTCCATGGGATAGGATAATCTGCCCTCAGGCGATGAGGTGGGTTTTCAGAGAGCATGAATTCCTCATACATCTCATCCAGTCTTGCCCAGAATGTAACCCATAGTGATTTGTAATGCTCTGACGCATACAGGCAATAACTGCATCTATTGCAGCAGGAAATTAAGACTGAAGAAATTAATCAATCAACTCCAACAAAATCAAATTAAATAGAAAGTTACTGCAAAAGCTCCCTGAAGTTTGTGGAGGAAATAGAAGATGGGGAGGGAATTAGGTGCTACCATTGTTTTTGTTCCTGTTACTTTGCTTGCAGTGGCAGACGGAGCGAAGGAAAGCTGGAGTGGATGACATTAGCTGCTATAGTGCAGAGAGGCGGGTGTGTTTCCAAATCTACTGCAACCCATTTACTGTGACCTTACAGTGCTCATTAGGTAGCATTTAAACGCCATGCAACTGAGAAAAGCATGTGGAAGTAACACTTATCTGGCTGGACTTTCCTCTGTGAAAAGAGATTAGCGGTGGCACTGCACTGACAGGGTTTTATGTACTGCCTGGACTCCTGTCACATCTTGAGCAACTCCACCCAGAGAGAGATTTTTAGAGCACACTTGAAGGTTTGTTTCTCCAAGGGTTTTCCTGTGAGCAGGGTAATTTGTATGAAGTGAAAGCACTGGGATGTTGAACACTCTGACAGACTGGTTATATCCACAAAGAAGGTGGTTTAACTCATTTAAGGGTGCATTGCTGGAGCAAATGTAGTGCCCATTTTTCCACTTCTGTCCAACTGCACCTTGTTATGAGTGGGACAACTGCTAGTGTAGATGGGACTCCAACATGGAATTTCAGAGCAAATATTTTTTCTCAGCTTGGCCTTGAGTGTGCACAGACATAGTGGGAAGAGAGCTGAGAAAGTGTGCTTAGAGCACAGCACTGGTTTCTAGTCCAGCTCTGCCACTGCCTTCCTGTGAGGCCTTGGCCAACTCATTTTAGTACCTTAATGTGTGTGTTGTGATGGCAAAGACCTGGCTGGAAGCTGTATATACAGAGTCAACAAACGTTTGACTTGTGAACAGCCGTTTGGTTCGATCATGCATTTGTTACCCAGGCTGACCCAGTGCTGGGCTTTGTCCACCTCAAGTGGTTGAACCATGTAAAGAGTCTGTTAATAGTGTTAAGGGAGTGGAATGAGTCATTTAGCTCAAGCAAGTGTGACTCCGTGCTTTTAAATACTGAGGTCCTGTGTTCAATGCCCCATCTAGGAACGTTGTTATATTTGTGCCCCTTTTTATTCATGCAAACAGGTCTTTCTTCAGCCGAATACTTGGGGAATGGCTCTTGTTTGTGGGTGAAATTGACCCCTGTACAAAGGACCAGTCTAAGGGATATGTCTCACTTAAATGCCCCATGAGCCCTGTTTTGAGGGCTTAAGTGGTGCATAGGCCTTGGTTGAGTTCACTGCACAGGGTGAATTTTGCCCCACTTGAACACCTGTATGCAGGTATGAATAAATGTATTTGTGCATGATGAGTATTTGTTGTTCTCTGTTCATTATTCTGCTTTAAATGGTTCACTCATCTAATCAGTAAACAAGAAACAGTACCCTGAAACTTTGGGCTTGTCTATACAAAAGGTAGATCGTGCCAAACCAACCCGATCTCCTTCTTTGAGAAGGTAACAGATTTTTTAGACAAAGGAAATGCAGTGCATCTAATTTACCTCGATTTCAGTAAGGCATTTGATACAGTTCCACATGCGGAATTATTAGTTAAATTGGAGAAGATGGGGATCAATATGAAAATTGAAAGGTGGATAAGGAACTGGTTAAAGGGAAGACTACAACGGATCGTACTGAAAGGTGAACTGTCAGACTGGAAGGAGGTTACTAGTGGACTTCCTCCAGGATCGGTTTTTGGACCAATCTTATTTAATCTTTTTATTACTGACCTTGGTACAAAAAGTGGGAATGTGCTAATAAAGTTTGCAGATGACACAAAGCTGGGAGGTATTGCTAACACAGAGAAGGATCGGGATATCATACAGGAAGATCTGGATGACCTTGTAAACTGGAGTAATAGTAATAGGATGAAATTTAATAGTGAAAAGTGCAAGGTCATGCATTTAGGGATTAATAAGAATTTTGGTTATAAATTGGGGACACATCAGTTGGAAGTAACAGAGGAGGAGAAGGACCTTGGAGTATTGGTTGATCACAGGATGACTATGAGCCGCCAATGTGATATGGCCGTTGAAAAAGCTAATGCGGTTTTAGGATGCATCAGGCGAGGTATTTCCAGTAAAGATAAGGAGGTGTTAGTACCGTTATACAAGGCACTGGTGAGACCTCATCTGGAATACTGTGTGCACTTCTGGTCTCCCATGTTTAAGAAGGATGAATTCAAACTGGAACAGGTACAGAGAAGAGCTACTAGGATGATCTGAGGAATGGAAAACCTGTCTTATGAAAGGAGACTGAAAGAGCTTTGCTTGTTTAGCCTAACCAAAAGAAGGTTGAGGGGGGATATGATTGCTCTTTATAAATATATCAGAGGGATAAATATCAGGGAGGGAGAGGAATTATTTAAGCTTAGTACCAATGTGGACACAAGAACAAATGGATATAAACTGGACACTAGGAAGTTTAGACTTGAAATTAGACGAAGGTTTCTAACCATTAGAGGAGTGAAGTTCTGGAACAGCCTTCCAAGGGGAGTAGTGGGGGCAAAAGACATATCTGGCTTCAAGACTAAGCTTGATAAGTTTATGGAGGGGATAGTATGATGGGATAGCCTAATTTTGGCAATTAATTGATCTTTGATTATCAGCAGGTAAGTATGCCCAGTGGTCTGTGATGGGATGTTAGGTGGGGGTGGGATCTGAGTTACTACAGAGAATTCTTTCCTGGGTGCTGGCTGGTGAGTCTTGCCCACATTCTCAGGGTTTAGCTGATCGCCATATTTGTGGTCAGGAAGGAATTTTCCTCCAGGGCAGATTGTCAGAGGCCCTGGGGTTTTTTCGCCTTCCTCTGCAGCATGGGGCACGGGTCACTTGCTGGAGGATTCTCTGCACCTTGAGGTCTTTAAACCACGATTTGAGGACTTCAATAACTCAGACACAGGTTAGCGGTTTGTTACAGGAGTGGGTGGGTGAGATTCTGTGGCCTGCATTGTGCAGGAGGTCCGACTAGATGATCATAATGGTCCCTTCTGACCTTAAGTCTATGAATCTATGAGCAGCTAGTGCTAGGAAATAAATCTACCCTGCACTAGCTGGCTGCGCACTAACTGTCCATGTAGACCCTGCTGCCACACACTAAAAGTTCACTAGTTGCTTTGATCTACTTCCATATTGAAATGGGAACAGATCAAAGCACATTAGGGAACATTTACTGTGCAGCAGCAGGGTCCACATAGCAGCGTAGCCAGAGTAGTGTGGGTAAAGGCAGCAGAGGCATGTCTGAGCTGGACCAACTACTTACCCACCAGTTTCAGGCACATTTGTACTTGGTCCAGCTCAGCTTCCACTGCTGCTCCCACTGCTACTATGGCTATGCTGCTATTTGTACTCACACTAGCTCACTGAGAGCTAGAGCCAGTATGTTTACACAACCAGGGGAATCACACCCCTAACTCATAGTGTAGACATAGATCCCTGTGTGGACACTCTTATGGTACACCAAAGCTAACTTGGAATAGCTACTGGTTTTAATTTATAGCCAGCTTATCGTGCAATTGCTTCCCCGTGAAGATGAGCTTTATCAAATAGATTCACAGATATCGGGCTTGGTTTACAAACAGCAAAAAGGGCTGTATTCTTCAAATAATTTATTTGCAATGAATAATTCAGTTTTAGCTGTGAGATTTAATTAATTGGTTTGGTAAGCACTTTGAGGTCCTCTGATGAAGAGCACTATGTACTCCTAGCACAAAGAAATATTATTTACTATCATTAATTAAATTCCAAACAAAACAGCAGCCATTTGCTTCATTTTCTGAGAAACAGTCAAAGGACTGTGTGAGCTCAGGGCCATTATAATTTCCCTTCATTTTTCACTTGCTCGCTCTCTTTCTCTCAAAACACACACTAGCCGCAGGCTCAACTTGACTCATTACGTCATTTTTGTCAATACTGTCTCTGTGCTTCAATGCATATAGTCTAATCATTATGACTAGGGGAAAAATTCTCCTAAAAATACCAAATCCCTCCCCACACTGGAAGGCTTCTGTCCAGAGTTTTCTCTTTACATGTTCTTATATTGTGATTTACATGATTATGAAAATGGTAACGTATTCAGACCCCCGGACCTCATGCTAATGAGGGAAAAAGAGGAAGATTTTGTAGAGTTGCACATTTTAAACTTCCGTTTTATAGGATTAAGCAGCTAGAAAGGACACAAATTGTTCTGGCGGCAAAAGGCTGAGAGAAGTAAAAATGTCATTGCTTTTGTAGTAGTGGTCAATAGTCTGATGGAATTTCCATTCTAGCTATTTGTTCTACCTAGTATTTACATCTTGCACAGGCATTTCTTAGTGCTTAATAATTTTGTATGCTAATTAGTCAGAGGCTTAGCCATCTAAGCCTCACATTTGAAATATTTAGCTTCTGTGGAACCAGAGGTTCAGTTTCTAGCTGGAGATGTCAGCTCAGTCGATTATTATTTCTATTGCAGTAGTGACCAAAATGTGATATGTGCTTTCCAAGCTCAGAGGGGGAGACAATCCCTGCCCTGAAGAATGTATGGTCTACGATGGTATACAATATACAAGCAAAGTGATTAAGATAACCATTAGCAAAAGTCAAGGTGGATTTCTTTGTGGTAAACACACCCACCTCCCATCTTCACTTTGCCTCTCAATCCTCAGTGTACTTGGTAGTTGCATTGAGTTCTGTGCAGTTGATTGTAGAAGAGAAAGATGGACCGCGGTGGAATGGGGAGCTGTACTATGGAGAATGGAATGTACCACTTTTTAAAATGGAAGAAATAGCCACCCGTCAGTCACCTTCTGCTGCCACCTGCCTTTTTGCTTTGACCTCTGTAGGTCAGTCTCTTAGTGATTTTTAGCTCTCAGCAGGCTGGGCAGAGCTGATCACCACCCCCAAGTGATTTCAGCTCTTATTGAGTACTTAAAATAAAAAAGGCTCCTAATGAAGCCTATTTAACTTTACCTTTGAACAGGGGGAAGGAACAGGTTAAACCAGATCAGAAGACCCTTAGGGAGCGTCCACACCTCCTGGCTGGGATACCTGTCCCCACCCCTCTTACTTTCACAGGAGTATGGCATTGAAGCCCCTGGCTTAACTAGGTCCTTTCAGCTGAGGGTGAACCCCTCATTTGGGACAGGTTAAGCACAGTTCTGCTTCCCTTTATTAATACAATAAAGACAACAACAATAACAACATTTCACTACCCCTGCATTCAGCACTAAAGTAATTTGTAACCCAACACCAGCCAAAGTTGATCACTTTGAGCAATACTGCTCTATCTACTGGCCATCTTGGCAGAGTAGGTATGTTCATGTAAATACAGTTTGCTCCTGAAGTCTCTCCCCCTTCCAGCTAGCTGTCAGAGGAGAACTCATTCAGACCCTGCTTACATACAGAACGTGTATGGGCCTGATTTTCAGTTCTTCCATCCTGTGCTTGCGGGATGGACACTGAAATCTCTGAGGGTATGTCTTCACTAGCAACATTAAAGCGCTACCGCAGGCACTTTAACATGGCTGTGTAGTCTCAGCACCAGCGCTGGAAGAGCTCTCCGAGCGCTATAAAAAAAATCTACCTTCATGAGGGGACTAGCTCCCAGCGCTTTAGCACTGTCTACACTGGAACCTTACAGCGCTAAAAGTTGCAGAGCTTGGGGGGGGGGGTGTTTTCTGAGAAAGTTGCAGTGCTGTAAAGTGACAGCATAGACAAGCCCTAAGTCACCTTTACACTCCCCGAATTTTGAGGCCATGTAGGGACCTACATAATCCCTGCTGTAAGTTAGAACAATCACCTGGACTCTGAGAAGCAGAGAGCAGTCATAGTGCAGTGCACTTAAGTCACACTCCTAATTCCCCCCCAAGTGCTGGAGCAGGGACAGGACTGACAGGCATCACACAAGTCCTACAGTGCTGCTGAAATTTGTGGGCCTCAACCTGATCTCACCTAGCCTGGTATGAACCAGGCTAAACTCCTTTGAAGCTGATGGAGTTACAGCAGTGATCAGAAGCAGGCTTTTCTGGAATAGTCTACAGGATCCAAGCCCACACACCTTCTGACTCCAAGATCACCCTATTGGTATAAGTAACCCTGCACAATGTTGTGAAGGTTGCAGCCGTGCGCAAACTTTGGGCTAAGAGGAACTGATACTAATCTTCAGTAGAAAATGGGAAGTTTCATCTCCACTTCCCCCCTTGATATGAATCACATTTATTGTCCCTAGTTCAGAGTTAATTTTTTATAAATAGCAGAAAAGGGCTGAGGGAGGGAGAGAGAGTGGAAAGGAGCTTCTGTCACAGACAGTCATTCAAGTGCGTCCTCGGCGGGAGTGTTTACTCTTCTTTGCACAAAAGCAAAAAAACAAAACTGGGAAGAAATTTGCATGTCACCTGACAGGGGGTCCTGCTATGCCCGAGCAAACCGTCATGGGTTTCAGAAACAGCTCCTTACCCCTTTGCCTTCCAGCCATTGCAGTGGCTGAAAGTTTTGAACTTCTAAATGAAGGTAATTGTAGGGTAGACTCAATTGTCCTGTAACATGCCCCTACCTCACCATGTCAATCCAATTTATTACATATTTCTCAGCCCCTTTCCTTCTCTCAGCAGGAATACTGCACCGGCAGCTGGCTGGAAAATTAGCCAAGTGAATCTTTGGCTGCATCTCTCTCTGCCCTAGGCTAATGAGAAAATTGAACTGTGATTCTTTCAATCTGTCTCCTCATTAGGCTAGCAGCACGTTTTACTTTCTCTGGGGTGGCTGCAGGACTCCGTGCAGTCTGAATTGTTATCTATGCTCATTAACATTCAGGGAAGCAGTTCAGGAGGTCAAGGGTCAGAGGGAAAAGATAGACGGTTCCTGTTTTACAGCTGAGGATAGCCAGCTTCAATATCCATCAGTTGATTGCTTCAGTATCAAACTACATTAACCCTCATGAGTGCAGAACTGGCCTACAGCTAACTGACTGTCATGTATACAAGAGAGGTGTTGTTGACCTATCAAACCCTGTTGTAATATGACTCATTAGCAGACAGGGGTGACGATTATACATTTTATAAAAGGTAAAAGACATCAGTGAAGAAGTTTGGGTGCTGCAGGCTAGAAAAGGGACAGGATTCAGTTTGAAAACTCTCTATTTAATAATACAAAGGATGAGACTAAAATGCAAATGAGCAAAGGTTGCTGTGTATATCAACGCTGGCGGGATGGTAGAGAGTGTGACACACTGTGCACAATTCTAGGCTATTATTTACTAATGTGAATGGAATGGCAGATTACTCACATGTGTCCAGGAGCAGATTACTTAGGCAAGCCCAAATGAGAGCCTTTATGCTACACCACTCTATCATGTGTTTGGTACATTCAACACACAGCAAAACAATTATCGGAACATTTTGGAGAGTTTTAAAATTTTTGTATGGCAGACTATTTCTGTATCCTGCCCTTTGCAAAGCCAGGTGCCTTAGTTATTTCCAGTCCAACTGTGCAAGGCTCAGAAAAAACAAGCGATAAATCTTCTAAAAATGACCTGAAATTGCTTTTCTAGATGTAAGTGTCCTGGCCAATGATTGAGACGTCAGACTACTTAGGAGTATGAGGGTCAGTTTGTCGGTCATATATCATACCACCACACATAGTGGAGTCAGTTACTGATGATCATATAATCCCTATAGTTAAAAGGGGAGAGGAGTTGGTTAATGAACTAATCAGGATGGCTGCAGTGTGAGCAGATACTAAAGTGACTGATGCTTTATAAATACCTTATGTAGACCAGATAAACCTTTTGTCCGGGCCTCCCCAACTAGAAAAGGCTGAGGTAGCAGGTGCTGAGGAAAGAAACACGGGATGAGAACAAAGGGTCATTTATTCTCGCTCAGCCATTCTAGTCACACACACACCCACCGCCAAGGTCTCAGTGAGCTCCTAAGCCAGAAAACAAGCCATGATTTTTTTTCAGGTGCTTGTAAGAGCTATTAATTCTATTTTTATCTTTCCCTGTAACAAAAGCTTTCCAATAGCAGCCACATTACCCACTAGATAGGTTTTAATAACATAATTGCCCTATAATCCCATTTTTATTGCATGGTTTGCGGTTGTTTGATGTCTGGCCCGGTTAATAAATGTTACAATTATATTCTGTTCAGTTCTATCATATTTAAAGGTATAGCCCTTCAGAGCATCCCTGTGACGTACATTTCCCAAGACAGAACTAGTCTGTTGTAGTGTGAGCTGTTCTGACCTATTAACTGGATGACAAGATAGCATTAAAAACAAAAAGACACCTGCCCCCATCACAGCATAGTGAAAGTATTAGCTTAGTACAAGACAAGCTAGAGAGACTAGTATTTGGGGGTAAACATGGGTTGATGTTCAGATTACATCTGATGGGCAAAGCTTTATATCAAGACATCTGGGAACACAGTCTGTGACAAAGTTGGGTTTTTTAAAATCTTTTAAATTAAGAGGTCCAGCAAATGTTAAGTGTCAATCGCCATAAAACAACCCAAGGAACAAAAAACCACAAGAGGACATAAAAGTGACCAGTTATGCAGCATTCGGCCTAGGAGCTGTAGTGCCCATTCAGAGTTTATGAGCAGCTTCCATCAGCAAGGTTCCTACAGCTCCCTGGCCCAATATCAAAGCTGTCCTTCCTTGTTGAAGGGAAATGGAGCTACCACCCCCTGCCTGCCTAACAGGGCTGAATCGCCAATAGGGCATGGCTGCAAACAGCATGTGCCACTGCTTACGCCCTAAACATGATGATTCCAATAAACCTGCTTTTCAGTTCTATACATAACCCCATGCTACTGACAAGTTTTGTGGCCCAGAGTGAGCGGGGTACTTGGGGATTAGAAGCACATTGGCCTCCTGGAGGTGTATAGTTGGATGGTGTGGAATAGCAGCTTCTAAGTTCCCTGCTTGCCGGTCCACAGGCAGTAATGAGAAAAAGGGAAGTCTTTTCTTTGCTCAGCCTGGGGTTGGGGAAGGAAAAGCAAGTTCCAGACTGGAAACCCAGGCAGGAGGAGATAAAGCCAGAGGAAAGCTAGAAGCCTATTTTTGCTGGGTGGTCCCTGTTTTGTGGATATCACAGCCATTGTTTTATTTCCATAGTCGTCTTTGTAGTTGTGAACTCCTGTGCACATAACAGGAGGCAGAATAAAACTCATTTCACCATAAAAAATAATATCTCTCTCCAGGTCTGGATTGAGATTTACAAACTATAGGCTCACGCCTAGGACTAAAGCTCCTGAAGTCATGTAATTACATCAGAATCAGTTTTCATTTTTTAAAAAAAGCAAATCTCTAGCCCCATGGTTATGAAGAAAAGTTTCACTGTAACTTACCTGGGTCTGCAGAGAGCCTGAGACAAAAGCTCTGAGCAGTATGAATTGCCCCATGCATCTCAATGGGCTGTTAACTCCAATACTCACTGCTCTTGGTTGGTCCTACCAACACCACCCCAACAGAGGACTGTGTGTCTAGCAGGAAGTGAAGAGTGCATCAAGCCCAGCCCATCCACCCAAGCAGATATTCCAGCTGTTCAGGTGTAAGTACTGGGGTGTTCCGGCTGCCAGTCTGAGGGAGAAGGTGGCACCTGCTGCTACTCCTTGGGGCCGGAGAAGAAAGGGGCACTAGGCCATTGCCTATCAGTCTCTGGGGATGGGGACCACTGTCATCACCACTCTAATTGTATGGATGGGGTGCATGTTGTGTTTAGGGCCCTGCATTGACTTAATCCGGCCCTGTCTCTCCCTCTCTAAATCCACACCTGAGAGTTCCCAGAAGACACTGTCAGGATATTTGGGTCACAGGCAGCTACAGTGAAATTTTCAGTTGTCCTACATTCCATCTGGGCAATATTTGTCCATTATACTTTCTTTTCATTTATAGATCTAAAATGTAATAATAGTAACAACTGGCACTTATATAGCCCCTTTCTTGCAAATGTCCAAGTGCTTTACCTAGGGAGTAAATACTTCCATTTTACAGATAGGGAAACTGATGCACAGGAAGGATAAGTGGGTCAGTGAGGACACATGACAAAAGAGAAGGTCAATATTAGAAAATAGGACCCCTGACTCACCATCCCTGCTCCAAACATTGTCACACTGCTTCCGTAGGTTAAAAAAAAATCTGCCTAGGCTCAGATCACAGAAAAGGGGAAAACCTAAACATATGAGAATACATCTCAGAAGTTCTCAGTCTTCATTACTATTGCAATTTCACTTTATGGTGGAGGAGAGAGAGAGAGAGAGGATAATGAGCCTTACAATAAATCTCACACTCAGTTTGTTATGCAACATCTGTCTAAGCAGCCCCAAACAAGAGGCTTTTATAAATTAAAGTTCAAGTGTCATATATAGTAGGTATGTAAACAAGGATGTCACAAAGATAGACACATACAGTGTCTGAGTCTCTAACTGTAGATTACTAAAACAATGTTTACCAACCAACAACCCAAGCCTGAGAATCTTAAAGCTAAAGGGACAGATGCTTGGGAATTGTAAATTGACATAATTCTATTGGCTTCACTAGAGCTATGTGGATTTTACACTAGCTAAGATCTGGTGCAAAAATTTTTAGTGAGATTATCAAATATGTCTCTGCCAAGATCCTCTTTAGCCTCTTGCTCTGGCCATGATAGAAGTTGTGCATCTCAAAATAACATGCTACCCACAGAAATATTTATTTGAGCACCACATAGCAGAACTCAAGCTGTGCAGGGTAGAGCAAAGTAGCTTGCGCTCCAGTTGTCAAACATTCTGCACTAAGGATAACAACCTTATGGATTTGGTGCTGAATTTTGAGGGAAACATGCTCCCTAGGAGGAAAATAGGTTAAAAGATTTAATTACAATACCCCCCCACACACACATTCAAAGTTGCCAATACACAATTGGGAGCAAAGGTATCGGGCATATTTTGGGGGTTAATTTTAGCTTTGGTGTGGTCTCTGCCTTCCCATGAACATATGTTGCACAAAAGCAGGAGCCTGGATCACACTCAGCCTGCAAAGGGGATTAGAGTTTTGCTTCAATAGTAGTTCCAAGGTGTGACCAAACCTAAAGAGGTCTAGGCTTTTAGCTCCTGCCTTCAACCCCACAGCCTGTGAGTTTTCAGCTCTAGTAGTATTATTGCTTAGCCCCTATTGTCTATCTTCAATATACCAGTTACCGTTTGTAACTCTCTTGACAAGTTTCTTTGATGGCTGTCACACTCACTAGGCTTGGCGATAAGGCATCCAGTATTGTCAGATCTTTTAATTGCATTAAATACCGTCTAAGGACAGCCCCAGTGCTCTATTCCAGATAAGATGGATTCCCCTGTTAAAATTACATGATGTGAGGAGGAATGATGTGCAGCAATAGCAGGATAATTGTGGCTGCGCCCTCCCCTGTACCACCAAGCGGTGACTTAAAAAGCTGGCCAAAGGACTTCTGTGGCAATTTTAATCATAAGGGCTACAGCTACCACACAGGAAACCAGGTGCCTGGTACAGCCTCAAGTGATTAATCCCTCTCACCTACAATAAAGAAGTCTGGTTTTATTTTTATTAGTGTTTTGTTTTTTAACCACAGCAACCATGGACCAAAGTAGCAAAATTTCACAGGCCAACATTAAATTTCATAAACGTACTTTCCTGATTAATATCAACCAACCAATGCTTTATGCGACAGAAATGTTTCATCACCCAGCTAACCAAATAAAAATAATGTCCAAGTACTTTTTAATTTGTTGGCGCTTTAATTTGAAACATTCCAGAACTCAAGGGGTATATTTATGTCTGATGTGTTCAAAAACACAACAAATTTCAATAAAATCAACTTAAATAAGAATCTAAACAGGAAAGAATAACTATAGAAATGGTGGTGATGTTGTTTGTTTGAGTTTATGTTACAGCATGCTATATAGACAAACACACTGGTTTTGTGTGTTTATATTTATCCTTTAGCAGTGCAATGTAATGTGAAAAGGATCTTTCAGCTCTTGCGCTGGGAACAGACTCAAAGACAACTGCAATATTTGTCAAATCTGGGAAACATTCTGTGAAGTCTGCCAGAGCTGAATGATGATGTTTTTCATTCAGCCTGACAGAGCTGATTTCTTGCATGTACCTTCTAAATGAGCGATTTTCAGGTGTGTTTTTTTTAAAGGCAAAATGTTTGCATTTTATGTTTTTTCCAGAGTTTAGGTGTTTAACAGGAAACAGTTAATTTCACATTTTCCTGATGTCTGTGAAATGTAATGTGAGGTCTGTGAAAGTAACAGCCTGAAACTCCACAAATGGTGGGTTTGAGAGCTCATACCCAGAACCTATTTCTATGGGTACTGCAATGGAGAATTCCAAAGAAGCATTAATATACAAAGCAGCAGGATGAAACAAGTAGAGAGGATGCATACCACCAGCAGGGAGATTCTCAGATGCTGATAAGCAAGGAGCAGCCGTAGGAAGAGGGCTTAAGGTTTCTGCTGCCTTCCACATTAGTTGTGCAGAAACAATGTTTTCTTTCTTTCAAAGTTAATAGTAACTTAACAGAAAACAGAGTAGAGTACCTGCACTGTACCACAGATACAGTAAACTATTTTCAGATTGGATTTTAGAGCAGCCACTAGAGAAATTAACTCTTGTTTCAAGATCATAGAATCATAGAAGATTGGGGTTGGAAGAGCTCTCAGGAGGTCATCTTGTCCAACACCCTGCTCAAAGCAGGAACAACCCCAACTAAATCGTCCCAGCCAGGGCTTTGTCAAGCCTGGCCTTAAAAACCTCTAAGGATGGAGATTCCACCACCTTCCTAGGTAACCCATTCCAGTGCTTCACCACCCTCCTAGTGAAATAGTTTTTCCTAATATCCAACCTAGACCTCCCCCACTTTAACTTGAGACCATTGCTCCTTGTTCTGTTATCTGCCACCCCTGAGAACAGCCAAGCTCCATCCTCTTTGGAACCCCCCTTCAGGTAGTTGAAGGCTGCTATCAAATCCCCCCTCACTATTCTCTTCTGCAGACTAAATAAGCCCAGTTCCCTCAGCCTCTCCTCATAAGTCATGTGCCCCAGGCCCCTAATCATTTTCATTGCCCTCCACTGGACTCTCTCCAATTAGTCCACATCCTTTCTCTAGTGGGGGGCCCAAAACTGGACAGTACTCCAGATGTGGCCTCACCAGTCCCGAATACAGGGGAATAATCACTTCCCTTGATCTGTTAGCAATGCTCCTACTAATGCAGCCCAATATGCCGTTAGCCTTCTTGGCAACAAGGGCACACTGTTAACTCTCATCCAGCTTCTCATCCACTGTAATCCCCAGGTCCTTTTCTGCAGAGCTGCCATTTAGCTAGTCGGGCCCCAGCCTGTAGCAGTGGATGGGATTCTTCTGTCATAAGTGCATGACTCTGCACTTGTCCTTGTTGAACCTCATCAGATGTCTTTTGGCCCAATCCTCTAATTTGTCTAGGTCACTCTGGCCCTATCCTTACCCTCCAGCATATCTACCTCTCCCCCAGTTTAGTGTCATCCGCGAATTTGCTGAGGGTGCAGTCCATCCCATCATCCAGATCATTAATGAAGATGTTGAACCAAACCTGCCCCAGGACCGACCCTTGGGGTACTCCGTTTGATACCGGCTGCCAACTAGACATGGAGTCATTGATCACTACCCGTTGAGCCCAATGATCTAGCCAGCTTTCTATCCACCTTACAGATCAACCATCCAAGGTTTTTTTTTCCCCCAGCACTTTGTACAATGGGCTTTGGCGAAAGTCACAGAGTAGAGAATGTGAAGGATGAGGTGGCTATACAGATTCTAAACAGTGTGTGCTGTATACACGAGGCTGAGAGGTTAGATTTTTATTTCTGACTTCCCACCTAATAATGGTAAAGCAAACGACTATGGAAAATGTTCCATACACATATTTTTACTTAGGATGTTTGACTCTAGTAGTGAAATTGTTTTCTTGAGACCCATGTCTGATACAAGAAATGAAAGGCACTGCCAAAACACAGGAACTCATTTTAGTTGAGCTATTAAAGCCAGATATATTGAGCTGCCTCTGAGCATTACACAACAGCTATATTCTCACATCCTCTTTTTAAAGGTTGCCTAGCTATTAGCAAAGTTAGGAAGGATCAAAAGCAATAATACAGGAATGATATAAGACTAAAGCTCTGTGACATTCCCTCTTTCTCTTTTCTCCAGCAAAAACTTGATCTTTGCTGGCTTAGCCATGTACTGGAACTTAGTATTTTGGTCCTGTTATCAGAGATGCATGCAGTCATAAGACTAAGAATATAATGAAACCCTCCCAGTGTTTACATTTAACACACAAATATTGACTGGTGTGATAAGAAGGAAATGTCTGCAAGTTGTCTATATGTCTTTTGACACAATTAAAAATGGTATATATAAAAAAGCGGTTAAATGAACAAAAATAGGTAAATGCTGTAGCTGAAAGGTGTTGAAATGGGAGCAAGGCATAGCAGATGACAAAACAGGAGAGACAGTAGAAGTTTACACTTCAGCTCTTCACTGAAAGAAGCTTAGGAAGCAAATGAGGACAAACAGGAAACAAAATGTTTGCAGGATTGGGGAGTTACTGTGGGTTTTTTTATACATACATATTCTCAATTCACTGGAAGGAATATTACTGCGTTGCCACTTACCTCTCAAATGTTGTTGTGAATTTTGTCCAGTGTAATTTCCTTCAAGATTCTTGTTAAAATTTTGCAGAAACATTGGCCTGTTTGTTTGGAGAGAAGGGGAAGCAAGGTAGAGTAAAGCTGCAGTGGGTCTCTTTCCCAAAAGACGGTGAAAAAATATACAGGTAACTTGACTCTCTTGAGTAGTCCCATTAAATGATATTAAATGATGCATCTGAAGAAGTGAGGTTTTTTACCCATGAAAGCTTATGCCTAAATAAATCTGTTAGTCTTTAAGGTGTCACTGGACTCCTTGTTGATTAAATGATATAGGACTACTTACTGGAGTAAAGATGCTCACAGACTTCACAGTTGCAGGATTCTGACCTTATTGTATCTTCTTGATGATTATTTATTTTTATACTTTTATGAGGGATGAAAAACAATTGTTTTTGTATATAACTGTTAATGTATTGATTTCCATAATCCACTAACTGCATCTTCTCCAAGTGATGATTTAATTGTACCAGTGCAATTAAATTAGCAGTGAGATCCACAACTGTAACTCAGAATTCAAAAAGTCCGATGCAGATTTATAGTAGGACATGGGAGGGATGAACCTCTCCAGAGGCAGATTAAGGTTTCGTGGGGCTCTGGGCCAGAACAAATGGGAGGCCCCCTCCCCACACCTTCTGCCTGTGGCCCTGCCTCCTTTCTGCTCCTTTCACCTATGGCCCCCACCCACAGCCCCACGCTGTTCTGCCTCTTCCCCCTGCATCCCTGCCCTTCTTCCTCCCACTGTCCCGCCCCGTTCCACACCCCCCCACTGTGGCCCCCATCTGCTCCTTTCTGCTCCCCACCATGTCCCCAAGACTGGAGAAGCGCTCCCGCCACCCCGCACCAGGGCCCTGGGGCCTCAGCGGGGGTAGGGGGGCGGCGAGAGTTCTCCCAGCCCTGAGGCCGCAGCAGGGAGCCAGACTCCTCCAGTGCCGGGGCCACAGCAGGGGTCTGGGCGCTGGGGCTTTCCTTGCCACCCCGCACTTCTGCGCAGGATGGGGATTGGGGCATCGGGGCTTCTCACACCCTGCCTGCCTGACACCGGGCCTACTAGTGCCTCCCCATACTGGGGGGCACTAACTAAAGGGAAGGACATGTGACAGGTGTCTCCTCCCCACCCCGATCCCAACCAGGGCCCGTGCTCTCTTCCCCCTACCCCAGTACATGTTACCTGAGGGGGGGAAGGGGCTTTGTCCTCTTGCCGCTCTGGCTACCCCCCCCCAGCACATTTGGCTGCTCCCCCCATCCCTGGAAGGCCCAGGTGGGGAGTGGGAACGGATCCATTCCCAGGCGCTGCTCCATGCAGCATAGCCAGTTGCCTGGGGGAGAGCCTGGCTTGGGAGGGGCGGCAGTGGCAGGGGAGTGGAGGGAAAGGGGGTTCCAGTTCACTCAGCTGCTGTCCCCAGAAGCTGACCCTGGACAGGGAGTGGGCTCAGGGCCAGATTTAGGATGTGCGGGGCCCGATTAGAAAGAGCTGCTACCAAAATGCCATCAAAGACAGCGGCAGGTCAATAGCTGCTGCTGAAGATAGCAGCAGCAATTCGGCGGCAGCTCAATGGGTTGCTGCTGTTTCCAGCGGCACTTCAGCAGAGGGTGCGGGGCCCCTCTTCCAGATGCTGCAGGGCCCTCTTGGGTGCGGGTCCCGATTCCCAGGAATCAGCGGAATCGCCCTAAAGCCGGCTCTGAGTGGGCTGCTACCCTCCCCCAGCCAGGCTTTTCTCCCAGCTGCTTTGGGCAGCATTCCAGCACCCCTGCAGAGCCTCTGGCCCTACCACTTCTCTCCCCGCCCAGCGCTGCTGCCGGGGAGCGGGGTCTAGGGGTGCAGAAACTCCCCCCACCCCACCCTGGGGGCAGGATGCCCATTTTTCCAGGGGGCCCCAATTGGCCGGGGCCCATGGGCCCAGTGGATAATCCGCCACTGAGCCTCTCACATGCTAGCAAAGGACTTTGAGATTGTCAGAAATTTCCTTAGTCACTAAAAATAAGCCGACAAGTGCCCGAAGGAAATCTATTATTATGAGACTCCATTATTATGGTTCTAGAGCCATTATAAAGTAACTTCTGTTTCTGTGTTGTTGATCGGAGCCACAACCGTAACATATCTATTTCTTTCTTTATGTTCAACCGAGCAGTTATGGCAAATTGAGAGTTGTATAAATCGGGGGAACTGGCAGTCCTGATTAGCTGAGGGTTTCTCAATGAATTACCATAACAAATCTCCCAAAGTCACTCTGCATTGGGATTCTAAACTGATTTACTCCTTTTGCTTGGTATTTTTCTCCATTCTGTAGATTATCTCTAATCCCCACACCAACCTCAGTGCTTAGCTGTCCCACTTCTTCTTTCCTTTTTATATATCCAGCTATAGAAACTTTTACTATTAGTTTACAATTAGTTTTCATTCCCTTTGCAAGGTCCAACTCTGCTTGGCTTTTGGCAGTTCTCACTTTAATTGTACACGTTTTGACTTCCAAGAAGTTCCTTCGTTGATAATCCATCCTGTCTTCCATTCCTTGTAGGCTTTTCTGCTTTCTCTTAATCACCAGTTTGAGATGCTTGGTCTGCAACCCTTGCTTGGGAAGCCTGAATTTTTCCCCTTGCTTGGGATGCAGGCTTCAGATATTTTCTGCAACTTTGACTTAAAGTAATTCCAAGCCAACTCCACATTCAAATCCTTGAGTTCTTTGATCTAGTTCACTTTCCTAATAAAGTCCCTTAATTTTTTTCAAGTTAGCTCTTTTGAAATAAAGGACCCTAGTTGCAAATCTATTTTTGTTTATCCTTCCATTTTGTTTAAACTGAATTAGCTCATGATCACTCGAACCAAGTGTGACCTTGCACTCCATATGTTTTATGGAAATATGTTTCTAAGTGTGACCATGATGTAACTGGAATATGCTTCATGCAAAGGGTCTCTTGTAAGGTATCATTACAAAGCTTATGATCTACTGAGTGTTTTCATCCAATTTGCATGTATTATTTCTATGTCTGGAGTTAGGAGAATAAGATATAAACTTGTATTACTGATGTAAACATGTTAAGTGGAAGACATTAAGGGTGCTTCAGAATCCGTGAACTATGAATGGGTTTGTTTACCTGCAAGCCTTCCTATGTATGTGTCTTCCAGCTACTAGGTAATGAAGAAGGAGATCTTACAGTGACATGTGATCATATCACCTGAACTGGAATCCATCTTTAACCTGGTGCTTTTCCATTTTGAAGGAGGGGTGGGAGCCCAGAGAGAGACAAAGGATTCCCACCTTATGGCAAAGATATAAAAGGGGGTGGAACAGAACAAAGGGGGCTGCCAGTCATGAGAAATCCCCGAGTTACCACCTGAGCGGAAACTAACAAGGGCTGTATGAGGGGAACGAATTGGGCCCAAACTAGGAAGGAGTCTAGTCTGTGAAAGAAGCTTATTGGAATGTCCCTGAGGGTGAGATTTATCTGTATTCAGTTTCTTAATGTATTTGGCTTAGACTCAAGTGTTTTTGTTTTATTTTGCTTGGTAACTTACTTTGTTCTGTCTGTTATTACTTGGAACCACTTATATCCTACTTTTTATACTTAATAAAATCACTTTTGTTTATTAATTGACCCAGAGTAAGTGATTAATAGCTGTGGGAGCAAACAGCTGTGCATATATCTCGATTAGTGTTATAGAGGGTGGACAATTTATGAGTTTACCCTGTATAAGCTTTATACAGAGTAAAACTGATTTATTTGGGGTTTGGATCCCATTGGGAGCTGGGTGTCTGGGTGCTGGAGACAGGAGCACTTAATGAGCTGTTTTCAGTTTAATCTGCAGCTTTGCAGGGGTGTTTCAGACCCTGGGTCTGTGTTGCAACCGGCCAGCGTGTCTGGCTCGACAACACGGGGTTCTAAAGTCCCAAGTTGGCAAAGAAAACGGGCTCGGAGGTAGTTTCGGCACATCAGGTGACAGTCCCAAGGGGGTCTCTGTGACTCAACCCATCACACCAAGGTTGTCCTCTACAGTCAGTTTTTCTATGAGGTACTCACTACTCACCAATATCAAATCTAAAATGGCATCCCCTCTTGTTCAGCAGCTATTTGGTGAAGAAATCTGTCAACTATCACATCCAGGAATAGCTGGGCCCTACTATTATTAGGATTACTTGTCCTCCAATCTATATCTGGAAAGTTAGTCACCCATAATTACACAGTTCCTAGTAGTATTTATTTCATTTATTTCATCCATATCCAAATCGGATCCTGGAGGTCTGTAGCACACTCCAGCCCCTAGGCCAGGGGAACCTCAGTAGTTTTCTTCACCAAAGTAATTTTGGCCCAAGCAGACTCTGTCTTATCTATTCTATCACTTGTAATTTCTTTACAGCCTACCTCATCATTAATATACAATGCTACTGCACCACCTTTGCAGGGGCGGCTCCAGGCACCAGCGCAGCAAGCGCGTGCCTGAGGCGGCAAGCCACAGGGGGTGGCCTGATGGTCACTGTGAGGGCAGCAGGCAAGCAGCTTTCGGCGGCGCGCCTGCAGGAGGTCCGCCAGTCCCACGGCTTTGGCGGTGGGGATGCTGATGGCACGGCACCAGCGGACCTCCCACAGGCATGCCGCCGAATCTGCGTGACCAGTGGACCACCCGCAGGTGCACCGCTGAAAGCCGCCTGCCTGCCGTGCTTGGGGCGGCAAAAAACATAGAGCGGCCCCTGCACCTTTGCTTTTATTTCTGTCTTTTATGAACAG
Source organism: Mauremys mutica (assembly GCF_020497125.1). Taxonomy (NCBI): domain Eukaryota; kingdom Metazoa; phylum Chordata; order Testudines; family Geoemydidae; genus Mauremys; species Mauremys mutica. Next base: position 326,091,188 of record NC_059072.1, read on the forward strand.
CACATACCCTTCAATACCTGTGTCATAGGTCTCACCCCCACTTAGAGCTGTTGGGTTCCAATATGGGGACCTGCATGGACTCCTCTAAACTAAAATCCTAGTTTAGATCTGGTAAAAGCTGCCACCACCCAATAATGTACGTGTATTGGGACACAATCCTTCCCCAAAATCCTTGGGGATCCCAAGAGCCCCAAATCCATGGAGTTCTTACACCTAGGAGAAGTAAACCATTCCCCCCTGCTTCCTCCCCCTCCCTTTTCCTAGGAGAGATACCAGGATTCAACTACAGAGGGATGCCTTCCTCCTCCCTCCTCCCCTTTCCCTGAGAATTCACCCAAGGAAAGATCAACCAAGTCCTTAACAGAAAAGATTTATTAAAGAATAAAAAGAAAGTAACTGTCTCTGTAATACCAAGATGGAACAATACACAGGGTCTAAACTTATCAATCTCTGGAGAGAATCCCCCCTCCTTTCTTTCTCAGTAAAAGCAATAACAGTACAGAATTAAAGAAATTCTATAGCAAAACACACAATTGCAAATACAAAAAGCAACTCAAAAGACTAATCCGCCTTTCTAATTAATACTCACTATTGGATAGTAGGAACTACTCCAGGAGAACTTGGAGACATGTCTGGCCTCTCTTAGATCCAAAGAGAGATCACAGAGCTAACAAGGAACACAGACAAAGGCTTCCCTCCACAGAGATTTGAAAGTATCCTGTTCCTTGATTGGTCCTCTGTTGAGGTGTTTCTCAGGTTACTGAGCTTGTTAACCCTTTCCAGGTAAAAGAGACCTTAACCCTGATCTGTTTATTTATGACAACCTGTACTATTATTCCACATGTTTCTGTCATCCCTATAATATCTGGTTTCACTTCCTAGTAGTTCTAGTTCCTCCAATTCGTTACCAAGGCTCTTGCATTGGTGTACAAACATCTTTACTCTTGCTGCTTGGCTTTGCCAACATTCCTTGCCCAACTGGGTACAGTCATTCTACTGCCAGTATCACCTACTTGACTGTTGCTAATCAACATGTTTTAATGGTTACCAACAAATGAGAATCAACCTTTCTTGAGGAAAATAACTAAACAGTACATATGCAAAACACAATTAAAACTGATTATTTAAATCATGATTAAAATCAGTGATTTAAATTGTTTTAATTTAAATCAATCCACCCTGTAAATAAGGTGCAAGGCAGTGGAGAATCAGGTCCCATATTTCAAGCAGATAGAGTAATTTCCTGTTGCAGGAAAGCTCAACAGCCTACTAGACAAAGCAAGCCTGCAAAAGAAATTAAAGGTGTTAGTCTCTTAATAGCCCCTTCTTCATATAATAAAGTCCACAGATCCATTACTTCAGCCTGCTTGTACCTAGGGGGCAGAACCAGACATATCAGTCACTGGCAACAGGGGAATGCCCCAGCCAATTAAGTTCCCTGTAGCTGATAACTTGCACAGCCAGGATAATTCCATTCAACTTTCCTAAATCACCGATTGTGTTAAGTATAGTTTGAAGAAAAAACACAAAAATGTCTCAGGCAATAATTTCCCCTAATGAAATAAACCTGAATCTTTGAATATCAATTTTAATTTCTGTTCTCCAGGTTGTACTAGAGCTGTCAATCTTATTACTCAGAGAAAAGAAATTTTCAGGTAAGCAAAGATAAATTTTCCTACTTTTCATCATGCTTAAGTACACAGATCTATCAAAATGAGGGTTTTCACAACAATGTGGGAAAGCAGGATTATAATAAGGTAAATTATATATCCTCCCTCTCTCAACCTCACAGGTTTGGAGAAGACTTCTACTGAAAAATGTTACTGGCTAAATACTGGATGATCAATATGCAGAATAGTGTGAATGTACGTACTGATGTCACATGGCAGCCTAGCAGATCTCATTACAGGAGACATGACTTCTCTGTCCTGAGATGTTTCACTGTTCTTACAGATTGGACTTTATGATTGACAGAAGGAAGAATATTTCTTGAATTTACTTTGGGAATTAATGTTATGACAGGTGTAAGAACTATTTGTCTGAATTAAAAGTACACTACTTGGTCTCATCCAAGAAAGCTCCCAACTTCATAAGCTTATCTGATTGGAGATAATAGTTATCATTAGGGCTACATTAATGGATAAGAGGATAATGACATCTGCCACAGGGGTTCAATTGGTGTAGTGGGGTCAGGACCAGAATGAGATTCCAAAGTTGTGGTCTATAATCATGTGTGGCTGGAATCAGAGTACATGTCCTAAGGAAGTATTTAACAACAGTGTTTGTACAAGGCTTCTTTTTCTTGAACATACTGAGCAAATTATAATTCAAAATCTAGGGCTTTTGCTTGAATACTTTCATACACCAGCAACAGAGCCCTCCTGGAGGAACTCAAGGATATGTTTCGGGTAAGCACAGGTAAATTTTCCTATTGAGTGATACAACACCGAACAAGCAACAAATGTCAATTAACAACGATGGTTTAATATCTTAATAATCATAAATAGTTTTCAGTTATGGCTTATTTTTTATCTCATAACTTTAGTTTTCAGAAATTCCTGCATGAGTTATAAATATAAATAATGTTCCTACCTGTTGATTGTTGTATCTCATAAAAGAGACATGCACTATCTCTCTCTTTCCAGCGAATCCCCTAACCCACACATGAAACTGAATATCTGAAATTCCCAGGTCAAACAGAGCAATTAAAACTATCATATACAGCACTGTTTTAAAGACAATATTGTGAGAAATAACCTTTTCTTTAATCTACATAAGCAAAAGAATCTATTTAAAGTGAAAGTTTAAAAACAATTGAGGTTTCTTTAAAATGAAAAAAACATAGGCTCAAAGACCGTGAGTGTCTCCTAGGTGTATCTGTATGCTCATTCATACTGTGATCATGGTTTACTCAGCAGAGGAAAGAAATCTAGTGACACTGACATAGGTTTTTCATTTACAGCTGGCACAAAAAATTCCAACAAAACATTTTTTCTTTGGATTTTGTTTCTTCATAATCAAAACATTTTATAGAGATAGTCTGATTCCAATGAAGTTCCAAAAGAACTCAGGCAAGGTTCCATTAAAAACCTGATGGGTTTCCTGCCAACTGGCCTGCCCAGCTTCTAGATAGTTCAGGCTCCATGCTCATCATCAGCCCACCTGGTAGACTGATAGGGAACCAAGAGCCTGGAAGCTCCAGCTCCAATCTCCTGTTTTGGGGCAGTCTGCCAGGCACTCTGTCCCAGAGCTCAGCACCCCAGAGCTTCTTGGGTCCATGGCAGCCCCCCAGACAGACTGCCATTGAGCCTCGGCTCCATTCCTTTTCACAAAGAATTTTGAAATGTTTGGATTTTGTTCCAAACCAAAATGAAAGCAAATTTCATAATATTGAAGTCCTCCACAAAACAGCATTACTTTTCTCCACTCAGCTCTAATTGCAGTTAATCAGCTGGCTACCAGTGTTAATGAACTAGCCTTCCCTTGAAATGGCAAGTCTTCCTGAAATTATAACTAGACAAAGCAATAGGGTCCCCCACATAGCAAAACTATTGTTTGGAGAAGGTTTGATTTGATTTGTTTTACAAATTCTCTCTCCTGAAATTAATGTTTGTTGCACTTGAAAAGAATACTTGTACATCAGCTTTGACTAAAAAGGATAAAAAAGGGAAGAACTTTGATCAAAGCTCTCGTGTTATTTTTCAAAGAGGCCAGCTCTCTTTGTGTAAGACCAATTTAAAGGATAATGTTGGGACCTATTGAGGCCATCAGTACTGACCGCAAGTTCTAGCTTTAGCCTGAACACTTTCATATACCTGCATTTGAGCCCTGAATGGTTGGCTGAGAAAATGAAATAGAGCCCATGGGTACCAGACAGAGAGCGCCCTTTCCATTAGCCCTAGCTAGCATGTGACATAAGGATTTCTCTTTCTGGTTCACTGATGTGTGGATCCTTTAAAAAAAATCTGAAGTTCTGCATTCACCGACTGAGGGAGCCAAGAATAGAAAATTGGATCTTGACCTCTGCCACTAGATGTGATAGGGTGTGATGTGCAGGAGCTAACAGGATTTACTGAGTAGGCCTCATGTGAACCCTTGTCCACTGAAGCAGGTCTATGCATGAGGTTAGCATTCCCAATAAGTTTCACTAAGAATTGGATTTTCATTTCTGTGACACCCTTGTTTTTGTTTATAGCCATCTTCATCATGGCTTCCTCTTCATCTTTTAACATTCTGCTGAGAAGAGACCGTGGGCCAACTTGTCAGCTCAAATGGTGATTCCCATCAGCCATATGCAAAGTGGGAGAACTGTCTGTGGGATGAAAAATGGGAATTTGAAAACAGGCCTCTTTTAGGAATTTATTCAGATGTTTCAGACTGAGTCCTGCTCCATTTATTCCTGAGTCCCTGCAGCTAGAAATAGAATAAGGACCTGTCCTCAATAGGGAATGGGTTATTTCTAGAGTCCCCATGATATTCTTTTTATTTTTTGTACTTTTCCATTTTATTTTTCCAGAAATCATGTCTTGTTTTAGCTGTCAAAAATGTTTTTTCTTTTTATTACATTTGTATTATAAAATACCACAAATGACCCTGTATAGACAAAAACAGTGTATAAATCCCAGTTATTTACACTACATCATTTTATCAAGCATGAATCATTATTCCATGCCTTGAGATATTCACCATCACCCCCCACCACCACACACAGACACTCTCACACACACCCCATAGCTAACCATCCCAAAATACCTGGACATCTCTTTAGGGTTTCCCTCCTCGAAATTTACCCAGTACTGCATTCCCCACTCAGTGCCACAAATCCCATGGGACACTGCAGATTGTCCCAATCCCTACTGCTTCCTTCTCCAGCACCTAGCTCCCACCAGCTCCCACTCTATTTACCCAGGGATGCTCCCTGGGCACCCTCAGCTTCCCTTCTATATTCCCTCTCTGCCATTGAACCTCACCCACCCAAGCCCCCATTAACCTCTCCCCCTTTAAATATTTCCCATCCCCCATTGAGTTCCAGGGACCCCCTCCTCTATACCCCTTTATATATTCCCTCTGCCTCATTGAACCCCTAACCCTACTCTTCTGGCCCTCTTCTAGCCCTCCTCCCCTAGGAGAAGAGGGTGTCAGGTCCTGCCTCCAGGGCGGTGGAGGTCCTTGGGCGGGGGTGCAGAGCAAGCCCCCCCTGCAGTGGTGGTTCCTGTCTCTGGAGCTGGGCCCAATGCCAAGCTTTGTGACATGGTGCAGCACTGGTCAGGTTTGGCCTGACCATCCCTTTCTCATGATGATGGCAAGGCAGCCGGGCCAAATTTGAGTGAGTGGTTCTGTGACCTCATGTGCCAGGTCACAATGCCACGCTCTCAGATTTGGCCTGGCTGCCCCCATATTACTGTGTACCCCAGGTCACAACTCCTGGAGTGGGGAGCCCAGCCCAGGCCTGCGTGACAGGATCCACTGCTGCAAGGTGAGGTTTTTACTTCCTTTTTGTTTTGTAATATTTTGCATTTGCGAAATCCACCGGGCGCTTGCTAGAGCATTCTGATGTGAAGTAGCTGATGGATATCCTGGCATTTCCAGGGGGCTCCGTGAAATTGGGAATTGGACAAAACTGTGTTTCTAAGTCTTTGCACAGTCTCACAGAGCACTCCCTCTGGTTATCCAGGGACCTCATTTTGACCAAAGCTGTAGCTAATTTTCTACCAAACTGAAAGAACCTGGTACCAATTGCAGGTCTAACTCCTGGTAGGGCCGGTCAGAAGTTATGCTCTGAGGTACCTGAAGGCAGTGCCTGACCTTACTTCACCGAAGTGGTATTCTCTATCATGCTACAGCAACTTCATCAACTTGCCATGTGCTCTGTAGTCTCTGACAGGAGCTAGGATTGTAAAGCTCCTTTTCCGATGTCTATGGCTACAGCTTTCTGCAACGATCCCCACTGCAACATGAAGAACTGGAAACTGTTCTGCCTGAGCAGCTGATCTCAATAACAGAGGCCCCCTCAAACCAGCATAAAACACCTTTCTGCCCCACTATTTCTTTTCAGGGTGCAGCCCTTAGATTATGGACTATTTTAGGATCAGAAAGCTCATATGGCAACACTGACCAGCCATGTAAGCTGTTGAATATCACTGCACATTTATTTATTTCTGTTGAAGTTAGGCAGCGGCCTACAGGCCTTTCATGTCCAGGGGAGGGAGCAAAATGATACCTGCCCAGACTTGGCTGCCAACAAAAAGCCTCCATAGTAAAGATGCCGCTCTTTCAGGTACAAGAGTCTCCCCCAGTTGGAAATGCTGAGTCCCTGGCCACCAGAGAAGATAGCCTCATTTACCTTTGGAAGTGACACCATGCTGAATTTGGACTAGTGCACCCGAAAAAATGTATGGCCTTATAAACTGGAGGCCAGGCAAGTTAGAAACAAGGAAAGTCTGGGCCAAGAGACTCCTCAGTGCCTGCTCGTTCTTCCAATTCTGGGCTACTCTCCTTCTTGTCAGTCTATGGAGAACTGCTGTAAGGCAGGGCTATAGGTGAAGCATAGCAGCATGCAGCAGCAGCTAATCTGGCCTGGTTGCCCCCCATTGCAACCAGGGGACAGCAGCCCCATCATTAGGGTGTGGTGACCCACAGAGGATGACAGCCTGTTTCCTAATATTTTCGGAGTGGCAGGAAATCCCCAGTCCTTTATTACATCTTTCCAGAGCACTTGAGGAACAGTTACAGCTTGTTTAGGGCAGCTCTAGCCCTCATAAGTGTAGTTCCACAGCATTCAGTGCTCTGCTGATCCTGTTTTATGATTTGAGCCCTAACTCCGATTCGGCCAGCTGGCCTTCCTCCCATCCGAAGAAAGAACGTCTTCTTTGTAAAAATAAATTCTGAAGTGTGCACCCATAGAGGAATCTGCATGGCTTTTTGGGTTGGTCTGTTCTGTGTTAATCTGCCATGCTGCATACCATGAAGGGAAGCAGGGGAACTGGATGCTGAGGCGTATCTACCATGCTCCACTCTGTGAAGGTGAGCAGGGGAACCAGTGATGAGTTATAGTATCTTTGGGAGTTTGTCCCTATAATCCTGCCTTAGGGGGCTCAGCCATTGCACCAAATATAGTTCAAGTGGCTCAACCTCACTGCCCCCCATAAAGGGGCTTACCTTGTCTTGTATCCCCAACAGGGGTCCCATCAGGTAGGAGCAGCATTTAAAGTGGGGGAGGCAAGATGGGGCAGGGGGAGGTGTTGCATCCCACCCCCAGGGGTTGTGATGTTGTGGAGTGCATACTTGGGTCCTGCCTACAGGGGATCAGCTCCACCCTCTGGCATTGGGATCTAGAAGCCCTAGGTGGGGCTGGAGAGTGAGCCCACCCCCACCACTCATCCCACAGCAGCTCCTGTCCTTCCAGGCTGGGACCAGCTCCCCACACTTGCCCATTGGCTCTTACCACAGCATGCTGGTAAGGCCCGCTCCCTGCAACACTGCCCTCTGCCCACTTCCTGGTGAGATCGCTTGCTCTGAGCTAGACTGTGGCAGCTGAAAAATTGGTCAGGCCACAGCCCAGTTACCCCCTCCACCTCTGTGGCCTGTGTTCTTAGGGATGGTACTGTGAATTAAGAATGGACGTGTAAGCTCTACCCCTTTCTGTTGTATGAAGTTTAGATTGTTCTGCATTTCCCCTGGGGCCTAGGATAGCCGTCCTGTTATAGAGGTGGCAGACTGGGGGCAGGGCTAGGCCTGAAGGTCCCTTATCAGATTCAGGTCCAGGCTATGTCCAGGGCCTTCCATCCGCAATCTGCAGGGAGGTGGACCAGGAGGAGCAGCAAAGTTCCAGTCAGAACCATGGCTGCTGCTGGTGTGGGCCCTAAGGATGCTGTAGTCATTTCCCACATGGGACTGGGACACTGCCCTTTTAGGATTGCTTGCTGCATGGAGATAGGGGGGTTTCATGCTCCTGAATCCAGTTATTGCAGTCCTGCCTGGCTCCTTTCCTTCCCTGGCAAGGAGCCTGAGGCAACTCAGTTGAGAGTTGGCTGGATGGTGGAACATCACACTACCCCCAGAGCTGGCCGAGGTCCCTGACAAAACACTCAAAGAAGTGAAATAGGAGACAAAATCCTCTCCTTTTGCCTTTGGAATTTCTTAGCTTAGCTCCCTCCCTGAAGCCTGCAAGGGCACCAGGAGCACCAAACTCTTCAGAAAGCAAAGAAGGAGTGAGGGGACAAACTCCCCAAAAGGCAAATGCAATCCTGAAAATTAGACGAACGGTGAGGTATTCCACTGCTGCCAGGTCTGGTTCTGCCCCCAACCTACACATGCACACTGTATTGGAGCTGCAGTCCTTAGCATTATGAAAAAAGGATGAAAGTAGAGGGAATCAGGTGAAGTCAGCTCCTTCCCTCACGTGGGAAAACTAAGGATGAGTATAGTGTATATCTACCATACACTATGGGTTATTTACAATGGCATATTTCTTTGTGCAATCATCACATTATATTTAAGTGTACGCATTTCTTGCACCATTTACCCTGAAATATATAGTCTGCATTAAATCTAGGAACACATGCTATGGCAAAAGGCAAAAATGGAAGAAAATTGTGAAAGACAAACAGTGTCTGGGAAATTGGTATAAAATAAGATTTATTTGCACATCATTTTTGATAACTGAAAACAGGTACAGCTGGGAGCTGTATGCATTTTCTCAAGTACATGTCAATTCCTTCACCCTTCCTCAGATCCACATTCCTATACAACATAGGACACTCAGAGAAGCCAAAAATGAACTTTGTGGTTTCTGTTTGCCTTTCTCTGCTGAATGAATTCCTCCTATGATCATATTATACAAAATAAAAAATAAAAAAATAAAAACCTCACACCGCAGGAGGCCTTCATGTGAAGTGCTAACACATTAGAACAGCCCTACACTATCTATACCAAAGACAGTTGCACGCTGGTGGTTTCACATTTGTGTGGTGATACAGAGCTAGATTCACAAAGGGACTCAGCCATTGCAAGACTGATTATCACCGTGCCTATATTTTAGATGCTAGAAAATCATTGGGATTCACAGTGCCTGAGTTACGCACACAGAGTTCCTATGCAGTGAAGGGAGGGACATAGGATTCATAAAAGCCAGAATACTAAGCAGTTCCCTGCCTAAACTAGCCAATGTGAGGGGAGTGTGGCTTAAGCCTTGAGCTCAGTAGGTCAACACCTAAATTCAGGCTGGAGGGAGGCACCTGTAGCTGCTGGGATTATCAGCTGTGCACACTCTCTTTTGGGGGCGAGGAGGAAGAGCTCTCTCATAACTTTTAGACTAGTGGTTAGAATATTATCTTAGATATGGAAGGACCCCACCCCCCACTGCAGAGAAGTATCTGCCACTTCTTAGGTAAGTTTCCTCTCAATGGGTTAGAGGATATTCTGATCTGGGGCTGCCGCAATCACTGCTGCTAAAGCTGTTCCACTCTAATTATTTATCCAGAGTCACTGGGCCAGAGAGCGCAAGTGGACATATGCAAGCATGAGAATGACTTTCTAGCTTGATGGTTAGAGCACTCACCCGGGGGAACCAGTTCCCCATCTCCCATGACTATCCAAAGCAGAACAGCTTCAAGAGAAGGGAGTGAGGGAGCCCCACACCAGAATATCCCATAGAGTATCTTTTCTTGCTTTATTAAATATATTGTAATTGCTTATTTCCTTTACATAAAACGATACTGTGTTTTCAAAGACTTGCTGTTTGCATGTCAATCCTTTGAGTGGAGGGTTGTATCCGTGTCCTTCCAAGGGATTAGCAGGATTAGCCTGCTCCACGGAGTCCTCTGTGGGCTGGAGGCAAACCCCTGGTAATAACTCTAGGGCGGGCCACCACCTTATTACCTATTCGGATGGAATAAATTGCATAATTGTAGGCAAATCAAGGAGTGCCTAATGTCCAAATTGTGGGTTAATAAGATGAAACAACCTATAACAAATGATGATAGAAAACAGGTCAAGTTGCTTTCACTAATGAATGTTATAAACAAGAGCAAGAGAAGCAGAGACTAAATTAATTCAACCAAATAAAGGGCAGGTTGATATGATTAAAGGACTCAGTTGAAATCACGCTTGGTAAAAAGATAAGATGTGGAACTGGAAACTGACTTACCAAAATTGGTGTGTCAGATATTAAGACCGCACGGGTGGACAAAATAATGAGGGGATGGGCTATTCCTCCCATCACTCCTGTTTTGGGTCCACAAAGAATGACTTCAGAGGCTGGGGTGAGGAGGAATATAGAAGAGCAGAGTCTCCTGGAGCTGGCTGCCACCCCCCACTGTCTCTTGGGACCGAAGACCTTCTTTATCCTAATCCTGAGGAATGTCTTTACTAGATCAGGCCAGAAAGAGGGATTCAGATAATATCACCATCACTACTAGCTCCAGCTGAATCCCAAACACCACATGGAACAAAACAGGAGCAGACGTTATCAGTTCCAGCTCATTAACTTCTTCTCTTTTACACAAAAAGACAGTTACCATCTTTGACACTGACTGTTAGACAAGGGGGCAGGTGCGGGTTCCTTCCAAAACTTCTTTCATAGCAACATTTACAAGTTCACAGCAAGGCCAGCAATCCATTCAAGGGCTTCAGGAGATGCAGCGTACATCTTTCCTATAGCTCTTGGAAATTAAAAGACGAAGCAGTTGTTCACAATGTGTTTGATGGTTTGGAGGTCTCCACATTCACACTGTGGCAAATCCTCGATTCTTCATTTGTGCATGGGATGCGCACATCTTCCATGGAAGATCCTAATACAGTTGATGGTCATCCACTGTCTTTGGTGGAACAAGAAACCAGGCAGTTCAACAGTGGGATCATCTATGAGGTGTTGGTTGTTCACATCACTCACTGCCCATTGCAGGCACCAGGTGTATTCTGAGTTGAAGCTGGATGAAAAAAAAAAAAAAAAAGCTTTTTCAGCTGCCCAGAATGTTGGTGGCATTAAATCAAGTGTAAGGCAAGTGAACAAGGTTGTCATGAAGCAGCAGCTTTTGGTTAGTGAGCAGCTTTTGGTTAGTTTTTGGTTAGTACTCATGCAACACAGCCAGCTGTCACCAGATAGTTCAAAGATGTCCGTGAGGACTGAAAACCAAGGCAGCAGAATGGACTTCAGGGTGCCAGCCCCATTTAGCTGGATATCAAGGTCTGTATCCAAATGTCCTCCCCAAATAGGTTTGTAGTACTTGGACATGGAATAGCGTTGCTGTTCATAGCATTTGAGCACTGCGAACCCAGCTAGAAGCAGATAGCTTTTGCACAATACTGGTGCAACTCCTTATTTTATGGCTTACCTATTTCAAATGTTGTTGATAGGTAAGGCAGTGATTGAGAGCGACTCTGAGGTAGTGGGGGTAGGATCATGGGCAATTACTTTGCCACAACAGTTTACACTCAGCATCTTCTTAGCTTCAGAACTGCTGAGATGGAAAGCTGACACCAGTCTTGATGGATTGGGTTTGATCTGCCAGTACCGAATGTAAATTTTCCATCCTCTTCAGATCAACGAAAAGGACATCTTTCACGTCCTTGAATGTTGCAGCCTGTGTCAGTGGTGCCAGGTCATTGGCATAAATGATCTTGCAGCATGTAATACAAATTACAGGAGTGGACGATAGTGGTAAGGCTGACCCCCATCCTAGAGCCTGCAAGACCCCCTGAAAAGAAACACTGCAGGGCAGGACAAAGTTGCTAAGAACCAGTGCTTGTACTGACTACATACATTGAGGCTGGCTTCCAGCAGAAACTTAAAATGCCCACAGCTTTTATCAACTTGTCATCAGCCTGAAACTCTTGCACAAGGACTCATTTCTGATGCTATCCAACTTAATTCAATGTGACCAGACATTTCTACTCATTAGGTCAATGCTTTTGGACCTTTCCATGATCTCTCAATTCAGGTTAGCAAAAAAGTAGTCTGCACAATGGCTTTCCATAGAGATCAGTACTAGCACAGTTCCTTTCTAAGGTCTAAAATGTTCTCCAGGGAAAAGGAACAAGAAAGATTAAAATGAAAGCCTTACTTAATACTTTATATTTGAAATGCTTTAATAGTTTTTCCTTAAGATAAAAAGAATGTTTAATGGTGTGTTTGTCATGGTACTAAGCAGGCTGAGGTCTCTGTATACCAAACCATAGACCTTGTTTAACATTGTTTAATGTTGGACAGTGATGGGCTTATGTTCACACCTTTCACCCATTAGGACTCCTGCCTCCCAGGTAAGTATCCTCACCACTAGGCTAAAAGTTTTGAGGGAAGATCTCCTTCTCTGCCACCCTCTCCCACCTCTGTTGTGTGGAACTAGGTGAGCTCACCTGGAAGGCACGATCCAGTAAAACTACTGGATCAGGCGCTACATGCCAGTTCGGCAGAGGAATGCCTATCTTCCCCTGCATCCGACGAAGTGGGTATTCACCCACGAAAGCTCATGCTCCAATACATCTGTTAGTCTATAAGGTGCCACAGGACTCTTTGCTGCTTATCTTCCCCTGGTTTGCACATCACACTGCAGCTTGGGTGGGAGAAAGGTGTTTTGATGCCTACAAGAAAGCTGCGGTGTATATGCGCAGAGGCACAGACAGACACTTAGTGAGCTTTTTCTGCAGAAATGTAGGTGTCAAGTGAATTTAGGCACTTAGAGTTGGGTGGCAGGTGAGTAGAACTTTCTCACTACCTGTGGAACCTACATTTCAGAGTTAGCCACCTAAAGTGTCAGTTAGGCACCTAAATCCCTTTATGAATCTAGCTCACAGTGTTTAAGTGCTTTGAGGTCATCACAATGAAAAGTGCCTTGTACCATGAATAAAACCTACTAAAAAGTTCAGTTTTCTACAGCACATGATGCAGTTTGTTATACTGCTACCATTCTAGGGACCTGAATTGCAAGTGTTCTTAGTCAAAGTGTAAAGAGCTGCTATTCAATAAAATAAAATCTTAAAGTATTTTAAGTGATAGTACTGCATTACATAAAGAATTCAGGGAGGAGACAGTGGGACTAATATTACACTCCCACCATCCTACAATGTTATTCACAGAGCAGTAACAGAGGAAAAGACAGAGCTCAATATCTCTTTTATCTTGAATATATTTCCCTAATTTACCTCTTCTTTTTGTTCTGCTTATGTCCCAATGAGGCTTCAGAATGAATATACTCCTGCTGTGTTTTGTCAGACCACTAAACCAAATATTTTTTTGAAAATCCAAGTAAATGAGCTCTCTCACCAGAACATATAGGATAAGGGGTAAAGTCCTACATAGATTAAAAATGGATTAGGTAACATGAATCAGTATAATAAGAAATGGTTAGTGTAGAGGAGCACCCCTGAATTCAGAAGTAGAATGAGTGTTTTTGAAATATTTAGAAGAGAAGGAATTCCTTGAGTATGTAAAAAGATGTTGATTCACTCTAAGAAGTGTAGAAGGATTTAGTCAATCCTGGGTAACAGACACAGCAAATTAAGTTTATGAGTTATAGGTACTGCATAGTTAAGAAAAAAGTAAATTCTTCTTCACATATAAATGAAACATGAAAAAACCTTTTACATAAAAAAATCTAGGGGTCAGTGTTGACAGCTCAAATACTGTACCTGATGACTATACTTAAGTAGTCAAATGTGAATTAATGTTCAGCTATATACAAAATAAAGATTTCATCCAAATCTAAAAATGATTTTATACGCTAACGATATGACCATTATATTCCATGGCAGTTGGCACACCTAATAATGTATACCATGAAAAGTGAAAAGATATACAATGATGGTTAAAAGCATGGAGTTTGGATTTTTTTTTTTAAACCATACTGTGGGTGCATGGGTGGGAATCTAGAAAGGGTCAAATACTTAGTAAGGGCTTAATCCTATGCACACAGTAACGGTAGGATCTGGACCCATAATTGGCAATGGGAAGATAAGAAAATTGCTTTTATCAGGTATTAGACACTATCAGCAGCAGGACTGGACTGGATGGAAACATTATCTCAACAGTATGTGTCATATTTTATCAAGATTTCCAGATTTAGGATATGCCAGCTCCACCCGTCTTCCTAATTACACTTCCAGTTGCTGTGAAAGCACCATACCATCAACCAGCAAATTAGCTCTCTTTGGATACTCTTGTTTCTACTACACCACAGGAAATGCACAGGGAACTGAACAGAAAAACAGTCTGTGCTACATTTGTCATCTGTCCAGCACCCTAATGTTTCTAGGCCTGAAACCCTAAAAACCAAATGGTTTTGAATCTATTAAAAAAAATCACTATTTTAGTGAAAAAGTCTGGTTTTCAAATACAGCTGAAAAAGAAAAAAAAACTTCTTTACATAAATAAATCCATTAATGACTTCTCCAAGACTAATTTGGTCAACATTTTACAGTTCAGCTTTAACTTGTTAAAAAGTATTACCTCTTTTTAAGAATTAAAATAAGTGGTTCCATAAAGAAAATTAAAACAGAATTAACATTGATAGTCAAAAATAACTCCCATGATTATGTAAGTTCACATTTAAACATTCAGAAATAAGTTATAAAAATAGTTAAAAAATGTCATGAAAAGCTCCTAACAAGTTTTATTTTAGGAATTCTTGCTCATATCTATGGATTGTCTAGCATCAGCAACAGCTTCAGGTACTCGAACAGTCATATTGTTCATAAATTTCTTCAAGCAGATCTGGCAGCCCAAACGAGATCTGTAACAAAGAACAACACTATCTTTAGTTCTAGCCATATACTTATGCCGATGGTGTTTTAACACTGCGGTCACACAGCATGGGGTTTAAAATCTGATCTTTCAGAACCCATTCACATGAGACTCAGTACCGTTTACACCTCCCCCACTCCCCAAAAAAGTGCATTTGTAAAAAGCTGGCAGGCTGTAAATACTGTAGTATAAAGATGCAAAATAATACAGCTAAAACATATTTAATTTAGTCCTTAATGTGAACTGGCAGACTGTGTTACCTTGGGGGTGGAGGGGGGAGGGAGATAATTTTTTTAATGTATATTTAAGATTCTGATCCTGCAAGCTGCTCCACATGAGTAAACCATTATGTTCACTGAAATCAATGGGGTTCTGCCTGGGTGTATGCACATGACGGTTTTAAGGAGAGGGGTCTAAGTTTGAAAATCAGCAGCACAGGATAGTTAAAACCTATGGAGCAAATTCTCAGCTAGTGTAAATTGTCATAGCGCCAATGAAATCTTCAATGAGCTATTACAATTTACACCATCTGAGAATCTGCACCGCAGAACCTCTTCTACCTTATGTAACTGGCTTAAAATCCTGTTCAGGTCACTCGTAATTTGAGATTTTCTCAAGTAGTTTATGTGACAAGTTGGTTCTCAAATCCAGTTTCTAGTGGAAAGTCTAAATCACATTATACGGCAACTGGTATAAAAAATGATTAAATTTTCTGATGATTCAGGCAGATCGCACAAGTGGTAAATATTCATTGAATTATGCGGTGAGGGGGGGCGGGGGGAGAAAAATCAGCCTCGATCTGTACTTCTACCTATTCTTTAGCTAGGACCTCACTCTTCATTGTTGTCAATTCAGAAACTGTATTTTTTTTAAATAACAATGGAAATAGTGGAGTGAATAGATCTGGCACCCAAGTAGATTGAATGGAGTAAATATTTTCCACAGGCTACTAGGCTTTGCTTTTGTCCTTTTGATCCTTCGTCACACTCAGGAGCTCTCTCTCAATGCCCCTTTCTTTTCTTTCCTGTCTCAGCCTCCTCATTTCCCCTGCCTCTTTTCCTCTTTGCATATATCCTAAATAAAACGTCTTTAGCCTGCTCAAGGAGATTAACCAAGGAAGACTGTATTTTCCAAATGCTTTGACATCCACCCTCCACATCCCTCCAATCGAGTTTCTCCTCTCTCCACCTCATTAGAAGTGGTGCCCTCACTAATGACTGTTTCCTGAGAGTCGTCTCTTCTCCGCAATCTCTTTGTCAGAGTGCTGGATCACCACATGCCAAACTGAATCCTACTGTGACAGAGTGCCTCTTTTCTGTGGTCACGGGGCAGCAAGCAAAGAAAGGATTAGTGAGCAGGAAGAAAAAGTGAAAATACAATGTGCCCCTGGACGGGGGATGACATGCTGAAGCTGTTATCAGATGTACTCTAAATAGAACTAATGGATAGTCCAGAGTTCTACAATAATAGTAAATAATCCAGAATAAAAAGGAACCCAAGTGTCCAAGGGAGAAATGTGATTCTGTTCTGCCCAAATAGACAATCTTTTCTACTTAGCTTCATGTATCAATTTTGTGGTGTCTTTTCTGCTTTGGATCAAAATGCTGATACCAGCAGAACAGCTCCTTTTCACTACAATCAACCAGCCAGAATCTATGCTGAGA
Source organism: Mauremys mutica (assembly GCF_020497125.1). Classification (NCBI taxonomy): domain Eukaryota; kingdom Metazoa; phylum Chordata; order Testudines; family Geoemydidae; genus Mauremys; species Mauremys mutica. The sequence continues at coordinate 326,107,589 of NC_059072.1, forward strand.
GATGCAGTGAAGCTGGTTGGGGCTGAAGGATCTGTCCATTGTTCTGGGAAATTGTGTGCAAGATCTGAGGTAACATTACTGATAGTCGGATAGATAGCTCAGAAGATATCAAGATTGCCATCTAGTGCTATTAGGATCATTAACTATCTTGCCTGAGCTTTCTCAATATTAGAGGGATTGGTGAGGAAAGCATCTAATTGAGACCCAGGGCTCACATGTGCATGCATACACAACCCCTCCCCCGAACAGAAATTTGGACAATGTTTATTTCTGTTGCAAATAAATCCATGATTGGTTGACCCTATTTGCAAAAACATGAATGACTTGAGTCCTTGATTCCCATGTGATTACATATGGACAATAGCTTGCTCAGGTAGTCTGGTAGGGTGTTTTGTAATCCTAGAAGGTTCAGAACTACTGAAGTGATTTGATGCCCACTGCATCAATTTGACAGCTGAATCACTTCTTGGCAAAGGGTGGACAACTGGACTCCTCAAGTGGTGGTGCTGATTTTACCTGGGTCCCAGGGTGAGGCACAGGGAACTCCCTCAACTGTACTGTGGAAATACTCGATGCCTAAAGGCGAGCTAGTGGCCAGTACGAAGGAGCGTAGCCTCACATAACAGTAGTGACTCAGGAAGTATCGTTCCATGAGATCATTCAATACCGTGAACTCAGAAACAAGAAGGTTGGTATTCTAAGCAGGACACTAGATATTAATGGCACCAGGGTGGAAGATGCTGATACTGAAAAGATTGGTTCTGGTACCGAGAGTACCAATTATGGTATCACAATTTCAGTAGAGACAGGCTGAAACTGTTCGTTAGACAGTACCACAACTCAGTCACTGGAGTCCGAGGATACCAGACAGACCCATTTTGGGATACATGCTATTTCTTGGGGGTGAAATAAAAGACTAGTAGCACTGCTATGTCTGGCCCAGGTCAGCTGACTTGGGCTGGTAAGGCTTGGGCTGCAGGGCTAAAAACTGCTGTGCAGATGTTCAGGCTTAGGCTAGAGCCCAAGCTCTGTGACCCTCCTCCCTCACAGAGTCCCAGAGCTCAGGCTCCAGCCCAAGGCTAAAACATCTATATAGCAAATTTACAGCTCCACAGCTGGAGTCACCTGACCCAGGCCAGCCATGGGGGTTTAAGTGCTGTGTAGACGTACCCTTAGAGGCAGTAAAATACGGTGGTTTGAGCCTCTTTTTCTTAGCAGCTCCCTTAGAAGGTGACCTCTTCCTATGCTTTCCCAGAGCCGTGCTTTCTCATACCCTTCTCAGTAGCCGACAAAGACCTGAAGGCAGGAACAGTGATAGTCTTTTCAGGAGCAGGAGTGTGGGTGCTAGCAGTGGAACAAGAGCTTACCAAAACACATTCAGAGGAAACCTGCTCTATTCCACAAGGGTCTTGTTCATCTAGATCAAAAACAGGTCTTACTAGACAAGTTCATAAGAAGAGCTGTTTAGAAGAGCTTCTCTTGCCTCTGTATTCATTTAGAAAACAATCTGCAGATTGAATATTTTTCAGAGATATGCCCTTTACCAGACAAAACAGAGACATCTGATATCTATCACTAACAGGCATAGCTGCCTCATAAGAGGGGCAATATTTAAGACTGGGATATTTGAGCTTAGCCATAAGGACTGAAGACCGGTATTGGATATAAGAAAAACAAACAAAAAAACCCCTATGCTAACTATCTACACACTGATCTAAATATTATATAACTAAGGGATAACTGGAGGTAGCTAAGTAGGCAACAACTAGACAAACTCCTCACAGTTCCATCTCACAACCATGAGCTGTAGCAAGGTACTGAGGGATGTTTGGCCCTACCCTTCCCTTTATGCTCTTGAATGGGAGGTTGCAAAGGTACTCAGGGTGCACACATGACTCCCACAGACACTGCTAGCCAAAAGATTGCGATCTGAAGTGCATGGAGTAGGTATACAACTGGGAAAAATGCATATAAACAATCTGAAGAACTACTGATGGTCTAAATATTGAAGCCAGTGTTTGAGGCTTTCAATTTTGCTTTTACTCAATTAGGTTGACTTTTACTCTTTATTAAAAAAAGCTAAGTTTGGAAAACGAAACAGGTAGTTCATCTTGAATAATAAAATAAGTAAAACACCATTTCAGCTGCTGATAAGCACTATTAAAAGCCCTAATTGCCTACTAGTTTTAATTTTGAAACCTGGGCTGGGGGGAGGAGTAGAGCATCAAGAGAATTCCTAAAACCTTTTAAAAGTAACTAACACACACACACACACACCATAATTAGCAAGGTACCCCAAATGTAAGACATTGGCTTGTAATTATAGCTAGAAGTTCTAAAATTACAAGAGCAAAAAGGTGCATTTCTTTATTAACAATGGTTATAAATAATTGAAAAAGGTTTTTAAAAATATATGCATAGAAGGAGAACTTCAGATAAAGAGGACATGAAGTTATTTACTCAGTGGTGTTTAGTGGAGCTACGGAGCAGTTTTCCTCTGCATACAAAAGGAGTCTGATGAAGCAAACCTCTCCCATCCATCTGTGATTACTTGTAATGATTTCCAGGATCAGTTGTGCTATTAATAAATATTTTCTCTCCACACCTCAGCAGTATAACTGAGAAAGAAAGTATATAAAGCTAGGAATTCTGGGTTATATGTGACAGTGAAGGAAGGCAGTGGGTTGAATAGCTCAGATGCTAAGGTTGGCTGAAGAAAAGCAAAGGTGATGGAGTGAATTTGATCTGGAAAATAATTGATAAAATTATGTAGGGTTAATAATGACATTAAAAATATAGGGAAGGGTTAATACAAAAAAACAGTAGACAGGCAAGGAAAATATATTTTTTTAATACATGATTTAAGAAACTATAGAGTAAATAGGCAAGGGGTTAAAAAGAAAAAAATTAAGAAGTGCATCTAACATTACCTCAAACATTTTGCTTGACTGTTGCCTTTCTGTTCTCTCAAATTAAATCTCAATCAGTGTACAATACACAGGCACAGCAGTGCCCACACATTGCACATTGCAAGGCTAAGGCCTCAGAACTACAAGTTTTTCATGGCATGTGCCATTATCACCCTATATCAGGGGTCGGCAACCTGCGGCACACATGTCAAAGGCAGCACACGGGCTGATTTTTAGTGGCATGCTGCTGCCAGCCGGGGTCCCAGCCGCGAGCCCCTTGCCAGCCCGCTGCCGGCCTGGATGGACGGAACCCGGGCCGGCAGCGGGATGAGCTGCTCAGCCTGCTGCCAGTCTGGGGTTCTGTCTGCCGCCTGTGCTGCCGGTCTGGCACACGAAAACTTTTACTGGCACGCAAAACCTTAAATTAATGAAGGCTTGGCACACCACTTCTCAAAGGTTGCTGACCCCTGCCCTATATGTTTGCACAGTACCAAGCACAGTGATCCTGATTGGAGTTCGTGAGCAGTACAGTTACTCCTCACTTAACATTGTAGTTATGTTCCTGAAAAATGCTACTTTAAGCAAAACAATGTTAAGCAAATCCACTTTCCCCATAATAATTAATGTAAATGGTGTGTGTGTGTGTGTGTGTGTGTGTGTGTGTGTGTGTGTGTGTGTGTGTGTGTGTGTGTGTGTGTGTGTGTGTGTGTGTGAGAGAGAGAGAGTTAGGTTCCAGGGAAAATTTTTTCACCAGACAAGACTATCTACACACATACACCCCCTCCCCCACAGTATAAGTTTTAAACAAACAATTTAATACTGTACACAGCAATGATGATTGTGAAACCTGGTTGAGGTGGTGACGTCAGAGGGTGGGATATTTTCCAGGGAATGCCTTACTGCTAAACGATGAATTAGCACTCAGCTGAGCCCTCAAGGGTTAACATATTATTGTTAATGTAGCCTCACACTCTACAAGGCAGCACGAATGAAGGGAGGGGAGACAGCATGGCAGGGGGAGACAGAGAGAGAGAGAGAGAGAGAGAGAAACACAAGTACACTGCCTTTTTAAGTAGATCAGCAAGTTGAGACAGCAGTTACTGCCAGCAAGCTCTCTCCATCCTGAGCCCTGTCATGTGTTCCCTCCCCACCCTGCTCTGTGGAGATAAGGTACAGGAGCAGGGGGGCAGGAGGGGGATACCCTGACATTAGCACCCTCCTCCCCACAGGAAGCGGGAAGCTCCCAGTAGCAGATTCAAGGCAGAGAGCAGCAGCACAGGGCAGTGGGGGGAGGGACAGCTGAACTGCAGGGCAATTGGTAGCCTGCGGGGTGGCTGCCACACAGGGAACTTAGCGGAACTAATAGGGAGGCTTCCGGTCCACCCTGATTCCAAGCCCCCACCAGCTAGCTCCAACAGGCTGCTCTTTCTGCAAGCAGTGGACAAAGCAGGCAGCTGCCAAACGATGTTATAAGGGAGCATTGCCCAACTTTAAACGAGCATGTTCCCTAATTGATCAGCGGCATAACAACTTAACTGGAACAACTTTAAGTGAGGAGTTACTGTACTGCAATAGAAGTCATATCAGTTTCACTTAAGGACTGAGGGGAAACAAAACGCCTATAAAAATAGCATTTAATATTCTTATTTAAGCATTTCATAATGTTCTTCCTGTAGCTTAGCAATACCACTAGCAAGATAATTTTCAAGTTCATTCACAAATAAAGTGGTGTCTTAATAAATGTCTTTAAGAGACTAAGTGACAGCATTTTATTTTTTCGTTCTGTTACATTAAAAAACCCTACCTTACTAAAATTTAAGTCCATTAATATGTACATGTAATAGTTAACATTTAAAATTTTGCATCATTTTAGATTGATAGGCAATTAATGTATGTTACACTATAGCTTTTAGCATCAGTTTTAGAAACTTTTATACTAATTAAAACATATCAATTTTACATGTCCAATCTTCCACATAGGACCAACATTAACTTTATTCACACTGTATCTGTTTCAAATATACTGATTTTTGCAGCGCCAATCTATAGACAGTCTCTCTGACTTTAGCCTAGTTTCACTGGACCAAAAGTGACTAACTCCACCAAAACAATCCCTGCCACCAATTACAGTAAGTCTGATGCTAAGATTCACTAACTCAATTCATTTACTCATTACATGAGAAATTCAGCTCTAATTACCAGAGCAACGATTCAGAACTAGCAAAGATATTCAAAGGAGCCAGACGTTCATTAGCACAACAAATCATTCTGTTATCTTAATAAAAATATCCTGCAAATTATTCTCTCTCTTTTGGTTTGCTGGAACAAAGATTTTTTTTTTAAAATGAAAAAAACTTCTTTGTTTAGGAAAGACTTGCATTTGAGGATGATTTTATGGACTGGTTTTGTGAAGTGATAGAACAGGTAAATTAATGAGTTCTATTAATTTAATTCTGAAAGACTACATGGGTGAAATAGGTAAAGGTAATAATTGGAGATATACCAATCTCCTAGAACTGGAAGGGACCTTGAAGGGTCATTGAGTCCAGCCCCCTGCCTTCACTAGCAGGACCAATTTTTGCCCCAGATCCCTAACTGGCCTCCTCAAGGATTGAACTCACAACCCTGGGTTTAGCAGGCCAATGCTCAAACCACTGAACTATCCCTCCCCCCGCTGTCTCAACTTGCTGATCTACTTAAAAAGGCAGTGTACTTAATTTAACCCTCATATATCAATGGAACATCAGTAGATCCCTGGAGGTGAACTAAACTTCACAGAAATGGGCTCATAATGACCATCAACAGAGGGTGGCATCCTTTCCCATGCCTTACTGAGGTGGCTAGAGCAAACGTAAATTAGGGTGGCAATACGAAGACACTTGTTTTTTGCTTCCAACCAGATGGATTTATTATAATACTCAAGGTTAAAGATTAACACCAACTAATAACTTTATTTTGAATGTGAGAGAATATAACAACTTTAGGAAGATGGTGGGTTGAATTAGCAAATGTTCTTTATATGAAATAAAAACAACCAGGCTAAATTTCCTTCTCAGTCTAATGTTACTTATTTGCCAATATTCACTAGAGGGCAGTAGTTAGCAGTGAAAAAAATACACAGATACCCAGATGTGGAGGTGAGGGGGTCAGAAAAGCCAAGAAGAAACCAGATGAAGCTCTGATTACTGGTCTAATACTTTAGGAGAAGAATTGTAGTGGTCTCATGTGGCTCCTGGCCTAGAGAATCACCTTGATTTCTGAGAACATCATAGGTGTCTGCTTTAACATGGATATAATTTAAGATATAAATTGATCTCAAGTTGGTTGCAAGTTCTTTGGGACAGGAACTGTGTCTGTATAGTGCACAGCATAACGGAGCCCCAATCTGATGGGTACACTGTAATGAAAGTATTTAGCAGATTTCTCATTAAGTTCCTCTATCAACACTTTTACAGTCTTTGTGAATGGTTCAAACAATTATATTTAACCAAATATATTCCCCTTGCTGAAACTTTCCAAGTCACCTGCAAAGAAAACCTATGTATAATATTACCATAGCAAAGTTATCAGGCTTCTCTCACTACCTAACAATTATATCGCCGTAACAGGCCAGACAGCCTATAGCAAATGCAATAGAAGCCATAAAAGTTCTGTCCTCCTGTTGGTCTGGTCATCCAGAAAAAAATCTCCCTCTTGAGTAGACCATAGCATCCTTGGCCAGAGAAGCAATAACTATGACAGGTAAGCTGATGAAGTATAGCTTGCTTTAGAAACTCTGAAACTTCACCATCTTGCTTCCTCCTATTCAGAATTTTTTTTTTTTTAATTTAAACTGCCTGAGCGATCTGTTTGGCATTCTGCTCCTTAGTCATTAAGAGACCATTGCTCTAAAACCTTAAATAAAAGGTGGTTAAATAAAAAAAAACATATGGTCTTGGAACATTCTTTCCGGAGTCTTTTCCCCAAATAGCTCTGGCCCAGAGTCTAAAGTACCTCTTCCTCAGCGGAGGAAGTGAACAAAGATGGTAAGGGTGAAGTAACTATGTTTGAAAGTCTTACATTTTCTTCATCCTTTCTTTTTAATTTTCTGTTTAGGGAAGGGGATGGGGAGGAGGAAGGAAAGGAAAGGAAGCAACAACAATTTTCTCATAGCTTAATGTCTTAGTTAGGAGACTGTACCTATTGGGTTTCTGGGTACTGGGCGGGAAGAAGCCCACCCAATGCTAAAGGATCCCCCCCCACCAGCCTAAGGGGAGGATCTACAGGACCTCAAAAACCCAACTCATTCCGGGGGACAACTAATAAAAGAACACGGACAGGAGTGCGGTCAAAGGGTCATAAGAAAGGAGCCTGATGGGGACACCGAGCAGAGAATCCCGGACAGCGCCCACTGCTCCTCGAAGGCGTCAAGGAATCCAGTGGATGCCGCCCAGAGGAACTCCGCCTGGATACGTGAACGGACAGAGGATCGGAACCAAGCCCCACAGTCACAGGAGTCTCCGTCGGCCAACCTCCTCTCCCTGGTTGCGTAGATGGCCATTTTAGCTTAGGAGACTGTAGCGGGTTGGTTACCCGCTCCTGCCCTGAGGGGTTTAAAAGCAGCCTGGCAGGGCTTGAAAGCTGCAGCTCTAAAAGCTGGGCTGATTGGGGAAGTGGCCACAGCTGGGCCACACCCCAGTTAGGCCACAGCTGGCCCCTATAAAAGGCTGTGAGCCAGGAGCCCAGTCACTCTCCCTCTGCCTGTAGAGGGAGAAGGGCCTGGCTGCAGGGAGCTAGACAAGGTACCTAGAGTGCAGCAGGTCTGGGGAAAGGCAGAGGAGCTGGGGAGCTCCTGCCTGGAAAGCCCCAGGCTGTGGCCTAGCACAAGGCCAAGAGGTACTGAAGGTTGCAGGGGGCAGCCCAGGGTAGGCAAAGGCAGCAGGTCCAAACCCCTTTGCCTATGATGAGTGGCTGATACTGCAGTCTGCCCCAGTGAACAGGGGCTAGATGGAGACTGGGCAGTAGCCAATACTGAGGCAAAGTGGGGATAGTGGGGTGGGAATTCCCCTGGAAGGGGGAGACCCAGTTGGAGGGAGACGGGGGCCAGTAGCTGGAAGGTGGATCACCGGCCTGCAGAGGGCGCTCCGGGCTGGAAATTGAGCTAATTCCTGGAAGTCACCAGCAGGAGACGCCGCAGGGGCGAGTCAGCCCGTCTACAGAGACAAATCCTAAAACAAAAAGCAATTATAAAAAAAAAAAAGTTTGGCTGCCCAAAACCCAGGTAGAGGGTGGGGAAATGTCTCTGACCAATTCAGAAGTCCCATTGATTGAAGGGCGGAAGGATGCTTGAATTAGACCCACTTCTTTGCAGTCAAAAATTTGTTTTGGGATACATCCAAAGCCCACTGGCAGGGGAGAAAAACAAACAAAAAATCCCATCAATGGAAAGATTCCCAAAGACATCAATGGGCTCTGGATCAGGCCTTTTGTGAGGCCCACCTCAGATAGAATCAGGCCTTTAAAACCATTAATGAAGTGCTTGTCTACCATGTTCTCCTGTCTTTGAGCCTTCACAAGGAAAAGCTGATCATATAACAGCCTTTGACAGCTAGGAAAATGTATTCATATGTGTAGAGCCCTGCGCAGCTATAAATTTATATCCGCAGAATCAGAGGGCTCTCCTGAGAACCGCAGCAGTGAAAGGAGAATGTGGGGCCACTGCTCCCAGGAGCCAGCATCCCCCTGCCTGCAGCCCTGCCCCCAACCCTTCCACGCAGTGGTCTGCATCTCCCATCTGGGGGCATGCATGCTGCTTGAACACAAGAGCGCGATCAAGGACAGCTGCCAGTAAGCCTGGTGCCCTCCCCAGTGGGTAGGGCTGAGGTGCTACAGCCATGCCAGAGGAGCTTCTGGCATGAGGCACTGGCGGTGGCCCCAAGTTCTGTTCCTTTCACTGCTGCAGTTCTTGGGAGAGCTCTGCAGTTCCGCAGATACCGATTTATATCGTGGATATAAATTTGTATGTGTGCAGAGCTCTACATATATGGAGGTAGGGGGCGAGAGAGTTGATTGGCAGCTTCTCTAGAATAGCTCTGTAAGGGGTAGTTATCTCCCTCAATGCATAGTACACAATTCCTCAGTGTGAGTGAGTGACTGAACCCCATATTTTGAGCATAAGACTTTTTTTTAAAGTTTCTTGGGCCTTTAGAAGTATTTAAGAGTGCTTGTCTGCGTTCACCTGAATGCTGTAACAGACTGACTCTAGAAAAGGTTAACAGGAAAACGTTTTCAGCAGACAAAGAAACGTGCTTAAAACTAAATAGCAATCTAATATTATTTTTTGCTTTTATAGATGGCTGCTAATTACCTGTTCCAAATTGGCAACATGGTGTTGTTCATAACCTCTACGTACAAGGTTAATATGGTCCAGAAAAGCAGAAGAAAGAAAATAAACAGGAGAGCAGTAGCAGAACTACTAGTAGGATGCTTTGTTTATACTGAGCTACATGACAGCTCTGTGCAAGATCATCTGTACACTGAAAGGATACTACTGAGGACTGGCAAACAGTCTTTAGTTTGGTACAGGTGCCACCTACGTAGTAAACGTCAGCTAACAAAGAAAATCTAACTTTTCTATGTAATTGATCCCAACTGTTTGTTCTCATTTGATTAAGTTACTCTAGCAATATTTAATTCTTTCCTGCCCCTTTCTCCATCCCTTTCTTTCAGCCTGCTGGCATACTCAAAGTCTGTGCCTTACGTTTCTGTCAGTCCATAGGCTAGGTCCAGCATGTCCATCTCCTCATCAGTAATTGCATCTAATTTCTCGAATATGTGGTCTTCAAAGATTAAGTGGCAAGTGGAGCAGGCCAATGTTCCTTCACATGCACCTGCAAGATAGAGAAAAGTTTATTAGAAATACTGAGTTTTATATTATAGCAGAGGTTCATGGGTTCAACTGCACCCACTGCCTCTCCCAACTCTGAGCAGCCAGGTCTGGATGCAAAGTGGGGGCTCTCTTGCTTTCGTGCACCCACTGAATTGGGAGACTACATCTGCCACTGCATTATAGCAGAGAATTGTTAATAAAAGTCAACCACTGAGTAATGAGAAATGTTAAAGTGCAAAGATATAACATGCTATTTATTTCCAACAAATTCTTGTGTTAATCAGAAGTATTATTAGGCACCATAGAGAGCATTACTAGATCCATCCACTTTTTCCTTAAACATCACAAGCCATATGAACTACGCACAAATATATTTACTGTAGTTTTATTCAATGTATGCATCCTGTGTGAAAAGAAGAAACTGAACTCCTAAGGCAGGACTAAAGAATGAGAAGTACCTTATCACATGAATGTGAATGTTACTTAAACGACTTAAAGATACTATGTAATGTGTGTGATAGTTGTATCTTATTTCAAATATATAAAGGGCTTGAAAATTCACTCAGTACCCACCAGCCCAAAGAATAAGCCTAGAAACCAGAATGCTTCTGTCATAAACAGATAGTTAAGGGTTAATGTCTCTTTTACCTGTAAAGGGTTAAGAAGCTCAGTAAACCTGGCTGACACCTGACCAGAGGACCAATAAGGGGACAAGATACTTTCAAATCTTGGTGGAGGGAAGTCTTTTGTTTGTGATCTTTGTTTTGGGGGTTGTTCGCTCTTGGGACTAAGAGGGACCAGACATCAATCCAGGCTCTCCAAATCTTTCTGAATCAGTCTCTCATGTTTCAAACCTGTAAGTAATAGCCAGGCAAGGCGTGTTAGTCTTATTTTTGTTTTCTCAACTTGTAAATGTTCCTTTTTGCTGGGAGGATTTTACCTCTGTTTGCTGTAACTTTGAACCTAAGGCTAGAGGGGGTTCCTCTGAGCTATATGAATCTGATTACCCTGTAAAGTATTTTCCATTCTGATTTTACAGAGATAATTTTTACCTTTCTTTCTTTAATTAAAAGCTTTCTTTTTAAGAATCTGATTTTTTCCTTGTGTTAAGATCCAAGGGGATTGGATCTGGACTCACCAGGAATTGGTGGGGGAAGGGAGGGGGGATGGTTAAATTCTCCTTGTGTTAAGATCCAAGGGGATTGGATCTGGTCTCACCAGGAATTGGTGGGGGAAGGGAGGGGGGATGGTTAAATTCTCCTTGTGTTAAGATCCAAGGGGTTGGATCGGTGTTCACCAGGAACTTGGTGAAAAAGCCTCTCAAGGCTGCCCAGGGAGGGGAAGGTTTTGGGGGGATAGAAAGTGATCCAGACACTGAAATTTCTGGATGGTGGCAGTGTTTCCAGATCTAAGCTAGTAATTAAGCTTAGAAGTGTCCATGCAGGTCCCCACATCTGTACCCTAAAGTTCAGAGAGTGGGGGAGGAATCTTGACAGCTTCTAACACCAATATGGTCGTGGCCCTCAAAGCAAAACCCATTTTGATAATTACCATAAGTACGTCTGGTAATGTCATTCCACATTGTATCAGTATCTCCTGGACTTGCCAAGAACAGGCCCCATCCATGGTACTCCAGACAAAAGTCCATGCTGTCAGATGCTACGATTTCAAGTCTGTATGGATTATCTGACTGTGGTGCTGTGAAGTCCAGGCAGTCTAGGAGCTGAATGAATATCTGGAGCAGGTCTGTCAGCCAAAACTGCTGAGAATGAGTAGGGAGCTACAAGGAGGATTGTGGCTCTGTGTTGTTTAACTACGAAGAGTGCCCTGGGAAGATTGTTGGAAAGGCATATAGGAGGTCTTGTCTCCATTACGGTTTCCAATAACAATCCTCTGGATTCCTCCTATCCCCTCTGGAAGAAAGGTTCAGATTCTTGACATTCTCTTCACTGCCAAACTGGTCTTTCACAGGAATTCCATCCCTCCCCCCAATAATGGAATTAATCAGCTCTATGATGGTTCACAAGTGACCCTTTGTGATTGGTAACAGATTTTCTGCTAAAGAAGTCCACCAAATTGTTGATGACTCCCAAGAGACGACCCTTGGAGTAATCCTATATTGGTGGCACCATGTTCAGAGCTTGATGACTTCTAGTCAGAGGGATGATGAGCAGGCTCCTGCTTGTTTATGTAGTGCATCACAGATGTGTTGTCCATCAGGATCTATACCAGGGAATTTCAAAGGATACTTGGGAATGCCATACACGCTACCCTGATGCTTTGAGTTCCAGGACATTTTTGTGAAGTCCTAGGTTTTCTGGGGGACCAGGTCCCTTGCATCTGGATCAGGTGGGCTCCCCAACATGTGTGATACATCCACAATTAATGTCCTTGTAAAGGAAGGGGCAGAGAACGGTACACCTCCTTGAGTGTTTTTTGGGTTCTAGCTACCATCTCAGCTCTTCAATGACATGAGGTGGTTCTAAGACCTTCCTATTCATCCAGTGTTTCTCCAGGGAGTAGACTTACCTGAGCCAGAGTTGAAGGAGCACCCGGTGGAGTCTGGCAAGTGACGTTACACGCATAAATGCCGACATATAGTCTAACATCCCAAGGAAGCCTGTACCATCATGCTCTGGTTTGATTTTATCTCAAGTAATAGTAATTGCACTAGCAGGAATCTGTCCTCAGGCAGATATGTGCTTTCAGACCTGAACACTCGATCAGAGTTGCTATGAGCTCTATTGTCTGTGATGGGATATGAGAAGATTTTTTGATAGTTCACCGGCAGGGCTAGCTGGGCAAACAGAGAGAAAGCGCATGAGTGCCTATTCTAGACTTGCCACTGTCTCCTGCTAGGAGATCAGCCAACCATCCAGGAAAGGATACATAAGAATGCCCCTACGGCTCATGTGGGCCACCACTACTTCTAAGAATTTTGTGAAGACTCTGAGAGCCATGGAGAGTCTACATGGCAGTACCTTGTACAGATATGATTTGGCCCCACTGTGAATATGAAGTACTTCCTCCAATACCTCTCTGGTGGAGAGAGATGTGGAAATATGCATCCTGTAAGTCAACAGGAATGAACCAGTCTTGAGCCAGAAGAGATGATGATCATCCTGAATCAGAAGCAGCATATGTATTTGTTCAGTCAACCCATGTCTTAGATATAGGACAAAGACCCTCTTTCTTCTATGGGATAAGGAAATACCAGGAGTAGAAGCCTCTTCCCCTATATTCCTGAGGTATTTCCTCTATGGCACCTAGAGGAAGCGATGAGGAGGTCACTTTTTGTAATGAGCTTGTGAGAAGAGGATGGAAGTGAATGGGGTAGCCCTGGATGAGGATATCCAACAGCTACTTGTCAGTTGTGATAGTAGACCAAGTCTGGTGGAAGGGGGCAAGGTGGTGGCAAGTGCTAAAAATGGCTCGCATGTGGCTCCCAACATTCCTACCAAACCTGTCACCTCCTTTGTGTCCAAAAGAGCACAAAAAAATGGGGTCTCCTGGAATACTGGGGCCTTTTCCTCTCAGGTACATGCGCTGTAAACTCAGAGTAGGACTGTGTCCTCTGCTGAAATTGAGTTTTATTTGGCTTTTACAGGAACCCAGTGTGTAGATCCCTGAGGAACGCAGAATGGACTGAGAGACTTTTAGTGAATGGAGCACTTCAGCTGTTCTGCTTCTAAAGAGCTCCATCCCTTTTTCCACTTGTTTACATGTGCCAAACAGAGTGGCCAGGCCCTAACGCAGTCCCTTCGCTGGCTCAAGTACGCAGTACACAGGGACAACGGCAGGTGACAGGATCTCTTGTTGATCAGCAGGGCAATCCTGCCAGGATCAAAGAACTCAGTATGCCAACAGCTTGTGGGACGTAACCTGTATCACCACTGTTTCAGTGTTTATTATTTGTATGAGACATGAAGAAGCCATAGATGGATATGATTTTTTTTTTTTTAAAAAGAGAAGGAGTGGGTGTTCCAGAAACAGTGGCATGGATGGAGGGAGGGGGGGGGCATGGTTAGGAATGATGGCATGCGGGAGAGGAGATGGTGGCAGGGACAATTGTGGGAGATGGAGAAGATAAACATGGTGGGATGGCCAGAATTGGGGCAAACATTACAAAAGGAAGGAGGTGGCCCAGGGCCTCTGATTTAGAATTGGAGATCCTGGTATGTCTGGAAGTGATCAGCTATTGGTACTGGGGCCAATAGCATTGCCTCTGTTTCATCAAGTGACAACATTGATGGAGGTTTCTGCTGTCCCTCTGTAGCAGCTCCTGGAGGCTGACATCAGGCTTTGGTGTGGATGGGCTGGCTAACTATGCTGTGGGAAAGCAAGATCTGCTCCAGAACTTACATGATGATAGTTTGCAATCAGGCCAATATGGCCAAGAAGCTATGCTGTAAGGATATGGGTCAGGTTGCAGATGGCTGATCCAGTGCCACTCATATCTCACTTGAGGTGAGGCCTGAAATGGGGGTCCCTGGAAACCTCCCTGGGGATGCTCTCCAAAAGGTAGAGAAAAGGGATCCCTATCCAATGTGGTAAAATTGGTGAGAAGTATCCTTCCTCAAACAGTGTGGTTGGAGAATGATACAGCCTCAGTGCCAGCTGCAGCACCTGGTGCAGAGGATGCATCTGGCTCCTCTACAGCAATGTTATGATTTGATGAACTGATCTACAACTTACGAATTGTGGTTGATACGATGAAATTATGCAGTTGTTACCATGAAAATTGCTGCATCATATATGACCTCTGTCTTTATGTATCCACCACTGCTGAAAAACATTTAAGCACATAACTCCCAGGCCTGGGATAACAGACAATGTTAAGGACCTATCAGTGTCTGGGGCAAACACTTTTCTCCAACTTACCTACAGGGAGGGGATAGTGGAAAGAATGGGAATTCCCTGAGAAGGACAAAGAGATGGCGGTGATAAAGCAAGAGGTTATAAACAGACTCAGGAGGGAAGACGGGACCCACACAGGAAGCACTGATTCTAAGGGCTAGGAAGCTGTAGCAAGTGCTTGCAACTCTCAAGAGGGAAAAGTGCCAAACAATCTGCACCCTGAAAGCATGCCTGGAAGCCTCAAGCACTGTCTCCATCTTGGTCCCTGTTCAGACTCCAGAGGCTTAAAACACCCAACGATTCAGTTGTTGGATCCCTCACATCACTCTGGTGAAGAGCAAAAGGGAAGCACTTGCCCAGACCTGTAACAGATGCATCTCAGGCCCTTGATTGGCACAGTCACCAATATCAGTACCCAGGTTGGCAAGAGGTCTTCTTCCCTGCATGGTGCATGTTCAGACAGGAAGCCATGGAGGATGTGTCTCTTGATGAGTAGTGCTTAGAGTCCTCCTTGCAGGACTGTCCTGCATGGTACTTGGAGCCAAGCTTATGCTCCATCTGGCCTCACCTCTCAAAGTTGCCCTCTAGTGTCAGGGGCACAGGTGCCAGAACTGCCAGTGTTGGCTCAGAGGCTGCCAGCACTTTCTTTGATGCCTTTTCCTCTCTAGATCCTGGAGTATGGTGTCTACTTAAAGGATTGCTGGCTCTATTTGGTGGTTAACATTTCCTCTGGGTCAGAAGTGACTCTCTCAGTCTGCTCTAAAAGATGTAGCTTGAGCTAAGAGTTTCTGGACTAGCAAATCCTTGCAGAGAAAGACAAGCACAGCCCCATCCCAAACAGGTGTTCTCTTTCTCCAAGCAGAACAGGCATCTGCTACATCTGTTAGTAAGAGGGATTAGCAGGGTTTGAACCACTGCTTAGAGTCTGTCATGATGTGTTGCAGTTGATACCAGGTATCCCAACTTGTACAGGGGACAATGCCCAATTAAAAGGAGGGTAGAAAACAAAGTTCTACTCAAATTTGTGAAAAATGCACGTTTTGAAGATCTCAAAAGAACACCTTGTTAGACACTTGCTACGTTCCATCTTGCTGCTATTGGCGGTAAGAAGGAACTAAGAGGATAGTGGCTGCTCTGCCCTTTGTCCTCACATTGGAGCATAGATGGCACAAGCCACATATATGACTGCAGTGGACACTGAGGTACAAAATAT
Source organism: Mauremys mutica (assembly GCF_020497125.1). NCBI lineage: Eukaryota > Metazoa > Chordata > Testudines > Geoemydidae > Mauremys > Mauremys mutica. The sequence continues at coordinate 326,123,436 of NC_059072.1, forward strand.
TCCAGTCTAGGTGTGAATGCACCTCATGTGCGCCAGAGTGGATCATACTTGAAGAACCATACAGGGTCTAGAAAGCACCACAGAGCAGTTAGCCATCAAAACTAAAATGCTGTTGGGAAGAATGTTCATTAAATAGAACAGATTTTCCATTCTGTGAAAAGAAGCAATATGCCTCTAGATACTATTTGACTTCACAGTTAGAAAATAATACTAAAAATTGTTTGTCTTAAATCAGCCACACAAATAGAGGAAATATATTTTCAGTTGAGATTATGTAATCATCACATTGACCATTCCATTTAAATAATTAATTTTGTTAAACAAGTAGTATTAAGTGACGTGGCTATAGTTAAGTCATTAAATAGTTTTAAATATCCCTATAGCACTATTGCTGAATCTGGATTGCCCCCTAGTGACAAAACTGCACTCTTAGCAAAGGTTTTTACAAGACCAAGTACTTCAATATATAGGACTTAATGTTAAATAAATTCTATATTTTATTTAACATTATGTAGCATAGACTCACACAGCCAGACTGTGATTTCCCCCTGTCCTCCCACCCCCAAAAAAGTTTAATTTGCTCACATTTATTTTGGCTTCTTAACTTACAGACCACCGCTTTTTGCTTCAAGATTAACATGGGATGTTTTTACATAGAATACAAGCAGAGTAGCCACAGGCCTATAGGCTGTGGTATTTATGGTATTAGATGGTATTTATAATTCTTAATAGAATAACTAATATTTTGACATGCTTTAAAAATGTAATTAAGCCAACCATTTTAGTTTTAAAATGATCATGTTAGGAGTCTAATCTTCTGTGATATGTATGCAGTTTCTATTGATGTGAACAGAGGTTCTACAAGTGTACCAAGGAGATTTCGGACTACTGACATCACTGATATGTTTATTTACACTCTTAAAACAAGACTGAATGCTGCAAATTGTGCACCTCGCTAGTCTAACTCTATTTTGTTCCTCTCTAATTACTGTATTCCTATCTTCACCCACTCCCTCCTTTTGTTTATTCTAGCTCTAGTCTCAAGCCCCAATCCAGAAAGTTGATTTGCGTGGGCAGATCCCTGGCCATGCAGAGCTCTATTGCCTTCAGTGGAGCTCAGTGGTTTGTGTACACAGACAACCTTGCAGTTTGGGGTCTGAGATTGTGAGGCCTTCAGTATAAGGACCATCTCTTATTTAGTTTACACAGTGCCCAGTATAACAAGGCCCCAATCTGATATGGGCTTTTGGATGCTATTATAAAAACTGGAATCCATTAATTTGGATCTGCACATAATACTTAATAAATCATAACTTTACTCGCCAAAGACCCAATCCAGTTCCACTGAAATCAAGGAGAATCTTCCCACGGACGTCAAGGGGCACTAGATGACTTGATGTACTATTGCGTATACAGACTAAGCAATATGTACCTAAACTTTGCAATATGATTAGACAACAGGAAAATAGATAAGATTCTTCTCTAGGAATTACAGAATATCCATTTTACAGTATTAAGAATGTAATATTATATGAAAGAGAAAAGTTTTAATTCAGTAAATTAAATGAAAATATATAGCATTTTCTGAAAAATATGGAAAAGCAAAGACATGTTACTTCAACTGCTTGGATACCTTTTAGTCTACAATCACATTTTATTTTTGTATAAGAGACACACAGGTGCAATTCTCCAGTACAATTGGCTGGGGGAGAAGGAAAAAATGCGACAACTTAGTTTCCTCTTACATCCGCCATCAGGATCACCCCCACCATAGTAGAGTACAGCATTTCTGAAATGAAACCTAAACTGCTACTTTGGTACTTTAACAGAGCAGATTATTTGACATGGCCTCAGTTATTGTTAATTACTTATTACTTCTGTGACTCAAAAAGCAACACTGGCTGCTGCCTAATGTAATGGATTAGTAATACTTCCACCACATCATAAATGAGCATGGTGCTTTACTATTCCTAAAGAACAATTCCAAGACTCCCTCTGGATCAAGCAGAGGCCAAAACTATGAAGTCAAACCAAATCCTGAATTTTGAAATACTTCAACTCCTCCAGGAGTTAGGGAAGTGTTATTACCATTGTAGAAGGCATTGATGAGACCTTATCTGGAATATTGAGTGCAATTCTGGTCTCCAATGTTTAAGAAAGATGAATTCAAACTGAAACAGGTGCAGGGAAGGACTAGTAGGATAATTAGAGGAATGGAGAACCTGTCTTAGGAGAGGAAACTTAAGGAGTTTTGGTTGTAGATAAGATAAGATTGCTGTATATAAATACATCAGAGGACCAAACACTAGCGAGGAAGGGGAGTTATTTAAGTTAAGAGACAATGTAGGCACAAGAACAAATGGATATAAACTGTCCATCAACAACTTTAGGCTTTAAATTAGACTAAGGTGTCTGTGAAGTTCTGGAACAGCCGTCCAAGGAGACCAGTGGGGGCAAAAAAACGCAACAAACACAAAAACCCCTAACTTGTTTCAAGACTGAGCTCAATAACTTTATGGAAAGGATGGCATGATGAAGTTGCCTACAATGGCATATGGCCCATATGCGACACATGGGAAAGAATTCTCTGTAGAAACTCAGAGCCCTCCCCATTTAGCATCCCAGAGATGGGATGTTAAATGGGGAGGGCTCTGAGTTTCTACAGAGAATTCTTTCCCATGTGTCTGGCTGGTGGGTCTTACCCATATGGTCTAGGTCAGTGGTCCCCAATGCAGGGCCTGCGGGCGGGCGCCATGGCACCCGCTGGGGCATCTATCTGTGCCCATATACTGGCTGGCGGACAAGCATCCACCGAAATGCCGCTGAAAAGCGTCAACGTTAAGAGGCGTCGCCGCCGAAAATCAGCGGCATTTCGGCGGCAACGCCTCTTGACGTTGACACTTTTCGGCGGATGCTTGTCCATCGCCACAGTCCTCGGTAGCTTGTTGTCTGGCGCCCGCCAGACGAAAAAGGTTGGAGACCACTGGTCTAGGTCTAGAACACCATATTTGGGACTGGAAAGAAATTTTCCCCAGGTCAGATTGGTTGAGACCCAGGCATGTTTTTTTTTCCCCTTCCTCTGCAGCAAGGGGCATGCATCATTGGCTGGCGTGACCTAGAGTAAATGGTGGATTCTCCATAACTTGGAAGTCTTTAAATCAAGATTTGAGGATTTCAGTAATTCTGCCAAAGTTTATGGGTCTATAACAGGAGAGGGTGGGTGAGTTGGTGGCCTACGATATGCCAGAGGTCAAAACGGATGACCACGACGGCCCCTTCTGACTTTAGAGCAGTGATGCTCAAACTTTTTCCTCCCCCACGGACAACTTGAAAATTGCTGAGGGTCTAGGCGAACCACTTAATGATCTTTCTAAATGTTGTTTGTACCATTAGTTAACTATTCTAAAGCGCTTTTATCTAAAGCGCTATATAAAAAAAACCTTAATAAACATTTTTTTCCTTCTACAAATAAAAGCACACAACTCATATTTTAATATCAATAGTCTTACTTTTCTAATGCGATGGATGTGCCCTCTCCGCTGGGGCTGGAAAGGAGTGGGGGGTCTCTCCCCCACCACAGCAGCCAGAGAGCTAAGGCTGGGAAGGAGGGTGGGGGGGTCTCTCCCCAGCAGTTGCAGCCCTGTAGCTGGGGAAAGTTGCCTCTTTCTCTGGCCGCCACAGCCCTGCACATCTCAAATTCCCCCCACCCTGTCTTCTCACCCAACTTCCCCCTCCCATCTACCTCTATTCTCCCCAAGGTCACCACCTCACCTTACATGTGCATCTTCTCCAGGGTCCAGGCACCTAATTAGTGGAGCCACGCCTGCACGGCTCCACTAATTAGGTGGGTGGCCATTCATTCTCGTGTGCGGCTGCCCAGACGCGCATCTTAGAGGGAACTATCGGCGGACCACCTGAATGGATCTCGTGGACCACTGGTGGTCCACAGACCACAGTTTGAGAACCTCTGCTTTAGAGTCTACAAGGTTTCTCTGTTGCAAGATTCTTTTGGGATACAGACCTTTTTCAAGGGCGGAATCAATTTTTTCTACTGAAATCACCTCTGCTAATTCATGCCAGAATGGCTCAAGATTCATTGACACTTTTTCAGGAGAAAATATCTGATATTGTGTGCTGCCCCAACTTTATTTCATTGGTCTTCTTGGTCTCGTGAAAAATTTTATCCTTAAATTTCAACAGCCGCTTTCAATGGATTATCTGATCCTTAGACTTTGCCCCAGACAAATAACGAGTGGAGCAGGCAACTTCTGCTATGCAGTCTAAATCCTACATGGTGAGCAACCTGGCTTGTTCCAGTGGAGGGTGGCAGAGGAGATAAGTTTCATTCTGTGGAAGCACTCATCTGGAGGAACCAATTGGCACTCCGGTCTAACGGGGAGACTGCTTATTCCATGTCCTGTCCAAACTGAAGCTGGGAAAGACAGAGAGGGAGAAGCCAACAGAAGAAAAGTGTGAGAGGTTCCCTCCCCTCAAAAACAGGTACCTAGAAGACTAGTCAGAGCATTTGTGAAACAGACTGGGAGAGAGAGTGTGCAGAATAGGGACTCTGGTTCCCTAAATGAAACCTTGTGGAAGAGGGGAAATACTCCTGACCACACTTCCTACCAGTGTCTGTAGAACTTGGGAGGAAGGGAAAGGAGGTTTTTTTTATCCAACCCCTCTAAAAAATAGATATGATTTCCTTGAAGGCAGAGTTTAATAGGATTACATTGAAATAATTGAACTGGGATGAGTAAAAGGGTTTCCCTCTACCCCTGTGCACAGAAGCTAAACTGTGTGCCCATATCTGCAGATGGCCTTGGCTGGTTCCTCCTCTCAGCACTTACATTCAACAGTGATGGGTGTTACAGATAGCCCTACAACAGATGAAGAGGAGTTTTAGAGACAGTAGAGGCAGAAGGAACTTGGTGTTGATGGGAATATGCCAGGTCTGCAGATTTTGCACCTGCAGGAATAGCTAGTGCTACTAGGAGATCAACTATCTGTGTAGCATCTCTACAGTGGGCAAAACAGAGAAAGACTCGGACTCCAGACAGATTGCGTGAAAGACATGGGAGTGAAAATCTTCAGGGCAAAAACTACTTGTTATTAGAAGAGAGCAGTCAGATTGGGTGCATCCCCTTCAGAGAAAGCTCTATAGCTATCATTGTTTAAAATTCCATTTTGAGATCTGTCTGAAGAGATCTCGTGTCAATTTTTAAAAGTCTCAAAGCAAATGTTTCTGTTTTCCAAAAAGTAATGTTCTATATTAACTAAATTCTAAATATTCTATGCAGCCCCAGAGAGAAAAAGAAAAAAAAGTTAGACAAATTCTGAAGTTCCAAAGAAGATGATTATGTTTTAGACACATCCCATGCAAATGAGAAAACTGGTCAATTATACTTTCAAAAATTAAAGTACCGTATTCAAGTAATTTTACTTACCAAATCCATCTATATCTAGATTCTTATCAACAACAACATCTAGCAGCGAGTCCCCAACTTTCCCTTCAGCTGTTAGTTTGTCCCCATCACGGTTTATGAAGTGGACAGTTACTTTATCTTCTGAGCTGGAAAATAAAAGCACATCCATGTTAATTATTACTAAAGCATGTAATGTGACTGGCAGAAGAATTTTAGAGCTTTATGGTAGTCTACCAATTTTAAAGAAGCACCAATAAAACACTAAACATTACCAAAAGTTTTTAGCACAAAAACCCAAAGAAATAATTACGTTTGTAAACTCCTCATGACAGAGTAAGTATTTCCCACTACATCTTGTTCAGTGCTGAGTGCACTAACATAAGAAATAAGGAACAGCAGCTAAGGTTTGTGTTTTGTCATGATGAATGATAGAGAGGGAAAGAGTATTAGATCCTGAATTTCCCTTTTTTCCATAAAAGTTAGAGCTATTTTATTTCAGACACAGGTTAACTGACAAAATCCCATCATTGAACACCACTTTCAAAACAGAGGATATGCAAAGAGTGGCCCAGGACAGACAGTCACTGCCGACACATGACATCTGATGGTCTGGAAAGGCTTCAGAAGTACATCAACTGAATTGTTTACTAAATTCCAAATAGTTATATCTGTGCAACCCCAATGACAGCAATATGGTTGCACAGGTGTCTGCAATAACTTTTTTTTTTTTAAACCACTAATGATGTGCAAGAAAGAACACACCTTAATTTTGGGTTTGCAGGGTTGACAGGAAAAAAAAAAGTTCTTATTTGTAAGATTAGCATTTCAATAAAAAATAAAGATAACAACTAGGAATTCAAGAATACCATTTTAAAGTCACTTCTAAAGAGCAGAACCATACTTCAAGGATTATCAATCAAACCAAAACGATCAGATTCTTCACTGGATGTCCTGCTATTTTATTTTGTGTACATGTGTGAGCATGTACATGCATGTCAACTAGTAAACAGAATTATCCTTGGACTGGCAACAGGATTGCTCCCACCAGCAAAAAGACAGACCAATACAATGTTTGCTTTAAAATTACATCTAGCTTCAAGAAACTAAATCCAAGTATTACCTCTAGTGCATACAGGTTCTGGATGACCTGCCATGTACAATAATTACCAATCTTGTAAATGAAGCCAGTCCATAAGAAGTCTAACCTGCACAGCCAATGCTAAACAAAATTATGAAAGTTTTCATACTGAAAGTTACATTTTTTGAGGGAAAAGTATTTTAATATTCTTCACAAAAATTATTTACTATACAATTAGACTAAAACTTTAAGTGCCTTAATGACGACTAAATTAAATCAAACATTTTGAAACAGGGCATAAAATGATATATTTAGAAGTACCCTTATAAACTTTTATTTTAAAAAAATACAAGTATGTTTCTTGAGAAAGAGTTATTATATTTGCCATAACTAAAAAAAACTTTGGCAGCAATATGTGGCATGATTCATTATAAAGCCATGTTCAGTTCTTGTCAAATATTCCCTCAGTCCATTTTCCAGAAGATAGCCACAAGCTACCTTCAAGAACAATGAATTAATCCAAAAAAATATAAATCAGTGACAAAAGACTGACCTCGTTAATCTGCAAAATTCAAGTGAAGCATGTACTACATTAACTTGAGTGTGGTTTCTGAATTTCTGGACATAAAAGTTGTTTAGCTTTAAGAATACAGACGGGCATATGTTCTGGCAGACAAAGCATGTTTCAATCTATTTGGAATACTTTTTTATCCCAGCAGGTGAAGGAGATACAGATCTGATTGCTTTTACGGAACTACTTTGTAAGTGTGCTAAATGTAAAATATTATTTATTCAGAGTGCCCACAGCATGCCAGGCCATCTAGAATGGATATATTCTCTGCCCTTAAGTGCTCAAAATCCAACAGCAGACATGATGCAACAAGTGTGAGAGATAAACAATAGTTGGGTAAGTCATAGGTTGGCTGGATAGAGGTTACAAAAATAAAAAATTAGGCTTAAGTTATGTAGGCTTCTTGCTCCAAAATATGCACAAAATCTTTCAAGGAAAAGTGCTCCCTTAAACAAAACTCTCATTCATCCTTCCATGGTCACTATCCAACCATCTTCTGTTCCATCCCTCCCCCGCACCCTGCCCAAAAAAACAAAAAACAAAAAACCACACCATCAAAAGGAAGGGTAGAAATGCCTTTGGATGCCTGCACAGTTTTTCAGCAGCTCCAGCTGTGGTCAGAGCAGTTTCTGGCTCCTACAGGTCTGGCCCTGCACCTGGGAGATGTTCTTCCATTCAGGCCACACGGCTATAAGGCATTAAGCCTCTGAAGAACATCATAGAATCATAGAATCTCAGGGTTGGAAGGGACCTCAGGAGGTCATCTAGTCCAACCCCCTGCTCAAAGCAGGACCAAACCCAACTAAATCATCCCAGCCAGAGCTTTGTCAAGCCTGACCTTAAAAACCTCTAAGGAAGGAGATTCCACCACCTCCCTAGGTAATCCATTCCAGTTCTTCACCACCCTACTAGTGAAAAAGTTTTTCCTAATGTCCAACCTAAACCTCCCCCTCTGCAACTTGAGACCATTACTCCTTGTTCTGTCATCTTCTACCACTGAGAACAGTCTAGATCCATCCTCTTTGGAACCCCCTTTCAGGTAGTTGAAAGCAGCTATCAAATCCCCCCTCATTCTTCTCTTCTGCAGACTAAACAATCCAGTTCCCTCAGCCTCTCCTCATAAGTCATGTGCTCCAGCCCCCTAATCATTTTTGTTGCCCTCCGCTGGACTCTCTCCAATTTATCCACATCCTTCTTGTAGTGTGGGGCCCAAAACTGGACACAGTACTCCAAATGAGGCCTCACCAGTGCTGAGTAGAGGGGAATGATCACATCCCTCGATCTGCTGGAAATGCCCCTACTTATACAACCCAAAATGCCATTAGCCTTCTTGGCAACAAGGGCACACTGTTGACTCATATTCAGCTTTTCGTCCACCGTAACCCCTAGGTCCTTTTCTGCAGAACTGCTGCCCAGCCATTCGGTCCCTAGTCTGTAGCAGTGCATGGGATTCTTCCGTCCTAAGTGCAGGACTCTGCACTTGTCCTTGTTGAACCTCATCATATTTCTTTTGGCCCAATCCTCTAATTTGTCTAGGTCCCTCTGTATCCTATCCCTACCCTCCAGCGTATCAACCACTCCTCCCAGTTTAGTGTCATCTGCAAACTTGCTAAGGGTGCAGTCCACACCATCCTCCAGATCGTTAATGAAGATATTGAACAAAACCGGCCCCAGCACCGACCCTTGGGGCACTCCACTTGATACCGGCTGCCAACTAGACACGGAACCATTGATCACTACCCGTTGAGCCCGACCATCTAGCCAGTTTTCTATCCACCTTACTGTCCATTCATCCAGCCCATACTTCTTTAACTTGCTGGCAAGAATACTGTGGGAGACTGTATCAAAAGCTTTGCTCAAGTCCAGAAATAGTACATCCACTGCTTTCCACTCATCCACAGAGCCGGTTATCTCATCATAGAAGGCAATTAGGTTAGTCAGGCATGACTTGCCCTTGGTGAATCCATGCTGACTGTTCCTGATCACTTTCCCCTCCTTTAAGTGGTTCAGGATTGATTCCTTGAGGACCTGTTCCATGATTTTTCCAGGGACTGAGGTGAGACTGACTGGCCTGTAGTTCCCTGGATCTTCCTTCTTCTCTTTTTTAAAGATGGGCACTACATTAGCTTTTTTCCAGTCGTCCGGGACCTCCCCCGATCGCCATGATTTTTCAAAGATAATGGCCAATGGCTCTGCAATCTCATCGGCCAACTCCTTTAGCACCCTCGGATGCAGCGCATCCGGCCCCATGGACTTGTGCTCGTCCAGCTTTCCTAAATAGTCCCGAACTACTTCTTTCCCCACAGAGAGCTGGTCACCTCCTCCCCATACCATGCTGCAGAGTGCAGCCGTCTGGGAGCTGGCCTTGTCTGTGAAGACAGAGGCAAAAAAAGCATTGAGTACACTAGCTTTCTCCACATCCTCTGTCACGAGGTTCCCTCCCTCATTCAGCAAGGGGCCCACACTTTCCTTGACTTTCTTCCTGTTGCTAACATACTTAAAGAAACCCTTCTTGTTACTCCTAACATCTCCAGCTAGCTGCAATTCCAAGTGTGATTTGGCCTTCCTAATTTCACACCTGCAACATCCCGACGTCAGGCTGGTAAAATTCCTGCTTGGCTTAGCATTTCTGCTGCTCAGAAGAGACCCCTAGGCAAGTATCAGTTTTCCTGTCTGCTGGACTGAGACAACAGGGGAAATTGGGAGTGGGTTGCATACAGCATTAAGCTTCCAGTCAGCAAGTAGAATTGCCAGAAGGGCTAAATGGGAGAGGAGCAAAGAAAATTGGGCAACCAATTAGAGGGGAACAGGGGCGTGTGCAGGAATAAAAAAATTGACGGCTCTTGTGGGGGCACATTTTGTGCCCCTGAGTGGCCCCACGGCCAGAGGAACTCTGTGCCCCCCGCTGATCACTGGGGGGCCCACACCATTGCTTGCCCCCCCTTGTGCATGCCCCTGGAGGGGAGAGGACCAAAAGGGGGTGGGGAGCGCAGCGCTTTAAAGATAACATAGGTATGTCACTAGTCAGCGGGGAGGATGGTGAACTCAGCATATGTTGGCCACATAAGTAACGTCTTGTGAGAAGGGAGACAGGCCAAGGAAAGGCCCTATGCTGAACTGAACATGTCTGAAGCCATCTCAGTTTGAATGCCTCACCTGTTAGTAGTAAATGAGGCAGGGAGAGACTGCGTCTGGGGTTTTTAGCTACAGATATGAAATTAATCGTTTTTGTCAAAGATTCACACTAGCTCAATTTGCCAACAAACTGGAGGACACTGTATAAAAATTATGATTCTATTACCTGCTGCAGCAGCAAAACAGTTTAACTTGATTTTAGTAGGAAGATAAGGTATTAGAAGCTATTGCAATCTTTTGCGATCACAATCTTAACTACCACTATAAACAGGTCCAGGCCATTTCCTTTCCAAATTAGTCAGACTTACACACTAAGACCTCAATCCTAAAAAGATGTATGTATATGCTTCACTTTGAAGTCTATGGGACTACTCACATGTTCAAAGTGAAACATATGTGTAAATCATCACAGGATTGCAGCCCATTTTAAAACACATCTTTATAAACAGTTACATACAGATTTGGTGGATTTAAAAGAATTGAAAAGATGTATGGGAGCCTTTTGCGTGAAAACCCTCATCCTGAATTAGTAGAGGAAAGGCCCTGGGACAAGTAAAGTACATGGCTCAGAAAAAAAAATAAGGGGTATTAAATATATAAACAATTTCAGCATTCATAGAAGGATAAATACCTGTGGGTTTCATATCAGAAAGATAAACGGTTTTGTACAGTTTGCAAAAAGCAGGAGAAGCTTTCTGATAAAGTGCAGTCCCCCTGTAAATAAGTATTAGACTTCTTATTCCCCACACATACATAAGCAAGCTGCTCATGTGAAACACACAGAAATAGAAATGTGTCAATTTGCCTACAAGAAGCTATTAGATTGATCCATAAAATACAGCTTAAGGAAAGAAATAAAATGCTATTTTGTTTAGCAGCTTATTCATTTGAAATTTAAACATTTGAATTTTAGAAATGTTGAATTTTAGAAATGTATTCTTTAGCTTTCAAGCCAAAAGTGATCAAAGATTCAAACCAATCTATATTAACACCGACGAAGTGAAAGACTGCAGAAAGGCAACTGCAAAACCAGTAAGGAAACACTGAAAATGGCTGATAGAAAGATAGATCTGTCACTCTCCTTGCTGATTGATCTACAACTGAGCGCATACATCAGATTTGGGCAGGACAGTAATTTTATATCCTCATGGATTGTATTTTCTAAAAGGACAACCTACCCTAAATTCTCAATTACTGAGAGACAATCTTCATTCATTGATATATGTGCTTTCCATAACCAACAATGTATAACTTTTCATGAGTGATGTACCTGAATACTTGGATGCCAATATCTAAACTGCATTCTTAAATTTACTCACCAAAATATGGGTTAATGCTCATTATGCACTATATGTATCTTATCACTTTAAAAACAAACTTTGTATTTGTGGATAATTAAGCACTATACCCAGATGTACAGAAACTTTTCTTGGCCTGTGTATTATGTAATTTTAACATTAGCTTTAATAATTTTTTTAAATTTCTTTGCTGACGTAGAGTTGGAAGCGGACGCAGCTGATGGTATCGCAAAGGAAATAAGAACAGTTTTAGGAACTTTAGGGATCATGGTAGAAGATAAAAACTGGTTGGTTTGAATTTAGATGGCATAACAGTGAATGTAGGCTGTGTAACAGGAGTGTTCTCTAATTGATCAGCAATGTAACAACGAAACAACGTTAACCGGGATGTGAGGAGTTACTGTTTATCTTGGATATTGCTTTAGAGCCAAACCTCGGACTCCTTTCCCAGACAGAACTCTCACTGAGCTCAGTACAACTTGTACCATGACAGAGGTTGAGTAAAGACTACATGGCAGATTTAGTGAGGATCCGTGAAATGGGAGCACCCAGTTTCGGACATGATGCATTTTCTTCAGGCTTTTTGATGAACACCTTGTATAAAATTCAAGAATTAAAGTTAGCTTAAATTTGGTTAAGGAGAAATATATATGTTGTAACGACGGCACCAATCAGCAAGTAAAATAAGGCAGTGAGAATAATAAGCAGTATGGCTGTCAAGTGATTATATAAATAGTATTTTTGTTTAAAAGCGCAATTAATCACGAATATTTTTTTTTAAATATTTTTGGATGTTTTCCACATTTTCAAATATATCGATTTCAATTACAACACAGAATACAAAGTGTACAGTTCTCACTTTATATTTTTATTATAAATATTTGCACTGTAAAAATAAAAAATAGTATTTTTAATTCACTTAATACAAGTACTGCAGTGCAATCTCTGCATCATGAAAGTTGAACTTACAAATGAAGAATTACGTAAAAAAAACTGCATTCAAAAACAAAAATTTAAATCTTCAGAGCCTACAAGTCCACTCAGTCCTACTTCTTGTTCAGCCAATCGCTCAGACAAAACAAGTTTGTTTACATTTGCAGGAGATAATACTGCCCGCTTCTTGTTTACGTCACCTGAAAGTGTTGTAGCCGGTGTTGCAAAATGTGCTAAAGATTCATATGCCCCGTTCATGCTTCAATCACTATTCCAGAGGACATGCATCTATGCTGATGATGGGTTCTGTTTGATAACAATCGAAAGCAGTGCAGACCGACACATGTTCATTTTCATCATCTGAGTCAGATGCCACCAGCAGAAAGTTAATTTTCTTTTTTGGTGGTTCAAGTTCTGTAGTTTCTGCATCAGAGTGTTGCTCTTTTAAGACTTCTGAAAGCATGCTCCACACCCCAAACTGATCAGATTTTGAAAGGCACTTCAGATTCTTAAATCTTGGGTCGAGTGCTGTAGTGATCTTTAGAAATCTCACATTGGTACCTTCTTTGCGTTTTGTCAAATCAGCAGTGAAAAAAAGTGTTCCTAAGACGGACAACATGCTGGGTCATCATCCAAGACTGCTGTAACATGAAATATGACAGAATGCAGGTAAAACACAGCAGGAGACATACAATTCTCCAAGGAGTTCAGTCACAAATTTAATTGACACTTTCGTTTAAAAAAAAAAAAAAAAAAAGTGCCATCAGCATGGAAACATGTCCTCTGGAATGGTGGCCAAGCATGAAGTGGCATACGAATGTTTGGCATACCTGGCAACGTAAATAACTTGCAATGCCAGCTACAAAAGTGCCATGCAAACATCTGTTATCACTTTCAGGTGACATTGTAAAGAAGAAGCGGGCAGCAGTATCTCCCGTAAATGTAAACAAATTTGTTTCTTTTAGCAATTGGCTGCACAAGAAGTAGGACTGAATAGATTTGTAGGCTCTAAAGTTTTACATTGTTTTGTTTTAGAGTGCAGTTATGTAACAAAAAAGAAATCTACATTTGTAAGTTGCACTTTCAGGATAAAGAGATTGCACTACAGTACTTGTATGAGGTGAATTAAAAAATACTATTTATCATTTTTACAGTGCAAATATTTGCACTAAAAATATAAAGTGAGTACTGTACACTTTGTATTCTGTGTTATAATTGAAATAAATATATTTGAAAATGTAGAAAAACATCCAAAATATTTAATAAATTTCAATTGGTATTCTATTGTTTAACAGTGCGATTAAATCTACAATTAATTAGTTAGTTAAAAAGTTAACTGTGATTAATCAATAGCCCTAATAAGCAGTATTACTTGTAGTGTGGGAAGGATGTATGGTTTCAAAAGTAACTAATAAAATAAAGAGCTGTGTGATGAAGCGGGGAATTTGTTTGTATGAATGCTGTATGTGACTCAAGTTTCCTCTACGTGCATGTTTAATGAGGTGGTAGGAAAGGGTGTTTATTGATGCAGAGGACCAAGTGTGTGGTTCCGCATAGCAGCCTGGACCCAGACAGCCTGGACACTTTGTAACTTAGCAACTGATGGCCCGAAGGCCTACTCCATCTTGCGAGCCAGCCAGTTTTGACCAGTGGAAAAACTCAGGGCTGAAGAGAGACACCCCAGGTGATCGGTTTGCCCAGAAAAGACAAAGGACAGAGGAGGGGCCCTGGAAGTGATATAGTGTGGGCCACTGGAAGGAGTGGTCACTTCTGGACTGGGACAAAGAGCAGCCTGAGCCCACCTGGATGTTGGAAAGTCCTATTTGGACTATGCTGAGACTTTCTATGCTCAAGGTCCCTGGGAACTTTCTGTGCTGTGTTCCAGATGTGCAATACACTCTTCTTGTTTAACTTGGGGTAGAGTCATTCCAGTCTAGAAGTCAGGGTTGCAGTGCTCCCTCTGTGTGTGGAGGCCCCCCCAGGGGGTCCAGAGCGAGTGGACTCTCAGAGGAGGGCTCACAGAGACAGACAGGCCTGTTGAAGGCTCAGAGGTGTAGTTCCAGAAGGCAGTGAACCCTAGGGCTAAGCCCTGAGAGAGTGACACTCCAGAGAAGGGTTGTCACACAGACAGTGAGGAGCTGAAAGAGCACTGTCCCTGTGATTCGGTGACAAGCTGCAGTAACAAGACAAAGAAAAAGTGTCTTAAAAGAAACAAGCCCAAACCTCCCCACTGTTCTGCTGGTAAGCAAGGAGAGGGACAGGAGAAGATAAGAAAGGAAAAGCCTTTGTGTTAGGATATAGATATTCAGGCCTGTCTGCAAAGGCCTATACTTTAAGAATGTAGGTGTATTCTTATCACCTAGCTAGTTATAGAGATATAAAGGAAAGAATCAAAATCACTGTCTGCCAGTGTAAGGGCCTTCTCTTACTGTGACAGTCTGAGGCCTGGTTCTTAGGCTAAGGCCTTCAGCTAAGTAGCAAAGGCAGCCATAAACTGGGAAGTGTATGGTCACATCCTCACATTCCAAACTAGTCACACTGAAATAAGGTGCTATTGGGCTGTTAGGAATACAATCCTGTCCTGGTATTCCTATCACCGCCAGAGAAAGGGAAGAGCCTAGAAGATGTAAAAGGAAACAGTTTGATAGCATCCTGTCTGGCAAGAACTCACTTATCAATAGCTGGGATGTGAAATCCTCATTTCTGTATTGCTCTAATCACTGTAGTCTCCACTTCTCTATTGTTTGTCTGTATAATCTCTGTCTGTGATTGTTTCTGTCTGCTGTATAATTAATTTTGTTGGGTGTAAACCAATTAAGGTGGTGGGATATAATTGGTTAAATAATCATGTTACAATGTTAGGACTGGTTAGTTAAATTTCAGTAAAATGACTGGTTAAGGTATAGCTAAGCAGAACACAAGTTTTACTATATAGTCTGCAGTCGATCAGGAAGTAAGGGGGAGAATGGGGATGGGGGAATTGGGATCATGTTTTGCCAAGGGGGGGAAATGGGAACAGGAACAGGGACACAGGCAAGGCTCAGTGGTGTCAGAGCTGGGAAGGGGACACGAAGGAAGGAAACTGGAATCATGTTTGCTGGAAGTTCACCCCAATAAACATCAAATTGTTTGCGCCTTCAAACTTCGGGTATTGTTGCTCTCTGTTCATGCGAGAAGGACCAGGGAAGTGAGAGGGTGAAGGAATAAGCCCCCTAACACTTGGGAAGAAAGGAGGCTGTAAAACTTATCTGGATTAAGACTGGAAATAAGGTGAATTGTCTCAAAGTGTATAAAAAAGTAAACTCCTAAAGGGTTCATTGCTAATACCTGCCTGTTCACACTGTAACCGACCAATATGGGACTAAGGACCCCTGAGTTTAGCCCATTTGTAAGTATCTTGATCAAATGCTTATACATGTTTTGTTACTGTTTGGATGTAGTAAATTGCTTATTAATCAATCTTTTTTGGCATGTTTAGAGCAATTGTATGAATACCATTTGGCCTTTAGATTTAATAAAGGAATTTATGGTTAAATTAGTGTTTGGTGGTTTCCCATATCAATAATTTCAAATATAAATAATTCTGACATTTTGGCAACTGCAGCATAACCCTCAACATTAATTTCACTTGCTCAGAGTAAAGGGGTAGCGACCTATGCTCTAGGGCCAGTATAGAATTCTCTCCTAAAAAGAGAAATTCAATAAAGTAAGGGGAATATAAGAAGGTACTTTGGATACCTAAGCACCACTGAATGCCACTGAAATTTTAGAAGCAGAAGACCCATGGGAGATCACGGAGACAAATATGAATGCTGTCTTCTTAAAGTTAAAGAAAGCACAGACTAAGGCAGCGATGTTACAGAGATTGTACAGTATTTGCTGGTTAAGTCTTTCCAGTAAAGTGCACCATCTTGAAGAATGAGTGGAGGGGCCCAAAATAAGCTCAGTGCAGCTGAGAGAAAACGGCTGATGAATGTGTGTCACTTTGGTAGACAAGTAAGTGATTAAAGGAAAGAGTGAGGAGTTAAAAGTAGCTTTTCAGAAATTAACAGTTCAGAGAGTTTGGAGGGAATTGAACAGTCGGGAGTTGTAGCCATGTTAAAGTGTTATAAGTAGAGAATTCTTGGTTTGATAACAGAAACAAATAATGGCAGTACAAGTTGGTACAGTCACACCAAATAGAACCCTGGTAGTCAAACAAATTATACAAAGAAGTCAGATAGTAGCTACCATCACCGCTACATTTTTGTCCCCAGAAGCCTTTATAGCCATTCTGGAGGAAAAATGGGCCCTTTTCCCAAAGGAATGGTCTTAAATTAAATAAAATCACTAAGAGGAAATAAGGAGTTTCCACTGGAACTTGACTGCCTCCGAATGTACAAGATGGGAATGTAATCTGGGTACAGTTGTATAAAAATAATGAGAGCAGCGCAACGAATGTTAAGCAAAAATAATTTTTTTAATGTAATTACACAAATATATTTATGTAAGGTTTTAAGGACCTGAACCAACACTCCTGGTTTGTAAAACCTTATTTTGTATGTTTAAAATGAATTGACTTTTAAAAAAAAAAAAATGTTCCACTAAAAATCCATTTGAATCTTTCATTCAAAGTTGAAAAGGTGATAGGCACTTTTTGGCAGACATAGCTAGCTAGTGTTGTTTGGCTTTGTTATTTAGCCCTCAATGTACCTCAATGCTTTTATAATGTTCAATATCTTTTAAAATAAGGATCTGAGGACATGGCCATGGTAGGGGTAGCCAGAACCAGGAGAAGGGGAAATGACTCTGGATCCTTCTTTTTTTTTTTTAATAATAAAATAGCAGCCAGGAGCTGCAGGAGACAAATGACAAATTAAAAAGACAGTACCCCTCTGGAGCAATGGCAGGGGTGAGGTGCACAAGAAAAGCACCATTAAGAACACTGAGGTGGCTCTGAGTAATCAGATTGTCACTTCAATAAGGGTACATGAAAAATCTGTAACAAACCTAAAACAAACAGTTAAGCTTCATGTAAAAATATATATGGCTAATAGAATGCTATGCACTTCCCCATGGAATACACAGTGTATACCAGTGATGGGCAACCTGTGGCCCATCAGGGTAATCCGTTTGCGGGCCACCAGACAGTTTGTTTACATTTGCACAGCCACCCGCAGCTCCCAGTGGCCACGGTTTGCCATTCCTCGCCAATGGGAGCTCTGGTAAGTGGCAGCCAGCACGTCCCTGCAGCCAGTGCTGCTTCCTGCCTTACCTAGTTTGGATTCCGTCACAGTATCTTAAATGGGAAATGTAAAGATTGATGCATGATTTGCCACTGGGAGCCCACCAAAATGCTGATGCCACTTATCAGCAACTGATTAAGGTAGCCTGGTGGCCCAATTGTAAAACAGATGTAAAAAAAATGCATGTTAACAATTACCTGATTTGTGCTATAAATAATCCACCAGGAAAAAACAAAACATGGATTTATCCAGGCACAGCACTTCAGGGGTCATCAGGAAAGATTGCAAACAGACTATGTGGAAGAGTTGCCACTTACAAGAAGAGGCAACAAATACTTACTTGTGGTTGTTGATGCATTTACTAAATGGACAGAAGCCTTCCCTACTACAAAAGGCACTGCATCTGTTAACAGCAAAACTATTACTGGAGCATGTCTTTTCTAGCTTTCAGAGTAGCAGCCGTGTTAGTCTGTATCCGCAAAAAAGAACAGGCGTACTTGTGGCACCTTAGAGACTAACACATTTATTTGAGCATAAGCTTTCGTGGGCTACAACCCACTTCTTCGGATGCATAGAATGGAACATAAGAACATAAGAAAGGCCGTACCGGGTCAGACCAAAGGTCCATCTAGCCCAGTATCTGTCTACCGACAGTGGCCAATGCCAGGTGCCCCTGAGGGAGTGAACCTAACAGGCAATGATCAAGTGATCTCTCTCCTGCCATCCATCTCCATCCTCTGACGAACAGAGGCTAGGGACACCATTCTTACCCATCCTGGCTAATAGCCATTTATGGACTTAGCCACCATGAATTTATCCAGTCCCCTTTTAAACGTTGTTATAGTCCTAGCCTTCACAACCTCCTCAGGTAAGGAGTTCCACAAGTTGACTGTGCACTGCGTGAAGAACTTCCTTTTATTTGTTTTAAACCTGCTGCCTATTAATTTCATTTGGTGACCCCTAGTTCTTGTATTATGGGAATAAGTAAATAACTTTTCCTTATCCACTTTCTCAACATCACTCATGATTTTATATACCTCTATCATGTCCCCCCTTAGTCTTCTCTTTTCCAAACTGAAGAGTCCTAGCCTCTTTAATCTTTCCTCATATGGGACCCTCTCTAAACCCCTAATCATTTTAGTTGCTCTTTTCTGAACCTTTTCTAGTGCTAGAATATCTTTTTTGAGGTGAGGAGACCACATCTGTACACAGTATTCGAGATGTGGGCGTACCATGGATTTATATAAGGGCAATAATATATTCTCAGTCTTATTCTCTATCCCCTTTTAATGATTCCTAACATCCTGTTTGCTTTTTTGACCGCCTCTGCACACTGCGTGGACATCTTCAGAGAACTATCCACGATAACTCCAAGATCTTTTTCCTGACTCGTTGTAGCTAAATTAGCCCCCATCATGTTGTATGTATAGTTGGGGTTATTTTTTCCAATGTGCATTACTTTACATTTATCCACATTAAATTTCATTTGCCATTTTGTTGCCCAATCACTTAGTTTTGTGAGATCTTTTTGAAGTTCTTCACAATCTGCTTTGGTCTTAACTATCTTGAGTAGTTTAGTATCATCTGCAAACTTTGCCACCTCACTGTTTACCCCTTTCTCCAGATCATTTATGAATAAATTGAATAGGATTGGTCCTAGGACTGACCCTTGGGGAACACCACTAGTTACCCCTCTCCATTCTGAGAATTTACCATTAATTCCTACCCTTTGTTCCCTGTCCTTTAACCAGTTCTCAATCCATGAAAGGACCTTTCCTTTTATCCCATGACAGCTTAATTTACGTAAGAGCCTTTGGTGAGGGACCTTGTCAAAGGCTTTCTGGAAATCTAAGTACACTATAGATTCCCCCTTGTCCACATGTTTGTTGACCCCTTCAAAGAACTCTAATAGATTAGTAAGACACGATTTCCCTTTACAGAAACCATGTTGACTATTGCTCAAGAGTTTATGTTTTTCTATGTGTCTGACAATTTTATTCTTTACTATTGTTTCAACTAATTTGCCCGGTACCGACGTTAGACTTACCGGTCTGTAATTGCCAGGATCACCCCTAGAGCCCTTTTTAAATATTGGCGTTACATTAGCTAACTTCCAGTCATTGGGTACCAAAGCCGATTTAAAGGACAGGTTACAAACCTTAGTTAATAGTTCCGCAACTTCACATTTGAGTTCTTTCAGAACTCTTGGGTGAATGCCATCTGGTCCCGGTGACTTGTTAATGTTGAGTTTATCAATTAATTCCAAAACCTCCTCTAGTGACACTTCAATCTGTGACAGTTCCTCAGATTTGTCACCTACAAAAGCCAGCTCAGGTTTGGGAATCTCCCTAACATCCTCAGCCGTGAAGACTGAAGCAAAGAATCCATTTAGTTTCTCCGCAATGACTTTATCATCTTTAAGCGCTCCTTTTGAATTTTGATCGTCAAGGGGCCCCACTGGTTGTTTAGCAGGCTTCCTGCTTCTGATGTACTTAAAAAACATTTTGTTATTACCTTTGGAGTTTTTGGCTAGCCGTTCTTCAAACTCCTCTTTGGCTTTTCTTATTACACTCTTGCACTTAAGTTGGCAGTGTTTGTGCTCCTTTCTATTTGCCTCACTAGGATTTGACTTCCACTTTTTAAAGGAAGTCTTTTTATCTCTCACTGCTTCTTTTACATGGTTGTTAAGCCACGGTGGCTCTTTTTTAGTTCTTTTACTGTTTTTCTTAATTTGGGGTATACATTGAAGTTGGGCCTCTATTATGGTGTCTTTAAAAAGGGCCCATGCAACTTGCAGGGATTTCACTTTAGTCACTGTACCTTTTAACTTTTGTCTAACTAACCCCCTCATTTTTGTATAGTTCCCCCTTTTGAAATTAAAGGCCACAGTGTTGGGCAGTTGAGATGTTCTTCCCACCACAGGGATGTTGAATGCTATTGTATTATGGTCACTATTTCCAAGCGGTCCTGCTACAGTTACCTCTTGGACCAGCTCCTGCGCTCCACTCAGGATTAAATCTAGAGTCGCCTCTCCCCTTGTGGGTTCCTGTACCAGCTGCTCCATGAAGCAGTCATTTAAAGTATCGAGAAATTTTATCTCTGCATTTCGTCCTGAAGTGAAATGTTCCCAGTCAATATGGGGATAATTGAAATCCCCCACTATTATTGGGTTCTTAATTTTGATAGCCTCTCTAATTTCCCTTAGCATTTCATCATCACTATTACTGTCCTGGTCAGGTGGTCGATAATAGATCCCTACTGTTATATTTTTACTAGAGCATGAAATTTCTATCCATAGAGACTCTATGGAACCTGTGGATTCGCTTAAGATTTTTACTTCATTTGAATCTACACTTTCTTTAACATATAGTGCCACTCCTACCCCGGAATGATTGTGTCCCATTGATTGCTCTCAGTCCACCAGGTTTCTGTGATGCCTATTATATCTATATCCTCCTTTATCACAAGGCACTCTAGTTCACCCATCTTATTATTTAGACTTCTGGCATTTGTGTACAAGCACTTTAAAAACTTGTCCCTGTTTATTAGCCTGCCTTTTTCTGATGTGCCAGATTCTTTTTTATGTGACTGTTTATCATCTGATCCGGCCCTTACATTATACTTCTCATGCCTCTGCTCCTGACTATAACCTGGAGATTCTCTATCATCAGACTTCCCTATGTCATTGGTACCTACATGTACCATGACCACCGGCTCCTCCCCAGCACTACACATAAGTCTATCTAGATGCCTCGAGAGATCCGCAACCTTCGCACCAGGCAGGCAAGTCACCATACGGTTCTCCCGGTCATCACAGACCCAGCTATCTACATTTCTAATAATCGAATCGCCCATTACTAGCACCTGCCTTTTCCTAGAAACTGGAGTTCCCTCCCCCGGAGAGGCAACCTCAGTGTGAGAGGCAACCCCAGCACCATCTGGAAGGAGGGTCCCAACTACGGGAAGGTTTCCCTCTGCTCCCATTGACTGCTCTACTTCCCTGGGCCCTTCTTCCTCCTCAACAGCACAGGAGCTGTCTAAGCGGAGGTGGGACAATTCTACAGTGTCCCGGAAAGCCTCATCAACATACCTCTCTGCCTCTCTCAGCTCCTCCAGTTCCGCCACCCTGGCCTCCAAAGTCCGTACATGGTCTCTGAGGGCCAGGAGCTCCTTGCACCGACCGCACACATACGCCGCCCGCCCCATATATTGAGGAGATATATATACACATATAGAGAGCATGAAAAGGCGGGAGTTGTCTTACCAACTCTGAAAGGCCAATTAAGTAAGAGAAAAAAAACTTCTGAAGTGATAATCAAGATAGCCCAGTACAGACTGTTTGATAAGAAGTGTGAGAATACTTACAAGGGGAGATAGAGTCAATGTTTGTAATGGCTCAGCCATTCCCAGTCCCTATTCAAGCCTAAATTGATTGGATCTAGTTTGCATATCAATTCCAGCTCAGCAGTTTCTCGTTGGAGTCTGTTTTTGAAGCTTTTCGGTTGCAAAATTGCCACCCACAGGTCTGTCATTGAATGACCAGACAGGTTAAAGTGTTCTCCTACTGGTTTTTGAGTGTTAAGATTCCTGATATCAGATTTGTGTCCATTAATTCTTTTGCATAGAGACTGTCTGGTTTGGCCAATGTACATGGCAGAGGGGCATTTCTGGCACATAGCATATATTACCTTGGTAGATATACAGGTGAATGAGCCCCTGATGGTATGGCTGATGTGATTAGGTTCTATGACGATGTCACTTGAATAGATATATGTGGACAGAGTTGGCATCGGGCTTTGTTGCAAGGATAGGTTCCTGGGTTAGTGTTTTTGTTCAGTGATGTGTGGTTGCTGGTGAGTATTTGCTTTAGGTTTGGGGGTTGTCTGTAAGCGAGGACAGGTCTGTCTCCCAAGATCTGAGAGAGTGAGGGATCATCTTTTAGGATATACTGTAGATCTTTGATGATGTGCTGGAGAGGTTTTAGTCTTTTCTAGGTGGGGAATGCCCCTGACAATAATCAAGGAACAACCTTCACTGAGAAGATAAAGAAAGATGCTTGCATCATACTCGAAACAGAGCAAAAATTTCACATACACTACCATGTCCAAGTTTCTGACTTGGTGGAAAAGACAAACAGATCAAAAAAAAAGTTTAAAAAGGTGGTGTGTGAATTAGGTAAAGACTGGGATGAAAAGTTGCCTTTTATTCTTATGGCTTTAAGAGAGATCTAAAATAAAACAACTGGTGTCTCTCCTGTTACTGTCATGACAGGCAGAGAGATGAGACTCCCTGAACATTTGTTCACTGTCCCCATGCCAAACCTAATGAAGGAAAGGTAGATCACAGAACAATGGGTAAGACAGCTGGGGGAAAATTTAAGACATTTATGTGTATCGCAGAGGAGCAGGGGCAGAATCATGCCAAAACGAGAGTATGCTTTAACAAACAAGCCCAAAATGTAGATTGGCAAGTAGGAGATAGAGTGATGGTGCAGTTAACCCCGGGGGAGGAAGGGGGGTGGAATGGCACCCGTTTTCCAGCCCCTAGGTGTGGAAGCCCCTACTTTATAATACCAGAAACTGCAGGGCTGGCTATTTTGTACTAATAGAAGCAGGATCTAAAAGTGATAAAATGCAGAAACAACAATCCAAGTTTGGGAACATGAGGAAGCCTCTCTCATTGAAGTGATAGCAAGAAGCCCAAGTCAGTTGTGGTGTGAAATAAATAATGCCACTGGGTATTACATACAATTCGGCAAATGGGCTGAAGACAAGCGAAAGCATGGCGATTGTGTAAGGATTGACAATTGTAGTATCAATCCCTATTTAGGGAATAGTATCCTGAATTTTCCATACATGTATGCAAGGTATGCAGGGCATGACACGTTTTGTGTTCCCTGTAAAATGTAATCAAACAATGGCTTATTGATCATTACCCTTTTTGGAATCAGAAAGGTGTGACAAAGCTCTGTCCTTGTCTCCATGGGTCCCGCGTTTCCTGGTGGATTTTGCTAGCCTCAGAGGCTTACTGTGACCCTCCACATAGCCCTTCTCTCTCTCTCTAGAGGCAAGGGTCACAGCTTACTGAGCCATTTTCATCATGAGCCAGCAAGGGAAGCGAGGAGAAGCAACCCTCCCTCACACAGTCTCTGTTGTCTCCTAGTGATTAACCGGGGCGGGGAGTGTGACAGTTGCAGTCTATATGGTTTTAAAAAATATGCTAATAAGTGAATATAATGTAACTGGAATATGCTTCATACAAAAGGTCTCTTCTAAGGTATCATTACAAAGCTTATAATCTACTGAGTGTGATCATCCTATTTGTATAAATGTACCACTCCTGTATCTGAAACAAGAAATATGAAATATAACTGAGGGCCTACTGTAATTATGCAAAGTGTGGGCCATTAATGGTGGTTTGAAATCTTGATGTCCTGGTTAATGGGAGTCAATTGTCTGCAGATGGGTGTGTTTTACCTGTAAGTCTTCCTGTATACCTGTGTGCTGGCAAGTGGGCAATGAAGTCTTGCAGTGACATGTGATCATGTCACCTGAACTGGAATCCATCTTTAACCTGGTGTCTTTCCATTGAGAAGGAGGGGGTGGAAACCCAGAGAGGGACAAAGGATTCCCGCCTTATGCAAAAGATATATAAAGGGGTAGAACAGAACAAAGAGGAGAGAGGAGCCATCATGAAGAATCCCCTAGCTACCACCTGAGCTGGAACAAGAGGTGTACCAGGGGAACGAATTGTGCCGAGGCCTGGAAGGTATCCAGTCTGAGGAAAAGACTTACTGAAGCATCTCTGAGGGTGAGATTATCTGTATTCAGTTTGATTAGACATAGATTTGTGCATTTTATTTTATTTTGCTTGGTGACTTACTTTGTTCTGTCTGTTACTACTTGGAAGCACTTAAATCCTACTTTCTGTATTTAATAAAATCACTTTTTACATATTAACTCAGAGTATGTATTAATACCTGGGGGAGCAAACAACTGTGCGTATCTCTCTATCAGTGTTATAGAGGGTGAACAACTTCTGTTTTACCCTGTATAAAGTTTATGCAGGGTAAACTCATATTTATTTGGGTTTAGACCCCATTGGGAGTTGAGCATCTGAGTGTTAAAGACAGGAACACTTCTGTGAGCTGCTTTCAGGTAAACCTGCAGCTTTGGGGCAAGTAATTCAGATCCTGGGTCTTTGTTGGAGCAGATGGGAGTGTCTGGCTCAGCAAGACAGGGTGCTGGAGTCCTGCGCTGGCAGGGAAAGCAGGGGTAAAAGTAGTCTTGGCACATTGGGTGGCAGCTCCCAAGGGGGTTTCTGTGATCTAACCCGTCTCAGGGAGGGGGAGCCCAGGCCCGCCCTCTACTCCGGGCTCCAGCTCAGGGACCCTAATAGTAGCAGCTATGGTAGCTGACTTTTTGGAAATAGGATGTGTACAATTCCCTAGGCCACTTCCCCACGGCAGTCCCCACTCAATATCTCCTTCACCGTTACCTCAGGGCCTCCTTCCTTGCACCCGATATGGATTTGTACTGCTCTGTTCCTCTAACACCCCGGCTTCCTCCTACAGCTCCTGACACACGCATCTCACTGACTAACTGGCCCCAGGTGTCTTGATTAACCTGAAGCAACTGCCATTTGGTTACCATGGTACCAGGGATTTGTTTAGCCTGGGGCTAACATACCTGTTCCTCACTACTTTACTATAGCCATCTGGCCTCACCCCTTCACAAAGGGTAGAAATAATGGTAGCACAAATATCGGTTATTGAAAAGGAAAATTCAGAATACCCCAAGGTGGAGTCAGGAGTCAGTCATGGATTTGTATTAAGGCCCCTTAAAGAAGTGCTGTACAATAATGTATACATGTACCTGTGTTATTTAACTTGACTTCATTGCATTTGCCAAAAGGATTGTGTCCACCATAGCTTGGCCAATTTTACGGCAAAATGATAAAGGACTATTAGAAAGACTTTGTGACAGAAATGCAGAAGTAAAAGCACTCAATTCTAAGGCAAAGCCCATGGAGCCTATCCACCAGTGACATAACAGGGTGGTTTGGAGACAGAGCATCCATCTGAAACCAGGTGGACATTGAGATCATGTGGAACACGATTGAGCATTCCAACACAAGCTGGCTGCAGACATACAAAGCCCAATGAATGAGCAAAGTAAAGAACTTATTAATCAAGAACTTTTGAATGTATATATGTGACACTCTGTACCTCAAAGCAGCATTCTGGCACTCCATATTCACAATGGTGATATGATTAAGGATGTTTTGTTTGGACCTTGACCTTGAAGGGCAAGAACTGCGGGCAGTGAGGAAGCAAGATTCTTTGCTTTACGCTGTAATAAAATTGATGCCTTGACAATCCCTCCGATTGTCTTTCAAGACCCACCCTTGCCACAACCTTCCTGGCCAGTGGCAGATTAGCTACTGGGCCCATGGGTCCAGGGACCCTGGCCAACGGGGCTCCCAGCAGTCAAAGCCCAAAGTACCAGCCGCCAAGACCAGAGAAGCCCCCGCCCCCACAGCAGCAGCGCCCCAACCCAGTCAGCAGCCACAGGACAGGAAAGGCTCCTCCCACTAGCAGCCCCTGACCCCATCAGAAGCCGTGGGGCAGCAGGATAAGCCTCCACTCCCAACCCACTCTCCAGTAGAAGCACCAGGCCAGAAGAAACCCCAGGACCCTGACCCTGGTCCCCCGCAGAAGCACAGGACGGTGGCAGGGGAAGTCCCAGTACCCAGACCCTTGCTGCAGCCCTGGGACTGGAGGAGCTCTCACTCCCCACTGCGGCCCCAGGGCCATGGGGACAGAGCTCCTCTGGTCTTGGGGATGCAGTTGGGGGGTGGGGGTACAGAAAGGAGCAAAAGTGGTTGCCGTGCTGCAGTGGGGGGGGGGGGGAGAGCAGAACAGAGGGGAAGGGCAGAAAGGGGTGGGGCTGTTGGCAGGGCCGCAGGCAGAAGAGGTGGGGAAGGCCCCCCGCCCCACTTGCTCTGGCCCATGGCCCCAGGAAACCTTAATCTGCCTCTGCTCCTGGTTGAGAAGCACTGCTCTTGAAAGCCGTGGAAGTGATTGCTGTCCAACTCTAAAGCTGGACAAATCTAGGTGAGGCGACCACATACCCTCTTAGTGGGCACAAGTTTATTTTAGGCCCCAATCTTGCAAATTTTAATTATGCATGTTGTCTCATCAGCAACAGAAATACTTGTGCACTTAAAGATCCTGCATGGATTTGCAGGATTAAGGCTAAATTTGAACTATTCATTACAAAAATCATGAAGTGCTTTGAAATCTACTGATGTCAAGTACTACATAAGAGGTAGGTAGTGTGTGATTCTACCTAAATTTGACTGGATGACAAGCTTTCTAATTTTTATTAAAACTTCCCCCAATGAGGAAAAGGAAGCCTGGAATACTGAGGCAAAAGCTCTGATAGTAAGAGGAAGCTCTCTAATCAGAATGCCAAGAGTTCCTCAACATACCTCAGTTAAGTAAGGCCAAAACTGAATTTCAAATACTTTAAAATGTAAACATGTATTTGTAATGTAAATGGGTATGTCAGTGACTAGGAAAAAAAATCTGCTTTAACTGTCAAAGTCTGATCCTGCAGACACTTACAGACAAACTTTCCACATGTTGAAGTTCAATGGCACTATTTATATGCATAAAGGTAAAAAAGGTAATAATTGGAGATATACCAATCTCCTAGAACTGGAAGGGACCTTGAAAGGTCATCGAGTCCAGCCCCCTGCCTTCCCTAGCAGGACCAATTTTTGCCCCAGATCCCTAAGTGACCTCAAGGATTGAACTCACAACCCTGGGTTTAGCAGGCCAATGCTCAAACCACTGAGCTATCATGATCTTCGGGATCATGCCATAACTTAACTTTTAAACTTGAGCACAGATCTAATTAAAAGGAAGGGAATCAACCTGAAATAAATGTATTAGTCTCTAAGGTGCCACAAGTACTCCTGTTCTTTTTGTGGATACAGACTAACACAGCTGCTACTCTGAAACCAGAAGTTAGGAATTAACAATATTTAGTAACAAAGCAGACCAAACAGTAGATGGTGCTATAGTTGCATGTCTTATGAAATCAAGTGTTCAAATGCTCTTCTACTTAAAAGTCTTATACAGATTTAAAAAAAAAAATCTGTATAATGGTAGTGCCAGGAGAGTCTAATCAGCCTATAATCTCCAGCACCAATCCTGCAAACATTTGCACATGCCTTTAAATCAAAAGGTACTATCGCTTGGCATTAAGTACACCTCTACCTCGATATAACGCTGTCCTTGGGAGCCAAAAAAATCTTACCGTGTTATAGGTTATATCGAACTTGCTTTGATCCACCGGAGTGCGCAGCCCCACCCACCCCGGAGCACTGCTTTACCACGTTATATCCAAATTTGTGTTATATCTGGTCACATTATATCGAGGTAGAGGTGTACATGCATAAGTGTCTGCAGAACCCTGCCTAAACAGACAATAAGTTGAGAAAGCCAATTTCTCCAATTCATCAGGAGGCTTCAAAGAGTGTTTCTTTGGACAATGAGGCTATATTATGTTGAGGCCTCTGGTTAATTAGAGTCAGATTCCAAAATCTACTTCCAATGAAAGTTGAGGATTTAATGTACTACTTTAAAAAGCAAAGCAATTATGCATATTAGTCCTGTCTATACAGGATTATTTAAAGCTAAACAGGGATAATACAATTTCTTGTCATTTGGTAAATTGCAACAAATATTGTACTTATTTCAGTGCCATTGCTTGTACTTCTAAATGAAAAGCCTCAAGAAAATCACCCCATGGTACAATTATTTTATTTGTAGACTTGGCAAGAACTAGAGCTTTCCTTGGCTGGCTAGATATCAAGCCTGCCTTGTTTAGGACAAATTTCCAGCATGTTTGCGTGACTTCAAGAGTTGAACTTCTAAAATTAATATCAGGTTGCCTTAATGAAGGCACAGAGGAGATTATAGTTATTTACCCATAAAATTTACTTAGAAAGTGGAGTACAAAGAACAGGTTTTGCCTGACCTGCTCATAGAGGTTGGGATACTGAATAGGTGAACAATATATAAATCACACTTTCACTTCGGCAAGATTTAACATTGCACTGGTATCATTGTGGAATGCACTGGAATAAAGCTGAAGCCAGTTTAAAACAGCCTATGTAGTTTGTAAGTAAAGAGGGAAGACTTGCCAACTCCAGTGGTTTTTGTGGACATTACTGTATAAATAAGGGAATTCTTGTACAATTCTAAGAAAGGCTATGTGCACAATGGATGGAATTGTTAGCTCTGAAATTAATTTGCATTTAACATTTCAGTATTTAATATAATTAGTTGGAGGCTTCCACCACTTCTCTTTTAAAGCAGAAGATTTTGGAAAACTCATTTCTTTTAGTTGTAATTTGGTTTAGCTCTGCTAGCATTTCAAGTTCTGTCCACAGAAAGTGAGTCACTGCATAGTTGCACAAGAGAGTTTATGACCCCTGGAGTTACTGCTCAATTCTGTTCCCTCTGCTGCTTGTCTCACCGAACATTAGCAATTCCCCACAGCTCCTCCAGAGGCAGGAGTCATTTAATAGCACCCAGCAGTGTACATGCCGGGGGCAATTCCGACCGTAAGGCCCCAATCCTGCAAACCCTTGCGCATAACTGTCACCCACCCGCACCGACGCTTTCCGGCCCGGGGTGTAGCAGGTGAGAAGGTGGCTCTGACAAGCGAGGCCCAGGGGAGGCAGAGCCCGCCCGGGGAAGCGCATGGTAATGGCAGAGGGATGACGCTGACACGTCCCCGCCCCCCGGCTCACTCGCTTCACGCCCACCCCCGACCCGGCACCAGCTCACACGCTAGGCTCGGCCGCCGCCGACCTTCCCGGCGGCTTCCGTACAGCGCCGAGCCCGGGGCGCCAGGCCGGGCGCTGCCCGCGGGCAGGGTCAGAGGCGCCGCGCGGGGAGGGAAGCCCCTCAGTGAGGGCGGGGGGGGGGGGTGTGTGTGATCCACCGGGTCTCCCGCCCCGCTCACCTGAGCCGCGCCCGGGCGGAGACGCCGAAGAACCGGCCCGGTGTCCGGGCAGCAACGCTGTCCCCGCCCGGCCTTCCCCGGGACGCGGCCAGGAGCCAGCGGCGGGAGGAGGCCGCGGCGGCCCGCAGGAGACTGGCGGTGCCCGGAGCAGCCATGGCAGGAACGGAGCGCAGCCGACCCCGCCCACTGCGAGTAAAGTCCACCCGCTTATACAACCGGCACAAGCTACGGCTATTCCCCAAGGCACTTACGTCTTCTGCGGGGTGTAGTCCTCGCTCCACTGGTAAGTGACTGTGGACGGTTGGTACGCAAAATGCGCAGAGCAATCTCCTCCTCGTGCGGAGGATACGCAATGTCCGTAGAGCCGTCTTCTAGTCTACAGCTGCGGTTACGTAAATTGCGTAGTGTGTCCTTGCTTGAAGCAGTGGAGGGTGTTAGGCTGTGTCCCAGGCGCCCTGCCTGCTGCTGCGGCCCCCTCTCCAACCCCGCCCTAAGCCCCCTACCTACTGCCTGAACTCCCCTGTCCGCTGCTCCAGCCCCCTGTGCTCCAGTCACCTCTCTGGCTGCCCCCACATGCAGCCCTCCAGTGCCCCTACCTACTGTTGCAGGTTGCAGCCCCCACTGCTTCTCTCTGGCCACTGCACATTACCTCTATGAGCCCAGCTCTCAGGAGCTGGCTTCTCAGTCCCTTGGCCCCAGATCCCCTGTCACTGGGTTTGCAGAGGCTGACAGTCCTCTTTACTCTCCATTCTTCCAGGGGTGACTGGTTCACCCATTGCCCCATTTCCAGTATGCAGCAGGACCCTTACCATACAGTGGATCTAACATGTCAGCTGCCCGGCCCCCCTTTCCCTCCTGGGGCCGGATCCTAGCAAACTGACCTCAGCTCTGTTCCTGTCTTTTATAGGAAGGGCACCAGGCAAGCCCCAGCCTCAGGAGACCAGTCTCCTGTACCCAGTCTGATAAAACTTTTCCTATCATCGTGTAATCTTATTATGGCAAGGGCTCGCAGAACCCCAGTTGAGAACCACAGTTAAACATAGTTCTTTATTTTTGCTTGTGAGGAAACTTTTAGTCTTGGAAGAAAATGCTGTGGTGGTGCTTATCTCTTGCAGTTTCTATAGGAGATCAGTGGCAAGCATCATGGGAACTTGCTGTCTGCCTTAGTATCTCCAGCTAGAGTCAATTATTGAGGCAGAGTTGTTCCTTGGGCTTTGATGTTGGAACTGAAATACTTGGAAGAGGGGATTGCCTGTATGCCATTTGTGACCACTTCTATTCCAGGATTGGCATATATTTGTGAATAAAACAAGTTACACTAAGAATATTCTCATACTCTTTCTCCTCCCGGGTGGAAGTCAACCAGCAAAACCCCTGAGATCTGATTCCACTCAGCAAAGGAATGACAATACATGCCATATGAACAATGATAATAACAGAATGTTAAAAGTGAACTCTGAAAAGTAGTTCCTTGCAGGGGCGGCTCTAGACATTTCGCCGCCCCAAGCATGGCGGCATGCCGCGGGGGGCGCTCTGCTGGTCGCCAGTCCCGCGGCTCCGGTGGACCTCCCGCGGCTCCACTGCTTGGCGTGCTGGGGCCTGAAGCTGCCCCTGGTTCCTTGTATGGTCCTCTAATCTAGGGCAGTGTTTTTCAACCTTTTTGATACCTGCGACCAGCTTGCTGCCTTCCTAAACTGTGTCAGGGAGATCTCAGGGACTGGTGCTGGTCCATGGACTGGTCATTGAGAAATAGTGATCTGGGAAGTAGCAAGTTAGTATTAGTCTAACTGAGCTGATTCTCATTAAATATGTGCAGAAGATGTTTAGAAAAAGTGCTGTGCATTAGTGACTTCCCCTACCATGCAAGAGGTTTGCATCTCCACCAGGGGGCATAGCAGCCAAGAAAGGGATATGCCTTGCTTATAACACCCCTAAACAGTATTTTACATTTCAGAGGTAGTGTATGGAGTAAAAATGTTCAAGAAATAGAAAATGAAAGACTTATAATGGTTAAATAGTATATTTTTTCATATGAGAACTGTGGGTGGAGAAAACTGGCAAGAAAATCTCCTTCAAGGAATACAGCCTGCATGTAGTGGAAATGTCACTTTGAGATATTCCAACACATTGCCATTAATATAGCTGTGCTTTGGTCAGAAGCTACTACTTGTAATTTAAAAAACCCAGCACTTTTATGGTTATTTATTAGTGAATAAAGTCACAAATGCTATCATTACATAACCCAATATATGTATATTTTTAGAAATAGAGCTCATTTATGAAGCACTCAGGTGTCTGAAGATCCATTCAAAACAATACACCCATAACTACCTAATTGTGGAAACTGTTGCCAGCACAGAGTGCCCGAGGACAGCAACAGCGGGGTTCGTTGCCTGGTGTGCTTCGCTCCAATAAACACACCAAGGTGGAGAAGCAGACAAAGTTTATTTGAGATCTCAAAGCGGGATGCTAGGAGACAGACACGTCTCAAATCAAGCACACAACTTCAGGCAGCTTTTCTCTTTTTATACATAACTTTAACTAAGCCTCTTCTATTCCCCCCCACTCCCCCTCTCCCCCCACCTTTCATTGCAGTTGCAATTACATTAAGCAGTTAAGTCATACTTGGCGGCAACCAGTCTAGCTCGTTAGTAACTCTTCTGTGAACCGTTATCTTGTCTTACTTTCTTTGATCTGTTATTTTGCCCCTTAGCCAGGAGCAAGCAGGCCTCATTATAGCAGGCCTCATTATTACCTTCTGGTACAGGTGTTGCAACTGATATCTAGCTGTTACACATTCCATTCTTTGTTGCTGGCCTGTTAGGTCGATTAAAGTTCAAACATGGACGGGCTTTGGTTAGACATGGAATAACTTTGGTTCATTCAGGCCTAGTGCAGAAAGGCTTCATTGACACTTGTGGTCTTCCACCCTCCCGAGTTACCTAAATTTATGCCTAATGACACCAACAATACTCTAATAAAAATTTATAAAACCAACTGTAGGGTCAGCACTAAGTACACAGACACTTGGGACACTGTACAGACTTGCAGTTTACAGGTCAGCTAGGCTGTCCCATCAGCTATGTAATTGGAACAGGAAGTAACTTGGGGTTGACTCCTTCCCTCTGCCATGTTGGGATCATGCACACTGTATCAGCATATTAAATGGTGCTTCTTGCAGTACTGCCAACTCTTGCAACATCTAGTGTGTGTTTTCTTAAAGCTCCAGCTCTTGGAGTCTGGGATCATGTGTGAGAACTTTAACTGTTTAAAGAAAAGTAGCTTTCTAGGCCTAATCGCTGTGGGTAAAGAAGCTTGAAAATGTGAATTATACAGGCTCAAACCAGAAGCCAAGTAAAGAGAGCTCAAAGTCTGTTTTTAAAATGTAATGATTTTTTTAAGCCAGTCTCATGACTTTCTGGGGTCTGACTCACGATTTTTGAACTCTTGGGGTTGGCAATACTGTATTTGGCTCTTGACTTTACCCAAACCCCCTCCATTTAGGGCAAGATTAAGAACAGCTGAGGGGTATGCCCCTTGCCATACAAGCCGGGCTGTCTCATGCCTCTCTGAGCTCTCTACTGGAAACTCAGACTGAGAACTGCATCTTGGCATTTGAAGCACATTTGTTCTTGTGGCACTGCACTTCCTTTACCTCACTGGGTCCAGCATTTCCTCCTCTAGCAGTGGGAGGGCCTGGAGTCAATCAGTCCCACTCCAGAGGTTTTTTTCTATTTCTCACTTGTTGTCATAAACAGATAGTTAAGGGTTAATGTCTCTTTTACTTGTAAAGGGTTAAGAAGCTCAGTAAACCTGGCTGACATCTGACCAGAGGACCAATAAGGGGACAAGATACTTTCAAATCTTGGTGGAGGGAAGTCTTTTGTTTGTGCTCTTTGTTTTGGGGGTTGTTCGTTCTCGGGACTGAGAGGGACCAGACATCAATCCAGGCTCTCCAAATCTTTCTGAATCAGTCTCTCATGTTTCAAACGTGTAAGTAGCACAGGCAAGGCGTGTTAGTCTTATGTTTGTTTTCTCAACCTGTAAATGTTCCTTTTTGCTGAGAGGATTTTACCTCTGTTTGCTGTAACTTTGAACCTAAGGCTAGAGGGGGTTCCTCTGGGCTATATAAATCTAAGTACCCTGTAAAGTATTTTTCATCCTGATTTTACAGAGATGATTTTTACCTTTCTTTTTCTTTAATTAAAAGTTTTCTTTTTAAGAACCTGATTGATTTTTTCTTTCTTGTTTTAAGATCCCAGGGAATTGGGTCTGGACTCACCAGGAGTTGGTGGGGGAAAGGAGGGGGAATGGTTAATTTCTCCTTGTGTTAAAATCCAAGGGGTTGGATCGGTATCACCAGGGACTTGGTGGAAGAGCCTCAAGGCTATCCAGGGAGGGGAAAGTTTTGTGGGGACAGGGAGTGTGCCAGACACTGGATTTCTGGCTGGTGGCAGCGTTACCAGATCTAAGCTAGGAATTAAGCTTAGAAGGGTCCATGCAGGTCCCCACATCTGTAGCCTAAAGTTCAGAGTGGGGGAGGAAACCTTGACACTTGTATTTATTTTTCAATATTTACAAGATGGGCCTCAGGGTAGGCTCAAGCAGTACTCTTCAGCCAAGCAAAAGAAACAAATTCATAACACAAAAGGGGAATACTTCTTCCTGCCCCCTCTCTGGGGTGTTGCTTTGTTATGCTGGCTTCTGGATGCCAGTCCTTCCCCAGTCCGTGAGCTTCGTAGCTTCCCCTATATGGAGAAGAGAAGCCTTTTTTCCCTGCTGCCACTTGTCTTTCATCTCTCCTCCCTATTGCCAGGTGGGTGGGTGAGGGGGAATTTACAGGTCACAGGCAGCCCTTAATTGGACTCAGTTGCCCCTAGCTGACCTAAGATAACCTCTTTTTAGTTAATAGGAAGAGGGCCTTCACCATTCTAGGGCTGATATACCTGACTTCCACAAATCTGATAGCGGTCTGGTCTGACTTTGTCACATTTTATATTTCTCTCTAGCATTTATGTGTGATGTTAATCTATGCCAAGCTGACACCGCGAGGGCCCAATCTCTGCAGCATGTCTCATCTTGCTGGAGTGTTTCAGCAGCTGCTTCTAATATTTCTCAATTACTTGGCAAACCCCCAGACAGTGGTAAAACACTGCTTTAAATTTATTGTATTTGCTTTGTCACAGTTCTCATGTAGAGGTAGAGAAATGCATTTGTAAATATCTGTTAGTCTATAAGGTGCCACAGGACTCTTTGTCGTAAATATCTGTGACACTCTGGGTATTCTTTGCACCATTTGTTGGCACCATTTTGAATTAAAAATGCCACAGCAGTATTACTGCAATCCCAAGACTGCTAAGGCAGCAATCTGTTTTATTATTTTATTCTTCTGATTTTGCTCTTCCATACAGAGAAGCAGTGGTAGCAAAATCATGCAGTATTCTAGTCTTAAAACTAGCCAAATTCTGTTTCAAACTTGTATAGCTCTATTTAAGTCAATGGAGCCCTGCCACGTTACTAACAAAAAACTTGGCCTAATATCTCTACACTCTGTACATATAAAAGAAACAACTGAACTTATGTCATATTCCTATATCTTTGAGTGTAGTATATTGTTTAATGGCTTGTGTAGTCAGAAAACTGTATTATAGGGACTTGCAGTGAAATCCTGGCCCCATTGAAATCAATGGCAATACTCCCATTGACTTCCTGGGGCCAGGATTTCACATAGGGTGTCTGTGAATGTAAGAACAGCCATACTGAGTCAGACCAAAGGTCCATCTAGCCCAATATCCTGTCTTCTGACAGTGGCCAATGCCAGGTGCCCCAGAGGGAATGAACAGAACAAGTAGTCATCAAGTGATCCTTCTGTGGCAAACAGAGGCTAGGGAAACCTTCCCTGCCCATCCTGGCTAATAGCCATTTATGGACCTATCCTCCATGAATTTATCTAGCTCTTTTTTGAACCCTGTTGTAGTCTTGGCCTTCACAACATCCTCTGGCAAGGAGTTCCACAGTTGACTGTGCCTTGTGTGAAGAAATACTTCCTTTTGTTTTAAACCTGCTGCCTATTAATTTCATTTGGTGACCCCTAGTTCTTGTGTTATGAGGAGTAAATAACACTTCCTTATTTACTTTCTCCACACCAGTCATGATTTTATACACCTCTATCATATCTCCCCTTAGTCGTCTCTTTTCCAAGCTGAAAAGTCCCAGTCTTATTAATCTCTCCTGATACGGAAGCTGTTCCATGCTCCCTAATCATTTTTGTTGCCTTTTTCTGAACCTTTTTCAATTCCAATATATCTTTTTTGAGATGGGGCGACCACATCTGCACACAGTATTCAAGTTGTGGGTGAACCATGGATTGATACAGAGACAATATGATATTTTCTGTGTTATTATCTGTCCCTTTCATAATGATCCCCAGCATTCTGATAGCTTTTTTGACTGCCGCTTCACATTGAATGGATGTTTTCAGAGGACTATCCACAGTGACTCCAAGATCTCTTTCTTGAGTAACAGCTAATTTAGACCCCATCATTTTATATGTATAGTTGTGTAGTGAGTCGGTGTGGCTCCCCTCCTGCCCGGCAGAGGGAGCTGCCCTGCCAACACCTCAGTGGGCGGAACTTCCGCCCCCAGTCCCCGCCCCCTGGAAGTCAAGGGGCGGGGCAGGAAGTAGAAAAGGCGCATGCCCAAGCTCAGTCAACACCCAGCCGTCGCCGGGAGCAGACGTGCCTGCGGGAGCTCCCGGCTGGGAGCCCTCCTCGGCCCAAGGTAACTGCCCTGCCTGGCCGGAGCTTCCCCTCGCCCACTACCCAGAGGAGCCCGCGGAGCCTACCCGGAGCCCGTACTGGGAGGAGCCCCCAGGATTGCCGAGCGCCCGCTATGAGGAGGAGCCCCCTAGGCCCTGCTGTTACCCAGAGGAGCCGCCCGAGCCGTCCTGGCCCAACTTCCCAGAAGAGCTACCGGACCTGCCGCCAAGCCCTCCACCAGAGCCGATGCAGACCGACTGGCCTGAACCGGGTGCGATGGACGAGGTAGGCCTTGAGGGGGAGATGGACTGTAGCCCGGGGGCAGCCGACCCTTGTCCGGCTGAGGGCACTGATGTGCCCATGTCAGTGTGTTGCGGCCAGGATCCCCACTGACTGCAGCGGGTCCACGCCGCTGCTAGGGCCCCGGGCTGGGACACAGTGGAGTGGGTGGGCCTGTGTCCCCCCTGCCACCCCACTCACAGGTGGCAGTCTCCCCCTCAACCCAGCGCTCTGGCATAGCAGCTTGCACTTGGCTGTTGCTGCTCAGCCCTGCCTGAGGGTTTAAGCTAGAGCTGCTGTTTTGCTGCCCCGCCCTGACTGAGGGCTTGGGCTTTATGGTATTGAACTGCTGTTGCCCTGCCCTGCTCCAGAGGGCCAGGGCTTATTGAACTGCTGTTGCCCTGCCCTGCACCAGAGGGCCTGGGCCTATTTGAACTGCTGTTGGCCGGCCCCTGCACCAGAGGGCCCGGCGATCTAACGTTGTTCCCCGTGACTCCTAATAGCTAGCAGGCGAACAGAAGTGAGTCGGTGCGGCTCCCCTCCTGCCCGCTGGAGGGTCGAGCCCCGACCGACCGATTACAAGTTGGGATTATGTTTTCCAGTGTGCATTACTTTGCATTTATCAACATTGAATTTCATCTGCCATTTTGTTGCCTAGTCACCCAGTTTTGTGGGAAACTGTGGTTCTTAAGAGCTCTTATGAGTAGAGCGGTATCTTACTAGGGTGGAGAGAATCCTTAACTTTTCAGTTATGCAATGAAAAGTTAAAGGTATTTCCAGAAATCAGATCACAGTGATTTTTGTTGTCGGCCAGCATTTCTATAACTTTCTCATCCCATTTCACCTTGAGTACCTCTTTATGATTTGTTAGGGTGTAGACCAATAAACGTATCTGTCTGGCTGTGTGGATGTTGAATAGTGGATAAGGTCCTACTTGAATTGCAGGATGATTATCAAAAAATGGCAGCTGAGTTGTAAACAAACCATGGAAAATTGCAGAAAAGTAATAATGAACCTTATTATATGCAGTAATAAAGTCCATTATTATTTTTCTGCTGTTGGCTGCCCAGGGCTCAGAGCAGGGACTTGGGGCTCACAGTGGGAACACAGGGCTGAGACCAGGGCTTCCACTGTCGGCCGCCTGAGGCTGACACTGTCCACCTGGGGCTGAGAGTGGGAGCCCCTGCTGTTGGCCGCTGAGGACTGAGAGCAGGGGTCTGGGGCTGACAGCAGGAACGCAACAGCTCCCGCTGTTGGCCACCCAGGCTGACAGTGGCTGCCTGGGGCTGACAGCAGTGTTTCCTGCTCTCAGCCCTGGGGCATCCAGGGCTCCTGCTGTCAGCCCTGCGCAGGGCGGGGCTCCCACTATCAAAATTGCAGTGGAAACCTAATATTGTGAAAAGTTAAGTAGGGCATTAATAGTGGATTAGTTTCCTTCATATCTTTTTGCTGGTTTACTGGGCTGGCAAAATCTTCGTCTTCGTTTCTCCAGGACATTTGCAGCCTGTCTCTCTCTGACTTGTCTCTGTAGAGATCAACGGGAATATTTGCACCAGGCCAAAGGCTTGATCATAACTAGATTAAAGCAGTGAATTTCAAACAAAGGCGATGCATGGTGGGGAGGGCATCAGGGGGTCAAGTGACCCCCCAGACTGGCCCACTCGGGGTGGGGAGAGAGAGGGGCTCTGCCCTTCTCTCCCCTGGCATGCTCTGCCTCTCCCCTGGCAGCGGGGGGTGGAGGGAAAGCAGGACGGAGCCACTTCTGCCTGAGAGAGCTCTGCCTCCCAGCCAGGCTCTCTCAGGCGGAAGTCGCTCCATCCCACTCCCCTCCTGGCTGCCAGGGAGAGCAGCCAAACATGCTGGGGAGGAGGTGTAGGGAGAGAAGGACAGAGCCCCTCTCCCTCCCTACAGGTAACATGGGTGGGGAGAGCGCTGCGGTCCTGGACGCAGGGCAGGAGCGGTCACTGGGCAGGGGAGACTGGGGTGGTCACATGTCCTTCCCTTTAGCTTGTGTGTCCAGTCCTCTCCCTTCTCTTTCCCTCCCCCCCCCCCCGTATGGGGAGGCACCAGCCATCTGTTGTGGCCTGTAGAGCAGGGGTTCTCAACCTTTTTCTTGCTGAGCCCCTCCGCAACATGCTATAAAAACGCCAGGGCCCAGCAGGGGTAGGAAGGGAACTCGGGGCTCTGGGCCGGGGGGAGCCTTGGGCATAGGCATAGTTTTACATCTATCTGGGGGGCAAGGACTGGCGGGGCTTGAGCCAGCTCTGCACAGCAGGGTTCAGGGAGGCAGCGCCACCTCCACCCCCTATCTTACTCGGGAGGCCACCCAGCCTGTCTGGGCTGTGGGGGGACGCAACCAAAAAATATAACTCAAAGGGGAGACTCAGTTCAAAAAGTTTGAAAACCGCTTAGGGTGCAGGGAGGGGGTAGCTAGGGGCTGTGTGAAGTGAGGGGAGTAGCTCAGGGTGCGGGGGGAGGGGTAGCTAGGAACTGTGTCCAAACAGGGGAGTAGCTCAGGGTGCAGGGAGTGGGTAGCTAGGGCCTGTATGAAGTGAGGGGAGTCGCTCAGGGTGCAGGGAGGGGGTAGCTAGGGGCTATGTGCAGGCAGGGGAGTAGCTCAGGGTGCAGGCAGGGGGTAACTAGGGGCTGTGTATGGGTGGGGCCAGCTCCAGAAGGGGGGGCCTGGGGCTCCCAGCTTCAGCCCTCTCCCCGACCACCCCCCCCCCGCTGGTGGGGAGGTTTGCTGGTTTCAACCCCATGCCACTCCGGGGTTTAGGGGGGCACGGGTTTCAGCCCCGTGCTGCCCCCCGGCTGGGGGAGGGGCACCGGCTTCAGCCCTGCGCCGGTTTTGGCTTCAGTGCTGGGGCTTGGGGCACCGGGTTTCAGCCGCGGGGCTCCGTGGCCTCCCTGAAAGGGCTCGCAGAACCCCAGTTGAGAACCGCTGCTGTAGAGCACTTGCTGGTGGTCTGTAGAGAGCTGGCTAGTTCACCTGCTGCTAGATCTCTTCCCTTGTCTTCAGTTGCTAAATCATAAAGACAGAAGAATGTCTGTATGCTCCAGATGAACAATACCGGTATCTGAGAGATTGGAATGCTATGGGCAGTAAATGTGGACAGCGAACACTACTTCAAACTAACATAAGATCATGTTGTCAGTTTTTCTTCCTACGTGTTTAAAGGCAGCAGTACAACTAACTTCAGAGTGTGATAACAAGTGAAGTGTAGTTAGAGACTGCACGCTGGATTATCTTGCTGTGTGTTTTCTACAAGTATCCTAGCCATTGCTTGTCCCCCCCGAAATGTTTGCTTACTATAAATTGCCCTCAGATCCTCAGTACATAATACTTCAGTGTGTCTTAGTTCCTGAGTGGGCATAAGTGAGCCCAACCCTAATGAAATCAATGGAGCTCTGCTGACTTACATCAGCTGAGGGTCAAGCATTAAGAACTCCTCTTCTTGGGAACTAAAGTAGAGGTTTATCTTCTGCCCTTTATCATAAGGGACAGATATTGGTGAGGGATAAAATAGTAGGCATGTCACTACCCATCTTATCTTATCTTTCTTTTGAAGCCAATAAAACTATGCTTGTGACAAGGTCAACATCATCCTTTCATCACATCCTTTCATAAATTGGTCCAATTTAGTTAAATTGGTACAAACCCGTGTGTGTAGAAAAGGCCAAAGTCTTTGATGCTACAAACGCTTAAGCATGTGAACAACTTTACTCACATGACCGGTTTCATTGTGTGAAAAACCAGATGACCTGGACAATCACTTTGGTTGAGAGATATTATCATACATTGGTTGATGCAAATATTAAAACAAGGCTTGCTTTAACTTTCAGGATTTTATGTTTTAATTAGATGGTACAACAGAAGATGGGAATACTCATGAGTAAAGTTACTCACATGCATCATTGTTTGTGGGATCAGGGCCTAAAGTCAGCCTTTCTGCTTTGTAGGAAGCAGGGCTTTGTGAGGCTAATGGTTGGGAATCCTGGGTTCTGTTCCCAGATCTTCCATTGGCTCAGTGGAACTCTGAGTGCTTAAATTTGATCAGAGATGTTATTTTAATGACATATCGTTTACCATAGATTAAGTATACTCTTAATATTGTATTACGTTAATCTTATTTGCACAAAGAGAACCTGTTCTTTAGATAGGGATAAGAAAAATAAACTAAGATTTGTTATAATTGCATTGCCCAGCAGGTTCTCTGTGTCGTCAATACAGTATATACAAAGCTTCAGTGTGTAACTGCATACAGGAATTTAAAAATAGCTTGAATACTGGTTAAATAGCTTGAATTCAAACAAAACCTGTAAGAACTAGGCTGCCAGTCCTACAACCATAATTCACTTCAGCAATATTTAGTTATTGAGTAAATCTGATTGAAACTAAAGGGACTACTTGTGTGATTTAAGGGTATGCAGGATTGGACTCTCAGAGTATTGTATTTGTATTGCATTAGTGCCTAGAGGCCCATCAAGATTAGCTTGTGCTAGGTGCTGTACAAATGGCTTCTGGCTAGCTAGTAGTTTTGTGACTGTGCTGGATAAGTTTAGATCCAAGTTTGCAGGTCCCGGATGATCTTGTTAACAGGAAAATAGAGTAAAATGTTATCAAAATTAAAGTCTTATTTAGAGACTCTGACAAATTGCCTGGGATATCATAACACCTGGAACAGAGGCTGGTCCTCTTTGCTTAGGGTCATTCCCTGGGCTCTTGTCTAGATGAGGAATTTTCTTACTGGCAGTTCTTCTCAACAGTACAGCTGCATCACACAATCAATGATGTGAGCTCTGACCCAGACTTGAAAGTGAGGATTTTTACTGCCTTTAAACCTTCTCTGAATAGAGCACGTGAAATGATTTGGATTATAGCCTCTTTGGGAAGAGGCTACAATCCAAGTTTGAGACAGCCTCTCTTTTTGGTTTTGTTTTATGTGTTTTTTTTCATGTCTAGCACAGTATGGCCCTGATCCATAACTGAGGTTACCACAATACTAAGAAGACGTTGTGGAAAAATGCCAGTGTCTAGTTTTGCACCATTAATAGCACTAGTGTAACTACATGACTGCTGAAAAAACAACCTACTACCTTAAAATGCTTTATTTTCCTCTTATTTGCACAGATGTACATCTGGAATAGTGGCACCTGAGCCAATAGTTATGCCAACATATAAGATACGAGTATTGAGCCTTATACAAGGCATGCATGAGATGATTCCTTCTGTCCCCCGTGGAGGATGCCATTTTGTAGAACATGCATGGTCATGCTGCATAGAGGATGCCATTTTGGACTGCCGAAGGCATGCCTGTGAGTTGTTGCATACCTTAGAAAAACTGACTGGCTGAGGCACTCCTAAAAGAGCCTATCAAGTGTGTGTGTGTCTGTGTGTGTGTGTGTGTGTGTGCGCGCACAATATTTTTATGAAAGTTGTTTTCCTATTTGAAGTCAGAACAAAAATGAGTGAAAGCTGATGGTTATTATGCAAAGGTGTAGTATTGCAGTAGTTGCTAGAGTCAACCAGGTAAAGACTCCATTAGATGTTGCATATAGAGAAATGACAGTATCTGGACCAAAGAGCTTACAATCTAAAATTCTAGTATGTTTGTCTAAGGAATTTGGTCATCTGATGTGTAAATTAAGTTAATTTATATTTAATATTCCTTACTGCTTTCTGTACCACTACAGAAACAAACAGACAAATTACCAAAATATTATTCATGGCCTATTGTTCCATCTATATTTTTCCAGCAGAACACCCTAAACAGGATATAAGAAGGCACCACTTAATGGCACAATATGGACCTCAACTACCAGTTATATGGGTTATTTTGTAAATCAGTATCTATCTGTGACTTTCTTTCAGTCTATGATGTATTTGTAACTGCTTCTTGAGGCTGAATCTAGGCTTTTAACTCTTCTGATATCTCTGGTTGGGAGAATGAAAACTGTCTTCTCAAATATA
Organism: Mauremys mutica; assembly: GCF_020497125.1. Lineage (NCBI taxonomy): Eukaryota > Metazoa > Chordata > Testudines > Geoemydidae > Mauremys > Mauremys mutica. The sequence continues at coordinate 326,166,148 of NC_059072.1, forward strand.
GTTAACTTTAAACAACCCTAGCTGGAGTTCTGACAGGGCCCTTCCATAAAAAATGTCAAGAGCTCTTTGAGGAGCATGTTAAGAGCCAGTAAAGCTTCAAACTTTGTGATGCAATTAATTATGAAGTAGAGTTGCAAGTTTGGATCCAAATCAGTTTTTCCAAGTTTGCAGTATTTTGGCATATCTAACAAGGTTTTCTGAAACATGGGTCCAAGCTCTGTCAGTTGTATAATAACACTTGAAACTGTTTATTATATAAACTAACTTCTGAAGCATTAATTGATTAGAAGGTGTGGCTTTCTATAGTTACAAGATTTCCAAATGTTGGATGAAGGCTGAAATCACTGGCCGGAGTTGGGAGTAGACATCCTGATAGTGAATGAGAAATCACAGGCCGGGTGTGGGGATAGGCCATGAAGGGCCTTGAAAATGAAGACAAGCATTTTATGTTTGATAGGATAGAGAAGGGAAGCCATTGGAAAGATGCAGAGAGAGGTGTGATGTGGTCAAAGGAAGAGGTTGGGAGAATGATCATTGCAGCAGCATTCTGAATGGGTATAAGCAGGGCAAGATTGCATTTGTCAGGGCCAGAGAGAAAGATGTTGCAGTCACTGAGACGCGATATGATGAGCGTTCTACCTGTGTGGATGGATAGGAAAGGCTGTATCTTCTACGTACTTCTATTGCTGCTATATGATTTAAAGAGGGACTACTTAAAAAAAAATTCAGGCTCTTAAAACACAACAAAAAGTTACATCTCAGAATTATCAGGAATGGCAAGTCTGGCCTTCCATGCCCTTGCTGCAGAAATCTTTGAGGGCCTCTGATACATAATCGACCCTTAACGGGGAAGGTTTTTTGTTAACATCCCAGAGTTTAAACAGTCTAAATAAAAACTTCCCATGTCAAGTTAATCTGGTTCCACTACTTTGGTAATTGTATATCCTAATCCTATTGGTTCTTCAACCATCTGCACCCTTGCAGGATACGAATGATCTGAATTTTTAACTTTTAAAAAAATCTGATTTTTTTAAAAGAGTAAAAAGACGAGCTCTCAGGCCTTCTTTATACAACATGAGCGGGGGAAAGGCTGCTTTTTTTTTTTAACTCAATCACAAATTGCATTTTTAACATTCTTACAGCAAACTGTGTTACCGTTCCCCCCACTGCTGTTTTCTCTTTTCCATTGAACTTTGATCAAGGATGATCCACTTTGATAATGTAAAATTGCAACACATTGACAACTGACACGTGAACACATGCCTTAAATTATTTTCTCAAGCTCCAGTCCTGTCACTGGATGCACTCAGATATGTAAAAGATCACGCAGCCTAAAACAAATTTGTAGGATTAATCAGGCCTCTCTAAAAGAAATCTCTGGGTACACCTCTCTCCTACTGTGCTCATGAAGTCAAAAAAGATGTGTGAGCATTCACGTCAGTAATAGCTGATTTTAATGTGAGAACACATACTTTTGTTAGCAACTCAGCCACTTCATTGATAAATTCCTTCACAACTCTTAGAGGAATAACACCCAGGCTTGATGACTTAATCTTTTAAGGTTTTTAATCTTCACTAGTATACATCAGATACTCCTGAGAGTATTCTACACCAAAAAAATTAAAATTCTGTTACAAAATTCTTAAATTTCTGCACACAATATTTAAAAAATTCTGCAAGTTTCATTTGTCAATAAATAAATGCAGAGGCTCCAGCATGGCAGTGGAGAGCACAGGCCATTGGCTGCATGAAGGCGGGAGATCACCCTGCAGCCCCCGACCCCCTGGACATGGACTCAGCAGCGAGGCTGCACCTGACCCTGACACAGCACAAAGCCTGAGCCTGCCCCAGAAACACCCTGGGGCCATGCCCCTCTGGGATAGGTGCACCAGGTGTGGGGCAGGCAGCCTCAACCAGGTAGGATCCAAGTGTGGAGGGGCTCAGTGTGGGGGGATCCAGGTGTGGAGTGAGAGGATTCTGTGCAGGACAGTCTGGGTGCAGGCAGCTCCGTGGGAGGTCTAGGTGTGGGGGGATCTGGATGCAGAGAGGCTCATGGGGGGGGGGGGGGGGTTCCAGGTGCAGGGGCAATGGGACTCTGCAGGGGCTTCCAGGTGAAGGTGGTTGGGGCTGAGCAGAGGGGTCTGGGTGTGTGTGTGGGGGTCTCAGCAGGGTGGGGTCTGGGTGCTGGGGGAGTGGGGCTTGGTGGGATTGGGGTCTGAATGTGGGGGCTCAGAGTGGTGCAGGGGGTGGGGCATCAGGGTGAGAGTTTGAGTGCAGGGAGCTCAATAGAGGGTGGTCTGGGTGCAGAGGTGGGGGTTTGGATTCAGTGGGGTGAGGTTTGGGTATGGAAAGCTGGATGTACTGGGTGAGGCTTGGCAGGAGTGTCTGGGTATGGGAGGTCCGGATGCCCGGGGGTTGGGTGGATGGGGAAGCAGCTCCCCATACAGTGACTCCTACCCACACAGCTGAGGAATGATGGGGGCAGAAAGCAGGGGAAGTTCCTGGAGGTGGGTCTAACACAGCCCCAGTCACTCCTTGCAGGGGAAGAGGAAGTCCTGTCCTCTCCTGGCTCCAGCCCAGCCAGGACTAGCAGTTGATCCTGGCTCAGGGTATGAGCCACTGGCTGGGGCGTCCCCAGCCCCTCTGTGATTTACCTCTCCGCCAGCTGTTCTGGGTGCCTGAAATGATGTACTTGTGCTGCTAGGGAGTGCTGTGTGACTGCTCTCGCAGCTTCCCTTTGCTTCCCTGTCAGAAAGTCATCTGCAGAAATAAATTTGCAGGGGACATGAATTCTGTGCACATGCAGTGGCACAGAATCCCCCCAGCAGTAACCAGAAGTAACTCCACTGAAATCAATGAATTTACATAGGTGTAAAAAGCCATACTACATCAGAATAGTTGGGTACCCTACGTTTACGTATTTGTTTCTTAATATAAAGCAAGTGTTCATGATAGAATCTTTTTTGCTCTGCAGACTGCAGCTGTATTCTTCAGACCAGCTTTGTGTGTTCATGGAGCAGATTCTGTGCTGTGCTTGGTGCAGCTCAGGAGTAAAACTAGTGGGGAAAAATTGTCAAATACTTCTTGGGGAATTTTTTTGAACTAAAAATGGCTTTTCAACTAAAACAAGGTGCATTTTTTGACTACTCTACTTAGGAAGAGTAGGGAAGGCAAAGGTGGCTGATTCTCTCATTTTGGGAATCCCTGTGGTTCTGACATATACTTTCTCAGAGGAATAAAGGGATCCAGACAAAGCCTTGCCCAATATGACCTAGCTGAAAAACTGAAATGATTTATAGGTGGGTGTTCTTGCACTTTCCCTTTGTCTTTTGGACTCGATATACTTGATTCTGCCTCCCAGGATATTTACAGTAGTCAAGATCTTTAAGGACTTCAGTCCTATGCTCATATCTTGACTGACTCACTGTAAAGGAGTGGGTTGATGTTTTTCTGTTTTAAAGATGCCTTTGCTTATTCACAAAGCTTTTGTGCCATTTATAATGCTATCATGTGTGCCTGGACAGGCACACTGTGCATTATCTATAAGGATTTTGTATTGGAGCTTGGAAAGGATACACTAGCAGCTTGTTCACATGATTTTTCCTTTCTTCACATAAGAAAGTAGCCTCCTCCAAAGAGTATACTTCCTGAATTAATAGCTAAAATTAATCTTATTCTCACTATTACCTTAGTACTGCTTCATTATATTATTTAATTGTCACTTTAAGTGCTTGGATGTTTAAAGAACTCTATGAATGTATGAACTTAAACATACAGTTGTCTTCTGTTTTAGATAACTGTATGGCATATTTGATCTGACTACTCTCAGAATGATGCTGTATGTCTCTAAGCCAGTGACTTTAATTTCAGTGCTATGCACCTGAACATCATTTTGTGGCTATAAATAATGTAGTCACTTTAGGACAATTAGCACATGTCAGAAGAATTATAATCATGAATGAGATAAAAATGTGAAGTGACCAGGAGCAGGAATCATAGTAAGTGTCATCTGACAGATTCACATATCTGAAGGCATGTTTGGGTGAGGAGACACAACGTATTGAGACAAGAGCAGACATGTCCCAGCTGGTTTATAGGAAACCAGTCAGTTGTACTGCATGTTATAAAGTTAATACCAATGTACAACATTTACAAAAGCAAATCTTAAAATAAGATGGTGTAAGTGGGGATAATAGATGAATCATGAAAATTTGCTAATGTCTCGTATGGAAGTTGGTTTTAATTAGCATAGAAGAGGTGGGTATTGAGGGTCACTTAAAAGGGCCAGATTCTGACACCCTTATCCTGAGTGGCACACTACTCTAGAAATGGTCCACTGACTCCATGGGACCTCTTCTAGCATAAGGGACTACTCAATGTGAGTAAGGCTAAGATTGTGTCATGGATATTTTTAGTAAAAGTCATGAATAGGTCAGGGGCTATAGAGAAAAATTCATGGAAGCCCTTGACCTGTCCCGACTTTTACTAAAAATATCCTTGACAAAATGGGGAGTCCAGCTGTGGGGTCCCACGCCACCTGCAGAAGTTGGGCAGCTGTGGGGGCTGCTCCAAGCTCTGGGTGCCCCCAGCATGTGTGGCAGCTTGGAGCTCCATGGTTCCTCAGTTAGGAGCTCCAGTGTACCCCCACCACCTGTGGAGGCCGGGAACTTTGAAGGACTCCCGGTGCCCATGGCGGCTCGGAAGGCTGCGGAGGGGTGGGGGCATCGCTGTGGCCAGGATGTGTGGCCCCACCGCCCGCGGCAGCTCAGAGCTCCAGGGGGCCCCCACTGCCCACGTCTGCCAGGAGCTTCGGGTGGGGCTCCCACTCCCTGCGGCAGCCTTACTGCCCATGGCAGCTGGGAACTCCAGGGGGCCCCAGCACCTGTAGCCACAGGGAATGGCGGGGGGCCCTCCAGCTTCTGTCTGACAAGGGTGAATTCACAGAGGTCACTGGAAGTCATGGATTCCATGACTTAAACATGAGTAAAGGTGTCAATCTGAACCTGAAGTGGAATTAGATTATTATGGATAACTCTTGCAGCAGCAGAAAGCAAATTCTTTTCTTGGAGAAGAATGAGAACAGAAGTAGGACCCACAGTAGCTTTGGAAGAGGCCATATGGGGAGCATGGACAGATGGTAAATTTTATGGCCCACTCAGTGTCTCAAATGGCTACCCTGTAATGGGAGCTCATCACAGCTCCTAGGATGTGCTAAAACAGAGAGTAGTCAAAGTGCAGGGTGTCTTTCTGTCCCATTAGGGACAGACATACAGCGAAGAAAGGTCCTGTCCCTTTAAGTCTCTCACCCAACAGAGCTTCCCTGGACCTTAACCTAAAATGCCTGCTAACTGCCTTGTTGAGTCTCAGCTCTAAAGAGAAGTTGTTGGACAGCAAAGAGGTTATTTCATCTGCTCTTGCCCAGAATTTCTGACTGCACTGTAGGTTCCTGAATCACCCTTCCTATACTTCATTTTTTCATTAACAGGAGGGAGAGTTTGTTTTCCTGTACCAGTCCCCAGTTCAGAGCTGCCCCCCCACTCATAGATACAGAGCTGGAGACCTTGCCATCCTCAACTGGAGGCTCTGACAGGTTCTTCTGGCAAGAAGGAGAGGAATAGTTTCTCTTTCTTCACCTGTGGGCTGTTAGCCTTTTTCTGGCCTAATTGTGTATATATACCCATCACACAATTTAATTCACATAGGTTTTACTCTTGTAAGCCCTGGTCTACACACAGCCCCTGGTTCGAACTAGGGTACGTGAATTCAGCTACGTGAATAACGTAGCTGAATTCGAACTACCCTAGTTCGAATGACTTACCGTCCAGACGCCGCAGAAGCGAACTCCGCGGCTCCAAGGTCGACTCCGGCAACTCCTCCTGCCGCGGTGGAGTACCGGAGTCGACCGCGGCGCTTCCGGAGTTCGAACTATCGCGTCTAGATCAGACGCGATAGTTCGAACTCCGAGAAGTCGAACTCGCCGCGTCGACCAGGCGGGTAAGTATAGACGTGGCCTAAGTGTCTTAGGCCCTGATGCTGCAATTCACTGTGCCCCCTTGTTACCTGCACACTCTAGGGCACCCCACCTTTACCGTTCTGTGGGCTCAAGGCATAATCCAGTTAATTTAGGCACCCCCACCCTTTCCCAGTTCCTAGAGCTCTGGGTGAAAGGCACCAACTCGTACCCAGTTCCTAGGGCTCCAGTCCACTGATAACCAGTTCCTAGGGTGTAATCTTCTGCATGTTTGCGGGGCTTTCTACCAGTGAAAGAGTCTTACACAGTAATATCCTTAACTTCTATTTATTAACAGCTACCAAAACAGAATATGTGTGCTAAGCACACAATGCTCACCACTCCCAATAAAGCAGATGAACTATTCTCTGTGGTCCATCAAGATTTAGATCCTCTGGGGACTGTAGCTTCTTCACGATATGATTGGCATGACATTGAAGTCTAGCAGCTCTGATCTTGGGCTGTGTCCTGGAGTTAGGTTCCAAAGAACTGCCTTTTGGACCCTAGTTTATATAGTTAAACTTGACTCCTGCTTATATATACCTTAACCAATCATTTTAAACTAAAGTATTAAAAAACAGTATTTTTCATCAATCCTAGCCCATTCTGAAACAAGTATTTAAACAATCATATCCCACACCTTAGTTTATTTAATTCTTGCAAAATTAGTTATGCAACAGACAGAAACAAAGAATCATACAGAGACCATACAGATAAACAATAAAGAAGTGGAGACCATAAAGACAAAATAATAGAAGTATAGATTTCACAATCTCAACTGTTTAAGTGGTTCCTTTCCGGACAGAATGTTATAAAATAAAGTTTTCTTAAAGAAACAGATCTTAAGATGTTTAATAGGTGATGCTAGGTACTATTGGGGCAGGAGCAACTTCTTAACAGCCTGATATTACACTGTTTTGATGGAATGTGAGGATGTGACTTTCTGCTTTTTAACTCATGGCTGCTGCTGCTTGCTAAAGAAAAAGCACTCAGAGTTTACAATCCCCTCCTTAATGACAATTTTACTAAAGCTATCATTATTGTTCCAGGAGTCTAATATTCAGACCTGATGAGCATGTGCTTGCCTCCTAGGTATAATTAACAAGGGCCTTATTCAACTTTGTATGTCAGTTCTCTTCATCCAGCAAGCGAAAGCTATTATGCTTACTAATAAAGCCAATTGGATTGCAGTGACCACCACAATAGGGTGAACCATTATATTTAGTATACCATTTGCAGAAGACCACCACCCTAATAGTGTTTCCCACCAAAAGCGTTGTCCTGCAACTGCAATAGTTTTTAGCACATGAGTGATTTCTATAGGATCATGTACTGTAATATGTATTTGTTCTCCTGTCTGTGCAATATATTGTAAATGTGAATGGAACATAGCATGGACCAACAATTTTCTTATCATGGTCATATTCATGCCTATGGTGTTAGGTGTTACAGTGTGATACAACTTCGGTTTAAACTTCAAGTAGTTTACAGTCCATACAGGTACGTAGTATTCAAAAATCACAACTTTTAATCTTTGTAATGCAAAAACATTATTAACTAAATAAGTCATAACATACTAGTCATTATTGTCTACTACTACTATTGAACAATGACTCCTAACACAAACGCATCCCCTTCCTGCATACACAATAGCTGATTTTTGTTCAGTGAATATATCAAACATACATCTTTGGGTTCCTTTGTCTTTAACATAAAAATATCCATCTCTTTCTTTTAAATTTTGATCCTCACACACACATCTCAAATTTTCATGGGCCACACATTGAAAGATTTCAGTAGTTTTCCATTGTTGATGTTCTTTATATGCCCAGGAATGTTGATCAGCAGAATACATAACCAATTTTTTTGTTAGCTGGATTCCCACAGGTAACACCGGATATATATCAATAGTGAGACTGGGTGTATGATTCCTACATATGCTCGTAGAACCAGTTGGTCTTTATTTAGTGTAAAGTTTATTTAGTGTAACATTTCTCCACAACAGCTTTTTTATTTCCAAAGGCAAGTTTCCTTGCATGGTTTCCTGAATTATTTGAATGACCAATTCCTGACTAATATCTTGGGCCTGTGTACAGGCTAATGCTAAGGACACATTTTCTTGTATTGTTTCCATAGCCCCTGCAAAAAGTAAAATCTTTTTTACCTTGCTGTTGCCATACCGGACGTATTTTAAAAAATAATTGTTGCCCCATTCCTAATTTGACAAGGATGCATTGATGGGCTTCCCAATTCTTGTATTTCAGCTGTAACATAACTTAGTTTGTTTGCCAATACCTCTCTGGTAGTAGCATCCAGTATTCCAACTCCTAATCCAGTTCCACCCAAAGCAGTTTTCAATACACTCCTTGGGAGCTACCTACCCCTCCTGACTGCCACGCAAATGCAATAACGTTCAGTATTTCATACTGAGATAGTGTTAGAGCAGCTATACCTTTGCTGGGCCTTTACTGTACTGCCCCTTATAGTAGTCAGGGAAGGTACTGTAATGGCTTTCCTTTCCTTACATAGGCTCTGAATTCCCCTCTTTCCCGTGGGTGCTTGACCCCACTTTTGACCCCAGCCCCACCCCCTCTCCCACTCCACCGCATTCATGAGGCCCTGCCCCTTTCCCGCCCCCATTCCAACCCCTTCCCCAAAGACCCCGCCCCAACTCCGCCCCCTCCCTGCCAATATTCCAACTCCTTCCCCCAAATCCCTGTCCTGGCCCGGCCTCTTCCCCGCATCTTCCCTTGAGCGCGCCATGTTCTCGCTCCTTCCCCCACTCCTGGAGCGTGCTAACGCTGCCAAATAGCTGTTTGGCGGCGGCTGGGCGGGCAACGCTGGGAGGTAGGCGGAGAAGTGGGGATACGGCACACTCGGGGGGGGGGGGAGGAGGAGGGGGGGCAAGGGGTGCCTATGCTTACATCCAATTTTATACAACATCCAGGTGTATTCAGCGGGCTTACATGCTGGAGGTTAAGACTTGCCAATTATTACTGATTCCCCCCCGCCCCCAGCAACCAATGTTTTCATATGCCCTTTCTTTCCTTTCGTAATTTCACTCTGTGCTTAAAATTCTTATGTTTATCCTTTCATTCCCACCAACAGATAAACCTTCTGTCCCATGCATATTTTGCCTTTAAACATGCCTTCACCATCTGTGGATGTTTCCCTGTTAACAGCCTGGCATTCCTTGACTCTACCCTTCTGCAACATTTGTTTCTGTAAATACAGTTAAAGTGTCCATTAATCTTTTTCTGCCTAACACAGTTTCCCCATTTTTAAAAACACAATAGACAATGCTAGAAACAACACAAATAACACAAAACATGATCTTTGTTGCAACAGTACATCCATGGTATTCTGGGCTGCTCTTCAGCTGGTGCAGCTTTTCCTGAAGTTCTGAAAGACAAAAAACGATTTTTCTACCTCCATTAGGGGGCAGCAGATTATTGCTTAAAATACCCCTTCCTTTTACAAATCTCCTTGCTGATTGCAGGCAAAACAGAGGAATTACCCCCATACTTTCCTGTGTTTTTCTTCTATAGGCAGGCCAGATTTTAAGGGCTTCTATCTTTTAAGGGTTTACGGCAGGGATCGGCAACCTTTGGCATGCAGCTCACCAGGGTAAGCACCCTGGCAGGCTGGGCCGGTTTGTTTACCTGCCGTGTCTGCAGGTTCGGCCGATCACGGCTCCCACTGGCCGCGGTTTGCCACTCCAGGCCAACAGGGGCTGTGGGAAGCAGCACGGGCTGAGGGATGTGCTGGCCACAGCTTCTCGCAGCCCCCATTGGCCTAGAGTGGCGAACCGTGGCCAGTGGGAGCCACGATTGGCCGAATCTGTGGACGAGGCAGTTAAAGTGGCCCCGCCCACCAGGGTGCTTACCCTGGCAAGCCGCGTGCCAAAGGTTGCTGATCCCTGGTTTAGGGTGAATTATCCCACTGTTCAGTCATGAAATTCATGAGGTGGTGTATTTCAGTTTCCCTTTTTTATACAGCAGACCAGGTTTGTAATCTTTTCTATGCTGTGCCAAGTTTTAAGTTTATTCACAGGTAACAGCTGAGAAGCATTATTACCATAAGGCTTTTTAATATGAGGTATGTTTCCAATGACCATTTCTAGCATGCTTAAAGGCTTTTCCCCAAAATCGTACACACTTTACATTGTTACAGGGTTACTCATTAACATTTAATTTATCCCAATGTTTAATATTAACAGTAACATTAGCATCAAATCTATTACAAGTGGGCATTTAAAAGTATCTTGTTATACCACGCCTTTTATTTAGACAATTTGTATACGAGGCCAGTATGTTCAAAACCCTCTTGGAATCTTTGTATGGGCTTTTTAATTTAATTATATCCTTCGGGTTTTGGTGGGGTAAGTTTGTAAGGGACACTTGCCTTCTAAGGGTTAACCTGTCTCTCAGTATCAGGACTGACTTGTTTCCCACCTCCCTTTCCTGGAGGGTCATAATTTGAGCCTTCTTGCTTACACAAATTTGCATGCTGGCCAGGTGTGTCCCTTATCTGCAGCCCCTTTGTGCTACCATCTATGGGCAGTTCTCACCTTCCCCTATCAGCTAGGTAATTTGCATCAACACAGACACCACTGGCTGTTAGTTTTTCCTTTGAGATTTTGAAAAATAAAATAAATAATTTTCTAGCCCCGTTCCATGCTTTTGGTTATGAAGAATGGAACAATATTAACCAGGACTTGCTTTGTTTCTTTGACAAATTTATTTTTACCAAAGTATACTGTTGGGCTGGTCTTTTTCTACAATGTTCACTGGGCTCATTTAAAAATTTAAAGTATGGGTTTTACTTTGTTTTCTTTTTGTTTGTCTGTTTTGTTTGTTTTTAAAGCACACGGAGATCTGAAAAAGAAAACATAACCTATCATGGTTCTTTTTAGAGCCCTTGCAAGATTTTAATTAAGTAACAGGTTTTGTTTAAAGCAACAGAGTCCTGTGGCACCTTATAGACCAGGGGTCGGCAACCGGTGGCTCGCGGCTCGCCAGGGTAAGCACCCTGGCGGGCCGGCCCGGTTTGTTTATCTGCCGCGTCGGCAAGTTCGGCCGATCGCGGCTCCCACTGGCCGCGGTTTGCGGTCCCAGGCCAATGCGGGAGGCAGGAAGCCGCGGCCAGAACATCCCTCAGCTCGCGCCGCTTCCTGCCTCCCGCATTGGCCTGGGACCGCAAACCGCGGCCAGCGGGAGCCGCGATCGGCCGAACTTGCAGACGCGGCAGATAAACAAACCGGGCCGGCCCGCCAGGGTGCTTATCCTGGCGAGCCGCGAGCCACCGGTTGCCGACCCCTGTTATAGACTAACAGATGTATTGGAGCATAAGCTTTCGTGGGTGAATACCCACTTTGTTTTGTTTACATTTCTTTTACTCCTTCTACAGTATATACTGCATGTATCATGGGAAAATGCACATTTCTTACATAGTTTAACTTCCAAAACATTATATTAACCATATCAATTTTTACATAAGGTGTAACTGTTTATTTAGTGCTTACAGAGTATTCATGTACCCTTATCAAAGTGACATTCTGATTACTCAGAGCCACCTTAAGGCTCAGTGTTCCTAACATTACTTTTTTGTGAACTACATCCCTGCTGTTGCTCTAGAGAGGCACTGTCTTTTTAATTTTTTATTCGTTTACTGCAGCTCTTATCTGCTATTTTGTTACAAAAAAAGATCTCCTGGTGCTGGCTATCCCTACCACAGTCATGGCCACATCCTCTGGTCCTTATTTAAAAAGATATTCAACTTTATAAACCATAGAAGTACCAAAGGGTTAAATGCTAAATAACAAAGCCAAACCACACTAGCTGCTTGTGTCAGGCAAAAGTGTAGTGTTGCAACTTTGAATGAGAGATTCAAATGGATTATTTAAAAAAAAAATCAAAACCAATTCATCTTAAACCTACAAAACAGGGTTTTTACAAACAAGTAGTGTTGGTTTAGGTTCTTAAAACCTCACATATTTACACAATATATTTACACACACACACAAATTCTCTTTTTCTTAACATCTCTTGCACTGCTTTAATTATCTGTACACAGCTGTACACAAATTACATTCCCTTTTATACATTTGGAGGCAATTAAGTTCCAATCGAAACCCCTTATGTTCTTTAGTGATTTTGACTAAATTGTCCATATTCAAATGATTTTAAATCAGATTTTCTGTGTCTGCAGCAATTATGAACAATTGAATATTTACAAGGGCCCATTTTCCTTCAGAATGGCTGCAAAGAAACCAAAAATTCTTCTCCTATAACACTTTCCCTCTTTAACATTTCCACAACTTTTAATTGTTTAATTCCCGCCAACCTCTGTGGTGTTAACTTCTCACTCTTTCCTTAAATCACTTTCTTATCTCCCAAAATGAAACCTTCATCAGCCCAGATATTACCATTCCAAGTATCGTCCCAGAGGTCTGTGTCCCTGGTGCCTATACTTATTCCTACCACTATGCCCCTCTGGGTTCCCAGCATGTTTTTGAATCTCTTTATCTGTTGCTTGCAGACTGAATGCTGCTTGTCTGAGCCTGATCCTGCTTTCCTCGCAGAACCATCCCTTCCCATGGACATAGGCCTTGTTCCACTACCCATTTAACAAGGAGGGTAGGCTCCTCAACTAGCCCATACCTCTCCTGGTCCCTTTTCTTTGTTCCCCACCCCTCTTGTTGCTCTGGGGTAGTAATTCTGCCAGCTAGCTAGCGATCCTTCCTGACAGAAGATACAGGTATTCTGCTATTATTTACTGAGTTAGACTCCATCAGTTCAGCCCAAACAACCTTAGGCTGCCTGCCTTCTTCACCAAATCTGTTACCCGCATGCTCTAGGACCCTTTTATGCTTTTACCCTTCTGTGGACTCAAGGCATAACCCAGTTAATTTAGGCACCCAACCCTTTCACAGTTCCTAGAGCTCTGGGAAAAGACACCTCCCTTGCCCAGTTTCTAGAGCATAGAGCGTAACCCTGGTTAATTTAAGTACCCACCCTTACCCAATTCCTAGGGCTCAGAGCGTAATCTTCTGCGGATTTGTGAAATTACCAGTGAAAGAGCCTTACACAGTAATATACTTAACCTTTATCTATTAACAGTTACCAAAACAGAATACACACACTAAGCATGCAATGCTCACCACTCCCAATAAGGCAGACAAATTTTTACTGGTGGCCAGTGAAGATTAGATTGTCTGGAGACTGCAGCTTCTGCACAATATAGTTGGCAGGACTTTGAGGTCTAGCAGCTCTGATCTTAGGCTGTGTCCTGAAGTTAGGTTCCAAAGAACTGCCTTTTGGACCCCAGTTTATATAGTTAAACTTGACTCCTGCTTATATATACCTTAACCAATCATTTTTCATCAATCCTAGCCCATTATGAAACAATTATTTAACCAATCATACCCCACGACCTTAGTTGATTTAAATCTTGCAAAATTAGTTATGCAACAGGCAGAAACAATTAAAGAATCAGAGACTATACAGATAAATAATAGAGAAGTGGGAACCATGAAAGCAAAACAATAGCGGTATAGATTTCACTATCACAATTGTTGGTAAGTGATTCCTTGCCAGACAGAATGCTATGAAACAAAGTTTTCTTCAAAGATATGTTTCTTTTTCTGGTGATGGTGGATAGTATTAGAACAAGAGAACCTTCTTAACAGCCATCTAACAACCACTATCCCTGTATTTCTGTTGTCTTCTGGGATTTTTTTTAAGTAATCTTTTTTTCCTTGTTGAAAATATAAACCAGGCCAAGCACCTATTAATTTAAACATTTTATGAATCTTTTAACATTTTAATAAAACACTTTAGTTTTAGAGCATGAATTTGCTAATGGTATTCTAACACTGGTATTGCAATAGTTTTACATGACTATGGGTCAATTTCTGCAAATATTAAGCACATTAATGGATCTCTGTATATAAATTTAGTCATGTGGATAAATATTCCCAGGATGAACAGTTAGGACTCCAATCTTGCAAATATTCAAGTATATGTGAGACTTTATTCACAGAGTAGCAGGGTCAAGGTCTAAACTATTAACACAGTAAACATTCCCATACTAGTCAAAGGCATAACTTTTGGATAACAGGATAAAATAAACTTGAAATTGTACACCACTCTTTTGATATGACAAAACTAGGAAAAGCTACAAAAAGTGTAACCTTTTACAAAAGCTGTCATCTCCAAAATGCCTTATCCAATTTCCCTCATTAAGCCTCAGATCATACAGTAAAGTGTCAGATGAATATATTTAGTTTTAGCAAAATTAGGTCCCAATTCTGCAAGGATCTGCATGGACCAACTGTTATGCTTGAGCAGAGCCTCCTTAAAATCACTGGGGCTCTGTGTGGGCACAGGGGTCTATACTAGCGGCTATGATTCGGCAAGAGTCCTCCAAATCCATTTTATACTGTTTTTTAACTGTGGAAAGACAAATGTGTTTCTTATTATCTTTATCATCCAATTATAGCACAGTAGCTTCTGTTAGTACTTGTAACGTTATCTTTATAACCTACCTCTTAAGAATTGAGTAATTAGACATATATATCTGAAAGCTTTCTGTAAAGAAAATAACATGCAGTAACCACAGCCACTCAGTAGTTTCACTTCTGCTGCTAGGAAGAATGCAATCTGACTACACTTCTAATGCTTTATTGACTGTAAACTGGTTTTATAGAGACATGAATGCAATTTTACAGCCCTGGAGGGTGGGGGAAGTCACTATCATGTTTACAAGGTAGATAAAACTACTTTCTATACCTTGTTTATCTTTCATTAAGGGGTAATACAGCTATAAACATATGTTATGTAATCAGGCAGGATGTAAAGTATAATATAAAATAAAAAAATGACAAACAAATGTATTTTTTTTAAAGGAACCTACCACCACCACTTTCTATTAATCCATGTAATGACAAACTGCAACTAATTCAATACTTGGGGCTGGCTCAGTGGGCTATCTGGAAGCAGCATTTGATGCATTGGCTTGTCTCTAAAACAGCCAACCAGAATGAACACATTACACCTGTGTGCTGTTGTCTGTATTGGGTGACTGTCAAATTTTGGTCCAGTTCAAGCTTCTTGCCTCCCAAACCCTGAATAGGCTAAGGTCTGGTTAGGTAAGATTCCATCTGTTTATGCTCCCCATCATACCTGCTGTTCTCAGCAAGGACACTTCAGTGGATGGGGGAGTGGGGAGCAGATCTTGTATTGTGGTGACTAAAGAAAAGGAAGATTAGTGAAAGGCCAATGATTTTAGAGCATGCTTCTGCAGGAGCCCAGCATTACCCTAAATTATTAGTGTAGTAATGACGTCAGATACTGGAAAAACTGATCACCCTCATTCTTTCACTGTAATGAATTGGCTCAAAAAAAGGGGGGGGGAGGAGAGGGCAGGAAAGAGACTTCAGCCTTCTAGAGGCAATTTAATGTACTTTTTGTAGTGTGAGGGGCTCACATTCTATGGCATTGAGTGCCAGAGAAATATCTATACAAAATATGTAATCTAAAATGCTTATTTAAAAACTTTATGGGCTAACCCCCTTTATCACCTGGACTCTACAACATTATTCTCTCACAGAAACTGGATGGAAGAGACCTATTGAACTATCTAATACAGTGGTTCTCAACCATGGTCCATTGTGGGCTGCGAGCAGGTTTCAGGGAGTCCGCCAAGCAGGACCAGTGTTAGACTTGCTGGTTGCCAGGGCAGAAAGCTGAAGTCCCACTGCATGGGGTTGAAGCCTGGGGTCCTGAGCCCCACCACCTAGGGCTGAAGCAGAAGCCCGAGCAACTTAGCTTCACGGTGCTCCCTGTGGCATGGGGCCTTGGGCAATTGCCCTGCTTGCTACCCACCCCTTAACGCGGCCCTGGCTTTTATATGCAGAAAACCAGGTATTGTGGCACAGGTGGACCATGGAGTTTTTACAGCATGTTTGGGAACCACTGATCTAATACAGTGGTTCTCAACCAGAGGTACACATACACCTGGGGGTATGCAGAGGTCTTCCAGGAGGTACATCAATTCATCTAGATTATTTGGCTAGTTTTACAACAGGCTATATAAAAAGCTCTAGCGAAGTCAGTACAAACTAAAAATTCATATAGACAATTACTTGTTTATATTGCTCTATAAACTATACACTGAAATGTAAGTACAATATTTATATTCCAACTGATTTATTTTATAATTATATGGTAAAAATGAGAAAATAAGCAATTTTTTAGTGATAGAGTGCTGTGACATTTTTGTATATATATGTCTGATTTTGTAAGCAAGTAGTTTTTAAGTGAGTTGTACACAAGACAAATCAAACTCCTGAAAGGGTAAAGTAGTCTGGAACGATTGAGAGCCACTGATCTAACGTATATCCTTCCCAGCATACAGGAATGTTCTTTACATAATAGCTCAGGGGTTGGCAACCTTTCAGAAGTGGTGTGCCGAGTCTTCATTTATTCACTCTAATGTAAGGTTTTGCGTGCCAGTAATACATTTTAACATCTTTGGAAGGTCTCTTTTTCTATAAGTCTATAATATATAACTAAACCATTGTTGTATGTAAAGTAAATAAGGTTTTTAAAATGTTTAAGAAGCTTCATTTAAAATTAAATTAAAAGAAGAGCCTCCCGGACCGGTGGCCAGGACCCGGGCAGTGTGAGTGCCACTGAAAATCAGCTTGCATGCCGCCTTCGGCACGTGTGCCATAGGTTGCCTACCCTTGTAATAGCTGTTTTGTCCAGACTAACTTTAAATGACTTAAATGATGTGGCTTCCATAATTTTCCCCAGGGAGATTATTCCACATGATTTCACTGTCAGGAAGCAGTTTGCTGCTGGTGCTGCTGCTTTTTTTGTCTGTATGTTTGTTTGTTTGTTTTTTAAAGCTTTTTTTTTTAAACTACTCTTTGAAGCAGCAGCTTTAATTAGAAATTCCTCTCTGTTCTTCCCCCAACCTTTCTTTCTCTATCAGACAGCCAGAGGTCAAGGTATATTAATAGCTGCTGCATGACTCAGAGTTGTTAACTCAAGTGGATCCCTTCATACTGAGATCTGCTGGTTGATGTTCCTGGCTACACTATCGCTCTAGGAGAGAGAACCTTTCCTATCAAAAAAACAGAATAAAACAGCAAAACAGACAAGCAGCTGGATCTCCCTCAGTATTTTCATTCCCATTTTTCTCCAGAAGAATTCTCTTTTGTTGCTACTCCCTCTGCTCGCTGTGGAAGGAGGAACTGTATACGAAGAATAATATTCAACAATCCCCATCCCTACTTGAGGATTAGTCTGAGGCTCTCCTCCATACCTCATGAGTGATAGACAAGGAATTAGAGCCTGAGCATTCCTTTTCTTCCTCCCACACCACAAAATCTCAGAATGTGTGAAGCAGCAACTTAGCCCCTTTAGCATGTGTGTGTTCATATGTGGCAAGGGATGGGGTAGGAGGACAGAGCCAGTGTGACCTTGGAACGGTTGTGTTCTTAACCTCTGTGTTTGCTTTCTGAACCTCCCCTTTCTCCAAGGGGGATGATGTCCTACCTCTTTTTATAATGGGCAACACTAACCAGACCATGGGGTTAAAGTCCTCACTGGTCCTGTGGGTGCTGGCTGAGGCTGGTGCACATTGGAGATAAGGAGATGGCTGGAGCGTAGTGTCAGAATCCTCACTCATTTTTTAATCATAAAACTATGTAACCTTCCTGCCTTGGTTCAGAGCAGTGATTTTTAACAGGAGAAATCTGTGTCAAATGATTGTCTTCCCTCCCCTCACCCAAAGTAAGTTATTTATAATTAGGGCTCCGTGTCTGTCACACGACCTCCATGATTTCTGCAGCGGCCAGTGTGGCTAACTCCAGGGCTGCCCAAGCAGCTGGCTCTGGGGCAGACTCCTGCAGCTGGTGCTGCTGGCCCCAGGTGCCCCCACTTTCCCCTAAGATTTACTCAGTTATTTTTAGTAAAAGTCATGGACAGGTCACGGGCAGTGAATTTTTATTTATTGCCCGTGACTTGTCCATGACTTTTACTAAAAATACCTGTGACTAAATTGTAGCCTTATTTATTCTTCTTCTCTCATCTGTCTATGCTGTCTGTGTAATATGTTTTCTAACAGAAATTATTGGCCTGCCAATTGTCCCCTGGGTTAGGAAGTGTTAACATTCTATTCTTCCCCTATGCCCTTAAATCTCACTTTCCCTTCTAATCTTCCATCAATTGTCTTGCACAAAGCTTACTCAGGATAGTAACACTGCCTTATTTATATAGTATTTGAATTACTCTTTTCAGGTATGGTTACTTGCATGAGTTTCAGTTTAGTGACTAGGAAGAAATTATTTTCTCTGTTTCAAAACATATTTAATGTTGAACAGAGTCACATGATCATGGCTCTAATTCAGCAAATACTTATGCACGTGCATGACTTTCATGATACTACCCAGGTGAATAAAGTACCATTGGGCCTATGCCTTTTTTAAGGCAGTGACTTCAAATAGAAGATGGTGTGAAGTAAAGCTACAGCTTCCTATGAGAAACTACTCAGGCATGATTGTTAACAATGCATAAAATATGGTGGAACGAGAAAAATACTAAAATAAGGATATGAAAATGTATTCTGTTGAGACCACAATTTTACATTTTTTCTAGAAGCCAAAAGAATTTGTGTTCATGTGTTTGCATGTGGTCAACAGAATAGCTGTGTCCTACAAAGACTCTCAGGCCTAACTTTATACTTAAATCAATGGGACTACTCACAAAGTATGAACCACAAAGGTACTTGGGCACCTACATGCCAGAGTTAGTATCTGCTAGTTCCCAGTTCTGGCTCCACTTCGATCCTCAAAACTCCTGATGAACCCTGTCAGCCCCTAAACTCACTCATGGCCTAAGTTTTCAGAGTAAAAGTTCCCTCAGAGCCTGCGTTTCTGCCTCTGAGCATGCACGCTGCTGCCTCCCTTTAGGTGTTCAGATGCCTATCTCCTGCCTAAGCCCCAGAGCGATCCACAAACCAGGAGAAGACAGGCATTCCGTTTCCTAACTTCTGTGCAGAGCCCAATCTGATAGGTGTGCTCTCAACCAGAGGAGGAGAAAAGATTTGAATAAGCATCTTCCACCTCTCATGAAGGTGCTCTAACCACAGAGCTATGGGCTAGTCTACTGTGGAGCTTCCTTTGTTACCTGCACACTCTAGGGCACCCCATCTTTACCCTCCATGAGTTCAAGGCATAACCCAGTTAATGTAGGCACTCCCACCCTTTCCTAGTTCCTAGGACTCTGGGTGAAGGCACCTACCCATCACCAGTTCTTAGGGGTTAGGGCCAGTTAGGGTCAGTTCCTAGGGCTCAGACTGTAACCTGGTTAATTAAAGTACCCACACTTACCTGGTTCTTAGGGCTCAGAGTGTAATCTTCTGTGGGTTTGCACCTCAGGGCCTTTTACCAGTGAA
Source organism: Mauremys mutica (assembly GCF_020497125.1). Classification (NCBI taxonomy): domain Eukaryota; kingdom Metazoa; phylum Chordata; order Testudines; family Geoemydidae; genus Mauremys; species Mauremys mutica. The sequence goes on from NC_059072.1 coordinate 326,185,625, forward strand.
AAAGCCTTACACAGTAATATCCTTAACCTTTATCTATTAACAGTTACCAAAACAGAATACACATACTAAGCATATAATGCTCACCACTCCCAATAAGGCAGATGAACTTTTCCCGGTGGCCAGTCAGGATCAGGTCATCTGGGGCTCCAGGTTCTGCACGATATAGTTGGCAGGGCATTGAGGTTTAGCAGCTCTGATCTTGGGCTGTGTCCTGGAGTTAGGTTCCAAAGAACTTCCTTTTGGACCCCAGTCTATATAGTTAAACTTGAATCTTGCTTAGCTATACCTTAATCAATCATTTTAAACTAAAATACTACAAAACAGTATTTTTCACCAATCCTAGCCCATTACAAAACAATTCTTTAACCAATCATACCCCACCACCTTTGTTGATTTAAATCTTGCAAAATTAGTTATGCAACAGACAGAAACAATTAAAGAATCAGACAGAGACCATACAGATAAAGAGTAGAGATGTGGGGACCATATAGGCAAAACAAGAGAAGTATAGATTTCACAATCATAACTGTTGATAAGAGAGGGGTAATTGAATGTGAGTCTCTGATATGCTAGGAGACTGCTCTAACCACTGGGCTAAAAGTTATAAAATGGGCATCACGCCTGGCTGTTTTGTGTGGAGTATGGCAGGTGCCTAACTCATTTCCACAAGAAATGCTATACCTATTGAAGTCTAGGAGGCAGGCAGGCACAAGCCCACCTGTGTCTGAATGACCCTCTCCCAGCCTAAGGGGAGGAGCTACTGAACCTGGGATTCAAATAATTACAGGGGACAATGAAAAAATAATGGTCAGGAGTGAGGGTCACAGGAACAAAATCAGAGATCTGGAAGGGGATACTAAGCAGAGAACCTTGGACAGCACCCACTGCTCCTTAAAGGTGTCTAGGGAACCAGTGGACAAGAAATGCTGCAGGTGCCTAAACTGTCTCCCGGTGGTAGGTGCCTGTTCATGGATTGCTAAACCAAGATAGGGTCTCCTTGGAGCCTGGACTTTTGCCCCTATCTCAGAGAGGGAGTGCTCAGACCAAATCTCTGTTTGGCATCTCCCATGTATTAGTGCAGGTGGCTCCCTGCTAGTGTGCTAGATTTTGTAGATCACATTCTTAGTCACCTATCTCTCCTGTTCATTGTATAGGGAGCCTAGGGTTTTGTGGATTGCAGTGTTGTTCCTGTGATTTTCTAGGCACCTAAATGTTAGGCCCTATAACTCTTAGCTTTGCAACACCTAAGACTCTTTGTGGATTCCATCCAAAGTGCTTAAAGACCTGAGTCTTTGTAAGAGTAGGGTCTAAGAGTGTTAGCAATGCCCCTCCTGTACAACCCCATAGGGAACTGTGGCTTCATCTTCCACAGGTGCCAACTTTCTCATTTCCCTTGGATGCTTGACCCCCACTCCACCCCTTCCCCCAAGGCCCCTCCTCCACCCCTTTCTGCCCCCACACCATTTCTTCCCACCTTGTTCCGCCCCCACCCACAAGCATGCCCTGCCCTTGCTCCACTCCCTCCCCCCAGCACCTCCGCTGAACAGCTGATCCACCATGAGTGGGAGGCAATGGGAGGGAGGGGAAGGAACTGATTGGCAGGGCCTGCTGGCAGGTGGGAGGCACTGGGGGGGAGCTGATTGGCAGAGCACCCATGGAGTCGGTGCCTATGCCACCCTCTTCTTGAAGTCCCTGCCTTAGAGGCAACAGCCTATGTGACTGAATCAGTAACTCAAGTAACTCCAGCTGAGACTCTGCAGAGCCCCATTCCCTTCAAAGTGTGAGCATGGGGGGGAGGGTCTGCCTGCATAGAGTAAGTGCAGAGCAGGCATGGGCTCCTAAAGAGTAATCCAAAAAATAAATAGACACTTGTAACAAACTTTCCTGTGACAAAGTGCTGCCAAATGGAGCACTCTAAAAGACTTCGCTCATGAAGCAGGTTTGTCAAGGTGCACCTATGAGAGAGGAAAGGTGGGCAAACTAAGATCTTTTACTGGACTACTCTGTTGGGGAAAGACACACGCTTTCAAACTACAGCAAGTTCTTCTTCAGGGCCCAGTAGCTTGAAAGCTTTGTCTCTAACCAACAGAAGTTGGTCCAAGCAGAGATATTACCTCCCGGACCTCATCTCTCTAATATCCAGGTCTAAACACAGCTCCTGGGAACCACCCATGCAGCCAGTGTATGTATGAAACAGGCCGGGGTGCAGGAACAATTTGTATAGTGGGGGTGCTCAGAGCCATTCAACCAAAGGGTGAACCCTGTATGTAAGGGAAACCACTTCAAGCCAGGGGGTGTGCCAGGACCCCCCAGCACCTCTGGACACACGGACATTAGACGTGAAAAATTAGTCTTACATCAGCTACTGTAAGCCACATCTACATATGCCAAGAGCCTGCTGGATAGACAAGGGGAGAGGACTGAGGGGTCACACTGGGGCTAGTCACAGCAAGGGCATAACACGACACCGCTTGCCCTCTCTCCAACACTACTTCTCACAGGGGCGAGCCCCCCCCCCCGTGTACTTGCACGCCGGGTCTCCCCATGCTCCCCTACGCGACCCACCCACGTACTCCCGCGAACCCTCCTTTTACACCGAGGCTCCGCTCGCTCTCAGCCCCCCGCGACGAGGAGTTGAGGGCAGCGGCTTCGCGGTGGCTAGTGCGCATGCTTACACCTCTCGCGCATGCTCTGTTACAACCGAGGAGGAAAATCTAAACGGCGGCCGCCGCCGCCATATTGAGTAGCTGTCAGCGGCGCTTTGCGCGTCTCCTGCCTCGACCCACCAGCGAACAGCCCAGGGCGGCCCCCAGCGCCTGCTGCCCGGCCGCGGAGGGGCCTGCGCGGGGGCCCGGCCACAGCCGACCACCGAGAGCGCGTCGGAGACCCGGAGGGACCGAGTCCCCCGGCAGAGCCCCCCGCCGGGGAGCGGAGCCGCAGGTGAGGGGGGACGCGGGGAAGAACTGGGGAGGGGGTTGGTGCCCGCGCCGTGCCCGACCCGCCGCCTGCCAGGCCGCACTCGGCTCGCCCCCGCCTCTTCCCGCCAGGCTGGGGCCGAGCGGGGCAGGGGTCTCGGGAGCTGTCAGAGCCCGTTATCAGATTACCGGGGGGGCTGCCTGCCTGCCTGCCTGCTCCCTCCTCCCCCTTGCCCGGGGCTGTCTGGCTCGTGCCCCCCCCCGGGGCTGGGTGTGTCGCCCCCCCCGCTGCTCTGGCCCCGGGACTCCGTGCCCCCCCCCGTGGCCCCTGGGGGCTGCCTGTGTCCCCCGCGGCCCCGCCCCCAGGGCTGCCCCCCCGTAGAGCCCCGTGTCCCCCGCAGCGCTTGTCTCTCCCCCAGGGCTGCGTCCCTCTCTGCCACCGCCACGCTGCTCGCCCCCCTCTCCCGGTGCTGTCCCGTCGCCTCGCGCCTCTCGTCCCCCTTCTACACTGGGTGGTCCGCCCCCAGCCTCCTCTCTGCCCGCCCCCCTCGGAGACTGCGGGAGGTTATGGGGAGGGGGGGTGGGGGAGCCTCCAGCCGCTGCAGGACGGGATGGGAGTTGATGCTTTTTGTCCGCTCGCTCTGTCTCGTCCGCTAGCATCTAATCTTGGTTCTCGGTGCCCGGAGCCGGTGTAGCGGCGCATAAACCCGACTCGCTCGAAGCCCTAAATTGCGGGCAGGGGGTTGAGCGAAAGTGCAACTCGGAAAGGCCCCTCAGCTACTTGTTGCATTGAGGATGATACTTTGCAACACATTCCTCACATCAGAAGCAAAACACCCACCCACCCCTGTGCAGTCCAGGAGCAGGAGGCGGCCGCGGCGCCGTACCAGTCCGACGAGGAGTGCAGAGACGTTTTGCGGGCGCGTCAGGTTCAGCTACATTCCCCCACCGCCTCCAGGGTTTTTTTGAGAGTTGGGGGGAGCTCTGAATTTGTAAATCGCTCCAGCTTGAAACTAGAGCTCACTCCTCAGTTTTAAAATAAAAGTTTAAAGTGATTTAGTCCGTAAAGCAGTCTGGGGGAGAGTGTTGGTCCTTTGCAAAAGGCAAGATACAGCATGTAAAATTCCACTGCTGTGCAACCGCTTTTCACTAACAATATCCTAAGACTTTTTAACTCTTGATGTTCTTGTAGAACATCAGCTTGGATCAATGAATGTACAAATATGGAAGGATAATAAGGAATTACTTCATAAACAAGTGCCATGAAGCATCTGTTGCTATTGTTTACAACAAATGTACATTTTAAAGCCTCAGTCTACATACTGATCTACATAATGGTTGCAACAGCCCTGAGCCATTGTACATTATATTATGTTGGATAAATGTCTGATATAAATAATGAAAATCTTTGTTTTCATCCTTACCATTAAAAACTAGCCAAATCGAGCAAATTTAAAGCATGAAAATATATTTTTTAACTACATCATTCCCTTGCCCTTGTTGTTTTTTATCAGCTTGGATGTTTAAAAATAGTACTTTGTCTCAGTGCTAATGTAACTGATTACACTAATTTTATTTAATGAAGTGTGAAGCTGCATTTGTCAGACTATAGAGTGTACTGATGGAGGATTTGATATTACTAATTACAGTACTTGTTTGTTGACAGTCTGAATCAACAAGTGCAAGGTTGGGAGACAAGAAGTCCTGAGGGGTAATACTGTGTAACTTTAGGCAAGTCCTGTTCACTTTGCTATGCCTCATTTTCTGTATTGATCAATTGCAAGTATTTGCCTGCCTACCTGTGTCACAAGAATGCAGTATATGTATTCAAAGTGTTACATAAGGGCAGATTCACAAAGGGGACTTAGACTCAGTCTCGTAATGTTCAACATTTAGGTGCCATATTGTGTAATGGAATTCACAGCCCCACATTAGGTACACAGGCTCCCCTATACAGTGGATGGGGAGAGGTGTCAAAGAATGCAATCCACAAAAGTCAGCAAGCTGAGCAGGGAGCTACCTAAGCTAGCCAGTAGACAGTGCTAGGTCTAGGGAAGTCTTTTTCTGTCAACCTAGCTACCATCTCTTGGGGAGGTGGGTTACCTACACCGACAGCCTAGGTGGTGTAGCATTTTATGTATAAACAAGCACTAAGATTCAAAAACATAAACTCTCTCCTGGAGTTAGGTGCTTAAGCCCTTTCTTGCAAAAAAACAAGGTGGAGGTGCTCCCCCCCCCCTTACATTTTAGGCCTGACTGATAGCGCACTTACCTTGGGTAGTCATTGGCACGGGCTTGAACTTAGGACTCCCACATTTCAGGAGAGTCCCCAAACCACTGGTTGATAGTTGTTCTCACTCTTTCCAGAGAGTGTTTATTTATAAGAAGTGGAACAATTTAAACAGGAGAGGTTGAGAGGGAACAGCCTCAGAATATCCTTTTAGCCCAGAAGTTAGGGCTGTCTCCACCTTCACTTCTGGCATTTTGTAGAGGGCATGATCTATCAAGAAGCCATTCAGCATGTCTATCAGATCAAGCCACACAGGTGAGGTAGGCAGGGCATTGCATAGTTTGAGGATTCTGATGGGATTTAGGTGTGAGTTAAATGCCTGGTTACCTGGACTGAGGTGGTTGTGTGTATGACCAGTGGCAGATTTTTAGGGGTCTATAGGATTTTATCGGTTGATACTTGGGTGCTTACAGGGTAAAGCAGCAGTTGAGCAGGGGCTTTGGGGATCTAAATTTTGGACTTAAGCACCTAAATCCCTTTGGGGGATTTAGCCCTAAATGCCAGATGTTACCAGCGGTCCTTAAATAGTATGGTTGGTGCTATAGAAATATGAAATAGAAAATGTGCAGTGTAAGTGTGACAAATTGGAGCTGAGATTTGCAGAATTGAGAACAGCCGGATCTGGACATAAGTTAGACCTGCTGAGATAATAATGGTTGATAAAACAGAGGGCTGCACTCAAGGCCCAGTCTGAGAGTGGGAGAAGGGTTTGATTCCACCCTGAGATAGAGGTGACAGTTAGAGGCATGAGACAGACCTGAAGAGGTTACACTCGAGACAGACCAGGAGGGGGTCAGAGATGCAGTCCACCCGGTAACTGTGACAGAAGCAGTATTTCTTTGGAAATGAAGTACAGTAAATGAGGTTTCTTCAGATATACCATCTGATGATGCCTAGACATTTTTAATGACATAATCTTTTCCTATTACCCAAGATTTTTTGTTTGTGTGCAGGGATAGCATCATAAAATTATAGAATATCAGGGTTGGAAGGATCCTCAGGAGGTCATCTAGTCCAATCCCCTGCTCAAAGCAGGACCAATCCCCAACTAAATCATCCCAGACAGGGCTTTGTCAAGCCTGACCTTAAAAACTTCTAAGGAAGGAGATTCCACCACCTCCCTAGGTAACCCATTCCAGTGCTTCACCACCTTCCCAGTGAAAAAGTTTTTCCTAATATCCAACCTAAACCTCCCCCACTGCAACTTGAGACCATTACTCCTTGTTCTGTCATCTGCTACCACTGAGAACAGTCTAGAGCCATCCTCTTTTGAACCCTCTTTCAGGTAGTTGAAAGCAAAATCCCCCCTCATTCTTCTCTTCTGCAGACTAAACAATCCCAGGTCCCTCAGCCTCTCCTCATAAATCATATTCTCCAGCCTCCTAATAATTTTTGTTGCCCTCTGTTGGACTCTTTCCTGTTTTTCCACATCCTTCTTGTAGTGTGGAGCCCAAAACTGGACACAGTACTCCCAGATGAGGCTCACCAATGCCGAACAGAGGGGAATTATCATGTCCCTTAATCTGCTGGCAATGTCCCTACTTATACAGCCCAAAATGCCGTTAACCTTCTTGGCAACAAGAGCACACTGTTGACTCATATCCAGCTTCTCATCCACTGTAACCCCTAGGTCCTCGTCTGCAGAACTGCTGCCTAGCCATTCGGTCCCTAGTCTGTAGCAGTGCATGGGATTCTTCTGTCCAGCATATGCTGATTGGGATGAGGAGAGTCTAGCCTAGTGGTCAAAGTGGGCATCAGGCCTAGTGGTTTGATCAGGCATTGGCAACCAAGGACTAGGGTCAGTAGTCAGAGGTCAAAGCCAAGGGCCAAACTGGAAGGCAGGAACTGGATACCAGAGCCAAGGGTCGAGCCCGGAGTCAGTAATTAGAAGCCAAGGTTCAAACCTGAGTGAGCAGGATAGCAGACAAGGAGGGATTCAAGGCAGTGTCAGGACAGCAGCAAACTGGGTGGAAGGCAGGGGCAGCAGGAACAGTGTAACACAGGTGCAGGCACAGTGGTGCGCCTGAGCATACAGCAGACAGTGAACTACTGGTGGTGGTTTAAGAGCTGTCTTGCTGCCCCTTACAGCCAATCAGGTGGTGTGGCCAATCAGGCAGTCTGCTGCAGGCCAGCTATACTGATAAGGCTGCCTGGAGATTAATTCTGCTACAGGCCCTAGTTCCTGACAGTACCCATCCCTTGAGAGTGCCATCTAGAGACCTTGGGGCCTCAGGGTAAGCATGGTGAAAGATGCACAGGAGATCCAGGCTGTACTCATTCCAGTCATTTAGATATTGTAGTTTCAGACCTGACTAGAATCTGCCAAATCACATATTCTTCTTGGCCCTGAATATTTATCTGTGAATGGGTAATAGTAGTATGGAATGGGAAGGGATTCTTGACTAATGGCTTTAGAAGAGAGACATGGAAGACTGGGTGAATCTTGAGGGAATCTGTTAGCTGTAACTTGAATGTAACCTGGTTAATCTGTTTTGTGATCTGGGAAAGGCACTAGATACTTATGGTCCAGATTCATGGAGGAGCAAGTTGATTGCAGATTCTGGGTGGACAGCCACACCATATTCCCTGTCCTGAAGCCAGGTTTTTGCTGGTGGGACCACTGGGCATACTTATATGTAAGTTGCTTTGGTGCCTTCTAACTGCCTCTAGAGTTCTTGGTGTACCTGCTGTATATAGGCTGTGAGTTTGGTAACAGCAGGCATCCAGATATTGCCTCCAAACAATCGATGACCATGAAGATGGAAGCCATAGTTAGCAAAGAAAGGTGGTTTCTTGGTGGATGTGTGTGTGGCATTTGTTTTAAGAAAACTCGCATGACAAATTAGGGACAGCCAATCATCTTGATAATAGTTTAGGAAGCAATGTAGGTACTGTTCAAGGATCTGATTGACCCACTCTGCCTGCCCATGGGTGCTTGGGTGATGCGTTGTTGTTGTGGTTAGGGCATCTATACTTGGACAGTATAGAAATTCTCATCAGAAGTGGGAAATAAACTAGGATCCCCAGTTAGATACTATGCATATAGGCAAGCCAGGGAGATGAAAGATGTAGCTCGCAAAAGGTGGGCTGTCTCCTGAGCAGAGGGAAGCGCCTGGTATGAAACAAAATGCCTTATCTTGGTTCAGTGGTCAACCACAACTAGAATGGTATTGTGCCCTTGGGAGGGTGGTAATTCCATGATAAAGTCTATGGAAATGATGATGGCCCTTGACTGAGGTGGACTGCATAAGGTCAATCTGAGTCCCAGCAGTCTTGAATGGGGGTCTTGGTCCAGGAGTAAAGATCATTGGAATATGCACAGGACGCAGCAGAGATGCATATGGTAGGCCACCAAAAGGCCCTAGAAACCAGGTCTTGGGTCTTAGAATGGCTGATGTGGCTTGCTACAGGAGCATTGTGGCAGAGTTGTAGGACTCAAAGCCAGGTGGCCCCTTTGGGCGCACAGATGCATTCCTCATGGTATAGACTTCTGTCCTGCAACATGGAAACCTATAACGGTCTAGTCCTCTTTCGGATCTCAGGCTTGATGAGTTTGGATGGCAAAGGGATCTCTAGATAACTGAGAGTGGATGGAGGATAACAGGTCATGGGCTGTGATGCCAGAAATGAAGTTTGAGGGCTTGAGAATCATGGACGTAGTCTCCTCAGCAGGTTTGTAGTATTCATTCTGTTGGGACTATGCTTCTGCTTTCCTTGTCCTTGTTCCTGGCTGGTAGATGACCCAAACTTGAATTTCTCGAGAAAAGGGATCAGTATGTCGGCTGCTGATTCAGGTTCCTGGCCATTTTTAGGTATTGCAGGTTTTTATGATGTCAGAACTTGGAATGGAGCCTAGCACCTTCCAGAAGATGGTGCCATTCTGCGCAGGCTGCTTTGATATCCAGCAATTCTTTGTCCGAGTTGTCATAATTCATCTCAGCAGCAGTGAGTTTTCATAAGTAAAAAGCACACTGATGAATTCAATCATTGGGAGCAGTAAGTTGGGCAAGAACTGTCCCTAGTGCGAAGTTTGAAGTGTCTGCCTCCACTATAAATGATCTGGAGGGGTCTGAGTGGACCAAGATGGGAGCTGTGACAAATTTCTGTTTCAGATTATCAAAGGCAACTTGTGCCTCTGAGGTCCATGAGAACCCACTCCCTTTCACAGCTTTGCTGTGAAAGGACTGGTGAGCACAGAGAATCCTGGGATAAATCATCTATAAAAATCAGCAAACCCAAGAAGCATTGGATTCCGCAGACATCCTTTGGTGCCACCTGATCTGTGGTGGTCATCACCTTGCAGAGGTCCATTGCCAGTCCCTTGGATATATCATCTCACCCAAGAAATTCAAGGTCAAACTCGCATTTCTCCGGCTTGGCATATAGATGATTCTGGAGTAGTCTTTTAAGAACACTACATGCGTGCTAGTCATGAAAAGCTGAGTCTTTGCGGAAAATCAGAATATTATCAAGGTTGATAATGACAGAGTGGTCCAGCGTATCTCAAAATATATTGTTCAGCACTCTGACCTATGCAACGCTTCATAAAGTGTTGAAAATCAGCATGACTAGGTCTTCATGGTGGCTGTGTCAAGCATGAAAGGTGGTCATCCACTTGTCTCCTTCATACATGCGCACCAGGTTATATGCCCCGCACAGATTTAATTTTGTGAAAATACAGGCCGTGCCTAGCCAGTCTAAGAGCTCATTGATAATGGAGAGCAGGTAGCGGTTTCATATGGTCACCTTGTTCAGGATCAGATAGTCAATACACGGCAATAGAGAGCCATCCTGCTTCTTGACAAAAAAGATTGGTGCAGACATTGGGGATGTGAATGAGTAAATGAAACCTTTCTGAAGATTCTCTTGCATGTACAGGTGGAGAGCCTGAAATATGGGTTCAGAGAGGGCACCTCTCCTTGTCAAAAGCATCTGCAAAGTCTTGGTATTTGTGGGTGATCTTGGCCACAGCAGGCAAAGCTGTGAGGACGCTGAGGGTTGAGGTCTTCCAGTGGGTGACGTGAACTGCAGAGAATACTGGTCTGGTTCTTGACGCCTGAGACACAGGATAGTTGACAGTACCAATGAATGTGAGGGTCATGGGTGGTAAGCCAGGGTATACCTAAGATGATGGGAGCATGAGGGGCCTGGATTAATCCAAACTGAAGGTTTTTCTAGTGCCCCTGGAGGATAACTGTTACTGCAGGTCTAGTGAGTTACTGGTCTCAAGGAAAAAAGAGGCCCATAAATAGTCTTTACCAGATCTGGTGAGTCCTTGCATATGATCGGAAACGCATAGATCTTAGGAAAATTCAAGTCCATAAAGTTACTTGAGGCACCTGGGTTGACTATGGCTTATAGATGAATCTTGGAGCTTACCAGTAATCAAATCAATACAGGTGTTTAGAGTTGCATTTGAAACTGACTTGGGGGTCCTGGTGTGCTCACTGTGTCCTGTGAGGAAAGAGCCAAGGGTGTAGTAAGAACAGGAACTGACACTGGTTCACAAACCCCCAACCCTTGTCATGATTTCTGTCAAATTTGTCAGGCAAAGGAATCTTTGGCTCCAGGAAGAGCTGGGTAGGAGGGGCCAACAGAGAAACTTGCACCTGCAGGACCACGTTATATGATTGAGGGATGGTTACTTGCACTTGCAGGTTTCTGGGTGGTATCTGCCAGTTCCACTGGGACCTTAGTAGGGTCCATGCTTACGCTGAGGACACCTGTCTCTTAAGTTTAGGGGTTGCTCAATCTGTCAGACAACTGGGAGAAGAGCAATCTAGACTAGTGATTGTAGCAGGCATCAGGAACCAAGGACTAGGGTCAGAACTGGAGTCGGTAGTTGGAAGCAGGAACTGAGAGTCAAACCAGAGGGCAGGAACTGCATACCAGAGCCGAGGGTTAAGCTAGAGTCAGAAGCCAAAGGTTGACCTGGAGGTCGTAGCAGGAAAGGTGGGGTTCAAAGCAGTGGCAGGACAGAGGCAAGGGTGGGTGCAAGACAGGGACAGCAGGAACAAGGTAGTTCAAGGTAGGGGAAGCAAGAACAAGATAGTGCAGGTGCAGTGGTGGGCATAAGCATTGAGCAGCCAGCAAGCTGGGACTGGCTTAAGAGCTGGTCTGCTGGCCCCTGCAACCAATCAGGCAGCCTGATGCAGGCCAGCTGTACTGATGAGGATGTCTGGATATTAGCTCTGCTGCAGGCCCTGATTGCTGCCATACAGTGGTGGAAGTTGTTCAAGGCATTACTTTTTTGTATTGTACATTTTATCCACATTTTGTCTTGCTATCACCTTGGGTTGAAAGTGTGTGGGTGCATGAAGGGAGGCCTTTCAAGACTGTTTTGTATAAACTAAAACATTGTCTGATTGCTACAAGATTTTTGGAAAAACTTCTGATTATTGAAAGGATACATAAGTAGCTTAATATAGTCTCTCTTGCAGGCTGAATGAGTATACTAATATACAAGTTGATCTCCAAGCATCTTATTCCTTATCAGTATTGATTAGCTAGGACTACTGCTGGTTAATTTTATCCTCAGTAAGCTCATGAGCATGAATTTTGTTTCACGATCCAAAACTGTTCTCCTTTACTTAGAAACTGATTGATCACTGATTACTTAGAACTGATTACTTAGAAACTGACTCATGAAGCGAGAACTAGTTGTTTTTTCATTTCTGTCATGATATCCTATAGTACAGGGGGAAAACAAATCACGCATTGGCCTTAGTCTAAAGTGCTAGGACTAACAGGGTAATGAGTGTTAGTATATAACATATTATGATTTAAGAAACCTAACACATAATAAATATATAGTGATAAACTGCTTTGGAAAGGAAAATAATCAGGTCTGAAATGAAATGTATCCAATATACAACTTTGTTATCCCTTTAAAAACAATGTTGTCAGTGAACATTATATCACTGCATATTGACACGTGAACATTTAGATCAATCATCTTTTTTAGTTTCTACATTTATTTTAAATATTAGCTCTTGTATAAGACAAATATATTGAGAGATTATACTGCTTTGTGTCCTGCTGTGAAATTTTCAAAGTTTGTAACTACTGTAAACAAAAAATCACAATGTTAATTTGGGGTTAACGTGTTAACCTTACTAAAATAACCTTTATGCAAAATACATAACGCTGCTGTTAAAACATAAAATTACACATAAAACTAACTTACTTTAATGTTCGGCTACCATTATAGTTAATTAGTATTAACTACTTTATTGGTATGTGAAAATTTATTTTATATACTGTAGTCCAATAACATTAGCTATAGGTCAGAAGACACACATGTTTTCAAATTCTTTCAATGTATCCATAATTACATATAGCACTTAGTCTTTTAATGCATAAGAATCTTAATGGTACTATTGTATCTTGCGTATTGTATTGTATTGTATCTTGCATAAAAGTCAGCAACCTTACTTCAAAAAAGGTTTTTGTTTGGAAATTTCTATTTTAAAATAATTAGAAATTTAAGAGTGACTAACAGGTCACTATATAAAACTTAATCTGTCTCCATCTACTTTTCAAAGCCAGGGAAGCTACTCTTAACTGTTTGAAATGAAATTAAAAGATGCATACAGTCCCTTGTCACACACTAAGTGTACGTTTTAATTATTACCTGGCTGCAGCTTGGATGTCAGCCACTTCTTGTGAGTTCCCTTATGCAAGTCTCCTGTTTGGTTCTCTGATACCTTGAGCCAGCGGTCGGCAACCTTTCAGAAGTGGTGTGCCGAGACTTCATTTATACACTCTAATTTAAGTCTTCGCGTGCCAGTAATAAATTTTAATGTTTTTTTAGAAGGTCTCGCTATAGGTCTATATATTATATAACCAAACTACTGTTCTATGGAAAGTAAACAAGGTTTTCAAAATGTTTCAGAAACTTTATTTAAAATTAAATTAAAATGCAGATCTTATCAGTTTAGTGTGATCCTTGCCCTTGCTTTTCCTTGCTGAGTTTTCCAATGTCTGGCACGTATTTGGATACTTTAAGCTGCACACAGGCTTCTGAGTGACCCCGGCTGGCAGGAGGTCAGCGGCTGGAACCCCAGATTGGCAGCTGAGTTGAGTGGAGCTGGCAGCTGGTAGGGCTGAGCAGGGCCAGAGGCCTGGACCTTGTCTGGCAGTGGCAGGGGCCAGCACTGGAACTCCAACTGGAAGCAAGGTGAGTGGGGCTGCAGCGGGGACCCTGACTGGTAAGGAGCCAGCAGCCGGAACCCCAGAGCCGTGACTGAGCGGCTCAGCCCACCGCCACTCTGGGGTTCCAGCCGCCAGCCCCTGCCAGCCAGGGTCTCAGCCCACTGCCAGCCTGGGGGTCCTTCACCCAGACCGGCAGCGGGTGCTGAGTGGGACCAGCGATGAGACCCCAGCTGGCAGGAGCCAGTGGTGGGCTGAACCACTCAGCCCGCTGCCGTGTGCCATCAAAAATCAGCTCGCGTGCCACCTTTGGCATGTTTGCTGTAGGTTGCCGACCCCTGCCTTGAGCTGTTGCATGGCCCACTTTTCTCCAGATCTCTGGAACAGACATGAATTGTGAATATCTACAGACCTCCTAAAATCTGCAATAGAGGAACTCCTCTGCTGGGATTCAGGAAGTGTGCCATTAGGGAGCCCCTGACCTTTGCATTTTAGAAGGTGCATTACTGGGGAAGATGATTGCCCTGCTGGACTAATAAGATTAATTGGAGCAGGGAATCTTCTCCTGCAGAAAGTTAAGGCCACTTAGGCAGGCATCCAACTGTTCTTCAGCCCTTCTGGGTTTGTCTACACTGCAATTAAAAATCTGTGGCTTGCTCGGGCTAAGGGGTTGTTTAACTGCGGTGTAGACATTTGGGTTCAGGCTGGAGCCCGAGCCCTGGGACCATACCCCCTTGCAGGTTCCCAGAGCTCAGGCCGCTACCTGAGCCTGAACTTCTACACCAGAATTAAATAGCCCCTTAGCATGAGCTCTTTACTCGAGTCAGCTGGCACAGGCCAGCATGGGTATTTAACTGCAGTGTAGATATACGCCTAGAATTATAGGTTCTAAGGCCAAAAGGGACCGTTGTGATCTAGTCTGCCTTCTGTATAACACAAACTATAGAACAGGTGTCGGCAACCTTTCAGAAGTGGTGTGCCGAGTCTTCATTTATTCACTCTAATTTAAGGTTTCACGTGCCAGTAATACATTTTAACGTTTTTAGAAGGTCTCTCTCTATAAGTCTACAATATATAACTAAACTATTGTTGTATGTAAAGTAAATAAGGTTTTTAAAATGTTTAAGACGCTTCATTTAAAATTAAATTAAAATGCAGAGCCCCCCCAGACCAATGGCCAGGACCCGGGCAGTGCGAGTGCCACTGAAAATCAGCTCGTGTGCCGCCTTCGGCACGCGTGCCATAGGTTGCCTACCCCCGGTATAGAACTTCCCCCAAATAATTCTAGAGCATGTCTTTTAGAATAACATCCAATCTTTGATTTCAAAATTTCCAGTGATAATTTACCACGACCCTTGGTAAACTGTTCCAGTGGTTAATTACCCTTCTTGTTAAACATTTACACTTTATTTCCAGTCTGAATTAATCTAGCTTCAACTTCAAACTATTAATCCTGTTATACCTTTCTCTGCTGAATTGAAGAGCCCATTATTAAATATTTGTTCCCCATGTAGATACTTAGAGATGGTAATCAAGTCCCCCCTTAACCTTCTCTTTGTTAAACTAAATAGATAAAGCTCAATGAGTCCCTCACAATAAGGCATGTTATCTAATCCTTTAATCCAGGGGTGGGGAACCTGTGGGCTGAATGTGGCCCACTGCTTAATTTCATCTGGCAAATCTCGCTGTGGGCTGGAAGTCCCAAGCCTCTTGTTTGTTTATGCCTAGTTACCATGTAGTCCAGATTGCTCTATACCAGTGACTTGTCCTCTTTGTCATTTCCCCAATTTTTCTGTCATCTACAGACTTCATCAGTGTGATTTTTTTTTTCTTTTAGGTTGTTGATAAAAATGTTAAATAGCCAAGAACTGATAATTACCCTGTCATCCTGTTTACCCTTTTTAAGAATTGGCTTTCGTCCAATCTTCTAGAACTAACCCAGTGCTCCAAGATTTATTGAAAGTGAACTTCTTCCAAGATCTAAGGTGCTTAGATACTTCACTAATAGGAACTTAATTAAAATAGAACTCTTGCCGCATAATTCACACAGAAAACTTTGTACCAGATTAGTCTGCTTCACCACCTCCTTTGTCATACTTCTGTGCTCAGTAGTAGGTAAACAACTACCCTTTAATAGACCTGCTGAGGAAACTGCTTGCTCAGGGCTGGTCTACACTGGGGGCGGGGGATCGATCTAAGATACGCAACTTCAGCTACGTGAATAGCGAAGCTGAAGTCGAAGTATCTTAGATTGAGTTACTTACCGTCCTCACGGCGCGGGATCGACATCTGCGGCTCTCCCTCTCGACTCCGCTACCGCCGTTCGCGTTAGTGGAGTTCTGGAGCTGACAGGAGCGCGTTCGGGGATCGATATATCGCCTCTAGATGAGACGCGATATATCAATCCCCGAGAAATCGATTGCTACCCGCCAATACGGCCAGTAGTGAAGACGTACCCTCAGAGAAGCAGTATCTAAGTTGTCAGACAGGGACTCTGATTCTGATTAGGATTCCTGCTTCTTCCAAGCAGGCATCCTATTCAAGTCTCCCACTTCTTCTTACCCCAGGCTTTTAGCTTTGTATATACAAGTTTCTTTTGGAAACTAGCTGCTGCAGAAAATATGATATGACAGAATTTGGCATCAAGCATTTTATGTGTTGTCATTTTACAAAGAGCTTTATTTGTCAGATTTTGATAAATACCATTTTTTTGGTTGGCTACAATAGAAACTTTGATACATGCTAATGACTTAAAATATGACCGCGTTGTAGTTAGATATCCTTTTTTAATCAAGAGTCTGCTTTCTTGGAGAATTCTCAGATGGTTGATTTTGTGATGCAGACACAGTTGACTGTTTTGCAGAAGGTCCAGATGACTGATGTGGAGCATGGTTTTGAAGGATTAAATAGTTACAGAGCATGAACTATCCCTTCATCTTAAAGGTGCCTCTTTCAAGTCAAGATTGAGAAACGTAGATGATGAGCCTTTATTGGATTAAAGTAGTAGGTAGTTTGCAAAGTGAAGGAAATCTAAACAGATGATAATTTGGCCTTTTCTGACCTTTCTCAAGGATTCTGCAATTCAATGTTTACATGGATGTTTAGAGAACTTATAAGCAAGTACATGAAATTAATAAATTGTTCCAAAGCCTATGATTTTTTTATTTGATAAAATTGAAATGTTTATTTACACTAAATGTGATATAATTGGAAACACTTAGATGGCAAAAGGGAATTTCCACTCTAATATGCTGTATGACACTGATTCTAAATGTTCTTTGTTCAAATATTTGCATGTTATTTGCTTTATTGTAACAATAATTAGTGTCAATAATTGGACAGGATGCACTTTATTGAACAACTGCTTATTTGATCACTCTAACACAATTTTAAAGCATAAATATTTCTTAATATTGTACTCAGTTATGAGATCATGGAGTTTGGGTGTCTACATATGGGATGGGGAGAGTTGGAGATAGAGCAGTACTTAGAGCCCTTGGCCAATTCCATGGGGAATCTGGTGTGGAATAATGTAACCTGAGTGGGGGAAACCCCTCCACTTTGGATGATTGGAGGAAAGTGGACGGTTCTCTTAGGGCTGTGTTGCCAGGCTCCAGGAGAATGTCTCTGAGCAAGTTCTGAAGTCCCCTGCTGCACTTGTTCTCAGTGGATCGTTGGAGATGTTCACTGAACCTGGGGAGATCATTGCTTTTCAGAGATTAAGTCCCCTATCCTGTTTTGAAGGAATAACATGTCAGCAACTCTGAAAATGTAACATTATAGTCTTTTCCTTCTGGCCCATTCCTGTAATAATGTCCATAAGAAGTGATGATCTGGTCCCAAGTTATTTTGTTGTTGTTGTTTAAATGTAAAATAAAATACCAGATAACTACATCATCAGTGTAGTGTGTGTATGTACCATCTTAATGATGGAAGGAAGAAGGCAATTAGCAAAGGTTAATTGGAACATTTTATGAACATGTTAAAGGAAGTATGCAGACCTTATAAAAATGAATGTCTAGGTACATGGCCCTTTCCATAGTATCTGAGTTTTACATGGCATTATAATATTGTGGTTATGTTACACAGTTACAGAACCACATCTAATTTATTATAGCATTCTATTAAAATATGGCAATAAATCAGTGGATTTTCTGGTGGCTTGTGTTGGATTAAAAATCTTTACAAAGGTATGACCCTCATTAAATGTGAAAACATTACTCCTGATCTGGCTTCTTTGTTTTAAGAGAAGGAATTAATACAAAGATTACTTAAATATGATGGGGTCAAATAGACATTTTCAGGAAAATATTACTGTGACTTACAAAGTACAGGAACCAATAGGGTAAAATTTTCAAAAGTGCTTAACTCACTTTGGAAAATGAACTCCTAAGTCATTTAGGCAAGATCTACACTAGAAGCACTTTTAATGGTAGAGCTATGGGATTACAGGAATACTGGCAATACGCTGATAGTGTTGTGGATTAATTTGTACTGGCAAAACTATACTTTTGTCAGTATAGCTTATTGCAGCCTGCCCCTCTCCCCCAAATTAAATAAGCTATATGGACAAAAGCACAGTTTTCTGGTATAACTGCATCTACACTAAGGGTTTAATGATGGTTAGAGATCACATCTCTTCACACCCCTGATTAACAGTTATGCTATCAAAAGTTTATAATGTAGACTGGTCTCAGTCTCTAATGAAATTTGAAAGAGAAATTTACAATGTAATTTTCAGAGAGTCATTGCAGCCCTTGAAGCAGATTAAATATTTCTAAAATCTTTTTTATCAAAGCTCTCTTAAGCATATTGTTGACAAAGTTGATTTTAATCTCTTTTGAAGGTATCAAATTCAAATTTAAAGAAAAACTGCAGTGACTAATTTTTTGACTTTAGATGTTTGCAGTATACTATTTAAAGAAGGAGTGCATAAAAGAGTTTAACATTGTTTGCCTTTGTCACTTGTGTGCTCTGCAAAGTTAACTAGGTTCAAAAGCTCTGTGGGGCAGGGGCTGTCATTAACCTATGATATCCAGCTAGCACAGTGGGAACCTGACCTGATTGAATCCTCTCTGTGCTACTGCGATACAAATGATTGATAAGTAATCACTTTCTGAATCCTGTTAAATTATATACTGCTTAGTTATGATTAAGGTTGCCTTTTAGTCACAGGTATTTTTAGTAAAATTCATGGACAGGTCATGGGCAGTAAATAAAAATTCATGACCCATGACATGTCCATGACTTTGTACTGTATACCTCTGACTAAATCTTGGGCGCCGTGGGTGCTCTGGAGGGGGTGTGTGGCCCGGGAACCACCACAGCTGCTGCGGGTGGGGGGCAAGGGGGGAGCCGGGCAGCAGCATGTGGCCTGGGACCCCTGATGCTGCTGGAGGAGGGCAGTTGGGGGGCTGGCAGGCTCCCTACCTCACTCCATGTGGCTCCCTGGAAGCGATGACATGTCCCTCAGCTCCTAGGCAGAGGCACAGCCAGGGTTCTCTGTGTGCTGCCCCCTCCCCTAGTGCTGGCTTCACAGCACCTATGGGTGGAGGCAGTGTGCAAAGCTGCCTGGCCATGCCTCTGCCTAGGACCCAAGGGACATGTCACTGCTTCTAGGAAGCCCCCTGAGGTAAATGCCACCCAGAGCCCTCACTCCTCCCATGTCCCAACCTCCTGCCCCAGCCCTGAGCCCTCTCCCACACCCAAATTTCTGCTGCTGCTGTGGTGGGAGGGTGAGGTGGCCTGAGACTGCCCCAGCAGTGGCCGGTGCAGCTGGACCAAGGGGTGCCCAGGCTGCTCAGGTGGCCCCCGGACCAGCCGATACAGATGTTACGGGGTTCTGGAAAGTCACGGAATCCGTGACTTCCGTGACAGACTCTCAGCCTTAATTATGATTGGATGAGATGACAAATTTCAGTGCAAGAGATTTTCTTGGCAGGTCTCCTGTTCAAAACTTGCAATAATCTTTTAGATTATTAGTATGATACAAAGAAGCCTAAAAAGATGTACAGACAAAAACCAAGCACAAAAATTTAGGCTATGTTTGAGAAAAAACTTGTCAATAGTGAAATGTGTTGGGCTGTGGCATAGTATTTTTAGGGAGGTACTGGAAATCTCATAATTTGGGACTTCTAAAAATTGGATTAGATGACTAGTAAACATGGTGTAAGGAACAAACCTTCATTGGCAGGTATTATCATGCATGTCTTCCTTGGAGACCAGTTTAAACTAATATCAGTTGTCTTAATTTTTAGTTTTCTTTTTCTCTTCCCCCCCCCCCCCCATGTATCATACTGAATTCATCTCCCTACTTGGTGTTACTGTGTCTTCTCCTCTTAGATCCCAATTCAGCAAACCATTTAAGCACATTTTAAAGTCTCATTGAAATCAATGAGAGTTAAAGCATGTATGCTTAACTGCTTTTCTGTATCAAGGACTTAGTTGTTGTTTAGGTAAATATAAATAGTAAAATTCTTTCCTGGTAAGTCAGTCCTTTCAGCCCCTTTATTCTTTTGTTGCTCTTATGTGAACTCACTCAATTTTGTCAACCTTTTAGATCATGTGAATCTGAGAAATGAATGCAATCCATGAGCAATTTTCTGCCCCTGTCTTCTGCCCTTTATTTTCTTGCTCCTGTTTCTGATCTTTCTAGGACCTCCATATATTATTTCTTCATGGTGTTTGCAACTCCACTTAGTCAGCTTGGGGTGAGGAAGTAATTTTCCTTTAGGTCAGATTGGCAGAGACCCTGGGTTTTTTGCCTTCCTCTGGAGCATGGGCACAGGTCACTTTCTGGTTTGAACTAGAGTCAATGGTGGATTCTCTGTAATGTGAAGTCTTTAAATCAAGATTTGAGGACTTCAGTAGCTCAACCAGAGGTTATGGTCATCCTACAGGAGTGTGTAGATGAAGTTCTGTGGCCTGCAATGTGCAGGAGGTCAGACTAGTCAGTGGTTCTCAACCAGCGGCCTGATCAGCACACGTGCAGCCCATATGACATCCTCAGGGCCATACAAGTAGTGTATGTGTATATATAGTATGGATGTTGCCCACATAACACACACACAGAACTGCATATGCGGCCCACAATGGTAAACAGGTTGAGAACCACTGGACTAGATGATCATGATGGTCCATGGTAACCTTAGTCTACTGAAATTCACAGAGGAGGGTTCATAATGTGCGGTTGATACCTTCTACCATATTATGAATGAATATGTTAAATAAGACTAGTTCCAGCAGTACCACGTTAGAAGCCTTCCTTAGCTTAAAATGAAATAAGTTTCTGTTTATTGTTACCAGAACTAGCTAATATTTTTCAAATGAAAAATGGGCCTTTTTCCTTTGAAAACCCCAACCTTTCTCAACCAATTTAGTGGTGAGGGAAATATTCTTTCCCAGCCTCCTCCCCCACCCCCAAGGTGACTAGTGCAAACCCACAGCAGATCATAAAACCTGGTTCTACTCTGCTCCCATGTGTGGGATGGAGAGCTGCTGATCAGTGTTTGAGAAACAGTTCCCCTTCCTCTGGTGCATATGGTGGGTCAGTGTCCCCCTCTGGCCCAGCCATGTCCTGTTCCATTCCACTTAGGTAAGTCTGTCGCTCTTCTGCCTCCCTTGTATCCCAGATGCAGTAGGGATCTTTAGAGGAACCTTGTCCTCTTTTTCCTGCTGCCCAGACAAGGCACTGCATTCAGTTGTGGTGAGCACATTCTTACTCACTTTTCAGAGTACAACTGCACTGAAAGTGAATGTTGTTTTTGTGGATGATGCCTTACTCCCTGGCAAGCTGTACAAAATGGTCATAGCAATGACTAACTTTTACAAATGATGCTATATCCAAGGGGGAGAAGGTGGCTAGATAACAATGCTATCTGATCTAATGCTATAATGCAGGCAAGTTTCTTGTGGTACAGAAGAATTAAATTGAAATTCTAGAACACAGTACAAATAAATGCTTTTCCAGCTATGTCTATACTAGAGTGAAAAGTAGGTTTTGTTTTTTTTAAAGCAAGTGACACTATTCACTACATTGCTGCTTTGAAGTAAAATTCAGAGAGCAGATTTTGCTCACTCTGCGTGATTTCACTTTTTACCTCAACTTATATACATTTCATTTTGTTTGGAAAAGGGAATACCTGAATTAGTGCACCTGATTGGTTACAAAATTAACAGGGTACTCCTTAAATAGATTTTAAAAGGGTATCTTAATTTTAAAAATCCTGTTTGGCCCTCCATGTTTGCGTACTGTCAAAGCTTGATTAGGGTGGACAAATTAAATTATAGCATAGGAATTCAGTGTGCAAATTTTGGATGGTGCAGGTATACTTAACTCTTATGCAGCACTCTTCAACTTTAAAGAAATTTTTAAACAGCGGCTAATCTTTAGAATCCTTGGTATTAAAAAGTCTGTTATATCAAAGTTGTTAAAGGAGTGCTAAAGCATTCTAGATCACCATTGTCTCTTTATTCACTTAAAGTTCAGCTGCAGAAAACTAATAAAATGAATCTAATTTGCTTGCACTCTGCTCTTCTAGTTCTGGTAAAAGGACATTGCTGCTTTTACCAGATGTCTCAATTGCTTTTATGTTAAGTGATCAACCATGGAGTGAAGTGTGTTTTGGGCAGGTAGACTACTTATTTGTTTACCTCTGTTGGAATTTGTACTATTTGCTATGATGTACATGAACTCTACTATGATTAATTGCATAACAGCCAAACTACATTTGTCTTTAACAGAAGGGGACAAAAGAATTTGCAGAAGATTTTGACTGAACAAGAAATTCAGGGAAGGAGAGAAAAATGCCGAAACCAGTAAGTAGATGCTTCCTTTCTCTTCTAGAATTTGACGTAATAGCCATAATGCTCCCTGGACGGTGATCTTATCAGACCTCATAAGCTGCTAATCAAGGTTGGGCCTATTTAATACTTGTATATGGGCAAGTGGCCAAGATAAAAATCTAGGTACTTCAAAAAGTGGTGATTAGTGTTTCATTTTAGGGGGCCCTACTCTCTGACAATACTGATCTAACATTGCAGCACAGTGTTAGGGGGAATTGTGCTTCTGGAGTTTCTATATTTCAGGTGAAACATAATGGTGAAAAGTGGCTTCAGAGATGCACCTCATGTATCTGATTCATTGCCTATTTAAGTCAGTGGAAGTACTTCCATTGACTTAATATGTATTGGATTGACCCTGTATGGGGGCTTGCAGGGGAAAGGCTTGCTTAGGTGTAACAGTCCCTATGGTGGCGGGGGAGTGATGTGCAGCAATGTAATGAAACTTGTATGGCAATTTAGAATGTCATGGCCTCCATTGCACCATAGGACTGGCCTGGATGTCTTTTGGCTTGACTCCTTGGTGGGAATAACTTGGATCTTATTTGTGGTTTGGGACTGTAAATGCGATAGAAAGGCAAGCACACACTTTTCATAGTCTGATTAGCAGCTAATTTGCATTGAGGTCAAGTCTCATCCTTGTTCCTGCTGAGATGAGGGACACAAACTGGGTAACCCTTAAACTTCAGCTTCTGGAAAGGTTCCAATATTTTTTGGAGAGAATATTATCGGGAGAATATTATTTCGCCACTGAATCGTTCTGCCAGAGTTTTAGTAGGACTTTAAGGCTCTCCTCTACCATCCATAAAGTGGCTTCTAGTTGTCCCTTCATCCTCCCAAGTTTCATTGACATGGAATGGCCTGTTTAAATATAGAGAATAAGCAATGGGAGCTTGAATGCTATTTCTGCCTTGTACTCAGCCATTGGAATAAATAATTATGATAATACCTAGTCCTTATGCAGCTCTGTTAATCATTAGATTGATAAGAAATTGTGCTGTTGGTTCAGACTTGTCAGTATAAAGAGGTTGTCTTCTTTTATGGCTACACCCTTTCCATTGGGAGCTGTGTGTTAAATGTAGGAAAATACCACAGCAACACATGGACTTGTGACCCAGTGAGGCTTGATTTATTTTGATTCTCTTAATAGGGCTTTCAGTAGAGCTTCCCAGCTGGTTGATAGGAGTTTAGTGGTCCTATAAGACTGAGGGGGGAAGTCTCGGAGGCCATCCTACTGCATTACAGGGATTTTTATGCAAACCCAGATCCATGGAACAACTAAAGCAACTGGGAGGCAAGTGGCTTGAGGAGAACCAAGGCTGCTACCTCTGTCTGTGACCTGGGACCAGAATCTTGAAGTTTGGGTGGGCAAGGCTCCCTTCTGCCTTGGCTAGCCAGAGAGAGTCCAGGCCAATATAGTTCCAGGGCTGCTGAGAAGAAGAGAGGAAGTAGGATATAAACTGCTTTCTTCCCTTATAGCTGAGACTGAAGGGAGTTAGAAGTGCTGGCGCTCTGAGACAAGGAAAATTTGAATACCAGATCTCGGAGAAGAATCTGGACTCCTGTTAGGGAGGGGTGCAATTGTTTTATGGGAACTTTTATACAAAACTTCTCAATTTACTGTCTTGGGCTTTGCCAGCAGACCTCTGGGGAGAATGCAAAATCCGTGGAGAAATAGAATATCAGGATTGGAAGGGACCTCAGGAGGTCATCTAGTCCAACCCCCTGCTCAAAGCAGGACCAGTCCCCAGGCAGATTTTTGCTCCAGATCCCTAAATAGCCACCTCAAGGATTGAACTCACAACCCTGGATTTAGCAGGCCAATGCTCAAACCACTGAGCTATCCCTCCAAGTGAAATAAACACATTAGGGAAGGGATTTATAGTACAGGATTGTATTTTGGAGAAATGCACTGGCATTGCCTTCTATAAATTGTCATTAACTGTACCTACTGTTAATAACTAATTCATAATGCAGGAACACTTTCACAAAGCATTGAGCAGTATTATGAGAATTATACTACCTGCCCTTAAGCTTTTCATTGGCTGCTTTTGAAGTGGTGGATGGACTTCTTTTTAGTTTGTCTTTTTTTTTCCCCAGTCCTGAACGGCCTAAACAATGGTTATGTTCAAGACTTGTCTTCATGAAAATATGTACTGTGACATCTACTTCCTTCTAGGAGTCCTACTGTTGTGCTTGGGGTTAGAATGTGATTTGTTTGTTTCCCTGTGGTCAGTCCTAAGATGTGAAAGGTCTCTCTCTCTCTCTCTCTCTCTGGGCATCTGCCTCACCTCATCTCTCAATTTAAAAACAGCCAACCAACAACCAAAAAAAATATTTTCTCCTAAGTTCATTGTGTATTAAATCCTTGTATGGACCTCTTTTTCCATTGAATGACTACTCTAACTTTTTATCTGTTCTGTATTTGTTGATTTTTTTAGTTGTAATGTATTTTAGACTTAACTCTAAGCCGTGACTGGTGCCTTAATTACTGTAGAGCATCTCGTGGGTTGGCACTTAATATTATAATGAGAGAGCACTTTGATAATACTATGCTATAGCTCTCTTTTTACCTAAATTACTATGACTGTTTTAGCTGTCTTCTGTTTTATAATGTCTTGGTTGCAATGTGAGTGGTTTAATGTGTAGAATTCAGAGGATCTAACAAATTCTTGCAAATGTGTGAGCCTGGGCAATATAACACATTCATTGATTTCTTTTTTTTAGGTGATCCTTCATACCAGTGTAGAATAAATTTTATCTTTGGATCTATGTATAAGCAGTCATGAAGCTCATATACATTGTTTCGACTTTGAAAGACTTAGTAGAAAAGACCTCTGCCAAACCGTATTTGGCTTTAGTGTATTAGCCTGTTATAAAGAAGTATTTTCTATTTTATATTTCACTACCACCTCTAATAACAGCTGCAGATCACAGTGAAATCCAGAGGGGATCTCAGTTTCACTTTTTGTGTTTAGATGGAAAATAGGTCAAGTTTGGCTGGAATGTTGAACATAGAATCCAGTTGACAGTTTTGTGTATCAGATGAATTTAATAACAGAACCTAGCTGGATAATTCTTAGGACTTTCTCAATACTAAGTCGTCTTCTGGGATCATGTTCATGCGACTGCGAATTGCATCTTTTGAGTGGTAATAGAAAGCCATTATTTGAAAGGTGGGAGTGTTTGATCACTTATACATTATTAGGCCAAATAGTTGGAGTTAGGACTTTTAAAGACATTAAGGTGATAAGTACTTTATTATCAATCCCAGATATTTCTACTTTCTGTTTGATAATTTAGCATACTTTTTCCACTGAGGCTATATTTGGGATCCAGTGGCCTTCCCATAGGCTATTTATTCAGCATTGCCTGTACTCGTCTACATACTCAACTCTATTGGACATCATGGAATTTAGCTCCAGATCCAGTTTTCATTGTAATCTTCCAGTGATTTCAATGGGAGTTGCATCAGGCCCTTAACTCACAAAAGATAATTACTATCAATGGATGTATGACCTTTGAAAGGTTTAGTTATCTCAACATCCTGAAAGAGTAGAATATTTGTTTAATCTTCTTTTTTCTAGTATGCTCGTCCCAAAAAACTGAATCAAAATCATTTTTAAATATATGCCATTTCCTCAGATCTTCACCTAAACTAGAAGCATTGAGACTAAAATTAGACATGGTTACATAACTGTTAATTATTTCATAGCCTAAGAAGATTAGGTTTAATTGACTGTAGCATTTACAGAGAGTAAGAGGGCTTCTACAATTTTTTTTCCCCACCAGCTATTTTTGGTTAGACTTTGGAGTATGTGCATACAGGACTCCAAGACCTAGAAGAAGAAGGATGACACTACATAGGACACCTAATGATGTTAAATGGTGTAGATGCAACAAAATAAAAATCTATGCTGGAAGGGAGTATAATTAGCATATCTTCCTAAATCTTTTCAGGTATAGAATACATCCAAAAGCAATAGACTTCAGATTGTAGAACAGTGTTGATATCCTAACATTTTCTTAATTATCTTAAATTTTGGAAGATTATAGTGAATTTTAATAATTAGTATTTAAATTTGATACTTGAATTGAATATAGTGTAAATTCACTATTTCTGGCTAGATAAGGTTTAGTTATATCATTTTCATAGGAAAATCTTTCAAATTTACTTTCCTGTTATGTGGTAGGCCTTGTGGCCTCAGGACAGCCCTGCAAGTGGCCCTTCACCTCAAGTTTCCCTTGTGAGTAACCTAGAGGACTCCACTTCAGGCTCCGAATTAAATATCTCCCCTCACTCTCTCTCCCCCTCCCCCCGGGGTCCAATTTATTACAAAATATCGTGCAATAATCTCTAACAAAAATCCCAACATATCATCCATATTGCCTTTGAACATACAGTCTTTGCTGTCACCGTACCCCAGTGTCTTCCATCACAGCTAGGTTCGTTATCTGTCTTCTTCATCCATCTTCCAGAACAGCCATCCCCAGTCCTTCCACCTGGGGTTGCAACTCAGCTCTTCTCGGTGGGAACTCCCATAGCCTTTCAGCCAGGACGATTCTTGCCAGGAAAGCATCCCTCAAGCACCCCCTGGCCCTTCTCACTGTTCCTTGGGGTCCAGCTCTCAAGCAAGAAGATGTCAGTGGATAAGCCCCTCCACTGCTGCTCCTTCTTTTTGCCCTCTCTGTCCCTGGGCTCTGGCGCTCCAGCATAGAGCCAGCAGGCATCTCCCTCTGTTGCTCCTCTAGCCCAGGCGCTCTGGCTTGGGGGACAGCAGCCAGTA
This sequence comes from Mauremys mutica, assembly GCF_020497125.1. NCBI lineage: Eukaryota > Metazoa > Chordata > Testudines > Geoemydidae > Mauremys > Mauremys mutica. The sequence continues at coordinate 326,212,609 of NC_059072.1, forward strand.
AAATATCTTTTTCTGCTCTTCAGCCTTCTCTCAGGAACCACTTTGTCTCTGGCAGTTCTTATCTCCTAGGCCCTTCTTCTGACTGACTCAGCATGCTCTAACTCACCTTTTCTGGCCCCCAGGTGCTGCCCTGTCTGATTAATTGGTCCAGCTGGGAGCATCTGGACTTGAACAGGAGAGTTGAGCCCAGTTTCATTTAATGGGCCAACTACCCTGTTATGGGTAGCTAAATTACAGTTCAAATAGATATTTATTTTTACAGTACAAATGGATATACAGGTGGCCAACAGAGGTTATGTGTACACTGCAATGTAAGCCTAGGGTTAATGAGATTTGAATCCACAAACCTTGGGTTTGCAAGCCCAGCGCTTAAGCTTCCACACTGCATATTGACCATAGGTTTAGAATGTCTGGACCAGGGCCTTTAGCCCAGGGCTTCAGCATCCACGCTGCAGTATGCCCTGGTTCATGGTGCAGTGTGGGAAAATTTGACTCTCCACCTGGCATGTTACAGGAGGTTATCACAGCCTGCCAGGTTTTCAGTAGATCCTGCTGAGCTGTCTTTTGGGTCTGCACGCTCCCAGCAATTGGATCAAGCAGCAGGGAGGAGTCGCCATTTGAAGAGCTTTTTTTGCTTGCACTTTTACTCCAGCAAATGGGCAGAGCAGCCATGAGATGAGGTGGACATTCCTGCAGCAGTTTCTGACCTACCAAAGGCACCTGTTGGAGGAGGGCGATACAGGAAAATGGAGCTGGCTGACTGCTGCTCATGACTCTTTGTGTAGCCTCTGATGCAGCCTACATAGACAAGCACTTCTGGTGCTGGGCTCCAAGCACAGAGTGGTGGGATCACATCGTCAAACACACCTGGGATGGCCAGCAGTGAATCTCAAACTTTCCCGTGAAGAAAGCTACATTTCTGGGAGCTTTGTGAGCAGCATGCCCCAACCCTCCAGCATTATGACATGCATGAGGGCATCCCTAATGGCCTGAAGCAGGTTGCTGTAACTGAGTGGATGCTGGCTACCCCAAACTGCTACAGGTCTATTGTGAAATAGTTAGGTGCTGGAAAGTCAGTCAAGGGTAAAATGGTTGTGGAGGTTTCTAAGGCAATCAGGCATGTGATTTCCACAAAAGTGGTGGGCATAAACAATATCCCTGAAGTAACTGCTGGTTTTGAGGAATGGGGTTTCCAAATTATACTGGGGCCATTGATAGGATTGCTCCTAGTTTGCCCTCCTCTAGCCCAAGATTATATAAACTGCAAAGGGCACTACTCCGTTACTATGTAGACCCTTGTGGACCCCACAGGCAGATTTATGGACACTGACATGGGCTGCACTGGAAAAGTTCATGATGCCAAGGTTTTCTGATGACTGGGAGTCTACATTCATGGACAGGTTCGGACACTATTCCCACTAAATGATAGTTATAAATGGAGATATTGTTCATACTATTAACATGGGGGATCCTGCGTGCTCCCTTTTGCTTTGGCTACTGACAAACATACTGATCTCAGCAGGCCTGGCAAAAGAAGGTTCAGTTGGGCTTTCAGCAGGTGCGTAATGGTGGTTGAATGTCTCGCTGGAGGAGATGGTTTGAGGAGATTGCATACAATGGCATATGGCCCATCTGCAACTGCTAGTAGTAAATAGCCACAACAGCCAGAGATGGGAAACTAGATGGGAAAGGGATAGCTCAGTGGTTTGAGCATTGGCCTGCTAAACCTAGGGTTGTGAGTTCAATCTTTGAGGGGGCCATTTAGGGAACTGGGATAAAAACCTGTCTGGGAATTGGTCCTGCTTTGAGCAGGGGGTTGGACTAGATGATCTCCTGAGGTCCCTTCCAATCCTGACATTCTATGAGTCTATGAAAGTCTCTGAGTTACTACAGTAAATTCTTTCTCAGGTATCTGAGTGGTGGGTTTTGTGGACATGCTTAGCATCCAACAGATCATCATATTTGGGATCAGAAGGGAATTTTCTCCCAGGTCAGATTGGCAGAGACCCTGGGATATTTTCCTTCTTCTGCAGCATGGGGCACAGGTCACTATGCTGATTTAAACTAGAGTAAATGGTGGATGGACTTGAAGTCTGTAACTCAGCCGAAGGTTATGGGTCTATTACAGGAGTGAGTCAGTGAGGTTCTGTGGCCTGTGATGTGCGCAGAAGGTCAAACTCGATTATCATAATGGTCCCTTCTTCCTGACCTTAAAGTCTGAGCCTATGGTGCTGTTTACAGACCCATTTGGATGCCTGTGTCATCAATGCCATTATTGTGGTTTGCTGTGCTCTTCATAATCTGTGTGAAGCCAAAGGTGAGCCATTTGCCCCTGAATGGAGCTATGACAGTAATGGATTGCTGAACTTGTACACTCAGCTAGAAAGTGCATCTGCCACAGCTAGGGCAGGATGCATCTGGGCAATATAAGGCAGGCATGCTCTGTACTCGCATGTTATGGATTTTCATGGGCCAATGAAATAGGGAGAATAGTATATTTGAGTGTGATTATGCAGTCCTTACAGTAAATGAGGTGCTATCACATCATGCAGTGAAATGTAGGGGGAGACATAGAATGACATGATCGCTTATAAACTGTCAGGGACTGGATTTACTGGAGAATTGATGTAGAGAAATGTATTGAGAAATAGTGTTTGCGTATATCTTCTCAATTGTCTCTTATCATGTGTTTACCTTAATTATTTGAAGCATACATTATGTAATGTGATGCAGTGATGGCAATAAAATTTCTTGGCAAAATAACCTTATTTTTGAACATATATTAGAAAAGTACAATATTAAGTCATTGCCAGGTAGGCCAGTTGCCATTAGCACATGAAAACAATAGTAATAAACCAACACCAAAACTTTTAACAAAGTGCATGAACAAGGCAAACAGGGCAACTGGTTTCAAACAATAAACCCCCTTACTGTTGTGTGTCTCCTGGCTGCCTGTTTGTGTTCCTTCCTATTTGTTGCCGCTTGCAGGGATTGGAGTTGTTCACGGGATGGAGCTTTGTCTGCACAGGAGTGGAAGCTTGCAGGGGGAAGGAAATCAGCACAGGGTTGGAGGACTGCATTTTTCTTCCTCTGATACTACAACTGCTTGTTGGCCCTGTCCAGAATTTCTACCATCATGGAAACACTTCTGTTTGGACCTGTTCATGACAGTTCTGCATCCCAGGGTCCTGCTGGAGTAGGGCCACTCTACCAAGGTTGAAGGACCAGCAGAGCTCGAATGTACTAAAAGCAGAAATCAAACAGTACATTATTGTTTCAGTGCCTCACAATAGGTTCAGTGCCATCTGCAGGCAAAAGTGCCTTGTGGAACCTCAAGGCCAAAATATGATACTTTGTCAAACTGAGCTTCAGTATATTCTGAGAGAAATGCCTCAGCTCAGTTAATCACAGTGAAAATACTGCACAGTCAATGGCAAGTTACAGTTTACAGTTTTTTAAATAGCTGAGCTTCTTGAGAGTCATGGGGGGAGCTTACTACAGAAGCATTCTCTGTACTTTCAGACATTGTACTTTCTTGAGGACATTACAATCCCAGAGGTTCCAGAATGGCAAAGGGAAACTTTATTTCAGACTGCTTGGTTGCAAGCCAGCTGTGTATGCTACAGAGGTTTTCAAACTTATGGTGGTGGAGCAGCACATCTCTGAGTGAAGTGGGCTGGTGACCTACAGAAGAGGGCCCAGGAAATATGTCCTTCCCTGAAATATGATTACCAATATGGAGTTCCTGTTATGTTTGCAGCTATCAATGCCCGGAATTGGGTCAAAATTAGTGGGGGAATCAACAGAATGCTGTGTCAATGTTCACATGGATGACTAGCTCCATACGACACTCAATATAGACTGCTCTGAACGCATCTGCCCAGGGACTGCATTCAAATGCACATGATAATACAAACTCTGAAACATCTACCAAGCCATTCTTCCTCCCCACACCCCCCCAGTACATTTCTGAACTGAATACAACCTCCTGACTGTACTTTGATGATTGATTTTTGTCATCCAGTTGCTCAAACAGTTTTCTGTTTACAGGCAGCTACCGGTAATTACAGAATCATAGTGTGAAAAGTGCCTGCACGGGTCATTTAGTCTAACCTCCTGCCAAGATGCAGGATTTGTTGTGTCTAAACAGTCCAAAACAAATGACTGTCCAGCCTCCTTTTGAAAACCTCCAGTGAAGATGCTTCCACAACCTTCTGAGGCAGACTGTTCCATTATCCTACTGTTCTTACAGTTAGGAAGTTTTTTTTCCTGAGATTTAATCTAAATCTGCTATGCTGTAGTTTGAATCCATTGCCTCTTGTCCTGCACTCTGAGGCAAAAGAAAACAACTTTTCTCCATCTTTTTTTATGGCAGCTTTTCAAGTATCTGAAGACCACTGTCATATTTCCACACTCCCCCTTAATCTCCTCTCCCAGACTAAAGCCAGTTCCTTCAGCCTTTGCTCATATGACTTGCATTTCATCCCTTTAACCAACTTTGTCGCTCGCATTTGGATACATTGTGGTGTGCCCGATTTGTAGGGTATGGCATACTAAAAGGGAAGGCAGGTGTTCTTATTTCAAATTACCTGACTAATCTCTGTAAGAATGTGCTTCATTTTGAATTCCATATGGTAGTAGTGATGAGAAGGGGGATTTACACTAGAGCACTGGCATGCAATATGTCTTTAGTGGATACACGCTGTTGCGTGTGGCTTGAAATACATTTTGCAATGGGTAAAAAAAACAAATCCCTCACACCCCAGTATTAACAAAAAACCGTGGAGTAAGAAACTTACCTTGATGCCTCCATGCAGCATCAAAAAACTCCTGAGTAGAGACCCAGAATGTGATGCAGCTGCTCTAATGGAAAAGTCTCCTCAGGAACTGATTTGAATACAAGAGTCACTTCACCATCCTCATCTGGTATTTGCCGACTTCTCTCCAGTCCTATACTGGATTAAAGGGTGAGAAGGTCATCCCAGCTGATCAGGCTGTCATGAAGTGCTGGTGGCTCAGTGCAGTACATTTGGTCCCTCATAAAAGGGTCAGGATGATAATGAGTTCCCAGAGGTGTGGTTGCTATTCCTGGCTTGCCAGTAGTTGGTTGTGAGCTGCGTAATCTGCTTCTAGCACTGGTCCAGTGAATCCTCAGTGCTGCCAGTTTCTTCGCTATTAGCTGCTATGCGTGGTCATTCCTGGAACTCTTGCTAAAGTCAAACTGTTTGTTCGCCTTGCACCGGAGACTGATCAAAATCTGCCTGTGCTCCCATGGCCAGCTTGCAGCATGCTTGACAAAGCAGTTCTTTGTGTCAATGGCCATTACAAACAGTAGAAGGTTCACTCTGCAATTCAGTGGTCAGAACAAAATGGAAAGGTTGAAAGTTGATTGGCCGGTCTTGGGATAGAAAGGACAAAGGACATTGTCCCATGGGATTGTTGGTGGATTCTCAGGACCCACTAAATGAATTTAGAGAAACTAAATGAATTCTTTGCATCGGTCTTCCTGGCTGAAGATGTGAGGGATGTTTCCAAACATGAGCCATTCTTTATATGTGATAAATCTGAGGAACTGTTCCAGAATGAGGAGTCATTAGAGGAGATTTTGGAACAAATGGATAAATTAAACAGTAATAAGTCACCAAGACCAGATGGTATTCACCCAAGAGTTCTGAAGGAACTCAAATGTTAAATTGCAGAACTATTAACTATGGCTTGTAAACTATCATTTAAATCAGCTTCTCTACCAAATGACTGGAGGATAGCTAATGTGACACCAATTTTTAAAAGGGGCTCCACAGGTGATGCCGACAATTATAGGCCAGTAAGCCTGACTTCAGCATAGGGCAAATTGGTTGAAACTATAGGAAAGAACAGAATTGTCAGACACATAGATGAACATAATTTGTTGGGAAAGAGTCAACATGGTTTTTGTAAAGGGAAATCATGCCTCATCAATCTACTAGAATTCTTTGAGGGGGTCAACAAGCATGTGGACAAGGGAGATCCAGTGGATATAGTGTACTTAGATTTTCAGAAAGCCTTTGACAAGGTCTCTCACCAAAAGCTCTTAAGCAAAGTAAGATGTCATGGGATAAGAGGAAGGTCCTCCCATGGATCGGTAACTGGTTAAAAATAGGAAACACAGGGTAGAATAAATGATCAGTTTTCAGAATGGAGACACAGTGGTGTACCCCACGGGTCTGTACTGGGACCAGTGCTGTTCAATATATTCATAAATGATCTGGAAAAAGGAGTAAACAGTGAGATGGCAAAATTTGCAGATGATACGAAACTACTCAAGATAGTTAAGTCCAACGCAGACTGCGAAGAGTTACAAAAGGATCTCTCAACACTGGGCGACGGCGCAACAAAATGGCAGCTGAAATTCAGTGTTGGTAAATGCAAAGTAATGCACATTGGAAAACATAATCCCAATTGTCCATATAAAATGATGGGGTCTAAATTAGCTGTTACCACTCAAGAAAGAGATCTTGGTGTCATTGTGGATAGTTCTCTGAAAACATCCACTCAATGTGCAGCGACAATCAAAAAAGCTAACAATGTTAGGAATCATTAAGAAAGGGCTAAATAATAAGACAGAGAATATCATATTTCCTTTATATAAATCCAGGGTACACCCACATCTTGAATACCACATGCAGATGTGGTTGCCCCGTCACAAAAATGATATATTAGAATTGAAAAGATACAGAAAAGGTCAACAAAAATGATTAGGGGATCAGCTTCCATATGAGGAGAGATTACTAAAACTGGGACTTTTCAGCTTGGAAAACGGATAATTGAGGGGGGATATGATAGAGGTGTATAAATCATGACTGGTGTGGAGTGAGTGAGTGTTATTTACGCCTTCTCATAACACAAGAACTAGGGGGTCACCAAATGAAATTAATCAGCAGCAGGTTTAAAACAAAAGAAGTATTTCTTCACACAATGCACAGTCAGCCTTTAGAACTCCTTTCCAGAGGATGTTGTGAAAACCAAGAGTATAACAGGGTTCAAAAAAGAACTAGATAAGTTCATGGAGGATAGGTCCATCAATAGCTCTTAGCCAGGATGGGTAGGGATGGTTTCTCTAGCCTCTGTTTGCCAGAAGCTGGAAATGGGCGACAGGAAGTGGATCACTTGATGATTACCTGTTCTGCTCATTCCCTCTGAGGCACCTGGCATTGGCCACTGTCAGAAGACAGGATACTGGGCAAGATGGACCTTTGGTCTGACCCAGTATGGCTGTTGTTATGTTAAGTCTGGGTGTCACAGGCTTGAGCTATATCCGTACAGGGCTGCCGAGAGCGGGTTTGGGGCCCCCAGCAAGGGCGGACCGGCTAAACAGGGCTGGGGAAGCCGGGCTCCCTTCCAGACTGCCAGGCCCCAGTAATTTGTACCGGCTCTCCGCGCCCCCCCCCCCCCCCCCCGCATCCGTACAACAAAATGATGGAGTTTGGGCTGGAGCCCCTGTGAGACTTGGGCTCTCAAACCCTCCATGCCTGTGAGGTCCAGGGGCTGGGCCTGAGTTAGAATTGTGTGTAGATGGAAAGGGGGTTGGGGCTTAAGTCTGAGCATGAGTTTACATTGCAGAGTGGACATACCCAGAGAGGACTGATTGAGGTTTTAAAATGTGTGTATGGTAACTTTGTATAGCCATAGTGTTGCTATTGCTCTTTACTCTGTCATGCTTTCCTTATTCTGTCAGTTTTTGTTACATTCACTTATGTGTTGTCTTTAGTTAGGTTGGTACAGAGACTGCAGGGCCTCTGGGTACTACTGTAATTTAAATAATTCAAATAATTTAATATGCACAATACAGTTTATAGACAGCTGGCATTTGAACTAGAATAATGGAATGACTGGAAGAAACTATAACTTTTAATATGTCTAGCTTAATCATGTTTGGTTAGGTTTATACAGTTATAGTTGCTACAGATAACTGGCTGATACTAAATATTAAATTAAATTGGGATTTTATAGAGAAACTAAGTTTTTCTCCTAAACACTTGACTATTTTTTTATCAAAAGACTTGTAAAATCCACCCTCAAAACAAGTTATTGAGCCTTCTGAGTGATATTGTGGTTAATTTATTAAATCCTTCCTCTTGGTGCACGGTGTTCATTTGCAAATAACAGCTTGGGGTGGCAAAATGTCTAGAGCCGCCCCTGGTTTGAAGATAAAAAACATCAGTAGAAATAATTTAAAATGTATTTGCTTAGATACATAAAATTACAAAAGACATACTGTATTTTAATATTCTCTCTATATAAAATAATTAATTGGGTTCTATTTAAAAAAATAAAATCTTGCACTTCACTGCTCTGGGCACCTTTACCAACCCTCCTTGCCTTACTTTTGATTTCAGTAGGTCTGTCAAGTCACCCTTTTGTAAACCACAGCAGGACCCCTTCACACCCCCTGTCATCAGCCTCTTTTACTAGTCAGCTTCTGTACCAAATGTCATTTGCTCCCTACAAGGAGATTATATACACACACACTCCTACCTACTCCTTCACCAAGTTCAGTTACTTTAGGTGACAAATTTTAAAAATAAAATGAAATAAAATCTTATTACTAGTTTTGATTCTGGTAAGCAAAAGATAATTATCAGAATGCAAGACTATAAAGTCTCCTGTGGTAGTGCCTGGGAAAATGAAGTACTGGTGGTTAGGAAAAGTTGTTATCCTAATTTTTGGAGAATATTTTGTTTCTAGTTTCTTTATAAGACCATCTTTCCAGAGAAAATGGGCAAAGTCCTATATTTTGTTGTAGCTATCTTAACTCTTCCAGGCTTTTGGCAATGTGAGGGATTATAAGACCGGGTTTTGGGTTTTTTTTTTCTTTAAGAATTTTAATATGCTTAGCTTAGTTACACTTTTGGTATCAGAGATTTCCTTAAGAAAAAATGTGGAGCTGTTAAACTTAATATTAGTAAAACTATGTAGGGATCTTCCAGACTTCATATTGAATGTGAATTTAATGGATTCCAGAAATCATTGCATCTTCAGTATTTATTTTTGCTTTGTAGTATTATATGCCAAACTTTGAGTCTTTGGAGTCTTCAGTAAAATAAATTTTAAAGTATGCATGTTTGGAATTTCAGATACTATCCCCCACCTGTGTGCCCTCATTTCTTGTCTCCTCCCTCCCCCAAATCTCTCCATCTTCTTTTCCAGTTGAACCTAGTCAATCCTGTTTTCAGACTAATGTACGTGGCTTCCAAAACAACAAGTGCATGAAGAAAGACATTATTAAATGAAGATACTAATAAATGCAAAGTAAAGCTGTTCAAAAGATTTCATTTTTTCATGTTTTTTTCAAAGAAGGCAAATAGAAAATTGTCAAAAACATGTTTCAAAATTAGGTATGGTACACAGTGGGGTTTGGTCTACGCATGGGACGTATGTCGTTTTTATGATGTCACTCAAGGGAAAATCCGCACCACTGAGCGATGTAGTTATACCGACCTAACCCCTGGTGTAGACAGCAATATGTCTCCTGTTGACATAGCTACCGCCTCTTGGCAAGATGGAGTATCAGCACCAACAGGAGAAGTTCTCCTATTTGGTGTAGGCAGTGGTGTCTTCACTAAGTGCTGAAGTGGCACAGCTGCAGCGCTGTACGTGTAGAAAGCCCTAAGTTTACTGCTTTCTCTAGATATATTAAAATTAACAGGTGAGATGAGCCCAGTGGCATTTACTGTATATCAGCAGGTCCATTATCTATTCCCCCCCACACTTCCTGTATTTTTTGGCTTTTGCAAGCTAACTGTACTTACAAGTAAGTCCTGATTATGTATGCTAGATAACTGTATTTGCATTTAGAGGAAAAATGTTATTCTGTGCTTAGTTTATATGAGCAGAGCAGTGAGATACTGCAATTTAGGGCAGATTGGTAAGCCAAGCCTATTAGGTTATTTTAAAGGCTAAATAGGTCATGGTTCTTTTGTCACTTAACTTGAAAATAATTGTATTGCAAATAATTGTATTGCTATTTTAAGATATATGCAAGATTTTTATACTTCAGTGTGCATAGAAGTTTCATTGTTGATGGGTAATTATTATTTAACATTTATCTGGTGTTCTAAATCTATTTGTCCATTCATTGTTGCAATATATTGACAAAAAGCATTCTTTAGAAATAAAAAAGAAAACTGGTAGGTGCTGGGTAAGAAAAAAAGATAGTGCTGAGGGACCTCTCCTTGTCAGAGCCCTGGTTTATTTATTTTTAACTTAATTTCCTCTAGTGGCTCCGTCTCCACTTTAGCCTCCAAGTCCCAGAATTGGTAAATACCCCCTTTTCTCTCTTAGGACTGGTCTACGCTAGGAATTTACATCAGTATAATATCTCTCAGGGGTGTGAAAAATCCAAGGAATTACAGACCAGTCACCTTAACTTCAGTACCCAGAAAGATAATGGAGCAAATAATCAATGAATTTGCAAACACCTAGAAGATAATAAGGTGATAAGTAACAGTCAGCATGGATTTGTCAAGAACAAATCATGTCAAACCAACCTAATAGCTTTCTTTGATAGGGTGACAAGCCTTGTGGATAGGAGCAGTAGATGTGGCATATCTTCATTTTAGTAAGGCGCTTGATACTGTCTCGCATGAACTTGTCGTAAGCAAACTAGAGAAATATAGCCTAGATGGAGCTACTATAAGGTGGGTGCATAACTGGTTGGAAAACCATTTCCAGAGAGTAGTATCAGTGATTCACAATCAAGGTGGAAGGGCATATCAAGTGGAGTCCCATAGGGGTCAGTTCTGTTCAATATCTTCAATCAATGATTTAGATAGTGTCAGAGAGTACACTTACAAAGTTTGTGGACGATACCAAGCTGGGATGGGTTACAGGTGCTTTGGAGGATAGGATTATAATTCAAAATGATCTGGATAAATTGGAGAAATGGTCTGAAGTAAATAGGATAAAATTCAATAAGGACAAATGCAAAGTACTCCACTTAGGAAGGACATGCATACAAAATAGGAAATGACTGCCTAGGAAAGAGTACTGCAGAAAGGGATCTGGGGGCCATAGTGGATCACAAGCAAAATATGAATCAACATTGTAATGCTGTTACAAAAAAAAGCAACATAATTCTGGGATGTATTAGCAAGGGTATTGTAAGCAAGACACGCTCTACTCTGTGCTGATTAGCCCTCAACTGGAGTACGGTGTCCAGTTCTGGGTGCCACATTTCAGGAAAGATGTGGAGAAATTGGAGACAGTCCAGAGAAGAGCATCAAAAATATTAAAGGTCTAGAAAACAAGACCTACGAGGGAAGATTTTAAAAATTGGGTTTGTTCTTCTGGAGAAGAGAAGACTGAGGGGGGACATAATAGTTTTCAAGTACGTAAAAAGTTGTTACAGGGAAGAGGGAGAAAACTTGTTGTTCTTAACCTCGGAGGATAGGATAAAAAGCAATGGGCTTAAATTGCAGCAAGCGTGGTTTAGGTTGGACATTAAGAAAAGCTTCCTAAGTGTCAGGGTAATTAAGCACTGAAATAAATTGTCTAGGGAGGTTGTGGAATCTCCATCATTGGATATTTTTAATAGCAGGTTAGACAAACACCTGTCAGGGATGGTCTAGATAATATTTAGTTCTGCCATGAGTGCAGGGGACTGGACTAGATGACCTCTCGAGGTCCCTTCTAGTCCTACAATTCTATGATTCTACAAGCCTAAAGAATTATATTATGTAAGTATACATCAGGGGTAGGCAACCTATGGCACATGTGCCAAAGGTGGCATACGAGCTGATTTTCAGTGGCACTCACACTGCCCGGGTCCTGGCCACCTGGCCAGGGGGCTCTGCATTTTAATTTAATTTTAAATGAAGTTTCTTAAACATTTTAAAAACCTTATTTACTTTATATACAACAATAGTTTAGTTATATATTTTAGACTTGTAGAAAGAGACCTTCTAAAAACATTAAAATGTATTACTGGCATGCAAAACCTTAAATTAGAGTGAATAAATGAAGACTTGGCACACCACTTCTGAAAGGTTGCCAACCCCTAGTATACACCTTTTAAAAGCTGTAAATTTTTTTTTTTAAGCAATAGAATTATTTGGAATGCATCCAAAGCCACCCAGCTGCCAGTAGGCTTAAAATAGAAAACATTTTAACAATGAACTCCTTTTCTTAGTCCTCTCCTTTTTATAAAAAGACAATTTACTTTAAGAAAGAGAACATGTCTTCCCACTCAACATGAATGTCCTGTTAAAAGAGGCAAGCCCATAAATGTTCTATGTAGTTGGCTGACTAGTTTTCTTTGACTCTTGCTATAACAAAGGTTAGCGCAGGGGTCGGCAACCTTTCAGAAGTGCTGTGCCGAGTCATTTATTCACTCTAATTTAAGGTCTTGCATGCCGGTAATTCATTTGAATGTTTTTAGAAGGTCTCTTTCTATAAGTCTATAATGTATAAGTGCACTATTGTATGTAAAGTAAATAAGGTTTTAAAAATGTTTAAGCAGCTTCATTTAAAATTAAATTAAAATGCAGAGCCCCCCCGACTGATGGCCAGGATCCGGGCAGTGTGAGTGCCACTGAAAATCGGCTCGCCTGCCACCTTCAGCACGTGTGCCATAGGTTGCCTACCCCTGGGCTAGTGTAATGTGTCTAAACGTATGTCTACACTGCAGTTAGACACCTGTGGCTGGCCCATTCTAGCTGACTTGGGTTCATGGGGCTCGGGCTAAGATGATGTTGACTTGTGGTGTAGACGTTCAGGCTCAGGCTGCAGTCTGAGTTCTGGGACCCTCCCATCTTGCAGGATTCTAGAGCCGGGGCACCAGCCCAAGCCCAAATGTCTATACTGCAGTTAAACAGCTCCTTAGCCCGAGCCCTGTGAGCAGGGGCGGCTCTAGACATTTCGCCGCCCCAAGCATGGCGGCATGCCGCGGGGGTCGCTCTGCTGGTCGCTGGTCCTGCGGCTCTGGTGGACCTCCTGCAGGCGTGCCTGTGGAGGGTCCGCTGGTCCTGTGGCTCCGGAGCCACAGGACCAGCGGACCCTCCACAGGCACGCCTGCGGGAGGTCTACCGGAGCCGTGGGACCAGCGGACCCTCCGCAGGCATGCCACCGAAGGTTGGCTGACTGCCGTCCTCCCGGCGACCGGCAGACCGCCCCCCCGCAGCATGCCGCCCCAAGCACGCGCTTGGTGTGCTGGGGCCTGGAGCTGCCCCTGCCCGTGAGCCCAACTCAGCTGCCACAGGGCCAGCTGCAGGTGTCTAATTGCAGTGTAGACATACCCTAATTGACCTGGAACTGCTAATGTGTGTGTTTTGTAAATCTCTCCCAGTTGTACTTGTCAGATACTGTTTCAACACATCTCCCGTATCTGGACCTCCTATCAATCAGAAACTTTATCTGAATTAGAAAACTTGTTCTTGTACAAACAGAAGATGCAAGTTAGATGTTCAGTTTGTATATTTTCCCCTTATTTTTATGTCCCTTTGATTGTTTATATCTTGTAGATAATGCACTCTGTGAACAAATGACTTCTTGATTTGTCAGGTGGCTGTCACAACAGAGGATTTCTGTATACAGATCAGTGCTATTACTCCAGAGAGCTTCTAGAATCATTTTAGAAAACTAATCACATAATAGTATAACCTACTGCATTTTATGATGGTTTTGTGGCACTTTTTGTTTGGTGGTAATAGTGATATTTTATATTAAATGTCAAAGTGTATTTGTTTGCTAAAATCTGATCCAGCTTTATTCCTTTTGCCTTCTGAGCCCAACTGATAAAAGGTTGATTAACTTAAATTGCTAGGTAGATTTCTTAGTATTTAATTTGAAAAAATAAAGCAGTTTCGGAAAGGTTTAAATTTTAACTTAAAATTGATGAATGTGTCCTGCTGATGGTTTGGTTTGGTGTGGTTTTTTTTGTTAACCCAATCAAAAAGCCACTCCACTGGTTTCAAGTTTACAATAAAAACTTTTTTCTCCAAAATCCTCTTCACTCCCTCTAATCTGTCACTATTGACAAAAAGCACCATCTTCCTTTTTCACCCAAGCCTATAAGTCACCTGTTCTTCCTCCCTCTCTCTTGCCCCACACATCCAGGCAGAGTACAGATTTTCTTCCTGCATATCATTTAAGATTTGTCCACTTCTTTCTTTTCTGTACAGACAAACAAAACTCTCATCCAGGCCATTATTTGCTCTCCTGATTGTGGTAACCTCCTTCAGACACCCACATCTCCCCTCCAAATAAATCAAAACACAGCTACTAAGACAACTTTCCCTTGTTCATCACTGTAACCATGTCAGCCCCCTTGGAATCCCTTTATTGGTTCCCGCACTTTCCCTTAATCAAGCTCAAATTACTTGTCTTCAGCTTCATGTCTCTTCACAATTCCTACACCTTACTACTTGTCCAGCTTTTTCTTACTGCATTTCACCCACCTCCTTGACTTTTTCAGTCTACCAACAATGCTTTGAATGCTGCCCATCTGTCAGTGTTTGTAAAACAAATGTGTAGGCGTGTTCTTCCATACTATACTTTATGCATAGAACTACACTCCTGAGCTCCATGAGACTATCTCCTTCAAATTCTTCCTGTAGACCCAACTATACTTCAGTATGTGTAAGAAATGTAGCCAATTAATGATGGTGTCTGAGATAGAGGGCAAAGAGGGACAGCTAACGCATAGTTTTACCTGCTCTTTGTTCCTCTTTCCTCACCGTTCATATATTGTCTTAAATTTTACTCAGGGTAGGGAACATGTCTTTGTATGATTTTGTACAGCACCTAGCACAATGGAATCCCTATCCTGGTTGGGGCTTATGGGCACTACTGAAGTACAGATATTAAACAATGATATATACCTGTGACCTGATATAACATGAATTCGGATATAACGCAGTAAAGCGGATCTCCGGGGGGAGACTTGACTTATTTCCTTCTTAAAGTACTCCATCTAGTGGCAAAACTAGAGTAATGTGTCATGGAAGTGGGTTTATATAGGAATTAGTGGTGTGGTAGTATTTATATTCCAGGAGCTCATCAAAAAAATTTGTAAATTTTGTGAGGGAGAGGGAAACTTTTTTTATGCCTTAAGTATGGTAAAACACAAAATCAGAAATATGAAGTTTTGCAAAAATAATTCTGCTTCGTCTGCTATTTATAGCAAAATATAGTTGATCTCTCAAACTGTTTAAACTTTTTCAGGTTTTAATTTTATTTCTTTTAAAATGCACTATTTTTCCAAACCCATACTTGGTCTTATTTCTCAAAGTTACATCATTTAACAACTGTAATTCAGAACTGCTACTCTTTTTTAGATATAGTTTTTAATGATACTAGAAGAAATATAGGATTTTTTTCATTTCCTTTTCATAGTGCATGTAAGTGCTTCTAGAAAATATCAGATAAATAAATGAGTGGTGATGGTCTCTTTATTCTCCAGACAAGTATAACATGAATAGTGGTGGTGCCAGCTTCTGCACACAGCTGTGCTAATTCTAGGAGCAAGACCAGTTCTTGGAGTGAGAAGGCAGTTCTGTCTCTGTACCCATTCAGTCCTTGGCCACTCTCATCAAAGGTCCCAACTGCAGGTGCATCAGTACAAGAGGAATTGAATACAGACTGCCAACTCACCTAAATGGTGCTAGCATTTGACTGCTAACATCCTGAACAAACTGAAATGGTGACCAGTAGCTGACTGGCTCCATATTCTATCTTTAGTTAGTTTAGCTGTGCAATTGCATAATAATTTTTAAACTTTGTTATACCCTTTTGATTTTCAAATTCTGACTTAAACTATATTTAGTGCAATATTTAACACTGAATGAATGTAAATGTCTTTTTATACTATAGATTCACCTTTGGCCATTTGTATATCTCCTATGTCTTGTGTATAAGTAAGATCAAAGTGATATTTGCTATATGGTAAATGACTCCAATATACTAACGTTTTTTCTTATAAACTTGCCATTAGTTGTATGAAAGCATTGTACAACACATACTGTCTAAGAATTTCATTTTTTTTCTCTCCATAGATCAACGTAAGAGTTACCACAATGGATGCAGAGTTGGAGTTTGCCATCCAACCCAATACAACTGGCAAACAGCTCTTTGACCAGGTAACCCTTTATTATGTGTAATAATCATGGATAGTTTTACAAAACATTATAGTGTTGTTATAGATTTCTGTTCATGTTTTCCAATTAATATCTTATACTGATCTAAGCCATACTAATAATCAGCTTGAGCCACGTCTCCTCAATTCAGAAGCAAAGCATTAAGCACAAGGACAATTTTCCAAGAATGGATAAGCAGTCAGGCTTCAGTTGTCAAACCATCTTGAAATTAATACTATATTTTATAGATATTCTCAATCATATACTCAACACAGGAATTACTAAGTGTATTCATTGTACAGTGTTTATATAGCTTTAAATACCCTTTAATAATCTAAGACAGAAAATGAAACATTGAAAAATAACTATAGACTACCTTCATTTCTGTCCAAGTAAGGAAGCAGCAGTATGACACGATTCTTTTGAGGAATGGAATCTCATTAGCCACTTTTAAATAAGTGATTGCATGCTTTCTTTTCTTTTCCCTCCTCCAACAACCAAGTCAGCTAAAATAGTGGTATGTCTTCATTCACGAAGTAGCAAGTAGGCTAAAGACTGTTATTTATGGTAGGTGTATAAGCAAGCACCTTCCTTTCCCTCCTAATCTATTCTTTTTTAATTTTTAATTTTATTATTTGTTTTTGCCTACTTGTACTGGAATTTGTGGAGTCATATTTCTGCCTTCATGCTCTCTTTTTCTTCCAGTTCACAAATAGAGAATCAGGGAAACAAGACTTCTAGAGGAAAGAAAAATGGAATTAAAAAGTGATTTAAATCTAAAAATAGTTCACAAGTGTTGCAAGGCAGAAAAGTTTTGGGGACAGGGCAGCCATCTGGCCTCCTCCCCAAGATGTATGGGTGAGTTGTGAACAAGAACTCGACAAGTAAAAATTGTGCCATCTTCTGGTATGTGAAGGCAGCTGCGACTTGTCTTCTGCCAACCTCTGCTCCTCTTGACATGCGGTATTGGGTGGAGGTGATCTGCTGCTGCATAAAGTCTTGTGCCCAGATGATCAGTTTCACCCATTCTGTAGCTTCTCTGAACAAGGGATAAAAGATACAGATGCAAATTCTCTTAGCACCTACTAGATTCTCTCCATCGAGTTGCCTCAGTTCCTTGGATGGCTTTCAGGCAGCCTCAGCAGTTCTTATGATTAGCCTGTAGATGTTTAAATTGAGAAATTATTAGCTTGAGTCCCTTGGTTCATGTGCCATGCCTGTACATGAGGGGAGAAATCATTCAGACATATCCTAAACCCACACATGGCTTCATAGACCCAAATCAATCGCTGAATTGTGGTGTGAAACAAATATGAAGTTTTCAGAGAAAAGGTGTAATATTTCTCTGTGGCCATTATTGCCAACAAAGTGAAGTGACGCATTCTAAACTAATAGTAGCTTGATTAGTCATCATGGTTAGCTCCATGTGGTGTACATTGCAGTAAACTTCTGTCCTTTGTAGTTATTGCTCAAAGCAAGTTACCTTGTCACAGCATTATCTCTCTTGTCCCATGATCCCGAGGGTGTTTGGATGTCAGCAAACCCCTTTCTTAGTCAGTGGTGGGAAGATTTAATGTGAAAGGCTTTGTTTCCCACTTTAGTATGATCCTTTCTCCAAGCTGCTCTTTGTTTCCAGACCAGGGCATTTCCCTTCACTCTCCCTATCTGCTGGTAAATGGGAAGTCTAAGAACTCAGCATCTATGGCTTTCTCCTTCTTCCCTGCTGTCATGAAGCTCAATGAAGTCCTCCCTTATCCCACCAACATGATGGTGGAGGCCACTTGGATATTCTGTTTTAGCAGGCATCTCTCCATCATCACAAAGTTTTTCTGTCTTCTCATCCATTTGGAGGCCAGAGTGGAGGTGAAAGGATAATTTTGTGGGCCTTAACTAACCTGCCTTTTCCCTACTTCTTCTTTCATAGGAGACAAAGAACATCATGAAGTATATTTGTTATCCACAAACTGATTTTCATCAAGTTCTCAGAATTTACTGCTGAAGCACCTGGACAGAATAGTGTAGTCTCAATTCAGGAAAAAATTGGAGTTTTACTCGCCCCATCTCATCAAGTTATAGCCTTATCCTCCTTGCCAAATATCTCAGAAGTCCTCTACAAGGTTTACCAGGGAAGACCCAATGAAATCTATTTATTTGGTTGCCTATAGAGAATTCTTGTTCTGAAACTTTGTTTATTGATTTGTTCCAGTATCAATCCATA
This sequence comes from Mauremys mutica, assembly GCF_020497125.1. Taxonomy (NCBI): domain Eukaryota; kingdom Metazoa; phylum Chordata; order Testudines; family Geoemydidae; genus Mauremys; species Mauremys mutica. Next base: position 326,230,936 of record NC_059072.1, read on the forward strand.
GCTCTGAGCAGCTTTTTTTAAAACACTTTTTAAACATGCATTATAAAAATCAAAATATGTCCCTACAACCTGAAATAAAAATTAGCTGAAACCACAGTAATAATTGTAAAAGCCCTATGTTATAGGGGGATCTGGCATCAATCTCTGTATTTAGGGCTTATGTACATTACCCCTGGATCAACGGGCAACGATCAATCCAGAGGGGGTCGATTTATTGCATCTAGTCTAGACGTGATAAACCGACCACCAAGCACTCTTCCGTTCGCTCCGGTACTCCACCAGGGCAAGAGGCGCAGGTGGAGTCAATGGGAGAGTGTCAGCCGTCAACTTACCACAGTGAAGACACCACGCTAAGTAGATCTAAGTACGTTGACTTCAGCTACGTTATTCATGTAGCTGAAGTTGCGTAACTTAGATCGATCCCCCCCATGGTAGACCAGGCCTTAAATTGCTAAATGCTTCCCATTATTAAAAGATTCTTGTGACATTTTCTACTTTTTGAGAAGGTCTAGCATCCAGTTTTTGCAGCAGGGCTTTGTTCTTCGGCAAGGGAAAGCTATGGGGCCAGGTAGGTGCCTCTGACTTCATCCCATGAAATTTCATTGAGATTTGGCTGAGTTACTAGCTGATGAAAATCACCATTTCTTTGCTATGGCATGTGTTGTTACTCCTTAATTTTAACAAAATGTATAAAGCTTTGGGCAGTTGGAAGAACACATCAAAGGGGCTGACTGAAATAATCCCTCAGCTGAATACTAGTCAGTGAGGGAAAACTCATGGTACTTAACAAAACAGAGGCATGCAAATAGTGTCCCAGAATAGACAGAGCCTTCATAGAATCATAGACTATCAGGGTTGTAGGGGACCTAGGAGGTCATCTAGTCCAATCCCCGGCTCAAAGCAGGACCAATCCCCAGACAGATTTTTACCCCAGTTCCCTAAATGGCCCCCTCAAGGATTGAACTCACAACCCTGGATTTAGCAGGCCAATGCTCAAACCACTGAGCTGTCCGTCCCCCTTGTTTGTGCCCTTAGTGACATCTGGATTCAGATTCAGATGGATAAAACCCTGAACATTCTCAGACTAGGCTCCCACAGCAGTGACAGAATGCACTGCACTTGGAACTCCTGGGAACAGAGACTCAACCTGGCTGCTGCCAGAGCAGCTGTCCTGATGGTGTGGAATGGGTGAGAACTGGGTCAGGTTTCCCCAGACTCAGTGCATGGACCCAGCTACCTATCACTCTTGTGAAGCCATCATCTAGGGTAGGAGCCAATCTCTCAAGGTGTAGAGTGCCAGGCAGGGCAACCCCTTGCAGCGTCCATAGCCCAGCCCCAACAATCCATCCAGCCCATTGGGGGCACCACATATGGCAGGAGCCCCTGACTTCCTGGAGCAGGACAGCAATCCCTGGGGTAGAGGTGAGTACAAATACCTGGAAATCAGGACAGCATGAGTTCTAGACTTGCATCTTCTGCTGCCTGATGTTAATAAGTCTGTATTATGCATAATGGTTGTTATTAACTGTGTCTGATAACCAACTGAGAGATTACACTAGCTGGGACTAAAATACAGATCTCTAACATGGCAGACCTGTAGCCCATCTACTTAGCCATACTGCCCCTCAGAAAAAGCCTGCCAAACCTTTATTCTTGGCTATGTGGTCTGGAAAATGGGGTTACTCATGCATAGGTAATCTAAAAACTTAAACAACATTCTTTGAATGTCGGCCTTTTGTGTGTGTGTGTGTATGTATGTGTATATATGCGTGTGTATGTATGTGTATATATATGTGTTTATATATATATAATGTAATTCTATATACCTCAGGTGGATCTGAACATTTCCTTAAAACGTAAGCTCCTCAATAGATTGGCTGCTACCAGAGTCCCATTTGGGTATTTTTTATTTGAACTTACTGATTTGATCCTTTGGCAGTAGGGTCAAAAATATCTCCAGATGTTGAGGAGGAAGAGTTGTGTTAAACATTTTACTCCTCTCCCTAGTACATGAGAAACCAGATTGAACAGAGCAGAAGACTTTATAGGGAGAATGTCCAACATCACTAGTTTGTTTTTCAAGCTTCAGAGCTCTGGCTGGGATTTGTCACAGCTACAAGTGAGACTGGATCTTTTCTTTGCCCAGAGAGGGAAAAGTTCAGACTTCTAGCAGCATAAATATATGACAGCCCAATAGAGCGTGCAAGGATCTGCAACTAGCATGTATCTTGAATTTGTGAATCTTCAGTAATGAGATGATCGGAGAATTGTGACATGAGTGCAAAATGCATATCATCTCATATCTTGGTGAAATAGGTTTCACTTTACCACTTCCAAAACTTGTCTCTGCATTTCAGTAAACCACCTAATCAAGAATGCTGGCGATTACTGTTGTCCTTACAAGTCCTTATATCTATGTGGGCCAGCCTTTAAATTAGCTAATAGGAAGTTGATTGTGATTCCCCTGTTGCACTGATTTGAAAAGCTGTCCCATAGTAAGTTCTAAACTATTTCCCAATTTGGATTGATGAACCTGCTGGGTTATCCTTACACTCTGAGGATGAACTTGGATCAAGGTAACTTAATTCTTTAGGGCAGTCATAGAATCATAAAAGATTAGGGTTGGAAGAGACCTCAGGAGGTCATCTAGTCCAACTCCCTGCTCAAAGCAGGACCAACCCCAACTAAATCATCCTAGCCAGGGCTTTGTCATGCCAGGCCTTAAAAGGAGATTCCACCACCTCACTAGGTAACCCATTCCAGTGTTTCACCACCCTCTTAGTGAAATAGTGTTTCCTAATATCCAACCTAAGCCTTCCCTACTGCAACTTGAGACCATTGTTCCTTGTTCTGTCATCTGCCACCACTGAGAACAGCCGAGCTCCATCCTCTTTGGAAGCCCCCTTCAGGTAGTTGAAGGCTGCTATCAAATCCCCCCTCACTCTTATCTTCTGCAGACTAAACAAGCCCAGTTCCCTCAGCCTCTCCTCGTAAGTCATGTGCCCCAGACCCCTGATCATTTTCATTGCCCTCCGCTGGAGTCTCTCCAATTTGTTCACATCCTTTCTGTAGTGGGTTGGCCCAAAACTGGACACAATACTCCAGATGTGGCCTCACCAGTGCCGAATAGAGGGGAATAATCACTTCCCTCAATCTTCTTGCAGTGCTCCTACTAATGCAACCCAATATGTCATTAGCCTTCTTGACAACAAGAACACACTGCTGACTCATATCCAGCTTCTCATCCACTGTAATCCCCAGGTCCTTTTCTGCAGAACTGCAGCTTAGCCAGTCGGTCCCCAGCCTGTAGCAGTGCATGGGATTCTTCCATCCTGACTGCATGACTCTGCACTTGTCCTTGTTGAATCTCATCAGATGTCTTTTGGCCCAATCCTCCAATTTGTCTAGGTCACTCTGGACCCTATCCCTACACTCCAAGCAAAGCCTCTGACATGAAAAATTTTCAGAAAACAATCAATTGTATTTGTCTCTAGATAAATGGATGATTCCATTGTGTAGCTTCTAAAAGGCTGGTACTAGTCCTCTGGTTTAGTTAAAATTAAGACATTCTGCTTATTGCATTTTTGGCTAGGGCATCAGCAGAGATCTGGGAAGTGGCCAATAAGACAATAAGACATTGACATCACTTTGAGTGCTCTCCTCCAGTACTGGTACTGCTGGCCATATCCATTGGTTATAGGATGCAGGAAGAGGAGACGTTAAACAATGAATTACTTACCAATAATCATGTCTGTTATCTTTTCTCCCCATCCTAATCCCATTGTCTTCTCCTCTTGTTGTTTGGATTGTCTTGCACTAAAGGAGTTATTTGGCCTACATGTTCTTAACTTGAGTAATTCATTTTTTTCCTCCTCAAACACCTGCTTCCTGGTGGGTGGAGACATATCACTTCATGCTGACTGGTTGTGTATGGAGGAAAATTACTATAATTAAGAGTAAGGTATTCCTTCTTGCTCTGTCTATCTAGTGTACAAATCTTTTATGGCTTTATTTGCCTAAGTTGGTTGCTCACAAAACCTTGATGTATATTGTATCTGAGTCTGAACTTGTGTTTGAACCATTACACCAAAATCCAGGTGCCCTTCAGGGTTTATTGATTTAATGACTCGTTTACTTTTAGGTGGTGAAAACAGTCGGTCTACGTGAAGTCTGGTTTTTTGGGCTGCAGTATGTGGACAGCAAAGGCTATTCAACTTGGTTGAAGCTGAATAAAAAGGTAAAATATTCTTGATTTGTTCGGATGAACTTTTAATTTGAAATAGTTTATATGCAGACTTGCTACTTGTATATATTATATTACAAATTTTAATCTAATGGACACATTTCTTTAAAGATTAGTTCAGCTCAACTGTTTATAAACAAGTGGAATCTTACTGCACAGTTGTATCGGCATTTTATTTGACTCAGATGAAGATATGTTTTCCTGTACTTCAGTTACTGTGGTGATTTGCATATTAGAAAAACTATCATATTTCATTGTCCTTGATCACAAAATGAGCTTTCTCCCTCTGTCCCTTTCATGCAGCAGAAATTATTTTTGGGGAAGAAAAGTTAGGAATAGGTTTTAAAAAGCAATGCAGTATGAATATGGCTAGGGAATTTTCCCTTTATATTGCTACCTAGGCCAGGATTTTCAAAAATAGGTGCCATCAGAAGGTGCTATTTCAAACAGAGGCAAATGCCTTTTGGTTGTAATTTTAGCCTAGAGTGCCTTTCGTTTCATGTTTTAGAGAAACCGCCATCCCTGCATGGTGTAGTGATTCTGTTTTTTTAGGAGCAATCCTTAGATGTAGAGGTGGGTGGGAAATGATATGCTCATCTCATAAAACTTTTGGGATTTCAAAAAATTTCCTAGTTCACATCAGAATGAAACAGACCTTTCCTGTTTCTTTTTTTTCTTTCTTTTTTTTGGGGGGTGGAGGGGGACACAGATATCCACCCCCAGAATAACCAATAACCTGGTGATTAGATGGAGGCCAAGGACTTACACCTGAATCTCCCACATCCCAAGTGAGTGTAGGGACTGGGGTGTAGGAGGTCTGGCTGGGCTGGATAGTCCCTGACTTGTGGTGGTCAGTGAGCAGGGGTTGGAGGAATCAGTAGAGTCAGGTTGAATAAACAAGAGTTAGGGTCAAAGTCAGGACTAGGTTGGAGACTGGAGATCAGAGGTAGTATCAAGCTAGTGTCAGGAGGAAAGAGTCAGGGTCAGAACCAGGCTGGGATTGGAGGCCAGAAATCGGAAGACGAGGTGAGCTCTGTAATCACAGCAGGCCTGAAGTCTGTAGTGTTGTCTAGACAACTTCCTGGGGCACCCATTAAGGTTAAATAGAGTGGTTGGCCAATCAGAGGGCCACAGGGTAATGTCACTCTGGCTTCCTTGGGCAGTACTTCTTGTGGCACTTATTCTCCATGGTGCTCCCTGGCTGTGTTTCTGCATGGCACTGTGGGAATGTTAGCTGTCCCAGGCTCTATAGACCTGGGTTCAAGTGCCCACATCCTTATAGTAAGTGTCTTAACCACCAGCCTGTTAGCTCTTCTGGGTGACGTTCTCTTCATTTCTCCTGTTGGAGCTGTTCCACTTTGTATAAATAAATATTCATTGAGCCAAAATTGACTCCATTGGGGCACTCATCTGCTATGTAGGAGACTCAGGTTCAAGTCCCTGCTCTGGCTATTGTGGCATGGTTTCTCTTTATGGTCTTGTCCAGAAATTCCCTCCTGAACCTTGAGGACATATCTGTACTGCAATAAAACACCCGTGGTTCCAAGTCTCAGAGCCTGGGTAATTGACTCAAGCTCATAGGGCACATGCTAGGGACTTGAGTTCTGAGGCACATTCTTCTTGTGGGGTTCCAGCCTGAGACTGAATGTGCACTCTACAATTTTTAGCCCTACAGCCTGAGCCCTACAACCCTGAGTTAGCTGACCCAGGGCAGCCCTCACTCTCACAGATCTTGGGAGACAGACCTGTCCTCGCTTACAGACAGCCCTCTAACCTGAAGCAAATACTCACCAGTAACCACACACCACAGAACAAAAACACTAACCCAGGAACCTATCCTTGCAACAAAGCCCGATGCCAACTCTGTCAACACATCTATTCAAGTTACACCATCATAGGACCTAATCCCATCAGCCACACCATCAGGGGCTCATTCATCTGCACATCTACCAATGTGATATATGCCATCATGTGCCAGCAATGCCCCTCTGCCATGTACATTGGCCAAACTGGACAGTCTTTACTCAAAAGAATAAATGGACACAAATCTGACATCAGGAATCATAACATTAAAAAACCCAGTAGGAGAACACTTGAACCTCTGGCCATTCAGTAACAGATTTAAAGGTGGCAATTTTGCAACGGAAAAGCTTCAAAAACAGTCTCCAATGAGAAACTGCTGAACTTGAATTGATATGCAAACTAGATACTATCAATTTAGGCTTAAATAGAGACTTGGAATGGCTGAGCCATTACACACATTGAATCTGTTTCCCATGTTAAATATCCTCACAGCTTCTTGTCAAACTGTCTTAAATGGGCTGTTTTGATTATCACTGCAAAAGTTTTTTTTCTCCTGCTGACAACAGTTCATCTTAATTAATTAGCCTCTTAGAGTTGGTTGGGCAACTCCCACCTTTTCATGTTCTCTGTATGTATATATATCTCCTCACTATATATTCCATTCTATGCGTCCGATGAAGTGGGCCGTAGCCCACGAAAGCTTATGCTCAAATAAATTTGTTAGTCTCTAAGGTGCCACAAGTACTCCTGTTCTTATTTCAATGTAGATGTTCCCTGAGAAACGTTTAGTCAGATCTGATATGTTCCTGTGAAAAGTCATGAGTTTGACAAGTGTGCATTTTCCAACAAAAAATTAAATTGCAAAAGATTCCTAACTAGCTGTACTCTGAGGTTGCCATTTATTCAGCCTTTGCCCCACATTGTGATAGGCATGATGAACTGAAACTGTTCACCTGGAAGGTTATCTATGAGATTTCAATCCCCCAGAAGCTCACTTTCAAATAAATAAATGTTTTAAAGCTTACAGAAGCAGCAAAGAGTCCTGTGGCACCTTATAGACTAACAGACGTTTTACAGCATGAGCTTTCGTGGGTGAATACCCACTTCTTCAGATGCAAGTGGTGGAAATTTCCAGGGGCAGGTTTATATGTGCAAGCAAGAAGCAAGCTAGAGATAACGAGGTTAGATCAATCAGGGAGGATGAGGCCCTGTTCTAGCAGTTGAAGTGTGAAAACCAAGGGAGGAGAAACTGGTTTCCTTGGTTTTCACACTTCAACTGCTAGAACAGGGCCTCATCCTCCCTGATTGATCTAACCTCGTTATCTCTAGCTTGCTTCTTGCTTGCACATATAAACCTGCCCCTGGAAATTTCCACCACTTGCATCTGAAGAAGTGGGTATTCACCCACGAAAGCTCATGCTGTAAAACGTCTGTTAGTCTATAAGGTGCCACAGGACTCTTTGCTGCTTCTACAGAACCAGACTAACACGGCTACCCCTCTGATACTTAAAGCTTACAATTCTTTTTGGTTAGTTCTGGTAGCTTTCATCCAATGCTTGAGGAATCTAAGACTTAATGGATAACTTGGCAGCAGTGTTCTATTTTTGTTTCTAGGTGGAAGCTAAGCAAAATATAGTCTTGGGAGGTAACTTACCTTTTGGAATAGGCAATAATTTACTAGAATTTTCCCTTGCTATTTCACTTGATGAGAAGTAAATACTCTAGATAACCCATGTCATGGTGGTTCTTTCTGAACTTTCAGTTTGTAGTGCACATAACATTTTAAGAATGGAGTACTTTTCAGGTCTGTCTTCATTAGAAGCACGTATCCAGTGACTTTTTTGCTTTGTCTTAAAGGTTGAAGAAGAGAACTGCAGTTGAAGGATGTATTTCTGATACAGTGATGAAATAATTGCCTTTATACGGTCCTCCTATCTCCCTTGATTCTAAGAGCACTTTAGAAAGCAAGACCTATTGAGGCATTTAAGCACTATCAGACTATAAATAATAAATAATAATGTTGTGACTCTTCTTGATCATTGTGTTCCCAAGCCCCAGCTGGCTCTGGTTCATCACTTAAAATAGAGGCAATTTTCAAATATATTTTTCTATCTTTGAATGGACATAATATTATGTTGGAAATTGAAATTAGTTTGTCATATATTAATTAGGCAGATTCTACTGCACAAGTAATAGAACTAGAACTTGATATTTTTCTTTTTATAAAACAGTGTCCATATTGATTCTTCGGGGGGTTGTGGGGGGAAGAGGTGACTACATAGTTCCTTAACTGTTGGGTACTCTTTACTTTTTAAGCCAGTTTGCACACACTCTTTTGGGCAACCTACAGTTTATTGAACTTTAGCTAAGAACTTGTAGGGTAACAATTGGTCTTTAAAAATATTTACAATAAAATACCCTAGATTTCATTTGTAAATTACTACATATATATATTTGAGTTAAATGTGGATGGGGTTGATTGGATGTCAGTGTTAAAGGGGGAATCCTGACTTTGTCATGGCAAAAAAATGCAAAAATCATAATTTTATCTTAAAATAAAATAGTTTTCACCATGACATACTATTTTAATTATGTGTATTTTTCATTAAAAAATGTTAACATCTAGTAAAACACCAAATCAGAGTCAAATATAGATATTAATGAAAATCTTGCTCAAGAGCAGGCAGGCCAGGATGGAAAAGACCATGAGTGAAATCCTGGCTCTATTTCAATCAATGGCAAAACTTCCGCTGAGCACACTCCATAACTTTTATGGACAAAAAACCTCTCAATCATGGTTCTTGTCACAGAAATCATGGACATAACAAGCACCTGGCCTTAGGCATACATCATGCAGCCATCTGTTGGATGCATAGTTCTCAATAATTTAGATATTTCCTTATTCAGAAAAGGACTATAAAACATAAACCCAAAGATTTTTAGAATTTGGGATGAATTTTATTGAGATGAGAATGAGAGGGGAAAAATCTACAGATTTTTGTCTCGTGTCCTGCAAGCAGTTAAGCACATTTAAATTTTATGCAGTAAGAATAGTCCCATCGAGCTCAGTAGGACTACTCACAATGCATAAAGTTAAGCATGTCCTTACATGTGAAGGATTGGGGACTTTGACAGTGTTTTTTCTGAACATTTCTATTACCGTTTGCTACATCTACAAATTTTACTTTACATTAATTTTAACATGTTTGTCTCAGCAGTGGTTAGTATTGGAATATAAGTAGAATCAAGGAAAATAAGTAAAATCCATTTATTTGTGTCATATTGGTGATGACAGCAAAATTTTCTGACACCTTCTCAATCCATCGCTGGCTTCAAGCACTCAACATCTGACCTCTTAGTGATCTGCTGCATACCATCTATCCATCTTCTCTCTGGTCATCCCCTACTATGCTGACCTACCACCATTCTTCCATGATAACTTTCTCAGGGTTATTTCCATCTCTACTCCTGGTGTGACCAAAGTATATAAGCCTGCGCCTGTTGATTTCTTAGAGCAGATTCTGCTTCTCTCCAATAATACTTTTAACATAAGCATCCATCATCTTTTCTATACAGGAGATACACAATAGTCTTTGCCAGCACCATATCTCAAAAGCTTCAGGTTTTTTTTGTCGGTTGCCTTAATTTTCAATGATTCACATCCATAAGTCACCATGGAAAAAATTAAGCTTTCACCAATCAACCTTCATACATTTTGAGATGCAGCGTTATTTCCTCACTTTTGTAAGGAAGGGCATAGCTGAGCAAACCATTCTTAAACATTTTCCAATATCTTCAGGCAGCCTCTTTGGTGGGATATGTATGATCCCAGATAGAGGCAATAGATGAATTCAGTTATCACTTGATTATTAATTGTGATGTCCGCTTGCATCCTTTTTTTGTTAATAATGTCAAAGTGGATGGATTTACATTTCACCTTATTCAGGGATAGTCCATGTTCCTCACTAATTATTTTTACAGACTCCCAACTTTTGTTGCATTACATTGATAGTTGTGGCAAAGAGTGTCTGATCATCAGTATATCTGAGGTTAGTTTAAGAGGTGTTGACCAATGGAAATCCCAGCTCCATCCAGTTTGTCAAAATCTTCCAGGGCTTGTCTCAGAATAAATTCTGCTTACATGTTGAAGAGGCTTAGGGATGGAATACACTCTTGGCTCACACCCTTCCTGTCTCATGACCAGGACGTGGACAGTCAGGCCTAATGATCAGAACAGGAGTGACATCTAGTGGTTAGATCAGGAGTTGGCAGCCCGGAATTGGAGCCCATAGTTAGAGCAGGAGCTGGAGCCAAGGGGTCAGAACTCGGAGTTCCAGATGTCAGAAGTGAGGAATTGGATTTGAGGATTAGAATTGAGTTACCTGGAGTGAGGCAAGGAAGGGGGAAGGCTGGGGTTGAGCACAAAGTGGGAGCAAGGCTGGGAACAAGCGGGCACAAGGGCTAGCATAACCACCGGTGAATCTTTGAGGAGCGACCGAACTACTGTGGCTGTTGGGCTTGGCGCTGGTCTGCTGCCTCCTCAAACCAATCAGATGGTGTAGCCACTCAGGCAGCCTACTACAGGCTAGTTGGTCTCATTAGGTTGCCTGGATGCTGGCTCTGCTGCAGCCTCTGATTCCTGACACGGCCCTGTGGAAAACCACCAGGCTTTAAGCGCTACCTGTCATGTCAAGACGCCATGCTGTTATCAGATGGACACTGTTTGTCCACTGCTTGGGTGAGTTGCACATCCCTCAGAAATGCACTCACAGCAGCATCCTAAAGGCTCAAGCTCGGAGGGACAAAGATCTGTGCCCCAAGCTCATCTTAATGGTGAAGTCTCTGCCCAGCTTCAGACCCCAGCCAGCAGACTACCTCTGGAAAAATAGCTCCAGGGACTTCACCTTCTTCTCAGAGGAAGGCTCATTCCTCTTAAAAAAAAAAAAATCAACGAGGAAACAATCAGCGACTTCTCCTCAGAGAGAACTGACCAAAAAGAAGCGATCTCCAGCTCGGTCTCTCTCCTTGATACCGACCGCACCACAGCTAAGTACCTATGAAGCACTGGGATCCTCCAGCACTGCCTGCACAGTGACCTTTGCCAGTACTCCTGTATGGAGTCGAGAGGCAAAAGCAAACCTACCTGCTCCACTGCACCGTTGACACTGCTGAAGATGGCACTAAGACCTCCAACACAGGCTATGCCTGCTCCATCAGCTTCTTCAGCACTGACTGCATCGACAATGACGCCATTGGTACCAGCAACTCTATTGCCAATCCATCAGCACAGTTGACTGCGATACTGAAACTGTCGGCACCAAGATCTTCAACGGTGAGGCCATGGCACCATGCCACTTCCTTCATCAGAAAGACCTATTTGTATTGGCGATGCCAGACTCAGCATTTTTCAGCACCAACGACTCCGTGGTGCACTCAGTACTGAAACAACCCATCTGTCCAATAGTCCCTCCACTTTCCAGCACAGAGGAAGAGGATAGTTTTTTCCTCACACCACTCCTCACCTGTACAACCGGACCCAACCCCTGGACCTCTGAGATCGAGGTCTCATTATAGGCAAGACATAGAGCCATGGTATGGGCACTTGTGGATGGCCTCACCCATGCCATTCCCCGTACAATGCCTTACTGGGATCCCTGGGCCGCCTATAGAAGGTAGTACAGCAGGCTCCCCAGTCCCTATAGGAAGGGGATTAGATTGCCACCACCACCCTCAATGCCTGCAACATCAGAGTCCCATGAGGAAATTGTCAACGGGAGGAGAGCATAGAGCAAGACACCATGCCACCTACTAATTCCTCCTCAGATGAGACTATAATGTCTCCACCGCCTACAGCCACTGCCGCCTTTAAGCAATTTAAAAAACTTTTTAAATGTGTGGTTGATGGATTAGAGATCTTTCTTGAGGAGGTCCCAGAGGCCCAACATAAACTGTGGACATCCTACAAGCCTCCTCAACTTCCAAAATAGCGCCTCCATTTAATGATGCTCTAATAGAGCCAGCAAAAACAGCTTGGCAGATGCCAGCTACTATACCACCCATCTGCAAGAGGGCTGACAAAATGTATTATGTCCCCTCCAAAGGTATGGACCTTCTTTTTTCCCATCCTGCACCAAATTTACTCATTGTCAATTCCGTCAACCAGCATGATAGACAGAAACAGTACAAGTTGACACCCATCGACAAAGAGTGGAAATGGATAGACCTTTTTGGCCACAAGATCTGTTCTTCATCAACCCTACAATTCCAGTTCGTCAACTGTGCGGCGTTACTGCAACTATTCAAAATTCATGGACTTTATTAATATTCCGGAGGACAAAAGGGATCACTTTAGAGCTCTTGTATCCGAAGGCCAGCTTGTGGCCAGAACTACCTTACAGGTATCTTGAATGTGGTCAACACAGCAGGAAGTTCCATGGCTACCACCTTGGTCATGTGTACCATGCATCCAGGCTGCATTCCTTGGGATTTCCCAGGAGATACAGTCCATGGTGGAGGACTTTCCGTTCAACAGACACAAACTTTTCACTGCCAAGATGGACCAAGTTCTCCACATGACGAAGGACTCAGGAGTGACTCTCTGTCCACTGGGGATTTATACGCCTCCCACAAAGAAGACAAACCAGATATCAGGCTTACTAGCAGCACAAGAGGTATGCCTCGTATACCCAACATCAGTGGCAGTCCGAGATGCCGACCACTACCACCATCAACGTCTCAATCTTTCTCCTTGAAGCAACAATTTTGAGGGCTTGGTTGAGGGTCTGAAAGACCTTCCCCACTCTACAGTGCTAATGACACCATCCAACTTTCATTTCAGATACTGTCTGACTCCCTTTTATTTGGCTTGGTCTTCCATCACCACCACCAAGTGGGACCTAGAAATAGAATAATAGAATATTAGGTTTGGAAGAGACCTCAGGAGGTCATCTAGTCCAATCCCCTGCTCAAATACACATGGGCTAGTCGATTCCCTTTACTTCCATCTTTCCCACCCAACCCCCCTCCTTGTCCCCTTTCAGGGACCCTTCTCACAAGCACCTTGTACGACAAGAAGTAAACCATCTTCTACATTTAGGTGCCGTGGAACAAGTTCCTCCACTACACAAGAGGAATGGTTTCTTCTACCATTACTACTTAACCCAAAAGAAAAATGAAGGATGGAGACCCATGCTACATCCCACAAACCTCAACAAGTTCATGAGGGTTCAATCATTCAGGATGGTCACACTAACAATTATTATACCAACACTGGAACTCCGCTAACAGGAGGTTCATCAGGTTTATCCTGGGAACGGACCATTATTAATACAAGGTCCTACCTTTCAGCCTTTACACAGCACCACAAGTTTTCTTCAAAATTCTTGCAGTAGTAGCAGCACACCTGCGCAAGCAAGGGGTAATAATATTCCCTTACGTGGACGACTGTTTACTAAAAGCTCCCACCCTGGCAGATGCTGTTGACAGTGCTTACAGGGTGATTGCCCTTTTCCAGAATCTGGGGTTATAGAAACACACAAAAATTGACTTTAAAACCCGTTCACCAGCTAGACTTTATCAGGGCCCATCTCGACTCCCTGGAAGCCAAAGCGTCATTACCAACCAACAGGTTTATTACTATGACCAACCTCATCTCTTCAGTAATGAACAGTCCACACATATCAGCACGCACCTGCCTTCAACTCTTAGGCCACATGTCTGCAACCACGTTTGTGGTAGGACATGTGTGTCTCCACATGCGCTGTCTTCAAGGCTGGCTCAGAACCATCTACATGCTACACAAACATGGCCTAAACAGACATCTTATGATGCCAACCAAAGTCAAAGATTCTTTACGCTGGTGGACGCAACCCAACAACGTGTGCACGGGGACTCCTTTCACTCATAGTCATAGACTTTAAGGTCAGAAGGGACCATCATGATCATCTAGTCTGACCTGCGCAACGCAGGCCGCAGAATCTCACCCACCCACTCCCACAACAAGCCCCTAACCTATGTCTGAGCCATTGAAGTCCTCAAATCATGGTTTAAAGACTTCAGGGTGCAGAGAATCCTCCAGCAAGTGACCCATGCCCCAGGCTGCAGAGGAAGGCGAAACCCCTTCCCCTCAGACCTCTGCCAATCTGCCCTGGAGGAAAATTCCTTCCCGCCCCCAAATATGGCGATCAGCTAAACCCTGAGCATGTGGGCAAGACTCACCAGCCAGACACCCAGGAAAGAATTCTCTGTAGTAACTCAGATCCCACACCATCTAATATCCCATCACAGACCATTGGGCATATTTACTACTAATACTCAAAGATCAATTAGTTGCCAAAATTAGGCTATCCCATCATACCATCTCCTCCATAAACTTATCAGCTTATTAGTCTTGAAGCTGGATAAGTCTTTTGCCCCCACTGCTCCCCTTGGAAGGCTGTTCCAGAACTTCACTCCTCTGATGGTTAGAAATCTTTGTCTAATTTCAAGTCTAAACTTCCTGGTGGCCAGTTTATATCCATTTGTTCTTGTGTCCACATTGGTACTGAGCTTAAATAATTCCTCTCTTTCCCTGGTATTTATCCCTCTGATACATTTATAGAGAGCAATTATATCTCCCCTCAGCCTTCTTTTGGTTAGGCTAAACAAGCCAAGTTCTTTCAAACTCCTTTCATAAGACAGGTTTTCCATTTCTTGGATCATCCTAGTAGCCCTTCTCTGTACCTGTTCCAGTTTGAATTCATCCTTCTTAAACATGGGAGACCAGAACTGCACACAGTATTCCAGATGAGGTCTCACCAGTGCTTTGTATAACGGTACTAACACCTCCTTATCTGTACTGGAAATACCTTGCATAATGCATCCCAAGACCACATTAGCTTTTTTCACGGACATATCACATTGGCGGCACATAGTCATCCTGTGATCAACCAATACTCCGAGGTCCTTTTCCTCTGTTAATTCTAACTGATTCCCCATCTTATAACAGAAAAAAATCTTATTAATCCCTAAATGCATGACCTTGCACTTTTCACTATTAAATTTCATCCTATTACTAAACTCCAGTTTACAAGGTCATCCAGATCTTCCTGTTTGATATCCCACTCCTTCTCTGTATTGGCAATACCTCCCAGCTTTGTGTCATCCACAAACTTTATTAGCACACTCCCACTTTTTGTGCCAAGGTCAGTAATAAAAAGATTGGTCTCAAAACTGATCCCTGAGGAACTCCACTCCACTCCCTCCAGCCTGACAGTTCACCTTTCAGTATGACCCATTGTAGTCTTCCCTTTAACCAGTTCCTTATCCACCTTTCAATTTTCATATTGATCCCCCATCTTTTCCAATTTAACTAATAATTCCCCATGTGAAACTGTATCAAATGCCTTACTGAAATCAAGGTAAATTAGATCCACTGTTTCCTTTATCTAAAAAAATCTGTTACCATCTGAAAGAAGGAGATCAGGTTGGCTTGGCATGATCTACCTTTTGTAAAACCATGGTATATTTTGTCTCAATTACCATTGACCTCAATGTCCTTAACTACTTTCTCCTTGTGATCCATCCTCTATGATACTCACTCCTTGATAGGCTGGGGAACTCATCTGCAACACCATACAATTCAGGACAGGTAGTCTCCCTCCAAAATAATAGTTACACATAAATCTATTAGACCTCCGCGCAGTTCGCAATGTGTGCCTCCACTTCCTGCCATTGATAAGAAACAAGACTATATGAGTAAAGACTGACAAGATTGCTTGCATGTTTTATATAAATCGACAGGGAGGAGCCCGATCCCATTCCCTATGCATCGAAGGCATGTAACTGTGGAATTGGTGTATCTGACACAATATCAATTTCTCAGCCTCCTACCTGCCAGGCTGTCAGAACATTAGAGTGGATACATTAAGCAGGGAATCCCCACCACTGAGCCCTCCCACCCCCAAACTCCTGCTGCTGCAGGCCGGAGGGGGCCTCCGAGACTGCCCCAGCAGCAGCCAGTGCAACGGCCATGGGGCTGCCCGCGCTGCTCAGGTGGCTCCTGGGCCAGCCACATGGGTTGCTGCAGAAGTCACAAAGGTCATGGAAGGTCACAGAATCCATGACTTCCGGGAGCCTTAGTCATTGCTAATAACTGGATTGCCAGGAAGAGTTGGATTACTCTGTGTTATTGCCAGTTAATTGATTGTTACTGAAGTAAATACACTAAACACTATATAGAGCTCCTTTAAAGTCTTTAATTTATATTTTCAGGTAACACAACAAGATGTAAGGAAAGAAAATCCTCTACAGTTTAAGTTCAGGGCTAAGTTTTTTCCTGAGGATGTATCTGAGGAGTTAATTCAGGAAATAACTCAGAGACTGTTCTTCCTGCAAGTCAAAGAAGCCATTTTAAATGATGAAATCTATTGTCCACCTGAAACTGCAGTTCTACTGGCTTCCTATGCTGTCCAAGCCAAGTATGGAGATTACAATAAGGAGATTCATAAACTAGGCTACTTGGCCAATGACAGACTCCTCCCCCAGCGGTAAGTGGGAAACTGCAGCTGCTATATGGATGCTGCAGAATTGTAAACTTGCTAATAAAAATGTTCTTAGCTTTTAAAATCCGAGTATCAGTTTCTTCAATATTATAATTGATCTCCTCTTTAATGTTAAGCCATATGGTGGTGGCGGTTCTCTGAAGTGAGTGTTTGTTTCATTGGTAAAATTTTGGAGTAAAGGAGGAGATCATTTGGGCTTTGAGTAGTGAAGAGTAGGCATCAGAACTGTACAGTCCTTGTGAGAACTGAATTTTTTGTAACTCTTTAGCTCTGTCTTAAGGTAATTGCACATATTTAGTCAAGCAACTTTCCTCTCTGTTCCAATGAGTTAATATTAAAGTGGTATATAATGCACATTCCTACCTCTTCTCTGGAATCAATGCCTTCTGTGAATAAATATTGGAACCATCCAGTTCGCAAATCAGTGTGGATTCCTTAATAGAGCTGGGCAAAATATTTTGAATAGTTTATTTGCCAAAATAAGAAGTTTTGGTAGACCTGAAACTACTAGTGAATTTGATATGAATGTGCCAAAAAATGTTGAAGGGGGACTAGACACCATTCAGAAAATGATGGTGATGCCCACCTTATAACTTTTAGCCCAACTGTTAGGGCACTCACCTGGGATGTAAGAGAGCTGTATTCAACTCCCTCCTCTGCCTGATGTGGAGAAGGGATGTGAACTTGGGTCTCCTACATTGTAGGAGAGTGCTTTAGCCACTGAGCTATGGAATTTGCTAGCGTTGATCTCTCTGCCTCTCCTGTTGAAGCTACCTCACTTTCTAAAAATAATTGAGTAGTTCTTGAAGCAGCAATGTGAACTTGTCTCCCCCATCTTAGGTGAGTGCCTTAACCATCAGCCTACAGATATTCTGACCCTTTCCCTAGCCAGTAACTATGTATTATTGTTCATATACTTCAGGGGGAATTCTACACATGCACAGAATTTGTGTGTCTCGCAGATTTTTTTGCTTCCCCTCAGAAAAATGATTTTCTGACAGGGAAGCAAAGGGAAGCCACAAGAGCAGTCAGGCAACCCTCCCCAGAAGTATGTTTTGGGAACCCAGGGCAGCTAGCAGAGAGGCAAATCACGGTGGGGCACAGGGTGGGACTGGGGAAGACCCAGCTGGTGGCTCTTACCTTTGCGCTGGGCTCAGCTGCTAGTCCTGGCTGGGCTGGGGAGGATGGGACTTCCTCTTTCCCTGCATGGCATCTGGGGCTGGTCAGACCTACCCCCAGATTTCTCCCCCAGCTACAGGATGCTCTGCAAACTTCCCTTGCCTCCACCCCCGACTTTCTGCATCCATCGCTCCTCAGCTGCAGGGGGAGGGATCCCTGTACAGGGAGCTGCTCCCTCATCTGCCTGCCCCCCCCCTCATACCCAGACTGTCCTACCGAGCCTCATTCCCCTGCATTCAGAACTCCCTCCTGATAAGCTCCGCTCCCCCTGCACCTGGACCACCCTGATGAGCCACCTGGATCTCTTCCCCACTCCCCCAGTATCTGTACTCCATCCTTCCCTGAGCCCCAACCACCTTCACCTGGACTCCTATGCAGAGTTTCATTACTGTTGCACCCAGAACCTCCCAACAAGCTCCTGTGCATCCGGACCTCTCCCACACCTGGATCCCCCACTGAGCCGCCTGTGCCCAGATTGCCCCACATAGAACCCTCTCAACCCACACCTGGATTACCCCCACACTAAGCCCCTCCACACTCGGATCCGGCATTGCTGAGCCTGCCTGCCCATACCTGGTGCACCTGTCACAGAGGGGCAGGGCCCTAGGGTGTTTCTGGGGCAGGCCTGGTCCTTGCGCTGTGTCAGGGTTGGGTGCAGCCTCACAACTGAGTTCATGTCCTGGGGGAGAGCTGCACAGTGATCTCCTACCTCTGTGTGGCCTGTGCTCCCCAATGCCATGGTGGAGCTTCCACATTTGACAAATAAAGTTTGCAGAATATTAAAATATTGTGTGCAATTTTTTTTTTGGCGCAGAATGACCTCAGAAGTAATTCATAGTGGCAACTCGTAGTTATTCAGAATGACAATGTTTCATTCTCCTCAAAACAGATGTTTTTGATTCATCAAAATGTTCCACATTTTTTTTGATTGAGCTGAACAGAATACTTGTTCTCATTTTTCAGAACTACCAGTGAACTGAAAAAATCAATTATTTGCCTGACTCTCTTCCTTATTTCACATTTATTTTACGTCTTGAAATTTTTGATTTATTCTGGTACTTCTTCCCCTTTTTTGTAAATTACATCGTTACTTAACGCTTTTATAGAAACATGTTTTTCCAACGAAATCTAAAAGCTTTCTCATAAAAACACAAGGCTAGACAAAGTTTAACAATCTAAAGAAAGAGATGTTCTTCTCCTGGCATCCTACCTAAAAATTTAGGGCCTGTTAAGATTGAGATTATAATATGGTTTCTGAGCATGATTATAGCATTGTGTTTTCCTGTACATACTAGCAATCAAAAAGTATTAGAGCATGAATGCCCATAACTATAATATACAGTTATGCTAATGCTGTGTGTGTGTAGCACAGGCAGATTCTTACTACTTTTACCTAAAACAATGCAGTAAACAAGTGTGTACTTGGAGATAATGTTCCTGTTCATGCCACCAAATTGGAGGACAGGAGAGTGCTACAAGCTGTAAGGTGAATAAAAATCTGAGTTCAGTTGGCTAATCAAGAAACAAGCCAGGGTTTATTTTCAGTTACATGTTTGTGTGACATTATCACGGGTACGTATATTTCTCAATATCCCTCTACTCTGCTCGCTTTGTTCTCTTGAGCGGCCAGTTTCAAATGATATTTACATGAATTCTACTATTAAAGTTTGTGAAAACTTTAAATTGTGTTAGAGCAAGCAACAGAAGTATGGTATGAGAGGGCAATGCCAAATGGGCCTGTGAAACGAAACCAAGTGTGTCTAATTTTAGGCTTTCTACTCTTAATAAATAGTAGTTTCAACCTAGAAAATATGGAGCTACTAGGACTGCTCACTTACAAGATTTCAGTGATTACCCAGGATATTTTTGCCCAGATTGGCACAATCAAGGAATTTCATGCTTCTTCTCTGTATGTACTATAATGGGTTTCTCCAGATTTTGTGTTAAGTTCAAGGCCAGACTTAAAGACAATGACAAGGAACTGCTCGTCTCCCTGTACTTTTTTAGACTTTTAAGCTATATAAACCATTTATGGTTTCAGATCATTTTAAAGGGGAAAAAAAAACCCCCACTGCCTATGTGTGCCCCACTTACGTTTTGAAAGGGTAGAGATAAGAAGGTTGTTGGAGAGCTGGAGGTTGTATGTTGAGAGATAGTAAGTAAAAATATCAGACTGCTGCCATCTTAAATAGATTTGAAAAGTGTACACTTAAATAGGTGTGTGCACAATGCATCCAGTTCATTTCTTGACCTAATAAAATATATTGTACATGCTCAGAATTCAGTTTTCAAATGCTCCTAACTATTTTCCAAATCATTTTTTTCCTCCAAAGAAGTAAAAGGATCTTTTTTAAGTAGCTAAAGTTACTTTCAGTTTCCCATAATTCAAAATCAGCTGGCTGGATTTTGCTTTAATTTTTACAAACAAATTTATTTTGGGGAAGAGATCACTGTGATGGAAACCTTGTGACCTAAACATGAAATTCTAGTGTTTATGTCAGCATGTGAAAACCAGAAACTTAACAAAGTGTCTTGCAAGCATAATAAGAATGGCCATGACTGGTGCTCACTATAGTAAAGATCTCTTACATAAATTGAAAGCTGTTTGGGGCAGAGATCATCTGTTTTGTGTGTGTGCGTGCACCTGCGTGCGTGTGTGTGTGTGGTGCCTTGCACAATAGAGGCCTGGTGTGTATGTATTTCAGTAGTCCCTGGAGTCCCAGCACATACTTATCTGATGGTTTTAAATATTCTAATATTGCAAACCTTTCTCAAAAAGAAAAGCAAGTGTAAGTATGTTGAAGTTTATTTTGTACAAGATTAAAGCTTGGACAAGCTTACTACTCAAACTTTAAAGTATGGTACTTTAAAAAACAAAAACAAAAAAAAACTGTGATAATTGGATTGTTTGGTATCAATTTTGTCTGTAGGTGAGCTCCAGCTGAAATATGCTTAATTTAAAATTCAGACATCCTGTTTGTCTTAAGTTCAGATGTACTTTTTAACAACCAGCACTGGACACTCTGCCCTGGGTATGGTGGTCAAGTTCTGTTTTATTCTAACTTCTATATTGTCACCAGCAAGGATCTGTACTTGAATTGTATTGTATGAATTAAATTATTGGTGTATGAGGCAAAACAGAATCCAGTTCACTCACCCATTGTTGAATGGTGCTAGAAAGAGGGGGAAAAGGTAGCAAATGTTACTTTTGTCAACAACAAGGAAGAGCTGGAACTCAATTGAGCTGATCTCTTAAGTAAGATCACTTCTGCACTCCCTCATCTTTAGTCACACTTTAAAACAGTTTCTACGGGAATGTTAAAGTTAGCTACGTGGACTAAAAGTGAGATGAAAACTTTCCATAGTTTAACTTTAAGAAGACATACAAACAATTTTTAATCTTAGTAACTAACTAATATAAACAAACAGTTCCTTATATTGTGCACTTGGTTTCTTGTGCTGCTATACCAGGTCATGTTGCTGTACTATTCTGATACGTTCTAACAGGTTGAAACACATGTCCGTGGCTGTAGCTAACATGAGCAAACCTTACGTTTAAAAACTGCTTGTGACATTTAGTTTAAATCCTGAAACCTATTCTTGTTTCTTTTGCAAGTACCCCCACATTCTCTTCCCGCTAACAGCAGAACTGGTGGTTTAGTTCTAGGAATAAACTGAAAAGTTTGGGTGTATTTGTGGGTGTATAGAAGTTCTTTAATTTATGTTACAAGAGTTGGAACGTTTTCTGTCATTCTGTATTTTGTCTAGTTTGTTTTCAAACATAGTATCGTTATCCTACAGATTTAAATTGCTGAAGCTATGAATTAAAATTATGTATGAATGTGTTTGGGTAGGTATTGGCTTGTGTCACAGTGAAAGTTTAAGAACTATTGTTAAAACTGAAACTGCAGTGGTTTTTTCCTCTCAAATGATTTATTTCACGCATTTAGACCTCTTGGAGTACTTTGAAAATCAAATTTTATAAAGTGGTTATTAATGAAAATGCCAGTTAAATATTTTACTCTGAATCTGTTCAATTTTTTTATTTGGCATAAATATTATTATGTATTTGTTATAAGCTCTATACCTGAACTTATTTGTGTATTTTATGGCTCAGATAATTTGTCAGTTTCATTTCATAGCAGCCTCTTTTATTGACAGTGTTCTAGAACAGCACAAACTGACAAAAGAACAGTGGGAAGAAAGAATACAGAACTGGCATGAAGAACACAGAGGGATGTTAAGGTAATTATGCAGAAATTGTCCCTTGTAGCTTAAGTTTTGTGTGTGTGTGCGGGGCGGGGCGTTATTTCAAATTATTTTGGTTTTGTTTAACACTCCCTCCTTTTTTGTTTTTCCCCCTATCCAGGTCAGACAGGAAGGATGGCCTAGTGGATAGGGCACTAGACTTGGGTGTGTGATGTTGGGCAAGTTAGTTATCTACCCTGTGCCTCCATTGCCCATCTGTAAAATGGATGTAATACTTCCCTAGCTCACAGTGGTGTTTGAGGATAAAATTTAATGATTGTGAGAAACTTGATACTATGGTGATGGCAGCTATATAAGTACCCGGATAGAATTCCAGGTGAATTCCTCAAGAGGAATTAAACAAAATTATTAACTGGAAGTGTCAAATTTAGGCATTCTTTAGTTTCTCCACTCATGTACATCATTTATTTTTCATTTGTCTTAGTTCTGCTATTTTCTCTCGTCAGGGAAGATTCTATGATGGAATACCTCAAGATTGCACAAGATCTGGAAATGTATGGAGTCAACTACTTTGAAATAAAGAATAAAAAGGGTACTGAATTGTGGCTAGGTGTTGATGCTTTGGGTCTGAATATTTATGAGCACGATGACAAGTAAGTTGTTTTTATTATGTGTATTATAATAATAATGTCCCAACAGAGATTAGGACCCCGTTGTCCTAGGCAGTGTACATACATGTAATAAGAGACAATTTTGTCCCAAATATGTTGCAGACTAAATAACACGAGAAAGAAAGTTGGAAGAAAAGTTCGCTTGTGGTGGTTTTTGAATTCTTCTCAAATTAAAGGGGAATTTACTCCCATTTTGTGGGTTTCAATTTGGACTTCCACATTTTGAAGATGAGTGGCTTACAAAGTTTTCTTTGTATGGATGCTCTCTGTGTTTCCCACTCTTGGCTTCAGTGAGAGTAAGAACAATGACAATATCGTATTAGTATGGCAGAAGTGGAAGTACTCTTTTAAAATAGGAAGCATCTTATTTGTAATAGCTGCTATTAGAAGCACAGCTTATAGAACAAAGCTGCGCTGGTACAGAGTGTAATTTTTTTTATTCTTCAAAGAAAACTGTTAATAGATTGAAACTTCTTGTTCTGTTTAGGAGGTCGGAAAAGCTTCCTGTCCACCCATTCCTCCTTTGTTCTCTTCCCCATCACTTCAGATATAGAAAGAATATATAATAAAGTAACTCTTAAGAATCACGATACTAGCAAACAAAGTCGTCATGAATTTTCTAACTTAAACATTGTGAGCTCAGCATCAGATAGCCAATACCATCTACATTCAAAATACATGCCTTCAAACTAATAAATGTAGTCCCTGAGAGTATCCCTGGCAAACCTGTATTGCCATTAGATGGCATTGTAGCTTCTAAGAGTTGGAGGAAATATTCATTTAGGGTGTTGAAATAGAAAGAAATACCTCTTTCTGATGTTCTGAAATACATCTTCATTTGCTAACTGCTGCTAGTGTTTGTAATTGTGATACTGTAATATAAATGGAAAAGACTTCTAGTCCAATTGAGAAAAATATTCATCATTGATGTAATGTAATGCACAACATGTTCCAACTATTTCTGGTAACAATTATATCCAAATGTTTAACTGAAAACAATGCAGGGGATGAAGTTTAAATTGAGTTATGGGAATCAGTGTAGCAACTCAAATTGCACAACTAACTTTAATCAAAATGCAAAATTACTTAAGGAAGGTAATTTAACTTCTGTCTTTGTTATAGTGATAGACTTTTGAGTGTTTATTTTGTGAAAATAGTCACTCATATTATAAAAAGTGTACTTCTAATTGTTTATAAAGGGTGAATAAATTATTGATTTTTGTACCAGGCTTATAACACGAATAGTATGTGTTAAAGATTGAAGGATATGAGCACGTGAGTAGAAGGTGCTATAGTTAGTTATAAGGCAACTTTTGATTCCCTACACTGTATAACTATCTGTAACAATTAAGCATTAATTAAAACATCTGTTAACTATTTATCATTCCTTCATTAACTGGTTGGTAATGTAACCATAACGTATAAAGGGTGACTGAAAAAACAATACAAAGTTAATAAAGATGGATTTAAATATTCGGTGGAAATACGTATATTTGTGCCTTTGATTAAAAAATAGTTTTTTTGGTTTTGTTTTGTTTTTCGAAGGTTGACACCCAAGATTGGTTTCCCTTGGAGTGAAATCAGAAACATCTCATTTAACGACAAAAAGTTTGTCATAAAGCCAATTGACAAAAAAGCCCCTGTAAGTAAAGTCTGTGGGATATTTTTCTTTATGTATGAGGATTTTAAATATGATCTAACTTGCTCTGACACTTTTGCATAAGCGATAGCCCTTTTCTGCTGTGTAAAATGGCACCAAGGGCCTCTCTTAATTACTTAGACATCTCAGTTGTGGAATAACTGGTAATCAAAAAGAAATGTTCATTTTAAAGTATAAAGAGAATATGCAATTTTTATCTTGTTCTTGTATTATCCACATTTTGGATGATTTTTGGATATTTTTCCACTAATACATTTACTAGTGCAGGTTGGACAGCTGCTGTACAATAAAGTTACATATCTGCTTTTTCCAAGTTTTCTTACAACTTTTTGCTGCTGTCCACCACTGCAGCATCTTCATTCTGAAGTATAGGTTGGGGCACAAAATGAAACTTCATGAATTAGCCAAAATATTAAAGTAAACAATAAATATTCTCCCACCATTTTCATAAAATTGATAGTTCTTTTAGTTGGTAGTCCTGTAGATCAGTGGTTCCCAAACTTCTTACTAAGATGACCCATGCACTGGTGTGTGTGTGTGTGTGTGTGTGTGTGTTTTCACCCAGGGTCCAAATTTGAGGGTTGAGGTTCCAAAATCATAGGCCAGCATCCTTCTCCTTGTCCCTATGAAGGGGCACCACAACCCTAATCCCAGCCCAGTGCAGAGGGGAGGCCCATGGGGTTTGAGTCAGAAAGCAGGCCCAACCCACACTCACTTCACAGTGGAGGGGTGGCTGGGCCAAATTGAGTGGCGCTGTGACCCTGTAGACCAGGTTGCAATGGCTGGAGCGGGGAGCTGAGCCCAGCCATGTAGGACAGGAGCTTCCATTGTAGGGTGAGTGTGGAGTAGGATCACTTCCCCCTCATCCCCTGGGTCTCCTTTCCATGCCAGGCCCATGACTCATTTTACAATCCTTCCTTCAACTCACTTGTGGGGATCGGGAGACATCATTTGGGGAACACTGCTGTAGATTTCTGCCATTGCACTGGCCAGAAAGAAAATGTCAAGATTGCGGTAAAATTATATTTAATCTTACAAATCCAAACATATAATGTATTGATTTTAGCTTAAATTCTAGATTTTTAGACTGTAAGAGCTGCACTTTAATTAAACTTAAAATATTTTGTTGCTAGGATTTTGTTTTTTATGCACCACGTCTGAGAATTAATAAGCGGATTTTGGCACTGTGCATGGGAAATCATGAACTGTACATGAGGAGAAGAAAGCCTGATACAATTGAAGTGCAACAGATGAAGGCCCAAGCTAGAGAGGAGAAACATCAGAAACAGTTGGAAAGGTATGACATTAACAATCTTCTGTGAACCAGAATAAAGTACATCT
Source organism: Mauremys mutica (assembly GCF_020497125.1). Classification (NCBI taxonomy): domain Eukaryota; kingdom Metazoa; phylum Chordata; order Testudines; family Geoemydidae; genus Mauremys; species Mauremys mutica. The sequence goes on from NC_059072.1 coordinate 326,256,583, forward strand.
AAAGCATTTTGCAAGAACATGGCCATGGAATCACAAAGTACCTGGGGTTCCAGAAGGCAGAACTCTACCTGTCCACTTCTGAATATGTAAATTAGATCATGGATTGTTATGGGTCATCTGGCTTTAACAGAAAACCTTTGTCAAGTAGTGTTTCTATGGGTGCTTGCACCTCAGATAGCAGATTTTAGGGTATGCTGAGGGCATGCCTGATTCTCCTGGGTTTAAAAGTTGCCTTTTGTGCTGAGAGGCTGTCTCAGTCAGTGTGTCCATTGTCTTGGGGAGTCATGTGTTCCCCAAAAGTGTAATTTCTGCCTGAAATTTAAAGAACCAGAAACTTAAATTGTGTCTCCTTATGATGGAGGGTTCGCTTCAGCCAGTGGCCACCCCCCTCCCCCCCGTACAGTGGTCTTCGAACAGGTCAATCACTTAAACCTCCTCGATACAGCACACTTCTAGAGCACTGAAGAGGAAATCTTTGAGATCCTCTCAAAAAGACTCTAGAAAGTGGTCTTCAAGTCTTCTGGATAGAGAATCCACCTCAAAGAGATGGTCTCAGATTCAGACACTCATTTTGGCACCTACTGATTTTCTGACGAGGCTGCAGGTTCATCAGGTACTGTGACCACCAGCAAGTGTAAGGTCTCTAAGGGTTCCAGCTCAGGAAGATCAGTGCCATCAGGTGATAGGAGTGGCAGAGAGAAGATGACCAGCTCTTCTAAATTGGTACTGACAGAGTCTGCTAGGACCTCAGTACCCAGCACTTCAGCTCCACAAAAGACCAGACTGACACCTAGTGGTCATTCATCGGAGAGTATGAGACCTTTGGTACTGTCGGTGCCTTCTGCCACAGTTACCTCTGCCCAACTTGCCTCATCGGTACCGTACGCTCTTTGGTACTGCAAGAGTTTTGATTTTCTTGGGACTTGGTAGTAACAAACACTCAAATCTCCCCTGTTTGGCACCAACCCATTCTCAGTACCAATCACTTCTCATTCCCAGAGATTTGCCCATTACTGATGGAGTTTATGCCTATCTCTACCAAGTGAGGAGGAAGATGAGGAGGAGGAGGAGGATGTGGACTTTTAATCATTTTCTCACATTTCTGGCTGGGGCTTTCCCTTCCATTATCAAGGAACTTGCTTTCCTGCAACCTCTAAGGTGTTGGACTATCCTCGTGAGAGATGCGCTCCACCATGCTGGTATGGACACACTTAGGTGCCTGCACCCATGCCTTATGTACCACCTCAGTAGCCATACTGTGACCCTTGAACCCAAACAGCAATTCTCCAGGGCCCCTAGTTTTCCTTGCCAGGAGAAGAGCAGACAATTCCCCCCCAGCCTCTCTGTCTAAGGTTCCTGACCCACAAGAGGAGATCTTTGAGGGGCAGGAAGCAAGATTAGACAAAGAGATTGCCCCTACAACTAATATCTCTTCTTCCTCCTCAGATGAAGCTGTCATGCCTTCTCCATCGTCCTTGGTTGATGATTTTAAGCAGTTTCAGGGCCTTTTTAAAAGGATAGTGGCCCCCTTGCAAATTCCACTGGTGGAGGTTAAAGAGTTCCACATAAATTACATGATATTCGGCATACTTCATCTGCCCGCATTGCACTACCTGTTTGTGAGGCCTTGTTAGACCCTGCAAAAATAATTGGGCATCCCCCAACCACAGTACCATCCACCCATAAGAGGGCAGACAAAAAATTGTGTTCCCTCCAAGGATCCTGAATTTTTATTTTTCGCACCCATCCCCCAACTCTCTTGTGGTTGATGCTGTGAATAAACATGGCTGACAACACCAGGCTAAATTGACACCGTATGATAAAGATTTAACACATCTTGATTTATTTGGCTGTAAGTCCTACACATCGGCTACCTTACAACTTAGGATTGCCCATTATCAAACCCTCATGGTGAAATACAGCCATACTAACCATTCAAAGTTAAATGCCTTTATTGAGCATCTTCCAACAAACCAGAAGAAGCAATTCCAGGTGATCATCACAGAGAGCTGACTGTGCTTTAGAGCCACCTTGCGCTCTCTGGAAATGTACACCCCTGCACAAAAAAGAAAGTTCAGTAGGTCCCAGGTGGCAGAGAGATCTGATCCCTCCCAGAATCATTATGAACCTGAACATAAGGGACAATGGTTCCAGAGGAAGAAACCAACAGCTTCTCAGGCATCAACCTCACAACCCACAATTTCGAAACACCAGATTTGACTGATTAAAACATAAGAGTGGCCATACTGGGTCAGACCAATGGTCCATCTAGCCCAGTGTCCTGTCTTCTGACAGTGGCCGATGCCAGGTGCTTCAGAGGGAATGAACAGGACAGGTAATCATCAAGTTAGGGGAAACCCACGTTAGTGATAAGTGACTTATTTGCAAGAGCTTCAGACAGTGGACCAAAAAGGAGAAGGGCATTTGTCTCCAAATGCTCCTTATGGAGTCAACCCTTGCACTAGCCTCAGAGCTGACCATATCGGACTCTGCTCATAGCACCGTGGCCTCGGTGCGCACCATGCCGCCAGCACCGGTCTCAGACTGGTGCCGATTCCCATCCTTGGTACTGGCTAAAAGGCAAAGAAAGGCTGGGAGGGGACATTCTCCTATGTCCCGTAAATGGAAGGAGAGAGCTGGAGGAAAGCAAAGACCCACACAGGGCAGCTCTTCCCCTCTGGACAGAGGTTGGGCCCCGACTCCCACCAAGTGGTTGAGCCCACTCCAAGATCCTCCTCCCACCTCGGGGAGTAGCAGAGGCACTTCACACCTGGTGGTGCCATCCATACCTGAGGCCTTTCAGGCCGTTAAGGACATTCTGTCTCTGCCGGTGCTGCCCATACTGGCCAGTGAGGTGCCCCGTTCCAGGGGTAAACCTGCATTGGGACCCTTTCAATGGTCCCCATCAGTGCAGCACTGCTCGCCGCCACAGGGGTTGCCCCCTCAGAACATGCCTGAACATCGCCACCGGCCCCTGGACATCGGTCGGCTTGCCTGCCAGAGTTCCCGGCGTCAGTCCCTCACAATGTTTTCACAAGGGTCCTCTTCGCTCAGCCATCTCCAACATCAGTAATAAGGAGGCATCCTTACTGGGATGGGGAGCTCATCTAGACACTAACACTGTTCAAGGCAGATGGCAGTCTCCCAAGTCCACTCTCCACGTCAACTTGTTGGAATTCAGAGCAGTCAGAAATGTCTGTATCCATTTCCTCCCACAGATTAGGGGCAAATACATAAAGATACCGATGGACAATGTGTCAATGCGTATTTTTCATAAACCGCCAAGCGGGAGTGAGATCACCTTCCCTCTGTGCCAAAGCAGTGGGACTTTGGAATTGGTGCATACAAAACCAGATCAGCAGCTTACCTTTTGGGCATACAGTGGATGTCCTCAGCAGACATTTCTCACAAGATCACGAATGGGAGATAGATCCCACTATACTCCACCACATATTTCAATGTGGCATCCCACGGATAGACCTGTTTGCCAAGAAGTGGACAGTTGTGATTTTCAGCAGAGATAAAATCTTAACTTTGGCCATAACAGCACTAAACCCTTGAATGTAACTTGGTCAAGCCTTGACCCAGGTTCTGAAGCTCTATTGTGTTAAGAGGCTTTCTATATTCCAGATTGCAATAATGTTATAACTGAGTTATTGCAACTTATTTGTAGGATAAACTGAATCTGAAACATTTAGTACTAAATTCTGCTCTTGCTTACACATCTTTGTGAACTGAGAATAAGTTCCATGACTTCAATTGAGTTTAACTGGTGTAAATGAAATAATTGAGCCCTTTTGTACCCATGCACAGCTGTGTAATACATTTCTTTTTTGTTTTTAGAGCACAATTAGAAAATGAGAAGAAAAAAAGGGAAATAGCAGAAAAGGAAAAGGAAAGAATAGAGCGTGAAAAAGAAGAATTAATGGAGCGCTTAAGACAAATTGAAGAACAGACAATGAAGGCCCAAAAAGGTAAACTCATTCATCATGTAATCCCTTTTATTTCAATCCTTGCAGAAGTGTTGAATAGTTTAATTCCATAATTTAGGATTGTTCATAAAAATTACAAAACGTAATGACGTTATTAATGGACATTTTTGTATACAGTTTTGATTTTAACATTCACTGACATTTGTAGTTCAAACACTGCAGCATTTTTTTAGAAGTTGAATTATATGCCACTTGAATTGTGTACTGTTGAATTGTTTAAAACAATGTATAATTTTCTGTGTTCTTAGCTGCACATTTGTAGAATCTTTGTGTCATAGGTATATAGGGCAAGCTGCGCTTCAGAACCCTTTTAGTTCCTCTCAAGGACACCCCTTTGGGGATAGGTTTCACTACCTTCACCCCACCTAGGTGCAACCATGCAGTCCTACCAGTGGTGAAAGTAACTTAAAGGACTTACTGGTACTCTGGAGTGCTGAGGAGGGGGAGGGGCCTCAACCAGAAGAGGCATGGCCTCTACCAGAAGAGGTGGGGCCTTTAAATCCCAGGGCTTTTAAATCAGGATTTAAAGGGCCGGGGCTCCAGCTGAAGCTGGGAGCCCGGGGCCCTTTAAATCACCCCCGGAGCTACCAGCTGCAGAGGCGGCTGGGAGCCCTGGGGTTTGGGCAGGGGTAAAAGTAATTTACATTTGTTACCCATATGGTCCAATTGCAAGCAACCCACCTCTCCTACATACTTCATGGATCCCTCCCATTGCGTGACATAGATATAGAAAACAAAGTTACTACTGCTACCAGTTCTGTCTGTAATAAAACTTTAATATTGGAATAAGCCTGAAAAAGTGAAAACTCACTGTCACATTTTTCTCCATGTCCTCCCTCCTCCTCCAGCCAGGCTGTGGACGGGGCTAGGCTCCGTGCTACCCCCCCACCCCCAGCACGCTGCAGCGGCTCCCTCTAGCTTGCAGCAGGGAGCAGGGGGACTGGCTGAGGGAGAAGCCTGCCCAGGACACCTGCTGCCTGCATAAAAACAGTTTAAACTCACTGTTCCCTCCACGGTTCCGCCCGTGGGGTTAGGAGCCTTTCTGGCATCCTTGTTAATTTCACTCTCAGTTGTTGGCGGTGTGGGAGGGTGTGTGTGTGTGACCATGGCAGGGGCAGTTCTTTTCTGTCCCCTGGATGAGGGGATCTCCGGTACTATAATACACAAAAAATACAATAGGCATTTGGCTGCACAACTTAAATCCAGAGCTAATAAAAGCAGGTGGAAGGGGAAAACTCACTGTCACATTGGTTTCTCTTTCTCCTCCTCCAGCCAGGCTGCAGACGCGGTTAGGCTCCGCGTTCCCCCCCCATCCCCCCACTCAGCAGGGGCTGCTGCCGCTCCCCTCTAGCTTGCAGGCTAAGGGAGAAGCCTTCCCAGGATGCCTGCTGCCTGCATAAAAACAGTTTAAACTCAGCTATTCCCTCCGCGGTTCAGCCTGGGGGGATTAGGAGCCGTTTCTGGCATCCTTGTTAATTTCACTCACAGTTGTTGGGAGGGCGGGGTGTGTGACGATGGCAGGGGCAGTTCTTTTCTGCCCCCTGGATGAGGTGATCTCCAAAAGTATAATACACAAAAAATACTATCAAAATCAGGAACCATTTCCAAGATCATATCCATCCCGTTCCCTCTCCAGCAGAGGATCATGGTTGTGATGTCCAAACTGCTTGCAGATCCTCTTTGAAATGTTACTGTTTAAAATAAAAAAAGAAAACCATGGAGAACATGGTGGGAAGATGTCATGATGATCGGGGTATAGTTTGGGAAAAGCAATTTTGCTAAAGCAACTAAAGATTCACAGGGAAAGCAAAAAGCCCCGATAGACAAAACCACAAAGGGATTGGAGGGGAAAACTGGATATTCAGGGAAGTTTATTGTGCCTCCTTTGAAAGAAATAGTAGTTTTCATTTCACCCTCTTTATATATTGAATTGAACAGCTGAAATGTCCAGGGCGCGATCTCAGTTCTCTTTTTGTTTTGTCGGTGTCCTGCGGAGTGCTGAGGATGACACTGAAAAAACTTTAAGTATCTTGTATATTTCATGAAGGCTATTCCAGTTGTCCTTCATTCACCCCTGCCTTCCCCTACTACTAGCCACCCATTGGTGGTGCCCCCTGCACCCTTTTATGTGCCTGGAAGGGAGATTAAACAATCCTTGATATCTGACTTGCTAGGAAATAGGGAGGGCCCAGGGAAAGTGGGGCACTGGCAGACATGGTGCAGCACAGCTCCTTGCCCCCCTGGCACCCTCCCCATGGCTGGCTGGCTGGTTTTTGCCTTGGTTACTTACTCCTTTGGAGATCGCCTCATCCAGGGGGCGGAAAAGAACTGCCCCTGCCATTGTCACACACCCCGCCCTCCCAACAACTGTGAGTGAAATTAACAAGGATGCCAGAAACCGCTCCTAATCCCCCAGACTGAACCGGGAGGGAACAGCTGAGTTTAAACTGTTTTTATGCAGGCAGCAGGCATCCTGGGAAGGCTTCTCCCTCAGCCAGTCCCCCTGCTCCCTGCTGCAAGCTAGAGGGGAGCGGCTGCAGCCCCTGCTGAGTGCGGGGGATGCAGAGCCTAATCGCATCTGCAGCCTGGCTGGAGGAGGAGAGGGAGAGAAACAACAAACAAATGTGACAGTGAGTTTTCTCTTTCCAAACTTTTATTAGGTCTGAGTTTAAGCTGTTTGTTATGCAGCCAACAGAGATGAAAGTAAGCCAGCACTGAATGCTCCACCTTCTTGCTGGTACGCTACTGCACCTTTTCTTACCAGTACGCCATGCCGGCCCGTACTGGCTTACTTTCACCTCTGAGTCCTACCACTTTTAGACTGGTTCTCTGGCCTGCAGTCCCCTGTTTACTAACCACGTTAATCTGACAAACCCAATTGTATTTGGCAACTGTAAGCTCCTTTCCTCTGAGAGCTTGTGACAGCAGCTGATTAAAGTGACTCAAAACAGCTTAAGGAAACAAAGCATTATTTATGCACCCAAAGGTACCTAACACGCAAAGCAAAGGGATACAACAAACATCTGTACATCTTTTCCCTTACCTGAATGCTAACCTTTCATTGAAAACTTTAATAAGCTATATTCTGCCCAGCTACTCCATCTCTAAACTGGAAGAGACAGCCTGCTTGCTGCAGTTTGTCTCTCTTTCTTAGTGTCGCTGTCTTCTCTGGGCTGCAGCTGACAAGCTGCTCAGCCCCACAGTCTTTCCTAGGCCAGCATCTTTAAGGTTTTATCCTGACCTAGACTCAAGTCTGGGAAGAATAAACCCTACCAGCCTGGATGAAGCCTTATCTCACTGAATGAGCCATTTTTTAATACTTTGTTTTATTCTCATGGATAAAAGAGTGTGGCCCTTAGCCTTATTTTCTGCACATGATTCAAACCCTGCTCTGAAGACAGAATTATTAATTTTTTCATAGGCTTTTCTGTGTGGCTTACCACTAGTGTATCTGTATGCTTCACAAACATTAATCTCCACAAGACCTGTTAGGTGGTGGTATTATCTCAGTTTTACAGGTGGGGAACTGAGGCAGAGAGAAAGTTAAGGTCAAATGTATGTACTAAATTTGGGTGTCCAATTTCAGATGCCTAGGACCTGATTTTTCAGAGTACTTACCATTACCTTTATATGCTGAAAGTGCAGCACCTATTGATTTCAGTTGCAGCTGAGACTACTCAGTATTTTTGCAAATCATAACCCTAGCATCTCAGTTGGGGCACCCAGAAAATGAGGCACACAATTCACCACCATTTAAATAACTTACAGTTTGGGTACTTATTGACTTTATAGAGAATATAAACTTTGATACATTTACATTTATCAGTACAAAAAACAGCTAACAGTGTCTTCTATGAACCTTCCTTTGGACAGAGCTGGAAGAACAGACAAGAAAAGCTCTAGAACTGGATCAAGAACGAAAGCGAGCAAAAGAGGAAGCAGAGCGCCTGGAAAAAGACCGTCGAGCTGCAGAGGAGGCTAAAGCTGCTCTAGCCAAACAAGCCGCTGATCAGATGAAGAATCAGGAGCAGCTAGTAAGCAGTTGAAATCAAGCTACAGTTATTTCAACAAGTTGAAAATACAGCCTTTTTGGGTTTGACATTAATTACTTTTTTGTTGAAACAAACAGATACTCTTCTTTGATGGAACATAGGTACCTGTAAGTTACTTTGACCATTAGATTCTGGCTTTGATAAGCAGATTGATACCTTTTACATAAGTGGCAATCACAATAGTTTGACCTGTTCATTATTAATAATAAATTTAAAATGCCAACAAGTACATGAAATTGATACTGAAATATGTTACTCATAACATGTAGTGACATCCTTTGTAGGTTTTCCCATAGTCAATCTCCAGGAGACATTGAAGTCCTTTAGTGTCTGGTAACATGCTGTGCTCGATTGCTCATTATTGGACCATATTACACTTGTATTATTTAAAGAAATTGTACATTAAAATTTCAGGGTGAGGTTTTCAGGAGCATTCAATGTTGCTGAATTCTGCCGCCAGTGAAATCAACCATAAAATTCCTACTGACTTCTTTGGGAGCAGAGTTGGCCAGTGCTGAGCGCTTTTGAAAATCCCACCCAGAATGTAGAAGTATTTTTTCATAATAACTAAAATTACCTGTATAGGTGGCATACTCTGCTATCATAGAGATCATTGTTGAGAGGTTGCCAGAATATGGCTATCTCCCACTGTATTGCTACCCACAGCAAAAAATAAGATTTGGGGGCGGGGACAGAGAAGCCGTAGTATGCTTCCCTCACAGATATATCCTATATAGCCACTCTGAAACAAACCCTCCTCCTAATATTTCAGGTTCATCTGGTTGAGAACCAGAATGGCTTCCCTTAGTTTCTTTCACTGTAAGATGGCCAGTCATTTTCATCCCATTGGGAGGCTTAGCTTTCTGTTAAATGGAAAAAAATTAAGCTTAAGAAAATATTATGTTTGACTACAACTACGTAAGTTTTTTCCCTTTTCAATCACTTAAGGTAGAAAGTAAGAAAATGTAGTAGGTTGATTCCAGGCCCTGGTCTGTACACACTATATTATAAAGGAACCATAGTTGTCCAGGGAGAATTCCTCCAGTGTAGGAGCAGTCCTACCCTGACCCCCTGCAGTCTGCATCTGTAACAGATAGGGCTGAGAGTGAGAAGGAGGGTTACCATAGCACTAAGGGCTGGTCTTCACTATCGGGGGATTTAGATTTGATTTAGTTGGGCTTGGTCCTGCTTTGAGCAGAGGATTGGACTAGATGACCTCTTGAGGTCTCTTCCAACCCTAATCTTCTATGATTCTATGAGATCGGCGCTGCTGCAATTGATGCAGCAGGGGTCAATTTAGTGAGTCTAGTGAAGACCCACTACGTCGATGGCAGAGCGCTCTCTGGTCAACTCCGGTACTCCAGCTCCCCGAGAGGATTAAGGTAAGTCAACGGGAGAGCGTCTCCTGTTGATGCAATGCAGTGAAGACACCGTGGTAAGTCGACCTAAGCTACGTTGACTCCAGCTACGTTATTCATGTAACTGGAGTACCGTAACTTAGGTCAGCTTACCCCAGTAGTGAAGACAAACCCTGAGATTTTGGGCCATGGTACCAGCATGTAGGTAGCCCAGATAAGGCTACTGTAAATGTCAGGAGCTCCTGGGGCTGTTCTAATTCATGCCTGGGGCTGTATCAGCCCCAGACAGCTCAGAATCTGGGACATACAAAGGTGACTTAAAGCCCTCTTCACTAGGCCATGCTTCCTGTGAAGTGCAGCATAGAATGTCTCCTAGCTCATCTATATTTTTTGTACTTTTTAAAAATAGTACTTTGTGATTGAGCTCCTAGTTAATTAATTCTTCTAGCCCAAAGCATAGCAAAGGCTTTGCCTCTTCCACTACAGAGCCAAAAATGGGTAGCAAATTAACCTTTCTACTTGTTTTTAGGCAGCAGAACTTGCTGAATTCACTGCCAAGATTGCACTTCTAGAGGAGGCCAAGAAGAAGAAGGAAGAGGAAGCCTCAGAATGGCAGCACAAAGTAATAAATTCTTATTGTGTATTAAATTGGGATTTTCAAAGCAAGGAGTTAGGTGTACAATTCCCATTGAAATTTAGTGAGGCTGGGTGCATGTCTGCCTTTGGCTCCTTTGAAAATCCCATCCCAAAAGACCTAGTCCTCCAACTTCTTCAAACCATACAAAATACCTATTTAATTAATTTCAGAATACTGAGTGATAAATCAATGTGGAGAAAAATACTCTCATCGGAACGCCTTTCTGCTCTGGCTTATATCCTCACAGGTTTCAGTCTATAAATGACTCTGCTAGTGTACAGAAGGAGTGGTTACCATATATGTAGACATTTAAACTATTTTCTTTTTAATTCTTGGATTATTTTTAAATCACTTTGAAGGTGAAACTATATAAATGCTAAGTAGCAGTATTATTTTTTAGGCTTTTGCAGCCCAAGAGGATTTGGAAAAGACCAAAGAAGAACTGAAGACTGTAATGTCTGCTCCTCCTCCACCACCACCACCACCACCTCCACCACCAGTTATTCCTCCAACAGAGAATGAGCATGATGAACATGATGAGAACAGTGCTGAAGCTAGTGCAGAACTGTCTTCTGATGGTGTCATGAACCACAGAAGTGAGGAAGAACGGGTAACAGAGACACAGAAAAATGAACGTGTTAAGAAACAGCTCCAGGTAATGAAGGTTTGTGGTTGCATTAATGGTATAATTAAGCCTTCAGTTTTTCATTCCTTAATTGCTGAAAATCTTGTGTATTTAAACAGAACATTTAAGTGAAACTCTAATGTGTAGTTTCCTTCGCATATTTTATCACTTACTAGATTTGTAACTAAACTGCACAAAACTGAGTAAATAAGACTTGGAGTAGACTAACATACTCTGTGTGTAGTTTAAAAAGTGCACATATAAATGTGATGCTGCACTACCACAAATATTTACAATCAGATATTAAAAATGTAAATTCACCTGTAGTACATGGTAATCCTTAAAACTTAATTCTTTAATTTCTGAACCCAAAAATTGTTGTACCGTACTAACTGGTGTTTTGTCCGGTGAGTATTATTTGGGTTTCTCAGCAGCAACTCACAGTATCTATAAATGTAAAAAGCAAAGTAAAAATATAAACCTGTTAGGACATAATTTATCTCCATTCAAACGGTTAGACTCTAGAAGGTAATGTTTCATTTTTGTCTGTTCTTTTTTTAAAAAAGTGATCTGTCATTGGACAATTTACTAATACAACATACAGGTACCATTTTTCTATGACGATACTAAAATGAATGTGAGCGCCTATTTTTTCTCAGTATTAGTATTTTACCAATAAACAATATTTTCTGAATTGTGTACATATCCTGGTCATGGTACTCAAGCAGAGAAGTAAATAGCTGCAACCTTTCAGTTAAGTAAAAACTAGAGTAAAGTCAAGCCCTAGCTTCTCCTACCAGACTATGTTCCCTTGCTCTTATTAGAATTCTCCTCCTGGGATGCTAGAATGTGAAGAACCTTTGCCTCCAGGTTTGTTATCCCCTTAGTCTGCATGATGTATCTAACAGCTTCAGCACAGTCAGGTATTTTCACTTCTTTCTTGAGCATAGCAGGAAACATTCCTATGGTTGGAATTTAACAAATCCCTGTTCAAGACTGTAGGTCATATGTTGTCAGGAAATCCTTAGTCTTGGTGCCGAGTAGTGAGAAAGCTGAAACTGAAATATTTTATTCCCACAGACACTAAGTTCTGAGTTGGCCCAAGCCAGAGATGAAACCAAGAAAACACAAAATGATGTCCTCCATGCTGAGAATGTTAAAGCAGGTCGTGACAAGTACAAGACTCTTCGACAAATCCGACAAGGCAATACAAAGCAACGTATTGATGAGTTTGAGGCAATGTGAGAGCTGTTATTTTGCATATATGTTCTTCGTAAAGCTGAACCACCAACAGAGAAACAAGCAGGCCTTTGCAGATTTGAAGATTGCACCCCACTTTGCCAAAGCATTTATACCAGTTTGACTGTGGTGGTAAAAAGACAAATTTAGGGGAACCCATTCAACAATAAGGCAGTCTGTCATCTTTGGCTTTTTGTGGGGAAGAGAGAGGAATGGGGGCAGATGGTTTCCCTTATCTTACATTTTATTTTCCATTTTCATAGTTCGTGCCACTTGTTCTCTTGAAGACTGGCACTTACTATATCATGGCTGTCAAGTGTGTATGTGTTACGAAAACACAGTCAGAAAGGACATTAGATCTGAACCTAAAACTGATGGATACTATTTCAGTGTGATGCAGTTTGAAATTACATTTTCCCATGTTGCCACATTTCCTTAGGAGTTTGATATTGCTGACTTTTATCATTTTTTCACCAAGCTGAATTCTTCGGGTGTTTCATGTCCTGTCATCATTGATGGTTTTCTTTGCCTACCTGTTCACAAAGGTCTAGATGGCAGGTCGTAGGTTCCAGCAGATATTTTAAAATGGAACCCTACCTGTGGACAGAAGTTGTCGGCAATTGGCCTAATAAGTATTGCTTTTTCACTTTAGATATGTAGAAATGTTCTAATAAAGCAGAGCAAAGAAAAACAAAATACAAGAATCTTGTATCCTTTTTTTTTTAATGATTATTTTAATTGCAATAAGAAAAACCTGGACCTTTCTGGCAAGGGAGCATATGAAAACATCAGTCCCAGGGAGGGGACAGTATCCTACCTCACTACTATATACATGATGACAGGTCCTTCAAACACCATGTAAACTTGAGTGTGTAAATTGACTTTCATCTTATGATGATACTATAGAAAGATAGGAATCTTTACTCTTAAGATTTTGTTTTACTTCAAGATGGATTTATAGTGCTAAATACTGCTTAACTGCCTTTTTGTTGAGTTAAATTATAAAATGATATGATGTACATTAAAACTGTAACCTGTCACTGGTATACTATCTTACAGGAGGGGTGTGGAATGTTTGTGTTTATGGGTTTCTCTGTACCAAATGAAAATTCCTATAATTGGGGGGGAAAAGAGGCTTGTAGCTTCATTTCTCAGTGATGCCCGTGTGTAATTGTTGTTGTATCTGATGTCTAATCATTGTCACTCATTTGTCTCAAACTCTGGAAAAGGAGATTTAAACGAGATTTTTTTATTTTATTTTAGAGGGTCAAATAGTTCATAGAAAGCGAGTCTTTCTTTTAAGAGATTATTTTACAACTGACATGGACTGCAGTTATTCTTCACTTTATAGTACCTTGGTTAGTGTCTAGTTGGAAAAAGCCCTGCTTTCTCTGAGGATGGTTCAGCAACCTTCCATTTGGTATTATGCACTCATAAATTTACACTTATCTATTAAAATATGCCATTTTATTAAACATTTTTTTCAGGCACAATAGGTTCAAGTTATTTATGAACAGTTCAGCTGAGCTTTTTTTTATTTTGCTCAGTTAAAGACACACTATGTGGGATGATATCATGAGAAGGGTATAAAGTTGATTTAATATATTTTGGGTTGTGGAGCTAAAAATAGCTGGCTAACCTTGAGAAGACTGGTGTGCAAATGTTGTGCACATGCTTCAAAACACAGGTTGGTGGAAGTTTATTGTTTCTACTTGCAGTGCATTAAAAGAACAGTTTGTGTATCTCAGGCTTCCTGCATTGAAGCATGAGCATTTGAATTTCCAAAGCATTAGAACCACCCGCCATAGCAGGTGAAATACTGTGCTTTCAATGGGTTTTTATGGTTTTTCCTGAAATGTGTGCACTAACATTACTACATCAGTTTATCAGTGTTGATAAATACCAGTTAAATTTGCTGTTCATAAATCTACGATATATAGATTAGAATTAAAATGGATCTAATCCATTTATAAAGCTGTGTGAATTTTTCTAAATAACCAGGAACAACGATTTGAAATGTGAATTTTCACAATGAACCAGAGTGGTTATTACCAATAGTTGGGAACACTTATCGATGCAGAAATATTATGAATGCATTTAACGAGTACTTGGTGAAGCAAATTTCAACATGCTTTCCCCTTAGCATCATGTTTTGTGTTGTACAATTAAGCTACAATTACATCTACTATTTTGGATAACATTAATTGGTTAACAATAAAGAGATACAGTTAATTTCTTTGAGGTCCACTGTTGTTGTTTAATATATTTTACTCTGGCAAACTCATTGCAATAGCTTTTTTCCAGAGCAGTGAATTTCTGGATCATCATCAATCTTAACATTTCACATTGTAGTTAAAGTAAAATAAAAATGGTTTTAAATTAAATACCCAAAGAATAGTAGTCTGCTTCAGAAATTACTGCCTACAACTGGGAGGAAAAACTGGTGATTGCTGATTCAAGAGAGGATATGAATCATCAGAGTAAATTGGCTCTTTTGAGACAAGAAGATAATTTGGCCACATAAGAGCTGCATGGGTAATGTAAGAACTTTCAGTCACTGCCTGCACTGTACTTAGCCTCAGGCAAAGTAAAGTTTAGTTTAATTGGTCTTTGGTTTGTCTTTAACATTTTGATTATTTTTAATGTTTATTAAAATGCCATATGTCACCTGGATAGTTCTTTCAAATACAGAGGTGCCTAAAGATTCTTTTTATTTATAAGCAAGCTTTCCTTTTCTGCCCATCCTCTTCACTAATGTGGAGCACATGCACTGCTTCTGGCTTCTTCCACAAAAACGGCTTCACAAAGTAATCTGCTAAAGAATTTGCACATGAATCGGGCTTCCTCTCAGTTGACATACAGTTCAGTCTCACATTTCTCTTTGGCTTTGCATGGGCTCAAACACAGAGCCCTCCATTCTGTTAGTTATGTCAGAGTTGTTAAAATAAATGAAAGGACATATAATACACCTTATATGCTTTTGGATTTCTACCATGCACGTAGATTGATTTTTTTTGTCCTTTTCTCCTAACTTGAGCCCTTTCTGATGAAATGTTGGATTCCAAAAGCCCCATTTTCAGAGTACTCGTGCATAGGTATGCCAATTTCAGAGAATATTGTGGTTGAATTGGGAGGTAAATGCTGTGAAGGTATTTTTCTTTCATGGGGAGGAGAGAACAGGAGGCTAGAAACATTCCCATACTCCCTGTACGCTATACGTGCCAACTTGTTAATGTGCTGGGGGGTGCTTCCCTCCAGCTGCGCCCCAGTCCCTGCCTCCACTCAACCTCTTCCCCCAAGACCTCACCCCTGCCCTGCCTCTTCCCACCCCTGATCTGCTCCCTCCCACAAGTGCCCTTCCCTGCCCCCAGTGTCTCCTGAACACTGCAAAACAGCTGTTCCATGGTGGGCGGGAGGCATGGGGTGTGTGTGGGGGGGAGGTGCTGTGCACCCATCTTCCCCCCCCCACCATGGGTGCTCCACCCAGAGAGTTGGGGCCTATGCTGTGTACCAAGTTAATTTACGTAATATGGGCTTAATAGATCCACAGTTTGGTGGAGAGGGAAATTCATCTATTCAGAAGTATTCTCCCCTTCATAGTTATATTTCCAAAACATAAATTTTCTCTTGTTGACAGGTTCTCCAGATTCACATTCATGCATTTTTATTCATTTTATCCAAAATGGAATTAGGGCAGAAATCCAAGACCATATCATTCTATAGCTCATGTCTCTGCATGTTTAGGCCCCAGTTCGGAAAAGTACTTGAGCATTGTGCTGAAGTAAGTTCCCGTTTCAGGAAAATGCTTAGATGCGTTCCGCATAGGGATGGTATCCTGAAACAGCAGCTTAAAAGCAGGTTTCTCCTCATTCTCAATGTATGGTCTCCAGAGCAATTTAAAATAACTTGCTCAAACCCATCCATGAAGGAGAGAAAACGGTTTCCTGATTCTTAATGTCTTGTCTCAAAGTAACTGAAAGCTTCTAAGGAGAAACTCCTCTATTTTCTAAAAATCATATTTAAAGTATTGGACTTAAAATCAACAAAATTATCAGTAAAACCTGTTTTCTAAAGGAAAATTACTAGGAAAAATTTTTCCACATCTATTCAGATTTGGAGAAGCTAAATACCTGGTCTCTTCTAAGTGTCAAAGAAGTTTTTGTTAATATTTCATTTCTGGAGAACTTCACTAAAAGACATAACTGAGCCCTAGCTCCTAAAGCTGTTTCTGGCCTTCATAAAGGAATCTATCTTTGGGACTATAACTCTTTAAAATGTGATAGAAGAATGAATGCTTCCTTACCAGCGGCCTGATCAAAGGCTCATTGAAGTAAATGGGAACAGCCCAATGCATATAGTTGAACATCTCTACAAAGTGTTAATATTACTTTTTAGAAACATGGAACTTTTCATGATGAATGAGACCTATAGTCTGTGCTTCTGTGGCATCTCTAATGATGGTATCTAAGGTGAGTATCTTATATTCAACAGTAGCCAATGACTGATTCCTCAGGGAAGTAAAACCCCCATAATTCACCTAATCTATAGGGGAAGGGAGAGCAATATTTCTTCCTGACACCAGCTTATAACATGAATCATGATTAATAATGAGTAATAAAGCACTGATTTGCAGTTCATAGTTTAATTTGTTAATTTGACTTTCCAGAGGAACCAACAAAACAATTGGCCGTTTTATTTTTCCAATGATATATTTAGGCAGGGCTTCTTTTGTGAGAGGAATTGTGGCTCAGCTGAGTTTTCTTCAGCTGAAGAAATTGGTCAGATAATTGGCGATCCCCTATTGACTGATTTGCCTCTTGACCTGGCTGTGTTCTAAGGAATACGTCATAGGTGGAGTAATTCAAAAGAACTATGTTTTGGACTTCTTTTCAGCTCTTCACTCCCCTTCCTTTTTTAGTATTAAAGCCCAAGCCCAGGTGTTATGTAGGTAGTAGTGAAGAAAGAAATGTGTAGATTATTGGCATTGAGAGTCCGATCCAATGATTAGGCTTATTTGCTTATGTAGCACCTACAATGTGCTAGGCACTTTCTAGACAGGAAGATATAGTTTATACTCAAGTTGCTCACATTCTAAGGACAAACAGACAGAAGTTAGGAAAAATTCCCTTTTAACTATTTCCGTTTTATCCACTAATCCAGAGAATCCCTTGTGGAGTTTATATTAGCTTTATTAAATAACATGTCAGTGAGTGTTTTTGTGCATAGGAGTAGTGTTTAGATACTCGAGCAGAAACAAGTGGAGATGGAAATGTACATCAACAGAGGAGACCTGGTTAGTGCAAAAGCTCCTAGCACAGGTTGGTCATTGTGTGTGAGAACCAGCAGAGAGTTTGGAACAATCCCTGTGTTCTGAATGGGTGGATCACATGTGAAGACTTGAAATTTACAGGTAGGATAACCATTTTGCCTTTTCTTTTAAACATGTTTTCCAGTTATACCTGACCTCTAACTGGGATCTGAGCTTTCAGATGCTAGGCTCTAGGAAAGCCTACAGCCCACTTTTCAACAGATATTAGGATCCTTCTTAATGCATTTTGGATATAATGAACAAATCTGTGAAAGATTTCTTTTTCTATAGCAAAGGTGAAATAACATTAAAAATTCAACTAACAATTTAGTATTCACTCCATACAGTGAATCCAAATACATGGTCCTCTCTCCTGTAATATTGAGCTCCTTCTGATGTGCTGTAGCTGCGGGTGTTTTTCATACCTCTTAAAACTACACTTCTACCCCGATATAATGTGACCTGATATAACATGGGTTCGCATATAGCGTGGTAACCCTGGGACTCCGGTAGCGGGGCTCGGGCGGTGCTTTAAAGAGCCCGGAGCTCCGGCTGCTGCGGGGAGCCCTGGGCCCTTTAAATCACCACTGGAGCCCTGTTGCCGCTACCCCGGGGCTCCGGCAGCGGGGCTTGGGTGGCGATTTAAAGGGCCCAGGACTCCCCACGGCCAGAGCCCCCGGCTCTTTAAATCACTGCTGGAGCCCTGCCGCCGCTACCCCGATATAACGGTGTTTCACCTATAACGCGATAGGGATTTTTGGCTCCCGAGGATCGCGTTATATCAGGGTAGAGGTGTATTCCAGCCTGTTCTATTTCAGATTGTGCTCTGAGCTATCCAGGGTCCTAATCCTTCATGAGCACCTACATGCAGCACCATTGACATAGATGGGACTCAAGCAGTTACAGCAATGCATGCATGCAGAACTCTTTTTGCAAGATCTGAGAGCAAGTCTGCTACCTCCTATGTTCTTGACCTTTGTTTCCTTCAATTGCTTCATTTCTTCCTTTATTGTTAAGAACAGAAGAGCTGCCATATTGGGTCATGGTCCATCTTGCCTATAACCGCCTTCAGGGGCAGTACAACAGGGCAATTATGGAGTGATCCACCCCTGTTTTCCACTCCCAGCTTCTGGTAGTCACAGGTTTAGAGTTGCCCTGAGAATGGGGTTGTGTCCCTGACTTACTTGAATAATAGCCATTGATGGACCTATCCTCCATGAACTTATGCAGTTCTTTTTTGAACCAGTTATATTTATGGCCATCATAACATCCCATGGCAATAAATTCAGCAGGTTAGCTGTTCATTGTGTGAAAAACTACTACCTCCTTGTTTGTATTAAACCTGCTCCCCATTAATTTCATCGGGTAACCCCTGGTTTTTGTATTGTCTGAAAGGGTAAACACCACTTCTCTATATTCACTTTTTCCACACTATTCACGATTTTACAAAATTCAACATTATTTGCAAAGCCTGGAAAAATGCAATATTCAGTAGCAGAGAGTTCTTTGTGTATGAGGGAGGAAATGCAGATATCCATTTTCTCAAAATAAAACTTTAAGCAACTGAAATAGTTACTATAATCTATTTCTTAATGTTAACTGGTAATACCAACTAATCCAGCACACTTAAAATACACAAGCTTCAGAAGGAAAGATAGCAACACTTAAAGTGTTTGAGAGAGCACTGAATATGGTGTCCCAGAACACTTGGTTGGTTGGTTTTGTTTGGTTTTGTTTGGGGTTTTTTGGACAGATGTAGAGGATGTGTGAAAAGTTGGCATGTGGCTGTTGGCATTTCTGCCATTCACTCTGTTGTCAGTCTACCCTTAAATGTCCTGGAATCCAGTAGTACCTTTTTAATATCTTGTTCTGGAAGAATTGCAAGGATAAAGAACTTAAAGTATCTTTCACATTACATGAAGCCAGATATCCTACCAGATTTTTGTTGCGATAGTAAGGCAAAGTTGTTTGGGGTTTTTTCCCCCCTCATTTTTCATTGAGATTGAGAAGATAATGCACAGCATTAAGCCACTAATAAAGAATTGTTACAAAGTGCCTTTGTTTCCATATTGAGATGGAGTTGAAACAAACCAATTGTCCCCTTTCCTTGCATGAATCCTTGAGCGTAGCCGCTACAAGAAAGAAAACTGAGTGGATATTTGTTACACATGTAATTGAAGGAGGCCAGTCTATCATCTTGTATTCTATTTTTAATTTTTGTTAATCCTTTTTCTATCCAAACTATTTTAAGCATGGAGTTGGCCTTGATGGTGAGGCACGGGTTATACTATAGTGGCACAGGAAGAGAATGGAGAAGTTCTGATTTGCTAGGTGTGATTATCCTGTTTATATGCATCTATCATCTTTGTATTTGAAGTTATAAATATTGGCTATGTGCTGGCATCCTACACATATGCTGTATTCCTGGTTAACACCCACCAGTTGGTATTTACATTACGAACAGACAGCTGTGTATCGATGGCCCACCAAGGACATTTAGCTCTCACAATGGGCCATAGAAGAAACTCAGTCTGCCCAGATAGCTCTTCCTGCAGATGCCTTAGACTCCAAGGGGCCAATGGCAACCCCCTGTGGTTCAGTAAACTATGTAAGGACATGTGATGTGGTCATGTGACCCTGGACGCCATCTTGGGCCAGTAGTTTTCCAAGCACCAGGGCTGTGAGCTTTGTTTGAGACAGTAGAATTCAATGCACATGGAAGAGGGTATAAAAAAGCACGCAAGACATCTCCATTTTGTCTTCATTTCCTGCTTCATTTCTCTGGACTGGATTTCTAACAAGGAAGCTCTAAACAAGGACTTTTGACCCCCACCCTGTTTGGATAATTCCAGAGAAGTTTTTGCAAGCTAGCAGTTTATTCCATCACTGCTTCAAATGTGATATAAGGAATTTGCAATCACTTGTGTATATATATGATCTATTAACCATTTATAACTTTCTCTTTTCTTTTATTACTGAACCTTTAGTTTTTAAGTTACTAAAGGATTGGCATCAGCATGATTATTGGGTAAAATGTGAGTTATATACTGACCTGGCTAAGTGGTTGCTCTTCTTCAAATGCTTGCTTGTGTCCATTCCATTGTAGGTGTGTGCAATCCCCACATGCTGGAAGTTTTTCCCTCAGTGGTATCCGTAGGGGACTAGCTTTGGCGCCCTCTGGCGCACGTATGCACCAGTATAAGGGGTGCCGCCAGCTCCTCCTTCAGTTCCTGATTACCACCAGTGACGGTGCTCGTACGTCTCCTTGCTTTGGCAAGCTTTCCTATCTCAACTGTGTGTAGAAGCAAATTCATTATATATAGTTATTAAAAGTTGTATAGTTAATAAGCTCCCTCAGTGTTAAGTTAGAAGTAGTTAATTAGTCCTGTACAGGACTTAGCCTAGGGGTGGGGCATGCCCTGGTCACGGGGCTTCAAGCCTTGTGACTGCTGCAAAAAACCTGTCAGAGTCAGCGATCCCCATAAAAGCTGCCTGAAGTGTTTAGGGGAAACCCACATAAGTGACAAGTGTCCTATTTGCAAGAGCTTCAGGCTGTGGACCAAAAAGGAGCGGGACATTTGTCTTTGAGCGTTCCTTGTGGAGTCTGCCCTCGCAGCAGCCTTGGAGCCAACATGATCTGACTCTGTTCCAGGCACTGCAGATTCCGTGTGGAGTGTGCCATTGGCACCACTCTCCGACTGGCGCTGATCCCCATTCCCGGTACCAGCTAAAAAAACCAAACAAACTGGTAGAGGGCATCCTCCTACATCCTCTACAGGGAGGGAGAGAGCCAAAGGAGAGCAAACGCCTGCGTGGGGCAGTTCTTTCCCTCTGGACAGGGTTTGGGCCCTGACTCCCACTGAGTGGTCAAGCTCACTCAAGACCCACCTGCCACCCTGGGGAACAGCAGAGTCACTCGGCATCTGATGATGCCATCCATTAAAAAAGGCCTTTCAGGATGCTACGGACATATTGTCCCTTCCAGTGCTACCCATGCTGGCCACTGAGGTGCCCCGTTTGAGGGGTAAACCTGCCCTGGGACCCTTCCAGAGGTCTCCATCAGTGCGGCATCGCTCCCCGCTGCAGGGGGTGCCCCAATATCACTCGCCTGAACATCACCACTAGCCCCTAGATGTGGGTTGGCTTACCTGCCAGAGCTCCTGGTGTTCATCCCAGGACTCTAAGCTGTGTTCCTCGGGGTCCCAGTGTCAATCGCCAGCGGTCTGGTGCAGATCTGCAGAAGCGCGTCACTGGTCCCCAGAGCCCCGGTGCCGGGAGCGTCCGAGTCAGTCTCCCAGCCCTCAGCACTGCTCCAGAGGGTCGAGATGCTGGTCCCTGGAGCCCTGTCACTGGTGTCCAGATCGCTGGTATGGAACAACGTGGCACGTCGACAATCTCTGAGACATCAATCCTCTCGCTTCCATTCCCACTCCTGGTCTACGGAGAGGCACTGTTCTCAGTGTGTGGGGGCGTCAGTCACCGGGGTACCATCACTCATCCACAGAACGCTGTCGCTGGTCACCAGGGTCGTGGCACCAAGAGCCATTAGCCCAGTACAGGTCCCCAACGGAGGTCCAGGGAGACAGCCAACGGGAACAGGGTAGACAGGCTGCCTCAGTACCATCCAGGTCCCCCAGACAAGTATCTCCCTCCTCAGGCTTTAGCAGCAAGGAGAAAGGCCTGCTCACAAGCAAAGGCCACCCACCGGGGATATTGGCATTCCCCTCTGGGCCACGATGGCTGCATGGCCACAGGGCCAGTGGTTGGCCCCTTGGCAACTATGGAACCCCTGGGAGTTTCCCTACCTGTCGCAGAGACATAGGTCAGTCTCAGGGACATCTGAAAGATGGTCAGCGACTGTCTCCCTCCCGCCCTCTGATTCAGACGTGGAGTCGGAGCAAGTTCCCCAGGGACAGCCAGCCTCAGCTAAGGCTCCCCTGGCAGAAGCAGTGGAGTTGGAAGACCCACCTGTACCTGCCTTCTCCTCGTCTGTGCCCAATGAGGTGATAGCGGGGACTTTCTCACGTGGTCCCCCAGTACGATGCAAGGGCCCACCAGGAGCTTTTGAAGAGAGTGGCATCACACCTGGGGCTGGAAGCTGAGTAACTGGCGAAGCCCTCAGACTCCCTATTTCATGTATTAAGTGCAGCAGCCTCCACCAGGGAGTGGTGAAACTAATCAGGGCCCTGTGGCACACGCCCTCCTCCTTGCCCCCCATCTCCAAGCTGGAGGAAAGAAAATACTATGTCCCCGCTAAGGAGTTTTAATATCTATATACCCACCCTGCCCCAAGCTCACTGTTGTGTTGGCAGCCAGTAAGTGTGACAGTGTTACCCACACAAAATTCTCTGTTACTCGCACACTCTAGGGCACCCACCTTTACCCAGTTCCTAGGGCTCAAGGCATAACCCTCTTAATTTAGACACCCACCCTTACCCTTCCATGGGCTCAGGGCGTAATGTTATACTCTGCGGATTTGTGAGGTCTTTTACCAGTGAAAGAGCTTTACACAGTAATATCCTACTTAACATCTATTAACAGTTACCAAAAACAAGAATGCACACGCTAAACGTACAATGCTCATCAATCCCAGTCCCAATAAGGCATATGAACTTTCCCTGCTGGCCAGTCAAGATCAGGTCATCTGGGGGACTCCAGCTTCTGCACGGTGTGGTTGGCAGGGCGTCGTTCTCCACAAGAACACGCTGAGTGGAGAAATGGAAACATTTCACTTCCTGGGCCCAACACCATCACCCCCCCCTTGACATCATCTCCATCCCTACCATCCAGGACTACTTCCTGGAGCTTAAGACTTCAGGTCTTACCCTCGGCTCTGTCTTGGTCCACCTGGCAGTGCTTAGTTCCTTCCTCCCCGCTGCGGACGGGTGCTTGGTATTTACTCCTCCCACCACTGCCCACTTCCCGAAGGGGCTGCTGAACAGCTTCCCACCGATGGTCAACCCCCTCAGAACCTCAATCTTGTGCTCTCCACCCTCACCAGACCCCCCCTTCAAGCCTCCAACCACATGCTTTCTCTCCCACCCCTCCACGAAGTTCATCTTGCTCGTGGCTATCACTTCCGCTCGGCAAGTCAGCGAATTGACAACCATGATGGCTAACTCCCCACCCCGCTATACATGCCTTCATGCCAAATTCCTCCTGAAAGTAGTCTTGGAGTTCTACTTCAACCAGTCAATTCACCTCCCAGTCTTCCATCCTAAGGTGCATGCCACTCCTGCAGACAGGACCCCACACTCATTCGACATCTGCCACGCACTTGTGTTTTACCTTGACAGAACCTGTCTTTCATGCCTCTCTATGCCTATTCATGTCCATTGCAGACGGACCCTGAGGTCAGGCCCTCTCCTCCCATTGTATCTCAAAGTGGGTCTCTGCCTGCATCTGTGCATGCTACAAGTTGTCCATCACCACGCCACCTGGCCGGATTACAGTGCACTCAATGCAGGCGCAGCCAGCCACCTCTGCCTCCTTGGTGGTCGTATCCTGGCACATCATCTGCTGGGTGGCGACGTGGCATTCCATGCATACCTTCAGGACCCATTACGCCATCGCCCAGGGGGCGGTAGAAGAGCGGTCCTGTAGACTGTGATACTTCTTGCATCCATGCACCCCTCTCTGTGCTGATCACTACTTGGAACTTACTCGCGTTTGGATACATCTAGGGACCAGCACTTGAAGAAGAAGAGGAGGTTACTTATCCTGTTTATATGCATGTATCTTTGGCAGTTCTTTCAGATGTGTGGTCCCTATTTGTATTCCAATACCTGTCCTCTGTCCCCTCTGCTGCAGACTGCACTGCTCATCAGTAAGAGGGTGACTGAGGGGGTGTCGTCCCTCAAAGTCTCTCATAACCTCACCTGGAACATGAGGCTATGTACGATGCTTATGTGGGTCAATGGACACTGCTACAGAAATTTTCCAGCTCTGGCGCATGGTGCGCATGCACACCTGCATTTGGAATACAATCAGAAGTTTTTCCCTCAGCAGTATCCATAGGGGAACAGCTCTGGTGCCTTCTGGAGTGGCGTCCCACTGGCTCCCCCCCCCCCACCCTCAGTTCCTTCTTGCCGGAAACTCCAACAGTGGGGAAGGAGGGCAGGTTGTGGAATGGACATGAGCAACACATCCCAAAGAACACCAGTTATGGAAAAGGTAACTGTCCTTTCTTCTTGCTCATGTCCATTCCATATTAGGTGACTCCAAAGCAGTACCTATGGAGGTGGGTAGGAGTTCACGGACGTGTAGATTGCAACACAGCTCTGCCGAACCCAGCATTGTCCCTGGCCTGCTGAGTGATGGCATAATGAGCCGTGAACATGTGGACAGAGGACCACGTTGCAGCTCTACTGATGTCCTGGATTAGGGATGTGCACCAGGAAGTCCACCGAAGATGCCTGTGCTCTCGTCAAGTGGGCTCTGACAATTGGCAGTGGTGGGACCCCCGCAACGTCATAACAGGTCCTTATGCACAAGGAGATCCAATTGGAAATCAGTGTCCTCTGCGAGGACACTGGGAGGTCCTTCATCCTGTCCACCATAGCAATGAAGAGCTGAGTTGATTTATGGAAAGGCTTGGTACGTTCTAAATAAAAAGCCAAGGCCCTTCAGACGTCCAGCAGGTGAACATGTCTCTCTTCGCTGGTCTTGTGCAGTTTGGGACAGAACACTGGGAGGAAGATGTCCTGGCTCAGATGGAAGGTGGATACCACTTTCGACAGGAAGGCCAGGTCAGGCCACAGCTGAACCTTGTCTTTACAGAAGACCATGTACGGCAGTTCTGAGATCAAGGTTGTAAGTTCAGAGACTCATCTCGACGACATCACTACCACCAGGAACACGACCTTCCATGACAGCTGGGAAAGGGAGCAGGAACCTAGCGGTTCAAAGGGTGGGCCGGTGAGTCTAGAGAAGACCAAGTTAAGATCCCACTGTGGGACAGGTGCCTGCATCTGCGGGAAGAGTCTCTCGAGCCCTCTCAAGAATCTGACCATCATGTCATGGGAAAACACCGACTATCCTTGGATCAGCAGGTGAAAAGCGGAGACGGCTGTAAGATGCCCTCTAATGGAAGAGTGTGCCAAGCCCTGGTTCCTCAAATGGAGCAGGTAGTCCAGGATAGCCTGTATGGAAGAACACAAGGGAGAGATGCCACGTCCGGACGCCCAGTAGGAAAATCTTGTCCACTTGGCCAGGTAAGTCAGTCTAGTTGAGGGCTTCCTACTCCCCAGGAGGACATCCTGGACTCCTGCCAAACAGGTCTATTTCTCTGGGTTCAGCCACACAGCATCCACACCATGAGGTGAGAGGACCCAAGGTTGGGGTGTAAAAGCCAATTGTGGTCCTGTGAAAGCAGGTCTGGTTGGTTGGCAGGGGCCAGGGAGGGGACACTGACAAGTTCATGAGCATGCCAAACCAGTGCTGATGAGACCACGGCCAGGGCGATCACAACAACCTGTGCTTTGTCAATCTTGATCTTTGCCAGGCCTCTGCTGATGAGTGGAATCGGATGGAATGCATACATCAGGCTCCCTGACCACCCTAGGAAGAAGGCATCGGAGAGGGAGCCCTTGCTCAGACCATGCAGAGACCAAAACTGGTGGCATTTCCTGTTCTGTCTGGTAGTGAACAGATGCACTTGGGGAGTTCCCCACCTTTGGAAGATCATGTAGGCTACCTCTGGATGGAGCGACCACTTGTGGTGAGAGGAGAAGTCCACGCTGAGCTGGTCCGCAAGCATATTCTTGACACTAGGAAGGTGACCAGCTTCCAGGTGGATTTCATGACTGATGCAGAAGTCCCATAGATGGAGCACCTCCTGACAGGGAGCCGACGAGCACACTCCCCCTTGCCTGTTGATGTAGAACACCGAGGCTGTATTGTCCATTAGGACTCGTACCACCTTGCCCAGGTGGGGCAGGAAGACTCCAGACACCAGCCAGACTCAGAGCTCTTTGACATTTATGTGCAACTTTGCCTCCTCCGGGGACCACATCCCCTGAGTCTGGAGGTCACCGAGATGTGCACCTCAGCCAAGGTCCGAGGCGTCCAACACCAACTCAATGGAGTGAGGGGGGTTGTTGAACAGAACCCCCTCCAAGACTGTCCTGCAGTCGATCCACCATCGCAGCGAGGTGAGCATCACCTGGGGAATGGTAACAGTCTTTTCCAGGGGGTCTCAGGACTGGGAATAGACTGTCCCCAGCCATTGTTGCAGGGGCCACATCCAGAGCCTGGCATGGCAGACCACGTAAGTGCTCTGACCCAGCAGGTGCAGACAGACCCTCGCTGCAGTCAAAGGGAACGTGAAGACTTCTGCAATGAGGTTCGTCAGTGTGTGGAACCTTTCCAGCGGCAGGAACGTCCTGGCACAGGTTGAGTCCAGGACCACTCCTACGAACTCTATCCTCTAACGTCAACTTTTTGTTGTTTACCAGTAAGCCCAGAGAGCGGCATGTGGCTTGAAGCACTGCAATATGCCTTTGGACTTGAGACCTGGAGCTGCCCATGACAAGCCAGTCGTCGAGGTACGGGTAGATCTGGATACCACAGTGCCTGAGGTAAGCCACTACCACGACGTGCACTTGGTAAAAACACTGGGTGCTGTCGCCAGACTGAACGGGATGACCGCAAAGTGCTAGTGGTGGGGCCCCACCCTAAACTGGAGGAAGCGTCTGTGTCCTTGAAAGATTGCTATGTGGAAGTATGCATCCTTCAAGTCGAGGGCAGCATACCAGCCTCCTGGATCCAAGGAGAGGATGATAGAAGCCAGGGACGCCGTGCGGAACTTTAACTTCTTTAGGTACTTGAGGTCTCGCAGGTCCAGGATGGGCCATAGACTGCCCTTGGCCTTTGGGATTAAAAAGTACCAGAAATAGAACCCCTTTTTCTGGAATTCAAGAGGAACTTCTTCCATCGCACCCAGCTGTAGTAACCTCTTTACCTCCTGTGTGAGGAGACTCTCATGAAAGGGGTCCCTGAAGAGGAATGGGGAAGGTGGATGGGGGGGGGGTTAGAAAGGAATTGGAGGATATAACCCTTCTCCCCTGTGCTGAGGACCCATCGGTCTGAGGTTATAGCAATCCAAGCAGAGAGGAAAAGGGAAAGGTGGTTGAAGAACACTAGGACAGATGGATCCGGGGGATAGTCTGGTAGGTTGCCCTCGGGTGCACCCTCAAAATAACCATTTGGCAGGTGGCTCAAGTGGTCCTGGTCCTGCTGAGGCTGGCTCCCCTGGCCCTGTGGCTGCTGCAGTTTGAACTTTTCCCCTGGGTCCTCCTCGAGCACTGGAGGGAGATGGGATACTGAGGCCACTGGCCTCTCCAAGGCTCCCAGTACCGACTGGGCAGCCTGTGAAGGTTGAGCGAACTCCCAAGGGTTCCATGGGTACCATGGTGCTGGCTACTGTGCCTGGGACCATGGGACAAGTTTCAGTGCTGATGATGTAGGCTGCACCATGGGAACTGGGGCTTGTCCCACAGTCAGGGAACCTTGCTCCATGCCAGAGGTATAAATGGAGTAGTCAATACCGGGCGACCAGGATCAGGCAGAGTGGTGGCACTTGTCCGATGGGTGCTGGTCACTGTGTCCCGAAGCCAACCTGTCCGAGCAAGACTGGCGTCTTTGTCGGGATCTTGGGGACCGATGGCGTTGGGCAGATCTGCATCAGACACCCAGTGATCCATGCCTCACACCACTTAAATGGTACCAGGACATCAAACTGGAGCTGGAGCTAATACAGGCCAGTTGCTGGGAGGATCTTCCTGAGTAGGGCAACCTACTGCTAGGAAACAGGCGATGATGGTCCAGCGATCTGCAATCCCTGATCCTCAATTGGTACTGGGCCGTTGGAGACAGTCAGGGCTGGTCCTGGAGTTCTTGTCAGGTGGCGCGTGCCTCAGAGGGTCTACGCCAATCTACTGGCGAGGTACGCCTTGAGTCACTCCATCAGTGCTCCTGGTATGGAGACCAAAGAGGGCTCCGCTGAGCCTACCTCTCCAGTCCCCGAGGTGTGAGGGCTCCGGGCAGGTGAGCGATGGTGGGAGGTCCCTCTCGATGGGGAATGGTGCCGTTGAGACGGGGACACATGCATAGATCCCACTGCGGATTTTCCCTGAGATCGGGGTACCGCTGGAGCTGGTGTGGGAGGCACCGAGAGCATCAGGATCTCCTGAGCTGCTTGAAGGGCTTCAGGCATCAATGGCACCTGAAGCTGGCCGGGGCCTGGACCGCTATCCAGAGTCACAAGCGAAGTATGGGATGGGCTGCAAAGCTCAACTTGAGCTGGGGCCAGACTTTCCGAGGGGGATGTTGAGCTCCCTGACACGGGTTGTGGCTCATCCCCAGCCCTCTCCTTTCCTGTACGAGTGGTAGGAGATCTTCCACTCAGTCTTTTTCGGCTTCTTGACCGGAGCCACGGAGGGAGACGGGTGCTGGGTTGTGGACAGTGCTAAGAAAGCATTGCGCACAGAGGCCACAGTGCTTGGTGTGGAGTTGGACTACTGCTCTGGTGCCAAAGTTAGTTCCGACTCCATTAGGAGCACTCTTAGACGGATATCACACTCCTTCTTCATCCTAGGTTTAAAGGACTTGCAGATACGGCACTTGTCACTTATGTGCCCTTCACCTAAGCACCTTAGGCAGCTGGTATGTGGATCGCTGACAAGCATAGGCCGTTTACAACAGTCGCAGGCTTAAAGCCTGGGGGCCGGGGCATGCCCAGTCCCCCGGCTGAGTCCTGTTCAGGACTAACAAAGAGTTTGAGAACTATTATGAAGGGTCACTAAGAAACTACTAACTATATACAACTATATTACAGGTTTTCAAAGTTCGTAAGAACAGAGAAGGAATCAACGCTAGCCATAGCAGCAGACGTTCCAGCACTGTCACTGGCGGCAAGAAGGAACTGAGGGTGGGAGGAGCCAGTGGCGTCCCTTATACCGCGCCATGCGGGTGCCACTCCAGAGGGCGCCAGAGCCAGTCCCCTATGGATACTGCTGAGGGAAATACTTCCGGCACCGATGCATGTGGGAGCACACACACCTAATATGGAATGGACATTAGCAAGCACTCGAACCACCACAGCTTTTTCTGTATATAGCACTTAAATATGCTAGCCTAAAAAGAAACGACATTTGCAGTCTGAAAGAGCACTGGCTGTGATTGAATGTTCTGCAGAACCCTTCTTCACTCAATGTGTGTCAGCTCTGGTTATTATGGATGGTCCAGCCCACAGTGCACTTTCAACTAACTTTTTTTGAAAAAAGAATTTTAACAGTCTTTCCCACACTAATCTCAAGCATCATTCGCCTGGCCTGTATTAAGAGATCACAGCATTTTACAACAAGCACACAGCTTGATTTTAAATCACTATTTTACAACACTTTAGTCTTTGCTGGCCAGCTAACCCTCAGACCCTCAAAAAACATATTACCTGCAATAGAGCATGTCATAGGTTTATTCCCCACTTTGAACTTTAGCGTTCACAAGATGGGGACCTGCATAGGCTCCTCTAAACTAAAATCCTATTTTAGATCTGGTATGCTGCCACCAACTAGAAATTCCAGTGTCTAGTACACTCCCTGTTCCCCCAAACTTTCCCTGGGGAACACAGATCCCAACTTCCTTGGATCTTAACACAAAGGGAAATAATCCATTCCCCTCATCTTCTTCCCCCATCCCCTTGTCCTTGGGAGAGATACCTTGATTCAAACTCCTTGAATCAAACAGAGGGATTCACTTTTCCCCCTCCCCTTCCCCTGAAAATCCAAACAAGGGAAGAAATCAATCAAGTTCTAAAAAGAAAAGATTTTATTAAAGAAAGAAAAAAGTACACTATCTCTGTATTACCAAGATGAAAAAATACAGGGTCTAACTTAGAAGCCTGGAGAGGCTTTTCCCCCCTTCCTCCTTCCTCAGAATAATCAAAATAACAGCAAACAGAAATAAAGATATTTCTCCAGCAAATACACAATTGCAAATGTAGAAATCAATTATAAGACTAAACCACCTTCTAATACTCACTATACTGAATAGAAGAAAATACTTCAGGAAACCTTAGAGAACTTGAAGAATATGTCTGGCCTCTCTTAGATCCAAAGAGAGAACAGCAATCCAAACAAAGGACACAGACAAAGCCTTCCCTCCACAGAGATTTGAAATTATCTTGTCCCTTGATTGGTCCTCTGGTCAGGTGTTCCTCAGGTTACTGAGCTTGTTAACCCTTTACAGGTAAAAGAGACCTTAACCCTTACTATCTGTTTATGACAGAGCAGGACTAGGCCCCAGGTTTAGAACTGCTGTTTAAATGGAGTTAAGTTTAATTTTCAAACAGAGTTCAAAACTCAGCGTAGACAAGGCCTGAATGTTAGGAATTTTTGTTCCGCTAATTTCATAAATCACTCTTTTCTGCTGTTGCCCTATTTGCCTTACATTTTAAGAATGAAGTTCAACCAGAAATAATTCAGGAAGGTGTTATTACTTTAAAATATCTAATGGGTATGATGTATAGACCTTTCACAAATAAGGCTCTGCCATGCAGCTATAATGATCGTGCTTTTAGCTTAGTGTGTTTCTGTGCTAATTTTATTATTGTTAAATCTGCTTTGTTTTTCTGTGTCTTTTTGTGGAGGTTACAAAAATACAATCTTTTGCAGCCCTTAGGATAGGACCATATTAAGGACTAGCAGAAGACCCTGGGGTCTCCTAAGGCCTGCCTTTGTGCTTCTGTAAATCTGGACAATTTCAGTACTTTAAATCCGGTGCTAATTGGTCCAGTAAGACCTTTCTAGAAGGACTCAGTTGCTGTCAGAACAATTCTTAACATTGATGATTGGGTTCTCTGACATGGTGTATTTTTTTTTTAAAGTTTTCCTTCGTTGTCTTTTGCCAGGAGAGAATTAGCCTTTAGATATACTTCACGTGCTGTTCTCCCTATGGCACAGGAATCAAAACTATTTCAGCTGGTACATGAAATGGAGCATTGCACAATAGGCAAGGGAATTGTCCAACGACAATTCATGGGTCTCTCAGATTCTGACCACATCTTTTCTGCATGAAGCCCAACACTACATCCAGCCGGGTAAGATAAAATAGTTGTGCATGCCTTTAAAGGTGTATTCATTTTCTACACAGTTTTTAATAAGCCTTGATGATATAAATGGCACCCTATCAATTGATAATTTTATGTATAAAAGTTGTGTCTATTTCCAGTGTTAGGAATCATTGCTACATCCCTTTTTAGTATGGAGTTAAAATGGGCATACTGTGTATACATACTGCAGTAAAAAATGGGCTGTGCACAAGTGTCTGAATAAATATGTTCTAACATTAATAATTACTGTTACTCTTTTTTACATATAAATGTGCCAATTCATATGAGAATTTTAATTCACACCAATGAATAATAATATATGATACCAAGCCAGAATGGGGATTGCCTAATGCATGCCTTCTGCTGTGATCTCACAGTTATGCAGGACTGGGAGTGGTCAAACATGTAGGCTATAAAGAAAACACAGAAGCTGGTGATTGAATGGATGGGTTCCTTCTGAGTCAGCACTGAACTAATACTCCATATGATGTCAGACCCAGATCCTGCAAACACACGTGTTAGTCATACTGAACTCAGTGAGAATACTCTCATGCTTAAAGTTAAGCATGTGCACAGGCATTTGCAGGACTGTGATGTTAGTCACAATAATTGGGATGGGAGACAGAGAATGGGGGAAAATGATTATTTCACTTAACCATGGAACTAGTGTTACAGGAGTGCTCTGTAGCTGTATGTATGTAAACAGTTCCTAGATAAGGTGCCAGTAGATGATGCTCAGAAATATGTAGCATAATTCCTGGGTTTTGTAGAATCAATAAAACTTCTTGTTGTGCATTGCACATGGCTGCCTCTTTGCAGCTATTTACATAATGTCTGCACAGTTAACAAAATTGTTTTGCTTGCAAATCACTGCAAAAAGTTTTCAATAGCAAAGAATACAGGTTTGTGTGGGATGGAAGTAAGTTTGGGTTTGAAATGGGGAATAACTGAGACCTAAGAGAGCAAGTTGCCTTTTAATTCTTGTGGAAACCTTAATCAAAAGTGACGAGTAAAAGATTCACATTCAAATCTCTTCCTAATAATTAATGTTTTCAGCCCTTAGCTCTTCATTTCTAGTATGCCACATTACTCCCAACTTCCCTGTGTTCTTAATCCAAGGGACTCTATGTTGGTAATCAGCTATAACTGCAGAATTCTTCTAAATATGATACCTGATACTCTTCAGTCTGGAAGTTGGTACTATCAAGGGCTTGTCTACACAGGAATATCCAGAAAAACTAATCCAAATTAACTAAAGGTGTGAATTTGAAGTGGACTAGCTAAACCGCATTAAATCCCTGAGTAGATTCTGTTGTTCAAAATTAAAGTGGCCTTAATTAGGTTTAGCTTAATTCACTTTTACTTTCCTCCCTGTGGGTGCTGGAAGTGTGTGTTTGCATGCAGGTACATTCCTGCCCGTGTGCACAGGAACTGTGGCTGGGTGGAGCAAGTGGGGGCAAGAGGATAATGCACAAATATCTATCTAGGAATGATAGACGGTAATATCAACCAGTCTCGAAAGATGTGAAATCCTATCAAACCTATGCTTTCTGCAGCCCAGCACCTCACAGTTCTGCTAGGTATGAGCTCAGGGCTGTCCCTAGGCATATGCAGCATACGCGGGTATATAGGGCACCGGAAACCTTGGGGCACCATTCCCCTTGCTGACCGCGGCTGGAATCCTCTCTTCTCCATCCCCTCCCCCGTGCTGGGCCGCCGGGGTTCTCCCTGCCCCCTTCCCCTCCCTCAGCTGGCCTGCTGAGGGCTCCAGCCTCCAGCTCTACCGCCCCAGCCACAGAAGCCCAGAGTAGTGGCCCAGCCCAGCCCACCGCCGCCCAGAGCGGAGTCCCTCCCTGGACCCTGCCTGCCTGCGCCGCTCGGTCTCTGGTGGGGGCCAGGACAGGAGGAGCGAAACTTCCATGTGAGTTGCGGGGGACTTAAAGTGACAGTGCGCTCGCTCGCTCTCTCTCTCACACCCACACAGAGAGAGGGAGAGAGAGAGAGCCTGGCTCTCACGAGTCAAAGTCCCTCAATACAGATTGTCAGTGGTGATTCTCTTTGCTCCTGACTTTTCCTTTGTCCCCCACTCCTTTTTTTGGGGGGGGTAGTTCTCTCCTCCTCCTGGACCAAGTATTTAGCAGCACATAGCTGAAGGCACCTAGAGTCACTGCCGCAACACCTCCGTAATGGGCTCCTTTGCCCCATTTAGGGATGACAGAACAGGTGTGCGAGCATTGGGCTAAGCATAAAAGATGCTCCATCTGTGAGGCAGCGTGAACAGGCTCTACAGAGGACAAACTATGCCCATGCCTGTTCTCAGTCAGCTGACCCTCGCACTGCTAGGGCATGGAGCTTTGACTCAGACAAACATGTGGGGGCCTCCAGCCCCCCAAGAAGCCATGACTCCTCCACAGAAAAAACTCAACCAGGAGACCTAGAGAAGGACACAGAGAGACTGCATGGATGAAAAGGACTACATTCAGCCAGCCCAGGGAGTAAGTTCTGGGGCAATTTAGAACCCCAAGGATAAGGCCCTGCCCTCCCGCCCCAAGTCCTGAAATGGGTCCTAAGTGCCCTGGGGAGAGAAGCAGGGTCCCATTCAGTCCCCCTTCCTCCAAGGTTGAGCCAGGAAATTCTGGCAGAGTCCCTCTCCCCCAACTTGGAGGGGAGTGGGAGGCTACAGGAGAGGACTCAGAGGGAGACATTTCTAGAAGACTCAAGGTCCTGTGAAAAACAAGCTGCAAAAGATCCTTGTCAGGGCATAGCTGGGCAATTGTTTCTTCACAGTGTGACACACACACACACCCCTGAATCAAAAAGGGTGAAAAAACAAAATTACAAAAAACCCAACATGCATTTGTCCTCTGACTCAGACACCTCCTCCTCCACCACCACGGAAGGAGAGAAATCAGTCTCTGATTCGACCCATGACACCGGTGCGGCTCCTGCAGCGATGGCATAGCAACAGGGACAGTGACCCGCTCAATGGCTGTACTGGAATCTGTACCCATTATGCTTGTACTGTATCCGCACCATTCATCTCTGGCCACTTCGGACTGGTACCGAATCCGACGCAGGGCCAGCACAGCAGGCTCCAACACCTAAGGAGCCATCCCCTGAGAGGGAAGGGGAAGCCACTCCTCCCCATTGTGGTGCAGTTTGCTTCATCTGGAGATGACTATGAGGTCGCAGGCCCCTCCCAAATGGTCAGTCTCCCCAACGACTTCAAGGAGCACCAGGCCCTCCTTAAAAGAGTGGCTACCAGTTTGAACTTGGAGATTGGTGAGTTGCCTGTCCACACACAGGTCCTTAAAATTGCAAGACTGCTATGGCAAACGCCCTCTTCCATTCTGCCTACTTGTAAGAAGGTAGAAAAGTAGTACTACATCCTAGCAAAAGGATTTGAATATTTGTAGATGCACCCTCCAGCGGGGGCCTTTGGTCATGTCCACTGTCAATGAGAGGAACAGGAAGGGACAGGTGATTGGCACGCCAAAAAACTAAGATGCCAAGAGACTGGACTTGTTTAGCAGGAAAAATTATGCAATGGACAGCCTACAACTTTGGGTGTCTAACCACCAGGCCCTGTTTGGCAGGTACAGTTTTGAACTTGCTGATGGAGTCCCACAGGTTAAGGAGGCTCTCCCACAGGACTGAGCCCAGGAGCTTGCTGCTTTAGTAGAGGAAGGCAGAGCAGTAGCAAAAGGTGCCTTCCAGATGGCCTGGGACGCTAAGGACTCGGCAGCCAGGGTTGTCACCTCTGTGGTGGTGATGAGGCGCAGCTCCTGGTTACAGTCCTCCGGGTTGTCACAGGAGATGCAGAGCACTATTCAGGACCTCTGTGACTGGGGTCCCAATGGAGGCCAACTATAGTCACTCAATTAGGGTGAACAGCAAAGAATGGGGCAGACAATCCCCATAAAGTTGGTGGATATTCCAGTACTTAGATTTACCAAACCAGCATAAAACAGCTTCTTTATTACCTCACTGGTTACTCAGAAGTCCAAACACCACAATTCCCTTAAAGTGATGCAGCCTCAGGCCTCCATCCAGGTACCTAAGTCAAATATGATGAAGATTCCTGAAAATCTTATTTCATCATATAAAAGAAAAGGGTTTACCAGTCCTAAAGGATCGGACACATTACCTCCCAGGTTATTGAATATTCCAGATCTTTCTTAAATACATGTTACAGCCAATTCTTATTAACTAAACTAAAATTTATTAAAAAAATGAGAGAATGGTGAAATGAGTTCAATTCATTGAGGTTTAGATTCTTAGCAGAGATGGTGAACTTTGTAGTTGCAAAGAGTTCCTTTAGAATTCAGTTCATAGGTCACAGTCCAATGTCCAAATCTCATATTCAGGGCATACCAGTATAACTGGAACCTCAGGCTTGTGACTCAAACTTCCCCTGATGAAGCTTAAGCAGATCTGAGATGACAGAATCAGGACCCAAGGATCTTTTATACAATTTAATGTCCTTTTTGACAAATTGGGAGTTCCTCTGGGAACAAAAGGTAATTAGGACTTTGAAGGAGAATTAACATAAGGCAATTTGCTTGTTCCTCCACCATTCACAGTATATTTAAAAGAGAGATGAATACTGAGGTACCCCATGTTTACAATTCATTTACATGATAGTTCAGAGATCAAAAGAACATCCTATCAGAATACAGCATAGACAGGGACTGTTGATTACATTGTTGACCCTAATCATACATATATTAATACACAAACATTATCCCTCCACATGAGGGTTATTTATTTTGTAGGATGTTTAACCCTTTCTGGCCATGCGTCAAAACCTCCCATTTGAGGGAGCAGGGCTCTTCTCTGAGCTCTCTGATGCAAGGCTCCACGGCCTCAAAGGTGCCCATGCCACTCTCTGTTCCTTGAGCCTTCATGGTCCTCAGCAGGCTAGGAAGTCATTTCATCCTCCGCCTCCCCTGTCTAGGTCCTGGGGGACTCCCTGACCAAGCATCTAAAGGAAAAAGGACAGAGACAAGGGGGTTAAGTGGCAATACCCTTCGTCTTCCCATTCATCTGCCCAGCCTGGCCCTTCCAGAAGCAGGCATTTTGAGGGTGTGTCTGAGGATGATTCCTCAGTCACTTCCCAGGATCCACCCTCCTGCTCTTCTCAACCACCTGCGCCCCTTCCTGTTTGCCTGGTCATGGCTGACCTTGGACCATTGGGTGCTCAACATACCATCTTTGGACTACACCCTGAAGTTCTTCCTGGATCACTGCCTGCATTTGCGGCTGATACAAGTGGGCAAAGGTGACCCCTCTGGTGATCATGACTAAGGCTATGATTAGTAAAAGTCATGGACAGGCCACAGGCAGTAAACAAAAAAAAATTAAGTTAAATGGAGATATACCTATCTTCTAGAACTGGAAGGGACCTTGAAAGGTCATTGAGTCCAGCCCCCTGCTTTCACTAGCAGGACCAAGTACTCATTTTTGCCCCAGATTCCTAAGTGGCCCCCTCAAGGATTGAGCTCACAACCCTGGGTTTAGCAGGCCAATGCTCAAACCACTGAGCTATTCCTCCCCCCAGGACCTGTCCCATATACCCCCGACTAAAACTTGCGCAGGGGGGGGCCGCAGATGCTGGGGAGGTGGCCCGGAACTGCGCTGGTGCCGGGGAATTGGGGCGGGCCATGGTGTAGGGCCTGGGACCTCCACTGCTGCAGGGGATGGGGAGGCAGTTGGCAGGGGCTCCCTACCTGGCTCTGCATGTCCCTGAAGCTCCTAGATGCCAGTGGGGCAGGGGACTCAAGCACCGGCTGTGCAGCTACCATTGGCTGGGAACTGCAGCCAATGGGATCTGCTGGGGAGGGGCCTGTGGGCACAGGCAGCACACAGAGCCCCATGGCCCCTCTGCCTAGGAGCTGCAGGGCCATGCCAGTGGGAGCTGGGGAGCCTCCCCGCCCTGAGGTGAATGCCCCCTGCCCCTAACCCTGAGCCCCTTCCCACACAACCAAACTGCTACTGCTGGCCACAGCAGCAGTCAGAGAGAGACTCGCAGCCTTAATCATGCATTTGACAAGGCACAAGTCTCTTCGGCAGCTTTCCAGTGCCTATCCATTACATCTGGAGGGCTGCTATCTGATCGTCTGTCCACATGTTCATATCCCATTATGTGCTTACCCAGCAGGTCCAGGACAATGCTGGCATCGGTAGAGTAGTGCTGCAAGCTGAGGCCATAAACTCCAAGCCCACCTCCATGGATACTGCTCATGAGTCACCCAGAAAGGAACTGACATGAGCAAGCACTCGAAGAATTAAAAATGGTTAGCTGCCTTTCATAACTCTTGTTCTGTGAGATGTGTTGCTCATGTCCATTCCATTACCCGCCCTTCTGCCCCTCTGTCAGAGTTGCCGGCAAGAAGGAACTGAGAGGGGGTAGGGCAGTGGTGCCTAATGTGCCAGTGCATGGATATGGCACTCCAGAGGGCACCATATTCTACCCTACGGATACCGCTAAGGCCGAAATCTCTGACTGTGCACATGGGCGCCCCCTCCCCCCCCGAATGGAACGGACATGAGCAACACATCTTGAAGAACAACAGTTCTGTTTTTTTCTTCTTTCCATGCCCCACAGGAGCTGGTCAGTCCTCGCTTCAATCTGTCCAGAGAAATTTTCCATTCTGCTCTGTATCCATTTTGCATCCGCCCAAATGCCAGACTTTGATCGAAGTGCTTGTGTACTAGATTCACAGATGGAAGCAGCCATTCCCACAAGCTGTTTACTGTTTGAAAAAAATACTGAGAGTAAAAAACAAAAAAACAGCAACAATGGTAATAGAAAGCTTTTATGCAAATAGGGTTTGTTGGGTGCAACTGCAAAGTGCAGTTAAATGTATTATCTGCTGTTAGGCTGTTTTATTTGAAGTGTGCTGTCTGTCGTCAGTATTTATTAACTCCTCTGTTTGGATGTAAGGAAGATACAGTACAATACATTCCAATAGCTTGACTTATAAAAGAGTCCTCAGCTATTGATTTGAAAGTAATAATAAACAACTAAGACTTTGTGCCCTTTTGTTACTGCTGATGTGTAAGATGGCAGCTTTGGCTTCCAATAATTCAGTTTTAACTTCAGTAACACAGGGATTGCCAGACTGGCTCATCTAGTCCAGTATCCTATTACAGACAGCAGCTTAGGACTGGATGCTCCAGAAGGTGTGGGAAACCCCGCAGCAGGGCTGCCCGGGGGCGGGGAAGTGGGGCAATTTGCCCCGGGCCCCATGAGCCCAGCGCCAGTACAGGTCTTCGGCCGGCACTCCGGCAGCAGCGGGCGCTTCAGCGCTGCCGAAGATGTGGAGCGACTGAAGGGTCCCATGCCACCGAAGACCCAGACCGCCGCCGGGTGAGTACAAGCGCCACAGCTCCCCCGCTTTGCCCCAGCCCCCCTGAATCCTCTGGGTGGCCCTGCCCTGCAGTGGTGATGGCATAACCTGCTCCCAGGCAATTTCTTCCTAACCTTCAAGGGTTAGAATATGCCTTAAGCCCTGAAGAACAAGTACTTTAGATCCCTTCCAGGATGCGGTGGGTGAAATCCTGATCCCATTGGCATCAGTAGGAGTTTTGCCATTGACAGGATTTCACTCTTGGATTTTTTTTTTTAAACTATGGACTATGATAGCAAATTAGTAATTAAAAACATTGGCAGGACCTGTTCAAACCTCACTAAGGTAATTTTATAGTGCAAGAAGATGGGGAAATGCTCTACCACAGTGAAGCAGAGCCCACAGGGAGCTCAAGCATAAGTCTGCCAACTCCTAAATCAGCAAGGTTTGGTCTTTAAGGTACAAAGCCAGTATCTTTTTATGGAGTGTTCATCTAGTCACTTTCACCCTATCAGTATTGACCTTCCATTGTCTTCCCTTTAACTGGGTTCTAAAAGTGAGAGTCCAATCTCAGGGCCACTGAAGTTAATGGGAGTCTCCCCTAACTTCAATAGATGCTGGATCAGGCCTCCTGCTCCACAGTATAGATATCACTGTGACCACAGTCAGAATCATGGATGCCAACTCCCTGGAGCTCTGGACCTCAAGCACCCACCAGCCACAGTTTGGGCTGGCTACCGCTGAACTGTTTGGCAGGGCCCGGGGGCTGGCAGGAAGCACTCAGGGAACGGGGAGCAGAGAAGAGCTAGTGGCAGGATGACACGTGGGGGGAGGAGTGAGCCACAGAGCAGGGGTGGAACACCCCCTGGGAAAATGGAAAGTCAGCGCCTTTGCTCAGAATCACCACAATCTAGTCTGGATTCAAACAATGGCAATTTGTGGCTAGCCAAGGCTATATAGCCACACAGTGACACAGGTTGTAATAGAAAAAGCTAGTGCAGAGGCAGCCAAGCAGCTTTCATTTGGCTAGTTCAGTAATTTCAGAGCTCAGCCAAACGCGTACTTTCCCTCTAAATGTGAAAGATAATAGCATAAACCTACACATTTTTCAGTTTCTCTGATTAAGTGACTGAAGTACTGTCACTGTCTTGTACTGCTTCATTCCACAATTTGAGTACTGGTAAATTGCTCAAAGAAAGCCTACAAGTGTTCCAGCCCCTCTCCGTGGGATTGCTAAGAAAACACATGCGAGCTGGTAGCAGGGTGGTGTTATTTAAGTAAATTTGTTTTTAAATGTCAAAAGAGTAAGGGGAGAGAGAATGAGTCAGATTTGATTAAAAGCCTGTTACAGGTTGAGAACATGGTAAGAAGCCAATTTCCTTGTACCATACAACACACTAACAGGTTCTCTTTTATTTTTAATACTGACTTTTTTTTCTTTAATGCAAAATCTAAAAATGCAACCACTGTAAATCAGTAGCAGCTTTGATATGTCCTGTGTATGTATCTGTTAACAATTGAGAGTTAATTAGATCACAGTATTAAATGCAGCAGCTAACAGAACCCTTTTCCTATGTAAAGGGCCTCTGTGTTAGCTGGGCAGCTTTTCAGTTACAGGATGGTAACCGTCCAATGTAAAGCAGCACTTATTGTGACCACAGCTACCGGTTCATCAAAAAGTTGCTGCAGAAGAGGATCCTCAGTCACTTTGCAAACTTATAGAACTGCTGGCTGCAGATGCTCCGCTCAAGGGGCTGGCAGAATTTTTGCCAGCTCTTCTGGTTATTTCTCCCTCCACCACTCTCACTTCAGTCCAGTTAAAACTCAGACTCGGACACCTAGTCAGGGAGGGACTTGGGCCCAAGTCTATTGTAGTGACATGCTCTAGGTTTTATCCTTAACGCCATCTGGAATTCACAGGTAGATTTGATATTGACAAATAGGGAGGAAAGAGTTGAGAATTTCAAAGTGGAAGGCCGCATGTGTGAAAGTGATAATGAAATAGTGTTCATGATTCTAAGGAATGGCAGGAGGGAAAACCGCACAATAAAGATAATGGATTTCAAGAAGACAGATTTTAGCAAACCCAGGAAGTGGGTAGGTAAGATCTGCTGGGAAGTAAGTCAAAGGGGAAAAACAGTGCAAGAGAGTTGGCAGTTTTTTAGAGAGACATTATTAAACGTCCAAGAGCAAACTCTTCCACTGCACAGGAAAGCTGGGAAGTATGGCAAGAGATTGGCCTGGCTTCACCTGGAGAGCTTCAATGATCTGAACCTCAAGAATGAGTCATCCAAGAAGTGGAAATTAGGTCAAATTACAAAGAACAGATCCAAACAAGAGACTCATTGTCTGATGATGCTCTTTCCTTCCTGAGGGTCAAGAAAGCAAAACCAAGCGCACATAGGGTGCAGGTGAGGAATGAAGTGCACCTCAGCAGGGGCCATGCTGGCATTTCAAGTGACCTGCTGCCACAGGGGGGAACAGCAAGACCCCTGTATTTGAGGACCAAGTGGCTCAGGCGATTGAACATGGGATATGGAGCCATTCAAATCCAGCCTTGATTGGCAGTGCCTGAAGGTTGGCATCAGCTGCTGGCAGTTTGTTGAGTGATCAAAAATGAGGTGCTGGTGTCAGTCCGGTTTCTAGGGGGAAGATGGCCACATCCCAATTGGCAGCATGAACAGAAAGGCCATGAGCAGCGGCTGAATTAAGAGGCTGGCCCCTGAAGCTAAGAGGCAGGAACGCTGGCAGGAGAGCATGAGGGAAAGCTGCATGGCTGTTCCCTTGTTGATGATTGCAAGGGCTGTGGAGCTGGCGCCTTTCATGAATCCACAGGAGGCAAGGGGGTCAGTCTAGTTGTAATTCACTGCCCCCGTTCCCCATCCCAATACGAGGCTGCTCGCAGGAGGGTAAGTCTGGGGGACTGGGCCTAAGGCTCCTCCGTGTGCTCTGTGTGGTGTGCCAGTGAGTGTTCACCTCAGACCAGACCCACTCAGACAAGCCTCCAGGAATGTTTTATTCTGTAAGGAAACACAGAACAGGATTACAGGCCAGCAGCCTCCTCTCTGCTTGTCTCATGCTTCCAGCTTCAGTTAGTGCTAAAACTTCCTGCTGGAAGGGCAGAGGGTACTTCCCAACAGGAACCCAAGTTCTCCCAACAGGCAGCAGATTGTGGTACACATTAGTTTGTTGCAACACCTGGATAAGTTAAAACTAGGTATTTTGTCTGTTTCATTTTTGTAAGTATCATCTGGTGTATTAAGGATACTGAACATTTTAGTTTGTATTCTGCCATCTTCAAAAGTGGTTTGAATTTCTTTCACAGAGACTCTGCAACTGTCCCCTCCCCCACTTCCATCAGCACATGTAGCAAAACTCTTAAAATATAAAGATGCTTCCCCCCTCCATGTAACACTATGATTCAGTCACTTAGCGGGTGTTCTTTCCCCTCCTTTCAAGAACTCTTGCTGCTCTAACAGCTTGACAATTACTTTGCAATGAGCCTCCCTAACGTTGCGTTCCCATACCAACATGCTCAATCTTTAAAGAGGCTCTCTCTTGAAATCTGAAAAAGCTCAGATGGTTGTGTGCATGCAAATTGAGAATGAGCATATTAACTAGAAGGGCCCAGTTACTTTCATAATCAAAATGCAATGAACCAAGACTAGTCTACAGTGGTTAACGGCCCCTTCAGCTCTGATAGATCAAAGCAGTTGGACAGTCTGCAGGTACTTAGAACCATAAATGTCAGCTTTTCTCTCAGTGTTTTACTATCCAGGCACCTCCAAACTGTTACTCTTGAGCTGATTATAGTAGCTCAGGTTTCTTATCTTCTTAGCAGTTTGTCATAATGACTAAGGACGTGATCGTGATGTGGTAAAGGGTTCATTTTGCCTTCGGCACCACTGGCAGTGTTGCCTGGTGGATAGAGCACAGACGAGGGACAGGAGACCTGGCTCTGCCACTAGCCTGCTGGTGGGATCTTTGGCAAGTCCCTTCACCACTCTGCCTTAGTTTCTCCACCTGTGAAACAGGGATAATGACATTGACCTTTTTTCCAAACAAAACCAAATGCAGGAGGCCAATTTAAGAAAGGGAGAACAACAAATGTCTGGCCACCAGAGGTAGCTCTAAAATCACTCATGGGGCGGGAGTAACTGATTGGCACTCTAGCTGTTCCACTTTCGTTAGTCAACCAAGATGGACATTTCAGAGACATACATGGGTGACCTCAAAGAACCTAGAAGATTACAGACAGTCCTTAGAGGCCAAATCATATTCAACCAATGTATGAAGGTAGCAGTAGCTCGAAGATAGGAATCAAAAAAGTCAGAGACACCAGCCTGGAGCCAATATAATATGCAACGACATCTCAGATGTATTAAAGTTACCAATTGAAAAAACAAACAAAACAGCTTTATTCTATGGTTTAAGCTAAGCAACATCCCTTGGCCTTAGTTATAGTTTTTCTGAAATGGTCCAATGTAACAGACCTGTCCCCTTTGAGGTCAGCAAATAAATGCTGCTCTGTTCTAGTTGCTGACAGATTGCCTGCACGAAACAGCTACAAATGGGGTTATGAAATGTTACAAGTCACTAGCTGATGTTTGTGATGTGTTAGATACAGGGCATCTGCAGGGATTTGGTCAACATTTTATATATATATATATATATATATATATAAAATGTATCTGTGCTAATAAAAATGCCATAATAGACTGATATGCTAGGCTATAAAGATCTATACAATGTGCTTAAGTACAAATTGATGTGATAGCTACAGGAACTTACTGTTGTTTATTTCAGTCTTAAGTACTAACTTTAATAATTGTTTAATTACTTTGGGCTGGAATGCCCTAAATCCCAACTTTAATAGCACAACTACAGTAAATAGTGGAATTAATTATAGTCCACTTCATAGAGCATTCCAGGATTGGTTAAGGGTATCGTAAGCCACAGGGACATCAGTCCAGGTATTAATCAGCAGAATATGGATCACATGCAATACTGGGTAGAGTGGAAGAGGTGAGGGTAAGGTAGCATGTGAGAGAATGGAGAGATCTGGTGCACAGGAGATAGATCCATAAAAGGTGAGGGGTAGTTCAGCAGGAAGGAAAATGCAAAGACAGTGCTGGAAAGTCAGTT
The DNA here is from genome assembly GCF_020497125.1 of Mauremys mutica. Taxonomy (NCBI): domain Eukaryota; kingdom Metazoa; phylum Chordata; order Testudines; family Geoemydidae; genus Mauremys; species Mauremys mutica. The sequence goes on from NC_059072.1 coordinate 326,300,401, forward strand.
CAGCCACAGCCAGGGTTACCAGATGATCGTATTTAGGAAACTTTTCAGTGTGCTGGTCAAAGGGTTCAATCAGTAAAGGAGAGAACTTTACCTGTTAATGGGATCTTGGCCTCTGGGCTCAACTCAAGTACACCTCTACCCCTATATAACGCTGTCCTCGAGAGTCAAAAAATCTTACCGCGTTATAGGTGAAACCACGTTATATCGAACTTGCTTCGATCCACCAGAGCACGCTGCTTTACTGCGTTATATCCGAATTCATGTTATATCGGGTCGCATTATATCAGAGTAGAGGTGTATAAGTGAGTAGCTGAAACTGACGTACTTAGATCTACTTACTGCGGTGTCTTCACTACGGTAAGTCAATGGCTGACTCGCTCCTGTTGACTCCGCCTGCGCCTCTCACCCTGGCGGAGTACCGAAGTCAATGGGAGAGCTCTCAGCAGTCGATTTATCACGTCTAGACTAGACATGATACATTACCCACTGGATGGACAGCAGTCAATCCAGTGGGGCTCAATGTAGACAAGCCCTTAGTTTAATATCTATATGTGAAGATGAGTGGATAAATTTAGCTCTTAACCACACCAGTGCAACCTACAGCTTGCAGTGGGCTGGCATCCACATAATTAAGAGGAGATTTTGGCTCTACGTCCTCCACTTGAACAGATCTAAAGTACTTTCCACCTATATATTATGATATACATTTTTGCATTGGAGCTGCATTTTTCTCTCCTTTGTTTGAGCAAGACATAGTGAAAGGTCCTTCAACCCCTAGAACTTAAACTCATCTATGTATGGCTAAATACAGTAGATGCTACAAAAAGTTAATTTTTAAATAATTTTGCTCAGTGTTGTAGTTATCTGATGGCAGTAATTCATACATTAAATGTAACATACTTGCTCTTTTAATTGCATATGTTCTGAGGAATATCATTTTTCCCTTTGAAAGTACCATCCAAAAATGTATGTTTGTTATCCGGTGACTGGAAAATGGAAAGACATGGTGCCAATTTTAATTAAGAGTAGGTGAAAGAATCAGGATGGTACTGGTTACTCCAGGAACTAGACAACATTGCAGTAATTTAATGATGCTTTTGATACAATCATACATGACAGTCTCACAAGCAAACTAGGGAAATGTGGTCTACATGAAGTTATTATAAGGTGCATGCAAAACTGGTTGAAAAAAAAAAAACATTCCCAAAGAGCAGTTACCAATGTTTCACTGTCAAACCAGGAATATGTATCTAGTGGGGGCTGCACCCGGAGTCTGTTCTGGGTCTGGTACTATTCAGCATTTTCATTAATAAGTTGAATAATGGAGGAGAGAGCATGCTTATAGTCTGTGGATAACACCAAGCCTGGTCTAGGAGGACAGGATTAGAATTCAATCGGTTCTTAACAAATTGGAGAATTGGGTTGAAGCCAAGATGAAGAGGAAATTCAATAAAAAGTGTAAAGCATTACACTTAAGAAGGAAAAATGAAATGCACAAGTACAAAATGGGGGTCTATCTGGCTAGGCAGTAATACACTGCAGAGGAAGGCCTGGGGCTGATAACAGATCACACACTGAATATAAGTCAACAATGCGATGAGTTTGCGAAAAAGGTAAGTATCACTCTGGGCTGTATTAACGTAAGTGTCATATGCAAGAGACAGGAGGTAATTGTCCTGCTCTACTCAGCACTGGTGGATAAACCAGAAAGAGTTCACAGGACAGCAACAAAAACTGATAAAAGGTTTAGAAAACCTGCCCGCCGAGAGAACTGGCTCTCAGTAGGAGCTACCTGTCAATGTTTTAAGGAAAGATGATTTTGATTTGGCAGTTATGGAGTGGGATTTCCCAAAACACTTTAGCAACATGCAAGAGAAACAAACTAGGGGTCTGCCCTACACCTCAGGATATTGTGGTTGCCTCGCTTACGGTGCGACTATCGCACACCTGACGGGTATTGCTATGTGAACACGGAGCATCTTAAGGGAAAAAAAAATCATAGTCAACAGTTAAATCTCTCATGAAGACAAATGTTACATGTCTGGGACCACAACTTGCAGTGAAAGTCAGGGGGACTTGTGCTCCCAAGTCATGTAAATGCTCTTGGAAATTGCACTTTGTGTATCTGCAGAAAGGTCCAAACCCCGCTCCTACTGAAGCTGATGGGACTTTACCACACTTTTTACAACCCTGGAAGGCCCTTTTCTCAGGCACTGACTTTTTTTTTAATTATATAAATGACTTCTTGATTGTGGCATACAGAGCTATACACAGTACGACGTTTATGTTACACATGTATCTGTGGCCACAAAAACCATTTACAGATGATCATGTCAAAGTGCAGCTGGCTAACAGGTTAAGTTAAGGTCTGACATTTCTTTAAATTTGCAACTTTTTCTTTGAGGCCAGTTCTGAGGATGTAATATTTACTAGCCCTGCTCCATAGCATGGGCCTGGCCCAAACAGAACTGGTTACCACAGTACTGATAAAAGATAAACACACAAAAATGATAGGAGGACTGGAGGCTAGTACATGCAATGAGAGGAACGTAGGCTAGAAAAAATGCAAGGAGTCATAATTATGCATGACGACACTATAATAAAAGTAACAGTCGTCAGTGTCAGAAGATGGCAAGTTAAGTAGCAACGGGTTGAAGCAAAGAAGAGCTTAAATTAGAGAAAAAAATTATTCTGGAGCAATTGGGCAGTGAAACAGCCTATAAAAAAAAGATAATGAAAGCATATTATTTCATAGTACTGTGCCAAAAGCACCACATTCAAGCATGAGTTTGATAAGTGCTTTCTGCTCAACATTTTATGGAAACAAGTTTCATACCAATTGTTCTTCCCCTACTACGAAAGGGATAGATGTTGGACAAAGCATATGAGAAATGAGCTTTGTGAGCAGCACTCTCAGGGCAGGTCTACACTAAGGGTGGGGGTCGAACTAGGGTACGCAAGTTCAGCTACGTGAATAGCGTAGCTGAACTCGAAGTACCCTAGTTCGAACTACTTACCCGTCCAGACGCCGCGGGATCAAAGTCCGCGGCTCCAAGGTCGACTCCGCCACCGCCGTTTGCAGTGGTGGAGTACCGGAGTCGACCAGAGCGCGCGGGGAGTTCGAACTCACCGCGTCGACCCGGCAGGTAAGTGTAGACTAGCCCTCAGAGATGCATTGCTGTAGTCTTGTCAGATTTCCTTGTTAGTGGGAAACTTGTATTTTCAATCCACTGCCTCTATTTTAGCCCTGTGATGATGCAATGCCACTGAACAGCCAATGAAATGTCATGGATGTATGTAATATCACAGCAGGAGCTCACAGCTGTGCAAAACTTTGGTCTTAGGCCTGTAATTTATCAGCACTCAAAACCCACTGATAGCGGTTTCCGCAGTGGAGTACTATTTACATTGTCATTCTTATCACCCACCCTTGTCTGTTCACCCACATAATGGTCAGTGGCTGTTGAGCCAACTCCAGGGATCCATGTTTTTGGGAGCTCTTTCCAAAGACTGGTAGTTTGTGCTGTCCTTGACTTAGAGTTATTTGTTACCACACAATCCTTTTCAGTACAAACTACTAGGATTATGCAATTAAAGAACAGATTGATGGCAGTATTTGAAAGAAGTCAATGTCTGTTCATACACAGAGCCTCTAATACAAATTCTGCTGCTAAATTACTGACAATCCTATTTAACTGCCTGGATTTTCTGTATTAGGGAAATTAAAAATATATGCCATGGGGACAAGAGTTAAACCAATGAAACACAAATTACCTCTAAGAATGAACTGACAGTCCATGAACCTATTATGCATTTAAATTGCTTTTTTTTAGCTATACTGAATTGTATTATCTGTACCAAGCTCAAGCAAAAAGTTTTTATTGTGTGGTTATGAATGACACAATTTAATTTCTAGCATTTGTGTTGCTCTAGCAAGGTTGTCTTTATGAAACAAAAACAATCCAATCGTGAGAAAAGATATCTTTATTTTTTCTCTAACATAAGATTTCCATGTACATGTTTTGCAATGGTTTTTCTTAAGGTCTAAAATACTGCTAACAGATGTGAACAGGCACATCACAGAAGTAGTACACAACAGCCAGTGATGGGAGAGAGTAAGTTTAATCAGGTGGTCCAAACTGTTCTCTGACAAGCTTTTTCTGCCAGAGGGGACATCAGGACAAACACTAAAATCCCACCTAATCAATACGTACGTACGTACGTGTGTGTGTGTGAGAGAGACACAACAAAACAGACCATGACTCGTGCCACTACATCTGCATTTTTGTATTTTGTTGGTGAAACTTTTTTTTTAAATGTCAGTCTCATTAAGAATTCCAATCAATTTTTTTCAAATGTTAACTTATACTTCACCTGAGAAAGAAGTTGCCTTACAAAAAGAAAAATAGATTGTGTGGTTGAAAATAGATTATGTGGTATGAATAAGAATCTGGACAAATTGTTAGATGGAAATATCTGTCTGCATTTTAATCACTAGAACATGTGCAGTGTTGGCCAAATTCTCTGCTGGTGTTAGTGCCGTTTCACCCATTTATAAAAGCAGAGAATTTGATCCTACACATTAAAATGTTCACCAGGTTCCAGTCTAAAATATACCCAAACTCAGGCCTCAATCTTGCAAACACTTATGCCCATGCCTAGCTGTAAACCTGGGTGTAGTTCCATTGAAGTTAAAGAGATTACTCATGTGTTTAAGGTTAGACATATGCCTACATTTTTGTAGGATTGGGGTCTCTAATTATTACAAAGACTAAATAAGGAATGAAAACAAATCTCTTGAGAACAAAGGGCAAGCTTTTCACACTTTAAAGAGGGCATAACAATTTTAACTTAGATCATTAACACATAGATATAGTAGAATACAATTTAAAAAAACTGAACACTCTAAGAACTGAATTTCGGAGCCAGCAAAACTATGTATAGCATTCTACAGTTACTAACTGAATTCACTATCATTTGGTAGAAACCTTTATATGCTGCTACTGTGTATTTTATATACAAAAATAAAGGTTTGTAATGCACTGCAAAAAAGTACATACAGGAGTAAGTTTCACTTGTGCACAGACTGCCCAGTAATATACACAATTAGGTCATCAGAACACCAGTTGCTGATTAAGTCTTAGGTTGAGCGTAAGTGAAACTTTTCCCCACAGACGTGAACGTAAAGTCTAGATATAAGTGTAGTTGTCTAGAAAAGCTTTAGTTAGAACAGTTAATTAAAATGGATTACTACAGAATTATTTACATATTCAAGCTAAACAACGTCTACAAGTATTTTATATAATTCAAATAAAATTCTTAAACTATACTACAGCTTCCATTTTTTTCTAATTTACAAAATACATAAAATGTAAGATCATTTAAAAAACCCTAACTTTTTAAAACAAAACATGGCCATTAAGGATATCTTTGCTTTAATCAATAATTTGCTTTGTTTTGATATTTTTCTTCTATTAGTAATTAAAAGTTAGATCTAAAGATATTCCACCTCATCTTTATAATGCAAGTAATAAATTTACAAGAATAACTTACTTACATTGTAAATCAAAAATAACTTCTAAACAATGTTTTATTTTTTACAATGGTCTCTTAATTGCACAGTATTATACCTGTCCGATAGCAATATTAAGTCAATTGATATTTTTTAAACATTCTGATATTATGATAGCCGTGTGCCAGTATTTCAGTCCTAACACACTCAAATCTTCACCTGACAAATGTTTTGGTAATTGCTTACTGTGGCAATAATGGTGCCTAGACTTGAAAACCTTCACATCCACCATCCCAGCCAAGAATGCTTCTTCATAAGTCTGTCACTTTCTAAGGTAAAGGCTGCAGAGTTTTAGGTTTGACTAAATAAGATACTCAGGTTTTCATCCACATCTTTATTTTTAGATGATATTCTCCTCCTACCCCTAAGGCCAAACTCCCCTCTTCTCTTTGTATATTCACATATACCTTCCAAGAAGGGCCAAAAACACAGCAACAATTCACTTCCTGACCTTCAAGTGTGAGCGCCACCTGTAGTCACCCTAAGCCAGAACAATATTTTATTAGGCTGACTGTGAAACTGTCAGCTCTGCCATCACAACTGCTAGGGTTTGGTTTGGTTTGATTTTTTTAATTTAGACATACTGGACAAAAGAGGTTACCTGCAAAGACAAGATCTTACCTCAGAAGAATAGTAGTTGGTGGTAACTGAGATTTAAAGATAAAAGGAAGAATTCTTTAAAAATCCTACCCAGTGGGAACAGTGGTTAAGACTGGCTTTGATATAAAATATGGGCCAAACTCAGTTTTGGTGTTATTTCACTGAAGTTAACACACTAGAGGGAAAAGAATTGCCCATGCACGTTTAACTAATTTAAAAAGGTATCTTTGAGATGTGTTTAAAAAGCTAATATCTAGCTGACAATCTAGCTAGATCAGGGGTCGGCAACCTTTCAGAAGCAGTGTGCCGAGTCTTCATTTATTCATTCTCATTTAAGGTTTCGCGTGCCGGTAATACATTTTAACGTTTTTATAAGGTCTCTTTCTATAAGTCTATATTATATAACTAAACTATTGTATGTAAAGTAAACAAGGTTTTCAAAATGTTTAAGCAGCGTCATTTAAAATTAAATTAAAATGCTGATCTTACGCCGCCAGCCTGCTCAGCTCGCTGCCAGCCTGAGGTTCTGTTCACCTAGGCCAGCAGCAGGCTAAGCAGGGCCTGCAGCCGGGACCCCAGACCTGGATGGGGAGGTTTCAGGGGTCAGGGCAGAAGGCTGGGGTGGGGGGTGGGGTTCAGGGATGAGGGCTGGGGTGTGTGGGGGGGTGTAGGGCAGAAGGCTGAGGGGGGTCAAAGGTCAAGGCAGAAGGCTGAGTGTGTGTGGGGGTCAGGGCAGAGGGATGGGGCTGTGGGGGTGCAGGGCAGAGGGCTGGGGGGTATGGGGGCTGCAGAGCAGAATGCTGAGTGTGTGGAGGGTCAGGGCAGAGGGCTGGGGGTGTGGGGGGTTCAAGGGTCAGGGCAGAGGGCTGAGGGTGTGGGGGGTTCAAGGGTCAGGGCAGAGGGCTGGGGGGTATGGGGGCTGCAGGGCAGATTGCTGAGTGTGTGGAGGGTCAGGGCAGAGGGCTGGGGGGCGTGGGGGGGAGTAGGACAGAAGACAGTGTGGGGGGATGAGGGCTGGGGTGCTCGGCCCGTAGGGGTGCTCCCAGCCCCCTGCCCTGAGCAGCTCATGGCAGGGGGCTGGAAGGGATGTGCCCTGTTCCACCCCCTTCCCCAAGGCTCCATCCCTACCTCTCTCTGTCCCCTCTAGGGAGCTGCCTGCATGCTGTTGCTCTTCCCCCCTCCCCCTCGCTAGGGCCATCAGCTGATTGGCACAGGGAAGGAGAGGGGGCGGGGCAGGAAAGCACCACACCGGGGAAAGAATAGGGGGAGGAGGAAGCTTGGTTGCCGCAGAACCAAGCTTCTGCCTCCTGCCCCTGCAGAGAAGAGCAGTGGGCAGGGAGGGCTGAGTGGGGCTGGGGGCCGGGACTGCGGCAGGCGGCTGTGTGCCGCTCAAAATCGGCTTGCGTGCCATGTTTGGCACGCGTGCCTCAGGTTGCCGACCCCTGAGCTAGATAAATAAAAGTTGTGAGTGGATGTATTTTGGAAATGTGTACCATATAAAATATTGTACATCTACAAAAGCAGAGTGTTTTATTTTTAAAATACATAATTTATGGTAAATATATCAAAATAATTCTCCTAAAAATACTGCAGACAAAGTAAAATGTTCCCTTCTCTTCAATGATGGCGTAAGGCTTTGCTCTGAATACTTTATCCACACATGAAAGCCATATTATTCAAACAGAGCAAAGGCAAGCAGTCAATATCCCAGTTTGACGTCTTAAATATATATAAATCACACCTTATTTTACAGTTATATTATTTGCATCAATTCATTTAACATAAAACAAATATAAAGTTTCACCAGTATTATCACTGTCCTATACATACTGGTGTGTCATTTCTCTAAGCTATTAAATATCCAGAGTGAACTCTTCCAGGATGACGAACTCATGGAAGGTATTGCTCATTTGCTTTTATTATTCGCAAAGAGAGATATACCAATGGGCAATATTTTGTCAACAGTAAATTTCCTTTGCACAATATAACAAAGCTTGAATTGAACTAGCATATCATGGCACAATATGAAAAGCTGCCAAATAACTCCTGTTCTTACATTTTGTAAAGCAATTTTAGTGTTTTAGGACAAAGCACAATTTGACATGGTATAAGAATGCTTCTAGCAATCAACTTGCTTTAAATGATTCAATACTGTATTAAATATACAAGGAAGCATCCAATGCTGATAGCTCTTATCTGTGCACTGCAGCATACAGTGCCATGTTACTCCTCTCACCATTTTAATAATGTGGCCAAGACTAATGATTTAATATTATATATCAAATTGCTACATGTATTAGGAGACTTTGACTGAAAAAATAAAAAAAATGAAATGCATCTATTACATATACATCTCTTCAAACGTTTAAAGGAATTCAGCTTTTGGTAGAAGTTAATTCATACATACAAATATAAATGTAGAAATGCATTAGAGACAAAACACTAGTATAATCATTATTAAAACAGATGCACCTACACTATCGTGTACTACTTAAAAGTGTAATTTGATTAAAAAAATCTTAGTGTACAACTAAGACAAGTATCAGAGGGGTAGCCGTGTTAGAAGACAAGACTCACTTACTGTTTATAACCTCAGAGTCGCACTTTACTAACCTCTACATTAAAACATGTTCTACAGATAGTGACCAACAAAATCAAGGGAAAAAATATTGTCACAGGTGAACAGGTTTTCCCCCTAAACAACTCAGGATAGCTTATGTACAGCACCACCTGTATTGTGTTACAAAGGACAGATGAATGCAGATCCCACCTCAAAAAATCAACCGTAAAAGCTGTAGAGAAGAACACTTCCTGAATTAAGTTTGCTGAACATGGTTCAGATTATTGAATACGTCTATAAGCTCAATGCTTTTTAGAAGCATTTACTGTATACCCTAATCCTACTTTTGCAACACACAGTGTCACACAAGTAGTGAAAATGTTTTCCTATTCAAAAGGTGCTTGGACATTAATTTTCAGGCAGCATTTTATCTTTATTTTAGTAAGTTCACATTAGGTATGTTTTAGAAGGAAGAAAATGCCAATAGCTTTTTTAAAAACAGAATTATAAAAATATAAAATTGAGACAGACACTTCTCTAAATAAATTACTGTAGTTTTATTTGTCTAACTCTATTCTAGATTGAAATCTATTATTTTAAATAAGGGATAAAATGTTGCCCAAAAGTCTAATTATAGTTACACATTTGTGTTTTAACTAGATCTACAAATCAAAAGAGTTTTCAGTTAAAAAGATACAATTTGTATCAACAGTATAGGTACTTTCTGGTTCTTCAGGGCCTTACTTTAAATTGCAGCAACTGTATCAAAATTATCATCAATTATATTGTAACCCAGTGAATTAACAACACTGAACGATGTTATCTATATGGAATCCTAAAACTATAGGCAACTGACTACATCATGTAAATACAACCCTCTGTCAATGATTGCAAACCCTGTATAAAAAAAGTTTGAAGCAACAGTAAAACCCATGACTTAAAACCAGAAATATCCCTTACTAATACTAGAACAGACTATTTTAATCTGTTTCTACAGCTATACTATTTGTGGCAAGAATTAGGCCTACATAATACAACGGGCCAAAACCTAACTTCTAGAACATATACAGTATCTTACAAAAAGGTTTAAGTTATCATTTTCAGCTACAATACAATTACCATAGTGCAGTTAATAAATGTTGCATATCCTCAACACACAAAACCATCTCAGGCCAGCCTTAATAAATAGCAAGAAAATTGAACAGTATCTTAAATACAAAACTTGCATTGAGAATACTTAGATTTGTTTAAAAACAGGTAATATTTTATGAAAAAGCATATTTTATCCAGTATACCTGTGCACAAATAAAAAAGAAAAAAAAGATGAATATAAAACAATTTAATGGAATCCTAAACTTTCAGTTCCATTTCTACTGACCAGAAGCACAGGAGCTGGATAACAATGCATCTGAACTGAAACATTCATGGCCTGATTTTAGGCAGTTCTGAGCAGCTGCAGCTTTTATTGGATTCAAAGGAAGTTGCATATGCTCAGAATCTTTGCAAATCAGACCACCAGGCTTTGCCTTATCCAAAAAGTAATGAAAATGAGTTCCTTTACTTTTGATTGCATCTGCTCTTACTAAATCAACGGAATCAAATCATTAAAAACTATTATTAAAAGAGCAATGAAAAGTGCCATACTGTAAATTACTAATATATCGTTACCCATTTCAACTTTAACTGGTAACTTAATATTTTATTTAAAAAATAAAGTCAGTGCCATAGTAAATCTTTGTTTTCTATAAATAAATGATTATAGCACAAAGAAGCCCACAAAATAAATAAATAATAATAAATTAATTGCTGTTTGAAGTTCAAATTAAGCTTGGCTTGAAAATTGTTTGCCAGGTCTATTAAAATTCTTTCAATTTTCTGCAGATTCTTTTAATGCCTTGCAGCTGAAGGACAAACATCCAGTAAGTTAATAAAACATGTAACAAAAAGGTAGAAAGTGCTGCATATAAACCCCTGATGCACCAAAGATTATTACTGGAGACCACAGATAACATATACACACATATATTAAACTTAGACTGGAAAGATTTCAGTCATGAACATAGCTTAAAACCATTTAAAAATTTCAAGTTAGAATGTAAAACAAACCTGTTACTTTCAATGCATGGGGCTATACATACAGATTCCATGATACTGTATTTTCACATAAATGGATTACTGTATAACCTCCTTGCTGAGAAGGAGATCACATATGCTATTGTAGCAAACCTCCCTCAGCATTAGAGCTGAACTGAAAACTACTAGACACCACAAAGATGCATCATCTTTCAATAACCTAGCTGGGATTTTTCCACTAAAATGGCTGCAGCAAGTTGCTGAGCATCTGTCATGTGAGGATTCCTTTTCATAACAATTCTCACAAGATCAGGAGGGAAGATGTTGCATAAGTTTATATAAACCTTCTCCCGTGTGTCTTGATACCTTGGAGGATCTTGAGGGATTCCACAGTAAGGTATGCACCAAGTCTGGTCTTGCTGCTCAGGTAAACTTTGGAAGGCGAACTGCTCGTAACATGGCTGAGTGGGGTTACTAGGCAAGGAGTAAGTCTGACGATAGCCGTATGCATCAATCCCATAACTCTGCCTATCCCAACTTCCAAGCCCATCTTGGCTGGAATAAGGCTTTCTTTGTCTTAACGGAGAATTATCATATAAACGTGAGTCTGAAATGCTATCTATTCTTGTGGATACAAGGGCCCTTCCCAGATGCATGGTCTTTGAATGTTGCAAACTTTGAAGAGCAGAGTAGTCATTAGGGCAACTAGAACGAGCACCAACTGTAGGATGCTGTAGATGTACAGACATGTATGGAGTAGGTGGTTTGTGATGATGCTTTGGTTCTTCATGACTGTAACTTTGCACTCTTGTTAAAGGATCATGGTAACTTTGCAGGAAGGACTGTGAATTAAGGCGGCTATGTGGGTGCACATGTTGGCATTTTAAGTTCTCTTCTAATTGCGGGTCAGGTGAACTCATATAAGACCGATCATTGTAACCCACATAGGAATCGCTACTACCACAGCTCATACTACCTTCACTGCTACAATCAGAAGCTACAGAGCTAATCCTATAATCGGTGTCTAAGGAGAAACGCCTTTCAGGACTGCGTGGACCAGAGATACTTAGATTTGAATAAGCGTTCAGCATAGAGTAGTAGCCTACATCCACCGGAGACTCACATTTTGGGTACTGCTCATAAGGCATTGGCGTTCCATGATTTTTGGTTGCCATCATCATTGGAGGATATTGTCCCTGTGGTCTTTGATCCTGAGGTGGGAAATGAACCCCGGATGGAAGGCCATTGCTTAAAGGTGCAGTACTTTGGGGTTTTACAACTGAAGAATTCGGTAAACTCACTAAAGAAGGAACAGACCTGGTTTCCAATTTGTTTTTGGTGGGAAGCTTTTCCTCCAAGTCTTGGTAGACTTGAGTCCTTATACTAGGATCTGATTGCCTCTTTGGAGCAGCACGTTTGAGATCAGAAGTGCCATCAATCTTAGTGCTACAAGGAACACTGTTGCTTTTTACCAATCCTCCTTCACTTGCAGCTTTGGCAGCTGTGCTTCTAGACATGGCTCGAAGTTCATCAGCGACAGACCGCTGAGGTTGATTTCCTCTTTCTGGGTGGTAGTATTTGCATTTGTGTCCATAGGTACATTTCTTTCCTATTAAAAGTCATACAATTTGAGGTAAAAAAGAAAAGAAAAAAATATTTAGCCATTTGAATTGGAAGCTCTCAATTCTTTAAAATTTGTGAGTGAATTGAAAAGATTTTTGAACTGTGTGTCACCGAAGTGAGGCTCTGAAACCTTCTTTCTTGCTCTGTGGAAAAGATTATGGTAATGTTCAAGAAGGTAAAGGACCTATATAGCACTAGCTTGAGACAGTGCAAGCAGGAAATATTCACTAGACTGCCAATGTATCTCAATTCTGTCCTGAAACATCCCTTCCATGCTTCCACTTTCTGATCCTCTGCTCTCCTAAACTGAGCATTATGTGGAGTCCAATCTTGCTTTCATTTTGAACCCCACCCTTCCTACCTCTCCAAAATGTAATTTTCTGCCTACTTTTAAATAATATCCACAACCTTTACATTTTTAATTCATTTAATTTAAAGGATAAGTCTTCCATGAGGTATTGTCAATGAGATGAACTAAATATTATGCATGTGCAATAATCAGTCTTCATGCATGTAGACCTCATGGTTGTCAGTGTGATCAAACCAGTAACCCCTGGCACCAGAAGCTTAAGCTGCTAACATTTGAGCTGAAGGAGTCATTTTTTAGCATGTAGGAGGCTGTTCTTGGAGTGGGAATTTTTTGTAATTCCCCATCCCCATGTGTGCTTCAGTTTCCCCTATAAGTTGCATGGCTACCCAATGGGTGGGCGGATGGGTGGAGAACACACAACGACACTAAGTTTGCTCTCAGGGAAGGCTAGAAGACATTGATGTCTCTTATGTGTCACCTCCCTGACTGGGTGGAATGAAGTGAGTCATTAAAGAACTCGCTGAAACCAACCTAGATCAACAAGGGGTCTAGAGAGACAACATAACATTTTCAGCAGCAAAGGTGAGTAGAGATCCCAGCTCAAGAACAAAGGACATGAAGATGTGAGGTGGAAGATGAGCATGAGCTCTGAAAGAAATTTGGGAGCTCTCACTTGGGAACTAACTGAGGAGGTCAGACAGACACACACAGCTTGAAAATGGAGTTCACTACAGCTTGGCCGGGTCACTGGGCTGACCTAAGGATTTTCTGTGCTGTGTTCCAGTTGACTAATAAACCTTACTGTTTTGAAAATGCTGCTTGAGTGTCCCTGTAAATGCTTGGTGAGGTGCTTTAATCCCCGAAGAGCATACAAGTTTCTGACAGCAGTCCGTCTCAGTTGAGCACACTGAACAAAGCACATGGTGTGAAGGAGGAGTGCTGAAACCCAGCGTTTCAGCCTAAGGAGGTGGTGAGGCTGTATAGCCTACCTTGAAAGAAGAGTGAGACCCCTGGGAAGTCTGGCCCATCAAAGGGGTTCCTCCAAAAGACTGTTCTATAGTTGTGAGCACAGCACCGATCCTGTGGATCCGCAACAGTGGGGTCATGATCACAGCCAAAAAGCTAATGTATTACATACTTCCACATTAGACTAGCTTGTCCTGAGTGTCTGAAGGCCAGGGAAGTTCAAGTTTCATCTGGGGTATCACTTTATAATGCACTGTGGCCACACACATTAGACACGATGGTACCCCAAATCAGACTAAAATCTCTTCTGCACCTTAGATGACCAAGTCTAGCTTGCCTTGCAGGAGGAGCACGTAATATACTGGCTTAGTCAATGTGAACATATCTCCTTGTAGCGGCTGGCCCCAGTAACAAACATCCTGGTACTTAGTGATGGCTAATGAAGTTATTTCTTTAGTTTAAGTGGTAGATGCAAATACTAACACATTCTTTTCCAACTGATAAATGAATAAGACGTGTCAGCAGAAATCTTGGCTCCACTGAAATCCATGGGAAAACTCCCACTGACTTCAACAGAGTCAGGATTTCAGTCATTGTCAATATAAGATAGCTCTGTAAAAACATCTTATTTTTATTGGCACAGCTATAAAGAAAGGAAGCAGTTTGGCTTTTATCCCTAACTATACAATAAATTTTGCATTTAAATCAAGTTACCATATGGACATGGTTGCTTCTTATGTTCCGGTACAATAGGTTTCTTCCTTAGAAAATTGTCAAGGCTTGGGCCATGACGGCCAAGAGGATCATCAGGAGGCATGAACCTATAACATACAACAAACGCATAAAAGAACTGAACACCACATTTCATTTTCATGTTCCTGTTGCAACCAATTATAGCTGTGGACTACCCGTTACAATTTATCTGTCATACGTTATGTCAGCTTTATTCTGAAGTAGTAAACATTTTCCAGGAAAAGGTTTAACAAAGAAAACCCACATTTTGCAACTAAGAGGAAGTTGTCAAATCAGGACTATTCAACAAATGATTTAGCTCCCACGTGTAGTTTCGAAAGACTGCTTCTGCACTACAGCATCTGCTTGCCAGAAACCCTCCTCAAAAAAACAATTCCAAAAATATACTCCCTGGCTGTCCTGCAAGCTGTTTTACAGTCTGCAGGACTATGCAACATATCACAGCACTGCCGTATAACCAGAAGCACAGGCCAAAATTTTTAAAACTGAGTGCCTACATCAATATTTAAGCCTGTAACAGAAGTGGCCTGATTGTTCGAAGTGCTGAGCAACCCTACTCTTCCACTGGGGTCAACAGGAGCTGTAGGTGATAAGCATATTTTAAGTTTATACTACTTCTATTTAGGTGGCTAAGGGGAGTTATTCCAGAAGAGATAGTCCTGATTAACTCAAAGTGGCACCTTTATTCTGGAAAAAGAGTCTCCACTCATGGAGTTAATCAGGAACAGTTAACCTATTTTAAATTCACACCCGACCTTGTTCAGGATTAACCTTCATGTGTTGAAATGCCCTAATTTAAAAATTAAAGGGTTAAATTTTTTGTCTTAAACACAAGAAAGGCCATATTGGGTCACACCAAAGGTCCATCTAGCCCACTATCCTGTCTTCCGACAGTGGCCAGTGCCAGGTGCCCCAGAGGGAATGAACAGAACAGGTCACCCTCAAGTTATACATCCCCTGTTGCCTATTCCCAGCTTCTGGCAAATGGAGGCTAGGGACACTATCCCTGCCCATCCTAGCTAATAGCAATTGATGGACCTATCTGCCATGAATTTATCTAGGTCTTTTTTGAACCCTAAGAAATTGTATATAATCTGCAATTTTTGCCATGTCACTGTTTACCCCTTTTTCCAGATCATGTATGAATATGTTGAATTGGACTGGTCCCAGTATAGACCCCGGGGGACACCACTGTTTACCCCTCTCCATTCGGAAACCTGACCATTTATTTCTACCCTTTGTTTCCTATCTTTTAACCAGTTACCAATCGTTGGGAGGACCTTCCCTCTTATCCCATGCTTACTTTGCTCAAGAGCTTTTGGTGAGGGACCTTGTCAAAGGCTTTCTGAAAATCTAAGTACACTATATCCACATGCTTATTGACCCCCTGAAAGAATTCTAGTAGATTGGGGAGGCATGATTTCCCTTTACAGAAATTACGTTGACTCTTTCCCAACAAATTATGTTCATCTATGTGTCCAACAATTCTGTTCTTTCTTATGGTTTCAACTAGTTTGCCCCGGTACTGAAGTCAGGCTTGCTGGTCTTAGAAATGACTAAAGATTCTTTGTTGTTCACAGAACAGCCAAAGCAAAACTATCACCTAGGTAATTTATACTATGGAATACACTCAATATACAAAGTATCTGAGCATCATGGGAATTACATAGACCCAGTAAGTAGTCGAATCCTTTTTCAATCTTTGGGTTCTTTCCAGGACAGGTGGGAAAGGTAAATAATACATTTTGATAGTGGTTATTACCATTATGGAGAGCATTGGCAAAAAGCAGAGGTTTAGGTTGAAGGTTTAGAAGATTAGCAGCAGAGCCTGGAACTACAACATCCTTTTATTTTCTCATGTGTAGCTAATAATTTTGATGGAACCTAACATGTTAACGGAAGCCCTCAAAGTGCCCTTTTTCCCATTAGTTTTCTAACAAGCGGTACAAAATCAAGGCTACTTACTTGTCATTGACAAATGAATACATCAACAATCGCTCATCTATGAACTTCTTCCATTCTGGCTTTTCATTAGCTAGATCCCTGTAGTTATCATTAGACACAATGATACCATCTGACTCAAAGGCCAGCTTCACTATGAATCTGTCATCATAGCATACCACCCTTCTCCCCTGCACACGACGGGATGGTGTAAACACCAGAATTTTCTCTTTTTCTAACTTGCGCAGGATTTCTTGATCTAGAAGTATTAAGAAATAGTCAAAGATTTAATGTCTGAAGTGAAATCAGGAATTTGTTCATCTTTACAGATCCTAGGGTTGAGGCAGAAGGTCAAAAAGTGTTTAGGGCCAAAATATGCCTCATCTTAAAATAGTTATAATTCAGTAGAAAACATCTGATGTATATTATTTTAAATTTACATTCAGCAATCAACCAATATGTTTAAAAAAACAAATTAATTCTACACCATTTTTATCAGCTCATCAGAGAAGACTGCATTTTGCGTTCCCTTTGCTAGCTCTGCAGCAGTTAACAGATATACTATTTCCCAAGTTTGGTTGTTAGACGAGTAAAAATCCCAAACTGCTCTGATGTCAGGAGGAGAGCTCACACGAGGCAAAGGAGCTCCCCACTCTGCCCAGTACTGTGTGGCCATGTCTTATTGTATCCTGACTGTAATCAAGGTTGTCCAGTGACCGCATTCTTAAGTAAAGAAAAATCTCTTCATCCTCACTTGGTACTCACTGAGGTTAAGCTTCTGAAATTGTCCCAGTAGTCCATATTAATGGAGCCTCCTCTCTCCACAAGTGATTGACAGACAGATATGGAGGAAAAAAAATCAGCACAAAAGATGACTCTCCCCCACAAGGAGTCACTGGTACTACTGCGCACAGGAACCCATTTTCCAGCCTGTTGTGAAGTCTGGTATTGTGGACATTACATTGCCTCCATTTCTCACAAACATGCAGACTCTAAACTACCTTCTGACAAGGCCCACAAAAAATCTGGCTTCACAGCTGCGTCACCAAGTTTCCGAACAAATTCAAGTTTCCATCTGTATTGTCAGACAAATGAATAATGATATAGAATTTGTCTCCCTTCTCTAAAGGTCAAATGTCTCATTTCCTTTCAACCCACAGAAACAGGCCAAATCAAAACCACAGAAGCTCCTTGATCCTGTTAAACAAGGGTATTTAACACCTTGGAGAAACACTTTGGATCACAAAGGCATTTTCTCTGTTCCTTGTGTTGACGAGCTTGATAGGCTTACAAGCAATTTTTGACCTCAGATAGCTAAACTGCTTTTTGGAGTACAAAAAAAACTCATGACAGAATCTCTTCTGCCTGGAACAAAGATGTCATAGGAAGAAATGTTGGCATTAACAGATCTGTAAGATTTGTATTTGGTGTATCAATTGTTCTACTCATTAGAAATACTTAAGATTCAAAGACCAGTGTTTTCAGTACCCAGTCCTTCCTTTCAATCTTCCTATTGCCCAATGACTTATTAAAATTTTGAATGGAATAGTAGCTGTTCTTCATTATGGCAGGATTCAAGTTCTGTCATATTTAGATGACCACTGATAAAGCAAAAAAGCTGTGCTTCAAAGATTATGTCCTGTTCTTCAATCACCATCATTTTTACACCTATTCCATCTAAGACCTCTTCAAAACTCAGGAAGGCCACATGTTCCAGCAGATTTCTGCAGAGTCTGAATGCAGAAATTATTTCACCAGATTTATCAGGATGCAGATCTCAAAATGTAATTGTCAAAGGGTAATTGTGATTAAGTGGTTGTGTTTCCAGTGGGGATCAGTTCTTGGCCCCATGCTATTTAACATTTTTATTAATGACCTGAAAGAAAACAAAATCATCACTGCTAAAGTTTGCAGATGACAAAAATTGGGGAGTGGTAAATAATGAAGAGGACAGGTCAGTGATACAGACTGATCTGGATGGCTAGATAAACTGTGCATAAGCAAACAACATGGGTTTTAATATGGCTAAAGGTAAATTTATACATCTAGGAACAAAGAACGTAGGTTACACTTACTTAATGGGACACTATCATAGGAAGCAGTGACCCTGAAAAAGGCTTGAGTGTTCCAGCTGAACATGAGCTTCCAATGTGATGCTGTGGCCAAAAGAGCTAATGCATAAACACGAGATGCATAAACAGGAATCTTGAGTAGGAGTAGAGAAGTTATTTTACCTATATATTTGGCACTGGTGCCACAGCTGCTAGAATACTGTGTCCAGTTCTGATGCCCACAATTCAAGAAAGATGTTGATAAATTGGAGAGGGTTCAGAGAAGAGCCACAAAAATTATTCAAGGACTAGAAAACATGGCTTATAGCAGGGGCGGGCAAACTTTTTGGCCCGAGGGCCACATCTGGGTATGGAAATTGTATGATGGGCCATGAATGCTCACAAAATTGGGGGTTGAGGTGTGGGAGGGCTCTGGGGTGGGGATGAGAGGCTTGGGGTACAGGAGGGTGCTCCGGGCTGGGACCGAGGGGTTCGGAGGGTGGGAGGGGGGGATCAGGGCTGGGGCAGGAGCACAGCAGGAGGTCAAGGGAACAGGCTCTGGGTGGCATTTATCTCAAGCAGCTGCCAGAAGCAGCGGCATGTCCCCCCTCCAGCTCCGAAGCAGGGGCGTGTCCAGCGCGCTGCCCCGTCCGCAGGCGCCACCCCCGCAGTTTGCGGAGCAGTAGCATTTCCCCCTCCAGCTCCTACATGGAGCTGGCCAGGTGGCTGTGCATGCTGCCCCATCCGCAGTTCCAGGCCATTGGGAGCCGCAGGGACAGCACTTGGGGCAGGGGCAGTGTGCAAAGCCCCCTGGCTGCCCCTATGCGTAGAAGCTGGAGAGGGGACATGCTGCTGCTTCCAGGAGCCACGTGGAACCACGGCATGTGCAGAGCGGGGCAAGTTCCCAATCCTGCTCCGCAGCTGGAGCGCCAGAGCAGGGCAAGCCCCAGAGCCCGCTTCCCAGCAGGCGTTTGAGGGCCAGATTAAAACAGCTGACAGGTCGGATAT
The DNA here is from genome assembly GCF_020497125.1 of Mauremys mutica. NCBI lineage: Eukaryota > Metazoa > Chordata > Testudines > Geoemydidae > Mauremys > Mauremys mutica. The sequence continues at coordinate 326,319,858 of NC_059072.1, forward strand.
GGCCCATGGGCCGTAGTTTGCCCACCCTTGGCTTATAGCGATAAACTAAATATAATGAGCTCTTTGAGTCTAACAAAGAGTAGGTGATTAAGGGGTGACTTGATTACAGTCTACAAGTACCTACACAACAAACAAATATTTAGTAATGGGCTCTTCAATCTAGCAGAGTAAGGTATAACATGATCCACTGGATGGAAGTTGAAGCTAGACAAATTCAGACTGGAAATAAGGTATAATTTTTTAGTGGCTATAATAATTAACCATTGGAAAAATTTACAAAGGATAATAGTGGATTTTCTATCGCTGACAATTTTTCAATCAAGATTAGATGTTTTTCTAAAATATATGCTCTAGGATTTATCTGGGGGAAGTTCTACGGCCTGTGTTATACAAGAGGTCAGGCTAGATGCTCACAATGGTTCCTTCTGCCCTTGGAATCTATGACTCTGAATAAGGAAACTCCCCATAGACTTGTTGCAAAAGATAACTGTGAAGTGCCTCTGTTCTACAGAAGATGCAAGGATATGCTAGCAATAGACTTCTGCGCTTTCTCCATTTCTTACTTTTCCTCCCATTGCCAAGGTGCTGACAGAGACACAATTGGACAAGGTAAAATGGATTCTTAAAGCTCCAGAAAGAACCTACTGACTCTAGGCTTGGCCTCTTTCTCAAAACCCTCTGTTGCAGGGCCCACTCCACCATCATCATCATCTATAGCCACAGCTTGGGATGAATTAAGTCTGAAGGTCAAAAGCTGTCTGACTGATGTCCTTCCCAAATCTCCTAAGCAAGTAACTACTGACCAGCACAACTGAGCCTGCCCTTTATGACATGCTGATAGGAATATTTCCTCTGAGTTACAAATATCTTATTTTCTTATCATCTTCAATGCAGCCTATCAAAAAATCAGTCTTAGTACTTCAGAGAGACAGATCCTCCATTTAATGCTATGATGGGATATAACAAATGTTTCTAGGTGGTAGCTTGTCCTTAATAAGGCATGTTCTAAAAGTAGTTGAGCAAATAAAAACTCAAATTCTGCAAAGATTACTCCATTTTGGCAGTGAAGTCTGGTGCTCAAAATACTGCTACTTTTCTTTAGAAACTATGCTGTCTATTCATTTGAGCTTTCTTTCATTTTAAGTGGCATTTTTAGGAGCCATTTCTTCAACCAGAAGGCAAGCACAAATGGCAGCCTTTATTGCAGAGTTTGTTTCATTATCTTTTGCCTTGAACGAGTGGTCTTGAGAACTCTATTCAGCTTAACTTGAAAGAAAAATTCTAGCTTTCACATTGAATGAAGAAGTTTCCCTCCCTCTCTTCTGCCATAATCCAAAATGTGATAAGGAGAAAGGATCCTGCCCTGGTGCGAATCCTTCATTTTTACCTGGGAAGAACAAGCACATTCAGATCAAATTGTTTTCTTTTTCTATGTTTTGGAGCACCAAAAAGGCAAAGCAGAACACCAGTTTTTCAATGGAGTCATTCAGCTTTCCCTGAATGACACTACCAAGAGGGGTTCCATTTGTTATCCAAAAGGGAGGGGACTTTCTGGCCACAAAAGAAAGTAGCTTCTGTAAGAGTCTCTTGTACCTGTAAACAGATCTCTTCAATTTGAACTCCACTCAAAGCAGCCACCTAGAAGTCCATCTTCTCTAGAAGACATTATTGGGTGGATTTCAGTGCACTGGCTGACTCAAGACTTTTGAGTTTTCACTCAAGACTTTCTAAGACTAAATTTAGTAATTTACTACATGAAAAAATAACAGCGCAAGGGGGTATGCCTTTCTCCTCTCAAATGCAGCTCATTGGTACTACTGTTGCCCATCAGTATGTATTACTGGAACTACCTTACTACAAAAAAGGCATTCTTCCCGATCATTAAAAGGAATTTGTTTCTGAGCAGCTACAATCATCTACATACTCACTACAATTCTTTCAAAAAAAATTCGTTTTAATGATATACAGCAGATGGATAAAAATACCCCATAACCGTAGATATTTAACTAGAAACTTTCAGGGAAAGCTCATCTGGCAAGCACACAAAACAACGGGATCTTGCTGTGTACTGGCCATACATTCCCTTGCCTTTTTCCTCCCCACCTGAAAATGTCTTAGACCAAAGATGTTTTACTGTACAAAAAAATTAATTTCAAATGGTTTGTTCAGTTAATGCTCACGATTAGTCATTAGGAATCTCTTACTTTATACAAAACAAAACTTAAGACAGTGATGTCAGAACAGAGTTTACCTGTGATAAGAGCGTCAGGTCTTGACTGTTCTTTTCTCCATGCTGGCACAAACACTGTAACATCTTTGTGGCGTCTTTCCAAAAACCAGTCTACTGCCAATTTTATTCCTCTACAAGAAAATACTTCTTTGTTCCCATGGCTGAAACAGACACCACAGAAACACTTAATTTCCTGTTTTACAACCATTACTTTCCATGTGATCATGAATCAAGCACAGCATAGCAAACACAGCTGATTATTTTTAGTAATGTTATTAACTTACTCCAGGATTTCTATTGGCAAATTCGGAGTCAATCTGAATTCCCTCCCCAATACTGCCTCTTCCCCCTTCAAAGGGAGAAAACCAAAATGAGGAGGTAGAGGAAAGATAGAAGTAAAGAGCTGCTGTCAAACCAAATGAGTGTTTGTTATGCAATATTGTTAATATATGGTATTTATAATGCACACACGTATTTAAAGGGAGAGATAGAGTTATTTCAAATGTATATGAAAAAAGACAGTACACACAGTTTTAAAAAGATTTTATTTCTGTTTTACACAAGTTTCTTTTTTTCATTTGTACTGTTTTAAAGTACATTTCCAGCCCCCTAAAATATTGTACTGTTTACCCACACAGAGTCATTTTGGGGAAGTTTGGGAAATAATGCAGGGAGGGAGGAGGTGGCATAACACTGGCAGGAACAGGGGGAAAAGGGAGTACAGGTTGAAAAAGTCTGTTTAGAGCGATGATGTGGCTTTTGGTCTCCCTAGTTACACAGGCTTTCCCACTGGTTGTCATAGAGTGAACTGAGGAGCTAGTGTCTCAAGATTCCCAAGATGAAGTATTGAGCCGCATCAAACCACGTCCCTACATTAGGGTTGCCAACCCTCTAGGATTGTCCTGGAGTCTCCAGGAATTAAAGATTAATCTTTAAGTAAAGATTACATCATGTGATGAAACTGCCAGGAGTATGTTTAACACTTTGGTGACACAAACCTACATATGGGCAACACAGGGACAGGGTGTAATCCATGCTAGTGTGTGTGGGGGAGTGTCAGTGTAAAGAATTATGGCCACAATCAGACAAATACAACTGTTATCAACAAAGACCTGATCTGGGATCTTCAACACCAAAAGAAAAAAAAAGCCCCATTTTGATTTACTATTGCCAGGGCCAGCCCCTACAGACAGGATCACAAACTAAACCAGTGTATGACAAAGTCATTTTTGTGTATTTGAGTGTAATAATAATGCTCTTGTTGATTCTCATGTATCCCCATTACAAATTCAGAAGGGAGGATCCTATAAATACCTCTTCCCTACTTTTAGAGCTTCATTAGTACTTGTCTGGAATTCTGGACTTAAGTCTGATTATGTAATTTGACGTCCCTTATAACTTTGGGTACTGCAGTCTATGAAACAATGACCATACTGCCATTGTGACATGCACAATATGCCAGTATAACAGCTTTTTAAAAAGAAATACTGTAGCTTACACTTATTCTTGATTCTAATTGGCCAAAAGAGAATAATGTGGCTTGTTAAAGTTCTTTACAACTCCCCAGAAATAGTAACCAGATTAATATGCATAAAGGTGATTTAAAGACACACACAAAGCAAAAAGCCAACAGTACGTCCAGTCATCCCACCTTCCACTAAGATGCAGTCAGATTTCACATGTTCAGGATGGGTGGGCCTAGTCCATACTTGGATGGGAGACAAATGAGGTTTCATGGCCTAGGACACAGAACACTGGACTGGGAGTCAGGACTTCAGGACCCAAGAATAGTATCCAGGTTTGCTGGGTGACTTTAGGCAAGTCACTTCCCCTGTTTCTGTGCCTCGGTTTCCACATCTGTAAAATGGTTTCCACATCTGTAAAAATGATACTGACATCTTTTGTAAAGCATGATATAAGAGCTAGGCATCATCCTGATGTGTAGTCATTAAAGATCTTACACACAACTCTTTTTGAAAAGTGCTGTATGTTCCAGCAACCAGCCCAAATTCCTGGTAACAACCTCAAACTGCTGACCCTTTTTTCCAAATGGGTAAAGGTATTTTTCACTTCCTACAGTAAACAGTTGTTTACTACTGTCATGCTGTGTTAAAGAGCTTTTATGTTTCACATCAGAAATGGCTTCATTTCTCAGATTTACAGGATGAAATACTGTCCTCATTGAAGGCAATGGGAGTTTTACTATTGATTTCAATGAGGCCAGGATTTCTCCCATACATTTTAAGGCCAGAAGACCATCTATTAGGACTATCTTTGACTTCCTGAATAACACATGCCATAGAATTTCTGTTGTGGGTCAGAAGAGTTTGATATTATGAATTTATATATAAAATTCTGGAATGATGGCCACAGTACACCAATTTTAGATGCTCTGCTGACTACACAGGAGATCATAACTCACTCGAGGTTTCAGCTTTCATAGCTCTCCCTCAGGAGTTTGGCCAACACTATTATTACATAGGTAATACTTATCCAACAGGAATTCATAAGATGATTGACTACAATATTTGTGAGGAAAATATCAGTGTGACTAAAATGTGTAGTGCTCTTGAATACTGCTGTCATGTGCAGCTTTGCCTCTGCTTTTGGCTGTGTGCTTCCTTCAGCTGTATTTCATGTAGGTGAGAGGACAGGAGATGGAAAATTTTATTTTTCTGCTGCCTGTTTGTCAATATTTGGAAAGTAAAGTAGTGCTTGTATTTCTTTGTTAGGGAAGATGATTTTTCAAGTCTAGAAATCTATTCAAAGATGAGCAGCAAGCTTTAAAAATGTAAACAAAGGTGCAGACTGGGAGTAGTATTGAAAGACAAAATGTCTGAGCCATCTGCGGTGTTCTGCTTTGGTGTTGTTTGCTGAACCAGCTTGATTTAGTGTACTTAGTGGATTTGAGGAAAAGTGTCTATTTGTCCTTTACACTGTGGGTATGAATGACTCTCTTATTCATCTATCCCTCCGGTGTCTTTTTACAATTGCATATACTCATTCAAGTGGTAGGTGGTGTTTTAATTTAAAAAAATAGAAAAGCAATAAGATAGTGATTTTTTTCTGAGCAAAAACTCTCTGAAGTGTTGCCTATGGGCTAGCACAGTTAAAGAGCTTGTGAGAGTACGTGATGAGAACATTTTCACATTACTTTCTTAGCCCTCAGGCTAAAATTTAAATAGCGGCTACATATTTTAACTACAACACTAAACCTTCAAATTGTCAAAAATAGTTGTGATATACTTCTAAAAAGATGACCATATACAATGCATGCACGACTTCAATGGTGCCATGCTGCAATATTCAGGTAGCCATGAAGGTCCCATACTTTGGAAGTTATAGAATATACACACACACACACATTTTATAATTGCACTGGGCCTTCTAGTTGATGGCCTGCAAACACTTCTATTGTAAAAAGGTTCTTAGCTAACTGAAATTTGTTGCACACAAACATTTTATTCAGAGATGGATTTTTTTTTTAAATCAAACCACAAACTGTAAAGAGAACAAAATACTATCTGGAAACTCTTTCCTTCTCCATATTGACTCACTAATTTTTTTCCTTGTACACTGTGTAAATATACATCGTATATACAATACAGAAATTGCTGTGCTAGATAAGACAAGACCAGTGCCCTTCTAGTCCAGTACCCCATTTCTGACAGTAGCTACTACCAGCTGAAGCAGGAGGGTTTCTATCCCTTCAAAAACTTTATTTACTATAACTACTCTGGGTAAACTTGCTTTTCCTGTATCAGATTTTTTTAATCCTGCTAATTTTTTTTATCCACAATGCTAACTTGTGAGAACGAGTTTAACAGTCTAACTGATAAAAGAACATACATTTTCCACACAATGCACAGTGTTGAATTTGCCACATATTCATATATTTTAGTGGAGTTTGTATAGGGGAAGAAACAGTTTCCAGATAAAAAGTGACAAAGAGTCCTGTGGCACCTTATAGACTAACAGCTTAAGCTCCAATACGTTTGTTAGTTTATAAGGTGCCACAGGACATTTTGTCACTTTTTACAGAGCTAGACTAACACGGCTTCCCCTCTGATACTAGTTTCCAGATAGTATTTTTCATAATCATTGTGGAAAAGAACTGCTCTACCATTTCAATATCTTAACTACACACACACACAAATCTCACTATTGTTTGTAAAGCTGAAACCAGTTAGCACACTAGATTGTATGTTTGACATCTGAAAATAGGTATTTCTGTAAGAAAGATATGGTAACATATAAATAAATGTTTTTGGTAAGTTCACAGGAAGTTTAAATTCAATTGTTTCTCTTTAAATATTTTTTTTCCTTCAGGTCACTTGCTGCTACATTTTAATTTTTGATGCATATTTATATTTTTACTAAGTATAAAAATCCATTTTTACTTAAAACAAAGGAGTTTGCTGTGTATGTTTTGGTGCATCAAGAACCTCTCCATAAAAAACAAACAAACACCCCCCCACTCTGGTATAATACAGTTCTTAAAAACATGGAGGAGGAACAAAACAAAACAAAACAAAAAACAACTTACTAATTTTGCCCTTTTCCCATTTGGCAAAGGAAAAATTTTCCCCATGAACATTCCTGGATTTGGCTCTCCCATGTTTGCTTCCTTCTGTGTGTATAAGCATTTTTCTATATCTCTAGGAACAGCATGTTAGGCTACTGTCCTACAAATACTTAGATTTTTTTTAAATGAATGTATGGTTACATGCTGAATATGCCAAATAGCCAGGGGACCCACAGTAGTACCACACGTAAAGGAGACTTTTAGAACATTATTCTTTTTAGGACCAGAAAAGTTTCAGAGATGTCCTAGAATGTGTTATGCTAGGTGTACCCACATGTCTGTCATAGAGCCTCACTGGAGCATGTGATAACAGGCATATACAATTTTAAAATATATGTCAGGTTGTATTTTATTTTTAAATATCCTTTGGAATCTCTTTAAAAAAAAAGTTGCAAACTGACATATTTTAAAAAACCACTTACATGAGCTCACTCTATATTCCTGTGAGGGTTCTGTCACTAGCACAGAGCACACTGGGACATCTCTTGAAGTAAGAACCATCCATCTACAACTTGGAGAGTTCTAAAAGGATTTAAAGAGAAGTTGCACCCGTAACTTGCTATTAGTGAGAGCCTATCCATGTGAACAGTTCTTGCTGGGAAAATAGTACCACATATTCCTGGAAGTGGCCTCAAGATAGTGAAAGACAGCTGGGTACATAGGAACTGCCACATTTGGCTCATGGATAACTGTCATTGAAAGATAAATATCATGACTACCTTAGCACAGACTCAGCAAGGAAGGACAGCCAAGCCACAGAGCTTGAGGAACTTTGCTGACGTTTGATAGAAATACGCACTTGGATTGTTAGATGGAAATTACATCTAGCTCAAATGAGTGAAGCCAAAACTTTTTGGTTAATAGCAGGTCACCAGTTATATGGAAGCTTAAAGAAAATGTTATGCTATTATACATTACTTTTTGTTCTGTTCAGCCATGGTTACTTGAGAGTCTAGCATCTGTCAAATGTGGTTCTTTTTGTTGCTCTAACTTATTTTGCTTAAGACGACAGGAGGAGGTAATGTGATTGAGAATATTTTAAAAAGCCAAAGCTGGGAACTGAAGGAAGAAAATATAGTGTCTAATAGCTCACTGAAGTCCCAGAAGTGATGTTGGTGGCAAATATACCATGGGCTATTTGGTTATTCTGTGTCTGAGTTTGTGTTATTCTCAGAGGAAGATTTCAGTCAAGCTCTGAAGTTATCTTTTTGAGCACAGATGAGCATTTTAAGTGTGGAACTGCTTAACAGAAAAACATCTTTGTAAAATCTGAAATTCTATTATTAAAGAAACAAGCAAAAACATCCACTTAAGCAATTTCAGACTATAAAATGGGACAAAAGTGCAGAACTAGCAACATGTAGATGAATTATCTTATTTTTTAAAAGTAACTACCTGTGGCTAAGTACTTGTCTTGAATTGTGCTGCTTCTTTTGGCACTGCAGAAGCACGACATGCAGTGTACACGTCCTATGCAAACAACAACTCTTCATTATTTCTTGGTGTTATGCTGCAGAAGACAGGCAGAGCTCTCTCCCCTGCATCTTTAGGAGCTGAGAGAAGTGTTTGAATGGAGGAAAGGGAAGAGAGAGAGCAGAAAAAGCCCAATTTCTGCTCCCTCCTCCAACTTCTATGAAAAATGGGCCAGCCGTTCTCTCCTCCCCTCTAATCCTGCAACACAGTCCTGTTAAGGTGGAGAAGAGGACCCCCTAGAGCTGCCTCTCCATGAGGCTTGTGAGGAAAGAATGAAGAACCTCTGGAACAGCAAAAAGAGCAAATATGCACATTGGGCAAGGGGCAGATATGGGACTGGGAGGTGCAGAATTGTTGTGTGGTTGGGTATGTGGAGTTGATGTAGGGCTGAGGCTGCAGAGTTAATGTGTATGCTGAGACACAAAATTGATATGGGGTGTCAATCATATTTCTAATTATAAATTGGCAACACTCATTTTCACATGCATATTGGGATTCAGCAGAGTTAGAAAAAACATCCAAATTGTTTAATTAAAAAATAAATCTTGTGAGTTGGGGCCAGACTCAATTTTTTAACTTCTGCAGTTGGCAATATTGCAGTAGTATAATTTTTAGAAATAAATATTTAGAATATAAACAACTATCATTAGATTAACACATTTTGTTTTTCAAGGGATAGGTCAAATAGCCTCAATTATCTGTCCATTCACTTTTTTTTTTTTTAAAGGCAATTTAGGATTATTTCGACTTTTTGATATTGTGAGAAGTATGGAATACTCGTTTCTTACAGAGATACTCCAATTTGAATTTTTTAAAGGCTATAAAACAGGGATTGATTAAAAGATGTAGGCACAATGGGGAGAGTGACAATCAACCAATTTGCAATTCATATTGTAAGAGAATATTGACACAGGTTTTGGTAGCATTATTCAGTAATGGAGAAATGTTTGTTTTATTCTGTGGGCAAAGTGTACTGATGTGTGTAATACAAAATAGTAATATAATCATCTACATGTAAATAACACCTCACAGTATGCAGTATCAGTTTTATATAGCACTTTGAAAGGACCATGTGTATCATTGCTTAGATACAGCAGGACTGAACCACAAGTGCCATAGAAGCCTTTTATTTACTATAATATCTTTTGCCATTTGAGGATTTTGCCACTTACAGTTAGTTTGTATAGATGTACAGCAGACAGAGAGGGCAGCAACAATCTCAGAAGAATTTAAAATATCCATTCTTGGTTGCTGCCGGACTTGCTTTTTACAAGTTTTACAATTTACACAAAAAGAAAAATCGAACCTGCAAGAACACTCCAATGACAGTTTCCCATGTGTTAGGTGTAACTGCTTATGGTTAACTTCTCTCTTACACCAACTAACTAAAATCAATGGCAATATGAAAGCTAAGAGAATTAAAAAAAACCCCAAAAACCTGAGGTGGCCCAGTAAATCTTCTATGAGCATTCATTAGGTAGAACTAAACTACAAACCACCAATTCAGCAGGCAGCAGCCTCTCTGCCGGGTACCAAAGAAAAAGTTTTAACAAACCAATTCACTACTTCAGCCAATATCTGAAGATAATACAAGAGGACCTGTAATATAAGAGGACCAACTCATCCACTGTTTTCAGTTTAGAGGACAAACTACCAGAGAAGCCATGTCAAAATATCAGTTAGATGGATTGAAGGCATCAACATTATTTAAACTATCCATGTCTCTGGTGATTTGTTAGTCCAGAACCTACCCACAGTGTATTTTCCCTAATACGCCTATTAGATCTCTCAGATAAATTAGCACTTTCCATTTAGGTTCTATTCTATTCCACCATTGTAGTAGCTAAATGCTATCATATCACGTGATTATCTCTTCTTGCCTGTGGACACAAGAGTACAGAAATAAAACTACAGATCAGACCATTCCTGGAGAAGCGTATGTGCGTGCGGTAGGTTATACAAGATGGGAAAGAGGATGCCTCCCCAGATCTTTCATTCCCAGTCAGGAATTATGCACAATATTTTTCAGGAATACAGTCATTGTCTCCCGCTAGCTATTCAAAAATAGGCAAGTAGTATCATGGCTCCTTAACATCAATCAACTAGGTGTAATGAGGAGTGGGGAAAGCATGCACTGCAATGATAGTTGAACAGCCGATTAAGCATATGCAGGTACTCACCACTCATTCATACACATCACATCACTGAAATATCTAGATCAGTGGTGCTCAAACGTCTCTGATTGTGCCCCCCTTACCAGTAATGGAATCTGTCTACACCCCCACTCCATTACTGCACAGGTAGCTCAGCAGAGGATCTTGGGCTGAAGGCAAAGCTGGTGGCAGAACTGGGGATAGGGGCAGAGAGGGAAATGAGGGCAGAGCTGGCCTGGGGTCGGAGCAAGGGCTGGAGCAGAGCTATGGCTGGAGCCAGGGGCTGGGAGAGGGGCCAGGTAGCAGACAGAACGGGGCTGGGTGGCACTCTCTCCCTGTCCCCCCAAGGGGTGATGCCCCACAGTTTAGGGGCCACTGATCTAGATAGAGAAATTGTGGCAAAGTCATCCAAAATTCTACACTATAAAACAGCCCAGCCTCTCTGCACCTTGTTCAACATACTTCTGGTTGTAAAAACCAGAATCTAGCCTATAATTATCATGAGTGTCTTTTACATGCCATGAAAATCCACAAAAGATACTGCAAGCTTCTGACTTTTTGGTGCAGCATCTTGCTGCAGAAAAATACTTGTTTTAATCAAATTGGGTTCTATGTAGCACAGCACACATTCAAATTTGACTCATTTCACAGAGGTGGTTAAGGCAACAACTGAACATAGGAAAGTCTACATGTCTGAATTTATATAGAGTTGAGTGTCTATTAAAAATGGATGGCCAAGTTCTCAGTTGCTTCCAAGGGGTTTCTGGTGTAACGTGTAGGGAAGTGAGGCTTATAACAAGTGTGCCAGTATTGCTTCCCTCAAACTGCTTTAGTGCTGGGTCAGTAATCAGGTCCAGATTAGAGATGCTGCTCCTGGCACCTAGGGGCCACTTGGGTTCCAGAAATTGCTGCTAGGGATACTCAAGGCACAGGGATCCCTTAACCAATGACCCCTTTTCCCCCCAGTCAAGCCCCATCTGAGAATTCCTGTACACAGAGGTAATCCTTAACATTGGTTCAACCATCTTTATGGCATCTGTGTATCAACAGATTAGCACAAAGCTGTCACAGAGCAGTGGAGGATTTGGCTTTAACAGTTAAGAAACTAAGAAGGAATAAACCAACAATGAGCAAAACTATAATGGCAGTCTTCCAAACCTGTATCTCTGTTTTTGCTAAAAAGGACACTTCTAAACATTTTATAAAAACAGTTCTGTAACCATGTAAAATTAAGTTTTAATCAAAATGTGGATGTATTTCAGAAGTCTCTGGATCACTTTTAGTTAGAGTATTAGGATACTGTCTACTTGTTATGTTAACTTGAACATATTCAGTATTTACAATCAGGCTCTTTTATAGTAAGAGACAGCTAAAAAACAAGACACAGCATATCACATGGAAAGAATTAAGAGAAAACTAAACAGATGTGCAACTTGGCCAAAGAAATTAAAAGGTGAGCGGATAGGAAATACTAGCATTCAGAGTTTGGAAAAAAGGTAGCAACCTGCATTTACGGGTTAATTGCTTTTACTTAAATCAACTAAAATTATCCAGTTGCTAGAGTTATCTATACTTAAATTACATTTGACAATACTCTGTTTACCACGTAATTACGATAATGAACTAAATAAATTCAGATGCCCCAAGCCATGAAGTTTCTTATACCAAGTTTTACTACTAAGATAACAAGAAGTATCTACAAATTATTACTATGCTGAAATGGCTTTTCCTTCTAAATACTACAGTAGGATTGGCTAGTATAAATCCCTGTGCTCCAATTAGCTACCAAACAATTCCTTATCCATACGCCCACATAAAGTATGGCCACCTCGATTTCTGACATTTCTCATCCCAGTATCTTCAATCCTTCCCTCCTCCACTCCTCCTTGACCAGTAAAGAAGGCCAGCTCCATCCTACGCACAATTATGGCCTGGCCTACACTTGGGGGGAGTCGATCTAAGTCACGCAACTTCAGCTACATGAATAATGTAGCTGAAGCTGACGTACTTAGATCTACCTACTGTGGTATCTTCACTGCAGTAAGTCGACTGCTGACACTCTCCCATAGACTCCGCTTGCGCCTCTCACCCTGGTGGAGTGCCGGAGTCGACGAGAGAGCGCTTGGTGGTCGATTTATCGCATCTAGACTAGACGTGATAAATCGACCCCCGCTGGATCGATCGCTGCCCATCGATCCAGCAGATAATAGAGACAAGTCCCAAGAGTATTTCCTTATCTACAGTTACAGGTGAAGATGGATGTGTGAGGTGTGCAGACATATTCTTCTGTGGGCATGTCATTGAAATTCTGAAGACTGCAGTCTCAGGAATTGCTGTAACATCTAGTCCAGTATCCTATCTCTGACAGTGGCCAGTACCAGCTATTTCAGAGGAAAGATGCCTCATTGTGGAATAAACCTACCGAATAGGATAATTTTTTTACTAAGACAATCCATTAGTGTTTGATTTATGACTTGAAGCATGAGGGGTTATACCCCAGCTATTTTACCTTATCATAGATAACTTTGGATGGTGCAACTATTCATAGAAATGGTGCCTGCTAAACAGTTGGCTTCAGTGATACCTAGTGGCATTGAGTAAAGAATTCTCTTTGATCAGGTTTGAATTTACTGTCTTTCACTGGATGTTTCCTTGTTCTTGTATTATGTTGCTGCCCATAAACTTAGCTTTGTTAGATCCCTCTTAAATTCCTCATAGGTTTCTCTGATTTCAAGAGAGATTATAGTAATTTCATGTCTTTTATCAAACATGCCCCCTCATTGTTCACTTTTTCAGATCTATAATTAATATTGATCAAAGTGGAGAGAATTTAATAATAGCCAAAGTAGAGAAATCTGCATAATTAATGTATAGTTCCAATTACTGATAATGCACTCTGACTGGCTAATGGCCCTTTGAATACAGTGGTTTGCATACTACATTCATGAAAAATAAGCATACTGTGATTATACAAATGAGAACCAATGTACTGTTATAGATGTGTAATCATACAGCACATCAGTGCTCTAACTGGGCAAGAGAATGCAATTTCCATATAATAGGTAAGGTAATGTAATGTATCAGTAAATCAATGCCTCATTGCCACATACCTCATTGCCACATTGCTGCCATCAATAACTATTGGCCTCAGGTTATCTCCATCTTCAGTCACATCCTCCTGAAGTGGAGACTCAGACCTCTGAGACTCTATGGAAGATGCTTCACGCATTATGTTAGTGTTAACATTATTTACAGGCTGGTCAGTCTCAGTTTTATTTCCAAGTTTGACAAGTTCTCCCAAAATATCGTTGATTAAAGCATCAGTGCCAAGCTTATTTAGCACAAGTTGAACCTGTTCTTCAGAGTAACCTAACTTAAGTGCAAACTCCAGTTTGGTTTGATATTCCTTCACCACATCAGGGGGCTTCTTTACTTCCTTAGATCCTATCTGTGCCTCCTCTATCTTAAGGTCTTGTAAGATTTCGTTCCGTTTTAGTACATGAGGCTGTAAGCAGGGAGACCTGCACAGTTGTCGGTGAATCTTAGGTAGATGATGTGATTCTGCTGTAATGTTATTCAGTCTCTCTGACTCGTTATCAGAATTTGTGCTCTCTTCTGAATCACAACTGGAACTTCCAGTCTCCTCAGATGCCTCCTTATCTGCATCTTCCTTCCTAGAGTTAACTTTATCCATTGTTGGTTTCTCCACCATTGACCAAGATCCAACTGCATTTATTTGTGTGTCAGTGCGCTCCACATAAAGATGGCCTAGGTCATGCCCCAGATGATCCTTCAAGCCCATGAAGCTGCTGCATGTATTCGATTCCACTTTGCTGTTTTTCCTGTATTCCTGAATATAAAGTGTCCCGTATTCCTACAGAAGAAATAAAAGTGTTGTAACTAGTTAGCTCTTATTTTGTTTTGGGGTTTCTTGTTGTTTCCTTTGGGACTCTGCTTCTTTGCCAACTTAAAAATACCTTCACATTCGAGGAAATTCCCTCTTCACTTAAAGTTTGGTTGCATTTGTAAACAAACTAGTGTTTACGTGCAGCAAGTTTCATACACTTCTTCAAACAGAGAGAACTTTCCAATCCTGTTTGATTGATGAACAGAGTATTATTATTATTAAACAGTTTTCAAAAAGTATTTACATCTAAACTGATGAATACATTCAAAAAATAGTTTTTATATAAACTGGTTTTCCTTAAAAGTTGTTTGAAAATAAAGTAGTGTCTGGACAGGAGTCTTTTGTTCAGAGTTAAAGTAACTGTGATATTCTGTCACTGGGTATACCTACACTGCAAAAGAAACCAACCAACCAACCCACCCCAAAACGTGGCCATGTCTCAGACCCTTGGTCAGCTGACTTACACCAGCCCTATGTACTAAAAATAGCAGTGTAAATATTTCTGCTCAGGCAAGAGGGATGGGTCTCAGAGCCCAGGATCCAGCCTACGCAGGAATAACTACACTGCTATTTTTAGGCTCATATTGTGAGCCCAAGGCAGTTGACCTGGCTCTGAGATTTGCTGTTGTGGGTTTTTTTGTTTTCCAGTGTGGATGTAGTCTCAAAGGGCTAGTCTACACTTACCAGCCGGGTCGACCCGGTGAGTTCGACTTCTCGAAGTTCGAACTATCGCGTTTAATCTGGACGCGATAGTTCGAACTCCGGAAGCGCCGCGGTCGACTTCGGTACTGCACCACTGCAAATGGCGGTGGCGGAGTCGACCTTGGAGCCGCGGACTTCGATTCCGCGGCATCTGGACGGGTGAGTAGTTCGAACTAGGGTACTTCGAATTCAGCTACGCTATTCACATAGCTGAATTTGCGTACCCTAGTTCGACCCCGCTTCTTAGTGTGGACCAGCCCAAAGATATTATTATTAAACAGTGTAATAAATAAGAAATGCAGCTATAAAACATATGAGTACTGCTATGGAAAAGTTTTTATGCTAAGTGGCTTAGACCTTCCGTTTAATACAAAGGAACTAGAATATTACTATATTATCACAGAATCATATAAAGGTAGGGTCGGAAGGGACCTCAGGAGGTCATCTAGTCTAGCTTCCTTCACCAGGGCAGGACCAAGTACATCTACACCATCCTTGACAGGTGTTTGTCTAACCCGTTCTTAAAAGCCTCCAAGGGCAGGGATTCCACCATCTCCCTTGTAAGCCTAGTCCAGAATTTAACTTCCCTTATAGTTAGAAAGGTTTCCTTAATATCAAACAAATCTCCTTTGCTGAAGCTTAAGCCTGTTCCTACTTGTCCTACCTTCCATGGACATGGGAAACAACTGACCACCATCCTCTTTATAACACCCCTTAACATCTTTGATGACTTATCAGGTCCCCTCGTTCTTTTCTCAAGACTAAACATACCCAGTTTTTTTTAAACTTCTCCTCATATGTTGTGTTTTAAGCCTTTTATAATTTTTGTTGCTCTCCTCTGGACTCACTGCAATGTATCCACATCTTTCTTCAACTGTGGTGCCCAGAACTGGACATAGAACTCCAGCTGAGACCTCACCATGCCGAGTAGAGTGGGATAATACCACCGGTGTCTTACGTACAGCACTCCTGTTAATACACACCAGAATGACATTTCCTTTTTTCGCAACTGCTTCACACTATTGGCTCATATTCAATTTGTGATCCACTATAACCCCCAGATCCTCTTCTGAAGTATTACAGTATTGAGTTATACCCCATTTTATAGTTGTGCATTTGATTTTTCCTTCCTAAGTGTAGTACTTTGCATTTGTCTTTACTGAATTTCAACATGCTGATTTCAGACAAATTCTCCAATTTGTCAAGGTCATTTTGAATTCTAACCCTGTTCTCCAACATGCTAGCCACAGTCCCATCTTGGTGTCATCTGCAGATTTTATAATTATACTCTCCACTCCACCAATTCATTAATGAAAATAATGAATTGCATCAGAC
Organism: Mauremys mutica; assembly: GCF_020497125.1. Classification (NCBI taxonomy): domain Eukaryota; kingdom Metazoa; phylum Chordata; order Testudines; family Geoemydidae; genus Mauremys; species Mauremys mutica. Next base: position 326,336,243 of record NC_059072.1, read on the forward strand.
CCAGAATAGACCTCTGTGGAATCCCACTAGATATATTCTTCCCCTCTCTGCCTCTGCCCCAGTTTGACAGCAAACAATTTATAATTACTCTTTAAATACAGTCTAACAACCAGTATTGTATTTGCCCTATCATAATTTCATCTAGACCACTTTCCCTAGTTTGCTTATAAGACTGTCATGTGGAACTGTGTTAAAAGGCTTACTAGAAATAAAGATATATGTTGTTTATAGCTTGCTTTCTATGCGCTTGGCCAGTAACCCTGTCAAACAAGGAAATTAGGTTGGTTTGGCATGATTTGTTCTTGACAAATCCATATTGGCTATTACTTATAAACTTAATATCCTCTAGGTGCTTATAAATTGATTGTTTAATAATTTGTAACTTTACAGATATCAAAATTAGGCTGACTAGTCTATAGTTCCTTGGGTCCCCTTTGTTCCCCTTTATATTTCACTAATTAGGGAAATATGCTTAGGAAGCCACCTTACAGAAAATGGGTTAATGATAGAATAAACATAATCCAATGAATCCTGAAACAGAGTTTTCATTCAGTCAGGTAAACATCACTACACATTCCTAAATTCCTTTATAAAGTCCAGGCAAATCAAGAAACACTTTGAATATTCTGAAAGTAGCACTTCTGACTAAAACAAAGCAAGACTTAGAACTATGGGCCGATTCAAAGTCTACTGAAGTAAATGAGAGCAATCCAGCAAAGCACTTAAATATTAATTTCAATAATGTGGCTAGTTACATGCTTAAGCTTAGGCATGTGCATAAGTACTTTTCTGGATCAGGGCCTAAATGCAGAGATGGAAAGTATATAGGAGATATGGAATAAAGTGGATTGTGGTTTTCTGTGCCTCATAAAAGCCCCACCCACCCAAGTTTACTGGAGGAGTTCACATTATTGTAGATTAACAATTTTTCAAATATCTATTTCCTCATAAAAGTTATCTCCATAATCTATTTAAAGGAACGTATTACTTCCTGTACTTTTTGTTCTCTTGAAAGAGAATTCTGGCATAAAGCAGAACTGTTTCTGTTATGAAAAAGTAAAGTGTCTGCTTCTCTCTCATTGTTAAAAGTGGGCTAAATTGCTCATATTGCAGGACTAACATTAAAACAGTAACATGAATTAGATAAGGATGAAACAGAAAAACAACAGCTCTTCTAGTTCATGCAGGATAAAAATTAAGCAAGATACATACACAGAAGGTAGTGCGTGAATGTCATATATAGCGTGGCCACAAACCAGATTGATTTTTCTCAGTGTGATTTCATTGTATTAAACACAACTCCATTGTCTCCATTCTATTAACAATTATCCATAGTTTAAATTTACCCAAGATACAAACTTTCCTCTTTTTGAATAAATAACCTCCCAACCCAATAAATAAATCGTATATATTTAAGAGTACTGAGTCATTTGCGGAGTTTTATTTCATTTGCTGGGGAAAAAATAAAGTATACAGAATATACATATGACAACTCATGAAGACTTCTCTTGAGACAAATGTGAGAGAAGTGAAAATGCCAACCATGATTTAATAAAAAAGTTTTTAAAAGCATTGTTAGGACATCTCCACAGCAGTACAGATTTTCAGTAAATAGCTGTATTAACTAGATTGTCCTACTTGATAACTTACCATTTTTGGTTGGAAAGCAAAGAGCATTTTTTAATCTAGTTTAGACTGATAGAAGTTAAAAGTAGAATACATTTTTCTGTATAGACCTGATTTAGTTAAAAGGCAGAGTGATTGTGATGCTGTCTCTTGCAGTATATCAGTCAATGTTCGTTTTCTTTATAGGGATCTTTATGAGTTCAAGCAGTACTGCAGATTAAATACAAAGGGAATTTAGGAAGTGAACCTTTACACTTGGTGATTTATTAACTACTGTAATACACTGGATAGCCTAGTGCCAGTAACAAATCACAACAGTATCTCAATAAAAGGATACAGTTAAAAACCCACACTGTGGCCTTCATAGAACTGCCACCAAAAAGTATCTTAAACAAGAAAAACCTATTGGAAGCTAGGCTGCCTAGCAACTAGCCTTTAGTTGCTAGGATGCACTCCTTTAACATGCCATCATGAATGCTAGCACAGTGAAAGAATAATTTGGTATGAACAAAAGCCTATGAAAAAGACTGGGACTTAAGTGCGTCTGGTTTACCCTCTGAGAACAATGCAGCTGCCAAACCAATCTGGACGCTCCGACATCATTGTTCCATAAACCTCACAATCTGCTCCGCCTGGAGGAAGTATATTTAATGGGCAACATTTTTAAGCTGGACTGAAAAGTTAGGTCAGCTCATGTATTGCCCTAAGAGAATACACCAAGATAATGGGTCACTGCCCAAATCCATGTACTGTGAAATGCCATTTTAGCACTGAACTAAAAGTAGTACTTTTCTTTTGGACACTATCAGAATAGGATAAACCTATCTTGACATACCTTTAAATTAGTTAAGACTAATGTATTGTTATTTCCTGATGTCATATTCTAATTGTTTCTCATTAAAGTTTTATTGTAACTATAAACATAATATTCTTTCAGAATGACACATATCTCAAAGAACCTCAGTTACAGCACTGGGTGAGTAACCTTCTCTTCTGCAAAGAGATACTACAGCAGTTGCAGCTTTCAAAGCCCACACAAATAGTATTTAATTGACTTAAGCATACTATTATTATTTTGACTAGTGTTTTAATATAAAAATCCACTACAACCACAAAGCATAAGGATTCTGAAATACTACCTTTAAGTGTTGCATAAGCAGCATACTATTCCTGCTGTCAGACCTGCATGCAAGTTCTATGTATGTTCAGACAAATTCTACAGCATCTGTGATAGGCAGCAAATAATCTGCTGCAGCACCTCCTTAGAATGTTAGGCTTGGGAGCTCCCAACACAATGTCCTATACAATATTCATTGATTATAATGATGAAAATTAGATGATATAATTAAATCCTAACAGAGTTTATTAGATAGTGAAGAGAGAAATGGCAGTCACTCTACCTGAGCAAACTAACCTAAATTATTTTTGCTTCTTTCAGCCAAATGTTAATGCACCTGTTGACAGCATAATGAAGTCCAGAAGAAATAAAGAGAATGAATTTGTTCAAGGAGTAACATAAAAATGTAAAAGCTCTCTCTGTGTCCTTTATTTTCAATAAAACTCTTTTCTTATAAACCATGTTCTCAGTATAACTTTATAGATACCATGTAATCTAGATGAAAATACTTGCTATGAACTATTTTGAGTGTGTGTATGTGTGTGTTGATATACTTTATTTGTATTTTATATATAGATATAATAATAAAAAAGTATCAACACAAATGAGTGGCCAAAGAAATAAACCCAATAACTAAATGATTGTACTTAGTTCTTATGATTTCAATACAACTACTAAGCAATAATTTTTGAATTTATAAAAATTATTAAATATAAAATAGATAAATTTCCATTGGCTATTCTGTGTGATAAACAGCAATCCAATCATTACACAGAAAAGGAAGGGTTCCTAACTTACGAATGCATACGTACTTATATTCTTTACACCAAAATGCCTGCAAATCATAACCCTCCCCCTTCAAAGCTATGAAACCAAATGTGGCTTCATATTTAAACAGGCTCCATTATTATAGGATTACTATCATCATCAAATACTGTGCCCATTTATCATCAAACACACTTGTTAAGTAAGGAGTTTACATTTAACACTGTGGAAGAATACAATGCCATTACGTTGCAGAATTGCATCCTTTTTCCTTCTACTGTTCTTCAAATTCAGTAGCAAAACTATTTTCCACTAACTACCAGCATTAATTTATTTTGAACTAGACATTTCTACTGTTCAAGAGGTCAGGTGGAAACAGATCTAAACTTTTAATATTACGAAAGCTGTCCAGTTACTGCTGAAATTCATAATAGTTTAATGCAAACTTTACATGGTGCAAAAAGCAATAAGTGAAACAGAGTGTTATAACAAAATTTTTATAATAGCAATTGAATGTGTTCTTAAAAGAGCTTCCATGTTTTTAAAGACAAATCCTACAACAGTGAAAGAGTTTGTTTTTTTACACAAGGATACTTAAATTATTCCTAAATCTTCTAAAGAGCAAGCAGTAAATATTTAGACCACAGCTTGTTTAAAAAAAAAATTATATATATAGTTTGTCATAGAGAATTTCAGACTACCAATATAGAAACAAATGTCCTAGCTTCCCAAAAGGCAAAGATATTGCAACAATGCAAATAAAATAATGAATATGTAATAAATACCTCCTGCAGTAGTTTCTGTATGTTTAATTACCATTGTATTTCAAGGGAGTACTGTTGTCTGCATCACTCTATCTAACAAAGGAAGGATGTCCCATTGAACAGATTGGTTAATGCTCTGGGGCAACAGATGTCTACTGGAACTGCAGGAGACCAGCAACTGGTGGCCTGCCCATCTTCTGAAAACTTTCAATAGACTTATGCATATGTTCACACAATAGGGCATGTGGTAGAAATGCAAACCTCTTTTTAACCCTTTTATGTGCCCTCTTTCCCTCCCAACTGGTATATGAAGGTCTTTGTAGTGTTTTTTCTTTAGAGGATCCTTGGAACACTGGTTCATAGAGTGTACATTGTATGTGTTCTTCAACCTAATATCTGAACCCAAAATATAAAACAAAATAGATTAAAAACTGCACAATAATGTGTTGGCTAATTTTATAAACGTAAGAATGACTTTGAAATCACAGAGGCTTTGACTAGATCATGTTACCACCTGAGAGTAGCCCCAACGAACTAATGTTATATCCTGCCCTAAATCCATCACTTTAAGTTCAGACATTGTCCCCAAGTGATGTTCCTCCTAATCTTAGCTAACTTTTCAAATTTCACCATAATTTAGTAAAATGGGCAAATCGATAAAATAGTTTTTTCCAAAGGAAAAAACTGTATCAACTATAGCATATTTACAAAGGATAAAACACTGAAATTTAAGTTGAAGTCATTCAAAAGGTGCAGAAAATCTAGTTCCCCTGAAGAGTTCTGTCTGTCATTTCCATCCCCCAGCAATACATTATTGATGCCCCTACAAGTTCCTTCCAGAATGTATCACGTTAAAGATCACTCTTTCATGCAATTATTTTTCAGATGTAAATTCTCTCTCTTTTTTTTTTTTAAGACGTCCCCAAAATTTGGAGATTTTGTGATGTGTATGGCTATTTATTTTGTTCAGAACACAGTAAGATGTACTGAAGTGTTAGAATGGTGAAACTTTTCAATCCCTGCAGAGAGTAGTCCAAATACTTACGTTAGCTGGAAAACACAGAGACATTGGTTTCTTGTAGCAGTTCCAGAAGCAACTCCTTAACACGATTTCAGCTGCAGACTTCCAGGCAAGCAAGCAGAACAATGAATGGTTGAACAGATGGAATGGCAATGTCTTTGCTTAACCTATTACTGAGTGGAACAACAGCCAATCATAGGCTAGAGAATTCACAATTAGTTGGCCAGGCAGATGCAAGGCAACCTCCCAACCCTGCATCAGGTTTGTAGGTTTCTAAGATAAGCAAGTTGATGTCATTCTCAGGGTCTGCCCCAGGCAGCATGTGTATTAACGAGGGGTGTGCAGCAACAATAGGCCATACAAAGGAGACTAGCAGGCAGCTGCTGTATGAGCGCCAGAGTCATTAGGGAGCAGGCTGCCAGCAAGAAACACCTGGCTTGGGCAGACTTCAGCTTTTCCTCATTGTTTCTAATACATGCAACAAAGAAAGTAATTATTTTTAAGTAGTAAAAGTTTCTATAAAAAACAAAACCTAAAGGATATAGCCAAGTCTATTACAAAAACCTTGTAGCTTTTGCTGGGAAAATTAAAAATATAGAAATATCACAGCAGTGATTGTGTGTATTTTCTTTTTCCTGTTAATAAAATAAATCCTTATCAATGTAGTGCAACAGGAGGTCTGTTAAGGAGCCAATATTACACATAAATACATTCAAAAGCACTCTCTAAATTTTCTGAAACTTTACTTTTATTTATGTACCAATAAGCCTGATGAACTTGTGCTTATGCACAACTAAAACCAAATACAATGTTTAGAGTATTTCAGTTTCAATGGAAAATGTTTTGATAAATTATTAAACTGCAAAAATATCAATTTTAAAGCATAAAATATGGGATTTTTCTTACTAATGGCATTAGAACATTAATAAACTTATATAAAGGAAAGAGGAGCTGTGCTAGCATCACTTCAACAATAAATTTACTTGTTGCAGTCATCAATGTTCATAATTTTGTAAGAAGAAAAACTTATATTACAGATTTACACCTGAAAAAGAAATCTCCCTGGTTTCCTGCAGTTTGTATAGATAATCTAAATAAATATTTTGAAAGTTAAGTCACTAGGTAAGCAGGTTTAAAATTTTTCTTTCTTGTGGAGACAGTATGTGTCTAAGTTAAAAGAAAATGTCCAAAACAATTTTTGATTAATAAAAGACCTGCAATTTACTACCTTTAGCAACATGACAATGGTCATGTGCTACCAGGGAGGCAAAGGGGACATTCACTCCCCTCCTCCCCCCCGAACTTCAATGGGCCTCAAGTTATTGTCAGAAAGGCCAAAATATGTACAAAACTATCCAATGTTACGCAATGGAACAGTAGAAGATTGGAAAGTCTTCATCCTTTATATAAATTATAAATCACCGTAAATACTGATACTGCAGCCCAATTATACTTTTTTTTAAAACTCCTAAAATCCAATATTTTCTCTGGGTCTAACTAGCACCTGGGTCACCTGTTTTTTTTTTTGTCTGTTTGTTTTGTTTTAAAGCTACATCCAGGGGGCATGGGCCCCAGAATACCCACTTGTCCCCTTCTCCCCTCCCAAATAATTGGATCCTACAAACAGCCCAATGTCTAGTTTTGATGTTTGGTAAGAAAGCAGACCAAATCTCGGACTTTCAAATCATGACCCTTGTTTTTAGTAACTTTACATAGGAAAGCTCAATTCAGATGAAACAAGGCTGAGGCACAAGTATATTACATGACTTTCAGTTCCATTCAATAAGCAGATACGCAATACTGAAAATCAAGCTGAAGCATCTGTTAGATTTCCTCAGCCTGTGAGAATAGACAATTTGAGACCATTTGCTGTGGTTTAAAGGGCACCCAGAATACAAAATAGTTTATTATTTGGATTGTTAATTTCAGGCATTTTCCAAATTGTCTTTGAATTTTAAAATGTTTCAGGAAAACAAATGAATCCACCCATCATCATGCTGTAAGACAAAAGTTTATCAGATGTCCAGATTTACCAATATAAAGCAAATATTATCAAGTGCAAAATCCAATGCTGCACGCATTTCTGCACCTAAACCTTCTGGAGATAGCAGCAGATGAATTTAGATAACTACAAATCAAAAATCCAATAAAATACAATCTTTTTACACTGTCCATTAAACACCCACAAGAACAGCTACTATCATTACTATTTTGAAGTTTTTAATTCTGAGGCAGGAGAAGTCTTTTCACTAATTTCTGCCACTGTGAACACAAAGAATGAGAGAAAGCTACCCAAGTGCACAGCAGGAAGCCTGGTCTCCAGCACTGGATTAAGCTTCTTTGCAAATAGCAAGTAAAGGCAGTGATCTGAAAAAGCTAATCAGTCCCTGCTGTGGTATTTAGACTACCTCAGTTGCTTGTATTGGGTAATGTTAAGCATATTAAAACATCTGTAGGAGAAATAAGGAGCCAGTCTGGTTTACCTAGTGATAGGCACTGACCTTAAATGCAAGCAGCATCACTTTGCTAGCCTTTAGTTCAAGTACTGTCAGAGTTGAGATGGCCACTTTGTACCTGGTGACAGAAATGCTTATTTTGGCAAAACTGACATATGATGTAGTCAAAGTACAGGAACTATGAACCGAGGAGAACTTTGGTAGTATAATACAAGTAGCATATTTATTGCTCTATAACACAAATGCACATTAGTGCAAGTGGATGACCTGACTTTAATGTTATTTTAAATATTAGGTTACCATTTGGTACAAGTCACCCCTTCACTATTTTCTTGTTTAAAAAAGTTTCCAGATCCCATGCCTTTTTGAAACAAAGAAAGCTACTTTAAATTATCGGTGGTTCATCTCCATGCGAGCATTACTGGAAAATGATGTAGTGCAACTTTGACAAAGACCAAGATCAAATTAGGTGTTTAAGATATCAAATAGGTCAGGAGGTAATATTTTAAGTAAGCCAGTGTAAACTACTTAAAAATATATAATTACATTAAATTTAAATGCAATTTAATGCAATTGTACATTATGTAAAAACATTAGTCAGTTGTTCAAATCAGTTTCAATAGTTTTCTCACCTGAATAATTTTCTCAACACTTCCTTAAAATAAATTGGAAATGCTCAAGATTTAAGAGACGTCAGAACCATTTTATCAAATCACGCTCATGCTGACAGAAGAACATTCATATTAGGGTTTTAACCAGTACACTAGATTTCCTACTGGGAACAACAAGGGCAACAAAGAAACCTTAGCAGGAAACAATGAGGATCTCTGTCACATCTGTGACAGGCTATAATGGCATTACTAGAAAGTACACACAGCAGATGAACAAAGAAAGCTCTACTTCTGCAGCTAAAACCTTCAGATCCAGCAAACTGACCAGTCTAGCCATTCCCCACTGCTATATTTAAAATACAATACAGAAAATTAAGATTATAGCTGGTCATTGAAATGCAGAATGCATAGTGGGTCCTCTGACTTCTAGCCTCTTACCCATCTGGAGAGGCTAATGATTCTATTTTCTTGCTCTTTAGAGAGACCAGAAATTGTATCAAAGCTCATCATTAAGTTCCTAGCACTATTTTATTAAAACATTAAATAGACTACCATGCAAAGAACTAGCCCTGACTAACTTTGGAGGACATCAGGATGAAAGGAGATTTCAGGGTTGCACACAAAAAGACAGGGGGGAGAATACCTTGTACGAAGGCCACTATAATCCACAAAAATATATTCTTGCAGAAACAAAATTGTATTTTAGAAGACAAGTTAAGTACATATCATTATATACATAAACAGAGACAAGTAGAAAGATTTTGATTTTAGCATTCACACTTCAGACAATTCTGACTATTATTGCATTACAAAAATATCCATATATTTAATGTTGCCCTTGGCAACTCCAGAAAAGAACCTTTTATTCCTAAAATTAGGAGTTGGCAATCTTCTCAGTGTTTGTTGATCACTAATTAATATCTTAACAGGTGCAAAACATTCAAAATACAGCACCTTAAAGCACCACCTTCAAAACTGAGCAACCCTGTGTCTAGACTAAATCCACATACAGATCTGCACTACAAAATGAATCCTACAACTATGCTGTGGGATGAACTAAATAGTGGAAAGGTCCCTGCCAATCAAGATAACTACACACTTTTATGACAAAGATGAGCAATAGTTTTCCCTAGGCAAGGAGGAAGTGAAATTGTAATTTCCAAGCTATTCTGTAAGAAAGAACAGTTCTAATATTCTGATTCTTGCAATGGCTAATGCAAAATGCCTCAATAAGGCAGCAAGAGTCACAGGCAAGGGGAGCACTCAATTTACCCTCTCTTTGCTATTCAGTCTCTCTTTAAAATTTCATCTAAATAGTCTTAGTTGCTTATTCTAAATTCAGAGCCACTTCTCTTATTTGTGGTAAAAATATTAAAGGACTCTAACAATCTAAAATAACCATAGCTTGAACTAAAACAAAGTGGCAAGGAATATTTTGACTTTGGAGAGGAGACTCATCCGTTTCTATACATCTATATAACTTGGTAAGATATGGATATGTATCACTGTAGGCCCTCTGTATGAAAGAGTCCTCAAATATCGAGAGACCATTGGATTCCAGGTAAGACCTGTTAAAGCACACTAAATCTTTGTGATCTATGGGTATATCTGCGATTAAGACACCCACTGCTGGCCTGTGCTAGCTGACGCACGCCATGGGGCCTGGGCTAAGAGGTTATTTAACTGTAACGTAGACTGTCGGGCTTGGACTTGAGCTCAGGCTCTAGGACCCAATGAGATGGGAGGGTCCCAGAGCTCAGGCTGCAGTCTGAGCCTGGAAGTCTACACTGCAATTAAGCAGACCTGTAATCCGAGCCTCAGGAGCCTGAGTCAGCTAGCATGGACCAGCCCTGGGTTTTTAATTGCAGTGCAGACATAGACTAGGACACCCAAACAGTTGCACTATTGTTGATGGCATGATATAATATTTGTATTAATGAGGACAGAAAATTAAAAATGTTAACATAATAGCATTTATTCCCACTATATTTTGTGGGTATAAATATAGCTCTGACCTTTTCTTGGATGTTTGCTGACTAAGGCCCTAACCATGCAAGCTGCTCGTTGTAGGGGCAATGCTATGCCCATGTGCGGACCCATCAAAGTAAATGGCCTGTCCACACAGAGCTGCCAGCAGTATCAGGGCCTAAAATACCTGCCTAGTCATCCCTAAGTAAGCACTCTGTGATAAGAAAAAGTTATGAAAGCATTTGACAGCCTACATCACAATTCACTCTGGAACATCTTGAAGTTTTGCCAGTAAAAATAATTAACATCATCAAGGCTTTATATCAAGGTGCAGCTTGCAGAGTTATAGAGACTTGAGTGAATCATTTATTAGAGCCATTTGTGTCAAACAAGGATGCATTCTCTCACTGCTCCTGTTTGGCAAGGTAATTGATTTCACTATGTGAAAAAGTGTAGAACAATACAACACAGACTTCACTTGTTCCAGAATAGTACACTGGAAGAGATAGATTTTGCTGATTTCTAAATGACATCTAAACTAACAAGAAAACAAAGACCAAAAGACAGTCCAGCATCGCAAAAAGACAGGATTAATAATGAGTTATGAAAAAACAAATCTAATGAGAATCCCAATAGCTCCCAAACTCAAACATTACAAGGAGTGAATATATTGGTGGTAATGTACAAGCCAATGGAGATATCCAGAAAGATATGATGTCATGAATTGGCAAGGTGGCAGCTGCATTCACCAGTTTAAACAAGATTTGTAAAAAAAATTTAAATGACCAATTTCAAGACAAAACTACACATTTTTAACTCACATTTTATTTCCATCTTAACATATGAATTTAAAAGCTGAAAATCCAAAATGTATACTTAAGCATGTATGAATGCCTTATTAAATGGAATAATTTGCAGCAAATGCCAAGAATTGTCAGAGTTCTACAACCCCTCATTTCTAAAGATATCCAGAAAAGAAGATGAAAATATCTGGGACGTATATTAAGAATGAAGCCAGCATTTGCCATGGCAGACATTCTGTTGGGCAGCTGTTATGGCTCTGGGGGTATCCAGGACTGAGTCACCTTGTTATTGCCCTGCCTTCAGCGAGAGGGAGATTTGCCTTTGCTTAACTGAGTGTCACCTCCCACACCACCAGCCTGTTAGCCAGCCAAGCACTCTCCTCAGGACGGTCAGCTCTTACTTTGCTTTGTAGGTTAACAATAAATGCACCCATCCCTGAGCCCCTTTGAAGAGTTCACCTTTAGTGTCTAGCCCCTTATCCACTGAACATTCACAGAAATGTCAGGCGTGCTGTCCCCAAGGGAACAGTGTACACACCAGCTTGTATGATTCAACTCAGGATCAGCACCTGGCTTAATACCCAGCACCAAGATCTATTTATAGCTGTGGTTCTTAACCTGGAGGGCGTGCACCCCCTGAGGATGCGAGATGCCCTTTCTGGGGGTGCGAGACATGCCAAATTAAGCACAGGCACATAAGTACAACTACTTTGTTTCATCAAACCTATGTATTAACATTATACATTTTTAATGATTACTGTAATATACAAACATAAATATATCTAGGTTTAAAGAACTGACCTACTTCAACAATTTTTTTGATAAAGGGCGCAAGAACATATTTTGATTTTTGATAAGGGGTGCAAGAACATATTTTGAGAACCAAAGGGGTGCAGGCTGCAGTAAAGGTAAAAAACCACTGATTTATAGTGAAAACAACAAGGTTATCATCAAAGATTCAAGAGATAGTGGGTGATGATAATGGAAACAAAAAACTTACATATACAAATATAACACTTTCTAGAAACTAAACTTTAGATGGAGGTTAGCCTGTTAAATTAAGAAATTTATCTCACCCCAAAATGGCCTCTGCAGTGTTCCAACCAAGGCTGTGTGTGATGAATGTAAACGCACTGCCTGCCTGCTGGCTAGGTGCAGGATGATGAGATGTCATCTTTGTTCCCCAAACACAGACCAGCAAACCTTTGAAGTGTATCCAAAATAAGGTTCTCTTCCTCTACTGTGTTTCTGTCTCTCTTAGTTCCTTTCTGAAATTTTTATAATCCTTCATCTGCACTCATCCTAGATGTTTGTCAACTCTGTCTTGATATAAACTTTAAAACACACACACACACATATATATAAATATACACACACACCTCCTTACATAGTATCTATACATATACTTCACAATGATATTAATGGCCATTATGACCCTGTCTTTCATTTAAGACCTCCCATGATATTAACTGTTGAACCAAAATGTGCATACCGGAATCAGGGCATTCCTGTAATCCCCCTTCCCAGCTGAATCACAGCAACTAAAGGAATATGCACAAGGATCTAACTGAAAAAAATTCCCATCGAACACCATTCACAGAGGGAAAAATCATGAGACTTAACAACATAGAGGACATGCAAAGAGTGGCCCAGGATAGGAAGGAATGGCAGAGGCTTGTTCATGCCCTAAGCAATATCTGACAGCATGAAAAAGATTCAGAATAAGAGAATTAAATGGTGAAATCCAGCTCCACTAAAATCTATGGGTACCTCTACACTGCAGCTGGAGATTTAATTTCCAGCTGTGGTAAACAGATACATGCTAGGTCTGATCAAGCTAGCCTGCTAAAAACAGCCGCAGCAGCACAGGCAATCGGACAAGCTAAACATCCAAGTATGTACCTAAAGCAGGGGTAGGCAACCTATGGCACAGGTGCCGAAGGCGGCACATGAGCTGGTTTTCATTGGCGCTCGCATTGCCCAGGTCCTGGCCACCAGTCCAGGGGCTCTGCATTTTAATTTAATTTTAAATGAAGCTTCTTAAACATTTTAAAAACCTTATTTACTTTACATACAACAATCGTTTAGTTACATATTATAGACTTATAGAAAGAGATCTTCTAAAAACGTTAAAATGTATTACTGGTATGCGAAACCTTAAATTAGAGTGAATAAATGAAGACTCGGCATACCACTTCTGAAAGGTTGCCGACTCCTGACCTAGAGTCTCAGATGGGATTGTACTCAGGGCAGCTAGCCTGTCCCACCACTATTTTTAGCAGGATAGCTCAATTAAAGCTATCATATGTGTGTCTACCCAGGTTGGAAGTTAACTTTCAGCTCCAGCTCAGACATACCTAATGTTAAAACTCCCAATGACCACAATGGGGCCAGAATTTCACCCAAAATGTTGCAATGAAACCACTAAGTAACAGTAGTCATATTGAAGTGAAATGGAACATAACCTTTGAAACAAGGGATTTCATTTCAACTGAACCAAAGTACATTGTTTTAACAGTTAGAAAAAATAATCCTCCACAACCACTGTATTTATTTAAAGGGACACAGTCAACTTTTAAAAACTGCAGTCTGAAAATTCTTACCTCTTATTTATAGGAATAATGCCTAAAATTACAACTGAAAGAGATTAGAGGAAAAAGTTCTTCCTTTTAGTTTACTTTGTACACTTGGTGTATAGTTGGTTTTACCATTTCCACTGTTTAGTTACTTAGGTCTTGAGCCTGTAATTGAACCTGCATAGGCAGATCCTTGTGCCCACAGAGAGCTCTCTTAACTACAGTAGGGCTTCGTGTGGGCACAAGAGTCCACCTGTGAGTATCCAATTGTAGGAGCAGGGCCTGATCAGGCAGCGTCCCCTGCTTGTATGAGTCTTTCACACAATGGCAAGGGAGAGGTTTTTTTAAAACATAGGCAAATGTTACAGTGAAACTCAAAAGTTGTCAGTGGGACTCAGAGGCAGGTAGAACAACTTTTAACTCATTGATCAATTAAAAACAAATTTCAAACTAATACATCCCCTTGAAGAACAAAAATAAACTAAGTGGCGCACAACACCTCATTGTCACACTTCATAAGAATAAATATTTATTCAGATTCCCTTATCTTAACTGGTTATTTTCCAACACAATTTAAAAAAAAATAAAAAACACTAATCCAGATAGCTATTGAGTGACTATTCTGAGAGAGACCAAATTTCTCTATGTATTTCTAGATCATCACATGGAAAGGTGTGTATCAGAGCACTGCCTGAATATATTTGGTTAAAGAAAGTCAGCAGTCTTGTTTATTGTTATGCACTTTACAATTGGCCTTACTGCTTAAGAGTAATCGTCTATTTACATTTCAAAACACCACTCTTTCTAGAAAATGTATTTTCATTGATGAATGTTAGATGCTGATCTTTTCCTTTCTTCAGAATGAGGCCTGGTTTACACTACGCGTTTAAACCGGTTTTAGGAGCGTTAAACCGATTTAACGCCACACCCGTCCACACTAAGAGGCCCTTTATATCGATATAAAGGGCTCTTTAAACCGGTTTCTGTACTCCTCCCCAGCGAGAGGAGTAGCGCAAATATCGGTATTACCATATCGGATTAGGGTTAGTGTGGCCGCAAATCGACGGTATCGGCCTCCGGGCGGTATCCCACAGTGCACCACTGACCGCTCTGGACAGCAATCAGAACTCGGATGCAGTGGCCAGGTAGACAGGAAAAGCCCCGTGAACTTTTGAATATCATTTCCTGTTTGCCCAGTGTGGAGCTCCGATCAGCACGGGTGGCGATGCAGTCCGAAATCAAAATCCAAAAAGAGCTCCAGCATGGACCGTACGGATGTGATCGCTGTATGGGCAGGCAAATCTGTTCTATCAGCGCTCCGTTACAGAAGATGAAATTCCAAAGCATTTTTAAAAAAATCTCCAGACAGAGGCCACAGCAGGGACTCAGCACGCTGCTGCGTGACAAACGTAACGGAAACCCAAAGAATCAAATGGACGCTCATGGAGGGAGGGAGGGGGGACTGAGGACTCAAGCTATCCCATAGTTCCTGCAGTCTCCGAAAAGCATTTGCATTCTTGGCTGAGCTCCCAATGCCTGTAGTGTCAAACACATTGTCCGCGGTGGTTCAGGGCATAGCTCGTCAATTTACCCCCCTCACCCACCCCCAGAAGTAAAAGGGAAAAAAATCCTCTCGACTCTTTTAAATGTCACCCTATGTTTACTGAATGCTGCTGATAGACGCGATGCTGCAGCAGTCAACGGCACCATCCTCACCCCCCCTCATGGGTGGCTGATGGTACAATATGGCTGATATCCATCGTCATCATCAGCCTTGTGGCAGATGGTGCAGTACAAAAGGACTGGTATCCGTCCTCATCATCAGCCCGTGAGTGCTCCTGGCTGGCCTCCGGTGAGGTCGGCTGGGGGCACCTGGGTAAAAAACTCCTGATCATTCCCAGTAGATGGTACAGAACGGCTGGTAACCATCTTCATCATAGCAACAGGGGGCTGAGCTCCATCAGCCCCCACCCTTCATGTGTAAAGAAAAGATTCTGTTCTGCCTGGACTATCATAGCAGCGGGATGCTGGGCTCCTCTCCCCCACACTGCTTAATGTCCTGTCTGGACTATCATAGCAGCTGGAGGCTGCCTTCCCCTCATTTTATCTCACTAACAAGTCACTGTTTCTTATTCCTGCATTCTTTATTACTTCATCACACAAATGGGGGACACTGCAATGGTAGCCCAGGAAGGCTGGGCGAGGAGGGAATCAACAGGTGAGGTTGTTGCAGGGGCACCCCCTGTGAATGGCATACAGCTCATCATTTCTGCGGGATCTGACACGGAGCGGCTGTGCTCTCTGGTTCTCTGATACACTGGTTCTCTAGTACACTTGCCCCATATTCTAGGCAGGACTGATTCTATTTTTAGATACCATAAAGGAGGGATTGACTTGGGGAGTCATTCCCATTTTTGTCTTTTGCGCCCCCGGCCGATCTCAGCCAGGGGCACTTATGACAGCAGCAGATGGTACAGCACAAAAGGACTGGTAACCGTCATCTCATTGCCAATTTACAATGGCATGGTAGATGGTACAGAACGGCTGATAACCATCTCTGCTATCATGCAAAAGCAAATGAATGCTGCTGTGTAGCGCTGCTGAATCGCCTCTGTCAGCGGCATCTAGTACACATACGGTGACAGTGAAAAGAGGCAAAACAGGCTTCATGGTTGCCATGCTATGGCATCTGCCAGGGCAATCCAGGGAAAAAGGGCGCAAAATGATTGTCTGCCGTTGCTTTCCCGGAGGAAGGAATGACTGACGACATTTACCCAGAACCACCCGCGACAATGATTATTGCCCCATCAGGCACTGGGATCTCAACCCAGAATTCCAAGGGGCGGGGGAGACTGCGGGAACTATGGGATAGCTACGGAATAGCTACCCACAGTGCAACGCTCCAGAAATTGATGCTAGCCTCGGACCGTGGACGCACACCATCGATTTAATGTGCTTAGTGTGGCCGCGTGCACTCGATTTTATACAATGTTTTACTAAACCGGTTTATGTAAAATCGGAATAATCCCGTAGTGTAGACGTACCCTGAATTACATGGACAGTCTGTATACTTTCTCCACATGAAGTGTCTGTAATTAACTTTCCTTGTGACAATATTGGGCGACCAGCCAATATCTACAACTGAATAGAGTATAACTGACATGCTTAACAGAATGTTTTTATTCAAACTGTTCCGTCAGAAGAAAAATTAACATGGTTATGTGAGAGAGCAGTCTCATTATTTAAACAATTTAAAAGAGCTGGATACCCTACATCAGTGGTTCTCAAAACCGGTCCGCCGCTTGTTCAGGGAAAGCCCCTGGCGGGCCAAGCCGGTTTATTTACCTGCCGCGTCCGCAGGTTCGGCCGATCACGGCTCCCACTGGCCACGGTTCGCCGCCTCAGGCCAATGGGGGTGAACCATTGGCTTGGAGCGGCGAACCGTGGCCAGTGGGAGCCGTGATCGGCGGAACCTGCAAACACGGCAGGTAAATAAACTGGCTCGGCCCGCCTGGGGCTTTCCCTGAACAAGCAGCGGACCGGTTTTGAGAACCATTGCCCTATATAACATCCATTATACTATATTAGGGCTACCAGGCTCATCTGTGCTGGAGAACTATCCCTTAAAAAAGCCAGAAATGAATGTGACAGAAAATATTAGGGCTTGTCTACACAGCAAGCTACTGCACGACATGCCAGGATGTAACTCTACAGCACACCAGTATGCCATGCAATAACTTCTATGTGGATGCTGCTGCAGCATGCGGAAAGTTCCAGAGTCTTTTGGTTCTAATGTGGCCACCTGCTTACTAGGTGATGTGTCTTGCCAGATGAACATGACACCAGTGCTCCAGGGTTTCTGGTGGAGATTAAAGTATTGGTTTGCCCTTATAACGTCCTAAAAGGCTTTGGTCCTGCCTCTTTGAGACACCACCTTTCTGCCCAAGTCATACTGTCACAGTTGTCAGCTTGGACTGGAGTTTCCTCAGAGACAGCTTCCAGCAATGGATTCTCCATGAGGGGCTTCCAACTTTGAAATGTACTCCCTCTCTTGGAGTGAAATAGCCAGAGCGTGCAGCAAAATTCATCTCTTTACTCAGACTTTTGGGGAGAGAGAGAAGCCCAATAAAGTTGGAAATTTGGGAGTGTGGCAAGGTCCTGTCAGGATGTCTAAATTTGATTGTTTTCTCTGGTTCATTATTTTTGGGAAGGTGCTGGGACTTGTTAATGTAACTTTAAAAGTATGGCAGGCACCTAGATCTGGTAGTAAGTGGGTTTCTCTTCACCTCCCTCCCTGCCCCCCACCACTTAGTTCTAAATCAAAATAAAGAAATAAGTGTATTTTTAAAAGGCTCAATATATTTGACAATGTATCTAGCCATCATTTAGCTACAGATTTTGTTTGGATTTACTATAGCCATAGAAGTCCTCCAAGAAGTCCTCAAGGAAAGTAAGTCAGGATCAGACTTGACATTCCTGATATTTCTAAGATAAAGACTTGTATTCCTTTATTTTTTAAAATAATCTAGTACATCATAAAAAAAACCCACCACCAACTTTAAAATTGTCAGATTCTTTTAGGGTTGAATTTTCTTATGATTAGTCCGTCTCAGCCTAATGAGAATTTTTATTTTAAAAAAATGGACAAGCAGATTGAGTTCTAGGACTGTGAACACAGTATGTTTCTCCTTAAGAATAATATTTCACACTCTTTTGCTCTAAACTCAAATGTCTTACTTTTAAAAGTTAAAACTTGTCATGCAGTTAAATCTTCTGACAATGACAAATGCATGTGACATGTCTGAATTTGCAGTTCAGAAACTGCAAAGTTATTAACATTCAGATATATTAACTCTCTTAGCAACATAAAATTTTAATATCTATCATTAAATGCAAGATTACTTTCCACATAACAGCTCTAATTCAGGTTGATGTATCAATCCTTACTTACAGTGTTCAGTGGAAACTTTTTGGTTTAAAGATCAGAATGAAAATTGTTTCTTTTACTATCCCGGAGAAATGAAAAATGTTTGCACCTTGCTGAGTTCACCTATATGCAGGTAAACAATTTAACAGCCTGTGCAAGTACTAAGTGAACAGGAAGAAGGATAAATAGATGAAGTTAAACTACTTGTAGCACCAGTGGCATATACAAGGTTTCTTCTTGCTCTAGAGACCAGGGAAACACAATGTGCCCAATCTGTTTCATGTTGGTATCTGGAATTTAATGAGATAGTCCAGCCACTGACCAAATAACAGTTTGGAGAAGGAACATATTCTATTAAGTTTGCAATATCTTCCAGAAGTTGTATCAGGATATGCTGGCCCTTTAAGATGGGTCAAGATCCAAAAGCTGAGAAGGGGCGACGGGGGATGGATTGCTTGATGATTATCTGTTCTGTTCATTCCTTCTGAAGCACCTGGCATTGCCCACTGTTGGAAGACAGGATACTGGGCTAGATGAACCTTTGGTATGAACCCAGTATGGCCATTCTTATGTTAAAAATTGTCGTCACTATGTCAGCCCACAACACAGGCATTCTGGGAGCTGTATTTTCTAGGGCACGTGAGCTCTAAACCTCTACAGCAGGGATCAGCAACCTTTGGCATGTGGCTTGTCAGGGAAATCCGCTGGTGGGCCGGGACGGTTTGTTTACCTGCAAGGTCCGTGGGGTTGGCCGATCGCAGCTCCCACTGGCTGCGGTTCACTGTTCCAGGCCAATGGGGGCTGCAGGAAGCAGTGGCCAGCACATCCCTTGGCCCATGCTGCTTTCCGCAGCTCCCATTGGCTTGGAATGGCGAACCATGGCCAGTGGGAGCTGCGATCAGCCGACCCTGCAGATGCTGCAGGTAAACAAACCAACCCGGCCCACCAGCGGATTTCCCTGGTGGGCCACGTGCCAAAGGCTGCCGATCCCTGCTCTACAGCAAAGAATTCCGGGAAGTAGCTCTCTTATTTCACAAGGTGGGAGTTGTGGAAATAGTAGGTGTGCTAGGTAAGGACTGTGGAAAGATCAACATAGATACCTGGCCAGAGAAGGGAAAGTGTAGAATCTGATACTGTTTGTGAAGGGATCCTGGAGAGAGTGAAGAACCTTGGGATCAAATAGAAAGGGCAGCATTGGCCAAGAAGATATACAGGGTTTGGGAATTGGTACTTATTTGGTGGCACTTTGGGAGGATGCTTCCCTCCACAACCCAATACTGAGAATTTTAAAGTGTTTTTGTTTGCTTTGGGCACCCTTGTGAAAGAGCCAATGGCTCAGTATTCCAGGAAGTGCTTGTTTAAAATGTTTTTTTATTTTGCATTTTTGTTACTCTAGAAAGGGTGGACTTCTCTTTAAGAATCAATTATTCTTAGTTAATGAAAGCGATTGAGGATTGGGGTGAGGAGGTCTGAGAGACTGCCTCACTTTGCTTGATTCTCCCACAGTATTCTGTTCATATGCTACTTTTAATATGCAACTTATAAACACAGAAAACAAATGCCAATTCTTTGAAACCATATAATGCAGCCAGAATGGCTGGTGCAAATCCTGGGTTTCTCACTCCAGATCTATAGTAAAAGCAATGTATTTATATGAAATACTTAGAATGATTGTAGACAGGAAGCATCTTAAGCATGACTAGTCAATAAAATTTTCAAAGGCTAAACATCTTCCATTATTCTTTTACAAATGACACTGAAAACCCTTATTGTACCTTGAACCTTATATATGGGTACAGAACTGAGTGTCTGTATAATTGTCTACTTTCTCCTAATGATGGGCAATGGCAAGGTGTCCATATGCTGCTTTTCCTAGCTCTATCAGCAACTTTAGTTACCAATGCCTATAAGTTACTGTTCACTTGCAAGATCTTCAAGTTTCAGGGGGATCCAAGAGGGTAGTGCTGGGCACCTGGTTAGGTAACAATACCTTTTGACAGTTTGCTTATGTTCTGTCTTGTCTATCTGGACTGTAAACTGTCTGGGATAGGGACTATGTTTTATGTGTTTGTATAATGTGTATACAAACCCTGATCCTGACTGGGGTCTTTAAGTGCTACCACAATACAAGTATTAAGATATAGCAAGTGAATATTCAACAACGAAAATCAAGTTATCTCAGAGTGCCTTCAACACTATTCCACAAAACAGTATTTAAAATAATCTATGAGCCATTTGCTTTATCTAAGGCCCCAAACCTGCAACTGGCTCTGTGTACATTGACTCCTGTGCCCATATGGCACAGTAATCAAATATTTTAAAACTGGTGGCACAGCTCTTCGTTAAAGGACCCACACCTTTAGAATTTGGTCCTTTGGTAAGTCCACCAGCACCTGGATGTATTAATGTTTAGGGCCCAGTGCAAGGTCTGTTTATTTTCATCACAATTTGATTAACACAAGGGTTGGCAACCTTTCATAAGTGGTGTGCCAAGTCATAGATTCATAGACTCTAGGACTGGAAGGGACCTCGAGAGGGTCCAGTCCCCTGCCCTCATGGCAGGACCAAATACTGTCTAGACCATCCCTGATAGACATTTATCTAGCCTACTCTTAAATATCTCCAGAGATGGAGATTCCACAACCTCCCTAGGCAATTTATTCAAGTGTTTAACTACCCTGACAGTTAGGAACTTTTTCCTAATGTCCAACCTAAATCTCCCTTGCTGCAGTTTAAGCCCATTGCTTCTTGTTCTATCATTAGAGGCTAAGGTGAACAAGTTTTCTCCCTCCTCCTGATGACACCCTTTTAGATACCTGAAAATTGCTATCATGTCCCCTCTCAGTCTTCTCTTTTCCAAACTAAACAAACCCAATTCTTTCAGCCTTCCTTCGTAGGTCATGTTCTCAAGACCTTTACTCATTCTTGTTGCTCTTCTCTGGACCCTCTCCAATTTCTCCACATCTTTCTTGAAATGTGGTGCCCAGAACTGGACACAATACTCCAGTTGAGGCCTAACCAGCGCAGAGTAGAGCGGAAGAATGACTTCTCGTGTCTTGCTCACAACACACCTGTTAATGCATCCCAGAATCTAATTTAAGATTCTGTGTGCCAGTAATACATTTTAACGTTTTCAGAAGGTCTCTTTCTATAGGTCTATAATATATAACTAAACTATTGTTGTAAATAAAGTTTTTAAAATGTTTAAGAAGCTTCATTTAAAATTAAATTAAAATGCAGAGCCCCACAGACCAGTGGCCAGGTGTGAGTGCCACTGAAAATCAGCTCGCATGCCGCTTTCGACATGCTTGCCATAGGTTGCCTACCCCTGGATTAACAAAAGAACTACAATACCAGAGCAGAGCAGTAATAGTTCTAATCCAGTACTGCGTCTCCAACAGTGGGCAGTCAGTACCAGATGTTTCAAAGAAAGAGGCAAAAATCCTCATAACGGACAGCGATGGAACAAACTGACTATAAGGGAAGCTCCTTCCTACCTCCAGGCAGTCAGTGGCTGACATATTTGTTTTATCCTATAATGTAACTGTGGGAGTCTCCATTAACTTGCATGTAAAACCAGAAGCAATTCAGAGACTATCACAGAGACCCTGTACTTAAGCCTTTCACCTAGTAATTTAAATATAACTTTCAGGACCTCCAGGTAGTCTTTATTTTGCAGTTGTCTTAATAACAGATGGAAACACTTAGCTAGCTGCCCTGGCAATAGGCACTCTGGAAATAAATAAGTCTAGGAATGTCTCTAGAACAGGGGTTCCAAAACTTGGTTCATGGCTTGTTCCGGGTAAGCCCCTGGCGGGTCGCAAGACACTTTGTTTACCTGAGCATCTGCAGGTACAGCTGCTTGCAGCTCCCAGTGGCCATGGTTTGCCACACTTAGGTAAACAAAAAGCGTCACACGGCTGCCAGGGGCTTACTCTGAATAAGCCGAGAACCAAGTTTGGGAACCCATGCTCTAGAACTATTCATTTTCTTTAATGATATCCATCCAATAACTCATCCTAGCCATGTCCCAAATGTGGCACAGAAAAGTGAGAGAGACAGCATAAGAGTTTCAAAAAGGGGAGAACAAGTTCAATAACGTTGCAAATCACAGCATTAAATATCCTATATTTACTACCATTTCTCTGAGTAACCATTATCCCTCTCCTGTTCCTGCTAGTACATATCAAAGAATTTTTTAATGGCTAAAATATACTTAAAGAGATATGAATAATAGGAACTCTATAATCTAGAAGACAAAGGCCTAATGAGATCCAATGGTCTAGCCATTGGAATAACTATCACTAGAAGTCTTCAAATAAAGATTGGATATGCTTCTAAAAAGATGAAATTCTAGCTCAACAAGAAGTTATTGGCCTGATGGAAGAATTACTGGGTGAAGTTCTATGATCTATGTAATGCAGGAAGTTAAACTAGAACCCAAACCCCTTTTGGCTTAAATCTATGAATTCCTGGGCTGTTTACAGGCAAGCTATGTTGGCTAAAAAAAGATCTTACCCAAACCAAACTTGTAGTCTGATTTTTTTATTTTTATTTTTAAATTCATTTTCATTGCCTTTGCATTGCTTGTCTTCATTTCATTGTTGGGGATATTTTCAACTGGGAGCAGAGACTACCAGAAATCTCACCAAAAAAAGCTTAGTCTCATGAGATTTCCAACTCAAGTTTATGTAACTGAGAGTGTTACAGTCTGAACAAACAAAACATTTTGGGTGCACATCAGAACCAAACTGAACCTCTAACACTTTCAAGGTTAACCAGTATCAAAAATCTAGTTCTCCTTGAGCAGCAAAAAGAGTCTCTGGAATATCATTGCTTGATATTTTTAAAGCACTGATCCATCCAGTAAAGTTAGTAATTAAATCATTCCAACAGATTAATACTCAGTCCAACATTCTGAGACTCCATCTGTGCACAAACACCAGTCTCCACAAACAGATGAGCAAAGTCCTGGATAATACCCATGCTCAATCAGTTTTTTGAAAATTACATACCTAAAATACCATCTGATTCTCCAACTTTTACACCCTAAGAAAACTCCATCTGATTTTTTTTTTTTAAATCAAGATGTGTGGTATTTTTCTAAACTCACAAGCAATCTGAATACAGGAGACTGATAGTATACTGGGATAATGCATGCCAAATTATGAAACTTCCATGTGACCGATGTCCTTTAAGCCTAATTTAAGAAGTGCTTCCGCTACCCTACATAACTAAAGCAGCTGTAAAGTTACTGAATGTTGACATAGCAAGCTGGTAATAAAATAGCATTGCTTTCAATATCCATTCACTACTATCCACTTCAAGGAAGACTTCACCAAGTACATCTAGAGAAATGTGCTCTTGCATTGCAGCTACATATACTAAATACAGTAAGTATTAACTAATGTTCCAGTAAACTGAATGGACCCTGGTTGAGAACCACTGATATAGACAATCCCTGCCAGTAAGTGTTTAACAGATATATTGGAAAGGGAGCAACATGTTACCTTGAAAACCCAGAGGTACATGAATGGCTTAGTTTCTTTCTAGATCAGAAGGCGATGTTAAACTTCTAAACACTCGTCTTCAGAATATACAGTCAAAGTTGACATTAGTGACCTTCGCTGGTAACTAAATGTGAGGCACTACTCAGAGTTGTGGTTTTTTTCCCCCGCTCAAACTAACAATCAGGAGTGATCTTGAACAAAATATTCTTGGACTGTACCAAAATTATTTGTATAGAAGTGCTCAAAGGTCCCAAATAGGAGTTGAGCTCCATTGTGCTAGGTGCTGTACAAACACAGCATAAAACAGGCCCCTATCCCAAAGAGTTCACAATCTAGAACCTAAATCCTACAAACATTGTTGCATATGCATAAAATTTCTCACAGGTGTTTGCAAAATTAAGTCTAACTCAAGACAACAGAAGGTACAAACAATTTTCTAAAAAAACCCCAAAAACCCCACACTTGAGTCTGAAAAATTTTCAGCAAGTGTTACAAATAACACCTATAACTGGCCAAAAAAAATTATATTTGTTTAGTGTACGTAATAGCATTTTTGGTATGGTTGATTTCCTTGTTTTCTCTATTTGTGACATTTTCACCTAGCAATGTGGGAATGAATTATTTTGTCTGTTAAATACCGAGAAGTGTATTCAAAACCATAATAACCAGCAAAGGGGGAACTCTAGGGCAAGTTTTGCACATGAAACTACTTTTAAACTCCTTAAATTGGCTATATATTAAGTTAAACATGCCCCTTAATATAACTGTTTCTATGACCGCTGAACACAGAGGTACAGAAACAGTTTTAAAGAATTATCTGAATAGTAAAGATTAATTATTGGCTACACAAAGTCAACTGCTCTTGACTTTAAATAAATATTTCCACTATGGTACACCTAAGAAAGTGAAGCAGTTTAAACTGAGTACCTGAAAGGAACTGATCAAACACCATTATGCATGCGAGTCAAAAGGCTTCTTCCCATGTTACAAGAGGTTAGGGTGACCAGATGTCCTGATTTTATAGGGACAGTCCCGATTTGGGGGTCTGTTTCTTATATAGGCTCCTATTACCCCCCACCCCCTGTCCCGATTTTCACACTTGTGATCTAACACCTCTTGCAGGGTGACCAGACAGCAAGCAAGGAAAAGGAAAATGGAAGTTTTATGGTATCAGAGTCTTTCCAATCCTAAAATGCAATCCTTTCCTAAAGAACACGGCACAGCTCTGGCCAGCCCTTGGATTACACATGCTATCTTCATAAATATGGACAAGAGTAGAGATAACTAACAAAAGCTAGGATTAAAGTTAAACTATGTTATTTTGGGAGGAGGAAGAGACTGGATTTGGGATGTCTCTGGAGAAGACTTTGAGGAGGCTTGTTTTTGGAGTGGTGTTGTAGCCCTGTGGGTCCCAGGATACTAGAGAGACAAGGTAGGTGAGGGAATATATTTTACTGGACCAGCTTCTGAAGAGCTCTGTGTAACTCGAAAGCGTGTCTCTTTCACCAACAGAAGCTGGTCCAATAAAAGACATTACTTCCTCCGCCTTGTCTTTGGAGTGGCTGGCTGGACTGAAAGAGGCATTTGGTGGACTGAGGCAAGAGGGTGTGCTGGGGAAAGGGACTAATTGGAGCGGGCGCTTGGCGGGATGTGGGGATGGGAGGCTGCCTGGTGAGCCGGGGAGAGCGGATGGAGGAGGGACCGGGCTGCTCGGGCAGGAGGGGGGCGGCTCGGTGTCAGCGGGGCTCGGCAGGTACCGGGTCTCTTACCTCGCATGAAACCACGGAGCGTCCGCCTCGCCTCACAGCGGCAGCCGCCCGGCATTCAGCGCGGCCGCTCGGCGCGCCGCTAGCCCGGTGATCTCACCAACGCGACCCCGAGGAGCCACCAGCAGCCAAGGCCTGGAAACAAAGCGGGCAGCAGCCCCGGGGCCACCTTTAGCCACACGCCCACCCGGCCCGGGCCCGCTGCCTCCGTCTCCAGACCCCGCAGCGCGGAGCGGAAACTCTCCGGCCGCCGCCATGGCCACAGGACACGCCGGGGAGGCGCCCACGGCGCGCCACAGTTACCACGGCCCAGCTCCCTGGCCCCGGTCCTGGCCGCACCCCCCAGCTGCCCCCGTCCCCCTTGTGCCCCCCGAACTCCTTGGCCTAGCTACACCCCCAGCTTCACCTGCCCCGGACACCCCCCTCCCCAGCTCTCTGCCCCGGATACCGCCCCCCCACCGGCCCGGCCACGCCCCCCAGTTCCTCCTAGACCCCCCCCCCCAGCTCCTGCCCGGCCGGGCTACAACCCCAACTCTTGCTCCACCCCAGCGCCCTGCCCCGCCCACGCCCCCTAGTTCCTCCTAACTCCCCCTGCCCTTGCTGTGCCCCAGTCTCCGCGGCCCCGGCTCCACCCCGGCGCCCTGCCCCGGCTCCCACCCCAGCGCCCTGCCCCGCCCACGCCCCCCTCCCGCCAGCTCCCTGACCCCCGGGTCCCTGTCCGGGCTACACGCTCCCACCCCGGCCTGCTCCGTTACCCGGGTCTCTGCCCCGGGAGCGATCGGGATCCCTCCCGCTCCGTCCCACCGCTGCCCAACGGAACGAATCTGTTGCTCCACAACCTGCCCGCAGGCTCCTTGCAGCAGCATGTCCCGAGCCGCCGCCTCGGGGCCCCTTGGCTCGGCTCACTGCGATGCTGGCAGGGGGAGCCGACTTCACGTAACCCTGGGGCGAGACGCCTGCTTCTCCCCTAGCATCGCTGGGGCTGCTGCATTTCACTTCCTCCTCCCCTGTTCATGGCAGGAGCTGCTTGGGAGACAGACGCGCTGAAAGGGGACGCCTGTGCTTAGTGCTCCTCTCCTCTGGCAGCACCAAGCAAGCCGCCGCCTCCTCCTGCTGGAGGGAGGCTGGGTTGGAAACCAGCACCTGCTGCTGGAGATCACTAAAAATTGAAATTGGAAACCAAGGGGAGACAGGAGGAGCCCTCAGGGATCGTCCTAGGGAGGTGCTGCTCCCCTCCCTGCCCTGGAACTCTCTCGCCTGATGAGAGAGAGATAATGGGTTTTCTGATGAAATCTTAACTTGTTGTATAGATAACTAGTAGCAGTCTACGTTAAAAAAAAACTGCTAAAGGAGAGAGGCTGAGCTTGGGGTAGGCATGGAGGTGGGGGAGCCACATTTTTCCAGTTTAACTCTAGCAGCAAAAAAATCAGAACTGCAAACACTTGTTTGGTGCCTAAATAAGGACACTGGTGCTGGTAATATGCCAGGGCTGTAGCCCCAGTTGCACAGGAAAGAGCCAGAACGTTTACACTGAAAAGTTGTTGATTACAACACAGTACCCAGACACTTCAGGCTTGCAGCACAGATGAAGCAGAACTGTTAGTGGATGTGCCACTACTTGCATCCGACGAAGTGGGTATTCACCCACGAAAGCTCATACTGCAAAACGTGTTAGTCTATAAGGTGCCACAGGATTCTTTGCTGCTTTTATAGATCCAGACTAACACGGCTACCAGACTTGTCTATACTGGGACATTTTAACAAAAAATCCAGCTGCTGCCACCACAGGTTCAACCGCCAGTTCTGAGCAAATCTAATTAGCATCGTGTTGAAAACAATTGCCAAAAACAGTGAGAAATCTACCATAGCACTCCCAACATTAGTAATGCCAGTATAACTGAATTAGTGGTAGCAAAAGTGTGTGTGTGGGTGGGAGGGGTGTAAATCCCTAGCATACCAAGGGTATGGCTACACTTACGGTTTGCAGCGCTGGTCATCCAGCTGTGTAGGAGCAGCGCTGGTGTGTGGCCACACTCACAGCTACCAGCGCTGGTGTGTGGCCACATTTGGAGCATTTGCAGCGCTGTTGGGAGTGCTGCATTATGGGCAGCTATCCCAGCATTCAAGTGCACCAACGTGCTTTTCAAAAGAGGGGGGTGGAGGGTGGTGTACTGTGACAGGGAGCGGGGAAGATAGAGAGAGTGGATTTTTGGAGCCAACACTGAGTGTTAGCTTCCTGGATTGGAAAAATCACAAAATGTTCATGAGCCCTTAGTCTTAACTCTAATTGCAAACAGCCTGCCTGTTTGCTGTGATCAGTGTTTGTTTTTTTAGATAAGCAGT
Organism: Mauremys mutica; assembly: GCF_020497125.1. Taxonomy (NCBI): domain Eukaryota; kingdom Metazoa; phylum Chordata; order Testudines; family Geoemydidae; genus Mauremys; species Mauremys mutica. The sequence goes on from NC_059072.1 coordinate 326,364,496, forward strand.
TCAAACGGCTCCGTTCTGTTTCATTCACTCTCCCTCCCTGCCTGCCTCTCATTTGATTGTTTACAGCCAGGTACAGAACGGAGCTCCGATCGGAGCTCGTTCACAACAAAACAAAGAAAGGCTGCATAACAAAACAAAGAGAGTAATTTATAAAAGCATTCTGGGATACACCTTATTCCCTGGAGGCCAATCACAGCGCTGGTGTGTGGCCACACTTGATGACCAGCGCTGCAGCACCAGCGCTGGAATCCTTATTCCCCATGCTGAGTGAGGTGTACGGCCAGCGCTGCAGCCAGGGAGTTGCAGCGCTGGAAGTGCCCTGCAGGTGTGGCCACTTACTAATTGCAGCGCTGGTGGAGGCTTTCCAGCGCTGCAAATCGCCAGTGTAGCCATACCCTAGGGCTAAAGAAGAGCATACCACAATTCAAGAATACAGTCAAAATGATTTGTCTGGATCTATATTGCAAGACTAAACCATTTTTTAACTGTGGGGGGCCTTAACATGTTGAATAGACCAGTGGTTCTCAAACTGTGGACCGTGGGCCACCAGTGGTCTGCAAGCTCCATTCAGGTGGTCCGTGGATAGGTCCCTCTAAGGTGTGCGCCTGTGTGGCCGCACATGAGAGAATGAAGGGCCACCCACCTAATTAGTGGAGCCGTGCAGGCATGGCTCCACTGATTAGGTGCCTTGATCCTGGAGAAGACACACATGTAAGGTGAGGTGGTGGCCTTGGGAGGAATGGGGGTAGGTGGGAGGGGGGCAGCGTAGTGAGAAGAGTGGGTGGAGGGAATTTGGGATGTGCAGGGCTGTAGCAGCCAGAGAAAGAGGTGACTTTCCCCAGCTCCAGGGCTGCGGCTGCCAGGGTCAGACAGCCCACTTTCCCAGCCTTAGTTCTATGGCTGCTGTTGTGAGGAGATACCCCCCTCCCAACCCCAGCTTGGCAGCTGCTGCTCCTGGGGAGAGAGGGCACATCCATCACATTAGAAAGGTAAGACTACTCATGTTAGAATATGAGTTGTATGCTTTTATTTGTAGAACAAAAACATGTTAATTATTATTAAGGGTTTTTTTATATATAGTGCTTTTATCCAAAGTGCTTTACAATAGTTAGCTACCAGTACAAACAACATTTGGAAAGATAATTAAGTGTTCCACAGAGACCCTCACCAATTTTCGAGTGGTCTGCAAAAAAAAAAAAGTTTGAGAACCACTAGACTAGAACTTGCAACAACATAGCTTTTCACCTGATAGATGGAACATAGGATTCACTTTCATTTAGATTTTTCTTGTTGCAGCTGACTTCCAATACTGAATAACACCCAGGAATATAAACTTTGATCAAGTGTTAGCTCTCGGTCTACACTATGCGTTTAAACTGAATTTAGCAGCGTTAAACCAATTTAACCCTGCACCCGTCCACACAACGAGGCCCTTTATATCGATATAAAGGGCTCTTTAAATCGATTTCTGTACTCCTCCCCGATGAGAGGAGTAGCGCTGAAATCGGTATTGCCATGTCGGATTAAGGTTAGTGTGGCCGCAAATTGACGGTATTGGCCTCCGGGCGGTATCCCACAGTGCACCATTGTGACCACTCTGGAAAGCAATCTGAACTCGGATGCACTGGCCAGGTTGACAGGAAAAGCCCCGCGAACTTTTGAATTTCATTTCCTGTTTGCCCAGTGTGGAGCTCTGATCAGCATGGGTGGCGATGCAGTCCCAAATCCAAAAAGAGCTCCAGCATGGACCGTACGGGAGATACTGGATCTGATCGCTGTATGGGGAGACAAATCTGTTCTATCAGAACTCCGTTACAGAAGACGAAATGACAAAGCATTTGAAAATATCTCCAGGCTATGATAGACAGAGGCCACAGCACAGTGCTTTGTGACAAGCGTAACGGAAAGCCAAAGAATCAAATGGACGCTCATGGAGGGAGGGAGGGGGTACTGAGTACTCCAGCTATCCCACAGTCCCCGCAGTCTCCGAAAAGCATTTGCATTCTTGGCTGAGCTCCCAATGCCTGAAGGGTCAAAAACATTTTCTCAGTGTTTCAGGGTATATGTCATCAATTTACACCCTTTCCCCCCCCCCCGAAAGAAAAGGGGAAAAAACGTTTCTCGCCTTTTTTCAATGTCACCCTATGTCTACTGCATGCTGCTGGTAGACGGGGTGCTGCAGTGCTGAACACCAGCATCCCCTTCCCAGTGGCAGATGATACAATATGACTGCTATCCATCGTCATCATCAGCCCGTGAGTGCTCCTGGCTGGCCTCGGTGAGGTTGGCTGGGGGCGCTTGGGTAAAAATGGGAATGACTTCTGGTCATTCCCGGCAGATGGTACAGAACGGCTGGTAACCGTCTTCATCATAGCAACTGGAGGCTGAGCTCCATCAGCCCCGCCCCTTTCATGTCTAAAGAAAAGATTCTGTATTGCCTGGACTATCATAGCAGCAGGAGGCTGGGCTCCTCTCCCCCCTCCACCCTTTAATGTCCTGCCTGGACTATCATAGCAGCTGGAGGCTTCCTCCCCCTCATTTTATCTCACTAAAAAGTCAGTGTTTCTTATTCCTGCATTCTTTATTACTTCTTCACACAAATGGGGGGTAGCCTAGGAGGGTTGGGGGAGCAGGGAAGCAACGGATGGGGTTGTTGCAGGGGCACCCCCTAGAATGGCATGCAGCTCATAATTTCTGCGGGATCTCTGGGGCTCTGACACGGAGTGGCTGTGCTCTCTGGTTCTCTAGTACACTTGCCCCATATTCTAGGCAGGACTGACTCTATTTTTAGACAAAACATAAAGAAGGGAATGACCCGGGGAGTTATTCCCATTTTTGTCCATGTGCCCCCGGCCGACCTCAGCGAGGCCAGCCAGGAGCACCTATGACAGCAGCAGACGGTACAGAACGACTGATAACCGTCATCTCATCGCCAATTTACAATGGCATGGCAGACGGTGCAATAGGGATGGTAACCGTCTCTACTACCTTGCAAAGGCAAATGAATGCTGCTGTGTAGCACTGCAGTACCGCGTCTGTCAGCAGCATCCAGTACACATACGGTGACAGTGACAAAAGGCAAAATGGGCTCCATGGTTGCCATGCTATAGCGTCTGCCAGGGCAATCCAGGGAAAAAGGGCGTGAAATGATTGTCTGCCATTGCTTTCATGGAGGAAGGATTGAGTGACGACATTTACCCAGAATCACCTGCGACATTGTTTTTGCATTGGGATCTCAACCCAGAATTCCAAGGGGCGGGGGAGACTGCGGGAACTATGGGATAGCTACGGGATAGCTACCCACAGTGCAACGCTTCGGAAATCAATGCTAGCCTCAGTACATGGACGCACACTGCCGATTTAATGTGCTTAGTGTGGCCGCGTGCACTCGACTTTACACAATCTGTTTTACAAAACCGGTTTATGTAAAATCAGAATAATCCCGTAGTGTAGACATACCCTCAGCTAACAATTAAAGAAATAAGGAGATATTTTATCATTGAGATGGATTGATCCACATGCTGATAAGAAGTAGCAACACTCTTCTGGGGGCTCCATTTGTTTTTGATTATGATGTCATTGCTGCACGTAGATGCACAATATGGTGCATCCGTCCAAGTTACTTGGAGCCAACAGATCCAGTATGATATCTGCCTTCTGAGATGACTTTTACCCAGAAATATCATCATAGTTTCATTCAGAAATTTGATGGTGACCAATTGGCTAGGGAAAGGAACTAACTCAAGGGACAACAATATCACTAATAATTTCAAAAATTCATATTCTTGAGTGAAAGTGGGGCTAGGTAGCACCAAAACCATATGGACAGATGACTTGTAGTAAATAAAATGCTCAAATCTTAAACTTCTTAGAAACTTCTCCTGCTGTTGGATGAGGCAATGTGCTGAAAATTCTTGAAAACAAAGTGGAAGTTAATCCCCAGTTAATATGTGGTATCCTTAGCTAGTTTGGACTAGATGGTTAGGCTCTTCAGCCACAAGTGATTAGATCAGTACTTCGCATTGACTTTGATCCTACAAAATAAGTTGCCATCAGTAAATTTCTCCTGGTATTTTCTAGTGTAGCAGTTCTCAGCCAGAGGTCTGGGGCCCTTGGGAGGTCACGAGCAGGTTTCCAGGGGTCTGCCAAAATAAACCAGAGAGCAGGGCCACCATTAAGCTTGCTGGGGCCCAGGACAGAAAGCTGAAGCCCGAGCCCTGCCACCCAGGGCTGAAGCCAAAGCCCTGTGGTGTAGGGGCCCCAGGCAATTGCCCTGCTTGCTGCACCCTAATGCCTGCCCTGGCGTGTAATCTACTGGATATGCAGAAAAACAGTTGTGGCACAGGTGGGCCATGGAATTTTTATAGCATGTTGGGCGGAGGAGCTCAGAAAGAAAAAGGTTGAGAGCTACTGCCTTAGTGCCTTCCAAATGTTATGACTGGTAATAATATTTTCATTTGAGGATCTCCAAGTGTTTGCATGTGTTAATTAAGCTTCACAACATTCCTGTGAGGGAGGTAAGTAGCATTGTGTCTATTTATATAGATGGGGAGTGAGGCTCTGAGACCTTAAGCATTTTACCAAATATCACAAAGTGAGTCAGTGAGAGAGCTGGAAACAGAGCCCTCAAATCCTGACTCCAGTCCCATGCTCTAATTACTGTACTAGACAACTATTCCTCCCACCTTCTTTTTGCATTTGTGCCAACAAAGTAGTCTGTTCCTTTTCACCATCCTACTGTGTCTGCTCCTGAATGTCGATAGATGTGGCTTAATGCCAGGAAGGCTGTCAGATTGTATGAATGAATCTTTAATTTTGAGATCACAGCTCACCACTAGACTGAGCATGTGCAAAATATATGGTATAAATTACTGTCATTCATAGCCTTTAACATGTTGATGTGGTTGTCACTGACAAATATTTCAGTATTAAAAACTAAGAGGAGGTAGTCAGACTTCCAGCAGAGACAAAGCTAACCTTGTAAACTTTGTCCACAATTCAACCTATTCTATCAAATGCCTGTGTAGGAATGTGAGTCCTCTATTGTCCTGACAAAATGCCCTTATCTTTTTTGTCTTGCCACCAAAGTGTGACAGACTATATACTATGAAGACTTGGTATTGACTGGAGATAGATTGTGATCTATATCTTTGGTAAAATAAATTTTCCCTCTTATGACATGTTCCACAAGTGCTGCAGTCTTCATTAGCACAGCCACATATGATGGATAACATATTGGGGGAAAAAGTGAATTATGATGGAATTTATATTTCAGAGGTTTGCAGTCTGTTGCCATTGTACCATTGCTGGCTCCTGGAGAACTGGTGGGTCACAGAATCTTGGGTCTTCTTTTTTCCAACTGCCTGTGAGCTAATTAATTGTAAATAAGAAATTAGAGGCCTGTAAAAGCAGATGGAATGCAGGAGAACCCAAACACCCCTCAAATTCTTTACTTGGTTTGCCTATGTAACTGTCTTCCTATTACTGTTACATTTGTTTTCCATCCTCCATCCTGGTTTGCTAGTGTTTGCTATACCTACGTATTTGCATCATGGCTTCACTTAAATTGAAAACTCTTCAGGGCAGAGATTCTCACTATAGGACAAATTCTCCGCTGTGGCCAAGATCCATTGGTACAGCAGAGTTGGGAGCCACTAGAGAGCCAGTTATAACAACCTGTTCTCTGCTCAGTTTGGCCCCAGCACAAATTAGAGCAGCCTGGGGGCTGTTCTAACCTATATCATCTGGCAGTGGTCTAAATGGACTGTGTATTAGCTGAGAATAGCTGGAGGTCAGCACTGCTCCAGCAACATACTCTATGCTGGGGCCTGGAGGCAGGGGTAATGTAGGAGCTGGCTATACTGGCTTTATGCCAACTGAGAGCTTGCCCCCATTAGGGGAATTCTCATCTGGTCAGATATTAACAGATTTGTCTCCTTTGCATTGCTGGAATGGGGTAGAAACCCTGTTCATCTAGTGCTTAGCTTAATGAAGCCCCAAGCCTAATGGATGCCTCTGGATAGTACTTGAATTCTTCTAATGAAAAATGCATAATAAAAAAATGGAAACTTAGTAACTTTTTAAAAACAGATTGATTTTTAAAGGAGCTCTTTTGAAAGACACATTAATTTGACTATTGATACATTTGACAGCTGCTAACAATTGGCACAGCACTACGGTGCTTTCATGATCTACGGTCAATATGGTTTCCCTAATTCCTGTTCTAGGCTGTTTTCTGGCTATACTTTCTTTTATAACTTTGGGAGCAAAATTGTCTCTTGGTTTCAAATAATTTGTGTTTTTGTAAGATGAAAATGTCATTTTTTCTGTACAGCATGACCTAGTGCAGCAAAACTATTCATTTGAGCTTGTTACCAGGGAGGTTTCTCTCTTACATAATTCTACTCCATGATGTCTCTCTGGTGAATACAGTGGAACAGTTACTGCAACTCTCAAATAAGCAAAATGTCTATTGACTTCAATGGGAATTCTGTTTGGTCTAGCTACTAACCTCAAGAGTCTATCATTTACTTTATTGGCTCTGACTGTGATTAATGTGACAGCAGTATTGTCAACTGTCACAATATCTGGTGTTTTTGCTTAAAATTCCAGGTCTTGGAGTCATGTGATTAGGATAGACGGTCAGCTTTGACATTTTTCTAGTGCTAACGGTTGTGAGAAAAGTTTGAACGATTTAAAAGTCTGAAGGCAAATAAACACTATTTTTTAAAAATATAATATTTGGGCTAACAATACTGTGATAGCTGTGACCGAGCTTCCAAGTCCTCTGTAGTGCTGCACACCCTGAATTTATTTCCTTTCCTTTCTAATGTATTGAACCAATAAAACAGGTGATGGAGTCTGAGCCTTAGCTGTACATGGGTCAATAGGCAAAAGTGGCTTTAAGCAGCCACCTTTCTGTCTCATCCAATCCTTGGGCCACTCTGGAATGCTGCTCATTCTGTTAGTCAGAAATAGCCCCTTCATGCTCCCATCCTCTCGTTAGCCTGCCCTAGCGTGTGCCCTGTCTGTGTGTGTAGGGGCAGTGGGGGTGGGGGGAGGAGAGAGGAAGAGTGGGTGGCATAAAATCTACCAAAAAAGAGTCCAAATCTGTCCTTTTAGGACCGTGGAAAAGGGAAGGGACTTAACCAAGGGTGAGTACCTACCCCACTGTTTTATCACTTAAAAGGGAAGTGTAAAGGCAGCTGTGTCAGATTAATAGCCTCACTCCATGCATATTGGAACATTTAAACTTTTTAAGTTGGACATTAAAGAAACACTGTAAATGGTAGGAATGTATCAAAATTTGCAAGAAGTAACTCAACAAAGGCGCTCCTTTTTGTGCAAACCAATGTGTCTACAATGCTTAAAACATACACAGAAAAATAGGGTGCCAAAAAGTGTTCCTAAGAATTTTTATTACCTTAATTACAGGTTTAGGAAGGTATTGTCTGTATTTTTGGTGTTTTGGAGTAAATTTTCAAGATGATGTGTGGGAGGTAATCCTGGAAATGAATAAGACTTTTACATATATCTATCATGCAAGATGTTCTAAAAATATGCTTCATTGCGGTTCACTGTTCAGAAATATTACTCTTTTCAGGTCTATTTTTATGAACAATTTAAATGATTTATAATGGTTTCTTTTAAAAAAACCCTATTCTCTATTACTATCATACATCTTGTGGTGGAGGATAATTTATCTGAAACTTTCAATTAATTATTTTAATGTGTCAGTCTATAGAAAACTCAGAACAGCTTTGTAGAAATAACAGAGCAAGGCTTAAAATAGTGCCAAATAGGATCAGTGCATGAATCCCTTCACATATTGATGAGGAGAGCATGATGTGCTAGGGTGTCTTTGTCCCTCCTGGTGACATAGCCAAAGAACATGCAATGCTGCTTTTGAATGTAGTGAGCAATTGGAAAAAGACCAGATCTTTGCAAGAATGTGACATTTTGCACAAAGTCAAACCACTTTATGCTCAGGATTTGGCGCTGACAGTGCATATGGAATTTCCTCTAGCTGCTCCAAGTCTGCCTGAAAGAGCCCTCAGGTTTCTGACCTGTATAGCAATACAGGCAGTACACAGGTTTGATAGATCCTGGACTTTGTCTCAGATCAGAGACATTTTTGTATCCATAGGTGAGACTTGGACTTCATGCAGGAGGTGGTGAGACCTATTCATTGGAGGATATCTCATTTGCTGTGACAGTTTGAACTCTGAAGGCTTCAGCGCTCTTCCTGATGTTCAACCCAACCTGTACCAGAGGTTCTGGTGGCCCAGCTCCAGGATTCTGGATCTTGGTCTTCTGCCAAGAGATGTTCAATTCCATGGTGTGGATGGTCTCTTGGAAACCTTGAGGGGCAGGGCAGAAATTCTCTAGTTTCTCCAAAAGCAAAGCCGCATCGTTGGTATAGTCTTGCTCGGTGAACAGTTCTTGACCAACCTTGATTCTGATGTCTGGCATGGTAAGTCCTCATCTCCAGTTAATAGCCCACCAAAATAGTGTCAGGGTGAGAATATATTCCTGTTGCACATCTGAGTTTGTGTAGAAATGTGGCGAAAGCTATGAACCAATATGCACTCTCACAACAGTACCAATGTGAAGATGGCACACCAGATTTAGCAGAACATCTGGAACGACAACTCTTTTCATTGCAAACCAAAGCGCTGACCTGTCAACGAATTCCAAAACCGCTTTGATGTTGATATATGCCACATGAAGCAGGCAGTTAAATTCTCAGTGCAGCTCAGCCACATGCCAGAGGCTAAGCATGGTGTCTGTTGTTGACCGCCAGGTAGTGAAACCTCATTGCTGTGAATGATAATGTCTGTTAAGGCAAAATTGCATCCTATCAAACTAAATATGAACAAAGACCTTTCCTGGGACTAATAGCAATGAGATCAGTCTATAGCTGTGACACCTTGTGTGAGATCCTTTACCCTTGTACAGGGACACTATGATGCCATCTTTCCATTCTGCTGGTACCCTGCCTGATACCCACACTTTTAAAAACAGTCCATGCAGGCCAGTGCTCACTGGTTTCAAGGCACCTTTCAACAGCTCAGGTGGAATATCATCAGGTCCAGCAACAAGTCCATTCTGTAACTTTTGGATGGCTTTTCATACTTCCTTGAATGTCGGAGTATCAATGTGTCTCCTTGGGTCTGTGGCTGTGCAGTTTGCCAGGTCATATAGCTCTGGACAGTCATCTGCATGCTTTCATAATGTATTTTCCATCTGTCCAGGACCACGTCTATTGATGAGCAAGGAGAGCCATCTGGTTTCATGATGGGAATGCTATTAGGCTGTTTATGGCTGCCTGCCAGGTCTGTGAGAGCAGGATTCAGATTGTTGTGCTTTAGGCTGTCCTCTGCTTCATCAACCAGGGAGTTGATGTAGATCTCACAGTCACGTTTTGCCATGATCTGGAAAATACCTTTCAACTATTTACATTCTTGGACATTTCCCTGCTTGTGTGCTTCTGCCATTATTGCTATAAAGTCCTCAGAAAGCCACGGTCTGAAGCCAATTGTTTCAGTGGTAGCCTGTGATATAATGTTACATTTACCACTCCAGGTGATCTCCACGTTGTCCAAGGAGGTACCAAGATTACCTATGTGATCTTTGATGACTTGTGTGTATTTCATGGCTTCAAGAAGATCCTCAGAAAGAGGCTAGACATGGTATTGTTGGTGAACATCTAACTTGCCTGGGGTCCAAGACACAGCCAAAGAAAATACAACATGGCCAACCTCATCTCAGACCTTGAGAGACTGATACTTCTGGATCTCAACGAGAAACTTCAAATAGAGTGAACTGTATTTTTTTCCTAATAGTTTATTGGGACATGGGGCAGTGACACTGCCAGACCAGGTGCCAACTTTTGCCAACTCTTTAGGCTTCAGCCAAGCATTGACAATTTCATTGCTGGAAACCAGTCCAGCTCACCTGTGTGTTAATATGGTTACAATGAGTATTTGACTTATAACAATGTGTTTAAACTTTATGAAATTATTGTAAGTTGCTACATGTATTAATCCTGCCTATAAAGTCTGTATCCCATGCTATAAGGTAATAGTAAAGTTTTTGATTTATCAGTGGTGCTGGAACATTTTTAATAGTGGGGGTGCTGAAAGCCAGCCTCCTTACTCCTGTCCACACCCCCACACCCAGAGCTGAGGCCAGGAGCAAAGCCCTGGGCATGCAGGGCTGGCTGCTGGGTGCCCGGGGGTGCTGCAGCACCCCCCACGCCCGTAGTTCTCATGCCTATGTGCTTTATAAGTGTAACATATGTTTGTTCTGAATTATGTAACTCACCAAATAAGAACAAACTTTACCTTGTGCAAAATGGTAAATCCCCCTGAAAAGTATTACCTCTTGCCCATCAAGAAGGACTGTCAAAACTAAATGGGCCATTGTGGGACATCAAAATACAAAGACCTTGCTAATTGCCCCTGCACATCCATGAGGAGGCTGCGTGCAAAAGGCCTTGTCCCATTAGTTTGTATTCTGGAAGAAGGAAATAAAGATAGTGGGCAAGAAAATTTTTCACCTCTTTTGCTGTTTGAGCTCTCACAAGGTTCTAACTACCAAATAGAAGCAGAGATCCCCAGGATCAACCTGGCTTAGTCCTAAAAGACATTCAGCGCTAACAGATTGCTACAACTCTTTTGGAACCATAGACTGTAACTCATGTGTGTATATAATTTTGCCTTCTTTAACCTGTAAATAACTCTCTCATTTCTTTTTTCAAGTTAATAAATCCTTAGTTAGTGTACTATAGGATTGGCTACAAGCATCTTTGTTGTGAGAGCTGAGGTACAGATTGACTTCGGGTAAGTGAACGGTCTCTTAGAACTGGAAGTAACCTGACTGTTTTGTGATCTTTGGTGGATAGCAACCACCTATCACTAAGTCTAACTTGCCTGGGTGTCAAGATAGACTGGAATGCCCCAATGGGACTGCCTGTGACTGCATGGTAATACTTGTAGTGTTTCAGGAGTTCACATCTCATTACAGTGCATACAAGAAGTTTGGGATGTCTGACCTACATTTTGACAATCTACCATTGAGTTTGGTACTCACCATCATGAACGACTCCAGACAGCATGACAGGGGGCTACTAGCAATGATTCTGAGATGCATGTGTAACACAGGACAATGGCATATGCCTGCACTTTTCTTATGTATATCAAACTGAAAATAAACGTCATGACTTAACTTTAGTTTTGTCCTTTTTTTTTGTCTCTTGGATTGTCACAACTGTTTGCTCATCTAGAAGTGTTGTGTTCAGATTCTGCCCTGTTGCAGCTGTGGGCCCATCCCCCAGCAACCATCTGAAACAGATGATGTAGCTTTTCACCTTCCTGCTAGCTTTGCCCCTAGTAGAGATGAGTCTGAATCAGAGTCTCAAATGTGAGCCCTTCTCCCCTACAAACTTCAAGGGGCAGTGCAGGTTGGAGTCATGGATCTAACCATGTCCCTACTGTCATTAGATCTGACCCAGATCCAAAGTGGATTTGACAAGATGTGCACCTTGAAGGTTGGAACTCTTATGGTAATGATTGATGCTGCAAGATGCCTGTTGTGATAGGGTGTTCACCCCACACTTGCCCTGAAAGAGTTAATAAAAGCAAAGAAAGTGGCTAGTTAACCCAATGGGCCACAGCTGAGGGCAATCAGGTGGCCAAGTAATCCCCTGAATGAGTAAGGGAGTCCAGCTGTGGAGGAATGAGCTGGGCTGGACTTATAAAAAAGACAGGACATTGGAAGCAGTATGGGCTTCTGGGAAAGGGCAGACACTCCTTGGGAAGCGGGAGGAGTGTTTGGAGATTGCAGAGTATGTGAGATGCAGTTACTCCCTGGGAAGAGGGAGAAGGATCTGAGCAGCTTCTCAGCGCTGGGAGTAGCAGGGTGTTCTGGAAGCTCAGGCAAGTCCTCAGGGCAGCAGCCGTCCTCCTCAACATCCCGCTCCAGCAGCGGGAGAGAAGTGTCTGCCTCTCTCAGCAGCCCTCCGCCCAACTTTGCTGCAGGGCCCACCTTTTATACTTCTGCTTCCTGTCTTGCTCCTCAGCTTCTGGCTCTAAAACCCAAGGAGTTGGTTGTGGTTCTGCCTGGTCTATCTCTGAGGGAGGCCACACCTCCTCACTACACATGTGCTCACATTATCATTTATTTACAAATCTTTCGTATAGTAATCTACAAATATTACTACTGCTACTTAATATGGCCTTAATGTAAAAGTGATTGGAAAATATGTATGATGATCAGAATATACTAGGTGCCTGTGTGTTTCTGGGTGATATTTCAGGTGCTGGTTTTGAAATAAAGTCCTAAATGGCTTGGCATTTGCCTACTTGAAAGACAGTTTCTCTCCTCGAGCCATACTACTGCCACAGCTGTAGTCAGAGGTGCACAAACTGGACAACCATTGATTTTAAGACAGAGCTGGCAGTAGCATGTTCTCAATGTCCCTTGACTATGAAACAAACTTTTGCCTTTGGTCCAAAATAGTCAATGATCATTGATCTTCAGGACATGCTCAAGGACTGTCCTTTTGCTTATGTGGCTAATGGGATGGAAGTTGGTGAGGAAAGTACTGCCTATTGGGTTGTGTCGGGGATAGTGTTGCTGGAGTTTTTCCTGGGGTCTTGCTGCTGGTTCTCTTTTTGTTGTATTGTTTCTTTGGATAATGTCAAAGAGGCCCAGAGTAGCAGAGAGGTGCCTTTTAATGTGTTTATAAATTGTTTTGTTTTGCTCTTTACAGAGCAAAACAATATGAGGAAACAACAGGGATGCAGTTGGGTCCCAGATAACCATGGTTACTGAACAACTGAAAATACTCAAACTTGCAAAGCCTAATAACTTATATACTTCTGTTTTGAATGGTTTATAGCATCTTCTAAAACATAGAACACAGTGAGCTCTAATAGAGGGCTCACATGGTATTTAAAAGGATACTACCCTCTTCTTATACACTACATAAATCACAACTAATAATAATACCAAGTACTTTTCAAAGGAGATAAATATCTTTATAATGCACTGACGAAACTACCAGGCCCATAGCCTGAGCATCATCTTTGATGCCTCCCTCTCTAGCTCCATCTTCTAGGACTTTTCCAAGACCTACCACTTTTTCCACTAGAGCATTTCCAAGATCTGACCTTTTTCTCAGTTCATACGTATTGGACATGTGTTTTCTATACAGAAACAACTTAACGCTAATCAAAACAACTGTTCCCTCTAAGGTGATATTGTGCCCATAGGGCTAAATGAGGAGCACTCGAGATGTTGAGTGCTCCTCATCAATGGGAGTCAAAGGCACGCAGTATATCACAGGACTACTCCACAGCTTGCGAGATCCAGGCATCTAGTAGAGTACCAGCCCATGTTTCTGGACCTGTGGGAAGCATTTCATTCATGGAGCTCAAGTGGAGCACACTATAGTCTAGGGTCTATTCCTGCTGCTAGTTCCAGCCTCAGTGTTTGTGCTCCAGGGAATGCAAGGACCAGCAGGGGGAGGAGAGGTCTTCACATAGATGTTTTCATTTTTCTCTTGAGGAAGGCCAGATCATTTTTTGGAAAATCCCGTTGCTTTCATTTCATTTATGCTAGGCCATTCATTTTCATTTACGCTAGGTGATTAACACATTTGTATATAAGAGGCATATTGATTTCTGACTTGAGTTGTGAATAAATCATTGCAGGAGTGAATGTGCATTGCTGCACACCTACAGCACCAGCTAAGAAAGGACAACAACCTGGGCAGAGGTGAGCCATATGACTGCCTGAATATGCTTGACTCAGGTACCTGCTTATACAGTGCTAGGTGTCCCCTTCGCTCCCCTCCCCCTGCCAAAAAAAGAGTGTGAGACTAATTATTTAAAGAAAGAACAGGGGTACTTGTGGCACCTTAGAGACTAACAAATTTATTTGAGCATAAATTTGTTAGTCGCTAAGGTGCCACAAGTACTCCTGTTCTTTTTGCGGATACAGACTAACACAGCTGCTACTCTGAAATCTGTAATTATTTAAAGGGACTGGAAGTCAGCAGAGTTTCCCTGTACTTAACTTTAAATTTGCTGTATACACAGTAAAAATAATTGAAATAATGGCAATTGCTACACCTGTGCAAATAAAACCAATATAAAATGATTTATAAAAATCCTATGAGCGCAATGCATTTCTGGAAACATCTGTAAAGCACAAGAGGAAGAACTCCCTTCATGTGGATTTTAAATCAACAAAAGCATTGGGCGTGGTTTCAGTTTTCTCAGATGAAAGGCAGTAGTCATTTACATTTATACATAAACATTCACACTGTGGGGGAAGCCAACATGCATCACTCCCTGTGGCAACTGTTCCAATTAAAATAAACTCTTGTTAAAAGTTCCATCCTGGGAGGTGTTGTCTGAGTCCTCCACTGCCACTACACTGAAGGTCCTAAGAGCAACACACGTTACATGTGCTCTAAAATGCTGTCTAACTAGCAAGCATATTCACTACTTCAAAGGACTATGTAGCTCAATGAATTGCTCACTGATCACCCATGAAATAAATCTACAGGTCATAAAGTGTAGATACTACTGGCGACCACTGGCAACCCCCACTATATTCCAGAAAAGGAAGTAAATTATGAATGACACTTTATTCTTAGTAATGCCCTGTGGGTGGAGGAGAAGACAAATTTTTAGCAGCATGACTTACTAAGCAACCTTATTGTTGTAACCCTTGTCTGTTCCACCCTGACCCTCACCCCCAGTTTTTGTTTGTTTACAACCTTCCTGTCTGTATCTAGATTTGAAGCTTTCTGAGGCAGGGACCATGTCTTATCATCTTTCTGTGACGTGCCAAATGAATTCTGGGGTAATGAGAAATAATAACAACACAGGGCTGGACTGTCCCCTTTATATAATGGAACTCACGGGAAGGTTAGTAAATTATATAAAGTTCTGCTTGTAGAGTTTCTTCCATATTGTTCTTTTAGGTCAGGGGGAAGAGTTTGCCCCCTGCCTCTTCTCTTCCTGCCCAGTGGAATGAGTTGTGGATCTGCCCTCAATCCCCACAAACCCCTGGGATCCTCAGGAGGCCCCGTGTCTCTGTACCAGCTCAGGAGCTCTGCTCTTTCTCCTCCCCTCTCAGTAGCACTGCTCCAATGGTTATGACTGCTCTTGGGGGATTCCTTGAAAGAGGATTCCATATTCTAGTCTATAGAAGTTCTTGTCCTGTGCTCATCGCTGTAGTATGCGAGTGCCTTCCAGTTTTGCATTCAGCAACATGACTAACATCTCTCACAGATGTTTGTTCTCTCATCCTTTCCCTAGGGGTGAAGTGCGTGCAGTGGAGTGTTTTTTGTTTTGGCATTTTGAAAATAATAAACCCACGTTCTTATATGGTTGTTAGAGAAGGCCTTGCACTTAGAGTGGCAGGTCGTGAGTACTTTGCTTCTATATGAGTTCATTCTGCAGTCTTGGGCTGGCCCCCAAGAAAGCTGTCTTCTGCACAGATAAGCGTTATTGTTATTTGTTTGTATTACAATAGTGTGTAGGAGCCCCAGTCATGGACTAAGACCCCATTGTGCTAGCTGTTGTACAGACACAACAAAAAGGCAGTCCCTGCCCTAAAGAGTTTTCAGTCTCAGAATAAGACAAGCAACAATAGATGGATAAAGACAGACAGGCGCGTACAAGGAAACAATGAGACAATATTGCACAGGGTAGCGGAAGAGCTATAACATAAAAGCAAAGTGAACAATGTGATGGTGGCAAACATCATGTTCCTTTTTTAGTGAGGTGAGTTTACTTAGGAGGGGATTAGCTCAATGGAAGGGAAAGGGGACGAGGAGGATAGGTCGGGGAGGAAGGGTAGCTATGGAGTGAAGCTCAGATGAAGAGACAGTCAGGGAGGGGGAATTCCATTGTGCCAGAAGTGAAATTCATAGATTACAAGCCCAGCAAGGACCATTGGGATCATCTAGTCCAGGGGTTCTCAAACTTCATTGCCCCCCCCTTCTGACAATAAAGTTACTACATGAGCCTGGGGGCGGGGGGTGGAGCCTGAGTCCTGCCGCTCTGGGTTGGGGGGAAAGGGGCCACAGACCAAGCTCCATTGCCCCAGGTGGGTGTGGAGCTCAGGCTTCATGTTCAGCCCTGGGTCCCAGCAAGTCTTATGCTGGCCCTGACGACCCCATTAAAATGGGATTGTGACCTACTTTGGGGTCCCGACCTACAGTTTGAGAATCGCTGATCTAGTCTGATCTCCTATGTAACAGTGCTCATAAGATTCTCTTTCCCCTCGACCCCCCAAAAAATAGTGTGAACAAAGAGCCTGCATGGTGAAAAGTAGATTTATAAATTTTTTTCATTTAAATAAACTTAGGCCCTGAAATTGTTGACCATGGTCTTTATCCCAGAACTTTAGTCAGTATTGACTCAATATTCTATGGGAAAGCACTGTAGGGAGTGGAGGACAGATTTGATGATTTCATGGTACCCTGTGTTGCTGAGAAGATACATGGCAGCTTTCTGTACCAGCTGATGTTTCCCAAATGCTCAAGGCTTCACTCCCAGGTATATTGCATTGCTGTAGTCCAGATGAGAGGTGACAAAGGCATGAGTAATAGAGGCCAGGTTATCGTCTTCCACGATGGGATGGAGTCTCCTAGTATGCCAGAGATGGTAGAAAGCATTATTCACGGATGCTACTATGTGAGAGCTTAGCATCAGTGAGGAATGCAGGAGCACTCCTAAGCTACAGACACAATTGACCAATTGTGGTTGTGTACGTGCAACCAGCAGAGATTGCTCTCTGGTTGCAAACTCTTCAAAGGGTTTTCCTCTGCCCAACGTCATCACCTCTCTCTTTTTGCTTGGGTTCAGTTTTTCAGCTGTTCTTCACCATGCGCTGACTCTCTCAAAGCACTGGTCCATCTTGGTGGCAGTGGTGTGGTCATGTGTGGTGAAGGATAAGTTGAGCTGTGTGTCCTCTGTATATTGCCTGCACTTGAGTCCCTGTCATCTCACCAGTTTACCTAGCAGCTGCAAGTAGATTTAGAAAAGGTCCAGAAGAGAGAAATTATCCTTCTTGGACTCCCTCAAGTGAGGGTCTAGGGGCAGAGGTCCAGTTTCCCATCACTACTGATTTGCTGCATCCCTCCAGGAAGGACTCGGACCATTTTAGTGCATTACCCTGGAGCCCTGCGCTCTCTCTCTCAGGCAAGACAGCTGTATCTCATAGTCAACAGTGTTGAATGCTGAATACAAGGCCAGGAGGATGAGAATGGAAGACTGTCTTTTATCCATTGATAGCAGGAGGTCATCCTTCAGTTCTACTAATGCATTTGCAGTTCAGTGTCCTGGCCTGAATCACACTGCGCAAGGTCTAGGATATTAGTTTCAATTAGATGAGATAGAAGTTGGCATTTGGCTAGTTTCTCTATGATCTTGCTCAGGAATGGGAGGTTTGACACTTGGTGGTAGTTAGCTAGAACTGATGTATCCAGGGTGGGTTTCTTCAGTGTTGATGGGACTGTTGTGTGTTTGAAGGAGGAAGGGAAGATTCCTTCTTTTAATGATGGGTTGGCTGTTTCAGTCAGAGGTGGCACCAATTGTTCGTGACTCTCTTTCATGAGCCAGGAATGGCATGGGTGAGATTTACAAGTCTCGTATCAGGACTCCTTTAGGGCAGTGGCTCTCAAACTTATTTGATTATGTCCCCCTTCTTTGTGTCTGTAGTCCTTCCCTCCTCCCCCTGCTCCTGCCACACAGTTACATATATAGCCGCTCTGCTCACGCACCCCAGAATACATTTTTCAACCCTCCCCCCAAGTTTGAGAACCTCTGGGTTAGCATGTCCAAACTCCTAGATGAGTGAATGCAGGCAAGCTATTGGATGGTGGGTGGGAGTGGATCTGTGTTGTTTGAGAAGGCTTCCTGAATGTATGTGAAGTAGGATGATAATTCTCTGTACTGCTTGGTTCTGATGAAGATTTTAGGCACTCAGGATTGATGAAGCAGTTTACTACCCTGGATAGCTCTTTTGCATGGGATTTGGCAACTTCAGTGAGGCTGAAAGGAAGGTTCCATTCATCAGTAGTACAGCATATGCTTGGAGGAATTAGTTATGTTTAATTCTCTTTGTATCAGCCTTTATTTTCCTCCATCGGTGCTCAGATTTCTGCCTCCTCTCTTCCTCTGGCACAGGGTGTCAGAAAACCAAGGAGATCTATGTGGGTGACAGGGAGGAAGCGGTCAGTTGGGGGCCAATGTGTCAATGGTTGAGGCTGGTGCACAATAATGATTCACCAAGTCTTTGATTCCTCATTCTGTGGGTGGTTTTGTTGTCCTTCAACATGCTTTGGCATTTGTTGGAGTCCATCAGTCTTCATGATCAAATCAGAATCATGGGCCTTTCTTGGAGCATGGGAGTTCGAAGGTCTCTGACCACTGCCTTAGTAAGATGATAGTCTGTTCAAGACTGTGTCAAAGTTTGTGATGTCCTTGATACTGATATCTCAGCTGACGATCAGGGGTGTGACTGGCTGTGTGGGTTGGATATGGGATGATTTATGAAAGTCCTAGGGAATCAAGTGAGGAGATGATGACTTTTCCAGTTTGTGCATTGAGGTCTTGTCATCCTGGGAGATTTCAACATGCATATCAACAAGGCTGGGGTATTTCGCCACCACTGCTGACATGGTATCAGCGAGCTCCTTTATGAATCTTTTACCCTACGGTGGTCCATAAATGAGCATAAAACCTGTTATCTTTGGCCCTGGTTTCTACTGCCAGATGAATGCATTTGAATTAATTTGTCTTCCCTGAGGCACCTCTTTTGGCTTTGATGTTTTAGAAAATGAATACAGTTGCCGCTTCCCCTTTGCAGGTGCTTCATCACTCATGAGCTTGTGGATTGATTGTTGATGGCAGATAATCAGCATCAATTTTAGTTCATACTGTCTCCTTCTGGCCTGTGCCTAGGAAATGTTCCTGTGCAGTGTATAGGTATTAGATGTCTGGAATCTGTTTTCTTATGTCCACTTTGTTTCCTTGGACAGTTCCTCCTGTTTGGACTAGGTGAATTAGTGGATTGGGCCATGGGATGACTTGAGTGGAGGAGTGGTTGTTTGGATTGTCATGCCATGAAAAAGGCAAGTCTGTTGTATACCTTTTGGAACTGTAAACTGGTTGAATCCTGGCCTGTTGCTGAGGGAATGAAACACCCTTTGAAAGGGTTTCAGCACTGCTACCCCAGTGCTCCCGGGAGCCCTAAAGGAATTCTGGGGGATAGTGTGCATTTTGCACCCAGGCCCAGAAGGAGCACTGGGGGAGAAAGTGCCTCATTAGGGTTCACAGGGATGATTTTTTTGGCTCCATTGTTCTCTGGTGCATTGGCCCCACTTCATGGACTGGGTCTGTGAGCAGGGTTTGCTACTGTGCGAAGCCCTCATGTGGGCTGGACAAACAGAGGAATGGTGTAAAGAACAACATGGAGCATGGCATAAAGCCATAGTCTGGCTCCGGGTATTCAAGGCTGAGCTACAGATTTTGTTTTTGACACTTCAGAATGACATCCTTGAGTTCTGTTTGGAGGCTCTCGGCACAAGTTGGATTTAAGTGGTGTAGTGGCATTCTATTAGCCCTCCACACAGGGGGATATGTCACCCTATTAGCACATTTTCATTACTGTACTGTGACGGGGTGTACCCAGCTCTGCACTGGTTTCAGCTGGGGTTAATCCTCTCCTGTGGGTCAAGGAGGTCATGCATCCTTGACTTTGTTGGGCATGCTCCAGCTGGAACCAGGATTTAAAAGGGGGCAACTCGGCTCAGTCTGGGCTTACTGCTGGAGGGAACAGAGGTGCACTGCAGGCTCCTGCAGAAGGACCGTCGGCACTTCAGGACGTGGAGGCCAGACAGACAGTGATGACCCATGACCCCCAGGTTCCTGATGCCACAGAGGAAAGAGACTGTGGGAACCCCTAGACCACAAGCTGCTGAGGAACGGGTAGGAAGTGACCTAGGGGAACTTAATGGGGAATCGATCGTAGAACTGGAGATTAATTTCAACAGGATCTCTGCCGAGCTGGTGGTGGGCAACCCTGCCATTGCCAGGGCCGTGGGCTGGTACCCAGTGGAGTAGGGAGGACCTGGGCCTGGGTCCCCCTACCAGGGCTGCTACCCACCCTGAGGCACTGGTGCACCCCTCTAACCCTATTGACTCTGGCCACTAGGCCATACAGCCCTGACAGAAAGGGCAACCCTATTGACACTAGCCACTAGGCTGCACAGACCTGACAGAGGGTGCAGCTATATGGACCTTGACCATTAAACCCAGCAGCCCTTACCAAGAGGGCAGCTTTATTGACTGTGGCCTTTAGGCCACACAGCCCCGACTGGGAGGGTGCCCCCATTGACTTTGACTGTTGAGCCGACAGCCCAGCTCAGGGGGGCCATCTTGTTGACCCCAGAAATTAGGCCACACTGCCCTGAGATTAGGGGCAATCATTCAAGCTAAGCTGCGAAGCCATAACACCTCGCTTCCAAAGGGTGACAGAGTATACCAGCCACGTGACATGTACATAAATATAATTTAAGTCAAACTTTTTACTGATTGGAGGAATTCTCTTGTTTCCCAAGCAAAATAGAGCTCTGGAATGGCATCAGCCTTCTTGAAAATGTTTCATCTCATGTCAAAGTAACAGAACTGTGAATGAAAATGTTTAAAAAAGGCAAGGTAGCCCCCAATAAAGTGGATCCCATCCTTTTCCAGCACCACCAAAGGGTAAATTTTTCTTCCTGGCAGGAAGTTGGGAGTTGTCTGAGGGGGACTCTGCTAATTACATTTTTGTTATAGTAATGTTGCTGCTGGTGTAATGTGATCTGTGAGCAATTGAGAAGTTTGCATATGTATTTTTAAGAGCTAAAGCGAGTTTGTGGGATGGTCCCTTTTTATGTACTGTGGTGTAAGTTTGAATATAAAAGTGTGTTCCAATACCCATTGTCTTTGCAGTTGCATTTTTATTCAATGAGTTGTTCTAAATATTTTTCTATTCAAGCATTTTTTCTGATTTTCACTTCTTCTACTGGCTTCCAACATCTGTGCATTATCAGAAAGAATGACATAAATGACTAAGACAGCACGACATGCACACACACACCCCTTTAAATGCATTTGTATCCTGCCAGTTTTCCCCCTTTCGTTTGCTGAATAGATTCTGATCAGAAAACATTTTGATTGAGATTATTTTCTCCCCAGTGAAATTGTGCAAGGGCTTTGTTAAATGCTGATGTATTCTTCTGTTCAAGGAAAGCTTTCAAAAGTAGGGTCTAACATTTAAAAGGAAATATGATTCATCATAGAGGTTATGTGCTAGTGGTTATAGGAAGATTCTTGTTCTCTTTAAATGCAACTGCTAATGGGTTTTGCAGTAATCTAAAACCAAAAGCATTGCATACTTCTCCTATTGTGTTTACAATAACTGGCAAACCAGCTAAGATCATGTTTCTGTTATTACTGCACCTGTGCTCATTGCAGAAAATAGTGATGATAACTGTCAGCCAGTGACTATTGCAGGAACTCGTGCACATGTTGCTTTTTGATTAAAGACTTAAGGTCAGATCCTTATCGGGTGTAACTTGGTGTTGCTCTGAACTCAATGGAACTTTGTCAAGTTACAGCAGCTACAGATGTGGGGTGGAATTTTCAAAAGTGGCTAAGGGAGTTAGTTGCCCAGTTCCCACTGAAATTCTGGGGAAAAAAAAAGATGGTCCAGTGGTTAGGGTGCTAACATAGGGCTTGAGAGATCCAGCTTCAGTTCTCTGTATTGCCGCAGATTGTGACATTGGACAAGTTGCTTAGTCCCAGATCCTCTGAAATCAGTGTAAATTAGGAATTTGTTGATCTGGGCCTTAGTTTCTGTGCCTCAGTAACCAATCTGTAAAATGGGTATAATAGAATGTCCCTCACAAGGGTATTGTGAGGATAAATACATTAAGAAAAGACTGGGGTGCTCAGATACTATGCTAATGGGGAGGCCATTTAAGTATCACAGATATCTAAAAATGTACTGATCAAAAACATTTCTCTTCCAATTGAAAAGTTACTGCATAAATAGTTCAGGCAAAAACCTAAAGAGGTGAAGACAAATAGGCCAGCCACACCACAACTAATGTTTTCCCCACTTTGTTTCCTGGACTGAGTGGGAAGAAGGAAAATTGTAAATGGCATCTTGCAGTCCCAAACTTTGTTCTTAGTCTGCAGCCTTGAGATTCTTTTGGTCACCTGGAAGGTACTGCATGTCCAAATAGTCATAATAGCCAAAAACTACATGCCTCCATATGTGACTGGACAGAAAGGTGCACCCTATCCTTCATACACAAACCTGGCCATGGTGATCCATGCATGTAAGGTCTGCAGGCTTGATTGTGACAATTCCTTATGTCTCAATCAGCTAGAAATGCTAGTCTGTACAAAATACCACCCTCTTGTCTGTTTCAGTACATTGTTCTGCTGTCTGTACTGGCTTCCCTTTGAATATAGTGTCCAGTTCAAGGACTCTATCTTGATAGTCAAAGCCCTTTACGGATGTGACACTGCACCCCATATTCTTCATAGAGATATTATTATTATATGATTATGGCATAAGTATCAAAGAACTAGATAGATTCATGGAGGATAGGTCCATCAGTGGCTATTAGCCAGGATGGGTAGGGATGGTGTCCCTAGCCTCTGTTTGCCAGAAGCTGGGTATGAGTGACAGAGAATGGATCACTTGATGATTACCTGTTCATTCCCTTGGGGGCACCTGGCATTGGCCACTGTCAGAAGACAGGATACTGGGCTAGATGGACCCTTGGTCTGACCCAGTATGGCCATTCTTATGACTTATTTTATGCAAGATAGGTCATGTAAGATATCATTGAAAAGGTTATGATTTACTGAATCTGATTATCCTATTTGTATGCATGTATGATTTTTGTATCTGTATTACAAATGTGTTTACATATGGGGAACGCCCACTAGACAAAAGGCTCTCAGTCTAGATGGCTGGCTGGGAAGGGCCTATTGAAGTTGTGGGGAGGGATAGCTCAGTGGTATGAGTGTTGGCCTACTAAACCCAGCGTTGTGTGTTCAATCCTTGAGGGGACCATTTAGGGAATTGTGGTAAAAAATCTGTCTTGGGATTAGTCCTGCTTTGAGCAGGGGGTTGGACTAGATGACCTTCCAACCCTGATAGTCTTTGAAAAACCATTAGGGAGAACAATAGGACTTAGAAAAAGCTTATTTCCCACCTGGGGTGCCTTCCTGAGGACAGTACAGACAGCCTCCAAGTAATGGCTGCTGTGACACTACAGGGACATGTGACCAGGTCACCTGGTGCTGGACTCCATCTTGGGATGTTGGTGTTTTTTCCACTGGCTGGTGTGGTAACCAAGCTTTGAAACAAAGGGTTCCCCTCATATGCAAAAGCTATATAAGGCAGGGAAGTGACATCATCACTTTTAAATACTTGAGAGACACTAAGGGTACATCTACATAGCAACTAAACACCTACAGAGGGGATGAGTCAGGTGACTTGGGCTTGCCGGACTCAGGTTGCGGGGCTGTAAAATTGCTGTGTAGCCATTCAGACTCAGGCTGAAGCCTGATCTCTGGAACCCCACAAGTAGGGGAAGAATCTGTGTTGTATTAAGCAGGCAGGAGTCCAACCACGTATGTCCCAGACTTCCAGGGACCCCAGATAGTATCCATGGCATAGGGTACCTTTCCTCTGTAACTGGGTGCAGCACTTCCTCTCTAAGGCATCATCTCCAGGCTAATGTTTTAAATTTAGGACTATCCTTGAAAGCCATCTAGAAGCTCCAGACAATGGAAAGCAGCTGTCCACTTCCTGTGTGGTGCTGCCTGGCTTGAATATTACACCTATGCTGAGGTCTATGTAGGCACTGGCTGCTTCTTCACTTCTGGATGTAATTGAAATTATTGGTGACAGCCACAGAATTACAGTTCTTGTATTTATCTAGTTAAGAGTCCTTGCTTAGGGGAACATTTTTTTTTGTTAGGGACACATGTATCCTACTGGATAAGGCACCGGGCTAGGATTCAGGAGACCCACGGCTTATTACTTGCTCTACCATTGGCATGCTGGACAATCTTGGAAATTACTTCCTCTCTCTGTGCCTTAGTTTCACCAGCTGTAAACTGGGACTACTGGTACTTACCTCCCTTGTAAAGCACTTTGAGGTCTATGCCTGAGAAGCATTGTATAGCCACCTCCTTGTGCATGGTCCTCAAGTGTGGTAGAATCCCTCCTTTCTGAGGGCTTAGTGACCCACCTTAGGACCAATGAGCCCTGGGTTCTTTTGACTCATTTTATTCACCTGGTCATTAGATGGAGACACTAACAGACCACAGCTATGACCTCTAAAATCTTATAGATTGTAGTTACAGGGAATCTTGGACCAACAGATAAGGTTAAATAACACTTTCCCTGGAATAAAAATAGGGGTAAAATTAAAGGAAAGGGAATAGACAAAATGAAGGATATAACATAAATGAGTAACCAATCAGTTGCACAAAAAATAATTAAACACTCACTCCTTCAAAAGCCAACAGCCAAGTAAAAATAAAGAGGATGGCCCTCCAGAATCTTTTAACAGGACATAGCTCATTGGTGGAGTTGGAGCTTGAAGAAAGAGTGTGGTACCCTTTGCTGGGAAGCCCAGCCAGTTCCCTTTATTAGTCACTATTTGCACTCTTCAAGTCTTAAATACACAAGTATACTTTCATAATTACAAAATAAAGCAAGATACACAATATCGCAGCTGGCATCACCCTGCTCCTTATATAGCCGCGAGGGCATAGCTGACAACGTTCTAGGAGGTTCAAAGAAAATGTAGTTCTCAAAGTCTGGAAGGTTCCATGAGTTTCTACAAAGGTCCAGAACATCCTAGGAGGTTAGTGAAAAATGAATCCACATATGGAATACCTGAAACATTTTACTTCAAACATTCTATTTTTCCCTTTTGTCACTAACAACAAAAACAGTCCCCCAGGCCAGCACCCCAGGCAGGTTGCCTGCCCCTAAATCCAGCCCTGTATGGAGTATAAGGGTGCTGTAAACTATCATTGTAAATAAACTGCACTGGGTATTTTATTAGCCAAAAGATCTCTATGTAGTTTGTGGACTTGAGCAGAGGCAGAAGCAAGCGGGCCCTGCCACAAGCCCAAATGCAGTCTTGGGTCCTCTGCAGCAGACAGCAATTCAGGACAGAGCTGGGTTCCCCTAGCTGCTGTAACCTGACTTCTGGCAGCCAGTTCTCTCTCTCTCCCCACAAACACAGTCCCCCCACCTTGGCTCAGTGCATGTGTCATGGCTATTCCCACCGTATCTAAGATCTGGCTCAGTGGCTCTCAACCTTTTCAGACTACTGTACTCCTTTCAGGAGACTAATTTGTCCTGCATACCCCCAAATTTCACCTAGGGTGACCAGATGAGAGACGTGAAATATTGGGATGCGGCGGGGTTGCCGGCAGAGGAAAAAAAAACCAAAATCCAAGAGCTGGCGGTGGAGGGAAAACAAACAATCAAACAAAAAAACACCAGCTGCACGCCCCCGCCCCCCACCAGCTCTCCTCTGCTGTGCCTCCACCTCCCCTGAGCTGGCTGCCGCATCCTCCTTCTCCCCCCTCCCTCCAGCGCTTGCGCTGCCATACAGCTGATTAGCGCAAGCCTGGGATGGAGGGGTGAGGAGGAGGAATGTGGCGTGCTTGGGAAAGAGGCGGGGCCAGGACAGGGATTTGGGGAGGGATCCAATAAGGCAATGAAGTGGCGGGGTTGGGGGCAGGGTCAGGGCGGGGATTTGGGGAGGGATCCAATGGGGGGTGGGGGGGTGAGCCCCCCTCTGCCTGTGCACCGGAGGGCAAAATATCGGGACAATTCATGTCCCAACTGAACATCGGTCGGGACACGGGACAAACAAGTAAATATTGGGACAGTCCTGATAAAATCGGGAAGTCTGGTCACCCTAATTTCACCTCACTTAAAAACTACTTGCATACAAATTCAGACATAAATACACAGCACACTATTACTGAACAATTGCTTATGTTCTCATTTTTACCATATAATTATAAAATCAATTGGAATATTAATATTGTACTTACATTTCACTGTATAGTATATAGAACAGTATAAACAAGTCATTGTATGAAATTTTAGTTTGTATTGACTTTACTAGAGTTTTTTATGTAGCCTGTTGTAAAACTACACAAATACCTAGATGAGTTGATGTACCCCTAGAAGACCTCTGTGTGTACCCCTGGTTGACAACCACTGATCTGGGGGACCTGTCACTGGTCACCTGCCCTGACATCAGTCAGGCTCTGGCCTGACCTCAACTGGCTGTTTGTCTCTCTGAAGCACAGGTTAGGTAGGCAGTCTGTTTCAATTTCCTCAGCCTCTTTGTTGTCTGTAGGAGCTGCCTTTCTCAAGCCATCCCATGTGGCAAGGGGACTACAGCTATACAAGAGTTTGTTACCCACTCAATTTAGGGCACCCCACCTATGCCCTATCGAGGGCTCAAGGCATGACCCAATCAATTAAGACACCTCCACCCTTTCCCTTCTGAGGGCTCAGGGTATAAGGCACCTATCCTTACCCATGGGTTTCAGGAAGAAACCTGGTCAATTTAAGTACCAGCCTTTCCCTCGGGGCTCTACGGAACCTTTTCCCAGTGAGCAGGCCTTACACAGCTGTGCTGTAAACATCTATTTATCAGCAACACACACAGAATACATATACCAAGCAAATCTCTTATGCTCACCACTCCCAATATACAGATTTCACCCGATGGTCAGTCAGGATTGTGTCCTCCTTCCTACTCAAGTTTTTTACATTTTATCTTTCATGTCCAAATTGTAACCTTCTCTGTTTATGCAGCTAGGTGCGGCTAGGGTAGACAGTTAAAACAGTTATTACATACACTTGAATGGTTATTTGAGTCTTATAAAAGATAAAGTTTACCAATTTGCACAAAGACATCAGTTGTCTTTTTTTTTCCCTCCTCGGTCACATTTTTTTCCACAAACAACACATATTTTTTTGCATGCCTTCTCAGATCATTTGAATGACTAATTGCTGACTTATTTCCTGGGCTTGTGTACAGCTAATGCTTAGGACACATTTCCTTATATTGTTTCCATAGCCCCTGCTAAAAGTAATAAATTCTTTTCACGTTACTGTTGCCATACTAGCAGTATTTTAGAAAATAATTGTTGCCCCATTTTTAATTTTAACAAGGATGTACTGATGGGCTTTTCCAGTTCTTGTGTTTCAGCTGGAATATAACTTAGTTTGTTTGCCAATACCTCTATGTTAGCAGCACCTAGTATTTCAACTCTTAATTCAGTTCCACCCACAGCAGTTTCCAATGTACCCATTGGAATGTACCCCATCCCTTATGGAGAGTTTGACTGAGTGTGATTGAGATACAACCTTGGATACATTTAACCCAGTGAGGTCTAAGTCAGTTTGTTTTAGAGATCCTATTGGTGTTACAATAACTTGTTCCCTATCATTCAGTTTTACCACATGTAGTCCATTCAATGGGTGTTGTCTTATGGTTTTTTAAAATATATTTCAGATTCAGTTGCAAGTACCATAAAGTTTAATTGTACCCAAATGCTTAGCCATGTACATTTACCTAACTGGGTAGGGACAGCATGAAAAAGCGATCAGACACTGATATTGTAAGTCAACTTTAGGCTGCTTCTTAATACATTTACTGCCTTGGGTTTCTTTGATTCATTCTGGGGGTTCCATTTTTCCTGTATCCCTAGTATCCACTTGCCAAGGTTCATTGGTACAATTCCGTAATTGTTAAAAGTGTTAAGTGTTACACGTGGTAAAATTATGAAAGGTCCCAAAAATCATGAGTTTTTTTTAAACCAGTTTTTATTTCTTTTTCATGTCTTTTTGTTTTATTTAGTGTCTCAGGTCATGCTTTCCTCTGCAACCATGAGATTTAGAAACTCACTTTAAAAAAAAAAAAAAAAGCCAAGTGAGATTCTTGCCTAATCACAAGCCTCCAGGGGCTGGGCCAAGAAATAAAGATTTGTGATAAAATCTTGTGAGCTTGCAGCACAGGGTTCAGAGTGTAGAAGGTGTGGAGGCAGAGAGAGTTATTGTCAGGTAGATGTGGGAGCAAAGATTGTAGCCTAGGAACAGCTTTAGAACCTTTGGGGGAACAGATAAAGATGTGAGGGGTTGGCAGGAGGCAGTGAGGAGCTGGCCTGTGGAAGCAGGGAGAGAGACCAGAGGCAAAAGGATCCTGTTGTATCTCTATGCTAGCACAAGGTGGTAATGACTCAGAAGAGGGGTGTGTGTGTGTGTGTGTGTCTTTCTGTTTCCATTTCCATTTCCTAGCTGGCTCACAGTGGCATCCACTAGCCCTGCCTTGGCTTGTGTTTTCTCCTTGGTAGATAATTAAGGTGAACAAAAGTAAACATTTTTTATGATGCCCATTGTCTTTGCTTGTAACTGCCTGACAGCCTGTAGCAAAAAAATATATCCTCCAGAGCCTCAAGCCTTTATATTCCACCTGCTTTTTGTCAGTGTGCAGCATAGGTTTTCTCTGACTCCTGTTGTCGTACTGCACCTTGCCAGCAAGGGTTGCGAGTCTGTTAAAGTGTCCCAAAATAAATCTCTGAGCCAGTGCAATGTTGTCATAATGCTGCGATGTAACATATTTGTCCTGAGACAGAGACTTGTGAAAGGGGCAATATGAGGCTATTTCTCTTCCACTTGTTGTAACACTGAGTGGAGCCAGTGTTGAGTGCTTGCCCTCGGAAAGTAGGTCCCTTTAAGATGTCTCAAATTGGACACCCAAAATCACTAGTCACTTTTGAAAATCTTGGCTATTCTGAATATCATTCTTTATTTTGTTTGGAAGTAGAACAATTTTTCATTGTTCAAGTCCCGCAAACCAAACGATTTTTTGATTTTTTTTTTAATTAAAAGTGATTTTTCCTTTTTTATCAGCTCTAATGTTTACCAAGTTCCAGTTGGTGGGCCAAATTCTATCTTCGGTTAGCACCTCTGCAGTCATCCATAGAGTCTCTATTTCTGGTGGTGATGCATAAACGAGCAAGATCACAGCTCGACTTTTAAAGCCCAAGTCAAATCTGCAGGACTAGCAGGTAAGAAAAAAGATCAACCTGAACAAGTTTGACGTGGAAACTGCTGACACAATGAACATGAAACTCCACAAGGGTATTGCTACCGTCACTTTTCAGAACAGAACCACTGTGTGTCTTTGGAACATTCATTCTCCTATATGCTACCCCCACTAAAGCCTTCACTTTGGCATTCCTCCATAGGAATTGATGCAGCTCAGTATTTCCTGGTTTGGAAACTGATTGAAAGTGAGTTCTGTTCTGTTCAACTAATCTCAAACGGGAAACAGTTTTCCTCAATAGCCCTGCTGGAGTAGGATTTTGATAGTTTGTGCATTGGTTTGGTACATTAGTAATTAGTTGTGAATCTAGCACTCTCTTCATTTGAGTTTCTGGAAGCCACCTTCAGCAATCCTTTGATCCTTACTCCTTCAATCCCTGACAGCAGCTCCTTCCTTCTTATGTATAGAGCATGAATTATACATATTTTGAGAGATGCACATTTCACCTTCACTTCATCGTTTTTCTTTTGCTAACTGAAAAGTTATTTTAAGCATTTCTCCCAAAATGGATTCTTTAATCTTAGCTGTTAAGAAATGGAGAATACAGATTTCCCTTTCTTTCGAATGATGTGAAACATTTATTGTGGACGTTAGCCACCTGGACTCATTCTCTGAAATCTTGTGTTGACAAGGTATAATATTCTCGTAGCTGTTGAGTGGAAAAGAGCTTCTCTTTAATATTGCATTAAAGAGTGCATGAAGAACAGTCTTGGATGATGAGGTCTTCTGTTTAATCTCACAGCTCCTCTCCACTCCACCTGGATAATACACGGTACTTCATCTGCATTTCACAGCTGACTTCTAGAGGTGTAAGAGCTTGGCCTCCATGCCTGTGCTCTTCTTGACCTCTCTC
Organism: Mauremys mutica; assembly: GCF_020497125.1. NCBI lineage: Eukaryota > Metazoa > Chordata > Testudines > Geoemydidae > Mauremys > Mauremys mutica. Next base: position 326,394,597 of record NC_059072.1, read on the forward strand.
AGACTGCCAGCAAGTACTAGTGTTTTTTGTACTGTGGATAAATTCCCATTAACAATGTGACTGAGATTGAAAATTCATTAGACATATATAAAACCTATTTGATTTTGTCACTGCTATAGGGGACTGCCTTTAAACTGGCCTTTTAAAAGTTAAAAGCCCATTTAACTTCAACCTTCCAGTGAATACAGTCCTCACTGGTTTTCTTCACTAGCCTGCACTAATCACAATCCTATATGGCTTTTGAAGCAGCGGAAAGTTGTTGGTTACAATAAAGCAAAGGAACGTTAGTTGCTCTGCTTAATGAAACTACATGCCTATTGGTACAACTGAACACTTAAAACACGTACAGCACAAGGTCACCAGTTACTTCGATGTCCTGATCTCCCCAGTAAATAGCATACATTTACCACAGCTATTCTCTATTGCGGTTACATTGTTCTTTTCAAACACTTCCAGATGCTGCGCAGTAAAAGTATTATAAGCAATGAAATGTGATTTAGTGGTGGTTTTTTCCTCCCCAGTTATTTGCTGATATCTGTTTCACAGTCTTAATACAGTAATTTCTTAAATGTTGATTCAATTTCATTTTATGGAGGTCAGTGTTAGGTCATTGCTTTTGCTGTCATGGTAATGAGATTTACTAGAAATTGCATCCTAGCTGTTGTCCAGCATGCCCAACACATACTGCATACAAACAATATTTTTATATTCTATAGAATAAATCTGAATAAAATCCTCTGGACCAGATTCTGATTTCATTTACACTATAAAAGGCTAATCTAAAATCCATTGAAGTCAATGAAAAGACTCCCATTGATTTCAACAGGCTATGGATCAGGACCTAAATCTGGAGTAACTCCATTGACTTCAGACTCCATTGAAATCAATAGAATTGCTCTGCATTTACACTGGTGTAGCAGAGATCAGAATCTGCTGCTTTAAATTCTGCAGTACAGGTGTTTTTTCTAATCTCTAGATTCACTGAATTACCACAGGAGCTGCTATTGCCAACTTTTTTAGAAATGCATAATAGTGATCTGTCACTTCCATTCTCACAGCTCCCATTGTAAATTGACTAACATTTTACTAGTTTTATCCTTCACCTTTACCGGAGAAGCCCCTTTAACACTTGGTTGTTAGGTTATACAAACATATTGTATAAAACCAATTATCTATTTCAAACTGAAACAATCCAGCACCCTTTTAAATGGATGTTTGTCTTTGTAGTGGCAAACTTGTAAAAGTGGTATAACCTTTTCGTATTTTTCTAGACAAGAATAGGTATGAGAGAATGCAAGTACCTGCTGCTGTTTTTGTGGTAACATTCTGCAAATGACTCAGTTCTATCACACTGGATGCAAAGGGGGAAAAAAGGAAGCAGCAGCAGGAAGAAAACAGGTACAGCAGGGTAAGATCAAAGTCAATACGTCTGAGAAGAACAGAGTCTGTGAATGGATCCACACACAGTGCTAAGTTCTGTAGAAGTCGGCAGCATCTCTTCATAAAATGTCTTTCACCGCCAAGGCTTGTTTAATAAATATTTTTTTCTCTTGTATTCTGCAACAGAGAGGTCTGCACTATCAGAATTTGGTCCCCCAACAGATGTAATAGCGTTGTTACTGTCTTTTCTTTTGCTTTCAAAATGTTGGCATCTGAATGTTTCATTTTGATTTTTTTTTAAATTCAAATCGAATGGCAAAATTCTGCTATTAGATTGTCAAAGCCAGTTCTAGCAAATTTGGGCTTCTCTGGCAGGGCTTCCTTATCTCTAAGCCTCAAGGTTCACTTTGTAATTGTATCTTTGCCCCCAACATCTTCCAAACCCCTTATCCCATGCCAGACCTGTGTGGAGGTGGGTGGAAAATAATGGGTCCTGATTTGGTGTGAGAGCGCTAGGCTAGTGGAAGGTGAAATAAAAGGTAGTGAAGGTTTCCTGCTAAACTGGAAGATTGGGAATCTCTATTGTGTCCTGCACGAATGTAATCAGGAGTGTATTTTATTACCACAAAGGAGAGACTGCTGTGTTATGGAGACATCTCTAAACCTGGCCATGTGTTGCTCTCAGCCTTCTGTGTGACTCCCATTGCCATCCCTGAAGTTCTGCTATGACTGTAGAACCCCAATCCTACAAACCATTACATGAATGTAGTTACGCCCATGTGGAGTTGCATTGAAGCCAATGGGTCTCTGAACAATGAATAATAATAACGCCTCTTTCTTACACAGAGCTTATCAGTAGATATCAAAAGACTTCACAACCTTTAATTTATTTATCCTCTCAACACCTCTGTGAGGTAGGGAAAAGTTATCCCCAGGAACTGAGGCACAGAAAGGCTAAGTGACTGGCCAAAGATGACCACGTACAAAGCAGTGAATTGAACCTGGTTCTTTGACAGGCTAAGCCAGTGCTGTAACCTCTGGACCATCCTTCCTCTGTGAAGTAATTCTGTGTGCATGAATAATTGTTTGCAAGATCAGGTCCTCAGAGAGCAAATAGCTCATAAAAGAGCAGCCTTTATCTCTTTATTAAAATCATGGACCAGTGCTTGTGCCATGCTTTCTGTTCTTTTTCTGGCCTTTGTTACAGGTCTGAATTCCAATTCTGCTCTTAGGCCCTTCTTAATTTGTGTTTTGAGTTCCTGGCTCTGCCATCCCTCTTTGCTTCCTGACAGAGAAATTAGGATAGAAGACCAAAACCAGGTCTCTCTTACAAAATGGTAAAAACAGTTTAATTTAAAATTTGACATAGTTCTCTCTGCCTTATAAAACCCTGGTCTCTAACGAGAGGCAGTATTGGAATGAGTCCTGGGAAGAGTAGTTTCTGGACACCTGAGAATTATACTTCTGTAAGTGGTAAATTAGTTAGTAGCTGAATTTTTGTTAAATAGAACAATAACTAATGGGAAATTGATGACTTAGGGGAGTGATAATAGAATACAATGCTTTTCATCTCTGTGTTGCTGGTTCATAGCCAGTTCCAACTGATATTAATTGAAAACTGTTATAATCAAATGTCTCTTTGATGGCCTGGATGACATGAATTTGGTGCTCTTAATCCTGCTCCCCAGTGTCTAAACCACTTGAAAAACTAGTCCCACAACTAACGCTACTAGAATGTTGTTGTCAGGCTCAGCAGAGAGGCCAGAGACAGAATGGGCATGGGGAGTAAATTACTCTTACCCCTAGAGAGGATCTGTCCACCTTAAGTCTGAAATACATAGATGAGATGGAAGCCTGTACTATCACTGTGGATAAATAAAGGATTTCAGTCTTCAGGGCTGCCAATCTGGTACCCCTTCTACAAGCAATACATTTACACACACATGTAAATGAAAGCAAAATCTATATACCAGTAATTCAGAGTATAGTATTGCATGTGGCACTAATTAGTATGTGCCATAAGTACATCATCTTAAATACAGCAGTTGATCTACTATACAATTATTTTTTTTACAGTTTTCTGTGTCCCAGTATAATTCCAGCAGGGCTAATTTTTTTGTTTGCAGCCTTGCAAGTGCAGATGGAGTAGTTGGCAGAACATGATACAGAATACTAAAAGAATCAGGCTTCCACAATTGGTAGCCATAATCCACAATATATTTCAAGCAGTAAAAATCTGTACCAACAGAAGACAAAGGAAGAAAAAATGGGAAGAAGGAGGAGTGATGCCAACACAGCCTAATTCAAATCCCTTTGAAATCAGTAGAAAGAGACCCACTGACTTCTCTGGGCTTTGGATCAGGCTCATAGAAAGCAATTATGAGAGAAAGATGGAATAATACATTCATCCCTGGAGTTAGTCTGTTGAAGTCAGTGGAGTTACAGCAGGGGTGAAGTTAGTCCTTTTCTTTTAACAGTGAAATGAGACAAATTACACTGCCCTTGCTATTTTAAGCCCTAATTTAGAGAAATACTTCAGCACCTACTGTCGCCCTGTTGAAATCGATAGGATTTAAAGAAGTACTTAAGCATGTGCTTAACTTTGTCCTGAATAGGAAAGCTTTCCTGAACTGCGGCCTTAGTTACCAGACCAGAGGCACCATGGAAAAATAACAGCTATCAAGCTGATTAAGACACTAACTTATCTGCCCATGCTGTAACTTATCTGCCCATGTTTTGTCTGTCCACAGAAGTCCACCTCAAACCTCTCCAGCAGGATAGCAATTAACAATACACAGCTAATAGATATCACATTAAAGGCATTACATAATCAGGAAAAAAAGCTTGCTAGCTGATCGTACCTTGAGGGCAGATACAAAAAACTGCTTTCCCCCCCAATTAACCCTTTTATTACTAGATAGAGCTAGTAGAATTATCAACAATAATGCCGAAAAGGCAGAAGTGTTCAATAAATGTTTCTGTTCTGTATGTCGAGGGAAAAAGCAGGTGATGTAGTCATGTCATAGGATAGCACTCTTTTCATTCCACTAGAATCGCTGGAGGATTTTAAACAGCAGCTACTAAGGTTAGATGTTTTAAAATCAGCCCATCTAGATAATTTGCATTCAAGAGGTTTAAAAGAGCTGACTAAGGAGCTCACTGGACCATTAATGTTGATTTTCAATAATTCTGGGAGCACTGGGGAACAGAGGTGCTGGAGCAATTTGTACAGTGGAAGTGCTGAGAGCCATTGAACCAAACTGTAAACCATATATATGATGGAAACTACATCAAGCCAAGTGGTGCAGCAGCACTCCCAGCACCCCTAGTTCCAGCACCTGTGCTGAGGAAGTTCCAGAAGATTGGAAGAAAGCTAATGTTGTGCCAATATTTTAACAGGTTAAATGCTCCGGGTAATAATAGATCTGTCAGTCTGACTTTGATCCCTGGCTAGGTTAATGGAACAGTTTGATACAGGATTTGATGAATAAAGAATTAAAGGAGGGTAATATAATGAATGCCTATCAACCAGTAGCATAGCTGGAGGGGGTGGGGCGAGCGGCCGCTCCCCCACTGAGCACAAGTGGCACCTTGTCAATTTCCTGGTGCCTTTGTACTCACCCAGGGAAGCGATTAAAAAAAGCGCTGCGGTGCTTTTATTTTACTGATCCGGCGGCGCTCTGGGTCTTCGGCAGCACTTTGGCAGCGGGACCTTCAGTGCCACCGAAGAAACCCGGAGTGAGTGAAGGGCCCACCGCCAAAGACCTGGAGCACCGCCGCAGTGGGTGGCGCTTTTTTTTTTTTTATTGCTCCCCCTGTTCCCTCCACTTGGCTATGCCACAGCTATCAACATGGGTTTATGTAAAATAGATCCTGTCAAACTAACCTGATGTCTTTTTTGAAGAGATTGGTTGATAAAGATAATAGTATTGATGTAATCTACTTAGAATGATGCCAGGCATTTGACTCGGTACTGCACCTCATTTTGGTAGAACCTCATTCAGTAGAACCTCAGAGTTACAAACATTTCGGGAATGGAGGTTGTTTGTAACTCTGAATGTTCGTAACTGAACAAAATGTTATGTTGTTCTTTCAAAAGTTTACAGCTGAACATTGACTTAATAAAGCTTTGAAACTTTACTATGCAGAAGAAAAATGCTGCTTTTAACCATCTTAATTTAAATGAAGCAAGTACAGAGGCAGTTTCCTTATCCTGTCAACTCTTTTTTTTAAACTTTCCCTTTATTTTTTTTAGCTGTTTACATTTAACACAGTATTGTACTGTATTTTCTTTTTATTTTGTGTCTGCTGATGTCTTATTGCATGCTTCCAGCTCCAAATGAGGTGTGTGACTGACCAGTCAATTTGTAACTCTGGTGTTTGTAAGTCTGAGGTTCTACTGTAAAATAAACATGGCTCTCATTTAAATGGATTAAAAACTGACTGACTACTAAGTCTCCAAATGTCATTGTAAAGGAGAATCATCATCGAGCTGGTGTGCTTCTAGTGGGGTCCTGCGGGATCAGTACTTGGTCCTATGCTATTTAACATTTTCATCAATTAAAACAAAATCATCACTAATAAAGTTTGATGATGACTCAAACTGGGGAATGGCAAATAATGAAAAGGACAGATCACTGATTAAGACTGATCTGTATCACTGGGTAAACTGGGTGCATACAAACAATATGCTTTTTAATAGGATTAAATGTAAATGTATACATCTAGAAATGAAAAATGCAGGTCATACTTACAGGATGGGGTCTCTATTCTGGAAAACAATGACTCTGAAAAAGATTTGCGGGGTCATGGCGGATAATCAGATGGATGTGAGCACCCAGTGCGATGCCATGGCCAATAGAGCTAATGCTCACCTTAAAGAGGGGAATCTTGAGTAGGAGGAGAGAGGTTACTTTACCTCTGGATTTGGAACCAGTGCAACCACTGCTGGAATACTGTGTCTAGTTCTGGTGCCCAAAATTCTAGAAGGATGTTGCTAAATTAGAGAGTTCAGAGAAGAGCCACGAGAATGATTAAAGTGTCAGAAAACATGCCTCATAGTAATAGACTCAAGCTCAATCTATTTAACTTAACAAAGAAAAAGTTAAGGGGTGACTTGATTACCATCTATAGGTACATGGGGAACAAATATAAGATATGCTCAAGGAATTTTTTTCAGGGAAGTCCTATGGCCCATGTTATACGGGAGATCAGACTAGATGTTTGCAGTGGTTCCTTCTGGCCTTGGAATGTATCAATCTAATGATAGCCTCCTGTATTTGGCAATCACAATGAAATTGCTATGGACCTGATCTTTCACACCTTGCTCAGGCAAGACTCCCATTAAAACTGATGGGAGTTTTGCCTAAGTAATGAGTGCTGGTTCAAGCAGAATAATTTATTTTAGTTTAATCAAGTTAAATTTTTGCAATAATTTTTCAGAAACTAGTGTGTAATCACAGTGACAAGGATAAATTGGCTGACAATTACTGATTTGGTTATGATGACTGTTTGAAGCACTGAGGTTGTAGTGGCATTATTTTGGTAGATAATAATTTGCTTCATTGATTACCTATATCTTCTGTCTAATCTGGTTGAATAATTCATGGTGAATTATATTAATTATGAATTTGTCTTTTCTTTCAAATAATGATTCACAAATAAAACATTTTAATCACTCCGCTAGCTCTACCTATTCTTTAGACATACACTAGCTACAACTAAAAAGTCAGCATGTGCCATCACAGTATTATCTGAGATGCCCCATGTTCCCCATACTCAGAATAGGAAATAAATGTGGTAACTGTATAGTATCTGACAAATGCTGTATTTTGAATGGCAGCCACTGCCTATACACTGCAAATGTGGCAATAGCCACATATATTGCAGAGCCATGCGATAAATTATATCTGTCCTGCATTGTTAACCACCTCATCTGCACTCTTTCCACTAATCCCCCCTCCCCCTCCCAGTGAATGAAGCTATGCTGATTTGCACCAGAGGATACGGCCTTTACTGTCCTCATGTGGTAGGCCCATCTTATAGGCCATGGCTAAACTGTGGCTCGTGAGCCGCATGCAGCTCTTTTACAGTTAAAGTGTGGCTCCCGGAGACCTCCAGCTATCTCCCTCATTCTCCACCTACCAGACTGAGGGTGGAAGCTTGGGGCTTCTGCCCTGCAGTGGAGTGGTGGGACTAGAGGCTTCTTCCCTGCAGGGAGGAGGTGTCTAAGGGCTTTAGCCCCATGCTCCAGCAAGTGCCACCCTGTGGGGCAGCTTGTGCATGTCTTGAGGCTCTAAAACTTCTGAAGATTTGGCTTGAAGGGTTAGTAAATTTGGCCACTCCTGTTATATGCTCCTCCCTTAATAAAATTTAATATAGAGGCCTGCTCATACTAAGTCCTTCTTTTAATTTCACTGTAATTGGGGGTGTTCAGTGTCTTACAGGTAGTGCTCATGACTTCACAGGATCAAGCTGTGGGTCTTCTTCAGAGAGAGATACCAACCAGAATTTATAGGGATGTGCTTAAGGAGCTATTTTAAAAAAGGCATCACTTGATTTCTGACTTCAAAAACTGCAAAATATTATGTACCATTCTATTGGTGGAGGGTCCTAGTGCCCAAGCTCCACCTTGAGCCCGGAAGTTTACACTTCAATGAAACAGCCCCACAGCTCAAGGCCTGTGAGCCCATGTCAGTTGGCATGGGCCAGACTCAGGTTTTTCACTGCAGTGTAGACATACCCAAAAATTCTTGCTCCTTCCTTCCAATTTTATTTCTCTTTCAGATTAGTAGGCAACACAAGCATACACGGAGAATCACTTATCGGTATGAATCTTTTATTGTCTTTAAAAGGTTAAATATGGCTTTGACAAGTAATGTAAGTAGAATTTATATACATGCTATTGGGTTTTTAATGTTTGTATAAATATTTTGTGTCCTTTTTATTTGAAGCCAAAAAAGCTTTTTCAGTGGAATATTTTGCAAAATCTTTCCAACGTAACAGTCAAATAAAATCTCATACTTCTCAAGGACATGTTTCCAATATCCTTTCCTCCATTCCCCCTTCCGCAAATAGTGAAATAATTTGGCACTTATAAATTGAGAGAAAATGCCAACTTTCCAAGTGGAATATTCTGTTCAGAAGTTTGCATTGAACTAGAAGTTAGAGAATGAGCAAAACTTCTTATTCTTCACAAGCTTCATATGATCAGATTCAGAGAAACCTGTTTTGCTATTGACCTGAGTAAGTCTGTTTATGTGAAGGAAAATACAGCTGACTGAAAACCAGTCTAATCTTATAATCAGGGTATAAGGGACATTTCACTTGGAGAACCAAACATCCAAAAGTATCTCTTAACACAACTTCCAATTTAAGAGACTTAAGGTCAATCATTTTGTTTTCTTATTTTGATTTATAGTAAGTCCAAGGGTTAATCACCCTCTTCCCTCCTATTTTATCACATCTTCCTGCTTCGATCCAAAAAGAACTTTGCTTTTGGCCATTACTTAACCACCTCTCTAGGGTGAATTGTGTATTATACCTACTTAGCATGGGAGACACTCCCCTGTATTCTGCTAGGAAGCAAGATGACTGGACTGTTGTTGGTATCACCATCATGTAGTTCTTTGCTAATCACTTATCAGTTATTGTCTTGTGTTAAAGTTGCAGTTAACCTAGTGGTCAGAGCCACCAGTGGAGCCAGGATTATGGTCAGAAGTCACACCAAAGATCAGAGCTGGAGTCAGAGCCAGGAACCACGTCAAGGGCCAGAGCCAGAGTCAGGGCAAGAAAAAGAAAGAAGATGTGGTAACAGAAGTAAGGAACAGGAACCAAGCAAGGAGACAGGAAGCTGGGCTCAGAGTCTAGTCAGCAACAGGCCTAGTAACTAGTTGCTCAGACAAGGGTGGGATAAGGAACAGGAAACTTTATACCTGGTGGTGTCAACTCAGCAGTCTGCTGCTAGTCACCTGACCCTGCTGAGTCAGTGAGTATAGCCTCTGGTGGTTGGCACTAGCTGCAGTTCCCTCCTCTGACCCTGTATCAAAGTTGCACAGAGGGCAAGGCTCTTGCTCAGCAACCCTGTGGGCCTGGGTTTGAGAAACATGGTGCCTGATACTATGCCACAATCTCATCCAGAGTTTTATATTATCATTATGCCTTCTTGTTGGATTTTGTTTTCTTTCTCTGTTTTAATATCCTCTAAAAAAATGTGTGACAGGAAAGAGTCAACAAATCACCTCATCTAATATCATAGCTAGCCTTTCCCGTAACTGACTCAGTGCAAAGGAAAAACTGTCAGAAGCAGTCGGACTTCTTGTGAAATGAATGATCCGCTGTCTCATATTCTAGAGGCACTTGCCTGACTTTCAGAGGGTGGGGCTCAGCACTGTTTGCTAAGCAGACCCCTTTTATGATCTCCTCAAGTTGGGCATGCAAACGGAGGTACCCAAAAATCACTAGTCACCGTTAAAAATGTAGGAAAGTACACATGTTGAAATGTTCCATATGTTGCCTATTGTGATGAGGGAGCACATATCTCAGAGGTTTAACAAAGAGAAATAAATACTGAAGTCCACAAATGGCTCATCATTTTGGTGAGTCTTGCATTCTAACTTCGCAGTTGTGGAATCTGAGTCAGTGTTTTGGATAATGGGATAATGGTCGGCTCCTGGGAGCAACTGCAATAGGAACATTCCCGGTGAGGAGGTGAAGTAACTGACTCATATGAATATATCTGAATGAAACAAAACTTTCAGAACTAAACTGGTAGGAGTTAGAACATGTGTGAGAGAGATCCCAGTGTCAGTCCCTTTGGATATCTTAAATGAAGAGTATAACCAATCTATTATTCAAAAAATGTACCATTACAACATGTTTTCTGGTAGGTACCATGCCTTTCAGTTTTATGAATTTATGCTTAGTGCTGTTGAGTAGGGAAGATTTGAATAACCCTGCCTCATGTCTCCTCAAGCACTCCAAAAATGGTGGATAATAAATCCTGTGAAAAGTGAGCCAGCTGCCACATCCTATACCTTCTTCCTCCCACATTGAGTGGGAGAATACCTGCCATTCACAGGTAATTGTAACCAATTTTCTATCTGCTGTAATGATAGCTTTTTTAATCACATGAAGGAGTCTATGCAGAATAGCAGACATTCAGTTATTTATAGATTCAGCCTTCATATGTGCTGATTAGGAGCCTAGGGCCCGATCACTAAAGTCACTGGAAAGACTGCCTCTGACTTCCGGGGGTGTTAGGTTGGGCCCCTCATGCACTGGTAAGCATGTGTATCCTTGCCCGCTACTGAAATATAATAGCTCTCCTCATCTACAGCAGGTGATACTTGTTGGAAGCATTGCCTGGTGATTAGGGGTTAGTCCCTTCTTACTGCGGAGCGGGATTGATAGAGGAGCCTGGACCTTCCCACTCTACTGGCCTCTGGCCCAGGGCCCTGTGAGGGTTACCAAAGTTCCAGCACCCTAGAGCACCTTAAGGCTGCCCTGGCTGGCCCACTTCCTACCTCCCATTCTATTGTCCAAGTTTTGCAGTCTGTAGCAAAAAGGTAATGAAGGAAAGGTCAACTGCACCTTCAGTCTGTCTTCCCAGAGAGGCTGCTGCTGCGGAGTCCTGTATCAGGAGCTTGCTGGGCAGGTCCTTCTCCCTGCCTTGTCAGTCCCCTTCTGAGCTGTCTGGCTTTCCTTTAAAGCGCCATGTGGCGCATGCTCTGCAAGTGCAGATGAGCAGGGTTGCCTAGGCCCAGAATTGCTCTTTAACCCCTTCAGTCCTAGTTAGGGGGTTTATACACTCCAACACAGCCTGTCTAGTAGACATAGAATCATAGGACTGGACTTGTTCTTTCCCTATTTTAGCGTCTTCTGATCCTACCTCATTTTCACTGGCATTTACTATGTTAGATGTCCAATCACCACTAACCTTCTTGATGAAAATCAAAACAAAGAAGTCATTAAGCATCTCTGCCATTTCCACATTTTTCTGTTATTATTTCTCCCACCCCTCACTGACTAATGGGCCTACTCTGTCCTTGGTCTTCCTCTTGCTTCTAATGCATTTGTAGAATGTTTTCTTGTTACCTTTTATGTCTCTAGCTAGTTTGATCTTGTTTTGTGCCTTGGCCTTTCTAATTTTGTCCCTACATACTTATGTTACATGTGAATGGAGATGCTCCATTAGCTTTCTTGTTTGCGGTTTTGAATCTGGAACTGAACATCCTGAGCTGAAAATACACTGGCATCCTTTTTACAGTACAGCTGGCCAATGTCTGTTTGCTCATGAGACCTGGGGTAAATTAATTCTATTCACTTTCACAACATTTTACAAAAACAGTGTTTCTCCCACCACTTCTTTGGTACAATAACACACAGGCTGGCTTGTAGCAATTGGTTTGAAGAAACTCTTCCCTGCTCCTGAAGACAAGAACATTTAACAAGTTCTCAGCACTTTTAGGATGGCTTTCCAATATTCAACTCCTGTCCTAATGCGCTTATGATTCACCAGGGTGGGCCAGTAGGCCTACAGAAATCCCATACTGTCCATTCATCTCTACCTGTAGTACAGAAGCCATAAGTTTAATAGATGCTGTGGCGGGGCGACAACTCACCGGTGCGGTGCCTTCTGCTGGTTGTCCAGGGAATTAGCTCTTTTCAGCCAGGAGCGCCCTCTGCTGGCTGCTGTCTCGCCCGCTGCTGACCCTGTGTCCCTCTGGACCCTGGTGCCCTTCTAGATGAGCGTTCTGCCCCCTGGCAATACCCCCTTAGTCTGGTCTCCCCTCCCTGGAGAACCCCCACCCTTTATCCCTCCCTTGCTTCAGTGGCAACTGTCAGTCATCGTCTAGCCCCCGCTCCCTGGGGCAGACTGCAGTCTGTACCACTCATCATCCGCAAGGAGGGTTGCACCAGCTGCCTCTGCCTAGGTCTGGGCTGCCTCTCTGCAGCCCTAGTACCTTTTTGTGGGCCCTCACTTTGGCCTGCAGCTCTGCTAGGCTGGAGCTCCCCAGCTCCCTCTGCCCTTCCCCAGCACTGCTCTGCCCTAGGCACCCTCCTCAGCTTCCCAGGCAGCCAAGTCGTCGTCGTCTCCATGTAGCTAGAGAGAGTGTGTGTTGGCTTCTGGCCCCCTTCTGTTTTAAGCCCTTCAGGGCAGGAGCGGGGTAACCACCCCGCTACAGATGCTTCCAGGGCTTTGTCAAATTCTTTTTTTTCAGGCCTATGCATAGTATTGCGTATGTAGCCAGACGATTGTTATATCTGTGTTTTTTTACTGCACCTTTAAATGCCAAACAAGCCTGTTTGTGTGTCTGAGGCGAGGCCTTCCATTTTGGAGAGAAGGTTCAGTTCAAAACAACGGCTGTTACAGAGCAGTCTGGCCCACCCACTCATGCTGCTCTCTCACTAGAGATTTTACTTGTTTTTGTTATTTCACTCAATCTAAAATAAAAGTAATTCAGAGAGCACCCATGGTTGTTCTTGTGCAAGGGCGAATGTAACATGGCATTGCTTTTTTTTCTTGGCAAAATATGCAGGGCTAGATTCTCAGCTGATGTAAATCAGCATAGTTCCACTGAAGCAAACTGCATAATGCCAGTTTACACCATTTGAGCATGTAGCTCAGAATGTCTGCTTTGCTGAGTTGGAGGTGTGGTGAGGAGTGATGCCATGGTGTGGCATTAGGGTGACCAGATGTCCCGATTTTATAGGGACAGTCCCGATTTTTGGGTCTTTTTCTTATATAGGATCCTATTACCCCCCACCCCCATCCTGATTTTTCACATTTGCTGTCTGGTCACCCTATGTGGCATGCAAAGCCATGAAACTTTATATTATAAAACTATCTCAGAAGCAAGGTGGGAGAGGTAATATCTTTTACTGGACCAACTTCTGGTGGTAGAGGAGCCAAACTGTTAAGCTTCATCTGAGGAAGAGCTCTGTGAAGCTAAAAAACTTGTCCCCTCCACCAACAGAAGCTGGTCCAATAAAAGATATTACCTCATCCACCTTGTATCTCTCATATCCTGGGACCAATATGGCTACAGCAACACTGCAAACAATTTTTTATACTTTTTTGTAGTGTCTTTCATTGTGCAATTTTCCAAACTCTGTCTAGTCATTTTTATACTGCACCCATTTTCCTGATATCTGAGCATCTTTTCCTCTATATGCAGTGAGTATGAGTAAGGCTAAGATTTTGTCATGGTTATTTTTAGTAAAAGTCATGGGCAGGTCACGGGAAATAAACAAAAATTCACAGACGCTGTGAGTTGTCTGTGATTTTTGCTGCTGCGGCTCCAGGGTTTCCCCTGCCACTGTGGTGGCTGGGAGCTGCAGCGTTCTTTCCTGCCCCTCCCTGCAAGGCTGTCCCCTGTGACCTTGAGGAGGGCCCCTGAGGAGCCTGTCGCTGGAAACCTTCAAGGGGACCCAGAGGAGCCTGTCGCTGGAACCCTGCCGGGGCCCCGCTGGCTGCCAGCTCCAGTCCCGCAGCCCCAGGGGCTGAAGCAGAAAATATCAGGGAGGTCTCTGGAAGTCACAGATTCTGTGACTTCCATGACCTCTGTGACATAAACGTGCCTTTAATTATGAGTTG